>NC_140632.1:828728-6778728 GCF_057382275.1 Copadichromis virginalis | reverse complement strand
AAACTGTAGGTGCTTACTGAGTCATAGCAAGGTTAATTCAGTGCACTAATATAAAACATAATATCAAGGAAATATTTTGTTCTTTGGTTGCCACAAGCAGTTGTTTTCATTATTGAACTGCTTGCCACCTATCTTTTGTTTTTCCCATTAATAGATTAGCTTATAAAATGCCTGTAAACATTAAGACATGACCAATCAAACACAGATCATAAAATAGTCACTTTAAAAATACTGATTCTTGTTTGTGGACACAAATTTCCCACACTAAGTTCGTGTCTGTGAACATGACAGGTCTCATATGTCCATGTACACGTCCAAGTGAATAGGTTCCACTTTTAAAGCCCGAAAAAGATGACATTTTGGGATGTAGAGTGGATTATTTTGCAGCTTAGTTTGCATAGTAGGAGTTACACAAGTAACAAGTTACACTTCACTTATATTATGATATTATTTTAGCTATGATATTAATTCAAAAATACAATTTTCAACTTATCAACTTGTTAAATAATGATTTGGTTGGGTTTAAGCACCAACCATGACTTGGTTAGATATTTGGTTAATTAAGGGAGACCCTGGTAACACACTGCTTTGTCGTTGGCAGTCATTGGCTAGTAGCAAAGCGACCAAAACTGCTAGCTACTTTCTTTTTATACCAAAAATTTAAAAATGCGAATACTTTTTTGTTTTTTTTTTAGTTTTTAGTTTTTTGTACAAGTCTAGTCACCGTAGGCAATACATATATTGAGGCTTTTTCTCAGAAGTGTTCTTGTCTATCATTAAATGTTGTGGCTAAAACACAGGAAAAGCTACAGCTACCCCAATAGTTCCACCTAAACTTCTTGATAAGAAAGGCAATATGAGCCAGTTGGTAATAAAACATAATGTTAACATTTTAAATAAAGGATCTACCACGACTATTGACTTTTCAACATTTTAAGCTCATGGGATAATCATTTTTGTTTTCTACAATTGGGTGTAGAGAATAATGTAATTCTACTGGTATTGGTACTAACTACTAAACCTCTGGTATTGTCCCAAGTTATAGTTTGGGCTTTCTAGGCAATCCTTTAATTTAATTACCACCCTTCATACATCAGTTTGCGATGTTCTTTGCTGTCATTGGTGGAGTTTAACTCATTGTGTTGCCAGTGGTTATTTCGCCCAACATCATTTGAAGTCCCCAAATGTCTTATACTGTGGTCTTTGGTTGCCACATTGCTGCAAAGTGCTTCCCATTTATCTTTAGAAGATTGTGGTTTGGTTTCTAATCCAGCAGCTCTGTACAAAAGCTCTGTTTTCTTGGTCGACATGGTGACCAGGTGAATGAAGAGCCTGGACACAAAATTACCTATTTTGTGTCCAGGCACAAAATATTATTATTACCTATACATAATATAGGTAATATTATATAACTATAAGTTTCAAAGAAGGCTAACTGTCATGAAAAAATTTAGCATGCTCATTAGCACGAGCAACCACAGTTAATTACTTTTTCTCAAGCATTACAGCTTCACAGCAAAAGGCGAGGTTTTCAGGTGAGGTTTTGTGTGAGAAAAGTTCATTCTAAAAGGTAATTATAAGCCCTCACATTTCAGTGAAAAAACTAAATGACTGGTTTAGTTGGAACTGATCTTAAACCCTGATAAAGTTTTTGTATTTGTGTGCGTGTTGAGTTGCACCCTTTTGTACTTTTTGTGCACGGTCCTCGAAATGTAATTTGTGTACCACTTCAATCTATTAAGTGAGTGTGCGTACACGTGTGTGTGTTTCTTCCCTTAAGTCAACTAGCCACTTCAACTACACAAAGGCATTTCTTTTGAGACTTCAAAAACAAAAATCTCATTTTTAGCATTGTCTGGCTGCTGAATGAAAGCTCTTACAAAAACTCAAAGAGCTTCTTTTCTCTACACACAGAGAACAAGCATTTGTCTTTGTGTGCATTTCTACCCCTACGTGTTTGCTTTTCATTTAACTAATGGCATGAAAAAAAGCATCAGCACTTCATTTTAGTGGCAGTTTGGGAAGGGACTGGTAACTTTAGTGATTTTAAATCAATGATCATTAGCAGGGTTGGGGGGGTGTTTGTAATGACGCTGGTATTATCCTTGCTGCCAAACACTCGTTGCCATCACACTGATCACTACACTGCCTAGTGTCCACTATTAATAGTCTGAATAATATTGAATCACTAATTTGCAATACTGCTGGGAAACAGTTTATAATGTTTATTAAATGCAGAAGTTGTTACCGCTAAATGCTACGAGTAAAAAGCATGGATCGGAGTGCTGTAACAGGCTCAGTTTGCTGGGTTAGTGCTCCGCTTTCTTTATTGAATAAAAGTTCACAGCATTACAGCCAACAGACACTCACACCAGCTTTATATCAAATGCATTACACAGAGTGTTGAGCACTGAAAAATGTCTCTAAAATGACAATCTCTAAAACGGATCGCAATGTTTTCTGAGTGCTCCAGCTAACGTAATGTGATCCTGGCGCCTGAAAGTCACATGAATATAAATCAGTTCATTTACACAAACAACATAAACAAATTCACTTTATGCGTGCTAAAACACAGAAGCTTGGTTATGTTCTAAAAAAAAATCATAATTACAATTATTTTGGTCATGACTCAGATCACGGTTATGTAGCATGATTAACTTATAAAAAAATAATGTGTGAAACTCAACTCAACTATTATTAGGCTGAATTTTTTTTTCTATTTTCATGAACTATGAGTATACTTTGAATACACTTTCAGTGAAAACTAAACAAGAAAATGACAAGAAATGAAGTGGAGGTGGTGGAGATTGTGAGGCCCTTCCTGTAAGGGCAGCTTTCACACTTGGAGGCTTTGTCTGTTATCAGGAGACATCCCCACCTCAGGAGACAACCGGTAAGTGACAGCAAGTTTCCTCGAGTTCACCTACAGAAACCTTGTTATGACTTTTACTTCTTCTAGGTAGACCTTGTTGGCTCTCTTTCGGTCACACTGGCTCAAGCTCAGTTAAATAGTGAGTGAGTTGGGTTTTTAGGAAGGGATGAAAGCATGCCAATGTAAAGAAAAGAGATCTGCTAAATTTACAACACAAGAACTAAAGCAAGCATCATCACCTTCTTTACTATAATGATCGTAATGTATGTATGAAAGTATGTACCCCATCTCCTCCCTAAGGGGTGGGCCAATCTGAACAAAACTTTCCATGAACTTTGCCACACTTACAGCAATCATTAACGGCTCTATGCTTTAAAAAAAATCCCAGTTTTGATTTTTGCATCTATGATGTTCATCATCATGAATGCGATGTTACATTTTCTGTTTATGTTAGTTTCACGCGTCACGTTCAGCGAACATCACCAGTATGTAAATTAACGCTCACTAAAATTTGCATTCTTGATGGCATTTTGTTGCTACTGACAGGTGATCAGAAAGACAATGAATAAAAATAGAACAAAAGCAATGACATACTGTATAACATTGGTCTATTTTTAGACACTTTAATGAGGATCATTCATCATTAATCACTGTTTTGTCTTAAGCATTTACTTGTGCCATTTTTCAAATTTCCTGGAAGAGAAGTGATCAACTCTAAAAGAGAAACTCCAGCACCAGCTAATGTTTTGGTGGCAAAAGCACACAGGTATGAATGCTGGCAACACCATCGCGAACTTCGGCTGGCTACATTGTAGCCTCTAGATAATTTATACTTATGCATTTAATCTGAGCTTCATAATGTGAAGTGATGGCATCAACTTAATGGATGTGGAGCTTTTGCAAACCTTCTCTGCACAGTGTGATCAAACTTAATGCTGAAAACATTGATATTAATATAAAATTGCATTAATTTACTCCTACCACTGTATCGTAACAGTGCTGGAAATATCTGAGTGTGGTGTGATATGGTTTCTTTGTATCCTGCCAGCAAGCTACGGAAAATAAAACCACCCACAACTCTTCTTATAGCTTGAACATACAGGTGTCTGTACACAGCATGTGGGCCTGGCACTAGGAACTTGGGAGTCAGTGACCTGACAGGCGTACTCACTCACACAGACACATAATAGTCAAATAACATCTGACCTAGCCCGCTGTGTCCTCTTGACTCTGCTAAAAACCACACATATAAACACAGCGGTCTTGATTATCCTGCAGTTTGCCCTGCCACTGACCTTACATCTAAAACCACACTCACATACACACACACACACACACACACACACACACACACACACACACACACACACGCAATGATGCATTTATACCCACACACAGAGCTCAGGATGATTTATGCCCTCGCAGTGCCTTTGAAGATCACATTTTACATTTTAGATGGAGTGTGTGTATGTGCTTGTGTGTGTAGTGGTGGGGTGACTGGAAATCTAAAATAATAATGTTGAGGGTTTGTAAAAGCATAACTTTGCCTCATTATTCGAGGGGACTGCTGTTATGACACAAAAGAACAAAGCAAAAACGATTTTACAAGAAAAAAAAAGAAAGAAAAAGAAAATATTATTTGGACCTTGAAAACGTAACTATGCGAAACAGCTTCTGATGACTGTGAACAAACTTTCATTAATACAGAGCGCCATATAAATTATAGTCAGAGTATTTGTCTTTTGTCTACAACACGAACATGATGATAAGTCTTTTCTCGGCTTGTGTGGGAATCTTCACGAGTCAGTTTGTATAAGGATACAGTATACAGGTGTTACACAGATTTACAGTGCATTTACTACCAAATCAATCTGCTGACACGCTTAGCCATTACATTAAGTGTTTAAGCATCGACACTCCTTTACAAGCTTGCTGTCATCGAAAGAGCCACTCCAAGGAGGTTAATGCTTCAGATTGCTGAGGACACCCAGCAGCACAGAGACAAAGCTTAAAGGATGGTTTATTTATTTATATACAGATCAGGACAAAATCATTAACTTTACTTGGGAAAATCCTGCTAAGATATTAGTGAATGAGTTAGCCAACTGTAGAACTGTAGTCTCAAAGAAGGCAATCACTAGAGCTCTGAACAGGAATAGACTGCAAAGTTACAGACCAAGAAATTCTCCACTGCTGCAGAAGAGACACCTTCGGCCAAACTGAGGTCTGCTAAGGAGACAGGAAGCATGTCCTTTGGACAGATGAGACAAAGTTAGAGCTGGAGATGGAGAAAGAAGGGTGAGGTGCACAACCCAAAGAACACCACCTTGTTTGACAGCTACAGCGACAGTTATATTGAGGGGATGCTTCAGTAGGTCAGGAACTAGGAAGCTCTTTAAGTTGGAATGAATCAACAAGAAAGAAGGATTTGTGAAGATTTTAAGTCAGAAGGTGAACTCAGTCTGAGTAATTGCTTTGCCTTCCAATCCGTCAACAACACAACGTAACCTGGTGAAGAACTGCCGCCAGAAGACGAAAGTAAACGTTACTGACTGGCCTGCATGAAACCCTGACTTGAATCCCATTGAAGATCTGTGGGGTGAACAGAAGATTTGTGCCAGAAGACCTTCAAATCTGAAGTAGCTTGAGAGATTAATCAAAGAAGAATGATCTGGGATTGCACAGGAGATGTTTGTGAGGCTGTTTGTGATATAGCAAAAGTTTATACTAATTTCCACATGAAGAAAATATGTGTATTTGTGGGTTGCAGAATGATTCGTTATTGTCAGTGGTTCAAACTTTGGAACCCAACAAATCTTGTGCCAGTGTCAGGCTTTTGCCATTTTCTTCCAGTGGAAATGTGTGAAACCAGTTAAAGATTCAGGACTGGTGCAGTAGTGGTGGCGATAAGTACATGACCCATGTTTTCATGGCTGAAAGTCGAGGTTTTCATTTACCTCCATCTATTCCTCACTTTATCCTTACATGCTTCTTCGTCCTTTTCTCCCTTCTATATAACCTTGTCTCCCCCTGTCCCTGTCTGCCACAGCTTTATTTAACCATCCATCCATCCTTGCCTCCTTCCATTTCTTCTTTGGACCTTGCCTGGTACGTATTTATTTGTCTTTCCCATCTTATACATCCCTCAGCACCTGACTTACTCCTGCTGCCATCTATCCCTTTTTTTTTATTTCTTGCTACATCCTCAGTTGTCCTTCACTAGCTTCCTCCCTCCTTTAGTCCCACATTATCACAACCAGCACTCAGGTTTCCACAGCAACTCTCTCTCTCACTCACACACACACACACACACACACTCAATCAGAGAATCACACATGGACAGCCAGCAACGTCACCTTTGCACACACACAAACGCACACACATATAAATGCATGCAAGCAGACGGGCACTTGCCACTGTAATCAACCCCACACATGCAAACCGGCGCACAAACATTACAGCTCTGTTCCCCTTGTTCCTGTGTCTCTCGGTTGACACACACATGCACACACACAAATGCGCACACACTCAGATGTAATCACCGTGAGTGCTGAGAGTGCAGTGCAGAGGTGTGAGAGTTCTAAAAGCTACCGCCTGCCATCAATCATAAAATCCTTTCTGGGGATTGGACAGCTGACAGTGTCGGCATTACGCATCGTCTCCCTTTATTTCAATCAATCATGTCCTCCGCTGCAAAAAGGCCTACAGATTGCCAAATGATATTGGCTTGCTTTCATTAGACCCGATGAATGATTATGTCGGATTCAGGGGAGTGATTTGCTTTGTGTTCATGTTTGTACGCTCCATGGGGTTTTTTGTGTTTCAGAGAAACTTTTTTCAAATTTACCGCTTCAACGTGCAAAGGCTGTGTAATAACTACCTCACACTGGCAGACATGCTTCAAGACGATTTAGGCAAACAATTTTTTATCATTAAATGCAGCTGCTAATGTTGGCAACGCCACTGAACGAACACGGCGATACGTACGCAGCTTGATCTTTGGTTTCAAAAGCTGCGTGTACAATTAGCAGACCAAGAATCTGTTGCCAAAAGTGGCACATAAAAAAATATTTAAAAAGCAGCCTATATTATCACATCCTCTGAAACTAGCAGAGTGGGAGGAAAAAGGTGAGAAGGAAAATTTGTAAATATAGAAAATAACTGAGACTATGCTCAGTAAAAAATAACAGCACAGCCTGTTGGGTTACCATAGAAAAAGTGACGTGGATTACATCCTGACAAGCAACCTGTTATATATATATATATGTTGCCTTTGAAATGGTTGCTTCAAAGATGGGGGACCATCTGCATCACACATAAACACACACACACACACACACACATACACACACACTCAATCAGAGAATCACACATGGACAGCCTGCACCGTCACCTTTGCACACACACAAACGCATCTGCATAGTGACTTTGATAGAAGACTGCAATAAGATCGAGTCATTCTGCTGTCAAACTTAACCATGCAGTTAGTGGGGTTAGGTTAATTGGTAACTTGAAATTGCCCATAGGTGTGAATGTGAGTGCGAATGGTTGTCTGTCTCTATGTGTTAGCCCTGCTGCAGACTGGCGACCTGTCCAGGGTGTACCCTGCCTCTCGCCCTATGACAGTTGGGATTGGCTCCGGACAAGGATAAGCGAATGGATGAATGGATGGATGGCATTCTGCTATCAGATTGTGACAACTGGGGTCAAGTTGGCAATTACATGCAAGCAGTTTGTGATAATATGGCAATTAACAGTTTTTGCTCCATACATACAGATAAATTCCCATTAAACAGAAATTCATATTAACTACTTACATTCAGCACCTCACACAGTAGATTTGTCGTGTCTTTCTTAACTCTCCCCCCACCAGCCATGGCAGATGGCTACCCCGCCCTGAGCATGGTTCTGCCAGAAGTTTCTTCATGTTAAAAGGGATTTTTCCCTTCCCACTTTTGCCAAGTGCTTACTCATAGGGGGCTGTCTGATTGTTGGGGTTGTCTCTCTTTTATTGTATGGTCTTCACCTCGCTTTGAGGTGACTGTTGTTGTGATTTGGTACTATATAAAAAAGCTAAATTGAACATGAAATGAAAATTCTTCTACGAACAGTGATCCAGTTTGAGCAGCACAGTGGTTTAACTGCAAAATGACATAGGCACTGGGCAACCTTATATAAACATAACCAGAATACAACCAGTTGGCAACAACCTGAGTCGAGTCCCCTATTACACAGAGATGTGTTGCAGGAGACTGACTCAGATTGATTACAATGTGTTGGCAGTATGTCTGTCGGCAATTATTTGCAATCTGTCTGAGTGTGCAGTCAATCTGAGTCAGACCCTAATTGTTGGGAGACAGGTTGCCTTCTACCAGGAAAGCTGTGCAACTGCCGAATGCAATGCCATCCCACTTCTACTCTAGTCCGACAAGATAATAAACATTTAAAATAAATTATTATGGAAGCCGATCAATAAACTGCTGGTACTGTATCAGTATAGAACTGGAAAACTGGTACATCCAGTTCATCAGGGATTGTGACTGCACCCCTAAAGGCTGTCCAATTTACCCAGAGCACATAACCGAAGTTCCAAGATCCAATCCAACCGAACACTGGGGATAGAGAAAAGGACTGAACTCCTCACATTTCACAACTCAGTAATGACTGCACTGTCTTTGTCTCTGGCAAACTTCGATGTAGCACAGCGGCGTTACATCGATGCTTGAAGTTTAAGGGCAGGAAGATGGGAGGGTATAAGTGACTCTGACATGTAAGATGGTCTAAAACAGTAATGTGAGTCATTTAACATTTTCTCTCTACACAAGACTCCCCCACACACAGAGACACTGAACACTACTGCCACCATAATGTCTGTTACATTCAAGAGCGCACTGAGCTCCTATTTTGGTGAGACGTGACTGCAGTTTGGCTGATATGCTGATACGGAGCCGGGCTGCGAGCTGACACTGTATCCGTATCTCACTTTAGCTGCCGTATTCAAAAATACAAGAGATTGGCGGATCTGATTACTGTGTCTGAGTGTGTTTGTGTATGTGTGGGTATGACAGTAAGAGCAATAGAAGGCAGTAGTTGGTATGTGTGTGTGTCTATGTGAAAAGGAGACAAGTGGAGCCAAACCAAAGGGCAGGTGTGTAAGGTAATAAGACTAAATCAATCCATACTTAGAGAGAGGAAGAGGGAAGAGGAGGGTTTTGAGTGGTGGAGGGTAAAAAATGATTACAGGTAAAGATGAAAGTGTAACACGCTGTGCTCTTACTGCTCTCACACATTACGCCTCTCTGTTCCTTCAAGGGATTCAAAACTGAATCAAAACTGTTCTTCTGTTGTGCCTTTAGGAGTCATGTGTGAAGACTCTCTGGATTCCTACTGTTAACATATCAGAGGAAAGTACAGAAAAACTGCATCTGCATGTCTGTGTTTACATGCCGGGTAGGGCATAGATATGAGTCTGTGCCCAGCCTGACAGTGTGTGTTCATTTGTGTGTAAAGAGAACAAAGAGCAAAGTAACATATTTATAGATCAGAATAATGGCAGCTTTTGGAGAAGTGATAGAAGACCTTGGCAGGCAGCAGTAAACATGTGACCCATATCAGATAAGACAGCCCCTGTCAAAACTTCTGTGCTCTTTTTCATGCAACAGAAACAGTGAGGCTAACAAGAATCAGTGATGCAAAATGATGTTTTGGCTTCTGTTTTTTAATCACAAAAGTGCTTGTCAAAATGGAACCAATCTGCATGCCTGAGTATTTGAAAAATGTGAGAATCACAAGGAACAGAAAAGTAGTTTTTACAAGGTTTTTTTTTCTATCAGAGTTGTGTATAGCTGGTGTGTTAATTAAATAATAATAAGTAAGATTAAACTATGAGATGTTAGTTAATTAGTATGAAATATCCACCCATCCACTCCATTATGTTCTTTAACACTTAGGCTTCAGTCACCCCCAGTTACAGGGCCACTTCCCATCTGAGCTTACCCCAATGCAGCTATACTTTAGGTCAGGGGGGTGTTTGGGCCCAGACATTAGACTGATATTGCTATTTAGTAGGGCTGGGGGGAAAAATCGATACTGTGTAGTATCGTGATATTTTGTTTGCTAATAATGTATCGATACAGGGACAGCAGAAATCGATATTTTGTTACAAAAAGGTTTTTGTGGACTGGAACATGCTCTGACTTCAGAGCATGTTGATCCTTTTTCTGAGCAAGAATCCTGACATTCCTTCACTGTCCAAATGTGTTCAACTTTTTTTTTGGCAGCAATAAACATGACAGTTTACTTATTTTAATTTAAGACATGTTTTATTTTAATTAAGTTTAAAACTTTTTTATTTAATGTAAAATTATATTTTGTTTTAATTTACTTTCAAATTCTTCAGTTGCTGAAGGGGCTGCATAGTTTTCATAAATTGCATAGTTCAGAATAGCTATAATTGCACCAGATGGTTGGATTCAGTTAAGTTGGACTAGACTGTAATACAAACCATTCAGTTTGTCAACAATAAAACTGACTGAAATGAGAGAAAGACTAAGTGCGAGACTTTGTTATTAGATAAAATGAATATTGATAAAGTTTACCTTTATGTACAGAATCTGAATATTGCAAAATATTTTTAAATAATTGCAATAATATCGTATTGTGCGTTAAGTATTGTGATAATATCGTATCGTGGGATGTATGGTGATTCCCACCTCTACTATTTAGCAATAACCCTGAGATAACATCACTAAAATACATGGGCAGAGGTTTTGTCTTAAAATGAGTCTCCCATCCACCCATTAACACACCCCCTGTGTGTGCCACAACAGGGGGTGTGTGAAAATGTATGCAGTCTCGTATTCTATGAAAAGACACAAAAGATGTAGGCAGGTTTATGATCTCTGATTCTTCTGTGCATCGAGCCTCTTAACCTGAGCAAAGTCTACAGTGATCAAATAATGGTAAAACATTAGCAGATCAGCTAAGGTCAAAACTATCTTTTCCAGGAGGCCTTGCCCAGTTTATTTCCAACCTTTGGTTTTATTGTTTGTGGATAAAGTTCACTCGCTCAAAACTGCCAGTTACTACATTAAAGGAAAGTCTCAACATAAAATATTAGACATTTACAAATGAGTCATGACAGTTGAACATGTCTGCTTACCCTGTACACTCAGATTGCAGGAAGTTAATTAGTAAAGAATTGCTCAAAAATGCAGTTTCGTTGGAAAACCACTAGAACACTGCAAAGTGACAAATAAGTTGAATCAACTAATCTTTATTCTTTCACCCATGTTCAGTTTTGAAACACCATAGTTGTGGCTTCTCACTGCGATCACTTCTCCTTAATCCAAACCCTCTAAAGTGTAAGAGGATGATTGTAAGACTGCAGTTCTAATATCACCTCACTTTCTTAAGGTCCTTTAATATAGGCTTGACTTGCAGCTTTGTTCAGGATTTCTGCCGAGAGAAAAATCACATAATGAAGAGCATACAGTTGAATGCTGCTGTGGTAAAAAAAAAAAAAAAAAAAAAAAAAAAAAAAAAGAGAGAAAGGACAAAATCAAAGCAAAACCCTGCATGTGGAAGAGGTTAGGGCAGGGGTGTCCAACTCCAGGCCTCAAGGGCTGGTGTCCTGCAGGTTTTATATATAACCCTGGGTCAACACACCTGAATCAAATGATTAGTTCATTACCAGGCCTCTGGAGAACTTCAAGACATGTTGAGGAGGTAATTTAGCAATTTAAATCAGTTTGTTGGATCAAAGACACATCTAAAACCTGCAGGACACCGGCCCCTGAGGCCTGGAGTTGGACACCCCTGGGTTAGGGTATGCAGATGGGTTGATACAACATCAGATTTGAACACATGTGACTTTGACCATAAACTCGAAACTCGAAGCTTTACTGTTGAGGGTGTGAGACTGAATTTAAAGTAACCACACTGCTCAACTTTTTATTCATTAATTTATTTATTCAGAGCCAAATACTTTTTATACCACTTCTTTTATACGATTACTTCAGGTACTTATTTTCCTGGGACTAATAATATTAAATATAATATAAAATACAGAGTTACTGTAGGAAAATGATACATATCCTTGACTTGTATTTAGATCATAACACTGAACTTTTGCTTAAAGATGAACTTGCAGGTTAGTTTTTCTTGAAAATAAAAAGTTAAAAAGTTAATTAAGTTCTACACATTATACAGCACAAAGACAGTAAAATTCAGATGATGTTCTATGATATCACGTATGGTTGTAGGCCATGCGTTATTAGTAAATGGCCATTTTTGTTATCTCCTAACACAACATTAGCTCGGTTAGGAGGCCTGCACCAAAAACCTCATTGTGGCTGCTTTGGTTAGTAGCAGACTGCTGTGGTCACTGATAGTTTACTCATTAGCAACAGCCAATGAGTAAACTTGCCTCCTCCCGATGACATACAAAGACAGGCAGGCACATAGTCCCTCCCCTCACTAACAAGTAACAACACTGAACACTTTAGGAGGAATTTCCCAAAGTCAGTAAAGCTCCCATTTTAACAACACTGAAGTATTAAACCATTATCATAAATGCTAACCTGACCAGTGAACGTGGTAACATTAGCCATTTCACTATTAGCAATTACATGGTAGCAAGTTTAGCTGTCTGTTATCATTAACATAATGCCTAGCGGGCTGCAGTTAGATAAGAGCAGAATACTTATTGCACGCTGCTAGAATTTTGTGCCGTGACAGAACGGATTACGGACACGTGAAGAACCTGGCAGATTGCTGGCTGTGCAGAGCAGCGGGGTAACTGTAGATGAACTGAGCAGAGTCCAGAGTGTGGAGAACTAATCCGAGCAAATAACGAGTGAAATCCAGAGCAGAGCTGAGGATGTGAAGAGCTGCAGAGTGATGTGAAGCAGTGAGAACAGTGAAACAGGCTGCAGGCAGATGTGGACGAGATGAAAAAGTTAACTTTTCTACTTAACTTATTAAAATGGGTTTCTTTTTTTGTTGAAGCCAGCTGTGAGGTTTTTCACAGTGAGCGCAATGAGAGTAACTTTTCCATAATGCTGCATTCATTAAATGATTTAGACGTTAGGTATTGTGTTATTTTACCTTTACACTCTGTGTGTAATGATCTGTTTTTTGTAAAACGAATAAAACCTCTAAACTCAATCCTGACTACTTATTTTGTTTAAGCTAAGTTAAGATGTGACTTCTTTGCCATTACTTCTGTTCTTACAGAATGGGATCAAAAGTTTCCCCATAGTATCGAAAATGGTATCGAGCATCTAGTATTTTCATAGGTATCAGTATCGAATTTGACATTCTAATATCGTGACAACCAGCAACCACTCACCTACCAGTTGGCACTCAGTTTGTGTAACATGAGAACCAAGCTCTGAGTTTTTTTTAATGCATATATAAACTTTTTTTCAGAATAATCTAGGTATTGTTTAACTTTCTTATAATTTTATTTACTGAGGTTGCCAACCTGCTAGTCGGTCTTTAATTGGAATCCTGACTGCATGACTTTTAATTCTATGATAATATTTCTACTCTGATTACTGCTTTTATTTATTTCCTCCACCCCTGCTCTTAGTAATACTTACTGATTACTCACATTTAAATACATTATCTAGTCGGGTGTACAGAGTAGCATGAAGGGCCTTAAAGTGCTTGATTTTATTCTTAAATATAAGTTTAGTAAGCCTTATTACTATTAGAGTCTCCAGACAGTATCTGCTCCATTATAACAAAGTCAATGCACAACATATTTGGCTTTCTGTCTGCCATCTATGGTCTTTACTAATAACTCTGCACTATTAAAAGGTCTATTCATTCCTTAATCATCTGTTCATCCATATATCTTGGGTATCCATACATCATCGATCCATCCTCTCTTGTTATCATCTGTTCTTCCCCTCCTGCCCCAACTCATCTCTCTCTCTGCCCTCTCTACATCTATTCATTCATCCAAATCTCAATCCCTCCATCCCAATATCGATCCATGCACACAAACATTCATCTATCCACTATGAATATATCTATCCAACCATCCTTCCTTCCTGCTCTCCCTCCTTCCTCCCTTGGCTCCTTATCCCAGTCGAAAGGCTTCTACAGCAAGACTTAACACGCTCCACTACCTCCCCGTCCCTGCATGTGAACACACACACACACACACACACACACACACACACACACACACAAAGGCAGTCCCTACAGGATGCAGACTCAAAGACACACAGACATCGTTTTCACAGCTCCCTGAGCAACTCAAATGGCCTGGGAGACTCTGCAGAGCAGCAACAGAGAGAATAAAAGAGAGAGTGAGCTTGAGAGAAAGATTGAGAGACGCAGAGAGAAAAATTACAAGACAACAAGGCCAACAATGACACAGAGAAAGAAAAGAGTGAAACAGCATAAGAAACCAGAGGAAAGACAAATGGTGGATATGATAAAAGAAGACGTAGCAGAGGTTTAGCTGCAGCCGATAAGATAAAGCTTTCAGGCAATATAACAAGATGTTTTATCAGAAGTAGGTTTGTTGCTGTTGAAAGGATGGTTACATTGTTGGTAGAAAGAGAATTCGCTTCTGTAGAAAGAAGAAAACAGCTAAATTGAATTTTCATCACTTCCTTCTTGTAACTGATTTTTTACCTTTTTTCATCTAAATATTGAGCGCTGATAACTCTAGTTTCTTCTGTGCAGAGCAACTTCGCCCAAAATCCATTAGACTCGACCAAATACCAATGTCACTCCGAAAATATGGTTGTTTTCTCTCCAAATAGCAGTTCTTAATCTGACACCGGTCGTATCTCCACATTATAATTATGTGAAATGAAGCTGGAAGCATTGCTCTGCAGCCGCTCGCCATTATAATTCAAGCACTCCTTTGATGTAATAAGATCAAAACGACTGCGCAGGCGGAATATCAGGATTCACGGTAACAACAATAGCAACAACTACATCAACAGGATATGAGTTCTCTGAGAACAATGGGGAGCGTTTCACCTTGAGGGGTAAATAACGATCCCGGAGCAGCAACGAGCAGAAAGTCAGCAGCACAATAATTTGGAGCGCTTTAAAATGAAGCACAGAGAAGCAAGTGTCTGTGGCGGCCTGTCTGTCTGCCTGAGTGTAAATATTGAGGCTGCAGTATCTGACCAAACACCATCTCGGCTCATCCGTCAGCGGTGGTCGTGCACAAGGTCAGCTTCCAGCGCCGTCGATACGGATCTTGGCAGCTCAGCAGGCACGCCCGCCTGTGATATCGCTCGCTCAAATCCAGTACATGACCTTTGTTGCCTGTCGTCGCCTCACTTTCCTCTTGCTCGCCACTGCTTAGTGTCGATATGAAACCGGCGGCAATTTTCAAAGATAGGGTCAGGACTCAGGAGTATGATGCAGGGAGATTGAAATTGGCCACCAGATTGCTCTGAAGAAACAACAGCAATCCAATATAACTGGCTGCAGTGGCCTTCATGGTGTTTTCCACAGCTGCAATTTAAGATGAAAGGTTTGGACAATTACTTTGAAAATCTAGATCTATAAGTGCACTCGCTAATGTTCTGCATTAAAGGAAGCTTTCAAGGATTCTAAACATTATTCACCATTTGTTGTTTTTCCTCATGCGCTAAAGGAACTAATTTGTTTGCCGAGGAGTGATGTGAATAAATATCATTGCAGACTAGTTTCGTGCTCAGCTAGGGCTGCTCAATTAATCGAATTTTAATCACGATTACGATCTGGGCTTTCAACGATCATTAAAAATAACTGAGCCGATTATTAGCCCCTCCCTCATTTATCCGCGACACCTTAAAGGCCGGTCCGTGAAAATATTGTCGGGCATAAACTGGTCCGTGGCGCAAAAAAGGTTGGAGACCGCTGATTAAGAGGACCCGAGGGAAGCTCGGAAAGCTAAGCAGAAGTTATTTGGAGAGGAGAGTGACTGCCGTTGGATGAAAAGAGAGGTAAAAAAAAAAAAAAACTTCAGTGGTGTTGCACACTATTTTATATTATTTTTTAAAGTCATTGTTAACCCTTTAAATCCGGTCAGAGCAGCACGCTCCGTTTTGTGTAACTACTTTTAAATCCCTGTAGAATCTGAACCACGTAAGCTAGCGCAATAATTTGTTTTGCATATGAAACCGGAGGAGTTGTACTTACAACTTATGCCATCAGCTTGTCCTCGGTCACGGTTTCCTTCCACATATAGCTTTGCAAAAATTGCATAAAAAGCGCTTGCAGGAACAAAAACATAATATTCCAGAAACACGCTTTGCCGATCCGATCAGCTGTTCGTAACACTTCCCACAGTGAAACAGATGTCAGCACGAACTGTCTCATGTCCGCCATTTCCTGGCCGAAACCGGAAGTGACGCCATTTTCGCGGAAATGTAGTTTTTTACTTGTAGACCTTAAAAACCTCTACTGGTCATGTTTGACTTTTCTGAATAGTTTCTGGGATGCTTAGAACTCGAATTGCACAGCTGGAAATAGTTTATTTTGATGCACCTGCTGTTTTCTTTGCAAATTTGCATCATAGGATTGTTTTTTTTGTTTTACCTGCAGTGTATATAAAAATTGGTGTATCTCCAAAATAAAACTATGAAGACACTCAAAATAAATTTCCTGTTGTTGTAAACTATTTTTTGCAACTTTTTTGTATTTAAAGTTTTGAAGGATAAGCCTCTTAAATTTCTCCAAGTAGAAATATATGTAAAAAAACAAAACAAAAACGATTTTCAATTTTTTTGTAGTTTATTGCACTTTTTTGCAATTAATGTAGTTACTATGGACTTAATGCATACATATTATTAAAATATGGGCTATAACAGTTATTTAGCAACTTGAAATGCTCCCACAAATGGCACTACAACATGTAAAAAAATAATATAAGCTCTGGCGGACTTGGTTCTATAGTAGGTCTTAAAGGGTTAAATAAATATCGTCAAATAATCGCGATCTCAATTTCAGTGAAAATAATCGTGATTATCATTTTTGCCATAATCGAGCAGCCCTATGCTCAGCAGTGAGCCACTGTGAACTTTGCTGTTCCTCGCATTATCTTTGATACATTGCCTCTGTCTTTCTTGTATTGTGTATGAAATAATCACCTCTGGTTTTAAAAAGGAAAAACCTGGAATTAAAATGTATGTTTCAAGGGAAACAGTGCACACTAAGGACTTTCAGTTAGAGAGTTTCCAATCATTCTCCCCACAGACAATAATAGCTGACTCACAGATGGAGTGTTTCTTTGTCTTGGATGACTATGAAATTCTCTGGCTCAAATCATCAAGTAGAAAAGCTACATCAATTAAGCTAAATCAAGCAAGAAAAAAAAATCAATGAGGCAAACGTGTACAAAATATATATATAATTGGAGCACCAAGAGATGTACAGTTTCCAACTTTAGGTTTGTCATATTCAAGTGCCACCAAATAGCTTTTTTCCTCTCCACATGATTTTTTATTACCAAAGAACTTTGGAAAAAAGCATCTAATTCTGGCCAGTTGTGACTGGTTAATGATCAGCAGCGGCTTAGATGAACTGTTGCTAATTTTAGTTCATTAGATGTTCGGCTGGAATGAGCTAAAAATATATTATGGAATCAAGAATCCTGAGTCCAGATGAAATGTTGTGTCGAGCCTCGTAGAGGGTTGTTCAATAAAGACATCTCAATACTGCTGATGAAAACCTGTTTTTTACTGTGAGCAATTATTAATGTGTTTGAAAAAGACACCAAAAGTAAACATGAACAATACAGGATTTTTATGACCAATACCAATATTTGTCATTTAAAGGTCTGATATGCTGATATACTAGCCAATATTTTCTTTCTTTCAGACACACAAACATAAGCAGATTTCCATAAAATTTGTTATGTGCAGTGATTTACGTACTTGTTTACAGTCTACTCGAATGTGCTTGGATGGCCAAACTGCTGAAAACACATGCTTTCCCCAAAATATTAAAACTGAGGCAAGTGTGTTTCTGTGATGAGCACTGTTGATATGAAAAAAAGAAAAATAAGTGAAGAAAAGCAGCATGCTGCCACATGAACGTACACAACAAACCCACCACACAGTGGATTTCAGTTTTGGTTTGCAGCTGTGATTTCACAATATGCGTGTCAGTATCAGTAAGAATATAGAACAAACAATCCAACTGTGTAAGAGTTCAATTTAAAGCCTCCACTGAGCTGTGCAGGAATATAGATTGAGTCAGCTTTTCTAAGTCGAACAAAAAAAAAAATCACTCTTTACTGATGCCATTCTTTCACACTTTCACAGACTTTGTTATGATGACAACGTGAGTTGATACACTATCATTGTGTTGCACTCCTTTTTTAAGCCTCCAAGACATGTTGTGTTCACAACTAAGAGAAGAACCCTGCTTTTTACAATAACATTTTTTTCATATGTATATTTACAAACAGTTTTGGTCAGAAGTTTACATCCATGCATCTTGGTCATGAATGTCATGGTAATTTTAATCATTTTTTTTTTAGCTGTTCTTTTTCTTAATGTTACCACCGGTCAGGGTGGAATGATTTCACAGCATAGTGTGGGAGAAATATTTATTTATTCCCCTGCTGAATTTGTAACTCTGCTCATGTAAAAGAAATGAAAACTCTGTCATTTTATGCTAGTTTTATTTTAACAGAGAGCTTCTGGAATGGCCTTCCCAAAGCTCTGACCTCAATCCTATTGAAAAGCTGGGTCTGTGCTAGGAAACCAATCAATTTAAATGAACTCCACCAATCCTGCCAAGAAGAGTGCTCAAATATCCAGCCAGAATTGTGGCAGAAGCTTGTTGATGGCAACCAAAAATCTCTGGTTGAGGTGCAACTTTCTGAGGGACATTTAACCAAACATCAGTCACAGTGTATATATATATTAGATCCTGTATGGATTACACAAAATCCAAAATAAATTCAAACTTTTATTAATTTATTAAAGGTGTATGCTGTACATTAACCCATTTCACCATAAAAAAAGAACAGTTTAAAATAAATTGTTAAAAATTACCATGACAACAACTTTATATCTCGATATAAATCAAGCTTACTCCAGCTGTCGTAGGGTGAGAGGTGGAGTATACCATGAACAAGTCGCTAGAAATGTTTATGGCCAGTTGGTTATGAGAGTCACTTGCTTTATTAAGCAGCTAAAATCCAACATTTTCGACCGTGCTCACTGGCATAATGACTTTCACAATAAAGTAGGCTGTTGCTTTGTTTTTTGTCATAAGGCATGTTGCAGGAAAAATTGCTTGAGACTCCAACATCTTGCATTGTGCGGCTAAACAATGAGCTGTGCACTGTGTGAGAATGGCGCTGTGATCCGTGATGTCACCTGCCATTTGTGGAAACATGCTTTCGACACAGTTTGCTGCTCTGCTTCTTTATTGGACAAAGTTATTTTGCAATAATTCTGTTTATATGTTTTTGTCCAGCTCTATGACTGAGAAAGTGTTTCTTTCGATTTCTTTTAGAAACACTTTACATCAAGTGGCTATTGAACATCGGACATGACGACGACATTAAATTTCAGCATCATCAGGACTCATCACCTGAATGTTATTTAACAATAACTGGCAGGAATTTGTGCCTGTGTGATGTATTCGCAGTCTGTGGCTGCACCTTGCTCCCACAGGTCTACTAGCATTAGACTCTCATCTAAATCTGGCAATTAATACAGTCTTCGACTTTAATTTAGAAATCCAGCAAAGCCTTCTAAAGCAAGATGCTTAACATGCTAAGGCCTGTTTAAAACAGTATCTACGCATTGTTTTTGTGCTGATATTAGTGTTAGGATTTAGCTCAAAACACAGGTGTGCCTAAGTAGTACATCCTTCCAGAAGATTTAAGTATGACTACAGATACTTTCAGAGGTGTTATAGTTTCTCTGAAGCTGCTAGGGTCCACTTGTGTCCGAGTGATTCATGCTGCTCTGTTTGTATAACTGCGTAGAGTTGTCTGGGGAGACGGGCACTAAAGTACAATGCACCAACTACACAGTCGCTCTTCGAGAAGACTTCAAGTGGACTTCAAAGAAGTATAACAGGAAGGACTACGCCTCTGTGATGCCTGCAGCTGTCTGTGTCTGCAACTGTAACATACAGAGTATAATCCACACTTTCTTCTTGCTATACATGCTGAGTGAGTCTGCATCTCGTGAACTAAGTTTTAATAATGTTTAAAATATTTGCTATTCAGTAAACTAGTAGATGTAGTAGCTTTAGCTTAGAATCTAGACAGAAAGCAGGGCGACATGTTTCAACCTTTCAGAAAATATTTATCAAAAAGAAACATGTAAATAGCATTAAAAGGCTCTTTTATGTTGTCCACGAGACTTCTTCCCTTAAATCAACATAAGCAAAGAGATGAGTGGTAGACCACCACAGAGCACCCACACATTTTTCATTTGGTGTTAGTCCAAACCTTAATGAACTAAACAAATTTTGCAAAATGATGTGCTGTTTGGTGACAGCTATTTAATAGACATCTTTGGCTAATGAATGGCTCCACAAAAATTTGTCCCACATTAACAACCAAATAGAAAATTATAGTCCAGGTGCTCACCACTTGAGTAAAATTACTTTCTTTCTAATTTTCACAGCACTAAAATTCCAGAAGTTAAAATTTCACATTCATTTTGACAACTTCAGTAAAATGTAAGTATGGTGCTGCATCCATCCATTTTCTCAACTGCTTATCGAATTTAGAATTGCAGGGGGGGTGGGGCCTAGCCCAGCTGTCATAGGAGAAGAGGCAGGGTACACCCTGTGTAAGGCAGTTAGGAATGGACCCAAAGATGCAGCGTACAAAGGCAAAACTGGACATGAATGCGGCTTTATTGCTGAATTACCAAATACAATAACTAAGTTAGTCACAGGGTGCCTAATCTGCATCTACTAATAAGATTCAGACCGACAAAATAAGGGGAATGGAGGGAGGAGACAGACACAAGACTAGAAGACACAATACGAAGGTGAGAGACCAGGGACACAGAGCAAGAGAGGGGACCAAGAGAAAACAGAGGAAGCAAACAGACACAGAAACAAGACTGGGGGAACAGACAAATAACTAACAGGAATCCAGAAACAAGAGGACAGGGAACACTTAATAATGAAATACTGAATAACAACAAATACAAAATAATAACTAAAATAAAGATAACAAACTAGAAAAAACTTAAACATTCCCAAAACGCAAAACCCTGGGTCACAGACCAGGTACCACGATACCCTGGATATTTCACAGGGCTAACACAAAGAGACAGACAACCATTCACTCACGCTCACACCTATGGATAATTTAGAATGCATTCCTTTGTGAGTACTGAGTACCTGAGAACTCGGCAAAAACCCACCCAGGAACATGGAGAAAACTCAAAAAGGCCAGAGTCAGGCAGTGAATTTGAACCCAAAACCTTCCTGTTGTGAAGGGACTCTGTTGCTACCTGTTGTTAGCTACAGCTCAAGAATGTGGAGCTCATCAACCTCAGACTACAACTGAGTGGAGAGACAGTTGAATAGGTCAGTAAAGAATGAAGCAAAAAAAACAGATATACTATAGTACATATATACTATAGAAGTACTACACTAGTACAAAAAGTATTATTTATTACTGTATTGAAGAAGGCGGTGGTGAGCCTGCTGGAATTCTGCTGGAACTACTGCAGTGTTACAACAGGCCACCTTGCTTCCGCCTTAAAGTTATTTCTTCATAGCTTAAGCGGTCATTTGGTGTCTAAAGGATGAGCCTTTAAAACAATTAGGCATTTGGTGGATGCAAGTAAGCACAAATGTGAAGATCAATGCTGGAAACAAAGAAAGGGAGAGGTAGATATGCTGGGTGTTAGCGTTTGGCTGTATAGGAGGCGGAGGTTCTAACTGAGTAATTAAAAATATCTGCTTGAACAGAGCTGATCCATTGTCTGACCTAAGATAATTTGTATCACACCACAGTGCAGAGTGCCCTGAAATCTGTTAGTGAGGTTGACTGTCAGTAGCAGTGTAATTATGCTGGGAGAGTTCAGTTACTGCAGATGTAAGTCTTACAGCAGAAAAATTACTTCGGCACGGTTGCAAAAAATACTCACAATATACGCACTATTTCTTAGTACTGGTTGACTGATCTATTGTTTTCCTGTCTGTACCTTCATTATACTGTCTGCACATTAATTGGACTGGGATAGCTTATATAGGTTATTATTAGGGGTGCAACGATACACAAAATTCACGGTTCGGTTCGATTCGATCAGGGTCATTCTTCACATGAAAACCAAAATAGTTCCAAACGCCACATCTGAATGAGGGTGGGGGAGGTTCAATTTGCCATGTTGCAACGAGCTTAGCTTCTGTCTTGCTAGCTTGCGCTGCGCTCAGTGGATCTGCACTGACAGTGCAGCCTAGGTGGAGTAGTCCAACGCAGATCCACTGAGCGCAAAACACAGACAGCATCGTCAGAAGAAAAGTTGATAAAATAAATAAAAAATTTTGTATTGTTCGATACATATGCGTACCGAACCGAAAGCACTGTATCGAACGGTTCAATATCGATACGAGTATTGTTGCACCCCTAGTTGTTATGTATCTGGTAATAATCTGCTAGTTCAAGTGTGTGACTTCAAACAATGCACTCAATCAGACTTTGCATACACAACATGGAACTGACCACTCAGTAGATTAGAAAGAGCAAAAACCTATTGACATACTCGATACCCTATCAAAAGAGTTTAGAAATATGTCACTCTTTGTTAATTCAGTTCAATTCAATTTTATTTTTCATTATATTGTGCCAAATAACAACAACAGTCTCCTCAAGGCACCTCATATTAAAAGGTAAAGACCCTGCAATAATACAGAGAAAACCCCAACAATCACACAATCCCCTATGAGCAAGGACTTGGCAAGAGTGGGAAGGAAAAACTCCCTCATAATAGGAAGAAACCTCCAGGGGGGCGACAGCCATCTGCTGTTGCCACTCGGGGAATGAGGGGAGGAAGACAGGACAAAAGACACACTGTGGAAAAGAGCCAAGCCAGAAATAATAATGAATAATTATTAAATGTAGAGTGATGTGAAAGGAGGTACACCCTGTGTCATGATGCTGTGTAAGGAGTGAGTGGAGATGAAACCCTTAGTGCATCATGGGAAGCCACTATCAGCCTAGGCCTATTGCAGCATAACTAAGGTAAGGTTCAGGGTCACCTGATTCAGACCTAACTGTCAGTTTTATCAAAAAGTAAAGTTTTAAGCCTAAAACGTAACCTTTTGCACACAGCATACCTTCACAGAAAATCACAGAATATGACACTATCATTCATGAATGTATGAGCAATACAGATGCAGCTTGGATTGATCTACAAAGACTGAGATTCAGTGTGGGACTGATTTGGCACACTGAAACTACCTCATCAGATCAGTGAGTGAAGACTTACTTTGTGTTCAGACTATTGAAATACAGTGAATGAGCTGTCAGTCAAGTCCCTGGCCAAGGTGTGATGGCCGCATTCTTGCAAGCAGAGCCAGACAGCGAGAGGAGGTGGAGATAAAGAAATGAAATGGCCAGAAAGACATACACACAGAGGGTGGGCATATATAAAAAGATGGAGACCTGGGGCAAGGGAGACTGACAAATTAGAGAGTGTGAAAAAGAAAGAGCGACAGAAAATCTATAGACTCAGAGCTGAGATTGTGTGTGGCCTTTGTTGAAAGCAGTGTTGTACATAAAGGATAGGAAAGCCTTTTTATCTCGCTGAGTTGCTGCGATGAGGAAGGAGGTCTGAAGATTGTTTGTTGCCAAAGAGCAGAGCTCTGTTCACTTTGAAAACTCAACCCATTCTAAAAGTGGATTTTCTTTAAAATGCTGAAAAAAACCAACAGCGGGAGATGGTGCACACTACAAAATAGTTGCAACTAAAGATCACTAATAAAAAAAAATGGGATATACGATACAATCAAACTGAGTGGGAGAACATTTTTGCCAAATTGCAATGCTGAATTGATATTGACTGTTTATATCAATCTACAAACCAGTTCTGCTGAAGTTATTAAGCCAGCTTCAAGATAAAATGAGTTCTATTAAACTCCCAAAACATCTTGGTTAAGTACTAGTTTCTGAGTTTTGATGGTTACAAAGTCTTTTTTTTTTTCAAACATGTGGTGCACATGCTGAGATACCATTTCTGCATCCATTTTGCAGCTTCTAAAAGGTAAATTATTCAGTATGTCCCTCAGTGGTGGAAATGTCACATGATCGTACTGTCACAGTAAGATAAACACTGCCTCTGATAGCCTACAGTCATTCTCTGCATAACCTCATTCCATATAAAACTGTAGTTGCAAAATTACACAAAAATACATGTGTGTCTGGTCAAATGTTTCAAAAAAAAACTTCAAATGAAATGGGTGTTGTTGGCAGCAAGCTAAAATGGGTATTTCATGCATCATATGACTTTTCTTCCACAGAAAATGATCCCTATGAGCGCCACCCACTCCAGAGATGTTATCAAAATCAAATTGTGATTAAAAATGAAAAAGATGATAAAAAATATACCAGTACTACAATAACTACTGTAAAAAAGACAAGAAATGAATGCTGCAGCAAACCCTAATCTGGTGCTGTAGCACACAGAGCGACATCAACAATCAACAATCAACATTTTAATTCCAATTAAATATTTTATGTCTGATGTCTTGCTCTTTGTTGCTGTTTAATTCTAAGGTGCTGGGACGCACAGCTCAGCTTTGAAAGCGCTGAACGCTTACTGTCCCACAGCCTCATAAAGGAGACATGAAAATAACTTTAGTTTGCCAGGAGATCAAAGTCAAATATTCTTGGTATGTGCCTTAGTATCTGCAATTCCAGTCGTGTAAAAGAGAATTTTTTTTAAGAAAAAGCACTTACCTCAGTTTCTGGGAAAATTTATTTTAGGTTAATGTTCTCCTGTTGTGACAGTCTGAGAGATCAATTACATTTCTCTGGATTACCAGTTATTATCTCACTATAATTGTGCACTACACTGAATTACAAGCCCATCATTTTACTCCATTACCTCAATTCAATTAACGTACACATCAACAACATAATTACCGTTCCATCAACATTAACACCCACCGGCCGACTTCAAAAGCTCGACTGAACCAGCCAATGGTGGGAGGCCACGGTTGCAGTCCTGTTACCCGTCACGCCCTTAGATAATTTAGTCATCACTTCTGTGGCAGCAGCTGATGGTTGCTGTGGGCTGTTATAGCAACATAGACCTGAACCATCGCCACAGGCAGTGAGTCACCAGTGGCATGGCATGTATCTGTGTGTTTATGTTTGTGTGTGTGTGTACTCTATGGCTGTTTTGTTCAATTCAGCTGTATGATCTTCCTCTTATAACACAGCTTGCTCACAGCACCATGAAATCAAGGGATATGAAGCCATCACCTTGGACGTAATTACATTTTACGTTTTTTTTCTTTAGAGGTTGCTTGATTCACTGAGAATATAACCATTTATTCAATCCCCCAAAGTCAATAGTCCCTTTAGCTTTACTTACTAAGTGTGGCTGTGAGGAAAAGAAAGAAAACGATTTAGACTGGCACCGAGCGCTATCAGAAAAGCAGCACACTTTTTTCTTTGAACTAACTGCTGACATTAAATTACACATTACTAATAAAAGCAAGACCAATGAAAACAATCAGGCAAATATATACATTTGGCTGATAGAATCAATTAAACTCTGCACGCTTTGACGTCAGCTGTGAAGTAGACATATCTCCAACCTGGATCATTGATCTCTGCTCAGGTGTGGCGACATCAGCTTTTAGCAATTAACCTAGCTAATGAAGCAGGGGGAAAAACTGCTGCTAGGAGTTACATAAGACATCAGTTCCCCTGCATAAGACACACTGACCAGTCAACCCGATATTGCACCAAAACTTGCAACAGACATGCCGGTCCACTGTTTTTTTTTTACACTTTGGAGAGGCAAAGCGTGAAAAAGACATGGTGGAGCGCTGTGTCTATTACATGTTTTGCCGTGATACTGGGTTGGACCAGTGCTGCTTCCTACTCTACAAGCTCCCCAATTAG
This sequence comes from Copadichromis virginalis, assembly GCF_057382275.1. Lineage (NCBI taxonomy): Eukaryota > Metazoa > Chordata > Actinopteri > Cichliformes > Cichlidae > Copadichromis > Copadichromis virginalis. Next base: position 6,752,767 of record NC_140632.1, on the reverse strand, counting down.
GCGGAGGCTCACTTAGCAAAAACAATTACTTCTAACAGGGGGGCGTCTGAGGCAGGGTAAGAGGCTGTCTTTAATCTGTGGTCAATGTGGTTAACTCACAGCAGAGAGGACTGAGAGCAGCATGCCTTCTGGTGAGGGAACCGCAGGAATGAAATATCTTCACATGTATGTCTTTGAAGAGTGGAAATGAGCACTTTTTGTGATGCTTCACGAGCCCTCTGCTCCAATAGCTGCAGATGCTAACCGTGCATGGCCAAGCTGAAACATACAGTAGTGTTAGACCTCCAGCTCATCAGCTGGCTTAGCTATTACAACGGTTAACAGAGCAAAACATGTTGTTGACTATGGCATAGCATTAGTTCCACCGCATTAGATACAATGACTATCTCTGTGACAGCATCTCATTCACAAGCACTCTCTCTCTCTCTCTCTCTCTCTCACACACACACAGAGTCACTCGTGGCCTTTATTTCACACAGGGAAATACACAGCATCCCCATTTACAGCACAGTGGTGTGTTTCTTCGCGTACAGTGTGTGCACCGCATTTGGTAAACTCATCGGCATTCTGCTGCGGGCGTGTTCACTTACAGAACTGTCTTTATTTGAATGGAAACGAGCAGAGCAACGTCCTATTTCACAGCACAATAGGCCTACAAGCACACGCTCGCTCAAAGAGGGTCATGCACATAATATCTTTATGGTAAATTGGATAGGTTTTTTTTCTCTATATTTTCCTTTTGTATTGAAAACAGAGTGCTTCGTGCTGCCGCTAACAGCTTCCTATTCATCATCACAATAGCTTTTTACTTTTGCACACAGTCACTGTACATGACTGCAAAGGCTGCAACAGCCAAAGCGTTTCACCTCATGTTTATGCATTTCTGTTCACATGCGTGTTCACTGTCCCATTCTATATCATAGCCTGTCTTTGGCTACCATACACGCGGCAGACAAAAGCTCCACAGCGAGATCCTCTAACAGCAACATTTCATAAATCTTTAGAAAATGCAGGATTTATTCTGTGATGAGTGGTACCGCTTTGCCTAAAGGGAATGATTTCCTTTATTTCCCCGGGTTAGCGTCTGGAGAATCTTTGCCTGGAATTATTGCTCTGCTGTGGCTGTTAGTCTTATAGCTACTATGTACAGTAGCAATAATAATCCTTTAGTATAAAATGTAGCTAGAATGAGCAGCTTAAATATAACAGTATTAGAAAGAAAAGTAAAGGCATCTACTTTCCCACAACTGGGGATCAATTAAAGGCATGCTCTCAGCTTAAAAAGTCTGTTTGAGGACTTAAAAGGGAGCCATTAGAAACAGCGTTTCTTTTTGTCTTATTCTTAAAGGAACATTTTTTAATTACAATCTCCAAAACTGAACTTTCACCACCAAGCAGCAGCATTTTAACAAGCAAGTGTTTAAATGTTTTAGATGTGTCCTGCTGTCCTTTTTGGAACTGTTTCTATACAAACAGTGCCGTCTTTGCCTCCTCCAGCCGATCTTCACGCACAGTCATCCATGCAGCCCCTTCAAGTAGTTAACGTTCATAAGAGTGAACAACATTTTAGGAGGAATTTCAGAGGTCAGTAAAGCTCCCGTTTTACAGCACTGAATTATTAAACAAGTATTGTGAATGTTAACCTAGCCAGTACAAATGTTGGTGCTACCTGTTTAACTGTTAGCAATTGCCCAATGGCCACATTATGCATCTGAAACCATTAATGCAGCAGCTTGTGGACTGTAGCCAGATAAAAGATGAATATTTCTTGCAGCAGAACGAATACCACACTTCATCCAAAGTTTATCTTTAAATTTTCTTTAATGCTCTTCTTCTACAACAATTAAGTTACTTACATATGGTAGGTATTATGCTGTTGGTTGTACCCTAGGTTTATTATGAGTAATACATATATAAAATACATTTTAACTTCATGGTCTGTAGTGAAATTGTCTAAATAATTTATAAAATAAGTAAAATCTCTAAAATTAATCCTAAATACTTATGTTGTTAAATCAAATTTATAATTGGGGAAATTAGTTGAAAATTAACAAGTTAACTTTTTCAAGATTTTGATCGAGTCTTCACTTCTACAGTTGCACTACTGGGTCAAAACATTGCCTTTGGTTTCAAAAGTGGCATCAAGTATCAAGTATTGTCTTGGGCATCGGTATTGATATTGAAATTCTATTATCGAGTCAACCCTAGTACAAATTGGTATTGGAACGTACAGCCAGGTCCTACTAGAAATTCCTGATTATCTCTTCACCACAACACAGCACTCAGTCACTTACAACATAAAGTTTGTTCACGTTCTTAATGCCCTTCCTGACACCAGCCCTCGGTGGTCTGGAAGGGCATCCAATGTAAAAATCTGCCAAATCAAAGCTGCACAGCTACCTGTTGTGGCGACCCTTTGTGAATAAAGGGAGGAACCAGAAGTAGGATTTAACTGTTTCGCTTGGAAATTCACAATAAATACCTTTAAGCTGCCAAGAGTAACACAGATGCCGTAGGTACAAGAGATGCTTGCAATAACACCAAGTGGAAAAATGTTTACATATCGCTCAACTTTATTGAAAGAGATGCGATGCAAACAGTGGAACGGCCTTACTGAAGAAACAACAGCCTATATTTATATTTCCTATAGTATCCTCCTAACTAAGGTTGGGCAAATAGACTGTATTCTTGTACACACACACACACACACACACACACACACACACACACACACACACACACAGATATAAAACTACAAAATGATAAAAGACAAAATAAAATGCAAAAGCTGGGTTTCCACAGGTAGTTTACAGGAGATTTATGTGTAGTGACTTTATATAGTGGTATACAGAAACCAAGGTGGCAACAAGCTTGTCACAAACTAACCAAAACAAGGCTAAAAAAGCCTGAAAATCTAATCAAATTTAATTAAAAAAAACAAAACAAAAAACGTTAACTGAATTCCAACAATGTTTATTCACATGCTACCTAAAAAAATGTTATCCACTTTGCCTCTTTAATAAGAAATGTCATGATCTACCAGCAGGTCACCCACATTAAACCATTTGGCAGCTCTTGCTGCTTCATTACATCGTTCTGCTCCTGGGAAAAAATTTCCTCATATTATGCAGAAGCTACAAGACAGAACTAATAAAACTGTTTGTGCTGCTCCTCACACTTCCTCACATGTATGCCCACATACACACCTACAGACCATCCCTCCTCCCAGTTGTCTTGCCTGGCACCAGTTTCCACTGACACAGATGGTGTAAAAGAGAGATACACCGGGAGACAGACAGACACAGAATGGCAGCGTCTGATGCTGCAACCTTATAATGGGTCTTTACCTTCTTTGCTTTACATGTACCTGCTTCATATATCTATCCATCTGCCATCCACCCATACCTCATTTCTCTACAGTGCCTCAATCTATCACTCTCCACCTCCATCAATCCCTCTATATGGACTCTTAGTACAGCCCCAGAGCTCCAGGCAACAGTATTCATCTATTCAGTCCTCATATTCGTCATTCAACATCATTCCTTGTATCATGACCTTTTATTAACTTCTGAAATGTGACCTTTGAGTAATCCATCTCTCCCTCTCTCCAGCCACCCACCTCTCCTCCTGCTCCACCTCCAGATAAAGATGCCTTTTTTTCTTCTTTCCCATCAGAACCTGTCTGTTTGTGGAGCTTTTCAAAGATTTAACCCAGACTTTCCTCCCCTTACAGGATCAATAGTAACGTAAACACTCACCAGCTGCATGCCACAGATGAAGGCCAAGGTGCACCTGCCACTGCAGCACCCCATGATGTCCTCCTGGCTCTCTCTGGAGGTCCACGTGGAGCAGAAACTCCCCAAGATCTCTCCTTCAAAATCCAAAAGCTCCCAAAGGGCCGTCTGGCTGGCCTCCAGCCCAGGTAGAAGCACTCCCTTCTCGGGCTCAGAGGACAGGGTACCAGCTCCCCCCTTGTACTCTCTGGAGCTGAAGGGAATGAAAGGCAACTACTTAAGCCCGTAACAGTACGTCCTTTGGGGAGGGGGATGATTCAAGTCCACAGAGCTGGATATGTAGATAAACCCTCTCCAAGCCTCAGCAACTGAGGGCACTTTAGTAGCCTGCTAAATCAGCTGCATTTCAATACATGTGACACAAACGAAGTCAGATCCAGCTCCTTCATTCATTCATCCAGCAGAGGTTACAGCGACTTTCCAGTGATTTCTACACAGTTTGCACTTGTCCAGACATCACCTGCGATCACCTCGATTAGTCGCATCATCATCACCATCATCATCACAACGCTGAGCACACTGGAAGTGACACAGTCCAGCACACCAGCAGCAGCCACTTAAAGACACTGAAGGGCTGGGGGGGAAAGAGAGACGGTGAGATTAGATGGATGTATTCCCCTCCAGATTAAATCCCTCGTTTAGTAATCCGATTAAGAGCCACTTGCATTCGTGTGAGTGAAACAGCCTAATTTGTTGTAGGGTGGAGAAAACAAGCGAAAGTGGTCCCTGCCTCTTTTCACACAGGCGAGCTCCTCTCCTCTCAGGGGAAGTAACGGACATGTAGCGGCAACATCCTTCACCAAAAACCGCGTTTTATTTATTTATATATTTATTTCAAATCTCCAACACGTAGGTCCCAAACCTGTCTTATATCTTCCGATAGCTGTGGTGTTTTATCCAGTGAGAAAACGGTCATTGATAAAAATGTTGTGAGGTGTCAACAGCCGCTGGAAGCTGATTTCGGGGGGCGCTTTTTGGCTAATGAGTCCTCCTCCTCCTTCGGTTCATCTCCCCATCAGATCCATGGCACAACTGCTGTCTTGTCAAGCCCGTCAGCCGGTGGTTGTTTCAGTCGGTGCTGTCTCCGTTACTGCCAACGCGTTTATACAATGTTTTTTTTAAAAAACAAAAACAAAAACAAGAAAACAGAAGAGCATGTCCAAATTTCATACACAGAGGGAAGGGGTAAATTTTCAGGTCGAGGTAAGTCTCCAAACGTAAAGCATAGTGTGTGGTGTGAGCGGGGAAAAAACGGCTAAGTTTAGTTGGTCGTCTCGGGGTTGTCTTCAAGGAGTGAACAGGGGAGACAATGAGAACCGGGATGGACCAACGGACCGAGAGAGACAGCCGAGAGAGGAGCGTCTCCCGCCTGCCATCTGTCAAGTCAAATACCTCGGTACAGTGGTGCTGTTCCGGTGGGGATTTTCAAAATAAAAGCGAACAGGATTGGAAAAACTTTCACTTGCCATTAATTAAGTACACGTAGTTATTACCAGGTTGGCCTCTCTCTTGCTTTTAGTACTACCTTAATTCTCCACAGATTCAAAAAGGTGCTGAAAACGTTCATCAGATTGGGTCTGGATTGACATGATAGCATCACAGACCTGCTGCACATCCATGACTTGAAGCTGCAGTTTGAAATGATTTGAGCTTAGTGGCATGATGATTTGTCCTGTTGGAAGCAGCCATCAAGAGATGGGTGCACTGTGGTCATAAAGGGATGGGCCTGGTCGGAGACAAATACTTACTTACAATACTTAAGATGGTCAGTTAATTTAAGTTACTTTAAATCATCTTTCTAATAACTGCCGCAATGATCAAAAAAGCAAAAGCACAGTTTAAATGCAAACAGCATAGCAAATATCAGACTACACTGGTAACAGTTTAAGTGTAGCAAACAGCGCAAAGCAAACAGTATCTTAGTGTGTGCTAAGTGATGTAAGGGTGCAGGGTTCAGTTTAAACTGTTTACTGTCTGTCCTTCACATTACCTATTCCCAACCTTTAACCTGCATACTCAGCAGTTTACAGAGTGCATCACAGTTACACTAGACATGAAAGACATTTCAATTCCTTTAATTTTAAATATGTTTATATTGTCTATCCTGTAAAATAGTCAGATGTCTATTCATATTAATGTACAGAATTCACCTGCTTGCTGCTACTACTGCACATTCACCCAATGTATATACTACATATATATATATATATATATATATATATATATATATATATATATATATATATATATATATATATATATATATATATATATATATATATATATAATGTTCTTCCTCTACACCCCCCCCAATTTTTTTGCACATGTCGAGGAGCGTGTCAGGCTACATTTCACTGTGTGTTATACTTGTATAACTATGCATGTGACAAATAAAGAACCTTGAACCTTGAACCTGAAAGTGTTTTTACTATAAAGCAGGTGGAGTACCACGCTGCTATCAGGGCTAATAGCACTTTATAATATTCTCGCGACTAAGGGTGTAATTCCCCAAGAATTAACTGGAAATTTTATGTATTTTCTGATGTAATTATATTTACCTGCAAATACTTACCAGTATATACACTAAAATAAGTAGGTAACGTATCAAGTATTTCCAAGAAAGAGCAAATAATGATACTGCAAGTAATTTCAAAAATGGTAAATGGTAAATAACATCTGGCTAATTTAGTATAAAAACAAATTTTCCCATCTTGTATTGTAAATATGCTGTATTATGAAGTGGCTTCACTTTGCTTTTATTTGCATATTTATTGTACATCATACTGATGTGCATCATGGATGTTGCACTATTCAACTGACCTTTTATATCACATATAAAATGTTGTAAGGACTGATCTTCCTTTCCTCCTTATAAGGATATAAAAAATTAACACCAGCATGCATTGGGCATAGGTATAGGACCATTTGATCTTATAAAGACAGATCCAAGTGAGATTTGATTTTCTTCTTTCACAACAGTTCAACAGCTGTGGGAAAAAGAAAACAAAAAAATAAACAACAAAAAAAGAAAGTCCCTTAAAATGCAATGTATTAATTATTACCCCCCCCCCCCCCCCCTATTCTATTGAATATACTGCTAAGTATTTGTAGGTAAATTAAAAAAAAATGGGATAGTTTGTGCAGTGACCTGCAAGAACTTTTTTCAGCAATTTTACACATTCATCATGTAGAAAAGCTGAGATATGCTGTTGAAGCTGCACTTCTTTACCCTACATTAAGGTACCTTATTAAATGTGCAGTTAAACGCCTTTACGCTGACAGAAAGTGGAGTTTCACTCGTCTTGCATGCTTAAGATCAAAGGGGGCTGCGTGTGACCTTCTTTTTAAAATGACTTTGACTTCCCTGCTCTACGATAACAGGGATGATACATTATAATACAGTACCTGTGATAGTGTCGACATTAACTACTTTTAATCAGCTTCAGTCAGTCCAAAATTTAAAACCAGTATAGTGTTTACAGTGGCATGTTTTTAAGCACACAATGCGTACTGTATGCGGAAGGTCTCTTCCGCGTACAGTACGCATTATAATAATAATTATTATTATTTTATAATAATAAAATATTTTTATATTTTAAAAGTTGAAATCATTCAAGCAAATTTTGCTTAGTACAACAAATTTCAGTGCATTAGGTGTTCCCGTTTTTAAACATTGGTTTTATTTATTGGACTTTTATTTTGAAGGCAGCCTAAGCCATCCTGCCGCCGTGCTGTATCTGAGCCCGGCGGACTTGATGAGGCTGATGTTCTGCTCGGCAGGGGAGCGGCGCGGTTCTTTCACTCCCTGAAACACAAACATGTAGAGAGAGACGTAGCCCTGGTCGGTGTGCAGCTGCTCATGAGCATGGCCTTTAACCATCATCGTGAATCTCTCTCTCTCTCAGTCGGCTGTCCTCTCTGAGCTGTCAAGATAATCATTTTATCCTCATTTTTCATTCACTTAATTGAAGTCTGAATGGTTTTCTGATAACCTGCTATTAAGTCTAAACATTTTAAAGAGGAGGGGGAAATGGTGTAGCTTATTAAAATAACTCGCAAATATCTATAAATTGTTGGAAAGAGCCTTGGGTGAACACTTTGGAGGGTTATTGTCTAATTTATAAATGACACTTAGTTTCTGCTCAGCGGCTCTGTGTTGTTTTCACAGTGCCTGTGCAATCCAGCAGAAGCTTTCCAGCTACCAACTGCAGCCAAATGAAGCTTCAAGAAGCTCCTCGAAATAAGCAGTTTGTTCCTAATTAAAGACTTATAGAATCTGTGTGTGTACATGTGTGTGTGTGCGTGTGTTGTGGGGTCGCTTGTGCCACGCCTATAAAATGGCCAGCAGTTTAAGCGGACACAGAGGTGGAGAGGCTATCACTCCTTTTGCTAGACAACATAATGGCCCGCTTTCCCCTCACCATCAATCTCTGTCACAGTCTGCCCCTCCCACACGCACCCAAAACAACACACACATCCAGGTACACACCAAGCATGCACAAACAAATGCAAACACACACTCGTTCCAGCCACACGCAGTGGGACAGGAGTTTAATTATGCCTCTAATCTTGAGTGACAGTAGCATGTATAATGGCTGACTCCCTGGGGCCATGTGTCGAGGCATCCACCCATTCATCCACCCAGCCCTCCTTCTATTTATCATTTACTTACTTAGTCATCCATCACTCCATCCACCAATATTTCCACTCAGGTTCTCGCTTATAGTCAGCCTCCTTTTTCTTAACCACTCCCAGCTCCTTCTCAACCTTTCCTTGTGCCTTTTCTGAGGCCTTTGTAGAAGTCAGCTTTCCTAATTCTCCCTGTCACACATCATCTGCTCTTTAGAAAAGCCTTCTGGACGGGGTCAGTTGGGCCTGTACCCACAGAGGCTCTGACCACTGAAAGCGAGGCCCCGTGTGGTTCAGGGGTGAGTAAATAACAAATCTCCCCTGCGCGTGTGTACACATCTTATATGTGATTTTAGCAGATATGGGAGGTAAGAGTAAAGTCTGAAATGAGGAGCTGTGAAATAGTTAATCCAGAGATAAATTACAAATTCATCAGCAAGCGATTATTTGCAGAAACTGTGGAAAAACAGGAAGAAAACCCCCCCCCAACAGATTCCAGCTCATTAAATATGAATATTTTCTGGTGTTCTTTGTTGTCTCTGATTGGAAATGAGATATCTTGGGGTTTTAAACCTCCAAACAAAACAAGAGGCATCATTTGATTAAGCAAAAAATAATCTGAAGATTAAACCTTAATGAAGAAAAACAAAATCATCAGACTTTAACTACGGGAAAAGGCCAATTTTGCTGTGAAAAAGTCTGCATGACTTTTTTCCTCAAAACTGAAAAGCAAGAACAATTGTGAGTTGAATTTAATTTTATGGTTTGGTAAACGAAATATTGCAAGGATATCTTGCCCATGTTGGCAGAAAGATTTCATTTGTTTTTCAAGATTTCTTGCTGTTTCAGAGAGGGTAATCAATCGTATGGAAAATAAAATTCATTGGACTGTGTGGTGTTTACCCACTGATCAGGTTCCAGCTTTCCTTCCATCAGTCTATCTGGATTCAGTGAAATAGTGGGTTTAAACTTCAAAAGAAACCACACACACAAAAAGAAGGAAATCAAGAAGAAGAGGAGGACAAAAAGCAAGCATAACAACGCTAATTTAAAAGAAGTGCAGACACAGATGTGTTAGATAGCACCTTGCACCCTGTCTGTTGGAGAAAATTGAGTACACATCACCCAAACTGTGCGGGTACGGTTGTGAAGTAGTATTTATGCTAATGCACTTACTGTGGTACTACCTTCTTGTTAGACAGCTTTGGTTGGATATTACTGAAAACTTGTCATGTGGTGATCAAACCTCGTCCACTGGGGGGGAAAAAAACTGCATATATTGTTATAGCACTAGTCTTCCTGCCAAAAAAGTTATTTTAATGAAGAAGAGGCAAACAAAAGGATTTCAGTTTGGACTTCAAGAGTTGTTATCAGTGGAAGAGTCCCCAGAGCCCTTTAGTTCATCTCCAGTAATTCCCTGTAACTGCGATAAAAACCAAATGATAATGGAAATTGTTTTTAAACATTTTTTTAGTTTTATTTGTCATAGCATTAGTAAGTCTTTACATTCTCCAGTTTTAAAAATGTGTGACATAGCCTTTGTCTGCCGCCTGGTGTCTTATCCTCTTAGTTTTTATTAAAGCTTCACTGTCAGGGGCTAGCATGGATGAATAGACATCCGTGACTAGTCCTGAGTCTCCTTAGATATGGATTTGAAATCCAAATAAACAAATGTCACCACAAAAAATACAGTATTTTACCATTTTGGGCAGATTTTTATGCTTTTAATCAACACTGCTGGATTACTGGTATTCTGCTTCAGGACTTCAGTGAAAAATTAAATTGAAAGTGGCCTGTTTTTATTTATTTATCTTTAACTTATATCACTTTTAAAGCTATTGGGCTGTCGTTCGGTTTCTTTATATGTTCTTTATATGTTCTTTATATGTTATTATTTTATCAAAGCAAAGCAAAGCTTTTAATTTGATTCATTTGTACTTGAAAAGATAAGATTCATAATGCTGGTTGGTTTTAAAGTAAGCCTTAGCATTTTAATAAATACTTTTCACCACCTGAACAACTTAATTGTTCAGTTTCTTTGTTAAAAAACATTATTTTAATTCTAGTTCTATACTTAAATAATGCATCAAAGACTGTGATGAAAGGGGAGAATTATTTGCACAGTTTTGATGGGCTAATTTATACCTATTAGGCTTTGCCATCTTCATCAAAAGGTTGAAATATGTTTTGCAGCTACATGCAAATTTGTTTGTTGGAAACATTGCTCAAATATAGCTCCTTTGATATAAAAGGTTGCTGAACCCTGTGATAAATGAGGATGCAGTAGGAGAAATAATTATTTGAAGTAAGTTTGCTCACTTCCAAAGGAATGAACAGTCTCTAATTTTAATGGTAGTTTCATTTTAATGGAGAGACATAATATCAAACAAAAATTAAGAAGAAACACATTGCAGGAAGTTATAAACTGCGTGTCATTGAGTGAAATAAGTGCTTGATCTCTGTAATCTGATTACAATCAGCTGATTACAGATACTAATGATCCCAACTTGTCATTTGTATACAGTACATCTGTCCACTATCATGCAAAACCAAATGACCACAAAGAACACCATCCTGGGAGGGAAGCGTGGAGCTGGAAACATCATGCTTTGGGGTGTTTTTTATGTTAAGGGTACAGGATGACTTCACCAAATTAAAGGGCCAATGAACAGGGCCATTTATTGTAAAATCTTGGATGAGAAAATTGGGCTCCTTCCCTCAGCCAGAACCCTGAAGATGGGTCGTAGATGGATCTTCCAGGATGGCAATGACCCAAAACATGCCGCTGAGATTTTGTTGGTTTTGTCCTTTTGTCTCTTAGATCTTGTCAAAAGGAAGCGTAAACAGATTATGGCTCAGGGGATGGGAAGCTCATCTGTAACCGGAAGAGCAAGGGGATTGAACCCCCTGCTCTCTCTGTCCTGGTCGGTGTGTCCTTGGGCAAGACACTTTACCCTTCCGCCTACTGGTGATGGCCAGAGGGGCCAGAGGGGCCGATGGCGCGATATGGCAGCCTTGCTTCTGTCAGTCTGCCCCAGGGCAGCTGTGGCTACAACTGTAGCTGCCTCCACCAGTGTGTGAATGTGAGAGTGAATGAATAGTGGCATTGTACAGCGCTTTGGGTGCCTAGAAAAGCGCTATATAAATGCAATCCATTATTATTATTATTATTATTATTATTATTATTATTATTATTATTATTATTATTATTATTATTATTATTATTACTGCACCTTTTCAAATTCAAATTCAAATTTATTTGTCACGTACACAGTCATACACAGTACGATATGTAGTGAAATGCTTGGACAACTGCTCGTGACCTAAAGAAAACAAAAAAGGAAAAGGCTATGAATAAGATAGGAAATAAATATGAAAAATTAAAAAGGGTAAATTTAACTAAGAAGGAATAAAATATAAATTAAGGTTAAAAATGAAATAACTGTACAACACAAATTAGAATGAAGGGTAAATTTAACTGGGAAGGAATAAGATAAAATATATAAATTAAAGTTGAAAATAAAATAACTGTACAACAAAATACACAATACACACTTTTTTTATTACATTCATGACAATTTCCACTATTAAAAATAGTAAAATAAATAGATAAAAGATTCATTAGTTTAGAATGCATACTTGGTTATTTTACCTGTTATCGTTTCCATCCTGATTTTAAACACTGCTTTGCCAGTATTTGCTGATTCCTGTCCTATCAGTGATTCTGACACATGTCAAAAGTGATATAAAAGAAAAAACGGAGTGACAACGAAAGAGAAAGAGAAGGTGCGATAGGCTACACCTTGCTGATAGAGAGATAGTGTGTGTTTATTACTTTATCTGTCTGGACCAGATGTCACCAGATGCCTGCTGCTGCCAGCCTATCTCAGCCCACACACACACACACTTGCATCCGCACACACTAATGCAAGGAAAACACAGACACACACACACTATCCTTCTGCCACTTTGACATGCAATACCTCCTACACCGTGTCCTATGTGAAAACAATCTAACTGCAGACCCGTGATAGTTGAAAAGATGTGATTGTGAAATATCAGTTACAGTGAGTGAACTACTGAAGACTCATATACACTGTTTACACCCTGTAAAATTGAGGATGGACAGAAATGAGATCAAATAGAGGGGAAAACAAGACATGGGTGGAAAAAACAGAGGAAAGGCAATGACAGCGACAGACAAGAAGGGCGAGCATGGGAAGTGCAACACAAGAGGGTCACAGGGGGATAATGCGCTGTTCTGAAAAAGGGAACCTCCATGTTAATGGTCCTGATGTAAAAATAGAAGAAAAATGCAGATCACAGCAGCAAAAACATGAAAGCGCATACCGAGTTAGACTAAGGCAACTTAGGAGATCTCTGCACACTGCTGCAGCAAACAGGCTGAAATAAAGCGCGTTAAAATGGAGGACTGTCACATGCATTTTGTCTTACTGACAAGAACGTGGCTTTGCATCAATGAAACAATAACAAAAATATATTTTAAAAAAAGGAAGAAGAAAGAAACTGAAGAGAACGCTGACATGCTCTAGGAATATTTTTTGGCAAAAGTACGAGCCAGATATTTGATCTTTTCCCCCCCTATCTTAAGCAACTAAATACACATTTTAGTTTCACAATCAAGGTTCTCAACATAAGAAATATTACTCTCTGTGGTACAAGTCAAACCTTACACTTTTACTCAGGAGGTCTATCAGTTCCTGTTTTGCTAACTAAGACAACAAAATTGCTTGGTTTCTGTCAGGTTATGCTGTGTGGCTGTGGATGTAGGACCCAAATGCAGGACTTATAGACACGAAAGGAAAATGCAGCTTTATTACGCTGGAGCAAAAACATACTAGAAGCAAAATCCAAAAGGAGAAAATTAAAAACTAAGGACGAGGAACAAAGACACTAGGAAACTATAAACTGGGACGCTAGAAACTAGGTGCGAGGATGGTGAGGAACATAGAGAAAACACACAGCACAACCAAAGACACAACAAAGACACAAGGTTTAAATATACAAGGGTGAAATGAGGGAAACAGGAGGGAAACACAGCTGGGACTAATCTAAGCTGGGACTGAGCAAAACTAGATACACTGACATAGGATACAAACTTTCAAAGTAAAACAGGAAACACGAGACAATCAAAAAGATGCAGACTAGACACTGACTGGAAAAACAGAGGGAACATGGAGACAAGAGTGACAAGGCAAAGTAACAGAAACCAAAATCCTAGGACTAAAAGTACAACACAAGCAGAACCAAAACCCATGAATAACAATAATCAAAGAATATAACTAAAACACACACAAAACACTGGGTCACAGACCCCCTACCGTGACAGTTACATACATGGAAAAAACTACTTGGTTTGCTTAGGAAAAGATCATTCATCATGTTGAAATGGTAAATGGACTGGTTCTTATATAATGCTTTTTCACTCTACTTGAGAACTTAATACACCTTACTTCATTCACTTTTTTTCTGTGGAAGTGCTTTCTATCTAGCATTCACACACATTCATACTCATGCATCAGAGAGCAACGTGGGGTTAGTATCTCACCCAAGGATATTCAGCATGCAGACTGGAGCAGCCAGGCATCGAACCACCAACCTGCTCTATACCGTCTGAGCTACAGCCATCCCTACAAACATCTTAAAATGTTAAACAAGTTAGAAAACAAGCTTCCCTAAGCATACTTTTTTGCAACATAGCAGTGTAGCTCAGCTGCTGAAGCTGAGAGAACCCACTTTAAATATATAGGTGGTAACATGGTCCATTGTTCAGGTCTGCATTTGTAGATTATAAAATAAAGAGAAAAACAGAAAAGCTCGCTGTTGTTGTTGTCGATCCCATAGATATTGTCAGTAGACAGCCTCCTCCGCCAGCTAGTAGGCTCAGAAGGTCATTATCACCTCATGTAATGGTGTTTGTGCAGAGCTGCTGAAAATCCATTTAGGAGAAGTTGGCACAAGGAGGCTGGATGGGTGGTAGAAGAAAAAATCTGATGAGTTTCACACAGATTTGACCAACGGATTAGGAAAAAAATCCTGATTTGTGTCCTGCAGTGCACCTATGTGAGAAAACTCAATTTTAGAGGTTAGAGTATTAACGAGTCTCCTGGAGGTATTACACGCACTTTCTCCTGAGCACTGGAGGTCACCTACATCATACGTTCTGTTTATAATTGACCAGAATGGATGATAACACACCTGCTGGCCTGCAAATCATTCCACAAGGACGCCTACTCTCCATGTCAGAGTAATCACAACTGATGGCCATTTAATAGGCTGTTAACATTTGAATTGGGTGAAGAGAAAGTTTGCCTTCTGTGAGAAAAAAATATTGTTCAGAGCATTTCAGTGTGACTTCATGCTCACTGGCTCAGCTGTCCTTAAAACTCTGCTATGTTGATGCATGAACAAAGATGAAAACGTGATTAAAACGTATGCTTACACTGAAAGGGGCGTGTCTGTATAGGTTCTCTGCCGTCATGCTAGTGTTAAGAGCATGATAAATGAAAGCAATTGGACTTCATAACATTTGTGCCCTTTACCTCTCATCGAAGATGTTTCTTCAGTTCTAAAAACAAAAGGTGGAGAGTCCTTGGTATTTAACTCTTAGCCATTTACAAGGAAGTCTTGAGATCCCTTCTCTCCCCACCTCACACCTTGCTGCAGGTGACCCCAATAGGTCACATGATAGGGTAGGGCAAGGGCTACCTCATGATCAAAAATAGGTCAGCAACAAACTCCAAAGGGGACAACATGCACTTGGGTTTAAATATGAGGAGATGGTTTAAATACCACTTTTTTTCATTTCATTTCATTGCAATTCAGTTCAGTTTAATTCAGTTTTATTTATACAGCTCCAAGTTACAGAAACAGTCACCTCAAGATGCTATTTTAAGCTAAAGAACCTACAATAATACAGAGAATACCCCAACAATCAGAATGCCATCTATGAGCAAACACTTGGTGACAGTAGGAAGAAAGAACTCCATTTTAACAGGAAGAAACCTCCCGCAGAAACAGGCTCAGGCAGTGGCAGCAATCTGCTGAGATTAATTGGGGTGATCTGAAGTGAAGAACCCTCCTGGCTTCAAGCTCTTAAGACACTGAAAGAAATATTATTTAGCTTTCCATCATTTCTAATCCAATCAGTACTTGGATGATACTCTCATGTCATGTTTGTTATATACACTGTTGGTAAAACCATCGTTTCACATGGGCACCGTGACAGGAAAAAAACCCAACACATTTTCCCAATCATGGCCTTTGGTGCAGAGCCATATTGATTTGTTCTCTGAGAGGCACTGCCACCTGTCCCGTTTCTCTAATTATGGACAGTGTGGTGGAGAGCTTGTTGCTTGATAAAAGCAGAAACATTTTCAGTTCAGCAGCAGGAAAAATATTTCAGGCAGAGCCGGGAAATACAGACACCTGTCACCTACCAGGGTGAGGAGGTGGAGATGCCAGGCTCTCACATTTTTTGCACATTTATCTCAACAGAATGGGCATCTCTAACAACAGGAATTCACTCTGCTTAATACAACAGATGAGCCACAATGCGGAAAGCACAGCATGGATCGGGTGGTGGTAGAAGGTCGAATCTATCACCTAATCTGTTGATGTGCTCGGGCAACAAAACGGAGCAGTTTTTAGCTCGTGGTTTGCCCTTTCAAGACACTGCATAAAGACTTTTATTTAAACAGAATCATGACACTGACAGCAACAAATGCCTGTAAATTCTCATATTTTCCAAGAGAACATACAAACCTCAAAGTCTCAATGCTGTCAGGTTCTGTTTTTAACATCAGGAATTAGCTTTTATTTTCACAGAAGCGTTTCAAGTTTTCGAGGTCAAATAAATTTCCTAAAATTAAAAAACAAACAAAAAAACAAAACACTTTAATTTTCACAAACACTCATTTATTACCTTGAAACATAATGGTAACCTTTAAGAAGCTTTGATGACATAAAATAAGTAACAGTAACCCTAAAATAAAAGCTTCCTTTCTTGTCTTCAAAGAATTTTATTGTGACTGTGCACCAAACAAAGACACCCTCACAGTGTGGATGCAGACATTTACGTCATAAACACACAATAATCCAGCTTTTTTCCTCCTTTCTTTTAGTGCTTCTTATCTTTGAAAGCATTTTCCCTTCTTAATAGACTGGCCTCAAGTGTTTGTCTATGTGTGAGGGCTCATGATAGTGCATGTACTCAGTCGTGTGTGTGTGTGTGTGTGTGTGTGCCTGGAGGCACAACAGTAAGTGCTATTAGATCTTGATATTGCAGCAGTAGCTCACGGGAGCCCAATACGATTCACTGCGTTTGTCATTTTTATCAAGAACAGGGGCTAAATGTATAATGTAAACCACAACAAGCTTGATGTCCCGTTATCAAATTCCGCTCTGGTTGAGTTTCTGTTTAATACATTTAATTCTGCCATTCCTAGTTTTTTTTCCATAACAATTATAAAATCTGAAGGGCAGCCTTCCTTCTTACATCACCACTTGAAAACCAAGTAGAAACACATCTAAGAACGCTGCTATCAAACGTGTCACTTTTTTCATTTTGCAAAGACTTGCCTTGTAATTTCACAAGGATCACCGACTGTACACTTAACGGCCTCATTTAGGCATGCAGACATGGTAAAGGCAACACTCTGAACCTCAAACTGAGCATCAAAATGGGAAAGAAAAGTGATTTAAGTGACTCTTAGCTTGACATGAGTATTTCAGAAACTGCTGATCTACTGGGATTTTTCTACACAATCATTTTTAGGGTTTACAGAGAATGGTCTAAAAAAGAGAGAATACTCAGTGAGCTGCAGTTCTCTGGGTGAAAATGCTTTGTTGATGCCAGAGATCAGAGAAAAATTCCAAGGCTGCTTCAAGCTGATACGAAGTTAACAGTAACTCAAATAATCAGTTGTTACAAACAAGGTATGCAGAAGGGCATCTCTGAATGGGCGACGCGTTAAACTTTGAAGCAGATGTACTGCAGCAGCAAAAGCCATACCACTCCTGTTAGCTATGTAAAGCTACAATTCAACAACAGAAGATTGCTTGGTCTGATGAGTCTTTCTGCTGGAACATTTGGATAGTAGAGTCACGATTTAGCATGAACAATGTGAAAACATGGACCTTATGTCATCAGTTCAGGCTAGTGGTTGGGTAATGGTATTGGGGAACAGTTTGGGCCCCTTAGAAACAACTGAGCATCGTACTTGTAAGCACATGTAAAAAGCCATGCCCCATGTTAAAGTATAATAATTTCAAGCTGATTTCTTGACATGACAGTGAGGTCACTGTAGTGAAATGGCTTCCACAGTCATCAGATCTCAATTCAGTAGAGCACCTTTAGGATTTGGTGGAATGTGAGATTCACATCATGGATGAATGACATGATTCTAAATGTCCAACACCTTTCTGAGTTTGTGCCTCATTAAGAATGAATTAACAGAGTTTGAAGGCAAAAAAAGGAGGGTTCAACCCAGGACTTGCAAGGTGTACTAATAAAGCATCTGATGGGTTTCTATACAGTCCTGGTGGACAGTAACATGAGAAGGAAGGAGCAGAAGAAAACAGAGCAGATGTGGAATGTAAAGTCCAAAGTTGTCCCAGAGGAAACAGGAGCATTAGGAGTTACAGTGGGGCAAAAAAGTATTTAGTCAGCCACCGATTGTGCAAGTTCCCCCACTTAAAATGATGACAGAGGGAGGGCTAGTAGGAGGAGTTGGCCGTCCGACTGCGGTCTGGGGTGTGGGGCCTCCCTGCTGCTGCGGAGTCGGGGTGGTCTGCCTCTCCCCACCGCAGGGAAAAGGGTAACACCACCTGGGTCTGGGTGCAATTCCCCCCTCCAGGGGCAAGGGTACCTAGACCCGGTTTGTAGAGTACGCTTGGGGAGTGTGATTGTGTGTACAGCGTCTCTTTATGTCTGTCTCCACGTTGGTTGAGTGTGGAGTGAGTGCATATGAGAGCATGAGGGGGGGAATGGATGTTTGTGTCTGTGTGTGCCTGTATGTCTGTGTCTATATGTCAGGTTGGGTATCAGACGCCACCTCTCTGGGGACACCTCAGGCCCTCCAAGGTTTGGAGGCCTATCTCCCCCCACCACCACTTCCCCTGCCGGTGGCGGACTCCCTCAGGTGTCGGTGTGTTGGTGGTTCTTTGTGTCTGGGGGTGGGCGTCCGGGTACACACCGGCTCACTCCTTGGCGGCCGCTTGTCGGGGCCTGGGGCCTGGGGCTCGCTCGGGCCCCTTTGGAGGTGGGGTGCCCCCGGCCTCTCGGCCTAGGGCTCGGTCACTCAGGCGCAGCTGGGGGCCGGCGGAGCTCACGGGCGCGTCACTGCAACTCCCCCTGACTTCTGCTCCGCGGCTGCTGGGCGAGCTCTCATCTGGGACTCTCCTCAGCTCTTACTGGGACAGTGGCGCGGCTGCCCCTCTGTTGGTCTTCCTTGGTCTCTTGTGTTCTGGGGGCCTCTGGATGTCTGGAGTTTTGATCTCCTCCATACCTGCTTCATACCCTGGAGGACGGGGCTGTGGCCCCCCCACACTCCCTAGCAGATCATTACATGGAGAAACCTTTGGAATGCAAGCATGCTGATCCACACAGGTATGCACACATGGGTATTCACAGACGCGGACTAAAGCTTTCTTGGCTGCTGCCTCAAAGCACACTGTGCGCTGTCCATCTTGCGTGCTGCACAATATCGTTTATTACTTAGTAAATACTGATATCTATGACTAGCTAGTTTATTGTGATGGTGCTTTGTTTTCTCTATTATTATGTTGCTCTTTGTTGTTTGCTGTCTCCTCTGTTTGTTTTTGTTTGTTTGTTTGTTTTTTTTCTCCATACAGGTGACCCAGGAGTTTTTTTTTTTTTTTGTCTCTCTTCCCCCCCCCTTCTCACCGTCTCTTCTCCCCTTTGGTTTTCTTTCTTTCTCTCCCCCTCTCTCTCTCATTCATTCCCCCTGTCCTATTTATTAAAAAAAAAAAAAAAAAAAAAAAAAAAAAAATGACAAAGGATGAACTGAAGCTCTGCCATCACGTAATGTCGCATACTGCTGTTTCTGATGTCATTTAGAAAAAAAAAAAATGATGACAGAGGTCAGTAATTTGCACCAGAGGTACACTTCAACTGTGAGAGACAGAATGTGAAAAAAAAATCCATGAATTCACATGGTAGGATTTGTAAAGAATCTATTCGTAAATCAGGGTGGAAAATAAGTATTTGGTCACCTCAAACAAGGAAAATCTCTGGCTCTCACAGACCTGTAACGTCTTCTGTAAGAAGCTTTTCTGTCCCCCACTCGTTACCTGTATGAATGGCACCTGTTTGAACTCATCATCTGTATAAAAGACACCTGTCCACAGCCTCAAACAGTCAGACTCCAAACTCCGCCATGGCCAAGACCAAAGAGCTTTCGAAGGACACCAGGAAAAGTATTGCAGACCTGCACCAGACTGGGAAGAGTGAATCTACAATAGGCAAGCAGCTTGGTGTGAAAAAATCAACCGTGGGAGCAATCATCAGAAAATGGAAGACATACAAGACCACTGATAATCTCCCTCGATCTGGGGCTCCACGCAAGATCTCATCCCGTGGGGTCAAAATGATCATGAGAACGGTGAGCAAAGATCCCAGAACCACACGGGGGGACCTGGTGAATGACCTGCAGAGAGCTGGGACCAAAGTAACAAAGGTCACCATCAGTAACACACTACAACGGCAGGGAATCAAATCCCGCAGTGCCAGACGTGTTCCGCTGCTGAAGCCAGTGCATGTCCAGGCCCGTCTGAAGTTTGCCAGAGAGCACATGGATGATACAGCAGAGGATTGGGAGAATGTCATGTGGTCAGATGAAACCAAAGTAGAACTTTTTGGTATCAACTCAACTCGTCGTGTTTGGAGGAAGAAGAATACTGAGTTGCATCCCAAGAACACCATACCTACTGTGAAGCATGGGGGTGGAAACATCATGCTATGGGGCTGTTTTTCTGCCAAGGGGACAGGACGACTGATCCGTGTTAAGGACAGAATGAATGGGGCCATGTATCGTGAGATTTTGAGCCAAAACCTCCTTCCATCAGTGAGAACTTTGAAGATGAAACAAGGCTGGGTCTTCCAACATGACAATGATCCAAAACACACCGCCCGGGCAACAAAGGAGTGGCTCCGTAAGAAGCATTTGAAAGTCCTGGAGTGGCCTAGCCAGTCTCCAGACCTCAACCCCATAGAAAATCTGTGGTGGGAGTTGAAAGTCCGTGTTGCTCGGCGACAGCCCCAAAACATCACTGCTCTCGAGAAGATCTGCATGGAGGAATGGGCCAAAATACCAGCTACTGTGTGCGCAAACCTGGTAAAGACCTATAGTAAACGTTTGACCTCTGTTATTGCCAACAAAGGTTATGTTACAAAGTATTGAGTTGTATTTTTGTTATTGACCAAATACTTATTTTCCACCCTGATTTACGAATAAATTCTTTACAAATCCTACCATGTGGATTCATGGTAGGATTTGTGTCCTAGATTCTTTTAAGCATGCTTAGAACCCAGTTTGAATATTCCCCAGTTTAGGAATATTGTCTAAATAATGAAGAAAGCAAGCAAGCGAGAAAGCAAGAAAGAAAGAAAGAAAGAAAGAAAGAAAGAAAGAAAGAAAGAAAGAAAGAAAGAAAGAAAGAAAGAAAGAAAGGCTACTGAATAAGTCAAATCCAAGGTCAGGTAATTTCCAAAATGAATCACGTCTTTAATAATGTATAATAAAGAAATTGGATGGGAATATGAAGACAGAGAGATCGTGGTGATTGGAGCAAAGAAAAACAAAAGGCAAATGAGACAGAGCAAAGAAAAGACAAGAAGCTGGCTTGAGAGCGATATTGTGGCAAGTGATGGAGAGAGAGAACAAACAGAGCGAGATGAGAGAGAGAAAAATAATCACAGCATAAAGCAGCAGCATGAACGTCAGCGAGTAAAGGAAGCAAAGGGCAGACAGAGAGAGGCAAAGAAAAATTGAGCAATAGAGAAGGAAAAAGAGATGTAGAACAGAGGATATTGATTGGTTAAAAATGCATGAGGTGTCTGGTGTGCAGCTCCTCATTTCTAATGCCTTCTGACCAGACAGGCGGAATCAAAAGCATAATCTTTGCGAATAGCTGTGTCTAATAGCTGTTTTTATATCATTTGATGCTCTATATAAGTCAGTCAGTCAGTTAGTCAGACACTGCTGAGTAACAGGCAGATGGAAGCACAGCTAGTCAGTCAGTCAGTCTCTGGCACAATCTGGCGCTAAATAACACAGTCACTCCAAAGTCTCTATCAGAAGTACAATCTTATTGAAATTGATGAGTCTGCCTGGTTTCAGTTGTTTTAAATGCAGAATATTTTGAAGAAATTGAAGCTTTGTGTGCTTTAAACTTGTGTAAAAATGTCATTTCCATTTTTCCTTTGAATTGTGGAACCAGACAGATGAATAAAGAGATATTCTTGTCAGTCTAAGAGCTCTGCATTGTTGAACCAAAACTGAGGCAGTGAACTGTGAGATGGCATCGGCCCCTTTTACAAACGGTCAGTAAGTTGGTCAGCGAATTGGCTCTTTAAACAGTTTTTTACTTTATTCACCTGTAGTTCAGTTTCGGCTGAACTACAGGTGAAAAAAGGATTTCTCATCCTTTATACAATATACTGAGAACCACATTATCGTATGTTTGAGGCTATGAGTTTGCACAGTATTGCGAATTCTGCGCTTACATGCTCTAAATGACAGTGGTAATATACAGGACGGAAATTATCGTTTTACTAATAAACTTAATTTAAAAGAAGGATGTATAGATTTACCACTTTTCTTTCTCGTTTTCTCTGTGTTATCTAGTAACAGAAAAAAGTAACTCAATTAATGTAACACCTGAGTCATAATAAACCTTATTACGACCACTCAAAAAGTCTCCTGAGAAAAATAGTTTGTAGATTAACATGTTGAGTTGTGGGGATAGGCCATATTTGGATAACAGGTTAGAGCTGGACAGGTCTAATGTTAGCTAGCCAGTATGATAAAACCAACAGAACAGTTTTTTGTATCCGGCTGTAAATATTCTATGTAAGAGCAACCTTGGCCAGGCGATAAGGGGGTAGACGTAGAATATGGCCTGCAAAGCGGAAGCCCCTTTCTGCAACGACATTGGCTACGTCTACCCCCCTTATCGCCTGGCCAAAAAATCGCCATTACATGGTTCCTGTGCACTACCAAGCGAAAGCAAGGCTGACCAAAGATCACATGGTGTCAAACGTTTATGGATGATCTGAAAACCATCCATCGCCTGGGCAGAAGCTGAAGCAGTCACCGCTGACTGACATCGATGGAGACCGTTAGCTGCCCGATGCGCCGCTAAGCATAGGAGGAAGTAAGCTCTAAGTAAGTGTAAATATTCTATAAAGCAGTGTCATTCAGTTAGAGCAAGCAAGGCAAGCAGTGCTTGACCAGTAAAATCTGAAAGTAGACATTAATTATAACATTACAAAATGAACATGATCTCAATCATTTCAAATAGTGTTGTAACAAAACTTCTTAACTGTTTGCTGCATTCAACCTTTTAATTCCTGTGTTCTTGTGGCTGCATTTGAATATTGTCTCTGGAAGCAGGTTTGTGTCAGCTTGGCTCCTACTGCACTGGAGTCTTTAAGGGCCCAGTATTTTTGATGGGCATCTCCAGAAAACATAGCCTTTTCTGGTCATTATAGATAAACCATCTCTCACGGGAAACTGATGGAGAACTGGGAAAGCTGCCGCTCCGCTCTGTGTAGAAACAGAGCTAGAATTTGCAAGTAAACAAGCCCTCTGTGAGTTATCAGTGTTACAGAAAAGTTTTTCCTCAGTAACAACCTCTGCCAATGTGCGTGCATGATGTAGAAGAGTTAGACTGGTGTTAAAACGTTAACAAGTCCTTTTGCACATTAGCAGTGAAAACCTTGATGATTGAGAGAGGAACTATTTCCATGTCTGCTTCAATGAAACAGACAACTTGAATAGGTGCAGGCTCAGTCAGCACTTTGATGATTAGCATGGTTGAGATATCACTTGGCTGACTGAATGTACAAAGTTAAACCAGCTGTCTTGCTAATACAGCGCCTTCATTTTGCATTAATATTTTCAATCCTGGTGTAGATATTGAGAGTTAAGGTGTATACCTGTGTTCCTGAGCTCATTAAAACATTTTTTTTTAGAGATATGCAGTCCTCATGGAACAGTTACAATACAAACTGATGATTTTACAGAATGTGATGCATTACTGGAGATTAAACAGATTTGCTGCAATACTTTTATCATTAATGCACAATTTGCCAGTAATACGTTTTTGTGTGTGAAGAGAGTTTTTTATTCCTCCTTTTGCTAAAGGAATGGGTTTAAAAAAATCCTATACGACTCATCACCGTCTGCCAATAGTGCATATTTAGATAACAACTACAGTTATGACATTTTACAACTCTTTAGCTTGGAGAGAATTCAAAAAGGTGAAGATGATGAGAAAAAGTGCAGCAAGTTGGACAAGGCTGTCAGCATGCATAAATGAACAAAAGAAAGGCGGAACAAAGCGGTATGTTATCAGTTTGTCTTGTTTCATCTAATATCCAGTCATGATGAGATAAAGACAGAAAGCTAAAGTCAGTAGTCTGTGTACAAAGTTTATTGCCTATTCATTATCAAGAAATATCATCGAATCAACAAATATTTATATTGGCTAATTCAGTTATTAATTCTATGATTTCTAATGTTTTATTTAAGCTTTATTTCAGATCATGAGTTGCTCTTATTTGAATTCTTTGGGCTTACGCTGAGCAAATGAGCTGCAGCTACATGGTAAGTAACAAACTATGGCTTTAAGGTTTGTTAAGTGGAGGTTTAATTTCAAAGAAGTGCCAGAGAGGCTCAATAGGATATTGGATTCAAATCAAATAAACAAGACAGATGTTTAGGCAATTTTAATTAAGCAACAATGGAAGTCAAAACAACTACCTAAGCATTTCAGTAAATCAGCTGAAGCGGTATAAAGCGGCACGTACTATCCGAACAATGGTGACACATTTTGGTGTTAGAAAAACAAACTGTATTTTTATTTGTTCAAACTGTAATTAATGAAGAATTGTAAATAGGAAAACTGTGCCACTGATTAAAATTGAGGTGGAATACTTTAACAGCATGTATTGCTTGTCCCTGAGCTCCAATTGTTCATCCTGACACTGTGACTTTAATTTCCACTTCCTCCCTGCTCTCTGCTGTCTTTCCATCTGTCCCGACCAAGTCTGCCAATACTGTGGCTGAACGTGTGTGTGTATTTGTGCCCATATGTGAGCCTGTGTGTTTTCTGTATACACTCCAGTATGTTTCCAGGTCTGTGAACTTGTATCAAGACACAGCAGGGTTTGGCAACTCTTATCAGTCAGTGCCACTACTATAGAACGAACTGCGTGCTCAACAGATCAGAGACCGAATAAGAGGACGGTCGCTGCCTGGCCAAACCACAAAGCCAAAATAACTCCAACATGTCACGGGCCATTCAGATACCTGTTGGGTAACTTGGCCTGCATTACAGTTAATATGTTTTATGTGAACATTGCCAATTTTTTACACAATCACATATCGTTAGCTTCATAGCATAAGTGCCTAAGTCATTGACTTAGTCAAATGACTTAGGCAATTATGCTATGAAGCTAACGATATGTTTATTCTATTCTATTCTACTCTATTCCATAGTCTAGTCTTGTGTATAATACTAACACATTGTCACTCCAAGACTGATATCATAAGCCCCAGGCCTTTTGGATTTAGCAGATTTCATGCTAATTCACACATCAACTCCACTGGTTGACATAATTATCTGAAACAGCAAGAAATTTTTCCTGGCCAGCACACTCGCCCTATAAACAGCGTGTGTGTGTTTGTGTGTGTGTACATGTCTTATCCCATCAGTAGTATAGCTCTGGGCTGGTTTACATTTGCATAATGAAGTCAATAACACTGGCCTCCTGGGAGGGAGCATGGTGACATTATTACTAATTTAATAAGAAGAGTTGTGTGTTCGTGTGTGTGTGTGTGTGTGTGTGTGTGTGGGGGGGGGGGGGGGTGAGAGTGAGAGAAACAAAGACAGCAAGGGACGGAGAGATAGATAAGTGCAGGATGTGAAAAGAGAGGGAAGATGGATGGAGGGGGAAAGAATGAGGAATGGAAGAAGTGTAACTCTAGAACAGGTTGGACAAACAAAGGGACAGGAGGAGAGAAGAGGAGACTAAGAAAAGGACTAGGGAGAGGTGAGGGTGAAAGGAGGACATACAGTTACAAAGGCAGAGAGGAGAAGTGAGAAGAGGGAGGAGAGGAAGAAAAGAAAGAGGGTAGGTGAAAAAGTCAGGCAGTAATGAAGGAGCAGGGAGAGGCATGGAAAGACAGACATATACGGTTGATGTATGACTGGTCTGTTCTTCACATCTGTTTAATAACAGTGTCCTTGCTGTCCTCTGCTGCTTAAAGGCCTGCAGCTATCTACTCATCCAAAATAGGTGACTGGTACCCCCTGGCAGTATTACTAAGGAAGCACATGGAACGAGCAAGCATCCAGCCCCCAAATTAATTTGTAATTTAAAATCACATCTTATTCAGTCTAATATACATCTTAATTTGACATGTTAAGACGACTTAGCAGCTCATTACGTGAAGTAACACTCCATCATGTACCTGTGGGTTATTACATGTTTTTCCAGAGAATTGATGGCGTTCCTCATTTAGCTTCTAATTAATTCCAATGTGAAAATTAAAGCTTTAGATGTAGACTGGGAGGAATAAGGACCTGAATGCACTCTCATCAGAGGCAGGCGAGGTAAAAACTTAAGCCTACCTTTAATAAATGTTAGCTGAAACAGTCCAAAGCAGTGATCCCCAACGCCCGGGCCATGGACCGGTACGTGACTCGTTTGGTGCTGGGCCGCGAGAGTTGAAGCTCGGGTGTGAAATTGATGGTTTTGAGGGTTTTTATAGTTATGTTTTTAAAATCATTTTTATAGTTAACTCGGTTTACCTGGGTCTTGTCACGTGTGTTATGAATAAATCTTCTTTTTTGCTATTGGTACTGGTTTTATTTTGTTGTATTTATCCACGACACCTTAAAGGCCGGTCCGTGGCGCAAAAAACGTTGGAGACCACTGGTCCAAAGGAAATGGGACCAAGGATTGAATGGATACATTTAGGGAGGAAAAACGCAAAGGAAAATACAAGACAGCTGGGTAACATTAGGATAAGTAAACCAAATCAATGTTGACAAAGGGAAGGGAAGTAAAACTATAAACAAGGCACAGGCGGCTATACAAACTATTAAAATAAGACAGGAAGTGGAAACAGCAACTACAAACTTAACACAGGGAAACTGAAACCACAGGATTAGATGGGAAACACTGAGGAACGGTAGGAAAACTATGAATTCAAGAGAAAATATTCAATCGTAAACTGAACTTGAAAATCCAAACTCAAAATGTTGGATCAACAATGTCTTGCACACATTTAGTTCTTTTTGGCCTTACAAATATATTATTCTTTCCTCAAGTTTAATTTAGGTAACACTGTAAGGAGCTAACAAGCACAACATATACAGACTGTATATAAAAGATGACAAAGAAAGCAGCCCGTTTTCTATAAAGTTGTTGCAGTGGCCCAAGTTTAAATCTGCCTCTGTCTCTTCTGCCCTGTGTTCTTTCTCAGCTTTCCTGTCTTCTTCAGTAAAAGCTAAAAATGTCCTCAAAAATACGTTTTAAATTATGGGAAAGCAACTACACAAAAAAGCCCCAAATGTATATTTTAAGTAATTTGATTACATGTAACGTTTTGATATAAGTTACAATGTGAAAAAAAATAATTTTAATGGAGTCTGGTCCATTGAAATTAACTTAAATAAACCTTTAATTTGATATAATTTTGTGCTACGTTGTGGGCTCTTGCTGAATGAGCCACTGATGAAGAATGTGAAGAGTGGAAGAAGAGGGTTGCATTGACAATCCAACACAATGGGCAGCACATTGAACGTGTTTTATAAGTGGTCAGAAACTTGTAAATAACTCATGAAAGAATAAAGTTACGCTGAAATCAAGCACACCATTGTTTTTCTTGTGACATTACCAATAAGTTTGATGTGTCACATGGCCCTCTTCCTATTGAAAAAACAAAAGTTGTATCCAAGATGGCCGACTTCTAAATGGCCACCATGATCACCACCCATCTTGAGGAGTTTGCCCCCTCACATGTACTAATGTGCCACAAACAGGACTTTAATATCACCAACCATTCACATGTTATTACGGTGTATCCACATAAATGGCCCACCCTGTACACCTTCATGCTGTTTAATTCTTGACATTGTGTACCACATCACTTAACTTGAAATTAAAAAAACCCCAAAACTTTATCAACTGTAATCTTTTTCACTGAGCTTTAATTCAAGTCTTAAAAGTAAGATTTAGCATCATGCTAGTAGTGGTATCCAAGAACTTGTGTAAGGTTCACACTAACGCCTTCATACTCTCCCATACTGAGATTTATGAACCTCAGCTCTAACTGTTCACCTGAGGCACTGAACCAGATTGTTGGACACATCCCATCCAGCTGCGTCTTCTGGCCTCAGGTGGGAGCTTGTCCTTGTTCGCTGTCCTAGGTGCTGAACAGGAAGCAGGAGGGCTGAATATCTCTCCAGGATCTGAACTCGTGCCAGTGCCCAGGGATCAGTAAAGCTCTCCATGCACTGTCACAGAGGACCTCAATTTGTCAGTGTGATGGTTAGTCTCTTAAAACCCACTGGAATTGTTATACAACTGCATCACTGGGGACTTTCCGCACATACCTCTTCAATATGCTGAGTCACAGTTGCAAATATACAAAAACAAGATGTATCTGTGTATTTTTTGTCAGACTGGCACACAAAGCCAGACGCCGGCAGACACAACGTACTGTAGAGCAGACATGAGCGCCATTCTTGTTGATTGCTGTTAGTTTCATCAGAATTACTTTGGGTGTTTGGTTTCATCAGTACATCTCTCACGGGTGTGCATTTGTGTGTGCTCGAAACAGCTAGCTGAGAGAAAAATCAAATGAGATCACAAAGAAATAATGGAAAATCAGGACTAAAGCTGCAACACGCTCACCAGTAAACAAGTAATAAAAAAAAAAGGTTTTGGTGTGGGTATATGATCCCGAAAATGTAGTTTGAGATATGCAGAGCACAAGAGTCCTGTCTCTGTTTTCATCACTGTTTGCAGGTGGAGGATAACGGACCAACCGCATTCGCTGGAAGATTTTTTCCAGGTACTGTGCTTCCTGTCAAAGCTGTTGAGGTCCCTCATATACACGGAAGGTGGTGTATCCTGCGGTGTCAGTGCATCGACACCACAGTGAGATGGGTCTGTCACTCTCAGCTTGTCACATATGATCACACAAAGGATCCGTTTAATTTTTGAATTCTGAAGATAGGGGTCATTTTTAACACACAACACTGATGCAGAATGGCACTGACACAAAACATGATCTTCTCAAGACATGACTAAAAAGTCTCTTGACGTGTCTTGGGATGAGAATGAATTAGATCTAGAGGCAGTAGCAAAGCTTGTGCTGTAACACTACTACTACTATTACTACTAACATAACTTTATAAGAGGCCAGCTAACCAGTGCCCCCAAACTGCACCTGATAGGATACATACTTGAATATTTATTATCCTGAGTTCAAACTGTGTTTCTGTCATTGTGGAAAATGGCGAAAAAACCCAGAATGATCCCATAAAGCCAAATTTTATTCACAATGGAACATAGAAAACATTGAAAATATTTAAACTGACAAAGTGTACCATTATAAGAAAAAAAAAATCAGATTATTCTGAATTTAATGGCAGCAACACACATCAGCATCCCCTCTGCTTTTAAAAACAGTCCAATTCCAGGAAAAGGAAAACCAGCTGCTGGATTTCTTGGGGAGGAATTTTGGATTTTAGAATTCTAACTGCTCAGCAGTCCTGGGTTGTCTTTGTCATATTCTTCATGTCATAATGTTCCAAATGTTTTCGGTTGATAAAACGTCTGGACTGCAAGGAGACTAGTTCAACAGCTGAACTCTTCTAAACTTGCTGTTGGAATTGATGCAATATGCCGTTTAGCATTGTCTTGCTGAAATATGCAAGGTCTTCCCTGAAAAGGACATCAAGTGGATTGGAGCATATACTGCTCTAGAACCTGTATATACCTTTTGGCATTGATGGTGCCTTTCCAGATGTGACAACAGAACAGTGTTCCATTTCTTTGCATGACAGAGCTTTACCCTGGATTTGTGATCCCATGCACAATGTCTGTTTGTGGAAGATCAGAGACTTCCAATATTTGGATTTTTTATTTTTTATCTAGATTATCAAAATCTTTGATGATAATATATATTATACATGATGGGATACTGAAAGTCTTCATAATTTTATGTTCAGAAATTTTATTTCCATAATTTGCAGATGCAGTTTTTTTGCAGATTGGTGAACCTCTGCCTGACTTTACTTCTAAGAAACTTTGCCTCTCCAAGATGCTCATTTTATAGTTAAGATAATTATAGTTGCAAAATATTCCTCAGGCTGTTTCCTTTTCGTCCTCCCTACTATTCCAGCGTTTATTAGCACCCATCCCATGGAAAGTAAAATGTTCCATTTAGATGTGATTTTTTGTTGATAACATTTGTTTTTTATGTTCGTTTGTCAATAAAACATAACTTTATTAGATTTGTAAATCATTGCATTCTGTTTTTATTTACACAGCGCCCCAACTTTTTTTTGGGGGGGGGGGGGGGGGGGTTGGGATTGCAGAATAATTTGTGTGGAAATTTTTTTTATAAACTGAGTAATATTTTTTCATGATGCTGTGATCTCCCTCTATGCTGTTTGTAAAGTGGTAGAAATTAGTCCCAGAGTTTGAACTCTGAAGTTTTGTTATGGACTCGGGATTCATACTCTTGGAGTTTTAAAAACTAACTGATTTTCAAGCTCTTGTGAATCAAGTATCGTGTTCAATTTCCCTAGTACCTGAGTTTTTGTATTTATATTCCTAGTCCTAAATTCCTTGTTTGATTTAGTTAGTTCTCTTTTGTCTATCTTGGTCTCATCTCTGCGCGTCAGTTTGGCCTCTGTGTTGGTTTCTCTGTCTGTCTGTGTCTGGTCTCCAGCTCAGTATTTGTTTACCTTTTTCTCGGTGTCAAGTCTGCATTTCTGTTTCCTTGTTCGGTTATTTCCTGCTTTACTTTGGCAGGCTATGTTCACGTGTCTGTCCTTGTCTCATTTGTCAGTCATTTCCACTGGACTCAGTCTGCTTCTCCAGTCGTGTCTCCGTGTCTGCTCTCTGTGCCCTGTTTCTGTGGCTGTCTGGTGAATCTTGTCTCCTGTCTGTTTGTTTACTCCTCCCTGTGTGGCAAATTTGTATATTTGGAGTCTGGGTCTCTGTCTATGTTTATTTCTTGTCTTAATTTGATAGTCTGTCATCCTGTGTGCGTTCTATTCAGTTTTGCTTCGCCTGTCTCCTTAGTCTGATGTAGTTCACCTGTGTCCCTGGTGTGTTCCATTTCCCTGATTACCTTGTGTGTATTTAAGCCTTTAGTTTCCCTCTGTCTCTTGCTGTGATCTCCCTCTATGCTGTTACAGTTTTTGGCAATAAAGCTGAGTTTAAGCTAAAGTCCTGTCTTCAGTATGCAGACTAGAGAGTCCATAATTGAACCACCAACCTTCCAGTTGGTGGATAGCCCACTTTTCCTCCTCAGTTACGAATGACCCCCCACCCGATCCAAAAAGACTCAACATACAGTGTTGGCCTAACTTTTTGTGATACATCTTACAGAAGAAAGAACACGTGTGTTTGTGTGTGTTGTGCCCTCTCTGTGTGCCCTACATTTAAAGCAGTCCAGTCCAATGTTAACACCAGCTGCTGTCTGTATCTCTAATTATAGCCTCTGCAGTACAGGCTCACAGGGCAAAGCTGGGGGGGGTCAGGTTACTCCTTCTGAAAGCTCTCGCAAGCAGACACAAGCATACACACACATCCTTGATTAAACTGGGCCTCCAAAAAACAGTGTCTGACAAGGCCTAAAATCTCACATGGGGCTCAGCTAGGTATTTATTCACTTATTTACTCTTCACTTTGACCTCCATTTGACAAGCCTGGGCACTGAGGAGGAAACATGTTTCCCCTGGAGCAAGTCTGGGAAAGGCTGGGAAATTTAGAAAGTTTAAAGTTTTAAGTGCTTTTGTTTTCTTGAAGTTCTTGTCAAGGGCACACAGTGAATCTGCTTGGACCCCTGAGAATCTTGTAAAATGTACTTTTGTCAGTGTTATCGAGGAACCACCAAGCATTTAATCATAATAGTACTACTTAATTCAATTTGCAGATGTAAAGGAATTGTCTTTATATTTGTTTACAGTTAGGAAGCCAGTGTGGGTGAAATGAGGTGAGGAAATGGGCCTCTCAGAGGAAACACTGATGAAATATCAGCTGTTTGCTGGTGATTAATAAGCTCTGTGTTTCTGGGATATGTGAGTAGGAGACTTTTAGACCTTCATCTCTTCACTGTATTCTCTTCCTGCCTTTTTCCTTGTTCTTTAAATCTTTTGTTCCTTTTACACCCTTTCTACATTCCTTGCGCCCTCTCTCTCTCCCTTCCCTATCTGTCTATTTTGGACCCTCAGAGGGGCTGGGTGACTCTCAGTGGGTCAAACTCCGTCTCCCTGCTTCTTTCTATCAGTCTCTCCCTTTCTGTCCCACTCTCTCCAGCACTGAAATCTCAGAAACCTCGCCCTGGTAACTTTTTGGGACACAAAACTTAGTTTCTTGGATTTTATCCCAGTTTCACGCCACTTGTGGGAAAGTTTTTGTGTATTTTTAGACCCGCTGTGATCTGGCTTAAGACAATTTAATGTGTTTTTCTCATAATCGACTCGGGTTAAAAACAGGACTTGACAAGGAGTTACATACTTGTTTCTATGGTAACACAGCATTCCCAGAGCCCTTGAAGGACTGAAGATTATCAGTGAACATCCAGCAACTTCAAAGACTAAGGTACTTTAAAAATCCATTTCACTCTTTTAAAACTTATAAAAGTAATAAATTCAAAACAGAAATGTGAGTGTTTGCAATCCACCCAGTTACTCTTTTTTTTAATTGTCATTTAAAATAGATATTAGGTAACTAACAGCCAGTGAGATGGCGCTATTAATAACATGGAGAACCATCTGGGCCATATCTCTTATGTCACTGTTTCCTCTTGAGGTTTTGAAGGGACCACAAATGGTCTTTTAAACTGAGGGTCAGTTTAAAAATGTGTTTTTGACATTGTGATTAGACATTAGTGGCTGTACAAAAGTCTTGAGACAACCCTCATTCCTTTTAATTTTGAATTATAGGAAAATGGGAAATATGTGCGGCTGGAAAATGGGAAGTATGTGCACACATGAGGTGTAGACTATAAGACTCCCATTTAGATGCTATTCATTGGTGTTGGTGATCGTGCCACAGCTGGATAGAAAAACAAACAATGAACACTATCAGTCATGGATTCTTCACCTTCACCAAACAAATTTCAGCCACAAATCATAACAGAGCCTCCATCATGTTTTACTGATGACTGGGTTCACCACTCCTTGGGACCTGTTACCACTGATTTTCACTCTAAATCTTATGTAATTTCGTGTCCCTCAGCCTTTCCTCCCTATTTCACTTCCTTAAGAATTGTTTCTTGATAGTCTCCCTTCCATTGAAACCATTTCTGGTCAGGATTCAGTGAACAGTAGATGGATCAACTGAAGCCCCAGATTAATCTCTCAGGTCCTGTTTTGGGGTTTTGCTGGATATTTTCCTATTTCTTAAGGGCACGACTGTTTCTCTGTTGTAGACAGATTTTACTCGTGATAGTTTTTCTTATCCTCCACTTGTCCAGTTTCCTCAAATCTATTAAGGACAAACTGCACACCATGCAGAAGTATAGCAAGTTTTCAGGTAATAGCTCTTTAGGAGTCCCCTTGTTGGTACAAAAATACTCTCATATATCTGTCAGACTGTGCTATCTTTGTCATTTTCTGTAGTTTCAATGAAAAAATGCAAACAAACTATGCATTTTTCTAACAGGCTGCTACTAACAAAGTGCCTAAAGAGACACATTAAAATTGATCCTTTGCTAAGTTGTCTGTTATAGGTCGACACAACACTGCTTCATCCTTTTACTGAGGTGTTTTTTGATCCTTGAATGATTCATTGTCAGTGTTAAGTGGCTCAACAAACATAAGAAACTTTGTGAAAACAGTCTGGTACAAGGACTAGAGTGAAAAAGCATGAAAAAACAGAAAAACTTTGAAAGACCTTCTGAAAGCCTTGAGACCTACTGCTCAAGACTGCAAGTAAAATTACATTAAATTTCTCCTTCATGACTTAATTCTATATGATGACCAGTTGCTCTCTTTCTGCATGGATGTAATGATATTGAGCACTTACCTGTAATTTGTAATTCCAAAACCAACATGTCTAAAAACTATAAAGTGTCCTAAATGTACTATGCTTTGAAATTAACAGTTGTCAAAGATGGAAAACCACAACCACTGTCAGCACAAAATCTAGTGAAAAAGCAACTTTTTGCTCAGCACTGTTGTTAGGACCATAATTCATCCTTTATGCCCCCATTAAACCTGTGCCTACCAACCCTTTTCACTTGTGACCCCCTTAAAATAGAGCTACGTGTGTTATTTATTAAAGCCTGCAGAGTTCAAAGAATCGAAATTTCCAAAAGAAAGGAAAAAGATATATTCCCCTTTCTTTCTTTCAAAGCATCTTGGGGTCTCTCTAACATGTCTTCGTATCCATAGGGGGTCCTGAACCCCAGGTGGGGAACAACTGCATTTGAAAACACTCGCTCTGATGTTGAAACAATTGCCTTTCTTCTTTCTCACGCTTTACTCTTTTTCCTGTTCCTCTGTGCCATCAAATAACTTGTAAAATAGAATAAAGAGAAAAGACTCACATATAAATAACTCTTCATTTATCGTGCCCAGAAACTGAACCACATGTGCAAATATATTTTCACCTCCATGCAGTAAATCCATGATAATTTTAGGAACTTATCATCCTGATAACAAGCATTTATCAGTGGTTTGGGTTGTATTTGGTGCTGTATATCAAAGTAACGAGGACAATAATGCAAAAAAACCCCCCCAAAAAACCCTGCATTCACACTCATGAACATCTGGGCTTTCCTGATGAGATAAACCGTCATTTGACGGTGAAATAAAAGCAGCTCAAAACTGGAAACATTACTAGCAAGTTTACTTTGTAAGCAGTACTGTGCTGACTCCTCCTTACAGCATTCGGTGACTCAGAGTTTTGACCAAGCTGTTGTTGTCTTTCATTTGCCCTTTCATTTGCCAGTTAGTTGTCGGCACCCACATTGTTCTAATTCTGCTCATTCCTTTGTCGTGGAGGAGGAGGCAGCACCAGTCGGCCATTGTGTGTGTGAGTGCAGATCAAGCTCAGAGCTCGAGGGTAACAGCAGGTGGGCTGGGTCGTCTGTATTTGAAGGCGGATATATACACGCAGAGTGCATTACATTTCTTTCTCTTTGGTGCATTTCTCAGATCAGAAATGTTCAAAAACAGTTTGTTGTTGTGAAAGCAGTTTCTTTATCTTCTGAATGCTTTTCCCAGTTGGTGTAAATTATTATTTATGTCTGCTGTATTAATTGGGTACGGTAACCAAGATGTATTATACATGCTGGCAGAACTGTGCAGTCGCCTCAGTATTTTCATCTTCTTTCTTTAGCTGCCACAGCTGACCATCTTCCTCCACCTCACCCTATCCCTAGCATCCTCCTCTGCTACACCAGCCTTCTGTATGTTCTCCACATTCATGAATCTTCTCCGTGGTCTTCCTTTTTTCCCATTTTTGCCTGGCAGCTCCATGTTCAAAATCCATTCCCCTTAAGTTGCAGTCCGTTTGGCCTCTCAGGGCCACCGTATGTTCTGCTCAGTGACCCGGGTGTGGGCCAAGCTTTGTCCGTCCTATGGATGGTCTCATATTTGAATCTAGAATAATTTGGTATATAGTGGAGTTCATGGTCATCTCAATAACTGCAAAGTGACCAGGTCCTTTGGCTGGAAAACCAACCCAAAATATCACCTTTCCACCACCATGCTGGACAGTTGGTGTGGCGTGTTTGTGCTGGAACGCTCTGTTTGGTGTTCATCAATGTTCAGCGATGTACATTTTAGTCAAACATGTCCGCTTTAGTGTCATCTGTCAAAAGACAGATTGTTACAGAAGTTCAGAAGTGGTTTCTTAGGATGTAGCTTCACAAACCTAAGCCATGCTGCCATGTTCCAAAACGTGTTCTCCTGGGAATAACTGACCCTCGTAGAGTCTGAGATGTAGCTTTTCAGCTTTTTGTCCACTTCATTGAAGATGAGAAACTGTCTTTGACTTGTGAATGATCTCTCTTACAGTAAAACGATGGATATCAAATTGCCTGGAAATTGTTTTATAACCCTTCCCACATTGATCGGCCGCAACAATTAATTCTTTACGACCAGTGCTGTTGTCTTTTCTCCCTGGCCTCATGTTAACACACACCTGAATGCTCCAGACCATCAAACTACCAAAACATCTGCTTTTATAGAGGTGCTCACACTTGCTGATGGACAATTAATTAAGTGCATTTATTAGTGACTGTTACTTAATTCCTATGGAAGCAGTCAGGGTGTACTTGGCTTTTCATTCACTGCTCCTGCAGTGAGGTTTAGTGTTGGTTTCTGCAAATAATGACACAGTGGAATATGTCATGTGCTGTTGTTCATCTGTGGTTTTATTTACATCATTTTAAGACCTGACTAAGGATCACCTAGTTTTTTAACGGAAGTCCTCATACTGTATATGAAACCTTATAATTCAAAGACTATATACCACGACTCTATGCACTGCTGCAGTGGTGAATACTCATTTTAAACTAATGCATATGAATCTAAATATCAGGGTCATACAAAGCTGTTCTAGTTGAGTCCAAGAATAATGTTATTGAATTTAAAAATGAGCAAGCAGGTCCCATTTAAGTCTAATTCAGGAAATAAACCAAAGCAAGTGAGGAAAATTAAAAGGGAAAAGGTTGCAGACTGTGACACACAGTTTGACAGAAACTTTCAAACACAGAGGAAATAAACTTAATTAATACATTTAGTAGCAGAACAGTGAAGTGGATCTTTGCACTGTGCAGGTTTTCCCCTCTACCTGCTGCAGGAGATTTTGACTGCTCTCCAGTCCTTCTGTCATTGTAACATTGTTGCTGTTTTAGCTGTTTCAAATCAATATGTTGGCCCGACTAACTGTTGCCAAGGCTTCGCTTGATCAATGGTCGGCCTTTACATCACGCGCACGCGCTCTCAACTCAGCTTCTGAAATAACACAGACGGCAGCTGTTGTTCACCAGATCAATGCTCAGCTTTCTCGAATCAGACGAACACAAAAATGTGCATTAGGTTGTGAGTGGGTAGAATTATGTTAAATTGATTTTGCAACTTGTTAACTGAACGCTGCAAAAGAAAGGTCAGCCCGAGACCAGCTACAGAATCTTAACATTTTACTTTGTGAACCCCATGCTGAAAAAAAGAAAGAATTGAATGTGTGAAAAATGTAAAAGATAGCACAGCCGTGACATATTATTTTTGTACAAGCAAGGTGATTCTCAAAGAGCTGTTAGTTGAGACTTGATATATTGCAGCATGGTGTGTGTCCACTTAACACTGACCTGTGAATCATTCAAGCAAAAAAAAAAAAAAAAAGGACCTAACTCAACAGATGAATCAGTGTTCTGCCTGCCATAGAACAGACAACTGAGCAAAGAGCCAATTTTAAATTGGATCTTTAAGAACTTTGTTATTTGCAGCCTATCGCATGGCGTGCACTATGCGCTTAAAAAAAATTAAGGAAACTGGTCAAGTGAAGCACAAAAGAAGGCAGGCCTACAAACAGCTGATGAACAGTATCTTCAAGTCTCAGGTCTTAAACAAGAGCTGAGAGATGCATCTGGACCTTCAGTTGATCCACCTTCTGTTTGTCAAAGCCATCAGAAATGGCTCAGTGGAGGGATGGCTGTCAAAAAACCATTCTTAAGGAAGGGAAATAGGGAGAAAAGGCAGAGGTATGCTAAATTACAGAAGAACTGGACTGAAAATCAACAGACCGATTCATCCAAAGTTGAAATATTTGGTTCAAATCGCCAGGTCAGGAGGGAGGTCCAACAGTGAGATCACAACCGCCTATAGCATGGAAAATAGGATGAAGACTCTGCGATGGTTTTGAGCTGCATTAGAGCCAGTGGTGTTGGGGAGTTTGTTGCTGGATTTCAATCCATCATACAATACCCTTTAGAAACTGTCGAGTTGGAAATGGCTTCACTTTCTTAGGATGACAATGATCCGAAACACGCTGTCAATGCAGTAAAAGTGGATAAAAGAACACACAATATAACACTATCGGTCATGGATTGGCCACCTCGGAGCCCAAACCTCAAAATTTGTGAAGCAGTTTGGGATGATCTTGACAGAGAACAGAACAAAAGGAAGCCAACATCCAAAGAACAGCTTTGAATCTCCTTAAAGAAGCCTGGAGAAGGACAAATGTGGTAATACTAAATCTTGACTTTCAAGCCCATTAGATTTGTCCAGTTTGCCTTATATACAGTATTTCCACAAATGTCTACACATGCTTCAATACATCAGAGCACCTGTTTCCCATTTTCTTTGCAAAATATCAAGAAATAATAGCTGCTACTTTATAGAGTACAATGTAGCCCAGATACCCACGTGACTGGGTTTAACTCATCAGAAGAAGAAAGTGGAGAAATAACATGGGTATGCATTTTGCCTTGTGGTACATTCATTATGTAATAAGAGGACAGCAAAAACATTGTCACCACTCTATACTGAGTTTAAATTAATTGGCATCAAAGGTGAGAAACAGCAGCTGATTCTCTTAATGAGACTTTCATAATGAATGCTTAAACCAGACCTGCACAAAGCACGCAGCACTCACATGGATCTGCATCCTTCAGAGTCTAATTAAAGAGAAGGATACAGAGCAGTTTCTTCAAATCTCTCCTTTCATATTAGCAGATACGCCGTGTGAGAGGCAGGCGCAGAAAGAGGGGAGAGAAAAAAAGAATCATCCCAAGCGCCACATAATGAACACAAACAACCTAACATGGGCATGTAATCATGTTACTGGAGCGCGGCCCCCGCTGCCATACAGTGATGAAAACTTTGTTTAGAGAAGTAATTTGTCTTGAAGCGCCGATTTTGGAGCGGGGATGTAATCGTCTTATCTCTTCTGTTTGTCTCTCTCTTCCTCGTCTTTCTGTCGCTCTGCCCCTCTCCTCCTCATGCAGCTTGTGTTCATCCTGACGTAGAAAAACAAAATGCTGCATAAATAAACACCTGCTGCGCATTGAGCTGCTAACATCAATGCCACAGACGTGCCAGTTACTCTGTTATATTGAGCACAAATTGACAGTGCGGGTGCAGTGAATTTGTGGTGGTAACATATCTGCACAATGTCACATAACACACTTAGCAACTCCTGTAACCAGCATTCACTGTCAGTTTAGGACCACAAAACATTTAGCCCTCCAACGCTCCAGAGGTTTGTGTGGTTTTTAAAATGCTTGAAACATCTGTTTTAATGCTAATTGTCATTTAATATCAGATTATTTGTTTCTGTTAAACGTTGCTTTAAAACCTTGGACGCCTCTTAGGAAAACTACCCTAACTTCGCTGAAGTCACAGAAGAAACGTTTTTGGTAAACTACAGTCGGTAAGTAAGTTAGAACTGAGCGTTAACTAGGTAACGGTTTTGTCATCACTTAATATTTATGGATACACTTATATGTACATCTTATTATATTATTATTTAACAAAACTCCCTCTTCTTCAGCCATATTTTTGATTGTTATTTCAATGCATTCTACGGTGGCCCTGAGAGGTCAAACACACTGCAACTTAAGAAAACACAAGCAGATAATAAAAGATAAAATAAATATATAAAATATGAATAGAACACAACTGGAATAGAAAAAAAATGCTTCACAAAAAAACAATAAAAACACCCTACAAAATACAGCAGAAGTGTTTTTGTGGAGACAATAATGTTACAGAGCAGCTGCAGAAGTGACAAGCTAACAGTAAACGGCTAATAGCAAACATGTATCTACAGTATTATATGCGTTGTGTGATTAAAACAACAAACATTATCCACATCTTTTTCTCCCTCACAACACCGATGAATCCTTCACTTTGTTTAAGTGTGTCATCATTCTAATGTTTCCATTTCTATCATTCTGCAGCTGGTCCGTCACGTTATTGCTTCCCCCAAAAACACTTCTGTTGAGTTTTGTAGGCGTTCTCAGCATTTTTCTATTTTCCTGTGTTTCCTTAAGTTGCAGTGCATTTGAACTCATGTTTCGAGCTTTTCATGGTCACTTTACACTTAAAAGAAGCAATTTGTTGCACATCTATATTAAATAGTAGCACAGTAGTGCTATTTACATTTACTTTTAGCCAGAGTTTGGAGAGAATGGCTGAAGAACTGTTTATCTTCTCTTGAATATAATACACTTAAATACTTTTTGCTTTGTGGTGCTTGTACTCAAAATGAATGAGTTGCCCTAACTTAGTCACCTTAAACGAGCTGTACTTAGTTATTCAAAGGCAGCGAGTTTGCATAATTTGTTCAAGTTCTGGAAACTAATCGCGTTTTATACTGTAGTGCCCCAAAAAACATAACTCATCAGCATATGTCTCACTGAAATTATGCTCCACTTACGGTATTCTTAAAATAAATAAATAAAAAAACATGAAATTGAAATTGAAATTATTTGACATGTTATTCATGCCATGCTGGAATGAATCACTAGATTTCTCACTATTGTAATGCCTTCTTACAATCCAGAAAGCCTAGCTAGGACTCACACATATATTGTAATTTGCTAATAAATAACAAATGATTGTCATGTACACTGCAAAACACAATGGTTACACTGAGCAATGAAAGTCTGTGTAAGTACTCTTCACGAATTAACAGACAAAGCTTACATTAAATTTATATAAATAAATAACAGACATTAAAAAATACATTAAATAAATTAAATAAAGAATTGAATCAAAATATAAAGTGTGTTAGTTCAGCACTATTACAATGATACGACTTTGAGAATGCATTTTTATATAAAATTATATTATATTGTGTGCAAATTTGCCAATGCACAGGCCAATATTGTTCAGTAATCAGTCGGGGATTCAGTAACTTTACACTGAATGGGTTTTGCAGTGATGCTTTAAATTTTTTAAACATTCTTGCAAGTATTTCAATGCCCAGACCCCCTTCAAACTCAAGTTTCCATCTCCTTCCTTCTCCTCTTTCCCTCTGCTCCCAGCTATCTTCACCAATGAGCAGTCAGACCAGCATCAGGGAGGTGGCCTCTCCATCTCGGCCCAATCAGAGGACATTTCTGGATGATGTCATATTAACGTTCACCTCACCAATGGCCTGGCTGATGGTCGTGGCCCTTATCATCACGTGGTCAGCAGTGGCTATCGTTTTGTTTGATCTGCTCGATTATAAAACTCTGGCAGGTAACGGCTGTTTACTTTCCTTCTTAAAAATCCCGAACTTAATTCAGCATTTTATTCTCATAATTTTATTATTTAACTGTTTATTATTATATTTTATTATTAACTGTTATCATGATGTGTTTGTAATGTTTTATAATGCCTAATGACACTTTCCTTCCACTCATCAATCACCCATTTTCCACATTTCACACTTCCATATTTCATCCGAGCATTTTCCAACAAGACTTCAGACATTTTTGAAGCAAACTTCAAAAGTGGACATCATTTTCACCGAGTCAAACTATGGGACACACACCATCTCCTTGTTGCTTTCACCACATGTGCCTCGACATGTGTGTGTTTTGCTTTAATGCCAGTTCTGTTCAGAGTAACGCGAGGTGTGTTTCCCATCTTCTTGACGCACACTGGTTTAGCGAATGCATTTCCTCCTGTTCACATACTCAGTTAAACTTTAACATTAATTAGTCTACCTTTTTCTTAGCTTATTTATCAGGGCAGTAGCTCCTCATTTCCTCCTAAATATCACTCATACGGCCGTAGAATGGATCGAAAGGGTGCGTTCTGGTGTTAACATGCATACTAATAATGGAGTCACAGGGGTTGATTGCAGCATTGAGCCGTACAAAGTAAAATGATTCATTTAATAACCTGCTTAATGTGGACATCAGTGGAATCCTGTGCAGCGGCTGTTGCCACATTACACAAACAGGGAGCAGCTTTGTTTTCTCATATATTTTTTTAATCCCTTTATCTCCATTTCATGACTTAATTGTCTCGAGTAATCACATTTTGTTAGCTTTGATCCGGCTTTAATTGCTTCATTGTCATGAGATAACAGGAAATGAATTTCCCTGAGATCACAACCACACTGCTGATTGAAGTGAATGCAACAGTGAAGATCTCTGCTTAAGCATTTTCAGTTCTGCTTAAGGCTTGCAAATCTGTAGAAAGCTGTTAATTTATATATTAGGGGAAACGTCCATTGCAGTAAATCACAATAATATAGCACGGAGACACGGCGGTGCAGAGCTGAACATTACACTGCTTTCACTTTGAATTCATTCTCAAAAAGGCAAAAACAAATTCCAGCCGCACTTTAAACTCATTTCTAAAATTCACTGTTTCCTACGTTATATCTTTAGTGTTTATTCCTGGAAAAAGAAACAAATTGTCTAACTGAGAAACTGCCATTTTCAGAGAGGATTATTTGGTGAATTTTCTTGACTCAGATCAGCAACTTCCTGCAGCAGCAGCAGCTGATTGCTTGGCAACTGGTTGTGTCAAAAATAACCTCAGCACAAGACAACAAATTCTCGTTTTACGCTTCTGTTTTAGCACATCAAAGTTTAACACGTTAAAGTGTTATTTTAAGTAATTACTGGCAAGTAGAGCTGTCTTTAAGCTAAGCTAAAGATGTCGCTTCTTAATTATTGGATATAAATGTCAGGATAAGACTTTAGAGTCTGACCCAGATTGTATTTTAGGGTTTGCCCTCATTTCAGATTATTAAGGCTGATGTTTTAAAAATGTTTTCATGCACATATTAATGCACATTGTCATAATGAAATAATAAAAATAAACAAAAAATTTGTAATATTAGCGTATCTCACATACATGGATGCCAGTATCTTTAGCTGGCCGGTATCAGCAGAAATTATCGACCAGCTGAATTCTTAGTTGAGCTTCACAATCTTCTCATCCAGTTCTCAGGCAGGAGTCTGTAAAAGTGTATTTCCTACTGTCCAAGTTGATTAAATACTCAGAACTCAGTTAGGGTGAATCCACTGGTATGCATGTTAACATTGTCAGTGTAAACTTGTAATTAGCATTTAATCCATAACAGGTTTGATATTTATCTTGAAATGAACACTGTTTCAGTCACACCTTTAGTCTAAATGAATGTGTTTATTTTCCACTGATAGCATCATTGTATCCAGTACACTTTGTGTCTGCTTCTTCTGAAACAGTGTTAGTTTCAATAATGAAACTATTGTCTTTTAATTGTGTGGAAGGGAGCTGGGTTGCAGTTTCACCCTATACATTTTTAATATCTCATTCATCTTGGTCTTATGCTTTAGTTCATCTACCCGGTCATGTGAACAGTCTGCTCATATTTGTCCCAGCTGGGCATTCGACACATGCAACACAAACTGTACGCAGTCCTGTGGGGTTGTCGCTGGAGGTACCGCCACATGTTTGATTTGGCAGAATTTTACACTGGATGTTCTTTGTGACAAAGCCCTGAGGGGGATTTGTGTCTCAAACCAGTGACCGTTCATTGCCAAACAAATGCGTTAACCACTACATCTCGTGATTAAATAACTTGTAGAACCATCTTTAGCTCGAATCCCTTGAGGTAAATTTTTTCTAAAAAACTTCATCAGCATCTCACATTGTTGTGGAGGAGTTTTAGTTCATGCTCCTTTTTTGCAGCATTGCTTCAATTAATTAATGATTATAGCATTTCTTTATGCACAAGTCTCTTAAGATCCCATCGAAGCATTTCAGTCAGGTTGGGGTCTGGATTTTGACTGGGCCATTGCAACACCTTGATTCTTTTCTTTTATCAGCCTTTGTGCTGTGTTTGGGATCATTGCCCTGTTGTTTGACCCAGTCTCAGCTAAGCTCTATCCGTCTGATTGATGTCTCCACATCCACTCCGGAATACTTTGGTATACAGAGGACCCATGGTCCATGCAGTGAACGTAAGGTGCCCAG
This sequence comes from Copadichromis virginalis, assembly GCF_057382275.1. Taxonomy (NCBI): domain Eukaryota; kingdom Metazoa; phylum Chordata; class Actinopteri; order Cichliformes; family Cichlidae; genus Copadichromis; species Copadichromis virginalis. Next base: position 6,708,908 of record NC_140632.1, on the reverse strand, counting down.
GTCCTGTGACTAAAAAAACAAACCCAAATTTTTACTGATGAGGTGTTTGGTTTGGGCCAAACATCTCTGCCTTGGTCTTGTGTGTCCAAAGAACATTTTTCCAGATCTTTTGTGGTTTGTTCAGAAACAACTTTGTAAACCTGAGCCATGCTGCTATGTTCTTCTTAAAGAGAAGAGGTTTTCTCCTGGAAGTCTTTCAAAATAAGCCATACTTTTTCAGTCTTTTTCTAATTGTAGTGCTTCAATATTTAGCATGCTAACTGAGGCCTGTAAAGTCTGAGATGTAGCTCTTTGGTTTGTTGCCGTTTCTCTGAACACGATCAGACCTTTGGGGTTAATTTGCTGAAATGTCCCCTCCTGGGAAGGGTGGCAGCTGTCTTGAATGTTTTCCACTTGTGAAGCCTCTTTTGCACCGCAGAATACTGAATTTCAAATTGTTTGGAAATGGCCTTATAACCCTTTACCAACTGATGGGCAACAACTGCCTCTGTAAGATCCCTGCTGTTGTCTTTCCTCCTTGGCAATGTGTTAACACACTTGAATGCTCCAGACCGGCAAACTGTCAAAACTTCTGCTTTTATCAAAGTGAAAACACTTGCTGATGATAAATTAATGAAGTGCAATGAAGCACCTGGCTGTGGAAGAAAAATGTGAAAAAAGGCTGTAGGTAGAGTAAACGTCCCCTAAATAAATAAAAAGAATTGATTTGGTTTTCTTTATTTTTTCTTTTTATACCTACTGGTACATTCTTTTGCTCTTTTTTAAAGTTTTTTGAAGCCATAAAAGAATAATAACTAACACTCGGCAAACTTAAATAAGCCAAGTATAACTGAAAGTTAAATATCAAACTGCAACTGAGCTTCCCTTTCTTTCCGTGTACAACAGCGACATAGTGACCCTTCTATCTATTCTACTCTCCCACCGGTTGCTACTACACATCACCCTCACTATCCTACAGTGTAAGGATAGGCCTGCCTCACACATCCAACACACTCATCTCTAACTCCTCTCCTCACTTTTCCCCTTTCTTTACCCCACTCCACTCCACCCCGCCCCTCCAATTCCCCTCCATGCTCATGCTGTCAATCACCTGCCATCCCATCCAAAGACTACACCTCATACTGTGACGACCCCGTGTGTTTACCTCCTGGTAAAACCAACAGCAAAAACACTGTTTGACTGCTCCGCTTGCTTTCAGAGTGTTGACTGCAGTTGTTCAGAGTCAAATCTGGATAGATGTGATTTTTGCTCAGCATGTTTTTCTTTAGTTCGGAGGCTTTGACTTTCACCTTTAACGGGTAAATCGACACTAAATCTCAATTTTTTAAGAGGCTAATAAGCTATAATAGCTTTTTACATTCTGGATTTCCCAAATCTCACTTGCAGAACAAATGAACCTCCATCTAAAACGATGTACATTTTCACCCACATTAATGAATCCACTGATCCCAGTGGTCAGATTGGGATGATTGCCCTTACATGCCTCTTAAAATGTATTTGAAACAAGTCTTAAAGACTAAAGCACCTAAAGACTCCAGACAGTCAGTCTGTTTGGAGAACAAACGGTTATTTTACTTGCTCTTTAAGCTTAAGGCACACAGTGTCGATTTGCCCTGATGTCAAGCCTTTGTTCATTTACTTTAGATTCACTGGAATTCAGTCTTGTTCTGTTCTGTCACCAAGCGCAAAGAGTCTGCATTTATCAAGGCCCACGGATGGGTGGCAAATTAAAGGAAATGAAGGACAGAAAGGTATTTGGCTGTCACAAGCGTCCAGAATAGACTCAGTGCTCCTTGACATCATTCCTGCACTTTACTAAAACGCTGCTCCTCCAAAATCCATTTCATCATTTGGTGTTTTCATTTGGCAATTGTGGAGAGCACTGTCCCTGGCCTTGAACCTCCCAAATGGTTTGAGAAGTGCTGACTGAAGTCCACTGTTTTAATTAAAGCATTAATTGACCCAGTGTTCGCTTTCAGTTTCTCCAATCATTTGCACAGCTTTTATTTTTCTTTAGTTTGTTACCCATCAGCGTGTCCTCGTTCTTTCCTAGTGTTGTGCATAAAGACCAGCATGTGTACTGCATGCTTGTCTGGACTTTCTGAGTGATGATTAATGTGGTGCATGATTCCATGACTGCTAACGTCATAATTCAGGATCATTTTAACGTAGAACAATAACAGAGTCCTTCAATGAGAGTTTACTTGTTTATGAAAGTTACCCATCTTTATATAAGTCAAGGAAACCTTTTGCCGAGGGGCTAGACCGGAGAACCGTAGTACACAGGGATTCTCTAGACGCTCAATGTAGGATGTACATGATAGTTTTTCCCTTTCATCCTTTCAGTTTTTGAAGCAAACATTTCCAAGGTGAAAAATGACAAAATGCTGGGCTCAATTTAACACAAGGCATTTCTTCCATCACAACGTTTCAGCAAAGAACAGCGTGTGTAAATGAAACAGCTACATTTTAAGGGTTATCAAAGAAGAAATACAGTTGTAGAGTTTTTTGTTTTTTGCATTTCAGATCATCAAACAAATTTAAATATTAGACAAAGATAACACAAGTAAAGACAACATGCAGTTTGCAAATTAAAGTGTTTATAATCAAGGGAGGAAAAATCCAAACCTACACGTAGCCCTGTGTGAAAAAGTAATTGTCCATGTTGCTAAATCATGAATTAACTGTGATTAACTGCACTTATTGGAAAGCTAAATTTCATTTAAATAGAAGCTTTCTGACAAAGTGAGGCTAAAATATCTCAAAAAGCAACGCATCAAGCAACAATTTGGAAGGTTTGAGTCCCAATACAACTGCTATAAAATATTACAGCAGCGGTCAAACATGGTGGTTGTAGCGTGATGGTCTGGTGGCTTTGCTTCTACGGTACCTGGATGATTTGCCATATTGATGGAAACATGAATTCTACTCTCAACCAAACTCCTGATGGAAATATCCGGCCACAAGTTCCTGCTCCGGAGTTCATGCACACTCAGGACAATGATCCGAAACACAGCAGCAAGTCCTCCTCTGAATGGCTCAAAAAAAACAAAATGAAGGTTGTGGAGTGGCCTGGTCAAAGTCTGGGTTCAAATCTGATCGAGCTGCAGACATAAATACCTTGTCCCCAAACCTTCCAGTCTGGCTCAAATTAAACAATTCTGGAAAGAATGGTGGGCCAGATTCATCCACAGCGATGTGAAAGACTTATAGCCAGTTATTGCAAACGCTTAATTGCAGTTCTTGCTGCCAAGGGTGGCACAACTAGTTATTAGGTTTAGGGGGCAATTACTTTTGAAAAACCTTGGAAAACTTTTTCCCCCTGAAATTAAAAACTGCATTTTAGATTTACTCAGTTTATCCTTGTCTAATATTAAAATTTACTTGATTATATGAAACAAGTCTGACAAAAAAAAAGGAAGTAAATAAATCAATAAATCAGGAACAGGACAAATCATCTTTCATAGCACTGTATGTAAAAATATGCAAACTCAGTCTCTTGTGAGCGATGAATAAAAACCCTTTGAGCATTTAAGACTTAAATGTATAAAACCATTTGGTGTCTATCTGACTTTGGTAATAGTGCTGCAGATAATGCGGGTTAGGGTAGAGTGAAAAGGTTGAGGAACTGAAATGAAGTCTTCCTCTTGGCAGCTCCATCTTCAACATCTCTTGCCCAATATATCCACCATCCCTCCTCTGCACATGTCCAAATAATCTCAGCCAAGCCTCTCTAACTTTGTCTCCAAACCACTCAACCTGAGCTGTCCCTCTGATGTATTCATTTCTAATCCTGTCCATCCTGGTACTCCCAGACATTGTGGATATAAAGGATACAAAGGATGTTGAAGATGGAGCTTCCAGGCAGGAGGAAAAAAAGAAGACCTCAGAGCAGATTGATGGACATAGCGAAGGAGGACATGCAGAGAGTTGGTGTGACAGAGGAAGACTCTAGGGACAGGGTGAGATAGAGGTAGATGATCTGCTGTGGAGGCCCCTAAAGGAAGCAGCCAAAAGAATAATAATAATAGGAAGATACTTTCACATATAGGATTTTGCTGCTCTCAGGTTCAGTAGTGATATTGTGTAAAGTTTCAAATACATCCCAAACACTTACAACTCTACTTTAGGCCACAATATTTACAACACTCTGACCAAAGTCAGTTGGCTTTGATAAATGTATAAAACCATTTGGTGTCTAAGTCTTAAAAATGAAAGGTCATAAAAGCTGAAAGGGTTTTTACTCATTGCTCACAGAGTTAAAGTGATCGCTCACTCTGTATGTTTTGACGTGAAAGAAAGAAAAAGTTTTGTTTTAGTCTTTTGCACAGGTGAGTCGGCATTATGAGAAATACCTTGACTGTTTTGATATCTGCTTTAGGAGTGGAGAGGATGATGTTGCTGATGTGAGTATCGCACCAGAGCAATCTAGAAAAACTGCATGAAAAATATGGGATAACATACGGAATTAGAAAGACAGAGACCCCCACACTCTCAGGGACATACTCTATAACAAAGGCAATTCAGAAGAAAGTAAAAAACAAAAATAACAAAAGCAGGAATGGAAAAATGCAGAGATGCGTGAGAAATGCAAAAGCAAAAGGTGTCACGTCTCAGCTGTGTGTTAGGCAGGGAAGGACCCAAAATGCAGGACTTGGCAGACAAAAGTATAAATGAAAACAGCTTAATTGCTGAACCCTTGCAAAAAATACAAAATTAACTTATACCAGGAGCTAGTAATCCAACAAACAGAAGTATGCAGGGAAAGATTGAAGAAGGACTCAAACAGGCTGAGGACGATTACAACAAAGAGCAGAATGAGATCAAATATTGACAGGGAACAGTAACAGGTGGGAACAAGACTGAAGCGACCAATGAGACACAGAAAGCAAAACTAAACAGAAAGCACACAAAACGAGAGACTATCAAAATAAAACAGGAAATGACATACAGACATAGAAGAGGATTACACTAAGCCAAGGGGAGGGAAAGGGGGGGAGTCAACAACAAAAGCAAGGAGGAAACTACAGGTCAGGTGTCGGACATTGGATCCACTTAATCACAGGAATTGTAATATATTTCCATAACCAGAAGACTAAATAATAAATAATAAAGAACCAGAATACAAAGCCAAAAACTCCCCAAGAATTTCAGAATATTCCAGGTAGGAGGAAGGAAGGAAGGAAGGAATGAAGGAAGGAAGGATAGAAAGAAAAAATAAATATTCTCTTGTATCATTTCTTTTCTCTTATCCAGTTTGTTTTTGTCTCTTCGAACTCTGCGCTTTTCTTCTGAAGTTTTTTTTTTGGGTGTTTTTTGTCAGAGCCCCTTGGGTTCCCGTTTTTAAATCTCTGTTGCACAATTTGTATTTTTCATCTATATTCTTTGTGTTTTATCATTTTGATGTGGCTGCTAAACTGCAGTAAACTAAAAACATAGCAAAAACAAAAGGCACAAGAGAGAAGAAGAGTCAGAAGATAAGCACATGAAAGTGAGAGCGTGAGAGAAAATAGATTTAAAGAGGAGCGAAGTGGAAGAGAGATGTGATTGGAAAAGAAAGAAAGAAAGAAAGAAAGAAAGAAAGAAAGAAAGAAAGAAAGAAAGAAAGAAAGAAAGAAAGACAAAGAAAGGTGGAGCGGAAGGGAAACTGAGTGACAGAGTGACAGCAATCAAAAGAAGGAGAGGGAGCGTTAGCAAGGGAGAAAGCTGGCCTCCTGTTCCCTGTCTCTCTGGCTCTGTGTCTGCAGTGCCAATCAAAGAAATGAGGCTCCATTAGCCTATGCACCTCCTCCGCACTGGGCGAGAAGCAGGCGGAAAGCTTCCTCCACCTGGGAGAGAGAGACTGAAAGAGATCCACGGAGAAAATCCAAACAATCCATTTAGCACTCCAGAGCCAACAGTTATCTAAATGCAGAGTATTGATGAATGTGCTAATTCCAACATGTTCCTCAGAGAGGCAGATGCAAAACACCTGCACTGCAGCGGCAGCATATGATTACAGTTTGTTTTAAGGACTTTTAGCAGCTTAATAACAGGTAATAGTTTCAGGACCAGAGAAACCAAAATAAAAATTAATATCTGGCTGCTTGCAGATATATTCAGGCAGAGCAGCGACAGGTCACACCTTAATCAGCTGATTGCACATGAGATCAGGTCATTTAAAGCTCACGTGTGCAGCTCGGTAAGACAATAAACAGACACAGCAGCAATTACTGGACAGTTTAAGAAAGAGTTAAAGAAGCTGTGACACACAAACAGCCTTTAAAGTAGACAAAAAAAGTGTTGAAAGGCACAGAGGGGAGGAAGCAGAAAACAATATTCCAGCGTCATGTCTTCATAATGCTTCTCGTGCAGCATTTGATTGCAACCTAATCACTCTCGTGTTCAGTAATCCAACCTAGAAATCACATTACAGTTTCTATTACCGTAACGAGGAAACATTTAGCTGAATGTGTGTTTAACTAATGCATTTGTCGTTAATAGATGGCATGCTTCATTCATTCAACAAAACACCGCCTCTGAATGTAATCCAGAGCACCATTACAATCATTATGGGAATAATAGTTTAGCTGGAAATGCAATTTGTAGGAAACCGGGGGCCCAATTTCCTGTGGAAAAAGGTAATCCTTAAAATGACACAATTGGAGAAAAATACGTATCATTTGGTACCTTGGTGGCCCTCTCGGAGAGGTCGCCCTTTATAAATGTTTTTAGCTGAGGTAAGTCCATTGGTTTCATTGCTAATAATTGTGTGTTGTTGTTAAGCTTGATTGAAATCTCCATTTATTTATTTTTTAATTCAGAGACATCAAATCTTCTTATTGAATTCTTATATTTGATCTTAATAAAAATGCATCCACCATCCCATAATCCCCTTCTGCTTTTACTTCTACTTGACCTGTCCTCTTTGACAACTCCAAACCTTTATCTTAATAGATTTACCATCGCCAAAAAATAAAACAACAAAATATCTTACTGGAAAAACAGTGGCTCAGTTTCCTGACAGATCATACAACTTTAGAAAACTTGACTTCAGCTTTAAAGAACAATTTGACCCAATTTGGAAAAACACGGTCGTCGTTCTTATGATACCCGGCGTGCATTTAAAACAATAACGTGACAAAATCACCTGCGAGACTCCCACCATTTTTGATACACACAACCCACCTCATCTCCTTCACTGTTTCTTTGATCTTTTATTCATCGGCAAATAAATAAATTAAAAAGGTGTGTGTGTATGCGTGTGCAAAAAAAAAGTAAAAAAAACAAAACAATGGGCCATGGGCCATGTTCATAGCAGCCTGTGGAGTGAATTTGTGGACGACTCTGGGGGGGCGATTTGACAAGATGAACAAATATAAATCAGTTTTTAAAAAACACTTGTAGAGCAGTTTATGGTTGAGGCAGAGTGTTTAATATTTCAGGTATTTTTGATACTGAGCAGATACCTGGGTTGCAGACTGCAGAGAATACAGTGGATCTACTGTACATTAAATATTGATAATTTTATATAATATATATGACACATTTTTTAAAAAGCAATACTTTTGGCAGAGTGTAGATATAATAGTTATACATAGATATTAATAAAACAAGGGACAGTGTATTAGACCAGTATATATATTTATAGATCATTTATATATTAGTCTGTATAATAATAATAATATTTTCATCACATGAGTATGAATATATATTTTTTATGTCACTAACATTTGTTGCTTATTTGTTTGAAATACAGATCCATCCATTCGCTTCCGCTTATCATTTTCAGGGGCGCTGGGGCCTATCCCAGCTGTCATAGGGCGAGAGGCGGGGCACACCCTGGACAGGTCGCCAGTCTATTGCAGGGCCAACACACAGGGGCCGACAACCATTTGCACTCACATTCACACCTAGTGGCAATTTAGATTATCCAATTAACCTCTCCCCACAAGTTGCATGGAAACGGTTGGAGGAAGCCGGAGTACCCGGAGGGAACCCACGCAAACATGGGGAAAACATGCAAACTCCACACAGAAAGACCGCGGCCTGATGGTGGAATTGAACTCAGGACCTTCTTGCTGTGCGGCAACAGTGCTAACCACCGTGCCACCGTGCTGCAGACCTGAAATACAGATCTGATTTTAATTCATATAAGAAATAATTTACAGTGAAATTCATGCTGTGACGATGTCATTATCTTTCTATTTTTGCCTCTGTATGCCACCACAGTGCACTTTTTTATTTTTTATTTTAGGTCCTTATTTATTGCAGGGATTTATGAACTATTTAGGAATTACAACCACATTTATACACAGAAAAACAGAAGTAATTGGACAACTGACTAAAAAGTGGTCACCTGCTAAAGCCAGTTCTGGTATATTCTGGTATATTCTTAACTCATTCACTGCCAGGGTTTTTGAGCATTTTTACTCATTTTTGAAGGGCCACAGAAAACTGTGTGTTATGATCACATAAACGCTGAACCTACCAAAATGAAGAACAGACTCTCCTCTTCCATCCAAAAAAAAAGCTTGTTTCTACCATTTTCCGTTCTTTAGTAATCAGCTGTAGAAGAGAGGTGGGTTCCACCAAAAATGCCTGTTTTGACCAAAAAAAGGGAGAAAACGAGCTTTTTGTGAAAAATACATTTCAAGCAGTCTGATGTTCACTGACAAGCTGCCCGAGGTTGTATTCTAGCCCCTCCCATTGAAAACGTAATTGACGTCTATAGACGTCAATGGCAGTCAACGTAAGTTTTTCAATTGACGTCTATAGACGTCAATGGCAGTGAATGAGTTATGGCCTGTATTTATATAGCGCTTTACTAGTCCCTAAGGACCCCAAAGCGCTTTACACATCCAGTTATCCACACACACATTCACACACTGTTGATGGGAAGCTACATTGTAGCCACAGCCGCCCTGGGGCGCACTGACAGAGGCGACGGAGTAAAAAATAGACGAAGCTTCCAGCTCTGTAGAATGAAGCCAATGCTAGTCACAGTAAACCTCCACGCTTTTTCAAATCTCCCGGCAGTGATATCTGTAGTTTTCAAAAAAGACTTCTGGTCCTATACAAGTCAAGGACCTACCTGCATTTATATAATAATTCAGTCCTTTTACATTTTTGGTAACTAGTAAAAAACAATTGTGTATTACTGACTTAAAGATTTAAAGATCCAGTATCAGGGTGCTTGTAATGGAAAGATTAGTGAGTCACAACTATTTATATTTGTGCAGATGAGATCAGGGGTGGAAATCCAGGTAAAAATTAATCAGGAATGTTTTAATATTTCTGCAAATTTAATACCGCTGTGGTTTCTTGCTGTGCTCTCATTCCGCATGTGCGCTGCATCATGGAGAAAAAAATGTTTTTTTAATGGAAAGTGTGATTTGTGTTCGGGAGCAGCTTTTTTTCTTTCTCTTTAACATCTTTGCTGCATTAAAGCGGCAAAGCTGTAACTCTAACGCTATATATGGCTGAAAACACGAACTATGCAGTCAGGCGCAGAGACGAAGGCTGCTGATCGTTGTTTTTCTCAGCTCTCGTTGTGGATTATCTTTCTATTGTGCGTGTTCTTCCTTTTCCTCTCAGCATGCGTCCTGTGTGTACTTCATACGATGTAGTTTCGGTTAATGTCGTGCTTGTGTGTCTCCCCTCCTCAGGCCTCCCTCCCCCTGCCGCCATTGCGAAGAGAAGTATGAGGACTAGAGGCAAGCAGAGACTTCTAAGCCAGCATACATCACATATACACCCAAATTCAAAACATAAACCTGTCGCATAGTGTACTATACTATGCTATGCTATGCTAGATACTATACTATATAGCATATTGTATACTATGGTAGAATAGTAGCATATGGTTGTGAAAACAAACCAAGGCTTACAGAACTGTGACAAACCCCATCATAGTGTGTGAGCTTGAACAGCTTCATAGGGTAAAGTCTTATATAAGCGTCTGTCATATAAAATCTTACTGTTTGGATGTTAAACATGGCCAAAGTTACAGTTGATGACATCAGTCTAATTATTTGTAATCCCCATGAGCCAAAAGCTCAGGCGAGCTTCACACTGGTCTAAACCCTCTGTGTCACCTTGGTTTTTCAACTCTGGTCTCTACACGATATCAGTGGGAGTGGATATTCGAACACACAGCTCTGACTGTGAGGTCAAAAGTGCTTGAGATGGACAGCCAATCAGAAGAAAGCCCTCTTAAAGGGAGAAGAGCTAAAACAGCTTGTTTCCAAAGTCCAAGATCAGATAACTAAGGATTATTTTTGAACTGTGAAAGCAAAGATACTCTATTAGAGTCCAAATAAATACAGGATAGTAAACATTCACTGGCCACTTTATTAGGTATAACTGTTGAACTGTTTGTTAATGCAAATATCTAATCAGCCAATCACATAGCGGTAATTCCATGCAAATTTAGGCACGTAGACAACCTGGTGAAGTTTAAACTGAACATCTGAACGTGGAAGAAAGCTGATTTTAAGTGACTTTGACTGTGGTACGGTTTTTGGTGCAGACAAGTGCTTAGAAAGTGCTTAGTTTCGGTCACTTTCTGAGAGAAAGTTACGTTCCAGCGAAACTTTGATTTGCCGTTCTAGTTTAGATAAAACATTAAAATGAAAGGTTCTGTTGTTTAGTTATATACTATTCATTAGATCTTTATCTCTATTCTGCTTTGCTTTAGGTGGAGTTCGTCCAATAAAATCAAGCTCTGTTGGAGTCTCACCTCAGGAGAGCACTGAGTGGCTGGAAATGATGTGGGCATTTGCAGCCAGTCTGGTAGCTCCTGATGAGGAGGAGGAAGGTATTCATCATCTAACCGAAAGCCTCACATGTAAGAAAACATCACCTGACATTAAATTAACCCTCAGTTGTTTGACCGTTATTAACAATTCATGCGATGCTCATCCTGCCTAACGTTTTATCAAGGGCTTAGCTTTTGCAGTAGCTGACTAAGAGGGTTATGATGAATAGACAAAGTGTGCACACATGCCGCTGAGGGCAATTTAAAACTGCATTTAAAACATTTACCGTAGATTCAAAAATAACTAAAAGTCATTCTGATTCACACTGATGGCAGCAGAAAGATGTGCTACAGTTCAAGGCCAATCAAAAGGCAAACAATCATTCCTTTATGCACCCAGTCTTAAACTGATTGCTGGGTAATGTCAGCCATTTATTTTCATGCATGTAAAGGAAAGTTTGTCGTATGTGTCGCTCACCATCTGGCAATATTTAACTTTGAAAATTTGTTTTTATGAACTCTGTTTCTTGCGTATCAGCTTTCCACTCAGAGGAACTCTGAAGGACAGGAAGTGGAAAAGAACCAGAGCTGGAGGAGAGAGGACAGAAAGGTTGAGACGGCTGTTACAGTGTTGCACATTAAATCGCAGTAATGTTTTTTCTGTCTGTTGTTGAGCGGTAACTGATGATTTAATTTGATGAATAAAAGATTCCAAATTGAAACCTTTGCGCTTTTTTTTTTTTTTTACACATTATGATCGTCATGTCTGTGTGTCTTCTGCTTGTAGTTACTGGACTATTTGATCTAAAATAGGTAGATTGTTTTTTTTAATCAAATCACATTACATGTTCCCTGTGTTACCATGGAGACATAAAATGACAAAATGTAAGGTAATGAAATGAAACACTCCTGGCTTCCACCTCCACCATTGCAACATCCAAAAAAGGAATTTATTGCTCTTTAACAAAAGACAGTCACCTCTCATGCGTCCAGCATTACAACAGCTCATGAGTGTCTCTGCCTTTGATTTTATGCCTTGACACGAGCACCCATAAGTCTGGCCCTTTTACCAGGACTTGTGAGTTGGAGCACGTCTTTCCAAATGCTTGTTGTCTAGAGAACAACACCCCTGGAGCAACAACCGCCTCAGCCAATCAATGCTTATGATTTCCTTGCCCTTCTCCAGTGCCAGCAAAACAAACAAGTAAAATGTCTGACCCTGGGAAAGATTGTCAAATCAGCACCCTGGGCACAAGCTCAGCAGTCCAAGCCACTTGGGACCTATGTGAGTGGCACGTGAAAACCTTTTTAAGTGTTCATCCTCAAACACATAAGTATGTACTGTAGACTATGTTTGTGTTTTTTGTTTTTAATGCAGAAGCGCTCTGAAAAAAGGAAAGGAAGAGGAAAGATGGAGTTAATCAAAAGGATACCAAGAACCTCTTAAAAAGCAGAGGAGGAGAACAGGTTAAAGACAGATACATAAAGGAGAAAACAACTCAGTCATCCTTTTCCAAAACATCATGAAAAAAGCTCCAGCTGCTTCATTTACGTTTAATTTTACATTGTCATACACTTTAAGGGTAAAGCAGTACTGTGATGATTACTTTAGTTAGTTACTGGCTTAGTTTGATGGGTAATGGGTAAATACAACCTTAGGTCAACTACAAAACATGACATATTACAAAGTGAACAAACAAAGTACAAAGTGCTTCCATAGGATTTAAAAGGGTAAGTAACAGTCAAATGCTGCTAATCAGGTGCACTCAGCTAATCATTCAATACCAAGGAATAATTGTTCATCAGCAACTTTGATCACCTCTATAAAAGCAGAGGTTTTGGTAGTTTGCCGGCCTGCAGCGTTCAGGTGTGTGTAAACACAATGCCAAGAAGGAAATGTATCAGCGATGATCCTAAGGAAGCACTCGGTGCTGCTCATCAATCCAGTAAAAATAGACGGCCATTTCCACATAATTTGAAGTCCATCATTCTACAGAGTGAGGAAAATTATTCAACAGTGTAAAATATTCAAGACAGTCGCCAGGCTTCCCAGGAGCGGACATTCTAGCAAATTCACTCCAAGGTCAGAGTGTGCAATGTTCAGAGAAATGCAAAAAAAAAAAAAAAAAAAAGCTAAACAAAAATAAAGTGGAAGCATTGCCAGGAGAAAGTTTCTTCTCTCTAATAAGAAAACAGCAGCAGGGCTTAGTGTTGCAAAACTGAATCTGAAAAAAACTGGACAAACTGTCCAAATGACTCCTGGAACAACGTTCTTTGGACAGACAATACTAAGGTGGAGATGTCTGCTTATAATGCAGTTCTGAGAAAACCAAACTCAGCACATCAGCACAAATAGCTCACACTACCTGTCAGACATGGTGGTAGAGGGGTGATGATTTTGGCTTTTTTTTATGGTAAAAATGGTAAATGGCCTGTATTTGTATAGCGCGTTACTAGTCCCTAAGGACCCCAAAGTGCTGATACCAAGAACCTCTTAAAAAGCAGAGCAGAAGAACAGGTTAAAGAGAGATACATAAAGGAGAAAACAACTCAATCATCCTTTTACAAAACATCATAAAAAAAGCTCCAGCTGCTTTGGCCCAAATTGCATCATGCAACACAATAATGGATTGGATTTATATAGCACTTTTCAAGGCACCCAAAGCGCTTTACAATGCCACTATTCATTCACTCTCACATTTACACACTGGTGGAGGCAAGCTACGGTTGTAGCCACAGCTGCCCTCGGGCAGACTGACAGAAGCGAGGCTGCCATATCATATCGCGCCATCGGCCCCTCCGGCCAGCACCAGTAGGCGGTAGGGTAAAGTGTCTTGCCCAAGGACACAACGACCAGGACAGAGAGGCCGGGGCTCAAACCGGCGACCTTCCGATTACAGATGCGCTTCCCAACCCCGTGAGCCACGTTCGCCCCAAGCACAGTGGCAAATCTACAGAAAAGTGGTTGAAAAGCATCAAGGTGTTGCAATGGCTGAGACAAAGTCCAGACCTCATCCTGAGTGATGGGATCTTAAGAGAGTTTTGCATAAACAAATGTCCACAAAATGAACCAAAGTAACAACGTTAAGAAGAGTGAGCCAACATTTCTCCATTATTAATTAATTAACAATAATAATTCATGAGTGTTTCACCTTGGTCTAGATGGTCTAGCACCTACACTAGCTAGTAAAAGTAAAATAAAAATGCTCTTTTTGAGTCAGATATTACTAAACATATGCGTTAAAATTGAACAGCCTTGGGATTCATTTGCATTTAGCTAAATTTTAGCCAATGTTTAACTTTTTAGCTAAGGCTATGGAGGTTATAAAAATCTGTATTTATTACACCACTCCAGGACAACTTGGTGTAAACACCAAACCGAGTTTATTTGGGTACTCCAGAACCGTGGCTTTTACATACAAAACCCAAGCAAGCTTTTCTCTTTTTTTACAGAACATTATTCTTTTCTTTTTGCCGTGACTGCCCTCTACTGGTGGAAACATGTAGCAGCCAAAAAACCCAAACATATAGCTGAATAGCCCAAATACCAACAGATTTATGCAATGTTTTAGACATATTTTAGCTTTACACTTTACCAAGTGCTACATATTGTTGGTTTTTAAATTGTTTTAATCATCAGTTTTGGCTACTGGTAACCTACCTAGCTCATCTGCATCAGCTAATGTTCTTTTAAAGTACAAAAATGCTAATGAGCTAATTCTAACTTCCAGTCCTTCAGGCATTTTAACATCTGTGAATCCAGCATAAACTAAACTAAAAACCTAAAAAGTTTGGTGAATATACTGTAGATGGTTGCAACACTATTGCATTGATAAAAGGCTGCAGTAAGGCATATAAATACTTAAAGATCACACACATGCACAAACATACACAAGGTTATTACAATACCAGCCGTACTGCTGCAGCTGGTAACCAGTATTTTGGGAATGAGTTTCCAGTATAATGAAATCATGAACTTAAATTGAAATTATAATGAAATCATAACTTTGTTGCAGCTGTAATGGATTTTAAGCACGCTGGGGTGAGCACATTGGTGTAGTAGAAAATCTAACTGAACAGGGAGTTGATTCACTAAATTACATTGCATTATCCATTATTATCTATTCAAACCATGCTTAGGAAGAGTTTTAAATAGAAATTATGCAAGACAGTTTTATCCCAGGCTTTTTCTCATCATTGCATGCTTATAGCTATAAGTGAATATGAAAAATAGTCACTTACCTTAGGAGAGGTTAGGACTTTTAGCATCCATTCTCTCTAATGCATACTATAACCAGATGATGATTTAGTAGCTAATGATGACTAGTGTTAATGAAGTTTGATTATATACACCACCTTAAACAAAAGGACACAGTATGAGAAATGGGATTGCTTTACAATGATCACATTACTGCGGATTAAATGAAGAATTTAGTAAATGGGGAAATAAGCTTGTCCACTTTATTGCAGAAAAATTAGATAGTAAACATAAAAAAGGGAGCAACTCTAAACTCTTGGATTAGCATGTTGTAAGTCTTTTTGCGTCGATTAACAGGGCATATGTGGTTTTTCTTGGATTTTCTTAACTTCAGAATGATCTTCATCTTTGAGTTTTTCTTTAAAATAAATGAAATACATATTTTGTAATAACAGGGTGTATTAGAGGTGCAGACAAACAGAAGCAGCAAAGGAAAATACATGGGTATTTGCCAAGCTTGCGTAAGCCCACTCTGTGCTGCCACACCAGGTGCCTTTTGAGCAGCGGATCGATTCAAATATCGACAGGACTGACGTAACTATTAAGCTCTAGATTTCAGTTTAGACTGTGTTTTCAGTTGTTTTGTGTTTAGTTTCCCGAGCCCCACCACAAACTGTGTGAGTTCTGAATCAGTCTCAGGGTCTGCAATTTGGGTCCGCTAACTGCTAGCAACACGTTTACACATGACAGTCAAAGAAGCAAAAATAAGTAATGTTTTAAGTCTTTAACTTGCTTTTAATATTTCTTGTTCTGTTACTAATGTAGGTGTATATTATTTAACTGTAGGCATAACACACAGATGCACGAGGGCCATGTATTACTCCAGTGAGTCCTCCTTATTTTTCCTCCCCCAGCCAACAGCAACCCCGGCACAAACGTTCCTACCACTTATCATTTACCTGATACTACTGTTCTATTTTAGGATTTAATATATTACAGTGTGAAGCTAGAGTGGTGTGGTCATGTGTGAAGTAAGTGCTGTTGGAGATCCTTTTAAGCCTCCCCCAACCTGTGCATGCTGATAGAATTATAACGCACCTGACTGGAAAATACTGTAGAGCTTCTATCCAGTTACTCTAATACATTTTTTTTACTTAAATTATCACCAAAATATGAACTTCTTATTTTTTAAGCCCCTAAATAGGAGGTTTTTCAAGGCTTTCTTTTGTATTCTTGCTATGTTGTCTCTTCTGTTTCTTTTCTCCCTTTTCACTAATATCTGATGGAATGTCAGCTTTTACTTGTTTTTGGCATCAGATTTCAACCAGAATCTCTCCATTTACTGCGGCGTGAAAAGGAGCAGTGCCCGTTGTTGTGGTGTCATTACCGGTTTCACAATGTAAATGATATTCAATTTCATCAGCAAGATAATGTGATGAGGTAAGGGCGGTTAATCTTTGAATAATTGACAAAAAATACCGACAGACACACTCGCGCGCACGCACACACCTGCCTTTAGATTCCCGGCAGTAAGAGCCATGAATAATGGATCTTGGTTTTCCCTGGCCTGAGGGAGAAGCTTTTAAACATAATTTGTTGCTTTAATTTATTTACACAACCTGGTAACGTCAGCCCTCAGGCTAGGTGCTTTACACAAAAGTGAACCGCACCCGAGGGTGGGAGGGGTACATGCGCATGGCACAGTCCACATGAAACATGCACATTTCTACACTCGAATTTCGTGCAAGAAATTTTTCTTTTAGAAACTGTGTTTCTCACACTTTCACAAAGAAACTGAGTTAAATTTATAGTTTAATATTCATTATCTGGTTCTTTAAAAACATATTTTAGTATATTTACTTTAAAAAAGTGACGATGTTTATTTAACAGGTAACCGAGGCAGTTTTTTTAAAATCACGGTTTTTAACAGGGAGATGAGCTTGTAACGTGTAATTGAGTTTCAGGTTTACACATTCTCATACTCAATGGCTCAGCATGCTGGAGTACACATCATCACAGTTCAGCCTAATCAGCAACATGGAGTGTGGGGGGGGGGGGGGGGGGCACCAGGGCAAGTACCATCATGATGACAACACGACTCAATGAGACTTTCATAACAAACCCTGCTAATTACAAGTTGTCAATATTTTTCCAATACAGCCCGGTGTTTGAGAGGTAACTTGTTTCTGCAGCCAGGGTGCTCTGAGTGGTTTTTGTGATGGAATGTACAAAATGTAGAAATCCACAATTTTAAGTGTGCTGTTATGGATAAAACCATTACATCAGAGCACCACTCTGCCACGAAACACAGTCAGGGAAAATTTCGTAAATAAAGAAAGAAAACAGCAAAGAAAGAAAACACCATAAAACCAGTTATACAAAAACAAGTATTATATAATAATGTAAAAATGACTGTTTTCATACGACTCTGTGGAGACTTACTGCTGCTATAGCAATAACTATAAAATACCCTTACAATAAATACCCCTAAGAGGCAAAGTAGCAGCCAGGTGCTGTGAATCAAATGGATTCAATTAACTGAATGGATCATCAGAAACTGTTTTCACTTCTATAAAAGCAGAACTTTTGGCAGTTTGCTGCTCTGGAGCATTCAGGTGTGTGGCAACAAAATGCCAAGGAGGAAATATAATACAGTAGAGATTTTACAGAAGCAATTGTTGCTCCCCATCAGTCTGAAAATGGTTATAAAGGCATTTACAAATAATTTGAAGCCCATCATTCTTCAGTGAGAAAGATTCTCAAGTGGAAAACATCGAGACCATCTTCACCCCCAGATTAGTCTGTGCAATGCTCAGAGAAAAAGAAACAAAGAGTTACATCTCAGACTCTACTTAGCATGTTAAATATTACATGTTTGTGACAGTGCAATTAGGAAAAGAGTGAACAAGCATTGCTTGGTTGGAAGGATTGCCGAGATAAAACCTCTCCTCTCTAAAAAGAACATGGCAGCAGGACTTAGTGTACAAAGCTGCATCTGAACAAACTCCAAGAATGGAACAACATCCTTTGGACAAAAACCAAACACAGCACATGGGCACAAACGGCTAATACTGTCGAGCACGGTGGTGGAGAGGTGATGATTTGGACTTGTTTTGCCAAAGGACCTGGGTACCTGCATTTAAGTTGAGCTCCTTTGTATACCAAAGTATACAAGAGTGAAATATGTTTTAAAATTAAAAGAACAGAGGTGCTGCAATGGCCCAGGCCATGGAAAGCCATTTAAAGAAGCTCTTTACACACTGTTCTTCAGCTCATCTGAAGGCCACATGAAGTCTGGAGGTCTGTGGCGACTGATTCAAAATTAGGCTTAAAACTTTTTTGATAAAGCACATAGTTAGGGTTGGATCAGGTTATCCTGAATCCTCCCTTAGTTTTGCTGCAGTAGGTCTAGACTTCTGGGGGATTCCCATGATGCACTGAGTGCTTCTTCTTCAGTCACCTCTCTGCATTTAATTATTTTTTAATATTAATCTCCGTCTCTCTTCCACAGCGGGTCTTTGTCCTGTCGTCATCCACTCACCCCCAGCCGGTAGTGACAGATGACCGCCCCTCCCTGAGCCTGGTTCTGCTGGAGGTTTCTTCCTGTTAAAAGGGAGTTTTTCCTTCCCATTGTCGCCAAAGCGTTTGCCCATATGGGGTCATATGATTGTTGAGGTTTTCTCTGTTTTCTTTACCTTGTGAATTGGCGCTATAAAAATAAAACTGAACTGAATTGCAGACTTTGTGACCTCTGTGCAGTATGCGCTTCAGCATCCGCTGACCCAGCACTGTGACCTTACACAGTCTGCCACTTATGGCAGAGTTGCTATCGTTCCCACTTGTTTCCATATTGTTATAATACCACTAACAGTTGACAGCGGGATATTTAGTTGTGAGGAAATTTCTTGAGGTGCTTGATTTTATACACCTGTGGCCATGGAAGTGATTGACAGGCCTGAATTCATTGATGGATGGGAGAGTGAATACTTTAAGCAATGCAGTGTATCCATTTTACACAGGCTCAAGGAGTCTCAGTCTTTACCTCTGATTTCATTTGAGACAGCAGCTTTTTAATGTCTAACATCTTCTTTCCCAGGCTTGTTGTTATCCAAAACAGATTTCAGGATCAGCAGTGCCACAAACCTTTGATCACGCTCACCCCATAATGAGCTTCATGTTGCCAGAAGTCCAGAGTGTGTTTACAGACGGTGTTTACACCACTTTGGATTGTCACCCATGCTGAGCTCATAATCGCAGTAAGCTGTTTACTGTACACGCATCTTCATATTCTCATTAATAACTTCTCAGCGTATAATCATACACAGAAATCAAGCAGTAAGCACAAAAGCCAACATTTGATCAGATTATCAGTTTGCAGGAGCCCCCCCCCCCCCCCCCCACACACACACACTGGCCATTGTTACAATAGCAAGCAGGTCGCTGACACTATTATTGGTGTCTCAGTGAGAATTTGGGGGCTTTTTGAAACAAAGCTGGGTGTTGCTTTTATCAAGTCATTTCACAGAAATATTAAATCATATATTTCATTTTTATATTAAATTAAATCTTGAGTCGTGTTATGTTTTTGTGTATATTTCACCTAGAAACACCTCCAGCTGGACTGGACCAATAAAATAAGTGGTTTCAGAGGCCATAGGTCGGGACATAGGACTACAATGTGCTCTATATATTAAAGGAATTATTGCACGTTTGCTTTTTTGCCAACAGTTACAGCAGAGAAGGCCGATGCTACGCTACTGTCTGAAATCTGTGAAGCTGTCAACGGCTTATTAGCTTAACTTAGCACAAAGACTGGAAATTGTCTCCATCGAAAATTATTGAAATCTGCTCAATAAATCCTCTTAAATTCCTGATTTAACTTTGATGATTTGCAACCTCACAGAAAAGACATAAGATTACTGCCAGGAAACAGGCACTACAAAAGGTGTACCTTCCTAAAATTGCAACTTGTTGTCATTAATTAATGACTGTTTAATTAAACACCGGTGCTGATAAGGTGTTGGTAGTTTTAGTTAGCGTTAGACATAGTTAGGTCATTTTAAAAGTTTCTGCCAAACTAAGCTGCTTCTTCCTCTATTTATAGTACAAATTATATATTGTACTGTGTATAAATAAAAATTACTGGTTGATGTAAGTCTTGCCACTCAGGCACTTATTTGGGCAGATATTTTGTAACATTGCCTAAATTAATTTTAATGATGATGGTGATTAGGACAGAAAAAACCTTGAAACATAGCAACTTTGAAGTCACTGGTTTATCTGGTTTATGGTCCAGTTTTAAAGCCTCCAGTTTAGCTGTTTTTCTCCCCTCTTTCCCCAAACTGGATGGAAACATATCACATATTACTCTGAAATTACAGAAAATTAACGCATTATGTTACTTGATGTTCCCTACAGAGAGTAATTTGTTACACTACTCATTAAGTTTCTTTTGTGCCGTGCAACTTGAAGACAGAATCTTGCCCTAATGAGGTGTGATGGACCGAGCAGTGAAGGAAACTTAGGCACAGGTTAAAGTCCAAAAAATGATTTTTTTATTTAACCCAAAAAACATAATTGGTTAACTCATGCAAAAAGAATCAAAATCTTGGGCCCCTAAAAGAGGTCAAACTAACAAAACTCTACTCAAAGTTAACAACACAACTGATAACTCAAACAAACTGACCTAACTTAACGAGACAAAGGGGAAACTTAAATAGTGGCTGATCAGCCCACAAAAACAGGAGAAGGGCTAAAACACACAAAACCTAACTAAACCAAACATAATGAACTCCAATCCCCCCCATGGTCCTGAGTTATGGCGTGAACCAATTTGTAGCCTTCCTTTAAAGCTCGCTCCGCCCCTTTTCCACCTCTTGGCTCCTTAATCAAGGGACTGGAACAGCTGCAACTAAGGTAACTCAGAAAACAAAAGATTAATCATACATAACAGTGTAAACTAAAATGTGCGCACTTATTTTAGAATGCAGCGTTATGTGGATATGTGAATGAATTCTAAACCAAAACCAGTTATTTATTGTTCTGTAAATAAATTCCTATATTTAAAGAAAGAAATGTGAATGCAATATTACTTATAAGTCTCTACACTAACATGGTGATATTACCACTGTGTGGCTGTAAGTGCAGCCATCACATGAGGTAACACACTGCATCTTTCTTTAAGTGTTTAGGTACACTGCCTGGCCAGTCGCCATCTGGATTTAACTAAGCAAATAAGTAAGAGCCTTCCTCTGGATAATCACCGCAGTGATTAATATGTTTCAGCTGGCAACAGGTTATTTAATCCTAAATGATACAGCGAGCAGCTTCTTATATCTTAATCAGCTGTGGTCATGGAAACACAGGTTACTCAACTCCATTTATTGGCCTGCATCAAGCAGATATGGAGATTGCTGAAACTGCTAAAACTGGGTTAAGAATTGTCCAACACTTTATGAAATCCCTGAAGGATGAAGATGAACCCTCGTCTTTGAGGGAAAAACGTGGTCGTGATCGGGGGTCATTTTTTGGTGAAATCATCCGTACAACTCAAGGCTATGTTTAATAGTGTACGTAAAAGCATTTCCACTTGTTCAAGAGAACTTGAGGATTTGGGACTAAATAACTGCATAGTTGTAAGAAAACAAGTTATCCTTCAGGCTAATCATTACAAAATTTGCATATAGATTAGCACATCTCTTTAGACTGAGGGAGGAAGCACTATGGCATTTCTAGAGTCTCTTTGGATTGTAGGCAAAACTTCACAAGGGATCAACCAGTGTTAATCACCATTATGTTATACTGTATGTTATAGTTTGACACTAACAAAAACACTGCAAATTTAAACATTTTCTTATTCTTTAAATGTTGGTTACAGCCCTTGGCTTGTGCAGATGTAATTACATGCTCCAGGTCCAAAGACTGGTTATGAAAAGAGCTAAACAGAATCCTGCACACCGCTTGCAACAGGACTGAGTCCAGTTCGTCGGGTCTCACTTATGAGGGTTTTATACTCTTCGTGTCCATGAGTCTATTAGAGTCTGCTTGGGACCCAGTCACGCAAATTTCATAATCGGACAGTGAGCGTGAGGCCCAGCAGACTGCAAGCAGAGTTCACAGAAATAAAACAGGAACGACTACTCAGCCGTTGGGTTTCCGGCTGTTTGTGTCCGCAAATGAGTATAATCGAGGCTTTAGAAGGTCACATCTGTCCTGCTATCACTGAAAACTTTGCACATTGTCACTGCTTTAGCTTAAAGTTTGACAGTCCTTGGGGCCTCCCACTGGCATGGGACCCCAGTCAGTTGATATGTCTTGTATCCAGAGAAGAACCCATGTAAACAAGCCAGAGCCAGCCAGTGGAATCAAACCTAGGAACTTCTAGCTGTGAGGTGACAGTGCTAACCACCATACCACAGCATAAATGGGTGGATCACATGAGTAGATAAAAACTCAACAACTCTGCAGTTTCAGTTTTTGTTCTTGGGTGTAACCTTTTTAAAAGTTAGCCATTTTATTACAGTGGTGGTGGTGGTGGAGAGGGCATGTATGGGGTCTGAATCCCCTCAGGAGCTGGTTTTAAGTGGCAATTCAAGGAAAAGGTTTCGTTTTTCAGCCCTGGAGGTTGGCATGAGAGGACTGTCAATTTCCAAGAAAAGGGCAATTTTTTAAAATGTCAAACTAATTATTGACAGCCAGAGAGCAGTCTGGGGGAATTAACATTAGCCTGAACAGGAGAGGTGGAAAGAATACGGGTATATTATTAGTTAACATACATTTGTGTGCCTGGATGTGTGTTTGTGGGGGAAAAAATAACAGTACACATTCCTGTATAAAATAGACCCAAATCAGTCCAAGCACAACTGTAACACTTTGCAATAAAAGCAACTCAGTGGTTTGTTTTCTTTATTTGACTTTTTCTTCTTCTTCTTTTTTTGGTAGTATTCAACATTTTAATTTTTAAGGATTTGGAAGTATTTGGTTTTAGACAGTAACAATCTTTGCAGCAAATTATAGTTACTTACAAAAAAATCTTCACCTGTATCAATACTTTGGGGATCATTTTTAATCTGCTCACAGCTGAATTTGCCAAACTGGAACAATCTGTTCAGTAGCACACCTCAGTCCCGTGCTCCCCGTTTTGAGTCGACAGATATTGTCATATTATTTACTGTTCCATGATATTCTCAAATAACTTCGGCAACTGCTCGTAGCCCGGGATACGTCAGCGAAATGAGGAGGATATTAAATTTGCTGGTGGGGTTTGTCAACCTGAGAGCGCTTTTCTGTCACAAACAGCAGCAAAGAAAGGTAATCTGCCTTTCCATGCAGCTGTCGTGATCAAAGGAATCGCACTCCCATGACTATCATGCACAACAACCCACACAGACACATGCACAATGAGGCACGTGGATGCACCATGACACTTACTTGCACCAGCGCCGGCAAAACGACGCTCGGGGCGTGCAAACGCACAAACACTTACATCGACTGCACAAAGCAAATCTCACCACAGCTCGATGTTGTGCGTTTTCCTTAAGAAGCTTGGCTGGAAGAATGGACACACACACACAAACACACACTCAAAGCAGCCGCACAGCAGAATCCAACAAGGGAGTAAGTCATCAGTCGAAGCTCCCACGCCATTTAAACCTGCAGTGTGAGAGAAAAATGTTTCATTTTGGCACATTTTTAGACTTTTTTTTCATCTCTCTCTAACATTTAATACAGCACTCAAAGAGGCTTGTAACTCTAATGTCGATTTTAATTTCTTCAAATAAAAACAGATGTGGCTCCTGCTGTGGCTCCAGTGTGGTTTCAAAGTGTGTGCAGCTGACAGTCTAAAATATTCAACATTTCTCCAAACATTTTTGCAGGCACAAGATTTTTTTTTCCTCCAGAGGTTCACTTGACTGATCTGAAGACAGCAGCTAAGCCACAGAAAATCTGAGACAAATAGGAACGCAGTAGCATTTTTGCTGGTCTCCTGGTCGTTTTCCACCTGCTCCAGTGTACTACAGTTTGTCACAGATGTGCTACTGCAGTCTAACCCATCCACTGTACCAGACCCCCCCTTCCTGCCTCCCAAAGGAAATTACCTAACCCTCCTTTCATGCTTTAGTCATCCCACCCGGGCTGCTGCACCATCCCTCCTGGCTCGACTCCCAAAGCATTCCTTAGCCCTTACATTGAGAGTCCCCTTTCCCCCCACCCCGTCTACTAACACAGTCCCACCACTGGCTTCACAAGGCTGTGTGTTGAATACAAAATCTGGTGTGCCAACCTCCAACCCGTAGCCCAGAGTGTAGTTGTGCACGTCAGGCTGTGATCTGCATTCTGTCGTTACCTGCCACTTTGCTTTGCTCTCCCTGCGGCAGGCTGGTTATCCTTCCTCTCTAAAGGTGGAATCAGCAGAGTCACTTGCTATTTTCCATCATAACCCCCAAAACCTGTCTGTTCAATAAACATGTCACATCACCTCTGACTTAAATCTTCTTCTTTTTTATGTTTATTTCCCCGTCTCTGGTGCCTCGCTGCTGTATTTTATACATCAGCACTCAGAAGAGGAGGTAATCCACAGATTCTGTTTGCGGTTATGTCTTTTAGAGAAGGAGGAAAAGTGCTCTTTAATTAAAAGGAAGCGAAAGACAACAGGAAAGACAGAAGAGAGAGCAATAATGACAACAAGCACCATTAAGAAACGCAATACAATAGAGACTGTATGTAAAACAAGAAGCTGAACACTTTGTTGATTTGTGATGTTAAATATAGGTCAAAGTAGTTTGTAAAAGCTGGAACACTTCTTTATTTTACTTTGAAAATACCCAAGCACCACTGTTTCACATCATTCTCTTTAAAAAGCTAATAAGAGCACTGAGCAGCAACAATTATTTTGATCAGGTACATTTTAAATCAAAGCCTGATTAATTATTCCAGTCCTAACATTTCCCAAATTGTGATCAGAATTTCCCGAGGGAATAAAACGAACATTTTTTAATATTTACAAAGATGCAGCAAATGAGGTAAATTATAGCTGCTATTTCTTTAATTTTTTTTTTTCCAATCTTTGTTGTTTCTCTCCATGGGGAGGAATTTTGGTTGGCTGATCTGTCACTCAGCAGTCAGTCAATCCTCACGGAGATAGCTTAAACTGCCGTTTGAAGTAACACTATGAGGCTTTTTTAATGGAGACCTCAGTGCTTCCCAGAAGACAAAGCTGACTGACTGGGTCATCTCCTGAATTTTGAATGAAATCTTTCAACAAATATATTCTACAGATCTGGTGCACTCATACCTCTTCTATGTCTTCGGTGAGCTCCTATCTTCCCAGGGCAAATTTCATATTTTTACCATCATAGTTTAGATTTATGTTTTCCAAACAACATAAAGAAAATATCTTAGGACATTCCCATTGATCTCAGCTGGGTCTAAACAGAAGATTACACAAAATATCAACATTAACAAGATCTAAACATCTAAATGGTGATGCAGCTGTGAATATTTAGCTTTCAGATATTTGGTCGGGGTGGGTGTGGCTCATGAGGAAGATCAGGTCATCCACTGATAGTAAAGTTGGTCATTCAGTCTCTGCTAGCATGCCAAGTATCCTTGGAAAAGACACAGTACTAAACTGAATTGTTCCTGGTGAATTCATTAGAGTGTTAAAGTTAGGTAGAAAGCACTTAAATGTAGAAAAGCATGCTTGTATGGAAGTGTGCCAATGGCTGAATGAGACATGTTGTCAAGAAGAGCTGAAAAGAACCAGGCCATTATCATGCACATACAGTATATATAACATTTTTAAAACGCCATAAATTAGCATTTTCATATTGGACTAGAATGTCTGGACCTAAAAGTAAACCCAGACAAATGTTACCGGTTTAACTGTTGTATTTATAGGCAGGGTTATCCAGAATGCAAGTTTCACCTGGGGAGTGAAGGTGAGTGTTGACAGGTAAGCATAACCTGCAATGCTGGTGTGTTCTGTTTGGGTTACAGTAGGCAGGCATGTAAATTCTTCAGGCAGGAACTTATTTATTTAAGTGGGCAGAGA
This sequence comes from Copadichromis virginalis, assembly GCF_057382275.1. NCBI lineage: Eukaryota > Metazoa > Chordata > Actinopteri > Cichliformes > Cichlidae > Copadichromis > Copadichromis virginalis. The sequence goes on along the minus strand of NC_140632.1, from coordinate 6,682,919 downwards.
GCTGTCCCGGCCAGTTAGGTTTTTACAGGTGAGAATTTCTATTCAGGGAATTTCCCAATCAAGACACCAACTGTTTGAATCAGGAGAGAACTAGGAAGGAAAATGAGAGCTCAAGATTCTCACTCTGTATTACTGGTGGTAGCACAGAAGTGTTAGTCTGTCAGCAGCCATTGTACTCTGACATGACCAGCAGAGCAAATGATGAAGCACAGGACAGTCTGTGGTCTAAAACGAGACATCTGCTGGGAGATGTATGTCTCATTGATGCTCTATGCTGTTAAACATGACATGGCATTATAGTCTTGAAACAATTCTGATTTTTTTGCCTGTTCTAAATGTTGCTTTTGTAAAACAAGAACCTCTGAGCCCACATAAAGTTTTTCTACAAGTTGTGCACATGTAATAACTTTAAGTTTCTCAGTTGGCTTGACAGTGTCCTTTGAATGTTCTTTGAGATTGACTTTAAATGAAGGCAGGTCGCATGATTGCAGACTTTGCTCGGCAAGACGTTTTGATGTTAAGTTCAAGAGGAATTTAAGATTTGAGCAGCAATGTGGAGTTTATTCAAGTTGGATTTGCTTTAAAGATGCACACTTTTACGTTTTGCATGTCCTTGTGCTATCCCAATTGAATATCCCTGATTTTCCCAATCCAGGCTCCGACTGCTTCTTTCACCAGGAATCAGCAACCAAACACACCAGGAGGTGAAAAGCGAGAACCCGAGGTTAAGCAAAGCATAAGATAAGCACAGGTCTGATTACTGCTGCTAAGTACAACGATCTGGCGGAGACTGGTGGAAGAGCCTGGTCTTCAAATCCCCAGCAGGTAACAGAGAACAGGTGTGCTGAAGAGGCTGCAGCTGGAGTGGGAATACCTGCCGAGCACTGCCAGGAAAAGAGAGCGGGACGGCTGTGTCTGCTAGGCTATGACAACCATTTAGCTGGAGGCCTATAGATGGTAGGGGATGTCACCCACTGGTTGGTGGATTACTGTTTTGGAAGCTTTTGGGATTTTAGTCATCGGTTTGTGGAGCGAGATGGCACAATATTTGGAGGAAAGTCTGTGGCTAAAGGCATAGACCAGGTGTGTCAAACATAAAGCCTGGGGGCCAGAATTGGCCTGGCAAAGACTTGAAGCTGGCCCATTGGATAACTTTGGAAAATGTAACATTTTATAACTTTCCCTACTGATAACCTCCATAGCTAATTATACTACACTAAAGTAAGTCAAACATATAGCAGATGGTAGAAAAGTTCCTGTGTTTTCACACTATAGAAATGTCACTTCAGATTAAAGTGGGCTCCATGTGGCTCATGATGTAAAATGAGTTTGACACCCCTGCCATACTGCTGCAAATACTTGCTAATTGCTAACATATGAATCATTTAAAATTGTAATTTCAGCCAACTAATCAATATTTACATCCAATAGTTGGCCCATCTAAGCTCAGACATAGAGTAGCAGCTTCCATATTCATCATTATGAGTTAAATATTTGTATTTAGAGCTCACTATGAATGTGATTGTTCAGTTTGTTCGGATCATAGTTGGACTGCTCATTTCAGAAACTTAATTAAAAAGTATTGCTGTTGTATAAACAACAATAAGGTAAAAAAAAAAACAACAACAACAAACAAAAACCCCCACTGTGGATATGAGCAGCCTCTGCTTCTCTGTGGTCGCCTTAATCGCCTCCCCCCTCCATCCCCAGCTTGGTAAGTGAAGGGAAGGGAGTGCTATTTAATCAGAAAAAGTGTCACATTAATTCAGACAAATTCAAGCAATCTAGTTTTCTAATAAAGCTGTCATATTTGCATCCGGTGACTTACGCTCACCATCGTTTTAGATTAATTCCCGTCACAACCTTTTGATTTATGAATGCATAATAACTCAGGGCAATGTCTGTGACAGTGCGCGCTTTGTGTGTGTGTGTGTGTGTGTGTGTGTGTGTATGTGTGTGTGTGTGTGTGCGTGAATGTGTGTGCATCTGTGCCTACAAAGCGTTGACTTTTAATCTTACATGTTGCTTGTTTCTAGTCGAGAGAAAATCTCATTCTGAGATAATTGAGTGTGTTAAGAGGAGGAGATCAGACTCCTGGTGCGAAGGAACACAAGTTGCATCACTGTTCCCCTGTTTTAGAGCAACCTCTCATCTGTGCTTATCTGCTTGCCATTCATATCAAAGGATCAAATACATAAGAATTTCTTCTCCCCACTTGACATTGTCTTTCCACATCCACTCTTTGCTTATGAAATCCAAAGGTCAGCGTCTGCTCTTTGCAGCATGCACACACAGGAAATCATACATTCTCCCTTGTAGTTGTTTTTTTAATAACTGTGTCCATCCTTTATTTATGTGCCTGTATTTACAGTTGTTGTTGTTTTTATAATTGTTTTAATTCAATTTCACATTCCTGAAGCAACATTATCAAACACGTCATAATGTTGTCTAAGCTGTTATCAGGAAAAGTGGAATTATTACTTTTATATATGACTGCTCCATCCCCCCAAACCCTCGACTCAGTTTATATGTAGGGGAGAGCGGGGTAAGTTGTCACACGGGTAAGTTGTCACACTGTTCATAACTCCAACACTAGAGGCTCTATCTCAAAAATGAAATAGCCACTTTGTGTGACTTCTTCTTCTATAGTCAACCTCCTGTTCACATGTGGTCAAGACTGCTCTAATCTGAGGTGAGCACATCTTTTTTATTTTTTTGACCTAAAAGGAAAAATAAATCACTTTAAATTTTCGTCAGTACAACTTTGTTAGGTATAGATGTTACAAATTATTATTTTACACAAAATAGAGGAGACATTAACGTGTCTTTTGATACTTCAGCTGATGTGCTATGTTGAGCTAACCCTGACATTTAGCCAAAATTAGCATAAATGTCAGTTTGGGGCAAGTTGTCTCATTAACTTTGGGGCAAGTCGTCACATGTGACAACTTGCCCCAGTACAAATAAATGCTCCAAAAAATTGATATTGTAATTCATTTGTATTTGTAATAAGGTTTTTGAAGAAAGGAAGGAGAGGCAGGAATTAAGGAAGGAAGGAAGAAAGTAAGATGGTTCGAAATTATCAACGAAAGACAGAGCGTGGCAGAACACCACCTGACATTATGTTAAAGGCAGTCAGGCAGGTAAAGATGCAGAACAAATCAATCAGAAGTACAGCAAAGGATTTTGACATAAATTACCGTACTCTAACTCGGTATTGTCAAAAGATTACCAGAGAAGAAATTGAAAGTCAGACAGCCATGCCAACAACAATGGTTGGTTATACAACGCCAAGGAAGATTTTTTCCCCTGATTTGGAAAAGCAGCTTGTTGAATATATTACTAGGTCAGCTGACATTTATTTTGGTCTGTCACCAAGTGAGGTCAGAAAGCTTGCCTACCAGTTTGCTGTGGCACACGAACTGAAGTTTGTGCCTTTGTGGGCAGAAAAAGAAAAGGCCAGCAAAGAGTGGTTTACAGGCTTTTTAAAGCAGCATACAACATTGTCACTGAGAAAGCCAGAAGCAACTAGCCTTGCCAGGGCAAGTAGCTTCAACAGAGAGAATGTCAATGCTTTCTTTGACAACTTAGAGAAAGTGTTATGCAAATATGAGTTTGGACCAGGAGACATTTGGAATGTTGATGAAACTGGGGTCACCACTGTACATAAACCAGACAAAGTGTTGGCCAGACGTGGATTCAAAGGAGTAGGGTCATTGACCTCTGCTGAAAGGGGAACCCTTGTCACACTGGCCTGTGCTGTCTCAGCCATAGGGAATAGTTTACCTCCATACTTTATTTTCCCACGTGTCCACTTCCATGACCATTTCCTGATCAACGGGCCACCCGGCAGCAAAGGAGGGGCAAATTCCTCTGGATGGATGAAAGACACACACTTTGTTGACTTCCTGCAACATTTCAATGAACATACAAAGTGTTCAAAGGAGAAGCCCTGTTTACTCCTTTTGGACAACCACGAGTCTCATCTGTCCATTGATGGACTCAATTATGCCAAAGAAAATGGCATAATCATGCTGTCATTCCCACCGCACTGCTCACATCGGCTCCAACCATTAGACAGGTCTGTCTGCGGGCCACTAAAGAGGCACATCAACAGCACGTGTGATGCCTGGATGAGGAACAACCCTGGGAAGACAATGTCCATTTATGACATTCCTGGGATTGTGGCAATTGCATATCCTCTGGCTGCAACCCCATTGAACATTCAGGCTGGTTTTAGGGTGGCTGGGATTCAACCTTACAACAGAAATGTATTTCTGGAAGCCGAGTTTGCACCATCCTACATCACAGATCGCCCTATTCCGGACCCTGCCCTGCCAGGCTCCAGCACCAACTCTGCACTGCCAGGCCCCAGCACCAACTCTGCACTGCTAGGCCCCAGCACCAACTCTGAACTGCCAAGCTCCAGCACCATCTCTATCACGAGCTCACCCTTACCCAGCACTGCAATTACTGACAGCGGACTACCAACTCCAGAGGACATCCGGCCATATCCAAAAGCTGGCCGCCGAAAACCATCCAGCAAAGGAAGAAAACAACGCAAATCAGCAATTCTAACCGACACGCCAGTGAAGCGGCAACTAGAAAAAGAAAAGAATAAGGCTGAATCTAGCAAAAAGCTGTTTCAAAAGAGAGGGACGCGAGGGGGGAAAACATCTGGACCTATGAAGAACAACGCAGCTAAAAGAAGAAAAATAATTCAAGAGTCATCATCAGATGATGAAGAGTGCTTCTGCCTTGTCTGTGTGGAGCCATTTTCAAACAGTTGTCCAAAAGAGACCTGGGTAAAATGCGTAAAATGCAACTAATGGGCCCATGATGCTTGCACCTCAGGCCAGGCAATTTATGTGTGCCAGAATTGTGACTCTGAAGTTGAGTCTGATTAATCAGAAATAGGGCATCTGTTTTGTTCAGAGGATAAACATGTTAAGTAAAGCAAGTTATTTGCAGCATTCCATTCATTTATGATGGATTTATGTGCAAGCCAGAGAACATTTGAGTTTAAAGTTCAAACTAAAGTTTTCTTTCTACTTAATGTTTTGATTAAAATGTGTATTGGATTGAAATAATTGTTTTTTTCCAAATTCTCTTGGCATAATTGTTCAAATTTCCAGTTTTGGTTTGAATTTAACAATTAAAATCAATAATCACAATTAAGTATTTGTGTTCTTATTTTAAGATAATCTAGTGTGACAACTTACCTGCCGATGGGGCAAATTGTCACAAGTACACATTCTCCATTCAACAGTCTACAACTCCGTAATGAGATAAGATATGAAAATGTAATCAATACATCATATGTGCCCGAGACTTCCGTCTTTCATTTGGTGAAACATTTATTACGTTGTGATGTATGGTGCTCAGTAAGAGTTAGTCAGTGTGAAAAGTGTGACAACTTACCCCGCTCTCCCCTAATTATATGTAATGTGCACAGGCAATACAGCAGTGTTTTCGTATCACTGCCCCTGAATAAAGCAACCAAAGAGCACCCATGAGGCTTCACAATGTAGGTAGTCTTGCTATCATGACTCAGTCGAAACTCAAGTGAGTGCTATTTCTGATCATAGCATAGAAGTGTGAGTCTGCCAGCAGTCATCGTACTCTGACATGATCAGCAGAGCAGATGATGAGGCACAGGACAGTCTGTGGTCTAAAAAGAGAGTCTAATACATGCTGTATGCTGGTACACATGACATGGCATTATAGCCTTGGACCAAATCAGATTTTTTTTTGCCTCTGAGCCCATTTAAAGTTTTCTAAAAGTTCTGCATGTAGAATAATTTTAAGTTTCTCAGTTGGCTCGACGGTGTCCTTTGAATGTTCTCTGAGATTGACTTTAAATGAAGGCAGGTCGCATGATTGCAGACTTTGCTCGGCAAGACGTTTTGATGTTAAGTTCAAGAGGAATTTGAGATTTGAGCAGCAATGTGGAGTTTATGTCAGTTTGATTTGCTTTTAAGACGCAGTTTTACAAACTGTATCTCCTTGTGCCATCTGCAGGATGTACAGACAGCAGGCACCAGCCTCTAAATCAGAAATCCACACTTTTGTGGTCTTGCACTTTGCGGTAATTTTGACCATAGGTTCAAATCTGATATCATCGACCTTACTTTTTTGTTTTTTTTTTAAACATACATGTGATTAATTGATTATAATCTCCTCCTCTGTGTGATACACTTCTTGGGTCAAAAGTGCTCTGTAGTTTTTCACATGGTCAAATACATGTTTTCCCACTCACTGCTCTTTTATTTATTCAAAATGAATCATTACTTACTTATTTGGAACCAAACATATTAGATATCATCTTGATAGCTGTAAATGAGACCACTAAGTAAGACGGAGACATCTGTTCGGGTTAAGCGTTGGCTCCAGTTCAGTATTTTCTGATGCACTGCAGACTTGGCATCATTGAAAAGTTAGGCTAGAGTCCAAATGTGCTCTTAAACTTATCCATTAACGCTCCTGCATTTGCTGAATCGATAGATCCATGATGCCTGATTACCATCTTCTGGCCAAAGCTTGTCACTGCTTCCCCCTCAGATAAAGTAACGGTCACTGAAGCAGCTCGGCGTATTTGCTTACAGTTTAATTAAAACCAGAAAGAGTGAAATATCAAAACAACTTCTGCTGTTTACTGAAACTAAAGCTCAAACCCTGCTGTTAGTATTACTGTTTGCTTTCTCTTCAAAGGGACCACCGAAGAAGCTTGAAAGCCACAATCAAAAAGCTAAACACTGAGCCGTCGTAGAATGAGCAGCCAGGCGTTTTCACATTCTCAGACACGCTTTGAATGTCATTGCATAGAGACTGCTATGTTACGCAGTCAGATTCACACAACACTGTTTCATTCCAACAGCATACATGAAGGAAGCTAAGCAGAGCCACCAGGAGCTGTCTCCCCCCTGCAGTAAAGTCTGAGACAGGCGAGAGAGAAAAAAGCACTCCACCTTCTGTCAGCGACTGCCAAAAGGCCTCCAAGAAAAACTCAAACAGTTATATAGACACAAAGGCAAACATGCCGCTGCTTCTGACTTCAAGATAGCTTCTCTTTATCTCTCGGCTCTCTGCAGACATACAGAGAGTGAAGCACGAATTTGACTGAGCTGTTGGTGAAACTGGCTCTGAGGACAGAGTGAGCACACACATGCTACATGTGCAGAACAATTTTTATTGAAGTTTATTTGAATCTAGTGGACAAGAAGACGTACTAATAAAAATAAAGGAAAAGTTGCCATTTTCAGCTTTTTAGAATATTTAAAAACAATTAAAAAAAAATATTGCTGCTGAAGCTACTATTAAATAGCAGAAAGCTTAATGAACGGAGAGAACACAGTCAGTGCTGTACTGTGAGAGGCTGCAAGAACATCCTGTACATATGCTCAAAGTTCAAGTATTGTGTTAACCCATTTAATCACACTGGCAACAATTGTTGCTGTTTTAACCGCATATTACATTAACAAAATTAAACATATTGTGTGTAGGGGATGTCTAAGGAGTAAAATGCATGCACTTATTTTGCAGGGGAAAATTATTTGAGATTAAATGGGTTAATACTAATGGTTCCTCACCTTTAAATATCCTGACAGCACATGAAACAAAGGAAATCATTTCTTGGTTTTGTCCCTGTTCCTTTTCAAATTACGCCCTTTAGTGTTCTTTTGGAATCTTTTTACCGGCAGCATATTTGGAGGGAAGTCTTTTTACTGTACAAGCCTGCACTGAGATGTATGGCAGTGTGTGCACTTTGTACGGGTTGCACTGGCAAAGAAAAACTGTGCACTGCTGCACCCTGCTGGTGTTTTAAGTGTTTGCATGCTGAGCTATTTCAATCTGGCTCTGTAACACAAACCTGAAGACTGATGCTGTGGGACTCGAGTGAAACAATGAAGTCCTTACTTAACTGTTATATAGACTTTTAAAGTTTTACAGATGAGACACATTACAGGATTACATTGTGACATGGTGTTCTTGTTCGTTTTGCCAAAATGTGAAATGTACTTTGTGTAAAAATTATGTGTACGTTTAACACACAGTGCATGACTTTGGATATTTTAGGACCCAGACTTTTTTTAGCAGTCATAGTGGGCGGGGCTGCTCATGAACCAATGGTTGCTTAAAGCCCTGCGACGTCATAGCATGACCAACCACTTCAGTCAGTCTACTTTCACTTTCCTTTGACTGTAAACGGTTTTTGATCAAGCTAGGCTAGACGACGATAGATCAATATATATCTGAAAGTATTTGGGAGTTTTTTCATCCCAGCGTCTCTTTTGCTCCCGAAGACCCCATTTGCACAGCAGGTCTGTTTCCACGTTGTTCAGATGTCATGTCGATCCAACAGGAGAACAGAAACAGGAACTATACAGTATGAGAAATGTCCAACATCCGTATTCTCTGACTTTTTCTTCTTTTCTGCAGGTGAAATCATGGATGGTTTGCTTAAGGAAATAAGAAGCAAGGACCAAGCAGCCGCCTCTGTACTGGAACGTAAGTGGCAGAGAAAATGAGAATATTTATCCTAGGGCTGTGCGATATGACCAAAATCTCATATCCCGATATAAGAATTCTATCGTCCTGATAACGATATAAATCACAAAAATGTAACATTTTCTGTAAATTCTGTGAATCTTTAACAGATGCATGAAGCTATACATTTTTAGACATAAGTTAAGCCGTTTTCTTTGTGAGTATTTATTACACGGCGTGCTGCGGGGAAAAGCCTGTTCTAACGTTAAAGGTTTATGTGGAACATAAACAAGCGGACACGCGATGCTGTTACCGTCGTTGTTGCTAACCACAACGCATAAAAACAGGCGCTTGTCCGTCTGTAGTGTGGTTATATTAAATATAAGAGAAAGAGAGAACTTTAAGAAATTAATATAGCCACTACAGTGACCATCAGAACGATGAAAAAATATTGTCGTAAACAGTTTATTTTGCGACACCACGAAACAAACGATAGCATAAAATGAAACGATAGACGTTTTTATATCGTCATCCGAGATACATCGTTATATCGAAAAGCCCTAATTTATCCTACACTACTAGAGTAAATAAGATGTAAATATTTATGCATATATATATATATGTATATATGTATGTATGTATGTGTGTGTGTGTGTGTGTGTGTAGTTACAGTGAGTAGGCTCCGTTGTTGCAACAAATGAGTATAGGTTTCAGAAACCACTGGAAACTTAACAAGAGAAAAATCAACAGAACCACAAATTGAATGTTATTTCAATTCAGTTTTATTTATACAGCGCCAAATCACAACAACGATTACTTTAATTTGTATAATCAGGAGGCTACTTGATCAATAACAGATCTGCTCTTTCAGAGGCGGATTTACGCAGTGACTCAGATCTCCAGTCACTGACTTTACAAGACCTGGGTTTGCTGTTCCCTGGAGTTAAAAATGTCAAACTGAGAAGGGATATCTTTGATATAATACACAAGCAGGTAAGCAAGCAAGCTGTGTATAACTGAGAGGAGAGGGATTCAGCTGGACGTGTGTAACCCATATAGAAAGTCAGATCTGGACAATAAACACTTTTATTTGTTTTTCTTTGTTTCAGAAACCAATTGGTGAGCTCATAGAAAAATCCAAGCACTTCATCCCACATGACTCTCTCAGGGGTAAGTACAGCCTGCTAACATTGTTGGCTCTTGCATTTGATTTGGATAGGCGGAAGAAAATAGATGGATGGATGGATTTAGGATGTTTTGGGGAAGTTTTAAAATATCACATGCAGATTCTTATACATAACCTTAAACTTTCCATCCAGCTGCCTTAACCGAAAATGGAGTTTTGGTCGACTACCTGAAAATGTTGAAGGAAATGAAGACCCAAATGAATAAAGATTTCCTTGATCCGCATATCAATCTACTGGAGGACTTCAGGAAATCTCAACCATCGCAGGACCAGGACAAAGGTTTTTAATCCAGTTTATTTAAGCCTAATATTAACGTGTCTTAATTTCATGAGTGCAGATTCAAAGCTTTTACAGAGGGTAGCAAACTTCAACTTAATGTAGGTAAAGCTTTTTATCTCATCCAGTCCATTTATGCTGAATATGCATAAGCCATGTCTTTGATATTGAATAGACACAATATCTGACCACAACTCAGGCTTGTTTGCTTTTACATCTACTTTTACATGAATCCACAGAATGGAAATAACAGAGACATGAAGTCTCAGTTGACATGTCATTCTCTCAATGTAACGGACAGATTAACAGGCATCCATTTTTTTAGTCAATAATGGGCCCTTGCTGCTCCAACATGACTGCACACCAATGCACCAAGCAAAGTCCATAAAGTCATCAATTAGCCACTTTGGTGTGGAAGAACTTGACTGGTCTGCGCAGAGTTCTGACCTCAACCCGACACAACAACTTTGGGATTAATTAGAGTGGAGACTGGGAATCAGGCCTTCTCGTCAACATCAACGTCTGACTTCACAAATTCCCATGAACACTAACCCTTGTGGGTTAATTCTGAAATGATGGGCGTTTTGTGATCAGCTTGGCTAGACTGACATCACGATCAACAATATCTACAGCTAAAAGTATTTGGTTTTTTTTGTTGTTTTTTTTTGGGGGGGGGGGGGGGGGGGGGGTTCATCCCAGCATCTTCTCTTTTGCTCCTGCAGGCCCAGCTTGTAGAGCAGGTCTGTTTCCACATTGTTCAGATGTTATGTCAATCCAACAGGAGAACAGAAACAGGAACTATACAGTATGAGAAATGTCCAACCTCCGTTTTCTCTGATTTTTTTTCTTCTTTTCTGCAGGTGAAATCATGGATATTTTGCTTAAGGAAATAAGACGCAAGGATGAAGTGGCAGCCAATAAACTGGAAGGTAAATGGCAGTTTTTTGAGAATATTTACTGTCAGAGTAAATAAGATGTAAATAGGCATAAATATATTACACTGAGTAGGCTCCATTGTTCCTCCATTATGCTGCAAACTAACAAGAAAAAAAGCTAACAAAGCCATAAATTGAATTATAATTGTAATTCAACTCAGTTTTATTTATACAGCGCCAAATCACAACAACAAACAATAATAACTTTTATAATGTATAATCAGGAGACTAGTCTAAGGAGCTTGGAAAGAAAAGCGTCTGGACTTCTTTAAGTTGCTTGAAAACGTTTCACCTCTCATCCGAGAAGCTTGTTCAGTTCTAAGAGTGAAATGGCGGAGAGTCCCAGATTTAAACCCAGTGGGAGTTTCCCCCCAAAGAGGGACAAAGGACCCCCTGATGATCCTCTACCTAATCACATGAGTCAAGGTGTGAAAACGGGTGTGGGTCACAATGTGCCAGGGTTTCGGGTGAGCTCATTGTGAAACCTGGCCCCACCCTATCATGTGTTTTTCTAAGGTCAGATGGTCCTGATGGCCAACAAGGTCCAGAAACTTACCCTGGATCCAGATTAAACCATAGTGTTCTTTGATGTAGTCTCTCTCTTCACTTGCATACCTACCACGGAGGCAGTGGAGACTTTCAGAAAACGACTAGAAGAAGACAGCTCCTTGGAAGTCAGGACCAACTTCACACCCGATCAGATTTGCACCCTGTTACACCTCTGCCTTACCACTTTATATTTCGAATACAATGAGGGTTTCTACAGACACCCCCGTGTCACCTATTGTAGCCAACCTTTACATGGAGGAAGTGGAAAAAAAGGCTCTTGGCTCTTTTAAAGTTAGAGTACCCAGCCACTGGTACAGATATGTAGACGACACCTGGGTCAAAATCAAAACACAAGAAGTGGAATCCTTCACAGCGCACATTAACGCCGTGGATAAAAACATCAAGTTCACACAAAGGATAACTGTTTGCCTTTCCTGGACTGCGCTGTGCACACTGAAGAGAATGGCAACCTCAACATTGAAGTTTACCGGAAGCCCACACACATAGACCAGTACCTCCTCTTTGACTCCCATCACCCTCTGGAACACAAACTTGGAGAAATTAGACCCTACACCACCGGGCAGAACATGTTCCCTCTAAGCCTGAAGGGAAAAAGAAAGAACACACACATGTAAAGGAAGCACTCAAAACATGCGGGTATCCTAACTGGGCATTTATAAAGTCAGTAAAGATGCACAGAAAAGAAGATCGGACACCAGCTAGGGAGGATAAGAAAGTCAGACGCAACAACATTGTCATCCCCTATGTAGCCGGTGTATCAGAGAAACTCAGGAGAGTTTTCTCCAAGCACGACATCCCGGTGCATTTCAGACCCAGCAATACAGTCAGACAGAAACTGGTTCATCCCAAAGACAAAACTCCAAAACACAAACTTAACAATGTGGTGTATCCTGTACAGTGTAGCGAGGGATGCCCAGACCTCTACATTGGAGAGACCAAACAGCCACTTCACAAGCGCATGGCACAACACAGAAGAGCCACCTCCATGGGACAAGACTCGGCGATCCATTTGCATCTAAAGGACAAAGGTCACTCTTTCGAGGATGCCAATGTTCACATTTTGGACAGAGAGGACAGCTGGTTTGAAAGAGGAGTGAAAGAAGCCATTTATGTCCACTGTGAGCGACCATCTTCCCTTCCCAGACACCTTAACACCCACTCACACCCTGGGCCATCTGACCTCAAGAAATCACATGATAGGGTGGGGCCAGGTTTCACAATGAGCTCACCTGAAACCCTGGCACATTGTGACCCACACCCGTTTTCACACCTTGACTCATGTGATTAGGTAGAGGATCATCAGAGGGTCCTTTGTCCCTCTTTGGGGGGAAACTCCCACTGGGTTTAAATCTGGGACTCTCCGCCATTTGACTCTTAGAACTGAAGAAGCTTCTCGGATGAGAGGTGAAACGTCTTCAAGCAACTTAAAAAAGTCCAGACGCTTTTCTTTCCAAGCTCCTTAGACTACAATGACCTGGAGGACTGAGAACCTTCACAGACAATCAGGAGACTACTTGATCAATAACAGATCTAATCTTTCAGAGGAAGGTTTGAGAGCTGACTCAGATCTCCAGTTACTGACTTTACAAGACCTGGGTTTGCTGTTACCTGGAGTTGAAAATGTCAAACGGATAAGGGAAATCTTTGATATAATACACAAGCAGGTAAGCAAGCAAGCTGTGTATAACTGAGAGGAGAGGGATTCAGCTGGATGTGTGTAACCCATATAGAAAGTCAGATCTGGACAATAAACACTTTTATTTGTTTTTCTTTGTTTCAGAAACCAATTGGTGTGCTCATAGAAAAATTCAAGGACTTCATCCCACATGAATCTTTCAGGGGTAAGTACAGCCTGCTAACATTGTTGGCTCTTGCATTTGATTGATTCGGATAAGCGGAAGAAAATTACGGTGGCTGGGAAGTGCAAATCGCAACAAATTTAAAAACCGCAACAAATAAAAAACAAACCACAACAAAATACAAAAAGCCCACAACAAATTACAAAAAGCCCACAACAAAATACAAAAAGCCCACAACAAATTACAAAAAGCCCACAACAAATTACAAAAAGCCCACAACAAAATACAAAAAGCCCACAACAAATTACAAAAAGCCCACAACAAAATACAAAAAGCCCACAACAAAATACAAAAAGCCCACAACAAATTACAAAAAGCCCACAACAAAATACAAAAAGCCCACAACAAATTACAAAAAGCCCACAACAAATTAAAAATCCTTGACGGAAAGGGATTGTCTGAAATACCGGAAGTGACACAAGCGTGATGTCATGAGAGGGGGCGTGGTCAGGGTTTTTGGTTGAGGCGCCACATTTCTGGGCCGAACAAAGCGCTAGCGAAAGAGCGAAAGTACACGGATAACACCAGCTATGGTTCGTACTTGCTGTGCGGTCGGTTGTAAAGTTAGATCGCACGGCCGGCAAGGGAATAAGGTTGAAAATGGTTTATCTTTTCATTCTTTCCCCACCTGGAAGCAACATGAGGCAGCTCATGTATCGGATGTTACCAAACGAAGGCGTCTAGCCTGGATAGCAGCTGTGAGACGAGCTGATATCCAGTTCTCTTCCATCTCCAAATATCTGTTGGTGCTCCAGACATTTTCATTCCGGTAAGTTATAGATATGTTCATATCACTCTTTATCCGGTCTTTAAGTCTGACGTCACTAGCATGGGCTCAAACGCTGCTGCAGGTCCATAAATCACAGGATCACTGTGGCATTACTGAGAGTTGAAAAACTGTCTAAAGTCTTTCATCTGTAATAAAATGATCAGCGTTCTGCTCTACCATGTGTAACAATTGAGTTTAACATCCAGGCATCCATGAAAACGAAACGGAATATATGACATTTAACAGAGTTAGAAATTAGCAGGAAGTTAGCTCGCTAGCTTCCATCTAAATGAGGGATTTTGGAAACAAATTCAAACGTACAACTCTGCTATCACTTCCAACATAAATGAAGACAGAAAACTAAACAGCAGTGACGTTTGTAGGGCACTGTGAGTAAAATGCGTTTGATTTCCTCCCGAACATTCAAATTAGTGCAATCATAAATTCATTCATGAGGTGCAAATTAGAGTGAGAACACGTGGAGGCTCTGGCTACGTTCACACTGCACGCGAAAACGCATCAAATCCGACTTTTTTGACCGTATGCGACCCATATCCAATCATGGTATGACGGTGTAAAAACAGCACAAATCCGATATTTTCAAATCCGATCTGGGTCACTTTCGTATGTGGTACTTAATCCGATACATATCTGATGTTTTAGGAAGCAACTGCTGTTTGAATGGTCATGACGCATTAAATCCGTCTTTTATTTCACTGACACAAAACATATGCCAATTATCAGCGCTGGAGAAGACATTGAGAACACATGAGCGCTTCGTGTGCATCCCGTGCAGATGTTAGTGAAACTGTTGGGAAGATAACGTGAACATTTTATTTGTACTGTATAATCTGCAGATTCTGACATAAATCTGCAACTATCCTTTGAAGCACCGCTCCTCTCTAAAACAACAATAAGGATCATTATTAGGCCATATGTAAATAACAAAATAACTTAAAGCAAAATTGGACAACGTAAAGTCTGAAACAAGTCTTTATATTAAGGGCCATCAGTCAAACAATGCTGTTTGGTCTAAACAGAGCGCGTTGTGTGTGACGTCTTCTTTTGCGCATGCGGGCCACTTTGAGGGTTCACAAAGGACTGCGTTTGCTGTCACATTTTATTTGTAGTGTGAACAAGCAGACACAAAATCAGATTTAAATTAAAAAAAAAAAAAATCGGAATTGAGCATTAAGACCTGCAGTGTGAACGTAGCCATAGTGAGTTCAGTGCATTGATGTGACATTGTCCTGAAGGATTTAGTTATTCTCAATGGTTAAAGAAATTGCAATTATTTATTCATATTTATTATAAATAATCCTAATTATATATCTTGCTTCCATGTTTGTGTCCTGTGTCACAAAAAATAAATTTTTTACTATAATACATTGATTAATG
This sequence comes from Copadichromis virginalis, assembly GCF_057382275.1. Taxonomy (NCBI): domain Eukaryota; kingdom Metazoa; phylum Chordata; class Actinopteri; order Cichliformes; family Cichlidae; genus Copadichromis; species Copadichromis virginalis. The sequence continues at coordinate 6,667,438 of NC_140632.1, read as the reverse complement.
ACCTGCAGAATCTCCTTATCATATTACGTGTCCATAATTGTCACCTAAAGTCAAACTTTATGCTTTCTCCATCTTGAAAGTGATGACATCCTTGCATTACATACTTTAGGTTCATTTTCTGAAGGCAGGTTTCTGAAAGAGAACAGGCAGATTTGGAATATAACATGCAGCGTTCTATAGATGGATACATAAAAAAATGGAAAATTACATGTATGTGCTAACTTTCTAAATACTTTGTTACATTTATGATAAAATGGATTTGAAAGTAGATAAAACAAATTTATGTCGGCCTTGGCTCATTAGAGTCCTTGTCTTTAAATTAACTTTGTATGTTTCAGGTACTGCACTCTCAAAGACTGAATGAACCAGCATTGGGTCATTGTGAGCATCACAGGGAAGGTTGAAGCCGCCCACTGCACCTGTATGGCCGGAGTCCTGGAGACCAAAAACTGCTCTCAATCAAAACATAAACAGACCATCTGTAGTGACCAGTGTTGGTCAAGTTACTTGAAAAAAGTAATCAGTAACTAATTACTGATTACTTCCCCAAAAAAGTAATCCCATTACTTTACTGATTACTTATTTTCAAAAGTAATTAATTACTTAGTTACTTAGTTACTTTTTAAAAACACGATTTACAACCTGAAGAGGTGATAAAGCGATAGATCTTTCAGCCCAATTCTACTTTTTCTACATAATCCATCATACAAAATGTAATCAAATGGAAAAGTCTCTTTTTTTAACTTGTTTTATCAGTTTTAATCTTTTAACTTTATGCATCAAGCAAAAATTTAATTATATGCAACATTCTCTGACTTGAATAAATTAGTTTAACATTTAAACCTATTTTCTACACATTCCAGCACATAAAATAAAATATTTTTTGTGTTTACACTCAGTCTTTCAAGTAGATGCAAGTAAAACACAGCAGAACATAAATAAAGTCAAAGACTCAGCGGTCCTGTTGCTCTATTTTCACCTGTAAAGCAGGACTGCGGTAGGCGGAGGTTTACCCTGGTGCAGGTGTGCCGCGGTCAGTTGAAGAATCCGCGAGTTTCTGCGAGTTTCCCATTACGTCGTTGCGCACTCGGTGCTTGCTCGGAAGTTTAGGGGTTTTTTCGCTGTAAAAAGAAGTTTTCTTCCCACACACGATGGACGCTAATGTTTTGGTCACTTTTTATGGAATCAAACTCAAAGTAAGGTCAGTACTTCCACGCTTTAAACTCTGCACGCTCATACTCTCTCCCACAATCGATATGTGATCCATTGTTGATCTGCACACAGCTGTTGTCACTAACGGCGCACTCGCTTACGTCACTGTCGTGAGACATTCTCGCAAAAAATCACGGTTTTAGTAACGCAGTAACGCAGCGTTCCTACGGGAAAGTAATGGTAATCTAATTACCGTTTTTGCAATAGTAATCCCTTACTTTACTTGTTACTTCAAAAAAGTAATCAGATTACAGTAACGCGTTACATGTAACGCGTTACTGCCCATCTCTGGTAGTGACAGGTAAAAGGAGCCGTCCTCAAAAAAGAAAAATCCCACCTGCTACTGTGGAGGAGTTGTCACTGCTATTGGAATCTTTGCTGGAACACAGTAAAGCTGTGGGTTGTGGGAATGACCCATAATGTTTTATATAAGGGTCTAGATTTATGCCTGAAGTGCACTGCCGTGTAAATAATTTGCATTTACTGAATATGTACTGACTGAGTACCACTGTTCAAAAGTTGAATAAAGAAACAAACTAAGTTTTGCTCTTTTTTTTTTTTATTAAAACCACCTTACAGAACATCACATCAGTTACAATGTAGAATCCATGTCATAGTTTATAAAGGACAAAATGTTTACACAAAATCATGACAGCATTTACACGATATCACCCACTACTAACGTTACTTTATTTACTATCAATTACTTCAATTTATGTTCTGAAAAATTACCGCTATTTATACAGCACAAGACTAAAGAATATTTAACAGGAGCAAGTTTCATTTTCCCCTGGTTTTACTACCACACTGTTCACCAAAACGGCAGCAAACCTTCACCATCTTATCCAGAAGGGTCACCTCTTCACCCTCACATGGAAGAAGTAATCTGATTGGCATGGTGGTATGTTTGAAGCAGGTCCCTTGTGTAGCGCTGGAACTCAGTCACGATGTTTCATCCATTTCATGGGCTGGTTTGCTGCAATAATGCCAAATAATTAGTAACTCTATAAATAGAAGGGAGTTCTGCAAAATCACTCAGTAGGATGTTTTTTTCTAATTTTCTATGACCTCAGAGTGCATCGAAAATAAAACTAATAGGCTATAAAGATATGAACATATTTAGAACTTACCGGAATGAAAATGTCTGGAGCACCAACAGATATTTGGAGATGGAAGAGAACTGGATATCAGCTCGTCTCACAGCTGCTATCCAGGCTAGACGCCTTCGTTTGGTAACATCCGATACATGAGCTGCCTCATGTTGCTTCCAGGTGGGGAAAGAATGAAAAGATAAACCATTTTCAACCTTATTCCCTTGCCGGTCGTGCGATCTAACTTTACAACCGACCGCACAGCAAGTACGAACCATAGCTGGTGTTATCCGTGTACTTTCGCTCTTTCGCTAGCGCTTTGTTCGGCCCAGAAATGTGGCGCCTCAACCAAAAACCCTGACCACGCCCCCTCTCGTGACATCACGCTTGTGTCACTTCCGGTATTTCAGACAATCCCTTTCCGTCAAGGATTTTTAATTTGTTGTGGGCTTTTTGTAATTTGTTGTGGGCTTTTTGTATTTTGTTGTGGGCTTTTTGTAATTTGTTGTGGGCTTTTTGTAATTTGTTGTGGGCTTTTTGTATTTTGTTGTGGGCTTTTTGTAATTTGTTGTGGGCTTTTTGTATTTTGTTGTGGGCTTTTTGTAATTTGTTGTGGGCTTTTTGTATTTTGTTGTGGGCTTTTTGTATTTTGTTGTGGGCTTTTTGTATTTTGTTGTGGGCTTTTTGTAATTTGTTGTGGGCTTTTTGTATTTTGTTGTGGGCTTTTTGTAATTTGTTGTGGGCTTTTTGTATTTTGTTGTGGGCTTTTTGTAATTTGTTGTGGTTTGTTTTTTATTTGTTGCGGTTTTTTTATTTGTTGCGGTTTTTTAATTTGTTGCGATTTGCACTTCCCAGCCACCGTAGAAAATAGATGGATGGATGGATTTAGGATGTTTTGGGGAAGTTTTAAAATATCAGATGCAGATTCTTATACATAACCTTAAACTTTCCATCTAGCCGCCTTAACCGAAAATGGAGTTTTGGTCGGCTACCTGAAAATGTTGAAGGAAATGAAGACCCAAATGAATAAAGTGCAAGATTTCCTTGATGCACATATCAATCTACTGGAGGACCTCAGGAAATCTCAACCATTGCAGAACCAGGACAAAGGTTTTTAATCCAGTTTTCTATCTGATCCAGTCCATTTATGCTGAATATTCATAAGCCATGTCTTTGGTATTGAATAGACACAATATCTGACCACGGTTCAACCTTCTTTGCTTTTACATATATTTTTACATGAATCCATAGAATGGAAATAACAGAGACATGAAGTCTCAATTAACATGTCATTCTGCCCATGCCATGCTCAGAGCAGTCTGTGTACAAAAAGTGTTACATTTTGTACATGAATCACAAACACATGGAAAAGGTAAAGTCTGTCAAAATTCTGCTATGTTGCCGTTCACAAGATAGATTCTCAGAAACCCCTTACATATAGTATATAACTATGGCATATGACTATATGGTAAATTAGAACTAGAGTACAGTTAAAATTTTTACATACATTCATAAGATTTTTTTTAAATTTCTTGTAAATGTATTATGCCAATGTACTCAACAGGTTCTTCGTCAAGTGGTCCAGTGAAGCGCCACAATAGCCAAACCAGTGACCCTCCACAAATGCAACAAGGTAAATCTCACCTTGTTTTTCTTTGCACTCCAGTAAAATTTAACACAGGCTATTGTTACATTTTAATGCTGTTTTACATGAAGGTTTATTAGATACAATTACCAGTAGTGCAATGTTGTCCCCACCAAGGTAAATTTAGCTCTTCACCAGGTGTTAAGGTCAGTGTTGGGAAGGTTACTTTTAAAATGTATTCCACTACAGATTACAGAATACATGCCCCAAAATGTATTTTGTAACGTATTCCGTTACATTACTCAATGAGAGTAATGTATTCTGAATACTTTGGATTACATAATATATTATCATGCTTTTTACAACTATATGAATGTACTATTGCTGTGTGATTTATTACTATTACTGAAGGCTACTCACCTTACCAATACCAACTAGATTTTTAAATCTTAATATAAAATGAGTAACAGTAGGGTGGACATTTTGCAGCAATCGCGTGGTTATAGTGGGCGGGGCTGCGCATGTACTCCAATAACCAATGCCGGATCACAGCATGACCAAACTGTTCAGTCAGTCTACTTTCACTTTTTGTTGACCGTAAACGGTGGGTGTTTTTTTTGATGAAGCTAGAATAGACTGACAGTACAATGCAAATATCTACATCTAACAGTATTGGGGGTTTTTTCATCCCAGCATCTTCTCTTTTGCTCCTGCAGGCCCAGCTTGCACAGCAGGTCTGTTTCCATGTTGTTTAGATGTCATGCCGATCCAATAGGATAACAGCAACAAAAATGTCCAACCTCTGTTTTCTCTGATTTTTTTCTTCTCTTCTGCAGAGGAAAACGTTTGTGTGTGTACATCAGTATAATCGGTATACTAGGAAATCGTGCATTGACAAAAGTTCCCCTTTGCTTGGAATGCAAAGTGCGTTAAATGCGTTAATTTTTTAACACGTTGTTATTTTTATTTTTTTTCAAATTAATAAATCGCAATTAACGTGTTAAATTCCCACCCCTAATTCATATATATATGTATATATAGTTACAGTAAGTAGGCCCCTTGTTGCAACAATTGAGTATAGGTGTCAGAAACACCTGGACTACCTTATACCGCAAACTAATAATAATTTTAAAAAAAAACCACAAAAGTAATTATAATGAAATGATTTGTATAATCAGCCTAATCTTAACGTGTCGTAAGTTCATGAGTGTAGATTCAACAGGCATCCATTTCTTTAGTCAGTAATTCAAACACTGCTGGCTTTTCATTTAGTTGATTTTATGTATTTCTCACTGGTTAGAATTAAAAGTAAAAGTGCAAACATTTGTGTAATTTTATCTGATTTAAGTTCCTGCCACAAAATCCGCTGGTGTAGCAGTCTGCTTCAAGTGTTAAATCTTGCACATGAATCACAAACACATGGAAAAGGTCAAGTCAGTCGAAATTCTGCTATGTTGTCATTCACAGGATAGATTTTCAGAAACCCCTTACATATAGTATAAAACTATAGTATATGACGATATATATTATTACTTAAGTACAGTTAAGATTTTTACATACATTCATAAGATTTTTTTTAATTTCTTGTAAATGCGTTATGCCAATGTACTCAACAGGTTATTTGTCAAGTGGTCCAGTGAAGCGCCACAATAGCCAAACCAGTGACCCTCCACAAATGCAACAAGGTAAATCTCACCTTGTTTTTCTTTGCACTCCAGTAAAATTTAACACAGGCTATTGTTACATTTTAATGCTGTTTTACATGAAGGTTTATTAGATACAATTACCAGTAGTGCAATGTTGTCCCCACCAAGGTAAATTTAGCTCTTCACCAGGTGTTAAGGTCAGTGTTGGGAAGGTTACTTTTAAAATGTATTCCACTACAGATCACAGAATACATGCCCCAAAATGTATTTTGTAACGTATTCCGTTACATTACTCAATGAGAGTAATGTATTCTGAATACTTTGGATTACATAATATATTATCATGATTTTTACAACTACATGAATGTACTATTGCTGTGTGATTTATTACTATTACTGAAGGCTACTCACCTTACCAATACCAACTAGATTTTTAAATCTTAATATAAAATGAGTAACAGTAGGGTGGACATTTTGCAGCAATCGCGTGGTTATAGTGGGCGGGGCTGCGCATGTACTCCAATAACCAATGCTGGATCACAGCATGACCAAACTGTTCAGTCAGTCTACTTTCACTTTTTGTTGACCGTAAACGGTGGGTGTTTTTTTGATGAAGCTAGAATAGACTGACAGTACAATGCAAATATCTACATCTAACAGTATTGGGGGGTCTTTCATCCCAGCATCTTCTCTTTTGCTCCTGCAGGCCCAGCTTGCACAGCAGGTCTGTTTCCATGTTGTTTAGATGTCATGCCGATCCAATAGGATAACAGCAACAAAAATTTCCAACCTCTGTTTTCTCTGATTTTTTTCTTCTCTTCTGCAGAGGAAAACGTTTGTGTGTGTACATCAGTATAATCGGTATACTAGGAAATCGTGCATTGACAAAAGTTCCCCTTTGCTTGGAATGCAAAGTGCGTTAAATGCGTTAATTTTTTAACACGTTGTTATTTTTATTTTTTTTCAAATTAATAAATCGCAATTAACGTGTTAAATTCCCACCCCTAATTCATATATATATGTATATATAGTTACAGTAAGTAGGCCCCTTGTTGCAACAATTGAGTATAGGTGTCAGAAACACCTGGACTACCTTATACCGCAAACTAATAATAATTAAAAAAAAAAAAAACCCACAAAAGTAATTATAATGAAATGATTTGTATAATCAGCCTAATCTTAACGTGTCGTAAGTTCATGAGTGTAGATTCAACAGGCATCCATTTCTTTAGTCAGTAATTCAAACACTGCTGGCTTTTCATTTAGTTGATTTTATGTATTTCTCACTGGTTAGAATTAAAAGTAAAAGTGCAAACATTTGTGTAATTTTATCTGATTTAAGTTCCTGCCACAAAATCCGCTGGTGTAGCAGTCTGCTTCAAGTGTTAAATCTTGCACATGAATCACAAACACATGGAAAAGGTCAAGTCAGTCGAAATTCTGCTATGTTGTCATTCACAGGATAGATTTTCAGAAACCCCTTACATATAGTATAAAACTATAGTATATGACGATATATATTATTACTTAAGTACAGTTAAGATTTTTACATACATTCATAAGATTTTTTTTAATTTCTTGTAAATGCGTTATGCCAATGTACTCAACAGGTTATTTGTCAAGTGGTCCAGTGAAGCGCCACAATAGCCAAACCAGTGACCCTCCACAAATGCAACAAGGTAAATCTCACCTTGTTTTTCTTTGCACTCCAGTAAAATTTAACACAGGCTATTGTTACATTTTAATGCTGTTTTACATGAAGGTTTATTAGATACAATTACCAGTAGTGCAATGTTGTCCCCACCAAGGTAAATTTAGCTCTTCACCAGGTGTTAAGGTCAGTGTTGGGAAGGTTACTTTTAAAATGTATTCCACTACAGATCACAGAATACATGCCCCAAAATGTATTTTGTAACGTATTCCGTTACATTACTCAATGAGAGTAATGTATTCTGAATACTTTGGATTACATAATATATTATCATGATTTTTACAACTACATGAATGTACTATTGCTGTGTGATTTATTACTATTACTGAAGGCTACTCACCTTACCAATACCAACTAGATTTTTAAATCTTAATATAAAATGAGTAACAGTAGGGTGGACATTTTGCAGCAATCGCGTGGTTATAGTGGGCGGGGCTGCGCATGTACTCCAATAACCAATGCTGGATCACAGCATGACCAAACTGTTCAGTCAGTCTACTTTCACTTTTTGTTGACCGTAAACGGTGGGTGTTTTTTTTGATGAAGCTAGAATAGACTGACAGTACAATGCAAATATCTACATCTAACAGTATTGGGGGTTTTTCATCCCAGCATCTTCTCTTTTGCTCCTGCAGGCCCAGCTTGCACAGCAGGTCTGTTTCCATGTTGTTTAGATGTCATGCCGATCCAATAGGATAACAGCAACAAAAATTTCCAACCTCTGTTTTCTCTGATTTTTTTCTTCTCTTCTGCAGAGGAAAACGTTTGTGTGTGTACATCAGTATAATCGGTATACTAGGAAATCGTGCATTGACAAAAGTTCCCCTTTGCTTGGAATGCAAAGTGCGTTAAATGCGTTAATTTTTTAACACGTTGTTATTTTTATTTTTTTTCAAATTAATAAATCGCAATTAACGTGTTAAATTCCCACCCCTAATTCATATATATATGTATATATAGTTACAGTAAGTAGGCCCCTTGTTGCAACAATTGAGTATAGGTGTCAGAAACACCTGGACTACCTTATGCCGCAAACTAATAATAATTTAAAAAAAACCCCACAAAAGTAATTATAATGAAATGATTTGTATAATCAGCCTAATCTTAACGTGTCGTAAGTTCATGAGTGTAGATTCAACAGGCATCCATTTCTTTAGTCAGTAATTCAAACACTGCTGGCTTTTCATTTAGTTGATTTTATGTATTTCTCACTGGTTAGAATTAAAAGTAAAAGTGCAAACATTTGTGTAATTTTATCTGATTTAAGTTCCTGCCACAAAATCCGCTGGTGTAGCAGTCTGCTTCAAGTGTTAAATCTTGCACATGAATCACAAACACATGGAAAAGGTCAAGTCAGTCGAAATTCTGCTATGTTGTCATTCACAGGATAGATTTTCAGAAACCCCTTACATATAGTATAAAACTATAGTATATGACGATATATATTATTACTTAAGTACAGTTAAGATTTTTACATACATTCATAAGTTTTATTTTTTATTTCTTGTAAATGTGTTATGCCCTTGTACTCAACAGGTTCTTCGTCAAGTAGTGAGAATAGCCAAACTAGTGACCTTCCAGAAATACAACAAGGTAAATTTCACCTTCTTTTACTTACAGTCTAGTGACACACAGACACATGCATATGGAGCTATGTATGGCTATTGTTAAATAGCCATACATAGCTACATAGCTGTTTTACATCAATATTTGTTAGATACAAGTACCAGTAGTGCAAATCGGTTCTCACGCTCTCCTTCTTTCAAGCGTGACCATCCACATAAAAGACAAGGTAAATTTAGCTCTTCACTGTTAAAATGTAAGGTTGTATTATTGACCAGGTTTTAAGGTTTCCAACTCCAGGCAATATTCAATATTCACTTATTATATGTTAAAAAAAACCTCAGAAATCTAACTTAATACACTGTTATACACACTATATTGCCAGAGGTAATCACCCATCCAGATGATTGAATTCAGGTGTTCTAATCACTTCCATGGTCACAGGTGTATAAAATTAAGCACCTAGCCATGCAGACTGCTTCTACAGACAATTCTGAAAGAATAGTTTACTCTCAGGAGCTCTGTGAATTCCAGCATGGTGTCGTGAAAAAAACACCAGCTGTCTGACAAGTGCAGTTGTAAAATTTTCTTGCTGCTAAATATTTCACAATCAACTCTCAGTGACTGAAAATGATTGGGAATGACAGCAACTCAGCCACCAAGTGGTAGGCCACGTAAAATCACAGAGCGGATTTAGCGGAGGCACATAATCCGTAGAGTCATGGTATGGTTATCCATAGCCAAGATGCTAGATCCAAGCTTTATTTCAATAAGTCCAAGGTGTTGGATGCAGTGGTGTAAAACACGACATTACTGAAGCATTTGAGACGTGTTCTCTCGAGTGACGAATCACACGTCTTTGTCTGGCAATCTGATTGATGAGTCTGGGTTTGGCAATTGCCAGGAAAACAGTACTTGTCTGACAGCATTGTGCCAAGTGCAAAGTTTGGTGGAAGGGGGATCATAGTTTGCTATGGGGCATGGTGTTTCAGGAATTGGGCTCGGCCCCTTAATGCTTTAGCAAACCAAGACATTTTGAAATATTTCATTCTCCCAACTTTGTGGGAACAGTTTGGAGATGCCCCCTTTCTATTCCAACATAGAAGGAACATGACTGAAATTGACTGGCCTGGACAGAATCCTGACCTCAACCTAACAGGACATCATTCGGTTGAATTAAAGCAGAGATTGTGAGCCAGGGCCTCTCGTCAACATCAATGTCTGACCTCACAAATGTGCTTCTGGAAGAATGCTCAAAAACTCCCATAAACACTCCTAAACGTTGTGGAAAGCCTTCCGAGAAGAGTTAGAAACTGTTATAGCTGAAAACAATGGGCTGGCATCATATTAAACCATATAGATTAAGAATGGTATGCCACTTAAGTTCATATGTGTGTAAAAGCAGACAAGCAAATACCTTTGGCAGTACAGTGTATCAAATGATATTTTGTTCCACTCTAAAAAATTGTATTGAAAAATAAACCCTAAAATTTCAGCTGCATATTGTATAGTTACCTGAGCACATATATTGTTTTCGAGAATGCTTAACATTTTTATATTTGCATTTAGATTATCTAAAACACTATGTTTAAAACCTGTTCAACTCAAAACTTTATATATAAAAGACTCAGACAGCTCTGTTAATCATTCTAGTAATGTTTTGAAATTTAAGCAAGAATTTTTTGTGCTATATTAATAAATTGATTTCACTCATTGAAGCAAAGTCTTTTATTTCATTTATCATGAATCACTGTATTCCAGGAAGTTTAATTTGATTCTCCTGTGAATTTAACTTGCTCTTTATTTGTAATTTTTTGTATTATTTCTATAGCCACACTGAAGTACAAGATGGTGATAAGTGGAAAAACCTTTAATGCCCATCAACAGATACTGGAAAAAGTAAAGGCTTTAAGTGAGGATCCAGATTTGAATTTGATCGAACAGGAAGACAGCAATCAGGATTGCCAGGCCATTATTGTCTTCTGTCCCATTGTTTCACGTATGGGGACAGATATTGATGCAGCCATGACGCAAGTCAAAGGTAAGGGAAAGAATTAAATTAGTCATCCATTCAAAAAATTGCAGTTGTTTTTTATGAGACATTTTTGGGTTTGAGAATACGACCTGAAAGTAACTCATAATAATGATGAGCTTTTAAAAGCATCAGGAATAGCATGAATTTTGTCTAATGTTTCTATAGTATAAGAAAATCTGTGGCCATTAAATTTTTTTTCTTTTAATACTTTTCCACTGTTATGTTATGTTCTCGTAATCCGTCTCCTCTTTTTTGCTCTCTGTAGGTTCTCAGCCTGTCATTCTGGTTTTGATGCATCACGCACATGAACCCAAGCATGTAACTTTAATGAAAACATGGGATGGCGTTTCTAATGTTGTGTTACCTTTCCATGTGTTCTACCATGAGACAGTGCATGGATTGTTGCAGTGTCAACAAAATAACAATGCCATTTCTGAAATTCGAAAGGCATTACTGCAGCACGCAGATATCCAGACAATTAAAGATACAAGTGGAAAGACACAGAATGTGGCTGCTAGTAATTATGGTGGTATTATTAGTATTCCATTAATGAGAATTCAATCCTTTTTTAAATAAATTTTCATAGTGTAAAGTCAGATATCACAAGTCAAAGAAACTGTAAATATGTCCCATGCATTACTCTTTTGTAATCCACTTTTTTTGCACTGTATCACTTGAGTAGTGCAGATTGCTCTGACCATTTGCATAGGAATTGAGGATTTTATGGTTTTGATCATGCAAAATAATTATTTTGTGCATTGTGAAACAAAGGGGCAGCACAGAATCGTCTTTGTGACCTTTATTTCAGTACTTTAAGATATTTCAGCTGTAAGGGAAGTTGCCGAGTCAACAGGTGTGATCATGAAGTGTCAAAGAAGAGGTCAGAGACACAGTATATGGGTGTAGATAGCCATAAAACTACTTTCAACTGTAACAACTGTTGTTTATCTCTAAAAAAACAAAAGTGACAGTTACAGCTATATGTACACAGTGACATCGTAAGTCCTTTGATCATTAAGATAAATAATAAATATATTTATATCAAAGTCAAATATATTGTGATTAGTTTCACAGTTGCTATGTAAATCTGCAAGTTATTTTCATCTTTCAGAAAAAAAATCAAGCCAATGTTTAAAATTGTGAATAAAAATGTAAAAAAAAAACATCCGTTGTCTTCTTTTTCTTTTTTCCTTTTTTTTTCTTTTTTTTTTTTTTAAATTGAGGGGTCCTGAACAGTTCAAAACACCAGTGTAATTTACAGTATAATTTAGCCTAGTTCAGCTAATATTTCTACTGTTATTTTCTATATTCTTGACTTTTATTCACTCTAAGAAAGACTAAAGAGTGCAAAGACCACATATTCAATGATAAGCCACTTTATACATGTATACATTATATTCATAGAAAATGAAAAATTGTGTGTGACAAACTTCTTTTTTTTTTTTTTGGCTCGTGTAAAGTTTGTCATCTAAATAAAAATGAACTAACATAAACTGCGCTGTATTCTAGTATTTGACGGAATAATTACGTTTAATCCGGTCCTTTGATTTGCTAGCAACGCCAAATTTATGTCACATAAATGACGTGTTATTAATTCTTTAGATTAGCACTGTGGTACTTAAACTGTGTTTTGAGGCCCCCTGGGGCGTAGAGCTTCTGCAGAAAGGCATTCGTGAAAGGGAAATTTATGGTGGAAAGAAATAGTAAATATGAAGTTAAACTAAGCTGGATGAATATGATTGTGTCTTTAGTGTCTTTGTTTTCCTAAATGGAGAGGACATGTACTTTTATTTTGAAAATGTTTGTTTTATTTTTTTTCTAGACCGGAAGTTTGATATTGTTTACAAATGAATGCTTCCGGTAGGTCCTGCTAGTTAGCGCGTTGGCATGAATATTATTTTGTGTTATTTACCTTACCAGTTTTGATACAAACACTACCACCTGCGTGCTTTTTGCGCCAGCTCGATATAAAAAAAGTAAGAAAAATGTGCGCGTATTTCGTTTAGTTTGATAAACAGTAGCACAGCTCCGTTAGAGAGAGTTAGCTAACAGTTGTGTAGCTCAGCAGATGTTCTGCAGCATGGCTCTGATATATTTCAACAGGTGTTGTAAATGGAGGTAAAGTCAGTCTTTTGAGTTTCATAAGAAGCTGCAGACTTGTGGGTTTGTTTGTTTTTTGTGGTAGTTGCAATGTTGTTCTCTGTGATGCCTACTTCATACATTTCTCTGTTTAAAAATCTAAAAGTTTATATCTAAAATTGAACAGACTTGTGTGTTATGATCTTCAGCCGTGTGATATTGAGCCTCGGGTCTAAGCGTTCACAAAGCGCGTGTTTACATAGGATATGTGCTGTTAATGAAGTGCTGCTTAGGAGTCAGCATTCAGTATCTGTCAGTCATTGCCAACGAGCTCTTCGCCTCAAGCCGCCTGCACAGCGGTTCAGATTTCAGGTAATGAAGAGAAAAATCAAGCTGGCTGCAGAAAGTGTAACCTGGAAATGATACATGGCCTCTCTGTTTTAGGTGACAGCACCGTCCTATCATCATCTGCTCACCGTGTGTGATATGCAGCCAGCCAGCATCTCCTACGGAAGAGACACAACTGCAGTTGCATCAGATGAGGATGATGAGGGTGATGAAAATCTGGCAGGAAAGGAGGTCGGAGAAGAGCACAAGGACCTGAGAGAGATGGTGATGACTTCAGCCCAGACAGGGGCAGTCAGCATGGAGGTCCAGGAAAGTCCTGCAGATCCTGAAGCTGCCTCGGTGTCCAGTAAGTTAAATGGCTGAAACTGTCATACAATACTGACTAATCTTTGGTTTAATTGGGGAATAGATTCACTTTTTTGTTGGCTTCCTGGTACCACATAATTTGAAATCTGTGTTTTATTTAGCAAAGCAATATTTATCAAATGTGAGTGTGGACAACAATAGACTAGTAAACATGACTGCCACGTGTCCTTGCATGATTGAATTTAAATGAAAAAAGTTTCATAACTGCTTTTTAAAATTTTATGAGGTGACCAAACGTAACTTTAAGTTTTTGCCAGAAACTCTTAAGCTTATGGCTTAACACGTTTTATAATGCGGTTCTGCCTGAGTCAAAGTCCAGATGCAATTTAGATGACGACTCGTACAGTAGCAATAATTTAACGTTAGAAGAACACAATCTTCTATGCCAGCATTCTGCACTTGAGCAACTTAAGCACACTGTAAAAATGTTACGGTGCCAGAAACTTAATACTCAGTACCAATACCTCTTGTATGATTCTCAGACTTTCAGATTTTGGGTATCATAATTTTGGGTTCTGGTGCTGTGTCTAGCACACTATTTCATGAGCCGTGTTGAGTCTGTGGGTGACACTCCATGCCTGTGACTGCATGTCTGTTCTTTTTTTCATTTGTATATTCAGTTCATGTAGATACAGTATGATAAACTTGTTTGTTTTTTGACAGCTCCTTCAGGATCAAGTGAGAAGAAGACTAGAAGGAAGTTGAGGAGGGAGAGGAAGAAACTGATGAAGAAAACACTGAAGTCTTCTGATACTTCTGAAAACTTATTGTCAGAGCTTCCATTTGCTTTGGCCAGCCCAACAACATGGAAAACACTATGTATGTTCCTAATGTTTTATAATTACTTGAATTAGCAACATTTTCCCCCCACTATTAAGAAGCCTTGATGACAAGTCAAGCGGGCACCTTATGGCTAATAAGTGGTCTGTTTTCACTGTCCTCATCCTGTATTATATTTATTTTCATGCAAATCCTTAGCATGATGTCCAGTTTTTATGTGTGCGTGTTGGTGCTAGAGGAACGGAATCAGAAGCAACTTCATATTTTCATAGCTTATATTTTACACCTCCAACTCTATTAGAACTACATAACAAAATAGGATGTGTTTTCACGATGTGGGACCTTTTAATTGATATTTTTAATTGCAATTTTCATTTTGCTGTTGTCCGTAGTCCCCAGCCAAGAGTCAACTAAGAAAAAGAGAAAGAGAAAGCGAGGAGACAGCGAGGGCCGAGTGGACAGTGAGGACGATGGGGACAAGAAGAAGAAAAAGAAAGAGAGCCAGCGACCCAATTACTTTGTCTCCATCCCCATTACTAACACTCAGGTAAGAAGCTGGAGCAGGTGGAGTTTATGCACATTGTGTCTCACAAATCACAGTTTAAGGATGTGACCTTTAACTGACTTCTGCTCTCTGTCCACTGACAGATAAGTTCAGCTGTGAGTGAGGTCCAAGAGGCCGTGCTCCAGCAGGACCCCCGACTGGCCAAAGCTATGATCCCTGTCCCAACTCTTCACATCACGCTTTTAGTCACTCATCTTGCCAATCAGGAGCAAGTAGACCTGTGAGTTGGTGCGCATGCTGACATCCACATCACATCACACACACAGAAGTTCATATGAATACTATGACACCCAAATTGTCTGAAATTACCTTTGCTTCTTTAACTAACTATAACTACATTGTAGAATGTAAGTGCATGTCATATTTCATGCTATAGCACACTAACATTAAAAAGCAGACATTATATTGTTCATGACAGCAATAAATGACGTTTTAGTAGTTACATCAGGAAGTAAACTTTGCTCTGAATAAGAGTCGCCCTCAAACTGAAGAAGTTAATTATCATTTAGATACCCATCCTTTTCTTACTGCGACATAATAAAATGACTTCTATCACAAAAGTCTTCTGTTGATCCCACAACAAAATGCTTTTTTACAGCAGCCATTTTGAACTCAGATGTTACTCATAGCATTAAAAATGGCCTTGAGTAGTAACAGTAAAAAGACGGCTATTGTTAATGTTATTAGTTACAGCAGAGCTTCTCTCTGTGAGCCTGAAAATGATCATCTAAGTGCTCACAGCATTGTGGGTTGCTTTTTATATTCCACTTTTCTGGTCTTGTTGACCACTCCAGCACTGCGAGCCACATTCACACACACTGACGCTTTTCTTTGCAAGCTCCTTTGACTACGATGACCTGGATGACTGAGAACCTTCACAGACATATTCACACACACACATTCTTGCAGCTCTTTGATTCATTCCTTCAGAGCTTTTTTTTTTAAAAATAACACACATTGGATGCTACATTACAGGGCTGGGCTGAGGCTCATTATTGTACCTAAGAAGACTCAGATTCAATTCAGTTCAACTCAGGTAAACTTAGTGCCAAATTACAACCATAGTCACCTCATGGTGCTTTATATTGTAAGGTAAAATTCCTAAAATGTCAGAAAGAAACCCTTCGGTATTGCACAACCCTCTATGAGCAAGCACTAGGTGACAGTGGGAAGGAAAAACTCCCTTTTAACAGGAAGGAACCTCCAGCAGACCCAGGCTCAGAGAGGGGCGGCAAATAAAATGACCAAAGCTATGCAACAAAAAACTGTTTTACCAAAACAAATTTCAGCCCCTCACTGAGATCATTGTATCCCCCAGATTACTGTGTTGGGTCGCTCCTCCTCCTCCATGCGGAGAATCCTCAGCAGCTTTTTTTCCCCCCCAAACATGCACACATGCATGTAGCAGCGGTGTACTCAGTGACAGCCGGTGTCGTGTCTTGGGATGTAGGTTGACTAGAACAACATCTCTTTTGTTCCGGTCTTTCCATTTTCTTTATTGTTCTCTGAGCATAAAATGCAATGCTCGGCAAAATCCTGTTGCAGAAGTAAATATATGGATGCAGTGTCGGCAGTGACTAATTACCAACGTGTCACATTAGGTACGGCTTGTGTCTTATTTTTTCCTCTCAGCACTTCCACGACGGTCAGGCTGTACATTTTTACGAGTGGTTTGGATGTTTTAGAGTAAGCCTTGTCTTAGTCAGCTTAGATTAAAAATCACCTATTTTATGTGTCAGTTAAAGTGAATAAACGCCCCTGGATTGGATTTCATTACATCATTTTCATCTTAAACGTTCTTTTAATCATTTTAAGCATTTTCAGTTATTTTTTACTCTGTCAGCACATATCTGTCCCACACACATCCTAAAGGCTAAAATACTAAATGAGTTCAAATTCTGCCACTGCACATATCATATCATATACAACTGAAGTAAATTGAAAGTCGGTAGAAAAATAAAGATTTGAGTTTGAAATTGCTGTTCTCGCATAGCTTTAGAGGCTGATGGAAATATAAAGGCAGTCTGTGTTTTTGTGAGCTAACTCCGTGACACTCAGGGACATCGGAGCTGCGTTATGTGATGAAGTGATGCTTAATCCCATCAAGAAGAAGATGGTGTTATTAGTAATCACTAGATTCTCCCATTATGTAATATGACAGGAAGGGAGCGAGAGAGGGGATTAAGTCATGAATGTGTGTGCGTGTTTGTGTGTTGTGCATATTCATGTGTATATTTCCTTATAGGGCGGCAGCGGTGCTGGCTCAGGTTGAGCCGTCACTGGCTGAGTTGCTGGGTGGGAGGGATCTGGTCTTGCCCTTCTCAGGGATAAGTCATTTCAGGAAGGAGGTGGTGTTTGTCGGACTGGCCTGCGGACAACACAGACACACACTGGACAGCTTGGCAGGTCAGTGGCAAACATTTAGCTTCTTGCTCTTGTGGTCATCCTTCCTCTCTCTGTCTCTTTGGTGTTTAGGTTTGAA
The DNA here is from genome assembly GCF_057382275.1 of Copadichromis virginalis. NCBI lineage: Eukaryota > Metazoa > Chordata > Actinopteri > Cichliformes > Cichlidae > Copadichromis > Copadichromis virginalis. The sequence goes on along the minus strand of NC_140632.1, from coordinate 6,649,975 downwards.
AGCATTGAGTGACATTTTTGTTCTACTTGCTTTTCACGCTTTAGTAGAGGGTGAAATTCAATGCTAATGTGATATTGTACTTGGTGTGCACTCTGGAGGGGTGTCTGAAGTTGGAATCAGCTGCTAGTAGCTAATAGTGTCTGCTTACGTTTCTACATATGAGATCAATTAAAAGTATGCACAGTTGGAGGGTTTTTCCTTCTCGAGACACTACGAAGCTTAAAACACCTTAATGCAGGTGGATGCTTGCTGTGGTGGAGCCTTTCTTATGGGTATCAATGATTAGACAACTGCAAGAGAATGAGATGTTTAAGATCTTTAAGATGTTTTAAGTCATAAGTCTCTCATTCAGAAGTCATGGAAAGTCTAAGCCTGACGTTTGTCTCGGAGACAACAGAGGACCTGGTAAAACGAGAATAGCGGAATTCTAAAAATAAATTGCAGCCAGTTTGGTAAGAACCTCCGGGTCAAAGTTATACATCGTACAAACGTGTAGAAATGATTAAAGTCATACTCTGTGTAGTGCAGAGACGTCCACATTTTGATTTGTTTTTCAGTGTGAACACGTCCTCATCTGTAATTTAGTCAATCTGATTAAATAAAATGGAATTTTTGATGTTTTTCCTTTTCTGTTATCTGTGTGTGTGTGTGTGTGTGTGTGTGTGTGTGTGTGTGTGAACATTTCTGTTCCTACATTTTTCTTCTTGTGCCTAAATCCACGTGTGTGGGTGCCTTCAGAATCTTTTGCATGTTTGTTTTTGTGTTGTGCCTCCGGCAACAACATTAAGCCATTTCTAAGAGGATTCCCACTCCAATGCTCTTGCACCACTAAAACACACACACACACACACACACACACACACGTTTAATACACAGTAAATGAGGTGACCTTCACTTAATACTTTCCATTTTCACCCTTAACAGTTAAATTGGAAGTATGCTGTAATTAATGTGTGTATGATACTTAAGGTTTTTCGATTGTTTCTACCTCTGTGAGATGTTCTATATTAATGTGAACATATAGTGTTTGGGCAGCATTACTGTTTTTGTGGGATTTGTAGCTGCTCGTGCTGAGATTTGCTGCTGAGAGCCAAAAATGTGCTACATTGGCCAAGCAAAGGCAAATCCCAGAAAGAATTGAGTGTCAGGGTTTGGTGTAATTCAGCAATACTGAAGCCGTTTTGTTTTATACAGAGCTACAAAGGCAAAGTTTCTACATATTATTACTTTTGATCTGAGAGTTTGAGGGGGATTTTATTTTATCTAAGTCTCAAAAACACTAAATCAGACAGCGATGGGTTTTGGGCATGGCTGTAATTAGCTGGGGCTAACTTTCCAGAACCAGTGATTTGGGACAAGGTTATCTAACTTAAAAGAAGTGGGATGAAATGCTGATGTGAGTATATAGTGTATCACATCCTGTTATGATACAATTATCAGCAAGCTGGCACCAGATATCAATCTTCTTAGTGAAACTTGAAGCTGTTTGAAGCAGAGAACAGTACCAGGTAATACTAAATGGCGGACAGTGGGGAATGCTAACTGGAGAGCTGGTAACACTTGCATTGAAATTAAATGGTATTGATGCACGCTGAGACCAAAATGCAGGGAATAAATTCATATTTCACACCTTTTATGCAGGTTTTTTTATCTTTTGGTTGCATGGATGCCATGATCTGTCAAAGCAGCGTGCCACGTATCGCAGAATCGCTGTGTTGTGATGCTGTTTGGATGATGTTACGTCCTTGCTGGTGTTTCGCTCTTTTCTTTGCTCTCTGCTTCATCGTGTACGTCTCCTGTGCTCCTCCGGACGAAACAGAAACGCAGACAGAGGAGAGAAAGTGACAATTAAGGTTCAAAGGAAATGCTGATGTTTCTTTGGCTGGGAAGCTTTTACTGCACTAATGTTAATGTATGTAAAAGCTTTGCTTAGATGGCTGTATTGAATTTTCAGCAGCACCACGACCTGTTCCAGGACCTCGTGGTTAAGACATTAATGAACAGGGCTTTTCTCATCTGGTTATCAAAACAAGCTGGAGAATTTGAGAGTGTGGAGGACTCTGGGGGACGAGTTGCAGGCAAGTGGAAGGATAATGCAAAAGGGCTGATATGAAAGTCATAGATCTTTGCATATTAAACAAGTTAAAGGTGTAGAGTTACATTTTATGGGATGAATGGAATATTTTAATGGCCCCTCCACCCCCTGTGAATCTGAGTTTGTAAGGCTTTCCTCATTAGTAGTAACATTAGTACCGCAAACAAAGTTTATGTTGAAACATAAACTTTGTTTTCACGTAGACTGAAGCTTCTTTTAGGGCCCTGCTTATGAAGCATTTAGAAAAGTTGGAAGTTTAACAAGCAGCATTCATAAAGAACGGCTCTGGTTGTTGTTTTTGCAGAAAATTACTCTGTAGGGACAGAAGATTTACAAATCAAAATTCCTTATGGGAAGTGCTATAAGAAAAGGAAATATAAGACAGGAAGTCAGGCTCTCTCGTCATCTTGTCTGTACTTTCCACCACTGGTATTGATTATATACTAACCTTTCTCTCCCTGTAGAGCTCCTCATCTAAAAATACCTCTGTAGTCTGACTCTAAACACTGTTTGTCTGTATATTTGTCCTTGCAGGCTTGTCTGTGTGTTCACGCCTTTGTTCACTTATCTATCTTTATCTCAGTAGCTAAATGATATTTTGGCTAAAAGCTTTTTTCCCCATCATCTGACACACATTCTCAGCCATCTGTGGCTGCTCCATTTGTGTGCTCTGTTATAGCAGTAAAAAAAAATCTATAATAGGGAGTCGAGATGCTTGAGCGGAAGAAATGGAGTCACGTTATTGTGCATTTGAATCCACGTCATGTTCTCTATATTTATGCATGTGTATCATTATATCAGTTATCATGCTTCCTTTTAGTTTATTAAATGTGCTTGTTTTGGTTTGCTGTGAAAATATGCTGAATTTTTTGATGTGCTTATTTTCAGTATTTAATTGAATGACTCACTGGGAGAAGGTTTATATTAAAAATAAATGTGCGCACGTCTGTTGCAGAGTTGTTGCGGAGCCGTTTTGAGGAGCAGGGGCTTCTGCAAGGAGACTGCCGAGGGTTTGAACCCCACCTCACCATTATGAAGCTGTCCAGAGCTTCAAAACTCCGATCTCAGGTTTGTGTTGTTTTTAATAAAAAGCTGCTTTTAACTACACCATCTGCACTGGTGCTTCTCCCTCCCCTTCCTCTCAGAAGCTGTTAAAATGTTGCAGCTGTAGGTAAATGTCACATTGTGGCTCCAGCAGAAACTGATAATGGGCATTAGAATTAATAACTAAGAAGAAATTTGAATTTATATCACTTTAGAGTTCGTGATGACTACTGTAAAGGTTAAGGGCCAAACACCAAGAAGAGAGAGGAGATAAATAAAGAAGATATGAAAGATGGTTGAGGGTGGATGATAAGGGAAGAAGAATTATAGCATCTATCTCGTTCCCTCTGACACTTTATCTTACCTTATCCTTCCTGGTGCCTGCCGGGCGGCGTACTTGTCTTCTTCCTGTCAGTGCGTTTGTGTGCGTGCAGAAATTTCACTTTGTTTATCGCAACCTGTGACTAATACGACTTCCTTTCTCCTTTGTCTCTCTCAGGGTATAAAGCGTGTGGACCCGGCCCTTTACTCCAACTACACTGACAAGTAGGTACTTTGTTTCTCATACAATGAAAACTTCATAATCTGCACAGCACATTATAAGGTTTGGACTTCTTGTGCAGTGGGGCCATTGTAAGACTCACACAGCAGCTATAGATGACACGGTGCTTGAACATTATGGCATCTTGTAATGTTTTGACTCAGTTTTTGTGGTTTTTAAGATGCAAATTTACACAGAAACCTAGTGTACCATGTATTTAAAGCCATCTCCCTGGTGCAAAATACATTTGACATCTGATCACTCCAGCATGAGAATAGTGCAGGTAATAATCCTTTGAATTCCCAGCTTACGAGTGCTCATCCTCTCTCTCCCACCTGCTGCGTGTGAAAAAGGCTTAAATTTGGCTGTCACCCCCGCTGCTCTTTGCCATCAAGCGGCTATATGACTGACATCTGCCTTTATTATCTGCTGGAGGCCTCAGTGCTCGCTGCGTCTTTATCTTCTGTCATTGTGACTGTTTTTCGTTTCATCACCACAGATTCTTTGGAGATCAGACGGTGGAGCGGGTGGATCTTTGTTCTATGTTGAAGAAGAAGCAGCAAGATGGATATTACCACACTGAAACGTCACTACAGCTCGGTTAGTAAAGGCACAAACTCACACAGTTATTTTCGATGCTCGTTTTGTTGTGTCAGAGGCAAAACTGAACCACCGGAGGTCGCTGTCAGCTCACATGAGAGTCTCAACAATTTGGTTTTCATAGCTGTGGGTAAAATGTGCTCACAGCAACAACAGTTTGGCTTAATATTTTTGTAATTTGAGAAGTGAACTGGAGCTCAGTTTTGTTATTCATTAGAATGAGGATTTGGTGGTTTTGCTGATTTTATCTGCAGTTTTTTCATTTTCTTGCTACTTGCTGTTGTTGTTAGTGGTTTGATCAGGAGTTTTCTTTTTTATTCTAAGGGGATTTGTGTAACACCGTCAAACTTCAAGTACTTAGCAGAACTTAAAAGAGAGGCACAGTGGTTTAATCAAACACAGCAGTGTTACACAAGAGAGCTAATTTCCATTTTAGCCATTACCACCCAGCTGTGTATTAACGCCTGCCGGGTCTTTGAAAACTTGGCGGCGGTAGAGAATAATGACTCAAATTTCCTCTAAATGTAAGAAGTAATGGAAGGTTTCTGCTTTAAAAACTTAAGCAGTTTCATTACTGTGAGTAGAACATGTAAAAATGTGAGTGTGCAAAACATGAAGGGGAATGGCTCATGCTTTTAGTTCGGTTTGATGTGAATCGCGTAGAATAATTCTTGTGCCCGTTCAGCTCCTTTGTCATTGATGTCGTGCTGTTTATTACTCTGTAGCCAGATATGATTTGAGACGGCACTGTCGACTTGGGACGCTGCCAGGCTGTCAGTACGTTTGTGCTCTTCTTGTCTAGCAGCTACCGGGAGTCGACAGGGAATTGTGTTTAGAGGAAAACATGTCTTTTAAAGGATTACTTCCATCAGTTTCGTCTGTCTGGGATAAAACAAATTGCCGTGATTAGTTTGTGAGCGGCCACTTCTTGTCATCCGTCATTGAAAAACAATAGACTGATAGTCCTCACATGATGAGATGAGGTTGGAGACATTTTGTTATTAAAAAATGAAAAAAAAAAAAAAGTTAAATTATTGTAATCATTTAATCTGCTTTTAGAAACAAAATGAAAATGTGCCCCTCGGCTCTGAAATACCAACAAAGCAACATGCTGTACTTAGATTAGAAGCACAAATGCTTCTCTCAGGGTCATTTATGGTGCTTTTCATAAAACATCCATCATGTAGTTTTAAGCTGTGACTGATTAGTGTTTCAATCTGCCAACAAAGAAGTCTTAACTTGAGAAACTCTGCTGACCTAATTAATGTGGTCTGTGGTTCAATGAAAATCACTTGTGTGATAATTAAAAAACCAAATAAATATTCAGTTAGTTTCACGGTGGGATGGAAACACTGAGTGACTTGTTTCTGTGCATTGGCCACATGTTTTTCTATTATGAGTAGGATTCACCGAGGAGCCACACCAGTGGTATCACAGTATTTAACGCCCTACGTGACGGGTCACCTGTGATGCTTCATAATATCTGTGAGTAAATGTGAAAGGTACCCCAAGAAAGCTGGAGGAAAAGATGAATGAAGTGCTGAATTTAATGACTGATGACCCTCTTTTCAAATAACATTGAGTTGATTAAATTAGCAAATGCTGGATGCAGCTTGCAGTATAAAATATGGTTTGAGTGCTGGGTAAGAACATAAACCACCTGGTGTCACCCACTTGTTTGTGAAGTCCTGTTTTGAAGCTTTTAGATGTTTTCACGAAAACCTGATGCGATGAGAAGAGGCAGGTCTGAGTGTGAAACCGCATGCTCTTCGGCTAACAACTTGTCAATCACAAGTTCTTATTTTGTGATTGTTGCAAACCCGAAATAATCCTTTCTTAACACAGTATTACCAGAATTTGCAAAATCTTAAAAAATGATCCGACTAACTAATGAGCGACTGAGCCCATTAACTCATCAGGTGTTTACAGAAGCCGTTTTCCCGACTTCTATAGGTAGAGAAGTCTTTTTGCAACCACGCAAATCAGCCCCTTTGCCTTGGTTTCGCCCAGACGTTACATTCATGTTTTAAGTGTAGCAGAAAACCTAAACAGTCATTAAAAAGCAGATAAAAGCATCAAAATTTGGGGTCTGAACCAGATGCCATCAAGTAAAACAGGTCTGAAGTACTGAAGGAAGATTCATGGTGGATTTCATCTTCGTGTTTCAGATGAAAGGATCCACTGAATATCTCATTTCTCTTGGCTTCAAAGCAGCTCCATAATTATTATATTCATAATGTTGTTACCAGTAACCCTTTCCCTTACAATATTTACTTCAGTAGAAATATTTATATATTTTTATGACTCAGTCTCAGTCATGAGTCTGAAATAAAGTTTGGCTCTGAAAAGTGGAATAAACTTTAGTTAGGGTATTTTGCAGAAAGCTCTCACAAGAAAAAGCACTCCGATATGTCGTCACACCAAAATTTGTCCTACCCTTAGTTACCATGGAGTTAACAGGAGTTGTGTATACCTTAGTCTCACACACAAGCACTTCCTAAGTCTCGCTGTCAAGTATCTGCGGTAATTGCTGTGTATGCGTGAGTGTGTGTGTGAGTGAGAGAGCTGTCAGTGTAACTAGGCTGTCACAATGTTTTGTGGATCACTGGGCTGTCTGTGAGAGACAAAGAGCGTGCGTGTGTGTGTGTGTGTGTGTGTGTGTGTGTGTGTGGGAGTGAGAAACTGTCAAGGGGAGGGGGTGTTTACCTCACACTTCACATCATCAAAAAGCTTGTGTTTTTTTGTCAAGTGTTTTTCCAAAACAGCGCTTATTTAAAATGTATGAAAATGGGGGAAAATATTGCATCCATTGCTCTGATGTTACCATGCAGCCTGCACACTGAATGTTACAGTGAGGGGAGTTTAAATATGATGTGATACTGCTCGCTGTGTGTGAGCAAAGTGCTAGGAAAGGCAGGATTTAAGTGGATGAGTCCCTCAAGCTTAGAGGTTACGTAAGCTTTAAACCGAGACTATGTAAACTTTAAGAGAAAAACAAAATCGTCCTCGTACAAACTAAGAACTACAATAACTCAGCTGAAGCTGTAGTGATGTTTTGTACTGTGCAACGTCTCGCGGTCTCACTGCTGCCATTCAACAAGCCTTTAATAATGAAAATAGTGACCTACAAACAACTGCAACAAAAAGAGATGGGAGCCCCGGCTAAAACACGCAGAAGAAGACCATGAACCAACCTCAGAGCGGGCTGGCGGATTCAAGCTTCTCCCCTAAACTACTTTTAGTCCATCAGGACTAATACACAACACTAAACACTTAATACACAAACTGTAAAAGCCACATAAAGATAAAGCCGGTGCTGATGGAGGTGAGGGAGGAGTAAATTGCGACAAAGACGCCAAATGCTGACCACCATGCTCGGCCTTCTCTGGGTTTTGGAACCCAACTTTGTGAGCACAGTAACTTAAGAACAAGGGAACTTAGGGTTTTCAAATTGATGCCATAGGTGCATCTACTAAAAATCTCTGACGAGTTCAAATCTCACTTACCTCGATGTCAAAAACAAGTTCTGAGGTTTTCTGAAAATGTTGTAAATGCGATAACTCAAGGTAGCACTGGTGTCTGTCAGTATTCTTTTTAAAGTGTTGTATATTTGTGACAGCTGTTAACGTCGTCACCTAACTAAACACCCTAACTCATGGAGGAAAACCCACTTTATGACTCAGAATTCACTCATTGGACTCTTACGTGCAGACAGAACAATGCTGACCATAATCACAGCTTCACCAACACGAGACAGAAATCTGACATGAGACCTTAGCATATTTTTAGATCGCTATAACCGGGCTACTTGTTGCAACACTGAGAGCAAGATGACAGTCTGTACCACAAAAGTCCTCTCCTCTGAGCATCGATAGTGTTTGATTTTATTCTGTAGCAAACCAGGATGGATGGATGCCCTCCAAAGCACACTGTGGTTTTTTTATGTTTAAAAACAGAGTTTCTTCATTTTCCCACAAACCACTCAAACACACCAACAAACCAATACTTTTTTTTTTTTCATTTTGCTGCCAGCCATGGTACAACAGCAGCATTAAGAGCAGAAATGTTGTGTATGATGGATCTACTTATACCAGTGCACAACAATGGCAGAATTGAAGCAGTTAAGAAAAACAAACTATTCATCTTCCCAAACACCTGTGGTTTAAGAGTGACCGGCATCCGCACGAACACTTGAAATCTTTAAAGCAAAGAACACATGATGAGCAGCGTGTGTCATCACTCTCTCTGTAGGAGAGCAATTATTCAGCCAGCACACCTGCTGCTGTCTTATGGCTCAACGGAGACGACGATGCAGCGGGAATAGACTTGGCACTTCAACCGTATTTCAAATGGGAAATCGCTAATAACGTGGCTAATTTAAAGTGGAGCTTTATCGCATACTGTTAGTTTTCATCAAGGCCTTGTACTTGAGTTGCTTACAAAATATTGCATAAAATATCATAATGCGTTGCAGGTGATAGCAGTAGTTTGGTGTCTATTGCTATTGATTATAGCGTCCGATGAACTGGTCGGGCTTGTTCTCCTCTACATCCGTGTTTCTCACGGGAAATGATTATTTGATCATTTCCTGCTGAATTTGAAAGTTTGCTCATTTACAAAGAGATGAACAGTCTCGGTTTAATTTTAATGGAAAGACAGAATATCAACTAAAAATCCAGAAAAACCCTAACACATTCAAGTTATAAATTGATTGGTAAAAAACATAAAATCCAGAATTATTCAGGCTCTCATTCTGTGGTTTTTTTGTTTGTTTTTTTGTCTGGTGGGGCACAGTGGTCAGAGTCTGTATGTGTATATCTTAATCCCATAATCCACACTACAACATAATCCACTACAGAGCTCATTGAATGTAATCTAAAAGGGCATCTTTTTATGTTTGAGGAAGCAACACTGTACAGAGTGCAAGAACAAAGAGTGAAGGGGGGGATTTTTGTTGCCTGTTGTAATGTTCTTAAGTTGTATACTTTTATGTTTTCGGTAGAGATCAGTTTGTCGTGGCGGTTACAGTTTAGTAGTACAGGTCCTGAAGCAAGCAGGGATTTCATGCAACAGGGAGCAACTGGTTTGTGTTTGCAGTGTTGCCAAAGAAGCCGATAGTGCCTAATACATACAGCAAAGTGAAGTGCAAACAGTGAGGCTCACGCCACATAGTTAAAAATAAGAAAAACTATGTTATTTGCTTTCAACTCACCTGCACATGAAAAAATAATTTCATCAATCAATACAGGAAATAGTTAAAAAGATACTGTGTAGAGTTTGTGTTGCAGATGTAATATAAAACAAATGGTCTGATTTTACAAAAATCTGACATGTTTATCTGACTTATTTTGTTCTGTGGCGGCCAGAGAATAAATGGAAAAGCTGCTTGTGCACTTTTGTTTGGACAGGCGCTAAAAGTTCAGCACGAAGATACCAAAAAACACTTGAGTCTCTTCTCGTTCGCTTTCCACTCGCTGGCCTGTTGGAATGTGACATAAATTTAAGCCACGGAGTCAAAACAATGAAAGAAGTCTGTGTGCGTGTGTTGAAAAGTGTCCTCATCACTCGTGATGTCACTACAAAATGTGCCTGGAACATTTAAACTGTTATACTTATCCTGATTTTTTTTTTTTAATCCCCCCCTAGAGGTAGAACAGTTTCCCATTAATATGTAGTTACAGCCAAGGGAAGTCGAGCCTATAATAAAAGCAGCCTTACATAGGAGATGGTCAGTGTATTATTTCCAGTCTGTGTCTGTGGAGGTAGAATAATAGGTCTAGGTCAACTCGGGACCTTTTGGTATTTACAGTATTCAGCTTTATGTACAGACACCCAAATAAATGGGTGTAAATGCTTATTAACAGGCATGCACAGACTAGAAGTGCTCAGCAGCACTGTGGGACTGCGTGCACATTGACTCAAGAAGGTGCTTTGTTGCTCACTGACCCTTTGCTGTTTTGTTAAGATAAGGTTACTCACTTCTGTACAGACTGTGCTGCATGTTTTTTTTTTCTTCTATGAAGTAACTCTTTGGCAGTGCTCGTTTTCCACTCAGCAGCTACACAGACTGATGACGCAGTTTTGTTAATTTGAGTGTAAGTGGGCTAATTTCTCTCTGGAGAAATATTGAATCAGGGGTTTACAATATTTAAAGGATGAAAATTGAGCTGTAAAGAGTTTAACGGCATTCAGGGACCGCTGATGTTTTGAACATTTAAGAGTTTCGTTGGATGGATTATTATTATTATTTATTTATTTATTTATTTTTTACTCCTCTGGTTTGTAGAAGCCACAAGGACGGGTAGGTCCGCTGAATCTTATCTGCCTTGCATTTGTTGAAAGACACATGCCAAACATTCGAGTGCAGGGACCATGGAAAAATGCTTTTTTTGGAATTACTTGGGTAGTGGTTCATTGTTTGATGGCACTAAGCAGATAATTTAGATTTCCTCCCCTTCTTTCTCATCTTTTGTTACAAGTTGCGTTTTTATGGCTGTCGCTACTGCTTTAAAAGCAGTGATCAGTGTCCTTATTTGACTGGAAGCACAACAATTATGGGTACGCTAGGGAAATAAAACAGTAAAAACAAACAAGCCTTAATTATACTAAAGGCTCTCACTGTTAATGCTTAAGTCTTCCCGTGTGGTAATATTGGCACATCCGCCTGGCTCTGTTTCTAATAATTGATTTAATTTAATATAGACTACCTCTCTTCCTGTACACGCCTCCTCCTCTGTAATTCCTTGTAAGAAGGGAAGATATGAGTGTCTGTTATACTGGAGCATCTGTGTAAGGCCTTCGATTTAGTGCTATATAGCGCCATCTCATAAAACAGAGGTATTGCCAATTTTGGTGTGACCAGCATAATTTATACTTAAGTAACTCTGTGTTTACAAGGGAGGAAAACATAATTGTACAAAAATAAAAATGTAAACAACACATCTGGCCAATAAGCCGATTGAACATTCACACATTGTTTGTAGTGACGCCTTTAGGTTCGCGTGGAGATCACTTGGATTTTTCTCTGTGAAAAGAAACCAAGTCACAGGGAAAAGCTACAAGTTTCCAAACTTATCAACTGATTCGGACCAGAGTAAGCAAACTATTGGTGTGAAACTTCTCCTTCAAGCTGACCTGATTTTTGTGTGGCAAAGTGGGTCTCTGGCTTTGACCCAGCATGTTTCAGTTGAGGTCCACAGTTCAATCGCAGTCAATCCAGCGACACCAAGTTGTGCCACAATTTAAGTTGTGCTCTGTGAATTTGTTCCCTAGGATGAAAATGTCTTGAAGCATGTAAACCTTGCAGTGGGAACCAGAGATGGGCAGTAACGCATTACTTGGAGAGTAACGCGTTACTGTAATCTGATTACTTTTTTCAAGTAACGAGTAAAGTAAGGGATTACTATTGCAAAAACGGTAATTAGATTACCGTTACTTTCCCGTAGGAACACTGCGTTACTAAAACCGTGATTTTTTTTTTTTGCAAGAATGTCTCATGACAGTGACGTAAGCGAGTGCGACGTTCGTGACAACAGCTGTGTGCAGATCAACAATGGATCATATATCGAGTACGGGAGAGAGTATGAGCGTGCAGCGTTTAAAACGTGGAAGTACTGACCTTACTTTGAGTTTGATTCCATAAAAAGTGACAAAAACATTAGTGTCCGTTGTGCGTGGGAAGAAAACTTCTTTTTACACCGAAAAAACCCCTAAACAAGCTCCGAGTGCGCAACGACTTAAATTCAAATTCAAATTTTTATTTGTCACGTACACAGTCATACACAGTACGATATGTAGTGAAATGCTTGGACAACTGCTCGTGACCTAAAGAAAACAAAAAAGGAAAAGGCTATGAATAAGATAGGAAATAAATATGAAAAATTAAAAAGGGTAAATTTAACTAGGAAGGAATAAAATATAAATTAAGGTTAAAAATGAAATAACTGTACAACACAAATTAGAATGAAGGGTAAATTTAACTGGGAAGAATAAGATAAAGATAAATATATAAATTAAAGTTGAAAATAAAATAACTGTACAACAAAATACACAATATAGAACTATATAAGAATGTATGAAGAAATCTAAATATAAATAAATATATACACAATAACAGCAGCTGTACAAGTATTAACCGGAAATGAAAAATATAGTGACCAGTGTTGTGCAAAACCAAAGTCCAGAAAGTCCAGTGTGTGTGTAAGAACTGTATGTGTGGGTCAGTACTGTGTGGTGGTGTGATTGAGAGACCGTATCGCCTGCGGGAAGAAGCTCCTCCTCAGTCTCTCTGTGTTGGTCTTCAGGGAGCGGAATCGCTTTCCTGACCTCAGCAGAGAGAACAGTCCGTTGTTGGGATGGCTGAGGTCCTTCACGATCTTCCTGGCCTTGGTCCAGCACCGCCTGCTGTAGATTGAGTGCAGGTCAGGGAGCTCGGAGCGGATGGTGCGCTCAGCTGACCGCACAACCCTCTCTAGAGCTCGTCTGTCCTGCATGGTGCTGTTCCCGAACCAGGTTAAGATGTTTCCCGCCAGGATGCTCTCTATGGTGCACGAGTAAAAGTTAATGGGAAATTCACAGAGAAACTCGCGGATTCTTCACCTGACCGCTGTGGCACACCTGCACCAGAGCACACCTCCGCCTACCCCACTCCTGCTTTACAGGTGAAAATATTTATATTCTGCTGTGTTTTACTTGCATCTATTTGAAAATCAGAATCAGAATACTTTATTGATCCCTGGGGGAAATTATTTTTTGTTACAGTGCTCCATTTTAAACCAACATTAAGACAAGACAGACAATACGCTAACTAAGAATAGTACAATATATACATATATATACATACATACATACATAAGTCACTTATAAATAAATAGTTGGAAAAGAAACATGTGTAGCTGTAGCAGCAAACAGTGTGTTAAGTGGATGCGTTGTACAGGGAGATGGCCACAGGCAGGAATGATTTCCTGTGTCGTTCAGTGGTGCTTTTCGGTAATCTCAGTCTCTCACTGAACGAGCTCCTGTGACTGACCAACATGTCATGGAGTGGGTGGGAGGTGTTATCCAACATTGTCTTTATCTTGGACAGCATCCGCCTCTCCGACACCACCTTGAGGGAGTCCAGCTCCATCCCCACAACATTGCTGGCCTTACGGATCAGTTTATTAAGTCTGTTGGCATCTGCGACCCTCAGCCTGCTCCCCCAGCATGCAACAGCATAGAGGATCGCACTGGCCACCACAGACTCATAGAAAATCCTCAGCATTTTCTGGCAGATGTTGAAGGACCTCAGTCGCCTCAAAAAATAGAGACGACTCTGGCCCTTCCTGTAAAGTGCTGTGGTGTTTTTAGCCCAGTCCAGTTTATTGTCAATGTGTACTCCAAGGTATTTATAGTCCTCCACAATGTCAACACTGACCCCCTGGATTGAAACAGGGGTCAAGTGTTTCCTGGTCTTCCTGAAGTCCACGATCAGTTCCTTGGTCTTTGCCACGTTGAGCTGCAGATGATTCTGCTCACACCACGTGACAAAGGAGTCGACCACAGCCCGGTACTCTGTCTCATCATCCCTGCTGATGCATCCAACCACCGCAGAGTCATCAGGAAACTTCTGAAGATGGCAGGTCTCTGTGCAGTGGCTGAAGTCTGTGGTGTAGAGGGTGAAGAGGAAGGGGGAGAGGACAGTCCCCTGTGGTGCCCCTGTGTTGCTAATCACCTTGTCAGACACACACTGTGGGAGACGTACATATTGTGGTCTTCCTGTCAGGTAATCAACAATCCAGGACACCAGAGAAGCATCCACCTGCATCGCTGCTAACTTATCACCCAGGAGGGTCGGCCTGATGGTGTTGAAAGCACTGGAAAAGTCAAAAAACATGACCCTCACAGTGCTCGCCGGCTGGTCCAGATGGGTGTAGACACGATTGAGCAGGTAGATGATGGCGTCCTCTGTTCCGAGACGAGGCTGATAAGCGAACTGAAGGGGATCCAGATGTGGTCTTACTATAGGTCGCAGCTGGTCCAGGATGAGCCTTTCCAGGGTCTTCATGATGTGGGAGGTCAGTGCCACGGGCCTGTAATCCTGGGGGCCACTGGGACGTGGCGTCTTTGGTACAGGGACGAGGCATGATGTCTTCCACACCACCGGGACCCTCTGCAGACTCAGACTCAGCATAAACAGTTTATGAAAGACTCCACACAGCTGGGGGGCACAGGTCTTGAGGACAAGGGGACTCACTCCGTCTGGTCCAGCAGACTTGCCTGAGTGAAGTCTCCTCATTTGCATCTCAACCTGGTATTGAGTGAAGGTGATGGGTGGGGGAGGGGTGTCAGGAATCTCACAGGAGGCAACATGTGAAGAGAGAGGCTGGCACAGTGGTGTGGCTCTGGATTCCAGGCTGACTGCAGGTGAGGTTGTGGGGGTGGGAGCAGACACTGTGGTGTCGAATCTATTGAAAAACAGATTCAACTCGTCGGCTCTATTCTCACCTCCCTCAGCTCCCCTGCTGTTGGTTGGCCTGAATCCAGTGATGGTCTTCATGCCCCTCCACACCTCTCTCATGCTGTTCTGCTGGAGTTTCCACTCCAGCTTCCTCCTGTAATTGTCCTTAGCCTCTCTGATCTTGTCCTTTAGTAACACCTGGATCTTCCTCACCTCCTCTTTGTTGCCCCCTCTGAAAGCCCTCTTCTTGTTGTTGAGGAGGGCTTTGATGTCCTTAGTCACCCACGGCTTGTTATTTGGGTAACAATGAACAGTCTGAGCTGGAACAATGGAGTCGGTGCAGAAAGTTATGTAGCCTGTGATACACTCAGTAAGCCCATTGATGTCCTCGGCGTGAGGCTCACAGAGTGTTTCCCAGTCGGTCACCTCGAAACAGCCCTGTAGTTCCGCTATTGCCTCCTCTGACCACCTCCTAACAGTCCTGGTGGTCACAGGTTCCCTCCTCACAATTGGCACATAGCGGGGGGTGAGGTGAATCAGGTTATGATCTGACCTACCAAGTGGGGGGAGGGAGGAGGAGCTGTATGCATCCTTGACGTTAGCATACAGTAAGTCTAAAGTTTTCTCTCCCCTGGTGGGACAGTCCACATATTGTTTGAATGTTGGTAGTGTATTGTCCAGTGATACATGGTTGAAGTCACCCGAGATCACAATAAAGGCACTCGGGTGCTGAGTCTGTAGCCGAGCTATGGCAGAGTGGATAGTAAACGCAAAAATATTTTATTTTATGCGCTGGAATGTGCAGAAAATAGGTTTAAATGTTAAACTACTTTCTTCAAGTCAGAGAATGTTGCATATAATTTAATTTTTGCTTGATGCATAAAGTTAAAAGATTAAAACTGATAAAACAAGTTTAAAAAAGAGACATTTCCATTTGATTCCATTTTGTATGATGGATTATGTAGAAAAAGTAGAATTGGGCTGACAGATCTATCGCTTTATTACCTATTCAGGTTGTAAATCGTGTTTTTAAAAAGTAGCTAAGTAACTAAGTAATTAATTACTTTTGAAAATAATTAATCAGTAAAGTAACGGGATTACTTTTTTGAGGAAGTAATCAGTAATTAGTTACTGATTACTTTTTTCAAGTAACTTGACCAACACTGGTGGGAACCTAGAAGAATACCATCGACTCGCCAGATTTACCTCTCTTCAAGTTCCCCTGAAATAAAAATCCAGTTAAAGGATCACCAGTTTGACACACTGGAGAAAAACGACTATTAATCAAAGAGGAAGTTTAAAGGCAGCGAACGAGCAATGCTAAAGCTGAACCATAGGGACTACTGAGGTTGACCTTGAAGGGGAGTTCAGCCCGATTTAAATCAGGCATTGTACACAGTCAGATTACACAATATTAGTCCAATGATCGCAGAACAGTAAAACAGATGCTTGTTTTATTGCATGCTGTGTTACTACTAGAAGTAAACTATAAGACAACTGTCCATCATCTGGGAACAACATCATTTTCTCAGCTAGTCTGACAAATTCTGCAGAGTGTCATAGTCCCGACGAATACCATGAGAATATGTTGACGAGGAAGAGCGCGGACGTTGACAGTGCTGCCATGATTAACACCCCCTTCACAATCACCTTTGTCCTTCATGCACACTATGAAAATCCAAGCTGTCGTATGAGGGTCTAGTCTTGTCTCATGGCCAAGTAGCAGTTTCTTGACTCTCACTGCTGTATCTGACATCTTGAAAGAAAAAAATATCATGTACTATGATCCTGGAATTACACATTATACCAGATAACAAGGCTCCAGCATCAAGCAGGCCCTGCCAGGAATTTTTCAGATGTTAAAAAAGAACGGTAAAGCTTATGTGCGGCACACAGGTATGTTATCTCAGGTCGACATCTGAATCTGTAGGGAGCGCAGCAAACTATAAGCACCTGACAATTTGCAGTAGTGAACGCTAAGAGGATAGCAGGTGTGTTGGAGCAAGATAAAGGAGATGAGAATAGAGAAGGAGAAAGGAATCAAATAATCCGGCCAAATAGATGGGAGGATGGAAGCACAGCAGAAAGAGATTGAAAAGGAGAGAGCAAGAAATAAGTGAGATTAATCGAGAACGATAAATGAGTGTGGGAAGAGAATGGAAAGGCAGAGGAGAGAGGAACGGGCTTGCACAATCAGTAGAATTAAATAGATCGTGCGGATGGAAAGGGCAGATAGGTAGGCCAGACAGATGGTGAGAAAAAATTGGAGATGTGAGTGAAGATGACATTAAACAGACAACCGAATTGAAGCTTGATTTAAAAGGCGAGGTGGAGGAGGCTCGGTCGAGCTAAGGAGACACTGCAATGACAAGAGGGACTGGCAAAAGATGCACAACTGGGTAGTGGCTTTCAAAAAAAATTAAAAGAATGCTTTTTAATCAGAGTTTAGCATCAAGTCAATTAAATGTCTCAGATACAAATCTACTTAATCAAGTTGGAGAAACAGGAACAGAATTGGTTTTACAGGTGGAGGCCACTGACAATTTTTTTTCCTTTCTCATCTTTTCTGACTGTTTTTCACCTGTTTTGCATTTGGCTAGGGTCAGTGTGACTACTGGTAGCATGAGGTGATCCCGGGACCCTGCAGAGGCTGTACAGGTAGTCAATCTCCTCCAGGATGACACATCATTACTCCATAAGCATGGAGTCTCAAGAGCACGGAGAGGTGCCAGAACACAGGCAGTTAGTCGAGGAGAACTGGACAAGGCTGCGAAAAGTTCTTAACCCATCAACAGGACCAGTATCTGCTCCTTTGTGAAAGGAGGAACAGGATGAGCACTGCTAGAACTACAAAATGATCTGCAGGACACTGGTGGACATCTCTCTGACCAGACAATCAGAAACAGACTTCATGAGGGTGGACTGATGTCTGAATGTCCGCTAGTGAACCTGGCTGTGTCAAGCCTGTTTGCCACAGAATACCAGACCTGGCAGGTCGACCACTGGCGTCCTGTGCTTTTCACAAATGAGAGAAGGTTCACGCTGAGCACATGTGACAGACGAGAAAGCGTTTGGAGACTGTAACATCGTTCAGCATGACCGGTTTGGTGGTGGGTCAGTGATGGTCTGGTGAAGCATGTCCATTTAGGGACGCACATTCCTCCACAGCCTAGGCAACGGCACCCTGCCTGCCATTAGGTATCAGGATGGAATCCTTGGGCCTTCTGTCAGATTCTAACCTGGCTTCATCTTGGTGCTCTACAATGTCTGGCTTTATTTGGCAAGAATATGTAGATAGTTCCTGGAGAATGAAGGAATTGATACCACTGATTGCAATAGAACACCTCTGGGACATGATGTTTGATTCAATCCAACAACACCAGGCTGCTGATTTCTTCATATGCATGTGTACTTGTGAAATATTCAAGATTAAAATACAAAAGAGAATTGTGTTACTTACCTAGATATTACCATAATACTTACCATAATTTATGTCTTTCTGGTGCATATCCAATTGCCAGAACCATGTTACTACATGTTACTTTGGGGGAAAAAACATTACCAAAATGACATTTGCAAACAGCCTGAGGGTTTCACATAGTAGTATTGTATGATTGAGTGAAAGAAGCTCCACCAGCCTGTGAATGAGTAAATACAGATCCCAGCTCAATGGACAGTTTGTTTATTGGAGTGTGAGTGAACGCTGATGGAGCGAGCACGTGAAAAATGCTACTTTACATTAGTTTCACCAAATTGATTCAACACAACAAACAATCGAACATCATAACAAGGCCCGTGTGTGGGAGAGGGATGTGCTACTTTAGACGAGCAAACAGGCTACATTATAGCAGCCAAAGTAAAGTGAATTTATGTGGTGTTTTCTGTCTAAATAAAACAGACAATTAGAAAAACCTCATCTGTCGGTACTGTGGAAAGACCACATTATCCACTAAAAAGCCCATTTGGTTTTGTGTTCAGTCTTGGCTGAAATGTGCAATGCAGATGAGTAATCTTTTTTTTTTTTTCCTTTTTAGGTTGATAAGTAGTTTGAGTTTTTATGGTAAAAATCCTACCTCGTGGCGACCGCGCCAGGAGAGCAGTAATCTGTAAATCTGCACCTCTGTGCTGAATAGTTCTCATCTTCTTTGCAGTGAAAGATGATTTATAATTTACCTTCCTGTAGCTTTAGTTTACCTTAGCAGCAATAAGATAACTTTCAGTTTGTTCATACTGAATAGATGGAGAGGTGTTGGTTTGATTTACGTATTTGAAATGCCAAATTATGTGACCAAATGTTTATAGTAATGCTACATAAATAAGTATTGGTTGATTTTATTGAAATGCCAGGTGTGTTACACAGTCTTACATAACTGTGGGCACGTGTATAGATAATCACATAGCATTGATAACAACAGGCTCTCAATAGGGCTCGGTTATCTAAAGTATGCAGTTGTCTTGTTTGCTTTGTGTGCATAACCTGTCTTGTGACAAAGTGCTGAGGCACCATGAGTTCAGATCAGCTAAACAAAGTCCACACTGTGTCTTTTTCTTTTCTTTTTTTTAGCTATCGCTGTGTGTGCACTGTGAGGCTTAAATGGAAGAGTACTTAAGATACCACCAATAACCCCAACTGTTTTTATGGTTTAACATGCGGAGAATAAATGTGTTCTTCTGGGATAAAACGTCCTCACATCGCTTTTTGTTTGCATAAGTAACCCTGTAGCTAACCCTGAACATCTGACATTAAAAAGCCCAAAATCAATACCAAGCGTTGCGTGTACACATACTGTATTGTTATGGTGTAACTGATACTCAATAGAAATCAAGGCAAATCAATAAAAACACCTCCTCACAGCTGCGAGTGTGTTTGTGTGAAACGTGGCAGCTGTGAGCTGAATTCTTCTGATAGAAAAAGGGCTCCACTGTCTACTTATGCAGCTGAGCTCAGCTTATAAAGCTCCACAATGCACATGGTTTACGTGTGTGTGTGTGTGTGTGTGTGTGTGTGTGTGTGTGTGTGTGTGTGTGTGTGTGTGTGTGTGTGTGTGTTTCCTTTAACACATCTCCCCTTACCCTTAGCTCTTGTGTGTAATCCACCATTAATGCTGGAGGGTAGAGGTGTGCTTTTAACAATCACTTGCAGCTAGAAAAACACGTCCCTGGAACTGGTGGAGAGTAATTTATTACTCAACTCCCTTCAGAGCTTCTGAAGGGAGTTGTTGAGACACTTGAATGCACCCTTATGTTTTTATAAGTCGTGTGTCGTGTGTGTAATCACTCTCCTTCATGAATCCTCATTGTTTCACACAGTCGTCTGCGTAGCAGCAAAGTGCTTCCAACAAAGACGGCTAGAAATTTTAGCTTAACACTTGTTTGCCTGTAATTTGACTTTGCTTTTGTTGTTTTTTTTTTTCCCCATATTGATGTAAGTTACATTGACATAAGACTGAAAAACAAAATCAAAAATTCTTTGAATATGGAAGCCACAGCCGTGAAGACCAACAGAACAGTTGGTGAGGCCCTGGCAGCCTCCGGTTGCTGGAGAAAAATGTTTATAGATTTTCATGGTCACCTGTAGTTTCCATGGAAGATGCGCACGTGATTTCAAACACTTACTAACTAACCACAGAGTGGTATTGCAACTTGAAAACATGCAAGGGGAGGTGTTGGTGTTTGACCCATCCAGTTGAGACCTTAAGTTTAGGGAGAATGAGGCTCCTCACTCACCTTATTTAAATTTGTCTGATGTACCTCTGAAAATAGACTCCTTGTGCACCTCTGGATGGTTTCTGGATCTGTGGTGCACACTGAATCGGTTTCCTTATTTTAAACAAACAACTCTTTAACTTTAATTTCATTGTGGAGTATAGGGTGAAGTTGTAGAAAGGAAAATCTGGCAGGTGAAGCTGGTGGTGAACAAGGATTGTGTTGGCAAGGCTTAAAAGATACATAACACACGTACTGGCACACAGCACAGATCATGCAGCGTGATACTCGTGCTCCTGGTTGTAATCTTACCTTGATTACAGCTGTTTGGTCTCTGCCTTATACCTGGAGGCCCAGTTCTCATCACCATCCTCATGTAAAATTGATCCTTGCTTCTCTACTTTTTGCAGATTGCATGTTGGCTTGCAGAGCTAGAAAGTGGGATATACGTACGTGGATATAATTTCTTCAGCAGCCCACCGTTTTGATTTAGGTGTGAGTTTCCACAGAGAAAGTGTTACAGGGATCATGCGCGTCCATATTTTGTGTTTTGTGCCCTGAGAACAACTTCATTAAAACAGGCACAATCTGATGGTCTGTTTTGACTCTGTTGGTCATTATCATAATCCATTTTCACAGATGGATGAAGCAAAACATTTTTTTTCTTTGCTGGAATAGTTGCAATGCCTGCAATGCCTGAGCTCCATCTGCGATCCTTCTTTGAGGTCAGTGCCTTTGAATGTAGGACCTCACGCTCACCTGAAAGAGGAGCAGGAACATCTGCATTTTTAGGCACCATAATGCACATTACATCATCGCTGTCGAGCAGCTTTCTTTTTATAAATATTGAAAAACCTGCTGACATCATCGAGCTGGATTAAGCCAAGACCAAGAGATGTACTCGTTAAAGATAAGCACAAGAAACCAATCAATTCACAGACGATACTTTTCACTTATCACTCCTAACAGATGTCACGGCACATAAATCTGCATGCACCTCAGTTCAATACATTTTTTAGTATAGAAGAAACAGGAAATCTATACATAGTAATGTAAAAATGATGTTTTTACCATTTATAAGGAATATAAATATTAATAAGTGTCTGAAAGGCCAAAAGTCTTAACCATAATAGCATGGAAATGCTGGCATAGGAAAGAAATGGAAAAAGAAATCTCAATAGTACACGTAATAGTACATCTTCTCCAGTTAAAGAGTTACTGTCAATGATGAAACACTACCTAAGTTAGTTTACATTTCTTCAGTATTGAACAGCAGAAATTCAAACTTTTTAAAATTATGACAAATTGCAAAATGCTTAGCAGCGTCTCTAATAAAACCTCTGTAACTTCGCTTCAGCAGCATCAGGTAATGTTCATATGCTGAGTCATGTTTTCTTCCGTTTTTGTTCTACTGCAGAATATTTTTAAGGTTATCTGCTATAAAAAGCCAGGCCAGGAAAATCTCCTTCATATTTTTCTGTTTTATCCTCAGTTACTTTGATACGAAGGCATCTGCTGTGATGCTTACACCTCTGATGAAGTCTCACAAGTGTCAGTACTGATAAATGATCAGAATTATAATATTTCTAACTGTCTTAGGTAGAGCTGGGCAATAGGACGATATATATCGTGTGGACGATAGAAAAGTGTCTATCGTGCCATTTGTCTTCTATCGTTTCTAACCTAATTTTATAAATTATTACATAAAATATATCATTAACACTTTAAAGCCGGTCGGAGTGGGCACGCTCCGTTTTGCCTAATTATTTTTAAATCCCTGTATAACTGGAACCATGTAAGCTAGGGCAATAATTTTTTTTGCATATGAAACCGGAGGAGTTCTACTTACATCTTGGGGCGATCGTGGAGTTCGCCTTGTAATCGGAAGGTTGCCGGTTCGAGCCCCGGCTTGGACAGTCTTGGTCGTTGTGTCCTCGGGCAAGACTCTTCACCCGTTGCCTACTGGTGGTGGTCAGAGGGCCCGGTGGCGCCGGTGTCCGGCAGCCTCGCCTCTGTCAGTGCGACCCAGGGCGGCTGTGGCTACAGTGTAGCTTGCCATCACCAGTGTGTGAATGTGTGTGTGAATGGGTGGATGACTGAATGTGTAAAGTGCTTTGGGGTCCTTAGGGACTAGAAAAGTGCCATACAAATACAGGCCATTTCAATCTTATGCTACCAGCTTGTCCTAGGTCACGGTTTCCTTCCACATATAGCTTTGCAAAAATTGCATAAAAAGCACTTGCAGCAACAAAAACATAATATTCTAGAAACACGCTTTTCCGATCAGCTTTTCATAACACTTCCTATGTTGGAAGTGTTGTTGTTGGTCAGCGTGAACTATCGCATGTCCGCCATTACCTGCCCGGAACCGGAAGTGACGTCATTTTTGCGGAAAATGTAGATTTGTTTTGTTTTTAACCTTCAGGGCCTTATAAGCCTATACTGGTGTTTTTAAAAGTTATGTTTGACTTTATGCTTTTCTGTATCATTTCTTGGATGCTTAGAACTCAAATTACACTGTTGGAAATCGTTTATTTTGATGTACATGCTGTTTTTTTGCAGCAAGTTGGGAAAAGAAAAACTATAGCCAGCCGAAGATACAGCAGTCTTTCACACAAGGCTCTTATGAGAAAACGTCCAAGCGCCATAAACAAACCACAGGAGCCGTCTCGCGTTACATTTGTAAATTCATGGCCCCTGTTTATGTAGTTGAGAAGGACAGCTTTCGTGACCTCGTCAAAGTCCTTGATCTGAGGTACGTTATGCCCGGTCGTAAGCACTTCAGTAAAGTCGAGTTGCCTCGCTTATATGACGCATGCCGGGCCAAAGTAGAGAAGGATGTTTGCAGTGTTGTGCATTATGCTTTGACGACTGACCTATGAACGAGCAGAGATACGCAGCCCTACATGAGCATAACCATCCATTTCATTAACAAAGACTGCACCCTCTGCGCTCGCTGTTTACAGACTGCGTACTTTCCATATGACCACAGGTCAGGTGGTATATTGTGATATATATCGTTATCGTGATATAAAATAATTCATATCGTGATAAATATTTCTTCCATATTGCCCAGCACTAGTCTTAGGCAAAATTTACCAGATTCAAATCTAATTCAATTGAATCGAATCGGGACCTTGTGAATCTGAATCGAATCGATTCTAGAAATCAGTGACAATACTCAGCCCTACATGTGAGCACAAAAAAGCCTAAGAAGTGGTTTCCTTTGAAATTTTGACTGCCTGACACACCAGTTTAACAGAAATGTAGATCATTCTTGTAACTCTTCAGGAACTACACAGTATTGTGTAATAAAATATAAAATTAGAAAATATTTTGTGTTTTGGGTCTAGCCCTAGTCTTCCTCATGTGGATTCGGTCTGGCTGTACTCGGTGATGTGCTTTAACCTCAAATGGTGAAACGTTTGTTGTTTCCACTGTTAGCAGGATCAGTTTTCCTGCATCATTTACAAAGAACTGTGCTTTGTTGGATTTTCTTTAGTTTTTAGGTGCTAACACTGCTCTCGCTGTCAGACATGCCTGCCAGTATGGCCCAGCCCTATCTGCATTTCCAGTAATTGACATGCTTATTTCCAATTAAATTTATATCCAGGTTGGATAATGATCGATTGCATCTCTAATAATAAGGAGTAGTCTATGTCGTCTAGAGCGCATTTACCTGATTTTACAAATAATAGCAAAAAAATTAAGACAACTGTCACCAGACAACAAACAAAATAGAGCAAATATTTACCTGCAAAAATTGAGAAACCATGACAAGCTTTTTTTTCCAAACCATTTTTTGTTTAGCATTTGAAAATCACTTATTGCCAACTAACTTGCTGTAAAGATGTTAAAAAGAAGACATTAACAGCTCAGCACCCCCAGTCAGGCTCATTGAGATCCCGGATGTAAATGCCACACTGAATTACTAGTCATTACATCTGAATGACTGCAACCTTCACAATAAGAGAGTGGATATATATAGGAAGCTGATGATAATCTCCTTATGTGCCTTTCCTTGACCCTCATCTTGGGACGTCGGTGTTTAGCCCTGACTATTGTTTTAGTCATAATCCACACTTGAGTCCAGAATTTTTACTTTTTTTTTTTATCTGTAATGTATGTTATCCTCTTTATTTCACCACGTCCTAATTCCATTCCAGACCTCATAAATTACACAGATAAACCCAGTAGCAGGCTGCAGCTGCCGGCTGTTCAACAATCATTATTCAAGCTACAGTGACGAGAGGAGGCGGAGCTTGTAGGCACCCGACCCCTCCACACACAAACACAGAGCGATGTCCGCCGTCTCCTCATACGCACTGCTCCCTTTTCCACATCCGAAGGCTCGCTCAGTGTCTTCTCACTGAAGCCTGCTCATACATGCAGCCCTCCTCCTCTGTCCTCATCTAGTTTCACACACATGCACTCTTTATCTTTACTCATGCACGCCCCTCCCCTGCTTTGCTCACTTCAAACCAAAATCACTCTTTATTTGTTCTGTCTTTTTGTCTCCTACACATGCACCGTCCAGCTCTCCCATTCTCTTCTCTTTCTCTCTCCTCCCTCTTTCCCTATCTCTCTCCCTCTCTCTGATACACACCCCCCTCCTCCCTGTGTTAGTGCAAAGTAGAGCAAGAGCAAGGAATCACTCGTTCATTTTTTTCCAGCGTCTGCTGTCTTTCTCTGTCTTCTTCGGGCTGCACGGACGGAGAGCGAGGGTTTTTTGGGGGTTTTTCTTGTTTGGTTGCTTTCATCCTCACTGGGTTTGTCTGCCCTTTGGGAGGGGAGGAGAACAAGTGACACAGAGGGCAAGACGGGAGGAGAAGCGGGGCTCTCCCTCCATCCGTCAGGCTTAGAACAAGGGGCTGAGGAAAAAGAGGGGTAACAGTAGGGCGAGGGGAACAGGAGGAGAGGGAAGGAGGCGCCATGGGTCAACTGTGCTGCTTCCCTTTCTCCCAAGCCGAGGAGAAAATCAGTAAGTGCCTCCTGCTCCTGTCTCCATGCGTGGGTGTGTGTTGTTGGAGAAACCAATCGGATTGATACTCAGCGGTGCTGCTTTTTTGGAAAAGACTGCATGTGTGCAGTGTAGGAAGATACTGCACATCGTATATGTGTGTGTGCGTAGTGCTTTGTGTCAGCTGAGTGTGTGCGCACAGCTACATACATGTCAGTGTGTGACCTACACATGGACAAGGAGTGTCTGTGAGAGAGCAGCATCATGTCACAGCATTTGTGTGCAGATTAGTGTTGTGTATGTTTGAGCGTTTGTAGACGAGTGGTCCTATTTCAGCTGTGTAATTCTGTGTCATCAGTGTGTAATTAATCAGTGGCCGAGCAGAGCCACTGATTAAGCTTCAGATGAAACACTTTGTGAATAGGTTGTGCAAAACGTGTCTGTAGAAAGCTGCTCTGTGGCTTTGCATTAGTGTTTATTTTTTATTGTTTGTTTGGCTGTTTGTTTTCGGTGTTGCTGCTTCTGATAAGCAGGTCCTTAATTTCTTGTGCATGTGCATTATTTTGCACACGAGCCAAACAAAACGGGGCTAAACTGTGACTACTACTTACTACTCCACCTCTATTATATTACATAGCAGTGGTCTTTCATAAATATAAAGTTATTAAATAAATAAGCAAAGGAGCTTTTTGCTTTTGTGCTTGCCTTTAAGTTTATATTTCTTATTTAATCGTATAAATTATACTCATAATACCTATGAGTATGTTCTTTTATTAACTTTTGCTGCTTTGCTTTAACATAATGGACTAAAGAAGCTAAAGATCCTGTCACACTGACGCACTTTTTCAATAATGCTCCTTGAAGTTAGATCTACTCATCCCCCTTCACAGCTGTTCTAAAATATTTCATTACTCTGTGGTTTTTATTTGATTGTTTTAAACTCGATGCCCGATATTTCACTGAAACTCTCGGTCTGCGGTCAGCGTATCAGCTGGCCGAGCTACAATTTTGGGCATAATTGGCTCCAATGTCATTGCCATATGTGCACGTCTTAAAACTCAGATTCAAGTTGGGCACAAAGAAAGTTTCGACCTTTTAGCAGACAAATACGAAAACGCTCATCTCACAGTCAAGCTCTGCAAGTCACGCTGCGCAGTGAAGGTCAAATATCCAACTGAGGGGAACAATAAGCAAAACGCTTTTCGAGTGGAGGGAGGGGCGGCTCTAAAATAACTTGTAAATGCCTCTTGGGTTATCATTCTGCATTCGTTTAATCGTCATGTGCCATGGATTAGCCAGTTAACGCGTCTTCTGTTTTTCGAGCACCACTGTTATCTAATGCACGGGGTCGTTGCACAATATCTGCGGTCGGTTAAAGGAAAATTCAAATGAATAAATAGTTAAAGTCAGGGGACAAATTTTCCACTAAGTGACAGCGACAAAAAGAGGCTGCTCTTCATCAGCTTACATGAAATTAAATGAGCTCCAGAGGATAATTATGGGAGCAGTTTGTGGTTTGATTGCAGCCTTCCCTCTCATTGTTCTGCAGCAGCTGTATTGTTAGTTAATTTGGGTTTTGCATGAATGTGCAGCGTAGTTTTTGGGGCTGCTGCATGTCATAGGACATGAATTGCAATTATTACTCTCTTCCTCCAATATTATCAAAACACACACACACAATCTGTTGTGGAGGGTCATAGCATGTCACAACATTTAACGCAACATTAAAGAGTAGTGTTAAAGGTCAATACATCTCTTCTCTTAAACTGAATGCACACATGCTGCCACATATAGATTTGCTCTAGTTAAAGGAGGGTTTCGGTCAGTGTGAGGGTTTCTCTTTTCTCTTCGGTAAAATTGGATTTGCTACTTGTTTGTCTCAGTCCCAGTAATGAAATGAAAGTCGGTAAATTGAAATTGATCTAATGTAGATACTAATAGAAAAGCTAGTCTCTGTGTGAGGCTACGCTTACGTAGAAGGTAGATGATGCCTTCTACGACCTGTCAGTTAGATTAATAATTAAACAGAGATACAAAGTAATAAAATCGTCCACTGATTTATGGTCAGTTAAGGGTATGTTTGTGTGTGCAGGCCTTACATGAGGTCTTGATCGTGCTGATCATGAGGTCATAAAGACAGACTTTGACACCAGCTGAAATGGCTCGTCTGCAGAAGGGCTGTGGGTGTGTGTGTTTTCTTTTTTTGTAAGGGCAGAAATATTAAACTGGGCTGAGTGTGTTCTCCCCTCCTCTCTGTTTTCTCCCCGATGTGTCTCTTTGCTCTTTTCCCCGCTTGCAGCTGCATTGCTATAAACAGTCGAGCCACTGTGCCCTACTTCTGTGTGGAGAGAGAAGGATAGAGAAAAGGAAAGAGCGGCGCAGGGAATGAAAACTAATGAGGGAGAAAGGAGGGATTGGGCTTTAAGAGAAGTGGGAATATTGAGACAAAGACAGAGGCAAGTAGAGGGAGCCAACAAACGTGTGTGTATGTGTGTGTGCGTGTGTGTTCTGTAGGTCAGATGCTACCCATGTGATGTGGTGACAGTTGCCCCTCGTGAGCGCAACAAGACACATGCGTACTTGTGTTCCTGCTGTGTATCTGTGTGTGAATAAAACACTGACCAACAAGACAGGGTGTCACACGGTGGTGTTGGCTGTCACTGCTGGTGAAACTTAGAAAATTGAAACAGTTGAATTAATTTCTTTATATGACTATAACTTTATGAATAATAGCCATTTTTTGTCATACCCATTAAAATGCCGTATGAGAGCTAGATGTGTTCTTACGGTTGTTATTTAGTTGAGTATTAATGTAAAAAATGTAATCGAAACCCAATCCTTGACTTGATCAGCAACAATAATCAGGTATGCTGTGGTGTTTAAATGATGCTCGGCTCAAAGTGTTACAAGAAACCATGTCCCACACCATTACACCGCCACCACTATCCTCAGCCGTTGATACAACGTGGGATGGATCTGTTCTTTCACGTTGTTTACACCCAATTCTGACGCCAGTATATAAATGTTACAGCAGAAATTAAGATTCCTCAAATCAGGCAACATATTTCCAATCATCTGTTGTCCAGTTCTGGTGAGCCTGTGTGAATTATACCCTCAGTTTCCTGTTGTTAATTGACAGGTGTGCCATCCAGTCTGGTCTTCTGTTGCTGTAGCTTATCTGCTTCAACATTCAATGTGTTATGCATTTATGTGTGCTCTTCTATAGCTTGGTCGTAACAGGTGGTTATTTGATTTGCGGCGTTAAAAAACAGATGCAGTTAGGTTGTTTTGCATTGTTTGAAGCTGACAGCTGGTTGCTTGCAAAGTTTCCAGGCTCCAGTTGACTAGTATTGACCCTCGACTACGAAGTCACACGTCAGTCAACAGTATCCTGGGCTCTCATTGGTAGTCGCTTTAATCTCTCACCTGATAGTTCAGAAAAATTTATCTCAGGTCCACTCACTCTGTGTTGCCAGTGTTTTTTCACCCATAGTCCACTGAATTCAAGGAATGTCATTCACTTTGTATGATCACTAGTCATCGTTTTCAGTGTGCAAACAGCTTCACTGTTGCCTCAGCTCAACACAATCTGGCCATTCTCCTCTGACTTCTTGACATCAACAAGCCATTTTCACCCAGACATCCTGCTGCTCATTGGATCCTTTCTGTTTTTCAGAAAATTCTCTGTAAACTCTAGAGACTGTTGTGTGGGGAAATATCAGCAGTTTCTAAAATACTCAGAAACTGTTGTGCAGCTGTTGTTGGTGCCAACAACCATGCCGCATTCAAACTTACTTAAACCAGCTTTCTTTCTGACATGGAAAGGACAGGAGCAACACTCATGTCCTTTCAGTGCAGTTAATTTGTACCCATATCTTAGATTCTTTTCTTCTTCTAACAGTCTGGTAAAGGTAAACTTTATTCCTCACACAGCATGCTTGGGACAAGCTATTAACAGTCACACAGCCTCTATATGGATATCTGTTTTAGCTTTTCACCTGCATGATCTGTAACTAAAGAGCAGAAATGACCTTGATCGGACATCTTTCCCTGTCGCATGGGTTTGCACAACTGTGACGTCACAGAAGTGTTAAATATCCAGCTCTGTGTTTGTATTTGTGAGATGTGCCGATGAAGTCAGCAGGGACCACGTGCGGAAGAGGGGAAGCAAATCGACAACAAAGAGAAACAGAGAAAGGGAAGAGATGGATACAGCGCTGCTCATTTCACCTCTTTCCTCCCAGCCACTCCTCTGTGCTAAGATTTCTTCTTTTATTCTGGCGCCTCTCTGGTTTTACTCGTCCTTGTTGTATGGAAACATCAGGAAATGAAAGGATTTCTGAAATGATTACCTATCAGATGGGCTCAGGTGTTTATAGACGAAACAATCTGACTGAACTAACAACATACAGACAGCTGTAATTGATCAGACACACTCGGTAAGTGAAAAAGTAGGGAAACTCTCGAATTTAGTAACATCTCCTTTAGGAGCAACACCATGCCTCGCAGTTGGGGTAGGATGTTTGTGTTGGTCTGCTTTGACGTCTCTCTTCAACTGCAGACGTTCGACTTTTGTCTCGTGTGTCCACATAAAACGCTACTCCAAGAGTGTTGTGGAGCACTGAGATCATCTTTCACAAACTTAAAATATGCTGCAGATTTGGTTTTT
Source organism: Copadichromis virginalis (assembly GCF_057382275.1). NCBI lineage: Eukaryota > Metazoa > Chordata > Actinopteri > Cichliformes > Cichlidae > Copadichromis > Copadichromis virginalis. The sequence continues at coordinate 6,619,922 of NC_140632.1, read as the reverse complement.
GGGAACCAGCCTTCCTCTAACACCATTCAGTGTTTTCCTTATGATAGACACATGAACACGACTTTAGGAATTTGTTGATCTGTGCACGTTTTGGTGTCACCCATGGGTTTGGGGGTTTTATTTGGTTTTGTTTCTAACTTTTCATCATTACATGTCTTGCTTTTTATGTGATCCAAGCCAGATGTCTACTCTAAAGAAGATTGTCAACAGTCTTAAGTTTTGTTTTTTGCATGGTTCACACCAAACAGCCTTTTTATTTTTGTAAAGAAAATCAGTCTGTGTGATTAACTGGATTTTGTGGATTTTATAAAACCCACATTTAAAGTTTCCTCTCCTAAATTGAAGATGTTTTATGTTTGTCTTTGCTCAAACCACATTGGATTAGTAATCAGATCTGAAGTTCTGCTAATGCCAAAGCACTCAAAAACCTTTCTCTGTATTACTAACACTGAAATATTCCCATTCTTTCATGACCTGTAAGTGTGCTTTTATAAGAGTGGACCTGACAGCCCAGGTCACTGAGCAGAAAAGGCCATTTCTGAGTGCTGTCTGCCTTTTCCTCAAGTCCTGATACTAAGGAGTGAGTCACATTTGGGTTTAAATTACACCACACATGGCCCAAAGAATGGCCTAGGGGGCCTGGGGACTAAGTTTTGGTAACATGACGACAACCCACTGTCTCCTTTTTTAAGGTGCAATCAATATGTGATGTTCACTTCTTCAGTGCCTTTTCCCCATCAGTGCTTGATTGTGACAGGATTGTAGCCAGCGTCTGTGTTTGTGCAGACTCTGTTTAAGCTCAATTTGTTTTAGAACCGGACCAGACTGTCTCCAGCCGTTATAAAGATCTCCAGCACACGTTAAAGCCAAATTAGATACAGTTCTATGTGTAAGTAATGAAAATAAACCAGTTTACTATCACTGCTTACTGGTGAGGTGTGGAAATGAGCAAACAGACTATGATGTGTTGCTCTGTCACACCAGAGTAAAAGACCGAAACCTATCAAATCAAAATGCAGTGGGATTTTTTTTTTTCCCGTGCTTGTTTTCCATTCACACTAAAAGACCGGGCTGTTTGATGCACAGTCAAACTGAGTTCACAGACGCCGCACATGCCTGGCTCTGCAGCTTTAATGTCTGCTTCCAGTGTCAAACCCACAGGAATCTTAAAAGATCACGTGCCACTTTTTTTTTTCTTAAGTTAATGAAAGCAACGCTGAAACTGTTATCTTTATTCATTGTCGGTCACATGGCTCAATGAAGGCAGTGCTGGTCTTTTGGGCTAGATATCATTGCTCATTGGATCTGCTGACATTTCTTGCAGCTCATCAGTCGGATTTATATTTTTGGACCAGATAAAAATGGCTCAACACAAGTTGAAGATGGACACTTTGGTTTTGTCGCTGCAGTGTTTACATTTACTTATTCAGTCAAACGTTCACATATTAATCAGCCTTTCTTCCTGCATGTTCATTTAACTGATTTCCTCTCACTGAGTTTGTGATAATCGTCTTTCTAAAAAAACTACGGTAATTGTTGGAACCACTGCTGCCTAAAATAATTGAAAATGTACTTTGTTCAAGTATTATTGGACTGCTACAGTATTAAAGCTGCCACGTTTTCAAAATGTTTGAAAAAATTGGAACTACAGCGCAAGTTGTTGAAATATTTTCAGTTATAGTCCCACAGAGTAATGCTACCCCACTTTACTAAATCTGTTGTTATTATTGGTGATTATTGGTGCCATCTATGAGTCCGCAGCACTTTGTTTCCGTGTGTAATTGTGCAGTCAGCATGGCTTTGGCTCGCTACCATCCGTGTCCATTTTTAGTTCATTAGCTCAGTTTGCTGAGCGGCGTGGAAATCAGGAAGCTTCCCTTTTTTTCAAGTTTATTAAGAGAAACTTGAAATTAACAAAAAAAAATTCTGATCACACTTTATTTATCACCATTGTTTTTTTTTTATCTCATTATTTTGTATTTAGAATGATATGAAAGCAGATTAGTGGGTCCATCCTTGTGTCTCATTTTGTTTGAGCCATTAAAATTGTCTTCACTGCGCTGGTTGAGTTGTACAGATCTGGGCACCAACACCCTGCTGTATCCCATTGCTCTGGCACGGCGAAGAGATGGTCAGAAACGTAATTACTTTCTTGTGTTGCAAGATTCACAAAGTAGTGGAAAATTAAGCCACGTTACAGCTGCAGAATTTTCCTCGGTGATAAAATCTAACCTGGTGCTTAATAATAAACGATCCATGGACAGCTCATCCTCATAAAGTGTATACCAGGATATGGGCTGCTGAGAATCAGGCATAAATGTGCTGCACTCTGCTGCAGTCAGAATCAAGTATGGAAAACTTTCTGGTATATTTCTCTGCAAACTGTCAGTGCTCTGTACCCCAACCCACCCCTCCACAGCCTACAAAACCCCGCCGGCCTCTTCTTTTTCAACCTCAGCTTTCTCTCTTCGTCTTTGTCCTCGCATGCACCAAGTTCATTTTCCCCCCCCTGCTTTTTCTCATTTCAAGCTCCATCCTATTGCACAGATATTGTTACCCTCTGCTTCCTAAAGTCACGTACTGAAGAAGAAGCTTTTACATTCAGTCTCTTCTACATTATTAGACTACTATGAAATTCTTCTGTTTTCCCAGTTGTTTGCGGATGCTGAGGTCAAAGCACGCACTCATGATACAGCAAGCCTTCCTCTAGGGCCCGAACACGCTCCTCTCCTCCTCCTTTTTATTTACCCATTCCTTTCATCCTCCTTCTGCAGATATGCTGCATTGATGTTCTGCTCAAACCCCTGTGAGAGCTTTCAAAAATGATCAGCTCATTCAAAGTAAAAAGAGTGTATTTATGACAGCAAATTTTTAGATAGTTAGCAAACACAATCCAGTAAATTAGATTCAATTTAATGCGATTATTAAGGATCATTTTAGATACTACAGCTAGTTCCTGTGCACGGTTTTGCATCATCAGTAGCTGCCGTTATCTGGTCCGTTTAATTTCCGGTTTGGGCTCAGTAGAATATCCATCCATCCAAGAGGTGATATTTTCAAGTGAAATTGTCCAGGTTTCAACAGAATCCTGCAAATGGTTCTCTTGAAGAAAAGGCTGTTAAAAGCAAGATGAATAAGTAGGGGAGGTTGTGTAAGAGAATTTGCAGTAATGGTGTTTAACGGTCCCTTCAAAGGGCAACATATATTACAGTGGAGTGGTGACTTCGAGCAGACACACACTGCCACTTGACGTTGTACAGACTCAAAGCTGACAGTGTACGGTCAAAATCCTAAACATAGCGTCTGCACACCAAGAACAGCAAGAACCTTTCAACCTTTGCCTCTCGGAGCAACTATGAGACCTGGAAGATATTAGAGACCGAGACAGCAGGAGCACATCAGAGAGGAACAAAGAGAACATATCAAGAACACCCAGCAGCTCCGATGCTTTAAACTATATGTTAACATCAGTACATGGACATGCTGTGACTGTGGCAGAGTGACCTTTTTATTTAGAAAACTTAATAGAAAACCTCTTTGAGTTATTGAAAACCACTCCACATGTTAAGATTAGAATTGTGTTTTATTTAATAAGACAATTGCTGTTGCTGTTGATTGAATGCATATTCATTTGGTTGAGTTTCTGTGGATCTGAACCAGCAGCAGCAGTAGCAGAATAGTGATTTCATATGTCTTTATGTACCTTGTCACATGTCCTAAACACATTGAGGGAACTAATTACATTTTACACAACTTTTCACATGGAGTCTGCAACAGCTATAACAATAAACTTAGTAATAAACGTCTTAGATTTTGTTTGTCAATGGTGACAGTGCCAAGCCCATTCTTGTGAATATGTCATCACAGTAATTCTTGAAAGGAGTCTCCATCTATCTGCTAAAGCCAAGGATGAACTGATAAGATTGTGGCTGTAAAAGATCAAGGGTCAGCTTTACTGTAATATCAAAAGGATTTGCAAAACCCTTGTTTGGACCATTATTCAGTAGAGGTGGGAATCACCATACATCCCACAATACGATATTATCACAATACTTAACGCACGATACGATATTATTGCAATTTTTTAAAAATATTTTGCGATATTCAGATTCTGTACATAAAGGTAAACTTTATCAATATTCATTTTATCTAATAACAAAGTCTCACACTCAGTCTTTCTCTCATTTCAGTCAGTTTTAATGTTGACAAACTGAACGGTTTGTATTACAGTCTAGTCCAACTTAACTCAATGCAACCATCTGGTACAATTAAAGCTATTCTGAACTATGCAATTTGTGAAAACTATGCAGCCCCTTCAGCAACTGAAGAATTTCAAAGTAAATTAAAAAAATATATAATTTTACATTAAATAAAAAAGTTTTAAACTTAATTAAAATAAAACATGTCTTAAATTAAAATAAGTATGTCATGTTTATTGCTGCCATAAAAAAAGTTAAACACATTTGGACAGTGAAGGAATGTCAGAGCATGTTCCAGGCCACAAAAACTTTTTTGTAACAAAATATCGATTTCTGTTGTCCCTGTATCGATACATTATTAGCAAACAAAATATCACGATACTACACAGTATCGTTTTTTCCCCCCCACCCCTATTATTCAGTGACTCAGGGAAAGATAAGAAACTGAATTGCTAATAAAATTAGTTTTAAAGTCTACACTGCACCTTGACTGATTACGGGAGGGACACAACTGTAAGGCTGTAATGTAATCATTTTAACAGTAATGCTGTAATTCTAGTTTGGATGTGGATAAAGTCAAGTCAATAAAGTTACACTAAAAGATGTATTAGTCATGATAGTTCAGATACATTAGCCTGGATCGAAGTAGAAAACCAACGAACCTCTGCCCCTTTGTTTTAGAAACGAGAACAAAAATTACATTAGCGTATGATTAGGGTCACTCCTTGATGATGGGACCTCAGTGCAGAGCGCTTGTAACTTTTTTTCTCTACTGTTTTTTTCTTTCAGTCTAAGACCAAAAAAGCTGTTTTAGAGACTTGAAAAAGGCCAAAAAGTGAGGAAGTGGAACGTAAGAAAGAGGCAAAGAAGCCAAATAGGTAAAGACGAACTGGTTTGGGAGAAGATGATACTTAGAGGCTATAGAGAGTTAAACTTGACAACAAAAACAGATGGAAAGTCGGTACAACCTCCTTTTGCTGTTAAAAGTGTGTGTCTGGTTCTCATCACTGTCACCATGACTACACAGCCAGCAAAAAAAAGGTGAAGAGAGGGAGAGCAAGAGGAACAAATGTTTGACTAAAGAGAGAGCGAGGTTAGAGAAGGTAAAAGCAGAGTGGCAGCGAGAGGAGAGGATACGAGGAGGGCTGGTGCTTTGAGAAATTGTGGGAACACTGAGTGTGTGTGTGTGTGTGTGTGTGTGTGTGTGTGTGTGAGTGAGGGGGAGAGAGAGATAAGTTGAGCGAGTGAGATTCATGTGTCTGTCAGCCTCGTTGCCGTGGAGTCCGTTTATCCGCAGTTTGAAAAGCTTATCTGTTTCTCTGCTAGTGTGTGTGGGTGAGAAACAGGTACAGAGGATGGCTTTACTGCCATCATAAAGGCCGTCACTTCGACAGGTCAAGATTGAATAGGCAGATAGAAACACGCAGTCACATTAACAGATACAGACACAGAAGAGACCTTTGACAAGCGAGACGAAACCACCTTACGTAAGGTTGGCATCGAAAGCGATATTTTCTGGGTGTTCAATGCAACGGAAGGAGCTCAAGAAGCGCTAAGTCACGGTTTTAGTTCACTCTTATGTCATCGTATCTTGTCCAGTGTTTTATTTTCTGAAGTGCAGCCTCAAAATAAAAGCTTCTGGTATGCAACAGATTTCTTTTAAAAGCCACTTTTTACAAGAAGAAAACTTGCCCACGGTATTGTGCCCTGCTTTCCTTCTCCATCCTTCTGTCCAACCTAATGCAATATTTTGGTAGTATGACTCAGTGGCTTTGGTTAACAGTTTTGCCTTCACAGTATTTCTGCATCCATTTTAGGCTTCATGTAGCCCCGGGGTCCAAAACTAATGTTTAAAATCACTGCTGTCTAGCACTGAAAGTATCTCCCCCGTGGTAACACACAAAGAGGCTCTTATAACGGCGCTGTTTGGAGAGTGTGTGCAATCCCTGAGACGCCAGAATATGTCTGCTTTGTTTGTTTGTGCTTACTTAATATTTGATGTTTGTGCTTGTGTTGCAGATTTGGTTCAGGCTCCAGTCCGTGCTAAACGCTCAAGTACGTGTCCTCCTCCCGTCATATGTGTACAATCAGAGTTGGGAGGGTTCATTCAAAGTGTGATCTGCATCTGATTACAAGCTACAACTGCAATGACCCTAAAGCCATCATTTCCCATATACCTTCACAACAATCAAATTCAGGCTGATTAATGGTGTGATTACTTCTTGCCTTGGAATAATCTCCAGTTTATTGATTACAAAAGATGATACCATCTCGTTGCTTTTTTGTATCCAAATCTTGTCTCTCTGATCATTCTCAGTATTTTTACTAATATTGTTGTAATCCAATCACATACAATCTCATTCCTCTTTATTAAGTTAGCGTAAATGGTGGAAGCAGAAGCAGTCTCTGTCCTATTTAGAGCATCTGGGCAGGAAGTGATTAAGTAGGCTGTCCATTAATCGTGCTGCTGGGTTTTATGTATTTGTTTCAGTTGCATCCCCCTCATTTGAGTAAAATAATTCATCCTGCACTCGAAATCATAATCCTTGTTTACATTTTAGGTTTACCTTTCTTACTTTGATATTTACTTACACATATTTTATTACAGACATTCCTTCTTCATGTGTTTTATTTTCAATCTATATTCAAATAAATTACTTAAATTGGGTTGAGACCTTTAGAAACTAGTGGACATATAATGGGTTCAGCATGTGTACAAACTGCAATTCAACTGTAGAACCAGTAGAACCCTGTTGAGGAATAGCTCTTGTAGTCGTCTTGTCCTTTGCAGTAAATTACACAGTTCCCACCGTGATATGATTCTTCTGTTTTGATGAGAGGCGAGGTTTCACCCAGTTTGTTCCGGCTGTAACCGTCACTGACTGGGCTATTTCTCAATTCATAAAATGATGATTAGACCAAACATATTGAAATATGCCAGCTCTAATGCATTCTTATACAAACCCTCAAATATCCAGCATAAAATTTAACAAAACATAAATAACAAAACACAATTAACGTACAGTTTTCAGCTTTTATATGTGAACTGCTGCCGAGAAAGAAAGCAGAGATTAGTTTGACCAAATTACAGCTTTACTGTTGTTAGGCACAGTTTAATTTAACTACATTTACTGCAGTTTTACTATATTTTAAATGTTGATTAAACAGTTTCTGACAGCAGAGAGGACTGCAAACATTTTAATGTTTGTTTTACTTCAGACTGTCGCCCACTAGGAGGTTGCCTAAGTAAAGTGCAGAATATGCTCCTTGCTTAAAAAATAAATAAATAAGTATTGGCCCAGTTGCTGTTTATCTCATGAATCAGAAACCGGTCATCAGTAATGAGCGGACGCTTTGTGGCGCTGACTGTGAGGGAGTTCTAAGAGTGGAGCAAAGACTAAACAGGATGACCGTCACATGATTTAAACGATTGTGATCATTAGTGCTAGGAGCGCCACTCTGCGCTACTTAGAAATCTGCCTGCAGTTTTACTGAGAAAGGCATATTCAGTGAATTCAGTCACTAAAACTAAAGGGTAGATAGAAAAACAAACATCAATCAGAGGTATGACTCACTCAAAAAGACAAGCAGGCAGGTAATCAAATAACATCTCAGTACAACAGCAGCAGCGTTTTGTAGAAAGCACAACATCGATAAACCTCAAGTTGCTAAAACAGAACATGTTCAAAAACAATAGATGGAAAAGCTGATTCGAGCACACGGGGACGTTAAATAGATGAGTGAGAAGCAACTGCTGGCTTGTTCTGACGACTCCTGTTTTCTGTTTGGCGTGCTGTTACCAGGCTGGACGCTTGGCATAAACAGCATAAATCCACAGTCCCACAGTGCTCGTGTCATCAGACCGTGGCGGAGGTGATATACTCGCGACAGTGACTTATTCCAGTGGTCTGGATAACAGATTTCAGCTCACAGTCGGTCTTTGGTGACTGATGCCACTGTATTATATTCTGCACAGAGGTCAGCAGATGCACTTCACTGATATTTGCATATTAACAGAGGGCACAGCAAGGTCGGTGGCACCTTGTTGTATTTATTATTCATGGGTATGCTAATTTAGTAGTCTGCACAGAAGGATTTTCATATAAAATGACTCATTGTGTGTGGATTGTCACTTATGTAACAGTCTAACAGCAGATGACTGAACAATTAACACAGCATCAGAACTTGCTTTAATTTAATTTCACCATCTTGTTGGTTAATATTAAAAAAAACATAAGAGAATGTGACACATGGCTGGTTTGAGACACCTCTGTCGGATGAAAACAACAGATGACAATAAATTACGCATCATACTCTCAGCTGGTTCTGACCTCAGCAAAATTATCATCGTCGTCTCCTGCTGTATGCTCTGTCTCACTGTATAATGAATAATAGAGCACGACGCTGATTTCAAATGAAACAAACCTATGGGCCCAGTGGGATTCTGTGGTAAAGAGGGTTAGTGTGCGAATCTTGTGCTTGGCCTTGGTAATCAAAAGCTAATGCGGTTATATAGTGTTTGTGCGTACCTGTGTGTGTTTGTGTGCGCCAGACAGACTGGATGGCTGAATGATTTTTCTATTACTCTCTTTCTGAATGGCTTGCTCCTGCCTGTCCATCCTACAGCCTGCCTGCCTGCTTTGCTCTCTTTCTACATGAATTATTGACTGACTGACCATCTCGGCGATTCTTCTGACTGGCGTTGCCGTCTTTCTGTCTGCCATTTTGTCTGTAGCTGAACTAAACTTAAATGATTTGCTTTGGTGTTCAAACCAAAAAGGAAATTAATATCAGCTGTTTACATCTTCTGTGACTATCATCTCTGCAACGATCACTTCTTTCCTATTGCGACATCAATCTGTTGTCGCCGTGTTCAGTCTGTGATGAGTGGAGAATCCACACAATTAATTATTGTCAGATTAATGGTTATTTTCTGTTTTCATTTTGAGCATATTAGAAAAAGAATGAAACGGGTCGTGCTTTCATCAGAAAGGCACTCAGACACCACAGGAAGCAGCTTAGTGCTGCAATCAAATTTACCGTCGAGTTAAATGTCACTATAGCTAAAAATTGACTAATTCCTGACACATATGGTGAAGTGGAAGCTCAGCTGGAGCCACAAACACAGAGAACAATCAGCAGTTTCATGATGGGTTTGGATATTTTTTTTATTGAGTACTGATGTTGCTCTAACATGCCCTTTTACAGGCACAAGGGGGCATTTATATTCTGACAGTTGACGATGGTGGTATAAATCGGGTTTAGAGTTTCATTGGCATCCTTGTTATCACTCCCATGTTTTTATTCTTGGACTGTGTAGCGTAGCTTTGCATTCAGGTTGATGACAATACTGTGGAAATCTCCTATCACTGACATCATTCAGATGTTTGTGCACTGGTTTGTGTTTAATAGGAGCACCCATCATTATAACAGTGTGTGAAAATATAATAGGTCGCCTTTAACATTGAAGGTGCCAGTTATACAAAATTTGCCTTTATTACATTTTAAAACTACGCGCAATATGGGCTAAAACGAATTTAGACCTCAGTCACGCAGGCTTACAGATCAGTCATTGACCCTATGGCAACATCCAGTTGCTAGGGAAACGTACGTGTTCCGCAACCAGTTGGCAAGTGGTTGCTGGAGGTTGCTTGGAGTTGCCAGGTGTAATTGGTAGCCAAAGAGTGTGCTGCACCTAGTGCTGCATCATAGATTGAATGGCAGATGCCAGCTTGTCTGAAAATACTCGCCAACAACTTACTCAGCAGTAGTCAAACTTGCAAAATTGATATGCAAGCCAGAAACGTGGCAACGTTTGACTTTCAACTTAAAGTCAATGTGTTGAAACATATTGGTTGCACTGGTAAGAAGCAAGTTTTACTCACTAGAGTCCCCCATGTGCTGCATCATTGTTGCCACCAACTCCAGCAGCAACTCGGCAACTGCAAGTGGTACACACTTTGCCTAGCAACTGGAGCTAACTAAGGGAAGGAGGGGTCATTACTGACCAGACTCTCGACCTTGAGGCAATATTTATGTAAAATGTTTTGCTATGTCCAATACCCTTTTTTTTTTTTTTTTTTAAACAATTTTAAAGTAAGTAATTTGAATCTGGCCCATGGCTGGATGGCTTTCTCCTTTGGCACAATTCCACTGATCTTCTAAGATTTGTTGATTTTGATCAATTATGTGATTTTCTTTGTTTTTGTTTCCCCACAATATTGCTGACAAACTCTTTTATTGGCAAAGTTGATTGATTACTTTTTTCAACTCGCTGTTAATGGACATGACGTGCTCATATACTTGTGCTTTTGCTACCCAGGTGGGCGTCGCCGGTCTGAGCCAGACGAGGCGGAGCTGCTGAAGGTCAGCAAGCGACTGGTCGAGGACGCCGTCAACCGCGCCTTGCAACAGTACAAACAGGAAACACTTCAGAATGGGGGCGGTCCTAATGCTGCCGCAGTGAAGCCCCCTGGAAATACAGAGGAAACTGCTACAAAGACGAACACTACAGCCAACTCCATCACAGTGAACAGGAAGTGACCTCACCCGACCGAGGCGCAGAGACTGAAAAACCAGCAGTCCGGACACCATCAGCCAAGCTTGGTTAGACATGAGAAGAGTCAGTAAGACCTGGGCACAAAGCTTGAACCAGCCAACCAGTCAGCCCGCTTTGCTGACCAGCTAACCCAGCTAGCCAGCCACGCTAGCCACCCGCCCACCTGACCTAGCTCGACACAGTGCTAGTTAAATAGATGTAGCTTGAAATTAACGCCAGGTGACCGTCCTAACAGGCCAGCCTGTTTAGCCTGTTGACTTACCGCACCAACTCTGCTGTCCTACATCTAACAGCGAGAGTTTCGTCCCTCCTTCTGCACTGATCTGCAGGGGAGGGGTACATGTTGGCACTCAAACCCAGAACACAGATGTGAAGCACTCCTGTAGAGACACTCATCCGTATTTAAGGCTTCACTGTGACCCGTCACTGCAAAACTGCCCTTTTAGAATAAGAAAAATTAAGTTTTGTTTATAGTTTAGTTTACCTTTTAAAATGAACTTGAAATGTCCTTTATTTCCCTCTGATAATGAAAAAAAAGCCTTTTGCTGAAACGGTTTCAGGTGAAGAGTCTTTCACCATCCTTTAAACGTCTTCTGCCTTCATAGACAGAAAATCATTTGTTCATCTTTGTGGCTGAAGAGGCCGTGTGACTGGCTGGATTCTTCAAACTTAAGTGTGAGACACGCGTCAGTATGCTGGACTTGAATCTGTGCAAGCTTCTGTTGCATTTGGCAGTCCACTTAAATAGATCTTATTTATATTTCTATCATTTTATTTTATCTTCTTCACGTCTGGTACAGAAACTGACATAACCTGCCCCCACCCCACAGCTTTGCTTTTAGTGTCATATATTACAGTTGCATTACCAGAGTGTGTACTACCGAGGCAGCACCGAGACAATCATGGAGTTGAGATAGATTCACTTTGGAAACTTAAGTGATGCTTTTGAGCAAAATCCTATAAATCAACCTCCACTAAAAATAAATAAAAACACTAACTTTGGTGGCTTGGGGATGCTCCAAAATAAAATGATGTGCTTCAGCGTAACATTACACTATGAGTTGCCAAAAACGTCTCTCCGTTAATGCCAGAACCTTCATGATTAAATCCTTGACAAGCTGTTATTACTGTTAGACTTAAGTATTTATTTCAGAACTCGCCTTCCTCTCTAATACATCAGTGTGATTTTTCTTTTTTTTGTTTGATTCTCTATGAAATGCATTTTTAAAGAGCAGCACAGTTGGTCAATTGTTAAGTCTGTGACACAGGCTGGAGTCCGTTTGTTTGAGGCTCAGTGTTTTTGTTTTGGGGTGTATCAGTATGCTGATGCTGAGAAGCATCTGATTCTGTAGTACTGTACATGGAAGAGCTGTTAAAGGCAAGCAGTGATTGAGAGTCCCACAATAGCTCCTCACAGCTGAGAACCCCACAGCTCCTAATTTCGCTGTCTTCCATCTTTTTTTTTTTAATGTAAGCTTAATGACATAGGCCCTTATAGCGTTGTGCTCATGAAATCCATCCACTGTTATTCAGAAATACGTACGCACCAGTGTTAAATTAGATATTACTGCAGGAAACAGCTAGAACAGTGATTATTTAATCTGTTTAGCTGCTTTGTCTTACAGCTGATTTACATGATTTAATGTAAAAACATAAAAAATGAAGACGCTGGATTTTAGTTTGTATTTCGAAGGTGTACAAAGCACAAGATTTTTGTAATTTATGTTTTTAAAAACTGGTTTCGGATTTTACAGAGCAGGTTTATACTGTTCAGATCAAAGTGGCCTTCAGTCACTAAAACAAACTCGTGCGATTCTTGTTTTCTTGAAGGATGTTTTTTACCCCGCGTGTGGGGTAGCTTCGGGGATTTGCCAAAGTCTCTTAAACATCAGCCTGAGGCTAAAGGGTTGGATTCTTGAGTTAAATGTTTTTAAAAAAAATTAAAAAGTCCACCATAAAACAGAATATGTGTTATTTCCATTGTAAGAAAAAAGCAAGTGACTTTGATTTTCAGCTGTTTGAGGTTTAATTTCCCTGCAGTGAGAACAGGTGTGAGCTGGAAAATGCACTCTCATCTCTGTGGAACCTACTTAAACGGTCAATAACACAGACGGATGGAAGGAGGAGGAGGAGGGGGGTAGCTGTCTTAAGGTGGACTTTGAATATTTTCTTTTCGCTTTTTTTTTTTTTTTGTTGTCACCAGGTCCTTAATCTCCTTAAAATCCCCTTTAATACACAAGTTGTCCTGTTGGCCTGTTCATGTGTCTGTGAAAGCGTGGATGTGTTTGTCTGTGGGACGTTTGATCAGCGGTTCCCCTGAGAAATTCTTGTCTGTATCAATCATGCAAACTCAGACTTGCGTGTGTGTGTGCGTGTGTGAACAAGCGTACAAATATGTCTTCTCTGTTTGCCTTTCCATGTTTCCACGTGTATGTCCGACTGAGTGGGTGTGTTGTTTGTACTGTGTTGTATATCTTGTTCTGCCATATTTGAACAATAAAACAGGATATGAGATTCAGAACTAATATCCTCTTATCCCCGTCTCCTTATTTCAGTCTGGGTGCACGTGTGTGTGTGTGTGTGTGTGTGTGTGTGTGTGTGTGTGTGTGTGTGTGTGTGTGTTGCTACATTAAGATTACAGTAAGAAAATTATTTTAACAATGGCGAGCATTTTAAAGGGACTGTTTTACTTCGATACAATTGTATATGCTGGAGTCACAGTGGTGGGAGACCGCAGCACGTTCAAAATTACTGCAGTCTTTGAAGCCTTGTTGCCTCTGAAGATGAGTCAAAGATGGGTCTGGAACCACTCAGTCAGTTGCCACCTTCAAAGCAACTTTAGTGCAAACTTTAGGCAAATTGTTGCCATCTACAAACAAAATTTAAACAAAACTTCCCAAATTAACTATTTGCATTCAGAGCAAAGCCTGAACTTCATGGATCTAAAATAGAAATTCCTGCACAAATTGTGATTTAGTTTCTGCAGTATGGTCACTTAACTGCAAAATGACATAGGCGCTTGACAACCGGTTGCAAACCAGCTGAGTGGAGATGCGGATGAGTTGCACTCACTGTCCCACACTTACTGTGATTGATTGCAGCATGTTGCTAATCTACCTGAGAGTGATTGCAGTCAGCCTGAAGCAGTCTGCGATTATTTGGTGACAGGTTGCCTCCATCCAGGCCACCAGTGCATTTGCAATTGAAACTCTGGGTTTGGGCAACTGGCTGCTGAGTTCCAGTGCATCCCGCTGATGGTCACTGGGATTTTGATCTGAGGAGTTTAGAGGCTGGATGAACACCCTGGGCTCTAGTTTCATGTTCCTCGAGTTTTACTCAGCAGCCTTTTTCAAAGTAGCGGGTTACATGGTCATGCTGTTGTCAAACATGCTATTGCCCTACAGGGTCATATTTGATCTGCTTCACCATTTAGATTTATGGTACTTGCCTAAGTAACATTAATGCAAACACTAAAGGTTCCCCTGAAGAAAAATTTATTGCATTGCATGACTGAAACCGATAGATAATATGGTGTCCTTGCGGTAAAAGGTCCCAGTTTTTCCCAGAAACATTTTGGAGCAAAAATTTTGTCTGTTGAATCACCACAATTTGCTCTTGCAAAACCAAAATCCATTATCCAAAAAGCAACCAGTCACCATTATGCAAAACATTTGAATCAGGATTCTTAAGAATGTAAAATCCTTTTAAAGCAATGTTTCTATTTTTATCAGCTTTCCAAGCATCACTGCTAAATTGTGCACATCTCAGCTTTTGAAAATAACATTTACCATTATGCATTTACCATTCACAGGCCCTTCACACCCCAAGCACACCCACACACGATTTTTATTTTGCCTCAGCTGAAACCGAGGAAGGATTGAAATAGAGAGAAAAGGCTCTGTTTACAAATATAACCACCTCAAAGCTGATGCACATGAAGCACTAGAACAATGTGGGCATGAATCTCTACACTATCTCCCTTTATTGTATTGCTATGCATTCAATAACGGTAACTAAGGTCTTTCATGTAATGGCAGAGAGGACTCTGCGTCCCACATAAAATAGGCTTATAGGCTACAAATCTTTCACTTATAGTTGCTTATTGTAGTCGCAGCACTTCAAACATCCTTATTCAAGCTTATAATGGAAAACGTACTTCACGTCAACTCAAACAGGTAAATTCAACTGGTATTTGTTTAGAAACAACAGCAAAGTGATGGGAATCTTCAAACTGATGTTCTAATAGTACACTGAAGTACATATTTTGCTGTTATTTTAGTGACAAGCTGTTTTTAAGTTGCCCCCTGTTATTTTTTTCATTTATGTCTGAATGTACAGTTTCTCACCTGTTAGATGTCAACTTACACCTTGAAACTTTAGAGTGACTTTGGTGGCTTTCAAACATGAGTCTGTTCTACTTGAACCTGTCCAACTAAATCTCTGTGCAAAGGCTGATTTCTCTCTCCAGTTATATTTTTACGAAGCAGAATAAATCTAGCCAGTCTAATGGTGCCCATTGATTTATAAATGAACAAGATCAAATTCTTTGGCTACCAACTGTTTAACAAGAAACCCACCTGTCACTCGGAAATAGCCACATCCCACTCGTTCTTAATCTTGACTCACCTGATTCATTCAATCTCTCAAGTCCTCACATCAGAGTCTTCCTATTTCTTAAGAAAATAACTTTTAGGTATGTGTTCATCTACTGCGGATTGTTTTTGTTGATGATGTTTTTTAGGACTGCCACTTCATCTTTTGTCCTCCACTTGTCCAGTTTCCTCAAATTTTTTAGAGACAACCTGCACACCATGCTGAAATGTGCCAGCTTTTTGGGAATCACCAAAATTAGTGAAAAAGCAGAAAATGTCCAAAGAAAAACTTTGAAAGACCTTCTTATAGCCTGAAGAACTAATGCTCAAGACCACTTTAAAAGTTACACGAAACTCGGGCTCCTTGGAAACAAAATATAAAGAAATGAGAGATGGCTCAAGACTTTTGCACAGTACTGTATTAGACCTGAAGGATTTGACAACTGTATTTCTTTTCTCTAGCTTCATGGGAAAGCAAGGCCAAAGAAACCCCTGATGTAGCTTTAAAGGTGAGACAATGAACCGTATGGATGTGGTTGTGTGTGCTCTCTTTGGATATTTGCTTAATTGCTTACTGATCAGTAGGAGGCAGACAGCCGGACACTGAGTTTTGGAGCCATCAAGAAACAAAACAACGGTCAATACGTGACTTGGAAATGATTCAAAGCTCTGTTCCAGCACTCAATCAAAATAATATTCATAATGAAATTATAATAACCTTATTGCTTGTTTACATTAATGACCCTCCATCTCTAGGAAGGCAGGCAACCAGCACATACACATAAGTAAAGTACACACTGTTAAAGTCTTTTTTTTTCTGAGCTTTCCTTTTTTCTTTTTCTTTTTTTACATCATCTTTAAATAAATGGAAAATGTCCGTAAGAGTTCTGTAAAACGGGGTCACCAGGGTGTTATCGGCGGAAACCCTCCGAGCTCTTTTACTTCACAGCTTCCCTCATAATGTGCGAATTTGCTGAATCACACAGAGTAATGCAGCACAACCGATTCCATGATTCAGTCATCGGCCGACCTGTATGCGATATAGTACAGTGATGGCAGCACATACTGTGTGATTCACCAGCACTCACAAAGCCAAGTGTGACTGTGAGGCTGAGGGTGGATGGAGGGCATGTTTCTATCACCATCCAGTGTGACTCAAATAATCAGTGTAGCAATCTTAAAGTTACACTCTCGAAATCTTGTCTTCGGCTGTCACCCATTTACGGCCCTCTCAGAGTTTCACATCGGGGTAAATGTGAAAGCTTGTTCTTCTGCAGTCCCATCAAATAGGAGAGTAAAGGGCACTACTCTTCCTGACTTTCTGGGTTGTCAGTGCTAACGTTTCATAGTGTGACTTCACTGCTGCAAAATGTCAGCTCATCACAAGGTCAATGATAGCATCTACTGCAAAGTGTTAGAAGTAGGGCTTCGTACCTGCTGTGGCTCATCAGAAACAGAAATCATTCATAGAACTTGCTCCTGCATATTCATGAACCCTGTGACCACCTGGGCTGTTCCTTCAGTCCATTTAACCTTGAAGAGCATAGCAAGAGTTTCTTCTGGCTTTCTGCACAATGTGAGCTCCAGCATGCAGTTGTTACATCTTTTCTCAGTGTAAATAGAAAATAGGATTTAAAACCTTCCTTTTTAATCAAGCAAATAGTTAGGTCTGGATCATGTGACCCTCAGTCCTCCCTTAGTTATGCTGCAATAGGCCTAAGCTGCCGGGGGCTTCCAATCCGGTTGTTAAGTGATGACGTATGAACCCTGCATTTGGGTCCAAACTACTCTGCTTTTATTAAGGCTGTTATGTTTTTAAGATGTCTTAATGCTTTGTATCTTGTATTATTTAATCTGAACAAGCCCCCCAAAAAAGGGGGTGATCACTGTCGATCTTGCTCAGTTTGTATTACCACACTCATCAGCAGCATTTTTTAAAGCTCAGTTTTTAAAAAAAAAACCCAAAAAAAACCCTTATGATGTAACGACAGCCCAGCCCATGCAGCAATATATTAATGACTAACCTTGATTGTGGATGGATTATCTCGGTTTGGTCCATTAACAGCATCTTGCCATGCGAGTGCTAACTTTTATTGAGTGGAAAAAAGTTAGCGTTCATCCTCCAGCTTCACTGTGCTAATGTGTTTATATTATACTAACCATAGCTGTGTTGTTAGCCACCACGTAGCACATCATTATATACCAGTTAGCCCAACTTCAGTAACCCTACAAACATCGCTGCTGCTTAGTTTTCTGTCTTCATTTATGTCAGAAGTGATAGCAGAGCTGTACCTTTTAATTTTTCAGAAATCCCTCAATCAGAACATGGTATCTCATCTTTAGATGGAAACTAGCGAGCTAAATCCCTGCTAACCTCCGTTTAACTTCAGAAATTCTGTTTTCATGGATGCCTGCATGTTAAACGTAATTGTTACACCTGGTAGAGCCTCCACACTGATCATTTTATTGCAGATGAAAGAATTTAGACAGTTTTTAACTCTCAGTGATGCCGCAGAGTTCATTTGACATTGGGACCTGAAGTGGCGTTTGGACGGCTAATGTGGTCAGACTTAACGACCAGATGATGCACTGAGTGTTTCTTCTTCACTCATCTTTTTTCAGTCACTATGGGTTTATACACATCCATGCATTTAATCATTAGCTCTTCTCTTCTAAAGTGTGTTTTAATCCTTTCTTTCTCTCATCACCCCCAACAGGCCATGGCAGATATCTACCCCTCCCTGAGCCTAGTTCTGGTTTCTTCCTGTTAAAAGGGAGTTTTTCCTTCCTGTTGTTGCCAAATGCTTGTTCAAATGAGGTTGTCTGATTGTTTAGGTTTTCTCTGTATTATTGCAGCGTCTTTATCTTAAAAAATATATAGAGCACCTTGAGGTGACTGCTGTTATTATTTGGCGCTATATAAATAAAATTGAATAGAATAGAACTGGAATTGGATTAAATTAAAACAACTCTAAGGTAGATCTATCATTTTAGCAAATCTTCTGCAGAGTTAAACATGAAGATCACTTTACTGGTCATTGAGGATTACTGAGCTTTTCTCTGGCGTCTGAGGGAGTGCCATGAATTACAAATCACAGCTTTGGCATGAGACTTATGAGAAAGTATGAGTCACAAACTTGAGATACAGAGTTTGAAATATTTGTGGCTTTCACCAGGCAGATGTGGTCTAATATGGTTGTGCTGTGAGCACTCTGGGAAGTGCAGGATCCAGCATTTAGTTTTTTGGGAGTTTTTTTTTTGTTGGACACTTTGATAATTAAGCCATTTTCAGATCGGGTTTGGTTGGGGTTCACAGTCCCGACCTATAAATGTTATTATTTTGAGCTTTTAAAAAAATAATTCAATAAAAGAAATGTGGCCAGTGTCCATTAACTGTAATGTGCTGTTTCTGTGTTGTGTATACATGTTGTGTGCACACTCTCTGAAGCCCACAGGGTTGTTCTCTGCTTGCTCTGAAAGACAAAATATCCTTCTTCTTTTTTTCTTTCTATTTCAGTCTCGGGTCATGGCACCATCTGCCTTCCTGAACACATTCAGACAGTGTGTTTTTAAAACAAAGTGCATGTGCACTTTCAAGCCATCTTTCCATCATCATCTTGTGGATCCTGTTTAATTCTCCCTTCACTACTTCAATGAACAGCCTGGAAGTGCCAGATATACACACTCTGTGAAATACTGTAATAACAATGATAAAATCTGAACATAAAAAGCTGTGTCACTGAGGCTGTGGGCGGAAAGCGGGCAATTATCGCAGTATTAATTTTAAGAAAATGAGGTTCAGAGGGAGGAGGAGGAGGAGGAACAGAGAGGAATTATTTGTGGTGAAGAGCCTCAGCTGCAAGGTGACACAAACATGACTGGAATATGAACAAGCTAACCCTCCTGCACTTACCCACATATGGATCAACAGGATCTGTTAGAGACAGTGGCACTGTATCTGTCAAACACCAGGACAAGTACAAATTGCAGGCCTGTCTTCAAACAGCAGCATATTTGTGTGTGATATGTTTGAAATACAACGATTAGAGCCTGACGGATGGTGGAAGTTCTGGATTATGTACTTACCAAACCCACCAGCAGTTAGACACTAAGTGCAAAAGATCAGCTTTGGCTAAAGAAATACTGGCATGCATTTTCGTTACAGATATAGAACAAACCGATTTTCTTAAATTAATAAATATAAATACCTCATGGTATCCTGTGCTACTCTCATTCTTTTGCTATTTAATCTTCAACACAATGCATAAAACTATAAAATGCTTTCTTAGTGATGATTATTATTTTCTATGAGCCATTATGGGGCACTTTAAGTCTTTTTTAAATAATTAAAATTAATAGGGTAAATAAGTCTGAATTGATTGCACATAAAGGAAATATTTCAAACCTCTTTTGGTTTAATGCTGATGATTAGCGCTTACCTCAAGCACCTCAAATTATTAAAGATTTCCTAAAAGCAATCAAAAATGAGTTCAAAATACATGTTTAGTTATATATTCAACACATTGTTGGTGGTCCTTTTGAACGAATTACTGCTTCAGTACAGTGTGGTGTGGAGGCAATCAGCTCGTGGCCCTGCTGTGTTATTGAAGCCAGAATTGCTTTGATAGCCTTCAGTTCGTCTGTATTTTCTTCCTTGTAACAATACTCTGTAGATTCTCCGTGGGATTCAGGTCATATGAGGTGGCTGGCCAGTCAAGTACAGTAATAACATGGTCAACAAATCATTTGGTAGTAATTTTGGCACTGTCCTCCTGGTAAAGGAAGTCAGCATCTCTATAAAGCTTTTCAGCAGATGGAAGCACGAAACACTCTAAAATCTCCTGGTAGACGGATGCATTGACTTTGGATTTAATAAAACATGCCACCCCAAATCATCACAGACTGCAGAAACTTTACACTGGATACAAAATATACTTTGATCTGAAAATAGGACTTTGAACCACTAAGCAACAGCTTGGTTCTCTTTCTCCTTAGCTCAGGTAAGACACCTCTGACACTGTCTGTGGTTCAGGAGTGGTTCGATATTGTGTGTGACAGGAATGTGACAGTTGTAGCCTCCAGAAACTACTCCTGGTGAAGCTTTCAAAGTTCTTGAATTTGCTTTTCTTGTCAATCCTCTCAAGGTTTTGGTCATTCCTGTTGTATTTTCATCTTTTTATACCACACTTTTTTTTTCCAGCCAATTTTCCATTGATCTGCTTCGATACAGCTCTCTGTGCACAGCCAGCCTTTTAGTAATGATTCTCTGTGGCTTACTCTCCATCTGGAGGGTGTTGATTGACAACTATCAAGCCAGCAGTCTTCCACATGATTGTGGCTGCATCTACTCAACTAGACTGAAAGATAAAATGTATCGCTACAAGGCAACAAAATGCAAATTCATTATATTGTGGGTAATAAGTGGTTTTAGAAATAGCCCATCACTCTATATATGAATAGTAAATATTAATTAAAAATGTAAATATAAGTAAACTGAAAAAGATTTTACCTTCTTTTGATTCTCTAGCCCATTTTCTCTGTCGATATATAGAATTTCCTAAAGTACATAAGCAATATTGGGCAATGCTAGAAGCTAAGCTAGAAGTGGCCAAGGGTAAGCAGAAACACTCATGGTTCTAGATCTCTGTCGAGGACTTGAGCAAAAATTCACAGGGGGCCCCACCACCCAAAGTTCAGCATCATTATATTATAAATAATAAATTGTATAACTTTACCCTTTTCTGAAGAACCAAGAACAGCACAAGAAGGAGTAGCCTGCAGACCGGTTTGTACACTGCCTCCATCAACCACAGATGCTCTCTGCAGGTAGACATGCCGTCTGCAGACTGTCCCCACGCTAACATGCTGAACCCCAATTTCAGCAAAAACACCCCGCCTACTTCGACAAAGTAAAACAGCGAATCTGACGAGCTGTTCCAACATGTTTCTTTGATTTACAACAGCTGTGTTTCCTTATATTAAGGGTAAGCTGTCTAAATGTGTAAATGTTAGTCATTTGTGTTAGGACAGCTCAGGTTACGCATCATTCATTCTGCAGATAGTTGTTTTATTACATTTTCATAATGTAAACTAAAAGGCTGATTTTTTTATTGCTCATTTTGCAATAGTACAGTATTATTGTGATACTACAACATTGTGGAACAGGTATTTGTAACACTGTGAAACTGTTCACCCGCAAACGGCAGCTGTGATGAACTACTCTGTCAACCTACATGCTGCACAGCTTTGGAAACAATGGACTGTGCTTGTCAAACTGTAAAAACTCTTTCTACATTGCCTCAAAAGCCATTTTCTGTTAATTTGTCGTGATAAACACCTGCTGTCAGGTGGGTCAAATGCAAACACGTTTCCCAGATTGCAGTTGTGCTTTAAATTTTAGCAACAAAACAAACAGTAATTCACCCATTAGCCTCTGCGATGGTTTTTATAATCAGCTCAGTTGTGACTCACCTTCAGTCATGTTTTTCACATGTACCCATATTTCATATCTGTGTTCTCAGCTCTGTTTGATTTATACTTTCTGGTTTTCCCGTCACAGCACAGATGTGACTATAACTCATCACACGGGTGCGTGTAAACTTTAATCCTGAGGTCATCTTCTCAGATAATCGTGCCATTTCCTCTGTTTTTCCCTGACCAGGTTTCACTCAGGTTTAGCGATGACACAGTCACAGCTGGTGCGATGTTTTTCTTTTTTCTTTTCTTTTTTTCATCAAAGCATCCGAGCAGTGGGCTCATCATTCACCACAGATGGAGTGAATCAACACAAACACATGATGGCTATCTGCAGTACATCATACAGACACACAAGGATAAAAAAGCACACCGCTGGGTCAGAGTGAACAAACAACATTCATTTTAATGAACTGAACTTTTTCATACAGCAGCAGGGAAAAGGCTTTTTGAGGCCTGTCATATGAATTTAGCCGTTAATAGAAAAAGGACTGTGCATACTGACAGGGTCAAAATGGCTGTGTGATTTATAATAAGCCTGAGAATAATTTTTTAAAAGATGTTAAAGGTGGTAAGAGCCACTTCAGACAACTGCATTTTATGTGTACCAAGACATGCCAGTGATGGTTATTTGCTTTCTGTGGATTCATTTTTTAAAAATCTGTGATTTTAATTGGTTTCTGATTACATGCACAGGACACCTTTAAAGCCGTTACATATATGGCCAGGCAGTTATTTATATTAATATTACAGACAGATTTTATCTATGCGCATCTACTGAAATGATTCTGTCTCTCTGATGAAATTATGCCCAGTATTTACTCTTTTAAAATCTCATATAGCGTACTGTAAGCATATGTTTGACATTTCTGGTTATGTCAGGGACACTCCGTTAAATTAAATTAAATTACATTTTATTTATATACAGCATCAATTCACAACAATATACTTTTCACTGTAAAGTAAAGACTCTACAATAATATTGAGAAAGTTCCAACAATTAGATGACCCCCTCTGATTGAACACTTAATGACAGTGGCAAGAAAGAACTGTTTTAACAGGAAGAAACTAGGCTTAGGGAAGGGTAAACATCTTCCACTAATATGTGGTGGGGTGAGGGCAGACATAGACAGCACAGAGCAAAGAGAGACCTAGGATAAAACATTAATCAGTCACTGATTCAGCCTGGTCTTTTTGGAAGTGCACGTTTGGGCAAATTATATCAGTTATGGTCTTTTCTAAATAAATTAATCAAAATAAAGTTCCCATAAAGATATCCGTCTGGGTAATTAAATCCGACATAGGAACATACTAAAAGTCAACGATAAAAATTTCTACTTAATTTAATTTACTTGATTTTTTATTTTTAAGGCAGCAGTTTGTTGAAGCTAAACACACAGACTTCTCATTGAATCAGATACAATCTACAAAAGTAAAATAATACATTTGATTAAGTTGGTGTGTGACCATGTCTACAAAGTAAGTAAGTTTTATAGACGTGCCATCGAGTAAACATCTGATGGCATGGTCTGACACTTGTATGAGGTTTTGAAAAAAATGTATAGGTGATGGCAACCATGAAAGTCCGGGCTTCTAAAAATAAAACACAAGAAAATGTTGTGAAACAGATCATGTTGCATGAATCCAGTGGAAAAGTTCCTGCAGCCAGTGAAGGCAGCAGTATTTTATTGTCTCATTTGGACCTTACAGAGTTAAAAATGCGCGTGTGTGCACGTTTGGTCATTGCATCTTTGTGTGAGGTGATTAGAAAGAGGAAGGTGACAGAAAAGATTTATTGACGGTTCACTTTCACATAGAGTATCTGGCAGCCTTGTTTATGTCCCTCCGGCCTCAAGTAAAGATTGTTTTGACTCTGCGCTAATAACGACTCTAATTTACACCACAGAGAAATGTCACCAGCAAATTAATTTGAACACTGTGTGCTTGTTTGTGACTGACCAGGCATGACTGTGAGTGACCTGGCGTGAGGCGGCAGCAGCAGATCTTACAAGACAAAGCAATATATGTGATATAACTTGTGGTTTTTGCTTATATTTTGAATTTAATTCGGTTTATTTCATGCAGGCATGACAGATTAGAGCAGAAATATTAATCTTTCCACTCTCCCTCAAAAGTTGCTGACTTACAAAAGCAGCTTTTATAAGCTTAGATGAGATCAAGACAGACAAATGTGCCCAAACACACAAATAATCCAATCAGCTGACAAACTTCTGGAGCCACAGACGGCCAGTGTTTCCCGCACGATCTGATATCGTTATGTTGGTGTTGTTCCCAGATCAACATAGTAAATGTTGTTCCAGGATCAACATTGCAAGTGACCAATCAGAATGTTGTGACGTCATACTTTTGCGACTTCGGGAAAAACCGCAGTAAAACAAAAAACTGTACTTAAGCTGCGAGAAACCGCCTCTTTCCGCCGATCAACGGCGTTATTTAAACGAGATTAACGGTGACAGCACTAATAACAATTGATTTTTACATCAGACAATGACATTAAAAGTGCTCCAGGAATACCATAAAAACAGTCGAGACATCCAATTCAGTTAAAAAAGCATCCTCAAATAAGAGGAGCTAAAGCCTAATAGACTGCTAATGGCTACAGCTGCTTGTACTGGCTAAAATGTTAGTCGAGGAAATCACTCCACTAAATTTAAGCCCTAAAAATGTAAACATTCCAGTTAAAACATCTTCAGCTCAAAGACAAGTAAGAACAGAGACATAACCCTCAAAAGGCTTTTAAAATGATTTTTTTAAATGACATGTGGACAAAAGAGCCACACTTCTCAAATGTTTGTTAGTCTTTATTGTGAGACCACAGTGAGAAGAGAAGACAGGAAAGCTGGGAGAAACACCTTGCAGTAAATGCCTTCAGGGCCCATTCAAACTTCGGTCTTTGCATTAGCCTAATATCATAAGGGTACCCTTCTTTATCCAGTGAGCTAAAATGGCACGCCACGGTGCATTTTAATACTAATTTTCTGGAGATTCAGTCTTTCCAATTATCACCATTTCTTCAGCACAATATTGCTGCTTCCTATTGTCCAAAATGTTCAGTTTGTCCTTGGGAAGCTTTCACCTAGCAACAGTAGAAAACTGAGGAGGAAGAAAGTGTTTGTCTGTTTCTTTAATCGGGAATGATGAAGATGAGAATACTGTCCACTCGCTTTATGCTTACACCGATTACCATCTGGCGTCCTCCGCAAATACACATGCTGCTGTGCAAGTGGGACTCCATCAAAGTGAATTTAAATGGTTTACAGTCACCGAAATTCGTCACTGGTACTTTTTTTTCCAAAGTGAGCCCCCACTAAGTATTTAGCATTTGAAATACACTTTATTTTTCTGCTCAGCAGTGAGTGCCCAGAAATGTGAAGTGTGATGATTAAGGCACCGGTCATTGCGTCAGTTCAGTATAAAAATAAGCCTTAACAATGTTAGTGATTATCTGGTCTTCAATATTAATTCCTCAGATTTATAACAGTTAAAAGGGCAGGTTTTTTATTCAGGGGCCATCTGTGCCTGTGCAAATGTTGGAAAACAGTACCTCTAATTATCTGGTGACACATAGTGGCAATCAGCAATCAGCCGAGCAGTTTCAGCTTGCATATAGCTGGGAAGGTTTATGTCTCTGCTTTTTCTATATTCATTGTTTATCTGTTCAAGACCAATAAAATCGAACAGGTGAGGGTTTTTTTAAAGGCAAACAAAAATTAATGACCCCTAATAAGTATTTACTGTAAGTAATACAGCCCTGCAAATATAAAGTTATCTCGCTAAAGTCGAAACTGAGGCTCCACGCCTATTTTTCATAATCGCCCGCCCAAAAAATGACGTGATTTTTCATTTGAACCGGACGCTGCTCTCATTCTCCTCGTCCATATGTCATTGTCCTCCACGATAATCCTAATTACTGTGCGGTCAGGAATAATTGCTTCCTCTCTGGCATCATTACTCTCCCTACTGTGGGTACTCTAACCACACACTTTTCTTTTTCAGTTTAAGATAAACAGCACATTGATTTCTACTCCGATCGGAGTCCTTCTCGTGTAACAGGTGGGATTTCTGACATTGTGCCAAAAAACAACAATCAACACCTTTCACTGCTGCTTCTGTCAGTCTACCACTCCTCTCTGTTCTTCTCACCCCTCGGCTCCCGTCTCCTCCTCTCCCCGAACTCTTTGCTCCTTGTCAGAAAAATACAATTTTCAGAGGAGATTCACGGCGATTGGGTTAAGAGATCATCACCCACTCGTGTGCGCCGTTCAGGTCAGAGAGGCAAGTAAGCGACGAGCATACTCGAGTCCCCAGATACATCCGGTTACCATGGCAACTGTACGTGAGCGACTGGAGTGCTCTGCGTTTGTGTCTGCGTGTGTGTGTTTAGCTCAGAGCTTCCCATTAATAAAGAGTAATCGAACGCAAAGACTTGAGCGTTGACAATACAAGGCCGCGCGGACGGTTGTGTTTTCATGTTTCTGACTGAAGGGCAAGGAAACAAAAACAAGACTGTGATGAAACTTCTTTGTACAGGGAAATCTTCCATAACCCTTTAAGAGTCAAACCAAGTAGTTCAATGAGAAACAACAACCGAAACGTTTTAGCAAATGATGGGGCTAAAAAGGAAGGGGTAACTTCTTACAAGACAAAACTAGCTCCCATGCTTATTATAAATGTGACAAATATATCAACGTTTGGGAGGAGTGTGGACACATTTTGCACTTTGGTTCAGGAACAATAAGATACTTTGTGAAGTGTGTGGAGCAACTTTCAGCGGTAAAAACTTTTTAGTCAACTTAGTCAAACTGATGCGGGAGGGCTGCAGTAATAACAGAAATTCAACACTTTATATAAATGCATTTAATTATTAAATCCATTATGCATTTAATTAGGTGAATTAAAACTGGTAATAGCAGCTGGTTAGTTTGTGATAATACTCATCACTCTGACCTACCTTTGCTGCTCTTGTCTTGAAGTTTGTGTCCCAGCAGCTGGTCGGGGTCACACTTTGGCCTCAACACTTTGCATATAACTGGGTAGCATTAGCATTTTATAGCCGATAGCCTGTGTTGTGTATGTTTTTTGAATAAACATTTTAGGAAATCCATGACTTTCTCTTCTATTTTGATTAGACTGAAAAGTTAAGGTTGCATGAGCCTCGTAGGATTTGTTTGATTGTTGGGGTTTCTCTCTAATACAGGCAACTGTGTGATTTTGCACTATATAAATAAACATTTAATGAGCTGAAATTGAATTATATTTAAAAAGATACAGCACAATAATGTAGGCAGCAAATTTTGATGTTCACCTAGACCATTCACAATTTCACATAAACTAACATTAACTTAATAATCAGAATGTTGTGGTTGACATTTCACTGAAAGAAATGGATAAACTGTAGAAATGGAAAGGATAAATGATAAAACCACATTCATAAATGTCAAAAAATAGCTAGCTAAAGCATAGCTAGCACTAAGAAATAAAGAATTTATTTCATAAATAAATTTTTAAAAAAAGAATAAAATGTTTGTAAATTTGATAAATGTGTGGTTGAATGACTAGCTAAAAGGTTATTTAAACACAGTGGAGAAATGGGTGAAATTAATAGATAACTGGTGTTAAATGGAGGAGTAGCTAAAAGTAGATGATAAAGTGCTTCAATGGTAATTTAACAGTGAAGGCCAGGTGAAACAGTAACTAACCATAATTGAGAAATAGTAGACTAAAAGCAGTTCTGATCCAGTTTAAAAGGAACATTTAGAAATAAAAGATGTTTTTGAGGTAAGCGTTTGTGTCAGACCACGCTGTGAGTGTACGTTACATCCTTTAACACAGGATGTCTCTAACCAATGGGTGATGTGATGGTGGCTACATCCAGCATTATATACACTCTCTTACTATGTTCATTATTTTATTTTGGCATGCTGATCAGTGCTAAACACAAATAAGTAAGCTGCAGCAAAGTCTATAGTACAATAGCTAGACAAATGTACATTTTTACCTGATAATGACACAAAATAAATTCACCCATTGTTACAATTATCCCATAAGGGAACATGTGTTGAAAGTCATAATGTAAATAAAGTACTAAATATCAGGGCAATCAATACTACTGTGTCATGAGATGCAAACTGAGAGGGCCGCTAAGATCATTTGGCTTAATTTTTTGGGAAACACTGATTCCATCGTAATTCACCCAGTGGTGAGATATAGGTGACAAATACGAGTCCTTATTTTGATTTTCATGTCATTTTATTTATTAATAACAATAATAATAAACTTCTAGCGTGAGAAGATTCACGAACGGTTAAAGGAATCAAACCGAGGTAATACGTGGATCCAGAATCGATACAGGATGACACATGAAGCTGTAGACTGGCCCAGCGCATAGGCGTTATATGCTGCCATGCTATATTTAAACCTTGGCTTCCCACGTAACACTACAAGAGCTGAGACACATATGTAATGACAGCTTTACTTGACTACACTGTGATATCACCCCCACCCCTCCCAAAGTACATCTACAGGCCTGTGTGTTGCCACATTGTGTTTAGGGCCAGAGTTTAATGGGTAAGCCACGGGCCCAGCAGCACATACGCTGACCTACATCTCAGCGAGGGCCTTATAGGGAGAGCATGGGATGACTCATACATACAGAAAGGAGAATGGGATTAAACACCCGGAGTGCATGGCACCAATGGTGATGTGATTATGTCACGGCTGACCTGGTACACACGAAACTTTCATAAAGAGGAACAATGACATCAAGCCGCATGTCTCCAAAAGCCAAGTCCGTGTTGCTCAACACAAAGACATTCTTCTCTAAAGCCACAAGGAGGATGAATAAGACTTTGCGCTGTCACCACAATGGAAATCACAAGAGATGCTCAAGTCTCTAATGTAATTAACAAAGAGCTTGCACAATCTTCATGTAATTTAGTTACAGCTGACCTAGTGACAATGCAATGTAATTGAGAGTGGATAATCAGGAGTGATTGATTATCGATCTGTGTAAACACTGTTTTTTTTCAATCAGAATTCAAATACTCTACGTGTGGGCAAAAGGACAGCCTTCAAAGTGAGCACGAAGGGCTCAGGGTGAGACTGCAGCCTGTGTCAAGACTTTCTAAGGTAAGCACTGGTGAGAAAGTGAATCAGCAAAGTGTGAGAGAAAACGGACCAGACTGACCTTTGTGCAGTTACTGGCTCCTACCTGCTGACAACATCTTTATGGTTGATGGCGTTCAAGGTTAAAGTGCAACTTTACACCGGCGTTCATCTTTGGTGCGTGTGTGCTGACTATAAATACCACTTTTACAGTGACAGCAAGGTCAAGGATTTCATGGTGGGGGTAATGTGATGTAACAGATGCTGAACATTTAAAATCTATACATATTTCAAACAGTGATGAGAGGGCGATCAGCTCCATCCTAAAATTTACCAGTATCACTGGCCTCATGCGAGTGATCGTTCTCCAGCTAGCGTCAATTAAAAACTTCCTCACGGTTCACCCTGACACAAAGGACACGCACACACCTCTTCCTGATCAGTATATCCACAGATATTTTTAACACGTGCAACATTAGTGCCCCTCATGAGGAAATATATCTCCTAAGACTCCGAGTTCAAAGATACATTTGGATTTGGATCGTACATCCAGATGAAGGTAAAGCTCTGACTTATTATGAGCTGCCTTCAAGGAGTTTAGCATTAATGTTAAGGAGCAGTTTTACATTAATATGATTCCTGCAGAAATAAATTTGACTCCAGCTGCATGAATGAACATATTATGCCTGAACATATTAAAATATTATGTGTACTGGGACATGATAGGCTTAATGCATATTCTTGGGAGTTGTGTGTAAAGGGATCTCTTTGCAAAACTGACAAATTTCTTATTTATGGTTTCATAATGAATTTGCTCACCTGTGTGTGTACTTCATGAGCACAGGTTTAATTAATGCTGTGCTGTTCAAATATTATGCTCATTTTGCTATGATTTTTCTCAGCTGTGCAGACCTGTTCGGCTCTTCCCACGTCTCTGGAAACCTGCTAATTAGCGCTAAGTTCATACAAAAACAACACTACACTTCTTGGATGAGCTGATTGTTTATTTGTACTGCCATGGTGATTATTAAAGAGCTGCATTAAAATGCTCCAAAAGGCACCAACGGCATAAACACAGTCGAGAAATCTTGATTTAGTGGATGTAGTGATGAGAGGTTTGGTTCTTTTCAAAGAGCCAGCTCAAATGGCTCTTCAGTTCTAGGCCTTCTGTTGTAGCCTAATGGTTTGTATGTTGATAAGCAACTTTTAAATCAGTGTTTTTATAAACATTTACCACCACTGTGGAGAACTTCCATGGAGTTTAAAGCCTGGCCAATAGTTTGAACCCTATTGTCCTCCACAATGGACAATGTACCTTTGCACTATACCCGCTGTTTTCAGAGTGTCTCTCCCCTTCCTTCTTTCATACAATGGTATGGTCCTTGTCTGTCTTTGCATGTATGGGGGGCTGTATGGGGGACCATCAAGATAAAGTCCCGCCTCTGCCAGCTGAGCAGGACCGTCTGAAGATTCAGCTCTTCTTGTTCACTACAAAGAATCAGATTTCAGAGTCGTCTCGTTCGCAAGCGACACATAACTAAAGTGAAGCCTTGCAGACAGGACGTCAGTCATTTGTTGGGTTGTTTTGAAGCCAACCTCAAGTGGCCATTTGAGGAACTGCATTTGGTCCAAGCGTGCTTTTTTTGCTGCTGATGACCACGATTAACATCCTTCCAGATTGTGGGTCAAAGAGCATTATGACTTTCAACACACAAGTGCAGTAACACACTCCTTTAAGGTGCTTTTGTAATATGTTACACTTTACAGCACCAGTGTGACCTTTTTTATTTTAGTATATTACGTTTGTTCTTGAGTGGAACGATGTTTAGTTTATCCACGTGCCATATAACAGCAAATTTGGGATAATAATCAGAGATGAACACTGACATTAGAGAATAAGACTTCACTACTTCTGACTCAATTTTGCAGTTGGATACATTTCCATGATGATTTACATAAACACATACTAAAACTACAATGTGACATAAAAGGAAATATCATTTGTTGGTAGTTTTCTGTGATATTTTGAATAAATGATGTAAACTAATATTTAACTACTTCCTCTAAGCAGCTTTAGGAATCTAAACTACATGTTTCCATTGATCAGCTTTGCTGTAGTTCAGCTTCTCCAGTGGGAAGTAAAAATAGTTGGTAAAACTATGTAGTTACCCTCGCCACTGCCCAACATCCAAAGGCACCAATTTAATTATAATTTGATTTACTGACCCAACAATATACCCCAAGGATTTGGAATGGAGTCTATGTCTAACCATTAGCTTTACTGCCAACTGTCAAATGGCAAAATTCCCAGCTCCAGCTCTCTGCCAGAATACAAAGTGTTACTGGCTCAGAGTGTGACTTTCTACCAAACTTAATGGATACCTGTTTATGTGCTTTTTCCATATCCTCTGGCATTGAGAAAGGGAACCAATCAAATGGGGCAAGGTAAGGTAAGGTTCCTAATGTATGACTCCCTCCATCCTTCATTAATTCCATCTGTGAGGAAAGTGATTGATGTCAACTGTAAATGCTGGGCTCCCCCTGCTGGTTGTTACTATATTGCATCAGACAGAACCTGTATATTGCTTTGGGCTCACCTACTAAACAGGTGTTTGTCCACAGTAAGAGTAAGGGGTGAGCTGACCTGTCAGAATCTCTGGTATTTCTAGCCTGCCCAGGAACAAATGAAAAACATGAGAGGAGCAACAAAAAACACAAAATTTTAGTTTGAATAATTCTTAGAAAAACCTTAATATGCATGGTTATTATATTTACAGTAACATAGTGGATCCATGTGTAGGTGAAGTGGTTGACACATGAACACATGAAAGATCACCGGTTTGAGACTATGAGGATACAGTCTAAATAAAGAAATACACAGTTTTTGTTACAAAGACCCATTATTTTAAAAACTTGCCTCCGTTTTTAATGAAGTAATAATGTACAACATAAAAAATGTCTACAAAGAAAAATACGATAAAATTACGCCACAAAAAATCTTCTGTTTTCCTGTGACCCATTTTGTCTGTTATGTTAAGGCTTAAATATTTTGTCAAACTCAGTCTATGGAGTTTCCTGAACAGAAAAACATAGAACAAACAAATGTTTTTTCTTCTTAACTTTGTCATAAGTTGAGATTTTGAAAATAATTTGCACAAAATTCTTGCAGGAGGCCTTGTTTATAAACACACGAGATACAAAATATCTAAATGAGAATAAAACGAACAAAATTTAAGTTCATAGTTATGATCGCTACTGTGCGTTTGTGTTTGGCAAGGCCACCTACATAGGTGTGTGTGTGTGCTGTGAGGAGGAGGGGGAGGGCGAGGCGGCAGCGGTGGAGGATGAGAGTGTGGACGGAGGGGGCTGCGGGGTGGCGGAGGAGGAAGAGGCGGAGGAAGCGGAGGCAGCGCTGGCAGCTGAGGATGACGTCTCTATCTTGCTGCTGTGCGTGATGAAGCGCAGACGCAGCTTCATGGCAGGACGCAGAGTCATGATGATTTTCTCCACCTAGACAAAGCACAAAAAAGGTGGAAGGATAAAGGATGAGAAGTGAATACAGTGATGTAGACAGAGCTAAAAGCAGGAACTAAACAAGAAAGGCAATTAGGTTGTGTCAGAGAGGTGCTTTGTAATTACCAGTTAAGCATCACATCAGTATTTATCACATTTGCTTCTTTAGAATTACTGCACCAAAAACACAGCATATTGTGTCCTGTGGTGGCTTGGAACAAACCTGCTCTTATAAAGTCGGGCACGCCTCTGGGATTGCACCTCAGCTCAAACTAAAACGGCAAAAAAGTGATGAAAACCAGCCAAGAGATGAAGTCTCAGGATCGCCTCTCTACTTTTTGAAGATGATGAATTTCTTTAAGCGGTAACCTCCAGGTCACGCTGGTGAGGTTTGCAGCTGAGAGTGAACACTTGAAAATGAAAATTAGTGCCTCTGAGCCTTAGGCCGGGATTCTCAATTGGTCAAGAGTGGAGTGGCCACTCCTGATCAGGAGTAAGCTGTTGCTCCAAATGGAGGCGTTTAAGTATCTCTGGGATCTTGGTGTTTACAGAGAGAAGGTACTGGGTTCGAATCCATGACAGCCTTTCTGCTTGGAATCTGCAAGGTTTCTCTCAAGGTAGCCTGGCTTAAATGGTGTTTCTAAATTACCCACAGGTGAATGTGAGTTCAAATGGTTGTCTGTCTGTTAGTCTGGTGGCAGACTGATAACCTGTCCAGAGTGTATCCTCTCTTTCACACTGACACAGGATAGGCTCCAGGTCCCTTGCAACCCCTGGATGGATGGGTCTTGTTCACGAGAGAGGGGAACAGACTTGTGCAGTGTTGACATCCATGCAGAGGCTACCTGCTGTTGTGAAGCTGTACATCTACGGTCCTACCCTCACCTAGGTCTGTGAGAACTGACCAAAAGAATAAGATTGCAGATATAAGCACCAGAAATGAACTCCATCCAAACGGTGTCTGAGCTCAGATTGCGAGGGACTCAAAGTAGAGCCGCCACTCCTCCACATCAAGAGGAGGAAGATTGAGGTTCGGGCATCTGATCAGGTGAGATATTTCTGGCATGTCCCACCAGAGGGAGGCTCCAAAGAAGACCCAGGACATGAAGGAGAGATTACATCTGACAGGTGGCTTGGAAACATTGCAAAAAGAGGGAGGTCTGGGCATCTGTGCCCATGTGACTCAGATCCAAATAAGCAACAAAAAAAATGAATGAGTGGATAAATGGAGATTAAAAAAACAGCAACTGTGTTTTGAGGAGCAGCATGCACTCAGAATGTGTGTAAAAGCCACAGATTTCTTGTCAGTTGGTTTTCCCTGTTTTACATGATGATGGTTTCATCATCTTCTTACTGCAGATTTTAGGGTATCTATTATTCAAAGGGTAGCACACTTTTTAATCTCTGTGCACATAATTACACAGTCCTACTGGCATGTCATCATTTCTCCAAACAAATTATATTTAGAGACTTTCTGTTTGGATTTATTTGAATTTCTGCAGCAGTTCTGTTTTCTGGAAGCTTTCATCTGCAACATAATAGGTCAATTTTGTGCACAAATCTAAGCTGCAGTAGTATACGGTGGATAAAAAAAAAGCAGAAAACAGGGTAACCCTTGCCTCAGTCAGGCCTCTTATTCAAACCTGCAGGGAAATTTCCGTTAGCAAGCGTGATATTTACAGACAAACAATGCTGTATGCACGCCTTCGCAGTGCAATTAAACAAGGCAATGCTGATAACTGCACTGTATTTAGAGGGTAATATTTAGGGCTCATAAATAATATTAATATGGTTCTAGTGCAGTGGTATCAAACATAAGGCCTCGGGGACAGAATCCCCTGATGATGATGCTAATCCGGTCACTGGACAACTTTAGAAAATGTGAAGGAGTGCAAAGATTTTTAACTTTCAACTGTATTTTCATCATTTTTACAGCGTTTCCTATTGATAAAGACTGTTTCCCCACACTGGCAATAACAGATAAACAATTAAATGACAGGAACTTTCCTGTTCCTGTATCCACTATTAGCGAGTTCACAATAAATCAAAGCTTCCGTTGCTCGCATGCAGTTGGTCCAAAATGCCACAGCTTGTATTAACCAGTGCTCGCCCATCCTGGCCTCCTTCCGCTGGCTCCCTGTTTGTTTTAAGATTTTATTATTTGCTTTTAAAACCTTTCCTGGATGACCACGCGTGTACTGTCTGAGCTGCTGACCGCATATGTTCGCTCAAGATCGCTGAGGTACATGGACCATTTTTTCAGTAATCATCTCTTAATTATGGAATGATCTCCCTGCCCATCTTTTAGGATGATCTCCTCATTTTTAAAAAACTCAACACAAACTGGCTTTTAACTCACAACGACAGTGGTGTGTTCTTACTTTCAATATATTATTATTTTTATTGTTGTTGTTTTTTTATTGTTTCACTGATTGTGTGTGGTGTTTTGGTGCTTTGTACAGCACTTTGTCAAATTTGCATGTATAAAAAATGCCCTATAAATAAAACTGGATTGGATTGTTGTTGTGACACTGCTATGCTCCAAGGAGCCGTCAAAAGCTCACCTGCTCCTTCACGCTGTCTCCAGTGTACATGTATTTAATGTGATACAGGAAATCGCAGATCGGGTCCATGTAGCTGAGATGCTGACAGTGTTTGTCAACTGCCTGCAGCATCTCATAGAAGGCAACACCAATCTGAAATAGCAACACAGAGCAAAATGTACAAAAATCCACCAGGAGAAAGACAAAACTAAATGATATCTTTCATGTAAGATAAACAGAACGTCTGAAGTGTACCTCCAACATGCAACGCGTCCTCTCTTGCTGGAAGCGCTGAAGGAACGGCCCCACCAGGTGATACACGTACAGCAGCTGGAACTCTGTCTTGACGACTGGCTTCAGAGTCTCTGACAGGAATCTACGCAAAGACACAGAAAGACATGAGGAGAGCAAAAAGAAACAGTCTTACAGGATAGAAACAAGGAGAGCGCCTCACTTGGGGATCAGAGACAGCTGTCCGATGGATGAGTGATGCCACACGGCGTGTGCTAATGCTAGCACGTAGCTGCAGTTCATTTCACTGTAGCTCTGGTGGCAGGCGGTGAAGTCAAGCAAGGCAAAGGGATAGCCTGTCCACTCTGTCTCCGATGTTAATGCCGGAGAGCTGATCACAGAAACGATGCGGTCGTGGAGAACGATCCAGTATGGTTCCTGAAGAGGAGATCACAGGTTGTCACGGCGACAAAATCTGAACATCAGTTTATGGTGAAAGCTGAAAGTCAGAGTATTTTTCTTACTGGAAGTGCAGTGATCACAAGTCCAATGGCATTCATCCAGGCAGTGATGTTCTCTCTGGGGACCAGAGGCTGACTAAAAGGTGAAAGGAGAAGATGATTTTAGGGATCATTAAAATATTCTGCATACACTACAGAACACTATTAATTCCAAAAAGATGCCATTTAAGCCTAATGAGACCCATAAACTTTACAGTGATTGCACATGGCTTGCTTACTGCACCTTTTCAACACAACATTAAGCAAAGCGTTTCCCACATCTTTTCCTGGCACGGCCAAAGCCATCAGCTCCACACAGGTGACGTGCAGGGCGTGGGCCGCAGGGTTGGGGAACTCGTTGAACCTCCAGTCACAGTTGGGAAAAGGACCCGGTGACTTTCCCGCCATGGGTGAGGTAAAAGCTAAGGAGGATAAACAATCACCAGAGGAGAAAACAGCCTTCATGGAAGCACGGATGTTTTACTTGTTCCACTTTTAATTAAACGCATATTGTTTTCGTGGAGCACACGAACCCCATCCAACCGATTTTATCTTGTTTTTAATAACTCTTTTCTACTTTAACAACCCCCGAGGCTGCAATAAAATGAGCTTAGATGGATTAATAAATACAATCCCTCTTTAAAGCTATTAAGGGAGACAAGAACTCACAGCGGTAAGGTAAATATACTTTCCAGCAGCCCAAAAGACCAATGACTTTCCATGACCAGACATTGGTCTTTTGTTGTTAAGAGTGATAGATTAATGAAGGATATTGTCCACAAGGCGTCCAATCAGCTTGCAGTAGTAGGTGTCATCAGGGATCCACACGTTTTCTTCACGGGCATTCATGCCAAACCTCAGATAGGTTTCGCTGAGACACCAGCCTGGAGTGCGGTTGTCCTGCAAAATAAAACGTTACACTGATATCAATAATTGCGCATTAGCTATTCAGATACATGAATTAATGAATGTGTCTTCTCTGTTTACCTTCAGTGAAGACATGATGGCATGAACCAGTTTTCTCTTGAGGTTGGTTCTGTCTCTCAGGTGTCTCTCATAGTAGTGAAGGGTGTTGTACAGGTAGGTCACAGGGCGATCTGCAAAGAAACGCAGCGGTAAATACAAATCCCCAATTAATGGCAAAGTTCACCTTCCCTTTTTTATCCCAAAAAGCTGATTCTGATAAGTGGATGACTGGAGAAGTTACTTAGATGAGTGATGAAACATTTCTCCCACTGAATGAGCTGCCTGGGATTTCCTGTTTCAGAATGCGTTAAGACGTCCTAGTGAATCCAACTCCCCTCATCTTGGACCCGCACAGTCCTCCTCGTAGCCCTACTCACCGTGGAACTTGTACAGCCCTCCCAGATGATCCAGCAGCGTCTCCAGAGACTTGGAGACAGGAAGGAGCTCCAGGAAGCGGTGGATGACAATGTCAAAAACGGGCAGAAAGCGCAGACACACATTCCCAAAGTAGATTGGCAGGTACTGAGGCTGGAGCTGCATGGGAGGGTTGACTTGGTCTGCGAGACCCTCAAAGTACAACTTCTCTGGGTATTTCTGGAAGAAATGGTCATTTTAAAACAGATTTGATTTAATTTCTACATTTAACTTGACTTTTTGAGATGTCTCACAGTTGTGGAACTAACTTTTAATGGAACGTGTTCTGTCGCACGTATACCTTGTGGTAGCTCATGTGTTTGCTGTGCCAGTCGTTCTGCAGCCAGTGCTCGGGAGCATTCTCCTTGACAAAATCGTTGACTCGGTTTCTGAAGTCATTGGGCTTCAGCAGCAGCAGCTGGATTATGAAGTAGCAAACCTGAGCCTCGTTTCCCTCGTGGCTACGCATCGCCTGAAGGCAGAGACATGGACCCTTATCGTATTGCAGCATGGGCAAAGAAAAAGTGTAGAATCAATGATGTCTTTGTTACAGTATATAATCCTGTAGTTCTCCGTCTGTCCTCACCAGGCACAGAATGAGTCTATCCAGCGTGACTATGTTGTATTTCCAGACCATGTCATTGAGTATTTCAATGCACTTGTTAAGCTGCTGCCCGCCAGCTGACGTTGAGAACTCATAGACGAGGAAGTCGGCAAATGTGCGCACGTGAGCCACCAGTGCACGTGCTCCAATACGTTCCAAGACCCTGAGGGACCAAAAAAAGAAATGGAAAACCCCCCACAAAAAACAGCAGTTAGCTCATCATCCCACAATAAGGCAGCTTTCTCCCTCGGGATCAATTAGTCACAGATGCTGTGTAGGACCCACCCCCGCCTTCCTGGTTAATTGATGTAAAATGTTAAATTTAAAATGCCTCAACAACAGAGATGAGATGCATCATTAACACAGGGTTCATTAAAATACACTCAGCAGTGTCTTTAATAGTGAGTGTAACCTGGAAACATAAACAAGTAATATTCTCGCTGATCACAGCTTTGGATTATTTAATTAAGTATTTCTTTTTTCCCCCGCTGCGCTCTACTTTTTATATACATGTGGAAGCTTAACTCATGTATAACAAACCTAAAGCCTATTTGGTTTATATGGTCCATCTCCAGCAGCATCTTCCACAGCAGACAGAGGAACAGTGGAGGTGAGCCCTGCATGGAGAAGTGGGTGATGATGTCATTCTCATTGGCCATCGACTTCCACTTCCTGTACTCCTCCTCGACGTTCTTCTTCAGATTGAAGCGCGACTCCTGAGGAACGTTGTTCTGCTTGAAAAACGCCTGAAGCAAAAACAGAGGTCCAGGAGTCACTACAGCAAGATTCAGACGTTTTATTTGACAGAGAAAAACAACAATAAACCACAATTATTACTTGAATATTTTGCATAACATAATATCTGCACCTGTAGTGGTGCAGGGAAGCAGGATAGCGTGTGTGAGGCCCAGTTATGAGGCGTAAAACTCATGATTGTCTGCAGGATGTCCTTACACCAAGTGCCCTGGATGGAGTCAGACCCTGTGAAGAAATCTGCACATACAGGAAGCAGGTGACAAATAAAACGAGACGGATTTCAGTCAAACACGATGATTAGAAGTGAAGCAAAAAGCGAAACAATGGCTAAAATGAAGCGGGCAGCAAAAAAAAACAAACCCAAAACAACCCTGCAAATGAGGCTTCAAAAACTGAGTGAGTACCGGTGACGTGTGTGGCTCTGGCCAGAGTGAGAATCAGGGCGCGATTCAGCTCTTCGGATTCGGCTGACAAAACTGTCTTTGGGTCATTGAGGAAGCGGGTGAACTGCGGCTGCACCTCCGAGCTCCCCAAAGCTGTGATCAGGCGCAGAGCTGTGCTCTCAACACTTCAGGACAAAGACAGAAAGAGGAATGATGACTCTTTTTCACTACATCATAATCCTGATGAACATTTTTTTGTGCTTAATTTGTTTCTCAGTTGAGTTGGACAACATGAGAACATGTTGTGTGGGACTTTTCTGTCTTCCACAGTTAGTTTACCTGAGTAAATAATTAGAATTAAGCAAATAACTATTTCAAACAGAAGGACTTAAAAGAATAACTTTCAAGTTTCAGATCATTTTCACTTCATGGTAGGAACATCACAAATTTCAAGTTCAAAGGCAATAAAGTGCATTAAAAGAGCACACAACACTCACGCTGCATTTTAATATTTGTTTTGATTTAATCTTTCGACTTCAAAAAGCAACAAAATGTGGAATTTTGCTTTAAATTTCTAATATTAGCAGGAACTAGCTATATGCGACACATGCTTCTACATTACCACAGATGTAGCTGGTTCTGGTTGGTCTGTGGCACAGCAGCCAAGCTGTGCAGGTGACTCAGCAGCTGGACTCTGTAGTGTGGCTGGATGTGATGCATCCTGTAACTGAACATCTCCAGTAATGTGTGAAGGATTCCCCACGCGTGAGACTTGAACACGTTGGGCAACAACTGACCTGGACAGACAAGAGTGTTTCTCATTATTTAAAACGTTTCTGGAGCTCCAAAGAGAATAAATAATAATGTAACTGTGTCCCAGTAAACTGTAACACTTGCAAATTTTACTAGCTCAATATATCGATAGTACTGCAAAACCCCATAATGAAACAGTATCATGTAAATAAACCTGCTTCCTCAGTAAATGTCATTAAAATGTTCATGATACTATAAATATAGAGATTAATAACACTATTCTGAAGCCTGACACATTCAGACGGCTTTATGTCGGCTATTTGCAGAGCTGGGAAGTAATGAAGTACAAATACTTCATACTTTACTTAAGTAGAATTTTCATGTATCTGTACTTTACCTGAGCATTTATTTTTCAGGCAACTTTTTACTTTTACAAATATCTGTACATTCTTCTCTTTACATTTTTACAACGGTTCAACTTGGGAGTTGGAAGTTGGCCTAAAGGAGTGCAGGTGTCCATATGCTATGTTTGCAGTACTTCAGAATCTAGCATCTAGCTATCTCTACAGAAGTATGACGTGACAATCCCAAACAACTATTAGTCGTTAAGAAGTAAAATGATCTCCTCCTCAAATAAAATAACAGTTCATACATCTACAATTCAACATAGTGCAAACTTTAAGTGAGTTTTAAAAATAGACTCACTGATGAATCCTTTGATGCCCAGGGACTCAATTTCCATGTAGACCAACAATCTGCTGTACGTCTCTACCAATGCAGGGGCAAGAGCAATGCTGGACTTGGCATGGGCCAATTTGATGACACGCGTGGCAATACTGTGGATCAGACTGGAGACCGGAGGGCAGGCTATCAGGGATTTGAAGTAGAAGAAATTAATTAAAACATTCTCTGTGTTTTACTCATTTACCTCATCTTTGCATGCACAGTGAGCGAATCCAGCAGATTCATGGGCAGCGGAGTGACCGATCCCGAAGCCATACAGTTGGTGCCGGGAAGGTTGATCCTCATGGATCCATTTCCATAGATGGTCTCAACCAGGACGCCCATTGGCAGAGTGAAGCACTCCGAGTTGGTGCTATAGGCGTTACACAGCAGGGCGATCTTATAGTCGGACATGCCCAGGGTCTTGTTACGCAGCGACTGCTGAAGAAATCTAAAGAAAGAAGGGGAAAAGCGGTGGACAGAGAGCCGCAAAGGACGTTTGTCATTTTATGAATTCTGGGCGACATTAGCAATTAACCAGGTATGCCCTGTTTAGGGAAAATTATGACTTTTGAAGTATTTATTATCGCTAAATGCATATCTTTGTGAAAGACATACTCATGGTGCAGCTTCAGAGAGTGCGGTATGGGTATCTGCAGTTTGGAGTTGTCGTTCTGAGCTTTGCGGTTCAAATGGATCCAGATGCAGGTCATAGCGAACGAATGGGTCGACTGGGGTTTGTTAATGTCAGGAACTGGA
The DNA here is from genome assembly GCF_057382275.1 of Copadichromis virginalis. NCBI lineage: Eukaryota > Metazoa > Chordata > Actinopteri > Cichliformes > Cichlidae > Copadichromis > Copadichromis virginalis. The sequence goes on along the minus strand of NC_140632.1, from coordinate 6,578,828 downwards.
ATGCACTGAAGAGGAACAGAAAGCGATGGTGACACTCATACCACAAGCAATATTAGTCTATTGTACCACCCCAGTAAAATATTAGAATGATGAATATTTAAAACATAGATCTAATAAAAAAACAAGACAAAAACAAGATAAAAATGGGACAGTACAAGTTGCAATAACTTGTACCTCTTTTTCTGGGTAAAGCAGGTCAAAAAGCTTCATGACAGGCAGGAAGTCAGCTAAGGCGTTCTTCTGAATGCTTCCTGATATGAACTGAAGCAGGACCCACATAAGATGATCTCTCCCTTTAATGAGACCTCTACCTGCAAGCTGATGAGAACAAATAAGGGAAAAGAGAAAATAAATCATTAAAAACACATATACACAGAATTTAATCTGCTTCATTTAATTTTTTCCTTGTTAGTAACATGTTGTTAAACATATTTAATAAATGTTATGACACGTGCTACAACTCACTCCATTGCATACATTTAAACACGTCTCAAAAGCTTGAAAAAGGCAACTGAGCTTCTTAAAGTTTGGGAAGATGTTTCACCTCTCATCCAAGAGGCTTCCCCAGTTCACTGTAAACACATGTATTACACTCATGCCCCTAACTGACTGTAAACATGCTGTAAATGTTTTTCTTTTTCTCTCCTCATACCTTTTGGTGTAGCGACAGCACCATGTGAGGGAAACTTGCAAACTGAAACAACACAAAGAAGATGAGCTGGGAGGAGAGGTGCTGCCACAGCAGCTGACTAGTTCCTCCGATATCGGCGTCAAAGTGTTCCTCAGTCTCAGAGCGCTCCATGGCGTACACCACCAGGTCCACCAGCTGCTCTTCCAGCACCGGGCAACGCTGCTTATGCTGGGAGGGGAGGTGTGTTACAGGATAAAGAAAACGGTGAGAAGAAGGGAGGAAAAAAGCCAAAGGAGACAAAAAGAAGTGGAGTTAAGAAGAGAGGAAAGGAAGGTCGGATTGAAGGAAGAAAGACAGAAAGATAGACATAGGAGAGAATAAAAATAAAATCTTTAATAAATTACTTCACATTCAAACATTTTTGTTGACAGTTATTCCAGATACTGTTAAAAAGATCACTGCGTGCAGGACAGCATCTCCTTCTTGTGTTGTCACAATGGACTGTAGCCATATTCCAGTATTTACCCATATCCCTTAATATTCTGGTCCTCAGCTTGTGTTACTATACAGAAAAGAAGATGTGTTTTGGTCTTCTGTGAAATCTTTTACAGCTCTAATACATACAAAAGATTTAAAATAAGGGGTTTCATTCCATATGTGAAACAGTCACAAGGTTCACAAGCTCAGAAGTAGCTGTTATATCAGAAGATTCAGAAACGGATAGACGCTAAAGCTAACTAGTTTGACAAATAAGCCCATAATTTTCCTTTTTAATATAATTATATTATAGTCTGAGCAAACATATAGAAAGAATATTGGCCAGGATATCCATACTAGAATTTTTAACACTTCAAAATCTGTACTGGCTCCAGTATATCCAGTATAACCCATGCTCTATCATGAAGAATTAAAAAAATGCATCTATTTAAAAGATGGGTGGGATAAAAAGAAAAAAAAGGAAAAGAAATGGAGGATTAGTGGAAATGAGAGGGTTTTTAAATCTTTTTATTTTTCCATCTAATAAGGGTTAATAATGATAATAATAATAATAATAATGATAATAATAATAATAATATTACAGGCTTCACTTACAATCCACACAGCCCCTGTTCTACTGTATGAGGTAGCTGATATTTCATGTCGCTGGGTCTGTTATTTAATTTAAAAAGAACTATGATTTCATAAAAAAAGCTGCACACTTTCCTGACATATGGCCTTCACATTTGTTCCATCTTCTACATGTAAAAAGGCAAAATTAGAGCAGAAGGAGTGAGGATCTCTGCAGCGCAGGCATTGACATTCATGTCAGGCCTCTTAACAGAGCCCTTCTTACACTGAGACACGAGGGACTGAACAGCACAGCACGAACAGGTCAGGTACGGCACTAAAAGGCACAGCATAAAACAGCAAACCAGCCACTGCAACACATTCCCACATGCAGACTAACAGGTCTGGGAAGGGACAAAGGTGTGAGTGGGAGGAAGAAGAGTAGCTGTGAAAATGACCATCCGATTTTTCTTTGCTTTGGCCTTCGGCACAGCTTCTCTTCCACCGCAGGCAAACACACACATGCTCACAGAATGAGAGAGAAAAGGGCAACAAACAGATAGAAGAAAAAGAGTAAGAGAGAGATCCACAGGCATATCTGTTGTCTACAAATAAATCATGTACACAGATCACCCAGTGATATATTTAAAAACCAGCAATATAACCAGCAGCTAGTTTATACTGTAACTGATCAACAGCCTGACTAATGGGAACCTTTTTTTCTTCTTCTTTAAATTCTAACCCATCATGCACCAGCACAATGTAATGAAATTGCATTTTCAGGAAGATAAATTCAGGTAGCATCTTATTTATTAACATAACGCCCGTAATTAAAATGTTCCACTGACCTGCTGACAATAACCACAAACTATGCAAATGCAATAAAGCACTGCGGTCCTCACGGGCCACCCCCTTATTTAATTATTTTGACCTGTAACAAAAATCCAGTCCATCTCAAACCTGAAAAGAACTATTTGGTTTATGAGCCGCTTTACGGTGGCTCAGAGAGGTCAAACGCATTGCAACTTAAGAAAGCACGCCGCAGAAGCACACAAATCATAATGGAAAGAGAAAAAAACTAAACAAACAAACATAAAAGAAATCACACACACAAATGTATACAACACAACAGAAGTGTTTTTTGGGGAGACAAAAACCAAAACATGCAAACGACTGCACTGAGACCTACTTACAAGAAGCTGAGGAGAAAAAGTTGCAGGTAATGTGTGTTTTAATAACGTGGTTTGTATAATACTGTAGATACATGTTTGCTATTAGCCATTTACTGTTAGCTTGTCATTTCCACGGCTCTTCCGTCACATTATCGTGTCCCCCAAAGACACTTTCATTGTGTTTCTTCTTTTTTTGCAAAGCGTTGTGAGATTTTGTTCTATTTCTGTTGTTTTTTGTGTGCTTTTACAGTATTTTTCTCTATTTTCATCCATCCGTCCATTTTCTTCCACTTATCCAACTCAGGGTCATGGGGTGAGAGACCCTACACCCAGGACAGGTCACAAACCACTGACATCTATGGACCGTTTATATACAGTAATTGACCTAACCTCACTAAGTCTGTGGGAGGAACCCAGACATAACCCACACAAACACGGGGAGAACAAGCAAGGCCTACATAGAACAGCCCCGGCATGATGGGGGTTCAAACCCAGGACCTTCTTGCTTTGAGGCAACTGTGCTAGCCATCGCACTAACCAGTTTTTTTCCCTATTTCCATTGTTTTACTTAACCTAGCTTGTGTTTTGTGTGCTAAACCTGGTGTTTTCCAAAGTTACAGTTTATTTGACCTTCCAGAGTCACCTTACAGCTTTTACTGGAAAGGAATAAGGTGAATGTAAGCAATACAAATTAGAGCCACTTTATCATTTTTGACTAATGCAATCCAGTTTGCTATCACAGTGCAGTAGCATTATTTAAGAGCTATCAACTTAAAATGCAGACTGGACTATAATTAAACAAAGCATAGCCAGCCTGCCTTTTATTTATGTAAAAAGTAATAAAGTTATGATAAGTTAACCTGTGAGGTGCCTAATATTTTGCTTGTCTACTTGTAGGTACAGCACAATGTTTCTGCGCTTGCTGTGGCACACACTAACCTTTCTGTTTGGGTCTGTAGTCTGCTGTAGTCACTGTCTGCCACATGGCTAGCTATTGCTTGATTTGCAAGCTTGCTCTTGGCTAACAAATATAACAATAACAAATTGCATTAATCACCAAAGACAAGAGCACCGCTTAGTCAAAATAGTTCAGTGTTGCCCCCGGTCAGCACAACAGAAAGCAGCAGCAGGTCCGACACGGGAGGACCTTGCTAACAACAGGCAAGCACCAGACTACATCCATACATGCAGTGCAGCAGGACTTGAAATGTCAACAGCAGGGTTTAAAGTCAGAAATAATTAAGGTCAACTTGTTAGCTGGGACTACATTTGCTCTTTTGCGGCTCAGAGGAGCTGCAGCTCTCTTAGTCTGGACTGTATCCGTATGATCAGTGTCAGTTAGCTCAGTTGACATTAGGATTGCTAACTAAAAATGTTAATCAACTGCGTCTGTTGGGCCACAATGAGGCAAAGTTGAGGAGTACTCATTAATAAGTAAATAGAATTATGCAGAAACATGCTAAGCACAAATCCAAGTACTAAGCATTACTGAGAAACTTGGAGCTTGAAAGCTTTCAGCTGACTGACAACCCCCAATATAAGAGGCTTAGTGGTAATCATGGCTAATCACAGACCTATTTTTCATCTATTTATCATTAAGCATTAATTTAACTAAGCCTAAATAATTATAATCAAGGTGCTTCTTTTTTTTTGCCAAGATCATATATACTGAATATTAACAGAAAATATCAAGGAGGATACAAAAAAGATAAGGTAAGGTAGAGATAAGGTGTGCAGGTGTGATGCAAAGCAAACAGGCATTATTAAAAAATGTACACAGCGACCTGTTAATTGAACAAGTCATGTGCAGTTAATGACTCAAAGTCTCCCTGGCTTCCCATTAAACTAACTGCTTTTTCTGGTAATCTTTAATATCTCCCTAACAGTGCACCTGTCAAATATTTATTTAACCACACCAGTCTACCATTTATGGAGCCCTGCTGTGTCCATCTCAAGCTCTGTCATGTTTCCCTTTTGTTCCACTTCAAGTTTTCTTCATTTCTCCAGTTTCAGGTCGTCAGTGTGCCTAAAAAAAAAGCTAAGCGTCCAATGAGCTGGTTAGTTGGGTCGGTCAGGCAACCAGGAAGAGGACATACCTGGGCAATGTTCAGAGTCTAGAGAGCGCATGGCAGAGAGACAGACAAATACAACACACAGCCAGAGGACAAAAGAGAGAGAAAAGGAAGAGAAACAAAGAAAGAGGATGAAACGGAGAGAGGAGGGGGGGCGAGGGAAGGAGAGACAGAAAAGAAAGTGGTGACTAAGGTAGCTAGGTTGTTTACTGTCTGTTCAGCACAGTTAGTTTCAACTCAGCCAATTCAGATATATAAACCAGATTCTGGGTTATTTACTCCAAGTCAAAATATAAAGAAATATCCATATACAGCGTTGATTATAGCTTTGTGTTAACAATCCAAGGAGCCCGGAAGAAAAGCGACTGGACTTCTTTAAGTTTCTTGAAGAAGCTTCGTCTTCAAGAAACTTAAAGTAGTCCAGTTGCTTTTCTTTTTAAGCTCCTTATATTGCCATGACCGGGATAACTGAGAACCTACACAGAAATATTTGTGATAATGCCAAACTGTCTGGATTCAATGACAGCTTGACACACTGTGTGGATGTTTGTGCTAAGTGAACTGGGCTGAGCTGAAACTGCATGAACCCAACAGGGCAAACTGACACCAGTGCATTATGGGCCAAGCTCACAGCGTTGCTTTACATTTGTTCTTATATAGGTGTGTTATAAGGACTACAAGGGAAACAAGGTAAGAGAGGTGTGACGGGAGAAGGATATAAGGAGGGTGGCAAAGAAAAGTGAAGAACCCGTGCCGAATTACAACGCAAAGAAAAGATCACGGAGGATAAGGGAAACAGCAAGAGCAGGAGCAGATAAAAGATGGTAAGATGAAAATAACGGGGGCAGGAAATGTGGGGGCATTTGGAGGTCTTGATATGGAGGCAAAGGGAAAAATACAAAAGAAGATGAGGTTGTTTTACCTGCTTGTTGAGCCCCAACATGTTGCACACCATCTCTCTTGAATAAGGCTGTTCTAGTACATAGCGTAGCAACCCTGTCTGTGGCTCAAAAAGGTCCTATATGATAACACACAAATCACAATCAAACTTCTGTACGTCTAAAGGTGTGCGTGGTGTATAAGTCCAGCGCGTTTGTTACCTTGTCAAACGGCAGCATGCCTCTCAGAGGGAAGCGAAGAGTGCTGGGGTCTAATTTCCAGGAATTACAGATAGCACCGCTGTTATTCACCACTGGCAACAGACTGCATCGTCCTGTGAGGACACACGGACGCAACAAATGATTGTACATACCAGACTGACTACATGAGATAAATAACTACAAACTGTCTTTTTAGTTTTCATTCACTTTCTAGTGACTGTCCTATTAATAATAATAACACTTCAAATGATAAGCGGCATATTTAAATCTCCAGGAATCCATAAAAGGAGAAGCAACCAGTTCCTCTTACCACAGATAGAGTTGATCCGGGCTGTGGGTCTAAAACTATCCACAAAGTCTGATATCAAACTGCCCAAAAGCTGAAAATGCACAGACATGATAAGGAATTCACAAATAAAAATTCAGACTATATAGTGTTACATATAATGTTACACATAGCTACACAAACACTCACCCAGTGTGAGAGCTGCCCCTCTGGATAAAGTTTTCTAATTTCTGTGATAGCAAAGTAGGCTGGAAGGAGACAGGCGTTTCTGTCCAGGATATATTCTACCACCTGCAACATGCATAAATATAAGTAAACCTAAAAAGTATTCAAATAAACCATCAAAAATGACATATAATTCATTTTAAAGGTATAAAGATGGGTACCTCTCTGGCAGCCAAAAGCTGCTGGACTATAGCTGAGCTGACAGTGGTAGGAATAGTTTGAATTTTATCCAGCACAGCTTTCAACAGGTCCCGAACACCCTGACGCAACAAGTATAAAAGAATTCATGAACAAGTGTCTCACGTGGAAAGCTTAAAACGACTTTAAAACGTATGACACATTGTAGGATATTCTTCTAAAAGCCAGAGATCCCTGTTTAGCAGCAGTCAACAAAAATAAAACCACTGAAAATCAAAACAAAAAAGCACAAACAATCGAAGAATTGAAGAAACGAATTGGAAGAATCGATCCAGATGTGTCTGTGTGCTAGAAGTTTCGTGTCAGAGACCTTGTAGTCCACTCCCCCGATGATCTTGCGGATCAGCTTGAAAGTTAATGCCCACAACTGTGTTCTCTCCCACTCCAAACTGTCTGAGCTTATTAAGGCCACGCACACCATCCTAAAGATACGAAGATTAATGATTTAGACAAATAACATCAAACATAATAAATACAGTTAAAAACAACTCATTATTGGGATGTCATAAAACAGATAAATTAAATATAATAAATTAATATATGGAAATATTATAAATCATTCTTTGAACCCATTTTACTTCTTTAGGCGTCAAATAATCTCACACTATATGTATGTGTGTACCTGGGTGGTAAAAGACTGGTCTCCACAGCCATTGCCAGACAGTCGTAGAGGAAGGAGATCCTCTTGGGGCTGTGCTGACTGTGTATAAAGCGCACAATCCATTGCACACACTGTTCATGAGACTCCTGCAGAAAGACATTGGAGCAACTGAGAAATCTCAGCCATGTAGGTGTGAGCAAGTGGGAGTGTATGTGTGTGTGTAAAAACCTGTGGCAGGGTTCCCCAGTACTGTCTGAAGGCTCCAAGACAACTGATCAGCTTAGTCCTCTCATCCTCTGGAGTGTCCATAAACATCCTAAAAACACACTTCTTAATTTTAGCATTTAATTTTGCTCCATACATTTTAATATACACACACCGGCCACTCTGTTAGCCACATCTTTTCAATACAGTTATCTAATCAATCGATCACACAACATCACCTAACTGCCTTTAGGCATGTGGACATGGTCAAGAAGACCTAGTTAAGTTCAAACTAAGCATAAGAATGGGGAAGAAAGGTGATTTAAGTGACTTTGAACATGGCATGGTTGTAGGTGCTAAACAGGTTGGTCTGATTATTTCAGAAACTGATGATCTGCTGGGAATTTCCCCACATATACATCTCTAGGGTTTTCAGAGAATGGTCCAGAAAAGAGAGAAAAGGCAGCAAGCAGCAGTTCTCTGGTGGAAAATGCCTTGTTGAGGTCACAGGACAATGGCCAGATTGCTTTGAGGTGCTGGGAACAAAAAAGCAACTCCGATAAACACAACCCCCCTATTCAGAAGAGCCTCTCTGAACACAACATGTCAAACCCCGAGGCAGATGGACTACAGCGGCTGAGGAACATAATGGATGCCGGTAATGTAAAATAAGAACAGGCCACTGAAGCAAAGCAGGATAACACAGCATGTCTTAAAATTCAAATTACATCAAACTAGTTTCTCGAACATGACAATGAGTTCAATGTACTCAAATGATCTCCACAGTCACCAGATCTCAATCCAGCAGAACACTTTTGGGGTGTGGTGAAACAGGAGATTCACATCATGGATGGAGCAGCCAACAAATCTGCAGCAACTGTGTGATGCTGTCATATCAATGTGGACCAGAATCTCTGAGAAATGTTTCCAGCACCTAACAAAGTGGCCTGTGAGTGTATGTATGGTCTTACTGCTGAAACATCCAGCAGCACTACCAGTGTGCAGTAACTTAACATTACACCTTTTAAAGCTAATAACAATGCAATTGCAAATATCGGGCGTTATTAACATGAATTCAGAGCAGCCTTACCCAGCAAAGGCCTCTTCTATCATCTCAGTTTTCTAAGAAAAGAAGGAGAAAATAAAAATACATTAACGTAAGTGAAGATTTGTGATATTAACGGTGCACCCATAGCTGTTAATTCTCATGTTGGGGACATAAAGTAAAAACACCATCTGGTTATATTTAGGACTGCTCATTTGCAATCCAAAGTAAGTTCAGTAAATAGAAAATACTACTACAGTTATCTGACATGCTAACTAATGTTAGCTCGGCTGACACTCAGTAAACAAAGGTGCAAGTTACCACAACATCTTCAAAGATGCTCTGAAGCTGTGTTTCCATCGAAAGCGCCATGTTTGCAACCAAAAGACAATTATTCAACGAACCATCCCAGAATTCAAACCCGTTACTCCTCTACGGGAGCACAGACGATAACCACCCCATCTAGCTAAATGCTAAAAGGAAGCAGAATGAAAGCGGCCGCATGAGAAGCGCGATGGCAAAAACAATCCGGGCGTGCAACGGAAACACAAGTGGGACAGTTCCGCCCCATTGTTTCTTTGCTTAATTATTATTATTAGAAATTGTAATTCTCATACGTCAGTAATTTGCAAATAATAAAGTTACACATTAATAATATTTTTTTCCAAATATTTATCACAACGCTTGCATTTTTGAGTGTTTAAAATCTGTATTCAAAAATTCTGTCCCTTCACTAAGACAGGTCTGTGGCCACAAGATGTCACAATGGACGATGTTTGAGCACCTGCTGTTCTTCTCGATATTTGCTAATTGATTTTTCCATGTTTTGTTTATAGCTTTCGTGAGGTTCGTGGTGGAATAATTGGTGGTGTGATGAAGAAGAGTAAGAGTAAATGTTTACACTTTAAACAAAACAGCTTTCTCTTTGCAAATGGGTTACCCAGGTTTAGCTCAGTAGGGTCAATATTAATTTTTAATATCTAATCTCATTTGACAGTGTATTTAGAGAGAGAGAGAGGATATTAGCTGGGGGGAAACGGACTAAGGAAATAACACGGAGCACCTTATTACTCAGGCTGCTATCCGGATAAACACCACAGGAACATCTTAAGGAAACTGTACCTGTTCCCACATAACAGCCTCCACACGCCACACCACCGCAAAACTAAACACAGTTCACTTATTTATTTGGAAATGGGTCACGTATAATGTATTTTTTCTTTCCACATATTGGAGTGGATCTAATTGTTTACTAAGTACTTGTACTTAAGCTTAGATTTTTGTAGCCTATTATCTCAATAGACGTCGACACGCCCACGCGCGGCTCACAGGTGAACTGTTCACAAACGAGTAAGGTCACATTCCTTTCCCCAAAAGGAACAAGGAAGCCTGTCAGGTCGCAGGGATTCCTTTAACTGAATCCACGGGGTTTTATTGGTTGGCAGTTTCACGTAACCCTTCCGACTTCAGCTACATTCTTTCACTTTAAACCTTGAGTGCGTGGTTTTAATTCCCTTTAATCGAGAGAACTGCGGGCAGGTGTACTATGAGGAGGAACTGGGGGGAACCTGCCGAGGGGATTGGAAGTATTTGCTTTCTTGTTTTTGTGAAAACATGACGACTCCGTACAAAGATGTTGGCTATATTCACATTATTCATTTTTTATAGCCTGCACTCCACAGGTAGGTCTGCATTTAAATGCTAATATCTATTTTCTTTGTTGTTACTTTGTGGCTGCTGGGTTTCTTTGTTTCCACTGTTTCCATTTTGTCCAGTTAGTTTTATGGCGTTTATTCAGTTTAAGCGGACTGACTTTTATACTACAACAATGCACCCAACGATGAGATCATTAAAGAAATTAACACATTGTAATTTAGTTCTTCCACATTAAGTGCAGAAAGCGGCTGTTAGAGCTACAAACACGTGTGGTTTTGTTAACAAAAAAATGTATTAGTCCATCTAGCTCTACTTTAAGTGTAAACTCACTTTACAGACTCAGGTTTTTCATCCTGAGATCAAAGCATAAAACACATTATTTGATCTGTGTGCAAAATGTACTCTGGATAATCTTCCCATAGAGAATCTTTAATCAAACACTTTTATTGTGTTTGCCTACTTGAAATGATTTATAAGGAGCTAAGTGTACTGTGTGAGGTGGAACAAAGTTTGAAAGGCAGTGAATCATAGTGACAGCTCACACCTTATGGTCATATGTGGACAACTAGTTGAATAGTACCATTAAACACAGGGGAAGTTTAAAGGTCAGTCAGGACAACTAGAAGCTAGTGTATATTCTGATGACAGGCACCTCACCTCTTGTCTCTTTCCCCTCAGTCTCCCAGTCTGTTCCCAGCCCCATCAATGTCACCTTCTCTTCTGTCAATCTGAGGAACGTGCTGCAGTGGTTTCCAGGAGAAGGCAATTACGCAGATGAAACGCTCTACACAGTGCAATATGCCATGTGAGTAAATGTTTTAGAATTTAAATAAAAATGTATAGTTCCCAAGAACTAGCCTAGATGCAGTCCCAAAGGGATTTATTGGCAACAAAAAAAAAGTTCCAGCAAGGCTAAAAGAAATAAAATGCAACACGATCTCAAAATCAGTCTGCCTTGTTTAAGTTAATTTTCTTTATTGACTGTGACTTTAAGCAAACTCTGCTCAACCTGTGCAAAAGTTCACCTCTGAATGTGTGGGTCTTTGTCTTTTCCAGCTATGGAGACAGAATTCAAGGTAAGAAGGGGAAACGGGTGAACTGGAAGGCAGTGCAGCACTGTACAAAAATAGTCCGGACGTGGTGTGATCTAACCAGTGAGATGTGGGATGAGAACCAGGGTTACTATGCCAAAGTTCGTGCTGTGGAGAGGGGAGCGTCTTCCAAATGGGCTTTCACACCCAGGAGATTTGAGCCAAAGACAGACAGTAAGTTAAAGAAACAAAAGCATTACATCATATTTAACATGTTTACACTTTAAACAATAGAGGTTTGTCCAACTTTGTAGCTACTTTGGGGCCCCCACTGCTTTCTGTGGAAATTGAAAACAACAGTGCCACCATCACTATGATGGGACCGATGAGGTATCCATCAAACAACCACACCCCAGCGCTTTCCATGGTGACTCTCTACGCCGAGATGACTTACAACCTCTCTGTTCGCAACACCCATCTGAACCAAACGGTAGGTATAAATCAAGTAGAAATATATATGACTACTGTAGCTTGACTCCGCATATAAGAAAAGTTTTAAAATTCTAGGAAGAGGTGAAACAATCTCTATCTGATGTTGCTGCCCTGAATTGCTTTCATTTCAAAAACAGGATTGTCAGGCACAAATAAAAACATTCATGCTAGACATTGTATTGAAAACTTCCTTGTAAAGCACTGAGTCAACTACTACAACTTCATTTTTTTTGTAGTTTTTTTTTAACTGCTTATATATGGAAAAGAAATAGTAAAAACATATGTGATTACTCATGAAAGTGGCCACTTTCTCATTACTTTCATACATTGTTTTCGTAAGTATCCAAAACATACAAGTTTCATTATATAATTTTTCAAGGGATCTTATATCTGTTTTCACTCTTATATGCTTTTCATACAAGTTTCACACAAGACGGATACAAACTTTAAGATTTATATATATCTTTTCCATATGGGTAGCTATGACGACAAACTAACCTACGCCCACAAAGCATAAACTTTTTGTTTTTTGTGCAGCAATTCTTTCCAAAATTCTTTCCCACTCTCTAGCACTACCTAATCTGTGCACTTGTTGGTTTTTAGCACCATTTCCCAGTTGTTGGCAGCGTGTACAAATACCGCCTGATGAAGTACAACATGGAATACTGCTTTTCTGCACAGTTGAAATTCTCCTCGATGCCAATCCACTGCCAGTCCTCTGCATGGCTCTGCATAACCACACCTCAAGGTACAACTCCATTGCGTGACCGTGTCTGTAAATGAGAATATTCGGCTCCCTGTTTGAAATGTAGAAAAAAATGTCAATAAACATGATATCAAAGCTGGAGAGCGATTAGTGTTTGTGCGGCAGGTGTATTGTACTTCCTTGTGTGAGCCAAATATGTCGGTCAAGGAAATGGTTCAGATGTTAGATTATTTTCTTTTCACATCACAAGCCCTGGATGAATAAATATTTTCACTCACTTCACCCTCTTTTTCTTTTTTTTTCTTCTCTAGACCCTGTGATTGAGCAGCTGCAGAGTGTGACTGTGGGTATTGTTGTTCCAGCTTTGTGCATTGGTATGATCATTGCAGCTGCCTACCTTTTCCATCGCTACCTGTCTGGGAAAGACCAACACAGTCCAAATATACTGGTAATAGAAATGCATATAAACATACTGGCAATTCAATACCTAAACAGCACTTAACTTTAATTAATGTAGGTTCGCTAAACTGGGCAATGCATGTTGTTTTTTTGTTGTTGTTGTTTGTTTGTTTGTTTGTTTTTTAAATACGAATTTAACAATTCACCTTAGGGAACCACTGACATAATTGCACTTGCAAACTGAAACTACTGCTTTGCATTTCACCTAAATGAGATATCTTTGAGTAGTGTTTCAAAGGTAAATTATCAAACATTTCATACCTTTTTCCTTCCCTTCCAATTTCCAGAACCCACCTTCTTTTCACAAGTCTCCTATTTTGTTCCCTCCTGAGAGTTCCAACCTCATCCCAATCAGCCCCATCAGCCCTGAGCCACCAGGAAACTTATTCACAATGTCAGGCCTTGAACACCCCATCTACTCTCTACAAGTTGTGGATCCCCCACCCAGCTACTCGCCCCAGAGGCATGAGGCTCCCTTGGATGATTTGTCCGTTGAGTACGGGGGTATCAGCATGGCTCCTCAAATCATTGTTGAAGGAGAAGAGGAAGCAAGAGGAGGGAATCAAGATGATGGAGACCGGAGAGTTGAGAGCGTTAACTCTGGTGGAGCTTACGCTCCTCAGGCTAACACTTCTTGGACATGCAAACAAACCCCCATGCAAACACATGGCCAGTCATCTGCAGGTTTACAGTCTTTTCCAAGATCAGCTACATGTGGGCTCAATAAAAAGAAGGATGGACAGATTGAAAGTTTACTGGTAAGCATTCGGTTAAATCTGCAAACAATGGAGGAAGTAAAAAGGGGAGAAGAGCTGCATGGAGAGGTGATCTGGAGCACACATAGGGAGGGAGTGGCAAACAGAGGTGTGGAGGAAGGAAACAACTGTGAAAATGTGCCTTTAATCTCTGCTTATGCCCCACAGAACATTCCAAACATGTCTGCCTCCTCCTCGGACCAATCTGACATCACGCTAGATGACTTTAGTGTCAATCATGAAAGAGGACTGCATGTACCTCTACTTTTAGAGAGAGGTAGAAGACGGAGTGAAGAGGAGTATGTGACGAGAGCTAGGTTGAGGCTAGATAATGTTTCTGTCAGCCAAGCAAGTGACGAAGAGGAATAGAGTTAGAACACGACAGGTGGAAACAGGGAGTGAAGTGGAGAAGGTTTTCAACAAATGGGACTTTGTTGGGATCCCCATGGATCAGTAGATGATATTCATCAGTAAAAACCACTAACCCTGTTCTTGAAAGATAATCCAGGAAACATGGCCAGTATACAGTTTCTCAGCTCTATTCAAATGCATACAGTGTGTGATAAAAGCAGCGTTTAGTACTTAGTACTCACTTAATAATGTTACCTTTATAGCTGAAAATCTACTGATATACACATGAAGAAATCATACTATGGTGAACTTTGAAGGATATGTATTTATCTTAATTACAAGATACACTGTATATTTTAATGTAATTTGTTTTGAATCTGTATTCATCCTCATGTAGCTGTCTGATAGTGACAGAAGATAATACAACATATGATCATAACCTAACATAACGAAGAAACTACACTTCATTCTGGACTGGTGTCTGACATATCTCTCTAAGATAATCAGATGTTTGTTTGGGTTTTTTTTTTTTTTAAATAGAAAGTACAGCAAAATCCTATATAGGAAACTTTACCCGTGTGTTTTCTTTTAAGGGTATGATCGCAGTGTATTGTAGATGTTGCATGACCGTACGTGTCCGTGTTTACTTGTAAAGGTTGAATTACAGTGGGTAGTTTGTTTGTTTTTTTTGGGTTTTTTTATCAGCTTGTCCATCATGCTGTTCCGAGTAAAGCATTCAACCTGCTTTTATTTAAATACTGTGGACTATACACCTTTCGCTGTTGTTTGTGAAGCGAATCCCTCGTTTTCACTGCCAGTAACAGCAGTATCTGTTCTGTAACTGGAAATGATGATGTTAAGTGGAATGAGAAGTGTAACTGTACATGATCATGACAACATCTTTGATTAATAATGAGTTGTATGATCTGCAGTTTGTCTCCACTACCTTTGTGCCTTTGGGTTAAAAAAAAAAAACTGGTTAAATCTGTGAAATCTGATCATGCCATCATATCGTCTTTTGTCGCTTCTTCTGAACCTTGCAAATGTATTCCCATCTGCAGTATTAACAACATTATGGTTTTACCTTGTTCTTCTCCATTTTTGCTGTTTCTGTTCTGAGCTGAACAGAACATATTTTACACTTTGTCATTTAGAACTTGTCAGACTTGTTTACTGCAGTGAGTCCTGCATTCCAACACCAACAACACGCTTAAAATAGCAGTTAAAATATGTGATCATTACAAAGTACACAAAAGGCTTTCACTGGCACTTCTGAACATTTGTGCATAAATTATGCTTTGTTTTGACTTTTTTTGAAGGAAATCAGTGTGGTCTGTGTTAACACCGTTCCTCTTTCTGTGCCCGTGCTGTTCTTGCATGAAGTTGTAACTGCCCAAAATATGTTAATTTGTAACATCTGACTCATACCATCTCTTTGTAGCTCGATGGGACTTTCTGAGAATAAATTATTTCTTCCTGTAGAAGCTTAACCTTTGTGTTACTAAAACAACACAGAGGGGAAACAGGTACATTTAGTTTCTGACACCCACTTCTAACGTCCATTCTGCACACTGATAACATCTAAAACAGGTTGTTTCAGGTTAATGCATTTACAGAACTCAGTTTGGTGCATGAACTCTGGTTAACCGTTCATTTAAAACCATGATATCCATGTTGTTTCATAGCTTTATATAGTTTGTTGTCCAGTTAAACCCTTGTATTTTAAGAAGGCATTAGGACACTGTATACAATGCAAATGTCATAAACCCATATTTTACTCACAATGGAACACAGCGAGCATATCAAATATTTAAACTGAGGCATTTTACTGTTTCATGAAAACTATTAGGTTGTTTTAAATTAGATGGCAGCAACACATCACAATGTTTGGATGGGGGTATGGGGGGCAGCAAAAAGCTAGAAAGGTAAGTTGTAGTAAAAAATATTTGGAAGAGCATTTTGTAACTAATTAGGTTCATTAACAACAAGTCAGTAACATGATAGAGTGTGAAAAGAGCATCTTACAGAGGCAAAGATTCTCAAAAGGTGAGCATGGGTTTGCCCAAAAAACTACATCTAGAAATAGTGGAATACTTTTAGAATGATGTTTCTCAGTGTGTAATTATGAAGACTTTATCTATAGTACATAATAAAGTACAATATTATCAATCTTTTTTGAGAATCTGGAGAAGTCTCTGTGCACAAGGGAGAAGAACAAAAATCAATATTGGATGACTTTGATCTCTGGGCCCAGTAGTAGCACCACATTTTTAAAAAAGGCATTATACTGTCAAAGACTCAGGAACACTTCCAGAAATCAAAGGATGCTGAGATCAAGCACGCTGTTCATCTGTTCTAAGCTGTTGTACTTAGCTTGTAATCCTCCTGTTGACAGCTTGTTTATACGCAGGAAAAAAGGTTTGTGCGAGCTTTTATTTCAGCCTGCATCTATGCAAATAGACAGAATTGGCACCAAAGTATCTGTTCTTAAATGCACATAATATAACACAATTTTGAAGTATGGTTAGACAAATGTTTCTATCTGGCCCACTCAAAGTTTGTGTACGTATGGATATCTGTTCCCTAAATCCTCCTAGATACGCTAAACAGTCTGCAAGGAACTTACTAAATGTCTATAGAGCATTTGGGAACTGTTTTTAAACACTCATATCCTTACTGATTATATTCATTATGTAGTAGCTGTTCTCAGAATAAACTGCCATTTACGTGTAACTTACATGTACATTGTTGTCAGTAAATTTTGCAAAAACAGTTTTCAGTGCAGTGGCACTTTGGGGTGGGTCACGGGAATATGTGAAGAACTGTTCCCCAAAAAGTAATGCTAATAGTACCTGTAATTCATTACTTTGTCCTATGCAATGAATATGTAGCTTGCAAAGAAGGAGACATGTATTTATTGTTCATTACTTATTATTCTTGGTGTTTATGAAAGCCATTTTTACCATCTGATTATATATAATTATTATATCAGATAAAATGTAGATAAAAAGATTGATTTCATAAATTAACATAGATGTCTCTGTTTTAATACAAGAACCAAGCGAACAAGCACTGCAGGCCTTGCAAAAACAGCCTGGGATAAGTTTGTGTCATTAAAGTGTCATTAAAGCGCTTTTGCAAAATTATATTTATAAAGTTTGAATAAAGTACAGCAATTAGCTTTTTTTAAATTTAGCACTGCCATTGTGTTATTACACAGCATGACTTTCACTGTTTTTAGGAATAAAATAAAATAGAAATAAAAAACACAAAATTTGATATGTAATGTATTATTTTGATGTATAGTGTCATTATATAATTGTTTATTCAGTGTATTCTGATTTTTTCTCCGCACTTCACTCTGATTACCCAGGTATAATTTCATGACAATATGCTTTTCTTTAGATCTTTGAATATCTGTTTACCTTCCCTTGTGTGTTCTGTCACTGGATACTTGCTTTGTTCAACAGAATTTGGCACCCAGCCTAAATAAAAGGGTAGTCATTTGATTACTAAGTTTGTTTGTTAAATTCTTTGGAGTCCTCATATTCAAGTCATCTTCCTCCACCCACTGTGACAGTTTTTATGTGGTTTTAATTTTTTTGTTTTGTTTTTTACAATTCATTTTATCTTTTTGAGATTGCAGAGGTTTTAAGCTCTGTATACTTCACAAAAGACATAAATACAACCTGGCTTATTGTGTATCTCAGTGTTTAGGTTTTGCTGACACCTGTGTGTGCTTTATTGAAGAAAGAAAAGAAATATTCAATTGATGGAAAATGACAAGAATACTAAGGAACAATAACTCAAAGTTAGACTGAACTTATGTAATTACAAGTTTACCCTGAAGTCACATTTTTTTTATGGTAATGTGGTTTAGATTTAAGATGCTTATAACTTGAATTTTGTTCCAGGTGTCACAATATGTGATGAATGTTCAAAATATGTAGCTTTGAAGAAGATAAAAAGATTATTGTTAAAAGAGTAAAGGATAAAGTAAGCAAGTGGCGATTGTACCTAGTGCATTGTCTTTACACTTACCGCCCCTGATCATTTAAAACATTTATCATTCTATGTCCTGATTTGAAAAGTTGGTGAAACAAAATTAAGTTCTTTCATTCACTTGTGCACTTTGTTGTTGTTCCTGTATAAGTGATAGCAACATCAGGAAGAAGGAACAGAAGACGGTGAAGACAAGTGGCAAGGCAAGGGAACTGGACAAGTAGCTTAATTGGATCCCACAACATCCAATATCTCTGACATCCAAGATCTCTCTGTCCAGAAGAGCGCATTCGAAATGTAAAGATACTGCGCAGGACCCTCAAACTCCCAGGCCCGTTCTAAACCTATATATATAAAACAACAACAACAACAACAACAACAACAACAACAACAACTTATGAATATCGCATTTTTTTTGACACGACATCAAATACTTTTGTTTTACTTTTGTTTCTATTCCTAATACATGCTTAGCGCCTCTCCGAAGTGAAAGTAGAGACAATAGCGACATCTGCTGGTTAAACTGTAGATGACATAAGGTTGAAAACAAAACTGGGATAAGTACTTATTTAGAGAAGGACCCTTGTGAGACAGATAAATGATGTTTTACTTTAATAATACTGTAATTAT
The DNA here is from genome assembly GCF_057382275.1 of Copadichromis virginalis. NCBI lineage: Eukaryota > Metazoa > Chordata > Actinopteri > Cichliformes > Cichlidae > Copadichromis > Copadichromis virginalis. The sequence continues at coordinate 6,560,165 of NC_140632.1, read as the reverse complement.
TACTATATTTTAATTATATAGATTATTTTAAACCACACAAGCGGGTAAAAGGTCTTTCTTAAATATTATATAATGCATACAGACGCTATCATTCAAGATCCAAACTTCCAGTTTTGCTTTGGGATATCAAATATCCTCATCTCAGCTGATACTTTTATCTACCTTTCATTTACCAGTCAGGTATGTCCCCACATGTTAATAAAATGTTGAAATATTCGCTTTACCTTTGCTACCCGCCATGATTTGAAAACCTTTATCGTGTCAATTCTTCTTCTGTGCCTAATTTATAGGCTGTGAAAGTTCATTTTTTACACGTTTAATTACTTTAAGAATGGGCCGTGATTAAATGTCTGATTCTGGATTGGAAGAATAAAAGAACGTATTTGAATGTATTCAGGTTAAATACAAAGCAGAGAATTTAAAATATTTGTAAGTGTATGAGTCAAGGTTATTGTAGTTAACTAAAATTGAACTAAACACTAAAACTAAATGTGGAAAAAAGTTGACCCTCCCCAAACACACACATAAAAAACTACAGGTTTTCTTTTCGTGAATTTAGAAACCCAAATAAAATAAAATAAAAATATAGAGGAAATATCCTCGACTTTGGATGCCTCCAAGAGTTTGTGTCCTTACTGGCATACTGATTTTCCTATATCTTGCCTCTGACATGTCCTCCATGCAATAATAACTAAAACAAATTTAAGCTTACACTGAATAAAATAACTAAAACGAAACATTTTCAAACAATGGAACTTAAACTGAAACTGGGAAATCCAATGTGGAAACTATCGGAAATTGAATTAAATTAGATTAACAACAAAATGTCAAAATAATATTAACAATAAACTAATTAGAAAATACAAAACTATAATTACTCTGATACAAGTTACTCTGGTACAATAATTGAAAGAAAGAAAGAAAGAAAGAAAGAAAGAAAGAAAGAAAGAAAGAAAGAAAGAAAGAAAGAAAGAAAGAAAGAAAGAAAGAAAGAAAGAAAAGGTTCAAATATTTCAAGTTATTTTATTAACCTTTAGGTGGCGCGATGTGTTTGAACTGTAGCTCCCCTGTCTCGTCTCATCCAACATGGCGTCGTCCGGGCCGGCTTCTCCAGCTCTCTCATCACTGGGCGGGTCCACGGTTGGTCGGGCTGCCAGCCGTTGGGCACTTCCGGCGGGCTCGGGTTTCCTCCGACTCGGCATTTAAATGGAACTGCAGGACATCAGCTGCTGCTACTTTCAGCTCGTGCTGTTATAGAAAATAACCGGTAGTGCTAGCAAGACAGTCTGCTCTTATTTCTAACTCGAAAACGACAAAAAAAATCTTTGTCCCTGAAGATTGTTTGCTCTGGTTGTTGTGTTGTTTTTTCCTTTTTGTTTTTGAGCAGAAGAGCGGGAGCGGCGGAACAATAACGGGGCTTGCTCTCCTGACAGCCTGTCGGTGCATCGTTTTTGGGATTCCTTTGCTAGCCCTCGGACGAAATTGAATAGCGGTAATGTGATGTTGAGTCAGAGCAGAATGATTTAGGCTTTTCTCGGCAGCGTTTGTTTACTGAGGTAGACTGGGGGTAAACATAAACAGGCTCTGCAGCAGAGGTGGCCTGGACTGGACTGGGAGGACCGATGGACTTGAGATGATGAACCTGAACGATCAGGTTTAAATTCTGATTGATTTACGGAGCGATTTGTTTTTAGGATTGTTTGTGTTTTGTTTGTTTTTACGTTGTACATATCACCACAGTGTAACGCCCATAAATAATCAAAATTGACTTAAAATATCATCAAAAAAAGTGTCACCACCCATTTAGTGCAGTAGGATAGCGACTAACGTTAACCATTGGACACTAATAGTCCTGTATTGTGTGTGTTAAAATACATTTTCAGGACAAACAAAATATCTCTATATTTATGCAGGTCTTATTAAAACATTTTCTTTAGTGTAAATTTGGTTTTGATAACTTAGATCTTTTTTTCGTTATAGATCATTTAATAGTTTTGGAATATTTCACTTTAAGCTACATTGAGGACACATTTAGTAGCCTTTCAGGTCAGTGACAAACAGAGTAAGCTGGCATAGATTTCTAGCTGATCAATAATTAGCATTTTTGATTATCATTACCTATCTGGAGCATAACTAAGTCTAATTATAAGTAACCAGCAGCGATGTTCAGCTGGCTTGGAACCGATGATAGGAGGAAGAAGGAGCCGGAAGTCTTTCAGACAGTCAGTGAAGGATTGAAGAAACTCTATAAAACCAAGCTCCTACCACTGGAGGAGAGCTACAAGTTTCATGAGTTCCACTCTCCGGCACTGGAGGATGCTGACTTTGACAACAAGCCCATGGTCTTACTGGTGGGACAGTATTCTACTGGCAAGACCAGCTTCATACGGTATGTTTGCTCACACACATGCAAAGAAAACCTTAGAAACAAGCACAAACAAATGAGGGAGAGGCTACCAAAAAAGAAGGAATGATAGAGAGAGGGAGAGCATGACACACCCAAGCTGACTTTTCCAGCAGTTTGACAGCAAGCGTGAGGAAGAGGTGGTCATAATTATGCACACAAAGCAACCAAAAAAAAAAACACAGAACAATGAGAACAAAACATTGTGAGGAGGCACACCTCCTCAAGCTTTATTGGATTCATAAAGGGTTTATTTGGCATGACTCCTACACAGGCAGACTTGTTGCATTTGGAGGCATTACTGCATTGTTCTGGAGCTCTCCCTGATGAAGTCAGACTGAAAGATGAGCATTACTTCATGAGTATTGGTCAAATAAATGTGTTCACTTGAGGCAAAGTTCAGGAAATGTAGGGGTAAATTGTTTATTACTGATTTTAATTATTGTGGAATAACAATAAGCAGCTATTTGTTGCTGATATAGTTTGTGAACTGATAGAGGTGGGCAGCGAGGCTTCCTTGTAGGAACCCACTGTTAGGACTCATGCAGAGCTGTTTTGCCCTGAGGTGCAGGAAGTCTTGACTCGCTCCTAACTTCTGCTTTTTACAGCATGGAGAAAAAAAGTATACAAACATGTGCTTTGAGAGTTTTTTTTTCCTTTTATTAAACCTTTTTAACTCTCTAATTGACCACATTTTCATGTCTTACTAGACATTTTGTGTTATTATATTATGTAACACACAGTGTCCTAATATGGTTTTGACATTGTTGTTGTTGCAACTACACATAGGGAGATTGATACACCGATTTATCAACCATGTATTGGTATTGGCTCAGTTTTTAACCTGTTTCTCCCATCAGTTTTATGCTGGTTTAATGTTTAAAGAGATAAAAGTCTTTAAAAATCAGGAATTCTTTGATTCCCTGGAACCAAAGTGGAGAAACAAACACAAAAAACAAAACTGAGAAACAATTGACCAAATTGTTGTTTAAACATCGGTATCAGCCCAGAATTTCCTAGTCAGTGCAACCAGCACATATGTTGCTATTTGACTGGTATTACTGAACTGGATCATTCCTTTTGTGCTTCACCTCATAATGATGTGTTGCTGTTCTGTCAGAGCACATGACCTGGAGTATCAGTGAAATTAGTGTGTGACGGTGAGAAGTGTTAGCAGCTGGGTGTCGAGCCTCTTTTGAGCTGCAGTCCTACTGCTAACATCTCACCCCTTTGACATAGACACACAATTGTGCGTACACACACACTTGTGGAGAGTAGTAGGCAATTAAGCCTTTGAAAGCCTGAGAGTGGATGCTGTTAGTGACTTCCTTCTGTAAGATGGGACCATCTCTGCTCCAATCTCTGCCTTCTCTCTCTTCTTCCTCCTCTGTGTCTGATTCCTGCTCTCCTTTCTCCTTCCTCTGCCACCACTCACGACACCATCCCAGTCAGCAGCCTGACCCCCACGCCACTGACATTGTAGCAGTAGGATGCAGAATGTACAAACTGCTGAGTAACACTTGGATGGAGCTGCTGCTTCTCTTTCATTTCATGCCCCATGGTCTCCCTCGGGGTTTGATGTGCTTGCATGGTCTGCCAAGCTACAAACTACCAGCAGTGTTATTCCCTACTTTGCTAGAAGTTTATTTTCAGACTTGTATAGCCAGTGGATTTAAACGAGACGTTACAGTGAATATGTTTACTAAAATAATATTTGTCTCGGCATGAATTAGAAAAGTCATAGAAGGATATCTGCCTGACAGAGACAGGAAATGGATTAAAGACAGGAGAAGCTGATGGAGGGTAATACAGTCTGACTGCCTTTGAAGTTATTCAGAGTTAAGCAGTCTCAACTTTCCCTCCGTTTGGGGCTGAATTTATTGATTTTTCCTTCTAGGTCTCACATTTTCTGTTAGGGGACTTTTCATAGAGCAAGCCAATGCCAGGATATACAATTTCCTTCAATATAGAATATAATAAACTGTAAATCTGGGCCCTCCTCATGTGCCTAAATCTGTTCATTCACAGGTAAATTTCAATATACTTTGATCCTTAAAACTCAAGAGATGCATCATTGAGGTTAAGGATTTTCTTAACCCCATCTTACAGTCAAATGAAAACTGATATGATGGGAGCAGATGTATATATCTGGAGTGCACATACATGGATTATATGTGTGATACGACACATATACTAGTGCATATGTATGTAGTTGTGCACATGCATTACACAACCTCTTTATAGACAGAAGAGCTCACTGTACAGACATGTGTGCACAGAGATGGCTCCACCAGGCACTACTAGCTCCTTTGACAAGCTCTGACAAGGTGGATGTATGTCTGTGGATATCAGGGCACCATCCTTACACCTTGAAGCAGTTAAAATGTGCACGCATCCCACACCCTTATAGCTATAAATCTCTTTGCCTAAATCTCCTTTTGTGGTCTCACATTGCATTTTTGGGAGTGTGAAACTCAACAGAAACACACCAGCCTTCATTTGAAACATGTGTGTTGTCACTGAATCCACAGCTGAGGATTTAACCTTTCACATCTGAAACATATCAAATGGAAGTCAGCTGCAATGCCAACAAGGCCAGTTTAGTTGTGCTGTGAGTTAGTTGTGATACTTTTTTGCAGCAGAACACATTTGTGCACACCACTCCATGCATCAAATTTAATGTTCCTGTTCCCAAGCCGTTTTCACTTCAGCAGTCTGTGATAATCATTGATTAAACAAGCCTGTGGCAAGGCTGTATATTAACTGTTTGACCTCCACAAAGAGGAAGCTCTTAACCAAATTCTTACTAACTGGCAAGAATTAGATCATGGGAATGTCAATAACACTATATTCAGTGGTTAAAAAGAGTGGCTGATTGTGCAGCAGAAGATTGATTCAATGTTAATTTCTGGTTTTGTCCACTTTCTTCTTTTCATTCCCAGTGAACCAGTTCTAAAAAATAATAGCGCTGGAGTAGAGATTCAGATTGAAATTGAAAGCTTGGCTTAAATTTTTAATGGAATCGGTTGACACTTTTGAGAAATATACGCCCTCTAACTGCAGTACCACTAATCTAAACAGTGTGAGAATATACTGTTCAAAAACATGGAAAAAAGGGAACTCTTTGAAAAGAGATCAGATCTCAATGGGGGGGAAATCATGCTGGATTTCTATAATGATATAGACTGGGTAATGTGTTTAAAAACAAAACAACGATCATCTTATGGATGTCTGAATTCATAGACATCCTGATAAAGTGTAAAAATGATTTGTCAGTCTCATTCATTTTGCCAAAATGCAGCAACTTAAAATGGCACTCAGTAGTTTGCTTGGCCCCCAAGTGCTTATATGTATGCCTGACAATGTATGCTCTTGATGAGTTGATGGCTGGTGTCCTGGGGGGATCTCCTGTTAGATCTGGAGCAGGGGATCACTCAGCTCCTGGGCAGTTTGAGGTGGTACTTGGCAGTGCTGGGCTGAAACATAAGGTCCCATTTAGGTCAGGTGAGCATGGGGGTCAGTAAGTGGTATCAATTCCTTCATCCTCCAGGAACTGCCTGCATACTCTTTGTACATGAGGCTGGACATTGTAGTGCACCACAAGGAATCCAGGTCCCACTGCGTCAGTGTAGAGTCTCACAGAAGGCCCAAGGATTTCATCCCGATACCTAATGGCAGTCAGGGTGCTGTTGCCTAGGCTGTGGAGGTGTGTGTGTCCCTTTGTGGATATGCTTCACCAGACCATCTCTGACCTTCCACCAAACCAGCCATGCTCAATAATATTAAAGGCAGTATGACATATTGGGTGGCTGTAGCTCAGGTGGTAGAGCAGGTCATCTACTGATCGGAAGGTTGGTGGTTCGATTCCTGGCTTCCCCTAGTCTGCATGCCAAATATCCTTGGGCAAGATACTAACCCGAAATTGCTCTCCGATGCATTCATCGGAGTATGAATGTGTGTGAATGTCAGTTGTGCTTGTGCGAATGGGTGTGAATGGGTGAATGCACAAGTTGTGTAAAACGCTTTGAGTGCTCAGAAGAGTGGAAAAGCGCTATATAAGAACTAGTCCATTTACCATTCTCCATGGCCTCTCCAGACCGTTTCATGTCTTTCACATGTGGTTAATGTGAAACTGTTCTCATCTCTGAAAAAGCACAGGGCACCAGTGGTCGACCTGCCAATTCTGATATTCTATGGCATCATGCTCCGTAGTGCTGGGCAGTGAGCACAGAGCCCTCATGAAGTCTGTTGCTGGCTGTTTTGTAAGAGGCATTTACATCAGTGTGCATCACGTTGCTTCCACAAAGGAGCAGATAACATTCCTGCTGATGGGTTAAGGACTTTCTATGGTTCTGGAAAAATGTCAGTGGCCTTCATCTGAAAACAATTCCTGTTTCGGAGGTTTTCTTATTGATTCCCCTCTTTAGTGCATCAAAGCAGCTGAAACAGATTAGCAACCCTCTCTGCAAGCATATCAAAATCCTAGAAGTTTAACTGACTTGATGCTCTGCTCTAATTAAAAAGTGTTCCTTTATAATTTTTTTGATAACTCTTTGAAAAGCCTCAAAACCCGAGTTTGCCTTGTTTTTGGACTATGTGTCTGCGGTTAAGCCATGATCGTATGGTAACAAGACTGACAGTCAGGCACACCTCTTTTTGCTTTGTGGTCGCTTAAAAAGGGGAAAAAAACTGAAAAGATGCAGAAATCTGTGCTTGGAAGTAACAGAAACTTTAATATTTTTTTGCATTTAAATCCACTTTATTGACAGAATTCCTCCATACTTACCTCACCTAATCAGAACACTCTTTTCCAAAAGCCCTTTATTGGTCCATGTGTTTACCAGTAAACTAAATTTTGCTTGTTTTGGATCTGGTCAGTGGCAGCCATCCAGTCTGTGATCATCTAAAATTCCCCCAATCTTGGTTCCAGCAGCGTCTAATTCAAGGCAGACATGTTTTCTGTTTTTTTTTCTCAATTGCGTCTTACCATCCTGACCAACTTCATTTATCAGCAGAGTCAGAATAAAAAAAAAATCATACAAAATGAAGCAGAACTTTGAAATTAGAGGCTACAGATGCAATATGTATTTTAGGTTTTATCTAAAGATTGATGCTGGATCAAACATTCTAATACAAATGTATATATAACCTTTTTATAATACTTTATAATGCTGATCATAATCTTGTAATATCTTGTTGATCCTTTTTCACTATTGTTCTTTGTTCATCTTCGAGGAATTATTTCAGCATACTTAGAAAGCCTTTTTGCACAGTTGACTTATTCTTACACGGTGATTGAAAACATCTCCTCTCTCATCTTGTTTTGCTAACTGCTATTTCCTGTCATCTCACCCGCAGCTACCTGTTGGAGCAGGATTTTCCTGGCATGCGGATTGGCCCCGAACCCACCACAGATTCCTTCATCGCAGTGATGCACGGCGACACAGAAGGAGTCATCCCCGGCAATGCTTTGGTGGTTGACCCCAAGAAGCCCTTCAGAAAGCTGAATGCATTTGGAAATGCATTTCTCAACAGGTAGATGATTGATGGCCACACTCACACTTTCAGATGATGGTCTTTATTGGTGTGTACAGTGAGTTAAGTATTCAAGCACAGAGGGAAAGACCAAGGGAGCACAAGTGAGAATCCACACCGCAGCTCTACATTCCTTTGTGATTGAATTTCCCCCCGCTCACTGGTCAGGGTTTTCTTTGTTAATGGCTGTGTGAGAGACAGCCAGCAGTCTCTGTAGAGCCATCCTTCTGCTTAAAAGTACACTGGCAGAAGCTCTTATGGTAGTGTCCTCAGTGTGAGGATCAAGCAATGTTGAAAGGAGACAGGAAAAAATGATGTCTGTCAGTGGGGATTTAGAGGGTTCGCATTGAAGACGACCACTTACCTGTTCATATTTATTCAGCTGGATAAAACTAGGGAGAGCAGCACAGACGGAGGAGAGAGGGTAACTGAGATAGGGCCATGCTGATGGATGATTTTAAACTTGTGTCCTGGAACTTTCTCTCTATCTCATGTCTGTTTTGTGTGTGTGTGTGTGTAGGTTTGTGTGTGCTCAGCTTCCTAACCCTGTACTGGAAAGCATCAGCGTGATCGACACGCCAGGGATTTTGTCTGGAGAAAAGCAGAGAATCAGTCGAGGTAAGAAACACATTTGCTCAAACTTCTATTCTCTTCTGTTTATGGTGTGTGTGTGTGTGTATGTGCGCGCGCATGTGTGTTTATCCTCTGCATCCATTGAGCTGCAGCCCCCCCCAGTCCCACTGAACTCTGAACTACAATGTCAGCATTTCCTTTGGACCCGTGTGTTTGTTTTAGCTTTTGCTATCAGGAGGATTATGCTTCATTCATTTCAAAGAACAGGAAGCTGTTACAAAAAGATGAGCTTTGAATTTGTTCTCCAACATGCACACATAAGTGCACACTGCCTGAATTTTAACACTTTTTAACTTTGTGGTTTTCTTAAGTCTCGCATGGAAATGAAAAAGAGAAAAACAAAATTATATGAGGTTCATTTGGATCAACTTTAATATAGTGTAAACAAAAAGGTGCAGATTTAAGAGGACTCGTGGGTAACCAAATGGTTGCACAGTATGCCATAAAATACATTTTAGGTTAAACTTTTTAAACATTTGATTGGATTTTGAGGATGCTTATGAATATTTATCATCTGTAGGTATTGTACAAGACATGCTAGATTGGGAATTTCAATCTTGAACTGTTTGCTAAGTAGGAAGGGCATGCAGCCAAAGAAGTGTAAAACTATTTAAGGTACCACTGTATGAGTCTTGCAGTGGTGAGAGTACAATGTGCTTTGATACCTTTTCTCTGGGAAGATTGACATAAACAAAACCCCAACCGTCTGACCTCTGTGTCAAATCTAGACAAAGACACTATTGTTCTAATCTAATATCATATACAGTAAAGCAGGTGTGTGTAATTTTGAGTTATTCCTGATAAAGGACGACGAGTGTTAAAGACTTCAGTACATCAGTACATATTCATGGCTTTAAAACCATGGTCTTACATTTCATACTTGCAATATTGAAAGCTTCATAACTGTCCCACCAAAGATAGACGGAACAAAATTGTGACATGTCAGAAGTGTGTGATTACCATCTCAGAGTGTGTTCGCTTCCGCGACTTGTGTCTGCTAACCTCGCAATGAAAAGATGCGCCGGTCAGTACAACACTGGCGTTTGTGTGTGTATGTGTGTGAGTGGAAAGAAAAACATAAACAGAAAACAAAAATATGTGAAGATGAATACGGGGTTTCAACAGCTGTCCTCCAGCTGTTATCAGGATTGCGCCACGAAGGATGAAGCATAGGAAGAGATAACGGAGGAATCACAGTGCACTATAGCCCTGGATTCAAGCGCTGCTGTAACAGTGTAGTCCATAAATGAGAGAAAATCCAAAATAAATACAAACCTTTGTGCTCAGTTCTTGTTTTTTAAAGTCATTAGACATATATACTGCGCATTCATTCCACTGTGGAAAAAGGAACAGTTCAAAGAAAACATTAAACGCCCCAAATTACCACCTCGTTCACGCCCATAATGTTGCCCTTACAACAAAGAGCGAACTGGTAGTTGTCAGATCTCCATTATGATGTGTGCTAAAATGCAAAAAGCTGATGATGTGAAGAGAAACTTTGCGTGGAAAGTTTTCAAGAATGTTCCCGAGCTGTCTCACAGGAGGATGTGTGTCTGGCATGGCTGGCATTCCCAAAGCTAAATGGTGGCATCGCTATACCAACCGCTAACATTAACCATTCCAGTTCTTTTGTTAAAGTAAGTCTTAATTTATTCTGTCCTGCACTCACCTCTCTGAGTTTCTTTCAAAGGCGAATGCTTTCTTTTCTTCCATCTTTTGTCTATTTTCCTGTTTCTCCCCCAGGCACTGTTTTGGTTTGCTATCCCAAGTAAAGCCTGAACTAATTGACTTTTGGCATATCCAGTATTGTCTGTCACCATAGCAAATCACTGATTATATGAATACTTGAAAAATAAAAGTAGTAATGGTGTTTTAATATAATAATTTTCTACGTTCCCGCTCCAGAGAGTATTTATTGTGTTCTTGTGCACGACCAGTACTGTGACATTTGGAGTCCTGTTATAAGATGACGTATCAGGAGGCTTATTCAGCTTTTGATTAAAAGCGAAAAAGTTCTGGTCACGCAGTTCAGGACATTACTTCATACCAAGGTTGGGTCTGCATGGATATTATTCATAACTTTAATGCTTGTCATGAGGGTTTTTGTTGTCTCCAGCTTTACTGTTAAGAAATGAAGTAAATCAGTGTTTCATCAACATTAACCAAATATGAAATTTATGTTTGGAAGTTGTTAAAAGGAACCAGACAAGCACCAGCTCTGTTTCACCTTGTTTTTCCTTTTTGGCCCAAGTGTCCAAAAAACGTGGTGTTAAACCAAATAAACAGCACAGTGAGGTGAAACACGGATACTCTGTGGCCAACACAAAAGAACAAATACAAGTTAAACTTAACCTCTGCTGAGTGAGCACAGCTGTGTTTTCTCTGGGGACTCTGTGTGCAATTTTTTTGTTATTGTGTGTTCATTAACTTTTCATTTAGTTCCCCATCATCATCATCATCATCATCATCATCATCATCATCATCATGTTTCATTTACATGTTCTGTGTCACATTCTTTCTCTTAGTCACTTTTCTTTTACTCTGTTTCAGTGTTTTTAAGAGTGTTTGTGTTTGTGTGTGCTCAACTGTGTGTGCGTGTCTGTCTCCAGAGGAGGAGTTGTCAGGCTATAGCAGCCTGCGCAGATGTCTTTATGGAGGTATTGTAGATAATAAATCTTGGCAACAACCAGCTGCAGAAGTCTTCAAATGATACCTTGACTCTGAAGAATTTGTGGGCTTTTACATATTCTTCACCAGCCTTGTCACGTGGCTTTGGGAAAAGTTCACCTTGTTTCATAAAATTATTATTAATATTATCTGTGCAGTTAGCTGACTTATAAATTATAATGGCAATTATTTTGGCCACTCATAAACTGTATATAAAAGATAGACATAGCCAGCAGGTCTGAAAATAAAGAAAATGTCGAGTTGAATCTGCTTTCTCTGTAATGGTCAGCAGGGGGCGACTTCTCTGTTTACATATAGAACACTTTTAAGTCTTTTGTTAATACAAAATTGTCAAAGGAGCTTAAAAAGAAAGCGACTGGACTTCTTTGACTAACTTTAAGTTCATTTAAAGAAGTCCAGTTGCTTTCTTCTCAAACTCCTTACACTACCATGACCTGGATGACTGAGAACCTACACAGACATATTTTATATGATGATTTTTATTTGTTTAAATGCGGGTCAGACAGTAAAAGTGGTGATGGGTTTCTCAAATCCACAGCTAACGTGTGAAGCTTCAAAACTGGGCTTTTTATGATTTGACACACACACACACACACACACACACACACACACACACGTATGGAAACAAATAAAAACATTACTGCTGCCCTATGACAATAGCCAGGGCTCAAGCCACACTGGCTACACCCATCCTTTATGTACAGTCTGTGTCCTTCTTATGAATTCCTGTAATTTTGATAATCTCCTGGGCACTTTTGGTCTCCACATTTTAATAGTCCAGGAGCATAACACTAGCATCACTGTCAGACCTCATGAGCATCTTACCTCCACTGTAGGCAGGTTATTTCACTTTGACTTTTCGCTTAGGAGCACCGTCCCCTTCACAGCTTAAAATTGAAGTGTTGCTTTAATCCCATAACACGTGAGAAGTGCACTGGGTGAAGAATATTCCAGTAGAATTTAAAAATATCAAGGTATCCATATCTCTTTTAACACCTCTTTCTCGTCTCGGCTCTGTTCATACAGATGCAGTCCGAAACAAATGCTTTACATACTTGCTGCTGCTAAAGTTTTTCTCACGTCCTACTGGGGAATGCATTTTAGCCAAGTGAGATTAATTTATTCCTTAAAATACCCATTTTTGTTAACAATTGAAGCATCATGTAAACATTAACACAAGAACTCAGATATTTGGACGTTTTGTTAAACACGCAGAGCCACCGTGGAGTGTAAACTGTTCCACTACTGGGCAGCAAGTATGTGAAATGGGGGCTTCTTATCACAGCTATGTACAGAAGATCAAATGTTGCTATGTTCAGAGCAAACAGCCTCTGAATGTAGGTTTAAATATGTAAAGGCATATTTTACGTGCATAGCTTTACAAAGAAAATCCATCTGATAATCCCTGAATTAACCTAAAACTATTGCTTACTCGTAGGATTTCTCCTGGGTGTTATCGCTCATAATTAAATACTGCAGCGCTGGACTGACTCTGCGTCTGTTGTGTGTCCTTCAGTGTTGTTTGAACACTAGAGCTTACTAATCCTTCGATCTACCCTTTGTTCTTTGTTTCCCTCTCATATCCTGTGGAATTCCTTCAGGTAAGCTAGCGTTTCGTCCTTGACTGAGGTAGAAAGTCAAAGAAGTCAGTGGCGTACACCTGCTGTTGGACTCATTCATTAATTCATGTTTACATGTTTTACAGAGGAAGCATTATTCATAGCTTTCTTGCAGAATGCCACGAGTACAATGCACTTGTTTAGTGTAAACTATTCATTATCAATCTTATGACAGATGGAAGTAACAGTCTGTAGTTTGAGGGCTCTCCCCTATTGTTCAACTTTAAAAAGCCACCTTGTTTGAACATTGGCAGCACTGTTTTCATCAGGAAACAGACATTCTTTTCTCTCAACATGCTACAATATGGGCATAAGTTTTAATGCCTCCTCTTTGACCTGCAGCCATTGGATTTGTCTTGGGAGTATTTTTAGGCCATAATGATGTTCCTATCATAACTTGTTCTGCTGACTTTTACCTCTAAAGTTGCATGCATGTTCTCAGTCTGTAACTTCAGTTGTGTTGACTACCAGTATAACCAATAACTAAAGTGGTTTTGATGTGGGTACTGGATGTGGGTAAAGGATTGAGAGGTAAAAATATGTGTGTTCAATTATCTGCTTCACTCAGTGCCCCATCGAATTATCTGATATCCTTCTGATGTCCCCTCCCCGCTTCTAGGCTATGACTTTGCAGCTGTCCTGGAGTGGTTTGCAGAGCGAGTGGACAGGATCATTTTACTGTTTGATGCTCATAAACTGGACATCTCTGATGAGTTCTCAGAGGTGATAAAGGCCCTAAAGAACCATGAGGACAAGATCAGGTACTGTGGGATTCTTAAATTCACACCAAATATTTTCTTTCTTTTTTTAAATACCATATCATTGGTACCTGGGCATCCATGCAATATTAATGTGAGTAGCTTGTAATAAGAATCATCACCGCTCTCTTCTGTCTTTTTCTCCAGAGTTGTGCTTAACAAGGCCGACCAGATAGAGACTCAGCAGCTGATGAGAGTGTATGGTGCTCTGATGTGGTCACTGGGGAAAATAGTCAACACGCCTGAGGTACGCTAAACTGGGGGTTTCTGTGATGGCGTTCATACGGTTTTAAGCCTGTAATTGATCCTTTCACCTATGTCAAAATCACAGAATTGTAATGATTTTTTTTTTTAAAGATTGCTTTGAAGAAATAATAATTTTAGAGTGAAATAATGAAATTAGGCACTTGATTGTTAATATTTGCAACCACATAGATATCTGCACATAAATGTGTGAAATCTGTGGCTGAGGTACAAGATTATAGACTTCCTTTTCTAGTCTGAGTTGAGTTGGTGCAGATCAATACAGAGACTAAAAGAGGGGCTGCGTTAGCCAAAATTGAATTTTTAAAACCACTGGCAATTGTACATGTATTTTTTATTGATCTGGATTCTTAAAATAAAGACCATCAGATGCAACTGGGAGCTTTGAACCAGATATTTGTCATCTGATATCCACGTAAGCTGGCTCCCACAGACAAAGTTTGCAGACTAGCCTGTGGGCTCACAGGTTGCAGAATTGTTAACTGGTTGTAGGAGTATTTAAAGACTTTATATTTAATGTTTTTAAATAATATCTGGGGAGCTATGATCCATAATGGTGGCCATTTGAAGGACTGTTAATGGCATATTATGTGAAGAATGGTCCAGTTTACCTCTGACTTTATTTACTTATTTTTTGTTCTGTCTCCTTTACTGACAGGTGATTCGCGTCTATATCGGTTCATTTTGGTCCCACCCGCTGTTGATTCCTGACAACAGGAAGCTGTTCGAGGCCGAGGAACAGGACTTATTTAAGGACATCCAGTCCTTACCGAGAAATGCAGCACTTAGAAAACTCAATGATCTGATAAAGAGGGCAAGACTAGCCAAGGTGAGGAGCACCTGCGACACAGGATGTTCGAAACAGTTGACGTCAAATAACGCAGATGTTACGCAACATTTCCTACATTTAGTGCTGAGCTGTTACACCATGCTGACATGTTTAAGTTGTCAGTATCACCGATTTATCTGTGTGCTTCCTATTTATTGTGCTCAGCTGTGTTGTTCAGCTGTTAACCTTGACAGAAAGAGATGTTTCGCAGAACTAATAGAGTTAGATAAATGACAATGAATTGTTTCCCATTTCCTCAATGGACAGGAAGTTAGGTAGGCGACAGTCTGCTGCCTGTTGTAGTTCGAGGAAACACAGCAGAGGAAACGCACAAGTGCACACAGTCAAACACGCACAGGTTTATCACACTGAGAGTCGAGCACAGTTTTCCTGTTAGACAGCTGATGGGTGTTGGTGTGTTTTGTGATGAGTTTCAAGGACATGAGGTAGACCCAGATGCGTGTATCGCCGCGGTGACTGAACAAATTTTCTTTTCTTTTTTTTTTTTGCACGTTTAGTTTCTGCTGAATATTGTTTAAACACTTTTTCCAGGAAAACCCTTTTTGTAATGAAAAGTGGACTCCAAATGTGAATTAGAATTTGTTAATTATTAAAAGAAATGCCCACAAAGGTAACAGTAAAGTGGATGACTAATCTGGTTTATGGAATATTAAGTGTCCTCAAGCTTAATGTTGTCACAGTGGCTTGTGTTACAGTTTACCCACTTGTCAGAAGCTCAAATATAATTCAATCATTACAAGGAGAACCCGAGACAATAAAACACATAATCTTTATTTTAAAGTAATCTGATTATCTACTTTGTATGAGCTCATAGATTTATTAGAGTGCTTTAGTAGTGTGTCTGGTTAAATATCACAGATAGAGATGTTTTTCTTTTCCTTCCACACATTTTTGCATCAGTTTTTCTTTGTGTCTCTTGTGGCCCTTGGAAGAACAAACAAAAAGAACAAGTCAATCTCATGACATTTAATAGGTGACTTTTTCCCCCACTCATAAAAAGTTAACAATTAACTACCTTTGCTGCACTTGATCCTGTTTTTACCTACTCCAAGCTCAGTTTTTCCACAGTTTCTTTTTTTTTATATAGCTCTTTACTTCTGCATACTTAGATGTTGCTTTATAGCATAATGTGGAATATTATAACAGACACGATTTTGAAGTGGAATCATTTGAATCATTTTAACTGAAATTTATAAAGAATTTAGTCTCCTAGTACCTGCTCATCAATTAATAAACATCAATTAGCACCTATAACAAGAATAACAAATAAAAGCTTAATGAATTCAAACACAGTTGCTTATACTTTCCATGTGAAGTCATCGATAACTCTCTTAATCTGCAGGTCCACGCTTATATCATCAGCTCACTTAAAAAAGAGATGCCCGCTGTGTTTGGGAAGGAGAACAAGAAGAAAGAGCTCATCGCCAGCCTTGGAGATATCTACAAACGCATCGAAAGAGAACACCAGATATCACCTGGAGATTTTCCGAATCTGAAAAAGATGCAGGTAAGCAGTGAAGCAAAGGATTAAGGTTTAGTAAATGAGGTTTTGACATGATTGGAATGAATGCAGGGGCTTCACTGATTTTAAGTTACACGAGTAGCGTTAGTTAATTGCAATTTTAGCTGATGTTAGATTTTTAAAAAAACAAGACAAGGAAGTGAAATAGAGAGAGTAGTAACAGTCAGAGAGTCACAGAGTTTTACCGTTTCCTGAGCTAACCACTGAAGTACAACACACTCAGCAGAGACTTTAACTGATGAGGGAAATGTTGATAATTGGTCTTTATTAACTTGTTGTTGTTATTATTATTGTCATATAAGATTGATCTTAATCCTTACTGCACAGAGAACTGTCAGCCTCTGATGTTGTGGGCCATTTTGTACATTTCAATAAGCTTCTCATAACGTTGTATACCACTCTGTATTTTGTGTTTCTCTATTTTCTTTTTTTGATCTTTGGAACAATACTCGATTTTCCTTTGTGTACTTTAAGATATTTTGTGGCTACAAATGGGATGAAACAGAGTTCCATTGAAAGTAGAGTGCTAACTGAGTACTTTAACTCATGTACATCACTTGTGCAGCTATCAAGCAGTATGTCGGTAGATTGATCACCAGCTCCTCCTGAAGTATCCTTGGGCAAGATATTACATCCATCAGAGTATTTTTGAATGTAATCAATCAGTTTGTCAATCCAATCTTTGTTTTGAACACATAAATAACAAGTATCAATGCACTAAAAATAAATAAACACAAAATCATTGAAATCCATCAAATTCACATGGAAAAAACATAAAATGTTGACCATTTTATGTTTGAAAAGAAGAAGGAGGAAGTAAGGAAGTAAAAGTGTAGAAAACAAAAATGTATAGTTTAATCTGTGTGAGTGAGGCTTGTAGTAGAAAGCACTTTGAGTGCTATAGTGATATAAGTACCAGGCTATTTACTTGAACTGTGTAATGCTTACCTAATTGTAAATATTACTAAAGTGAAACTTTTATTGAAGCATATTTTATTGTTACTTCAGTGACTTAAGTAATTTTATAGAATACTTCTGGAACATTTGATTGACTACATCAGCATTCTTTACAGATGTGTATTTTAAAATGATCTTTATCTGTGCTGAGGGTATAGTTTATATATAAATTATAACCTAACTTGAGACAAACTTGTGTTTTTTCCAGGACCAACTCCAAGCTCAGGATCTCAACAAATTCCAGCCTCTAAAACCTAAACTCTTGGAGGCGGTCGATGACATGTTAGCCAATGACATCGCCGGCTTAATGGTCCTGGTCCGACAAGAGGAAACCCAGCGGCCCAACGCAGTAGTGAAGGGCGGCGCGTTTGACGGCACGTTGGACGGCCCATTCGGTCACGGGTACGGCGAAGGAGCCGGCGAAGGCATCGACGAAGCGGAGTGGGTCGTCGCTCGCGACAAACCTGCTTACGACGAGATTTTCTACACGTTATCTCCTGTCAATGGGAAGGTGACCGGAGCCAACGCCAAGAAGGAGATGGTCAAGTCAAAACTGCCCAATACAGTGCTGGGCAAGATCTGGAAGCTGGCAGATATCGATAAGGACGGCATGCTCGACGATGAGGAGTTTGCTTTAGCCAATCATCTGATAAAGGTGAAACTTGAGGGACATGAACTACCATCAGAGCTGCCTGGACACCTGGTGCCTCCTTCCAAGAGGAAAATAGCTGAATAAATGTAATTCAGATTACCCGTAATGACCTACTCAGCCCTAGAACCCATAGGTAGCCCCCTCCCCCTTCCCCAGAGAAAATGTTCTTTAATAGAAAAGGAGTCATCCTGTAGCAACAACAAGAACAAAGACAAAAAATTTAACACAAGTAGAGCTCATTTCAAGTCTTCTTCCTGTTCTGTTGCTGTTATCGTCTGATCTGTAGTCTTAATTTCCTAATTTAAGCTGCCAATGCATTCAAATGTATCTTCACGCGACTGAGACTGTTAGCATACTGGCTGCAAGCTTTGAGTAACAAAAAAATAAAAAACAAAGTGCGTTTACCTCTTCATTAGGATTAAACCAGATAAGATTAATTTTATAAAATTAAATAGCTTTTATTAGTGTTTCAAGAATGCAAACCATGGCTCTCAGCTTTACAGAATTAAAGCAGAATACTTGTTGGAGTAGGACAGGTGTTAGACATGTGCAAAAGAAGAAACACTGGAATATAAAGACATATATGTACGTTCAACTAAACTACTGGAAAAAGGAGAAATATTGCAACAATGTGAAGACAAAAATAAAGTCTTTTTCTGTTAAAACTTTACCTTTGGTCAAACCGATTTATTATTATGATGATTATTAGTATTCAGTTTACTCTAAGAAGTAAATCCAAATTAAATTATGTGTTTTTAAATGTAAACCAGAAGATTTTACATTCCTTGTACTTTGAGATAATGCGCACATACAGACAACAGAATGAAAACGACATCCTAAAGAGGAACAGGCCTGCGTTTCGTATTAAATGTGACGTGCTGCTCGACCTTTTGCTTTGGACGAAGGAACCTGTATGATTCTCATTAACACGTGCTGATACTGAGATTATAATAACAGACCATATTATGGGTGTTGTTTGGAAACTAGCGCGACAGCATGCTCTGAATAACCGCTTTGGTCGGACTTTGAATTTTGAATGGACACGCATCTATTGTTCTGTGTGGACACATCCTGGTTATTGTATGTATGTACAATGGTATCTGACCACATGTTATCAGTGTTATTATTTGTAGTATATACAGTATATATTCATAAGAGAAACATTATTAAAACTACTGAGGGTGGAGTATGTTAGTGGGTTATCAACTGAAAACTGATCAGTTATTCTTCACCTTCCTAAATAATGTAGTATAACCAAAAGTAATAGTCTGAAAGCACCGTTTGTTTTTATTGTGATGACACTAATTGACACATTTAACATTGTTCTATGTGTTTTTGCTGGAAACTTTCCATGTCACACATTGAAATTGTATACATGTAATAAATGTAATTCTTCTTTGCCATGTTTCCAATCCATCACTCTATTGACACACCAGTACCTGTGTGTGTGTGAGTGTGTCTCCTTAAATATAGCATGTTAGGACCATGTTCATGTTTGTTAACAGAGGTTTTATTGGGTGTATCATTAGATAACCCAACTCAAATAAGTAAAACTGGATTCCCACATGGCAACAAAAATCTTAAGCATGTCTTCATCGAAATGTTTCCAGCTCATGGCCGTTTTCTGACCCTCGTGCTTTACTGTGAATCAAATGCACATAAGAAGACTTACTGCATTCCATTAACTCGAGTTGGGAAATCGCACAGGCGTTATCCTGTTACGGCTCAAGTTTCGGAGGTGTGCAAGATTGGACTGGGGAAAAAAAAGACTTGGATGTGGATTCTCGTCAAATTCACAAGTTGTTTTCAGACCCTGTGTAAACACATTAAGTGGAAACACTAGCGTTACGGTATTTTGGCTGTTTTTATGCTGGTGATGCAGTACTTAAGTCTGTCCTTCACTGCTTTTCTGTCAATGTAAACAGGCCGACAGTGTAATAAAACTCATGTGTAACAACTATCTAAGTGTTGACTCTGTTTTCAAAAAGGAAATCATGTGCAGTATATATTTTGCACCCGCCCACCCAAGAAACTGAGGAAAAGATTTGGAAAAATGGCTATAAATTATTTTAGTGCAATTATAGCTGCAACACTGGAAGCCAGAAGACTCTGACATCATTTCTCTGATTTGCAAGTCCTCAGATTAATTCTAGTAAACTGAACTGTAACCAAACACATGTGGATTTTTAGAGGAATTTTCATTTCAGAGGAAAAGTAGATCCTCTTTCAGGTCTAAGGTTCTGTGTATCAGAACATAAAGAAATAAAAAAATCATCTGGTCCTTATCAGGTATGGAAATGATTTAAATACAACTCAGAGGAACAACAACGCATTAGACTGTCGAAATGCAGAAGGAGGATGTGAAAAACAATGATTCAGTAGCTCGTAGAACTACGGTGGCCCCTAGAGACAAAGCATGTATAAACTCCTCAACACATACAAAATCCAAAACACATGCAAACTCCAAAACACATGCAAAATCCAAAACACATACAAAATTCAAAACACATGCAAACTCCAAAACACATACAAAATCCAAAACACGTGCAAAATCCAAAACACGTACAAAATTCAAAACACGTGCAAACTCCAAAACACATACAAAATCCAAAACACGTACAAAATTCAAAACACATGCAAACTCCAAAACACATACAAAATCCAAAACACGTGCAAAATACAAAACACGTGCAAAATCCAAAACACGTACAAAATTCAAAACACATGCAAAATCCAAAACACGTACAAAATTCAAAACACATGCAAACTCCAAATCACAACGGAAGTGCTCCAGGACGCTAGGGGCAGTGTTGAGCTCGATTTGTAAAATAAACGGCAAGTTTGTTGCAAACACATGGGCTCTAGTCTCCGTTGCGCTTCCCAGGTTGCCTAGCAACTATGATACTAACAGCTGGAAACGTGTCATACAACTTTTTTTGACAGAAATGAAGGAGAACATATTTTTTTCATTTGTTTGTTTGTTTCTACAAGAGCTTTGTGTGATTTGATAAGTATCTGAGGCTGAGACCACAGGACAGTAAAACATGATTTTTGGGCTTCATTTCTGTACTGAACAGTCATTTAAGATTAGCTAGTAAATAACAATTAGGTAATGTTGTTCATGAGACTAAAGTCATATCACTTTGGTAATGTAAATATAATATGGACAATATTATGGTTATTATATTAGTCATTATTAGGTATTACAGCAGTGAACATGAACTCTTTGTCAAATACTGAGCTTCAGTACAGATTCAAGTTGCAGTTATTTACATGTCTTACCACCTTAAATCTTCACTCAAAGACAAGTATATAGGAATGACTGCCAAATTTATTTGCCACTGAAGCCGAAGGATGGCATCTGAATAAAACCTCTCTTGACATGCCTAGATGACATTAAAGCTTGGTTGGCTCTAAACTTTTTAAATTTGAATGAAAAGAAAACAGATTTGTTGGTGTTTGGACCCAGTGGCCCCTGTGAGTCCTCTTCTTTTCATTTGGAACCCCTGGAGGTTTATTTTAAACCTGTTGTTACTGCCCTTGGTTTTAAGTTGGACCAGTCCATTTTTATCATTTAAGGCGACTGGCAAGAGTGAAATCGTTTCTTTCTAGGCAGCACTTTGAAACCGTGATCCATGCTTTTATTTCTTCCCCTGTGGACTACTGTAACGCACTTTATGTGGGGGTCAGTCAGTTGTTACTCTGACATCTGCAGCTGGTTCAAAATGTATATTGACAGTGCATAGGTGTATCTATAAGGTGTATATATAAGAGACAAATGTTGTTCCTTCAGTATGTTGGCATTACTAAATTTGGCTCAAATGCTTACATACATGTGTAAAAAGAAAATGTACAAGCTGTGAGCTGTTTCAAATCAAATCACTTTTATTGTCACATCACATGTGCAGGTACATTGGTACAGCACATGTGAGTGAAATTCTTGTGTGCGAGCTTCACAAGCAACAGAGTTGTGCAAAATACAATAATGTAAACAAGCAAAATACAAGAATGGCTACATCTGAAACTAATAAATATATGTACAATATATAATAGTATATATATGTTTCTGATAAAATGAAGAGTAGACTGATGTATTAAATATTCCTTTATTGGGTGAGAAAATCAGACCATGTCATAACTGCTTTAAGTCATACAGAATAGATATCAGAGCTTTAAACAGGCTGACGTCTGCTAAATGGGTCAAACTGGGCAGAAAGTATACAAACACATAACATCCTTATAGAATATGATGTAACACTATAGATCAACTTACCTCAGAATATATAAAGCATATAAACAATTACAGCAATATGATGCCTCACAGATGATGTAATGCAGTGGGTCCCTCAGTCTGTCCTCACTCTGGACACTTGCAGGTGTCACACATAGAAATCAAATGTGTGATAAGCTGCAGGATTCAAACACAAGTGTGACTTATAAACACATGTTCATACTTTTATTCCACAATCAGAGAGAAAGAAACAGAGAGAGAGTGCAGGACAGACAGACAGGTGACAGTCTCAGGTGTACACACTGCTACAAAACAGCACCAGAGAAGGAGGATTTAGTGTTTGTGTCATTACGAGTGCTAAACAAGAAGAGTTCCCAGATGGTACAGTGGACACATGTGTGACTCCTGTGATTAAAGCATCTTTCTTTCAGCTTAAGGAGTGAACCGTCAGCTGACTGACATGACTGACTTTAATTACGCATAAAATCATCACATTCTCTGTAAGATTAAAGTCAGCTATTGAACGGCGAATATTTTGAAGTGAAGGCTTTAAAACCAAGTTAGTACAAACGTCGCTAATGTCACATAACTTTCCCGACATGTTGCCAACAGTAATGTTTTAATGTTCTTCATTATAAAAACATTTGCGCATAAATAAGTGACATAATATTCAGTACTTACTTCTGGAAGTTTACTCTTCGTCCGCTCCGCTTCCGCCGTTTTTTTTCGGCAAAATTATCCAAACCACCGCCGCGCTATGAAGTCTGGGATATGTTGGGCCATGAAGGCTACACAGACCCATCCTTAAAATTCAGGGAAATTAAGGACACATTTGAGGGCCGCATTTCGAGCAGCCTTTGAATTGGGACAGTCTTTGTCGTGTCGCTGTGACATAATCGGCCTTAAAATGCGGCCTTTAAGGCTGCAGACCCCAAATCCGGTCATTGGTACTTCCTGGCTTGTGTAGTTACTAGGTAACAAAAGCTCAACACTGCCCCTAGCGTCCTGGAGCACTTCCGTTGTGTTTTGGATTTTGCATGTGTTTTGGAGTTTGCGCGTGTTTTGGGGTTTGCACGTGTTTTGGATTTTGCACGTGTTTTGTATTTTGCACGTGTTTTGGATTTTGTACGTGTTTTGTATTTTGCATGTGTTTTGTATTTTGCACGTGTTTTGTATTTTGCATGTGTTTTGTATTTTGCATGTGTTTTGGAGTTTGCACGTGTTTTGTATTTTGTACGTGTTTTGGATTTTGCACGCGTTTTGTATTTTGTACGTGTTTTGTATTTTGGACGTGTTTTGTATTTTGTACGTGTTTTGTATTTTGCATGTGTTTTGTATTTTGTAAGTGTTTTGGAGTTTGCACGTGTTTTGTATTTTGCACGTGTTTTGTATTTTGTACGTGTTTTGGATTTTGTACGTGTTTTGTATTTTGCATGTGTTTTGTATTTTGCATGTGTTTTGGATTTTGTACGTGTTTTGGATTTTTTACGTGTTTTGGATTTTGCATGTGTTTTGTATTTTGTAAGTGTTTTGGAGTTTGCACGTGTTTTGTATTTTGCACGTGTTTTGTATTTTGTACGTGTTTTGTATTTTGCATGTGTTTTGTATTTTGCATGTGTTTTGTATTTTGCATGTGTTTTGTATTTTGCATGTGTTTTGGATTTTGTACGTGTTTTGTCTTTTGCATGTGTTTTTTATTTTGTAAGTGTTTTGGAGTTTGCACGTGTTTTGGATTTTGTAAGTGCTTTGGAGTTTGCACGTGTTTTGTATTTTGTACGTGTTTTGGATTTTGCATGTTTTTTATATTTTGTACGTGTTTTGTCTTTTGCATGTGTTTTTTATTTTGTAAGTGTTTTGGAGCTTGCATGTGTTTTGGATTTTGCACGTGTTTTGGATTTTGTAAGTGTTTTGGAGTTTGTACGTGCTTTGTCTCTAGGGGCCACCGTATAGAACCACCTTTAACAGCGACAACTTAAAGTCATCGTTTTCTGTATGACTTTCTCAGTCTCTCACATTGCTGTCAGGAAATTTTAGACCTTTTTATACAGTTTGCAGGCATTTGTTTATGCACAGGTTTCTTATAGTTGATGACTGGATCATTGCAACATCTTGATTCGTTTCTCCTTTGGCCGTTCTGTTGTAAATTTGATGCCGTGCTTGGGATCACTGTTCTGTAGTTAAGATCCAGTTTGGACCAGTAACATGTGATCTGTTTACTGGCCAACAGATGACATACTTTGGTCTACAGAGGAGTTCATGGCTGACTCGGTAAATGCAAGGCACCCAAATCCTAGTTGCTGCAAAAAAGGCCCCAAATCATCACACTTCCACCACCGTGGTTGACAGGTGGTGTGAGGTGTTTGCGCTGATATGCTGTGTTTGGTTATCTCCAAATGTGGCGCTGTTCATTATAGCAAAACAACGTCACTTTGGTCTGGAAGTCGTGTGGTTTGTTCAGACGCAGCTTTGCAAAGCTACGCCGTGTTGCCACGATGTTTTTAGAGAGAAGAAGCGTTCTCCTGCTAACTCTTCCAAATAAGTCCTACTTATTTGGTGTGTTTCTAATTGTACTGTCATGAACTTTAACAGGTAACATGCTAACCGAGGCCTGTAGAGTCTGGGAAGAAGCTCTTGGTTTTTTTTTGCAGTTTCTTTGAGTCTTGCACAATCAGTCTTGGGGTGAAATGGGTGGGGCATCCACTCCTAGGACTATTAGCATCTGTCTTGAATATTCTCGACTTGTAAATAATCTTCCTCACTGTTGAATGACAGGTTTGAAATTCTTTGGAAATGGCCTTATAACCCTTCCTAGATTGATGAACACTTGCTCTTGTAAGATCATTGCTGATGTCTATCCTCCTTGGCATTGACTTAACACACGCCTGAATGCTTCAGTTCATCAAACTGTCAAAACTTCTACTTTAATCGACGTGCTCACACTTGCTGATGATGCATTTTTATCCTTTTCTAAAGGATAAAATAAAATAAAAAATAAAAATAATAAAAATAATAAAATAAAAAGCATTAATAGGGTCAGTATTTGTTGAATAAATAATATGGCCTGATAAGTATAACCTTTAAGAGGGTTTGCTTTCTTTTTCACATACGTTTTTCCAGAAACTTGAAAGGCTGATCTATGAAATGCATTCAAGGAATTCTATGAATGTACAAAAAGCATGTTTTTTAAGCCCCCAGCCAATAAAAAATAGGGTGGAAGAAACTGTACAGTATGGAAACTGTCTTTCTTTTCTCCAGGGGCTTGTTCTTATCTCAGATTCAGTTCAGGGAGGTTTTCCCTTCTGTGTAACACCAAACACATGCTTAACTGGTGATAATGTCTTCTCTGACTAAATTCTTAAAAAGATTTTGTGCAGCACATGAGGGCACATTTCCAGATTGCTTTGCAAGTGTATCTGACGTGGACCACAGCGTGAGACGAGCTCCAAGTGACAGGAAACCAAGCATGGGACCACAGACATTACTCTATTATCTAGAGACTTCCATGTGTATGTATGTATGTATGCGGTTTATGTTTGACAGGAAGCCAAAACAATCCTCTGTATTATGACTTAAATTTCTCCTAAAAGATACCACACACACACACATGCGCACACACGCACGCACATATACATATACCACATAAAGTGAAGATGCAGCTCTCTTTTCTCGCACACAGGAAGTTCTGTTTTTGTCCCCCATTTCCTGTCTGTTGCACCTTGACCTCCATCACTCTCTCCCTTTCTTTCTCATGCGCTCACACACACACACACACACACGTGGATCCTTCACCGTAATATGTTTTCATATTAACATTATGTGTGTAGGTTAGTCTTGTAAGCGTTAACTTTTTACATTTTATCACCTTTAAGAACCCAGAGGGATGTTTCATGTTTAATAATGCAAATCAAACTGCATATGCTCTTTTTAGTGAATATTTTTAGTGTGTGAGAAGCACCCCTAGATCATGAAAAACACATAACATATGACAGGCAAAAATTTGTGATCAGAAACATAAATAACTCTGTGTAGCCTATTTCAAGTCCACTATTTTTCTCTTTCCTGCAAATTGTGGACTTCTACGACTGGCTGATGGATGTGAACCAGAAATAGACATAAACAGGCAGGAGGAAGGAATCCAGTATTCCAAGAATGGCAAAAACATGCTGAAATGTGTTTGTCTCTGTTTTTGGTTCATTGTTTGTCTTTTTAGCAGGAAAGAACAGCGTATTCTGAGCTGATTCCCCTTGTTCTACTAAACATGGCGCATCTGTCAGCGGTGATGTATGAACATGCACCTGTGTTTGAGTACAGTGGATGCGCGTGATTGATGCCCATGTTTATCTGGTGGAGAAGTACGCATGAGGAAGCCGTACATCAGGATTCATTTCATCCACTCGAGCAAACCGGAAGAGCGTTGGGTGGGGGTGATGCTCTTTATCTCATATGTCACAGAGGATGGTGACGTGAGAATTGCAGCCTTAATGTGATCTCTACTAACCAACATCTAATGGTCTTTAAAAGAATTTGACTCATGAATACAAGAATAAAAAGTTTTAACTTAACTTTAAACGTTAAACTTTAAAAGTTAAAGTTAAGTTAAATACTGAGGACTAAATGCATCATGTACAGTATGCACATACAGTCTGAATACAACCAAAGTATATCAAATAAATATAAAGATGATACAATATTAAATAATGCAAAAGGATAACATAACATAACATAACATAAAGACTACACCAGGTGCCACTCCTGTCAGCTAAGAACAGGAAACTGAGGCTACACAGGGACAACATAAGTCAGGAAAATATACACTGCTGTCTATCAATGGTTCAGGCCATTGGTAGCGCTGTAATGGTTTTATGTAATGATATTTTCATGGCTCAATTTGGGCCTAACTGTGCGGCAGAGTACCTGTCTTCTGATGGCTGCTTCCAGCATCACATCATCTCAAGCTGGTTTCTTGAACATGACACCTTTGGGATGAGGTGGAACGGGAGATTTACATCATGGATGTGCAGCAAATCTGCAGCAACTGTGTGATGCTATCATGTCAGTATGTGAATAATTAAGACAGCTCTGAATGCAAAAGGAGGTCCAAACCAGTGCTGGTAAGGTGTACCTAATAAAATGGCCTGTGTTCTCCATGTTCATCTCTGAATGATCTCATTTTAAAACGCTACCTACGACTCTTGAGGTCAGAGGCCAAGTGCTCCTCGTTTCTGAAGGTTTGCATATCCTCTCACTCCTGATCTGAGCTGGCCTGGAAACAGGCATGTCCTGCCTGTATGACACATACTCATGGTAGCTGCTTCTTTTCATCTGCCAAGCATGAGATTCACCATGAGGACGCAACTTGTGGAAAGTTCACACTGCTATATCACACTGCTATATTCATCATCTCTTTGACCAGCCAATAGGAGTCACTATAGTGCTGTGACAGGGACATGATGTGTCACTGTTTCCACTGGCAAACAATGCTAATTTACAAACTGAAGTGTCTCAGGAAGCGTCGGTGCTGCTCAACAATGAGTCTGAGACTCTGTTGGAGGGAAGCGCTCTCTAACACATCGGTCATTGTTTCCCATATGGTCAGATGGAGGCCTTGGAAGAGACCAAAACAGAAATCTTTCATCACCTTTCCCTGTAAGTGAACCAAACCAACAAATCACCCTTAGGGTTCAGTGCTTCGGGTTTTTCCTTCAATTCTTTGATAGGTCACCTTTCTATAAAAAGGACCGCACCAGGGATCTCCCACTGTATCTCTCCAACCCTTTTTAGTTGGCACATCCACTTGTGAGTCATGCAGTGTGAGTGTGGCAGAGGGTGTAGCAGTCACCGGATCGGCCGAGTGGTGACACCCGGCTGCTAATTGCGTTCGGTGTCCATGGACACAAAGTGTGAGAAGCAAAGGACGACAGCAAAACAGAACACAGCCGTTCAACTTCGTTTTTGTTATTGCTGAGAGTATTTTATTTAAATTCATTTAATTAATACAGGAAATCTTGTCTTTAAGCCGTGTGTCTGTCAGGTAGTGAATTTAAAGTAGTGATCACAGAGTCAGACATATGTACTGCCTGCATTCAGTGCCTATCTCTAACATAAAGATAAGGATGCACCAAAGTCTCTGAATGGCTTTAAGCGAAGTATCAAAAATACAGACAATGCTCAACACTTTAAATGATTTGATGTCATGTTTGTCCGTCACATGACAGTTGGTGTGTGAGTGTTAGGCCATGTCCACATTTTCGTTTGAAAACGCATCTTTTTCTCTCCGTTTTGGCCTTCTGTCCACACTGAGACGGCGTTTTCGGTCAAGTAAAACGCAGCGTTTTGAAAACGCTCTCCAAAGCGAATACATTTGAAACCGTGGTTTTCGCGTCGCAGTGTGGACAGCGAACCCAGAGCCTTTTCGAAAACGATGACACATTTTAGTCATGTGATACAGTCAATTGACCAATTAAACTAAGATAGTGGTGGGCATCACACAGCAGTTGTTTTGTTTGCTCTCAATTCTGACAGCCCTATTAAAGATTAATATCAGTCTGTACATGCTCCCTATAGCTTTTCTTCAAATTCTTTAATTCTCACTCGCTTTTGCAACTTTGTACTTTTGTGTTACTCGCAGCAACAACTCCACCTCATTATTAGTCCATTTAAAAAACTCAGTGCTTTTCCTCGACATTTTGCCACAACGTTTTAAAGAGAAAGTAAACAAACGACAGACAGAAATGAGGCAGGTCAAATCGTCTTGCGTTTCACGCATGCGCAGTACTGGAACGTAAGCGATTTCAGCCGTTTCAATGTGGACGTACAACCCTGTGAAAACGACTGAAAACACTAGTGTGGACGCGGAGCGTTTTCAGACGAAAACACCGTTTTCAAATTTATCCGGGGTAGCCTCAGTGTTATATGCATGCATGTATGCATATATGACTCTATGTGTGTGAGTATGTGTAGAGTATAATCCCAAATCCTGGTGACCATTCCTTGAACTCCCCCCTGGCTTAAAACTGAAGCCAAGGACGGGGTGGACATCCTGTGAAAACAACCACACGCATGCCTTTTTTTCCCAAAAAATCTCTTCACGAACAAGTCTGACCTTTGACCTCAGAATCCTTTGGCCCTTGTGTTCCGGTGGACAAACAGCGGGGCTCCTCTGGTCTGTATGTTGAAGTGTCCTTGGGCACAGGTATCAGTTAGTTATCAGTTTCACATTCTTTTAACTTTCCCAGGATTTCCAGCCCCAAACAATTCCCTTCCAGGAAGTTTCTCTGTGAGAATCTTAGATAGAAATGGCAAGGTGCGACTAGAGTCTTCTTGATCTGACGCGAAGCAGGACAAACCATTTTTAGCTTTGACATTAATAATCATAATGCCTCTGGCGTCCAAATACGAGCTAAATATGATGGCAAGTATGTAATAAATTCATTGATGTGGCTAAATCTGTCTCTCTGTATGGAGATCTTGTTTCAGATGCGTGTCCACCCAAACTGTCTGTGGAAACAAAGGTTTGGTCAGAGTTACATAAGAGATGTCAAAATGAGGAATCCTCTGATATGATATCAGGGAACGTTATGTTTTTCAGAGACAGCAGGCACCAGACTGACTCAACTGCTGACAGCAGGTCTTATTTATTCAGGCGTGGACCGCAGCTAAACATCAGTATTGCAGTCACTTCTCACGTTCAGACAAGATTTAATGCATTGTGCCACAGTAATGTTTCAGTATTCCCACAAACTCAAACACATCATCTAAAGGCAGATATACACAGCTCCCTACAGATGTTTCTGATTCAGCTACTTTTACAGGCAGTTATTCTAATCATAACTTACTGTGTGAGAAGTCGCATTGGCCGACTGTTTTTACATGTTAAGTAATGCGATAAAAATAAAATTCTTGCCATCTTTAGACCCACGGAGGTGTCTCCTGGCACTGCTTAGGCCTAAATTTACCTCAGAGTCACTTCCCACCAGTCGTCCCCGCCGCTCCACTGTAGTTCTGATTTATCCTTTAATTGTCTCATGGTGGGTTTGATGTCTGAGTGTAAAGCAGAGTGGGATTTCTTTTTCTTCCTGTGGGCAGACTCGTTGTCGTGGAGCACCACTACGCTGAGGGAACGCCGTATCCTTTGATGAATGAGCATCCGTTATCTGAAGCGGTCAAAGATCACCGTGACGAGAGGAGAGGATGTGCAGAGAGGAGAGGGTGTATGCTGATTCTTAAATGTTTTCTTCCTTAACAGAGAGACAGGATGTGCACTGGGCAATCATACAGTAATTTGTAATAAAATTACAGCATGGTGGTGGTCAGGGCCCGGTGGCGCCGGTGTCCGGCAGCCTCGCCTCTGTCGGTGCGCCCCAGGGTGGCTGTGGCTACAATGTAGCTTGCCATCACCAGTGTATGAATGTGTGTGTGAATGGGTGGATGACTGGATGTGTAAAGCGCTTTGGACTAGTAAAGCTATACAAATACAGGCCATTTACCATTTATTTTGAATGACTGAACTTTTAGCAGACCAGTCACATTAAGTACTGACAGAAGCTCCAACTTTTGCAGAGGTGTAGAATGAGGTCATGTTAACAATCCATTAAATTTGGATTACATCCATTGAGGTCATTAAAACCAGCTTAATGACTTATTGGTTGTCATTGCTTATAACTTACATCGAAAGTACGGCGTAAAGATTTAAAATATCTAGATATATTACTTTGCACCTCTGACCTCTTCTTCAGGGTCAAATAAGTTCTCATTTTCATTAAATTTTCATTATTTTATTTTTCAAACTTTTATTTGTATTATATTATTGTATTGCATTACAGTAACAGGTTATAACTGTTTATAGACATAACAATTTGAATAAATGTACAACTTTTCTGAATACATTTATTTTCTGTTTAAAAAAACACTATTTTTTAAATTGTCATTGTTTGTTTTACTAAACAACTAAATGAATTCTACAAATATACTAGATCCACATAGAAAAAAATATATTGTACTAAAAATAATAACACTACGTCAAATTATGACAAGTATATTAAAATGAGTTTCAATAATGTAAATAACAGAACTTTTTTTTTTACTGCACTAAACATTTCTTAAAGTACCTTTTAAAATAGAAAAAAAATGAAATTATACAAAATACCCTTAAAAGTAAATACGGTCTTGTATTTATTTTTAAGATAAATACCATTGTTAGTCAGTAGTGCTAGTTTCAGTCATTGTGCCTTTTATAAGGTTGGGGAAACGTGGAGTCAGCTAACAGTGAAGAAGTCGGGTTAGTGCCAAAATGTTTCTCCCACTTAAAACACGACATCCAGATGAACATAATCAAATTTCAGGGATTTCCTTACCTGAGTGATAATTATTTATCAAGACTTGTTTCTTTATATTTTGCTACTACTAACAAATACAATGTAAAATTGGTTCTTTGATAAGTTATCTGTTATGTGCAGACACAACATCGGTTGATCCCTTCAGTTTGTTGCCGTTTTGACGTTTGAATGATTTACAGGTCAGTCTTTAGTTGGAGGGACTGGACTGGAAATGAGTGAAAAATTAGCCAATGTCCAAAGACAAACTTTGAAAGGCCTTCAGAAAACCTGAAGAACTGTTGCCCAAGAGCACTTGAGCAATAGAAAGTTTGGCTTCTTGGAAGAAAAGTATAAAGAAATGAGGGGTGGATCCGGACTTTTGGACAGCACTGTGAGCTGCGTAAAAATGTAAAAGAGCAAAGAAAAAACAGCTCTCTACATATCCCCACTGCCACCTAATGGTCAGCAACACATCTTATTTTTAAGATAGGTGTTTATATATTTAATTCAATCCAGTTTTATTTATATAACGTCAAATCACAACAGCAGTTG
This sequence comes from Copadichromis virginalis, assembly GCF_057382275.1. Classification (NCBI taxonomy): domain Eukaryota; kingdom Metazoa; phylum Chordata; class Actinopteri; order Cichliformes; family Cichlidae; genus Copadichromis; species Copadichromis virginalis. The sequence continues at coordinate 6,528,186 of NC_140632.1, read as the reverse complement.
CCTGAAGCCAAGTTGTAATGTGAGGTAAAAACCCCAACAATGAAACTACACATTCATCTGTTTTTTTTTTGTTGTTGTTGTTTTTTTAATTACATTTTTTAATACAGATAATTTTTTTTAATCAATCGCTTTCGTTTGGATAAAAAAATAAATTCATGTTCCAGTTTGGAACAAAATTAATTCATGTTCCAGGAAGCCAAAGGAGTCCTGGATTGTTTTTAAGTCCTGGTGTGTCGCTGGTGTTTGACTGTGTCGGTGTATAATACAGCAATGTAGTGGTAAAAACTGAATTTGGTGTGTGTCGTTTGGTGGTTTGCTTCTCTGAAAATAATTTGTATCTCAGGCCAACTGAGAACCCACAGATAATTCAGAGCAGGATGTTTGACATCGGTGTCAAAATTTTGAAATATGGCGACTCAGCACCTTACTCATGTTGTGATTTCCTGCATCTGTCCCTGTGTTTGTCATTTACTATATTCTTCTTTCTCAGCAGAAAACCACTGGCTTTGCTTCACTCTGCTTTTACCCATTTAGCATCTTTTTTCATGTCTGGGTTGTAATCAGTCATTCCTCTTCTTTTCCTATAAGTATCCATGCATTATTCTTTGCGACGCTTCCATTAAACCTCTTCTTTTCTTTGTTTATCCCCTAGAGAGTGGATTCATCTTGCAAGACTGACACCTTTTTTCAGTTTTAAAATAAAAGCAATCTAGCACTCTATCAAAATTCATAAAATCTATTTGTTTATAGTACCATCATGTTCATGAAATATGGTAGTTTTTAGGTAATCTAGCTGAAATTTCAATGCTAGATACAGAAAAAAGGTGACTTTTGCAAACATCAGAATAAGACACAACCTGAGTTTGCTTTAAATTTATCATACAGAACTTAAAAGATGCCTAACGAGGTAATACGTTAATGGCGTTACGTTACATCATGTCACACACTTTAACTTTGAATCGGCTAAATCACTTAAATCTGTTCTCAGGTGAACTTTGAACATGGGGACTTTTCCTGTCACCAAATCATAGGGGAAAACTCCGAGGTTAAGATAGCACAACCTGTGGTGTTCATTACCTGTGGTGCTGGCAAGTCCCGCCTCTTCAATCCAATCTGCAAGCGGGCTTTCCGCTTCAGACTTTCCGTTAAAACCTCGCTGGTCTCGAATATCATGTCATGTCATGTCTTGTGCAGGTTTTCAGTTCTTTCCTGAGGAACAAAACCTTTCTGCACCGTCACCAAAAAAATAGAAACTAGACTTTGAACCGTTCCTGAGTCATCAAAGACTGAAATTAAAAGTCTGAAATGTTTATGACTGTATTTCGTCTACAACAACAGGACATCATCTAAAGCCATTTTATATTTATGTCTTATGTTTTTACTGGTCACAAGCTTTATATGTACATCTACAATAAACCCTCTTGAGGCCTTCTAACTTTGATCCAGTGACTAGATACATGACAGTAAAATTTCCCCCATGGTGGTTACAAATAAGTGAAATTCTATTGTCGAAGCAGATGTGTTACTCTACTGGGTTTCACACATGCACATGTATGCATTTATATTAAAATGCACTCCTGCCTGTTTCAAACCACAGGTTTCAGTTCGAGCTAGTGTAGGGTGCAGTTCTGCTGAAGTCAGCCTCATGGGGGGTTTTCTTTTTTCTTTTTTTAAAATTTGTTTCCATCCCCAACTCATTAAAATTATAATAAATATATTCAGATTTTCCCTCTCGATATTTTATCTTTATCTATACATACTGAAAGAAACAAAGTATCTAAACATATTGTACAAATACAAACCCCAAACCACATTTTTATTGTGCAAACAGCTCAGACACACCGATAACATCAGCATGTGATCACCAAATATTGAGATAAAAATCAAACAATTAGTAATATGACTTGGCAGAGATGTGATTTGCTGATGCTGGCCTGATATTAAAATTTCCTTCACACATTAAAACCACCTCCATTATGATCTTGTCTCGTGTGTCATAGCAGCTGTTTGATATTGACCTACTTTGGAGTTTCGGTGGCTATTTATTGCCTAAACTGTGCTGCTATCTCAGTAGAGAGCAGTGGACTTCCTGTGGTTTAAAGGTTAGTAAAGTGGGGACCAGGAACTACAACATATGTATCCCATCGTTTCCTGTTATCTCTGAAAAACCTTTAAAACACATTAACAACTTCTAAGAACAGGATACGAGTACAAAATCCGGAACATTTTAGAATCACAAACCCATTCTTGTGCATACCTTTCAATCCCACAGCACTCATCTCCACCCTAACAGTGTTTATATCCGATGCTGCTTTATAATAATGTCACACTATTAAGTATTAGTAAGATATTAGTAAGGTGTTAGTAAGTGCTTAATTACTTCTCCTTAGTGTGCCAGTTATGAATACAGATATGTTTATCCATTTGTAAGGGTTACACCATGTACAGCTATCACTATTACTACATCACTGCTAGTAATAATCACAATCTTAGTCATAATCATAGTCATAATAATATATCTATATTTATAAATCGCATGAGAAAGTGGAGTAATGCTTTATAAATGATGAATTAACCACTTACTAATACTGTAGTAATGCTCAATAGTGTGGCATTATTATAAAGTGCTGCCGGTGTTTGGATTTCAAAGCAAGAGTTTGCATTAGCATCAGTTTAGTCATAAATGCTGTGAATAAGCCAGAAAAAGGCTTTCTAATAGATGTAACTACGGTCAGAAAATCTACAAAGCCGCTGGCAGACAGGTTGTGGTTGCAAAACCTGATTTTTTTTTTTTCGTTTGAAAGAGAGCCACTCTTAAAAAATACACTATAAATTTGATCAGGCCGGGAAACAACTTATTTAAGACATTTTTCCTGACACATTTATACCCAAATATGTGTAATTTTATCTTATTTTATTTTAACTCATCTTATCTTATCTTGTAACAATGAGACAAGCTTAAAACCGCAATGCATCTGCAGAATGCACAATTATGCATATGCTCAAGTACAGATACGCTCACACATACAGCAACATTAGGTGACTCAGGTGGAGAAGTTGTGTTTTCAATTTCAGAGAAACAGGTTTCAACCACAGCATCATTTGCCCTCCTCCCCCGATTCTTCTTTCCCCTGCTGACCACATAACCGCACTTTGTTTGCATGTTGGGGAGTTGCAACTCATATATTTTTGTAATGGAACTTGTTCTGCTACCTTGTACATGTTCTGCACAGAGACGCATGCACGTATGTGCACACGCGTACACATGCATATGATATCAGCTTAATAAAAGGGAGAGGGGCTGTGTGAAAGAAGACAGACACCGAGCTGTGCAGGTGAGCAAGCAGACTGAAGAGAAAAACAGAGACAAGCAGGACAACAACACCAAAGAAGAAGATGATGATGATGAAGAACCCCGTCATTCTGATGGCCTGCATCGTTCTTTTGTCGTCTCTCGTTACGTCTGACAGTAAGATTACTGCATGCTCCTTATTTTTCTCGTAAAGGGCAAATTGCTCCTCCTTTTCTGTCTTTCAAAAGTCAAAATTTGGTCATTTGAACTTTTTTTTTAATTAAGCGTGATCGTGTTTGCTGAAAGGCCAAAAAAGGAACCGATTTAAAAAAGAAGTCTTAGATGAACAAAAGCTAAAATGAAAGACATTGTTATTCTTAAAAATACAGACAAACTGAACTGAGGCCTCTTAACACAACATTACTGCAACAATCATAGTCCTGTGATTTTGAAAAGTTCACAGACACACAAAACAGCCAACTGTAAAAACAATTTTACGGTGATATAGTGACATAATTTTCCACTTGGATTTCTTTTAATAGTTCTTTATATCTCTATAATGTTTTCAGGCACATTCGGTCCGGAAAAATGCTGTTTTCAGTTCCTCCACAAACGTTTTCCAGCCAACAGAGTGACGAGCTTCGAATACACAGACAAACGGTGTGCAATGGAAGGCGTGCTGTAAGTGACTCCAGAGTTCAAAATAAGCAGACTAGTATATATCTAGTATGCTTACAGATATATTTAAAAAAAATATATACAAGTTGTCAGTATCATTAATTTTTTGTCTCTGTTTTAGCTTAAAGACGGTGGGTGATAAACAACTCTGTGCTGATCCAACCATGCAGTGGGTAAAGAAAATCATTGAATCCATCCGGTCGAAGAATGCCACCACCCCAAGATCAGCATAACCGAGTGTGAAATGAACATTTTAATAACAGTATAACCAAGCAGATCTCTTGGTGTATGAATCTATTTTCAAACCATCAAATCTTCAGATTGATTTTCTTTTATTTGTCTGTGTATAAGCTATTGTACAGCAAAACATATACTGAAAATGCAAAATAAAAAAATAAAAAAATAAAATGAAATTTATTCTAAAGCTTGTTTTTGTTTGCTTTCATTGTGAAATCCGAACTTTGATCTAAAAGAATGAAATCCTGCATTCGCTGGGTTAATACACACTGCATTGCCTCCAGTAAAAGTGAAGCATCAAAGTGTGATGTGGTTTCTGGTTGATGAAGCCACATGAAATTTTAAAAAGGAAAAGAAAAGAAAAAAGAACCACAAAGAATAAAACTAAATGCACACAGTAAAAAAAAGTCAATTACATTACTTCGGAATTATTATTGTCATTGCTATTTTTACAAACTTTCTTTTAACCCTTTCTTTTAATCTTGTAATAAGATATTATTTCTGGCTGTGATGTATCTCTGTGGCCAGCAGATGTCGCTCTATTCTCTATTTTATTTCTTTGGCAAGGCTAAAAACCTTTCATAACCGCTACTGAATTTCTCCTTCTCTAAATGAACTGTGGCAAACAACGAATTGTTTAATCTCATCTGGGTTATGAGGATTGCATCAGCTACAAGCTTCTGCAGAGGTTTCTATCGTTAAATAACACTGAAATGAAAGACGATTCAATAAGAAGACATTTAAAAAAAACAATAACAACAACAACACTGGGCAGCTACAAACTAAAGCAAAACGGTCTTACTTTTCTGTCAAATCTCTGTAATTTTTCAAAACAAGATGACCTGAAATTCTCCCTTTGCCCCAGAATGACGCCTCAGATGACATCAGCGCAGTGACATCACCGGCCAGATTTTCCTTAAATAGTTTCAGACCCAGATTTTTATTTCCATGCCCTAATGTTTCTTCACGAGTGCGCGCAGCCTTCTGAGCGTACGATCTGATTGCTCCATAAAAGCTCACAACGCGTGCCTTATTGACGCCACAGGTGACCCGTCAGGAGAGATGGCGTGATTAGATTTTGAAGGACCTTGCTGAATAATTTTACATATTAATAAGGGAAAAACAGAAGGGACGCGGGCCAGCTCGAGTGCTCCTTCTTTGCAATTGCGATGATGGTTTTCAAAACACCAAACTAATGAATCGGCAGCACAAGAGCTCAGCGTATTAGGGGATAAATGGCTGAACAGCTTTGTTAATCAGTGCTATATTTAAACCACGCCTCACATGGCTTTTGTCATGGTAATAAAATCCTCATTCAAGGGGCCAAGGAGGGAGTTATGGAGATGCCCTGTCAAATTTGCATGAAGCAGGTCTGTCAGCTTGACCTACCTGTAGAAAGTAGGGCAAGAAGTAGACAGCCTCAAGTTCTGCAATCACCAGTGGTGAATTTTACACAAGTGAAATTAGAGTTAAAGTACCAGACATCAGGAAAATGCAAAGTTACAGCACAGAAAAATGGCTGATATTTATCAGCATGGCGCACTTTAATTATTTACCTGCTCGCTATCCCAAACTGCAAATCTATAACCTCCAATTGCAGAAAACCTCGGAGGCTCTCTAAAGTTTTAATGAAAACCCTGAAAAGGATAAGCGGCAGAGAATGAATGAATGAATGAATGAATGGATGGATAATAATTATAATCATATTGTTATAAACTGAGAAAGTGGTTTATTTTGTACCTTGATGGCAACAACACATGTCAAAAAGTTGGGCCTGGATCATGTCTGTGCAGCATCCCCTTATTTCCACAACAACCTGTAACATCAGTGAACTGATGCTGTGGTCTGGGGAAGGCCTCAGAGGGGACTGGCAGGTGGATCCCCACGTACTAATGAGAAGGAAATGCATTAAAAGGAGGAGGTGTGCCTGGGAGACGCAAATGAGAACAATGGGTTGTAGTGCAGGAAGCATATATAGACAGAGAACTGGAAGAAGAGTGTACGAGGTGTGGTCTCGCTCCTGAAATTTAGATAAATAACCTCCACTTGTGGATGGCACAGTGAACTGTGTTCACAGACAGAGAGCCCATGCACTGATTTCCATGACAGAATCATGTCTGTGTTTAATGCAGCACCACGTGAAGTTCACGGTCATTCAGTATTGATTTTTGATCTTGTTCTTTGCACACGGAGATTTCACCAGATCCTCCAAATCTTTGAAGATATTTACTCTTTGCAATTTTATTTTGAGAAATTCATCAAATTTCATCCCATCTTTACTTCTCAGAAACTCTGCCTTTCTAAGATGCTCATTTTATACCCAGTCATGTTACTGACCTGTTGCCAGTTGCCCTATGTAGTTAAATAATGCTCCTCCCACTGTTTGTTTTTAATATGACTTAATATGACTAATATTATATTCTGTTTTCACTTGCATTTCAGTGTCCCAACTTTTTCCAATTGGTTTTGTAATCAGCCAGTCACTTAGCAGAAAGTCGATGCATTTAGACATGTAGACATGATCAAGGCAACTTGCTGAAATTCAGAATAGGGAAGAAAGGTGATTTAAGTAAACGAATGCAACATTGCAGTTTCTCAGCTGGCGTGAGTATTTCAGAAGCTTCTGATCTACTGGGATTTTCCCACACAACCATTTCTATGATTTATGGATAATAATCCAAAAATATCCAGTGAGCAGCAGAGGAAAGTGGCCAGACTCCAGCTGATAGGAAAGCAACAATAACTCAAACAACAATCAATCATTACAACAACGTATCTGTGAACACTAGAATAAAGTATTTAAAGTTATAACTTCAAGAAGGCTTGAGTTTGTGCTGAGTGAGCCACTCGTGAAGTGTCTTGAACCTGCATTATTTCTGAAGGCCAGCAGGAGGCGACTCCTCAGTGTTCATGGTAAAATGAGCCTACTGTTCACTTGATTTGCTACCCCAGTAAATGCTTTCCAGATGTGTTTATGGTCATAGCGGCTAGTTTCAAGTTCCTAAGTAAAACACATGTTCGTTTTGTAAATTATGGCTCCATGTAGTTTTAAATAAACCATGAATCAAGAAGGGTATGTTTTACTGCAGGTCCACCTGATTTTTATATGCAATCTGTGGGGTTTTTTGAATGAAATGTTGTTTGAGGTAAAATGTCACTCACTATTTTGTCTCCAAGACTTCATCAGAATGTTTCCCGGCCTTCTGTGCACAAAATAGTGCAGTCTAACTCGCACTGAGGTATGACAGTCATAAAATGGTAACCTTGGGCTGAACACAGTGTGCCTATCTTTGCAGCACGTTCCTGCTGTTTCACCCAAACAATAAAAGAATGTTTGTTCATTAAAAGCTGAATGAAAACTCAATCCACTGTGATACACTTGAATGAGGAATTCGTGCAGCGTTATGGGCGACTAAGAGACGCAAACAGAAGGAAAACATGGAGACATAAAAGCCAGCCAGTCAGCCGAAGGATGGAGATGAAAGGTGGGAGAAAAGAGTGTGTACAGTCACCGTGGTGATCCGGTCTGAGGTGAGGAACACAATGGGATGCCATCAGCGGCAGCAGCGCACACACGTGCATGTGCACACATGCATGGAACACACATGAAGATAGAGGCGTGTATAAATAGCTGGTGTGTCATGTCAGCTTTTCCTGACAGATGGGATCAACATAAATTAAACCCTGAGAGAACAAAACTCTGTGTGTGTGTGTGTGCGTGTGTGTGTGTGTGTGTGTGTGTGTGTGTGTGTGTGTGTGTGTGTGTGTGTGTGTGTGTGTGTGTGTGTGTGTGTGTGTGTGTGTGTGCAGCAAAACAGATATACAAAGAAGTCAAAGTCCACACAGCTGAATGTTCAAGCAGCATTTGTTCATGACAAAAGTGTGACTGCATGTGGCAAGCCTATGCACCCCCCCCCCCCCCACACACACACACACACACACACGCACACACCAGGGTGTGCTGCAGGTACATGAGAATGAAAAAAGAGAGACAAATGATAGCAAACAAACAAACAACTGACATCCTCCAAAGCAGATTTTATACACACACTGTTAAGTATTACTTGCAGACACCCTCAATTAGAAGGTTATTAACGTGCTCAGCAGGGAAATTAGACTGTAAATCACCCGTCTGAGGTTGGTCATTTATCACTTCTCAAACAGCTACATTTGAGAAGTGATAAATGAGAAAGCTACATCTTTCTGAGCTCCTGGTGTAACTTTTAAAAGCCAAAATGGCATTTTAAGATGGCTACTGAACACCTACTTTAGCTATAAAAATAAAGAGCACTTGTGAAATAATGTCCTGTTGGTTGCGAGGAAAATGCTATTTATTGCAAACTACTTTACATTTTGAATGCAATATACTAATGGGAAAGTAAATGTTCAAAAACAGTGTTTGTGTGGCTGATGCAGTGTTATGATTTAGCTAGCGACAGGCCAAAGTGACCACGACTCCTGTAGCGATTAATGACCCATGACCGGCTTTCACCATCTCCCTGTTTGGTTTTTCCCCAATCTCAACTATGACAGGAGTCATGCAGCTGTGGGATGTAAGAAACAAAAGAACTGTAAGAAGGCTAATTTATTGTTATAATTAAAGAAAGATAACAAACCAAACTACATCAGTAGTGTGAGTGTAAGCCACTGACTGCTTTATTAGATACCACAACTCCTTGTTAATGTAAATACCTAATCAGCCAATCACATACCAGCAATTCAATGCATTTAGGCACGCAGACATGGTCATGGTGACCTGCTAAAATTTAAACTGAACATAAGAATGGGAAAGAACGGTGAACATCTTATTTGATGTGGCATTGTTGTTGGTGCCAGATGGACTGGTGAGTATTTGCTGGGATTTCCAACACAACCGTCTGGAGGGTTTGCAGAGCATGGCCTCACAAAGAGAGAATATCCAATGAGTAGCAGCTCTCTGGGTGAAAATGACTTGTTTATGTCAGATGTCACAATAGAAAACTGGAAAAACATTGTCTGGTTTGATGACTCATGATTCCTTCAGTGACATTTGGGTGGTAAGTGTCAGAATTTAGTTTAAACAACATAAAAGCACAAAGTTCAGGCTGGTGGTGGTTGAGGATATTTTCTTGGCACCCTTTGGGCCCTACTGCACTGCAATAAGCCTACTTGGTTAGTATTGCTGACCACATCCATCCTTTTATGACCACAGCGTACCCATCTTCTGATGGCTGCTTCCAGCAGGATAACACATCATATTGCAAATCTCAAATTATCCAACAATGGTTTCTTTAACATGAGTTTACTGCACTCAAATGCCCTCCCTGGTAATTGGATCTCAATCCAATAGAGCATCTTTGGGATGTGGTGGAACCAGAAATTCATATCACGGATGCGCCAACAAATCTGCATCAAGCTATTTATAGAGACTGGAGTATAACTGCCAGAATATCCTTATAACCTGAATCCAAACAGTAGTATTAAACTGTTGTAGCTCAAATGTACATTTTTCTTACAATGAGAAATTGTTTTTGATTACAATTGGCTCACTGTAAATAAATTATGAAATGTTTTTTGTTTTTTTAAAACACTGTATTACTTTTCCTGTAATGTTGTCATGGTAATAAGCATACACCACATGCCTTTGGCTCAACAATCCAACGATGACTGAGTTCATCGGTCCAGATTTCTGAGAGTCCTGGACTTTCAGACACATAATAATGCCGCTTTGCATAACCAAAACAAAAGAGAAAACTACAGCCGAGTCGGCAGTTACAGCACCGCCCGTGATTCAGAGATGAGAGGAAATTAAAAGTAGGGATTGAACTGAAATTAGTGGGAGAGATGGGAAAAATAGGAGGGGGATAGAGAGGGACCACAAAGTAGAGATCAATATCTTTTGTATAATTACCTTCAGCTTCCTGGGTTGCTAGGAAACCAAACAGAAATGAGAGAGAGAGAGATGTAGAGGGAGAGAGAGAGATGAAAACTGAGACCGAGATTAATTTCAGGCTTTCGCAGATTTGCAACTGTGTTTAAATAAAGCTCGCGTGAGCAGACTGGAGAAGTGGTGAAGAAGATGAGGAAGAGAAGTTGAAAAGTGAGATATGGGGGATTAAGTGGAAGTCAGGGGAGGAGTGGGGGGGTGGTATGTCAGTATTTCAGCTATTACATAGCTGAAAATACTGACAGTGATTGTCTCTTCGTCTGAGCTCGCTCTCCACTGTTGAGTTTTCTTCTTTTTTTCATCCCTCATCTGCTTTGTCTCAGCTTCCCGTCCTTCTCCTTTCTTTCTCGGTTTTGTAAACCTGCTGTAAACCCAGCTGTGTATTCACGGGAAAGAACAGCAGGTAGCTTTGAAAATGAGCGCTGCAATTACACAATCATTACACAATCCATCAGTTGTAATTATCTATATTACAGACTGGGGACATTTGTAAATGTGTGTCTTCTCTCAACCATTATCTGACGCTCACATAAAGCGCTCGTGGAGATGTGTGAACACATTAAATAAATGTAAACAAAAAGGACTGGGCTGTAATCAGTTGGATTGGAATTAAGCTGCAGGAAAATCGTGCAAAGGTTTTCTTTAGGGTCATCATGCAAGATAATTTAAGCAACAGTGTGTAATTTCTTGCATTAGCTTTATGGATCGACTTCATTCAGAGGCAGCAAATGATGGCACTGTTCCTTTAAATGGAGGGGGACAGAGGGAGAGAAAACAGGGAGAGGGAGAGAGAGAGACGTAGTAGAAAAACGGGGGTCGGTGTGTGCGCTGTCTGCTCTCTGTCTTGGAGAGGTGTGTAGGATTAGCAGGATTTTACTGAAGAAAGAAAGAAAAAGAAAGAAAAAAGAGAAAGAAAGAAAGAAAATAAGAAATTGCAGCACATAGTTTGAGGACTTTACTGAAGATGTTGAAAATATTTTAAGGAGGCTTCCTTAAGGACATGCTGGACATGTATGGGAACAAACAGACGATGTCACTGACTTCTGATGATGGACACAGTGCTTTTTAAGGACTCACAGTTGCAGGATTTTGAAACTTCTGCTTTGTTTGAGACTTTTTTCCCTGATTTAAATTTACTTTTTCAGACGAATCTCTGCATCTCCCTCATATGTTCTTGAAGACAATTGCTCTCCTGAGACGTGGATATGTGTGAACATTTGTTAAGCTGACTTTAAAAATATATCTCATCTCAAATAAAATTAAATATGCATTGCTTTTCTATAAACAGTTTAACCCTTTTTGCCACAAATTCACATTTCTAGCTTGTTGCTGCTCCTGTTTATTTGCCAGTGAATGTGTCATAAGCTGTGAGTGGAGAGCCAGCTGATGACATGAACTGCTGAATATTTAGCTAATCCTCTGTGGATACAACTATTTTTGACATTTATTTTTGCCCTCATCTAAATCCTAATCCAGGGGAAACAAATCTCACCCACTCACCTGAAGCTGCTTTTAATCTAAAGAGAAAAGAGAGATGGCGCAGAAAGACGGAGGAACGGAGCAGGGGCGTGTCAAAACAGATGATAATCTGGGGACTAAAGCCATGTCCGGGGGCCCTACAGCAGGTGGAGGAGTGGTGGTGGAGGTCAGGGAGAAGAAAGGCCCCCTGAGAGCTGCAATTCCCACTATGCCTTTCCCCTTGGCGGTCATCTGTCTTTTTCTGAATACCTTCATACCTGGACTTGGTAAGATAAATCACACTTTCTTTTTCTTTCCTTTTCTAATTCCCTCTAATTTCACCTGGTTTTTGATTTGGTTTGGGGCTCAGGTGCAAACAGTCAGCAAACTCACAAGACGAGGTGTACAAATGTAAAGGCAAAAAAAAAAAGAAATACTACATGAATTAGATCAGAAAACTCAGAGGAGTGAAAAAATAGTCTCCCTGCTTGTATTTTCCTGACTACTTCCATAAATGTGTGAGAAACGTGCTAAGAATAAGACCCCACTCACACATTGTGTTACAGTAAGAAGCACACGGGCTCAGTCTGCCAGGTGTTAATAAAGTCCATGCAGCTACATCATCACAGCAGGTAGACACATCCTCACTGAGGACACACTCAACATGTGTCATTTTCATACAAAGCTCATGTTATGGGAATCACATGATACACAAATCCACAACTAATCATCACAAATTGATGATTGGACACAAATTGCATTTTTTTTCTTTTAATATGTTATTTAGAAATGGTTTTTTTCTTACTACAAAAGTGTATGAAAGAGCTGAATTAAGCTCCTGGAGCTGACAGCATAGTACTTGTAGATTTATCCAAATTGAAACTTTAAAAAAAGGATTTTATACATTTAAAGGCATTTCACATTTAGTTAAATCTGTAGCAAAAAATCCCAAAACAAGAAAACTAAAATATGAATTTAAATGACAACAAAGCAGCAGAGCTGAGTCTGACTCACTTTAATGTGTGCACAGTTCACCCACACATTCTCAGTTGTGTGATGAAGCCGGTGGTCTCGCTGTGTGTGTATTTCTAAGCAGACATTGACCGGGTTTGCAGCTCATTAGCTAATGGAAGGGTGTTTCTGCCTTCTGTTCTGCCTTCTCCATCTAATTCCTCCACTTTGTCACATTACGGTATGTAACATCTGGTAGCTAATGACACACAGATACGCTCATCGCCACTACATAACAAAGCCCACCGCCGCCGCCAGACTGATACACGCGCACACACAAATACAGATATAATGAGCGGCTGTCAACAAATTAATACTGCTACATAAGGCTTTGAAAGACATTTAGTCACACGCGTCCGCACCCCGGCATTCACACACAGCTGTTTACTCATCAGTTCAGTGGTTTGATTCAAACGCAGCAGAACGTCAGGAGCTGATTTCAAGAAAAAGTAGAATATGTAGAAAGCAATAAAGTGAAAGTCACTATGAGGAAAAAGATTTGGTGACATGCGGAAAACATCAGTTATAAGGAACATACCTGAGCTCAATTCACCAAATAACCAAGGGAGAGCCTTCCCCCTCCCCACATTTCCTCCCCCTCTGATCTAGTGGGCATATCTCATGGGATTCATACTCCTCCCTACTCTCGCCGTGTTTATTTGTTATACTTCCATCTAAAAATAGCCTTCAAATCCCAACTATTTTCTCACATTCATTCCTATTTTCCTCTCTTTTGACTCACATTCAGGACTCTGTTTGCTGCCACCTTTCTTTAAGTGTTGAATTGTTGACTCCTCGAGACTGCCACAAACATTACAACAGGGTCAGCAAACCCCCGCTGACCTGTTTTCCCTTTTCTTGACAGGAGCACAAAATTGATCCCTAATATGTGCGGAAAGTAGCACGGCAGCCCTTCATCGAAGAGCGTGTGTTTACAGTGTGTGTGTGCGTGTATGTGTGTCAGTTTGCCTGAATGCATTGACATTTCATTGAATAGCTGTTGCCATGACAACCCTGACTAAAATGAACACAATGCATGCATGGCAGTGTGTGTGTGTAGTTTGGCTCTAACTGACTGGGACTGAAAAGAGCGTCTCGATCTATTCAGCCTGCCGACAAAATAAAATTTAGAAATGTGTAATTGAATTTGGACATGAGCCAAAGCCTCCCAGACATTCATGTTCATGCAAAGGTACAACAGGTCAGGATAACAGGTGATACAGCACCTGGCGCAGTAGTAACTATTATTGGTATGACATCTCTGGCACTATTACTACAGAAACCTAAAGATCCGCTCCAGGTTTGTTTAAAGACAAAAGATTCTCCTTTGTGTCTGATTGTTGGGGCACACTTGTCCTTGAGTCAAAAGCATTGAGATAAAGCAGCCGGCCTGCCTTGAGTCTTTCAAATGTGACAAAGTATGTCTAATAGTACTTCTTAAGCTGAATATTTAACATGTTACATACCATTTATTTAATCTCCACAAACAGATCAAGTGTAAAAACTTTGCACGGAGCTGTGTAACAGTGGTGTCAAAGTCAAACCATTTCATGCATAGTAGGCAGTTCACATATCATGTGGATATTGACTAGTAGGCTCAAATCTAGCCAGACGTGTTTCCTCAGCCTCTAAAATCAACGACTACACCTCTGTGTTGACTTTCAGGATTTAAACAGCCTCTGTCTCACAAGCCTACGTGATTAAACTTTGCATTAACCCCACCTCTGCCTGCTGACATGTTAAGAACAAGAATCTTATATCATCCCAGGAATGTAACAGAGACTGAGTTAAAAACTACAGGCGAGTACCACACAAGCTGTTTGCAGCTTCAGTGTAAACTGATACAAGAGCTGTAAATAATTACGCACACTTACTGTGGAAGAAACTCCGGGTCACTGGTTGCATTACGATATTTGCCATAAGAGGAGAGGAAAGTGTGAAGCTTTAAAACACTTAAGTGACTTAGTCCTCTCAGTGTGTGTGTTCCTGTGAGATTGACTGCATGTAATATTAGAGACACTGCAGTGTGTCGTTGCTGAGTTCTGTTGATATCTCGTGTCTGAATTTTCATGTGTTTACTTGCACTAAAATTAGCAGTGTTCCTCTCTTACTCCACTCAGTCTCACTTGTCTACAGCACTGGGCAAAAGCAATTTGCATGATTAATGCTCATAGTGCACACGTTTTCATTAAAAATACTAATTTAAAACATAATCCAGTAGTGTATGGGTTTTTTGTCAGTCCCATTTCTGCAACTGCATTACATTTTCTGATACTAGAAAAAAACAACAACCCTCGATTAGCATTTTTTGGCATCTGGCAGCTTTTCCTCATTCTTTATTCTGTATTCAGTGGTCGCTCAAACTAAATTCTGTCACATAAAGAATACATTCAATACATTGAATTTGACATGTAAAACCAACAGAAATAGAGAATGTTGCATCATATTTGCAGGAAATGATGAATATAAAAAGAATTGGAGTTTGTGATGAATGTTTTTTATAAAAACAGGTACATGTTAATAATCGTTGTTTCACTCAGGTTGGCGTTCATTCTTGGTCTAATTTAGATACTAGAGATCGTTAGCTTGCCAGCTTGGGTCATTCAATTGGAGAGGGACTAACCGAGAGCTACATGCTCTCTCGTCACCAGAGCCGAGAATGCTGCTTGTTGTCATTAGCTTTCTCTAAACTGAGGACTTTATATTTGCTAAGACAGAATGTGTCATCCTCCAACAAATTCAAACGATGTATGACAAGGAAGAGAGCAGGGCGACAAAGCACAGGCTGACCTGGATATTTGACTTAGTTTCATGTTAAATATGTGTTCACAGGGCAAGCCAATTGAGCCAAAGACATGCTGTTTTGCTAACACTTTACTGGCTGCAAACACAAAAACATGTAAAGCTGCTTGAAGTTCTTTAGTAGTAGGTGGCTAGCTACTCTGCAAGGGAGGGAATGTTATCCATAGTTTTGTTATAACCCGTGACTTTTGAGTTTAAAAGCAACACTGGCAAAGATGCGCTGAGTAACAAAAGCAATATGTCCAGTGAGGTGATACTCCTTAAAAGTCAGGGGCAGGTTCAGCCTAAAAATGCGTTGCAAATGGCTGCAGGCTGAAAAACATTTCACTGAAAGACTGTGCAACTGTCTATGAAGTATGTTTGTTTTTCCTTTGGTGGTTTTGTCAGAAGTGTTACCCAATCAGCAGCAACTATTTTAAAAATCGTGTGGTATCTAAAAGTCAGTGCACAAAAGGAATCAGTTGTCACTGGTCTAACACGTGGGTGACATAACAGTGTGTTCAGTGCACAACTGCTCTTATTTACAAAATAAATAAATATATGGTACTTTTAGTTAGGGATTAAGTCAGCCTACTTCACCATTTTTTGAGGTCATTTGATAGAAAGAAAAAGAATATTGTACACAGAAATATACATTGATTCATGTCTAATTGTTTAGACGTTTTTTATTAATATGTTTTCTTTCTATCCACCCAGCCTGCAGATAACTGAAGAACCCTTATAACACGAGTAACCACATAAATTGTAACTGTTACTGAAAAATATTATGCGATTACTGTAACATGTTTCTTTGTATCATGTTACACTAACACTGGTTATAAACTAACATTCCAAGAGCTAATGTTAAGCTTGAGTGTCATAAAAAGCACACTTACTCTCTGATAGACAGTTTAATTACACTGAATGATAGTTTGCTAACTCTTCAGGTCTAGCAATGTTTTATCTACTTTAGAGAACTGCAGGTAAAAGAGGATAAGATCAGCAGAGGCAATAAGCAGCTAACAGAGGCTAACAACAGATAAAAGAGGCTAAGAGCAGCTAACAAAAGCTATGAGCAGCTAACAGAGGCTATGAGCAAGTAAAAGAGACTAAGAGCAGCTAACATAAGCTAATAACAATTAACAGAGGCTAACAACACATAAAAGAGGATAAGAGCAGCAAACAAAGGCAATGAGCACCTAACAGGGGCTAACAACAGGTAAAACAGGCTATGATCAGCTAACGGAGGCTAACAAAAGATAAAAGAGCCTAAGAGCACCTAACAGAGGCTAACAGCAGGTAAAAGAGGATAAGAGCAGCTAATAGTGGCAAAAACTGTAGCACTTACTGACAGAGAGGTTCAGTATATCCTCAGCAGGTCACCTCAATATCACTGTGATATAAGTTACTGACTTGTATCAAACTCCTTCAACAAAGTTTTACGGCCTCCTTCAGAGTAAAAAAATACGTACACCAGCTACCCATGAAACCCAGTACAGGAGAGTTGACTGCAATCTACTGAGATCGAGTGGTGAGATTTAACAAATTGTAATTTTAAGGCACATTTTTTCACAAGAAAATGCTGAATGCATTTTTTTTCTTTAGATTTGAACTACCTGATGATCTTTCTTTCTCTCTTTTCCCTCAATATTTAATTTTTTTTTAAAAAACAACAACAAAACTTTATCTAAGACTTGCAAACTATAGTCAATGGAAGGAGGAGTTTCACATCTATGTAAAGGGGGAGCTTTTCCCTTTCCACCTGTCAGCTTTAAGGTGGACTGGCCTTAAAGGTGGAGTACCTCGATACTTAAGTGATACACCTGATTACTGGTTACTTTGAGTTGGTATGCAAGTACCATTTCATCTAATCAACACAGCTTTACAGTTCACATCCTCCGTTGTTTTCTGGTCCTTTCTCTTCCTTCCTGTTTTCTCTCTCCCTTTATGTCTGCTTCTCTTGCTGTCTTGACACTCTTACACTCCATCATTAACCTCCCACACTACCAGTGGGTGCTTTGTAGAGTTCTCTGTGTAATTATAGTAATTAGTCTGGGTAATATCTACTGACACACATAGACACAAACACGCATGTACGTACTCACAATATCCCACATGCGACATACAACGAAGCCAAGAGCTTTTCGCACCTAGAGGATTGTTGGATTTCTCTAGCAAAAAACTGAAAGATTTATTCTGACTTTATTATTGCATCAGCTCAACGTATATTGTTAAGCAAAGTATATTGTTAAGCACATATATTTGTTCAGGTTTTGCCCAGCTGCAATTATTTAGCGGAGTATTTTCCTTATAGTTAGCTCTGTGCTCTTTGATTACATGCTGACTAAAATGCTCTCCACTGATCAATTTACTGTTTTGATAGTTTTGATCTAAGAATTAATCCAACATATAATAATTTTGGAAATATATTTAAAGTTATATAATTTTTTCCCTATGCAAAATCCTCTTATTAGACGGATTCATGGTAATATTCACTTGGCAAGTGATCATTAATGCCAAAATGATAATTTGACTTAATAATTTGACTTAATTTAAACTTATTTAATCAATGTGGTTTTATTTGACAAAGTGACACACTGATAAATTCGAAGAGCCCAACTCTGCAGTTCTTATAGCATTTTAGTATCTTTCAGTTGACTGTTTTGGTTTTACATTCAGTTATCCTTCATTATCCTGCTTTCTCAGATTCAAATATTTCTTAATTTCGAAGAATGAACTTGTAGGTTTTGGTGTGCTGAGCCAAACAAATACTCCAAATTGTTTTGTTTTTTCAAAAGCGGATCTAATATTTAGTTGCATTGCTATTTGATAAATTATATTGGAACAGACAGCAAAAACTTCATTGGGAACACCTGTTCAACTGCTTGTTAAGACAAATATTTAATCAGCCAAACATATGACCAAGACAAGCAGCTAAAGTTCAAAGCATCAGAATGGGGAATAAAGTTTATTAAAGTGACTCGGAACATGGCATGTTTGTTGGTGCCAGTTCGGCTGAGTATTTAAGAAACTGCTGATCTACTGAGACTATCTCTAGAGTTTACAGAAAATGGCCTGAAAAAGAAAAAATATCCAGTGAGCAGTACTACTCTGTTGGGATGTGAGCGATGACTCAAAAATGCCTTATTGATGCCAGAGATCAGAGGAGACTGCTTCAAGCTAGGAAGTAAACAGTAACTCAGTAACTCTTGTTACAACCAAGGTATGCAGAAGAGCACATCTGAATGCACAACATGTCGAACCAGGAAAGAGATGGCGACTGCAGCAGAAGACCACACTACTCCTGTCAGAAAAGAACAGGAAACTAAGGCTACAACTGAACAATAAAGGCTGCTTGGTCTGATCAGCCTTGATTTGTGCTGTCATGGCAGGTTAGCCCTGTGACAGATTGACAGCCTGTCAAAATGCCACAGCCTACCTAAGTATTGAAGAATTGAGGGGTTTTGAAGGTAAAAGAGGGTCCAAACTAGTACTAGTAAGGTGTACCTAATAATGCATCCAGTGAAAGCGACACATGTGAACAGTACCTGACAGAGACCGCTGACGTTGGAAGTCATGCAGAAGAAGTAAAACTAAACAGACCATAGAAATCCTTCTGTGCATGCCAAAACTCTGACGGAAGTGATGCGTAACCATTCAGCTACCAGCTGGCTGTCAATCACAGCTAATGTCTGGAGGTGGGCAGCACCTAAGGCAGCCAGAGCATCTGCTGGTGGGTGTGGCCTCTGTGACCTGAAAATTTCTGCTCCTGATCAGACCACGTCGGTCCTGGATGGACTCTCATTTTAGCCCGCTGTTGCTCTTTCTGCTCGAGGCTTTGAAATGAGCAAAGAAAATATGAGGGTTCATCTCTTCCTTTCCACCAATTTATATACTTACTTATCTTACTTTTCTGTGACAGTCAAGTATAAGCCTTGTGAGAGTAAATATTACATTTTATGTCATTCAGATTCATCAGATGTGCTCGGACAATCTGGCAGTGCTTCTGTTGAAAGATTCACCACGATACAACTGTCTCCAAATGCATAGTTAATGAAAGAGACTGACACTGGATGGAAATTTTGAAGCAGAGAGAGAGAGAGAGAAAAAAAAGAAAATGAAACAGAGAAAAAAGTGAGAAACTAACTTATACATGAGCTGGCCTTTCCTTTCTACTTAGAAAAAAAAAGCACACACAGCCGGCAGCCTGGCAGAGCCTGGCAGAGCCTGCTCCTCCCTCCCCCCACCTGTTCTACTTTGTGTTATTTGAAATTCACCAATGTGACAAGAAATGGAGCTGGCAGAAAGGGAAGGGCCAAGGCCATGATGCACACAACGCCCACCAGGCATTTCTTATGTCGCATGCAATATTCACAGTATTTAGTCTTTACAAAAAGCCTGCGGAGAGCAAGCCGGAGCGTCAGCTGATTGTTTGAACAATTTAGGCTTTTTTAGGTCTTAAAAAGGTTCTTTGGTGTTGTGACTTTGAGAAAATACTATACTATCAGCTATTTTAAGCTCAACAAGAACTTGTGAGTAAATATGACCTAATTAAAATATGACATCTGCAGCATCTTTACTTTAAACACTGTGGGTCTGAAATCCACAAGTCTGCAAAATGATTTAATCTGAGCATTTATATTCTGCAAATGTCACAAGAATGGAATTTGTCTTCTGTTTATAGGTTTATTTTTTGATTTTAGTTTTTATGCACTCATTGAAAAACTGGACCCAGAAGGTTTCCAGAGTTGTATACGTGGATGCTCAAACTCGTGCATACAGTTTCACACAGAGCATTTACTGTGCAGGGGATGGTCTCCAGGCTTTCAGATAGCAGAATAAGGAGTGCGACTGGACTTAATTCAGACAGATAAGAGTTGAACATTGAGATAATCCTGTTTCAGCTCTATTACAAACAGCCAGTATATGTGCTTTTTCTCCAGGGCATAGAGACATCGCTGCAATGGCCAGGTACCTGCCACCGGGAAAACCTTAAGTACTGACTCTCTCTCTTAGACACAGAAAAAACACCCCAAAACAAAACATAGAGAACAGCTTC
Organism: Copadichromis virginalis; assembly: GCF_057382275.1. Classification (NCBI taxonomy): domain Eukaryota; kingdom Metazoa; phylum Chordata; class Actinopteri; order Cichliformes; family Cichlidae; genus Copadichromis; species Copadichromis virginalis. The sequence continues at coordinate 6,507,744 of NC_140632.1, read as the reverse complement.
TTTAGTCTAGCTTCAGTTATTTCTCTGCGGCAAAGAGAAACATTTTGCTCTTCAGGTGTGACTGGTTGTATCACCTTATACAGCTGCTTTTATTTCCATGCACATCTTTACTGTATACAGAGATCTGACGAAGTACTGAGAGTAAACAAGTAAATAAATCTGTTTTAATAAGTGTTTTACTACTTTTACTACGTTATATTAATACTATTAGTGCTTTTAACATCTTAGAAATTGGGCAGCTCTCAACTGCTCCTATAATAATAATAAAAAAACAAAACTGAATGCATAAAATGAAGTGCTGGTTTTTCTTAGCCCAGAATGGGCCTCTGAGGGGGTGACTGCACATTTAAGCTCAATCATTTGACTCACTGCTACTGCTACACAGTAGCAGTGAGTCAAATTTCTTTTGTTAACAGTAATCTACCACTTTTCATTTCTGAAAGTTTGAATAAATATTAAGATAACAACTATTGTTGTACTTGAATTTAAAAAAACAACAAACAAACCCCAAACAGGCTTTAGGCAAGGCAAGGCAAGGCAAATTTATTTGTATAGCACAATTCAACAACAAGGTGATTCAAAGTGCTTTACAGAGACATTAGAAACAAAAACAAATAAAAAGCATGATTTAAAATTGATTAAAACAAGCAAACAAACAAACTAACTAAACACATTTCACACCTGTTCACCTTTACAAAATCATTGTTTACGGTGATTTTGCTTTCTTAATTGGGATGGGACAAGGGTCCTGAAACTAAAACAAAAAGATGATTTTTCACATTTTAAGTGTTTCTTATGACACTGATTTAAGTTCAAGGCTTATAAGTTCCTTCTTTTGTTCATATTGGACCTGATGCAGTACAGCGGGAAGCAGTGTTGGTCAAGTTACTTGAAAAAAGTAATCAGTAACTAATTACCGATTACTACCCCCAAAAAGTAATCCCATTACTTTACTCATTACTTATTTTCAAAAGTAATTAATTACTTAGTTACTTAGTTACTTTTTAAAAACATGATTTACAACCTGAATAGGTAATAAAGCAATAGATCTTTCAGCCCAATTCTACTTTTTCTACATAATCCATCATACAAAATGTAATCAAATGGAAAAGTCTCTTTTTAAAACTTGTTTTATTAGTTTTAATCTTTTAACTTTATGCATCAAGCAAAGATTTAATTATATGCAACATTCTCTGACTGGAAGAAATTTGTTTAACATTTAAACTTATTTTCTGCACATTCCAGAACATAAAATAATTCTTTTTTTTGTGTTTCTCTGTGAGTTTCCCATTACGTGGTAGTGCACTCGGTGCTTGCTTGGAAGTTCAGGGGGTTTTTTCCGCTGTAAAAAGAAGTTTTCTTCCCACGCACAACGGACACTAATGTTTTTGTCACTTTTTATGGAATCAAACTCAAAGTAAGGTCAGTACTTCCACGCTTTAAACGCTGCACGCTCATACTCTCTCCCGCACTCGATATATGATCCATTGTTGATCTGCACACAGCTGTTGTCACGAACGTCGCACTCGCTTACGTCACTGTCATGAGACATTCTCGCAAAAAATCACGGTTTTAGTAACGCAGTAATGCAGCGTTCCTACGGGAAAGTAACAGTAATCTAATTACCGTTTTTGCAATAGTAATCCCTTACCTGAAAAAAGTAATCAGATTACAGTAACGCGTTACTGCCCATCTCTGGCGGGGAGTAATGTCACGACTGACAGCTGCAGTCACAGAAAATCTTTCTTATCTCTCTTCAGGGATTAAGTACAGATGCAGTGCTGAGAAGAAATGCAGCATTTACTGTCCATGACCGTGACTGTGTGTTTCAAACCAATAAAGAGAGATGTTCTGGTTCACTACTGTAGCAGACTGTAATTCTTTGATGGATTACCATAACATTTTGTAAATACAGTACTGCAAAAAAGTCTTATATCACCCCTCGTTTGCACAGATCTAACGACCTTCAACACAACCTGAAGTCTCTTAGACAAGCTTTGATGTAATTTCTTTAAGAAGTCTTCAGGAATAATTCTCCAGGCTTCTTGAAGGACATTCAAAGCTGTTTTCCTGGATGATCACACACTGCTTCACTAATGTTGAGGTCCGGTTTCTGGGGAGGTCAGTCCATGACTGATACTTCCAGTTTTCCTTCTTTAGGTTAGCTTCTTGAGAGCTAAACTTCCACTGAGAAAATTTCTGATTCTTTGGGAATCAGCTTGTTGGTACAGAATTATCTATTTTATATCTGTCCAATTGTGTCATGTTTTGGCATTCTTGCATAGATTGTTCAGGACTTTCCTGGAAATGAGTGGAAAAGCAGCCAATGTCCAAAGAAAACCTTTGAAAGACCTTCAGAAAGTCTGGAGAACTATTGCTTGAGACCCCTTAAAAAGTAACAAAACAATCTGGCTCTTCAGAACTAAAATGTTAAAAAATTAGGGGTGACTCAAGACTTTTGCACATTCATGTACATTTAAGGTCCTTTAAGTGTACTCATGCCCTGAATAGCTGTCTACAAATTACTCCACATGATTTTGTTGAAGGCTTATTGCATTCAATATATCCGCATTTGTCTCAAAGCACTAAGTTGTGTAAGTGCAATTTACCTGTGTGATGTTTCTATTTGAAACAATAAAAAAAACCCTTTCTGGTTCATTTCATCCGGAGTCTGTTTTGGCCTCGCTGGAGATTAACCAGAATGGAAAACTCCTCAAAGGTTTTTATCATGTCGGACTATAAACATCGCAGAGATATTTGATAGCAAAGTACATCAGAACTGTTAAAACAATAACTTCTTGGATTGTTTTTGGTAACAGTATGACTTGTGGTGTTTTTCCCACAGGCACCTTCATCTCAGCGTTCACAGTGCTGTGCGGCGCTCGCAGTGAGCTGATCTCAGAGCGAGGTGTTTGCTGTGTATTCTGGCTCAACGTAGCAGCAGCCCTGATTCAGATCCTCACAGCTGTTATCATGGTCGGATGGATCATGAGCATCTTCTGGGGAATGGACATGGTCATCCTGGCAAGTCAGTAGCAGCTACTAGTGTCTGTGTTTGTCTTCCCCTTTGCTTTCTTTTCTCCACATGTGTCACATGCACTTTTAAAGTTAGTTTCAGCAAGCAAAACACAAGGTCCAGGGACCAGAATTGGCCCAGTAAAGAGTCCGATCTGGCCCTCTGAATGGTTAAAATAAATTAGCATAAATTTTGATTTGTGTTTTTCTGTGGATCATCTGTGGATTAACAGAAACTTTTGTTTAAAATTACAGGACAATCTGGGCAATGAGCTACTGGAACTTTTTCCTGTAATTTAACAGATTTTGTTCTTACCATTTAAGCACAGATTTCTTTCATTTAATACGAAACATTTCTTTGTCATGTCAAAAAACTCAGACATACTGTTGAAATTACACTTCTTTTCCTTATATTGAGTTATTTCATGGGTTAAATGTGTAGTTAAATTTATTTACACTGACAGAAAGGGGAGTTTCACCGGTCTGGCCCAAATCAGCCATCGCTGATGGCAGCCAAAGCCCTCCCATGTGCTCCAAAAATTACTCTGTTTGCACTAAATGCCCTCCAGTAAATTATCTTTAGTTATTTAACACTGACCTGCTGCTGTTAAAGCAGAACTTATTTTATTTCACTTAGGAAATATCAAAGCTAAATATTGCATCCTCAAGACGTGGCAGAGCCGAAAAATGAAATAACATAATTACGACCCATTTTTAAAGAATTGTATGATCAGCTGGAAACCAGGGCGCTCGGTGAGATTTGTTGCTGGTTTGGGTCTTTTCTGTGGTTTTTATTGGTGAAAAAAACAAAAATAAAATAAAATAAAGCAGGATAATAGCAGCATTATCCTTCAAGGCCTGTGTTGCAAAGGGATGCAATCAGTGGCTCTGGATTACAAAGTTGTTCAAAGGATTTTACATAAATCGTGCAGAAACATGAAAGAAAGAAAGATGCAGAGAACAGACATGAAAAGGTTGGGTAATTTTACCACCCTCTCTGTCAGGAACTCAGCCTCTCCTTAGGCACTGATGCATGAACAAGTGCACACACACACACACACACACGCACAAGAGTCACCATTGTCTCAGTGCAGCCTTTGAATTATCCACAGCCCTGTAAGTGTCCTTATGTGAGGTAGCCTAATTGCTGCCTGCCTGCGCCACCAGAGTGTATCGATTCGCACACGCCTGCGAGAACGTGCGTGTTTGTTGTGCGCGAGGTACAGTAATTGTGTGTGTGTGGGAGTGAGCGCCCCCCCCCCCCCGGTGTGTTTTTGTTCACTGATCCCCGCTGTTTTTCAGGCCTCTGGGCACACATCTTCTGCAACTGTTACTGTAAAAATCATTCTCTGGTAGCATGTTGAATATTCGGGTTTGCGTAAGATGACTGTTTCCCAGTTGGACTGAAATAATGCCGGCTGTTTATTTAGAAGATCAGTTGTTATTCAGTTATTCATTACCACAATACGCGGTAGCTTTGAGAGTTCATGCTCGTATGGGCTGATTCAGCTTTCTTCCTCTATGCATTTAATGCCTCTGAAAATGTGGTCTCTGTGTGAGCTTCCTCCCTCTCTCCCTCTAATGAGCCTGTGCTGTATATGATCAGTTTCCTCTCTCTTCATAACTCCAGCTCCACATACATGGCTGCCGCCCTCTTCTTTTTTTCCCATCTATCTAATGATCGTGGTGTTATCTCCCTCCCACTGATCGCCTTCCATCTGCCTTTTTTCTCCATCCAGTGATTGTTCCTGTTTGATCTTCTCATATCTTTGCTTCCTCTCTTCCTCTCCTTCCTGCTCACTCTCACATAATTCCTCCCACTCGCTGCCCGCTCCCCAGTCTTCCTCGCCACCTCAGTTTCTTCTTCAGTTTTTGGTTTTCACTGGTTCCCGTCTCCATCTCTCATCCCATCGATCCAGTGGATGAGGGTCATGTTACTGTAAATGTGTTCATTTGATCATGTAATGTACCCTGCCACTCAGATGTTTGAGCTCACTTCCAAATGTCCTTGCTTTTAAAGAAAAATAAGTTTAAAAAAACAAAAACAGACAAACTTTAAATTAATTTGAAATGCTGCAAGTTACAAATGATTTATGGTTATTACTGGAATATCTACTTAAGCATACAGATGATCATTGTCAGCCACCACTGCTCCAGTACAAAAAAATACTGATTATAATATTTAATAAATATGAGATGATAAATAACTGATTATTCTGTTAAACAATAACTTTTAAACTAAAATAAAAACTCATTTTGTTTCAACAGTGAGGATGTTTACGTTACCCCCAAAACTGCTGCGTTTATTTGTAGCTCAAAAGGGTTTCATAGTTCATACTGAACTGTTTTCTTTGAACTACATCAGTGCTGTCAGCTTCACACATCACCTTAAAAACAGTGAAACGTGTTCTCACTAACCGTCTCTTGTCTCTTTTCTCCCCCTCTACGCTGCTCCTTCACGAAAGTTTCTGATGGTAGGTGTCTCTTTTTTCCCTTCTTTTACAACCAACAGTCCCCCACTGAGTTAATAAAACTGCGGAGGATGTAGAAGCAAGTCAAAGAAATAGCGAACAGCGAGCTTTTTTTTTTTCTAAATTTAACACAGTTATTGTAAGCCAGAAACAAACAGTTACCCTTAAAGGACTTCAACACAAATCGGAACGTTCTCACGATCTTGGCAGCAAGAGTTTGGCAACTCACTGCTTTCTATTTGTGTGACAACGTCCTGCTCATCAGTGGACTGAGCTGTCATGGAGCCTGGTCTGCTAAGCTCAGTAAATGTTCATACACATCCAGCCATGTTTAATCCGACATACCTGATTCGAAACTATGGTATCGCACCATGTAATATGACTAAAAGCTTAGTGACGGCTTTACTAACTGAGCTGAGTTTACCCATGGTGTGTGTGATTAAAGAGCTCCACAAGAATGCTCAGTTCTCATTCCCAGAGTTAACCATGCATTTTCTTAACTGCTTGTCCATCTTCAGGGTAAGGAGGGCTGGAAGGACCAGGAAAATCCCTGGATAACCATGCCTGCCCATTTGGAAACACCATTTAAGCCAGGCTTGTCCAACTCCAGGCCTCGAGGGCTGGTGTCCTGCAGGTTTTAGATCTCACCCTGGGTAAACACACCTGAATCAAATGATTAGTTCATTACCAGGCCTCTGGAGAACTACAAGACATGCTGAGGAGGTCAGTTAGCTATTTAAATCAGCTGTGATGGATCAAGGACACATCTAAAACCTGCAGGACACCGCCCCTCGAGGCCTGGGTTTGGACACCGCTGATTGAAGCTAACATGCATGTCTTTGGACTGTGGGATGAAGCAATGTTAGACGCATTTAGAACAAGCACACTCCAGGCAACTGGTGGATTCTGAGTTATTTGTCATGGATAACAACATTAAACAAAGTCTGCATGCTTGTTCTGTTAGACAAACCCAAGTCTGTTGCTCCACTCACATGACTCCCTCCTCCCACTTTAACATATATCCAACACACCGCGTAATCACAGTACTGCACCTAATCTGCCAGTACTTATTCTAATGCAGAGGGTATGGGCATACATAGACTCTTCCAGGAGTTAAGCTGCTGCCATCACTGCTGCTGCTGCTGCTTACAGTGTTTCAACATCTTCCCCCGTCATCCTGTAGGTTTTGGGGGAGATTTGGAGCTTTTTCCTATAGGGGAAATAAGCATTACCTTTCCTCCCTCCCCGCAGAGATAATGCTTGGTTTATAGTTCTGGGTTAAATGTGCGGCAGACCTAAAACACTGCAAACTACACTTTGCACCTTGCCAACCTCTGTGATAGGTCTATTTGGAAGTATTGTGCTGCACAAACACAGTACATTTGCTTAACTGTATTAAACTTGCTTGTGCAGTATAGGCACATGCCATTATCTTGATGCCGAAGCTCTGTTCTTGTTTCTATTGACTCTTATTTGCGCTTTATTATCTCCAAGCCCAGCATGTTCAGCTCACCTCCACCTGTGATGGCAAAAAGATGCAGAAACAGCTGTGCAAAAGTATCTCCAACAAACACAGGATTCAAAGCAGCCTAGTTTTGCCCCTCATGCCTCGTGGTAGTCCCCACCAGGGTCCTGCCAAGTTCCGCTTTCAATTTTGCCAAATTGAATGAAATGAAGAGTAAAATCATGACTGCTGTCAACAGTTCAAAATGAATGATTTGTAATTGCATGCGGGCATTTAAAAACCTTTTTAAAAATGATAGCAGGGACACCAAATGATAGAGAGCCTTGTGTTCCCTCCCTCCTCAGGCTGCAGAGACCAGGGCATTCCTCAGGATGTGTGAGGGAAGCCGCTCTCATGCTAGCTGGTGGGTCGCACGGACAGCTTGACCTCTTTGACCTCCCCAAAGGTGACTTTTTCATTAGTAATGACCTTGAGCTGACACCATGTAGAGGCCGAGACGTGATGAATGGATTCATTAATGAACAGTGAAGCGAGAGGCTGCCCTTCATGGAAATCTTTAATCGCTGGCTGCTGATTGGTCACATTTACGTTTGCCGAAAATTATACTTAGCATTTACAGCCACAAGAAATATAAGGGATAATAATGATATTAATAATGAATAAAAACTACATGTGTTGACTTTGTTGAGTAATTATAAAAGTGATGTTGGATTTTTTTCATTGTTCTTTGATTTAATTGCCAAATATGGATAAAGGAAAATTTGTGAGCTGCTTGATTGAGCTGCCCCAGGACTTTTTATCACATGTTTTAAATGTTGTATCAGAGACTACCTTTAGCCTTAGCTTCTAGTGTATTGTGGCCTTTCCCTTACAGTTTTGTTATAATATCAAATCGCTAGTCTTCTCCATGTAATGTCAGGATATACAGTAACAGCCACAGCGCTGTATGTCCATCGATCTTCATACAAAACAATCCCAAAACTCAACATCACAGCACATGAGCCCGGGCTGTGAAACACACGTCTTCCTGTGGAGCATGTCATGGTTAAAATACAACACCATGCTACGCGATATTCACTCAACTCTGAGTAAAAACTCATGACAATGGATTGAAAATCTGCAACCAGGCGATTATCTTATCCTTGCTAATAAAGCTAATATGTTTTTTTGCTGGTCACATGATGTGCGTGAGCCTAAAAAAACCTGAGAAAAACCGAGTTAAAAATGATTCATTCTTCCTGATGAATATTTGATTTGAGTTTTCATACCTCTTAAATGTGTAAATCAGTGCCAAAGGGATATAGCACATTATTCCTGCACTGTATCTAATTAACAGTCTCAAAATATCAGCTCCCACTATTAATCACTCTGGAAGACACACTGTCTGTCACATTATGATGAAGATAAAGTTACAGGCCCATGTTTGAACAGCTATTGTTTGTTAATTGATGAGAGTCGGTGGAAGCCACCAGCTCCTCCCATTAGAAACTCCGAGCTCCCTTTTTGAAACAATCAGATCAGAAACATTTAAAGCTGATTAATTCACTGTTTCGTGTCACATGCAGCCAAACGTAAGTGGTGCGTTTGTGTGATGGATAGTGTGCAATATTCAAGAGGGAGACTGAAGAATGTGGTTCAGCTGTGTAAGTGGTCCTGAAGCTAAAAGGGGGAGAAATGTGCATCACTCTGTAAGTTGCGGTGGAATTGTTGAGCCAAATAAAGCCTTTCCCATGATACCCCATCAGCTTTCTCATGCACCACATCATTGCCCTATTTCCCTTAAAAAAATACCCAAGAGTATAACAAGTCAAAAAGGCTATAAAAAATAAAAATATAGTAAATGACAATGAAAAACAGTGTACTAGATCAAAATTATTAAGTGTGTTGGCAGGAAATAATTAATAAAATCAGGTTCATTTATACCCTATTTCTTTCCCTGATCACTAAGACTTTAAATGCAGATACCTTCGGGGAAGAACATTAATGGCCGGCTAGTGTACATTTTTTAAGTTATAATAGAGTGCTGTTTTTTCTTTGGCAAGAGCCAGGACTTAAGGGACTGAAAATGCTTACGTTTAAATCACCATCAGCTATTTTATGTTTAGACCTGATTCTTGTGGGTGTGAAGTTTGGTTTCTCGTTGATGTGTGACTGAGAGCAGTGGTAGGGTTTAGCTGGGAGCGGGCCACCACAATAAAGACTCTTAAAGCGATGAATCAGCCCGACATTTGTCTTCAGTGTAGCTGTTAATGGTACTGACTGCAACAACAATCACTTAACTGAGTGGTGCAAGGTCAGTGTTGCTTCAGGATGTGTTTTACATTAATAGACAGCTTATAGAGATTACGATAGAAATGATAAAACGACCTTACAATAGCAAATAAACAGCTGCAGTGTTACACTGTAAAGCTCAATCACTCACTGGCCATTTCATTAGGTTTACCTCACATGGCAGCAACTCTGTCCATTTAGGCATGCAGACATGGTCAAGATGAAGATCAAGATCAGAGAATGGCCAGATTTCAATGGCCAAACTGATAGGAAGGCAACACTAACTCAAATAACCTTCTCTGAATGCACTACACCTTAACGCACATGGGCCACAGCACTCATGCCACTCATGTCTGCTATAAACAAGAAACTGAAACTAGAGCTCACACTGGCTCATCAAAATTGGACATTAGGAGATTGGAAAAATGTTGCCTTGTCTGATGAGTCTCAATTTCGGCAGCAAAATGCAGATGGTAGGGTCAGAATTTGGCATAAGCAACATAAAAGCATGAATCCATCCTGCCTTTTTTAAAAGATTTAGGCTGCTGAGTACCACAGCCACAGCCTCCACAGTGGCCACAGTGTACCCGTCTTCTGATGGCTACTTCCATCAGAATAACTCACAAAGCCGAGGTCATCGATTTTTGAACATGACAGTGAGCTCAAATGACCTCCACAGTCATCGGATCTCAATCCAATAGTACGCCTTTGGGATGTGATGGGACAGGAGATTCAGCCAACAAATCCACAGCAACTATGTGATGCTATCATGTCAACATGGACCAAAATCTCTGAGAAATGTTTCCAGCAACTTGTTGCATTTGTGCCACGAACAGATAAGGCAGTTCTGAAGGCAAACGTGGATCCAACCCATTACTAGCAAGGTGTACCTAATGAAGTGGTTGTGACTAGTCTACTGACTAGAGTTTAAACAATAGCAAATCTCACCAACAGCACTTTACTGTATTTTAACAGTGGAATTTGTTTGCTGCTGAAAACAGTAAAAATGCTCCTCAGAGCGTTTTAAATACAGGTACGCGAATCATTTCTTATGACATATGAAATAGAAAAGTGGACTCGTAATAATACAAATTCATTCATTCATGTGATTTTTACCCCATACTTTGTAATGCTGATAAATCACTTTGAGTTTTTTTTATGATATTCGTTATTTTAGACAAATGCCTTTTAGGAAGATTTCTGTATTTTAGTTGAGAACACCAATATTTTTATGTTTTAAATGTGCACATGTCGTACAGTGTTAGTGTGTGAACATAGAGGTAATGATAATGATGATGATGGTAATGATGTCTGTAATGGTGATGATATCTTATGCCTTACAACGGACTGATGTTCTCTCACATGTGTTTCTGTATGTGTGGTGCTGGAGTTTCTTTTCATAGATCTAAATATGAAACAATTTTGTCACAATCTTGGTTTTTTTTGTGTTTCTTTAGTGTGTTTAAGGGGGAACATTAAATAGATGTTGTGCTTTTTTTAAATTGTGGAACAGTATTTTTTTTCCTGCATGAACCTTTGGTGTCAAATGACCACTTGCATAATTTATGATTGTGGCTTATTTTTGTGGCTTTGCTGCGTCGGTATTAAGCAGTTTGAGGCAAAAGATATAAAAGTCTTGCAATTAAAAGTCATTTTAGTCCAAATATGGGAAACTTGTAACTGTATGGTGCGTGCTTTGTTGAATCAATATATGCCTCAGTCATTAACTACAATGACTTCTTGCACATTTATTAACTGCTTCCTACTAACCTAACAGAAAGACTTCTTGGTTATTCATCCTCTAAATTAAAGGTGTTTCATATTTGTGGAGTGTCTCACCTGCATTCAATCTGGTTTAATAGCTGCAGTCTCTGTTTTTCATCTGGAAACCATAAAGCAGCATTTATGCTTTACATTTTTATGTAAATAAATCATTTGTGGATGGACTTTCATTTGACTCGTATTTTTGAACACGTCTGCTGGTTGCAGACCGTGACATGTTTGACATTTATCTCCAGTATAAACTTGATTGTTGAAAGTCTGTTTCATCCAGAAACTGCAGTAATGTGCAAAAGTCTTGAGCAACCCTGTATTTCTGTATATTTTGCCCCCAGACTGTCTTGTCATTTTTAAGACCAGTGGCTCAAGAACTGCTGGTCTTGAGCAATAGTTCTCCAGACTTATTTTCTCTCCCACTTATTCTCAGTCCAGCCTTGTACCTTACCATTTTCATCTTTATGTTTGATTGTTAAACCATTTACCATTGAACTATGAATCATTCAAGCATAAGACAGGCACCAACTAATCTGGGTAAATTCCCAGATGATTAAACATGCAACCATTTTGCTGGTAATAACTGAAATGAGTAAAGAAAATCAACAGCCTATTTATGCAAGATAATTCATAATTTTATTGGGGGGCGGTATATTGTTTGGGTCTGATTATTGGGGGGCGGGGGGGGGGGGGGCGGTATATTGTTTGGGTCTGATTATTGGGGGCGGGGGGTCATAACCCCCCAAACCCCACTGGAAATTACGCCTCTGGAACCACTGCAATACCATCTGGAAACCTTTTTAGCATGACAATGATCTCAAACACACACATCATGACACATGACTATTGGTCGTGGATAGGCCTCCCCTGAGACCGGACCTCAATATTATTTAGGCAGTGTGGGAGCATTTTGGCAGACCAAAAAGGGGGTGCTCTAGCAATGTTACTAAAAATTAAATAATTAATTATTGTTGAAATTGCGCTTTTTAAAGGTATCTTTGGTTGGTCATCATCTGTTCAGGTTATTATAATTATTTTTCCTGGTCCAGCCCACTTGAGATCAGATTTGCTGTATGTGGGCCAGGAGTTAAAATGTGTTTACCAAATATGAGGTAATTTAGAGTTTATCTGATTTAGAGGCTGAGATGTGCAGGTCTTGATTACTTCATAAAAATTAACTCCCATGTTGCTAAAAATAAATAAATAAATGTGTCATTGACCTTCTCCACACTTACGAGGACAAACCTGGTGCAAAAACACGCTGAAGAAAACTGGTAAAGGCTGTGCAGTAAGAGCAGTTTGGCTTTTTGATTGTACACAGACTTGATTTTGGTCACCAAATAAGGATTTCTTACCCCTTGCTTTTTCTGACCAGATGTCTCTTCCACGGCATCCTACTAACACGCCCACCATCCTCTGTGTCATGTAAACACAGCCACAGTTGAGACAAATCTCTTTCAGCTCAGCAAGTTGGAGTGTCAGTACAGACATTCATGGCACTGGGATGAAGCACAGCACCTACGTGGGCTAGAAAAACGTCTTAATCCAAACATGGATGCTGGATGCCCGTCTTAACAAACTGCCACACAGCCAGGGTTTATAAAGTAGTTCTAAAAAGTATTTTGAGTTTGATAGACAGGATGTTCAGATAGATTTTCTAACATTATTATACAGTATTGTGTGAAAGCCTTGAGGCACTCCTAATTTTTTAACATTTCTTTTCATTTTTAAAGTGATCTCGAGCAATAGTTTTTAGGCTTACTGAAGGTATTTTTTTCCTCTGGACAGAACCTGAAAAATCCACGAAAAACATCAAAAATAACACCCTTTGATGGGGATAAAATAGCCTTTTTGCACTAACAAGGCAGTTCTCAGAGAGCTGTTAGCTAAAAACTTATATATCTCGGCATGCCATGCAGTGTGTCCTTGAGGAAGCTGGTATCTGGTACAGGGCCCGAGCGATGAACTGGACCACTAGTTGATCCATCTACTGTTGATCCAAAATGGCCTCAGTGGAAAGGTGGCAATCAGGAAGCCACCGTCAAGAAAGGGAAACAGGGAGAAAGGCTGAGGTATTCCAGATTACACAAGAACTGGACTGAAAGTCAGTGTCAACAGGTCTTAGTTTTCATTATATCACTGTAACCATTTTCCTTTTTCTTAGCAAAACGTGCAGAAACAAAGGGTAGCTCAAGACTTTTGCACAGTACTGTTTATACAAGCAGACTGTATTTGACTAGATTTAATAAACTAAAACCCTGATCAAGCTTTCCATACCAATACTTAATTGTTGTATAATTAGTTTGACTATTTTCTAACACACAATAAATACATGCTTCAGGGTCAGAGGTATAATTTATGACCTTTCATGTGTGCATTTATATGAATCTCTCATGCACACACACAGCATTCAGTGTCAAGTACATGCGCCTGATTTAATCACTGCTGCTGTGTGTAATCTCTCCCGCCTCTGCACACCGGATATTTTTAATAAAGCAATATTGTACCTGCAGCCAGCTGAGTTCCATATAATTATCCGTCTGGCTTCAGGCTGCTTATGTTTTGTTTTCTCATCAGGATGTTGCCTCTACTCCAGCGGCTGACCTGTCAAGTCGCTGTGGGAGAACACGGCAGCGCCGTGTGCTGGAGATTTAGTGAATTACATCAGGTTCTTCATGCACTTCACACTGAAAGATGAAAGCACCGGTTAACTGAAATTACTTGCAATAGGTTTGGGTTTCTCCAAACAAAAAGTATCACAAAGAGTGTGTCTATCGACGCCCACTCGCCCCAAAGCAACTCACCTCCCTGTGCGCAGGTAACAGCATGATTTATTTGCTCGGATATTTTAAGTGTGCGGGTTCACATCGTCTGAATATTTCAGCGTGCCTTCTCATTTCCCAGGCTCTGTGCCAGTTCCTCCACTGCTGGCCAAGACGTAGCTAAATAAGGAAGATGACCTCTCTCCCTCTACTGTGTTTTCACTCGTTTTCTCTTTTAAAAACAGATTACAACCTAACCGAGGGGCCAGCACACATCAAAATCTGGGTTATACACACATATGCCTGGGTAACAGTGATAACGTAAAGCAGGGACCACACACACACACATAAACCCACACAGAGACACCCCGACCAGAGTAGCTCAAACATTTACTCTTTTCATATATTTTATTACAATGTTCAGTTAAGAATGCATTTCGATTACAAAATTGAAACCCTCTGCTCAGTGATGCTTAATATGAAATATAAAGTAGAGATTTCTAGCTACAAACCATCTGCTAGAAACATCAGGCACCTTGTTTTTTTTCTCCCCCCCCCCCCATTTTCACACCATATCATCATATCATCATAACAGTATTCACACAGCAGATCACAGAGAACTTTCACAGTCACACACCAGTTAGGAGGATTTTTCACCCAAGGAGGCGTGGAGAGATTACCGACTTGTGGGAGCGAGCCAAGCCCACAAGCTGATCTTGTGCGTTATCAGGACGAGCGCTTCCCATCCAGGTAGTTTGTGAACATTCAGGTCCAGTGTTTGATGTGTGAGCAATGACCTGTTTCTTCTGGGAAACATTCATTTCTAAGCAGAGAGCAACATGGATCCATGTGGTTTGTTAGTTTCTGACTGAAAATAAGGAAAAAAAACAATTCAGATTCAGGAAATCTGAATTATGTCTGACAGAATTTAAATTTTGAGCAACAATGATGCTAACTTGGCTAGTTAGTCCATATGAACACTGTTTAAAACCCAAAAAGAGGACAGAACCTATTTAAATTAGAGACTTTCATCCTCCTGTGAATTAAGCTTGACTTAATCTCATGCCCAAAACAATTTCCCTTAGAAGCTACAAGCTATAAACAACATCATTTAGTACTGTCTGGCTGCATTAATACACAAGATCCTGTATACTACATATACATATGCTAAAGTCACACATTCTTGTGTGTAAGTGCTGAGAAATATCACTTTGTCACCCCCTTTAAAAAAAAAAAAAAAACTAAACTAAACAAAATGCTTGAATAATTCTCATCATCTCTATTTTTATTTTATAAAAAAAAGACTAATTATCTGCAGTCTGCTTTTAGACCAATACCTATTATTTATAGCCATAATATCTAATTATTAAATGTGGTTTTTTTTTTTAAAAAGAAGCAGAAATACCTGCATTGTTATTCTGGCCTAAAATTAAAGCTTAGTTAACGCAATGCAATGTTGTGACATTTACGGTAAAGAGCAAACTTTACAGTGTATCCCAAAGCTCAACAAAACACAGCAACATAAGATGCAAGAATCATCGTGAAATCATCAAGAGATGCAAATTCAACCTTTTTACACTCAGTTTACACCTAAAACAAGGCTGCTTCTCTCCTTCACTCTTGTCTCTTACAGCTTTTTTTCTTCTGGCCTTAAACGCAACACGCACACCATGTTGCTGCTCCCTCTTTCAAACCAAAAATGATGGGTGTTGATATGTATGCGGGTCTTTTCATTGGATGCCCAACACGCTGGCGCTCGACGACAGTTTCCTTCCTCCGTTTTGGTATCTATGGGCACTTTTCTGTTGGCCCCCTTCCCCCCCATCCAGTCCATCATAATTCCAAACACAGATTGGTTTTATGCCGAGTCAGACGGTGGCGTGCGGCCTTCCCAGTACTTCTGATACGACATTTCGAACATCTCCCTGCACTGCAGCTGAGCATTCAACCGGGAGCAGATGAGGAACGAGCCGCCCATCTTACGGTGGAGCGAGTATGTCTCCTCCGGGGGCGGGGTGAGCCGGTGTTTGAGCATCACGGGGATGAGGTTGTGGATCCTCTCGGTGGTGGACTGGGAACCGAAGTCGAAGGGCACCGAGGAGGCAAAAGCCTCGCCGAGGATCATCACTGCATCCACGTGGGCATTCACCATTGCCTGGACAACACACGTAAAAACACAAAAAACAAAAGAACAAAAAAATTTAATAAACCAAAACACATGCTTAACACATTATGTTTGCGCACTTTTACAACTCTCATTTACTTGTTTATGGCTACTCCACAGTGACAAAGCCATCATTTGTAAAGCAGAGCAGGCAGAAAAAGCTCAGAGATCATTACCTTGGACTCGTAACCGGTCAGAAACTTCATCTCGATAGATTTCTTTAGTACTCCCTCCCTGTTGCCCATGGCAGCTGAACGGATTATCTGCACAGGACACACACAGGTCGCACATGTCACTCTCTTTTTCTTCATTCAAATTTAGATTCGAATCTCTTGCGAGGATTTGGGTTGCCATGAATAATTAGGGTCTTTTAACACCTTCTGATTTGGCATTAAGATCGAGTTCACCAATCATCAGAGGCAAATGAGTACAAGTGTGAGTTACAAAATGTCAACATCAGCAAAAAAACTAAGACGTACATCTCCCCTCAGGGTTTACAACTACTGGAGCTTTATGTTGTCTCGTCTCTGGATTACTGCTAGAAATATTACAGCTGCACCTGCACTGTACTGCCAAAAGGATTCGCTCATCTGTCTCCACATGCATATGAACTTGAGTGACAGTCCATTCTTAATCCATACGTTTTAATATGATGTTGGCTCCTTTGCAGCTATAACAGCTTCAACTCTTCTGGGAAGGCTTTAAGAGTGTTTATGGGATTTCTGATTTTTTTTTTTTTTTTTTTTAAAGATTTGTGAGGTCAGACACTGATGTTGAATGAAAAGGCCTGGCTCACAGTCTCCACTCCAATTCGTCCCAAAGGTTGTTTATCAGGTTGAGTTCAAGACTGTGGAGGCCAGTCAAGTTCTTCCATACCGCTCATCCATGTCTGTATGCACCTTGCTTTGGGCACTGGTGAGCATCATGTTGAAACAGAAGGAGCCAAACCCAAACTGATCCCCCAAAGTTGAGAGAATGAAAGAAATTGTTCAAAAAGTCTTGGCATGCAGAAGCATTAAGAGTTACTAAAGTCATTTAAGGCTTGACAATCTGAGATTAACATCCCACAGTCAGAAGATCAACACAGAAAAAGTTAGTGAAGCTCCATAAAGAGCATACATCATCACCATTCATGATAATTATATAGCAGCTGCCTGGTCTCACCTCTATGTAGACATCAGTGAAACATTGATCAAATCCTCTCGTGGCTCCAAAGTCCAACAGCGCCACCTAGAGGAGCACACGGCAGTTACCATTTCCCATTAACTGCCAACTTCATATTACTTATATTTACAGCTGAACAAACTTCATGACAACACACAACAGGTTGTACTGAAACTCACCCTGTGCGCCTGTGGATCATAGAAGAAGTTGGACCAGTTTGGGTCAGTCTGCATGTACCTGAACTCGAACAGCTCTCTGACACACAGAGTCAAGATGTTGAGGCAGATCTGAAAGAAAAGACAAAGGTATACATTCAATCTGCTGAAAAGAAACACATGCCAGATTGTACTCGCTTTTGCTTTTTTGTGGTGTTTAGTGTGTTGACTGAACTGGGATCCGCTAAGAAAGGAATGTCTGCAGTTGAGAAAGCCCCTCTGCACAAACTAACTTGTGTAATCATAACCATCCGTACCTCGTTCTTCAGCTCCTGAGAGAGGCTCTCGGCTTTGTCCAGGGGAAATCCAGGAACGAGTTCAGTAGTGAGAACATGGCGGCTGCTCAGCTCGTCTATCACCTCTGGTACGTAGAAGAACGGATGGTCCTTTAACAGCTCCCTGAGCCAGACGTGAGCAGATACAAAAACACATGAAATACAACTTAAGAACACAACACTCCACATAGAGTGTTAAGTCTATATATAAAACTGGCTAGCAATCACAGTCAGCCTGACCTTGAACCCAAGCAACGGACATTTAAAAAGGGGGGTGGAATAAGCTAACCATATCTGTGTAACCCGAGTGTTTCAGGGGTGACGGAGAGCAGACTGCACAGTGCGGAGAAAGAACAGAAAGGAGAATCGAGCCATGATGTGAGCTCAAATACTCTATCAGTGCATCAGGGATTCTGTCGAGTACGATAGTGTGCTGTCACTGGCATGACAGTTAGGTCTACAGTCCACTTTATCCCAGCACATAGATTAATGCAGCCTTCCTTTTAACTTGGAAGTCAGACCTTGGAGCTGGGAATGACTGTCACACACGAGGTGACTGTGTTCCAGTGAGTACGAATACAGGCTCTGTTTTGCTCTGAAGCCAGGTGGCGCCATCACTAACAATACCTGGAGCACAATGCAATGCTGCAGCATGGTCGGTTCTCTGTGCCTCGCTGAATTAGAGAGTCACAAATACAACTGCTGCAGCTTTACTGCCATTTATCCTGCTTGAATCACGCAGTTGGGGTTGGTGGGACTTCTCAGACTTTTGTAAGTGGCAAGTTCCACTTGAGGGGCTGATCATGACCCAGAATTCAAGATTTCTGATTTCCCATTTCCAGTGTAATATAGCATTAGGCTCAGATTCCTGCACGTGAATTCATGACAGCTAGACCCTACACCTTTTATTTCTTAAAGGTTTAATCAGGTTTACATAGACTGAGTTTTAGAAATCCAGGATTTAAGATATGTTTATGAAATATGGAAACAAAGCGATAAGTTTTTCATTGGTCGGGTGTATTGCTAAATTAGTAGAAATTCAAATCCACTCAGAACCTCAAATTTGACCACAATCTGGGTGAAGACCTATTAGGTGATCACTAAAATCTGAGCAATGCCCCAGGAAAAGCAATTCTTGTAAATTGCCATAGCATGAGCTCACGAATCCTTTGGCCATATGAGCTAAAAATTATTTTCTTTAGTAATTTAATTAAAGGAAAAAATATTTCTCAAGCTTGGCTTTCAGATTACAACAACACTTGCTGCATAATACCTGAACTTCCTTGCACACTGGGCTTCTCTAATATAGTCACACTCCAGGGCTAGCTCTTTTCTCATGACATCTATCAGGTGCTCTGGAAACAGACCTAAAGACACAAACAAAACAGGACAAAAACATTGGGACTAGTCGTGGAAACAGTAACTCAGAAACAGGTAGAGAGAAGCAGACACAGGGAGATGAAGAGGATGCTGTGTGTGTGTGTGTGTGTGTGTGTGTGTGTGTACACACCTTCAGGCAGAGCATTGCTCATATTCAGCACCGTCATCAAATTGTTGACATCACTGTTGATACTCTGAGCCACACCAGGATACTGAAGACAACAGACAGAGAGAAAAACTTTCAAACACTTTGTTTAATTTGATCACACAATCATATTTAGTATAAACAGTTAGCAAAGCAATAAATCTATTTTATTCAGTAAAAGCATGAGATAACTGGCTCACATGTTCCTCTGTAAGGAAACGCATCCATCTGATAATCAGATTATGCGTTTCCTGTATGCATGCAAGTTTAAGCGAGTGTTGACAACACGAGGACGCAGTGTCACATGTTTTTATCCTAACCTGTATTTTCATGGCCACCTCCCTGCCATCCTTCATCCGTGCAAGGTGAACCTGCCCGATGGACGCTGCCGCAAAAGGGCGTTCCTCAAACATTTCCAGCTTGTCCCTCCAGTTTGGGCCCAAATCGTTATTCAGTGCTTTCTGCAGACAGACAAGAGCAAGTAGGATTTTAGCATCACTGGAAAAAAAAGTCTTTCAAAAGAGCCAGGGGCAGGAATCACAATGTAATACAACTTAAATCATTAAATAAAATATAAGTTGCTGAGGAAATGGCATAACTATCAGTCTTACTGTCATTTGTTTGATTGGCATGAAGTCAGCACTCTGTCTCACACGCTCAAAAATCTTGGCAAGATGAGGATTGATGAAAGCGTCATCTGAAACATAAAAACATCTTGAGATCTTTAATTACAGATTAAGTTAAGTGGTTCTCAAACATTTTACCTGCCATTCCCCTCATAAAAGCTAAAAAACAAACCAATGAAAAAAAAAAAATCCAAACATGCTCCTCTACCCACAACTTTGAGCAATCATTGAGCATAAAGAATGACCCCAAGTTCAACTCTTGTTAAATAAGGTCAGCGTGATAACATCAGCAAACCCATTTGCTTATTTTTTCACTACCATATTGCGTTGCATAACGCAACCTGAGCGGCACCATTACTTTAGAAAAAACCCCAAAAAACATGAACGACACACAGGAGTGGGTGCTGAAACACGTACGAAACAGGCACCAGGGCCTAATCATCAAAGATCAAAGTAACATTTAGACACTGCGTGATGCAAAAAAACATTCTCTCTCTCTCTGAGCCAGTGTGTGAGGGGCAGCTCTCCCGCTCTCTCACAGGCCAGTGCACAAACACAGATCCTGCTCTTAGTGACTGTAGTGCAGAACTGAATATGTGGATATGCCTCGCTACAGTCAGAGGACTCTCGTTGATTTAAGTGCAGCCGGTTGTGAGAAATCTGAGAGAAACATGCATCAAATACAGACTGAAAAATGCAGTTTTTGGCTGACTGGCTTATGGGTCACCTGTTCTTATCAGACGTGCTTTATTTATACTTGCAGCTTAGAGACGAAAAACTGAGTCAACTTAACTTTACAGACATGAGTTAATGATCAAAGGCAACGGTTTGCTAGCTGATTGTGAAGCTGTGGGTCCGCTTATAAACACAAGCTGAGCTGTCAAAAGGAAAAATCACAGTGTGAGTGTGAGAGCAGTCGGAATATAGAGTAACAGCACAAATGTAATTGTGCAATTGCTCAGCAATTTATCATAAACAATTAAGCCAGACACATCGATATAATGTGTAGATTAAATTGCTGTGTAGTTTCCTACTAAAATGTGTAGTAAAAGTACAGTTTAGTACTTTGTTTAATGGGACTGAAAATTGTAGATACTACATAAATAGCACATACAGCAATCAAGCTTTAATACTCATAATAATTGCCTGATTTTACTGCTTGAGTACAATAAACCACATCATAATCATAATCAGCGAGTTAAATCAGACTCGCTGTGTAAACTGATAGATTGCCAGTGTCTAATGTTGGCTTTGGCCGGCGCTGCAGAAGATATATGTAACCAGGATTAAAGACTTTATTAACAGTTTCAGACCTCTCGAGGTTAACACAGTTTTGAGTGCTGTGCTAAAAGAGCACAATGGCTGAACAGACAATCATCTGCCCAGCACTGCATTCCCGCCATGGCAGATAAATGTCAGCAGAGGACAAAGACTGCAGGGATTTCTATCCTCTGCATATAGTCAACCGCAGACTACTATTATTATTATTATTATTATTATTATTATTATCATCATCATCATCATCATCATTTCCATTTCAGCTTTTTACATTTTCTGTGAAAAGAGCAGAGAGATTGTGTGTGTCCACCCACAGAATATTACATTAACCCCTGACCCAGCCACACTTCGAAACTGCAGTTTGTCACCACTTGAGAGACATGGTAACACTGCTCAACAGGTCTCAGCACAGTGGACTGACCTGGTCTTTTTTGAAGCCGCTGCCTTCCTCTCTCCTGCTACCGTCTTCATGGCTTATTATATTTACTGCACTGCACTGTTCAGGCAAAGATGGCACGAATACCAAAGGAAAAGGTCACCAAATCAAGGTTGGGCAGAGGTAGCAACAGAGCTAAACAAAGCTGTGATGACGGGTTTACTGCTGTTACCTGACACGGCTTCATTAACTCACTGGTTGTGTCGTTTACTGCCGCTGGCCTCGCTCTCGGATTATCTGTTTGTGTACAAGCACTGACCTAAATGCAGGTTAGAGCCAACACAGAGCCGCAGTATAAAGACGGCAAAAAAAACTAAACAAAAACAAACAAGCTCACCAAAAAGTCCTCTGTCCCAACTCTTAGTCAGTTTACAAGTTCTCAGCTACTACAGCACACGGTCAAGCTAACCTGCACCACAATAATCAGCCTGAAAACTGTGATTTTATAGAGAGTGTTTCCCTTCACATAATCCAGGGTAAGGAATGCTTTTTATTCACCAGCAGAAAACTTTAAAAAAAATCTAAATTTCAATGCGACTATGTCCGTCTCTCACCTTGAATGCTGAGCATCTGTCCCAACTTTAATGCAGCTCCTCTGACTTTGCACAGAGTTCTGACAATGCGCTCAGCGTTGGCCTCGGACAGGAAAGGGCTCGAGTCCAGAACTGCTTTCCTGTTTTCACCTGAAGACAAAAAGAAGTATTACATTTGCATGTAGTGCATTTTGTTATGCATGTTAAGTGTTTTATCCAATCAGCAGGCCAATAAACAATAACTGTAAAAATCATACTTACTTTTCTTAATTGTGATTACATAAAACGTTTCACAGATTTCATTAAGTATTTGTATGTATTTGCTTTTTTCCATACAGACAGATTTTGCACCTGAAGTGCTTGTTTGGTCATGTGACACATATTTTGAATTTAAACTTATCCCCACATAGTTGTCTGATCTCCTCTGCTATTTTTTTTTTAGCCTTTGAACATTTTTATTGAGGCTTATTTTGATAACTTGATTGATAATCTGCTCCAGAAAGATTAAAAAATTTGCACTGACCATTAAAATACACAGTGTAACAAATGTAGGCCGTGCAGAAACTAAACATCAACAAAAGTGGCCACCGTGATAGTAGTCGTAAGGTCGTCGTGCCCAATTAAACTGTCAATTCTACAAATATATATGATTGTGGGATTTGTATACGCCATACAGATGTGGGCACTCACATTTATATGAAGTAGGCAATGTTTCTGCAAAGTTTTGTCAAGACTGGTCTGTGGTCTTGTGTGCACAGTCAGGTTCACAAGCTCTTGTGTCACATTTACTGTTTTTCTTCTATGCAGCAACACAATTACTTTAAAATAAGGCAACAAGGATTTGACTGAAGGACAAACGTTTTAATTCAAGGATTTAAGAGAAATATTTCGTGCAACATTTAGGAATTATGGACAATTTTTAGAGAGTCCTTACATTTAAGCCTACCCCGTATTTGCAATGTGCAGGACTACTGTTGTGTATTTGTGACTTACTATATAAGCTATATGCAGAACACTGGCAGTGCGTAAAAACAAAAAACTAAAAAAGAAGAGTTGAGCAGTCCTGCTAGTGATGCATGTGACTAGCCTTATTAAGATAGGCATTCATGCTAAGGATGACTATCTTGCTTTTCCAGCTTTACTGCTAGAACATGCATATCTTGGGAGTGATGTTACTCGCAGCTCCAGTATCCGACTTCTGTGGTAAATGGGACGCAGCGCTGTGGATCTGACTGTACCAATGTGTGAGGGGTGTGACTGTGTACGTGTGTCAGTAGGTCATCAGGTAGTACGCTCTGGTACATCTGAAGCTGCCTTCAGAGGCTTTAATGAAGATTACACACACACACACACACACACACACACACGTTCAGTGTGTGCCTGGGATTAAAGCGCACACAAAAATAAATAGCAACAAACAGATGCATAAATGCCACAGATTTACGCCTGTACGCTCTGTTTCAGCTTAGCCTGTGTTTCAGGATTAGCAGGTTGACGAAGCAGAGCAGGGACGTCTGTTTAGGGGGCAGGCTGTAAGGGAGATGGCCTAATTGAAGTGTGCAACATGTAATAACATGCAAGAGGGATTGGTGCTGAGGGCAATTCATAGGAATGCTGCTGCAAAATCTCTGCATGTTGTTACCATAAACCAAAAACAAACGCACCGTGAGGAGTCCTCACCACAACATTACTAAGATTTTTTTCTGTGTATACTACTGTTAAGAACAAGTGTCATGTAAAAAATGAATAAATATGCCAGTGTTTTAAAAGCAAACGGTGAGGTTTTCATCCATTTCTTAGCTGTAACGTGTAAATCCCGCTCACTGCTCGAGCCACTTAGGCGTGTGTGTGCGTGTACGCATTTCTGAGTGTTACCTTCTGCGCCGTTTTGTCTGATGCTCTTCTTGGCGAATTCTGCTAGAGCTCCAATACCCAAACCTACAGCCAGACCTGGTGCAAACACACAGAAAAACCAAAACACATACCAATGTATTACAACAACAAAGACCAATGCGTTTTCATCATTAACACACAAATACAACACATTTTAAAGCACTGAATGCGTCATCTGATGATGTTCTGCTGTTTTTTTTTTTAATTGATGAAAAGAACAAAACAAAGCTCACATCTACACTGACAGTAAAACACAAATCATGCAGCGTATGTATAAAAAAAAAATCCTTTTAGTAAATCAGAGTATGGACAGGCTGCGGCTTTAACGGGACCCTCACCTCTGCTCTGTCATGAGTGTAAATAACCTGACTAAACGAGGCCATCTGTTGCAACTGCTATCACTCCTATCAAAATAAAACATATGCAACAGAAAATATGACAAAAATAGAAAGCAAACAAAGCCTTTGATCGTGTCAGTATTTGGCAATGGCTGCAGTAGTAACAGTTGCATCCAAAACATGGAAATAATGTAAAAAAAAACTGAAAGCTTTTGGAAAACTCAATCATGTTAAAAATTAGAGGACGGGGCTGTGGCCCCCCCACACTCCCTAGCAGATCATTACATGGAGAAACCTTTGGAATGCAAGCATGCTGATCCACACAGGTATGCACACATGGGTATTCACAGACGCGGACTAAAGCTTTCTTGGCTGCTGCCTCAAAGCACACTGTGCGCTGTCTATCTTGCGTGCTGCACAATATCGTTTATTACTTAGTAAATATTGATATCTATGACTAGCTAGTTTATTGTGATGGTGCTTTGTTTTCTCTATTATTATGTTGCTCTTTGTTGTTTGCTGTCTCCTCTGTTTGTTTTTGTTTGTTTGTTTGTTTTTTTCTCCATACAGGTGACCCAGGAGTTTTTTTTTTTTTTTTCTGTCTCTCTTCCCCCCCCTTCTCACCGTCTCTTCTCCCCTTTGGTTTTCTTTCTTTCTCTCCCCCTCTCTCTCTCATTCATTCCCCCTGTCCTATTTATTAAAAAAAAAAAAAAAAAAAAAATGACAAAGGATGAACTGAAGCTCTGCCATCACGTAATGTCGCATACTGCTGTTTCTGATGTCATTTAAAAAAAAAAAAAAAAAAAAAAAAGAAATTAGAGGATTAAAAGAAAGAGTTTGCGCAAGTGGGCGGTTGTTTGTGAAGTTCCTCTGAGCTTGCTTCTAACTTACATAACTCAACGTTACATAATCAGTTAGTCAGCGGCCTCTCTGAAGCAGAGATGCAGCGGTGGACGGACAAATGGGGACGCGGTGTGCTTCAGTGTCATGTATACAAGTCAACTGAGCACTTATTCATCATTGCTTCGTGTGTGTGTGTGTGTATGAGTGTAACTTAACGTGTAACTTTTCCTTTCACAGTAATGTCATGTGCCTGTGTTTTGTTTCCTGGTTTAGAGAGGATTTGCAATGCACAGATTTAAACACTGAATATGAGGCAGCCGGTTACGTGACTGTACCTATATAACTGTATGATGTCAGCATGTGCAACTGTCAAGCCAAAGAGAGATCAGCATTTCCAGCAGCATCTCTGAGTGACATATTTTGTTTTCCAGACCACGCACAAGTGTCTGTCCATCATTCGATCTCAAGAAAAGCAACGTGTTTGCAAAAATGACTGCGGTGCTTATTCTCGTCAGTTTATTTGGTATTCAGAACCAAACTGCACTGTCAGCAAAACCTTTGGAAGCGGTGACTTGAAAGGCAACGGCGAGAGGAGGCCGATGCCACGCAATTAATCGGTTTGGTGCTTTTTGCCTTGTCCGACTTTGTTGCCAAATGTTGTAGGGGAGTGAAGGACGGGGTCGAGGCCAGGCTCATGCATCGCCTCCTCTTTTCAACACCTTCTAAATGTTACCGCTGTCAACATGCTGAATCATCTCAGCTCTCTACCTGTCGCGGCTCTCTGCAACTCCAACTTGTTTGGAATGAGCTGTGGCTAAATTCTGCAATGTCGACGTTCCATGCTGACTTATGTGAGGCTGTTCATGTTTCACTTCTGTCCACTTTATATTCTCGTTCACATTTCTGGCTCCGGTTTGACTCTGTGCCTCCTCCTGACAGATCCATCATCTGTCTGAGGAGAAGTTCCTAACACAAAAGCTGCCGATCAGTTCTCTTAAACTACTTCTGAGGCTAGCTGCGAGCTCTTTGCTGTGCTTGTGTGAACATTAGAGCTTTGAGTAAGATTAGCACTGAAAAAACATCCTGTCGTGGCACAATTTGGAGGATTAGAAGAGACACTTGATATGTTTAAAGTTACTGACTGAATAATGTGAAGTATTTTTTTATGTATTAAATGTCTCGTACTATTAATGTGTGAACAGAATGTAATCCAACATATAAAAGCTGATCTCCCACAGCGCTCTCTGTTGCCTCTGAAGTGTTTATGCTTGCTGCTGAGATCTTTTTTCAGGACCTTGCCTCTGCTCTCAATGTTCAACACTAGCAACATTAGCTAATGTTAGCTTAGAAATTGCATCCCCTAATCACCAACGTCAACAAAAAGGGTAAACTCACACTGCAACACAAACTCCACAATAAAAAACAACACAAAAACAAAGAAACAAAATAAAACACAAATGTTGCTAGCAACAAGGTTAGCAAGAAAGTCATCCAACGTCAGGCAGCTAGCCTCTAGTGTTGTAAGGTAAGTCAACAAGTAGCAGGCTGATGACTTCAGTCATTTTCTGGAAGATACACATTGAACCTTTGGCTAATGGTTAACTCACCAGCCACTTTATTAGACGCGCTCAATTGATTACTAACACAAATGTCTAATCAGTCAATAAAGTCAACGACAGCAATCAAGATGACCTGCTTAAGCTCAAACTGAGTATCAGAATCGGGAAGAATGGTGAGTTAAAACTGGGGTTTTCCCCACACAACCATCTCTAGAGTTTACAGGAAATGGTAAGAAAAAAAAAGAAAGTATGCAGAGAGCTGTAGTTCTCTGGCTGAAAATGCCTTGTTGATGTCAGAGGTCAGAGAAGAGCCAGACCGCTTTGAGCTGACAGGAAGGCAACAATAACTCAAAAAAGCACTTGCTGCCACCAAGGTATGCAGAAAAGCATCTTCGAACGCAAACCACACTGAATCTTAAAGCAGCTACGCTACAACAGTCTTAGATCACACCAGGTGCCAGTCTTGCAGCTACAAACAGAAAACTGAGTTGCAATTTACGTGGGCTCACCAAAAATTGACCAGAAGAAGACTGGAAAAACGTTGTTTGGTCTGATGAGTCTTGATTTCTGCTGCAGCACTCTGATGGTAGGGTCAGAATTTAGCGTAAACAACATGAAAACACGGATCCATTCTTGGATCTGTGCTTCCATGCATCATTAAATACCACAACCCACTTTTGGAATGGGGTGGAGCGGGATCATTCGCATCATGGACGTGCAAATCTGGAGAAACTGTGCGATTAGATCGTCTAATTCTAACCAGAATGTCTAATAAATATCTCCATCACCTTGTTGCATCTATGCCGCAAATAATTAAAACAGTTCTAAAAAATAAAAACAGGTCCAACCTCATACTGGTGTGCATAAAAAAGTGGCAAGTGAGTATATTGTAAACCAGACAGAGAATGTTAAATTTTAAAAATCAATTTTAGATTTTTTCTTTAATGTACATAACTGAACTGCATTAATTTATTCATTAAATGTGTCACAGACAATAAATGGAAAACTGTGAACGTGGTGAAATAGTAGATTAACAACAGCCGTGTGCACTACAAAGTCAAACACATTTCATTCCTTTTATGGCTGCACGATTGCAGAACTCCCTTTCAGGCTGCCGGTGTCTCGCTGTGCCAGCTTGTAGCTGCCTAACAGGGCATGTTTTTATCTCAACAGGAGCAGATTAGTTAAAGAAAAGGCTGAGGAAGCTTGACCTCATTTCTAGAGGTTTTTGTTTTGAGTGCGGCTCCAACGTCTGACAAGCATGTTACACACATTTCTCAATGTCTTGTTTCCTTCGGTTCCTTTAAGGGCTTTGTTTTTGTATTCGCTGCCATTTAGAAATGGCCTTATGTAGTCACGTGAATTTATTAGTACTGTCTTAACACCAGTGACCTCACCTAAAAAGGTAAGTGGGAGGTTAAAAGATTACAAGATTAGGTGACTAGAATTTTACCAACTCAGTTTTTATATATTATTAAGCACAAAAAAAGCTCAACAATTAGACAACATTTCACCAACACAACTAGATCTTTCAATTAATAGAGACTCACTTTGACTTCTGTGTAATCAGAAAGAACACACTCTGTTTTCAAATATTAGTTTGAATGTAGGATCCAATAAATGTCATCTGGACCATTAAAAGCTGAGGTCTAGCCACACAAAGCTTTACTTTGCTGCTGATGTATATGCAGACTTGCACGACTACAGATACAGTCAAATATTAACATCCACTGAATCATCCATGACTCAGACGCAGTGTAATGCTGTACCTCCAAAGTTGGCCAATCTGCTGATCCGGGTCACGGGCACTTTCCTCTCTCTGGCTCTCTCACTCAGCTGAAGAAGACACAACGCAATGTGACTTTCCATTAAAATTTGAAACCAATAGCAGAAATTAAG
This sequence comes from Copadichromis virginalis, assembly GCF_057382275.1. Taxonomy (NCBI): domain Eukaryota; kingdom Metazoa; phylum Chordata; class Actinopteri; order Cichliformes; family Cichlidae; genus Copadichromis; species Copadichromis virginalis. Next base: position 6,479,239 of record NC_140632.1, on the reverse strand, counting down.
CGTTTAAACGAGTAGCTTTGTGTTCAAGGAACAGGAAATGAGAAAGAGGAATTACCATCTGTTTATGTGGTTTTCCATCAGTCCCCTTGCTCTCTCGAGCTTTCTCGATGTCTTCGGCCGTCAATCCCCCCATCGTGGATGGGTCCTGATGGTAGCTCCTGAACTGACTGACAGGATGCTGAAAGTAAAGCTGCCTCCACACATGTTTGTTCATTCTGTGGTTGTAGAGCTGACGTCCACTAAGATGTCTGCCACAGAGAAAGCAAAGAGTATTACCTTAATCCCCCATAACCGGCAGCAGTGATTCGTTTATGGCACAACCATTCTTACCTCACATCTTGGTGGTAGGATCTGGTGTTCCCACTGAACTGTTTGCTGGGGTCTTTGTATCCTTCAAATACTGAGTGTTTCCCACTGGCATGCTTCGCCCCTGTTGCTGCGTCATCGCTGCTTCCTGAGTGATCCACTGTGAAGTCTGCACCTTCATCCCTGAACTCTGAAGTGTTGAATGTGCTGTCATCTGGAGGAAAGTCGAAGTCGGACTCTGAGGAATAGCTTTGCTGCTGGCCGGACATTTCCTTTAGAGACAAATGCATACATTTAAAACAAAGTCAAAGTACCGTTATGACATTTATTAAAATACACAGTATTATCTGCACAAACCTGGATTTTTACCATGGCTGCCGAGATGCCTTGCTCCGCAGCTGATTGGACACTTTGGACAGCAGCGCCTATTCCTGGGGCTGGTTATACAAATACAGGAAACTTCAAGTTGTTTTCTGCTAATAATAAAGCAACTATTGTGTTAATATTTTATAAACTTCATTATGAACAATGCATCTTAGTGTTCTGGTTAAAATTAGTCAACTGAATATTGCAGAAGGCCCTTCGTTCCTGTGGCCATCCAGTTTCCTGGACCAATTCCTCCTTTTTCTTTATTAACTGTAAAACTTTCATTTCTTTTAAAACTTGAGCAACAGTTACAAAACAGCTTTAGGATGTCCTTTTACGCAAGGCTACTGTGCTGTTATTTAGAAAATTATTCCAAAGTCGTCAATCATAAAAACGATTCTGTTTGCCCTCAGTGGACAGCTTAATGCAGACACACCCCAGTGTGTCACAATCTGAGATCCACTGGTGGGAAGACTACAGCCCAATCGATTTATCGGTGGGTTGATTTTATTGTATGATACTGGCTATTTGCTGATTTATCAGTGGCGGCATTTATATTACTAAACTGAAATAAAAGTAAAGAAGAAATGGAGAAACAGCCTTCAACCATGTAATGAGTGTTGACATTACACAGTTTGCCCACCAGGGGGCTCTCTGCAATGTCCTTCAACAGCCAAATAACAACCAACTAGTCTAAGCAGAGATGGGCGGAGCATAAACGTAGTAAATAACTACACGCATTAGGGAAATCTGTTAATGTTTCATGTGCTGTTTTCATACGGATCATGCGATGACCCTGACAGGGTTAAAAACACTGCAATTTAAAAAAAAAAAAAAAAAAAGCAACAGCAAATAGAAAAACAAAAACAAGCACACAAAACACAACAGAAGTGTTCGGGGACATAATAATGTGACAGAACAGCTGAGGAAGTGACAGAAATGGACACACTTAAAAGAACAGAGGGTTCGTCAGTGCTGTGATCAAGAAAAAGATGCAGGTAATGTGTGTTTTCATTGCATGACTCATATATATAATACTGTAGACACATGTTTGCTATTAGCTTATCACTTATCCCTTCCACAGCTCTTCTGTCATGTTATCGTTTCCCCAAAAACGCTTTTTCTTGTTTTCTTAAGTTGCAGTGCGTTTGGTCTCTCAGGGCCACCGTAGGATTCTCTTCACCCATCTCACCTGATCCCTAGCATCCTCCTCTGCCACACCAACCCTCTGCGTGTCCTCCTTCACTACATCCATGAATCTCCTGTGAGGTCTCCCTCTTTTCCTCCTGCCTGGCAGCTCCATATTAAACACCCTTGAACATCATCTGCACATGTCCAAGCCTTGCCTTTTTAACTTTGTGTATAAACCTCTCATTTTGAGCTGCCCCTGATGTGCTCATTTCTAATTATGTCCATCCTGGTCACTCCCAATGAATGTCTTAACATTACATTACAAGTTGGGCTCCAAACCAAACAAGTACTGAAACACTAACAAAAGTTCTTTAGCTGCCTGAAAATTAGACATGCCACGTTAAAGAACACTCGCTATTTGTTATCAAGTTGTAGATAGAAGTCAGTTCAAGCACTTACAAACATTTACTTATAACTTTGTGACTTTTTACACTACAGTACAAATGAACTTCCTGTCAACACGTTTTGGCTATAAAACTGACACAATTTGAACATTTCATTTATCAGTGACAAAATGCTTGCTACAGGGATGTCAGGATTTCTGTGTTCTCATTCTGAACCCTGCTGCTGTCCAACATCTGTGTCTACTTTTGCCTCCTCAAACCATTTTCTTTTCTTCCTTTAGCTCCTGATAAACGCTGAGCTCTAGGCTCCTTATCCTATCAGCAGACTCGAGAAGGAGTCACCTTCACACAAAACACAGTCAATACAAAGCAAATGAATTGGTTTTCCTCCCAGAGGGGAGGGGATTTAACTGGGCTGTGCCTCATATCATTTGAATGAAAGTCAGTTTTGGGGTCGCTGCAAGTCCCACACGGAAATGTCTGGTTTAGTAAAGTGGGAACATGACTACCAAAGAAACAGAAAGATAAAAGCACAGGGAATATTGTTCAGAAACATACCTGTCCCACTGCGGAGGGTGTTGGTCTGAGTCTCTACGACTGCCTGGCTCAGCTTAGCCAGGCCTCGCATTAGCAACATCATATCACCTGCCATGATGGACTACAAACAGAAGACAGAAAGACAACAAAACAGAGAAAAATGTGGGGTGAATGTCATCCTTTGATTCCCCTGGAAGCTCCGACACAAAGCAGTCAGAGATTTTAATGTGTCAGTTTACCTCTTCAGGGAAGATAAAAAAAAGACCATAGAAACAAAGAAGGCAAATGGAAAGAAATAAAACCCGTTGTCGAGTCACTGCCAACAGAAACACTCACAAACATACACAGCTGTCACATCTTGAGAGGACTTTAATACTCTGTCTAAAAATACCCATGACCTCCGATCCCTGTTTGGGCACACGGAGACACAAGAAAGGGAAGGCGAATGCTTGTAAGCTGTGAGCATGCGTGCATGTGGTCCAGGGCTGCATCTGAAAATGTCACTGGAAACAAAACGGGAGGAGAGCAAGGGATAAATCTTTCAGCTATTTTTGTGCACGAGTGAGTGTGGGAGCACGTGTTGAGTTCATGCTCGAGGCCCACCGTCATATTTTATGCCGAGCGACGGGACGACGAGGCTGGTTTTCTATGAATCTAAAAATGTCGCATCTTCCTTTCAGGAAACAACCTGGTTATCTTTACAGACTGTTAAAGCTGTTGCTATTGTGATGGCAACGCTTGAAAGCAAATCTCAAGATTGAGTTAAGACACGAATAAAACTTGGGTTTGTTTCAGGCTTATCTAAACAGCAGAGCCACCGCTGCATTCCTGCCTCTTACAGCTTGCTGCCTGTTTTTGTTACAATGTTACAGGTGCTGCTTTGTGGGCGTGACAACAGGCTCCAAAACAGCTTGGCGAGGATTTGGGCCTGTGGAGAAAGCTGCTGGGGCTGTGGCTGAAGGAATCTACGCAACATATCAATAAGCGTGTATGTGAAGCAGTGCACATACATCGCCTGAGTCAGAAGTGGGTCATCCATCCTCCTTCAGGGCTGCTCTGTTTTCAGATGGTGGATACTTTGTGACACAAGGAACTAGGGCTGCTCAATTAATCGAATTTTAATCACGATTACGATCTGGGCTTTCAACGATCATTAAAAATGACTGAGCCGATTATTAGCCCCTCCCTCATTTATCCGCGACACCTTAAAGGCCGGTCCGTGAAAATATTGTCGGGCATAAACCGGTCCGTGGCGCAAAAAAGGTTGGAGACCGCTGATTAAGAGGAAGCTCGGAAAGCTAAGCAGAAGTTATTTGGAGAGTGACTGCCGTTGGTTGAAAAGAGAGTTTAAAAAAAAAAAAACTTCAGTGGTGTTGCACACTATTTTATATTATTTTTTAAAGTCATTGTTAACCCTTTAAAGCCGGTCAGAGCAGCACGCTCCGTTTTGCATAACTATTTTTAAATCCCTGTAGAACCTGAACCGTGTAAGCTAGCGCAATAATTTGTTTTGCATATGAAACCGGAGGAGTTGTACTTACATCTGATGCCATCAGCTTGTCCTCGCTTGCAGGAACAAAAACATAATATTCCAGAAACACGCTTCGCCGTTCCTATCAGCTGTTCGTAACACTTCCCACAGTGAAATGATGCACCTGCTGTTTTCTTTGCAAATTTGCATCATAGGATTGTTTTTTGTTTTTCCTGCAGTATATAAAAATTGCTGTATCTCCAAAATAAAACTATGAAGACACTCAAAATAAATTTCCTGTGGTGGGAAACTATTTTTTGCAACTTTATTGTATTTAAAGTTTTGAGGGATAAGCCTCTTAAATTTCTCCAAGTAGAAATATATGTAAACAAAACAAAAGCGATTTTCAATTTTTTTTGTAGTTTATTGCACTTTTTTGCAATTTATGTAATTACTATGGACTTAATGCATACATATTATTAAAATATGGGCTATAACAGTTGTATTGATGTATAGCAACTTGAAATGCTCCCACAAATGGCACTACAGCATGTAAAAAAAATAATATAAGCTCTGGTGGACTTGGTTCTATAGTAGGTCTTAAAGGGTTAAATAAATATCGTCAAATAATCGTGATCTCAATTTCAGTGAAAATAATTGTGATTATCATTTTTGCCATAATCGAGCAGCCCTACAAGGAACCAAGAGGAAGGGGAAGAAATGAAGAGTTTGTGGAAAGACGTGATAGGATTTATTCTTTTTTTTTTTTTTTAGATCAGTAATATTTGCACTGGAATAATCATGTTTGAGAAATCTGAATGCTCATTTTCCTTCACAGTGTTTAAGATTAAATTTAAAGATTAAGTTTGAAAGTTAAAATAGCTATAAAGGGTACAGCTAATTCATCTCGTTTTTAAGGTAATTTCAGTCTTTGATTTTATAGAAATACAACACTCTTTCCAATTACAAAGCTGTGCCATCTTAAACTTAACTTCCCACAATGTGCCTCTTCCAAGATCCCTTACTTGTTTATTTAGACCTAAATCTGTAAAAGACAAATCTCCTACTGTACTTAGATTCCACGGTTATAAAATCAAGATTCAGAAACACTTCAGGGGTTTTTTCTGGCTTAGAATGTGCCCTGGTCCACATTCATTACAGTGCCGTTGATTTTTCTCTGGCTGTGACTAAGATGTAATTTTATTGCCAAATGTAATCGGCTGAGCAACTTCCCATTTGCCAGAGTCGGTGTGTGGCCTGTGTGTGTGGGCCCCGAGCCCTCATCTCCAGAGGAGGGAAACTGAAAGGTATGATTTTGGTAATAGCGTACTGACTGTGTGGCAAATATGCACACCTAAGCCGCAGCTGTTGTCTGCTGCTCAAGCTGTTGTCTCACCGTTATGGAAATAGCCCAAGCAGTGTTAGTCAGCGTCTGAATCCTGCTCAGTCCACCTCATGGCTTCCTGACAGTCTACCATCACTTGCCCTTGACAAGCGTTCCTGAGCCAAGAGTGGGAAATGTTTCCCGTTAACTTTGCAGTGGCGTCACCACCGTTTATGAGGGAAACGTGAATAAACTCACGTCGTCCTGCGAGACTCCTGGAAAAGAAGAGTCTCTCCCATTTTAATAAACTGCACAATCAAAGGCAGTTCCTGCATTAAAAATAATGCAATCACAGCCAGCTGTTACACTTTTATCTGTTAGCACTTCATAGAGGCTTAGATTGACCTACCTCACTTCTATGTGTACATAATCTGACATGGTAAAATGGGAAAGCATGCTTCTCTATTTTATTAGATTTTTGGCCAAATTAATGCTATTAGTTGTATCACAAGAGACCATGAAACACATTATAATATATAACAACTAAAACTTTTAACAATAATATAACATCGAGGTGATGATGGGTACTGGGACTGACATTAAAAAAAGGAAAAAAAGAAACTTCTCAAAAATTATAATCGTCCATAGTAATAGATGTGTTATATGTTTTAGAGTGTTTGATTCTTGAAATGATTGCTCTAAAATGTTGTGCAGATATGAAAGTTGTACAATTACTACAGGAAACTATTAACAATAGTTTCAGTTAAAGGTTAACCGAAACGAAAACACGTACACGAGTGTCAACAATTGACTTCCGTTTATGCCAAATAAGCGAAATTTTATTTTTCCCGCAGTACCTGAAATAAACATATGCTAGTCACTAGGTGCACGCTCTTCCAAAAATGTATAAATTTGGAATTAAGCTTTAACACACGTTTTAACAGCGTAACGAGACACTACGGCCTCTCTTCTTTCAATGCAAGGGCACAACGACAGTTGTCCTTTTAAAACTCCTCCTAACTCACTTCCTCGTAGGCGACCGTGCACGAGACTTCATAACAACAAACTCGTGCCACGTTAAGGAGTTAAAACTAGCATTACGGCTGCTGCGAATAGCCTGCGCAGATTTCCAAATGTCCCGAATAAATTAGCGCTCGGTCTGCAGCTTGACAAAGTTTGTACAAGTACGGGGCAGCCATGGTCATGGCAGGCACGTCAGCACGCCGCTGCGCAGGATTTTTCACGTTCAGCTGGTTTGAGGCTGAAGCGACGAGAAGCGGACGAGGCCAACCAAAAATATACTTGACTGCGTACATAATAATTAGCAGCGAATGCACGATAGGTACTCACCAGCAGCTGTCGTGTGGGCTCTTTGCTGGTTTCCCCAAGTCTTATCAGATAAAGTGGCCTGCCTATGGAGAGTCAAAGCAGCCGATGTTTATTTGAGCTGCAGCAGCACTTTCCCGAGGATACTCTTTATCTTGGGAAACGGTGTGCTAACAGCAGGAGCTAAAGGTTATTTACTACCCGCCCTCCTCCTCCTGCTGCTGCTACTGCTGGTAGCGTTTAATCCAGTTTGTCTCCCTCTCTCTCCACCATGAGGTCAAACCATATTTACCAACTTCTCAACACCAAGAACGGTGCGATGACGTAACCCGCTCGTGTGTCGATGCAGCGATAATGAGGAACGCACACACTAAGTCGAAATTTACCACATACAAGAAGGACGTACCAGAGTCCTTCTAGACTTTGGGGGGCTGGAGGGGCGGGATATGTACAACCACCATGTTTATTTTTCGGGGGTCCTCCTGCTTTATTATCAAAAGCTATGTACTGAAGCTAAATTGACATAACTTTAGCTTTACAAGACTCTGGTTTTTCTCCTCCCTCGCTCCGTCCCGCTCTCTACTCCTATTGGTCCTCCGCCGTCTGTTGAAACACAAGCAACGGTTGTTTGACGGGAGGCGGAGTTTAAAGGCGCGTGCTGATTGGTTTATCACGGAGAAAAACAAAGTGACGGTTAGATGTGACCACCGCCTGATTTGTAGCTGAGTTTACTGATAACAAGTTTAACTTTTACAAGGCGGGGTGGCGGCGTGGATAAAAGACTAATTCCACAAAGGTGTCAGCTATATAAACAAAAATACAGCCCTCGATGGTGAAATGGGCCTGTGCTTCCCTCTACTGTTGGTAAGAGGACGGTACCTTACTGGAGCGGCCATGTTTAATTAAATAAAAAATGTTCTGATTGGACCATTACATTGAAATGTCTAGCAGAAGAAAATAACTTCGAAGCAGTCTTTACTCAAAACAACAATAACGACACAAACCCAAACAAAAACATGTACACGCACGTTTCTTTTTCAATTACAGGGATGTTATTGTTTCCCCTGCAGTTTCGATATTGGGACAGCAGAGGGCACCGCAGAGCTACACAGCTCGTGTGATTAAAGGTTTTATAAGTTGCAATCACTTTCTAGACTCAATAAATTCACTTGTCCTCTATAGTGAACATATGATATATGAGACCAGGATGTAGACAAATTAAATATTCCACCTTGCATTCCAGTGCGGAATATGGGAAATAAGCTTGCTGTGAAACTCAAGCCAGATTTTATGACACAGATACACAACAAATGCAAGGAAAGAATTTGATGTCCCAGAAGTTTTGAAAGAATTGAAAAAAGAAGACTCACAGAGGCTTGTCTTTTTCACCCCTAACCTTAATAAAAGTGGAAGGGGGGGGGGGGGGAACCCCACATCAACCTCATCAACATCTCTGTTCAGAAGGTCCCATGAATCATTGCCTTTCTTTCCCACCAACTCCAGACGTGGCTGCTGTTGTGGACAGGTGTGATTTGAATGGCAAATTACCCTCATGCAAACACAACAATTAATGTGGTCAAAGAGAAGCTGCAGCTTGAGGTCGCTGTTGGCTTCCTGAGGATGGGCCACAGGAAAAACTATCCTTGTGCTGTCAGCTTACATACCAACCCATGCCATAGATAGGCAGATAGAGAAAGTGTCTTTTGACCTGTCTCCCTCCCCTCACCCCAATCAGTCACGATAGATAGATAGATAGATAGATAGATAGATAGATAGATAGATAGATAGATAGATAGGCTTACAAAGATTAATAGAAATCACACATGAACACATTGTTCTTTCACCAAAAAATTCATTTTTCAAAGGAACAACCCAAATAAATACAGAAGCCGGCAAAGCCAGAACAATAGGATGCCTACTTACAAATGACTGTAGGTGCACAAAGGGGAGCAAAAGCAATAGTTTAGATGGTCTTAAAGGAATAGTTGCTGGCCCTTTTGGCAGCTAGTTAGCTTAGCTTAGCAAAAGGAAAAAGAACAGCTCGTCTCATCCCTGTGCAAAAACGGCAACATCTAAAACTGACAAACACACAAGTTTTATCTTAATCTTGATTGTTTAACCAAGGAACATTTTCCCCTATTTCTAGTTTTTTTGCTAAGCTACACTAGCCAACTGCTGGTAGACATTTTCACATTTAGCACACAAACAGAGAGTGGTGTCCATCTCTTCCTCAACTACATAACAACATTTCCCCACATGCCCAACTATTTCTTTAAGAAGGCACTGCATTAGGATTGTAGTCTCTTTCCTCATCTACTTTCACTGCAAACTTTAACCGAAAACCATGGCATTTTAAATTCATGGTACATTACAGAAACTGTTTAAGTATTACTTTTCATCATGAATGTGTTACATTATAAGACATTTTTCTCTTTCGTCCTCATCTGGTATGACGGTATTCCCCCTCAGGAGGACATGGCTCACTTAGTCAGATACTATAAACCTTTTTCAAGTTCAAATATAGGTTGTCAACAATGTCAGCAGTCTGCCCTACAGTTTGAGTTTTACTCATAATGCAACACAAGCTTGAGGACAAAACCCAAAAACAGTCATAAATTTCAAAATGTCATGGTATCCATTGATTTAAAACAAAGATTTAAATAGAAACAGAACAAGCTACAACTTAAGAATAAACCTTTCAAAGGGATAATAAACATGCACTCGTGAGAGGCTAAAGCACAGAAGCCCACATTTAAGACTAAGAGCAAACAACGCTTAAAAAGAACAGATTTTCACTCGTCTGACTTGGATTTGTAATATTAAGGCACTATATAGCTTAAATAAGATTGTTCATGGCTGTTAAGTGTTCAACAGGAGTCAACTAAAATAATGTTACAATAAAAAAAAAATGGAAAAAAGTTAAAACTACATCAAACAAAATAAATCTTACTGTACAGAGTGAGAAGGCTGATAAGTGTTTGGCCACTGAAGTCAAATGAACTAAAGTTATGTTACATATGAAACAATATCCTCCGTCGCATTACTTTCTGCTGTGAGATGAATTGTTTAGCTCCACCTGATTGCCTGTTATTGCCGGATTATTGTGGATAATCCAGCAATAACTGGCAAGGCTGCCACTGAAACTTATGCGAGCAGCCTACATGATCTAAATCCTCTCTAAGGCTTCGTGTGTAACGGGTAATTCTGAAGAGTGAAGCAGATAAAAGTACTACTATTCTTTCCACACATTTTAAAACTGTGATCTGATGAGTAAAAACACTCTTAACTATGTAATTCCTACTACTTGAAAGTGTAATGAAGGGAATATTTTCAAAGGAATGGCAATGTGATGAAGTTGTGGTCAAACGTGTAAAAAGAAAATCCTGTGAGAGTGACCTTAACTGTGTTAAGACGAAAAGCAATTTATCTTAAACTACAGCCAAATCAAGGCTTTAAAGGTGAAATGTGGACATTTTTAAAGCCACTACAGTTATTATGTGATTACAGCATCTTTCAAATAACTGGGGAAAAAAACATTAAAACCTTCACCAGGGGGCGTCAATGTCAGACATTTTTAAATTCCTCACATTCCTCACACAAAAGGATAACCCTCTTTATCATATATTTATATAAATTCTTGTAGCAATAACCACAATTTAAAGGAACAAAGCCAGAAAGATTTAGGGCATAAGAATTTTCTCTGTGCTCTTGTCCAGTCTCGAAGTACTGGAAGAGAAAGTAGCATGTAACTAATGCCGCCCTTTAAGGGGAATTCGTTCAGAGCACAGAGATATGGAAAATCACCTCTAAAAAAATTAAATTGATAGATAGATCCATAATTCTTTAAAAACTGAGACTTAATTTAGTTAAAAAATGTTTTAGGGGCCTTTGTAAATATAAAATTCAATCTTTTACATAGTAACGTTTAGCAGAAAACCTCAGGTGCAACAAAGAACGTTAATGATACCGTGTTTTCTGGTTTATGAGGAACTGAGACGTTGTTAATGTCATGAGTTCCACTTGTGCTTTTTCTGTCAAATGCACTATTAAGACCTCTTAAGAAGGCGAAGACAACAAAATAGAAGACTAAACTTTTGACGTTCTGAAGGTTATGTATGGATTCGGCCATGTTTTGGTTTTTTAATAATTGTGTTTCCAACATGAGAACAAGTGTCTGTGAAAGAGTTCTTGAGGAGGTCCCCAGAAGTGTTCCCCCGAGGACTGACGAATGAGTTGAAGTGGTTGTGTGTCCCGTCTTGATTAAAGGAAATCTCCTAAGCTTTATAAGTTCACCATGGATGAAATGATATCCAGCAAACTATCGAGTCCAAAAAGGTAGCCGTCTTCTCTGTTCCCCTCCACCCAGGAAGCTCGGTGGGTCAGTTCCTTCCCCTCGGGGAGAGGTGTGGTTTTCCCAAAGTCAATCATCCAGACTTTGGCCCGTCCGTTACGGTCATGAACGAACAACAAGGAACTGCCGATGACCTGGCAAACACACAGAGAGGCACAGAGATGAATGAGATGAGAATACAGGAAATAAATAAATGTAAACAAGTTTCTTCTTTTATTAACACCCTACGTGTTTGTTTACGTCTTTTAGAAATCTCACTTCCTGTTTTGTGACATCAGTGTCCTTCATGTCAGCTAGTATTTATATTTGAATTTGGGTGTGTGTGTGTGAGAGAGTGAGCAGTCATGTTTCCTTAATAATTCAATTCAAGCTAAGATTGAACGTAAAATCAAATACAGGACTGGAGTATAGCCAATCTGAAAGTATGAGCTACGTGACATCTGAACATGTCTGAACTTGGACATTTACACAAATTGAGTGTGACAAACCCAACCTGTTTACAGCTTTATTATGTTAGTTAGTACATGTTAGTACATTTTGTTCAGAATTTCTTGCTTTTTGATCATAAAATTCCTTACAGAATAAACAAATACACGGTGCAGGCAATAGAAAACACCATAAATAAATGTATATGCACTCAGAACTCACATATTTGTATATGAAAAAATGTATACAAATAAACTAACTAGTGTGCCCTTACCTCATGAGTTTTGAAGAATGGGGAGATCTCCAGAGTGGCTCTTATTTCCTGCAGCCGGGACAGATAGATATTCTGAAAAACAGAACAACAAAAAAAAAACTAGCTTTAATGGCACGTTCCAACAAACCGTTAGTATTTTTTATCTGGCAGATCTGAGCTGTGTTTGTATGTGTTCAGTTTATTTCAATGATGTAAACAATATACAGAAGTACATTTAGGAAAGAAACGAAAAAAAGTGCAATACAAAATACACTTCGATATCGCTTCAGCTATTCTGATTCAGTTATATATCGAAACAAAGTGGGAAGAAGTGCAGAATATGGAGCGATGTACAGTCTAATACCTGCTTTTAATTGTTTAGTAAGCTGTTGTGGGTATTGTGCACACATTTCTATGTAACCTCTAGTCTTGAATTAAAAAATGCTCGGGCTGGTTATGTGTTTTACTGCTTGGTTTAAGGTTAGGTTTACATTGTGGTTATGGTTTTGGTAAGATTCCAGGAAATGAATGTAAGTCAATGTTATGCCCTCTGCAGTGATGCGTGAGTGTGTGAGTATTACCCATGTGGTAATTAAACAGTATTCAAGGCCACTGACGCACATTCAGTAAACCAGACAAACACACTCACCAGTATATCCTTGTTTCCTTTTACAAAGTCGTGGAAGGCCGCCGTAACTTGTTCTCTCGTCTTTGTCTTCTTAAAATCTCTGTTCACCGTCCCGTCCTCCTTCTGCAGAGGAGAGGGTTAGCATGAAAACTGGCTTAATGAGAAAGTTCGACATTAGCTTTATTAGCATCAATAGCATATGACAAAAAACCTTTGGGGAAAATACAAGATAAACTGTTTAAGATGACTTTTCTATCCAATACTGAACTAGACGTACTGAAGGGAAGAAAGGCGCACAGGAGATGAAAGAAAGGGATGAAAGGGGGGGACGGAAGAAAGGATGGACAAGAAAAGCAGAGCAAACAATTTGCGGAGGAAAGGAAGCAGTGGGATATTTATAGAGGCTTAACCTTAAAGTAGCAAAAGGTCTTTGAGTCTTTTGAGAAAAACCCTCTTAGCGTAATTTCTGGAGTTGTTTGACAAACAATACAGCAACAAATAATGTTTCAGTTAATTCTAAATCCACACACTCTCATGAACATGTGACAAATGACCTGTAACAGTCATCCAGTTACTGTTACAGGTAACAAAAAGTAACAAAAATATATAAAATCAAAGTGTAAATTCAATGTATACCAATTAAGTAAAATGAATTTGAACAGATTACATTAAACATAAAATTTTACACTGTACCGATGGAAAATTAAATGTAATCCAGTTACTTAAAGTCAGCATTTTGTGTGTGAATATTTCTGAGGGTAAGCTTCACTTTCAGTATGTACTTTTATGTCACTGCATATGAAACCTGATGGGTAAACCAACTACTTAGATAATTTGTGCTCTTTCCATTTAAGTTGCTTTTTAACTGCCATTTGCGGGTTTTTGAAAGTTTTGAAAGTCATAGGCTAAAACACAAGCTTCTATTTAAAAATAGTCTTTTCTGGGGGCAGCAGCATTGGGGGGAGTGGAAGGTGGCGATGTGGTTTGTTGCAAGCTAAAAAAAAAAAAGACATCTAAAAAACTGCCACGCGCTAATTTTCTGTTGGTTGACCGATTAAATAATTGTGTCAGCTATTACACCCTTTACCTTTATGTAGTCACATACAAGCTGCAGTTCTGACTGCCAGTTTAAGAATTCTGCACATGAACTGAGAGCCGCAAAGGAGAAATGCACACATCAAACATTTTTGTTCAGTTTTTGTAGTAGTAAAGTCTGTAGAAGAAGATCAACCAGTTTGTTAAGTTAGGAATAAATTAGCTTTTTCTTATTTTGCTTGCTGCCAGGCAACAAGATACTATTTAGAGACAAAACTTCTTTTCCCTTTACTGTTCAAGTCTGGGTACAGAAAACACACACACACACACACACACACACACACACACACACACACACACACACACACACACACACACACGCACACATACATTATACCTAATTATCCCATTTTCACATATTTAATAGAGACAAGTTGACACAGACACATTCCCATTTGCAAAGAGAGGCAGTGAAGCGCAGTCAGATGCAGTACTTCTAGCGCACACACACACACACACACACACACACACACACACACACACACACACACACACACACACACACACACACACACACACATTTCTGTTTCTGGGGGATAACCCTTAGAGTCATGGCAACAGACCACCGGGAGGCTGTGAATGTCCTTATATAGCCACATCCCTCAAGGAGACAAAGATTTGTGTGAGTGTGTGTGTGTGTGCGCGTGTGTTTGAGCTCATACAATGTCACTTCCAGATGCTGAGGCCTATAAAGCTGTCACAGACAGGCCGTATGTGCAACAAAGGCATTCATGCACAAACATATACTTGAGAGGAAGTTTCTGGTCAAACAGGAAGTTAGATCATGACCCTGGGAGATAGACGCACACAAGATCCTAAAATAGAAACACACAGAGAACTGGAAGAAAAGAGGGAAGGAAGCCCCCCCCCCCCAGTCTCACCCGCACACCCACGCACACCCACACACAGTCTTACCTTGACCCCCTCTATCCTAAATCCCAGGGTTGCTGTTGAGCTAATAGTCTCTCTCCACTGCATGTATCTGGGTTTGGTCACTGCCTTCTTGTCATTTTCCTCAATTGTAGGTGCAGCAGGATCAACTTCAATCATTTTCTGATACATGTCAGGTCTTGGAGAGGGTTTCTTGCGAGCCTTGGTCAGCTCTTCCTCAAGGTAGGTCCTGAAGCACAAAAAAAAAAACACCGCACAGGTGATGAGTGGTGAAAGGAAGAGGAGGAGATAGGTAGGCAAGAGATGAGAGGTAGGCGGCAAAAAAGAGAGGAGGAGGATGATCTGTTTCCAAATAACATGACACAGCTGTTTGGAAGGAGTTTTCCTCACAGATATTTGCAGCAAAATTTACAGCTGATATCTTATTTTTTAATCAGCCTTATCTGTCATTTTACTTTCCAAGGGTTATAAACACTTGACATGTGCAAGAATCATTGACATGTTAGCCCTTTTTGTGAAGAAACAGGAGCTCTTTAATTGAAATGATCTCATTTATATAAAAACAACCATGGTTAGCCAAATCTATCGAAAAATAAAAAAGGAAGAGAAATGGTAAAATTAAACCAACTGATCAGACTTTGTGTACAAAAAGGGAGCATTACAGATATTTCTGATGGTGTTACAACCTAATACAGTTGTTATTTTGTAAGTATAAAGGTTATAATAACTGCTACAACATTAACCATTTATAATCTCTAAACTGATACAGTTTAGATATATATGGATGGATATTAGGGCTGCTCAATTAATCGAATTTTAATCACGATTACGATCTGGGCTTTCAACGATCATTAAAAATGACTGAGCCGATTATTAGCCCCTCCCTAATTTATCCGCGACACCTTAAAGGCCGGTCCGTGAAAATATTGTCGGGCATAAACCGGTCCGTGGCGCAAAAAAGGTTGGAGACCGCTGATTAAGAGGACCCGAGGGAAGCTCGGAAAGCTAAGCAGAAGTTATTTGGAGAGTGACTGCCGTTGGTTGAAAAGAGAGTTTAAAAAAAAAAACTTCAGTGGTGTTGCACACTATTTTATATTATTTTTTAAAGTCATTGTTAACCCTTTAAAGCCGGTCAGAGCAGCACGCTCCGTTTTGCGTAACTATTTTTAAATCCCTGTAGAATCTGAACCACGTAAGCTAGCGCAATAATTTGTTTTGCATATGAAACCGGAGGAGTTGTACTTACATCTGATGCCATCAGCTTGTCCTCGGTCACGGTTTCGTTCCACATATAGCTTTGCAAAAATTGCATAAAAAGCGCTTGCAGGAACAAAAACATAATATTCCAGAAATACGCTTCGCCGTTCCTATCAGCTGTTCGTAACACTTCCCACAGTGAAATGATGCACATGCTGTTTTCTTTGCAAATTTGCATCATAGGATTGTTTTTTGTTTTTCCTGCAGTATATAAAAATTGGTGTATCTCCAAAATAAAACTATGAAGACACTCAAAATAAATTTCCTGTTGTTGGAAACTATTTTTTGCAACTTTATTGTATTTAAAGTTTTGAGGGATAAACCTCTTAAATTTCTCCAAGTAGAAATATATGTAAACAAAACAAAAGCGATTTTCTATTTTTTTTGTAGTTTATTGCACTTTTTTGCAATTTATGTAATTACTATGGACTTAATGCATACATATTATTAAAATATGGGCTATAACAGTTGTATTGATGTATCGCAACTTGAAATGCTCCCACAAATGGCACTACAGCATGTAAAAAAAATAATATAAGCTCTGGTGGACTTGGTTCTATAGTAGGTCTTAAAGGGTTAAATAAATATCGTCAAATAATCGTGATCTCAATTTCAGTGAAAATAATCGTGATTATCATTTTTGCCATAATCGAGCAGCCCTAATGGATATATATGTAAGGTTCAAATAACCCTCACAAACAGGCCACAGCGTTAAAGCCATCACAGTTACTTATGTACGTGAAATATAATTAATCGCTTTATCCTCTCAGTCGCCGTGTTGTGTAAGGATGACTGTGTCACCATGCATTATTAATGTGTTCTCTCACCTTACTCCCATCTTACAGTCCATCACACATGGGTAGTCAAACTCAGCCAGCAGATCCTCCATCTGGTTGTATTTCTGGCCGTCTTTCTCTACGTCTCCATGGTAACCAGGGACGTAGGGGCGAAGCACGTCCTTCATCAGGAGGGACAAGCAGCGCTGCTCACATTCACAGTGTTTCTAAAAGATACCATTAAGGAATCAGCGTTTTATGCTCTGCGCTGCAGATCATTCAGTATGAAGATTTTTAAAGTCAGAGTGGATTTTAAACAGATTTTTGCGCAGTGACACAGAGCTGCTTAAGGGGCCGCTAAACGGTTGCTTACTTTTAATATCCGTCCATTTGCTCCCGCCTTGAAACTCCCTGTGAAAAGACAGAAATTCATTGTAAATGTGCAGAAAGAGTCCTGAGTAACTTGCTGTAGGTCATCGGGAGCAAGTGAGAGTAGAAGCTGTGACTCGTTTTACAAGTGAATGGACAAGACAGCAGTTCAAAAAAGATGTTTACAGATGTTTCCAGTAGAGACAGAGTGCAATTAAGTCCCACTCACACTGGAGGAGAAAACAATTATTGGCTTTGTGAAGTTGCCTCGTCTGTCAAATAGCAAAGAAAAAAGAAAAAAAAGGAACAATCCCTAAAAGCTGCAGTGTACAGGGATAAAAGAGCAATAGGAAACCCAGACAACCCAGACCAAATTTTTATAAATTACCAAATCAAAATCTTTAACCTTTAATGAGAAAAAAAACTGAGATGGGAAAGCCTGAGAATGAGAATGCTGCTTCCTACTGTTGTGATAATGATTTTGCCAAATGTCAGTTTTAGGCTGGCATATTTTTACAACTTAATCAGCACAAATATAACCAGCTACATGTATTTTGTTACCATTTTAGCCTTCAGATGTTTACTGCGTGCCCACGTTTTCCCCTCCACTAGCCTAGTTTTAGGAATGACATGTTGTGCACGATCTCTATTCCCAAGTATTCCCACAGACTCGTCCCCTGAGGGCCCTGACCACAAAGAGCCGGCTCCAACAAAGACAGATCTGCCTGTCTACATATTTTCTAAGAAAAACTGCGTCTGAGCCCACCACCGAGACAAAAAAACCCCTGGCCAGCTGACCACCAGCAAGTACGTATGACAGCGTGTGAAAGAGAATCCCCAAAATTAAAACTATATGAAGCCAAATTTTATAAAAAAAAATCAAATAGTATGCCTGATGAAAGTTGTATTCTAGAAGTGCTGATTTCATACGCTTAAATGGACAAGCCCCCAATGAGTTTGCTGTTTTAGTTCTGTATTTATTCAGAGAAACCTGTGTGTGTGTGTGTGTGTGTGTTCCTGTCTAGCTATCTTTGTGAGGACCGAAATCTGCATTCTACTATACTTGTAAGAACCAACAGTCACAAGTTTGAAGGCCTTTTTGAGGCTCAAAATGTGGTTTTAGTGTCAGGGTTACAATTAGGTTATGGTTAGGCATTTATTTTAAATGGTTAGGGTTAGGGTAAGGGGCTAGGGAAACCATTATGTCAACGAATGTCCTCACTAAGATAGCTGAACAGGCTTCAGTGTGTGTGTGTGTGTGTGTGTGTGTGTGTGTCCTACCTGCATGCCCTGCCAGTTGGATCCATGGATATTTCTTCTTGAAGGACATGACAAATGGCGACCAGTGGACCATGTTTTTAATCTTCTTCCAAGACTTGTGCTGCAAACACAAACATGTACATTGTTGATTATTACTTACTTGGATGTGTTGCTTTCACATTCAGGAGGAATTCAGCCATAAGCTCTGCCACAAATGACTCGTGTACCATAAAGCTGCCTGCCTAAGTTCTTTATTTTAGTTAAGCTATTCATGATCACTAGCTCAAGGCTCTCCGACCTCAACCCGTTTAAACCAAACTCCACTGTTTGTAAAATGAGTGAGTGCAATATTAATATTTGCTCTTCTGCTTATGCAACTTTTGTAAAACATCAACTTCAGTCTACTTCAGTCTCAGAGGGACTGTACTGCAAGTTCTCCTCTAAACCTTTCGGGTGATCCAGTGTTTAATGACCGTGAGAAAAACAAGACTTTAAATCACATATGTGCACACATACCACACGCACGCACACACACACGCACACACAGGCGGGTATCCCTGACCCTGGGGGAGCTGCATGGTTCTCCCACACTCGCTGTCATTCTTTTTTATTGCAGTGTTTTAGAACATTTTATCTAAACTCTGGAGGATTGGGCTGGGGTTTCCCCTAGTAACAAACACACACACACACACACACACACACACACACACACACACACACACACACACACACACACACACACACAACACACACACACACACACACACACAGTGTTTCTCCAAAGGCTCTCCCTGTCCTTGGCAAGGACACATTGAACTGCGGGACTCCTGCCGCACATAGAAACACACACGGACACTCATTCACAAAATGAGGCCTTAGGTCTCTGACACACACACACACACACACACACACACACACACACACACACACACACACACACACACACACACACACAGCTTTCTCAACATAAATATGTTTTCTCTGATCTGATTCATATCCATCGTTCCCTTTCTCTAGCTCTTAATCTTTGTGATAAAAAATGTCTTCCTTTCAACAGCAATATCCATATTTCAGCAGAAGAAGTAGCCATGTAGAAACATGTCAAAGAGTGGTGTTTAGGCCAAACAAGGGAAACTACAAGAAATACTTTACGAGTAAATGAACCACAGGTTATTGTCACTTTAAATGGCACTCTTAACCAAACCTCTCAAATCCATTTGAGCATGGATTTGACTAAAATACTCTTCATTTCTTGTCCTCTTATACTCAAGTAGATGTGCTAAACTTGCAGCCTGTTGCACCTCACTGAAATGACAAACTCTGGCTGAGTACAATCTTTTATGCTTGCAGCATTACATCAGATGGAAAAATTCCACGTCTTGTTCTGTGGGTTTGAACAACGCTTGGCTGTACCACACCGAGAGAGTAACAGAGAGACGCGGCAAAAAAAAAATCCAAAGGTTTTTATGGCATCTCTTCAAACGCAGTACAAACAGCCTATTCTCAAATAAATAACCTTCTATGATAAGATGCTTAGTTTTAAGAAATAACACAAAAAAACTGAAAACGTTCCACTGGTAAAGATGTGTCCTTTCTCACACAAGAGAGTTCAAACTGGTCTTGTGAAGGGGGGAAATAATCTTGTGTCAACAAATAACTGGAGAGGAGAAGAAGAGAAAGGCGAGAGAAGTAAGGAGAAGGATAAGATAAGAGAGAAGAAGACCATAGAAGGAGATATATAACCCCATGTCACATAATCTTGACCTGATGAAAATTCATCAGCTGATAGCATGACTATCTATGGTTAGATGCACGGACACACACAACTTCAGGCGCACACACTTTCTCCCTCCCTCCTGGCCTTACTGTCCGAGGCAGCGACGAGTCACATGAGGGGTTTTTGCTCTGCACCAGTGGAGGATCAAGAAAAAGAAATAACCTCACTCCCACTAAAAGTACAACTCTCATACATTCACATGTGTGTAGGTCAGCCGAAATGACTCTGAAGAGAGCAGCAAGGCTTGAGTCATCATCAGCACGATGAGACTTTTTGAAGCAGAAAGTTTAGTAGCGAGGTTTAGCCATTTCAGTGTGTTGTGCAATTTAAAGAAAAATGGAAAAGCCTCAGTATGATTCAAAGCAGACTAAAGGTGACATCGAACAGAACTCTGCATGTGTCAGGATATGTAAGTAAGACTAGACTGTCAACTTCAGAAAAATGGGTAAAAAAAACATTAATAATCACGAACACACTTGGTGGCCTGCACTTTGTAGACCACCAGCAAACGCCAAACAGAATGATAGTCCCCATCTCCTTTTTTCCCCACGCCACTTTTAGCCAGTTAGCGAGTGAGCTGCGGTGTCGGGCTCCAGCTCATAAGTAGCAAAGATCTGCATTTTTCTCCGTGACATCTTTCTACCACGTTGCCCACTGACAGCTTTGTGTGTGCGAGCTGTAGAGGGCAAGAGAGAGAGAGCAAGAAGGAGAAAGTCTGGAGCAACTCAAGTGTGAGTAATAACAGACATGGTTACCGTGTGCAGATTTACGAGCTACAGACATTTAAATTTCATCAGAAGAGGAGAGGGAGGTCTGTAAGACTAAAAACAAACTTCAGCCTGCAGCTATCACAGCGATAGTGCAGGTATATTATTGCACAATAAAGTTTAAAAGTGGAGTAGAGCTGTCAAGCATCACAAAACATGAACTAAGTCCAGCTATGAGAGCATTCTGCAGAAAGCCTTTACTCAAAAAGAGGCTGTATAGGTGAGAGTACCTGCTGCCGTTTGTGGCGGCGGTGGATGATGGCAATAATACAGATGGCTCCAACTGATAAAATAACACTCCATACCGAATACAGCCATGTAGACCACATCATGACCAATCATGTGCCACTCAGCTGGAAAAACCCTCGAGAACGATTATCCGTCCGGCTCTCCCGCAACACGCCCAAACTTGAGCTATCTGTGCCGAAAAACCGAGCACCTCAGGCTTGCATACTCCTCGTTCTACTCGTGCCCCCACAAGATGTACACATATATGTCTGTGTGTGTGTGTGTGGGGATAAACACTTGTAGATCATTTGTTTGGCAAAACAGAGGACAAACATAATCTGGACATGCAAATACCCACAAAGGTTGCAAAGGCACGGACAGAGTGTGCGTGATTGGAAGAGAGTCCGAGGGCAAAATCCTGGAAATGCAGAGAGGTTTCGTGGAAATTCAAAATAAACCTGCGCGTTGGTGTTTATCTGCTTTTAGTTGTTACATGTGTCTGAACGCGTCATTGCGTAAACCTCTACGCTTGTCTTGAGGATGACACAAAGAAAGATTGTGACAGAAGCTGCAACAAGGGCTAAAATAAACTAAAGGAAACATCCTAAACAGCAGCTCCCACACACTCTGCGCCGAGCCGCTGAAGCTACTGCAATGCACCTTCATCCTGTAACTCAGCACTATTGGGTGCAGCAGAGTGTCACATTTGAATTTTACATGGCTAGTAAAAAGAAAACATGTAAATAAATCTGGACATTCTCTGTCTGTGATTATCTTCTGAAACAATAACTTACCAGCTGACAGATGAATATCACTTTTTATAAGCTATTTAGAAAGAGTTACTTTACAAAACTATTATATTTTTAATTAATAAGTTAACTGTTTCCTGAAATAGTGAAACTGTCTCACTGACAGTAAAATAATAAAAAAAATTACAACCAATTAGAACATAACAGATACAGATTAACCTCCAAAATGTTTGGCTTTTTCTTCATCATTTTTTCAGGGCAGATCATTTACACCAGGGGTGTCAAACATAAGGCACAGGAGCCAGAATGGTATAGACTGTCAACTGTATTTTCATGAATTTTTTCCAGCTTTCCTGCTAATAAAGACCTCCAAGGCCATTTATATCACACCAAAGTAATACATTAACAATTAAATGGCAAAAAAGTCCCTGTTATCCACTGTCTACTACAGAAATGTCTGCTTTTTAAAATGTGTCCACTGTAAAACAAATAAATAAACAAAAACAGAACGATTTTTGTGAATGAACTAGAACTTTCTGCTTTATAATTACAGGACAGTCTGAGCAACGAGCTACCTGAACCCTTTCTGTAAGTTTACACTTTTATCCCAAAGAATCAATTATCATGTTGTAAAACCATGCAGTTTAATTTATTAATGAGTAAGTTAAAGTACATTAAATGTAATTAAATGTGCAGTTAAACTTCTGATAGGAAGGGAAGTTTCAGTAGTCCGGCCCACTTAAGACGAAAGTGAGCCTGTAAATGAGTGTAAAGTGAGTTTGACATCCCTGACTTACACAGTTGATTAATTTGTATCTTCCTAATTGCCACAGCACTTATTTACACTGTCGTCCCTTTATAGCAAACCCAGCATGGTCTGCAAACTGTCCTACCTACTTTACAGCTTCATTGTTTAAACACTATGACGACCACTTTTGACAGACTTTGAAACTCCTCTGATGACTGTATGTGATCTATTAATACATGAAGCATTCATCTGGTAGTGTCGGTGTCTCTGGTTTTTTGTTCTGTTTTGTATGTGTGTGGTTTTCCGCACATTGTTTCATGCTTATATGCAAATTGCCAGTCACCAGATATGTACTGGAAGAAATGCATAAATCCTCTAGGAAAGGCACGTATTTTTAACTAACTGCAACCCGCATTTGACATAATATATTTAGTAAGGTTTAATTATCACTATTGTTTAATAAAATGGCCTTACTTAAGTATGCACTGGCGCTTATATAGCTCTTTTCTACTAAAACAATCAAAGCACTTATACAACATGTCTCATTCACAGTCATGCTTTTATCTACGTCTAAGTGCTTTCTATCTAACATTCACACGTCGATGAATGCAAAGTGGAGAAACTCGGCCCAACGACACTTTAGCATTCAGATTGGAACAGCCAAACATCAAACCACCAACCTCCATCCTGAGCTGTCTTGAAAGTTCTGGCACCATGACTGCAGTCAGTAAATGTGTTGATGACCATCCCCGTGCAACATGTTACTACATGTTGCTCCCCTTTGCTCTCCCTTCCTACATTTCTGGTCAGAATTCGCTGTCTAAAGATAAGCATTCACAGGGGTGTGTTTTCGTGGGGAGGATCACACATTACTAAGAAACTGGATGCATGTTGGGCAAGATGATTATCAAGTACTCTCTGTCTTCTTCAACCTGATTGGATGAATGCCTTGCATGCACTCCTATTTTATGAAAATACTTCAGCAAAATAAGTTTTAAACAGCTGCTGAATATCTCTTTACTTTAAATGAACATCAGCCAGTTCAAATGCTGCTCGGCAATTTCCAGAGATCTTAACTTTGTGGGAATGGGGACTGGAGTGACTGAACGCTTTGGCGCTTAACCAAAATGCGTTGCACGGATGGCTCCGCAAATTAACTGGCAATGGGAAGGCTGGAAATAATGGATCCTGTGGACATACACGAACTTAAAGGCAAAGTTCTTACCCAAATTTAAATAAAAGCAGGAGCTGTAAGGGGAAACTTGAGCTGATCTCTTGAGTCATCAAAACAGCTTAATTGAGTTCTTAAAATGATTAAAGATTACTTGTACAAAGAAAACATCTCCCAACACTTTCCAGCAAAATCTCCACTTGTGTTTTATAAACAGTTTGTTGTGTTAAATAATGAATTTAGCTATAGATGCTAAATTTGGCCTATGTATTACACCAAAGCATGAGATGCAATAAACCAAAACAAACTGTGCACATTGTTACACCCGTGTTATTAAACGCAACCTATGGGTTTGCTACAAGTTTCCAAGTGTTCCCATGCTTGCCTCTGGCTGTTTGAAAAAGTACTTATGTTTGCACTTAATTTGTTTAAGTTTGCATTTTAAAAAAATAAGGAAAATGAAGATGCGTGCTGCTTGCCAAATGCTCTCTGCTCACAAACCTCCCTGAGAGTCAACACGCTCATCTTCTTCTCACTCTCTCCTATCTCCTGTCCCCAGACCAGCTGGATGACAAGGGGAGAGAGGGAGAACTAGTGAAGTTTCCATTGAGAGAGACAGAAAGAGAGAGACAGAGAGAGAGAGAGAGAGAGAGAGAGAGAGATAGGGGAAATGGTAAGCGAAGGAACTTCTTGCAGACAGGAAGTGGGGGGGTTGCCGCTTGCCTCAGCGACAGTATTTTCCACATCCGCCGCTGACTACAAACAAAAAACGACAGAAAAAAATGGCCTTGCCCTCTGTAAACGCATGGACGTTTTATTGGCCTCTTGATTATCATGCCTACAAAATGTGCATCACGTTCCTCAGCACATGCGTGCAGACATGCTCTTGTGCAAAATTTGCATTAGGCAAGTGACTCCTATAGATTCTACAGCTGGAAAATTATTACACGCAGTATTAAAACAATTATTGTTGCAAACCATACGCATAGATGATGTGGAAATTTGATATTTTTGTCTCGATCAGGAGGCCCAAGGTTATATAAGGCAACCAGATATCACTCATTTGCATGCAGGGAGTACAGAAAGAAGGGTGGAGAGTGATTTTTAAAAAAGCCTTGGGGGCAAAGGGTGACTCTGGGTTATAAATGTGTAATGTGAAGAAGCAGGGGAAACACTGATGCATGCTGATGTTTTCAACGGAGAGGCACTGAGGAAATAACAAGCCTGATATCGCTCACCACAAGGTCCCCTGCAGATACAAACACTCTAGCTGTCTGAGTCTGCAAACTTTAGAGGCACACACAGAGACTCACAAACACCACAATCACACTCACAAAATTAAACTGCTCAGAGTGTGATGCAGGCAAAACAACATGCTTGGAGAGAGCATGATAAATATCTTAGCAACCGAGGCTGGCCAGTGGAACAACAGCTTTGCAAAACTGACAGTGAGACAAAGGCGAGAAAAAGGGACACCTAAAAGAAAAAAGAAAGGCTTGATACTGTTCAGCTGGGTTGTAACTGAATGCTGCAGTCATAAGGAGACTTATTTCCAAATTGAGGTCAGTATGGAACATTAAAAAGCATATCTGACTCTAGATCTAGGCTTCACTGTGAAACACCTCAAAATGTTTTCTTTTCTTTTTTTTGGGGGGGGGGGGGGGGGGGGTTCTCAGTTTGCTTATGAAAACATGGTTTGTATGCAAGTATCAAATCTACAAGTACTCCTTCATGAGGTGTGCTCTACATCCCTTTTCTAATCATGTGTCAGAACCAGCAGGGGTTCCCCAGTGTGCTGGTATCCAAAGCTGACAATAACGCTCTGAGCCCAAATGTCAGCATCGGTAAGAGGAGTCTGACCTCTCCTCCACTGCCTAGAGCAAATCAAGTCTGCACATGCATGCTCCTTCACTCTCACAAAAAGCTCCAAATAAAGAATTGACCGGTGTTTCCCCTCTCAGACTTAACCAGGCAGGCATTCTGCAGCACACACCAAACTTACAGTCTCTGCCAAACACACACACTGTACAGCTGTGAGAGGGAAACTCGGTTTGACGTCACAGGGTTGCTAGGAAACTTACCGCCGTGGTAGTGAAGATTTTCCACTGCAGTACAAACACTGTGTGTGTGTGTGTGTGTGTGTGTGTGTGTGTGTGTGTGTGTGTGTGTGTGTGTGTGTGTGTGTGTGTGTGTGTGTGTGTGTGTGTGTCAATCAAATTGAGTTACAGTTGTGGACACAGAAATGAATTTTCTTTCAGTGCATTCCAACACATAAAAACAAAAGTTTAGGGTTTTTGTTTTTTGGTATTGGGAGTGAGTTTCGATTCAAGGTTGGATTAACCAGGCATGGGAAAAATTTATGTTTGGGTCAGAGTGTGACAGCACTTTAAAGCATCAAGTAAAAGTTAGTTTAAGGTAGGCTTGTGAAGAAGAAAAAAAGAGTGCACAGTGTTGCATGAAAAGTATGTACAGCTAGTATCAGCCAGAAGAATTTGCAGTGTGTAGTGTGTACAGAGGGTGTGTCGATTAAAGCATCAGTGCATGTACATGTGTGTGTGTAGCTGTATCTGTGTGTGTGTGTTTAACAGTTTACAGATACAGCAGCATGGGCGTAGTCTTCATTCAAAAAGACATGTTTGTTTGCATATTGATCTGTTTAATTGCTACACCTTTTCAGCAAATGAGGACTGTGGTAAAAAATATGATGCAGTCAGAGCTTTACAGAGAGTAAATACGCACCATGAGTGACAACACACTGTCTGCATCATTTAAAGTGTGACTTTCATAAGTCCTGCCCCACTTCCGTTCCGCTGTAGCTTCTGCTCCACTTAACTTTAGTGTCTTACATCAGGCTTTACAGAAGCTGAGGCTGGAGTGTTCTCTACAGCTTTAACAAAACTCAAGCTCCTATTTTATTAAAAAATGGGGAGAAAAAAAATGAAAACATTTGTGTGTGTCAAAGGTAATTTTGCAAATTTAAATAGAGCTGTGAAAAACAAAAGACGCCCAAACTTTAAAACTTCACAGTAACAGTAAACACGGCAACATGCTGCATAGTTTATCTGCCATCTTACTCTCAGAATAACCGGCAATTTAAAGCTGTGGACTGGTAAAAGTTTTTAGGCCTGCCACTAACAATGAAGCTGCTTTCCATGTAAGAAAAGAAAAACAAAAGAGTGAAATTACACTCCAAACAGCCAAACAGTATTTTTTAAATTTTTGTTGTGATATCAAAGATGGCCGAAAATCTTAACTTTTAGGCGCAGGAACATTCAAAATGTTTAATGATTAATAAACAATGGAAATATTTAACTTTTACCCTGACCAAAATAGCAGGGTTTTACTTTTCTGTAGCTGTTGTAATATCAAGTTCATATTTTCATTAAATCGATCATTAGGATCATTTGAACCGGCGTCTAAATCGATGCCATGATTCTTACTGATGCACACAATTTCAGTTTAACACTATTTAACCAAACTAGTTAGTTTTCACTTACATGCAAGTCTATCAAGATCTGTTTAGGTTTAAACTACTCTCATGTGGATTTTTAAAGAGAAGCAAACGACTGACTGTCACCCGAAGTAAGTCACTGGTGGCTTAATTTTTTATTCCACAGAGCTCAACTGAAATCTTACAGAAAGAAAAAAGGTGCTGATGCCAATCTATGGCAGGTGTCCTTTTGTGAGAAGTTAAGTAAAGCTATGGCAACGCTGGCAGCGCCTGCAGTGTGTGTCTTCTAACCTTGGAAAGATGCCCACCAGTGAAAAGATCAGCCAAACAGTGTCTATATATGGCTCTGTTCAGATTCCAACCCCTACCAGTTAAGCGTGAACTGACTTCATATAATCCAAAAGCTAACAGCAGAAGCACGTATTAATGAAAACAAAGGTGAATTCAGTGGTGAAGAATACAAATGCAGCTACATTTGAATACAGAGCATAAACTTTATCTGGGGTTAATCTATTCAAGGGGAGCACATTTGTGTCACACACAAACTTTCATTTTTAAAAAGCACGCATGAAATTTTATCATTTAAAAAAATCTCTTTTTGTAGATCTAGCAGTGCTGGTGCTACATTTAACTCTGAATCTATGAATTTCCTATTAGGGTTTCAAATCCTTTATTAATAATATCCCCAAACAATATCCGTGCAGTGTCGTTTCCTTTGGAAAATGCCACACAATGTGTATCCCTGCGCCAAGCTGCCATTAGAAGAAGGCTAAAAACGATTTTCCCTGTAAAGCCAGCTGAAAACAACATGGCTAATATGCAGTACACTTTGTACAACTTTTCCTGTCGTGCCCTTTTTTTCTGCTCTGTCTCTCTGCCAGTTTTACTGTCGAGCTCACTTTGTTTTTCGTTCTTTCTTATTCTCACAGTATCACTCCTCTTCTCTCTCTCCCTCTCCTCTCTCCTACATACCTCCCACACAAGCGAGCATGCTTTATGTGTTTCTGCACGTTTGCCTCTTGCACAGACTCACCAGGTTTCCTTAAAACTGTACGGATCAGGAACTGTGACAAAAACATGAATAACCCACACGTTTGACATATCTGCGCCATGAAGAGCTTCTGTCGCTTTCTCTGCCTGGATAAAACCAAAAACAATGACCGGAAATATGCAAAGAGCAATACAAACAATATTCAAATCCACAAGCCAAGATCACTTAAACAAATCGTTTGTAATGCGAGTCGGCTGGTGAGAGCTAGGATATTGGTTTCGGGTGGGGTCATTCGTTAAATATGCAAGAAAAAAAGAATGCATTTGCAAGTGAAAAATCTTTGGTCAATCTACCATCTCATTGATTTCATGCGGTAATATGGCTATACACTGAATATTTCAGTAGTTTTTCTGTTGCTGTTTTTAATATAAGCACTTCTTTCTGAAAGCCAGAAACCAATTTTTTAGCACTTATTAAGTGCTAAACAAGAGCCAGCTCTGGGACTGGCACACTGTGTAAGAAACATTAAAAGCAGTTATACAATCCTTCGTTAAGTCGTGTTTCAAAGCAGAAGTGAGATGGCCTTGTGAACCTTTGCTGGCTACAAATAAAAACACATCCGCCCACCCACCTACACACACACTACATACCCAATCAGGCCTCAGCCTCCTCTCTGAACTGCATCCAAGTGCAGGAAAAGCCTAAGTGTGTGTGACTAGCAACTTCTCCAGCTTTCCCTCATTTTGATCCCCCCCCCCCCACACACACACACACACACACAGACACAGGTTGGGGCACAGAGATAGCTTTGTTATCGTGAATAATGAGCCATACAATGAGAGGCTTCTGGTTTAAGGTCGCACTCACGGGCCCCTTTGCTTTCATATAGGCATATTTTAATTGCACTGCAACACCCGAGTTATAAAGTTGCCTTTGGGCGAAGCCAAATGCACAGTCAGCAATGATGATGTTTTCTTCTTTTGATGACTAACGCTGATCCAATGTGCCATTTTTTCTGTTACTGTATTGTGAATGTAGTGATTGCATCATTCGGTGGGAGCCGATTATGATCGGTGTACGCAGTGATTGTTTACTACAGGCTTGTAAAAAGATTTGGGGAAAAAGCACACTGATAAGCATCATTTTTCAGGACAGTTGCCATTAGAGAGTCTCGCAGAAACAAACTCCTTCCAGGAAAAGATAAGCTACAACATCACATCAGCAGGTTTAGTGTTTCGTAACCTGTTGGACTTCCATTAAAAAAGAAGGAAAAGGAAACTACATGGTGGAGGAGATGCTCACATGCTAATATTAAAAAAGTAGTATGCTTACAGTGTTTCCATTCATACAAAGGACTGTATTTATTTTACTAAAGTCTCAAATCTGAAAAAATTTCACAACAACCAGCTTGATGCTTGATCTGAAAAAACAAACAAACCCCAAAACAAAACAACAAAAACAACAAAAAAAGCAGACCAATAGATACACCCAGCATTACCACAGTGCTACTCCTGGCATGGCTTAAAAATATTTTGAGATTATCTTTGTTGATACAGTCTCATTATTTTATTAGTGACAGTCATTTATCAAAAATGTTACAAAACTTTAGCTTTTCCATTATTTTCAAAATTTTTTAATGAAATGTTCATATTATTCACACAACTTAAAATTCAGTGCTTAACGTGATTTAAAAAAATCTCTGCTCCCCTGCAAGAAGCCAAAAAGGGACAAAATAGTTATTTCTTTTATTTATAGTTATTTACCTAATTAGTTTGAACTTGTCAGCAAACTACGAGTCTTTGTTCTCATTCTGCAATCCTTAATGACTGTGCCAGTTTCTTTCATAGTTTCTCGTCTATTACAGTGTGTGTGTTTCGTGTGTGTGTGAGGGGGCAAGCAGAAACAGGGTGAAGAGAAGAAAGCAACAATGGAGCTAATCAGAAATTGTAGACTCTGACCACAATAATTGTTGCTGAACAAGTTTTAATTAGCCTAAAGCCAAAGCGGCGCCAACCCCAAACATCTGTAAGTCTGATGGGAGTGAAGCTGACCACACATGACGCTTAACAGCAGCTTAATTTCAAAAGCTCAAAAGTTCAAAGACAATCTGTTAAAAGAAAGGTGTGCAGAGTTAGCGCCATTGCAAACCATTTACTCTCAACAAAAGTAAGAAACCGAGGGCGGGGGGATACTACATTTTTCCTACATTTTCTCAACAAAGTTTGGCATGCTACAACTACACCACCAGTTTGTCAGTCAACAGTTCATAATCCTACATCCTACAGTATCCTTTCCTCCTCATCAGTAAGTTTTGCATTTTTTGTCATCGTCACTTACTGATACAGCTATATATAGTTGTTGAGAAAAGTGCAAACTTTCCAGCTTAGCTCATCCAACGGGAATGGTTGTGAGACCCTGACATGAAAGAATGCTGTGGTTATGAGCTAGTTAAGATCATACTCCACTGTGAGGTCAACAACACAACTTCCATAAAACTTACAACACCATCTTACAACATGCCAGGCAAGTCTTTTGGTTTCCTTTTGTGCATACAGCTTCTGTATGCAGCGCTACATGAATGGACAATCTCTGTGGTCAGACCTTCAGTTCACAGATCACACTTCAATTGTAGCGCTCAAGATGTTTGTTCCATTATGATGCATTAGCTAGGAAACTCAAGCTCTTTGAAGCATGCTTCAAATGACCAAAACCAGCGAGCCTCTGAATGGTTGGAAAGTCATTAAAATGATGGCGCCACTTGTATTAATTGTGATATGGCTGTAAGTATGTTGGTTCTTTGAGAGGAAGAACATTATTATCTGTTCCCTAGCTTTCAAGAAGAACCCATCCCTGACATTTCCTGTGTGCATTTCATGCGACAATCTTATTAGAAGTTTCCAATTAAATCAGGTCCACTGAATAGCCAGCAGGCTGTAGATACAGTGACAAACAAGCTCAAATCTCAGATTTTGAATCCACTTACTGCTTTCTGCTGAGAACTGAGGAATGCAGGGTTGAGAAGCTGTTCTCCTTTCTCCGTATCACTGGAAATATCCTCCTCCGACTCCTCCCACGAAGAGGAGAAACCGGCTGAGGAGGCAGAGGACGATGACAGCTTCCTGAGAGAACGAGTGGAGTTTGGCACGGGGCTAGAACTGGGGCTAGGCGAGCAGCTTCGCCCCTGGTCTGAGCAGGAGCCTTCAGAAGTTTGAGGCTGGTTTTCCAAACCGTGGTCAGTTACTATGACGGCAGGGATGGAAGAGTGGTTTGAGGTGTGCTCGGTCATGTCGAGCAAACAAGGGGTGCTCTCGCTGCTTTGTGCCTGGGACATTTCAGGATTAACCTCCAACGTGTGTCCTTCTGGCTGGAGCAGCATTTTAGTACACAACAGGTCCTCTTTCTGATCCATCAGATCTCTTTCATCTCCGAACAGTTGCTTGCTCTCTGTTTCCATGTCCCTCAGTACTTCTCCCTCTTTTTTCTCTGTGTCTGTCATTCGATCTTTATCAAATGTCTCAAGAAAACCTTTATCAAACAGTCCATCTAAACAGGGAGTTTGCTTTAATGTTTCTGAAAGGCAGTCATTTTGTTTAATCAGTGTCTTGTTGTCTGTATTTGATTTAGTGCTGCTGCTGTCCCTCTCACCATCACTCTTTCCTTCTTCGCTTCTTTCTCCTTCCTTTGTTTCTTCATCCCTTTCTCTCCCATTTTGGACAACAGAGGGGGCTTTAATTTCTTGTGGGTGAGTCATTAGGTGATCCAGAGCTGTGTTTCCTTTGCCAGGATCAGAAGGAGTTTGTTGAGTCACTCGTCTGGGAGACCGAGGGCTGCGCTGGAGCTCACTATTAAGTACCTGGGCACGGATCCCGGAAATGTGGGCCTCAAAAATGCCAACTTTTCCCCTCACCTGGACAGAGAGAACATTGAAACTACGGTTTGATTGTCTTGGTCTTACTGCAGAGAATTATGCTTTGATGCATATTTGTGTTTTCAATATTTGGTTTAAATAGTTTAGGATTTCACAGGTGTAGCAGAGCTTTGGAAAATGTCAGAAAAATAAACAGAGAAGAAGTAATTGAAAAAATATCATAACAAAAAACACCAATATTAAGAAAACACAGCAGGAATGGCCCACGGCGCTCAAATTTTCCATCGCCTGGCATTAAACAGAGTACTTGAAAAATGGGCCACTGGCACGCTACAACTTCAGTGTGTGACTGTCTGCAGTTTCACAGTCAGTTCTAAAGTATGTTGGCATTCCCCTCAGTAAGAATAAGGAGAAAGAGGGTGAGGGAGCATAAATGTCAGGATGAATATAAACCAACAAAAGTACTTTTGTTAAATTTGTATTGAAATCAAACTGAAAGAAATCTAATTCTGGTCCCTCTTTTGTTTAATCAGTGCACAGCAACCTCTAAAGAAGCCAAGTTGCGTAAACTCACAAGCTTCAACATATTATAGAGTGCCTATTTTCTTTAATAGTTTATGCATGATGAAAACCATTAAAAGTCTTAAATGGAAGTGGATTATATTACATAAAAGCTGTATTTGTTTTAGTAAATCCCACTAAGTTTTGCAACTTCTGTTTTCAGGAAGATCTGATGAAAAATCCTGTAACTGTTTTATTGAATGACATGCAGACAACTTTTCTATATACATAAAAACACAAGGAAGAAACAGCTGAAAATGCATGTGGCCTACCTTTTACTTTTCACCCTCATCACCTACAGCTGTGTAAGAGTAGCTATGGTGGCATTGACGTGACTGCCCCAGCAAATCAAATTAAACCAGGAAATCCTTCTATTTTTTATTTAATTGCTTTGTTGCATAACTGCATTTTTTGGATGCAGACAGAAATGGTGGTAGATGTAGCAAGTATTCCTAAAAAGCTGATAAAACATGCTGAGAATGAGGATGGACATAATTGAAAAGCACAGGTCTGATCACCTCAACGTTCTGCAGCTCTCTGTGAATCTGCAGCAGCTGCGCTTGGCGTCTCCTCTCTTCTCGCTTCTCTCCTCCTCCCGTCTCTCGTCCCCTCTCCTCGTGGCCGTCTTCGTCCCCTCTATCTTCACCGCCAGGCGAGCTCAGGCGTCGGACTCGCTGGCCCACATTGACTCCTAGGAGCTCCGGGCTTCGCGGCGAGGGGGAGCGAGCGCGAGGTGTGGGGCTAGGCGAGCGCAAGGGTGAAGAAGGGAAGATAAAGGTTTGACCCAAGCCACGAGGGCTTGTCTAAAAGGAAAAAATACAAAATAAAACAACATGGGATTTACTAACAGGAAATGTAAAACAATATGAGCTGTACAATATATAAAATATAAATAATCTAAGCAGTTTCTATTTCGCATTCCCATACTGAACTACAACAAGTGGAAATTGTAGCATCAAGGTAAAACCTAGTGTAGTTTCAGTGAGCTAATTAAATTAATCTCAGTTGCATACCACTATTATCTATCTTACTGGCATAAGCTTTCAAGGTGTTTTACTGTTGCTCTAGTGCTTTTGTCTAGACAATAATCTACTAGAAAAAGCTGGAAAATACATGAACAGTCTCTTCAGATTTTGGTGGATGTGATGAACAGGCTACCTGTGGACTCGTTGGGCTGTAGAGACCTCCTCCCAGTAACTGGCAGTAGGTGCTCCGATCTGGAACTGGCAGCACAGGTCGGGCAGCTGGTGTGATTCGGGCTCGAGAGCTGGCACTAGAGGAGCCTGGCTGGGTGTGAAACTGATTACCACTGTGGAGATGTGATGTGGAGAGACGATAAGAGAGAGTTTATTTTTAGGTTAATGTGCTTCAATAGGTTGTAATTATATTAGTGACTAAATAGGACACATCAGTGAAACCTAGACTTGAAATAAAGAGGACATTCACTGACAGCATGCCCATTAAGTATGTGTCCCTTAAAGTTATTAATTGCTCTCTAATGGAGTACAAACAAAAAAAGAAATCCTGTTGGTCTGGTTTAACGGCTACATCAGCAGCTAAATATGTTTAAAGTATACAATTCCCATGCGAAAACGTTCTGGGAAATCTGTGTATTCTCTCAACTGTTAAAAGCAAATGAGACTTTTGAGAAATCCCATACCTGTTCATGACTCCGTTTAGGTTCAGGGCAGAGGCTGCCATCCCCGCGGCCAAGCCAGGGGCTTTGAGTGCTGGGTACACATCTGACAAGCTCCCCTGTAGCTACAGGGAGGTCTGGAGATCAGCTTTCAGTGGTTCCTCTGCATATAATCACAGAAAAATCTGTACCCAGCGCTAAAAAAAAGTCAAGAGAAGTTTGTTTTAGTATGTCAAAGCCCTGTTATGACTAAATATCAAAATAACAAACAGTCTTTAACATAATCCTTTGTACATAAAAGTCCCTTTCAAACACTGGGCCTCCGATTTTCCATTAGTAACTGTGTGATGGACAAAAAGCATAAAACAGAGAGAAAGTGAAGCAGATAAATGAAGGATAAATGCTGCAAGATAAAACATTTCAGTCACTGGATAAAATTTGCAGTTTTGGCTGTCAATGTTACAAAAATGCAGAGATTTTTATGGTGCTCATTTCAAAATTTGAAAAGCCAATTTATTCCAGAGTTCACAGCTCATCCATCAGGGCACTGATCTTTTTTACACCAGGTTTTCGTGCTACCGTATACAACTTTGTTATAAAAGGATCGGTGCCACAACTGCCAAAATTCCTCCCAATCAATCTCTCACTATTGTTTTGCTCTTCTCGGTGCTGCAGCACTTACACTTATTTGAGAAATGAGCTGCAGTCTAAACATGACATGACATTCCTTCAGGGGAGAGGCCTGCAGAAAAATTGCTGAACTGAGGAGACATATAAACCAGCCAATGTGGGAGAGTGAGAAATTATAGTTAAAATGATGGTGTCAGTGTTACAATCCAAAACACTTGTGCATAGTCCCCTTATTACCTGACAGTAATTAATTAAAGGCGTTCCAGAGTTCAGTTCCTCTTCTTTTTAAAATGATTTATAAAGAATCATATTATTTTAAACTAACTGTTAGAAACATGTTATTGTAAATAAATCAATATTCTACTGCTGATTCTTCTCAGCCTATTTAAATCCCATTATCATGATGTGACACACAGAAATGTGCTGTCACCGATTAGTACTTCTCTTTTTGCAGTGGTATTGGTTTTTGGTCCTGCACTCTGATTGGCCAAATTCAAAAAATAATAAAAACATTACAATATTGCAGAAACTGTGTATCTTCTGGTTTATTTTGATTTATTTTTTGCATAAAAAATAAATGTTAGATTCGTATACAAATTCTTTATTTTATTTCTAATGTAAAAATCATCTTACAAAGCCAACTAAGTATACTGACTTAGCATATATTAACTCACAGTTAACCTTGAACTCAAGAACAGAATAGGCTTTCTATTATATAATCTATTGTTTCAGTCACATACACCTCAATGCATGCAGTTAAGCTGCATAACAGCTTGTAGTTCCATGTCCCGCAGTGGAAAAAAAGCCATGCAAATACTGTGCAACAGAAGTGTTTGATTTGGAGTGGTCAACTGCGCAGCGCTTTCAAACACGTCTAATTTCTCAGTGGCTCCTACTTTGTTTCAATTTTATTCAACATCATACTTTAAATTTCAAATGCTCAGCTTCAAGCGAGACTGATAAATGAGTGTAGATATTAAGTGTTTTTCCTTCTGCAGCTGAGCAAGATATTTTAGCAACAGTGAAATGGAATGTGGTCAGCCCAGGTAACATAGCTTAAAAGAGACAGAAACACACTGTATATTTTTCACACCAAACAACTAGTTTGCAGGTAAGAACACCCAGCTGAAGCCTGTATCTCTAACAATCTAGAGCTTTTCAGATCTTTTCAGTCAAGTTGGCTTCTCCCAAGCATAACAGGATTCTTGTTCTCGCCACCTTGCCAAAAACTGCCTTGGCATGAGTTTTGATTCCTGGTAAGTTAGACAGCAGTTTATGAACCAGGGGGTAAAGATGGGATTTCCTCGTTGGGTTGTGACGCAGTTAGATAGAGGCAGAAAACAATCTGAATGTCTCGCCTCTCGAGTACTTCACAAAAACCACCACTCCTACTTTTTCACACTGTTTAATCACTTGTCTGTGCTTTAGTCTTAGTGGAAGCAACACAAAGGCCCACAGGGGATGAGGGAAGTCTGAGAGGGAGACACGGAGACAGTGCAGGATTGATAAAAGAAGGAAGAGAAAGGGGGGAAAGAGAGGTCCTCACAGGCTATTTTGGTTGTCTTTTCTGAACCTCTCATGCAGAAGTAGGGGATTTACTTTCCATGAAACAGCTCGGAGTGAGTAATGAAAAGGCACTGGGCACCAGAAACTATTTTCACACTTGCAGATGTGTAGCTGAAACCCAAAAATCTATCTCCATCTCAGGACAACTCAAAATGTTTTGAATATTTAGCTTCGTGGGGTTTGTTGCCCCACTCGGACCATTTAAATTTAGACTGTTACTAAAAGAGAAATTAAAAAGTCTTAAACAACTGACTGACCGCTTCATAAAGTGGATCAAGGTGCTTCAAATGAGATGAGTCAGATCATATATAAAGCAAAATGCATCCATTGTGCCACAATGGCCTAAAAAAAGGGGCAGGGCATTTCCTGAAAGACAACATTCAACAGAAGAGAAATGAATTTGACAGCTACACTACAACATACTTTATTTCTTTAAACAAACCCTGTTGTCAATACACTCGCATTACCACACTTAAACCACTTCAGAGTGTTGTCAGTGCTTTAGCACAGCCTAATATCTCACACACACACACTGAGTGGGACTGCGCGAGCATTCAAACTGTCCGCTTGCCTACACAAGTGGGCAATAAACCTACATGCAATACACTAATAAAAAGGCAGCTGAAGGGAAAAAAAGTGTGGAACATGATGATGATGACGATGAACACTCCTTGGAATTTACAAGCAGATATTATCAGGATGGGTTTAACAAAGGTAAAAAGATGATATATTACAGTGACATCTGTTTCTTTGTGAGCTTTGCAGTGTTTACCCTTTTAAAACCTCTCTTTGGGTATTAGGATATTCTGGGCAATGTTACACTTCTACAGTTTATAGTAACTTTGAATGTTTATGTGACTGGTTTAAAAGGATTAAGCAGTACATAAGCAGCTTCTCTTTACAATACATCAACAGATAGATGGGTTTTCTAAATAAAACTGCACATATAACGATAGATGAGAGTGTCCATATCACACACTCCTAGCAGATGGAACACGCAGAGCTCAGTATCTCATTTTCAAAGGGCTTGAGTCAGAAAAATTATAAATAAACTGAGCTCCAGTGATCAGCAATTGTTCTAAAAATGAGGTATTTCTTAAAATTTAACTTTTGCTACCAGCTTCTCCAGTATGCTGATTTGCTATTTTACTGTTACACATTAAAGATAAGGGAATATGTGGGATTTTGGACTCTTGGGTGGGACAAAACAATCATTTATTTACACCAAGCAAATATTCAAGGGAAGGCAGACAGATTAATCAGTAATGAAATAAACTGTATAATCTAATGCTATTATTTATCTCGTAATATCTACTATTATACAAGCTATTGGGTTATATAGCCGCTCAAATTATGGATCTGCGTACAAATTGATAAAATTATTTATATAAGGGAATTTATTTATTTTTTAATCTGTCTGCTCTAGATTTATTTTAGAAGCAAAAGTTAATGACATTTAAAGGGTGGCCTATGTAAGGCACAGAAATGTGTATATAAAGACTTTAGAATTTTGTCTATTTAAAAAATGACTTTAACCACTTTTAAAGTCAGTGGCTGTATTTCAGTTTTCCATGAATGGTTACCTCTTGCAGTCATTGAAGGCTAGTCCAAAGCGATTAGATAAGGTATTTGCAATGATTCAGCTTTGATAATTGGGTCCATTTCTGGATTCAGCTCCCACAAAATGTTCTAAAACTCCAGGTTTGAAAACTCAACTTTAGCCTGCACGACGCTGCATAAAACACAAAATAAGGGCAAAGAAAGAAGAAAGCTTCCCCACGTTGGCTTGGCCTCTCAGCCCACCAAAGAGGATGCTACCTCTCCGTACCGAGGTGCTGGTATTAAACTGTAATAAAGCTACATCCAGTCACGGTGCTGCTGTGATGGAGGTCATGCCGGTGTTATCTTACCTCAGCCCCGTCCTCTCCAAAGCTGCTGCGGGACGCTTTAATCAGTCTGTGATATTACGGTCATCTCCAGCAGCAATATCTCGATGATGAGTCTTCGCTGTCTCTGAGTGTGACAATCGCAACAGCAAACGCACAAAGGCAGCACCAGTCTCTACTCCTGTCTCGTGCGGTTTGACTTTTTTTCCATGAACCAACTTCGACGCAAACGCCTTTTCACCAAAAAAACAAATTAAAAAAACCCTCTTCAACAGAAGAAAAAAACTTTAAATGTCCTTTTCTTCTGTGAGCATCTGGTTGTTGGTGAAGAAGACTTTAAAGCATTTCAGAGTCGGTCCAGTTGAATTCCCGTCACGGCTTTGCTCTCAGGATAAGCACTTTCTGGTGAGGTTTCTGTTGTCATGTGTTGCTCGCTGCCCGTAGTAAAGCGCTGTTTGTCTGAGTGCTTGAAGCCGGAAGCAACCACGGAGTATCGCTCTCTCTCCCCCCTCTCTCTCTCCCCCTCTCTCTCTCTCTCGGTTCACTGCAGGGCTAAAAACTGAAAAGCCGAACGCGAGCCGTGTTCTCTCGCTTTGTGGACGCACGTGCACTCCTGCGGGGAAACCCTCGTATAAATACTCACAAGCGCGCGTGCTGAAAGTTAATTAAAAGTAGCAGTAGCGGTGGATTTGAGTTAAAAGTGAGATACTGCTGACACCGCGGCTGTCGTCGTTATCTTGTAGGTTCTTCCATCTAATTCAAATTAGCTTTATTTGGCTTGACAGTGATTAAGGATATGCATGACTGCGCAAGCAAAGCAGGTAGCCTGCAGTATTTAGGAATCCAGTGTTTTGTGGTTATTACAGCAGGAAATATTGTTAGTGAAATGTGTAGGCTAGCTAAAATTAGCTGCAGTTCACAGACAGAATTACCCTGATCAGAGTGTAGTATTATTATAATATGGCCTTTAGTGTTACTACCCGTTTTTTACGAAACTATGGTAATGATACTTTATTAGAGCTGGGCACTTTATTAGGTTGTAAACCCTTAGAATTGCCTTCAGAACTGCCTTATTTCTTCATAGCAAAGATGCAACAGTGTTCTGAAAACATTCTTCAGAGATTTTGATCCATATTGACATGGTAGCATGACACAGTGCCTGCTCCCATTCCACCACATCCCAAAGGTCCTCTACTGGACTGAGGTGGAAGCACTGTGAAAGTACAATATGAGCTTAGTGACAGTAGGCATCAGAAACTGGTTACACTGTGGTCATAAAGCAACAATACTCAGGCACACTAATACACCACCAGCAGCACACTGAAGCGGTGATACAACTCAGGATGGATCCACGCTTTAATGTTGTTTATGCCAAATTCTGACCCAACTATCTGATTGTTGCTGCGGATTTCAAGACTCATCGAACAGGAGAGGCACCCGGTGTGGTCTTCTGCTGCTGTTGTCCATCTGTTTCAAGGTTCAAAATGTTGTGTGTTCAGAAGATGCTCTTCTGCATACTTTGATTGTAACCACTGGTTATTTGAAGCAGCCTGACCTTTCCCTCCTCACCTCTCTGGTATCAATGAGGAATTTTCATCATGAAATACTCAGACTAACTCATCCGACACAATCAAAGCCATTTAAATCATCTGTTATCCCCACTGTGATGCTCAGTTTGAACTTCAGCAGCTCGTCTGCCCCATGTCAACGTGCCTAGATGCATTGAGTCGCTGCTGTGGGATTGGCTGACTAAATATTTGCACTACCAAACAGTTTAACAGGTGTACCTAATAAATAGTCAGTGAATGTATATGTATGTGATCAGGGAGGGCATTGCTAATCTTGTCTGTTAGATGCGCACTTGTATAGCAGTGGAATATAAATTAAATCAGACTTGTTTCAAAATAACTCCCAGGTAATCAAGAGTAATTATTTGTGCCTCCCCCCACAGGCTGTACACAATACAAATGAAACTGCCAAAGTACATAATTGCATTACAAGCACGATCAAATCCGGCACACAGAATGGGTGTAAATGAAAACTGTGTAGGGCGTGCTAACCTTTTTGCAGCCTCTTTGAAATGTATTAATACAAATTTAAAAACAAAAGGCCCTGCACATCCACATGTGTGTTCTCAGTAATAATTGAATCATTAGTTACCTGGAACTGCCTGGAGCTTAAAAAGCCTAGTTATGTGATGATATATAGCTATAGTTATGTAAATTGTCCCACCCAAACAGGTGAAAAATAGCCAGCAGGAGAGGCAGGAACCTGTCAAATGAGCACAAGCGGGAATACACCATGAGAAGAGGTGTAATCACACAACGTAAGTGAGAAACACCTATGCAGCTCAAGCTGACCCTTCATCAGTCTGTCTCATATAATGAACATTGTACTCGTTGTGCTCACGTGCGACATTATTAGAAATGTAGCAACAGTTAAAAAGGGGATGATGAAGTTGTTTGGATGTACGGGATTGTTTCTGTGCCTGTTGTGAATCTGTTTACTCTCTGTTTGGATGCCAGGATAAAGAGTCGTGCTGGAAATTGTTGATTTGAATGTGGTCTGTGATGCAAGAGCAGTAAAATGAATTCTCCAACCACAGAGGACAATACAGCAGCGCCGTGAGTGACCGAGGTAGCACGAGAGTTTAGTTCACCAAGACATTGAAAAATCAGTTAATTAAGAAATATCTCATTATGTTTGATACCGAAGTTAATGTTGCCATGCTGTAGAAGGAATGTGTAGCTCAGAGGATCAGCAGTATCTGTACTTTAAACAACAAGTCGCATGTGGATGGGCCTTCAGCAGTAGATGTTGCTTTTCCCAGATTGTTTTGTTGTCATTGTTTTTAATCAAGGGTTGAGATCCTGATAACAAGCAGCTTGGCAGTTTCATCGGGAGTCCTGCTCTGATTGTGAATTTCATCAATACTGACACACCTCTACAAAACTATGTACTGCATATAGCCATCAGTATAAAGGCTCAGTAGCTGTAGTATTTCAATAGCTCATTAGTTTGTTGCCAGTTTTTCCAGTTACAGTTTAACCTTGTCTTAGTTGGAATATGCAGGGCGAGGTGGAAAATGCTGTGCTGTGTTTTTATCTTCTTTGCTATAATTTGGCCTTGAGCTTGAACCAAGTGAAAACAAAGCTCTATATTAGCTTCCTAAGATGTTTATCAACACATAGATTTCAATCAGTACAATCAGATGTCAGGTACCAGAATTTTAAACATTTTTTCTTATCACAGGGGCGTAGTATGAAAACATTAATGTTGGTTAGGGTGTCATATGGAGATAATTGGTCACAGTATCAAACTGTGGTTAGACAGGTTTCTTATCCTAATCCTAGTCTTGTCCTGGTATGAAATGCTTGAAATATTTCACATTTTTTCCAGGAAGGCTTAAGTGGGACTTTGTGTAGAGTGCAGAAGAATGAAAAACCCAAACAAGTCCAACGTGTTTCCATTTGAGGAAACAATGTGTCATCTTAGATAAATGCATTTAGTTAAGGACAGTAGTCATCTTTGCAAAACATGGCTATGTTTTTCAAGCTTTCACACTTGGCTAGCAATATTAAAAGAGCTTCTCTCATCCCACATGAAGTCAGAGGTGACACTGGTGATAAAAGAGTAGGTGCTGCCCTCTTGTGGTGTGTAAGTAATCTGCAAAATGGGAGCAGACTTAGGCTGTAAAGAGTACATACACTGCTCAAAAAGTAAAAAATACAAAATGAAAGGAACACTTTTTAATCAGAGTATAGCATCAGGTCAGTTAAACCTCTGAGATATTGATTTGATCAGTTAAGTAAGAAAGGGATTTTTAATCAGTTTCTGATGCTTTGGTATAAATTATATTTACAACAGGTGCACTAGAGTGGCAAAAATGAGACATTTTTCCCTGACTGTTTTTTTAATCACTAGTTTTGCATTTGGCTAGGGTCAGTGTCACTACTGGTAGCATAAGGTGATACCTGAACCCTACAGAGCTTCCACAGGTAGTCTAACCCCTCCAGGATGCCACATCAATACGTACCACTGCCAGAAGGTTTGCTGTGTCCCCCAGGATATTCTTAAGAGCGTGGAGGAGGTTCTAGGAGACAGGCAGTTACTCTAGGAGAGCTGGACAGGGCCATAGAACACCCTTAACCCATCAGCAGGACTGATATCTGCTCCTTTTGTGCAAGGATGAGTCGAAGAGTCCAGGTATTGTGTTTTGCGTGTTCTCTCGTGGATAAAATATGGGTTTGTGAGATTTACAAATCAATGCATTCTGTATTTATTTACATTTTACACAGTGCCACAGCTTTTTAATGATTGGGGTTGTAACAACTTTAAAATTGGGATAATGCAGGTGATATGACATGGAACATAGACCCACGAGAAACATGGCACTGCACAAGAGTATGACAATTGCTTTGTATAATCGTTCACTCTTGTAAATTTCTGTCTTTGAAAAAGTTTAGGACATTTCAAAAGTCAAGTAAAGCTGTCAGCAAAATGTGAAACAACGATTATGACTTTATGTTCAAAATGTCTATATTTTGTTGAAGAGATAACAGCTGTAGCATAACTAGGACTAGGCTGTACTTTTGTGTAATACCACTTTGTACCACAAGATGATGCAGTGAGACAGTGTAAGGTTTATTAAATGTAAATTGTGTAAAATCTTGCCTTGCAGTAAACTGAATTTTTTCATTTTTATTTTTTAACCTCTCACTGCTGTAGGACAAAATACTTCACCGCTGTCCATCTGTAGTGAGTGTAGGCTGTCCGCATTCTGTTAACCTCAGCGGGTGTCCATATCATTATGTTTGGGAGGCTTTAAACTTTGTGAATTGAGTCCAGCACGAGTTGATGAGTCAGTGAAGCTCATTTCTCTCTAGTGATAGCGATACTGAGGTGAGTAATTAAGGATATCCTGAACTTTTCTGTCATTAAGCGCTGTTGCTAGCTGCTGTTAGCCGGCGTTAGCTAAACTTTCCTAACATTGTTGGACTTGGTGTATTACCTCTCACACGATGTGAGGGAAAGTTTGAGTTTTAGGACACTCAAGCCTAACATTAGCTGACAAGATGTTAGCTTATAGCCAAGTATTGTTGTTTAGGTCGCATGTCTGATCTGCTGACAGTAAGTAAATATGACAATAGCGGGAATAGTTTTCATGTTTTAGAGCCTTGACTTCACTTCAGGAAATTAGGCTTGAGGCGAGGAGGAAGAACGCATGAGTTTGTTGGGAGACGTAAATACAAGATGTATATTTGTTTGTTTGTATATTTATGAGTACAAACAAACAAATTTATGAGTACAATATTCTAGGTGATCGTGGCTCAAGAGTTGGCAGTTCGTCTTGTAATCAGAAGGTTGCTGGTTCGAGCCCCGGCTCCGACAGTCGGTCGTTGTGTCCTTGGGCAAGACACTTCACCCGTTGCCTACTGGTGGTAGTCAGAGGGCCCGGTGGCGCCAGTGTCTGGCAGCCTCGCCTCTGTCAGTGCGCCCCAGGGCAGCTGTGGCTCCAATGTAGCTTGCCATCACATGTGTGTGAATGGGTGGACTAAGTGAAGCGCTATACAAATACAGGCCATTTTCTATTAAATAAACTCAAAAAATGACTGTGTCATTAAGAACACTAAATTATTTACAACAGTGACTTGAGAAAAGGCAAAACCACAAGGAAATTAAAAGTGGGGTTAAAAATAAATACCAAAATAGCAGCAGGCATTTTTAAAAAATTCAGCACGTCCATTCATAACAAGCTGGTTAGCCCTCACGTGAAAAAGCTAAACATCACTTTAACGATCATTTGTAGATAATTTAAGTAGCTGATATTCTTCTGGGTAGCTTTATATATAATACTAAAGCATAATTTACTGGTAGATTCATATTTTATATTACCATTT
This sequence comes from Copadichromis virginalis, assembly GCF_057382275.1. NCBI lineage: Eukaryota > Metazoa > Chordata > Actinopteri > Cichliformes > Cichlidae > Copadichromis > Copadichromis virginalis. The sequence goes on along the minus strand of NC_140632.1, from coordinate 6,435,139 downwards.
ACTTATGCAAAAGGATTAGTTGCTACAGCTTTAAGATAAATAAAGCAGAGTACAAAGTGCAAAAATATATAATTCGCTGCTGTGCTGTGGCACACCTGTGCCCAGATGTGAGGTATGTTTCCTCTATGTGATTAAACAAGTGCAAACACAGAGCTGAAACTATAGACTGTAGCTTGGTGACACTTGAAGAACAAGTTTCTAAATAAACAAGTGTTTTATTGCTGCTGATAAGCTAATGATGGGCGACTCTGCAGAGAAAGCTCTCTCTGTATGTTTCAGGCATTCCCATACTACTTCCCATCAATGTACATATATATTTTAACATAACTTTCTGTTTATGGCTTCCCGCTCTTTATTGATCTGTAGATGAAGTTGTTTGTCTTTTCGAAGTTTTTTTTCTCTCTCTCTTCCTTCCTCGACTGACACCTGATCCTGGAGTTTAGAGTTACCACACACAAACACAATAAGAGGCAGGGTGAGGGAGTGAGAGAGTTAAAGGCTGACTTTACATAACAGCAAATAGGGGTGAATGGATAAAGAAGTATTTGTTCAGTGTTAAGGTATTTGCTGAAGATAGAGCAAGAGAAGTAGACTTATTCAGGGAAGTCTGCAGTCCACTCAATCCTCGCCTATCAGCTGTTTGTCAGGTAAAATCCATCTCAGTGTTTTTGCCTAATGTGGGTGTACTGTCCTGTCTTAGCATGTGTTTAGCATAGAAGCTGTACATCTCTTCAGCTTGTAGACTGCAGGCAACAGAGGTGCATAGACAGCATACCACTTAGCTTAGAGAAGTTTCACTGACTGTGAAAACGAGAAATGGTTTGCAGTGAATCAGGGGTATTGTAGGGGGGTGTTTTAGTGTATTTCTGTTAAATGTGATTGTGTTTCCCCTTCTATGCTTGGCAATCTTCAGGACTGATACAGGTATTATATTCCCCTTGTGCATGTTTTATTTGCCATTTGTGTTGCCATGGATGAAACCTTTTAAAATTCGAAAAATCACCCCTGAGAAGTTTTCATAGACATTACAGAACAAAAGACACATTTGACAGCTTTTATAATATTTACATATCATAGTATCATAAACTAAGTGTTGTTCCTACTCTTCAACTGATGATTGAGAAGGATTTTTGAAATGATTAAAATATATGGCATCACATTCAGCAACGGTAGCATGCAATAGTCTTGAGCCACCCCTCATTTCTTTATATTTTGCTTCCAAGGAGCCGGTAATAGTTCTCCAGGCTTTCTGATGGTCTTTCAAAGGTTTTCATTGGTTGCTTTACTACTAATTTTTTAATTTTCTGTCTGGTCCTTGTACCTTACCATTATCAGAGGCTTGAGTTTTTTCTTTTGTTTGTTAAGCCACTTAACTCTGGCCTGTGAATCAAGCATAACATTCAATTCAAGTGTAAAAAAACATCTAACTTAGGGGATCAAACAGTTTTGCAGCATTACTCAAATCTTGGTATATCTACGCATGGTGTGCAGCGTGCCCTTAAAAAATCGGAGGAAATTGGCAGGCCTAAAAACTATCTGAAAGTCCTTTCCTTGGGAAATAGGAAAGAAATACAGCAAAGCCCTGACACAGAACCTGAGTGATGTAGCTGGCCCCTTAAATGATCCATCGACTGTTCACTGAAACCTGAAATGGTCCCAGTGGAAGGGTGGCTTTCAAGAACCCGTTTCTACGGAAGGCAACGGAGAGAAAAAGCTGGTATGGCAAATTAAACAAGAACTGGTGTGAAAGTTCTGATAGAGTGATGAATCTAAATTTCACATTTTTAGTTCAAACTGTTTTTCATATGTAGAGGAGGTTAGGAGAGAGGTATAGCAATGAGTGTCCCTAGCCAACTGTAGAATCCGGTGGAGTCTATATTGTAGTTTGGACTGCATTTTAGTCAGTGGTGTTGGGGATCTTGTCAAAACTGATGGAATTATAAACACAGAGAAGTACTTTTAGATTTTGGTGTGCCATACAAAACCATCTGTACAACGTCTGATTGTCCACAGCTTCATTTTCCAGCAGGACAGCTGAATCTCAAACACACTGCTAATGCAGTAAAAACATACCTGGATAGAAAAACACACATTGCAGCACTATCAGTTATGGATTGGCCTCCCCAGCACCCGGACATCAGCGTTATTGAAGCAGTCTGAAATCATCTGCATGGTGAACAGAACAAACAGCAGTCAACATCCAAAGAAGAGCTTTGAATTTCCTGTTGAAAACTATTCCAGAAAACTACTAAAAGAGATGAGAAAAAAGCTTGTCTAAGACCTACTGTTATGAAGAATAAAGCTGGTCATACAAAATATGGACTTTGGACATTTCAGGATTGTATAAGCTGTTTTTGATTTGTATACTGCATTTCCATTTATTTTTGCACTTTTCCATAAATTGTAGCAAAATTTCAAGTAAAGTATAAAGAAATGAGATGTGGCATCTCAAATGAGATGAAAACATCTCAGGATGTTTTAACTAGTGTAAACTGATATTAGATCATAAAGATCTTGTATTTAAAAAAATCTTGGACTGAATTTCATGGGGGGTGGATTAAAAGAAAAAGCAAGCTTTTTTTGTCTTTACAGTTGTTGCTGATGATAATTACATGAACATCATTAGTCTGAAAGGATGCACCAATCATTAAATAATACTTAGCAAGCTTTTTTCCCCTAATAAAGATAGGGGGCTGATTAGTTTCTAAAGGTTACAGAGATAAATGTTTCTCAGTTTAGGATTTGAGGATGACAGGCTCATAGCTGGCTCGTCCTCATATGAGGGTACAGACCTGCAGGGCAAAAGTTGATCTAGTGGGCAATGTTTTACTATCCAGATGGCTGTGTCAGAGTAATTCTCCTTAGAAGGGCTCGCCACTAATCCTCCAGAGAATCTGCACTGGCTTGATCTCGTGTTTGTATGTGAAACCAAACAGCTAGCCTACTGTAGCTCCCTGGCTGTGAAAATGCTGAAGTTCTCATTGTAAATGCCGTTGTATTGTGTAAATTGGAGCGCAAGTTATAGGTTTACTGGGAGGACACAGCTATCCACACTGTGAGCCTTTCTAAGGAGCAGAAAGCAAAGAGTCCACAGCTTTGCTGGGTGCTCACCATGCACTGAGAGGTTTCTGTAGGACAGAACAGGAAGGGATGAGATAATCAACAGAAGAGAGAGTGCTAGGAGAGAGAGAGAGAGAGAGAGAGAGAGAGAGATACAGGCACCATAGATTGAGTCAGGCTGATTAGGTGCAGATTCAAGTCATAAGATTGTCTTAATCTCAATGCTGGATCTATTTCTGCAACATGGGACCTTTGACAATCAGGTACACTTTTCAAGCTTTTAATATGCCTTCAGGGCTATAGAAAACCTAACTGCTGTTTACTGTAGTTTTTCTTATTGCGATCTTAGTCTTAATGGTGAGCCACACAAATTTGAATGTCTTAGAAGCAAGAAAAACGTTGACATTAAACTACACAGAGACAAAACCAGCCTTTTAGTAGTCTGTTACAGGGCCGTGAGATAAAAAAGGTTGAACACTTTAGGCACAAATGAAGGTGACTTTAACAGAGTGTGAGTAATTGTTGCGTTGTCGATGCTGTGAGGGGATGGGCTGTGTATGGTCTTTTTTCCCCATGGCTGGTCTGGATGACTCATAGGTGCAAAGGAATCAGCTGTGTCACCTTCACTGATGAGCAGACTCAATGAAACAGGGTTGTGTAAAAACCTAGTTTACCTATGCATATAAAAGCATGAACTCATTTTCTTTTTTTTTTAAGTGCATCCATGTGCAAATGTACTGGATGTAGCTCATAAAATAAACATGTGGCTGTGATGTGAAATAATGCACGGGCTTTAAAGAAGTTTCTGATGCACTGAACTTCTCTGTGTTTCATCGTACATGCTCCTCTGGACTGCTTTGCTGCTGGATCAATGCTGCTTTGCCCATGGTGAGTCCACTGAAGCACACACTCCACTCGCCTCTCAGTTACCTAACTGGGAAATCCAGTCATCTTTTCCAGTTGAGAGAGTTTATGTCACACTATTTTCACCAGTTACTAATATTTCAATCATTCAGCTTTATCTTTTAGTTGTTTAAAATCTGCTATAAATCACTGCTGTCTTTGTGTGGCTGTTTACTCCTCTTTTTGTAGATGTCAAATCTGCATGCTGCCTTACTCTATAAGCCAATTACTTGAGCTTTGTTAATCTGGGTGTGCGCATTGGTGTTTATTTACGGGTGTGTTTAGCAGCAGCCGTGCTTCACATTATCCCCCCCCTCCTCCCCATGAATTGGAAATAAACTGCTTATGAAAGTGAAATGGAGGCTAAAAACTAATGCGCTTCTGTAGGATGGGTTAGAAATCACGAGGAACTGTAATTAGAAATAAACTAAGCAAACCCCAAGGCTAAGCATGTTAATAATAAATGCATAACTTAAAAATATAGTCTGTATAAATAGTTTGCCACAGAAAAACATGTCTTGACCAACTCACATGCAAAATTTTAGAAACAATATTGAACCCGTATTGCATCATCTTATTCTTTTGGCTGCTCCCTTCAGGGGTTGCCAAAGTGGATAGTCTCCCTCCATCATACCTCTCTCTAGCATCCTCTTCTGCCACACCAACCCTCTGCATGTCCTCTATCACTACTTCTATGAACCTACTCTGAGGTCTTCTTCTTTTTCTCCTGCCCGACAGCTCCATCATCGATATATTTTGTCCAACATATACCACCATCACCAAACTATACATCATAGCAGGTCTCACTATTCCTTTGTAAACTTTCTCTTTTACTCTTGCTGCTATTCTTTTGTCACAAATCACCCCTGAGACTGATCTCCACCCACTCCACTCTCTTTCTCCCCTCTCGTGCACTGTCTTGTTGCTTTGCATGGTTGACTCAAGGACTTTAAACTCATCTGCCTTCACTACCACTACTACTTGTATCTGCAGGTTTTTCCTGTGTCCTTGAGGTGTGACTACTCATATGTGCTCCACATGTAGTTAAGTCAAAAATATGCATTACTGGACTTTACAGAGGTCTGTGCATTTTCCTGTTACTTTATGGCATTTGGCAAAAAACAAAGTATATTTTCAACTCAAATAAATTAAACCACAATAAAAAAACAGTTAAAATCATTGGCTGACTAAATCTTTATTTACATTTTATTAACTGTTTAAAACTGTTTTATTTTCACATATTAAGCTAAAATTCGTCCACTCTTCAATGTCAAGTCTAAATAAAATTAAACCAGTCCCCAAAAAGAAGTAAAAAATATCATTAACATTTGCGTCCTCGAGAGGGCGCTACTCCGCTACATTTGTACTACCATATCCGCACTGAACGTCCCACTGACGCTAAAAGACAATACGTGCGACCAATCACATATCAAGATCTAATACAGTAATGGCTCTAAGCCAATGGGAGCTTGCGAAAAGATGTTTTTCACTGTATGGGGCGGGCCTTAGTGGATGATGGATACGTCTGCTTTGAGCCCTCGCCAAATCTTCGGTGTGGACTGTAGTTGAGATTTTTGGAGGCTGAGGTAGTGGGACATTCGCTATTTTTTGGAGGAGAACAGAGCACGAGTCCACATTTGGGAAAGTCTCCTCATACGCATCGTTGGAGATTAACAACAGGTAACGAATAATTTGGCCTCTTTTAAATCACGTGATTTCTACATCAGCTACTGCAGATGATTCATCGCGTTTTGGGGGTATTTTGTACGTAATATATCGGTAGCGTACTTAACCTGCGCAAGTACCTATTGTAACCAGACGTAGTTGTTCTAACAAGGCAGAACAAACACCGCGTTTGTTACTGAAAGGTGTTATTTAGAGTTCTGGTCATACCTTCGCTGTGAGGCGCTTCATGGCGCCTATCTCCTTCCATATTATCCCTGTTATCACCTAAGCTACCTTCATGCCCCTTGCTCCTCGCGCGCGGATGTGTTTAGGTAGTTAGCATCAAAGATTTTGTGAAGCAGGTAAAAACCTGCCTAGCTTACATTGATTATCTAAATGAATAGACCGAGTTTCCTTACTCGTGGTAGCTGCATTGGGTTTTAGTTAGGTGAATGCTACCGCTGAGGTAACGGTAACTTCACATTAACGGTTGGTTCGTCTAAACACGCCATGGTAATCGTTGACTATTCAAACATCCGGCTCCGTTTTTGCGGGACAATACGTGTAGCTCCTTCCTGCCGCTAAGTTAACAAGTAGTATACGGAGATTTAAAAACACCACGCTGTTCAGAGTGAGTATGCAATTACATTTTCTTTCTATTTTTCTCCAGTCATTTGGCTGTGCTGACATGTGCTTTTAAAACCGTTTTCAAATAACTGGTATTTGTTTGATATAGTTTCGTGTTCGTGACTGGTTCACAAAGCTGTCTGGGAAACGCAGTCCACGTTGTTTGTTTACTGCATTTCAAAGAGGTTTTTAACCAGGGGTTTTAAACATAAGGCCCGGGGCCAGAATTGGCGCGGCAACTACTCCAAGCCGGTCGTTTGGACAGCTTTGGAAAATGTGTAGGTGGGGATAAATTTTGAACTTCATCAGGCTAAATACCCTCCTAGTGGTCATTTAAACAACTTTAAAATACTTAAGTAAAAGATAAACAAAAAAGTTCACGTTTTTTCACAATCCACTGTGGAATTTTCTTTTTTTTTTAAATAAATAATTTAATTATTTAAATTAATTACAGGACACTGGACATTTAGTTACCAGTTAACTTTTTGTGCAGTTTTACACATTTATTTCTTACAGTTTAGACTCAAAGAGATGTGTTGAAAGACTTCTTTCATTTACTACATGTAGAAAAACTGAGAGGTACTGTTGAAATTCCACCTTCATTACTTTTAATTTCAATAACCTTATATGGCCCAGTTAATATAAAGTGAGTATGTTGCACATGATGTAAAATGAGCTTGACGTCTCTGGTTTAGGCTATGTTGGCTTGACAAAATACAATTGTTGCTCTCATGACCAGGATATTAAAGAAGAAGTGCTATTGGTGTAGTAACATAAATCTGTCTACATGCAGAACAGTACTTGTGTTTCTTATTTGCTTTCTAGACAACACCGTAGAATCTGTGCTTTGACGTATGGGAAGGACGTAGCTACTTTACAGACAAATGCAGGCAGACTGGAAAGAGCCAAGATTGTGCTGACTTGTAAAAACTCGGTGGCAACTAGCAAACGTATCTGTTCATGTCTGTGTGTTCAGTGCCACTGTTAACATTAATGAAGTATGCTGCTTTTCTAGAAGTTATTCTTTAAATGTCTCCTTTTGATCATAAAACACATCCAATATATCCACGGCTATCTGTGTTTGATGTTTCGAAGTACCACAACTTTGAGCAATACACACTGACTAATATTAGGACATCTAGCCATGTACTTGGGTTCCTAAGTGTCACTCTTAAATCTAATCATACGCCATAGTATGTGATGTCAAGTACCCATGACCTTAATCAGCGCCACTCCGCTTGTGGTGTTCTGCTCTCTATGTGAAAGGAAGGTAGGTCAGATAGTAATGAAGGACATCAGGACAGAGATAAAGTCATGGACAGTAGATAGTCCCAGGCTGTGCCCCTAATGCATACACTGGGATCAAAGGCCTAACTATTGTTGTTTCTAAAAGTAAATCAGTTTATTTCCCAGGCTGCAACAGTTGTTGTACTTCCATGTAGCTGTGAAGTTTTTTTCATTCAGTGCAAAGATTTTTTGTAGGCTAGAGAAGACTTTGAGGACTTTAGAGCACAGCAGGCCAATTCTGCCCTTTCATAAATATTAGTGTGGTGACATACCACTTTAGATTCTCAATAGATTCAGGCCTGCCTAGTTGTAGCTGTTGTTGGCTAAACAGATGGATGCAGTGTCATTGCGCTCACAAGCTAACATAATGGTGGAGGTAGGAAGCTGTTGATGTGATTCTTATTTCTCAGTGTGGTGTAGGCCATAGTAAGTGTAGTCAGTGATAGCCCTGCTCGAGAGGTAGGTACATTCAAAACAACCAACCACTAACTTTTTCTTGTGGGTCTCTCAAACATCACTCGTTAGTTATTTATTTTGACACTCACCAAAGACATTTTGACCTTCCGCAAAATGAAATTTACCAGAATGGAGATAAAAAAAATTTTTTTACCAGTTTGTTTTAAAGTGCGTTGTAATTGAACAAAGCTTAAAATGCATTTTTGTTTATCAGACGTTTCTATAACTATTGATATGCAGATCAATCATTCTTTGTGCCTGTTTCCAGCCCCCAAAAAAACCTTGTGCAGGGCAGTATGAGGATCTTTTAATTTCATTTATTTATTTATTTATTTATTTTAATTTGGAAAAGGGGACCTGATTATACTTTAACATATTGATACATATCCATGTGGGTTGCGTGCAGAACAACCAGCATGTCTGGCTTTTCTTCGGTTATTTAAAAAAAACAAAAAACCCCTATGTGTGGACTCTGATGATGCCGCACCTCATTTGACTTGGCATGAGTGTTTATTCTAATATCATGAACAGAACGTAGATTTTCCAGTAATGTCGTTTCCGTTGCTATGTATCTCTGTTTGAAAACAAAGAGCTTGTTCAGTCCTCATGCACACAGCTACTGTACATTAACAAGAAGAGTTTTTGGAGCTACCTATCAGCTGAAGATTTTCTTATGAGACAGCTGTGTTCTTAGAATTAAATGCAGTTTCTGAGCTTCTGTTCTCAAATTAAGAACGGACACCTATACAATTTAATCCAACCTAGTACAACATCAAAAAAGCAACTGAGGAAATAAAATATTATTGTATTTGGTGATGCATGTTGTTTTGCTTTGCAGGTGTTTAGGTTATTGTTGTGTAGCAGCACATGTTGCGCACTTAGAGGCAAGTATAACGTTTCAGTTTTTAAAGCTTTCATGATTAGCAGCCACAAAGCCACATTTTAATGGGATTGTGCAGTGGAACATATATTAGTCCACATTCAGTATAAATTTTGGTGCAGACAGGAAGGACAATGTTTTGTAAGCTGTAAAGGGAAGCCCAGAGGCAAGCGTGTCTGTTTCTGGGGTGTGTTTTTTCCTGTCAGGCTCCTCGCTGCGTGTATAGTTTTATCTATAATCATCGGTGCCATGTTCATTGTCAGGCTCTCAGGATGTGCAGAACAGTGGCAGCTCTGTCAAACCCACTAATGAGAAGCCTTAATTGGTTGTTCTGGTGGGAGAATCTGCTCATTAGATCTAGCTGGAACTTAACTCTGAGCTTGCTGGAGTGCAGAGTGCAGAAACCTTGCATTTCCTTTGGCTTTTGTTTTTGATTGTGTTTTTTTAGCTGCTTCCGCAACCCCTGTGAATATCTGTATTGTGCATTCTGTGTCAGTTTACACCCCTAAAACCTATTTAACTGACCCACATTGACATCAGTTAGTACTAGCCCACTTCAGTATTAGATGCATTAGATCTGGTAGCAAATATAATAAATTGTACACATTATCGATCCCCTACTGTTATCAGTTGCTTGCTAGCACCTCTCTAATAAGCAATCTTACTCTTCACTTAGGATGGGTGTACACAAGACTCAGGGGAAGTAAGCATTTTTTAGATAGTCACTGCAAGTTGAAAGGCGTAATGAAGGAACACTGACACATGTAGTGAGGAAGTAAGAGTCAAACACAAGAGGAGAAAGAGGGTGAGAGTGCCAGAGAGAGTGAAAGATATTGCTTAACCATTCGGAAAGGCTATGGGAACATCCATGTGTGTGTGTGTTTGTGTGCTTATGTGTGTTTTCATCCTGACCCTGTGGGTTCAACAGAACTCGTCACATCAACTCAGACGCACACAGATAATCCTGCTGTCCTTCATCAGTTTGAATGAGTTGTGCCGTGTTGTTTTTATAAAGTAGCATATATTGGGGTGGGGGGGCCTTCACACATCCAGGTGACTGCAATTTTCTTACCCATTTTCCAGTGAATGAAAGTAGTTACTATAACCACAAAGCACACTCTGAGGCTTTCATCTTCTCCATGAGTGTAATGACATTTGGGGCAGTCACAACAGTTATTAAGGTGAACATATTGTACAGTGTGGCAGTCAGCCTCCACAGGCAGGTATTATCCTCTGTAGCTTTCACAGCCAGCAGGCACCACAGGACTCCGATTCACACAGAGAAGATCACAGAGGCACGGATGAATGGAAACTGTAATGCAGTGTTCAGCTTATTACCGCCACGGAGACGGTGAGTAGAGCAGTGTGCGGAAGGGGAATGAGGGATGGAGAAGTAAAGGGCGTGTTTGAAGGAGAGGGCAAAATGGAAGAGGGTAAGGTGAAGTCGTTTTTTTGAGGTTTAGCCACCTAAATGTCAAAAACGTCACATTTTCTTTTCTTAAATGCAAGCGTCCCTTGTAGTAGAATGGGACGCCCTTGTGTTGAAGGGCAACATCAGAGAAGAAAAAAGAAAGGGCAAACTGCCTTCCCTGGCAAGTGTCAAGCTCTGAAAGAAATGATAAAATAAAAACAGAAAGAGAGCGTGGGCCTGTGGATCTGGCCCAGAGCCAGACATAGTTAAAAAGAGATTAATCAGCAGAGGGTCACATTCTCAGAGAGAGGCTGAACAGACCAGAGGCAGTGGCTTCATCTTTTGAAAGCCACAGTTTGGGTCACAACACAAGACAGTCTTGGCACTGAGAGTATCAGCTAGAAAAGGCTGGTAATATTATGTTCTTGATACTGATATCATATCTTGCGGCATATCCTCAGGATTGCTTCCTGAAACTTGACAGTTGAAACTTGAAGATTTTTTCAGGTTAATCTTCTCAGGGATCACTTCCATCATCTGTAGTTAGGTACTCTAAAAATCTATTCAATGAAAAAGTATAAAAGGCAAGCAAAGTAGCATAATGCATGATGACCTAGGGCTGTGTAAATAATCTGAACATGGATTAAAGAGTACTGTTATATTAATTATCAAATGTTCATTTGTTTATTTCTGTGAGTGCAGCCACACTAACTTGTTCTCATTAGCAGCCACTGACATGCTCTGGAGTTTGTAAAACATTTTGGAAAGAGCGTATTGAACCCATTGACTGTGAATTTGTGGGAAACTAACAGAAAGTAGGGTCAGTAGTTTTTCTCATTAGCCAGAAGTATTTGTGACAGAGTGTGGTAGTAAGGAGCTCAGAAACTGGCAACGAACAAAAGTCAAACATAATACCCAGTTTGTACATAAATATTCAGGTAATGAGACTTCTAAAGTCTTAATCAAAGTTATTGATACTTTGCTGTTTAAATTGAATCTGCCATTTTTCTTTCGGGATCTTAATAATCAAGACTTATCTTGATGGATGTACATGGTGAGGACTAGTTGACAATGTCTGTTTGTGTGCATCTTTGTGACGTCAGCACCTACTTTTTCTGCTAGCTATGTGCCTGCAGTCATGTTTCTGTATACAACTTCACTAACTTCAGCATGACTAACTTCACTAGCAAGTATCTCTGCTCTCATTAGTGATGTACCTGTCATATTTGCCATGTACGAAAGAGTCTTGTTTTAGTTGCCAGCCTTGACTCTAGTTGCCCCCACCCTATATGTTTAAAAGTGAAATAGTACTGGGTCCACTCTAGTAATACAGCCTAGTATATTTATACATGAACAGTATATTTATACATGAACCTGACCCATTCAGATGTTGTTAATGTGGGATCTGTGGTCCTATGCTGGTGTACATTTGTGTAGGTCTTTGGCTATGCAAACTGAAGGACTATGGGTATCCAGCCATGTGTGGTGGGAATGCTGATTGGTTGAAAAGTTTGTTTGAACAGGAAAGAATGATGTTGGAGTTCACCGCATAGAAGGGGGCGGAGACAGCATGAGAAGCACAGACAGTTGTTTTTACCATTTGAATTTGCATCACGACAAAGAAGTTCATTGACTTTTATGACTTCTTTGTTCTGTTTGGCAGGGGCTTCACCATGACTGTAGAAAATATGGATGACCTCATAGGTTACCAAAAGTGAAGCCAAAACATGTCAACTGCCTCTGGTTGTTTGGCTATAGTATCGGTCATGACCCCCGACTCCTACGTGTTAGCTAGCAGGTCCTGCAATTGTGTGGTTTCACTGTTGTACAGGAAAGGAAGTGGAGCCTTGTTGTCAATCATCTATACAGTCAGTGGGGCTAAGTTAAAGGACCAATAACAGTGCAAACACATGTTTAGAGTGTTTAGAATATCCCACTGTACTGGATGTTTTACACGATTTTGACACCGTCCCCCTGGTGACAGTACACTACTACAACATACAGATGATGGTCCACAAAGGAGGCTTAATGGAAAAGATGTCTGAAAGTGGCGTCAGAAATTCATAAATACATGTTGTTTCAAACTTTGTTGCACTTGCTTTTCTGCTAGCTACCTGCCTGAAGTGAAGTTTCTTTATACAAGACACCATCCATAAATTCTGGAAGACAGCTTATTACTATAGTCCTCAAATCTGACGCATGTAAATCCTAATGGAGTTTTAATCTTTAAATCTTCTTTAAAATGACATATTACCCACTTTTCATAGTCTTGGGGATAAGTGTTTTTTTTAAAGCCCATAATATGACCCTCTTATAAAGAAAGAAACAGAGGTCCTTTTTGACATGTAGCCTTTGTGTCATACTGTACTAGCAATGACTGCCAAAATATTACTGTAAGGGAAACAAAACTTCTGTATGACATAACACAGACACACATGAATGTACGGATGTTTTGCTCTGAGTAATTTCCTGTTTTGTTTTTTTGTTTTTTGTAATTTTTTGTAGATTTGTGGCAGTTTCTGATGAAAGTAGGATACGTTAAACAGGTACTCAGGGAGATGTGTAACCAAAAATGCAAATTAAAAGATAGAGGTATGGGAGATTGGTTGGAGGGGGAATCGGGAAGAGAGTTACTTCCTGTTTCCTGGTTGGAGGTCAGAGGTCACTGATCTGAGATTTAGCTGAAATAAAATGACTTAATAATCTGCGGGGTTATGTCATTTGCTTGGACAATAAGAGATGGTCACATAAAGATGTGTGACTATGTGTCTTCACTTTAAAGGCAACACGGCCTTGCAGTAATTGAGAAAATGGCACAATGTTCTGAAATTGAGGACATCTTGCAGTGTTCACAAAAGGGATGGCTAATTTTAGATTTCAGGGTTAAGGTTAGTAGTTACGAAATGAATGGCAGGGAGCTGTGATGGTGGTGTGTGCTCATGTTGCAGTGGTCTGAATGCTCACTGTAGCATGAATGGAGAACATGCTGATTACTCCTGACGAGGGCTGCTGATTCTTTTACTTGTCGGTCACTCTGTGGATAATTGTCTTTCCTAATGCACACAATAGTCTTTTTAGTCTATAAGTGATCATAAAATACAAAAAACCCTCTCATCACAGTCCAAAAACTGCTTATTTTATCTGAGCAACTCAGTAAAACTATGCTCTTATTAGTATGTGAAGAATAAAAATCGGCAAACATATGTAACCAGTATGTGTGCCAAACAGACTAAATGGTTGAGGCATGGCATGTTTTGGTAGTTTTCTGACAGACTGCAAGGCTTTTAGAGTCTTTCTAATCAATACTTGATGAGCCGTGCATCCTCTTTAGGCTCTGGCAGAGGACTAGGATGTGTTTCGCTCCATCTAAATCAGCTTGCCACACAAGGCGACCGTAACAAAGAGCCTTGATGACCATGAAGTCATTTGTTTTGCCAGAGCACCTGTTGTCACCACCCTCTATGGGATATACATTGCCATAGCAACACCATACCCACAGCTTGTTGAGCCGCGCAGTTTCACCGTGGGTTTCGCTCTCTTCATCTTTCACTCATTCTTTATCACCTTCCAGCTAATGCCTACCTTTTTCCTCTCTCCCTTTCCGTCTTTTTCACCCACCTCCCCCCCTCTCTTACACACACAGTAAATTGTATCTCCTCTCATGTGCACTTGTGTGACCCACCCATACTTTCTCCCTTTGTCTCTCATTCACACAGACTGGGCACTTGCGCCTGACTGCTTTAATCGCTGAATAGGGGAGTTTAGCATTTCACAATAGCAGTTATGAGCTGACCCATTATTCTCACCCCCACACAGAAAGAGAGGCTCAACCCGGGAAGAGTAGATGCATGAAAAATACCATATAATATGATTAATTTATTGCATCGTTAGTCTGTGTTATGGCATTATTGCATAATTTTTGATATGTCATGATAATAAAGCAATAAATGAGACAATATTTTCATTAGTTAGTAGTTAAATAATGCCAAAAATGACAGCACAAAAGCCTTATATTCACAGGTTGCAGTTTCTAAATTGCTTAGGCAATGCTGCTTCAACCCCCGTATAGTAAAAGCATATTCCTGGTGTTTCTAAGCATTGTATAAAGAAAATATAATTTATACGTATGTAAATGAAACCCTCAAGTAAGTATTATTTGCAGGGGCATATAACATCCATAGACAGAGGTAATGGACTGAGAACTAGCACCTGTTGAAGAGTAGAGTTTAGTACATGAGACTTGACAGTAATGATATAGTGACTAAAGTAATGACATAGTATTGGTCACTTAAGAATTACCCAGGAGGTGAATTTTCATTTGTTAAGCTCAAACCAAAAGCAAAAAGGCATCAAGGAACAATTGTGTCAATGCCTGTGTTTATTTCAAGCCAGTGAGGTTGACATCAGGTGTAGTTGAAGAGAAAGAGAGTTGGGTGAAGGGATGACTGACAGACCGGCAGGGAGACTGACAGACACACAAACATAAACAGGGATTATCCTCTGTGTAATCCCCAGTTTGAGGGTCAGAGTGCAGTGTACAGAAACAGGCATGTTCTGAATTTTCACACCAGCAGTATGTGTGTACATCTGTGTGAGGGTGTGTCAGAGCGCAGTAGTCATCACACACTCAAAGCTCGTGTGTCTATTAGAGATGCTGAGAGTATGTTTTTACATATGTGTAAGAATCTGCTTTGTGTGTTTGTGTATGCATGTGTCACTGGATGGCAGATTGACAAATCATACAAGAGAACGGCAGAGATTAGAATTGTGTATCTGCTTGGTTATTTCAAAACAGGGCTCTGTAACTATCAGCTGTTCGGCTGTGGCGGAATAGTTTGGAAAGCTTTTAGCTTGTTTGGATGACTCGGAGCGATCTGCAACTTTTTAATTCAATAGGCACAACTGCATGCAGTTCCGTTGATTTCCAGCACTGTGTGTTTTGGACTCCATTTGACTCTGTCAGAAACAAGCTTCGCTGCTCAGTGAAATGCTTGAAAACATTTCTCAGTGCACAGCAAGACAACGGAGTGAACCACTCATTGACTCAAACAATGAAACAATGCAGCTTTGACATGAAGGTAGTCATTTTGCATCTATGTAAACAAGTTTTACATGTAGATAACACCTCTGAGTTTGTAGGTTTTGTAGCAGCATTGTGTCTAGAAAAACCCAGCTCAGCATTTGAATGATTGTTCTGATATTTTTTTTATTGACATTCATGGTGCCAGTGTGATGTATCCCACCTACTAACAGGCCACCAACAGGCCAAATTAAAAAATTATTCACTGAATTATCTCTACTTAATTATCTTATGAAGCAGCTAGAATATATGGTGCACTCACCATATTTTAATATACGTTGTTGCTCTCATAAAAGCTCCTCCTTGGTATAATTTGCAGTGTTTCTGAGTTCAAATAGACATAAGAAGAATGTTTTTGCCCCTTTCGCCTGGCAGCTGTGACAATCATTCAGCTGGTACACATGAAATGGACATTGTAGTATTCAAGAATTCAGTGTGAGAACAAATCAAGAAACGGGCCCTTTGTTCATCCAGCACTACAGCAGCTGATAAGGGGAAAGCTGGAGGTTTGTCCTCTGTGCTGTGACAAAGTCCTCTGCAGTAGAAAAAAACCTTTGACGGTCAACAGATGCTGCAGACTTCAAGGTAGTATTTAGCTAGCTAGTTTTGGCTAAATGAGGAATCTGGTTCTCACTGACGTTCCACTATATGTGCGTATTTGGGTCCGCTGCCCAATAGTGCTGCACCCCTGCTTCCACCTCTAGAGACCAAATCTTTGAAGGTACTATCTGTGCTGCAGAAAATAAGTTTTCAAACACTTCAGGGATTTGCGCTCTTATGGGTGAAGGATCACCACTCTGGCAGCTTTTTCTGATTTCAGCTTTTAGGGTTTGTTTAATTCTGTTCAATAGGAATAAAACTAAAACTTTTTGTCATCATAGTGACAGAAAGTTTATGGTTCTCAGGACCTCAAAACTAAACAGCTGTGATTATTATTTTCATTTTAAATTAAGTTTAGATTGATACCTTGATGAAACAGTAGGTCTCAGGGCAGTTATCCAGAATATTCAGTCAGCATGTTGAAGATCCTGCCAGGAGTGTTCTAGTAATCCAAAAAAGGATTAATAGGTATGAGTGGGGTTTTTTTTGTCTTTGCTTTTTTTAAAAATACAGAACTTTGTAACTTCCTGACATTCACCGAAATGAATGAAAATAATGCTAAGGATGCTATCAGGGCCTAGAAATGAGTTTGTGGAAAAACAGTATTTACTATTATCATTATTATTATTAGTGCCATGTATGGATTTTAACCTGCATGGGTAGAAGTTGGCTGCTGGTACTCCCTTTGCTAGCATTAGCTGACTTCTACCCTTTTAAGTTTTACTTTTACTTTTTAAATTTAAGTTAGTTAGATTGATAGCGAAATTGTGAACAACGACATCCCGATGTTCTATGTTCCCTATGTTAGATGCTTGCTGGATGACCCAATGACATTTGCTACCACTGGAGAGATGTTCATATCAGCAAATTGATCTAAAGTGAAGGCTTACTCTCTTTACTCATAGCTTTTTAGAAGCGTCGTGCACAGAGCTTCGTTCGCGTTGGCTGACTAAACCCGAAACACTCGCAACCATTTTACTTACTACATTTTCGTGTACTGCTTGCCGTCTTTCGTAGGTCACCGAGCTCGCTTGAATGTTCATTTTTGTACCATGCACGACAATATATGACCTCAGTTTCATGGTGGTATTAAAAATTATACGATCAAAAATTTTAAAGTCTGTAATTCAGTAATATTGCCTGACCATATAAGTCAAGTACAGTAATCACATGAAGAGGTGGAAAAGTCTTAAGTCAGTGTGTCAGTGTATCTGTTGCAAGTTGCAGTCTTCCTCATCTTTCAGAATCTGCCGAATCTGAGTAACTCTGCTTCATAGATGCATGCTTTGTGTTTTTCAGTGGTAGTATCATTGGAGGGTTGCTGTTGGTTCAGTGATGGTGGGAGTAGGGGGAGAAAAGTAGCTGTTGCGGTTGTTGTAGGTCCAGCATGAAATATCAGCTGCTAGTCTGATGTGCTATGAAACGGGTTTAGACACGGTCATAATCTCTATTGTCACGTAAGCTCCGTCCACTAATCTGTATTTTTGCTGTGGTAATCTCTTGTCTCCATGGGGATTTATTGTTGTAGAGCATGAATGCGGTTTCCATGGAAACCAGTTTGTCCTCTTTATTCTTTCAATTATGGCCCATAGAATCAGGAAGCGGGGTATGTTTTTATATTAGATTGAGGCTTGTCATATCTACTTTAGCAGATGAAAGTTAACAGAAATGTGTAGGCACTAGGTCGACGCTCTCTTTTCTCTCTTGTTGTACAGTTTAGCACCCACGCCTGTTTCAGCCTGTTGTAAATTTTTATCTCTTGGCCACAGTCCAGGCCAGGAAGTTGTCGTTACTATGATGACAACCCTAAAACCCAGTCAGACAGCAATAAAGTTGTAAGTGGAGAAGAATGTGTGTGTGTGTGAGTGTGTGAGACTCATGTGACAGCAGTCTAGTGTTTAAAAAGTGAGAACACTAACTCCCTACATGTGCGCATGGGTAATTTGGTAGAAGCAGGTAACGTAGGAGCATTTTCCTTGGAGATGTCGCCAGCATTAACTACTCTTTTTTTTTTTTCCTTTTTCTTTGTATTGTATATAAAATGAAGCTGGAAGGTTTGGCATTCTAAGCACACAAAGTAAAGGCTTAGTGTTTTAGTGTTTCAACAAAAGATTTTCAATATGAAAGCGAGAGAAAGACATTTTTTTTTCATGGTTTTTAAAATGTCATTGTTGGAAAGGAAGATGCTTAATTTCCTTTAGTGATAAACACTGTGAAGGAAGGAAGTGAAAGATTGTGAATTGATTGAAAGTACAACTTTGTATGAGCTTTTAGGCATGGTTTTCATGCCAAAAGATGTGAACAACAGTGTTGTGAAAATGCAGTTTTCATGCTAATGTCCATTAGTAATCCAGCATAGTAGGCATGTCTGTGAGATTGTTCGCTCTCCCTCTCTCTTTCCTTTTTGGATCCTTCTTCAGCCTATCTCCATTGCTGCTCTTTTCTCACACACTTTTCTTGACTATCTCCACCCCCTACCTTCCCATGCTCTCTCATTTTCTGCCCTCATTTCTCTGAGCAATCGTCCCGGGGGAAGCAGAGCTCTGAGGGAAAGAGAGGAGAGGATGTAGGAGAGAAAATGGCAATGACATTTTGTAGGGCAGGCATTTGCTAAGAGGTGGGAAGGGAAAGGAAAACGAATAGAAGAACAGAGGCAGAAAAAGTAAAAGAAAGTGCAAACAGAGGGTAAACAGAACGTCAGAAGAAGGAAGAGAGTTGCAGGGGGGGAAAGAAGGCAACAGAAACAACAGTAGGTAAGGTCATTAGTTCGTCAGTTAATTCAGCCATTCAGTCAACCGTTCATCTGTAAAATGAGAGGTGTAACAAGCTGAGTGAGGATTTTTATTATTGGCAGATTTCTACTGCTTTGATGGTCTTGTGCAGATCAATTAATTGAAGGAAGGTCACATTAAAGAGATGAGGCTGAATAAAATCAGAAAACCATATTTCTCTCAAGTGTGCAGCTGGCAGTGCTGTGTCTGAGTTTGTGTTTACAATGAATCTGCAGGCTATTTGTGCCTTTTTAGACATCTGGGTTATTTGAACGCTACTAATTGGCTGTGAAATAGGATGAAATGTACCACAGCACCCAAGCATTACAGTACATGCCTCTAGACAAATTCTGCATGAAAATCTCCTTGATGAAGCAACAAAACACATCTTCTGATGATTGCTTATACAGGAGATTATGACTCAGAGTGTTTAACCCATATTTGACCCCGTTTATAAGAAACTTGGTCACAGTTTCCTGCCATAAACTGTCAAGTGCGTATATATGTCTGTGTATTTGAAGCGAGATTGTAATGTCACTGGTGTTTTTATATGGACTGTGGGAAGAGGAGAGAAACAGGAGGAGTGTAGAGGGAGATAATACGAGTGGGTGATTGGGGGGGGGGGGGGGGGGGATTGAAAGGGGCCCCAGGAAGAGAGGAGAGAGATGAGTGCAGAGATTTAGTGAAAAAGAGAAAGAGGCACCCTGGACTGGAGAGCAGAAGAGAGAGTTGTGAAGAGGGTGAGTTAGATAGTTGTGAGAGAGGTAGAACAAGGTTGCTGGTGTTAAACAGTTGCGGATAAGGAGGGCAAGTTTAAAGCAGGCCTAAGTGGCCGTGACGAAGCTCCACTCTAATGCCAGCTCACACAAACGCACACTTAGAGCTGGCCCATTGAGAAACAATGTTTCAAATGAGTATGAACTGCAGTTGGTCTGTAGTAACAGAGCTGTTGTGATGACTGACATAGTGGAAAAAATAGATCTGTTGCCTCTCAAAATTGGTTTAGTCTCTTCGTGTCTGTGTGGTACAGAGTTATTTGGTTGTTTGGTTTGCATTGTACACTGGTCGTATTTTTTTTTTCTTTTCTGCCGTCATAGTTTAGTCTAGTGAGACTGACCATGTTATTTTAAATGACGACCGACTCTAAAATAGACTTTTCCAGTAGATGCTACTCGTTGCATCTGAAACTACATCCAAATAAAGGTTATAAGTAATACTTAATGTAAGTAATAACTCAATGCGAGTCTTAGAATCCAAGTCTTGTCACTTTAGTCGTCTTAGCACAAAGCCCAGGCAGTTATTTTAGATTGAAAATTTCCTGAATCTCCGGCTCCCTCATATCCCAAAATTGCTCTGTTGGAATAATATCTGGTGACTGTGGAGGCCATGTGAGTACAGAGAACTCAATGTCATGTTCATGAAACCAGTGTGAAATTGGTGATGATAGCAATTATTATTATTATTAGCGAGATTGTTGGTTTGTGTGGAGCTATTATCCTGGTTGCTAGGTTTAAAAATGGTGGTTGAGATTTTGTTTGTGTAGGAGCGTCTTTCGTGACTCATCAAGTAATCCCACTGACGGGCCAGTTAGTGGCTCAGATCACATGGTGCTCCGGTGGAGTAGGTACTAAAAAGCACCTGGTACCAGGAACTTCCACCTAATGGAAAATCTAAAAGTCAAGTCAAACCAATTAGGTGCTTGTAAAATATTCCCCACAACACTATATCATCACTGCCAGTCTGAACCGACGCAAAGATGGGATGGATCCATACTTTCATGTTGTTTGCGCCAGTTTCTGAACCTACAACTCAAATAGTGCAGTAGAGATGGAGACTGAACAGACAGGAAACATTATATGTTGTCCAATTTTGGTGAGCCCATGTGAGTTGTAGCGCAAATTTCCTGTTATTCCTTGACAGGAGTCGCACCTGGTGTGTTCTTCTGCTGCTCTATCCCATCTGCTTCGAAGTTCGATGTGTTGTGTATTCAGAGATGCTTGTTTGCATACCCTGGTGGTAATTTAAGTGGTAATTGGAGTTACCGTTGCCTTCCTATCAGCTTGAAGCAGATGTAACATTCTCCTCTGACCTCTGATATCAACATGACCTTTTCACCTACAATACCACCCCCCCTTCTTTTTTTTAAATCTATGACAATTCTCTGTAAACCATAGAAATAGTTGTGTGAGAAAGTCCCAGTAGATTAGCAGTTTGTGAAATATTTAAACCACTTCAATCACCGTTCTTACCCATTCTGATGCTCCTGATGCTCACCTTGAACTTCAGCTGATAGTGTCTGTATGCCTAAATTTACTGCCATGTGAGTAGCTGATTAGAAATTTGTGTTTATCAGCGCTTAAACTGACTTATCTTATTGTGTACTTGTTAGAGTTAGTTTTTTTTTTAAATAAAACAAATAGTCAAAATTTAGTAAGTTATCTGTCTAAAAAATAAAACAGCTTTGTGAGAGGATTGGAAGAAAACATCAAAGCATAACTTGTTCATTACGTCATCTGTGTATTATTTTTGTGTAAAATCCATCTCATAAATGTACTTCACCACTGGAGAAGTCAAACACATGGATGTGGAGATGAGTCCCACTTATCAACAAATGATAATATAAAAAAAAAATCACTTTTGTTGTGTAATGTCAGCATTTTAAAAGAACATTTTTTTAAAAAATCTTTTGTTCACCTGTCTGCACAGGAACATAGTGTCTATATCCTTTCTGATGTTTGCATGCTACACATACACCTCCTTCTCCCTTCCCTACCTCATTAGCCGATCATGCGTAAGGAGACCTGTTCTATTTTTACTCCCGCCCCCTCCCTACACACCACTGGTGCTGGGTGGGTGGGTGGGTGTGCGTGTATGCACGTCCTCTCTTATTGAAGGTGGCAGGGCAGAAAAAAGAAAGACGGAGAGCGGGTAAGATGGTCACAAAATAAAATGCAGACGATGTAATGAATAATAGAATCATAGGAATGAGGCCAGGAAAGCCTAGTCTGGGTGATGGAGAAAATAGGCTGGGAAAGATTCGAACAACTGAAAGCACAGTGAATGATGATGACTTTGTAGTGCTTGATTTATGGTTAGCTTTTAGCCTGAAGCTACTAGATTAAAGGAGGCTGTGTGTGCAGCCAGGTAGGCACCCTGTGTGGATGGATTTCCACATTCCTGACCTTAACATGTCCTTACTGTTTGTGTCATCGCCACATAGTGTTATTAACAAAATTTGCGTCACCGCAAATGAAAGTGTCTGTTTTGTGATAGGGTGTGTGTGGACAGGCTGCCAAAGATATTTGGGTTGACGAGTGTGTGTGCTGACTAGGGCTGCCACAAACGATTATTTTGATAGTCGACTAGTCACCGATTATTTTTGCGATTAGTCGACTAATCAGATCATCATCCATTAGCTTACAGCTTTAAGTGTTTAAGGTCTGTGCTAACTAAAAATAAAGACAAGATGATAGTTTATTAAATTTTAATGAAATTTGCAGATTGTTTCGGTGAAGTTTAATAAACTCCTTGCTTTCTAAAATATAACAGGACACTGGAGTATATTCTGGAGCATCTCACACTTCTGATAATCAGCTGTCTGCTTGACGTTTATTCAGCTGTGTAAAAACTATAACTTTAATCTCAGCCAAACCGATTTACTCAGGAACAAATAAAATACTAAAAAAAAAAAGCCAAACAATAACATTTTAAGTTATCCAAGTGACTCATATATATTTAACCTGAGTAGCGAAAGACGGTGGTGGGTTTGAAAACGATTTGCGGGGAGTCCGGTGTTCTCACGGCGCTAGTGAGCCTAGCCCCTGGCTCGCTAACGAGCTAGTGGGTAACAGATGTCTCCGAAAACGTCGGAGCGCTTTTGAAAATATGTGGTGTCCTGATAAACTGAGCCGATATTTGAGGTTTACACAGCTACATTCTCGGCTGAAAACATGTTAAACGTTTATTTTGTGACCCAGAAAGAATAATAAGAGTAACATTAAAACTAACTAGCTGCCGCCATTGTTGGAAACTGCGCTGGGCCGCGCTATGAATTCTGGGACACAGCTGCTTCTTCTTCTTCGGGGTTTAACGGTAGCTGACATCCTTGTACATGCAATGCTGCCATCTTCTGTTTCAGTCCGTTATTACACTCTTAAATCCTGCCACTTATTCCTGCGTCTTTTGTGATCGTACAAAGTTTCAAACGACGCGTCGACTATTAAATCAGTCGTCGACGATTTTGATAGTCGACGTAATCGTGACTAGTCGACAAATCGTGGCAGCCCTAGTGCTGACCACAGCTGCAGGGTAAAACCAGTGATTCACATTACAAGCGATTGAGAAATTCGTCCGCTTTCTCTTTCTGTGTGTGTGTGTGTGTGTGTGTGTGTGTGTGTGTGTGTGTGCGTGTGTTTGTGTGATTGTTTGTAACCAGCTGTTGACCCAGATGAAACTTATTGTGTTGCATAATGACTTCCCAAACCTTTGTGTTTTTCTTTACTTGTGTAAAAACACAGTTGATGTCATTCATTAGCAGCTGTGAGCCAAAATTGGCTAACTTATACGAGCCTTTTTATTTCCTATGACATGTTTACAGACATAAGAGCTTTCTATTTTGTTTTATAGTCTGTTTTACCTCCAGTGTAGAAGAAGCACAGATCCCTCTCAAAGGAAAAAGAAACACAGAACCATGTGGCTCATTTATAAATGACGAAAATGTTGCATGCCATGAAAAATTGATATTCTTGCCCAAATAAGTGGTTGAATTCGGTCAGGTTATTCAGAATTTTTCAGTAATGTACAAAATTTGTATAATGCAAGGCATAACCAGTAAGCTAAAACTAAAGATCTATTTATTGTGTAAGTATCTGTTTAATGTGTTGCTTTTAAAACTTTAACTCAACGCTCTTTCATCGTTGTCACTTTTGCTGCAGGTTGATTTGTCACCATGACAACAGAAGCGGGCTCTGAGACGGAGGTGAAGGAGAAAGCTGAGGAGTCAGCCGCTGAGCCCGACCAATCGGAGAAGGCCACGGAAGATTCCCAGGAAGTAGCAAACGCTGAAGTAGAGGAGAAGGAAAGAGCAAAGGTGAAGGAAAAAGAGGGGAAGGAAGGCAAAGGAATATCTCGATACCTGCCAACATGGCTTAAGAAGCAGAAGTCTCAAAGCCAGGTGAAACTGGGTTCACACTGTTGTTATGTTATATTGTCACAACTCTGTAGGGAATTTTACTTAAATTATTTAGCAACAATCGTTTTTCAGGCTCATTTTAACTGCTGGTGCATTAATGAACTTTTATGTTAGATTTAAATTTTATTTGGATTTATTTGGGTTTTTTGCTAAGACCTCCCCAACGAAGGAGGACCCCCCTACAGAGGAACCTGTTAGCGAGGTGACACAGGAAGAGGAAGGGCCTACCCCAGAAGTGAACGGTCACGCTGAGGAAGTGGAAGAGAAGGAGGAAGTCAAGTCTGAGCAAGTGAAGGAAAAAGAAGCAGAAACTCATTCCAACGCCAGTGCAGACACTGAGGTACTGCTCACGGGTTCACTACAACACTACATAGCATATGCTTTAAAGTAGAGTCAGAAAACAAGATATCTAGTACTGTCAGGTTATAATGGTGATTTCAGAAAAAGAAATATAAACATCCCTTAAAAAATGGTTAAGCTTATTTTTACTTCTTTTTAAACTATGCCTGCTTCCTCCAAAATCTCATTCTGTCAGATGAAAAGCTCAATAACACTCAGATATCTATATAGCATGCAAACTGAAGAAAAGATGAAAAATCCTTGATTATGTCCAAAGGAACATAATCTGTCTGTCACCACTTCTACATCTGACTAATACGTGTTTTCTGCCAAGTCAGTAATGGTTTCAACACAGTTCCACCAGAGGTGGAAATAACCATGATACAATATTATCACAGCACTTCACTCGTGATATGATATTATTGTGATTTTTAACATTTTGATATATGGTTGGTAGAGAGGTAGCTTTGTCAGGCCAAGTTTCCCCAGTGTCGGATGGTTTTTCAGTCGGACCGATTTAATGTCAGTTTGCTCGACTAATGTTATCTCAGGATGGTGATGCATGAGATGAGTATTACCAGAGTTTTTTACTTTATTTAATTAAATATTGATATTTGTTATTCCTGTATCGGTATTCTGTATGGATTTTTTCCACTAAAAAACAATGGTGCTAAAAATCTGGTATGAGCTCTCCGTTCTTTACAGCTCTACATCAGCTCATTGGCACAGTGTCAGTGGAAACAAAGTTTAGGTAACATATTATATTCAGACTTTTAGTATCAACCTTGTTTTATGTCAGAGAAGGAGACCTATGAAATGGGAGTAAAAGTATCCTGCAGCAGTTGCGTCGCTAATAACAGAATACATGTCTGTACCAGGGAATTGTGTGTACTTTACCTGATGGGCTGAGTGAATGGCTTTGCATTTCAGTCTCCTTATGCCTGTGGTAAATAAATTAAAAATCAGTATAGTCATTTACAAACCCTCATGGAAACACTAGACAGACTACAAGGCCAGTGTCAGTATTATTGTACCCTGTAACATATTCTTTAGCGGTCAGAGTGATTAAAGTTCCCCAACAGCATTCTGCTTTTGTTAACCAGCCACATATTGTGGTAAACACAGATGGTAAGAAACCCAACAACGAGATGTGATATTTTCTACAATGTTCAGACAGTGTTGATGTGTATTGACAGTTTACAGCAAACTGCTTAAAAATGCTGTTAAATTACCAGAGCAACAAAGAAACACTGGAGCATACACACACACACAAACTCCTTTCTCCCTTGTGCACATGCACACACATGGACTCTTGCATCCACTGATCACATTAAGCCACCCAGGCCCACCCGGTGACATCAACATTTCAGTGATCAAGCCAAAAGAAACGCCTGCCTTTTCTATGAGCAAATTCAGACTAGAGGGGGAATTACACACGGAAAGGAAAGTTTGGTCTCAACAAGTAATGAAGATATTCTTATGTTTTTAAGAAGATTGCAAGTTTATTTATTTATTTCTTGCAAACCCTGTTAGCCTGCCAAGGAAGAGAAGGTGGAAGAGAGTGCAGAGAAAAGTCCAGAAGAGACCAAGGAGACAACAGAGGGAGAAGGAGCAGAGGAGGAGACGAAGGAGAAGGAGGGAGCAGTGGAGGCTGAAGGGGAGGCAGGAGAAGGCCAGACCTCCATTTTCCAGTCTCCTCTTCGTCTGGTGAGAAAGAACAAGATGAAGTTGGTGGTGTGTCACGTGACCCTGCTGGATGGGACTGACTTCACCTGCGAGGTGGAGGTAAGACTGTGATAAAATTCATAGAGCAATACAACCACAGTGTAAAACATGGCTAGTGTAACCATGTGAGATCAAGATAGTATGTTATGGCTCCAAATATAGTGTTTCCACTTTAATATTCTAAAGGTTTGCCTGTCATGGTACAAGAGTTCTCACACTTTTCTATATCCATCAGCAGTTTCTTGCTTCCTTTGAATACTGTCCTTCGAAATGTAGTTTGTTTCTGTGATGTAAGGAGGTTCCTCCAGTTGTTGACAGAGCAGGTCGACACATTGTCCATCTCATGTTCTTATGCGCGTCACGTGAGTGCCAGTTTGTCAATGATGTAATCGCTAATAGGATGTAAGATCTAGTGTGTGTGCACGTCAGTGTGTGCCTGTGCATTTGAGTATTTAACTTCCTTACTCAGTGTGCAGTAATGGCAGAAGCACCAGCTCACATTGTTCAGGGCGTAGTTCAGAGGGATAAATGCATCGCAAAGCAGAGCGAGCTGCAGGGGCTTGCCTGGGGACTAAAACACATGCACGTACGCACACACTCCCACCAGATTATGGGGTCTCACAGATTAGTTTTCGGCATCTGTTCCTTCCTAACAAGCACGTGTCTTAGACCCCCTACGCGCACAGTTGGACATATTCATTACAGATACATCACACGTGCATCAGCCTTATAGTGTTTCTGTTGGGTAAGAGAGGAGTTTTTTGTATTTTGCTAGTTTTTAATACTAAAAATGATGGTTAATAACATGTTCACCCAAAGACATGCACATTTTTTAGCTGTTCCTCTCCTCACATTCACACACTCTCTCACATTCAGCGGGAAGCTGCTCAGAATAGCCACTGTGCAGAACCACCAGAGCTGTTAACGCTTAAATCTTTGGTTCAACGACCCCTGAACAGAGCGCTGACCATTTCCCTTGCCAACATTTTCCCATTTGGCTTGAGGGCTTTTGTCGGTAGCCTCCGTGTGGCAAACCTGCATCCTAATCTACAGTATGGCAACGCCCAGCAGCGTGCCAGTGAGAGAGTGCGCTTGTTTGAATAGAAGCTGCTTTGTTTCACAAGAGATAACGCTGATATGGCAACTAACTGCTATTGTCCTATAATGCACGCGCACACACATACGCACTCACACACATATCCATCCATGCCTCCCTCTACATGCTGGCATAGTTAGGATCGCGAGAGGGAGAGATGCACAATGCATTCCAGAGATTAAATTTTCTGTTTTGCCCAGCAGGGCCTCCAACACACACACACACACACACACACACACACACACACACACACACACACACACACACACACACACACACACACTCTCTCCCTGTCCATTCTTCCATCATCCATCTGTCCTATTTATTAACCCCTGGCATCAAATTCATCCCTGAGTAATAACTTAATGCATATTTTATTGGTTGTAGACCACTGAATAAAAACTCTAGCGAGACATTTTCTGACTTTGTTGAGGGTTTCAAAGAGGGAGTCTTAGTGTCACGTGGGCTTAATGCCGATTCTAAGAATTTTACTTAATGTTGGTTTCAGCAGGATTTTAGCATCACGTGGTTTGTAGTGTTTCATAGCATTTCATTAGGTACAGATGTTTCAGTTTTTAACACTGAGTTAGAAATATGTTTGAGCAGCAAGAAACAAACAGGTAATTCATCTTTTAAATGACTGTGGCTCTAATCCCATTTACATAAACTAAATACATAATCTATACGACTGCCTGTTGATATTTCAGTTGACCTCAGCCAGTGCCTTGCTTGAAGGCACTCTGGTGTAGACTCAGGGACTCTAAAAGGCCACGTTCTCAGATTTGCGTGTGCGTTGCGCATGTGTTTGACGGAGTCTAGGAAAATACCGCAGATGTTTTCAGCCGTCCCAGAACAAGAAGAAAAATGCACTCTTTCATCCCCTTCCTTTCACTCTCACCACGCTCCCTGCCCAGTCTATATGTCTCTCTGCTGAATAGCACTCAGTCTGTGCACCAGTGTTACACTGAGGCTGACTAACTGAAAAGAAACAAGCGTTATTTGATTATTTCATTCTTTCCCATCATTTTTCCCCAGCTGTCCACCCTCTTTCTGTCTGACCTTTTGTCTGCTTAAAGGTTGCGTGTGTGTGTGTGTGTGTGTGTGTGTGTGTGTGTGTGTGCGTGCGTGCGTGCGTGCACGCTTGCGCATGCAAGCATGGATGTGTGCTAAATGTCATTGTCATAGCTGAGTCTGGAGGATTTTATCGCTAACAGTTTTTTTTTTTAAAAAACTTTTAAAGGAATGTGTGGTCCAGATGGCGAGACTGAGAGAGAGCGTGTAAACCAATAATGAAACAGAAGAAAATGAAACACAAGGAAAAGAGAGACTCTGAGAGTGAGAGAGCTGTGGACAGGAATTTTACAAGTGTCTCATTTTGCCATAGTGAAAAGGTTATGAACTTAATCAGGGGTCCCGTGTAGTTCCAGGAATATTTCATAAGCTTAAAGCTTGATGTTTGAAACATTTTGGGGAAGAAGCTGGAAATATTAGAGTGGTTTATAATATTGTTTTAATAACAGCAGTTATAATAATAAAATAAATATAATGTTTTGTTTCTTTGCAGAAACGTGCCAAGGGTCAGTACTTATTCTTTAAGGTGTGTGAGCACCTTAATCTACTGGAAAAAGACTACTTTGGCCTGACGTACAAGGATAACCATGACCAGAAGGTTTGTATCCATAGACACACATACTCAGGGTGTAACAAATAAGTTAATAATGTCCTCATGAAGAAACCGCAGACATGGATGCTTTGATATTGTGTAGTATATATGGCAGAAGGTAACAGTCTTCTTTTTCTCTTTCCTTGTTCCCTTCTCATTCTAGTGTTGGTTGGACCCCACTAAAGAAATTAAAAGACAGATACGCAGTAAGTAGAACTTTTTTTTTTTTTTCAGGACGCTGACATAAAGACACTCAAGTCCGTCCGTCCATCCGTGCATCTCTTTCGCTCTGCCTTAATGACACAAGATGGCTTTGGTTGTTAGAAAAACAAGCATCTTTGTTATCATGTCAGCCAAAAGGCAATGAATAAAATATTGAGCTAGTAAAATGGGACAAGTGTCCACATATCAAAAGAAAAACAAACTGCATCACAATTAAGTCAAACAAAGGCACCAGAGATATTTGAGACCAAACAGCAGCAGTCTGGCACCCTGGCAGAGGTTACCAGGGTGTGATCGCTCTACTTTATTATTTATTGACCTCTTTATTGACTGTTGTTCATTTATCAAAGGGGGCTGAGGTGTTGGATCTCATCTTTTGTTGACTGACAGCCATTAAGGGTGTGGTATGGAGCAGTGAAGGGTATAAAGCTTTGTTTTATAATTGCATGCATGCAGTATGTCTGTGATAGTGGACAATATGCCCTATTTGTGACAGCATCTATAGTTTAATGAGAAGCTTAACGACAAACTGGAGATGAGCTCATCAAGTCACAGCTTCTGTAGTTTGTCATTGCATTTTTTTTTTTTCAGTTAAAAGAACTTTCATTTGGTGTTATTTCCTTGTTAGTTAATTTTTTAGATACAGTTTTGTACTAGCATTTCTCTATCACAGTGGTTCTTAACCTGGGTTCGATCGAACCCTAGGGGTTCGGTGAGTCGGTCTCAGGGGTTCGGCAGAGCCTCCACCGTAACATGCACGGCTCATTTTGTGCACCAATAAAAAACATATCTATGTCTTGAATTTGAAAAAAATCACATTTTATTTTTCACTAAAGAGGGGTTCAGTGAATGCGCATATGAAACTGGTGGGGTTCGGTACCTCCAACAAGGTTAAGAACCACTGCTCTATCATATCCACCTAAATCTAACATTTAAAGTTGACATTGATTTGTAATTGGTTTTACTGGGGTGGTGGACAACGAAGTAATGCCAGGTCAACATTTTTCTTGGTCATTCAGTAGTAATGCCTTGGGGGTGATGAAAGCAACCAAGTAAAGGGCATATAAAATCTATTTATTGTGGCACATTGCTTGCCATAATTGAGTATTACTAAGTATTGCAGATTGAGTAATACTCAGTCCTCCTGCAGCATTTTAATGGACCTAGACACTGCTGTTTCATATTGTCATGCCGGTTGGATCAGTCGACACAGTCACATGGACTGATTCAGAGTGCGATTCTGTAATTCTGAAAGTCACAAATGTTTGAAAATCTTCACTTCTTTTTGGTTGCTGTCCATTTCTTACTTCTCCTTTTTACACTATAACCAAAACAGGCTTTAACACACTGTCGTAAACTTGAATTTGCACTTTTAAGAGTGAGAACATATCATTTAGGCACATAAAATGTTTTTAATTAGTGCATGTTAGGTAGTTATGTCTGGGTGTGTTCAAGTGTGTGTGGCTGTCGCTCGTGGATGAGCGCTGTGCATCTGGCTGTGTGCTCAGTTTCTCCCGCTGTCTACGGATGTTTATGGCCAGAGAGAGAGACCGTACATGTGGGCTGATGTTCATTTGAGTTACTCATATTGCCTGTGTGCGTACACAACACCACGCAAATGACAGGGTTGGCACAACTCTGCTTTAAACTGCTTGGAGTTTATACTCAGCTGTGACTCTGTTTCACTGCATGCTGGGGTGGGATCTAAACATTGTAACTGAACCCTTTTCTGTTTTGTTTTGTTTCTTAAACGTGTTCTTGAAATATTTTTAAATGTTGCTATCTCTGCAGTCCTTGTGACAAAAAGTTAAACTACATTCTTACAAATTTCTGAAGAATTAAATGGTCATCTCTTAATGCTTGTCAGTAACCCTAAATAGGAAGCTTGACGTTACACTCAACATATGAAGAGGGTGTTTCCTACGGTACAGGTTATTTTAACAATATGGGTGTTGTGTGGGTGTGCATGGTTTTTAGGGCTGACACTGTAGAGAGAGAAAATGAGATAGTATAAGGTTACTAGAGTAAAGTAAAACATGATACAGTGCATGTAATAGAAAATGCTACAGAAAGTGCAGATAGATTTACAAAGGAGAAAAAGGAAAAACAGGGAAATTCATTTTACTCCAAGTGGCTGAGGCATCGTGTGCATTAATGTGTCTCAGCCAATAAAAACACAGCTTCGTCCCCCCATAAATATGAAGCTGGCTAGAATCAGATGTCTAAAGTAAAAAGATTTCCATTGCAACAGATACCACAAATAGAAAACCAGAAGTAAAACTTTCAGTCCTTAAGTTTTGGATTAGGACTTTTGAGAATTAAACGGTTTCACTGTGAGAAATAATGAGAAGATTTCTTTTTTTCTTCTTTTCAGTTTTGACATCAGTGTTGCAAAATATCAAGCAGAGAGCGCTACTCTGGATAAAATCCAGTCAGTAAACTCGTCCCATTTGTGTGGCTGTTGATACTTGGCAGCTTTCAGATTTTGTCCAAAATCAAATATACAGTTTTGGATGCCTCAGTCTGGTGATATTGTTTGCCATCTTAGTACGTTTGGAGCCAGTTCAGTTAATGCAATGAGAATTGCATTAGCTTACACTAATAAATTGGCTGGTGAGTGTAGATGATAAGCAGGTGGCCTCAGGTAGATAAGAAAGTTAAAATCAATGTTCTGGTTCTCTTGTTACTCCCACATAAGCGTCACTGGAATTTAAGCAAAGGAAAAATTAGTTTTCCCTTTTATAATAATTTTAAAGAAATGGTTTGCATAAGAAAAACTGAGCACAAGTTGACTGCTGGAGGATAAAATGGTCAGAGAACACCTTTAAAGCGCTCAGTGCTGCCAAAAAAATTTCTCTTACGTCGATGGACCTTTGAGGAGGAAATGTTTTTACACTGATGTGCGACTTTTCCAGATGGCGCGATCTTTTCTAATCTGTAAAAATAAAAAGAGATGACTGGAGACAAATTAGAACTGAAATTAAATTTGTGTGCTTCAACAGAAAACCACAGTATGACAAGGTGATGGATGTGTTAGTGGTCGTGATTAGGTCTTTGTTTATGATCAGTGAATCAGCATTTCAGTTTGATATTTGGTGAAGCTAAGAAAATAGGTTATATAAAAAATTCTCATTTTCTAGCTTTACTACATAATGATCTCTCTGTCTGTCTTTCTATAGGTAACAACTGGCAGTTTGCATTCAACGTCAAGTTCTACCCTCCTGACCCATCCCTCCTCACTGAAGACATTACAAGGTATACACACACACACATCAGGGTCTAACACCCAGTGTTTCCTTTAAATTTATTACTTTTTATTTGTATTGAACATAAAAAAAAAAAAGTAGCATAATTATTACTGTTTCTGGGCTCAGAGTGGGTGCCAAAAATAATAATATTTTGGGTTGACCTTCAGACATTTAGGGGATGACTTATGTCTGTCCTTAGTTTTAGTTTGATTAACTCATGTTGGGATGCTTCTTGAGGGGCATGAACATGCAAAGTGAAATAGAAAGCACAGGATAGCAACTAGCACCAACACCACAATCCAGCACACTATCACACATAACTAAAATGACACATCACAAATGGGGGGAAAAGGCAGCTCTGGTATCAAAGCACTTATCTGGCCACATATCAAATAAGAGCAAAGTAGAAAATTGAACCAAAATACAAAAAATTTAGGCCCTACTATCAAGGCCAAAAAAAGTTGGCTTTGTGCACGTTATTTCTTTTTGCATTTATACATAGGCACACACGCACAGAGGCATGCTTCAAGCACACAGCATTTAGACAGAGGTTTGTGTCTAATGGAGCGGACCGCTTCTCTGATGGTTGCACTTAAAGGCTAAACAAGGACACACTCACACTGCTGTTGACCTGCTGCAAAAAAGTCCTAAATGTTCTTCGGCTCTGTAAGTCTGCAAATTTATAAGGAGCTCCTGTTAAGTTTTAACAGTCAGATTGCTAATCAGTGCAGTCCACTAGTTGTATTCCACAGGATTTTCCACAGACTGTATCCAATACCTATTTTCTATTCATTAATTATCTAATTAGCCATATTAGAATGGAAAAATGCAGTATTGTCCTGGGACATTATATTGACCTAGTTAACAGGGAACTGTGTAACTCAATGACTGAGCTTTAAGCCTCCCTGTCAGCAAGTGTCCATCCTGCTTAAAGTGACTTTGAAAGACATTTTCAATAGGCAGAATAACACCTTTGGGTCTTTGGGTTGTTTGAAGTGACGTTTCATTAGATAATGGATTCATGACCAGAGGGTTAATCGAGGGGACAGCTTACACTGTTTAAATCCACACGGCTGCTAGACAAGTCAGTAACTGCAAATATAAACATTATGATAGATAAGTATAACAGCAGTTGTGCAAACATCAAAGAAATTTAATCCATACCAGAGGATCTTATTCTCAGGCTTAAAAGAAGCACGGATGTCTTTAATATTTATTGTGAACAATAGAAGTGCTTCCACTTCAAAGGAAACTAAAGAAAAAGCTTTGAACAAGTTTTGTTCTTGTTTATACTTGACTTGGTTTCAACTTGTAATCCGTCCTTGTTTGCCCCCTTTCTTCTTTTGTAGGTACCTTTTGTGTCTGCAGCTCCGTGAAGATGTGGCTTCTGGACGGCTGCCTTGCTCATTTGTAACTCACGCTCTGCTGGGCTCATACACGTTGCAGGTACAGCATGTGTAATTATGTACTTGGATGCTGTGTATTTATTTATCTGCGTTTACATGCACATGTGTGTGATGTGCAGCCAGTGGATACGTAACTGTCTTTTTTGGAAAAAGCCAATTCGTACATAAGTTCTTTTTCTTTTTTTGTTCTTCTTCTTTTCTTTTTTTTTTAACAGGCAGAAATTGGCGACTATGAACCTGACCAGCCTCGCCCTCTGGACTTCATTAGTCAGTTGACCTTCGCACCAAATCAGAACAAAGAAATGGAGGAGAAGATTCTTGAGCTCTACAAGTCCCACAGGTCAGTTAGGAAGTTCTTTTGAGTGTATTGTATATGAGTTTTATGTGTCTCCAGCTGTGCTTTAAAAAAAAAAAAAAATTTCCTGTTTATATTTGCACAACTGGACATCACACCGATTTGTACAAGGGAGCTTCCGTTGCGTAGCGTAGAGCAGTTTTACAGTGTCTGTCATGTAAAAGTGATAATAATCCACTTGAGGGTAATCGAAATAAGACCTTATACCAGCTGATTAGAAACAGGGGTTATCTAAACCTAACAAGAGTAAGTAGCAGCAGTAGAAGTTTGATAACATAGTCAGATTGTAGGCTCATGTTATCTGTCCTCATTACATCACAACATTTTTAATAGAGTAGAAAGAGATGCGCAAAGCACTTTACCATTCCAACACAACACGCTGACTTTTAGGCAGCCTGTAGACGATTGACTGTTACTTCATTAGAAAGATTTCCAGCTTAAATTAAATTATCTTGTGGTTTGAAGTAGTGTTTTTTTTTTTCCCTGTTTTACAATGTTAGAGTAAAATTTATGCTCAGTGTGTCTGAACTGCTACAGTGGAGGGCTGGTAAGGATAAGAACCGATTTTCATATTCAAACATTTCACATACACAATAAAGAACTTTGTAGTGTAGCTATTGGAAGGCATTAAGAGACTATTTTCATGAACAAAGACTTCTACGTTTGTACGTTCGATTTGAGCCTTAACGGTACATTTAAACGGTACGATGGTACATTTAAGTTAAAATTAGAATTAAAAAAAAAATACTTGCTATAATACCATTTAAGCAGAAAATGATCACTATATAGAAATATGAGCATTTTGAATTAACTGAGCCTTTTCTTTGCTTTTCAGGGGAATGACACCAGCACAGGCTGACACCCAGTTTCTTGAAAGTGCCAAGAAACTGTCCATGTATGGCGTGGACCTGCACCACGCTAAGGTATGAATAAATGAATGAACCCTGTCCTCTCCATTGTTGTCAACATCTGTGGCTGAGCAGATTCTTTGATGTAGGGAGAGTGTGTGTGTGTGTGTGTGTGTGTGTGTGTGTGTGTGTCAGCTGTGCAAACACTCGGGGAGGCCATTACCATGGGAACAGCCAGTGTTTCTCACTGGGATAGCAGGTCATCAGTGTACTGCGTGCATGTTTTCATGTTTGTCTCAGTATGTTTGTGTGTCTTTATGCAGTATAGGCAGAAAAATGAGAGTCTTATAGATAGAAAGGAAGGATGAGAGATTGAGAAGGGAAAATAAATGGAGAACAGAAATAAGGCCAGAGTGAGATGGGGACAAATACTTGAAAGGGGCATGCTCCACTTTTTGCAACACAGAGAACCAAGGCAAAGATAGAAAAGCAGAGAGAGCCTTTAAAATGCGGAAAATCTTTTTTCCTTTTTTATTTATTTTTTTATGGCATACCAAAGATGTGGGAATTCAGGGAGTTGATCTATTTCTGTCCTGTGCCATTAATTTGTTGCACAAGTCTCAGAATCCCCAGGGCCCACAAAGGAACTGTTTCAAATACTGGATGTCAAAACATTTTAAAAGCACAAATGTAACACACACTGAGTAATAGTATTTCAGGGAATTCATTATTTTAGCTGCGAAAAGGAAAAGATGGACACTAAAGAGAGATGCATTTGATTCGATTCCACCTTGTTCAACATTTTTTTTTTCATTACAAATTATTCTTTTCAGCAGAATTTTCAGCTTCTTGGCCTGTTTTCAGCGGAATTTTCAGTTTTTTCATCTCCTTTTTGCAGAAAGTTTAACAAGTTCACCTCTTTTCAGCACAATTTTCAGCTTTTTCACCTCTTTTCAGTTACCTGACAACCAGTTTGGCTCAGTGAGATGAGTAGCAGCCTTGAGACCAGGAGGCCCGAGTTCACCCAGCTCACGGCAACATTTCCTTTCAGCAGACAGTTCAACCTTTTCACCTCTTTTCAGCACAAATTTTAGCTTCTTCACCCCTTTACAGCAGAATTTATGGCTTTTCACCTCTTTTCAGCAAAAAATTCTGCTTCAACTGTTCTCAGCATGATTTTCAGTTTCTTCACCTCCTTTCAGCACATAGTTTTACTTCTGCTGTTTTCAGCAGATTCCACTACAAGGCATTCACACTGCATTTTCGCAGGAAATGCAACTTTTACTAGTTTTCTTTAACATTCCCTCTGTCAGTGTAACCAGCCAAAATATTTGAATGTAGCTGCAGCGCAAGGTCAGAGATCGATGAGCAGCTAATAGCATGGCAAGGCCATGTGATGTTTGTGTGCATGTGTCCTGATAAAACTGTCCATTATCCGCATATTGCATTCTCCATTAGTACAACAGATTTTTCCTGTGTTACTTCACTACTGTAATCAATACCATTAGCAGATGGTCTGGGAGCCTTAAAAGCTTTGTCAGTGTGTTAGTCTGCCAGCCAAATGCGTTACAGTTGTAATGAGTGTCACTGTTTGTGTGTGTGGTAATGGTGACCTTAAACAGTCTAATCAATCCATGCACAGTATGATCTGGCTTGGATAAATAGATGGTGTTTACAACAAATAATTAATCAAATTAATATATGTTATGCACATTTGTATCCTCACAGGATTCAGAGGGTGTGGACATCATGCTTGGTGTGTGTGCCAACGGACTCTTAGTCTATAAAGACAGGCTTCGGATAAATCGCTTTGCTTGGCCCAAAATACTCAAGATTTCATACAAGAGGAACAACTTCTACATTAAAATCAGACCAGGAGAGGTATGTATGCACACACGAATTAGGTTTACCTAAGCTATTTATTTTATCAATGTGCCCTTTTTACTGTTAAGAAAACGTTTTTTTTCTCACTGATATTGTGCTTGATAGACGGAGCAGTTTGAGAGTACAGTGGGATTCAAACTCGAGAATCACCGAGCTGCCAAAAGGCTGTGGAAAGTCTGTGTGGAGAATCACAGTTTCTTCAGGTAGACTGATGCATCCATACTGCCTGTGGAGTCACTTGTGTTATTTTTCTTGAAAAAAAGCTGTGCATCTTCCCAGGAAGTCTGTGAAGAAAGCGTATCTCAAAGTGCGTATTTGTTGCCTTAGACACAGCAGAAACACCCATATAGATAAGCCTGATGCCCGTGTTTGCTTTGCGTGTGTGCACATTTGTATGTTGTGTTTGTAGAGATGCCTGAGTATTTCTTTCATATCCTGTTCAAGGAGGAGTTGCCTGGAAGCATTTTGCTTTCCTTACCCATAGACTTATAAATGTGATGATCAGTGTTTCATTGCAAAATAAATTAATCTGAATAAGCTTTAAAAGTCATGTTTCTCTCCAGTACCACCTCATCTCTCTCCATCTCTCTTTTTGTCACTAGGTTAAATGCACCAGAGCCTCCTACCAAGGCCCGCTTTTTGACTCTGGGCTCAAAGTTTCGTTACAGCGGGCGAACTCAGGCCCAAACCCGCATGGCCAGTTCCCTCATAGACCGACCGGCGCCCAGCTTTGAACGCACGTCTTCAAAACGCATCAGCCGCAGTTTGGATGGAGGTAACAGACATGAATGCAACTGAAAGTGAGGCATATTTGATATTTCAGCTTCATTCTGAACTATGTCGAATGAATGGACAGATGGAAGGAATGAGGGGCAGATGGAAGTAGGGTCATGGATTTAGGCATTGCGCAGGGTCGTGTGCATGTCTGTGTTTGTACTGATGGTAAATGCTCGATGCCTGACCAGATACAGGAAATAGCTGGAGCATATGTTTCCTGTCACACAGTGAGAGACAGAGAGGGAGAAAGAAAGAGCTGAAAAGAATAAATGTTCTGTGGATCAAAAGTATGAAAAAACAGAACAGCAGAGTGAAGAGAAAAACGCCAATTGTTCGCATTTTGTCAGCACAAAAGTTGTCATTAACATCAGATTTATAAATAACTGTAGTAGATCATCTCATGTAGAACGGTAATAAAACCAGCGTGTTCTCTATGTCTATAGAACTGTGATGTGGTTTTGGCTTTACCTTCTTTGCCTACACATTTGTTTTGTTCTGCTTTGTTATGGAGGGGTTCAAGATTCCCAGATTCCAATTCATGCAACTGTGCACCCCTGTTTAACATGTGGTTATACTGTTAGCTGATATCGCCCCCTGCTGGGTACATTATTCTACTGCAACTTGATGTTTTATACTTGAGTTTATTTTGGTGCATTTACTCTACTACACGTTTTTGATTTTATTAAATTTTTTTAATAAAAGAAAGCTTTTTAATAAAGCTTTTATTATTTTATTTTTTTTAGCAATTATTTACTTGTTATAGTTATGCAAGTTTTCAATAAGTAAATAACTGTGATTGCCGTTTCTTTTGTTTCTGATCGCGTAGCACCAATGATCAGCATAACTGAGGCTGGCAGAGAATCAGCTGAGAATGGACGCGAGCCTCACCTGGAGCTCCACTCTGACTCAAAGGTGTGTTCATAAATCAGATGTAGCATTTGCAGGTACAAGAACAGAAATACGAGATAAAAATAGAATGTGTGTAGCTCAGTTCTATTTTTTTTTTTTTTTTTGGTTGTTTTTTTTAATTTATACCAGTGAGTCTATGTTGTCCCATGGAAACGGTCTGTTATATCAAATAGAAATACAGTATGTACTGAGAGCTATAAATCCAGAGACAGTTTCTGCTGTTTCTTGTTACTGTTGTAAGATAGCAGTGTTTGCTTGCTTTATGTTTCTGTGAAACGATGAATATGTGTATTTTCTTTTCCGGGTTTGCAAAACTGTGACACTAGAAGTTAATCATGTGTAAACATAACCATTTACGCATCACTGTTGATAATTTGTGGCGAGTCTCCTCCACTCTGTATGTGTGTCTGATGACGATGACTTCTTA
The DNA here is from genome assembly GCF_057382275.1 of Copadichromis virginalis. Lineage (NCBI taxonomy): Eukaryota > Metazoa > Chordata > Actinopteri > Cichliformes > Cichlidae > Copadichromis > Copadichromis virginalis. The sequence goes on along the minus strand of NC_140632.1, from coordinate 6,396,309 downwards.
ACCGTGGCAGGTGAACAAAGTCTGTTATTTCTACTCTACATGTCCCCCGCTACTCATTTCATATGCAAGTGGGTTCGATCAATTAAAGTCGAGAGTTGGGCCTTTTTCAACGGTTTTCACTGGAATCTACAGCTACAAATTCAAATAGATTTTTCTTTGTCCATTTAGTGATCAGGAATAAGTGACTACTGAGACACTGCGATATCAACCTTATCTAAGGCCAGAGGACAGCTATTAATTTGCCTCCACAAAATGTGAATGTATACAGGAGTGGTAGAGGTACATAAACCAACAAAACGAAGAAAGCCTCATGTCTTCAGTCTCATATTTTTAATGGTTTTCTTATCAACTACAACAAGTCTTAACAGAGCAGCTTTTCAAGTAGTCCAGCATTTTGCTCTATTGGCCTAACTGCTGTCCTCTACTGAGGAGCTGTGTCCCTCTTATTCATAGTGCTCACTACTAACTTGAGCCCGTCTCTGAACAATATATGAGTATACACAGATTACTGCTGTGTGCTGCTGTGCATGCCTCCTGTTCCAGCTCCCTTTCCTCACTCCCTCCCGTCTCCTCCTTACCCTCGCTCACATCCCAGCACTCTGGACTTGGCACCTGTCTTGGCCCTTTTAGTGGTGACACACCCTGTTGATACTTTTTCTGCCAGCACCTGTGCCTACTGTTTTCTGCACCTATGCTCTACCCTGCTATGTTCACTTGTAAGCGATTGTGGCGTGTTGTTCACTGACTAATGTTTTGTCTCTTTCCCTCTCTCTTTTTCTTTCACACACTCCCTTTTGAAAAATTTTATTTCTTTATTTTGCCGTTCTCACACCTCTCTTGCATGTTGCCACTTGTTGCTGCCATTTTATGAAATCTGAATAATTTTAATTTTTGCACTCGATTATTTTGATTTGTCATTTAATTTTCATTTCTTCATGGCTTGCTCCTTCACTTTGCGGGTGTGTGCATTCGCCGTTGTTTGATCTCACCCATCTATCCACTCTCTGGCTCTCTTGTCATATTGTGCCCTCCCTCATTTCCTGCTTTTTCTTCCTCTCCTCTTGTGTCTTCCTTTAATTCTTCCCTCTCCATCAGTCAATCTTCATGTTCCCCCTCTCCTTCTCCTCATCATCCTCACTCTCATCCATCCCACCCTCCCTCGACTCCATCTCCGAGCTTGACCACGTCCTTTCAGATATCTCCGAAGATGAAGATCGTATCGACGACGTGGACTCGGCACACACGCTGTGGACCCTCCCCTCAAACACCCTGTCCTTCTTCACTGATCAGCAGTTAGCAGATCTTGAGCAGCTCGCACAAAACCCATCATCCTCCCAAACATGCTCCTCAGAGATTTTGAAATCTGTGGAGAGCTGCCAGGCTCAAACCAGAGCAACAGCTGGACTGCTAAACTGGCGAAGCTGGTTCTCTCTGAAGGGTGTGGTTAAATACGTTTCTTTTGTGTTTGGCTTCCTCTCCGTTTCAGGAAATGGAAACATGTGTCTGGCCACAGGTGCATTTTCAAGATTAATGAAGAAACTGCACCTTTTTTCTCCTGCTTTGTTCATGATGATGTTTAAGTGGGTTCCAAAATTAAATATTTGCACCATCACTGCCTGGAATTATAGAGTCTCCAATATGATTATGTCCAAATTAGATCAAATCCTTAACATTTTGACATTTAGATGGACTCATTTGGTAGCATTTCTTATCCAGCATCTTCCTCCAAAGATCAGTAATACAGTTGCTGCTTTATGTTCTCGTCCAGCTCAATTGAGTTTACCCAACATATCTTCTCTCCATCCATCAATACTCTCAACCATTGCTTCCCTCTCCTCTCTCCCTGCTCGCCCCTTTTCTTTTCCATCTTGCGGCTCTCTCCCTGCCTTCTCTTGCTCTAACCTCATTGCATCTGTACACCGCTACCTCCTGAATCCCTCCCCTCTGTTTCTGCCTTGCCTGTTAGTCGTCTTCCTCCTGGCAGTGATGCTGACAGCAAGCCAGTCTGTAGTCTTAGCCCTGATTTTAGCCACACCCCTCGGTCTGACCCTGTGCTACTTGGAGAAAGTTGTCTCCAGTCAAAGAAAAACCGCTTTGCCAGTGTTTCTCGATGACGGGCCCGATGATCAGTCTGAGAATCAGTTGAGCTCTGTTTTCAACAGGCAGGCTTCTCCTCTCACACCAACACACACGCCTCCTCGCATCAGGCACCGCACTAATACAGAGGCCACCTGGATGCAAGAGATGTGTGATCCAGCTGCATAAAAGCAACATGTATACACCTCCTGGTCCATATTCCACTCCCTCACTTTGTGTTTGACCTCTTTTTGAATGCATATGATGTCTGTCACCTCCTTTTGTTCATTTCCCCCACCAGCACTTCCTCTAGCTGATATATTTTTTTTTCTACCTCTTAATTCCTTACCGTGCAAACCCCAGTGTATTGTTTGAAGAAACAGAGTAGAATAAGATTAAATTAAGAGTTAGAACAGTGAGAAGACATTAAAAATGTATAGCACAGAGACAAATATGTACATTGCCAATATAGAGAAAAGGTCACTTTATTAAGAGTTTAAAATAATGTACAGAAATTGAGAGGAGAGCAGAGAGACTAAAAAAAAGGCAATGGTAATGATTAGTGATGTTCAGATCATTGTCAGAGTAGTTGCAATTAGAGGTTATTAATTGTAGAGCTCTGTTGTGGTTGCTCTGTGTAATATAAAACTGCTTAATGTCCCTCTAATCAGATGTGGTGACGTAATTATATAAATTACATAAGTGCACTTTTAAGGCAGTATCGATTATTTTTAAAAGTTATTTTCAGTTGTGTAGTTCTGCATAGAAAGGGTGATGCTGAGTAACTAATAGTTGATCACATGTTAGAATTGTACATACAGTTGCCTCCAGATGCCTATAGCACCTGCAGCTTATTGCGTTTGTGTATAATATGTAATAAACATTAAGACTAAACAGTGTTACACCTGCCCTGATCCCTGACGTTCAGCACTCTGTCCTCTACCTCTCTGCACTGATCAAGTCATTTTAGACAAAACTCTTCTAGTGTTTCTGTAGTACCCATCCTGTAAACCTTTAACAGTTTCACTATTTTGGACTTTGAACTCATTATGCAGCTAAGTATAAACGTAAAGCTGTAAATATAAGGCTGCCTTTCAGTCATATGATAGAAGTATACACACACTGTAAGCAGTTAGTAGCACCTTCTGTCTCCAGATCTTGACCACCTCAGCATCCTTTCCTGTTACTGTTCCAATGGGTTTGGTGCTAAGGTCACATGACCAGCAGTACTCCCTAACACTAAAGGTTGCTGTGGAAGAAAATAGCTTTTCCCATCATCCATTTCACTCTTTTCTTTCTTCGTGCCCTTGACTCCTTCATTTTGTCCTACCATCACCATGACTACGACACTGAAGGTTACGGTGGTGGACGTAAGCCCTGGCGATGCAGAGGCCATGCCCTCCCAGGTCTGTAAGGCCTGTCTTTACCCAGCATGCTTTGCAAATATTAAAGAGATCAGAATAAATTGACATTATGCAGCTAAGAACTAGTGTGAAGTGTTTACAACATTGGTTTTATGTTGCAATGGAGCAAACCTGTCCTTATTGTCTCCTCGACTTTACCTCACCAGCACTCACCTGGATCCAGTGAACTTGGCCCCCCTCAGGTTCATTCATCTTATTGGTTATTTGGTTGTGCATTGGCCTGTGGCCCGTGTGGGTTGGTTTACTGGTTGGGTTTATTCTTTTCCCAGGGTGAAGTTGCCCTGACTTGAATCTATGGAGGTAGTTTGGGGTTTCTTTTTTAAACAAGAACCAAATCTGGAATTTTATAACCTTAAAAAAAAGTTATTGACTCATGTTGCAATAATTTAAATTTATACCTCATGCTCTACATTTGAATTCCAGATTGGGTTTGACTCTTAAAAATAGATCTGGGCACTTTCACCCAACTGTTTTCACTTTCAGATGCTCTGCTGTGGCTTACAGTTTCAGTCTGGTTTCTGGTTTGCACCTGAGGTTCTTTTCGTTATTTTTGAGTTTTCCTGAAAGCGCAGTGTGGTTGTGATGGTTTGTGTGAACATCTGTTGGTGTTTTGACTGCTTTGGATTTTGCATGTTTACCATGGGTACGAGTATCAACAACTGTGACATTCATGTGGAATACCAAAATGAAAACATTTGTGCTTGTACCCATCATCCAACGTTCACCCGAGACATTTGGGACATTTTTGGTGTCAACATCTCACTTTTTTTTGGTTATATGTAATTTTTTTTGTTGTTTTCATTCTGTTAGTTTTGTTTTATTTTATTTGTGCACTGAATTTTCACCATACATTTATTAATTTCTTTTGAATTAATTATTTTTTTTTTCATTGTGTGCTGTATGTCTGCCTTCCAGAGTTCGTTGAGAGTGCATGGGGACAATATTTATGTGAGGCACAGTAATTTAATGTTGGAGGTTGGTACTGGTATTGTCCGATGGCTGATAATGAGACCTACATGTTTCTGTGTATTCTGACGCCATCAGATCTACAACTATACTGTACAAGACTGCTGCCCTCTCGCACTCTCAGGCTCTGCGTGCATGCCCGCATGTGTTTGTGTGTGTGTGTGTATGTTTGTTAATCAACTCTGTACTCAGGTCCAACATCAACAGTTATGATCTTGGAAAGTTGAAAACATTTCAGTGCTAGTTGTCCTCATTCACATTGCAGCTCCTTTGAACAGCTCAACTTGGAAATTTCACTGTTTTTGTGATAAAACACAAATGTCACCTAAACAAGAACCCAATCAACATTTCTACATGTGGAAAAACTCACAAGTCATCACCTAATTTGTCCCAATTCAACTCAGATATTTGGCATCTTTCAGCTTGATAATGTAGTTTCCACAGCTCTTGAGTTTGTGGGGTCTCTGTTTTACAAAAAAAGAGCTCGCTTTCTTTATCTGTCAGCAGTGGATGCTAAAACAAGCTACAAGAAACCGCATGACTGATCACACATTTCATACAATAGTTGTAGTTTTGTGCAGTTTTTGTCCTTTCATTTTCTCGTTGTTAGTTTCAGATTTGGTCTTTTAAATTTCTGTAATATTAGTCGAAATGTTAAAAATTATATTGCATTAGAAACAACACTTTGTGTTGGTAGTTAACTCAGTCTTAATAAAATATTTGGTCCTTATGATGTTTGAGTTGGAAACCTTTGCCACATGAAGAAAGACTTTTAAATAAATACATATTTTTAACATTTGTATTACATAATAAATTTTTTTGTTTTATTTCACTCACTTAGCTGTTGTAATGTAATGTTACTGTTGCAATGCAAATATTTAATTTTTTGTCTGGTCACTGAGTCCTGGGACAACACAATGAGAAAATGAGCTTTAAATGCACTACTGAGATTGTTTACAACATTTAGCCGTTATTTGATTCTCAGTAGTCCTCAACAGTTTGAATTAATCTAGCCAAGTATTATGTGATGGTTATGTTTGTAGCCAATGTTGTCTGAGGGATAGAGATGAGATTAAGGGTGTTCCTGACAGATATAATCCCCAACTAAACACTAAAAAGATTTGCGTATGTGCACAACAGCAACATCAGCCTCTTTAGACCTTTATTCTTCTCCTTGCTCCTTGGAATTAGTTGAAGTTGTGTCAGAAACCTCAGTTTTGTATCTGCACAACAGTACAGCAGAAATGGGCTCTTGCAGAAAATTTCCTTGACTGAGTGTTCACAATGGCTTCTCTGTGAATTGGACTAATGGTGACTTAAATGCATGCTCTGTGCATGTTGATTGCAGTTTTTTTTAAATTTTATCTTGTTGTATTCTGGATTCTCGATTGGTCAGAAGTTTGATTATTGCCAGGCAGCTGTGTCTAACCTGACTAATCCAGCCTCCCTAACACACATGAGGAGCTTTCTTCCTGTTTTCTGGTGATTGGCTGCCAAAAAGTCAAGTGATCTGTGGTGTGATAACATACTAAAACAACAAAACCTGTGTGTGAAGCATGGGGCTGATAGTGATCCGTTGCACTAGAGTAGTCTACACACTAATCAGTGTTAGCTGAAATGTTAAACGTGGTTAGAGCAGACTGAACAAGTATTTTTCTCCTCAGTATGTTGTGCCAGTGTCTCTGTGTTGGATTAAATCCTGCAGCCTTCTCAGTACATTAAGAAAATTTGTCTAATTTATCTCAATTTCATGAAATGTCTCCATGCTTGTGTGAATGAGATGAGGAACAGATGGAGGCAGACCTGGTGGAAAAGATACCTGATGTGTAACAAAACAACTATTACTAATGACATTAAAGTCAAATGGAAAAGTGAAAACTAATACTAAACTAAACAAATAAACTAATAATAAGTAAGCAGTCAGATAGGAATAAAGGGTAAGGGAGAGGCAGACTAGCACTACCAGCTCCATGCTCTGCAGATGCCATTCCTGGTCTGTTTTAAGGGAAAAGTCCTTACAAGATGGTGGGCCTTGTTTCACTGCAGCTTGCTGTAATTCATAAGTAATCAGCCGTCATGCACCAATTGTGAAACAACTCCAGTAAATCAGTATTTTCAGTGATTATCAAAAGACAACTTAGCTGTTTAAATGTCTTATAGGTCTTTTTTTACACTATATTTCAACCTGTCGCAGATTTGATGTGACAGAATTTGCTGATAGTGTGATACAGTCAAATGATCAAAATCACCGATATTGGCTGATATGTGGGTGCATCGCTAGTGATAAGTCATGTATATGATTTCAAGGCTTTTTAAACAATGCTGCAGTGAAGCACGGCGTCCATCTTGTTTCCCTTCATATTGACAGACTAATGTTCCTGTGACCACAATTTTTCCCTCCCCGTCCCTTTCTCCTTTTATCCTTCCCCATTTCTCCTTCACTATCCCCCTCCTTCTTTTCCTTCCTTCCTTTTCCCATCATTTTTCTGTCTCTTGAGCTTGCTCTCCCTTTTTTTAAACTCTCCTTCTACTCTGGCTTTTACTTCCTCTTTTCCTCTTTACTTCTCACATCTCTTACATCCCATGTTTCCCACCTTTCTGATCTTTCATCACTCACATTCATGTCATTCACTCTCTGCCTGCCTCCTACCTCCCCTTCCCCTTATACCTATCCTTTCCTCCCCCTCCCCATTAGGACCATGATAAGACCCAAGAAGAGGTTCTGAAACACCAAGCTAGCATTAGCCAGCTAAAACGCTCCTTTATGGAAGCTCCACCTCCCTCTCCTCCTCAGCCCAACCAGTGGGAGAAACGGCTCACCTCCTCTCCTGCTACGATACGTTTGCAACAGCAACAAGTGGTACGTCTGTCTGGATGTTTTTGTCACTGCAAGACACATGAACTGCAGATAGTTTAGTCTACAACAATAGTGCAGGCGATGGAGCGTTATGCAGAGGATTTCAGTTGTGTCTTTTGCTGTAGAAACACAACATTGCAGTCCCTGTAGTAAAAAAAATGTTTTGACCTTTTTTTCTAATTCAAAGTTTTCTTCTTTTTGTTTTGGAGTGCAGTCTGTATCACTACACCCACTGCTTTCTTTTTATCGCTTATATTTGAATGGGTTTTTTGGAGTGTGCCAACTTTATGGCAGCAGATTTTTAATCTGCACTCTGTTACTTGGTGCCGTGGTGGTGTTTCCACAGTGTGTTCATTATAGCTCATCCATCACTTAACAATAATTTCTGGGTTTTCCTTTGAAGAAAACTGACCAAACATCAATAACTGTTCATTCCCTCCCAGCAGGACTGATGTTACGTTGGAGTTTTGACAGCACATGGGTTTCTACTTCATTTCAGTTCTACTCAAAACCAATTTTCTGATTTCTGTCTGTTTCTAGTTTACTCTGTAATAGTGGTGTAACAATTCTTGAAATCCACAGATTTGTGCATACTTTGCACTTTTGGATCCCCATTAGCTGACATCATGAAAGAGTAGTAACTTCTTTCTCTTCTTTTGGCTTTTCTCAGGTTATCCTATTTAAGATCTTATCTTCTAATATACACTTTGAATAGGTCTTAGCATCCACAGGTTTACACACTTTACTAAGAGTGTTGCTCAACAGCTGTTTCCCATCCTATATTTACACATCCTTATAACAGCAATGCAAAAACTGCTGTTACGCATGCCAAAACAGTCCTTTACTGTGAAGTTTGGCTAATATACACACAGGAAGCAGCTACTAGCTTAGCTACTCCTGTGGCTATCATAAGAAGTGACTTCTAGAACTGTTACACCTCTACTATGTAATCATAAAGCATTTCTTTGTACATCTGTATGCTTTTGAGGATGATTTCTCTTCTTTTGGCTTTTCTCCTATATAAGATCTTATCGTCTGTCTCATTTGTTCATGCTTCTGTGTGTCTTCTCTCTGTCCTTTTTATTGTGTGTTGCTATAGAGTCTTGCAGAGGAGATAGCGTCAGTTCTTTTCAGTAGACACACTGACATTGGACTTGATTCAACTGCTAAGGCTGCCTGCATTTTTCCTGAACCACCACTAGATGCTGTTAAAACTACAAGTTCAGCTGCTACTTCTTCTTCCGCTGCTGTCTGCAGTTTTTCTGCACCACAAAGGCCTCTTGCAACCCTATCTACCGCCCTCTCTGCCACTGAGGTGCTTCTGCTACTACCAAGCATTTAGGAGTCGCTTTACTTTAATTCAAAAACATAAACTACTCAGGATTGTTGGTTAAAGGGGAAGTTAATACCACAATCAAATATACATGTTTTTTCTAGGCTGTAGTGCTGTTTACTTCGTCTTGGCTGTGAAGATTTCTGCCCTCTTGAATATAATAGATCAACTGCACTTGGCTTGAGCTGCTCAACACACCAAAATTGTAATAATGACACATTTACTCACCTGGATGTGAACTCTATGAGCCATTTTCTTTGTACCAAACTACACCTGCCAACCAAAGCAAGGTAGATGCTTCCTTCTGCACAGTGATATGGCTAGATAAAACTACAATCTAGAAGAAATACATGTATTTTTGATTTTAGGGTCACCTGTACCTTTAACCAATCGTCTTTCTGTTTAACTTGAGAGTAAACTGACGTTTTGTAATTCTTCAGGTATCTAAGGATGCCTGCCAGATGCGTTTACAAACCAAAGGGGTTTAAGATGCCCATAATGCCTGCTGTAGATGCCGGATGAATGGTAGCGATAATTAGTTTGTGACGGCTCCATTCATCCCAAAAGAACGGGCACACAATGACCATAATGCATTTAATCTAAACCTACTCATCTATGAATGGGTGCATGGCTTTGTTTTTTAACATTTATTTTTCATATTTTATTTTGCTAGTGATTGTAAATATGTGTGAATTTAATGCTAATGTACTAATCTGCTCCGTTTTAGGATCTGTGCTTAAAAAATAAATATATTAAAAGCAGCAGGTATTGAAGCAGCAGCTTTCGTAATGTAAAAAGAAAAGCTGAAATGGCAGCCAAATAATGTGCTTGGTTAGTGGCTTTTTTAACAGGAGCTTTTAAAACTACACAAAAAGGTTTTCAAGTGAGGACTGAATCCATTATGATGTATTTTCGTGGTCGTCTCAAAGACACTGCTGACTTCAATACCACGCTTCTTTTGCCTTTTTATGTATGTGAAGATAACCTTTTTTATTTATTGATGTGGTATTCTCTTTAATCCATCTTTCATCTTTTTGTTTTACCTTTTCTTTTTGGTTCTTTTATCCCGTCTCTTTTCCCTGCTTCAGGGAACCTTATGCTTTATGGGGGTTGCATGAAAAAACAGTCCACCAGGCACAGAATAAGAGACAATAAAAGTGAGGGGGATTGGGCACAAATAACAAAGGCAGCCCATTCCCACATGCCGTGATAACAGACATCTTAATACTGCTAACATTGATGGTGTGTGATTAATAATGTCATGCTAACTTCTCTGTCACGCAGGTGAGTGTGCCCCAAACAGAAGCAGCAACAGCTGATAACACGATCTCTGATACCAAAGAACCCGCAAAGGTGGTCCTGACCTTCTTCTATTAATTCCTCCAACCCTACATTCATGACAATTTTTATCCATTACTTTCTTCATGCCTTCATTCATTTTCCACTTGCAGCTTAAATTTTCTGTTCCTGCTACACCCTTCATTATCTGTCCTCCCTTTCTTGTCTCTTTGTCAACAGTTCTTCATCTTCTTCTGTTGGTGTTACTTTATTACCTTTTAACTGAGCTTAATTTTTTCCCATTTGTGTTCAATGATCATTTTATTCTTTTGTTTTCTTGTCTCCATGCGTTTGTTGTTGTGGTGTGTGTGTGCGCGCATGTGTGTTTGCGCACTTCATTGTGTTTGTGTCTGTGAACCGGGTGTACATGCGTGCTTGTGTGTGTGTGTGTGTGTGTGTGTGTGTGTGTGTGTGTGTGTGTGTGTGTGTGTGTGTGTGTAGACAACCGAGGTTGAAATCGAGGAGACTGTTGTCGTCCAAGAGATTTCCAGAGCTCCCAAACCTGGACTTGTCACGGTTGCAGCCAGTACCCCCGCTGCTCCTTCTGCAGAGCAGGAAATGAGGGAACAGGAAGTGGAAGTTCAAGAGGAAGCGGTGGTAGTTGAGGAAGCAAAGCCGAGGAAGGAAGAGAGCATTTCATCTGAGAGCGAGAGTGAAGAAGAAGCAGAGTACCATCCATATCTCCCTGTGTCCATCTCTCACACACAAATACCTGAGGAGAAGGAAGAGGAAGAAGAGCAGGAGAAGCAAGAGGAAGATAAGACGCCAGAGCTACAGGTGTTGGCTTCAGATGCTTCTTCTCTTCCAGCTGAAGTCATCCAGCCTGCAGAAGAAACCCGTCGAGAAGAAGTGGAGTCCAAGAAGGAGGACGACACAGAGACAGAGAAGACAACAAATGCCGAGGAAGAGAAAGAAGTTGAGCGTGAGACTGAGGAGAGCACAGATGATCCGATGGTGACGCCCGATGAAGCTCCTAACGGCCTCACCCTGCCTGAAGAGGGTGTGACTGTAATGGATGCTCGTGCAGAAGAAGAGGAGGAGCCTAAAATGAACGGAGAGCCCTCGCTCACTGAAGCAGAGCCGCTGCCACAGGTTATTTGTTGCTCTGAGGTAAAGTCTTCACTGGGCCGACTGCGGAGCTTCCCCGGGCTTTGATCCCTCTCCTGCCAACTATAGAAACACCCACTTTTTTCCTTCCCTGCTTTTGAGAGCGCCGGTTTCCTTCCTGCTTGTGTGAATATTTAAGCCCCATGTACATCCTCACACTCATCTTCATCCTATGAAAATTAAAGCTTTATATTAGTATGCTCAAAACTGCCGAAACCAAGGAGTTTAAAGTTACAATTCACCACCATTGTTTTGGTGTTCATATTAATTCACCTACATGAATATTTTCAGTCTTTATTTTAATTTACATAAACATACATTTGACTTTCTTTCATATCTTCTGTTGTCAGATACCATTCATACCATTATCATGTCCCACGCAGTGTGGTGTGTTGCTACTGTTTTTTTTAGTGTTGTGAAGTAAATGGGGCCTAAGTGGGAAATGCATGGTGCTGTTAGGTGTGTTTTTGTTTTGTTTTGTTTTTCTTTTTGCTTTGCATGCTGCATTTTGATATGTGCGTATCCTCCGCGTGTTTGGCAGTGATGCTCCTCTTTCTGTTTAATTGGCGTGTTGTGGTCATCACAGAGACAGTGTTGTGGAAATCATCATTGCCAACCACTCATCTTTGTACCTTGTTTACATTATAGTAGCTCTTTGAGTCCCGCTTGTCATATTGGCTCATTTTTTTATGCACGTTGGTACAGTGCTAGGCTGCATGTGAACGCCAAAGATATCTCCATAGTTGTCCTTTGCCATAGCTCTTTTTATTACATTGCATTGCAGATGTTGTCTTACTTGTGTTTCTCATGGTTTTGTCTGCATGGCTTTTGGAGCTCTTGCTTCTGTGCATGAGTTTTGCTGCAGTGGCTCACATGTGCTGTTTACATCTACATGTACTGGTGTTTCCTGCGCAAAAATATTTTCAAAATGATTATGATAGAAGATGATTTTGAAGACAGATTTGTCAACTGCATAGATAAAAATTAATTTTTTTCCCCATGTCTGCCTCAGGTTTAATATATTAACTCTCTTCCCTCCCCCCACTCCTCACTCCTCTCTCTGCTCCCTCCCCAGCCGCCTGTGGTAAAGACAGAAATGGTGACTATATCAGACACGTTTGCAGCCCAGAAAACCGAGATAGCCACTAAAGAAGTGCCCATCGTACATACGGAAACCAAGACCATCACATACGAGGCTGCGCAGGTGCAAACACGAGAGAGAAAAAAAACGGAGAAGCTTGTTTAGTTTTTCCCCATGTGTGTCACCATCCGTGGTTCATATTGTTTGTGTGAAATATTTAGACCGATCGTTGCTACGTCAGCATTCTCCATGTTCCAAAGTGCTTCCTTTCTAGCTACAGTGCATGACGCCATCTTTTCATTCTGCTCCTACAGGAAACGAGTTTTATTTATTTATTTCTTTTAAACATCAGCTAATGATCTCTTTTTGTCTCTCTCAGTTGGATGGTAATGGTGATGGTGAGCCTGGAGTGTTGATGACTGCTCAGACAATCACCTCTGAATCTTTGTGTACTACAACAACCACCCATATTACCAAGGTACGAACAGACACACACCCTAAAACACACACACGTTCATTTCTGTTGAGCCTGTGTCTTTGTGACATAGCATAATGAAATTATGTCCCCTATCTTAATTTAAATGCTGTACTGCAGCCATTTGCAAACTTCCCAATTTGAAATGTGGTGATCTTTTGTTGCAGACGCTAAAGGGCGGTCTATCAGAGACGAGGATTGAAAAACGCATCGTCATTACTGGAGACTGTGACATCGACCACGACCAGGTCAGTTTTCAGGGACGCAGCCTTTCCCCTCTGCTTTGCCTCGTGTTCCAACAACTGGGCTCATGGGGTCTTTTCTTCCCACCAAACGTGGATGGTGTGAAAGTCTCTAAAAGAGTCATCTTAGATAAATAAACCACATCCAAGTCCAAACTTGGCAGCTTTAAATTTAAGATCCTTGTTCTGCAGATTGACTCATAAGGAAATAATTTTCTCTCATTTAGAAGATTTAAGAGAATAGATGGGTTTCTGGGACATGTCAATCATGTTACTTGCAGTCTTAATGCTACGTTTTATTTTTGAATCACTTATTTGACACGCGCCATCAGATCCACCTAGAGCTGGGCGATATGAGATTTTTTCATATCACGATATGTTTTTTTCATTTCAGGCGATAACGATATCTATCACGATATAAGCCAAATAACTATATTTGTAAGATTTAAATGTGCCGTTGCTCACAAGTAAAATGTGAAATAATCAGCAGCTTGTTTTTATTTAAATATTTATTTCCCATAATAAGTTCAACAGGGTAGATGTACTTAAGGAACATGAGACTTTTTCAGATAAATAAAGGCAAATATTGCAAACTACACAAAAGGCAGCCACTAAAGCGTTTAAGTTTCAAAATAGAACAAACAAAACAGACTAAATTGTCAATTCCACTTAGAAACAAAATATTAATTCTAAAAATAAATCTTAGTTTGTTTTACAGAAGAACAGACAAAACTGACTAACTTTTGTCAGTATCAAATAAACTGAGAACTAAAAGGAAATTCTCAATCTCTCCTTGTTGTATAGCTGAGCTTTTCAAACAGTTTTAACAGTTACTTTAGTCTGACAAAAGCCGAATGACGAATTAGCGCTTCCAGTCAGAGACTGAGGCTACGTCCACACGTACACGGGTATCTTTGAAAACGGAGATTTTCCGTTTTCGTTTTAAAAAATAATCCCGTCCACACATAAAGGCAGAAATGAAGGAAAACGCTGCTATGAACATGCCAAAGCAGCAGGTGGCGCTAGATTCCTAACCGTGCAGAAATGTTGGCCAATCAGAAGTCTAGAAGCCTCGGTGGGAAAAAGTAAACAAAGCTGGGGCACAGAAGCAGAACCGAGTCGTATGTGTGGACGGACAGTAACTGTGTGTATATGTAAGCATTTAAACACTGCAGAGAGTAGAATTAACAGTAACAGTATTGTAGAAATTCATTTCACCGAAACAATAACGCGGCGCACAGTGTGACGCATGCACCAGTTTATTGTATTTCCAGACTTGCTTTCGGCACAATTTACAGTGCACGCTACTCTGTTTTTGTCAGACTTGAAATAGCCGAAATACCTTCACACTACGGAACTTCTATGGCTCTTCCGTTCGACAATCTCTCCGGCATTGGAACCATCATCTGTTTTCTCTTCGGTCACGCTCGGTTGATTTTTCTAGTCGGCACACTCATTTCCTCCATTACGCGCTGGCTCCATTACCCGCTGGCTGCTTCCCAAACAAACACACGTGCGGCTTGGCACTTGTGCTGTACGTAACAAGTCACGCGACGTGATGCTGCGGCTGTGATTGGTTCGGCTCTGCGCTACTTAATTTGGATTGGCTGACCTTTTTTTTTTTTTTTTTCTTGAGGACAAGAGCGGCGAGTTCTATCGCGATAGCTTAATTTCTCTATCGAGTCAAAGTTATATCGCGATACATATCGTTATCGTTCTATCGCCCAGCTCTAGATCCACCCATATTCCACTCATTGTTGGAATCTGCTGCTGTGACTTCTTCACCACATCTTTTCATGTATAAAATGTTGGCATACTGCTTTTTTTTTTTCCTCCTGCAGTGACTAATTTCACATACTATGTTTTTCTGTGATTGTCACATTTCCTCAGTGACAATCAGAGTACAGTAAAATACACACTGCACAGAGGAGATCACATCTCAGTTAGTCCAGTCCAGATGTATGAAAATTAACCTTTGTAAATACTTTAAACTAGCTTCCTAAAGACCCCAGCAAAAATAATTGATCCATTCTGCCAGCCTTAATTTGAGCCATCTCTTAATTATCAATTATGCAATTTTTGTGCACTGTTTGCCAGATTCAGATACTTAAAAAGCAATACTAAAAAGTCTCATTGTCCATATTGGGGTGTAGCGATACAGGTACTTAGGCAGCGCAACATTTATTGAGAGTGGTTGCTAGCAGGTTGCCACAGTCTCCAGTAGATAACATGGAAAACTCCAGAGAGATCTTTTCACCTGTGTGAATAGCTTCATGGGAATTCATGTCAAACTGCATGTAGCCCTGAAATGTTTGGGACGGTAAATGTCTCTTTCATCTCTTTGCATGCTCGTCTTTTTGTTTAAGTTGCCTGTCTGGTTTAATTCGCTGGATTTACACAAAAACAACAGATTTGGATATCACTGAGATGGGTTTTATTTGAGTGAATTCTTCTTCTAAATGCATTTTACTTGATCCGAAGAAGTAAAATGTCACACTGACCGTAAATCCAGCACATATGTCTTTTTCTGTTTGCTTCTTCTTTTATTTTTCATTTAACTCCACCATTTCCCCCCCTCCTTCCCCCTCCACCCCCCTCCACTGCCTGCTGTGCTCGGTGCTTCCACCATGTGGTTGCCCATCGGTACTGCAGGCACTGGCCCAGGCCATTAAGGAGGCCAAAGAGCAACATCCTGACATGTCTGTTACCAGAGTGGTGGTTCATAAAGAAACTGAGCTGGCTGAGGAGGATTGACTGAACTCAGGTAATGATAAAAATAGTAGCTTATCATCATCATCATTATTATTATTATTATTATTATTATTATTATTATTATTATTATTATTATTATTATTAATCTTTTTATATTTGATAGGGAAAGGTTTATTTAGCGGTGCATGTGGAGAAGCTGCTAAAGAAACCAGCTGCCATCACACATGCTGCAACAGTTGAAAAGAGAAAAAGGGAAAAGGAGGCATTAGATTTTGGAAGGAGTACAAGGAGAACATTTTGATTAGGAAACCAGTGTCGTTTCATCATCGCAGTGCCCCAGGCTGATTACTCCCCCACCCCCCACCCCCTCTCTTTTTCCCCAGAGCTGAAGGGCCCGTCATGACTGTTTTTTCTTTGTCGAACGACCTTCATCACCCACGACGATCAGCCTTGACTGACGGGAGAGGAGGAGGAGGAGAAGAAGAGGAGCTTAAAGAACAGGGAGAGAAGGGTTTGACAAATGGACCGAAGTTGCCATTCTCTTCCTTTCTTATTGTCTGTGGTGCGATCTAAATCCCTCACTGCAAAACCAAGAAAAAGAAAAAAAAAATCTCTCATTGTTTCTGAGGGAACAAAAAGAACCACTTTGTTAGCATAACAATTGTAGCTTTTTTTTTTTTTTTTTTAGTTGTGCTTTTTCTGTAACTGTTTTATAAACAGATGATAGCATGTTTGTCCTCTATCACAAAGATGAAACTAGGGATGCACTGATAACCAATCTGGATGAAACTGTATCCTGCATTGATCATTTTGTACCAGTACTGATGACCTTCAGCTAACGTTTCTTACAATAACAGCACGCTGAGATGCTCAAGTAGAGAAAGCTTTTTATCATAACAGTGAGGTTATGCACCTGTACTTGGGTTCCGGTGCATTGGCATAGAAAGGTAACTTGTTAAATTACAGCTCCCCCTCTTGCTTCATGGTGATGTAAATGGAGAGTAATATAATAGTTTATAAGGAACATGAAGGAAACAGGGTGTCACAACTTGGTCTGCTCTTTTTTTTTTTTTTTAATTAGTATAACACACACACTCTCACATATTCACAGGTGAATGGTAGAAACGTTGCACCTCACATTATCACTTCTACTTCCTGATCATTAGAGAAGAGCGGGAGCTGTAACTTCAACATCTGCAGGAGAGTCATCCAGGTCTTTTGGTTCTGTTATTTCTTTTTTTTTTTTCCTGTATAGTTATTATTCATCCACATTCCTTGTGTGTGACTAGCAGCCGAGTGAGTGCATTTTCAGTTCAATTCACTTTTTTTGCTAAACTGGAAGAAGAGACGGGTTTTGAACATTTTAAATAGGGTCGGCGAGCTTCAGCAGTAGTTCGAAAATGTAGGTGGAATAAATTCCATCAATTTTACAGTTTAAAATTTTTTTTAAGCTAAACTGAAGGTGGATTTGAACTGAAAATGACAACTTCTGCACAGTAAAAATGAAGGTTATCAATGGGAGCAGCTTTTCACTCCCCAGGCTCGTCCACTGTACGACACTAACCATTCCCGCTGGGCCTGAGGGGGAGCGAGGGAGACATAAACTGACTTTGGATTGGGAGACCGGAGCTGTAAAGTGAAGGATAATTGGGAGATTGCCCGATAAGTACCAGGGAATAAAAGAGAATTTGAATAATAATGCATGTTTTCTTGTATCCCACAGTGAAGTATTTTAATATTCTGAAGGCTTAATGCATAATGCAAAATTAACACTGCTATTTAAATTATTCAGAATGAGTTTTGTGCTCCAACTAGCACAGGTACCAAAATGAGGATGACTTGAAAGCAGCTCAGACTCAAATTAATGCAGCCTGCTAACTGCCAAGGAGCCCGTTTGCCGCCGTAGTTCAGCTCAGTTCATCGCCGGCTTCTTTTCATACCTGCTTGATATGATAGAGTATGGGATTAAATTCAGCATGTCTTCACGCAGTTTAATCTTCCAGGAGTCTCGAGTGAGTCTAGGTAGGACGCTACCACGTCAATTGGTTTGAGAGCGCGTGGACTATCTCTGCTCATACAGCGCGTCGGGCTGCTTTGTAACTGTTTCACTACAGCTAAACGTTTCTCTGCATGTTCTTTTTGTTTTTATTTTGGTTACATTTCATTCAGCCGATTTCCACGTTGTTCACCACAAAAAAACCGCAACGCTCTGAATCTGTCACCACACTTCAAACTGAGGCAAAAAAAACAAAAGTTACAACGCACCAGCCAAAATGCAGCTTAAAGGGAAGTGTATCAGAGGGTTTGAAGTGCTCTTGAAACCCCCTAAATGGAAACTCATTATGTTTTATTCATTTTCTGTCCTTTTACTCTGCAAAAAACAAAAAAAGAAAGTGAACTAAATTGTAGCTTTGTGTAAATATTGGGGGCATTAAATGTGCTAGGTGCTTGGTCTCGTGCATTTATTTTGACGCGCATTTTTAGCATAAGCAGCATAAAGGCAAAGTCATGTTCTCCTGAAATTTAGCTGATTGTAAGTGAAGAAGTGCCACTGATTTAGTATAATAAACATTCCACCTTAGACTGGTCTGGATTAATCTACGTCTCCCTCTTTGACTGGACGTGTTTTAAATGGGAGACAAAAGGATATTTTATTTCATTTTTAGAAATAAAAAAGGAAGAAAAAACTGCTAATCAGCTTTTTAACTTGATGAGTAATCACTGCCCAATTTGACCCATTTTAAAACTTTTGTAGTTAAGCGTGCTCATCAAACTGAGAGCTGAAGCTTTTTTAAAATCAGGAAACGCAGGTCTGAGCTCTACTATGCAGTTAAATGACATTCCACGAGGGGGAAGCTTTAACCTCGAACCCTCTTGTAAAGAGACAAAGCAGCAGAAAAGCATTTTTTTTTTCTTTATAAAAATGTAAACCGTGCAACACTAGGCAGCTTTGGAAGCTTTTGATGTTCCAAAAAACAAACAAAAAGAAAAAAAGCCTTTGGTAATATCACAGTGACCACATTTGTAGATTTTTCTTTTTCATAATTTCTCATCTTTTCTCTGTGATCTAGTTGTTTAAAGGTGGGATTTCTTGTTCCCCCTCCATTTTGCATATTTGTAAAATTGTTGCAGTGTCGTTGTTTTTTTTGAAAACCACTACAAATGGAAATTTCTGCCACTGTTTTCCTTTTTGTACGTTTAGCCCCAGCTTTAACCGCTTTTCCGGGTTCTTCTGGGCTCTCTTAGCCAATCACATGAGCTTTGAGGCTGCGGAATCGGATTTTCCCAAATGTGTCATGTTACGTTAGGTTACACCAAGAAAAGTTTTACCAACCTCTACGCCTGTGAATCCACATCAGAGAACGTTAAATCCACATGGTGTCATAGCAGGTTATAATTGGAGGATCCTCTGAACACTTAAATCTCAGGCTTTGTTTCACACTCTGGAGAAACGGGAAACCAGCACAGTTTTTATATTTTATTAATAAAATAAAACTCACACAAACAAAGGAAACTTTACAGAAACTCATTTTGGAAAACCTACCAACTGCCTCATTGCTCTCTGTTAGCTAACCAGTGATCACCAGTAGGGTTTTTTCTGTCTAGCAGCTTAAATGTCTTGTATCTCCCCCCACACAGCCACTCCTCCCCCCTGTGTAACACTGTTTAAATAAAGGATTGTTATACTCGCTTCATTTCCTCATTCATTTCCTTGGAAGTGTGATTGAAAATGTGTGCAGCATATTTATTAGACATAATACCTAAAACTTAAATCCATGTGAAAATTATGCTTTTTAATTCATGTCAGTCGGGTGAGGCAGACGACGTCGGTGTCTTCAATGTCCAGCATGATGTGGCCCCTCAGGAGAGAGCACATAGTGTCATATACAGAGGGTGTTCCTTCATTTGTGTTAAAATGTGTCCGTTCATGACTGTCAGGCGCAGAAATGAGATCCAGTATTTCTTCTGTGCCGTCCTCTGTGGACATGCCTGTGGGTGGCGCTGATGGAGCTTCTGTCCTGCGCTAGCTTCAACAGATCAGCGTCAGCTGTGGATGAAAGATTAGAGATGAAGACTAAAAACAGAAGAAAACTGGAATGTTATGAGCTCTGTGTAATATTTTAGTCTTTTTAACATTTACTATTGTAACTAGAATGAAGTTTAATTTTGTTATTTATACAATATTTTATATAAGTTTTATATATTCCACTTTGAATTAATTTAGACATTATTTTCATCAGTTGAAATCTTGGTGCCACAGGCTTGTCATTTCAGTTCTGCGTGGGGCGATGGTGTTGGTTAACAGAATGGCCCAGGGGAAAAAGCTGTTAGTGAGTCTGGAGGTGTGGGACCTGATTGACCCAAGGCACCGACCAGAGGGCAGTGGGGCAAACGGGTGGTGGGTGGGGTGCAAATGGTCACCTGTGATGACCCTAGTTGTCTTGAGACTGGAGGATTTAAGGATAGCCTCCAGGGGTGGCAGAGGGTAGTAGATGATTTTTCTGGGCAGTGTTAATTTACACTGTGCACAGCCTTTTTTCCCTCAGTTATTAACTGAATACCAAACACCCAGGCAGTATAGGAGAGCACGCTCTCCATTCAAGCAAGGTAGAAGGCTGGCAGCAGCTTGTGGTCCAGGTTGTTCTTCCTGAGGACATGGAGGAAGTGCAGCCACTGTTGGCCCTTCCTTACTAGAACATTGGTGTTGTGGGTCCAGGTGAGATCAGTGGAGATGTGGGTGCCCAGAAACCTGAAGGTGGAGACATATTCCACCTGTTCTCCATTGACCATCTCCAATGAGATGGGAGTGGAGCTCTCTGCGCCTCTATTACGAGTTCTTTTGTTTTAGGGACTGCCTGCTGTGCTCGGTGCTGCCACTGTGTGGTTGCCCAGCACCAGGCAAGTACTTAGGTATAGTAGGCTCTGCTTAAAAAATGCTCAGTTGGTGTTAAGAGGCCCCAAACTGTGCCATGAGAACATCCCCTACATCATTATAGCACCAGCAGCAGCCTAAACTGCTGGTACAGTCTGATGTGCTGTGTGTTCAGAGATGCTCTTCTGCATACCTTGGTTGTAAGCAGTGGCTATTTGAGTTTATGTTGCTTGAAGAAGTCTGACCAGTCTTCTGTAACATCAACAAGGCATTTTCACCAAGGAAACTGACGCTCACTGCCACTTTCCTTTTTTTGTTTTTATCTTTTAGCAATGCTGGTACCTTGTGTGGTACCAGATGCAGGCTTTTGAACTGAGTGCGTATAACAATTCGGCACTCAACAATTCACCTCTTTATGCAGTGTCCATGTTTTCCAAAAAGAATTTCAAACTTTGACCACAGAACAGTTTTCCACTCTGTCTCAGTCCAGCGTTCATGTTCACGTATGGCTTCGTCTTTGCACAATAAAGCTTTAACCTGCATGTGTGGATGGCACAGTATTCACAGACAGTGATTACAGGAAGTGTTCCTGAGCCCATGAAGTAGTTTCCGTGCCAGAATAATGTCTGTTTTTAACACCGTGATGGCAATTAACCTAATTAGTTGCTAAATGTTCCTCTGGCTTTTTCTTTTACTTTTCCAGCCTTTTGTTGCACTTTCCCCAACTTTGACACACATTACTGCCATTAAATTCAAAATGAGCTAATATTTTTCATCAAATAGTAAAATGTCTGTAAAACTCTTTCTACTGTTGTGATTTGCCATCTAGAACACAGACCCAGATTTGTTTCTCACCAACATAAATAGAAGCTTTGTGTAATTTGAGCACCACTGACAAACAGTATGCGTTTGATTACCTGTAAATGATTGTAATTAGCATGCGAATAAACAGCAGACAATGTAAAATCACAAAAAATTGCACACTTTCTTGCTTTGATGCCAATCACGCCCAGCAGTCATTCCCACATGATTGTCTTTTAAAAACGGGTCACAAAAGAGTCAGATTTTCTCAAAAAGCAGCTGGAGTTCCCCATGATTGATTTTTCTACACATGAATAATCTTTTTATTAATATATCCACTTTGAACCAGAGCAGATGGTGAAAGCACAGCCATGATCATAACAGGATGTGTGTACACGTCTATGTTTTACGGCCGCACAAAGAACAAATGGGTCCGATTTAGCCGGCAAAAGCAACACCTGTGCACACATATAGATGAAGGAAAAGGCATGTTTCCAGGTTTTTCATGTGTTGAGTAATCTAAAGCCTGTGGCAGTCCTCTCTCACTACGCATCCACAAAAACCAGGCCAGTGTAACTAATTGTCAGAGTGTAGTTTAGTTTGGGTTCTTTGTTGTTTACCTGTGGGTCACGTGAGTTGTAATATACTGTTCAAATAATACTGTGAGTGAGTATGAGAAATGCCCACCCTGTCTGAGTTTCCAACTGAGGAGGATGATCAGTGCTAGCAGCAGCAGAGAGACAGACAGGAAGAGCATCAGTCCAAACAGCCACCCTGGAAAAAAGCTGCCTGCATCACTGTTTGACATCGTGATGCTTCCCTGCAGGAACAGAGCCAGATCAGCCCAGGGGGAAGTCAGCACAGCCATGTTAGTCCTGTGAAGCAACAGAAACGGGGAGAACATCAGGTCTGCTGTGGCGATATGATCACAGAACACATCAACGCGAGTACTTTAATGTGTCGGACCGACAACAGCTAAGTTTTAGGTTAAATAACAAATAAGTAACAGTAGTGCTGACGACTTTTCTTTCAGTTAAAGCCCAAAATCTCTTTGGTCTGCAGCTGCTTTTGTAGTATGAAGCATTTACTGTACAAGAAACGTACACTAGCAAGTACCAGCTTAACCCCCCACACCTAGTGTATCATATTTGATACATGAGTTTTTGAGACTAACCCCTCTGAAAAAAAATAAAATAAATAAATTTAGTAATAAATATTTTGCCAAAACAAAACCCAACAACAAATATGATATAAATTAAAACTCAAATATGTGAATTGGCCACCTCTCCCTGAGCCTGGGAGTTTTTCCTTCCCACTGTCGCCAAAGTGCTTGCTCATAGGGGATCATGTGATTGTTGGGGGTTTCTTTGTTTTATTATTGTAGGGTCTACCTTGCAATATAAAGAAAATAAAATTCAAATAAAATTGAATTGAAAATAGAACTTTATTTTCAGAATTACAATTGCCTGGCAATTATTTCATGGTTCAGGCTTTAAAGGGTTAATAAAAGCAGACTATTTTTAGTAGCCAAGCGTGTGTATGCCAATCAAAGGTTGGAATAAACACCAGACATCAAATAAGAAACGTGTTCCAAATTTCTTTTAAATTGATTTCTCAGTACAACCATTCTGTGTGTAGTTTTCGCTTCTGGTTGATTGGTTTTAGTTAAGGGTGGAACTGAATAAACTTGTATACATTCTCAAACCAATGATCTTAGAACATACACAACCAGAGTAGCTGTCCCTTTGGATCAGATTCAGAATAAACTGTATTGTCATTGCACCGTATGGTTAAAAACTACAACACAACAAAAAGGGACATATCGGGGAACGTCTTTGATCAGCATTTAATCCTGATAGGTTTTCTTTTGAACTTGCCTAGGACATGCTGTGTGCTCATCAGAGGCAACCGCAATCAATGACCATTGCACAGCTGCAGGCTGTACTCATCCAGGAATGGACATCTGGACACTACACAGATGGGTGATTGCTTAAATATGTATTTCTATATGATTAGAAGTGTAAACTGTGACAATGCAACACTCCAGACTTGCAGCAATGTTGCTTCCATGCTTGGTGTTAAAGCCTCTATAGTCTAAATTATGGATAATCCTTTGCAGTCATGACATTTATATATTTTGTGTTTCAAACACTGGTTTTGATACAAAGTTTAGAATGATATTTATTTAAAATAATAATTCCCTGCAGGTTCAGCTAACCTTGCTGAAACTTGAATCATAGTTTTCATCCCTTTCAAGCGGCCTTGTCGGTCTCAGTGCAGGTTATGAAATGATAACTGTAACATGTAATCTATTGTTCGAGTTCCTTCGCACGTGTTTTCCCTCATTCACATGAACATGTGCTTTTATGGATTCACTTGTGTCCATGTACACACAGTGCATTTGGAAAATATTCACACTGCAGAGTTGTTACTTTTTTTAAAACAAAGTATCGAGGGAAGGCTGCGACAGCTTATGTACACGTTATAAAGTTGTTTGATTTTTAACAAAATTGCAGTTTAAAGCTATTTTTTCCCACTTTCTCATTATGGGGTGAAATAAAAAATAAATCTGTTTTGGAAGAAGGCTGTATGATGACAAAATGTGGTCATGTGAGGTGCTGTGAGTACTTTCCAGATGCGCTCTGAGTGGCATGTTCCCAAAAGCTTTGTATTAGGAACAAGACTGTTTGATCTCGGTCATGGTTTAGACTAAAATACAAAAGTTCACGGCAGTTTCACCACTTTTTTTCTTGGTTGCCTGGGTTACGTGTCCCCTCAGAGGAGCGTTGAAAACATGCACGATGCAAGCAAGAAATGTACTTCCACTTAAAGTACAGTTCATACAGTTCATGTCCACGGACAAATAGCTTGCACATTTGTGACTGTTTCACTCTTTGGCCATGAAACCTTGTGCTCATTTTGTCCATACGAACGTGTACAGTCAGTACAGATAAAGCAGGATCACCTATACAAAACATGAATCACACTCACAGTTATCATTAACACTACAACCAAATCTACTTACGGTTTTTAGGCCCCCAGTAATGCAGCTTTGAAGGCCTTTAGGTGGAAATGACCTACAGATGTTCTCCAGAGATTAATGAGTTTTGTCCTTGCTGACGTTAAGCTGTCTTTTAAAGAAATCAGTCAGTTGCTCCTGACGCCGCTGAGATTATGCAGGAAAAATAAATCTCGTGTTTTTATTTCCACAGTGAGAAAATGAGCTAAAAGAAGTCCAGTTCTTTGTTTCTTCTTTTTAGTGTGTTTGCTTCCTGTGTTTCTCTGTCCCCGACTCACTTTGATTGGGAGAAACAGCACTGCTGTTGACAATGTGAACTTTGTTCTGTTTCAACAGTCGAACCGTGTGATTAGTAAGATTAGTTTTACTGGACCGTGTGTGTGTGTGTGTGTGTTTAGTAAGAGGATTGGTGCATGTTACTGTATGCACTGGTGTCCTTAAACCGTTTGAATCTGGGAAATAATTTACATGTTATGCTTCTGTGCTTGTTTGTGTGCACTGTGGCTTTCTGCAGTGTTGATCATTGAACCTTAGACCTTTGTGCTTACTGCGTCATAAAAGAAAACCTCACAACACATGCAGTTTTTCAGCTGTTCTCTCAACTCTTTTGCCTTTCTCTGCTTTCAAACACTCTCTGCACCAACAAACACTGATGCCGTTTTGGTTGATGGCATCACTGATTAGTTTCAAACACAACTGATAACCGTAATCTGGACGATATCACTACAACATATCCATCCATCCATTCTCTTTAGCTTATCCTTATAAAGATTGTGGTGGTGGAGCGTCTCAAACAGGCTCTAGTGCTGGTGAGCACGGGGCCCACTAGAGGATGTTGGGTCCTCAGGCCACCCTCATGGAGTCTGTTTCTGATGGTTGCTCAGAGACTTTCACACCAGTGGCCTGCTGACCATGCCACTAAATCACAAAGAATGCAGTACTGAATCAGACAGTTTGCATTAAAATGCAGAGATACATGGCATGCATATGCAATCTGTGTAGGTTCTCTGTCATCCAGGTCATGGTAGTCTAAGGATCTTGAAAATAAACTAGCTGGACTTCTTTAAATTTCGTGAAGATGTTTCATCTTTTATTTTATCTAGCTACTTAGACATATACAATATATCTCCGTAATCAGTCACAGGCACAAGTTTGTTTTTTTTCTTGGCTCACAGGTCACACCACACTCACCACAAACTTTATTGGGTACACCTATTCAGGTGCTCGATCACACAAATATATAATCAGCCAGTCACATGGCAGCAACCCAATGTATTTAGGCATGTAGACATGGTCAAAAAAACACTGACGTTCAAACTGAGCAACAAATTGGGGGAAGAAAGGCGATTTTGTTTAGTCTGACACGGTTCTGCCACATGGTTGGTGCCAGACAGATTGGTCTGACTGCTGATCTACAGGGATTGCCCCACACAAATATCTCTAGGATTTACAGAGAACTGTCTGAAAAAAAAAGATCCAGTTATTGGCAGCTTCCTGTGTCAAAATACCTTGTTGGTGTCAGAGGATAGATGGCTTTGAGCTGATAGGAAGGGAACAGTAACTCAAATAACCACTCATTACAACCAAGGTCTGCAGAAGAGCACGTGTGATAGTACAAAACATTAAACCTTGCAGCAGATGACCTATTGCAGCAGACGACCACACTGGCTACACTCAACTTCTCAGCCAAGAACAGGAAACTGAGGCTATAACTCATCCAGTCTCAACAAAATTGGATAATTCAAGATTGTCCATGTTACTTAGCTTAGTTAGTTTCTTGAACATGATCCAATAGAGCACCTTTGGGATGTGGTGGAATGGAGGGAGCTCTTGTAGGGTGTTCATGGTCTGTAGTCGTCTGTATCCATAGTGGTCGAAGAAACAAAGAGTGGTGAACCAGTGACAGGGTCATGGAGCGAAGTTGGCCCCTGTGGTCCAATCTAACAGGTGAGCTACTGTAACTCAAATTGCCTAAGAAGGTAATGCTGGATCTGATAGAAAGGCAAGAAAATACACAGTGCATCACTGTTTGTTGCTGTTTGGGCACCAACACAATATTAGGCAGGTGGTCATAATGTTATGCTGAGTGATGTATCCTTGCTTGTATGTGACAAAGTTTAAGTATCTTTGTCCTTTTTGCAGTTTGACATTCTGCTTCCAGTCTCCCCATCAAACATTTAAACAGAACATTGCTTTCAGGCTTTTGGGTGAAATCACAGACACAATCTGGCTACAGCCAGTAAGAACTCAGGTTAACTGTGTGATGCTGCCATCAACATCAATATAACTTATTAAGTTTGTTTGAAAGAAGGGTGGAGGCTGTGGCGTCTTTGAAGGTTGTATAGCGTTCTGTTTTTTTCTGGTAGTTTGATGCATGTATCATGCATGTTTAATTAAATTAGGCAAATGAAAAAAACAAATGGAAAAACAAACAAAAAAAAAGAACGCAAAAGTTACATTCATTATTTAGATATGGCTGATAAAACATTAATGTGGCTCTTGTGAGAAGAGGAATTGAAACTAATCTGTTGAAAAATCTCCTGAAAGCAGCCATAACCCTGGCTAAACATTTCCTCCCTCGACACGCAGGAGGAATTTTGGCCCATTTTGCCATTTCCTCTGGACTGAGACAAGCAACAGAAAAGAAGAAAAAGAAGGGTTGTTTTTTTCCCCAGCACCACTGTTGCTGCCAAACTAACCAGCCCTTCAGTCAGTCTTGTTTCTTTGTGATTGTCTCTTATTTTCTCTTGTGTGCTGCTGCTGACAAAGTGAGCGTAGATAAAATTCTGAAATGAAAGAAAATGCGCACAAGCAAGAAACAAGACCAAACTCGATTAACCAAATGTAATCAGCAGAAACTGGCTGGGAGCTGCCAGAAATGTGGCTTCTGCAATGGGTCGGGATTTTGGGACAGCAGTGATCCTGAGGCTGTCTCAGGAACACATTATCAACACTCTGGGTGTTTCTCCACTGTTACAGCCCTAGCTGGGCCTCCTGATACTGCCCTTGTGTGGGCTTGGTGTTTTTCTCTGCCTCCTCCTCTCTTGCTCCACCCCTCTGTCTCTCTCTTGCTCTTCTCTCTCCCCAGGACACAGCTGCTGCTCATTGGACTCATTTACCACCTGGGCCCAGTCGGCAATCATCCTCTCTGAGGTCATATAAGCTGGGGATGAGCTGTGAGCAGTGTGGGGTGTTCTTGGTGTGTAGTTATCCTGCCTGAAGTGTGGAGTTGTGGAAATAGTATAGCTGCTTTACGTGAGTAGTGTGGGCTTGTGGGCCTCGGCAGCAGTAAAGCTAGCTGCTAGTGATGGGCAGATGAAGCTTCATGAAGCACTGAAGCTTTTCATCCAATTGGTTCACTCCAGCGCAAAGCTTCTTGAAGCTTCATTTGCTCTAGTAGGACACCTACTGGACATAAAAATATTAGTTGGCATGAATTTGAAGAGTGTGGCCTTTTGCACACAGCTTGTAAATGTCAACAACAAAAGGAGTGTGTAAAACATGTATATTGTAGTGATGGCAGTATACTGTGTATATTTATACTGGCAGTATGGAAAATGATTATTTGGAAATGCTTAAAATGGAAATGATCATTTACTGTGAGGTGAGGTGTAGTTGGGGTGTGGACAGTAGTTGTGCTTTTGTAACACTGAGGTATGGACAGCTACACACTGAGCCTCAGTCCTGCCTGTTCACATTTTATTCTGTAAAAACTACATTTTCACTGCTTTTATGACCTTTTTAGTGGGGAGAACATAGCTAGGATTTAATGATTTAACAAATCTTTTAAATCCTTTGTCCTCCACAATGCTAAATGGCTGGGAGTCCTCATTCACCATGCTAACCAGGTCTTCATCTATTTGAGATTGTTCTCCTGAGGAAAGACAATAAAGACAAAGCACAAATATAAATATCACACACGTAACTTATAACAGCTGTATAATATTGTTATATCATTTAGTAACATTACTGCATGCTATATTATCATGGCATTTGATGGCTCACCTGGTCCTGCTCCATAATCGGTGTTCCCCTTATTCTCATGCGAAGCTCTGTAGTGCCTAAGCATGGATGAGGTGTTGTTGTTATATCCCAGCTCCCTGGCACATAGCAAACACTTCACCTTGTACAAAAGTAAAGCCGCTTAACATAAATTGTATTGCACCATCAGTATCATGAAAATACATCTTCTGTAGAAATTTACATACCTTGTTGGGAGGAATAAAATCAAAATGTTCCCACACAGGGGAGGACATCCTCCTCTTCTTAGCTGGCTCCATTCTCTCCTGACTTTCTCTCCTCACTCTCATAAACCTCCAAACTGTCTCCAAACTCTCACTAACCGCAACTCTCCATCAAACACCCACATTGTGAATGAAGTCTGAGGGGTTTATATCGCTGTCATATCTCGCGGCAAAGTTCGAACCACTTCATGAACCAGTCACGTGGTACAGCCGGGCGGCGAGGCTTCGGACGTCATCATTTTCAGCTCCTCCCATAAATGAAGCAAGCCTCGATACGCGCATCGCGGAAACGCCCCCTCCATTACTCGACACAAGCTTCGAAGCCTCGATACAGAACGTCACATCACTACTAGCTGCTGCTAGTGATAGGGTGAGCTTGTGGGCCCCTGGAAGTGCCTCCTCGTGGTGTGGAGTTTGTTTGGTTGTTGTGTTCTTTGTTGTTGCAACCTTTTTTTTCCCTTTTTCCAAGTGTTATTGGTAAAACGGCGTTGCCGGCTCTTTATGTTATGATTATCTATAATAAAGACTATTTTATTTACTAAAAACACCTGTCTGTTTTCCTTTCATTCTGTTCTGGACTCATTTGTTACTGGTCCCCTCACTCGCATGCCTAGACCCCTTCGGGGGGACGTAACATTCACATTTTTATTTCTGCCTACTTTGAAGTCAACCTTCAGCAAAGTGTGTTTTTGTTACCAACATTCACAGAAAAAAGAGGAATCCTGCCTCACCTCTTTGTCTGATTGCTGCTATAGGTATGAGGCAGCATCCACTTTGATGAGTGGAGTTGGATGTGTGCATCTGTTTGTGTGGGCGGAAGATCATGTTTGTGTCGTCAGCACTGTGGGAACGGATCCTGTGTTTCATTGATTGTACAGTGAGATGAATCCAAGTCATCTCTCCCCGTCTGCCACATTGTGCTAAGGCCAAGTGGAGGGAAACAGCAAAAAGAACAACACACATAAACATCATTTGAGTTCACCATGATGTGTAAAACATTACAATTTGAAATCTGCAATATCTTTTCCTAAGTTTTTCTGAGTGTTATGTAACATGCTTGCTTGTGTGGAAAGATCTTTTAGTGGACGCGCAGCTTACTACATGGCCAGTGTTTATTGGTTTACCTTGATTTAGGTCCCACAGAGGTCACCTTCTCAAGGGAGACCTAGCCAAGGCAGCAGAAACACAAACTCCAAACATAATAAAAATACAAACAACTTAAAATGCAGAGCATACAACATGACATGCAATATGCATATATCCAAAACAAAAAACCTCTGATCTTTTTGCAGTGTTTTATGTCCAAGGTGCTTAATAAGAAAATCTGTCAACACCCTGGGCACATTAAAAGCAACCATTTGGAGGAGCGTTGCTGGTAACTGTTCAAGCTGATACAGAGAAAGTTACTGAGAAAAACTGTAAGTTAATCCAGTATTGTTTTATAGATTAAAAAATCCAAAACAAAACAAACGCCCATCAGGAGGTAAAGAGAGGAGTCATGAGTCAGAGATTTTGTTGCTGTAACAAAACATAGAGATGCATGACAAACTGAATAAAGATGTCAGGCATATACAGCATATTATCATAATCGATGCCAGGAGAACAATAACTCCCACAGTTTTTTTCCCCTTGGCATTAAAACGAAAGTAAGATTTAAACCTTGAGGCTGAATTGAGCACAAAAACAGATATTATTGCTGCTTTTGGCAATGATGTTTTGAAATTTGAAAAAAAAAAAAAAAAGTACAATTAATCATTGTACCTTATCATCAGTGTCTCTTTTCTGTTGCAGTTCCAGGAGATCAGCCAAATGATCAATGTAGTTGCATTTAGTGTGGGAAAGCAAGGAAATCAGTGCTTGCCCTTTGAAATCTAAAAGCAGACATCAGTTAAACCCTTCAAAAGTGAACCGATCTTACAATATTGCACATCCCCCACTTGTTTACTTCCTTCCAGTGAATTACTGCCTTGCTGTGCCTGTTGTCTCTGGAAGCTAGTTTGACTCTGAGCCTTGGGATATATAGTTTCTCCTCCCTTGTCCATGACCAAGAATGGGTTAATACTGACTATAATAATCACTAATGGTAAGTTGCTGGTCATTATTCATCAATCTTCCGCTCAAGTATTCATTCAGTTAAATAAATGCATTAAAAAAAGAGAAAGGTGGTAAATATTTAATGTCCAACATTGTAATGATATTTTACTTTAAATGACCTGTCTATGAATCCATTACAGTAATTTAATGCCATCGATTTTCTACATTCATTTTCCCCACCAATTAGTTTACATCACTAAATATAATGTATTTTCATAAGAGCAAAGTTCAACTCTGTCTGGAGTATTCAAAATTCAAAACACTTTAAACATATCATATTTGAACCGAGCTGCTAAGGTTCAGCTCAACTATGGAGTGGAGTTGGTTTTATTTAGGTGTAACACACAACAATCTGTTTCTAGCAGATAATGGCTTGCCTGATTACATTCCATTATTAAAATCAAAGTAAACTTTATTGTCATCTCTGCTACATAAAGTAGAGTATATAGAGAGATGAGACGAGGAGGCTCCAGTTCCATTCAGTGCAAAAGACAACAATAAATATAAGAAGAGTAAGAAATAAATATACATTTTAAGACTAAGGGAAAAGTAAAAGGTATAAATATATACTTTAAATTAAAGGTAAAAGGATCAATAACAATCTAAATTTACAATTTACAGTTGAATGATTTAAAGTGACCTTGAAGTGGTTTAAAATGACCAGCGTAGCAGCGTCACAGTTTACTGTTTATTATGAAAGGACACAGTTCAGACCACTTAAAGTTACCGAGCGAGGTCTTAGACTGCATGAAAGTCATCAAGTCTCTGCAGAGTTGCAAACCTCCTCTGGCATTAACATCAGCACCAAAACTGTGAGCTGGGAGCTTCGTGGCGTGGGTTTACATGGCTGAGCAGCTTTTGTAGGTGGCCCACTAGATCTGCCCATATGGGGTAGTTTAGTATGCCATATCTGTTATAAAAGGATAGAAGGATGGACCCACATGCTGAGCACTGAAAAGTTTTTATGGGTTTATCTTCAGCTTAGGGAATGAGAAACAGGTTAGGACGGACGGACGGACGGAACAGACTGCAAGCATGTTACCTGGCTGATGCAAGGATTTTTTGATAACTGAGTCTGTGCTTCACTCTTAAATACTCTGCTTCCAGAGCTACTGATGAGTTGCAGGTAAGTTGACGAGCTGAATGCCGACAGGTGAGTGACTGACTGAGTGGCAGGGAAACCATGAAGGAGCCACCTTGGAAAAAAAGTAAATGACAAAGCGGGAAAGAGAGCAAACTAATGATTGGCTTCACAGTGTTCATCTTTTATATACAGTCTAAAGTTGATCTGCATTTAAGTGTAGTGAAAACCTTCATGAGCCATAATGTTGTTGTTATAAATTGACTGAGATGACAGGACATAACATGTCATATTTAAATAATCCTGTATTTATATGATCTCACGTTGGTAGTGACATTCGTGCTGTTTAACATTCATGTGAATTTGTGCTAACAAGCTCCAGTCTGGCTGTCATTACAGACCTACTGTGTGTGTGTGTGTGTGTGTGTGTGTGTGTGTGTGTGTGTGTGTGTGTGTGTGTGTGTGTGTGTGTGTGTGTGAGAGAGAGAGAGCGAGGGTGTTCACATGCTGAGGGATGAGCCTGGAGCACAGAGTGATGATGATGATGATAAAAAGGAACTGGAAGGAAAAGACTAACATCTTAACATGTTTTTTTCTGGACACTATTGACATATTAGTGCCCATTTGAGCATAAAGGCCTTTGAGTGTCCCTGTGTGTTTGTGTACGTATCATGGCTTCAATAAACCAGCTCCAACTTTCTCACCCTTGTTTTTGTTCTAGTTGTCATGGCAACCTCTTGGCCTTTTTAGCATAAGTTACATCGGGGGTCTCCGATGATGCTCATCGCCATAGTTACTGGGGCTTTGTTAATGAGATTCAAAGCTTCGGGCATTATGTAAGATGTGTGACATTTACCTCTGATTACTCAGCTGCAGTGTGTATTCACTAATATATCGATGTGTATTGACGCACACAAAGAAGGGAGGAAATAACACCAACCTCACTGATTTCAAATATCAACAGTAGTGCGGCTGCCAGGAAAAGCCTCATGGGCTTGAGATGGATTTAGGCTTCTGCATCAAGGTGTTACGGCGCTCTCTTTATGTGAACCCCTCCGGCACAGGAATTGATTTGCAGCGTGGCACAGGATTTAACTTGGCGACTGTCATATTACCACAATATTTAAATTTCAAATCATACTACCAAGTAAGGAGTAAGGAACAGATTACTGAGCCTCTGACTTCTGAGTTCACGAATGACTTAACAGCACAAATGTGTCACTGAGAGATTTTTGCAGTGCTTTTTGTCTGATTGTGTCTTTGGGGGCACTGCTGATGAGCATTTTTTTTTTTTTTTTGCATCAACATGATGCAATGCCTTGGTTTGTCAGCTTTCTGACTAAGCTAAAAAAGACCTCCCTGACAGTTATTTTGACACATACTCGACATATTTTTCTGAGTCACACTGCATATTATTTTCAAAGATTAATTTAAGTATATCTTTATGGGATCTCCACTGGCATTATTCACATTTTTGAGAACACACAAGCCACCTCCACAGTCCAGTCTCAGTATTTGTGGCTTTTCGCTTGTTGCCTCAGTATCGCCGACAAACTGTGATTACAGTTTTGAGGCAGTGAACATCAGTTCCTGTGGAGCTGCAGAGGATTAAATTGCTCCTGCGTTGTGTATTAAAGACGCTGTTATGGAGGTGAAGCAAGGAAATGAACTGAGTGCAGTTTTCTTGTTGCCGACCATAAAACTGCACCGCGCTTTCACAAAGCGATATGTTTATGTAAAGACAAATTAAAAGTAAACTCTGAATACTTGACCCATTTAGTAAGGAGATCCAGTAACTCTGTCATGCAGTGGTTGGGATTTTAGAACACCTTATTAAACCCTGTCACCTGTACCCTGATTTTATTATTTTGCATCGTGTCCTTCTGGTTGCAGACACTGTTATAACTTCCTTCCTTCTTTGATAAGAAAAATCCCCCAAATTACATCACCAAGCACTGTGGAGACAGCCGTTCATCAAAGCCCTTCTTTGATCTGTTTTAATTTTGGTGTAGCTCCACTTTGTTATTTTCTTGCACTGATCAAACAGCTTTCCCATCCCGAACTTGATTATCCATGTTTTAGCGATGGAAACAGATGAAATCACATCGCTCAAATCATCCAGGCGTCGTCTTACCTGCCAGAGTGGAACATACATAGTCGGAGACTGTTACAACTTTGAGTCATGCAAGCTGAGCAGTCACCACTTTAGAAATACAGTGTAACAAAATCCAAAATACAAGCTCAGCCATTAGTTCGATGTTTACAACAATAATATTTGCTTTTACTGAAATGTCCGAGGGGGAGATTAATTCATGTCCAGTACCACACCACCGCTCACTACGACCTTGGTAACACCTCATGCACTGTATGCATGTACCTAATGGAGTCACCAGGGAGTGTACATTTGTTGTTTTTATTTAAATCTCACACCGTACTGTACACAGTCTGCTTTGCCTCTGGTTATTGATGACTGTTTTTCAGCCGAGTGTGAAAGAAGAAAAGAGCAGAGGCGAGCGGAGCAGGGTTTCGGAATTGAAAAGAGTGAAAGAAAATTGAGGCGAGTCAGCAGCAGTCAGACAAATAAAAAATAGTAAGAGCAAAGTCATGCAGGGTGATGGTTTTTCCGACAAATAACAGATACTGCAGCTATTCCTGCCAACGTGCACACACACACACCTACAGTCCAGGTCATTTCATTACTGCTCGGTCGCTCTTTTTTTTTTTTTTGATGCTTCAATGTAACGGTGGCATGAAGGTATATTTCATAAGAATTAGTCTGCAGTTGGACAGACAGGTCCAAGGGAAATGCAAAAAAGAAGAACACGCTGAAAATTATTTCTTTTTTTTTAATATGGCAATGACCAGTAATGGGAAAAAGGATTGAGGAAGTGTGTCCAGAGATTCGATGTGCAGCACAGACTAATAGCAAGAAGAAAAAAAACCAAGAGGCGATGGTGGGTGGAAGTGTGAGACAGAGTGAGAGGAAGAAGTGATGGAAGTGAAAGAAGATGAAATGAACGACATGGAGAGAATATTTGGCATTTTATCTTCTGCTAATTTAATTTATTGCTTTGTCAGGCAGAGACGCTGAGAGACAAACACACAGTCATGGGGTGGGGGAACGAGAGAGAGACAGAAAACTGATGGAGGTAATTAATGTGTTTATTAGGCTGTTTTTTAAAAAGGGAAGTGATTGACAAGAGGAGAGACAGGAGGAGGAGTCAGAACAGGCTGGACCAGACAGCGAGGAAAGACTGGGAATGCGAGTGTTAGAGAGACTCGGTGGGTGGATGCAGGAGAGATGTGATGAAATAGACCCAAGGGAAAAAGAATAGGAGGAGGTAGGGGTGAGAGAAAACAATTGGAAGTGAGGAAAGTAGACTAGAGAGGAGGAGATGAGGCTGAGAGTGTACTTTCATACATCTTTTTAGTTTAGGGGAGCTCATTTAGATTGAATTAAAAGTGAGGAGAGAACAAAGGTGAGGACAGAGAGTAATAAAACAGAAGGAAAGCTCAAGAGAGGCTGACACCAACGACGGAAGCAGGAAGAGAAAACCATTGTATCAGCTAATCCTCACTACTGTTGATAATTTAGCATCAGGAGCAGCTTGAAAGTAACTAGTGTCCTTTATTATATTTACATGCACAAACATGGAGGCGGTGACGCTCCTTATCAGCTCATTACCATTGTATTTCAACACACAAACACAAAAACACCTCAGAGCTGAGATTAAGTTAGAACTTCATATTTCCGACTTAATCCTATAAGCTTCACTTCGTAGACACAGAGCTGCAGCCTTCTAATCGCTGTGATTAATTACAGTTGTGGCGCAGATAAACGGATATAATATACCAGCTGGAAATGTGAAACAAAGGAAATATTGCCTCCGGGAGAGATGTGGAGGAGATATGTGTGTGTCTTAAATGGATCAACATGAGCTGATATGAGAAACTTCCCAATTGTGCTGCTGATCCATTGTTCCGTGTCCCTTCGATTGCTGAATTTATAAAAGTATTTTTACTGTATGAATAAGTATTAATGGCTCCTTTGTCACGTAAAGGTAACATGTATTACTCATTACTCGTTACCTTTTTTAATAGTAATACAGGACGTTCTGTTGAATGACCGGGATGTAACGTAATTATTAGTTAAGAATATAAACTTACAAGCTGCAGTTCCAAACACCAACACAAATCTCTATCCTAATAAGGACACAAATAGATATTTATTTTAGTACTTACTTATGAATACAACGTGAACGTGAAATGAGACTTTAAAACTATCTCCATGGTGATGCTACTTAAAATCATGAACAGATAGAAACAGGCTGGAACCTGACCACCCAACACTGCCTTTGTTATCTGATGAAGTTCAGGCTCTGGCTGCTGGGCTGGGGTCTGCATACACTCAGCTTTAACATCACTCTGGGTTCTTTGCTTACTTTGTGTTAGCATGCTGTCTCTGCAGGTGCTTGCAATAAAGTTGTGTCATTAGTATAATGCAGCTGCTTTCATCCTGAATGGAGTTTGCACTTTAACCATTCCTCTCTTGTCTTTTTCTGTATGAAAAATAAAAGTCATGGTCATGCTTTAGACAGCTTCACCATTTTCCTCCTTCCGCGCACAAACCAAAATCAGCTGACTGTAGCACAACCTTTGTAACGTGAGCAACACATTATTGTAACTGTACAGGGATTAGTTGTGTTACAGTTACAGTTACTGCAACTGTAAGTCTGCTAACGTCTGCTTGAGTCAAACTATGTGGTCAGTATTTTAATGGTGAGTTGCTGAGAAAGCTGAAGTACAGATTAGTTTTAATAAACGTTTTAGCTGATGAAAGGTGAACCTAATCTGATGGGCTGGGTTTAAGAATCTGATCAGGTGTCCTTAGTTAGCCACTGGGCAATCATGTACCTCCGTGTAATCCGAACATCCGCCCATACATTGTTGCACCACTACAGAGGCCTGTAATATGAAGGAGGTAACTTCAGGATAAACCCTTGGTTTTCAGTATCACAGTGGCGTTTCATTCTTACTGGGGTACATTGCCATGGTAACTCATGCTGCAGACCTATCCTGCTCCAGAGAAGGGTATGTTTGAGATTTTCGTTAAAAGATATGAAAACACTGCCTTCTGACCAATCAGTTCTCTGGAAAATGGCATCACCATCCTTAGAAAATCCCCTGACCTCAGTGCTGAGAAAGTACCGTAATAAGGTTTTAAGTGCATCTAAAATGTTTTTTCTTTCCTGAAATAGCAATGAACATAGATTCTTAAACACAACTTTATTCCTTGATCTTGGTCCGCGGCCACAAATAACTGCAACGTGTTTATTGTTACATAAGGATTAAAAAATTATTTCAAAACAGGAAATATATCTGTGCTTGTGAACCTTATGTTAAATTTGCATGTAGACTAAGCCTGGTGTTGAATTTTGTTTTTATATTGATTTTTTCACTTGCTTTCAGACTGTGAAACACCGGCATGGCTGCTGCTGAAAGGCGGCGTTGTGAGCTAAACATTAATTTAATGAAATAAGGATTGCAATCTATGAGATTGCCTTGTTTGTAAATCATAGTGCTGTTATAGATAAGTGTCACAGTTGACACCCCTTTCATAAACTGTACGCATGAAGCTAGATTTAGGGAAACCCTGGCCTGACTTCTCATGGTTTCCTAAATTTATAAAGTTATTCTTTTCATATATTAAGTGGCAGCATGTGGAGAGTAATTGCAGGAGAACAAAGTTGTGCATAAATGGGTGTGTGTGCCCCTGTGAGACTTGAAGGTTAACAAGGCATTTAGGTGTAAAGCAAAACGACTCGTGCTGCTTGCCAGAAACAAAGAAACAATAAGCTGCATTAAGGATTGCAGTAACTTTGATATTTTTTTCTGACACAGCCACATTGACTGCCAAGAAGCCAAGAAGGCTCTTTATGGAGGAGAGGGAGGACACGGGTGAGACAGTGAGAGAAAAAACTTTTACTTACAAATTTTATGTAATATGCACGATCATTAATTCACCTCAGACAGCGAGAGAGCAGAGGTGCGTTGTAATTGAATTCTGTTGTATTAGTTACTCTGACATTTGAGTCTGCTGTACATTTATGCACACGCAGTGGGGCAGGAAGTGGATATACTGACTGAGAAGCGTGAGGGGGGGTGGATGGAAACAGAAATACATAGACAAAGAGAGGATATGTGTGAGAGAGATTAAAAGGATGGACTAAAAGGTTATCTCATCCCCCTGATGATGCTCTTGTACTGAGTGGGGTCATTGAACCTCAGACAAAAGGGGCGAGGGGTATTATGGGAGAGGAGGGAAGAGTTTCCCAGCTGAAGTGAGGAAGTTACAATGGTAGCAAGGAGAGATAAAGAGGGTGAGGAAAATGGAAATGGGTTTAGCGCGCCACTGTTTCAGTTTCACTTTCATTTGTTTCCCTGTCTCTTCTTATCCACCATTTGAGTCCCTGTTGTCCTTTCACCCCCTGCCTGTTTTACACTATGTTCATATTTGAAATTCATTTTATGCAACAACCACTGCAGGCGAGAACAGCTAGGAGGGCTGTGGAGCAATGGTTAGCACTGACTCGCAGCTTGTGGTGGATTGGCAATTTGTCCAGCATGACTTTGTCTTTGACACCATGTAAGCTTTTCTACGTTGAAGACTCAGTAACAAGATGTTGGATAACGAGTTATGGATGATGTGGCAGCTATGCTTCCTTATTTTTTGTCATGCTATTAAACATGGTTAAAGTTTAAAACAAAAACTCTGGCTTCATACTGAATTACACACTTAGTTTCAGACAGTTTAATTATTCCTGGATCTGTATGATGTCAGTGAGAGTGGATATCTTTCATGTAGTCATCTCAGGGACACAGCTACGGGAAAGACCACAGAAGCCCGACCAGCCTATTGTTAAAAGCCTGCTTACAAGAGGCAGCCAATCAGAAGATTGTTGGCTTAAAGGGAGGGGGGAGAGAGCTAAAATGTCTTGACAAAGAGACTGGATCAAGGCCCTGGAAAAGATAAATATGGATTATTCTGGACTATGAATTATGCAAAGCTAGTGTACGGGAGGAAGATGGGAAATGTGGAGTTAGACATTAACATAACAGGCCCACTCTAAGATCAGTATGCTTACATGATCACAGCGATGATCGTGCTTTAAAAAAGAGTTTATTGTTGTGTACAGCAAAATCAGGGTTCACAGACACCAGGAGAGAAGAAAAAGCTGGCATAAACAGGATGGAGCCATTTGAATCACTCCTGAACATATAACTTCCATCCATCCATCCATCCATCCATTTTCTACTGTTTATCTGGGTTCGAGTTGTGGGATGTAGCAATCTGAGCAGAAGCTCAATAGTTGTCAGCACATTTAATTAAAAACCAAAAATGTTAGCAGCTGACAGAAAGAGGCAAAAAGAGAGATTACTAAAATCATCAGGATCCATCCTCACCTAAACTATTTCAGGGGCAGGTTTAGATAATAATAGACAAAAGGTCTGTCTGTAGTGTCATGCATGTTTTAGCTGCTAAAATATAACTTATATGCAGTGGAGATGGGTAGGTTGATAGATAACGTCAGGCAGGAATCTTCCATGCACTATGATGTTTGCAGATGACACTGTGGTGAGTTAGGGAGCAGGTGGAAGACAGCCTGGAGAGTTGGAGGTATGCACTGGAGAGAAAGTGAATGAAAGTCTGTTTAAGTAAGAGAGAAAAGATGTGTGTGAATGAGAGAGAGAGATAGGTGAAAAGTTGAAGTTGCAAGGAGAACATGTAATAATGGTTGATGAGTTTAAATATCTGGGATTATCCAGAGATCAAAGCAACAGAAAGTGCACAAGAGAGGTTAAGAAATGAGTGGAGGGAGGGTTGATAGGGTGGAGATGAGTACCTGGGGAGGTCTATGAATGAAAGAGAAAACAGCAAAAGTGAAAGGGAAGGTTTATAAGACAGTACAGAGACTTGCTATGATGTGAGATTTTTATTGGGAGTGACCAGAATGAACTGGATTGGAAATGAGGACATCAGAGAGACAGTCAGGTTCAGTGATTTGGAGACAAAGTGAGAGAGGCAAGGTAGAGATGGTTTGGATGTGTACAAGAAAGAGATGGTGGATAATTTGGGAAAATGATGTTGAAGATGGAGCTGCCGACAGAAGGAAAAAAGGAAGACTACAAAGGGGGTTTATAGATTTAATGAAGGAGGACATGAAGAGGATTGGTGTGACAGAAGAAGATAAGAAAAAGGTGAAATGAAAGCAGATGATCTGCTGTAATGATCTTATAAAGGAAGAAGATAAAAAACAAGAAGAAGTTTAAAGAAAAGTGCAAAAGACATGTGTGGACAAACATGAGTCTCTGTAGCTCATACATTCTGGAACTACCCAAACATTTCAAGCTTTTGGACTAATTCATACTAATTCAACATTTGAGACCTTTTCTGAGGTTCTTTAGAAGCAGATTATTTTGGACCTGGTCCTGGCCCTATTTGGGGTAAAAGCAGCCACACAAAAATTGTCAAACAATCAGTACATGTTGGTCTGATTTGTGTTAATGCTGGCGCGATGACTCATTTTGTTGAACTGGAAACAAAAGAAACCACCAGCTCATCGAGTGAATAAACCACTTACAGAAAAGATCAAATTCTCATCAAGAAGAAATAAAATTGATTCATTTTATGCAAGATGGGAACCCTTTATTGATTATTATAATAGATCCAAGTCAGGAAAGACTCCTATCTACAGTGGGACATCTTCGTTTCCTTTCTTCCTCCTTGTCATTTCATGTTTGAGTTGCTATATTTCACCAAAAATAAATGAATAAATACAAAACATTAAAACATTATGGGAGTCTACTATTGTACATTAAGTATCATGAAACTTTGCACATGTAAGGGCCATAAACAGATGTTAACAGATGTTCCTGTTTGAACTTATTTGGATGTTAAACAGATGAGTTATGTTGTTATTGTTTTAGTAATGATGTCTTTTAATCATAGGATGAAATCATGTTTGTTGATACTATGGTAAGACATATGTTTCTCTGCTGAGGTCCACGACGTGCTGAGACGATGAGGCCAACGAGTGAAATATCAACAACTTTCCACGCACGCATTATTTTAATGAATCGCGGCTTCTTTGAAAGCGTACAACCGCTCTTTTTGCGTGTACGCGTCATTACTCCTCTCATTGCTTACATCCCCTTGGTATCGTTAAGTCAGTATAAACCAGGTGGTTTTCCAAGTAGCTGTCTCTGATTTCTCTTTGGAAACGTGCGTGAAATGTGGCTTTGTGTAGCTGTAACTGCAAACACTTAAATGATGAAGCATCCGGTGAACCACTGTGGTTGAATTTAAACCATATTGTGCAAGTTCAAAAACACACACGCACCTCAGTTGTCCTTCATTTTTTCCCCTCTTTTTTTTTTTGAAAACGGATTTCTTACGTTTAACCTTTGAAATGGAAAGCTTTGGAAACATCCCCCTAATGAAGGTACCCCTTTAAGAATAAATTGAGGATTAAACAGAGGATCACAGTGTCTCTAATCCTCTGTTTCAGTTATTACTAATT
Organism: Copadichromis virginalis; assembly: GCF_057382275.1. NCBI lineage: Eukaryota > Metazoa > Chordata > Actinopteri > Cichliformes > Cichlidae > Copadichromis > Copadichromis virginalis. The sequence continues at coordinate 6,355,005 of NC_140632.1, read as the reverse complement.
TGGGAGAGGATTTACAGAGGGGTGCTAGAGGATTTTTAGGAATAAAGGAGATGAGAGAGAAGGAAGGACGCTTAAATGCAGAGACCAGAGAAGCAGACGGAGTGGGAAGATGAAGCGGGTGAAAAGGAGAGCAGCAAAAACAAGGAAGCTCTTCTTTGAACGTTGTGATCATCTGTGAAGATGAAAGGCCAAGATGATGTATAAGTAACAAGGTAGAGCGACAGATATGAGAATGGAGAATCTGTTATGAGTCTCATCTGAGTTTAGCATGTTAGCATATTAACTCTCTAATCTAAGCTACTGAAAACATTACAGCAGTGAATATATGTCATCTACTATTGTTTAGCACAGCCTCACACAGCATCCAGCATGGCTATAAACTCCTTGTCTTGTTACAAATTTCAGTCTGGTGAAAATGGATCATATGTGGCGTACGCTTCATGTCCATAGGTTGTATGTATGAATTTTACTCAACAGCTGCTTCAACCATTTAGCAGTTTTATATTGGGGAACATTTTGTTCAATGTTCAAATTAAAACTAAGATGCATGTTTTTGTATGTTAAAATTTCACCATTAATTGTTTGGGTCAATAATATGAATTCAGTTATTCCCTTTATCTGTGTCTGAGAAATCTGACCCCTATGAAACACTATAATTCAGCAACAGTTTGCCCAAAGCTGCGAAACCAACGCAAAATGATTTCCCTCGTTTTGGTGGGGAGATTTTTAAATGCAGTATGTATCAAGTTTCTTCTTCCCTTCAATAATTTGTCTTTGTCTGCACAAACCTTTACTTTTACTAAAAAGTAAACGTTTTTTAAACACAAGTTGATTAAGGTCATGAGATGACATGTTAGTACCTAGCAGTTAACACAATGGTCTAAAATATCTGTTACCTGGCAACCCTGTAAAAGTTGGGTAACAGGGTTGCCAGTGCGTTTCAGGGTTTAGGCCTATTGTCATAGATTATACATACATTGTTTTTAATTAAAAACATTAACTATTATTATTATTATCATCATCATAATTTGTAGTATTATCATTATACAAAAAGTATATGGTAAACTATCCAAAAGCACACTTGCATAGTATTAAATAAAAGCGTGTGATTCACATGATACGTTTAGAAAGGATTGATGGAGCTGATATAAACACCATTATATTGTCTAGGCACCGTAGAGATTCTACTGAATAGATAAATCCATTCATACTAGACTTTCCTACCTCATTAAGGAGCATTTGCTTTCAACATCATCTGTATTACCTTAAGCAATACTTGTATCAATGAAACAGCGATTTTGATATAAGTCAGATGCTTTGAAAGGATGGGTTCCTGCTGATATTTGCGTAATTTGATCCACAAAAAAATGCTTGAAAACCACAGAGCGCTCATTTAAATCGTTACATTCACCCGTAGTGCTCTGTACACTATTAAACAAAGTGTTTTATGTTTTAGGGAGATGAGGTTATCCTTTACTGAGAAGCGGCACCAGATCTTGATTCTGAGCACGAAGAGGAAATAAAATGTGTTGATCTTAAATAAAGGTTTCTTTTTTTCCGCCTAGCGACTCTGTTACCTGTTATCTTTGTGTCATGATTCTTTAAAAAATATTAGCTCAACTGCAGTGAATAATGTTGTATTTCTTGAGAGGGAAGTGTCAGATAAAGGTGTTGAACGTCACTGTAATGTTGATTTTTTTTTTTGTTGAAGAAATATCCAGCATGATGATATCAGCCCACAGAAAATCTATTGCTGGGCTCAGATGTCTTATTTTAAAAGCAGTTAGACAGAAAACCTCCAAGCCCCTTATGAATAGACCAAAGAACGTTCAAAAAACATACTTTTTAAAATATGTATTTCATGTATTTCACAAAATCATGACGTCACCATTTGTTTTCATTTAAACGTTTAAAAAATCATTTACCATTATAGCTTAAGCTCAGCCATAAATTGAGTTCACTCGTTATTGGGACATGTTTTAGGAATTTTTATTTTTATTTTTTTACTTTGGTTGATGTGAAATGTAGCCCTAATGACGGAATCACATATGCTTCATCTTGGATTTTCAAATTGAGCCATATGTTTAATGAAATTGGATTGTAATGGTGAACATACTTCATACTTCAAATAATTTACCTTCAGTTAATGTATTTTAAATACGCTGTCTTCTTTTTTTTTTTGCTGTTGGTGAGTAAAAATATGGAGAAAAAGAACAAAATGATCAACAGACATTTTTTAACAAGAGATTTTAAGTTTTAAAGTTTGCTGTACTGAGCATGCTTATGGTTGGTTTCTACTCGCTATTCTCACCTTTGCGATGCTCATCAAAAGCAGATTTAGGTCAATTAATCAAAAAATATAACGCATCCCACATTACGTGTTAGTTTTCTGTATGAACATTGCCTGGCTGGGTACAAATGTACAACTATGTTGGTTTTTATCACCATTTCAATGAGTCAGTGCAGAAGCTCAGATTTTACAGATTATATACATGGAAAATGATGACACTTTCTGGAAAGAAAGTGTATACTTTTGACCCTGTGTACATTAGAGAAAATCCATGATAAATGATCAAATTCAAATTTGTGCATCTAATCCTTGTTTTTATTCACTAAAGATGTTTGCTATACTAATTAACTCAATTCAGTTCAGTTTTATTTATATAATGTCCAATCACAACAAGAGTTGCCTCGAGGTGCTTTATATTGTAAGGTAAAGATCATCCATCCATCCATCCATCCATCTTCATCCGCTTTATCCGAGGCCGGGTCGTGGGGGCAGCAGCCTAAGCAAAGAGGCCCAGACCTCCCTCTCCCCAGCCACCTCCTCCAGCTTATCCGGGGGAACATAAAGACGTTCCCAGGCCAGCCGAGAGATATAATCTCTCCAGCGTGTCCTGGGTCTGCCCCGGGGCCTCCTCCCGGTGGGACATGCCTGGAACACCTCACCCAGGAGGCGCCCAGGGGGCATCCTTGTCAGATGCCCGAACAGGTAAAGACCCCACAGAAAAAACCCCAACAATCATATGCCCTCTTTTGGTGACAGCGGGAACTAAAACCCCCCTTTTACAAGGAAAAAACGTCTGGCAGAAGCACACTCAGGGAAGGGCCGCCATCTGCCACAATGGGTTGAGGTGAGGGGAGGAAGATAGGACGCAATCATTCCACCCTGGAAAACAGTTCAAAGAAACTGGATTTCAGTTGCGATTATACTTTGCGTGTCCGTGAATCCACAAGGGTCTGCTGGTGTCTGCTTGGTTCTGAGTGGTGTCTAAGTCATTAGACAATGAGCACAAGAGTCTGTGTGGAAATGCCTGCTAATTATTGAAATTGTTCAGACTTGTCTCAGATATTTCATAATACGCTGCATCAACTGTGCAGCAGATTTCAAAGAAGTATAACAGCAATGTCATTTGTCCGTTACCTTGTTTCCACAGTAACATTCAGGGTAGTACTTTTTTAATTGTTATCGTCATTGCCTCAGCTTGCTGCTATCACTACGTTTCTTTATAGTGGTTATTAATAATAGTGTGTTGTTGTAACCTCACTCTATTTGTGCAAAGTGCTTTCTCTATTCTCACATGTAATTTTATTGTGATCATTTTGCTCACGGCTGTCTTATGTACAAATCAAGTTATCCTTCGTGATCGTGTGCATTGCATGTTCACTCATTTTCCTGTTATTGCTTTTAATGAAAAGCCAGCAGAGGCAGGAAAAGAAGCAGAACAAGATCGAATAATGAGTCAGCTTAAGGGAGGATTATAGAGTCGAGTTCATTAAAAAAAAGAAAATTTGGATTTATGTCTTTGTGAAATATTTTAATATAAGTGTCATAACTATTTTTTTAAATTAATAAGCAAGTAAATGAATAGAAATAACATTTTTAACACAAATGACATTTAATCTAACGATTAATGTGCACTTTTCTCTGCGCAAACACAGAATATTTTGTTTTCACTCTCAGTTTGGTTACGAACCCCCCCCCCCCCCTCCCTCCAGTATATTTAAATATTCAGGAGGTGAATACATTTTCTACATTTCAAGTCCAGTCAGAGGAGCATATTGCAGAGACAGAACATACGTCTGATTACTATACCAACCAGTGAATATACATGTGTTTCAAAGTTGTGCTGGCTGGAACAAATATGTAATACTAACGTAACAAAAATCATTCATTTTTGGTCCTATTTTGTCTCACTGACAAGCAGCAGTTTTAAGAATGTCTTATGTACACATGTGTGAACAGTTTTTTTAAACTGATCCACAGTCTGTAGATTTAACAGCCCCTTTCTACCTCAGAGTACTATTAGCATCTGTGTATCTATCTGAATGTCTTCACATCTGTATGGAACCTTGGCAAATTTTTGTTATAATTTGAGACAAAGGGTGGTGTGGCAGTATGCTGATTGAAAATGGTACACCTGGGCTGTTGATCCTGCCAGTTAGAGCAATTTTCCTCGCCAAAACCCTGCACGTGCTTTTATTCCTGCTGTTGTATTTTAAGACATGATGTGATTTGAACTTGGATGTTGTCCTTGGATGAACTTAACCTGGATTGGCTGAGCTGACAGGAGGCTTACACCCAGAATCAAAGGCTTGATCCTGCTGCGTGTGTATATGTCAGTTTCTCTTTTTATTCCTCTCTGCCAAACACACACACACACACACACACACACACACACACACACACACACACACACACACACACACACACACACACACACACACACACACACACACACACACACACACACACACACACACACAGAGCGCAGCTTTTAAGTTCTTTGTAGGTTGACGTGTGTATAATTCATAACTCAAAGTGGAATCGTGTGTGTTTATCAGAGAGAGACATGCAGACAAGAAAGGGGAAAAAGGTTGATGTTAGCATGTTTGTATGCATCACACACGAGGAGTGAAGTACTTTTTCTTTTTATATTGACCTTTTACGTCTTTCCAACTGTTCTTTTTTTTTTTGTGTGTTTTTGTTTTTTACTTTGCAGGTAAATGCACTTTATCTACTTTATTGTCGATTAAGACAGTCATACCCACATAAGCTGTGACATAATTATCAACATTTCTCAACAGTGTTGTGTGGAGAGATCGCTAAATCTATCTGAATTCTATATTAATAATTTATCAAGGAAAATGCACTACAGATATGTCTGTGAAGGCTCTCAGTCATCCAGGTCATCGTAGTCTAAGGAGCTTGGAAAGAAAAGCGTCTGGACTTCTTTGAGTTTCTTGAAGACGTTTCACCTCTCATCCGAGAAGCTTCTTCAGTTCTGGTGCTTACGGGAAAGTACCAGTAATGTAATTACTGGTACTTTCCCGTAAGCACTATTTTTTTTCAGTAGTAATCCTTTACTTTACTCGTTACTTGAAAAAGTAATCGGTTTACAGTAACGCGTTACTTCTGATCTCTGCTCCTAATTCTCCTCCATCAATTATGCCAAGTTGTCCAAATCCTGAAGTAGTAAATCAGCCCCAGGCCATCACACTATCACCACCATGACTGTTGGTATGAGATTATCTTTATCAAAGGGTGTGTATTAGTTTTATACCAGACATAACGGGACTCAAACCTTCCAAAAAGTTCAGCTTTTGTCTCATCAGACCACAGAATATTTTCCCAAAAGTCTTGGGGATCATCAAGATGTTTTTTTGGTAAATGTGAGACGAGCCTTATGTGTTGTTTTTGGTCAGCAGTGGTTTTCTCCTTGTTCTCTAACATAGAAGACATTTTTTCCTTCTTATTGTTAAATTATGACCTTAACTGAGGCAAGTGAGGCCTGCAGTTATTTAGTTGTTGTTCTGGGTTCTTCTGTGACCTCCTGGATTAGTCGTTGATGTGCTCTTGGAGTAATTTGGGTAGAGTGGCCACTCCAGAGAAGCTTTACCGCTGCTCCAATTTGTGGATAATGGCTTTAACTGAGGTTCGCTGAAGTCGGCAAACCTTAAAATTGGCCCTTTAACCCTTTCTAGAGCGACAGATGTCAGTGATTTTGTTTCTCGGGTGTTTCTTGAGATTGTGGCATAATGTCTTGCTTTTTCAGATCTTTTAGCTGCTTCACTTTGAGACATGTTCTATTTACGTGATTTCTTGATTCAACAGATCTGGCAGTAATCAGGCCACCATGTGGCTACTGAAGTTGAACTCAACTTTCCAATAATGTGGTTAATCACAGTCAATTCATGATTTAACAGTGCGGGCAAATACTTTTTCACGCAGTGTCAGGATGGTTTGCATAGCCTTTTTTTCCCGAATAAATGAAACCATCATTTAAAAACTGCATTTTGTATATATTTATGTTATCTTTGTCTAATATTAGAGTTTGTTAATGATATGAAAGATTTAACTGGGACAAAAATACAAAAAGACTAAACGTAAACAGGAAGGGGGTAAATAGTTTTTCACAGGACTATATGCGCTTTGATTGATCCTCTTTGTGACTTTGTGCAAAGGCTTTTTCTTTAAGAGTTTTTCCAGTCTAATAGATCATCCTGTTTTCATGCAATCAACAGCGCTGGTGTCCCAAAGTATGCACAAGGTGTCCTTTGGTGTCAGTAAGATAAGATAAGATCAAACTTTATTAATCCCTCGGGTGGGTTCCTCTGGGAAATTCGGTTTCCAAAAGCACAGCACCAACAGAAGTTACAGTTACAGAATATTATATATACACACACACACACACACACACACACACACACACACACACACACACACATATATAAATACAGAGACATATATAAATAAAATATACGAAGGGGATAAATAGAATAAATAGGAATAAAAATAAAAATACAAGTGAATTGCACATTTCAAGTATGGAGTCAATTGCACTGTTGACTATTAACAAAAGTATTGCACAAAAGGTATTGCACAGTGAGGTGAAGAGGCACTACAGCTTAGTTGTTCCCCCCTCCTTTGTCCTCCTGTTTCCCCTCCCTCTCCCCTCCAGAGAGGAGTTAAACAGTCTGATGGCGTGTGGGACAAAGGAGTTTTTAAGTCTGTTAGTTCTTGTCTTGGGGAGAAGCAACCTGTCACTGAACAGACTCTTCTGGTTGTTAATGGCCGTGTGCAGAGGATGCCCAGCATTGTTCATAATGTCCAGCAGCTTTTTTAGTGTCCTTTTCTCTGCCACTGTCACCAGAGTGTCCAGCTTCATGCCGACCACAGAGCTAGCCTTCCTGATCAGTTTTTCCAGCCTGGATGAGTCCTTCTTTGCTGTGCTGCTCCCCCAGCACACCACAGCATAGAAAAGTACTCCAGCAACCACTGACTGGTAAAACATCCTCAGGAGCTTCCTGCAGATGTTAAAAGACCTCAGCCTCCTGAGGAAGTACAGTCGGCTTTGGGCTTTTTTATACAGGTGCTCTGTGTTGCATGACCAGTCCAGTTTATTGTCCACCCACAGCCCGAGGTACTTGTACTTGTTGACCACCTCCACCTCCTCCCCCTCTATCTGAACCGGCAGTGGACCTTCTCTGGACCTCCCGAACCAGTTCCTTAGTCTTTGAGGTGTTGAGTTGCAGGTGGTTTGTGTGACTCCATGCGACAAAGTTCCTCACCAGACTTCTGTACTCCTCTTCCTGATCATCCCAGATACACCCCATGATGGCTGTGTCGTCTGCAAACTTCTGAATGTGGCATAATTCAGAGTTGTAGCAGAAGTCAGAGGTGTACAGGGTGAAGAGAAGAGGGGACAGCACAGTTCCCTGTGGTGCTCCTGTGCTGCTGACCACAGTGTCAGACGTGATGTCCTTCAGCCTGACGTACTGTGGTCTGTCGGTGAGGTAGTCGGAGATCCAAGCCACCAGGCAGGGGTCCACCTCCATCCTGTTCAGTTTTTCCTGAAGCATACAGGGCCGGATGGTATTAAAGGCACTGGAAAAGTCAAGAAACAGGATCCTGACCGTGCCTTTTCCCCCATCCAGGTGTGAGTGGGCTCTATGCAGGAGGTACAGGATGGCATCCTCCACTCCGACATCCGCCTTGTATGCAAACTGTAGTGGGTCCTGGGCATGTTGTACCTGTGGTCGGAGGAGGTTGAGGAAGAGCCGCTCTAGAGTCTTCATAAGATGTGACGTCAGTGCCACCGGTCGGAAGTCATTCAGCTCATTGGGCCGGTTCCTTTTGGGGACCGGGACGATGTAGGATGTCTTCCATAGGGCGGGCACTCTCCCCAGTCGCAGACTGAGATTGAAGACAGTAGAGGATTTGTGACAATAAGAGAAGGGTTGGTGAAGTGAAAAGTACATCTTGTAACCCAAGCCATGTTCCTTCCATGTAGACTTGGTTATAGAGACTTTTTGGCCTCTTATAAACACACTGTTATCTCTTGGGGTCCAATACTGCTGCAAACAGTGTGTCAAGACCCTGAAGCTCCAGGACCTTTTGTACATATCTCTGTCACGACAGCGGCATTTGACAAAAAAAACATACTCATAACTCATAACTCATAACATTTTCCCCATTGCATTTGTCTCCATGTTAAACATGTGTTTTGTATTTTGGTTTTAATGTCACATCTGCCTCTAGTATTATTGCCCTCTCATGGTTCTGTTGTTGTTTTGTCGGTTATCACGGATTCCACCTCTCACTGTAAACACTTAACATGCCATTGTGTGTGATTTTTAGTAATTTTGTCCTGTAGATAAGTGGTAACTGTGGCAACTAAACAACTACAGAGAACACACCGGCGTACATGCAGCGTGCACCGTGCCTGTGTATATGAGGCATATCTTACAAAGCCAATTGTTGCTTTCAACAACAGTGGACATTTCTGTTAACTGTTAGAGCCAATTGTCGTAATGGTAATATGTGTGTGTGTGTGTGTGCACGCACAGTATCTGCAGCATCATTGTCCCAAGTGAAGCAATTATCCCAGACAACTGGAGACAATACTGATCTCTCCTCTGTCTCTATCTCTGACAAATTGAGACAATTTGTATCCAATTTCTGTTTGTACAAAGACAAACGTAGTTTTGGTCCTCCAGCTATCCTAAATCATATCACATATGCATTATTCATATTTCCACACATAATAGAAACAAGATTGTCACGCTCTAATCACAAAATATTACATTTCTCTGTGATCTTTTGAGGAAAGAAACGACACCATATGAGCTCACCCACCTCTTACTTTCTAACTTTGGTCAAAAGAGGGTAACAGTGTTTTATTGTAGCAGTGTGCACATTTCTAACAAGTGGAAGATCCCTGCTTCGTTTCCAGGAGGAGACACAAATCCCATGGCGACTGTGTCAGAAAAGGTCCTCCTGGTGTAAAAATCTGCAGAGCAAATCGAACATGCAGAGCTGCTATGGTGACCCTTTGAACACAGTTCAACCCATTAACTGCATATTCATGCATATTTATGTTTAAAGGTGAGATTTTCTTAGGTCTGCATTCTTCCCTGAGAGAAAAGTCAAACTTACTACAGATTACTCATCTGATTTGTGACCTTAATAGACACATTCCTGGTGAGTGTAGTTTCTCAGTTGTTAGTTGAATAAAACACCATTTTTGTTTTATAAGCATGGCCCATTTGGAAAAAAAGAGAAAACAAATAAATGAGGCTGTGCTGACTTTGGTTGTTTTGTATTTTGTATTGTTGTATGTGCATGCTCATGTTCCTATCCATGACTTGCCAGTCGAGGAAATTATAAACACCTGATCAGACATCCAGTATAGAAGAAGGAAGATCAGGAGCTTCAGAAACACTACAGATGCTTTTTTGCATGTTGAAGGTGAATTAATTTAGCAGCAGATTTCTTGGAAATTCTTCAATCTGTTTGATGAGTATAAACATAGGAAGGACACCATCATCATCATAGGGATTGTGTTTTTTTAAGCTGCAAACTCTACCAGGAATTCTTCAAGCTCTTCCAACATCATTTTTCTACTTTGATCTATTTCTCATCTGTAGGCTATAACTCATACACGATTGATTACTTCATTCTCCCTTTTTTAAACTTTCAGGTTTTTTTTAACTTTAGCTGAAACTTCTTGGACAACAGTGTGAACTCGCCAATACTGTAATATAGTAAGTAGGTTGAATGCAGTAACTTGAATGGTCACATGACGCTGTTTTTATGTGCATGCTCGTGTTCCTATCCATGTCTTGGCAGTCGAGGAAATTATAAACACCCTGATCAGACACCCAGTATAGAAGAAGGAAGATCAGGAGCTTCAGAAACACTACAGATGCTTTTTTGCATGTTGAAGGGGAATTAATTTAGCAGCAGATTTCTTGGAAATTCTTCAATCGTAGTTATTTAAACAAAACCATTTAAATATCTATAAAACCAATATGGACTAAAGGTCAATAATAGGTTGTTTCAAAAGCATCTATCAGGAGAACTCCACAACTCCATGATTGTTAACAGTGTGCGATGTTCACCCAACTCACAGCAGATTTTTGGTTGTGGTTATTTATGCCAATTTCTCAACCCACCATCAGCATGTGAGAACAGAAACCAGGATTCATTAGTCAGCATGGACCTTCAGTCATCTGACTGTGATGGTCATTTTTTTGTTGTTGTCTCATTACTGCATTTTATTCCGTGCTTGGTCTTCTGTTGCGTTCCATCTGCTTCAGTGTTGGAAGAGCTGTTTGCTCTGAGTTGCAAGCATGAAGCAATACATGAAACACAAACTGTAAATGTCCTGTATATCATGCTAAGTCGTTAAAGTACAAAGCAGGTTACAGCTGTTTATGAATATAATTATCAATACACAAAGCATGAAAGCTCACCAAATGTTTGATGAGTATAAACATAGGAAGGACACCATCATCATCATAGGGATTGTGTTTTTTTAAGGTTTTATTTTTTTATATTGGTTCACCAGGGTTTTATTGAACTCTGCAAACTCTACCAGGAATTCTTCAAGCTCTTCCAACATCATTTTTCTACTTTGATCTATTTCTCATCTGTAGGCTATAACTCATACACGATTGATTACTTCATTCTCCCTTTTTTAAACTTTCAGGTTTTTTTTTAAACTTTAGCTGAAACTTCTTGGACAACAGTGTGAACTCGCCAACACTGTAATATAGTAAGTAGGTTGAATGCAGAGTGAATGCAATGTCTAAGTATCAGAAAGTGCAGTGAATGGAATGGTCACATGATGCTGACTCCAAAAGCAAGTAAATCTCTGGAAAGTTAAAATAACTTCACTTTGCAACATATTTATAGCCACAAATATAGACAAAAACCCTATTTCGATCCACTGATTACATGTTTGACGCTTAGCACAGCTAATAGGTAGATGGCCTATACTTAGCGCTGTGTGCCCTGAATGCACACTGTGCGGACACAGCCACAATTGCACTGTTTGTATTTCCTGTGGCCAATTTAGCAGCTCTGTAACAAGGTACATGACTGATAACTACAATTAGGCGAGTAGTAAGAACAGACAAACGAGGACAATAGCTGGCATTAGAACGGAGGGGAACGTGGGGCCAGAAAGAGAGAAGTGCATAGAAGAATATAGAAAGAAGCAAAAATGATGAATGAAGGAAATAAGAGAAACAGCGAGGGGGCTGCAGTGGGGAAGATGCTGGAGAGAGGGAATAGCAATTAAGATAGAGAAAGAGAGAGAGAAAGCTGGAAGAGGAGAAAACAAGAGGAGCATCAGGAGGAGGGGGTGTGAGAGCCCCGAGGCTGTTCCTTTCAGTAGCACTAATTTAATCGCCTTGTTAAGACAGATGTGGGTTGCTTCCTCTTGATTGGTTGATTAGGCAGATCAAGCCTGGAAAGAAAGGAAATACAGGGGTTTCACAGTGTAAGCACGCACACACTGACCTCTGCACACATATTCACTTCCACATAAACGTATGAATGTGTGTGCATTTTTGTAAAAGCGTAAGTCAGTATAGGATGGTCTCATACATGCTCATGAATGCATGTGTAAAAGTACTTTTAACAGCCTCATTCACAGACATGTATGCTTACACACAGATTAGCTCATTCATGCATCCACTGTAGGTTATTAATGAGAACAGAGACTGCAAATCCTCCTGCAACAGCTGGGCGTCCCTGTGTGTGTGTGTGTGTGTGTGTGTGTGTGTGTGTGTGTGTGTGTGTGTGTGTGTGTGTGTGTTTTGCATGCAGTGTACACTAACAGTACACTGCATGTCTTATGTAGACGTAGAGGTGAGCATTGCGTGGCAAAGCTTTTAGTTTGCTGACTTGTAAGAGTCATTCCAGTCCCTCATGGAGACCACAAACATTCACACAAAGCACAAAACACACACACTCACAAGAACGGTTAGTTATGTGACCTCTCTGTTAGTCCACCCACACTGGCTCACTCTATACCCATGGATGTGTCCATTACAAACCTTCACAAAGCATTAATTTCCCATGAGTCTCTTTCTCTCTGCTCCTTGTGTCCACTACTGTTCATCGACTTCAGACACTTAAAAAGCGAGTCCAATCAAATATATTGCGCTGTATCCCTCATTACCCATTTAATATTCGTACTGATGTTTGATTGATTAAAACTGAAATGTGAGTACAAGCTACTTCAGGGAAACCTCATTAAAAGAAATACACTGTACCTAAACATTTATGTTTAGCAGGAAAACCTGACGTGATTATCTCAAAATGTCATGTAATGATATCACATCCTGTTGTTTGGAATAAGAGACAGCAGACGGGACTATCCAGAGCAACAAATAACTGAGATAGTGGCACTTGGGCAGATTTATCTATTTCTCTCATTTGTACCATTATAGTCTCAAAGGTTTTCTCATTAGTGGCTCTCTCCACCTGCCTGTCTGAGTAGCACTCACTGAGTATGGGAGAATACAAGAACAGGGGAGGGAGAAGGAGTAATTGAAAGGCAGGTAGGAAGAGAGGAGAAGCGATGGTGAAGGTGGCGGGTGAGTGTGGGGGAAATGAGGAGGTAAGAAACAGGAAACCACAAGAGAGAGAAGAAACAGATGGGAGGAGAACTAGAAAGGCAGAGACTGTATTTAGAAAGTAATATGAAACAGATGCAAAGCCCACTAGTGACTCACCTGGTATTGGCACAGTGTGTGTGTGTGTGTGTGTGTGTGTGTGTGTGTGTGTGCGTGCGTGCGTGCGTGCGTGTGTGCGTGTTCTCTCTAATGAGCTTTGCTGCAGAGGCATCAAAGTATTTTTAGATATCCTTATATCACTGTCAAATTAATTTGATTCTCGGGCATAGCTGATGTGTAGATGTGGACCATACACAGCTGTTTGTCTTTGTCTCACTCCAGAGGTATTGTTGAGTCCTGATGCACAGTTTAGTTTAAATGTTTTACTGAAAGCAACAACATGTGACTGAATTTTTGGTTCTTAGCATTTGCACAGGAAACGACTTCCTTCCCTCCCGGTACCAACCAACACGTGTTTATTTGGGTTGAAAAGGTGAATAGAAAACTAATACTAAGCAGTAAAAAACATCATTTTCAATCCAAGAAAATCAGATTTTGAAGATATTATGCTGGATTTTGATTAATAATCATGAGCATGCTAATAGAGTAGGTTATTTTACTCTTTAGCTCATCTGCTTTCAGAAAAATGCACCAATCGTCACCAAAGGTGAGCGTAACCTTGGTAGTTATTCACGCTGACACAGAATGACAGCAGCTATAAATATGCTATATGGACAAAAGTATTGGGCCACACCTCCAAATCTTTAAATTCAAGTGTTGCCAGTCCCATTGCCACAGGTGTAAAAAACAAACAAACCAAACCAAACATGCACTTAGCCCTACACTGAGGTCGAGTGCTGAGTGCTGAGGTGCATTAACATCAAAAAAGTATATGGTTCAGCATTTTTAGGTATATAGATTTTTCTTAAACGTCTTAACTAATATTCTTCTTTGATCATTTCTTTATGTACATGAAGTATCTTGGGCCACATTTTCAAATAGTCACAATATTATTTTTCATTTATTGTGATGCGGTGCCAGAGTGGAAGCTTTGGGAGGATTCCCAGTGGGCCGCTTGCTGGACCAGTGGTAAACAAAAAAAGACTAATTCATTAAATGTGACAATTAACACATTAGAGAAGAGAAGTGTTAAGAGTTGACTTTCTCCATTTTCTACAGCTGGAACACCACAGCGTCTTCATGGCAAAATGCCAAATATTTTCTGTAACGATATAGGTAAATGTCAGCCAATCATATGCCTTACAGACTCACACAAGCTGAGAAATGACATTAACAAGCTCCAAAGTAACACCGCTGTAACGTAGTTCCTCTTAGTTTTAATCTTGCATAAGTTAGACATCATGTACGTGTCACTGGGAGCTTTTTTATAAAGCTTTCTTGGTCCAAGATACATAAAATATACATGTTGTGGGTTTTCTTTGTACCCGAAATCCTCCTGAATGATGAACAACCCTCCACCAAAACGAACTGCATTTAGCTCCCTTCATTGTGACACATAAAAAAGCAAAATGTCATAAACCCTTTCTAACTTTAGACGCTAAAACAACATGTGAGGATGAAGCTGGAAAGGTCAAAGCCAGTTTTAGAAGTTGAAAGCCATAATGCTGCTATTAGTAAATTTTGATCTCTGCTGCAGTAAAGAGGGGTGCGCACCCCTGCAGCTTTTCAGAACAGCTCCTCTTGAGACTTTTGGCTTACCAAAGCAGCACTGGAACAGATATGGGAATAAGGGGGCTTGTCTCTGCCTATATTTAGAATGCATTTCTTTCATTTATTTATAAAGTGTACTTCATCGCTTTACTCTGTCAGCTGTGCTTCGACACATTCAGGTCAAGCACACGTAAACCTTTCAGGCCTTACCTGATCTGCCTGTCATCACTGTGGGACAGTACAGGAGCCTATTGGATCGAGCCACAGGATTAAAACTCTATTTAACTCTTATAATTTATATTTTGGCTTCATTAAATGACTGGTTGTTGGGGGGTTATTATGTTTTTATAAAAAGCTCAGTTTGCGTTCATTTCTGTGAGTGAGTTTACTCCTCAGGCAGGGGTCCAGAGCACATCTTGGGCTGCTATGGCAACAAGGCTGGCACCCCTACTGCTGCTTCGTGGCAAGCGCACAAACCCACAGATAGACGCACAAACACACACTAGCACACTGGAACTATAGCCACAAGGCTCTTTCAATGACACGCGGCAGGGAAACTCCGTTTTCTGCCTAATTACTCGGGATTCGGCGCAAAGGGATCGGGAACAACTGGAAGAGGCTTCAGCGTGATATAATGACAACACGCAGTGAGGTTTCTTTAAACACCGTGACAGCCACCAAAACATGTGGCTGTATTTAGGGAAGGAACTGGCCTTTGATATTCTTCAAACACATAAAGGCACCGTTATAAAGCTGCATCTGAAAGTGAAAATCTGCAACATCCAGTTTAGGATTTTGTCTGGATAAAAAAAACAATTTAAAAAAAAAGTCCTTTGCTTCTTTTTAACCTTATAAAAAAAAATCCAGTCCGGCATTCACCGCTCCAGAAACCAACATGCTTCTGAACGGATGAGTCACTTCCATTACTAATTCAGCATGGCTCATCCCAATACACGATGCGTTGCTATTATCCGTGACAGCTGTGTTAACGCTGTTCACCCTCCTGGCAGCCGTTCCTACTCTGCTAATCTGCAAACCATTCAATTTACCCTCCAGATGTGTCGTGGTAATTAGTCTGTTTATTAGATGATTATGTCAGTAAACTGCCCACATCACTGCTGTTGTTGCTGGTAAAAACACAAGGGAGTAGCACTGAGCGCACATGCTGCTAATGTCTGATTTTTAATGCAATAAAATACACAGAAACGCACCCAAATTAAGCCCTGTTGAAATGGGGTTAATCTGTTGACGTGGATACATGTGAATAAAGCAGATTAAGTAATTGATGATCTGTATGTGTTTGTGCAGCCCTATCTGCACGTTAGTTCCACATTGATACCTTTATTACAGAGTTATACCTTCTGTCAATCACTGTTCAAGCGAACATGACAAAGAAAAAGAGATTCATATGTTTTACTTCCTTGTCTGTACTTTTTTTGAAGTATGAACTTCAGTTCTATTTGCCTCCACTCTGTCATTTGTGCAGCTTTGGTGGCTTTTTTTTTCAGTTTTTTATTCCGTGTATTGCAAAATGCCATTGCTGCTCTGGGGACCTTGGAAAGTTTACAGACGGGTCTGAAAGTACAGAGTGACAGAATATGACTAACAATGTGTTAATCTTTCAGTGCTTTCAGACCATAGCGCATATAAGCTCAGTCTTTTATACATATTAATCCTTAAAAATATAGGTATAGCCATGCCCTCAGTTCATTTTTAGTAGCTTCAAGTTGTTTTGTGCAGATATTGAGGAATGAGATGCAAGAATGTGGACCTGAATCTGATGAGATTGACAAAATGAGAGTGCATTTACCCTGAATACATGGGACAAACGTTAAAGGGTCTTAAGAAACCATGGAGAACGTGCTACCTGTAACAACATTCAGCATGACCGGTTTGGTGGTGGGTCAGTAATGATGTGGGGAGGCATATCCATAGAGGGCACACACACCTCTACAAGCCCGGCAGAGGTCACACTGGGGGGCCAAACAAACTCGTGAGTACCATTTTGAGTTTCTACAATGAAAATGGACTAGCCCATCGCTTCATTTTGACACTTTTCAAGCTATCTTTGAGTTCTGTAGGTTGCAAATTTCCATTTCTATCCTTTCATTCCATTCTTAACAGATCACCCCAGTCGATATCAGTATAGTATAAATATAGATCTGTTTCATTGTTTGAGTTCTGATGTGTTTTCATAGTGTTCCTTTCATTGTTTTGAACAGTATATATTGATACTGGTGAAGTCTAGTACAGTTATTGTTCAGCCTGCACTATAATAGCCACCCATCAATCCACCCATTCATTCTCTTCCACTTATCTAATTTAGGAGGGCTGGAGCTTATCCCAGCTGCCATTAGGCGAGAGGCAGGGCTACACCAATGTTTTTGATCTGGGTTTATTTCATTATGCATCAGTAACCATGCAGCTACTCAAGAAATCACTTAAGTTCAGTCCAGCAATTGAAGTAAACTGCTGCAAAGTAAGCAAAGCTATAGCAGTACATAAATCGACTGAAACGTTGAAAGGCTGGGAGATTAAAAGCCCGAGCTCCTCAGCAAGCTGAAGTGTGTGGCACAGCCGAGGAGGTGAGAAGGCGCGAGCTGTCTCGCTCCGTAACACATCAGCTGCACAGCTGATGAGGGATCGCACGTGTGCCCTGCTGTGGTTGATCACAGTTACACACACAGGAAAAAAAAGGTATTTGGCCACACGAGCTGTTGATGCACTAAGGATTTATTTCTCTATCTATGTGAAACAGTTGGAGCACTTCTTGAGCAACTTTCACCAGTCAACCATCTGGCTTAAGGGGCAAGGTAAGTGTTGCTGTTAGCAACTAAAACACATTTAGTGGAAGTTTGATTTACCTGTGTGCCACTACGTTGACACCACTTTCGGAGAAACATGACTTGATTTTTCCTTGGTTTTTTTTGTTATTTAAACCGTAAGGTAAGGAGGGACATGCAGGTCTAAATATTAGGGATAGTTACTGGACCACAGTCTTACAAAGCCAGTATGTGACCTAACTGGCTATATCTACGCTACGTTGTGTCCTTGGGCAAGACACTTCACCCGTTGCCTACTGGTGGTGGTCAGAGGGCCCGGTGGCGCCAGTGTCCGGCAGCCTCGCCTCTGTCAGTGCGCCCCAGGGTGACTGTGGCTACAATGTAGCTTACCATCACCAGTGTGTGAATGTGTGCGTGAATGGGTGGATGACTGGATATGTAAAGCGCTTTGGGGTCCTTAGGGACTAGTAAAAGCGCTATATAAATACAGGCCATTTACCATTTACCATTTACCATTTACGCTGAAACAGCCAAGTGCCCCGAGGTGTATCAACTCAACTCAGTGGACAAAAACAGAAATTGCAAAATAATCTAATAGTGCCTGATCGAAATAGGATGACATTTAGATATTTACCAATATTTGGTGATACTTTTTTGTCTTTCAGATACACGAAATTGAAACATATTTCCTTAACATTTGTTATATGTAGGTGTTTATTTACTTATTTGTTTGTTTATGCTCTTCCCAACTCTTCTAGGAGCAGCTGATTGTGTTTGTGGCTTCCAAACCTGTGTTGCCAAAAGGGAAATTGCAAAGTGCCCTCAGGGTGACAAACTATGTTTAAGTTTTAGTTATAAATGTCAATACTGATAGTACAGCAAAAAGTTAATATAGTGGTCGCCCCATGATCGGAAGGCCAGGGGTTCGAATCCACTGAACGGCTACCCTGAGGTACCCCCGAGCAAGGTACTGTCCCAACATACTGCTCCCCGGGTGCTGGATTGGTGGCAGCCCACTGCTTCACTGAGTAAATGGGTTAAATGCAGAGGACTCATTTCCCTAAGGGGATTAATAAAAGTATACATTATATTACGTTGTTAGTGGTTAAACTTTTAAAATAGTTAGATAACATGATAAACAAGAAGCACTTCAAGAATGCAGACCTCTGCCAATGCAGCTGACTCTCTGTGTGAATTACCTTTTTAAGGAATAGTATCACTGTTTTTTGTATACACTGATTTTGTACCCCATGCCAACATGTTCTCATTAAACATACTTTATAGTGCAGTAAAAACAAGCACAAAGGGCAGGATTTTGTTATTTGCCCTGTTGAATCCATTTTAACATACCTGACACAGTTTTGAGTATAATTATTTTGTATGAAATGTGCAGCATTTATTTCATTTTTTAAAAATGAAAAAAAGTCTTTAAATGCTTAGTAATGAATATCAAATGATATATTAAATATTTTAGCTTATTTATAATATTTTCTTAGTTTAGTAAATTATTCAAGAACATTGTAAATGTATTCAAATTGCTATGTATTTAAACTTCAAAATTCATAATAAAATTAATCAACTATTCTCAAATAGTATCCCAAGACAACTTTTTCTTGACAAATCAGTCTATTGACCTTGAAGGAGAGGTCAGAGGTCACGTGTGTCATGATATTTTAAATCTCACAATATTTTTTACATGTTGACAATATATCAGTTTCTAAGTTATAAGGCTTTTTGTCTATTTTTGACCGATAAATTATTACGTTGACCTTGAAGACCTCGGTGGATATGAGTCAAATTTTAATGGATTGTTAACATGACCCCACTCTACACCCCTACAAGTTTTATTAGAATTAATTCTAAACCTTTCGAGGTATTGTGTTTACAAACAGGCTGACACAGGCATCTGCTACCAAAAACATAAGCTATAATGAAACGTTCGCTAAAATGAAAGGAGAAAGAAGGGTATTATTGACTGAAATTGCAAGCTACTAGTTGTGAATAAACAGCTGAGGCATTTATTAAACATAATTGATGAATGTTATTTAAATGCTAAGCATGCACAATAACCTGAACTTTGTTCAGGTTCAGTTTAAAATGAGCTCAAATGACATTATTAGAATGTAGTAAGTTGTACCGACAAATGGTTTCTTGAGTCCATCTGATCAGATTTTGGTACAGGCAGCGAACCCACAACAAGATGCTTAGCTTAGATTTAGCTTTAGTTGACTTTTTGATGTATTTGGGCTAAAATGACATCGTCATCATCCTTCTGCTTTTGAATTCCATTGTAAATGCACATTTGCGTGTGCTCATGTGTCTGCGTGCTTTGCTTGATGCATTTTAGAAAAAATATGTTTGCATGCTCTGATGTAAATAGTCCTTGGTCCTTGCGAGGGTGTTGCGCAAGTTTGTGTGTGTTATCCCACAGAGCCACAGACTGATAATTGGTGATGACTCATCCAGACCTTTGTTTGTTATTTTGCATGCAGCGAAGGAGAAGGAGTGAGTGAAAGAGGCAGAGAATGGAAATTAGAGGTATATTTGGACAGCTTAAGTGAGGGGGGGGGGGGTCAGATGGTATGTTGGTGCACGGTGTGTGTGCACGTGTGTTTGTGTGCTGGCCTAAGCGACGTTTTTGCCTCCCACAATCCATGAAAAAGGCGACAGAAGAGCTATTATGTGTAAATCCATGCATAATTGGAATTGCTTTAAACACATCCAATAGGACAAAACAGATATCAGTAAAAATACAGTTTATTTAGTGAAGCTAAAATTCGACATTGACCCATAGACTGTGGGGGACCATTAAAGCTCTCTGAAAAGATTTCTGCACTTTTAAAAGGGGTTCCTCTTTAACACTCATACAGTATGTGGCACTGAGTGGGAGGGTACATCATGTTAGATCTCAAAATAAGGTGTGTTACTCATTACACACATTACAAGTTTCCTAAAGAGATTTACACAAGTGTTCAGAAGGATCAGAGGTCACTAACAAACCAAAACCATTGAACAATATGAATGCAAATTCATGTAAACTCAATTAGATATCCAAGAACAGGAATTCCTCAAAACAAACCATCATAAAAATGTGATCAAATAAAAGGAAACAACACTTGAATGATACAGATCTCTGGTTTTATAAAGACAGCACAAGATAAATAAATGTGGGTTCAATTGTTCTAATACCGAGAACTATTTTTTATACAGGTTCAAACATTTATTCAATAATAAATCAGATACAGAAAGAGTCAAATTGTCTCTGTTATCCTAATTAGAGATTTTTAGATATAGACAAACATTAACTTATTTTTGATTGTTGATCAGAAATAACTAATGGTTGTTATAAGTATACCTTCTGTTTTGACTGAAAAAAATACTGTGGCTGATGCACCAGATGAACCATGGTTTTCTCATACACTCAGTTTTATGATAGTACACAGAAAGATAACTGTATGACTGAATATCCTGAATGATATCCATTACATTAATTTTGTAAAAATAACCTTGAAATGCCTGTAGCAGAGCCATAGACTGAGGTTTTTATTTCTAGTTTAGAGATGGACTGTAATACTGCAGGACATCATGACTTCTTTGTTGTATTTCCCTGGCTACTATCTTTATTTGATTTATATCTCTGTTGCAGAGCCCACTGGCATTGTAGTAACTTCCTTCGTCTTATGGGACCCTTTGTGCAACAGGTAATTTATATGTAAAAAACCTTATGTAGCAGTGCTGGTTATATTGTCTCAGTGATGGTAAAACTTCAGAAATGATTTCTGAATATGATATTAAGCAGACTGATGTGATGTATTTTATTAGAATAAACCTTTATTATCCCATGGATGAGAAATTTGGGTGTTAAACAGCTCTTATAGCAAGGGGAATATAAAATATATAAAAAAATTATTAATCCCTTGAGGAGGACTTTTTTGTAATTAATAAGTGGTCATGAGCAATTCTCATTTCTTTGGACATTGGCTGCTTTTTATTTTTTAGTCCAGTCCTTGTACCTGACCATTACTTCTTGGTTGTAAGTTAAGCTGCTTAACACTGACATATGAATAATTTAAGCATAAAAAAGGCACCTAACTCAAGGGAGTAGTCAGTGTTGTTTCCATACATAACAAACAACTTAGCAAAGAACCAATTTCACATTGTATCGCTAGCACCCTGTCACAAAAACGCATCATTTGTTCCCATTCCTTTAGTCTATGAGGAATGTCAAAGATATCACAGTTTGACAGGCATAAAATAGTATTTGTGCAGAAATATTAATAGTATTAGCTAGAAACTCGGCATATCTCAGCATGGTGTGCAGTATATCCTTAAAGGATTCTTGGAAACTGGACAAGAGGAAGACAAATCAATGGTAACAGGTCTTATGGAGTAGTTAAGACATATGTAAAATGTGCTGCTTCAAATTGTCATCAGCATGCAGAACAGTGAACGTCTACAGCCATCTGTACACAATTGAGGGTCTGTTTTGGTTTGGGGCTGCATTTCTGCCAGTGGAGTTGGGATCTCGTCAACACTGATTGATTTAAGAATTCAGAAAAGTATGATCCGATTTAGATCCACCATGCAATGCCTTCGGGAAAGCATCTGATTGGCAACAGCTTAAGTTTTCAGCATGACAATGACCCCAAACACACTGCCAATGCAGTGCTCTTAAAGCATATATGGATGGAAAAATACACAGTGAAACACTATCAGTCATGGATTGGCCTCCCCAGAGCCCGGACATCAACATTATTGAAACAGAGCGGGATCATCTTGACAAAGAGCACAATGAAAGGCAGCCAACATCCAAAGAAGATCTTTGAATATCCCTAAAGGAGCCTGGAGAACTATTCCTGAACACAATTTAAAGATATAATAACAAAACATGCCTAAAAGAGTTCAGGCTGTGTGATGAATAATGGTGCTCATACCAAATATAGACTTTCAAGCTCATTAATGCAAATGAGCTTTTTTCATTTATCCAACCTTTTTCATCTTACATATCCCAACAGTCCTGAGGAGTATACTACACAGGATGTTCAACCCAGTCAGGCTTTCTTTGCCTTAGCTGTCCTAACAAAACAAAATAAGTTTTGTGTTCAGCATAAGTAACCATGGTGATTTAGCACAAGTAACCATGGTGATTTATCCAGGTAAAAGTCATGACACAGAATACTCTGACTTTTATCTTAACATCGCTTGCTAACCCATTAATCTCACATTGTAGTTCACCCCTCTGGACTGAAAAAACTCTTCCTTGGTTAAACCCTTCATGTTCAAATTTCTCAATGATTAGTCCAGGACTATTAGATGACTATATTAATCATTTATCCAGTATTTTCACAGACAATTGACCAATTTCCCCTATTTATTTATATGGCTAGCAATCTTACTTTTATGTTAAGGTAACAATTCAAATTCTTTCAGCCTACTTTTGTATTGATATTTCATTGGATTAATCAATACTGAAAGATGAGAATTTAGTAGCATCAGCAAAATAATTGACAACATTTATGAATTTAGCTAGCTACTGTACAGTATTTCAGCTTGTTATCCATCCTGTTTAGCTCATAACATCATTTCTTTGTGCATGCTGTTGGCTAATAGTTCCAACTATTACTACTCGCTACTACTCACTTAGCGAGTTATCCACTTTCAATCACTTTTAACCATTTTATCTTTTGTAAACATTTCTACTTATTCGAAGTTTTCCCTTCACTGCCTAAAGTTCCTCAGGTCCACTAATTCTTTTATTTAATGGTAACAGCTGAGCTAGTCTTTTCATATACTCCTTGGCTAACCTACCGCAGATGTGCCCTGGATTAGGAATCACTGTCGTAGATCAACTAATGTCACCCTAATGCAGTAGACCCATTGTGTCTGACTGACAATAGACCTGAACTCTTTCACAGTGCAAGTTGTTCCATTACTCTACAACCTGCTGCTCATAAAAACAGGCTTTCTTGAAACTGCTTGAGTTTCCTCTCTGCACAGTGTAGCCATTAAACTTGTCAGTTTCCTCCAGCACAAGCTGTACATTCATACTGTGTGGAGGGCAATTTACAGAACAGGACAGAACTGTCATCAACCTCTAGTTCAGTGCGATCAGAACCGAGTCTCAGAGCTGCCTCTCTTCAGTGTGCTGCTATTAAACTCATCATGCTCAAAGCTCAGGTTATTATGCGACCTGGATATCATTAGCAGCTTCTCGCGCTTACTATAGTCGCGCCTCTCTGCCACAGACTGTGACACCTCCAAGAGCCGATCTCCTTGTTCTTCTCTGTCCTCCAGCCGCTTGTAGCCTTTGGTGCTGCCCCGACTGCCGCTGTTACTACGGCTGCTGTTGCTGCGGTCAAGTCGGGGCCAGCTGGGGTGCTTCCGCTGCTCTGGGTTTACGCTAAGCATACTCGGTCTGCGCTCCAAGTCCAGAGATTTGGAATGGCTGTTGAGCATGTGCAGAGAGGAGTTGGAGCCAAAGTCACTCTTTGCTGCTCCCGGGGAAAGCCAGCAGCCTGAGGTAGAGGAGGGAGCAGGGGAGAGGGAGGACGAGGATAAGGAGGAGCAGCGGGATGAGGAGGAGGCGGAGTTACTCCTGTGTAGGCCCGGTGGTTTGGAGGCCTTGGCAACGGATGCCACGGGAACCACCAGAGACTCCACAGAGGTCAGAGGCTGCGACCTCTCTCCTTCTCTTCTCTCTCCTCCTCTGTCCTCTTCAGTTATTGCCTCCATCTCCGGCTCATCAATAACACAGTTGTTGAGTTTTATAACAGGGAGTGTAAATGCAGAGATAGAGGAGGAGACAATAGAGCGTGCATGGTGTCCTCCCCTCTCTCCATCTCCATCCGCTGACCACTGGTGACGCATGGAATCCGAATGAACCAGCCCGACCCCGGGGCCACAAAATGGGCGATCCTTATAGAGGGGTGCCAATAGCCCTGCAAAGTTACAATCCATCTTAGCCTGTTCTCTACGTCTGTGATACTCCTCATCCCCTAACAACACCTCCTCCTCTTCTGTAGAACCTCTCCCTCCTCCGGCAATGCTTCCAGCACGAGAGAAAGCTAGGAGAGAGTTGCTGGCTAACCGTGCGGCAGTATCGCAGCCGAAGACTCGAAGATCTCCGACTTCTCTCACACAGGTGCTGTTCCGGTGTTGGTGTTGCTTTTGCTCTTTCTGCCTGAGGCGGTGGATATCGATGACTGTGGAGTACATGTCTCTCATATGGATGATCTACAGCAAATGAAAATCGTATTAGCAGAAGTAGAAGCAGCAGCATTTATTTTAGATTACCTGAAAATATTTGAAGCGTTTCATTAAAACACATTATCTCCCTGTAGTTTTAAATTTGTGCACGTTGCCACCGTGTGGCCTTGGGGGACATGTTTCTCACAAGGATTACCAGTAAAGGGAAGGGAGAAGGAGAGGGATAATTGAATCAAAGGAGAGAAGAAGAGAGCATGGAAACAGAGTGAATTTAATCAGAGGGAAAATTGCAGAGCTAAAGGTGGAAGGAGACTGGGAGAAGTCTGATCTGCATGTTATGGAGATGATGAATATGGATGACTAGAGTGTACATGCCCTTTATTTTGTAGAGAGTGGAGGAGGGACAGAAACAAGAATCAGTGACAGGGAAGAAATATTAACTACAAGTTCTGGCTTTTAAATTTAGAAACATTTGATGGAAATATTGCTAAAGAACCTACTTTTGAAGCAGATTATGCAAAAACTAAAGTTGCATTACCCACAAAAACCTTCCAACTTCTTTGTTTCCCATACAGTGTTTGAGTATTTCGACTGTGCGCATCCTGAAGCGATGATTTCAGCCTTACCTTGGTTTCCCTGTCTCTGTTTTCGTGAAGTATTGCATTAGCACAGATGAAAATAAAAATCCCAATGCCCATGGTGAAGGGCCCAAGCATCTTCATCCTCTCAGAGTGAAGATGCTGTTCTAGGAATCGCATCAGAGCGCTCTCGGTCTCCTTGGAAGGCGTACCTAAAACCACAAAACAGCGAGATGAGCCATGAGAGGAACAAACTTTTGCCAGCAGGTTTCTAGTCACCCTTCTTCACCTTGCCCATCGTGGCTCGCATTGGCTGCATCCTTTTCTGTCTTGACTCCAGTTCCTCCTCCAGCGAGTATGGCTTTACTGTGAGGCCAGTAACCTAGCGTCGCCATGCCAATCCCTATGGCCAAGATGATTAGTCCCAGAAGGAGGAAAAACCCAGATGCAGAGTAGAGACGGAGTCTACCTCGCACCACTACGACATCGGTGCGCCTCTTCCTCTTCCTAAATGAAAAAGGATGGCAAGAAAACACAAACGGATTTTTGGAGGTAACAGTTTAACAGCAATGGGTAACAAATACAGCAAATTTTCAGAGACTGCAGAAGCAATTTCACCAACACACATTAGCTTTTGTGACAATATCCTCTTTCCTGCTGCAGAGGCAGCAATTTAAAAGGCTAATTTATAGTTCTGTCTACTGTGTTAAAATGAATGCACATGACAATCACCTAGGAGCGGCCTCGGGGGCGGCGTGTCCCAGGCCCGGCGATGTCGGTGGTACGGGCCGATGCTGAGAGCGAGCAGAGTCCTGGCGCTTTAGCTTGGCCAAGCCTGTTAGCACACCTGCCGCTGCAGTCATTCTTCACCTGCAGACACAAATTAGGAGTTAATGACTTTTAAATTCTACTGCCTAATCAGCATCCACATTACTGGTTTACAGTTTGTTGCTAAGAGATTGTTAGGGCCTTGGTGCATACAATTACAAGATGCTGCTGCTAAAAAAAGATGTATTTGGCATAGGTATGCACAGTATAGTCACAGTGAGGAAAAAACACAACTGTATCAAAACACAGATGCACATGTGTTTCAGCATAGTCACAGTCTCCCAGGTAGTCCTAATATATGATGTGTAAGACACGTAATAGTCAGTAGCACACCGTCTCCCACAGTTGTGCAGATCACAGCTCTGTTTGTGTGATTTAAAGCTGATGTGTCACCTCATGCACTTTTTCAAAGCTGTTTTATTTATTTTTTTGCTAACGGGGAAAGTGTGTCATGACGAAAGCGTGTTTTAGCATCTTTCCAAGTCCCAGAAATACTCTTTAGAGCCTAGCAGTGATACAGATGTAAGCACACCAAGCAGCACAACAGCCTGCTCTGCTCATGTTTTGTTCGGCTGCCTGTTGTCAGTCTTCAGGACGATCATGGGGACAAGTGTGCAAGTGTGCATGCACATGAAGCTGTACATTCAGGCCTGCAGGATGCTTGCAGGATGTAAAGGAAACAAACCCCAAAAGCATACTTGGCTTGTGATTTGAGTCTTGGGTAGTGTGTTTCATTCTGATTCACATCCTGTATTTATTACTTTTGCATGTTTATTGTTTTTTTCTCCTGTCGTTATTTGCATTTTTTTTAAAAGCTGTTATAGATTTTAATAAAATACATCGCCTCAATTCTGTCATAACATTCGAATGAATCATGGTCTCTGGGCTCACCAGCTGCTCATACATCTATTATTGTTATTAAAGGAAGGGGGCTTAAACAAACACAGGTTTATTTTGAAAGCACTCATTTGGGTCTAAATGACTGTTAATCTGACCTCACATGAACATTAGCATTGTCCTGTTGCGCATGAAGAGGATTACATTGACTGAATTTGTTGCTGAGTGACCTTGGTACTGAATTTAAATGCAAATTTCAGATGAAAATGTGAAAACAGCTCAGCAGTTCAGAGCGAGCCCTGTAAAAATTAGCAGCGAACAACCGCTGGTTTTCTCCTGCTAATTTTATTTGTGATGTTTATAGGGTTTTCTATCAGACTACAGCCCCCAAAGGTAATCAGTAGGTCAATCACCCAGTTTATGTGAAGTGTGATCAAAGTTCTGAGTATCATCCTGCCCTCTCAAGCGCCTCCAGACTGCTTTCAGGAACTCACATCCTCAAACTTGCACAGAGAAAAAAAAAGCATCAACTTGTCTTTCAAACTGACCCATGCTTAGTATGGAGGCCCACTGCTGCTGCTCATAATTAAGTCTCCCTGCAAGACCCAACGTTTTCACTAGGGGTGCAACAATACTCGTATCGATATCGAACCGTTCGATACAGTGCTTTCGGTTCGGTACGCATGTGTATCAAACAATACAAAATTTTGTGTTGAGTGTTCAGTGGATCTGCGTTCGACTACTCCGCCTAGGCTGCTCTGTCGAGCGCAGATCCACTGAGCGCAGCGCAAGCTAGCAAGACAGAAGCTAAGCTCGTTGCAACATGGCAAATTGAACCTCCCCCCCCCCCTCATTCAGATGTGGCCTTTGGAACTATCTTGGTTTTCATGTGAAGCATGACCCTGATGGTAAGCGCATCATGGACAAAAGTAAAACAGTATGTCGGATTTGCCACGCAATGCTCAATTGGTGGGAACTAGTGCGTTAGCGCAGTTAGCTTGTTAACGTGTTGACGCCGTCCAGCCCTACGCACGGGGCGATCCGCGGTAACTTGTTAACGGAAATTTGCCGCGTTATGGGGTTAATGTCATTTTAACGAGATTAACGCTGACAGCACTAGTGGGAACACAATGAATATGACTGCACATTTACGCCGACATCATCGTAGTGCAAAGACAAAAACAACAAGCACACATGCTACAAACTTTACCCGAGTCATTTAGACAGCCGTTAGCACATGATTCTCCTTATGGGGACCTGATATGTTTAATATGCTGCTGAGAATATA
This sequence comes from Copadichromis virginalis, assembly GCF_057382275.1. Taxonomy (NCBI): domain Eukaryota; kingdom Metazoa; phylum Chordata; class Actinopteri; order Cichliformes; family Cichlidae; genus Copadichromis; species Copadichromis virginalis. The sequence goes on along the minus strand of NC_140632.1, from coordinate 6,326,905 downwards.
CCCCAGAAGAAGCGTATAGTGTAGCTTTTATTTTGGAAAGAGCCCTTTCTCTGTAATAAACTCTCTTTTCCAAAGATGAGTGATTTCTCGATCAGATAGATTTATTATTTTGTTGTTTACATTAAATTTAAAAACTGTACTTTTGAGTTAAAATATATATTTATAATTTTAATAAATGACAAATTAAAAAGGCATGAACATTTTTTTGTATTGAAAAAATATTGAACCGTGACACCAAAGTATCGAACCGAGCCGTGAATTTTGTGTATCGTTGCACCCCTAGTTTTCACCACTTTTTACTTGAAGAGGACAGATAGTCCACGCCTGAAGGAAGCACATAAGGTCAAGAGCAGGATCAGGAGCATACTCGCCTTTCCCACAAGGTTGTGCGATGTGAATTTGTGAAGCTATTAATGCAGAGCTCCGCTGTAACATCCTGATGTTTGAAGAACAACATCCAGAACCTGTGTTACTGTTCATGCCATAATGTGTCGGCACTTAAAACAGAAAGAAAAAAAGAACCTGCTTTTTGCTTCTTTGGCCACACAGGTTTGACTCCTCGCTTCTCCACGACAACGTAACAAAGTTGTACTCCAATTGAGTGATCTAAAACTAGCAGCTGTGCTGGAAGTATGCGACGGTCCATGAGAAGATAATCCCAAACAGGGCTTTTTAAAAATAATACATTTGACTTGTATGTGCTGTTAACCCACCTGAGCACAAAAACAGCCATACAATGATGAATTTTGGCAGCAACTGGACATTCCAATATTTCACAAGTTCATTGTCTCCAATATTGAATAAGACTGTAGGTTTTTTTTGAACAGTTTCTACACAGTTTTTCAGTTAACAATTCATGGAAAAAATAAACAAAAATGGTTAAATCTATTTTTCTTGTTTTGTTTTGTTGTCTTTGAACCTTAGCTGGGTTCTCACATGCTGCATCACATACTTATTTTTCCTGACTCTTATGTACTCCGTTTACATCGCTGAGTCCTCACTTTGGGTTTTGGACCTTCCCCCAGTTAGCTGCATTTTGGTTTTCTCTTTTTCTGGAACCTTTAAACAGGAGAAACAACAGCTGTGATACTGATGAATGATGATCTTAACGTTGTGCAACACAATCATTTAAAGCTACGGTAGATTATCTTATGGTGTAGAGGTTAACACATTTGATTGGCAGGCATATGGCTCTTTGTTCAATTCCAGCTAGACACACACAAATCCCCTTAAGGGATGGTTCAGGAAGCTAGCTGCTGTGGTGACCCTTTGCAGCAAGGGAGCAGTCAAAAGTAGCTTTAGTAATATAAACTTTCATTTCACAAACAAGCTTACCAGCAAATAACTTGAGGCCAAATGTCTAGTGTAAACGTATAAAGCACTGAGTAGATTGTACTAATAACGGTGCACTTGAAACACTTCTACCCCCAAAGGCAGGGAGTATGCAATCAGTTCCATTTGCCTGTTTGTCAGCAGTCTAGTGTCCACAGTTTTCAAGATATAATTTTCCAATTTTGTGTGACGATAGACCAATAACAGCTCCAGCTGACGTCACCGTATTATAATAAGACAAATGTCATGAAATGTCAGTTTTAGCATGGCCCTCTCTCTCTGCTTTCTGAGTGCTATCAGACATGCTCGCTTATGTATTTATTAATTCATGATCACAGGCATATTCAGAAGAATATAAAGAATACTTTAATGACCCATTGCCTGACTTAGAACAAATGTGATGTCATTCTTTCTGTATTACTTACTTTTATGTACCATAGGCACATGTTCTGTGTAGTCATGTGTTACAAAGTTATTTGGTTCCCAGGTTTGGGCATGTGCACATGTCTGTATATATAAAGGATCACACAGATTTAGCATGGGAATGATAATACACCAATGACCTTCCCTTTTCTTTTTTTTGCTTCCACGTGTCCATCCTGTCTTCCTTTTTCTTCCAAGAAGGCACAATCTGTAAATCTCCCCCTCTCGCTTCCATTCTCACCCGCTGTCTGTGTGCTAATCCATTCTGGTTGTGACCCTGAATAATGTTTGCTTTCTCCTACTTTCATTCTTTCTCCACCCCAGCTTACTTTCTCATCTTATCGCTCTCTTTGTTTGTCTCTCTCTTCCCTCCCACCCTCTGTCCTCGTCGATCTATTTTTAATCTGTATCTAATTTTAATTGAATTTTATTCGGTCACTTTCCTGTTTCGCTCTATCCCTCCCTCCCTCCTTTCCTTCCTTCCTTTCTTTTCTTCTGCATATCTGAAAGCAATGAAGTCAGATTTAATATTCAAAATCAGACAAAGCTTTTAGTATTCAAAGTAACTGTGAATCACACACAAGATCAGACGTTCTCTCCTCCTACCCTCTTTTCTCCTTCTCACATTTTAATGTATTTTTCATGTCAATCATCTTATTGGTTGAAAAAAAAACTGCTGTAAGAGAGCGCTCTCCACCACAGATGGTGAATCACACAAGGACAAACACAACCAGCCACTTTTCTCAGGTTTTCTGTGCTCCCCCTCACTCTGCCTCTCTCCCACCCTGATTCTCTCCCCTTCGCTCCTCGGTGTGCGTCAAACAGGAACCCACACAAATGTTTCAAGAGCAACGGGAGAGATTTCCTCGGTTTACCGAACCAGGAGGAAAAAGGATGGACGGCGGTGGCAAAGAAGAAGGGTAGCGAGAGTTGGAGTTAGGAGTAGAAAGTAGAGGATAGATGACAAAAGGAATGCAAGAACAGAAAAAGAATGAGGATGGAGTATATTTATTTACATCAGTTCATGTAAGGTGCAACACTGAGTCATGCTTTCACCACAGAGGGACAAAAAAGGGAACAACTGTTCTGGGACAAAGTGGGGGTGATGAGTGATCGAAAGAGCATTAAAAAAAAAAGCCTGACGAAAACAAGAGGAGGGTAAAAATGCTTTTCCTGACAGCCGTGAAAAGACCGCAAAAGAAAACAAGCTGAGTGCATCCATAGTTTTAACAAGACTGGAGTAAAAAAAAAACAAAACAACATCAACAAAAAAAAACAAGTGGAGCAGAAAAGAAGAAGTGCTGTCACACAGATAACACCAGCAGCCTAATGAGAATGCACTCAGGCTCTGACACATAAAGGCTTTCCATGTGCAGTGACCAAAAGAGATGAAAGTTAGCATTCAGTAATCGAGCTCGCCACATGCATTCAGTTCATGTCCTCCTTCTTCTTCTATTTTAAAGACTTACTGTGATCTTGTTGCTTAAACAGTGATGAAACACACAAAACTTGTGCAAAAACCTGCTGCTTCTTTTCCAGTCCGCTCCCTTGCTGGGCAGTTCTCTAAATCGGTCTAAAATTAATAATAAATCAGGCCTCGTGTGATCACCTTAGTAATTGCTAAATTGCTGCAGCAGGTTTATCTTTGCGTGCTTTCGGTAAGGCACGAAAACATATTAAAGCAATTTGCCCCACCCTTTCAGGAAGCGAACTCATTCTCTGTGAAGTTATTTAAGCATTTGGAGATGTTTTAAATAGATGCATCACATCTCTCAGGGCAGAGAGTTCCCTCGGCACATTGTAACACCTCCTTTTTTTGTAGCGTGATAATGTCGATAACAGCTAATCTATAGGTGACGCCACGTGATATATTGTCCCTATAGCAACTATATGCTGCTGCTAGGTGACACGTTTCCATAGCAACTGGGATGACAGGTGCATCATTAGCATGCGTACTATCAACACAGGGGCATTCCCCATGCATTATTTTAAGCCAGTTTTGACTTGTTGACCTTTAAGTTGTTTCCACCTCTACCTCTGCGTGAAAGAGGTTTGATTAAGAGGGGGAGGGAAGGAAAGGATGCTGGAGACTTTTAAATCTGAAAGGGACACACCGGAGACCTATATTTCTTTTTTTTTTTCACAGCTACCTTCAGGGTTTCAGTTACATCTTGTTTATGCGATTTGTACTAAGGCTCTACAACCCAGCTTTCTCTAAATCCTCACATTAGAGAGGAAATGATGCAGCGTGGAAGAGGAACGAGAACATGACAGGTGGGATAGAAGGAGAAACTGAGAAGCTGAAGGGAGAGTAAAGATGTGAGACTGGAAGGAGACACAGCCAGAGGAAGGAGACAGGGAGTAAGCGACTACAGGAGACACTTTGATCTACATTTAACAAACTCCAGAGACTTTTTATTTTTTGTACTCTGAGCATGCTGAGGAAAGTTTGTTTCAAATGACTCACTGCAGTGAAGTGTGCGCTGACATGTCATGGAGAAAGAACTTGAATATGGACACAGATGGAGTACGAAGGAAAGAGGCAAGGAGAGATGTAATGAGAGAGGAATGAGCAGGAGGATAAAAATGGAGCTTGCTAGGGAGGGAAAATCTGGCATCCAATGTTGCATGTCTCCTGTTACAATTATAGTTGGTCATTTGTTTTTGTTTATGCCGTAAAGTTCTCTGCTGAGGTTAACTGAGGCCATGAAAATGCAGAGACAGACAAAGCCCCCCCCCGCTGCTGAAGTTAAGGTCATCTGCCATAATCGCATGGAGCTGAGAGTCTAACATGGAAACAACACACCAGCACGACTTAATAGCGTGGTTTTATTTTAATTCAGTGAATATAATTATGACTTTTTAATAGTTTTGCTAGTATTCAGAATATTAAAATGTAGTTCACTTAATGCTCTCGAGCCAGTCGTGATGGAAATTAACTTGCAGGAGTTAAGAACAAAAAAAGTGAACAAAATCAGATCTTTGTGTTCTGTCCTTTTAGCTTAAAAAGCTTAAACAATTATACCATCAAGCTTTTTTTGTGTTTTTTTTTATTTATTCCCATGTCAAAATAAAGCACTTCAGATTCATTGTACACCTACGCTAATGGTGACAATAATGTAATTCATGAAAGAGTGAAAAAGACTGACTTAATTTGATAAGAATGAATTTACTGCTTGCCAATTTATTTGCTTCTCTCGTAGCTCTGCCCATTCAAGTTAGATCCTCCTCTGCTCTCGAGCAGAGTCAATAGGCTGTTATCATAAACTGTATATAACACAGATATCAGCCGATTAGCGCTAAGCAACAGTTTAATAAAACACAATAAGGATCACTCACTAAATAGAAGCCAAAACGTCTTGGACTGGATGAAGATGGGTATAAACTTAGCAAAAAAGTAAGGAAATGTTGCATTTGGTTGATGTAACAATGCTGTAACAATGTTTCTTGGCGATAAATCTTATACAAACAGTATAAAATGCATGAGCAGAGTTGAGTATAGGGGTTGCACCCATTAAATATGTGCCAAATTTTCTGTGCCAAAGCCAAACAGATTGTTCTGCTATTAACTCTTGTTTGGTGCCATTTATTTGATTGGATGATTTAAGTCTGAAGAAACACGACATATTAGCAGTTTACACAATTTATTAATTTAACAAACAGGTGCCTCGGGAGGTGGAAGAACGATGCACAACTATAACAAATTTTCCACTTGAGGTTGGCTCCACAGACTCTCAATGTCCAAAATTATAGATCTACAAAGCACATTTACAGCCGGGTGCAAAATATGAATTCCCTCCTCATAACTCATAACAACTCTGACTGAGGGGAAGTTTTGTTTTTGTCACCTGGATAATTGACATAGGTTCATGGCTGCCTTGACTGATAGGTGTCCCGGCACGGGCTCTGGAGCCAGTTAGTTTCTGCTAGGCTTCGTCCACTACTGCCAGTCATTAAACTGCACCTCTTCAGTGTATGTGTGTGTGCGCGTGCATGCTCTTTAAGCCTGTTGGAGCATTTTTAATGGATTGTCTGTCAAAACATTATGGCTTGCTGTGCAGTACAGACCATCCCAGAAATTTGCACGCATCACTTGGTGAGTGGAATTTTGCACTAAATAGTTGATATGTGTGTGTCTGTGTGTTGCACTCTTATATTTTCTGAATGGTGTTTACTTATCAAGCTGCCTAGTATAAATGTCACCTTCACATTCATATAAGATAATATTTGGCTCCAAAAACACATTGGCAGTCAAAACACTGACTGACTGTAATTGTAAGAGCTTGCATTGTGTCTGAAGGCCGCCAAATGGCGATAGATGTGGTTGCAAAAAAGATTTCTGGTTCTATTTAAGTGGGAGAATGTCTTATGTTTATTTTGAATAAAAAATGCATCCAGTTTGTAAATCTTGATGATACCATGTTTCAAAAAAACTGAATTATCTGTGCTATACCTACAATGGCTACGGAATTGGCAATCACAAGTCATATTGGCTAAATAAGCGTGTGGCTTCACAGTCAGACCTGCCCCCTTCATCACATCCTATTGTTTGCAACCACGATAGCAACAAAACCAAAACACTCATGTCGAGGTTTCAAAATGTGGCTTCAGAAACTCATGTTGAGGGTGATGTCACAGTCACTACATCCACCTTTTATGCTAGCTATGGTAGGAGCACATAGTAGTATTTTATAGAACACTGTACAAGTGTAATATGGACTAGCTAGTGTGATCTCTTACAGATGACTTCTCTGCTTCTCCAGGCATTTAGTGACTGTGAAAGTGAAGACACATGGATTATGCATGCTGTGCCCTGCATACACAACGGGAACAAATCTCTTTCATGCAGCCAGATGTTTCAGTAATCCACTTTGTTCACTCCTGACATGTTCTCTAGTTGCCTTTCCAGAAAGTTCAGAGGTCACACTCAGCTCCAGAAACACACCCCACATCTGCTCGATCAGCTGCAGATCTAAAAAAAATTGTGCTGGTGCACGTCCTACAAAATATTTGTTTTTGTCTGCTGCTTTTCACCTACCTTGAAAAGCTCATGCTGTCCAACTCAGAACCCGCTACATGGCACTTTGGCCAATTAGTAGGTGTAAGTAACAAGAGCAGTGACAACGACATGAACCCTGACAAGATCAGCATTATGTGAGAAAAGGAAAAAAACTGGCGACATGATCATTTTTTTAACCACTTCAGCGTCACATACTCTGCTTGTTGTAACATTTCTACAACGATTGGATATAGTGCAGAAAAATACAGCACGAGTTGTAGATGAGAATACGTTATGCAGTAATTGGCAACTCTTACACTTCTCATCAATATGAATATAACATTGTACTGCTGAAAATTTAAAGTGAACAAGCCTGGTTGGGAGTCACCAAGCTCCTAAAGGTAGTAAAAATTAAATGATGTAAGTTTCCTAGCCTAACAAGTACAACAGAGCACACTGGAGTGAGATCTGTGTGGGTTAAGTCAGTCTGTGCACGCAGAGGTCTAATCAGCCAGAGGTGACTTTGTGCAGACCCTGTTGAATCGTATTAACCTTATCGCATCTGGCGCTGCTGCTTTCCAATGTAAAGGACCGCTGTGATTTATGTCTGTTTCCTTGGCGCTCTTAAGGGAACAGATAAGACTATCAGAAGTAAAAGAAGAAGAGAAAAAAAGAGGAAAACAGATAGAAACGAGTGTTTGTGTAGTGCCACACTCCTACAGACTCATGGTCAGGGGGTGAGTCATCTGTCTGGAGAATATGTCCCTTTATGTTTTCCCGCTGACCTTTTGGCAGTGCATTTTCTGAAGCGAGTGCTGGAGTGTCAAATCATCCACCCCCTTCACCATCTTGTTTTTTCCCCTCGTTATTTTGATGATACATACTCCTTTTATTTTTTAAACTCTTTTTTTGCACATATCCTTCATGCTGACTCAGTGTCATTGCCTCCTGTGATAAATTCTCTACTTAATTGAATTAAGTTTTGCATTGAATCATCAGATGCTTATGCCAGGCGTAAGAGCGTGCATGTTTGTGTGTTTATGAACTGGAGTGAGCCCCCTGTTGATTCCATTAAAATGACTCATTCTGTCTTCCTCACAGCTCTGAGTGTCAGTCAGTCACCCACACTCATCCTGGGACGCGAGCTGGCCCCAGCAGCCCTGCAGCAGTGGTGGACAAACTGGACTGAAACATGAAATAATTCATTTGTGATGTTGCTTTCCTTAATTTGATTACTAACATTTTTTTCCAACCCCAAACCAGAATTTGTTCTTCTCCACACACACAAAAAGATCTTATTATTTCATCAAGGAGGTCTTTGGAGTGAAAAAACTGAAGGAACTGCTGACCTACCAAAGGGGGTATTTAAACAGGATTATCCGGTTAGCACGATATCTGTGACGGAGGATTAACCAACACATCACTCGACTTCCTAATTATTCCCAAATTAAACCCAGATCCAGTTCTCTGCAAAGTGTTTGGCAGCTAAATTTGTCTTATTATGAGCCATTTGGCTGAGTGAGTTACCCTAGTTCTTCAAACGGCCCTCAAGGTGAGGCTGACTCTTAATTCAAAATCATTTCATTCACGCTGCACGATAAAACCAGTGACGGTGCACCTCCTGTTAAAGTGCTCCACATTCTTCTTCTTTTGAATCTTTAGAAATGTGCCCATGAAAAGGCAATCATCACATTTCTCTATGTTCACCTCAAAGTCGAGTTTAACGTGCGTATAGATGAGACGACTCTGTAAAATCATAACTAGAAGCCAGTCGTGGTCTGTATTCCACCTACTCAAGTGTGATGTGGAAACAAGAAGCCTCTGGTGCACATGCACTGTGCAGCACTGAGCTAGTTTATTGCATAAATGTTTGTAAAGACATTAAAAGTCATATATTACTGTTACATCTTTGTGTGCTCCTAATATTGCTTGAAGGTTTCTGACAATAGGCTCACTAAAATTGTTTGACCTTTAATGATCTTTAATCCATCTTTGGAGGCTTACATGCATGCCATCACGTTTTCTTGGCTACCAGTTGGCCAATGATAATCAAGAGACAGCAGGCTGGCCTAAACAAAGGATCATCTCAGCCTTGGCACAGTAAAATGATCAGAGGATTCCCTCCAAGATAAAACAGCAAATAAACAAACCACACAAAGATTAGCACAGCTCATAAAAATGATAATAGTAAGATGACACGTATCCCCACTCATCAGTCTTTCAGGTGGCTTGTGGCTGATGTTAAACCTTTTTATTCTTCAAATATTAACACTGAGCGTTGTAAAATATGCATGTAAATAAAAGGGAGACTGTAAAACTGTCAGCTTAAATCTGCTTGAATACGTCTCCCCTTGAAGAGTTTAAACCACAACTAAGCTCTTACCTTTTTACAAAAGCCGAGTTTTCACCGTCAGTGTGCCATTAGGCATGCGGAGGGATTAGGCTATAACCTAGGGACAGTAAAAAGCCATCTTCCACTTTGAAGGCTACTTCCAGTGAGATGCCATGCTGGAGAAAATGAAGATGACAGGAGACGGTTCCACTCCCAAGCGGCAGTACTATTTGCTGACATCCAAGCTCCTTATTAACGGAGACGACGATGGTCGTTAGGCTTCTGTGGTTCGCCAAGTGAGACTGAAATATTACAAAGTGCCAGTTCTGATGACTTTATCCTGCGCGAGGCACGTTTTACGCCACATGGAGAGTACGCGCGCTCGAGACAAGGAGGGTGGCGAGGCACGCTAATTACGACTGAAGGAAAATCCTTTCTGCCTATTTAAAGTCCTAAACGAAGTGGTTGTAATTCCCCAGCGGAGAACTCTGTTTTATTTGTGAGAAAAGACAGCAAAGGAAGCTGATATGATACCCGTCCTTCGACTGGCTCGCTGTAATGCGTAAAACTCCCGGTATCCTTGTTTTCGAAAAAAAAGAACTTCAATTTGCGTAAAGAGGGAGAAGGAAAATATTTTTTTTTTTTTAAAACAACCAAAAAAACGTCTTAGAAGCAAGGAGTTTCGTGTAAAGAAAATTGGTGAAAAGTGTAGAGCGCGTTTTATTCCGCTGACTTGCAGAGAGAAGGGGCAGCTCCAACCATTTCTTCTAAAAGCGCTATAGGCTTGTGAGAATGTGTGAGCGAGTGAGAGAGGAAGAGGAGGGAGAGGGAGAGGTAGATGGGGGTGAATGTGTTGTACGCGCGCTGTAGCACTTTTATATGCATGTGTGCGCTTCGGGCGTGTGCGTGTTTACGAAAGGAAAGCAGGCAGGCTTCCACGCGGGGCACTTTCTTGCATGTGTAGGGCGCAGAAGACAAGAAGCGAGACTGATTTCTGAGGGGAAACATATGGACATGTCATTGCTTTCTAAGCAAAGACAAACATGGATCCGCTTGCAGTAGTTTTACAGATCTTTGTGGGCGCAGTAAGCAGCAGGAGTCTAAAAACTGGGTAACCATAAAAGGCCGAGGAAGAGTAAGCATGCTTTTATGTCTAACTGCGGCACTGGCACGTTTAATTCTCCGGGTTTTCATGTAAATAGACATCAGATGTTCAGATGCAGCTCTCGGCGCTGTGTCTTTGTAAACTTCTCAGCTTTTCTTTCTACACACACACACACACGGAGCGAGAGAGAGAGAGCGAGCGAGCAGCAAAAACGTTACAGATGTTGGCATGTGTGTCATTTCCTGTGTTTACAAGCTGGAAGAGTTTCAGGGAAGTATAGCAGCTGGGTGGAGCTGAAGAAGAGAATTTAAGGCATTTGGGCAGATATCTAACAATAAACAGTAGGTGTGTGTCTGTGTGTGAGAGAAAATGTAAGAAATACAGAGAGCCCATTATTTGTTCAGATGGCTCAGATTAAGTTGGTGAGAAATGAAACCTCAAGAGCAGCTGAACATACACATGCAGAGGAGGCGATAGTCTTTGTATGTAGGCATCATTTTTTACCCTGAATGTGACCCTTACATACCATCTTTACCCCAATCCATCTCATGCCAATAACAAGTGTAAATGACTAATTATTATGTAATTATTATGTAATTAATGATTGATCAATATTATTTACTCCCTCTTGATCGCAAAATTTTTGTATTATTTTATGAGCTACTGATTGGTGGGTTTGTTCTTATACCCAGAGCCTTGAATACTGCTGAATAGTCAAAGCTGGTAGTATCCCAGGTACTCACACCGTGTCTTTAGTGCCAGTTGTAAGAACAGCATTGCTCCAAGCTCATCTCTTCTTAACCCAAAACACAATCCTTTCCTAATCCCAACTTTCACAAAATAGTTTGGCGGTTAAACTAAGAGCCATCAAAGCAAAAGTAAACAATAAAAAGTGGAGCAAAACAGGACACAAACTGCTGTCTAAGAGTTCACAGTATTTAAGCCACCAACAGTTTACACAAGAAAAGTGCTACATCAGTACCTGACATGTCTACTGTGCTTAAAAGTTTTACATTTTTAAAGTCTTTTTATACTTCTATATTTTGCTTCTAAGGAGCAGAATTGCTTGTAGTCTTGAGCAATAGCTCTCCAGGCTTTCTGAAAATGTACCGACCATTGTTGTTTTTTTAAAAAACATTTTTATATTTATCTTTAGGCATTAAAAAAAGAATGCCAATGATAACTCAGTTTGACAGACAAAGAGTATTTTTTGAACCTACAAAGGAATTTTCAATGCACTATTAGCCAGAAATGTGTGCAATTAATCTTCAGAACATTTGAAGAAATTGCACAACTGAAGGAGAAATTACAAAGGAACTGGGCATTGCATCAGTAGCTACAAGTGTTATGGATCCAAATTTAAAATTTGTGGTACAAATGATAGTTGGTATGTATGGAGGAGGTCAGGGTAGAAGTTCAACACTAAGTGTTCAACACTGGAGGCTCTGTCATGGTTTGGGGATCTTTTTTAAATTGGTGGAATTATGACTGCAGAAAAGTACCATCAGGTTTTGATCCACCATGCAATACCATCTGGAAAACATCTTCATTTTTCACGACTACAGGGATCATGGTCACACTGCTAATGTAGTGAAAAGCATACCTGATAGAAAAACCCACAATCCGGTTGTTCAGTGATGACGCGACGAATCCTACTTCCGGGTCTAAAGTAGTCTGCGTTTAATATGGCTTTTGTGTTGTTAACATGTTTAATGTTATGTATTTTCTTCTATTTGATCTCAAAAAGCTCCTAAAACAGTCAGTGATCACTGTTGACCTCCCTCGGCTTTATTTACCGCTAATCATTTATTTAAGCTCAGTTTTTAAAACCTTAGGGTGTAACTACAGCCCAGCCCATGCAGCAGTATATGAATGACTAACCTCGTATTGTGGATGGATTATCTCAGTTGTTCTCCTGGCTGAAGTTTGGTCCTTTTACAGCATCCTGCCATGCGATTACATTTGTTCCTGACCACCGAGAACACTCACGGTAACTTTTATCGAGTGGAAAAAAAAGTTAGCTTGTTTATATTATGCTAACGTAGCTGTGTCGCTAGCGGTCACGCAGCACATCATTATATACCAGCTAGCCCAACTTCAGTAACCCTACAAACGTTACTGCTGTTTAGTTTTCTGTCTTCATTTATGCTGGAAGTGATAACAGAGCTGTACGTTTTAATTTGTTTCCAAAACCCCGCAGTCAGGACATGCTATATTGTATTTAGATAGAAGCTAGCGAGCTAACTCCCTGCTAACTTCTAACTCCGTTAAATGTCATAAATTCCGTTTTCATGGATGCCTGGATGTTAAACTCAATTGTTACACCTGGTAGAGCAGAACGCTGATCATTTTATTAAAGATGAAAGACTTTAGACAGTTTTTCAACTCTCAGTAATGCCACAGTGATCGTTTGATATATGGACCTGCAGCGGAGTTTAGACCCAGACACGGCTAGTGACGTCAGACTGAACAACCGGATAGAAGATAATCGGTCATGGATTGGCTTCCCCGGAGCCTGGACCTCATTATTATTGAAGCAGTGTGGGACAGACAATGAAACAAAAGGGAGTCAACATCCAAATAAGGGCTCTGAAGTTCCTTCAGGAAGCCTGGAGAACTATTTCTGGAGGCTACTTAAAGAAATGACAAGTAATCTGCGTAAGAGAGTTCAGGCTGTGTTGAAGAATAAAGGTTATCATACCAAATACTGACTTTGAAGCTTATTAGAATATAAATCTTTTTTTCTTTATATATTATATTTTAGTGTGTTTTTACCTATTTCAGTAATTTGCTCCATCTATTTCACATTTCACAGTAACATCCCGACAGTCTTTGTAAACTGTTTGTTAACCAGTCAGTAAACATTATTGTTTAGTTGCTTATTAGCCGTAAAAAGTTTAAACAGGGCCCAGTTAACCATAAATTCACTAATTATGAACGACAGCTCATAGCATTTTCTTGAGCCACATGCACATACACCCTCCCAGTGACAGACGTGGCCTATTTAAATCCTCAAACACGCAGCTTTGCAGCTTTTTCTGATTTTTTGTGGAAACATCTGGATCCTATAACATACCAAAAACTCTCATCTGGAAATACAAACCGATACATGCTCCAGGCGATATCCACAGTTATCCATGAAGGTGGTCAGTCAGTTGCTCTGTTTACATTTCATAACGGACTGAAAGGAAAACATACTGTAGAGGGGCGGGCGAGAACCAGAATAAGATGTGGGGAGAGCGTGGGAGTTAGAGGGGAAAAACAAAGCCTTACATTGTTTACCGGTACACTTCTTGTTTACAAGCCCTCTTGAGATTATGTGATTTACAAAATGTGTTGACTTTTTGGTGTTACACTTATTGTAAGCAGCTGTGGACGAGAGTCTGCAGCTAAATAATTAATGGGAAAATGTAATTGAGAGGAGATTTGGAAAAAGGGGGTGGAGAGAAAATGTTGATGAAGGAGAGGTAGAGGGAAGAAGAGAAAGAAAGACAGCAGAGAATTTTTCAAATTCCTTTCACTGTTTATCATTTCAAATGAGGATATTTGCAAGGATGAAATAAAGACTGACAGACAGCGAGGGAGCTGGAAGCCAGAGGACAGTATTCACAGATCATTTCACATGCCATGATTGGAGGATTGGCTAAAGGAGAAAGAAACAAGCTGACGAATGATTTAAAGCAGCCACTAATGATTTTTTCCCCATTATTGACTGATCATTTGTTCATGCTTTCCTCTCTTTCCTCCTGCTGCGTGTTTATCTTAAACAAATTAAGATGCAAACCACGTCTGTGTGTCGTTATGTGCTATTCAGACACTCAGCATGGATAGTACAGCCTCTCAGCTCCCACATAGAGCATATTGACATGTAGGTCAATGAGCCCAAGTGAGCTCATGAGTATCCCTCCCTATTGGTCTGTTTTGAAATGATTTTCAGAGACCTTAAAAACAGAGCGGGACAAAAAGCTGAGACGCAGCATGTTCATCTCTGCTCCTCGGTGGATGCAGCACAGATTGTTTAAGCTCACTCGTGTGGTGTAAACAGTCCCTTTGGTTGCAGGAGCACGCTGCTGAACTGAGTCATCGCTCCCATTTTTCACACTCGTATCATATCAGGTCTGGAGCTGCTGTTTCATTTGTTATGACTGGATCGCAAGCAAAGGCGACCAGCTTTACGGTTTGTTACATTTTGTAAGAGAACATCCTGTTGTTTGCCTTTTGAGGTTTTAGTTTTAGTGCCGGCTTAATAATTCATAATGCCTTGAAATGCATCTAAAATGCCGTTGGGCTTCAAAGGTTTTACTGTGCTTATGTCACCACTGATAGCCTGAGCTGAGTTGGGTTGAAACACAGATTCATTGTCACATGTTTTAATTTGTTATATATTTCCCTGACCTGTGAGCTTGGTAGGCTGGCGACTTGTCCAGGGTGGACCTGGCCTTTCACCCTATGGCAGCTGGGATAGCTTCTATCCCTTCCTAACAGCCCTGAGCTGGATAAGCAGTTAAGAAAATGGATGAATGAATTGCTATTGAGGCTTTCTGAAAGTCAAAGACAAGTTTTAACTCATGCCAATGATGCTTTTGTCTCTCACACAGTGCAACAAGTGATACACTGTCAAAATGAATAGATCAACTTGATAGATATTCTCATTGACTTCTCAGCTGAGGGTTAGATTAAGATGACTGACAGCTACCTCAATTCTTCTCCAAGGCATAGAAATAACTGATAAAAGTAATAATGTCTCTATAATTAAGACTTCAGCAGTAGATCCTTTCATTTGTGTAAGTCAAAAGGTGATGCCTGCTTGATTGCATTAAGTCCCCTCTTTATTGTGCTCGCCAAGTTATATGTGAACAATTTTTGTGTGAAAAAGGTCATATAAAAGAAAAGCAAAGGGTAAACGTAAAGAATAAGAAATGCTTCGTCACTCATCCAACTGACTTCTTCAGTCTCAGCTGACTGCAGGTTTGCCCAACCTTTAAACAGTACATTTGCATAATGACAGAAACCAGCTCCATTGCAGAGAGAAACGTGCAATTTCACCCAATGTGGCCAGTTTGTATATGGAAGATGTGGAAAACAGGGCTCTGTTATCATATCTTGGAAGACCACTGAGCCTTTGGTTGAGGTTTGTAGATAACTCGGTGGACAAACACATCACGTTCATCGGGGAGGATATTAAAAATGACAGGCTAGCCTTCTTAGACTGTGAGATTTCCATCAGTAATCTGGAACATTTAAAAGTTGATGTGT
The DNA here is from genome assembly GCF_057382275.1 of Copadichromis virginalis. NCBI lineage: Eukaryota > Metazoa > Chordata > Actinopteri > Cichliformes > Cichlidae > Copadichromis > Copadichromis virginalis. Next base: position 6,311,458 of record NC_140632.1, on the reverse strand, counting down.
AGCGTAAAACAGCACATACGGATCAGTATTTAAGGTTTGACTCTCATTATCCACTTGGAGCACAAACTGAGAGCGAACACCATCCACACAGATACAGCGACCAGGGAAGCAGAAAAACATATCAAGAAGGCCCTGAGTAAATGTGATTATCCCAGCTGGGCATTTATTAACGTTGGGAAGGCACCTAAAGAAAGCCCCAGGCAATTCAGGAGAGAAGAAGGACAACTGCTGCCTGAGCGAAAACCTTTAGTGATCCCTTATATGTCAGGAGTATTGGAACAGCTGAGATGCATATTCTTTGTAGAACAGAGCCTCTGTGGCTTTTAAACCCCCCAAAATTGGTCTACCCTGAGGATCCAGTTCTCCGACGCAAACAGAGTAATAAGGTGTACGCTGCTAAGTGCCAGGAGGACTCCCGTGATTTATACATCAAGGAAACCAAGCAACCTCCGGCGAAGCAAATGGCACAACGGAGAAGAACTAACTTGTCAGGTCAAGACTTGGCAGTCTATTTATACCTACAGGCCAGTGGCTACTCTTTCAATCACGAGGATGTACAGATCCTGCACAGGGAGGAATGCTGGTTTAAGCAGAGAGTCAAGGAGGCATATCTGTGTGAAAATGGAACAACCATGTCTGAACCAAGAGGAGGGCACATGAGGAGACGTCTAAATCATTCCCCAACTCTCTGTGAGCAGTACCCGTGGCCATTGGTCATTACATTTTGGTTATTAAGGATCATGAAACTGACCTCATTATTAGTGAATGGTGCTGGTTTCAGTGATCAAGCAGATGCACTGTTTATGAAGTTGGAGAAAAGAGACTGATGAGTGACAAAACTTGTTCTACTGAAAGTGTTACATCCAGGTGAATAGAATCAACTTTCTGTGACAGTAAAACAACATCCACATGAATACCAGGTTCATGTTTGCTTACTATTTATCTTCAACATAACCTGTAACCATTTCTTCTCTATGTAAAGACTTCACAGAGACATATGATTTAGAGGGAGAAGTCACTCACCAGATCAGCCACCTTCTTCAGATGCTTTACAGTGCTGTTCTGATGTTCACATAAACATTATAAGGATTTTGAGCAGTTAACCAGGTTCAGGATAGGCACTGTGATTGGTCTGTGGCAAACCAAAACATACTCTCCAGTCTGTGATGTATTGTGTGTTGTGACAGCTTTCTGCTACAGCCAGCATTCAGACTGTCAGCAGCTTGTGCTACACTGCATCTTCTGTGAAATATCAGCACGCAGGCCAGCCTTCTCTTCCCAAAGGCATCCATTAGCCTTGGACACTAATGACCTTGATGACTGTTCACCAGTCTTTCCTTAGATCACCTTTTATAGGTACTAAATATCACTTCACACTCCGCAAGACAAGTTTTGAAGATGCTCCAACCCAGTGGTTAAGCCATCACAATGTGGCCCCTGTTGAATCGATCGTATTGTTATGCTTGAGCATTTTTTCCTGCTTTCAACACATCAGTTTCGAGAACTGACTGTTCTCTTGCTGTGTTATATATCCCCACCACTTGACAGGTGCCACTGATGCAAGATAATCAATGTCATTTAATCACTGCGTCAGTGGTTTTAATGCTGTTGCTAACTGGTGAAAGCAACATGTAAATAATGTGTTAACTGGTAAGCTTTAGCTTTGTTGGCAGGTAGATTGTTATCTCCCTCCTCATTCTAAACATTCTAAACAAAGCTGGCTTCATATTTAGCATGCGTGCCATTTGTCATTCACTGAAATGTTCTGCCAGGAAGCAAAATGGTGTGTTTTTGCAAAATGACAGATTGTTCTTTTAATCCCAGCTGCTTTTACTTTTAGCCCTCATTACAGCAGTTACAAACATACAATCATCCAAACACCTTAACTTCAAGGTAAAATACAGTCACACATTCAGTTCCCATCCTGCTGATTTCTGAATGTTTAGCAGAGAAGCACAGACGAGTGTGAGAAGTTTCCTGAGAGCTTCAGAGTAATAAAATGTACCAGCACACAAACCGCTTGCAGAGGGACAGCTAGTTATGACGCCCACCTTACTCTTCATGCAACCCCCCCTCCTACTCCCCTGCTCACCATCACCATGGTTACAATGATGCAGGTTACCGTGGCAGCCAAGTCAACTCCACACTCCACACAAAGGCGCACGTGCATGTGCTTTACCGCTCACTCAAAGGGGGATACGCATGTTGTGACGATGAGGAGTTGAATATAGTTTCCTGCGTAATTTCTGGAGGATACGAGGACATGGAGCTGCTGTCATTTCTCTGTCTCCTGTCTGACACTCTCGCTTCTGTTCATGACAGATGATGGATGGTCAGCAGCTGGCAGCCCCCAGTCCCCCCTCCAGATTTTCCCAATCTGTTCTTTTTTTTCTTTTTCTTCTCTACGCCAAAAATAGACACGTAGAAAAACAATTTGTGACACACACAGCAGAAATATATACATATGAATGGTCAGCATCTTATCTGTTGCTGCCAGACCCTTGCATGCGCCTCTTATCATCTCTTCCAGTGTGTGCGTGTGTGTGCGTGTGTGTTGGTTAAGTTCATTTGAGGCTATGCTGCCACCCAGTGTTCACATTACAAACTGCAGAATAAAAGTTTTAATATTCTCCCCAACCTCCACCCCCGAAAAATGAATTCAAGGATGATTTACACATTTAGACTGAGCAAGAGTAACTCATTCAAAACAGGTGTTGTTTAACGGTTATATTTATATTATATTATAAAGACCCAACAATATTAGAAAGAAAAAAATCACACGACCCTCTATGAGCAAGCACTCGGCGACCGTGGGAAAGAAAAACTCCCTTTTAACAGGAAGAAACCTCTGACCAGACCAGTCTCAGGGAGAGGCAACCAGTCATTTTCATCAGTGATTTTATTATTCAGTGAACCGTTTTGCCTTTATAATGTAAGGGCATTATAATTTTAACAGACATAAAAAAATAACGAAAGCCTGTGAGTGATAAACTAAATTAAGTTTACTACACTGTCACATAAATTTTTGTCCGTAGCACTTCCTGAAGTCTGAAAATCAACATCCTTCATCTAACTTACGTGTAAGTGTTCAAAGCTATACTGACTACATGTATATGTTTGTCTTCATCCGCTTTGGGATTGATTCAGTCTTCTTAGTAGTAATCTCATTTCTTCTAATCCAGCCCTCCTTCCTTTCTTCCCTCAACATGCTCTCACACACACTCGGATATACACATGCTGCCTCTCTCATGTAGACCAGCAACCATTCATGTTGTTGGACTACTGCTGTCGCTGCTGTGGAGTCACGCTCATAAAACGCCATGGACCCATCTCCCTCAAAACTACACCCAGTGATACCTGGGTAAGGACACACTCTGGTACTGTATGTAGAAAATGGTTAGAATACAGTTAGACTACTGTATGTGGAGGGTCAAAATGTTTAGCCAACTTGGTAATAATTTTCTTACTGAAAATTACAATTACTGACAATCATTTGAATTATAGCACCTCATTACACACATAATTAACATTTAGCTAGCAGTGGTTTTGTATAATGTCATATTTTCTAATCCATAAGTGTATGTGGCACTGCACATCTGGTTGTAGGCTTGCATTCCTAGAAATCAAAGCTAATTTCCAGGTCATGCTTTTAAAACATAATCTGTAATCAGGAGATGGCAATAAGATGGCAAACAGACAGCTAGCCAAAGTGTTTAGTTGTGTCTGATGGTATTAGCATGAGCTCAGCTACTTTAATGGTTTTGGACAGACTCACACTGTGATCCAAACTGTTGAAATATACAGTGAGAAGTAATCATAGACGGTATCTAAGGTCTAAACATCCCAGTGAGCTCAGAATATATTGTGAAATGCAATCGAGAAATACTGGAAGATGAGAAAAGTAAAGTAGTCATATATTAAACTGTTAAGCATTTTTCCATTTTTGTGCTGATGTAAAAACTGCTAACACTATCTTACAGTCCTGTGCAAAAGTCTTGAGCCACACCTCTTTTCTTTATAGTCTGCTTCCAAGAAGTTAGTTACTTTTAATTTTTGTTTTTAAAGTGTTGTTGAGCAATAGCTCTCCAGGTCTTTCAAAGTCTGTCTTTGGACATTGGCTGCCTTTCATTTTCAGTCAAGTAATTGCACCTGTCAGCTGGATATTTTTCTTTTTGTTTGTTTGTTTTTGTTGAGCCAGTTAAGACCTTATGAGCTATGAATCATTCAAGCAAAAAAAAAAAAAACAGGACTTGAGAGATGCATCTGGCCCTTCAGTTGATCCATCTACTGTTTACTAAAGCCTCATCAGAGATGATCTCAGTGGAAGTGGGGGCATAATAATCTCTCACACACTGCCAGTGCTGTTAAAGCATATGAATGGAAAAACACACACTATCAGTCATGGATTGCCCTCCCTAGAGCCCAGACCTCAACTTTATTGAAGCATTGTGGCATCACTGTAACAGTCATATTGACTTACAGCTTCATTAGAATTGTACAATTGCTATTTTTGCCTTATATACTATATTTCAATTTCTTTTTGCACTTTTCAATAAATTGCTGAACCAATATCCCAATTTCTTGGCAAAATATAAGTAAATGAGGGGTGGCACGAGACTTTTGTACAGAACAGTATATGCCTGAGGTGCCTATTTACATGTTTTTTAGAGAGTTAGCTTAGTAATCGTAAGAGAAATTACAGCAAATGTCTTACATTTTATATATTAAAACATCAGTCTGCCAGTCACAGAAACAAAATGTTTCCAATGTCTTGTCCAAGGGAGACCTGAGAAAATGAAAACACATCACACAAGAACACGATCAGAACAGAGAAACAGTCGTACAACAATAAACAAAGAAATAATAACTGAATTGAGAAAATGTTGGAAGAGTTATAAAAAATCATCAGATACTGAAGCTGTCGGAGCTTGTTTGCAGCTCATTCTATTTGAGCGGTGCGCAGTACCTGAAAGCAGTTCTTCTAACATTAGTGTACACATGGAGAATATATGAGGCTTATTAAACTGTGTGGTGTAATTACTAGATTTAAATGAGAAAAGAGATCTGAGGTAATGAACAACATAAGAGTTTCATTCTGGATATAGAAAGAGAGTGCATATTTACAATCAGGGGCAGAATGAAATATAGAGAAAGATCAAACTGAAAGTAAGAGCAGTATGACATTGATGAAGAAAATAGGAATTTTCTTTGTATCTGCCAGATTACTAAATGTGGATGAACTCAGCAGTAGGTACAGCTGTATGCTGGTATTATGAAATGCACCACTGCTCACTCGATTTTGATTGATTTATTACTAGTGAATGAAAAACCCTACTCAAATCCCAGATTCTTGGCATTATCGCTAGAGTTTGAGTTTCTAACATTCTTAGGTAGGATGTTCCAGAGTTTGGGGGCATAAACTGCAAAAAGCTGCACTTTTCTCTGTCGGAAATACTGGATATCTAACATTTATCATTGGTGATGAAGAAATGAGTCAAAAAAAACACATGAGCAGCTTGACTCGTCATCATGTATCCTGTTACCTTCGAAACCAGAAGTGCCTGTTTATTTTACCCGAAAGTGCAGTGAAAGTTGTTATTCATCTTATTTGCAGACGTTTGACTTGTCACAACAATAACTAATAAGATTAACGATGACCCCATTCCATTAAAGTATGCCAGCAAGCCAGTGAGCCATTGTGCTGGCACCTGCACACCTGACTGGAATGGAACCAGCTTTTAATGTAATTAGTTTTACCTGTGTCTGACAAGCCAAACTGTCAGCCCTGAGGGGTGTTATCAGCCCTCCTAGGGTGTTATATAACTGATTTTCTGAAAAGGTTGCAGTCAGTCATCTATAAAAGGATGCCTTAGGGAGCACTCATTGACTGTCTGCTGTCAGGAGTTTTCTGGGTCACGTAAGAAGAAGATGGAGGAGAGGAGCAGTGATTTTCTGTCAGCTTCAGGAGCCAAGCAATATATCAGATAACCCGTGTCTTTTCCGGTAAACATCTCCAGATGAGTTTTCTCAGAAAAATGTGAAAATAAAGCCATAACGCTTGATATTTCTGTCCTGCCCTCTCTGTCATAAACAGTTAGAAATGAGGCAAAAATGCTGCCAGTAAGGTGCAGCATTATAAATAAGTAGTATTTCATCACAGAATCTTAGTTACTGTTTGTTCTTTATGCTCCTTCAGAAAGAGATTTTTTTCAGGACAGGAAACTTGGACTACAGCAGGTTTTATAGCTTCTTCATTAGCTTTAATGGTTTAGTCTTCCTTCTCCTCTCTTCAGGTTGTTCTGCAGAATCTGTTGATGTGCATGGTGTGCTTCTACTCTCTCTACTACATCGCGGTCAGTCTCTGCATTGGACTGCTCAGGTAAACTCAGACTCACACGATAATGAGACCCAGTGGGATAAGAGAGACAGATAAGCAGGTTGCAATAGACTTGTTATTGTTCGTGCTCACGTCATTATCTTTTCTTGCTTCATGTCTTCAGGGTTCATGAAATCAACAGCTTGTTGGCTCCATTCGACTACACCGCGCAACCGTCATGGCAGAACCCCAAATACCTGGGTGAGTTACAGTTGTGAAGTAAAACTAGAGGAGCACATCATTTTCATGACCTCTGTTACTTACATTCTGCTGTATTTCAGAGGCCAGTATTTTACAAAATGCTGAATTTATTCAGCTCTGAGGTTATCAGTTACTTTTAAGGTTAAATCCAAAACATATGAGACATATGCTGTCCTCCTCCACAGTGAGTACCTTTAGTCCAATAGTTACACATTTCGTGGTAATAGATTACTTCTATTTCCATTTAACTATAAAGCTAAAATATAGGGTTTTCTTTGTTTTGTTTTTTTACAGAAAGAGATGTAAATGACTATGATAGGTAGCCTTTAAGTGTTTTTAGTGCATTAAAGCCTGAATGGAAATCAGAAAAACTTTAATAACCCCTGCGGGGGAACTGCTTCATAACAGTTGCTCAAGACTGTAGAAATTGTAAAATTATACTACTTCATCAGAAAGAGGAGGAACTGTGTAACTTGACAGCCACAAGAAGGAAGCAAGGACGTCCTGTGACGTTCAGTGCTGCAGTGAGTCATGTTTAGTATATAATTCTCCTCTGAGACATTGCAGCATTCATCGAAAGACAGAAGCTACAGTCATTCGTTTTTACACAGAATTATCTTGGAATTACACACTATTTAAAATGACTTGTGCTGTATACAGTATAATTTAGCTCCTTTCCAGTTTTTCAGAAGCTAAAAATGAAATAAATAAATATGTTTTCATTCAAAATAAAACACATTGACCATATTTTGATTATATGATCTAGAAGAAAAAGTTGTGTGTTCCATCTGTTCTCACAATTGTCTGACTTCAAAGACCCACTGTGGCAACCGCTTGTGAAGAAGCGGGCACCTCCGATTTAATTACTGCATATAATGCGCACATAACTGAGAACTTGGGACAAGGAAACTGTTAAATTTGAGGGACACGTGGATTCTTGTGTTTAAATATATATATAAAGGGCTTGAGCCTATCACAGCTGTCATAGGGCGAGCGCACCCTGGATAGACTGCAAGTCTATCACACAGCTAACACAGAGAGACAGATAACTATTCTCACTCACATTCAGGCCTACGGGCTCTTTCTTTCGTTCTTTCTTTCTTTTAGAATTATTAAAATTTAAAAAAAACAAACAAAAACAAACAAACACAGGAAACTGAAATAAAAAATTCCCAACATAATGATCTATAAACCCAAACAAAAAGGTGAGCAGAAAGAAGCAGTGGATCATCCAGTCCTGCCCCTAAGTTTGCATATAATCTCTTAATCAAAATGGTAACAATATACATATCTACATACAAATGCATACATACATAAACACATACATAAATACATACTTACACACCTATACATATCCATATGCACATGCATAAATGCACACAAGTCTGTCACTCTACAGATAATAATAATAATAATAATGCTTTATTGATCCCCATGGGGAAATTACTTGTTTTTCTCTGCATTTGACCCATTCACTCAGTGAAGCAGTGGGCAGCCCACTAAGCAGGCGCCCGGGGAGCAGTGTGTAGGGACGGTGCCTTGCTCAGGGGTACCTCAGGGTAGCCGTTAAGTGGATTCGAACCGCCGACCTTCCGATCATGGGGCGACCACTTTACCTACTGAGCTATCATATTAAATAGTTTGGGACCCAATACTGAACCTTGTGGGACACCACAGGTAAAATATTCAAGCACACAGACTTGACTGACCAATTTGTACAAATTGCTGTCTGTCATCAAGATAACTTTTTAACCAGCTGTTTTTGGCCCCTCTCACATCATATCTTTCCATTTTTTGTAACAATATTTTATTGTCAATTGTATCAAAAGCCTCTTACAGGTCAATAAATATCCCCACTGCATATTTTTTTATTATGTATATGTTCGGTAATATTTTACACTAACTCCATCATTACCATAGATGTTGATCTAGTTGTTCTGAGTGATAAATCACATATATATGTAATTGGACACATAATTTCATGAATTACTTTCTTCAGTATAGTCATATCAATGTCATCACTATCTGTTGAAAATTATTTTTTTACATTTCTATAATCTCTCTTTCTTGTATAATCTCTGCAACTTTCAGAAGTATTGAATTTGGACTTTCTAGTCCACAGTTCTCACCTACATTGTTCTATAGACTCTGTCATGTTGTCAACAAACTTTGGACTGTTGGACAAAGTGAGAGTACCCAGAGAGAACCCACGCAGACACTGGGTGAACATGCAAACTCCACACAGAAAGACTCCGGGCAGATGGTAGATTGAAGCTCAAGATAGTAAAGCAGGAAAATTCTGAAATCAGAATAATGCAACCCTTTTTTCTCTCATGTCCTTTTTGCATATTTAGGTTGTTAAGGATGAAACTTGACCCATGAACACAGTGAAAGAACTCCTCGTGTTTCTCTTATTATTCTCCAAATAATCAAGGTTATTTTTCCTAAATGGGCTTACTTAGGAGAGAAAGGTCAGCTTCAAATAAGATGATTTATTTCTCATTAATCCAAGAAAAGACTGCTGTGAACTTTAAGTCTCAAGCTTGCAGCTCAAAGAGGAAAGTAAACAGGTCGCGGTGTACTGTGTTGTTCCAGTCCTGCTCAAAAATGGGAATTACTCATAAAATCTGGTAAAGTAATCTATGATCCAGGACACCACTGCAGTAACCTACATAGGAGTCATCTTTTTTAAAGGTGTTGGAGAAATCAGAGAATATGAATCTGATAGTGTACCCTGGTATGTATGTGTGTGTGTGTTTTGCAAGCAGTTAGCCTTCATGATGTGTGAACTAAGAGGCTACCAGACTGCAATCGCTGAGTTGCTGGCATTGGGATGGGCCCTCGTGGTATCGGAACAGGGACCTTCTCCAGACATGTCTCCGGAGGTGGTGGCAGCATTGCTAGTTAATGCAAGGCGATGTGCCAAATCTTCCAAATAAACATTTAAGCCTGTTGGCCCTCTTGATGTCCCCATCTAGCATTTGACTGCTGGGCCTGCAGCCAGCGATCATCCTCATGCCTCTCCGGACATCCCTGGTGTCACTGCGCTGCAGCCCTGGCTCCAGCTTCATCCTGTCAGGCCTCTGATTTTCATTGGTTGTTGTTTCTGGAATCTCCTGACCTGAACAAAAGATTGAAGGGCTCCTACTCAGTATCAGGAGTGCTGTCTGAAAATGTCATTTTATAGTGGCTCAGCATTATCACAGTCGCATGTGACTGGACATAGCAGTTTATTGTTAAAGCAAAAGCAGCTCTGTAAGGTGATGTGCCACTTTTTTGCTTTCTTCCTGCAGTCGGAGTAATTTCCACAGAAGTGACCTATATTTTGGGAGGACTGGTGTTTGCCTGGATTGTGGAGGAGTGGGTTTGGGACTATGCCATAACTGTCACACTTCTCCACATTGCAATGACTGTAGCAGGTATATACACACACACGCACGCAGAAACACAAAGTGGATCAATTGAGCGGAACAGCTGATAGGATTGGAGGCCTGGTTATGTAACTGGATATAGAGGCTGCAGCTCAGCGTATAAACCCACGGACACTATTTCATTTGAATGTTCACTGCTAAACTGGAATCAGTTTATCCAAGCATAAAGCTTGCATATTTATCTTTTTCCCCGAGGTCACAGTCAGTATTCATTAGTTTGATAGTAATTGTTGTCACAAAATTTAAATTGTATTCTGGTGTGTTTTGCAGTCATGTCAGACTTCCCTTCAGCTGAGCACTGGTGGATGGCTCTGGGTAAGATTTGTACTCCTTCATTGTTCTGTCCGTGCCTCTGTCTGACTCCAATCTCATTTGCAGAAGACAAAAAAATATCCACTTTGTTTTTCAAGCTTCCAATCTATTTCAAGATATTACATTTCTTCTATCTAGACATACTATAGCTCACTTACATCATGCCTGCAGATTCAGCTGCTCTTGCAGTCCTTTAACTCTTCTCTCCACAGGTACAGGCCTGGTGATGATGATATTTGGAGGACAGCTAATGGCCTACAAATTTTTCAGAAGCAACTTTGTCTATCCGGCTGAACTGCAGAATTTTTGATGAAAATGAAGCATTTCACTGCAGACAGTGTTATTACTGGTATCAGCAACTAAAGTATGTCAATAAAGTTATTTATACTGTACATATTCTAAAGAGAACCACAAGACTGACTTTGTTTCCTTACCAGCTTAGTTCAGTTCAAGTAATAGTCTGATCCCACTTTGTACAAATGGCCTACTTTTGTCAATTTAACATCTTTTTTTTTTACCTTTTCTGTACAGTTTATTATATTTCAGTTTTGTATTATTTGTTTACACACTTAAAACTTTAAACATAAGCTTAAAGCAACAGATGTTAAAGTTGGAAAAACTGTGAATTATATACTACCTGTAATCTATTGACTGATATGTGTGCATAGATAGTTTTTGTCTTTTTTTTTAAATTATCATTATTTCTTATGTTAGTGTAAGCTTCAGAATTTGTTACATATATTCACATATAATTTGTTGCTCAACGGTGGCCACACAGTTTTGTCTAAATAAACTCAGTGCACATCTACACAAAAATAACTTTAATGTTTGTTATATTTACAATATTTAAAATCTGTTTGGAATTTGAATTAAAAGTTTTATGAACAAGGACATTTTTATTGTTTCTTTTTTCTTTTTTTTTTTATCTGTGTGTCTCTATTTTCCAGTCTGTCTTTTTTTTTATATATATCAACGGGCAGTTAAAGTAGGATGACGATTTCTGTCTGTTAAAACAACACAGACCCCAGTTTCAAAATAGTCAATAGTTCAAAAGGCTCGTTAAGGGCGGAATTTGCAGACTGATGATGATACAGTGCTCTTCCCAAATAAACTGAATTTATAGGCTAAAAGTTTCAGTATTGGGATTGGTAATACCAGCCCCGTGTATAGTTGGCATTGGCTCACCTAAATGTGCAGACAAATTGCACAGACGCGTTTCCTGGACCCATCTTCTGCGCACAGTTTGGGACGCTCGTCAAGGTCACGTGGTGTAATTAACCCAAGCCTGAGCGCCAGAACAAACTAGGGAACTGGCTTTACAGAGTTATCTGTGTAACAGCGCTGTTTACAACAGTTTTAACTCATACTACCGAGTAAATGTCAAGGAACGGGTTAATATCGAGTTTGCGGAGGCTAATAAACGACGAGGAGCCGCTCGAAACGAGGTCTCCGGTAAGTAAACGTGTCAGCAAGCCTGAAAGTTGCTAGCTCAGCTAACTGACCAAATGCTAGCAAAGTTTGAATTTTTGCTAAAAAATATAACCACTATAATGTAATATTACAGCTAGTCTAGAAAAAAACATATATTCTTTATGTAGGCTATTATTTTTAAATAGTGCCCAGGTTTGAAATGACACAACTAGCTTGGTAAAATTAGGTACAGTTCACCGTTAGCCTCAAGTGTCAGCTGGTTATGTACTTCACTGCCAGTTCAACACAATGATTTTACATGCAAGAGAATTCTGATTAGTGTCAACAGTATTTACTCTAAATACCTCACATACATAGCTGTGCAAAGGTTTTTATTAAATTTTCTTCATATTTTGCTAGTAAAAGTTTCAGCAATTTATTGAAACGTGCAAAAACAGTTTGCACGATTGTAACGAGTGAGTATTTGGTAAGACCACGTTTTTTCAACAACACAACCAAGCTTTCTATTCATTTCTTTAAGTAGTCTTCAGAAATTGTTCTCCAGGCTTCTTGGAGGATGGTCAAAGCTCTTCTTTGGATGTTGGCTGCTGTTTGTTCTATTCTCTATCAAGATACGCCCACACTGTTTCAGTAAAGTTGAGCTGTGAGCTCTGGGGAGGCCAGTCCATGGCTGTGGGTGTTTTGGGGTGTTTGGGATTATTGCCATGCTGAAAAATGAAGGTTTTTCTAACTACTATTGTATGAGGTATCACAATCAGATCGTCATCTATAAAACATCCCAGAGCCTCACTGTTCTACCTCCTTCCTTCCTGACATTTCTTTGTACATACCTACCAATTTGAACCGACAATGTCAGACTGGGATTAATCTCTAAGACCATAAGACCATGTCACTGATTTTCATTTCAGGTGTGTAACGGCTTAAAATACACTGCTCCTCACTGTCTTCGTTTACAGGCACAATATTGTGCTAGAAAAAGCTAGATGGGACGGAGCCTTGTCTCCTACTACAGCTACGCTTTGTTTTTTCGCTGTCGCTGTGTGCTAAAAAGCAGTAAGATTTATTTTTTTTGTAAGAATTTTATTTATTATTATTTTTTAACTACCAGCCTATTTTATTGTGTCATTATTTGCTGCCTATTATGCCATTTAATATTGGTATTTATTTTACTGTGTGTGTGTGTGTGTGTGTGTGTGTGTGTGTGTACACAGCCCTTTGTAACCCTTACCTGGTCTACCACTATTTTCCTCTATTTGTTCACTTTTCTTTTTTTGAGGACACAGGGATATTTTTGTTGTATTATTTTTTAATTTTTTTTTTTTCAACTAAAGAAAACAACTATGCCGTGCCGTGTTCTTGTGATTAGCTGCTCGTAACAAAGATAAAGATACAATTTTAAAATCAGTTCTTTGTTAAGTTGTTTGTTATGTGTATACCCAACACTTTCATGCCTTGAGTTAGGGGCTTTTTTTATGCTTGAATGATTAATTGGTCAGTTTTAAGTGGCTAAACAAACAAACAAATAATAACTTTGAAAATAGTTAGGTACAAGGACTGGACTAAAATGTGTAAAATAGCAGAGCAGCAAAGAAAACCTTTGAAGACCTCCATAAAGTCTGGGGAACCACTTAAAAAATGATGAGAAATTCTTGCTCCTTGTAAACAAAATATAACGAAATGAAGGGTACACTCACAGTATGAACATTTTTGGTCCTTGAAGTACACATAAATTTCAGTAGCAAATCTATACCAACTTTGTGTCACACATAAGAATGCAGCGGTTGGTGTTTGAGTATAAAATGTGTGTTTGCCAAGTGTCATTTAATCTTCTTTCCATCGTAGAGTCCTTTTGAGCAGCTACGTCCGCGGATGAACGATATCATAGGAGATGGAGGAATCCTGAAGGAGGTGGTCCAGCCAGGAGAGGGCCCGCCTGTCCCCGAAAACGCTTCAGTACTCAGTATGTATGAGTACACATTTCTTGTTAAAGCCTCTTACAGTTGTAAGTTATCATATACGTGAGGTCAGGATTTTTAGTTTGTCTAGCCACAATTCACAAAAATCTCTACTTCTTGTAGAGTGTTGTTCAGATTGTTATGAACCCTGCACCCAGTTGTCTCCTGAAGGTCACGTTTGCCATTTTATGGGCAATAACCTGTGAATTGTGTGAGCTGGTTGAGCTGCTACATCACTGATGGTCTGGTTTTACTTCCACACAGTCCATTACTCAGGATTCCTGGAATATTCTGATCAGCCTTTTGAAACCACCACTCACCTCAAATACCCTCAGATGATGAAGTTGGGGAGAGGTGAGAAATGCTCTACAATGGCTGAACCGTGAGTTTTTTTGTTTTCCCGCCTGAAATATACCAGTTTTAAAAGTCATTCTTCAAACAGATGTGACACTGGCCGGGCTGGAGCTGGGTCTGTTGACCATGAAGAAAGGAGAGTTCTCTCGGTTCCTCCTCCAGCCTCAGTATGCTTACGGGGAAATGGGATGCCCTCCATTTATCCCCACAGCAGCTGTGGTTCTGTATGAGGTTCAGATCCTCGACTACCTTGACTCAGGACAAGTGGATGACTTTATTATAATGAGTCTGGTAGGGAGGCTGCATGTGCTCTGTTTAGTACTACCAACCTCAGACAGATCTGCATCTTTACTACACATACTTAAAAGCCTCTACTTTTTTGCTTTTATAGCACAGATCAGAAACGGTCTTTGATTTCTGTTCTCCTCCTCAGGAGCAGCAGAACACCGTTCCTATGTCCACACTTCTTGAAGTTGTCAACACACTGCGGAGCTTTGGCAACCGTTTCTTCAACCAGAACCGATATTACAATGCCAAAGATCGCTATAAACAGGTACATTTTGAAGTATGTTAATTGTTTTTATTTTTAATTACGTTTTACTGCGATGGCTAATATCATGCCAAGTTGTTCTTAGTGAAAGTGTTTTTTGATTATATTTCTCTGCTTTGCCTGCAGGCTATGACGCTGCTGGGAAACAGGGAAACACAGAGTGATTTAGAGAAGGAGAGGATCAAGACGGCTCTGCTTCCTCTCTACCTGAATATTTCTCTCGCTGAGCTCCGCCTGGAAAGACCGCACAAAGCCCTGAAATATGGAAACAAAGCCTTGGAGATAGACTCTGCCAACACAAAGGCTCTCTTCCGCTGCGGACAGGTAGGACGGGGCTTTTGTTTGTCTTCCAGACTGTCAGATAAATAATCCTCACTATCTCTGGGGGGTTTAAAAAAACAAACAAAAAAGGGGGTTGATGACACAGGAAAAACAGGAAACAAAATCATTTTTATTCACGCTTTCGTGTTTCAAGTCTCCCAAAACATATTAACTTAGTTAAAGATGCAGTTTGATACACTAATCGCATTTCTTTTAGGCTTACCTGGAGCTGCATGAGTATGCGAGTGCTCATTGTTGCCTCACATCTGCTCAAGCACAGAAGCCCTTTGACAGTGACATCAACAACCTTCTGAGGAAAGTGACAATGTAAGATGATTTTAATGACTTTAGAATAAATGCTGCTTCAGCTGTTTCTCCTGGCCTGTGTGCAGCAGTATGCACAGCAGTTCGCTGAAACTGTAACAGCTACCTGACCTAGAGCCCTCTGTCTGTCCACACAACCGTGACTATTACATTAATTTTATATTAATGCCTCCACTCACCCACCACTTTTTAGGTGCACTGTGTAACTGCTTCAACAGCTCGTTAAGGTCTATCAAACGTCTAATCAGTCAATCACATGGCAGAAACTGGATTATACATAGTCAAGACTACCTGCTAAACTTTAAACTGTGCATCAGAATGGGGAAGAAAGGTGATTTAGGTGACTGTGAACGTGCCATGATTGTTGGTGCCAGACAGGCTGATCTGAGTATTTTGGGAACTGCTGAGTTACTGGAATTTTCCCACACGGCCATCTCTGGGGTTTAAAAGGAAATGATCCAAAAAAGGGAAAATGAACAGTAAGCAGTGGTTTTCTGCCTCATTGGCCAGACTGCTACAAGCTGCTAAAAAGACGACAGTAACTCGAATAACCAGTTGTTACTCAGCCAATGTGTGCAGAAGAGCATATCTGAATCCACAACTTCCCGCAGGATATCATACCATGTCACAAAGCACACACAAGGCAAAAAGAGGTACAGCCCAGTACAAGCAAGGTGTTCCTCATAGTGGATCATAACTGTCTTTTGTAACATTTGTGAAACCACTCGGAAGATATTCACGTGTCATTTTCTTGTCCCAGGTGCTATAAAGACAGCCTGGACAAAGAGAAAGACTTGTACTCAAAGATGTTTAGAGAGCTGAAGGGCTCAGTGAAAATGTGAGGACCAGCAGGAGGAGGAGGTGAGAAATCCTGTTCATTCATTCTGTCTGGTTTTCATATATTTTAATCTCATCTCCATGGGAGGGTTAACATTTTAAAATGACTTCCGTGTGATGTGCCAGTAACTGTCCTTTTCCCTTAAACCTGCTACACCCGTCGTCACAAATAAATTATAATAAATACACTCTGTATAATAACTTTTAATGAAGCCATGAAAAAAAAAAAAATACTAGACTGTGTTTCAAAGTAAAATCTTGTTGGTTAGTTTCCTTCTACTGATCTGGATCTCATCATTTAACCAAACATTAACTGTATGATCTGATACAAACTACAGCTCTCATGAGTTTTTGCCATTTGCACGGACAAATCGTCTTTGACTTCGTCTTTGACTCAGGTATTGGTTTGTTGTTGCAGGTTTCAAGATTCACCATGTTTTCCTTTTATAATTTGTTTTCTACTTATGAAGGGAGTTGGGTTGTAATCATTGTTTCAATTCTTTCAAAATTATCTCAAATTAAGTGTTGTTTTGATATTTTGTTAAATAATGTTTCTCATTAGTACCCTTTCTCTCCTTTGGACTCCTGCTGTACATATTCCTTGCATGTTTGCTGGAGTATTAAGCATTTGCTTGGGATCTTGAGATGATGATGATAATAAAAAATACAATGTTCACTTCTAGAAGAGTTTGTCTTTGTTGACTAACTGGAAACTAAGGTTTTCTCATCTTGAATTTCATCTTCAGTTTATTAGCTCACAACCTAATCTGTTGTAGGCAGATGTTATGGATGTAATTCTAATATTAAAACGGCTGTTTGGCTTGTTTGGTTTTTTTTCCATCCTGGCAGTCCAGACAGGATTCATTTCCTCTTACTGAAGCAGATGGGGTAGGGGGCTTACAGGAGTGGGGAGATGAGCTACATTAAGAGTTTGCGCTTAATTGTGAGCTTCACTTGACCTAATTACCTGAGAAAGGATCTCCATTGACAGCAGGGGGTGCCCTTTCTGATACTACTGCTGGAGTGTAGCAGGTACCAGGGTCATAACTGAGCAATGTTTGTAACAAACCAAACTGCCACAAGCAGCCAAACTTGTGCAAACTTAAGATGTGATGATATTGGACTATTTGAGCTATTAGGAGTGTAAAAAATTACAAAATTACCAATTTTAGCTCATTTTTCAAAACTTATTTGAAAGATTTACTGTTATAGATGCCCTTTGTACCGCCTTTGGCCGCCAGTACTCTAGGCCCAAATGAAAGTGATCTCAAAGTGGAGGTAGCGTGAGGGATACTGGGAAGAAACAAAGCAGGAAGTAAGTGAATGATGAATAAAACTGAAGTCATGGAGAGACTGAGTTGAGTGGTGGCATGACCTCAGAGGTGGGGAGGTGCACAAAAATCTAATTTACTTCTCTGGCTAATCCAATTTTCACTGTGTGGGTGGGTCAGTTTTACTATCAACTCCCACCACATGGTGAGTACAGTAGGTTGTGCTTTGTGAAACAAAGCTTTACTGAATTCAATCAGGCAACAAAACAATGGCCTCCAGATTCACATACTACCTCCAGCTCAGGTAAGGAATTAGTAAGGTTTTTGTGTTTGTACACCGGTGTGTGCATATGGGTATGTAACCCTTTTTATTTTTAAACATAGGTCACATGCTATGTGATGTGTGTTACCTGTAAGTGCTCAAAATTTAGGATCAAATGTGTAGTTTACCTGCTGTGCATGTGCTGTGATCAGCTCTGACTGACTCTGGGCCTTTGAAATATGATACAGTTATAAGCATGTAGTATACACTGCATATATAACAGCATACACAGAAAAAAAGTAGTCAGTTTACCTTTTATATTGTAGTTGTGCATATTGAACAGTAATGTGACAAGTAGCTTTTTTAGTTATTCACATATTAAAAGCTATCGTTTAGAATTTGTGGTTACTAGAAATGTTATGTTATCCAAAAATGATCCAAGCAATTTTCCTGGGGGTGCCAGTATAAACTTGCAGGATATTAATATAATGCAGGCTCAGGTCAGTGTGTGAACACCCTCAAGTATTTGCAAAGCTGCATATTAGAAACACTACTTCATTTCAAAGCCAAAGCAGCTGCCCACGAACATGAACCCTAGGCTGTATTTTAAAACAACAGCTGCAAAACTGTAAGATGACAATAAAGAACCCTTAAGCTGTATGGCTGAAACTAGCAGGAAGTTTTATTTTGCTCATTATCAATCCAGAGTGGAAAAACACTGAGCATTGACTTCCACCTAATCTACCGTAAGTTGTAAATAGTAGAGCAAATAACATACATTTAAGTCCCACTAGCTGTACGGGTTGCAGATCATTCAGTTCAATTCAGTTTTATTCATATACAGCCAAACCACAACAGCAGTCGCCTCAAGGGGCTTTATATTGTAAAGTGAAGTAATACAGCTACAATAATCTAAACAAAAAAACACCAGCAATCAGATGACCCCCTATGTGTAAGTGCTTGGAAACAGTGGGAAGGAAAAACTCCCTTTTAACAGGAAGAAACCTTCAGCAGAACCATGCTCAGATAGGGTCAGCTATCTGGCGCCAGGGGTTGAGGGTGAGGAAAGGAAGTCGGGACAAAAGACACAATGTGGAGCCAGATTAGACTGAGCCATGTTGACATTACATGAAATGCATGTAAAGTTACCATCTTTATAAAATGTAGGAAACATGGTTTTAATTGTCCTGCTTTACAACTTTTTAAAAATGGTGCCACAAGCTGTTAATACACATACGTGTGTGTGTGTGTGTGTGTGTGTGTGTGTGTGTCTATATATAAATGATAATTCAAATCTAAGGAGAAAAGTGTGTTTACTGGGAAGATATATGGAGGAGTCTCGAAAACCCCCTTGAGCTTATTTGTACAGGAAGCTTTCAGTACTCTGTTAGAGCAGCTGGGTGCGCTGTCACATCGGAAACTTTGCCCTGCGGGGTTTGGACCAATCCCGGAGCTGGTCTGTGAGTGTAATCCAGCCCCTGTCCTGCGCTGCCTCTCAGAAAACACACCGACAAGTTGTAGAGAAAGACGATAACACGGAGCCGAGAGGACGAGGAGGAGAGTAAAATGTGAGAATGAGTCGGCAACAAATCCGCACACAGATGGAAGGAATACACGGATAAAGTGATTATCTATCGATTAGCGATCGGATGTCATAGCCGTGTGTAAAATAGAAGAAAGACGAAAAGCGGGAGAAACATGAGCCGGCAGCAGATGGAGTCACAGGGAGTGGTTTTAACGGGTTACCACAGCAACGCGGAACTGTTGCAGCAAACTGGACCGTGTGAGTCCAGCTGTCCGCCAGTACCGGACGCCGAGCACACCGTACACAGGTGGGAGTGTGTGCAGCTGTAATGCCGTCCTTACAGACCATTAAAAGAAGTGTGTGTGAAAGAGGGCAAAGGTCACGTTGATAATGCTATTTTTTCCTCATTTTCTTTTTTGAACTTCAGCTGTGGAAGGAGTGTTAACTGCGTTAACTTGAACTCAGCAGTGGCCCGGTGTACTGCGCTTGCAGGCAGTCCACATTTCTTATTGTTCCCTCTGGCCTAACTCCGCCCTTGGCCTTTGGTTATGCTTTTTCCTAATCAGCAGATAACAAGTTTCACCTTGGTTTTGTTCCGCTGGCCAAGATTTCACACCTAATCCACAGTTCTTCCTTAGCACTGTAGCTTTACGAAAAGTCTTCCCCTACGAAGTGCTAGTTTTATAAGCAGTGAACAGACTCAAATGCAGAAGTATTAAATTAGCTCGTAGTTCATATATCCCATTCCCCTGGTCAGTGTGGTTGGTGACACACTTTTGGGCTGTGGTAAATCCTGTTCACTAGTTTCCATCAGCTTAAACAGAAAAAAATCATGTTATATTACACAGATTGTTCTATTATGAAAATAACAGCTGTAAGGATGTCTTAAAACAAATAATCTATATGGGATAGTCAGTTTTCTGTGATTCAAAACAGAAAATCCCTGACACTTAAAATATAGAGCTGGGTGTAGAGTTATTCTATACTTGGCCTGTGTTGCTGCACTTTAAAGCTTTTGGTTTTTAGTTTAAAACCAGGATAATTCGGAAGTGTCTGAAGACATAATTTAACTGTAACAAAGTATACAGAAACTACTTTTAACTGCTTTCTTATTCACATGGGAGCAACCATACATGTTTGACTTGGCAGATTTTTCTTTTTTTATATATGCCGGATGCCCTTCCTGAGGCAACCCCAAAAGTAACCTCTCTCTTGTTAGGCAAAAAAACACTATGGAGCCATGCAACAGTGGAAATATAAGGCCAGAATGATAATTGTCTGTGATGTCATGTGGTTAGTAAAATGTATGATTGATAAATTACATGTTGGGCTGCCACAAACCTCCAGGGCAGTAGTCAATGTTTCCTACACAGATTTTTCAAATCTAGTACTCGATGTGATCAGTCTCCACCTGAAAAACAACATCTGATTGGGTGTTTTGATGTTCTCTTCATGTAGCAGAATGTAGTCATGCCTTGTCTGGATTTCATAGCTTAACTTTCTGGCTTATTGTTTTATTTAATGGTTTGACGACCTTCATGTCCGCTTGTACAATGAGGAAGAGACTCAGTAATTCAAGAGGTGCTGTCGCTGGGGCAGCGATGAATGAGAACTAAGGTGTTACGGAAACAACTGTATAGCTACTCTTTTATTTATAACGGATCTTGCTGATTCATACAGGCTGAGCTGGATATGAAGTCTGCTCATTTACATCAGCAAACACCTGCCGTCACCAACTGTGGGCTGGTAAAAGTAAACAGCCCCAGCTGGGATTCAAACACGCACACCTGTGCGTAGGTGTGTATCTCTGTGCGTGTTCCAGATGGCTTGTCCAGGTAGCTAGAAGAAAAAAGAAAAGCAGCATCACATTACAGGCTGCCTTTGTCTCACCTCCCAAGCAGAGTATGTGTATCCTGTCTAGGTTGACGTGCGGAGGCTTAGTTTTGTAGTCATTGTTTCCCCTCATCAGGAAATGCCAGAGAGACATAATGTGTCAAGTCTCGCATTTGATGTCTTTATTTGTTACATTCAGGCCCTCTAAGCAAGGAAACTTTACACTATTATATCACATTTTCCATTGCCATATATAAACTATGGACTGTATATAAAAGAGGGTTGTAACCAAAGTGATGTCATTATTCTTTTTGGACTACTCTTGAAGCAGTGGCCTTAGCATAGGGGCTAATGCATCATTCTTTTTTTCTTTTCTTTGTTTTCCTTTTTATAAACCATACATGAATGAGAGTCTGGATGTTAATTTAGCAGCTAATGCTAGCTAGCATTAGCTAGGTACATCTATAGATGTAAATATGGGGGTCTGTGGGGACTGACTCGCTCTTGGAGCCTGGCAGCATTTTGAGAAACTGGAATTTTTGGCACTTCACCTTTTGTCTTCGTTTGACTTGGCATAAAACACTACTTCTCAAAGTTTAGCGTGACAAAACAGACAGTTTAGCTCTACAACAGAGCACTACAACAGGAAGTGAAATAAATGAAAGGTTACAAGGCATCGGGCCAAAATGAATTACAACAACGCAGAGGGTGCAAACACACAGCTGTGTTCTGTATAACACATATCGGTCAGATCAAATCTGGCGCCTGTAAGGATAAACAAATTACAAACAGAAGAGCTGAGGATTAAGGAGATGCAGCTAAAACTGAATACTACAGAAAAACACATGGCAAAGGAGTTAGTAATCAGGAATACTATAACAGACATGGATAGGTCATATATTGTCGATTCATTAGAACTACAAGAAGATGATTTGTTCAACCAGTGGGTCATTGCTGACACCAGCAACTGTGTAAGACGGGGAAACAGAGCTAGGCTCTGTCTTCAGAAAGAGCAGCTGGCATCTGTTGGTCTAAATGGAAATACCACACCCACGTGCACACACGGACAGACACACAAACACTTGTCATCCTCTTCCCTTTTCCTCAGCTGCCCATTGTTCACTTTGTGTTTTGAAGCCTTAAAAATAAGTTTGATTGTCTTCCCCTTCCAAAGTCAGTTTTGAAACAAGCACTCCTTTAAAATCTTATGTCGTACATTATGGACAATATTTTTTTTAGGTTGTTTATAAAGGGATATCTTCACATTCAAAGCAAAAGCCACATATAGGTGTTTTTTATCCTATTAAACAAATAAAATTGAAATATGATTAATTATTTTACAAGCAAGCCAGACGTTTTAATTTGGGATAAATCTGCCTGAAGCTTCTCTTTACAGCATGTACAGACACGAGCGTGTTGTCTTTTTGATCTCACTATCAGCAAGAAAGTGAATAAACATTTCCCAATATGTCAAAAGTCAATCCCAATAGATGCAGGAATGCAGCTGTGTGAAAACAAGCCTTGTATCTGACACCAAACATGGGTAAAAATAAAGTGCAAAAGAAAAATGGCTGCTCAAGTCAAAGTACAAGTACATGCTACAGTATTGTTCAGTCAGTGATTTTTGTCCACTTTTAAGTGGTTGCCTGGCAACATGATTGCACATATATCATAATATTAAAGTTTTGTAGATATAAGTTAGATTTTATCATCAAATTAATATAATACAATGCTTTTTAAGGTGTTAGAGGCACTTGCATAGTAAAAATAAAAGGGTCATTTTAGCCTATTGGTATGTTGTTGCTATGCAATGTGGTGATGTCATAATATATGCGATAGATAAGAACCTTCAAGGACCTAAGATTGTACCTGTGTGCCAAGTTTGGTCACTGAACTCGAGATCGTATAGGAAGGAGTTGGTGGGCAAACATGTAGAGATTTGGTGTTTTATAGTAAGAGTAGAAGATTGTTTTACAAATGCTTTAAAATATTTGCTTCATCTTAATGCTGCAGGCTGAGGCTGTAACTTACTCCATATTTAATATGATCGTGTGTCTTTAACATAATAATAGCTGTTACTTCTTGAATAGATCAGATAGAATTTTAATAAATTGTTAGAAATTGCGAATATAACATCTGCTTTGATTCATTTAAAGCTACATTTACTCCACCAAATCATGTTTTGTGCCACTGGAGTGATTCATAAAGTCACGCTGGTCATGTGGGAAATTGGCTTCCTCAGATCTTGACTCATGTTCACCTCATGTGTGCTGAACTGGCTCTTTGTGTGTGCCACTGTTTTCTTTCTTTCCTGTTTGCAGCTCACAGCATGGGATTGATTTTTATAGGCTGTTTTCAGTCCACGCGCGCACACACGGCCTTGCGCAATCTGTCTTTGTCGGCAGCTCTAAGCAGCTGATAAAAGGTGTGGAAAAAGGTACAGAGAACAATTATACACACCATTGCAGCACTCTATATACTTCAAAGATAATATGTATATGTACTGTACGTGTGCCAAAATGAGAATGTGTTTGTTTTGCTCGCAAGGGCAGCTGAGGGCACGCTGCTGAGTCTCTCGGAGTGTGTGTGTGTGTGTGTGTGTGTGTGTGTGTGTGTGTGTGTGTGTGTGTGTGTGTGTGTGCATAAGCAAGCAAAGTGATGTTGTATGCAAAGCCTTAAACAAATTTCTTTGCATTAATTTGGTGTGTGCTTTGCGACCTTGACTTTAACACTGTAGGAAGACACAAACAGGAGGCAGACCTGAACTTTGGGTTTAACCTGATTGTTACATAGTGATCAACAACCTTAGGTTAATTTTTAACAAGGTCGTAAATACATTTCCATGAATGACATGATTGTATTGTAATGAAAAATGTGGCAGGAGTGTCTTACCCAGTTAGATCGCTGACGATCTGAAGTTCATTTTTGTCAGATTCTGAGTTTGAGTGTCAGATACAATTATTAAAATGCAGGAAAATGCCTAAATGATAACCAGCTTGGCATGATACTCACAGTGTCACTTTAACCTTGCCAATGTTCAGCAAACATGACGTTTGCCACATTTCCACAGGAACTGAGAAATCTACCACAGCAACGCTAACTTCTCAATTATCAAAAGTGTTTCGAACAAACACAAAAGTGCTTAAAACAAAACTGGCAGCTCCAGAGGAACCAGTTTATTCTGAAACCCTATGAAACTGGGAAGTCACAGAGTTTAATAAATGCAAAGTTCAGCTGGGTTTGATGGAAAATTGACCGGGGATCATAAAATCCCTATAAACAGGTTAGGAGAGTCTGTAGGTAATAAGACCTTTGGTACAGATAACTCTCTGGTTTCTGTTTGTCATCCACTTTTAGTCACAATGCTATCGAACAATCACGTTTCAGACACTGACCCCTGGACAGAAATGAAAATGTTGGCCTGGATATCCACTGACTACACTGGAAGTCAGTTTCCCACAGGTCTCCAGAATTTTAAATCTTACTGCATATAACTCATTCAGTACTTGTTTCTACTTTTTAGTCTTTACAAAAACAGTCAGCAATCCAACTAGTCGATATTATTTTCAATACTAAAATTAGCTAATTGCTAGACACTTTGATGCATAATCATACATGTTTTCCATTGTAAATCTAATGTACTGTAAAGAAAAAACAAATGCTGCTTTACGCCTTTTATGAATTTGAACACCGATAAAGTAATGTGCACGTTTTGGTGTGTGTGTTTGTTTGGTCATCTCTGATTTATGAGTTAGTCAAACTGTTCATCCTGAAGCTCTGAATCAACACATGTAAACGATTAACTCATGTGGTGAGCTCATAGCTCTGCCTGCTTTCAGGGTAAACGCATCTTCTGAGGTACATCAGAAAACGCTGATGTCTTTCCTCACAAATGAAAGCATCAAACTTCCTGAACTTTTAAAGGCAACATGGACATGAACTGGGAGATGATTATTATTATTTATTTATTTTTTAAATTAAAACCACAGATGAAGTATAAAGAGAAGTCGGTGGTATCGCACAGAACTTCCAGCTAAATCCTTGTGTTTTTATGGCTTTGTTGTACTCGGTGTTGCAGGAAGTCTGCTGTGGTATGTGGCCGTAGCTCAGCACGAACCCTCAGGGTAATACTGGGGTGATAATTCCAAATTAATTAATAAAGAGCATCAGCTTAGTGCCGCTCTGTCTGAAATCCCATTTAGTCCTTGGGACTAACTGATTTTCACTTCCTCCATTTCCTTGGAGATTTGTAGAAAATGGCAGTTTTTTAGTTAAAAGTTATCAGTGCTTATCTTTTGCTTTTGAACACCTGTGTATATGAGTGTGTGAATATGTGCAGAGTTCATGTACGTGTGTTGGTACATTTGCACGTGTTTGCATTTTTTTTGGACGTTCTGCTTATCTTCATTACCTGAAAGTAAATCATATATTTGCACAAAGGGCAACTTTACTTTACACGATTTTCTTCTCCCTCCTTTTCTTTGTTGGCTTTAGCATATGTCAAAGTGAAGTTGTTGTGATTTTATATCATTCTAACATAAAATAAACTTAAATATTAGTTATATAGGAATTTTTTGTTTTGGTATTTTTGCTGTGTTATACTGTATTGAAATTGACCTAATGTCCCATTTATTAGTGACTTAATGCTTTATAAACATATTGTATATACCGACTAAACATGTCATCTCTTACAAACACCTAATAAGTCATTGTTTTGTTATTTGAGAGCTTTATAATGATTCTCAAGCATACATTTGAAATATTAGGTCTATATTGGTGCATGACAGCACCCTTTAATAGAAACGGGAATAACTGTGTTCGGACTCAGGAGCCATACTTGTAGTTTTTTAATTGAGGGGCCTGTTCCAATCAGTTTTATTGTCGTGGTGTCCGATGTTTTAAACAGCCCTGCTAACGGGTGTGCAGCTCTATATTTTTGGGTAAATGAGATGACACTGATAATTTGCAAAAAGATGGATGAATGACAAGATTGTTGAAAGCAGCCTTTCAGCTTGATTGATGTGTGACACTGAAACCACAGACCCTTAAGGAGCTTCACTTGCACTACAAGTGTAGTGGCTTGCTCAATATAACTCTTGTTGCTTAAAGGAAAGAGAGACAAATGTTGTCATGCTTAATCAATCTTATAATTGAAGAAAGCTTTGCTGCTGTTGTTGGCACAGTTTAGAACCCATGCTGATGCTCTGGGACATTTCAATAAGCTGATGTAATAGCGTTTTAACCCTTTTTGCCCTTATTCTTCTCCCGGATGTTGTAATTACACAATATATAGTGACAGAGGTGCTACTAATTATAGTACAGCAGGTGTGAAAACTTTGTGTCTTTATTAGTGGGCACAAGCAGAATAAATACATAAGAAATGTTGCATTCAACATTTAAAATCAGCAAGAAAAAACATAAAAATGAATAGTTTCTATATTGTTAATGTTCAGTTTTAGTGTGTGCTTTCAAATCCAGCAGAAAAATGCACATGTTACAAGAGACCTTGTCAGTGTGATGGGAGCTGAAATTCCAAGGGGGGAAAAAGTGAGTGGCACTCGCTGGGTTTTACTTTTTTACGTCTTTTACTGGAGGAACACCTGTGCCTGTGATATCTGTGTGTACCAGGGGGGAAAAAAAGAATAAACAGTAACTCATCTTTATAACTCATCTTTCTTGTTCCGATTAACTAATTGTATTAACTTAGTACACTGACCTGAACTAGACCTTTGTTATCGTCAATATAAACTCATATTTTTCATGACATTTATTGGTTGCAAGTCCATTTTAGTTGCTAATGTTGTGGTCAAATTTAAAGAAGTTCATAGTAAGCAGTCCTGGAACATCTTAAATCGGTTGCATTTACTGTAGTGAATTACAAAATTGTTAACTGGCCAGCTAGCCAGTATCACATTTATATTATTTTTCCCCATTTTGATGTCAGTCTACCTCTGATCTGTCTGCAGTGATCTATTGTGATGTCATCAGATTATTTGCAACATTTATAAAGCACCAGTCCTCCTCAAGGTGTTTTATATCATAAGGTAAAGACCCCACAAAATTAGAGGGAAAACTGTCACAATCAGACAACCCTTTTAAGACCGAGCACTTGGTGACAATGGGAAGGAAAAACTCCTTTGTTAAGAGGAAGAGACCTCAAGCAGAACCAGGATAAGAGAGAGGCTTTTAGGAGAAACAGAGGACTAAACATATATTATTGGAGCAGGAAGATTTAATGACACACAGTATTGATATTGAAATTCTGTATGTGGAAGGTGAAAAGATATGTTCAGATAAATTGTATACCTAAAGTAATGTACTTAATATGTCAGTAGGATATTTCTAGCAGGTATTATCTATTTACACCATCAACTAACCTAGGCTAAGCCACACTAATATGCCTTGTGATAAACTTTGTTTGCAGTGTTTGTATAGCAAAGGAAAGTCCAAGGTCTGCGAGATGTGCTATTTTTATTCCAAGAAAATGCTGGCATCATTAGATGACTGATTAGGAAACGACCTTGCTAATAGCTTAACTTAAGTTGGAGCCTTTGACCAGCGTGTCCAGAGTTACTGTATCGCCCTGTTTTCATGTCATTAAAGGTACAGGAAATATCAGTGCATACACACCTGTGTACTTACAGAGCATGTTTCCAACAAGTGCTGGAGGAAGGCATCTGTCACTACTAAGTCCAAAGTACACAGCTACAAGAGAAACCTAGTTGCCCCTTCTTACATCATGACCACTATGATAGCAAGATGATACGTTTTGCTGGCTTGCCATATTATTTCTTTAGTTTATTGGGATCCTCTTTTGCTACTCTGCATCACAGACACTGATATTTCAATGGTACACAAAAAATAAAAATCTTAATAAATCAGCATTTCAAAATAAGCAAAGCAATGCCTTACGCAGCTATATCCAGCTAAGTGTATGAACTCCAATGACTCAATTTTAACTTTTGTCCATTATGTACCTATTTCACGAACCTCTCCCTGCTCTTGTCTGTATGTGTCTCCAGCCGCAAAACAGGCCAGTACACCCTGCAACACAGCCAGAATGGACAACAAGGAGACAGATATGGCACTTCTGCTTCTTCTACCACTGGCAGCACAGAAACCAGCAGCACGGAGCCAATGTCACTGCCCAGTCAAAATTCTGCAATCCAGCATTCCTCCAGCCCCAAGCTTGGATCCAGCCCCAAGACTGGCTCCAGCCACAGCCCCAGGCACAGCCACAATTCCAGGTCGAGACCATCGCCTGCATGTCAGCGCTACAACTCTCAGGTAGCCAGCAGATTTTGTTCACTTTCAGTCTGTTGGGGCAAATACTTCATTTCATTCCTACAAAATTCCGCTGTATAGGATTTTTTTTTTTGTATTTTACAGCTCTCTGGTAAGATGTACAGTATTTTGAGCCTCTCTTAGTTGCACTGGGAGTGACACAGTACGCAAGCTCTTGGGTTTGCTTTAATTCTTATACACTTTATGAAAAGTGTGTGTGTGTGGTATGTGTGTTATGTGAGAGCAGACAGTTGGCGCAGCCAGTTGCTGCCACCATCTAGACTTGTTGAGACCAGTTGAGAGACCTGTCTACTTCATTATCTCTGTGGATCATATCTGGAAGATCGTTGAAATGAATTATTAATCGCTGAAACGGGGCAGAGAAGCTGAAACTGTGAGCTTAAAACCTCATTTTTCTGCACGTCTGCTCATTTTGAAGGACTCTTTGGACGAGCTGCAGATGGACGACTATTGGAAGGAGGTGGAGAATATTTCATTCTCGGGCGGCGGAGGAGAGAGGGGAGAGGGAGAAGTTCAAGAGGAGGAATTGCAGAAAATTCCTGAAGGTGAGATACACATTAAAGGATGAAGGCAAAATTTGGATCGTAGACTTATTTGGACATATGTGTTGGTCCAGACGCAAACAAATTCTAATCTAAAAGTCTGTTTCTATACTGGAAGAGGAATTCCTCACTGAAAGCTCAGCCTTTTCATTCATCTCTTTATGTAACACTTTGTATGTCTCCCTCAGACCCCGATGTTTATACTCATTTTCTGCTTGTTTGCCGTCATTCGCATCTCTGTTTAAACAGTTTGGAAACACATTAAGTGTCTCGTTTTGAAGTAGTTTCATGTGGGACTTAAGTACCAGCTGTTTATCACACACCGCTGCTGGGCCAGCTCAGACTTGTGGATACTGGCTCTGTGTTGGCTTGCACAGTAGGAATGCACTTCCTGTGCATTTCTTCAGTCAAATTTAGCCTTTAGTGTGTGAAGACTATTGTTTTCTAGCGTAAATGCGCTCTTCCTGTTAGAATATGTAAGCCATTTGTGTATGTGGTCGCTCCTTTCCCTTTCCTGCACCTGTAGATTTGTTTAAGTAACGCCGCATCATCTCAGCAACCAAGTAGGGAATTGCCCATCATCTTCCCTTCTCAGTATTGCTCATTCTGTTTGTCTCTTTCAGAGGGTGAGCAGGAGGAGGCGTGGCTTGCAGAAGCAGGTCTAGCGCGGCTTGTTGATCATTCAATCACAGTGGATCATGATCAGGTAACAATCATATATCTTTTATTGAATTAATAAGAAGTTAGTCCAGGTACAGTTAATCAGTTCCATATTTTCAGGTCAGATCTTAAATAAGCATTTATTCTTTGTCACGTTTGAAGCCTTCTTATACAAATAAGCATGTACATGAGAGAAAAAAAGATGGACTAATGTAAAACATTGTGTGAAAACAACAAATAGATTTAAGTTTGTGTTTGATCTTAATCTATGTATTGACAGGAAGAAGACAGTGCAGTTTTCCTTTCCACGCTCACCAGGACTCAGGCGGCAGCCGTAGAACGTCGCGTGGCATCAGTGCAGCAGACCTTAAGGCGACGTAACCGGCAACAACTTCCTGATGTTCGAGATATATTCCGACACCCTGATAAGGTTAGCAGATCAACACTGTGCTTGACACAAACTGCCAGCTCACCAGCCACATTGTAAGGTACACCTTTTTAACTGCTCATTAACACAGATATCTAATCAGCCAATCACGTGTCAGGGACTCAATGCATTTAGATATGTAAACATGCTCAAGACAACCTGCTGAAGTTCAAACTGAGCATCAGAATGGGGAAGAAAGGTGATTTCAGTGACTGTGAATGCTGCACGATTGTTGGAGCCTGGCGTGCTGGTCTGAGTATTTAAGAAACTGCTGATCTCCTGGGATTTTCCTGGAAAACATGATGACTGCTTATTGCATGGTAGCACGCCATGTCACAAAGCTCAAATCATCTCTAACTGATTCATTAAACAGAATGAGTTCATTATACCTAAATTGCCTCCACAGTCAACAGATCTCAATGCAACAGAGCACCTTTGGGGGATGTGATTGAACTGGAGATTCTAGATTCATTATAGATCAACAAATCTGCACCAACCGTGTGACGCTATCATTTCAGTGTGGACAAAATCTCTGAGGAATATTTCCAACACCTTGTTGCATCTGTGCCACAAAATACTTAAAGCATTTTTGAAGGCAAAAAAAAAAAAGGGGGGGGGGGGGGTCATACTTGGCTGGTAAATATAATTGACCCAGTATTTTGCAGTCGGTCAAACCCCATTGAGACTCTAGTGCTTTCTTGCTGTGAGTAGCCATTCTAATGCCTGATCACAAAGTTAGAGCAATGGTTGATTTAGCTTAGCCTGGCAAAAGACAGCAAAGTTCTTGCTAGCTTGTACAGAAGAGCAGTAAGTATAATATATATGATTCTTCCTTATTAAATAATTTTGTTTGCATTTATATTATTTATTGGTCAAAGACAGTAGAGAATAGAGAGGAAAGCAGGGGGGAGGGTCCAGGCCAGAAACAAGCCCAGCTCCTGGAGCCTTACTCAACCCAGTGAGCTGTAGTGGTAATATAAAGAGCATCTTAAGAGGAAACATCACAAGCTGGTGTGGTATGTGCACAGCCCAAGACCAGGAAGCTCTGAAGTGAGTAATTGAAACTCCTCAGATCATCACTGGCACCTGAGCATATGGATGAGACACAACTCCCAACCACACCTTGCTGCCATCTGGACAGTGATGATCCACCTTTTGGCTGTACACTTTTTTACATATGCATAATAAATATAGTTTGGATAACAAGGTGTGGTTTTACAGTGGGGTACTTTCTAGGCTACGACTGTATCTTAATTTAGATACTTCAGCTAGTACACTCTCCATGTGGTACACTAAGCACACTGAATTCTTACTAGTGTGATTTGTGAGTTTAACAGGGTAGCGCAGTCTTAAATCAAGCTTAAATCATTGCTGGTAACTTATCTTCAGTCCTGCTGGTGGAAAATCGTTTAGTGTTCCTAATCTTTCTGCTACACAGCCCAAATGACAACTATTGAGGATATTAAATGTTCGATGCAACATTCAACATTTGGATTGTTGTACCATACACCGGGGTCGGCGCCAAAGTAGATAAACTGGATGAACAACCAATTTTGACAGGGTGGAAGCCAACTCTTTTTACTGTTCTTTAAAACACAGCAACAACAAAAGACAAAAAGAGATTAATGCTGCCAACTTTACAACCTAAACAACAAATTAAATTATAAACAACTGATCAGAACTCAACATGCATAACACAAAGTACACTCATAGCGAATTTGTTATGAAGTTTCAAGTGACGTCATACTTTAGAGTTGTTGATTACCATTTTTGGTTGCAAAGCGACACATACAAGGGTCGCAGACTTTTGACTGACTTGCATAGACCTATGCCTCAGTCACGCTGCTATGCATGACTATGTAGATCCTCAAAGCATTGTCAGTGCCCTTTGGAAAAATCATAAGGGAACTGACAATGACATTTATGAGGTTTTGCCTTTTTAGTTAAAATTAACTCGATGTTCATGAAAATAAGCATTTTCAGTGTTCTGTTGTTTCACGTACCACAAAGGAAGTGGTCACAAATTTGTGTTTCACTTCAGTACAGGTCTCGCAGTATTTACTTGCTAGTTCCCTAAAAAAATCCAAAATTTTATGACATCACTGCAAATTCAGTATGGGTTAAAGAGTTGACTGGAGTTATCGTTGATAAATTACAAAAATAAAATGAAATACAGGGATCAAGATTTATAATCAGAAATAAATTTAACAAATAATACGTTTAAATTTAAATCTGTCTTTAGTCCAAACTGTTTGAACAGTTTGAGCCTCTCATATTTATTTCATGCACACTCACACACAGACTTTGTCCACTAATTAACAGAAAAGATAATGTGTAACAGGGCTTTCTATAAATTTGTGACTTGTTAAACTTGTTGACTGCTGTGTTGTTCACGTCTGTGTGTGTGTGTTGTGCTGTGTGTTGCAGGATGGGGAGCCTCAAAAATCCGAAGAAGGAAGTGAGAATGGACAGAAAGGTGCCCCTTCAACCGGTATGTGCAGCATACTCATGCAGATAAGTGCTTACAATATGAGTCAGTGTCATAAATCACTAACTGAGACCCCCCACCACCACCACCAAAAAGAAAAAAAAATCTGCCTAGCAACACACACACACATTTTTGGGAACTAACACAAGTCCCTGTGTGATATGAGAACATTCAAGAGGAAGTAACAGAGTATAGTCATGTGACTGTATAATAAGCATAAGTTCTCCACAACAGAGAAGATAAAGCTGCAGAGAATAGGTTTTTTATGAGTGCTGCAGTGACTAATACGCTGCGCTCTTAAACTCCAATAAAACACATCCAGTTGTCTCTTTGTATACACTTGCACTTAGCTATCATAAACATATCTGTACTACCCTACATGTGTGGTCATAAGTTTTATTTCTTCATTGTGTGTGTCTCTAAACAGAAACGGAGACAGAGCTGAATGTTGACGTGGCGTTTTCAGAGCAGGCGCTCAGTTACAGGGACAACCACCAAAGTTTTAAGGTCACCCGGAGCCTTAACTCTCCTGACGACAAACTACCGGTGAGCTGCATTCCTGAGGATTTACACGGACACAAAGGTCATGCGCATATTCACTTCCTTAATGGTGTTTTTTTAATTTTCTTATTGTCTGAACATGTCTGTGCTTGTGCAATAGACAGCGTTGGCGCTTTAGAGTCAAAAGAGGATGCATTGATCATTTACTTTGTCAGGCAAGCATGGCAAAGCTATTTGAAAGTTGTTGCAGGTCAGTAATTACCAGGAAGAGCAGAAGATGGATATGGCAGCACAGAAAAAACTATTTGCACACAGTTGTTGTTGTGTTGGATTGCAGACCCTTATAATCAGATTTTTTTTAGAGTTACAGTTATGTTGGAATTTGTTTGTTTGATCTATATACAGTGTTGATAAGCATTTCTGTCCTATATATGGTGTTGTCAATTAGCAGATATGGTGTTGGAGCTAAATCTTAGTGACATCTGGTGGCTGGAGCTGGTATAACAGAACAATTCCACTGATCATACAATGTCAGAAAAGGGTTTTTCTGTATCTATCATCATGCAGTTATTTGACTTTTACACTAACTGAATGTAAATACAATAAGAAGTCAATTTAGCTTTATTTTTCCTCCCTAGAACTTTAAGCTTCTCCCAGATAAAACGGGTCAGACGCGAATAGGAGACCTGTCTCCTCTGGATATGAAAAAGGTAAAATGATGTAACACAGTGATCTGTGTATCTATGCCTACAAGACAAGTGTTTGATGAGCTGTCTCCACATTCACTTACTGTTTAGTATCATCATTGTGTTTATCTGTGTCTGTGTGTAATGTTCTGTCAGGTGCATAGACTGGTGCTTGTGGAGATGACTGCTCTGTTTGACACTTCTGGGATAGACCTCAAGCCAGCCAAGGCCCTGAAAGTGAAGACTAAAGGTTAAACACACACACACACACACACACACACACACACACACACACAAGATGGCCCCCACAGCCTAAATAGAAATGTCTCATTACACAAATCACACAGTCAGATACAACAGATAAATACATTTACACACATACAAACAGAAAGCTAAGGTATGTGTGCCTGTATGGTATCTGTGCTTGTGTGCGGTGCAGTGCTTTTGTTTTACTCACTATTTGTTTGTGTTTGCAGAAAGTGGATTGTTTGGGGTTCCTCTTACCACTTTATTGGATCAGGACCAGAGACGGGTTCCTGGAACCAAAGTGCCATTGATACTGCAGAAGGTGAGTGCACTGACATTCACATATTGTAATCCAGTGGTTCCCAAACTTTTTTTGCTAGGCCCCCCTTTGTTTTACAAGAACAATGTTCGCCCCAAAGTGCAAAATGGGTTCAAAAACATAAACAACTGTGGGATGCTGTTTGTTCATGATTTGGACAGGGGGAATAAATCGTGGCAGGATCAGCCTGATATTATTTGTATCCCACTGTAACCTTACTGTATAAAGAGCAAAATTTCAGGAGTAGTTAGTCATTATAAGAAGTGTTTGTGAACTAAAAATCAAGAATGTGGGATTCTTTTTTTCTGTGATTTGGAGAGCCCAGTGCATGCTCCAGACGCAGTGAAAACCAGTTCTGCAGGGGAGACCTCCTTGGCACTTGTGCAGGTGAAGCCAAAGGGAAGATATGCTTCACCATATTTTCTAGTCTTTGGCTTGGAAGGAAGTTGGTTTGGAAACATATTTGGCGATGCTTCATCTCCTGCTTTGCGTTTGTGTGGAAGCCCCGTCAAAAACCTGTCCATTACGCTAGCAGTGTCAAAACGTTTTGTTCCCCCCCCCCCCCCCCCTCTTTTCATTACCCCCCCCCCCCCCCCCCCCCCGCAATGACGCTGCGCCCCCCCTAGGGGGCAGGTCCCACACTTTGGGAACCTCTGTTGTAATCGTAGTTTGTTCTTTTGCATGTGTGTGTATTTAAGCATATTTCCAAACCTCAAAATTTACACTCAACTCATTGGCTTTATGTTTGTTTTAATGGTGTTTTTAAATGACATTTTCTTTCTCTCATCATAAGATCATCAGTCATATCGAGGAGGAAGGATTACACACAGAGGGCCTTCTTCGGATCCCTGGAGTAGCCACTAGAGTCAAGGTTAGTTCAAGTATTTATCTCAGGTTCATAATAACGCCAAGCATAATAAAATCAAGCATCAACTTCCAGACCATATATATTCCCTACTCCGTCTCCAACCACACTGTCATTCATCTTAAGCAGTGTCCACACTGGGGGAAAAAAAAACCACTTCACCCATCATTCATCACTTTGAAGCTGACAGCTCAGAACCTGCAGACAGTCCAGGTTCTGGTTGCCTAAGAAACCCTGTAATATATTTACTATTAGGTCATATGTCAGTTATTGGTTTCCTGGTAGGCGCTTCAGTCGCTCACCTGGAAGTTGAGAAGTTTACCTTGGGCCACCATCGGTTATTTCGCCCATGGTCACTTGAATTGACCAAATGTTCTTCACTGTCACTTCCAGTGGGAACGCAGCTTAAAACTGAGCTTTTCCTTCCCGTGACATCACCTCTTTCTCTATTTGAAATGTGAAAGTAATAGTGTTGTTGATTGTACTTGAAGTTGATAAAGGCTCTCTGTCTGTCCCAACTCCAGTTCCTGTGCCAGGATCTTGAGTCCTCCTTCTATGATGGGACATTTTCGTGGCAACAGATGAAACAGCACGATGCTGCTAGCCTTTTGAAGCTGTTTATCAGGGAGCTACCCCATCCACTACTGACCGTGGAGTACCTCAATGCATTTATTGCTGTTAACAGTATGTTTCCTGTTTACGACAAGTGCTTCATACACACATAGTGAGGCAACAAAGTGTCACACTCATGCTGTGTATATTTGTGTGCGTTCACAGATCTCCCCACAAAGAAGCAGCAGCTACAGGCTTTAAACCTGCTCGTCCTTTTGCTACCTGAAGCCAATCGAGACACTTTGAAGGTAAATTTGGCTTTATGGTCATCACATTTCTGTTCCCTATATTATTCCTTTATGGCGCGTGATTATTTTTGTAGTGAAATAAAAAATTGTGTTTGCAGGCACTGGTGGAGTTTTTCCAGCGTGTCATTAAAAATCAGGCCAAGAATAAAATGACCCTGAACAATGTCTCTGTCGTCATGGCGCCCAACATCTTCATGTTTAAAGGCTTTCGGTCCAAGGTTACAGAACAACAGGAGTTCTCCATGGCAACCAGCACGGCCAACATTGTCCGTCTGCTGATCAGATATCAAAATCTCCTGTGGACTGTAAGAAAAAAAATCTTAGCATTAAAGCTGTGCATGTGTGGCATTTTTGTGTGGTTAAACTAGTTACTCACTAACCACCATTATTTTTTGGTTTTAATGGAGTATATCTCTGTGATGTGCCTGTCTTATCCAGATCCCCAAGTTCATTATGAATCAGGTCAGGCACCAAAATATGGAAAGTCAGAGGAAGCAAAAAGAGAGAGCCGTACGGAAGCTGCTGAAGAAGATAGCCATTGAAAGACCGTCTGAGAAAACTATCCCTGAGGTAAGAGTTTGAATTTCCTGGCTTCACTGAGATACGTTTTTTAATATCCTATTAGAAATCTATAAATTATAAACACACTGTATTATGTAATACAATGAAATCAGAGGACTAGAGTCATTAACCCGGTGGCCGTGTACATCTTGTTTATCAGAAGACCACCTGTAAACTACTGGTAAAGGTGTCAAAGCAGACAAAGGGTTTCTTTGCATAAGGACGATGTATGACAGATTTAGGAAAAAAGCACACAAGTCAGTCTGCCTATGATGGCTACAGATTTTACTGTATTTTCAGTCTGAGAAATGGTGACATCTAGTGTTACTGTATAAAAGTACAATGAAGATCATGATAACTGAATTTTTAAATCATTTATACAGGAGCCGTTGTGCAGCTCACACAATCCTCCTGATTAGATGTCGGCCTCTTTTCCTCACGGGTGTCTGACAAGAGCGATTGGTTAATCAGCAATTGAAGGGATTCTAGGCAGTTCTTTCTTTTGTGCAGTCTTGTGTTAAAACGAATCTGTTCCTCTTGACAGATTCTTAGTGGATGAATAACTTTAGTGATGTGAACCTAAACCTTGACTGTAGTTTATTAAACAGAGGAGCCACAATTTTTTTTAAGTCCACATTCTTGAGCTGTCATTAGTCCAGGTTTTAAGTAAGTACCTGGGTTATTTAGAAGAGTGATTTAGATTACCTTATTTTATTCAACTGTTTACATCTAATGCAACTGACAGTCTGTTTCTCTTCTCTGACTCTGTGTACAAGCAGGAGACCTCACAGGGGATTATCCGAGTCCACGCACCACAGTTCAGTAAAATTTCTATGGCACTTCAACTTACCGAAGACTTGCAGGCTTGTGATGTGTTAACACGCTTCCTGAGCCAGGACAGGTAACATGAATATTAACAACACAAACAGAGAAGCTCTCACATGCCCGCATGTCCTCTGACTACGTCTCTCATCTCTCTCATCCTTCCAGCTCGTTGGCAGTAAAAAGAGATGATTTGTGTCTCTATGAGATCGGCGGAAACATCAGTGAGTTCTGCTCCCATAAAACTACATGTGTAAACTAAAAACATACACTACAATATTAATTTCCTTGCTCATAAAACAGCTTCTATGGCACAAATATGCATTTTAAGTCGTGACAGTACATGCTGTCAATGTGTTTAATGTTTCTCTCTGTCTGCTCTTCTTCTTGTCGTCTTCAAAGAGGAAAGATGCCTAGATGGGGAAACGTATATGAAAGACCTCTACCAGGTGAATCCTACAGCAGAGTGGGTCATCAGAGCTATGCAGCGATGAGTTCATCAGGTCCTGCTTCATGCTGGACCTCTCTAAATTGCCACCACTGTGTCCTGAAAGAATATCCGCTGCCTTGTTGTCTGTGGTTCTGGATGCACTTGGAGTTTTCATATGTAGCATAGATATAGATACTTTTAACTGATCCTCAAATTTGCCACAAAATGCACATTTTCTAATGGAAGAACTCATCAAAGCAGATTTTATGTTATGTGGAAATACGTGTCCTTTTTAGTTTATTGCACAACTTAAATTCCCATACTTTTTTTCTCAATGGGGGAAAAAAGGAAAATTATTATTATTATTAACAGGAGATTATAGAGATTAATAGTTTGGTGCAGAAAAATAATATTGATTAAATCATAAATCAGTCATGAATAAATACTGGTCCATTTTTGTGGGCTAATTATGATTTTTTTTTTAATCTGTTTATATGTCTATTAAAAGTCCTAAAAATGATGTGTACAGCCACATTATTAAATAGCATTAAATCTGAGCATTTCACCAGGAAGGATGCTTTGGAGGTTTGGGTCTCTGAAGCTGAAAGGTAGGTGCTGTAAAGCAGTGGTTTATTTTTTAGCGTAGAAGAAAACTGATCAAAAACAGTGGATGTGTGAGTGTTTTACCCTACTCTACAATGTGAACAAGCACATGTGTACGTCATACACATGCAGTACTGTGTGTGTCAAGTTCACTTTAAGTATTGCTTTAAAGGGATAGACTGCTGACTGGATGATACATTTGCACGTGCTGGGCTCCAAACATATCTGTTCATTTGTTGTTTTATTCATTTTTGGCTCAGTACCATCCACAGTGTGGACATGAGTTGATATATTCTACTTTGGCAAAACATGCATTTAGACAGGAATAGAAAAAAATCCCCATTTTATGTTGGGTTTTTTTGGCATCTATTTGTGTTTCTCTCAGTTTTCAACAAAGGTCTTATCAGATTTAGTGCAGTTTCTCACAGTTTCAGCAGCCTGTGAAGGATTGTGTCTGCACTATAGAGCCACTTCTTTTATGTATAGCTAGGGAGTATTCAAAAAAAAATGATTTTGGGTTTATTTTGAATGATTTTGATTTATTTATTTTTTGAATATCTTGTTTTTTTTTCTGCCTTGTATTGTTGTTTACTGTGATTTTTTTCAGATAACTGTTTTTGTGTAACTGCCTCTGAAATGACCACTAAAACTGCCTGTAAATAAACATGCAGTTATTAATTACCACATCTGTTGGTATGAGTGCTCATGTATCCGAATGACTTAAAAGTTCTTGTACACTGGAAAAACTGTCGCAGTCCTGTATCTCTCCAATTTTCAAATGAGAAGTTAGTTTCCCACCACGTTGTACTGACCTACTTAGAGTAACAGTGAGGTTAGAAATAATGAGGTCCAACAGCTTGGATGTAAAGGGCTTGAGTCAGAGCTCTTGGCAGTTTTTACAGAAAGATTGAATTAGTGTACAGGTTTTCTGTGAGTCAGATTCAGGGCACCAGATGCAAACAGACCACACTTTGTAGCAGAATATAATATCCATAAGAATTTACACAGTGCTTTTGAATTTTAAATTAATATTCTAAAGCTGCTGACACCTTTATTATGTACCAGTACTACAGATTCCAGGCCTTGTATTCTTCACCTGAGCCTGTAAGCTTCATGAAACTTATTGATCAACCAGAAAGTTAAAGGCTACTTTTGACGTCTCCCTTGTCACAAGGGGTCACCACAGCAGGTAGTTCCACATGTTTGATTTAGAAGAGTTTTTACCCCAGATGCCCTGCAAAGAGGATTTGTTTCTCCAGCTGGAATTGAACCAAAAACCTTTTGTTTGTAAATGTGCTCGATTTAGTTCAGTGTTATTTATGTAGTGCCAAATCACAAAAACAGTTACCTCATGGCACTTTATATTGTAAAGATTGTAAAATAATGGAGAGAAATTTTCAGCAATCAGACTCTCCTGTGAGCAAGCACTTTGCTGACTGTGGGAAGGAAAAACTTCCTTTTACAGGAAGAGACCTCCAGCAGAACCAGGCTCATTTGTGGCGACCAGTTGGATGTGAGGGGAGGGAGACGGCACAAAAGACACTGTGGAAGAGAGACAGAATAATTATCAAATGCAAAGTGATGTATAAACACACCGTGAGTGAAAAAGGTAAGTGAAGAAGAAATACAGTGCATCATTGGAAGCTCCCAGCTGCCTACCTTTTGCAGGACATGTGGGACTAATAAAGGTTTATCTTATCTAACTAAGGGAAGGTCACCTGATCCGGCCCTAACTATATGCTTAATCAAAAAGAAAAGTTTTAAGCCTAATCTTAAAAGTAGAGATAGTGTCTGTCTGGGAGCTGGTTCCAAAATAGAGGAGCCTGAAAGCTGAAGGTTCTCCCTCCCATTCTACTTTCAAACAGAACCAGAAGTAAGCCACCAGTCTGAAAACACAGAGGGTGATATGGAACTATGAGGTCTTTAAGATAAGATGGAGCCAGGTTATTCAAGACCTTGTATGTGAGGGGACAAATTTTAAATTCAATTCTTGATTTTACCGGGGAGCCAGAGAAAAAAGTCAGTGTGGGAGAAATATTCTAAGGAGACGTGTAGGAGAAATATGTTGTCTCTTTCTAATCCTTGTCAGTACTCTTGTAATGAATTACAATCCAGCCTAGATGTAATGAACGCATAAACAAGTTTTTCAGCGTCACATTGAGGAAGGATGTTCTTTTGAAACTTGCATAATGGCAGTTGATATGTGATAAGAGTTTTAAACCACTACACTATGAACGAAATATTAAAGCACAAATGCCAGTGCTTTACAGAAAGAAACCCACTAAAGTAACTAACCAGTATTTATGACGCAAGCTCCAAAAACAGCAGTTGCAAAGTGATTTAAAGAAAATAATCAAAGATAATGGCAAATGTAAAAGCAGGTTAAAAGAAAGCTAAATTTGCAAGGGATTTAAGACACTGAAAAAAACTTTGCACAATTATTAAAATGGAATAACGAGCAGCACAAACACAGGACTGATCGGATTAAAAACATTGATATAACTAAGAAGAAACAAGTAATACATTAATAAAAGACTTGATATTATCATATCACAGAAAGCACTTCTTATTGAATACAAACAAAAGCCAGAAAATGGCTTTAGGTATCTAATGGCATAGACCAAGCAAATGGACTGTAATGGATTAGTAAAACCAGTGGTTACTGCTTTAACCACAATTTTTAAAGTTGCCCAGAGTAGCAAAAGTAACAGGAATCAGTACTGACACTCTGCACAAGATACTCGAGAAAGGTAGAGCCTGAAGTATAAGGAATAACTATAGTTAGAGATTTAAAAAGAGATTTATTGACATAGCATGGCCTATGGTAGATTGATTGATTGATTGATTGATAACTGTCCCTGATTTTCCTCTTCTCCCTTATTCTTTCCCCGAGAGCAGTTTCTTTATTATTATTTTCCCCTTCAAGATGGATAATGTGTTTAAATAGTAAACATGGGATTACCCGGGAGCTGAAAACATTCAATGCCATAATGTCCGGGTTTTCCCTTTTTATTGTAGTTACATTCAGGTTTGCACATATTCACCTTCAGCACTTCAAAATGCATATTTTTATCCTAACTAATAGCATGTCCAAACAACACCCTCTACCTCCCAGATTATTATTATCTCCTTAAAGTGTTTTGGTGTCGTGGACAAGCCCCTAAACTGGAAACATAACTGTGTACGCATCCGATTCGCTGACATATCTTTGGCCCCTATTCATTGGCTACTGTCAATCTAGGCGCAATGTGATTGGTCGACTCACAAGAAAAGGAAGTGGCGATCAGTAGTGTGGGCTCAACGCTAAGTAGTATTTGGGTGGTGTATATCAAAGGGTAAAGCTACTGGCTTTCGTCCCTAAACGTGGATATTTTGAAGTGTCAAGAGGTACTCGTCATCCAGTTTTTGGGCCGAGCAGTTGAACAGCGGGCATATATTATTAACGCTGTCTTGCTAACCTTTGTTGCGGCTATGTAAAACTAGCTTGTTAGGTTTACGTCATTTCAGCAGGTGCTACTCTGCTAGCTTAGCTTCACATTGGGATCTATTAGCTTGTTAAACAGCTACAGTAGCTAAAATTAAACAAGCTGGCATCTAGAGGGAATACGGCTCAGACTAGTGTGTGACAGGGAGTTTACTTATGCTACTTCTCGTAGTGTGACCCGAGACTGCGACTGGATGTTTAGTAATAGAAATAGCAGTAGTCACAGCTAGCAGATTGTTAGCTTGTTAAATAACAACAATGGGCTATAAGAAGTGTTTGAAAACAGCAAGGAGACTTTATTTTTGGGGTATTCTCTTCATAGTGTTCAGCAAAGGAGTAACAGCTGGTGAGTATGAAATGCCGGTGGTGTTGTAACACTCACTATACGCGTGTCTTAAAGTGTCACAGCACCTGTTTTCGTCTATTACATTTCTTTGACTGAATCAAAACAACACATCTCTCACTGCTGCAACATTAATGCTTTTTAGATGAGGAGCAACACCAGGACGAAGCACCAGAGTTAAAGGTGTGTCATGGGCTCTTTGGTGCATGGTTAATGCTGATCATAGACTCATTTGCAAGCTGGTCTCTTGGGAGTTATATGTAACACACGATTTTGTATACGTGTTGCCTAGAAAAGTTAAAGTAAGAAGTCATTCAACTTAAAAAGAAATTGAACACACTGCTAACTTTGCAAATGAGCCTCATGCAAAGGCATTGTTTTTATATACAGCGTAATTTCCCTCCTTTAAGTAATCCTTTGTAATAACCTCCTGTTGATTTCTCCAGTCCTACCATGACCCAGACTCTGAAGAGGAAGATGTTCGATTATCACCAGAAATTGTGGCAGGTACTTCTATGACCACTGATCACTCCCATCCTGAAGAGGAAACACAGCCCCCTTCGGAGGGTCTAGAAGGAGAGGAGAAGGAGGACCTACCTGACCCACCTCCTCCCGTTGAGGAAAAACCTAAAGAGGGTAAGGTGTAAGATTTTAAAACATCCACACAACAAAGGCGTGAAAAACAATCACAATAAGTTGATTAACGTTTGAGATGTCAAAGTTGTTAAATACTTCCTGATGTTTTTACTGTTTTAATTATTAGAAATTTAGTTTTTAGCATCTCCTGCTATACCAGTGATGGCTTTGATATTCTAATCCCCACTTTTTACATTAGAAAATGTTATCAGTGTTTAAAAGTGTTTGCATGTTAAGAGCCCTCAGGATGGCCCAAAAATGGTCATGACTGCTGAATGTAGCTACTTTAATGGGCCGTTGAGCTATTTGGTATCTGATTATAACAGTGTAAAGAAGTGCGATTTCAGCTTGGGACTTGGAGCTTCAAATTTTATCGTTGATTGCTTTAAAGTGTTAAATGTTTTGTCAGAAGATAGTTCCCTATGCGTTCTTAAAATAAAGAGCCTAAGATGTTAGCATGCTACATGGAAGGAAAAGCTTAGTGATATATTTTAACGATGTCTAGTCTGAACCTATAAATCTTTCTTTTTGTAGTAGTGCCTCGTAGTGGTGTTATCACACGTCTCATGATCTCAGCATTGCAAACAAGCTCTTTCTTATGATTTTTTTCCTTTGTAAGCTTTGTTTAGTGTTTAACATGTTAACCTGTTTTCACTTTGCCTGACTCTGAGCTAAGCTGAGTGTGGTTTCAGGGTAGAGCCACATTTGATAAACGGTTAAACCCCCGTGAGACACTAAACAGCTTCTCGCACCTGTGGCTCCTCTTGCAGTGCAGTTACATCATTTCACTTGGGGATTGTTTGTAATTACCCTGCTAGCTCATTGCACAGTTGTATTACTGAACTTGTGTGAAGGAGATGTATTCAGATTAACGTAATTGCGTGTGTAAAGTTGCAACTCTATGGTAATTGTTTCAACTCCTCTGTCTCTTTGTTATTTTTCCACACCAAAGTTGATGGTGCAGCAAAAACCAAAAGATTTGAGAATATAAAGAAAAAAATGTATTTTCACTTAGACCTCAGGTCCACCAGTATTTTAAAGGAAAACAGCCAGAGTTTGTTTGTTTTCAATCAAGTAAATTTTATATATGGGTGTTTTTTGTTTTTTTTTTAAATACAGTTCCTGTGGTGAATGGAGGTACAGCCCATGGAGAACCCTGCATATTCCCCTTCCTCTTCCAGGAGACAGAGTACATAGAGTGTACCACTGACGGGCGGGGGGATGGACGGCTATGGTGTGCCACGACGTACGACTATGACCAGGATAAGAAATGGGGTTTCTGTGAGAGTGAGTTTCAAACTCAAAAACTCTAAAACCTTCACAAATGAAATATTGTGATTCATTTTAAAGCCAAAATGGAGTCACATTACGGCACTTTGGTATTAAATATATTGCATTGTACAGTACAGGTCCTGAGCCAGCCCTCATTTCATTATGTTTTGCTTCCAAGGAGCCAGACCTGCTTTTAATATTTAAAGTGATCTTGAGCAATAGTTTTTCAGGCTTTCTCAAGGTCTTTCAAATGTTTTCTTTGGACTCGGCTGGTTTTTCACTCATTTTCAGTCCAGCTCTTGTACCTGACCATTTTCAGAGGATTTTTTTGTTTTTGTTTTTCTTCCTATTTGGTTGTTTAGGCCACCAGATGAACCGATTTGTCTACACATAAGACACAACTCAGTAAAGAGCATGTTTTTTTTACTAGTAGTCTGTTGCAAAAATGCATAATTTGTTATTAGCCAAAAACTTAGCATATGTACACAATGTGCAGCATCAAAGGTCACTGTGACCTTAAATGTTTTTCCCCTAACACATGAATTCTTGTGTTAAACTGTCACTGATCATTCTTTGTTCTTCTCAGTAACAGTCTTGGTAGAACTAAACGACTACTGAAACCAGCCTGAAGATATTATTATGACTTTGTTTGCATAACTGCTACTGCTACCAACCTTTTGAAAACCTTTTATTTCCTCTAAACAG
The DNA here is from genome assembly GCF_057382275.1 of Copadichromis virginalis. NCBI lineage: Eukaryota > Metazoa > Chordata > Actinopteri > Cichliformes > Cichlidae > Copadichromis > Copadichromis virginalis. Next base: position 6,266,720 of record NC_140632.1, on the reverse strand, counting down.
TCTGATTGGCTTCTCCTCTCTTTCCCTCAGCGGAGGAACAGGCACAGCAGAGGCTTCAGGCTGAGGAAGCAGAGAAGCAGTATCAGACTGTCCTGCGCATGCTAAACTCCACCACCAGGAAGACTCAGAAAAAAGAGTGAGTGGCTTACTTTTAGTTTATTTCTCTGGTAGTTGTCAGCCTAATTTTGACTCTTGAAGAAGAGTTATAGAAAGCATGTGGATTTGAAATCTTTTTTTAGATGAAGCAGAAACAGAAGCTTTCCAGTTTTTGCCCACACTCTGTTTTAAGATAAAAATCAGAAAAGGAACAAAAGTAAAGATGCTCTATTCAAATTGAAGATTTTGGCAAGGTTACATTTTTTTGCCAATTTTCTTTTTATTTGTTTAAGTTAAAATGCATATTCCCACTACTGCCTTCTGGTCATCTTTTTATTTCACAGACAAAATTTGATGTTATTTTACATGTCGATTGGGTTCAATGTCCATTTCTTGCGTGTTTTATTACCAGCCAGCGCTTGCGTGCCTTCCATTTGCACATCCTTATTTGCTTTAGCTATCACACTGTTTGTCATGTACACATTATTTTTATGTGAACGTGGATTCAATTTCGCTTGTGCCTACTCTGCTTATCTTTCTCAGATTATATGAAAAGCTGCTAAAAGTGGCAGAAAAAGGCCACCAGAAAGCCATGGAGAAGGTGGCGTATGCCATGCTGTTTGGAGATTACATGAACCAAAATATTACCAAGGCCAGAGAAATGTTTGAGAAGCTTGCCATGGAGGGCTCACCTAAAGCTCAGATGGTAATGATCTCGCTCATAATTATACACGTCTCTTGAGAAAAGTGTTGGAAGCCTGTTTGCAGGTTATTTGTGCTGAGAGGAGCAACTCTGTGACACTCTGCTCTGTTTACTTTTCTTCAGGCTCTTGGATTTCTGTATGCAGCAGGGCTCGGAGTTAACTCAAGTCAAGCTAAGGTACGTCTATGCTCTGTAGATTTGTCTTACAGTATATGGGTTTGTCAGTAGTTACTTATGTTCTGCCATGTTCTCTGTTTTTCAGGCCTTGGTTTACTACACCTTTGGTGCACTGGGTGGAAACCTGCTCGCTCACATGATTCTGGTAAGCAGATTTTTCTGTCAGTGAAGAAATGCTGCAGTCATGCTATTTGTATACTTTAATAAAAATTACACTTCCTTATATTGTTTTATTAGGGCTACAGGTACTGGGGAGGGGTGGGTGTTCCCCAAAGCTGTGAGTCAGCACTAACGCATTATAGGCTTGTAGCAAATCAGGGTAAGTGTTTTGCGTTATTATATTCTAGTGCAGTAATAGTTCTTGCTGGGCTAATAACACTCTTTCCTCTGCCAACTTTAGTGGCCAGCGATGTTTCCCTGACAGGAGGCTCAGCGGTGCAGAGGATCAGACTGCTCGATGAGGTGGAGAACCCGGGATCTACCAGCGGGATGTTGGAGGAAGACCTCATCCAGTACTACCAGTTTCTAGCGGAGAAAGGGGACGTCCAAGCTCAGGTAAAGTGGTCAAATTTTTAAAAAATAATTTATTGCTGGTATTGGGAGCTAATGTGACCTTTCCTTTGACATACCTGAGCCAGTGGTTGATTGAACACGCAGTCAAAATGTTTGTAATGTGTTTATTTGTGTCAGTTTAGAAATCGTTCTCGTTACACGTGTTTGGCAAAGAAAACATTTGAATTTGTGATCAGCTTCACTGTTCTGCCTTTTGTGAAAGCTCCTGACTGTGGGGAATTAACAAACTACACAATATAGTTGCATGTCCACACATTTTTATTATTATTATTTCTTTATTTATATGGCATTTTTGCTTTTTCTTGTGGGCAGGAATGGGAAGTAGCTTGAATGGATGGCACTAATTTACTTTATTGTATAAGAACTGAAATCTGGGTCAGACTTGGATTATGCATGTTATGTAATGTCTAAATGTGAAAGGGCTACATAATGTGTCATTGCTGGGTAGTATCAGTCTGAAGCCTTGTTGTAGTTTTTATTTGATTACTAATTGAATGTTTTACTTAGGTGGGCCTGGGTCAGCTGCACTTACATGGAGGACGTGGAGTAGAACAGAATCACCAGGTATCTTTGTCATAGATTTCGCTCACTGTATTTTATTTATTTGTTTTGCTTATTTTGTGAGTTTTCTCTGTCAAATGCATTTATGCTGCTTTCTGTCCAACAGAGGGCATATGACTACTTCAACCAGGCAGCCAATGCAGGCAACACACATGCTATGGCTTTTCTTGGAAAGGTGGGTGAGATGGAGGCTCACTCACTTCACTGTTATGTCACCTTTTTTTTTCTTCTTTTTTTAAACAGATATTTCTTTCTTTTCTTTCTTTTTATAAAATTTTCCATTCATCACCTTGTTAATTTCATTTCTTATAAGAGCAGTTTTTTTTTCTTTTTTCTTTTTTGCTTTTAATGCCATATTTTCCATCTATTTAACACTGTGTTGTGTTGACCTTAGAGACAGTTTGGTTATAGAGACTTTTTAGAATAAAACCAGCTTGGCATTGATGTTTTCACAGAGGGCAGTGTATTTGTGTTTAAGGTATAAAATTTAGCTTTTATGTCTGTGACTGTCTGTTCCTCAGATGTATTCAGAAGGCAGTGAGTTTCTCCCTCAGAATAATGAGACTGCCTTGCAGTACTTCAAGAAGGCTTCTGACCTGGTAAGGATAACGCTGTAGACTAAACTGGGTAATTTATTCACTCTGAGCTTGCTCACTCACTCACAGCTGAATTCTGTTACCCTTTCTTTAAATATTAACATGCAGTAATCGTTTTTACATATTCATTTACTTTTTTTTCCAGGGTAATCCGGTGGGACAGAGTGGGTTGGGGATGGCCTATCTTTATGGTAGAGGTGTGCCAGTGGTAAGATATTTTATTTATATATTTTTTTAAGCGTGTCTCATATCTTTTGATGGGATCTGTACATATAGATAAGATCTCACCTTCACTTTTAGGCACTTGGAGTTGAAATAAAGTTTTATATAAACAACAAAGAAAAACAGTTTTATATAACAGGCTTTTATTTTGATGGCAAGCTGTCAGAGTGTCTCTCCTGCTGAAGCAGCTATTGAAAAGTTGTGTGTTTGTCTCCAGAACTACGAGCTGGCCCTCAAATACTTCCAGAAGGCAGCAGAGCAGGGCTGGGTGGATGGACAACTCCAGCTGGGCACCATGTATTACAGTGAGTTTTACAGCTCAGTGTGTCCTTCAGTGTCTCACTGCATTCTTTCATAGTTTTCCTCTCGCCCGCTGTCTGTTTAGGAGTCCTCAGTCTTCGCTCTTCTTCACATAATAACATTTTTGTTCCTATTCTTGTTCCCCAGATGGCATTGGCGTGAAGCGTGACTATAAGCAGGCTCTTAAATTCTTCAACCTGGCCTCACAGGCTGGGCACATCCTGGCCTTCTACAACTTGGCCCAGATGCATGCTACTGGTACTGGTGTGATGCGTTCCTGCCACACCGCTGTAGAGGTTAGTCCACCCTAAATCTGCTGCTTCTTTCACTGTTAAGAGATTGTCTCTCCAACTTGGTGTCTCCTCAAACATTTATCGATTAACAGCAGTGGCTTTTATCTGCACTTTCAATACAAATTGGAGATGTGTATCACACTGTGTGTCTGTGTCCTGTTTGCAGCTTTTCAAAAATGTGTGTGAGCGTGGTCGCTGGTCAGAGCGCCTGATGACAGCGTACGGTAGCTTTAAGGAGGGTGACATGGACGCTGCGCTGGTTCAGTATCTGCTGCTGGCTGAGCAGGGCTACGAGGTGGCTCAGAGCAACGTGGCCTTCATTCTGGATCAGAGTAAGAAAAACCAAGACATTAGTATTTAACCATGGTAGTGCAGGCTTTTAGCAGTTAATTTATGTGCACCACTTGCAATATTATAGCCATGTTTAAATGCTAGTGTCATGATCCTGCTACGCTCTTTACCTTTGTTAGAGAGAGATTCAGGTCTCATTTTAAATGTTTTAATTTTTCATGTGTTTGTGTGAATTATGCCACACAGAAGGGGCAAGGATCTTCAGTGAGAATGAGACCTACCCTCGTGCATTGCTCCACTGGACAAGAGCTGCAGCGCAAGGTGAGTTTAAACAAGCTCCGTCTCCTCGTCAGTGTGAACAGTGTGTGCGCCGGAGCAGTAGAGTCAAAGTGCACTGCAAGTTTAGGGAAATGCGTCATGATGTTTAGCTTGGGAACGTATTGCTTATTGCACATTTCACTTGATTGAACTGTGATGCTGTGTAGACACTGGCTGTGAGCACAGCTGCAGCTGCTCTGCTTGGCTGTGCTGTGCTGTGTGAAACAGTTATTAGTCAAACTTTGGCTCCTTTTGTGGTTGAATTTGTGCTGCTGTGGATGTCTAACTCCTGCTAGCTGAGCACAGTTCTGTTACCAAAGAAAGTCTCATTGCGCTGTACAGAATTTGACCCCACTGTGGTTTTATCAGGTGTAACCAACGTGGTACCAAAACTCCACATCCTTTCAGAAATGGAGACATTTCACTACAATGCTCAGCCAGCACAACCAGCTCAATTTACAGCACACACACACCACTGCACATAGTTTGTGTTGCACTTATTATCAACAAGCGTGTCACAGCCAACAACCTTAATAACAAAAGCCATGGCAACAGTGAGCATCACAGCTCCAGTGTGTCTCATGCATCCTCCATAGCTATATATTATCTAAGTGCAGTGGAACAGGCTAATGCCTGAGCAGCCATAGCTGCTGAGGGTGCACTGATTCTCTCTGGGGTCACATGCATCGTAATTTATGATAATCGAGCTCAGCCTGTCTTTGTGTATCAGTGTGAGATACTGAGTGGTGAACACTAAGCTGGTTCACAGAAGATTTCTAGCCGTGACTGTTTGCATATAAAACCAAATCTTACACATGTAATTGTCCTTGTAAGGTTACACCGTGGCAAGGATAAAACTGGGAGACTATCATTTCTATGGCTACGGAACGGACGTGGACTACGAGACGGCTGTCATTCACTATAGGTTGGCATCTGAGCAGCAGCACAGCGCACAGGCCATGTTTAACTTGGGTTACATGCATGAGAAAGGCCTGGGTATCAAACAGGTGAGCACTCACTAAACATCACCTGGCTCTCAACATGTCACAAATTTGCGCTTTGTCATTTAGCAAAGTCAGTGTGGTTGTTAATTTGATTTCTAATTCTGAAATTTTCCATGTTTTTTTTGCTGCAGGACATCCACCTAGCCAAACGGTTTTATGACATGGCTGCTGAGGCCAGTCCTGACGCCCAGGTTCCAGTTTTTCTAGCTCTGTGCAAACTGGGCCTGATTTATGCTCTCCAGTACCTGCAGGATCTTAATGTGAGTATTTCCTCCTGAATTCACAAGCTGTCATGCTAACCGTATGGTTTTCAGTAACACGTCTTGTACTTCAGATAGTTTCAGAGATTCTTCATTAGAAAGAAAAATGATGTTTCTTTTTCCTCCTTGTTGGTTGCGACTTCTCGCAGTTGAAGGAGCTGATTTCTCAGGTGGATCTGGACCAGCTGCTGGGCCCAGAGTGGGATCTCTACCTCATGACGGTCATCGCCCTACTGCTAGGCACAGTCATCGCCTACCGACAGCGCCAACACCAAATCATAGTGCCACCTCGCCCACCTGCCCCAGCGCCTCCTCCCAGGCCGCCTCAGGAACAGCCACAGGCCCAGGCCGAGCCCCAGGCTCAGGAAGAAACACCAGAGCAGGGCCCGGCCCAGGAAGAGGAGGAGCAGCACTGAGAGGGAGATAGACGGAGTGAGGGTGGTGAAAGATGGACAAGAGGCTCACTGCATGGAGCACCAGTAGCTGAATACCTGCTACTTTGAGCACCTCGCCCACTCTGCCTGTTCCCCGCCATGTGTGTGTGGGTTTTTTTTTTTTTTTTTTTTAAAGGCTTGATGATGGCTGCTGAACTGTTCAGTCTCACCTCTTTCTTCCTTTAAAATATGCTGGTCTTCTGCTGAAACCGACACATTGTGGGTGTTAATGGACAACACTGCAGTAGAGAGTGTTTGGACTTGGTACTTTTTGACTCAGGATACTGCCAGACGTTCCCCCCTTGTCCTCAACATGGAATTAGTCTTGTGGTTGCCAGATCAAAAGCATTACGAACTCAACTGAGAAAATTACACTCGTTAGACAGCTTCATTCCCAATTTTGTTCAGTATTTAAAAAAAGTCTGGGTGGAAAATGTGAAGTAAAATCATTTTCATTTCTAGCGCTGGTCTACTTGGTAAAAGAAAGTCCTGGTTCTCTGCATGTCTTCTCTGATCTCCTTGCAGACTTTTAGTTTAGCCTTTTTTTTGAGCTAACTGATGAGTGAACAAATTTTGCATTCCTTTATGCTTTGCAGTTTTGCATTCATTAGTTATTTTGGGTGACATGTTGTCAGATCAATAAGTGCTAAATATACTAAAACTATGCTGAGTCATCAGTACAAGAACAATAGTTTGGGAAGTTCTCACTGACAGAAAAGCTGGGCTGTGAAGTAGGTGATGTTTGCTGATGCACACGGGGATTAAAATGTGTACAGAAACATCAAAGTTAATTTAAAAAGCAAGCGAGAGGAATTTAAACTTTTTTGGAAGTTGTACACTACAGTATGTGTACATTTTTTTTCCAACACTGTTCTTTGATTTAATTATTGTTGCTGGTTTTGAAAGGCAGCTTAGTATTTTTTTTTTTTTTAAATGCCAACTGTTATCTGGAGCAGCCTTAAAGATAGCAACAACTTAAACCTTGCATTGTTTCTACAGTAGAGGAAGTGGATCACATTTCGTTTTTTTTTTTTTCCCTTTTGTTTTGTTCTAAAACTTCAGCTGTCGTGACAATTTCCACCCCCTCACCAAACGTCCAAGTTGGAAATCTGCCTACACTTCTGAGATCAGACGGACATGAATCCGAGGCTGCGCTGAAAAGCAAACGAAGCCACGGTTAGACCATGCAGCATTTCTGGAACCAAGATCTGAAATTTCATTTTGTTTTTTATTTTTGTTTTTTCACTTCATTTGTTTTTTTTTTCTCATTTGTTCACTTCCACAAAATGTACTAAAGTTAGTGTTTAACTGCCAATAGATATGCATGATTGAACCCCAGAAGGAGAGCGTAGTGTTGTTTGCAGGATGATTAGAAATAAGTCCAAACTGTTTCCTGCTTTCACATCGGCACCCACATAACTCACAATTGGTGTGAAATAAAACACTGGGCAAAGTTACAGAGAAGAATTTTTCTTTTCTTTTTTTCTTCTTCTTTTTTTTTTTTAACCATTAAAACGCGTTTATAAATTTAATAAATGATATATGGATATTTCAAAGATGTTCTGAATGTTTGATTGCCGAAATGCTTGGATCGATGATCATTTCGGATAAGTGGCTTGTGCCCTGCTTGGCTTTAAATGTCTGACATAACACTGCAATGTTGCTGACATTGATCAGCAGCGAGAGCGGCCGCTTCTCATTGGACCTGTTGGTTGTCGCTCAGCCATTGAGGCTGAGACAAAGTGACAATGCTGTGAAAACTGAGGGTCGCATTGTGCAGTGTGTAGGGGTGACCCATTGACTGGTCCATACGCGATACTATGGGGTGGCTTTGGATCGCTGTGGCAACGTGTGTGCTCGCGTCCTGCTCTGTCAAAGGTAAGTGCTAGAACAAGCAGGAAGGCACCTCCCACGTGAGGCTGTGTGCCTATATTTATTGTAACAACAGCCTCTGAAACGGGGCCCTCCCTTTTATTATTTATTTTTTTAATGGATTGTTTGGGTTTATATCAACCATCTGTTTTTATAGATATACACCAAGGCCAAAGTCAAGACCAAAAACCTTTGAACTAGGGCTTATTTAGCTGATTAAAGATGAGCTTTATCAGTGGCTTATAAAGTGGTTTGAAAAGTTTCAGTTAATGATCCCTTTAAAGGAAATGACTGGTGGTTGGAGTATGAAGAGGGGATTCGGCACTACAGCAAGGAGGCCCTCAATAAGGTACTGTTTCACCTATGTTTATCACTGAGGGTTTATTTTGTTGTTAGACACAAAGTTTAAATTTTGGTCGTCATTTAAACAGCAAAAAGCCTTCGTTGACAGGCTTATTAAAAAGACAAAAAACAATATATAGCAATTGTTAACCGTTCTCTTAAAAGTAGGTTATCATCGTGTCACACCAGACTAACCACATGGCCCAGCAGGCATCCTGAACTTGTGCACAGCTAACGCATCAAAGACAGTGAAACAATGATCGATCAATAAAAACGCAGTCCGACAAGGTACTGAAGATGAGGTTTCCACGGTAGCAGTGAAAGTTATGTTCAGGTTTGCCTACTGTAATCTACAACAGAATCTTAATGCACAAACACTGTGCTCTGCTGGATTAAATATTTTTATATTTATTTTATTTAGAAAGAGGGACAATACATATTAATGAACATTTTAACAAATGTAAATATGCCAGATTATAGCCTTGGGCTAATTTCCATCTGCAGACCCTCTGGCAGGTTGGTGTTACACACAAGTTAGTAAAAACATACAGAGACACTATTTACAGATCATGTGACAAGGACAAAAACAGTGATCACATCATAATATAATTTAAGCTTTGCCTGATCTTACTGTCAGTTATTTAGTTGCTATTATCCTGTTTGTTTGTTTTTCAGACTTGCTATGCTGTAAAATGTATTAAAGTACCACAATACCAATGCTCCCAAAAAATCAATCTGGGTTTGACGGTTGCCAGGAGTCCTTGTATGACTGCATTGTGTCAAGTGTAAAGTTTGGTAGAGGGGGATTATGGTGTGGGGTTGTTTTTCAGGAGTTGCACTTGGCCCCTTAGCACCAGTGGAAGGAACTCTTAATGCTTCCACATCCCAACTTTGTGGGAACAGTTTGGGTTTGACCCCTTCCTATTCCAACATAACTGCTCATCAGTGCACAAAACAAGGTCCATAAAGACATGGATGAGCGAGTTTGGTGTGAAAGAACTTGACTGGCCTGCACAGAGTCCTGACCTCAACCTAATAGAACACCTTTGGGATGAATTGGAGTGGAGACTGTGAGTCGGGTCTTCTTGTCTGACCTTACAAATGCACTTCTAAAAGAATGCTCAAAATTTACCATAAACACTCCTAAACCTTGTGGAAAGCATTCCCACGAGAGCTGAAGCTGTTATAGCGTCAAAGTGTGGGCTGACGTCATATTAAACCCTATGGGTTAGGAATGGGATGTCATGCAAGTTCACATGCGCATGAACGTGGATGAGCAAATACTTATGGCAATATAATGTATCTAAAACGTTCTAATGCAATAAGATTTTTTTGAAGATTTTAAAGTTGATTTTTTTAAAGATTTTTGCACATGAGCTTCCCTTTTTTCTCCACAAATGCATCAACATATACAGTATTAAACTTACGCAACTGTTTAAGACATTTATAGCAGTTTATTCCGATGTAGGAAGACGCTCAAAAAAGAAGAAAACAATTGTCAGTCCCTGAAGACAAACTTTTGTCATTATAAGGACTCATAAGGAAACATAACTGGTCTCGATGTGACAGCGAGGCTTCTCTCTTTTTACTTATTTAGGAGTTTCCAGAGAAAACCCGGCCAGTGAGCTTCAAGCATCCTGTGTTCCAGTGCTCAGACATGAGTCCTTCTCCCTCTGTCCCCTCCTCAGGTCTGTCCAGGTGTCACCTGCTGACCTCAAATCTTGTGTTGTTCAAGAGTTTGAACTAACGCTCTTTTTCTCTTTCTTTCCCTCTCTACCTTCCCTCTATCCACCCCTCCTTCCACCCTTTTGTCTAGTTGAATTTGTGAAGGCCGCAGATATCAAAGTCATCGCCGCCTTGGGGGATTCTCTGACAGTAGGTGTTATATGTTGTTTGCTGCTTCCTCTGCTGTGCCGATGATACAGTGTAACGTCGACCAAAAATAGACTCGCTCTGACCGTTGATTCATTCATTTTGCATACTCGCTTAGTCCTGCTGAGCAGAAGGCAGCTGCAATCATGAGAAGAGCTAAAACGCTTACAGTGATGGATAAAGACTGAGTGCAAATGAGATGGAAATAAACTTTAAACTGCATTACTAACCAAATGTTGCACCAACGGAAGAGCAGTCAGCTTAGTTATTATCTCTTTTTGTGCTTTTATGAGAACGGCACATCTTCATAATCTAAGAGAAGATGCCCAAATTGCAGCCCTTTAATGGGGACCTGTTATCATCTCCTCTATATTTGTATTCTTAGACTCTTTGTGTATCGTTGCATGACTCACAGTTTATAATAGTTCTCATCCCGAGCCTTGATTCGGCAGCGTTGCACGTATACGGCAGAGAATTTGGAAAGGCATAATAGGATCCGTTTAAATTAGAGTGACAAACCACCCACACAAACACTTACTCATAAAACTGCTTTTCTTCTGTTCCTTGGCTCCTGATCTCTCTATGCTGTGCCCCTTCTTTTCCAGACGGCTATCGGCGCCAACGCCACTACTGTCCTCGGCATTCCCATTGAGTTTCGTCACGTGTCATGGAGGTGCCTGTCACAAATCTCGCACAAATAACAATCAGGATGATGTGAAGCAGACTGATCTCATATCAGGAACATGTTAGAAACTGTATTCCCCCATGAGAGTGTCAGTCTGTAAGAAACAAGGTTAAACTGACATTAACAGTTCTGCTGCTGGTATTGCTTTCCTTTCTGCTTGCAGCATTGGAGGCTATGGGACATATCAAGATGTCATTACTTTGGCAAGTAAGCTGTCACTGCTGTGTCCGAGCTGTTTCTTAACTGTATCGTTCCATGAAACTCACAACGAGAAAAGTCCAGCTCATTTTCTTTACCTGTTTGACGCTGTCATTTTTAGATATCATCAAGCTGTTTAACCCCAGTCTGCTTGGAGCTTCTCCTGGAAAGACAGTTCATGGGATGCAGGCTCATATCAGTGAAACGGGCTTCAACTTGGCCGTAACTGGACACAACACCTTGTAAGACCTTCGCTTACTTTTGTGTTGCCTAATCTAACAAATTATATTCTTCTACAAAAATAACTGAGCTGTGACCTAATTCACTTTAGGAAACATGTTATTCTTTATTTTGTAGCAATCTCCCCGGTCAGACGAGACATTTGATAGACACACTGAGAGGTTACGAGGTAAAGCGAGGCCTTGTTTTCTCAGTAATGATACAGCACAGGGATGGGAGAGGTAACGGGACTGTCGTCTCTTCCTTTAGGGTCTCAACTTTGAAGAGGACTGGAAGCTTTTGACTATTCTCATGGGCATGAATGACATCTGTGATTACTGCAAAGATAAAGTCTGTCTTGGTCTCTTATCTTTAATTCAATAGAAAATCTCTCTCTATATATGGAATATTGCCTCTTCTATTACCTCTGATGAATCTCCTCTACTTCCAGGCTCTTTTTTCAGTAGATAACTTCATCCACTATATGACTGTCTCGTTGGAAATGCTTATGAATGAGGTAAAGTCGAAGATAAACGAAATCAGGCTTAGCCCTGGATTTACTGTCTGCTGAGACTGAGGGTCAGTGCTGTGCTGAATCACCACAGTGCAGGTCTTCATGCTGTGCTTCAGGTTCCCCGTATGATTGTGAACGTGGTTCAGATCCTCCCCATGCAGACTTTGAGGGAGGTGCAGAAGCCCACCCCAGGGTGTTTGCTCCAGCGGTGATCACTCTCTTTCTCTCTCAGAACAAGTTAAACTCTGGCTTGATTGACACTTCTTGAACTTTTTACTTTTTGACTTTGTTTTAGGTCTTTCTGCTCGTGCCTGATAGAGCCAGTAGCCAGATCTCCTGAACTCCGGGAGCTGGTGGAGGTCAATCTGGAATTCCAGGTGCACTTTACTTCTTTCATGTTATAAGATTATGTATTATATAAGGAAAGATGGTACAGGAGATAAATTCTTCTTTCATTTGGTTGCCACATTAGAAGGAATATGGACTCTTTTTTGATCCCTCTATGCATCATAAAAAAAATCCCATGTTTTTTAGGAACAACGTGTTCATTCTGTACAGCAGACTCTGAATGTTAGGCTGCACAAACAAGCTCGTCTGTAAAACACCTGCAGAATCTTGAACTGCACACTCTGTTGTATGTAAGAGCTATCGGAGATGAGATTTCTAGGTCAGTATATGAGGAAAAACCGCCATAAATATACATGCACTGCTTAAAAATGTTTTAATCAGAGTATAGCATCAAGTCAGCTAAAAGTAACAGAGAGGGTTGTTAAACAGTTTCAGCTGCTTTAGTGTTAATGAAATTAACGAAAGGTGCTCTAGAGGGACAACAAAGAGACACAACTCCCAAAACAGCAATGGTTTTACAGTGGAGGTCACTCCTCATCTTTTCTTCCTGTGTTTTCACTAGTTTAGCATTTGACTAGGGTCAGTGTAACTACTGGTACATAAGGTGATACCTGAACCCTGCAGAGGTTGCACAGGCAGTTTCCTGTGTCTCCCAGCAGAGTCTCAAGAGCACGGAGGAGATTCCAGGAGACAGGCAGTTACAGGACTGGTATCTCCTCCTTTGTGCAAAGAGGAAGAGGATGGTGTGGATGGCAGTGACCAAACAATCATAAACAGACTTCATCTTCAAACAGATGTCCTCTGTGCTCACTGCCTGGCACTATAGAGCCCATTTGCCATAGAATACCAAAACTGCCTTGTTAAACATGCACTAATTTGTATAAATATCTAATTTACAGAGTGCAGAGAAATGTATTTTAAACATTTGTTTTCTACCAGCCTGAAAGAAGAACTATTTTGGAAGGAAACAAAGCTTAAAGAAATGCCCATTAAAATGCATTTTGACTGTATCTTCCATAATAATTTGCCTTGTCATTGTCCCAAATGATAACTCACTTTAATGTGCAAACAGGGTACATTGCACCCAAAACATTATATGCTGATTTCATGTTCGCAGCTCTCACTGTAATTTGTGTGTTTGCTGTTATTGTAACAGCACAAGCGAGGAGAATGGGAGACAAATTGATTCTCACGCTGCTTTCATCTGCAGAAAAGACTCGAGAAGCTGCTGTACAGCGACCGCTTCTTCAGGGACGACTTCGCCGTTGTTCTCCAGCCCTTTTTGAAGAACGCGGACCCGCCCCGCCTCCCGGTAATCCATCTCACGCCTATCAGTGTGACATAAGTGTCTGCTTTCAGACCAATCGGTGCGAAGCATCACGCGGCGATGACTGACTCATCAGTGATCCCCAGTGTGACAGCTGTAGCATTTTGGCTGAGAAACTCACGAGTCATGTTTCACCAACAATGCTGTCCATCACTAAAACTATACCGCAGTGTATTTTGTGTCTCTCTGAGCAGAACGGGAAGATCGATATGACTTTCTTCACTCACGACTGCTTCCACTTTACCATAAAGGGACATGAGGAGCTGGCCAAGGGACTGTGGAACAACATGGTGAACAATAAGTTGTATTTGATTTAAAGGCACAAGAGGCTAAAGGTCAATGAGTCATTCAGGGTTTATTGTGTAGGATTCACATGAATGTGAACTGTGTAATTGTTCAAATACACATGTCTGCTTCTCTCATAGTTTCAGCCCGAGGGAGAAAAGACGATTGTGAGCAGCTTCTCTGACCCCATCACTCTCATCTGTCCGCCTATGGTAAGATTAGCTTTCCATATTTGACAACTTTGTTTGGCCTGATTGGTCTAAAGAATTGAATATTAACTAAACGTTCCTCCAGTGAAATTAGGTTTCAGAAAGTGTTTTAAAATGTTTGTTTAAAAGTCTGTTGATTCAAGGAAGTTTAGCGCTGTGGAACCTTTTTTTTCTCCATTTGTTATGATTCCTGTGCTTTAGATGCTTCTCAAAACACTCTGTTACTGCTTTGTCATGCTGCTGTGCATATAAATGACACTGCATTAAAATAAATGAGTGCTTGGTGAAATAAAAATGAATTTTAGTTCACCAGCAACTCAGAGCTGTTTGAAAGACTGGGAAAGAGGCTACGGTGCGTCACGCTTCTCAAAACGCTCTGCAGTACTGCATTATTTGTGTTGTGATAAATCTTAATTCAATATCTGATTTTTACAGTTATTATATTACATATCATATACGTAGGAACACCCATATATCTTCACTCGACCGATCGCAGCCAAGTCAGACCAACCTACCCTCCAGACTGACGCTCCATCACCAGCAGTCATCTTCCTGCTGCTCCTCCTGGCACAGTTTGGAGTTATGTAGCTTTTAATTCCTTTTCCCGACGCAAAACACACAGAGGGCGAAAGGAGTTTTTTAGCCATTCACCAGCATGGAGGAAATGACTGCAAACTGACAGATTTGACAACAAACAATCATTGCAATCATGCAGCCGAAATATCTGAATCTCAGAGGATGTTGGAGATGGACGAGATGAGGATAGGGGAGCTTCAGATGGTTGGGGGTTGTCTCTATAATATTGCCAGATTTTTACTAAATAAAGTGCCTGGAGATGACTGGTGTTGTGAACTGTTCTTCAAAGTGAACTGAACTGAGAAATGTGACTTTCTAATAGACCCTTTTACAGTTTTTAATTGAGATTTAAATAACTTTTCCTGCGCTAAAGACGATATACCAGTTAGACCGCATGCCTGGTAGTGGGATGTTTCTGTTTCTCCCCCATTTGGGGAGCAGACTTAGAGCATATATGTATTTTTAATAAAAAGTTTGCTTTGTACAAATTGCAAATGTTGTAATTAACAAAGCATGACGACCTACTTTTGGTTCGTGTGACTTTTATACATTCATACATAAAATATTAACGACTTTGCCTCTTTAAAAACTTCTGGGCCTTTTTTTTAAAAAAAGTTTTCAGACTCATTAATTTACTCAGATTTACCTTTTTAAAAAACAAAACTTTTTTATGCTTGTTTGTTTCTGCACGCTTACTCACGCAGAGGGACCTTGGCAATGTGCCTCGATCAGCTCAGTGAAAAAAAAAATGATTTAAACATGAAAATTTGTCATTCATATCATCTGCTGTAGATTTCCCCAGACAGCTCTGACTTCTCAAACAGGGGAAGATTTAGTCACAGGTCCGCTCCTCAGATCTCCAGGCAGCTGCTGGCCCACTTTCACTGCTCCATCCTCCGGTGCCTGAAATATTATTATTATTCTTCACTAAAAGAGGGAAAGCAAACCATCAGTCATTGCACTGAACAAAAAAAAAAAAAAACGACAACAAAAAAACACTAAGTGTTGCTCATGCTGCTGGGTGCTGAGCAGTGGAGTCATTATCTTTTACCCGCAAAATGTCAGCGGTTGGCGTCAGTAGCTGAGGTGTAATCATCCAGTGCAGATGGCTGTATTGTACTCTCTGGTTAAACAGAGCCTACAATACAGAATTCACCGACTCCATTGAATCAGTGTGATTACAAAGGCAGGTGGAAACTATATTAAGGCAATCTCAGGTTACTTTAATGTGCTCAGAAATAGCAATTTACCTCCAGAATGGAAAGGAAAAGCATATGATATGTACTCAGTGTGGTGCAGCTGGGTTGTATAAGTATATCATGTGTCATATATGTAGGAACAATCATATTTGCATGGGGAAAGCCTCCCTTTTCTAACGTTTTCTTATAATAAAACGCATAACCCTTGAGTTTAGAAAGGTAATTATTTGTAATCACCTAACATGTATTTTTTCCCAAACTCTTTCAAATTTATTTGCTTTGTGCCAGTTTACTTTGTTGCTTCTTGGATGCTTCTCTTTGACGAATTTCAGTTAGTGCTTGTAGCTTTCAGATTTCATTATAACCCTTTTATTGTATTCAAAGGAAACAGTCTTCATGTTTAAACAAAGCCGTCGGCACTTTACGCGGGACAAATATGGATCCTCTGGTCTAGCTCTGATGCAGATTGGCCTTTATTGTTTCTCTGAATGCATAATGAGATCTTTGGGATGTCGGTGAATGTGAAACTGCAAACAGTCCAAACGCCCCCTCCCACTTTAGAAACCTCTGCTCTGTTTGTTTTTTAATGAACATGTCAGTAACAAGATGAAAATGACCTCATGAGGACATGCACATCCGGAAGTTTTAGAATTTTCCAGTGTGCATGTCTGCTCCTTATAAATGGAGACAAAATGCTGGTACTGTTTCTGCAGTTTTAATGTATCATCATTTAATGTCAGATCTCAGGAGGCTCAGGGAAAAGGTCTTATTAAAATTCAAAGGGAGAAAAAAACAATAATAAAGCTTCACTTGGTGCAGGGTTGCCAATTCTGACACTTCTGATGTGACAAGACCGCTGGTCAGGAGGTGAATCAGACACAGATCACACACCCACCGCCTCCAACATCACAAACAACCCCCAACTCTATTTGCTCCATCGTATCTTTCGCACGCTGAAACGTCTGTAAAAAATCCAGCCCTGAAGATGTTTTCTCTGAGTTTTTTCCACACCTGCAGCTTTCATACAGCAGCGGGATCCATCAACGAGCTTTTCCAAGGTGAGAGAGTTGTGTGCATTTAGGCGGGTGGCACAACAGATGGAACTATTTGTGACTATTAATAGGGATATTTTTATTTTACTCTTAGTAAAAGCCTGATGGGTTTACTGAAATCAAAAAAATACATTTCTCTCATGTCATGTTTTTAATTAATTTGTTATCAGTAAAATGTGGCAAAAAGGAAATTTAAAGTAAAAAATTAGTTATTGTAATTAGATAAATCATCACTACCCATTTCAGTGTTGTTATTGGTTACACGGGTGGCAGATTTGGTCTAATTACCTAAATTAATTGGGGTGCTATTTGGGACCTTATTTACAGGCTTCACTGTGTTCTAATTATAATCATCCTTTAGGAAGGGCATTGGTATAAAATATATTTTGGCAAATATTTATGCAGATCAGGATAATTGCATACAGATTGGTCAACGCACATTGCTCCACTGTGGCAAGCCATTAAAGGAGCAGAAACAAGAAGGAGATGACAGAAGAACAGATGAAAACAAATTGCAGTCATAAGTAATTGTGGGGACTTTCAGTGTGGCTGATGTAGGTTGGGAGGGGCAATAAAACAAACAGAGATTTGGTGACTTGGAAAAGTTTTAGCCTAGGACCCCATAGTACCTTCCATCCGTTTTCTGCAGAGGTTGTTGGAGGTTATCCCAGCTGTCACAGGGAAAGAGGCAGGGTTGATAATCTGTTGGACGGCTAATTGTGAGAGATAGCAATCCATACTCACAACCTAACATGATGCATGTCTTTAGACTGTGGGAGAAATGAGGTTTGGAGATGAAGTATACTGATGACCAGCAGTATGGCTTAGTGCTGAGAAAGAGCCCTACAGATGTTATGTTTGCTTTAAGAATGTTGATGAAGAAGAATAGAGAAGGTCAGAATGAGTTGCACTGTCTGTTGGTAGATCTAGAGAAAGAGATGAGGAAGTCAGGAGTGGCAAAGAAGTATGTCAGGGTGGTGCAGGACATGTATGAGGACAGTGATGACGTGGATAGATGGGTTAAAGGTGCGGGTGGGATTGCATCAGGGATTGCATTTGAGCTCCTTTTTGTTTTCTTTGGTGAAAAACAGACTGACAGACGCGGTCTGCCAGGAGATTCTGTGGAATAAGTGATCTGTAGCGAGAGCAGGAAGTAGGTGAAGGAGAGTCTGGGAGTAGAGGAGTAGAAGTAAAGGTAAATGAGTTCAAATAGCTGGGGTCGACCATCCAAAGCAACAGACAGTGCACAAGAGGTGAAGATTAGTGCACAGGAAGGGGAACTTGCTGGAGACTAGTATCAGGGGTGATTTGTGACAGAAGGATAGCAGCAAGAGTGAAAAGGAAGGTTTACTAGCTGGTGGTGAGACGTGCTGTGATGCATGGTTGGGAGACAGTAGCACTGACAGAAAGACAGGTGTTTTTCATTCGAGGTGACCTGAATGGACAGGATTGTAAACAAGTACATCAGAGGAACAGCTCAGGTCAAGTGGTTTAGACACAAAGATAAAGAGGCAGGGATGAGATGGTTTGGGCATATGCAGAGCAGGGAGCTGCTAAAAGAAGAGGAAGACAAAGATCTTTTACCTCTTCATCCACAGTTGGTATCAACCTTCAACTCAGTGTTTCTTGCTATGCACTTTGGACTAACCTGATATCAGTTTCATAACAACAGAAGCAAAACATACTCAATTCTGAGTATTTGTATCTAATGACAGCTGCAGTTGTATTTAACACCTGCGTTCTGTAGTTAGCATTGTGCATGATGATTAAATGTGTTACACTGTGATAAATTTTGTCTAAATAGGTGAAAATTATTGTAGGCGTTACCAAAAGAGTGCTTCATTCAATAGATGTGTGAAGAAGGCTGTGTATTTGGCTCAGAGAAAGAGGTTGTCTGTTTTATCTGTATCAACAGGCACAATAAACTGTATGCTGTAATTATAAAATATTAATCTAGAAAGATAAATACTGCATTGTTCCTAAATATGAACAGACCTTGCAACATAGCTCAGTTTGATTTGGGTCACATGCTCACATGAGCAAATCTGGACAATGGCAGCAATAATTTTTAATAAAATATCACCAGGCAACACATTTAGGCAGTCAAGCGGCACAATCAGTAAATACAGCTTGATAATCCCTCTTTGTCCTATGGGGAATCACTCAGTGATGTTGACAGAGACACTATCATTTATTTACAATACATCCATTCTCTTGACTGCTTATCCAGTACAGGATCGAGGGGGACTGGCGCCAGCTCCCAGATCAAATAGTCTTTAAACAAGATGTGAAGGAAAAGCAGACTTCCCCCTTCAATTCTGGGGTTCACATCCCACAGAAGCTCAACTGGATTTAAATCTGGGGAATTTGAAGTCCACACTTCAAACTTGCTGTTGTGCTCCTCTAACCATTCCTGAACCATTTCTGCTTTGTGGCAGGGAGTATGATCCTACTGAAAGAGGCCACAGCTATCAGTGAATACTGTTTCCAAGGAAGGAGGGTCTGCAACAATGCTTAAGTAGGTGGTACGTATCAAAGTAATAGCTACATGGAGGGCAGAACCAAGGTTTCCCAGCAGAACATTGCCCAAAGCATCGCACTGCCTGCACAAGCCTGCTTTTTTCCCACAGTGGATCCTGTGCCAGGTGTTCCCCTGTGAGGTACACGCATCCGGCCACCCACGTGATGTAAAAGAAAGTGTGATTCATCGGACCATCAGATTGACTTCTTTTGCTCCATGGTCCAGTTCTGATATTCATCTGTCCACTGTTGGTGCTTTCCTTGGTGAACAGGGGGCAGTATGGGCATCCTGCCTGGTCTGCAGCTATGCAGCTCCATACGCAACAAACTGTGATGCACTGTGTGTTCTGACACCATCAGAACCAACATTAACTGTTTAGGTAGTTTGAGCTGCAGTAGCTCATCTGTTGGCCACACGGGCTTACCTTTGTTCCCCATGAGCATTAATGAGTCTTGACCGTCCACAATCCTGTCACTGACTCACCACTGTTCCTTCCTTGGACCACTTTTGATAGATACTGACCACAGCAGACCAGGAACATCAGCTTGTCAAACTCCTCAGATAATTACACTTGCACATTTTTCCTGCTTCTAAGAAATCAACTTTTAGAACAAAATGTTCACTTACTCTCTGACAGCTGCCATGATGAAGAGATAATCAGTAATATTTACTTCACATGTCAGTGCTTGGTGTATATATTTATATACATATAGCTATAGGTATGTGTTCAGATATACATCCATATTTTTGTGGGTGGTAATTGTGCGGATAAACATATGTATCAGGATGATGATCATCACCCTTCATATTCCTTGTTACTTATTTAAAATCCCGCCATCTGTCTACCCCCTTTATCCTATCCTGTTTTCATTGTTGTGTGTCTTTGTCCTGTGCGGTTGTTGCTTTTTTCAAAATCAAATGTATAACATAAACCTTTTGAATCAAAGCTAAAGTTTACACAACCAAAAATTAATTTAAAAATACATATGCTTCCAGTTAAACCATACAAAGGATGAAAAACATGATCGATGCTCAAACAGCGCACGGGGATAGAGATGCTCACTTTTATACCTGAGGCACTCTGAACTGGCACACGCCCTGACAACCAGCGAGGTATGATCAGGTACAACAGCAATTATTTGTCCCAGGATGATGTCATTTCCTCTCTCCAGCTCACGCTATAAAAAGGGTGCTGTTGCGGCGAGGTCTTGGTGGAGAGACCGGAGAGGACGGAGGCTGTCGGGTCACCGATGCTGCAGAAAATCTAGCTCTCCAGAAATACCGAAAGGCGGCTAAGTTTTGTTCAGAATGCGTCCCTAATTCACCGACTTTGATTTACAGGGAAGAAACCTAACCTTCTGATAAAAGCTTCGCTATTTTTTATTATTCCTGGAGAGCTACTTCGCCTCGTTTCCAAACATGATCGGGAGAGGACTGTTCCTTTTGACAATCCTGTCTAGCTGCGGTAAGAAAAAGAACAGACAGCTAAACCTTGATGAAGTTGAGCGATATGAAGACACAGACGGTTGGTTGAAGGAAATCTGCATTAAGTATTGTGACTGCCGGGGTTCCGCACCGAGGACAGCGACAAGCGCATCTTTAATTGCAATGAATTCACCTGCGCCTTTGGCACAATTATTCTCGTTACTAAAACAACCAGAGGCTTGTAGTAACACAGCGAGTGAGGAAAGAAAAGCGCACACGCACACACACACGCACACAAAGGAGCTGTAGGGATTATGAAAAGCATGTGAACAAATAAACATGCATGATTTTCTTTTCTCTCTGTGTTCTTGTTCTCTTGCAGTCCTTTCATTGCCAGTGACTTCGAGTCAGCTGGAGAATGAGGACGTAAAGGTAAATATTTTCTTATTGTTTTTGGTAACATTTTCTATTCTAATATTAGTTTTATTGGAGCAACAGAAAAGCAAAAAGCAAAAAAGAAACTAGTACAGGTTAGTGTTAACCTTCTTAAATCGATACTTCAGGGATATTCTTCTTGTCAGTATGACAAATAATACAAATCCACTGCATTGCCTTCTAGCTGCTCTCCAGCTGCACTCTTAAGGCACGCAGTGATTAGAAATGTTTAATCCCAATAATTTAAAGCTTTAAGCACCTTCATTGTGAGGCAAACCCACATTTGCCTTTGTAAAAATCAATAGAAAGCAATTTGAGAGCAATGGAGAGCCTTGACCTCCATGATTTTGAGGATGCTAAATCCACTGACAGAGAGGGAGGGAGGGAGAGAGAGCTTTCCAGAATAAGGTTTGGAGAGACAAGACTGCAAAAGGGAAATGTGGATCACTTCAAAGGTCTTTTGTGAAGAAGCTGGGCACCTTTTTAAAAAAAAAAAAAAAAAAAAAAGGAAGAAGAAAAATGTGAAAAATTATGTATGGATGTAGTATTGGCGCAATGGGAGTTGAAATAATTTTGATCCCTCATCTAAAGAGATTTATATCTTTCAATTAGTGGCTAAGTTAGCACACAAGCTGCATTCAAAGAGTCTCAGACTCATATGCTGCTTTTGATTCAGTTTAATTCATCTTGCTTGCAACAGCAGCTTGTTTTACTGTAATTCTCACTTTTTTTGGGATCATTTGGGGACTGTCTCTCCTCTGATTCTGGATTGTGTGCATCCACAGGTGATGAAATGCATCGTGGAGGCGCTGGCAGATGTCCTATCGAGGCCACACCCCATGCCTGTCAGTCAGGAGTGTTTGGCCACACTGAAGACAGGTAAGCAAAAGAAGGAAGACAGTTCAGCAACACTGAGCATAATCAAATGTCCTTTATTATTAAAAGGGGCTGTTAGCATGGCTCAGTGCTGCAAACAACTACATTGATAGCTTAAATTAGCACAGGCAACATGCACATAAAAAATGAGTTATTAATGAAAAAGAATTGATTTTGCAATTACGTGTTAGAATATTACCTAAAACTGAAGCATGTCGCTTCTTCTACTGCACACAGGCTGCACACACATAAGGACTGTAAGATAACCCACAGTCTGGCTATTATCTAGTCCCATCTAAAAACACCAATAAAACTTTGATTTTCACATAAAAACATTTCCCAGACTGTTGGATGGTGTTATCCTCTCTGCTGACCTTTTCTTAACATCCTCATATCTTAAACATGCTGCAGAAACACAGTGCGTTTCCTTCATATTGCCCCATCGCGGCAGTGTTTTAGGTTTTAGTTTTACATTCCATTAATCTGAGGGTCTAATCAGCTATAATGTATTTTCCCCTCTGTTGCCAAGTGCTTGCTCATCACAAAACTGATGGCTCTCTTAATCTGACTATGCTAAATGCCTTGGGATATCATATTTTCTGATTTGGCCCCATGGGAATAAAATCAAAAATGGATGTATGTTTACATCATTTCTAACCTTTACCGATTTGCGAGGGCACTGGTAGAGGTCGCTCCCTGTTTATAGATTTATACAGATTTCCCTGGTCAGTTATTATCATCATCCCCACCCTCACAGCTGTCATTCCCATATAAGAGCGGATTAAGAGGCCAGGCCTTGCTGGAAAAGTGCTGTATTTTAGAAGAAATCCACCGTTCTCTCGTAACGCGTGCATAGCGCTCTGATCATAAGGTTAATGGATTGATGCAGTGAATGCTGGGTAAAAGTCTGCTGCAGACTCGGTAAAGACGATTCAGTTACATAGATGGTGTTTTACCTTGATGTCGTCCTTGTTGTATAAAAAAAAAAAACACACACACACAAAAAAAATCGATCACAGCCTTACTCATCGAGCGTTTGCTACTGAGCGGGTGCTGTGAGCGGGAAACTGTACACCACCGTAGGGGATGGAAAGAAAGGAGAATGGAGAGGAGGAGTAAAAGGAAAAGAGAGATGACTGATTGATACAAGAACATGATACAGTACAGTGTCTCTTGCTCCTGCTGCTGCATGCTATATGCAGTGCTGTTTGTGGGTCAGCAGAAAGTCCAAGTGCTCGCTTGCTGCTGTGGGAGTCTCTGTGGGCCAAATGATTAATTGTGCTCTTGCTTTGAAAGCAGTAAATTCCAGGGCAATTAACTCTGATGAATCCACAAAAACGTGTCTCTGAATCCTTTGAAAACAGTGAAAAGGGAAAGATGTACACCTGTGATTTACCCCCTACAGCATCAATTCCCTGCCTTTTATCTGCTATTTTTTTTTTCTTCTTCTTCTTCACTGTTATGTTTGCATTTTAATGTGTGTGTGTGTGCAGATGACCGACTTGTTACTATCCTTCGTCATCAAAACTTTCTGAAGGAGATGCAGGAGATCGCTGCTCAAGGTGAGTCACGGATTACTCATCTCGTTTACGTGTGCATGAAGATAAGAATGATGGAAGGCTCGAGCGACTCATTTTCATTTAAGGTGGTCGGGGGAGAGCTGATACGCCTACAGCAGCAGCACCGACCCTTCAGGCTACAGATGATGTCCCTGGTGAGCTGGACCTTCCTATACATCATGTGGTTATGCTTCTTATTTTTTATGGCGTATCTAATCGGTGGGTTAAATGCAGCAGCTGTGACAGTGATGTATAGTTTCCATTATTTATGTTTTTCAGCAAAGTCGCGCTAAAAACACATCAAAAGTGCTGAGGTAGATTTAACTTCTGCTGAGGCTCTGTGAGGGAAATAAATCAGAACATGTATGACGTCCTTCCACATAACAGCATACCTAGATTTTTTTTTTATTTTTTATTTTTAAATCAGTGCTAGTACCAAAGTCAATCACACAATGGTAAGGTGGGAAGGAAAAACAAGAATAGCAATTTGAATGTGGTCAAAGAAGAAGATAATGGGCTTTGTTTTTTTTGTTTTTTAAATTGTCTGGGTTACATATGCCTCCTACTGTCAATCAAAAACATGGGGGTAACAACAATAAACCCCATAATAAACTGTAGTACTTTTGTGTAAGCGCCTTCTTTTAACATCACTAGAAAATCAATTTCTTCTAGTAAATTAAATCCCCACTCTCCCCTATTTTCAGATCGATCCATGTTGGAGGCTTTAGGAGGCCCCGGCGAACGATCTATCCTGTCCAAGAGGACGGGAGCTGGAAAAGATGAAAAGGAAGCAGGCATGGAAGACGGCGAGTTGCAGGGGGACAATGAAGCTGAAGAAGTGCAGGTGAAACGGGAGAGTGATGAAAGCCCGGGAAGCCACGTCTCTGAGTCTGCAGAGGAGTGGCGGGAGGGCGAGGATGAAAAGAGGGAGGAAGATGAAGAAGGCTATGACAAGAAGCGAGCAGAGGAGATTTCAGAAGAGGAGAGCAAAGGCAAGCACACATTTCCTGGTCCTTCTTTGAAATTTATGTGTTATAAAGTAAAAGTAGCATAAGGAAATTGGAAAAGGAGATCGAGAGTTTGGCATCTAAAGATGCAGTCGAGTTTTTTATTTTGATAACACAGGCCACTCAAAGCAAATGAAAAGATGTAACATTAATGGTAGAAGCAGGATCTTAAGACAGAGACAGCGGTGAAACTAAAACTGCCTTGTAAATGGAAACTGCTTGCTATCTCAGGGCTGGCTGATTGATGGAAGCACTTCCATCTACATGATGAATCTCAGCCCCCTCACTCGCAGGGGAGCGAGGCCAGCACGGCTGGCAAAATGACAGCTCGTCAACAGGAATGAATGAGTAGCTCACTGTTGGAAAATTCAAGCGCTCGGTTACAACTGCAGTCATCTCGCCGTACTCTCTAAAGTTATCAAGACTGCAATCAGCTCGTTCTATCTCTGCAATGTTCAACAGAGAAATTGTTTTATTTTGAGTACAATGAAATAGTGATACTGATTCTGCAAAATGAAGCTTCAGCCAAGTCATCTGATCGCTTCAGCCATGCTGATAATTCCCATAAAGCATTGCTAGCACTACTGAGGTCCAGTGCTGCCAGCTGGCAAGAAATATTTCATTACAAGAAGTGGAATCTTGCTGATGGTGGAGACTTTTCTGGCAGCGGCCTAGCAGAGGTGTTTCAGTGAGAAAAATAATAAAAATAAATCTTATTCTTTTCATATTCCCAGATGATGGATCGGATGAGAAGAGAGACGCACGCAGAAAGAAATCAAAAGACGAAACATCCGATGAAGAGGAAGAGATGACCAAGAGGCTCTCACTCTTCCATAAAAACAAGGGCAAAGAGGAAGGACGTCAGGAGGAGACAAAGCGAGGGAACAGGGAGAGCTTACAGCGGTGGACCAAGGCAACCAAGCCTTTGCTGCTGAAGAAGAAAGCAGCCACAAAGGAGGAGCAACATGAAGTGCCTCATCATTCAAAAGAGATAGCGGAGGAAAAGGAGGAGAAGAAAAGAAATGCTCAGAAGAGTCCAGAGGAGAAGGAGCTGCAGATGATTGCTCGAAGAGCACCGGAGGAGAGGAGGGGGTTGGAGGAAGAAGGGAGCGCCAGCAGAAAGTCAGAGGTGCTCGTTCCCCTTCTTTTGTGAGATTCACGGTCTGAGAAACAAAAATAAAAAGTGCTAAATCGCTTAAAGGAATCTTTCCACATGCCTAGGAGATATAGCAAGCCACAACTTGGCTTAAAATAAAAACTGGAAATTGTTTTTATATAACCTCCAATAAAACCGCTAATTAATAATGACACAAACAAGAACACCGAGAGCATAAAGAGGATACTTAAACTACTTAAAAGTTTTATGATGTTTTTATTACAACATGGTGACGTCAGCCTGTTACAGCATCGCTGTGGCATTGTAAGGTGACGTGCTGGAAAAATAAAGAGTCCAAACATATTGTTGTAAAGCTGATAAGACAAGATATAAAGAAATATGTTTAAAGTTATACTGATTTTTTTACATTTGGTGTGAGCTTGACTACGACATAACTTTCACCAAAGTGAAATCATCTCAAGCTGTTATTGGGTGTCTTCCATCAAACAAAATGTGAACATTAAATCTTGAAAACTGTGGACGCTAGACTGCTAACAAACAGACAAACAAACAACCGATTACGTACTCCCTCCATTTTGGGGGTAAAACAACAAGGAGTGTTTGATTATCTTTTTGGGAGTTAAACCATAGATCTTAGAGATGGACATCTCCGTTCTGTGTTGTTCAGCTATAAGAGTATACCAAAGAACATCATGTCGCATTCAATAAGCTGTGAAACCAGTGATTGAGACCACAGATGCATCAGAAAACTTGATCAAAGGAACCAAAGTCTAGATTTCCATCAGATATCTGCCCAACCAGACTTCTTTTTGAAATCACAGGGGTCGCCCCCTGCTGGCCATTAGAAAGAATGCAGAATGTTCCTCTTAGAACTAGGAGTTGCATCCATCTTTGATATACAGTGTATGGCTGTTTCTAGTCTAATGATACATTCATATTTAGATATGAGGGATTTCTCTCAGCAAGTAAGAAGGAAATCCTTCCTGAATGCAATGAAATTGTTCCTCAGGATGTTTTACCTGTTTGCTTCTAAAGCAGGATTCTTCCTACAGCTTGACTCCCTGCAATATCTTGAAAGGAAGCTATTTACACTGCAATAGCCTTGATGGATGCAAACTGCAACACAGTTGTTATTAAATTGAAGGTAAAGGATGCCATTCTGGACGTTATCTGCGCTCTCTCTAATAGATAGGACATTCGAGCCACGAATAAATATGATTGTTTGCACTGCTGGTGTCCCTTCTCTCACACGCTGCCTTCTCATTATACCTGCAGGAGCCTGAGATTGAAAGTCTGGCAGCCATCGAGTCAGAGCTTGAAAATGTTGCCCTGAAACTCCATGAGCTGCGGCGAGGCTGAGAGAAATCGAAAGGGGGAGAGAGAGAGAGAGAGAGAGGGAGAGAGAGAAATTGGAACAAAGTTTGACACCGCAACCTCCTCTGCCTCCTCGTCCTCCTCCGCTTTACCAGCTGCCTGGTTTCCACAGAGCGTGTGAATGTGTGACAAGATTTTTGTCTTTCCGCTATTTTTCCTGAGGAGGCCCGACCGCCGCAGCCTCACTCGTGACGTTCACATAGAGTAGCATACAGTAGATGCACATTGCAGCTAGACGTGCATACTAACAACACACAAGTGCGCGCGTACCGTGCATTTGCGTGCGTAACATTTCAGAAGATTTCCGAAGAAAGGCGACTTGTTCAGCTTCATTTTCTCCGACAATCACGTCTCTGTTTCTGTAAACGTATCTCTTCTGCTTTTTAGATTATCTCAACGGTGCGCACTGATTCATTGTGAAAGGTTAAGGCAAATCCAGGTATACACCTACAAGGTGAGGTTGTACAGTAATGGCATGTATACATGTACAAAGCTCTTTCTGGAATGCGCATTTACTTACAAAGTTAAAGATAGAGAAGACTTAGATGATTGTCATAGATGCAGTTGATGCAAATCAAGCCAAGGCAGTAAGTGATTTTTAGCGGATTAATGTCTGGGGTGTGATCTGTACTGAATTTATGTAAGAAAATCAATAAATTGAATAGTTTATCTGGAATTCTCTATTTGGTGACTGTTTTTCATGCCTCTAAAGTCAGCTTATTATTAACATATTAAAGGGAGAGTATTAAGAGTCATTACAGGACCATCACACTGTATAGATTGATCTACACAACCCACACAAACCTATAGGATCCACTGCAAACTTAAATTACAAGTGTAGATACAGTCTGTGCTTGCTTGTGGGCGACAACGCTGACAACATGAATCATCAGCATGACACACAGGCTGTTGACACATTCTTTTTCAACGGGCAATTTAACCTTTGTTTTGGCAGCAATATGAAAATTCTTTGGTTGTTACTATTAAGAAGAAAATATCTAGAGTAGATATTATCATACAGTGTTAGCTGGTTTTTTTTTAAATGCTGCATTTTAACAGCAATATGTCAAGAGCTGCCGAGCGAAACATGGACTGGAAGGAGTCAAGAACACAATGTGGGCAGTGGAGAAAGTTCTGCTTTCTTTGGCAACTCGAGTAAATATAGCTACTGTAGGCATGACTCGAAATTTAATCATGTACAGTCAGACAAATGCAGTCTTGGAAAGCCTGAATACTGCATCTGAAGGTAGGTTTTGCACAGAAAATTCAACAGAAAAATTTAGTTACTGAACATAATCCGAGATCACAGATAACAGTGACAATGGGGATAGTGTTTACTGGATATTTTGTATTAGTTATATTTGGAACTTTGCATCTCTACACTATTCAGCCAGCTGTTACAAATATAGTTCAGGGTTTTTAAGGTTGTGAAAGGGCACCAGATGGCAGCATTAGACCATCTCTTACCTCTTTTTTTTTTTTTCAAAGGCGAGAAACGCAACAGCATGATTAAAATGCACAATGGTCATGTTTGCATGGACTCTTTTCCATTTTCCTTTATGTGTGTTACAAAAATAACTAGAAAACACATGAATAAATGCATATGCCATTAAACTTAAAACATCCTCTCTTATATTTGTCTGCTTTTATGTACATAATTTAATTGCATGACACACAGCTTTCTTGAGTGCTTGCACTGCACCATGTTGCATAAAACCAGCACGAATATGTAAGGCATCCATGTCGTAGATAAATGGAGGGATTTTTATAGATTACTTCAATTAGCTAAACAAAGACATCCTTTATGTTGAACGCCTCTTTAAATCACTTGAGCCTGAAGGCCTGCTCCGATGACTGAGGCTATTTTTTTTCTGAGTGAGTGATGCACGAGTTCATATGGTGTCAAAACCTAACAGTTTAGCAGAGCTACGGTTAAATGTGCTTTCAAATGTCGGCTGAAAGCCAAGAGCTAATGAAGCCGTTGTGGAGCTGGATCTCAGTCTCGGATCAAAGTTAAAGACAGACCAGTTCATGTTTGTATAAAAAATATAAGATTTTATTTCCAGCTACAAAGTCAAACATGTAACATTTTTGTCACACTTCTCAATAAAATAGTAAAAAATAACCAAAAATACACCACTGATACATTTTGAAGCACAGAAAACATTTTGGCTTTTTAAATTAACTTAAACTGTACACATATATACAAAGTATATACATCAGTATTTTTTTAAAGGAATGAAATTACAATTCTTCCAGTCTCTTCTTCTTCTATTTTTGTACAAAATAGACATTTTGTTCCTGTAGATGCTTTTTTCCCCCTCCTTCTGACCTGAATCAGTAATAGTCAAAATGTTTTTTTTCTTCTTTTCTCAGTGCCGTGGCAAAGCCCACTGTACTCCATTATCTAACCCTAAACTCAGCATGCTGCTTGCTTTCTCATCCAGGGCAGAAACTCTGACCTTTCCTCTACTCTGTAAGCACAGTGAAAAGCGTACACACAGACAAGGCTAAAATTTAGACACGCACACACACAGACACACACATACAAGGACACATTCAGACCTGTTTGGACAGGGAAACACTGGCCTGCTGTGGACTGCATGCTCCCTCTACAGCTGCTTAGAGTTTACAGGTCTGGTCTTGGACTGGGAGGGTGGAGGGACTTATTAGACACCTCATTTAGAGAGGAGGTCAACATTTAGATAAGGTATAAAATGCACACAGTAAAATGGACGGGTTTGTAAAAAGGCTTTCAAGGGAAATGGGCGGAAACCTGACAGCAGGTTTGTCAAAAAAAAAAAGAAGTTATAGTGCAGGGATCTTTTGGAGCTGCTAAGCAACCCTCTGTCTGAGTCTATGAGGCTGATGTTCATCAGCTGTACAAAACATACAGGCACTAAGACGAGCGCCTGGGCTACTTTTACAATGAGAAAATGGCAAAATAAAACATGATAAACATATATACTGAGCTGCAAAATGAGATGGAGTTGTGTTTGTTTTCAAGTCAAAAGCGCCTATCGTCCAGGAGCGGCTCACGCCATGTCTCCCATCATCTTCTTGTAATACATGGATTCGAAGATGTCGTTCTCCCCGGGGCAGTTGTAGTGGCAGGCACAGGACTTGATGAACATCATGTGCTTCTTCATGACTTCTCCATCAGGACATTTGAACTCCATGGGCAGGGTGGTGGTCCTGTGTGGGGTGCAGCAGCGGCCGTCCAGGCAGACGCCGCAGAACTTTGGCCTGTAGGACTTGGTGGTGGTGCAGCCAGAGATCTCAAACTTCATGGGTTTGGAGACTCTCGGAGTACGGATGCACTTTTTCCCTTTCTACAGGAGGAAAAAAAGAGGAAAGAGCAACTTCAGCAGGGTTTCTTTTACTGATATGCCCAAAGGTCACGAGTGTGGTGCTGTTTAACGAGAACTCACCCTAATGCTCTGCTCCAGCTGAGACTCGCATGGTCTCACCATGCACAGCCGGGTCTGTTTTTCTAGGCGGCATTCACGGTTATCGTTGGTGACCCTGGTAGATACTCCCAGGCCGCATGTCTTCGAGCAGGCGCTCCATTCAGTCGTCTGAACCAGGCAGTTCTCTCTCATCATAAAAGGATCTGGGCCATAGGTCTCCTCCTTCCTGTATGCTGTAAACACAGGAGGAAACGCTGGGTTAGAAAAACTGTGCTAATTATGCTGTAACCTGCTGTAGCCTTGTGTTCTTCAAAAACAGACACTTACCAGACAAAACAGGGCCCATGAAGCTTTTTGTGGTGGGAGTTTCATTCTCCTTTGTGTCGGAAGAACCACATTCCCACTCCTCACAACACTTTCCAGGCACTTTCACACGCCTTGGGTTGGGGCAGTCTGGGCTGGGCAGCCGGATGTCCATGGAGCAAAGAGGCACACAACCGATGGCTCCGTCCAGACAGGTACACTGGTACTTGCAGCTGCTCTGGAAAGTCTCTCCACTCCTGTACACCGTTCCGCCAAACACACAAGTGGCTCCGTCTCGAGCTGTCAAGTAGAATTTGCAAGAGAAGGGTCATGATTTGCTTCATACATTGGATTTATTGCAGACGTCATAGAAAAGATCAGCCATGAGTGGCACACCTGTGCAAACTCCTATGCGTCTGTTGTTGGGAGCTCCGAAGTCACAGTAGAGGCCTTTGTGCGGGTCACAGACGTCTTTCTCAGTGCAGAGCTCCCCCATCTGTTTGGCACACACCCTGCAGCAGCCACAGCCATCCAGCACCAGGCTGACACCTGGGGGGCACTGAGGAGGGGTGGACGGGCACGAACACTGGCCGCTGCACTCCTGACCTGCAGCCTGAAAACAGGCACACACACAGACACATTCTCTGGTAAATATCATGCCCACGTTGTGTGCTAGAAACACAGACACACATCCAACACACTGGCTCTTAAGACAAGTTTAAAGCACTGGCTTCACCATTCAAGTCCAGCTAAAGCCAAAGCCTACACCAAAACACTAAAATGAATTATTTTTTTCTGACTTACCATGTAGGAAAGCATGATGCACAGCAGAGGCAGCAAAATCATTTTCTTCATCTCAGCAACCATCTTCTCTTGTCTTTAGTAATTAATTTAGATTCTTCCAAAAACACCTTCTCGGAAAAAGTCGTCCTTTAGCGTCAGAGTTTTGAGCTTGAGAAACTTTTCTGATCAAATTGATCTCTTGTCTTGTTCCCAACTGCTGCTCCGGCTCACTGTCTTTTTTATTTTTCCTTTCTTGGTGAAAGCTAGAGTTTAGCTTCGGTAGAAGAGTTGATCTGAGTTCTGACTGCAGAGTGGAGCCTCCTTTATACCCGCTGGCCCTCGCAGCACGTCACTGGGGGCTGAATGGAGAGCCAGCCCTGGACAAACATGGACATACTTGGCATTCTTTCCTCGCTTCCTGCCCCCCACTCCAGACATCCCACATTCCTGCTGTCTGAAGGCAAGGCTCTGCTGCTCGGCCAAACAACACCGTCTCTCTCTCAGAGCACCTTTCATCTGGATTGGGAGGTTAAGTCTGGTTACAGTCCTGAGACCCCACACTGGGAATTCCTAAAGACTGACTTCACAAACAGACAGCCAGTACCTATAAATATTAATTTTTCAAAAAGAAAGAAAAGGGGAAAGGCAGCAACAGTTCAAAAGTGAACCCTCAAATAACTTGATGAGGAGGAAGGACAGTGGAAATAAAACAGGTAGAAGCTCATAAGCAGAAACATACAATAATTAAACAAACTCCAAGAAGTTTAATATGTGGTTAAAACTTTAAGCCCACAACAGCATTCCTCAGCCCTGGCTTCAAAGGCACATGACAGCATGTACTTTAGTACGTTAACAGCAAGCGGTTAGTGAAAGGAAATTCATTTGAGTCAATAACTTGAGCTGGTTATTTGTCAAGGTGCTTGTTCCAGCACAGAGACCTGGCAGCTGTTGTCTAGAGACTTTGTCTTCTATGCCCATGTGGTTATTTCTGAGACACTGCAGCGGCATTCTTGTGCACTGACATCAGTGGCTGGACTGCAGATTTGATTATTAGCTACTCTTTTAAACACATTATCATTAAGAACTCATTACCGTGAATGAAGCGTTTTGTTTCTGAATCCCTCCTCATGTGCTGTACGTGATATACCTGACCTGATTCCCTCCAGACTCTCTCAGTGAATTTGTTCTGCAGATAGAGACTCATCCGAATGTGGAGCAACTCAGAGAGGTTTCTTTGCTTGAGTAACAGTGCCAGTTCCAAAGTACAGAAATAACTGATTATGAGTAAAAGTTGTGATTTTTTTAAAAGTATTACCGGCTTATTATTATTGAAAATTTGCCCTTTGTGCTAATAATGGCAACTGTCAGTGACAGAACCTGCAGTTCCACATATAACCACATGAGGCTGACACCAAGAGCAGTTCAGCATGGTGGAGGGGTGGTGAGCACCTCACATCAGGAAGGTCCTGAATGTCAATACAGGACTGGGCCTTTTTGTGTGGAGTTGCATATATGCATGTTCTCCCTGTGTCTGCGTGGGTTTTCTGCAGGATCTGCAGGTTTTCTGCCATCTTCCTCCCAAAGAAGTGCATGAGGTTAGGTTAATTAGGATTTTTAATTTGGCTGTGAATGTGAATCATTGCTTATCTCTATGTTAGCCCTGCAACAGGCTGGTGAACATTTCTGTACTTTGCTTTGCTTCATTGGCCAGTAAAGATAGTGGATGCATAGTCTTCACAACAGGTTTTCGGGCTTTCAAAGGTTCTTTGGAGATTGGGTGCTTTTTCACTATTATCAATCCATTCTTTGTACCTGACTGTTTTATGAGGAAAAAATACACAAGCACAACAAGGGCACCAAACTCAATAGCTGAACCAGTGTTGTGTCTACACATAACAGACAACCAATTTTATATTCTATCTTCAGGCACTTTGTTACTAGCAGCTTCAAAATGCATCATTCAGTCCCATCTCTTACATTGTTGGATCTGCAAAATATTCCACACATAACACAGTTTGACAACCATGAAATAGTAAAATTTTTAGCCAACAAGGTGATTCTCAAAGCTCTAGTAGCTGAAAACTTGCCGTATCTTGGTATGATGTGCAGTGTGTTCTTAACAAAATTTGAGGAAAAGGACCTAAGAGATGCATATGGCCCTTCTGGTGATTCATTCATGATTCATTTAAAACTCTTCAGAGATGCTCTCAGTGGAAGTGGAAGTGGTTCTGAAGGAAATCATACACAGAGAAGTGTCAAGTTACCTAAGAACCAAACTGAAAATCAGTGTAAAAAGGTCTCTAATTTTCATGCTTTTGGTAAAAAAGAATCAACAAATATTAAAATAATCAACAAGATGTACAGAGGTGGTCAGGAGAAGTACAACAATGAGTGTCTACAGCCATCTGTAAAACACGGTGGAGGCTCTATCAGGATTTGGGATTGCATTTCACCCAGAGCATTTTGATCCACCATGCAATACCATCTGGAAGGTGATTGTCAACAGATTCATTTTTCAGCATGACAGTGATCCCAAACACACTGCTAATGTAATAAAAGCATACCTGGATGGAAAAACACACAATGGAACACAGTCAGTGATGGACTGGTTTCCCCGGAGTCCAGACCTCATCATTTTTTAAGCACTGTGGGATCATCTTGAAAGAGAACAGAACAAAAGGCAGCCAACATCCAAAGAAGAGCTTTAAATGTCTTTTAAGAAGCCTGGAGAACTACTCCTGAAGACTACTGAAATACAAACATGAAAAGAAGGTTTGCCTAAGAGAGTTCAGGCTGAGTTAATTATGATTTTCCTAGCAAAATATCTAGAAATGATGGACGGTTAAAGACTTTTGCATGGCACTTTTTATTTTACCCTTGTCAACTACATTAGGACTTAACATTATCCATGTCTAGGAGTGAGTGGGCCAGTAAGTGGTAATTAGTAGGTATCAGACCCATAGAGTCCCTGAATGCACCTTGCTAACCTATACAGGTGATAAACACAGCCTGTTAATATTGTGGCAAAAGTGGCAAAAGTGACTTAGTTACTGTCACTGTTTTTGCTTTGTTATTTAAAAAGATAGAAAGTTTTTACACCACGGCTAAATCTAAATTTATCTGGCAACCTGGCCAATATTCATCAAACAGTTAAAAGAATGCATCCAGTGTACATCCTGCTCATTATCCTAATGGTCAGTTTTCTGAGTTACCTGAGCTGAATAAGCAGCTCAGCCAAGGTATGCAGGACAAGTATTAAGGGAACAAAGACTAATGTTCTCAGTCCAAGTGGCACTTCCCGAAATGGATGTTTGTTGATTTGAGTCTTAGGCGGCTTTTCTTACTTCCCGAAAGACAACATTTTTCAGAGGATTCTGAAAAGGCCGGAGATTTTGTTTCACATCTGACAAGAAGTTTTGACTGCATTTGGTCTTAGTCAGGATAAATGATGATTACAAATCCTGACTGCAGTGAAAGTGCAGCCTGGCCCACGAAGACCCATGAGGCAAATACGAGAAGAACAAAGGCTTCTCACCTGCCTAATGAGGTTTAGTCTATGAGAAACTTGAAAGGCCAGGTGTGCCATGTCCCTGGCCAGGCTTATTTTATTACATCAAACCCCAAAGTGGAGATTGCAGGAAAGGGCCGAGACGGAGGTTTGTGTATTTTTTTTTTTTCAAAAAAAAAAAGGGGGGATCACACACCAGGCTAGACTCTTCTGAAAGGCCGCCCTGCTCCTGCTCCAGCCAGCGAATCGGAAATGAAAAACTCCCAGAGAAACCTGGAGCTGAAAGAATGTGAGTGAGAAAGCCAGCAGACTGGGCTGTTACTACAGAGGAAGTTTCCCCATATAAGGGCGTCTGCTCTTTTCCTAATAAGGATATGTTCTCTCTCTGTGCTGGCTCAGTACAGTAGGGACTCCTGGACCACAGTTGTGAGAGAAAGTGTGGTGTGTGTATGAGTCTCTGGTCTGTTTAAACAGACCAGAAACAGTGTGTGTGTGTGTGTGTGTGTGTGTGTGTGTGTGTGTGTGTGTGTGTGTGTGTGTGTGTGTGTGTTGTCAGTCATTACAGCCTCAGGACCTAAATTCAAGTTCAGGGATATCTGAAGGAAACAGCTTGATGGAGAAATAGACTCCTGCCACAAACAACACTCTGACTGACATTGTTATCTTGTTATCTGACGTGCGGAGTAATCTAGAGTCTGTCAGGCTGATTCATGCGTCACAGGCAGTTTTTAAGCTGCTTTTTAGAAATGTGGTTTGAAGATGTTTGCAGTTGTAACAAAAGTACAATGAATGAATGCTGCTTCGTTTAAGGTCAGCTGTGTCCTGGACAGCCACCGTAACCCTGGGCCTAGGTTAGGAAACTTATCTTTCTGGATGTTGTTATGATGCTGTCACAGCGAGCGCTCACTAACTGTGGCCTGTCAGCTTCAGGAATCTTTTTTCGTTCTGAATAACAGCAGGCCAACTGGCTGCGTTCTCCCTGTTTTGCAGATTTGGATGTGTGGACGTGATGGCTGTGGTGGCCAAAGGAAACATATGGCTCTGTGTGTGGCAGGCTCAGATATGTCAGGGCTAAGTATAGACTGAGATATTTGCCTCGGAGAGTTGGTTAGAATCCATAATGGAGCTGTGGTGGTGTTACAGGGGAGTCTGGAGAGCTTTGTACTTTTTAGCACCACTGTTATTAAACATGTCTGTATGCTAACTGACAATTTTACACAGTGGAAAAATCTGTTGTTTAGTTCACTAGTTTACTTTTGATTGTTATAGTTGGAGTGAATGTTAGATGTTAAATAACTCACCAACTACTTTGCTAGAACTAGGTTGGACCCTCCTTTGCCTTCTGAAAAACTTTAAATCATGCCACACAGCTAGGTGCTGGAAACATCCCTCAGAGATTCTGGATCGTGTTGACATGATAGGACCACAGAGTTACTTTACATCCATAATGGGAAACTCCAGTCCCACCAAAGTGTTCTCTATTGGATTCTGCCATCAGAAGCCATCAGAGGATATGTACAACGTGGTCATAAACTAATGGGCCCAGTCAGCAAGAACACTCAGGTAGGCTGTAGTGTTTAAATGATGCTCAGTTGGTATTAATGGCTCTAAAGAGTGCAAAAAATCCAAATGTCACACAAGAAATTGAAACTCGTGAGACCAGGCAACGTTTTTCTAATCTTCTGTTGTGCAATTTTGGAGAGCCCAAAATAATGTGGTTTACATGACACTTAATTTCTTTAGCAACATCCGACTCCTGCTTTAAGTGAAACTAGCATATCTTCAGTTATGTCTGCCTCATATCTGACTCTTGCTGTCAAACTTCCCACTGTGTTTGGATGCTAGTTGCTATTTTATGATGCTGATCAGAGTGACGAGAGTGAACCAAAACTGCCAGGTACTGTAGATAAAGATCAAAATAACCCTTTGCACATCCAGCCTCACAATTAGACTAAACTTTAGCCATGACATCACATAAGATCATGTGGCCTGTGTAGTAATTTGAGGTCAAGGCCTGCCTCTTACAGTCCAGATTTACTCTAGTCGCCGCTTGCTCGTTATAGCCTCATTACGTTCGTGCTTCATTCATTCTTACTGTGTGACATCACAAGGCAGCAGAAGCATGTCAGCTGGGAGCTCACCAACTTTAGGATCTGCGGCGATGACAGACTCAGTGTCTGACCACGCTACATTTTCATACGCCTACGTCAGGTTCTGGGAACAACGCTTTCCTCATTTAGCCACCTCTGGAAAGTGGAAATAATTCCCAGTTTTCTTAAACACCTCATATGTGTGTTCTATCACACCACGGTTGATGACTTCATAGCTGGTGCTGACGACACAGAGCAGGCCTCTGTGTCCCGTGGGGCATCTCCTCACCTTTTCCAAGCTTCGCGGACACTGTCTGCATTCAGCACCACTGCAGTCATAGTAGGCCTTCCCAGCACTTTCAAAGTTAAACAGGAATATAAAAACCAAAATTAGCAGTCGCACAAAACATTCTGTCCTGAGGTTTCACTTTTGTTCCGAACCAGGTCAGATACACTACGAACACCTTCAGTACACACATTGCACCTAAAAGCGTCGGCCTTCAGTTTGCTTTTATGTACTTTCCATTTCTTGCTTGTTTAAAAAAAGTGCATGAGGTTTAGTAGATGCATTTATCCAAGCAGTGCAGAAGTACTTAGTGGACTTTATTGCTGCACCCTGTTGCCAGTTTGTTAGATACACCTAATTAAAACTAATGCATGCTATTACAGCCGTCATGAAGGTCAGAGTTAGCTTTTGTTCTGATTTATGCTCACTTTATAAATGTGCATCTATACGCATATGCTGGCAAATCCAGTATGTTTTTCCCAAACTTTGTCCACATTTCAGGCTGTAGTTGTGTTACCTCCACTCAGCTGTCCATTAAACTAAATTCCATTAGTGGTAGCTGGCAGACTATTCGAGGAATGTTCCATGGCTTTGGCCTTCAAACAAACCATCTATGTACCACTAAACCGAACATGAAGCCAAGATCTCAAAATGATTTTCCTGCCTGCATATTTCTGCTTCTTTGAACTCGGTGGCTGACTGCAGAGAGATGGCGAGAGCGTAAAAGCTGAAAACAACCCAGAGAGACCTTATTATTATTTTGCACTTAATTAAGATGTCGGGCATTTTAATTGTCTTTCCGAAAGCACGGTGCACATACTTTTGCGTCAACGCTGCACGCACAGCCACTCCACAAGGAAGGCAAAACTCGATCACAACAGCAGAATAAGTGCATAACATGTCATTTGCAGTGTCTTTGTTTCAGCAGCAAAGCAAACAGGCTAATGAAGACTTGCTGGAACAGTAAATTGCTCCTTTGTTTCACAGTTTGGAGTCAGTCTGCAAAAACACTCAGAGGGGAAATTTTAAATGAATTAGATGATGATCTGTAGATATTTAACAATGGAGAAGGGACTGGTCCATTACTGACAGAAAAGGTTGAAAACCGATGGAAACCCTTTGAAGGCTGTCTATGAAGAGACAAGCAGTGGAGACCAATAATGGATCTGGAGCCTGGTATGATTTGTGGATATTTAACAATGGGGTTGGTGGGCAGATAAACTGTCAAGCTGGAAACTGAGTCTATTTAAAGGCTGCGCTGGGGGAAAATGTTCGGCCTGGAAACATGCATGAGACCTAATCTTTTTCAGGCACAGCCTGCATGAAATAGTTGGGTTTAATATTACTTGGGGTAATGGACCTAAGTATAATATACTGACAATTTGATGCCAAAGAGGCATAGTTGAAAGGTAGATTGCATTTTTCAGTCAAATTTTCTCATAAATCATTAAGTTGGGTAGAAGGGAAAGGGAAGATATCATTTTCATCTCCTGTGGACAAAGCATTTTTCCCTAGCTGCAAAATAGTGTCACAGGTGGAAACTATAGTAATAAGCTGAGAGCCTGGGAACATCTGTACAGATATAACTGGAGGACGGATGAGTTTCTGAGCTGTCAAAGGAAGAGAGAGTGGAAACTGCCTGTTTAAATCCTGCATCCTGGAAATTGTTTAGACTAGAGACACAGATGAGAATTTTGGGCTATAACTCTTTCAACAAACAACAGAAGCTCATCACAGCTCGAGATTTACTGCCACACACATGGATGTGGAAGTCAGATGGTCTTCACCTAAACACAACTACATGTGGGTCCAGTACAGCATCTGTTCTGTTTCTGTGACTTCTCAGCTGGAGGTCGAGCGGGTTTCTAAACTTAGAAATAATCTCTGACTCTCTGGGTTCTCACTGAGCGCTTCATCCTGTGGACCTCATGCCGAGCTATGAGGGTTGATGAAACCAGGTGGTATTTTGGCAACCTGACTTCAGTTCTGCCAGGAAGTTTTACACCATCATGAAACCATCACTACTGATCAGAATTAACTTTTCAGACCTACAAATGCCAGCAGCAGCTAAAAAAACTGTGAATTCTAGGGGTCATCAAGTCTCTGTGGCCCTAAAGATGGACCAGCCTGAACAGATGATAGTTTTCTAAATATGGCATCAGCCCGGCCACACACTGTGCTATAACTACAGCAGAGGCAGCTCCTTCAGAGTGATTTGAAAATTTGTTAAAGATCCGAGATGAAAAGAATTGTTCACTTAAAAGAAAACAAAATACAAAAAACCCACTTGGTCACTTCTTTATCAGATTTAGGTGAATAATTATCCTACGTCCTTGTAAAAAGAACCTGATTGAATATTAACTGTGGCTGAGGAGGTATAGAGCGGGTCATCAACCAATAGGAAGGTCAGGGCGCCCCACTCATTTCTCTCAGTTTCTATTGAATGCCAGACAAAGTGCTTAAAGAGACAGAGTGAAAGCACATGTGTTTATGTGTGTGTGATTGGTGGTGAAAGTACCAGTCCAGTGTTGTTCACTGACACCACGGTGGTGCAGTGAGTGGAAATGTACAAGAATGTTCAGCTCAGTTTGTCCTTCAAGTCTACCAGATGTGATGGGAAAAGCCATTCCTATTGACTTGAGACGACCATGTTCCCTCTGTGAACACCGCAGACCCTCAAAGTGACATCACTGATTACGTTTGTAAATTCAAATTCAGCATTTTGGCTGACA
This sequence comes from Copadichromis virginalis, assembly GCF_057382275.1. NCBI lineage: Eukaryota > Metazoa > Chordata > Actinopteri > Cichliformes > Cichlidae > Copadichromis > Copadichromis virginalis. Next base: position 6,226,768 of record NC_140632.1, on the reverse strand, counting down.
ACCCTCTTGTGTTTTTAAAACCAAGTGCTGGTCTTGCATAAGAGACCAAGGACACTGCAAATGCATGTAATAACAATTTTGTCAATCACAAAGTAACAGTGCTCTAAATTCTACCCTGTTATACTCTAAATGGGATCAATATTTTAAAAATTAACATAATATAGTATTAATTATCTTAAACTAGTGATGGATACAATCAGTTTAATTTGGAGAAAGTGTCCAATAAGGTCGGAGATCAAAGGAGAAGTAGACTTCTATACTGTCGCACTTCAGGAGCTGCCCCCTGATGGACACTAGAAGAATGCAGGCTTAAGGCACATTTACAGTAGCTTTACTTTGGGAGACCCATATCTATCTTTAATATATAGTGTACAGTGAAGAGAGAATATCTTCAGTCCCCCTGACAACAAGATGCTTTTAGTTTGATATTGCCAAACTAAACCCAGCAGCTTTGCTCAGCAGGAATTATCTGACCACTTATTAAAAGGGTAACTTTGCACTAGTTCCTGTTTGGGTGCTTATACTACATTTCAAAGTAACCTTTATCACCATGTAAGGAGAAATAATTCGAGCTCTCCTCTGCCAAATTTTCTCATTTTGCAGTAAAAGTGAGCTTGACCACATCCAAGCTTTTCTTCGTTTTTCACTTGGGGGGGGGGAAATCATGTCGTGAATAGTTTGAATTGAACATCTTGCGGCTCACACAGAGGAGGCTGTGAATGTAAACACGTCTTCTTTAGCTTTCTGAGGCCACTGCTTCCCTGCAGGAACGGCAGCTTCCCCCTATTAGCCTGGCACACGACTGCATACCTCGGTTAATTAGCTTCCCGTGAAAGCCTTGAATAAAAACATCTCCTTTAATCACACGCTACTGCCTCGTCTCATTCGCTGCCAAGGTAAATGTTACTTCAAGCGTTTAAAAAAAAATTGACGTTTTGCTTCATGGGCTTCTACTTCCCAGACAGGTGTTTCACTCTGTGATGTGCAGCGACACAGGTCAAGATGTTACCTTAAAAATTCCTGAACATCAAACCAACTCAGTGTTTTTCTATCTATTCGAGTCTCTCACACTGAGGGTGCCTGAGATGTCAAACTGGTTTCAGGAGTGTTTGTTTAGTGTCTGTTTTACTGGATGGTTATTTACTGGCTGTCAGAAGGAAACCGTGCTCTCATACAGATTCACATAAAGCTTAGGGCTGCTTTAAAAGTTTGTTTACTGTTAGATAAATAGTGTACCTGCTACATAGCTTGTTGACTCGAATTTGATTATTTAGCAAATGCTGGTAACACAAATCTCCATTTACTGCAATACACCCATTCAAACATAGAAATAATTTAATGCTGTTTACCTGTTTGCAGCTGCTTATTTGACTTTTATGAATAGACATACAACATCTTGTAGACCCCCATTCATTAAGGTGAAAACAGGTTTTAATTTAAAAAGTTATTGCAGGATTCCCTTGCAACTTGTGGTGACGGTAGCTCAGGCGACAAATAAGGTCATCCACTAATTGAAAGGTTGGTAGTTGGATCCCTATTTGCTCAGTCTGCATGCCAAAGTATCCCTGAACAAGATTCTGAACCCCAGTTTGCTCTCCAGTGAATCCATTGACTGCTGATGTGTGTAAATGTTACATAGAATATTTTTTCTACTTAGGCTGGAAAAAAAATGCATGTATGAATGAGGGATGTTGTTTAAAGCACTTTGAGTGCTCATTTAGAGTAGAAAAGCCCTACATAAGCAGCAGAACCAGCCCACATGCAAGGAGTAATAACTTTTAGACATGTTGTGGTCATAATACTTCCAACGTGAAATCTTGACACTGGCTACTATTTTCCCAAATTCCATTTAACAGTCAATAACAGTCATTGCCGCCAATCATTTGTACTGATTACTTTCTCAATCAAGTCATCAATAGTACATATAGACAAAACACTGGAAAATATATCTATACATCTATATCTCAGCTATCCGATAACACAACTGCAGCTTCTGTTGACTGACTAGCTTGACTAGACTTGCTTTGGATCATCTCACATCTCCATCTGTCCATGTATCCATTTATCCATTTTGAACTGGGATTTCTTACCAGTTGAACATACCTGAAACACCTGACCTTGTCAGATGTCCAAACTACCTCAATCGGCTCCTTTGAAGGTCTGTCGATGTTCCATGTGTCTAAAGCCACTTTTTGGGAATGTTTAGGTCCCTTCTTGTTGCCCAGTCCACAAAGCACCCGGCCTTTCCTAGGCTTCACTGACCTGCCAACCCTGCTCAGTCTGCCAACTGTAGGGTCCAAACAAGACAACATTTAGGTTTCAAATTCAAGGATATTCTGGATTTAAATTTGTACATTGTTGCTATTTTAGTGTTGCTATAGACTGTGCATGGTCACAACACCTCTTTCCAAACCTAGACAACGATTTGCAATAACCATCATCAAATTGTTCAGCTTGTCTGCAGCTGGACAGATGCATTGTTTGTGTTTCTACAGCGGTTCAATTGCCGTTTTTTCTGATTCTGGAAGTGTAGATTAATTTAACTTTCAACTATAGAAAAGCCAATTACTCAAAGAGACACGCAAATAGCTCAACTAACAATTATTTACTCTTTGTGTTTAGTCTCTGTCTAAACAGGGGAGATAGTAGCATTCAGCCAATCTTTCTGTGAATTCAGGATTAACTGCCTAACCAGTCAGGTTGTGGGTTGCCAGGTTGCACTGACAGGGAAAAACTGTACTTATTGTATTGTATTGGGTCTTATGGGTTCCACCCAGGTTGGCCTGAGGAAGCCACATATGTCCTGCTACCTATGAAGGCCTTTATGGTATTAGCCCCTTCACTGACAACATGGCTTCTGGGATACCTTAGGGACTTTCTACATGGTAAAGTTTGCAGTTTACAGAAATTGCATATTGCTAATTTTTATGTATAAATATAAGTATATAATATATTTCAATATCTACAAGTACATCACAACTGGGGAAACCTGCTGATGAACAGATATGGTCGAAAGCTCCAGAACAGCTCCAGATGGAGCTAGATAATAAAATAGTACCTCAGGGGATTTTCCATTGCAGTCGTTAGATGTTCTTGTAGAAGCTGAGTTCTTAGGTCAGTCTTCAAAAATGCCTTGCTATAGTGTAATTCACATGTTTAGTTAGACCACCCCCTGCCTGGTCAGCATGGCTTTTCCACTCCACAGCCCTAGTTTGGAACGTAGACTTTGTGTTTAAATTTGTAAGCTCAAAACCCAAGCTGAGAAAACCCTTATGTCATCATTAGGATTATTCTCTAAGACTTAACAAAACTCCTCCAGAGCCAGGAGACATGATAAACACAGGCAGAATAGTAATGAGTAATGAGTTTTCTAAGGCTGGGAAGCACTCTCCATGGAAACTGACTTATGTATAAAGTAGGTGGAAGGAACCTTTAAAGATATAATATACTGTACTGTTGATGTTAAAACATAAAGTTCGGTGTACAAAACCAGTCCTCAGTGCACAGGACTCTTGTCTTTAAATACTTTGTCCTGTGCCTGTACTCCCTGTCTATGTTCTTATGTAATACAAAACACATAGTACTGCATGGCTAATGACTCATCTTCAAAAAGTTCATCTTCAAGTATTTTGCTTGTGGTTTAAACAGAAAACTAGCCCAAAGGTTCTAACACAAAGAGAATGTGAAATAGCAAATTTCAAGCCACAGACAGTCTTATTATTGAAGTGTGCTATGAGCGCCTCTCAGCACTGCCGTGCTTTTTGGCTTTACTAGTGAAACCTGGTCGGACTCTTTGGCACTGATGTCAAAAAAATAGCATCTGTGCGATGTCTGAGGTGAAAGTACAGTCAAAGTCAACAGCAGGTTTGTCTTTTGATGGAGTTGTTAGTGCTGAATGCTGCAGAAGTGAACACTGTTTTCACATGACTAATGCGAATGGACAAAAAGTGAAAGATTACTTCGAGGAGGACTTCAATTTCATAAATGGCTGTGAAAATATGACTTTTCTGGGGTTTTTCCCCTTCTGCTAAGCTGTTAGTATAAACATAAATGTGCTTTCAGTGAAATAAAGGATTATAAAACAATGCTCTCAGCTGTGGGAAAAGTAAAGTGTTGGAACAGTGAAATGCTTTGTACAAAGGAGCAAACTGTAAGCTCCTAACAGAATTGTGCTGCGCCGTATAGAAGTAATCTGGCCAGGGTTCCCATCAGCACTAATTGTTTCCAGATATACAGTCTCGCACAGTGGCTATGAGGACCCCTCCCAGTCTGTCTTAGCGTCTGGAGCAAAAAGGCTTCTCTCCATCTGTCTGCGAGCTGCAAGGTCAGACTGCAGACTACACCCTCGCCTTGCATCTGTCTGTTTGTCTGCTGGCAACCTGATGCTCTGTGATTGTCTAACTGGAAGGTCACAGCTGGTCTGTTTTTACATTCCCCTAAACTCAAAAAGATCAACCGCTGAAACTTATCAGGTTTTCTTTCAAATGACTACCACAACAGCTGAATTTAACATTTCTCACAGATCTAACAATCTGCGAAACAAAATAGCGAGTATTTACTCTATTAACTTGTAGTTTTCAGTGTAATACAAAAGTAATAATAGGTATAAGTACTGCACTAACACAAACACTGGGAGAATGTGAGATCCTGGGATAAACATGGGAAACAAATTCCAACTACAGTCATGTGGAAAAAGTCCACTAAGTCTATTCCCATATGAATTAAGAGGGTAAGCAGCAGCCAGGTGCCGTTAATTAAATGTACTTGATTACTTGCTCATCGGCAAGTGTAAACACCTTTATAAAATCCAGGGTTTGACAGTTCGCTGCGCTGGAGCATTCAGGTGTGTGTTAATTTTGAGTCAAGGAGAAAAGACCACTGTCATGGAGGCCTAGTTTTGATTTATTTGTATTGTTATTTTGGCTTCTGGGATGGGGTCCATCGTTGACCTTAGCTATGTTTTATTTTGAGTCACGATTCTCGTGTTTATGACCATACCAGGGGTTTGAGTTTTGTACTCTTTTTAAGGTACTATACAGTTCCTTGTTGGTCATATTCTTGGTTTATTCTTTAGGTTTCTTAACCTGTACTAATGCTGCCTTTGAAAATCTAGCTTCAGTTTGTGTTTAGAGCTGTAGCTATATATTTAATTCCTTAATCTCTGCCTTGGGTATATCCTTGTTTAATTATCAAGGAGTCCCTGTTTCTTTTGCCTCACTGTCAGTTTTATTTCCTTGTCATCCTCTTGTTTCAGTCTTGTTGTTTCTATTCTTCTTGCTTACTACCAGTGTGTGCATTTAACTTCAGTTTCCTTTTGTTGATTTGGTCCTGCTTCCTTGCGCTTTGTCCTCAATGGATTTTGCTGTGTTTTTGGACTTGATATTGGGTAAATTATACTATTTGGGGAGAGAATATTAAAACTGGCAATACTGCACAGCATCACATTTGAGAAAAGCCAAATACAGCATATCAGCACAAACATCTCATACCGTGTACCAAGAATTTTGGTGGATGTTTGTGAATGATTTGGGATTTTTTTGCAGCCACAGGACTGTGACACCTTGCAGTCATTGAGTTTGCTATGAACTCTTCTGTATGCAAAAGTATTCTGGAGTCAAATGTGAGGCCATCTGTCTGACAGGTAAAGCTTAACCTAAATTGTGTCATGCAACAGGGTAATGATGCAAACTACTGCAGCAAATCTTTAATAAAATTGCTGAAAACAAAAAGAATCAAGGTCAAAGACAATACCTCGACCTGATTGAAATGCTCTAATGGGACCTTATAGGAAAGATGTTCATAAACAAACAGCCTCAAATCCTAATGAACTCAAGCAATGTTGTAAAAAAGAGTGGGCCAAAATCCATCCACTATGATGCGAGAGATTGATAAATTATACAGAAAACCTTTACTTAAAGTTAATGCTGCTACAGATGCTTCTACAAGCTATCAAAATGTGGGGGTGTACTTAGTTTTCACAGGACTGTGAAATAATTTTTTCATCACATGACTGTGTGCTGATTGAATGCTCTTCACATTATCATACCTGTACCAAAGCTGAGAGTGACAGTGGAAAATCTTTTCCTCCCACCACACTTTTCACAGCAACCATGGACCAGTTGACAGTGGATTCCTCAGCAAAGTGAGGAGGAAGTGATGACGCAGGAAGGAGTTATCAGTCAGCAAACTGTCAAGCCAGCTGCAGACAACCCAGGTTTCACAAGTTTCTCCTACTTCACCACAGACACAAGAAACATGTTTTCCATTCTAAGCAGGAGTGATTAAGGGCAAGTCTTACAATAGTGTAGTGGTTAAAAAATGTAAACCATTGAGGTGTCATTGTGAAGTGCTAATTGTGTTTTTGCATGTTACAGCATAAAGAAACTATTTGAACATTTCTGAAGAACATTTTTTTGCCCTCTTTCTGAGATTTAAGTGAGAGGATGGATCGCAGTCTCACGTTTGTTTGCTATCTATCGTAGCCAGAGGTAGCTAGCTTAGCTTGGCTTAACAAGACCAAATATATTCAAGTCATAAATGGTATAACAGATGGATGTAGCTTGTGAAGCCTTTGTGGAAGTGCCTAAAGAACTCCGTGGCCTTAGTAAAGACTTTCTTCATAACTTTATGGGCTAAATTTCTAGTTTCAGATCTTACTAAAAAAAACACGAGTTTCATTTTATATATTACTGTCGTTAATAGAGTGAGGAAGATTATCCACTGTAGCTTATAGCAGCAGACTTTTAATTGACTTCGCTAACCAGTGGGTGATGTCACGGTGGCCTCATTCATGTTTTTTTTGTACTGTCTGAGTCATATTTCCTCCTATAAACATTGGTTCAGTCTTTGTGTGAAGCTAACTATGTGTATTGTGGTGCATAAAAATGTGTTCCCAACATGAATGGACCCTAAACTCCCCGGAAAGTCGATTCTGTTCTTCTGGATTAAGATTTTTCAGTGGGAGAAACATTTCGTCACTCATCCAAGGGTCTTCTTCAGTCTCACTTGACTTGGTGCATACTTGGTTACATAATGACCAAAACTAGCACCACTGACTAACAATAAGCCGTGAGATCAGTTCATTAATATGCGTTTCTTCCACTAAAAATGCTAAATCCAGATGAACAGAAACAACTTTCTGGGATTTCCTTACCCGGATGATTGAGCATGGATCAAGAGAGCCTAAAGTTAAAACAACTTGGAAAACTGGTTATCGGTAAGAAATTTTAGATTTATGATGGAAATTCGTGTTGTCATTATTTGCAAGATTAAATTTTTTGTATAGTGTTATACACTCTTGGTGTGTGGGAGTGTGAGGATCCAGGTGCAGACAGAAGAGGAGACAGTACTGAAGTTGAAATGAAACGCAAGCCTTTATTTGGGCTGATTAATGTGGAAAATAACAGAAAGCACCGAGGCAAGACAAAACTAGAAGCTGAACTGGGAAAACTAAGAACTGACACTTAACTCAGACAACAGGGAAGGCTAAGATAAGGTGACAATGATGCATATGACTGAGAAAACTATGAACAGGATTCTGTGCTGGAACAAGAAAGAACTATGAAACGTATACACGTAAGCGATATGAACATGACCAGCACAGAGTCCTGAAACCTCACATAGCATGGGGAAAGTTAAACAGACAATGCGACACCGAACAAAGGAAGACTGAGGACTTAAATACACACATGAGGTGATCAGGGGAAGTGGAGACACATGAGGACACAGCTGACCAGAAGCATAATGACAACATAGGGGAGAGTAACACTAACTACAATGAACAAAGAACACCAGACTAATAAAATAAAAAAATAAAACAGGAAACACAGAGACATAGACATGACATGAACTTGACAACAAGAACCACACAGACATGAAACATGACAGGTAGATGCACAGACCAGGGAGAGATGACAAAAGGGACTAAGAAACAAAGGACTAAACTGCAACCTAGAAATCAACTAGATGAGTTAAACTATAACACAAATGAATACAAAAATATGCATTAAAACTCAAACACTGGGCCACACGACCCAGTACCGTGACATTTAGTTGCACATAGTGACCTAAACTGTTTAACAACATGATTTATTGCCAGGATGCTAACCCTAACAAAGTCAGAAGAGCAACATGCAGACCATAAGAAGAGTGTGTGAATGTGCAAAAACCTCTTTTTATTATATTCTGAGCCAAGCTAACTGTCCTCAGAACCAAGTTACTAAATTTACCTAATACAGAATATCTGCTTGCTAATTAAATATATTGCTTGAGGTTCCTGGAGGTTGGTGGCTGTTGCTAGGTGAAACTCACCAAAAACCTCCTTGTGCTTGCTTGTTTACTAGTAAATTACTAGATTACTGCAGTCCCCTGTGGTTTGCATGGAGACTGCAACTTGTCAGCAAACAGTCATAAACTACCAGTCCAGCTGTAGTCATGCTTGAAAAATGCAAATGAAAAATGAAGAATGTTAGCCTTCAAAGTAAAAGTTATGCCTTAGCCCTGCAACCAACATGTTTTGAAAGGTGCAAGTTTTACACTGAAGGTTAATATTTTCTTTCTGGTTTATCTCGCACTTTAGCGCTTAGTAGTAGTTAGCAGGTGTTGGTAGAAAAATTACCATCTTCCATGGAAACTATGAGTAACCAGTCTGATAAAGACCAAAGAGATCATAATGCCTTTTTCATTGCAGCACCATATACCTGTTTGTGACCAATTTCACCTAGCAACTGCTGCAGACCTCCAGCAACCATTGCCCAAAAAGGAATACACATTTGTTGCCGATAGGTCTGTGTGAATGGGGCCTAATTCACTTGACTCTACAGCAACACATGTCCAAAATGGTGAACAAGTTATAGTCACTCGGTTAATAGTCATGTGACTGCAAAACCAGGATACATGTAATAAATATAATACATTCCCCTTCAACACATTTCTGACTTGTTCATACTGTAGCATTCTTTTTCTTTTAAGGCTGATTTCTTGTACAAGTCTTAATCCACCTAAAAGCATCATTGTTATCTTCTACTCCCCAAATACTTTGAATGAATCATCAACTGTGAGCTCACTGCTATTTCTACAGCTGTATTCAGTCATCACCAGCAAACATGAAGGCAATGACGCAGGAAGGAACTATCACTCCATCTGTTTAATCAGTGGATGTTTTGCAGCTGTTCTAATGCATTTTGTAGACATGACTGCAGACGATTTATAATTCCGTATTTATACTCATTTATTAAACAAAATTCACTGTATTAAATCGCTATTTTCAGCTTCTTTTTTTTCTCTCTGAGATCAGTGTCATGTTTACAGTCTGTCTGGGTACTCTGTAGGGAAAAGAAAGGGGTCACCTCCCATTCGCTATTCCCAGTTAATGTTTATAAACTCGGCAAACAAGACTAAACATTAGACTAAATAACCTCGTAATAGCATTTCTTCAAATCTAAAACCCTGGTGGCTTGTTGGACCAGGGTCCTTGTGAGGTCTCACAAGTACAATGACTGAAGGGTTTGATAGTTAGGTGATTACAACGTGTCATGTGATGCTATGTGACTATGAAGCGTTGTCTTGGTGAGCAGAGTTTTTACAGAGCACATCTGACAGGAAGGTGTTCTGTCGCAACATGAACACGTAGCCTGTCTCAGGTACACTTACTGTTCCCAAAACGTTTCCTTTATAACCTTTATACATTCCCTATGCTGAATTATCAATTTTAACACTTTCACTTTTGTTTGCCTCCTCCACCCATCTGTTTCCTCCCCTCATTTTTCCACTCTGTGACATATTGTATATAGTCCTCTGTATTTTGTTACCGGGTATTTTTTGTCTGTACTTCAAACACTTAAACCAAACTTGGCCAGCGGACTTTCATTAAGCATGTACTGTATAAACTGAAGGTTGTGCCTTTCCTGCCTTTTGAGTGCGACCTTCTGCGGTTAACTATATGCTACGATACCTTCGCTTCTCACGGTAACTGTTCCCAGGTATGTTATTCTCCTGCCTTTTGGACATGTGGTTTAGCGTGCCTGGCAAGGCGGCAGGCAGCTCTCCTGGCTCGATGTGTTTATGCAGGTGCGGGACGTTCAGGACACACCGCCCTGCAGAGTATTTTGGAGGTGCTTTTCAGAGCAGCTTACCCTGCAGTATTAGAAGGGGCCGCCTATATGTGGCATTTAAGTGGGACAGCCCAGAAAAGGCATTTCCTCGGCTTACTGGAAATGGAGTCTTAAAAAGCTTGAAACGGAGTCAAACACATCATAGTGAGAAATGCTCTAATGACAGCAGAAAGATTGATGTTCCCATACACAATGTGAGACAACAAGATCATCGAAAAGAAGAATGCTGAGCACGCGTTACATAAGCCACCTTGTTTTTTGAACAAGTGTGTGTTAGTGTGTGTTTCTTGAGCAAAAAAGCACTGCCATTCTCTTTGAGTTAAGCAAATCATAATCAAGGAAACTAGTTTGAAGGGCTTGCTTGATATCACAGGAAAAAACATGCAATGCTTTGTTGCTAAGAGACTGTAAAATATCCAGATGGAACAGCTTTAGAAGCAAATGTAAAACTTCTGTCTTTTGAAACCTTTGGACCAAACTGCTGTTTGTATTGTCTATTCAGTGCATATGTTTATCTGATGTGTGTGCCAGATTTGCAGGTTGCATAAAGTGCCACCTCTAAATTGCCTGTAGGTGTGACTCTGAATGGTTTTCTTTCTGTTTGGCAGACTGGTGAAGTGTCCAGGTTGTAATCTACCCCTTTCAAAGAGGGAGGTTTCCAGACCTAAGATAAGACCTAAGAAGACTTGTCGAGATAAGTCTTCTGGGTTTTTTTGTAGAAATCTTTATCTAGTTAAGAGTGAGTTAATCAGCTCTTGAAATAAATCAACCTCTTTGCTGTAAATTCAGCTGAAGTGTAATCTCAGAAGAATATCTTTGCTCAAAATGAAAATTAAAAGGCATTTTCACAGTGTCATCTTTTCCAAACATTAAATGGTGTTGTCAGTATTTGAAACAGGATGATAAGATAACAGTGGTCATCCTGTTTAGAAGTACTGACAGGGCAATTGTTTGCTATGGTTTCATTGTCAGGAAGCATGAGAGAGAAGAATAGCCTTGCCCTGCTTGGCTGACACTGTTCTGCAAAGTTTCCTGGATAATGAATTCCTCTGGTTTTGGTCAGCCAACAGTGAAAAACCAGGATAAAGAGGGGAGAAGGACTTAAAGAGGGAGAGAGGAGGCCTGAGGTGATTGTCCAGTCAGCATGGAGGGTGTTAGCAAGTCCTCTGTATTGTGGATAATTGCAGATTACTGGTTAGATAAGTGGATTGACTAGAAATGTGTGGGAGTACAGAAATGCAAAACAACAAACTGAATTTTATTTTGAAAGTGTCTTTTTAAGGTAGAACTTCGTCAAGTCTTCATGAACCCTGGTACTTCGATCAGAGGGAGGAAACTACCAGAGCAAATATTTTGCACTGCAAATTAGAAACCAGGCCTGCTGGCCACGGAAAGCTGAGTTCAATCCAGTACGCTTCTACCTGCTATCCTTCACATTAACAACCAGCGCTGGGGCTGACTGGATTTACACAGGCACAAAACCCTGTAAAATTCTCACTTTCCAGCATATTCCACTTTAAAGCATATGAACTCTGGCACCAGTTTAAAATGAGCGCACGCTCAATGAGCCATACTGTTGCTACGCTGGTTCAAACACAGATGCATCTTAAAACAGAGTACGAACATACACAAAGTACACTGCGCCTCTACAGCGGAGGGAACTAGGTTGAGAAATTTGAAAGAAAACAAACAGGATTCCAGAGCGGTGCGCTGTGGCGTGAGGCTGCTGGACTGAAACACAAAGAGAGGCCTGTTCACTGCATACGGGAGCATTCCAGCTAACAGAACAGGCTCTGGGATGCTGTTGACCTAAGCTACTTTAGAATGTTTGTGCAATAGCGTTTGACCACTTGATTAAAAATATCGTTTGATGCTGAAGTGGCTCTGTCCTAGCAACGGGCAGTTCAGACTGGTCTGAGCAGAGCAACATGCTGCGTGAAAGGATGGCTCTTATGAAAAGATGAGCACTGAACGGTTCGCTCACTGAGAATGAACATCCAAGTGTCACTTTTAGATTGCCATTGGAAAGCCTGTTTATTTCACCTTAAATGGTGCCACTTTTGTAAGCAAAATACATTTGAAGGTTGAGCAACAGAGTTGAGTATGTGGATTTAAGGGGATGCGACTGTTGAAACTTGCCATATCTTCTCTGCCAGTGCCAAACAGGTTATTCAGCTATTGACTCATGATTGGTGTCTTTTATGGGATTAGATGAAATAAGACATATTGCCAAGTTAAGAATTTATTCATTTATAAAACATGGGCCTCAGTAGCTTGTGGAAGATCCATACACAGCCACATCAGCCTGGCACCTCCTCATCATGCTGGTCGCCAGTTTTGTCACACACTGCCGTGAGATGGCATCCTATTCTTCAACCACCATTTTGCACAACTCGGGCAGTGTGGTTGTGTTGGCCACTCTCGCACAAAGAGCATGTCCAAACTGATCCCACAAGTTCTGTGAAATTAAGATCAGGAGTGCCAGCAGGTCATTCCATCTTCTCAACTCCCAAATTCTGGAGGTAGTTTCTAATAAAACCCACTCTGTGGAGGCAAGTGCCAGAATCTTTGAGTACAGGGTTCAATTGCGGAGATGTGGGAGTGCCACTGGTTGTAGAATCTCATCTTCATATCTCTATGCATTCAGATTGCTTCCAAAGATTACAAACCTTGTTTTTCTAGTGATGGAGATGCTGCACCAAACTATCAAAAGCTGCTACTGTATTTGTGTAGCAATCAGCACAGCATTCTCTGTGTCTTCCCCACACTTTGACCCTACAATCTAATTGCCATAGGCAGAATTTGGACTTGTCGCTGAGCAGCACTGTCAATCAACCTGGGGTACCACAAGCTCAAAGAGTCAGTGCATACTCAACTCTGCTGCTCAACCCTCAAATGCATTTTCCTTACAAATGTGGCACCATTTAAACGGACATAAACTGGCTTTTTAACAGTAGGATTTATTGCCAAGAACCATTGTTACATTGTAACAATTACATCGATCAAACACAAATTGAGAAAATAATTGAGGAAAGTGATAGAAATATGATTTAAATCCAGAATGATGGTAACAATAGGACACAACACTTTGTGAAGGTAATTCACTCACAGCCATTTAGTCAGTCAGATCCTTTTAAACCTGCATAAAACAATCCCCATGCTGCTTTTGTTGACCATTATGAATAAACAGTAAAAAGTAAAACTAGAACTAAGGACATGTTTCATTTTTTTTATTTTAGTTTATTTAGTTTTTCAACCACACAACATGTTTAGTTAGTTCTCTAGTCAAATTCTAGTCTTTGTTTTATTTATTATTTATTTTTATTACATAAAATATTTTGCTTACAGCTAGTATTAGTTTGTCAGCTAATTATTAACATCATAGCCAATATACCTTATCAACTTGATACATTTACAAATGTATATGCAAAAAATATTGTCAAAGGTCTTGGCTATCTCCATCTTTTACATACAGTCTATGTCATAATCATGCTTAAATTAGCATATAGCAGTCTTCTTACAGAGCGCAATCAACAGAAATTAGGCCTAAAATGTGTATCAGTATGATTACAGATTTTCACTGCCAAGTTTAACAATATGTTCTAAATCTGCTGATCTAAAATTTGGCTCTCGCAATTAATAAAATATTTTTTATTAGCTGAGGCTTAAAAATTACTGTTGATTGGATGAGTTTCACTGAGTTTTTTCTTTTTAATATGTCTCATTATACAAAGGGACTAGTTCCAATATGTGCCAGTCTTAACTTTAAACAAGAAAGCTGATATGAAAATTGAGATAGGTCTTGGATTTGCCAAGAAAAATCCAGCTCTGGGAAGTGAATGTGACCTGATTCTTTCTTTTTTAACTAATACCATAGAAATGCCCTTGAGCAATTTTCTGAACTCCAGATTGCTCTGATGGAGCTGCTCACTGGACGAACAGTAGAAGACTGTGGTTGCACTGGGCAACTGCCAGGTATGAATGTGTGTAACTTTGTACGTGTGAAGAAGGGTGTTGATGAAAGAGACTGTGTGTACTTGGCAAATATTCCCAGGATAAATTAAGGCAAAAAAGCAAAAGTCTATACTGAGAACCAAAAAAAGAAATGCTTGATGTGGTGGCAGATTTGTGCCTTTGATGGCCGGATTGAACCAGTCAGTGCAGAAACATGGGGATGAATTTAGCTGAAGTCTGACATTGATTCTTTTTGGCTTGTTGTGTCTTACTGGTTTATTAAACTGCCGCTTGAAGTCACCGACAAATAAAAAAAATTTAAAAAAAATGTGAAAAGGTATAGGCTTTGCAAAAATATAAACTCCTTGTCATGATCCCGGGTTTTTTACCGAGTCCTGTGGGTTTGGGACTTTCTTTTCTGTTTCTCAGTGTTTCTCTTATATGATTAGTTTGTTACAATTTATACAGTTTTCATTCTTGGTTTCTTTATGTTTATTTCCTGAGGCTGGTTTAGTTAGAATTATGTGGGTTCTGTTCGTATATGGAGGAGGTTAAGGAGAGGTGCAACAGTGAGGGTCTGCAACCATCTGTAAAACATGGTGGAGCCTCTTTCATGGTTTGGGACTGTATTTCAGCCAGTGGTGTTGGGCATCTTGTCAAAACTGATGGAATTATGAACACACAAAAGTATCATCAGAAACAGACATCATGCAATGCCATCTGGAAAGCATCTGATTGCCAACAGCTTCATTTTCAGCATAACAATGATCCCAAACACACGGCCACTGCAGGAAAGCATACCTGGATAGAAAAGCACACAGTTAAACACTATCAGTCATGGACTGACCTCCTCGGAACCCAGATCTCAACATTATTGAAGCAGTGTGGGATCATCTTGAAAAATAGTGAAACAAGACAGCCAGCAGCCAAAGAAGAGCTTTAAATGTTCTTCAGGAAGCCTGGAGAACAATTCCTGAAGATTACGACAAGTCTAAGAGAGTTGTGTTGAAGAATAAAGGCAGTCATACCAAATATGGACTTTGAAGCTGATTAGAATTGTACAAACTTTATTTTGGCTTATGTACTGCATTTCCATTTACCACCTATTTACAATTTACCTGGATAAGTAGAAATAAATTTGGGATGGCTCAAGACTTTTGCACAGTACTGTGTATCTCATACATTTTCTTTTTTTTAATTTTGGTAGTGAATGTCACCTCTTCTCCTTTTATCTTCGTTTCACCTTTTCAGTGTGATTGAGCTCATCTTGTGACATGTATATACATCTGATTTCATGTATGACATAAAATTCATCTCACCGTTAGCTTTTTCACACAGGAAGGTCTGGATAGCTTTTTTTCACCTAATAAACAAAATCATCATTTAGAAACTCTGGTAATTTTTTTAATATTAAAATGAGTTTGATGATCTGAAGACATGTAAGTATGACAAATATGCAAAAAATATATGCAAAAACTTATTTCTCAGCACTGTTATATCACTTCTCATCACATGGCCAAACAAGTATTTTTCCTTAATGTACAGAATTCATTTGAAGTCTTGTCTCAGTTATTCTCATAGACCTGATCTTTAACACACAGCTACATTTTTACAGTTAAAGGTAAATACCAGACGATAAAATGGAAACAAACAGTCTGAGAATCCCCCTGCTGTGGAAACATGACGAATCTATCACAACACTGTGAGTAAACTGAGGGCCTCCCTCCTTCACTCTTTCCTTCTCGTAAGCACTCCGTCAACCTTCTCTTCCTTCCTCTTCCTTTCTCACACACTCATCCACTTATTCCTCTCTCACGGTTTCGTGGATGTCCACACATCTCCAGCATGCTCGTGACAGCAAGCTGTGTTTGCGGAGCACCATTCATTCGATCACCATCATCTCTCCACCCATCGAACCCTCTTAACCCTTGACCCCGTCCACCTGCCTCCTCAAACACGCTTGTGCACACACTGTTAACACCTCTTCCTCTGTTAGCTCTTTCCGTCTCTGACGTCAAAACCCCTGTCAGTGAAGCTCATTAACAGGTATATCTCACTTGAGACTCAAGTCTATGGAATCCACAAACATGGAATCACATTCTTACTCACGAGACGTTTAAAATGATTTAAAATTGTATTTTTTTAAACATCTTTTTCAGTCTCTGAAAATGGTTGGGGAGGAGAGAGAAAGAGGTGTTTCATTATACACATGTAAACACTTAATGTCAGTAACTCTAATGACCGCGCATATTCTTGAGGACTCTCCATAAGGCTGTGTGCAGCGTACAGGTTACCTCATTCTTTTCCTTTCCATTACAATTATATTTTCTGGTTTGCTCTTAGCCCTCCAATGAGCTACCATGGAATGAGAGGAAACAGAAAATGGTGTGGATTTGTTTCCCCGACCGCCTAAAACCATGCAGTTAGCATGGAAGACTGTATACCATCTCAATATTTTAAGTGTAACTGTGGTTCAACAGGAACTAGAAACTAGAGCCAAATTCCTACACTCCCACCGTGACATACACCCACAATTTATTACCCGCCATTATGGAAACCAAGAATCAAATATCTACCAGGATCCAGACTCTAATTCCAATGGTCCACCATGAAGTTAAATCTTACCACTACATAACAATAACAAGAGTTGGATTCTGGCGAGGCCATGGTGCTAGTGTGTGTGTGTGTGTGTGTGTGTGTGTGTGTGTGTGTGTGTGTGTGTGTGTGTGTGTGTGTGTGTGTGTGTGGTCTGACTGGTGCCCACATCCTTCCAGGACAACAACATGGCCACCTAGGAGACACACATTCATTCCTCAATTACCTCCCTGCCTTCTTCCATCCATTCCCTCATCATTCATCCTTCATTCCCTCCAACAGCGAGGCGGCTGGAGGCTATGACGTCTGTTGTGTAATACGAATTCGCCATAGTTTGTCTTCCAGCATTTTTTCCTCGTGGTGACATTCCTCTGTTCAAACAGCCTCCTACATATATAGGAGGTGATTTGAGCTGAGCAAACCACACTTGTTCACACAAGACATTTGAAGGGGAGGTTGAAGAAATCCTTCTTTACTTTGCTTCTTGTTTATTAACGAGTAAATAAATGAACGTCCTGCCCATTTGACAGTTAAATCCACTCAATCAAGTATGTCTGCAGGGTAAGCAGGACTCTAGAAGTTGATCATGCTCCTGGCTTTGGAAGATGAATTATACACACTTACCAACCAATTTATTAGGTGCACCTCGCTAATACCAGGTTGGACTCTCCTTTTCCTTTAGAACTGCTGTAAGTTTTTGTGACATAGATTCAGTAAATTCCTGGACACATTCCTCAGGGATATTGGTCCATATTGGCATGACATTGTCAGTAGCAATACTAAGGTAGAATTTGATGTTTAAACAATGCTCAGTTGGTATTTAGGTGCCCACAGTGTGCTAAGAACTATCCTCCACACCATTATACCATGATTAGCTGTTGATCTAAGCATTATTATTATAATTGTGACCCTACCAACTACAGCAGAAATAGAGATTCAACAGACCAGGCAACTGTTTTCCAAGAATCCATCCTTTCACTTCTGCTTTTTCAGGGGCACGGGAGGCTAACCACAGTGCCATCGTGCATCTATTGTCTAATTCTGGTGAGTCCGTGTGAACTTTAGCCTCACTTTCCTGTTCTTAGTTGACTGGAGTGCCACTCAGTGTGGTCTTCTGCTGCTGTAGCCCATCTGCTTCAAAGTTTGATGTGTGTGCATTCAGAGATGCTCTTCTGTATACCCTATTTGTAATCAGTGTAATGAGTTTCCTTTAATTATTTATTTTTACCTATTCGAGTTACTGTTGCCTTCCTATGAGCTCAAAGCATTCTGGTCATTCTGCTCTGATCGCTGGCATCAACAAGGCATTTTCTCCCAGAGAACTGCAGCTCACTGGATATTTTCCTCTTTTTTTAGACCATTTTAGAGATGGTCATGTGTGAAAATCCAAGTAGATCAGCAGTTTCTAAAAATTGTTTGAACAGCCCATTTGACACCAACAACCATGCCATGTTCAAAGTCACGTAAATCCCCTTTCTTCCCCATTCTGCCAAAGTGCTTTGAGTTGCTGAATCTGGTGATTGTAACAACCAACTTAGCAGATAAGTGTAACTGGTCACAATGGAACCAATCGTTATCAGCGTAATGTTCCTGTTAGGCCCAAGGAACACAGCCCTGTATGCTAACACATACATTCCCTCATTTTGTAAATGAGTACGTCTGCGGTAGCTTATTTTTTCATAATGTAAGCTAAGCTAAATATTCTCTCTCTTTTAAGCTAAGCTTTCCCCTTCATTAACTCACACTTAAGCCTTGTATGATAACTAGTACAGAACCTGCTCAAAACGAGGACAGTTTGCAAAGGTACGATTGAGGTTTGCAACTTTCAAGAAAATTTCTCACTGTCTGCTGCAGACAGAATAAATTACAGAAGTCAAGTGAGACTAAAACAAAACAGCAAATTAGTGCAGTTTAAAATAAAAAAAATAAGCTGAAAGAAGCTAAAAAGCTAGTAGTAGAGTTACTTACAGTTACTCTTTAAGTTTATCCATCACCCTCTATCAGGTGGTGATTTTTAGTATTTTCAATGTTTAAGTATGTCTTACTGTTAATTTAAGTACACATCCATTCATACAACATACATACAATTCAGATTCAGATTCAGAAGTGGCACACTGTCATTGGCACAAAGAGGCCTGTAAAGCTATACTTAAGTAGAAATACTGCTAATAGTACTATGTTTTTAATCAACTCAAGTTTAAAAAACAAAACAAAAACAAAGTATGTCAGTTAAAATTAAAAAACAAACAAACACTAAATTCAGCTTGGTAAATGTAATCTTTTAGCCCTACATCTGAGCCAGACGATGCCAGTCCCTTATTCTTACTAACCTGGACACTAAAAAGGAAAGTCCCTTACATTTCTGCCTCTTTGATCCCTGATGGTAAATATCAGCCTGGTTTGGTGTTTACCAATTGGTTATTGAAGTTTTTTAAGCATTTACCACAAGCTCCTTGTGGCCTTTTTACGAGAAGCCGTTAGACTTCAAAAACACAGTATTTACTTTGTCTCAATGTCATTTCTTTGTTGTGTTTTTCAGCACAGGGAGGTACACAGTTTTTCACAGGTGCACTCTTTGGCGTGTGTGACATTCGATTTTTAGCTTTGAAACAGCAGGTGAGTGCAGCGGTTTCACCTCAGCCTGGAACATCCTGTCACATAACTGAGAGCT
Source organism: Copadichromis virginalis (assembly GCF_057382275.1). Classification (NCBI taxonomy): domain Eukaryota; kingdom Metazoa; phylum Chordata; class Actinopteri; order Cichliformes; family Cichlidae; genus Copadichromis; species Copadichromis virginalis. The sequence goes on along the minus strand of NC_140632.1, from coordinate 6,207,436 downwards.
ACTTCCTCCTCAGGAAAAAAAACATCAATATTTACTGGAATACACAGAAGCCTCCAAATCCAACCCTCCCCCCTAACCCACAGCATGCTTTTCTGTTCTAGTGCCAGTTGTCATCCCACCAGTGAGAGCTGTACCTCATCTTTATTTATGACCTTTTTTATTCTAATATTCATACACCGCAGAGAGGACATTTTGACAGCAAACATTCTGCATTCCTTCTGCTAGACTCCAAAGTAAAGTTTACATTCCTGGGATATTGGGTGGAATGCTGCCCTCTGCAGCTCTGGACCCCCTCGAGGAATACAAGTGGATGGAGACTGGGATGCTTAAGGAGAGGTTATGCAACACAAACTTTATTTAGAAAGTCCAAAGTCCTTATCTCAACATTACAGAGACAACCTGAGATTGCAGAAAGAGAGTGAAGACACTGAGACAAGAAAGTAATTGAGTTGACTTATCTATTCTTCTGTTTACTGAACTTTAGATGATTTGAAATTAATTTCTGATTATGAGTTATGAACTTCAGCAATCCATGAGATTTAATAGCAATGAAAATACTGTCAGTAACCCTGACTACCTTCAAAATAGAGACTGGATCCTCATGAAACCAAAAATAATGAATAAAGTTATGTACAACTTATCCTAACATTGTGCAGGTCTCCATATTCCTACCATGATAGCTCTGAACCCTCAGAGTGGGGTGCGCTTCTTTAACAATGTTCAGGTTGCGTGGTAAATGTCAAGGTAACATTAACAAGAATGCTAGACCCAGTGTTTCTTAGCAGAACAGTGCATCGTAACAAGACGATCACTCGTATTCACCTAACCCATCAGTAGTTTTAATGCTGCGGCTGACTGATGCATTTAATAACAAAGTAGAATGGACAAGAGGTAGCATGAGCCATAACAACGGACAGGACAAAAGGAGGTTAAAACAAGTGGATAAAAATACGATTGATTTATGATGGGAACAAGTCTGCTGCTAACAAGATTTCAGTTGAAAAGATAAATAAGCTACTGCTCCATTGCTCCATCGGATAATAGTATTTATTAGTAGATTTGCACCCTACATCAGGAGGGGACACTTTGTCCATCTCAAGGACACTCAATGCACTGCATGGCTACTGAAGGGCTCGAAATTGTAGTTTCTTTAGGGGACAGTCTGAACTTTGATTCAAGTGAACTAACATGGATCATACACAGATGATCTAATTTAAGGAAAGATCAGAGCCCTGATTGGTTGGCCTGATTTAATTGTGTCACTACATAATGATTTGTCTGCATGTGAGCACTACTATAAAACAGCAGGCAGCAGAAGTGTTTATGTAGCTGTTCTGTTTCTGGAAAAAAGTGTTTCATAAGCACATTAACATACCACTCTAATAACATCATTAGAATGCCACTGAAAAATAAAAAGTAAGGTCATTGCACTGTGGTATATTATGAGCTTTATAGCAGCCAATACAACACTGCCCCCTGCTGGCAGCAATAATTACCTACTTTCTAATTCAGAAATGGGCTTTTTACCAAACACACCCATTATCATTAAGGTAATGTATATTATAAAGTACCTGCTGTGAAAAGTGCTTTGAATGTGGTGAGCACCTAAATTTACACATAAAGAAATGTGTTATCATTTCAAATGACTTCACTTAATGAAAACAGTTTTGTTTTCTGCATCTGGGAAAAATGCAATGAAACCTAGATTTAATGAGTCTAAAAGCATCTGTGTAAAGCAAACCAGGTAAATCTGACAAAAGATTGGATCAGGTGAATTGTAGGAAATGTAGGTTCCAGTGTTTTTGGAGCTTTTAGGGACTATAAACTGGATATAAATGGTGGACACACCCACTCTGACCTCAGCCACGGTTTCTGAACTGAGCAATTTAAATCCATGTACATGTTAGCTGCTAATTAGGGATTCCTACTAGATTAATAAACCGTCATTTCTATCCCTAAAACAGAAATACAGGCCTCTTGGACAGACTTCAAGTCATAGTATTTCAGATAGGTACTGTACATAACCCTCAAATTCCTAAGCTTATTTTGGAGCTAAACATTCAAAAGGCCATTAGAGGAACTGCCATTTCTGCCGCTTCTTGTTGGCTTCAATTTTGAGTTCCATGTTTTTAACAATGTTCTCTTTCATGTCCCTCGATCTGTTGGAAGTCTAATATTTATTACTTTGGTTCGGCCGTGACTCTGGACCAGTTGAAATGTATATCAGTTTTCTGCTCTGTGAATTAATGTAACTAGGCAATGCATAATTCAGAATTTGAGTTACAATGATCAAAATTTCTTCTCCCGTCTCTGGAAAAAAAAAGTTGACACAAGCAATGCCACCTTCTCTTCCATTTACGTTTTTTCAAACAGCTTCTTTCAGGGAAAAAAAAGAAAAGGAAAGCTAATAGCAACTTGTTATTTCCTCTGGTCCATCTTCTGATGACGCACTAACAAACTTCGCTTCAGTGAGGTCATTGTCTGTTCCAGAGGAGGTTATTATCTCCACTTTTTAACTTTTGAGCGAAAGAGTGTAATTTCCATATACTATTGCTCCTGTTAGCTGTACTTATGTGATAAATTGTTTTTCTAGACACATATTATTATAAAATGATATGCATTAACACTTCCACCAAAAAGTTAAATCCTTTTAAACATAAGTCCTTTAATTTGTCCTCCAAAAGCTAAAAATCTCCAGCTTCTCTTGTGGTAACTTTGTACCCAGTCAAACTTTCCTCATCCTCCACAGCTGGGAGGTTTCTGTTGGGAAGGAAAATTCTGCTCAGCTATTTGCAGCAACCTGCTACTTTCTGTGTGTGTAAACAGCTCAAAATACTCCCTGTCCTACTGACGCTCAGTTCAACTCTTTCTGTGCCTCAGTGATGAATTTGCAACAGTGTCCAGTATTCCTCATCACTCGCTCTGCCATGGAAACTTTTGCTTTCTGCGTCACAGCAATCTGTTACTTCCACATCCGAGTCCAACTCCAACACTGTCTGTTCTGAAATATTCTAGCTACCTCAACTGCTCCCTGATCTCATCCTCTGTTGAATGCTATTTCCTCCTGTTTACATTAAACAAGAATATCATATAACCTACCATATAACGCGGATTTTTAACTATTTTCAAGGTACACTTGAAGATGTTTTCCATTAAAATTCCCATGAGGTGTACCACAAGATCTATTACTAGTCCTCTTTTCTTTTCTTGTTTTTCACTTCACTATTTATATTTAAATGCTATTTTTGTGAAATCAGAGACATTCACTTTTATGTAAACAACACTGGGTCTGGCATAACCCCAGCCTTTAATGAAACATTTACTTAGGCCACCCTTATCTGGAAAAAATGCTGACTCAGTATTGTCACCAAGAAATAAGAACCAGCTCTCAAAAGACACTCAAAGTTTACACTCAACCCTGGGTACATACAGGTAGCAAGACTCAGATCTTGATCAGATAAATTTCCAATACTAGATTCCCTAGAAATGAGATGATGACCACTTTGTACTCTAAATCTAAAGCTTTCACAAAAATAATTGCAAATATTTACCATAGTACCAGAGGAACCAACGTTTAACTGGTTCTTGACTACTTTCTTTTTCATCTTGGTTCCATGAAACACAAAAACATGAATCTGCAAAGCAACTTCTTGGGAACCTCATGGATTTTAAAACGCTTTGATATGAATTACAGGTTTGATTTTTATGAGGCATTGTGCAAGAGGAATGCCAAGCCCATTTTGCAAAAGTCAACAGTTGGTTGCAGCCTGTTACACAAAATGCTCTCACCATGGTAACTAACTATTGACATATGTGGAGGCATATGGGGCAGTTGGTGATGACTAATTTGAAATTGAGTAATTGGTAGATTTAAATTTCATCTGGCTGTCTGTGATTTTGAGTATGGGCATACAGTAAACACCAATTTATATTAAACTTTCAGGTCATACTATAGTTTAAATCGAAATCATCACAGACTTAAGTATTGATTATCATCATTTTCTTGTCTTTCTCTCATACATATCCTTAATAATAATAATAATAATAATAATAATAAATAATTATTTTTTTTTTAAAACTGCTCTAAATTTTGTGGATTTTTTTGTTTTTCACCGAACTCTTTCAAAACTGCCCTGGGATAGTTACAGGAACTGAATAGGAGGCTGTGAAATCTCAGCTTTTTTCCCCACCAAGAAATTTTTTTTATTTTGTGAAATTTAAAATGTCAATTCAAGTCATTAACAAAGTGCTTCGATTTTCAAAATAAAAAGGTCACAGTTGACAATGAATCTGTCTCAGCTCTAGTATGACGGGAGGCAAATCACCAAGAGGTCATAAGATCAAGAAGAAGATGAATAAGACAAAACAATCCAAACTGTTCATGGGTTAAGTTCAACCCCCCACCCCACCCACCTCCACCTCCCTTTTCCCCCCTCTTTCTTCCATTTGTTACTGAAAAGGAAAATGAATCAAAATAAAGTTTTAAAAATATATTTCAAAAAAATTATTAATTTGCTATCTCACTTCAGCTTTCTACCTCCAACTTGGTAGCAGTACAACAGTCTCAGAAAGTGCATAATCTAGTTTCAAGTATCCTACAATTTTGGTTAAAAATCACTCTTCACACTTCAGATTCTGAATTTTTATTTAGCAAATAGAAGACAGTTCGCACGCACACACACATAATTTTCCATCGGGTTCAAATACAGAAGCATGACAACAACAGTGTTAGTGTTTACTAATACAAGGCAACTTAGGATACTTTGCATTAGTATATTTTGGTTTAAGATCGGTCGTCTAATTATTTGTTTTTAAAAACAAGGGATAAGAGAGTTCTCACAGAAAATAGTGACAACTTTCCTTCAGCTCTTACGTAATTTGCTCAATTAGATGCCTTTTCCTGAGAACCACAAGTGAATGCCAAATAACCTACAAATGCTCTCACTGTGTATTACTTGACTTTGCACTATTTACTGTGAATATTTTACTTCAATCCTTTGTGTGACAGGCAGTGAAATGAAAAGGATTTCCCTGACAAGCTAAAAGAAATAAGTCCCTACTGAATGTACAAACATGATTATTGGAAAAAGAAAAAAAAAATGGGACGCTGGGTAAAACATTTTTTTCATGGTTGGCTACGTTTTCTGTGTTCACTGCATTCTGCTTTTACTTACATTTTACACAGCGCTGCCATTTTCCCAGAATTGGTCTCATAATAACAAACCCTTCCCCTTATTATTTGGAGTGTAGTCTAACGTCTTAACAGCAAGATTAAAGTTGCACTTGCTTTTATTTTTGTTATACATAAGACTGAATAAAAATCAAATCACTTGAAATATTGGAAACAACAGATAAAAACACTGTTGCCCCTCAGAGGCTTTAAATATTCTGACTGTAGTTTGGCTACATTTTACTGCAACCCACACCTAGCGCTTGTTCATTTCCACTTAATTTACATACTGCACTTCATTGTTTTATTGCTGAGAAACTTATAGTATGTGGATTTTGCATATGTAACCAGACAAAAAGAGGCAGCTGCAGCAACGTCCCCTACCAACATGCTGCTTATTGCACCCAGGAGCGTTGTGTGTATTGTGTACATTCAATTTATTGGAGCGACTCCACATTGCTAGGGCAGGACGTACTCAACAACAATGACTGCCACTAAACACGAATACTCGCCTCTTTCATCTGATAAGTCTTCCATTTCAGAGGAAACCATGCCTAAATCAGACACTGATCATGACAATAAAGCTACCAGAGCTAGATTTGCTTCACAGCAAACAAGGTTGTAGTCCTGACATTGAGGACTACAATATCTTAAAAACATAATTGATTAAAAAAAAAAAAAAAAAAAAAAAGCTTAAAAAAAAAAAAAGAGACGGTGTTTCAATCTTTTTCCCCTCTGTCAGTTTTTGAAGAAGAAAAAGATTAAGAATGAAATTTCATTCTTGGTCCATGGTGATAAACACAGGAGGAGGAGGAGGAGGAGGAGGAGGAGGAAGCCCTCAGGCTTTGAGGGAGCCCCAGATGATTAGTCCTACTACAACAGCAACAACAACCAACACTATCAATATAATGCAGATCTTCTTCCGGGAGCTTTGCTAGAAGAAAATAAGCAGAAGGAATTTAATGTTTTTGAATTTTCTTTCCTTTATGATCTAACTAATAAGTTGATTAAATGATGTAGAGTCATGCACACATTCTGCTTTACAGAAACGGGCTCTAACAACCAGTCTTGCTTTACTAATCCAAGTTAAAATCTCATTTTTCTAGCATTTATTACAGCTCATCTGTCTTTTCATACTCCTGTTCCTCACCACTTCTGTCATATCATACATTAAGATATCTCTGTCACATTACCTGGTGGCCTGCAGCTCGGGCCAGCTGGTGCACCCCTTTCTGGATATTGGTCTCGGTATTCTCCACGTTGGCTTCTATGCTATCTGCAGGAAACAAAACAAAATACATAATTTACTTGCGGTAAGAGTAGAAACTGCACAATCCTGCTCACTGAGCCGTAAACTGTCAATGTGAAGCTGTTACACCTGTCAGCATTAACTTACTGAAAGATTCTTACCTATCATGTCTCCTTGCTCGTGGACCATCACACCCAGGTCCTTGAAGATGTCATTTATGTCTACGATGTCAGACTAAAAATCAAGAGAGCCGGTCCATATTCAAGAGGCACTTACAGTATGTTTGTGACTTTGTGTTTGTGGAATTTTCTTTGCACAGATATTAGGTGTTGAAATTTGATCCCTACCTCCAGCTGCCTTAGAGCTGATTCTCTCTCCTGGATCAGTCTCAGATCTTCTTCAGTGACAGCGTCAGCCTGAACCTGTATCTGGGAATCACTGCATACAGATGCAACTAGAGTAGTTAAAACATTATTTACTATAATAATAAAAAGCAGAAAGAATAATACTGTTCAGAAACAGTGGGCTTACCTCGGTATAGGAGGAACATTTCGAAAGCTGTCTTCAGGCTGACCACCCTGCTAGAAGTCAATTGAACACATTTAAGTCTTATTGTTGCAAATCTGCAGAGGTCCTTCTATTCCTGATTATGGGTATAGCAATGATTCAGTAAGTACAGAATGTCCTTTGCTGCAATATGTAAGTAAAAGAAAAAGAATTATTCAGTATTTGCAGAACACTTCATTGTTAAAATATATGCATGGCCAAGTTGAATAAATTCACCTTGCAGCTTTATTTACTGTGCAAAAATAAATTATTAAACATAGCAGCAGTAACACGCTGTTCCTACTTATCAGCAGCATAGCAGATAAAAAAAAAAAAAACTTTGAGTGAAGCGAGATAAGCAAGAGTGAGATACGGGAACACAGCTGTGAGTGGGTCCAATCATGGGAATCTGTGACTACAACAATCACAATTAAAGATACTTTTTGATTCACAATCATGTGACAGCTTCATGTGAAACTACTTCTGAACTGACGCCTGCAGTTACAACAATTTTAAGAGAGGAGTGAAACTGTAACCAGCTGTGACTATTTCAAGCAAGCACTGTGGTGGAATACAGTGCAATAACAATTTTATGTGGATTTTTGTAAAAATAAAAAAGTAGACATTTCTCAGCAGAAGCCGACATACTGATGAGAGAAACCCAACAAGGTTTGTGAACGAGCACTTTGTGACAGTGGGGAGAGAAAGATAACCCCCTTAACATGCAGCAGAACTACACTCAGCGATGGTGACCATCTGCCTCGGCAGGCTGGGGAGAGGGGAAGCAGAGAGTGAAAACAGTAAGAAACACGAAAGTGAGAACAAACACTAGTGAAATCTGCTGCTGAAAGGAAAAAGGCAGTGAGCCTTGATGTACAGCACCTACTTGTTTTGCTGGATTGTTAGTGCAAAGCTTAAACAAGCTACTAAAAAGCTTTGCATAAAACCATTTTTTATTTTATTTTCTATGGTTTCAAGAATGTCTAATTTTCAAGTCTCTACTCTTCTGTAGGTTTTCAATAGGATACCAAACATATTCTCCTCTGCTATCCATCACAAGCACTTATGCTGACAAAAATCGCCTGTATGTGTCGTCCAGTTTATGGCTAAGCAGAAAAACACAACACTTCTTAAACAGCACTTCACACGCGTGTCAAAAGACCTGAATTCCGTCTAAATCTACGCAATGATGTAATATATGTGTTTACATTTATAGCAGTGGCTTCACCCCACTCTCATACTCCCATACAGTACCTATTTTATAACTGTCGTTTAATGCTCTACCCAACAACTTGGTGATCTGATGACAGGCAGTTACTTACAGACAGTCTGGAGCTGGCTCTGACTCTGGCCACAAACTCCTTCTCTTTGCTGGCGGCATCTCGCTGCGACTTTTGAAAGCTGTTCAGAGCAGCGGAGAAGTCGTTCAGCAGGCGCTCTCTCTGTATCTTTCTCTGACGCTAAAGTAAACACAAAAATATTGTAAACAGATGAACAAATGGACTTGTCAGAACTATGGTCTGTAGTTAATCAGTCTGGTATGGTACCACAGATTCTACAGAAAAGATGGATTACAATGTTCATTGGTCAGTGGACTGCTATTTTGAACATTTAGATGTTGCCATGGTTTCTTTGGAACTACAAGTAACCACTTTGAATGAAAGAGTGAAGCGCTATGATGTGATATATAAATAACAATTATAGCTAAGAAGAAGCCAAAAGCATTTTTGTTTCAATCTGTCAACACGTTTATTTCTGCAGTGAAGCTGTGAAGTTGGGCATTTAACATGGGAGTCTATGAAGACTGACTCAATTTTGTAACCAGGCCCCAGGGACATGTGAGGAACTACAGCCTTTGTGCCAGTGAGTTTATTTTTCAGACAGAAAGAGAGGTTGTTCTTTGTGGTTTGCTTGACTGTGACAAACCTTTTAGATCAGGAAGACTTTAGAAACTCATTACCTGATCAGGTCCGACTGGGAGTGCAGTAAAAGCTTTCATCAGTCGGTCAGTCTCCTTTGCCAAGTGGTTGCCTTGTTGCTGCTTCTGTTGACTAATGACATTAAAAAATGAATTTGTTAAAGTAGAGAATAGTACTCAGACATTACAAAGACAAAGGATGGTAGGCATAATACTGTGCATAGGTTTAAAAGGAATCAGAAGTAATTTAGAGTATATAAAAAAAATTAGCCGGCATTAAACATTGCTGTAATAGTCTAACATTTTCTACGCTTGCACATTTACACTTTCACTAAGATACTTCTGATAACAGCCCAGGTATGTAAATCCAACCAAGCCCCAGTAACTCACATCGTCTGTAGTAGCTGGCTGCTGTCCTGTTCAGTTCCCAGCACAGAGATTGCCCTTTGCAGCTCGGAGGCTGGCAAGAAAGTCACAGAGAAGCATGTTGTTTATTTGTATTGAAGTGTGTCCACGTGTTGGACGCGCTGGCTGACAATAATGCGTTTTTATGTGTGCATTTCTTACTCAGCAGTGTGATCTTCTGGATGTTGGAGCTGATCTGGTTAACCAAAACACTGGGCTCCTCTGGAATCCCAGCCTGGTAGGCCATGATGAAACCTACGAGGACACACAAGACCACAGGCTTCACTCGACTCGCTCATGAGTTACCAGTGAGATCTAATTAGCGTCTGGAGTCAGCTCACTGTTCTCGTGACTGTCATGTGTAGAAAAAAAAAAGGAAAAAAAAAAAAAAAAGAGGCTTTCGGGGTGAAAGCATTTGTGTAGATATAGTATAATCATTGTATTTTGCAAATTTCCAAGAAGAGATGTTGCAACTGTGTTTCTATTTATGGCGTCTTTGACATTAGGTACAGCATTAAATACAAGATAAAACAGTGATTTCTGTGATCTCCTCTCCCCAAAAATGATGCAACGTTTGTGACACCCCCTTACATTTCACCTTCTTTCTACAGGTTTTCATCTTGAAGCAAAGCTCCAGAAATATCTGTTGAGAAGCTCACTACTATCTTTCACTGGGTGCTTCTTAATACTCATGAACTCAGTCTGAGGTTTTATTCTCACACAACACAGTAAAGCCTGCCACACGGCTGGTGTCCTCATTGCTCACAGTGTTTAATAAATTTGAGTTCAGAGCTCTGAGAAGGCAAGTTTATTTCTTTTATACAGGAATACAGTGGACCCACCCCCAAACACTGAGTACAGTGTGTGATTAGTCACAGTAAGCTTACGCTTCAAGCTAAGAGGAGCAAGGATGGAAGCTGAAATAGTAAAGTGAAGGAGTGGCTTAAATAAATCACTTTATAATATAACTCATGACCTAGAAATGGTTCAGAGGTCCAGCTTCTTTGGAATGTGATACTGTAAACATGAGTAACCTGAAACAATAAAAAATACTGTAACAATAACAAGTTTTATGCTGGTACTTATCCACTAAAAACACTGCGAAACTAATACACTTACATTATTGAGGGATCACACAAATGATCATTACAGCTAAAATGATTTGATATCAATGCTGTGAAATAAAATATTATAAATATGCTGCAGAATTAAAATATTTTCATCTTTTAACCTTAAAAAAAAAAAAACAGCTATCAAGGCCAAAAGGAAAGTCCTACAGTCTGATAAAGGTGCTCATATCATACTGTACAACCTGAAGTGAAGGAGTGTTGGGCCGGGAATATTTAGCACAAGCTCCTCATGCAGACTTCCTGACTCAAAAAAGACTGAAACTTAGTATGCAAATAGCCACCTGCTAAGAAACTGTCACAGTGACAGGATATTTCTCGTTTGCTTTAATTAAAAATTAAAGTGTGATTAGGGTTAATTAAACCAACGTGCATGTTCTGTTTCTGTCTCCTTGCCAACAAGGAAAAAATGCGGAAATCACCAGAGTATTTTTTTTATGCCATCAACATGAACGGATAAACTGCAAATACTTAGTTATGACCTACTTGTGTTTGTTGGGGTTAACGCTGTCCTAATGTTACCTGTACACTGCTCTTCATTTTAACATTAGCGGGTTTAAGAGTCATGAAGTTACAAGGGAAGTCAGTATGAAGATGTTTGTCGCTTTTCGTTGTAAAACAAAACAAAAAAACTTAAAAATACGAAACAACCTCGTAAAAATACGTTGGTCGTCTAAAACGTTAGTGAAATTGTCAAGAATGACTAAAAGTTTACTTGAGTTGTGTAAAAGTTTGAACTTTACCTTTCTCGTGACTTGTTTCTTGCGTCGTTGTGCTTCCTGATTTTTACTTTTGGCCACTCCTCCGTCACATGATGTCTGCTGCACTCCCAGCGAGATCGCAGCTGTAAATTAAAGGTGTCAAACGGTAACATAATGCAGGCCAGAAAAGTATAGAAACAAAAAACTGTCCTTTTCTTAAAAACAGAGCAACGACGCAGCACAGGTTAAGTGCTTCATGATCTTTCATTCTTAGGTATTTATCGGCTGTAGGCTACCAGGTGAGATGCTGGTTCGTGGGCAGGTGAGGGGTCCAAATCAGTTCCAAAAATGCTAGTTTACACTGGACAACATCAGTGCTTTTAGTTAGTGTAAGAGCCATAAAAAGGATTATAATTCTGTTTAGGTCTTGGGTGTCATATATGATGCTCGGGGCCCAGAATCGGCCTAATAAATTGAATTCACATTGAATTGAATACATTCCTTTTAAATCGTGGGCCAACTTTACAAAAGCCCCTTTCTCTGAACGTAAAGACGTTTAACAGCACAATTAATCCCCTTTTATATAAGAAACAATTAGTGCAATTTCAACCTCACACCTATGCCGTTTTTCTACATGGTAAAGTTGGCTGGTTGGTTTCCACAGTGTGTTTTTTAGCCTGTTTCCTTCCCATCGTGCCCAACTAGTCACTGCAGATGGCCTCCCCTTGTTGAGCCTTGTTCTTCCAGAGGTTTCTTCCTGTTAAATGGAAAGTTTTTTATTCCCACTGTCACAATTTGCTTTCTCATAGAGGGTCATTTGATTGTAGCAGTTTTCTCACTGTTATTGTAGGTTCTTTACCTTAAAATATAAATCTACTTTTGATTTGGCATTAAGTAAAATTTAATTGCACTATGTGTGCAGAAATGTGCACAACAATATAAGTATGAATGTGTAAAGTGTGTCCATGTGCTTCAGTGTGTATGTATGTTACTAGTCTAGTTGATTCATGTAGGGTGTTCACTTCTATGTGCATGAGTTTCCAGTCCAGACTCTGAGTACTGAGCTTTCTGAGGCCTGAAGGAAGAAACTGTTGCACTGACTGGAAGTGAGGGACTAGATGTTCTGGTACATCTTGTGAGGCGGCAGGAGAGTAAAAGGTTTGTGTCAGGTGTGTGGGGGATCATACACAATGATGGTGGCTTTGTGAATACAGAGTTTGTGGGAAATGTCCTTGAAGGTGGGGAAAGAAACAGTGGTCCTGCAGCTAACATGGGTCATAACTGATTAACCACAACAAAAACAAACAACTGACAGGTGAAATGAATACATTCATTATCTCTTTGCAATGCAGCGTTTTCATGGAAAACCTTGTATTTTAAAATTCTTGTGAATGTTACTTTTACAGGTGTCTATCCACCAAATATTTCACTAGCACCCTCCAATGGCAGCATCCTCCTATTGCAGGACAGCGCATCTTGCCACTCCACAAAGCTGCTCTGGACACTTAATTTGCATAAATCAAACTCCTCAGATCCCAACCTGAACATTCACGAAGGAGCCAGAATAGATCATCCACGGTGGACACACCAACAAGACCAAAGGGCTCATGTTCATGCATTAATGGGCCAGAACTGAACTGTGTACAAATGATGGATGTAATGTAAATGTGTCAGTCTCTAAAGCACTTTGGTTCACCTTCTGTGGTTTATATGTGCTAGATTGCCGGTTCAAGCCCCAGCTTGGACAGTCTCGGTCGTTGTGTCCTTGGGCAAGACACTTCACTCGTTGCCTACTGGTGGTGGTCAGAGAGCCCGGTGGCGCCAGTGTCCGGCAGCCTCACCTTTGTCAGTGCGCCCCAGGGTGGCTGTGGCTACAATGTAGCTTGCCATCACCAGTGTGTGAATGTATGTGTGAATGTGTGGATGACTGGATGTGTAAAGCGCTTTGGGGTCCTTAGGGACTAGTAAAGCGCTATACAAATACAGGCCATTTATACATACATGCCACCATATTGCTGAAAGATATTTCTTTTTAATTTGCTACCCTACTTTACATATAAAATTGGCTTTGCTTTCAGAATAATGCAGAATCTGGATTAAATAGTATTACCTAACAGTTCACTTGCTAACACCACCTCAACTTTTTAAAATTGTAGTTATAATTTGGTTCTTGGTGTTTACTCCATGGTAATTGGTAATTACTCCGTGGTAATTTTACAAAACACATTATGATGTTACATAAAGCTATGAGACATGTTCTGTTTACCAGACACATCAGGCACATCAAAGTTCACTCAGATTAACCAAATCAATAACAGTCTTAACTTCTGTATCCAGTACAGACTCACTGGAGTATACTGCACTTTGTTAGGTGCACTGGTTTGACTGATTCTTAAGGTGATTCTCTAATCAGCCAATCTCATGGCTGCAACTACATGCATAGACATGTAGACCATATCTAAATGTCCAGGCACATAGCCAAGGCCAAGATAACCTAATGAAGTTCAAACTGAGGATCAGAATGGGGATGAAAGGTTATAGTGGCTTTAAAGGTGTTGGTTGTTGTGGGCTGGTCTGGCTCTTTTAGGAATTTCCCCACTCAGCCATCTCTAGGGTTTCCAAAGAAAGGTCCAAAAAAGAGAAAAAAGACTGCTTCAAGATTATAGTAAGGCAACAGTATCTCAAATAACCACTGAACCTTGAAGCAGATGGGCTCCAGCAGCACGCTGGATGCCACTCCTATCAGCCAAGAACATAAAACTAAGGCTATGGTCAGCACCTTGTTGAGTGTGTGACACAAAGAATTAAGGCAGCTCTGATGAGAAAAGGGGGCCCAACCTGGTGCGAGCAAGGTGTAACTAATGAAGTCTTCGGTGAGTGTATGTGAAAGTAAATTTTATGAGTTTTTCCAGATAAAAAGTGTTATCTTTGGCTACTTAAGGGGGTAAAAATCTGTATAATTTTTCCAAGGATTCTTAGAATTTATTTGGGGTTTGTGTTTCCAGATTCAATTTACTGATGGTATCACTGTATCACTATAAAAGTTGTGGATTTGGGTTCATGTAAACAAATCAGCTTGAACAATGAACAGATGTACTTTGCACTGAACTCAGTATTCTATGTTTGGACAAAATTGAGCTCTATGTACTTAAATTCTCTTATCTGTTGGTCAGGGTCCAGTGAGCCATATGTCACATGGACTAATGTGATTGGTGCACATCTGCATGCACTGACTTTGATATTCAGAGAAGTTACAAATGCTGTATTTAAGGGAAAACTCTCAGTCCAGAGTAGCTGCTCTTGACTCTGTCCTTCTCTGCAGACCCAACACCTCAGTCATGCTTCGTTTGCTGGTCCTTGGCCTTGTCCTGGCATGTGCAGTGTCTCTCAGCAGCTCTGCAGTAATTCTAGAAAATGGCGCTCCCATCCTTTGGGCACAAACGGCCAGCCAAGTGACTGAGTTGCCAATGCACGATGGGATTCTGGTTCCAGACCCCTGGAACTACCTTCACCGCATGAGTTTATACCGGCTGATGATAGCTGCTACAGACCCCTTCATGGGATCCATGGGGACAAATGCTACTGACAGTCCGCTGTGGGGACTGCCACTGCAGCTTGGATGGATGTTAACTTCAGGTGAAGTCAAAGTATCATTTCTTTTTTTTTTTTAAGTCAATAATAATCCTTTCATCACAATTTAACAAACTTTGTAGTACAAAACTGAATAAAGAGCCTCCTAATAATGTAACTAACAAAGAAACAAGACCACAGCTAATGATCTGTTGTTTTTACAGGGCGTCTCGCTGATCCAACGGGTGCAACAACTTGTGGCCTGGAAGCAGAGCCTTTGTGCATTTCTACCCAGAGTTGGTGGGCCTGTAAGTACAAGAAACAAATGCATAAAAAATAAACACAGGGGGAATACAAATGACCTCTTTATGTTTCTCCAGGTGTGAACTATTTTGCATCTGTACTTCCCTTTCTGTCTGCTGCACAACAGGGCTTCATGGGAGCAGGAGCTCAGGTATTATCTTAAACTGAAAATGAACACTTTGAAAATAAAACAACAACAACAACAACTGCAATAATAATAATAATAATAATAAGAAGAAGAAGAAGAGGACACTTTTTCATGCCATCACACAAATATTTGCAGTTTAAATAATAATGAATATGACCATTTTGTATTATTTATAATGTATGTTATATAGTGCATATTATCATGTATGTTATTACATTACCAGGTCCAGATGCAGGTGCCTGCAGGAGTACAGGACTATTGTACAACTTATGCTGACTGTAAAGCTAAATACCCTGATGCCATGTCTAAGTGGGATGCTTTTTTTCAGGTATTGAAACACAGATATACACTGGTACATATACACACAGTTTCTATTCACATCATATTATCCCGCAATTTTAAAGGGGAACTGAACTTGTATTATTTTGCCCTTAGTAGAAAACATTACATTTTAAAAAGTCAGGGCCATGTGCCATTATAGTTCAAAACGGGTCTGTTTTCCCTGAATGCACCCGCTTTATGAAGCAACAAAGCTACATTGCTGAAATAGGTGTACTCCTTTAATTGTTCATATTGTTTTAAGGGTCTGAAGACTACTAGTGAATCTCTTCTGCCTGATGATGTGAAGAAAGACACTATCCTTGGTGTCTACTGGGACGCCCAAATGGCTTCAACCTATGCCTCTGCAGCATGTAATCCCAGGTAATTTCTTTTACTTTTACTGTAACCATGTTGCTTATTAATTGTAGACTATATCATTTTCATTTTTTATTCTACTGCTGTAACACAACATCCCTTGTTAGATCAATAAAGTATCTATTTTTATCTATCATAAAATCTATCATTTTAATGCATTTCATTAGTAAACATTTACACATACCCTCCTCCCCCAGTCACCCATCCTGTTTTTACATATTACAAATCATGTACACACACATTCATACATGACAATGACATTGACTAAATCTACTTCATCTTTTTTTTTTCTGGCAGTCTTGTTATTTTTAGCAGTGTCAGTACTCTTTCCAGCACAAATTTTAACATCAATGCCCTTATTACCAATACTAATGATGCTGGAAAAAGTATTAAAGCAAAAGTGATCACTATCCTTATTATTTATAAATGTTTATAAACAAAAAAAAATTTGTCCACTGAACTATTTTTGATAGTTCAGTGCACGCCAAAACTACCAAGGACGAGGCCTTGCTGTTTTTCCCTGCAAGTGGTCAAAAAAGCCAAACATTTATCTCAAATTTCAGCTCTCTTAGGCTACGTTCACACTGCAGGCGAAAGCGCATCAAATCCGATTTTTTTGACCCTATGCGACCCATATCCGATCATGCTATGACAGTGTGAACGGCGCAAATCCGATATTTTCAAATCCGATCTGGGTCACTTTCGTATGTGGTACTGAATCCGATACATATCCGATGTTTTAGAAAGCGACTGCTGTTTGAACGGTCAAGTCGCATTAAATCCGCCTTTTACGTCACCGACACAAGACTGAAGCCAATTATCAGCGCCAGAGAAGCGCCCGAGAAGACATCGCGAACGCTTCCTGGCCATCCAGTGTAGATGTCAGTGAAACTGTTGGGAAGACAATGTGAACATTTTATTTGTACTGTATAATCTGCAGATTCTGACAGAAATCTGCAGCTATCATTTGAAGCACCGCTCCTCTCTTAAACAGCAATAAGGATCATTATTAGGTTATTTACATTATTATGTAAATAACAAAATAACTTAAAGCAAAAATTGGGAAACGAAGTCCGAAGTCTGCATATTAAGGGCCATCAGTCAAACAATACTGTTGCTCTGGGTCTAAACAGAGCTCGTTGTGTGTGACAGCTTCTTTTGCGCATGCGGGCCGCTTTGAGCGTTCACACTAGAGCGCGTTTGCTGTCGCATTTTATTTGTAGTGTGAACAAGCAGACAAAAAAATCGGATTTGATCAAAAAATCGGAATTGAGCATTAAGACCTGCAGTGTGAACGTAGCCTTAATCTCAGCTTCTGTGTTCTCGCTTCTCCTACAGGCAGAGCCACTATTCCTCTGTAGAAGTGTCATTTGCTCACAGCTGGCTGAACTCAGCAGAATATGTAGCAGCAGCTCGATTCCAGACCAACATGGAAAAAGCAGTGCTTTTCCTAACCCCTCTGCCAAGTCGGATTTTACAGGTACATATCTTCAACCTTTTCCATCTGTTTATTTTACACATCACTTCTTTTTTTCTGAAACACACAAAGTGAGAGAAGGCTTTTGTCCATTCTCCATTCTGTCTTATCATTTTAGGAGGGCGACAGCGCCCCTAACATTGCTGATCTGACTGCAGAGGAGAACCACACACTGTATATCTTCAGCTGGATGAAGACTATTGACAGTCTGCTTGGTAGGACACACACACACGCACACAAGCAAACACAAAATATTATTGCTAAGATTTTATTTTAAGTTATGCTCATGATGATGATCTACCAGGTGGGACATTGGTGCGTCTGTGGAAAGGTGCCATGTGTTCAGTAAACACAAGGCAAAAAGGTGCACAGGTGCTGGAGCAGCTCCTCCTGAATCCCAGCTTTGCTACAAGCACTTTCCTGTCCATCATCTCTGAGATGAATACAAGCTGCTGACTCAAACACACAAGATAAATACATAACGGTATTAATTTTTTCTCCTGAAATTATTTTTTTCTCCTGTTTAATGGACATTTTTGTCCATTTTTGTCCATTAAACAAAGTTGTTTTGTCACTGGCTTTTAAGGTCAACTTGTTGCACTTATCTGTGGTGTATACTTGGCAGTACATTAAAGTAATTTCTTGGCTCCAGTTCAACTAGTGTTCTAAAATGTGTCTCACAGATTTGTTTTTTTAAGTTTTTTTCCACAAATAATTATTTTCCAGCAATATGTTTCCACTGTAGTACAGCTACTTCTACTACTTAATTAAGGATATGATTTAAAAAAAAAAAAAAAAAAAGCTCTGCTAGATGGGTTTATAGTTTAGCTCAAGCATGATCTCACGATCTGATCTATTTTGACCTATGCCTAAATCTAAAGAAATAAGTGTTCCATGAATTCAACAATGAGTAGTCTACTGCAGCGTAAATCCAGAGTTCAACTCCAGACCAATACTGGTACCTAGTGGTAAAAAAAATGTAAATACTACCAAGTAAGATTTCTAGCAATGACTATACGGATCTATAATATATGACTATCTATCTATATAATATAATCATTGATGAGAGTGGAAAGTGATTTCATAAGGTGAGCATTCATTTGATACTACTGGAAAATGAGTTTATTCTTCTGTCACTGCTCACCGTAGAGTATTCATACACAGAGGGTGAGAGACAGGAAAGCAGCAATATGTGATGGGGAGGACATGTTCATATTAGACACAGTCATCTTGGCTAGTACTTCAATGTCTAATTGTCAGTTTATGTAAAACAGTTCACTGGAATGAGAGAGTATTCCCACAGGAGAAATTGGAAACATGTCTGCTACTGACCGGGCTATTTTCATTATATGCTTAATATACAAGCAAACAAGAATCAAGCTCTTTATTTTAACACAATAATGAAACATTTATTTTAACAAAACATCACACATTTGGATCACTGTAGTTGATGGCATCACCCCCTCTTCCCCACCCAAAAACACCGTACATGACATTTGTGTAAGGAAGACGCAAATGATATTGAAAACTCACCAGAGAAAAGCACAGTGAAACCCTCAGTGTGTTAATAATGTGTCTATGCTACCTCATGATTGTCAGTGGAAACGTGTTATCAAATACAAACACATAATAACACAAAACACAAATGCAAAATGTGATATCCTGTCAGGAGAAGCACACTATGTGTACTTTGAGGATCATTTTCTCTTTTTCTCATTTCTTCTCTTGAGGTGTTTCGTTTTTGAGAGTCAACTTTTTTTCATAATATAAACAGTTTTCACAGATTTTAGTGCTCAGTCTAACATGGAACCAAGTAAACATTAACCTTATTCACACAGCTGTACAAATGCAGCACTCCCAGAATATATTCTGTTTTTAACTGCATACAAAACACAGGACACAACAGTATATGCTGCTTCCTTGAGAGATAATAATGTATGAAGGTTTCATTATAAACACGTTGCATTGGAAAATTTACACGAGTGGTTCCCAAACTGTTGGAAAGGCCCTCTATATGGATGTTCATTTTGAAAGATGTCTTCACCCAAATGAAAGAGCATGCTGCCAAAGCAACAGGTGATGGTATAAACCTGACCTTATAGAAATGTTAGACAATATGGAGCCTAAAAAAACTAGCAGAAAGCAAAGTCTGATATAAAAAAAAAGATGATAAGAGTGGACAAAATCTGGAAAAAAACTAAGAAACGTGACTTTTTGAAAATCTTCACCCTGGACGAAGCTCCCATTTTCAGTGCCTTGGATGAAAGGTCAAAATGCATAGAAAAGGCTATGTTTATCAAAATACCTGTGTATGTATGGGTAGTTAGAGTGAAACAATAAAAGCTGAACATTTTTCAAAAAATAAAGGCTGTTCCATCAAAGCTTAGAAAGAGCAACTACTTACTGCTGACCAGTCCACAGCATTGGACTTCTAAGCACTTAACCGGACAGGCAACACTGAAAGACTTGAGTATAATAAGAAATGGATTGGATTGCTGTCTGATGAAGAGTTATAATCAATCTCCAATTAAAGATATGATGTATGGTTAGAGGCTAAAATCACAATGCTAGTTATTGAACCTTTTTCACAGAAATCATTTTTAATTAAGCCTTGCTCCTAAATAGAAGATGTTCATTATTGTCATTAGTAACATATCCATTTACCTTCTATGTCAAAATAAATTGATAGCTTAGCTTCAGCGTTTTAGTTGTGGCTTTGTAGGCATGATGGTATTGATTAAACCCTTTTTTTGGTGTTTTTTCTTTTAAAATGAGTGGGCTGAATAGCTTAAAACGTTCAATCAACTCATGGAGTTAGCATGAAATAGCTGGCTAGCAGCAGCTGCTAGTGAAGTTATTTTTTCAGACAAAAACCAAATTCAGCAAAAGTGTAGGAAAATAAATTGTTTAAACTGTGATATGTGAATCTACCACTGCAAGCGTTCCCTTCAAATTAACTATAAAAAACAGAAGGATTAATAAGGAATTGTTTAAAGAACAAAAGTGCGCTCTGATGCTAGCAAGGCTAACGATATTCAGGTTAATGTCAAAATTTACTGAGAAGAAAACCTGTAGCTCTGGCTCATTGACATGTCAGTCAAATAAAGTATGAAGTTGTATTCTTAGCTCACTGAAGATGTAAAATTTTATTTTTAATGAGAAATTTCAGGTATTTATTTAATAAAATGCAATCAGTCTATAATTTGGCTGGGAAGTAGGTGATAGAAAAGGTTTGGGAACCACAGATTTACAGATGAAATTTAGATGAATAATTTTTTAATTCTACTTTTTAAAGTATTTCACCATTAGTAAGGTGTCCTACTGAGCACCACAGTATCCTGGTAACTGAACGAATACAGAAAAACAGACGTGGCTATAAAGTCACTACGCTCCAAAGGGAATGATAGTGGAGGCTGTTTTATCGCCCCATTTCCTCTTAACGCAGGATATAAATTTCACCAAGCTTGACAAAACCTGTGAAAGATGGCATAACTAATACTGAGTCTGTCCAGATGTAAAGTGGGAATGTCACTGTAAAGTCTAAACATAGCAGAGGAGTAGAGCTGGAAGGAGAAATCTAAACAAACATTAGTCAAACTCACTCAAGGTTCCCCCACTGGAGAACTTAAGCTACAAGGGAAGGAAGTGATGCAGCTTCAGCAAATACTTTAGGAGAAACACCTTCCAAATCATACTCAAATAAATCCAAATCAGGGGGGAAAACATGCAGAAATGCAGTTAAAATAAACGTGTACTTCACATGCACATGTTCTACACCGTATTGGCCATTATCAATCTTGCTTTTGCTTTTTGCTGTCTGCTGAGAGGTGAGGTAGAGAAACGAGGGAACAGCAGATCTGCTGTTAGCTGACTTACGCTTAAGATGGCGTATGGCATTTGCATCTGTGAGTGTTGCTTGGCTTTATGAGAGGTAGAGGATCTCTGAGCCTCACACGGGAAACTAAGCCCTGAGCCTGCTAATGCACCGGAGTGTGTATCTGTGGGTATTGTGTGTGTGTGTGTGTGTGTGTGTTGGGTTGTATCTGGGAGAAAGTATATGTCAAACAGTAAGTGCATCTGTACAAATATATATATATTGTGTTTACATGTGCTTTAAAAAATGTGTGTCCTTTATGCTTCTCCATAGGCTGAGGCCTTGTCTTTTAACAAGTCCAAACACAAGTGACAGCTCCAGCTTCCTGTACAGAGAGGAGAGAAGGAAAGGTTGAAATCTTTTCCATATATAGACTTTGCCTGTAGCAGCTTTCAAACATATAATATAATAATATAGCACCACTGATGTACACTAAAAGCTGTCAGAGTGGCTTTCGGCTGCGGTACCTTCAGGAGGCTGGGTCATCGGTGGCTTCAGGCAGTACATGTGGTATCCTCTGTCACAGTCATCGCAGAACAGCAGCTGGTCCTGCATGAACACACAGTCACTGTCATTATTTTATACAATACATTATAAAACAGGGGCTTGCTGGTTGCACATTGCATATAAAATTAAAATCTTAATTAATTTTTACAGACTTTCAAATTTTTTTGCGTACTTGGCTCCATATAATTCTATATCTACACACAGATAATTTAATATGTATTATTTCTCTGATAGGCTGCACACAAGCTGGTGAAAGGTCATTCCACAGCTTCACAGCCAATTCAAAGTGAGAGCCGACATTTCTGGAGACACAAAGGTTGGCACAAGGTTTTCCTCTGTGATACATACATCATTTTCTGAGGTGCCACAGAGGCTGCAGGACTTGCACTCGATGCACTGCCACTGGTATGTCCTGACGGCCTGCATCATGTTCTCAGTGAACTGCAGACATGTCGGATGACCTGTGTCGGGACGATGAGACAAAGACAAAGGGAAGCAGGGGCAGGAGAAGTGGATTGCCGAAAAAAAGTTTACAAACTGTTTTGGAGTGATTTTAAAGTGGATCTGTTAAACTGATTTCTAGCTTTATATTCTTATTCTCTTATTTTGTGACTCACCTAGCAGCTTTGCCCAGTAACAGTTACGTGTTTTGAATTAATTTTAACACTGGCCATCTGTCTGGTGATTGTGAAGGCCAGTGAGTTCATTGTCATGTTCAAACAAACTCCGATCACTGATTAGCAATTTGTGACAGCACATTATCCTTCTGGATCAGTAGATGGGTACACTGTGGTCTTAAAAGCATGAACATGTTTGGCAATAAGATGGCAACTGTACTAAGGGGACCAAAGTATCCCATTTGAATGTCCAAGCAGAATTCAACTCATCAGACCAGGCAGCGTTTCTTTCAATGGTTCTGTTTTCCAATTTTGGTAAAGTCATGTAAATTCTACCCTAACTCTCCTGTTCTTAGCTGACAGAAGTAACACCTGGTGTGGTCTTCTGCTGTTGTAATCTGTCTGTTTCATGGTTTGATGCTTTGTGTGATGGCTAGGACGGCTGTGTGGGAAAATCCCAGTGGATCAGCACTTTCTGAAATACCCACCATGCACCATGTTTGGCACCAGCAAACATGGCGCATTCAAGATCACTTTAATCCCCTGTCTTCCTGAACTTTAGCTGGTTGTGTTGTCTACGTTAATGGAGTGGCTGTAGCTCAGCAGGTAGAGCAAGTCATCCACTAATTGGAGGGTTTTTGGTTTGATTCCCGGCTGCTCCAGTCTGCATGCCAAATTGGACAAAATAATGAACCCAGAGTTGCTCTCTGAAGCATCCAACAGAATATGAATGTTAGATAGAAAAGCATGTTGTTGTTTCTGCTCTACTCAGGTAGATTAGAAAATCCCTATATAAAAACCTTTATCATTTACATATTGGACCGGGTTGTTGACCAGGTGTACCTAATAAAGTGGCCAGTGTGTGTCCTTTTGCCGCTCTCCAGGTGGTTTTGCTTTTTATGTTTTAACTTTCATTTCATTTGCCTTTAAATTGTTTTTAGTTCATCCAAATGCGTTACATTTCGTTTTAGCTGCTTGCTGTGTAGCACATTGACCAATGTCTGCTGTGTTTAAATGTGCTATATATATATAAAATGACTTGGCTAACATTGTGAAATATTTCCTCTAATGTGATCTAGTTCACACACAAAAAAAGGATTTGACTCTTCACCCAGATGGCTGCGTGTTTCTCTGTCTTTGTCTTCTATGACAGTGTTGACAGTGTATACAGCAAGTGATTATATGACATGAAAACAAAACACATGGAATCATGTGTGCACAGTTAAACACAGCCGAGACATATTTTATCCTCTTCTGGTAAAACTACAACCATGACAACACAAAAAGAAATGTGTAAAGTGGTCCTCTTGTTGCCTGCCTTAATAACATTGTTTTTTGTAGCCTGCCCACATCATCACAGTTATGAGAGGACAGTCATAAGTACACTGGTGTCAATGGGGTATCAATGAGCCATATGCAAGGGTGAACTGACATATATCTGGACTGGGAAAGAAGCCCAAAACACTGATCGCACTGATCCCTCTAAGCCTCATGGGTAAAATAACAAGGAATGTGACCTGTGTAGATATTTGAGTTACTGCCGTCCTCACAAATTACTCTAAGGAATTGCAGTTGAGAAGAAATCCGCTGAGACACTTTTAACAGACATCCTGTTGGCTTAAATGGATAATGGAGTGGTGACTGGCTCTTACCTCGCTGCTCACTGTCCTCTTTAGCTAGTGGAGTGACTTGAGAGTCCAAGTGCCTCCCTCCCCCATGTCACGTGTTCATTTTACCATGGAAAAGTCATGTTTTTAATTCCTTAGTCCGTAGTCCACAGCGCTATCAACGTTTTTGGTCCAGATTTAAGTGGCATGTAGCAAAGATGTATAGTTTGTTATATTGATTATCTGATGCAAGCAAAGTCAAATGTAAGGACATTTTTATTTATTTATTTTTTTGTTTATGAAAAATGGAAAATGGCTCAACTGTTGAAAAATCCACGAGGATGGTAAAAAAATATATGTTAGTGTGTCCATGAGAAACAAATTCCCAAGCAGAAGCATATGTGAATATATATCCTGCATCCTTTCCAAGACACTTTCCAGAAATGTCTTCACTGTGGTTTTCTGCGGTCCATTATGTGCCTCATGAGTCTTTCATTGTTCCCTCAATTAAAACTTTAATGGCAGAAGGCTCAGCTAGTCAAGTTGTCCCATTATTAGCTGTCAGCAACTACATCACTGTCTGAGAACGAAATATCTTCCAGCTCTGCATCTTCAAAGCCATGAAACGTGGAGGCCTCGCTGTCTGACGCGCTGCCGAACAATTCTTCGAGAGTGCTCCGCTTCCTCCCATCCTTCTTCGCTCCTCCTCTTCCAGCTACCATGAAAACATCAGCATCAGAGCAACACAGACAAGGCCACACAGTCTCCCAGTTGTTCTAGCACACTCTACCGTAGTAAGACAACATCTTGCTTGCTGAAATGATTCAACCAAAGGTTTTTTGCTGAGATATCCAGCAGATGCCGTTTTCGGCTAGTGTGGGAAACAAAACGGGGGGAAAAAAGGGGGAAAAATGCAGCCACATGTGCCAAAGGATAATGCATGAAAACTGAGCAACAAAAGAGTGAAAGCATGTTGTCTAAAGGCAGAGGTCTTTACTGATGAACGAGGCTGACATGGAGAAGCATGCAGGATGGAAGCAAGCGGCAGATTCTGCAAATTCGTATGATTCTTTCCTGTGGTTGGCTCTCAGTTCTTATGATCTGAAAGGCTCATTGACAACCCCATTGAAGAGACACTTGAAAGCTTTTATTGCACACCAAAAGCATCTAAATCTACATTATCACCTGAAGGTACAGATTTGTTTGAATTTTTGGGGAACTTGTTCTGAAATATAGAAGGACTACATTAAACTGGGTAACAACATGTACCTCCCCTCATCTCCCTCCTAAATATATGTGTGTAATTTATTCCTTTATATTTGATGCAAACTTTTAAACTGCATCACATCTGTGGCCGATAGAGAAACACAATTTAAATCCGTGTGGCAAAGATAAACATCGCAAGAAAGCGAGAGATACACATGAACAAGATCGTGGACAAAAAGGAAGTAAAGAGAAACAAAAATGAGATGTGTAGTAAGACTTAAAGTAAAGTATGAGTCTAGCAGACAACACATTTCTGATCAATGAAGTGATTGATACAACTCACACACAGCTAGAGGGCAGTTAGCTTAGCTTAGCATAAAAATGTAGAACGGGCAGGAGCGGTGGGGTTACAGGCTCTTTCATGAGGTAACAACAACTTACCAGCACACCTAAAGTTCACATTTTGTTTTGTTTTTTAAATCTGTTTAAAAACCAAAAAGGAGATTTTGTTATCTCTGAACCAAACGAGGCTAACTGTTCCTTTTAAATTGGACTAAGCTAACCTAAGTGTACTGTGTTCTCATGAAAGTTTCTGTAACTTGCTGGAGTTTTTATGAGATGGAGGTGTTAGCCGATGCCTAGCCCCAAACACAAAGGGTCATGTGCTGTTTTTGCCATGCCTTGCCAGGGTTAAACCCTCCCAACAATATAGCTTCAAGTGCTCATGCCTACCCTCCATGGCAAGGTAACAGCACATGGGCAGCCTAAGCTTATGGAGAGGGGGGCAGGCTTAAGACCACCAGGTGGAGGACAGTAATGGCAAAGCTGGAACAGATGGGACTTTCAGGGGGTGAAGCAAGTGCTCATCACCCACCAGGGACACCATGTAATAGATGCATAAAACCTAACCTTATGCATGGTATCAAATCTCATACTTCAGTATTTACGCTTAACTAATAAAAAAAATAGTTTCCACTTGAGAAATTTTATTGTCTTTCCACTTAAGTCAGTGGGAACAAAGTTGGAAAACAACTAGGAAAGCCAGTTAAACTCCAGTTACTGAGCTGTTGTTGTCACATACGTACAGAGTTTTCTTAGAGTTACGTACATTCGTTAGAAACTTTATTAGCAGGCACACAAATCTGGCTGTGAGCACAGTAGCCATTCCCACAAGTTGCTGAAACCTTCAGGTTACAAAACACAAGCCAACTGGAAGAAAGTTGGCTTAAAGGAACGATGGTCGTAAAAGGAATAATGTGGGTTGTTTCAGGCAGAGGATGAACTAAGAGGTGGCATAAAGGCCCAGTGTTTGATAACAATTTTCATTCTGAAATACGAATGATACAAAGCTACTTTAGTACAGACAATTAATAAAAATATACAGCTGGAAATGAGCACAAATGGTCCCCATTAACTTAGTGTTAAGCTTAGATGGTGCAAACTGTATATGAACAGACACATGAGTTGTATCAATACTTTCATGTCACTCTTGGCAGAAAAGTGAATGGGCACATTCTTAGTACGCCTTCTTGCTGTCCTACTGAAATCACTAATATGGCATTCACTTTTTTCTACTAAGTCTACTGGAGGGATTATATAACTATTGCAATTCAATCAATTAGTGCTTAGGCAAATACAAAATCTCAGGTTTTCACATAAACCATCTATGACCAGTAAGTGAGGACTCACCAGAACGTCCGCAGTCAGAGCAGGACACCAGCTCCTCTGCTTGTCCTGTTTTCCTGTTGGAGTCCTGGTCTCCCAGGCAGAAGTCACAGTAGTCGTTGGGGATAACAGCACCATCAGGGCCCTTTTGAGCTGTTAGCAGGAGAAATAAGGGGAATGGTCCACGAGCTTCCATTCAGTCTGAGCTTTCGTAAGTAAGTGCAAGTTTTTGTGACCTGGAAATATCCCGTTAATCAGTATGATTAAATACCAGCCAGCAACTTACGTTTATGGTTCTCTGAACTCTGAGGAGAAGACGGAGCCATCTCTGGTTCCTTCTCCTCTTCTCCCTCCTCCTCTGCCAGGTGAGTGTGTGTGTAATGGTAGCTCAGGCCAGGCCGGTTCTTGTAGCGCTTTCCACACACTACAGATTTTTTTTTTTAGATCACAGGAAAGTTAAAACCATGAAAACTGCACACTGTCAGGTGAAAACATCAGTGTATGACACTGGTCTAAGTTAGTTGCTGTGAACACCTAGAGAGTCAGTGGAAGACGGTAAGGCGGAACCTCTATCTGCGAAATAACTACAACTATTTGTTGCTAAGAAAATGTTTCCTAAGGTAAATAAGTGGAACTATAGCAAAGTTAAAAGAAAGACAAAGACTTAAAAGAAAAATCATCTCATTTATTTATATTTCTATATATACATAGAAGTATTTTATAAGCAAGTTTATTGAAACTTTTAACGCTGACCTAGACTTGTTATGATATTTTCATGTTCATTTAGGATTTTTTACATGGGTACACTGGCCTTGTAGCCATTATAGACGTTTCTCATTACACAGCTCTCTGGTGCATTATTGATCCAGCTATTTCAGCCTTAACAACAATTAACCAATCAATTCTATTTTCAAATATATAGAAATAAATCAAACCAGTGCTAACACTTATCTAAGAATCGCACACAGCTATAGAGAAACCTATTAAGCATGCACCCCTTAGATGAGCTGGTGTTTAAGCATCAGTTGGCGCATGCTTTGCAACAAGCAAGCATTGAGGCATTAGGTTTACTGTTAGCATCATGCAGTGCTTGCACAGGGATGCCTAGACTACCTTAAAGCAATTAAAGCATTGCACATATTCAGAGCATTAGCATTCAGTCAGTCAAGGACGCCAAATGCCCACTAGCAAAAAGGCCATTCATAAAGACAGCTCAAGAAGCTCCTAGAAAGACAAGATGGAGACAGGTTAAGATACCTTCTTCAGCCTTTTTTGAGTTATACTTTTGTTTGTATCTATCTGGAACAGAGAAGACACAAAAGCAAACAATATCGGAAAGACAGAACAAGACACAAAAACGAGGATGAAATTCATCTGTCTGAGGCTCAGTCAGTATCTCTAGCCACAATTCCCGCGGCAATCCATTACTGAGGAATTCTGTCCAAGTACGAAAGTGGCATGCTGGTCAGGTCTGGATTAACAGCAAACTCTTTCTTCATGCTGCAGAGGACTGCTCTTAGCAACAGAGAGAGGGCTTTAAAATATATATATATATATATTGATACACGTGTTTTTTCTCTTAACAGCCAGATCTCAGGAGAACACAGTATCTCTGCTCTGAGAAAACACAGTGACTGTAATCGCACCGATTGCAGGATGGTACATGTACAAAGAATGAAGTTTTCTTTGCCCTTACTGTCACAGACATAAGGTTTATCCTGGTCCTCGATGTTAACGGGTTCTGCCCTTCTGCGGCTCGAGCCTCGGTTCTGAAAGGATACACAAGACACTCGTGATCATCCATTTATTTCCTCCAACACAAGTTAAAAAAAAAAGCTTACTGTATCCTATAATGCTGGTAAAGTATTCTGCTTTCAGGTTGATGGTGGTGTTGAGTCTTAACTTATTTGGATTTTGTAGTAATGTGACAATTTTTCTGTATTGTATTCTGTATTGCATTACAATTCAAAACACACACCGTCATATATAAATCCTGTTTTTGCTTTCGACACTCACTTTGCCTCTGTTTCTGTTCTTTCTCTTCGGAGTATCGAGTTCAAAGTCTTCATCGTCATGGAAGCCATCCCCATTTTCCTCTGCCTCAAGTACTCTCTGCAGAGTGCAAACGCAAACAGAAAGACAGGGGTTAGACAGAGGTAGCATTAGGTCTCAGGAAGCTGGAAATATATAGATACAGACATATTTACAATTCTCCTGGTTAATGTTTGATTTACTTGTCAGGGGGTTTTCATTGTCATTTGTTGCAGGAAGACATCAAATCTACCTGGCCAATTTTCAGGGAAAGTTGGTGGAGAAACAAAACTTGAGATGCTGCTGTGATTTATTGAAAAAAAAAATCCATGTCTTTACACTGGCTGCACCTCAGAGAAGAGTGGACTTCGGGCATTGGCCAAATAAGATGTCAAATGAGACGCATACATGAAGTTAAAGGGACCCCTACTGGTGACATATACTAATCTTCCTTATCTTATTAACCATACCTGTATTTCTAGCAATGTCTCATCTTCCTTACTGAGGTTGTTTTTTTTCTCCAGCAGGTTGTCCCCCCTTAGTAGGGCCTCCAGGGCTGTGGCCTCCCCCGGTGCCCCCTCACGCTTTGGAGCCAGTTCTGCTTCTGAAGAGAGAAGGCGAAGGAGGGAATGACAAAAAGGAAACAAAGACCACTTGAGGTGGCATGTGTATGTGTCTGTGTATAGCAAGGCAAGTGTGCATCAACCTGTGTGTTTTAATCCCACTTTTTCATCCCGGCATTTCGTACTAAAGTGGCTAAAAGCTGTTAACCTGTGGTCAGGCAGAAAGGAGCACTTGGGGTGTAAGGCTGCTATAAGTAAAGCTCTTATGTGAATGCATCCTTTCACACTGCACCTCGTGCTTCTCGACACTTACAAGTACAACTGTACAGTATAAATCTCCTGACAGAACCACAGTGATGCTCAAATCTATCTGTAAAAAATGTAAAAACATTTTTTATTGCAGTATGCTAGATTAAGCTACTAAACTGAAAACATATATTCCACCATAAGAAGTCGCCTGTGAGCCATGCAGCTCATGTCGGCCTGTGCTCTCCAGGCTGCCGCTGGTAAGATAAAATCATATAATGATGATATTAAAGAAAAATAGAGTGACGGCATTTAAAAGTAAATATATCTTCCTATAAATACAGAGGAAGAAGAAAGAAGCTCTGTGGTTACTTACACGTGTATTTAGTTACATTTTGCCTAAATGCCTCAAAGTCATTCGTTAACAGGTCGTCTGGTCCATTTATTTTATTTATCGTTTTATTATGTGAGGTGCAGTTGTGGTAATTTAGCACAGATGGTAGGTGACAGAGTTGAATGATTATCATCGGGGTGGACGAGGTTTTATGAGGAAGGAGGGAGCTTTGGGAATAATGAAAAGCAGGCTACCAGATCCAACATCAATAAAAGATAAGACAAGCGTGCTATGGGAAGGAAATTAGCCAAATACATATATTTTTAAAAAACACTCACTGCTTTTAAGCCTGTAATATTTCTCATATATCTCATTCTTCTTTATTTCTCCCCCTATCTAATCTCCTTCATCGTTCCTGCTTTTGCTCTGTTCATTTCCACAGAGACGAACTTGCTGCAGCAGCCCTGCCTCTTTGTCCTCTCCTTTCATCTCTAATACCAGGATGAGAGCCGAATGAAACTAAGGCTATGATAAGAAAAGCAGGGAGCGAGCACAGCTGCTGAGGATGTAAGACACTTATTGAATACAGAGCTTCTGTACCTCTGCGTCTTCCCTCCTCCTCTTCCTCCTCCTCTCATTTGTCTTTCTGTATGCTATGACTTTGTGCTTGCACTGCCTCTGTGTTTTCTTCATTCAACCACCACTCTGCCTCCCCTCCCCAGCACATACATGTTGTCCTTTACTTTGGTCTCTTTTGACAACCTCCTTCCTGTACATGAAACCCACTTTCCTCCTCTAGATTGTCCTTCATTCGTGTCTTTACCTTCTTTTTTGGGGCTAAAGAACACATTGCCTCATTTAATACATGCATGCACAAGTTGCCTGGATTTAAATTCTTAGGTGTGCATCAATAATTTCACATGTAAAGTCCAGTTTACTCATCTTCAGCCTGTGAAAGCAGTTGCACAACACCTTTTTTCCCTCTGGAGGATCAAAATAGGTGACAGAAAGAGGTTTCTGGATGTTTGAAAGAAGTGGTCCCGATGAAAGATGCTGCTGAGTTGCTTTGTGAGATTTTGATAGTGACTTCACAGTCAGGATATCTTGGCTTCTGCTGCTCCTACACAGATCTCATGTGTTTTGTTTTAACCTGCTATATAGAAGACTAGTTGAGAGGACAGAAAAATGGTTCCTGAAACCCTAACATGACCTGGGACGTGAAAAAGGAAAAGCGAAACTCTACAAGAACAAGGAATTCATATGTGGCATGGCTTCTGTGTATTCACAGAGACAAACCTCTCTGCTCAGGAAGCATTAAATAAACATAAAGCATTTTGCAAAAGCCCACGAGGGGAGAATTCACATTCTTCTGTTTTGTTATGATAGACATCTGGTCCAAACTACACAATAGGATATCTCAAAAACAAAAGACAAGAATTCTGCACTTCTACTCTCGGCGTCCGAAAGTTTTGCATGCCTCTTTAACTACAGTGTTACCTTCTCTAATTTCTTCTGTTTTTATGCAAGCTTGTTGGTTGATGAGCTGGTTAGCTGTAGCTTTTGTTTTTTTGTTTTTTTCTTGTTGTTTTTTTTTCCTCATCAGAAGGACTCTCTGTCCTCATCTTGAAAGCAAAGCAAGTCATTCTTAGCGGAAAGCTCCAGAGTATTAGATTGCATCTGGAAGACAGCGAGAGGGGAAACAATAGAGTAGAAAAGCAGAAACAAAGACTTGCCTTCATTCCCCTCCTTCACAGGTTCCTGATGGGGGCATTCCTTTTGCTAAAATCCCAACCCACCCGTTATAACACACACTCTGTATGCATGCATGGATGCACACACTCATAAGAGAGAACACACTTCCACCTCATAGGACTCACTTACATTGTTATGCCTCATGGACAAATGATTATAGAGGCCCAGTTAGGGTGCTTCTGTGGTGCAACGGGCAGCAAGAGTCGTGTGTGTGTGTGTGTGTGTGGGGGGGGGGGGGGGGGGGGGGTATTTGTGTGCCTATGCATATGTGCGCCTATAGCCACAGAACAGAGAGAGAGGCGGCATTGATTCCAGGGAGAAAATGAACCTGGAGACCTGGTAGGAGAGACGAGCTAACCCGAGCCAGATGGCCAGGCAGCAAGCGTGCGCAATAGCTACATGCAGATACCCAGCAGCACAGAGGCCACAAATAAAACAGATGTATTTATGTGACGGCATGAATAAATAAAATAAAATGCATTAAAGTAGGCTCCGTTGCGTAACTGTGGGTCTTGACTTTCACTGCATGGCTGTGCTGTTTGTCTCACCTAGTCGAAGCTCACACAGGCGGAGCTGGGGATCCAGGGGAGGGTGGAGTCGCCTCTTCTTTCTCCAGCAACGAGCGGGGTAGGTATACATCTGTCCTGCTGCCTGGCCTGGAAACACACACACATACACACACACACATATGTATCCATATATATGTACACACAGAGAGTCACACAGGCACACAGGAAGAATTTTAACAACCACTGGCAAGCATACCATTTTAACAAACCTTGCATTGAGCTCTGCAACACACAAACACAGTAATGCACACAGAGACCTGGTCTTTCCTGACACTTAATATGTTGCAATATGATTTCAGTAGTGCTCAGGCACTACCCCATATATTCAGAGGGGTCCAGCTCTTGTGATCAAATTCTAGAGACTATGTATCACTCGCAAGCTAAAATTGCAGCTCTTTGAAGACTTTTAATGACATTTAGCTGAGAAGTACCAAAAGATACATCAGTATGCTAATGTTGAGAAGATGCAGTTTTACTTTTTTCCAGTCAAATGCTGTTTGTTCTCAAACCCTAATCGTATTCCACCAATAGCCACGTAGGAGGGAGAGATGAAAAACAGGGGTTTTAAGTCTGCATGAGCGGTGAATAAAAATCAAGAGATGGAGGGGGAGGGATAAACCTAGAATAAATGCATATAATGTGACTTAGGTCTGCCACAAAGTATAGGGTGTGGCCTGAAGGGCTTTGCATACAAGATGGAGAGCAGGCTATTTGTGTCCAGCTCCCAGTAAATAGCAGATTGTTCCCTTTGCCTTTACAGAAGAACCAGATGTGCACAATGCATTCTAACTGCTTAAGGATAAATCAGCAAACAGTAACTCGGGGAATATACAAAAGATGAGCTGGCAGACTTTTTTTTACTGATGGAGGAAATCCATTAATTCATATTTATCAGTGTTTTCTGATATATGTTTATTAACTTTCCTGCAGCGAGTTGGGCAAGAAGATTGATACCACTCTCATGCCTGTGCAGTGAAGATGAAGCTCCAGCATGAGGCTGTTCATCTTAGCTTAGCGTAAAAACTGGAAGGCAAAAGCTAATAGCTAGCCCAGCTCTAAATTCACCTACCAGAACTTGTAAAGCTCGCAAATTAACATGCTATATTTCACAGTCATTTCCTGGAGTCTGCACTGGTTTCCTGGCAGGCTCATTTCAATATTCCCTGAGGAGTGATTGTTTCTGGCCAAAAAATTAATCCAGCAGTAATTCAGACTTTTGACTTTTGTTAGCAGATATACTGTATCGGTGAGTGAGTTGTAGACTGACTGTTTGTATATTCATAGTCAAGTCAAGGGAGCTGTTCTTCCTTCTTTTCTTAAATCTGAGAAAGTAACTTCTTTCTGGCCAAAATCATAATTCAGATCCCAAAAGCAAACAAATAATGTGGTTCTTTTTAAAGTCTTTTTTTTTAGTTTAAGTTCTTTCAGCTCCAAAAAGAGTTACTGTAGCTTTATTGGCCAAAAAAAGGTTTATTATAAACATAGTGTGCCATGTCACACAAAGCATAAACTACACTCACAAGATTTGATGAAGTTCAGTTAGTTGATATGTAATATCTCCTAGACACCGATGATACAGGATTTTTAAGACGAATACTAATGCTGATATTTAGTGATTTAAAAATCCAATAATCTGATATGTTGGTCGATATTTTTTTGCTTTCAGACACACAAAACAAGAACAGATTTCCTTAACATTTGTTAGGGAAATGTGACTGCCCAGTCTGCTGAGAGCCTGATAGGGATGTTGCAGAGCGCCCTCTGGACAAACTATGCAAAATAAAAGCCGTTTCTCCTGTCTGTTCACTTTTTGAAGTATTCATTTATCAGATGGTAAAAATGTCAGTACTGATAGATCAGACCAAGGCTAATATCAGCCGAAAATATTGGCTCATTGATAAATTGGTTGGGCTCTAATATCTGCCAACTTGTAGCTATAGAGGTATAACCATAGCCCAGGTACTTTATTCAAGATATTTTTTTAGTTGATTTATTTTAGTAAGAGGAAGACATGCACCAAATGGCCTGGGGCGGTTTCAAGTCTGGGCTGCTGCGTTAGCCTCATGGCATATGGGTTATTTGTTTAACCCAGTGAGTTAAATGGTGCACCTACTCAAGAATGATTTTTATTTTTTTATTCGTGAATAGAGCCTGATCAGGTCTTTACATATGACATACTGTATTTAGTGACTAAAAAAATCCACACTAGTGGCAGTACAGATTAGAAGTTTACATTTTTACTACTGTTTGCATTCAGTGCTGCAGCCAGTAGCTGTAGCCTTATGTTGAATTTTTAAACGAGAGTGACATCAATCATCTCCCTGAAGCAAAAAAATGCAGATATCTCCAAATGCAGACTTAATGAATGAATAACTTTTGCTACATTTTTCAACCTTTGCGGTGTTTCTCACCTGGCTGACGTTGGTGCTTTTCCATCCAGATGTAACAGTTGTTCTGTGCCACACCGGTTTGTGAGTCCAAGAAGGGCATGCGCACGCTGCGCTCTGCACAGAGTCGGGCATTGTAGTTCCTACAGTGTTCGATGGCCTCCTTGTAGAACTGGTCGCCAAGCCTGTCCACAGAGAAACACGAAGAACATGTTAGGAAAACAGGCACACACAGCTTTGATTCCAGTGTAATCCATCAGGTTTGTTAGCATTAACTTCTATATCAACTGCCCCATTCATTCAACATCTGAATTAAATGCATTATATGTGGCTACTGAGTCACTCACAACAACTGTTTATATCTTATTAACTAAATGCTAACATTTGTGGATCTTTAACGCCACTAGTATAAATTGGATATCAGCTGGGTGTTAGTATAATACAAAAACTTGTTCTGGCTTTACAGCATAAAGGCAGCTGAACTGAAAGTGATTGGCATTAGAACAGTGAGGACAAATATAACAGGAAATGATTAGGAGATGAAATGTTTCATGCTGTCAAATTTGTAGATGACTAAGTGTGCCACAATGAAGTCCACACAACAGATGTGCTATAAACAGATGTGCATCGACTGATAAGAGGATACAAATCAGGATGTGAACCATCAATAACCTACACAGTCCCAGTCTCACAGCAGGATTTCTGCAGCTAAGATCATTAGAGTCAGAGAGAACAAACCAAGATTTATTTGCTTCCCTTAATGATTAAGTCTTTCTTAAATGAGACACATGTAAAAGAGACTTTTCTGTTTAGCATGAAATCCCTGATCATTTAATCCAATGCAGCATAATTAGTGTCAAGGAGGTTGTTTTCCATAATGCCACAAGGACTTTCTGTTGCTAGGCTGGAACATATCGAAAGCAGCAGAACAGCGTCAGTTTTTCTGTTTATTTACATATCATAGTCTATCTGGCTGCCTATCACCCGTCTCTCTGACTGGCCAAGCTAAGACGGGCGGTCTGTGGATACTGCGCACAGATATGTAAAGAATGCCAAGCTGGACAAAGACCAGCTCTCTGGTCACACTGAATCTCACAAAGATGTGCAGTGTTTGGAGATGGAGGTTGCAGAGGGTGAAGGAAGGAGGGATGGATAGTGGGAAGGGAGAAGGGTAAGAAGTGGAGTGACTAGCAGTGGAGCGTGAACCAGGTAGTGCATGCATAAGATGAAGGAAAAGAGGGGGTGAGTGTCACATAAGAAGTAAGAAGGGGGTGCCTACTTTGTAAGAGCAAAGAGGACATAAATAGGAATAGGAAGAGAGAAAACTGAACAATCGGACATGTGTAGAACAAATGGCAGCTGCATGTTTTTCATATTTGTTAAATGTGAACCTCAACTTTGGCTATACTGGTGCATCTGGACAAGGATGTTTTCCTTGTTTTACTCCCCACATGTTGCATCTGCAGGGAGAACAAAGGCTCGTCTAAACCCAGAACCCTCTTTACTGGGTTTGACCACACGTCACAGTGTAGAAGGAATCATGCAAATCTGTACCTTTAATTGCTTGGTGACCTTTTTGGCTCTCAAAATTTAGCCCAACAATTAGCTTTAGAGGGTATAGTTTTGTAGAATGTAAATGCAGTAACAGAAATGGCTTTTTATGGGAGGCAAAAAGTCCTAGTGGAAAACATATCACATGTCTGGAAACATACAAAGGACTGTTGTGTCCTATATCTGGATGCACAGCACTGCCTGACACACGCACTTCAGGTAAATCATCACATTTAACTCTAGTTATTCGTGTTATTAAGGAATGATAATTGCAGAAATGCCACTGAAATCCCATCAAAGCTCACTGTGAATTGTAAAATGGCCTGTATTTATATAGCGCTTTACTAGTCCCTAAGGACCCCAAAGCGCTTTACACATCCAGTCATCCACCCATTCACACACACATTCACACACTGGTGATGGCAAGCTACATTGTAGCCACAGCCACCCTGGGGCGCACTGACAGAGAATTAATTGTTATCAAAAGTATATTTAATCTAATCCACAGTGCTACAAAAATGACTTTGGATTAATGTCAGAGAGAAGCAGCTCCTTTCAGAAACAGGCAGCCAGCAGAAACTCCAAGATTGCTACCAGGCAATAAACAGTCCAACAAGTGATACCCATAAGTCCACAAATATAAGTCAAACTGCTGTTTGTGTTATAGATTTCTCTAACTCAAATCTGCTGGTGACTGTGGACTGGAATTCGTTTATATCAGGAATAATTCTCTTCATGTTGACTAAGGTTTTTGTGCAGAGACCTCCAGAAATGAGGGATGCAGCTGGTGCTTTTTGTGACACGTGTTTTTACAGTATGAGACCAGCAGTCACAGTGATCCACTCAAATCCAAATCTCCAGAAGAGACTTCCTGTCACATAACTCATGTTCCCAGAGGTAAAGTGTTATCTCTGCTGTCACTATCAGTTGGCTAGATTGAATTGTGTGTGTGTGTGTGTGTGTGTGTGTGTGTGTGTGTGTGTGTGTGTGTGTGTGTGTGTGTGTGTGTGTGCCTACGGGTATTTCTCCTCATCCTTCCTCCCTCATTTTTTTCCCTCCCCCGTGTCATCCCATATTGCCTGTACGTTTCTGTCCCGTTTCCGACAACAAAGCGTCTGCATAACCTCCCCGGGCGGCTTCATAAACTCTTACGTAAGTGAGTGTTCGTGCACAGCTCGTTTGCCTGCTGTGCATTTGTCTGTGTGTTGTATTCATTACGTGAGAGTAAATAGTGTATGAGGATGCCTCCGAGACTTCTGTCTGCGGCTTGCGTGTCCTGAGACATTCTTACCCAAACTTGATTTGACTATCCTCAATTGCTCTGTGCTCCAACCGTGAGTTAACTGTATGGCTGAGTGCAGTGATGGAGCTTATGTAAGGCGAGTTTTGCATGTCAGGGAACGCATTCCTCTTGGACACCAGCTTCCTGGATACTGATGGAATCTGCAGTTGTTAAGTGTGTTTTTGTGTCTGTGTGCACCACTACGACTGTTTCAGCTCATTCCATGCTGGCACAAAAGAGCTGTGTATACAACAGTCAGTATAGGTTTCATTGGTCTTGGATCACTATTTCATTCTATACCTATAGGCGCAGGTAGGTCTATCGGTAAAAGCTTACAGAGGTAAAGAACATTTCAATCCCATCCTTTGTTCTGTGTTTGGACATCAGGGGCTATTGCCCTCACAGGTACCCATTAATGATGTATCACAGTTAAAGGGAGACATCATTGAACAGTTGAGGGGCTAATTTCATTTGCATTCAGCTCAAGGCGAGCAAACAGGGTCTGACACGCACACATGCTAGAGAAGGAAGTCCAAAAAGGGCTAATGAACGTTATGAATATTTAATGTGGTACTCAGTCCTTAGCCAAGGGGAGTGGAGGCTCCATTAATCAGTCTTTGTGTTTGGATATCTCCTGTCATTTCTCTTCATCAGTCTTACTCGTATCTGTCACTTTCTCTTCCTCCTCGGTGAATTGAATATTTAGCCACTGAAAGAACTCATCAACAGCAAAATAAATCACTGTCATCCGTCTCTTCACATTTGTGTTAATCTCTCAAGACTCTCTGTTTTCTTGGTGTTTTGATCCCATCTCAGTTTGCTATAATGTGCTACTGTATCTCACAGCCGATTATTTGCTTTGTTTTTAATAGTCTTTGCATTTTTAACACAAAAAGAAAAAAAATTGGCCCCCAAAATTTTGACCTGTGTTCTCAAATGTGAACATTTAACACTTTCGTTCCCATGTGTGATAAACTGCCTTTACTTATTATCCAAACCTGTTGACTTGAAAAAATAAATTCTATTCTATTTTATTTATATGGTGCCAATTCACAACAACAATCACACGACCACCTATGAGGAAGCACTTGGTGACAGCGAGAAGGAAAAACTCCCTTTTAACAGGAAGAAACTCATGGCTCAGGGATGGGCAACCATCTGCCGCGACCACTTGGTGGTGAGGGGAAAGAGAAGACAGCAGAGAGACAGGACAAAAGACACACTATGAGAAACAGAGCAAGAGTTTAATAATAACTAATGATTAAATGCAGTAGTGGTATATAAACACACAGAGAGTGAAAACAGATAAGCGAAGAAGAAGTGCTCAGTGCATCATGGGAAGCCCCCAACAGCCTAGGCCTATGCCCCTGCAGCATAACTATGGGATGGTTCAGGGTCATCTGATTCAACTTTAAGCTTAATTGTTAAGTTGCATTAATTTAACAAGGGTGAGTTATACTGGCTTGTAAAAGTTAAAAGCACTTTAGTGCTTAGTTTAACAATTTTTTGCAATAAATAAACTCACAAAACGACATTATGAATGGTCACATAAAATAAGAAAAGTGTCATGTGCCATAGACTGACAGTCTGTCCAGGGTGTACCCCACCTCTTGCCCTATGACAGCTGGGATAGGCCCCCTTCCCGCAATTCTGTTTTGGACAGGTGGAAGAAAATGGATGGTAAAATTAATGGGCTGATTTTCTTCTGAACACAAATATGAGAAATTATTGCATCTGCTAACATGCAAAAATTATTTTTGTAGGTGAACTCCAGCAAGCACCGACTAATATAGTTCCAATTCTTAACCACAAAATGAGACCCTAATTACAGCATATTAAACTGTCTGAGCCTGCTTTTGGACGGAGCGTTTGTGTGTCTGGGGGCAGGCATGTTTGCAGGTGTGAATGCATAGCAGATTAAACTGTTGCTCTTTCACTACAGTTATTTGGAATTTTGAGATGTAGGCAGCTCTTTATCACACTAGTTTATAAACTGGGCGGATATCAGTCATCAAGGCCATCAAGGCCAGGTTTTTAGTACACACTATATGGACAAAAGTATTGGGCTACACCTTTTAATCTTTGATTTCTGGCATTTTCAGTCCAGTTGCCACAGGTATAAAATCACACACCTATCCACAAACATTACTGAAAGAATAAAGAGTTTACTGAATCTGAGCGTGGTGCTGTAGTAGCATGTAACATTGCAAAGTGGAAGTGTTAAGGAACACAGCAACTCAACCACAGCATGAAGTGGCAGACCATGTAAAGCAGGGGTCGGCAACCCTGCACGCCTGCCACAGCTGACACGCCAAGGGTTAACTGATGGCACAAGCTGGACTGGCCATCAGGCAAGATGTAACGGTAATGGTATAAACAATGAAAGGTGGTGGATTGGCCAGATGCTGGCCGGTGTGTAAAAATAACTCAGTTGTTTGGTGGTGGCTATGGCGCAGCTCCCAGAGGCCAGCAAGTGGATGAGGGGAAATGGGAGGCAGGTCCGAGTGTCAGGTGAACTGAACTTTGGGTAAGAAGTTATGACCTGCAGTCTATCTGGGTCAGATATACACCAAGTTTAGGTGTAGTTTATTTTCGTTGTGCTGACTTTACAGTCAGTTACAATAACTCGTACTGTGTGCTAGCTAGCATGACGGAGTTTCTATACACCTGGGTGGGTGCTATGATGTTACTGATAGTGAACTTTATTTTATTCATAAGGTTAGTTAGTAGAGTTGCCAACCGTCCTGTAAAAAACAGAATCGTCACATATTCAGAGAAAATATTACGCATTTCGTATTGAGCTGAAAAGGAACACAGTTTGTCCTGGACTTCAGCTAGAATGAAAGAAAAGACACAAAGCTGGAGTTATTCTGTGTCTTTTCAGCAGCACGTTTAAGCTTGATCAGCTGTTGTTAGAATTGATTTAATATTAATTTCTAGTATCAGCTGATGTTTGTTGGAGCCACAGCCGTAAAGCTTCTGGTCATGATATCGGTTTGGATATGTGGTGAGAGGGAAACATGAAGATGAAACCAGGAGATGTCCTTACTGAATCATCAGAGCTGGACAGGTGATGGAGAAACAGGTTTACCTTTTAGGTGACATGAATGAGTTGAAGGGAAGTTATGAACTGTTTCTGAGAGACAAATAACACCAGGATCCTTTTCTATTTAGCTGACAGCTGGTAACTGTGCAGGGGCGGGTCTAGAAAAGTTTTGCCAGGGCTCCAGGTAGGGCACAAACAGGGAAAGTGGGGCACAAAGAAATACTTTTCTTTCTTATTCTCATTTAAAGTGTCTGGTTTTTATTAAATAATTATCTAAATCTTACAACCAAAGTTTTTATCTGACGTAAAATGTATAGAAATCATACATATACCAACAATACTGGAATCCACAGCTGTGCGTGTTCATGGAGCTTGCATTTTCACCTGCTGGACATCACTACCTGACAAGTTTAACTGTCTTTAGAAAATTACAGAGGCCTTATTGACAGTATTTGGCTCTACATATCTGTGTGAGCAGATTTTCTCTCACACGAAGAGTGTCCTCAGGTAGCCATCTGAATGCTGGACACTCGGGGACCTGTGCCTCTGAGTGGGAGAGGATAGATCACATTAACATGTGTGTCTCTGTATTAACAGAGATACACATGTTATTTTTCTTATCATTGTTGTGAGGAGACCATAAATAGCATTTGCATTTTCTGTTTTACAGTTCATTTGAATTCTTGTTATGGATAAAAAAAAGTGTCTTTTTTTTGTTTCAAAATAGCTGATAACTTTTTGCTGATAGCTGCAAACATCTGCGAACAAATATCATTCTATAAAGTTTTTCTATATAGTCTGTAACTGTTAATATAGAGCGTTATTAAATTTATTGCTAATGCAATCATATGGCACATTGACTTCTGAGGAGATTTTAGATGGCACTCATCATCAGAAAGGTTGCCGACCCCTGATGTAATGTTACAGAGCGAGGTCATCGACTGATGAGGCTCATAAGTTACCAACAATCTGCTCACTCAGTAAATTCAGAGTTTCAGACCTTATCTGACATTAACATGCAGAACTGTTTAAATGTTGTGTGCCTGGACGCAAGTCAGAGGTAATGGAAAGCTGTATGGGCAATGCTTTCACAATACAGTAATTAGGATGATCTCTGTAACATTACACAGATGCATCTTTCTAATAGACTGTGCTGGACAGTACAACATATACACAGCATCTCGAAGGAAAGTTAATAGCATTAGGGAATGCTGGAGGTTAACCACATATTGAGCAAAAGATGGTCAGAGGAGATCAAATCCAGTATAGGAGTAAGTAGGAGCCCTAGGGGGATGTGTGAAGCGGGGCAACAGCATGTGGGTACTGATCGGCTTCTTTGTGTAGCACTTTGTAGGTCGAGCAGTGTGAAGCATAGAGAAGGGAGACGGAGGAGGAGGGGCCAAGGAGGCAGAATGGGAGGGAAAGGGGGTGGCGGGGTACAGGGTGGGGATTCGATATGTCCTGGGGCACACGTGTTCCCTTTCAAATCCTGTCACACTCATTTTTCTCCCAAACACACAAATGACCGTACACACGAGCACATTCATGCACACACACTCACACACTCCTGCCTGTACGCAAACAGACACACAAAGGGAGTAAAAGGGAAAGGTGCAAAGTGCAGTCTGAGGTGGAGGGAAGAAGGAGAGAGGCAGGGCAAACAGCTGAAGAGGAAAGGGTGTTGCAGAAGGGGGGAAACCCTGAATTAGATGCTCTTGCTGTTGTTTTGCTGAGGGATGGGTGGAGGACCAGAGACACCAGAAGTCAGGAGAGGTGAAGGAGTGGAAGGTGTAGACATGGCTTGACCCATACGTCATTTCAACTCAGCATGAGCATTACTGGAGGAAATGTGGAGGATAAAATGTTTGTCCAACATAAAAGATTCTATTTTGTATTGTAAAGGATACCACATGCTTATCTCTCAGCTCTCCAAAGTCTCACATATACCCATAGAGAGAGAAAAATGTTTCCATGTGCAGAACATGGAAAAAAAGATAAAGCATTGATCACTGCTTGGAGGTTTCCATTTAAAAAAAAATGTTCCTGTCCATTTAATTGTCTGTGCCTGGAAACCATTCTATTCCCATTCCCTGAGCTCGGATAGACAAAGGCCAGGGTTCAACCCAGCGCTCAGAGTGTAGTATAA
This sequence comes from Copadichromis virginalis, assembly GCF_057382275.1. NCBI lineage: Eukaryota > Metazoa > Chordata > Actinopteri > Cichliformes > Cichlidae > Copadichromis > Copadichromis virginalis. The sequence goes on along the minus strand of NC_140632.1, from coordinate 6,164,743 downwards.
ATGTATGCAGCAGGACTAAATGCAGCCAGACAGACACCCCTCCACCCACCTCCATCACTCACTCACGCTCCCTCTCACAAGAACTGGGGGAGGGGCGCACGTCTACGCAGACATGCAAAAAAAACCAAAAACCCCACAATAAAAATCCACGACCCCAAACACACTGACAACCCTACATCTCTCTTACATTTCCTCTAATCTGAGTTCAAGTTCTCTCAATCCTTGTGCAAACACAACCAATCCACATCCCACCTGAGCTCTTTGGTTTTTATTTACAAATCCAACTCTAATGAAAGAAAGTAACAGGCGCGATATGCACATCTCTACATATGAATCGCAGCGCTTATTTGAATACTTCTCATGTCGGCTTCTCATTATCCCACCCGGCCTCCCAGGATTCAATTACCAAAAGTCTTTTTGAAAATGAGAATTTGAGTCAGTCGAGGAAAATATGCATTGCTAAACATGAGCGAGCGAGTCCACAAAGCCAGACATATTTACTGCCATGTTCCTTATGGTTATAATTCATCTGTCAGAGCTGGGCACTGACAAGAGAGCAGGCTAGATTATTACCACGTCCTCACTGAGCGCGCATTATTAACGTGCCACATCCTGAGTACGACTCAGAAGTAAGGCCTTTTGTTTCAAACACAGTAGACTCTGTCTAAAACGTAGACCGCGACTTTACTTCCCAAGGTTGTAACTCACATGTTACTTGATATTGGGTCTTACATTCCAACACATTACACTTCACATACACTTTTCATTACAGTTGCCTCTCATATTTTGCTCTGAGCTTATACTAGTATGTCTGTTGTGGTAGGTGGGGTCCTGTGTCCATATGCATATCGCTTTCCCTTTTTTGCAGATATTAGATTGGTGGGGGGTGTCTATCTGAGAAAGCCCTGCTGCATGCAAAGGGCAGATGGGACTCCCTCCCTCCCTCTGCCCCAGCATCAGCCTGTCTTTTTCTTTTTCTTTTTTTTTTTTTTTACGTGTACCTCCGTTAACAGATGGACCCAGCGAAACACTGAAATACTGGGACGCTCTCTAATCTGCTGCTCTACATGCACACAAAAGCAAACACATATACCTTCATTCCCTACAGCCTAATCTGTTTCGGTACAACACAGAAGCATTAAGTCCCCCCCCCCCCCCCCCCCCCTCCTCCACACAGTAACCATGTATGACATGTTTCTGGTTGTCAACAACAACAAAAACAACAACAATAAAGAGCTCTACAAAATAAGAGCATCATTTCAGAATCTATTTTAAGGGACCCGCAGCAGCATTCCGTTCAAATTAATAAAACACTTGCCTCTTGCACAAGAAACTGTCAAACACTGCGCATTCCACATGACCAGTGGTAAACATCTGCCGTCAGCCAGCAGCAGGGGCGGGGGGGACATGCATTCTGTGATATAATGAAAGTTGGTTTTATCCCCTAAATCTTTACTCTACTTAGGATCACATCCCATTAACCTTTTTTTAAACCCATGCTCATATACATTATTTTTCTACAAATGCATTTTCAAACCGCCAAGATCGGCTTTAAGCAGTTTATTACTCCACGCACACAAATTAAAGTTAATGTAATAACCTGCTGTGCGTGAGCTTGTCAGGCTCAGACAAGCACGAGTCGCGCAGTGGGAGCTTTGTGTCAGTACATGCATTATATTAACTACACAAATATCCCCGACAAGGAGCGCAGGCAAACTTCTGACAGACGAGGTTTTTTTTAATTCTATTTATTTTTAAAAGTGGAATGTCCGCAACTTTATGCATAAATGAAACTGAATGTAGTCATTTGCGCGCGGACTGGTGATGTTTTCCGTTCGCACACCGTGCATAAGTGCATGCTTTTATATTCGTATTGCACAATACAGCAACTAGGCAACGGTACCTGAAGATACGGAGACTGCCCAAGTATATACTAAAGGTGTTAAATGTTAGACTTATTTAAAAGCGCGTGTAATCCCCATACAGTCATAATAGCTCGTTACATTCATCTTACACGATGCAGTAATTTCGTTAAAATAATAATAACAAAAAAGAAATGTACTTACGATTTCAAAGGATTATGAATGACAGTCGCCATCTTCCTGTAGGACTATAACGTAATATTCCAAATCTCGGTGTAGTTTGGGACCCTTATGAAAAAAAGAAAAAAGAAGAAAAAAACAGCCAATGCGGTCCTGTGCGCTGTGCTCCCTGCCAATACAACACCAGCATCAGGACTTTAGGCGTGGCTTCAGATAAATCTGTCAAAATGAATGCCCCAGACCCCAGATTGTGATAACACCATGAAATTAACTTGATTTAGCCTTATCATTGAAAACCACAACATGAATGCTATGTAGCATGGGATACTATTACAGTCTCACTTCTAATGTTTTTTTATTTTTATTTATTTATTTATTTATTTGGGGGGGGGGGGGGTGTTGAGGTTTTAACGGCTGGAAAATAAATCCAACGACATGTCAAACATTAATTTTTTTATTTTTTTTTTGTAATTTAAAGTAAGTGCCGCTTTAAATTATATAGTGTTAAGGGCGTATATATGTCAAACAGTCACTTTATTTTGTATTTCAATATCCAACTTTTTCCGAGAATCCAGTGAAATAAAAGTAATTTTCTACTCGCGGAGAAACTCACCAATAGCTGTCTAGAACGTCAGACATTATTGTTCTCAATGGACCAATGAACGCCGTGTGGAGGCGGGGATGGCGTGGCTGGACGTTACTACACGGGAGTTAGCTAGCTAGTGACTACTTACTTTCACGTTAGTGCCATGTTATTAAGAAGGTAAACCAAGCACAGTATCAACTCAAAGTTTGTTTATCGACCTATAAATACGTCGTTTACTTTAATCGATGGTGAATGTCCAGCAAACGTGTCAAAGCGTGTGTAGAAAGATGTGCAGCTAACGTTAGCCCAACGGTGTTGATGGTAATCTGCCTGTAAACACCTGGACTGCCAAACACAGAGAAGTGAATGAAAAGCAACACGCCGTCAGGACCATTTTACTTCTAGACCGAACCATAAGAAATGAGGAAGTGGAACTGGCGAGAAGGACAGCGACCGCACACGCGACAAGGTGCTGGTCAGCGCCGTGGATGGCACCGAGGAAACCGACAGCAGTGGTAGCTACGTTAAATGACACTTATATCACGTTAAAGTATGGAGCATGTGCCATACTAGAATACAGTGTTTGTAATGACAGTGATCAGTATGTCAGTATCATTGTTGTGTGTGTGCGTTTCCTGTTCAAAGGTATGAACGTGATGATGCAGGGCCCTCACACAGACCATCTCAGAAGCACCATGCTAACCAACCTGCCTCACATTCCTCTTCTTCCTTGCCTTCCTCGTCTTCTTCTAACGCCAGCAGTGCTGCACCAGGTCAGTAACGTACAGCATTGAAAGTACACGTTTGCGTTGGAAGCCCCCATTTCTTATTATTAAAGGTATCAGAAGAGCACAACACTTAAATTGAACACATATGTACATAAACAGTAGTTTTACATGCAGTGTCTTGTCCAGGAGCACTTAAAGTAGAAGGATATTGACAGGAAAATTCTTGTTGTACACTTGGAAAATCAAATAGATGCAATGAAAGATGCACAAGCCTAATTTTTGCCTCCTTTTCTCCTGCCAGAGCTGCCAGGTTTCTATTTTGACCCAGAGAAAAACCGTTACTTCCGGCTGTTGCCCGGGCACAACAACTGTAACCCACTAACCAGAGAGCAACTACAACAAAAAGAAAGAGAGAAGGAGAGGAACAAGATGTTGGCAGAAGATGAAAACACAAGAAAAGTAAGTCTGTCATCAAGGGTGGTAGGCAAATCTTTTTAATCTTCTTTGTCTTTTAGCATTTTTATCATATTTATTCTTTAAGATTCCATTAAGCTTTTTCCTGTTGCTGTAGACAGACACAGTCATCTGATATGCTAAAGTTATGCCCTCTAGATGAAAGCTTACCATAAACCTCCTGCAGTGTACTAAAGGATTATGGCTATGGCAGCAGCTGTAATGACATCATCACAGTACAGCATTAGAGCACAACTGCAAACTGTGTAGGAATAAAACACTTGAGATCATAGTTGATCTTAGCAGAAGCACATGCTTTTCTGCAATCCGGGACATAAATGTTTAAGAAGTTGTAAAGAAAGAAACCTTGGTCGTAAACATGTACGCACATTTTCCTTGTCATTTACAGAAAGCACCAAGAAGAGGACTAAACACTTCGCTGCTACTTCAGAAACGACATCTAGGTGTATTACCTGAGCACTCCTATTGCAGGTACTGTGTCACAGCCCTGCAGGCACGCAAAACTCAACATAACACTGTTTTTCCCGTGTCCTAGCCACAGCTGTAACGGATTATGGGAAACAAAGAGAAACTTTAACGCTAATCAGTTCTGCATGTGTAGAGTGACTTTTCTTCTGAGCTTTGCTGGCCACTAATAATGATGCTAATCTATTTAGACAAGTTATTTTAAATGGTAATAAAAAGATGGAGAAACATGCATAAATGCAGTCAAAGAAAATACTCTGCATCACTGGGAATGATATGAATAAATGGAAAAACAAAAAGTAATGAAATGCATATGAGGAAGTTTCTAGTTCTTTTTATCCTGCAGGCAAACTGTCTAAATAAATACATAAATTACTACAGAGACACTGTCAGAAAGCTAAGAGAAAAGTGTATCAATTATCCTGGGTTAGTAGATTGTCTGCAGACAGTGCTAGTCTGTTACTATGGTTACTGTTGTGTGTGTGAATGGGAGAATGACTGAATGTAGTGTAGAGCGCTTTGGGGTCCTTAGGGACTAAGTAAAGCGCTATACAAATACAGGCCATTTACTGTTTGTCTCCAGGCTCGTCCATGAGGTGAAGGTCAGTGAAATGAGACGCCACAAACTAGAGATCCAGAGCACAGACAACAGCATCTCAAACACCGACAACTTCAGACTCATAGTGGTGAGAACACACACAAACACAGTGCAAAACACATGTTTCAATAGAATAAATGTTTGTTATAGTTGGTTTCAAGGGAGGGAGAGGGAGTAAGAACAGTTTGCTTCATCCAGAGGATGATTTGGGTCCACCAAGGCCCTGTGTATGATTTAAAAAAAACAACAACAACAAAAAAGATTGTTTTGAATGTTAAACATTGACGTTAGAGTCCTTTTTTTTTTCTTAATTGCTGGAAATGAACACAGTAGGTTACCTTTAAATATGGCCTCTATCTGTACTTGATGATGTGCATATGCTTTGTTTCTTTGTTGCCATTTCTTTTTCAGGGGGATTCGGCGTGTGAGCGAGTGTTCACAGTCAACGATGTCTCTCATGGCGGCTGCAAGTATGGCATCATGAACTTCAGCAGCAGCAGCAAGGGGTCTCTGTCTGTGGAAATGTGTGATAACCTCTACTTCACTAATCGGAAGGTAGGAGCATTTCTTTGGAGATAAAAGACCCTCCCTGAATACAAAGAATATGTTTGCATTTTTGTAGTTTCTATTTAGTACACTGCAGGAAATAAAAATTAATTAACTCACATTAATCTTGGAGCCTGTTTTTATGATGTGTCTACAAACATTTGGTCTGTTTAAATAATATTAATCACTCTGATCTGGTTAACATGTTTCAGGTCAATTCCATCTGCTGGGCTTCGGTAAATTACCCCGATTCTCATGTGTTGTATCCTTCCACAGTTTAATTAGAGCTCTAACTCTAGTTCACTTAACCTTCAAATAAAGGGCTTAACCTGGCAACAAAGATCACTTATAAGTTGTCCTTTTCATTTGCATTATTTGTGGATTCATACTGCTGTTGTTTCTAAAAGAATACACTTGGTGACTATCATCAAAATGGTAACATTTTAGCTCTATAAAGTGCACACCTGTGTCCCAGCGTGTCATCTCTTCACTGTTTTGGTGAAACTTGTATGTCCTTGACTGAAGTAACTATCAGGCTGTGTCTGGTGGGAGTAGCAGACACCCCTGGCTGCGTGAGTTTACTTCCTGCTTCCCTCTTCAGCAACTCCAACCCAGGTTTGTCAGGGTTCTTGCGCAATATGCAGCAGTCACATTGCCCTTCTGTAGTTCATTTGTGAAGGACCCAGGTAGCAGTATGGTAAAACATACTATTCAAAGAAGCTTCTTCAGTCTTGGAATTATTATTCTAGAAGACTTTTATTTTGAAATATGTTTTGAAAGCAGTTTTGCTGTTGTTGTGTACCTCCCCATTACCCTCAACACCCTTCTCCTCTTACTTCTTGTACTCCTTCAGATCAGCCTGGGATGCTGTGCAGCTTTAAGATATCCTCAGCCTGGTCTTGTGCTTGGTGCCTCAACCCCCAGTTTGACAAGACGTTCAGCACTGGTTAGTAGTGCAGCTAAACATTTTTGTCGTTATAGAAAGGAGAAAATTACACATCTAAAATAATCATGTTTATGTGTGTGTTGACAGGCCTGTCTCGTAGAGTGATTGTGAAGGATGCAGAGACGGGCAGAACACAGACGTACAGCGTCGGCAGTGATGTCCTGGCTCAGCAGTTTGCCCTTAGGGTGAGGCATTTGTAACTTTAAAGTTGTTGAAGCACTCTGTAAGAACACCAAGCAAAAGAACACCTTTCCGTCCACAGGTTCCTGTCCTGTTTAACGGTTGCAGATCGGGGGAGATCTTCAGCATCGACCTCCGACAGCGCGGCCGCAGAGATCACAGCTGGAAGGCCAGTCGCTTCCATCAAGAGTCAGCCATCACCTCTGTACGCGTCCTGCAGGATGAGAACTACCTGCTGGCTGCTGACATGCTGGGCCAGGTCAGGTTCTTGACTTGACTCTTTAATTTTCTTTTTCTTTTTTTTTTACAGCAGATAATACTTTCAGGTTCTTAATTACAGGTATTTTACTTATGTTTTAGCCTCATGCGGAAAGACTTGGTAAACACAGAACCATCAGGCCATACTGACAAACTGTGGTAGAAAATATCAGAAAGGAATAATTTGAAAAAGGTAATAATTCAAGGATAGTTCTGTTGAGCCTTTGTGTGTTTTCTAATTTCTTTGCAGATTAAGCTGTGGGATGTGCGAGGCACAAAGCCAGTGCAGGAGTACAAAGGTCATCATAACGAGCATGCCTACCTTCCCATCCATGTCAATGAGTGTGAAGGGCTTTTGCTAGCAGGTAGGAGAGGATAAAACACTCTCAACACTCAATACTCTCACTGGTATAAACCTTTTTTGCGTGCAGTTTCAATGTTTACCATCCTTTCTACAGTGGGTCAGGATTGCTACACAAGGTTATGGAGCCTTAAGGACGGTCATCTATTGAGAACCATCCCATCACCCCACCCGGCCGCAAACGACTTGATCCCAAGTGTTGTGTTTTCATCTAACCTGGGTGGCAGCAGGGGCCTCCCCGGGCTGCTCATGGCTGTCAAACACGACCTCTATTACTTCCCATACAACACTGACTACCAAGAATGAGGAGTGCTGAGGCCAGCTGTATCACTGTGTATTTGAGAGTGTGGCTGGGTAAAGATGTTATGTGACAACCATTTACACTAAATTTAGACTGAAGTGGTGACCTCAAAGAACTGCTTTTAAATTTCATGGGAGTTGCCTCATCATACACATGATCGTGTTTTTGTGCCAAAAGGAAATGGAAGTGCTGCATTCACATGTGCACACCGGTACAGTTCGGTTTTCCTTACTGTTCTTTTTACAGAAGAAGTGCACTTATTTTAAACACAGCTAACCTTGATTGTTACTGGAAATAAGGGTGCTGGGATTGAAATTTGAAAATGATGATACTTTTTGTTTACTAAATCAACATGTTTTATAGTCTTTGTTGATTCCCAGTAAAGTTTATTAAAAACCTTATCCCACTGCATTGTATTCAACCCATACACAGACACCTTAAGATTCCACTGTTTAATACATATGTATGAGCATACATAAATACAAGGTATTGATTGGTTCCATGTGATATCTATAGTCATTGATCTCTGTTTGAGACAGGATAAATCTATTATTCATGTTGAAGTCTGTTATTTCAGCTTATCTGATTGATCACAAGCAAACCAACTCTTCCAGTTCGTTAACAAGAAACAAACAAAAAAAAATCTTACACAGTCAAATCTCATAATACCAAGATATTCATTAGAAAGCCTGAATGCATCAAGTGTCATCTTCATTTAATAGTAATCGAGTCAGATACTCTGTACAGTCCTGTTGAAATACAAGCAACCTTGATAGTTGCTGACAAAGAAGAGCGACGCAGCCTGAGCTGACAGTAAAAGACTACTCTTACTAATGATCTCTGTTTTGAGGGGCCAGCCCCAAACATGGTTTGAAACCTCAACTGTGTTAAGTCCCTACTGTGATCCAGCCACTATAAAGCAGTTTCTGTTGCATTGAATCCCACCTTAGTCAGATTTGTCCTGATACGCAGTTATGACATTTAAAAATAAAATGAGGCAATTAAAAAAAAAATTCCCTATTAAAGTAAACATTTTTCCCATATATGTACTGTGCATACTAAGTAGAATTCAAACAGTTAACATGGACAGCATTATTAAGGCTGTTCTTGTTTTTGTTTGTTTTAAATCTGCCCATTCAAATTCACAAACAACCACAAATAATCAATGGGACTATTTAAGTAGTAATTACGAATTATATATGTTGGAATGCATCTTGCTGCTACAGTACATCAGTGGCTTCCGATATAATGATCTAATATAGTCCCTGTGAAGCCAAAACGAAAGAAAAGTAGCTCTAGCAGGGGTGAATTAGAGGTAATCTACCTCAGTATTTCAAAAGAAAGGGATCAGAATTCAATGTGGTTGATGACTTTTGAGGTGTTCTATCTAAAGCTGGTCCTAAATATTACATCCAGGTCACCTGCACAAACCATTTTAGAACTAATAAGACATGATTACCTGGAAATGCTATGAAAAAGAAAAAAAACAGGTCAGTACTTGTATTTTTTAAAAGGCTTAAATATGTAGCTCCAAACCAGGCAAAAGGGAGCTAATGGTACTAGCATATCACGTAGAGGGTGTGCAGGGATTAGTGTACAAGAATACAAATCTGAACGGATCTACAGAGCAACATGGAAATTTACCTGAAGTCATTTGTAAGCAAGCTTGTACAAAACTCACTTTGATCATCTCTCTGTTCTTTTTCTCTCCTGTCCTTATAATATTCAAGCCTTGCTCTGGCCTGTCTTCACAGTGTAAATTATAGGCATATTAAAGAGAAAAGCGATCGATGGACTGATGTTACATGAGGCCAGCACTAACAAATAATAAACGAGTCCCACCTGTACAGTCTAGAGGCATCCAGAAAAACAAAAATACCCCCAATGAAACCTGTTAGACTCAAGATGTCGCAGATTCCAGTTTCCACAAACGCTGGCATCTTTAATTGCTCCATTGAGTCCTGCTAGAGTTCCCCTGTTTTCTGGTTGCAGCCGTTGCAGACCCTCACGGGGTGGTCCCATCCACGGGACGGCACGGGGCGCCGCTCCTGGGAGCAGTCATCGCACACGCCCTGCCCACAGGCGCGACAGTGGTGGATGGAGAGACGTGGTGAGAACTCCCTTTGGCACTCGCAACAAGAGTGGATGTCCTGATCTGGCACCCAGTAGGCCGGCCGAGCTGCGTCCTTCACTAGGCCTGGAAAAAAAGTTTTTATTTCTCTCACTCTTTTTTTTTTTTAAAGTTGTTTCTCTTGCTCGCTATATTATTTTTTAGATCCTATGCTTACCAAGAGGTATATCGATGGCACCAACTACAGCCCCCAAAGTGTTCTGGACAGCCTCTCCAACCTTCCTCGCTATCAGGGTGCCTCCCTCCTCCTCCAACGCAGCGTCCAGCAACTCTACAACATGCACACATCAAATCATATCATGTTGTGAACATTAAAACCGCCTGAACCAGCCCGGCAAACAATACCGCACTCTTAAACTCCCACAGAGAGACTCATTTGTGTACCAGTTGGAATTCCTCTGTTGTGGAAACACGCATCACAGACCCTAACAGGCGCAAGACCCCAGCCCCTCTCAGGGACCGGCCGGGTTTTGGAGGAGCAGGCGTCACAGAAGCCCTCTCCGCAGGCACGGCAGTGGTGCTTGGTGTCGTTGGGCTGGAACTCCTCCCCACATTTATGACATTTCTACGGCACAATAATAAGTAATGCGATTTATCGGCATAACAGTAACATAACAGTAACATAACAGTAACATAACAGTAACATGGGCTATCACCAAGAAAATGTTTTAGTTACACAAGTGATGTTTCATTCACAACTACACATTCTGGGCCTGTGATTCCTTATATATAGTTAGCTAAATATTGGTTGCATACCAGGATGAGGGAATTGGGTTTCCAGTAGGCAGGAGCAATTTGGTCAGTGAGCCAGGAAGTGACCGCTTTGGCAGGCTTGACGCTGAGTTCAGACACAGACTGAGAAATGTATTTGACTCCGTCCAACAACCTCTGAGCAGCGTTGTTGTTGTCTTTCAAAAAGCCATCAGACTGCAAAGAACGGTGTAAAAACACATAATTACAGTACGCCATAGAAGTTGTGTTTATACAAGCGTCCCTCACAATTATCACTAAATACTGACAACAGTGCTGACAGAAATACAATGCCTGCCTTACCAGCTGGCGTTTGCACTGCTATATTCAGACTTGTGACTAATTATGCTTAGATCAACATGATCCAGGAGAACATGCGACGTTACTTTTCTGGATATTTACATAAAGTATAAGCCACTCGCCTCATAGTGGCCAAATTCATATGACTCAAAGAAAACAAAAACTGAGCTTTAAGATTTCAGTGGTTTAAGTGAATTCACCGTGGCCTTACCCCAGGCCAGATGTGCTGGATTTCTGTTCTGACCACTGTTTCCACTGGGTCCTGGTTTCCATACCAGTACTGCCTGCTTCTGTAGATCACTGAACAGTTGGGACACTCAATGACATACCTGTAAAAAGACAAAACCATCTCAGTTTCAACACAGGGAGGAAAGATTCCAGAGGTGCCACACACTTGTTATATCAACTGTGCTCAATTTTTCATAAACTTTAAAGGGACATATGAAGATATTTATGAAAAATCATTCTATACTCGCAGGACTCACCCTGACCAAGCGTAGATGGCCAAGCCAAACCACGGCGAGTCAGACGAGGCCGTCGTTTTGGGAACCACTATGACTTCCTTTCCCCTTTCGTAGCAGGCCTGAGAAGTTCAGCACAGTTGCTCAGAACCTTGTCAAGCAGGTATACTTCAAATGTGGCGTAGATGTATATTTGTACTTGCCTTGCATGTGTAGATGCGGTTGTCGTACTGTGCAGAGTACCGGCAGCGATGTTTGGCTTCATGGTCAAGACCTTCCTTTAGGTGATTCATGCTCCTCTTACAGCCTGACCTGAAAGTTGGTGCCCAGCAAGTCAGCAAGTTTTATAAATAAGTAAAAGTAAAAGGTACTGGCAGTGATGATGCTGTAGAAATCTGATTTAAAGTAATTTTGATATTTTTTTTAGCAAAGCAGGGACACGCACCCACAACTGAGGCAGATGCTGGAGCAGGTAAAGTATTCATCTGGAAAGAAGGAGTTACTGGTCATATGTTCATCTGGAATCTCCCCACTGAAGCGCTCACTCAGGGCCTGAAAGAAGGCCCCAGGTGGAGATGGGAAAGGTATAAACATTTCCATTGGCTATGCCAAAACATACTTAAATGTAAGCACAGCTACCTGCAGGGCCTTGAAGATGACACTGGCAGATCGTGGCGAGCGTGTCGTATTGTTGTCCAGCTGCTGCTCCAGGCTGCGGAGCAAACCACTGAAGTCCGTGGGAGGGTTGTAGGTTCGAGTCCCACGGTACTGGATGGAGCTGAATGCTTCCGGAAATAAGCCCAGCTTCCTGAAACGCTCCTGGATAAGGCGCTCAGCAGATTCTGAGGGCGCGTCTAAATTCGGGGTACACATACAGATGGAGACAAAGTATTGAGGCAGTGGTTTGTGTGCTTATCTTTGAAAAACACTGAGATGAGACAAACTTCTTTGATGTACCTGATCCTAGTAGATTGGTGTGGACAGTCTCGTGGAAGATGATCACCGCGGGGCCCAGGGTGGACAACGGTACATCAAGACCACAGCGATTGGTAGTTGCCTTTAATTCTCTAGTGAAATGTTTCAGGTAGGCATCTGATGCATCACCAAGGAACTTGAAGAGATCGTCATGGAGACGGTCAGCGTGTGTCCGGTAGATTACCACATCAGAGATAGCCAGGACCTTGAGGAGCAGCCGAGTTCTCTGACCCTGATTAGCCCCTGATGAGTTTAAAAAAAAGAAAAAAAAAGAATCATGAATGCCTGCCTGCTTCTACCCCCGTTTGTTTCATAATATTAAGTAAATCAATAATTTCATACCAGCTCCAAGCAGTCCCTCTGTATCGATGACTACAAGCCGATGCAGAGGGTCCATAGCTGCCCAAACACCCACAGTGCAGGACTCCTGAGTGGGAGACGTCTTGAACACTTCTCTCCCAAGAAAGAACGTATGGTTCAGGGTGTAGGATTTTCCCTCACCAGTGTTCCCAAAAATGGAGACCACCTTGAGGAGCTCATCTGGACTACAACCCAGTCTGCTGACAAAGTCCTCCTCATCCTTCACCTGAGAATGCAGACAAGATCAGCTCAATCGTTGTAACGCATCATTAATAAAACACCATCAAACGCCGAGTACCTCAACAAGTGCTTACCTGCATTTCCTCCTTCTCATCCACTAGCAGGAAGCTGCGCACCTTCTCCAGTTTAGATTTGAGGATTTCCATTTCACTCTCCCCAGCACTGACACTGTTCTCTTGAGGAGCTTTGGCAGGTGGGTAAGATACCAGAGGGTGTTTCCTCTTGTTGACTCCCCCGTGGGTGCGTTTTTGGCAATCCAAACACAGGTTGATCTTACAGCCCTGGCAGCGGACCACCGCTCTGAGTCTCCCAGAGCAGCTGCCATCCCCTTTGCAGGAGTCACAGAAAGGAACGTGGCCCGAGGCGACCCGAACCCGGTCGTGATTCCTCATGCGCTCCTGCCGATGTAGCTCCAGTTCACAGCGGGCACACTGCAAGCTGCCACACTCATCGCATTCAAACACAGCCTCGTCCGAGCCCCCACAGGCATAGCTCTCCTGACAGACCAGGATGGTGCTCATTCCTTTGTTTACAGCTGGACCTTGACCACTCATCTCAAACCTGTGAGGTCAGGAATCCCCTGGTGTGAAAACAAGTATAAAGGATTACTGTGGGTAATTGGGACGGCAAAAGCACTGCAGGAGAGGGCACAAGGTTATGGCACCGTCTTGTGAATCTATATAACCAGATGTCAGATAACCTGTTTTGTTGAAATACTGAAAAAAAACCAAAAACAAATTCACTCATGAGCAGTACTGTCAACAAAACGATAGCAATCCATGCCCCTTTTCTCTCTCCTTACTTTTTAATGGGGATATTCAGTTTATTAAAACAGCAAAATTAAACACACAAAACTCGGACTAGTTTGTTTACCTTTTGACACAACAGCTCTGTAGCTAACAATAGCTGGCCGGCATCTGTTTTCTTGTTCTGGTAACGCTAACTTTCTACATGAGAGTATCCCACACTGTTCTATACATTAAAAATGCCTAAAAACAGGCATTCAAACTCAGTAGTAAAGAGTCATTAGCTAACAGCATTCACACAAAGAGACACTCCTGAAACAAACAACCTTCTTTTGAGTCAACTGACCTAACAGTTGCTACCAGTCCGACGGCTGTCTCGTTAAATAACCTGCTGAATCGACACAGTCTAAAAGTGGAGACGTACACTACCTAACACCATACCGCCGAATGCCACGGAGAGCTGACGCTGGAGGGGGGGGCAAAGTTAGCAAGCTGTTATTGTGTCAGACCCCTGTAGATGTTGCTGCTTTTACATCAGCTGATCGGCTTGTTTTTATCCAGAGGTCAAAAGTCACGGAAGCACAAAGCATTTTGGGAAACGAAGGCCTTGCAAGTGACATGGAAAAGCGCTTACTAAAGACGAGCTGTTTGTAACCTGTTTATGGCACATACACCAACGTATACCCCGTATTTGACTTTTACAGACTGTTTGACGAAAGCTGTGGACCAGCTTGAGTTATTGACGGAGATATCGACGAAAAATCAATCGTTGCCCAGAATGCTTTGCTTTTTCCAGCGACTATAGGGTCTGCTTTTGTTCTACACCAGCGTGGGCCGTAGGCACAAGCTGAGACGGAGACAGAAGCTGAAACTGACACGCATCTCGTTGATATCAAACGAAGAATAATAAATGTTACACTTACAAGTTGTTCTATGCATTAAAGTACATTTAGTTGTTTTATGAACGAGTTTTTTCGCGGTCTTTTGCTTTTGTGTATGCGAGAGCCCCCCCACCCTTTCTGGACACCCCGGTGTAGAAAAACAGTGCAGCCACATGAGTGGGGATGGATTGTGGCACCACTACAGTTGTAGTTGACTCTTTAATTCAGCTCTTTAGCTATTTTTCCCTTTTAATTCATTTAAAGCATATTACTTTAAGGAGCTTTCTTTTTTCGTCATCATTATAAATTTATCACCGCCTGTCTTAATGTGCTGCTGACCCTGTCTATTTGCAGTTAACAACTAATGCTAGCTCGATGCTAACTTGACAGGGTAACCGCGTTGACACCATACAAAGGTCATCACTCGTCTTTTATGCTCATTCACCTCGTTTCGCTGTTCAGTCGTCATGGAAGACGAAGCCTTCACTGACATTAGCGGTAAACCAATCTCTCTGGACTGTCAGAGTCACTCCAGCTTTTGCAGGGAGTTCATTATCAGCTCCCCAAAAGTGTCCATGGGCAAAGTGATGGTATACACCTGCTCCGTGTGGCTTCTGGCATATGCAGTGTTCTTCTTCACCCAGGTAAGATGATGAAGGCGAGACCAAAGTGATGCAGATTTACTGACAAATCCTTCTCACTGTGGGGTTGAGGTGCAAAGTTTCTGAGGACAGCGAGACAGTGGTGAGGTGTGCAGTAGGAGCCGTAGGTGGCTTCAAGGTGGAGTGGGATTGCATCAGGGATCTGCTCTGAGCCCCTTCTTGTTTGCGATGATGACGGTCAGGCAGGAGACTTGTGTCAAGCCAGCCTCCAATTCGAGACTTGCAGTCAAGCCAGCCTCCAGTTTGTTTTACGTTCCCTGTGTATTCAAAGTATTACGGGAATGGATGTGGAAACCGGATTTCAAAATAAAAGCCAACTTCGAGTGAATTAACAGATATGTTAAGAACATAATAACATATAATCTAGGCTTTTTTTTTTTACAAACTCTAATGTTAGATCTATATGACACAGCCTTGTACCCTAATTGTGCCCTGTCACTATCAAGGCCATCTTATTTTGGATTTCAAAGTAAAAGCCCTGTGAATCTTCATTTTTGAACTACTCTTTCAATGACTTAATAATGCTCTTAAAAGCAAAAGTCGTATTTCCAAATACTATTTGAACTTTATATCAACACTTTCCAACCACAGTCTTTTTACAGTGATACCATATCAATATCAAGTCAGTCTGATTTTGCCTTTCATAGTAATGGCCCTTTGAAATTGTCCATAATTGACTTAATCTTCTAACGATTCAAAATGCTCTAAAAGTGAAAATTGCTGTTTCCACAGGGTAATTCCACCTTAGATCAACAGTATACAGCCCCACAGTGATACCATATCAATATCAAGTCATTCTGATTATGCCTTCCAAAATAAAAGCCTTTTTAAATTGTCCATAATTGACCTAACTTTCAGTGATTTCAAAATGTTTTAAAATGGAAATTTCCTGTTTCCACAGGGTAATTCCACTCCAGATCAACAGTATACAACCTCACGATGTTGCCATATAAATATCAAAACATTCTGATATTGCTTTAAAAAATAAAAGCATTTTCAAACTGCCCATATCTGAGTTGCTCCTGGAACAATTTCAAAATGCTCTAAAATGGCACATTCCTGTTTCCACAGGGTAATTCCACTTTAGATCAACAGTATACAGCCCCACAGTGATACCATATCAATATCAAGTCATTCTGATTTTGCTCTCAAAAATAAAAGCCTTTTCAAATTGTCCATAATTGACCTAACTTTCAGTGATTTCAAAATGCTCTAAAAAGGAAAATTCCTGTTTCCACAGGGTAATTCCACCTTAGATCAACAGTATACAGCCCCACAGTGATACCATATCAATATCAAGTCATTCTGATTATGCCTTCCAAAATAAAAGCCTTTTTAAATTGTCCATAATTGACCTAACTTTCAGTGATTTCAAAATGCTCTAAAATGGAAATTTCCTGTTTCCACAGGGTAATTCCACTTTAGATCAACAGTATACAGCCCCACAGTGATACCATATCAATATCAAGTCATTCTGATTTTGCCTTCCAAAGTAAAAGCCTTTTCAAATTGTCCACAATTGACCTAACTTTCAGTGATTTCAAAATGCTCTAAAATGGAAATTTCCTGTTTCCACAGGGTAATTCCACTTTAGATCAACGGTATACAGCCCCACAGTGATACCATATCAATGTCAAGTCATTCTGATTTTGCCTTCCAAAGTAAAAGCCTTTTCAAATTGTCCACAATTGACCTAACTTTCAGTGATTTCAAAATGCTCTAAAATGGAAATTTCCTGTTTCCACAGGGTAATTCCACCTTAGATCAACAGTATACAGCCCCACAGTGATACCATATCAATATCAAGTCATTCTGATTATGCCTTCCAAAATAAATGCCCTTTCAAATTGAGCATATACGGCCTACTTTTTTGACGATTTCAAAATGTTCTTAAACAGAATTTTGCTGTTTCCGCAGGATAATTTCACTTTAGTTCAACAGTATACAACCTCACGATGTTACCATATCAATATCAAGTCATTCTGATTTTGCTTTCAAAAATAAAAGCATTTTCAAACTGCCCATATCTGACTTGATCCTGGAACAATTTCAAAATGCTCTAAAATGGAAAATTCCTGTTTCCACAGGGTAATTCCACCTTAGATCAACAGTATACAGCCCCACAGTGATACCATATCAATATCAAGTCATTCTGATTATGCCTTCCAAAATAAAATACTTTTTAAATTGTCCATAATTGACCTAACTTTCAGTGATTTCAAAATGCTCTAAAATGGAAATTTCCTGTTTCCACAGGGTAATTCCACTTTAGATCAACAGTATACAGCCCCACAGTGATACCATATTAATATCAAGTCATTCTGATTATGCCTTCCAAAATAAAAGACTTTTTAAATTGCCAAGATACGACCTACTCTTTTAAAGATTTCAAAATGCTCTAAAAGTGAAAATTGCTGTTTCCACAGGATAATTTCACTTTAGGTCAACAGTATACAACCTCACGATGTTACCATATCAATATCAAGTCATTCTGATTTTGCTTTCAAAAATAAAAGCATTTTCAAACTGCCCATATCTGACTTGATCCTGGAACAATTTCAAAATGCTCTAAAATGGAAAATTCCTGTTTCCACAGGGTAATTCCACCTTAGATCAACAGTATACAGCCCCACAGTGATACCATATCAATATCAAGTCATTCTGATTATGCCTTCCAAAATAAATGCCCTTTCAAATTGAGCATATATACGACCTACTTTTTTAACGATTTCAAAATGTTCTTAAAAAGAATTTTGCTGTTTCCACAGGATAATTTCACTTTAGGTCAACAGTATACAACCTCACGATGTTACCATATCAATATCAAGTCATTCTGATTATGCCTTCCAAAATAAAAGACTTTTCAAATTGCCCGTAGACGACCTACTCGTTTAACGATTTCAAAATGCTCTTAAATTGAAAGATGCTGTTTCCACAGGATAATTCCACTTTAGATCAACAGTATCCAACCCGACAGTAAAACCATGTAAATTTCATGTTGGTCTGATTTCGCCTTTCAAATTAATGGCCCGTCGAATTTGTCCATATGTGATATACTCTTTCAATTATTTCAGAATGTTTTAAAAATGAAAATTGCTGTTTCAACACATATTGGGTTTTCATTTTGAAAAGCAAAATCAGACTCAATTGATTATGACAGAATTGAATCATAAAGATGATGTAAAAGGAAGCTGAAATTGCCACTAGGTTGTAATTGATAGTACGTTTATATTTTAAGTCTGTGGAAAGATGTCATTCTAAATAAAGAAATTACAAAACAGCTTGCAAACCAACCATGACATCTTTCCACAGACTTAAAATATAAACGTACTATCAATTACAACCTAGTGGCAATTTCAGCTTCCTTTTACATCATCTTTATGATTCAATTCTGTCATAATCAATTGAGTCTGATTTTGCTTTTCAAAATGAAAACCCAATATGTGTTGAAACAGCAATTTTCATTTTTAAAACATTCTGAAATAATTGAAAGAGTATATCACATATGGACAAATTCGACGGGCCATTAATTTGAAAGGCGAAATCAGACCAACATGAAATTTACATGGTTTTACTGTCGGGTTGGATACTGTTGATCTAAAGTGGAATTATCCTGTGGAAACAGCATCTTTCAATTTAAGAGCATTTTGAAATCGTTAAACGAGTAGGTCGTCTACGGGCAATTTGAAAATACTTTTATTTTGGAAGGCAAAATCAGAGTGACTTGATCTTAACATCGTATCTCTGTGGGGTTGTATACTGTTGATTTAAAGTGAAATTATTCTGTGGAAACAGAAAATTTCCTTTTTAGAGCATTCCGAAATCACTGAAAGTTAGGTAAGTTATTGGCATTTTCAACAGGCCATTATTTTGGAAGGCAAAATCAGAATGACTTGAAATTGAAGTAGTACCATGGTGTGGATGTACACTTTTGATCTAACATGGATTCATCCTGTGGAAAGAGCAAGTTTCATTTTTAGAGCGTTCTGAATTCTTTAAAAGAGTAGGTCGTATATCGGCAATTTGAAAAGTCTTTTATTTTGGAAGGCAACATCAGACCGATTTGATATTGATATGGTATCACTGTGGGGTTGGATACTATTGATCTAAAGTGGAATTATGCTGTGAAAACAGCAATTTTCCATCTTAGAGCATTTTGAATTCGCTCCAAGAGTAAGTCATATATGGGCAAATTGAAAAAGCTTTTATTTTGAAAAGCAAAATCAGACTGACTTGAAATTGACATGGTAACATCGTGAGGTTGTATACTGTTGATCTAAAGTGGAATTACCCTGTGGAAACTGAAATCTTCCTTTTTAGAGCATTCTGAAATCACTGAAAGTTAGGTAAATTATGGGCATTTTCAACAGGCCATTATTTTGGAAGGCATAATCAGAATGACTTGAAATTGATATGGTAACATCGTGAGGTTGTATACTGTTGACCTAAAGTGAAATTATCCTGTGGAAACAGCAATTTTCACTTTTAGAGCATTTTGAAATCTTTAAAAGAGTAGGTCGTATCTTGGCAATTTGAAAAGTCTTTTATTTTGGAAGGCATAATCAGAATGACTTGATATTGATATGGTATCACTGTGGGGCTGTATACTGTTGATCTAAAGTGGAATTGCCCTGTGGAAACAGGAAATTTCCATTTTAAAACATTTTGAAATCACTGAAAGTTAGGTCAATTATGGACAATTTAAAAAGGCTTTTATTTTGGAAGGCATAATCAGAATGACTTGATATTGATATGGTATCACTGTGGGGCTGTATACTGTTGATCTAAGGTGGAATTACCCTGTGGAAACAGGAATTTTTCTTTTTAGAGCATTTTGAAATCACTGAAAGTTAGGTCAATTATGGACAATTTGAAAAGGCTTTTATTTTTGAGAGCAAAATCAGAATGACTTGATATTGATATGGTATCACTGTGGGGCTGTATACTGTTGATCTAAAGTGGAATTACCCTGTGGAAACAGGAATGTGCCATTTTAGAGCATTTTGAAATTGTTCCAGGAGCAACTCAGATATGGGCAGTTTGAAAATGCTTTTATTTGTTAAAGCAATATCAGAATGTCTTGATATTGATATGGTAACATCGTGAGGTTGTATACTGTTGATCTGGAGTGGAATTACCCTGTGGAAACAGGAAATTTCCATTTTAAAACATTTTGAAATCACTGAAAGTTAGGTCAATTATGGACAATTTAAAAAGGCTTTTATTTTGGAAGGCATAATCAGAATGACTTGATATTGATATGGTATCACTGTGGGGCTGTATACTGTTGATCTAAGGTGGAATTACCCTGTGGAAACAAGAATTTTTCATTTTAGAGCATTTTGAATCGTTAGAAGATTAAGTCAATTATGGACAATTTCAAAGGGCCATTACTATGAAAGGCAAAATCAGACTGACTTGATATTGATATGGTATCACTGTAAAAAGACTGTGGTTGGAAAGTGTTGATATAAAGTTCAAATAGTATTTGGAAATACGACTTTTGCTTTTAAGAGCATTATTAAGTCATTGAAAGAGTAGTTCAAAAATGAAGATTCACAGGGCTTTTACTTTGAAATCCAAAATAAGATGGCCTTGATAGTGACAGGGCACAATTAGGGTACAAGGCTGTGTCATATAGATCTAACATTAGAGTTTGTAAAAAAAAAAAAAAAAAGCCTAAATTATATGTTATTATGTTCTTAACATATCTGTTAATTCACTCGAAGTTGGCTTTTATTTTGAAATCCGGTTTCCACATCCATTCCCGTAATACTTTGAATACACAGGGAACGTAAAACAAACTGGAGGCTGGCTTGACTGCAAGTCTCGAATTGGAGGCTGGCTTGACACCAGTGGCAGGAGTGTCCATAGACTGATGTTTACAGAGACACTGTGATATTTCCAAGCTACCTTGACTACCATGACCCGGACGCATCCATCAATCAATCCATTCATTCGCTTCCACTTTTCCAATTCAGTGCCGCAGGGGGTGCTGGATAGGTCCGCAGTCTGTCGTAGGGCTAACACAGACAGACAGACAACCACTCGCTCTCATATTCACACCTCTGAGCAATTTAGAATCACCAATTAACCTAACCCAACTAATTGCATGTTTTTGGACTGTGGGAGGAAGTCTGAGTACCCGGAGAGAACCCACGCTGATATGGGGAGAACATTCATACTCCACACAGTAAGGCCCCCTCCAGATGGAGGGTGGTGGTACCCTCTTGCTGTAAGAGAACAGTGGTAACCACCACCACCACCATATATATCAGATAAAGGATGTTGAATATGGAGCTGGCAGGCAGGAGGAAATGAGGAAGACCATAGAGAAGATTAATGGATTTACATGAAGAGGATTGGTGTGACATAGGCGGGATAGGGTTTGATAGATAAGATAAGATAAGATAAGATAAGATAACCTTTATTAGTCCCACACGTGGGAAATTTGTTTTGTCACAGCAGGAAGTGGACAGTGCAAGAGTTATGAGGCAAAAATTAGAATACAATAAGAATAAATACAGTACACAACTGTACAGAATAGAATAAAATAAAATACTATATACAGTAGAATAAAATAAAATAAATATACAATAAGATAAAAATAGAATACAAATACTATATACAACTGAGTAAAAATACAACGATGACAGAAAGGATTATTGCACTTAGTATTATTGCATATGTATGGATGTGTGTGCTTGATCAGTTAAAGTCTTTATTATGGAGTCTGACAGCAGTGGGGAGGAAAGACCTGCGAAATCTCTCCGTCCCACACTGTGGGTGCCGCAGTCTCCCACTGAAGGAGCTGCTCAGTGCTGTCACAGTCTGCTGCATGGGGTGGGAGATGTTGTCCATCAGGGATGACAGCTTAGGCGCCGTTCTCCTGTCACTCACCACCTCCACTGGGTCCAGAGGGCATCCTAGAACAGAGCTGGCCCTTCGGATCACCCTGTTCAGTCTCTTCCTGTCCCCAGCAGAGATGCTGCCGCCCCAGCAGACCACGCCATAAAAGATAGCAGAAGCCACAACAGAGTCATAGAATTTCTTCAGGAGTGGGCCCTCCACTCCAAATGACCTGAGTCTCCGCAGCAGGTACAACCTGCTCTGCCCTTTCCTGTAGAGGGCGTCTGAGTTATGAGTCCAGTCCAGTCTATTGTTCAGATGAACACCAAGGTACCTGTAGCTGTCCACAGCCTCAATGTCCATACCTTGGATGTTCAGTGGTTGCAGTGGAGAATGCTTGTGCCTGCGGAAGTCTACCACCAGTTCCTTGGTTTTACTGGCGTTGATCTGGAGGTAGTTCAGCTGGCACCAGTCCACAAAGTCTTGGGTCAGACCTCTGTACTCCTTGTCGTCCCCATCAGTGATGAGGCCGACTATTGCAGAGTCATCAGAGAACTTCTGCAGGAAGCACTGGGTGGAATTGTGGGAGAAGTCTGTAGATGGTGAAGAGGAACGGAGCCAGAACCGTTCCCTGTGGGGCCCCCGTACTGCAGACGACCCTGTCCGACACACAGCCCTGAGTCCTCACATACTGTGGTCGGTCGGTGAGGTAGTCCAGGATCCAGGTAGTGAGGTGATGGTCCACTCCAGAGTTCACCAGCTTGTCCTTTAGAACCGAGGGAAGAATGGTGTTGAAGGCACTGGAGAAATCAAAGAACATGATTCTCACAGTGCTTCCAGCGGTCTCCAGGTGAGCGAGGGAACGATGTAGGAGGTGAATGACGGCATCATCCGCTCCAATGCCAGGCTGGTAGGCAAACTGAAGTGGGTCCAGTGATGATGACCCCTAAACGGAGCAGCAAAAAGAAGGCAGAATACAGTTCTTTCTTTCTTTCTTTCTTTCTTTCTTTAAGATACTTGCTGTAATCAGAATTTGTAAAATTGAACACTAATTCCCACCACAAGGGGCCAGTATTTTACAAGAAAGTCTCAATCTAGTCGCCCGGTCTAAGATCGAGACGATGCACTTTTTTAGTTAGTGCAGTAATTTTGCAGCATTTTTTTTTAAATGGCTCTGGGTTCTTTGTGTTCAAAGCTGTGCTTGTTACGTGAGCGTCCAGTGTGATCATTTAAAGTAAACTTTATTGTCATCTCTGCTATTTACAGTACAGTATATAGAGAGACAAGATGACGAGGCTCCAGTTCCATTCAGCGCAAAATAACAACAATAAATGTAGGAAGAGTAAGAATAAGAATAAATATATATACACTTTGAGACTTTTCCAGTGATGAAAAAGTAGTTGGATGTTTACTGTTGTTTTGTTTCACATCATTTCTGTTCTTTCCAACTGAGCGTGGTTTCTTTCCGGGAGTGGGTGATAAAAGTCACTTTTCAGGTGCATCGGCCATTGTTTGCTGATCCATTCACTAGGATATCTCTCTATCAGCATTTCCTCTTCCTCTTCTGTTGGACTCAGAATAGACTGGATGCCACACCATTAGTATCCTGCAAATTGGCATCATGCAAAAAAAATTTAATTTACAATGATTATTTTTAATTTAATACTTTTCCTCTCTTGCAGAACACTGCCGTTCTGTCTGGCGCTATTCTTGTCACCCTTGTTGGCATGATGCTTCACATCCACTTTGTGAAGGTAGACCACGAGTCCCTTCTCGTCATTGGCTCCTTAGGCATCCAGGTGTCCTCCAGCTATGCCTCGGGCCGCGAGATAACCACTTTCATTGAGATGAGCAAGATCAAGGATATTGTCATCAATGAAGCTATTTACATGGTGTGTTGGTGAACCTGTGCCTCTGTACTTGTGTGACATGTTGACATTTTCTCATGTAGTTATTCTACAGTTTGCCACGGAAGATTGGATTAACGTCTAATGCTTTTATTTCAGCATCAGATCATCTACTACCTCTGTGTACTGTTGAAGGACCCCTCAGAGCCCGATGCAGTGTCAAGTGTTGTGCCATTGTTTCAGGTGAGGATGAACATATCTCAAGAGCCTGTTTAGTGACTTGATTACCTGCAGGGCTGTTGATGTGGTGTCATTCATAGGAACCTGTTTTTAATTAACTCTATTTTTTTCCCTTTAGAGTTCAAAGCCAAGGCTGAACTGCTTGGTGAAAGTCTACAAAAGCTGTCAGGAGATTCTTTCAAAGTGCCAATGAAGCACATGTCATACAGGAACACCTGAGGTCATTCACCATGTTTTTCTTTTAGCCTCTTCCTTGTTTGTGTTAATACATCTTAGGTGTATTTTATATACATTGCATTTCTTAATGTTTTGCTTTCAAGGATAATGGTGTCATAATGTTGTACTGTGTTACATGATTAATTTAAAATAAATAAAACACTGGTCTTGACTACTTGTTTAAACCTAAAAAGTCAAATTCTTTAACTTGAAATGTAACTTGTAATGTAAGATCATAAAAATAATATTTAACCTTATAGTTTTTTTATACACTTAGAATTCCACAAATGATACAAGTTTGTGTATTTTGGCGCCATTAGCACACTCTTTTGTGTATTTGTTTTTGCCCCCCCCCCCCCCCAAAAAAAATAATTAATAGAATATAACAAACCAATATTCATTAATTACATAGATATTGGTAGCATTTGCTCATCTTTAAAAGTTTTAGTTGTTTAGTTTTACCACTAGGGGGCAGCACTACTCACAAACTTTTGGGTCCACGCATCAGTTTCTACAAGTGATTCAAATGTACACCATGTCCTGTTCTTTGTTGGCTCATCGTTTTTTTTTTCCATGAACTGCTTTTGAATATAATCTCTGTGAGAAAACAAAAGCCTATAAGGCAACAGTTGTATATGTGTATAAGATGGACTGTGTGTGTGTGTGTGTGTGTGTGTGTGTGTGTGTGTGTGTGTGTGTGTGTGTGTGTGTGTGTGTGTGTGTGTGTGTGTGTGTGTAAAATAAAGATCTACACCCTTTTCCTAAAAGTATTTTCACTTCCTCATATCTACTTGCACCTTCATCTCTTAGGAACAGTAGGTCACGTTTACCACTGAAGTCTGAAATATCACTGTTGGCATACCAGACCTGTTTTCAGAACTGTTTTTCAAGGTTACCTCATCAACAGAATGACAATCAATATATTGTTATTGCAGTAATTGTATTCTTTTTATCCTGCAGCTGTAACACTATAATTACTATAATAACCCTTGTGGCATCAGTAAAGTGTCTACCTATTACAGTGTGAATTTTTTTTTTAAAGTGTGACATTATAAATGTTAATACACCAATAACTGTCTAACTGCCTATCAGATTAATGCCTAGGCCACTCACAAGTCATCGCCACCTTTCACTTCTGTTTCCTCTTTTTAGGCCTTATTTTTGTAGGGCCTTTTCATGGCGACTCAGTAAATTCAAGTCAGACCCGTGTGTGAACTCCATGTGGTACAGACCAAAAAAAAAAACCCCAAAAAACAAAAAAAGCAGAAGGGTGTGATTTTCACGGGGTGAAGCATCGCACTGCTGTGAGAAGTAGCCCCTTGACAGGATAATAGTCCCTCCTGGAGGTGTAAAACAGCCAGGAGCCAATTCAAGAAGAAAACCTGGGAGTGACCAGGAGTGGCACCTCTGGGCTTTTAAATAGGCCCCATAAAGCAGGAGGAACACCATCACCCCCCCCCCCCCCCCCCCCCCCCCCACTCCACCTAAGTAGGGGAAAGATTTGAAACCGCAAAAACCCTGTGAGCTAGAGCTGTGGACCGTTAATTGCCCATGATAGCAGCAGGGCTGTGACGATTGTGCCTCCCCTTCTGTGTATGTTGTGGACTCACGTATTGTAATGTATGAATTCAGTCAAATGTGTTTTTTATATAAAGACTGTATTTCTGTTATCTAAGCAGATGGCAGATGCTTAAGATCAGCTGAATGTTTTGGGTGTGAGAATCTTGTGCTTCAGTGGGAGAGGAGGGGCGTTAACCCCTTTACCTCCTGCAGTGCGCACACACATACACACTTACACCCACACACCTGCACACATTTGTTTTTTTTGTTTCTGAGACATTAAAACAGAATTCCCACACTTTCCAAACACTCTAAAGTAGATTTGAGGTATAATTCAACGTTTTCCCCAATAGTCATAATAATTTTCTTCATGGAAGAGACAGCACCACTCTTAAGGCTGATCAGCAGCAGCTTAACTTAGCATGAAGACAGGGGACTCTGAAATAATAACCCCACCTTCCTAAATGCACTGCGAAAATACACAAATTTATAAATTATTATTGGCCGGGTCAAATCTCACAAACACTAAAGCACAAACAGAAACTCTGAGTCTTGACTGCTTTCAGACAATAAAAGACTGAGGTAATTACACCAGTGTAAAGCAGATTAAACCAGGAATATCAAAGCAATTAAAGATCATTCAAATACGAGCACTAAAATCCATGCCTAATAATATATAATAACTACTGATAATAAGACACTCAAAATCGTTTCTTTTAGTGCATTCTGAAAATGTTCAGTGTTCATATGCAATACATATGCAAACTTTGGATTAAACAAATAGATCTAGCGAGTGAGGGGATGAACTTTAATTTTGAATTAATACGAAATCTTTTCACAAACACAACCCCCACCCCAACCATGCCCACCCACCTCACCATCTGAGCTGTAGTGGAGATCTCAGGGATAGGCACGATTGTGGCTCTTTTTCACTCTTCGCACTACGGTCACCTCGGTGAGCCGAGCAGAGTTCGAACTTCTCGATTAATTAAACTTTTAAAAGCAGAAAGTGAGATTGGTTCAAACTGGTAGAAGTTGGACGGAGATCCACCAGGAGGAAGAGGATTCACCACAACAGATGAGAGAGTGGGGTTTTTAGAAGTGAGATTTTCCTCATAAAATAATTGAAAAATTGCTCACAGAGAGCTGGGGAGGCAAAGTCTAGTTTATCAGGGCAAGGATTGATGGCAGAATTGAACATTTTAAACAGGGCCCGGGGGTTATGGCTATTAGTCGCAATGATGTCGGACAAAAAAGCGTCCTGATATATAGTACGACAGCTACGTAAAATGTAGAGGGATACCCGAAGCTTATCTTTTTTCCACCTCCTCTCAAATTGATGACAGATAAGACGTAAATCTCGTATATATAGAGTCATTTAACCAGGTTTGAGGGGAGGATCTAAGACGCTTTACATTAGACTGTACACTATACCACCACCCATCCATTTTGCTCCACTTATCCAACTCATGGCTATGGTTGGGCATGAGCCTATCCCGTACCCCAGCAGGAGGCTGGGTACAACCGGTACTACGGTCAGTTAAGTCAGCCATTAACCTAACGTGCTGTGGGACTGTGGGCGGAAACTGGAGTACCTGGAAAGAACCCAAAACCAGGACCTTCTTGTCCTGAGGCGATGTTGCCCTTTCCTTATACCTTTAATTCTAGTATTTATGCCAAGCCAACCGAAGGCTAGCTCCAGCTACGTATTAACGATACAAACATTTACATGATGGTATTCTCATCTCTTTCCAAGATCGATAATCTAATAATAATATATACATTTTATAAAGGATCCAAGGTACTTGTTGTTAAAAGTCAACACACTCAAATTCATTCGCTTTACTTCCACTCCATGTTTTACATGTAATGTTCGGAGCTTTATGCTAAAAAATCAAAATGAATGAACTGCACAGAACACACATGTTAGGGCAGTCCACTGAAATTAATTGTGTGCTGCGGTTTTTCATTTGTTGGATATAAGCTACTCTTTGTATTCACAATGTTCTGTCCTTGTATTGTTGTGCTGTGTGTGTATGCGCACCAGTTCCTGGCTGACAGGTGCAGGAAGAAAACGTTATTGTATTGTTTAAAATGTGTCAGTTTATCTTCTTTATCTACCAGTTCAAACAGGCAGGAGCAACATGATGTCAGTTTGGATTTGAATCTCAAAAAGAAAAAAAAAAAGCCTTCCCCACCTCACTGGCAACGTCACAGGGGCTTTTACCGGTCACTTATCTCTCCTCCATGTTGAACACTGCCTACAGTGCTTTGGTAGAAGTGTAAAAGTGTATTTTTCCGGTGGGACTCGCATTTACATGTCTCCCTCGGGGGGCGTTTTTATCCACGGATAGTTTTAATCTGCCTGACATGGAAAGCTTAGGAAAAAAACTTCTTGGCACTGGAGCTCCACCTGGCTGGCCTCCCACCCCTGACTCCAGCTGCAGAGCCTCATTGTTCTTCAGTTCAACGCTAAAAATGTGCTTGATCAAGCCTCACTCAAAACAAGCCTTTGTCTTTATAGTGTGCTTCCAAGGGCCAAGGGCAGGCTAAAGAGAAACACACCTTCTAATTTAATGTTTTTTCTTTATTTTTTACTACTTCCTACGTTGTAGATACATACAGAACACATTAAATATATGAATTTAATATATATATATATAAATTCCCCACTCGCCCCTGCGGGCGGTCAATCCTTCAAGCTCAGGTCCTGAGGCCTGGGAGCTTGCTCCAGCTACGTATTACACATATATATTCTTGTCTTTATGTCAGTGGCTTCTATCTCCTCCTTTGGCCAGCCTATTACCCCAGCAGGGTACCTGATCACGGGCAGGGCGTACGTGTTGATGGCCCGGATCTTGTTCTTACCATTCAGCTGACTCCTCAGGACTTGCCTGACCCTCTGCAGGTACTTGGTGGTTGCAGCTTTTCTAGCGGCCTCTTCATGGTTCCCATTCGCCTGTGGGATCCCCAAGTACTTGTAACTGTCCTCTATGTCTGCAATGTTGCCTTCTGGTAGTTCAATCCCCTCAGTTCTGACTACCTTCCCTCTCTTTGTTACCATCCGACTACACTTCTCCAGTCCGAACGACATTCCAATGTCATTGCTGTATAGCCTGGTAGTGTGGATCAGTGAATCGATGTCTCGTTCACTCTTGGCATACAGCTTGATGTCATCCATGTACAGGAGGTGGCTGACAACTGCTCCGTTCTGTAGTCGGTATCCGTAGCCAGTCTTGTTAATGATCTCACTGAGGGGGTTCAGGCCTATGCAGAACAGCAGTGGGGACAGAGCATCTCCTTGGTAGATCCCGCACTTGATGGTGACTTGTGCTATGGGCTTGGAGTTGGCCTCTAGTGTTGTACGCCACATCCCCATTGAGTTCCTGATGAAGGCTCTTAGGGTCCCATTGATCTTGTACAATTCTAGGCATTCCAGTATCCAGCTGTGGGGCATTGAGTCATAGGCCTTCTTGTAATCAATCCAGGCAGTGCACAGGTTGGTCAGTCTGGTCTTGCAGTCTCGGCTGACTGTTCTGTCTACCAGTAGCTGGTGTTTTGCGCCTCTGGTATTCTTGCCAATTCCTTTCTGTGTCCCGCTCATGTATTGACCCATGTGCCTGTTCATCTTAGCCGATATGATGCCTGACAGGAGCTTCCATGTAGTACTGAGGCAGGTTATTGGTCGGTAGTTGGAGGGGACCGGTCCCTTTTTGGGGTCCTTGGGGATCAGGACCGTCCGACCTTCGGTTAGCCATTCCGGGTGTCTCTCGTTAACTAGCAGCTGGTTCATTTGTGCTGCCAGACGCTCGTGGAGTGCAGTCAGCTTCTTTAGCCAGTAGGCGTGAACCATGTTGGGCCCTGGTGCTGTCCAACTCTTCATACTGGAGACCCTTTCTTGGATATCTGCCACTGTGATGGTTACTGGACCTTGTTCAGGGAGGTCGCTGTGGTCTGCCCTCAGATCCACGAGCCACTGAGCATTGCCGTTATGGGTTGCGTTCTTCTCCCATATGCTCTTCCAGTATTGCTCCGTCTCCAGCCTTGGTGGTGCTGTTCTCTTATTATTATTGTTCCCTTGCCACTGAGAGTACACCTTTGCTGGTTCTATGGAGAACAGCTGGTTTATTCTCCTGCCTTCTATCTCTCTGATGTACCTCCTCAAGCGGCTGGCCAAGGCTGTGAGTCTTTGCTTGGCAGTTTCCAAGGCCTCAGGTATGGACAGCTTGCTGTATTTCTTATGCACCTTCTTTGTCGCACCTTTCTGCAACTCCGTTAGTTGGCTAACCTCCCTCCGTGCTACTTTGATCTTGCCCTCTAGCCTCCTTCTCCATGGAGGGTACTGCCCCTTGTCGCTGTTCAACTTGTAGCCAAGCATCTCACTGATCACTGCTGCCATATTGTAGATCAGCTTGTTAGTGTCGGTAATCGTGGTTGTAGGTATTGTCCGTAGTGCTGCATTAACATCATCTAGCAGACCTTCTGAGGGTACTTCACGTAATCTTGGTAACCGGCTACGGGGGATCCAGGTTTCAAGCTTGGCCATGATCCTATTTTTCAGGTCAGTTCCTCTCGCACTCAACGATCCTTCTCCTATCGCACTTGGGGCTATGTACCCAATCTCGGGTGGGGGTGATGATATCTCCCCCCTGACCTGGCGTCCTGACTCCTCCTTGCCGTAGCATTTGTGTTGTACCTCGTCAATCTCTAGCTGTGAGAGCAGTCCCTTCTTTCGAATGTTGGAACACTGAGCTACTAGTTGTTTCGCCGTCATTGTGGATGTTGGGTATCGAAGGGGCACGGAGAAAAGTTGTCGTACCATAGGCACGAGAAAAGTTGTCGTACCATAAGCACGAGCAGTGTGTGTGTGGCAAAGTTTTTCTGCGCAGTGTACCAGGGGCACGGAGAAAAGTTGTCGTACCATAGGCACGAGGAGTGTGTGTGTGTGTGTGGCAAAGTGTTTCTGCGAAGTGTACCAGGGGCACGTTTGAATTTACATATATACAGTATATATATATATATTAGGGGTGCAACGATACACAAAATTCACGGTTCGGTTCGATACTTTGGTGTCACGGTTCGATATTTTTTCGATACAAAAAAATGTTCATGCCTTTTTAATTTGTCATTTATTAAAATTATAAATATATATTTTAACTCAAAAGTACAGTTTTTAAATTTAACCCTAACCCTTGTGCGTGTTTTTTATTTTGACAGCGAATGCGCACCTGCGGACCACTTATGTGCAGCCCTGGTTATTTAGCTCATCATATTGCAGCCACAGAAATTCTTTTGTCCATAAAACCATAAAGCTGCACTTTCTTTTTGCCTTATAGTCTGATTTGTCATAACTTCTCCGTTTTGTGGTAAGCTTTTCTTTGGCTGTCACTTCTTCACCCTGACCTGTCTTATTTGGCTCAGCAGAACTAAAATATATATCTGTCTGTGAAGGTTCTCAGTCATCCAGGTCATCGTAGTCAAATATATATCCTGCTGCTTTTACACACGCACTCACATAAGCTCAGCGATTCTCTGCGCGATCAACCTCTCACATGTTTAAGCTTGCTGCGGGAGATTTCACTTGTCATGTTTGCATAGTAAGCTAACAATTAATAAGACGATGTCAGAGGAATTGGTGCACAAATTATCATCACTCACAGATCAGTGCTGTCGCTCTCTATACACAGTTCGCACGATTGCAAAGTGAAAGCAAAAAAACAAGCGCAAATTCAAACGCGATTTCAATATGTCACATATTGACAGTGGCTCACCGATGCCAATGACATAATTACCCAGCTACATTTCTGAAAGAATGCAAAAGCATTGACATATATTTTTCCTACAATAGCCCGACGGGCAGGGTAGAGATAGATTTTGGTAGCCCGACTGAAAAAATCGCTAGCCCCGGGACGTCGGGCTAGCGATATTGCGAGCCCTGTATCTGATTGAGGAATCACTCATCTTTGGAAAAGAGAGTTTATTACAGAGAAATGGCTCTTTCCAAAATAAAAGCTATACTATCCGCTTCTTCTGGGCTATATTCTCAGCAGCATATTAAACACATAAGGAGAATCATGTGCTAACAGCTGTCTAAATGACTCGGCTAAAGTTAGTAGCATGCTTGCTTGTTTTTTTTCTGCTTCCACTTGTCTTTGCACTAGGATGATGTCGGCGTAAATGTGGAGTCATATTCGTTGTGTTCCCACTAGTGCTTTCAGGTTAATCTCGTTGAAATGACCTTAACGCCACAACACGGCAAATCTCCATTAACGAGCTACCGCCGATCGCCCCGTGCATGGGGCTAGATGGCCAACATGTTAACGAGCTAACTGCGCTAACACACTAGCTCCCACCAATGTAATTGAGCATTGCATGGCACATCCAACATACTGTTTTACTTTAGTCCATGACTCGCTTACCTTCAGGGTCATACGTCACATGAAAACCAAAATAATTCCAAACGCCAGATCTGAATGAGGGTGGGGGAGGTCCATGTTGCAAGGAGAGCTTAACTTCTGTCTCGCTAGCTTGCCCTGCGCTCTTCCTTCTGACGATGCTGTCTGTGTTTCGACTACTCCGCCTAGGCTGCACTGTCGAGCCTAGGCGGAGTAGTCGAACGCAGATTCACTGAGCGCTCAACACAGACAGCATCGTCAGAAGGAAAGTTGATAAAATAAATTACAAATGTTGTATTGTTCGATACATATGCGTACCGAACCGAAAGCACTGTATCGAACGGTTCAATATCGATACGAATATCGTTGCACCCCTAATATATATATATATATATATATATATATATAGATAGATAGATATATATAGATATATATAGATATATATATATATAGCAGGCAAGGCATACATGGAACGCCATAACCAAGTGGCCGGCATAGTGTACAGGAACATCTGTGCCGAGTATAACCTGGAAGTCCCGAGGTCAAAATGGGAGATGCCCCCAAGGGTGGTGGAGAATGACCGAGCTAAGATCCTGTGGGACTTCCAGATACAGACGGACAAAATGGTGGTGGCTAACCAACCGGACATAGTGGTGGTAGACAAACAGAAGAAGACGGCCGTAGTGATCGATGTAGCGGTTCCGAATGACAGCAATATCAGGAAGAAGGAACGAGAAGCTGGAGAAATACCAAGGGCTCAGAGAAGAGCTCGAGAGGATGTGGAGGGTGAAGGTAACGGTGGTCCCCGTGGTAATCGGAGCACTAGGTGCGGTGACTCCCAAGCTAGGCGAGTGGCTCCAGCAGATCCCGGGAATAACATCGGAGATCTCTGTCCAGAAGAGCGCAGTCCTGGGAACAGCTAAGATACTGCGCAGGACCCTCAAGCTCCCAGGCCTCTGGTAGAGGACCCGAGCTTGAAGGATAAACCGCCCGCAGGGGCGTGCTGGGATTTTATATATATGATTAGTACCCTGCTCACAGCGCCAGCAGCTGGATAGCGTAGTGGTTAGACTACACGCCTTTGGAACAGAGGATCGCAAGTTCGATTCCTACCTGGGGCGTCTGTATCCAGTAAGGGTCCTAAGGCTAGACCCCCTATGCTAAGCAAGCCTACCGCAGACATGAGTGAGACAGATAAATATGAAGGCATGCCGGCTCGGACGTCGCCCGGATCAACAAGGTCCGCGTCAGGTGTTGAGGAACCAGGGCACCCTGACGAAAAGTGGGCTACTGGAACAAGAAGGCATCGGTGGGCAAGAGACAAAAACAGGGCGTTGTTGGAATGCTACTACGCAAGTAACCCTGGCGGAAGGGGCTACATGAATAGGATGAGGGACCTATGGAGATATATATATATATATATATATATATATATATTGTTAAATGACAGTGACTCTAAATATGTCTTATATTTTTGATTCCTTAAAGTAACCGCCCTTTGCTTTGTTGACACTGCTGCAAACCCTTGGCTTTCTCTCAATGAGCTTCATAATGTAGTCACCTGAATTGGTTTTCACTTCACAGGTGTGCCTTGTCCATTTGTGAAATTTCTTGCCTTCTTGGGGGTAACATGAAGTGAAAGAAAAGCAAATGAATTTAATTGTGTTGACTTTTAACAACATGTAAGTTAGATCCTTTAAAAACTACTAATCTCTGGCTTTCCTGTCTCCCTCCCCTTACCATCAAGCAGGGCAACAGATTGCTGCCCCTCCCTGTGCCTGGTTCTGCCAGAAGGTCCTTCCTGTTAAAACGTAGTTTTTCTTTTCCACTGTGGCTGATGTGCTTGCTCATAGGGGGTACTCTGATTGATGGGATTTTTCTCTGTATTATTGGAAGGTCTTTACCTTACAATATAAAGCGCCTTGAGTCAACTGTTGCTGTGATTTTATGAAACAAAAACTAGATTAAAATAAATATATGATAACTATGCAAATGATCTTTTATTTAAAAATAACATTCTGCCCACTTTGACTGAATAGAACCCATCAATATATATTTTTTATTCTAAATTTTAATTCATTCTATTTAACTCAGTTTTATGTATATAAGCCACTTTATATTTTGAAGTAAAAATTATAGTGAGATCCTCAATAATATGATGATCCCCTAGAAGTGATGGGGACACTGTCTTATGATTTTATACATGTTCACTGATATTCATGTAATCCACCAGTCCAACCTAAGGTGTGACAGCGGTGGAGGTTTGGACAGCTTCCATCATGGTCATTACTTTTCTTTTCAGTTCTTATTGACACAGAGATTAGTTTCCCTCTTGAACAGGAAAGTCTGGTGTTGCCTTCTTTCTTTCCTCAGGCTCACTCTATCACTTCAGTCAATTGCTGCCTACTGCTGCAGCTGTAGTTCTTGATGAGCTGACGATTGAGCCTTTTGGCACAGTTACAGCCAAAAGACTCCCTTCTTTTGAGCTTTTGTAATCTGCCATTCACTCAGTTTAAAAGAAAGAAAGAAAAAAAATCATTGTTTTAAAATCTGCAATGAAGCAAGAGACTCTTCTCAGGCCACACCCTTGCAGAGTCACCTGTACATGAGGTAAGCGAGACAAACTTCTTGTCAGACCAGCTGGCAGCAGATAAGAAAGACAAGCCTGCTCTACAGGTCTGTCAGGGGGAGCTGACAGCAGGGAGCTACCTGCTAAAACACACATCCTTTTTTTCTTCCTTTCGCTCTCTATTGAAAAGAGCCAACCATTGTTATGAGTGCATACAGGCCTGTAATACTGTGTGTGTGGACAAAGGCAGGCCTAAACTGCCGTATTCAAATCCACTGGGTAGGTTTGTGCTTTTAGTGGTCTGGAAATAAGAGATCTGATTGTCCTTCTATTGCGTATGCATCCTCATTCCATTACTCCCACATCTGTCATATACCATTGCTGTACGATGACAGCTGCTGAGTATCTTCACTTTCAGTGGTGCCGAGCTGTCTGTGACCAGTCATTCAGTCACAGCTATTGTGGTTTGCATAAAATATTACAGCAATAAATTGAAAACAAATAAAAAGCGGGCCGCAAACAACCCTACCAAGCTGTACGTCTTTTATTGTTCATCTGAAAGCCTGGTGTTAATTTCCATCCCTAACTTTTGTATCAGTCTTAACTGTGACTCATCCCAGCATGAAAAATACTCGGGGCCTCTTCCCCTCATGTGCGATTCCAGATAGGCATGCGCATATGCGTGTCACTTTGCCCATCACTGTGTAACGCTGAGAGGTATGCTTGCTCTGTAATCAGCTGCTGCAAAAAGATGCAAATTATGAAGACACTCCGTCATTTCTTCCAAAATACCCGCACGGTGATCGTGCTGCAGTGGCATGCAAAAGTGACATAACAGTGACTTGAGACACAGAAGAGATGAGCGAACGAGGAGTTAAGGGGAAGAAAGGAAGCTACTGAAAGTTTCCTCAAACAAAATATCGGAATTTCTTATTCACTTCCACACTATTAAGGTTACAATGAAAATGGACTGGTTGGCTTTTAAACTGTAGAACATTTCTGCTCAGATATTGTTGAGCAAAAGAAATAGAAAGATTAATATCTGTTTAACAACAAGACAGCAAAATTCCAATAAAATGATCCTGAAACGTTTTATGTTGTTGCTCATCCTCTGGAGACAACACTAAGAAGATTCATCCTGGAGGCTGTCTCATGAGCCAGTTCTTGGAAAGCCCCGCAGCACATTTCTGTTGTGTCACCATGAACACATGACACATGCACACTGGCCCAACAGACTTGTGTATCTGAAAAGGGAGACTTGGAGTCTGTATATAAACAACTTTGCTAGCAGGAGATCCACGACTTCAAACATGATAAAACCAACCCCCACCACAGTTAGCGTAGCGGCTAAGGGAGCTGATGAGACATTGTGATTAGCTCTGCTGGGTCTTTGTGTCAGTGTTAAAATACAGCTTACACCTCCTCCTGTTTTCTTGACATAAACAGTTGTTGTCAACAGACCTGCTTTATACAACTGGTCTCGTGTTGACGTGAATAATTTAGCATTGTTTTTCAAACATTATCATCTGTACGTGACCGTACATACAGTGCTGTGGAAAGTAGGCTATTTGGCCCCTTTTTGGTTTTTTCTTCTTCCTTTTTTTCATATTTGTCACACTTACACTTGTCAGCTCATCAATCAAATTCTAATACTAGACAGAGATAACCAAAGTAAATGCAAAAATGCCGGTTTTTAATGTTCATTTTATTCATCAAAGGCGAAAAAAACTATCCAACCTATTATGTTGTCCAAGTGTGGTGAAAACCACTGCTGACCATGAAGGAACCAAAGGCTCGTCTCACATTTACCAAAAAAACATCTTGATGATCACTAAGACTTTTGGGAAAAATATTCTGTGGATTGCCGAGACAACAACTGAACTTTTTGTAAGGTTTCAGTCCCATTACACATGGCATAAAACGAACACGTTTCATAAAAAGAATATCATACCAACAGGCAAACATGGTGGTGTTAGTGTGGAGGTCTGGTGCTGCTCCCTAGCAGGAAAAACAGTTACTAGAATTAGGAGACAATTAGTTTTTCACACAGGCCCAGATAGGTTGGATAGGTTTTTTTCCCCCTTAATAGATGAACTCATCATTTAAAAACAGCACTGAATTTACTTGAGTTAGCTTTGACTAATATTAACATTTATTTAATGATCTGAAACATGTGGGTGTGACAAATATTCCAAAAAATTAACCCAAGAAGTGGACAAATACTTTTCCATGTCACTGCACTTTAATTGAATTGCTTTCTTTTTCAGTGTTTTTAGGTAGGTTTTTTAGGAAGATCAAAAAAAAGGTTTTTACTCTTTTCAGTGATTCAAGTATTTCTATTGTCATTCCAACAGATGCATACATGTATACACATGAGGAGAAATAAAAGTCAACAAGAACACAATGACAGTAATAAATCCAAAGACAAGGGAATAAGAAACATATTTACAGTGCAGCAGTAGCAGTTAGTGGTAATAAAAGTCAGTTTTCCACAGTAAAAAAACAAAACACACTAATGCTTTCTCATATCTGTTATACATGGTACAATGAAACTTGTTTTAATTTTCTCTTAAGATAAAAACAGCAATAAATAAATAGAATGACTAGGTAAGTAACAGATAGATAAGTAATTATAGATAAAATAAACTTAGCAGGAAACTTAGTAGCATATTATATATATTCCTCTTGGGTTTTTTTTATATTCCTGCTGTTTCTACAGGGCTATTCTATTCTACTGGGAAAGATGTGAGTGCAACTGGAAACATTACAGTATGTGTCTGATCACTGCATTGAAAATTTCCCAAAAAGCAAAAACATGGGTCCTACTCAGTGATTTGAATTTGTCGGGCTGAAGCATGCTGACTACAGCAAAATGTGGCCACACCCACCTGGAAGGCAGCCACGCCCCTACTGAGGCAAAAAAAACAAACATTTCAAGCGAGTTAAAAGACAGAATTGGTGAATTAGTCACAGAGACCTCACCATTTTTTTAGAGTTTAAATTCGAACATTTCTTTTGTTAAAAATCTTTCTGTTTAAACTGTCTTTTTTCTAGATACTTGCACTAATTTAATTATTTTTTATCTACAACTTTTTTTTATGGCATTTCATTTTTAGTTTACTTTGTTTTATATCCAGTACTGTGTGACCAAAAGGCGATTTCATAAATTAACATTACTTGTTTGCTTTAAGAAGCAGCCACAAGTGGCCATTCCAGGAACTGCAGTTTGCAGCACTGGCATGTAGAAGGACAATTTTTTAAAATAATATTCTATATATATATAACAGAGGCATTATTTAGTTAAAAACAAAACAAAAAATCTCAAGTTGGAATCAGTATAAAATAGTTCTTCTAGTGTTACCACTTTTACTCCAAAAATATGCAAACACTTGAGGTTACACCAGCCAATTAGGCAGAAAGAAACTGATACACTGTTTTCTGACATCTCTTTTTCACCTTCATTGTAAAGATGCCCCAAACACGTAGACGCGCTTTTGTGATGGCGGTGGTGACACAAAAACATCTTGAGTAAGCCGATTTACTTTCTGTGAGTAATCCGTCACTCTCTGCTGAACAAGTCCAGGCACGGCATATTGCTCTCACAAAAAGAGTGACTGAAACACACAATCTAGCTATTTATCTATTGTCCTTGACCTTCCAGACCACATCACGTCTTGTCAAACCTGTCCTTACAAGTCTGGGGACTGTGAGCGTTTACATGTAGGTTTACCTATATTTTTGTTTATATTCTTGCATTTCTATTAACACTACATGTGCACATAGTGGTATCTGTACACGCGTGTCTGTTTGTGCGAATCAATATACTTGGCAACAAGGGGGCTTGGGACAATGAGGGTTGTGTTGACTTGCATCACACTCTCACTTGCTTCACTGCCATCATATGTGGATGTCACAACACCCCCTCCCTCCTCTCCTCATCCCCCAACGCCACTGTGAGAACACCTCACCCCCTTGATTCCCAGACGCGCACACACCCAATTCACAGACTCACATCCAATCAAATTGCCTAGTTCCCATATGCAAATGACTATCATATTCCCTCCTAAAGTTAACTGTCACTTTTTTAAGGATTTGAATCTAAAACACTGATGTAGTCCTGCCTCTATTTATCTGTCTGCTCCATCTCCAGCTTTGCTACAGATTAAGATGCGACTCGATAAGCAAGATAAAAACAAACTCGCGTTAGTATCAGTTACTTATAATTCATTTGACACTATATTACTCAATACTGTTTAATACGCTGGCAAGATCATCACATTTCCATCACTCTGTATGTTGCCTTTTCTATAAGTTTGTCAGAAAAGTTTGGAAAACACTTTGGTGGCTGGTTTAATACACATCCAGTGTGTATTCACACTTTATAATGATTCATGTAGTCACAGTCGCTGAGCAAGACGATCAGTCTCACATACAACCACAGACTCTTTTAATTCAAATTGGAAAGCAGGCGTTAGGCTCACTCATCTTCAGTCTCTATTCAGTTGAGTGTGGCACTGAGTAAATGATTACTCAGTGAAGACTTTGGTTCGAATGCATGTGTATTTCATCACAGATACAAGTTTAGGCACTGGAGACTGGTTTCACATACAACACATGAGCTCATCTTTACGCACAAATAACAAAATGATTTAAAATTTACAATTTAGGACGCCTTCCTGCTGTCAGTATTCAGTGTGTCTCCCCCGGGAAGCACCTTGTGAACCATTTGTAATTACAAGGGTTTCACCATCGATTATTCATAAAATCTGGTTTAATTTTCATTTAAGTTGGCTAAGTTTTGATGTAACTTGACTGACTCATATTTCTCTGGGTTCGTGGGAACAGTTAAGAAAAGTGTGTGGTTTCACTGAAGATTTAGATAACGTGTCCCAGTACTTTTGGACTAGTTTCTACTAGCCCAAAAGTAACATGGAAAGGTAACAGAATCATTATACTTGTTTTGATTGAGATAAATAAGACCCATACATAGACAGAATAAGCACTTATTAACAATACAGTTAAAAAGTGAATTATTTTTTTGATCCCCTCTTTGTGTCACTGATGCCTCCAGCCCCCCACCCCCCTCTAACTTCTGATTAAGATCTGTGCAAGTCCAAAGTGTAGACAATGGTAGAGTGACTAAACTAATAACATACAAGGTTTGTGCTCAAACTTCTCATGTGATTGTTGTTCACACTGAGTGATCACTTCGAGTGCAAGCTAGAATGTTTTGTGAAGCTTGGCCCTCCCTGTAAACAAAGCATGACCTTTCTCGTATATTAAGTTTTCTTTCGCAAGAAAGACGTGTTGATGCAAACCATGCCTCAATCACAGCAATTTTAAGAGGATCTTCAAAGAAGCATTAAAGTGACAATTCAAAATGGAATATCCTACAAAAGCTAGACCTGAATATTTGTGTGTCCATAACACAAAAAAGGCAGGGCTGTGGCTTCTCTGAGGTGGGTCTTTCTGCATCCAGCTTCTTCTTTGTCTAATTCTCTGTCCTACGAAAGACTGAATACACTGAATTAAATGGCGTGAATAAAAGAAACCCAAACTTCTCTTGAAAAATGACAAAAACACATTTCAGCATATCTTAAGTGTGGAAAAATAAACAAATAAACAAAAAACTTAATTCGGGGACGGGTACTTGATTTTTCCAAAGGGCCACATGAGAAACTGGGACTATTGTGGAAGTCCACACCAATAAGCTGATTTCACTTCTTCTCAGTATTATTATTCAGTGTGGTTGTTGCACTCTTCTTTTAGTGTGTAACAAACTGCTGCCAATCATTATTATTATTATTATTATTATTATCATTATTATTATTATTATTATTATTATTATTATTATTAAGCAGAATATAGTTCAGCTTATTGGAGTGGTCCTCCATAACAGTCCCAGTTTCTGTCCCCCTTCCCTCTGTCCCCTTCTGGCTGCCTCTGCCTCAATTTTATCCCACAACTTAGACATTCACATTACTCACACTCTCATTACACATACATATAGGATCTTGGGGGTGGGCACGATACACGGAGTCCAAAGTACCATCAGGGTGTACACCCCACCCCTGGCATCGTTGCCCACCTCTCAATTTTAAATACACGTAGACATTGAGGGCCAGCAGGAGGGACCATGCGCTTACCTGCTGCTCTCTGGCAGGTAGCTCCATGCCCTCCTGGGTTTTAAATGCACCTTAGAACACACATGCATCAACATTACAATGAGCGGGTGGAGGGAGGTTTGGAGTCTTCTCTCACCCCCGTTCTCTGCGACCTGCTGGAGCAGGGGGGCTAGGAGGAGGAGTTGGCCGTCCGACTGCGGTCTGGAGTGTGGAGCCTTCCTGCTGCTGCGGAGTCGGGGCGGTCTGCCTCCCCCCACCGCAGGGAAAAGGGAAACACCACCTGGGTCTGGGTGCAGTTCCCCCCTCCAGGGGCGAGGGCACCTAGACCCGGTTTGTAGAGTACGCTTGGGGAGTGTGATCGTGTGTACAACGTCTCTTTATGTCTGTCTCCACGTTGGTTGAGTGTGGAGTAAGTGCATATGAGAGCATGAGGGTGGGAATGGATGTTTGTATCTGTGTGTGCCTGTATGTCTGTGTCTATATGTCAGGTTGGGTGTCAGGCGCCACCTCTCTGGGGACATCTCAGGCCCTCCAAGGTTTGGAGGCCTATCTCCCCCTACCACCACTTCCCCTGCCAGTGGCGGACCCCCTCAGACATCGGTGCGTTGGTGGTTCTTTGTGTCCGGGGATGGGCGTCCAGGTACACACCGGCTCACTCCTTGGCGGCCGCTTATCGGGGCCTGGAGCCTGGGGCTCGCTCGGGCCACTTCGGAGGTGGGGTGCCCCCGGCCTCTCGGCCTGGGGCTCGGTCACTCAGGCGCAGCTGGCTGCCGGCGGAGCTCACGGGCGCGTCACTGCAACTCCCCCTGGCTTCTGCTCCGCGGCTGCTGAGTGAGCCCTCATCTGGGACTCTCCTCAGCTCTTTCCGGGACAGTGGCGCAGCTGCCCCTCTGTTGGTCTTCCTTGGTCTCTTGTGTTCTGGGGGCCTCTGGATGTCTGGAGTTTTGATCTCCTCCACACCTGCTTCACGCCCTGGAGGACGGGGCTGTGGCCCCCCCACACCCTCTAGCAGATTATTACATGAAGGAACCTTTTAAAAAAACAAAAAACAAGCGCGTTCATGCTCACAGGTGTACACACGGGTGATCACACCCACAAACTACACCCTTTTTGGCTCCTACCTCAAAGCACACTGTGTTCTGTTGATCTTATGTGCTGCACAATAATGTTTAACATTTAGTATTTACTGTCATATTCCC
Organism: Copadichromis virginalis; assembly: GCF_057382275.1. NCBI lineage: Eukaryota > Metazoa > Chordata > Actinopteri > Cichliformes > Cichlidae > Copadichromis > Copadichromis virginalis. The sequence goes on along the minus strand of NC_140632.1, from coordinate 6,122,752 downwards.
ATATATCATTGTGATGTTGTTTATTCTATTACTCTTGTTCTCTTCTGCTTGCTTTCTTTTTTCTTTCTCAGCAGGTGATCCAGGTGATTGATATATGCATTTTTTTTCTCTGCCCGTTCTGTTGGTTTTTGTCTTTTGCCCTTCTCCCCCGTCCCTCTTCTCAGCTGTTTCTCTTTCCCTCTTTCTTTCTCCCCTTCTTTCCCCCAGTCAAGTCTGTCCCGTATTCAGTAAGTGAAAATAAAATAAACAATAAAAGGTGAATCAAATGGACCATTACGGCAAGGCTGGGATGGTCAGTTTGGTAAAGTAAATCCGTTGGGCATCTTTCTTTGCCTTTAGACAACAATTCTGATGGCAAAAGAGCCAAACGGGACAGGCAAAAAAAAAAGAAAAAAAAAAAAACAGTCCCAGTTTCTCACTATATTGTCCAATCAAATGTGTTTAACAGCACTTTCCTGTGAACTGTTCAGCATGGTGGAGGGAGCATCATGGTTTGCGGCTGCTTTACCTTGAATGCCCGGGAATCACCGAGAACAAAATTGAATTTTGATTTTTATCAAAACATTTTACAGAAGAGTGTCGGGACAGCCCACCATGACCTGAAGCTTAGAGGACGGTGGCTGTTGCCCTCTGGTATATGCAACAAGTTCATGAAAACAAGCAAAGAAAAGATTTAAAATAATGTTTTTATCCAAGTGGTGACTAGATTGGAAGCATAAAACCTGAGATGAAGGCAGTTCCTGCTGAAGGAGGTTGTGAAAGTTACTAAAGTAAAGACTTCCTCAGCTTTTTTTCAGTTTATACTGTGAATGATTACTCATTCTGTTCATGAAAACTACACTTGTACTGTATGTGAGTCATAGTTTGGTCAGACTGTTGTTGCCTGTAATTGAGTATTATATGAAAATACTTACTTTGGCACCTTTTTTGGATTGATACAGAGCTGCTGATATTTCTTTATTGCAGCTCTAATATACACACAAATATAACACATTTATTAGGGTGTAACATTAGCATGTGCTATTTCAACAGCATAGTAGTATCACATAAGATGATTCACATAAATTTGTGTGCAAACTTCAGCTTTGAGCACCTTGGCACTGAGAATTTCACATAGTGTGCTCTGCTTATTGTAGCATTAATTATTCATCTACGAGTTGATTTTCATGCCATGTTTCCATGTGAGCACTGCAGCTCGGAGCCTTATATTATCTGCTGTAGTTTTTGTTTCATGATGAATATTTGCTATCAGTCAAGAAAATCCCTTTTGCTTAATAATGATAAAGAATAAATGTCACAACATGGATGTGGATGCAGTGAACAAACAGCATCACATTACATGCAGGCCTTTCTTCTTTTACACTACATAAAAAAAATCAATAAAAATACTGATTTTGCTACTTTGTCACAGCTTAAGTGTCCTGCTGTTGTCCTGAGCTGTGAAGGGGCGATAGTGTCTGGGTGTTTGAGGGTCATCTGTGGTAATAACGAGCCTTGTGATGAGGCCCATTTGAAGTGCTAATCATCTCATTTCGAAAGCAGCGTGCACCTTTATATGCACACTCCTTTGATCATATGTGATTGTTGATGGTCACTCTGAAGTCATTTTGTCCCTCTTGATAGCTGCAGATTCACTTGCAGGTTAAAACTCAGCATGAACAAAAAGAAAGAGTTGCATTTGATAACAAGCTGAATGGCTCACGTGCCCATAGAAATGACAAGTGCAAAAGGAGCAATGCTCACGTGGCCGTGGTGATGTATTATTACCCATGTATAACTCAACTATCCAACATGAATATTAAGCCCAGCACATGCATATGCATGGAGAAGAACTTATGCTGTTGACTGTGGGACAGAAATTATCGTTGCTGCCTCCAGGCAAAGCCAGAGTCGAGAACTGGGACCTTTCCTTATTGGCTTTGCTTGACATCGAAACTGGCAGTTGTGTTTTTTTCAATGCAGTGTTCTGCACACTGAATGTGACTGACAGGTTGTTTTTGCTCTACAAAACACATCAATATAGATACTGCACGGAAAACAATGATTACCATAGTAATTTAAGCATTTAATAGCTTGTTTAGTTTAAGAACGCTGCAACTCTGTCATGCACATGTCTCAAAATTTAGACCAAAGGCAACAATAACAGGAGCAAAAAAAAAAAAAAAGAAGAAGAAAACAATTATAATCACAACAGTCAGCTTTCTGTCTGTGTGAAAGAGAAACTACAAGCACTGCCAAGTTCAAACTGCCAATTTGGATGACCGAGGAAGAGCAGCGGTGAGCCAATAGGCTTTGTCCCCAGCTAGGCAGACCTGTTGGTGCACCTGCTGATTCCCAGGCCTCCTTGCCAGGCTTTGACTACAGTGAAACCAACCTGAGTGAAACTGGCTCAGTGCCAGAGGAAGAGCTGGTTGACTACTGTTGACACAATCGCTAAAAGCAGGGGATCCTGGAAGGCGGACCAGCCCTCACTGACAGGACGAGAAAAAAAAAAAAAGATGACTAACCATGAGAAGAGAGAAGAGGGCGGAGAAGAAGAAGGGTACAGTTCAATGATCTCCTGGGAACCTGGAACCTGTCCGGCATGGCCTTGACGATTGCTCAATCAATACTACACAACCTCTTAAGTGTTTCTGTTTGCATCATAGGCGAGCGGATGAAACTTCTGACATGTTTTTTGTATTATAGTGAAGGACTTTGCAGAACATTTTTCACTTTTAATGACTGACTGGAAAGCAATCATAGCTTTTTGAAGAAGAAAAGAAAGAAAGAACGAGTGATAAATAACACTGGATGAGATAAGGAGTCTCACGGCCTGCCTCGACTGAGGTCTGCTACCCTTCAAGATGTTAAAACCCATAGTGCTTCTGACCTACAGCTGCCCTTACACACACACACACACACACACACACACACACACACACACACACACACACACACACGCACACACACACACACACACACACTCTCACACACACACTCTCCCATCACAATGCCTTCTAATGTTCCTATTCAGTCTCACGCCTTCCTTTTGTGTCTCATCTTCAGCGCATAACACGATTCTCATTATTACACGCAAGCGTTAGAGCACAGATCCTCCAGCGACGACTCTATGGGCTCCTCAGTCTTACAAATATCACAGACGTATCAAAATCTAAGGAATAAAATAATTAACAATTACTGAACGACATGAGGCAAAGCATGCAGCTTTGAAACGGCAACAGCAAGATCTACTGCAGACATCTGAATAAAATCATTTCAAAATGTGCTGTACTTGACAAAATCTGATACTGGACAAAAAGAAGGAAAAACCTTGGTGGATATTAAGATAACCCTCACAATAGTGAGATTAGTCATACTGCAAACAGGCTTTTCTGGGCTTTCCATTCACTTTTCAACTTCTGCTTCATCCTGCTGACTTTCTATTTGGATCGTAATCACTGTGCAGTAATTCTTACTTTAACTGCTATAAAGAATACACATGTCCATCTTAAAAAAAATTATCTGTCATTTATCTAATAGATTCGATGACTCAAAGAGGACTGATTAATATCTAGGCCACTGCATATCAGTACATTTCCTTTCCATTAGCTATTCTACAAGTTAAGTGTCACAGATCTTTGATATTACAGTGCCAGTATATAATGATGTATTTCAGAAGGCTTTATGTATTTCTCGTTCACGAGGTGTGATCACAAAGCAGTGTCTGAAGACAGAGGCAGTGTCAAAATCTGCTTCAAACTGACCCGAAGGTTCATACGAAGGGTAACCGCCCGGCCATGAGAGCTGGGTGTCCTGTTACAACCAATTTTTATTCAAAAACAGCAGGAGCTCCAAAACAGCCCCACAGGTGAGGTGCACGAGCGGGAGCTCACTTGTCGTTATTTCAACATTCATCAGGGTAAGGATGTCAGCACAAACGTCTTACATTAACATCCTGAAGTGCGTGAGGGAGAACATTCCGGAAACCATCTGAACTCACTTCTAAAAACCACTTTCTCAAGAACATTGAGACCCAAATTTGGATTTGTATAGATAAACAAATTCTCATTCATAGTTTCTTACTGTTAGTTTCTGACTCACCTTTGCAGCTTATATAAAAATGATGTCGTCTAAATGCAACAGGCCATGAAAAGCTATAAAGCTACATTCTCTGATTTTAAAAAGGTTATATCTCTTGCAAGTTTTTCTTAAACTGTGATCATGTGTAACGCCTGTTTTATTCATTTTTGCATATGTCTTTGTACACAGGTGTCTCTCAAAAAAGAGATCTCAATCTCAATGAAAACACCTGTTTAAATAAAGGATTTAATAATAATATCTGTAGTTTGTGTCAGCTTGCAATCGCAATAGCACAGGAGGGATTTTGTATTGGGTTTGTCTTTTTTTCCTTTTTTGTTAGCCATATCAACGCAATCTTTGTTGACCGACAGATTTGCCTGCAATTTGATCCACTTCCTGAAAATGAAAATCATGTTTTATTGATTGCAGTTTTGACACACTGGAAAAGATTCAGAGCCCAGAAGCGCACAAGTACAAATACTGAAAATGGCAAAGATGTGCACAAGATCCTAGATCTATTTTTTCAGATAAAGGGGTAGTTAGGCAGGCAGGTAGGTAGGCAGAAACTTTATTGGTCCCACAAGGGAAATGATCATGTTACAGCACCTTAATAAAGAAAACAAACAATACAGTCTAAAATAAATAAACAACATGGTTGAAGTAAAAGTGCCATGTGCGCACACTGAAGGTTTTAGACTGTGATATAGTGATATAATCAAATATCGTAGCGTAAGACTGAGACTGTAAGAACCTTAAATGTGGGATTGGTCACACCTGTATCAGGTAAGGCTTTTGAGGTTTATGGACCAGTCGTCCCAATGTTTTGATCACACTTCTTATTAGGTGCCAATTTCTGGCAGTATCTCTCGCCATGCTAATATAAATGCTCTGCTATGTTTTCCAGCAGCTGCTGCCCTTAGCTGCTGTTTGAAGCTGGGCAGGTAGCATGCGGTCACCTTTTAGAGTCTTTAGCGCCATACATAATATTAAACTGTGGGAGGTGGAAATAGTGAACACTGATTTGGATGATAAAGCTTTGTGTTTGTCACTGAAAAGCACCCACACTGTACAAGATCATCATTTAAACCATTGTTCATATGGAATTATTTGTAAGAGCAGCTTTAATCTTTCTATGGACCTCTGTGACTGTTGTCAGTGGTCATGGCTAACACCCAGCTGGTTACTGAGAGTTCATGTGTGAAAGCGCTGTCACGCTGTCAGATTGCAAAACACCAGCTCCCTTCTGTGACCTCTCCACTGCATGAGGTCAGTAGGCCAAGAGTGAGATGTCCCGTGCTTCCCTATCAATAACAGACGTTCAAACAGAACCCTGACAGATTTCCACATGATGGACTGCCCACTGACTAATGGCAAACAGATTTCTGAAGTATTGGGGTGAACGCGTTTTCATATGCTCTCGCTCACTGCTCTGAACAAAGGCACTTCTCATGCTTTCCTCTGTCATGTTCACCCTCAGTTTGCTCGGCGACACTCCGTCCACGTTTATTTTTCTGCAGCTCGGGCTTAAAAACGAGTACAAGAGATTCCTTTCAGACAAAAGCATGCTTTAAAGTCTGTAATCAATGTTCTGTGCTCCACCGCTAGTGTTTATTCTCAATCAGTGCATTTGATTCAGTCATTCTCCCCCGAATGTCACTCTCCTGTGTCATTTTGGAAAAAGGCCTAATCAAGTCACAGCATGGCACTGCCAGTACCCATTAACAGTCATGTGGATTGCATTGGAACTGATCGAGCCGACGCACAGCTGGAGCCCAGAGGTTGTTTATCATATGTTTGGGCTGAGGGTGGTTCAGGAAAACTACCCGGTGTGATCCTGGGGACCTTTCGGGCACCCTGCAGAGAGCAGTGCTTCGGCTTTTTACAAAGTTTTCCTTCGCATCACACCACATAAACAACTGTGAATTGCAAATGCAGACTACTTTTAAAAAATATATACATAACACAGAAGATAGATGAGCTTCACTTCATTTATTGGCATCACATCACTCCATGTAAAGGACACACAGCTTTAGATCAGAAGGTGGTTAAGATTAATGGTGATTTGGTAATGATACAAAATATAACAAATCTGTAGAGTACATTAATCCTGTTAAAACTTGTGCCTCGTGTGATATTTCATAAACATACGCGCGATGATAAGACCTGTTTTTAACAAACAGAACAGTTTAAACATTTAGTTGACTTCCACGAGAAGCATAACAAAATATACAAAAGTTTACACCCACCAGATAACAAAACACTGGAGTGCAAATGTAAGTTGTTTTCATTCTTACACATTTGTCACAGGTACAAGCTTGTTTTTTTAAAGTGTATTTACCTTACACACATAGGCTGTTTAGCAACCCCTAACTGTACACACGGGAGGATTTAAGCAGCGTATTGAGCCAACAAAACAAAGAAGAGGCAAATAAGAAAGCCGGGATGAAGATGGTTGGTGGTAGGAAGTCGGGATCCCTGCAGTGCTAGCTTTCACAGATGCAGATTGATGAGGAGAGGGGAATAAAAAGCCAAAGGTCACTGGTCTCTTGCAACCTTTTACCTGAAGACGAGGAGATTTACAAACTAGCTCCTCGGCCCGACTCGATGTGTCACAAACAAAATCTCCCTCTGTGTTTTCTTTATCAATTGTGAATCAGGAAATAAACACCGGCTTGATTAGAAGTGTCAGCTGACCTTAAATGGGGAGGACAGAAAATAGCAACAGAAAAACCAGCCTGGGGAGATTTGCACGCAGGTAAGAATGCGGCAGCTCACACAGCAAGGTGAACTCACAGCTGCTTCATATAAATCGCTGGTGCAGTCAGGCAGTGGGAACACAGCAGCTAAGTGGCTAACGCCCATCTGCTCAAACACAGACCCGACACTTTCCGTTTCTCTATCTCTCTCACAAGCCTACATTAAAAGGCAGAGCACCATGCAAATTCACAGCTTTACATGAAGACCTGGTCTTTTCTCTTTTCTCTCCCTGTGCCTGCCCGAGCTTGATCTCTTCATCTCCCCACACTGAAGTGTCAGCTCACACCGTCCTATCCTCTCAAGGGGGCGCAGGCTATGTGAACCAAATCAAACATGTAAATGTAATGTAAACAATACTGTTGTCCCGGGTCAATGTGAGAACGACCCAGAATCCTCTCTGTAGTCACTGCTGATGTTAGCTCAGTGCTCTCAATCGTGTCTTTTGTTTCCCCATTTGGCATCCCACTGAAAATAAGCCAAATCATTTAAAAAAAAAGGAAACAGTGCTATGTGGCCACATACTGAATATGTGATCGAAGTGAAAGTAGGAGAATCAAATAAATAACAAGGTTCTGTCCACAACCCACAGGGTCGACAATCACAAGGAGTTCAGATGAAGCAGAAGAACTTCTTCCAGCTACACCTGGAGAACGCTTTGGTTCGCCTGTCAGAAAACCTCCTCTTCTTGGTTTTACGCGTTTTGTTCTTTATGGCAGCGAAGATGGCGGAGTCAAAGGCCTCCTTTAAGTTCTTCTGCGTGAGCGACGAGCACTCTATGTACTCCGTGGCTCTGATCTTCTCCGCCATGCTCCGGGCCCGGGAGCTCAGAACCGGCTTGACGTTGGATCGGTCCAGGTTGATGAGGACGTTTACGTCCAGCAGCAGGTCGGACTGAGTCCCTATGAGAATGATGGGAGCAGTCGGGTTGTTAGAACGGATCTCTGGTACCCACTTCTTGGTGATGTTGTGAAACGAGGTGGGGTTGACCATGCTGAAGCACAGGAGGAAGACATCCGTGTGGGCGTAGGACATAGCACGGAATTCGTCAAACTCCTCCTGTGTGGAGACAGAGCGAGGGTTAATGCCGATCAAAGTGAGTACCAAGTCTGAGTCACTAAAAAAAGATACGCCATTAACATTCAGTTTGAAATCCTGTCAGTGAGTCACACAGTGGGTTAAGCAAGGATGTGACGGTCTGTACTTTCATAGCTCATATCATTAAATTCAAAAGGGTCTCATCAGTGGATAATTTGGTATTTTGTGTCAGCCTTAAATGAAACTCTTGATTCAAGTGTAAAGGCATCCATACCTGGCCAGCAGTGTCCACAAGCTGAACTTTGACAGGAGATCCGTCAATTTGGACCTGACCTGTTAAAAACCACATCAGTCAGTCAATTTACAGTAAACACAGTAACCAATTCAAACATCAGAACATGCAGCTCGTGCACTCTGGTGCCATTCCACTTCCAACATAACTTGCCACTCAATGTAAATCTGTGCTGTCATTAAAAACTAAAAATCATCACTCACCGGAGAAGACATCAAAGCCCGTCTGCTTGTACTCTGTCGGATATCCGTTGGAGGTGTAGCTGATGATCATGCTGGTCTTCCCGACGGCTCCGTCTCCGACCAGCATACAGCTGATGACAGCGGGATCGAGCTCATCCTCCCGGGTCAGCCCGCACGCAGATGGGACTCGGGACTCGTGGTAAAAGTAATCCATGTGAGGTGGCATGTCGAGCCGAACATTAAACCTCTGAATGCAAACTCTTCTCCGTCCCGGTCGCAGCGACACTAGATACCGTAGGTTGCCTCTCTCTCTGACACATACCACCAGACTGACTGTAGAAGTACGACTGAGGAGCAACATGTGCGGGGTGGGACGTATTTAGGGTAACTACTGTGCTCAGACAGGTTGTGATTTGCATAGACACGCCCACTGACAGAAGAATAACAACAGCTTTCTCTCAGCTTTTCTCTCTATTAGCTAGATATATAGATTAGCTTGTTTTAATAAAGCCCATATTAGATTAGCTTGTTTTAATAAAGCCCATATATATTAGACATTCATTGAGGAGAAAATATTATATACAAATTCTTTGCCGTCTGTAAGTTAAAAATGAAAAGTATCCGATACTTGAACAACATGTAAATGACAAAAGCGCTCAGGATTTATTTATATTTTTTCTAAGCGTCTAAATATAATCACTTTTGGACGAACTACGCTCCCTGGTGTTTACAAGATAGCATTGCATTCAAAGTGGTCACATGATTCCATGTGTCACCTGATTATCACGGTCTACCCTGCGTTCTGTACGCGGAAGCTAAGTTAGCTGGTGTGAGAAAACGAATGATTGAAATTTCCTCTCTTCGTGTGTTAATGCTGCAGAATAAACGCGTCTGTTGTGCTTTTTTGTTTCTTAACTTAGACACACGCGGAGAAAGGAAATACGTTACTGCAGCTTTAACGGGTAAATTTGTGCTAGCTGGCTAGCTACCTGCTAGCAGGTTTTCTTTCCCACCCCATGTTGGTTTAGGGTTGGCTCCTGTCCTGTATTGTTAATCCATTCAATAAGTGAGCTGAGGCACTTTTAACCATGGCTTCAATTCTCGATGAGTACGAGGATTCTCAAAACATCCGGCAAAGTGCGCAGCAGCACAGCCGCCTGTCAAGCACCAACATCGGGATAACCCATTCTGGTAGGTCGCCCTCTTCGTTTTTTTTAAAGCTCCTTGCTAAGATGCAGTGGGGAATATTTGGCTGATACAGACATTTATATTCTCAACGTTAGGCTTTGTCAACGCGAGGCTTGAAGAAGAGAAGCCGATATTCAACAAGCAGAGGATTGATTTCACCCCACCTGAGAAGATAAATCATCTGGCTGTCTGCAACAATCAGCTGTGCATGAGTCTGGGAAAGGACACCCTGCTAAGGCAAATAGCACAATGACATGCAGTTCAAACGCTCACTGCTGTTTGTATGGCTTTGATTAGTTTCATTGGGTTTTGTTATTTTATTTTGTAATTTACCGTCATTAACCCATTTTGTAAAAACATGGAGGTGCAGTTTAAAATGTAAATCAAAAATGTTTTGGATCAGGGACGTGTTTACCACACTGCTGTATTATCTTTCATTTAAACAACTGTCTGCCAGTGTGGGAGAGGAGCTGATGCTGTTGGGAAATCAAAAACGTTTTCCCATCTGTGCTCGGCATTGAATTTCATCTGCATACAGCAGCTCATGGACTTCTCGTTTGAAAAGTGTTTTTAATCTCCCACACACTGTCACTACACAGCTATGCCCGTGGAATATGTGAACAATGACGTTTGGCATGCTTAGCATTGTCTTCCTGAAAGAAGTAAGGCCTAAGTTTAGAAGATACTGTATGGTTAATATGTTGGACCCTAAACTGAATGTCTCTCTGCAACAGCCCAGAGATAGACTGGTCACCTGTCCAAAGTGTGCTCCATCATTTGCCCTGTGACAGCCAGAATAGGCCCCAGTCCGATCACAACTGTGAATTGGATATGCAGAAGAAAATAGATGGATAGAGCATTTCTGTTTTTTTCAGACCTCAAATTCACAATGGGCACAATCTTCCTAGTTTTAAACATTTGTCAGGTTGTGTTTACGCTTGCTTTAGTTTAGCTGTATTCTGTTTTTATTCACATTTTTACACAGCGTTCTAACTTTGTTGTTAAGACAGCTGTATTATTCAGCACATCTGTTTCAAGATATTTTGTTCTTTTGTGTAGGATTGACTTAGCAAAACCAGATCAACCAAACCAGACTGAATTAGGAAGGAAAGATGACAGTAAAGTGCACAGACTGTTCTTGGACCCAACAGGTGAGATAAACCATAATAGTTTTCAAAATATTGTTTATACATCATAAATGGACTGCTAATTACTATCGAACATTCTTGTTTATGCAGATATTATATATTGTTGTATAATTGGAGAAATAATTGATTTTGATTAGTCATTGTGTATTCTGAGGTGATTCAGCATTCATACATAAGTGCTGTAATATTAGCAGCCACAAACCTCAATGCACAGCGAGTCTGAACTTGGATAAAGACAACAGTTTCATATGATAAAACAATTAGACAAAAATGTCTGGCAGTGCATCAATCTATAAATCATCATCATCATCATATATAAATGCTATGTCACAGTTATGACTGCTTAACAACAGCTATAACCTCCTCCATATTTTCCGTTACAGGCTCCCATCTGCTGATCAGCTTGAACACCAGTGAGTGTCTGTACCTCAACAGGAACACCCAGAAGGTGCGCAGTTTGTCCCGCTGGAGAGGCCACCTCATCGAGAGTGTGGGCTGGAACAAGCTGCTGGGCAACGAGACCAGCACAGGACCTATCCTGGTTGGCACAAGTCAAGGCATCATTTTTGAGGCAGAGATCTCTGCGAATGAGGGCAGCTTGTTTAACACCAATCCAGATCAATACTTTAGACAGGTGAGAAAGTGATTACGTCTGCTATTTAGCACATGATAGCCACATCTGCTTTGTAAGTTTTAACTGTTCAAACTGTATTATAAACATATACATTTAATGCACTTGTGGAAACAGAAGAAAATCCTGATGTAGTTCATTTCTTCCTCTTGATATAATTGATAATATCCTGATGTAGGTCCACTCTGTGGAGGAGGATGGCAAACCTGCTCCAGTCTGCTGTTTGGAGGTCGAGCGGGGCCTGGAGAACAAGTACTTTATCATAGCTACCACACGCAAACGCCTGTTCCAGTTTGTGGGTAAGGTAGCCGAGGGGTCGGAGCAGCAAGGCTTCAGTTCCATCTTCAATCAAAATCAGGACTTGCTGCCCAGTTTCCAGGAGTTCCCAGTCAATATGGGACACAGCGAGATCACCTTCTACACCCCTAAGCTGCGAACGTCCCCCAAGGCGTTCGCCTGGATGATGGGTAATGGAGTTCTTTATGGTCAGCTTGACTACGTCAGGCCTGATTCCCTGCTGAGTGATGTGCAGGTAAATGTCAGTCAGCGTGTGTGAAAACTTTTTAACATTTTTCTTAGTAATATCTCATCCTTGCTGTGTTTATGTGTCATATACTATCTCCACATCTCCTCTTTCACAAACAGGTGTGGGAATACACTCCAGACATTGACCTTAATCAAAACAAGCCTATCTCCATTGTGCTGACACAGTTCCACTTCCTGCTCTTGCTTCATGACCGAGTTAAGGCCATCTGCACTCTGAACGGGCAAGTGGTTTACGAGGACTTGTTCCCAGATAAATTTGGCAGCCTCAAGAAAATGATCAAAGACCCAGTTGGCGGGTTGGTGTGGATCTACACTGAGCGGGCAGTTTTTCGATATCACATCCAGCGGGAGTCCAGGGATGTCTGGCAGATGTACATGAGCATGAATAAATTTGATCTGGCCAAGGAGTACTGTCGCGATCGGCCTGAGTGTATGGACATGGTGCTGGCAAAGGAGGCTGAGCACTGTTTCCAGAATAAACGCTATCTGGAGAGTGCCATGTGCTATGCACAAACACAGAACTATTTTGAAGAGATTGCTCTCAAGTTCATAGAAGCCAAACAAGAGGAGGCCTTAAAGGAGTTCTTACTGAAGAAGTTAAACAATCTCAAACCCAGTGAGAGAACTCAGATCACCTTGTTGGTCACCTGGTTAGCTGAGCTCTACTTGAATCGCCTCGGCCAGCTGGAGAGTGATGGCAACAGCGTCATTTTCAAAGAAACCCGTGACGAGTTTCGTCAGTTCCTTGGCAGCTCCAAGCACAGAGACTGCCTGTACAACAACCGCTCCACCATCTACGATCTGCTGGCCAGCCACGGCAACGTGGACGACATGGTTTACTTCTCAGTCGTCATGCAGGACTACGAGAGAGTGATATCCCACTACTGCCAGCACGACGAGTACAGTGCTGCTCTGGATGTGCTCTCCAAGCACTGTGACGAAAAGCTTTTTTACAAGTTCTCCCCGGTGCTCATGCAGCACATTCCCAAAAACGTGGTGGACGCGTGGATTCAGATGGGCAAGAGGCTGGACCCAAAGAAGCTCATCCCAGCTCTGATGAACTACAGCCAGATGGGCAGCACGCAGCAGATCAATGAGACCATCCGCTACATGGAGTTCTGCGTTTATGAGCTGATGGTAACAGAGGAGGCCATCCATAACTACTTGCTGTCGCTTTATGCAAAGTACAAACCAGACTCTCTGCTGTGGTATCTAGAGCAGGCAGGCACACACGCCTCAGAGATCCACTACGACCTCAAGTATGCTCTCAGGCTGTGTGCGGAGCATGGCTACAGGCAGGCCTGTGTGCTGGTTTATAGGATTATGGAACTGTATGAGGAGGCAGTGGATCTTGCTTTAGAAGTAAGTAATGTATATTAATGGATCAGCAGTGCTTGTAAAGAAGTGGTGAACATATGTAAATCATTGAAATGTTGTGTCACTTTTTTTCTTTTTTCCAGATTATCAAAATTATAGACAGCAGTTGGCGATTTCAATTGTTTTTTTAATTGTCCGCAGGTAGACGTGGACTTGGCCAAGTCCTGCGCTGACCTCCCAGAGGATGATGAGGAGTTGAGGAAAAAGCTTTGGCTGAAAATCGCCAAGCATGTGGTGCAGAAGGAAGAAGATGTTAAGAAAGCCATGAACTGTCTGTCCAGCTGCAACCTGCTCAAAATTGAAGACATCCTTCCTTTCTTTCCAGACTTTGTCACCATCGACCACTTTAAGGTCTGTAATAAGTAGGATGTTCGTTTTTTTCCCTCAGTGTGTGTGTTTTTACAGTAAATTGAGCGGTCGGGTGAGACCTGATCTCAGTAATCACATTCTGTGTATTCATAAGTAGAATCTTTAAGCAGTGGGCAAGGTTTTAGGCACTTTTTTCTTTCTATTTGTAGTAGGTGATGAATATCCAGATTGGGTGATACTGGCTGGCATCTGCATTCACAAAGACACAAAATAGTGTACTATTTCAAATGAAGGTTCTTAATGCTCTGTTCATCATGGTTTCTCAGGAGGCCATCTGCCTTTCGCTGGAGGAGTACAACCAGCACATTGAAGAGCTGAAGCAGGAAATGGAAGAGGCCACAGAGAGCGCAAAACGTATTAGGGAAGACATACAGGAAATGAGGAACAAGTATGGTGTAGTGGATTCCCAAGAAAAGTGTGCTGCTTGTGACTTCCCATTGCTCAACAGGCCCTTCTATCTGTTCCTCTGTGGGCACATGTTCCACAATGACTGCCTGTTGCAGGTAACTTGCTGCACACAGGAATATTTCACTTTTTATTTAATTCAGTCAGTAATCAATCTGAATATGTCCTCTGACCATTTTTTCTCCTTCTACGTTTTTTTTTAGGAAGTGACTCCTCATTTGTCGGCCTTCAAGCAGAATCGCCTGGAGGATCTTCATAAAAAGCTGGCAGCAACCACGCAATCATCCAAATCGCGCCACCGTCCAGCACCAAAGGATGAGGGTGACACATCAAGCTTGGGCAAGGCCACTGCGGGCACAAGCCGTGAGCAGATAAAATCAGACATTGATGACATCGTCGCATCCGAGTGCGTATACTGCGGCGAACTGATGATCAAATCTATCGACAAGCCTTTCATCGATCCGCAGAAATTTGAGGAGGAGAAATCCAGCTGGCTGTGAACAAAGACTTTTTTTTCTCTTCGTTACAAACTCACTATCTGTCAGCGAAAGTGGATGATCCACAGGACAGACACATTAAGCGGAGACATGCCGATATCCTGTTGGTAGTGCCTACTGCTGAACACTTAATCAGCTTCTGTCCTCTAGAAACGGCACTTGTTTTGTTGTCAGTATTTGAAACTGAACATTTGCACTAGGAGTATGTAGTGAAGAACATAGAGAAGACATAAACCAACCTGATCTATGCTTGTGCTAGAGTTGTATACTGCATACATGTGCCTAAACCTCAGATTATATATAAGGATACAACTGCTTTACACTCATTTCTAGCTGTTAACTGCATTATGTTGTGTATTTGTTCGATTCAGTGAAAACACAAAATGCACTAACAAAATATCTGCCTGTCCTAAGCTCGGTTTCTTCTCTCCAATTAATGCATCTGTGTTCATCTAAACATTACATAACATATTGGCTGTTTTTGAGTTCAGCTATGGCACAGTACAGCTTCTCAGTTATGACAGATTTTGTTTTTTGTTTTGTTTGTTTGTTTGTTTGTTTTTTTTTTGACTTGGCTTAAATGTAAAAAATATTTAACAAATCATTTTATGTTTACTGTGGAAAATGAAAAGCCCTGTGCTTCATCAAAGTTTCTCAAGACTGCAGTTGACTACTAACAGCCCAGTAAGTTAAAGGAAGATATGAAAAGAGCAGCATAAGTGAAAAAGATGCAACTGGTGATTTTGTGTAAACTGCATTTTAACAGGAAGATCTGAGTTTAAGTGATTGCAAATGCACGTGTCATTGTTGGGTTCGCTGCCTGCCAGTTTTTGGAAGTTTTTCTTTTCTTTTAAGTTACAATTGTCAGGACAGGATCAAGATTTGAGA
The DNA here is from genome assembly GCF_057382275.1 of Copadichromis virginalis. Lineage (NCBI taxonomy): Eukaryota > Metazoa > Chordata > Actinopteri > Cichliformes > Cichlidae > Copadichromis > Copadichromis virginalis. The sequence goes on along the minus strand of NC_140632.1, from coordinate 6,107,375 downwards.
GGCTGACAACTGGTACTATAATCCAAACACAGATGACAGGAAGCTAATGTGCCTAGAGTGGTGGACTTGCCATGTTCAATAAACAGATGTGCAAGAATTTTCCTGTATATTTAATTTTATTGTTGCAAAAAACGAATTATTGTTTCTGTTAGTTTTAATTTCTCCGAAGTCTAATTTTTATTTTTATTTCAGTTTACAGAAATAATTGGTTTATAAGTAACTTCAATTCTTAGTTTTAATTATAAAAACCTTGCTACCAACTCCATGAGCCTGTAGTCATTATATAATTCAGTCATTATCAGAGACCATAACTGGTAAATTAGATTATAAAATATGTTTTTCGTTGTTTTTGTCCTCCGAGAATCTTAAGCCAATTACTTACTCACATTTTTTCAAAATTTTGTGACGGTGTCCACTTTACCTAAAACGGAGTTCCCTTCTAGTGACGTAAGACGTAGCTCGGTAATCTTCGCAGCCAGCAGACACGATCAATCAACATCGGAAATTCATCGATACATTTACGTTAGTTGCAAAGACACGTTCCAAACCCAAAGGCATGATAGCGCTGTCTCGTATTTTATTAGCGAAATATACAGGTGAAAATTTTGTCATGGTCATGTCCTAGGAGACGTGGATAGGTTGGCTTCCTTCTCTCTGGGATTGATTAAAATGCCTGCTCCTTGCTGTACCTTCGCCATGGCGTCGTGTCTCTGCTCTCTCAGTAACAGAAAGTGGCCGCCTCTCCGCTGTTGCTGCCGACTCAAAGCTCACAGACTCGCTCGGCGTCTCAAACCGCCATTTTGGAGTCAGAGAACCGAGAGTCGGCAGCAGCGACGAGAGAGACTGAAAGGCGGACACGGGGCCGAGGTGAGAGACTCCGCGGTGGTTGTTATGGCGAAGGAGCAATGGGGAAGATGGCCGGGAGGGAGAAAGAATTAAAAGATGGGGATCATGCGTGCGCCAAGCAACCGAGCCGCGGCTCGTATCCGAAACGAGGGTCCAAGAGGCGCGGGCGGAGGCCCTAGCTGTCGCTGCATGGTGACAGCAAGCAAGCTAAAGAGTTGTCATTAAACCGATTTCATATCTTAATACATTGTTTAGGCAGGGAGGTGGTGGCCTTAAAGAGACAGGGCCGATTTAAATACTTCATATTAATGGTGTGAGAGGACGATGGTGTCAAAACGCCTTAGTATTTGATAAGCTAACTAGCTAACGTTAATGATACGCTAAGTTACAAAGATAGCAAGGAGGGGCTAGCTATAGTAAAACTACCTGTGCTACCTAATTGAACTGGCGTGGGCAAAGCCGTCAGTGAGCGTCTGTAGCAGCACATTGAGCCTCTTTACTGTCACTGATCCGAGGCAATGCTGCTTTTGCTGACAGCTAACGGTCGTTAGCTTTGAAGCTACAGTATTGCTGAAGGTTAGCTAGCAAGCCCTGGCTAACACTAGCTTGGTTTTGCTATCCACCAAAGCACAACGTAACGACGCGATAGCAATGCTATTTAAAAAAGTATTTATTTTTAAACTTTAGTCCCTTGCAGCCTGCTACATTTGAGGAAATGAACTCACAGAAAGTGAAGTGAATAAATACCATAGTGTTGTTTATGGGTATTGTTGTGGACAGCTGAGTTAACTTTAGCATGGAAACTCTCAAAACAACCACCTGACTCTTCATAAGGACCTAATGCATAATAACACTTAATTGATTACACTATGCCTAAAGTTTAATTTTATTTTTTAATAAACTGCAAGTACTGAAAATGATTACCAAGATTACTTAGACACACTATCGAGCATAATATATGGCTGATTATAACGTATCATAACTTATTTTTTATTGAAAATAAACTAAAATAAATTCTCAAAATTGAGTTCAAAGCACAATTTAGTGTACGACGTATTTATACTGAAACATGGGAGCAAATTATTTTTACTTTAAACCGATAGAGATGTCCAAATAAACTAACTTTTCCTTTATCGTTTTGAAATCACGTGCATAAACACTGTTAGTACAGCACTGTAAAATGAGCTTCTAATAAAAGCTTTTGTTTTTGCCATTTAATTGTCAGTGTGTGACTGCATTTCTTATTTTGTAGGCTTTTCATCTTGATCATTAGTGTTGGAATCGAAAATCAATGCCATCCATTATTGAGAAGGTATGTCCAATAAAAAAATAAAATAATAGAATAAACATTTTGTAGAATGGACAGTATCATACTTCATATCTGTGCATTTGGAGGCAAGTATTTTGTTTTTGGTGTAAGTGCCTTTTTTCTGACCTTGACAAAAAAAAATGTAGGCAGTAATTATGAAATCTTTAAACATACTAGGAGATTATCTCCCATTATACCAGATTAGCTGAGAAAATGAAGCAATGTACAGTTCCTTTTAGTCTGGACCATTTTTACTCTTTAGGTGAATAACATTAAAATGTTTTTCTTCACATAGATGTAACTTTCCTGTACTGCTCATTCTTACCTTGTGCCATTTGCACATCTATTTCTTCCATACTTCTCTCTTCAGTAAAAGGTCCTGCCCTGCTGGGCAGAGGTGGTCTGTGGTGTATGGCGTCAGGGCAGGGTGGCCAGCTGGAGGTTGGGGTATCAGGGGCCTCCAGCCTAGCCAAACCTCTCTACCTGCAGCGCTTAGAAAGATCCCTGAAGTTGGACAGTTTTTTGCGTCAAACCGCTGCTATCTTCAACAGAGACATAACCAGGTACAGAAAAAGAGGTGCTGATAGTGGGCATTCACTTGTTGCTTCCAGGCTAAGGTTTGTTTTGGCCACCTATAAAAAAAAAAAAAAACGAAGTGTTTGCAGCAATCTTCCCATCTTATCAAAATTAAACTGTATATTGTGTTTATTTATTTATATATATATATATATACATACATACATACATACATACATACATACATACATACATACATATATACAAATTTAGATGTTTTGCATGGCTGATTGCACCTCTTGTCATCTGCTTTACATTACACTGTCTAAGAAGAGAATGGATAATATACAAATAGGATGCAAATGTTGAGCTTACGGCCATACATTTCTCTTGCAGTGATGATAGCGATGACAGCGAGGGTGGACTGGAGCCAGGGATATCCCTGGATGCCACCACTCATGATACGGCTTTGACAATAAAGAATGAGTCGTGTGATCAAGGAGATGGATTGGCAGATGGCAAGCCGCTTAATGGAGTACTTCCGCAAGGTAAAGGTAAGATGTATTGAGAAATGTGTTAGTGACATGTTGCTACACATCCACACTCATTGGTTTAATGAATCTTTTCATGCATATTTATCCTGTGTTGTTTCTTTTTTTGTTTGTTTCACAGACCAAAAGGCAAATAAAACAAGCCTTTACAATTTTTCTAAGCTGAAGAAGAACAGGAAATGGCTGAAGGTATTTACACTGGCTAATACTGACCTCCATATCTGAAGAATTTTAGTTTTATAGGTACTTCCTTTCTCATAGGATATGTTTGTGTGTCACATGCTCTCAGCTTCCTTTAACCATGCCTGTACCTACTTTTTTTCTCATGTAGAGTATCTTGTTGAGTGATGACACCACAGACTCAGATACAGACTCAGATGACGCTAACTTCAGCATGTCTCGGGAAGAACTACATGACATGCTGAGGCTCCATCGTTACACGAGGCAGCATCAGAGCAACTTCTACTCTGACCGGGAGGTACAAATACACACATAAATAAAGAACACTAATTGCTAATACTTTGTGTCAATTTAATGTCATTGTAATAATAAGCTTCTTAATTAAGTTCTTAATCAATAAGTGCTACAAAACAAAAAGAGCAAATAACTCTGCTTGTGCTTGATTCATAGTGGTTTCTCATAATTTCTTCTGGTTTAGCGTCATTTAGCTGTCGAAATGTGTTGGAAATCCCCTCTCAGAGAGTCACAACATAATGCAGGATGTAGCTCTGGTGCCAGAACAGGTGGTGAAATATATAATTGGGTGAAATCAATGGCATGGCCATGCACAATTTGCCTCAGGGATAATATATAAGAAGCAAATAAGTGGGGACTCAAAATAGTACCTTGGGGAACCCCACTAAATAAAGAAGTACAGGACAAGACATTTACTTTAAAAAAATGAAAATCAGCCAATTCAGAGCCTCGTCACCTAAAACAAAGTTCTTCAGACATATTAATTAAGATGTATCATGCTCCTCTGTGTGTTTGTGTTTGCTCAGCTTCACCAATATCAGTACTACAGCACGGGACTCTTATCTACTCATGATCCCTTCTATGAGCAACAACGCCATCTGCTGGGTCCAAAGAAAAAGAAAATCAAAGATGAAAAGAAATTTAAGGGTAAGAAGAAAAAAGGCATGCCAGTGTCAGTGCCTTTAAGGAAAACAAAAACAAACAAGAAAAACATATTTTAAAACCGCAAACAAGATCTACCTTTTCATTTAAATGTCTTTCCTTTTTTTTGTAGCCAAACTAAAAAAAGTAAAGAAGAAGAAGAAACGGGGAGAGGGAGAATTTGTGGATGAGGAGCGTCCCTTCGTCACCAAAATATTTGCTAAGTTTTCCCATGATGCTCCGCTGCCCATGGTGAAGAAAAAACATCTCACCGTCGAGCAGCTGAATGCTCGCCGACGCAAAGTCTGGCTCACCATTGCCAAAAAAGAAATCCCCAAGGTTAGTTAAGCAAAGAGTCAGTTTTGTTTTGATGTTGGTCCCATTTTTCCAACATTTTCTAATGCCAACTGTCCCATTTCTACTTTTTTCAGTCCTTCAAGCAGAAGACTTCTGCTAAGAATCTGGTATTAACCAATGCAAAAAAGGTGAGTAAAGTGTACACAGCACTCTATGGCTAGGTACATTTAAAGCATTTTGTTAAATGTTTTTGGTTTTGCACACGTGTTCAGCGTGTTGGTAACTCTCCATGTCTGTATATTGCAAAAGTAACTTTTAACGTGTGATTCATGTCCTCTTAGCTGGCTCACCAGTGCATGCGAGAGGTCCGGCGTGCAGCTATTCAGGCTCAGAAGAACTGTAAAGAAACATTACCCCGTGCCCGGCGTCTTACCAAGGAGATGATGCTCTACTGGAAAAAATATGACAAGGTGGAAAAGGAGCACAGAAAGAGAGCCGAGAAGGAAGCCCTGGAGCAACGTAAACTTGATGAAGAAATGAGAGAGGTCTGTGACAAGGAAGTTATTATGGAGACATTTTTAATTTGCCATTACAGGTTTTTTGAAAATCCTAAATATAGATACATTTTTCTCCCTGGGTTTTTTTTTTTTTTTTTTTTTGACTCTCTCAGGCCAAGCGTCAGCAGCGCAAACTGAATTTTCTCATTACCCAGACGGAGCTGTATGCTCATTTTATGAGTGGTAAAGCTAGCGTGGGGGCTCCAGGTGCAGATGCAGCACAGGAGGAAATTCTGAGAAAACTTGAAGACACTGCAGCCCAGAGACAGATAGACATTGGAGGAGGAGTAATGGTCAACATGGGACAAGAGGACTATGGTATGAACGACTCAATCGAGTTTAATGTATTACAGAAGAAATTAGTAGTCATCGTTGATGGCTGAAATTTATACATATATTGACTCCCTTCATCAACTATAACAGTGTGAAATTAAATGGGATGAAACTCATTTCTGTTTGTTTCCTGTCTAATCTTCTACTTGTAGATTAGATTTTTTTTCTTCCTCTACAATGGTAAAACAAAAGTACACTCTCCATCTATTCACAAGCATGATAAAAATGATCTAGTCCTCAGTAGGTCTTAAAATTAACCTCAAATGAACCGAAGCACATGATGTGTTACACTGTGTCATTATGTATTTAACAAAACCTAAGTCAAAATGCAAAAGCGTTGTGTGGAAAAGTAAGAACAGCTGATGACAGCTGGGATAGGCTCCAGCGCCCCCCGCGACCCTGAAAAGGATAAGCGGAAGCGAATGGATGGATGGTATTCTATCACAGCATTTGGGTCAGGGTTAGGCCTGGTCTTTGACTTGGCTATTGCAACACCGTGATTCTTTTCTTTTTCAGTCATTCTGTCATAAATTTGTGGCTGTGCTTGTGATCAGTGTCATGTTGCGTGACTCAGTTTGGTCCAGGTTTTAGCTGTTGGACAGATGGCCTAATATTTGACTCTAGAATACTTTGGCATACAGCTTGCAGTCATTGAGTCATGGTTGACTCAATGACTGCAAGGTGCCCAGGTCCTGTCACTGTAGAGCAAGCCCAAATCATCACCGTTGCACGAGTCTTTTTTCTAATTGTTCTGTCACAAATGTTAACATTTGGCATACTAACTGAGGCCTGCAGAGCCTGAGATATAGGTCTTGGGTCTGGCGTTGGGGTGAATTAACACATTAAGTTAACACACACATGAATGCTCCAGGCCAGCAAACTCCCAAAATGTCTGCTGTTGAACACATGTGCTGATGATCAGGTAAACAAGTGCATTTGCTTAGCAGCAGCTGACTGCTGCTTCTCCTGCTAATTCATGGGGAAGCAGTAAGTATGTACTTTTTTTTTTTTTTACTCAATTCGTCTGCATTTTGCTTTTTCGGTAAATAGATAACGACAGTGTAACATGTCGTGTTTTGTACATTTGCAAGATTTTAAGGCAAAAACGTTAAAATTTAAAGAGTGTGTACTTTGTTTTTATCATGATTGTTGCTATTATACCGTTTACTAATGATAATAATTTGCAGTTTATTTGATTAAGTATAAAGAATTGTGGTAATACATTACTAAGAATTTCAGTTTAGACTAGCTGTGTTTTGACTATATACTCTGTCAGAAGAAATATTACATTTAAATGGTTTGCAATGCATTTATGCACAAGATGATTGTATGTGATTGCAGATAGCGAATACTACAAATCCCAGGCCTTGAGGAATGCCCAAGAGGCCTACCAGATTCATCAGGAGAGAGTGAGTAATTCACGCACATCCTTTATTAGATGCCCTAATTCACACAGCGCAACTGGCAGTAATGTCCAAATCTCCTCCTTTAGACGCGAATGTTCGATGAAGAGGCTAAAGACAGTCGCAGTGCGTCCCTGCATGCAGCTGGCAGCTTGTCCAAAGGAGCCGGCTCTGGGTTTGGAGAAAGCTACAGCCTTTCAAACCCATCCATCCGCGCAGATGAAGACATTCCTCAACCCACCATCTTCAACGGAAAACTCAAGGGCTACCAACTCAAAGGCATGAACTGGCTGGCTAACCTTTATGAACAGGTACACGTGTCTTATTTTATTTTTTTTATTGTTTTTTCTGACTTATGCTGCGCTTTTCTGAAGCTCTCGGTATTCCTTTAGTTTGTTTTCATTACTATGAATTGGGCAGTTTTTAATGGCCAACAGTATAAAAGAAATCTTTATTAGTGTTTTGGTTAAGAAAATTTATGAATCTCTAGTGTAACATCACTAACATGATTCAGGGTTCGTTAGCATTGTTTTTTGTCAACATGTGTACAGTTTTAGGATGTTTTCTAATATTTTTTTTTCCTCCCCACTGAGTGATTTAATTCTTCTTCCCTTTTCTCTTTTGCTCTTCATTTCCACAGGGAATCAATGGAATCTTGGCAGATGAAATGGGACTGGGAAAGACAGTTCAGAGTATCGCTTTGTTGGCACACTTAGCAGAGGTGAGAGAGAGGACGGGGGGCCAAAAGGTTTCATTCACCACACTCTTCCAAAACACTTTGCGGAATATTCAGTTGACTCCACCATTGTTTTCGACTTGTGATAAAACATCTAAAAGGCAGCCTATTTGCACCTGCATCCTTTAAAGGGTCCCCAGTTTCTGGCTTTTTGCAGGTGCTGGAACATTTCAATGAATTAGTCATATGACTTCACTCCTCTGAAGAGCTGATTTGCCAGCTCTTTACATTTTTTAGTCTCACAACCCCAAAGGCCAAAAAAAAAAAAAAAAAAGGTGGAAATGCGAGCTTTTCAGTCAACTGTCGTTGGCAGGAAGGTGCATGCTGTGGGCTTCACAGGCCCTCCAGGACTTCCTGTTTTCTGGGTGCTGCTCACACAAGCACAGCAGACCACCTGTTGCGGTGGTTGACATTATATTTGCTTTTCTGTTCCTGCAACAGAGAGATAACATCTGGGGTCCATTCCTGATCATCTCTCCAGCGTCTACACTCAACAACTGGCATCAGGAGTTCACCCGCTTTGTGCCAAAATTCAAGGTGAGAACCCATCGTGGCTAAGCGAGCACACACACACTGAAACATCTGCAGAAGCACGTCCAAAGGAACTGCTGATTCGTCATTTCTGTTGTTCTTCCGCCAATGCATTTCTCTCTCCGCTTCTTAATGCAGTGGTTTGTTAGTTTTGACATTCTGAGAGCAAGCGCAGGTTACCAGATGAAATGTTATCTGGAGCTGTCCATTAGGGGGCAGTATTGTAGCACTGTTCGCATTGACACATAACTACATAGCTGTTTTTATTTTTGTTGAGTGATACATCTCAAAAAAATCATTTTGCATGCCATAACTGGCTCTTGAAAGACTGTGCGTAGCCAAAATATTATCAAATGCATCAATATGTCAGCTATGCTTGAACACACACACACACACACAGTCAGTGATAAACATGACTCTTTGTTGTGTACGACATTCAGCTTTGCCCATTTTCTCAGCCAGTTTGGAAATAAATCAATTGCAGTTTGTTTTGCTAATGAGGTGTGAAAAGACCCCATTACACAATTTGAAGATAAGCTTCCTGAACATTCAAAGCAAGACTGACTGAAAACAATGGGAAAGCGGCTTGCGTTGAGCGACGTAATGATGTGTAAATCTTTTCACATCGCATTCTATATCTCAACAAGTGGGGCAGTGATTCATGTGCGATGTTATGCCTAGACATTTTCTCTGAGAACATCACTGTGGCTCTGTTTTTCCAGCATTGCTCAGTCTTAACTGTAGGGTTTTGTTTTTTTGCTTTAAACATGTTCACATGGGGATTATTTTGATCTATGAAGGTTTTCTGACAGAACAGTGTTACTGATATGTCCCATAGGTGTTACCGTACTGGGGAAATCCTCACGATCGGAAAGTGATTCGGAAATTTTGGAGCCAGGTAAACATTGAAGGATACATCACCGTACATTTTGCAGCCAGTAAACTCAGCACTTTTTATCCTTTTAACTCTTAACGCTGTGTTTTGTCACACAGAAAACCCTTTACACGCAAAATGCACCATTCCACGTGGTCATCACGAGCTACCAGCTGGTGGTCCAAGATGTCAAGTACTTTCAGAGGGTCAAGTGGCAGTACATGGTTCTAGATGAAGCCCAGGCACTGAAAAGCAGCACAAGGTAAAGCATTATCATGGTGGCATTGATATTTGTGATCACAGGGTCACAGATTCATGTGTTGATGCGTGATATCTGATTTATCAGACTTTGTATTTAAAGATTTTATCTTACCCTTCTTTGGCAACTCAATAACTAGCCTGAGCATACAAACATTATTAAGATGTTTTAAATGCAGACCGGCCTTTTAACAACTTTACTAACCAATTATAATGTCATTCTGGCCAAAACACAAGTGTTGTAAAATAAATGACTCTTTTCTAGTCCCAGCAGTTCTAACTTGCACAGAATGCTGTGGCCATTTGTAAGTTTTCTTGTTTTTTTGTCAGAACAAATAAAGCCCTGCATGCTTTGGATAAGTGTCTTGAGAAATGCAAGTGAAAAAAGTTTGTAATAAATCAGCTAAAATATGCAGAACAAGGGAAACTGTTCTTTAAATCATTTGGTAAATCAACAAAAATGTCTGGAAAAATACAGTAACCGGTCTCTACGGTTTCACTAGTGTGTGTCATTTCTCGGCTCCTACTGGAGACCAGCCAAAATCAATAGACTGGCCAAACGTACAGCCACACACAAGCGATAATCCCAAAAAATGTAGTACATCCAGTGATTACATTAAATGAAGTGTTAAATGCAGATGATAAACATCTGTAGCTGTCACAGCAGGTGACGGTCCTGGTTTCTGTGCTTTTTCAGCGTTCGGTGGAAAATCCTCCTGCAGTTCCAGTGTCGGAACAGACTTCTGCTAACCGGGACGCCCATTCAGAACACAATGGCTGAGGTGAGCGACGTGTGTGTGTGTGTGTGTGTGTGTGTGTGTGTGTGTGTGTGTGTGTGTGTGTGTGTGTGTGTGTGTGTGTGTTGGCAAGTGTGTGGTTATCCGGGCAGAACTGTAAGAGACTGCATGTTTTCCTCTCAGCTGTGGGCCCTGCTGCATTTCATCATGCCTACGTTGTTCGATTCCCATGAAGAATTTAACGAGTGGTTCTCCAAGGACATAGAGAGCCATGCTGAAAACAAGTCTGCCATCGATGAGAGTGAGTACAGCAAAGGCTACTATTTTTTCCCCCTATTTTATATGTATGCTTTTTAGCTTATTTGAAAATAGGTGTACCAACACTGTTCTTCTATCCTGGCTCTATTTGCGTGTGATATGATTTGTAAGTAAACATAATTTTTTTTGTTGTTGTTTTTCAGACCAACTATCCAGATTGCATATGATCCTGAAGCCTTTTATGCTGCGCAGAATCAAGAAGGATGTGGAAAATGAACTCTCAGACAAGGTAGAAGAACCAAGAGTGTATTAACAATTAAGGGTGACACGACAATCTCATTTTTCAGTTTTCCTAAGGGCAAAAAAAGATGGGTTTCTTCCCCCCCAAGTGGTATCCTTCGTGTTATGCCACATTCCCTCTCCATATTTTAATCCCTATACTCTGCTAAGATAGTATAAGAAATATTTGATTTACAGTGGTCCCTCCTTTATCGCAGTAGTTACGTTCTAAAACTAACCCACGATAGGTGAAATCCGTGAAGTAGCCAACATTATTTTTTACAATTATTATTAAGGCTATAAAACCCCTCACTACACACTTTATACACTTTTCTCAGACAGGCGTGAACAATTTCCCACAATCTGTCTTGTTTAAACACTCTCAAAGCTCAAACCTTCGTAGAAAAATAAGTCCAGAAGTATAGAATCAAACCAAAGGAACCTGCAGGTGCCTTTGACAGTCCAAAATGTTTCGTCGACATTGTTGTTTGTTGGGGAGAAAAGTTACAAACATACAGTACACCACTCAGAGTCACATTGCTAGCGATCGAAGATTTATGTAAATTTGACAAGCTGAACGCATTCTGTACCGGACAGGAGACACGGCACGGAGATGATTGATTGAAAATGGTCTACAGCCGATCAGGATGCAGAACACAATGCTCTGTTTAAAAAAAAAAAAAAAAAAAAAAAAAAGAATAGAATAGAAAATATGTCCAAAAAAGAAGTGAGGATCTCAATAAATGAAATCTAATATGATGCAATAAAAGAGCTTAAAGCTAGAATAAATGCAGGTGTTGTGGTATTATGCTTGTCACCTCTCCTGGTTAAACATGGAGCCTTCCTCCATCTGTCTCTCTGTACACCTCATTGACAGAGAAAGTATTGTAATGAAGGTATGAGTGATGCTTGTGCTGGCAGATCCTCCTGACAGATGTTGGACCCGAGGTCACACACACACACACGCAGTCGCTCATGCTCTGTGGGAGTCTCGAGGAATGGCAGAGTTCACCACTCCCCCACATCTGTCTTTTTCACTTTCCTTTGCACCCACATGTAGTCCTGCCAGCCCACTTCCCTCACTTCTCCGCTCTCCGCTGGTTCCTCTTTGTTTTGTCAGAACACTGAAAGCCAATACTAACCAGGAAAGTTCACTGGTGGTTCACGGTATGGTTTTATGGATTGTTACCGTTGGGTTTCACGGCTTTCATCAAAGCGTGGCACAAGATAAAACCAGAGATTTGAATGTTTGTTTAAAGACTGTTGGGCAAATGGCATGAAGTCCATACTCACATAACAGTTTGGGCTAAGCTCACAGGAAAACACTGTGTGTGTTCTAATGGGATAGAAATGCTGACTCAGAAAAATCAAAACCATTTTGTTCGGCTGACCAAAGGGGCGTGGACAATGTAAAGTTAATTTGAACTACACATGATGAAGCATCCTTCGTTGAGAACCATGATTCTGCAGCACAGTTTTAATAAGGCATTATTCTGCATGTATGTTATGTGACTTATATTTCTTTTTTTTTAATGTTTGAACTCTCCTTACCTTCTTCAGATTGAGATCCTGACCTACTGTCAGCTGACCTCCCGGCAAAGGTTGCTCTACCAGGCTCTGAGAAACAAGATCTCTATCGAGGATCTGCTGCAGTCCTCGATGGGCACGGCCCAGCAGGCTCACAGCACCACCTCCTCCCTCATGAATCTGGTCATGCAGTTTAGAAAGGTATGAGCTCTGATCCATATTTTATTGTCTTTATGGTATTCAATGCTAAAAATGTATGAAAACTAGAAGGGCACTTGAAGAGACCTATACGCTCAGCAAATAACTAGATATTCAAGAACAATAAATAAGACTATGGCTACGCATATGTTTGGATGTTTGAACAATAAATTGGTTACATCGCACAGCACATAACAATACAAACTAATTGCCAATCACAAAGTCATTGTGCAATGAGCAGACCCTAGGTAATCTTCTTTTCTGTCTGATATGACCAAAATATACAAAATGGACCAAATCTTTTATTTAGTATGACCTAAATTGCATAATTCATAGAGAAAGGGGGCCATTTTCACATAGATGCCATCACAAATTGTTCTTTAGGGGCCCTTTAAAAGCCTTGGACCCTAAGCAGTTCCCTGGCGTATGTGCTTGTGACAGGATTGTTAAAGTAATTGTGAAATCAGCACCGTAATGCTGCTCCAGCTGCTGAAAATTGGCCTGTTACTTTTTGGCACTAAAACAGACAAGCACTGATGTAAACATAACCTATTTAGTTATTATTAAGGTATAGTGGGTTTAAAAAATAAATTATATTAATTCTCATATTTTGGTTGGCTGTGGCTCAGGAGGTAGAGCAGGTCATCTGCTAATCAGAAGGTGGCTGGCTGCTCCAACCTGCATGCCAAAGTGTCCTTGTGCAAAATACTGAACTGCTGATGCGTTCTGCAGAGTGTGAATGTGTGACTATTGGGTAGGAAGCTCTTAAACGTGTGTTTGTGTGAAATTGGTGAAAAAGATATGTTGTATAAAACAGTTTAATTGCTCAAGTAGAGTAGAAGTGCTTTATAAGAACCAGTCCATTTACCGTTTGTTGAGAATGTTAGTCTGATCCGAACAATGACTTGCCTGCACAAAACAAACATGCTGATTCCTGAACTCCAACTGTGCGTATGTTTGTGCGTAGCTCTGCAACCACCCTGACTTGTTTGAGCGTCAGGAGACCCGCTCACCTTTCCACATGTCCCTCAAGCCCTACGTCATGTGCAAGTTCCTCTACCGTCATGGCCTCATTCACACGGACAATCAGACCAGGAAAAAGTGAGTTCTTACACACAGAGACATTCACAGGATCACGTAATCTTCACTAATATTCACTTAATCCAATAATAGACGGTCTGTCAGAGTTTCTGTTAACAGTGTTTTAGGGTTACGTTTACATTTGAAATTACTGTGTAAACACTTTGAAAACTGTCTGTTTTTTTTCTTCAACAAATATTCAGCCTTGTGGACATAAGCTGACTTTGGGGCTCACAAGTGGTTATTATCCCAATTATAGATAGGAAAATAAGAATTTGTGTGGGTTGGACTGAGATCAGATGATCATGTCAAATTTAGGTTCAGGTCTGCTATCCCTCCTTTTTTTTTTTTAAACTTTGGTGTAACCTGGTCTTTCTCTCCATGTCGTCCTCAGATTACTTCAAGTGCTGCTGTCTCCCTTCTCCCCGAATCACATACAGCAGTCTCTCTTTCACAGGAAAGGTGAGCACACGTCAAGCTCTCAGCTAGAATACAGACAGTTCTTGCTCAAACCAGGAGTTGGTTTTCTCCTGTGACGTGACCTGACATCCAAACCTCAGTTTCTGTCTTCTTAATTTGATGTTTCCATTAGGGATGCACTGATAATAAAATGATACTTATGATGGCAGTGGCTGATGATAACCTGTTGTCACACCAGTTTGGTGTTGGCTACATGTTCAGTCAGTGTGGTGAAGACCTGAAACACAGTTCAGCTATTTTTAATCAGAAATATTGTCAGAAAAACGGGCACAGGGGGCATTTTAAATACCTGTGTTTGCCTCCATCAATCAAAAGTGGTTAATCCCTGACTTCCATTAATCCATGCTTAACTTAACTTAATTTTCTCCTTTTTTGATTTCTTTAGTGTCATGTTTCAAATATTTTAATTTTTTTTTTATTTGCCATTTTCAGGTGATGACAAAGGAAGCTGTTTCTCCTTCTTGCGTTTCATTGACGTGTCACCAGCTGAATTGTCCAATCTTATCCTCCAAGGCACCTTAGTAAGGTAGGCATCAAATAGGCTTTAGACTGCTCTAAATGCTCTGTTTCAGACGGATATTTTTACTCTTAGCTAAGTAAGATGTCAGTGAGAGTGGATATATATGACCTTATGTGACCTTATATGGTCATCTTAAGCACAGCCCCATCCTCCTGCTGTTAAATCCTTTTGTTTGTGAAGATTTGGGAAGTAAGTTGGCTTAAACAGTGGGTTGCCTTAAAGCCAAAGGGGTAAGCAAAATTACTGTAGTCCAATTTTAAACATTGAAAAGTTGTAAATCCACCTTAATTGAGGCTGAGCTTATGTATCACTTAAACCCATTTCTACAGTTTTTTTCCCATTTGTAACTTGAGTCTTCATTTCCTGCCTTTACAGGTGGTTAGCCCTTTTTCTGTCTCTGAAAGCTGCATACCGGCTCCATCATCAGCGCCTGTTCGACCTTGAAGAACAGGGCCAGGAGGAAGCCGGAGACGGGGAGGCTTGCAGAGGAAAGTTACAGCCAGGGATTAAGTGTCTGTCTCGCAAGGACCTGATTCTGTGGCTGAACCGACCCATTTCCTTCCCCAACATGCACAACAGTCCTGTTTTGCAGGTAAGAAACATCAAGGTGCATGCATGCTGATGGCAAGCTATACGCAAGAAATTCCTGAGTAGCCATCTGCAGTACATATTAATGTGTGGCAGAAATGAGAAACGCCAGTAAAGGATTCATGTCCTGCTGACAGTGCTGAAATTCTCTCCAGAGCATCAGCCGGTGTTTGGCCACACATCATGCTCTCTGCCCCAAGCTTCCTCTCCGTCCACAGGGACGCAATGTGGAACCTAATCCCTTTGTAGCCCTGTGACCCATTAATGTCGATTTCCCTCCTGGTATATGTTTCTACGACCTCGCAGCACACCATCTAGCTTCACTCTTACATCAGATGTGTACAGGAAATCTCCTCAAATCATTAAACACCATTTCAAAAATATATATACAAAGTCTTGTATTAATAATTAAAACATATTGATCTGCTTTTAGTACAGACTTTTAGCTGGTTGTGAGGTCTGTCTGTGTGGATTAGTATACATGACCAGTGTGTTGCTGGTGTTTTATGACAAAATATGATTAGTGATGTGTAATGTTCGTCGGTAAAGATGATAAATGTAATACATACAGCAAAGCCTTTTCTCTACACGCAAATAGTTTCATGGGTACTGCTGAGACAGCACATTATTGCTTTGACTTTTTTTTTCTTTGTATTATTTGGCAATATGGAAATCTTATTGTTAGTACAGAAGTGGTGCAATGCCAGGTCAAATACAAAGAATAGTAAAAAATATATAATAATAAAAGCTCTACACTGTCACTGCTTAAAATTCCTGCTCCTTCACTTATCTGCTTAACTGAAAAGCCTAAAAAAATCATCAAGATTTCACTCAGCAAACTTCTAGCCATTGGCAGATACTTTCTGTATCACATTTCCACCCTTCCACCAATTCTAGCTTAACTTGTTGGGTGGAAAATACTCAGGAGTAAATGCTGCCGGGGGTAATTCCATCCTCCTCTTCCTTTCCCGGCCTCATCATGCTGGGTTAGGCAGCTGTCTAGCATCTTAGGTTCCCCCCTGGAGCTTCTCAACATATGAGAATAAGAATATTAGATGCAACTTCAAATATGAGCAAGGAATAGAAACTCGCAGACACCTGGAGAGTTTTTACTGTATGTGTGCTTTATGACCACGCTGACCCCAAACTCCTACTTGTAGAAATGACTCACTCCCGCAGTTCTTGCCAACTTCTTTTAACTCCTCATTTTTCTTTTAAAACTGCATGGAGCTGGCACACAGTGGCACTTCTTTCTGCTTGGCTCATCTCTCTCTGGCTGTGTACTTGACAGCGTGGCCAGTATTGCTTTCAGCTTTCCTTTTGCTTCTATCAAGGAATTGAGAAAACCGAGAGAACCAAGACGCGCACTATTATACCCAGAAAGCTGTGGGGGAGCTTTGGATTGGCTGTCTGTCCCTCTGTTTCACTCTCACTCCATCTCTGTTCCATCTCAGTGCTGAAACAGTCGTAATATACAAACAGCATGTTGTCTTTCTCTTAATGTCATCCATATCTACCATATGAAACTCTGCTTTTGTTTGTATCTGACATCATAATTATGTTTCACAACCATAAAGATGTGCTGATATGATTTTTGCATATTGTCAGCACATTTTTAAACTGTATTTTTTTTTTTTTTTTTTTTTTTTGTCTTAACTGCAATCTGCTAACAATCGTAACATCCTCCTGTATGTTCAAAGAGGATGAAGCTTTCAGTGCTCAATGTGAAAATAATCTGTTCTTGCTGGGTTTGAAAAACTAACATCTTCCTTGGTGCATTGCTTTTGTGAAACACACACAAAGCATTATGGCCTTCAACAAAGAAAATGAAGAAAAAATTGTAGTTGCTAAGCACTGCCTGAGTTGGTCTGACACTGATAGTTGATTTATTTATTTTTTTTATCTGCCATTAGATGGCACTGTGTACCCATAATCTCACACACGTCACACAAAAGCAGACATTACCATATTCCTTTAAAAACCTACCATTCTGTAATACTCTACTATACTTTGTTCCAAATGAATGTTTGTGTTTACCACAGTGTTTTATCCTGATGCCCACATGCTGTGACATGTGGAGTTTAAACCATATAGGCTGCAGTAATCTTACATTTCACATAGCAATTTCAGCCTTAAGTTGAAATGTTATGTAATATCTTTGGATAAAAGCCAGATAAACTTAAATATAATGTGAAAACAGCTTATAAAACGATGAGCACTGAACTCAGTGAGCTTTGTATGATCCTACTTTGTTTACTTCTGTTTGCAGTTCCTCTCTTTTCTGCTTAAACAAAATCATTGATTCATTGTGGTGATTTCTGTATATGCTTTTCAGGATTTGGTGTTCACGGCCTCCAGGCCCGGCGTGGTGGGGCACACAGATGTGAAGGTCCACTGCAGAAAATTGGGCACCTTTACAATCCAATCCTGCCAGCCCACGCTGCCACCTAAGTTCCTGCTAGCCGCCACACCCAGGGTATGTGTATAAGAGCAACAAACAGACTGAGGAGGACACACTTGGAAGTCCTGCCTGTCTGTATGTGATGACAGTCGGGGTTGTGTGCTGGCGCGCTTAAAACAGCTAAGCATTTGGGTGGTCGTGGAAGAGGGAAGCGCTGTGAACAATGCTTTTGTGGCTTTTTAACAATGAGAAGCTCTTATCTGTGAAATGTTTGTATGACTGTGTGTGGTTGGGGTACAGGAGGTCAACACTGTGACTCCCAGCTGCACTTAAAACAAACGGAGTCTCCAAAAAAGGGCTTCTTGCTCAGGTTATTCAGTAGTTGTTCAGCTTCCTCTTGCCCCCTCACCTCCTCCTCCCCCTACACACACAAACATACGCAGATGCAGAAGTTGCTGATTCAGTGAAACCAGGACTGCATGCATCGACATCTCTCCATCTACAGCTTGAATCTCTCTGGAGCAAAGTTATCAGTTTGTTAAAGAAAAAAAAAAAAGAAGTCTTAAAAACCGAGCCTATGTCAGCGTACAGTATTTGTGCTTTGCCATCGTAAAATGTTGTTTCTATCCATCATGCAATGCTGTCTTTTGTTTCCAAGGTGACAGCACTACCCATGGAGCGCTATTGTAACGACCGCAGTGCTGAATACGAGTGGCAGGTGACACGCAGCGGAGGAGGCCCGATTTTTAAACAGTGTTTCCTGTACGGCTCTCCTGAACTGGCATCAGAATGGCGTGTGAGGGCTAATGCCTTTCACCCACAATGCCCTGGGGGTGTGATGGCCCTCTATCCCCGCCATGGATGGTCCTTTATACGGATACCTGGTAAGTCCTGTCTCTGTGTGTGTGTGTGTGTGTGTGTGTGTGTGTGTGTGTTACTACTGAACATTCAAATGAGTCCCCCTGGTCTCATGCACAGCTTTTCACACTAGGCTATCAAATCCCATAAGTAAATGTCCCACAATTTGCAGTCTAACAAATAGATGTATTAGATGTAGCATGTAACAGCAATGACTGTTCAAGGGGCAGCTAATCTGAAGAAAGTTTGCTTATGTGGAGAGAGATACAGAGCTTGTTTAGGGCAGTAAATGAGGTAAGTTTAGCTCCACACAGAGGTGACCAATAACAGTAAATAGTGGATATCCTCTTTTATAGAATAGTGAGTAATAGAGGCCCGTGGGAGAATCCATAGATCTTAGTCCTGGGTCAGGAGGGCAGGGCAAGCAACATCACCCTCCACTATCTCTACCTGTAGGTCACACAGTGACTTCCCAGGGAACTGCTGAGATAAAGGGCTTCTGCAGAGGTTCACAACACATACCAGCAATTTCCATTGAATTATGAGATTCAATGGAAAGATTGTGTTTTGTTTTGGGGGGGGTTTGTCCAAGTGAATTTATGGCTTAGCAGACCTTTATCAGAAAAGATTGGCTTGTTGAGCAAAGGGTTAGCTGCAGCACACTAAAAGGTGATTCACCACCAGGCTTCAGATGACTGATGGATGTCTAAGGTGAGAGAGGCCGCTACCTTCTTACAGAAAGCACATCCGTTCTCAGTGACCTAATGAAGGGGTCTCTGATAAACTCTGTTATGGATTATGATGACTGTTTTGTCAAATTGTCCCAGCGCAGCAGACACTGGATACCTTGTTTGATAAGCCTGCAGTGCGCTCATTTAACAACCTTTAGTACTTTCTGAGGTGCACTGTAAAACAACAGCTTCTCTAAAAATCATAATAGGTCCTTTAGATCCTGTCAGATAAATAATAATAAAGCTTAGTCCTTTTTTTAAGCTCCTGTGTATACATGTGCTTGTGAGAGCGTTTCTGTGTAAAAGTGAGAAACACAACAAGTATTTGTTTGTCTGTGTGAGAACAGCCTGAAAGCTCTTGTGAAGTTATACGGAGGCAGACAAAGCGAGGAAGTTTAGCTACTGGTCATTGTTCAAGTGCTCAGTTAGGTAACACTAATAGATGGTCTGCCTGTGTGCGAGTGAGTGTGTGTATATGTGTGTTGTTTATGTACAGTCGAGCCCATTAAGTGACGTGTGCGGTGCTCACACGGGGACCGAGGTGTCTCTCAGCCCTCCGCACACACTCTCCCACGCTCAGGGGGACAAGCTTTTACCTCTGTCTCTCCTTCACTAACAGACAGGACGGTGCGCTGGGCTGAAATCAGTATCTGGCCACGGGCTCTCAGTCCGTCTGGTCTCCCACTTCTTTCTCAGCCTCAGTAGGAAGGAAATGACCCAACACTCAGGCACCCGTCCTCCGCTGAACACATTGTTGCCACATCAAGGCTCAGATATGTACAGTAGCTCAGCTGAAGTTTCCCACCCTCCGTCTCCTCCGCACTCCCAGCCCCACACCTTTAGAACAAATGGCAGAGCTGAATAACTGTTTGTTTTGAGCGCCATGGCGTGAGTACAGCTGCCCACTGATATCGATGGAGGAATCTAATCAGAGGACTTATTAGGAATCAGGCCATAGAGGAGGAAAAAACAATGGGCTGTAACATTTTGGACCGTACATTATTTTTTGTTTGTTTGTTTATTTGTTTTGATGTCATTGTAATTGTATTATTTCCTTGAAAGAAAAAAGAGAGAGAATTAATTACATGTAAAAAATGTTAACACCGATGATGACACGATGCTTCTGTATGTCTCTGAAAGAAAGCAACATGTATTATCGGCTCAAAAATGAAGCCCAAGCAGCCACACTGTCTTCTCCACGGAGACATGGCAGAAAAAGAAGATTGGACTCTAGTTACAGAGAAATTCTGGGCTTGTTTTCTTGCCAAATTAGTTTAGTTTGCTTTGTGAAAATTCTACTCCTCGCAACCACTCAATTTAAAAAAAAAAAAAAATTCAAATGGAGACAGATTTGAAGTTTAAAAGAAACTTTAAGTTCCACAGAAATAGCTTTCCTTGCTGTCTGTGTGGCCTCTGTCTCCCTCGCATTAATTAGAAGCAGCCACTCCACAAAATAACGGGCTTCTCACTATAGCACCGACTCTTTAACTCTTTTTCTAGCTTTATTGTGTACTGTTAAACGACTGTTGCTGCCGTGAAGGAATCTCTGAAGGAGATGGTTGGCAGGTTGTGGAGCTGTTTTTTGGTTGTTGTTGGGGGTTTTTTTTAGCTGCATTAGAGAGCACACAGGAGTCTGTGTGCGCGTACTTCCATATCCATCAGTAAAGTTCTGGCCCTGCCGTTCACATTAGGCTGTGGGAAATGCAGTTCTGCCTTCCTGTCCCTTCAAAGAAACTCTGCTCTCCACCAAAATGGCAGGAAGCTTCCCCGGCCCTCTGATAGACAGGCACAAAACAACACAGACTGCCAGCCTCACCACATCACCGTCTGACTCTGCCCCTTTTAATCTGCATTAAGCTGGCACCGGTGTCCGTCTGTGGAATTCAGCTTTTTTCTTTTTTTTTTGCTAGCAATGAAAAACAAAACATACAGCCAAGTGTGTAAAGGGATTGTGATTTCCTAGTCCAATTTATGGCTATAAATGTGTCCACAAGAAAGAGCAAATTTTAAAAAAAAAATCCAGTGTAGACTGAAGGGGGAGACATTAGCCACATTATTTTTCTATGCTGGGATCTTTAAACATGGAAGCCAAGTAATCTTTGTGCTTTGATCTGTGGTAAGTTCTGAGTCAATGCCAGCCAAGGGTAACTAGCAGTAATCTGTCTTAATGACAGAGTTCAGAGTGGGCCGCTGTGGTGTGGTGCGGTGAGGTTCCCCAGCGAAACTTGGGAGTCTTCATCAGACTGTCTGTCTCTTCCGCTGCTTTAACGACTCCTAGAGAACCAAAAGAAGCGTTCCTCTTGCATGTTTGAGGGGAGGCGGTGGTGTATGTGTGAACATGTTCCATATATGCTCCTCCATCGCTCAGACTCAGCCACACTTAGTTGTGCAAGCATATTTTTTTCTTTTAAGGGAATTTATGTTCTTCTTTTTTTTTTTTTTAATGACTCTCTTTCAGGCTCCAGAGCAGAGATGCTGCTTTCTGGATGCAGACAGACTTTGTTTGGGGGGGTTGTAAATCTTCACTAAATTCTCCTGTTTTCTGTCGGGCTTCTCACTTCCTAGCTTTCAAATCCTCCCACTGGCATCTGGCTCTTAGCTGTACTGATGCTGTCGCTGTAAGAAAATTAAGTTTCACTCTGATTTTTGTCAATATATGCAGAAGCAGCAAAGTAGTGTCAGGCTAATATTTCCATCATCAGCGCTGCTGAACAAGTGTTGCTCATTGACTTATTGATTGCCCAGTGTAATGTATCATTGTACAGTGAGGGGCTGGTGCTTGGTTCGATCGTTGATTCGACCTGTTCTGTGGCCTCCCATCTGTCTCTCTTTCTCACATAACCATTCATCCATCTTCCTTCACTAACTCCTTTTCTGCAAAATTGCTGTTCTTCATCACATCTGGCTCACTTCCCTCCGTGTTCAGGGCAGCTCCCCACTTGGCTTTGGCAGACAACAGCAGCAGAGGGGAAGGAAACAGAGGACAGCATAGAAGATTGTAGCGGCGTATTAATGAAATTAGCGCCATAGTTGGTTTGGGAGTATCAGGCGCCAGGCACCAGGGCTGGGCCGGGGTTAATTAGCTGGCAGCAGGCCTCTAATTGGGTCAGGACCATGTCAGACCCCTGGCTCTGGCCCTGCAGGGATTGGATTACAACGTCGGGGGACAGACAGCAGGGGGAGGAAAGGGGCGAGCGAGAGAGGGTGTGTATCGTGGAGTGGGAGGGTGAGTGTAGAAGTGGAGGAGGGAAGGATGGAGAGGCTGCTGGAGGGTGCTACAGTGGATGTAGTAGAATGGGGGTGTGAGGAGGGACAAGGGAGTGCAGCTTAATCTGCCAGCAGGCGGTAAGCATGAAGGAGATGGGGAGGGCCTGGCTGGGTGAATACCTCTGTTAGACTGGATTGGATTGAAGCGGGTGGTGGTGGCGAGGAGGGGGGTGCTGTGAAAGGGGGGCAGGGCAGGTGGTGAAGCTTGATATGTGTATCCATAGCAACGGCAGAGTGGTGTGACACCACATGGGATTTGCTCGTGTTTTGGGGTGTGGTCTTATCGCAGTCCTCATCCCTGTCAGGCCATGATTTTAAAGTTGTTTTGTGCCCCCCCCCCCCCCCCCCCTTTTTTTTTTTTCTTGCTTTCAGTTTTACTCCACATTTTGATCTACACACCACAACATATTTGGACATGATCTCTTTGTTTGCAATCAGCTACATAATATTGCTGTTGCTATGTCAATGAATTTTAGTGACTCTTTCGAGCCAACACACTGTTTGTTTGTTTTTTAGCTGTATCGACCTTTTCATTTAAATTCCTCCAAACCGTCCATAATTCATGGTACATGCGTAGTTACTATATCCAGTTTGCTCACGCTTAAGGGCAGTGGTCCTGCATTTCATTGCCACCACATGTAGCTTATAATGTAAGCATAAGTGTTACATTGGAATGAGACAGACCACCAAAGTCCTCCCAAATTGTAATTATTCATTTTCTTGGCTTCCCTTTTATAGAGTATAGCAGCAATATGAAACTGGGGTTTTCTCAATGCAGTACTAAATGCTTGAACTCTGCAACCTCTCTATAAGCCACATTGCTGTGGGACGATTTTTTTCTGCCTGTTTTCTTGCTTGCCTTTCTTTCTTTCCTTTTTTATTGTCTTTGTGTTAATAATTTCTCTGTGTATGAATGCAACTCAGAATTCAATATGGTGATGATCAAGTGATGCCGATAAGCAACTACCAAATGCTGTATCATGGTCACCGGTGTCATCAAACACCAGAAGGTTGCTTTCTTAAGGAGCAGAGCAGCTTCCCTATTAATGGTCTCCCTCATAATCCAGTCATAAACAAAAGGATTATTGTGACTGACACGTCTCTGTATACAAGAATAATAGTATCCAACTGTTTAATATGGGATTTTCTCATTGCCTGTTAATGCCATTCAAGACTTAGTTTAAGTACATGCAACATTTAGTCCTCTTTGGCCAGAAAAATCCTCAGATAGGGGCTTTTAACCTGTCTTAAAACATGACACTGGAGTCTGGAGGCTTAAATATAATCTCCTAAACAGAAACAGATCAGTAGCAGGGGTTTAGCAGTGTTGTCTTATATGAGTATTTGTGTCTCTGCCAAGTGGTGGTTTTGCGCCTGGGTGGTTGGCAGCGTGGCCCGCAAGTGTTAGTCAGTGCCCTTGACTGAGCAGCGGCCCTGGTTAGACTGGCACCTGCGGCCGGGAGGCCCTGTCTGATCTCAGCCACAACATCACCGCCACCACCACCAGGCTAATCCAGCTTCGCTGTAGCCGGAGCCACCACAGACCCCCTTTCCTCTCCGTCTGTCCCTCTCTGTCTGGACCATTTTTTTTTCTGTTCTGCATGTCTAATCTGCTGCATGCCGGCCTCTCTTGTCTTTTACTTTCTCAGTCCATTAACTTTCTTGACGCCAAGGCCAATTACAGGCCTTTCACGGAAGGGTACATTGTGTATCTCATGGTTTGCGGTGCACTAGGCTCTTTGTACAAACCGAATAGAACCACAGCAATGCACAACTGCCTATTTTAGAGTAAATAAAGTGTCACATCGAATCTGCTTCAGTTGTACTTTAATGCCTTTAGCTATAGGTGTATTATTTAAGCCATTCATTATCCTCCTTAAAGCATTTCCTATGTCATTTCACAATTTTTCAATATTTTGTGAGTTAGCTCAATTCATTGTAGGTGTTTTCTCTTTTGTATTTACAATATAATGAGAAAAGATACTGATGTGGAAGAACGCATGTCATTTACTAAATGTAGACCCCTGTTACACCTTTAATTTTACATAATGACAGGAGATAAAACGCTCATCCTGCTAACCAAATCTTTCTAGCAAGTCTTGCCCTTTGGCAGCCATCTTGGTAATGCCCCCAAGCAGCTATTTGGGTATTTCGAAGCCTCTGTCTGAATAAGGAGAGAGCGTACCTAATATCAGGACATAACAGCTGTATATTTAAAATGTTCAGCTAAACCCATTACACACACCATGCATGTGCAAAGCTTCATAACATTACAGCTTTTTAACAGCTCAGCCAGCAGTGCAGTAACTATCAGCTTCTTTCTACCAGAGCACTGAACAAGTACCATTCTAATTCAGCCTGTATGATAAACTGTGAAAACATGCAGTACACATACATCTTTTCTTCTATAATGACTAGATGCGCCCTCTACAAAGCTGAAACTGTGAGTGTAGCAAAAGCACGGTTGGCTCACATGCTTTCCAGTTTGACTGTTAGAGAAGTCTCCTATAGATTTTTTTTTTCCATGTCTCCTTCTTTAAAATGTCTCTTTATAAGACCTTCCTTTCAGTTGAGCTGGTTCCAGGTGTTGTTGGTGAACTTCTTTGTTTATTGTAATGGCGTAAAGTACTTGCGTGATACTGCGTTAGTAGTGCGTAGGTGCTACGTAGAGCTTTGCAGACCCACATTTACATGTTGCTATCTACGCCATGCATGGAAAAACCAGTAATGTGGGCTACTCTTATTTATGCAAGTGCTGTTGATCGTCTTTAAGCTTGCTCTAGCTGCAAAGGAGACAGTAGTCATGTTATACAATGAAATTCTTAGCAGTGGAGTGAAACTGTTTAAAACAAAACTATTCACTGCAGCCATTGTCTGCGTTTCTCCTACGTGATTCTTTGATATTTTGCACTTCTTCCTCTACGTGGCAAACTCCACTGTGGTCTCGCTCTTTCATGTTCAAGCCAACTTTTTGACCGGTCAACACACAAACCTTTGCATAATCCTCTTTTCTGCAAATGGAAAAAAATACAGGATACTTGACAAAAAAGCTACGCGCCTCAGAAAACATTAACCTTTTTCAGCTTTTCAGCTGTCCAGAAGAAAAATACAACAAGCGAAATTAAAGACACGTATGAATTTAATCCAGAACAAATTTTGCCAGCGTATTCCCAGGAGCTGTAGGTTGTGAGTGTGAGTGAGACCAGGACTGGATGTATTTGACAGGCTGACACCACTCCACAGTGACCTGTAGGTGAGCTCTCCAATACTTCCCCAGAGCATTTCACCTATTCATCTGTTCTATTAGTTCCTCTTTAACACCTCTGCCAGGCCTGACATTTTTTCAGAAGGTTATACTAAAAGGTCACAGGTCAGGGTTCAGTCCAAGTACAAATTAGCATAGAAAGGTCTCCTTAAAAAAAGATCTATGTGAGATTGTGGGTCTGTGGTACATTTTAACACAGGTGTATATTTCAAATTTTTTTGCATGTTTCAAATATGTTCCAGGAGGCTATTCTTTTTGAAGGTATCCCAGTCTGTTTTTTGCTTTTTGGAGAATGTGTTTTGAATTAATGGCCGAAGCAAAGTGAAGAAATAACACTGGGAAATATTTGTAAGCCCAGGTTTGCAGCGCACAAAAGGGCTTGGGGGACAGGAGTCCACCTCTTATGTAAGACGGTCAAGCCTCACTCTCCCATAGGGACTTTCTTCTAATCCTGACCTGACCCTGTCCCCTGACCCTGGACCTGGCCTTAGGTTCTTCCTACTCAGGGCCACGACCTCTCGGTCAAACACCATCGTGTGCCTGTCACAGGGTCGAATGCAGGCACAGCTTTTTCCTTATTCTATCATTGTGTCAGATGACGTTAATTCCTCATCAGCTGGACATCGAGGAAACCACTTCAGCAGCAGACCCAGGGTCAGAACACCCCCCTCTTTCCCATTGCTCTTGTCGGTAAATCATTTGAAGGCCAGCGAATACCTGATGTGGTATCAACAGAAACGTGACCAACTGCCAGGCCTGTTTGTTCACCTTTTGTGCTTTTGTCTAAAATGGAGTGTAAATCACTTTTTCCTCAGAGTTTCACTTTGTCTCTTATTCTCTCTGCTCTCAGCAACAGCACAGTCAATCAGGGCACAGGCTTTATTTAAACGGTCACTAAATTAGGGCCAGATCTAGGAGGATCGACACCCCCCCCCCCCCCCCCCCAAGCTCTATCTGTTCTGGTGAAAAGGGTTATTCAAGAGTCTTATCTAACTTCTGAATTGATTGGAGTTTGTTTTTTTAACTTTGTAAGTAAGCAGATATTTTATTGTGTCAACTCACTAAATATTTTCAGTGATTAATGTGATTTCATCACACAGCTACTTACTGAGAGTAACATGGAAAAGTTGCTGTGTTGCCACCCGGGTGGTTTGTGTGGTAAAACTTTCTTTCCCTCTTTCAGATAAGGAAAGCCTGATTACAGAAAGTGGAAAGCTCCACACCTTGGATATCCTGTTGAGTCGACTAAAGGCTCAGGGACACAGAGTCCTCATCTACTCTCAGATGACTCGCATGATAGACCTGCTTGAGGTATAAAAGCACACATACACGGCATACATCTATAAATAGAACAGTTTGTTCCTCATTTTCATTACCTTTGCCCCTTTACAGCTCTGCTCGCTCTATTCATATCTATTCTATTTATAAGTTACCCTCACACTATTGCTAAGTGTAGAAAAAGTAACGTCCTGAATTCCATTCAGTAATATGTAACCTGAAGGTGAGTTAAATCTTTTAGATATCTGCATAAATCAATTCCAAGTTTCCAAGTAAGTTGTTTAAGCTCCTCACCCGAGCAGTGTAACCGTTGGGGTGTGGCGCTACAGCACCTCTAAACCACCTGCCTGTCCCTCGTTGGTGCACTCATTAGACTGCTAATTAACAGGTCAGGACTAATTAGAGGGGTCTCATCTGCAGGGGAGGCAGCCAGATGGGAGGGATAACTGGGTGAAATAAGGAAAGCGGGGAAGTGGAGGGGAAATGGGTGATGGGAGTGGCAGGGTCTTTGGGGTTAGAGGAGAAGGAAATAACATGAAAACCGAGACAAAGGTAGATGGATGAGGAAAAGGTGGGAACAAATAAACGATCACAAAATCCGTTTTTCCCGGTTTGAGCTTGATAAATGAACCCGTATTACTTTTACCCACATGCATGTTTTTCTTTTCAACTTCTTAGTTAGTTATAATCTTATTGGAAGGTCAGAGGCTGTCAGTTTGGAATCCAAGATGAAGATCGAAGTGCATTACTGCTCTCCCTACAGGAATATAATGCTGAAACACAGCCCTGACAGTGATTATGTGTCGACAGCCTCGGTGTACTCTGTTGTTGCCTCCATATTTGTTGCAAACATCACTATGGAGCCAAAAGCCTCTCGCATGATGTCATTCTGTCCCTATTCACACAGTGCAGAGCCAGTTCCACAGCCAAATGCGTTGATGGTAGATGGACCTGGCCCAGGTGGCTAAGGACCGTCTTCCTGTGTGTCTGGAAAACAGCAAGAATGCCTCGTGTTAAAGGCCACTGGAAAACGGCAGTGATGAGAATGCTCAAGATGGCTTCGATAATGCTGGCTAGTCATTCTGCTTTAGTGTTCTTCTCACTGATTGCCCCACCTATAGTTGTTCCCTCTAGTTATGATTTAATGAGACAACATTACAGCGCCCTGTGTATCACAGAAGTCATTGTGTATAAGTGACCTCATAATGCAATGGGAGGTGGGCGTTGGTTGAGGGGGAGGTTGTATATGACAGCATCTCCTCTGCTAATGGGCTCAAGGCAATCACGGATGAAATCATACATTCACCCAATTTGGCTTCAGTGCTTTTTTTTTTTTCCTTTTCCATGTTTGTCATTGGTCATAGCTAAAAAAATAAATAAATCTGCAGATGGAGTTCATTATCTGAAAGTGAGTCTCTGACTAAGAGAGAGAGTGCGGGAGAAGTTGATGCTGATCTGTGTCATTATCATCATTGTTATCATCACCAGTCGGCTGCCGGTTCTTCTGGTGACATCACGCGGTCAGTTGATGGATCATTAAGATTCGGGTGGCCCAAAGAAAAATAACACTGTTTGCTTTCTTTGGCAGCAGCTGATAGTGTAGCGGGACCACGGAGTCACTGCCTTCCTATTTAAGCTGAGTTTTTTTTAGACATCATTTTACTGCAAAGTCTGCAAAGCTTAAAATGCAGGAATGAGGGGAAATGCCCACAGTCTCTTGGAACTGCTGCCAAACCAGAATAGAATTTTGTCTGTAAATGAAGTACCGGTAATGCAATTTGCCTTTCAGGTGTGCCTTGTTCATTATTCAATTCAATTCAGGTTAGTTTTATTTATATAGTGCCAAATCACAACAGCAATCACATCAAGGCACTTGATATTGTAAAGCAGACACCCTATAATAATACAGAGAACCTTTCAACAATCAAACGACCCCCTAAGAGCAAGCACTTGGCGACAGTGGGAAGGAAAAACGTCCTTTTAATAGAAACCAGGCTCGGGGTGGGGCGGCCAGCTGCCATCACTAGTTTGGTGTGAGGGGAAATTGTCTTGGAGTGTTGGAGTGACACACAGTGACCTATTATTCAATGAAAAGCACGGCTTCTGCATAGATTATTTTGTGGAACATATTATGACAGTTTGTTTGTACGTTTCTGCACACTATGATTGCAAATATAGAAACTCTACAGCCTGTGACACAGAAGGAAAAGCCAGAGAGTGGAGTTGTAGTTACCGTGTTTGTTAACACTGTGGTTTTGATGAATGAATAGTTTTGCAGGTTTCATCACCTTGTCCTTGTCTGAACTGGTTTTCTGCTTATACATGCGACTTTTTAGCAGTAGCTAATCAAAGTCCATGTTCTTGCTTGCTGACACTTACTGCGGTCATTTGGCTCCTGTAATATTGTGGAACTATTTTTGAAGCCAAAATGATCTGAACTGTTGTAGTGAACCAGAGATTGCATTTTTCCTGCATTTCATTCTCCTCAATGCAATTTGGTCGCTCACTTCTTAGTATGCTGTACTAGAGGGGGATAGAAAGGTCCAATGAGCTTTCTGCTAAGGTGTGATTTATACTGCTGTGTTGATACCTGTCAAAGATATGATGTAGTTTTCATATAGCCTGCAGAAGCCTGCCACACACACCCTCCCCAGACATTTAATGACACGCGCACACACTGATTTGTCCGCTCAGTGGCAATATGCTTTGCGTCTGTGAAACAAAATGTGGTCATTTATATATTTATTCTCATTTTCTTTGCTATTTCAATCTGTGTATAGACTCTCTCTTCAGTGTTACATTAATTTAATGCTAAATAACTGTGGCTAAACATTTATTAAGTGGAAAAAAAGCCAACACGATCTGCTTTTGCAGTCACCATGAGAAACCGAACACGGAGAAACTCGACAGACTGGCATAGGAGCCAATGCCAGATAGCATTTTTGTAATTGCAGAATGATTCAGCCACACATGCAAAAAGAAATGTGCATAGACTACACCATAGGATGTTTTACAAAGTGTTTTTTCACACATCTGTATTAATGCCTAAAATTGGAAACACTGTTTAATAGTTAAGGTCAGTGAAGTTCTGCTGCTCCTGTGGTCTTGGGCAGGTGTTGTATGTACCATGTCACTGACAGCAGACATAACAGTCTTAAGCCCAGCTCAGTTCTGAAGTGGACTCTGTTTTATTATCGTGCCACAGCATGTTCTTTTCAGTTATTACAGCTGTTGGGTTAGGAACAGTCTGTGACCACGCACACTAATCTAACAGCATTTGCTTGACTGTGGGGACTCATTTTTAACAGGAAGTTGGGAACAGCCTGTGTTCCCAGAGCCACTTTGAAAGAAAAAGCAAAATTGTAATTGGAGTGGATACAAAAGTATCGGGCATTCTTAAAACAAATTTGCGTGTTCCCATGCGTCGTGAACTTCAGGGAACATAGGGGTTTGGGGGGTTTTGTTTTGTTTTGTTTTTTTTTGTTTTTGGTTTTTTTGGCGATATGTGGTTCATAATGGGCCGATGATAGTTGCATGAAAAAAGTAAACATTTTGTCCAGTCAGGCCAACCCGACATAGTGCTTGATTTATAACATTTGTAAAGGAATACATTAGAAAATGAGTGAAAAACTGCAGAAATATCACACTTTCACCTACGGTTAGCACAAACTGGATCAGAATATTGTAGAAAATTGCCAGCTGTTGGGATTTATATTTCAGTGTGGCATCTTGGAAGAAATCGAAAGCATGCTGCAACTAACCAGGACTCCAAGTGTAAACCACAAAAAGGCTGCAGAGGAATTTGATCTCTCAGGTGTAACTTTTCTAAAACTTTGATTCTGCTGATTTAGATGGAGATTAGAAAGACAGCAGCGTTGTGCTGGCAAGATACCAAAGCCCAATTCAACAAGGTTAGCAGCATTTTGGCGAGCGCTGCCCTAATGGTCCCTAATGTAGTGTTCAGTTAGAGCAGATGGGGCTGTTGGGAACAGAGCCAGACACTCAGAGCGATGAGGGGGCAGGCCCTGCTGGGACTGAGGGCCCCGGGTGTCGTGAAAGGGGATTTGGAGGGGGTCATAGAAAACATAGCTTCAAATCATCGTTATCATTGATAATGGCTGTGTGAGGGGAGTTGTTATGTGTGGCCATTTATTGTAACTGGTTCAGGGGGGACTGACATGTTTCATCGAGGAGGTCGCGAGTTCAGGGCAGCGCTCAAAGGAAGCTCAGCGAGTCACCTCATCACTGCTGTTGCTCTGACTTCAGAGCTCCTCCCATCAAACCCACACACACAGGCGCACACAGCGCAGCTTAGCAGACTTTGGGGGGGATAGAATATCAAGCTCTTGATTTCTCAATGCCTCCCTGGGCTCGGATTGAGGTTTCAACTCCAGCGAATGCACATAAGAAATGTGGGATTTTGGGATTTTGGACACAAAATTGCTGTCAGAAAGAAATTCTTACAGCACAGATGAATATTTCTTGACCCTTGAAATTTAACAAGTAGGGCTGAAGGCTTTATCCACTCCTCAGAGAAAGAATAGAATTTCATATTTGAGAGCTTATTAAATTCAGTGTGTAGTTGCTGCTTGCGATCCCCAGAGCAGAGGCTGAAGAACAGTTTGAGATTTGAGTTTTGGATTTGAAGTTTGGATAACTTTGGTTTGCTGGTTTCGAAATCAGTGGTGAGAGCGATCTATGAATGCCAAATATTGGCTAATCCTAGAGTTAAGTTTTAGTTTTTTTTATTAACTTGATGCAGATCTAGTTATTCTAGTTATAGGTTTTATGAAAATAAAGCAAAAGATGTTGTGAAAATTAGAATCAGTTATTCTATATCTACATATTCCTCCATACTGGAAGTAAGCCAACCTTCTGCTGTGTGAAAGACCAGAATAAATGAGGAGTCATTATTTATTTATTAGTAATTATTTTCTTTACTGTCTTTGTCCCATCTTTCCAGGAGTACATGGTTTATCGCAAGCACACCTACATGCGCCTCGATGGATCCTCCAAGATTTCTGAGCGCAGGGATATGGTGGCTGACTTCCAGAGTCGGTGGGTAAAGATAAAATACGACCTAGAGTGCAAGTGGTTGTGCATGCATGAAATAAGACGTCACCCATACATCGAAATATATATGGGTGTGTTTAGTCCACATTCTCTGGTTTGCATTAGTACATAGCTCTCAGGCGCCAGCATTACTCTTTTTGGAGGACAAAAGAGTTTGAAGTTTATTGGAGTTTATTGAAGTTGCTTTATGTTGCAAGGCTTTCACTACTGGTGCACATTTCACATCCTATACAGGACTTAAGCTTGACATTTTTATTCTTAACTTACATTGCAACTTCATTTAATGGCATGATATGTGGATATTTGTGCTGTAGCTGCAGTTGGGAATGATATCTTCTGATTTTGTCCCCCTCCTCTATTCCCTCCACCCCCCACTCCTCTCTCACTGCCCTCCACAGAACGGATATCTTTGTCTTTCTGCTGAGCACACGGGCCGGAGGGCTTGGCATTAACCTGACTGCTGCTGACACTGTGAGCCCCTTATTGATACCATATCATAGTTTAAATAGCACTAACATTTACTAAAGGTCTATATCCAGGGCAGCACACATTCTCTGTCGTAAAACACAGTTTCAGCATAAATAAATACGTTTGGATAATGACTAAGGAGCATGATTGTGTATGTAATCAGTAGGGCTAAACACGCCTCTGAAAATGATAATGTCAGTGTTTATTAACATGTCTCGCTATAAACTCCCTGTAGCCCTGTTCGAGTGAAATTAGCTTTCATGACAATGAGCGTGAAGCGATTGTTAACACAGGACATCTGTCACGTTAAAAGGCAGTTCACTTGGGAAAACACGTCATTGTTATTAGTCTCCGAAATTGCAGAGAAGGGAGTGTCTGTTTCACGCTCAGGCTTTCTTCACAAAAAAAAATTAGACAATGTGGTAAACATGGATATCCTAATTTTAGAGAAAAATATTATGACATATATATTTTTTCCTGTGCAGGTTATCTTCTATGACAGTGACTGGAACCCCACAGTGGACCAACAGGCCATGGACAGGGCTCACAGGCTGGGTCAGACCAAACAGGTCACCGTCTATCGCCTCATCTGTCAGGGCACCATCGAGGAGAGGATACTGCAGCGGGCCAAGGAAAAGAGCGAGGTGTGTCAAAAATATCCTCTATTCTTTTTAAACCAACAACAACAAAATAACACAAGTGCATAATGGTCATATTAATAACAGAGGTGATTAATGCTTTAATGGTCTTCTTTAATAAGATCCAAAGGGTAGTGATCTCTGGAGGCAACTTCAAGCCAGACACGCTCAAACCCAAAGAGGTGGTCAGCCTGCTTTTGGACGATGACGAGCTGGAGAAGAAATGTGAGTGTTTTGATTGGGCAGATGTTAGAGTTTCACTGTGAGGGGAAGGAAAATATGAAAACAAACATTGTGTCTCTTTCTGTAGTGCGCCAAAGGCAAGAGGAGAAGAGGCAGCAAGAGGAGAGCAGCAAGGTGAAGGAGCGCAAGAGGAAGAGGGAGAAGTATGCTGAGAAGGTATGGAACTGATTAACTGAGTTGGTGGCTGCCTGGATGTGGAGTGGAATATGTAGAATACTTCGAGTAGAAACACATGTGAAATGTTAGAGAGAAAGTTGGAATGGAAGAAATTGTAAGGTAGGAAGATAAGGAGACAAGAGTCCTGGAAGAAACTTTTACAGAAAGTTTTGTGTTCAGCTCAAGAGTGAAAACTGTAGTCTGTCTGTTAGACGATAGACTCTCTTCTGTCTAACATAATATAACATTGACCTGATAGTGAAGCTGCAGGAAGGGTCGAGGGGACATTGAAATCATTATGACTTATTCCTTTGAGATATTATACAGTACATAGCTGGTGAATCTGACAGAAATCAGGTCACTAGTTTGAGATAGTCAGTGACTAAAGTAGGGTCAGATGGAAGGTCAGAGGTTCATCTAAAATCATTAAATATCTTCCTCTGGGGATCATATCCATACTGGATTTCATGGCAATCTGGTCAGTGGCTGCTGAGTTTTGTCTTGCTCTGAACTCAAGAGCTGAACAGAAAATGTATATGCCATGCAACTGACTGTCAGCGCATTCAGTTCAACTCAATTCAGGTTTATTTATATAGCACCAAATCACAACAACAGTCATCTCACGGTACTTTACAATGTACGATAAAGACCTTTCTGTTAATAAGAGAAAACCTAACCCCTGTATGTAAGTGGCGACAGTGGGAAGGTAAACCGCCTTTTAACAGGAAGAAACCAGGAAGGAAAACCAAGCTGAGGAAAGGGCAGCCATCTGCTGTGACAGGTCTGGGATAAGGGGAGGGATAGGACAAGACAAAAGACCCACTGTGGAAGAGAGTCAGAGATTAATAATTAATAATAAGAAATAATAATAAGAGTACAATAGCCTATGTTTTATCTGAATTTAGAGATCATCAGTTTAAGTAGTTATTTTGTATCATCTGGCTTCATTGATAGATATAGCTGGGTATCATCTGCATAGCAAAGCCTTCTAACAATAAGTGGCTTAAACCACTGGTTTAATATATACTAGTTAGGTTAATTCTGTTTTAGAGGAAAAAATAATTTCACACCCCTACTTCAGCAGAATTGATTTCATCAATACCCTCTCCTGTTCTCGTTTCTGTTGTTAACTTTCAGAAGAAGAACGAGGAGCTGGAGAACAAGAGGAAAAAGGAAGTGAACCTGGTCATTTCCCACGCCCCCTCAGCAGACAACTCTAACTTGTCGGCAGATGGAGACGACTCGTTCATCAGCGTCGAGATGGACTCGGCCATGCCCAGTCCTTTCAGCGAGGTGAGGGATCCAGAGGAAAAACAGAAGAGATGGATGGTGTGTGCATGTGTGCGATAAAGAGAGAGAAAGGCTTTTGTGAAAGTGTAGGTCATAGATGAGGCGGGAAAGGGATGAGATTTATGTTAAATGTGATGACTTGTGGCTGCTCCATTAGGCTTCTTTGGCCTGCATCCACAAACTCACAATCTTACTTTGCATGCTGTGCTATTAATCCTCCTCCCCTTTTCTTTTCTTATCTTTTGTTTCTTTTGGGTTATTAATTCTTCCCCTATATTCTCTTCTCCGGCTTTCCTCTTCTTTCGATCCACTCTTCTGTCCGTCTTACCTTTTCCCAACCATTTGTCACTTTTATACCCTGCACATTGAATCTTTCCTTTCCTTTCCTTTCCTTTCCTTTCCTCTCTGTTCCTCGGACTGTTCCTCTTGTTGCCCTTTACTGTACTTACCTGGTTCCTCGTTCCCTTGTGGTGCTGACCCGCAGCCTGTATGTATGTCTGTTTGTACTCCTATGCATGGACAGATCTCCTTAAGTAGCGAGCTCCAGCCCGGCTCATTACCTCCTGATGCCGACGCGGATGAGAGCAGCAGCGACATGCTCGTCATCGTGGATGATCCGCTTTCTTCCGCGCCTCAGTCTCGTGCCACCAACTCACCCGCCTCTGTGTCTGGATCAGTCTCTGACAATATGAATGGTGAGAAAACAATTTCAGTCTAGCCATCGTTCATGGAGCGAGTAGAGCAGTATACTTTATGTTTTTCTGCACTTTGCATAGACTTGCTCTGCAGTTGGTGTCCCTGGAAAATTTGCTGTAGATCAAGACCAGATTTGACTTGTTACTGATACTCCCCACCTCTGAATTTAGGACATATCCGTTTGTATAGTGAGTGATATCAGCAGCTAAAGTTCAAAGTTTCCAAATAAATATGTAGCATATATGTAGCATTAAAGACAGTCACTTAAGCACAAAGTATGTAAATGGTGCTAAAAGTTGTGTTCTTCCTATATAAAGGCTTTAGAGGTCTCTCTTGCTCTCTGGTTGTTTAGCCAATCATTTTTGGCAGTGTTAAACAGCCAGCCCACCCAGCAACGTATCTCATACACTATCAGAAACCTAATGGTTTGTCCTAACTAAAAATAATCTAAGTACATATAATCTCTTCCAAGTGTGGAGTTGCCAAATAAAACCTAATCTGTCCTTTCCATGAGACTATTATCTTGTTCTACTGTTGCTAGAATAGCAAATTAGTGTGACTTACATGAAAGTCATCGCTG
The DNA here is from genome assembly GCF_057382275.1 of Copadichromis virginalis. Taxonomy (NCBI): domain Eukaryota; kingdom Metazoa; phylum Chordata; class Actinopteri; order Cichliformes; family Cichlidae; genus Copadichromis; species Copadichromis virginalis. The sequence goes on along the minus strand of NC_140632.1, from coordinate 6,071,437 downwards.
CACGTAGAAGGCTGGCTTGTTATGTTCTCTCTGCTATCTCGCCTTGTGTTTTAATAGGCTGGGGTCCATTGAGACAAGTGGCTTTTTACCTCATAAGCTGTATGCAGCTCGTTTCTTGCTTGTTTTACATTTATAACAGTTTTATTTTGGCTCGGCCGCACTCAGAAATCAAGATACATGGTGAATGTTTTTTCCTTTTATCTTCACTTTGGAATTTTTGCGGCAAGATAATCTCTCCTAAATCCATACTTCTTCGTTAAAACCTGTTGGGAATTTTTGCTGCCATGCTAAGAGGTGCTTGCCAGCAAGATTATTGATGCGCAGTGATAACCAGAGCCAGCAAGCTGGGAGAAAGTTGGTTCCTTCAGAGATGTAGATGATGTTTAAATGAAAGGTTTGGAAGATGAGATGGAAAGCAAAGAATCAAGAATCAACTGGTGAACTTGAAAATGGGAAAGGAAAGAAGAGTGAAATTTAGACCTGAAGGTCGGGGGAAGCGTGGGGAATTTTATGAAAGGTTTTCATGTGTGCTTTGGTGTTAGTGATAGAGTAGGGCCTTTTTCCCCACATAGGGAGGTTGTAATCCAGAGTATTTGGAGTGAAACGTGTAGAGAAATGCAGGCCAGTGGTGGGATGTGGGGAGTCAGAGAGGGAGAAGACAAGGTACTGGAGGATTAGGTACATCACCACTCTGGCTCTGATTGTGCAAACAGTATGGAAAATGAGAAGAGTGTTCCTTTTTTTGCTTGAGCCAGCACTTACAGTAATGATGAGCCGTGATTAATGTGCAATTGCGCTTAAATGTTGCAGAGAAATGACCACAGTAGACTCTGAAAGTGTCTGAGTGTCTGAGTGTCTCTGACAGTGATGTTGATTCCCGCCTGACTGTAAAATACTGAAGAGTTTTTTTTTTTACTATTTTTTCCTTTTATTGCCTGTGGTGTTCAGGTGTTTCAGCCTCGGACACAATCAGTCCAGGCAGAGGCAGGTCCGGGCGGAGTCGTGGGCGGCCTAAAGGCTCTGGAGGCGGTGCCAAGACTGGAGGGAAAGGACGCGGGCGTAAGTCAACTGCAGGTAGTGCAGCAGCAATGGCAGGAGCGATGGCAGGCGCGGCAGCTGCTTCGGCAGCAGCTTATGCTGCTTATGGCTACAGTGTTTCGAAAGGTATGTAAATATTGTACGGATCTTTATGCACAGGCACTGGCTGTCCAGAAATCAAAAAGAATATGTGTGCTTTGTTTACCTGTCAATGCATTTCTTGGACAAATGTTCTTAAGGACTGTTGATGTCACAACAAACATGCTTGTTCTGTTTCTCATGTTCATACATCCATATTTTCAAATGAGCACTCTTAACTCAAGAGTAACTCAGTTTTTTAAAAAATATTGTTTTAAAATCTGTCCTTTTCCCTGCAAGCTAAACGTCTACTACCCATGCACAACGTTACAGCTTCACCAATGTTTCAAGCCAGAGTGCTGACCTGTCATCTCTTTTCAAGCCACAATGAATGCACTGAATGAATACCTTACTGGTTCCTGTTATGGATACATTAAGCCAAAAGAAAGTAACAAAGGAGAAGATTGTTAGAGTCCATAATCATTCCACATTCCAATCAGTGCCACACAGTTGACACTGTTATGAACTTCTCCCAGAGATGTCTAATCGAGACTTTTTTTTTTCGGTTTTTTGAGGCCGATGTATTTTGTTGTGGTATCACTGCAAAAAAACAAACACAAGCCAGTTATGTCCTACTGAACTGGCTGTTTGAACATGATAAATAACCTCATCCTTTCCTGTCCCTAATTTCAGCGGGCCTCTCTGCATCCAGCCCTCTGCAGACCTCCCTGGGCCGGTCTGGTACCAGTCCTGCCTTTAGCCTCAGCAGAAGCTCCTCCCCCCAGACCAAAGGAGGCACCTCCACGCCGAGCCCCCACAAACAGCTGGCCCACAGCCACCACCACAGCAGCCACGGAGCAGTCAGGAAAGGAAAGGGTCCTGGCGGTCCTGGGGCTCGATGATACATGTGTACGCATATTCGTATTAATATGCCCTGACAGATAACTGACCTGCTCTTCACTGTGATTCCCAGAGATACCCCCCGCCCCCTCCCCGCCCACCTAAACTAATAAACAAGAGTATTTATAGTAACTGAGGCTCACTACCTGGAGGACCACGCTCTCCCTTCTGGCTCAGCAACTAAATAGAAGCTAGAGTAACCACAACAATTTAAAGGTACAGCCTCAACCAGCCTCTGCATTAGTTCATTTATATTCATTTAGTTTTTTTTTTTTTTTTTTTTTTTTGTCCAGAGCAGTGGACAAAAACACTGCCTTGAGCATTTTAATTTGAATTTTGACAGAAGTATTTCTAAGTGCTTTTTTGAGAAGACAAGCTGTATTCTACTATTGACGACAGGAAACCCAAAGGCGTGTAGCTCAAAGGGCTTTTCAGATCCTTGGATTTGCCCGGGTAGCGAGAAAAAGGAGTTCCTGTCAAATGCACTGAGCCACGTCTTCCCTTATTTTTTATTTTTAATTGTTATTTTATTTAGATTTTTGTTCTGTGTTACTGATTCTCCTACATGCACATTTGGTTATTTAATTGTTCTGTAGATATGTTCAGCGCAAAGCTGGTGGACAAGTCTGCATTTTACAAAGCTTAATGTGAACCCACCATACCAAACAGCTTTTGTACTAAAGCTCCTATTTTTGTAATGAAAGATGTACTGAAACCAACAGGCAGGCAGGTAAAACTGTATCCATAAAATGTGTTCATGTATAGGTGGAAATGGAAAATTTCTGATTATTTTTTGTGTCCAATGGGGAAAATAATGTAAAAACAAAAAAAGAAAGAAAAGGTCTACTAAAATAAGGGGTACTGATTGATAGAGCAATGCTGCTAATGTTAAACGTATGAATCGATTCACATTTATTTTGGTTGTTTTAAGTTATTTAAGTTAAAAACAGGCGATTCACAAAAATTGCGGAAAAATCTTCACCTGTAAACTGTAAATTGCGAATTCTAGAGCCATTTTTTTTTCTTACTTTTTCCAAAATTGTTTTCTGTGATGACAAATCTGTGGTTCTCTTTGATGTCATTCATGTTTCAGAAACAAAAAACAGGAAAAAAAAAAAGGTGTGCACCAGTGTCCTGAGTTGAGCACTACATCTGTTCTAATGGGTTTGTTTTTGTGTTTATAGCGTGAATAAAATGCAATGTTCTATATCGATTGTACATAATGATGAATGAAAGCGACATTTCCTCTGGCTTTTTCTCTCATTTGCCTGACTATTTTTATAAGTCACATGTACATATGAAGAAATGCATCTGTCATTTTACTAACAGGAGTCAACTGAAAATAAAAGATGGCGAAATCTGAGCAGTTTGATTCTGCTGCTTGTTTGTTTGTTGGTTTTTACATTAGCACTGTCCTGGGTTTGAACCCATTGCTTCACGAGGGTTAACTCACTGTATGATATCCTGGAAAAATATAAATAGGCTGTAAGGTAAAAAATGATAACTATCAATATTAATTGATATTAATTAATTATCACAGTTATATTAAAGTGGTCACCAAGTGAAACTTTATAAAAAGTACACACTCTTATGTAAAAAGCCCTTTTTTTTCTCCATTTTTTTTAATTTTTTATTTTTGCTTGCTTACTTGCTTCAAACCCACCAGCCAGCCGTGGCTCTTCTGTTTGGAGTTTGCATGTTCTCTCCAGGTACCCTGGCTTCCTCCAGCAATCCAAAGACATCCATGTTACATTAATTGGCGATTCTAAATAGATTTTAACTATGAATGTGACCGTGAAAGGATGCCTTTCTCTGTGTTAGCCATGTGACCCGTCCAGAGTGTACCCTGCCTCTCAATCTATGAGGCTGTTGTGGACTTCAGGTCTGCAACAGTGGAGGGAATCTGCACTGGCAAAGAAAAGAAATGGAATAAAGGACCAAGAATGTAATAATTCTGCTTGTAGAAGTACTAGGTTTAAAAAGTACAGCTGAATGGGGGCTTAATGAGATTTGGAAGGCCACAAATTTCATAAAAGCTTCATATTACTTAATATCTTCCACAAATGGGTGGTCACATATTAGTAGACTACTGCCAGGTGGAAACATCACTTTGCCAGCTGAGAAACATGCCTTGCCATCTCTCAGAAAACTAAAACATCTGTGTGCAGCACAACAGTGATAGAACACTGACATCTTCATGTCAGTTTCTCAGTAGTTGCACGCTTTATTTCCCTCGTGGCTATAGATACAAACAATATTCATTTCAGCCCTTTATTTAAATATAACATCTGAAGCTCAGAAACAGCAGTTTCTGTTATCACACAAATGTTTTCTCACCTGTGGCTTTTTCTTAAAACCATTTTGTTTGGCACCCCTCTTGTTATGTCTCTGCTTGTTTACCCTTGTAAGGTTCTCTGTATTCTTCCTTCAGCCAGAAAGTGATTTTACGGCATCTCCTGACAATCCCACAATCATAGATTCATAAACTCACCAAAACCCCTGGAAACTGGGACTTCAGAGACCAGAAACCAAAATTCACATGTTTTTGATTTAAAAAAAAGATAAAGGTACGATTAACAACTCTACAGAGAAAAACTAAACTTTATACCTGTAATCTCATTAGTAAGACATCCTTATACAGCCAAGGGTCACATTCAACCCTAATTTAATGGGTGGTCCTTACAGCAATCTTAAAATTACATTTAATCTATTCTACTGTAGTCGTTCCAAGAAATTAGATCTCTGTTGCTCAGAATAATAGGCAGACCTCGCCATGGGCAGTTTTTGTTGGAGTAACTATTAAAGAAGTCGACTGTATAAAGATTGCCAAATGTAGGGTTTTTTTGTGCTACAGGGAGCTTTGAGCTTCGTTGCACTGGGAGGGAAACGTCTATCTCAGAGATAAGATATTCAAAACCTCTGGCACTTAAAATAGAAACTATCTGTAAGGTCTGTTTATGAAAAATCATTTGGAAGAACTTAGCCTTGATGTAAGGAAATGACAGAAAAACAACCCATTTGAGAGGCGATCAAACTGACAAAGATGCACCTGAGACCCATGTCGCCGTTTTCATGTCACCCTGCTGAGATTTCATCTCAGTGAACGCATCTGCAGTGTGTTCTTCCTGGTGCACTCTTGACACGACCACGGGGCAGACTTGTAAACACAGGACTTCCAGGTCTGGACTTGTTCCCGGTCAGCAGTTATATAAGCCTTTTCACCTAGATAGACTCTTGGACTTGAATCACATCCAGGGTACAAGCTGCTCCGGCCAATGTTTGGGTGTGTCTGACGTATGTTTGTATATGTGCACTCAGGAGACCTGTTCAAAAAGCTTTACTGACTTCTTAGAACATTGCTGTTGAGTTAGTCTGCAAACCAGATGTGAACCAGCACGTCTGTTTTTTGTTTTTATTCCAAGAGCATGTCAGAAAAGCTGCTTCTTGGCAAGAGAAGACCCTCATGGTCTGTGTTCTTATGACATGCACACAAACACCTTGAAAGCCTCCCTCACCACAGGTTATTAGCTGGTGTGAAAAAGTTCTGTCAGCTGGTTCAATTGCAATCTTCACACTGAGTGCTTAGTGTTTTTGTTTTTAAACAGGAGGGGGGAACCCCACAAAATACTCCTTGGGAAAATGCAGTACAGAAACATTTTCTCCTTTAGTGTACTTTATTATAGGATTTCTGGTTAAATCAGTTCTCTAGAATACATCTCTTTGCTGTGCACTCATTAAACTGCCACTTTTGATACCTCCAGATTTTCCTGACCAAGAACAGAGCCTTTTTCTTTTAAATGAGCCACAGCTCATTTAAACAAACAGTTTCTGTTGCAGCAATAACACACAAAAACAGTCATTTTCCACTTTTTTAAATTGGTATTTATTTTACTTGACACTCAGTTGTCACAAGCAACTTTTCAGAGTCAGATTTATTCTTTGACACATCAACGCACTCAACCACGAGCGACAGCAGTACCTTCTGAATTGGACGGAAGTTGCACCGTACAAATCAAAACAGTTAGTGAAGAAAAACAGTGTTTACAGTGAACATTGTAGGGATTGTATTAAGCTACCCTTCTTTTTTTCCACTTTTTCAAGTACAATGGATGGTGATGAGGACGTGAAGCTACAGAATGTAAAACACAGGTAGAACATGGCAGATCAAAGCCTCATGTGTAGTGTATTCTTTCCATTACATGCTAGTGAAACAAAGGGTACGAGCTACTGTGCTGCTAACAGGTAAGACACCATGGTCAATGCTGTGGCCTCGATGGAGAACAGGTGATGGTCCTCCACATGTGGGCAACTGCTCCTCATGAACTCCGCAAGCCGGAGCAGGTACTCCAAGTTGTGGCCCGTCTTCCCTCTGGACATTGCGATCTGGGCACCGATCTCCTCCGAGGTGGCCGGGCCCAGGTAGAGAGGGTTGTCGGAGGTGGCAATGTAAACCAGCGCCTGAACCGGAGGCTGGTCATTCCCCTCAGGGAAGAAATCCACCATTTTGGTCATGTAGCCTCCGCAGACCGTCTCTCGCACATTCAGGTACTTCAGGGACTCCTCCAGCTGTGAGCCTGCCACCTCAAACGCCACACCCCAAGTAGTCTCCTGTGGAGGAAGATGAAAACATATTAAGTCATCATTCAATTAACTGATGTAGACTGGAAACTCCACTGCACTTTCTACTGTAAACCAATAGGAAGCAGAAAGTTCCACTTACGTCATCATCTTCGATCAGCGTCACCACTCTTCCGGGCTGCAGAGAAGAAGAAAAAAATAAATCACGTCACGGACAACGCCTGATGCAGTGTGAGCCCAGCTGTTCAACATATCATGCCACCCTAAGCAATCTAATGATGTTCCCGTTAACAAGTAAACATATGCCCCATCTTACCAACTCATCGTTCCCACGATGGAAGTTGTCTCCGTGCCAGAAGCGTCTCTTGTAGCCTTGAATGTAACCGACCTTGCTCCTCTGATATTTGAAGTCAGGCTTCCACACCAGCGACCCGTACCCGAAAATCCACAGGCTGGTCTTCCCGGCGATGATATCTTGAGGCTTCATTGTTTTTGGATCGTTAGTTTTGACGACGTTCAAATGAATGAATGGATCTTTTTTCCTGAATGATTTGTTTTAAACCAGCTAAGATGACTAGCTAGCTAGCGTTAGCTTCCGTCGGTCCAGGAGCAGAGGCACCGGTTGGCTCGCAGGTATACCGCGGACGGTATTTGAGCCCAACTGCTTGGCAGTTGCGAAGATGGAATTTCGCTGTTTGTTTTGCCTTGCACTGTGCATTGCCATTGCATTAGGGATGCCGCATTATGCCTTAAAAATCCATGGCAGCCGCTTTGGCCCTTAGCTCAATGTCGAAAAAAGACAAAACCCGCTTTTGCCAGCTGCTTGCCGGCTGGTGATGGTTGGCTTTAAAAAAAAAACCGAATTAAAAGATCGAGGATTTACAGATGTTACCGCGTTTAACGCCCAGATGGTATTAATATACCCGCCAAGATGTATCTGTCTGTCTGACGCGTTTCTTCGATAACATGGCGAAGCAGGGATCTTACTTTTATAGAGTCCGCAGGACGTAGGCGGGTCCTCTCCTACCGTTTAACACCAATCATATTTAAAGGGGCGTTACCAAATTACCCCGTTTGCCCAAACAGATTTCGGTGCGCCAAATAGGGCGGGACTAGGAAACAAATTCGTTACACTATTGGTTAAAAATGACTTGCCCGGCATTGCCATCTTTTAACGCGATTGCTCGATGAACTGTCACTCAAAACAAATAACTCTGTGATTGCTCCAATGCGTTGTCACTCTCTTCACAAGCTTTAGCGATTCATACGGCTGATGCAACTTCCCAAAGCGTTTCAGGGCCTCAGCAGGAACCAAGCAACATACCAAGGCATTGCATCAGATGTTCCTATGGGAGATTCCCTATAGGAATCGTTTTATTTAACCACGTAAAAAGAGCACATAAACAACTGCTTCACTTTGATACAAACCACAAATAAATTATTCTAACTGAAAGATATGACTTTACACAGGAGAGATGGAAACCACATCTGGTATAGCAGGGAGTTACACAGGACCTTATATGGATGTACATGTGTAAGAGAGAAAACATATGATTTATTTATTCTACTCAAAAAGTCAGAGTTCCTGACTTCACTTTGTGGCATCCTGGAAAAATACAGTCACTTAAGCTGCAAATGAACCAATTATTAGTATCACTATTATATTGATTAAATGATCACAGTTACTTTCAAGTGGTCATTAATTCAAAGTTTACAAAAAGCACACAGGTTATGTTATGTAAACTAGGTATGTATTAGTCTTTTCTTTTTCTTTTTCTCTTTTCAATTTTTGATAATACATAAGCAGTGTGTCACTGTGGGGTGAACTGATGGTGGCTAAAATTAAAATAAAGAAAAATCATATGTATATATATATATATATATATATATATATATATATATATATATATATATATATATATATATATATATATATATATATATATATATATGAATTAATAGGATTTACTTATTTACTTACTTACATACTTATTCTTCTGTGTTCCTGGGTTCAAATCCACCAACTAGCTGTGGCTTTTCTGTGTGGAGTTTGCATGTTCTCCTTCTGCTTGTGTGGGCTCTACTCCGACTTCCTATTACAGTCCAAAAATGATCATGTTAGATTCCAAATTTTGCTGTAGGTGTGTATGTATGCCTAAAAGGTTGTCTGTCTCCCTGTGTTAGCGCTGCAGTGGACTGGCAACCTGTCCAGGGTGTATCTAGGGTGTATTTCACCCTAGATAGGCTTTAGCCCAAGTCGAGCCTTCAAAAAGGAAGTGGGCCATTCACTGGATAACTTCACTGTGGCTACGTTCATCTTTTCAAGTCAGTCTTTGCATGCATTATGTATCTAATTGGGACCCATTACGACACCATAACATGTTAATTTGAGCTTTGATTCTCTTTCTGTCTGTGTAGGTACAGCAGGTGATTGTAGGTTACAATCACCAAAAAGCCTACTAGCTTAAACTCCAAAATGTAACCAGATTCAATGCTTTTCTTGCAGTTATACTCAGGAAGCATAATCTTTCTGAATTATTTAAACACAGGTTCCCTCATATATATTGTAATAATCAAGTGTGTTTTCTTTGGATTTCCTGCAAAATAATAGCATGTATGGGTTTCTACTTCATGTAAGATTTAAAATGCATTTGAAACCCTGTTAAAAAAGATAAGAAAGAAAATGGCAAAGTGCCAACACAGCTAAAACATGGAACTCAGTCAAGACAAAATAAAAGACATGGGATGGACAGAAAGATCCAGCCTCAGATCTGATCAAACGCACAAAAATGCTCACCACTCTTGTTAGATCTGATATACAGTTATAGCAGAGGCTCATCTGTGCTCAATACATAGATTATCTATAAATAGCTGGCATTACCTGTCTTGATAAGAGGCCAGGCCAGTATCAGCTCTTCATAAATCTAAAGCTACTGCATGCACGAGCTTCCAGCCCATTGTGCCTTCATGTCCATCCGCTTCTCAAGCTCTCTGCTACATTATCTCGTGTTGCTCTCACCACAGCCTGCTAAGGACTTCAGTGGCACCCACTTCTCCGATGTTTGCACACGTCCGTTTATCATACATTCATTTGTCTTTGCCTTCAAACCAATCTAAGATCATCATTCAAGCCTCATGCTGACACAGTCTACATGTTTAATTAGTCCTGATATCCTAGTAAAACCTCCCGACCCCTATTTTTTCCCCGCACATATATGCAGTGACTCAGGGTATGCATTCTTCTACTAATGTTAGATAAAAGGTTAGGGGGTAATTAGGACAGATGATTTGGATCTAAAAGTAAACTATGAAGGAATTATGATCAGTGCATGTTTATCTTAGATGAGGGTGTGTGTTAATAAACTGTACAGTGTGTTTGACTGGTTTACATTTTGATTAAAGGTCGGTTGTAGATCAAGTAAAAGCAGATCTGCTTATTGCTCTAGAAGTGTGGCATTTAAGTTAAACATAAGGGTTCCTGCAGGTTTTATGTTGGCATGTACTGATCCCCTGTTTCCTGTGTGTGGGGGTGTGGGGTGTGTGTGTGTGTGTGTGTGTGTGTGTGTGTGTGTGTGTGTGTGTGGGGGGGGGGGGTTCTTACTGACACCTAGTGTTAAATAATGAGACAGCTATAATAGCAGGGCAAGGACAGTAGTGCTGCTCCATACTGCAAATCTGATGTTAAGTAAATACAGGGCCAGCATTGCAGATACCAGTACCAGTACAGATACAGATGCTGATAAGTATAACCGAGAAAGGCAGCTTAAGTGGGGGAGAGTGTGTGTCAGTGTGTGTCACTATTTATGAGCTGAGTCATCATCAATTTGTTAACTTCTTAACACATTTTAATAACTACTAAATCACTGTGGTGCTTTTTACTTTGCATAGTACTCAGTTAACACAGTAAAACACATCTTTCAGCTTTTGAAACTGTATTTTGAAACTGTTTTTGGAGACCCTGAATGTACATATGTCTGTCTCTAAAGCACTTTGCGTCAGCTTCTGTTGTTTAAATGTGCTGTAGGCTATAACTAGAATAAACGTGATGTTTGAACAGAAAAAGTTTTAGACATTTTTCATAGTGCAACAAAGTATCAATCTTATCCGGTTGTTCAGTCTAACGTCACTAGCCGTGTCTGGGTCTAAACTCCACTGCAGGTCCATATATCAAACGATCACTATGGCATTACTGAGAGTTGAAAAACTGTCTAAAGTCTTTCATCTTTAATAAAATGATCAGCGTTCTGCTCTACCAGGTGTAACAATTGAGTTTAACATCCAGGCATCCATGAAAACCGAATTTATGACATTTAACGGAGTTAGAAGTTAGCAAGGAGTTAGCTCGCTAGCTTCTATCTAAATACAATATAGCATGTCCTGACTGCGGGGTTTTGGAAACAAATTAAAACGTACAGCTCTGTTATCACTTCCAACATAAATGAAGACAGAAAACTAAACAGCAGTGACGTTTGTAGGGTTACTGAAGTTGGGCTAGCTGGTATATAATGATGTGCTACGTGACCGCTAGCGACACAGCTATGTTAGCATAATATAAACAAGCTAACTTTTTTTCCACTCGATAAAAGTTAATGTGAGTGTTCTCGGTGGTCAGGAACAAATGTAATCGCATGGCAGGATGCTGTAAAAGGACCAAACTTCAGCCAGGAGAACAACTGAGATAATCCATCCACAATACGAGGTTAGTCATTCATATACTGCTGCATGGGCTGGGCTGTAGTTACATCCTAGGGTTTTAAAAACTGAGCTTAAATAAATGATTAGCGGTAATAAAAGCCGAGGGAGGTCAACAGTGATCACTGACTGTTTTAGGAGCTTTTTGAGATCAAATAGAAGAAAATACATAACATTAAACATGTTAACAACACAAAAGCCATATTAAACGCACACTACTTTAGACCCGGAAGTAGGATTCGTCGCGTCATCACTGAACAACCGGATTGTGCTAGTATTGATCCAATACAAATACCGATACCAGGGTTGGTATCGATACTATCAATATTTGGATCAGGCTCACCTCAACAGGGCAGGGCAAGGACACATAGGCCAACAATAACAAACTCATGCTGTTTGAAGCCACTTAAGGATTTTAACAAACCACAAGAGCTCCAGCTATAAAAAGAAAGACAACCTGCAACTTTCAACTCCTGATTGGCACTTTCAACATCTGCTTTGCTCACACATCAATTTATACATTTTATTTTCTTCCCTTTTCCTAGATTGGGAATAAATAGCACTGATTAGTGTGTTTGTCTGGGCCCTGGCTTGTTTTGAGGATGTTTCCTGAGAGCCCGAGTCATGTGTGCGAGCTAAGTACAGAACGAAATGAAAACGATGCGTGAGAAAAGCAGTCAGCATGCAGTGGCATGTTCTGCTTTTTTCCCTTTTTTTTTTTAATCAGGGAGGAAACAGGAACTGATGTCACCGGGTCACAAACAGGATGCTGTGATTATAACACAATGAAAATGCCTGACTGTGTTATGGACACCGAGAGGCCAAAGAGCAGAGCCTTAGCATGTGCGATGGAGTGTGGATGAGAGAGCGCTCTTGCTCGTAGGTGTGAGTGTGGGGACGGTGGGAAGCGCTATCAGGCTGGGTCAGGTAACAGATGACCACAGCGCGAGAGGCCTTTAACTGGGTGATTCATCACTGTGATAGCACGTATGTTTTTTCCGAGCATGTGCGGAAGCTCCCCTTTCCAAACTCTTTTCTTTTTTTCCTTTTTTTTAATGAACACACCCTAGCTGAGGATGAGGATGCCTAGGTCAACGGGCTGACAGGATGAGTGTGTGTGGATGAGTGTGTGTGTGAGGGAAAAACCATCCAGATTCTCTGCTGAGTGTTGATTGCTGCTGATTAGGGGGGTGTTGACTGTTGCAGCATTTGTGTTAATTGGAGTCAGGAGAGATTCTGATAATGTGCATGACACACACACACACACACACACACACACACAGAGAGAGAGAAAGAGAGCGAGAGAGAAAGGAAAAAAGAGAAAATAAAAAAAAAAATAATAAAAACACTGATCCTTAAGCGCTCTTCCAAACTGTGTGGAACAGTGGCTATTTTCCAAATAGATGAGGATGGTAAATGATAGCAAGACGAAGAAGAGTACTCTGATAAAGATCTCTATTTTAGAAAAGTTGACTTATTTATTTATGTGGAATCCTCACAGATCCGCTGGCTTCCATCTGGTTTCACCCTCCTCTCTGCTGGTGCCAGGTCCTCTCTCCAGCTTTGTTTGCAGAGGAGTGGGTGGTACGGAACCGGGCATTGAAATATTGCTCTTAACCCTGAAGGGGAGGAAGAGCAGTTGGGGAGCCTGCAAGTGCCTGAGTGTATTTTTTTATGGGAGGAGGTCTCTGTGGGTCGTGCGCACAGGCTGAGAGGCTTGGCATATGCTGCTGTTTTTATGGCACTGCAGACTCACACCGCGCTCCCCCACGGCATCTGCTTGGACGGCTGCGCGTGTGTGCACGTTTGCGTGCACGAGCTTTATGAGGAGGGAGGGGTGAGAGAGAGAAGAGTAGTGGTGGTGGGGAGGCATTCCCCCTTTTGCCCCGCACCGGGCTTTGTTTCACCATTTCCAGCTTGAGGGGGTGGTATCCGTGGAAACGGATTTGAATTTCAAGCCAATTTAGGGCTGGAGAGAGAGAAACAAGGGGGTGGGTGGGTGGCTGAGTGAGTGGGGCCAGAGCCAACAGCATTTCCAGGAATTACTCGAGGTAGACATACTACATTCAAGGACCTTCATTTACCAAATGTCCAAAACATTATATGTGAGGTTGTGTTACTGCAGGAGAGCAGTTAGCACTGATTAAACCAATGCTGTTGGCTGAAATGAAGCTAAACAGATATAAATAAATACTAGACACACACGGTCAATAATGTAAAAGAAAAAAAAAAAGGCCTCATAAATAATTTCTTTCCAGAAATTTTCACAGAATTTTTTATTCTACAGAAGTTTGGTCCTTATAAATATGCATTATATACAAAATAACATTATAAAACATATAAAGAGCAGTGTGTCATATTTAAATTAAAACTCTGGAAATACTCATTTAAAAAAAATTACATTATTGGTTCTGTACTTTTGAAATTCATTATAGGCAGGCAGTGGTGTGACAGTCTTTTTCTTCTCGTTTTGAGTCTCTTGTTTTCAGTTGCATTAAAAAGAACAAAAAAAAAAAAAACCCCAACACCTTTTTTCTATGCGCAAACTTTTCCCTTTCTCTTGGATCGTGCTGGCACTGCACTGACTGTTGTGCTCCTGTGGTTTTCTCTTCAAATCTCTGTTGATTTTCAAAGTATTTTTTTCCCCCATTGTTTTTGTTTATTTATTTTGGTAGTGCAAATCGATCCAAGGATAGACAGGGGCACACAACTGAGCATTCAAACCCCGTTTTTTTAAGGCTTCTAGTGAATTTGGGCTGCATACGATCTTCACCCTTGCGCATGACGTGTCCACCCCCCCCAAATTTCTTTTTTCCACGTGATTGACGGCTGAAGATTAGTTTCAGACATTCAGAACTCAGCAGTGGTGAGGTTGGATTGTGACACGGGGTGAGTTCACTCGTCTAGACCCTGAGTCTTGCATAGCAGGCGAAGCTGGCTGGAAAGAAGGAGAAAGGTGGGGGGGCGGATTTGGAGTGGTCAAATCTTTAGGCACCTTTTCTTTTTTACTGATTGGTTGGCTGTCAAAGTCATCATGATTATCACACAAGGCCAGGTTAGATACACAGGGCGACAATCCACCCTTTATCTCTCTCTCTTTTTTTTTACTGTCCAGGATGGCCAAGGTTAGAAGTTTAATAATTTCACTGATGCTGTCGTCACACCTCGTGCAGTCAGTCTATTTTTTTGCCAGTCCATTTAACCATTGTCGCGACTGAGAGAGGTCCTTCACTGTACATGTGTTGCATACAAACACTCGGTCAAAGTTTTTCAATTCTGTCCTTTTTTTTGTTGTTTTTGTTTTTCTTTCCTTTTTGCAGAGCAGACTTTTCTGCCCTCTCCAGTTCTCAAGTGTTCCAGAGCAGCAGTGAACATCTAAAATGATCTCCAGTCTCTTCTCAGCATTTGTAAACAATCCAGAATATTACATTCTGCCTTGATTGTGTCTCCCCCCCTCGTTCCCTTGCCTTCTGACACTCACAGTTTATACCTGTGGGATAAAAGAGAGAAAAAAATGGAGTTACACCAAATAATTTGAACAACATAAAAACAGCAAATTAAAAACAGTTTCCAAGCACTCCTTTAGCTCAAACGCACTGGTATCACTGTTATGTTTTGCTTGGAAGTAAACATCCTAAAAATTCCACTAAAAGCCACAGCACTAAAACATAGCACCTTTGAGACTGAGCAGAGCCAAACATGTGCGAGAAATCATTATAGGTTCTCACTTTAGGTCTTCATATGGCCAAGATAAAGTGTAGCTAGCATAATTTATAGAAACCAATAATGCAGGGAAAAACAGCAAGTCTCATCTTCTCCTATGAATGTTGGTGTACTAGTGAGGAATCGTGCACTTGAGACAACCTAATGGATGTCAAATAGAGGATCTAAGGCAATGCTGATGAAGACGTGATTTTATTTCATTTCATTTATTTATTTATTTGCCTTACCTCAGTCGCTATGACGCATTCCTTCCTCTCTTCCGCTATAACAAATACCGACTGGTACATGGAGTCTCTCGAGGAGCATATTGTAGATATTCTACACTCTGGCTTTTCGCTGCAAAACACAAATCACACTTTGTGTTAATGCAAACTAGAAGCACATGGCAGAACTATGCGTTAGGTGTATACACATGCGGCGAAGCAGCAAAGAAGAGTACATAGCTAAGCACTTGTTCAATATAAACTCTGTGGATGAAGAGCAATGTATGGTTGGGGGCCCACTGTTGGGTGCAAATGAGGATTACATGACAGAGGCTTCTCATACATAACAGTCATTTCTACTCAGCAGAGCCCTGTATATATACACACTATCTATGTGAGTGGAATAAATAGTTCTTTAACAGACATTATCGCAGCCAAGACGAGAGTATAAAGACATGCAAAGATGTTTTCTCTTACCTGTACACTCTACTCAAAGGCATTTTATCATCTAAACCCTTGTCATAAATAAGACTTTTATCCTCTTGTGACTTTTCGTCCTTGAACTCCTTTGATTTCGAGTTGTAAGGGTCCAAGTGATAGTTTTTATGAATAAAGTTTGATTTCTCTGAGTCACAGTCTACTTCCAGGCTGATTTTCTGGTTGGTGTTTTTGAGCTGGGACACTGGGATCAGGTTATCCCTCTGACTGCTGGACAAGTTGTTCATAGTCTCTGATTCTCTTCGCTGCCTCTGGGCTTGCCTGTGGATGTGCCTCAAGGCCAAGACCACCATGCACAGCACCACCAGTAGTGCCACCAGCCCAACAGCCAGAGAAACCGCCGCCCACTGGAAACCATCTTTGTTCTCTCCGGTGGTCACAGGAGAGGTGACGGCGAAATATTCGCATTGGGGTCCAGTGAATCCAGCGGGGCAGCTGCAAGTTGCTGGAGACTTGCCCGGCCCACCTCCCCCACTGCAAGTACCCCCATTGAGGCAGGCCCGAAGGGAACACTCGTTCAGGATCCGGTCGCAGTTTCGCCCTCCGTAGCCGGCAGGACAGATGCAGGTGTAGTCGTTGATTCGGTCCTGGCAGGTGCCTCCATTAAGGCAGGGGTTTCCAGCACACTCGTTGATGTTGATTTCGCAGCGCTGGCCGGTAAACCCTGCGCGGCAGCTGCACACACGGATGCCACCATGGAGCTGACACAGACCTCCTATGAAAAAAAGAGAAAGCGGATGTAGATCATAAGCATCAACGAATACAGGTTCGGAGGAAACTCAGAAGCTACCATTAGCAAACAGAGTGAGAGACGTTTCGACACTGAGGCGTTTCAAAATCAAAGACAGAGAACACAATCTCCGTAATCCCTCCCGCGAGGCTGCTTGAGTTCACACATTTCCACTGAATCCACAGTGTGACCGCAGTGCTGCATATTGTTCTCCCAGCGCAGAACAATCCCAGAGCCCTCTGTGTTTACATGAGGACAGAAATTGAACTGCGCTGGCTATTTGTCCCCTTTCATCAACAACCACAGCAAGCTGTGGTGACATTTACAAGCTGCTGCTCGAAGCTGCTGAGTGTTTACATGGAGGACAATAGACACCAAGTTCCCACCAATTCCTGTTGTTCCAGTGGCAGGAATTGGAGTGGGGGGGGAAAGGGAAGTTCAGAAAAAAAAAGGGGGGGGGGGGGCAAAGAGGAAAGGAAGACTGTACCATTAGCGCAGGGAAGCGACGTGCACTTGTCCACTTTCTTCTCGCAGTTGAGCCCGGTGTAGCCTCTGGGACACTCGCACATGTAGCTGCGCCCGTTGTCCTTTTCCTTACATTTCCCCTTGTGGAAGCAGGGAGAGTCGGCACAGGTCAGCAGGCTGTGCTCACAGTGGGAACCCTCAAAGCCCTGGGGACAGGTGCACATGTAGCCACTCTCCAGATTCTTGAGAAATGGAAATAAAAACAAGTCAGTGAGTAAGTATGATCAGCAGTGAATGTTGAAACCTAAAGGTGGGCATGCACCGCTCAGTTTCCTACTTACTGTGCATGTCCCCCCATTCCTGCAGGGGTTGCTGTCACACTCCTTCATCTCCAGCTCACATTTGACCCCCGTGAAGCCTGGCAAGCATGTACACGTATAGCTTCCCTGGCCAGTGTTCATGCAAGTGGCGCCATTCAAGCAGGGATGGTGATGGGTGCAGAAGTTCAGGTCTGGATTGGGGGAGAGAGGAGAAGAGTGTTTGTTTACAGGGTGTCTGCAGGAGACACACACACACAACCAATCTACCCCCGGATGTGTAGAAAGCTATGAATAGAACACTTCAGAGGAAACCTAATTTACTAATGCTTTCAAGTTAATTCAAATGAAAACAGGGTGCAAGTAATATGAGAGCATCTTTTTAAAAAGGAATAGCAGCAGTGAGCCAAGTTGTCTGGCGTACCTTGGTCACATAATAGGCCTCCCCAGCCCTCCTGACAGTTACACTGCCACGGCAGCTGGCAGGTACCGTGCTTGCAGGCCGGGTACTTCCTGCACTCGTCACAGAACGTGCCCTGCCAGCCATCTCTGCATCTGAAAAATTAAAACAAAAACGAAAGACATTTAAAACATTAGTCTTTGTTTTTTTTCTCATGCTAAAAGTGTTGTGATTGCAGTCTTAAGCCATCAAATAACTCAGATTAAATATCCCTGTAACAGATTAATTGGATGTTAATATTAAGAAATCGGTTAACATCAGTAACTGCGTCATACCACAGTTGGACACAATCATTAGATGATTAATTAATGCATCACAGAAATCTGAAAAAAACAAACAAACAAACAAACTTTCACTTGGCTAAAAGTGAGATCTTGTAGTAGTAAAATCTTGTTAGTTCATCGCTCATCACTCAGTGAAACTGCACTTTATTTGTACAGGTAGGTTATACAATGTATGTACAGCATGTGTAGACGTTAATGCTAAGAGTGGGGCTGGAAGCAGGGATCTTTATTGTGTTTAAAGATTACTAATTATAATATAATAATACCCAAGCAAAAATATTTTTTAAAGATTAAGATGCTTCCTAAAGGTTCCTAAGATCGTGGGACTTAAGATGCTCTTTTAAAGGTTAAAACATTTTTCTGTTACTTAGTGCGCAGAGACATGGGAGCAGCTTTACTGGTATCTAAAGGATTTAACCTTAATCTGGAATGGTTTTAGTGGTGGGAACGGTGGATTTGTGCCTAAAAAGAGGGCAAAAATAAAAAATCAGGAGGAATTTCCCACAGCGAGTGGGTGAGTGTGTGTGTGTGTGTGTGAATTATCCACGCTGGTGAGTGAGATAGGGCAGTGACAAGGAGGGAACATGGGAAGCGGAGAACTCAGTGAGTGATGCTGTGAAGAGAGGGCGCGGACCGATTCACTTAATGAATCATATGGAAATATTTCAGCTCATGTGGATCCTCGGATGATAAAAGTGCTTTTGTTGCGCATAAACTGGGAGGCAGCTGAGTGAAGAAGTTGAGTGAAAAACAACCCAGGCCTTCCACATGAAAGGAGCTGACGCTGTGCCCATATGTGCTCCTTTCCTAACAGCCAACGCATATTTCAACACTTGCAATTATTAATACTTACACACACTCGCCAGGTTTGGTGCAGTTTCCATTCCTCTCGCTGCAACCCTCCAGACAGATAGCTACAAGCAGAAAGAAGAGAGAGAAAAAAATGAAACTTACAGTAAGGGTGCTGCTCTTTTACTGTTCTTTGCCTGTTGTCCACCTGTTCCTCCTGACACAATACATCAGGTGTGACAATTTCACATTTTCCATACTGTTAAAAATAAACCATAAGCTAAAATGTCACACAAGCCCCTTGCACTGCCATTAGGCACACAACAACCAAGGCTTTCCTTGAAATAGCCAACTGTAAGCTCTGTATATTAAAGTACACGGGGCCTTGGTGAGGCTCAACTTTCCTCAGAAGCCTCCATTTGATCTAAACCTGTCCGCCACACCCACAGCTGCCACTGGGTGGGTCGTTTGTGTGTGTGTGTGGGTGAGAGTTTGTTTGTCCTGTTTTAAGTGTACCGGTCATGACACTGATTCGCCGGGGCAACATATCAGGCGACTGACAGTAAGCGGCCGGTTTAGTCCAGAACAGATGCTCGCTCTCAATAGCAGACAGCTGTCACTATTGTTGTTTGTGGTCTGCCAGAACCATATTTGCAGCTGCCACTACCGCGCGCCCAACAATGGAAGGGGACTAAACATCGGTGGCGCGTGGCGGATAATAATGCTGCGATTAACCTTGGCGCGTGCAGTCGCCCGGGCTCCTTCTATCAATGCCCGCGCGCACCCCCTCGCGCCCTCCCCTCTCTCCTGCAGATTAAGTTACCGGGCACGCGCTTTCTGAAGGTACAGTAGTAAACAGAAATTAACAGCTCTTCCTTTAACTTACCTGGACAGAAACGGCAGGTAAATGTTCGCTAATACGCGTAGATTTAGCTTAAGTTAGCCAGCCATTTGTGTCACGTGACTACTACTACTACCACTGTGCGCAAGTGTCCACAGTGTGTGTTTCTGCATTAATGTGTTTGCTACTAAGCTCCTTCAAACTCTACACTATGGCCCCGAACGGCCGGGCTTGTTAAAATTTATGTATGGGAGCGTGTGAGCGAGAAGGCAAATTATGGCCTCTGAAAGATGCCCAATCTGTCTTTCTCATGTATATTTTCTGTAGTCAGTGGCGATTGATGTGTGTGTAATTGCAACACGTGAGCCCATCTGGTTAGAATTTGGCGCCACAGTCAAAATAGCACATGCCAATTTCTCTTTCACCGCCAAGTGACATGGATGACAGATCCGCTGTCACCCGTGTGGCCACATATCCAGCACATGGTAACTATTACTCTCACGGTGCCTCCTTCCAATCTACTCTTTGATTAATTTGTTTTGGTGAAAGGGGGCCCTTGGTATTGTGGAGCCAAATGGCATCGAGCCTCCTCATAGGCTCATTCAGAACTTTCCAAATCTTGGGAGTGCTGGTGCACGATCTGGCCAAGTGGGTTTGCACAAGTATAATGTGCCTGTTGTCGTGCTAAGCCTGCCCCTGCCAAGAAAACCCATATTCAATGAGTACCCACAAACCCACCAATTGCACGTCAGAATTACATGATTACAAATTATATGAAGCAAACAGCTATGAAAAATGCATTCCACACCAAAATTGCCTATCAGACTTGCCAGATATCATGAGGTCATGTCTAGTTATAGCACTCAAACATCCTGTGGCCTTGAGGATGATGACCTATGGGTTACACAACTCACATACTAGCAACAGCTGATATCAAACTTATGCATTTCTCTCTATAGGCAGAAACCATTATAATGATTATGAAGAGCAAAGGACGATGTACAGAAACAGATTCATCAGAGTATTGGACAGTTAACCACTTTAAGGTAAGGCCTGTCCACCAAATCCTGCAGAACACTATCCAAAAACTCATTACAATCAGATTGAGTTGAAGCAACTACAGACTGTGATCACCAAGAATAGACTACTGATAGCAAGTGAGCCAGACAGTTGTAAAACATAAAGATTATGTAGCTGGTTGCTTACGTTCTTCGCAGTATTTCCCCTTCCAGCCGGGCAGACAGGATAGCTGTCCATCACGGGTGCAGGTGTAGTGGCCGAATCGGTCATCCCTGGGCGTGCACTTTTTGGAACAACTTTCTCCGTAGTAACTTTCATTGCAGATGAATCGGTACGAATACTTCAGCTCTGTCTGCACATTGGCCAGTGTATCCTGAGACCAGTCAGTTCCTACACCAAGTTGTCTTTGGATGGTAAAGAGGCTAATCAAAGCGTCTTGGTTGTTGGTTTCTGAAAGAAGATGAAGAAAAAGAAAAAAGAGGAGAAGGAAGAGGAAGTCAGAACTAATGGAGGAAGTTTAGAGTTTAAACCTGCCCATGTCCTGGATTGATTATGATTTTATGTCACTTATGCATCATAAATGGCTTGCGAGGTCAAAAGTCATCCACTTTTGCTTTAATAATCTGCCCAGTGCCAAGCTGCATCCCTTATCAAATCCCATACAGCTTAGATGAAAGATAAACTCAGGTTGAAATTTCCTCTTTCTTTCCGTCAGCAAAAACATTCCCAGGCCCAGTCCCCTCTTCCAAAGGGCAGAACAGAGTAAGGTGTAAAATACAGGAAGATGTAGTCAGGGGCTTTTGGCAAGCACTGAGTATTCTCACCAAAGCCCACAGCTCTTTCCCACGCCAAAAATAAACTAGAGGAAGTTCAATTGTATTGGGTATAAGAATGAAAAAGGTGTTCTGAAGTTCATAACAAAAGGCATGAATAGGCGTGAAAATTGTCTGAAATGATGAACAATTAACGGGAGGTGGAGGGGGAACACTTCAGTGACTAAACTGCATTTAATAGCCCAATTTATTTTCTGCTTTCGTGCATGTTAAGTGTGCAAAAATTGTAAACCGACTGGAGTGTGTTAAACCTACAGACAGAGCTCCCTCCTGTGGCAAAAAAGGCTGCACTTACCTACAGGTAGGTTTCCATAAGGTGAATGCCAGGCTTCAATTATTAATGAAAAGGACCCCTAAAGAGAAAACATATGCCGTTAATACATGCTACAAATACTATAGCGATTAAAAAAAGAGTGCTCGCAATTTAGACGAGAGCCTAAATCTTGCTTATTTTTGTATTTCATAGGCTCCTGCTAATTGAGAAGAGAAATTTAAATCAGACTTAAGACTGCACGAGGAAATATGTGTCACAGTGATCACGAGAGCCTTTCTGGATTTTGAAATGAACGACATGGCAGCAGTCCAATCTGTTAGTCGAAAGAGTATTACCTAATGATATGGATTAGACTAGCTGACCAATAATTGGTGCGCTCCCAAAATGCATAGCAGTTCCCCGAAATCAACATAATAGCAATCGCTGTAGTGAAACAAATAAAGTGGATGTGCTGCTCCACGCCCTTACCGGCCAGCCAAAGTTGAAGGGTATTTGAATCGGTGTAGGTAAAGTGCCACTGTCCTTGGCGCTGAAAGAGTTTGTCCCCAGCACTGGTGTCATTGTACTTCCAAAGATGCAGTCACCTGGAGAGACCACAGCCTGATAGTTCTTCAAGCAAATTCTAAAATAAGTCCTGCAGTTGGGTTTGCATGCATCTCCGTTTGCAAGCAGACCTTTGTGGTTTTTAAATTCGTGGAGATCCAGCTCAAAAACTCCGGATCCAAATACCTAAAAGAGAAGGAAATATTATTTAAGAAAACGCCGTGCAGCTACATGAAGCTTATTCTGTTATTTAAAAAAAGGAGGGGGGTAAAAATTAAACAGTCGGCTCTCCATCTGGTTTCGCCGAGGTCTCAGGACCACCAAGGAGATGTAGATCCTCTTTCATACCTGTGATATTAACGTGGTGCTAAATGCGATGGTAAAGGTGAACCAGGCTGCCATCCTTCTTGTTTCTCCAGGGCAGCCGCGTCACCAGCCACTCACGCAGCAAAACCTTCTTATTCCGAAGTATTGACGCCGAGGTAAACAAATAGGGTATTGAAAAAAACCCTTCCACGAAACACTATAAATCCTCCACTCCCGATTAGTCCTCAATAGCTCCTTGTTGCCGTGCGTCAAAAGCGTCCAGAGGAAGCGTTTCCAATCTCCAAGTTATCCAAAGGTGAGGGAAGACCAATATCCACAGCTGTGTCCCACTCCGTCAGCAGGCGTCCTCTCCTTGCATGATATTGTACTCCACAATGGTCAACTCCTCTGTGTGCGCGCGGCTCAGACCTTGTTTTGGTGCTCAAGTCGGTGCGTCAGTGCGCCACGGACGTTCATCACTCGTCTTATTACTACTGAATGAACCCTAGTGTGTCTCCTCCCAGATATATAGACTACCACTGCGCTGCTCATTACATAAACTGCCACTCACCCAACTGGCACCGCCCACTTTACATATTCAACCCCCTTCTCTTTCCACCCCAACAATTATCCAGATTTAATACCCACTGGCAGAGAGATGACTGACCACCATGGATACCGGGCGATTATTAACAAGCCCCCAACATCTGCTGACTTATTTTTAGCGCACAATATGCGGGGCGCACATTTAGACTTTTTTTTTTTTTGCACAATGAGAGGGGACAGCGCAGGAGAGCCGAAACTTCGAGAATGGAGAGCAGAAATTCAATTACTGTCCTACTCTCCTTGTACCTTCCTTAACCCCCGGTTCCACTCAATTGCACGCCTAATTAGCCCTTACTGCAGCACTGGAGCCTCGCACACTTGGGCTATCCTTCCAGGACCCTCCACTCTCTGTGGGGTCACATGTGCGCCTCCCTCGGGATGTAAGACAAACAATGAAAGCAGAAATGCGATTACAGGGGGGGAGACAATCTTTTGAGTTGTTTTTGAGTTTTCAGAATGTTACTTTTTTTCAGACTAAACCCAGAAGCACAAGAGCCAATATCTTACAACTCCCAAACCCAAATGATCCCACTAAAACGCACGCTTGCTTTAATTTAGAAAAAGGGCCTTTGCTCAGCTCCAATAAAAAATGTATTTTACGCACACCCACCTACATTTCGTATTATGTTTCCATTCTGTTTTTTCTCCTTTCTGAACATCTTATTCTAGTTGTGTTTAATGTTGCAGCGCGTGCGCCCCTTCATGCCCACCCAAGTATTTTTACGGTTAATGGCAGCGTGCCTCCTATTGTTGCGGCGCGTGTCCCTCTCTCGCCCTCATGCGGGTGTACAGGACTGGGGGACTTAACTATTCAGCTGTATGCAAATGAGCTCTCTCTCTCTCTCTCTCTCTCTCTGTGTGATACCCTACAAACACACACGGAGAGACTGCGCGTGGTTTCACCCGCGTGCGTAAAACTGATTTATTCTCCACGCGGCCTTTTACATCTAATAGGAATCTGAGCCCCGCATTTTCGAGATAAAATATTTGATTTGATGGCCTGAAATTGGCAGCGGTGATGCATCCAACTATTAAACTGACAATTTGTCTTATCTTAAATCCGTTTGACGCAAATAATAAATAAATAACTTCCAGGTTTACCCACTAAGGATGACGTAGACGCCAGTGTAATGCACAAAGAATGTCAATCACATAAAATTTATACATGTTATTTATTGAATTTGTATTGAAAAGACTTCCGGGGGATATTTAAAAGAAAAAGAATCCCTATTTGAATTTTTGGAACCCACTCTTTACCTCAGTTTCCCCCCTCATATCCATTGGCTGTTTTTTTGATTAATCTCATCGGTTGTATTTGTTGTTCGATCGCCCGTGTCTCTCTCATTTACCATCTGGTGGGAGACTGGCAGTCCGACGCACCGTTTTTCTATCGTCTGTTCGCGGAGGGCACGAGCCAGTTTTCTCCAACCTGTTCATCTAAATTCTGTTTGGCATCATGTGAGCGTTTGTTAAGAGGAAACTACAGTAATAGTGTAATAAAATGACTTCCTACGTGAACGCTGGGGATATGACAAAACTTGTTGCTGTGCAGCAACACCATTTGCCCACGTGAGGAGGAGGCTTCTGGAAAATATGATAATCAGGTTGTTGAAGACAAAACACTGAATACTGTAGTCAGTGCTGAGCATATGAACTGTGCACTCCTCCATCAACTCTTTTATTTCCCCCCCGTTTTTTTCTTGTAGGTGTGCATGCTATGCTTATGAAAAGGGAACAAATGTGTCCAAGTACATGTGACTAGAGTCTGATTAATCTTAAAATCTTAGTCACCTAGAATCAACAAAAGCTGCTTTCCCCCCCTCCTAAAAGTGTATATTTATGACTTAACGGATGATGACACGCTTAAATAGTCTGTGATTTTCCCTTGACCTCGGCACGATCTCAAAGTGTTTGCATTTCATCTGTTGTTTCTGTGCACTGCTGAGAGTGAAAATGGAGAGCATCTATATTTATTCAGTGTTTATATGAGGGAGACACGATGGATTGGTTGAATGCTTGTCATATTGACACACCTGTTGTGTCTCCAGTGGGTCCGCAGAGACACAATGGCATTGGCTTGACTGAGCCATATGCCGTGCAGCTCTTCCCCCCCCCTT
Organism: Copadichromis virginalis; assembly: GCF_057382275.1. Lineage (NCBI taxonomy): Eukaryota > Metazoa > Chordata > Actinopteri > Cichliformes > Cichlidae > Copadichromis > Copadichromis virginalis. The sequence goes on along the minus strand of NC_140632.1, from coordinate 6,046,142 downwards.
TTTTTTGACTCTCGGATGCTAATTCTGTAACTTGTTGACACTGCGATGTTGATGACTCTTTCTGATTTAATGAGGTGTTTTTAAACAGAATCTGTGTGTGCGCTCTATAGGAGCTGCACCTATTTATTCAATTCACGCATTTTGAGTTGGTTCAGGATTACTGATCCACATTAGCACATCAGTTTTTCTGCCAATAATGGTTTCTAATCATCTTCAATATTCCCCCGCTTATCTGCTTTATGGCCCTATGTCTCCAGTCCAGCTAAAATGTCACCACCATAAAAAGTGTGACAGTTGCAGTTTAACAGGTGAGTGCAGCTGATAACACAAAACTGTCTTTACTATGAAGACAATGCCATATGGGCTTTGTTTTTTTCTTCATAAAGCTGAACTAAACCAAACAGCTTTGCTTTTTTTATACAACACTGTTAATGTCGGCAATATCAGACCCTTTCTTTTATTATAGTGCTTGTACAAGATAGCAGATATTACACTTTTATATACTTGCAGATGGCCTATTCATGCTTACTTACTGATTATATTTGGCAAAAGTTGAAAACTCTTTAAAGGGAAAGCATTGAAGCTGTAAAGCATGGTAGGCAAAAATCAAAACACGTCGCACGATGTCTGCAGTCAGAAACATTTCCAGTAGAGGATCTGAGATAGAGTTAAGCCGCTGTCATCAAATGCTCTCTGTGGTTTTATTTATAACATGCGTTGCTGAAAAACCATTGTATTCTTGAGCTCTTATGCAATGCCAGGCAGCAACTGGAGCCCACAACAAGCCAACTGCTTTGGTGCAGCTCATTCTTAAGCTATTTGGACCCATTCTCTAAACCACAAGCTGGGACCCTGCATTTATTAAGATGTTGCATCAAAGCTCGCTGCTTTCCAGCAACACAGCAGGATCTGACTGACCAGGCTTCAGTTCATGCTGTAGCCTTCATCCGAGCGCTTTGATGTTTGGATGTGTGTGTGTCTGTGTCTACGAGCTTGTATGTGGGTGTCGTGGAAGCTGAAGAAAGCGTACAAGCTCATGTCTCCTCTGCTTCCTCTTGCGTCCCTCTACTCCACAGCGAGCAAACCCCCCTCGTGGGTTTTGCTGGTGCGCTTCAGATCGTTCCGCGATGCTTTCCTGGCTGTTTGTGGATTTGAGGAACGCTGCGGAGAAAACCGCGTTTCCTGTTCTCACCATTCTGGACAATTCTCATGAATAATTGTGATCTGACAAGGAAGTGTAAACAGGTTGATCGGTCAGAGAGCGGCCAAGAAAATATCTATTGTTGTCAGTGGAATGTGAAGAATGCTGTATTAATGGAGCAAGCAAGATGATGTCAGCCTCTCCATTTATCACACGAGTAATCTGAAAACGAAGGGCAAGCGCTACAGTATAGGCGCATCTGTAATGATACTTGAAACTTGGAAATATGAGAAGACAGATATTTTTCTAATATGCTGCTCCTTTGTCACTCTATATCAAATTAATTTATACAGTTTTATTTGCCACACATGGCTTAACATACAGAAGGCTATTAAAGTTTTTAGGGCCGCAGATCTCTTACAAGGGAGTTATAAGTATGCACACTACCATTTGTACTACCTTGAAACTATTTATATTTTAAACTTTTTGTGGGTAGATGAAGTGGGTTTAAACTTCAATGGGTGCTAATCTAAAAAAAATATAGACTCAACTAAATTGACATAATATAATTTTGCTATGACAGGAATCTGCTTCTTTGTTCAACCAGACCATAACAGCAATTTTAACTCCGGTCGTACATTTTTGGAGTTATCTTTGAAGTAGAATAGTTTGGATAACAAAGTGGAATCAGAAATCTCTTCTGCTTCTTCCTTTTTTCTTCCCAGGTTAAACTTCTGTGGACAAGATGTAAAGTCATCAAGTGTCCACTTTTACTGTTTTAGACCACAGAGAGTGAAGGAAGGAAAAGGAAGCCATTAATTGTCTAAGGTAACACATGCTGTAATTTGAAGCCTTGACAGTTTTACATTTCACTACACCAAGCCTGTCTTATAGGCAGAGAAATAACAGAACTGGGAGTACATCAGGTGAAATGGTTTGGACTTCACATTTTGTATACTATGACTCAGTCGTTATATACGACATGTGTATGCAGTCAGTCATATTTGTCTGATCCTGTTTAGCTGGATGATGATCAGGAAGGCCGGACCATATCTACTACTCAACGAAGCTTATATTTGACGTCCACCTGGGCTTTATCGTAAATGTATCATAAATCCTGATTTAATTGAAAGGAGGCCAGTGTGTTGGAGTAGACTGACATTGACATCGACAGTTACACCAGAAGACGGCAGATTTATGACCTGCTCCTCAGAGGTACAGGTTCACTGCCTGGCTGTATACAGGATACTTCTTAGTCACACCTGAAAGACCTCATTTAAGGAAGTCACGGGTGACCTGCACAAAAGTGATTCAGAAAAAAATCCGTCAGCAGATGCGAGTCTCTCTGGATTTTCCATTTTCTTCAGTTGCAGGTGAAGGAAATGACCTCGAGAGGTCAAGCTATAAAAAAAAGTGTTTCTTTAATGAAACCTGAAGAATGTATAGGTTAACATTTTAAGAAGTTCTTCATACAAACCAATTTAATAAAAGTCCAGTTATTTTAATTAAAGAAGGTGAAACATAGTTTAGATAATCCATGATATTTGGTTGAAAGGAAAATTCAGACATCTGATTCAACTCTTGAAATTTGGACTTCATTGGAGCAAAATGCCCCGTATCTGTCTACCTTAACAATGCTTTCCCTTATGTTCTGTTTTGGAACCTGTCTTTTCTTTCTCTGACTTCATGGTGTTTACTACAAACAGCACTGTACCAGCACTGACTTGGCCTTTTGACGATTACAGTGGCAACATGAACCATCTGGAGTTGTTTAGCATGCCGCAGACTACAGAGAATGTGCCGTCATCAAAACTCACCTTGTCTGAGAACATCATAATCTCAAGGAGGGGGTCGAGGTCAGTTTTACCTTATCTTAATGGAGTACACACTAAGGTTTGAGGTTAGCTTTGAGTTTTATAATTTAAATGAAGAAGTCACACAAAATCAAATAAACATGTTTTTTTCTCCCATATGTGATATTTTCTAGATTGCTTCAGTGCAAATTGCCCTTTTTACAAAATGAACTATAGAGATGTCTGCCTTCTGTTGGTTATAATGGACCAAAAACCATAAAAAGCACAAAAACATACATCAAATTTTACTACGTAAAAGAAATACTTCCAACATGAAACAACTCAAAACAAAGGGTATTTCCAGGATTTTTTTTTAAATAAGGTGAGACAGAGGAGACTGAGAGCACAGGATGGAGAACCCAGACAAATTAATATTTAAACAGAAATAAAATCATTGTGGAAACCTGGGATAGAAAACACGTTTTTCAGGCTCATGTGCAGTCCTGTGTTTACACATTCATTATGTTATAAGTAGTCTGCATAAAGAATTTAAACATAATGTTCTGATAAATAATGTTTTTGAAATCCCTTAAAAGATGTGAAAATGCTTATCTCATACGGACTCTGAGAAATGTGTCCCATATCAAGCCGGTTAGATTATTGTAATGCTCTGTTTGCATCAGTAGGGTGACTTCAACTCATTCAATATGCAGCAGATGGAGTCCTTAAAGGTACGTGGAAATTTGACCATATTACCCCAGTATTAAACTCTCTTCATTGGCTCCCAGTGCAATATAGAATTACCTTTAAAATCCTTCTATTAGGTCACAAAGCTCTCAGTGGTTTGGCCCTCCTGGGACATCTCTGACTTAGCTCACTGTTTATAACCAAATCAGACCTCTCAGGTCATCAGGTGCAGATCTTTTGAATATTCCTAGAATCAGATTCAAGTATGCTGAGGGTGCTTTCAGTTACTGTGGTCCTGTTCTTTGTAACAAGCATTTGTGCTCACATTCAAAAACAGATTCAAAACCGTCTGGTTCACACAGGCTTACAGTCAATAGCTGTGTGCGTTTTTTTTTTTTTTTTTTAATTGATGCTTTTCACTGCCTTGAGGCATTGTAAAATCTACACAGATTTTTATGTTTTTAATCTCCAAGGTTTATGATAATGACATATGCTATATAAATAAAACTGCTATGTTATATTTTGTATAATGAAAAATATTTAGATTTGCTCAATTGTAATAACTGATTGATTGATGGGTATAAAGTTTGGTCTTTAATATTGCAATTCTGCAAAAAAAGTACCTACAGCTTTAAAATGAATAGCTCGAAGTACAAACCACAATAATTGCATTGATATATAATAATCTAATATAATAATCTCACAGGGAATAAAAGCAGAAAGCATCATAAAGGTACTTTCTGTTCCTCTTTTAGTCACAATGGGTTGTCACTGCAGGTAGCGCTGCATGATTGATTTTGTAGATTTATTTACTCATTTTCTACACCAGTTACTCTTCCTGGCATGCTTCTTACGTTTGTTCGGTGTGTAAACCAGCACCTTTACCTGGTGTGTTATGTGTTCAGTTACATTGTGGTCATGTTTTATATGCAGTGCCAGCCGATACAAACAAATAAAATGCTGGGACTTTTTTCTATGTTCTTTGTTCTGGTCAGGTTTTTTTTTTTTTAATTTGGTGTGGGGGTATATTTGTCATATTTGTCCCTCGAGTGAGACATTTGTGAGTCATTATGCTATGATTATTATTCCTTATATTGAGATGGTAATTGTTTAGGGTTGGGTTGATGCAGTGTGTAGTTACATTTCTAGGGAAGAGCATGTCACGTTACTCCAACTTAACTCAAGACAAGCTTTGCAGAATTTAATCAGCACAATTTTTGTGAAGATGAAACTGAAAAATCAAACTAAAATACTTTTTTACTGAAACAGTTTTTCAAACATAAAAATTGGGTACATGAATTCATATAACAGAGCAATGCCAGTGTTATGGACTTAATGATTTTAAGTTCTGTTAATGTTTACTACAGGACTCAGGTGGAAATGATTTAGTATTCTGATACAAACGCTGTGATTGCTGACATGATTTACGAGGATGTGGATTGTATAGGTTTCCTGCCTTTAAGCACCACAGTTTAACTGTAGTAGCCATGGAAACACAGGCTATATAAGCTAAATATAGTGACAGCAGCTCCTGAAGTTGATAAAAGCAGCAGATATCATTCACCATGAACAAAGAGCTTTCAATAATTATTCAGATAAGTGGAAGGACTCACCGCTCAGGTGAATTTTTTGATATGTAGTTCAAAGTCAAGGCTTTACTGTAGTGATAAATAATAAGAGTAAAAATCATGACATAGTGTTTAATAATAAAAGCACACAATAGGTTTGTGATTTCTGTGTGTTTCTTTGTATCTTTTAAGTTTAGTTTTTCAAGACTTCAGAATCAGTCATTTAGGAATTAAATCAAGCCATCCATTAGATGAGCAGTGAGTGAAAGAATCCACTACACAAATCCCTCCCTGGGCATGAATATCCCAGTGGATTGGTGCCATAAATACGTGTTTGGGAGTGAGAGTGAAGTGGGTGTAGGCTATGCAGTCTCTCCAAAGCCTTAACCACAATGAGATTAGTGTCAGTCGGCAGCATTAATCCCAATAGTCTCCCAGCAGCAGCAGCATCAAGCTGGCCCACCGTTAGCTGAGAAAAACACCGGTGGGAGGCTGAAGGGAGTGGGCAGCAGCGACTTAACCAAATAATGGATTAATCAGTTACAGATAGAGGAGGAGACGACTTTCTACATAATGTGCAAAGAAAAACAAAAAAACTTACTACTGTGATGCAGGCTTGTCCATTTTTTTTCTATACGGGCAATTTGCTGATATTGTTGCCTTACATATATCGCAAGATTTATATTGTATGCCTTGTTGTGTTAGTATGTTAGTATATGTTTTGTTCATCCTACAATGATAAGATGACACAGCTGACACATTATTAAGCGTTAAGTATATTTGGATTAATTATTTTGTGACACAATAAAACAAATATCTTTAGACTAATGTGAGCTTATCGGCTCACAACACCTTAAATCATCAAAAATTTTAGAACATTTTCTTTTTGACAATCTTGGATTTACCCAGAAATTTGGTACAAATACAATATGATGTATAAAATACTATTTAAGATAGATTTTTCATCGACTTCCAGCATATCTAAACAGCTATTAAAGGTAACTGCCTGAAATTTTCACTGAATCAGTCAATTCAGTACCTATAACTTGGGACAGATATATCAACAAAATAAAATCAAGCAGTAATACATAGTCACACAAATAAAAAAAAAGCTCCACCATAAAAACAAAAGTATCAGTAGATAATTTCATCTAACTAGAACACAACTCTGATGTTTCCAGATGGTAGTCTAATTATATGCATTTGTTAAATATAGCCCCTTACGACCGGGTAATAGGATGGATAGACATACACATTTTTTTATTTTCAGGACCTGCTGTGCTAGATGAGTCCTATAAATCAAGTTTAAAATCATATTAAGAAGCTTTAGAAAAGCAGAAACCCAACAAGTTGCCATGTCAAATTTTACACAGTTGAAAATACTTATAGCAAAACAATTAAGAGTAATGAAAAAGCGATTACTACTCACAAGCTTATTTCTTGTGAGTAGTCTTGGAGAGCCAACTTGCCGTGTCCACATGGTGTGATTCATAATCTGTTACAAGACCCTAACCCTAATTCCATGACAGCAACAGGGAAGCAAGGATCAGGCAACCGGTATGCTGACTGCCAGAATGAATGCTGTTTCACTATATTGACGATAGATTATTTATGTATATATGTGGGCATGTGCCCTATCACGTCCTCAACGGGTGGGTCAGATTGACAACCTGTCAAGGGTGTACCCTGCCTCTCACCCAGTGGCAGCTGGGATAGACTCCAGCCCCATACACCCACGACCCTGATGAGGACAAGTGGAAGAGAATGAATGAATGGATGGATGGATATATTATTTCCCCTGTGAATGTGATGTTATGTTGTCTAAGGACCTTGGAAAGAAAAGCGACTGGACTCCTTTAAGTACTGTAAGTTTCTTGAAAACGTTTCACCTCTCATCCGAGAAGCTTTTTCAGTTCAATCTCCTCTGGCGCAAAAAATTTGTGTAGCTATCCATCCAATTCAGGGTTGTGGGGGTTGCCCGTTTGTGTTTGTTTCATGTGTCGTGTTCATCGACGTTCCCATTAACGTAACTTAAGGGTCACTGGAATTTGTTTCCATGACAGAATTTTGTTTGAAACACCACTGAACACAGGAAAAAATATTACTGGTTAAAAAACATTGATTAACTACAAAAATGATCAGTACTGAATACTGAGAATTGTGAGTGTTGTAACTTTATTGCAGTTTATTGTTTGATAACAGCATTTTGGTTATTTTGTAAGTGATTTAAGTGTTAGCCACATGTCTAGTTAGAGCTGTTAATTATAGATTTAATTTTCTGCTAAAGGGGAGCATTTAACAGGTATTTTCATTAGAAAACTGCATTTCCCAGAATCCTTTGTGGTAGACGAAAGTTACTCTGGGTTTTAGCTAGCAAAGAAAGTTTCGGGAAGCCTTTATATGTTGCTCTGATGTCGAGCAGTTTATTTGTTGTACATTCCCCTTTTTGAAGCCTTATATAAAGACTATCGTTTCTACAATTGATGTCCGATCCATTTTTTTGGCTAAGTGGATTCGCCACAACAGTGAGCCCCAGTGCCATATACTTGTGATTGTTCTTGATTGGGATGCTTTGCTTTGAATATACAAATATTTTTTGCTGAGAATTGAGAATGCAGCTCAAACATTATGTAAAATATGTAAATGCTATGTCATACATAATGGCCTTTTAAAAATATAAAGATCCACTTTTTAATCAGAATATAGCATTAAGTAAATTCAACTTCTGGGATATTGATCCAGTTTGGTCAGTTGGGTAGTGGGGAGGGTTGCTAATCAGTTTCAGCTTCTTTGGTGTTAATGAAATTAACAACAGGTGCACTAGAGGGGCAACAACTAAAACAAGAATGTTTTTTTTCACTAGTCTTCATTTGTCTAAGCTCAATGTCACTACTGGTGATAGGTGCCAGGTTGCTCAGGTAGCCCGATTCCTCAAGGATGGCACATCAGTATGTGCCATTGCCAGAAGGTTTGCTGTGTCTCCCGGCACAGCCTCAAATGTGTGAAGGAAATTCCATGGAGACAGACAGTTACTCTATGAGAGCTGGACAGGGCTGTAGAAGGCCCTTAACTCATCAACAAGACCAGCAACTTCCTTTGTTCAAGGAACAGGTCAGTGATATTCTGAGAAGGCCTATTCATGGATTGATGTACAGACCTCTACATGCTGTGCAACAGTCCCCTGACTGCCATTAGGTATTGGGATGCAATCCTCGGACCCACTGTCAAAGCCTACACTGTTGCAGTACAACCTCGGTATCTCCTGATGCTCTACAATGCCTGGCTCATGTGGCTAGTGTATGCAGGCAGTTTCTGGAGGTTAAAGGAATTGATGCCACTCACTGACTCCCACACTTGCCTGACCAAAATGCTTATGTTTCAGTCCATCCAAACGCGCCCAGGTTGCACCAAGAGCTCAGTGATGCTCCAAAATTGGGGGCAAACCCCCAGTACACCATCCATTGTCTCATCAAGAGCAGGCTTAAACATTTTCAAGCATGCATACAAGTATGTGGGGGCCATACAAACTACAGTGGAACCCCGACTTACAAATACCCCATTTCATGAAAAATTCAAGTTACGAAGGCACTGAACGGCAATATTTCTGCCCTTGTTACGGCAAAATGCCCGGGTAATGAAATCCGCTGGCTCTGATCGGCTGAGCCTACAATGCCCACAATGCCTTCCGAATCATGTGACAACCCCTTGGCTTCTGTACTTGCGCTTCGCTGTTTCACTTGAACGACGTATTGTTGTTCTAGTTAGCAATTAGCCTATAGCCTATCGTTCAGCATCGCCTCACTCAAAACGCGCAATGGGTGCTTCGACTTACGAAAATTTTTGACTTACGAAAGAACCTCGGGAGCGAATTAATTTCGTAAGTTGGGGTTCCACTGTACTGAGTATCATTTTGAGTTGCTCGATGATATTTCGGAAAAATGGACTATCCTGCTCTATTGTTTTTTTACTTTCACTTTTTCACTTTGCATTCAGCCCTCTGTAAGTTGATAATTTTCATATCCACCAAACAATGTGGCATTCCTAACACATCAGCCAGTCCATATCCATATAGATATACAGCAGTGTATTATCAATGGATCACTGTAGGACTAGAGTCTGCTAACACGCAGATTTTCTGAGATTATACCTGTTCCTCCCCCCACCCTTTGGCAATATATTAACTATTTTGCTGCTCTGTGCTGCAAAAACTCTGCTCAGCCCACTGATTCCCCACCAGAGACATCTCCTGCCTCCCGTCTCCTCCCGTCTCCTCCCTTCCCCTCCGACGTTGGTACGATCCAAAAAGCCGGCAGTTTGTTTGCTTGGGAAAGGAGAGTATCCTCTGAGGTCAAGTCAAACAGGATGTGCTAGAGTGTGGTCCTTCGCTCCTATTGGCTCTTTGTAATAACTCTCTCAGTGGGGCTAACACGCACGCACACACTCACACACGTAAACACTTTTTGAACATGTGCACACACACATCTGAAACGCCATGCCTAACAAACACAGACATAGTTTTGTGAAATGCTTCTCTGACAGGCTGACAGTTGTATTTATCCTAAAAGAGCAGTTTGTGATTAAAGCAGCGTGCTCGGCGCAGGCTTGTTTGAATAAGACGTTGCGTTCGGAAAATGTCAAACACTTAAACTAATAAACAGAAACTGCTACAGATGAAGACACCACTTAGCAAATCAGACAAACTGCTGCATCAGCAACTGCTCATGGCTTACATGAATTCACAGATATTTTTCAGTCTAAACTCCAAAAGGCCCTGGAAATGTTTGTAAATCCAGCATATCTAAGCAAACACAAGCTTTTCATCGTATGAAACATTCCTTAATTGCCACAGAAGTCATTTTCCTGCTTCATGCTTTGTGTCAACAGTGTAAGAAAAGGAAAGAACAAACAAATTGCAATTGTTGTTTATCTGTCCCGAGTTCTTAGTTTTGCTGAAGTGGCACATTTCCATGGGCAAGTATCTGTGTCAGTTTATCTAATTCCTTTTTATCAGATTAAACAAAAATATATCAGCCATGTTTACTAATATTTAATAAAGGACAAAGATTAATATTGTATCCGGTTGTATTAGAGCAAAATTTTGAGTTTACGTGAATTACCCCGGGTGGTTCATGGACTTCAAATGAAACATCTTGTCTGGGGCTGCCTGTAATTTTTCCAGTGCAGTGGTGATATTTTATCTTAATTAGAGGTTTTCGCTCAGTAGTCACATAAACGAACACGTAAAAAGTAACATAATGAATAAACAGACATAAGAACAGCCCGAAGGAGACCAGTCTGGAGTCCTCGTGAGTTGTTTAATTACCCTGATGTCACACTGTGTTTACATCTACACAGAAATGGGTCTGACTTATGGGCTGAAATGTTTATGGATGTTAACACGGTGAAATTGACTTATCGTAGGACCTGCAGCAGTTTAATGTTCACAATCCCCTTGGTGTGCGTAAGGAAGAGAAGCAGTGATAATGACATTTTTACAGTCAGAAAAATAACTTCGTATGTGGTAATGGAATAAAAGTAAAATGTGGTGATTGCATACATTCTCCTGATGGTATGGTATTGTTTTCTACCCTCACCTGCTTTGTAGGGCAGTCAACCTGGAGCCTAGTCTAAGCAGCGTCTGATGGCAAAATAGCAGTCACATGGTGCCCGTCACTGGCCTGACAACTTGTGAAACATGCTTTGGTAAGCAAATCAGCAAATTTAAGTTTACTGTAATATGATTACATAAGAAAACGTGGAAAAAAATTTGTTACATTCTCGAAAAATGCTGATGTTTTGTAATCAATAGTTTCATTTATGCTGCAGTGAAATTCTTAACGTCACAAACACTTATATCCCAAGATAATGAATGTAGCGTCCGTTTGTTTATATCTTCCCCGTCTCCCCCTAGATGAGTGGACCGAACTTAATGAAACTTTGCACAAACATTGCCGGGGCCACTATGATTTCCATCATCTATGTAGCATATGGAAATATTTTATACAAATCCCACAGTTGTATATATTTGTAGATTTGATGAGTAATTTAAGAAACGAATAGAATGTCAGATTAGAATGGTGTATCACAATATAACGTATCATAGCATCATACTATAATGAATGGATATGATATGGTACCCTATCTCCTGTGTAGATATGCACACACACACACACACACACACACACACACACACACTCTATCATATATGCAGTAGTATATAAAATACTGTATGTTTGTAATTATAGTTGATTATTAACAACAGTTAAAGTTACAAGTTACATTAAACACAGCAGGAAAATTGATGCCAGATATAAACAAGTATATACATATATAACTCAGTTTAAACCTGTGACTGTTTTAATCTTTATCTGTGTTATAATCCATTATTGGATGGTATTTATTTATTTATACTGTGCAAGAGGTGAATTTTGTTATTTGTATTTGTTTATAACAATTTTTGTTATTTTCTCAGCGCACTGGGCAAAATTGTATCACTAAATAGTTTTGAATGTAACTGTATGGTTTAAGCTTTCTCAGGCAAACTGCAGATAAGCCATTTGCCACATCTTTTTTTCTGCAGTCCCACATCTACTGCATTCCACTTGAGTTCAACAGATGACACCGCTATTTCATTGAAAGGTTAATTATGTAATTTAACGGTTATGCACATAGTGAGGGAAGTATGCATTTAACTGATATCACATGTGGATAGAAGCAGAAATTTTAGCAACATGAATTGAGTTCATCCAAGTGGACAGCATGGAAATTTGCCCTATTTTAGTGACAAAAGAAAGGGACTTAGAAAATGTGGCACTGGTCTATTAGAACATCCTAATAAAGGGCCAGTGGCTTGGAAATTGAATCAATTAGGAAGAAGAGGTCAGAGGAAATGGCCTCAGGGTCACTTAACCCCACCTTTTATCCACAGGAAGACCTCTGTCAGTGAGCTGTCTACTGGACCCACTGGCAACTTTTTTCCCCCTATTTTTCTATTAAACAAATATAATCTGAGTAAATGCTACATACCATTTTGAAGTGATGGTTTCATTTGTTAAGGGGAAAAAGAAATCCCAACCCACTCTTTGTGAAAAAGTAATTGCCACCCTTGTCAAATCATGAATTAACTCTGATTAACCACATTTTTTGGAAAGCTTAGATAAGTTTCTTAAGCCGCATCCAGCCCAGACCTGTTGAATCAAGAAATCCCTTAAGTAGAACCTCTCTGACAAAATGAAGAAGGCTAAAAGATCTCAAAAAACAACACATCATATCACAATCTAAAGAGATAGCTGAGAAACAAAATCACTGACATCTCTAAGGCATCTCTAAGACTCCAGTTGAAACATTGTCAAAGCCATTATCTACAAATGGAAAAAACCTGGAACATTGATGAACCTTTCCAGGAGTGTGTGGCCTACCAAAATCACCCCAAGGAGGTCACAAAAGAAACCCAAAACAACAGTTGCCTCATGGAAGAGGTGAAATGCATCTTTTGGGAAAATTTTCCTTTTACTTATGAGGCAAAAGTTGAATTCTGTGGGAGGTTTGTCTTCTGTTACATTTGGCATAAACTAAGACAGCATTTCATAAAAAGAACATCATATCAAAAGTCAAACATGGTGGTGGTAGTGTGATGGGGCTGCTTTGCTGCATCATGACATGGATTAAATTCCTCGCTCTACCAGAAAATCCTGAAGGAGAATGTCTGGCTATTGGTTCTTGCTCTGAAATTCAAACAAACTTGTGTTACGCAGCAGGGAAATGATCCAAAATGCACCAGCAAGTCCACCTCAGAATGGCTCAAAAACCAAAATGAAACTAGTTACAGTCCAGACTCAAACCTGATTGAGATGCTTTGGCATGGCCTTAAAAACAAGCTGTTCATACTTGAAAACCCCAAATGTTGCTGAATTAGAATGATTCTACAAAGAAGAAGATTTACTGTGGTTATCTTTAATTAAAAGATTGTTAATGATCTGAAACGTGCAACTGTGACAAATATGCAAAAACATAAGAAATCAACAAGGAGACAAATACTTTTTCACGGCACTTTATATCCACTTGCATTTTGCATGTATTGGATGGTTCAGCCTTACAAATTAAGAGCTATATTGCAGAGATCACCCCTTTTCTATATATACTATCTATGGGCCATTCATGCAATTTATAATAAACTTCAGATTCTACTTCTCCAGGTTTATATGGCTATGATGCAATGCAAAACCATACTGCACCAGTTCATTTGAAGCTGTGAAGGAGAGTGGGTACTCATCGCCTACCATCAGGGAAAACTACTGGCTGAGTGTCTGGTCTGCTATTTAGGGATTCCACACCTCCACTTAACAGTGATTAACTCAAGGCCTTTCCTGGCCTGAGTGAGCGAGGAAGGCTGGGCAGAAACATCTGAGGATCAGCCACTCTGGGTGAATAACAAAAATCTCTGCAGCTTCGATGAATGCTTCCTTGATTGAGTAGCCAGAAACGGCGTTGAGTGGTTGAGGATGAGTCAAAGGAAGTATGTAAGGAAAACTCCTGAGCGGGAGGATGAGAGTAATGATATTTCTGTTTATCTGCAGAGATGGTAGTGGGGTATTTTTGGATGGCTGCTGTTTTTTCCTCCGTAAATTCCAGGTTCCGGCTGTTTTTCCTTCTCCTTGTTCCCAGCCTGTGAATGCAGGGCCGCTTCCTCTCCCTCCTTCCTATTCTGAGCCTCTGATTGCATGGAAGTGGGGGTGGTTAACAGGATAGTGTGTCTATACGTGTGTGTGACCAGTACGGTGCTGCATATATGTGTGTGTGTGTGTTTGTGTTGCGAATCTTGAATTGGGGGGTGGAGGGTGGCGAATGTTGCAATATGTATTTTTTCTGTCAGTCAGTTTAAAGTAATGAAAGCGCGTGTGTGTGTCTGAGCATCTCGGGTGTTGGGTGTGGAGGATGTAACCATTAAAGAGATCAGCATGTCAACTGTTCCCCAAGTGCTGCTTTCTCCAATCCAGCTGGCGATGGGAGGTGTGTGTGTGCGTGCGTGTGTGTGTGTGTATGCACTCTATGCCCTACACGCTCCTCTCAGCAAGGAACAGACAGATGGATCTTTGGTTTGGCCAATGTTGTCTGAGTCTGGCTTCTGATCTAACTGTACAGTCCTGCTGCAGGCCAAATTACTCTGCATCTCTCCCTGCAAATTAACCGACTTCTAGCAGAACAAACAGAGAGCTACAAACACCCCAGAGGAAACGATTCATGCCTATAAATACAAGGTTTGCATTTGTGCTACATGGTTACATATGATAAACATCAAGTGTCTGAAGCATCGCTTATTTCTCAATGTTGCATGTCAAGCAATAAACATTACATATAAACAACATGGTGATTTTGTTTTCTCCCCTTTAGTTGCTATGCAATCAACCATGTTGGTACAGCATTAATCTTAGTAAAACATTTTATTTGACATCCCGGGGACAAGGGATGGACTATCTGCCGGTATCTTCATTTAGTCCCTTTTGCCAGTTTGCAAAGTCAGCTTTGGGAAAGTCACAAAAAAGGTTGAATATCTGTGCACTAAAATGCTGCAAGGTCAGAGAACCAAAAATGTTATTTTATGATTATAATTCATTTGGGGAATGTTTACATATTTCAATCTGATATTGCATCCAGCTAATGCTGTGTAACCCTGGATGGCGATTGCTTGATGTTATCGTAAACACTTGAAAAATGAAAAGAAACACATTTCTTCCTTAAACTGTTGGGAGTCTCTGGGCTCTTCATTATCAGCTCAGTGTTTCTTTCGCTTTTCGCTTTTTATGTAAACAAAGAGTGATCTATTACTTGCAAAGCACAGACACAGCAACACATGACTCATATTTTGCAGGACAAAGTGCAGCTGAATTTGAGGTTAAGTTTAAATAAACCTCAAGTGCAATTGAAATAAAAATGGAGATGTCCAAAAAAAACCAACTGCATATAAGCTTGTGGAACTGACACATGGAGCTAATGTGGAAGTGACTTAAAATTGCATTATTTCCAGTGGCCGGTACAGGCACCACTATGAGAACATAGCCATACTTCTCATTTGATTGACTGATTTTTTTTTACCTCGATTTTCATTTTGTTTATAAATACACTGAATTGGTATCAGTACAATTTAATCTTCATTTTGTAAATCATTGTTCAGTTAAAATAGTAAAGTGATTCACAAACAAGGGAATGCCAAACTTAAGGTTTCTATTGTTCTTCCAGATCTATTTCTGTTTAATTGACTGGGTCAATTTTCATAGAGCTTTACCTTCTGACTGTAATTGCTTTCAAAGACCAAGCAGATTGAAACAGAATGAAAATGTTGTTTATGATGAATCAGAATAAACTAATTTTTTTTAGCTTTAATTTCTGTCTGTGCACATTCCTCCATCTTGATGCTAATGCCTGGGAACATGCATTTTGCACTTTTCCAAATAACTGTTGAGTCTAGACCTGACCTTCAGCTGTCTTCAACACTAATCACTTCAGTAAGGGAAGAATGGTTACATGTCTTAACAAAAATCTGATTCTAGTATAGACTACCGTAGTATAACAGTGTGCAGAGGAGGGATAGTTGATATATTAGACAAAGGATGTTGGTGAAGATGGAGCTGCTAGGCAGGAGGGAAAGAGGAAGACCACAGAGGATGTCATAAAGCAGGACATGAAGAGGGTTGGTTAGACAGAGGAAGATGCAAGGGATAGGATGAGATGGTGGCAGATGATCCAATGTTGTGAGCCCTAAAGTAGAAGACTACTGTAATACCCCTGAAAATAAAATTAATTTGTATCTGTCCTGTCTTTCATTTGTTAGGAGTTAAAGAGAAAAGACTGATGCCTTTTTAAAAGTCTGTGGGCTAAAATATGAATCTACTTGGAGCAACCATACAAAATAGAAAAGATGACATCAACCACTGATATCTGCAGTCTTGTTTTGAAACCTCTAGATTAACGCTTTTGTCTCTGCCATCTTGGTTGTAAAAAACTGAGTGGGACATGTCTGACTGTAAAACTGCATGCTCACTGGCTAACGACTTATCAGTCACAAATTGTTAGCCAATGGGTGTGCAGTTTCTTACCACAGACAATTTTCCATTTTGAAACATAATATGACCAATTTAACTAATGACTAATTCAAGATGACCCCAAATGAGTGACTATAGCCATTAACTCATCAGAAAAGCATTTACAGAGGTCAAGCCAGAAAGCCTCTGTTTGCAACCACATCTATAGCCATCCGATGGCCTTCAGATAAAAAACAAAGTTGAATGCAATTCTGCATTGGCTTCTTTTTTCAGACCTGGAAACTGCATTCATGTTAGTAAGTAGGAAGAAAGCATGTGCATATAACCATCCTGATTTTGTCCAACCAGTACCCCTGAAGCACTGTGTGTCTCGGTTAATTATAAGTTCTTTAGTTCTTTGTTATGTTAGGATGGAGACAAGCTTGTGTTTGTAGAGTGTATTGGTTAGCACATTCACCTAACACACAAAAGGTTTCCCCGGTTAGCAAATGGGAAGAAACACAAAACCAGCCTAGTGTACTCCTAGTGCTGGTCCAAAGCCCAGATAAATGGGAGGGTTGCTTCAGGAAGGGCATCCAGCGTAGAAAATCAGCGCCAAATCAAATTACCTTAAAATGATTTCTACCACTGCCGACTACATTTACAGAAGCTGGCATAAGTCAAGGTGGACAGACACAATTTTGAGTGCATGCCCTTGCAAGCGAGTGGTCCCTTGGATGAATATTTCAGTGTTGACATAAAAACAATGCCACACTGCAGCCTGCTCCTCTGTTTATTGTACAACAAACCACTTAAACTACTGTCATATTGGATTTTTCCTCAGCCTCTTGTTTTTGGATTCCAGGCTATACTGCTGAAGGTGGAGTATAAATGGGTTGACATTAGCAGTCACATATAGACATATCACCTTTCCCCCCGAAAAACCCAAAAAACAGAAACACGAAAAACAACAAAAGACAAAACCCCCATTTTCGAGGTGTGTAAAGCACTAGGTCAGGCTTGCATTGCTATGTAGGAGTCTGTCATTTATCTTCTGACTCCTCCAAACTGCACTTGAGTGTTTTATGTGGTCTGATTTATCAGATTAACTGTATGATGAATCGCTCTAACGCATCCAAAGATGATGATTTCCCCAAAGACGAGTGATGTAAACTGTACAGTGGTGTTTCCCGAGTTCTTTTACTATGATTTAGTGTTCAGGGAACTGCATGGTGAATTTGTAAAACTATTGTTTGTATCTTTTTCCATCTGCCTCACACAGTAAATCTGAGATTTTTTTCAGTCTGCTTCCTCTCGGGGACTTTCAGGGTTGTTTTGACCGACAGCGGAGACGTTTGAACTCTTTCATACCAGCAATATGTGGACGGACGATAAACGCAGTTGCATTTTCTTGAGATTATGAATTATGTTTCTTCCCTAGACAAGCATGAAGTTTTTTGCTTTAAAAAAATATGTTCTTATCCACTTTCTCTATCAGAAGGTTGACTGGAATTTCCAGCTGAGAGCGAAATGATAAGGGTTGGTGTTATCTGTGTTTAGACTAAAAATGTTTAGGAAGAATAAAGTTTAGAGTATAGCCAAAAAACACATTCTTTGTTTGAGTGCGTTTACATGTGACTCATTGATTTAAGTATTCGTGAAGACCAGCGTCAGGTTAGAAATGGATTAATAGGCAACTCATCCTTGCTAGGGTTTGTTTTACAGGGATAGAAGGAATTTGTCTTTTCCTGGACTCATACATCAATATGGCAGATGTTTCCTAAAGGATGGATCACAAGGCCTTTCAAACGGATCCACAAACTACCTTAATTGCTGTTTGTTTTGTCTCCCTCCGCCTCCCCCTCCTCTACTCTCAGTCTTGCGTCAAACATCTGAGGAGCATTTTCAAGAACAAAAAGGAACTCATATTGCCGCTGCGAATTTGGCTCTCGGACACACGGGGGATCTGGGTATTGTTTCCCCACCTTTTATCCATCCACATTTGATCTCCGCTCTCATTCACAGTCCAAAATCCGCTCGGTCTTCTCAAGCTTTTTATTTATTGATTTTTCCTTTTTAACCAAATTACGATTCCCATTCATGATACTCGCGGTGTTTTTCCATGCCCGAGATGGGTATTGGGTGCTGATAGGATATCAAGCACACCTAAGTGCTTCCCTTTCCTCCCTCTCTTTATTTTCTTTCCTTTTCTCATCGGCCTCTGCTTCTCTATCAGGCCCCTCACACATGCTCTGTGTCACGTCCTGTAGCGGACAACAGCCCTACCTTCCCTGAAAGGCACAATGATTCCAGCCACAGATCAATCCTCTTCATGTCTACAGAACTGATTGAAATCTTGGAGAAAAAAAAGTATGCAAGCAAGATTAGTCATGTTTTATCCCCCCAACCCTTGTTCTTCCTACTCTCAAACCTTTTCTTGCTTATTTCCACCTACAATGACTCATGGGTGCCCTTTTTTTCCTTGCTTTCCTATCCCTCTAGCAACCTGCAGTGTAACTTGGTGAAAAGATTTGAAGCTCACTCTCCTTTCAACTCGGCGTGTATGTTTATTGACCAGTAACCACCTTTCAGCCCTCATCATTGTCAGGTAGGGTTGTGTTTGTTGATGTTGTCTTAGTAACAACATGGGTTACCAAGAATCATTTAGCTGTTGCTGAAAAGGATTAGAGTACGGTGTTTTAAAATCCCCACATCTCAAACCAGTTTGTCTTATCACAGGAGAGTCTGGAGAGAGAAGGAGGAGAAACTGAAACCTTGAAATCTGGCTCACACATCGTCTTGAGTTTGTACGGTCGCAATGATCGTGATGAATGGTGGCGTCACTCAGGCCCACTTGCATTGGCTGCAATCAAACAGCAAGGGCTTGCTAAGGATGTTTGAACAGGGCAAGCTCAGTCCTGATTGGCATCTTGGGTTCACATCTCACAGGGGAAGGAGGAATGACCTCATGTTCAAGTGACTCAACATTTGTCTTAAGTGTGTGCACCAGAATGTCAGTAAATGCAGCACGGTAATGACATCATGTTACGAATAACATGCAGTACTGAAGGGATGGCATTAGCTCATTGCACAGTAAATATTATACTGCATAATTTGGCCATATGCGATTTGGGAGAGTTGTTTATAATTGCTGCCAGCCCCTCGCCCTCAACATGGCAGTGGTGATTCATGTGATTGAGAAGAGTGTGGGAGGGGAAGTGGGGTGGAAGGGGAGGAAGAGAGCCAGGAAGTAGGGGGGAAAGCTGGTCTATCAACGAGGCCTGATAATGGAGACCCACAGGAAACTGCTGAGGAGGATTTTCCACGATGTCGCACAGGAGTTCTGGCACTAGAGAACACACACATACATACACATATGCACTATTTTATCCCTTCCCCATCCCTCCCTGCTCTAATCCCACACAAACAGGGCCACCCACACCCACATGGGTAGTACAACAGTGTCCCCTCAGCAATCAGTGATTTTAAGTTGATCGGCAGGTCTGTCAGCACGTTTTCCTTATCTCCTATTCTGGCTGCACCTGCTCCAGCGGGGCACCGTGCCAACTCTCATCCCCGGCTTGTCATTGGTTCGCAGCTCTCAGAGACCACAGGGCATGTTGGCCAATAAACAAGATGAAAAGAAAGCGTACACAGTGTTTGGTGTTGCCCTCCTCTTCCTAAACTTAGAGCTCGGGATGCATGAAGTAGAGCTTCACTGCATCGTCTGGTCCGACATCAAAACACATCCTTCAAATACAAAACGCAAGCCAACCAAGCACGGCAAGAGAGAGGTGTCCAAGAGAAACTTGGCCCCCCTCCAGATCAGCCTGAAAGGAGAGCGAGGAGGCATGTGTGTTAATGTGTTAATGTGTGCGTGTGTGCGTCGAATGTGTTTGTCCCATACTCGGACAGGGAGGGGTCCTTGTTTTCCTTCTGCTCTTCCCTTTGGTTACACTGTTGTTTCCCAGACCCCCCTGTATACAACACATCCCATTAGGAAGGCTACTACCTTCACACTTGACAACACATGCACACACACACACATACACACACGGACCCAGGAGGAAAATCAGTGCTGAGAAGACCTTGCTTCTCTTCCTATGGTGCAGTCGTTAGGGAAATGGAGAGGCAGTGCCATCAGTGGACTCCTGCTGCTAACGACACTGTTCAGCTGCTGCTGGTGTTTTTTTTCTCTCCAAACGGTGGCCATAGTTAGAGCTCTAATATATTTGCAGCTCATTAACAAAAAAAGCTGCCCTTTGAATATCTGCCAGATCTGGCTATCACGATTGCTTGGTCATTAGCTTATTGATATTTAATGTCTGTCATCAGCTGTCCTGTAGCCATTAGGGGGTTTAGCAATCAGTTGTTTGTTTTTGAGCTGTTTGCCCTGTATATGGCTCGACGTGGTGCGCAACCTGTCTCCTGTTTGAAAAGCTCGCCATTCTCAGGACGTCCTGTAGAGTAGCACCCCCCCCCCCAGAAAAAAGAAAAACACACAGACACAAACAGACACAAACACATACAGGCATACTTCATCAGAGCAACCCCCCTCCCCGCACCTCACAGCTCCTGCTCCTTATCTTAAGCGTCCAGGCAGCTGCGTGTTTGTCTGTGTGTGTTTATATGAAAACGAGGAGACAGATGATGTGCGTGCGCAAGCACCCTTGTGTGTAAGGCAGAGAAAAAGGTGTGAAGTACAGTCACCGAGGTTGCCTTTCAAGTTCTCCTTCCTTGTGTGGCGGCGGTCAGTAGTCAGAGATGGGAGGGAGCAGGATTAACAGCTGCACGGACTTGGTGGGTCTGCCGGCCGTGGATGAAGGAAGGACGTTGAATCGTTCCAGACAAGCGTCTGATCCAGCGAGCAATATCATAACCAGAGATCCCTCGCAGAATTTTTTGCGCTACAGGAAGAGTCAAGCATGTCATTTAACTGAAAATAAAAACTGAGTATAACCAATCAGTGTTAAGATTTGCACACTCATCACACAGTAAAAGAAAATGTTGTCATAGATTCACTTGAATTTAGTTTTTTTTTTGTTTTTTGTGGTAGTTGGCGTGCTTTGTCATCGGGATCCATTAGCACTCATTAAAAACAATACAACTCTTGAAACACAGTCCAACAACCCCTCCAGCACACAACATACTTTTAACAGCATCTTTTATTCAGTCAGACATGATTACGTTTAATTTCGTCAGAATTGTAAAAGTACCATCACTAAAGTTGAAATCAAGTTTTTTGTATGAGACGCTCTGGGGCGATATTTAATTGTACCATGATGCTTTGAACTAAATGGCATGCTAACATGTGCTGATGTTTAACATGTTTAATGCCTACCATGTTTGCTATCCTACAATAGTGTGTTAGTATGCTAATCTGTAATTAAGCTACTAATAGTAGCAGTAATTATGCTGATTAAGGTGTTCAGGTTTTTGAGATTAATGCTAATTGCAGGCCAATTAGTAAGGCTTTAAAATGCTTGTTTGTGATTGCATAGTCAACTGTCCATTGGTATAAAACACAGAGAAACTGCATCCAGATGGTCTCCCTCAGGTTGCTCACCGGGTGGAGAAAGTCGGGGTATCTATACACTATATTTTTATGTCTGTGTGCTCTTAGTGCATTAAACACTCTCCCTGTCTGTTTACAGGCAGTATGATAAGTTCAAAATGGATTTATGTGCTGCTGACACAGGTCAGGTGGCCATAAAGGAGGTTTTGCTGTTGAGATGAAGCATGAAGGCTCTTCTTTCTGTTATGTGCTTCAAATAAAATGGAAATGTGGTGCCCCACTGTAGCATATTACACAAGGAAATATGATACATTAGAGCATCACTCTTGAAGATGTGAAGTTGTCTCACAGTTGATCCTACAGTGTTTGTCACACTATCCTCTGTTTATGCCTGTTTGTACCATTCTCTGCACGCATCTCTGCTCATTCCTGCATGCGCCTTTCTTTGATTCATGGACTGTTTAGGTTTAGAAGCCTTTGATTTTGGAAATTGATGCATTTGATGTTCTCTTTGGGAAATCTCTCCATGAAGGGGGGCTGTTTGTGTTTCTGTCACGTGCTCTTTTTGGGGCTGTTGAACGTTTGTGCTGGGTTTTGGGGTCGTTTGTCTGTGTTGTCTATCACTTTGTGTCTTGTGGTGATTTGGGATTGTTTGTCAGTGTGTGTTTGTTTTGTTTTTTTGCTGTGATTATTATGGGATGCAGCTTGCTGCTGAGCCACTTCCTGTTTATTGCTCTTATCCTGTCCTCGGGATCATCACTGACATCACAAGGTTGTTTACGATGTGGGAACCAAGGTGAGCTATATTTACTGAGTGTGTGTAGCCATCTCAAAACCTCTGACCTCATAAAAGTCAACTGTAGTATTTTTTTATGTCAGAGCTTGGCAGTGCAAAGTGTGTTTTTTTAAAAAAGTACCCCACATTCCCGTTCCCATTTTACAGTAATTGCAATAGATATAGCTTTCAGCCTCTTTCACTGACTAGTAATAAAAAAGCATTTGCTCCGTCCATTATTCACACTTTTCTTCAACTTGAAGCCAAGTGATGTAATTTTTGGGAAGCAGGAGTACATTTTATGTCAAGAACAACATGCTCTTCACACATAGCCTTCGGCTGATATCTGTGAATGTCTCATAAACAATGAGATTATTTCTGTAGCACATTTCAGTTTAATACAATAACTTTCGCATCTACTAACAGTAAAAAGTCTGGACACCCTTATTCTTTTGGGACTATATTGCATGATATGCATGCTCAAAGTTGATCATAGAGTTTGAATTAGAATTAATGCCATTACAAACCATCCGTGTTGTTAAAAAATTGCACAAAATTCTGAATTTTTTGGGAGCTCAAACTAGTTGTGTAACGTATGTACACACCAAAAGTATTTTCACCAAAAATGTGTCCTATTTGTCCTGTGAATACAAATAAAGTAGACATCAAGTGATGACGAGCTGGCCCTGATATTATTAAGTAAGAAAAGGAAGAAACATTGTATTTTCAGTACCAGCGCGCAGTTTGAGCTGCAAGCGGACTTGTCATCAAATGAAGTGGTCTGACTGGTCAGATCTGTTTAATCACATGTGAAAATTCGAGTTTGGTCAGCGTGAACCAGCGTGAACCAAGAACCTATCTGGAACCTACCTGGAACCTATCTCGGCGGTTGGGATGGCGAGAGGCAGGGTACACCATGGACAGATCGCCAGTCTGCCGCAGGGCTAACACATAGACACAGACAACCATTCGGTCTCACATTCACTCCCACATTCACACCTATGGGCAATTTAGAGTTTCCAGTTAACCTGTCCCCACTAACAAAAATCATTTTGTAGTAAAAATACTGTTCGTAATCAACACACATTCATATATATACATAAATAAAACTTGAATAAAACTACATAAATACATCAAAGCATTTCACTATTCATTGTACTAAATGCATTTGCCACAAATGAGTCCTTATACACAGTTTTACTAGAGGCATACTGTGACGAAGGCAATAGTTCAAAATCTGAAACGTACGAAGATGCTTTATATAGATGAGTTTAAATTTCATGTTGCTAGCATCTGCATTTAAAAAATAATGCAATTTAAAAATGGCAGATTTGAACCTCAGCAGCTTGTAACAGTTTTCATAGTAAGATGCTGTTTAAAAAAAGGCAGCTTACTCTAAAGGTGCTAAGTGGCAACATTTCTCAGAATAAACTGACACACACTTATGGGCGATGACCTGCATGACTTTCATAAGAATTGGGTCATAACATGGCCGGTAGTTGCCTTTTCCAACAAGCAGCCAGTTACAGATGGTCTACAATAGGAGTGGCACAGTGCACCAGTGGTTAGCACTGTCACCCCAATGTGATGGGTCTGGGTTTGAATTCAATGGTGGACAGGGACCCTTCTGCATGGAGTTTGAAAGTTCTCCCTGTGTCTTCATGCTCTATCTGCAGGTACCCCGGCTTCCTCTCATAGTTCAAAGTCATTGGTGATTCTAAATTGGCAATATGTGTAAATGGTTGTCAGTCTCTCTGTGCTAGCCCTGCAATAGACTGACGACTGGCTTGTCTGTCACCCTCTGACCCTGCTGCCCCTACCACCACCTCCTGAATTGATGAAAGTGCTTAAAATGGATGGAGAGACAAGACAAATCATACTACTGGAAACACTCCTTTTGGTTTAGGTCAGGGGTGACAACTGGGTAGAGTGCACCGAAGGTGCTCCATTACCGTAAATAAACAGCATAATTACCTCGCCTTTTCTCATGTGGGCTGAGTAAGAAATCACATAGACTTTGTACTAGGGAGTGGGCAGGATTTAATGTCCAGTCTGTCTAAATCCGACATTTGCTTTCTCACATACAAGTGAATGTATAGAAGTTTTGGGCTGCAGTGAATATGTGAAGAAAAACAGGCATACCTTCAGTACCTTTAGACCGAAGGCCAACACAGCTGTTTCCACCGCGTCCACTATTAAAGTTAAGCTGATGCCATCCTCATATTTATTGTACAGACATGACAGAAACACTGATCTTCTCATCTGACTAGAAATATAACATTTAAAATAATTTGGAGAAAATGAAACACTAGTTGGTATTGGAAACATATTAACCAATGCAAAATGTGCAAGTATTCCACTTTAAAGTTCTGTGCTATGGTTGTAAAAAAAGAGGATGAGCATGGCATGCAAAGGATAAAACAGAGAAAGTTTGGCAGTGCAGCTCACATTCAGAAGCTTTAATGAGTAACGGCACAGGGTGGAGACCGTTTGATGCCTCAGTGCCAACCAGGTCGGGGCAATGTGCTGCCAACTTCTGTTAAAACAAAACAGAGGAATGGGGCACAGGCAGTCCCCTTATTTTCCTCCTCTCCTTCCACAAATGCTTTCACTCCACACCCCGTTTCCTCTAAACTCGCTGCCAGCTTCCTTTTTCATCTCTTTCCCCGTCCTGATCGTCCAAATCGGCTCTGGGGTCTGTGTGCGATGCAAGAAGAGGAACAACAAATCCAGACTTAGCTGCTTAATTGTTTTGTTTTGTCTTGCGAGTGTGTGTGCGTCAGACGACAGAGATGTCAGTTACATTTTCACATAACAATGACCTCAATATGTTTTATCACATCACCAGAAGTGCCCTTTCAATGCCAGCCATCCTTGAATTTAAAGACTCAGTATTCAGCAGATCAGTCATTGAGTCTTTCAGCTTCACAAGCCCTGTTATTAACCCAATCAGCATGTTTGGTTGTCTGCCTCTGAAGTGTAGCTTTCAAGTGATGGGCGCCAAACTCACAGATGCTGTTGTTTAGGTCCTTAAACAAGCACTGAATAATAAAAGTAGCAATGTGCTTTCTTTTAAGCGGTGTGTGCATTAAATTGCTAATAAGTGCAAATAACAGACTTACTTTCAACTCCCAGTGGTATAAAACATTGAATAGAAACACAGCCTTGTTCTACGTATACCACTTTGATTATCTTGTACAGAATAGGCTGTCAGATCTTCTCTGAGAAGGAGATTTGGCAGCAGTTGTGTGATTTCTATGCATGATTTATGATCTTTTTACACATAAGCACTGATTTTACTGGGGCGTTATGCAAACACTGCTAGTTCACAAGGGCATATAAAATGGTTACTGGGCAGCTGCACGCAGGGTGTTGTTACTAGCAGAGATAATAAAGCTGCACAACAACATACTTCTGTGCCTGTCATATGTAAATTTTGGTCTAAAGCTGCATTTTGATGTGAATCTGCTGGGTTTGTTTTTAGTGTTAGGTTTAATATTAAATGATGCACTGGGAGATAAGGAGTAAATACATTCCTGAAAGCCTTAGCAAAGACTTGTGAGTGTTCAAACACAGAAACTTAAAGATCCCCTCCAGCCATGTTCGAAGATATATAAATTCCCTCTGAGCATTGGGATTTAAACAAGAGAGGATTTTTGCTTGATTTGCCTAAAAAACTGTTCTGTAAAAAAACAAAAATGCATTGCTTTGGACAGGCTAAAGTTTTTCCTCTCCTTATTTCCAGAAAATGCAAATTTGAAAGATCTCTAACAACCGCTCTTCCTTTTCCAATGAGCTCCTGGCTGTTGGTTGTTGGCAGAAATATTTGAAAATCTGTCATTAGACTGAAATGCGGTGCTGGCTGATTTATTTTAGCATATATACTCAATGGCCCTTTGATAGGTACACATGTTCAGCTGATTATTAAATCAAATATCTAATTGTCCAATCACATGATAACAGATCAGTGCATTTAGGGATTTAGACATGGTCAAGACGACCAGTTGAAGTTCAAGGTGAGCATCAAAATGGGGAAGAAAGATGATTTATGCGACTTTGAATGTGGCATAGATGTTGGTGTGAGATGGATGCACCTGGGTTTGCAGAGAATGGGCTGAAAAAGAGAAAATGTCCAGTGAGCAACAGTTCTCTGTGTGGAAATGCCTTGTTGATGTCAGAGGTCAGAGGAGAATGGCCAGATTGCTCTGAGCTCACAGGAAGGTAACAGTTACTCAAATAACCACTTGCCACTGCCAAAGTATGCAAAGAGCTCTGTGAATATACAACAGCAAACTTTGAAGCAGATGGGCACCAGCAGCAGAAGACCACACCGGGTGCCACTCCTGTCAGTTAAGAACAGGAAACTCAGGCTACAGTTCACATGGGTTCATCTGGACAACAGAAGACTAGAAAAATGTTGACTTTCAGTTTCTCCTGCAGTATTCAAATGGTTGGGTCAAGATTTTGTGCAAACAGCAAGAAATCATGGCTCAATCCTGCCTCGTATCAACAGTTTAAGGTAATAGTAGTGGTATAATGTTGCAGTAGCAGTAGAAGATGCTTACTTATTGGATCTGCAAAGGTTTGGCGTCAGATGTGGGAAGCTTCCAAAGCCCAACATCCACACCAGATGATCAGCCACTAACCAATGGTTGCTCCAACTTTACTTCCCTGAGGTGACCTTATTAGGCCACTAGGAAGTTGAGCCTTGCGTGCCAATATCACTGCAACATCTGCCCCGACAACAGCTGATAAGTCTGATTAGTTTTTATACAAACACTGGCAAGGCACAACAATATAATAATGAACAGGGAAGTGAAGGGGGCAGCAGTGTGATAATGCAAGGACTTGAGTTTGTAGTGTACTACAGTTCACCTGTGTGAACAGCGCTCTGTATTCCCGGCTCAGTGATATGAGGCGCTGTTGGGACGTGTGATTTTAATGCCACGCCCCACCCCTCCATCTCACTAATCAGCTTCAGGAGTCGTAGCTTATGTCACCATGGCTACAAATGCTCCTGGTCGCATAGGTTTCCTCTCCCCTCTTACCTTTCCTGATATCCCTCTCTCTTTTTTTCTCTCTCTCTCCCTTCCCACTGTCGGCCTTATACCTCCAAGCCTGGGAGCGGAATTCTGGGAACATTTTTCCATGTGAAACAGCGAGGGTCAGCCTAGGGGTGTGACGCCACGGCATTGTTCCCGCTGCGAGGAGAGGAACCGTGCGCCGTTAGGCCAATTCCTGTCCGCTCCAAAAAAACAGCCACTTTCTCACACTGCTTTCCTTCCTCCGCCAGACAGCTCAAAACAATCCCAGAGTGTTTGTGGGTACGAGGTTCGGAGAGGCAAGCCACAGAGCAAAGAGAAGTGGAGGGAGAAAGAGTAAAGAGAAAAAAAAAGTAGAGGAAAGAGCGAGAGAAGTCTTTTTCTGTTGGTTTATCCAGACTGTTTATGGGCCATTGAAAACAAACAAAGGGGGAAAAAAGATCCCACTGTGCCCAACTGACACTCGCTGAAACAAACGGCAGGCTGACATTATATCTCTGTAAGTGGGCTTGAGCAACCGGCTGTGAGCCCGCCTGCCTTCGCCTCGGCATCATAATCTGTTTTGTTGTAAAAACAATGAAACATTCTTGTCATAAAAAAGTGCACGCTGCTCCCTCAGTCATGAGCTTTTAATTTCTTTTTTCTCCCTTCTCCATCACATGCTCATAAAGATCGTACATATTCAGATGGGTCCTTGGGGGAAAACTATAATCTCATTTGAATGTTCTGAGGAATTTGCTCACGCACAAGTGTGAAAGCGAGCTTTTTAAAATGAAGTTTTCCTGAGAATCTTCAGATGTTTGGCGGTCAAACCCATTTTGCTCCACTTAACCATAAATGGTTCCTGAATAGCCAAACTAGTGGTTGCAATCTTAGAAACATTACCATGACCCAGAAGTAAATGACAGAGCCCCATTCCTGTAAACAGAAACGTACTATTAAAGTTGCTGAGATGACACAATGACAAAAGGATGCACCTCTGTTATCATATAAAATTTGTTACTTCCTATGATTTTCTAAATTGCAGCATTGGGTTTTTCTCTTTTCTTTTTTGGGTCTCCACAGAACGGTGAAGGCGTCTGGCCCAGTTTAGATGGAATGAGCACTTGCACTATGTTTGCATCCCTCCTGAGGTCAGAAGTTTAAAGGGTTGCAAATGTGCGTCTTTGTGTGCATATTTAATAGGGGACGCGGCATTGCATACGTGCACAAATTGGCACTGAATCAAAGTATCCCCCCTCCTCCTCCCTCAGGCTTGTCCCCAACCCCAGCCGTCCCCTCTCACGACCCCATCATGATGGTCCCATTGTTTTATTCCGCCATGCAATCTGCACGTATGGATAACTCAAAAGACACATTCTTCTCTGTCTCAATGTGTAGAGTTGATACAGCTTGGCGGAAGTCCTAAACTTTATATGCAACTTATGCTTTCCTGCAGACTGTGAGGGGGAAACATGATAGGAAGTATGAGGCATCCAAATCCCTCTCATACGTAAAACGGGAGACGATCCTAATTTGGTGCTTTTAGTGTTTTCTTACAGGTTTATTTGACGTTTTCATTGTGCTCCTGTTTATGTTTTTGGGAATTTTAGACCCCCCCCCGCCTGCAAGTGTTTTTTTTCGCCTACCTGTTTTGACCGAAATGGAAATTGAACCCATTGGAAGAGGAGAGAAAATAGCCTCGGCTGCTCTCTAGAGTTTCCTGCCTGTTGTCAGGTTTGTCTGTGTGCGTGCCCTGTCCTCCGTCCTCCTTGGCCTGCTTGTCTTCCCACCCCGCCCCTCCTGTCTGAAGATGCATGAGTGTGTGTGTGAATGTGTGTGTGAGCGTGGGCTGGATGTCTGGGAAAGCCTCGGACACAGCTGAGGGAGGGGATGAGCAACAGGCCTAATATAGTATGCAAGTGTGTGTGTGTATGAGTGGGATGTGTATCATTAAGGAAGCACCTGTCCTGTGTGACCGTCAGTTCTGCTGCATTTATCTGACCCCTCTCACATCAGGTGGCTTCCTGGTTTGCATCACATGCTGCTCCCCGATTCCTGCAGGGATTGGCTGATGTAAGCTCCTCCTCTTCCTTTGCTGCTGCTCATTGAGCTGTAGAGCAGCTGCTTCTTCACACATCTTCTGTGTCCACCATTCTTCTTCTTCTTCTTGTTATTATTATTCAGGCTTCACTGTTGTATAAATGGAAGATGTCTGGATTAATGCATGTGGGTAAATTATGTAGTGTTTGAGCATATATCTAACAAAATAGAAGACCTAACTCAGCCTGGACCACTATAGACAAAAGATGATTGTTAGTATTAATATATAATAGCAATGTATATGGCTGTATGAGTCTGCTTTGGGACAGCAGAGAGCAGCAGCAAGACCCCCATTACTTAAACACAGCAGGCATCAGTGACAGCCGAAATTAAATCTGTTAAGGAAGATGTGACATGAAAGCAGCATCTAGGGTGGAGGTCGGGTTGCAAAGGAGCTTGCAGATGCACAGGTACTGTTACAGCTTAAATACTTTGTCCCATCTTAAGTTTAGCAGTTGGATGCTACAAAGAGCTAAGCTGACCACTGATGTGGACTGACATTAAGATTAGCTGATCTGGCTAAAGATCAGACCCATACTCTGTGTAGAGAATTTGAATGAATTTGACATCCCTGAAACCAGGCATGTCAAACCCATACTGTCAACATAAATATGTTTCATTACAAATTTTATCACTAAAAATGTCTTAATATAAGAAAAAGAAGTGCAATTTCAACTGGACATGTCAGTTCTTTTCTAAATGATAAAGAAAAGTAATAAAGTAAAGGAATCTGTTAGCACAACTCTTTGTGCTCTTTGTAATTGTAAGAGTTAAAATGTAAAATTACAGAAAAGGTTTTAGTGTCCCGTAATTATAAAATGGAAAGTTTTTGCTGCGTATCCAGTCTAAAAACCCCCTGACATTTCTATAATTGATACTGAAACAGCAACCTTATCATTATTAATTGTTTTTAATTTAATTTATTGCCTAATTACATTGTTGTAGCATTAATGCATGAATGTAAGAGATCTTTATGCAAATAGATTCCTAGTCCTAAATTTATGTCTTTCTTCATGTTTTCAAAAGCTGTCCATTGGAACCAGATACTTTACTCAGAGGCCCTTTTGTTTGACACCCCTGCCCCAAACCAAAAGGCTCAAATAGCATAGGCTGTAATCTCTGGCATGACCAGCTGACTAGTAGGAAAAATACAATTTTGCATTTTTTATTACATCTTAACAAAGGTAACAAAGTGTCACAAGCTGTAGCATTTTCCACTTATTGTTATTTAAAAAATGTCTTACTCAGCATTTTCCTTTAGCTATAGAGAGAAAGAGGAGGCTGACATTATTTTTTTCTATACGGTGGCAGAGCTTTCACTAAGAAAGAGACAGTGAAACAGCTCAGACCTCTAAGAAGTACCACAAAGTAGAGCCTCCCTCTACCATGACCTGCCCCCAGGAAAACTGACAGATAAATTGGAGTACAGAAATACTGCACAGGCTTTACAGTCTGTAAAAAACAATTATCACTTTAAAACCCACTTAAGACACAGAAGAGACTGCTTTGACCCTGCATGTTCTGAATTTTTATAGCTGCCATTGGCAAACAGACATTAGTGTCTTCTTCTCATCCTTGTGTTGAATTTTGCTCTCTGTGCTCCTGTAATAGCCTTTTATCATCCTCTCTATTCTTTTCTGTAATATTTGAGCATCTAATGGGGCCAACGTTTAATCATTTAGTTTTATTGGATTTGAAGTAAAGCAAAGTAAAAAGGGCAAATTGTGATATTTTTCCTTATTTTTCTTTTTTGCTGTTCCTAACAGAACAACACATTTACTCCCTCCCTGCATCTGTCTTATTCCTGTAAACACTGATCCATAAAACCCACTACAGTTCTTTAAATTAGTCCCTTTTATTGCAAATGCACCCTTAAAAAACTTCCAGCAAGCAAGGTTTTGAACTGTGTTTGTTTACCAGCAGGAGTCTTTTCCTTGATCCCTTCAAAGGCGGCCTACTGTATTCTCTGATCCAAGCCCAGGACGAGACCAGCTGGGTTGCTGCATACATCATTTGGGGAATTAGATGATTGTGAGAGCACAGAGACAGATTTAGCAAACACACAACACACAGTCAGATAGTTGTGTGACAGTATTTCCCGCAAGAGTCAGGGTAACACTAATGACTGCTGACAAACTCCATTTCCTTAAAGAGTGACCAGGTCAGTTAAAAGCATTCAAGCTGTAAAAGTCACCTATGTCGAACAAACTTAAAAAGCATAACCTCCTATTTGCTTTGTGGTCTTGGGCACTTGAGTTATACATGAAGCTTTCTGGTATAATTACAAAGTGGGCTCTTTTGCATGCAGCTGTCATTGTACTCATGTCAAGGTCAGATTACCAGAGAGCAGCAGGTGTGCGAAAGTTAGCAGTAATAACAATTTGGCTGAAAAAGCACTTTTTCTTCATTGTCCTTGCGCAGACAAGGACAAATCCACCCCTTCACCAACACTGTATATAAATTCCCTTTGACATTGTGTTTAGACAATAACTGTTCGCATTGCTAAATTATACTTAGTGTTACTCCTTAAGAAAACCCTGACTGTCTCTTTGACTTGATAAATGGACCCATAGGACAGCTAACCTGACCATTTATGAGTGGCAGTAATTGAATCTGGCTTAAAGGAAGTGATTCAATTACTTTTGTGTGTGACACAGCTTGCCCCCACCTTTCTCTCAGTCTAATGGTATGGTGTCTTCAGAGAAAGCCGTCTGAATAACACTCTGTCATTACACTTAAGGAAGACTGCGGGATCTGCAGCTAGCTTTTCAATAGTCTAAAGTGCCCTCAATCTTGTCTCTCTTTTCAAAAGAAAAAGAGGTAAAAGCCTATTTCTTTGTGTGTATTGATTTGGACATATAGGCATATTCTGCATTTATTACCCCCACAATTATTGTTCTTTTCAGAAAAGGACTCATGACATGACAAGGATGTTACTTACTGCTGATGTGGACCCAATAATTCATACACTAGAAATACATTGGATTTTGTGCAGATGGGATATATTCCTATTCACTTATGTTTGTTTTGCAAGTATTCCAAGTCTATCTGATCACTGACTGGTATCACAGAATTACAGAAAGTCAGTTTAGTGCATAATGCATTATATTTCCTACATTGTCTTCAAGAATATTCTCAAATTCAACATTGTTAAGTGCTGTATGCACTCTCAGGCATCTCCATTAGGTATACATGTTCAATTCTTATTGCAAAAATTGGTCCAAAAAAGAGAGAATTTCCAGAAAGTTACAGCTCTCAGGACCATTGTGTTGTTGGTGCTAGAGATTGAATAGCTACAGTTTTCACATGAGCTTACCAAAACTTTTCCGATATGTAATTCTCAATTTGGTAGATGGTAGGTCTTGATGTCATACTCACTAATCCAGGTAAGCAAATCCCCAAAAGTTGATTCTGTTCATCTGGGCGTAGCGTTTTCAGTGGGAGAAACATTTCGTCACTTATCCAAGTGACTTCTTCAGTGTAAGCTGACTGCAAGTTTCCCCAATCTTATAAACAGTACATTTGCATAATGACTGAAACTAGCACGTAATGTAGTGTACGCTGTTAAGTGCCAGGAGGATTGCCAGGATTTATACATCGGGAAAACCAAACAACCTCTGGCAAAGCGGATGGCCTAACACGGAAGAGCTACCATATCAGGCCAGGACTCCGCAGTCTATTCACACCTACAGGCCAGTGGACCCTCTTTCAATGATGAGGATGTACGCATCCTGGACAGGAAGGAACTCTGGTTTCAGCAGGGAGACAAGGAGGCCATTTACGTGAAAAGGGAAAGACCATCTCTGAATCAAGGAGGGGGCCTAAGGGTACATCTTTCGCCAATGCTGTGATTGCAGCCATTCCCCAACTCTCTGTGAATGGTACTCATGGTCTTTGATCAATGAGCTTTGATCAGTGGTTGTTGATCAATGGTCATGAGAATTTGCATATTAATGATCAAGGACCTGACCTCCCAGCCCATTGTTCTTTCAGTGGTGCTAGATTGAGTCATTATGCAAATGTACTGTTTATAAGGTTGGGGAAACCTGCAGTCAGCTGAGATTGAAGAAGTCACTTGGATGAGTGACGAAACGTTTCTCCCACTGAAAAAGCTACGTCCAGATGAACAGAATCAACTTTTGGGAATCAAGATGGAAGGTTTAGAATTTCTGATGAACATGGATCCATCTTGCCTTGGTATCTGGAGAGAACCCACAATGACATGATGAGATCATGTAAATTCTCCTGCCTGGATTTGAACCCTGGCACTTTTTGCTGTGGGGCAACAGTGCTAATTAGCACACTACTGTGGTGCCGTTCTGTGCAAAATTGCAAAATTTGTTCAGATTAAATCAGTAGTTCAGTATTTTATGACTATATGTTTCCCTAGTAGGAGCTGAGAAAAAAGGTTGTGGCAGCAACTGATTTTCTTCTCTTTTTTGTTGTTGTTGTTGTTGTTGTTTTTATAGTGGATTAGGTGCTGAACTATTCCATGGTTGAGCAGGACTTCCGGTACACTATGGAGATTTTCCACACAAGGAGGCAAGACTAAACCCCCCCATCCTTTGTATTTGAAAGAAAATAATTTGCTACAGCACTAGAAAGTACAGTGGATGCAGTAACAATATGTTCTAATAAAAAGAGCTGATGATATTTTAGAATTACACACCTCTGCCTCCTCCATGCAATATTGGACCCCCATAGCTAGCGGTTCTGTATGAAAGACTGACCAAGTCGGAAGGGTGGCAGTGGCTTTAATCGCCAGTTTGTTGACCTGGAAGCTGCAGTTCATGATAGCTTTGTGTATTGTGCATTGTTTTCATTCTCTGTTTATTTTAGTTTTCACTTGCTGTTCGGTTAGGTTTATCCACCTAAAACAAGTGGTTAGGTTTAGGGAAAGATTGTGGTTTAGGGTGGACTACGCCCCCTCACAACATAATATCTGCTTGCTGAAAAATGACAGTTAAAGGTCCTCAATAAGCTTCGACAACCAGTAAATTGTGGCAAAACATGAGAACAAAAGCCAGTTTGTGCATTGTTTGTGACAATTTGCGACAGTTTGGGCCTGAGACAGGAATACTTGGAGTCCTGGAATGGCAGTGGAAAAACGCTAGTCCCAGACAGCTTGGTATGCACAACATGTTTTAAGCAGAGCCTTATCGCATTGGGATCGAAGCTGATGTTGTCGCTATGGTCTGGTTTGCAACAAACACTCACTAAATCTCCCATCGCAATCACAAATGCCTTTAACTTTGTCAACATGTTGCTTTCTGTTTCTAATTCACAACACGGATGCCGTGCATAACAAACACAGGTTGCTTCATTCTTGTAAACTGGCCCGTTTTCTAGCTCTTTGTACAGTATTCAGACCAAGCCTTTAAACCCTCCAACCCCAACTCCTCCTCTTTTGACCGCCTGTGACACACTACTGAAGAAAATATAATGAGCCTAATTGACTTGGGGTCAATTTTTGTGCAATTTCCTTTTTAATGGGCAATGCTTTGATGCCATTTGTTTGGCAAATGGCATATGCCCCTAATTGTCTCTCTGTGAATTAAGCC
Organism: Copadichromis virginalis; assembly: GCF_057382275.1. Taxonomy (NCBI): domain Eukaryota; kingdom Metazoa; phylum Chordata; class Actinopteri; order Cichliformes; family Cichlidae; genus Copadichromis; species Copadichromis virginalis. The sequence continues at coordinate 6,010,960 of NC_140632.1, read as the reverse complement.
TCCCCCTTTCTCTCAAGTCCCAAGTGATCTCCAGATCCTGTGAGGGCTTAACTTGGAAAATCTGTAAACCCCAGTTGGATGACAACAAATGATGCTGTGGCTGCTAATTGTGTGTGTGGAGCTGGCAGGAACAGGATGATTAAAAGTCAGAGCAGTCAACTTTGCATCCAGTGCTTCGTATTTGACAGATGACCTAGTGGAGACACCTCACAAAGCTTAGATTTGTACCAGGTATGTTTTTGCATAGGTTCTCTTGTGTTATTGTTTTCCCAATACCCATAAAGGTGCACGTGTGAGCTTGGCTGTAGAGGTTCCCAGGGATATTCATCCCCTGAGGCAGAAAAGTAACATTGGCCAGAGTGTGACTTGGTGGGAGAAACACAGTCCCTGGATCTTACAGTGGAACACATGGCCTTTCAAACGCACAAAATCTCACACACACACACACACACACACACACACACACACACACACACACACACACACACACACACACAGCCATCTGGGCAAGGCAAATGTCAATTAAATCCAATTCACCTCACGTCACTCAGAAATTGAAGCCATAGTGCAACATTATTAAAACAATGATGTATACTCTATTGGAGACAAATGAGCAATACATTTCTCTTCTGATTGCCTATAAAGGATGAAAGATGTCTCCTCTAACTCCAATAAAAACATGAAGATGTAATCGTGATTGGATCACTTTAATGAATGACATGTCAGTCTACAGCAGTGGACTGGACCTACTGAGGTATTGGCTCAATTATCTTGAAATATTCCAGCTGCAAGAAACAAATATTTCACTAGTTTCATGTCAGAATTATGTATGCAGAAGTTTCCTCGAGTGATCTGGGAAATGTATCTCTTGAGGGGCTGAACCTTGTGGAGTTGCTGAGACCTGACACACTGCTCACATATGAACACCACAGACGAGCAGATTCCTTAAAAACAGCCCCAGGGAGTTTTTTCTTTTTCTTTTTTTAACCAGAGAGATGACATCATGTGAACTCCACAGACCTCAATATACTTATTATATGCTATAACTTATATAATAATTAATTCATCCATATTTGTTTTCTTAGTAGATTTAATTCTAGAGAAATCCATGGCATGTCCAGGCCGTTTAATTATGCAACAGTTGGCTTTTTATTCAAGGGCTGGTTGAAAGATGAAATCCAAAAGACCTCCAAGCAATACATATTTGCATTAAAAATAAAGAAATCATTGAATATCACAGCAGTCATTATGTTACTCTCTGTAGCATCAATATGTTTTCTGCTCTCTCCGCTCTTAGCCCATCTTTTGACCAATTGGATTTAATGTCCTGACATTTAAATTTGTGATCTAAACATTATTCGCCAATCGCAGAATATGCAAAATAAAATAATATATTCTGTATTTTGTTTTAGTATTATTTACAATTTTATTTGCACACAGTGCTTACAAGGTAAAGCCACACACATAAAATCTACATCTACTTCCAGTAGAGATCAAACAATACTTTGGCTCTGGTCTTTGTTTTTATCTGTCTGAATCTTTTTACTTTTTACTTTCACTAACAGTTTCAACTTCACGTTTGCCATCCTGCACCAACTTGCAGTAAGAATGACATCAGTAGTGCTTCTATCTTATTGATCTCAGATCAGTGTCAGGGGACTTTCTTTGGTCCTTAGTCTCTTTGGACTAAGGACTAAAGAAAAATCCCTGCTTTGTTATAGTCCTACACATGCCGCACAGTACGGACACTTTCCTTATCTCTTGGCCTGCACGTGCAGTCATGTTTCAAAGCATTCTTATCTGATTCTCGAAAACATGTCCTGCACTGGCAATCTGCACACAGCTTGAGGGATTTTGTGAAGTTCAGAGTTTTTCTTTTATGTGGAAGTGCAAGGACAGTGCTATATGTGTTTTGATTTAACCCCTCTCTAGAATCAGCATGAGAAAAGACGAACAGAGTTTGAGTTTTGAGCTCTTCTTTCTTTATGCTTTCCTAGAAAAAAGGAAAATAGGGGCAGTGGGTTATTGAAACATGCAAACATACATGGAAATACAGTGGTAAGACCACCTATATTGTTCAATACTCTTTTAGGCAGCGTTCTTGTCATTTCTTTAAGTAGTCTTCAGGAGTAGTTCTCCAGGATTCTTGAAGCTCTTCTTTGGATGTTTTCTGCCTTTTGTTCTGTTCTCTGTCAAGATGATCCCAAACTGCTTCAGTAATTCGGAGGTCCGGGCTTCATATGACTGATAGCATTCCTCTGTGTACTTTTCTATTCATGTTTGGCAGTGTGTTTGGATCATTGTCATGCTGAAAAATGAAGACGCTGCCAATCAGATGTTTTACAGATGGTGGTCTATAGTGGATCAAAATCTGATGGTGTTTTTCTGCAATTCCGTCACTTTGACGTGATCCCTGCTGAAATGTAGTATAAACCATGACAGAGCCTCCACTGTGTTTTACAGATCTCTGTATTCTTATGCTTTCACCTGTTTTTTCCCCCTTTTCTTTACTCTTTTTCTTCCTGCCTGTCATCTCTGTTATTGTCATATCACACATGCACTCATGAATAATAATAGAAATGAATCGCTAGGTAAATAATTAAAAGAATCAAAATAAAAACACAAACAAGCCAAGCCTATAGCAGATCTATAGAGCTCATCTTGGAAAGGCTAACGTGTTTTGTTCAGCAGTGCATTCAGATACTGATTCTGATTGCACGAGCTACCAGACACGACAAGCTAAAAAAACAAAACAAAAGACAAAAAGATGGCTGTAGACACTCACTATTGTACATCTCCCCTGACTTTCTCCATGCATATTGATAACAGTTTGAAGAAAAGATTCCTCACTCCATCAAACCTGTTGACACTGATTTTCAGTCCAGTTCTTGTCTAATTTGGTATAGCTCAGCCTTTTCTCCCTGTTTTCTATCATTAAGAATGGCTTCTTGACATCAACCATTTCTGATGAAGCTTCAGTGAAGAGCAGGTTGATCAGCTGAAGTTCCAGATGCAACTGTCAGGTCCTGTATCAGGTCTTTGCCAGATTTATTCCTACTTCTTAACGACACGACTTTGAGATGCTGTTGATAGTTTTCTAAGAACACACCACACACTTTGCAAAGATATTATAAATGATGAATGGACTTGTTCTTGCATAGAGCTTTTTTACTCTAACTGAGCACTCAGTTGAGCTCTGAACTGTTGTTGAAGATCATGTTAAAAATAAAATAAAAAGTCTGGCTCCTTTGAAGCAAAATATAAAGAAATGAGTGGCGCTCAAGACCTTTGCACAACACTGTACATAAATACAAAGCACATATATTTGCTCATAACATAAACATTTTTAAGAAGAAAGTGAAACATTAGAAGCCTTACAGTTGATGTTATCCACAGTTTTTGCCTGGCATTGATTCGTGACATGTGTGCTGAATTTCCTCGACTCACAAGGGCAAAGCAGAAAATAACAGTGGCAGCCCAAATGAGCGTGTGGCAGCAGACCGTCGTCACTAGCCCCACAGAGCTGCCTCTGGCCTTAATCAGCCAAAGTCAAAGTGAAAAGTAACCTTCCTGTATGCTGGTGCAATTTTATGTGCATTTTTTTTTAAATATACAATTTTTCACAGTAATGTTGATTATATGTTTTTTAATGTATGCGGGCGTGTCTTCATTTGATGCCAAAATGGGACAACCAAACCATCCTTCTTCTTTTTTTACAGTCTTCTTTTTATATGTGAAATCAGGAGGAGGTTTTCAGACATTCCTGAGGCTGGAAGAATGACAGCTCGCCTGGTGATTGTCTGGATCTGGAGTTTGAGCGGAGGACAGAGAGAGAGGGAGAAAAACCCCCCACAGCATGCCAAAGATCAATGGGGGTGGGGGTTAGGGAGCCTTCAAAACGAAGAATTTTTTTATTAGATGGGAAAAATCTTGCTGTTGCTTTTTTTTAAGAAATTCACAGTGAATATAAATACTTAAGTCAGAGTTAACTTACAGAAAGGTTAAGCATTACTCCTCTGAGATAAAGCAACAAGTGACTTCTGAGGGGAGGGGTGGGGGGTGGGGGGGTGCAGTTAGAGTAATGTGAATGTCATTTTTTCCCCCTTTTCTTGTGACTGTATGCCTTAGTGGACAGTCTACTGTGGAAAAATGAACCCAGCAAATTTTAAAGACTTATCACCACTGGCCAAAATATTTCACATGCTTGGAGAAACATACAAGGAATTTCTTTGCAGGCAAACACAGCTGCCCAGAGCTCTCTTGCAGGGTGTGCTGAAGTATTCATATTTTTGCTCTAATTCATTAGCAGTGATGAAGAAAACTGAGTTTGCTTGCATTTATTGATAAATCTTTCAATGAACATTTTATCTGAGCACAAAACTCCATCCTCGAGCAGGCCCGCAGCACTATGTCTTACTATTGAAGGTCACTCAATAAACAGCTGGAAGTTCCAGTTGATTATTGGTTTCCAGTGGCTTACTGCGCGTACACACACCAAAAAAAAGTCTTTGTCACATAATTCTTTAAAGACGCAGTATACTCCTTTGTAAGCCGAGCACAGCTGCCATCAGTTGAAATCGCTGCATGAGCGCATGTTTATTGAGAACAGTCCAAATAGTTTATATTGTCCCTTATCGAAATATGGCATGCACATTTCACAAAAACGCTCTCGTAAACTGTTCTCTGCCACTTGTGTTCCCTCATGAATTGTTGTTCTTATCTTCCTGACACCATGCCCCTGAAACAAACAGACCATGGCACAATGAGAATTAGAAAAAAAATAGAAAGAAAGAAAGAAAGGAAACAAAGTGTGATCTGTGTGTGCGTGCGCGTGTGCCCCTGAAAACCGTGTGTGCGTGTGTGTGTGTATGGAGGATTATCTGTGTACAGTACGGTTGCTTGGTGTTTTGGCGTGTATATACTTCTGGGTATATCCAGGTGTGTACGGTACACGAGCTCTTGCAGGTAGAAGTGGAAAAGCTGAGCCTTCTGATGGCTGATGACAGTGTGACAGGTCAAAGTGGGGTTTATTTTTCTAGGCTTTTATTGTAAATACAGCTCAGGACTACAGAGCATGCAAAATGGGTGTACTTAGAAAGAGAAAACACAGATGGACACCTGGAAGAAAACCGGGAGGGAGGGGGGGGGGAGAGAAAAAGTTTGAAAATGTTCTGCTCTGTCAAACAGCTGCGAGTCAGCTCCTCATTCAACTGAGACTTCAGTGCTTTTGGCAGACGCCAGGCTACAGCAGCAGTGATTGGGTTTCAGCTTATTGGGCAATTCTCTGCGAGGTGGGGTATGCACACATCATAAAATCTTTCCTTTAAACACCTTTTATGGGGCTTCTTTTCTAACAGAATGGTTGAATTAATTTTTTCGCGTGTAAAACGGAGCTCATTTGCTCTCAGTTTCCTTCTTCTTCCTGGAGCTACAATGTGGTAGCTTGTCCTAAACACCTTCCCTACTTCAGGTGGCTCGCTCTCTGTTTAAAACATTAGTCTAGAAATCTGGTAGGGCACAGCATGTGCAGGGGGAGTCAATTATTGTCTGCGTTTGCCGACATATGCAGACAATAATAGAGTGAATATTTACAGTTCTTTCCCCGCGCCTTGAAGTTCTTGACATTGTAAAATGAAGGACGACTCACACATGGGAAGCTCGGCGGCATTTCAGATGGCTTATAGAGCTGGATGTATGGTGTTGTTTGATCCTACAAAGACTGACGCTGAAATCTGTAAATCATAAATATTGTAAAGCTGTTAGAGTACAGGTTGCTGTTCTGCAAAAGGATGATACGCAAAGAGCTGTGAGCAAAGTTGGAAACTTTGTTAAGCTGAATTATCATAATGTTAAAAAAAAAATTGCCTCTTGTCCCTCTGAACCGGACAGCGCTAACTTTACTTTCACAATTTACAAGAAAGCAGCTTTTGAGGTGTTACCTGTGCCTGACCTGACTGACCTGCCTGGCTGTAATATGATGAGGCAGCACGCGTTATTGCCTGTTGTGCAATCTGGCCACAAAAGAGACGCGGCAACTCAGGCTTCAAACACCGTCTTGAATAACAAGCCGCGCAAAAGGGGAAAAATTGCTTGCATTTAGAAAGCCTCTGGAGGTCAATCAGTCATAAAAGAAGCAGAGGAAAATTTGGAGACGAACAAGTCAATGTGTTTGTTTTCAGTCAACGCGTTTGAGTTTGGAAAGCGTTCTGAAAATTCCTCATGTCTGCCGCAAAGAAAGAAAGCACCTGATGCTGTTTCTGCTCCATCTTTAAAGTCTTCTAGAATATGTTTTCTGATGTATCAGTGACTCTCGCCTGTTTCAAAACCACCACCACACCAGCTGGGCCCCCGCTACCAGAATGGACACAAAATTATTTTATTGCAGAGATTCCCATGAACATTTATTTAACTGTGATTCATGCTTCCCAGAGGATAAAGCCTACAGATGTCATAAACTATATCTAGCAGATGTCGGTTAAAGTAAGTGGTTTTGACTGAAATATTTTGATCTCATGCCATTTGCTAGACACACTTATACCCTCAACAGTATGATTTAATAAAGATGTTTTTATTACATTTGGAAAACATTCGACCTACAAATCATCAGCCTTTCATGTCATTGCCATTGTGAACTTGCTAGCATGCTGATGTTAACATTAAACTCAAAGCAATGCTGTATCTGAGTTCAACTGCAGGTGCTGTCAAAGACAAGTGATATAAAAATGACATAAGTTTAATCTTTTTTAACATGAACAATTTCACAGAACGATACCAATGGAGTGGGATATATATCAGAGGGTTATACGTTCACACAACCACATGCTGGAGTACCTGCTCACTAGCCCCATCCAGATATAAAGCTGTTGTAGCTCATTGGTTTACAGCTTCTCACGGACAGTTCAGGCTCCTGTTGTGCAGAAAACGCTTTAATGTGGTTAAATAAGTCAATCAATAGTGTCCTTTGCTGCCATTTTCTTTACTGATCCTCTTCAAAAATAAAAAATGATGATTTTTGTTAATGCAAATTACTGGATTTTATTGACCTTGGTTACTACAGCTAATCTCTTCTCACGTAGATGTTCAGATAGATGGGAAGTTAACCATAACATGTAAAAACCTCAAAATGAAACATGTTTCTTACAAAAACCGAGCCATAGTGTCTAACAGCTTCAGTTGTTTCAGAATTATAACAACCTACAAGATTTTTTTTCCAAAAAGCTACTAAACAAAAAACTTTTTTCATATCTTGAGCAATAGCTCTCCAGGCTTTCTGGACGTCTTCCAATTTTTTTTGATTTTATTTTGGCAGCTTTTCAGTCGAGTCCTTGTATCTGACCATTTTCAGGGCATTATAAAAAATTATTCAAGTAAAAAAAGAAGCTACCTAAATCAGTGGATGAATAATTGTGAATAATTTTGTTTAGACATAGAGATTACTTAGCAAAGAATCAATTGTAAATTGTATCTTTAGGAACTTTATTATCAGCAGCCTGTCACAAAAATTCTCTAATTAATGAATTGATCAGAAATGATATAGGTAACAAAGTTTGATAGGCATAAAATAGTATTTTGAATAGGATCTGAAAGTCATGTCCTTTAGAGACAAAGACCTGACACAGGACCTGAAAGATGTGTCTGGTCCCTCTGTTGATACATCAACTGTTCGTTGAAACCTCAACAGAAATGGTCTCAGTGGAAGGGTGACTGCCAAAAAGCCATTGTTAATGAAAGGAAACAGGGAGAAAAGGCTGACTTGTAACAAACAGGTAACAGGTCTTATGGACTGATGTAGCCAAATTTTATAATTTTTGCTCCAAATTGTTGTCAGTATGCACAACAGTGAGTGTGTCAGCCATCTGTTAAATGGGGGAGGCTCTGTTATTATTCGGGACTGCATTTCAGCCAGTGGTGTTGGGACTCTTGTTAAAATTGTTGGAATTATGAAGAACCATCAGATTTTGATCCACCATATAATACCATCTGGATTGACAGCAGCTTCATTTTTCAGCTTGACAATGATCCCAAACACACTGCGACTGCAGTAAAAGCATACCTGGATAAAAACACACAGTGGAACAGCAAAGACTGCTCTCTTCAGAGCCTAGACCTAAAGATTATTAAAGCAAACAAAAGGCGGCCAACATCCAGAGAAGAGCTTTGAATGTCCTTCAAGAACCCTGGAGAATTATTCCTGAAGACTAATTAAAGAAATGACAAAAAAGCTGCCTAAGAGAGTCCAAGCTGTGTTGAAGAATAAAGGTGGTTATTCCAAATATTGACTTTAAAGTCAAAACCTCTTTCCAATTCAGCTCTGTTTTTGCCTTATATGCTGTATTTCCATATAAATTTGGGCATGGCAATAAATTGCTGCACCTATTTCCCATTTTCCTAGTAAAACATAAAGAAATAAGAGGTGGCTCAAGACTTTTGCATAGCACTGTAACTTGGAAGCCCCTGATTTGGAGCTCTATAGAAGGTAGATGGAGGCAGCAAACATAAAACTTGCTTTTGAATGTTTCTTATTGGTCATGACCGAGGGAAACTGGAAACATTAAAAGCCTTTTTTCCAAACTAGTGTGATTAGCACACGCTCTCAGGTACTTTCCCTACCCATGGCCAGGCGCTTTTAGAGGCGGGTAAATAGAAAGCAGATGCTGGCTGAAACACAGGAAGTCTTTTAAAGGTTTGGATCTAACTCTTTGTGACATACTGTGTCGATGCAGAGGGCCAGATGGGAAGGCTGTGTGCTTTTGTTCCGAGAATGATAGGAGGTGTTGTTGGTGACATTGCAAATATCTTCACCTGTGTCCAATATAAGATTGAACTTTTTGTTGAGAGCTTTCTGCTGCAAACAAGCCGTGACCAGAACAAGGCCTTTGCACAAAAGGAAAGCTTGAATGATTAGTTCTGCTTGGAGGAGGGATTACTGTGGATATACTTCAAGTTATTAAAATATGCATGTAAGGTTTTAAATGTTTATTAAACATATTCTCTAGGAGAAATGACTCATGCGATTTTCCTTCTTGGGCTGGATACCCATTGTGTGAATGTGTGTGTGCAATATCTATATCAGTGTCATCTTTTTTTGTCTACCGATGTCTGTTTGCCACCACAAAGTTTGACTTCATCTTTCGTTGGTGAGGAGGTCACATTATGCCTTGGGTGTGCTTCACTAGCCACAGAGATCTGTGTTATCATCAAACAGAGATACAGATTGTTCTCATTTAACTTTGCATGGGAGAGGCTTGGCAGAAAGCAGCAGAGGCCTCTTCAAACAAAAAGGTCATTTAATTCAATGCAATTGGAAACATTTGACAAACAACCTGTGTGCAAGTGGTGAGTTGGTTGAAAATTTAATAAATGTTTTTGTTGTCAATATTGTATACTTTTTTTGCAGCGTGCATGCAACAAAACAGATCTTAGTCCACTTTGAGGATCTTCCTGGTGATATAATTCCGGAAATGATTATTTTTCAATATTTTTTAATGTGCCTTTGAATCGCCGAAGTCTAAAAACATGTGTCTTCCAGAACCTTTTTTTAAAAATAATTTTATGCTTCTAATAATCAGTGACAGCTGCCTCAGTGTGATTCCTGCTAGATTGAATCCAACTTTTTTTTTTCGTTAAAGAAAATATGTTGAAAGAAAGATTAGTGAAGATTAATGAAGTCATAGCTGTCCAAAAATCACTATAAAACAAGAACATGCCAAGAAATGGAAACAACACAGGAATTAGCTAATGGACTGAATTTGACAGTTGCACTCACTATGGTGGCTTGATCACTAAGTTATGAAGTGTGTAACTGTGACGGCTCTGTTTCAAATTCAGGCAAGACTGTCAGTCTTGTCACATTTTCTGTTTTTCTCTCCAAACTGCTGCAGTGTCAAATGTAGGCAAAAATGCCTTGTAAACACTAATAACCAGCAAAATAAGCATGTCCAGGCATTATATGGGATATACTTGTTTGCTCATACTGGCTGTAATTATTATAACAGTTGAACCATTGCAAGAAAACCAGATAACTTTAAACGTTTAAAGGAGCAGGGAGAGAATTTCTTAAAAAAGGATGACCAGAAACGATGGAACAGAGGCCAAGATCCCCGCACATTTAAAAACTTTTATGGGTGTAACTGCCAAGCAATGCTAGGCCAATCATTTCTATTAAACTGTTAAATACTATAAAATATTTACATTCACTCAACTTCCTAGCCGTGCAGGGATTTGTATGATAGGGTTGCTGTCCAAAATACTGTCAAAACTGTCACATTTCAAGCTTCTGAAAAACTCTGAGGGGGGCCCTTTCAATTTTGTTTCTACTTTTTCCTTATTATTCTCCTGCATCATATGTATCCATGATGTTTCAATTTAGTTTTATTTATATTGTGCAAGTTCACTTCAGCAGTTGCCTCAAGGTACTTTATATTATAAGGTAAAGCTCAAAAAGGATTAGAGAGAGCACCGATGATCATACAGTCTGCTTTGAGCAAGGAGTTGGCGATGGAAGGAAGGAAGAACTTTGTTTTACCAGTGACAAACTTCCAACATTACCAGGTTCAAGGAGGGCAACCACCTGCTGTTAGAGTTTTAGGAGTGAGGGGGAAAGAGAGAAATGAATATAGGTCATCAAAAAAACCCCAAAATAGAATCCACAGGAGTAAGTGGACATCAAGTAAGTGATGAATGTGAATTTCTGCGCAAATATAGCTTAAAACCGTCCTTTCCTCTCCTGAGTTAAATGAACAACTCCCCTGTAAAACTGAATTTGTGTTGGTTTACGCAGAATGAACCATAAAAAACACAATTCGATGTAATTAGACTGTATCACTGCCCAAAATAAAAGACCGCAACAGTACGCTACTTCTAAAGACGTTTTTGCATTTAGATTGGGATGCCATTATCCTACTTTTTCACATGCACATGCTCGGATGGTGTGATAACAAATGAACAGCGGGATCCTTCTGTGATTGCAGTTCTGTGTGTGTCAATGTGAGAGAGTGGTTGAAGTTTTAAGTAGTGGTGGTGTGGTTTGCGGACAGCTGGCACACGCTCTCTGCTCTGAGTCACTGAAAGGGAAACCCTGATGGTGACGAGCTGAGCATTTACATCAATTAGCCACAACATTTAGACCTCTGATAGGTGAAACAATGCAATGCCTTCTGGGAAAGGTCAAGTCCTGGCAACCATGTGGATTTTACACCTACACATTGTTACAAAGCAAGCACACTCCACCGTATGATGCATAACGCAACCTACAGGACACAACGGATCTGGTGTTTAGCCGATAGCACAAAGGGGACCTAGGCACAAGTCAACAGATGGTTTTAATGTCATGACCGATTGGTGTAAATCTCCATTTTGCGATACTACAATGTTTTGATGTGCATTTTTGTGCCTGCATGTTACACATTTGTCTCCTGACATGACTGTAACCATACGCTGCATTTAGCAGCGTTTCCTCTGGGAAATGTCAGGAGGTTCATTTAATTGAGTGGAAAAGCTGGTTCAGGCAGTATTATATTTATGTTTTACTGACAGGTGAGCCCAGCAGGAGTTCACCTTTTGTTGGGGAATGAGTCTTTTAACGGATATTCCTGTCCAACTGCTTCACGACTTCCAGCAGGAGAAAACAGCTACAACAAAGTGTTTGCAAAATACTGACCAACATGTGCTGCTCTGTTTGTGGTGCAGCTGAACCTTCCAACAATACTAATACATTGTAGAAATATAGAAGCAGTTGTTCTCCAGGGGGTGTGAAGGTCTTTCAATGTGTGTGTGTGTGTGTGTCTGTCTTCTTTTTTTCTTCACATATTTCAATATGGTGTGCGATGAACCTGACAAGTGGATTACAAAAAAGTGTCAGGCATAAAAAACTATCTACAACATCTAAAAAAGTACAACAGAGACCTGACACAAGACATGAGAGATGCATCTGGCAACCTTCAGTTGATTCAGCTACTTTTTACTGAAATGATCTCAGGGGAAGAGTGGCTGTCAAGAAACCTTATAAAGGAATGGGAACAGGGAGAAAATGCTGAGGTATGCTAAATTACACAAAAACGGGTCTGAAAATCAGTAGCAACAGGTCTTGTGGAGTGATGAATCCGGTTGGGGCTCCATTTCAGCAAGTGGTTTTGGGGATTTTGTCAGAACTGATCAAATTATGATCGATCTAGAAGTTGTCTGATTAACATGACTTCATTTTTCAAGCTTCATTTTCATGACAATCCCTGTTGACTGATTTCTGCATGTTGACTGACAGGTTCAGCCAAGCTCTTGAATCAGTAGTTTTAGCCATGCAAGTATTTCTTAAAGAACATTTTAGTGAGTTTCCACAGAAGAGTGAAAATGTCTGCTTTTGGTAGGCAAACCAACCTAAATGAGAAGTCTGGACTTCTGTGCAACACACTGTGCAAAGTGCATTCTGAAAGCACTTACTTTTGGTGTTTACTTTAGTTTTCACTACGGGTTAGAAAAAGATCAGGATTGGGGTTATTGTATACTCTTTCACAAGGGGTTTCATATGTTAGGAAAATCCACATTCTTGGTTAAGCATCTATAGAACACCATCTCAATGGCATGGACACCATTGCGTATTTTATGTGCATTTAATTACATTTTCATTTGCAGTAGTGTAGCTTCACAATACAGTCATAGATCACAATAAGAGCGATGACCTTTGGGGTTATTTCATTGGGTAGAACACACCAAATGAGACGGGTATTTCATTATTTGTTTACTCTTTAATGTTTAATCTAACCACCGCAGTGAGCAAAAGAATTGGGGATCTATGAAAAAGGAAGCCGCATGAAAGTACAAGCACATTGCTGATGAACCATAAAGATTCACCAGCAACAGTTTTTTTCTCTATGTCAAAGCAATGCTATATAACTAAGAAGTGCTTCTTTGAAGAGCTTGTTGCTTAAACTCTAAAAATCACCCCGAACTGTGACGCAGTTTTTGTTGAGCAACTGGCAGACATATGGACCTCCACACCCTTAACACTGCAATCTGTCCAATTCCAGTTAACCGCAGAGAGGTCAAAGTGAGGGCGCAGAGCGCCAAAAGACAGAGCCTGCTGCTTTCTCACTTATCATCTTTGCAAATACACCCACCATTTTCCGTTACAGTGCGATTTAAAACCATTGTGTGGGAATGAGAATTTAGTGGTTGCAATAATGTCATTAGATGATTTGCAGCTCAAGTAAGTGTGCGGCGTGGTCCCCCCCCCATTCTTGCAGTGTGGAACTGTTGTGCTGGGATTCACAGGGGAGCTGTTTACTGTGGCACCACTCATTCCACCCATTGTTTCTGCACTCTTAATGACAGACTCAGCCACAATGTAAAATCAAAATGGATACTCTGTGCCAATGTGATATGCATGCAAACGGCAAGTTCATGGGGGCAGAGGTGAGGAATGGGACTCGAAGAGGATTAAACAAGTTATAAAAGCGGAGTGACTCACAGTTGGATAGATTTAGAAGGATTTTGTATTACATTTAACATGCCCTATAAATGTTATGAAGAGAAATCCACACAGCTTTACACTGTTTCATTTTTCCATAATTCACAAAACCTTTTCCCCCTGCTTTATTTCATTAAACGTGTGGCAACAGATGTCTATTTTCTTCCACTGAGTGATTATTATAATTACCCAGAGCACTGATGTCTTGATTGTCCATGTAATCGGCTCTGTTCAGTCTCTGGGATATTTATAAGTGAATCAGTCAGCACATCTGCAAATTAATGAGGCTTGCTGTGCACAATTTCATGGTGTGCTCGCACATGTAGACAATCCAGATTGATTTCGAATGAAAATTTGTCATAGATGATGATGGAGCGCTTTGCCTTGGAGCAAACATTACTGACGTATCTATATATTGCTCAGAAGTGTGAGACAAATTGTCAAACTTGGCACATGTCTTTGTGTTATTATGCTTAAAAGCTGAGCTGCTCTAGTGACAATTAATGTTTCATTTCAGTTTTCATGCTGTCACTCTACGTACGGAGTAATAACTACATTTTAATCACAGTCTTATTTGCCTGTCATGCCAAGGCCAAGTAATGTAGTTTGAGGTAAGATGTTCGGCGGGAAGTTCCTTTATTTTAGGGCTGTTAAAACTACTTGTATGACAGGCAGGTTTTCCCCACAGGGCTAGTCAGTTACCCAGTCCAGTAACTGCTGATGGTCCACCAAAGCTTACAGAAAACTTCAGTTCAGTTTTGCTTATGTAGCGCTAAAACAACAGTTACCTCAAGGTGCTTTAGATTGTGAGGTAAGGCCTTACAACAATACAGAGAAAAGCCCAACAATCTGACAACCCCCTATGAGAAAGCACTTGGTGACAGTGGTAAGGAACAACTCCCTTTTAACAGGAAGAAACCACCAACAGAACCTGGCTCAGCAACAGGACCAAAGATACAATACAGACATTAATAATAACTGCTCAATGTAAAGTGGTATATAAACACAGTGAGTGAAAAAAGGTGAAAGAAGAAGAAACACTCCTCTCTGGATTCCCCCAGCAGCCTAGGCCTATTGCAGTGAAATAAGGTAGGGTTCAGGGTCACCTGATCCAGTCTGGTCTCATCTTAAAGTAGAGAGGGTGTCTGTCTTCTAAATCCAAACTAAGAGCTGGTTTCAATAAAGAGAGACCTGAAAGCCAAAGGCCCTGCCTCCCATTCTACTTTTAAATATTCTAGTTAGAGAGTGAAATACTCCATTGGGGTGATAAAGTATTACAAGGTCTTTAAGATAAGATGGGACCTGATTATTCAAAACCTTGTATGCGAGGAGAAGATTTTTAAATCTGATTCTGAATTTTGCAGAGAACCAATAAAATGTAGCCTGTATGAGAGAAAAATGCTCTCTGTTTCTAGTACCTCTCTGTACTCTTGATGCAGCATTCTGGATCAAATGAAGGCTTTTTAGGGAGCTTTTAGAACAGCCTCATAATAATGAATTACAATAGTCCAACCTAGAAGTAATAAATTAATGAACTAGCTTTTTAGCATCACTCTGAGCCAGGATGTTTCTGTCTGATTTGTAAAACCGCTTTCAGTGACCATCTGTCCTATCCTTCCTGTCACATCAGCACTCAGTTTTCAGTTTTAAGGCAGACAGTGTCGATGTCAGAGCCTGGGAGGAGTTGGCAAAGCTAGCTAGCCAGATAAAGGCTTGTGCCACGGCCTGTACAAATAAACAAGGGAACGACATGGGTCGCCTAGCTCTGAGTGAATTAAGAGTGCCCCAACTCACAATGTCGATAAGCCAAACCTCTGTTGCTCAGCTCTTGCTTCTGTTTTCTTAACTAATGCTTTCCTCACTCTCTTCCCCGGCTTGCTTAATCAGTTTAAGATCTGTGTTGGAGCTACTAACCATTCAGGAACAAAAATGTCAAAGCAAATGATCTGAATAGCTGATTCACACGTCCCATGTGTATTTTCTGACCACATAAGTGTGTTGGATATCAGTGTGTTCACTATAGCTTTCTTTGTGTTTGTCGGCTATGCTGTCATTTTATTTGCCAGCATAAAATTTGCAAGACGAGCTGATGACACATTGACTTAACATAAAAAGTTAAGCAGCCTTTTGTCTTTCTTCAACTATAGACGTTATGCAGTTTTGTGGATTTCAGTTTCCATATTAGGTTTACGTCAAAGCTTGTATATAAAAAAATTATATATATTGAATTTTCAAATGGCAACAAGGCAATCCAACTCTTCAACCATATCAGGGCATAATACATATAACCCCCCCCCTGTCTCTCTCTACATATGTAATTTATCTCTTTTACACTTTTTCTTATAACCTAAGCTATGATCTATCCTTGTATGTCGGCTTTTCCCAAAAATATATCAATCTGACTACAAATCAGTTCTATGAAATCCAGCATCGAGAAGCCATGTGTCAAAACACTAAGAAGTGGTGTGATCAAAGATTACTATGGTTTAATATGAATATGACTCCACCTTTTCCTGCTATCAACCAGGAAATTTTTTTTACAGTATAAATAGCCAGGAAATAATCTATATTTATGTTGTAACTGTGAATTCATTCTAGGATTGAAAATACTTCAAGGGTCTGAAATTAAGGACTCATTCATAAAGGCTTTGATTACCCTGGCTGAATGTGAGGGGGAAACAGGTTTCTGTAGTAGATTGATCTAGCTTTTAGCCCTGCGACAGTCTGGCAACCTGTCCAGGGATTACCCCGCCTTCTGTCCTGGGATGGGTCCATCAACTTCTCACACTAAGAGTTACAGAAGGCTTCAGATGCATTCCTTGTATATTAACATCATGAGCTTTTAATCGTTGAAGGTGGCAGGGCCTTACTACATTTTGTTGGGGAATTTAGCCCCTTACAATTCCAGTTTACAAACCAAAGTGGATTTCCTCTTTGTTGTTGATAGAGTTGAGACTGAACCATATGGGTCCAGTACAAAAGAAATCTGAATAGGTTTGTCTTTGGCAGGTACGCATGACAAAAAACACAAACAAAACAAGAAGATAAGTCTGTTCCGGAAGGTTAATCGCTTAGGGATATTGTTTTGTAAAGACAGTGGCTGCAGCAGGGTCATCAGAACTGTGTGACATTCTGACTGGTGCGGCGATTCTCAGTATTGCTGGGTGGAGAAGACCAAACGTAACCTCTGGGGAAAAATGAAGAGGAACATGGAACAGTAGACATACAAAAGACTTTTCAGTTTGCTGCAGCAATGAATTTCAGACTGGTGGCAGACATAGTGTACTCTTGCAGTAAAATGCCACGGTGGGCTGCCTTCCCTGGATTTCTCACAAAGGTGCATGTGCATGGTCTAGCACGGGGTTCTCCTCCACACCAAGTAGGTCTTGGGAAATAAAGTGAGTGGGTTGGGGCTCCTCCAGTCCTTCTGGTACAAGCATATATGTATTATTTCTTGGCCTCCAGATCCTGGCACTGTTCATCCAGCGCGAGGATTTGGAGGCTGCTTACCCAAGTTCTCTCACTTGCTCAAGCTTTTCCACTTTTATCTTGCAAGTTCATGTGCATTGACCTTGCACTCGAGTGGTTCAACTGAATTGTACAGCTCATGTCTCACTGATGCTATTTCGGAATGTAGGCTCATAGACAGGGCATTAATTTTCCCAAATACATTGCTCTTCAAAGAGTCAGTCATGATTTGACGCAGCACAGCAGTGAGGATAGCTTCATGAGAGTGAGAGCGACTATGTTGTTGGCTCAACAGGTTGCGATGCTTTGCAGCCTCCTCTCAAGCATTCTGGTTTAGATCGGAATTTGACATTTTGTGTCAAGGTAAATAGAAGTTCCACTGAAGAGTTATATTAAAGTTAACGTATTAAGAGTAAGTTTTTTAAAATCACATCCTCTCGGGGCTGCACAGAAGCATGTCTGTTCTCCACGGTATGTGCCGCCAAGCTTTTTTTAAGCTGTCAAACTAACATTATAATTTATAAGTACATTTTTGGAAAGCGGGACAAGGGTTAACTTTATGAAATGATACATTACAGCCATGTCTTTCTTGCACAATATAAATAATGATTCAAGTAATCACTAGAGCAAACAACTTGTCCTGGAAATAATCCAACTGATCCTCTTCTTTTTGAACCCCTCTCTGTTTTTTCATGACTTTCATTCCAAGTGGATGGTTTGCAGATGTTTCCTTGCTAAGACTCATCAGTGAAAACTCAACATTTGTAGCAGGGACTTGGATTACATTCTTGGTTTTTCTCATTGTGAGATGGAACTAAATGTAGATTAGAGCCTGAGTAGCTCCTTAATTACCCCCCCCCCCCCCCCCGCCTCCACACACACACACACACACACACACACACACACACACACACACACACACACACACGACAACTCCCTCCTCCTTCCAGATCAGTCATCAGTCGTCTGGTCTCTCTGGCCAGCATCACGTAGACCACAGGCCTTTGGTCTCCATTAGTCCCCCCTATCCTCATAGAGTATCTCTGAGTCCACTAGTTAAAACACCCATACGGGTTCCGTTCTGCATTAGTTTTGCCTGGCATCTGGCTTCAGCTGTGTATTTGTGCCATTGCCCTTCAACACTCCATGATTATTGAGCTGCACTGAGTTTCCAGTCCTTTGATGCTCAGCAAGGTCTCCTGCTAGAGAAAGGATAGACTTATTACTCTCCATTTGAGAGTTGTTTTCTTTACCCTGAGCTAGAAGGAGGCACAAATGCTGGTTGTTGGACTGGTTAGTACAAACTTAAATATACCCAGGAGGTAAATTTGTGTTTGTCATACTTTCATGGTCCAAGCCACTGAGTCAGAGAAAACAAAGCTTGGGGGAAATGAGTTAGTCAGGTCCTGTTCCTGTTGTCAATATTGTCACCATGACCACCAAGAAGCAAGCAGGAACATGGACATGACTTCATTACCATTGTACAGGGGTGACGTCCTCCGTTTGACAGGATTTTGGCCTCCTTCTACCTTCCGTATAGTTTATACTTCACTTTCTATCAGTCAGGGTTTCAAATTTGATGCTGTTTGTGCTCATACAGGCAGGTTCATATTGGAAGTTTGGTAATACAAACTTCAAATATGTCAAGAACACAGGTAAGATTTGCTTTTAATTTAATTTTAACAGTTATGACAAATAGATACACAATAATTTAACAACATACACTTAACAGTGGTATAAAAAGTATTGTACATAAATGTATTTATCCATCCATCCATCCATCCATCCATCCATCCATCCATCCATCTTCTTCTGCTTTATCCGGGGCCGGGTCGCGTGGGCAGCAGCCTAAGCAGAGAAGCCAAGACCTCCCTCTCCCCAGCCACCTCCTCCAGCTTATCTGGGGGAACACCAAGGCGTTCCCAGGCCAAGCGAGAGATATAATCTCTCCAGCGTGTCCTGGGTCTGCCCCGGGGCCTCCTCCCGGTGGGCTGAACTCCTCACCCTATCTCTAAGGGAGAGGCCAGCCACCATTTGGACGAAGCTCATTTCCGCCGCTTGTATCCGCGATCTCGTTCTTTCGGTCACTACCCACAGCTCGTGGCCATAGGTGAGGGTAGGGACGTAGATGGACTGGTAAATTGAGAGCTTCGCTTTTACACTCAGCTCCCTCTTCACCATGACGGACCGGTGCAGCGTCCGCATCACTGCAGCTGCAGCCCCAATCCGTATGTCGATCTCCGGCTCCCTTCTCCCATCACTCGCGAACAAGACCCCGAGATACTTAAGCTCCTCCACTTGGGGCAGGAACTCATCCCTGACCCGGAGCGGGCAGTCCACCCTTTTCCGGCTGATAAAACAGTTGTGTCTTTCTATATTCTGACTTTCCAATTGCCTGCTGAGCACTTCTGGGAGCTGTCTGAAAATTTAAAACATGGAGAAGGAGAGAAACAACTCTTGATATGAATCATATCACATCATCTGTCAAACATGATGGTGGCAATATTATGGCATCGGCATGTATAGTTACCCATGAATCAGGTTCACTAGTGTTTGTGACATGCTGATACTATTTCTACATATCTAGAAAAGTAATGTCAAGTCTGGTTCAGAGATGGTCAGATTATCTGTTTTATTTACATGTATCCATTTGTATTTTAAACATCAGTTTAAAACAGAAGTTTTGAAAGTCTACATAATTCTATATATTCCTATACCTTAATTTGGACTCTTTAGTGTCTTGGCCAGGTAATAACTAAGAACCTCAAGGTACTTTATATTGTGAGGTAAAGACCCCAATAATCGAACAACCCCCTTTCAGCAAGCACTTGGTAACACAGGAAAGGAAACACTCCTTTTCAGCAGGAAGAAACCTCCAAAAGGGCCTGGCTTAAAGAGGGGCAAACATCTACTACGATGTGTTAGGCGTGATGGAAGGAAATTATTATTATTATTATTTTTTTTGTTTTAGCTAAACATTAATTAATTATTTAATGATGCATGTAGTTATTTGATTTTGGCACACTTGGTATGCCCCCATGCTTATGGATGGATGGATGGATTGTCACAGAACGTTAAGCAATCAGTTCTTCCCCAATTTGCCAGTGCCAGCAGGATTGTTATTCAGGTGGAAAAACCTCTATGTATTTGGTATCAAGCACTGTAACAGTTTAGTCTTCTAGTTTTGGTAATTCTAAGTTTCCAAGAATGCAATACACTGTTGATAGCATTGAATAGAACCCTTTCAGATATAATCTTCCTTTTGTTTATTTATTTAAATGCTACAGGTGCAAATTGAATCATTTACTACATTTCTAACATTGAGATTAACAAGGAGTCCTTTTACTTAAACTGTAATTTCACAGATCCTATGAGAGAGCACAGAGTATTTAGTCATAGTTTAGCTGAAATGCAAATGTGAACTAGATACTACAATTGGTGTCCAACCACTTTTTCTGACGTGCTTCCAACTGAACAAATAGGACCAGCCAGTGTTCACAAATGTGCATATTCTAATTGTTCAATTATATAACAACAGTGTCTGTGATTGTTGTGAGTACTGGCTATATCTCTGTTGGTCAAAATAGCCCAGCAACCAATCAGAAAGCTCTCGGTATCTTTTTCCATCCTTGGAAATCTGCTGAGTGACAGTGGCCATGGCAACAGCCCGGCTCTCCATGGTTCTTTTGCACCCCTGCTGTGCAGCGTTTGATGGCAGTTAAATGTGTTGTGGAGTAATTGGGCTGTGGACCGGATGAGATATGTCCCCTAAGGTGTGACAGAATGTGAGAAATGGAGCAGGTGGTGGAAGCCCAGAGGCTCTCCCATACCCATCGCAACATTCAGCCAATGGTTGTTTCCTTAACAGGTGTAAGTCATTCCACTCTGTCATCCTGTCTGTGTGACAGCATGGACTGTGAACACGACTGATGAAATTAAGTTATACAGTTAGATATGGGTGTTATGATATACTGCAGCACAAGACGCTGCAATAGAAAGAATTGTGACAAAAGTACAACATCAAACAACTCTTAAGTCAGACAATGTTTTTTCTTGAAGACATATAAGAAAACTTTGGGTAAATATAAATATTGAATTAAACAAATATTGATTAACATATTGATTGACATTGATGTCAATGTAAAATTACATAATTGGATGTGCAATCATTTATGCTTTATTAAAGATTGAGAGATTTTGGAGAAATCTTTGTGAGGAAAAAGACCAAAAGCCAGTTTTGAACATTTGTGACCTTCAGAGCCATAGTTGGCACTGCATTAAGAAAAGATATGATTCTGTGCACATCTGTGGAAACGCCTTTAACGTTAAGTGACATGTACAGATTTTGGAGCAACATAATGCGCCATTCAGGGAAGGCTTGCATTTTAATAAAACTGTATAACCAACTGTAAAACCTATGATAACCAGGAGTTAAAGTGGACTACGGAGGGGCCTTTTGGGCACCTTGAATTAATGAGTAAGCAAATCTGATAGCCAGTTTAATACATGATGCTCTCAGGTTGTTGTGTGTCGACCCCAGTGTTTCTTCCAGCTGATTGCATAGAGATGCTTGCTCACTAACTGTTCTCTCACTAAGAAAGTAATGTTATCCCATTGCCCACTTATACCCTCAGCACAACCTTTTTTCCTTCTTGTGACTGTGATACGTTAATGCTGCAGATGTCAATAAAGCTGTCACAGAATTAGCATTTCGCTGAGGACTCTGGCTAGCAGTAAAGAAGATTATTGACCATTAATGGAGAATTTTTAATTGATGCTTATACTTTTCAAGGTAATTTCAAATGCTTCAAAGAGCTCAACAAATAATACCAAACACAAACTGCAATTTAGACCATAATGTCAAGCTAAAGTTACAGAGGCTGTATTTCCAAAGCAAGAAAAATACATTCATGGTGAGGATGGAGGAAAGATGTAAAAAGGAGTTACCAGGAGAAATAGATGACAGATTATTTTTAAAGGTGAGGACTGCTCAGTCACATTGACAAACAGGAAATTGCTTAATCATATATTTGTGTCTGATTTTCTTATCAAGTTGTGAAATACTTGAAAAACAATTTGATGTGTAATGATGTTGCATGAAAGTACTAGGCAGTTTAATATAGTTTAGTGGAGACTACACTGATTAGTTTACAGTATTGTGATGAAGTTTACACTAACGTATTGTGTTGGACTGTTTACATCTAGGGTACTGTTATTAGGTTGTCTCAATGTTAGCAGACATTTATATTTATGGTAGTGATATGTTAATTTAATTAACTCACTGAATTCTACTTTTTATACTAGCTTTATAGTATCAAACAGTTGAATATTAGCCATATAGCTTGCATAACATCTGCATATATCTTATTAAATAGATTTGGCTAAATTTACAGTGATGCACTGTGATCGACTTGTGCAGAGCCGCTGTGGTGTTTATGGTCAATTGTAGATTATGTCAAAGGTAAGACACATCCATTTAAATTGAAACTGATTTGTTTGCTTGCTTCTTGCTGAATTCAGTTAAATTCATACAGAGCAGAAAACCTCTGAGCAGCAGCAGCAGAGGTCAGCTGATCACGCACTTCAACCAAAGTCAATAAATCTACTGAAGCTCACAATAGGAAGTTTTACATGTCTTACTTTTGAATAATGGTTTTGCCGACACATACATATCATGAGTTCTCCACTTATTAAATCCCACTTTCACCCATGATTATAACACCATGAGGCCAGTGTAAAAGAAAGAGAATGAAACTCTGGCCCACCTGCAGGCCAGACCTGATGGACACTGATAAAATTTAGTGCAATAAAACAATAACACAAAAGATGTAGGTCCTTAAAAATTTAAGCATCTGAAATATATTGAATAAGACTGGGGCTATGGTTTGCAAAACTACAGCTACCAATATCTTCATTTTAGCAAAAAAGTTGTTTAGGAATTCTTGTCCATGTTGTCTCGGAAAGCTGAAAACAATCTGTTTGTACATTATAGATGCTGTGAGAGATCATACAGATTTTAGTTCTGTACAGTCGCTGCCTCTTATTATTAATATTTGTCTTTTTTATTTTATCAGTGAGCTCTGCGTTGTAGACTATCTCTATTCTTATGACTGTGGCTGTCATAAGAACAGTTTATATATATGAATTAAAGTCCCGCTGGAGATCACAAGTCACTCACACCAACTTCTATGCAGCACATATGTTGCGCTTAGCATCTTTTGCTTTTCCCAAATTGCTCATGTGATCCAACTTGAGCGATCCAAATGGATCTGCATTTCCTGCACCCTGGCATGTGAAGAGCGCTGTAACTGAGTAGCATAAGTCTATCAGTGTGTGCAGAGACGACATCAGATGCATGCAATGTGAAAGGAATGAGCTGTCACATTACACTTGTACCAACATCCATGAACAGCTCCAGGACCATGCCAAACATGATCAGGTGTCGCAGTGGCAGCAGAGCCCAGCCAGGTGCATGACATCATCGAGTATCACAGCCCAGATGGGTGATGCCAGCCGGGCTGCCATGCAACACAGCAGGAAGTGGGAAAGAAGGAGGGCAAGACCGAGACCGTTTTAGAATGTTTTTATCTTATTTTGTTTTTGTAGCTCAGCAAAAAACCGTCATTTTCTGAATTTCTTTTTCTACGTAAACATTTAATATTTTAGACCCCTGTGTTTTAGAAAAGTTCATTCTCTGTAAAAATTACACTATTGATTCCTATGAAAGGTTATTCTGTAGATTTGACTGTCCTTCATACGAATCACATAAGCCTCACCTTAGATTTCTTTTAAATGAGGTCTGGTTAAGAAAGCTGGTTGACATCAGGACATTTTCTTTTTATTTGGAAGATGGAGAAATTCACTTTTTGGATCCTAAAATTAGATCAAATAAGGAAAGAATCTTTTGCAACCTGTGCTGTAAGGCAGTTGTTGCCTTTTCTTGGCATTAAACAGCGAGGAATCAAAAAATGCTGGAGACTATCCCAAAAAGGGTCAGTGGCAGCAGCATCGTCATAATTGTGACACATTCTCCTCATGCTTTCACACTAAACGATACTGTAGGCATACAAAGGTTTTACTTAAACCTGTGGAAGTCTGAACCCAAATTAATAACCAAAAGACTTACACTTGGCTTTTCACCATCATTCATAATCAAAAATGCATTTCCATAATGCCCTCAAGGATAAACATAACTACCGGACTGAGTAGGATACAGTGGTGTGAAATTGTACCCTGGTGTAGGACATCTAGCCGGCATAGCAACAACACAGTGCAGTCAGAGGGATTAAGTTGTTTTGAAACCACAGTTGATTGTGCAGCAGATAGTGAGAGGGAGGGAGAAGACCAGATAAGAGTGAGATAACCTCCCACAAAGCTGCATAGCCAAGGGCCTTTCTATACTGGGGAGTGTGTCTGTATTTGTGTGTGTGTGGATACTTTACACAGAGAAGATTTTGTATGAGTACACATGTGCTTACGTATGCGCTTCCATCTGTTTGTATACACTTGGTAATTTGAATCGACTGCGAAACTTGAGCAGGCTCGCACAACACGTGCTTAATTATTCAAGGTGCTTTGGCTGAAAACTCAATCACCTGGAGGATCTGTTCTGCCACCGTGCTCACCACCACTTGCTCCTAAGAGGGGAGAACAACTAGAAAGGGAGACCACTGGGCAGGAAAGAAGATACCACACTTGGTTTCTGTGGTATGTTCCCTTAAACAGCCTGAATGAATAATCCAAAGATGCTATATAATACCAAAGATGCTATTTGTAGACCTCCAAATCTGTAAATTCTCTGTAGACTAATTCTCAGAATCACTAAAAGATTGAGAGGAAATTAGATACTACAGCGTCAGCTTAAAATTTCCAAACGTTTTCTCTCAAAATTAGCGTGTCCCTTATTGGTTGTATGAAAACACATCAACTTCCAGTGTCCACATAATCCCCAACGGTTCTCCGGCAGCTGCCTTGATGTCATCCAACCTAATTTGCAGGGGAAAGCTAATTGTGGGCATGTGACCATCTGGTCCCCAAAAATAGAGTCTTTTCCTGTCCAGTCAGAGGTCCCAATTTTGTTAACAGCATCGGGCAAAGGACACCTGGAAATTAACCCTCTCCCTAAGTATACAATGGGGGCAAAAGGCCTGGCTCTGCAGGGGAAGTCAGACCATGAAAATGGTGATTTGTGGGTGTTGTAGCAATGAAAAGCATCTTCCCAGGGAGCAGAGTTGCTCTATAAGCCTCCAACTGACAGGGAATTACTTGGTTCACTAGAGCAGGATACCAAGGTTGTTCAGTTTCCGTGTGCCATCGAGGACTCCAGGATCACAAAGCCTCATGAGAGCCAGAAAGACCCAGAGCTACTTATTCTGGTTCCTGCCTGCCCAGCCAGCTCCCATGATGAAATTTAGTGGGGAAATGTTGCAAGAGAATTTAGGCTGAGCACATGCTCAGTATAATCATAATAATAAGTATGCCAGGCAATTTGTGGGTTTATTTCCATTTTCTAAGACTGGATCAAAGGTCATGGACAACACTTTATAATAATTATGAGCCACTATCCCATCATGTGATGACCTGTTATTTTATTGGTTTCAGTGAAACAGTGTGTATGGTACAATGATGTAGTGCGTCACGAGAGTCACGTCTAAGCCCACATGAAAGTGTCTGCTGGCAAAAAACGAAACCTCATGTGTCTGAATGGGGCCTTCAACCCCTGAGGTAGCAACGCAAACACTGGTGAGTCTATGATTATCTGGCCAGCTTAATGAATATTCAAACTCAGCAGATTCACAGTGAAGCTAAGTCAGCAGCTGGGGCCTGGGGCCCAGGGCCCACATCCCACAACTGCTTGCTGGAACGGCTGCTATTCAGCTGGATGATGAGATGGCCACTACAGCCAAGCTCACCAACTGTTGCCAGAGCAGGACTGGATTCACGAGCCAGAGACATGTTTAGGTAATCCATCCAATTTTTTTTTTCATGAAATAAAAATATGGTAATATCCATCACAAACACAGCAATGACCCCAGAACTGTTGTTTTTGTACTGTGTGGTAGTATTTTATGTTGTCAGTTAATTCCTTAATATAGAACGCCAAACTAAGGACTCCATAAAATGTTTATTTCCTTGTTCAGGCATGGTATTAAATTAGATTTAGCAGTTGCTTTAAGATACCAGACATTTCAGGATTCGACATTATTTTCATGCCATTCAACAGTTGGAGCACACAAACAAAAGAACAAACAAACAAACCCTGAAAAACAAAAACTGTTACTAAGCAAAGCCAATCAGCTTCTTCTACATCTCTTGCGAATGAATCAGTATTACCTTGTGTGTTGTTAGAAGTTTTTTTTTTAACCAGAATGTTTTGTCCCTTGAACCTATGGAGACTCTCAGCAAGAGCAAACATTTTCAAAATTTATTTGAATTCTGGGAAGTCTTTTGAGCTTGATTTCAGCATATACACAACAGACTGATAGCCAGGCCTTTATCTGAGAACCAAGATACTGTAGAGATTAGGGAACATCACACTGATAAATGGCAGTTATAAAACCTTATTGTGCTACATTTTTATTATTTTTTTTATTGTATGCAGTTTGTTCAGTGAAATAATAACCGACCATGTAGACATAATGAAACACCTGTCACGTCTCTTACAAATGTATTATAAAATGACAAACTGGACCAACAGCAGTGATCACCCTGTGCTCTAATTGCGATCTGGAAAAACACATTGGCGTGTTTCAACTGCAAACACAAGCCATAAAACAGCTGTTTCTGTTGATCTCTTCTCGTCATAATGGACTTATGGAGATGTTTTGTTTGATTGTGATCCATTAAAATGTTACTGCCCATATGCTCCTTTTCACTCTTGTACAAAATATTGCTTCTTTATTGTACCTTTTTATAGCGAGTGCTTAGTTGGCCACCTTACAATGAACGAGGTGACGTCAGACATATGAAGGATTAAGTAAATGTTATGAAGTCAACTGTCTATCTGTCAAGAATTACAGCTGACATTATATGTTTGTTTGAAATGACCAGAAATGAAGCAAAACTTTCGTGTTTCAAGGGTTGAACAAACCACTGAAACAATAAAGTGGTTAAAGTGGTTTGGTTGTGAGCAACATTCTGTAGACCCACAGCATTGGAACCTTAGCTTTGAGTGGGTTTTGCCTGTGTAAACGAGTTTCCATCCACAGTCCAAAAACGTCAAAATTTGGGAGAATTAGAACTTGAATATAAATGTAAATGTTTTTGTCCAAACTAGATTTCAACTAATGTACACTCCTCCCAGCATGCTTGGTAGTAATGTTACCCAACATTATTGCCTTCGTACGCATCGTGCTGCACTCTGACACCCATTTTTTTGAAAGGCTTTTGCTGTACAATGAAAATCTGATCCTGGAGAAAGGAAAGTCAAAGTGCACTACCCAGCTCAGGGGCTACTGTGGACACTGTAGTCAAAGATCAGTAAAACTGAACTTTGACAGCTTTGCACTGTGATGACTGCTAGTTTGGCCAAATGAAAGAGAAGATCTTGCTGGCAACAGGCAGGTAGGACAAAACAGAAGTAAAATTGGTCATGTACACAAGAGGTTTAGAACAGGACTAGGGCCACCGAAAAGTAATATTTTTTAACTCCAGTAATTAATAGTGAGCAATTATTTACTCAACAACACTTGTAAACATTTGTGAGCACAACCCCATAAAACTGGTGATGAGGGGTGGAATGATACTTGAGTTACAGCAAAGAGTTGCAACAAAATTATCAAGGTTATTTTGGAATCATGAAAAAGATGCTACCAGTATTAACCCACTATGCAATGAGCCAACATCTTCCAAGATAACAGTAGCCTACCTGACCTCTGGACAAAATAACCAACATGTGTGAGGAATTGCACAGGACATAACAGATTACTCTTTGTGTTTGTTATCTGACTTTTGTATACAATGCATTAAAGTAGAAAAAGACACTGAAGATGGAAACAAGAGATGGCAGGTCTTCTAATTCAGTTGCTAAAACAGATTTGTTTTCATATTTATTATTATTATTATTATTATTATTAGTAGTAGTAGTAGTAGTAGTACTACTACTAGTAGTAGTAGAAGTAGTTATCAGTATGTATATGAGCATTTCTGTGCCCTGTAAGATTCTAAGTCATATTACTATCGATATACAGCATCTGTATAACATACAGGAAATAATTGCTTGTCCTTGTCACCTGTTTTATATAATTCTGGATGCATGAAATTGTGGACATGCTTTTTGTTTCTGTTGTAACATTCTGTTTTTCAGTGGAACTAAAGTGTCTCTAGTTTCCCATCTTCATCTAATGATGCAGTTCTCTGACCTAGTACCAAACAAAGCAGTAAATATTCCCTTGTCGTTTGATCCCAAAGAAAAGGAAGAAGCTTTGATCACTCTTCCTGGAAGTCACAGCATATCCAGCTGCACAGACTGAGTGTTTTTTCCTCACTGACAGACATTAAGTAGTATAGAAGTGGTATACAGTACTTCAATCGAAAGAAAAGAGGCCAGTGTCCAACATAGGGTCAATTTACACATCGAATAAGGAGGTCACCTGATCATGCAGTGGTCAGCTCCAGAGACACTGCAGTGTAAACACATATACGCACACACTTTCAGAAAAACATGCTCCACCCCAGAAGAGCAGTAAAGCATCAGAGGGCAGAGACAAGAGGATATCCATTAGCAAGTCTCTGCAATTGAAGTGCAGTCGGGTGGCAAAAATTCAATGCAGATAGGACAAGTTTTAAAGCTAAATTAGAATTTCCTTTCCACACATTTAAGGTAGCTACATAAAATTCAAGGCCTGGCTTCTAACGCTGTACGAGTCGTCTGTCTGAATACTTCTCATAAATCTTTACATTCCAGCATTAAGAGTGGAGGCTCCACAGATGTTGCCTTTTTATGCCTCCTTACACAACTGGTTCTCTTTAGCGATAAAGCGAGACAAGCCAGAGAGACAGCAAGTAAACTGACTCATCCTGAGCTGTCGCTTTATGCGCTTCAGCTGTCACTGAGGTCCATTTTTTAGAATTCTTGTATTGCTGCTCTACTGTTAGTTTGCACTATTGCAGAATTATTTGGAGAACAAGAGGGTTGCATTTGTGAAAACAAAGACATTCAAATACAAAACCAACTTGTGACTCCCCTGTGGCTTTTGAGGGGGTCACGCTGATCTTATTTCCAGATCGCCAGACCACGCCTCTATTTTTGCTTGTTAACAGTGCAGACCCAGCAGGGATTCAAGTGATACATTACCGTTATAGTATTATAATCTCTTCCATTCACTGTCAGATGATAGCATGGTACTTCCAGGGTTGCACCATTCACACAGTCACTTTTTTCCTTTTTATTTGTCTTTTTCCATCTTATTCTATCGACTGTCCATTTAACTCTGGCCGCCATTATTCTCTTTTCCGTCTTCTTTATTGCTCCCCTCTCCTCTTTCGATCCATCCATCCTCCCCTGCTGTTTGACAGGGCGTGTGTGTTGTTTTTATCCATGTGACATCGGGTCTCTTCCCAGGGCACGTCCCGGGGAACAGCAAGTTCAGCTTGATGGCCCCCCTGGGTCCTGCCCCTTTGTGAGCCACTGTGTTCCTTCTGTAAATTACAACCTGTCCAGTGCAAACACAACACTCATGAGCTAAAACTGAAATATACTTTCCTCGCTGTAGAGCGTAATGTCATATACCACAGTATGCATGTGAGCAAATGCTTACATTGTTTGTGCAGAACTGCATCTACACGCTGACATACATTTCAGTACAGTTTTTGCAAAAGTGTGTGGTCTTTGTAGATGCATGTACACACATTAAACCACAAGCGCACACACACACACACACACACACACACACACACACACACACACACACACACTACATGTTTATTCAGGTATATCCTTCCTGACTTTTCCAGTAAACCTGTAGTCATCATGTGGTTATCGCTTTGTGTGAAAGAAAGAACGAAAGAAAGAGAGACATAAAAGGATTTGAAACTGCCAAAGGTAGTGGTTTCTTTTGTGGATGCATGTCTGCTTTGTTATGTGATACTCTTTGCCAGTTTTAACGGAATGAAAATGAAAAACACAGGGAGTCATGCCAGTGTAATGAAACAGAAAGAGATCTTAAAGTAGTCAGACGGAGAGAAATCGAAAGAGAGATTATTTGTCCAAGGAGAGACAGAGTGGGTGATGGACTGATGGAAAGATTGCCAAAGGCTCTGAGATAGTGGCACTATAATTAATAGGTTGTAAAAGGAGACGAGCATGCAGTTTGCAGGACGGCAGCCCTTATGGCTCCCCATCAAAGGTAAATACAGCCACGCTGAAATAAAGGTGGAGTTCTCCTCTTTGATTTTATACCTGACATTAAAGTAGTAAGTATAACATGTTCATGGTAAGAGGAACCAGCTCATACTAGTGAAACTTTTGAATCTGTTCTAGATTGTTGCCTAACGGGAATGTTACATAAGCTTGTATCTGGAACAACAAACATGAAGATGGTTGGTTGTCCGCAATATATACTTTCCATTACATTCAGATCCTTGCTAATAAACAAACACACAAAACACACATAAGTAGGCAGAACAGCAGGCCTGCAGTTTATCTGTGGTGCTGCCAGAGTATTTTATGCCTCTTGTATGACTTTTGGCAGCTTTACTGCTGCTTAGTAAACATCCACAGTCTATTACGTGGCTCAAGAGTTGGCAGTTCGTCTTGTAAGCGGAAGGTTGCAGATTCGAGCCCTGGCTCGGACAGTCTCGGTCGTTGTGTCCTTGGGCAAGACACTTCATCTACCGCCTACTGGTGATGGTCAGAGGGGCCGATGGCGCGATATGGCAGCCTTGCTTCTGTCAGTCTGCCCCAGGGCAGCTGTGGCTACAACTGTAGCTTGCCTCCACCACTGTGTGAATGTGAGAGTGAATGAATAGTGGAATTGTAAAGAGTTTTGAGGGTCTTGAAAAGCGCTACATAAATGCAATCCATTATTACCTGCAACTCACTCCAATTATATTTCTATCCACCACAACTGCTTGTCACCAGAGAGCACAGACATTGCCCCAACTATCAGTGTATTTGCATCTTTTAGATTGCTTTTCTCAGTATGTCCAGTTTCATTTCTTTTTTAAAAAAGATTTATTGTGGGACTTTTGTTTATTCAACAATTCAGCAGTGAAAAGCTGACAGGAAAGACATGCAGCAAAGGGCCCCCTGCCTGACTCAAAACTGAGCTGGTACATTTCAGCCATACGGCATGTAAGCACCTGCTCAGTCAGTGAGCTAAACTGGCAGGTTGCAGTAATGCCAAATCTTTACTTATTGCATTGTTTAGCAAAAAAAAAAAAAAAAAGGATCCTCTGTGTATTAAGTGTTTTCCTGATTGCTTATATCTCAAAGGTAGTTCCATGTGTATATATATATATATATATATATATACATATATATGTATATATATATATATGTATATGTTTATTTTTACTTTGTTTTTGTGACCAATCATTGTTCTGATGACAAAAGCAAAGATCAACATCAGATATGTTCTTTCTTTCCATGCAGGAGTTAAAGTGGGATTTAACAAATGGGGGGGACACTAAGACTAGGTATAGGCGTGGGGAAAAGAATTGCTGATTTCCTAGCCCTATACCTACCTAACTAACCTAAACTGCAACCCTTGATGTAACCTAGTAAGTGTACTTTAGGGGTAGCCACTCCCACATAATGCATCACTGTGAACTTTATCGCAATCCTGCAAACTTTGTAAGCTTTGAACAACACTCAGCTTTAACATCATTCTTCACTGGCTTTGTGTTAGCATGTTGTCTGTACAGATGTTTTCCAAGAGCAGAAGTTGTGTTGGAGTATAATGCAGTTGTTTCTGTCCTGGACACAGTCTGCATTTTGTCATCGTGCTCTTGTCTTTTCTTGCAATAAAATGAAAAATAACGTCCAAATTACGACTCCTCAAAAGCTACAGACTGCTCCACCATCTTCCACCTCCCAGCACACAAAGTGGAATCCATTGAATAAGAAATAAAGTTGTTGTTAGTATGACATTGTATTGTGTTTTTTATTTGTATTGCTATGTATCGCTTTTATTTTATTTATCTCTTTAATTTCAAATACTTGTACAGCACTTTGTTTGAAAGTGCTTTATAAATAAAGTTATTATTATTATTATTACATCATTGTCGCTGTAATGTAGTTAGTGAATTTAGTACAGAAACACATTACATTACTGTGTTATTGAAAAATGTAATGTAATTACAGTCACACATTACTTTGGAACATGTTACATTCAACACTCTTGATAACAAGTATGCAAGTATTCATATGCATTCATAATGAGGAAACATTAGTATAAGAGAACTATCGCCCATATCTGTAACTACTTTTGACTTCAGAAGATCACTAGCTGTGTTACTCAGTGTTTTTTCTTTAAACTGGACGAACATACTTTTTTATAACAGATTTTTCTTACTTATTCTACTTTTGTTGCTGAGCTTCTGTTTATGCTATTGTCTTACAGACCACAATTTCTGTATATTTTCTCATTCGTGGTGGTCCCAGTAGACTTTAATTAACTGAAGCAGTACTAATTCAGTCTCAAACTTTGTTTATCTGTGTTGTAATCGGGAAAACTTGCATATTGAAAAGGTTAATTCTGAATGTTTATATCAGCTTGTTCGTTCAGTCTCATATTTCTGATCCCTACAGACTGTTAACTTCACACAAAGAAACACTGAGGCTCTGAGTGTTTGTTCCCTTACTGTACCCTGTAACACAAAGGCTTGTAATCTTAACAGTCACCAAGTACTCATAACAGGGAGGCTCAACGTGATTTAGTGTGTTTGTGTGAGGCCAAAAGAGGGGATCTGAAGGCGTGATAATGGGGGTCCAAGGAGGAAAGTGATACCACACTAATCTAACTTCTCATTTTACTTCCCTCCTTTATTTTCATTCAGCTGCCGCTCTTTTTTCTCCCCCTCCCTCCTTTTATGCATCTCCCGCTCATACCACCCTTACTGGTGTGCATTTCTTTCCATTAGGTTACTGTCTCCACCCTTTACTTTGTTGCCCTTTCTTAAATATATAATAATTTGGTCTATGCCTGTTAATTCTATTTGGTGTTTTCAGTTGTTTCAGAAGTAGTAAAAACATGGAGAACAAACACTGTTACAATGGTGTTACAAGACTCTATAAAAAATTGCTGTCAAAATACGGTACATTTAGATTTGATATGCCTTTATTTAGCGCAGTCGTGTACTGTTCTGTGTGAATACAACTGAATACTTTAAATACTGACACATTTTAGGAAAACAAATATCATCAGCAAGCTGCTCACATTTTTAGAGTGTAATACAGTATTTTTATTTGGGGACCACAATGGAACTGAAAACAACTGAGCACAATTACTTAAAAATGATGATGGAGGTTATTTCAGTTATTCTGTATATAGACTTGTAGTGGATATCTATCTATCTATCTATCTATCTATCTATCTATCTATCTATCTATCTATCTATCTATCTATCTATCTATCTATCTATCTATCTATCTATCTATCTATCTATCTATCTATCTATCTATCTATCTATCTATCTATCTATCTATCTATCTATCTATCTATCTATCATAGAGCAAGCAGCTGTGAAACAAACTGTTATTTAGGGAAATCTAAAAGCTCTGGAGTCACATCAACATGTACTTGAATGTGCGGTGGAGTCGTATTATGGGAAACAAATGTGTATTAATTAATTAATTTAATTGATGTTATTATTGAGCTGTTATGTAAATGCTGCTATGTTAGCACTCTATGTCTAAGACAAATAAAGGGACAATAAACGTTCATCCCTCTTCTTCTTCTTGATTCAATTCTGATTAGCCATAATGACGATGTCACGAAGTACATTTGAGAATATTTTTAGAATTGTACAAACTTTTTGCCTTATACTCTGTATGTTTGCACATGTTTTAATAACATTTTATTACAATAACATATTTTCTTTTCCATTGATTTTCCATCTCTTTATCTAATACACTGTAGTTCTTTACCCTCTGTGATGCCATTGACCCCTACTGGTCACCCCAATAACAGCATCTTTTTGAATACTATACAATTTTAATTACTTTTATTTTATTTTTTTTAAAGATCAGTTTCTTTTAAATCACTGTTCCTTCAGTCATTCCTGTCTGTTTTCCTTTGTGTAACAGATGTTGAAGTGCTGCCATTAATCAACTTGTGACAGATATTAGTAAGTCGAGTTGTGAATGTTTTTAAAAGCTAATCTTGGATTTAAATTCAGCTTGAATTGAGGACAGTTTCCCTCCTGGCTGGTCTTTTCGTCCAGATCTGCTTTCAGCTCCATCCCTTCCTCTCTCTCTCTCTCTCCCACTCTCTCCAGCCCACTCAAACTCCTACACACTGCTTATCTACCTCTCACCTACATCCTCCTCTCTTCTTTTGCCTCTCTTTCTAACTCTCTATTTCTATCTGTTAACACATGCTCTTCTCGAAACCCCCTCTCACCAGCTACTCATTGATGTGTCCATGCTAACATCCAAAATAACAGTTTCCAGTTATAACTTTCTATTTTAGAAAATAAAAAAAATTAAAAATTAAACTTCTAGGTTCCATAAGAAACCACAAACTGCAGGTGACAGTATCAGTTCAGTATTCCTTAACAACAATTAAGGAAATGAGAAATATCATCTTCCTTTTTGAAATATAGAGAACTGTATTATTAAAGAAATGTACAAAGACTGTATGGAAAATTAAGAAAATAAAATACATTTTTTTCGCTCAAGATATTACTTGCACCAATAGAGATGATAGCTGCATGCATAAATTGATGCCATTTGTATGCAGACACACACACAAACGCGCGCACACTCTGAGGGTAAGGCGGTGGATTAGGTCCCATTTACACACGACTGTAAATTACCCAACACTTCTCAATCAATTATTCATAATCCATAATTAATTATGAAACAATCAGTAATCCAACACCAGTCCACTTGGCTTGTGGTTGCCTAGTAACCATGACCCATATTAAATGCCACCATTGTTGTCCGTAACCAGAGCTCCAATTTTTCACATAGGTCTTGTGAACTGGAGGGCATTGCATTTGAGAGTAAATAACGTGTGTGTGTGTGTGTGTGTGTGTGTGTGTGTGTGTATGCACAGTGAATGCATTGATGCCTGGCTGTATGTGGCCATACCATGCTGGTTGCTTCTAAGGTTGATCACATACGGAAAAACAAGCAAGGCTGGTTAATAATGCATTATTTTGGCTTGTGCCGGGAATGAGTTGTGGCCTGCAAGAGACCACTAATGGGACACGCCACGGGGAGTATGAGCAAAGAGCGCGGCGCTTACAGCCAGACAATGATGCTATAACACGTCTGTGGGGACACATAACCGCGTAGTGCACTACTTTGTCGGCACTTGTTCTGGAACTGCATCAGCAAGTTCCCATATGGTGCTCTAGAGGCCTGAATGAATGATTTATTAAAAGTTTTCGGGTGTTGAGTGGCCATTTTTTTTAGCAGGAAAGTGTACAGTAGATCACTCTCCTAGCACTCTACTGCAACAGCACTTTGAAAGTTAACCTTTTCTTTCTCTCCCCCCTCTTGTTACACATCTCCATCAATAGCTCTTGCCTTGCCCTAGAATAGGACAAGGCTGTCTTTTTTAAATACAACTTCCACGTCCTACTTCCACAACAGGAGATAAACACAGCCTGTAAAGATAGAGCTCGTGTTTTTCGCTCCTCAAACCATCTCCACGACATGTGAAAATATCCTTCGTTCTGGGGAACATCCTGCCATCGCCGAGAAAAGTTTATTTGTTTGTTCGAGTGCCCTCTCCTTCAAGAGGTAGCCCTTTTTTTTCCTTCCCACTGCCTGAATCTGTGTGGCCCTGCTTGGGAGGTAGAAGGAGACAAAGGTGAGAGCAATGAGGAAAAAGTAAATGACATAAGACAGCTGAAGAATGAGGGAGAAAAACTGAATGAAGGAGAAGTTTGAAGAATGAAGGGAGGGGAGGGAGGGAGCACCGTGTGACCAGACTGTGCTTCCTTCCGCGCCAGCCTGAGAACCAGGAAGTATAACTGCTTGTTCCTGCATTATCGGGACTAACAGGAAATGCAGAGGTCTTCAGAAGGGGTAAAGTGTGTGTATAAGACTTTGGGTCAGTAAACAGTAGCTCGTTGTTATCGCACATAGAAGGCATTTGCATTTTTGCAAAAAAAAAAAAAAAACAATGTAACATAATTGTAAAAAAGAAAGGAAAGAATAATCAATCTAGTGTATGCTAATGGGAATTTTTACTGACCAAGACACAGAAGAAGTTCCCTTCAGTTATAGGGAGCATTTAGCATTTCAGCCCATTGTTTTGCTTTTATGGCTTGCAACTTTGTAGTTTTTTATTGACTCTCATGGGCCTCATCAGCATCAATATACCACAAACAAAGCTCTGACAAACACTGCCTGCTAGGAATCAAACAGTGGGCAGTGAGTCATTGGCTCGCTGGCAAAGCACGGAGGAGCTTTTGATCAAGAGGTGGTTGAGACACAAAGCAGAGCAATAAGTTTAGTTCAAATTAGATTGAACTCAAAATGAACCTATATGATTAGTTATAGGTTTCAGTTTGCACTACCCATAACTAACCATATCAGCTTAAATGGTTACACAGTACTGTGAACAATAGGTGAAAAAAAAGTTAATGCAGGTTTAATTTCTCACAACATGCTTTAATCCTTTTCTCTCTCTCTGTCTGTCTGCTGTCTGCCTGTCTAGCTCATATGTTACCTATCTTTAGTAGCACTAAATAACCATCCTACATTTGAGTCTTATGATGTAACTTCTGTTGAAAAGGATCATAACCACTAGCACAGCGCTCACACAGTGAAACTCCGGAAAGTCTGGGGTTTAAAGATCGTTCACCCCGCTTCTTTACTGCGACTCATCAAAGGCTGTCAGTGCTTTTATACCCTCCACATGTAATCAGTTCAAAATCATCCAGCCATATTCCCACTGTGATTACCTCACTTTGATGATAGTGTAGAAATTAGACTGTAACATGTAACTGGGGATCCACTGCTAAAGGCTGCACCAACCATGTCACAACTGTCACTCAAGGTCTCCCATCATTGTTACTTTTTTCTAGGCTCAATCTTTTTTGTCTCCGCATATGAGGCATTTCTTCAGCACATTTCCAGCTGAGTAAATGGATGACATCTAGGAGGGGATGTTGGATCAGTGGATACGGTCTGCAGTGTGGGCTTCTAGCAAGCCAAGAGATCATCAAAATAATCACTGTTGCCTGTGCAAACACTATGCAGGTGCTCAGGCACAAGACAAGATGAGACAAGGCCCCCCCACACCAAGGGCCAGGGAGCAGCAGGTTGCCTTGGGAACCCTCGGCTTTCTTGTCATTACTCCTTCGCACATCCCCCCCCCCCCCCCCCACCCCCAACCCTTTTTAATCTGCACCATGCTTTCAGTGACAACCCCCTCCCTCTTTATGTATACACACAATACATGCATGCGCGCACTCACGTATGAAGAACCTCTCACACACAAGCAGGCAGTCAGAAATATAGCTACATGACCACAGACACACAAACACACACCAGGCCTATAAAGATAACCATGATAATACCATCTCTGAGCCTGTAAACCCCCTATCAATTTGTCTGTGCCTGCTCAATTTGGATTTCTGGCAGGAATTGAATAAAGCCATTGTAATAGCATATTTCTCTTATATACTCTATAAATCATACATTACTAGAGAACCAAGCTTTTGATCCACTTAAATGCAAATGGGATTCTTTGTTTAATAGTATTGTTCACTAAGAGGTAAACCCACCCTTTTCCTTCTTGCTCTCAACCTTATCCTTCATTATTGTATAATCAGAGGCTCCTAATACAACCCCCAGCCCCCCGAGGTCTGAATACTGCTCGTCTACTTTTGTCTAGGCACACATTTACTTTTATACAATCTATATAGCACTTAGATTGCCCCAGCTAAGGTTGTGACCCATGTTTAGGAGTGCAAATCTTGCTCTATCCATTGAAGTGTAACAGGGAGGGAGATGAAATAATGTTGGCAACCTCCGGCAAACTACCCTGGCTCATCACCAAGTGAAATCACTGCACTTAAAATTGTTCACATAGTAAATCTTCATGAAATAATAAATAGCAACCTGCTATTGTTCCAAGGTGTGACCGTAAATCAAAGCACAAGTGTAAGATTTGCACAAAATGTGTGTTTTTCTTTTGATAGAAATGCTCTTTTTATGCCCTGTAAATGCACACTCTGGACACCGTGAGGATTTTTCAGCTCACTGTGGTGATTCGGTATGTCGTGCCTGTATTTAAGTGAATTTGGGCCTTGAGTAAATATAGTTTTGTCTGCAGTATATCAAGAAATATTGAATGTGTTTGTGATTTGCTTGGCTTTCGTTGAAGGTGGCACTTAGGACTGTATGGTGAGGCGCTTAACACTGGAACTCTACTGCCTCTCAGTGGTAAGCGCCCAGTTCAGAGAGGGCTTATTTGAATTTTACATCTGGAACTGAGAGCAGATTGGAAAAGATACAAAGCACATAAATGAGAGAATGGTGGGTAATGAAAGAAATACTTGAATTTAATGCGCAAAGTTTTAATTCTTACTGGATCTGTCAGTTAATTAACTGATCATTTACATCTAACATCTAAATCTTTAGATGCAATCACTCAGTTTCAGACTCTCTAATGTGCTTTTCTTTGGCTTATGTGACTGCGGACATGTTTTCGATTCAACGATGACTACAGTTGACAAATTAGATTAATCAGCAATGAAAATAACTATTGTTTAAAGCCTTAAAACACTGCTGTGTTTAAGCAGTACATCAGGAAAGACCCAAAGGGCCTGTTTGGGTTGATATTTAGCAAGATGAGCTTAAATAAGCTTCCAAAGTTCTCAAAATTTTTATAGTGAACTCTCTGATGTGGAGGTGTGGTTACCTTCACGTTAAAAGCCCAAAAGTTCTGCATGGTAAAATCAGGTGGAAGGTATAACCTGTAGTCTAAACTCACGCTGGAAATTGGCTGGGTCAACACACAGCACTCCTGATTTCTGGCTGACACTGAACACATGCCCAAACACACCTACACATCCAGTCATTTTGGGTCATGGGAACGCGACGGCGCACTCACACTGTGTTTATTCTGTATGGCTTCCTATTTGAATGTGTCCTTCTCACGAGACTGTTAATGGCTTCCCCTTTCCCAGGGCAGGGCAGCGCGATCAGACCTTATCCAGGTCATGCCAGGAGGGCAGGAAGTACCAGGAAGAATGAGGTAAGTCGCAGACTCTGTCCTCCAAACGGACTCCCTTTTTTCCAAACTTCAGCCAGGAACTGAAAGAGCAGACGTCTCCTGAGAAATATGAAGTGTGATTCCTAAGAGCGCTTGCTGGAGAAGTATTTGTAGACTGTTGTTGTTGGCGTTGTTGTATGCGCTCATACACAATATCTGTGTGTTTGCTGTGATTGCCAGGCAGACTATTGAAGGCCTTATGAGAATTTGTGCATGCAGGGGAGGGGTGAATTTGCACATAGTGAATTGACGAATTAGCTAAAGACAAGCACCTTCATTTAAAGTCACAGCAGGTTAGGTCCACTTATGATGAACGGCGAGCGTTATTGGTGTACATCACTTCACAGCATGCTGAAGATTTATTGACTAAAGGTTTGCTTTGGCGATAGGCCCAT
The DNA here is from genome assembly GCF_057382275.1 of Copadichromis virginalis. Classification (NCBI taxonomy): domain Eukaryota; kingdom Metazoa; phylum Chordata; class Actinopteri; order Cichliformes; family Cichlidae; genus Copadichromis; species Copadichromis virginalis. The sequence goes on along the minus strand of NC_140632.1, from coordinate 5,971,235 downwards.
CCCTTTAAATGTCTCGCCTCGAGGTAAAAGGGTGTATCTTAGCAGAGGGCTGCAGGGGAATTGGCTCTCCAAAAGAATGCAAATGTGACATTTTAGCTTGAATAATCTTCAGTGGTCCGGACAAATGTTGACGTTTTGTAAAAGTGATCCAGCTACAGAGATGGCTGCTTTAATTTAAGCAGGAACTTGTAACTGAAAAGAAAAAGGAAAAAAAAAAAACCTTCTCCCTGTTGAATAGACATTAGAAGAACATGTAGGTAATATTAGAGGAACAGAGAAGCTTTTCCACCACATGAGGGAGCTATTGTTAGATGGTTGCCACTCTGTCATACAGCATGAACTGTTCAGCTTCCAGAACAGCTGAGATGACATGAAGTTCGAATAATGACGTGCGACACATGCCTGTGTATGTGTTATTAAATAGCTGTTGGAAGCAGAAGACAAAAACATAACTGAGGAGATCTATTCATTTAGTGTCAACACACACATATTTACCCACAGGATTGCTTACACACTCTCACATAGGGCCCTTGAAGGGAGTTTGGTATTCAGCGTTGCTATGCAAAGGTAAATTACAATAATTTTAGAATCCAAAGGTGGAAATAACGCACTGCTTTAGTGCCAGCGGGACTAAATTGTTAACTTCAGTTTTGCTGTTGCTCAGAGCTGCCTGAGGTTGGAACAGGAGTAAAATGAAACATGATGGGTATTAATGAGAGAAGTGAGGTGAAAAAATGCCACTGGTATCTCATTTAAAAGCCAATATTTAGTATGGACTATATTAAGGCCAGTATTGATTGCAGCTGAGCTGTGTGTCTGGATCGATTCACTCATTGAGTGGCTTGCTGAGTAATATCCCTGCCTGCAGGTGCTGGGAGTAAAGGTCATATCCCCACCTACTTCTCTTACTCTCCTCCTGCCAGCCACCTCTTATTTCTTCTGCACCAGTCTCATTCCAGATGTCTTCATTTTGGTGTCATTCAGAGTGGGTCTGGTTACCCACGGCTGTCTTTTCTTTTCCACAGAAAGAGCTCCCAGTGTCACTGAGAGAAACATCGTTATCGCTGATTGAACAGGCCAGATAATTTACAGTCTTATACTGTCATTCGTAGATGGTAATTAGGTGCCTTTTCACACTTGGTTTCAGATGAATTGACAAATGGTGAGTGGTTCACGAGATGATGGCTATGTAAACGAACCGGCTTCTGATAGATCTGTTTGTCTTTCCCAGTGACCTATTAAATCAAGGCCATTTGTTTTGTTCAAGCAGCCATAATCAATAATTTTCAAAACAGCCCTGGATCAAATAACAACATGCAACATGAAGTGGTTGCTTGTAGGGACGAGACCCTTGAGAATAATTTCTGAGAATTATTTCACGGGTTTTTCGTTCTCATCATCTACACTGAGATCTTTTTTTTAAGATTCTTTCTGCTCTTTCTTTTCTTTATTGTAAACCACAGCTTTGCTGCTCTATTTGTATTTCTTTCATCTGTGTTGAAAAGGCCTTGAAAACATGCTGAATGAAGCACAACAGACGGATATACATTTGCAGACAGTTTATTAGGTACACCTATTCAACTGCTTGTTATCGTGGCATGGTTGTTGTATTTCAGAAACTGCTGACCTACTGGGATTTTCCCACATAGCCATCTGTAGGATTTACAGAGAAGCCCAGGAAAAATTGAGAAAATATATAGTGAGCGGCAGTACTCTGGGTGAAAACACCTTGGTGATGACAGAGGTCAGAGCAGGACACACGGCTTCAAGATGATAGGAAGGCAACAAACCTCAAAGAACCACTTGTTACAGTACAAGTAAGGTGCACAGCAGATGGGCTGCAGCAGCAGAAGACGACAGCGGGTGACACTCCTGTCAGCTAAGAACAAGAAACTATAGGCTAGACGATAGCAAATTGGAAAAAGCATTGCGTGGTCTGTTGAGTCCTGAATCCTGCAGTGACATTTGGATGGGAAGTCAGAATTTGATGTAAACAACATGGATCCATCCTTCCTGGTGGTGGTTCTGTAATTTTTGTTGTGTATATTTTCCTGACACACTTTGGCCAACCTAGCCTCATTTAAACACTACAGACTTGAGTGCTGTTGACCATGTCACTCCCACATGACCACAGTCTGATTTCTTGAAGATGACGGTGAGTTCATGGTACTCAAACAGCCTCCACAGTCACCACACCTCTATCCAACAAAGCAGCTTTGGGATGGGGTGGGAGATTCACATAAACTGATATATTAAAATATATTCCTATCATGTCTTTATCTCAAGACATGATCGGAATCATGATCGGAGGTTTCCCATGTTATTTCTGTATGATGATGTTTGCAACAGCTGTTTGTTCTTAACCAAGCAACTCCTATGAAATTATTCCACATGCTGTTTTGCAAAATTGTGAAACATTTCTCAATATTTTGTGTAGAAACAAAACAAAAAAACACCATTGCTACCTTTTCTGCGCTGTATGTCTGCAGTCTTTCTTTTTTTCTTTTGCCAGCATCTTATCACCTTAAAAAGTGCTAATAAGAAGTAATAATATGTAAGCATTGTGTTTAGCATGGGCCCCAAAATATGTCCTTATAGGTTACAGAACATATTTTTACTCCCACCAGAGACTGTAATATAAAAGCAGTAGCCAACAAGGAGACCTTTCATAGTACTGCACTGTAATAAAGTAAGTAGAGGAGGATATCTTCATTAGATTTCTTGGCTTCCTCTTAGCTCTACGCTTCAAATTGTACTGTTGGCTGCAAGGCTCCAGCCCAGTCAAGCCATTAACATACCTGACATGGTACTGTACTGACTCTGCTACTAATGAAATGTCGATACAGACGGCCATCTAGCCCAGTCAAATGTTAATTGAGGATGTGATGGATAGTGGCTGCAAGGCTTGGCCCCTATATCTCTTCCTTTCCTCGTCACCAGTGTGTGAATGTGAGAGTGAATGAATAGTGGAATTGTAAAGCGCTTTGGGTGCCTTGAAAAGCGCTATATAAATGCAATCCATTATTATTATTATTATTGTCTGAGTGTGTCTCTTTCTCTGTGCTTGTGTGGGAGACTGAAAAATGTGTCAAAGCATGTAGAGAATGTGCTGAGCTTTTAGTACGCTTTACCAACACTTCCTACAAAGCTTTGTCAAAGGGAGAGTGTGAATGCTGTACTTTTGGTATTGTAAAGTCCTCATATTAAAATATAAAGTGCCTTGAGATTGCTTATGCTGTAAATTGGTGCTCTTTCAGAAAGACTGAATTGAATTAATCATTCACCGAGTTCTTGAAAGCTTGTACCTACGAAACTGGTTTTGAAACCCCTTCTAAAAGCACTGAATTACGCAAAGCACTTCTCTGTATGACATTTTTGAACATCTCTCCTTTCATTCGGAGCCCAGCTTACTGTTCTAACCTATTGTGAGAAACTAGAAACACAGATGTGCAGGGTTATGGCACAGAGGCTGACACCATCTACATAAAAAATGAAAGACATTAAAAAGAAATGATCGGGCGGGCTGGAAGCGAGTCCTCACGGGTGAGTAGTTCACCTTTAGATATCATCTTCATGAAGCCCCCTTGTAGGTGGCGGTGCCATTTAAGACAATAAACAGAAGCACAACTCTATTCATCTTCTTCCTCATGAGCGCTGCTGCATTAACTTCAGCTTGAGGCAAAGAAATAAACTCACTCGTGTCTCTGGATAGCAAGGATAAAGATAAGGAGCAGAGCACACTGGGGTCATTAGTGGCATGGAAGAGAAATGGAAAAGGTTAGTAATTATTGCTCGTGTTAATTGGCTATCACCATTAATGAGATGCAGTGGCTGAAGAGAGGAAGAGAGCGGGTGGGGGTTTAAGAGTTAGGTGAAAAATGTCATGCGCAAGATCAGCTCACCCCTAGAATGGAAATGTTGTCTCACTTTTATCTGTGCCGTGATTAATAGGGCGTCCGAGCGCGCGCATGCATGCCTGTTTTCTCAGATGGTGGTCTGCGTACAGATTCATACCCAATGAGAAATTAGATACTCTGTCTTGTTAACATTGACCTTTAGTCTAATTACTGGAACTGCTAATTACAACCCCGCCTCCTCCCCTTTTCTGCCCTCGGTGCCCGTGCACACTTGACACGCTTGCCACAGGGTATTAAATAGTGCATGTCTGCTTCAGTTAATGAAAGTCATACATTTGCAAACACTACACTGAGGGAATTATATGCCACTTCCAACCTAATATTTTATGTGGTTTTTTACTTTAACCACTTTAAAATTTTAACATACCTTGTTTAATCACTGTTCAAAAACTGCTCCCATAAGTGCTTGGGCAAGCATGAACATTACAATACGTGCACGTTCTTTCTCCACAATGAATCATACTGCAGACCTTTTGTCTGCTTGTGCAGGAAGCGCATGTGATTCTAGGCAGAATCAGTGGGGGGCAGTGGATATCAGCATGTCAACACTACTCTGGGGAATGCTGTGGGAAGCATTAACTGTAAATATAGGAGTGAATGGAATTTCCCTTCCTCCAGATGTGGGCTTGAATGGAGATGGCACGTTATTCACAGTGGATTTAAATCTGATGGCCGCTTTAATGGTGACAAGTGTGGGCTCGGCATGACAAAAGACAACGTGATGAAATAGTAGAAGAGAGAATTGGGAACGGTGAGACACAATCTGGGAGTTAATACAGAGTCCCAGAGAATGTAGACGGATGTGTACAGCCTGGTAATTGAGGCGTCTGCGTGTGTGTCTAATGCCTGTGTCTCTATGTGTGTGTGTGTTTTCTTTTTAGGTGCAGAACTCTGAGTTCCAACATTGTTGACCATGCTTGTATTTTATTTTCTAGCTAGTCCACCGAGTGGACTAGCTAGAAAAGAGCAATGCCAGCCTTGCTGTCTGGTAGAGCCTCTGACAACACACATAAAAACACACCTAAACACAGACACACGCACACACATACACACACACGGCCTCACCAAAAACAACAGCAGACCCATATATCAGCAGCTTTCACACTCCTGAAGGACAAAGAGGATAAAATAAAAACCTTTCACTCATATTTTTCCCTCAGTTGTCACAATCTATGTTGTGGAAGGAACATAAATTTGTTTACTTGGTTGATTTACCGAGGAGCACAACATAACATCACATAAATCATTTTCTTTTTTTTTTATTTCTGCCTGCAGTGGCTGTTGCTGACAGCTCCTGGATACATTGAGGGGAGGTGTTAGCAGTAGACGCTTACTGCTGCTTGAGACAGTAGTGAAGAAATGTTTTGTACAGTGTGTACTATTGTTTGCATCACTTGGGAAGAAGGTGCTGACTTTGAAGGCGGGCGTGGTTGAATATAAAGACCTGAAGAACTGAAAGGGGGTGGGGCCTATTCCAGTTCTCATAGGGCGAGCAGGAGGGCACATCCCAGACAATTTTTTTAATCAGTGAAATACTTTTTAAATCAATACTTTAATATTTTTATACTTTATTTTTAACTTGATTTTGGTGCCTTGACCCTCCATCCCTGTCTGGTTGTTTCAGCTTTGTTTGTGGAGAAAGTTTTGTTTTCTCTTTGAACTGACTGCACGATGCCAACAAATTGGACTGGCTTTTAAAATTCTTTCATGTAAATACACTTTCTAGCATAATTTGATACCAGCTGCTTATAATTAAAAATGATTATCTGACTGATGCATATCATTTAATAGGAAGGTGTGTTTAAAACTGAAGGCATGGTGTGGGTAAACAAAACCACAAGATCAAACTAAAATTAACATATCAAATGAAGCTTTTATCAACAAAAATGTGGAGTGATAGGCTTTTGAGAAACCCCCCCACTCTGGACCTTGTAAAAGGCAGCAGAATGCTTTCATGGATGGAAAGAACCTCTTACAACCCTTGAAGGTTTGACATAGGTGAGCTCCTCGTTCAGTGTAAATCACACCAAGCACCAATTCAGTCTTTGAAATGCCATGCAAAGGAGATGTAGGTTGGTAGAGATGCTAAAAATGAAGGACTGAAAAGTCAAATCAAGATCATTATTCAATAAAACCTCAAAGGAGCAGGTGACAGGAGAGGACCTGAAAGGACAAAATGGAGGAAAACATAAAAGGGACTGAAGGAAGAAAAGGATTTCCTACCCAAGGCTCTTTCAAAATACCTATCTAAGGGGATGTGTTAAGTATCTTTAAATAGAAAAATCATAGAGCCTTCTCTTCCTCCTCCAGCCTCCACAGACTGTATCTCAGACAGCAGAGGTAATTGTTTCTGAGAGGATTTCCCCAAGACTTTTAAACAAATGCCTAATTTAGGAGGAAAACATTTGTAGAGCCCCTCCAGAGGAAAGCGAATCTTTGTGTGGGAGCTCTTCTGTCTTAACCCTCAGGCCCTGCCAGCTTCGGCTGCCTCTAGCCGCCTTGCTGTCATCAAAAGTGAAACCCAGATACATCAGCCATTCAGCCCACAGCACAGCCAGCCAGATGGAAGAAGAAAGATTTCTTTTTCAGGGTGTGGTGCAGAGCATTTAGACACAAGCAGAAGATACACCACACTGGGTACAAACACACATTTGATACCTTCTCTGTACCATTGGCAATTCCTTCACTTGCATTTATCAATAAAGAAGATCCCTGCAGGATCACTTACCTATACAGAAGAGCAAAGACTAGGAGAATAAATATGAGGAAATTTTTGCAAAGTTTTGATTACATGGCTAAATGTATTCCAAACTATACAGTAGTGTATGCTCTTATGAAATGCTTTAGCATCATGTCAGTAGTATTGAGCCTGTGCAATGCAACTGAAATATATAAAAATGACAGTTTTATTCATTCAGATATGCTTGGAATAATGTTACAGTGTGTAAAATTCTCACCACTAGATTTTCCTACCACTCCCAAATGAAGTGCACAATCCTGGCTATAGGATAGGTGACTGCTATAGGACAAACATGGATTAGTCAGCCAAGAGAGATTAAAAATATGACACCCCCCCTCGACTCTGTATCTAACAATGGCCACGGTTGGCTGGAGTGTTTCTACTACTGTTTAAACCAGATCTGCCCCAGGGTTTTCCCTATGAGTCTACTCTTTACCTCAGCTGTCAATGGTGATGTGTCTACCTTTATTTACTCTGCAATAGGCTGTAAAACTTTGTAAACAGAGTCTTAAATCGGTCTTAAATGAGCAATGACCACCATATTGAGATGAATTGTTGAGGATGCGCTAAACTGTTTTTGTCGCTGTTAGCTACTGTTAGCTCTGTTACCTGCTATGTGCTGGTGATAGTTAAACTTAGGAAATATACTCTCATGTAATGTGAAATCATCAAACTATGTATTTGTGGGAAAGTGTGATTTGTAGGACAGTCAAGGTTTATCAATATCAAGAATAAATCACCACATTTGTACACATGTATAAATGTGTATAAATGTGTATAAATGTGCCATGTTAAAGCCCCAACTTCAGTTTAGGAGATGATGCTTGAAGTGAGGAGAAGGAGGATGACATTTTATTAAGATGTTTGCCACGTTGTCTCTTTCCTTCATTTTTTTTGCTTCTTTGGTGACGATGACCCCGTCTCAGATGATAAAACATAGCCTTCATATCTTGAAGTGGAAGGTGCAGGACCAAATTTAAATAACCCCCCTATGTTGTGAAAATGCCTACAACTTCTCATCTCCTCCACATTTCGAGTATTATATATATGGCTGATCTCTAGCCCCATACATAAAACACTATTAGACAGAAGGGAGATGTTTTTCCCGACCACTGTATTTAACCCTCTGATGCATGAATTATGAAAGCCTTGGTCAAGATTTTTTTCTTAAGTGCTTTTATTCTTCTCAGGACATGAAAAAAAATGTTCAACTCTTTTTTTCCCCAAAAATATGTTTTTTTATAAAGTTATAAACTTGTCCACTCCAGTGGACTACATGCGCCTGAGCACTTAGCATGAAATACTGTGAATTTACTATAAAAATTAATTACCTTGTGTTCTATTGTAAATATACAAACACTTGTTTGCTTGTATCCTTTGAAAAACATCTCAGCAATTTTTTTGGAACTTTCAACTCATAAGGCCCCAATGTTTAGACGTAAATAACAAAACCAATCAACAGTCCTAGCTGTGAATCCTACACCTGAATATGGCAAACTATCTCCAACAAGAGAAACATTTTTGAGTCTACACAGTTCTATAACGATGCAGGACAGTATTACCAAGCCCTTAGTAGCATGCTGGAAGAAAACACAAACTGACATCTTAGTCTCTGCATCTCCAAACACTTCTGTGTTCATCACACCTAGGCTGTCCGTAGTTCCTATGTCTCTGTTCTGCTCTGGCAGCCACTCTCATCATCACTGGACTTATCACTGAACTCATCATCACTGCACTCATCAATGAAATCATCATCACTGGAGCTGGATGGAATTTCCTGGACTATTCTGTACGCTGCCTTATTCTTTGCTGCATTTGAAGTCTACAAAATATGATAAAATAATTATTATAGTAACTCAAACTACAGCTGATCTGCACAGAAATATACATTTTAAATGAGTAGCTTATAAATGTAACAATTATATGCTTACTTATAACCAAAACAGTCCCAAAAAACAGTGAGACAATTTATGACTTATGTTAAAAAAATATAGTGGGTAATGCATGATGTCCACTACAGTGGACACATGGTTAATCGTAGTTTTCTACATATTAGACATAACAATTTCTTATTCCAAACAGATAATATCCTTCCCTAGATGTTACTGCATATCATCATATTTTTTTTACCTGTTGGGCTCTTTTAGCATAGAAGGATTGACAGGATATGCCAGCAGTGGTCGGCAGGGGTGACAGTTTGTCTGCCATCTTTGATTCAGAGGAAATTTACTTGCAGTTGCACTAACTGAACACTGAATTGACCTCAATGGAGCATGGCAGCAGAGAGCACTCTAGAGGCTAATATGCAGTTCCACCATAGAAACCAATGCATTAAAGAGATATGTACGTTTTAGTAGCTGTCCACTCCAGTGACCACTATGCATCAGAGGGTTAAAGATAATGGGAAGCAAACATGGTTGCTTCCGCAACCCATAGACCGACTCCTATGTATTTTTTATAGATTAATTACATAACTATGAGAGTGTCTTAGTTATTCTGGAAGATGTAATTACAGCCTATTCTATGAATACTTATGAGTACGGTATTCTTTCTTTTTTTATACATAAGGAACAGACAAATACAGTTGTGACAAATATAGCAGTCCCAGCTGACAGCAACATCATTTCTGTGTGAACTTGGGTCCTATTTGGAAGATGTTCATAAAAATATTCACATAAATACACATAAACTGGGCTGTTAGGATTATTTCAAAATTCAGGGGAATCAGGATAAATGTTTTTTTCTACACACTGCAGCATATTTCTGTATATTGCAGCGTCAATGTTTTTGTTTTTTTTCCTACTTTACTGGCATCCTGGGTGCTATCGACTGCGAGCCCACAGACTATTTATAGCATCACTGTGAAAAGCATTGGCATACTGTTGAATGATTTCATTTTCAGTTCTGTCAGAGAGCCAGCTCTCTCTCATATAAATCCATTCTCTTTCTTACGAGAGGTTGAATGTACATTCCTGACCAATACAATATGACAATGACAATGTCAGATACAATGGCATTCACTGTAAGGCCTTAGACTGGTTAAACTGTTAGGGCCGCTGAATTTTTCTGTGCGTTTTCATCAGTTCGAAGCCATCAGTTTACCTTATGCTTATAGGCTGGATCAGGTTATCTGAATCAACCCTTAGTCATGCTGCTGTCAGCTCATACTGCTGTAGAACGTCACGTGAAGCACTGAGCACCTCTTCACTCCCTTTATGTTTATACATCACATTACATTTTTTGTCTTTTTTCTCCCTTGGTGTGTTATTTCTCTGTCTCCCTATGTTATCTTTGTCTTTTTTCTTCTCTTTTGTTTCCACTTCACCCCTATGGCTTCTCCTCCCTGAGCCTGGTTCTGCTGGAGGTTTCTTCCTGTTAAAGGGAGTTTTTCCTTCCTACTGTTTCAAAGTGCTTGTAGTTTTTACCTCACAGCATAAAGCACCTTGAGGCGACTGTTGTTGTGATTTGGTGCTATATAAGTAAACCTGACTTGAACTGAATTTTTATCAAACATCAACAGGGTGGTAGCCTGAAATCCCAAGATTATAGAGACTAAAAGTATATAATGCTTAATATTATAATCCATTAATCTCTGATTTTTTTTAAACTGAGATAAAAAATAAATCTTTCTATGCACGATAAAGAAATGATTGCTGTTCCCAAGACTAATTCCTGCTTCTACTATTACACCAGTAAATCTACATATAAAGTCCACAAACTGTTTCTTTACTGACAAAAATTAAAAACAATTCAACTTGTCAGAAAAAGTCAGGCCTCAGTACCAATCCCAGCTGGATGAGCCACTGAGAGACAAAGGGAATATCTGCAGCATAGAACTCCAGATCTCCAGTATTTCTGATTATCAATTTAGGAAAACATGCCACAGAAGGAGGTAACTGATTAAGGAGAATCAAAGTGCTCTTTAACCCTCCTGGCAGATGGTCCATCAGCCAGTCTGGGTCTGAGCTCATTATTTTTCAACAGGCATACATTCGCATTTTCGCAGATTTCTTCAAATTTATCTCTTTCTCGTTGGACACAGGGAACAAACCCTGCTCTGCATTATTTCCACAAAAGTAATGGAACAACATTATACTGCACAAATGTATCTCAGCCTGTAATTGATGTTACCTGAGGCAGAGAGGAAATGTGGAAGAAGAATAGAGACTGGTTGAGAAGCGGAGTGAGAGAAGCACTGTCAAATACATCAACTGCATGGAAAAAAATAAAGCTTCATTTTTGTCTTGTACTTTCACTCGAATGCTTTTCTTTACAGTGCTCCAGAAAGCTGGACAGCAGCTCAGAACTCTGAAGTATAAAGAAAGAGAATATCTGGGTTGGAGGCTGAATTTCAGACAATCTTATTATTATATGACTAGAACCTTTGTCAAACAGTGCAAAAGTTTCTCCTTCAGAATCTCAAACAGAATCTCCTTCAACAGAAATGTTATTATGTCTAAAATGTTGGAATTCAAGATTAGAGGCCAGTTTTGTCACATTTTCACAATAACACAAAAGCATCTGTTCAGCATGCGTTGGATTCTTTTCCCTATTAATATAAAAGGTTATAAGTATCAGCTTTTGAATTAATTGGATGGTCACTGTCAGTATCACTCAATTTTTCTTTTAAAGCCTGAGGAGTTAGAATGCCAAAATAAGAAGCATTGCTCATTTGTCTACACACACACACACACACACACACACACACACACACACACACGTACAGAGAAGCTGAAGCTGTATATATCCTGCGCCACACTGAAGGACTACCTGCTCATCTGGCTTTGCTGACTCATTCAAACAACAATGGTCTCATCAGATCGCGACCGTTTTACCTGCAATGTCTGAAAATTTTTAAAAAGCCCATTATGAGAGGTTCAAACATCCAAGAAATAGACCTGGTCGGTCTTGTGCCTCATTTCTTCTTTTTTCTTTCAATCTACATCAGTCATAGCCACTGAAATGATTTAACTGACATATTTACTTTACCATTATTATGACTACTTAATTAACTTAAATAACTGAAATATTCCTTAGTACACCACACTGTACTACAATGTAGACTATGAACTACTTTACTTTTTATCTGTGGAGTTTGCTGTAGTACAAATCGCAGTGTTTTGAAAATTAAAAATGATATAAGTGAGCTCAGGTCCCTCAAGCTTCATTAGCTGCTTTGTTTTGACATTACACACCACAATAGATGTTGTGAGAACACAAAGCTTTGATGAATGTTTGTGTCAGAGATGCAAGTAACTGTCTTACTGTGCACACTTTTTGTTGAGCCAGAAATTATTTATGAGTTAGTCTATGATTTGGAGGTTTTTGGATTGATCTAAGGGGTGAGCTTATAAAGGAAAAACAGCATGGACGCGTGTTAACGAAGTGTCAGACACAGTGTCAGCGTTGAAAAAACCAACAGTTTTAGGCTAAATTGTAGCGTTAAACACTACAATAGTCTTAAACACTAAAAAATGTTTCATAACAAAACAAATACACCACTGGTTAAGATTTTCTAAGCCCTCCCACCAAGTATATCCTTTAAGATGAGACCCAGAAGAAGGAGGCAGGGGTCAGAAACAAAACATTAGCTTCAATAGCTAAATGCCAAAATCCAAAAATCTAAACAATGCAAAAAAAAAGTCAAATTCAAAACATCATGCTACAGTTAGGCTAGTTAAAATGGAGGCTGGAAAAAGTTATTGTGGTTGTGTGCAATAAACTTGTAAGCTCCCTCTCTTTACTTTAAAGACAGGGACCAGACCTACAACCACTCGCAGTCAGTTGCCTTTTTCAAAGCAAGTTTGCAACATGAAGAAAGCAATGAAGCAGCAATAACATGGAATCAGTCTGCCATCAGTTTGGGATTGAAGGGGGTCAAGATGGCAATTATATGCAATCTGTTTGTGATAATACTGTGATTAACTGCAATAAACTAGCACAAATCACAAATCTGTTGCCTTCTACATTCACAGAAGTTTCTATTAAATACTTACAGAGTCCAACTAGAACCTCACAGATTTGAAACAGAAATTCCTCCAAGATTAGAGATGTAGTTGCTGCAAGACTTTTGCTGCAAAATGATAGAGGTGCAACCTTGCTTCTAAAACTTTAATAGGAACAGACCAGGGATCGTGGCATACACAGTCTTTCAAATTGGTGCATTGCTACCTTTAGAAAAAAGGTAGACTAAGAAAATACTCTGTCGTTGGGTGGGTACAGAATTTTTTTTTGAAAACTGGAAGCTTTTCATTTATGCTTTATGTGCCCCTTATGTTGTTTTTTTAACTTGTGATCTGTTCTTTTGGATTTAAGAGATTTTCAGGTTTTAGTTGTATTAGTTAGTTTTGTAGTTTTTACTCTCCGGTGCATCTGAGTTTGGTATTTCAAATTCAAATTCAAATTCAAATTTTATTTGTCACACACACACAACCATACACAGTATGACATGGGGGTGAAATGCTTGTAGCTGTACAATGCCCGACCATTAAATGACAGAAGAAAAGTTCTACAATATTTACAATTTACTACAAAAATTTACAAATTAACTTAGGAATTTACAGTAAAGAATGTGCAAATAGCAGAAGAGATTATAAAGATAAGGATTATAAATTATAGGAATTATAGGATTATAGGAAATGTGTGGTGGTGCGTGTGGTGACGTGTGTGAGAGTCCAGTCTTATAGTGACGTGTTTGGGAGAGTCCAGTCCTACACCTGGTTCAGGCCCCGAATAGCCTGGGGGAAGAAGCTCCTCTTCATTCTCTCTGTTTTGGCCTTAAGGGAGCGGAAGCGCTTCCCAGACCTCAACAGTGAGAAGAGTCCATTGTTGGGATGGGAGAGGTCCATCATAATCTTCCTAGCTTTGGACTTGCACCGCTTGGTGTAGATGGACAGCAGGTCAGGGAGCTCTGATTGAATGATGCGTTCTGCCAAGCGCACCACCCTTTGCAGATCTCGTCTGTCCTGCTTGGTGCTGTTCCCAAACCAGGTGCAGATGTTTGACGTCAGGACGCTCTCGATGGTGCAGGAGTAGAAGTTCTTGAGCACCTTCAGTGGCAGATGGAAGTCTCTAAGTCTTCTGAGGAAGAAGAGACGCTGACGGGCTTTCTTAACCAGGGTGTTGATGTGACAGGACCATGACAGGTCCTGAGTGATGTGGACACCCAGGTATCGGAAACTGTCCACTCTCTCCACTGGCGTGCCACTGATGATGAGGGGTTTGTAATTCCTCGCCTGCTTTGTAGTGAAGTCCACGATCAGCTCCTTAGTCTTGCTGATGTTTAGGAGGAGGTTATTCTCCTGGCACCAGGTCTCCAGGTTCCTAATCTCCTCCAGGTAGGCCGTCTCGATGTTGTCGGAGATCAGGCCCACAACAGCAGTGTCGTCAGCAAACTTGACAATGGAGGTGGTGTCGGATGTGGCTACACAGTCATAAGTGTACAGTGAGTACAGCAGGGGGCTTAAAACACAGCCCTGAGGCACTCCAGTGCTGAGTGAGATGGAGGGGGAGACTTGTTTTCCTACCCTCACTGATTGGGGTCTGTCTGTGAGGAAGTTGAGGATCCACTGACACAGTGATGAGCTGAGTCCTAGATCCGTCAACTTGGTGAAAAGCTTAGAGGGAATTATTGTGTTGAATGCTGAACTGTAGTCCACGAACAGCATCCTAACATAATTCCCTCTGCCAGTGTCCAGGTGACTCAGGGATGTGTGGAGCAGGTGAGATATGGCATCGTCTGTGGAACGATTAGTCCGGTAAGCAAACTGAAGTGAGTCGATGGTGGGAGGAAGTGAAGAAGTGATGTGATCTCTCATCAGTCTTTCAAAACACTTCATCACAATTGAAGTCAGTGCTACTGGACGGTAGTCATTGTGGCAAGCGGGCTGTTGTTTCTTTGGAACAGGGACAATAATGGACCGTTTGAAGCACGTGGGAACCACAGCTTGGGCCAGGGAGAGGTTGAAGATCTCCGTGAACACCGGTGCTAGTTGATCAGCGCAGGCTCTAAGGACCCGGCCAGGGATTGCATCTGGTCCTGCTGCCTTCCTGGTGTTCACCCTCCTGAAGGTGTTCCTCACGGCATGCTCTGTGATGACGAATGCATTTTCTTCACTGGTGCACTCCGAGCGCGCGCAGCCGTTTGTTGTTTTAATTGCTGCGGCGTCGAAGCGAGCATAAAACGTGTTCAGCTCATCAGCCAGTGAAGCATCGGCATTCATCATTGAAGAAGCTGGTCGTTTATAGTCCGTTATAGTCCGCAGTCCTTTCCACAGGCTCCTAGAGTCGCACTGTCGTAGCTGTGACTCTAGTTTTTCCCCGTAGCTCTGCTTTGCCTTTCGGACCGCGCTGCGCACGTTGTAGGACGCAGCCTTGTATAGGTCCATATTACCGGAGACAAGCCCTTCATTGTAGGCAGCGGTGTGTGATCTCAGAGCGTCGCGGATGTTTTTATCCACCCACGGCTTCTGGTTGGGAAACGTTCGGATGATAGTTCTTTCTGCTGCGTCGTCCGCTAGTTTCCCGATAAATCCCACAACCGCTTCCATAAACATGTTGATGTCATCAGAGCTGCGCCGAAACATGTCCCAGTCTGCGTCATCCAGTGCGTCCTGCAGCGCGGCCACCGATTGGTCCGTCCAGCGAGCGACCTCCCTCCTGATTGGTGGTTGCTGCTTTAGCCTTTGTTTGTAAGCAGGTATGAGGAAGATGGCGGAATGGTCCGATTTTCCAAATGCCGGCAGGGGTTGAGCCTTGTAACAGTTCTTGAATGGGGTGTAGCAGTGGTCTAATGTCCTCGTGCCCCGGGTGGGGCAGTTGATGTGCTGGTGAAGGTTGTGAAATGTCCGTTTGAGATTCACTCTGTTAAAATCTCCCATAACAATGAGTGCGGCATCTCGGTGAAGTGTTTGTTGATGTGTGAGAGCCTCATGTAGCTCACATAAGGCAGTGTCCGAGTCCGCGTGAGGCGGAATGTAAACAGTGCAGGCAATGACCGCAGTGAATTCCCGAGGGAGATAGAAAGGGCGACACTTAACGATCAAAAGCTCCAGATTGGGCGAGCAAGAGCGTGTGAGTGGGGAGATGTTTGTGCTGTCGCACCATCTGTTGTTCACCATCAAACACACTCCACCACCTCTTTTCTTCCCCGACTCCATTGTCCTGTCCATGCGGTAAACCGAAAAGAACCCCGTCGGCTGCACGGTGTGGTCTGGTATCGCTGGGTTCAGCCAAGTCTCGGTGAAGCAGAGGAGGTTGCAGTCCCGAATGTCTCTCTGGAACTTGATTCTGGCTCTGAGGTCATCAAGCTTGTTCTCGATGGTTTGAACATTGGCTAGCAGGATACTGGGCATGGGTGCGCGGTGTGCGCGAGCCCGTAGCCTGTTCCTGATGCCGGCTCTTCTTTACCTCGAGGCCGTCGCTTAGGGTCGCGTCCTTTGTTCTCTCTCAGGATCTCCTTTGGCCAGGTTGGGTCCGGAGTTAAACATGGTGAAATGTTCGTGTACTGCAGACCAATAGAAACCAAAGTGTCTCTACTGTAGCGGATTTGTGTGTTTTGCATGATGCCCATGCAAGATTATCGCAGATATACCAAAAAGTGACGAAAAAGTGGAGAAGTTAGGGCAGAGCATCCAGCACGGCAGCCGACCTCACCGGCGCCATTTTAACAACATTTCTGGTTCCTGCTTCTTGTTTTGTGACCTTAGTTCCTTTGTTCGTCCAGTCTATTCCTAGTCTCGTCTCAGTGTTTTATCATCTGCATCTCCAATGGAAGTAAGTCTTGTCTCTACACTTATTTACCTCTCTGGTTCCCCAGTCGTGTCCCTGTTTAGTTCTCTTAAGTTTATGTTTTAGTTTTTAGTTCAGTGTTTAGTATTTGCTGATTTGGTTTGTCAGTCTTAGGTTCAGTGTTGCTTCTCCTGTCTCTTTAGTGTGTAATAAGTGTCAGCTGTGTTCCTACCTTTGGCCTTTTCCCTCATTATCCTCTTTAAGTATATATTGTCTCAGTCTTTCCTTGCCCTTTGTCGTGTTCACTTCGCTTGTTAGTGCTTGTGTTCCTTCTGTGTGTTTGTTACCGGCTCATGTTTGGTTATGTTTTGCATGTCTTCAGCAATAAAGCTGTTTTTATGTTGTGCTTCGCAAGTCCTGCATTTAGGTCACATTTGCCCATTGAAAAATCTACAAAAGGTCCATCATACCTGCTGTACTGCACAGTGGTTGCAGCACAGTAAAGATTTTTTGGTGTAAGGCCTAATGCTGAGTTCAGATTTATATGCCAGCCCCTCTTCACCATTCGAGTTAATTGTGGATGTGGCTGATTCAGAAGTGAAAAGTTATTTTTTCCATTTTGAGCACTTCACAATGTCAAGCCTCTAAGAGCTGTTTTGAAAAAATTCTATTAAAACATTGTGGCAGAAAAACAACATTAGCATTATAATAACATATTTTAAGCAAAGCAAAAGCTAAATACAAACCCACAAGGTGAGATTGACTGTAAAGTCTTTGTGTGGGCTAATTGTTGTCCTAACGGTAAAATCAGCCACCAACTTTGCTTATACTGTAATTTCAATTTTCACTTATAGGCAGGAAAACAAACCTATTTAGAGAGCAGGTAGCAAAAAGCCTCCATATCTCCCCCCTGCTGTTACAGAAGCACAGTAAACTTAGTTTAGAGTTTACTTTTAACACCTATTGTGCTGTTGGGGTGAAAGGGGAGTGTGTATGATTTACACCTATTTCTTCTTTTAAAAAAATGCAAATCCTCTCTGGAATTTAGTAAGTACACTGTTTATATAACTTGAGTTATTATTATTTTTCCTGTTGTAGAAATTCCTGGCAGTGAATGACGACTGAGACAGCTGACTGATTCCACAAATCAGCCACAGGGTGATCAAAACTGTTCCACATTAGGAGGAAGTCAAAAACCAGCCAAGCTCTACACCTGCGTGAATATGACTGGATATTACTACTCAACTGCCAAACAGCTGAAGAATGAGCAGTGACTGTAAAGCATGAATGAAGCAGCTAATTCCAATCAGTGGATCCAAGTGTGGCTTCCGTAATCTGCCAAATATCAGATTTTATACTTTTTGTCTGACATTTTTCTCAGATACGATCAATTTTTAGGTGAGAGTCAAATAACAGACAATTTGCAGTCTGATAGAACCTCAGTACCATCATGGGGAAACTGAAAAGTTGTCTGAAAAAAAGACTGGAAACAAAACATTATGTATAAAATCTATAACACCTGCTCAGGGTCTCACAGTGAGTACAGCATTTATTTGTCCTTTGAAGAGAACTTCATGTTTCAGGGGAATCCGGATGCCAAAAACTCAGCATGCCAATGAATTTTATTACAGGCAGAATACTTGTATAATAAGAACCAGTTGAATACAAAAAGAGCAACTGAAAAACTGGCAGAAGAGTAAGCAGAAAGAAACTAAAGTAAGGCTGAAGTAACAAACAGAGAAGTAGAGACCAGAAGTAGGTGGGTGATTGTTCTTGTTCTGGTTTGTTTATTTGTTCGTTGAGGATTTTCTCAATTTTAATGGCACATTTCTTGCCATTTAAATGATCTGTGGGCTAGTATGCCTTCCAAAATGTGCTACTTTAATCTGAATAACACAGATTAAAAAAATTATAACCATTATAACCACCATAAGAGAGCCTCCATCAAAGTTTTAGAGGATAATCATTTGAATGTAATGTGACATTTTATGTAAGTACAATTTTATGTACTAATCTTGGCTTGTGTATTTTCTTTCTTTTGTACTTTTAACTACTGAAGTTTTCTTTAATACTTGCTGCTTTGCAAGTATTTATTTTATCCACAAATAAAAAGAGATGCTGTGGCCTGCACTATATCCATGAACAACAGAGATAAAAATGAAACAAACACTTAAGTTTTCTTATACACAACTGCTTCTAAGATAAAGCAATTTACTCTCTTGCACAGTTTGAGAGCTAGTTAGATTTAATTGTATTTTTGGCTCTGTGAGCACCATCACAGTGTTAATATTCTGATTATATGTTTACTGCAAGTGCTGAATGAAGGTTTGGTATGTTCTAACATTGTTTTCTAAGACATATTATAAAGAATGAAGTGTGAATTTCTTGTGCATTGCTTAGTTTTCCCAAAAGCCGAATCAGGGGAGTATCGAGTAATGTAAGAGAAGTTTCAGTTTCCTTCCTACACAAGCTGTAAAAGGGTTCTGTTTTCAGCCACCTGAACAACCTACTGTGACTTAAGTTACTTTTGGTTGCTCCATTATTCACCAGGGGTCACTGCAGCAGGAGCACCACATGTTTGATTCACCAGATCTCTAGATGCCCTTCATGACACAACCCAAAAGGATCTCTGTCACCTCTTGGAATCTAATCTGGGATTTTTTTTTGCTTTGTAGGCAAATGTGTAAACCATTACATGTGACTATAGTTAGGACAGTGGATGGTAACTACAAATCTATGCCAGTGCAGCCACTCGAGGACGTGCCCCTCTCTCTAAAGCTATTGCCTGATCAATATTATTAAATCTTTCACAGTTGCTGGCCATGAAGCCCATTTTCCTCTCTTGACCAAGGTGGTGAACTGCTCCCTATTTAAAATCTGGATCACACACAACACACATCAAACATTTAATTACCAGCTGTTGAGGGCAGCTTGAGAGCACATTTTAAAATTTCGCCAACAGAATGCATGTGTAGCTTTCCAAAATTGCACTTGAACCCAATGAGTGGACAACAATGACAGTGACTGCTCTCTATAGTCAGACCGTCGTTGGGGAGAAAACATTAGTTGTTGACTTGTATCTCATCTTTGTAGATTTAGAGGATGCGATCAGCAGAACACCAAAGCTGCTGAAAAAGGTCACTGAGCTCAGGTGCTGAGGTCCAGTAACATGCCAGAAATTTTGAAATTAGATAATAATAATAATAATAATAATAATAATAATAATAATAATAATAATAATAATGTTAAAGTTCATGAAAGTACACTTATAAAAAGACTAAACTAACATGGCTTGTTTGGAAAGGTTGCCTGGAGAAAGCTTCCAGAGACGAGACCAACATGGAGACGTTTGGTCATAAAACACAGGGCCACATTTGTGAAAAACAAAACTCACATCAGCAAAAACACCATATACCAACTGTCAAACACGGTGGTGCCCAGTCTGTGTTGCTCCTGATGAGCACAGGATACTTGGCTTTTGAATCTGTGGGACACTTATGACATGTTAACCACAGCAGTAGCCCTGTTCCTGCCCCAAAGAAGTGGAAAATCATGCTGTTGTGCTGACACAAAGGATCACCACAGTTTCAGCTGTGAGGTGGCAGGTGTATCTCTGTACTGCTTGTCATGATAAGTGTGCGTTTCCCTTTCCTTACTTTATATATAGAAATTAGAATGCCATTTTTTGAGTGCTCTCATGAGATAACCAAGGATGTCAATTGTAGTGGCACTCTAGACTGAGCTGTAGTTTTGTAACTGTGTACATGTACAGTAGGAGTATGACTTGTGTAGAAAAAAGAAGCTTTTTGGAAATTATTTTTGGCTCTTCTCATTCATGTACTGTAGCTACTAGTGCTGTGCTATACAGTGGTCCCTCATTTATCGTGGGAGTTAAATTCTAAAAATAACCCGCGATAGGTGAATGCCACTTTTTTTTTACGATTATTATAGATGTTTTAGGGCTGTAAAACCCGTCCATACACACTTTATACACTTTCTCAGACAGGCATGAACATTTTCACACTTTTCTCTCTTGTTTAAACGCTCACAAGTTCAAACCTTTGTAGAAAAATAAGTCCAGTATTATAGAAAGAAACCAAAGATCAAACCCTGTTTTCAGGTCCAGAACATGGGGATAGAGCAGCTGCCAGAGAATTCAAAATTAATGATACAGATGGTACAGAAGAGGAGTTGAGTAAAGTTCAACTTATCTGACTGTTTTGTTATAATCCGCCTTATGGTCCGAAAAATACGGAAGTCCAACTGTTTGTGCAATGGTTATCTTCCTCTGGATGGCATGGAGGAGTCTGATTGACAACGGTCTACAGCCAATCAGGATGCAGAACACAATGCGCTGGAAAAAAAAAACATGCAAAATTGCACAAAAAAAATCTGCGAAACAGCAAGGCCGCAAAAGGTGAACCACATTATAGCGAGGGACCACTGTACTGATAATCTTCCTATTGATCTGATACCAATACAGGGACAGCATTGCCAATACCAATACAGATGTTTTTAACGTACAGTGGCAGCTTATGTTGGGGAGAACAATGTGTCATGAGGTATGAGATGTCCATCCATCCATCCATCTTCATCCGCTTTGTCCGGGGCCGGGTCGCGGGGGCAGCAGCCTAAGCAAAGAGGCCCAGACCTCCCTCTCCCCAGCCACCTCCTCCAGCTTGTCCGGGGGAATACCAAGACGTTCCCAGGCCAGCCGAGAGATATAATCTCTCCAGCGTGTCCTGGGTCTGCCCCGGGGCCTCCTCCCGGTGGGACATGCCTGGAACACCTCACCCAGGAGGCGCCCAGGGGGCATCCTTGTCAGATGCCCGAACCACCTCAGCTGGCTCCTTTCGATGTGGAGCAGCAGCTGCTCTACTCTGAGCCCCTCCCGGATGGCTGAACTCCTCACCCTATCTCTAAGGGAGAGGCCAGCCACCCTTCGGAGGAAGCTCATTTCTGCCGCTTGTATCCGCGATCTCGTTCTTTCGGTCACTACCCACAGCTCGTGGCCATAGGTGAGGGTAGGGACGTAGATCGACCGGTAAATTGAGAGCTTCACTTTTATACTCAGCTCCCTCTTCACCACGACGGACCGGTGCAGCGTCCGCATTACTGCAGCTGCAGCCCCAATCCGTCTGTCGATCTCCGACTCCCTTCTCCCATCACTCGCGAACAAGACCCCGAGATACTTGAACTCCTCCACTTGTGGCAGGAACTCATCCCCGACCCAGAGTGGGCACTCCACCCTTTTCCGGCTGAGAACCATGGCCTCAGATTTGGAGGTGCTGATCCTCATTCCCGCTGCTTCACACTCGGCTGCGAACTGTTCCAGTGCGAGCTGGAGGCCTTCACCCGATGAAGCCAACAGAACCACATCATCTGCAAAAATCAGAGATGAGATTCTGAGGCCACCAAAGCGAAAGCCCTCCGCCACTTGGCTGCGTATGAGATGTATCATCAGTAATTTGCAAATGAACACATTTTAGTGACCACTGTATGTTTGAGGTATGTTTTTTAACACAATACACTGGACTGAACTTAGACGATAGAAACAAAGTATCGATCCTATTGCACAAGTATCAATCGAATACCAATACCAGCATTGGTATCCATACTATGGCTATTTGGATCAATCTGCCCAACTCTACCTGGTGAAACATTTAAAACAAGGTAGCATTTCAAAGATGGCTTCAGTGTGGCAAGAAGGACTAAAAAGACTCTGGTCAGTGTCACCAAGTTGATACTCAATGCACTGGCAAGTAGAAAAAGGTATACAGGTTTGTTGGACAGCCATGGAAAAACAATCAGTTGTGCTCCTGACAAGTACAATCAGGCTAACACTTTGTATTTGTAATCCATTGTCTCCATTCCCTTAAAAAACAGAAAACATTTTTGTTTTTCCAAAAACAATGACTGACTCATTGTCAAAGATGTTATTGACAAACTGCATGCAGACAGATGTGCACAGCTGGCTGTGTCCATTTGAGTAAATTTGTGGAGTCTATTAGCTGTGTTAAGTTACTTGTTTGGAAACCCATTCTGAGTCAACATACTGTACATATTTATCTTTGTGCTTCCCAACTGAATTGATTTTTGCATTTTTTTTTTTAACATAACATGACAATACAGAGAAGGACAAAAGGCTAATTTCATACTTTAATGGCTCTGAGACGGAAACAAAATGACAGTGTCACTGTCAATAATTTACATTTTAACAATAGCGTTTTTATCCATCTCTACAACTTCTTTTTGAGTTAAAAAGGCTTTTGATTCAACCTGACAAACCTCTACGGAGGACAATACCTGTACAGAGTAATTTGATCCAACTGTTCCATGGTTTTCAAAAATTCAAGCTACATAAATAATTGGTTGGTGCATCATTTGAAAGCAAACAACAATGTGAGGTTAGTGTCCACGGCTCATTAAGAGGACTGACATAGTAGAAAGAGATGACCCTTGACTGCTTCACTTTAAAGAAAAGGCACCAGCCAGAACAAAAACAGCCTCCTCATTACGGACATGGCTGTCACGGACTAACTTTTTCTCTCTGTGACTGTCCCTAAAAGTCAGGAAAGAGGAAGAGAGTTTTGATTATCCAGTCAGCTTTAAAAGAGCCAAGCAAAAAGAACAAAGAATCAGTGGAGTCTGATCCAAAGGCAAACGGGGCTCAAGATGAGCTTTTTGAGATAAGATCAAGCAGAAGACACTCAGCACAGATGCGTGTGATAGTCTTGATAGAGTGCGAGAATAACAGAGAGGAGATTCTGACAGAACGAAAGAGAGACGCTATTGTGAGAAGACACTGGAGAGACAGGAAAAACAGAGAACATGAGAAAGTTTTTAAAATGTGCAGCCACTTTTTTATACCTCCTTTCTTCTGGCAGAATGACCTGTTGCTATGGAAACAACACTCTGGACCAACTGTGTGGTCCAGAGTGTTATAATATAAATAAATTTCTCCCAGTGATTACTGTTGAAATTTAAACTGCCATCTGATTCCATGATATCGCATCCTCATTAGATCAGGTCCCTAGTTTAAACTCAACAACACATTTCTTAGCCAGTAAATTTGTATTAGCATCTGAGCCCTCAACATACTAACAAGTATGATAATCTAATCAAAACTTTTTCCCAATGAAAATTAAAATGCCTTCAAAAATCTAATTTCAAGTGAGTCACGACTGGCAGTCTGATAGAGATGGGGGGAACTGGTGTAATTTAGCCACTGTACTTGTATGCGAGTGTGTGGAGAATAGACTATATAAAAGATGGATTTGAAGTGTGTGAAGGTCTTAAATCTGCATTCTTACTAACAGCCTGCGGGCGTGACTGCTTTTATAGCATAAGAAAGTTTTATTGAATCGAAGAAATTGGGAAAATTATGTTTTGGCTTCACTGATGTATGACCTCTTTCTTTTCTGATGAGTTCATGGTCTCAGTCTCTAAGTTTGACTGTTTTCTATTTTCCATGTTATGGTCCCACTTGGAATCAATAAGGAAAATAGTGTAGCCTTGGGTTTTTTAGTCTTGCATCTTGTTCAGATCCTCTCCTTCCTTATCTTATCAGGTTTAAAATGGATTTAAACTATGATAATTTACACTATGGAGCCCTACTCTCAAAAACTGACATAGGTTTAACACTGTCTGCAAAACTGGAAGAAGTTTTTAGAACATGTTTAGCCCCATCTTGTGTTGGTACAGAATGTGACGTCAAAGGGTTGCTTGGTTGGGTGTGGCTAATAGACTAACATTGGGTTATGTTAGCTAACAAGTGACATTGCTAATAACGCCGTGGAAAACATGACTAAAAATAAAAAGCAGTCTAACACCCCTGGCTACAACAAAGACTTTCACGTTAAAATGCTTTGGATCTATGCTGACCACTTTCACTGTCTGTTTCTTTAGCAGTAAGTGGTTCTTTATTGTTAGCTGAATTGAAATGGCTAAATCCACCTGTTAGTCTTAATTTTAGGGTTTGTAAAGCACTTTTTAAGTATGGACAGTTTGGAGGAGAGACTGTTTGGGTTACCAGACCGATAAGCTGCAGTCTGACTCTGGTTTTTCCTCTTTTTTTTTTTTTTTTTTTAGCATTATGGCTAAACAAACCTGATTAAACAAACAAACAAACAAACAAAACTGGCATTCAGATTAAGAAAAAAAGCTTACCAGACTCCATTTGATTACTACATTACAGTGTACAGGATGACTTCAGCTATAAAGAAGGAAAACATGTTAAATGTTACAATTTTTCTTTGACTTGTGAGAATGTCAGAATTTTTTATTGGTTGGTGATTAGCATCAACACCTTTCTGGTCAGTCCTCACCTGGAGTGCAAAGTAAGGCTTCCCCACTTAGCCTTCGTTGCACTTAGTTTGATCTCCCTGTGCTCTCCATTTTTGCTTTACAGCTCAATAATGCCCAAAAAATTCATTCACCTGGGACCTGTTGATACATCCATATACTTATCGCAGTCTTGGTCCAGCTCTAGGAAGCTGTACTGTGAAGTCCGCTTTGACCTTTCTAAAGCAGTAAGGAGGCACACTGAGTTGCAGGCAGCTCGATGGGTCTCAGTGGGGAAAACAACAACTTGGCATAGAACGGTGTGTACCCAGCGCAGCATATTGAACATGTCAAGCCTAAGTGGACTCCAACCACTCTGTGTCTCTCACTTTCCTTCCTTTCCACAATTCCCTACATTGCTTAATCCTCTCCATTTTTTTGTGCTCCATTTCCCCTAAACTTTCTTTTGGTCAAAAACAGTGCTGCATAGCTTTATTTGAAAATAATAACATTATCTGTGTACAAAGTAAAGGGGAAGGACATGGTATCAGGGACCCCAAAGAGTATTTGCACACTTAAACAACCGTTAAACTTAATTCTTACTTCATGAAACACCAGAAACATACACTGGACATCACTATAAATACATATTTTTTTACATAATAGATCAGGCTAGTTTTGGAAAAAGCATGAACATCATGTCAGAGCTGGTGGAACATGTACATTCTTAACGTTGTTGCTCGAGGCATCTGTGAGAAAAGAAATAAGCACTGAAAATAATTTTTCAATTATTTTAGAGCTAATTTTGAGTTACAGTTGCTGAAGTAAAACTGCAAAGAACATGGAAAATGCAAGGATCGCTTCAGGGACCAATGAAAATTCTCAGATACATAGACACTTAATAAATTTGTTAAATGATACACAATAAACAATGCCCTCTCACAGAACTGTACTAGCACAAAAGAAATATAAAACAGGACTTCTAGTGACAGCTAGATAAACACAGTGTTGCAGTTTGGAGTATTATAGCAGAGACCTCAGTAAATCAAGTTTGTATGATTCGTTTAAATGCTTTCCTGCCTAAGTATTTTGTTCTGAAAAGGAAGTGCCTACAATACATATATAATAAGGCCACCTGTAAGAATAACAAGTCAGCTGCTAACTTGTCGCACACTCTTTTATAAATTCTCTTTTGTAGATTTCAGTAAATTTAAATTGAATTGTGTTAAAATAATAAGAAATCTAGTATTAAAATGTATCTTAACTCAACAACAACAATACAGAAAGGGTGGATTAGGGTCTATATATGTGGCCAGAGGTTTACATCCACTCAATATGGGAATGACTATCATGATAATTTTGTGCTTTTAATGATTTCTTTGAGCTGTTCTTGTCCTTGGTGGAACGCAGTGTATACACTGATCTTTACTGACTTTAACAAAAATATAAGAATTTGGTGCAGGTGTTTGAATTTCTATGTGATTGTCTCAAGTTCTCCTTTTGAGATCTCCTTAGAAACTGCAGTTAGTTGGGTGTTTTGGGGGAGATTAAATGCATAATATCACGAGTTAATTATGTGCAATTTAATTTACTGATTAGGATCACAAGTGCATCATCAGTCGATGAAATACTGGGTGAATAAAGAGCTAAATTACATTACATCAGGTACAAAAGTTCATTACATCATGTATGATTTCCCCACAACTTCTGCTTATAAATGCTGCTGTATATTTTTAGCAAAGGGTTCAATGAAACAAGATGCTAACACAAGACTGGTCCATCTAGACAGCCTTTTGAAAACATGCAGTGTTTACAATGGAAATGCACATAAAAGCCCCGCAAACATGTCCGACAAACAAGGTTTGACAGAGTTCATTTTGAAACCTCTAGTGTCTTTTGATCATTTCTTAGTCTAGTCATGCATATATATTGCAGATGTACAGCTGTTCCTTAAGTGTGCTCTGTGAAGCGTACATGTGTAAAACGTGTAAAATGTATTCACTGAGGAAATTGCTGTAGTAGTTTCTTGTCAGGTCTTCTTGGTGGTGTCCACATAGTACATTGCGTTTAGAAGCATGCAGACAGTCTGATGTGATATGATATGTGGATATCTTCAGCTCATTTTAGCAGCAACTGTGTTGTGATGCTTGCTATTAATAAGAATGACAAATGCAGAGACCCAGGACACTATAGCCTATATATCCTATTTCAGATGCAATACTTACATTTTTGTACACACAGTATACAACATGTTTAGCACATGAAAGTGACAACAAAGGTGTTACACACATTATATATGTACATAATGTTACCATTAAAAAAATTCATATTTTAATGGCCTGGTAAATGGCCTGCATTTGTATAGCGCTTTTCTAGTCCCTAAGGACCCCAAAGCGCTTCACACTACATTCAGTCATTCACCCATTCACACACACATTCACACACTGGCGATGGCAAGCTACATTGTAGCCACAGCTGCCCTGGGGCGCACTGACAGAGGCGAGGCTGCCGGACACTGGCGCCACCGGGCCCTCTGACCACCACCAGTAGGCAAACATGGGGTTAGTATCTTGCCCAAGGATATTTGGCATGCAGCCAGGAGGCAGCCTGGGATCGAACCACCGACCTTCTGATTAGTGGCTGATCTGCTCTGCCACCTGAGCTACAGCCACCTTAATAATATATTATGTTATGAATCATAATGTATAGATAGTTTATAGTTTATTTGGTTGATTGTATTTTTATAGACTCCTAGAATCTCTGAATACAACCTCACAGCACATATAATTGCCAAGTACCATGCTCTTCCCACTAGTGACAGGCTAACAAAACCTATAAAACTGATGGATGTTTCAGAGCCATACAACAGCACAGTTGTTTCAATAGAGAATGTATTGTTTTGCAGGGGAACCCTGCAGATTAACACAAGGGATGTCTATGTCTCCAAGCACAGTGTGCACACCTGTATACTATTTACATATAGATTGCCTGTCCATCATTTCCATTTTGATATATAAGGAGAGGCAGGAGTGATAGGATAGACTGGGAACAACCAGAGATTGGGGAGACTTAGAGGGAACAATATGTGTCAGAATGTGAATAAGGCAGAGAGAGAAAACGAGAAGAATGACCAAGTATAAGCTATAATATCTACTTGGAGTGGAAGTTGCATGTTTTGCACATTATATCAAATATTCTGCTTCCACATGAATGCTGGCAGAGAGAACCAAGTGCTCAGTGTATTCAGTTTCTAAATCTTTCTGTTACCCTGTACACCGCAAAGCCAAAAACCTTGTGTGTACATAGCTTCAAGGTCAGTGATTTTTTTTCACTATAGATTTTAATGTGAGAATGTGCGTTATGAGACCTCCTGTCAAACTGTCAAACTGAAATTTGAAGGCTACTCACTTTCCCTATACTGTAAGTAATAGAATGAGAGGAGAGCTGGATGACGTGTTCAGAAATGGGGCCTCATTCTTTGCATGAAATGTTGCTCTCTGGCACACGTTTCCATGTCTTTCAGCCCAGAGCACAGTAGTGTTCTTGGCCAGCCAAATTGGCTGAAAGGAAATGGCTATAATGTTTGCCAGCTAAACCTGCTGAGTCCCCAAGATATAAACTGGATAATATAAATAACGATATACAACTAAATCCAGTTCTGGTGATTTAATTTGTGTTTGTGATGCTTTATTTGCTGTTTTGTAGTCAGTCCCTTTACAGTGAGCATGAATGGAAATGTGCTTTCTTGGCTGCTGTGTGTCGTGTGATGAATGCAGAAGCTGTCATAACCAACACTATGCTGATCCTTGTCCCTGGGAATTGGTTCAGAGTGTGGCCTCCCAACAGGTGTTGTGTGGCCAAAAGCTACTTTGCTAGGTGATGGAGTTGTAAGGTGCCATAAGAGCAGTGTTGGTCAAGTTATTTGAAAAAAGTAATTAGTTACTAATTACTGATTACTTCTCCAAGAAAGTAATCCCATTACTTCTCTGTCAGTACTTCCAAGCTTTAAATACTGCATGGTTGTACTCTCTCCCGCACTCCATATTATCCATTGTTGATCTACACACGTCTCTTGCTGCCACAGACATCGCACACTTGTACATCATGAGACATTCTCACAAACAAAATCATGGTTAATAACGCAGTGTGCTTACGGAAAAGTAACAGTAATCTTATTACTTTTTTGCCGTAGTAGTTCCTTACTTTACTTGTTACTTAAAAAAGTAATCGGGTTACAGTAATGCGTTACTTGTAACACATTACTGCCCATCTCTGCTTAAGTGTACCTAATATCTACTTTCTACTGTAGCTCTACTTGCTGTAATGTTAAATTTTTTCACGTTTTTTCAGAATAAATCCACAGAACTGAGAAAAGTCATCTGTTGAACTCTGTCAACTTCTTTGTACTTAATAAAAATTGAAAATGAAACTAGCATTTGGAGTCTGTGTTATCTTAAAATGTTTTTGCTTACTTGTATTATTTTGATGTGTTCAGAAATGAGGCCCCATTTCTGAACACATCATCCGGCTCTCCTCTCATTCTATTACTTACAGTATAGGGAAAGTGAGTAACCTTCAAATTTCAGTTGGTGAGTTGAAGAAGGAGCTCTCATAATGCACATTCTCAAATGTCTTATTTCCTGTCTCCCTTATTTATGTCCATTTCCAGTGACCATGAAGTAACTGGAAATGACTTGTCAGATATACAAGCCATAGTCACTTGAACCTTTGCAGACAATTACTGGGCCAGAGGTAAAAAACAACAAATAAACTCCTGTAGATAATTTGCATATTAGTGATCAAGGAACTGACCTCCCAGCCCATTGTTCCTTCAGTGGTGCTAGTTTCAGTCATTATGCAAATATACTGTTTATAAGACTGGGGAAACCTGCAGTCAGCTGAGACTGAAGAAGTCACTTGGATGAATGACGAAACATTTCTCCCACTGAAAACGCTATGTCCAGATGAACAGAATCAACTTCTGGGGATAAACTCCTATACCTCTGCAAAATTCATGAAGTTGGTCACCAATGGCAAGATGCAATCCTTGAGATAGCATTCTTGTGCAGTGAATGCCTAGCAAGAGCTATCTTTATGGTAGTCCTTGCTAGGCGTCCACTGCATGTGGATGCCTAGCCATGCAGTCTGCCTTTACAAATATTTGTGAAAGAATGGGTTGTTTTAAAAAGCTTTGAACTGTGATAGGATGCAACAAGTCATTTCATGACATTTCTTCTCTCCTAGACATCCCCGATTAACTGTTGCTTTTAAGCATTTAGGAACCATAGCAACTCAGCAATTAAATGGCACACCACTTAAAGTTAATAGTGGCTGCAAACACTTTGCTGACTGGGTAAGTGCAGAGTTCCAGACCACCTCTGATTTGTCGAGCAGTTCCTGTATGTTTAATGTATAGACAGGCAAAACTTAAAGTGCTTTTGTCCTTAGAATATAGTTTTGAGTATCTTAGCAAGCTCTCTATGTGTGTCTAAGGTTGTAGAACAACAGTTAGAAAACTTTGATGGGTAGCTGAGTTAGAAGATAGCTCTGATCCAACCTGTGGCTACTGAGTAAAGAGTGTTTGATGCAGGGGGGTCGCTATGGCCTGTTTCCATTTTTTAAAAAATTATCTGTAATGTGTTTGTAACTCCCATAAGCAGCATCATTATCTGGTATATAAATATATAGAACTGTTTTTCAAACCACGTGAGCCTCAGACTCACTGGAGGTGAGGCTTTTGTGAGCTATCCCATCATCAGCTTGTCTTCAGCTGAAATTTATTTGCTAATGTTTGCTCTCTTGTAAGCTCACTTTGGATTCTTTCCACTGGGAATGAAGCACATAATATGGCTTTTATGCCCTCTCTGCTGTTTTGTTTTTCACTGATACTTCTTGAAGTCGGTTTTGCTTGATATTGAAGTAAAATATGTTGGTTCCATGTGCTATTCACAGGGGGCACCTTGTGAGAACCGGGAGGCTCATTAAGAGTACAACACTGACCCTCCTTCACCACAATTATTGCATATATTAATGCCATCACTCTTCCTGCTGAAAAATCTCAATGCGTGCACACATACACTCACCACACCATTGCTAGATTGATACCCAGCTGATTGTTTCCTTTGTGCTTTAATTAATCAGGGTTGCAGCTTTTACTGAATACGCTCTCAGTTTAAGTAAGTGGGGTTCTCTAATGAACGCTTATGTGATTATCACATGTTCAAATGAGCAAATACAGATACCCATTGGTGCATACAACATGCCTTCTCAAAATAATAGCCTGGAAATAATTAAAGGAAAGAGCTTCAGAAAAACACAGCAGCGCTCTTCTCGGTTCACGCTATTTGCACCTCACGTCTCTTCCTGCTGACTTGTGCTGCTTTTAATCTTTTTTGAGACCTCTCAAACTCATGGTGATAGAACACTTCCATGCTGCTTCACAGGCACTAAAGCAGTGACAAGTGAGCAAGCACGAGGTGGCCAAGGTTAAAAAAAATCATCCAGGCATATTTTCCCTCACTTTTTGGTCCTAAAAACCAATCTTTCCCCCTCGAAATTCATCTTATCATCCAACAGGAAGACAGGTTTGCAATCCAAAAATGAGGAAGAGAGATTTCGGTCTCCTTAGAGAGTCTCAGAGTGCGCAGTAGATGTGCTTGCTCCCAAATACTTTGCAGTAAATGGATCAAAATCTTGTGCTGGGGGTTGGATAATTGTTAACACTCCCCACTCATTCTCTTGGGTCACTCTGCAGTGAGCCTGTTGGAGATAATTGGCCTTTCTCTGACTAATGAACAACCAAACACAGAGGAGAATGATGAGCTGTAGAAGAACATAAAAATAAACAGAAATTCATACAGTGGCAGTTTTAAAGGATTAATTATAATTAATGTTTTCTTTCTTTTTTTCATTTTACTGAAAGATGATTTGATTTATATTAAAAAAAACCAAACAAGCACACACACACACACACACACAAGAAAGAAAATCATAATTTGAATGTGTTCTCATTATATTTTAGGACTTGGCTGTAAACTTTAATGATGGATTATGAAAGACTTTTTGCCTCTTCTTTGATACAAAAGGGAAGTTTGTGCATTCAATTACTATTAGTAAGCCACAGTTTTACAATTTTGGACTAATGATCTTCCTCACACAGTACGGTTTGACTTTACATTTTGCCCCTATCAGCATATACATTCTGCTTATGAATCCTACATACAATTTCAAGCAAAGAGATAAAACGGTTAAATGGCATGCAGAGCTCTTCTACTAGCTCCATGGGGACAGACAAGATGGTGTGTGGGTTTGCATAAAGAAAAGTCACATAAAGGTCACTGCTTCGCTGCACCTGCTGGAGAGATTACATCAAGGTAAGTTGCTAACAACAAAGAGAGATATCAGACACTGTTAGGATGGCTAAGGATACATGTAGACAGCACAATAGTTGATATTCATGAAACTGTTGCACATTTTTCGCATTGACTTGGTTTTAGCCTGGCCATTATGGAAGTCTAATGCACGCCATTGACAGTGATTGCTCATTTTGTCTAGAGTCTAAGTAGCTGAGGAGGTCCGATCATGAATGAACAATTGAGTCTATGGGGAAAAAAAGCACAAATTTAAAAAGTACTCAGGTTCATTTGTAGTTTTTTTGATCTCAGTATCACTTTTTAATAGGACATCCTTCATACATTTTTCATAAATTGTTAAAAATGACTTTGTTCATAGTAAATACATGATTCTGTGATCATTTATAGGTCAAGTAAAAGGTTAGGTGTAAAGCCAATTTGCCAGGTTTTGAAAAATCTGTTGTAAATGCTCAGCGATGTCTTTATAAATAATAAGCCATCTGTCTTCATTTATGAAGATTATTAAGTCATCAGGGGTCATTTGATTCATACTTTATGAAAAGCCATTAGCTGGGCATAGTAAATCACATGCATTTATAAAACCTAATAAATCATTAATGAATCATTGCAATAACCCATTAAGTCTGCAGCTGTATATATTTGACTAGGGTTTAATAAATGTTTTTTTGGTTCATGTGCTTTGCAGTCTATTTCACAAAATCATAATGAAGTCAGACAATATTTGTGCGTTTTAGGATGTTTATTATGTCATCATTGAGTAAAGTGACAGGTAACACGTGACAGAAGTTGTCGAAGCAGGATTTAGAAGATCTGAATATTCAAGCACAATAGTCTTTGGGAAGTTAGGGCTTGAGAGGCTGTGTGGGTTGCCTTATGCCCTATTTGTGGCATACTGTGTGGGATAAAATGCAAAATTTCATCAAATTATGCTCATTTTCTGTCCAGATCCACATCTGTTGGGTCAGACCATTACGTGCTTGAAACTGTGTATAAACTCATAAATTGTCAAAAGAAAAAAAGAAAAGAAAGCAAGAGGACAGTCAAGTGGGAAAAAGTTATTTGTACTCATGTCTTATTGCTAAAGTACCAACATCAGTTGAATATTAAGTAATCTGTACTATATTTACAGTATAAATAGTTTTGTTTATAGTGACTTTATGACAATGACATTTTTTGGTTTTTTTTAATCTCATATTTAAAAGTATAAATGCAAACAGTTTGGGTTTAAAGTCCATGTGCAAAACATCAGTTTCATTCTCTGTATTGGAACTCCGGGTTAAAAGAAAGTAGACCCTCTTTGGATTCTCACATTACTCACCTGCCTGCCCACTCCATCAATTTTCATGAGAGTCCAAAGGAATCTAGCCTGACTACCAACAGCCTCTCCACAACTTCTGTTTGAGAAAACCCCAAGTAAGGTTTCACACTTTAGTCGTATAACTACCAGAAACTAACCTGCTCATCCTTGGCCATTGCTGACTTGTCTCTTCTCTCTAGTCTCACTCCAGCAGAGATAATCCTTTCTCAAGTCACTCTCCTGCTCTTTGTTGACATCTATTACCTCTTCAGCAAACCTTATTATTGTTCAATAAATCCTTTATCACTGGTCTGAGTCTGGTCCTTGGGTGCAGTTTCTGGTTAAACATGACAACAGCTCATTGAGCTTTGCTGTCATTTCAATCAGGTTGAGGTCTGGATTTTGAATGGACCTTTGAAACACCTTGATTTTTCTTTCTTTTTTTAGGCACTCTGTTGCAGATTTGCTGCTGTGGGTGGGGTAATTGCTGATATGTTATGCCTTTTAGAAAGATAGCCTGCCTTTTGACTATAGAATACTTTTTACTGGTATACAGAAGAGTTCACAATTATTGTTATAATTGTTGTTATTGTTATTGTTATTGTTAGCACAAAGTTTAATATTGCAGCACATCTTCATATTGTTGACTATAGATTCATTTACACACCTCAAAGAAAATGGAAGACATTGTCAAACACTTTAATGCATTTGTAAAGTAATATTTATTTGCAATAAACCTAGGAATAGGACTCTGCTGTATTTTCTGCATTTCTGTATTGTATTATAATGTATTTGCTGTATTTCATGGAATGTCTGTGTAGAGTCTAGGTCATCCAGGTTATGGTAATCTAAGGAACTTGGAAGGATAGAAAAGCGTCTTGACTTCTTTAAGTGTCTTGAAGATTTTTCATCTCTCCAAGAAGCTTCTTCAGTTCTAAGACCAAATGGTGGAGAGTCCCAGATTTTAAGCCCTAGTGGGAGCTGCCCCTTAAGAGGGTTCGGCCCACTATTGATCATTTGCCTCATTACAAGAGCCAAGGTGTGAAAAAGGGTGCGGATCATAATCAGCAGAGGTTTCGAGTGAAACTATTGTAAGACTTTGGCTCACCCCATCATGTGACCTACTGAGATCAACTGACTGAAGATGTAAGTGGGTGGGAAGGGATCTCAAAACTGGATTACAGGTGACAGACAGTTTGTGTCGTAAGCCACTGCTTCTGTTCAAGGATGGTCGTTCACAGTGGACATAAATGGCTTCTTTCACTCCTCTTTCAAACCATCTGTCTCTCTGTGAACATTGACATCTTCGAAAGAGTGACCTTTGACCTTTAGATGCAGGTGTACAGTTGAGTCTTGTCCCATTGAGGTGGCTCTTCTATGTTGTACCATGTGTTTATGAATTGGATGTTTAGTTTCTCCAATGTAGAGGTCTGAGCATTCCTCACTGCATTGCACATGATATACTACATTGTTTAGTTTGTGTTTGGGATGAACCAGTTTCTGTCTGAGTGTATGGCTGGGTTTGAAGTGCACTGGGATGCTGTGCTTGGAAAAGATTCTCCTGAGTTTCTCTGATAAACCTGCTACATAAAGGATGACGATATTGTTTGATATTGTTTGATATTGTTTGTCATTCTGTTTCTCCTTAGTTGGTGTCTGACCTTCTTTTCTGTGCATCTCTGCTGATTTTATGAAAGCCCGATTGGGATAACCACATATTTTAAGAGCTTTCTTTACACCTGTGTGTTCCTTTGCTTTCCCTCCTGGCTTAGAGGGAACATTTTCTGCCTGGTGTTGGAGGGTCCTGATTTGTGTTCAAGAGGGTGGTGGGAAATTTAATGGAATAGTTCTGAAGCATGACAACATGAACAGATTTCTACAAACATTTAGAAATGATTCATCTCTGCCTCTCTGACTAATTAAAACAATTGAAAGGTAACAAGCCTTGCAAATTTTGTCTTTGTCTTACCTGTTTTTTGGGGGGTTTTTTTGACTCACTGCACTTGCTGCTGAATATTTGCTTGACTGGGAGACAATGACAAAAGGGAACCTACATCTCCAAGGTGATAGGTAGAGACTGAAAACACAGAGGAAAAACAAAACATTTAGCATTCATCTTCCGATCCCAATTTGTCATAGTACCAGACCGTGGAGGGGGGGAGAAAAAGCACCGACATCAGATAGTAAGGCAATGGGAACGGGTGAAAGGAAGTGTGTGAGATCTGTTCAGCTCTGACAAGCTGACTAGTTGTGCCAAAAATGGCATCTGCTGGTTCTAATTACTAAAATGCTTTGGCAAAGCAAGGAAGGAACTTTGCAGAGTTGGAAAGAGCTTGCATGAGCGATGGCTACATCACACTCTCTGATGAATAGAGATACATTATTCACATTAAGCTTCCTTTATAAAAGCAAGCCTAATTCTCTTGGAAGAAAAGGCAATTACAGCAGTCATTCATCACAAAATTATCCAAAATTCAACAAAGCTGCTGACCCATGCAGCGCAGCTCTGGTTTTTCTAAGAGCTTTGTTAGAGAAAATCAGTGTGATTTTTTTTTGTAGTTAGACTTGTAATCATCTTTAAAGTAAAAACACTGCTCCATAACAAGCATTTCGCAATACCTGAAAGCAGTACGCTTCCTTGTTATATCAGAGAGTTCACAGGTTGATGGCGATATGATTCCACACATGACTACCTTTGGCTGTTTGAGCAAGGGCCCAAAAGGGAGCTCAAGAAGAAGCAGTAAGGGGTGGTCTTCACTGATGCTTGAGTGTTGGTGGCTGATAAGGTGACATGTTGTGGTGCCCTCAGGAGCTTCCTCTCTCTACTGCCTCTTTTCCTTACACACACACACACAAACAGTCACACAACACTCAAACACGCTCAGTGTGTTCCTGCTTATCTCAGAGGAACGAGAGCCCCCTCTCCTCCCACACAATCGTTCTGCCTTTCCCTTCTCTTTATCTCCTCACAGTCATTTATTTGGAAGATGGAATCAGAGCAGCTCCCACTGCTAACATGCTGCAGCTCCAAAGACCTATAAAAAGAGGTTCTGAGACTAAAAGAGAGAGAGGGAGAAAGGAGGAGTCAATGGGAGCTTTGTGGGTGAGAAAGGAGGTCAAAGCTAGGGATGGCTAAGAGCGAAAGGTGAAAAGACTAAAACGAGGGTTTGTGGGGAGTACAGGGAGAAATAAGTGGATATGAGAGGATACAGAGACTGGCATTATTATCACCAACTTTTTTTGCAGAGTTGCTTTTTTTTTAAAAATATACACTTTCATTAAAAGCCACAAAGAGGTGGCACAACACGCAAGGTACAAAGTACTGAGACAGAAGAAAGAAGCAGGATAAGGGGGAATAGCAAAGCTTTAGGATTAAAGCTCAGGTAAGGGCGCTGACATGGTTAGACTCGGGAGAAAGAATGAAGTGTAATAATAGAGTCACATGAGGGAATGATGGCACAAGGGAAAAAGGCACCAATGCGGGAGTTGTCTGTGAGTGCAACCAGGTCAAAGGTGTAGAGCTGGTTTGAAATGTATAATATATATGCGGTCGAGAGTTGGCCTTTGTCCATGAAATACAACCTAGATTCCCAGCAGAATTGGCTGTCATTTCCCCCCTATTTAGCCTTTAATTTTGGATGGAATAACCTCCCTTAGGCAGCTATAGAGGACAGATGAAATCTCACATTTCTGTCACCTGCTGATAGACCCAGTACTTCTAGATAAATTGGGCCAGAAAGAGCACTCAGTTGTACCCTTAAACCAAAATGAGCTGCAATGGCTATCTGCAGCTTTTTACCTCACTTAAGTGTTCTTGGTTAAGATGTTGAATTTTTATTTGTGTTCAGCTTCCAAAAAAAGAAAAAAAAATAGCGTAGATAATTTACCCATGGCTTTTAGTTGCACTTTTTTTTTTGACAAATTACAGAAGAAACTTCAATGCTTGATCCCCACAGAGATGAAAGATGATGCTCCTATGTTAGGGAAAATATTCTAAAACACTTCTTCAGTAAAGACTCAGAGAAGAGAAACACACAGAGTTCTTGCTAGCAAGGGCAGTCTCAGAGACTCGCGCTGAGCTTTGCGCTGGTCTTTATTTATACTTCAGTGGTGTGTGTGTGTGTGTGTGTGTGTGTGTGTGTGTGTGTGTGTGTGTGTGTGTCCTGCTGATCAAAGGGTCATAAAAGCACAAAAGGTACATCCTTGGTCAGGAAAGGGTAGTCTCCCCCTCACCCTAAATAACATGGTGAGGAAGTCCAGCAGTTCATCTATATGTAAAGAAGCACTTAAACTAAAACAGACATGGCTACGTTAATCCTGCCGTAAAACAATAAGAGAAGGTATGACCTCTCTCGTGCTCCCAGGATGTGGGTGTGCATTCTACTGTGGAATACACACCAAGCCTTTGCAGCCTGTTAAAGATCACACACAATTAATTATATGCCTCTAAGTATACATGGTTGAATATTTCCTAATACAAATAACTACATGCAGTATTCTACCATATGCAAACTTATATCACTAAAAGATTATACTGACTACTAAATACAATTTTCCATTAACATCCTATTTTTATTCCCAGGCTATCAAATACTGGCTTTGAAAAAAAGGATATAAATAGAGTATAATTTGCAATGCCTTTAAAAAAAGGTTGATTAGTGTTCTTTATTTAATACATATTTTGCCCATACCACAATTGATTACTAAGCCTGACCAAGCAATGCCGAAACATGCAGCAAAGTAAAAGTTGGTGCAAATCAAACAGTGAAGACAAAGCAAACTAAAGGCCCAAGTGGGAATAAATTACTTCAAAACTCCAAATGTGGACTTTACCCCTCTCTAAAACCAGATCATTACCTGCTGACTCCCAATATTGCTGCAGTTTGATCGATGTGTCTCCTTTATCCTACAATGACACAGTTCTTCCAGGGTTACATCCATAGAATGCTGGTCACTGAATCATTTGATGAATATCAATCAGCTATTGCCTACATGGTCTATCACAGTAGTGTGTGGATTGTACACTGTAAGCAGATTTATCAGCAAAAAAAGCTGTAATTCATGTTGACAAAGTCCAAACTTTAACACAAAAACCAAAATATACACATATGAACTTGAGTAACACTCTGTTCTTAATCCATAGGATCTAATATGATATCATCCCACTCTTTGCAGCTATAACAGCTTCAGCTCTTCTGGTAAAGCTTCCCACAAGGTTTCAGAGTGTGTTTATGGGAATTTTTGACAATTTTTCGAGAGTGCATTTGTGAGGTCAGACCTCAATGTTGGACGAGAAGGCCTGGCTCGCAGTTTCGGCTCTAATTCATTCTAAAGATTCTAAAGGAAGTTGAACTCAAAGCAAGACACTATAGAAGCCATCTATCATAGAAAACACCTCAGAGAACACACAAGTAAACATAGGTAGAAGAAGACTTACATTAACGTGACAGACCCGAGGGACCACAGCTGTGGTTCGGATGGTAGAGTACCAATCAAAAAGTCAGTGGATCGATCCCAAGCTCCTCCACTCTAGCATTAAAGTATTCTTGGGCAAGATACACACACACACACACACGCGCACACACACACACACACACACACACACACACACACACACACACACATATTGAAGAATGAGTGTTTGCAAATGTTAGATGAAAGCATTGTATGAACGTGCGTATGACTCACTGATGACATTTGTAGCAGAAAGTGCTTTGAGTGCTCTATATGCAAGACGGGAACCAGAACTAATACGCAGAAATCTAAAATGCAGCATACTAGAATAACAATTAGCCAAAAAGGACTGCAAAACAAACTCGTTACTAGAGAACCCATGAATTAAAAAACAGAAATCTGAGATAACACCAACAGAAGAAATCAAACTCACTATTAGAAAAATGAGATTAAAATCAAAAAGCAGAATCGTACTAAGTGAGTAGAACTCAAGTTGCACAATAACTAATACTCAGGATTAGTAGGATGATAATAAAATCACCTTAATAATAATCAAAAACTTTGATGTACTCTGAGATTTTGGGTGTACATGCCAATACAGGGCTCACCTCCACCGTCATCTAAATGGTGGAATAACTTTTGGAAGACTTGTGTTCCTCCAGTTTTAGCACAGACTTC
This sequence comes from Copadichromis virginalis, assembly GCF_057382275.1. Lineage (NCBI taxonomy): Eukaryota > Metazoa > Chordata > Actinopteri > Cichliformes > Cichlidae > Copadichromis > Copadichromis virginalis. Next base: position 5,931,764 of record NC_140632.1, on the reverse strand, counting down.
ACCAAGGTGCACAGAAGCTGTAATGCCGGTACATGATGGAGCAAAACCATAATGCAGCTTGGTTTTTTTGTTTTTTTTTAATTTCTGATTAAAATAGAGAATCTGAAACTTTTACTAGCTCATTCAGTGTACAAAGCATAACTATGGCTAAATGGCTAAATGGGTTTTCTAAAATTAGAGGAGATCAAACACGCAATGGAGGATGGGCATTATAGCTTCTATCAATCTATAGAACCCTTAATTTCTCACTCATTCACTTAGCTGGTCAAATTGGAGCTTTTAATACAGCTTTGAGGGCTATTGTTGAAACATCCATTAGGTGACAACTAATATTTGGTTACAGCACCCTTTTTACATTTTTGTTGTGTAGTTTATACTGTATTTGCCTATCAAAGCATTATTTTTCTATTTAGTTTTTTCAGTGATAAAGAGTGAATGATTCATGTGCCAGTGGTTGACAGAGGAAACTGATAAGCTGTCAGAATTAATAGGACGATAGGAGACAACTAAGGAAGAAAATTGCATTTTGTTCATGTAAATATCAGTTTATCTTTCTATCATTTAAAAAATGACTTTCTGAAATTAAGTTTCGTCACCTTCATGCATATTAAAATTTCTTGCTATCTGACATCTGGGCTTACTGACTAAAAAGTGGAAACTGCACTTCTCCAAGAAAGCTTAATATCTTTGGGAACTTTTTCGACTCCCCCTCTCCCTTTGGCGACTTTCTTTTTTAACACTGTATCACTGCTAACGAGTCTTTTTGGGGCCATGGTTCCCCACAGAGAGCCTTTCATGCTTATTTCACTATGCTCTTATCACAAAAGGCATTATGAACTTAATTTCAAGGGCACAGAAATTGGGCATTAATTATCCTTGTATTTATTTTATTTTCGGAAACAGCAGCGGTGGGAGCACGATGAGATATTACGCCGCCTGTGAGTGATTGTCTATCAAAGGAACCATTTGTGTATCATGTATCACAGATGTTATCATCTCCATCACTGACAAATAGGTCATTGAGATAAATGTACCACCAAGGTTAGCGTCTCTGCTTTTACCATTACAATGACAGTCGGGGCGTTCGCAAAACAACAAAGTAATTTCACGACGCTCGCTGATAATTACATGACGGTGATATTTTGAATAGCGATGTACAATTACACGCTGATGAGCCGTTGATTATGGCGTGTTTGATTACTCTAAAATGATGTAATGAAATGTAATAATTACTGTTGTGATACACAGATGTTATTGCGCAATTGAGCAATAATGATGTACTGGGAGCAATGGAACAAGCTACTAAAACAAAAGATATTGCACCGGGACTATGACAGAACGAGAATACACAATATCCATGTTGAACAATCAGCAGTTTGTTGGCAGATTGAATCTACAGACTTGCATTCCTCTGTGCAAAATCTGCAGTGTGCAAATGTGTCGTGTACGCTTCCAACATTATTAGAGATTAGAGAAATATAAAATTTACATGAAGTGCTTTGCATTTATGGAAAGTATCCAAATATAGATAAAATTTGATCTGTGTAGTTGCAGATGGGATGCCTTAAAGGGCAAGTCTTGGCACAAGAAAGAAGACAAAAAGTCACTAGGTGCAATGACTCAGTCCCATACATGCTATCTATCAAAACCATTGCATAACAACAAGCAGAGTGATTTATTTTACAAAGTGCCCAGATTTTGGAAAACCAAAGAGCTTTAGACCTCAGGCATTTAGGCTTTTCTGTAATGCATGTATATCATATTTTGTGTTTTTGTTATGCCAGTCTTGTCCTGGCCTCCTATTAAGTCCTGCTTCTAGTCTATGAGAGAAAGAATTAGAGTATTTTCTTTCCCTATAAATTATACATGAGATGCATTCAGAATGTACCTGCAATACACAAAAGTATGTTAAAGTGATATATTAGGCTTAATATAAACTTTATAAACTCTCCAAAAAACATTAGAAACAAAGCAAAGTGTGCAGGACTTTGCATGTTTGCAATTTCATGATTTATTTCAACCTTAAAAGAGGTAACAGCCTAATTTTTGGTAGTCTTTCACTCTTATGAGTTACATCCAGACAGACACACACACATGCACAAACAAACTCACTTACCATAAGTTCTGACTGACAGTGGAAGGGTTATGAATCTAGATAGTAAAGGAGGTGTGCTTATTTTTTACTCCTTTAGGGCGGAGAGAGGGAATGATGAAAGGAGAGTCGTGTACCTGTGGGAGGTCAATATCGACACAACCCAGCTCAGAAAATGACTGGCCTGCGGAGCAGAGTAGTTGTTCAGGGAGAAGCCAGATTGACTACATGGTAGCAATGTAACAGTAATACTGTTCCAAGCCTAGAGGCTCCTGGTCACTGCCATCACTCCTCCATAGATCCCTGCTGAAGGTGCTTTGCCATTTCATGGTGCAGCAGAAATACAGCTATGATGGCTGCTTTTGAGTTTGATACAAAAAAAGTAAAGAAAAGTTTTAGAACAAGAGTCTAAAACAACACCACCGGTAATAATAAACTCTTGTATTCTTGTACAAGAAATTGTTCTGTCAGCCATGCCAGAGAAACCACAGTAGAAAGGTAGCAGGGGGCCTACAAATCTGGATCTGACTATAAACTGACACACATGACTAGCCAAAGTGCCCGGAGACATTCTGTCCACAGTGCATGAAGAGAAAACAGTCAAACATGCTTCGATATACAAATATATGTAAACTGCTGAGATTAGTTCAATTTTTGCACCAAAAGAGGCATATGCATATTGAATTAGATAAGAATAATCAAAGAAAAACAGAGGACTAAATGAACAAATGCAACACAAAGGCTCTTGTGAAAGCAACCATGACAGCTGACAGAGGTGAGATGCTGCTTTCACACATGACCTCTTCAGCCTAAACAAACTCTGCTGTATTTGGCTTGTTCATTTGGTTTGCTTGCGCTGCTGTGGAAGTTACTGTGGACTAAACAATATGGGGCAGTTTATTTGCGGTGCCAAAGCACACAGAGCCACATCATTCTCACAGTAGGGTTTCCAGCTAAATGACAATTACATGCATCTTCTTTCCATCTTGTTTTACCTTTTGGATGACTTCATTGTCAGGCCGGTGAGACTGGAGTCTGCAGACATACTGGTTTCTCTTTGAGGCTGAATCAAGCAACTCATAGTTTTGAAAATAAAATGAAATGATATATAAAAGCTTGACTGATTAACTCTAAGATCAGATTTTCAAAAAGCTATAGCAAAAACGATGGGATTGAAATGATGGGAAGAGGCGTGAGTTTCTCAAAATGGGCTCATTGAGTGCAGCACGGATAAGATCTTGGAAAGGCTGACGGCTGCCCTGAATACTCGAATAAGATCTCTGAGTGCAGACTGGATTACATCTCGGAAGGGCTCGCTCGGAATAACATCTCTGAGCGCAAATTGGATGACATCTTGGGGAGGCACACTGTCGTGAGTTCTCAGAATCGGCTCTTTGAGCACAAGAATGACAACATCACAGAGCGCAGGTATGGCGAAGCTCGCGGCTCTCAAACGGGAGATTGAGAGACCAGTGTTGGACTGTTAGAACAGCTTTGAAATTCATATGAGCTGTTCGCACTAAAGTAAAAAGCACCATCACTTCATGCGGATACCCTTTCGGCGCCAGCTGCGGTCGCAAGGCTGGAGCCGAACAAAAACACCCTGATAACGACTGTGTTTAGTCTGTTCCTTCCCATTCCATGCAAGGCCACCTGGGTTGGCTGGAAGACTGTGTCCTATTTCACTGCAGGGCAACCTGCACGTGGAAAATAAAGCCTTGATTGATTGATATTTCCTCAGACCTAAAAAACATAAATAGTTTTTTTTTGGTTCTCCTGTCTCTTCTTTACCTTTTAATAATACTGATACTGCTAATATTGGCCTATAATATCAGTCTGTCATAAATTGGTTGCGCTCATATTTATGGATTATTGTACCAGCTTTGATTATTGCGAGCCATGAACAAAAAAACCTGCTTAAGTTCCACCTCCTTTATTCCAGTCCAGCATGAGCTGAACTTCCAAGAAACAACAGGAGGTTCTGTACAAGCTTCAGGATCCCATACTCATTATTTCGCCACACCAAAAAATAAGCTAGACATTTCATTTACTCAGCGGGGCATGTTTTTGATCTGGGCTATCCATTAAAAAGCACCGCATGTTCTACTTCCCTTTGCCACGCATACTGAGAGGATGCATAGGTAACAGGTCAGACTTTAAGTGGATGCTGCTGTTTTTCACTACTGCATAACTCTGTCTGAGACTGCATTGTGTTCACAGAGAGAATCAGCTCACAGGATGCTGCCACTGCTGCTGGCCCATGTGGTATCAAGCAGACACACGGTAAGCACACAATAAAATAATAATAAAAAAGAAATACACACATTGCAGCAACTTCAAAATGTTTCAGAGTGGGACCAAGAGGAGAATTGTGATGTGAGCTACACTGCAATTAAAATGTCACCCAGTGTACTTCTGACGGGCTGTACCAAGTCTTACGGTGGCCTTAATTACAATGAAGTAATTACAATTTGTTTTGATCACTCACCATATTGACCACGCTTGACAGACCAAGGGAGACAGTTACTGCTGCTATTGATCAGTAACAGCAGGATGGAAAAACATTTCTGTAAATGTCAAAGTGGAATCATTGAGAGTCTCTGAAGACTGTATGTGGGTGTCTGCATCTGTGTAGCACAAGTGCAAACATTGCTTTCTCAAATACCTACCATTTGGGATGTACAAGTATGTATGTGGATAGTTTGTGCCTTCAAAGTGCATATACTGTGTGTCGAAAATCGAAACATGATTTTTTTTGTGCATTTTTCTTTTGTGCACATGTTTCTGTGTTTGTGCAACTGCCCTGAATTCATTTATTCACAAAGAATAATAGAGGAAAACAATCTAGTGTCTCCAAGTTAGTGTCCAACTATCAGCTATTATCCTTACACCATATGCATCTATCTATCTATCTATCTATCTATCTATCTATCTATCTATCTATCTATCTATCTATCTATCTATCTATCTGTGTGTGTGTTTGTGTGTGTGTGTGTGTGTGTGTGTGTGTGTGTGTGTGTGTGTGTGTGTGCGTGCGCGTGTGTGTGTGTGTAAATCCATTTACAGCAAACATATGATTTATATGGCGTCTGCCCCAAGGTTAAGAATTAATCACTTTCAGACTGGCAGAAAAGATACTGATGCTTCATAAACTGAAACAATTTTAGGTACTTTGTGCCTGATCTAAAAAAAAAAGAATTAACCAAGGACACTGTGTAGGAGGCACAGATCATCAGCAGTCCTGCCTAAACTGTTGCCATGGCTGAATACTGACAGCAGAAAATCTGGCAGTGATGTTATTTTTAGGAGGCGATTTGAGATTATAAAGTCATGTCATTGTGCCAGATTGAAAGTGTAATTTAGCAATGCAAGCTTTTGATATTAAATGTTTACATTTGAATCTGGTCTTTCAGTTCAGCCATCATGTCGCACATTTTTAAATCCTCTCTAAACACTTATGCCTTGCTCTACAGCTAAAATCTCTTTCTGGAGAATGTAATAAGGCTCCATCTTGGGACCACTGGGACACAATACTGTGGCACAAACAGCCCAAACATACAAACTACCAATCCCCCCAATGACTAGCCAAACCCTCAAAATAACCATCTAACTGAAATTTGAGTGTGTAGAAGCTTTGTGTCACAAAACAAGAAGCATTGCTCATTTGTCCACACACACACACACACACACACACACACACACACACACACCCAAAACCTCTTATCTTTTAAGAGCATTTTGAGGGTTGACTAAGGTTGTTTTGTGCATTTGTGCAGCCAGAAAATATCTCCAAAATGCACTTGTTTCCTTCTTTTAGGGCATTTTCACACATATAGTTTGTTTACACTGGATCAAATCATTTGATAAGTTTGTAAAATTTTACAGTTTTTGCTCGTTGCTTGAACACTATAAACCCATGCTTAGACTAAAGTAACACAACTTGAAGCTTTTGTTACCATACCTCAAACACATGTACCCATACCTTAAACAAAAGTGCTGCTTTGCACTCTGGTTGCAATTATGCAACACACTTACTCCTTTATGCAACACACATGGTCCTGCATACTACACTCTATTTCATACATAAGACACTTCGTTCAAAAATGAAATTTCAGGGTGGCATTTGGAAAACACATGTATCCAAAATACAAAACACATCGGGTAATTGCAACCACTCAAATATACACCTGAAGGCACTTACTTGCAAAACTGAACACCAATTAGCCAACCACAAAAAGCCCTCAGTTTAGCCAATTCAAGAACTTTGCAAGCATGGATGGAGGGAGAGCAAGAGGAAGAGGAGGAGGAGGTCAAAGAGGCCATGCACGGACCCATATTTCTGATGATATAAGAGCAACTTTGGTGGACCATGTCATCAACCACGGCCTGACTATGAGGGAAGCTGGGCAGAGAGTCCACCCACATCTAAGCCGCTTCACAGTGGCATCTGTAATAAGAAAATTCCGACTAGAAAACAGGTCTGTCTTCATCTCACTGCCTTCTACTCTACTCAGATGGTTTTATAGTACTGTTCTACAGTATATCACCATATCAAGTGTACAGGGTATTGCAGGGTGCTAATGCTCCTTTTGCAGCCAAAGTGGTAGTTTCTGTGAAACATACCATGATTACTTATATTGAAGTACAGTGTTGTACAGTGGATGATACAGTATATACAGTAAAGTACTGTAAGAAAAATAAGCAAACCGATGACAATATGTGGTTGTATTTCTCTAGAATGACTCGAAGACCTTCTGCGGGAGGACGCCAACGCCTGTTCACACAACGGCAGGAACTTGCTGTTGTGGACCTAGTGAGGGCAGACAATGCCATCTGTCTCCACCAGCTACGACGGAAAATACTTGCAGACAGGCGAGTGTTCAGCAACATAGACCATGTGAGCATCACCACCATCAGACGCATCTTGGGTAAACACAGCATCACCATGAAGCAGCTCTACAGAGTCCCATTCGAGAGGAACAGTGACAGGGTCAAAGGACTTCGAGCTGAATATGTACGGGTACGTGTAACTGTCCCTTACATTTACAATAGAGTATTGGTGAAGTCCAGTAGCAGCTGAATATGTACCATATCAGTACCACATGGATCCATTCTGAGAGCTACACAGGTACCTGTGTGATGGGGTGAGGGTGCTGTATGTGTAGCACTGTAGTACAGTGATATGTTCCCCTTTTTTTCAGAGAATCTTGGCCATGGATGGAGCTGCACAGCCTCATGAATACATTTTCATTGATGAAGCTGGATTCGACCTGAGCAAAACAAGACGACGGGGTCGTAATGTAATTGGCCAAAGGGCAATTGTGCACGTCCCAGGGCAGCGCGGGGGAAAAATCACATTATGTGCCGCCATATGCCTTCGAGGGCTTCTGCACCATCATGCAATACTAGGTCCATACAATAGCCAACACATACTCACATTTCTAGATGCTCTCCATGATATAGTTGTACAGAACAGACGAGATCAGCCCAGGTTTGTGGTGATATGGGATAATGTCAGTTTCCATCGGGCTGCTCTGGTCCAGGCCTGGTTCTCCAACCAAAGTCAACTTGAAGTGGTATGCTTGCCCCCTTACTCACCATTTTTAAACCCTATAGAGGAATTTTTTTCGGCTTGGAGATGGCGTGTATATGACCGCCAACTACATGCCTGCATGCCTCTTCTGCAGGCAATGGAACAGGCCTGCGGTGACATTCAGGTGACAGCAATCCATGGATGGTTTTGACATGGAAGAGGATATTTTCCCCGGTGCCCAGCGGGAGAAGACATTGCTTGCGATGTTGATGAGGTCCTGTGGCCAGACCCCAACAGACGGCGGGATCCATGAGCCCACGTATGCACAATTGTCATGATTTTTTGTTTACAGTATAGTGTTTTTTCTATTACTGTATTATGGGTTTTTTTTTGTTTTGGTTTTTTTTGCTTTATCTGAATTCATGGTACTGCAATGTACAATATTGAGTAGGTCTATTTGCTTTTTTGGTTGTTTGCAAATGTGTCTCCTGAAAATATGCCTTCTGAATGAACAATGGAAATCAAAGACTGCAGTGTTTTATATAAAGTAGACTAGTGTGTTCCTCCTGCTCTGTAAGTGTTTGCATATGATGCAAGTATGTGTCATTTTGTCAACAGAGTTACATTTTGACAAAGGAATGTCAGGTTTTGATAGCAGAGTTTAGGTTTTGAGAGTAGAGTTTCAATTTGGTGCAGATGTGAATGGTATATTTCCCAGTGTTGTGTCATGTTTACTTGTGTTTAGGGTTTTGGCACAATGAGCAAAGTTTTGCAAAATGTGTTCAGGCAACGGGCAAAAACTGTAACTTTTCCCCATGATTTGGTTTCTTTTTCATGAAGAACAATGCAAGGGACACCAAAATGCACCCACTGCGTGAGAATGTTCAGCGTGCTTATTGGTGGCACCTTGTTGTTGTTTGGCCATCCTCTCAATACTTATAACATGTGTCAGGTCACTATGCACTACTAAAGCCACATATACTATACTAATAATAACTTAATATTAGGCTAGGAAATTCAAACACACACTTATGATGCTTAACTTAATTATGATCTCACAGTGATTAAATTGTATTACAAAAAACAAAGTTTTAAAAAGGTTTATGGCATACATCAATTTTTAAATCTATCTTTGTTGTCTATCATTGCAGTCATCAGTAATGTGAGGTATTCAGAGGTATGCAGACACGCTGACATTTCTCTCAACACTATTTATGAATTTTGCCTCTGGATCCAGAAGGATATTTGGCTCCAAATTGTCTTGAGATACACATCGAGATAGTGTCTCACATTTTTTTTTCAATTCATTTGGCTTAAAATTAAATGATTCTTGTAAAGAAATTGAGCTTGAAAAGCTCAATTTCAGGTCATATCTATTTAAAAATCCTGCATCCATTTTTGGATCCTCATCCAGTCCAAAACACAATCACTTCTAAGTTGGACAAAGCCCAATTCCTGTAAAAGCTATCATGTAAATGTATAAATAAAATTTTAAGATATACTACTAACAGAAAAACCATCAGTAGCTTCTTCTTCTACTCACTGGCCGATGTTCTAAAGGGGGCTGACAACATCAAAATCATATATGTCTCAGTAACAAACCACAGGGGATGGTCTAGAATCCCTGGACAATAATTTTGTCTACAGCTGTGAAACTAAATTAAATTCTACATACAATGACTTACAATTCATGTAAAATTAATAAAACTTCCCAGTAATATCAGCTTCGGGTCACAACTACTTTTTAACTACTTCAAAATTGGAGGAACTTCCCATATAGGGAAAAAACACAAAAACCAAAACCTTTCTTGTGACGAGGGGCAGGGACAGCTTAGTTTCAAACCTACAGTACAGCATACATACATTTTCTTTTCCCAAGGCGTCTCGTACGTCCCAAGCTGTATTTGTAAGCATATTTGGATAATCTGTAATTATTTTATAGCTTTTATTCTTTTGTGTCTTGTCTCCTTCCCACACAAACACACACTACACACACTAACCAAGCTAACATACACAGCTTAAATAACTATTTCACTTTCAAAGCACATTCTCATTTGAAAGTATATTCAATAACAGACTGAGTAAAAACAAAGATCAATTTTTGTCCCTCATTATCTATAATTGAAAAAGAAATAAAAGCAATATTGCTTCTTCATTCGCTACACCTAAATATATATCTTCTGGGTTGAAATTGCTATGAGGTTCAATACACCATGCAACTATTACAACGGCCTCAGGAGTTTGGGCACATGCAGTGTAAACAGGCAATCACTGGCAGAGTGTTCTCAGGTAATTTGCAGCAGCAGCTATTTGTCTCGGTGCAAAGGCTGCAGAGAGTTTGGTGTCTAAGTGCGAGGGCAGGGAAATGGCAACAAGCCAGGAAAAGCTGGTTCCTGACTTAATGTGGGAGGGCTGACTTGCTGAAAACAGCACCACAGACACAGCACGATATGTAACTGATCTACTTATAACCCTTATGTAAATGCTGTTTACCCACCACTCAAAGTGTCATTTAGGATTTGCAGACAATCCCTGGTGTTCATGCAAAGTTTACTCAGGTCAGTGTGCTGTCTCATACTTTTTTTCCTCCTGCATTTTCTGGGGTCACTCACTTGGTTGCTAATGAATACCCCTCATGCGAGCATGGAGCAGGCATCAACCTAACACCTACTCATGCTACGCTGTATATAAAGAAATTAAGCCTCTGCACAGACTGTCGCCAGTAGAAAATGAAAGAGAAAACAGGTATTGAGCAACAGTTTATGAAAAAGTATAATATAAAAATTATTAAAACTAGTATCGGTGAAGAAACAAACACAGGTAAAAAACAACAACAACACAAAAAGCATTAGCAACAGTAAGCATGTGAGTGCAAACTAAGAAAAAAATAACATATTGAGAAAGAAAAAAACTTCTAGATCTCCCTACATTATCATCCCCAGAACAATGCCACTGTGGCTAGAAACAACACACAAATGACACTGGGGTTACTGTGATTGAATACCACAGACTTTGTAGGGGTGTGGAGTGGGGTCATATTAACAAACCATTCAAATTTGCATGGATGAAAGCAAACATCTGCCTTGCTACCCCTGATCTGATTTTTACTACGCTACAAACTTCTTAAAGTATGGTTAAAAGAACAAAGAAAAAAAAAACATATAGAAAATGAAATACTATTCTCTTAAAAGCAACTACTGCCCTAAGAGTGAGCTGCTTTGCCAGAGGCATGCCCAGATCATCGAGTTACAGACCCTTGGGCACAAATGTTTGATGGGCCCTAGCCAGCTTGTTTTGAGGATCAGACTTTTTTATATATTCTGTGTATACCTGTACACAGAATATAGCTCCAAATGGGGTAGCTGTATCTTACTAAAAAATAAAAGTAACCATCACAATACAACTTTACTAAAAACCTAAGTGCCATATATTAATTGGAAAAATAAGCTGCCAGAACTTTATTGTTATCTTCCTCTCTCATTCTCTCTCTGTCTGTTTTACTTCTGATCTCCTCCTCAAAATCCAAAGTCCAGTATGGGATACATACTGGAATTTAAAAGGATAGAAAGAAAGTCCTGACCCAATTGAGTTAGTAACACTCCAACACTGACACCAGCAATGGAATCGGTGCCTTTGATATTTGGACAGATCTGCTCACCTTTAAAACAGAGCTATTTCCTGGATACTGGTACTGGTGGGTGCAGCCTGGCTCCTTCATTTCGATCCTTTGAGGTCATAAATCAACCGTGACTGTGCGTTGCTAAACTCCGGGTCAGCTTGCGTGCCATCACACTGAACGTCTCAACAGCTTCATGCAGTGTTTTCATGCTGAATTGATTATACATCCCATTTTTATCTGTTTTCCTGTCATGCATTAATTTTGGACATGCTTACCAGCTAGCTGACTTTGGGAGAGACCAGTGTAGAGGAGCTGTATGCATGTTTTGATAATATTTGATTTCAAGATGCAATCTAATAAGATAATATAATTCTGGTCATTTTGTTCATTTGCTTCTTGGATGGGCCCCCAACCATGCATGCACCCTGGGCGCATGCCCAGACACAATGTCCAGTGGATAATCCGGCCCACCAGGATGGAGGTTTGAGGTTTTGGACTGCTTCTTGAATGCTTGTGCAAAAGGGAGCAAAAGAACAGCTTTTTAGAAATTCTGAACTGGATGTGTAGGCATCCACGCTCCTTCCATGCTGTTACTTTAAACACACTATTCTAATCGGAGGAGAGATGTCTCTATATAACCTTGCTTCTTTTTACTTAGATTTTCACGCAGCACAGTGAAAGCTTTTTATAAACAAACTCAGGTAGGTGCATAAAGAAAGGTCAGTCCAACTATATAGATGTAAGCAGTCTAAATCTACAGCTTTATTCCCAGTACACGGTATGAAGAGCAGGAACGTCACCCTGGTCGCTCAGTACTAATCTATATGTGCATCTATATGTTTGCCCGTGTCTGTGCAAACTCTTTAAAGAATTTCCTTTTATTATTTTGTTTGCCCTGATCTGTACTTTAGAAATGTAAAGAGTATTTGTGATGTATAATCCTTATGGGTCTCTTTTTGATGCATATGACGATCAAGATGGTGATAATCTGTGTGACATTCACTGGTTGAGCAAAGGCCTGAATCTCAAGCAGAAAGATTCTGTGTTGTGAATATAATGTGTGATACACCGTGGCACAATACTGAGAAACATAGTGTGGGTAGAATTGATTTTTGCTATATAAAAACATCACTGCCCATACTTGAAGATTATAGTCAATTGGCCATTTTAGTTTTAAAATACAATCAAATGACTGACTGGGTGTCAGATGTTGAATACTAAGCTTTTATTAATACCTGCCGCAATCATCCCTTCAGACTCTGACAGTTACAGTAGCAGAGGGGGTACAACAAATCTCAGAAAGCCACGTTTTTATTAATAGGGACTCATTTCACAAAACAATATCAAATGACACGCATTCATGGTCTCTAATTGTGACTTTTTCAGAAAGGTCTTTAGGTGAATTTAAGAATCAAATTTAATGGAAATTGGATTACCTTTTAGCTTTCATGTTCTTTCCATGCATGGTTCATTTCATTTAAATGCCTCTCTGATGAAAAAAAAGTTCTTTGTGTCCTCACAGAAAATAAACCACCTCAAGTCAAGTCAAAAGGAAGTAAAATATAAACTTTTTTAAACAGTTGTTTGAAAGGAAATGGTCAATCCAAAACAATCACATGCACATTTTAGTGTAAAGAATAATTTCATGTGAGAAAATGTTTAGCATGAGTTGTTCAGAGACAGTAATTCAAATGGAAAAACAAATTTAATTAAATTTGCTCAAGGCTAAAGCACTCCAAGATGATGAATAGTGATCTGTGTACAAAAGCCATTTCTCTGTATTCAAAAATATCAGTTATGTTTTCAGTAATGTAAGGTGTACTTCATTTCGAGAATTAAGTTTCCTAAAGATTTTTGCTATTATCTCTGTCCGCTGTAATGGCAAGCCCTCTCTGGACCAACTGAAAAGTTTTGTGCAGGTATAGCAGTTCAGCAGAAAAACATTTAAAGTTTGAAGCCACAGGCAAAAGAGAAAAACTTGGCTTATTACCTAAAACAAGTGCAGCCAGAAATCCACCTCCTTATGTGCTTGTTTATTTAGCGCTGTTGTGACTGAAAACAATTTGCAAATCAATTAACTGTGGATGACTAGGCTTGAGATGGAGCAACACCAGTAGTGGTGACGATGAGAGGTGGACAGGCAATTTGCCACTTGTGTGGACTTTAATAGCTCAGTCTAAATTTCATAAGGGAGAATAAGGCTATCTGGATTCCCTGTTAAACTAGAAATGAGTAAATAACCAAAAGCACAGTGACACTCTTTGTGCAATAATCTTCCATTAGTCAATGAACTTATTTAAAATAAACCTTAAATTTCTTGTTAATAAATAAAGGCAAACAGAACATTTATTGCTGAAGCTGGCAGACAGTTGAAAACCAGCAGTAAAAAATGAAAATAAAATATTGATGAAGAAAAGGTCATATATATATATATATATATATATATATATATGTATATATATATATATATATATATATATATATATATATATATATATCCACAGTGAACCACTATATATACACACATATATATACATATATATACATATACAGACATATAGCTGTTCACTGAAATGTTGTGCAGGCTTCATGAAAACAAACAGATGGAGGTAAACCATGTATGCATGTACATTTGCATTAGATTCATGTTTCATTCATGTTTTCACCTTCCATCATTGTAATGACATTCATCATGTTTGTGATTAATACTTTAATATTAGCTTATGCTTGACATTCTCTCTTGATTGTTGGATTAGCTCAATTTGGAGCCAGAGTCTCTGTCATGTTTTGACTGCTCTGTGCAGCTATATTTAAAACCCTGGGGGTCTAAGCCACATTTTCCTGTTTTTGGTTTGCTTCATCGTGTGAAAAAAGGGACTATCAGAGTACATGCTGCAGTGAAAATAAATAGAAATGGTAAAAAAAAAAAGGCCTGTATTTATATAGCGCTTTACTAGTCCCTAAGGACCCCAAAGCGCTTTACATATCCAGTCATCCACACATTCACACACACATTCACACACTGGTGATGGCAGCTACATTGTAGCCACAGCCACCCTGGGGCGCACTGACAGAGGCGAGGCTGCCGGACACTGGCGCCACCGGGCCCTCTGACCACCACCAGTAGGCAACGGGTGAAGTGTCTTGCCCAAGGACACAATGACCGAGACTGTCCAAGCCGAACCGGCAACCTTCTGATTACAAGGCGAACTCCCAACTCTTGAGCCACGATCGCCCCAAGAAAAATCTTGTTCAAATGACCCATTTTTAAAATATTTGGTAAGTAAACACAGATAAAGGCCTGGACCTTCATCCAAGAAGTGTTGAATGAAACACTTTTCTGTACTAATGTAAAAGCCTTTCACAACAGCCAGCCAAGTCAGGAACGCACTCCAGGAGGTAGACTCATCATGAACTCTACTGTAAGGAGAAGCTTTTACAAGAGTGGGGAACAAGGGATCCACACAATGTACAAACAATTTATGAACCTCAAGAACAGATAGACCACATGGAACTTAATGGAACAGCATTTAAATATCCACAACAATTATGAAAGAGCATATTTTGAAATGGCAATTGTGATTTTATTTATACAGGATATCTAATTATACTCAAACTCAAGCAGTTTAAAACAGAAGACCCCCCCCCCCAAAAAAAGGGAAAAAAAATCTATGTAAGCTTACAGTGAAAACAGCTAAATAAAACCATACAAAGAAATAAAACACAAGATAGACGTGCACACTGATGACCTGAGAGGTCTGACTGGCTTGTAGACTTGTAGACACTAGTCACTGTTGTCCAAACCATTGTGAGCTTTATGAACTAATCAAATGATTTTTGTACTTAATAGGGAGCTAATGAAATGACTTCACTACTAGGGTAATGTGTTCAAATTTATGTGTGCATTCTGAACAAGCTGAAGTCACCCTATTAATGTTTTGGTTAGTCCTGCAAACAGAGCGAGCGTTTTTCTAATTTTTGCTATGTAACTTTGCACTGTCCACTTTCTGCTGTAACAAAACAAATTTCCCACATGTGGGACTAATTGGGGTTATCTTATTTTATCTTTTCTTAGATCATCAGAGGAAAATTATACAGTTGTGTGTCATCAGGATAGTAATGATATGAATCTTTGTGATAGTAGCAAAGGGTAGCATATAAAGATTAAAGAGTAATGTACCAAGGACAGACCCCTGAGGTACCCCTGATTGAATGTTTTGCTTGTGCAGATCTAAAGCTAAACCTGACCTGTTAAACAAACTGAATCATGAGCTTCATCCACAGTGTCAAAGGTAGCAGTGAAATCAAGTGGAACTAAGACTGAAACTGTCAACCTGATTGTTACTTATACGTGATAATATGATTAAGATAGACAAATGGTTGCGACCAATTATGGCTATAACTAGTTTATTTTTGGCAAGGTCAAATGCTACCTCGGGAGGAAAAGGACAAAAGGAAATTGTAAAATTGGATATGGAAGATAACAAGATCAACGGACTTTAAAATATGTTGATAAATGAATGTGAGATTGCTTAGGATCTTTTCTTTCCTTTTTCAGTTTTTTTTTTTTTTTCTCCTTCTTTTCTCTTTTCTCCTTTTTGTTTCCTTCTCTTTCTTATGAGGTAATAGATAGCGCTAGAATAATTTATGCATTATGTTTGACGACACAGATTATAAATCATATGATTTTGAAGTAGGTATTGACCCTGAAAGGAATGTGCTTAATACAATTAATGTCACATGTGATTATTTTACAGAGGAGCAATTTAGGGATAAGGTTGATATAGCCAATACATTTTCTTTAATTCATATTAACTGCAGAAGTCTTTATAGAAGTTTTGCTTCGATTGAAGATTTTCTGTATAGTCTGAGAGGCAAGTTTCAAATAATTGCTCTGTCTGAAACATGGTTAGATGAGAATAAGGGTTGTAATTTTTGTATTGAAGGATACGATTTGTACTTTGTGAATAGAATTAAGACAAAGGCAGGAGGGGTGGCACTTTTTGTTAATTGTGATTTGAAATGTAAAAAAGTTGAATGTATGTCTGTTGTTATGGATGATTTAATGGAGTCTGTGACAGTAGAATTGGATATAGAAAAGAGAAGTAATATAATTGTAACGTGTATATATAGGAAACCGGGATCACAGATTGAGTTATTTACAGAAGCAGTAGAAAATTTATTGAGTAAGGTTAAGGGAAATAAGACTGTATGTTTGTGTGGTGATTATAATATTGATCTTTGTAAAGTGACAAATGATAAGGCTTCGTCAGATTTTTTTGAATTATTATATGGTAAAGGATTTTATCCTTTAATTATAAAGCCGAGTAGAATAACGGATAAATCAGAAACACTAATTGATCATATTTTTATTAATAGTTTGGAGAATAATATTGAAAGTGGCCTCATCATAAATGATATAAGCGATCATCTACCAGTCTTTTTTATTTTCGATTTAAATATGAAAAGAAAGAAAGAAGCTAGTTTTGTGAGTTATAGAAGGTTAAGAAATGATGAAGCAATTAATAGGTTTAGACAAGATCTCATGGAAACGGACTGGAAGGAGGTTTATGTTAATGAGGTCAACATTGCATACGGAGTATTTCTAAATATATATTTGGCCTTGTATGATAAACATTGTCCATTGATATCATTTAAGCATAAGAAAAAGAATATAAATATGAAACCTTGATTAACTAAGGGTCTTGCAAATGCGTGTAAAAAGAAAAATAATTTATATAGGGAGTATATAATATATAGAACTAAAAATGCGGAAATGAAATATAAACTATATAAAAATAAGTTGGTATTAATATTGAGGAAAGCTAAGAAAGATTACTATAATAAAGTTTTTCAGGAAAACAAAAATAATATTAAGGGCATTTGGAATATTTTTAAAGAGGTATTGGGTAATAAGAACACACCCATAGTTCGGCCTAATTATTTTATTAATAATAATCAAGTTGTTAAAGATAAGACCGAAGTAGCAAACGAATTCAATTCTTTTTTTGTAAATGTTGGACCTACCTTAGCAAATCTAATCAGGAAAAATGATGATCCAGGAGATGAGGAAGCCTGGATAGGTGATAATAGAATGGTTAATTCCATATTCTTAGCCGATACTACCATAAAAGAAATAGTAGCAATCGTAAAAAATTGTAAAAATAAAAAATCTACTGATTGTGAAGGTATAGACATGGTCATAATTAAAAAGACAATAGATTGTATAAGTACTCCTCTTTGTTATATTTTTAATCTTTCGCTACAGTCAGGAGTATTCCCTGACAGAATGAAAGTGGCAAAAGTAATACCATTATATAAATCAGGAGATAAGCATAGTTTTAACAATTATAGGCCAGTGTCTCTTTTATCACAGTTTTCAAAATTGCTAGAAAAACTCTTTGCACAAAGACTTGATAGTTTTATTGAAAAATATCAACTAATACATGAAAACCAATTTGGATTTCGTAAAAATAGGTCAACGGCATTAGCGTTGTTGACTTTTATTGAAGATATTTCATCTGCAACACATAATAATAAATACACAGTGGGAGTATTTGTTGATTTAAAAAAAGCTTTTGATACGATACAACATTCTATTTTGATTTCTAAATTGTATAACCATGGAGTGAGAGGAGTAGCATTGAATTGGTTAATGAGTTATTTAGAGAATAGGTTGCAATATGTTTATTATTTTGGCAATACTTCTGAAAGACTGAAGATTGTATGTGGTGTTCCTCAAGGTTCTATTTTGGGACCTAAACTCTTTAATTTATATATTAATGATATTTGTGACGTATCTAAAAGGTTAAATTCGATTTTATTTGCAGATGACACAAATTTTTATTGCTCTGGAGAGAATTTGAAAGACTTGGTTGAAATTATGACTTCTGAGATGTTAAGAATAAAAAAATGGTTTGATGTAAATAAATTATCTTTGAATCTGACAAAAACGAAATATATGATATTTGGCAATCGTGTAAAGGAGGATAAAGTCATTATGTTTATAGAGGAAGAATTGATTGAAAGAGTTACTGAATTTCGTTTTTTGGGTGTAATAGTGGATGAGAATTTGACATGGAAATCTCATATTGAACATATTAGAAAGAAAATGGTCAAAAGTATTTATATTTTGGGTAGTATAAGAGATTTATTAAATTATAAAACAATGCGTATTTTATATTTTTCTTTGTTTTTTTCATATATCAATTATTGTGTTGAAGTTTGGGGGAATACATATGAGAATACCATAAAACCTTTAAACCTATTACAGAAGAAAGTTATACGAATAATTCATAATGTTAAATATAGAGAACATACAAACAAATTATTTATAGAATCAAAATTATTAAAATTAGGAGATTTAGTGAAATTACGGACATTATTAATTATGTTTAAGGCTAAAAATAATATTTTGCCTTTTAAGTTACAAAGAGTATTTTTGATGTGTTCAAGGGAAGAAGAGAATAGAAGGAAATTTTATTTTAAACATCAGTTAGCCAGGACTACACAAAGATTAATGAGCACAACGGTTAGGGGTATAAGACTGTGGAATTCACTTCATTATAATTTAAAGAATTGTATAAATCTACAATGTTTTAAAAAGTGTTATATGTTTAAAACGATAACTCAGTATGAAGAATGCGAATGAATGTGATGTTGGTTTGGGATTCGACCGGAGAGAAATGTCAATATTAGTTTGTTCCTGATTTTTGGTGCCCATCGGTGATATAAGTTCGATGGTAGATAGGGGGCAGGGTTTAATAAGAATATTTTCTTCTTCCTGCTCCTTTTCACACATGGTTGTTGTGTTTTGTTGATAGAAGATGTGGTTGTTTTGTTTGATTTGTAGTACCAAGTGTGAAATAAATAAAAATGAAATGAAATGAAATGAAATGAACTTATCAACACTGTGAGATATTCACTGTGAGTATTCGGTGAATTGTTTGAAAAACTCAGTGAATAGAAAGACAAAAGGTAAACACAAACAAAAGAAACACTGAGGACACAGAAGCCACCAAAACTAACAACAGGATTCAAAGAAAGCACAGAGCGACATACTTCACCTGAAACTATGTAGTATTATATATTTGAAAACAGCTGGTTGGTTATAATGAAATTGCATACAGTAAGAGTCATTTATGATGATGTATTTATGTATTATTTTTATAATTTTAAGGCAATCACACCTCAAAATATATTAGAATAAGCATGCATTACTGAAACAAAAGAGCCTGACACAGTTGCAACCAAACACTTCTTTATTGCATGGCTATTGCGATGTTTGCATTTTATATTACAGGCGCTGAAACAATTGTGTCCACCATCTGTTCATGCGCACACAGCATATGGCTACTTATACACTCTTTTATCCTAAAATGCTCTAACATTAACATATGATTTAAAAAAGCTAATGCAAGCATTTTTAGTCAAAGTGATAATAATACCGCATGATCAACACAATACACATTGAAGCTGTCTGGATAAACAGTGCCTGGTGATCTAAAGAATTTTTAAAATATATAAGGCACATTTGGGTTACTTTTGGTTTGACTGTGATGACAGTTTCATTTGTTAAAGGCAAACTTTTTTTGTGTAGCATATGTAAATAAACTATTTCCTATCTTGTCTGAAAACAAGAAAAACGACAAAAATGATTTCCCAGCCTGCAGGCTTCTGTCTCACTATCATTCTCTTTGTTTTTCCCAGCTAATCACAGCTACAGGTGAAAGGACCTGTATAACAACGGAGGCTGATGAGGCAATCTGTACAAATCAAATCTGACTTGTTTGACATTTTCACATCTGTTTTACAGGTTTCTTCTTTAACACGCACGTCACACTGATGTAGACTGATGCATGCAAATACCTGCATCTCAAAAACCCAGATGTTGGCGTAGTTCATTTTTAATCTACACATACACCATGGAGAATGGAGCGAGAGAGATATAATGAAAGTGCAGCAGGTAGAGCTGAATGACAGGTCGTTAAATGAACCACTGAAACATGCATTCAGTCTCTGCTCCCATGACCTGTCTTGACAGAGGAACAGACAGTAGTGTTATCACATACTCTATCGCCCAACCCCACCAGGGCCATATGGGGACTGTCTGCATGTGTGTTTGCATTGGATTGTGCGAATGCTATGAGGTCAGCCCTAAGGCATAGACTTCCAGGCACGCTTACCTTGCTCGGTGACTGTGGAGAGTAAGAGCATGGTGGGAGTAATAGTCTTGACCCTAGTGGTTCTCAGTTGAGTTTCATTATGAACAGTGCTTCAGTGTTGACACAGTGTGATGACTCACAACCTTTGTGTTATGACCTTGTGCTATTGAATGGTTGCAGATGAAAGCCATCACACTGAGAATTGGTGAAAACTTCAGCTTTGTTTGAGACCTTTTCAAAAGATATTCAAGGTGATTAATACAGAGATCACTAAAACTAATAACTGTAACGATATGTCATTGTCATTCTTGAGAAAGTGTAATAAATGACTTTTTGACTGATTATGGTGATAGATAGGCTAGGTTTTTTTTAATGTTTAATGTGGACATTTTATAAGAGATCCAAAAACAAAAACAAACAAATTATCAATGATATTGATATTCCATGATGACAAAAAATTGTCATGTCATAATTTATTGGTAAGCATCCAGTTCTTTTTATTACTGACATGTCAAGCATGTCGAGCTTTTTAATGTAAACTACACATATAATTGACATATGTCAATTATATGTGTAGTTTACACATATTTGAACAACAAGTATTAAGCTTCCGTTCCACAAGGCAAATTGGTACTGGGTAAAAGGCCAGAAAAAGTTATTCACAAGACCCCTATCAGGAAACAACTAAGGAATCAGTTTGCTCTCCCTAGGACAAGGTCACCAGGGTCCACCCTGGAGTGAGGCCTGAAGGGGGGCTGCATCTGGTGGCTATCCTGAGCTCAAATAGGTCATGGGTCCAAATATTTGTGGGCTCAACACCTGCAGGAAATGCTGTTTAGGTGCAATATGTGCCAGGCAGCAGTCAGTGGTGGATGCCCTCGCTGTCCAATCCCTTGCTTTTGAAACTACTTCACTGAACATGAAAATTCAACTCTGGTGGGGAAGGAGCCTAAGAGATACCAGCTACCAGTTTGCTGCCTGCATGTTGGAGTTTTCCTCAGTCGATTTGAGGGCTGTTTTCCTGCACCTTGAGGACAGGGAATGTCCTGACTGTTGTACCGGCAGTCCAAGTGGAACAGGTCTCTGGCAGTAGCCAAAGTAAAAAATTTGGTTGAAATACAGATAAGGTAATAAATCTGTGTTATTTTACTCGACATTTTTTCATAGAAAAAATGCTTATTCTCCCCTCAAAGGGAGGGAGTATGTTATTACTTCCATTTGTTAGTAGGTTACCATCAATAATTTTCAAGATATCAATATCCAGTTTTGTGTCATGGTTTAACCAATAACAGCTCATGTGGATTTAATTTTGGTGAAAATTAGGTCACCGTCAAACCTTCATTGTTGGCGCCTAAGGTCTATGTTGAACTTGAAAAAATAGTCAAGATGTCACAGTCTGGCGAGAGCAGACTGTATGTATTGTGAAGAGTGGACCCAAAATGCAGACACCAAGGAACTTGGATCAAAACTTGAGTATCAACAAAAAGCGAGCCGTTTAATGAGGCTGGCAGAAAAGGTACAAATAAAGGGCAAGGCAAACAGAAATAAAACTAACATTAACCTAAACTGGGAGAACTAAACAAACAACATGGAAAAACCTGGACATGAAACCTAGAAACATGGCATGGAGAACATGGCGTGAACAACAGACGACCTGACAATCACACACTGAAAACAGAGGACTTAAATACACAGGAGGTGATTAGGGGAAGTGGAGACACATGAGGAAACAGCTGGCACACATGAACATAATGACGTCACAGTGGGAGAGTAAAACTGAACATGATGAACACAGAACACCAGACCTCTTCACAATAAAACAGGAAACATAATGAGACATAGACATGACAACCCGAACTTGACAATGTAAGACACAGACATGAAACGCATAAAGAGCAGGGGAGATTTAACATGGTTGGAAACACGAGGGGAAAATAATAACTAGAAACACTTAGGCATAATAATACAAACTTGATAACAAATGACACGCAGCATGAAACACGAAGGTTGAGGGGAAACTTAAATACAGGGGAAGAAAACACAAGGAGTCTAATAACCAAATGAACTTAGATAACCTAATGAACAAAATAAACTCAAACTTAAAACGCTGGGTCAAAAGACCCAGGATCATGACACAAGAAACCGTATCAAGTAATATATCATTTAAAAGGTCATGGAGACAGCCGTACAATACACTTTTTATTTTTTCAATACAACAACCTATGACATCACAACAATGCCATAGGCTGAAATCAGCATGTTGTAATAAAAAAAATCATAAAACATTTGACTTTGACCTACGAGGGACTGCTGACTGCTCTTGTATGTATATGAAAACCTACACTATAAAACTTGATGAGCAGTTTAAGAAAACAATGCAAGAAATAAAATATCACAAACTTGAATGAAGAGTTATTTTAACTTATATTATTTTGTTATATTTTTGGACCACATTATTTAATTTGAAGTTAACTATACCAGTGCAAAAGAGCTCTTCTTAATTTTAAGTGAAATGCACTTTATACCACCTTGATTGGCAAATGTAATCCACTCAAAAATGTTAATATGAATGCAGAGACTTTCTTAGAATGGCGTGAGCAAAATAGTTTTTATTTTAAGAATCAGATATCTCAATTTCTGTGCATGATTTCTCTTGATCTTGTGCGCTATACACCACACGATTACAATTACACTGATTCTATTGAAGGAAGAATAACAGAGGACAAAGAACCAGAAAGAGAAAAAGCAAAAGCAGCTTGTGAAGAAATTGAGGAAAGGATCGAGGCTTTGCTCTCTTCGCGACTAAGATATACTTAAAGACGATGGTCTGACATTTAAAGTAAAATCGTCTGCACTGATTGAAAAAAAATTGAAAAGAGTAACATCTTGGTTATAGTTGTGAAGATGAGAAATTGGGAAACTGATAGTCTGTAATTACAGGAGTATGTTTAAAGCTGTATGACCAAAGTTTATTTCAGGACAGTATGCTTTTTTATAATTATTTCCAGCTCACTTTTGAAAGAGCAATCAATTATATTAAGCAATGACCTTTTCTAATTGCAAAATGATTGGATGCTGATTTCCCTGGTGACATTTTTGTTATACGTTTACACACTTAAAAATCTTTTTCATTATCGGGGCTTAAAATATCACCACAAATTGAAAGCTAACTTTCCGCCACTTTGATGAATAGCAACAGATAAAAACAGAATTAAATATATCTTACACTTGCTTCTCAAAAACATTTTTGCTTCAATACTCGATAAGAAGAATATTCCAGTTAAAGAACTGGAAAAAAAAAATTGCAAAGTGGGTTCTTGCAGACAACCTGGGGACAAAAGGATGGTCCCTAACTTAGTTTGTGCCTGCATCAGATTAAAAGAAGTAAAACAAAGCGATCTAGGAGCATCAAATCAAACAAAATCATTAGTTGCTACATAATTACATTTTTGTGCTGTTTCCATCAGAGTAGAATAATGTGTATCACTGTACATTAAGGCTAAATAACCAATAGAGCTGCAGTAGCCCATCGTGAGGGAAAATTTTAATTACAGGAGAATGGAAGAAATGCTCCCAAATGCCTCTGCTGAATGGAGTTTCATGAAGTGAATTAGCAGGAAAACTAGGTGATTCACTTTGTCTTTCCCTCACATGTACATACACACACGCACGCACGCATGCACGCACGCACGCACGCACGCACGCACGCACGCACGCACGCACACACACACAAACACACAGAGTATCATTTGTGTCCTTATGTCTGTGCCAACATGAGCCCATGTGTGTTCTTGCAGTCCCAGCTGTCACAAAGCTTCGGTTTCACCCCAGTTGGCCCTTTGCTTTCAGGCCATTGTGTGCTCTCTTTCAATTTCAGTCTGCCCTGCGGTGGATACAAGCCATTTTGGAAACTGCTGAGTGTATAAAACATTTCTGCATGGCTACCGTGGAAGAAAAACCAGCTCATCATAAAAAGGCTCTCTGGTGCTTCTAGACAAAGCTGAGATAATGACTGGTCAATTTACACCTGAGGAAGGTGTTTTGCACATTTATATTGATTTTTTTGTGTTTGCAGTGTGGCAGATTGTCATTGCCAAATTGCTCTATTAAGCAAAACTTGAAAGAATAATTTAAATATTACATTAATCACTGCATCTGTTGTATGTCACAAATTAGTACATCATGTGACTCACCTTATTGTTTAATTTAATTTCTTGTATTGTATCTTTTTTATCTATTGTATCTTTTGAGCCAAAGAAACAAGGTTATAAAGATATGCCTCTCAGCCAATTCCTTCTTTGTGACAAATGTAGTTAAAGCAGACATTGATTTAGTGAAATCTAAAGTAAACACAGTGGAATTCAAGTTCATGTGAAGCAAACTTTGTTGTGTGACAACCTTGTTATGGAAACCTCTTTGTATATTTTTAAAGGTAAAGAGCTTTGACAATAATACAGTGAGAACCTCAAGCTTCTACTGATTCCCCTTGAGTTAACAATGGACAATAGTTGGGAGGAAGAACTCAATTTTAACAGAAACGGGTGGGGGAGTGGAGGGGGGGTGGGGTGGGGGGTGGAGGAGAAGTTCTTAGTGCATCATGGGAAGTCTCATTGCCGTAATGGAGTAAAATAGGATGGCAGCCTCCGTGCGACTTGTTAGTACTAGCTATGGCAAGAGTGCTAACAAGAACTGAATACCAAGAGAATATCAGACATTCCAGTGTCCAAACAGCAGTATTTGTTGCCTTATGACAAAAGGTTAGTAAAACAATACAATTCAACAACTACAATTTTCCAATTTATTCTGTTTGAGTCAACACATCTAAAGAGTTTTAAAAATGTTCTTACTGTATAGGCTTCATATACAGGACTTCTAGGTGTCCCTGTTTTTTTGTATTTCATGCAAAGGTTTATGGTTATTTTTCTCTCAAACACAGTAATAAAGTTCACTCAGCAGTTGCTGTTTGCAAAGCAAAGTCTGGTCTGAATCACTTTTCCATTTTAATCAGTTCAGCTGCTGAAACTATTACAGCAGATTTACTCTTTCATCAATGTTTGCTTTTCTCTCTTCCCCCATACCACTATTCCCTGTCTGCTTCTATCTGCCTCTGTAGA
This sequence comes from Copadichromis virginalis, assembly GCF_057382275.1. Taxonomy (NCBI): domain Eukaryota; kingdom Metazoa; phylum Chordata; class Actinopteri; order Cichliformes; family Cichlidae; genus Copadichromis; species Copadichromis virginalis. The sequence continues at coordinate 5,906,242 of NC_140632.1, read as the reverse complement.
TCATCCATTTCTACCCCAGCTGCTCCATGATTGTATTTTCCCTCATAACCCTTCCCACATCCCCAAATACACATCTTTCTTTTCCTATGCCTATCTTAGATTTTGATTTGAGTTTGTCTGGGGCATGTTTGCTCTCCCTCTTGTACTCGGCAACCAGTAGAATGGGGGGTGGGGGTAGGGTGGTGGTGGATTATTGTTTGTGAGGGAGAGTCAAAAGAGAAGAAAAAGACAGAGGGAAACATTGTGAGAATTTATTTCATAGGTAGTGCCTCCTGATGAGATTTGTGGTGTTCAGTTTTTCCTTGTGTTGTAGGAAGGTTCATGATCCCACTGTGCTGCTGAAGACTGAAGGAGAAAGACTCATCCATTTATCAACCCTTTACATGTTCTCCATCTGTATGTGCTCCGTATATGCTCTCTCTGCTGCAGCATCGGTGCACATGCAGTACACTATGATTTTCAAGGTGGAGCACAGGCTCTCAAGACAGGGCATAGCAGTGCTTGGAGCCTAATGCTAATGTCAGCATAGCAGCAGACAATGCAAATATTAAAATGCTAGGCATATTTATAATATTAGGCATAATTTTATATGATTATATTAAATACCTTTTTGCATCATCCCAGTGTCTCAGCAAGTTAACCTTTGCTTATTAGAACTAAATATTTAATTAAGCTGGATAAGCATTTTAAGGGAAATTGTTTCCCTTAAAGGTATCCATTAAGGGAAACATGTAGGAAACAAATTAAATTTAATCTCTTTTAAATTTGAGGGAAAAAAACAACAACTGTGACCTGGAGACCCTAAACAAAACTTAAAATCATCCCCTGGGGAACATTATATCTTTAAAATTAAAACTTTATTGCAATCTAAGTAATCATTGCTTTCCCAAGAGCTATACTGCAAATTTCGTTGAAATATTAAAGAGTTAATTAAAGCAAAATTTGGGTGTCATTGTGAACGAGGTCATTTTTACGTCACCCTAATGTCTTAAAAAGTTATTTTTCACCCCACAATGCTGTGGCATACTCTGCATTTGTGAAAGTTTATTTGAATTACCTTAATCACTATAATTATTTCTCTAAAGACAAAATAAAAATTCTATCTGAATTGACCAAATGCAAGCACACAAACCCATTTTTTACTCCCTTCTTCCCAAACAATGACCTTTGTGTAGACCCTGTCAAATCTGGAACCGATCAGGCAGAGAGTGGTCCAGAGAGGCCTCTGTCTGTGTGCCAGAGTGCTGTTGCCCTTTTCGCCTACAATTGCACTTCTATTTGAAGCAACTGATTGTTGTGGTAGGGCCCAGGGGTCCTGTGGAAGAGACATTCAAAGTGGCCTTCTGCTCATTTTACGGCCCACAGACCATGGCACCATTGCTTGGACTCAAGTGCCAACTAGAATTGGACACCGCAGCACTATAAATCAAACACCGCCAGTTTCTTTGACTCAGCCACCATAAAAACCAAATCAGAGTCTGCACGAGCTCCTAAATTGCACAACATGGTTTGTAATTATGTATCTGTGATGACAGGAAGAAGCAGCAAGCACACCAGAATAATGTCACAGACCTGGCTGAACTGAGCTTTTTTTGTTTTTTTGGTCAACACTATATATGAGAAACTTTAGTTCAGACATATATTCAAATAGTAATAAAAGACAACACAAGGACAACAACAGCCCACAGACACACAAAATGCAAACATCAAAATTAATAATCAATTTTCCCACTGTTTCCAGAAGCAGGAGAAACTCTGCATCACTCAAAGTAGGTACAGTTAAAACAATTTTGACCACATTTTTGGAATCATTTATTCAATATATAAATGTACATTTAAAATTTCACATCAAAGAATGAAGGTTAAATCAAATTCAAATTCAAATCAAATTCAAATTTTAGTTGTCACATACACAGTCATACACAGTACAATATGCAGTGAAATGCTTACGCAACTGCTAGTGACCTAAAGAAAAAAGAAAAGGCTATGAATAAGATAGGAAATAAATATGAAAATTAAAAAGGGTAAATTTAACTAGGAAGGAATAAAATAAAATAAAATATAAAAATTAAAGTTAAAAATGAAATAACTGTAAAACACAAATTAGAATGAAGGGTTAATTTAACTGGGAAAGAATAAGATAAAATATATAAATTAAAGTTGAAAATAAAATAACTGTACAACAAAATACACAATACACAATAACAGCAGCTGTACAAGTATTAAATGGAAATGAAGAAATATAATGTCCAGTGTTGTGCAATCCACATTATGTCTTGTGCAGTGCAAATATGCTTAAAGTGATTTAAGTGATGAAGTGAAAACGATGTCCAGAATGTCCAGTGTGTGTGTAAGAATCATATGTGTGGGTCAGTACTGTGTGGTGGTGTGATTGAGAGACCGTATCGCCTGCGGGAAGAAGCTCCTCCTCAGTCTCTCTGTGTTGGTCTTCAGGGAGCGGAATCGCTTTCCTGACCTCAACAGAGAGAACAGTCCGTTGTTGGGATGGCTGAGGTCCTTCACGATCTTCCTGGCCTTGGTCCAGCACCGCCTGCTGTAGATTGAGTGCAGGTCAGGGAGCTCGGAGCGGATGGTGCGCTCGGTTAAGAACACTACTAGTCATCATCTGCGCTTGTCCATCTTGGCAGCTTGAGCAAGACCTTGAATGCATCGCTATTTGTCCCCCCCCCCCCCCGAAACATTTTAACTTGGATATACTGTAAGCAGTGTTGGTTGCTGGTTTAGCTCAGTAGGATCAGCAGGCGATCATATGCTGCATCTGACATACAGGCATGTCTTCCCTTCTTTTTCCGCTTTCCTGTCAGTCTCTACTGTCCCAAACAAATAAAGGAGAAAAAGGCCAAAACATGTAATGCATTGCATTACTTAATTACTCATCAGAAAAGTAATTTGTTACACTACTTTCATGCTACTCTGTAAAATAACCTAAAACACACAGTCACATGTTTGCCACTTAATAATGTATACCTCAGTCTACAGTCCGAAACACTAATGAGGACATATACAATATTACAATTACAACATTAGAAATACACTACACACAAAAAACACAAAGCAGCACAAAGAGACTGTAAAGTGATTCTGCTTTAGATACATGAACAGGTAGAAACAGGCTCTGGCTGCCGGGCTGGTGTCAGCATGCACTCAGCTTTAATATCACTCTGGGTTCTTGGTTAGCTTTGTGTTAGTATGCTGTCTGTAGAGATACCTGGAAAGATTCAAAGTTCTCTTAGCAGTTCTGTTAATGTTTTATTCTGTCACAGGTGAAGGTTGAAGTTTACCATCACACTCCTGCTCTTTTGTGCAATAAAAATAAAAGTAATATCGCTATGCTGTAGACATTTTCCTCCTCCCACACACAAACGAAATTTATCTCATAGCAGCACAAGGGCACAGGAGTAAAACAGGTTGTTTGAATATATACACATATATTTTTAAATTCTGTCTGCCTTGCCTGCAGATAATGGAGTCTTTGTAATGTCAGTAACAACATAATTGTAACTGTAATGTAATTACTGAATTATACTTACATTACTGCATTACTGAAAAATATTATGAGATTATAGTAATCTTTTGCTTTGAAGTGCATAAAACACAACACTACAAGTGTCAAAAATGAAGTATAATATGCTCTATAATGAGCTTTTTTAATATAATCTACACACATGTAAAATGAATGAACTATATTTGCTTGTACAAGCAGTTTACAGTTTATACATCCCACATCACATCCTGATGATGTGACTCAGCTATCTAACTTTAAAACGTTATCTCCCATCAGAATGAGGGAAAAACTTGTTTCCAATCCTTGTTAGTTAAAGCGATCATTACCAAACTCATTTTAGGGTTGAATTCAGCATCATTCTGCAAACCGCTTGAGCAGACCCTAAGCAGCTGCTGCAAGCAGGCACTATAAGCAGATAACATCAAATAAGACTTTCATCCATCATACATTCAGTATTCTGCTTGTTTAGTGTTTTAGAAAATCATTATATATAAGGTGCAGAAAACAGGTGATAATATGAAGTCTTACACAGTTTTTTCTATTTGTCATGGCCGTGTAGCTATTTTATTTTTGAAACTGTAAAGGAAAGGGAGAATAAAAGGCGTGGAGACAATACTTCCATCATGGAAGCCCTTTTTTCTCTTCAAATGCAAATCAAGCCAGCCACTCAAATGAAAAAGCAGGAATATTTAATGCAGCTTGTTATCAAGCAAGTATCCTTGTTACCTTTAGCACCTTCACTTACATGTCCAGATAAGGCTGGACACTCTGGGCCATCTCAAGACTGTCAAGCTTTACAGGTTCGACAGATGTAAGTCATGTTCTTTCAAAGGACCAAGGTCATGTACAAGAGAAAATTTGTTATGACCTTTTTTGGACCTTTTCAATCAGAAAAAAATATGTGATATGTAATATCTTGAAGCAGTGGGACAATAAGCAAATCTCTGCCTGTTTTTATTTATCTCACATCAGGATAGATATGAATAAGGAAAATAATAATAAGAATAATAGTAATAAAAAGAAACTCTCTAAATAATACTTCATCTGCTGTTTCACGGTGAGAGCTCTGTAGTACAGTCATGCTTCTGAGGCTTTGAGATGCCAAAGGTTTTTGGGACATAGATTTAAATGTGATTTAGGTCCATTGGTTACTCCCTTGTTGTAAAGGACTTGTGGTCTCAAGAGACATCAGAGCAAGAGAGTAAAACAGAGGAAGATAAAATGAGGCAGAAACAGTTGAAGATTACAGAGGAGAGAAAGAACTCCAAAGTCTAAAAAAAAGTTGAAAGAGAAAGATAACAACTCAATAGAATATTCATGAACATTGCCTAATTTTTATTCATGCTCTGCTGCTGGTGATGATGGGACCTTGACACTAGAGCCCCCGCTTTCTGATAAGCATGCATTCACGTGCTCCCACCCACCCTTCAGCTCACCCATGGCCCCACTCCACCGCTCTAATCCTCAACCTCCGCTTGGATTCCAAGCTGTAGGGACCAAACTGTCTTCCTCCTCAGAAGCCTTCGAGGCTATTGAGCTCTAGTACTTACTGTGTGTAATATGATCAGGCGGGAGCAGAGCCCTCCACCACGGAGGACAGCTTGCTGTGTAGATAATTTTGTCTCAAGGAAAGCCACATTTCTTACTCTTACATGACTGGCTGGATAGGAGTTTGCATGCAAAGTGAACTGTAAACACAGATACCATGACCAAAATGTGCATAAAACACTGGAGTAGTTATTGCAGTGGCAAAGTATGCTTTTAATCAGGGATGTTGGCCATGTTGTGCTTTTTTTAAGTACTGTATGTCACTGTGGCTTCTATGTGTCTCAAGTTCTCACCATAGAAACCTAAATTGAGGTTTAATGGTAATTTCTGCTTATTTCATTAAAATATCTGTACTATTGATGATAAAATGTGTGTATGTGTGTGTGGGGTTTGGCTCTAAACATTTGGGGTGAAGACTCAGTGAAGCGCTACAAGATGGAGTCAGACTTTTAATTATGCTCACATCTTTGAGCAATCCACCTGTGCCAATTATGTGCTTGTTCGGTTAACATCTCCACCTGGCATTTCAAATAAATTTATGCTGAGACAACTGTCACAGCCACGTTAGGTGTAAGATAAAAAATTCTTTTTTTTTAGACCAAGGGATAAATGCTGAGTTTATACTGTGGTGTGAACTGTGAATAAAGAAATGTGCATTATTTCCTTTTGCACCTGCCAAAAGCCCGTGGGCCTCACTTTGACAAGCATGGCAGTAGGGTAATATATAAACAGGTTTTGCTACCGACTAGTCTTGCAGTAATAAAGTCAGTTAAACATACCCTTTAAAACCCACTCAACTTCTGGTGCAAGTGAATGGCATTTTGAGACCCACTCTTTTATTTAATACTGATTTCTATGAGTCTTTTTCTTATTGTTATTCCTCTATTTTAGCTACCTGGGGAAAGTGACGCAAAGCTGTCAAAGAAAACAAAAGAGCTATTGCCTTCTAGTTTTAGAGGAGTAATTGTGCTATCATTTTCCTGAGACACTTCGTACCCAAACTGCATAGTGAAAGCAAAACTCATGGAGGACCAGTCTGAATGGTGTTCTTATTTTATACCATAACACGGTCGCATTGATTTTTTTTATTTATAAGTTGATGTTTCCTCCCACCGTCCAAAGACATGCAGCTTGTGGGGATAGGTTAGTTGGATATAAAATTGCCACTAGGTGTGAATGTGCGTGTGAATGTGAGTGCGAATGGTTGTCTGTCCCTGTGTGTGTTGGCCCTGCGACAGACTGGCGACCTGTCCAGGGTGTACCCCTCCTCTCGCCCTATGACAGCTGGGATAGGCTCCAGTGCCCCCCGCGACCCTGAAAAGGATAAGCGGAAGCAAATGGATGGATGGAAGTTGATGCAACAAACTTAGTGAATGTCAATTTAATGAAAATCAGCATAGTCATGCCACGAATTAAAAATCAAATGCTGAAAGTACACTAAAGCTTCCAGTATGGTGCAAGAAATTTACCATACCGATTCAAGTAATACTGTAGCATACAGTGCGTTATATTTGAAAAAATAATTCCATCACCATATAGTCTTTGGGTTCATTAAGTTAAAATAACATCCTGGGATACCTTGGAGCATGACTGATTTGCTTTTATTGTTTGGTTTCCTCATCTTTTGTTTTATTTTGCTTCCAGCTTTGAAAAGTGCCAAAAAGGGCTGAAGCCCTTGGATTACATGGCAGATGACTATGATTGATGGGGGTACACAGGAACCCCCCCCCACAAACACACACACACACACACACACACACACACACACACACACACACACACACACACACATTAGTCTAGGTTCTATCAAGGGTTATATTTGAGCTTTTGTTTCTCGTCCTGGCCAGCCACCCTACCACCGCCAGTATTATTTTTATGTCTGAGTCCTTTTAGAACGTTTTCAAAGGCAACTGATTACCGAGTTATCCACAAAAGAGAGTTTCTTTTCTCTTTTTCTTTCTTTCTTTTTTTTGCCTCTGCACCAAAACTCCTGACCTTACCTGTGTAACTGAGCCCTACAAAATTGCAGGTGCACTGCGTAAATGGCGCCTTAGTAAACACTGATTTCGTCAATGACATCTCCCTCATCTGGCTCCCTTTTTTAACACACTGTCCTATTCAGCATCCTTCTAGCTTTTATTTCCAATTCATGCGCTGTCTGACTTCTGCCTTCAGTCTTATTCAGTTACATCTTCTTTCTCTTCTGGCAGAACCATTCATGCTGCTTCATGTGCATGTGTAACCATGGTGACCGGCAAATAGAGCTGTACAGCATCATTCAACTTTTGTGCTAGACGTATTATTTGGAAAATGTGCAGGCTAGGGATAGATGGCATGCAGTATCACAAATACAGTCATATTTGGGGAAAGCGCATCTTTATACAACCCAATATTATCTACTTGATATTTTCTACTGTGCTCTAATATATCATTTTGATGTCTGAGGAAACCTTCACTCTTATACTATGACATTTTTTCCTTGAACCAAAGTTCAGCTGTAAAACAAATGCACATACCTAACATAAAGCTACCATACGTTCTTACTGTGATTGACTAAAAGTTTGCTAAGCTCAAATGTAAGAAGATAGAAACCTTCTCCACTTCTAAGTCATCAAACAACTTAGAGAAAGTGACAGAGCCACTGAAAACAGATAATTTGGGACTCTTGTGTTGCTGATTTCATAAAGGTGTGTGGTATCTTAAACTGTGTCCACTTTGTTATAGCATTGTGATGACCAGACACCACAGAAGGTCAATGGCACGTGGCAATTACAAGGAATATCAGAAGAAAAAGCTGCTAGTGATGCAAAGTGGATAGGTCTCGAGATAAACTTGAAGTTATTAATAATGAGAGTGAAAGATACTGGTGATTGACATATGCAATTACAAGGGTTACCTAGGTAACCAGAGCCTGGGATGAAGATGCAAATCGTGTGGATGCAGGTTAACGATTCAAATAAACAGACTATTCTATAACCAGCAGATGAGCTGGATAAATGGATGTGGATGAACTGAACTCAATAGTACTGTATTTAATTATTAGTTATTATTAATCTTTGGATCTCTTTCATAAATCGTCTTTGTCCAGTCTTCCTCCCCTAACCCCGACAGATTGATGCCCCTTCCTCAGCCTGGAGGTTTCTTCCTGTTAAAAGGGAGTTTTTCCTTCCCACTGTCACCGTCACCAAAGTGCATGCTCATAGGGGGTCATGTGATTGTTGGGGTTTTCTCTGTTTTCTTTGTGTGATTGTAGGGCCTTTACCTTACAATATAAAGTGCCTTAAGGCAACTGTTGTTGTGATTTGGCATGATACAAGTAAAAATGAATTGAATTGAGTATTATATTTACATAATAGTGAAGTTATTCTGAATTGTACAAATTTGTTTAGTGATTTTAGTATGACTAAATTTACAGAAGAAAAATCAGTGACTCTGCTGCTGTATGATTATGACTAGGAAAAACTATTTAAAAAAAAACTTTGGCTTTGATTATATTCTGTATTTGCATTAATCTGACATATTTAACTATGAAATATGTACAAAAAAGGAATATGTTGAAAAAGTCTTCATGTGTAGAAATTTTCCTCATGTGTAAATTCAAAAACATCAATGAATCATGAGTGATGAATTTTCATAAACTGACAATATGTAAAGTGGGTAACATTTTATAACAAGATACTATTAAGCATTAGTAAGATATTAGTAAATACTTAAATGACTATTATTCCTACAATAGTACACAATAGTATGTTATTGTAAATGCATTATTCTTGGTTATAAAGCTCATATATATTTATACTTAACACTTTCTCTGTACTTAAAATTTGTATAAATAAAGTATTACATCACATACCAGTTATTAGGAGCTATTAACACTCATGGTAAAACTGAAGTATTTAGATGCATATATTATACATATAATGATTAAGATCTGTGTCTGTGATTATGTTAGTAGAGCATTTTATACATGCTTTGGTTATTATTGCAGTATGTGGTTAATTTAGCCAGTTAGGTGTTAGTTACAAATGCTGCGTGACCTTCTCTGAAGTGAGAACTACGTATGCTGTACAAAGGATTTGCAAATGAATTTGAAAGGTCAGCAATCCCTTGAGACCCAAAGAAGTCTCAGCTGTATACAGACAAACAAAAAATAATGAAGGATGGGATGTTTAACAGTTCATTGTTTTGTTTTTTTTAGTTTGTTTCTTAAGTTCAAACTTCCTCTTATTCGTGATCAGTTACTTAGGTATAATGAGATAAATTAGCATCGAGTCAGCTTCATTTTCAAAGAGCTCCTGATTTAAAAACGAACAAGTCAAGTTGTCTAAATAACTGCTTAGTATTTGATGTAATACTTTATTTAGACATGTTTGAAAATACATATGAAAATAATGTCATGACCATGTTATATATGAACCTGCCAAGCGGGAACAAAGCACTTGATTTATGCATAACAAATGATGCTTTACAAAAGATCATATCTTACTGAGCCGCCATCCTTTTTTAAATTTTTGGTTATTATAACTCATAAGTAAGACATACATGTTGGTGCCTATAAACTGGTCATCACATCCTGAAGTTGTTTGTCACTCTGTGTTAGCCCTGTGAGACTGGTTATCCATCCAGGGTGTAGCATGCCTTTCTCCATATGACAGCTGAAACAATCCCTCCATCTGAAACATGTTATGGAGATTTATATGATAAAGGTGAATCCCTACTGTCTGAAAGGACTGATGTCCCCACAACAGGAGCACTACAAGCCAATACACACCTACATAGCCATCTACATCCACTGCTACATTTTTTGGTTAGTGAATTGTACAATTTAATACTCGATTCAAGCTCGCAGCACAAAGCCAGTCTGATCTAAAAAAACATTATAATTGTAGGCTTTCTACCCAGTTGACATATTGCTGATGGCAAAGGGCTCAGCTGAGATTACAGCTCATGGCACAGCTAATTGATTTGCTGGCACCAAGCTCAAGCTCAGACATCCGTACAAGCTTCCCACACTTCCAAGTACCGTGTCACCTTCGACAAATACCTTATGTTACCCCTCCCCATCGACCCTGGGGATTTCTCACTTCTTTAAACTGCAGGACTGACAGTAGATCAGCCTTCAGCCTTCGTCTGTCTCCATCGATGAAGTTTGTGCAGTCTCAAGCAAAGTGGCCTATTGCTGTTGATGCTGATTAAAGCACCATCAAAGTCTCAGCCGCTGGCTTTGAATGCTTCACAAGTCAGCTTATATGAGAGCTGTATCGAATAATAACCGCAGCCTTATGCATCCCCCTCTCAATCTAAGATGGAAAATGCAGCATTGCCAACAAGATCCTCTGTTGGTATTACAAACTTCTACCTCAATTAAGGTTTCATTTCAAACTTTGCAGAAAGTTTTGAGTTAGTTTGCATTTCAAGTCCTTTCATTAGCTGCTGTTTGAAAACACTCCTCTTTTAATTGTGCCTGATTGATTCCTACCAAGGTAGGGGCTATAATTAAAAGAAACGCAGGCAGAGGGGAGGTAAATTGAAAGCTAAATGGCAAAACTGGTCTTGAAAGTGTCCAAATAACTAAAGGGTCGAGAGTGGCTGCCAAGCTTGTTAGCAGATACTAATGAGTTATCTTCTTACTGTGTGCTTGGAATTTTTGCATACAGTTATCCTACTGATATTAACAGAGATACTATATTAAATTGTAACAGGACTGTATTTGTATCAACCGTACGAAAAAACAACACAATGAAAACTGGTCTTTTTCCACCTGCAGCCTGAAAAAAAATCCATCATCAAAACCTTTCCGCTTAGACTCGAAAGTCAGATGCTGGCTGTGATCATTAAGTACCGACAACATGCTGGTGCTGAAGTTCTACATGAGCTATTGCAACTGCAGCCAAAAATACAAATAGCCTTGCACGGCTCGCGTTTGATCGACTTTTGTTTCCCTGTATGTGTTGCTGCAGTAACCTGGCAGCGTTGAGCACTGTGCCACAGGAAAAAAAGGTCAATTTTCCATCTTACATAGATAACCATGATCAAATAGTGACAATAACCTGTTACACATATACTTTTGCTCACTGTCATCAGAGCAGCATTATCTCTATGCTGACCCACAAACTGACCTGCTCTGTTAACGGGTTATGCTGAAAAGTGCTGAGTGGCCATTTTCAACAAATGGGATTTCCTTATCTCTACTCTCAGAGTATTCTGTCACCAGCGCTAGATGACTCTCTTCGGTTTTTTGCTCTGTAATTCATTTCTGGGCTATATCTCTTTGCATTCTATTCTTCCCCTCTGACAGGTGATAAAGATAAAAATGTAAATGTAACAAGTGTCGATCGATAATCTATCTTAAGGATATAAGGTACAAGCAGAAATAGGGATTACAAATATCTTACGTGATTTTATAATTAAAAATGGATACACACATTGAATTATTTTACATACAAATGAGAAAGATCATTTTTAATATCTGTAGTCAAAAACAGACTTTGCTCGCATGCTAATCTGCTGTGTTTATTATCGAATATTTACCACAAACACATACAGTTATTGTAATCACTATTGTTGCCCTCTGGGTCCTGTGCCAGCTCAGCACAGTCTCCCTATGTGCAGTTACAAAAACACTGAGAAACATGTAATTGATTGCAACAGTGGAAAAATGACGGGTGAAGTCAGGACACAGTTGGCACAAACAGCAGCTACGCAGAATGACAAGGTGGTCCTTTCTTGGCTGCTACTTCAAAGCACATTGTGCGCTGTCTGTCCTGCGTTCTGCACAACAACATTGAATATTTAGTATTTACTGCTGTTTACAGTTAGCTAGATTAATGCGATGGTGTTGTGTTTAGTATGTTGCTTTGGTTTTTTTTTTTGGTTGTTTTCTATTCTTCTTCTCTCAACAGGTGATCCAGGAGAATTTTTTTTTCCTCCCCCCGCTTTCTCACTGTCCCCCTCCCCTTCTGTTTTTCTTTTCCTTCCTCTTTCTTTCTCCCTTTCCTATCCCTCACTCATGTCTGTCCCATCTGTAACATCTGAAAATAAAATATAATAAATAATAAAGACAAAGGTCGACCAAATGGACCAATACGGCAATGCCACGATGATCCATTTGGCAAAGTAAATCCATTGGGTATCCTTGTTGGTCTTCAGACAACAATTCTGATGGCTAAAGAACCAAATGGGACAGTATATATCTGTTTTTTCTCTCGCTCATGTTTTGCCAGTATTGGAGTAAATCATGTTGATGCTACTCTTGCTGCACAGGTAGCCTCAGACGAGAACCTCAACTATTCTCTTTTTTTTTTTTTTTTGCTAAAGTTGCCGGTCAAGGACATTAGCAAGTCGTTACAACTGCCGTGCACATTTTTCAACTCTTTAATGACGCGTGCACACACCTGCCACCAGACAGAGAGAAAGAAGAGTGAAAAATTATCCTTCTCTGTTCCTCTCAAGCTCCCGCTCTTTCAACCCCCCTCTCTCCACCCATCCATTAATGCCACCCCTCTCCTCTCCTGCTTTGTAATGTTGACGAGGTGCAATATCTTTCCTCTCCTCCTTGACATTGATTCCAGTGATTTAAATCTCCCAACTCATGACACAAATTACTGGTAATTTACAGCCACCTCCTCCATTTCACTCATAATATGCTCTAGTGAGAATTCAATGTTCCTTCCGCTCCCCCTCCACCAACTCTGTTCCTTGCTGCTCTTTGTTCTCCTCAGCACCCCCAACGCCGCATTGCTTGCTCACCTTTACTGCAATTGCAATTTATGGCCTTGTTTCTTGTTTCCGAAAGAAAGCCTATGCGAGCACAGAGTGGCATTAGATCCATCGACATGTGTACATGTGTACCAGGATGTGTAATCCTGGTATACAAAAAATACTTTTTTTTTCTGTGATCTTCACAGTATTTTATTTTATTTTTTTTATTATTCTCTGTTTTGAAAAATGACCATCTCCTCAGATGGCCCTCAACAGGGGAGGATGTTTTAACTTGGCACTTGCTGAGTAAAGTATTGAAGAAGGGGGTTTTATCCTTTTTTTCAGTCATTTGCTGGCAAGCTAAAAGCAGTTTGCTGGTTGATCCAACTTGTGACAGCATAAATCCTTTCTATTGTTTCCCCCAATGGAAAACAACTTTAAGAGTACATCAAAAAGCCTCACATCAGAGGCATTTTCCCTCAAACTCGGGGCACACTTGGAAAAAAAAAGTGGGAGTTGGACTGTGTCACAAACCACTGAGTGGAAAATGTCCTTTGTCGCTTTAGTGTCTGCAGGTAGAAGCCGAGCAGATACAGCACTTCAAGAATAGAGGTTCCAATCACCTCTGGAATGGAATTATGGGGCACTTCACAGTTCAGTGGTATTTACTTTCAGCAATATATTCTGAAGGGGAGGAAGCTTGAAGGGCTAGAAAGTAATACAGACACCCACCCTATAAATACAGAAACAGAAAAATGCACAATAAGTATTTGGCTCCCTTTTCTTTGTATCCACCCTCTCTTCTTTGTCTGCCATTTTCTCCTCAGTTGTCGTTTCAGTTCTCTCCTCTTTTTCTCTGTTTCACCAAATTGCAGTATCTCTGCCAGGACTGTTATAGTGTCGATTCTGTTCCTCTGGAGAGTATACTGTAGTCTTGTAATCTTGGTGACTACGTTGTAAAGTAAACTTTCCTTGACAGAATGTTCTAAAAGCAGAGTCTTCAATGTTTTTTTTTCTGCGGTTCCTTTGACTGACAAAAAAGGTAAACATATTCTTAAAACGATGGTAGCTCTCTGACCTTGAAAGAAAACACGACTGTTGAGAGAGTGAAAATAGTACGGCATAGACATAAAAAATACAGCAAAGACAGAGGCATATGACCAGAAGTGAAAAGAGATTTTCCCTTTTAACCAATATCAGTCAGTATTAATGTGAAGTTGCTAGACGTCAAATATAAAAGCCTATTTTAAAATGATATTGAAATTGGGTAATATGACATGGTTCATAAAAAAAAAAAAAAATCTCAAGACAGTTTGACAAACATATTAAAGCTTTGTGCGGCAAGAGATTTAAAAGTAAACAAAATGCTTGACATTTCTATTTTCATTTGGCACTGACCTGCAATTTCTTGCCAAACAGCATAATGAAGAAATCAGAAAACAAGGGCTTCGTTTTGTCTGTTGTCATTTAATGCAGACCTTATTTAGGACATTGGAAGGACTGTAACTATAGGGGAAAAAAATTCTCTCATTAAACTTTCATTGATTCATATGCCTCTTATTTTTCATTTTTTCATTTCTCCTCTCAAAAGTTTGTGACCTCTAGAAATCTTTATTCTTTGCTTTATTAAAAATATGCTATATTTATTTGTGGATAATTAAAGACATTAAATCAACAACATTTACAGTACGACAGCAGTACTGCAGATTAGACATTCCTCTTTTCACGCACACACACTTTTGTGTGTGTGCACAAGTGAAACAGAGACGTGGCGGGTTTATTGTTTTTGTGAGACCTGTTTTTGTGAGACCTGGGTTTCACAGAAACACACTCCCTCAGACACAGCTTTAATCTTCATTGAACACTTTGCCCCTGCTTGATATTGTTATGCTTTACAGTTGGCAATCAATCTGGAGAGCCAGAGCAGGTTTCAGCACCAAAGGGATTAAAGTGACCATCCAATTTAACTTTTAGTATTCTACCCCTGTGGCCAAAGGTAACAGCTCAATACCAATGAAATTTTTCTTTGACATATCTATTATATGTGTTTCCAAATGACCTGCAGCACTTTCTCTTTAACCTATTTGTAATACCATTCCTTTGTAAATAACACTGGTGCTGATCTATAAGTGTTAGACATATTAAACTATCCTTATGCAGGTATTTACTTGGTGTGTTTTACTATTTGTTTACAGACATCCAAGGTCCAGGCTCTTTTTTCATTTCTATGTAAGTGTGATTAAGGAGGCACATGGTCTTCTTAACGTTGACTCTTTTCGCTTCTCACTTTGCCCTTGACTGAGTCTACGAGGAGATTTTAATTGCTCCGTGTCACTGATTCACCCAGGGAAGGCGTGTGGTGCTCCAATCAGGAGGGCTTAGTGAGTGGCAAGTAGGTGAGTGAAGTACAAGGATGTTTGGGCTTCTGGGAGTGTTGGCAGCTGGATTGAGGTCAGATGTCAGAGGGTGAAAATAAGTCAATGAGCTGAGCTGAAACTTCATCATAGAATACTGTGGTGTAGCAACTTGGAAACACACGGTAATGTATATGCACCACAGAGAGGTGGAATGAGTAGGGAGAGGGGGATTTTTCCATTTTCATGCAGCAAAGCAGGAGCTGCCTTCACTGAAACTTGTCTGGTGATCAAATGCCAGCGCAGACAGAGACACTTATGATGTGATAATACATTGCAAATGGTACCGCTATATCTGCCAGAAATAGCATAGCTACTTAAGTTGGTATCCAAGCAAGTTTCTGTTGAAGAACTGATCCAAACAGAAAAAAAAAACATACACTCAAATCTTGGTGTAATCAGCAGTACATCTGGAAAAGTTTTACTATATAAGAGGAAGTGGGTGATTGGCAGTGCTGTAGCAGCAAAGGGCGTTGGCGTGTGCTTATCATACTAAAGTATCAATTGAAACACTTCAGTATTGCATCTATCTCTAAAATGTAAACTTTTCACGAGCTATCAAAACAGCTCTGATCTGATCCTAACTTGTCACAATGCACTGAAGACACAAATAGCTTATTTGAGCTTTAAAAAAGCAGAATTCGCTTAGCCCTTAAAGAAACAGTTCAGATCTTAAAAACAGTAGCCATTATATCTAAGGTGTAACTGTTCAGTGCGCAAACTGGTAATTACACAGGACAAAAAGTCCAACAGTCCTCCAAATCAGCACTGTCACTGGCTTCTTATTACACACCTCTGAACTCAGTGACTCGCTTGGTTTTCATGGAACCAGGGTCATCCTGATAACCAACAAATTGTTCAGATATTTAAAGAGGTTTGGTTTTGTGCTTGCATATGGCTTTGTACGCCGGAGAACTAATAGTTGGTTATAAGATATGGAAGTAACAATTCAGTCTTTAGCAAAATGTATTTGGAGTAAAATTGCCCCCAAAACTCTGATGGCGTGAGTTATTTTCACAGTGCAGGATATTTGTAGGATATGCAATTCATATGGTAATTTGACCATGAAACATGGCACTTTTGCATTTTTTCTATGCAATATTATCTGCAATACTCCATAGGGATTCAGGGGACAGGCAACATGTGTGTGCAACGGCGTTTCCATGGAGTAATCTTGTTAAGCGCGGAAAACAGTTGGAGCACCAGGTGTGCTGAAGACCGACTTGACCATTGAATCCTTGGAGAGCTCTGTTTTCTGTTTGCATTTTCTGCTGGATTGATGGACTCAGGAGAAGCCACTACAGTTATTTTTGCACTGTTGTTTGGATAATGACCGGTAGTAGCAGTATATATTCAATATGGAAAAGGTAAGAATTAGTAAGCATTTGCTTTACTAATAGTGTTATATTATATACTTGTCCAGAAAAAAGTGGTGCTATGATGCACCTAGACAACAGGTTAGGTTGTAACCTAATGCAAAACTGCCCCCCATATTTCCTGAGGAAGAAGAAAATGTCAAGCAAAGCTTTCAGTTGTCATATTGGAAAATGCCTTTGCCCAGACGATAGAATCCCATTATAGTTGTACTATCGGTCTATGATGTCAAATCCAGAAGTATAATGGGGCCTTGACATTACTCTGATACATCCAACTTCATTTTCTCCCCAGAAACACCAATGGGACATTTTCTCTCTGGAGACGGGGAAAATAATATACAGTAGTGCTGAAAATATCTGAACCTATCCTGGCATTTCACTCAAAACCAGGTTTGCAACTACAGAAGTCAAATCTTCCAAATTATGCGTCTTTTCCAAATCAGGCTGACATTTGCAGGGTTGAGCTTATTTTGATCTTTGGGTTAAAAGTATGCAAGTTCGCAACAGACTTCTGTGAAACTTAGTACACCCATTTAAATAGAAACAAATTAACAACACTTCCATAACCTTCCTCTGTGCTTTGTATTTAGTGCAGGCATGCTAAACTAAGATGGTTAACATGGTAAACATTAAAAGCATTGCTTTTATTTAGAGGTCATGAGCATTTACAGAATATTAAAATCAAAGCACAGGCTGCTGCAGGCTCTTGGCTGGTTTGAAAAGCAACAGGCCATGGCACGGCAGGCTTTGATGTTACAGTATGATTACAACACAACAGGGATATGCTGGACAAAAAAGCCTACAATATCTTCGCCTTGAAAAAATTCTAAATTCCTGCATGTTACTCATTGGGCTCAAGAGGTTTGCATTCTGTTATGTTGAGCTTGTGTACCAGTGAATTTCCTTGGTATCGAAAAAGCATTTATTTGCTTTTGTGTGAATGCTCTGTACATGATGCAATTATCTATGCATAGTTACCTCCTGCAATATGATGGATTTCACAGCTTGCATTTTACAGCGTGTGGGCTAATGCGAGTCGACAGGAACAATTCCTCTTCATTAGACCATTCCAACACTCAGTTAAACGAAATACTCAAGTTCACATGAATGGTGATACAACATTGTTGTGAAATCTGTTGATGTTGTCCTAGTAAGGCTACCATGAGGGCAGCCACTAGAGGTCGCTAGAGGACCGGTGTATATGTGTTTTTTCCAGAAATTGATGTAGCGACAGACACTGCTGCTACAACTCAATAAAAAGTGGTTCGTGCTTGAGAACCCTGCGTCTTATTGCCTCCGAACATGACATGGTGTCAGAATTGAGGACTTCACGCCGAGTTACACGAAGAAATGGCTAAATTTGGACCTCCGGAGCCGTTCGACTTTACACAGCCGGCAGAGTGGCCGATATGGCGGCAGAGATTCTCCCGTTTTCGAGTGGCGTCCAAGCTAGGGATGGAGAGCGGCGAAGTGCAGGTGAACTCGCTTCTTTACTCCATGGGGAGAGATGCCGAACCAATATATGGCTCATTTGTGTTTCCTGCTGCTACGGAGGCCAGGCCAAGTCCGCAGTTTGAGTATGATCTGGTTATACAAAAGTTCGATGAGCACTTTGTCCCAAAGAGAAACGTTATCCATGACCGCGCCTGTTTTCACAAACGGAGCCAGAGGGCCGGGGAGACGGTCGAGGCTTTCGTGCGGGGCCTGTACGAGCTCGCGCAGCACTGCGAGTTCGGCGGCAGTAAAGACGAGCAGATCCGGGATCGTATCGTCATTGGATTAATTGACAAAGATGTTTCACAAAAACTCCAGCTCGAGGTGGACTTAACTTTGGATAAAGCCATTCAACTAGCACGCCAGAGTGAACAAGTCAAACAGCAAAGTGCAGACCGAGTGGAAAGCACGGTGAATGAGGTGAAACAGAGGCATTATAACAGCATGAGAAGGAGTTACTACCAACCTCATCAGGTACGTGAGCAACAACATGGTGAGAGTAAACCAAAATGCCAAAGATGCAACAGGGTGCATGACAAAAGAGAAAACTGCCCAGCCCGCAATAAAAGATGCAGAAAGTGCAATAAGTTGGGACACTTTGAAGTTGTATGCAAAACCAAAATGCTAAAAGAGGTCAGGGCTGAGGCTGTAGAGGACTCAGATGAGGATTCATTCTTCATAGGGGAGCTTTTCCTAGGAGCAGTAATTGAGCCAAAAACAACAGTCATTGAGGAGTCAGGCTCAGATGCCGACTGGGACATTGAGCTATTGGTAAATGGCAGTCCAGTTGATTTCAAAATTGATACAGGCGCAGACACCACTGTTATGACAGAAACGACCCTTAATAAGCTACAGCAGAGACCCAAACTTATCCAGTGTAAGCCAACTGTGTACAGCCCTGGTGGAAAAGTCAAGTGCATGGGTAAATTCCTTGCTACTACAGAGTACAAAGGCCAAAAGTACCAGTACTGGATTACAGTTATAAAAGGGCAATATGCAAGTAACCTACTGGGGAAGACAGTAGCAAAGCGCATGGGATTAGTCACTAGAGTTAACAAAATCAGTAGTGACTTAAAAGAGGATGTGTTCGGAGAAATTGGCCTGCTGAACTGTGAACCTGTAAAAATCGAGCTGACCGAAGATGCAGTGCCGTACAGTGTAACCACCCCACGCCGGGTGCCTTTTCCTCTCCTCCCAAAAGTGGAAAAGGAAATAAAGCGCATGCTCAAACTTGGCATCATTGAGGAAGTCACCGAGCCAACAGACTGGTGTGCACCAATGGTGCCTGCTCCAAAGCGCAACAAGGATGAGGTCAGGGTGTGTGTGGACTTAAAACGTCTGAATAAGGGAGTAAAGCGTGAACGGTACATCTTGCCCACATTGGATGACATAACTCCTAAGTTAGCAGGGGCTAAAGTTTTCTCCACTTTGGATGCCTCCAGTGGGTTCTGGCAAATACCACTGGATCCCAGCTGCCAAAAACTAACCACGTTCATAACTCCCATGGGCAGGTTTTGCTTCAGACGCCTGCCATTTGGCATAACTTCAGCACCCGAGATCTTCCAGCGGCTCATGAGCACCTTGCTCAAGGGCCTAGAGGGGACTGTCGTCGTGATGGACGACATATTGGTTTTCGGGGCTAACAAAGAGGAACATGACAAACGCTTAGGTGCAGTATTACAGACAATCAAAGCATCAGGACTTAAGCTCAACAGGTCCAAGTGCCACTTTGGAGAGAATGAACTACAGTTCTTCGGTCACATCATCAGTGCGGATGGTGTGAAACCTGATGATGGCAAGGTGGAGGCTATTGCCAGGATGCCCAGCCCCACCAATGTAGAACAACTCAGGCAGGTACTCGGATTAATAAACTATGTTGGAAAATTCCTGCCAGGCCTGTCCACGGTGCTGCACCCCCTCTCCAATCTACTCAAAAAAGAGACTGTATGGGTGTGGGGCGAGCCTCAGGAGCAAGCATTCAACAAAGCAAAAGCAATGCTCGTGGCTGCACCAGCACTTTGTTATTATGATGCAGGCTGACCAACAGTTGTCAGTGCGGACGCCAGCAGCTATGGCCTGGGTGCTGCACTGTTACAGGACAATGACGGGGAGTTACGGCCTGTTGCCTTTTGTTCTCGCACGCTCACAGACGCAGAGAAAAGATATTCGCAGATCGAAAAAGAGTGTTTAGCATCTGTCTGGGCCTGCGAACGTTTTACCCGCTACATCCAAGGCATGGGTCATGTACGTCTACAAACTGACCATAAGCCCTTGGTGCCTTTGATCAACTCATACGACCTTGATAAAACGCCACTGAGATGTCAGAGATTGCTGATGCGACTGATGCGATTCAATGTCACTGCTGAGCATGTTCCCGGTAAACAGTTAGTGGTGGCGGACGCACTCTCCAGACATCCACTGCACGGATGCTACCCGTCCGAGACAGACAGCCATGTCAAGGCATATGTGAGCAACGTAGTGACAAGCAAACCTATCAAGTCACATAAGTTGGAGGAAATTCGTAGAGCTACACAGAGGGACCCAGAGCTTCAAAAAGCAATCATCTTCATCAGACAAGGGTGGCCTCGAAGAATGGCAAAGAGCTCACCACTGCAAGGCTTTTATGCAGCCAGAAGCCACCTTTCAGAATCAGATGGTCTAGTGCTCTACCACGATCGCATCGTAATTCCCACAGCACTTAGACCCAGTGTCCTTGACCAATTACATGAAGGCCACCAAGGACTAACTAAATGTAGAGAGCGCGCAAGATCAACAGTGTGGTGGCCCAACATTGGACTTCAAATAACACATAAGGTGAGGTCATGCAACTTTTGCAGAGAGCACAAGCCTACACAGCGACGGGAACCTCTCGTGACTACTCCTCTGCCCAATGGCCCCTGGCAAAAGATTGCAGCTGATCTTTGCGAGCTTGAGGGTAAGAACTTTCTTGTCGTTGTTGACTATTTTTCAAGAGACATTGAGATTGCTTCCCTCACTACAACAACCAGCAGACAGGTCATTAACAAGCTTAAACACATGTTCGTTAGATGGGGCATCCCGTTAGAACTGGTCAGTGATAATGGGACGCAGTTCACATCATCAGAGTTCCAAGACTTCAAACTGAGTTATGGCTTCACCCACACTACGTCGAGCCCTCATTACCCCCAGTCAAATGGAGCTGCTGAAAGAGCTGTCCAAACGGCCAAGTACATTCTCAAACAGCCTGACCCCTGCTTAGCCTTAATGAGTTACCGCTCTACACCATTTGCAGCAACCGGTGCAAGCCCAGCTCAACTTATGACAGGACGTCAAATCCGCACCACCGTCCCAGTACTCGAAAAGACATTGCTGCCCAGTCCAGTCAATAGGGACACAGTGTGCCAAAGAGATGCTGCAGCTAAGGACTCTTACAGATTCTTCTACAACCGCAGACATTCAGCTCGTCCACTTCCTGAGCTTCTCCCAGGCCAGGATGTTGTAGTGAAGCTTGACGGGGAAAAGGGGTGGACGACTCCAGCCAAGGTCATCAGTAAGTCTAAGGAGCCGAGATCCTACTTGGTGGAGATGGCGAATGGGAACGTGACTCGCCGCAACAGACGACACCTTCAGCCTGTCCCAGGCACCGCTGATCCTGAGGAGCAGCAGCAGAGCACTGTTCCAGCTACACCGACTACTCCAACTAAAGGGGCGGCCGCTTCCCAAGAACCACCAGTAAGGCAGACATTGCCAATCCCTGTCCCGGGGTCTCCTCTCCACCCTACCACACCTGTGAGAGTGACTTCCAGGGGGCGGGAAATTAAAGTACCTCTCAGATTCAGAGACTGAGGACTATCTCCTTTCTATGTTCTAAGGGCAGAATAATCCCTTATCAGGACTGAGGGTAGTCTACCCCTGTGATGTCCTGCGTTCTGACAACACTGTTTTATGTTAAAGTACCTTTGTTAAAAGGGGAGATGTTGTGAAATCTGTTTATGTTGTCCTAGTAAGGCTACCATGAGGGCAGCCACTAGAGGTCGCTAGAGGACCGGTGTATATGTGTTTTTTCCAGAAATTGATGTAGCGACAGACACTGCTGCTACAACTCAATAAAAAGTGGTTCGTGCTTGAGAACCCTGCGTCTTATTGCCTCCGAACATGACAAACATGAAACAACATCCATGTCTTATAGGTTTTCCGTTTGCCTGCAGCCTTCATTAACACTGGGAATGACATGTCAGCATAGAACACTACCTTCTAATTTTGCTGAATATTCCTCTAAAACGCAGTTCTCTAGACTTTCATCAGGGCGACAGACATTGGCAGGTGGCTTCTTTAATCTGATCACAGTGAAGCACATTTGCCAAAATGTTTCATCAGTGTTACACGTAGGCAGCTGTGACATGAAAACCTTACTGTTGTAGTAGATATATCTCTGAAGCGGCAGCAGTGGGTACAGTGCTCTCTGAAGACGAGTGACAGACACAGTCTCTTACAGAATAAAAACAAAATCTCTTGTGTGTAGTGGTGTAACATACGTAACAAAAAAAACCCCAAAACACTGAGAAGTTTAAATATTCGATTTGACTCAAAAATCCCAGAAAGAATTTGTTCCCTCTGTGAGATGAAATTCTGCATTTTGTCTTTTATATTTCCATGTCATTTATACCTCTTATAAGATATATTAACACTTTTCCCTATGCTGTCATTGCCATTTGTGGCTATTTAGAGTTTGTTAGAGCTTAAGATAAACGTTTTACACAAATGTATGCAGATCTGTCCAAGACATCACAGTCAGCTCTGTTTGAATTCCCAAGGAAAGCAGAGTACATACATGTTGCTGAACTGTTTTTCTTAGCTCGTCCTTGCACTGTGGAGACCATCAGCAGGGCTGTTGGGTGGGTTGGTAATTGAGGATGTGGGGTTTAGAGACAAAGCCCCTTCGGAATTCCTCGGCAGATCGGTTATTATCGTGCTCTGAGGATTGGGTAGCTGCTCCACCGCTGACATTTCCATTTATATCTTTCAGGTTTGGATCCTTGGTAACTGAGAGAAAGCAAGACAGGGAGAGAAGGGAAAGAGGAGACAGTTGCTGTAAGCCTTGTTTACGGCTTTGAACAAAAGTTTGAAGTATCTTTGTGTGCGCGCTAGCAGTAGATTGGGGTCTTAGTGTAACTGACTGTGCTGTCTAGAGGTTGCAACAGACAGTGTGTGTACTCTAAGGAGCAAACACTGAGGGTGACTAGGATTTAAATGAATAAATCTGCAAGTTTTCATGTCTTCTTCTTGATAGTTTGTTGATGTCAAGTGAAGCTGGCTGCGAAAAAGGATTCGGCATAGTTTCTGATATAAAGTTTTCAACTCTAAGATCATTGCATTTACCTGGGTATACACAGTAGCTAAAAGAGAAAAAAATCAGGCTATAGAAGCCCAGACAATTTGTGTTAAATCTTAAAAACTTTTTACCCTGTGGTTCAGAGAATGACAATAAATAAAATGGAAAAATAAGGTAGATGATAGAGAAAAGGTAGAAATAGAGTCGGTCCCAAAACACATTTTCTCATGGTCTTGAATTACCCAAATGCACAGCGACCATATAGCAACATATGAATAGGTTGCAAAGAAAAAAAAGGTGCTTTGGAAGCCAATGGAGTTAGATAATGTTTATTAATGGATGTTTCTGTGCAAACATATGCTTTGCAAATACATCTTTAACACAACCTATATATACAGTAACCAGTCAATTGTCCTTTGCTTTTACTTCTTTACAAACACTCCCAAAGTGGCTTCTAACAGCATAATTTCTTCGGCTTAATGTAAAACCCTATTCATTTAACAAGGTAATTGCACACTTCCAAATGATAAGAAATCATCAGTACAAAGAAAACAATTAAATGAACAAGAGAGAGAAGGAGAAATCTATGCAATTGCATTAGTGTGGGATGCAATATTTTTAGAGGGAAATAAAAGGGCAGACTTGGCGCATAACTTATTTCTTTTATGAAAATAATAGTTGCTCTTACACAAGGAGAAAAATGTTACTTAACAAAGAACATATTTAACAACAACTCTACTAACAATACTAAGGATATATGAAATACTGCTTATGATTTAAATATTTATCTTTGATTTAACATAGGCTTTATTTATGGTCTAGCACCAACTTCTGCTACGCCTTACTTGAACAATCTTACCCAGTCTGATGGAGACAGTATTCAAACCAGAAAAAAACTAGGTAAGAGGTCTTAAACGTGTAACCAGCCAGAATAAAAAACATGCAAGCCATCATAGTTCTATGAGCCAGATATCCACAGGAGGCTGTAATTGGCTGTCTTGGAGTAAAAGGCTCATGCTATCAGTGGAGTGGTAGGATGAATGAGGTGTTGTGCCTGACACCAAGAGATTCAAGTTAATAAATAGCGCGCTTGATCTGAGGCCGACTGTGCAATTGTATTTGGACAGTCTGATGAATTGGGGACCAGGAGCTGTCCACACTTTTTTCCTGAACACAGGTGATAATTCATGCTGCAAAGCTTGGGGTCTTTAAACTGCATTTTGTTTGTTGGAAAAGTAAGAGAGAGCGCATGTATTCCACTTACTGGAATATACAGTAGTGCCATTTCATCAAAGTGCATACAATATCCCAGTTTTTAATCATTAAACGTGAGTAAAAAGTGCTATACAAATATTTACCATTTTAAAACAACTTCCAAAACCCCTGTGCAATTATCTGAAGGAAACTCAGTCTTGAATTCCAAATGTCCCCTTTTCAGACACAGCTGTGCCGTATAGCTACATATTCCACTTCTTGTAAAACACCAACAGCACAAGCGGGTGTAAGTGTGTGGGTTAAATATAAGTAAGTAAATTGATGTTTTTAAATCTTTTTCAGGAGATAATTGCAATTTGCAGTATTAGCAAAGAGCATTTTCATCAGGATCACAGTCATCACGACAGTCATGAGGGAACAAATTGTGAACTAGCTTCTCAAGCTATGCGTCAGGATTGTAAGGTTACATAGAGTGTGCATGAAAGACTCAAAAATATCCATGAGACAGCTGTCTCACTCTTCTCTGCACAGTGGGACAGCCCTGAAATATCACAGTCACTGTACTGGGACTACGCGTCAGTACCTGTGAGCCAAGACGTGCAGGCATCGAGAATGAATAACTGACTTAGTCCCACTACCATGCAGCAGAACTGTATAGAGCGCGTTCAAACACATGAATCTGTGTGAGGTTATTGCTTTAAGGCACATGGATGAGGGGACCAGATTGTTTACTGCTGTTAGATTGCCTGAAACAACAACCACATATCTCTATTTCATTTCTCTCCAGCAGGGACAAGAAGTAGGACAAGTTTCACTGGCCCACGTTTCTACCAAAGAAACCGATATATTAATGCGTTGTTTTGTGAAAAAACTGAATTCAGATTTCCATCTGATGTCCTTCTGTATTTTCCCCTGAATTTGTTCATTCATGTTTACCAATGGCTCATCTGCTTCCTGTTTTACTCTGGCATTTGGTTTGGTCTTACTTTACTTCCTTCTTTGATTGCCTTCCCTGCCCTCATTGTTTTTTTAACCTGTAAATTTCTTTCATCTGCATCTCATTACCTCCTGTTTGTCATTCCCCAATCAGTTCTCTCAGTCTTTTTGGTTATGCTTCCCCATTGTGCTCTGTGTTCTAGCATTTATTTGCTTGTTTGTTTGTTTGTTTGATCCTCTGTTCCCCATGTTGGTTTAGATTTTTTTTTCACTTTGTTCATGTTTTTCTCATCAGTAAATTAAAAGCTTTTTGTTATTACTGTCTGCTATTTTCTGGCATTCGTTTCCTCACTACACTACCCTGACAAGCTGATATAATGATAATAACAAAAAATACCTTGCCTGCACTGTACGAGCTATAAAATGCAGCCAATGTGATCAAATGACCTTCAATGTTGCATAAGAAACCCATCTAAAATTTTGCCAAACCACACACGGGAGCAATCACAGCTTCGTCTTTGCATTCACATGGAAGCCTCGGTTAGGCTGAGTGCCCAGAATAGCTAGTGAATGGGTGCTAGACAGTACTCACTATGACTATGGCTGTGCCAAATTACTACCTGCTTACATGAATTCGAAACATGAAACCATGCTGCTTGATTTGTCTGTGTCCCATACCAGATGCATAACGCATCAAGACCATGAATAATTTACATAAACAAGTGAAGGAAATCTGTTTGGTTCACTGCCAACACTTTACTCTTGTACTCCACCACAAAGGCATTTTTTTTTCTTTTGCAAAAAAAGACCCCCCAAAAACAAAACAATCCTCCATATTGGAGAGACAGATGGCAGACAGGCTGAATCTGAGTCTCCTATCCAAAATCACTGTGTGATGGAATGCGTGGTTGCCATGGAAATTTAGGAAAAATGGAGCAGTTTGTTGGACTCCCTTGAGAGAACATGGTGGTCTCTTGGCGGACTCACATAAAGTCATTCACATCTGTAAATATCTCTGTATTATTTTGAAATACTTACTTATACATTATTTATTTTATTTTTAGCTGTATAGCACTTTTTTTACATTTCACCTCTTCAATAAAAAATGTAAGAGACAAGACAAGAGGGAAATACTGGGAAAAAGCAATATTGGAATCTACAACATACACTGTAGAAAAGAGCTGACCATAGTTAACAATAAACTAGTTGTATCCAAGTACAGTGATGAATAAAATTATTAGACCACTAACTTATGTAAGGTTCATGCCACAGCTGCCCTAAACTATGCTGGTAATAATCAAAATCTTTTTTCTCATGTTTTTTTTTATGCTTACCCCACCAGTTTACATAAGTTCTTTTATCAAAATTACATTTTTAATGCTAAAATATATGCATTTAGGGTATTCATACATTGTGTCATTTGCAATTTTACAAAAAATATCAGAGCACATTATTATTTGATTGTGATGCCAAACTTGATCTTTTGCATTTTTAAACAAAAAAAGTTTATTTTAGAGTTTGAGGGTAATATTTGAATTATTTATGACGTCCAGAGTGCCAGCTCAAATTTGGGTGAAAAACATGAATTCAGTAATTTTTAATCACACATTTCTGACAGATTTCTAAAATATTTGTGTTTTTATGAAACGGTGTCTCATACATTTCTCAAGCACTGTAATCTGACAATATGGAGGAAAGCAAAAAATAAGCATTACAGAAAACGCAAACCTACATGGAATAGAAATAGAAACAATTAGATTTAGAAATAAGGATTGCAGTGTTTGACTACATTTGTCGCTCAAGTGACACTGTGATGAACCTCGTATCAAGCATAACATTAAATTCTTTAAATAAAAGCAACAATGTAACATGCATAAATTCAGAAAAATAGAGCAATTCTTGAAATTAAAAAATAATGCTACTGTTATTATACAGCAAAAACAAAAAATATGTGATCTGAGTTGTACAATGATTCTCAGTTGTATGTAGAGGCATCTACCACTGCCACTCTCCACTGGCGCTGGTGTAGAAGCACCTGAAGTCAGGAACCAAACTGAGCTTTTTTTTCTCCAGAAAGATTTTATCTTTTCAAGCTGTTGCAGCATCTCTCTCGCTTTAGATTCTCTGAGCTCTTGTACTGATCCATCATCATCTGTCCATTGAAATGGCAGTAAAAGAGCAACATCATCGTATACTTGTGTCTTCAGCCCAACTAGCAGATCTGATGTCACTTTTGCTGCATGCCATCATTTGTAAGAGTGACAAGTAGATGTTGGAAATCTTTCTTTCCCTATTAAAAATATTACTCATTTTAACTTTATCCTCTTCTCTATCTTTTTACTTTTTTTTTCTTTTTTTCTTTTTTTACTTTTCTTTAAAATCTCCCAAATTATGTTCTTATAGAACAATGTTATTTATTTTGATTTCTTAGGCTATTTAACTCGCCTCATTGTTTTTGTGGACAATGATGCCTAAAATGGGAAATTGTTAAAATAAGCGAAAACAAACTGCTTTATGTCACAAAATTTATTAAAATTACTTTATTAAAATCCTACATCACACTGTACTGGATTCCAGTTTATAACAGCAATCTGTTACAATTCCTGTTGATTTGAAGTCAAAGTAAGCATCTACGGTCGTGTGTGGAGTTGTGGTAGTTACTCCTCCTGATAACAAAAGAAACGAAAACTGCTTGAGGAAATGCAAGATCCTTTATGATGGCAGAGGTGAGACGACTTCTTTGTCATGTGAGGACATGGGGCACTTGGACAAGTTACCAAGATGAGAAACTAAATGTAACACATACACGAGGAGCTAAGAAGGAACAGGTGTAAAGAATCAGATCGGAGAATGTGACAAAGAGACAAAAACCAACCAGGACACACAACGATTGATATGAAAACCAACACAAATAAAACCAAATTAGAAAATGAACAGTTTTGTTGGGGGGTTATATGCAAAATTCGTAACTCCACCACCTGCTCTGTCTGCATATACAACATCCACACACAATCAATGCCTTGAAAGGCAAAATTACATTCAGGGCAGCTTTACACAAAACACACAACACCTAAGGCGTGCGATATCTGATGCACAGGGCATCTGAAAAATGTAACTTACTTTTTGAATGAATGCATTTCTCAAAATGTCCATCTACTGCTTTGCTATATTGCACTGAAAGCAAAATGCTACCTGAAAATATTAGATCATGTATGGCTTGAATGAGCAAGAGTGAGTTCATAAATGAAAGAAAATGCTTGACCGCGCAACAACACTGTCAGCATTATAAAACACCCATTACTCTCAAACTCCCGTTACTCTCACAGGGATTTTTTTTTGTTCTTTTTTAATCTCTGTGTTATGATTTATCAAGATGAGGGCAGAAATGTAGACACAATATATACATAAAACAAGCACACACATACATATGTATATATATATATATGTAAAAACAGAGCACTTATCAAGAAAACCAGCACACTTTTTACAAGGAGTATGAACAGATGCACAGAGTGACAATGAGGGGAAAGACAGAACTATAAATAGAAAGCAAACCCACTGAGCCAAGGTGAAACTAATGAGCATGGGGAAGATTATTATAGGAAGCAAAGTAAGCACAGATACAGAAATAATATTATTAACAAAATAAAAGAGAAAGATCAGAAAAAAACAATAAGAGACACAAGGGAAGAACCTAAACACTTAATAAAGCCACGTGTAAATACATAAAAACTGTAGGAAGTAGAAAACAATAACAGAAAATACGATTTATATTTTTTCCAGCTTGTACAGTAGGCAAAATTATTTTACTAGCTGAGACTGCGAGGGGAATGAACATTTTTCACATTTTACCACAGAACACAAAACACACATGCTGTTCTCCCTCCCTCATCCGAAGTGTCATGTAGTCTCAGATTTCAATCAGAGGCTAGTTTGCTGCAGGTCTTGCTATCATCAGTGCCCATTAAAGAAAAAAAAGCAAAGACAGGAGAAGAGAGTTCAATATTTTCTGTTGCTAGGAAACTGAAACATCATCATGACAACACTGTCTTTCAGCATACAGTAGTATATACAGTGTATACACGGTGTGGAGGCTTATGTTAATTTATGTTAATACAACACATGCTCTTTTTCAATTTCATTTAAATTTATAGAAATGCATAATGCATAAAAATGCATAAGGTAAACTGGACAGATTTCCATTTTGGTTGCATGATGATTAAATTAATGTCACTCTTAATATTTAGTGCAACTTGGCTGGCATTGTTGGGATTTAAATGCTAAAGTCGGCCTACACTTCATCCCACTTTTTCTTTAATGTTGTTCTCTGTGTATTTGCAGAAAATGCTATTTCTTGATTTAGTAAGTATCAAAATTTGATACCACCCACATAGATACAGCCAAAATGTGTTGTTCAACTGAATTGCAGTGTAAAGGTGTTTTGCTTTGCGAACTCACTGGCTCCAGTCCAAGCACCTTTAAGGTGCCTGTTTTATTGTTGGGTATATACATCTGCACTGCTTTATAAGTGGTTACATGAATATGAATGCATTGGAAGCTAAAGCAAGACAGAGACTATTCTGTGGAACATAAAAACAAATAGAGCAGATGGTTAATAGGTTAAATAACAATGTCAATATTATAGAAGATGTAAGAAGAGAATATAACTCTTCACATGCTGTTAGGGGTTTGCCTGTTATTTTTATTTCAGTGTACAGCTTCCGACACAACATCCATTCACGGTAACATGCTAGTGTCTTTAATGCTGATGAAATCTGCAATTTGACTGTGGCAGTCAAATGATAATATTTTATGAATAAACATATTTCAAAACCACATTGTGTAGAATGAAAGGCAGCATTCTGTGAATGAGAAGACTGTACTGTTTTACATCTGAAAGAGAGATAAATTCAAATTTTTGTTCATTTTCAAGACCTCAAAGATATGGTTCACAATCTCCCATCTTCCTACAATCATGCTCCACTCGAAACTTTGTTGGAATATGCGAGAGGTTCATGAAATGTTTCACCAAGCAGAATTTCTGCCTGTCTGTCTCAGTCACTTTCCTTTAACAATTCAATTTGCTGTGAACTGACAGCGCTCAGCTGGAATGATGAATGACCTGCTGCGCTTTCAGTTTACCACCACTTTTTCTTGTGCAGAATCATATAGTCATGAAGGTATATGGTTCTTATCACCTAGTTTTAGTGAAGTTCATGGTATAAGCATGAAATCTAGCATGACGGGTCAAATATTTCCTAGGCAATCAGGTTCATAAGCCTTGCCTTAAGCAATGAGCTTCAGAGAGTCTCAGTATCACCACTGGTGATGTTCTAAAGTCCCTCTGTAGCTTGTGGATAATGGCTTAACTGTACTCTATATGTTTATCTGATAAGATATGCAAGCGTTGCAATTATACTGCATATTTGGCTCTAGTGGGTAACCCAAGACTATGCTCTGCTGAAAATCTCTTACGGATGGTTGGAGCTTTGGGTCACCCTTGTACTTTCTTCCTATTTCTAATGTCCATCTGGTGTCTAGTGATGTGAGAGCTGTGGGTGCAGAGGCACTCTGCAGGTGCACATCTGAGTGCCAGCTTAGATAGAGCACGGCAGGTAGGAATTACAGCCACTTGTCCGCCTGTTAAATGATGGCATGACGGCACAGCCCACACGTTCACTTCAGTGTTGCTTCCAAATATCACTTATTCCAGATTGCCATGTTGGAAGGGATAAAGCGGGTACAAATGGCCAGCTGACACAAAGCTGACACACGGTTTCATGTTCAATTTATATAGTGACACACAGAAGAAACACTCACACGTACACATTTTGTTTTCTTTTATAATTCTTTGCAAACAGTCCAAGGTTAGGTGTGTTGTTTTTCTAGTCCAGTGCCTCAATCTATGTCTACAAAAAAATGATTCTCCAACTCACTCTTTATGTCTTTTGGCTGTGTTCAATGTCAGTGGAGGAAGCTGTGCCCACTATGTATAGAAAAGAAAGTGGAGGAGCTGGCAGCTTTCATGTATTATTTTCCATAGCTATTATCTTTCCAATGTCATACATACCTCAGTTGCCATTTGAACACATTTCTGAAGGAAGGAGAAAAAAAAAAATACTGAGGTTATTTTTAAACAGTCCTGATCAAAAGTTTAAGACCACTTGAAAAATGGCAAAATAATAATAATAAAAAAAAAATCATATTTTGCATTGTTGGCTCTTAACAAGGTTCCATGTAGAGCTTCAAGATGCAACAAGAAGAAATGAGAGAAAAGTGAGACAAAACATTTGAGCATGCAATTTATTCAAAACAAAGCTTAAACTGAAACAGGCTGTTTTATAGCTGATTAAAAGTTTAGGACCACGAGCCTTTAAAAGGCCAAATCTGTGCAAAAATGTGGACTCATTGTCATTTTCTGTCAGGTAGTCACACTGTCATGATGTTCTGATGGCAAAGGCAAAAAAAAACGTGAACAGGTTGTCCAGAACCCAAATTAAGGCTGTTACTGGTGCCAACTGCAGCCCCATAACCATCAGACGGTATCTGAGACTGAAGGGCTTCAAAAACAAAAAACATCAAGTCATACGATTTAATTATTTGAATGTTGAGTGCATTTTCTGCACTCCCGTTTTTATCACAGCTGCACATTAGACTTCTGAAACTTTAAGCTGGATACTGTCATGGTCGCTGTGTGGCAGGCAGGATGAGGACCCAAAATGCAAACTCACGGACTCAGGGGATAAACTCAAAATGCAGCTTTATTGCTGACAGGTGACAAACGAAAGCAGTGATACCAAAGCAATACAAAACTAAACTACACTGGGAAAAGCTAATTGTAACATATACCAGAAGACACGGGGAGAACCACACACAGCATGAGGGAGAACGCGACGCCGAACAGAGGGAGACGCAGACAGAAATACACAGAGGGTTAACGAGGAAAGTGGGAACACACGGGGAACACAGCTGACACAGATAACCATAACGAGACAGGGCGGGGTGCACATAACACTGACGGGAGACGGGCAGAGTCAAACAGGAAGTACAGAGGTTCAGACAGGAGGAGAGAGAGCACGGGGAAAACACAGACATAACGGGCTGGGGAAACATGGAATAAAACATAAGGAGAGACGAGGGCTCACAGATACACAGAGGGGCACACAGGGGGTAAAAGCCACGAAGGGAAAACACTTAGGGAACAACACAACAGGGCAACTCAGGAAACATGGCCTAAATAGGGAACAAAATACAAACATACAATAAAACTAAGAATACTGGGCCAACATGGCCCAGGACCATGACAGATACACTTACTGAAGCTTACTCTTGCAAGGCCCAATAAAGAAGATGTGGAAAATGCTTTAGATTTTCTCAATTGAATATTCTTAGTGTGTGTTCAGTTCTAGTAAAAGAGACTTAGCAGGAGATTAGAATAAAGTATAGAAACATTTTTATATTTTTTGCTTCCTCGTGTGATTTAAGGTGACCATAAACCTTATGGCACTATAGATTTACTGCTGGGTGAATCAATTTTATATGTGCAAGCTATTAAGCCTTATTAATATCATGAATAAAGCCCAGCTGATACAGCAGCACAATATGTGCATAGATATATCATATCATATCATATGTAGCATATTCAAATGGGGATGCAAAATATATTAAAATAGTATACTTTTTTCTAATGTCCTTCTAAGGCTCTTTTTACTCTTTTTACACTGCTGGAATTTCAGCTAGTAGAACAGAACACACACTTCATCAGTTTTGTCATGCACCGTGTCATCGTCACAACCCCCACCATTTATACTGTCTCATAACATCCACCCACTGGAGATTACTCAATGATAGATGCTGTAACAAAGAAAAAAAATAGATAAAATAAAACCCAACAATCACCACAAAATCAGGGTGGGAAATGTGGCAAAAATACACACATTTTCCACTTCAGACACCAGAAACTTGGGAGGAAAAACTGATTTTGTCATGAATCGCTGTGCGGCAGGCAGGAGTTGGACCCAAAGGGCAGGACTCACAGACTCAGGGAGGTGAACTTAAAACTCAGCTTTATTTGCTGGCAGGGAAAAAACATACAAACTAATCTAAACTGGGAACTTGAAAAACTCACAGAGAGACACACAGGGAGATCCACACAGCAAGAGGGACGACGCGACACTGACTCAGAGAAACACAGGGTTTAAATACACTGGGAAGTAACGAGGGGAATGAGACACAGAAGGAGGGCACAGCTGGGAGAAATCAGGACTGAGAGACAAGCAAAGCAGGACGCATTCACATGAGACACGGACCATCAAAGTAAAACAGGAAGTATCACACAGAGACGCGAACTTGACACAGTGGAGACAGCAACTAAGAAATACAGAGACATAAACCATAAGGCAGAGGTCTAAGAACCAAAATACACAGGGAAATACTCAGCTGGGAACACAAGAGACTAGACTAGAGAGAGTAACAAAAAACCAACCATGAGAACATAATGCACAATGCAGAGTGACAGAAAACAAGAAACTCAAACATGCAAAGACACACAATTACACAGAACAGAGGGGACACAGAGAGACATGAAGGGCAAGGGATCAAAACTAGAAGCCATAGAATAAATCACACACAAGTACAATAATACAAAAATCACAAAGAACTAAAAACGCTGGGTCAGGAGACCCAGGACCGTGACAGAATTGTTGCTCAAAATTAAACACACAGTTTTTGAAGCTTAAATTACATCAAACAATTGACAAATAACAAAACATATCTGCATAGTCATTTCCAGCACCCTTAGAATGGCAATGAGATTCTGGACTCTCTCCAGGAATACATAAAGTAATGCTTTAACACTATAGTCATGGAGAAGGCCCACGGTTCCTTTTCCCCAGCCAAGAACACGTCTCCTGGCAGACTCCCCCAGAACAACACTGCTGCCCAGCAAAGACTTTGCAGACATCCTAAACTCAGTCACTAAGCAATTGTCCAGCTTCGACACAAGATTGTCTCTGGTTGAAATTCTATACCGGCAATCCCAATCCCTAAAGAAATCTTTGGAATTCACTGAGACGTGACCCAGCTCAGTATAGAAAATAAAAAGATAAAAGAGACTATGAGTGACTTCCAGGTCCGTAGCGTAACCTGGTGTTTTCAGATATCCCAGAATCTGCTTAAATAGGCCACAGAAGTTACACAGAAGTAAAACCTTCATCAAAACTCACCATGATGAACATCACTTTCTAGCGCATCCATCACCCGGGAGCCAGGAGACCTGGTTCCTGAATACCACGTCCTATTGTCTCCAAATTCGAACATTTCAAGCAGAAGGAGCAGGGGAAGAGTTGTGGAAGGGAGCTGAAAGGAACGGACTTTAGCGTAAACGAGCAGTTCCCCAGAGAGATCGAAAGGAGCAAGGTCCTGTTCCCTGTCCGGTGCAGCTTTATTCAGAAAGTTCCCTGTGCTGTCATTGCTGTGGACTGGTTCTACTGTGACCTTAGCACCACTCCCTGTTTGTGTTAACACCACTCCAGATAAACATCCACAACATGTTTTTTCTTCTCCTCCTCTTCCTCTATTATCTATCTAGCTTATTTATATTAATTCATTAATTAAACTTGACATCATAAAAGATAAATTACTGTCAGTCTCTGCACCATAAAGGTGTTGGTTACAATGTTCTTGTCTTTTATCAAGTTTTCTCATTCATCCCCCCTCTTGCTCTCTTTAAATTAAAAACGTTTGTGGGATCTTCCAAACCTTTTGCAGGAGGAGATCTGTTTGGCAGATCTGTGTTGGCCTTCACACAACAATTCTGGTTGCCACACTGCTGGACAGGACAAGGGATTTTCTTTTTAAAAAGTACAAGTAAATATACTTGTGCTAAAAATGCTCTAGTAAAAGTATTGATTCCAGTTAATTTCTTAAAATTAACTTAAAAGAAATTGAAAAAGTACGAATGTAAAAAGCAGACCATTTCTACCAGCTATTTTTGTGGAAAGCTAACTGAACCTCATGTCACATTAGTACCATTATAAAGATGATGCTGTGCATGTTAAAGAATCACTTAGAAATAACTCACAAGGATTTTTGTAACCTCCAGCGGATTTTGTGTAAAAACTGTAATGACCTGACCTGTGCTACTGCTCTTTGTAAACTGAGCCAACTAAATTCAATAAAATATAAGCTATTATAAGATATAATATAAGATGTTGCATTAGCTATCATGGCTGATTTCCAATCCCTTGGCAGTATAAAGTTAGGTAGAATTTAGTGAGAGAATCTAATCAGCATCATTAGCTTCAATTCAATTTGATGTCCTTTGATGTAACCTTACATTGATGATGAACACGACAGGTGCTCAAGTCCAGTATAGTACATGCCATAAATTCACCACAACATTGGACACTGATCTGTTCAACCTGCATAAAGGAACTAGTATTTTCATACATTAAATTGTTTTGCAGGATATTTCACAATATGATAAAGACAGCAACACAGGTACAGATCGACTATCTGTCCAAAAAACACTTTAAAATGAGTGAGGCCATTAAGCTTTAAATTTCCACTTCTCTGTGGGTCACTGAGCACTCCTTACTATTACAAATAATATTTTCTTTTTCTCCTGTCCTTTCTTTATCAAAGCTTTCTCCAACACTGATTAAAGTTATGTCACATACGTTCTGTTATTTGGAATTACAGCTATATATATTAGCAGCTATATCTTTAGCTAGCAGACACATTGTGTAACAAAATCAGTTGTGTTTGCTGATATTTGTTGATCCGAGAAATGTTGCATTTGAAATTACCTGCCACTTAAAAACTGTTTCTCTCCTCATGCACGCTCCTCTCCTGCAGTGCTAGCTAATAGCTGAAGTTCTGCAACCAATAGTTATGGACATCTGCACTAAAAACACCATTCTAGATCATTGCAGCCCACATTCAGCCCTTGATTGATTGATTGATTCAGCCCTGAGTATAGGGCTTAAAATGATGCATAAATGCAATAAGCACCACTGATGAACACACCAAGAAGATTTTTTTTTTATGCATTACTGTTCGCTCCATTTAGCTTCAATCAGTTTGATGTGTGAAGACACACAGTAACAGGAAATAATAACTCCCCTCAAATCCAAACGTAAACCTAAAGTAGCGAGACTGTATCAGCATCTACCATAGCACAGCACATGCCAGTAGTTGTGACATCACTTTTGCTGCACACCTCCATTTGCATAAACATTAGCAAGATGTCAGACAAAGGAACACAGCGGGCTAAGACAAATAGGTGAGGGGCACAAACAGACAAATGCTGGGGAGACTGCTACATGTGTAAAGTGTAGAAGTAAATTTATATGTTATTTGATACACAAAAGAGGTGCTTATGAGGGTTATAGAGCTAGTTATGCACCCATTAGGTGGTTACAGGTTTTGATATTTACATGTTTACATATCTGAATAGTTACACATGCACTTTCAAAACAGTAATAAGTATGTGTTAAATCTACCTAGTTGGTTTTCCTGCATGTATCTAAGTATAGGATTTCCTGGCTTCTGAGTGGGCAGTGAAGTCCCGTTATGAATAAGGGAGCAGCCAAAATTAACTTCAAGAACCAAATATTCAATATCACAACAATAATAAAAGAAAAAAAATCATAATATATATGAATAATAAACAAAACAGAAATTTAAAGAAAGAGAAAGAGATCAGAACTTTAATACTGCCAAGAATCTTAAATACAACTGAGCAAAGCTTTAGAACCATAAGAGGTATACTCTCATTATGTGTCACTATGGTGTTACACTGAACAACTTTATTAAATTGATAACAAACTTTAAATCTACTTTTGCACTCCAAAAATAGTGAAGCTAATTTGTTGTTGCTAAGCAGCAGACTAACTGGTGGGCACATATATTCTGGGTAAAACAGGTGTTCAGGCCGTTGCACCAGACCGATCAATCACAGTTTCCAGCTAATTAAACGACTGAACAACTTTCCTTGTTTAGCAGAATAAATATTTTGTTCAGTGTATCATTGCTTAATCGCTTGATCAGTGGCCAGTTTCATTTTGTGGCCACCTTATTAGTAGCTGCCATCTTAGCATCTCTCTTGCTCTCCTGATGTATGCTCACCTGACTTTCATAGCTGTCACTGGTAGGATTCTTATTTATACCCCCACTGCCTCCATATGAATTTTTTTACATTGTTGCTGATTGATGCTACTCGTGCTTTTGTAGAAATTGCCTCTGGGTTCTAGTTTCCTGGAAGCTTTCCCTCCACTGATTGTTGGTATGTCATCTATTCTTTTATGCTGCAAGTTCAATAATTTAACTGAGATGTTTTGATTGTAGGTAGTAGCATCTTTGATGTTAACATTTTATTTATTATCCGTCTGATTTTTTTCCTGCAGGCTGCAGAGACAACACCCTACAAGACAGTAAAATAACATCCCATGAAAATAAAACCAGTTTTTTAAAAAAAAGAAGAATTTGAGATGTGACAGACACATAGAGAATTAAAAGAGATGGTAAGAGATAAACTGAAGCAGTTCATCAGTTTAGTTGCCTGTTGTTGCAGTAATGGCTACCATGCATGTTGGGGTTAATTAAAGCCTCCAGTCACAGTTCGCAAGGGGTGGACAGTGGGGCTGAATCTGCCATTTTACAACCATTTGCTATTTTATATCAGTGGTTCAGGACAGCACAGTGGCTAAAAGGTCCTGGTTTCACAGAGAAAGGGCCTTTCTGTGTGAAGTTTGTTCATGGCTATGGGTACTCTGGCTTCCTCCCACAGTGTAAAGCCATGCACGTAGTGAGGTTAGATAAATGATTGTAAATGGCCCATAGGTTTGAATTTGAATGCAAATAGTTGTCTATTGCTCTGTGTTAGCCCTGCAACAGGCTGGCAACATGCCCAGGGTGTACCCCACCTCTCGCCCTATGGCAACTGGGATAGGCTCCAGCCCGCTGTGACCCTGGATTGGATAAGTGGAAGAGGATAGATGGATGGCTCATTTAGATCCCTCAGAGATATTGTTCTTTCTCACTTAACGTCTGTTAGTATTGGCACTGCAGAAAAAGTGAGTATTTCTCAATATGCTGTTGTGGACTTAAACTAATAGACTGCCAAAGCCCTCTTCCTCAACAATCATCCATCCAGATTAACGGTAACCGAAGATTAGTGTTGGGGAGTAACAGAATACATATACTGGCATTACATATTTAAAATACATAATATGAGTAACATTCCGTTATAGTTATCTTTTAAATAGGTGATAATTAGAATCCAGTTGCTTTTTTAAAATAAATGGACTCCATGACGACCTGTTTCATATGTTAGGCTATCCCCTCTCTATCCCCTCTCTAATTTTGGTAATTCCACGCATTGCCAGAAACCCAAACAATAAGAGGCTCTAATGTAAGCATCCTGTTAATGTTGGTGGATGAGTGCATGAGCAGAAATGCATTTCTTACTTGGAAATCCAGACACCACTTCACTTTTAAAGAAGAAGGGATGGGTGAAATCTGACTGTGCAATGCAAACCCTCGTTGCCAGCAACCAGGCTGCTCTCAGCGTCAAAAGACTCCACCTCCAACCTAAAGAAACATCTGGAAGTAAGTTGTTTTAAAAAAAACAGAAATGAGAAATACGAGGTCTGTGTGTGTGTGTGCAATTATTTTAATTCAGATTGTGTTTGTCTATTTTGACTTAAAAGAAGTTTAATGAAGAAAAACATGCAGGAATCAGTGAAGAAATTATTGCAATAAAAGATTTCACAAGCGATTTCTCATAAATTTGTTACACTAGATGTTTCACATACTGTTAATAGTTTCAAATTTGAGTGTAAAATTTTATGTAAAATGGCAGTCCTTCTTCCACTTATGAAAGCAAAATGCAAGTAGGTTTAAGTTTATGTCAAGAAGAATCATAAAGTCTTCTTTTTTGGATTATGTTTTTTGCAGTCAAAGCAGGTAGGAACTCATGGGAAGTTGTGTGTTA
Source organism: Copadichromis virginalis (assembly GCF_057382275.1). NCBI lineage: Eukaryota > Metazoa > Chordata > Actinopteri > Cichliformes > Cichlidae > Copadichromis > Copadichromis virginalis. The sequence continues at coordinate 5,866,725 of NC_140632.1, read as the reverse complement.
CACGACAAGTGTAACATACAATACTACATAAACTTGTGCTTGTGCTACAATCACCTGATTTCAGTTTGTGTACCAAAGAAGGAAAATGGTGATATGGACATAACGTTTGTTTTTATTACGCAAAAAAACAAGAGCATGATGGTAAAGTGTAAACTACATTCAGAACAGAAACAACTGCATTTGCACTTTTGGTCTTTACAGGCACCTGCACAGGCAGAATGCTAACGCTAAGCTAGCCAAGAACCCAGAGTGATGTTAAAGCTGAGTGAACGCAGACCCCAGCCCAACAGCCAGACCCAAAGACAATTTAAGCCTTACTTACTTAATGTGCTTATACCTGTTCTTATTTTAAGATAGAAACTTAAAGTAATAGTAGAACTATTTGTGATGGTTTTCACCTTTTCTTTGTGCTGTTTGCAAATCACTTTTTACTGGGAGTAATTAAGTGTTCTGTGTAATGTGCGTAGGGCTGTGCGATATGACCAAAATCTCATATCCCGATATTAAGACATCTATCGTCCGATAACGATATAAATCACAAAAATTTAACATTTTCTATAAATTCTGTTAATCTCGGGCAGCTCGACTTGCGTGAAGTGTTTCCAGCTGGGCGTCGCGTACCTGGAGTCGAGTGTTTTAACTGATGCATGAAACTATACATCTTTAGACATAAGTTGTAACGCCCGCCGTTTTCTTTGTGAGTATTTATTACACGGCGTGCTGCAGGGAAAAGCCTGTTCTAACGTTTGAGTCTAAGGTTTTTTTTTTTAGCACCTGATGGCTCTTTTTTGCTTCTCATCCATAAACACTCTGCATCTTTCACGTGATTCAGTTTGTTTTGAAAAGTCTCAACAGGATCTTGAGCTTTATTGTGAAAGGTTTATGTGGAACAAGCGGACACGCGGTGGTTTTACCGTCGTTGTTGCTAACGACAACGCATAAAAACAAACGCTTGTCCTCTGTAGTGTGGTTATATAAAATATAAGAGAAAGAGAGAACTTTAAGAAATTAATGTAACCACTACAATGACCATCAAAATAATAAAAAAATATTGCCGCCAACAGTTTATTTTGCAACACCACGAAACAAACGATAGCGTAAAATGAAACGATAGATGTTTTTATATTGTCATCCGATATATATGTTATATCGAACAGCCCTACATGTGTGTATAAATTGGTGCACTTCCTGTCATCTGAGAACAGGAAAGTGAGACACTGTTTCACTAGAATTGGACAATAGAAGAATGTAAAAACATTTGTTTGTTTTCATTGTCTCAATGAGTCTCCGAAGCAAGACGCAGATGGTAGAGTCAGAATTTGGAAGAACCATAAAAGCATGTGTTACCAGCACCAGACCTAGGGGAATCTGGACCGGCAGCAAGCGGCACACAGGCTAGAGAGCACTGCGTAGCCAAGTATGAGCAAACTGTGGATTAATAGGGAGGACACCGAAGTTAGCGTCTTGCTCAGGCCGGAGCTCATTTATTTCTGCAACATATACACAATACAAATCACACTAAACCATGCATTCTTCCCATAAAATAACAGAGTTCACAAACAAAAATAAAGTTACAAAAAGCATTCTCTCAAAAGCAAAATAAATGCAAACTAATTCAAAATACATACACATGGGTCCAGGCTGCTAGCCATGGTGTAAAGTAGGGGTGGGTTTTGATAATCGATTTATCGATTAAAATCGATTCTGGCTTGGATAACGTGATATCGATTCATTAAAATCCTGAATCGATTTTTTAATATAAATTTATTTTGCCCGAAATGCCAGAATCTCAGGTGAAACCTCACGAAATTTCAACAACCACCAAACAGCTAAAACAGTAAATGAGAGCAGGAACACGGCTTCTGCACAAAGACGTAAACACAAAGCGCGGACCCGCCGACGGATCAGAATCAGTGAGATGTCGCCTTTCTCACCCGACGGCACGGACACGGTCGGGGCTGAAAGCTGACTGCTCGCTGATTCTGATGCTTTGGCGGGTCCGCGCTTTGTGTTTACGTCGTTTTTTCACTGATTCTAAAGCTGTTAGTTTTATCTCTCTCCAAACAATATTGACCGAACCAGCAGCAAAAGAAGATCCAAACTACGCTTCACATCAACATCGTCATGAATTCACTCTGACTTTTGCTGTTTTGCTTCCACCACAATAAAATCACACTTCATGCACAGCTCTCTCTCTCTCTCTCTCTGTACTTCAAGAACAGTTTCCCGTCTATCCCCGAAATCTGTTTTCTGCATTATTTGCTTGCTTGTTACACACAAGTCTACCGTTGTTTACAGTGCTGTCGGCCGATGTTTTTTTTTTCCTTTTACTGACTTCAGAAAAGAAAACCTAATTTCTGCCGTTCAATAGGCTTCTGAACAAATTTAAACTTTTTAAAATTATGCAAAATGCAAAACGCTCAGCTGTGTCTCTAATAAAACCGCTGTAACTTCAGAGGTAATGTTCATATGTTGATTAATGGTTTTCTTTCGTTTTTGATGCACTGCCGAATATTTTTATAAAATCACAGGCCAGGAAAATCACCTTCATGTTTTGCTGTGTTTTATCTTCAGCTGCTTTGACACAAAGACATCTGGTGTGACGCTTACACCTTTGATAAAGTCTGGAAAGTGTCAGCTTCCTTTTTATAGATACAAAAATATGTAAATGTACTGATCTGAATTATAATATTTCTGACTGTCTGAGGCAAAATTTCCCAGATTTAAATCGAATTGAATAGAATCAAATTGAATCGAATCGTGGATCGAATCGATTCGGGACCTTGTGAATCGGAATCGAATCGATTCTAGAAATCATTGACGATACCCAGGCCTAGTGTAAAGGTGTGGGGGAATATTTTCTTTGAGCACTTTCATCTCCTTAAAACCAACTGAACAACATTCCGAAACCAAAGCCTACTCAAGTGTTGTTGCTGACCATGTTCATATCTTTATTACCACAGTGTATTTGTTAGTAGTTCATGATAATCTGGGGAAACAGAGGATGAAAACAATGGCACATTGTGTGAGGTAATAAAAAGATAATAGCAGGTTATTTCCAGGTTATCAGGTAAAAAGCATGTTAAGACAATAACATAAGCTGTCACATAAAGAATCAGTGCTTTATAGAGTAAGAATGGCAAGATAAAGGGTTAGAAAAGGCAATTTTGGAATAGGTAGCAGCAGGAATTGAAAGAACCTAAAATGGAAAAAAAGAAAAAGGAAAAAAAGAAAAACATGGTCACTTGCAATATCTTTTCAAAAAAAGAACATCCTGCTCAGAATCATTAAGCGAAAACTGATTACAAAAACTTTTTCAAAGAAGTGAATTTCCTTCATACGCACCAAAAATGAATCAGTATTAGAGCTGAGCAAAATGTCAGCCCTGAGACTTTCATTTGCCTGAATTCAGTGTGGAAAAAAAACAAGGTAGTGTTGCAGGATTAGTCTTTTGAAAGCTGCAGACATTTCTTTTCACTCTTTTTCAAACAGATATAAGCTGTCTGAGGCAGCTCATTGAAATGCTTTATACTACTAGCATGGGCCACAGAGCCATGTGTGAAACTGACTTGTGGTCTTTGCTAACTCCTACACTATCACTAATAGACACAGACTGTAATAACGTAGCTCAAAAGCTTCCATTAAAAAAGTACAATAACAGCAAGAGAATGGAAAATAAATTGTTGTTAATAAACAAGTAAGCAAATCCACCTCTCGCACCTCTCCATCCCCGGCCTCTAGCGACTGTGGAAGTCGCTATAGTCTGTCTATATCTAAATTTCTAAATTTGCTAATAATATTGATAATAGCTGGATGTCATTTAAAGCGCTAAGTTTATATATCCTTTCTGTTTCTGTAAATAATTAGTTAAAACTGTCAGTAGTTCATTATGAAAGTACATGACAGTAGTTCCTCACATTATAAAATTGGTCTGTTAATCACAATTTGAGACGCTCATTCTTTGAGACCTTAACTAGCTTAACCCTAAACATTAAGTGAAACTACCACATTAACTTTGCAATCTCCAACCGCTACATGAACTAGGACGCTTCATTAACACGAAACAGCAAGTTTACTCAATAATCATTTACTGCATAATTCAATCTTTCCCTATATTAAGCTGAACCTTGATTGATCTCCCAACCAATTATAAATAATAAGATTATGATTTCTCAGTATCTCTGCTACATTTAATCCACGCACCCATTAACACATCAATATTTTCTAGCTGTATTATTTTGAATGTGTCAGACATTCTTTAGCCAAGGGTAATAACAGTGTACTGCACATTCAAAAAGAAACTGTATTTTATTCTGGTGAATCACAATTATGTTGTATTTCAAGATTTTTGCTGACCATCATATAGGTAGGTCTGTCAGTGGCATGTATCTGTTCCTTATGTTAAAGGAAGGGCTTCATTTAAAGTTCAAGGCATTCTTCATAGAGTTAATGTGAATTTCAAGTGCTTAATGTAAGTGAACTTCAAAGGAAATCCATCTAAATCGTCTTTAACAACATGTAAGTGGAGTCCTGACCACAATCTTGTCATTTTGATCTTTAAAGTAGAAACTCTTGCGTTTGCAGCCAGGGATTTTAGGAATTGAAACTTCCTTCCTTTCATGTATAGTGTGTTGTGCACTTGACATTTGGACCAGTGCACTACCAAGCAAGATGGAGAAAAAAGATTTTTTAAAAAAGCCAGAATGTTTGAGAATCAAAAATAGTCAAGATCATGAGCGAGGATGACCAAGACATGGACAACAGGGAAGAAAAAGGAGGGCAAGTCCAAAGGGAGGTGATGCTGTGTAATAGCCTGAGTGTTCTGAAACAATGCTCATACCTCCATTTCACTGCTTTTACTCTGTACTGTCACAACATTTCTGTTCTTTTACTTGTTTTGGGTTTTTTTGTACATTGTCCTCCACTGTTTTCTATTTTTTCCCCCAACTCAATATCCCTGCTATCATTTCTGACAACTTGATTCAGATTCACCGGTCAGCTGCAGTCAGGACCTCATCAGAGACCTTTCAATCATAGAGCTCATACACAGCTTTTCTCCCTTCCTTCACTTCTGTTATTTTGAACCCAGCTTGACCACTGTATAGTACGCACACTGAAAAATTCAGCCCTATCCTCCTCTGCTTTTTGGAGGTGGTCTACTTGTCATACCTGCATGCATGTCTTGCAATGCAGATGAGCTGTAAGATCCAATTTGTTTGTGTGGAGATGACTCGAATTCCTTTGCCACAGAACATTAGGGCTGCAAATTAATATCCCTGGGCTCACTGGCTCACAGGTCTGTTTCGAGACAGAAGACAGGCATTCTGGGATAATGGCAGATGCATGGAGAGAATTCTTTAAGACCCGCAGTGCCTTGTCTTTATAAACCCTTCTCCACTCCAACATTTTCCTGCTTTCCCCTTATGGTTTCATTTGTCACCTGTAGCGACCTTCTCCTAAATGAGTGCAAAAGAAAGCGAGCTCATCTCTAGTGTCGTGCTCAGAGTTACAACATCTATAGTCTCTGTCATTCTCCGCAGACACTCACGGGGAACGACTGGAGGGAATACAAATGAGCAACAAAGTATTTGAGGGACAAAAACCTGATACAGATCTCAGCTAGATGACAATATGTACAGGTCCTCACTGGTTTTACTGATACTGCTATTTATTTCAGTCATTATTAGGATTTTCTTTTTCAAAACAGAAAAAAAAAACAAAAGTTTATTTAAATAAATAAATGTTGACAATCAAGAATTAAATTCAAAAGGAATAACAAAAAGTATTTATTAAGATTATGTAGGCTCAAGTTTAAGCTTATTGTGCCTACACTTTAATACATACAGACATTTTTTCTTTGCTTTTGTGTTAGGTATTGAAAGGTTACTTACACTGTCTTATTTTATTTATTTTTTCATTGCAAACATAGGCAGTGATGTTGAAATATGGTACATGAACGTAATTAAATGATACATTTATTCCATGTCATAATGTAAATTTGCTGCTGGCAAAACTGGTGCAGTCTACCATCTGTTCTTGATCATTAACATTCACTATGCTTCTTACAGTACATGATTGTTTGGCTGTTGAAAGGCTGCACATAATACATAATTGTTTGGTTCTCTGCATTTTAGATACAGTTTTAAGGAAGCTGGTTTTCCCTACTTGACAATAGTTGGATAACAACTGATGCTACTCTCAGGTCTGTACATATGCCCCGTAAAAAACGGAATTGCTTTTAAAATTTATCCTTTAATATAATTTTTCTTAAATGCAACAAGTGAGATACTTGTTGGTAAATCTAATGTAGACACACATTCAATGTTGGACAAAAGGCTCAGCTGAAAAAGAAACGACATTCTACCTCCCTGTTAATGGGTTTGTACCAGCCTGTTCATTATGAGCAATGTATTCTCACTCACATGTGATCACACACTCATGCACTGATGATGGGTTAGGAGCATATTCTCATCATAACAAAAGTTTTGGTGTCATTTTCTAACATAAGAAAGAACAATAGTGGACAGCAGTATGAATAAGAAGGCAAGAGAGAGGACAGATGCATAATCAAAAGGCAAATCTTACCCATCTCTGAGAAGCACCTGACCCATGTTCTCAGTTACCATATAATTGGATATGCACAAGGTGTGCTTTGGCCACAGTGTTATGATGTGCCAGCTGAGAAAACGCTGAGAGCCTTCCTGGGAATCATACTCTCAACTCTTTGTTTAGGACACTTAGCCATCACAGGTAAATGTTTTCTATACCCTTTGGATCAGCTAATTACTCCTGTACAGGAGGTCTTGACCAACTCCTTCTTCAAAGGGTTCAAGTTTCTGATACGAAGAATTGGTCCCCAACAGATAATGCAGAAACTGAATTGAGTTGGTAGTGAGAAGACTCAAATAGCTCTGACTTCTTACCTCTGGATGTCTATCCCAGCCTAATTTTTTAATATGCAAGCTTAATTGTGTGAAGGCTTATCATATGAAACTAACCAAGACATCACAAACCTCTAAAACAGGACATAACCAAAGCTGAAAAGGTTTTTTTTTACACCACCTCCATTGCTTCTTCCTCCTTTGACTCTCTTGCTTCAATATTTCTGCAGTCAGTGCGTCAAGGCACCAGCAAAAAGACAGCAGCATTTGATGCCCTGGAGAAAGCACTGGTTTTCCTCAAGAAGTCAGACCTTATCAGGACAAGTAACTGACCTTATCACATACTTCTATCAATTGTTTCTTTTGTAATGCTTATCCTGACCCAATGCTTGTGATATTTTCAGTCTTTTTACTTCCTTATTTATTTATCTTTATTTATTTATTAGCACACATGCTTCAAGGTTAAATTAAAGTACCAAATAATAATGTTCAGTTGTGCTATGAGCTAGCTTTTAACACATGCAGCATATAATAATAATAATAATAATAATAATAATAATAATAATAATAATAATAATAATAATAATAATATATACCTCCAGAGTTTGAAAGTTGTGAGGAAAATTTCAGGTGTCACAGCTGTGTTAAAATATTAATGTTTATAAACAGGAGAAGTTGCTGAGAGTCTGTGAAAAGTTGGATTAAATTCCACCTGAATATATTTGTGACTTTGACACTCTTGTCGGAAGTTAATAGCTGCCAGGTGGGTAAAGTCTAACCTTTTTGTTCACGTTTAATGTGGTTGAAGGTTTGCATGCAGCATACTAAACACAACCAGCTCAAAGTAAACAAAAAAGCTGGTGTTGTGGGCTGCTTATCTCTAAAAGCCTTCCTCTGAAGGTAAGATCAGTAGGTAAGAACATCAGTCACGTACGCTCCTCTACAGCATAGTGCCTACACAGTGCTGCTGCATTTTTTAAAAGATACCTCTGGACCATGAACAATGATAGTGTATGTTTATTGCATGCCAGACCTGTACAGTAAGGGAAATGATGATTTGATCCCCTGCTGAATCTTTAAGTGTGCTCACTTACAATGAAACGAAGAATCCCATGTTTTTAGGGTAGTTTCATTTTAATGGAGAGCATCAACCAAAAATTCACAGAACATAAACAAATATTATATAAAAGTTAGAAATTGATTAGCATGTCAGTGAGCGAAATAAGTATTAGATCCCCTATAACCCAGACCCCCGCAGATTGCCCATGTGACACACAGATTCCAATCAGTTCGAGATACTCCTGATCGAAACACGTTACGTGTATGAAGCACGCCTGTTCAAGGAGATCTGTCAAAGGACATCAGCGACAAGGCTGTAGACCTGCACAAGGCTGGAATGGGCTACAAGACAATCAGCAAAAAAATTAATGAGCAGGTGAAAAATTATGCTGTGATTATTTAGAAATTGTCATGGCTGTGTAGAGGCAGGCAGGATGATAGACCCAAATCCAGGAGTCCAACCACGAAAGACGTAAACTGAGAAAGGCAGCTTTTATCGCTGTAGAAAAACTCATCTTTACAAAAAAACGTGACAAAATAAAACAGACTTCAAATGCTGAACTAGAACCTACACTGGGGAACAGGTAACCGAACTAAGACCACTTGGGACACGACGAGAGGAGACACACCACAACGAGTGTAATAGCAGTAGTTGTAGTAGTATGACGCAACAAAGAGCGCCGGAGGACACGCACTATAAATACACAGGCAGGAACATGAGGGAACAAGGAACAGGTGGGAACACAGCCAGGAGAAATTAGACCTAACAAGACAGGGGAAGCAAAATTAGAATCACTCACGTGAAACAGACTTTCAAAGCATAACAGGAAACACCCAACAGACACAGACTTGACACTGAACCAAAAGGGACGCATGAACAAAACCTAAGAACTAGAAATCACCGAACAAAGAACTAGAGCACTAGAAATACAGAGAAAGAAACCTAAACACTAATAGTGATAACAATGATGAAAATCAAACATCAAATCAGAACACAAGTCAATTACAGCAAAGAAATCATAGAACAATAATAATAACAGACAAAACACTGGGACACCGACCCAGGACAGTGACAGAAATAGAAGATATATAACTGACGATCATTTGCTCTTGCCTCATGGAGTGAGGATGGTCATGAGAAACGTGGTGGATCAGCCCAAAACTACATGGTAGGAGCTGTTAATGATCTTGCAGCACCCGACAGGTCACTGTGCTCAAGAAGGCGTTAACTTTAAGTTTGCCAGTGAACATCTAAATGATTCAGAGAAGGCATGGGAGAACATGCTGTGGTCAGATGTAACCAAAATCAAGCTTGTTGGCATCAACTCGACCCACTGTGTGTGGAGGGACAGAAATGCGGAGCATGACTCAAAGAAAACCACGCCCACAGTGTTTTTCTGCTAAGAGTGCAGGACAAAACAGAATTCTTCATCAAGTACTAAGTCATATTTTCCTTGGGGATGAAATACTGTAATGAAATACTGGACATTCTGTCCCTCTTCATTAAAATAAAACTACCATAAAAATTAAAGACTAACATTTCTTTGTAAGTGAGCAAACTTACAAATTCAGCAGGAGAGCAAATCAGTTTTTCATATACTCATACTGGTTGTCAAAGACCAAACTCAGCCATCAGGGGCAAAAGCCTCAGTGCAATCTAGGACAAACATTTAGGAGTCAGTGTTTTCTGCAAACGACTGCAAACGCACATCTCAGACAGCTTCGAATTGAACTGTGTAAAGAAGTCTTAAGAAAAATTCATGCTTTGAAGACACAGAAACTGCGGCCTGCATGTTATCAACACACCACTGTCATCCCTCTGAACAGAGTACAAAAAAGACAACCAGCTGAAAGCACAGAGTATTTTTTTAATTGCTGTTTCATCCTTTGACGTGTCTGTTTAAATCCGAGACACTTGTTTCAGCAGTTTAAATGAAATACCACTCTTTTTAAAGGTTACTCTTTGTTTACGCATTAATGGGATTTTACAGTCAGGATAAAAGCAGATCACAGCAGCTTTTCAAACAATGGGTTTTGTGTTCTCACCACCAAACAAAATAAAGAACAAAACCGGTCTGAAAATAATCAAACTCAAAGTGGACCCATCCTTGGTCCTCCACACACACTGTTCTGAAGGGGCTTTGGAGGTCTTTCATGACTTTTGTTCTCGTTTGAATAAGAATTGAGCAATCATAGCATATTATTGGAGAAGGCTGCGTCTAGACATATCTCTCCACTTCAGCGATGTCTTTTATGACCACAGTTTAATTTAGGCAAATCTTCAAAAGTGCTCATGAAATGTATTTTCTTGCCCTCCCCCGTGTTAAACATTAATTGTTTTTATGCTTGTAAGCACCCTTCTGTTTATGGTTCCTAGCTTTCTACTAATAAGCTTCACTGGGAATCCATCAAGCCTTTCATTTTAATAGTTTTCCATTTTTTTGTTAAGACTGACGGTTTTTTGTTTTCGCTTTTTTCATTTACCACCTTTAAATCTCACGCAGCAATGTATCATTTATCCCAAGAGATCATTCCTCCCTTTTATAAGACTTGGAAAAAAAAAAAAAAAAAGCTCCTACATCCTTTTTGTTTGCACAGAAAAACTACAGGTCTATTTTAATGATATCGTTAGTACCATACACGGCACAATGAAATGGATTAAGACCAGTCACTTGTTAAAAAATTTAATAAACAATGAAAGGATTAAGAAAAATATCAATTAATTCTGGCGAATAAAATTGAAAGGGGAAAAAAAGGTAATCCAGGCATAAAGACTTACTGGCACTAACATTAATTCTTTATCAAAAGGTCTCCTGTCAGAATAAAGTGAGCAGAGTGCTCTGTTCAACTGTGCATTGTAATTTTTCAATGTCACTTGCTTAAATGAATAGTTTAGATAAGAGAATTAAGAAATCACAGATTTGTTCAGTTACCAAGGGAATAAGCTTATCCAGTGTGTAATTTACTAGAAAGGTATTAGCGTTATGACTGATGAGAGTAAAGTAGCTCGTCAGTTTTAATTGTGGTCATTATGCTGCATGGAAGGTGAACAGACTCTAAAAGACTGGCATGCTAGAGAGCCTTTTTGTGAAAAAAATATGTTAGTGTTGGCCTAAAGGTGAAAGTGTTAGGCTGGGTCCTTTGCTCAAAGCTTCTTAAAAGTGTCTTATGCTTAACAACTAGTAGCCTTGTTAAACAGCATTTCTCTGGAACTAGTCTGTTATCTTTCAGTGGCTAATATTTCCCCAGGTGGTATGTCAAGGCATAATCTGGATTACAAGCACATCTCATGACTGATGGTCACTCTAAGGCAAAACAGCACCCTATAGTGAGGATACATTGCATCACATTTAAAATACATAATATTATTGTCATGAACTGGCTGTGTGGATGCAGAAGAGGACCCAAACGCAAAACTCACGGAGACAAAAAGCTGAACTCAAAATCACTGCTTTATTGCAGGCTTCACAAAGAAACAGAACTAAACTGGGAATGCTAACAGAAGACCGAGGGACCACAGAAAGACACACAGGTTCCGGGAGGAGACATTGACGACGCGACACTAAACTGAGGGAGACATGCACATAAATACACAGAGGGTTAACGAGGGAAGTGGGAGTACACGGGGAACACAGCTGACACAGATAATCATAATGAGACAGGGCAGGAGTGAACACAACATGACGCATACTGACGAGAAACTGTCAAAGTAAAACAGGAAGTACACAGAGGTTCAGACAGGAGGAGACAGAGCACAGACATAACGGGCTGGGGAAAACATTAAATGAAACACGAGGGGAAACGAGGGCTCACAGATACACAGAGGGGCACACAGGGGGTAATCAAATAAGGAACATCTTTAACAGAACCTAGGAACCACGGCATACGGAACAAAATACAAAAATACAAGAAAACTAAGAATGCTGGGCCAACATGGCCCAGGACCATGACAATTATGGCAGTTCTTTGGAAACACATCTCACAGATGAGTTCTTTAAGGCAATTTCAACCTTTGCCTATAGCCAGAGTTACTTTATCCTACTATATATTATATGCAAGAATGAAAGAAATATGATTACAACATAGTTGTAAAACATTGGTCTCAGCTAATTTCTGTATGGGGTTATTTTTTTCAATTACTGATTAGATATTTGCCATGTTATGGTGGAGGAGCTTTTTTAGTTTTTGTAAGTGTCATTGTCTTACAAATAATATGTTTTTTTGTACTAACTTATGTGCCCAATAATTTTATTAGTGGATAGATTGATTAGCCTACTGATAAAGTTAGCATTGATTAGCAGGTATCTGACTGCAGTATACCCATACAGCCTGTAGATGGGCTTTGATCAAGAAAATATGGTCACTTGGGGCTCCAAAAGACTATAAGACAGAAGTCATGTTATATATTGTAGATTATACTATTATATATCGACTTTGTATTATAACTAATTTGAGCTTTGATACTGAAAAACACAGAGTTGGCCAAGAAAATTTGCGGTCTGGTTGGCAGCCAGGTGGGGTCTGAGTGTAGTCAGATTCCAACTCTGAAATATTATTTAGTCTACCCCGGCCTTCAGCTCTTCCTCCTCTTTGATCAGGAACCTCTACATCTCTGGTGCACTGCTGCAATGCTTTGGGTCTCTTATAAAGTGCCTCTCAGGGCCCTTTGATTCCACCACCTACCTGCTCTTGTTTGTGATGTGCCTGGTCACGACTGTTTCAAACCCCAACCAGCCGTCCTCTCAGCTTCATGTGAAAGGAATCCCTACAGACTTCTCCACACTCACAGGACCACGCCACCAGTGCATACTGAACAAGTGAGTCTGGGCAAGTGTTTGAATCTCACCAACAAATGCTCCCAGGTGCATTATGACTCTAGCATCTCAGTGTTCTTGGAAATAACCAAACTTTTAATTAAATTATCATGACTGTAATATATTTTATAAAAATGGTACATATACATAGATCTTTATATTACCTTTTAAGTCTTGTGTTAATTTAGTGTATTCTCTTTAGTTGTATCGTCTAATTTTTATATAGGAAAATTTTCACGTTTTTACGTGGGTGCAAAATTAGCTTTTATTGGGGATAAGGAATGAGCATAAAATCAAAATCAAACCTTTTTTTTCATATTTTTCAGTTGGCACTTTTAAAATAACTGCACCTTGCAGAATGACAGGCCTAATTTCACTGTCCCTAAATGCTCAGCCAAGCCTGCAGTGGCTCAGTCTGACTTGTGAAGATCCTGGATAAATGATTGGCAACTGTTTAATGAGGGCCTGCATACCTTTGATTACTAGGCCCCACTAATGAACAGCATGTCAGTTTTGCCCTATTAGCACAGAATACAGTCTTGGCTACCCTGGGTAATCAGTCGAAATGCCAGTCAAAGGGCACATTTGATATTTCATGCAGCTCCCTGTGGAAAATCTGAATAATCAATTCAAATTTTTAGATAGTATTTCTCTGGGGTGATGTCATCTGCTCTGCGTTGATGGCTAGAACACCTTTGAACACACCATGATAGCATGATTGTAGTTAATGATGATCTCCCAATATTTATCATACAAGTTACTGTTGACATTACTTTTTCTTTTCTTTTCTTTTTCAGGAGTGGAACACATGCATATTTCCATTACAGACAGCCACTCACAATGTATTTTCCCCACCTTATTCATTTTTAATCATGCTTTGAGCATACATTTCTGCTCATATGCAGATGATAGTTATCCCTATTTAGCAGTATTCTGCCATATACCCCGCCAGACCAGAAAAGGGATCACACATTATAATATTTTGTTGGACCATCTTTAGCTTTGATGATGGCACCATTTAACATGGCATCTGAACAAGTTTATGCAAAATCACATTATTTTTTTCCACCTGGCGATCTCCTGATACTTATGATGGAAGACTGTGACTGCTAAAGTCTTCTCATTAATATCCCAAAGATTTTAAGGGGTTAAGGTCTCTGTGGTAGCCAGTCCAAGTGTGAAAATGAGGTCTCATGTTCCTACAACGGAGAACAGGAAGGCTGAGCAGAGGGTAATTAACAAAGCCCAAAAGAATCATTGGTTTCTCTTTGCCACCCCTGGAGGTCATTGCCAGATCCTGCCAGACATCCTGCCAGTTGTCTCAAGAAAACCAGGGCCCTCACAGGTGACTGCGTGCATCCTGCCCACCACTTGTTTGATCCGCAGCCCTCGATCAGCACCTCAGGTCAGTCAGGTCCCACACCTCCAGACTCACAAACAGTTTCTTCCCCTGGGCCATTCGGACTGTTAACAAACACAATCATGAAAAATGCAAGAATTCCCCAGCAGTGTAAACCTGGTTTGCTTGTGCAGAAAGATGGTTATTGGAGTCACCTTCATTGTGGGCAGACATCTTAAAAATGAGTCAGAATGCACAATGAATCACTGAAGAAGGAATATTCAGAACTGAGTGCTGAATCACCACCCAAAACTGAGTTTTCAAATACATAAAAAGACAGCAACACAGGGCTAGACACCCACACCTGGGGAGATCAGGATTTGTACAAAAAAAGGGCAAAGAGTCAGGACAGTTTTCATTTGTCTCCATTTCATATACTTTATAGCTCCCAGCACATCTTGAAATAAAAAACACAAAACAAAACACAAAACACAAAATGTATTTAAGCTCTACCTTTAGAGACATTTTGTGAAAATGATGATATTTTGCTCATTTAAAAAAATGCTTATGTGCTTGTTTTGTTTGTCTTGACTGTTTACCTTCATATAGACCAACTGGGCCAACCAGTGCCATGTTAGTAACAGCTCTGGTGAAAATCAGTTCTCTAAGCATAGACTGTGAATGTCACATACACATCTACATACTGTACTCACTGTTTACAATGCAGCAACACAGCACACACTCACAGCTCAGTGGCATGTGGTTTAACAGGAATTAATACAGTTGTGGACATATGTCTTGTAAAAGCTCCAATTTCTTTAAAGCCTCATTTAAGCTATCTCATATGGTCAAATCATTTTGTTAAACACGTAGACTACCAAAGGGATTTATATATGTAAGAAAGTCATGACACCCTCAGGCTACTGAGATTATGAGTGAATGACTCAGCTAGAGGTGGATTTTGGAAGAAGTAGAAAAAAAACTAACTTGGGCTTACTATAACATGCTCATAGAATCTGGCTGTCAAGTTTTTTTCTTCTTCTGTGAATTCAATTAAAATGTCAAACTCTGTGTTGGTTCATGCATAACACTGAGGTATATTATACATTTTCTGAGACAGAGGAGAAGAGAAATTGAGTGGAAAGGTTGGTGAGTCGAGCAGTAGCTCTTTGAGTAAATTGGTTTTGCTACAAAACAGTTGCAAGAGGTTTTCAAAAATATAGGATAGCAGTTAGGGGAGTGAAAGAAAGACTTATTTATTTCTCACAGTTTAGTGGAGTTACTATAAAGTAGATTTCTTGGGCATAATGTATTGAAATTCATCAAGGAATCGAACCGTACCTCTTCACCACTGAGAAAATCTGACATAAGTTCAAAACACCTCAAACTTTTACCCTTTGTTGGTGCTAGAGTTTGAGTATAGTCACTTAAATCTAATGGACTCTTCCTTTAACCATGATCTAGATGTCCCAAATGCAAACAAATGATCTTCTTTTTCTTCTTTCATCTGTTTCCTTTATGGGTCACCACAACACATCATCTGCCTCCATCACTTCCTGTTTCTAGCATATTCTGTCACACCATGCTGCTGCATGTCCTCCTTCACTAAATGCATGAATGAGCTTCCTTTTTTTCTTCAACCTGGCAGCTCTATCTTGGCTTCACATCTTTTTCTCAGTTTCACCCTCTCCAAACCATACATCATAGCAGGTCTCGCTACTATCTTGTAAACCTCCTTTTTCACCCTTGCTGATATCCTCCTGTCATAAATCACCCCTGACACCCCTCTCCAACCACTCCACCCTGTGTATTTTAGCTCACTCCTCTCTACTCCTTGGATCATCACCTTTCCCTCTCTCTTTCTCATTCTCACACATATGTCTTCTGTCTTGCTTTTACTAACTTTCTATTGCTTTTCTCTCCAGTGTGTACCTCCACCTTTCCAGGCCTACTTCTACCTGCTTGCTACTCTCACTACAGATCCTAATGTCGTCTGCAACGCCTCGTCCATCAGCCGATCCCTGAAGAAGATGCTGTTCTCTGACTTAATCCCACATCCATCGTCCCATGTCCCAACACCTCTGTGACTCCTGCACACCTCATATATATATACATACATATATATATATATATATGTGTGTGTGTGTGTGTGTGTGTGTGTGTATATATATATACACATATATATATGTGTGTGTGTGTGTGTGTGTGTGTGTGTATATATATATATATATATATATATACATATATATATATGTGTGTGTGTGTGTGTGTGTGTATATATATATATACATACATATATATATATATATATGTGTGTGTGTGTGTGTGTGTGTGTGTGTGTGTATATATATATATATATATATATACATATATATATATGTGTGTGTGTGTGTGTGTGTGTGTGTATATATATATACACATATATATATGTGTGTGTGTGTGTGTGTGTGTGTGTGTATAGTATATATATATGTGTGTGTATGTGTATATATATATGGTTTAGTAGACACAGACAGACCGAACGACAGACAGACAGATATACACAAATAGGCCATGAATATTATAAATATGCCATTTATTTCCCAGATGAAGATTAATTAATTCAGCTGCCAATCCATTAGTCATGCCATAAGGGATATGTATTCATCCGTGTTGTTTTGTTCTGATTTGATAACAATCAGAGGTTATCAGTATTCCAGCACCACCCTGCTATAAATACACTATCACTCAAAACACTGGTGAAAATGTCCTTTGGTTTGAATGAAAATATGATGTTTTATCTAAAACAACTTATAATTGATCAGGCATGTAAATAATGACTCCGATGTGCAGCCTACAGACAGATTGGCAGACCGTCTTCTACATGTTGCATCTTTTCACTCTTTCCATGGGGTCAGTGTCCCAAACCACCCTTCTGTGGGCTCTTACGCTATTGTTGGTTCTTCAGCCGTAACATAGAGATTTTGTCTTTGCTGTGACACTGTTTTTTTCCACTTCCTTTGTTCATGGTGAACTTTGCTATCGCTCCCTTTCCTGTTCCAGCCCACTTTCAACCAATGAGGATTCAACTTATACATAGAATCATCCATGTTGAGCTACATCCTGCTGTTTTTTTGGAAGACTGCACACAGGCACATTTGCCTAGGTTGTCTAGGCTCTGTGCAGGCAAATATCTATGCCAGTGGACACAAAATAGTCTTGAGAAGACTCATAGCAGCCAGGAAGGGAGAAAAAAATTCTACCTCACACACATGCAAAGGAAAACTGACACTAAAGGACGGGGTTGTCACAAATTTCCTTAATGAAACAAACAAAACTGGACAGAAAATGGAACAGAAGAGTTAAAGAGTCAGCCAGGGTTATTATTGTATTGCATGCTTACAATATTATTATTTTTTTTATTAGGTTTTCAAATGTTGTTTTCCTTTCAATTTGTTTTAAGTCAATACATATATTTACATAGACAAATAATGCCTAAAATGATGTGTTTGTGTTTGTGTTTGTGGCAACATGCCCTACTCTGCTCCTGCCTTCCAAAGTCCTCATCCCTGAACATTTTCATGCCATTATGCAGCAGGAAGCTAAACAGGCTAAATGAACAAGCCAAGAACAAGCCAAGCCATTTAAATGGCATTACATGCTATTTTTAAAACAGAATAACAGTGTGAATCAAACTGCCTGTTTAAATCATCTTTTTGTGTCCTCCTTCTGTGCTGCAAATGCACAGGATTTTAGAACAGCTTACCTGTACCTCAAATGACCTCTCTCTCTCTCTCTCTCTTCCTCCCTGTTTGTTCATCTCACCAAAATAAGCACAAGAACAAGGAGAAGACACATAAATTCTGGCTTTTCTGAGGGACGACGATTGACAGTGCCTGTTAGAACCTAGTTAGACAAATATGTTATGAGAGGCAGCGTTTTTGGCATCAGAGTTTGATATGTTTTGTTTTCTTGTCTATCCCTGCCATATGGGTCTTTTTGTCTTGGCAGCGCTTGTCTCCCCCCCCCGCTTTTTATATTGCAGACACTTCTCGGAGGTATTGCTACTGATGCATTGTGTTCAAATAGTCATTCACCTGACAGTGATGTCACATGTCTTCCTCTGATATTTGTTGTTGAGTTCATATAATCGGTCATCTCACAAGAAACAGCATTCATTGTAATCACCACTTTTATTTCCACCATAAAAAGAGATATGTTTACTTTCAGTACGATTTAGTCATTCACAGGAAATTCTATCAGATTCATTTGCTAAACTGCATATACATGAACACATAAACAGGTAGATTTTGAGGTCTAAAAGATGTGTTGTCTGTAAAGTGCTATACAGTCCTTCTGAACATAGGATTAAAGGGATAATATTATGTTTTATTGAAAGAGGAAGGGCTTTTTGCAATGCCTTTTTCATTGCATGGTATTTCAGCGAAGTCATAGGGGGCATGTTGTGTGAACTGACAGAGTTCTGCAGAAATGAATGAGCCTCAACAGTTCTGTGTGAAACAAGAGGCAAGAGCCTTTGTACAGAGAGATGAATTTAGGAGCGAAAATGTCAATTTCTGTTGTGTGCTAGATTTGAAATGCACCCAAGATGTGAAGGTGAGGCTGAAGGTAATGGTTAAGCATGAAGAAGAAATAATGACCTTTCACTGCATTTTTGCAATGTTTGAGTCTTCTGGCAGTGTTTTGGAAAGAAAAACAGAGTCTTACTTGGATTTTTATTTTTGGACTTTTAATCCATCCATTTTCTTAGAGGTCTATCCAATCTAGGTTGATGGGGAGCCCTTCCCACCTGTCAGGCTGAGAGGCAACGTACACTCTGTATAGGTTGCCAGTGCATCACAAGGCTCTAAATCATCCATCCATCCATCCATTCGCTTCCGCTTATCCTTTTCAGGGTCGCGGGGGGCGCTGGAGCCTATCCCAGCTGTCATAGGGCGAGAGGCAGGGTACACCCTGGACAGGTCGCCAGTCTGTCGCAGGGCCAACACACAGAGACAGAAAACCATTCGCACTCACATTCATTCACACATTCACACCTAGTGACAATTTGGATTATCCAATTAACCTATCCCCACAAATCAATTTAATGTAATAATTTTAAAAGCAATGTAAACAAATACCTAAAGTGTTTGGAGGATTTTTATATCTGCATAGAAATTTTTTTTTAAAGATTATTGCAATTAGGCCTACAGTAATTGCCATTTTGATGAAGTGGAAACCAAGTTATTTGTCTATACAGCTTGTTAGATAACAACAAATGAAATGCAGTGGATTTAGAAGATTATAATTCTAATCAATAAATTAATGCTGTTACTGCTAAAAAAAAAAAGGGGGGGGAGCTGCAAAAACATATTATGCTGAGCTTTGTACATTACTGTAAGCACTAGATAATGTTAAGCATATATTGACATGAACAGACAGATTTATTAATAGTTTGTGCGAGCCCAAAACTCTGTTTTAGTATTTAAAAAAAGACTGTCATCATTACCTAGCCGTGGGGTGTTATTTCAGTTTTGCGAATGAAATGTGTGGACACAATTTGAACTCTCTTAGGTAAGATTTCTTGAAATTTCTTTAAGTAGTCTTCAGAAATAGTTATTCATACTTCTTAAAGGCCATTCAAAGCTCTTCTTTGGATGGTGGCTGCCTTTTGTTCCATTCTCTGATGAGATTATTCCACACTGCTTCAATAATATTAAGGTCCCTGCTCCAGGGAGGCCGATCTGCAACTGATCTTTCATTGTGTGTCTATCCAGGTATGCTTTTACTTCATTGGCAGGGTGTTTGGGATCATTGCCAGGCTGAAAAATGAAGCTATTGTCAGTCAGATGCTGGATAAGTCTAGCACTCGACCTGAGCTGTCATTTTCATCCAGGGGACAGTTGTGTCAACCTATAGGACCACACAATTCACAGTGACTTCTAACAGGAGTTCACCTGTATAACAAAAACATATCGATTCTCCTTCAGCTGTCTCTAATCTATGTCAAATGCTATGTTGATTTCAAACAGAACCACAACCTTTTGGTACATACCTCTACCCCTTCATTAGGTCTGCTCATTTGTTACTCACTAATGTGCACTTCTCTTTGTGGAATGTGTTTGTGAATACACAAATAAATTGGCTATGTCTTTGTTGATAGATTACTGCACTATAAGTAGATAGCCCGCAGAACTACTGTGCAACAGCGCAAATCTGGCCCAGAGTGTCTAAATATGCTTCTGTTCATTGTAACAGACATTCAAATGTTGCTTTTAATGTTAGAAGAAAGGAAAATTAATCTTGGGTTATTGCATCTATGCAAATTTCTCCCAGCTCTTCCACACCACTACAAGGAGCAGTAAGCTAATGAGCAAGCCTAGCATACAATTTGACAACAACAAACATGGCAAACTGCTCGAAATGACTATAAAAGATGTCAGTTAAGGTTTTTCCATGCTGATTAAAGCATGGGAAAATGGGAGGGGGGAGGGGGGGAGAACAGAAATTTATATATGTTCTGCGGGTATATAGATAGATTGGTGAATTTATTGATTTATGTGAACAAATGTTAGAATGATGATCATCTGGGACACCCCTGGTTTAATGTTTCTAAGCTTCCCCAGAATAAACATTGTCATATCTCATGTACTCCAGGCTTTCATATCATGGAAAAGTGGTTGCATAACATTAGTGATTATAAATGGTTGGTGTTCCTGAGCCTATCTGTTTGTCCATCAATGCATCCATTGAACAAGACTTCCAATATATCTCACTCTGTGCTGTGTCTGTTACATACCCAAAGGCATTCCATGTCTGCAGAGACCGATAGCAGGGAAATCGACTGAGCTTGGAAATCAGTTTTAATGAATCACTGTACACCCACACCCCTCCCTTCCACCTCCTTCATTTTTTCAGTCTCTTATACTTATAATGCTTTTCAAAAAATAAATGCAAGAGAGATGAGTTGTTTACCACCTTGTGCTGCTGCCTCCAAGTCTCCCTACCAACCATTCCTTCATCAAAACCACCTGATATGAAAGACGAACCAGAAGCAACAACACCCACCCAGTATTCTTTTAATGATTTCAAGCGAATTGTAATAAGGCACCACACACTCTAAAACCTTTGTAAGTTTATTCTTTGATGTGCCATTGGCAGGCAGGCCCATATAAACAGATTGTGGAGAAAAAGTTTATTAAATGGATTGGTTTCTTTTGCCTCTGAGGCAGTTTGCATTATCACTCGCTGCTTTTGAGATAAAGGAAATTCAAATACCCTTTCATGTACTCTAACATATGTTTATTACAAGTGGTGAAAGGAAAACAAATCAAGAGACAAATGAAATCCGGCAACCAAAAGAGAGCAAGGAAAATAACTCGGTGATGCTAGTGTAGATATGTGGTTTTCCCCAAGAGAATAAAAGGCTTTCAAGTCATGTTAAACTTCCATGTTGTTCATGGAAAATGTGCTTTTTGTTTAAATCTTCACCATCAATTTGTAGAACCGGAAAGAGCTGCGTAATTCATCAAAAGAAAAAAAAAACACTGACACAGTGCACTTCCACAGAAACCCTAAAACAGCATCAGAAAGTATTAGACAGATAAAACATATGTCCTTCCATTCAACTCACACATTACCCAGACATGCTCAGTGCACGTTTTCCCAAGGGGTGTGCTGTAGCACACTTTTTTATACATACAGGTTTGTGCTCAGAGGAACTATAAATAAATAAACGTGTCAACATTTATGCTGATACAGCAGGATAATTAGGGCAGGGATAGCTCAGTAGGTAGAGTGGTTGCCCCATGATCGGAAGGTCGGGGGTTCGATTCCCCTTAACAGCTACCCTGAGGTACCCCTGAGCAAGGTACCGTCCCTACACACTGCTCCCCGGGCGCCCAATGGCTGCCCACTGCTTCACTGAGTGAATGGGTTAAATGCAGAGAGCAATTTCCCCACGGGGCTCAATAAAGTACAATAATGTACACACTTTCTTCTTCTAATTAGTGAAGTGTGTTTTATTAAGTTTTGTTCTTAATTTCTGGCCTGCTTTAACCAAGCATATGGAGGAAAGTTGCACTCTGTTCTCTGTCTCTAATGAGTGTGTGGTCTATTGGACGCTATGCCAATACGCCATCAAAGAGAATGATCATCAGTGGCGCACACTTCATTTACTTCCTCGTTTCTCTTTCTAATATTCTCTTTGTCTTCCTCTCCCCCTCACTTGCTCGTTTGCTGTTACCCTCAGCCTCTGGTTCACAGCTCCCTCTCCTCCTCTCTCATGAGTAACATACCTATCGTAGCTGCATTAGGACCACTCTAATCTGTGTGGTGGCGGGGTGGAATGGGATGTTCAATGGCTTTTTCTCGTCTCCTGGCTGAGAGGACTGTGTAATGTGCTAATGGACTCTACGGCTGCTGTCTGACCTCCACGGTAGAGCATGCAGTCAGAGCTCACAGCTGTGACACCCACCATACCACTATCTCAGCCAAACAAATGCAGCCTCACTGAAATCTTTTTTAAAGTTGCATGAATGCTGGATGTCCACTTCGAAGGTCTCTGGAAAGCAGTGGTGGAAAGTGTTGTCTGACATGCTGGTCCAAAATCTCTCACAAGGGTAAAATTTAGTTGAGATCTTGGTGACTGTGGGGCTTTAGTACATGATTCAATTTTTCCTAGCTGAACCATTCAGTGAGTCTGTTTGCCCTATGGATGGTGATGCTAAGATCCAGGAAATGGCAAGATAGAAAAGTTTGATTTTAAAAAAGAGTTGTTCACTTTGCACTTCTTCCTTGTAAGAGGTAGGTCACAGTGGCACAACAGTACAGAAGACTGTTTCTTTTGGTGTCCGTGCCTTGATGAAGTAGCAGTGGAAAAGTTGTTTGACGTGAGCTCAGGGTCTTCTTTTAAAGACTGTGAAAGTCCATATTAGGAGGTTGAAGGTGCAGTTAGGATTATTGATTGTTTTGTGGGGTTTTTTTGTTTTGTTTTGGGGTTTTTTTTGGGGGGGGGGGGGGATTTTCCCTTTTTACAAAGATGACCCTGTAGACCAAAAGACAATGCTTACCCATTGTTGTGGGATTCTTTCTCAAACTTCTTCAGCAACAGTTGGAAAAGACAATTACAAATATACAGAAGCCTTGAAGGTTCTCAGTCATCCAGGTCATCGTAGTCCAAGGAGCTTGGAAAGAAGCTCTCCAGTCTCCAGTCGCATGATAGGTGAGTCCTAGTAAATAATTTTCTAGTACGTGTACGTTACACATGCTATTTTTAAAAAATTATGATTATTATTTTGCTAGCTATCAAACTCGCTGGAGAAATGATTGAAATGCACTGAGTGTGATGCAGTATGGCAGCGCTATAATGGAATATGCTGTGAACTTGGCTAACATTACTTAGCAGTGATATGAGTTACTTTGCTCAAGTGAAAGCTTTAAACATTAGCCTGATACATAACTAGCTAACTTAAGTCTTTCTGGTTAACCCTCTGGGGTCGACGTCCTAGAGTCTCCATTTCAACTTGGGTCGAACGTGCGGACTTCAAACTATATACCAGTGTTTAAATTGTGTTGATAGGCCACGTAAAACCGATGTTTTTTGTTTTTAATAAAACAGTGGCGTTTACTCCGGGAAGAAACGGTAAAAATGGCGTTTTCTAAGGAGAGCGCTAGCAAATACGCTTTGCTTGTGAGTGAAAAACAACAGTCATTGGTGAAAAAAGAAAAACTCTCCTTCCCTATTGGTGGAAAAATGTACCAATCAAAAAAATGATATGGCAACATGTGGCATTTGGTTGTTTGGGAAGAGAGGGGAGTTTTAGGAGTGAGCGAAAGAGAGAGAGAGACGGTTTTGATACATGAGAAATTTGTGACGTTTACCGTGTTTGGAGTCTCAAGTTAGTGTGTTGTCTTTCGACGGGCGATCGTGGCTCAAGAGTTGGGCGTTCGCCTTGTAATCGGAAGGTTGCCGGTTCGAGCCCCGGCTTTGACAGTCTTGGTCGTTGTGTCCTTGGGCAAGACACTTCACCCGTTGCCTACTGGTGGTGGTCAGAGGGCCCGGTGGTGCCAGTGTCTGGCAGCCTCGCCTCTGTCAGTGCGCCCCAGGGTGGCTGTGGCTACAATGTAGCTTGCCATCACCAGTGTGTGAATGTGTGTGTGAATGGGTGGATGACTGGATATGTAAAGCGCTTTGGGGTCCTTAGGGACTAGTAAAGCGCTATATAAATACAGGCCATTTACCATTTTGTAGGTAGTGTAGTCGTTGTTTTGTTTTGTGTGTCAGTTCTACTAGTGAATGTGACAGTTGCTGCAAAAAAGCCACCTAAGGCAGATTGCAGTGTAAACCCTGAGTGACACAGCTGCTGTCAGACCTGCAGGATTTGCAGGTCTGACAGCTTTGCAAAACTTGTGCATATTTTTAAAAAATGTACAATTTCTTTTTGCATTTCAAGTTATGAAAATGCCTGTGGTTTTTACAGTCAAAAATATCACTTTCTACTCATATTTTAAATTTTGTCTGAATTTAGATCAATTGTGCTGATACGGTATGTCAAAATGAGTAAATAACAGATAAACAGTTTTTAAAGGTGAAATATAGAGGCCAAATCAAAAGTAGTCAAAAACGGCCAATTATACCCTGGACCCCAGCTTTTTGGAGTATTTGAAATAATGGTAATGTGAGTGATCCATATGGTCACAAAGAATAGCCACTTGTTTCTGTGCTACCAAAGTTCCCCGGCTTTCATTCAAAATGTGTTTATCTTCAGTACCTGCACATTAAACTACTTAAAACTCATAAATGTCTTCAAGCTCACACTGAGACCTGTGGGGCACAATCAGCCGCTCAGACAGTACACACATTTATATGTGTATTTGTATATGAATATTTCATACTTTAAGGCTTCCTGTTTATTTAAGGGAGATGAACAAAATACATTGGAATTGTACATAATAATATCACAGATGATAAATTAAATAGATGTGCTGGAGAAGCTTGAAAAGGGACCTTGAAAGTGCTTAAAAGGTGCTTGAATTTGACCCTGAAAAAGGCGTATGAACCCTGTTAATATATTATCATGCTGTTTACAACTACATGAATGTGATTTATTACTATTACTGAAGGTCCGCGGCTCCGAACCGTAGTAAAGGGAGGACCTTTGGCTAATACGTTGGGTTCCGTGTCGGGCTGGTAGCCGAAAAATAGCTTTACTATGTTGTCTGGGTCAAGTTTGCTAGCGAGAGACAGAGAGAGGCGTTGAAAGGCTGCTCCAACGGAACTTATTGTTTCGGAGGAAAACACGAACACTGTGTACAGTCGAGTTTTAATAGCTTACTTACTCGTCAGGCACTCTTCTTGGCTGCAGTGGTTATTATTATATTTACATGCTTCCAGCTCCCGTTTCTGCTCGATGACAACTTGTAGTTTTCCACTCTCCTTTTTCTCCCCGAGTGTTGCCAACTCCTCAGTAAGGAAAATCGCTATTGGCTGTCCTAAAAGTCGCTAGAAGTCGCTAAATGATGTCATCGCCTAATTTGCACAATTGGTCATGCTAATCTAATTGTAACCTATGTTGTTGGAGAGAGAAATAACATCGTGGAAGAGACATAAAGTGAGTAAAAAACGTCCTAAATGCATTTAGAGTTTATTTAGAACTACAAATTAAATTTCTTTTAGCAATTATTGTTTTTTCTTAATGTCACAATTCCAACCTTGATCCTTTATCCGGGCTTGGACCGGCAAAAGTGACCCGAAATAGGCACTCTGGTGGACTTATTTTGTGTGTGTGTGTGTGTGTGTGTGTGTGTGTGTGTGTGTGTGTGTGTGTGTGTGTGTGTTTATAAGTAGTTTTAAACCTCGTGATCTACAAAACAGCATAACAGTGAAATAAGAATTGACTGTGTTACAGTGCGGGAGCAGCGGCTTCGTTCATGCGCGATTCATTTGCAGTTCGGACATAGGTGTGAACATCTTCTGCCCTGATAGCAGCTGGGGGAGGACTATCCTCAAAAAAACATAACATAGCTGTCAAACAAAACCCAAACAATCCTGACCCGCGACAACATGAAACAGGAAAATACAGCCGTGTAACTGTATTCTAAATACCACCTTTTTAAACGGTAACTGTTACGGAATACAGTTACTCATATTTTGTATTTTAAATGCGTAATGGCGGTACATGTATTCCGTTACTCCCCAACACTGATCATCAGGGGGTCCTTTGTCCCTCAGACTTAGTTACTTCCCTTTGTATGTTATGAAATGATGGTTTTAAGACAGAGCAGCGACAACTGACAAAGGTGTGCATTCCTTTTTTGATTTATTAGACCATTACACTAAAACAAATTCTTATCTTTATCAGAGCAGCTATTTATGTGCTTTGTTTTTCTTGGCCCTTTTTTGTGAGAAATTTTTCTTATTTTGATGAATAGTCCTCACAGCTCAGTGACACAATGTCTTGAGAATGCTCTATTTCTTTATACTTATAACAGAATTATATGTCTCTGGAAAAGTTGGAAGTCAATTTAATGTTCAGGCAGTGTATAGGGACATATTTTAGACACAGCCATTTTATATCATATCTGAAACTTCTTTATTATTCATTTGCATGCTGAAAACTGTAAAAAAGGCCATAGGAAAGACTTTTATAGCAAAGCCTGTTACCTAAAATTAAATAATTCAATCAAGAAAACATTTAGGCATCAACTTTGCCAGCAGGACCCAACAACAAAAAGAAGAAAAAGAAATATAGAAATATAACATGCACAAAAAAATAAATAAATCAGATTTTCAGGAGATGGAGTGGTATTAAACTGATTTATGCAGTTCTAGTAAGAACAGATCAGATTTTTACCAACAGTAAAACACAAACTCAGTTTGAGGACAGCTGCTGTGTAAAACTGTAAAACACCAACTCTGTGTGACAGCTCATCGTGTGCAGTCTGCAATTTAAAATGTATACCCAGTCATCATAATTAAATATCAATTAGCCTAAATGTGCGCAACACTCTCACTTTGGGTGGTGCCCATATGGATTCGTGCTGATATAGGTAGCCCATATATGAAGCCATAGGTGTTTAATAGTCTCAGTGGAAAGACTCTGCTATTTTTTATATATGCAGTCTTAAAATGAATTAAAAGTCTAACTTTCCACCATAGCTGTGTCCATATGACAACTTCAGCAAACAGAAAAAAAAAAAGAACTGAAAAGATTTCCTTCTCGGTCGAGATACAATTAAAACTTTTTTGTCAAGACATCACAAAAATAAGTAAGGAAAGCATTGTAAATGTAATTGCACAATAATAGCCCCCTCTAATGTCATTATCCCCTTTTAAGAGCTGGAAGAAGCTATAACCATCATTCAGAGCTGGATTTCTGGCTGGTTCTATTTACCTCGGAAAATCCTAACAGAGGCTAAAAAGCATCACTACTGATGAATGTATAACACAATTTATTAGTTCTTTGACTGACCTGAAAAACATCCACACTATTGTAGCTGTATTGTTGTCCTAAAGCCTCTCTGGCGACCACATGCAGTGCAGAGAGGGAAATATGATGTCGGCACCCAGGGGCAGTGTGACATTTTGAATCAAGATATACAAAGCAACACTCAGCAAATCAAAAGTTTTTCTTTCCCTTTGACTTGGACTTTTTCCTTTTCACAGGCGCCTCTAAATTGAGCCACTGGGGCTCTTTACTTTTATCTGGCTGATGTTGTAAGTGGCATCCAGTTGCTTTTCAGCGTGTTTCAATAACCTTGAAAGATAAATGCATGAAGAGTTTAAAACAGTGACAAAACCTCTGCAATTAAAACTGTGAATATAAGCTATTAATGTGGTTTTTATCTTATGAAGAGCAAACATGACACTGTGCAAGAAATATAATTGAAAAGTAGGAAAACATTACGCCAAATTTGACAACAGTGTCTGTGCAGTGAACAAACGTTCATTAATTATCATGTACCCATGAATGAAGAAAAGTTCAATCTTTTGATGACTATTTCTATGCTGTACACATTCAGTAAAATATCAAATGCATCTGCTGTTTTTAATGTCCTAATCAAGGTAAACACAAGATTAAAATCCAAAACAAAGAACCAAACTTCAAATCAGTCTGAAAATTATAGACCGATTAAGTCAAACAAGCTGCAAGTTAAAAACTAAAATTTGTGAAAGTCAAAGAAAACAAATCAACAGTATGCAGCAGAAGGGTGTTGATGTATTTTAAATTAATAATAGCCACTTCACAGTGACCAGTGCTGCTCAATTAAGAAATTAAGATGCAATTAAGAAATTATGTTTATTTTTATTTTCAACGTTCCCTTGAGAGCCAGCACTTAAATATCCTGACGTCTCATCTACCGCACTGTCTTTAAAAGCTCCTTTCACTTCTTGGTACAGAGAGACCAAGAGAACATCTCCAAAGCTCCCTGCCACCAAATCATCTGCTCCCATGGGCAAAAAAAGAAGAGCTGATGCAGAGTAAAGAAAGCTGATCTCTCTGTCTTTTGTCTTCTGCTGATAGTCTGTGCTTTCTTTGTGGGCTTGCTGAGCTTCATTAGAGACACAGAGCCTGGTTTGTATTTTAAAGACCAGTAGCTCTGATGAAGGACATGCATTTTCTGCTTTTAACTGTCTTTATTACTGCACTATAAAGACCGATTTGAATGATTTCAGTGGCCTCGGTTTTGAGCTTTATTCATCACCTCGTACCTTGATGAACACGCTGTGCCTTTGAATTTCTCAAACTACATACAGTAATGTGCAAAGGTTTTTAAAAAAATGCTATTGCTATTTTTCTTTTAAATCACCTAACTCTGACCTATTAATCATTCAAGCATAAAAAAGACACGTTACTCCAGGGATGAACCAGTGTTTTGCCTACAACTTAGCAATTTAAGAAAGAACCAATCTTGAACCGTATCATTAGTCACTTTGTTACTAGCAGCCTGTCACAGCAACACATACTTTGCTCCCATTTCTTAAGTTAAATCTATGAAAAATGCCAAAGATAACATAACTTGAAAGACATAAAACAGTGTTTTTGTATCAACAAGGCAATTACCAAAGAGCTATTAGCCATAAACTTGTCATTTCTCAGCATGGTCTGCAGTCTCTCTTTAAAAAAATCAAATGGAATTGGAAAAGTGGAGTACAAAAGAAGTAGCAGGCATAAAAAGCCATCTACAGCCGATGAAGAGTATCAGAAAGTCCTGTCCTTAAAAAAAAAAAAAAAAATCCAGCAAATGCCTGACACAGGACCTGAGAAATGCATCTGGCTGATTCATCTACTGTTCATTGAAGCCTCATCAGAAATGGTCTCAGAGGAAGAAGGGTGGCTGTAAAGAAATCCAATTCTTAATGAAGGGAAACAGGAAAAAAGGGATGACATATGCCAAATTGCACAAGAACTGCCCTCAAAATCAGTGCTAGTAGATCTTATGGAGTGATAAATCAAAATTTGACATAGTATGTAAGTATGTTTAGTATGTAAAGGTTGTTATGAGGAGATCAGAGTTACAACAGTGAGTGTCAGCAGTCATCTGTAAAACACAGCAGAGGAGTCATGGTTTCAGGTTGGATTTCAGACAGTAGTATTTGGTATTTTCTCAAATATTGATGGACTTATGAATGCAGAAAAGTGGTGGATCAGATTTTGATCCACCACTTAATTTAGCATGACACCATAAACGGATATCTGGATAGAAAGACACACACAATAGAGCGCTATCAATCATAGATTGGCCTCCCCATAGCCCAGACCTCAACTTAAACAGTGTGAGATCATAAGATAAGATAAGATAAGATAACTCTTTATTGTCATTGCACAGTCATACATAGTACAGTAGTACAATGAAATTGGAAAAACTGTCCTACGTCGGCACTACATATAACACAACACGACACGATATGACACATCACAACGTAACAAACAACACAACACAGTATATTAACTTAGTATAAAAAAGAAGAAGAATAAGTGTATGATGACAGATGTGTTGAATAAAGGTGGCCATACCAAATATTGACTCTCAAGCTTGTTAGAATTGTACAAACTCTGTTCTTGTCTTATATACACCAAATATATTTTTCCATTTTCCAAGCAAAATATAAAGAAATCAGGGTTAGTTGAAGACTTTTGCACAATCTTTCTTTTTTTAAATTAAGTTGGAAAAGAAAGCCTCACAAAATGTGGGGTTGCTACATCTTTCCTACTATCAATTAAGTATTAAAACAGTCACATAATAACTGTAATTGTCAAACTATGCTGATGTATCTTTATATATCTTTTCAAGAAACTTAAAATGTTCAGATTTCTGTCAACACGTTTCTGTCTCACTGCTTCCTCTCAGTTTAGATGAAGCCTCGTCAGCCCTATTATTTGTTTCCTCTCTGTGCTGTCTCACTGTGCAAATTTAAGCTGATGCCTCAGGGAATGAAGGAGGTCTGAGCTGGTCCTTTTAGAGGAGAAAATGGAGTTCACAAAAACCAGCTGACGTTTAAATTCTCTGAGGATAAGAGGATAGATACAATAAGACTAAACTTTAGACTAGAACTTTCATTAGCAGACAGCATTTTTATTCAGCAAGGTATTTGATGGGTTTAAAAGCCAGTTGCTTAGAAGTATTAAATTGGAGGTCAAATGGCAATTTCACTCCACTGCTGGTTTTTATATGCAATGCATACAGAATAATAGTGCAGGACTGAGTTTCCTAGACACAGTCGACATTTTCAGTTCTAAATATGATCATATTTCTGTAAAAGCTAAGTGAATACTATTGTCCACAGAACCTCAAAGTGTATTTTTCTCCACTTAATGACAATTCTCCCCATTATTAAATAAAACTGAAGATGCTGTAATTAATAACTTGAAAGCCATTGTGACTATTACAGCCCATTGATTTCCTTTATTTTATTTGACAGTTTGCTGTGTTTATAAGTTAATATTCTCTTTTTAAACCTTCCCATGTCTTCTATGCCTCGTCACATGATATTTCAAATTAAAATAGCACCACTGGCATGTTTGTATTCTTTTTCATACTGATAGTCTTCATTATTAAAGTGCTTTGAGAGTTTACAGAGTAATGTGATTGGCTCGCGATTCGGACTTTTAAAACATCACAGACTCTAACGCAACAAGGGGAAACTCGTTGCGCAGCGGTCAACAAAAACTACGGCTACCCAGCCCTCCTCTCTGTCAGAATCAAACCAGTGAATGACAGACTGACAACGCCCTCTTGATGTCACCGCTAGCACCCACGTGACTCTCATTAAACATCACCATAGCAACCAAACAAATGAAAACCCAGTGATCATCAAAATTCAATACATTTAATTATGGCTCCTACACAGACTGATCCCAATATCAATAGTATGGATAACAGCATTGGTATTGGGATTCAATTCGTACTAGTACAACATTATGAATTGATTGTTGTGGAAAGTAAAAATGAATACAGTGAATTGGTCATTAAATGTGGTCAGAACTAGCAAATTGTTGATGGTTTGTTACATAAGTCATGTCACACTGCTCTTTTCTACATAAGCTGCCTTTATAAAATCAGTATCTGATCAATACCAACATTTTTAGTATTGCACGCCATTAAAGGTGTGTGACATCACCTGTACTCAATTAAGCCACGCCCACATAAAAATAAACCTTCAAGTTTACACGAAAAACACAAAATCTCGCAGTACAAAATAATCTACAGCCTACTGCTGTGACTTTGACAATCATATTAGATGGAATCACTGAAAAGTTCATTCAATTCTGCTTTCAGGTCTTTCAATGTCTATCATAGGAAAGTTGTGGCTCCCCGTGTACTTTGAAATGAAAGATTCAAGTCGCACAGATGTCACAGTGCCTTTACTGAGATCACCGAGTCCATTTTAGCTAATCAAATCAGCAGAGTCACAATAGACATCAGCTGTAGTCCAATCGCTCTAATTGTGGAGGCAGCTTGTGAAAGGTTTTGCTGTCTGCCGTGAAACACTTCGAGATACGACAGTCCACCGCAACTATTTTTTCACGAATAATCACAACAATTACAGAATTACTTTTCTTACTTTTTTTAATCTCTAGCAGAACATGTGTTGTAGTTATTTGCTCTTCCGTGACATAAGCGGCTGCTGTCTGAAATAACTGATTGAAATCATGGAGCGTCTAAATGATGGGCAATTGCCCACACTTCTCAGAGGTGGAGCTTTTAAAGCCTGCCTCTACCTCTTAATGATTTGCAAGAGGAAGAAAAAACACACACACACACACACATCATCATCATCATCTGTAAGACAAGATTAACCTCGCTACCGTTTTCAGTACTGTGAAAGTAAGATGCATGCAGACGGGCAGGGGTGGACGCTGCTCTGGGGGCTCTCGCTTTGCGCGCACTGCGAAGCGTGTACACTCCTCACCTCATCTCATCATCC
Organism: Copadichromis virginalis; assembly: GCF_057382275.1. NCBI lineage: Eukaryota > Metazoa > Chordata > Actinopteri > Cichliformes > Cichlidae > Copadichromis > Copadichromis virginalis. Next base: position 5,834,223 of record NC_140632.1, on the reverse strand, counting down.
GCGTCTCTAAACCTCCCTACACACTCTCCCGCTCTCTCTCTCTTTCTCGTTCACAGAAGCTATTTTAACTTTGCAAAGACGACAGAATTTCAGTGGCCAAATGGCTTATTGAACAAAGCGACCTTCAAATTTATAGAGGAGAGAAATTACGATACTGTGGCAGGCGGCAGTGGGTTTCTTTTTTTCCCCCCTTTTTTTTCCTGAGCGATTGGCCATTTCTTCAAATGAGAAAGTCTGAGAAATGTCTTTTTCTGTGGGCGACACCATCAGCATCCGAGCCATAATGTACAGGCGAAAACAAGCCAGTCTTTGCGTCCTTCAAACAATATCTGGATTGACGAGAACTCAGAGGTAAGGAAAAAATATGTATAAATCCTTAAAGCGTAAAGAACATTCTTCGGTTATTTGTTAAAAACTGCCTTTTAATAGTGTGCGTTTTGATCTGTTTTTAAGGGTTTTATTTTTATTTAATTGTCTACAGTAAACTCTGTGCACCCAGACGGTGCTTTTACGTGAATACACATGTTCATGTTTAAGTTATAAATAGAAATAAGTAATGAATATGTCGCACTGCAATGTATTCTGTGATGGAGGATGGAGGATGATGCTGATGAAGAACTCTCCACACAGTTTCCACCTGCGATTGCTGGACCAAAAAAAAAAAATCCCTTCCTTTTCTTTGTGTGTTTTTAAGTGAGAAGTGCTTTTGGCATGAAGTCATCAAGTCATTCTGTGACCTCCTACTGTAACAGCGCCTTTTGGTTCTTTTGTCCCTCTGAAAATAGACTAGAACACTTGACCAAAGAATGCACCAGGGTCATTTTTACCTCATAAACATAAACAAAGGGAACCAAAGTGATGATTCTGTGTGCATGCAGGATATATTTTGTTGTTGTTGTTATTATTGTTGTTGTCATGCATGTAGTTAGTTATGGTTTGAGGTACTCTAGCAGCTCTTACACAGTTATAGTTATATCAGAGATTTAGTAGTGAGGGCAAAATAAGGGGGCATACAACAGGAGTGCAAGACCATGCACTCTAACCCACACACTTACACACTTGCACACTCAACACACCCACACACAAAAACTAACATTACTTCAGATGACTTAAGCCTAACACACACCAACATTAAATCAAGTCATTATATGTGTGGTTTTGCTTTTTGCGGCAGGTCCCCAAAATGTGCCTGTGCAAACAGATTTATGGCCCCTCTATGAGTAACACACACACACACACACACACACACACACACACACACACACACACAGAGAGATAGAGAGACTGCCCCCTCCCTCTGATCTACCCCTGGTGCCTTTAATAATTGGGGTAGCACAAGCAAAGTCAGGCCTGATCTCTGCTTTAACTGCTTTAATAGATGGAACTGGGAAAAGTGGTACGTTTCAGCTTCCACCTTGTCTTGTTTTTATTGTTTGTTATTTTTTTGTATTTTTTAAAAGGAGATGATTCTCATTCTGTTACTGTACATTCATTCATCTGTCTATCTTCAGAATAACGAGCACGTTTAGAAATGAGTGCTACAGACTAGAAACAACCTAAATGTTGCTATCATCTGCTAATGGAGATTGTGATCAATAGGCAACAACAAAGGCAACTTAGCCAGAGCCTGCATCTCATAAACAACAAAACACTCCAGCAGAGGCATACACGGCTGCTTTTTGCAACGCCCAACCAGTGAATTATTCAAACACGTAACAGAGATGGTGGATTAACATACTGAAGAACACTTTAAATCAACCAACAAAGGTGTGGAAGACAGTAAGCCAGATGATGAGCTCATTGGCTTCAGAGGAGCCCCGACTTCTATGTTAAAGGGAACTTGCTAAGGGTTTAATGCTTTATCAGCTCACAGATAGACATGTAGACAGAAGGGACAGCAGTGGCTGCTGTAAGAGGAATAGGCTTCAGATTAATTTCAAGTGGATTATGGCATTTTACACAGTCTCCTTTGAAGATAATAGTTCATAAAAGGATCAGTCAACATGGTGTTAAGTCAGTTACTTCACTTTGTCATTTTCTGTCTCCTAATCTGTCAGTGGACCTTCACGTGCTGAGGCCGGGAGTAAGATTCACTGACAAATGTAGCCTATGTTGGTATTTGCATTTTCAGCAATAAGATCTCGTGCATTATCCCGATTTGTGATCATCAATAACTGCCGGGCGCTACCTTATTATGCATATTATATGCCAGCCGCTGCCTCTAAATTAAATTACAGGAAGATGAAGTTGTTGTTGTCGGGTGCAGCGAGCAGATCTCTACATGCGGTGCACAGGAAAAGCTGTGAGAGACGCAGTCTGGATGGAACGGATTGGTAAACGTGGCCGACGGATGAGACACATTGGTATTCAGCTGCTCTTCGCCGCCGGCTGAAAATGCCCACGCTTGGCTTCAGGGTCAGAGGTCCAAGGTTGATTGGCAATGGGCTGACATGGGAAAATTGATTGTGCTGACTGGAGTCTAATGGGGTTGGAGCGCACAGACGTATCAGCGCGTCTGACATGTTAGCAGTGCCACAGCCTCATTCTTACCCTCACGCACCTGTATTCTTACAGGTTGTTCTCTAATCTTTTAACCCCTTGTCAGACACCTCTGAGATGTCTTACACGGCAGCACACAGGCCCCCTCTTGTGCTGTCGCTCTCATGCTGAACTGTTTCCCTTGCAACAATGATTGCTCTGCCTCATTCGCTTTCAGCTATACCTCCCAGCTCCTTACGACTCCATAACCTCTGCTGCCCGCCAACATGCCCAAATGCACTCGACCAGAGAATAGCACAAAAGTGTGATCTCTCTCTCTCTCTCTCGCTTTCTCCCACCCATCTTCTCTCTCTGTCTCTTTGCTACTCTCCCTTCCTTTCCAAACACCTCCACCCACTCATACACACGTTTATTTACTCACAGCCGCACACGCACAATACACATCCTCCAACAAACAAATGCGCGCACATTAATAAACACACAAATCTGTGGTTATTTCTTCAGCATTTATCATCACCCATACTGAGTTGTCTTCGGCTTGCACTAAAATTGTCATGGTCCTGGGTCGTTGACCCAGCGTTTTGTGTTTTGTGACTATTTCCCTCTGTTCTAGTTATTCTGTGTCCTCCCCCCTTGTGTCCGGTTCGGGTTCTAGATTTCCTGTTTTACTTTGTAGGTCTGTGTCTCGTTATGCCCATTAAGTTCCAGCTGTGTCCCCTCCTGTGTGCCATTTCCTCATTACCTGGTGTGTGTATTTATAGTTGGTGTCTGCCTGTGCTCCTCGTCGGCTCGTCTGCACTCATCCGTGTATTTCTGCGTATCTCTGCATTCATCTGCGTTCCATGGTGTCCTGTCTCTGCGTCCCTCTGCCCCGCACCCCCTTTGTACGGTCTCAGGTTTGCTATTTAGTTTCTCCCAGTTTAGGTTTCCGTTTGTAAAGTACTCATACCTCGTTGCCTGTTTTTGTCACCACCACCTTTGTAAATAAAACATCACTCGTATCATCAGTTTGCTGCATCTTGGGTCCTCCTTTTCCTCCACACCACACGGCTCCCTCCGCCAGCCGTGACAGTACGACCCGACCAAACATGGACCCAGCAGCATCCGCACCGTCCCAGGAGTTTCGGGAGGAAGTGATCGACAGCGTCTCCAGGTTGGTCAACCTGTGGCTGGAGCATGAGGAGGAAGAGCTTCACCACGCTGTAGAAGCTAGGCTACAGCAGCTGATGTCTGCTCACTGCTGGCTACTCGACTCTCTTCACCCGCTCGCACAGGACTTCATCCTTAACGAACTTCACCTCCACCCTCCAGCCGCTACCGCTTCCCAACCCAGCCCGGCGGTGAAGATTTTGCCCGGCCCGCCGGAGGTTTTGCCCGGCCCGCCGGAGGTTTTGCCCGGGAGGAAACGACGATCGCGCCGTCGGCGCGTCGCCCCACAGCCGGAGGTTGGGACTTCGGAACTGCCGGCTGTGGTGAGTGGAAAAGACACTCCGTCTGTTTCGCCAGCTCGCATGACTGTTTATTCCGGGGCTGTGTTTGTTGAGCCAGCTGCCCAGCCGGTAGCTCGGTTAGCTGCCCTGCAGCCGCTACCTCAGTTAGCCACTCAATCTCCACCTCCATTACAGTCACAGCCAGACCTATTAGACACCTTGTTACAATCCGTGGCTCAGTCAATAGCTCAGTTGGCAAGAGACTCATCAGCGTTATTACCAGCTCAGCCACCATCTTCACCAGCTCCGCCTGTACTACAAGTCCAGTCCATCCAACCGGAAAAGCACTGTTTTTCACCTGTTCATGTCAAGCAGAGAGACACACCACATAACGCAGTAGTCAGTCCGCAACAGCTGGCCAGCCCAGAGACTGTGACGCACTCCAGGGCCTCCCCAGAGGCTGGGTCCCAGCCCCCGGCTGACTCTGGACCCCTGGAGGTTAAGAAGCCAGCTGAGGACTGCATCCGGCTGTCGCTGCCTGAGCTGAGTCGATGCTCTGTGCAGCTGCAGTCTGCTTTGTGTTTGCCAGAGGCCCGTGCGCCTACTGGCTCTGTTCTGTGCCTGCCAGAGGCCCGTGCGCCTGCTGGCTCTGAACTGTGCCTGCCAGAGGCCCGTGCGCCTGCTGGCTCTGAACTGTGCCTGCCAGAGGCCCGTGCGCCTACTGGTTCTGACCTGTGTGTTCCAGGGGCCCCGGTGCCCACTGGTCCAGAGACTGTTTTCGCTGGGGGGCCCGAGGAGCCCGTCCAGCCTCCTGCTTCGCCTGCTGGGGGGCCCGAGGAGCCCGTCCAGCCTCCTGTCTCGCCTGCTGGGGGGCCCGAGGAGCCCGTCCAGCCTCAAGACTCATCAGCTGGAGGTTCAGGAGAACCTAGCCAGCCTCCTGTCTCGTCAGCTGGGGGGCCCAAGGAGCCCGTCCAGCCCCAAGACCCATCATCGCCACCAGCTGCAGCCTCTGTGTCTCCATCCTCGCCAGCTGCGGCCTCTGTGTCTTCACCCACGCCGTCGCCTGGTCCAGCCACTGCTTCACCCACGCCTGGCCCGGCTTCAGCCTCTGCTTCTGCTTCAGTCTCGTCTGGTCCAGCCTCTGCTTCTGCTTCAGTCTCGTCTGGTCCAGCCTCTGCTTCTGCTTCATCCTCGCCTGGTCCGGCTCCAGCCTTCGTGTCTTCAGCATCGCCTGGCCCGGCTCCAGCATCCTCGTCAGCATCGCCTGGTCCGGCCTCTGCTTCAGCATCCTCATCAGCTGCCTCGTCTGGTCCAGCCTCTGCTTCGGTCTCGTCTGGTGCTGCGACGGCCACGCCACCTTCGGGTCCCAAACTGCCGCCTCGACATCGGCGGTCATCTGCCAGGCCGCTGGTGGAGCGTCATCGTCACTATGGACGACCTCCTAGACGCCGCCGTTGCTGTCCGCACGGTCGGCCGCCTGAACGGTTTCCTCGTCGCCGCCGCTGCCGTGTGCACGGTCGGCCCCCTGAACTGCCTCCGCTCCGCCACCGCTGCCTTCCACTTGGTCGGCTTTCGGAGCTGTGTCGCCGACGTGGCCGGCCTCAGAAGATAAACTGTCCTGGACTTCTGAGCTGTGAGCCTCTGGGCCGGCCTCCTGAACTGTGTTTTGTCCTGGTACTCCAGCATGTGTGTTTTTGTTTTGGACAATTCCCTCGGTCCGCTGGAGCTTGTTTTGTTCGGTGTTGGTCCCTCCGTCCTGGGCCCCCGCCGCCCGCCCTGGGTTGGTCGTCTGTTTTTGTTTTGGGCTGTCTGGAGCCAGCCCTTGGAGGGGGGGTACTGTCATGGTCCTGGGTCGTTGACCCAGCGTTTTGTGTTTTGTGACTATTTCCCTCTGTTCTAGTTATTCTGTGTCCTCCCCCCTTGTGTCCGGTTCGGGTTCTAGATTTCCTGTTTTACTTTGTAGGTCTGTGTCTCGTTATGCCCATTAAGTTCCAGCTGTGTCCCCTCCTGTGTGCCATTTCCTCATTACCTGGTGTGTGTATTTATAGTTGGTGTCTGCCTGTGCTCCTCGTCGGCTCGTCTGCACTCATCCGTGTATTTCTGCGTATCTCTGCATTCATCTGCGTTCCATGGTGTCCTGTCTCTGCGTCCCTCTGCCCCGCACCCCCTTTGTACGGTCTCAGGTTTGCTATTTAGTTTCTCCCAGTTTAGGTTTCCGTTTGTAAAGTACTCATACCTCGTTGCCTGTTTTTGTCACCACCACCTTTGTAAATAAAACATCACTCGTATCATCAGTTTGCTGCATCTTGGGTCCTCCTTTTCCTCCACACCACACGGCTCCCTCCGCCAGCCGTGACAAAAATACTGTATTCACACTTTAATTCCTGTTTGCAGCCAAATAACCCTTGCTCTGCACCAGCATTGTGGCAGCAATGTATTTGCAAGGATGACAGCACCAAAAAGATTACTCAGAGCATCCCTAAGTAATGACACGAAAAGTAATCCGCTGTCAGCTCGTAGCTTTGTGCAGAGTGGGAGTTTTTACAGAAGCAAAAGCTGGGAAGTTTAGAGGAAATGTTTTTTTGGGCTGTGTGCATCACAGCCCATCGTATCTCGTTCCTCAGCCCACGTCAGAGTGAATTATTTAGCATTTATTTTTGCATTAGCTGATGCACTGGTGTGTTTGGACACAAAAGAAAGCAAAATGTTAATTTGTGTATTAGACTCCACCATCTGTCACAAAATCTTGTGTACCTTTTTGGAAGATGAAAATCCCATTTAGCCGTTATCGGAGCAAATTCACTTAGTGACGCAAACTTTGTGTTTTTAACAAAAGAATAGCTGTAGTTTTGAAGTTAGCTGCTAATTGTTTTTGGTAAATACGACAGATTTTTGTCTGTCCAAACTGATTTTTGGTAATGTTACTTTTAACGGGGAAAAATGATCCCGTCTGCCGCTGTGATTGCTGGTCTGATTAAATTTACATTTGCTAAATTATAGTTAGTTGGTTCCAAATGAATTAACAGCAAATTCAATTGACTTTTTTATGTTACTCTAGCTTTTAATGGACTCTGTTCAATTCTATTTCATTTATAGAGCGTCAAATCACAACAACAGTCACCTCAAGCTGCTTCCTCCAGGACATATAGGAAGGAAGGGGCAACCTCCCTAACTTGCCTCCCACTCCCACATAATGATTAAATGCAGAGTGGTGTATAAACACATAGTGAGTAATGAAAGGGGAATGAAGAAGAAATACACAGTGCATCGCGGGAAGCCTAACCCTAAAAGTAAAGAGGGTGTTTGTCTCCTGAATCCCAAACTGGGAGCCTGTTCGACAGAAGAGGAGCCTGAAAGCTGAAGGCTCTGCCTCATACTCTACTTTTAAATATCCTAGAAACCACAAATAAGCCAGCAGTCTGAAAGTGAAGTGTTCTGTTGGGGTAATGTGTTCTATGAGGTAGAGTGCACTCCAATTCATCTGGCAGATTTAGTAAATGTAGCGATGACATAACCCCAATAACTACCTCCCACCACCACCATAAGTTGTATACCCAACCAGTCACTGGTTGAAGGGTACATACAATTTCACTCAGCTGAGGTTTCATTCAACTTTGCCTTCAACAGAGCCTACTCACTACTATCCCATTGAAGCTCTCAGGCTTGGTGGCTGTCCCACATGATTATGGTAATCGCAGCTGTACTTTAGTATTAATGCAGTCGTGATTTATTGATGTTAAAATGCTATTTGTGGCCCCTTTAAGTCTTGATCCTTTGATGTCCTTTGACATTTTGAAAACACTTGGACATGGGGTGTGTTATGTAACGTTTATCACTCACTCCCTGTTGGAACCAATTAATATAAAGCAGTAGAAATACTAAAATATAAATTAACTTTGTGTCCACAAAATCTGCATGGATTATTCATTAACCCCACCAGGGAGATTACAGCTGATTTTCAGCAATGCTTGTAGCTGTCAGGGCTGCTAGCTGTGGATTTTTGACACTTAAGCACACATGGGTCAGAGAGCATCCTGCTGCTTAAACAACAGCACGTAACACACACAACATCAGCATCTAAAGTATTTGGCAATCCCAGGGCCGGCTCATCTTTTTTTACAAGGTACTCACACTATCTGACGAACTGAAGAAGTATGTGATCCCCAGGGCTATGCGCGGACCAAAAGGAGCACTGGCATGGAACAACAATGTCAGCATATTCAGACGCAGGAGGTCCAACAGGGAGGAACCATGAAAACTTTGCTGGCTGTCCAGTGCTTACAGAGCTTCAGGAAATCTGGGAGCATGGGGCTTGTGTTTTATTCATGGCGCAGAAAACATAAAAAGGATAGCTAACAAAAATCCTACATCGAGGTAATTTGAGGAAGCGAAAGAAAGAAAACTGCAACATATAAAGTAAATAAGGGAAGGGGAGTCGGGGAATCTGAGAAGGAAGTGATGAATACGCAGCAAATTAAAGAGTATACAGAGTATAATGAGGGAGCTGTTACATACAAAGCATGGATGGAGGAATAAAGAGAAGAAATGTTAATAGAAAGAGTCTTTAGGTGATTCTAAATCAGTTTCCCCTCCAGGAACCTGAGTATGTTGGACTTTTATAGGGGCTTTTGTTCTTTTGTTCTAGAGTTTATTCCAAAAACAACTGCCTGTTTTGAGATGAATTATTTGTCAGAAAAAACAAAAACTAAGCCTAAATATTTTCACAACTTCTCCTGATCATCTCTCATCTTCCTCTAAGGGAGGAATAAATGTATGGCACAGAACACAAAAGCCTACACAGTATGAAGAATTAAACGTTATTCTAATATGATCACCAGTGCTTTACAACCACAATCAATCTACAAAGAAAGTACACGAATCTTCCGTGACATTATTAACCTATGAACTGACAGACTATTATCCTTATCCCATCACCATAATGCCAGTTTGCATTTTGTGTAATCTTGTTGTCTTCAATTGGAAATACATTACCTTCAAGCATTTAGAAATACGCCAGCAAGCCAGATATACATGATTGGGGTCAGGACCCCCCAGAAATAATCTGCTCTTGGCATTTCTATTTTAAACGCAGATTAATCAGACAAGAGTTCAGGGTGCCGACTGGGAGGCAGAAAACTCTGGACTATTTTTGCAGTATGGAAATAGCTGGGAAGGGGGGAAGTTTGTAATTTGGTTTGGATTGCTTTTTAGGACTGACTGAGGCCTATAAGTCTGGTGTTAAGTATTTGGTCCATCCTCTGAAGCTCACACTTTTCTTAGCTTTGCACTGCATGATTGGCATCAATATTATACCTACATGTTTATAATGCTAATAATCAATGTTGGCTTCAGTATTACAAGCCTGTAGCTATTTAAGGCTGCACATCTGCAGTATACATTCATGGCAGAATCCCAGATTTTTAAACAGATATAACAACTATATTTATATACATAGTTCCCGCTCCTAAAATATAGATATATGGAAGCCAATTACAAATGTAATTTATGTCTGGATATAAACTTATGAGAAACTGTTTATTAAAGTATAATATTTAAGAATGTTAAATTCAAAACCCACTTCTAAACTGCAGGTTTATACACAATCAAAATAAGAATTATTTTAAAATCTGCATTTACATGTATCCAACTTGGAGTCTACTCAAACACCAGGTAACTCCTGTTAACACGGGATCATTATTTGCTCCCTAACTAATGAGGCCATTTAAGTCTTTGGGAACATTCTGCATGTTCCCTTATTTCTCAAAGGGTCTCTACAGTGAATGTATCCACATGTTTGATTTGGCACAGATTTTATACCATATTTTTTCAGGGGGGGTTGTGACCCCCAGAAGCAGTAATTCGTTGTTCGAGTGTAAGATGAATGTGTGAACCACTATTATGAATCATCACAATACAGTTACAGAATACTAGCAAGTCATTTTTAATGCTCTACCCGCTGTGTTATGTCCATCGTCAACCGATTTTATTTATCGTACATTTCATAGCCGATGTGTAACTGATTTTACTATAATGAGTCATAAATTTATACATACATGGGAGCCTTCTGAGCTTTATATGGGTAGGAGGCCTCAGCTTATCAGGATCAGACTGTGACAGTAATGACACCCCAATGATCTCTATAAACAATGTAGTGATAAAAATCAAATTAGGTGGACAGAGAACACATGGACACTGATGGTGGAGGTTGATATTTTTAGTAGATGGAAATTTCTATGATGTACTGCTGTTAATACTCCAGTGTGTGTGTGTGTGTTCATGTTACTTTATGTGTCTAGAGCAAGGAAGCAAATTAAACTTAATTGAGTCGTCTGCAGGGTGCACCTCTCGACAAGCAGAATGTTGTAAAATTTGTTTCTGCTGAGGAAACGACAGCTAAACTTTGATCTGATGCGAGCGAGATTTGAGTAACTGCTACCTGCTGGTACATGACAAATAAAATTCTCCTTCCAAGTTTTCCACTGACTCTAAAAACGCTCCCCGTCTCTATTGCTGTTTCTTTTTCCTCTAGGTCTCAGAGTGCTTAATGCCATTAACTCCTTCACTGACATAAACCAGTCACCGAGGAGCCTCTTTCACATCACTCTTTCATCTCCCTGCTGTCACCGAGAAGCTCCTTCCACTTTTTTACCCCTGCTGATTATGGAGAATCTCAGTGAACTCCAAAATCCTTTGCTGGACAAAAACAGTAAACACATGATCAATGGTTACGGAGGAGAATTCCCCAACAATCATTATCAGGAAAACATTATAAACTACTTTGCTGGAGGAGGAGGAGGTGGAGGAGGTGAAGGTGGAGGAGGAGGAAAAGTGAGTAATGGCAATGCAGTGAGCGGAAGTTACAATACCAACGGGAAGGTGAAATCCCAGCAGTTTTTGGATGCCACCTCGCTACATCTGGCAGTAGAAGCCTTCTACAGACCCAATTTCATCCTATACAAGGAGGACAGTGGCAGCATTAAGGCTAAGGAATACAGAAATGAGTGCTGTGAGACCACCTTCACTGAGAAAAAGGCAAAGGAGGTGTCCAACACAACAGGGGCAGACACGCCCAGCACGGAAGAACCCCAGACGAAGCTGCTGGAGGACGGCGAACACATCAAGATCCAAACGGTTTCCTATGAGGTGGAGGAGGAGGAGTATGTGGAATATGAGGTAAGGGCAAAAAATGCATTCAGCATGGAAAGACAATGCATGATAGAAAGCTTGCATTATTTTAGATACTTTTTAAAATTTGCTCTGTTCTTAACAAAAAGCATGTAGAACTAAAATTAAAATAGAAGAATCCAAAAGTAATAAAAAAATGAACTTGTTTAGCGCCTTTCAAGAAACCCAAGGGTGCTTTACATGCTTTACAAAAGTATATAAGTAAACAAAAAGGCTGGAGGGTGAACGCTTTGTTGAAGAGATTATTTTTGAGAGGTTCCTTAAGAGTTCAGTGTGGGGTGTTTCAAAGTTCAGATTACAGAGAATTCCAGAGGGTGGGGCCTGCCACACTGAAGGCTCTGTCCCCAGAGGTGTGGAGGGTGGTGCGTGGGACAAAAGCAGGCCCATTGCATTAGAGACTGTTTGTATGGGTGCAGCAGGTCAGATAGGTACCGAAGGACCAGAATGTTGAGGGATTTGTAAGTGAATTGTACCGAATAGTACCATATATATAATATTTTAATATACATATAAATTTCAGTTCAGTCATTCATAGACGCATGTGCAGTTTCGTAGGAAAAACCCAAAGCAGGCAGCTAATGTGGGTGTGCATGTGTTTCTGTTAATTGACAGCAAGCTTGCTTGTATTCCTGTGGTAGATCTGCATTTATATCATCACACCAAAGGATTGAGCTTAGCTCCTGGATCAGTCTGCCATTTTTGCTAAACACAAATCCATTTGATCCACTGACCTTGGCCTCAATTCCCAACTCTTGTAAAATTCGTTAGATAATAATAAATCACCCATGTCTGCCTCACACAGGAATATTAGGTACCACAGCTTTAGCCACAGTATTTTCACTCTCAACCGACATGACCAATAGCACAAAGCACTCCAAAGGATTTAGGGGATTGGACTGATGGAATAGGGTGTTAAGAGTCGACCAGTGTCCTGCAACGCTTAATGGACTGGCTGCCACACACCTGAGTCCACTAGAATGAACCTGGACTGCAGTGATAAACATGCAGCTGCAGAAATGCTGCGTGAAATGGGTATATATAGCTCATAGAAATAGAAGCTGGGGAAGGGAGGAATGTAAATGATTAACTGAGCTCATCCTGGCAGGATGAGCTGAGGAAAAAATTTGATGTGCAAATGTCAAGAGCAAATAAAATCCAGATTTTCTGATGTGAAGGTTTATTCCATTGTACACAGCAAATCCAGCATGTCCAAATTAACACTGTCGGATTTGATTTCAACACTATTAAAGTGTCTATATGGGTCCACACCAGAGAGTGTTAATTTAACTCTTTTTGGAGAGTTGGTACGTTAACTCTGATTTAGTGTTAAACACCAAATCTGTCTGGAGTTGATAATTTAACACTTGGTGTTAAGAGTTTATATATTAACTCTCAAAGAGTATTTTAGTTTAACTACGTAAGAGTTATCTTCTAATTCATTCTAAAAAGCGGGAATTTTACTGTTCTGAACTTCTAGAAATTTCTTTTAGAAATAAACATTTACTAAAAAGATGCAATGGTTTTTGAAAAACATTTATTCTGAACTGTGCACCCCAATTTCAAAACATTTTCTGAAAGATGTAACAGTATACATGTTCTCACTTTCATTAGAATTTTGTTTATCAAAAGGTCTGACATGGTAAATGCAAATAACAGCATTCTCATCACTTATTTCTTCAATACAATATGCATGTCCTTCATTCATCCCTTTGTGGAACTTCAACGCACTTCTGCTCTCCCCCATATTCCATCTTCACAAGCATATCCTGTGTGGAGATTGAATAAAAATTAGTTGACACTAATTAATGGCACAAATAATCCAGTAAACAATTGCAGCACAGTAAAAAAAAAAAAAAAAAAAAAGGAATCCTCTTTGAGCCATTACTTGTGTAAAGTATTTTCCCAAAAGACAAGGACACAGGTAACAGGTAATACTGAACTAAATGTAAAACCTCAACCTTTTTCATTTTTACCTAAACCGTGTGCACAAAACTCTGGAGGGATCTAAATGCTAACGTAGAACCCAGTCAGGATGTCTGCTACTGCTGTTTGCTCGTTGTTGTTTTTTTATGGGCGATCGTTTTCAGGCTTCAAGTAGCACCATTACACCAACATTTCACATTCTACACATTGTTTTAGGTGTATTTGACCAAAAGTTTGACTGAAAATTCACATGCAAGCTTTTTTTCAAGGCTGTGGTATTTGCCCGCAAACAATACCTTTCAGCTAGCTAAAACAGAATATTATGCTATCAGCGAGCAACATGGCTAATGCCTTTCACACAGCTTTGTCTCAACTCCAAAGAGCCACAGAAGTAAAAGCTAATAACAATTGAAACAATCTTTGAAAAAAATGACTTACCAAGCATGGCAAACAACTCAAATATGTAGAGCAAAATGTTCTGAAACGGCTTCACTTCAGCTTCGATTGGAGCCGTGCAGGGGGCGGAGTCTGTGAATTTACTCTATTGGTGTCATAGCCCCTCTAGGAGTTCAGAATTAAGAGGTCAAGAGTTAATGTTTCCATTTTAACACCTCCAGATTTGACAGAGAAACACTCATTTTTAACACTCTATTTTAACTACTATCATTTTACACCTCAGAGTTACATAAAAGAATGTGACTCTGCTTAGAGTAAAATTAACTCTACTTTTGCAAGGAGACTATTAACACCAAAAAATTTAACACTTTTGAATTTGCTGTGTAGTTGTAGATTTGCACACAAAATAAGAGCGAATACATGAGTTACAATTCTTACTGAATTCACACAAAGTCTCTATTCATAGACTTCTAGAGGTTCCTTTTAACCCACTCAAAGGTTAAGCGAACACATTACCATATAGTTCATATTTTTCCACACACTTCCTGTTTAAAAATGAACAAGTGCTTAAAAAAGCATCATCAGGCCCCACAGCCAGATTTGAGATGTAAAAGAGGCAAATACACAGTGGGACTCATTATGTAGCCTCCCAACAGGAGATCATTGACACCACAAAGTGTGTGGTGTCTCTACCACCAGGCCCACAGTCTGACACAATGTGCAGAAGGAAGACTAGAAAGCCCCTACACTGACATGCAAAAACTCGTCTGTGTCTACCATTCGAAACACTGCCATACAGGATGTATTTGCAATGTAACTAGCAAACAGCTACCAATCAATAGCATATTGATTTGTTCTCTCATGCAAAAAAAATACACATCAGTAACTTGCACAGAATGCAAGTTACTAGTTTTTGTATTCTTCACTGCCTTTGCTAGCACTCTGCTATAGTTTTTATGTACTTTTATTCCAAACAGTAACCTGAAAGTCACAGCAGGACTGTGGCTATGGACAATAAAAAACACATGGATTTAGCTTATAGGTTGTAAAAATAGATCCAATATCAAAGTGCCTTATAACTTAATTCTGTCTAAAGGCCTTAAAATGGGAATGGGTCTATGGAACGTATATAGGAAAACCGCTTTTTGACTTGACCTTTATATAAACACCCTCTCTCTAAATTTCTTACTTACTTTATTGGCTTAGTCAAATTTGGGTCACACTGAATTAAAACAAATTGAGCCTATTTTGCAAGTCTCGGCCTTAGTGTGTTTCAAAATGAACGACTATCTGTGGTAGGAAATTGTATGCTTATTGGCTAACAACTTGCCAGTATCAAGTTGTTAGCTCGTGAGCATGCAGTTTTCAGTCAGACTAGGGCCTCCTCGTCATGTAATTTCTTTTCATTGTTTCCAACCAAGATGATGATGGCAGAAACTCCCATATTGAGGCTCCAAAACCGATGGGTAATATCACAGCACCTATACCCACCTTTTATACAGTCTATGATTTTGACTCCCATATAACAGCCCATATAAATCCCATATAAAAGTTTGTTCTTTAGAGATCGTAGCAGAAACTCAACAGGGTGCCTTTAATGACCCACCTGAAACTGAAAATCCTAAATCCTAAATGTGAAGAGGTACTAGATTATTTTGTGTAGCACATGTGGACTTTTAAGGCATATTGTGAAATATGAAAAATACAGTTTGCCTAATGTAACACAATTTTATTTGTTTAAAGCATAACATGGGTGCCAATTTGTGTGACACTCTGCAAGCGCTGCCATATATTACCATCCTTTGTTTTAGGCACTAGGTCTTACATGACCAATGCTCAACTGATCCAAAATCCAGCCTCGTTTCCTTTCACAATGTAATTACAAAGAAGAAGAAGTTTTCCTTTTCCTTTTTTTTTTTGTTTACTCCACATTGACTTTTTGAAGTTTTTAATCCTTTTATCTAGTCTGCTTCTCTTTATTTGCAGCTCCTCCTTAGTGAGTTGTATTGATTTAATAAAGGGATCAGTAAGGTGTAATGGTTTTTGCCTGACTCAGCTGAATAGAGCAATGAGAAAAGAGTTTTTCTCTATGGTTTCTTTCTTTCTTTTAGAACCATTGGTATTGCTTAACCAAAACTACTTCTTTTTCGATGTCTAATCCATAATCATCATTATTCCTGTAACCAGGAATGATACCACCAGTGTAAAAAGCATATTATCTATAAAGTTTCTGAATTACTAAAACTAATAACTAGAAAGCTAATCAACCAAACTCAGCAACAAAAAAATTTGCAGGCTTATAGAACAGCAAACATTGAAGTGCAGTGCTTCCGACTACATAATGTGATCTATGTCTGCTTGAAGCATGATTCTGGTGATTAGAGTTATGGTATTTTTGTCAGCTTGGTTAAGATTTGGACAAAAGCCTTTTTACTGGTGCGCTGGACCTTAATACTACTGTATGTGCCGGTTTTATATAAAGACAGAAATATGAATGCAAATTCTTTAGATCAAATATATAAAGCCCATTCGCTTAGAATCACTTATAAACAGACCTTTGCAGCGTTTCAGGCAGGCACAGTGTTAGCATTAGTCACAAACCCCATTCCTGGTCATAATTTGTGTCATTCTCTCTGCTGCCATTTTAATATCACCACCTGCCGTTTCTCTTCATTTCTCTTAATTGGATGCCATTTTGAAAAGACTGTTAACCTGATCCACCCAATCCCAAAAGAACTAGTATAGCAGCTGATATCCTCATAGATCTTCTCACCTTTTTGGCATCATTTAAATTAGTATGAACTTTATCTGGACTGCTAGTCATTTCCTTCACTTCCCATTTCAATCAAATGAGTTGAGATTTGCTCTTGTTGGACTTTTTTTATTAACCAATGTAAAATGATCCAATTTGGCAGTCCAGCTATGGGTTATTCTTAACAATTAGAAACTTACTTGTTCACTGTCATCTAATAATCATAATGGGTTTAAAAAATATATAAAGAAACTCAAAGTTCCTGATCTCAAAATTGAAGCTGATGTGAAAGTGTAATAAACCAGCTTTTTGATTCCTATTGTAACAGACTACAAAAAAGTAACCATGTGAGTTAATGGTCATTTTCAATTGTGTATGATATTTATTTTGTAAACTGTTTCCATTTTTAAAATAGACAGCAGACTACCGTGTGTATGTTCACTGTCTGCTAAGGTTCTACCTTGGAACCATAACTCACTCATGATGTGCAATTTCAAGAAATGTGATGATGTGATGTTACCTTGGCTATATCCTTTTCTTAATACACAGTGTTTATAGTATGTAGAATCACAAAATACATTTAAAAGTCTAAATTTTGATATATAATTTTTTAATCATATAATCCGTATCTGCATTGTGAATCGATACATCACTCATGCTAAATAGATTTATCCCTTAATTGAGTGTGTTACGTTTCGGTGTGTCAGTGTTTTGTTTTTGCATGACTTATGTATTTCCTGCTTTACTTTGAAAGTCTGTGTTATCTTAGTGTGTTCAGTTTACATTTTCCCTGTCTCGTCAGTTCTAATTTGCCCCAGCTGTGTTTCCCTCCTGTGGTCCATTTCCTGATTGCTCCTTCTATGTATTTAAGCCTTGTGTTTCAGTGTGTCATGGTCGCGATCTCCCCCGTGTTGTAAATAGTTTGGTGTTTTGTGGTAAATAAATAGTCTGTTGTAAATAGTTGTGAATGGGTTTGTTAATACTTTCGTCATGGGATATTTTCGTTTTGGGATTTTGGTGGAGAGCCTTCGTGGTTTTATTTTCCTTATTTTTATTTTCCTGCGTTGCACCCCCGGTTGCCTAGGCCGGGGTGTAACATATGGGGGCTCGTCCGGGATCGCTGGAGGGTCCGAAGGAGGGACAGCTTCGGCCTTCTGTCTTCGCTGGAGGGTCCGAGGGACCGCACCAGCCTTCGTCGTCTGCTGGAGGGTCCGTGGGACCGCTCCAGCCTCCATCAGCTTCGTCTGCCTTCATCCGCCTTCGCTGGGGGGAGGGTCCGTGGGACCGCCCCAGCCTTTGTCGTCGCTGGAGGGTCCGTGGGACCGCTCCAGCCTTCATCCGCCTTCGCTGGAGGGTCCGAGGGACCGCTCCAGCCTTCGTCGTCCGCTGGAGGGTCGGTGGGGCCGCTCCAGCCTTCATCAGCTTCGTCTGCCTTCGTTTCAGCCTTCGTTTGTCTGCATCAAACTTTTCACTTGGGGTTACATGTTTGATTTTTGGGTAGGGGGAAATGTTACGTTTCGGTGTGTCAGTGTTTTGTTTTTGCATGACTTATGTATTTCCTGCTTTACTTTGAAAGTCTGTGTTATCTTAGTGTGTTCAGTTTACATTTTCCCTGTCTCGTCAGTTCTAATTTGCCCCAGCTGTGTTTCCCTCCTGTGGTCCATTTCCTGATTGCTCCTTCTATGTATTTAAGCCTTGTGTTTCAGTGTGTCATGGTCGCGATCTCCCCCGTGTTGTAAATAGTTTGGTGTTTTGTTTTAAATAAATAGTCTGTTGTAAATAGTTGTGAATGGGTTTGTTAATACTTTCGTCATGGGATATTTTCGTTTTGGGATTTTGGTGGAGAGCCTTCGTGGTTTTATTTTCCTTATCTTTGTTTTTCTACGTTGCACCCCGGTTGCCTAGGCCGGGGTGTAACAGAGTGAAAAACTCATTTATAGGGTTCTCTTACGTTCCCTATAGTAAACCCCAGATTGTCATGAAAGGTATTTGCCTTACCCATTACACTACACAGCCAGCTGTCCTTGCCCGCATCGCCCTTATTAAAAGCCTGGTGCCATCACATGTTTTAAACGTCTGGCGCTGCTTATAGTATTAAACGCCTGGCACCAATTACAATGGAATTTAAAATGGCAGGTGGCATTAGTACTGTAGTTTTATTCTGCTTGTTCTCTGCTTACCACATTGCCCCTACATTGGTAGCAGTTTGGCAGCTTTGGTTAATTCACTTTGTGTTCCTGACCTCGTGTTGTTGTGACGCACAGTAATGCAGACAGGGAGCATTCTTTTTTCAGCGTGGATATTGCTGTTTTTGATGGTTGCAAACAATTTCATGGTCCATTACCACAATCACCTGAACTGGATTTGGCGTAGAATGGGATTTTTCATAACAACTATATATCTGTATTAAATTTGGTCTTTTCCAAAATGTATATAGCCCTCCATCCCACACTCCCTCAATTTAGTTCTCTCTTCTATGTGAGTGTTGAGTGGTTAAGGATGACTTGTGTTGTGAAGTCACACAAGTCATGACGAACTGAACCTCAGGTTGTTTAAATATCTTCAGTTCAGCTTTTGTACACTTAAGTGAATATTGCTGCTGATGGATGCTTGCATGAATTCAAACAGTGCACTTTCCACTACAGCTAACTTAACTCTCATATTCCCTCTGTCAGTGTGTAGTCATGTTAGATCTGATATATTGCCTACCTTAACCCTTGTGTGATGTTCGTATTTTTGTTACTCAGCCAGTGTTCATGGGTCTGGTGGACCCGCTAGAGTTTTGGCTTTCCAAATTAACACTATCAAACAATTTTATGTTAAATTACTCAACAGATGTTTACTTCATCCCAATTACAAGACATATGAACAGCAAACATGGTTAATTTTTTCCCTTTACCTTTGTTAGATCACATTTATGAATTAATGTGCTTCTCGTTTTTCTTTTATATAAAATGTTATAAATAAATCAGTTATAATCAAGTGGAGTGAGTGGAAAGACACAACACATTTACACGTGAAAAAATAATTAATTGTTTAATTTTTCTTTTGAAAAAAACTGAACACGGGTCTCACAGACCCGAACACCATACAAGGGTTAAATGGTAGTTCAGTCACAAGATGTTAGTCACAAGCTCCTTTCTATCCAACCATTTAAGGCTCGAAGCTGTCTCACCCAATTAACACACTTTATACCTGAGGTGGCATTCATACTGCCTGAGCTGTGCTCACCAAATTGTTCTTATATTGTCCCACTTCAGATCTGTAAGTTCCCGAATTCCTTAGTCTTTTCTTGCAATAACAAAAGTTTCTTTGTTCATAATATATACATTTAACTGTATAAGTCTCTTATGGTCCCAGGGACAGTGCGTGCCATGCCTACTCAGATTGTTCCAGAGAAAAACTCCAAGTCATAGCCAAATTCAAATGTGTGCTGTAGTAAATCTGTCTCCTGCCTGACTTCTCAGTCCTTGTCGAACTGAGTGCACATGCCAGAGCTTCATTTCCACTCCATCAGTTATCCACTGGATATAGAAACGCCCTAAAACATTCAATTAATACTTGTGCCTGCTTCACCTCTCATTAAACCTGTCAATGAGAAGAAGTACAGTTTAACTAATTGTATGTCATTGCTGAGCGTCTACAACAGCAGAACGGCTGTCTTTATACACTACAGCTACACAGATGTGGTTACTTATAAGGCTTCTACCACAAATGTATCACATTACTCCAGCAGTATTTGAATCTTGATTATGAAACACAGAAGGGTAATGAAATAGTTTTTTATACCTCTCATATTGTAACAAATTCCACAGAATATAGTGCATTAAAATGAATAAAATACAAATAAATAATATTAGGGTTTAAATCGGAAGAAGTTCATCGCTCATTAAAAGCAGAATTAAGTGAGCTTTGAGTTGATGAATAATTAAAAGTCTAAATTAGTGTTTTCCCAAACCTTTGGAGCCACGGCATATATTTCACATCAGAAAAATCATGCGGCGCACCACCAAACAAAAATGTCACAAAAAGCATATTGATCATTTTTCCCCGTGCCCCAGGTATAGCGGGATTGGCTCGGTTTGTCCGTAGTATACATTTTTTGCTTTCTTCTGACCACTACTCATGCTAGGGCCTTCATCTGTGTCAGAATTTTCTCCAGGACATAATAATGGATTGGATTTATATAGCGCTTTTCAAGGCACCCAAAGCGCTTTACAATGCCACTATTCATTCACTCTCACATTCACACACTGGTGGAGGCAAGCTACGGTTGTAGCCACAGCTGCCCTGGGGCAGACTGACAGAAGCGAGGCTGCCATATCGCGCCATCGGCCCCTCTGGCCATCACCAGTGCCCAAGGACACAACGACCAGGACAGAGAGCCCGGGGATTGAACCGGCGACCTTCCGATTACAGATGCAACCCCCTGAGTCACGGTCGCCCCGACATATCTTCCTTTAATTTTTAATTCCCAATATACTATATATCATGAAATCTCTCAGGGCTATGCAAACACATATATATTGGCTCCACTCAAGTTGGTTGGATTCCTTTCTTGGACATTTCAAGATCACATTACTGAGAAAATCTTTTAATCAGGTTTCAGGTTTTAATCAGGTTTACCCCCCCCCCCCCCCTTTTTTTTTTAACTTAATGAACAGCTTAGCCAGTACAGTATGCTCATGTTACTTTTCCTTTATTTTGCTGATTATGTGTGTATATGTGTGTGTGTGTTTAAATTACAAAAAAGATAGATAAAAAGAGAGAACTACTGTAAAAAGAGAGAACTACTGCAGTGGAAAGAAGTATTTTATTTTTAAAAGGGTGGGCCTGAAAAGAGTTATTATATAAAGCACAAACTCTCCAATGATCAAAGTGCATGAGTAAATTGCAGATAGCCTCTGAGGAGAATCAGTAAAGTAGAATAGCAATTAGAAGTAAAGCAGCTCTTAATGATATTACTGGAGAAACTGAAATCTCAGTATGATTCAAAGTACCATTTGTCTTTTTTAAACACTTTTAGAGCTCAGTAACATCTCAAGTGTAAAAAAAAAAACCAATAATTTATTCAAAACACTAAAACATCAAATGATTAACTTTTGTTTACTAACACTTACATTCCTTTTTACAAAACGCATCCTCTGTCCAAAAGCCCCTTTTAAGTCTTACATCTCCCATTAGAGTACTTTATTAGTTTTTCCCCTTTATTAGTTTTATTTTATTTTGAGTGCAATATTAAAAAGCAGAGCAGTTTGTAAGCAGAACATTTGCTGAATAGAAGCAGCATAATGGCATGCACCAGAATTATTGAATCGGTCCCAGCTGCAAGGTCACAGTTCTGCATTGTGACCTCCATGTAGAACATGAAAGGTGAGAGTTTTGCCTTCAGAAAACACTTTACGTGTTCGAGGTGTCTGTTCCAGACAACTGAGGCAACCTCACCTGCCTTCTCTTTTCAGCATCAACCACAGGAGGGCTACCAAATGAAGCCCTCTTTCTCTGCCTTGCTCCTGGTCTCACTTTTGTGAGGTGGGAACATACAGTCAGCTTGATTTGAAAGAGCTCCTGTGTTTTAGGCACTGATTTTTCCAAAATTATGCAAAAGGCATGCCTGCTCAGATCCCAGCTGTAGTCACTAATCTTGAATGCCAATAAAGTATGTCACACGAGAGGTAAACTATTTATCTATTTGTTTATTCTTTTTTAATTTATGCTGTTAGACGATGTCATTATCATGTCACGGTGACTGATACAGGCCGTCAAGATGCCAGTGCTCATATTACAACAGTTGGCAAGTTACTGCTCTGCTTTATTATTTAGTTGTGTGACAATATAATCAAGTTAAAGGTGACGGTTTTGGTGTGCAGAGTCTGAGTAGGGGGACAGTGTAACTGATGTTTTTCTAACTGAAACCAAAAAAAAGAGGGAAGAAAATGCATTTAGAGCATTTTTTTCACTGCAAGTCAGGGTTGAGAGAGAATCCTCTGCAAAAAATAAATAAATACATTTGAGTGGGAGGTGCAACCTTTGAATTTGGTGGTGAAAGATGTTTTTTCAGGTAAGCTCTACACAGGGGCAGGTAGAGACCTGGTGGATAGGTCTTGAAGAGAGTGCATCAATCAAATAAGTGCTTGCAGGAAGTATGATGTGGCAGGACAAAATACACCAAGGCCACGGTACTACCTGAAATCACTCATCCCGTGATAGTGGTGGTATCAAATTGAGAAGACGGGTGGAGTTAATGAACCAGCAGAAACTGATTTGCCTTGATCATAACCCGTTCCCATTACTTACCATTTCACACATCAGTATCTGGGTTTTTAGATGGCAAATACTTCAGTATAATGAAATGACACTTAATCATAACATGATTGCTAAACATTGTAGTAGGGTGATTTAGTAGGTATTATGGCTGTGGTTTAATTTCATTTTTGACTGGGCCCCAGAGGTCTGTAAGTGTCCAACTGACTACTTATAGGCCAAATAATTGGGGCAGTTTTTAACTTATACATTAAAACTGTTCTTATACTTAAGCTGCAAACACTAATTTAGCTTTGTACAAGTCAGTTTATACTGTTGGCTGAGTTAAAACTAAAGAAGTTTAAAATTAAAAGAGAAGAATTAAAATATGTTGTCTTATTACCGTTTTGTTTCTTCAGCTGTCATCCTCCCATATCCCATCGTCTCTCTTTCACTGTCCACAAAGCATCAGCAGCTCTGCACAGAAGTACAGAGAGCTGCAATGTCAATGTTCAACTGTCCTGTTAATACCCCTCCCCCCAAGGTCCTAAATTTCACGCTAAAACCCTGATACTAGTGTAACGATTATGTGTGTACTATACATATATAGAATCAGGGATGAACAGGCTTAACGTGTTACTGGCGTTGACATACTGGAATATGGGTGTTCTTTAAATCATTTGAGTAAATGCGTCTCTGTCACAGCAGCAGCATTATGCTAGTGTATGTTGTTTGTAGTTATATCACATATTGTTAATTTGAGAAAAACCTCTGACCCTCGCTGGTAAACATACTTACATGGTGTTAATGATATGAACAGTTCCATTATAAGTGCTATATTTATGACTCCCTTAAAGCATGGAATGTGCTTTGAGAAGCTACATATTCAGAAATATAACAGGAAAAGAAAAACGCCTGGTGGGCTTTCCTAGAATGGGAGGACTTCACCAGCACAGTGTTAATGGAAGAGGAGAATAAATGACAGCAACGAATACTACCAAAACTTGAGTTTGAAAATGGCTGCACCATCTGTTGCATGTTCTTCAGCGTACAGAATTTGCATTCATCAGTGCATATCATATTCAGTGGCAACATTTCATTAAATCATTAAATCCTGTCTTTCTTCAGCTTTTCCAATTGAGATATTGTAATTTTAAAACCCTAAGCCTTGAAGAGAAATCCAGAGAAAGAAATACAATAATTGACCTCTGTTGCCTTTCTGAATTTTAAATCAGACCAGTTTGATTGAAAAGGTTATCAATTCTGTCTAAATCTGTGGGAATATTAGTGCCTATGGCTTAATTAAATCCAAAATGTAGTCATTCTTCAGTTCACTGCACGCACATTGTTCTGACATTATGACAATGTTTCATGTATTCTAGTGAAATCTTTCAGACATTTCTTTGTGGCAGAAAATGACAGACCAATCTCTTGAGTCATTCCCAATTCAGCAAAATGAAAGTGTTCTCTTTTCAAACTAAAGATATTTATTTCTCAGCTTGGAAAATCTTTCTGATCTATCGAAATCTTCTGGTTCCAAAAACTTGATTGAACATTGTAACTTTCCAGAGTCTGTGAGTCACTGCTTCCATTGGCCGAGAATAACTCAAAAATGTGGTCATGATAAGCAGAAACCTTATCCTTCATTAAAGATTTTTTTTTTTCTCCTTTGATGTTATATTCATTTGGAATGTCAGTAATTTACACTAATTCCATATTAAGTTTTTCTTCAATGTTAATTTATAAAAAGATTTAGGAATGCTCATTTATGTGTATTTATTAAGTCGCTCTGCTCTTGGCTGCCTTTTTACATCATTTAAAGAATGAATCAAATCTCGTGCCAAAACTACTTTTGAAATAGTAGCTCAGAATTTCTCCTTAAAATTGCAAAAGAGTTCTGACAGATTGCCACTTTGTGTGTGATAACATGCATGATTAGTATATTTGAAGTTGTAAAGAGTCCAGATAGGTATGAAAGGCACCACTGCAAAGGCAGCGGATTTTTCCATTCTATTTAATAGGACACTAAAGTCCTCCTCCAACCACATGGACACATTTTGTTGGAGGAGTATTAACAGCAACATCATAAGTCCTTGGGTGATTATTAAACGGAAAAGTATGGCAGTGATGTTCTGTCTAATGCAATACTAAGTCACACACAAACAAAACATGCCAACCAAACTCTGTTTGCATTCTGACAATCTTTGCTTCCTGGGATCGTGTGGTATTAAAATGGGATATCAGTTTGAGTCACTGCATTTCATTAATTGTTTGGCATGGCCTTGCTCTCTTCCACTCAGCATGCATTAATACATGGCCCTATATATTATACAAATGATCACTTGGAAAGCCACAGGGTTAGTTCCACAGGAATTATAAAATTAAGCAAACTTGGCCTTGAGGGAGTGTGAATAATGACATATTTTTAAAGTTGCAGAATTTTATATAAGGAATTATTTTTTATAGATCTTTTAGTTACATAAACCTTTGTTTTTCTATTAGTATTTTCCTACCTGATGATTATGGAAAACATTTCCACTGCACTTTGAGCTAATACAACTTAGAAACCAACTTTAATGAACTGTGTGACTACAGGTTTGTTTGTGCCTCCTCCACCTGAATTATCTCCTAATATGACAGTGTTTTACCAAAACCCTGAGTCTGCCTTGAACCTAATCATAAATACGTCAAATGAGGTTGTTGTAGAGACACAAACAGCCTTTTTAGTTGTTTATTTAATCTTAAAGATCATTTTTCTTTTTTATTTACCCATAGCCACTGTTTAGACAAAGGAGCACACCAATTTGGGTTCTAAGAATAGGCAGAGGAAAAAGCATTAATGATGGTCATCATAGTGATTCAAGTGCATGTTTGCACAGTCTCTACCCAGAACAGGAGTGGGAGTCAGTAAGCAGCAGCAGGCATAATTGGTCATCCTAAATGAGGATAATATGATATGTGGCTTTCACTGTTAATTACAGAATAAGGAGTAAAAGACTCTCCTTATTTTTGGTTCTGAATAAGATTCCTGAAAGAGAAACGAAGTAGCACAGATTTTCTCTCTGCCAGACGTCACTGTTGCAACTTTAATCCTTGCCTGAATAGCAACGTGAATAATGAGAAAGATGCTTTTGCAATGAGTTTCGAGTAATATCAGCCCTTCGGGAGTGATTACATGTTGCAATCCCTGAGCAGTTTTTTCCCTCTTTCTTTCTTTCTTTCTTTCTTTCTTTCTTTCTTTCTTTCTTTCTTTCATTTATTTATTTATTTATTTATTTATTTATTTTTATGGGCAGACATGTAATGATTAGTCTGTTAGATTTAGGGGTTTTTCTTCCTCACAAAATGAGCAATATGTAGAATTTGTGGCTAGTTATAATACCAAGAGGGTGTTCTGATTTATATCCCATCTGTCCCTCTCCATTACTGTGGCAGGTCTGACTTGACACCTTTTCAATGGATGTGAATATGTAATACAGTCATGCCAAATCACGTATTACACAGCTAAAGGCACCAGCGAATCAATTACCTGCTAAATTATAGATGCAAGCTTTTTTACTGTTAATGCAGCTACCGTCTCAGTTGGGGTGACGGTGCTCTCATCCCAACTTGCAGGAATGTGTTTTGGATGTTCTATATTCTGAAGCTACTTAGATTAGTTAAGACAGCCCTATCCTTTGAGTTTTTTCAGGAGTTTCTTTCATTTGCATAATGTAGGAACACAGTGTGCTCCTGTTTGCTGAAATATTATTAGTTGCAACTTTGTATAAACCATATAAGTTGCATTAGTATTGCAACTTATATGATTTATACAAAGTTCATGATCCATGATTCTGTATGTTTTTTTTAATTTGTTTGTTTTTTATTTTGATCATTTTACCTTGTCATAGAGTTTTTTCATTTTTCTTTATGCTATGTATGCCTTTTTTTTTTTCATAGTGGAGAAGTGATGGGAATGAATGGTAGTACTATATGGGGAGCAACACACAGCAAAAGTCCTTGGATTGACCAGTCAGATTCATGATTCATGAAACCCTACAACTGCACCTTTAAAAAGTGTTTCAAAAAAGATAAAATCCAACTTGTACTGGGGTCCCACAAAACAAGAATTTGTTATTTTTGTCAGATTTAATCACCAATTTCTGTGCTCAACAGCACAGTTTTGCTTATGCATTTCAACCTGTTTACACAACCTGATGTGAATGCTAA
Source organism: Copadichromis virginalis (assembly GCF_057382275.1). Lineage (NCBI taxonomy): Eukaryota > Metazoa > Chordata > Actinopteri > Cichliformes > Cichlidae > Copadichromis > Copadichromis virginalis. Next base: position 5,807,586 of record NC_140632.1, on the reverse strand, counting down.
GCATGATGTGTAGTGTTTCCCTCTTGCAGCCTCATTACACGATCCTAAATTGCACACCTGTCAACAAGAAGCAACGGGGCAACGAAAAGGAAAAATAACAAATATTTTGTTCATTAATCCAACACTGCAAGTACATCCCCTTATAACTGCAATACATGTTTGGGAGAACGACATCATGAAAAGCTCTTAATACTGAATATGCCTCTCACATACAGGAGTGTCGTCGACCCAGAGTTTGTGCACTCAGGTACTGTGTAAATCTTACTAATCATATGGTAAAGATTATATTATTTTTTACTTGGTGTTTCTTCTGTTATTCCTCTGAAACCCCTAAAACCACACATCTAGGGCATCTTTTTTTACTAGCTAAATGGGGATCTGACTGTGAGAACAAGGGATGGTGAGCACTCATGGTAGCAAATTGTATCTGCACCCTAAATCATACTTTTTTTCACTCTAAATGGAACCACAAGTTACAGAATAAACATTGTGCTGTATTGATAGACTATAAACTAACATCTGAGAAAATATGGTTATTAGGAAAATTTTTACTGAGGTCATATATCGAATGTGATGAGGCTTTTTTTTTTTTTAAATAACCAGAGCAGTGTTGCTCTGTTAGTTAGAAGAAAATGCAAATTTAGACATTACATTAAATTAAATTTGATACTTTATGCCATTTTCAGAAGCATAGGAGTGAAAAAATGATTGTGATTAGAACAGTGCAAACAATAACCCCAATGACAACACTATTTTTTTAGGTTGTCTGATGTGGTGAAAAATAAAGAAAAATACAGTTGCGAAACTGTATGGTGTTTGTATGCCAGATATTTGATTTGATAAGTAGTTGGTAATGTAGGCTAGCATTCTTTCTGTCTAGTTGCTGGGACGTTAAGAGAAACATAACTGTTTTTGGTGTTATCCTGTTAAATTAACTCTGTGGATGGACCTGCATGGTTGAACTGGCACAGATTTTATGTCTGATGCCCTTCCTAACGCATTGCATTTATCTTGATACCAGCATTAGCTGTATGCTAGCTTATGATGCGCTGAGGCTGGGTTTGTTATCCATCTGGGAATTTCTGATAGTTAAATGGTTAATGGTAATGGGTACACTGGCCAGGTTAATAGTTACATTAAATATTTAATATGCCAATGCTGCTGAAATGAGTGCTTAACTGACCTTGAAGTTCATTGTTCTATTGTTGCTGTTTGTGTTCAGCTGCTAGCGAGGTGAGGGGCTGTGTGCCTACCTGACTGTAAAGTTGAGTGTCAGCTAGAGGTGAAGACACAACAGAGTACCACCAAATGTGCATGTGGTTGTTATGGCAATACCCCATAATATCATTTCTATGTGATACCTGCTACTCAGTCTGTGGCTCTTTTGTCAAACTCCAAGACCAGAGTATTGTTTCTGTGCAGCCACTCCCCTCATAGTTTCATAAATGGTTGTTTTGATTTCTGTGAAGAAGATGCTTTCATAAATCATTGAGTGATGCCACTGACTAGCCAATCCGTGGCATGCAGTCTGCTGATGTCACATTTTTGGATCGCCTCAGATAGCTTGAAACCCCGGTCGAGTAGGTATTAAAAAAAAAAAAAACCTGGTACCAGGTACTATGACCTAATGGAAATCCCTAAAAACCATTTTGAGCTGTGCCGAGGTGACCGGAGTAGGTACTAATGGAAAAAGGTCATTACGGTTGTTAATATAATACAATAGTGCTTTTTTGTGTCGATTAGTACTGAATCGCTAGTGGCTACAGACTTCTGCTTGTTGCTTTAACGTTCTTTGTTTTCTTGCACGATTTCTTTTCATTTCACCTGAATTCATATTCACCACCCGAAATATAAATATTCTGAATGTAATCTATTTTTTTAAGCAGGTAAATAATTCAGTGCCCTGTGGCTGTTAAGTAGTTTCTTTCTAGAGACCATCCTGTAGTACTTTACCTTTGCGTAGCCTCACACAATTAATTTCTGTTATTTAAACTGCTGGCTTTTGCTTTTAAAGTAGTTGAAGATATAACTTTCATTTTCTTTTATTGCACTGTTTTGGATATTAGTGGAAAATGATGTATTTAATTTTGTTCACAAAATAATGGCAGAAGTGCATACTAAACTATCGGGTAGACACACACACAATGGGTTATTTTATGAAATAATACATGTAATGTGTAATAAAATAAAATGCTTCGGTACCCAAATTTGTGAAAATCCTCCCTATGATTTTTGCAAAGATTAAAAATGATCTTGCTGTTGTCATCAGGAATTGTGACATTTAGATGACATCAGATCTGATGAAAATAAATCAATAAATAAAACATTTAATTAAATTCTTTTTTTTTTTTTTTTTTTTTTTTTTTTTCTAAATGACATCAGAAACAGCAGTATGCGACATTACGTGATGGCAGAGCTTCAGTTCATCCTTTGTCATTTTTTTTATTTATTTATTTATTTATTTATTTTTTTAAATAAATAGGACAGGGGGAATGAGAGAAAGAGGGGGAGAGAAAGAAAGAAAACCAAAGGGGAGAAGAGACGGTGAGAAGGGGGGGAAGAGAGAGAAAAAGAAAAAAGAAAAAAAAGAAAAAAAAAAGAAAAAAAAAGAAAAAAAAAAAGAACTCCTGGGTCACCTGTATGGAGAAAAAAAAAACAAACAAAAAAAAAAACAAACAGAGGAGACAGCAAACAACAAAGAGCAACATAATAATAGAGAAAACAAAGCACCATCACAGTAAACTAGCTAGTCATAGATATCAATATTTACTAAATAATAAACGATATTGTGCAGCACGCAAGATAGACAGCGCACAGTGTGCTTTGAGGCAGCAGCCAAGAAAGCTTTAGTCCGCGTCTGTGAATACCCATGTGTGCATACCTGTGTGGATCAGCATGCTTGCATTCCAAAGGTTTCTCCATGTAATGATCTGCTAGGGAGTGTGGGGGGGCCACAGCCCCGTCCTCCAGGGTGTGAAGCGGGTATGGAGGAGATCAAAACTCCAGACATCCAGAGGCCCCCAGAACACAAGAGACCATGGAAGACCAACATTTAATTAAATTCTACAGGTTGGGGGGCACATTTCCTGTAGTGCAAATTACACAAGCTTTTGTTTAAGCTGTCACAGCAGAATGGTGAAATCATCAGTTAGCTGTTCATTAACTGTCAGCCAGTTACCGCATGTTGACAGGATTTACACCTCGTAGGAGATATCTGAGCACAGATAGCATCATCTGCATACACAAGTCATTAGTCCTTTCTGCTACTGGAGAGATAAACATTTCATAACAAACCCACATGCGCATTTGCTCATTTAAAGTTTGGCAAAAAACTACAAAGCTGTTTAAACTGAAGGTATAATCTACAGCATCTTCCAGATAAATATGTCTGTAATAAATAATATAAAGGTTTTCTTACTTAAGCATCTCCTATTACAAACTAAAAACGTGTGGTGGTGTATTTATCTGGAACTCTTGTGGTCTGGGTGTCTATTTAACTTAGCTGAGCTTAACAGAGACACAGAGCAGAGGTTAAAGCAGCACGGTTTGCAGGGTGTGTTTTTAGAAGCAATCATTGTGAAATATCCATCCATCCATCCATCCATCCATCCATTCGCTTCCGCTTATCCTTTTCAGGGTCGCGGGGGGCGCTGGAGCCTATTCCAGCTGTCATAGGGCGAGAGGCGGGGTACACCCTGGACAGGTCGCCAGTCTGTTGCAGGGCCAACACACAGGGACAGACAACCATTCTTACTCACATTCACTCGCACATTCACACCATTCACACAATGGCAATTTGGATTTTCCAATTAACCTATCCCCTCAAGCTTTGTGAAATAAATGATGATAAATAATGAAATGTTTCTATTTCTATATATTTCTCCAGTTTTTTATTTATTGCTGCTGCCTTGCTATTTACATTTTATTCCTACACAGTTGAAGTGGATCAACCATGATTTCATTGTACATGTACAATAACAATAAAGGGCTATTCTATTCTGTGATTCACTGTGTTGTTCTAGGTAATGCGGTCCTTTGTCATCATTCACTTTCCAGTTCTAATAACCATTATATTCTAATAACAATAATAAGCTTTTGTTGGGCCAGGAAGCAGGGCTAAGTTTAAATATTGTGGTCACAAACAGTATCCAACAGTTTTTGTTGATGGGTTTTTCTGTAAACCCGGTAAAGAAGTTTGCGACCCGTAACGTCATTCAGCTCTTGATTTGATTTCATACCCATCATTAATTTTGAGAAAAATGCTGTAAAAGATAAAGTAATTTCACTGACAACTGAGACAGTCTTCCAGACGGGTTAGTGGCCTGTTTTACTTTGAAGGTTTGTGATTAATGACCTTCCTTCCTTAAACACAGACTTATCTGCAGGTCTGCACTGATTTCAGACAACCTAAATCTTCACCTGCCTGCCTCCCCTGCTTCCTGAACTTTTCTCCCCACAGTAATCTAAGCCAATAGAATCCCTGGATGATGTGTGTTTTGATTCTCCAAACAGCCAGAAGGCTGTGCAGATATTGTCAGGGAGCTCTAAGGCACAGCACACAGCAGGGCTGGCTCTGCAGAGATTGCACCATAGTGCTTGCTTAAGGCCACAACAGCAGACTGACATTATGCACTCTTTAAGCTGCATTATGTTCATGTGTTGCAACCTTCTGGTGTCCACATGTCATTATAAAGAGCATGAAAATATATTGACCACCTAGACAGGGGCCCGTTTTTGCAGCTTTTAACGGCTTTGTAGGCAAAGCTTTTCACACAGCGTGGCATTGTCTGAGTGCACAGAGAAATTAGAAATGTTCTTCTGCGGCTCAATTACTTTCTCTAATACGGTTGCATTCAAAGGGTCTATTTTTGGAGACGATTAAACCAGTATTTCCCCCTCCATCGGTGGGCAGGGCCCCCATACATCTCAGCCACCCACCCGCTAATCCTCATCATCAATCAGGCAACATTGTTACAAGGAGGGTGTGTTATTGAAATTAATTAAAAACTGTTTTGCCCTCAAACCAAATGTATTTCCAATACTCTAACATGTTTACAGAAGCGTAACTTTCAATATAATGCTAATGTCACTGTTCTGCACTCTTGTTCACCGATATGAAACACAAAAATAAACATCAGAAATGCATTTTTAAGTAAAAACTGTACACTCTTCTATCAAGCCAGCCATGGTCTAGGATTGGTTCTTGATACAATATCTGGAATCAACGTGTGAGCGATAGGAAAGGTGGTAACTTCTAAAAGTACTTTTATTGCACCATGTTCATTCACTCATGAGCTTCTGTAACATGAATCAAATGGCTGAACTGCCACCTCAGCATACAGTCAAGTTCTGTAGTCTTCTTAATGACCTACTAATTTTATTCAGGTGTGCTGCAGCAAAGTTTCAGGACACTGGCCCTCCGGGACTGGAGTTTGACACCCCTGCCTTAACCAGAACTTGTATAAAAAAGAATAAAATTGTCACTATAGCTATCTTAAAAAATAATTATTATTATTATCTGGTCAGATCATATATCATAACGATTCTCACGTACTCTGCCATCCTTCCCTGACCTTTTGCCTGACATCCAACATCTGTGCAGACATCATCTCTCTTATTGAAATGTTGAGCAAAATTGACGTCTATTTATTTGACACAATAGTCACCCACAATTTGTTAGCCTTGATTGTATTTTTCATTTATTTTCCATGTTCCACCCTCATGCTGGATCATCCTTCAAACAGGATAATGTGGGAAGGATGCAGCTTAATGTCTCATATAGAAACTGTGGCCTCAATCTGAGACTTCTTTTCATCCCTGGAAAATAAATCTCTGTACTTGGTCTCGGCTTCGTCGAAGAATCCAACAACAAAGCCGCAAGAGGAACGTGTTTGTATACGTGCATGCTAGAGAATGACGTAGTCAGAACGTCCTGTACCGACTTGTGAATTGTAACACATACTGATCTTTTCAGCTCTGGATCAGGACTCTGAATTTGCATCATCCTAAACTGTATGCAGATGTATGAGCATCTATTCTCTTTTGCTGCAGTTTCTTGTGAGAAATGTTGCATGGAGCGTGAAATAGTTTCATAAAGCTTTAGGGAGGAGGTGTGTTTGATTCATAACTATTTCACATCTGAAATGGGGTGTACTTTCAACCGTAGCTATTTTTTTCATGCCATCTGTTGTTTAGATGCCAAAATGTAGGAATCTGCATATCTCAGAACTAATGAGAAACTAATGGGCCATCACCAAAAGTCTATAAATGTGAGCTGTGACATTATGTGGAAGCAAATGATCCTGCATACGCTGGTATGTTTTGTTTCCCATTACACAAATGCCTTTTTCTTTCTCAATAAGTGGAGATTCTTTTCCCACCCACTCAACTTGAAAACCAACTCTACCTGTACAAAGACTGCTGTACCATATAAATGAAGTCTTACTCATATGTATTTTAAAGTAAATCCTGTTTTTATCTGCATGTTTGTTGGCAAATTTCATCATCCAGTGACAGAAAATTTACAGAAGTTCCACATGGTTGGACTTAGGCGCCCAAAAATATACAGGATGAGGTGTCTTGGTGATATTACTTGTATTACCTGTATTGCTATGAGTTTGCAATGAGAAATTTCTATCTCAGTAGTTAGAAACTGTTCAACGGTTAATAATGCTTGTGCTTTCACTGAGGATTAGAGGATATTGAATCTGTTTTAAGAGTGATACCAATATCTAAAACTGAGATATTTCAATATAATGGCTGATTATTTTTTTCTTTCTCACAAACCTAATATAAACAGATATTGCTAATATCTGTTTTGTTTGGTTATTTATTTTGGTTTGGATCAGCTGGTTGCTATCTTTTTAAATGTTCATTTTTGGGCTATTATATATGCCGATACCAAAAGACGAATGGCTAATATCTAACCTAAGTTGGTCAGGTTTTAACTTTAGTCTTCAACCAAAAACTGGTTAGCACATAAAACAGAGTTCTGTCAAATAGAATCAAAGTTTGCCTACTTACCATGGAAGCTTTATTCTGGCACTAAAAAAGCAAACAAACATTTTTTTCTCATTCACAAGTCAACACAAATTCCAACTTGGTAGCTTGAAATTTCAGGTTATTTTCTCCATTTGTAGTGGGTTTTTTTGTTTTTAGCTTTTTAAATTTTTTCTTTGCATTTCAAAATTTTGAGATCTTAACTCAAAAATTTCAGATGCAGCAAAAACTTTTAGCAACAAAAAATTTTGTCTTGTGGGTTGAAAAAAATGACCTAAGAAAATTAAGTAACAAAAAGATCCACTCCACTTTCAACAACAGAAAAATGCTTATCTCAATCATCCATGCCACAACTGATACCTCTGACTCCACATACTTCATGTTTATTATTTTTACTTTTGTTTTTACTATTGTAAACAAAGTCACAATTGGCATAACAACCCATCTTGTCATTGGCTATGAGTTGTGACAAAAATATAGCTTTTCAGTTAATGAAGTGCTTGTGGCCTTTTGTGCAGGGGTAGATTAGCTGTTAGTCTCTACAGTTCTCCAGGCTGTATACTAACTGATTGTTGTCAATAGCCTTAAATTTTGCAAAGCATAAGAGTGGCATCAGTCTTTGTCTGCATTTTGATGCAGCTGTCTGCATCAAAAATCAAAAGGAATCAATTCCAGTGTTTTCTCAAACCACCTGTTTACTGCTACATCGCCACTGAAACTACACAGTCTGCCCATATACATCATGAAATTTTAAATGGCTATATGTTTTAACATTAACTGCTGTTTTCTGTGCAGACAGACTGTTCTACCGACAGCGAGAGTGAAGACAACTTCATAGTTGTCCCTCCACGAGATCATCTCGGCCTGGCCATATTCTCCATGCTCTGCTGTTTCTGGCCTTTGGGGATTGCAGCATTTTACTTCTCACAAGGGGTGAGGCCACACATGCACATATTAACACAGGCATGCAATGCATACCCTTTCAAAGTTGTGGTCTGTCACACATGAATGATGCAGCATCTGGTTGTCAAGGTCTAGCATGCCCCCACCCCCTCCCCCCCAATCACCCATACACATGCTTCTATAAATTCGTAGAGATGGGAACACACAAACATGTAAACACACACATCTATCTGTCTTTATGTATGACTCATTACCAAAAGATTAAGAGCCTTCACTCTTAAAAAAGGACTGACAGCTGACTCGCTTACTACAAGGCCAATTTTTACTGAGCTATGCATCAATAACTCAAGGCCAATCTGTAATGGCTGCTTGATGCTCTGTAAACAGGCTGAGAGCCTCCTTTAGGAAGAGTCTATAAATCACTTTCAAGGTTCTATCTGTAAATGCCAAGAAAGGTTGTATTCAAAATAATAAGATGAGAGAGGATCTCTGAACGTGTAGACTTTTCAAGAGGACTGAAGATGAACCCAATTAAAGGCGGGCTGATGTATTAAAGATGGTGAGCCCTTGGGAAAGATGAGCCGTAATTATTTTGCAGACACACTGGCATTCTTTTGACTGATGCACTAAAAACGAATGTTTTATTGCAGTCCAGCATAAAAAAATACTAAAAATGACCCTAAACAACGTAATCTGAAGCGAGAAGCTTTACCAATATTTTCTTTTCAGTAACGTCTGCAATCACAACATAATAGGTATCTAATAGATTCCAGCCAGACTTCCTCCCTCTTTTCAGTTCTCTTTGAAATGACTCTGATGATGTTATGTCAACCAAAGAGCACAGGGAGTGCCTCTTGTCTTGCCGCTAATCAAGTCTGTCCTGTGAATCATCAGCATAATAAAGACAACACATTAAAAGGCTAACAGCACAAGCGTAAACACACAGTATGTCCGAAAATGCATGTAAACACACGCACTGCACATACAAACACACAAACGTGCTAGAGACAGACAAGCTTTTCATTAAATTGCCCTGCGTCTGACCACAAATTCTTATCAAAAGCTCAAGCATTTAGCTGCCTTATCTTGGGCGCAAGTAGTCTAAGCCCGTCAGTGAATTATCTTGTCAGGAGCTAATTTGATTCTTCCTGGGTAATTATGGGGAAGTGATGGCTGTGTTTTAGGGATGGATGATTTTTCTGCCAATCTCCCCCCTTTAGAAGGTGCTTTCCTGAAGAGCTGTCAGGATTTCAAAGATATGGAGGAAGTTTGGGATCGCTTAATTTTATAGTTCAATAACCCACTTCACTGGTCTTCGTTTCATGCCGTTATTCAGAAGGACCAACCTGAAAGTGGTGATTCTATAGGAGCTAGCAGAGCACATGTCTGAGTATGCTTACCGGTGCATTTGCACTGCACTGGTGGCCAATAATGGCAATATCAACTCAACATGTAGGTAAAATCAGAATCTTTATCAGCTTTTACTTCATAAAAATATAATGGCTGAGGAATATATGACTCATTAAAAGAAGCCAACACAAACCATAACTAGTTGTAGCTGAGTCAGATTTCCTTTTTGGATTGGATGTTATCTAGGCAGGGATAGCTCAGTAGGTAAAGTGGTCGCCCCATGATCGGAAGGTCGGCGGTTCGAATCCACTTAACGGCTACCCTGAGGTACCCCTGAGCAAGGTACCGTCCCTACACACTGCTCCCTGGGCGCCTGCTTAGTGGGCTGCCCACTGCTTCACTGAGTGAATGGGTCAAATGCAGAGATAAACAAGTAATTTCCCCATGGGGATCAATAAAGTATCCATTATTATTATTATTATTATTATTATTATAATTAAAGGATAATTTTGATTTTCTGTGTTTTTGTTTTAGACATGGGTTCAAATAGCAAGATTAGCAACTGGTCCTCCTAAACTGTGCAATCATCACACAATCAATAGTATCATTCTGACTTTGTTAATCTTAGAATCCTATCCTTAGTGATACCAACATCCCAATCCTGCGAGCATTCAAGCGAACCCTGTTTCAATTTCCAAACCTAACCAAATAGCGGTGCAAGCGAAGCAAAGAGCAAAACAAAGTCCCTAAATTCAAAGCCATGTTCTTCTGGCTGATTATTCCACTGCCACTCCAAATGAGTACTTTGTAGATCTCAAAAATAAGACAGCTATTTTTCCAAATCTAATATTTCCATGGCACGCACCCTGTGTGCATCTCTGCCTGCGTCATTTGCCGGAACAGCAGTAAGTGATGCCCTGGGATGAGAATGTGCTGTCCAGAACTGATGAGAGAAAACAATAAACAGATGTTGCATTGTTGCCTAAGGTAATCTGTCTGTCACAATGATGTTTGGGGGTAAAAATCAGACAAATGGAGCTTTCAGATACAACAAAGCATGCGTTTCGCTCGCTGCTGGGTTGAGGGCACTGTTTTGGAAGAGCTGTGGACCACATAGCAAAATCAGTTACGTTTTTGAAATTTCCAATCAGTGCATCAAGAAAATTCCGTATATGAAAACTATATTGATTTACCCTTTACTTCAATCAGAAAGCTTCAATAGATCTACTGAGAGAGAATGCTTAAGCAACCCTAAGCCATGCTTATAAATATTGCCTACCTACAACAAGCTACCTGACCGAGGCTGGGCAATTAATTGTCTCAAGGGGCCGCTTGAGAAACTGGGACTGTTGTAGAAGGCTGTACCTTCCACAACAGTCCCAGGTTCTCATGTGGCCCTCTGGGAAAATGAATTATCCACTCCTGTACCTGACTGTTAAAACACACCTAACATGCAAACTGGGATGGAAATCAGTTTTCTAAGATAGGGATTTACCTCTGTCGCAGGTTCCTTTCACATATACACACCCTGCTCATTTCATTGCTTTGGCAGAGCTTTCTGTCTTTGTAGAACACTGTAGATGTGACAAGGGCAAAGAAATTTATTTATTTATATTTTAGAAATGATAGCACATCAGCTTCACCACTTACTCTAAGGACATTTAAAAACAAACACGTTAGCGACTGTAATAGACTCTGTGGATGGCAGATCAATAGTGTTTTTGTTCCACTGGAAGGTCAGGCCTAGTCAAATACAGCGCCGCTGCTTTGCCAAGGAGACGAGTGAGTGAAGGCGTCAGCAAACACCTTAACACAAAAACAGACATGCATTCATATGCTGCTGTAACGCTGTTCGCCAAAGACAACGGCTTTTATTGTGCATAATGTCTTTATGGTAACTTGTGGTGCACAATTTTGAGATTCAGTGTTAACCTCCCCCCACAAACGCACGCATCAGCTGATAATAACTGGAATACCATAAATATCTGAGGGAAATTAGCTTTGAGCATTTGATTGGGAAGCGGAATTGAGTTTCAATTATTGCCGCTAATTGGGTGAGTGTTTTGTTTTGGAGATGCTGATAAATTCGTCACTTAGCTCTGAGACATCTGCACTGGAAAGTGCAGGGCTGAGGAGCAGCAACAATCTATTTCACGATCTTGCAAATAAGACTCCCCTGAAGTTATCGTATGGCGTACGAGCCATAATAAAGAATGAAAATGAATGAGCTCGTTATAGTGAAACTGTTTCTCTATTTGTGCCTGTCTGTGCGAGGGAGGCGGAGACACAGACACAGAGAAGGGGGCGTCGAGTGTTGTTTGTTTGGAAGAAAAACCTGTTAAGGGTGCCGAGTCTCCATGCAGTCGAGTCTCAGATGTTATCTTTTTTCTATGACACCACATTTCAATCATTTTGTCAAGGTGGTGGAGATAAAGCCTTAAATGCTTCTAACCATTTTGCTCTCAAGGGTATTCAAGGAAAAATACAATGATTGACAGTGTTAAAAGTTAAGCTGCGATATTTTCATCACTCTCAGTCCACATTACAGCATTATTTCAGTTTGTCACAAAATGCCTTGATTTCATTTTAACTGACAAACATTGCGTATCATATTTGACAAATGCACCAGAGAAACTGACCCTCGAGTGAGTGCCCTTTGAATAGCCTCTGTAGAAAAAAACCCCTCTTCAGTCTGAATCTCAAAACAAGTCAGAACTATTTTAGTGTCCCCAAAGACCTCTGTGGGGTTGTGCTAATATATTGTCAGAGGGAGAATGTGCTTTGTGTCATTTTGAAAGCAAATTAAAGCCTAATTTCCCATAAACCCCTCATAATGGTGCTTCTGTTCCAGTGATTACTGTATTGATGTGGAAGCTGAAGGCTGCCTCGAATGCACATATTTCGTCTGGATTTTCTTCCTGACCTTTCGAGGCATTTGTCTAAAGAGCCTCTCTCGTTGGCTCTAATCTAGCTGTCTTTGTCTTGGACTATTAACTTTGTCTTCAAAAATCTGCTCAGCCTTAGAGAAACAGAGCAAAGTGGCAATACCTTGTGCTGTTTTTTTTATTAAGTTCAAACAATCAAAGTGATACAAGACCCTTCCTAATGGCCACTCTGCGTGCATTCTGCAAAACTACAGAAGGTTCTGACAGATGCGTTGTGTCTGAGCCAGGGCTACATCCACAAAAGTCAGGAATTCAAACTAGTGATTGGTTTTTCAGTAATCTGCAGTGAAACATCTTCTTCACTTGCTGTGGGCACTCGCAGAAACATACAGAAAGTTTTAGGCATCTGATTTTGTTTAAATGCTTCGTAATTGTCTCCGTACCCTAAAAAACAACCCCAACACAAAGTTTTCCGTCCAGTAAGCATCAAAAAATCCTCTTGAGCTCTGAGCTCATGGCAATTAACAATGCTTCCTTAAAAGCAGAAAACAACTGATTATTAATCCTGTCTGCATTTATGTTCTTAACAATATATTGAAATGACTACATAAACAATGCCTGTCGTTCTGTTCTAATATAATTGGCTAAAGCCAGACTAAATATTCAAAATTCATTTATATCTGCTTCACTGGAGTTATTTTACCCTGGTGAGAAACTGCAGAGAATGAGATCCAGAATTTCGAGCTAAATGGAGGAAGGCATGAGTAACTAGAGGTCATATTCTGGTACAGCTGCTTTGTCGCTGTTTGTATGACTGTAGTGCAAATTGGCAGAGACTATGAATAATACAATATTTTTGTCAGGAGAGAGCGATAAAGCAAGACACTTAAAGAGTAATTAAAATAATGTATTCGACTTAATATGCACAAAAGGGAAAAGAAATATGCCATTAGCCTTTTGTGAGTAGACCCCATTGTGATGTCATTATTTTAACGGGTTAGTCATTTTATGGAGTCTAGACCCTGGTGGTGGATGAGGAGTGATGACATGAGAACTGGAGGGATGTGAAGAACCCACCAGTAAGGTTGAAGAGAATTGCATTAATTCCACACTAAAATAACACCTGGCAGTGGGAGAGAAAGCACAATCTGATTGGTTTGGCAGAGAATAAATGACCTCAGGAAAAAGTGATGAGTTTGAAGTGGGGAAACGGGAGAGAGGGATGTGCAGTAATCTAAACAGAGCTAGCATCAAGACAATCTTCCTAATAGAAATTTCAATATATATTTTACATTAGATTTATCGCACACTGCACTCATTCTTTGTTATCACTGTATTTCTGTAAACTGTACTGTAATGTGCGAAAGAGTTGAGCCTTCCGATATTTCCTTATATTTTGCTGGTAGAACAGGAAGTAGGTGCGGCGATTTATTAAAACGTGCAAACATAATACAGTTTCTAAGGCAAACACAGAGTTTGCACAATTCTAATAAGTTTGAATGTCAATAATTGGTATGAGCACCTTCATTATTGAAGAAAGACTGAACTAAGCTGTTTGCATGTATTAGAGCCAATTTCTTAAATTTGTCACTTTGTAATATATTGTATTATTTAATTTAGTTCAGTCTGTTACTGTTCTTATTGTCTTGGAGCAACTGTGACCAAATAATTTTCTTAGGGATTAATAAAGTATTCTGAGTCTGATTGATGAATAGTTCTCCAGGCTTCTTGAAGGACATTTAAAGCTCTTTTTAGATGTGTGCTGCCTTTTGTTCTGTTCTGTCAAGATGTTCCCACACTGCTTCAAAAATGTTGCGGTCCGAACTCTGGGGAGGCCAATCTATGGCTGATACTGTTCCACTGTATGTTTCACATGGTCTCCCAGTAAGACCATTTCTAATGACGCAAGTAGATGGATCAACTGAAGAGCCAGATGCATCTCTCGGGTCCTGTCAAACGTCATTGCTGGATTTTCTTCTTTGTAAATAGTAAAAAATGTCAGCATCACCTTCAAATATAGTTTAGGAAATAGTCTTGCCACTTTTTATTGCATCTTCCACTCTCTATTTTCTCTACTATCCTCATTTTCCTGAAGGAAAATGTCCTCATTTTGTTTAAGGACATGTTGCACTCGATGCCAAGATACGTTTTCAGCTAACAGCTATTTGGGAATCACCTTATTGCTACAAAAATACTGTGTTATGTCATCTTTGGCTTTTTTTTTGTAGATTCAACTAAAGAAATTAGAATAAATTATGTGTTTTTGTTACAGGCGGCTAAAAACAGTATTAGCATTATACAGTACTGTATAAAATATTAAATTTTAAGTGCAATACTTAAACATTATACTGGCTTAATGTTACAAAGACAGATTTTGTTTTACTATTTATATGACTAGCACAAGAAAAAACCAAACAGCCAATCTTCAAGGAAAAGCAACTTTGAAAGGCCTTCAGAAAGCCTCGAGAACTATCTCAGATTATACTATGTTAAAAAAGTAAACTTCAAGTAATCCTTACTCCAGTCAGTATTTCTTCTCTCCCCTCAGATATCCAACAAGACCACACTTAAATAAAGAAAGATGCTATTAGACTACATACCTGAACCAGCTCGCTCTTCTCAATGAGAAGAAGATTTCAGAATTCTTCTCAGTTTTCCCTTATGTTGAGCAAAGCAATTCTACAAAAGCAACTCATATGCAAGACTTTCAAAGTCAAAGGTCAAACCAAGTATAGCTCTTTTTTTTTTTTAATGGAGACTTTGTGTTTAGGGTTCCACTCCCTGCCTCTGCCAGATGCAAACTCTCTGACTACTGAGAGAGCTGCACCTGAGTAGCAGTGCAATCCTTGTTAACCTTGATTTTTAGTAAGAAATGTTACCTCATGTACTTGGTGCTGTGGCTCACCTCCAAAATGAAAGTGGCAGAGTGAGCTAGTGTGACCCTAAGGCCAACTTCATCATACTCACATGCCACACATCATTATTAAATTGGATACAAGAATAATGAAGGCCATTTCATGCATCCACACAGTGCATTTCAAAATTCTGTTAGCACAGGTTCACACCCATCTGACTGTGTTGTGTTGTTGGCACATTGAATTATGGTTGTAATTTATAAACATGTTGAACACTGGAGACTGCTGAATCTTTGACTGCTGTGAAAAAAAAAAAGTAGTAAATACAGTAAGGCATTGTAATAAAAAAACTGAATTTATTTTAATTTAGTGGAAGAAAAATGAAACAAGAAACTTAAAAAGCCAATACAAAGGCCAAAAAACGCCAATATAACAGTTTATGCTCTGTAATTTCTGCTTCAGGGATAACCTCCACTCAGTGAACTAAATGAAAAAGAGAAATCAAAATAGTCTATTTTCCCTTCCTTTCCCTTCTGGCGAGGAAATCCATTTGAACAAGAAGATAGCTAAAGGTTACATAGCACAGCAACCACAAGTCTTTATACCTGCTCCTGCTTTAGAGAGGAGATTCTCTATTTACCATTATTAACTAGCAAATCCCCCGCCCTATGTGTGGGAGATAGGAAACATACATGCATGCATATATTACAATAATTATAGTGTGATGATAAATGCTAAAAAAATGTATGTTTTGATGTAGATTCCAAATACTACATCCAAACACTGCACAACTCTGCAGCTCCCTGCTTTATAATCATTTTCAGCTCAGTGTTTTGGAGCCCAGACTTCACATTACAATCACCACAAAATTAGGATGAATTTTTCGCCTACATGATTACATTTAGATGTGTTTAAATACAACCAACATGTTTAATATACATCTACAGTGACTAATGAGGCAGGAAACGGACCACTTCAAAACATAACCAAGTTTCAGTCTGTTTATTTCTGAAGTTATTACGTATCAAATAATTGTTATTTCTGAGAATGTAAGTACTGCCCATTGTTAATCTCACAGTGTTCATTTAGTTTCTTCTTTTACCATAGACTCTTCTAATACACTTCTAAAAATACACTATATTAATGCTCAAGCTTATATTCATTACGCTGAATCATGCAACATAATCGCTTCAGTGTTTGCACTGTAAAACACAAAGTCAGTAGTTTCCTGGAAACGCAAATCAGACAGATTAAATATACAAATCAAATTTAGTCAAATTGCAAATCATATATACGTGATTATATTGTAAATGTATACATACATATATATATTTTTCTTTTTGTCAATTGGTTTTCCAGTTGGCATATGTACTTAGAAAAAAAGGCTGCAGTACCTGCATGCGTGTCATCATTCATGTCTGTAAACACAGAAAAGCTCAAAGAGTTTTGAATCACTTCTGATAAAACTTTGTATGTGTGTAGAGTTGGGTAATGTTAACAATTCATTAAAACTTGGCTTTCATCCTACAAGGTCTTAAAGGTCAGCTTAATGATTAATGGATTTAAAAACTGACAAAAGCCTTATAACTTCACCTATAAACTATGATTCTTAGTATTGAAAGTACAGTGCAGTATAACGATATAAAATATCATTCCCCATTTGACCTTTGACCTTTCCTTTAATGTTAATAGGTTGATCTGAAAGTCAAAGTGATAGTAAAGCTGTAGGTATTTAAAAATATGTTTATCACTGCCATTGTTTGTATTGACAATGTATGGGAAAACAGTGAATAAATATTATATTTATTATAATATTATTAATATTTTATTTTGATGTTGTTATATACATTACAGTAAAAGGCTAAGTGTTTAAATACATAACAATTTGAATACATGCTCATGAACAAGTATGATTTTACTTGGAAAACAAAACTATCAAACAAAAAATCAATAGAAACGTTTTCGCTTGACATTTATCACTAAACATTTAAAATTAAGTTTAGTAAGTAAAGTAAAACATAATTGTACTGAAAAACATGTCAAGTATATTAAAATGGGTTTCAACAGAGAAAAAAGAAAAGCCTGAAATTACTTTTTATTGTACAACACGCTTCTTAAAGAATGAATAAAAAGAACAAAGAAAGCAAAATGAATGCATAAAGATCTCAATGCCATTTCCCATTTCCTTGAAACCAAATACTGCCCAGACAACGAGAAGCCTTGGCAGAGGTTTGTGCTTTCAGAGTGGTTTTTGTTATAAAAGCAGATTGCTTGAAAAATAAATGTATGTCAGAGGACAAAATATAACACCAATTTTAGGATTCTTATTTGATTGAAAACAAAAACTAATATTTACTGCGGTTTAACGGCTGCTTTTTCTAGCTACACTAACAGGGGCTCGTGAAGAGGATCTATATGTGCCTGTTGTAAATCGGTCATGTCAGTGGGAGTCACTCTTTGGAGGGGGAAAAAAGCAGTGTGGGCACACAAAGAACCAGCTTTACACTCTGTGACTTGAAAGCATGGATTAACTGTGTGATATATAAATATGAAAATAATTATTATTTTTTTAGTTCAATGATAAATTATCTATCTTGTTTCCCCCCATACGATTTTTGTCATTCAGTGATAGCAGCTGAGGTGACCATAACCTCCTGTCCTTCACATTTTCACACTGATTGCGATTTCTTAGTCCTGCAATGCATTTTTTATTCAGTTCATGTATTTATTTGCACAGGTCAGTCAGTTGGTCTCTCCATTTCCATGACTTTAGGTTTTACATTGCAATAGAAACGATAAACAACATATTTTTCAGTGGCTCACCATTTCTCTTGAAGTCGTTGCAAATGATATCAGCCTCTGACTTTCTTCTTCTTCTTCTTTGTTTTCTCTTTTACAGACCACTAAGGCAGTGAACAAAGGTGACTTCCCGCTGGCCAACATCGCCTCCCGAAGGGCTTTGTTCTTAGCTGCCCTCTCCATCACTATAGGCACCGGTGTGTATGTAGGGGTAGTGGTAGCGCTCATTGCCTACCTTTCTAAACCAGGGCACATATAGCAGTCACACCTTCTTTCCAAACACCTCCAGGGAGCCCAGGAAGAGAACACCGTCCTCTGGGGAATGTCACTGCGCCTGCAGACTTTGAGGAAAGTTTTTCCAGGATGTACAATTTTTCCCCCCCTCCACCTTCCTTTTGTTCCAGACTTCTCTCCCTGCAGGCCCTCTGTCAGCCAAGATTTGCCACAGTGACTGGAGAGAGGTCAAGCAAGAGGGCAAGAAGAGGGAGGCCTGTGGATTGAGAGAGACTGCTGAGACAGAGGGTTTGAGTAAAGGAAGCATTCCATGTTGGAGCCCAGTTTGCATTGCAATGGCTTAAATCCATGTTTGCTTCATCCTCTCCTGACGGATTTTTAGGTTCCACAAGCCCTAAAGAAACTTTGAAGAGAGAAGCTCATACAGTAACCTATTGAACTTAACCAATTATTAACAAGCAGAGGTTTAGGAAGGTTCAGATCAACACAGTGTAACTTATTCACCTAAACCAATACTATACTGTTGTTGTTTGAGCTGCTGTTAAAATTGGAGCTGCCCTGTGGAGTCTTGCCCTGTATCATCTCAGTTTGCCACCTAGGATTGTCTTTAATATACTATAATCTGCCCCCATCAGCTCAAAAATGCATTTGTCTCTGGGCTGACTGCCTCACACCGCAAGATTTAAATAAAATAAAAAAAGAAGATGTGAGAATATTTACACTTTCTTAAACCATGACAAAGGACTTATTTCCAGAGGGACATAAGAAAAAAAATATAGAGCGTTCATCAATAAAGGATCAAACTCTTGAAAATCAAAATAATAATAATTATAATAGGGAACACGGTTCCCTTCTCATTAAAACAAATGCACTGGCATGAATCAGAAAAATCTCAATGGAGCCACAGGCCTGCATTTTTCCTCAGTAAAGCTAGCCATCTGTCAAATCCCTAGTACTCCTAAAATCTGCTCATGCAGATATGTTTGCCTACATACATACAAATTTGCTTTATTTTGTTTGTTTTTTTAATGTTTGTCCTTTTGTGTTCTCTACTGTTTAAAAAGTGTCTTCATTAATACTGCTTAAACTAATTTTCATTTATGGCCTTTGAAGTAAAGCACAGATGTGAAATGGCCAGATATTCAGGGCAAATGGTGTCCAGTGTTTCTACAAGTGATACATCTGATAACACAGCATGAAATATGAAATGAAGCATGAGCCATTTAAGGATGCCATATACATAAAGTACATAATGTCAGTTCAAAGCAGGACTTACATACAGTTAGGTTCTTGGTTTTTGGACAAAGACTTAATTGTGTAAATTCTGGTTTGTTGGAAATCAAACGATCAAGATGTGCAGACTTTCCGATTTCATTCAAGTGGTTTAACAGAAGTATTTAATTAGTATTTAATTTCAAGAGGCTCAAAAAATACTTATAATTGGACAATGGACTAACAAGCAGTTACACAGCCAGGTGAGGCCTGGTTTTCTGCACCGTTGTATTATAAATTAAGCAAATAAAAGATCTGGAGTAGATTCAAATGGTCAAATGTGGCATTTGGTAGTGGAACTGAGTCACTGGTGTTTATTGATGATAATGACACGACTACACTCTGCTCAGATTCAGCTGTAGCTGTAAAACTGATCACACTGAACTTCACAGTGGAAATGGAAAGCATACTGCAAAAGCAACCCAAGGCAAAACAGTTACATATCCTTCAATGGTGAAGTAATTCGTGCGTATCTGTCTGAACCGAGCATGTCGTTAAATACAAACCCAATAATAAGCAATTAAATGTGACCACAGTAAAGGCCTAGCAGTGAATCTGAAGCAAGGAAATGCAACATTTGGTGACGTATATAGATTCCAGACTTCTAACTGTGTATATATATATATATATATATATATATTAGGGGTGCAACGATACACAAAATTCACGGTTCGGTTCGATACTTTGGTGTCACGGGTCGATATTTTTTCGATACAAAAAAATGTTCATGCCTTTTTAATTTGTCATTTATTAAAATTATGAATATATATTTTAACTCAAAAGTACAGTTTTAAATTTAATGTTGCTGAAACAACAAAAGCAAAATAATAAAACAAATAAATCTATCTGATCGAGGAATCACTCATCTTTGGAAAAGAGAGTTCAATACAGAGAATGAGGGTGGGGGAGGTTTAATTTCGGGTACCGTTGAGGCAGTTGCCATGTTGCAACGAGCTTAGCTTCTGTCTTGCTAGCTTGTGCTGCGCTCAGTGGATCTGCACTCGACAGTGCAGCCTAGGCGGAGTAGTCGAACGCAGATCCACTGAGCTCTTAACACAGACAGCATCGTCAGAAGAAAAGTTGATAAAATAAATAAAAAATTTGGTATTGTTCAAACCGAAAGCACTGTATCGAACGGTTCAATATCGATACGAGTATTGTTGCACTCCTAATATATGTATATATATATGTAGACTTTTCCAAGTGTGGTAGTCCTGATTTTAGCTCTGATCATTTATTTGATTTAGAGCTTTCCTTAATCATAAATTCAACTGAGTTAAATTAAAAAACAAACCAAAAGGCTCATATTTTGCACAATGCCTTTTCCCACTTTCCCTTATTCCAGCTAATAAAACAGGGGAGATTTCGCTTTGTTCCTTCACACTTTGAAGGTGAAGACGTTCAACAGACAAGTTCACAGATTGTCTGCAAGAAGGGCTTATTAATTACTGATATTTTAGCTTGTGTTTTTACACAAGTCTGGCAGATACTATTTCAAGCAGTGAAGCCTCAAGAGGGGATGATATACACTTTGCTACCCTGCACAGGTCCTGCATTAGTCATACCTGACAGTTATGGTGCACAATTAGCTCCCATTAATGGCTTTTTCTGAAGGAATGCATATTCTCTGGAGCATAGCCCTAAAATAGCACAACCACATTAATTTCACTAATAAGCCACTTTTGATGTCACTGCTTGCTGTCAAACCAGGCAAGTAAGCAATCCATTTACACACATCCTTGGTTCTGTGAAATTTTTAGGCTAAAATGTAACTCTGTTCTCATGTGCTAATGACGAGTGAATATCTTTACATATTCTCTACAAGAGGAAGCTTGAAGTTTGGGGTCCGAGCTGCAGTTTAATTCAAAAACCCCAAAGTTTCTTTTGAATGTTGTCTTTGACTGCCTTTATGGGTAAACAATCATCTTCTGACTAAAATAAGTCAGAAATGGACCACAGTGCACTCTTAAGGGGTTCTGAAGACAGGATAATGTATCTGTATATGTTTAGTCTGATAACCTTTGACACCTTTTTGACCACTTGTCCCAAACTTAACTCACAAGCTACTGATTGCAGTGTATGCACACATCACCATCACTGTACCTATAGCGAAAGTTTGTTTTCATCTCACGGAGAAAGTTTTATTGCTGATAGCGATGAAGATACTTTGTGTTTTGTAGCGTGTCATTCAAATGATGTGTTTTTAGCTGGCTTCTTTGGCAACATGGTATTGTGCAAAGTGTTACAACAATACGTAAGTTTTAATGCTGTTATTCTTTTTTTTCCTCATTGTGATGAGCTACACATCCATGCAACAAAGAAGTTTGCTGAATGCCAGGTTGATAGTGATCTCTTCGTGTCGTGCTTTAAGCCGCGTTAAAGAAAAACAATGTTGTTACATTATCTTTGGGATTTCTTTCCTATCTTGTGTGACGGCAACATGTACATATTGCAAATAAAGACATGTTCAAATGTAATGACAAATAAATCAGGAAGGATGGCCTTTCTTGGAAGCAAAAATTCTTTCTCTGATTTTTGTAATGTGAAGTTCTATAGTTGGATTCATATCTGAAAAGCCCTTCACAATCTGAAGGAACTGGCTGAGTAATTGAGATGCTTGAGTTGTTCTTAAAGCAAAAGCAAACACAGACTGAGTCATGGGGTGTAGGTGGTTTTGCCAGAAAGAGACAGAGGAGCAGCTTTGAAATCTGTATAACTGCACCATTCTCTTTGCTGCATGCAGGAAAGTACATTTCCCTTTGTGTTGTCAACCATTATGATTATTGAATAGCAGAGCTGTAGCCTACCCAGCTCAAAATTTCACACAGTGAACAAAATGCCAACAGAACAAGCTAACATTTCCCACATGGTGTCCTATTATTGCGGCAGTCACTTTGACAAAGAAGAGCAATGATGTTATATTCTGTTGTGATTGTTGGTTGTGGTGCACATTATCAATGGCTCTCAACTTTTTTTTCTGTTGTTGTTGTTGTACATACCCCCACAGTGTATCAGATGAGCACAACGGGTGTGGTGCAGCCCGCAAACACCACTTTACTTGTTTGTTTCCTAAAATATTAATACTGCTGGCTTAAAAAAGCAGATTTTTTAAATCTATCTCCATGACTTTTAACTTGTCAAACTGTGTCCCTTCTTTAATTTATGGTGATTTAGTAAAAAGGCAAAAAGCGATTGTCTGCACTTTTCTTCTTTGGTATTGTCACAAAGAAGAAAAGGTCACCAGCATCACTAGGGAGGAAAATTTGAAAGTCTGACTGGCCAGATCATACCTTCGGCTGAGTGTGGCCTCATCAAGTATGAGTTTTCCTATTATAGTCAATAGGTTTACAGGGTGAGGATTTTGGGAAGTGCTGCATTATCTGCAATTTATGCATCACAAACTGCTCCGCAGACTACATTTATCACACATAGTTTTGAAAATGTTTGCAAATGGTGAAATCAAAATATTAGAACTCTGCATCGCATCATTGCTTGGCTGTATTTACCAAGATTCTCAAGCTCAATCTTTGGCCGGCTTTTCCTGTGCTGTATCACATGACTTTTGTAAAAGGATTATTCCCTGAATTAAGCTCAGCTATTTCAGTTATTCATTACATTTTTGATATTTTACTTGCATTTTCTTTCAAAGTCACCATCAGCTGCAACTTTTTCCTACTCTTAGTAACTGATTAATTCCCCTTTAGTATTTACAGTTTCAAGCCACTGCCTTTCAATTTTTACACTAGCTAACAGTTAATTCTGTTGTCTATTAACCGCTATAATAAAGGTTAGTATGTAGCTTAATCTCTATCATTTCATTTTTTTTTCTTTATTGAATAGGACAGTAGACAGAAGATAAGGAAGCTGAGAAACAGCAGGGGAATGACAGCCAGTAAACCTGGGGTGAATTCAAACTGGGGCCTTAATAGCCGTACAATACACCATATGTTAGCTATTACATTAGCTAACATGCACATTAATTACAATCATTTTAGCTGGCTTCAACAGCTTGTTTTATTTAAAATGTCAAACATTTCACCCAGCTATTTGAATTACTTATTTCTTAAAGCTGCTAATTTGTTACTTGTAGCCAGCCGGTTCTGTGCATGTTCCAGTTTGTAAGCATTGTTGGTGTCACTATGCTGCAGCTGAATCAGGTTGATGAATGTGCTTTTTTTTTTTAGTTATGCTGACAAAAACTGAAGTACGCCTTCCTCCTTAAGAATGAAGAAACTAAATTTGCATAGCCGAATCCCCTCTGTGAGAGGGTTAAACGCGGCTCTGCCGTGCCAGCATACATGCAACAGCAGCGACTGCAGCACCAGCTGGGGAAGAGCTCTCATTACAGTAGGAGAGTGGGGAGTGAGTCACATGCTGATGTCTTTGTCAGTGAACATGCTGCAGCACAATAACCAATGATGAGATGCTTGCCTAGTCATCCAGGGTGAAAAGTGCTCATATAAAACAAAACAAAGAGCTTGCTTCACTTTTTTTCCACCAGGATATGCTGAACAGGCAGACAAACAAGCAGATTGAATTAATAAGCAGTATAGATCAAAAGAAGGCTGTTGTGTTTGCCAATGCTCCGTGCTTTTGCCTGAGAAAACAAGACAGTGAGTGGGAAAATATTTTGTGTCTGATTTGTGCACGAGGGATTTCTTGTGTACATTTAAATTAAATAAAATCATTTGTGAAGGTGCAGGAAAGGGGGCCTGTTGTTATGAAGTCACTAATAAAATCTTCACAGACTGTCAATTATTGAGAGTTTACAAAGAAGAAAAAGCAAAGCAACTTCCTCGGTTGCTCTCATCTGTGGATGAGTCACTTTTCATCATTTCAATGAGCGTTTCTTGGCAATGCCAAAGATTCCTGCAGGAGAGAAACAGGCTGGCTGTATTTGCTCACCTCATGTTTCTGACTGGAAGCTACAGCACTGGACTGCAGTCTACATGTGGATTTCTCAGATGCATTTTTGTGTTTCACTCAAGGATGGTGCGGTTCTTTGGAAACCCCACTTTATGAACCCTTATGCATAACAAAATCTGTGAGCAAGTGGAGTTGTTCCAGTAATCATGTTTAGCGGTGGATTAAGCCAAAAAAAAGACATGTGGAGCAGCTTCCAAACTACAGAAACAATTTGGGTATTAATTACAGTGTCAACACTACATGTCCCTCATGGTTTTAAGTGTGATTTCCTTCTCAGCTGCCGTGCACTGCAGTTACCATTTCTCATTTTTTCCATTTTCCTGCAACAGAAGGAGACAAAGATGAAAATGAAGCTGGTCGGAAAAATAAACTTTTTGCAGAAATGTTCTGCACATAGATTTAGGGATGTAATGCATCGCAACCCAGATATTTCCAGCACCCCCACCCCATCAACAATTGTCTTTTTCTTTTTCTTTTTCTTTTTGAGGAGATAACTTGCTCCAAGACACCCATGAGAATTCCATATCGGTAGAGGAGACTGATGGAAATGAAAATTGAAGAGCAAGCACCCCCTCGTCTCCTCCCACTTAGGTCACACTATATGATATTTCCCTACAGCTGTAAAATAAGAAGTACGTTTAACATAATTGATTTGGGCTGGATTGTTATTGTGTTGTCTCGTTTTAAAAACAATAACAACATGCTAATTTTGGATTCTAATGAAATTGCTTGGGGTATTAAGGAGGGCTTTGGACAGACTGCAAACTCTAAAAAGAGGCTCATTTAGCTTATGTGACTCAGGCGCTGTCTATAAAAATAGCACGAAGAGCAGGTGCTGGTTTTGAGCATACCTTGTGAATTTGTAATGCTAGATTATTCAGGGGAAAGAGCTTAGAGGAGTGTGTGCTGCCTTTCTTTCTACTGAGATCTCCAAAACAGTTTAAGAAAAAAACAAAAACGCCTCACAGATGTTATGTTTTCTAAATGTTCCCATCTCAGATGACAGTATTAGTCAAGCTGGGGGCTACTTCAGCTTTATTTCCAGAGCAGACCCCAAGGATACAGTTTACATCACATCACCCACACACACCCTCAAAAAACCCACAGAAGTATTTGCATTTTCAAACTGAACTGAGCTTTATCTATCTTTCCTTTTCCTGCCAATATATTTAGACTGGATATTCTTTGTGGGTATATTTGCTTTCACTTATCTCTTTCAATAAAGAAACCTCAGCAGAGAGAATAAAATTATGTCCCCGCTGAATAACTGAATTTGTCAGTTATTCATGAGAAATAGTTAAAAATGTCTTTAGAGTGAGGGCCAGAGAGCCATTCATTTTGTTACCTGAGTTTTAATTGGCTGCAGTTAAATGAATAAAAAAAAAAAAAATACATTTATTTTTACATGCCTGCAGAAAGCTATGGCGCTTTGAGTCGAGCTGGCATGAGGAGGATGTGCATTAACACATATTCAGTCAGTTTCTCAGTAAAGCATGTGGATAGTAAGGCTACAGAGCAGGTGAATAACACAGAGCTGCCTGAGAACATCTCATACAGACAAAAATCTCTGTTTTTAGTAAAGCCTGAAACCATACTACTGCTGTGCTGCTGAGCTCTATCCATGACTCTACACCTCTCCTTGACTAAAGGGAGTGGTTTTTTAGGAAGATCCTTTCAAATGAAATGAAAGTGAGTGATTTCGTGTTTTCACATAACACTGGCTTTTATCTTGCTGCTGCACTCGTCGGTTTGTCTGTAAGCATGGGAAAGAACAGAGGCGAGAGAGAGCTAATTTTATGGATTTTCAATCCCCCGGGAAAGACCCAGATACATCTGTAAAGATTTATCTATCAATTCAAAAGCAAGCAAAGAGGAAACGAAGTCAAGAAGGAAGTGTGAGATTAGAGGAGGAATTTGTGCACAGTTATTCAAAGTTGGTCAAAGGCAGCAACTGGGTGGTTGAGGTGATCAGAAGATAAAATAAAATGACAGCTAAGAATCATGGGAGTAAAAAGCAGATTGCCACTGCAAGCTAGATCAAGAGCATAGACGGAATAAAAGATGGATGTAGCTTCTGGGTCTGAAAAGTGAAGTCGACATGGAGGTTCCTCTAACCTGCATTCTGCAAAAAGACTAATGATCCCAGTGAAATATGTGGAAAAATGTTCTCAGACTATGGTGGACCTGAGAGATCGAACAGACTGCAACTCAAGAAAATGCCAGCAAATAGAAAAATGCAGCAACAGCACACAAAGCACAACAGAACTGAACAAAACACAAAAGAAACATTTCTGCGTTTGTGCACCGGCTGCTGAAGTGAAAGAAATCCAAATAAGCGAAGCAATGCGCTGAGACACACTTAGAAGAAGTGGTGGATTCATTAGTGTAGGGAATTAGTGAAAGATGCAGGTAATATGTGTTTTAATCACATGATTCATATAATACTGTAGATACATGTTTGCCATTAGCCTTTTACTGCTAGCTTGTCACTTCCACAGCTGCTCTGTCAGGTTATTGTCTCCCCAGAAACACTTCTGTTTCGTTTCAGTGTTACATTTTTTTGTTTTCTTGTGTTTTCTTGAGTTGCAGTGCATTTGACCACTTGGGTACACTGGATCAGGCACACATTTTGGGTAATATTAAATTTTAATAAATTTGTGCATTTGCTATTTTTCAGGAATGAGGATGATCAACACACAAATAACACAAAATATATATATACAACAATAAGGTTAAAGGTCATCCTGGTTCCTGCCCAGGCTCTCCTTAAAAATCGATACCTATAACATGTTGTGCATCCACATATTCACAGAATGTCAATGACTACCGAAAACCACTCACCTATTCTCTCCCTCTTCTGCTCCTGTCCCCCAATCACTCACAGCTTAGGATCTAATCATGCAAACCCGACTTCGCCACTACTGATTAACTGCAGATTCCACAGGAAACACAAATAAATCGCAGAGGATCAAAACACTGAATCAAAACACCCAACTCAGTCGAATTAACAGATTCAAGCCATAAACCAAAATAAACTACTTTTGGCTGCTCCTTTATTCGCAAGTCGCCACAGCGGGTAGCGCCGCATGTTTTATTTGGCAGATTTTTACGCAGGATGCCCTTCCTGACACAACCCCCGGGGGATTTGAGTCTCCTCCCGGCATCAAAATAAACGGCGGAAATTGTGATCAATAAACACACTGATAATCTTTGGGGACTGGGCATGCTGAAAACCTCAGAGGATACAAATATTTTTGTTGATTTCCATTTTACAATATAATAGTGGTCTGTGGGGAAAGAGACTTTTTGCCAACAGGTAATATATTTATAGGTTCCAGCTGGGGGAAATAGCAGCAAGTCCAAACATGCAACTTTCACGCACATCCCTGGGCAACCCAGAGAGAAAGCCTTTACATTTACCCTCATGTGACCTTAACTCCCATTGGTTAAAAGGGTTTCAGGAATGTGCTTCATGCTACAGTCCATTCATTTCCTTTGTAACAGTAACAATAGGTCTAACAATAAGATGCCACAGGGAATGTGTACAGGCTGAAACAGTGTCAGATTATTCATGTCTCAAATACAACTGATTAACATACCAACACACTCGAGAAGGGACACACACACACACACACACAAACACAGAGTCATTTAAATTCCTCCCTTTTGGCAAAAACACGTTTTAGGAGAAGTGAAAACGAATCTCTTTTTGCTTCTATATTGGCTTTTGTGTGTGTCTTTCCAATAAACGTTTAAGCTCCAAGCACAGTCATGACTGCCTATGAAATTCAAAAGCTATCTTCCTCAGGACTAAAGGGGATGGGGTAAAACGTGAATACAACAAAATAAATGGATAACTCAAAGCAACGAGGTCAAAGTAGTGTCTGCCCACAGTCCTTGGGAGCTGCCTTCTAAAGCCCCGTTTTCTCCCTCAACGCTCAAATAAAAAGGCATATTTTAGTCTTCTTGTTGACAGAATTAGAGATTTTGCAGGGAAAGCAATAGAACTACGCAGATAGATGTTTCATAAGTTGGATTAAGATACTGTTTTATTAAGTGAAACATTAAAGTGGGCTCAGCTCTGCCATCAAACAGACTTAGGCCTGATACAGCGGCAGAGGAGTAGCAGAGCAGCAGTTCATCAGAACTAGCAGTTTGCCTCAAGCAGTGATGCACTGCAGAGGAAATGTGGACATTCATACCTTTTATTTCTGTATAGTGCCAATTTAAACATGTTAACAAGGCCAACCTGACTTTCTGAATGTCACCGAAGCGAGAATATGATTCTCGACTGAGTAAGACAAGTACGTCCTTTTGTTTCTGTCCCTCTTCTTACAAGAATTTTGCAGATTTACATATGCAGGTACAATATCATTAGTGGAGTTGGGGCCATTTTTATGAGAGACAGACATTCTCATTTTAATGAGAAGGTAGTCATAAAATCCTCATTAAATTTTAAGAACGATACCATGCGAAGCTGTCAAGTGATAAATCTGTCCACTTTTTGTAACTCCAGCCAGACAACTGTCACATTAATGATTCTTAAAAGATTACAGCATTACAGTGAAATGGCATCTGGAACTCCTTGTCCTCGGTGTGCTCATGCTTGATTGAGTTGACAGTATCTCAGCGGGAGTTTTATTACAGTTTCTCTGCTCACCAGACTAGACGAGGCCTCAAGTATCGTGCAGTGAAAGGCAACGTGAAATGGAAACAGCAACACTTTGAATAATGCACCAGCCGCCCACACACGCTTGTTTCTTTCATTATCTTACACGGCACACCTGGTTCTGTAGGAACACCCCCTGCAGCTGCCATTCTTCTGTTCACGTGCATTCAAGTCATAGGTTCCTTCTTTTTACTACTGTGTTGTTGGAGGGTTTCAGATGGCCAGCTGCATTATCTCAGCTTCAGTCAGTGAACCAGAATCTAGAGATTTGTATTATTGGATTCAGGTCACTCATTTCTTTCATTTATTAATTTTGAGCTCATAACTAGAAGAGTTTGTTTGTTGTTTGCTACACTTATTACTAGTTCTTAGGGATGACTGTGGCTCAGGAGGTAGAGCAGGTCATCTGCTAATTGGAAGGTTTGTTGGTTCACTCCAAAGTATCTTTGGGTAAGATACTGAACCCTCAGTTGCTCCCAGTGCATTCACTGGAGTGGGAATGTGTGTGAATGTTCAATAGAAAGCACTTGGACATAGAAGAAAAGTTCTTATGTGAATGAGATATGTATGAGAATGTATAAAGCACTTTGTGTGCTCAAGTTGGGTAGAATAGTGTTATATAAGACACAGTCCATCTAGCCAATAGTCTGATCAAGAACCTGTGTAAAGACTTCAGCACTAGCTTCTTTGATTAGCGACAGCGCTCTCCTTCCAAAGTAACTAAAGCTTAAGAACACACAAAATTAAACAGTTTGCTGCATTGTTTGAAAAAAATAACCAAGACTTTCATTTCTAGTTACACATACACCAGGTTTGTGAGGGGTTTGTCACATCTGTAGGGCATACACTGGTCTATTTAAATGGCTCTTACAGTTATTCACTGCTTCACAGCCTTGTGTTTGTGCTTGTAAGCACAGAGACAAGCCAGCAGCTCAATAGAGCTTCCGTGCCACGAGCTTAGATCTCACAATGACGAGATGAAAGGGGGGTTAGCTGCCTGCACGAGTCAATCTGTGTAACCTGGGGAATGGTGCTGAGACAGTCTGGCCTTTAAGCAAAGCAAGATGTGAGTGGCAACAATCAGCCGGTGGCAGGGGGAAACCTTTAAAATGAGGCCATTCACTCAGGTGTCCTGACACAGTTTAATGTGATCATTCCTCGGAAGGTTTTGGGTAAAAACCGAACAGAGCTTTTTTGTTTTGTTAATAAAATCGAGGAGAGTGCCAGGAGACAAAAGAAGAGGTATCAAAGAGCAGGATGCTTCAGAGGTTACCATAAATAGGAGAGACATAAAGGTAGAGTGTGAAGGGAATGAAGACAAGAGCGGGACAACCAAGGCCGCCTGACAACAGGTAGTGATTTACTGCCTTCACGCTGACTCTCATGTTGTTGTCTCTGTGGCTAATTGACTGTCAATTATCTCCCGATGACAGCCCCACCCACTGGCAAGCCAGTGTATGTGGAGGCTTTGTTGACATCCCCAGGGCACGGCCAAGTTTACAAGGCAGCACTGCGATCACGAAACAATTGTGTTTGCCTGCATCTTTCCTTTCTCCCTTGAGAATCGGAAAAAGAAGAAACAATTTCTAAGTGACGTGTGGGGGAATATAGGCTCTCTTAGGAGAAGCAAATAGGCTTCATAAACAAGAGAAATTGCTGATAACAGGGTGTGAGATTGGGCTTGATTATTGGTTTACAAAAATAGGTAATGACAAGAATGAGGAGAAAGAGTAAATGTGCTCTTTACAAACATGTCAGGTCATTCTGTGTTCGAAGGTGAGCTGTGTTTGTGAGACACCAGATTGGACATAATAGATATTACGAAGCTGTGGTGTTTCTAAATGCAGTGTATACTTGTGTATACTTATTCTTAGATTCTGTAGGCTTTGAGAGTTTTCAAATGGACATAAAACATAGATGTAGGGATGCTGAAAGCTCCTGGGTCTGTAGTTTTGAGTATGATGCATTAGTAGACCAGTCCAGTAGTAACTGGTTCTTAATTTTGCTTCTGTTAGGCTTGTAGAAAACCTCTTATTCTGTGTCAAAGGGAGCCTGTGAAGCATGGTGGGAGCAGAATCCTGGCAATACAACACACCTGGAGACTTGAAAAAAGTTGTGGCACCGTGAGATCGTGTTTGTGGGAGTGTGAATGAGTGTGTGTATGTGTGTGTATTTTGTGTGTACTAAGGACAGGTCCCAAGGTTTCCTTCAATCTGTTGTTGTAGATGGCTTTTTCATGCAAGGTCTCATCTCCCATCATCGATGAAAACAGCGTGAATAAGGGTGTGCTTGGCTCAGTAATGAAAAGATGTGCTGTGTGCTGCCAGGCAGAGAGAGCAGTTGCAAACCCCCTCCAACACCTGTCCAATCAGCCCACAAGACCAAGCCATAAATGCTTTCCATCAGTGCTGCTGGTGTTCGGGAGCTCTGAGCTCACAGGGAAACTCTAGTAATTGGCTTCTGTTTGTCCTGGCCTTATCAGTGTATTGCTTTCATGGATAACTTGGAACTAATTAATCAGGGTATGGAGGGTGGGATGGGATTTGCCTTTCTCTCTCACTCTCTTTCATTTTCTTTTCATTTTCTGTCAAACACCAGCTATTTTACCCGTGTTCAGTAAAACCTTTTAGAACTGTTGCAATATAGATATGGACTTGGGAAAAGTGGCAGAGATAAACACAGTTTAAGATGCTTTGCTTCTACATGCCTAATCCTATGTTTTGTCTCACACCGCCACTTCTATTTTGTTTTAATGTTTACAATATGAGTTTGCAACCTGCCCCACTGCGTCTCACGCTCATTTGAATAGAAAACAGCTAGATTTTATTTTAAAGAATTCATGCTGTTTTCAAATAATTGCTTTTATACCATCAAAGAATGGCATCTATTAACGCCCCAGGAAGTTGCTGAACAATGATGCTGAGTATTTCCTTACAGAATCCAATTTTATCTACTAAAGAGCAGCGGTAGATCATAAAATTCCACATAAGCTTGAAACGAGTGATGTGATCATCCTTGGTGCTTCATTATAGTTATTCATATCTCCATAGGCACAAGTGAGTCATTACTCTTCAGTTATTTCTTGTGATTGAATTTAATCAAAGGCATGTTATTTACAGCAGTATGCAATAAACATGTTGGCTCAGTGCTTACTGATAATGTATTCTGCCTTTTCACAGGCTACAATACTGCAGAAACATTTCCTGCAGCTTAAACTCTGCTGTACCACAACGGAGTACGTAGCTGTAAAAATTCAAACAGATTGGAGGGTAAAGCACAAATCAAGAGTTTATTTGCATTGCACTCTAGGAGCAAAAGGTGATTTCCATAGGAAGCCCCAAAATATATAAACCGTACAGGAAACGGCACAGTGCAAGCACATTATTAAGGATTGTTGAAGACATTTTCTGAAAACTAAGCAGCAAAAAGCAATCAAAATTATACACTTCATTCATTAAAAGATTTACATGAAAACACCAACAATATGAGATGATCCCATTGAATACTACCTGGGCGATTGCTGGTTGTCTAGCAGGGTTGGCCAACTCCAGGCCTCGAGAGCCGGTCTCCTGCAGGTTTTAGATAACACCCTGGGCCAGCACATCTGAATCAAATGATGAGTTCATTGCCAGGCCTCTGGAAAACATCAAGAAATGTTGAGGAGGTAATTTAGCCAGTAATTTAGTCAGCTGTGATGGATCAAGGACACATCTAAAACCTGCAGGACACCGGCTCTCGAGGCCTGGATTTGGCCACCCTGGACACTGGAGCAGCTGCAAGGCCCAACCAATCAGATGAAAGAACCCTCTGTGAATAGTAAGAAATTACAAGTGCATTGGTGTACTGAGGTGTCTAGCAATGTAAACCCCTGTATGCTGTGAGCAGAAATAAAATATATTCTAAAAGAAAATGGTAAATGGTAGAAAGAAGCTAAAATTGAGGTATTTTCTTGTTCTAAGTCTGTCATCCCTGTGTGACGGTTTTTGCCAGATAAAAAAAAAAGGATTTAAGAAAATAAAGCTTGTATATTTTTTGTTGACAATTGCTGTGATAAAACTGCAAGGAATATGATTGCACTAATTTCTCTAAAACATAGATAATTATCAAAAATAACCCTCAGGTTTGCTAATAGGGCCCTTAGGGGACTTAGCAGAGGCTGGAATTGATTATCGAGGGTCTCAGAGCCAATGTGATCAAATCTTTTTTGGCAAAATTTAATTGTAGAAAGTTCTGTGATTACAGGTACTTACATCATCTCTGTTATTTGACCAAATTATTGCATTCTCAGTGTTTAATAGAGAGATATGACCGCGTATCGTCAGCATAACAGTGAAATGAGCAGTCATCTAATGTCAGCATATACAAACAGAATTTATTCTTGAGGCATGAAGGAATCAAGTGAAACACCACATTCTGTGTTGGAAATAAGGACTTTCAGACGGTTCAGATCTATAAGCAGTGTAATGCAATAAGTACTGTCAGCTTAGCTGTCAAGCAGCACCACTACACAGCAATGTAGCCAATAAAAAGTCATTCATCATTTTTTAGGATTTGGTGTAGCACCTTTTTTGTTAAAAATTTATATCAAAATATATTATTAATAAAATCTATGAAACTGAAAACATGTGGATAAATGACAAATGTGAAAATTGTGCCATAAAATCATATTTTAAGACTGGATAATATTTCAAATAACAGCAGACTTTTGCCTGGCATAAACCACAAGATGCTCCAAATCATGTCTTTTATCACTGGACTAAACAGAAGCCCTGAAGTTACCATTCTCTTGGAAGTATGCTTCCCCCCCTCCAGGATATATAAAGCTTTCACTGAGCCAATGTACGAGCTGTTGTTTGTTCAGTTTCTTGTCCTCAAGCTCCTTTACCATAAATACGAACAGCTGGTATGAGCCTCTCAGGGAGGCTATATGTTCCACATAGAATGCCAAGGTACACACAAGACACACAGCACAACTGATCCATTTTCCACTATGGGTCGGAGGAGAAAGGCAATGAGCTGAACCTTCTATAAAATAACAGCTAAGGGCATATGGGTATTCATCTCAGCTGTTTTGGTACATGACATTCAGAGTAATTTGAGATTTCTAAAGTGAAATTCCACTCTGAAGGTGAGCCCTTTATGATGGCTGGTCAATTGAGTCTTTATAGTGTGAGAAGGCTCTGCCTGTGAATGAAGGCTGATTAAAGCGTGTAGTGTCAGATTATACAAGTCTAATAAAGATTTACGAGCTAACCCCATTAGCACACAATTGCAAAGTGAACCTTAGCAAGAAGCCCATGCTTGGGTTCACTTAGTGACAGTTTTAACTGATTTTATTCAAAAGAAGATAGCTTTGTCCATGCATTTTATGCACTTCTTTTTCAAAGCTTAAATTTCACAGAAAGCTTTCCATCCATTCTCTTCCACGTGTCAGGGGCTGGAGGGGGGGCTGGAGTCTATCCCAGCTATCACAGAGGTAGAGGCGGACTCCACATGCAGGACCTAACCACAGGCTGTCGTGGTACTGGATGATAAATCCTGCATTTTGAACTATTGAGCATCCTCAGTTTCTGGTTTAGTTGTTTAGAGTTCCTAGTTTTTCCTGTATTTTAATAGTTGCTGCATGTTTCACCTTGAGTCCTTGGTACCTTTGTAATCTGGTGTCTATTACTGTCCTTTGTGTTTTAGTTAATCCAACTTTTCTAGTGTCTTTCTGTATCTTGTCAATTCTTCATGTGTTAGTGATTTTCTATTTAGTTCCTTCTTGTTTTATTTTTATAGTCATCTGTGTCATGTTTTGCATTTAGTTTTATTTACTTTGTCATTATCCTGATTGTTTTCAGCTGTTTAGCTTCTCTAATTGCCTTCTCTGTATGTATAGTCTCTGTCTCCCCTCGGTTGTTTGTCATGTCGTACTGTTACCTATCGGTTGTAGGTTTCTTCCTAGATTTTCCTGGATATTTTCTTCTTTGCTTTGTGGTCTCAGGTTTTCCTTAGTTGTGGATTCTATGTTTGTGACATTTGATCAGGCAAATAAACAGCTAACCTTTCATTTTGAGCTCTGCCTCTTCACTAACAGATAACATAACTATGATATTAGCTGTGTTATCTGTTAGTGACTATGATAAATATGTTATAACTTCTTTCTAAGATCACAAAAAGCAAGTAACAAAATCCAAAGAAAATGCAAAAGACAAGGAAGTCGCTACACACAACATGGTTTAAAAAAGGTTACATTTGTTTTTAAAAAAAGATTGTCTGACAAAGAACAAAGACACAGTTCTATACACAGAATATACACAGTAGGGTTGATTGGGGGGGAATGAGAGAACTGGGGAAATGAGACGCAGGTGAAACTAATTAAGATAATGGCAAGAAGTCAAACTAAATCCAAACACAGGAGAAAAGTGACAACCAAAGTAAAATAGGAAATGAGTCACTAGACCACTAGAAACAGAAGAATTTGACAGAGGAAGATAAACTTGAGGAAACACAAAGGGAACAACTTAATCCTAATATAAGCAAAAGCTGGAACCACTGACTAAGACTAAAGTACTAATGAATCTACAGAAAAATTAAAATACAACTCTTACGAGCCGGCTCAAAAGCCACAACATAAATATGGATACTAATACTAAAATTTCACCGAGAAGAGGTTTTATTTTAAATTACATAACAAGTTGGCTAAAATAGCTGGTATCACTAAGACAAAGACTGGCGAGCGTTTAAGAAAGCCTGCCTCAGGTATGCCTTTATCCACACCTGACTAGGTGTGGTCAATAAACAACAGCTGAACACTCTTGCACTGCCACTGCAAAGAGATTAGAGGCTGCAGAGGGATGTAACACAACCAAAAACCAAACAGAGAATAGTAAATAACAGGAATTTAAAAGTTCAAAAATTTAAAACTCTAGGTACAAGAAATGGTGCCATGATGGTTTCAGCTGACATTTTCTTATTTATGTAAGAGCAAAGGATGGCAAAGAGGGAAAGTAGACCACAGATTAGTTGAGGGATGAGCCTGCTTCTGCATGAAAGGGAAGCTTGCAGGAAAAATTCACCTATGGTGCAGATTTTGATTATGGCCCTATACATAATGCGCCATTCAGTTTTTGAGTGGTGAAGTCACTTAAACCTCCAGCCATCCAAGACATCCTCTTTCATTTAAAGAAAAACAAGTGCATTCTAGTTTTTTTAGTATTTGCTCATAACGATTGGGCAGCAAAAGGTAGAGTAGGTTGTTTACTAATGTGAAAGAGTATGACTCAAACACTCCCTTCTTCAGCCTGCGTACCAAAATATCCTTGGGCAAGAGACTGAACCCCGAGATACTGAACTCTGATGTATCCATTGGAGTATTAGTGTGTGACTACTAGTAATTGCTTAGGCATAATGCTTGTGTGAATTTGTAAATGGTGCTTGGCGTTAGAAAGTGCTCAAATTGAGTAGAAAAGTGCTGTGTAAATACTAGTCCATTTAACATCGTCCTTAGATTTAAATATTGGCTGAGTTTTGTGTTTGTGACCTGTTTTTTTTCTTCTATGTGGTTGGGTATTAGTGCCACAAAAAAGGTGCTATGATATATGCTGACAGTGACATTAAAAAAACATCCAAGTCATTCATTAACTTTGTATCATAGAATGGAAATAAGTAGTCTATAAATCGAAAAGCAGTGGGGTAAGACTAGCAATCATACACTTTCTGTTCGCCACATTTATTCACATTTATGTTATTGGTATCTCTATTGACTAGAGACATCTTTTAAAAGAGGTTTTTACTTTCAGTCAGTATAAATAAAGCACAATTTTCACATAATTCCAATTTAAGTATTCACTCTTGCTTCATGATGAACAGGGAATTCGAGCTTTGTGGAGGTTTTCTATTATTTAAGAAACAGCAGGGAACATATTTGCTACATAAAGAGCTTTGACACATTCCTTTGGTGGTGAAATATATCCTCATACTTTTGTCTTGAACGAAGCACTTTGGCAAAAATCATTTGAGTAGCAGCCCATGGGAAATCTATCTTGTCATTTTTTCCCCATTCCCTCTCCTCTGCCTCAGAGTGTGGGAGGCGTGCAGAAGAACCTTGCATTAATGCCTCTTGCTTTCAAATGAAAGCCCATTGACTGGGGATGTGTCCTCAGTTCATTTGCTTGATATCTAACTCAGAAGGAGGGATGGGACGTGCAAAGATTAGTAGACAAGACAGGCGTGTAGCAAGGAGATCTATCTGATTCTGTTGACTCTGTGGGATCCCAATAGGCTGTGCGTATACAGAAACGGGGGACGGAGGGTAGAGACGGGGCGGTTGTTGATGTTTGAAAACATACACACGATATGAGAAAACATAAGACGCAAAGGCACTTACACACAGATAAATATTTATATGCACTTGCTGCAGCTGCTGAGCAACATAATATAGTTACAGTCCACACTTATGATAAACTACTAATTTTAGAAGTAGCACTGTGCATCATATCTGTAGAGATAAGCAGATTCACTTAGTAGGGCTGGCTTTGAAGCCTTAACTTATAGAAGTATGCATGTTTGTATATGTGTGATTCCCGCATGTGCAGACGTGTGCATTTGTGTGAAGAACAGCTGTGATACTATATGATCCATTTGGGTGCAGGTGGCATATATTGGCCAGATTTGCTTGTGAGTCGTGTGATCCCGAGCACAGCTGCGATGTGGCAATATACTCAGCACTGAGTTCAGCCACGACTATTCATATATCATCCTCACAGTTGGAAGATCCTGTCATTTGCAAAGATGTGCTCTGGTAACTGGCTCATCTTCAGACCCTCTTGTGTGTCATGTGTGCACTCAACACCAAAATGATGCCTCTGGGGACCCTTTCGAATAAAAGTGTGACAGTCTTCTGCAGCACCTTAACAACGAACCGATTTTTTAAATGTGTTATTTCGTTCAATTCTTCCACTCAAAAATGTTTTCCCAGTGCTTTTTAAAATATTTTTTCATAATATTAGAAATTCAATCAGTATCACAGTTACATGGAGGAACTAGATCAGGGGTGGGCAATCTCAGTCCACGAGGGTCGGTGTCCCTGCAGGTTTTAGATCTCACCTTGGGTCAACACACCTGAATCACATGATTAGTTCGTTACCAGGCCTCTGGAGAACTTCAGGACATGTTGAGGAGCTAATTTAGCCATTTAAATCAGCTGTGTTGGTTCGAGGACGCATCTAAAACCTGCAGGGACACCGGCCCTCATGGACTGAGATTGTCCACCCCTGAATTAGATGCATTTTGTGCATGTGTGAATGTCAATGCAACTGTGCAGATGTCTGGGTGGTTTTTCAGGGCTATGATGAAAATCTATGAGACGGGAAGAACAAGCCCTTTATTATTTTCTCACAGAGATTTATGCGCAATCTTGCACTGAAGCTCAGCAGGGCCTGAAAACGGAAGCCAGTAATCGCAGCCATGGATTTAGTACTAGAGTCGAAAGGTCAACAACTTCTCCATTGAAATATGATGGGTAACCTAGACCAAAGCAGGACACCTAAAATCTCAGGCATATTGTATTTTTGTGTCCATGCTGACAGCAAAAGCCATCATGTGAACTAGTTGGCTCTTCATTTTTTTAACATTGTCTAGAAATATTATTGAAAATAATATAAATGAAGTCTCGTACACCCCCCAAATCATCTGTAATATGTGTCTGTATTCATATTAGCAGTGCTCTCCTTCTCACTTACTACTCTTCCAGTAGTATATTTTGAAAGCCGCCGGGACAATTACTGAGTCACACTGACATGAAAATGTAATTATAATGTAATTAAATGATAATTAAAAATGCGATCATCATAATCCCAGCGGGATCACTAACTCTATATTTGCCATCATGTGACTAACTCGAGGACCTATGGGGCGTTTTAAGCCACATGCTGGCACTAGGGACTGTTGCCAACAATGCAATTAACTCTAAAGAAATTTCTCTCACAAAACACAAGTACGCATAAAACTGCTACACACAAGTATTTCTATACTTATTTAAATACATACATATATGATCTGATAATTAGATCATGATTTGCATGCATATACTGTATTTGTTACTATTTGCACGAAATGAACAAAGTCCATTTTTCTATAGTTTATTTTTAATAGAGAGAGACAGAACCAACAAAAAAAAATCAACAAAAAATACAGAAAAGAACACATTACATAAAACTTTGAAAACATTTAGACAACTAAGAATGACCTTTTTTTTGACAAATCAAATATAACTGTGTAATAAAGTGTTTAAGAGGTACTAGCAACTAAAATGTTACGTTTAGGTTAAACCATGCACAGACATCCAGATCTTTGTGCATGGTTTGTGTTGTACTAAGCTGTCAGGCGAGTTTTTTTTTATCTGGAGCAACCATATAGGTTACTTTCTGATGAGTTAAATTACAGTACATAGATTTTTAAAGTTATTTTTCTTTCTTTGAGTTTGAGCACAAAAATAACTTTAAAGTAGATGATTTTCATTGTCATGGTTACAATTTTTAACAAGGTTCTGGAGTAGCTATTTCTGACTCAATATACTTCATTTTCATGAAAGTCGAAATAGCAAAAAGGTCTAAATATTGGATATTAAACACTTTAAATCACAACCAAGAATATACTAGTTACTGTAGGCTATTTCATCTTGCATTAATATCTTGCCATGCAGTTTCACTATGAATCTCATGCTTTTGCAAACACCAAACACCAAGTTCTGTGTCAGACTGATGGATTTTTATGTGGCGATTCTTCCCCTTCCCGTGTGATAGTTGGATCCCCAACTATGAGCTACAGAGCAGCGATTTTGTTGTCACAGGAGGGGATGTTGGTCAGAATAGTCTTGTATGAAGCCCTTAAAATGAGAGAATAGGGTTGAAAGTGGTCCAGAGGTGCACCATGAGACAATTTGAGAGTAAGACTGGTCAATTTTAAGCATGTTAAGTATGTTTTGGGGAAAAACAAATGTGGTTTTTGCTATATATAACAAAACAAAAGTTTTTTCTATATATAACGATATTTGCACAGCCTCATCTGTAATCACTCGATCACGCAGACCTGGAGACTGGTCGAAGAGACCATGGCAACTTCTGGTCATGAAAAAAAAAAGTTTATTTCCCTACTGATTGGTCTTTGGTTGCTGGAGGTTGGTCACAAATAGTGGGCAGCACCAAAAACCTCCTTGTGATTGCTTTAATCACATTCCTGTGATCACCTGAAGTTTGCATGGTAGACTGACTTCATTTATATACTCCCTGAACTATTCACTGATTTTCAACCAGTAGTTTGAGAGCCTGTCATATAAATGTGTTGACAGAGGTATAGAAGACCACAGAAGAGTGGAGATGTGTTTCCAGTGAAAGAACAGCACCAAACATTTATACCATCCTGTTTTCTTGGTTTTGTTTTGTTTTTTTATGACTCATACCTCAGACAGTCAGTTCAGACTGGCTGATGTACAGAGTGCAAGTTGTAAAAGGAAGAATATGCTTCAAAATATATTTATGGACTTTTTCCCCTTGTTTTTTCTTCTTACCTGACCCACCCACACCCTTATCTCCCAATGGACAGTTTTATTTACAAAACAGACAACTGGCCAGAAACTACATATCTCATCGCTGCATTAAGTTTTACAACAGAAAAGTTAAGCGCACTACATTGTCTCCCTCGGCTCAATTATAGACTTTACTTGGACTCCGAGGGGTGATGTGTTGACAGCAAGGCCTTGAATTAGCGGAGGAAGTAGTCCTTTCAACACAGCACATATTTTTATCCTATTCTTCTCTATCCATATATTATTCATCACAACATATAACTGTTAGTCTGCACAACACTGCTGAATCACTGAATATGTATGTCTTTTGTTTTCTTATGTGCTGCTTAAAATGTAAATCAGCAACCTGTGGATATTTCAGGATATATTTAAATTTAAAACATCATTGTGAAGCATGGCAAAAATACCGTAGGCTGTTATTTTTTACGCCAAATTATTTTAATAAAAGTCACAAAATGACAGTGTGTATTCATGTCCAGGTTAGCAACTGATAATAATATACTCAGACAGTCTTTTCGCACAACCAGCTGCCTTTCAGCTAAGTGGAATACAAATGTAGAAGTTCAAAACTGTTTGTGCCTTGTTTTTTAATTTTTTTAAATTCCGACCTCATGGCTTATCTGGCTCCTAGCATTACACTAGGAGCCATGTACCTAAATCTGTCATCCCAAGATAACAGCAGCAAAGTTAGTTTTAGTTTTTAATATTTGCGACTTTTTATATACACTAATAAATGTGTACATCCCTGTGCTAAAGTTTTGATCCACCTCTTATGGTGTTTCCAAGGAAACGGACTCATTTTTGAAAGTGGTCTTGAGCAGTATATGCATTAGTTGCTGTTTTTCTGAAAAGTAATGCAGCATTTTACTAATGTTAAGCCACACTGATGTATGAGCCATTCAAGCATAAAAAAGGCACCTTACTCAAAGGATGAACCAGTGTTCTGTTTATAAATAAGAGGCAACTTCTCAGAAGTTCAATTTTAAATTCTCCCTTCGGACACTTTGTTACTAGCAGCCTATCACAAAAAACATATAATTTATTCCCATTTCTTCAGTTGAATCTATGAAAGACGCTGAAGACAAGAGAGTTAGCGTAAAATAGCATTTTTTGCACTAACACTGGATGTCAGGTGTTGAGTCACTAAGCTAAGATTGTATATAGTTTTTGCCACAATAAAAGTATTGTCACAGCATTACATGATCCACCATGCAATGTCAGCTGGAAAACATGTATGGCTGCATGTAAATCGCTGCAAGTATTTCCCATTTTACTTAAAAAAAAAAAACATAAAAAATAATGGGTGGTTCTGGCTTTTGAGGCTTTTGCACTACCATGGATAGTCATACATGGCCTTTGGTTTTTGGGACTATTTATTATGATTGATGCTTTATTCTTTACCTTATTATTATTATTTACATTAATATTACTGCGTAAAACTGCAGTCACTATACAGTTTAAAGGATTTAGCAGTGAATACTATAAAAAAAAATAAAGGTACTGAGACATTTAATCATTCCATGCATTGTGTTATTACTAGCTTGTAATAATATATTCTTGTGTTTAATATATAAACTTTGTCATACATTGGGTTTTTGAAAATAATGCTCTTCTGTATGTATTCACATTGTATTAGCAGCAATAAAAGCATGAAGCAA
The DNA here is from genome assembly GCF_057382275.1 of Copadichromis virginalis. Taxonomy (NCBI): domain Eukaryota; kingdom Metazoa; phylum Chordata; class Actinopteri; order Cichliformes; family Cichlidae; genus Copadichromis; species Copadichromis virginalis. The sequence continues at coordinate 5,765,467 of NC_140632.1, read as the reverse complement.
AGTGGCTCGCTCCATCTTTAAGAATTCAAGCATGAAAGGATTAAGCAATTACTATATACCATAATTATTTGGTTCATTAATCACTGCTGAGTCATGACTGCCTGTTTTTAATACTCATATCCCAGAAACGATTAGCTCATAGCTCACAAAATAATAGCAACCGTGACATTCTAAATGGTTATCGGTTTTGTTTGCCCAGCATTTACATTTTACACTCTAAAAGTAGAAGAACCTCAAGGATCCTGTAGGGGTTCAGTCACAATTGCCACTGTGAAGGAACCGTGTTGATTCAAAAAGGTACCTTGAGATACTTCTCAGAAAGGTTCTTCAAGGACTCACCTTGTAAGGAAGATGATTTCCTTACTAGTATCACTTGTATTGTAACTAGTATAGCACTTTAGGAGGACCTTTGCACTTTATTAAAAGCACTTTAACCAGCACTTTATTTAGCATGGCGCTTTAAGCATAGATTTGCACATCGATAACCATTTGCACTCAAGAGGTTTAATTATATATTGAATATTTCTTGGCAGGTAGCCTTTTGTTCAAGGTCCTGCACAGCTGCTCCTCATTGAGAAGTGTGGTGGTTGTCTGTGAGGAGGAAAGAATTGTTACTGCAGCAAATAAGTTCTACTGTTAAGTATAACGTATGCAAATATCTGTGCAAAGTCTAGAGGTAAGAGTGTTGGTGCAAAGAAGTGCTGTGAGATTACTCACCTGTCTTTTCTGTGTCCTCTCCAGGGTGTTTGGGCAAATGTTTCCCCGGGGTCCGGACACTGTTTAAAGGTTCCAGAAAGGCCAAGAGTTAAGGGAGTGTGGGGAATCTCTGTACAGGGTTTTAATTCTTTTGCAGTAGGGTTAAGGTGTAAGGTTAAAATGTAAAACATTTAATTTTCAGAGAATGGTCAAATGTGTGTATATATTTAATTAGATTTGAAAAACTCACCTGAGAGTAAATAATGTTTTGATCCGTAACAGCTGAGAGTATTAAAGGCTGCCATTTTGTCATTGGACAGCAGAGTGATTGCTGTTGCTGTTAGCAGCTTGACCTGTCATTGATTGTCATGGCGTTAGTTATCTGTGGGCAAATAAACACCTCTTGCTTCCACCATACTTTGTGTCAGTCTTCATCTTCACTGTAAACTTGCTTAGTTTTGTCTTTTATTAAGTCTGTTTTATATTTTAGTTTGGTGGCGTGGTCAGACCTCTGTCACAGAGAAAAACTCACTGATTCAGATAGTGAGATGGTCCAGTGGTCTGAGGTGAGTCAGTCCTGTACTCTAAACAGGTACAACGGATGGCTTTATCAGTTCTTAAAAATGGTTTCCATCCTCTATGGGGACGGAGGTTTCTAGTTCCAAGATGCAGGACAAAGATTTCTAAAAACAGCTTTGTCCCTGTTGCTGTCACTGAATTCAATAAGAATTGTTTTTGATTTGATTCATTTTGTTTAGGTACTAAATATGTGTTTTGTCAGGTTTCATTAGGTGTGTGTGTTTGTGAAGGGATACCAAATGCTATCATTTTTCTGTAAAGCAAAATTACCCTTTTAGCAAAGAACAAGTAGCTCTTGGAGAGCACTGAGTAAAATGTTGGAGTATTGTCTTTGGATTCGGAGAATGTGTCTGCAAAGATAGTTCAAATAGCTTCGGCCAGAATCAGCCAGATATTGACATTTATATATAAATGTACATACTATAATATGAAGGATGTGTGTGCTTTATATTATAGTATTGTTATATAGTACTCATATTACATACTTTGTATATGCTTGTCAGTGTGAACAGTGAGTGATCAGGGAAAGGAAAGTGATAGTAAAAGGGATCAACGTAATACAAGAAAAATCATGTTTGCCAAGTCCAAGTGGTGCTTTGTTAGTGTAGGCAATTGCTTTAATAGTTGGACACACATATTGGCATGAGCTCGAAAGGGAGTCAAAAATGTGGATGGTGTCAGGCATTGAGTAGCTCAGCTGGGATTGTATACAGCTTGTGCCACAACATCAACTTACTGCCACTTACCTGCTCTATTGACTGTTAAACAACAGTCTGTAGTAACAATGGAGCTTGGAATGTGGAACAGCTCAGGGTCTGCACAATTTGGTAGTAAACAGGATCTGCCTCATTTCACAATCTTTAAACCAGTATGGCTACTGGAACAGCAGACAGCAGTATAGTTTGCAAAATGCACATGATGATTATTGTTCATTGTTTAGTCTGTAAACAGTCGAAAACTCAAGTTTAGAATTGAACAAAACAGAGAATAGAGGCCAGCTGGCACGTTTAGGAAGCTCGGTCCAATAAATCTATGGCACTGCACTTGATAAATGGGCTAAACAAAATGTAATGAAAAGTCTTTTCAACCTATTCTGTAAAAATCGACTTATTCTTTAAACCTTTAAAAAAAAAAACATCTATTCATGGAAAACCAAAAATAAGTGTAGATGTAATAAATATGGCTGCTACTATTTCATATTGCTTATTTGGTTTTTAGAAGTACAGTTACATACTGTCATTCAGGTGATCGACTTTCATCAGGAGGCTCTGCAGTGAGACCGCAGAGTGAGTTCCACTTCATCTATTTTTTTATTTTATTTTTTTACTTTCTGAGTCTTAATTTTGTTCCAAGATTAGTCAGATTTTGATTTTACAGCATAAACCAGCACACAAGGAGCACCTGGCCCTGAACGGATCCCTGTTTTTTGTTTTTGTTGTTTTGGGGGGGGAGGTTGAGAAAAATTACCTTGGGAGGCCTTTTCATAACACGCATTTACAACAGATAGAACTAAGAGCCATGTTTCCATGGTAACATAGATGGCTAGAGTAACCTCTTAGGGACACGCTGTTGGGGCTTGCTCAACCCCAGAATACACTGCGTTCTTTTAATTGCTTAAGGCACCCAGAAACCAAACAGCGCTCTCGAGCTGAAGTGACTGGTTGATTAACCAATTAAAAAATAGATTAATGATGCCAAAGTTCAGCTTCTCAAATCTGAAAATTTTCTAGTTTTCTACGACACTAAAGTCAACATTTATTAGTTTCTGACAGCTTGTTAGAAAACACACATGCACATGCACACGCTCGCACGCACACACACACACACACACGTGCACACACTTTGTTTGAGCATATTAAACTTTTTTGCTTCCTCACAGTAAGTAAATGATGAAACTGCCTGAGGTTTTCCTTTTCTTTTTTGACACAATTTAACAAAACACTGCCTTTAAAAATAGTCACAACATCAAATGTGATAACTGACGATAAATGAACTGCTTCTTATATAGCGCTTTTCTACCCTACATGAGCACTCAGCATTTTATACAATATGCCTTTAAGCACTTTTATCTATGCATAAATGCTGTCTAGCATTCAAACTCTGATGGATGCATCGAAGAGCAACTTTAGGTTAGTATCTTGCCCAAGTATATTTGGCATGCAGAGTGGCGCAGGGAAGGATCGAATTACCAATCTTCTGATTAATAGATGACCTGCTCTACCCCCTGACCTGCAGCCACAATTAAGGTGTTACCACTAGACTTATGAGCTGTTCCTCTACACATGTCAGTAGACCCTAATGATATGGGGGAAACTTGAGGCTTCTTGGAGCCCTGGTAGTTAGGGTAATCCAATCTTTTTTTTGGTAAGAATGAATGATATTTGCTGACTTTTGACAAATAACAAAAAGTGGTTAAAGTAGTGCTAAAAATATTGGGTCTCGAAAACTGCCATGCTAAGAAACAGAAACCACAATGACACCTTGGAAGCTCAGGATGTTGTCAGTTGGCTTTTGCTGCGACTGACTGACAAGTAGAAGTAGTCCTGTCATATCAGGAAGCCAGTATTTTGTTTTTTCTACTGTAGCACTCTCCTCTTGTCTTTCCTAGTGATTCTCCCTTAGAAGGATTGAACTGCTTCAAAAGGCACTTCTTAGTCTTTTCATAGAGTTGCCTAAAAGAGAATAAAAGCAGCATTTGTGTTTGGTTTATTCAGTCGAAATACTAGAACCTGTTTGCTGACACATTTGCATGATCAGCGTATCCCTTATCCCGGATTAAAAATTTGATTGAGGATTACCGGTTTTTGGGCACGTAGCAATTCTAGTACACATACAAACACACACACACATAGAACTGCATAATGAGTCTTAAGTTCATCCTTCTTCTCATTTTTTTTTCATAAAAAACAATAAGTTGCACAATATCAATAGTTTTTTTTAAGTGTCTGTAGAGGGTCAACCCACCAATGAGCTGCATGTGTGGAAGAATAACAGAGGCAAATGTAAAAGTAAACAGCTGCAGGTGGTAAGAGTATTAGAGGAGATTATACAGGTAGCAGGCTGCGAGGCTGCCCCAGCCCCATTAGCATCAATACCTTCCTGGCTTTGGAGCAGAGGTGGCGTGCTGCTCCTAAGCCCTGCTTCTGGGGCTCCTAACTCCACTCCAGATGTTTGGCTCCACTAAGCTTGACTTCATCCAGTGCAGGGTGATAGAGGCTTAACTTCCCTCTTTTAATGCTGGGCTATGTGTGTGTGTGTGTGTGTGTGTGTGTGTGTGTGTGTGTGTGTGTGTGTGTGTGTGTGTGTGTGTGTGTGTGTGTGTGTGGCAGCAGCATAATAAAATTAAAGTTGTGTGTTTATTTTGTATTTTATCCGGTGGCCCTAAGGGGGAAAACACAATAACTGTTGAGGTTTATGAATTAGCTGGCTGAAATCTGGGGGAATCAAACCTCCAGCAGCCTCTCCTCTGTGTGCGTGATTTCCTGTGTAACACAGTGCTACCAGATGAATGCAAAATGCCACATGAACATTTGTTCCAGCATTTGACAATCTGTGCAAACCTTTTCATGCGGCACACAAAGTGCATTGGTATAGCTTAGAGCAGGATTTGTGCTGACTTGTTTATGTCAAACAGGGTGGCGGTAAGTATTTAGCTTGAGTGAATTTTAATGACACCCTTATCTTTCACAGCGGTGCTACTTATTTATTTTTTAATAGAAAGACATTCATAAAGAAAAGACACCAAGGGAAGAGAGGTCTTCAATTTTCAGGATTTCTCTCTGGTTTTAGATTGATTGCCAATTAGATAGGCAGACTCTTGGTTCAAGTTTAGGGACAGGTATTGAAGATATTGACGCCCCAGGCCCTCTCCCTTTGCTTTTGTCTGGTATTTTTGATAGGGTGCATTTGTGTTACAACAGGGGCATAGAAATGAACCGATCTCTTATTTGCACTCCTCTGTTCTCTCGGAGGGAGCTGCTTTTTGAATGCTAAACAGTGTTGCTATATCTTCAAAAGGCGACAGTGGATTGATACCCCTGAGCTACAGAGGACTTTTCCATCAAATCTGGGATCAATTTACCTCTGTGCCCCACCCAGCATCCTCTATCTGAAAGTGAAAAAGCAGACCTAATTTCAGATCAGGATCCAGGCTTGAAATTTACTGAGAAATTTACTTTTGTTCAGTTCTTCGGAGGTCGTTGATTGCCTATTCAGAGCATACTATGCATGAAGAAAATAGGAAATTGCAAAATGTGTTTTCATTTAAAATGTATGTATTAAAATGAACACCAATTCAAACAAGCTAAATTCTTTCTCTGATGTATTTCACAGTCTGTAGAAAAAATGTAATGTAATAAATAACTGTGGCTTTTTAATTACAGTATTATACTAATAAGGACTATAATATTGTAAGTTTATGCAAATGATGATTAGTGAATATTTGAACATCAGCATTGAAGTATCCATAGAGGCCACTTATGCTGTGTGAAGTACCACCGCACACAAGATACAAATTGATAAGATTATTGCATTTTGATTAATTTGTCTATACATTTTGGTCATAATTCTTTCTTTCCAACTATCTCATACAGGACGTTAGGTACAGTAAAAACAAATACATGCAAATATATTCAAAATCTGTCAGAAACTTGTTGAAAGCTAAAAAATATATTGAGACAGAGAGAGGGAGAGAGAGAGAGAGAGAGAAAGAGAGAGAGAAAGAGAGAAAGAAAGAGAGAGATAGAATTGTACTGTTTTACAAAAAAGCAGAAGAAAGTAAAGAAATAAAGACATTACAGTCTCTGCTGTGTGATTAAATGTTGCTGAATATATGCTAGAGGTATTTCTGGTCTTTACATTCACATTTCTCCATATAATGAACTGAAACTCAATGTCTCATAGTTACTATTTAACAACATAAACCTAAAGGTTACAGCCCCACAAGTGCTCCATGTACAACACAAATCCCTATCCTAATGAGTACACATGTGATCTTTCTATTAGTATTTAGGTATGAACACTAAGTTGACAGCACGAATCAAAGGTGAAAACCAGCACAATAAAACTTTAAAGCGATTGTCACAGTGATTCTACTGTAGAAACATGAGCAGATAGAAACAGAGGCTGCACCCTGACTGCTCATAACTTTGTTACCTGTTGAAGTTCAGGGTCTGGCAGCTGGGCTGGCGTCGGTATTCACTCAGCTTTAACATTACTCTGGGTGCTTGGCTAGCTTAGCATTGGCATGCTGTCTGTGCAGATGCTTGCAAAGTGCCAAAGTTGTGTTAGCAGCATAATGCGATTGTTTCCATCCTGCATGCAGTTTGCAGTTTACCATCACACGCTTGCCTTAGGATTAGAATTGAACTTTATTGTCATTACACATGTATAAATACAGGAAAACAAAATGCAGTTTGCATCTAATCATAAGTACAATGTAAGTGCAATAGGAGCATAATATATACAGATAAAGGTAGCATAAAAGGTGGGAATAGTTATGAACAGAGCAATGAAAATAAAAACAATGTCATATCAACACGGTAGACTGTGTCACTATTTTCCTACATTGGCACATGAACTGATATCATCTGATTGTAACACAAGTGGAAGTGGAATGGATAAGTAGAATCGATGACAGGTCACTCTCGTCCATCATTTTCTCCACTCCACCCCTATAGCACACTGAACATCTATAGTAACACAATATCTGCTGTCATGTGTTTCCTGAAACCTTTCCTACAAAGTCGGGTGGCTAGGTGTATTTTCAGTGCCACACCTGCTACTAAACAATCATAGAAATATTAAAAAATAAAGCTATATGAATATCATGGGAATGTGAAGGCAGCGATCCTACGTCAGCACCATGGACAGCGTCACGGGTTCCAGACATCTAGCTAAGGCACTGATTGCCTTAGCACTGACTGCATCTTAGCCTAACAGCAGAGCGATGAGTGATAAATGCAGTTTATTTTATAGCTCGGTAATTTAGATTAGTGATAGTCATGGCTTAAGGGAGACTGCACCCTCATGCGCATTCATAGGCATGTTTGAGATGTGTGTGAGCGAGAGTGATAGACAGGGTCAGAAAGAAGGTGGAGTAGTAATTACAGCCTCGCTTTTTACAGGCATCTTGTGTTTTTAATTATCTGAACTCTGCTTTGTCAGTTTTTCTCCTCCTGGACCCATGGGCTATTGGTCCACCCACACATCACTAACATGTTTCACACTCAGACTGGAGGACAGCAAAAGACAGATGGTTTTGAATTCACCTTAGGAGTCTTGATCCAGGGAGTTCAAAACCATGAATATCTTTTAAATCAGTGCTTCAGGGAGTAAGGCTTGTCTGTTTGGCTGTCTTTATCCAGCAAAGCATGCCCACAAATCAACCCAAGCGCACTCACAAATTAATCAAACACGTTAAAAGATTGTATCTCACGCAAGTGCTCCGTGTACAAATTTGCCATAAAATATAGAGTGTTTTCTCCTCTGTGGCAACATCTGGGCTCTATACTGGACTTGAAATATTTTTTTAAAGAAGAATAAATCACATCTGTAACTCAACTAACGAATTAAGCAGGGTAGAATATTCAAGTATCTCTTGAATTTGCGTACCACTTTTAGGAGGTTGATGAACTTTAGAGGTTTTCTAAACCTCTTCTGAAGGAGTGGGTTCAAGTGGGTTTTGGAGAGGCCACTGAGTAAAATAGTTTTTAGAGTAAACATCAAACTTTTAGAGACAGGACAACAGCAGAAGGTGTGTTTTGCATAATCAAACACTTGAAGGAAGGAAGAGACAGAACAAAGAAAGAAGAGATGACTAAAAGAGATAATGACCAGAACAGGAAGTAAATCCAGGCTTTATTTCTCAGGGACAGCTTAGTGCACATCTTAAATATTTAGATGTATATGAATATAAGCTGAAAAGGCACAAAAATATGCATGGACAGGCTGGAGATCCTGGTTTTCTTACTTTATTATCACCAGATGGGTTTTATAAACACACTGAAAATGGTATTTCGTTTTTACAAATGCCAATGATGCTGATGTTTACAACCAATCATATTCAACTGTAACACAATGGTATCCTAGAACAACAGAAAGTATAACTAGACCTTCTCAATATTTCTTATTTTTTGCTATGAGAAGAAAGACGTGTGCTTTGTGGAAGGGAAATTCCTGCGTATCTTTCACAGGCTTTTCTTTTCATAGAGGTTGTTCAGTTTACTCATGAGAAGCCATTGTGACAGTCAGTATTGTAGCTCAGACAGTAACAATAAAACTCCTTTACCATTTTTGCACTCTTCTGCTCTTTTGATGTTCTCTGCATCGCTGTATTTATCTCATCTCACCCTCCTCAGTGACATTTGGAAAATGCTACTCACAGCAATGGTGCATTTCTTAGTTCAGAGACTCAAATCTGATCTGTTCTTTGAAGTTCAGTCTTTGGAAAGATTGAAAGGAGAAAAAAATTTAGGACTCATTTGACAGTCTGCAAAGTAATTATGTTTTTTTTTTCTCTCTTTTTATTTGGGTGTATCTCAAGCCACTTCTTTGTTTTTCCTTGCTGCTGTTTGGAAGCTGTTGATGCCTTGGTGGATATGCTGCACAAATAAATCATACTTTCATAGAGTAAACAAAAGCCGAGTCATGAGACAAAAAACAGGCTGGATGAAAGGAAACTTTACCCTGTTTATGCTTGAAATTCCTGAGAGCACTTGACGGAAAACATTTTCTAGACTTTGACTGTTTATTTATTTATGTTCAACAGGTAAGAGACAAGACAAGATGACAATGAATGTTCAGTGTTTCTTAGGGGAAATGAGACTATAGATATAGGCAATGGATGTATTACATTTGTCTGGTCTTCATTAAGAGCTGAATAAATGGATTGCATGAATTACTTTTCAAAGACAGAGGAAAGTTTGGAAGACATTGCTGAAAAGTATTCAGCGTTAGAGTCCAAGGAGGCTCTTAGGAGGAGACAGTTTCATATCTAGTGCTTTAAACAGACTTTGATCATAAATAATGATAAATCATAACCTTCATTGCCAAGAGTTGGAAAGTTCCATAGCCTACAGTAGGCTAATTAAATGGCTATAACAGGGAGTTAGCTTAGCCCACAGCAAGTGGATAACTAGATACCATCTGCCTCTCTCCCATGGTAACAAAATCCACTTTTTAAAAAAAGTACACATTAGTTTGCTATCGAGGTGCCATCAGACAAGTGTTGTTAGTTCACATTCAGACAGAGGGTGGCATGGTGGTACAGTGTTTAGTGCTGTCGCCTCACAGCAAGAAGAGCCTGTGTTCGAATCAGTGATAGAAAATTCTACATGGGAGGGCAAAGGAGGGGCAACAGGTCTGGGCAGGGTGGCACATACCTCTTCAGCGAAGCATGTGAGAATCCCCTATATGGAAATGGAGTCAAGAAAACATCCACAAAAACACTTTAAGAAAACAAATCTTTTGAACAAACAAGCAATTTTACAAGTATTTTAAGGACATGAAAGTTGGGGGGCCACGGCTCTCAGTTGCTCCCCTTTGCCCCCCTGCAGATCCGACCCTGGTTTGAATCCATTCTGGGACCTTTCTAAGTGGAATTTTTGTGTTCTTCCCATGTATATGTGGGGCTTTTCTAGGTACTCTGGCTTCCTCCCAGAGTCAAAAGACATGCATAGCATTAATTGGCAACTCCTCCCAGTCTCAAACCAGAAATCTTTTTCATGTTAGGAGAATCTGTAAACTACTATATATCTAAATGTCTAAATCTTGGCTAGAAAGCCAATGCTATTTGTTACAGTTTTACTGTTATTGGGGTCTTTGTTCAAAAGTGCATTACTCAGAACATTACCTCCTGGCCCATCGATGCTAAATGATTTCTTGCCTTAAATGTATATTACACTTGATTGGAGTGTTTATTATTTTTCTTACTCAGAGTCATCTTTATTTATATAGAATGAGAAATTGGTTTCTGAAGCGTCTGAAGTTGATGTCATCGTCTTGTTTTCCCTTCTCCCTCTAGAAGAACACGGATTGGTGATGAGAAGAGCTGATTAAAAAGCTATAAAGCTACAGAGGAAGAGGGAGAAAAAGCGACAGATTATTTATGACAACGAAATAGAGACGGTGAGGGATATTGCACTGGGATCATCTCCTTGTGGGCGGACTTCCTCTTGAGTATTGGTTTTGATAGCTGAGTGAGAGTTTACTTGGAGAGACACTCGTGGCTGATAATGAGTAATGCAGTCAATATTCTCGTGACAGATTAGACCTGGATACATAGCAATGCAGCACTGCTCCAGCTGCATGCTTCAAATGAAAGATCTGGCCCAGGGGATCAGTTGGTCATCTGTTGCACGGCTCCCAGAGTTTGTTTCCAAAGCTAATCAGTCAAGACAGATTGAAGTTCCAGCCGACAGGGAAAAATGCCATTAAATTCAGAGTTAATGAAAACAAAGCAACTCCCTCTCCTTACGTTCTGTCCTCTTTGCTTGCTGTATTTATAGAGAAAACACATAATTAATTTTTAACCAACTGACAGGCCAGCCAGATTGCTTTTGGATCATAAAAGCAGATACAAGTATATCAGGTGAAATATAATATCATCTGGATGAACGTCTTTCTCTTACAAAGAGTAAAGGGAAAAACTCAGCAAAAACTGGAAAACAAAATGTAACATAAGCCGACACTTGAAGAGAAATTTTGGGTGAGATTTTAATTGATTCAATTTCAATTACGGTCATGAGTGCCTTAGCCCATCCTGTGCTTTCAACCTTCTGATATCTTCTTAAACGTCACATGCCTAATATCTAGTAAGTTGGTACAGATGACCAGTCTAGAGCGTGTTCTGTGCATTTCCACCATAACAGACTGGCGGCAAAAAAATAGCATCATCGCAAGAGCATAAAATTGGAACAGTGGATGTTTGTGGGTGTGAGAGAGATTATTGCATTCCAACAATTAGCAGATGTAGCCCATGATTTTCTTCTCATTGAAATCACCATAAATCCTGCTATGTAATGCTAAACTACATGCAATTGTTTCTGAAATGACACCCAGACTAAACTGTGCATGCTTGTACAGGGTCTAAATTCTCCACATCATCTAGGCCAATTAAAGTTTTTATGTTTTCTGTCATTAACAAAGCAACTTCCCATCAAGGGTAAATGACCCGCAGTTACAATTTGAATAGTATCTGAATTGCAAAACTGTATCCTTCCCATTGTATCCCAACTGTGGCTCTTAAAAGCATCAATGAGCTGTTATTTAATTATAATTATTATATAAACAATCATGCAAAACTTATTATTACTTATTATTTATGCTAAGCCTTTCCAATCTCACATGGGTCATACACTATATTGCCAAAAGTATTTGCTCATCTGCCTTCAACTTGAGTGACATCCCATTCTTAATCCATAAGATTTAATGTGATGCTGGGCCTGCCTATGCTGCCATAACAGCTTCAGCACTCCTGAGAGGGCTTTCCACAGGGTTTAAGAGTGTTTATGGGAATTTTTGAGCATTCTTCCAGAAGTGCATTTGTGAGGTCAGACACTGATGTTCAATGAGAAGGTCTGGTTCGCAGTCTCCGCTCTAATTTGTCCCAACGATTGTTTATCGAGTTGAGTTCAGGACTCTTTGCAGCCAAGTCAAGATCTTCCACACCAAACTATCTCATCAATGTCTCATCGGTGGCACTTTTAAAGATTCAAGATTTAAAGTGTTTAGAGTACGGGGCTTAGAGTACGCTTGGGGAGTGTGATCGTGTGTACAGCGTCTCTTTATGTCTGTCTCCACGTTGGTTGAGTGTGGAGTAAGTGTATATGAGAGCATGAGGGTGGGAATGGATGTTTGTATATGTGTGTGCCTGTATTTCTGTGTCTATATGTCAGGTTGGGTGTCAGGCACCACCTCTCTGGGGACATCTTAGGCCCTCCAAGGTATGGAGGCCTATCTCCCCCTACCACCACTTCCCCTGCCAGTGGCGGACTCCCTCAGACATCGGTGCGTTGGTGGTTCTTTGTGTCCGGGGATGGGCGTCCAGGAGCACACCGGCTCACTCCTTGGCGGCCGCTTATCGGGGCCTGGAGCCTGGGGCTTGCTCGGGCCACTTCGGAGGTGGGGTGCCCCCGGCCTCTCGGCCTGGGGCTCGGTCACTCAGGCGCGTCACTGCAACTCCCCCTGGCTTCTGCTCCGCGGCTGCTGAGTGAGCCCTCATCTGGGACTCTCCTCAGCTCTTTCTGGGACAGTGGGGCGGCTGCCCCTCTGTTGGTCTTCCTTGGTCTCTTGTGTTCTGGGGGCCTCTGGATGTCTGGAGTTTTGATCTCCTCCATACCTGCTTCACGCCCTGGAGGACGGGGCTGTGGCCCCCCCCACACCCTCTAGCAGATTATTACATGAAGGAACCTTTTAAAAAACAAAAAACAAGCGCGTCCATGCTCACAGGTGTACACACGGGTGATCACACCCACAAACTACACCCTTTTTGGCTCCTACCTCAAAGCACACTGTGTTCTGTTGATCTTATGTGCTGCACAATAATGTTTAATATTTAGTATTTACTGTCATATTCCCATATATCATTGTGATGTTGTTTATTCTATTACTCTTGTTCTCTTCTGCTTGTTTTCTTTTTTCTTTCTCAGCAGGTGACCCAGGTGATTGATATATGCATTTTTTTTCTTTTTTTCTTCTTTTTTTTCTTTTTCTGCTCATTCTGTTGGTTTTTGGTTTTTGCCCTTCTCCCCCGTCCCTCTTCTCAGCTGTTTCTCTTTCCCTCTTTCTTTCTCCCCTTCTTTCCCCCAATCAAGTCTGTCCCATATTCAGTAAGTGAAAATAAAATAAACAATAAAAGGTGAATCAAATGGACCATTATGGCAAGGCTGGGATGGTCAATTTGGTAAAGTAAATCCGTTGGGCATCTTTCTTTGCCTTTAGACAACAATTCTGATGGCAAAAGAGCCAAACGGGACAGGCAAAAAGAAAAAAAAAAGATTTAAAGTGTTTATTGTCATGTGTCACAAGAGAAAAGGCATTTCTCTGTGCAATGAGAGTCTTTCTTTGCTGTCCACCCACAGATGCCGATGCCCAAAGCCGACCTTGCTTTGGGCACTGGTGCACAGTCATGTTGGAACAGAAAGGGACCATCCCCAAACTGTTCCCACAAAGTTTTGAGCATGAAATTGTCCAAAATGTATTGGTATTCTGACAGAGGAAAATTTAGCAGCATGGAAATTTCATAACTGGACATGTTGCACAGGTGACATTCTATCGTGGAATGCGCTGAGCTTCTGAAAGCAATCCAAATCTTTTACAAATAGTACAAATGGTGCTTGTTTACACCTGTAGCCATGGAAGTGCTTGAAAGACCTGAGTCCAATGATTTGGATGGGTGAGTGAACATTTTTGGCAATATGGTGTGCACACTTTACAAAGAAAACAAAGGGTCTTCAAATTTTAAGACACTGAATTGTGCACCAAGCCAATGAGAGTAATGCTGGCAGCTCTTAATTCTGAAATGGCTCAAATAACAACTGCTCAAGATTGTAACAAATCTTAATTTCACAAGTTGGCTGAATAAAAATGAACTTTTTGTTTAATTTAGTGAAAAATATTAAATTAGAGACAAAAGAGACAAACAAAAATGAACTGAACTGAGCAGAAAATTATCTGTATGACCACGTTTTCTGCTGCTTCAGACCAAACTTATATAAACACCAAGTAAAAAGCATCAAGAGCAAAATAAGCATTCCTTGAATCTTCAAAAGAAAAGGAGAGAGGGAGCTGTGTTTTAGTGCACAACAGGATTAAAGTCGGCATTAATGCTGAGCATATTTCAGGCTTTGATATGAGAGGTGAATTAAAACTTCAAGAGTACGAAAGTGGAAGCAAAACTCTCACCCTACTACTGTGGGTAGCTTTTCATGTTTGTTCCTGTATTTGAGGTTTTGCTGAGACTAAAAAGAAAAGTTTGCCAACCTTCCAAATCATTTTTCATAGCTGCCCTCTACAGACCTCTGAAAACAGCTTCAGCATCTGAAGATTACAGTAAACACACCCTCCCTTTGAACACCTCAAAATATTACCCAAAATATTTTCTAAAATATTTGCTGATGCAGCAAACCCAGAGCAGCTCCGCACTCCACCTTTTCTTACTCTTCGTCTTTGCCTCCCATTAAAGTAACATGATGAAATCACAATATCTTGATCTCTGTATAAATGAGAACATGGTGTGCTCAGCAAGCGTCCTTCCCAACATGAATCCAGACTTTTATCTTTAAAAAACTTTTGTGTTGTTCGCCCACACCCCTCCCAGCACCCACATCTTTTATACAAACCAGCAGAGTCCTCTATCCCAAAGCACATTTTTAATACATCAAAAACATCAGAAGCACTCCTGTGGGTGACATTATATCCATAACTACCTGTGCAACATAGGAAAAAGTTTTTAAAGTCTTCTTCCTCCTTAGTGGGTATAAGAAACAATGTGGTCCAATTCTCTAGATACAATCAAAGAGTTCTGCTTTTAGAGCAGGCAGATGAACAAATGCACTCAGACAGAGGATTTGGGACTCCTCTGCCTTTGTGTGAAATATTACAGACCTGATTGGAAGTGACACAGCTATAATTCAGCAGTGTGAGAGGAACCATAATTCAGTGAGAAGAACACACACACACACATGCATGCACGCACACACACACTCACAGAGACCATATGGGCACTTCTAAGGTACAGATAATTTTCTCCTGTTTTACTCAGTATATCTTTATACAGCAAAATCACTTAGAATTTTACAGCCTTCTGGCAGGATGATAAAGAATGGAAATAAGAAATAATAAACAGCAAATGTAAAAGGCAAACAAAAACATTAGATGATGGATGGATACTTACACAACATTTGGTGATGAATTAGACTAAAGCGAAACAGGACTAGTGTGTTTTACCCTTTAAGCTCATTTAGATTCTTTTTTCTTTTTTTTTTGCTTTGTTTTTTTTTTTGTTAGAGCTATGAAATACACAGTTGATCTTAAAGTACATTGTTATTAAGCTAGAATATATGGAAAAAAATCTTTTGTGGCTGATGCTAATGTCAGAATCCAAAATGCATACTGTTAAATCCCAAAGGCATCAAACCACAAGGGGTAGTGAAGACACACAAATGAACTACACATAAAGGAACCGACACAGGAAGATGAGGCAGGATACAGTGCAGGAACTTTCTATAACTAGAACTGAAAATGCTAGAAATAACTGAGAATTCAACACCAAACATCAGATACAGGAATGAAAGACTCACAATAATATCAATAACCTAAAACTTAAAAAGAATAACTCACAAAAGCAGAACAAAGCCCACAGCTATGCAGTCTGCCTTTATAAATGTTTGTGAAAGAATGGCTTGTTCTAAAGGGCTCACTGTGTCCAGGTTTGGTAGTGTAACAGGACACCACCATCTCACCAAGAAGTTCTGAAATTCTTTTCCTCAGTGATATTCTACGATCAGCTGTAAGTGGTATTATAGCAAAGTGGAAGCATTTGGGAACCATGGCAACTCAACCATGAATAGGAAGACCACATAATGATAAGGTGCATATTGGGTAAAAGTTGCCACTCTGCTGACACACTAATGCAGAGTCCCAAAAGTTCCTCTGACATCATGATCAGCACAAAAACCGTGTACCAGGAACTTCGTGGCAAGGGTTTCCATGACCCTTGCCACAAAGGCTCTAGTGTATGTTGTGATTCAGGACATTTTTACAACCTTTTAGATGGACTTGCTATTATGAAACAAAGGCACTTTATGTGCATTCAGGGATCTACTTTTTCTTCATTATAGTAATACAGAAAAAGACAGACACCATGCTAATGTTCTTCTAATCTCCTTGGATTAATTAGCTTGTGAAATAGGCCAGGCCGTACTGAGTTTCTGGATTATGTTGAAAGGAACATAAAATAATGATTTCCTGTGAGTATAAATAATACATAGCCCTGTGTTGAAATTCCTGAACACAAACACATGTATACTTGCAAGTGCAAACACACACACACACAGTGGACTAAAGCGCTCACGGAAGCCGCTCTGTAGAACATTTAGTTTGTGAGTGAAATGGATTTCCCCAGAGTGTACATTTTAGATGTAGTTGGGGGAAATTTCTTTAATTACTGCAACCCTGAAGCAGTCTAACCAAAGCTTGAGAGGTTGTATGACTAAAGCAGGAGCAATAATTCAACGTAATATACTCTGCAAAGGAGTTAAATTCACACAGGGGATGATTTGTTTCATCCAGCTTGAGCTAGATTTGCCTGTAATTTTATTAAACTTGAATCTTGCTTCCAAATTTCGGTAGTGTCAAGGTTTAATTTTGCTGCATTGTGATGTAATATCCTGATCCCAGAACAGCACATGTCACTATCAAGTTCCCGAAAACACCTGTAACCCTCTGTTCCGGGTTTGTTCTTTCCTCTAATCACTGTCTGAAGATGGAAACTTAAAAGCACAAGTTGCAAAGCTTGGTCATTTTAAATCACATATGGAGGCAGTTAAATCATATTATAATAATGAATCCTTTTATCTCGATATACCGTAGCTATTCGGTAGAGTAGGAAGTAAAGCGGTGATGATTGAGAACAATTAGACTCTCACTGAGCATGTTCTTCCTTGTCATAAAAGAGAATGACTTTATTATTCTGGGTTCTTTTTCATTCTCACTTAACATTTGAAATAAAACTCACAATTGTCACAAATGCTAAAGTTTTCACTTAAAGTGTTTGCCTCTACTTTGTAAACCATCCAGCCAGTTATTACTCAGACTCTAATTTCCTGCCCCTTCTTCATACTTATTCCCCTGTACGTCACTCTTCTTTTCTTGTGCTGAAACAAAATCTAGCTATTAGCTCTTATCGTCTCATTCTGCAGACAATAGCTGCACTGAAATGAGTTCATGGTTCATGGTCGCTGTGCTTTTAATCACAACCCTGGACATTAGCCATTAGAGGAACCAACAGCTGTGCTTACACCCACCAAGCTCACAATAAAACCCAGATGGCTATTATGGGAGGTTCATTTGGCGAGGCTGAGGTTACTAATAAGGCTCTCTTATTAACATGGGGGATCAAAACAGGGCATTAGCCAGGATATGGAAGATAGTTTCCCTATCATTTTGACAAGCAGGATTATCCGGCCTTCAGCAGACACCCAAGAAGACACACAGGCGCTGAGTGTTGTAATTATCTTAGGGCTTTTGCCTGTCACATGTTCTCCTTATAGCAAAGACAACAGTGAAAACATGGTATTACATACAGATGAGGACTGAATTATTAGGTGTCCTATGACAATTTCATTTTTGTAAGTATTTCTCAAGCAAACTTTTATTTTGGATGCTTACATTATTTTTACTTTGCACACATAAACAAAGTTATTTCATAAAACCTAAAAAAAAAACCAGGGTCAAAATTGTTAGCCCCTCTGATGCTAATAGTAAATTGTGTATCCTTTTTGCTGGATAACAGCCTGTAGTTGTTTGTTATAGTTCACAGTCATCTCCTGATCGATCCCAGCCCATTCTTCTTCTGTGAATCTATCAAGTTCCTCCAGATTTGATGGCCTTTTGGCATTGACCTTGGTCTTTAGTTCAACACACAGATTTTTAATTGGATATAATTCATCATTGGGGTTACTGTCGTACTGGAAGATGAACCGATGGCTGAGACCCAGTTTTGCTGCTGACTACTTGAGGTTTTCTTTCATAATCTTTATAAGATTCTCAGTTCCAGACACACTGATGCATCCCCACAGTGTAATCCTCCCACCACTGTGGGTGTGGGTTGTCACCTCTCCCTTCTTTCTTTAAACATAAACAGCAGCTCCAAAGAGCTCCAGTTTCATCTGATCTAACCAAAGGACATAGTTCCAGTACGCATAATCTCACTCCAGGTTGACCTTAGTTTACTTCAGTCTGGCTTGGATGTGTCCCTTCTCCAAAAAGTGTTTTTCTTGGTCTACAACCTTTTAGTTTGTTCCTGTTCAGCGTTCCAGTGATTGTCTGCTTTGAGACAACAATTCCCAACATGGCTAAGTCATTCACTGGTGTCCTGGCAGTTATTTTGGGAGTGTTTAAACACGTGTCTCAGGCTACGTCCACACTAATGCGTTTTCATTTGAAAACACATAATTTTCTCTCCGTTTTGGCCTCCCGTCCACATTGAGATGGCGTTTTCCTCTAAGGAAAATGCACTGTTTTTCAAAACGCTCTCGAAAACGAATACATTTAAAGACTGTGCTTATGCGTCGCAGTGTGGACAGTGAAAACTGAGACTTTGGAAAACGATGAGGCACGTTAGTCATATGATGCAGTCATGTGACCAATTAAACAAAGATAGCGGAGGGCAGTTGTTTGTTCTCAATTTTGACAGCCCTATTAAAGATTATTAATATCACTTTGTACATGCTTCAGATGGCTTTTCTTCGAATTCTTTAATTCGTCCGTTTCAATGTGGACGTGGAGTGTTTTCAGACGAAAACTCAGTTTTCAAATCTATCCAGGCTAGTGTGGACGTAGCCTCAGTAGTTTCTGTCCACTGTCTTTGCAGTCTTACACTTCCTATGTGTGCCAGGTTTGTCCTCATCTGGAATATTCCTACCTGGAATACTCCAGTACTTTAGGTCACGTCACATTCTGGATACCTTGAAAGTCATATGTCAGAATGAGTGAGGAAAAACGGGATTTGTTTTTTTGTTCTTAACAATGAATAGCCATTCAGGTATCCCTGGCAATACAGCATGATACTTATTTTGTTGCACTTAAAACAGCACTGCAGCACCTTCATGGATAGAGCCTGGTCAGTGCTCTGCATGTGGCTTATTTAATTAGTCACAAACACACAACAGTGACAGTACAGATTGAAAGTTTTACAGTTTTACTAGTGTTTATGTTCAGTGCCACCATCTTGGA
This sequence comes from Copadichromis virginalis, assembly GCF_057382275.1. Taxonomy (NCBI): domain Eukaryota; kingdom Metazoa; phylum Chordata; class Actinopteri; order Cichliformes; family Cichlidae; genus Copadichromis; species Copadichromis virginalis. The sequence continues at coordinate 5,746,237 of NC_140632.1, read as the reverse complement.
TTGTTAGCTTGGAGTTGTTGGCCTTTTTAAATGTGAAATTTGAGTTGAGGGAGTCTTCCAGATTCAAACTGACTGCAAACTCTGAAATTCCGACTTAGACTTTACAATTTTTCCCTAGTCAAAGGTGTGTAGACTCTTAAGCTGCATGTATTTCAACTGTTGACTCATGCCACTGCAGCAAAATAAGGTTTTTCACTTCACCTGCAAAAGGTTGTTGATTCCAGCTAGAGACACAAAGGAAGAGCATCTGTTGTGCAGCTCCAAATGAAAACATGCAAAGCTGACTCCCGTGGCAAAGGAATACCTGAAAGCAGCTTTCTTGTCTCGTTTTATTGTTGTGGCCAACTATCACCTGACCACCCGATTGTTACAAATTCCATCCAATGTTTTATAGAAATGAAATATATTTATCTTAAAACTATGCTAGAAAAGTGCTGTCTCAGTTTTGGTTTGGAATACAGTTATGCTAGTTGTTCTTTCTTTTCCAGTTTTTATGCTAACCTCAAGAGCTGCTGATATTGAACCAAGAGTGATATTGATCTCTCATTTTGCCAAGGGAGCAAAGCAACCTTTTTTCTCGCCGAAACTGACAGTTGTAGCCAGGAGAGGTTTTAGTCAAAACATATAAAAAAAAGTTTAAAGAAAAGTGTAGTATAGCTAATTATTGCTTTCCTTGCACTTTTAACTGAAAATTGATTTTCAAAACGGAACTAAGACTTGTGATGGAGGGCTGGATGCCCAAGAAGATAAAAAAGATTTTCCCTTTCACCTTCTTATCTCCAGATCCAACTTTATTGAACTTTGCAGTTCTGCTCTCTGGCTCTCAGGAGTTGCATTGCAGTATCAAGCCTCTCGCTTTTTATCAGCTTATGTTGAAACTGAACAAGTGTTAGAAGTTACAAGACCACAAAGCAAACATACACAAAGGATTACTTGAACACAAACAGGGATTACCCATCGAGGTCTTTATGTATCTGACCTTTGACCCTGATTATCATCTGTCAACATGTGGGAGAGTGCACTAGGAGAAATTGTGATGGAGTAGTTGTTGACTGCATTGCACTAACAATTCGTCGTTGCATGGACAGACTCACTGTCTCTCACTCTCCTTTCAGAGAGCCCCAAAAAAAGAATGATTATTGATTCAGTGCAAACAAACAATATAAAAATTGATGTGTGTGTGTGTGTGTGTGTGTGTGTGTGTGTGTGTGTGTGGAAATGAAACAGGAGGTGCTGGACAAACAACAACAACTAGAAGACTGCTGTAAATCACTAAAATAAATATGAGAGGAAATTGATCAAAGCCATGAGGCAGCAGTAAGTAAATACAATTCCTACTGTATTAACTGATGCTTTCCTCCTCAAGTTTGTATTTTTTTTTTTTTTTAAAGTCCTTCTTGCCATGCCCTCAAGATCTGAGAAATCTCAGACAGAGCACGATGCATAATTAAGCATAAAAATGGCACATTACTCATGGAAAATTCACAAAAAGCTTTTTTTCTTCTCGCCTGATGTGAGCGCTTCAAAACTTCATCTCACATCAGCCTCATTTTCAAGTCAAATGTAACGCCTCATTGTTCCTTTGTGAGCATCTTGGTTTAAACTCTGCAAACCCACTTTGGTTTTTCTGCCATCGAGTATTGAAAATTTAAAAAAAAAAAAAAAGCGTGTTCTAGTGCTCATTAAAAAAGTAAACTTCAGATATACTTTTTTTTTAGCACCTAACGTGACAAGGTGCTGATTCTAATTATGCTGGGCCAGCTCAAAATGACCAAAAATTGGATCTTTTTTCTGAGGAGTGAAGGACTTAAAATTGGGAGCCTTAGTTCACAAATAAGCCATCAAAGCTCAACAGGTAATTCTGCCATTAAAATAAAACAAAGACCAAATGTAAATGTCGCACATGAGGGTGAGGTGGCACAGATGTGCTATATGTACTTAAATTAAAAATACTGCAAAAAAATAAACTTAATGATGTTACCTCCATTCGGGTGGTCTTTCAAATCTTTATCTTTATTTCGGAGATTGGAAACAAAATGTACCGGGGTGATGTGAGCCATTGTGATTTAGTGAATCCCGGACCCATTAGCTGATCTAAAATCTTACCTTTAGCTCTCTTGGGGGGCCCTAACGTTTGAGGCAAAGTGTTTATTCAAATGTTATTTTATTTTGGGGGTTGAATTTCCATGCCGGAAATAGAAACAACCAATCAAGTGTTCATGCATAAAAATAATCCCTGACTGGGTCTCTTAGGTGTTCTTGTCTCTCCATGTTTTCCTTCTTTCTTCTTGCACTGTTTAATCTGGCATTAAACAATTTGTTTCCCAGATGTTATCTGGTTTCAGCATTAGTTGGCTGCACTGTAGGATTATGTTTATTAATGGAGATATCACAGGAGAAATCTGCACTGAGCACCCTGAGCGGTGCAGTAACATATTGATTTTTGTGTCCAAACCAAAATGTGTGTGCCTGAAACCTTTTCACAAAGGGAACCAAACCGAGGAAATTTTCTTATGAAGCAAACCACTGCCACCAAGTGGGCAAACGTTTTAAATGCATGCTTTGGTGGATGTAGATCAGAGCTGTTGTTAAATGAAGGTGGCAGAAAACACATGATTATCCTGTGTGGCACGGCTCAGTTTTGAGTAAGGAAATGAGATCATAATGACTATCTGGTAATTTCTAAAAGTCATCAGGGTTGCAACATTTTCAGTAATAACTCACTTTCTTTACTTCCTTTCTTGTAGGGTCAAATGTCAGATTGCGTCTGCATCACCATTCTTGTCAGAGAATAATTGGCAGAAAACTGAAAGCCTAAAGAGTCTCACAGGCCTGTTTTGTTTACTGATAAACCTGGCATCCTTGAGATGCCTCTCTGCTTTATCGCTCTGTCTTTCTGAGGCAACTGCAGTATGCTAATCCTTGAAGACTTCAGCTCCCACCTGCCAGACCTCATTATTTTCATGCTATTTTTGAGATAAACAATGCAGAGTAGCTTAGTGCCAGCGAGATTTCCCTCCATCATACAGTAATGAAGATAGAGATGGCAAACAGGCCCAAAGGCAAAGAAAGAGACTTCATCAAATATTTGCTTATATCAAGGTCAGTTACTTTGAGACTGCACGATGCCGATCACATTACTATTTAAAATGAAAAACTTTTCAAATTTTTATGTTTAAGCTGAATTGCACATGTATTATATTCACCAGCTTTTGATTAGTGCTACATTGCATTCCGAATCATTTATTACAGATGCAGAATATGGTTTGGAATCCACAGGCCCAGACGTCATCACCCACATCACTAAGGCTGTAAACAGCAACAATGGCAAGAACAGTTTTTTGTTTAGATTTCATGTAGGGGAGACCGGGGATAGTTGTAACGTGGGTCAGTTGTAACACTTCCAATTTCTCCAATCAGGGCTAAGTTTCAAATGATGTGATTCATCCTGTACGTGCCCAATTCAGTTCTGCTATCACATGTGAAAAATCAGCACATTTTGTCAAACACAGACAATTTAACATGAAAAAAATAGTAATTTGTATGCCAAAAAGTAAGTTTTTCTACTTTATTTCAAACAGCATTATCTGCTTTGCAGTTAAACTCATCAAACTTAAATTGTGTTATTTGTATGCCTATGGGGATATATTCTGTGTAGGTCTTTAGTGCTAATGTTAGCTAGTTCATGGCTATAGGAGTCTGGGTCAGTTGCAACAGCAACAGTCTGGGTTAGTTGTAACAATAATGCAGATGTTACAACTTACCACACTATTACTTTAACTTATATTAAACAAGTTGTGGATATGACATCAGCAGAGAGAGGTTCACTGGTCACCTTTGTATATGCGGTTAATGCCATGGCAACACAATTCCTCCACTGTTTGTGTTCCCATACATACATTATGCAGACCACTGTGTCAGAGATGGACCAGTAGGACTTACTGGTAGTGGAAATAAATCAGGATGGGTGCAAGAAACAGATTTCCTCATCTTTCTGAAGCACTTTGCAAACCACACCAAGGTAAGCCATGATAAAAAGTAATGGAATTGCGATGCTGGTGCACAACTACATTTTTTCAGCTTCATTGTTATGTTCAAAATTGGTGCAAGAGTTGTAGGTTATAATGCCCACTGAGCCAATGAGGCCAAACTCAAGGAAGACCAACCAAAATGAATGAAATATTCAGTTGCAGAAAATTCCATAATTTGTCTTTTTTGGGGGGGGTTGGAATATGTTCAAAGGCTAGATTTCTGCATTCTGTCACACACACACACAGCTACATAAATGGCTCTAAGTGCATTCGTGTGTTGAATAAAAAAAGATTACATGTTAATGTTTTGTTAGTACCCTTATTTCATTGTGTTACATTTCACCCCAGGATATGTTACAACTAACCCAGACTATGGGGTTAATTGTAACATTTCACTCTTTGTGTTTGAGACCATACCATGCAATGGGTAATTGCGCTGCAGAGAAAATAGCTGCACTATTTAATAGCAGAGACATGTAAATACTTTGCATTACATTTTGAATCCACTACCTTAAAAGAGCTCCAATTTACAGACAGAAATGTCAAAAATGTTACAACTATCCCCGGTTTTTATAAAGCCTTCTTAAGTTAACAAATTGTTTTGCTTCCAGACTTGATGTCCAACCACAGGGCAAGTAAAATCACTGAAGAGTATGTAAGAAACATTGCGCTGGAAACTACCTATTTATAATAACTTGTGAATTTCTACTTGTAGTAAAATTCCAGTGTGGCATCAGCTATTCATTACAAGGGGTTAAATGCTGATTTTTAAACACAAAAAGCTACACAGAGCCCTTCTTCCTTTTCATTACCTCCATCCCTCCCCCAAACTCTTGGATCTCTTGGTCTGATCTCCAACACTTTTATCCGCATGCATACAATTACCCCCTTCCCCCCTTTCGCCCTCACACTTATGACCATTAACATGAGCACAATAGCTAAAACAGAGAGGAGGCGGCAAGCAGAAACCACAAAACCAGTCTCAAAGCTCATTGTTATTCTTTAGCCACTGGCTCGGTTTGACCTGCTCGTCTGCGGTTATATAAAGGGATTTTGTTCTTTATTTTTGCCTTGCTTATGTTTTGCACAGCATGGAATTTGTTAATATGAATATACTGCCTATGCCTCACTTCCTCTGGGTCATGACGCACTGTGGAATGAACAATTTCACCTGTTAAGTAGTCCAATTCATTCTACCAGACAATCAAATCAGGATTCAGTTGATGGAGTACAAGATTAGATATGCTCAGAAAGGGGTTGTTGGTATCCATCCAAAAACTTGGAAGGATGACCAAGTTATTTAGAAAAAGTAGAGGTATTCAACTATTTCCCCAATCTTCCATATGTTTGCAGTAAACAAGGGGTGGTTTTAATGCTTTGCACCAGGTAACCCGTGTTCATGAGCTGACATAAAGCACTGCACTTCTTAGGTTCATATGCAGTTAAAAGAAGCAAAACCTGTGCTGAGAAGAAAAACAAAACATGCCAGCATTCTTAACTGTACACTTTTCAGACGTAACAAAAAACAAATGCTCAGGTCAAATTTAGACTAAATTTATTATGGGGAATCCATAGGGTGCACAATACAAAAGAGTAGCTTATGAAAAGAAATCTTCACAGATATTTTACTGATGTAGGTAGTTCTAAAATTGTGTGCACAACGGCACGTCTTCATACATTCAATTTTTAGCTTGTTTGGTTTTTTTTTCTTTTTTTTTTTTTCACAAAATTAGATTCAGTTAAAAACAAAAAAAACAACAACAATAAAATAATAAAATACTCTGAAGTACATACTCAGAGTGTGTATCACATTCTCATTGCTATGGATGTCAGATACTGCCACAAATCACTGGTGTGCCAAAAATATGCACAAGATGTCAAGAGAAAAGTGTCACCCTAAATGGAAACCTCCTCCGATTTGGTCTGTTAAACATGATTTTTTAGCATACAGGAACCTTTTTAAGGTGGCCATTTAATCCAAGAATGTCAAGATCATTTCCTCTAAATCTAACCCAGTAGTTAAATGGAGTGGAAAAGGAGTCAAGGTCTTCTGGTTGACAAACCAGTGCTGATTTACACCACTGTAACTCCTGCCTCCAATGATGCATGGAGGCACGAGGTGAAAAGGACACCATGTGGATGTTTCTGCAGTATCACTGGCCTATTGATAACATGGCAGTAACTGACATGCTGGGAGATGGAACTAGATGGTGTAATGACTCAAGTAATACATCCAACAGTGTACTGGTACTATTAACTACTAAGTTCCTAAACAAAAGTCAAGCCAGCATGTCAAAATCTTAAGATCATTTAAAAACTACCTAAATTGTCAGCTCACCAATTCGCTCGCTAATTTGTAGTACAAAAAAATAAAAATAAAAATACACAACAACAACAACAACCTGAAAGGAAAATGCAACCCTGTTTTTTTATAACGAAAAGTAATCTTATCTGAAAACTAACACTGTTGTTTACATTCAAAGAAATAAAAAAAAATTTAAATTTTTTTTAAAAAAAAAATCATTAAATCCCCAGGCCAATTACAACGAAAAACTTACACTTAAGCATTAAGAATTAAAGAAAATAAAAAAGTTAAAGAAAAATAAGGACACCCGAATTATATAGTGGGGATGGGGATTAAAGGAGAATGTAGGAGATGCAGGTTCAAACAAAATGACACAAAACAAAAGCTTTGAACTGCCTTTTGCCTGGAGGGTAACATGCATGGTTTGAATGGACCCACAGCTCAGTTTCTTTTCACACATGTGCATGTGCAAATGTCCAGGAGGGAGGAATGACCTACTGGGGTGGTACTGGGGGGAGGAAAGGACAGAATGCATTTAAATGCTAAGCCCATGTATACAATCTTTTAGAACATTAGAACATAAGGCAACAATGTGTAGGTAGTTTGTTTAGAACAAAACGCTGCGGTATGAACGTGACATAGACTAGCAGAGCTTTCATTTTGCTCCTGAATGCCAATTTTTAAGTGGCACAAAAGCTTTTAAGCGTGAATTAGTGACACCCCGTGATGCAAGGCTCGCTTCCACATGTAGTAGGTCGAGCGAGGGGTGAACGGGAAGTAGGACCTGAATTCTTTAAATGTGGGGAAGGATTTCTCCTCAAAGCGCTGCTGTAGGAAGAGCTTGGCCTTTGCCTTAAAGTTGGCCAGAGTCACAACATCCATCGGAAACATCGACTCACCTACAGGTGCCTTTCTGTGAAGGATGTGGGTGGGGACAAAGGGGGGCATGGTGGGCCTTTCTAGAAATTTAGGGGTCTCAACAAATGGGGCTACATGCTGACTCTCCACCCTGCTTTCAGTGGTCTGGTTTTCTGTACCTGTGCTCTCCAGCGTCTTGAGGACATTGGCCTCTGTGTTCTGGGTGACCATTTTCTTTTTGTGGTTCTGGCTACTACGCCACAGCCAGTAGAGGCAAGTTGACATGGAGGGGAATTTCATCTTAAACTTTGCCAGGGACCATTTGGCCTTCTGGACGTGCAACTTTGCAGCTTCTCTGAGCTGTTTTTTGCTCATATATGCAAGCCTGTAGCTTCTGTGTTTTTGTCTGTAGATCCTCATCCTTGCCAAAACAGGCTGGCTGACATTGCGCAGCTCTGGTGACAGACTTTTGGGGCTTTGACTCTTGTCTGAGCTATCCTCACTGCTGCCAGTGCTGCCTTTGTACCCTCTGTTGAACAGCATGGCTTCTCTTCTCCAGTTGTAGTAGGTTGATCTTGAGATTCCTGGAAAATTTCTTTTAAAGATTCTGAAGGGCAAGGATGCGTTCATGGCAATGCAATTTTGCAGGCAGCGCTTAGCTTCCTGCATATGTGCAACATTGTGAGCACGTTCTGCATCCAGCTTGCCAAGGTTGAGGCCAAACATACCGGCAACGCTATCATTAGGATCCAGCTCATCCTGCTTTGCATCAGGTGATGACCAGGCTTCCTGCTCTGTGCTATCTCCTGAACTCGTCTCCCCAGTGGAAGAGGTGGTGGAGAATTTTCCTCCAGATTTCATGAGCTCATGCTTCCAGTTGTAATAAGATGACCTAGAGATCTCAGGGAAGAACTGTTTAAACAGGTGCAAAGGGATGAGCTTGCCTGATAAGTAGCAAGCTTGCAAGAAATGTTTAGCCTCATACCTGGCGGCTGACTTTTTGCAGTGTTCCTGCGTCTGCCTCTTCCAACGATAGAAGGTTCTCTTGGTGATGTTGTACTTGTCTTTCAGACTGGGATAAGAAAGCTGGGGGTCCTGAATTTGCTCGTCACTCTTAATGGCTGACACACTCTGTGTGTTGTTAGGGCTTTCAAATGTAAGGTCATTTGTGCGGACTAATGCCACAAAATGATTGGGTCTGAATGATGATTCGGACTGCAACTCACCAGACCACATAATGTGGATGGTTTGGGGCTCAAAGTCTTTGGGGCAGGTCCTCGGGCGTATGATTCTGTTATAATAGGGCCTGATTTTCAGATTGAACATGGGGTAGATTGAGTAGATGTTGAACTGAAGAACTGATGACAGGGCGTACACATGCCACATGTTAGCATAGGTGCCAGGGAAGCAGGAAGCTTTAACATCTGCATCAAAGATGGCCTCCAATACTGTTCCAGGCAGTTTTACCATGTCCTCAGACTCTTCAGCACACAGACTGAAGCGAACAGCCTGCAACATCATTTTAGAATCTATCATCCCAGACAAGTAGTATCTCTTCCACAGCGCCATTTCCACTGTGGTTCGTACCTGTGAGGGACAACAACAGGGACAAAGAAAATTTTTGTTGTTGTGCTTCTGTTCACCAATTTTAAAATTCAAGTGTAGACTTTCAACTTTAATTCATGGGGCCATTTTGCATTAACTGCTGATGAATTGCAATTTTTATACGTAGTCCCCATTTTCACAGGCTCAAAACTATTTGGATAATGAACTGACAAGTACTTCGATGGCCATGTGAGTTTTTTTGCTTGTTATTTCATGACAAATGGCAGATATAATTTTGGAAGTATTTTTCATTTTGACTGTAATTTTAAATATGACACACAAAAGACATGTCAGTACAAGTGAGAGAGGCTAGTTTTGGGCTGAAGGAAAATAAAAGGAGTGACCAAATCAACAATCTGGTCTATTCTTTACAAGAATAAATGTACTGCTTGGCTCAGAAATACCAAAAGGCTTCTAAAGCCTGTATTATACACAGTTACGGACATTGTTAGCTGGCGACCCAGCAACCAACCAGTCATTCACGTTATACTTCTTTGAAGTCCTGGGTTCATGCATAGTTGGTAGACTGTTATGTAAATTCTCCACTGACGAGTCTGTGCAATCACAAAAAATAGGCAGGCACGCAGACATCCACATAGACCATTGCTCTAACTGTCTGATGACAAAATGAAAATGAATGTATGAATGAGAAGTATGATCCCCACCTAAAAGACCCTGCATAGCGTCAACTTGCTAACGGAGATTTGATTTGTTAATCCTGATATTAGAGAACTTCCCTTTTTTTGCATGAAGCAAGCCTTAAGGTTTGGTCACATATCTATGGGGCGCCGTTTGTAAAGTGAAATATGCTGAAATTAACGGCAACATTTTTCCACATTTAGCTCAAAACAAGTCATTTTTTACAACATTTAGTAAAATATTTGTAACTTTTCATATTTAAAACAGGATTTTAAATGTTAAATATTCAATCTAAATGTTAAATGTTAAATCTAAATGTTAAATGTTAAATGTAAATATTATATTTAAATCTAAATCTAAATGTTAAATCTAAATGCTAAATGTTAATAATAATAATAATAATAATAATGGATTGGATTTATATAGCGCTTTTCAAGGCACCCAAAGCGCTTTACAATGCCACTATTCATTCACTCTCACATTCACACACTGGTGGAGGCAAGCTATGGTTGTAGCCACAGCTGCCCTGGGGCAGACTGACAGAAGCGAGGCTGCCATATCGCGCCATCGGCCTAAATGTTTAGGCTAACATGCAAATTTATTGCACGGATCAGCGGAAATACCAAAATAAAAGCTTTCCGAAAACCACCGGTGCAAAAGTGTGCCGGTAGTGGTCAGACACGTTCTCACTCCCAAAGCATAATAATTTTCGCTAGGTGACAAATTGTCAACATTTTATGCTTTCGGGTACCCAACACGTTCCTAAATTACGGCATCGGAAAAAGGAGAGCACATGAGAACCGTTTGGACTCAATCTACACGTTTGTTCATTTTCTAAAAATCGCTTTGGGAAACACTATTTTACGTCATTTAACTGCTAGTAAAGGTTAAGAATAAGGTTATAGTTAGGGATAAGGTTATGTTTAGGGCTGGAACGTCTATTATGGCGAGACCGTCATTCCACTGGAATTCAGCCATAACCCGGCACGGATCAATGACTGTATAAAAGTCATTTATACATTTATACAGTCATTGGCACGGACCATGAGAAAGCACGTCCGGCGATTTAGCTGAAAACATCGGAAGATCCGTTTCGTCGGCCATCCAAAGGTTCAGCAGTAGTGCACTCTTAGCAGCTGCAGTCTCCACTTCACAATCGCTGCAGCACATGTCCAGCAAAATCGCTGGACATGCTCGTAGGCAAGAAGTGAAGCAGCACATGGCGGGGAGAAGTGAGGAGGAGAACAGACACAATTTTGCACCGGAGGTTTTCGGGAAGCTTTTATTTTGGTATTTCCGTTGATTCGTACAATAAATTTGCATATTAGCCTAAACATTTAGGTTTAACATTTAACATTTAGATTTAATATTTAACATTTGATGAAAGGTTACAAATATTTTACTAAATGTTGTAAAAAATTACTCGAAAAAACATGTTTTTGTAAGGTTTTGAGCTAAATGTGGAAAAATGTTGCCGTTAATTTCAGCATGTTTCACTTTACAAACGGCGCCCCATACATATCCTGGTCACTCACTCTGAACCTTAACCGAAACCCCAAACTGCTTAGCTTATATCCTTTAAAAAAAAATGACAAGACATTTAAGGACCACTCGTTTCTTATGAAGCTTCTGATATGATCCATGCCACATGAACTCATCCTCAGTTTGGAATAAAAGCTATACTTCTTTAGAGTTCTCTCACTGCGTGGACATTAGGACTGCTAGCAGTCAATACCCTTACACTGAAGCACAAGAGACACTGATTAACAGTCATTCCTCCTGCTGCACAGATTAAATATTCTTTTCACAGTTGGCATCATATGATTGAGATGATTGAGAGCATTTCTGAGTGAGGATGATTGTGGTTCTTACTCCAGGATGTTTAAGAATTTAAGAAGTGGTCTTTTAAATACAGACTGCATTCACAGTCGATTTGTTCTGACAGCATCATATATTGAAATGATTTCACAATGAAAATTAGTTGCTAAATGCAGACGAGACTAAAGTTTGAGAGTACAAAAGATCTGAAAATGTTGTGCTGACATTGATGCAATGCTGACACCTTTGCAGGTGCAACATCCAAAGACATGTCAGGGCAAGTGAACAAGCACACCAGTCAGCTCTGCAACACACACACAAAAAAAATATCCCAAAGATCACAGAAGGCAACTAAAAGTACAAAATGAGAGAATTATTTGAGTGTTAAGAAAAACCAGGTTGAGCATTTCTAATGAAATCAAGAACACTCTTAAGGAGCTTGCCACATCATTTTAAAAGTATATAAAAGAGATACATTAATGTCAATATGAAAGGTTTACAGTGAGGTGCAAAGCACTGGTTACACTGAAGAACAAAGGGTCCATATTAGACTAAAACAATCTATCAAACCCTGCACCTAGTTGAGATGAACGTGTATCAATATGATGGGAAAAAAAAAACAACCTCCCATTATATGTCAGACACAGCGTTATGGCCTGGGAGTGTACAGCTGCTAGTGTAACAGAGTCCCTACAGGATCACCTCTGAAGTGAAGCTGATCAGAGTGCTTCAAAGTGCAAAAAAATGATGACCCCCCCCAAAAAATTCCAAAAGTAACACAAAAGTGTATCAAGGAAAGGAAGAAATTAGATATTTTTCCACCGGTCAAGTCAGTCACCAGGTCACAGAACATGTGTTTCAGTGATGGAAGATAAAACAAAAGACAGATAAACCCACAAAAAAGGCCTAGCAGCACATCTCAAGGGAGGAACTCCAGCACTTGGTGGTCCATGTGTTCTAGACTTCAGGAAGTCACAGCAAATTATTTTTATCCAGTGATTAAAGACAATCCTTATATTTAACATTACATAGCTTTGCTAATTAAATTAAATGAATGAAATGAGGCTGTGTATAGAAATGACTGTAGTTCTTAAATGTTTTCCCTTCCACGAAAACCAGGGGTAACCTTTTTGAACCAAGGCAGTAGATTTAGACCATTAGCGCACACGATCCTGCTTACCTGTAGCTCCAAGCTCAGTCCAGTGTTGCCCACTAACAGCAAGCTGATTGCATCAAACAGTAAGTTGCCTTCTCCATCACAGTTTAGAGGCAGGAGGCCCCTGGGTGCATCAGCTGGGTACAAACCATGAGCGGCATCGTCAACTCCTGCCCACTCAGGGAAATCCTGACAGGTGGTCTTGGGCAGCTGAAAGGCAGCGAGGACTTGCTCCACCTTCTGGGCCACTTTGGTCACTGCATCTAGGCCAGGGCTCTCTGTGGCCTCCTGGAGCTCTCCCAGAGCAGACAGCATGACCTCGTCCCTCTGAACCATACCTGTGGATCACACCAGAGATGCAAGGAAGGAGGAGGAGATAAGACCTAAAGGAAGAACAGTGGGGGGAGAGAACAATTCCAGATCCCAGGAAAACTGAAGATTATTTGAGATTTAATTATTTAAACTGTTAAATAAAATATGACCGGTAAATCTTATCCCAATGCCTTTATCACAAGTAAACTACATTACTGAGATTACTGTGGCTGAAACATGTAAAAGCAACAACTACAACAACTTTAATCCTGAATTACCAAATGCTGTTAGTAACAAATAACTCCACACCACCTCCTCCTTAATTAAGGAAAGGCTAACCTGGAAATTAAAGCATGTCTCTACTACTCATCTGAGCGAGTGTTATTTAAATGTAAAATTATTGTGTTTTCAGCAGAAGCGCAGCGTATTCACGTGATAAAATGTTGATTATCAATTATAAAATTAAAGCGAGCCCAAAACATTGCTAGAAGCTCTCACCTGCAGCTAACAGGCCTGACCCCTCCTACACTGAAGCGAGGGGGTCAGCACAGGTACGATACAGTTACATTACAAACACTAAAATCTCCTAATGCGTCAAAGCTAAACCAAAATAAAACTGGATTAAACTAAGCAGGTCCTATGCATCTGTGAAATAACACCTTTTAATTATTGAAAGTTTCATAAAACGTTATGTTTAAAATTTAGATATAGTCCCGTTAATTGAAAGAAGAACAACAAAAAAAACCCCACTTTGTTTTAACTCAAATGAGTGCATCACACTTCCGTAAATTTACAGGTCGCCTAATAAAAATGCAATTACAAAAAGTCTGTAAAATTGGCCTGGGTCATAGTGGCCCGTGATGAATATTATTTTTGTTTTTATTAAAATAGAGAAATTGTTAGCTACATTATTTAAAGGACAAAAAGAAAGAAAGAAAAGAAATCTGAACAATTTCAAAGTCATTACCTAGTATATGGCTCAATTTGCGCTGCGTCATGGCCTGTTTGTTTTGGGGGTTTTATTTACCCGTGTTTTTGTTTTCTGCCAACGCTTATTGATTACTTAAAAAAAAAAAAACACATACCACTGACGCCTTCTTAGTCACCAAAAAAAACCCCAAAACCCCCCCCCCCCCCAAAAAAAAAAAAAAACCCTGAACGAACGCCCGAACAGTAACTCCACATCACAACCCAAAACAATGATGGAAGCCATTATCTTTCTTACCTGGGCGCCTAGTGACCTAAGATGAGTATCAATGAAAACCACGTACTCTTACTGGTATCTTACTGGAGGGTTTCACAGATCATAGATTGCTTTCACGCTGCGAGTGTTTTAGTCCATTGCGTCCGTTTAACCTCTGGGAGTCCTGTTCTCCGGTGTGCAGTTGAGATGTGGACATCGATTAACGACACCTCCCTTCAGGAAACAGTCCACGGACGACCCTGGACGCCTCTCGCCGTCCCTCCCCGCGAAACACCTCCTCCTTTTCTCGTCTTCCCCGCCTGCTCCTCCTTACGTCGTGCCAGGGTCAATTTCAAAGTGAAGTGTTAACAGGAGCAAATGTGTTAGGGGCCATAAGAAGAAGGTACTTGTAGTTTTTTTTTCCTCAACGCGTTTTGGCTTGTTTTTGTTCACACTGAAAAGTTCATTTTCAAGGTTATTTGTCAAGTGCTTTCGGGTTAAGAGAGCAGCAGGGCCCCATTTTTGCTTCATTAACTGACCAACCTTACGTTTATGCTGCATAAAAATACACGTTGTCAGTTTATTTTTTTATTATATTTTTTTCCACTCAGAAGACTACAAATCAGTTTTAGGTTGTCCAGGGTAGACAGTAGTGTAAGTGCTACTTAGTTATTGAAGTGGATATGTGTAGACAGGGTGTTGACATGAGAGGAGAAAAAGGCTCCAGAAGCCCAGGTCAACTTGTTTCTATACTGTATCACTTCTAACACCTCCTCTCCTGCCTTTTGCAGGATTTCAGGGATCAAGGCCTTTTGTTCCACACACACAGAGACCCCCCCCCCACACACACACACACACAATCCCAGTGACTCTACCCTAACCCCCCACAGCTGGAGGACACCCTCTCTGGAGGACTTTTTTTTAAACCTCCAAAACTCCCCCATTGCATCCACACACCAGGGGACAAGAGCATTTGTCCCCTGGTGTGTGGATGCACACACCAGGGGACACACCAAAGATCTGTGCACTCCAAGTTCTGAGCAGACTCACTGGTGCCTGAGTTCACCGGGGTTCAAGGCTTTGGTCTGAAGCTTATCAGCTAATTGGTCAATGTGTGAATGTGGTTGCTTGTGTGGGGGGTTTACAGTAGAATGGGTACATTTTACACTTTGGTTTGTATAGTTAACACTGCAAATAATGCATACAAACACCCACTTGTTAAAAAGTGCAGCTCTAGGTGTGTGGACAATTTCTTTTCCTTTAGATTTGCATCCATTGTCTTAGTTTAAAGTCTAAAAACATGTGGACATCCACAGAAAGGGTTCACTAAAATGTAGATTTTGAAAGATGATCACTATGGTGATGCAGAAATCACAAAGTGAAACAGGCAAAGAAGCTTTTAAATACGCCGCCATATTTATTTATTTTTTTGGCCTGAATAATCTATAGAAGGAACTGAAACTGTCAGATCTGGATACTACAAGGAAGTTTACCCATATGGAAAAGAAATAGTAAAAACTTATAAAAGACTTGCATAAGATGTGGGCTACTTCATATAGTGAATCATATCAGGCTTATATGATTTACTCATGAAAGTGGCCACTTTCTCATTACTTTTATATATTGTTTTAGTAAGTATCCAAAACATACACGTTTCATTTATATAATTTTTCAAGGGATCTTACATCTGTTTTCACTCTTGTATGCTATCATACAAGTTTCACACAAGACAGATACAAACTTTGTAAGATTTATATATACCTTTTCCATATGGGTAGGTTGGTTTCAAAAGCTTGAGAACATAGTTCTTTTGGCCAATAAAGCTACTCTGACATTCATTTGAAACTGAATCTTGTTTTTCCATAAGATTGCATATGAGTTGGATTTTGTCTTCCCTAGGTTGTACAGTGTGGCAGTGCCATTTTGGCAAGGTCCATCTGGAAATGGTGATTTTTGATCTCAGGAAGGCTCCACTTGGATGAATAGAGTGTGAGAGACCACACACCACACACATCATTACAAATTTGACTGAAAAGTACATTTTATGTAGTTCTAGTTCAGTAACATTTTAAAACATCTTCATGTCTGCTCTTAAATTTCATCTGTACTTTAGTGGCTTTCAGGCAATTGGCAGAAAAGGTACTCTATCCATCTTCACTTCTTGCATTCCTATGTTTGACATTAAAATAATCGTACGTCTTCAGAATCTGATAAAGATATTTGCTTCTACTTAACATTGTATGGAATAAGTGCCTTTAGCCAATTCCAGTGAGGCTCCTCATGTGTATTCATGCCACCTTTCTTGTCAGTGTTTGTCTTCACCATCTCCTCAACCCCCGCAGACTCCTGGCTTTAGCCTTAGGTGTGTAGATTAGCTGTGCTGCGTTGCACTGTGAACACAGTAGTGGGCTGGCTGCAAGTATTTAAAATGTAAATAGGGCAGCACCAGGACCGGCTCCAGGAATTTCTTACCTGCTGTGGATGCATGTCTGTGTGTAAGTGCGAGAAAGAAGGGACAGAGCTTTAGATTGCATCTAACATTGCACTCTATACAAATTTAATTAACATTCATGGCACAAATTGCTGAATGGTCAGTTTCTTGTACTCCATCACTTGCATGAACATGCGACTCTGCTAAACGATTCAGTTAGACTTGTTGTGCTTGTTGTGCTTTTTATGTGTTATCAATCCAGTGTTTTGTTTGTGTACATGTGCTTCAGTTTCTTCCCAGTTACTCCACCTGGTTTGCAGAGCAATTAATTCAATTTAACAAGTACTACAATTTGCATAGGAGTGGCCAAGCATGGAACTGATTTGCCTAAATCTAAATATTTTAAAATATTTAAAAAATTCAGTTTTCAGTGTTTTTGAACTTGAGATTGTACAGCCAGATAATTCTGGAACTTAACATATAAAGCATACAGTGATTAACAAGTTATTTGACCACCACAAAATGTATCGTTTACATGTTGGAACAGCTCAGTACTGTGTTTTATGTGTTATGCTTCTGTAATGGTTAATCCACCAATATGCCCAGGCTCTTTAACCAAATTGTTGTTCTTATTGTTAAAATATAATTACTGTTGCTATCAATGAATTTTTAAAAAAAATATTGTTTAAAAAGCACATTATTATCTTTGATTAAGTTTTTTACTTGCATTCCTAAACATAAAAATTAGTTTTAGAGGTTGAATGTGTTGAATGTGCTGGTTTAAAAACATCTACTTACATCTCTTCAACTTTCTTCTTTTTCTTATCTCACTTCTTGCTTCATTTTCTTATCACTGATCCTACTGCCCAGCTGAAAGTTGCAAAAATTTCTTATTCCGGGTGTCTTTCTTTTGTTGCACTACCTAAATACCCTTGCCATTGTTTAACATTAACATGTGTATTTCCTATGCTGACTGACCTGTTTGGAGCTTGTCTACTGTCCCATTTCAAGGGATTCTTGTGTGGTAGTACACAGTAGTTGATATATTAAATCTTGGTGATTTCTCACTGCTCATCATTTAAGAGCTCAGCCCCTACAAATGAACTCAGTGGATTTTTTACTAGCTTTTCTTTTCTTTTCTAATAATCACCCAAGGGTTTTTATAACATCCAGACTTGCTCCAGACTGGCTGTTATAATACTGTAGGACAAAGTTAAATTTGATTTGTTCTGCTAGCTGCGTCCTTTTTTAACTGATACTTTTTTCAACAAACCTACCTTTTTGCTGGATAGCTTTCTTTACCTGACCGTTTGTTGTTCCCTACGGAGCCACAGTGGCATTTCTAATGCCTCAAGCATATACTGGTGTTGTTTTCATTGCCCCTAAGCAAATCCTCAGAGACAAGCCTGAATAATATTTAGGTGTGACGATGCCGACTTGGCTGCTGAACCATACCCCACACATTGATTTCCTTTTTGCCCAGACAATCTATGCATGCACATATATTTTAATATTGCAGTATCAGCTTCTCGTTCTTGCCCCACCACATAACCCATGACATTACTGCCGTTCTAACTGTATTACTCATATGCAGTGCATGCCGACTTTTATTAGTGATTTTTTTTTCACATTTAGAATCTAATTCAGTTCCCCATGTTTCCACTTTCCACCAATTTGTCCACTTTCCTATCATTTTTAAAAAAATGATATCTTCAGTATATTATTCCATTATATAAAGTATTAACCTCATTCAGTGCAGTTTGATCATCAACCTCTTATTTCTCACCACTGCACACGGTTTCCACATCAGATAACACTGTAGCTGCTGCCTGTTAATTAACCTGGGCAGAAGAGGTGGTCCAGGGTGGAGCCTGCTTTGAAGAAGAGGCCCAAGAAAAGAACTAAAGCATGAGACTTGACAAACAGCATTTGGGGGTGGGGAGGTCTTTTTGTAATGAATTCTAGTCATTGTCTGTAGTTTTCCCCTTTTTGCTTGTAGACCAGTGCATTTCCTATATGCTGTTTTTGTTAAGTCAGTTAGACGTGGGTAGGCAGAAAATCTCTTTGTCCAGAGGAAACCAAAATTTGCAATTGCCACTGTCACTTCCTATACTGCGAACCAGGTGTCATCACCAAATCTCTCAAGTTAATAGCGACCATCCATGTCAGAGTATGACTCTGACCTAAAGCACAATTATCATCCATCTGAACCATGTTTGTAATCTTATCATCTGTGTATTTTAGATTTAAACACACTTTTGCACCTTAAATTTTAAACCTTAAATTACATTTACATGTTTAGTAAATACACAGAAGAAAAATCACTGGATTAAAACTTCAATCTCAAAAGGAAGCAGATCTTTTTTAATATATCAAACACATCAATGCTGAGAATATAGTGATATATAAAGGGAGTGCAAAAATATTAGTCAAGTTGTATTTTTGAGGAATAATTTTATTATTGAACAACAACGATGTTCTCAATGAACCCAAAAAACTCATTAATATCAAAGCTGAATGTTTTTGGAAGTAGTTTTTAGTTTGTTTTTAGTTTTAGCTATTTTAGGGGGATATCTGTGTGTGCAGGTGACTATTACTGTGCACAATTATTAGGCAACTTAACCATAACACAAATATATACCCATTTCAATTATTTATTTTTACCAGTGAAACCAATATAACATCTCCACATTCACAAATATACATTTCTGACATTCAAAAACAAAACAAAAACAAATCAGCGACCAATATAGCCACCTTTCTTTGCAAGGACACTCAAAAGCCTGCCATCCATGGATCCTGTCAGTGTTTTGATCTGTTCACCATCAACATTGCGTGCAGCAGCAACCACAGCCTCCCAGACACTGTTCAGAGAGGTGTACTGTTTTCCCTCCTTGTAAATCTCACATTTGATGATGGACCACAGGTTCTCAATGGGGTTCAGATCAGGTGAACAAGGAGGCCATGTCATTAGTTTTTCTTCTTTTATACCCTTTCTTGCCAGCCACGCTGTGGAGTACTCGGACGCGTGTGATGGAGCATTGTCCTGCATGAAAATCATGTTTTTCTAGTGATGGGACGTTCTGTATCGAGGCTTCGGAGCGTGTGTCGAGTAATGGAGGGGGCGTTTCCGCGAAGCGCGTATCGAGGCTTGCTTCATTTATGGGAGGAGCTGAAAATGATGACGTCCGAAGCCTCGCTGCCCGGCTGTACCACGTGACTGGTTCATGAAGTGGTTCGAACTTTGCCGCGAGATATGACAGCGATATAAACCCCTCAGACTTCATTCAAAAATGTGGGTGTTTGATGGAGAGTTGCGGTTAGTGAGAGTTTGGAGACCGTTTGGAGGTTTATGAGAGTGAGGAAAGTCAGGAGAGAATGGAGCCAGCTAAGAAGAGGAGCATGTCCTCCCCTGTGTGGGAACATTTTGATCTTATTCCTCCCAACAAGGTATGTAAATTTCTACAGAAGATGTATTTTCATGATACTGATGGTGCAATACAATTTATGTTGAGCTGTCTTGACTTTTGTACAAGGTGAAGTGTTTTCTATGTGCCAGGGAGCTGGGATATAACAACAACAACACCTTATCCATGCTTAGGCACTACAGAGCTTTGCATGAGAATAAGGGGGACACCGATTGTGGAGCAAGACCAGGTGAGCCATCAAATGCAATGATAATATAGGATGCAGTAATGTTACTAAATGATATAACAATATTATACAACTGTTATAAGTTACGTATGTGATATTTATATTTGTGCTTTATCTTTATTGTCTTTCCTCAGGAGAAAAATCTCAAATAGATGAAGACCTGGTCAGCATGGTGATTGAGGACTCCCAGCCATTTAGCATTGTGGAGGACAAAGGATTCAAAAGATTTGTTAAATCATTAAATCCTAGCTATGTTCTCCCCACTAAAAAGGTCATAAAAGCAGTGAAAATTTAGTTTTTACAGAATAAAATGTGAACAGGCAGTGTGTAGCTGTCCATACCTCAACGTTACAAAAGCACAACCACTGTCCACACCCCAACCACACCTCACCTCACAGTAAATGATCATTTCCATTTCAAGCATTTCCAAATAATCATTTCCCATACTGCCACTATAAATATACACAGTATACTGCCATCACTACAATATACATGTTTTACACACTCCTTTTGTTGTTGACATTTACAGGCTGTGTGCAAAATGCCACACTCTTCAAATTCATGCCAGCTATTATTTTTACGTCCTGCTAGAGCAAATGAAGCTTCATGAAGCTTCGCGTTGGGGTGAACCAATTGGATGAAAAGCTTCAGTGCTTCATGGGGCTTCATCTGCCCATCACTATGTTTTTCTTGAAGGATGCAGACTTCTTCCTGTACCACTGCTTGAAGAAGGTGTCTTCCAGAAACTGGCAGTAGGACTGGGAGTTGAGCTTGACTCCATCCTCAACCCGAAAAGGCCCCACAAGCTCATCTTTATGATACCAGCCCAAACCAGTACTCCACCTCCACCCTGCTGGCGTCTGAGTGGGACTGGAGCTCTCTGCCCTTTACCAATCCAGCCACGGGCCCATCCATCTGGCCCATCAAGACTCACTCTCATTTCATCAGTCCATAAAACCTTAGAAAAACCAGTCTTGAGATATTTCTTGGCCCAGTCTTGACGTTTCAGCTTGTGTGTCTTGTTCAGTGGTGGTCGTCTTTCAGCCTTTCTTACCTTGGCCATGTCTCTGAGTATTGCACACCTTGTGCTTTTGGGCACTCCAGTGATGTTGCAGCTCTGAAATATGGCCAAACTGGTGGCAAGTGGCATCTTGGCAGCTGCACGCTTGACTTTTCTCAGTTCATGGGCAGTTATTTTGCGCCTTGGTTTTTCCACATGCTTCTTGCGACCCTGTTGACTATTTTGAATGAAACGCTTGATTGTTCGATGATCACGCTTCAGAAGCTTTGCAATTTTGAGACTGCTGCATCCCTCTGCAAGATATCTCACTATTTTTGACTTTTCTGAGCCTGTCAAGTCCTTCTTTTGACCCATTTTGCCAAAGGAAAGGACGTTGCCTAATAATTATGCACACCTGATATAGGGTGTTGATGTCATTAGACCACACCCCTTCTCATTACAGAGATGCACATCACCTAATATGCTTAATTGGTTGTAGGCTTTCGAGTCTATACAGCTTGGAGTAAGACAACATGCATGAAGAAGATGATGTGGACAAAATACTAATTTGCCTAATAATTCTGCACTCCCTGTAGTGATATTAAACACATGGCAAAGGTTTTCTTTTGTTTTGTACAGCATGCTTTTTGTGTTTGACACAGGTGTATTGTGTGGATTCGCACTCTTGAACCCACAGTGTGTCTTAGACTGCAGAGAGATTATTGTCTGCATGCATCACATCATCTACATTCATCACCTAAACAAATAGACAAATAGACAAATAGACATATTTATTCACTTTAAAAGCAGGTTAGCAGTTTACATTCTTTGAAGACCTACATTGATGGAAGTAATTGCGTTAGATGGGTCATTAAGTAACTGAATTCCTACAAAAATAAATAAATAAAAAACACATGCATTCATATTATTGATATGATTGCATGTATTGTGTCCTTTGAGGTCTGAAAATAGAGATTAGGTACTTTTTAAATGTT
The DNA here is from genome assembly GCF_057382275.1 of Copadichromis virginalis. Taxonomy (NCBI): domain Eukaryota; kingdom Metazoa; phylum Chordata; class Actinopteri; order Cichliformes; family Cichlidae; genus Copadichromis; species Copadichromis virginalis. The sequence continues at coordinate 5,724,250 of NC_140632.1, read as the reverse complement.
GAAATAATGTTCTGCAATGATGAGACATGTTCTTTAACACCACATCTAATCTTAAAGAATAAGAGTTAGAAAATAAGCAATGCTGATATAGTGTCTTGGTCTATTTCAGCTTTACTATGTTTTATCATCACTATTATAATCGGACCACTTCTAACTAGCTCTCTTTAATTGGGTCTCTTTAAGCGAAGTATGAAAAATAATTTAAACAGATTTCTGCCAAAAAATAAATAAATAAAAGTGAAATACACTGGTTGTCTTTTGCTGTACTTGGGATGATGCTCACAGGTGTCTGAGCTGGTAAAAGCAATGTTTACAATGCCCAAATGGTGGTTTTAGAAAAAAAAACAACTTCAAAATAATATATAGATCTTGCTGGATTATCTGAAATATGTAAATGAGGATTATAAATTCACCTATGCAAAACAAACCTTTTTTTTATTGTATATGAATAAGAATAAATCTGTACTTAGAGGTTCAGGTTCTTGATCCACGATGAAGCCTCTTTCTCTCCCTTTCAGTGCTACAAAAATACATTTGTTATTATCTTTTCTTTTACTTTCAGTATGTCAGAGTCTACTGCAGGGTTAACAGTTAAACAAACCTGACACCCTGACCCACAGCTCCACTGACATTTTGGCTTGCTCATCCACAATCATCCAGCACCTGAATTTCTTGTTTTGGGGACTTTGAAGAGTGACAGTCAGAGTTATATCACAAGCAGTCTGCTGCTTAATCTGATACTGAGCGTCCTCTTGTATTTGAGCACCAGTTTCATGCACCCACGTCTGAATGATCAGCTTTTGTTGCTGTTTATATCAATGTTTTTGCTTTGGGTAGGTGAACAGAATATTCTGTAGTGACAATGTTTCATCGGGCATGAGGTTATGAGAGAAACAAGAAAATGTGTTAATTGCATAGATTCGTTACTCAGGGCTTTCTTGTTATTATCCTACAAAAAGGCTTTCATGTTGCTAGTGGATTGGATTAACGGAGATGTTCGCGCGGCACGGAACACCGCCTTTGCCTCCGCGAACACATCGGACTACAAACACGCACATTACCAACTCCGGAAGACGATCAAAGCAGCCAAACGTGAGTACAGGGACAGGGTGGAGCAACAGTTTGACAACCCTCAGAGTATGTGGCAGGGACTAAACACGATCACAGACTTTAGAGGGAAAACCAGCACACCGCAGACCACGGCCTCTCTGTGTGAGGATCTAAACGTATTCTACGCTAGATTCGACACAGCGAACACCATGAGACCGGACAGTGTGCGCACCGCGGATGACGTCAGTGCGCACACTGTGTCTGAGGAGGATGTGCGGAAGTGCTTCAGGAAGGTGAACGCACACAAAGCTACTGGTCCGGACGGGATTCCCGGCCGCGTCCTCAAGTCATGCGCGGCTCAGCTGGCTGGAGTGTTCACGCACATCTTCAACCTTTCCCTCTCTCTGTCTGTAGTCCCAGCCTGCTTCAAAATGGCCACCATCGTCCCTGTACCCAAATCCTCCACCATCTCCTCATTGAACGACTGGCGACCTGTAGCCCTGACCCCCATCGTAAGCAAATGCTTCGAGAAGCTGGTCAGGGACTTCATCTGCTCTGCACTACCCGACTCACTGGACCCTCTACAGTTTGCATACCGCCACAACAGGTCCACTGATGATGCCATAGCCCTGACACTACACACTGCCCTGTCACACCTGGAGAAGAGAGACACGTATGTGAGGATGCTGTTTGTAGATTACAGCTCAGCATTCAATACCATCGTTCCCTCGAAGCTGGACAGGAAACTGCAGGATCTAGGACTGAGCAGCTCCCTCTGCAGCTGGATCCTTAGCTTCCTGTCTGACAGACGCCAGGTGGTCAGACTGGGCAGCATCACCTCATCCCCCATCACACTGAACACTGGTGCTCCACAGGGGTGTGTACTGAGCCCTCTCCTGTACTCACTCTACACCTACGACTGCACAGCCACTAACAGCTCCAACATCATTGTGAAGTTTGCGGACGACACTACAGTGGTGGGTCTTATCACCAACGGTGATGAGACGGCTTACAGGGAGGAGGTCAGCGCCCTGACCCACTGGTGTCAAGACAACCATCTCACCCTCAACGTCGCAAAGACAAAGGAGTTGATAGTGGACTTCCGGAGGTGCAGAGAAGTACACACCCCCATCACCATCAACGGCGCTGCTGTGGAGAGAGTGAGCAGCTTCCGGTTCCTTGGAGTACATCTGGCTGAGGATCTTACGTGGTCAGTACACACAAACAAAACAGTGAAGAAGGCGCAGCAGCGCCTCTTCTTTCTCAGGAGACTGAAAAGATTCGGCATGAGCCCCCGCATCCTCAGGACCTTCTATCACTGTGCCATTGAGAGCATCCTCACTGGATGCATCACCACCTGGTATGGCAACAGCACCGCCTACAACTGCAAAGCTCTCCAGCGAGTAGTGCGGTGCTCTGAACGGATAATTGGAGGTGAGCTTCCCTCCCTCCAAGACATCTACAGGAAGCGCTGCCTGAGGAAAGCGGGGAGGATCATCAAGGACTCCAGTCACCCCAGCCATAAACTGTTCAGACTGCTTCCATCAGGAAGGAGGTTCTGCAGCATCCGGTCCCGTACCAGCAGACTGAGAGACAGCTTTTTCCATCAGGCCATCAGACTGCTGAACACGTCATAGACACCTCAGCTTCACTACTGGAACTTCAACATTATGCACTCCACACTGTATATAAATGCCACTTGTTTTGCACATATTCAACTCTGTATATTTTATATATTATTATTATTTTTTTTTTTTTTTTTTTTTTTTTTTTACTATTTAATTTGTAAAAATGTGTATACACACACACACACACACACACACACACACACACACACGTAGGAAAATATTTAGTATACACATCCAGAAATGCATACACTATTATATATTGTACATATATTTATTAGTTTCAGGTTGGCCATTCTTGTATTTTGCTCGTTTGTGTTGTTGTGTTTGCACATCTCTGTTGCTTGTGGGGCTCGCACACAAGAATTTCACTCGCATGTGCTGTGCCAGTGTGCCTGCACATGTGATGTGACAATAAAAGTGATTTGATTGATTTGATTGATTAGTGCTTGCTGATGTGAGGAGAGTGACAGTGGTGATGTCCAGCATCTTTCACAGTGAGATCTTTGATTCTCAGAATGCATTTTGACTCATCATCCTATGATATAGATGCCTGGATGACTCCGTTTGGTAGTACAGCATTGTAATCAGTTTCTATTTTTGTGCCAAGATTTTATACAGTGAGGAAGCAGATAAAATCTTTTGCACATGGAAATGTAATATTATAAACTCGTTCTTAAAATATTGAACAATCTTTCCCAGTTACACCTGTGGAAAGAGGAACAAGAGGCTCTAAGATCCTGGAAATAAAAGATTAGATTATCAGACTGAGATAGCATGATGAGACTGGGTTCATTTGTCTCTCATTCTACAGTGGGGCAAAAAAGTATTTAGTCAGCCACCGATTGTGCAAGTTCCCCCACCTAAAATGATGACAGAGGTCAGTAATTTGCACCAGAGGTACACTTCAACTGTGAGAGACAGAATGTGAAAAAAAAATCCATGAATTCACATGGTAGGATTTGTAAAGAATTTATTCATAAATCAGGGTGGAAAATAAGTATTTGGTCACCTCAAACAAGGAAAATCTCTGGCTCTCACAGACCTGTAACGTCTCTGTAAGAAGCTTTTCTGTCCCCCACTCGTTACCTGTATGAATGGCACCTGTTTGAACTCATCATCTGTATAAGACACCTGTCCACAGCCTCAAACAGTCAGACTCCAAACTCCGCCATGGCCAAGACCAAAGAGCTTTCGAAGGACACCAGGAAAAGTATTGTAGACCTGCACCAGACTGGGAAGAGTGAATCTACAATAGGCAAGCAGCTTGGTGTGAAAAAATCAACCGTGGGAGCAATCATCAGAAAATGGAAGACATACAAGACCACTGATAATCTCCCTCGATCTGGGGCTCCACGCAAGATCTCATCCCGTGGGGTCAAAATGATCATGAGAACGGTGAGCAAAGATCCCAGAACCACACGGGGGGACCTGGTGAATGACCTGCAGAGAGCTGGGACCAAAGTAACAAAGGTCACCATCAGTAACACACTACAACGGCAGGGAATCAAATCCCGCAGTGCCAGACGTGTTCCGCTGCTGAAGCCAGTGCATGTCCAGGCCCGTCTGAAGTTTGCCAGAGAGCACATGGATGATACAGCAGAGGATTGGGAGAATGTCATGTGGTCAGATGAAACCAAAGTAGAACTTTTTGGTATAAACTCAACTCGTCGTGTTTGGAGGATGAAGAATACTGAGTTGCATCCCAAGAACACCATACCTACTGTGAAGCATGGGGGTGGAAACATCATGCTATGGGGCTGTTTTTCTGCCAAGGGGACAGGACGACTGATCCGTGTTAAGGACAGAATGAATGGGGCCATGTATCGTGAGATTTTGAGCCAAAACCTCCTTCCATCAGTGAGAACTTTGAAGATGAAACGAGGCTGGGTCTTCCAACATGACAATGATCCAAAACACACCGCCCGGGCAACAAAGGAGTGGCTCCGTAAGAAGCATTTGAAAGTCCTGGAGTGGCCTAGCCAGTCTCCAGACCTCAACCCCATAGAAAATCTGTGGCGGGAGTTGAAAGTCCGTGTTGCTCGGCGACAGCCCCAAAACATCACTGCTCTCGAGAAGATCTGCATGGAGGAATGGGCCAAAATACCAGCTACTGTGTGTGCAAACCTGGTAAAGACCTATAGTAAACGTTTGACCTCTGTTATTGCCAACAAAGGTTATGTTACAAAGTATTGAGTTGTATTTTTGTTATTATTATTATTATTATTATTATTATTATTATTTATTGTCATTGTCAAAGAACAATGAAATTGCGTTTGGGGCTTCCGTACAACCCGTAAAAAAAAAAAAAAAACAGCAGCAGGTGGAAAAGGTGGCGCGCAGGGTGATGTTGGTCCCGCAGGATACTGTGCACCCTCCTCAGACAGCAAGTGGGGAAGATATTACTAATCTCTGGCAGAATTGTTCCAATAATTCTGCCAGCTTCTTTCACCACCCGCTGGAGTGCTTGCTGGTCGGCCTTGGTGCAGCTGGGGAACCACACTAGAAATCCATGCGTCAGGACACTGCTGATGGCACAGTTATAGAAGTTCAACATCAGAGGTCTGGGAATGTGTGCGCTCCGTAGTCTCCTCAGGTAGTAGAGGCGCTGTTGGGCCTTCCGTGCAACTAAGGTGATATGGTTGCCCCAGGACAGGTCCTCGGTCACAGTTACCCCCAAGAATTTAAAACTGCTCACCCTCTCCACCGCCTCACTGCCAATGAAGAGAGGCAGATGGTTGTTATGACCCTTCCTCCGGAAATCTACAATGATCTCTTTGGTCTTTTTGGTGTTTAAGACCAAGTTATTGTCGTGGCACCATGACTCTAGTTGTTGCACCTCTGTCCTGTAGTTTGTCTCATCGTTGTTGGATATAAGTCCGAGCACTGTGGTGTCATCGGCAAACTTAACAATGAGATTGGACGCGCAGGAGGAAATACAGTCATGGGTGAAGAGAGTGTATAGCAGAGGGCTCAGAACACACCCCTGAGGGGCACCGGTGTTCACCACAAGGGTGGAAGAGGTGTTCTTACCCACTCTGACACTCTGTCTGCGGTTAGTGAGGAAGTCCACAATCCAGTTGCACAGAGAGGAGTTGAGTCCCAGTTGGTGGAGTTTGGGACGGAGTTTATATGGCCGGATGGTATTAAAAGCCGAGCTGTAGTCTACAAAGAGGAGCCGTGCATAGGTGTTCCTGTGTTCCAAGTGCTTCAATAATGTGTGCAGCACTATGGCGATCGCATCCTCAGTTGACCGGTTCTCCCTGTATGCAAACTGGTGCGGGTCCAGAGATGGTGGAAAAGCAGCTCTGATGTGTTATTGACCAAATACTTATTTTCCACCCTAATTTATGAATAAATTCTTTACAAATCCTACCATGTGGATTCATGGATTTTTTTTTTTTTCACATTCTGTCTCTCACAGTTGAAGTGTACCTCTGGTGCAAATTACTGACCTCTGTCATCATTTTAGGTGGGGGAACTTGCACAATCGGTGGCTGACTAAATACTTTTTTGCCCCACTGTATGTGTTCTGATCAAAGATAAAAGCAGCAGCCACATAATAATATGACATTACCAACCATCCCGTGTGTGAATCTATTCACGAAAAATTCAGGTTTACTGTCATTGCGCTTCAACTGAAATTGAATTCAGTAGAACGCTGTAATACAGCCTTTTTTCTAATTTCTGAACATTTACATTTAATTTAGTGTGTTCAGTACCTATATAGTATATAAATACTTTATGAGTACAGGAGAAGAATGGATTAACAGGTGGAGATAAAAGAAATAAAATTATACTCTGCACAATTTGGCTTTCCTTGGTAATGGATGTAATCCATGCAGTTGGATTATCTAAGCACTAAGATTCTCTTATCCTAACTTTTTATGAATTCTGGTTCACACTTGAACTCATGACAGTGTCGACTGAGGTCAATAAAAATGAAAACATCCAAGGTTTTTGTTTTGTTTTGTGTTTTTAACTATAACATCACAAGTGTGCATTTTGTGTGTTTTATTTTGTATTCAATTTTGTGTCTTTAGTTGTTTTGCTTCCCTTGTTACTCTTAAACTGTGGCTTTCATTTAGTTTTATGTATTTGTTTATTGTTTTTATGTCCATGGTGTAAGTAGATCTGTTCTGGATAAAAAAAATATGCAAATACCTTTAATATGAAATTATATATTTCTACCACATTCTACTTAACTATCAAGTAAATAAATATACAGATGTTATTCTGTAATGCTGTATTAGTGCTAGTTTTTATCAGCCATTGGTTTGGTTTTGTTAAACAGATGTGACAAAACTGTTTATGATGGTTTACTACAGTGTAACTATTTGCACACATGCCTTGTTCAAGTTTTAGCTCCTCATCCACAACCTTGTGTCGCCCTCAGTGTCAGACAGTTAGTTCAACTTCTCTTCTTGTTGTTATCCTAAGATGTAATTTTCCCTGCATTTGGTAATCGGTTAGAGTTTAGATATAGTTTGAAAAACAATGTGAAAGTTTAAATGAAAATATCCATCACTGCATGATTTATGTGTCATTTATAGTGTAACACTCGGGCATTAAAGTGGACTGGAGGGATTTGAAACAGCGTTTTAAGTGCTGATGTCGATAAGTTGTGGTCGTGGCACTTCAGCATCCAACTACCACTGCAGAAGAGGAGCGAGTGCAAGCAGAGCAACAAATATCAGGAAAACACACAAACTTTCTGCAGAGTTTATTGCACAATGTGTCTGCCAGCTAAAGGAACAGATGCTGGATTTATAGAGGTGCAAAGTAATGAAGTACAAATACTTCATTACTATACCTAAGGAGAATTTCCAGGTATCTGTACTTTACTTGAGTATTTAATTTTAATTTTACTCCCTATATTTTTACACAAATATCTGTAGCTTCTACTCTTTACACTTTAGGTTTAACACATTTTCAGGATGTTTTTATTGAAGGATTGAGCCTTGGTGGTTCCTGTGTAGTTCCTGAACATCTTAATCAGTTTCCTCATAAAAGGATGAAAGTCTGGCCCTATAACCTTGGCAAAGTTACATCCAAATAACTTCTAATTGCAATTGTTTAAACTGATGATCTTGGAATTTACAGTTGTTTAGAAATGAAAGGGACCTTTTCTAACTTGTTTGCCTTAGATCTTCACAGAGTTCCTTGCACTTTCTTATTGTTCTGGTCAAACCAGTCCTTTTTCATGCTAGCAAAGAGACGCTACAACTTGTACTCAATCACGATCACTAAAAAGTTAATATGCATCAGCCCTGTCAACTTTATTGACTTTGTTGAACCTTCAGCAGGGCTGGAATGCCACAAAAATTGGCCCTGGCATTTTGACTAGAGACCGGCCCACCAGGCATTATAGGAAAAACAATAAAAAGGCTTTGAATGAAAAAAACAAAACAAAAAAAACCAGTCTTGTTGGCATATATGTATGATTTCTATACATTTTACATCAGATAATTATTTAATAAAAGCTAGACATTTTAAATAAGAATAAGAAAGAAAAGTATTTCTTTGTGCCCCACTTTCCCTGTTAATGCCCTACCTGCCCCCCTGGCAAAACTCTGCTAGACCCGCCCCTGCACAGTTACTAGCTGTCAGCTACTTAAGAAGGACAAACAACACCTTAAGAAGGTGTTGTTTGTCTCTCAGAAACAGTTCATAACTTCCCTTCAACTCATTCATGTCACCTAAAAGATAAACCTGTTTCTCCATCACCTGCTCAGCTCAGTAAGGACATCTCCTGGTACTAGGACCAGCAGCGTTTACAGACATGGCTCCAGCAAACATCAGCTGATACTAGAAAGTAATATAAAATAAATTCTAACAACAGCTTATCAAACTTAAACGTGTTGTTTAGCGCGATATCCGCTGGTTTCCTCTTTCTGACGCAAAGTGGGCGATAAACAAACAAAACACGGGACTTGCGTCAGAAAAGCCGATCAGCTGATCATTGATCAGTAGCAACAGGAGAGGGAGGGGAAAGACTGAGAGAAGAAGACACAGAATAATTCAAGCACTGTCTTTTTTTCATTCTAGCTGAAGTACGGGACAAATCACGTTCCTTTTCACCTCCACACTATTTTCTTCTGTTTGACTGTGATAAGACTGCTTTCAGCGCCCTTGCCCAAGCAAGGGGGAGGGTGTATCCGACCTCCTTGCCCAATCAACCACATTTCATTGTTTATACCGCTACAAAAAAAATCACCATCGGCCCATCGGGCAATTGCCCGGAATTTTCCACGGCCAGTCTAGCTGTGACCTTCAGCATCACTTATTAAAGATTTAGGGGAGGATTTGTATATATTTGAGCCCGCATGTATACTCTTGATCTATTGTGGATTAGAGAAATCCCAAAATAAATTTGTGCACCCAATTCTCGTTTTTTAGTTTTTCTGGAAAAAAGAACAATTCAAAGAAATTTAAAAAGAAAACATTCACGCACAGATGAGTGGATGTAAACTTCTCAAAACAAAGGTAGGTTGTCATCTAGTGACGAGTCAGTGTAAATGCAGGTTGTTGTCATTGTTTTTTAATTCAACACTGAAGCCTGAAAGAATGTGTAATGTATTTGTTGTTGTATTTAATGTAGTAGTATTTCAACTACACTTTGATCAAATCGGGTTTGGCCCTTGAAATCTATATCTCCAACTCAAGTAAAGAAGAGGTGTGATTATTACTGTTCAGAAAATGCATATGTGCTAATCGCAGAGCTACAGACACACAAGCAGTATTGTCTGATTGTCAGGAATCTATTATTGTAGGGTCTTTACCTTACAGTATAAAGTATCTTGAGGTGACTGTTGGTGTGAAGTAAAGATGAAAAACTGCATTGACTAAGAAGACTGAGATAAAAGAAACAAGCAACTATTGAAATTATTTTTATTTACCCAGTTGTACAGATCTTTATTGCCAAAATAGACAAATAGGTTCTGCATGGCAAAAATATCACGTCTCAGCTTTTTTGTGAAAATACACCAGGTACCTTAAACTGATTAAAGACAGTTTAAACTTAAACGTGGTCATTCAAGGCATTGCACTGCATTATTACTTTAGAATAAAAAATATATAATATATATTTAACCAGTCACTTCAAAACAATCCTGCATTATCAGAATTATATCCTGTAAGTATTGTATCTTTTAAAGAGCTGGATTAAATAAATTAAATATTTGTCATGTAATATGCTTCAGATGTACTTTATAGCCACAGATACCAGTCGCTGTTTGAGAAGTTGAATATAGAGTTAAACAAAAGCAACTTTTGCATACATGGCAATCATGCTTTCATTCATCACCGCCACCACAACACAACTCTGTTTAAGTGAAGCATCATTGAAAGACTCCCCCAAAATACTTAACTCTTAAACTCTTAAAATAAAAGACCTCCACATCAAAACAGGTGTGTTACATTCAACAAACGTGGAATTAGTGCAGCTGCAGGTAAGTAGATTGTTTTAATGCAAAACATGTTGGGTTTAATTTGCTGCCAGTGTGAGAACTTAAAAGCTCGAAAAAGCTTTGATTGGAGTCTGACAGGACTGACAGAAAAGTATCCCCTTATTGAGAAGAAAACCTCAAGGTCATAGCAACATTTACATTTAAACATGAACACTGATCCAAAATTTCTTCTTTTAAATTTGTTTGCTGTTCTTCATTCAGCAAAGGATGTTACACCACCAGAGCTTAAAGGCAGTTATGGTTAAAGAAATCTGGATCTGTTTTCCCTGAAACAAGACAAAGTCAGAAGAACACCAAAGTGCAATGAATCACCTAGAGCAGGGGTGTCAAACATAAGGCCCAGGGCCTAAAATTGGCCCAGCAAAGACAGCTGGTCTCTGGATGACTTTAGAAACTATCACGAAGGGCACACATTTTTGGATTAACTTTATTTTTTTATACGTTTTAAGCCTTTCCTGCTGATAAAGACCTCCCCCACAGTCATTCATACTATACCAAAGTAGTTAAGTAATAGCTAAACAATTAAATAACAGAGAGGTTCCTGTTATAGAAATTTCAGTTAAAACAAAAAGACTTTCATTAATCAATGAAAGCTTTAGGTTTTATAAATACAGTACAGTGTGTTCAGTGAGCTACCAGAATGTTTTCTGTAATTTTGCACATTTACAACTTAGAAAAACAGAGGTTCTGTTGAAATTGCACTTCTTTACTTCATATTAATATATCTCATAGATTAAATGCGCAGTTAAACAGAAAGTGGAGTGTCACTTGTCCGGCCCATTTAAGATGAAAGTGGACTGCGTGTGGCCCTCAATGTAAAATGACTTTGAGATCCCTGACCTAGAGTAAAAACAAGAAGCCGCATGCCTGCAGTAACACATTCACACGTTAAACATGAATGGTCAAGAAAATAAGGAACATCCTCAATCTTGTGTTATTTGTTGGTTTCAGAAATGCAATTCTAGCAGATTTCTTTAAAGTGCCCCAGCATGAATATCTGGCCTTGAATATCAGGCACACACTTAAAATCACCTTTAAAAAGAAGATAATGACAAACAAAATAGCAAGGTTTTATACTAGACCTTTAACGCAGCAGTGAGTAACAATAATAAAACTTGATATTATTTGGAAGAACACAACACCCACAGGCAAAACAATAAAACAAAAACGGCAACCGCAACCTCGATTCACACCCATACGTTTTTCATTCGATCCCTGAAGAGCTGTTAGACCTGATGCTTTTTGCTTGCATCCATACTGGCATGTGCTGCACGGGCTAATCGTGCAATGGATGAGACTGAAGCTGTGATGGTTTTTGGTTTGAAAGCAGTTTAAATGTGAAAAGTTGTGCACCCTTATCACACGCTACATTGGTTCCCTGTTACTCACCCAAATCTTCAGAGGATACACTTCAGGTGCTTTAGCTTCCTTACACAAAGAAAAAAACATTTTATAAGGCAGGAGAAATTCTTTAGATATACATTAAAAAACGATTCTCTGGAATATTTAAATCCAAATAAACCCTGCAAATTTGAAGATATATGTAAATAGAGATATTAATTTCCAGTGCCTATACCATACACACAATCTAGCCATACTGTCAGGTTTGAGGCTAAGTAACAAATCCTTTTCTTTTATACAAAATAATCCAAAGGATGAGGTCATTTCAAAAGCTGTAGAATCTGTCAGCTTCTATTTCCCCCACCTTATTAGAGGTATATCAACTTCTGCATCTACAGAAGCAAACACTAAACTTAAATTATTGCTAAAAGTAAAGATGTTTTGCTCTCCTTTTTGCTCCATAGAAAATAAAAAGTGCTGATATAAAGTATAAGTATATTTGGATTCAAAACAAGGAATGGCTGATGTGATGCGAAACCAAGTCAGAGTAACAAAAAGTTTGAATATATATTTTGTTTTGCTGTATTCTTCTAAAGTGCCTGGGTTGAGGATGAGCACTGTATGCTGTCACAGGTTGGTGGGCCGGGTCTGCTCCTCTGTCTGTGTCGGGGCCGGCTCACAGTCTTTAGGCCCTCTGTCCTCACCTTGTACGTACATGAGGAAGAGGGTGACGGTAGCAAAAGTGGCAGCATTCACAGGGAAGGCTCTTAGCAGTGTGGAAGTGAGGCCTCGAGTAAACACCATGTAACCCTCTTTTCTGACACTCTGCCGGATACAGTCAGCAATGCTGCTGTACTGGTTCACACCACCCACCCCATCTGCTTGGAGTCGTGATTTGATCACATCTACGGGATAGTTGCAGACCCAAGACGTGACGCCTGCCATACCCCCAGCAAAGAGCAGTTTGGGAATCAAAAAGCGGGCATCTGGCTCACAGCCGAGGCTGCGAGTCAGCAAATCATACGACAGGAAGTAAACCCCGAAGGCAGGTGTTTCACGGACAAGTGTAGTAACCATGCCCCTGTTTACACCTCGCAGACCCTCGTGTTTGTAAATGCGTAGCAAACAGTCAAAGGAGTTCTTGTACATCTTTTTATAGCCCGTCTTTACCCCTGTACCCTGCATTTGCATGCGGGTTTTGGCCAGCTCCATGGGGCAGCAGACCACAGTCTGGATGGCTCCTGCTGTAGCACCAGCAAGGAACTGGTTCCTTGGGGTGTCTTCCCCCAGCCATCGCATTGTATTTCCCTGAACACCAAACACTATAGCATTGATGAATGTAAGGCCCATGATGGGGGATCCAATGCCTTTATACAAGCCAAATACCTGTGGTAAGCGTGAAAGATAAGACATACAGTAACACATCACGATAAAATGAAATCAGGGTAAAAGATAAAAAGAGTTTTAATTAAACAGTTTCTGTTTTTTCCTTGTTACTTAATTTTAAATAGCATTAATATCCAATAATAATTTTAATAATCATTAAAAATAAAAAATAAAAAACAGGTTAACTCGCATTTTCTGTTTTCACAGAAGCCCATATATTTCAAGCTAACACTATAAATTAAAGCCTATATGTATTCTTGATAGCTTTTTCATATCCCAGACCTATAATATATTGTTCCTTCATCACAATGAGGAACTTATCTACACTTGTCATTACTTCCCTGATCTCAGTTTGAACAGCTTTTTCTCTTGAGAACCAGAAGGGTCAGAAAAAAACACCTACATTACATCTTATAAAGTGATGGCAAGAGCCATAAGTTGCTTTATCTTTCAAGGCAGTTAATTATTTTCTACATACCATTCCCTATGATAAAGCAGCCTGCAGTACCACAGTGAGACTGATAACATGCATTTGCATAACAAATCTTATGACCATTTTATATATATTTCCAACAGTATCCTGAATCCTAAAGAAGAAAATATGATGATTTAGGGAAAATCTGTGAAGTAATTACAGTGAAAGTAAAAACATAGCACCATTCTGATGGGAAGTGTGGTTAAAATGGCCCATAAAACCAAAGCCATTTTCAGACGTGTGTGTTACCCAATGGGGCCAATGTCTCTTGCTGTGTGTTACACGTGAGAAAGTGCACCTTTGGACAATGACCCACTCTGATTCTCCTAACACTGCCTGGTGTTAGTGTAGGGATGGGTATTGATAAGATTTTCACGATTCCAATTCCATTTTCGATTCTGTTTAACGATTCGATTCTTTATCGATTCTTTTTAAAAAAGGAGAACACTAAGGTCGATTAGCTCAGAACTTTGTTTTTTATCTTCTCTTTGAATAAGATAGAAATTTAGGAGTAACATGGCCTTACAAACCCAACAGTGAGATCTTAAGAGATCCACAGCCTACGGCTCTTTAACGGGGTGTCACAGGGTCCCCAGGAAAAAAGACTGCAGCGAGAACTGCCAGCATCTGAGCCAGACTCTGTCTGTCTCTCTCATCATGGTCACCTAAATGCACAGTAATGGCAGGTTTTGTAATAAGGCAGATCGCGCTAACATAATATACACTGTTAGTTGATTATTTACCTGCTGCATTAACGGGAGAGGACGTGCAAACGTTACCGCTGCTGCTGGTTGAGATTCACGAGTCCGGAGCGGAATTAAAAACACGACATTCATTTAAGGTTATCACGTGTTTTGTGAACAAATGGCTTTTGCATATTCGTAGTGTTTCCTCCCTTAAATGAAGTATCTACTTTGCAAGTATTGCAAGTTGCCCTGTTGTTATCCGTTCTCGTAAAGTATAACCAAACTTTTGAGCGTTTGAGCCGCTTAGGCACCGTGTTTCCTGCTAGGTAAATGACGCTCCGCAATGTGGTGACGTCATTCGTGGCGACTGAATTCGATAAGGGAATCGTTTGCAAAAATGGCAAACGATTCCAGGGAATTGAAACAGTGGGAACCGGTTCTCAACAAGAACCGGTTTTCGATACCCATCCCTATGTTAGTGTGTGAAAAAGAATCAAGCATCACTTAAGTCTACACGTCACTTTGACTTTATTGACTTTAATCTAACAAGCAAGTTATATATATTATATAAGCTATAATATATAACTATGATCTCTGTAATCATATTATAATGCATACTAGCATTAGATTGATCTGTGAAAGCAATCTGCACGCCCTGCGATAGATTGGTAACCTGTCCAGCATGTTCCCCGCCTCTTTCCCTATGAGAGCTCAGGTAGGCTCCAACCCTGCACTGGATAATATGAAGAAAATGAACGACTAAAGAAATCCACATACCGACTCCTGACGTATGATGGACTGGAAGCAGTGGAAAGTCCCACGATAGAGAGGTTTATCAGCATTCTGGACCTGCAGTCTAACCTGAAAGACAAGATGTTTGGAATGATCACCTCAACACTGGAAGACTAGAATCATGCATGTTTTACACATTATAAGCAACTGATTTCACTTTTAAAACATGCAAGGAGAGAGAGTGGGGGGGAAGAAAAAAAAAAACGGGAAAAAATGGCAATAACGTTGTTATTACCTACCTTTACTGTGTCAAATGGGTGTCCAACCAACACTCCAGCCGCACCTACAGACAATGAAACAATACTGGAATAATCATTTGGTTTTAATCTGGAGCAAACTGAAGCAAAAATAGGAAACCCTGAGAGAGGCACTCTCTGATTACACATGAGATATCCTGCAATTCATATGTAGCTATTCATTTATTATTCATATGTTTCTATTTAAAGCAGTCTTTATAACCCATATGGCCCACTTGACCAGTCTTTGAAGCTCAAAAACTCTTGCTGCAGTTGTGTCATTTTAGAGTCTACTGCCATCGCCTCTTCAGAGCCACCTCTCTGAGCATCAACACTCTCTAAAACTCTCTTCAGCATGCCTTTGAATGTTGCGTAATCTGGGCCTGTAAAGCACATACCAATGTTGTGATGCCAGCTTGAACTTTTCACCTGAGCCTATGTTGTAACACGTGCTGATTATATCTCTTGAACTGGTGACAAACATCATTAAGTTTTAATATCGAAACCTTCACTAGATAACGTACCTGTACAGCAATCCAAGACGGTATCAGTAAAAACAAAATCTTTTATTTTTTTTTATTTTTTTTGGGGGGGGGGGCCTTCACAAAATATAAATAAAAACATATACTACTACATGTTCATCTATGTTTACATATATACGTTTTAAGTCAAATAACAAATGACATATCCCATCACATTTTTGCAAATACTTGCTTATTCTATGGTTTGAGGTTAAAAAAATGCAATTGAGAACCAGTTTAGCAAACATAATACTATAATGACTGTTTAGAAAACACACATGTATGTTAATCAACCATTTGTAGCACCGTGGTAAACAAACAGAGTGTACTAATCCTGCATAATCACATGCTTTGTCACTTGACCTGTTTGTAAAATGAGCCCCAGTTGTAAGCTGGGAAACACACCAAATCAGACATAACACAATGATGAGCAGTCACTGACCTCAATGCAACAAGGATATTAGAAAACAAAAAAACAGTAGGAATGTGTTCATAGTTTTAGCTTTTCTTTCCAAGCTCTTTAGACTACGATGACCTGGATGACTGAGAACCTTCACAGACATGCAGATATGATCTTTTTTTTTCCAGATAAACTTGAACACAGACATTCTGAAACTGCAGTAGCCAACTTCCAAATTTGTTTTTAGACGGTTCACTAAACATGGAAAAGCACATGATTTTCCACGTGACTCACTTTAAACACAACAAAAAATAGAATTGGACTGTAAAAGGTTGTGTATGGGTTGGAATGAGCCAAGCCCTTTACAGCAGGAAAAACTGGTGGTGCTTGTGTCACTGCTTGGATGCTTTCACTTCTCACTGAGCTAAACAAGTGACACAAGGGAGCCGTAAAGAAAGTTGGCATACATTTATAACTAGAATTTACTTGCAGCAAAACGACAAATGTTTCTCTGTGTTTCAAGCCTCGAAAGGTTCTGCCACACATTAATTAGTACAGAATAAGTTAATTTAAGCTACTGAATAATAATTCTGGAACACAGTGAAGTGAGTTAACCACATCTACATCCATAAATGAACCCAATCAATCGGTGGAAGAGGCATTAATAAAATGAGGCTCAGTAATGCAGTTTCTTAGAAGCGAAAGCAAACTTCAGTGTCATACCATTAGTGAAAGTGAAACTACAATATTTCGTGCGTCATATAATCACACATTATGTGTGTGCATGCAAACAAACAAAAACATCATAGTAAGTTAGTTTTTTTAAATGTATATATACATTTTTTACACACGCACACACATCACAGTAGTCGTTTCTAAATACACACACACAGATAGATAGATAGATAGATAGATAGATAGATAGATAGATAGATAGATAGATGTGTGAGTGTGTGTGAGAGAGTGAGAGTATATAATCATATTTTTTAAATACGTTTTACATACACATGTTTTTATGTATGATAGTTTTTTTAAGCTGCTCAGTGTTTTGATGGTTTGCTACCATGACAAATATCAGGAACCGCAGTGGGTATCTGACACGGTAAAAACGAACAGAAGTGATGAGTGACTTACCTCCTAAGCATCCAGCAATGAAGTCCATCAATAATATCTAAAGCACACCAAAAGGTTCTCGATGTCTTTCTGTCTTTCTCAGCTTTTCCCCAAACAACCTTTACTTTAACGTTTCCGAAACGTGTACCTAAGCGTTTTATCTAGCTGATGGATCACTGCTAAATGATAATATCAGATAACGTTTGTCTTAGCTACCATTAGCTAGCTTGTAACGTGCCTCTCTCTGTTACAGTCACGAATCCTGCTAATAGTATTTTCTCTCTTTGTGCTGGTAAACCTCTCCTGTTGACCTACGCGCTTTATATGAACCTTTGCGATGTTTACAGTCAATGCAGACTTCCTCCACACTGTCTGTAATTCAGAAGTTCATTACATATGTATGTCAAAGGAGCTTGCGTCACAGGAAGTTGCAGGTAACGGTAGGACGGCCCGCATAGAATTGCTATCCAATCAGGGGAACAGACACCACCGCGTATCTTAACATTTAGAAAACAATAAATAAATAAATACACACTACAGCTTGATGCTACGGGTGATATGAAACTATATGTTTTTACTCATGTGGTATATATCGCATTTTGCACATTTTGAATGCTCTCTCGTTGAATAAAACAGAATTTCTTCTTTTAAAATGTGATAAACACGTTAAAGCGCGGTTTCCCGCATGGTAAGTTGCATCCACAGAAACTGGCAGGCGTAATCCGAGTTGGTACTAGTCAGCAAGATTTTGATTTACAGTCAATGCAGACCTCCTCCTGAATTTTGGCTAACTGGGTTTTCTGTACTACGAACGTGGTTCGCTTCTTACCGAGGTATATGGTAACTTGTGACCCAACCTGCTCCGGAGATGTTCTCCAGAAAATAGCGTCACCTGTCCTGGAAGGTCCCTCGGACCTCTCCGAGGACCAAAAAATTTTTTTGCTTGTGTTTCTTTTTTCTGTTTGTTTGTTTTTTAATCGCATACAAATACACATATTTGTCGCATATTTGTCTTTGTGTTTCCCCTTTGCGTTTTAGTCACAAATAATATCGATATTTAGACGCAACTTTATTCCTTATTTCGTTCTATTTGCAGCAAAACAACTTCACAACAGTAGTTGCTCTTAATATTTCATAGAACAGGACTCCTACACTGTTCTTGCTGATCTGAAGTTTCATTTCTGCTCTTATGTTTCATTTTTACTCTCTAAGCCTTAAATACCGCAGTCTGCAGCGAGAAGAATAAAGCTGTCAAGTTATTTTCCGTTTCGCTTTCAAATCAGCCGCAAGCGCTACGTCATTTCTTCAAATAAAGCATGTTTATTATAGTCTTTGCTCTGCGAATACTTTTACATGTGCAATTTGTGAAGCTGTACCTTATTAAAACTGTTGTCACGGGAATGTGCCCGTATTAATATGATTATTCAATCACATTGATTTCACGTTGTTCTGCGACAAACAGAAGGGATTTCCGCGTCTTCCTTATCAGACTCTGGGACAGTAAGCTTCAATGTTAAAATAAATCCAGTAAAAAAAAAAGCTTCAAAGCTCTAATGTGCAGCCCAGGGGCGTTTTTAGCCCATTCCTTGTTGACACTGGATTGCCCAATTATATTTCTAGAAGATCTTGTTTTCTTAGAAGATTTAAATAGTTATAAAGTTTTTATGTGGATATTTTGTTGGCTCCATGCGGAGTTTCACATACTATACTGCAGTGATTCCTGAGATTAGGGACAAAACAGGTTTCAATTTTCTAAAATATATTTTTTGATTTTTCAAAAACATATTTACATATAATTGTTACACAAAGTTTTGGCTGTCTCACCATGTTTTGGTACAATCTCCCAGGTGTAAAATTTTTTTAATAATTTATGTTTTTGCTGGAGAAGTGCAAGGTTTTTGTCAACACCGTCAGACACAAAGAAATGCAAAAATATATATTTTAAATTAAGTTGTTTCAGCTATTTTGACTATTAGCAGATTCTCTATTCTATTGTTTATGCACATATGTTTTCAAAGCAAGTATACCACATTTAAAAGTAAGATTGTTTTGGCTTTTTATTATTAGAGTTACAGTCATACATATTTTGGGACTTTGTGAAAGAAAATCACAACAAGATGACATTCAGGAGTATAAATTGGTGTTTTGAAGATAAGAGTACAATGACATTGTGATTGAGCTTTAAAACAATTTTAAAAGCATACCAAGAAGGCCTCGACATCAGACTCTGCATGCTGGGGAGATCGCAAAGCTGTGTCGTTTTGTGTGTTCTGCCGGAGTGGCGAAAGGTGCCGAAGCGGGGGCATTATGATGCCTGCTGTCAGTGGGCTGGGGGAAAGACTGTGGAGTGGTGAGGGCTGTTTTAAAAAAGACCTTGCTCCCCCTTGTAAAATGTTGTAGATCCGCCACTGAGGTGGGGTAAAACGCTGAGAGAAAACAATAAAACGAAACTAAAAATAGATGCGGCACAATGTGACAAATTAACCATCATGTTAGATGCTGTTATAGCTGCTGCACCGTGACAACAGTATCAGCAACAACTAGTAACCAGGTCTTACACTCAGAGGAGGGAAGATGAAGTTAACGTGGTAAAGAAATGGATGGAGGGACATCATTAGGAAGGGTGAGATTCGAGGATTCAGATAAAATGAATGGCAACTTCTACACTGAAAAAAATATGTTGTTGGATTTACTTAATTCAATGGTGGACATTTGTTGCACACAGATGTTTTGCTTTGGCAGCAACTTAAACAATTGAGTTAAATTAACACAATTTATTCATGTTCAATAAACCTGTGCAATTTGTGTTGATAAAATGTGACTTAAACATGTTTTGATGAAGTAATTTGAGCTCTTGAAATATTTTAATCCTTCACAATTTTCTCACTTTATCCCAACACCATTCAATAACTTTTACCCAATACTACTTGGTCACTTAAATGCTACATGTTATCTTCAAATTACATTTTGCTATTATATTCTAGTATCAAATACACAATTTTCAAATGGAGGCCTTATAACAGATTGTATTGTTCTCTTCCAAGATGGTTGCTGGCATCCACCAGTAACCTTTCAAAACAAAATGTCTAATTTCACTGCATTGACAGTAGGTAAAGAATTAAACTGACATTACTCCTCCACTGAATCTACATAAATCAACAGTTAAATAATGTCAGTTCTTCCGTGTTCTCTGGAATCAATCACAGCAAAGAAATTAGACTCTTTCTTTTGAAAAATGTTGGGAAAGAACAAATCAAAACATTCTATTTAAGGCCTCTGACGTCAAGATTCAGTTAAACAACAATTATAACTAAACAATTTGAGGTAATGTTAGTTTCCATTAACATTAAATTAGGTTACTGAATTGGCAAACACCTTCCTATTAACATTACCCATTTTACCCCAATAACTAAAGAAATTAGCACCTGCAGGTCAAAACCTTTATTCAAGAGATGCAAAAATAACATTGATACAGTGACTGTCAAAAATTACAGCACTGATCATACTGTGACATCTTGGTTCAAAACAGCACACTTAGAAATATTCAACGTTCTTTACTTCAAATGAATGAAACTGAAAATACCATTTCACACGACCCATATGGGATATTTAGACTGTATAACTGTTCATGCTACATCTCTTCACTAGTAAAAGAAAGAAAAAATACAAAGAGAAATTTAAAAATGCTGCCAAAATGCTGTACAGAGCAAAAGGAAAAACAAACAACAACAACAAAAACAGCTCGTCCTCATGGCAGTTGCAGAGTTTATAAAAATGAACCCTGCGATCCGTTTCTGGAATTGAGCTTCAAAATGCAGCAGAACAAGTGTGAGATTTAAATGTCCTCTCACCTAGAGCTGATCAGCTTGCATGCATAACAGTGAGCTTCGTTACAGGAGCAGTTTTGTCTTAGTTGTGAGCTTTTCTTGAGAGCTGAGTTGCATCCAACTCCATTACCACCCTTTGAATCACCTCAAAAGTGTAGCAGAGTTGTGATGGGTAACTCATATTGAAGGAATAAAAAAGGTCCAAACAGCATGGCTACTGCAAAGGTCACGTTATCCAGATCTTGAAGAACTACTATACCCTCGATGATGATGCCAACATCAGAAAAGTCATTGCCTGGTGCATCCTCTGGAGACAGATGTTCATGTGGTTTTCTCAATCTGTGCAGTGGCCTCAGTCAAGTCCTGGTTAAACACAAAACATTTC
This sequence comes from Copadichromis virginalis, assembly GCF_057382275.1. Lineage (NCBI taxonomy): Eukaryota > Metazoa > Chordata > Actinopteri > Cichliformes > Cichlidae > Copadichromis > Copadichromis virginalis. The sequence continues at coordinate 5,702,944 of NC_140632.1, read as the reverse complement.
TTTAAGATTCCTTTTTAAACTCATCTCTTTTGAATCTACCAGTTCTAATGTTAGAGTAATTTAAACCAATGCAAGCAACATAGTAAATAGCTATAGCCAAAGAGTTGCCTGCCATGCTGCCATTCATGGTCTAACAGAGTTTCTAAGACAGAGTGAAAAACATAATAATTTCAAATGCTTTACATTAGTTTTTGTTAGAAAGACACCGGCCCATCAGAAATCCAGGTTTTGTCACTCAGAAGATGTTAGAATTTAGACTTTCAGCCCCACAATTTGGTTAGCTGTTGGTCTTTTTTTTTTTTCAAACAAAAGCTAATGTAAATACTGGTGGGATTTTCCTTTGTTCACTAGAATGACAAATTTAAAGTTTTTTCACACTGATGTGACCCCTAATATAGGGGGGTGGGGCCTCAAGGGGGGGTGGCCGAGTTCACTACCAGGCCTCATGTGAACTTCAAATTATTAAAGAGGACTACTGGTCCTAACTGGTCCAATGAGGATCAAGTGGATAACTAAATGCATTTTTAAATGTTGCAAAGCCACAATCTACTCATAAAACACTCACCATGAACTCCTGCGTGGAGAAGATGTTGCAATTGTCTTTCACACGGATGCGGAGCACTTTGATGAGACTCCCTTCGAGCATTAACGTCATCCTAAAGTATTATAACAAAGAAAACAGAGATTTGTGAACTTTTCAGTAGCACAGAAGAAAATGATCCCAGACAAAAACTTAAACCAGTCAACATGCAACACCAGCATCTACAAAGAAATATCAAATGTTTCTGTTTGACATCAACTTTATGGATATATAGTTTCCAGAACATTTATTTTTTTAAAAAGATAAATTTTTCTCAGTGGGCCAGTAAATGCATAACGAAAATTATGGCATCCTTTCAGTGGAATCAGTACTCACGGGTAATAGTTGACTGTTTCAATGGATGCAGCATAAAAATCTTTTACTGACCTAATGCAATACATATACACTTTGTAGTTAAAGAATTTTAAAGTTCTTACTGTCATCATGGCAGCTACATCCTTTAGCTTTGTGCCCTGTTCCCCCGATCACTTTGCAAACACTTTCAGCAGACTGTCAGAGAGAAACTCAGCTCCGTCAGAAACCTTGACTGTAAAGGCATGGTTGGGATGCACTGGAATGCTGCATTTCATCTAAAATGACATAAAATTATTTTGAAATAACAGCAGGCACTGTGCTTGGTTAATCAGTAATGTTTTGTTGAATAAAAACTGTGTTTCCAGATCTTATGGGATTAAAAAAATCCAAAGATGTTTGTTTCTGATTTGCAACCCAAGAACCCACAAGTTACAACCTCATTTTAGTTCAAGTGTGCATTAATGTGAGTCCAGTAATCACCTTTCTGACAATACATACAGGTTAAACCTATGGCAGATTTTGGATTTCTCAGTTGTATTAATAGGGTGGTCTATTTGAGTATGCATGCACCTAATAATTATAAAAAACCTATTATAATTAAGTTACAGAAACCTTAAGCGAAAATAGAATATACTTTCTTACCATAACACCTTGAACCCACAATCCATCAGCTGACTCCTGGTGAAATGCAGAATAGAGGTCATCTCTCAATGTGTAGCAAAAAAAAACAAAAACAAAAGGACAGCAGGTGAGGGCAGGAGGGGTAGGGATGTAAGCTAGCATAATACCGCTGATGATATTAGCTAAAGCTGTTCAATGTCCAAAATCTCACTAACACCACGGTGCAGTAAATACACAATGTAACTGAAGAGTCAGTTGGCAAATCTATTCACACAGAAAACCAAATTATGTTATGAGTGCCTCGTAATTAGGTTTAATGTGATATTACGGCTCAAGACATACCAAAAAACGTAGAGTTGGCTGCTCGACTTGACTGAGATGGATGCATTTTTTAAACCACGATCCAAAGCCCGCGAGATGAAATCACGCGTGGTTTCACGAGATTTAACGTTGCTATCTTATTGACTTACTTCACCTGAACATGATATGAACAATTTAATACACCCTTTCTGCATATCATGTAGTTTTTACACTATATAGTTACATTTATCTTTAAAACATGAGGCAATTGCGTTAAATACATGCAAGATGCTTACATATATCCAAGAGATGGCCAGTCCCTTTTTTTCAGTGTACCATGAGTCACTAATAGCTAAAGTGTAGCTTTTAATTGTTGTCACATGTGCACTGTACAACTAAGAACTAACCCAACAACAGCTTTACCAATCTGAAGATATTTACCTGTGTATGTTGAGCGAGCTTCACAGTATAGCGCCCCACTCTTTTTTAAAGAGTTTTGGATCTCATAAAACCGAGCAGGACTGCTCCTCCGTGTGTTTTTGTCATTGTTTATCTCAGACAAAGTCATACTTAAAACACTCTCTTATTTCTCTGACTAACCAACCCTAATCGCAAGAATCAATCACAGCCAAGATTCCATCCATTTCAGGAAGAGAGTGACATAGAAAGAGAGTTTAGAACTTAAAATCAGTTTCAGCTGGTAAGACTGAATTTGAAAGTTCATTTTGAAAACTTCTTCCTGTGGTATATGATGACAACTACACAGATTATTCAGTTCAATTGAAATCAATTTTATTTAAGGTAAGCTAAAGACCCTGCAATAATACAACAAAATTCCCAACAATCAAACAGCCCTCTATGAGCAAGCACTTGGCAACAGTGGGAAGGAAAAACTCCCTTTAAACAGGAAGAAAACTCCAGTAGAACCAGGCTCAAGGAGGGGCGGGCATCTGCCGGGAGGGGAGTAAGATGGGGCAAAATGCACACTGTGCAAGAGAGCCAAAGATCAATAATACCTAACAATTAAATGTAAAGTGGTGTATAAAAGCAAAGATTGAAAATGCTAATTAAAGTAGGATTCAGGATCACTGGATCCAGCCCTAACTATATGACTTATCAAAAAGGAAAGTTTTGAGCCTAATTTTAGAGAGTAGAGGGGGTGTCTCTATCACAAATCCAAACTGGGAGCCGCAGTCACAAAAGAGGGGCCTAAAAGCTGGAGGCTCTGCCTTCCATTCTAGTTTTACATATCCTAGAAACCACAAGATATGCCTTCAGTCTGAGAGCGAAGTGCTCTGTTTGGGTGATATGGTGCTATGAGGTCTTTAATACAAGACGGAGCCTGATTATTCAAGACCTTGTAAGTGAGGATTTTAAATTTTATTCTGAATTTTAAAGGGAGCCAATGAAGAGAAGCCAGTATAGGTAAAATGAACTCCAGCAATGAATATTAAAACAATAGTCCATCCTACAAGTAACGAATGCATGAACTATTTTCAGCATCACTCTGAGACACAATTGTTCTACTTTTAGAGATACAGTGCAATAGCAAGAAATCAGTCCTACATATTAGGTTAATATGCACATTGAAGGACACATCTTAGCCAAAAATAAGACATGAGTCAGAGACCATACAAAGATCATTCACTAATGCGGTTTCGAAACTGTGATGAATTATGAATTCTGAGTGAAACTCTTCCTCTGCAGATGATCAGTTAGCTGTTTGACAGCTTCTCTGTTTTTGAGGTAAAAGGAAGGAGTCCTTGAAATTTAAAATGAAGTTGAAATGTAAATGAACTTATAAAGACATGTACCCTGTGTTGAAGGGTTTCAGTTCTATTCAGTCAGAAAAACTCCAATCATTTCACGGTCACCAATTAATTCTGTCAAGTCTGCTGTGGCAGACGTGTGGAGGGGAGAGAGAGTGTGGACCCAAATGCAGACACGAGCAATGGACTGAAACTGAAAACGTGCCTTTTACTGAGGCAAAACAAAAAAACACAAAAAAATCTCAGGAAGACTGACAAAACCTAAACAGGGAGGAAACTCCAAACAAGTATAAAGAAACTAAAAAACCTGAGATGTGAAAACTGGACCATGGGAAATGCAGTGGGTGAAATACAGAAAATCCAGGAACAAACAGAAGAAGACAATGGGCTTAAATACACAGAGAGATAAAGAGGGAATGAGATACAGGAGGAGAGCTGGGGATAATCACACACAACAAGTCCGGGAGGAAGCAAAACTGCAAACACTAACATAGGACGTAAAACTGTCAAAGTAAAACAGGTAACAAGAGACATTCACAAAGGCAAAGACTTGACACTGAGACCTGGAGATATGACTGGGGAGGCACAGGAGATGCACAAACATAGAGACCGGGGTGACTAGACATGAAACATGAGGGTGTCCAGGACGGATGGGGTGCCCACAAATAACACCAAATCAAATAATATAAATTAAACAACAAACACAAAACACTGGGTCATAGACCCAGTATTGTGACAGATACTAATTGTTAACATCTGAACTATCTGTCTACTGAAGAGAAATCCACTCAGTCCAGTCAGAAAGAACCTCAAAGTAAAATCTGCCAATGACATGATTTATCTCTAATACAAATCTATTTGAAATTACCAACTGAAAATAACTATCAGAATAGAATCACAGATGAGTTGAACTGCAGTTATTGTTCCCACGGTGTTATCTCCACTCACTGTCATGCTGAAAACTGAAAGGTTTTGCTGTAGCTTAAAATTGCTAAACCTCCTGTAAGCCAGTTTTTACAATAAATGAAAGCTGATGTTTGTTTTTAAATGTAAGACCCTTTGTAATGTCTACTTTTAGAAAAAAGAAAGAAATATGGAAGTGTCAGTTAAATTCACCTAAAATAACCAGCTGGAATTGTTTCTAACCTTTAGCTGTGTTGTTGTTTTCATTTTAAAAACCCACAGTGGGGACTTGGTAATCAGCTGTTTGTATGTTATAACTTCTGTGTTTTTTGCATGGCTGGATAATGGACCAAGTACAGAACAAGCAAAAGCGTTGCAGTCTGCTGGTAGTCCAGGAAGGAGCCATCTGCCAGATTATAACTGTTGTTGATGGAGGCAGTGTACAAAGTATATGGCGCTCCTAGTCTGTGGAACATTCTTGTCTGTGCTGTTTTGTGGGCCGTGCAGAAGAAGGAAGTTGAAGAGCTGAAGTGAAACCGAATGTTAAAAACAAAGAAATTTTTCTACTGCAGCCATGGGTACTCTTAATGCTGTACTTCTTTTGTGGTTTTCTCGTTGACCTCCACTTTTGCTCCTTTCCCATTTCTGGCCCACATATCAGATGACTAACATTCGATCAGAATTCATGGTTCAGAACAGATGGTGCGTTGGCAGTCTGCTGAACAGTCTAGTTGGACCTGCTCAGATGAATCTGTTCTTACCATTATGGTAGATTGGTAACACAGATATGGGAGTGTTTTAAATGTGACTTTGCAAATGATAAACGGTGACAAAAAAAAACACCTGGATAGTCTTCTCCTTAAATAAACATTTGTTTTATGACATCCGTGATTATTTAAAGAAACATCCGTGTCCCCACCCAGGGATGCACACATGGTGAAAATAAAAATGAAAGCAAAACTAAAAGGAAAAAACCTGCAAAAACATTCATTAGGCTGCAAAGGCACACAAATCCAGTAGGATTAAAATGCAAAATAATCTGATTGATGTACATTCTCTATTCTTATTATCATCATTTTTATTTATCTATTTGTCTGTATATCTATCTATTTATATCTCTAGATGGATCTGCCTACATTCACACATACACAAAGTACACAGCATGTACTTGGATATGCAAGGTATTGTACACATACTCTAATTACATAATATGTAATTATGTATGTTGTTTTGTTTGTTTCAGTCTGTGCCTTGTTCCTGCCATTTGTTTTGTTGTAAGTTTGGTGTCATGTTTACTATAAAATAAAAAAAAAATAAACAAAAGATGTAATAAAAGAAAAGAAGTGCTTTCTGTTTATTCGTTTCAAGCAGTCAAAGCAACATATTCTCAAGAGGTGGGGTATAGGTAAAATAAGTATTGAACATATCAACAATTTTCCAAAGTGCTATTGACATGAAATTTTCACCAGATGCTGATAAAAATCCATATGATCCACACATACAAATAAATCAAACAACAGATGTCCATAAATTGATTATGTCTAATAATGAGTCACAGGGAAAAGGTATTGAACACGCTTAAAATAATTAATTTAATACTTTGTCACAAAGCCTTTGTTGGTGATGACAGCTTAAAGACACCTCCTTATGCCTCCTTATGGAGGAACTAGTCATATGCTCCAGTGTGATTTTGGCCCATTCTTCCACACAGTCTTCAGATCTTGAAGGTTATTTGTGCCCCTTTCATAAACTCTGAGCTTTAGTTCTTTCCATAGATTTTTAGTTGGATTCAGGTGATTGGTTGGGCCATTATGGCAGCTTTAATTTCTTTCTCCCAAACCAACTGAGAGTTTCCTTGGTTGTGTGTTTGGGATCATTTTTTGCTGAAACGTGCACCCTCATTTCATCCTTATCCTCCTTGTAGACGGCAGCAGATTTTTATCAAGAATGTCTCGGCACATTTTTCCATTCATCCTTCCTTCAGTGATATGACACATGCCAGTGCTGCATATTGAAACACAGCCACACACCATGATATTTCTGCCTCTAGACTTCACTGCTGGTATGGTGCTTTTGGTATGACATGCAGTTCCCTTTCTTCAGCACACTTTAAACATTATTCAACATGGTTTTTCTTTAGCAATGGAGTCTTGCATTGTGAGCGTGGCACTTAAATAATTTGAAGTAATTGTACCTGCTGATTTGAGGTCTTTCTGTAGCTCTCCACATGTTGTCCTTGACTCCTCGACAACCCCACGTACACTTCTAGACATGCACTAAAGAACATGCTGGGGGAAAAAATATGAGGAGGAGAACAAGGCCAAGACTAAGCTGGAAAACTTAGAAGGAGTAGCCTGACTATGGACACATATCTTGGAGTTATTTGCAATTATGTGCTTGACAATGCAAACGTGGCTACAGTAGTTTCAGTAGTGTTGCCCCTCCCACAAGATGACACTGCTGAAAACATTGCAGCTGCTAATGATAATCACACCCTGCCCTAGTTACACAAACACCCCCTTTCTTTACTGCATTACATAAGTTTACAGAATCAACAGTCTGAATTACCAGTCAGTGCACCTTTCCAAGAATGTATTTATATAATTCATACAAACCCTATTTACACTCAGCGCATGATTATTGAGACACCATTTTGATGTCTTGTGTTTGGCCACTAGATGTCATTGAAACAAAGCTTTCAATGATAAGATAAGATAACTCTTCATTGCACAGGTCCTTCAGGGAGTGAAGAGGATGTCCCTTGACCCTTTGAAGTGCCTTTTTGTGTGCCACGTCGCAGCTGAGAACCGTACAGAGATGCAGCATGTCAGCACACTTTCAATGAAGCAACGGTAGAAGATGATCAGCAGCTCCATCTTCAGGTACATTATTCTGAGGATTCTCAGAAAATGTAGATGCTGTTTGGCCTTCTTTAAAACCGCTGAAGTGTTTGAGATCCATTGGAGGTCTGTGTCTATGTGCACACCCAGGAATTTAAGGCTGGAAACCCTTTCCGCGCACTCTGTGTTGATGCTGATGGGCTGCAGCACGATCGTCCTCCATCTGAAGTCGACTCAGTTTTTTTTTGTCTTGGTGGTATTGAGGTCCAAGTTGTTGTCTGCACACCAATCCGACAGCCTCTGAACCTCAACTCTGCATGCTGCCATTGTCTGGGTTGGTACTGATGCAGTCATGTGTGTACAGATTGTACAGTAGGGGACCTGGTACTTAGCCTTGTGGAGAGCTGGTGTTAAGACTGAGGGCTGAGGACCCACTCTAATTCTCTGTACTGAGAGGAAATCTGTGATCTTGCGGCAGGTGGTAGAAGGAAGTCAGAGTCCGAAGTTTTACTAGCAGTCTATCCAAGAGTATCATATTAAAAGCAAAGCTAAAGTCAGCAAAGAGCAGCCTGGCGTAGCGCCCCTGTTGTTCCATGTGGGAGATGGTGGTGTGGAGAATAGAATAGAATAGAATAGAATAGAATAGAATAGAATAGCCTTTATTGTCATTGTACAGAGTACAACGAAATTGGAGTGCCACTCCCTTGGTGCAAGTTTCAATAATAAATATAAATGTAAAATATAAAAAGTACAAAAAAAAAATCGTAAGTACTCAAACAATAGTATGTACAATATATACAGGATAGCAGCATTAATATAATGACAGTATGAATAGCAGCATAATATAATGACAGTGACGTTATGGAATAGGTTCAATTGTTTTTGTGCTTATTTACTACGGTGATAGCTCTGGGAAAGAAGCTATCCCTGAATCTGTTTGTCCTGGTTTTATGTGACCTGTACCGTCGGCCTGACGGTAATAGTTCAAACAGTTGGTTGCTGGGGTGAGAGTGGTCCTTGATGATATTGCCAGCTCTGCTGAGGTACCGAGAGTTTGCAGTGACCTCCAGGCTGGGCAGAGAGCAGCCAGTGATCTTCTGGGCTGTGTTGATGACCCTCTGCAGTACTTTCCTGTCTGCAGCTGAACACCCTGCATACCATGTTGTTATGCCATACGTTAGGATGCTCTCTATGGTGGCTCTGTAAAATGTCACCAGCAGCCTCTCCTCCAGGTTGTTCCTCCTGAGCACTCTCAGAAAGTGGAGACGCTGCTGGGCCTTTTTAACCACCGCTGTAGTATTTGCAGTCCAGGAGAGGTCATCAGATATCTGCACGCCCAGAAACCTCATGGAGTGTACCCTCTCCACACAGCTCCCGTGAATGTAAAGTGGGGCCGGGTCTGCTCTGCCCTTCCTGAAGTCCAAGATAAGTTCTTTAGTTTTCGTGGTGTTCAGTTGGAGGTTGTTAACTGAACACCACTCAGTCAGTCTGTTGACCTCATCTCTGTAGTCCGACTCATCCCCCCTTGAGATGAGTCCAACCACTGTGGTGTCATCCGCGAACTTTATGATGGTGTTTGAGAGATGGGTAGGGGAGCAGTCGGATGTGTAGAGCGTAAACAGGAGGGGACTCAAAACACATCCTTGTGGAGACCCGGTGCTGAGTGTGATGGTGCTGGACCGGTGGGGGCCGAGTCTGACAGACTGTGGTCTATTTGTCAGGAAGTCCTTGATCCAGAGGCAGATGGGGGTGGAGAGTCCCAGGTGAGACAGTTTCTGGACCAGGATCTCCGGGATGATATGATTGAATGCTGAGCTGAAGTCCAGAAAGAGCATTCTCACATAGCTTCCTCGGTGCTCCAGGTGACTCAGCGCAGTGTGGAGCGCTATGGTGATAGCGTCCTCGGTGGAACGATTTGTCCAATTGTAACAGTGGCGTCTTCAGTTGATCTGTTAGATCAAGACAGGACATGATGTGGTGTTGGACAAGTTTCTCGTAACACTTATTTACAACAGGTGTTAGAGCAACTGGTCGGTAGTTTTTAAGGCTGCTAATATTGGTCAGTTTAGGCAGGGACAATTGTGGCCAACTTCAGTGTAGTTTGCCAGGCTTGTAGTTGGTTAGGTGCTGAACTCCCTACCATACCTGTCATGAATTGTTGATGCTTAAGTGGTCTTCCATATTCCTCTTGTGTGCTGCCTTGGCATCTCTGATACCTCTTTTCAGATCAGATCTGACTGCACTGTACCATCACCAGATCTGAAAGCAGCTTCATGTTGCTTCAGCAGGACCTAAACCTCTTTAGTTATCCAAGGTTTCTGGTGGGAATACAACCAGAGACGTTAGTCCATAGTGACACTGTCAACACTGAAGATTATGTAGCAGAGCACTGATGTAGTATGCTCCTTGAGGTCCTGGTGTTCAACAGACAACAGTCCTGCAGCTAATGTGATGAACTTTCTGGACAGGTTTACAAAGTCTTTGTGGTTAAGGGGGGCTCTCCTCCTGACGGGAGTGTATGCAGGGATCAGCAGCATGGACACGTGGTCTGACAAACCTCGATGTGGTTGCTCTATAACTTTTTTGGATGTTGCTGTAGGCTTTGTCCAGTGTGTTTTTCCCTCTTGTTGCATGAATGAACCTATTTTCAATACAGCTGATGAAGTGGTTCAATACCGGTTCATTACTTCAATATGTACATCACAGATTCCAGATTATGACCATTATTAGAACTCAACAGTGCTCATGTAAACCTTCAGTAGTTTAGAAATTCTTCTATATCCAGTGCCATCAGTATATTTTGCAACAATAAAGTTGCAAAGGTCTTGAGAGGGCTCATTCATTTTACCCATCACAAAATGTTTCTTGTGTGATACCTTGGTAATGAGAGGCCTTTTTAATAGCCATCAATTGGGCATGAACCAATTTGCACTAACTGGCAGGGTTGCTTCATAATTACTGATAGATTTCAGCTAGTGGCAAGACTTTCCATGCCTTTTTGCACCCCCCTTTCTTCATACGTTTAATACTTTTTCCCTGTATCATTTCTCCTTATTACATAAAACGTGAACGTCTATGCTTTGATTTGCTTGCATGTGTGGAGTTAAATAGTTATTGAACTAGCTGTACACACACACACACACACACACACACACAGACACACACGCACACAATTTTATATATAATACATGGACAGTGTCCTACATAAAAGCGAACTGGGTTTATTAAGTTCACATGACTCTTTTTGGCATTTATAAATTTATCGAACAGTGTCGCTAAGCTGAGTTTGGTCATTTTGGCTAGGTTCAGGTAAAGTCGGAAAAAACGTTTTCCCTCGTCGGCATCGGCGGTGACGTTTCACTGTTACACAAATTGACGTAACAGAGCGACAGTCAAGGTTATGTAGCGCATTCAAGAGGAAGAATGGGCTCGCATATGGCATATATTTGTCGGTCAGTCACCAAATGACAGGATGCATTTGGCTGATTTCGTGTCTGGATCATTTGCAGGTGCCGGTTTACATTAATCTATCATTTTATAAATGAATGTAAGCTAACGTTAGCTGAGGAATTTGCTAATGAGCTAGCATGATATGAATTTGGACACCCTCTATAATAACAGCATATTAGATTAATGCTAACGCATATGATGCTTTGATCGCTATGTTTTGCCGTAAATTGTTAAAATAAATGAGTCCTGTCCTCACTAGCTAAACCGTCTTCTGTCCTGGTAAATGTTACGATCTTAATACTGATATGTTAACTAGACAATTAAAAAAAAAAAGATATAACCTGGCATTATCATTATCATCATTATCCACAACAACTTTAAACTTTCCATGTCTAGCAGTTTGATTGCCACCTATGACAGAAAATGTTTACCCTGAAAAGCCTGTCAAGGTTACTTTTTTAAATTACACAAAACATCAGATCAGTAACTTCTCATTTCTGACCTTGCTGTCACCGTCCCCCATTTTTAAGTGTAGCAGTTAAAACTTATAACCTCAAACATCTATGTGTGTGCTATGTACTTGCACTATTTTCTTGTAAACAAACAGGGGCATGTGGAGTTGCAGTGGGCTACCCTCTGGACACTGTGAAGGTACGGCGAATATGTCTCAAAGCAATACAACATACATAATTTGTTTTTGCTTTTTTTACTAGATATTCTCAATCTCTCTAGGTTCGAATACAAACACAGAAGCAGTTCACAGGTGTATATCAGTGTGTAGTGGAGACATTTTCAAAAGAAGGGGTAAGTGGAACTTCTATAGCCTAACCATAAATGCCCAGTAAAGGTGTGGGTGTGTGATCTAATTCAAGCTAATGTGACAAAATCCAGGGATTCAGGCGGACCAGCTCAGCTAATAGAATTGTGGAAAAGCAGCACATGTGACAGATCAGTTTGTTACATTAAGTGTGCACAGCTCCAGCTCCAGTGTTGGTGAAAATGGAACACTATAGTTTTCAGATCATTTAAACAACATATAAAATGTATCAAATACGGGCAGCTTGGGAGCGCAGTGGTTAGCACTGTTGCCTCACACCAAGAAGGTCCTGAGTTTGACTCCAAGGTTCAAGGTTCTTTATTTGTCACATGCATAGTTATACAAGTATAACACACAGTGAAATGTAACCTGGGGGGGGTAGAGGAAGAACTATATATATATATATATATATATATATATATATATATATATATATATATATATATATATATATATATATATATATATATATATATATATATGGGATAGAGGCTCCTCTTGAGTCTCTCTGTCCTTGCCCAGATGATGCGGAACCTTCTACCAGATTGCAGAAGTTGGAACAGTTTGTTGCCAGGATGGGACGGGTCCTTCAGTATCTGCGCTGCTCTAGTCCGGCATCTCCTGGTGTAGGTGTCCTGAAAGCGGGGGGAGAGCAATCCTGCAGCAGCGTTCTGCTGTACGGATCACTCTCTGGAGAGCTTTTTGGTCCTTCACACAGCTGTTCCCAAACCACGATGTCATGTTCTGTGTGAGGATGCTCTCCACAGCGCCTGTATAGAAAATCCTGAGGATCTTTAGAGAGACCCTGAACTTCCTCAGTTGTCGTAGGTGATACAGGCGCTGCCTAGCCTTTTTGGTCTGGACCTGAATGTGGGCAGCCCATGTCAGGTCTGAGGAGATGTGGACACCAAGATACTTGAAGGTCTGCACCCTCTCCACCTGAGTTCTGCCAGTGAGGAAGTCCAACACCCATGCACACAGATGGCTGTTGAGTCCCAGATCCCTGAGCTTTGTGAACAGTCTGCAGGGCACTATTGTGTTAAACGCTGAACTGTAATCAACAAACAGCATTCTCACATAGTTACCCTGTTTCTTGTCCACGTGGCTGAGTGTGGTGTGCAGGACGTGGGCGATGGCATCCTCTGTGGATCTGTTGGGTCAGTAGGCGACCCATTTTCAAAACGTTTATTACTCTGTAGCATCGCCTCTTCTTTTCCACGGGGTTACGTCACCTCTTCTCAATTCAAAATGGCTTAATAATAATATAGCTGTATGTGGTGAGTATATTAGACTCCACCATCTAGCCAGGGCTTTTGTGTGTGGAGTTTGCATGTTCTCCTGTGTTCGTGTGGGTTCTCTCCAGGTAATCTTCCTCCAACAGTGCAAACTTAGTTAGTGGGGTTAGGTTAATTGATGATTTTAAATTGAATTGCCTCTTGATGTTAATTGTTTACCAGCTGTAATCTTAGATCGTTCAAGATTGAAAATGTACGTTTAGCTTTCAAAACTACAACTGCTTAGTCATTTCCATTTTCTGTTTCCAAAAACGTTGCATCTGGAGAATGTAGCTTAAATATACTCACCACATACAGCTATATTATTATTAAGCCATTTTGAATTCAGAAGAGGTGACGTAACCCTGTGGGAAAGAAGAGGCGATGCTATAGAGTGATAAATGTTTTGAAAATGTGTTGCTGTGTGTAATTCAGCATTAGTTTTCTGTGTTAGCGTTTGAGCATTTGGAGTTACATGATCAGTGGTTTCTCTTTTTATTCTCTAATCTCATCAGGTGCATGGCTTCTTCAAAGGCATGTCCTTACCCATTGCCACAGTCTCTATGACGTCCTCGGTGGTGTTTGGCACATACCGGAACTGCTTGCAGTGTCTGAGCCAGGCACGAGGAGCTTGTTGTGGTCCAAACACCAAACTGGAAGTCTTCCTGTCTGGAATGGCCAGCGGTGTAGCTCAGGTAATGGAGATTTCAATAACGTTTTGCAGTTGTACAGATTGTTTACATCAATGCTAACATGCAACATTTTTTTTGCTGAAGCTCTTGTGATATGCCGACCAACAGGTATCAGTGATGTCTCCAGGTGACATCGTGAAAGTACGTCTGCAGTGTCAGACAGAGTCCAGGCGAGCATTAACCAAGACGCCCACGCTAAAGTACCACGGTCCAGTTCACTGCCTGCTAACCATCGTCAAGCAGGAGGGACTCATGGGGCTCTACAGAGGAGCTCTTCCTATCATGTTAAGAGATGGGCCATCATATGCCACTTACTTTTTGACATATGCAACTATCTGTGAATGGTTTGCAGGTGGCAATAAGAAAAAGTTAGGTAAGTGAAGCAGGGGGCGAAAGCCTGCTATTGTTTTAAGTATGTGCAAATCTTCTTCAATACTCATCTGTGTCAGCTGTATCAACACAACCAGCAGTTGTGTGGTGAATTGTACAAGAACGATTTCTATAATTTGCTATATATAATTCTATAAAATACCTGCTTTAAATGTGGCTCCACACCTGAAACTAATTCAAATCCCTGTAGAAAATGTTAACCTGCTCATATGAGGAGCCTAACTAGCATTTACCCGATGATAAAAGTTGTGTAATGTTTCCTCTAGATTGGTATGTTGTGATGCTGGCTGGAGGAATAGCAGGAATGGCCGGTTGGACTATAGGAACACCCATGGACGTCATCAAAGCGCGCCTTCAGATGGATGGAGCAAGGGAGATAAAGAAATATAAGGGCTTTTTCCACTGCATAGCTGAGACTGCAAGAGTGGAGGGAACTGGGGTTTTCTTCAGGAGCCTAGGCATCAATTTGCTGCGTGCATTCCCTGTAAATATGGTGGTGTTTTTTACATATGAGGTTCTGACTGGTTTTTTCCAAGCTGGAGGTGAAGGCGTTGACCCGCCTCAGTTAGGGTTAGAGTAATATTTGCCAACCTCAAGGCTGAGTGCTTGATATGTAATAGCATTCTACTGCTTCCTTAAGCATTTTTGCATTGCAATATTTTAAAAGAAAGATCATTTCATTGGCACTGTTACATATAATGCATACATTAGTAAGTGATACAATACATTTTTAGTGTAAAGTTTAAGTGTCAAGCTACCAAGAGTTTTTGGCATGATCCATGTGACCACTAGATGGCCTCCCTGACCAACTTGTCACATTTTGGCCTTTGTTTTTCTGCTCTGCCTAAAAGTAAGAAAACAGTCTGCAGAGTCATTAAAGGACTTTTGTCAGTGACCGTATATTTGACTTTATTCAAGACCGTTTAAGTCTTCAGCTTAAAATGAGCCGCAGTACGCACAGTTTACAGCAATCATGTTACCTGTCCACAACCATGCCATGTATATGTTTTTAGTTAGTGCATTTTTATTTATTTATTTTTTTGCTGTTTCCAAAAATGTTACATGTGGAGAATGTGACTTAAATATGCTGAACATAAATCAGTGTATTGTTAGGCATTTTTGAACTGAATTATTTATTAATTGAATGTCTTTAAAAATAGACTCAGGATTACATTCTGCATATCACCAAATAGGACTTTATGAGTCCTATTTAAATCTTTAAAACAAGTTATCTGTATCTATAATATAATATTGGAGCCTATCTACATTAACTCATACATTTCTGTTTTTCTTGCTTTCCCATTTCTTTCTCATTTCTGAAAATACAGCACAATTTAACTCCTGCTGGCTATGGTTTTATTTTGAGGTCTTGTGGGTGCACAGAAAAATCAGGGATCTTCAAACACTAGGAATGTTGCAAATTATGTATCTCCAACAATGTGTTTGTACAGGTATTATGAGAATGTTCAATGTGCTTTCCATAATAAAGGAAGTTTGCAGAAAATTTGTTTTAAGTGTTGTGACAGTCTCCTCATTAATGCTAGTAATTAATTTCATAATTAAGTGTTAAAAGTAAGCGAAAGCAATTATTGCTCTGTCGCTCTGGTTTATTTACCTGTTCAAAATGTTGCTGAATTATTTAGTTATATATTATTTTTTGGGGGGGAAACAAAAACACAGACATATATTCTCACCTATAAGTAAAGATAAGTCTCTACAAGTGGATATTTTCCAACTACTACACTCTAACAAGACTAGATGTCATGAAACCAAAGAAATCATGCATAAATATTTAAAGATATGTACTATAAATACTGTCAGTTATAACAGGAAACAAATTCACATAACTAGTAAAGTTACCATAAGTATTAAAAATTTGATTGAATTAGATTGTGGATAAATGGTTCATGTTACGTTTCTCCCACTGAAAACGCTACATCCAGATGAACAGAATCAACTTTTGGAGACATGCTGTCCAAACTGTGTCTCGCCTCATGTACCTAAAAAACATGAGCTGTAAATTAGCCTTTAATTTTATTCGAGGAATTATTAGAGGAAGGTTGATATTTATTACAATAATTATACATTGGCATTATTAAATTGAAACGAAATTCATGCTTGAATGGACAAAAGAATGAACTTTGCATGCAAGGCACACTAACACGGCTTTTTAAATGTCCCCAGTTACTTGACAGAGTTCAAGTTTTTCAGTATGAGCTGTTCTTGAATTGGACACATTTAGCATCTCCCAAATGATTATCTAGAGACCTATACTACCAAAATAATTGGACAGGCTTGGACATACTTTACTCAGATTGGACCAAATTGACACATGTTCTCTATTCTATTTTCAAATTGTAGGCTCTGGCATTTAAACAATGCTTACTTGCTATTATTGACCACAAAGTGTGGCATAAAAATATCCCCCAAGCTACAACCAGTCTGGCCTGTTTATACAAGGCAGGATGGAGTCATGTTTCGTGTTGTTCATGCACATTCTGACCCTATTATCCGAATCAGTGGTTGATCAGTGGTTGTTGATCAATGGTCATGAGAATTTGCATATTAATGATCAAGGAACTGAACGCCGAGCCCATTGTTTCTTCAATGGTGCTAGTTTTAGTCATTATGGAAATGTACAAAGAGCTTGGACAGAAAAGTGTCTGGACTTCTTTAAGTTGATTGAAGATGCTTCACCTCTCATCTGAGCAGCTTTATCAGTTCTAAGGTCAAATGGTGGAGACTCCAAGATTTAAGCCCTATGGGAGTCCCATAGGACCCCCTAATGATCCTCTAGTTCAATTCCCTCACAAATTGGTACAGCAGCTGCACTGCAACCAATAAATTAAGGTCTGTAGATGTTCTTGAGTTTTAGTCAGAGAAAAGGAAAAATTAAAAGCAGGCGAGAATCAAACCTTCCTACCAAGAACCCCATGTCACAGAGTTACATCCATTTCAAAAGCTTCTTTTGAAGCTGGCACCTCTTCTATTCCCTTCAAAACTGAGTTAGGGGTATAAACAACACTATTGTTTGATGAAATGATTGGCTCAGTTAGGGCGATCGTGGCTCAAGAGTTGGGAGTTTGCCTTGTAATCGGAAGTTTGCCGGTTCGAGCCCCGGCTTGGACATTGTGTCCTTGGGCGAGACACTTCACCCGTTGCCTACTGGTGGTGGTCAGAGGCCCTGGTGGTGCCAGTGTCCGGCAGCCTTGCCTCTGTCAGTGTGGCTGTGGCTACATGTAGCTTGCCATCACCAGTGTGTGGATGACTGGTTGTGTAAAGCACTTTGGGGTCCTTAGGGACTTGAAAAGCGCTATACAAATACAGGCCATTATCCTGCAAGTAATATCAAGTGGAATCCTGGAAGCATTTTAAGAGCTGAATGAATGACCACGCCGAGCAGCCCACAGACACTATTTCTGCAATAACCCCACTAATCATTCTCTCACTCTCCTTCTCTCTCAGGGTGCTTGTTGTGTGAACTGCTAATTATTCCACATGAAGTATGTGTTAAAGTGACAGTTTCATCTGTTTTACATGTGTAAATGTGTGTGGCTCATGCGTATCCACAATGGGTGCAATAAAGGCCTGTTAGAACTCAACTGTAATTATTTAATCGCAGTACAAATGACAGATTTATTCAGTGAATAAAGTGAGATCACGCTGGGTGAGACCCCAGGAGTTTTGTTTTCACTTGGGCAGACCTTTGGTTTACATCCTGCAAACATGAACAAATAAAACACATACATGCTTTCCTGTTGTGAAACTGCATGCATGTATTTACAGACAAGTCATTACACTGCCTGCAAAAACCAGTCTTAAACATGATTGATAACCAGAAAAGTTCGCAGTTTCCGTTAAAAATGACCTAACATAGCAATTATGCAAAGTTATGTGTAGTTCAATGCCTTTGATCGGCAAGGGTGAAGAGTTTGGCCAAACATAAAAGAAGGTTTTCTCAGTCTATAAGCCTTCATCTCAGTTCCAAGCCAGAGTGGGGATTCATAAACCAGGCGTTTCCACAATGAGATGATTGCTAAAATTCTAGGAACTGCCTTTCGTACTGTGAAACAAGAAAACCAGTCATGTTGTCTTTGTTAGCTGCTTTTAATTAAACCAGGCATTTTCCCCTCATGCAACAACAACACACAATTATGCAATGATTTAAAGATCTCCTTCAGTAAAGCTAGGCTGAATACTGAGTGACACCTTTTTCTTCTTCTTTTTGTGTTGCTATCTTTCAACAACATTGAAGGACGCAGGCTTAGAATATGCTGACATGACTCGATTATCGTATTTGTCAGTGATTAAAAGAAGATGTTTCTAACCTGGATTTTCCATTTTTGGATGGCACAGAAGATAGCATAACTTCTTATGCACAAAGCAGAGCATGCAAAGAGAATATTGTCCTGCTGCCACTTTACTAAGCTAATCGGTGAGTTTAGTTCTAACACATGACTCATGGCAAAGGAGAATTTCATGTATTTTAACTATATCAGAGCACATGTTATGTTTCTATGCTGAATATTCAAGGATCATAGGAGCCTGGTTTCTTTTTATTACTAGAACCAAATTATTAAGCAGCAAGTTTACTTTAATAGAATAAAGTGAATTCAGAACAATTGTTTCGAAGCAAAATCTTAGGAACTTCCAAAGGGCTGTCCAAAGTACAATGATTAATCAGCCAGTTGTGTGGGTGATTCATTAAATGATGCGTGTTCGCAAAATGTCTTGAAAGCTTCATTTTGTTGTCAGAAATGGTCCTTGGTAACTACCACTTGGGCCCCCTTTAACCAATTGCTGTTTGGGCTATTTTGGGAGCTCTGCGCTCCCCTGTTAGTGACGTGTGCTGCTGGGTAAATTTGCAGCTCCGGCGGCCTGGGCCTGCAACCTCAGATGGCATCAATCGGGAGGAAATAGAGGGGTGGGAGGGATGAGAAGATAGGGTAAGAGCAAAGATACTAGAACGAGAGGAGGTGGACAGAAAAAACTAAAGAAATACAAATACTGTGAGATGATCCGAGGACAAGAGAGGGATGTTAAGTGAGATGCAGTTCAAAATGGGAAAAAATACAGTACACAAGATAATTAATCAGACAGAAACACTTTGGAAAAAACTCAATTATTTTTATTTGAATCTGAGTCATTTTAAATTAAGCATTGGTGAAATTCTGTTTGCATGAAAGGGAAGAGATGAAGAACACATTCATGAGGAAAAATCAACTGCTCTCAATTCTTGATGACTAACAAGTGTAGGGAAGAGTCGGGCGCAATGATGGAGGTGGAGGAGTGGGGGCGCTATTGTACTTCTTACAGTTTTTTACAGTCGCTAACAAGCGCCTACCCATACTTCAGATACCTTTTCTAAACTCTTAACACAGACCCACACCTACAAAACACAATTGGCCAAATGGATAATATCCTTCCCAAAAATACACTTTGTTAAATATATACTAACTCCTCATTTCAAAATTAGAACACATCTTTCTCTGCACACACTAACTGTACAAAAACACTATAAATCTGACTCAAAATGAAATTAGTCTGTCAAAGAATAACACTTGTTTTCACTTCACAAGGTACATGCAGTCAATCAAAGTACACCAGGTTTCAAAATACTGGCTATTATTGACATTACAAAAACTGCATAGACATTTATGTTTCAGTTTCACAGGTATTTGCATGCGAAACATGCAATCCACCATATTGACACCAGAAATGTCTTGGTTGGTAACTGTATGTCCACATGTACAGTAATGTTCACATTCAAAAGCATTCCAGTAAAAAGCAAACAAGTTTTTGTTTCTTTACTGTTTACCACAGGAGGTACAGTAGAAACACGGTATGATAGGACAGAGAAAGTTTTACAGTATTGCTTACAGTGAACAAAATATCCATGAAACACACAAGAGCATTCTGAACAAAAAAACAACAGCAAAAAGCCAAGATAAAAAGGGGGGGAGGGGGGCTATAAAAAGGCAAAAGATTTGCATCTAATCTCTGCGATCTTCAGGGTTAGGCCACATGTTTTCATCAACATCACATCTGATGTTATCCAAGTCGATGCACCTGGGATAAAACCGCCTGGTATGTCGGATCCACCGACATATCATTGCAGAAGCAGAGGTTTTTATACTGTATCTAAGGTTTGGGATATTGTTTTTGCTATTGTGGGATGTTGTGTGTTAACATTCGTAGATACTACAAAAACAGTTCATGATTTTGCTGGGAGGTATAGCTTGTCTGTTAAGAAAATGTAAGCATTGTGGAAATGTGTTCACTGACTGCATATTGGGTGAACACGACATGAAATGTGTGACTGGTATGGCCACAACAGACCGATGCTGTGCTAATTGTGTTTAGAGTTTTGCAAATGTGACAACTGTTTGGACAAACGCTTGTTAGCGACTGTAAAAAACTGTATTTGTTTGGAAGAAAGGATATACTGAATAAATCCCCTTGATGTTCAACGCAAATTCTGTCTTAAATCATGCCTTTCAAGATCCATTTGTGGTACTTTTGCTTTATTTCTTGCACTGGGTAGACTGGGTAATTAAAACTGCATTTAAATGAGAAAGTTTTCACAATCCTTTTGCTAAAAAGTAGACAAGGAGAGTATTGTATATTGTTTAGCGAGTTCTTTAGGTTTGAAATTGATTTTAATTCATGACAGTAGTACAACGGATACTTCCACTGGCCTTACATTAGTGTCCTGATAGTGCATCACCTTCACCATCAGATACTTTTATCTTAAAGAGGGATGAACAGCAGTCCGTAATACACATAAATAAACATAAACCATCTAACATTTTTCTTCTTTGACTTTTCCAACAGCAATACTGGAAGCGGCTCTAGAAAGTGCATATAAATAGCAGAGAAGTTCATAGAGTAGATGACAGGAGACCCAATATTGCTCCTTGGAGGACACCTTTCTGAGCTTCTAATGTGTTTGATTTGACAAGAAATCACAAAAACCATAAATTTTACAAGTGTGTAGGAACTTATTAACAGTAGTAGGTCAAAGATTAAATCCTGGTAGTTATAATGGACAAAAAAGGTTTGTGTTAAAGAATGATTCTAGGATTATAGTTAAACAGCAATGACGTCATCAGATATTTAGGCCACCAGTGTTACCATACCTTTACAAAAAAATACGACTTTATCTGATTTCCACAATGAGACAATTATCCCCAAACAGAGTTTCAGTCAGTCACACAATTGTTGTAGACATTATAATTAATCAGTGGTTGAAGTTTGTTTTTATCCCTTTCAAAAAATTGCCTGTTAAAGCAAAGATTTCTCATTCCTTTAGTCATTTCAGTTTGGATATCCGTTGAAATCAGTTTAATCAGAAACATAAATTCAGAGGATCGATAAGTCAACCATAAATACCTTATCTCCTCCAGGGCTTCACTAATTGCAGAGGTGGGGCAATAAACACCCATAATCGCATTCCCTCACGCACAGATGTCCTCAGTAACCTATTCAAATTCCTCAGGCTCTGGGAATCAGTACACAGTCCCCTTTCTCCCCTCTGTTCCATCAAAACACAGCTACTGTCATTTAAAGCACTGGCACAGAGCCAGCTTTCCATGCAGATAAACATCTGGTGCTGTTTTGTTTAACATCACATGCTTAAATTCCTCTTTTTTATGCAACAGTATAAAAGTGAGTTAGAATTAGTTACACCAGGAAGTGTGGGTTAAATGTCATTCCACCCATTTCCTAGACGCCTTTTCTTTTCTGTTTTCAGATATATGTGGTGTCACAAAAGCCACTACAAATATGATGTTACAGAACATAAATCCATTGCTGGAGATTGAACAGATGTAAAGTACTTAAAAATCTGTATAACACTAATGATGCATATTCTTCTGTAGAATGGGCATTTACTTTTGATATGTTGTGTACAACCTGCCAGCAACCCAATTTTATGTGCAGGGTGTTTTTATACTGTTTTATTGATGTCACAGGATGAGTGTGTGAAAGTGAAATTAATTTAACCAAATGACTGTCTGTAGGGCAATTGAAAAAAAACAAGAAGAAAACATTTGAGAAGGAAGAACCTTTTGCAAGAGAAGAAAATTAGTAGGGAAAGATGGAGAAAAATAAAGAGAGAAACAGCAGAAAGCAACAGACAAGGATAAGTGAGGGAGAAGGGATAAGGAAGAGGCAAAGAAAAACTGATGAGATATAAGAGTAAGGGTAGGTGAAGAGAACTGTCATGCAGTTCTAGAAGAGAGCCTTAGAGCAGCCTTAGTGTTGGCATCTCTGATCATCTACTCACACTGACAGCTTGGCGTCATGGTAGAGGGTTCAGACCAGGTCAGTCATCAGATGACAGATTATATTCAAAGCACGTGTTGACCCAGATATTGGCAGTGGATAAATTCCACACCCCCTTATTAGTTTCAAATGTGATCAAACTTCATAAGTTAAGGACTTTATTGCATCTTCCCTGCAGAAACTGCAATAGAAATAGGACTGCCATACCACACCAGGAACACTTTTTTTTTACATAAAAAGTGCTGATAACCCTCCTGTAGGCCCACCACCTGCAAGAGATGCTGAGGTGATTCCCCGGCTACCAAGACTAGAGATTGGGACATGGAACATGACCTCTGGAGAAGTGGCCTGAGGTGTCACGTGAGGTTGAGAGGTACTGGCTAGATACAGATCAAAAGTTTAAGACCACAACTGAGAACATTCAGGGATAGATGGCAAGGGAAACACACACCACTTGGAGAAATGTTCCCATGCACCTCATGGAAACGCTTGCATCAAGTATGCCACAACAAATTTTTTAAGTGATCAACAATAACGGTGGGCCTACTCAATACTGAGTTCGTGTTTGGAACTTTGATTTCTGTTTTGGGTGGGTTTACAGGTTTTTTTGAGGTGTGGTCCTTTTGATCAGCTGCAAAACAGCCTGTTTCAGTTTAAGCGTTGTTTTCAATAAAGTGCATGCTCAAAAAATGTTTTGTCTCCCTCCCATTTCTTCTTGTTGCATGTTGATGCTCTACTTGGAAGCTTGTTAAGATTCAACCATCCAAAATATGATTTTTTTTGCCTTTTTGCCATTTTTCAAGTCGTCTTAAACTTTTGATTGGGTCTGTATAAACAGGCTCACCTCAATGCAGGCCTTGAGCTCTGGAACCAGAATCCTGGACAGAGGTTGGACTCTGTCCAAGTCTGGAGTTGGAATTTGGTGAGAGCCAGTGGGTTGGGGTGGGTATCTTAGTATTCCCTCAACTTGCAACTCTGTACGTTGGAGATTTTCCTGGTGGACGAGAGGGTTTGTTCCCTGTGCCTTCGGATTGGGGAAATGGTCCTGACTGCCATCTGCACTTTTGTGCTGAATGACAGTTTACAGTACTGTTATGGCCCTGTCCATAATCTGTTTTGGTGGCTGTTGTTGTCTGTGCCTTTAAGTCTTTGCAGGTCCCGGAGTGGATGAGCTGACGGCTGCTGATTGGTCCCCTGGCCATGTGATCTTCATTCAAATCCCTCACCAGCAGTTGTCCCGGGGCAGCCACTGACAGCAGCAGACTCGGAAACAAAATCAAAATCATCGACGGGGTTTTCAATTACTTCAGGGATCGGGAAAACTTTCCCATTGGCTAGATCATTCCCCAGAATCATAGTAACCCCCTGCACGGGCAAGCGAGCGCGCACCCCAACTGTTACCGGGCCCGAAACGAGAGGCGACTGTAGGAAGACTCTGTGCAGCGGAGCTCGTAACACACTCATTTTCACTCCCCACACGAGAGCATCAGCACCACAAAACGAGTTATTTGAGAAAGGCAACGCTCTTTCCAAAATGAGAGACTGGGCAGCCCCAGTGTCGCGCAAAATTACAATCGGCACGCGATCCTCCTCTATTCCAGTCAGTGAGGCGAACCCTTGTGAAATGAATGGTCGGTAACTGCTGTCAAGACTGTCATTTCCTGGTTCATCACTGACGGGATTAGGAGTAGCAACCGATTGAACAAAACCAATGCTTTTTGGCTTTTTCCATGTGTGAGTTTGCTCTTTGCGACGGAGCGACGGACAACTGGCAATGAGATGGCCAGTATCATGGCAATAAAAGCATTCTCGGACAGTCATGGGGACCTGATCAGGGCGCGTTTGACGCTTAGGAGAAACCCTCAAACTCCTCGCAGGTTTCGACAACGGGGCACATTCACGGCGCACAGCTGAAAACGCAACGCGATGGGTCAACACAAACTCATCTGCGAGAACAGCAGCTTTAGACAACGAATCCACCTTTTGCTCATTGATATATACAACAACATTCTCTGGAAGACACGTTTTGAATTCCTCCAGCAGGACCAATTCTCTTAGCTGAGCAAAGTCCTTCACTTTACTTGCAGCTAACCACTTATCAAACAAGAGAGTCTTCTCCCTGGCAAACTCTACATGTGTTTGGTTGGCAGATTTTTCACACGACCGAAACCTCTGGCGATATGCCTCTGGAACTAGCTCATAAGCCCTTAAAATAGTGGATTTCACAATTTCATAATCCAGGCTGTCATCAATAGACAAGCTCGCACACACTTCCTGTGCTTTCCCCACCAATTTACACTGCAGCAACAAACTCCACACATCCTTGGGCCATTTCAAAGTGGTTGCGATGCGTTCAAAGGCATTAAAGTAAGAGTCAACCTCACTTTCTCTGAAAGGTGGCACTAAAGCAATTTGCCTGCTTGCATCAAATTGGTCAGAGGAGAGTGAATCAGAAGATTTACTCACAACTTTACTCACTGGGGTAGAGGTAACATTGCGCTGCCGGGAAGGATCCAGCTCCATAGCCCTTATGCGGAGATGCATAAGCTCAACTTCTTTGGACTTAGTCGCAAGCTCCACCTCTTTCAGGCGAAGGGCGAGCCCAAGATCCTCCGTAACCAATCCTGTTGATTGTCCGGCTGGGCTAACGTTTGGGATCTGAATGGCAGCAGGAGCCTCCGCCCCTGGCGACACCCGTCCACTGGGAGCTTTTGGGATGGTTGCAGCAGATCACCCAATTGGTTACTTTTCGAAAAAATTCAACTCCCACCAACAGAATTACAGCACCATTGAAAAGGAAGCCCTCTCTCTATTGCTTGCTCTACAGCATTTCGAGGTCTATGTCGGTTCCAGTTCAGCACCTGTCATTGTTTACACAGACCACAACCCCCTCGTGTTTTTGACCCGAATGCAAAATTCTAACCAAAGGCTAGAGATGGTCCCTCTTAGTACAAGATTTCAATCTGGAGATCCATCACAAAAAAGGGACAGAGAATGTACTGGCAGATGCGCTGTCACGTGGTTTTCGGAACCCCTAAGCGCCAAACATCTTTAGGGGAGATGTTTGGTCTTGGGAAGGGGGGTGTTATGGCCCTGTCCATAATCTGTTTTGGTGGCTGTTGTTGTCTGTGCCTTTAAGTCTTTGCAGGTCCCGGAGTGGATGAGCTGACGGCTGCTGATTGGTCCCCTGGCCATGTGATCTTCATTCAAATCCCTCACCAGCAGTTGTCCCGGGGCAGCCACTGACAGCAGCAGCAGACCTGACCCTGGCCTCCAAAACCTGAGACTTTTGTGCGACTTTTTTGGAGTTTTGTATATAGTGTGTACATTAGTTTTCATTGTAAATAGCCTTGTAAATAGCACTGCAACAGAAGGGGTGAGCTGCCTTATTGTTTTTCCTTGCACTGTTTTCTCCTGTTTATTTCAGTTAGGGAGTTAGGTGTAGCGCTTGTCTTTTGTTTGATATTTGATTTCACATAGGGTTGTAGATAACACCTCCTCCTGACTTAGCTTGTTTTGTTTGTTATTTTGGCCTTTGTTCACCCCGGAGCTTCATTTTTGCAGTGCAGAAAAATAAATCACGATTCACTAAGAAATTGGTTTCCCTTTGTGTATGGTTTTGGGGACCAGGGCGGGGCAATTCTTTCAAACTTGTGTTGCGTTCCTGTACCCCTAGACTGGGGCGTAACAAGTACCCATCTTTCTTGGAGTTCCTGGTTGGGGTGCTTGAGGGTGCTCTACCAGGGGACTCTGTCGTCTTACTGGGGGCCTCCACGCTCATGCGGGCAATGACAGTGAGACCTGGGAGGAACGGCCTGGCAGACCTGAACCCGAACGGTGTTCTGTTATTGGAAATCTGTGCAAACCACAGTTTGTCCATAATGAACACCATGTTCGGACATAATGGTGTCCATAAGTGCATGTGGCACCAGGACACCCTATGCTGCACATTGATGATTGATTTTTTAATCGAGTCATCAGATCTGCAGCCTTATGTTCTGGACACTCGGGTGAAGAGAAGTGCTCAGTTCTTTTGGGAGGATGCTGAATAGACCTGGGGCACCTAAACATATTATGAGGGTGTGCTCCGAACACCTTGCAGAGGCCCGGTTCACAACATCTTCAACTCCCACCTCTGGCAGAGCTTCAAAAGCATTCTGAGGGAGACTGGGGACATTGAGTCCGAATGGATCATGTTCATGTTCAGACCGCAGCTTGGGCGGTGGCTGAAGCAAAAACTTGGGTGTGGGGGGAGTTCAGAGAGGCCATGGAAAAAGACTCTCAGACTGCCTCGAAGAGATTGGAACCCCACTAGAGTGGTTCACAGCTGAGTGTGAAGCGGCAGGAATGAGAATCAGCACCTACAAGTCTTAGGCCATGGTCCTCAGCTGGAAAAGGCTGGAATGCCCATTCCGGGTCAGGGACGAGTTACTGCCCCAACTGGAGGAGTTTAAGTATCTTGGGGAACTTATTCATGATTGAGGGGAGCGGGAGATTGACAGACAGATTAGTGCTGTGGCTGCAGTGATGCGAATACTGCACCAGTTCGTTGTGGTGAAGAGAGAGCTGAGCGTAAAAGCAAAGCTCTCGAGCTACCATTCCTACCCTCACCTATGGTCACACCAGCACACCACAACCCTTTCACCCTAGGGTGAAGAGTTTGGCCATCCAGGAGGGGCTTAGAGTAGAGCTGCTACTCCTCCACATTGAAATGAGCCATTTGAGGTCGTTCAGGCGTCTGACAATGACGCCTCCATGCCTCCTGGGTGAGGTGTTCCGGGTATGTCCCACAGGGAGAAAGCCCAGGGCAGACCAAGGACATGGAGAGATTATCATATCTTTCGGCTGGCCTGGGAATGCTTTGGTGTTCCTCCAGACAATGGAG
The DNA here is from genome assembly GCF_057382275.1 of Copadichromis virginalis. Taxonomy (NCBI): domain Eukaryota; kingdom Metazoa; phylum Chordata; class Actinopteri; order Cichliformes; family Cichlidae; genus Copadichromis; species Copadichromis virginalis. The sequence goes on along the minus strand of NC_140632.1, from coordinate 5,675,822 downwards.
GAGGTGGCTGGGGGGAAGGAGGTCTGGGCTTCTCTGCTTAGGCTGCTGCGCCCGAGACCCAACCCTGGAAAATAGATGACAAGATGGCTGGATATACATAGATATATAGCTATATATGTCATGGTCCTGGGCCATGTGGGCCCAGTATTCTTAGTTCCTTGTATTTTTGTATTTCGTTCCTTATTTAGGCCATGTTTTCTGAGTTGCCCTGTTGTGTTGTTCCCTAAGTGTTTTCCCTTCATGGCTTTTACCCCCTGTGTGCCCCTCTGTGTATCTGTGAGCCCTCGTCTCTCCTTATGTTTTATTCCATGTTTCCCCAGCCCTTTATGTCTAAGTTCTCCCCGTGCTCTCTCTCCCCCCTGTGTGCCCTCTATGTATTTATGAGCCCTCGTCTCCCTTTGTGGTTGTTTCATGTTTCCCCAGCCCGTTATGTCTGTGTTTTCCCCGTGCTCTCTCTCCTCCTGTCTGAACCTCTGTGCCTGTACATGTCATGTTCAGTTCACCCCGCCCTGTCTCGTTATGATTATCAGTATCACCTGTGTTCCCCGTGTGTGCCCACTTTCCTCGTTTACCCTCTGTGTATTTCTGTCTGAGTCTCCCTCTGTTCGGCGTCGCGTTCTCCCTCATGTTGTGTGTTATTCTCCCCGTGGTTCGGTTCCTTGTACATCTCATGCTTTAGTTTTCCCAGTTTTAGTTTATTTTGTATTGCTTCTCGTGGCCAGCAATAAAGCTGTGTTTTTGAGTTTATCCCCGTGTCTGTGAATCTGCATCTTGGGTCCTTCTCCTGCCTGCCACACAACGTATCATGACAGAAGAACGCGACCGCAACATGGACCCAGCAGTTCACAACCCCTCCGCGGACCTCCAGGACGACGCGAACATGTCGGACCCAGCGACACAGAGGAGGGGGATTCTCCGGACAGTGGAGTCTCTATGCGACAAGTGGCTGCACTGTTCCAGTGAGGAGGAACGAGAGGAGTTCGCCCGCCAAGTAGGGGTGTGCGTATCTGTGTTCCCCTGGTTATGGGAGACGCTGCGCCCCCTCGTCAGCGACTTTCTCGTCTCCACCCTCCAACTCCGTCCGCAGGAGCAGCGGCCCAGTGGGCGTGCACCTTCACCAGAGCCGTGCCGTTGCGCCGTTTCCCCGCTGTCTCATGAGCCAGTAGCGGTCAGAGTTGGAACGGTGAGGCTCGCCACAGACACACCTTCCGCCCGCACCCCGCCGGCTTCCGCGTCTTCACCGCGGTCTGGCCGCACGGCGTGGCGCACGGAGACAACGGAAGCCATAGACTTTTGCGAGGAAGAGCGGCAGCAGGTGTTACGGGCTTATCGGGAGGACGAGCTCCGGCGGAAACCCTGGCTCATCCCGGAGGAGGACCTCTCACCTGCTGCACAGCCTACCAGCCGCTCGCCGTCTCCGATCCGCTTAGGCTATTTTTCGCCTGTCTCATTTCTGGCAAGGATGGGGGCGGACGACGGGGAACTCACCACTACGTCACCCTCTGTGTTGGCGCCATCAGCGCCCATCGCGCCAGCTTCCTCTGCTCGAAGGAGGCGGCGCGCCCGCCGCCATAAACCGGACAATGCTAAAACTACAAAACATGAAGTGGACGGCGGGTTCATTTTTGATAGAGCTATTTTTGTCGACCCTGAGCCTGCCATTTCTCGGACAGTTTTTTCTGAGCCTGCTCCTTTTCCTGCTCGTGTTTCTCCTCCCAGGCCAGCTCAGTCAGCTCCCTCGCAGCCCCTCACAACTCAGTTAGCTCCCTCGCAGCCCTTCACAGCTCAGTTAGCTCCCTCGCAGCCCTTCACAGCTCAGTCAGCTCCCTCGCAGCCCTTCACAGCTCAGTCAGCTCCCTCGCAGCCCTTCACAGCTCAGTCAGCTCCCTCGCAGCCCTTCACAGCTCAGTTAGCTCCCTCGCAGCCACCCTCAGTCCAGTTTCCAGTGTCCCCCTCAGTTCAGTTTCCAGTGTCCCCCGTGTCCCTTTCAGTTCAGGCCCCAGTAGCTCCAGTGCCGCCTGTAGCGCAGGCCCCAGTAGCTCCAGTGCCGCCTGTAGCGCAGGCCCCAGTAGCTCCAGTGCCGCCTGTAGCGCAGGCCCCAGTAGCTCCAGTGCCGCCTGCAGCACAGGCCCCAGTAGCTCCAGTGCCGCCTGCATTGCAGGCCCCAGTAGCTCCAGTGCCGCCTGTAGCGCAGGCCCCAGTAGCTCAGCTCCCCGCGTCTCCAGTAGCCCAGTCCCCGATAGCAGTACGGTCCGCTGGTCAGCTTAACATTCAGCCAGGGGTCTCAAATCTCTCTGGCTCTGCATCAGCTCCTGCTGGGAGCTCAGATGAGCTCATCCAGGACTCCGCGGCTCCCACGCCGCCATCTACCTCGTCAGCTGGAGGGTCCGAGGGGCCCGTTCAGCCTCCTGTCTCCGTTGGAGGGTCCGAGGGGCCCGTTCAGCCTCCTGTCTCCGCTGGAGGGTCCGAGGGGCCCGTTCAGCCTCCTGTCTCCGCTGGAGGGTCCGAGGGGCCCGTTCAGCAACCTTCCTCGTCAGCTGGGGGTTCAGGAGAACCGCACCAGCCTCATGCCACGTCTGCTGGGGGGCCCGAGCCGCCCGTCCAGCACCATGCCACCTCAGCTGGAGGGCCCGAGGAGCCCATCCAGCCACCTTCTGCTTCTGCTCCTCCTAGTCCAGCTCCAGCCCGTGCTTCGTCAGCCGCAGCTCCAGCCCGTGCTTCGTCAGCCGCAGCTCCAGCCCGTGCTTCGTCAGCCGCAGCCTCAGAGCCTTCATCCTCGCCCGGTCCGGCCTCTGCATCAGCTGCTCCTGCTCCACCTGGTCCGGCTCCGGCTTCAGCCTCAGAGTCTTCGTCCTCGTCTGGCCCAGCCTCAGAGTCTTCAGCCTGTGCTTCGTCTGGTCCAGCCTCTGAGTCTTCAGCCTGTGCTTCGTCTGGTCCAGCCTCTGAGTCTTCAGCCTGTGCTTCATCTGGTCCAGCCTCTGAGTCTTCAGCCTGTGCTTCGTCTGGTCCAGCCTCTGAGTCTTCAGCCTGTGCTTCGTCTGGTCCAGCCTCTGAGTCTTCAGCCTGTGCTTCGTCTGGTCCAGCCTCTGAGTCTTCAGCCTGTGCTTCGTCTGGTCCAGCCTCTGAGTCTTCAGCCTGTGCTTCAGTCTTCAGCCTGTGCTTCGTCTGGTCCAGCCTCAGCCTGTGCTTCGTCTGGTCCTGTGCCCACCGGGCCATGGCCAGCACGCCTGACACTGGAGAGCCGCCGCTGCCTTCCGCGCGGCCGGCCTCCTGAACTGCTCCGTCGTCTCCCTCGCCGCCGCCGCTGCCTTCCGCGCGGCCGGCCTCCTGAACTGCTCCGTCGTCTCCTTCGTCGCCGCCGCCATTGCCTTCCGCACGGCTGGCCTACGGACCAGCTCTGCCACCTGTGCCACCCGCCTGGTCGGCCCCCCGACCGTGTGACCCGTGAACTCTTGTGCCTGTGGGCTCTGGGTCGGCCCCCTGAACCTTATTTGGACTACGGTCATGTGCTCCTGTGTTTTCTGTTGTTTGTTTTGTTTCCCGTTCTGGTCCCTCCGTCCTGGTCCCCCGCCTCCCGCCCTGGGTGGGTTGTTTTCTGTTTGGTTTTGTTTCTCGGGTTTGGGCTGTCGGGTGCCAGCCCTTTAGGGGGGGGTGATGTCATGGTCCTGGGCCATGTGGGCCCAGTATTCTTAGTTCCTTGTATTTTTGTATTTCGTTCCTTATTTAGCCCATGTTTTCTGAGTTGCCCTGTTGTGTTGTTCCCTAAGTGTTTTCCCTTCATGGCTTTTACCCCCTGTGTGCCCCTCTGTGTATCTGTGAGCCCTCGTCTCTCCTTATGTTTTATTCCATGTTTCCCCTGCCCTTTATGTCTAAGTTCTCCCCGTGCTCTCTCTCCCCCCTGTGTGCCCTCTATGTATTTATGAGCCCTCGTCTCCCTTTGTGGTTGTTTCATGTTTCCCCAGCCCGTTATGTCTGTGTTTTCCCCGTGCTCTCTCTCCTCCTGTCTGAACCTCTGTGCCTGTACATGTCATGTTCAGTTCACCCCGCCCTGTCTCGTTATGATTATCAGTATCACCTGTGTTCCCCGTGTGTGCCCACTTTCCTCGTTTACCCTCTGTGTATTTCTGTCTGAGTCTCCCTCTGTTCGGCGTCGCGTTCTCCCTCATGTTGTGTGTTATTCTCCCCGTGGTTCGGTTCCTTGTACATCTCATGCTTTAGTTTTCCCAGTTTTAGTTTATTTTGTATTGCTTCTCGTGGCCAGCAATAAAGCTGTGTTTTTGAGTTTATCCCCGTGTCTGTTAATCTGCATCTTGGGTCCTTCTCCTGCCTGCCACACAACATATCATGACAATATAAAGCTATATATATATATATAACATTAGAGATTATAATAACTGAATACATGCTTTAACTGTGCAATGGTAACCCCATGAAAAGAATGTCATCAATGTTCTTTTACATACATTGATAAGTTATGTTTCTTTTGTGTAGCCTGCAAGTCTGTACTAGTTCCTGTGGTATTGTGTCTGACTGATAAAATCAGACATGGGGAACAGAAAGTGAAATTAGTCCACAGCTACTGCTTCTCATTGGAAGGTGGTCCTAATTAAATGCACTTGATTAAGTGGTAATCAGAAAATGTGGCCATCTATATAAAACCAGAAATTTTGGCACTTTGCTGACCTAGAGCACTCAGGTGTGTTAACACAGTAACACAATATTCCCAGCAAGCTCACCCCAAGGTCAGGACAGTTGTAAGAGAAATTGCCAAAAAGTCAAGAACTACATCTCAAACTCTGCAGGCTTCAGGTGGCATCATATATTTAAAGAGAGTATAATTAGAATACGACTGAACAATTATTCTGATTATTCTGAGCTTGAATTTGCAAAGTTAAATCTTAAAAAATTATAAGACTTCTGGAACAATGTCCTTTGACCAGACAAGACCAAAGTGGAGATATTTGGCCATATTGCACAGCACAATGCTTAGCAGCAAACAGCATATATAGAATTGAAATCCCAATGTATTTCTTTGTCTGTATTCCTGCTCTTGCTCTTGACGAAGGCGGTCGCACTTTTCTCTTCTCCTCCTCTCCCTTAGCTTCCTTGCTTAGCCTCTTATGTCCTTGTCTAGTCTTGTGTTTTTTGTATCACTTTTCCCTGGAACACTCTCTCACAGTCTGTTCTCTAAAACCTAAAAGAGGAATTATGGATTTGATCAACTGGTCCCTAAATGCAATTGACACCCCTTTCTCAACGAGAAGTTTGGGCTTGGGTGAGCCTGAGTGCTGAAGATATCTACCTATTCGGAACCATGGTAACAGTGTTCTTGCTGATCGGAGCTGGCTTGGCCCTGACTTATCGAAGAACTAAGAAAGCGGAACCGGCTGTTCAAACCCCCACGAGGCTGCCCGCTGGGATTGAAACGATGGGAAGAGAAGTGAGTTTCTCAAAATGGGCTCATTGAGTGCAGCACGGATAAGATCTTGGTGAGGCTTACTGCTGCCGTGAATACTCAGAACAAGACCTCTGAGTGCAAACTGGATTACATCTGGAGGGGCTCACTTGGAATAACATCTCTGAGTGCAAATTGGATGACATCTTGGGGAGGCTCACTGTGGTCGTGAGTTCTCAGAATCGGCTCTTTGAGCACAAGAATGACAACATCACAGAGGCAACTTTGATAACATCATGGAGAAGCTCACAGCTCTCCAACGGGAGATTGAGAGACCAGTGTTGGACTGTTAGAACAGCTTTGAAATTCATATGAGCTGTTCGCACTAAAGTAAAAAGCACCATCACTTCATGCGGATACCCTTTCGGCGCCAGCTGCGGTCGCAAGGCTGGAGCCGAACAAAAACACCCTGATAACGACTGTGTTTAGTCTGTTCCTTCCCATTCCATGCAAGGCCACCTGGGCTGGCTGGAAGACTGTTTACTTAGCCTAGCAGGGCGAAGGACACTGTCTCAGCTGAACTCTGGACACGCACACACATACATATACACTGATATGCACACACTCATCCCCCCTCCCTTTCCAAACGCCTTCATTGCTTGTTCCCTCCTGGGAACACGGCGGGTGTGAGCCCGCGCTGGAATGGTAGCGCTGGGCAGGATGGCTGCTGTGTTTGCTTCGGATTACTCCTCACCCCCCACCCGACCCTGTGGCTTGTTACGTGTTTCATACTGGTGTGCTGTGGACATTTATGTGCTTTTTTGTGCAAAGGAGTTTTTTTGTTTCCTGTTCTCATGCTGTCCTCCCAGGAGCCCAGCATGAGTAGAGGTCTCTTTTTTTCCTCTTGTACTTTCCCATTGTAGTGTATATTTCAGTGTTTTTTTTCTGTAACGCTACCGATCTCCGACCTATATCCCCATGTGATGTCTGTGTTGTGTGTGTAAGGTGGGGGGGGGGGGGGGGGGGGGGGGTCCTATTTCACTGCAGGGCAACCTGCACGTGGCGAATAAAGCCTTGATTGATTGATTGATTGATTGATTGATTGATTGATTGATTGATTGATTGATTGTCTATCTAAAGAAGTATTATTAATGCTAACTTTTTCAAAGACTGTTTGAAAGTATGTGAATAAGACCATAAGAAGCATATTTTTCTATTTAATTACAGAAACTGTACATTTCTCCTTTGATGTGACTCTCATTTATTACAGTGGCTCATAGTGAAACTATATTCAAAACCTCCAAACTACTTGCGTATAAACAGGGGTATAGTAACAATCTAATTCTGTCCCAAAAGGTACAGTCTACACAAACGTACCATCTAAGGCTAATTGTTTAACTCAAAGGGAAATCTGTGTATCTTTTATCAAAGGCCAAAGATGTACATTTACAATTTGAGGCAGTACAGTACAGTTTCTTCTAGATTTTAAGATATAATATCAGAAGACAGCCTGTGCTCAGTTAGAAATTACGTAAAATATTATGGTGTGGGGGTGCAGCTTTAGCACTGTCACCAGAAAGTAGCAAGGTTCAGGGCTTGAACCACCCTGAACCTTCATTTGTTCTTTCTGTACCAACATTTCCGCCAAGATTTTAAGGCTATGCATATTATGTCAACTGGTAATTCTAAGAATTACCTTACCTTAGTTTTGCATTTTTAAAAGGTACCCTTAGATTTGAGTAAAAGATTGTCACCGGAGGTTCTCGACTGGCCTCTGTAAAGTACATATAGCGAAGATAAGTACAAGTACCCTCGAGGTTCAATCAGGGGGTACTGCCACAGAGATTGCCTCATTAAGAAACTGTTGTAACCAAAGGTCAAACGGTTATTTATTGTCTGAGAGTGTAGAGCAGTATTTAGACAGTGTGCAGTGTTTAGTTCTAAGATGTTGTTAAATAAATGATCAATATCAGTGCAGGAAATAGACAAATAAAATATAAAGTAATTTCCATTTGAAGCTCCAATGCAAATGACAAGAAACACTCAGTTTATGAAACATAAAAAGTGTACCAGCCATAAACTACTGCAAAATTATTTACTTAACAATTGTTCTGTGTGAATGGGATTTGACCATAATGTAAAATAAAACACAATCAGATTAAACATCAATTTCTTCGAATGATTTGTTGTGTCTGTCCAGTATTTCAAATTGTATATTACTATATATTTTTTTAAATATAACAAATTATGAGCAGGTGTGCAAATACACAAGTCAAAAGTGAAAACATTTTAGGAGGGATTTAAGCTGCCCGTCTGAGTAGTCATCTATGACCATGGTAGTCTTGAGACCATTTCAATCACTTCAAGCAGACTTTTCAGCTCTTAATCAAGTAACTGAACAGATAATAAGAGAAGGTGCATCAAATTCTGTGAGATTCATCTGATAATTGATAGCAGCAGGTCTTGAAGCTAGGAGAAAAGGAAACATTGTGGATATTCACAATATGTGAAAAGTAGAGACAAAGATCTCAGTCTTTCAAAGGCAGCCCAAAGTAAGTTGTCAGTTTACCCAATAATATCTGCAAATAGTCAAAGTTATCTGGCTGGATAGGTAATGGCAGTGCTTACATTAGCAGCTCAGTGTTGTTTACACGAATGACTGTAATCAGACAGAAAGCTTGATTTTTCTAAAGAGCTTTTTCCTAATTTTTAACAGCTGAAATCTAAATTTGAGTTTTTGATTTCATTCAAGGTGCACCTGTTCATTTGCAAATTATGCAGCCATCTGAAATGTGAAATGCAGCAAGAGCTTTCACACACTAGCTCATACAGTATATTGTCTAACCCCAATCTGTACTGGGGCTGATATGCTTCTGCTATCTTTTATGGCGTGGTCTGCTGGGGCGGCAGCATCTCTGCTGGGGACAGGAAGAGACTGAACAGGGTGATCCGAAGGGCCAGCTCTGTTCTAGGATGCCCTCTGGACCCAGTGGAGGTGGTGAGTGACAGGAGAACGGCGGCTAAGCTGTCATCCCTGATGGACAACATCTCCCACCCCATGCAGCAGACTGTGACAGCACTGAGCAGCTCCTTCAGTGGGAGACTGCGGCACCCACGGTGTGGGACGGAGAGATTTCGCAGGTCTTTCCTCCCCACTGCTGTCAGACTCCATAATAAAGACTTTAACTGATCAAGCACACACACCCATACATATGCAATAATACTAAGTGCAATAATCCTTTCTGTCATCGTTGTATTTTTACTCAGTTGTATATAGTATTTGTATTCTATTTTTATCTTATTGTATATTTATTTTATTTTATTCTACTGTATATAGTATTTTATTTTATTCTATTCTGTACAGTTGTGTACTGTATTTATTCTTATTGTATTCTAATTTTTGCCTCATAACTTTTGCACTGTCCACTTCCTGCTGTGACAAAACAAATTTCCCACGTGTGGGACTAATAAAGGTTATCTTATCTTATCTTATATATTGTGTCCTCATCACTGTTAACACAGGGAGCAGCGTGTTGCTCAGTTGTTAGCATTGTTGCTTCACAGTGAAAATATTATAGAATTCAATATATTAGAGATTTCTATGTAGACTTTCCTGACACCTGTGTGAGTTCTACATCCAGTGCTGTAAAATATTTGCCGGCTTCCTGAGTTCTTAGTTTATTTTTGCATATTTGTCACACCTACATGTGTCATAGTACCGCCCACTCAAGGATCTGGCCACTGGGATGTGAAGGGTGTGGGCTGAAGGACCTTCAGGTGTATTAAATTGCCCTCAATGAAAAGACAGTGTCATGAATCGCCGTGCGGCAGGCAGGAGTAGGACCCAAAATGCAGGACTCACAGGCACGAGGGAATAAACTCAAAAGGCAGCTTTATTGCGTAACAGAAGATGATAGGCGATACAAAACTAGACTGGGAAAAACTAACATAAGGCTCACCAGGAAACACGGGGGAAATCACAAACCAAGAATTCACAGAGAGGCACAGGGAGATCCACACACGGCATGAGGGACGACGTCACGCTGAACAGAGGGAGACGCAGACAGAAATACACAGAGGGTTAACGAGGGGAGTGGGAACACACGGGGAACACAGGTGACACTGATAACCATAACGAGACAGGGCGGGGTGAACTGAACACTGACGGGAGAGGTGAAACAGGGAGCACAGAGGTTCAGACAGGAGGAGAGAGAGCACGAGTAGAACACCAACATAACAGGCAGGGGAGACACGGAATAAACACGAAAGGGGACGAGGGCTCATAAATACATAGAGGGGCACACAGGGAGACATGAAGGGCAAGGGATCAAAACTAGAAGCCATAGAATAAATCACACAAGTACAATAATACGAAAATCACAAAGAACTAAAAACGCTGGGTCAGGAGACCCAGGACCGTGACAGTACCCCCCCCTCAAGGGCTGGCTCCAGACAGCCCAAACACAGAAAAACAAAACCAAACAGAAAACAACCCAGGGCGGGCGGCGGGGGCCCAGGACGGAGGGCTCGGAACAGAAAACAAAGAGCACAGAAAACACCGGAGCCCAAGAAAACAACCCAAAACACAGAGCAGTTCAGGGGGCCGACCGTGCGGAAGGCAACGGCGGAGACGCGGAAACAGTTCAGGAGGCCGACCGTGCGCAAGGCAACGGCGGCGACGCGGAAACAGTTCAGGAGGCCGGCCGTGCGCAAGGCAGCGGCGGCGGCGAAGGCGGCGACGCGGAAACAGTTCAGGAGGCCGGCCGCGCGCAAGGCAGCGGCGGCCCTCCAGTCCCAGGCGTGCCGGCCATGGCCCGGTGGGCGCAGGGCCAGACGAGGCAGCTGATGAGGATGCTGGACCAGACGAGGCAGCTGATGAGGCTGCTGGACCAGACGAGGCAGCTGAAGAGGAGGCTGCGGCAGACGAAGGCTCTGAAGAGGAGGCTGCGGCAGACGAAGGCTCTGAAGAGGAGGCTGCGGCAGACGAAGGCTCTGAAGAGGAGGCTGCGGCAGACGAAGGCTCTGAGGCCGGGCCAGGCGAGGTTGCAGAGGCTGAGGCCGGGCCAGGCGAGGTTGCAGAGGCTGAGGCCGGGCCAGGCGAGGTTGCAGAGGCTGAGGCCGGGCCAGGCGAGGTTGCAGAGGCTGAGGCCGGGCCAGGCGAGGTTGCAGAGGCTGAGGCCGGGCCAGGCGAGGTTGCAGAGGCTGAGGCCGGGCCAGGTGATGACGAGGCGGTCGCAGATGGCGGCTGGACAGGCTCCTCGGGCCCTCCAGCTGATGCGGCGTGAGGCTGAACGGGCCCCTCGGACCCTCCAGCGGAGACAGGAGGCTGAACGGGCCCCTCGGACCCTCCAGCGGAGACAGGAGGCTGAACGGGCCCCTCGGACCCTCCAGCGGAGACAGGAGGCTGAACGGGCCCCTCGGACCCTCCAGCGGAGACGAGGAGGTGCTGGCCGGGCTCACTGGAACCCCCAGCGGACGAGGTAGATGGCGGCGTGGGAGCCACGGAGTCCTGGATGAGCTCATCCGAGCTTCCAGCAGGAGCTGATGTAGAGCCAGAGAGGTTTGGGACCCCTGGCTGAATGTTAAGCCGAACAGAAGACCGTATTGCTATCGGGGACTGGGCCAATGGTTCAGGTGCGAGCTGAGCTGCTGGACACACGGGGACCTGAGCTGCTGGACACACGGGGACCTGAGCTGCTGGACACACGGGGACCTGAGCTGCTGGACACACGGGGACCTGAGCTGCTGGACACACGGGGACCTGAGCTGCTAACGGTGGAGAAGTAAATGACTGCACAGGGGACTGAACAGATGTCTGTAGTAACGGTGGTGGTGAGAGTGGAGTAGGTGGTGGAGTTAATGACTTCACAGGGGAATGAACTAGAGGTAGTGATGGTTGTGGTGCTGGTGGTTGAGTGGGTGACTGTGCTAAAGGGGACTGCACTGGGGACTGCACTGGGGACTGCACTGGGGACACTGGAGACTGCACTGGGGACACTGGAGACTGCACTGGGGACACTGGAGACTGCACTGGGGACACTGGAGACTGCACTGAGGGTGGCTGCGAGGGAGCTAACTGAGCTGTGAAGGGCTGCGAGGGAGCTAACTGAGCTGTCGATAAGGCTGATGATTCCTCTACCAACTGAGCTATTGACTGGGCTAAGGATTGAAATAAGGTTTGTAGTAAGTCAGGCTGTGGATGTGACTGTGCTATGGGAAGCGAGGCTGAATGTGGTGGAGGTGGCGACTGAGCTTCGGGCCGGGCGGCTAACAGAGCTTCGGGCCGGGCGGCTAACAGAGCTTGGGGCGAAAATGGTGGTGGTGGAGTTGGTGTCTGGGCTACAGGCGGCTTCTGAGCAGGAAACACAGGACACTGAGCTACAGGTGGCTGCTGAGCAGGTGACACTGGAGACTGAGCTACAGACGGCTGCTGAGCAGGGGACTGAGCTGAAAGCGGACGGGCAGCTGACTGAATAAACATAGCTCCAGAATAAACAGTTCCAGATGAAACAGTCTTAACTCCTGGGTCCGAAGGAGCATCAGAAGCACAGTCTTTTGAACCACAGTGGAAACGATCGCTCTCAAAATAAATACTGTCATTTTCTGGAACAGGAGGAACAGAAGATCTAGAGTTCATGAAGCCGACGTTAGCGGCCTTGGGGGAAACGGTACGTTTATCCCTCGACACAGAAGGCGAACGTAGGGGGACTTTGTCACTCACCCTAGGCGGTTGGTCGAGAAGAGTCCCAGGCTCCTGCTGTGAAGTGGAAACGCTGGGTGAGTCGGGCGGCACGATAATAATCCCTAACATCTTGTAGAAGGCTTGTGCAGGCGTGAGCTGATTGCTTGCAGGCTCGTAGTAATCCTCCCGGGACCGGCTGGAGCGTTTTCTGCGAGACCTGGGCGTCCGCGGAGAGGAAGCAGGTGAGTGGACCGAAGGGTAAGCAGCTAGTGAGGAGCGGCAGCACGGAGGCCCTCCAAGCACTAGCCGAGTCCCGTCAAAACGGGAGCTGCGCTTCCACGGTGAGTCCGCTGGATCCATTACTGGTGACGTCGTACTGTCATGAATCGCCGTGCGGCAGGCAGGAGTAGGACCCAAAATGCAGGACTCACAGGCACGAGGGAATAAACTCAAAAGGCAGCTTTATTGCGTAACAGAAGATGATAGGCGATACAAAACTAGACTGGGAAAAACTAACATAAGGCTCACCAGGAAACACGGGGGAAATCACAAACCAAGAATTCACAGAGAGGCACAGGGAGATCCACACACGGCATGAGGGACGACGTCACGCTGAACAGAGGGAGACGCAGACAGAAATACACAGAGGGTTAACGAGGGGAGTGGGAACACACGGGGAACACAGGTGACACTGATAACCATAACGAGACAGGGCGGGGTGAACTGAACACTGACGGGAGAGGTGAAACAGGGAGCACAGAGGTTCAGACAGGAGGAGAGAGAGCACGAGTAGAACACCAACATAACAGGCAGGGGAGACACGGAATAAACACGAAAGGGGACGAGGGCTCATAAATACATAGAGGGGCACACAGGGAGACATGAAGGGCAAGGGATCAAAACTAGAAGCCATAGAATAAATCACACAAGTACAATAATACGAAAATCACAAAGAACTAAAAACGCTGGGTCAGGAGACCCAGGACCGTGACAGACAGGGCAAGTGAAAGGCACCTAAAAGTTGTTTGCTAACCGCCATTAAAATGTAGGAGAAGAAGAAGGAGACAGGGCAAGTGTGTGAGACATGGGACGTTTGAAAGAGGACGCCACTCAAGCATCTCCGGGTTTCTGCTTCCCTCCTCTTCTTATTTAGAAATTATTATTTGATTTATATCTTGTAGAGCTGTTCATAGGGTGAAAAACTGTGACTATGACAAACTCAAGACTGATTGGACCGAGTGAGCTGTCCCAAATCTCTGGAGTAAAGACTGGGCGAGTGGAAGCCAGGTTCATGACTTTACAGTGTGGGTCGTTTGCCTAATGACCCTGGAGCCGTCCAGGTAAGACCACACTTCTTTCCATCCCTTGTGGCCAGTATCTTGTACCTGTTATGTGCAGCATCTCTCTGTGATTGCCCTTAGAGTGATGCAAAGCAAATCTTTATGGACATGGCTCGACGACTGTGAGACATGCTTCAGATCATGAAATAAATTTTAATATTAGTCCAGGAAAACCCGATATGCAAAATGGGATTTTTAAATTATGATTTTTTTTATTATGGACAAAAAGGTCCAAACCGTGGAAATGTGAAAAGTAATTTCCCCCTAAACCTAATATTTTTTTTAGTTCTTGAACTTCGGTTAAATTCAGTTTTACTTATATAGCGCCGAAATTACAACAGGGTCTACAATAATGCAGAGAAAACCTCGACAATCTGATGCACTTGGTGGCAGTCAGAAGGAAAAACTCGAAGGACCCTCCACCAGAACCAGGCTCATGGAGGGGCAGCCATCTGCCACAACTGACAAAAGAATCACTGTGGAGGGTACCAGAGATTACTGATAATTAATGATCAAATGCAGAGCAGCATATAAACACAGAGTGTGAAAAGAGGTAAATGAAAATAATTTGGTTGAGTCATTAACAATGACCTTAGCTGAGGCCAGTGAGGCCTGCAGGTCTTTCAATGTTGTTCATGGTTCTTCTGTGACCTCCTGCATGAGTCACAAACTCTTGGCCTCTCCTGGGAAGGTTAACAGCTGTTCCTCAATTCAGGGCATTTTCAGGCCTATAGCTTGTTTACTCCAGTCTGAATAATCTTTTTCTTTTTGTATAAGTTTGTGAACTTGGAGCTTTCCCCCCATGATTTACTTTCTTTTCACACAGGCAAAAATCCAAGTGAAACACAAGTTACTTTTTCACATAGGCCCAGGTAGGTTTGGATAATCTTTTCATTAACAAATGAAATCATCATTTTAAAAACTAGAATTTGTATTTATTCAGGTTATCTTTGTCTAATAATAAAATTTCTCCACACCTGTCAGCTCTGTACTAATAATGAAATTAAATAAATAAAAGGAAAACAAAGGGAAAAAAAACAAAAACAGTAATGACAGGAGGATTTATAGAGCAAAACAAATATGTTTGGCACAACTGTGCTTTCAGATGATGGTTCTGTTTGCAAATGCTGCCATACAAGACAGATTTATAAAATAAACAAAAAGTAAGAAATTTGCTTGATCATCTGAAACATGTGTGACAAATGTGCAAAAAACCCTCAAGAAATCAGAAAATATTTTTCACAGCACTGCACATCTGACACTGGCAGGATCTAAAACTATGTGATCTAGAGACTTCAACGCCTATTTATTTAAATAGCACCCCGCTGTTTATCCATTGTTTGCTAGGAAGAGCTCTAATGAATATAATACTGTGTAACTTGCATTCTTATTAAATGGAAATAAAAGTAGAAGGAATTTGTGAAGTGTTTAAACAGAATCTAAAATCATCACGTTATATAAGATCATCACTTATATAGAGAAGTAAATGGCAATTTGAGTTTATAATACACAGTTATAATGCTATGAAATGAAGTTTTTCAGTGGATTACAGTTGGTTAACTGTTTTCCTGTTACAGTTTACCAAGGAGTAACATGAACAAAAAAGAAGCTACTTAAATAGTTTTGCAGTCACAGTGAAAAAGGACAAGCTCTGGTGGGAGCCCTGGAGGTGTTTGAGGATGGGAAGGTTTGCTAACCTCACATGAACCATGTAATTCCAACACAGCTCAGGAGGAAATTGGGCTTCTTGACAAAGAAGCCTTGTATATTCTGTTGGAAGACTGCATGAGGCCACGACCTTTTGTTTCCATCAGCGAGGCTACAAACTTCTGTTTGAAGCAGACCTCCACTCAACATCACAATAAAAGTCTGGACCCAATTAATTACACAATATATCAGATCTTCTGCATATGCTTCCATTTTGTTGTGATGCTCAATTAGACATTGTTGGCACTGGCAGCATCACTTTAGCTTCTTGTGAAGTTATTGTGTGGTCGCACATTCCCGTGCCTTATTTATTATTGAGCCCATCACAAAGGTCAACAGTGTTCGTTTTAGACCAGGAGTAAGACTGTCTCTGACACTCTGGAACTCTGTCTCAAATTATTACCAACAACTAAAGACAAATTTAGCTTCCACTGAAAGAGAAAGAAAGAAAAAAGTTAATTTCATTGTATTGAGTTAAATGCGTCATGGGTCACGAGATCCAGCGGCTCATGACGCACAAAATTGAATATAAAGAGGTGCAACATTCCTCCAGAGATGGCTTTCACTGTCAGATAATGGTGACCTGATTACAAATCAGACCTTTGCTCTCTTGTGCCTTTGCTGTGGTCCAGTTGACCTACTCACGGGGAAAGAAAACAGAGTCAAACGGAGTACAGCTAAACTCAGCAGATAATTTAGAGACTGTCGTCACGTCAAGAAACGAAAAACACAAGTAGACGTGTAAGAGGAGCCTGACTAGTTTTTGTACAGTCTTTTGGGGTTTAAAGTGCATTTAAACAGGCTTAAAGTGTCATCTGACCCAAAAAACCTGAGGGAAACTATGATAATTATAATTGTCCTACGTAGCTCACACAGACAGTGGGATTATATATCAGTCTGCGGACTTTTTGATGAATTTTAATTAGTTGTTTCATTGTCTCACAACTAAACAATGAATCATCTACAAATCCACAACTGTACACCAGCTGGCATTTCTTTGAATTTCTTTTATTTATAATTCTGGGAAACAAGATGTTGTGAATGCTTTGCTGCTGATCTAATTCAGTCTGCAAAACACTGTCTGAGTGCTGTTCTGTGAATCAGAGTGAAACTATGGTGTGCCTGACTGGGGGAGTGTTAGCACAGGATGTATATTTCTTGGAAACATCAAGTTGAGCATACAGTAGGAGTCATTTGCACCTCCAAATTGTTTGATTTTTGTTTTTATTTTTTTTAACTTAGTTGGTTGCTCAAGTCTCCAAATGTTGTACATATCTGGAGGTGTGACATTCTCCTTTCTACTTTATAAACAGTAGGGGATTTTTTTCTTCTTCTTGTATTTTATTTTTCACAAGAAGGAGGTAGACTTGTTAATTTACATTAAAGTGTTCTGCCTCTAACCATTTCTAGAGCCCACAGCAATGCTATGACATGCCATTTCGTGTCTTCACCTTTTCAGCACAGTTATTAAGTGACAAAGGAACTAACCGGCATATCATTACCACATAATGAGGTTAATATGATAAAGTCATGCATTTAACAACATCCCCACAGACAGCTCTGTCTTTGTTGTACCTGTTATTGAAATACAATCTCATAATTACATAATTGTGCATTCCAATGAGTATTTTTCATTTATTTGTAGTCTGGAGAAAAGTTTTAAAGCGGCTACAAAATTAAAAGAAAGAGAAAATAACTAGAGGTCATGCAGAGCTAAGCCCAAAAATGTTAATCTACAGAGACTGAAGCTTTAGATATATTGCACATATGCTTGAGTGTCCTAAAGGAAACCGTATAAAATGACAGTTTTTTTGGGGGGGGGTTTCATTCGGGAGGAGCCGTGCTGCTCTCTGGCAGGAAGCACCATGCCCTCCTGTGTTTTAAATGCACTTTAGAACAGCAGGCAGCAACACTACATATGAGCGGGCGGAGGGAGGTTTGGGGTCTTCACTCACCCCCGTTCTGTTAACCGTTGGGGCTGGGGGGCTGGGAGGAGGTGCTGGCTGTCAGATTGGGGTCTGGGATGCGGGGCCTCCCTGCTACTGCAGATAAGGAGGCAGTCTGCTTTCCTCCACCCCAGAGAGAAGGGTTACATCTCCTGGGTGCGGGTACAGTTTGCCCTTCTGGGAGTAGGGGTACCCGGACCTGGGATATAGAGTATGTTTGGGGAGTGTGGATGTGTGTACAGTGTCTATTTGCGTCTGTCTCCATGTCAGGTGAGTGCCGAGTATTTGTTTGTGTATATGGAGGTGGGAATGTGTCTGCGTGCGCCTGTTCGTCTGTGTCTATATGTCAGCTTGGGTCTTAGACTATCTATAGACATCTATAGTGTTGTGTTCTGTCTTCCCATGTTGTGCTCTAACTACTCCCTCTCATTTCAGTTGTAGTCTTTTCTCCCATCATTTGGCAACTACTGAAATGCCATGGATTCAAAACGTTAGTCCACTGTTGGTCAGTATGAAGACTGGCAGATCTGTTTGTTTGCAGTGAATTTAGTATTTATTGGGTGTCTTTCTTCTTGGTGTCAAATCAGTCAATAAGTTGCCCCAGTATAGTAGACTTTCTCCCTGTTTCTAGATTATCTTTGCCCTCTTTGTGGCAAATGCCTTTGTTTTTGTCAGCCCCTTGTACGCTTCAGATGCCGCATGGATGTGGACAACCTCTGCCAGACAGCAGGACAAAAGGTGACAGAGGAGAACAGAGCTGAATGAAATGAGAGGCAGGTCAAAAACAGTGAGCAGGCTAAAAGAGTTGCTCATAATTGTGGGACATTTTAATTATTATCACAAGGGCATCCTAATGATAATGACCACTACTAAGACTGTACAATGCATTGTTTCTGTTTTCCTCTGAGACAAGTGACAACAGCTATGCTTTAATGATTTGGATAATAATGAGATTGCCTAGCCATACATTCCAATTACACAATGGGCACAAGCATAACTCCAAGCTGACTACAGCTGATGCTGGTGCTTTTGACAAGTTGGCAAAAAGCAGTAGATGTTTAAAAAAAGACCATCTGTGCTCCATTCAGCGCTTTTAGATCTCACTTCTAGGAAACCAGGCACAATTACAATATGACAAATTAACCAAGTAGTATTTTTCTCTTTTAACATTTAGAAACATGAGAACAAATGTGGGGGCCTTATTACTCCTAATTGTCACCAAGATTCTGTTTTGGCAGTCACAAACACAAACAGCCCCGCTGATTGACTTTGACTGAAATAATTTGTTTGGGGGTCATTCCCACTTCCATTAGGTTCGCTTAATGAACCTTTATCTCTCTGACCTGGTTCAGCCTTTGCCGCATTGCTCAATTTGCTTGTTTGTCTTGTGGCTGTATTTGACCATACAGGGCCTTATTTTGTGACTAGCAATCTGTCAACAATGGGACTTCAATTTTGTTTTCATTAGGAGACCACCAAACCAAACCTCATTAGGAAAGAGTCACGCAGAACCCATAAACTGCCCATAAAGAACTGGGGTTCAGCTAAATTACTGAGACCCATGGAGAGAGAGGGGGGGAAAGGAGAATAAACAGGAGAATAGTGGTGGTGGTGGTGTGTGTGTGTGTGTGTGTGTGTGTGTGTGTGTGTGTGTGTGTGTGTGTGTGGGGTGGGGGGGGGGGGGGTTAAGTTTTAAAATAGATTAAAGTCCAAAACTGTAAATTCCCATCAGTTGATAAACTTCATAAACATTCTTAAATATTCTTTTGTAGCTTTAAACATTCTTTTGTAGCTTTAAATATAATCACTAAGGTAGGTTTTTTTTGTTTTTTAATTGAATAAATGAAAATAAAATAAATGATCACAGATGTCAAAATACCTGTGAGACTTTACATGGTAGAAAATCTGAGAAAATTTGGCCATGTGGCTAAAACAAAACTCCGCTCTCACATTAGCCTTACCCGTAACCCTAAACCAGCAATGTCAGACATAGAGCCTCTGGGCTAAACTGGTTTCAAGGTTCAAGGTTCAAGGTTCTTTATTTGTCACATGCATAGTTATACAAGTATAACACACAGTGAAATGTAGTCTGACACGCTCCTCGACATGTGCAAAAATTGGGGGGGGGGGTGTAGAGGAAGAACATTATATATATATATATACATACATATAGTATATACACTGGGTGAATGTGCAGTAGTAGCAGCTAGCAGGTGAATTCTGTACATTAATATGGATAGACATCTGACTATTTTACAGGATAGACAATATAAACATATTTAAAATTAAAGGAATTGAAATGTACATTGTGCCTTGGTTTAGTGTCTGGAAGAGTCCTGTCTCAGTCAATTGTAGATGATGTGAGAGGGCGGGTGTGTGTGTTTAGGGCACGGATGGCTTGGGGATAGAAGCTCCTCTTGAGTCTCTCTGTCCTTGCCCGGAAGATGCGGAACCTTCTACCAGATTGCAGAAGTTGGAACAGTTTGTTGCCAGGATGGGACGGGTCCTTCAGTATCTGCGCTGCTCTAGTCCGGCATCTCCTGGTGTAGGTGTCCTGAAGCGGGGGGAGAGCAATCCTGCAGCAGCGTTCTGCTGTACGGATCACTCTCTGGAGAGCTTTTTGGTCCTTCACACAGCTGTTCCCAAACCACGATGTCATGTTCTGTGTGAGGATGCTCTCCACAGCGCCTGTATAGAAAATCCTGAGGATCTTTGGAGAGACCCTGAACTTCCTCAGTTGTCGTAGGTGATACAGGCGCTGCCTAGCCTTTTTGGTCTGGACCTGAATGTGGGCAGCCCATGTCAGGTCTGAGGAGATGTGAACACCAAGATACTTGAAGGACTGCACCCTCTCCACTGGAGCTCCATTGATGATAATGGGCTTGTAGTCTCTGTGCTGACCCCTTCTGAAGTCCACCACCAGCTCCTTGGTCTTGCTGACGTTCAGCTGGAGGTGGTTGTCCTG
Organism: Copadichromis virginalis; assembly: GCF_057382275.1. Taxonomy (NCBI): domain Eukaryota; kingdom Metazoa; phylum Chordata; class Actinopteri; order Cichliformes; family Cichlidae; genus Copadichromis; species Copadichromis virginalis. The sequence goes on along the minus strand of NC_140632.1, from coordinate 5,655,787 downwards.
GCACCACGATGCCAGATTCTTCACTTCATCCATGTAGGCCGCCTCATCGTTGTTGGAGATGGCACCCAACACCACTGTGTCGTCAGCAAACTTCACAATGGTGTTGGAGCCGTGGGTGGCCACACAGTCTGAAGTGTAGAGGGAGTAGAGCAGTGGCGAGAGGACACATCCCTGAGGTGCTCCTGTGTTGATGGTGATGCTGTTGGAGAAGCACCTGCCCACCCTCACCACCTGAGTTCTGCCAGTGAGGAAGTCCAACACCCATGCACACAGACGGCTGTTAAGACCCAGATCCCTCAGCTTTGTGAACAGTCTGCAGGGCACTATTGTGTTAAACGCTGAACTGTAATCAACAAACAGCATTCGCTGTTTCAATTCAGCCCAACCATTATGGAATCTTGTTTCCACCAAGACAAAAAAGAACGAAAAGGAAAAAAATGTCATTCATAAGTCACGATTTCTGACTATCATCTTCCAAATTTAGGTTGTATATGTCAAAATTTCTGGGGTCAAAAACAAAGGAATGTCCTTGATCATATAGTTTGAACCAAGACTTACAAATTTAAGTACAATAATGGCAACATTTAACAATTTGACTCCAACAGTCTATCTTCTGTGGACAATCAGTCCACTGGACAAAGACATTTGTGCACATGTGACAAAGGAAACTGTGGGCTGCTGAAGATTGAAAGGCAGAACTCTCACTTCTTCTTTTCCTCTTTTCTTCAACAGCTGTTTCTCGGTAAGCTTTAAACTTGAGGCTGCCAGCCTTTTCTGTTTCCTTTCTTACTAGTCACCTTTTTCAAACAGAGTATTAGCAGTCTCCAGCTCTCCAGCTTATGACATGCCTCACCCTTTGGAACTACAGTTTCACTTCACTTCAGTTCGGAAGATTTACTTTCTTTATGCCTCACTGAAGACGTACTTCTGCAGTTATTGCTCTTATAGTGTGTAGACATTGTTGGTGAAATTGCATATATGCATTTCTGTTTCATATTGAAACATGATGACTACAATTGCTCGGTATGCTTTTATGCTTGTGGATGTGTGCAAAGAGTCTTGTCACACTCTTCTAGCAAGGCATCCAAAGAAGTTGTTGGATTCAAATTTATTGGTGACTGTGATTAGACATTACATTGGACAATCCACTCAGACAGCTTGGCACCATCAACAGCGTTGTGTTTTACAGGATGGCACTGATATAAGACTTATTTCTTCTTCTTGGTGATCCAAAAGGCTTTCGCTGTCTTGGCAAAGCAGCTGATATGTATTGTAGTTCCTCGTCTGTATTAGGGTTAAGGGCGCAGTCATCAGCAGACATGAGCTCCAAGACCAGCTGGTCTAGCTGCACAGCTGAAGGTACAGGTACAGGTCTCAACTGAGGTGTCATGGAGTACCATACTGAGTAAGATGGGGTTTAATGTTGAGTGAGTATACACATTCCACTATTGGACATGGGAAGCTGCCTGACAGAGAGCCAGGTACTTTGACCTGTCCCAAATGATGTTCATGGACCTTGCGAAAGATGAGTGAAGGTGACATTGGGGTTACCTTCACTGCTCTTTACACTTCTACTCATCGTATTCATTCAAAAGAATAATTCAAATGCACATCAGTATTTAGGAACCTACACATTACACTTGTGCAATGTACGTCCCACCATGGAAACTCATGCCATGAAGCTCGTAGTGCTGTTGTTAATGCCAGAGGAGATCTGGAGTTCTGCAGTTATTGAGTCAGCAGATGGACTTGACTTTTCCTCTCCTGTACTCACTCTACACCTACGACTGCACAGCCACTAACAGCTCCAACATCATTGTGAAGTTTGCGGACGACACTACAGTGGTGGGTCTTATCACCAACGGTGATGAGACGGCTTACAGGGAGGAGGTCAGCGCCCTGACCCACTGGTGTCAAGACAACCATCTCACCCTCAACGTCGCAAAGACAAAGGAGTTGATAGTGGACTTCCGGAGGTGCAGAGAAGTACACACCCCCATCACCATCAACGGCGCTGCTGTGGAGAGAGTGAGCAGCTTCCGGTTCCTTGGCGTACACCTGGCTGAGGATCTTACGTGGTCAGTACACACAAACAAAACAGTGAAGAAGGCGCAGCAGCGCCTCTTCTTTCTCAGGAGACTGAAAAGATTCGGCATGAGCCCCCGCATCCTCAGGACCTTCTATCGCTGTGCCATTGAGAGCATCCTCACTGGATGCATCACCACCTGGTATGGCAACAGCACCGCCTACAACTGCAAAGCTCTCCAGCGAGTAGTGCGGTGCTCTGAACGGATAATTGGAGGTGAGCTTCCCTCCCTCCAAGACATCTACAGGAAGCGGTGCCTGAGGAAAGCGGGGAGGATCATCAAGGACTCCAGTCACCCCAGCCATAAACTGTTCAGACTGCTTCCATCAGGAAGGAGGTTCTGCAGCATCCGGTCCCGTACCAGCAGACTGAGAGACAGCTTCTTCCATCAGGCCATCAGACTGCTGAACACGTCATAGACACCTCAGCTTCACTACTGGAACTTCAACATTATGCACTCCACACTGTATATAAATGCCACTTGTTTTGCACATATTCAACTCTGTATATTTTATATATTTTATTATTATTATTATTATTATTATTATTTTATTTTATTTTATTTTTTTACTATTTAATTTGTAAAAATGTGTATACACACACACACACACACACACGTAGGAAAATATTTAGTATACACATCCAGAAATGCATACACTATTATATATTGTACATATATTTATTAGTTTCAGGTTGGCCATTCTTGTATTTTGCTCGTTTGTGTTGTTGTGTTTGCACATCTCTGTTGCTTGTGGGGCTCGCACACAAGAATTTCACTCGCATGTGCTGTGCCAGTGTGCCTGCACATGTGATGTGACAATAAAAAGTCATTTGTGATTTGATTTGATTTACACACTATAAGCATCAGCACTTTATGGGATCTGCCAATTAGTGGCTGAGTTGCTGTGGTTCCTACACTCTTGAGCTTTTCAATAATACCACTCAATGTTCACCATATGTCAGACTGAGTTGCTGCTAACTGAAGTTGAATTTTTGCAACAATGGAATCCTATTGCAGCACCACATGAGAATTCAAAGGCTTACACGTAAACTGCATAGCTAGGTGCTTGATTTCATACACTTGTGGCAATGGAACTGAAAACACTTGGATTCATTCAAGAGCCCAATAAATCTGTCCATATAGTGTATGTTCATTTTTTCTACATCTGTAATTAGTCATATCTACCTTGCCTTGATGATTTTATTAAATTCAGTTTAGTCAAGTCAGCTTTATTTGTATAGCACATTTAAAAGAAAAGTGTCAGCCAAAGTGCTGAACAGAGGGATAATTTAATCAAATAAAAGAGAATTAAAAGAAATGAGGTAAAAGAAAAATACAAAACACACACACACACACACACACACACACACACACACAGACACGTACACATTGTGGGGATGAACAAAAAGTATTTTACCAGCATAATATAATCTGCAGTATGATCATTGCTTTAACAATGTAACAGATAGCTTTAAGATGGCCTTAAGATGTTTATGCATACAAGTTATTATATTAATTTTGTATTCCAGGTGCAGTTATAACTATTTTATACATATTGCATATCTGTGCTTATTTGAGCTGATGTTCAGGTTCTTTAAAGGTCTTAAGCTTCACTGACGTGACTGTTCAGGTGATACATGCTGAGGGAAAACTAGAACATAGAAGGAATTGCAATACATGCTTACAAAACACTTATATCAGGTCATTTTATATTAAGGTTTTAGTAGAGGTTCTTGGTTAAAACATTTATTTAGTAGAAGACATACACATAGTCTCAGTGAGCCTCTGGTCTAGTGAAAGGTCAGAAGTGCAACAGGTGAATTGAGAAAGAGCATTTGAGGACGAGACACAGACAGTTAGTAGGTGAAGAGGTGACACAAAGAGCATGTGAGGTCAACACACACACACACATGAGTTAGATTTATTTAGAGGAGAGATTAGTCATGTCTCGGCAAGAAAGAGGAACAATTCACTTTAAGACAAGAACGGAAAGTACCAGCCATGAAAATAGAAGATGATCTTCTGGGTTAAAAGTCATTGTGGTGTTGATCTGATCTATGTATAAAATGTATCTGTGACGCATGAAGGGGCGTCAGTAAACAAACCCTGATGTTATAAAATAATTGTTTGTGCTTTAGTAAGTCGAAGATCAATTGCTGTTTCCAGTGATCTTCCCACGTGTGAATTAAAATCTTCGTTTGACTTCACCCGGCCGGACCAGTGTGGTTATTTTTCGATCACCTCTTGTACCCTTTCTCAATTTTTGAACCTTAACAACATGTAGACATAAATACATGTATACATCACCCAATGATATAAAAGACCAGAATAGCTAAAACAGAATAAAAGCAGTGTCAACGAGATTCAAAAGCCTTTGAAAACAGGTAGGTCATCAGATTTGATTTGAAGATTTCCAGAGAGGAAGAGGATTTTATAAAAGAGGGAAGACTGTTCCAGAGTTTAGGAGTGTTGCCTGTCACCTCAGGATTTTGACTGGGAGCGTGGAACCAGTAAAAGCATCTGACTGGAGGAACCCAGAGTTCGAGTGGGTTGGTGCAGGCTAAGGAGATCTGAAATGTAACCTGGAGCTAAGCCAGGAGGCTTTAAAAACAAAAAAATAAAACCTTGAAATGAATTCTGTATTTACCTGGCAGCCAGTGTAAAGATGCGAGTATCAGAGTAATACTTTCTCTCTTTCTGGTACCCGTCAGGAGCCCTGAGGCTGCATTTTGAATAAGTTGCAGGTGGGACAGGCTCGAGTGACAGATGCCTCAATAGAGAGAGTTACAGAAAAATTAAGGCATGGGTAACGGTTTCCAGATCTTTAGATGACAAGATAGTTTTGAGTTTAGAAATGCTCCTGAACTGGGAAAAACTGCCACGAACAACTGAGTTTATTTGTTTGTCCAGCTTGAGGGTAGAATCGAAAATGAAACCAAGATTTTTAACATGGGGGTGTACATTAGCTGATAGTGGGCCCAAGTAATTGCTTATGAGACTAACAAAGTCTTGGTTGCCAAAAAGTTATAATATCAGTTTTGTCATCGTTTAGTTTGAGAAAGTTCAATGACATCCAGCAAGACAATCTGAAGCTTTCTGCAATGTACCATCAGCACCTGGTTTAGAGAGAGAAAGAACTGGGTATCATCTGCATAAGAATGATAGGAAATTTGGTATTTCTGAAAAATAGAGCCCAATGAGGGCATGTATAGAGCCAAAATAGAGCCTTCAGGTATTCCACAAGCAAGTGTAGGAGGTGAAGAGTATTTGTTACCCAGCATCACGGAGTATGTTCTGCTCTCTAAGAGTTAAACCATTTTACAGCAGAACCTTGAATACCAACACATGTCTTCAAATGGTTTAATAGGATTGTGTGGTCAACAGTGTCAATGCTGCACTCAGGTCTAAAACAATTAAAACTGTACTTTTTCCAGAGTCAGTAGCAAAAAGCACATCATTCAACCCCTTAAGTAGAGCAGACTCTGTGCTATGGAAGGCTCTAAAACCAGACTGATATTTATCCAGAATACTATGTGTATCTAAGAATGAGGGCAACTGGTGGAGGACAACTTTCTTGAGAACCTCAGACAAAAATGGCAGCTTGGAGATTGGTCTAAAATTGCTAAGAACTGACGGATCCAAACCAGCCGCTTCAACAGCTTGTTTAGAAGAACGCGGAACAATTCCATTTGAGATGCTGCCATTAACAATAGCGAGGATGTTAGGGCTGTTTGTCTGCAGCACATCTCTGAGAAATGGCGTAGGTAACACATCCAAGGGATAAGTAGTTGGTTTCATGTGCATTATTATATCAGTAAGATGGGATAATGAGATTGGTTTAAATTAAGTAAGAAAGGAAGAGCATGTAAGTGGTTCAGAAGGGTCTTGGGATGGGAGCCGGATATGTGCCCTGATATTAGCCATTTTTTCAGTAAAGAACCTTTGAAAATACTCACAAGTGTGTGAGGCAGTCTCAGATATAGCTGTAGTGGTGGGATGCAGAGTTGACTGTTGAATAGGACTTCAGGTTTACCAGAATTCTTTGTAAAAATCTTAAGGGAAATAATTTGCTCTTTCTACCTTGACATGGAGCTTAGCTTTCTTCCATTTTTGTTCTGTTTTCCTGCATTCCTGTCTGACGGCACAAGTGACATTATTTAACCAAGGCTGACTTTTACATTTTTGTTGTCTACATTTTAGAGGAGCAATTGAGTCCATAGTGTTGGTACAAGCCAAACTAAAGCATGCAAGTGGTTCATCAGGGTTACTTTCATTAAAGAGAGAGCAAAATTGGGGAGCAGTTTCAGATGTTATGGGGGTATTTTGAATAGTGCATTCCGTCATCCGCTTAAAGGTCCAAACCTTTGGTATGGCTACAAAGAACATTGCATAGTCCAATAGTAAAGCCAAGCAATGGTAGGCATATCAAGCATATGGTTAAAAGGGGAATCATAGTTTATCCATTTGTTCACACAGCCATGTAAGCCAGCATGCCACGATTACAACCCAGTGCCAGAAAAGTAGCTGCGATTACCTACCTGGTACTGTACATACTGTGGGCAACTTGAGAAGGCAGATGCTCGAGTGCATTAACCAGCCAAACAGTAGTACGTGGAGAAGGCCAGCAAGGGCTGCTAGGCTATGAGTAATTGATAACTTGTATAGGCTGGTTAGAATCAGAATCAGAATACTTTATCAATCCCGAAGGAAATTAAGGTTACAGCAGGCAGCACGCTAATGGCGCATGCGCACTTACAAAGGAACCTTCTGACCAACTTTACACAAACATCACATTGGGGAGACATGTCAGAAAGGTAGGCTGATAGGAAAAAAAACAACGAAAATACATAACATGAGGTAAGAGGAGGAGAAAAAAACTCCACTCAGACTGAGCTCCTAGTGGGAGAACAGTTTGATAACAGAAAAAACACCTCAGCACAAAAAGCACATGACTATCAATACACCATAGAAACACAAGACAAGCAACAGGGGCGGGTAAAGGGTAAGAGAGAGCCGGTGTAGACAGCACATCCGGTCCTGCAGCATGTCTGCGCTGGTCCAGTTGACTGCCATCTTCCCCGGTAGGGCACAAGCATCGAAGGAGTTTGGAAAGGGAGGGGGGGGGGGGGGGGGGGGGGGGGTCAGTGTGTGCACATCAGTGTGTGTGTGTGTGTGTGTGTGTGTGTCCAGAGTTCAGCTGAGACAGTGTCCTTCGCCCCAACAGGCTAAGTAAACAGTCTTCCAGCCAACCCAGGTGGCCTTGCGTGGGATGGGAAGAACAGCCATAACACAGTCGTTATCAGGGAGTGATTGTTCGGCTCCAGCCTTGATGGGGGTCCACAATTTTGATATTGATTTTGTAAATTTCCATGCGAGCAGCCCAGGAGAATTTTCAGGCTGCTCTTTAACACTCTGATGCTGGTCTCTCAATCTCCCGTTGGAGAGCCGCAAGCCTCCCCATGATGGCATCAAACTTCTGTTCCATGGTGTTATCATTCTTTTGATTCTGAGACCTCACAACTGCAGTGATCCGTTCCACGATGTGTTCCAACTTTCGCTCAAGGGTCTCATTCTGAGCAGGCCTCTCTCTGATGTATCCCCCCATACGCTCAATGGTGTTATTTTGAGCCTTCACAGCAGCTGTAAGCGTCTCCAAGGTGTTAACCATATTACGTTCGTTGTGAGAGGTCGCGCCTCGTCCCATCGCTTCGATTCCAGCGGGCAGCCTTGGGGGGGTTTGAACAGCCGGTTCCACTCTCTTATTTCTCCGATAAACCAGGGCTAAGCCAACTCCGATCAACAAGAACCCTGTTATCACGGTTCCGAATAGATAGATATCTTCAGCGTCCTCGATCGACAGTCCCGCCAGGCACATGACCCTCCAGTTCTGCCACCCGTCCATCGTGTAACCGGCAGGGAAAGTCCCTCCAGGGCACTCGGGCTCTCCCAAGCCCTGACTTCTCGTTGAGAAAAGGGTGTCAATAGCATTCAGAGACCAGTTGATCAAATCCATAATTCTCTTTAGGTTTTAGAGAACGACAGTGAGAGAGTGTTCCAGGGAAAGTAATGCACACGAGACAAGACAAGGACATAGAGGCTAAGCAGGGAAGATAAGGGTAAGGAGGTACCCAGGAGAGTCACAGGTAAAATGATAAAATCCAGGTTTACCAGGATCAAATCAAAGGGAAACAGTAAAATCAAATACTTTAGTGTAAAAATAAAACTGAACTAAGCAAACGAACACACACGGAGAGCAGCGGCAGAAAGTCACGCCAGTGTATGCTCACTGGGAAGCACAACACGAGATTTAAGCATTTAGCACCAAATCCCAACAGCAGTCACTTCAAAGTGCTTACATTGTAAGGTAAGGACCCTTTAATTATATAGAGAAACCCCAACAATCAGACAATGAGCAAGCACTTGGCAACAGTGGCAAGGAAAAACTTCCTTTTAACAGGAGGAAACCTCCAACATAATCAGGGGCAGGGAGGGGCAGCCATTTGTCATGACTGGCTGGGGGTGAGACATAATGAGAAAGTGACTGATAGACTATGAGTAATTGATAACGTGTACATTCTGCATTTTTATTAGATTTACTTCTGCATCAGCTGTATTGCCTTTAGCCTTCATTATTTTTAACTCCTATTTACAGTTCAAATTTGCTTGTCTCATGAGAAATATACTCATCTAGATCTACACTCAAAAAAATTAAATTGGGTGGTTGTTACATTTACAAGAGTCTGCCTTGCAATTTGAACAAAATAATTCAATGCTTCTGTGGTGAATTTAACTAAATCATGTGGTGTCTGCATGAAATTCAACAACTTATTCTTGTTGAGATGACATGATACAATATAGTAAGAGTAGTTAGTTCCCTGGACTCGCGAAATTTCACAAGATCACATGTATGCTATTGGTGGTTTAACCTGTTAAGGACGAAAATATAAAGAAAATTCTGTATCAAGCCTTGTAATCATATCTTTCCTACTTTAGCACTGTTACCTCAGTCTGAATCCAGCATCAGGCTGGGGCCTGTCACAGTATTTGTTTCCATTCTGAGTTTAATTATATTTGACAATTGTTGTTCCTGGTTTGATTATCTTTCGTTTATGCTTAGTCATCTCAGTCCTTCCTTCCTTCCTTCCTTCCTTCCTTCCTTCCTTCCTTCCTTCCTTCCTTCCTTCCTTCCTTCCTTCCCAGTAATACTCAAGTGGGGGTTCTGGGGGTTTAGTTCCTGTGCCCCTCATTTTTAGTGTAGATTTAGTTTAGCCTTCATGTTTATTATCTTGTTCCCCACTGTTAGTATCAAGTCCGTGCCTTTGTGTTTGTCGTGTGTTTCCTGTTTTATTTTGATAGTCCTTGTCTTGTACCGCGACAGTGCATCTAGTTTTGCTTTCCCTCGTCTCTTTGTATCTGATTATTCAAGTTTTCCTGTTTTTGTTTTTGTTTTGTAGTGTTCAAGTGTTTTACAGCAAAATAAAGCTGCCTTTTTGAGTTCATCCCTGTGCACTCAGAGTTCTGCATTTGGGTCTTTCCTCCTGCCTTCCACAGTGTGACATGACAGAGCGTTTCTGTGTCCCCGTGTTTGAGTGGGTTCTCTCTGGGTATTCTGGCTTCCTCCCACAGTCCAAAGACATGCAGTTAGTAAGGTTAGTTTAAAAGGTGATTCTAAATGACCTAAATTAGTGTACCCTGTCTCTTGCCCTATGACATCTGGGATAGAATCTGGAGCTAATACCACCTGCTATATGTAAAAACTCCCACCAAGTTTACATCAAACAATAAAAAAACTCTTAGTGATCACACAATAACTTCACACTGGACCCCTGGGCGATGAAAAAGTGATTAAACCCAAACTTACTGGTAGTTCAACTTTTTACTCAATATGGAAGTTGTTATTTTCTTTTGTTATCCGTATGGTAAACTTTCAAATCATCTTGTACAAAGATAAAACAGTCCAGGGCCAGAAATGAAGTTTGCTGAAAGAGAGCCACTTCTAATTTTAATTTATAAGACTGAATATTTTACATCAAAAAAATTCTAAATGCAAAGACAGAAGATCAGTATAAACATTAGGAGAAAGCTGGCTGAAAGGCCTTTGAATTACAAAAGCAGGACACATGACACCATATAAGGAAAGGCCTAAAATTTCGGATGAAAGAGGAAAGAGTACATAACAAAAGGGTCAGCTTTGAGTTCAGCTCTCCCCTCAAGTTTAAGGGCCATGGAATGATCGACTTTCGCATTTCACCCACATGGATTATTATTTTTACAGCCTTTAAGTCTCTTTTAGGATTAAGCAAATTTCAACACCTAAACACATGGTTCAGTAAGCATATTTAAACAGTTACATTGCAAAAGGTACACAAACAAGTTAAGCTGCTGTTAAAATTAAATGGGTAATTTAAATTCTGTGTCAACTGAGACCTGTAGGTCAATATTAATATAATTTAATAAGGCGCATAAAGCTGTTAATCCAGCTGTAATCAGCATGAATTAAAACAAGCAAGTATACCCCCCACCCCAAAAGAAAATGCTTCCAAGTGCCGTATAACAAATCCCATCATTATAAAGTGGTAATTGGTTCCGTGATCATCAAAAAAAAAACAAAAAAAAAACGAAAGTAGACATACTTCAAAAACAATTTAAAAGAGTAATGACACAACGATTTGTACTTAAATGGGGCGATCTTGGCTCAAGAGTTGGGAGTTCGCCTTGTAATCGAACTCGCCTTGTAATCGGAAGGATGCCAGTTCGAGCCCCGGCTCGGACAGTCTCGGTCGTTGTGTCCTTGGGCAAGACACTTCACCCGTTGCCTACTGGTGGTGGTCAGAGGGCCCAGTGGCGCCAGTGTCCGGCAGCCTCGCCTCTGTCAGTGCGCCCCAAGGTGGCTGTGGCTACAATGTAGCTTGCCATCACCAGTGTGTGAATGTGTGTGTGAATGGGTGGATGACTGGATGTGTAAAGCGCTTTGGGGTCCTTAGGGACTAGTAAAGCACTATACAAATACAGGCCATTTAAATTATCTGAGTTTTATTGAGAAAACCAGATTTTTAACAAAAATCTTTATTAAAAAGTTTTAAATGCACGAGTATGGCATGGTATACAGAGTTTTTCCAATGTAAGAGTAGCACGTAAAATGCAACAAAAGAGAGAAAACAAGGTGTCACAGCCAGTGATTATATGAAGGAATGTAAATAAGAAAATAAGATCCTGGAGGTTAGAATGAAGGATGCCTGCGACACCAATAACCTCCAACAACCTCCAATAAGGGTTCCAGTGCTTGAATGATTTGGCAGGAAATCTGTCTGATATTTAAACATGGCAAAAGGTTTATCACAACCAACCATACTTTTAGCACTCTAGCCTTAACCCTGACTTACTTTTTCATGTGAAGAACACATGAAAGACTGTTTTAGTTTAAATTCTTTGAATATTATAGTAATCCGGTTAGACATTACCGATTAATTCCCATTTGCACTTGTCAACACACTCGGAGCAGACAAAATCCCAGACCAAATGAATGAGTGGCTGCAGGGGCAGCTCATGCTAATTCATTTTTATTTATCTTTTTATTGTGTTAACCATCTGTGCACAAAATCCCAAGTAGTTTCATGTCACTATAGTGTGTGTGTGTGTGTGTGTGTGTGTGTGTGTGTATTGTGGTACATGTGTGAGAGACAGTAGCAGAATGAGGTGATTAAGGGCATCAGTGAGGTAGGGTTCTTGCCAGCCACCCAAGCACTATCAATTGCATCCAAAGTGAATGAGAAATTAAAATCTGTGTCCGGTGTCCAAACTGATTTTCCTGGAATCATAAAAATGGCAAAGCTAAAACCCATAAACAAACTTCAAGCACAGATTTAGAAAATTGGTTAAAGGGAAGCTGTTGCTCTGTAAATTAACATTTTTATTCAGATTTGATCTGAAACACTGTACTGCAAACATGCAAAAGCCAAAAATGGAATTAATATTAATAGGGTTTGATACATGGTTTTCTTTTCAGTCACAAAAAAGCCAAAAATCAAATCACTAATCATTACTGGGAATGAAATTTTACAGTCATTAGACTGTGGAGACATTTTGAAAACTAACTAATTTTCCCTTCAGTGCTTTAGGCATTCAGGTCAGATTGTGTCTATTGCCTCGTACAGCTTTTACACAGGCTACGTATTTGCTATCAGCACAAAAGTATTTTCATGTTTTGCTTATTGAGTCTTTCCTGCGTGGACACTGAGCCTAACCTTAGATGACTCAAGATTTACGAAAGAATAGAGTTCTCGGTTGCCAATAGAACACACTGTGTGCATTCCTATAAAACCTTGTCGTTTATCTTATCTACCAGAATTATCAAATTTTGATAAATCGTTGACCCTTTAATAGAATTTTATATAATTAATGTTATGCTTTTCCTAATATAAAGTATGTTATTTTTTACATGGCAACTTGATTCCTTAGATGAATGGACTATGGGTATAATAAGGGTAGAACCCTCATTACATCAAGCATTGTTTCATTAAAATGCTAACATGATAGATTCCACACCAGAAGATGGGTACAATGTGGTTATAAAGGGATGAATGTGGTCAGCAACAATACTCAGGCAGGCTGCAGCAATGACACAAGATATATTTCTTACTAAGGAACCTAAATAGGTCCCCCATACCATTACACCACCAGCAGCAGCCTGACCATTTGTTACAAGGCAGGATGAATCCATGCTTTCATGTTGTTTGTGCCAAATTCTAAGCCTACCATCAGAATGTTTTAGCAAAAATTGAGACTCATCGGACAAGACAAGATTTTTTGCATATTTCACTGTGCAATTCTGTTGAGCCTGTGTGACTTATAGCCTCAGTTTCCTTTTCTTGGCTGACAGAAGACAGCGTGCTCTTCTGTTACTGTAGCCCATCTTCTTCAAGGTTCAACATGCTTTTATTTAGAGATGCTCTTCTGCTTATCTTGGTTGTAACGAGTTATTTGAGTTATTTGCAACTGTTATTTGAGTTACAGTTAACTTCCGTTTGGCTAAAAGCAGTCTGGACATTCTCCTCTGAACTCTGGATGAAAACATCTTGTTGATGCCAAAGAGGTAGGTGTTTTTTCTTTGGACCATTCTGTGAAAACCTTATAGATGGTTGTGGGGAAAATCCCAGCAGACCAAGTTTCTGAATTGCTCAAGCTAACCACAAACAACCATGTCTCGTTTAAAGCGCCTTAAATCAACTTTCTTTCCCATTCTGATACTCAGTTTTAACCTCAATTGGTCGTCTGCACCATGTCTATGTGCCTAAATGCATTGAATTACCTGATCAGAATCAGCATATTTCATTAATCCCTACAGATAATTGTGATAATAAGCAACTGAACAGGTGTACCTAATGAAGTGGCAGGTGCGTGTATGAGTAATTTTAATGAGATATGATAACTATATAGCAAATTGATCGCGTCATTGAAAGACCCCATCAATTTTTGAGTCACCGTTTTACTACAATAACAAATCACAATTGCACCTTTATTAATTTGTGGTATTTTGTATGTTTCAGACTCAGTGGTTGTGTCCACTATGTAATTGATAGTGCCATATATTTGCAGTCCACCATTTTAATTATTAAGGCTCAGATTGAGTCATTTCTTTTATGTTGTTCAAATATTACTAGAAACACTGGCCTGGACACTTTCTGCTTAGGATGCATAGGGAGACATCCAAAAGAAGGATGTTACCATAAAACTGCATGTCTCAAAGTCAAGTTTATCTTTGGGCTTCTTTTCAGAAAATAAAGCAAGGCCTTAACCTTAGATTTATGCTTTAAAGGAAAAACTCAGGGCCACTTTGTAATTGAACTGAACAAGAGAGGGATTTTGGGCTCAGCGGAAATGTGTCGAAATTATTTTTAAATGCTAATATCAACACAATCACCACATTCTTCTTCAGTTCCAGAAGAGGGCAGTCACCAGCTAATACAATACATTGTCATGCCCTTGACCTTGAAATAATGGTTGGTTGATTAATAATAGAATCAAAAGCTGACACAGCCTTGAAGTTGATATATATTAATGAGCAAACAATATGTAACTACAAAAAGTACAAGTATTCTTGAGCATTTTTTAAAATTCAGTGAAAGCAGTTTTTCATTACTGATGCAACTGTTTTCCAGTTACAGTTGTTTGTGTGCTTTTCAGGGTCAGTTCAGGTGAATTGTTGACATGCTCTGGTGACGCTGCTTAAAAGCCACATCAATAAAGGACATCACCATCAACAGAGGAATTAACACTGGGGTCATGTCCCCTCTGTTGGCTCAAAGAGTCCTTTTTGGGTCCAAGAAATCTGGTCGTTCTGTGGGGAAAGACCTGCACAGAGAGAGTATGGGAGGCAGCAGAGGTCTGGATACCAGTACAACAGTCCACATGAGCAAGTCCACATTTCTCTACCTACAGAACAAAATTGAAAATTAATCTTGTTTAAATGACAATGTAAAATCAAATAACTGAGAAAATGTCTGAATATAAAAGTGAATTTATGTACAGATATTATGTAGAATCTAAGCTTTATAGATTTTTATATAAAGGATTCTCCATGAAGTGAAACCAAGTGGTTTAACAAACTTTGGGACCCCAGCCAAAGAGGAAGGAAAGAAGGCGAGGCGGGGATAAGACGAGAAAAGAAAGGGCAGAAGAGGACAGGACGAGAAAAGAAAGTAAGGGAGGATGTGACGGGGAGTAAATGGGAGCGCAGAGGAGAGGCGAGAAAAGAACAGTGAATAAGAAAAAAGGAATGGAAAAGCAAAGCCGTGTTTTCTCTGTGGATTCATTTATTGTTACAGCCAAGTAATTTTGTGGTGTATTCACACACTATCTGGCATCCTCCCCCTTAGAAATGACCATTATGTAACATCAACACAAGCACCTAAATTATGCTGTTAATTAGTTGCTGTAGGCACAGTAACACAATACTAAAGCTTCAGTCATTTGAAGGAACACTACATAACATCTGCTGCACATTCACAATAGCAGCCCCTGTGGCCAGAAGCAAGTTTTCCTGAGGACTAGAAATTCAGGCTTTTCACTTGCCTAAATTCAATGGAAGTGGAATCCTGACCACATTTGGCAACATACAAAAAACTAAACTTAAGGTAAAGTAACAGTAAATTTATTGAGGTATCTATCTAGGAATGAATTCACTTTTAAAATGGGAGTACTTTGTTGACCATCAAAATATTTGGACCTTTCTTAGATATCAAGAAAATGCAGCAGCTAACCCTAACCCCTGACCCCGAGCCTGGTTCTGACTCCCTAAGGTCTTTTCCTTCCCACTGTCACAAAGTGCTTGCTCGTAGGTGGTCATCTGACTTTTGAGGTTTTCTCTGTCTCACTAATAGCTAAAAGCCAATTGGGGATTTACTCTTCATTTCTTTTTTTTGAACCCTCGTGACTTCCTCTGACCATATGGTCTTATAAACTCTACTCACCCATGCCATGATAACCATACTGAAATTTTCCTTATTTCATGACTGACAGAACAGACATTACTGAGCAAGTCTATCAGAGGTATTATCACAAAGACATGGCCAATTTAGAAATGCTAGTTAACCTAACCCATGCATGTAGGAGGAAACCTGAGTAGTCAGAGAGAACCCACATAAACACATGGAGAACCCACCAAACAGGATTCAAATCTAAGACCGTCTAGCTGTGATGGAAAAGCGCTATCCAGTTTACCACTGTGCTGCCAGTGTACCCTGAAAATGTTTTTTTGCTTTGAGTGTCCTCCCCCAGAAAATTCAAGGATAGGTTACTTGAGCATGCTTTTGTGATGTCCTGTGATTACCTTTTAAAGATAAGAGACAACTACTGGTCCAATAAAAACCCTGAAATACTGAAAGTTGATTTTTGCTGCACATTTTAGTGTTGCAAAATAGTCTGTTTTGACTCAAACTTTGATCTTTTCCCAGCATTAACCAAGCCTTTTCTTTTTTACTAAAGCTGAATGAAAATGAAAGAGAACAATGATTGAAAGTGAAACTTGTAAGTTTCATGGTTACCACATTCTCCAGCACCTGCCCAGCATTTTTATCTGTTGTTTCCCATCTTTCCTGCCCTCTCGGGGGCCCTTAGTTGTTTGTCTTGTGCTTGCTTGCTACAGAAGATAAGCATAAGTTTCTGGCTCCTGGTCCTTACTTGCCTCTTGCTTAAAAGCACTGGCTCATCCATCTGTTCTCCACCAGATCATGATGTCTATGTGACGTTCAGGCTCTTGGCTACTCTAGGGAAATGTAGGTTCATGTGGATGTCATCCTGCCTGAGATGACATCCATGTCTTTCTTCTCCTTTGTCACAGACTCTCAGTTGGCTTTTCTTAAAAACCCTACCTGCACACTCTGCAGTACCTCTGTTAACTATTGTCATGAAGTGTTAAACTTTTGCACTAAGTCAAGAATCTCAGGTTTTTGTATCTATAAACTTCAACTGTCCAAGTCAGTTTTATCCATGCTTAAAAGTGAAAAGGGCATATGTTTGTTTTTTCATTGAGTCTTACCAAATAATTGTAACTATATATGACTTTTATTTATTTATTTATTTATTTATAAGGAGATGACTGATTTATTGGGAAGGATTGTTGGTTATTTAAGGTAAATACTTTTTAATGGACAGATCTTTCTTTGTATGTTTTTAACCCTGACAATCCTGTAAACCACACCATTATTAACCTTTGGATTCTGTCTTATTTCTGTAATACTGCACGTCAATGTGTAGGGGATCCATAAAGTTCAACCAAGGTGATAGATTTACTTTCAGCTGGATGGAGTGAGCTAAGTTCAAACAGTGATACTCAATAAGCACACGTCTCACATCCTGAAAAACCAGGACAGCCTGCTCTCATAAACATCATAACAGAACAGGGGCAGAGGGTGTTGTAATGTGTGTCTGATGCATGCCATGACTCATCTGCAGCCTTATTTTCAAAACACCTTTTTGCACACTGCCTGAAAATGTTGATATCTGCCTGTTTTGCAGTTTCCAGCATGCATCACTTAAAGTGATTTCAAGCCAGTTATTATTACATTATGAGCTTTCCACTGAGTACATAAGGATCTTTTTTTCTCTGGAAGAGGCTAAATTCCTCTTGGAAAGGATCCAAGGAAGAAGAAAGATTGTGACAGATTAGAATTTTACCTAATTAAAAGTTCAAAAATGTCAGACATATTCTAAATGAGAATGAGTTACACAACATACGTGTGCAGAAGTTTTTCTCTTACGAAGTCAACTCTCATAAGATGTGTTCACAAGATGTTTATTTGACACATTACTCGTGGCCAGCCGCTGAGCTACATTAAAACCTAAAAGTCCGGCACCTCCTGGGGTATCAGAATTTCCCCAGCCAGATACCAAGACAAGGCCGTCCAGCTAAACTCTCAGGCCGAACAAGGAGAGTGCTTATCAGAAATGCAGCCAAGAGGCCCATGGTGACTCTGGACGAGCTGCAGAGATCTACAGCTCAGGTGGGGGAATCTGTCCATAGGACAGCTATTAGTCGTGCACTGCACAAAGTTGGCCTTTATGGAAGAGTGGCAAGAAGAAAGCCATTGTTAACAGAAAACCATGAGAAGTCCCGTTTGCAGTTTGCCACAAGCCATGTGGGGGACACAGCAAACATGTGGAAGAAAGTGCTCTGGTCAGATGAGACCAAAATGGAACTTTTTGGCCAAAATGCAAAACGCTATGTGTGGTGGAAAACTAACACTGCACATCACTCTGAACACACCATCCCCACTGTCAAATATGGTGGTGGCAGCATCATGCTCTGGGGGTGCTTCTCTTCAGCAGGGACAGGGAAGCTGGTCAGAGTTGATGGGAAGATGGAGCCAAATACAGGGCAATCTTGGAAGAAAACCTCTTGGAGTCTGCAAAAGACTTGAGACTGGGGCGGAGGTTCACCTTCCAGCAGGACAACGACCCTAAACATAAAGCCAGTGTCAGTGCGCCTCAGGGTGGCTGTGGCTACAATGTAGCTTGCCATCACCAGTGCGTGAATGTGTGTGTGAACGGGTGGATGACTGGATGTGTAAAGCGCTTTGGGGTCCTTGGGCACTAGTAAAAGCGCTATACAAATACAGGCCATTTACAATGGAATGGTTTAAAACAAAACATGTCCATGTGTTAGAATGGCCCAATCAAAGTCCAGATCTAAATCCAATCGAGAATCTGTGGCAAGATCTGAAAACTGCTGTTCACAAACGCTGTCCATCTAATCTGACTGAGCTGGAGCTGTTTTGCAAAGAAGAACAGGCAAGGATTTCAGTCTCTAGATCTGCAAAGCTGGTAGAGACAGACCCTAAAAGACTGGCAGCTGTAATTGCAGCAAAAGCTGGTTCTACAAAGTATTGACTCAGGGGGCTGAATAATTACGCACACACCACTTTTCAGTTATTTATTTGTAAAACATGTTTGTAATCATGTATGATTTTCATTCCACTTCTCACGTGTACACCACTTTGTGTTGGTCTTTCACGTGGAATTCCAATAAAATTGATTCATGTTTGTGGCTGTAATGTGACAAATAGTGCGAAAGTTCAAGGGGGCTGAATACTTTTGCAAGCCACTGTAGTTTAGCAGGCAGACTCGTGGTGTCTGCCAAGCATTTTCTGTGTCCCTTTGGAACGTTTTTCTTCTTTGTACCCAACTTGCAAGTTGTGTGCATGCTTCTGGGCCACCCAAGATCACATCAATGCTGAGACAAGGGAGATCTTTATTGATTTTTTTTACATTTATTTATTTATATGGGGTTTTTTTGGGGGTTTTTTTTTTATGTCTGGCCTCTATGAATGAATATAATGAAATAGTTGGTCCATTGGGGAAAATATGCAGATTTTCTTTCCTGGAAATAGAAAAGAAGATCAAGATCCCATATTTGTCCATATGTTACACAGCTGGATCTCACAGCTGCTTTACAGCATGAGGATTATCTGGATTTAGTTACCCTGTCCCCAAAGGGACAAAAAAGAGAGAGAAAAAAGAAAAAGGAAAAAAACAACAACTGCAGTTTTAGCTTGTCGGTAATTGAACAGAAGATACAACATGTTAAACAAGTCTTTATGAGAGCCTAACTGACTGCTTACTCTAGCTTCACGGAGCAGACGCATGTGACTGTGACATCAATCTCCTCGTCTAGCTGTGAACAACACAGTGAATAAGTGCACTATCCAAACTGTCAGACTGTTCCTTTCTTAAATGGATTATTTAAAGTCCTTAAACTATTCATGACCTAACCACATGGCTTTTTTTAAAAGAAGAAAAAAAACAAAGTGACATGCTGATGTGGCAGACCTTGATGTGACGTGTATTTTGGGTGTTTCTGAACAGATACAGCAAATCTCAGCAAAGATAAGGATATCTGTTAAACACGTCTCCTTGTAGTCTATAACTTTTCTTTTAATACAAATGAAACACACTCATTGTTTTGCAGTCTTTCCTTTCTAGATCGCTTTCTTCTTTATCTTTGCAAGTTAACGTGTTGCTTTTTTTCATGACGTAAAAATGTGTTCTGACAGTTCTTGTTTAGTCTGCATTATCCATTGAATGCTGATAAGAAACATTATTAAGAGACATGTTGTCTGAAGGAAGAGGTTAGCCGAGGTAAAGCTAAGATAGGCCCAAGTAATAATAGATAACAGGTAAGGTGTAAATGAATTAAAATGGCAAAATAATTTGAAATTTTCACTAGAAATTCATATTTTGTTGATATTTTATTCCAGTAATGGAAATGGTTACATAGCAGCAACTCTCAGTTTTGTCAAAATGTGATATTTGCCAGCAACAAACAGGACAAATGGAATGATATTAAATACCACCTCTCTGCTGTAAGGGGTAACACGCCCACGTTACAAGACTGACGTTATGCAGGTCCAACATGCAAATTCAGTGAGTTCTGTCTTTGTTTCTGCAAGCTGTTATTTATCTGCAAATGAGCAAGATGCAATCGTGAGCACTTGAAAAGAGCAGGTTTTTTATTATATGTATTTATGCAGGTGCCCATTTTATAGGCTGTTGATAAAACTCTGTTAGGTATTGTGGACATTCTCAACAAATGTTTAGTTTGATTCTTTACTCTGCCACATATATTGAACCACAGTGAATGTGGAATGACCCTCAAAAACATCATTTCCTGTGATCCTAGAAGTCAGGGGAGAATTGAAAAGATTTTTTTCAAGCATTCACATGGACGTCTTTATCCAGTGAAACATTATCAATAATCCACATGTCACGTCCTGAAGACATTTTATAATGTATAGCAGGATTTACCTTATCACAACAATGTCACACTTATGACTCATGCAGTCTGAAATCTTTGCCAGTCAAGCTTTGATAAAGCGAGTAACACGATGGCAGAGTGGATTCAGGCAACCGAATACTATAGTATGCGGATGGTGAATGTTGCTACTTCAGATGACTCTGAATTAGTGGTTGATTGAGGTTGCATAACACACATCAACAAACACGGCATGTCCCGGCTGAGGTCAGAGGAACGCACAGGGGCCATTCGGAAATGTTCAAACAGGGCACAAACACGCACAGACACGCAAACAAAAGCTGATCCCGAAAATGAAATTGTGAAGAAACTTGTACGAGTGTTTAGAGACACTGAAACGCAGCTGCTCTGATATTAAAAGTGTTTGCGAGCACGCGCACACAAAGTTCCGTTCCAGTTCATGCAGCGTATCATGACGCACACTGAGGGCTGACAGGTTGGCAGCTTTTCAAAAGGGAAATCCAGGGCACAGCAGGGCACACTGCTTTTATCGTGCCCTTCATGGACAGCGTTACCTCAGATGAACTTTCTATTACCTCATTCTCTGAAATGCTTTCATTTTCTGCTCATTACTCGCCACCTGATGTGTAGATTAATGTATGAGTGAAAAATAAAAAGTGGAAAATGCATAAAAGTATCACACACTTTTGCATGCACAATGTGAATTTTTTTTATCTAAAGTGCATTTTAGTGACTTTTTTGTTGTTTCTGTTTATATGTCATCTTCAGTATGGCTAACTTGACTCAAACACGCCATTACTTGTTTCCCTAGAAGGAGCTGGTTTGGTCATGATTCAGGGCCTTTGGAATTTTAGCACATCCTACTAGACAATGCATGTTTTAATAGCTAACGTAGGCATACTCAAAACACACACTAAGATGCTGTTACAAAAAATGATTATTTAGAACATATTTATTTACTATTAATCTCAGGAAAGTAAAAATCCTTTTGAGACCATAACATTGATATTCTTTGTGGCTTTATCATTACATTTTGATTTTTATAGTGGTGCAAATACTCTAAATAATATGGTGATATCTTTTGATGTCACTGAGATCAGCGGTTTAACCTGTGATTTACACCGGGGTTGAATAAGGTGAATTCTATATATGGCCCTTAACAGTCACAAGAGCTTCTAATCAGCGGGAGGGCATTTTTCCTTTACATAGAAAAAAGTCAAGGTTATGGCTTGAACAAAAACAACAAGGCCTTCACCTTAAATGACCACACAAACAATATAATCTGTCCCTACCCTCTGTGCAAATGACTTACATTTATAAAATCTCACACTACAGAACAAAGTGTCACGTTTACAACGCTTTATTAGATTCAGCGCATTCATTTTGACCATATATGGGATGTGTAACTAGGAAGGAAAACAGATTGTGAAATATTTAACCAAAGATTGTCAGGGAATGTCTTCCATTTCCCGTAAGTGTCTGCATGTTCACGCTGCATGGAAATGTGTCACAGTTGTTTTTAAAATACCTCATGTCACTAGGTCAGACCACATTAACATGTGGCATATGTAACTAGGTGAAGTAACCTCTAATAGAGCCATAGTTACAAATGTGACCTTTTGGCCTGTTTTCTTATACTTAAGGTGGTCAAATGCTAATCTAATATATGTACAGTAGGAGCAGGCAGGGTGATAGGATTGTCTGGGCTATTTCCGTTGGCTTGATCAGGATTACACTTGTATACTACACTCGCACAGCATGTTTACCTTGCTTGCCTTAATCCAATCTGTTTTAAGTTACCTGAGGAAGGATTTAACACAATAAGAGCTCAGCTTGATGATCCTGATGAGCAGGTGGTTCATGTTTCTCTACTTTGTCACAGAAACTTTACACTTAAGAGCAATGAGGAGTTGCAACAGGGTTCAGAGACTTAAAAAGAAACTAAAAGAAAAAAACTGTGGCAACCCCAATACCAGTATCTATTTATATTGGCCTAGTTTAAGATGCTATAGTACGTGACACACTAGATTTGTGCAAACAGTAGATTAACTAATGAATGTATACTCTTTACTAACCTTTTTTACATGTTTGTTTCAGTCTATAGATGGTCAGCTCGTGTCCTACTTGTGTGGCTGTTTTCTAGGTTATGGTTACATATTAACACTGCAACAGTGCAAGTATTCAAACAGCAGGATTGGTTCTGTGAGTGCTAATGTGCTCATAATACATCACGTCTAACACATTACTATAGGATAAAGATTATGGTAAAGCCTGAAAAACGCTCAGTCAAGTGAAAGACCAGGAGATTAATAAACCTAATAAACATTTAACTTAACCTAAGCTTAATCTTTGTTTACTATGTGGAGAATAAATATTGAATGGGATTATGGAGGGTGACTATAGGCAGCTTCACATGACAAATAATCCCACGCGATAAAAATAACAGCAACCCATGTTACATAAACTTGCATTTACATGCCAACTCCTAATTACTAGAAAGTTGTCTCTAAATGTCTGACAGTAGTTTCCACCATGATTCCTCAGTTACTTAAAACTTCAAACTAAATATTTATGAAAACAGTGAGACTGACATCCGTTTTATCAGCTGTCAGATTTTATCACATCTATCGTGCGAAAGACGAAGAACTGGGTCGAGAACTTGTCTGAAGCTTTTTTTCCTCCCACTTGTAACAAACGGGAATATTCTCCTCCTCAGAAGCTTTGCCACCATTGGAAACACTCTGGTGTAGACATACAGGCAACAGGATGCATAACACTCGCTCACTCACTGTACATTTACTGGATAATAACTTGCCCGCTTCTCACATGGCCACAAAAGGATATCACGCTGACTTTGTACCCGCATGGAGGGAGGGGGTTGGGGGCAGGTCAAAGTCTGACCTGACTGAACTGCACATTTGACTGCTCACATATAACTCCACCAAGTAATTTGTACTAAAGTTAAGGGACTTATGGATTATGTAAATACTGCAGGATTGAAATCTCATAATAAAAGAGCAGTCCTTCTTGTACACAGTGTGCAGTTGGCAAATACAGCCTTTTCAAAAGAACACTCAGTATGTCTTTTTTCTCATTAATCTCTCTGTACTTGTATATATCTGCTGAGTTCCTGCTGACAATGCCCAGCTCAAGGACTGCACCAGACATGTGCTCCATTATTTATTATTTATATCGCTTTCATCTTCTTTGCATCTTCTTCTCTCATTGCTAACCTAACCCGGGTGTTATGTAATGCCATCTACTAGGCCAAATGAATTAATCTGTGTTCTGACAAGTGTCCTGTGGGTCTAGTTTTATCAATGCTCACAAATACCACAGATCAAGCATTACATCCTGCTGTGTGTTTGGAGCATGTTTGTGTGTCTGTGTGTACAGTCCATGTGCTCTCAAGCACAACACGCAGTAGAGCTTAAATACGTCACCGCAGCTGGCAGCATGACTGGAACTTTCCTCCCACCCCCATACAATCCAGGGCTGAAAGTCACAATCTTTCTTCCTCTTTGCCCCTTAAACTAATTTGTTATTTATGCTGTCCCACCTGCTCACCTCCTTTAACCCCATTCTGCCCACATTGTTTTTTCTTTCTTTCTTCCTGTCACGCATAGCACATATACAACTGTATTCTTCCTTGTATGCAGCAGTTCCACAGAAATACCATGGCCTCATGTGAACCTGAGCTTTCTGCGTATTTTCTGCCTCCATGCCCCATCCCTCCTGCTGCTTTACCCAAGTATCAGAGCAAGTGCCTGCTGTTAGATAAAAAGGCTCTCTCTCATACACACATCCCTCTGCTTTGCAGCTAGACTTTAAACTTCAGTGATGACAAAAAGTAAAAAATGTAGAATTTGAGTGTCTCTGATTTATATTGAATCTTTGTTAGAGGTTTATGTTTTAATTATTCATTTCATCTACTCTAAAATAATCACTTTTAAATAATGGCATCACTTTGAAATGTAATAAGGTGCGTTATCACATATGTAAAATGTGGGAAAACATATGCTAGCATACGTTAGCTAATAACCACTGAATTGATACGGCCTGATTGCACTACCAATATGTTCTAATGAGAATTAGTTGCAATTTAATGAATGTAAGTTTCAAAAATTCCATAAAATGAAGAACTTTGCTTTGTCATATAAAATTGTGAGCTTTTGTCTTTCATTTAGGTTGGTTCTGTGAATGCCCAGATTTTCTACAAACTAAATACCTGCAGTCCAGCATACTATTGTTGCTTTGCCATATTTCACGAGCTTGCATGCTGCCTTTGGGCACTTAGAAAACATTTGCTTCCAATTTGTTGCTCGTAATGTTCAATAATTAGGTCAGCACTTGCAGTCACATATAATGCCATGTTAGTTCATGCTTCTCAGTCACCAATTAAAGTTTAGTTTAAAGGAACTGAATAATGACCTTAGTTCCAGATTAAAAATTTTTTAACTCAAACTGAAAATGTGCTAGTTCACATTAATAGCAATCTTCTGTCTCTAGTTCCTCTATAATTATAAACACCTTTCAAACAAATGGAATTACTGTTATTTACTAGTTGACAACAAAACTGAGTTATTTTAAATGCAAATATTGATTTAACCACCTGATGTGTCATAAAGCCAATCAGCTTGCAGATATTGAACATATACATTTTTTTGCAGTTATTTGCAAAAATTGGTATTGATTTTGATTTCTTATAATTTAGCCATTTGGCAAAATGTCAAAACCAACTTATTGTTTCAATTATTTGTGGGATTTAATATTTGGTGCTGGTGTGGCTGACATTCAGATTTCTTTTAAGGAGCATCCACACAGAACCTGACTGGACACTATCTTCCTCCACTGTTTAACGCTGAACGCTTGATGCCCCACTCCGTCATCGGGGCTTTCTTTGTTAAGGTTCTAAAGGAATTATTAAAAAGTTCTTCACATTACATTCTAACTCCTGCAGATCTTATATGTTGGTGATTAGTGAGACAAAGCTGTTGATAAATGATAAATCAGAGTGGTCATTTACTTGCTAATTATAGCTCTGTTTCCATACAGGCAAATGATTTCAAAACAGTAAAGGGTGAGCTAATCCAGCGCCAGCTTTTCTAGCACAAGTTGGCACTGGTCCCACTATTTTTCAGTAAAAGACCAGAGATTTATCCATGATGCACTTGCAAACACAACCAGAACAAGCTCCTGATCGCTCAGCTTGACAAGCTCAAGTCGACACAGTTGCCCATTAGGTCAAGAAGCAAAAAAATAAATGGTGGATAGCAATATTAAGCCTGCTTCCAGAGACAATAGCCAATTGTAGTGACAGGATGGCAGCAATTCAATCCTCTGGAGTCAACAGAGCAGTGCACTAAAATCACATCATCAATTTAACATGGTCTAGCAGCCAAATCCAAACAGTGCAGTTATGCAGATTTTATTGACAGTTTGATGTATATAAGTCCTACACCATATAAATGACTGAAGCCATGGTTATGCTTTTTATGCTGTGGACACATCTTACTATAAATAAAAAGGAAGACTTTCAAACATTTTATGATATGATAATGATATTGTTAAACTATAGAAAAGAAAAGAAAAGCAAACATGTTCTGAATCACATTTAATTTTATATTTTAAATTGTTTCAGTAGACATTTGGGATTTAGGTATTTGTTTTAGTTTGATACTGAAAAGCACCATTTGCTAACAATGGTTGGTGCAGCTCTCCCAAAGTGCGGGTGGGATAAGGGTTAGGGTTAGCACATATGATTACTGGTTTGCAGTGATTGTGATATGTAGTAACTCCACTGGGTAGCTCGTGCTAGAAAAGAAAACAATCTTCATGACATTACTGAGCAGGGGCCTGTCAGATAATTTTTCGTCACCAAGATAAACTAAGAACATATGAGCAAACAACAAATAGGTAAGTGTATATGTTTTGAGCAGCATCAGAAAAAAATCATGGCATAGCAGTTATTTTATTAAATATAAAATTACCAAAATATTGCATAGTATGTGCCGATCATTACATAATCTTGAATAAACCTGAAACTATATATCCAGATAAACTCCACAGGACTATTCAGAACATCGAAGGCTACGAGACAACACACACCGACACGCTCTAGGTGGTTAAAGCACACTTCTCTTTTATCCTCAGAAGGATGAATTTTAAACTTTATTATATAACAGAGAGTGGAAAGGCATATCTCCATAGTAATAGTTGTTTAAACACTCTGTAGCTTGGTGTTGTGGTAACTGAAGCTGTTTGCATTCAACCCCCCCCCCTCTGATTTTATAGAGGCACTGATCTAAAGATGCAGAAGCCTGAGGGTCTGAAACAAAGGGTGATCGTAAGAAATGCAAATTAAAGTTTTGTCAGAGGTTTTCTGATGAAAGGAATTGAAATCAAACAGAGAGGATGACACTGCTGTACATCACTAAGAACCTTAATAATGGATTGCATTTATATAGCACTTTTCGGGGCCCTCAAAGAGCTTTACAGTTCCACTATTCATTCACTCTCACATTCACACACTGGTGGAGGCAAGCTACAGTTGTAGCCACAGCTGCCCTGGGGCAGACTGACTAAGAACCTTAAGCAACTCTCTCTCAGATTTACCACAATATGTGCCAGTATAAGTACAGTATGGGTCTAGAAGCACAATTTAACAAGCTCCTGAATAAAAAAATTTAAAAAAAGCAAAGTGGATTGTCTGAAGAAATGTAATACATATTTTTGCAACTTCAAAGGGAGAGAAACCCCAGGACATCTTCAAAGGTATGCCCTTAAAAATAGACCATAGAGAAGTCCAACTTGTTTTCAGACAAAAACACAAATACAATAAAGGTAATGAAACTAAAGTAACAAAATAGAAGATCCACATACACAAATAGATTATTATATAGATCACAGCTTTAATTTTTTTAAGGCGTGAATGGCTTGCATTTGCTAGCCTCTAATTTTATTCAACTATTGCACCCAAAACAAAATGACACATCAACCATCACTGCTTTTCCTCAGATAAAATAAAGGCTCTATCACAAGTGATGTATGATTTTTAGCAGTTTTAAATGTTATATATTGCAATTAAAATTCTCAGAAGAATTATGTGCACTTTGTGTCAGGTTTTCTGCAAGATGTTGTAAATCATGTATGTTATTATGGTTCGACCTGAGATTGTCATCCAACGTCCACCATGGTTTTGAAGACTTGGCTGATGAGATATAGTGGTGTTCAAAACATCAACTGTCCTTTTATTTCGGCTGGGACACATAGTGTTCTTACATTTATAAATCTTACCTATTCATCAAATATCACTGCAGACTTCTTTACAGGGCATAAATATATTACTGAATTAACATATTGAAATATACACCAATGAGCCCCAACATTAAAACCTGATTTGGCTCTGCCGACTTCTTGCAAAACATGCCACCATGTTTGCCACCCCTTGATTTGCAAACCCCCATTTTCAACTATTGTTGAACTGCATACCAGTTGTTTTACCAACTATATGCCATTCAGAAATTGTCACTAATTGTTTTTTGAAATTTGCATTCTTTTATCAATGTGTGCTCAAATATGGGACTTTGCAGAAATGCTGGACCAGAAGGGCTGGATATATACAGTAGCTACAGTCAGCTTCTTCAGCCAGTAGGTGGGAATCATCTCGGGGCCTAGTGCTGTCCAACTCTTCATACTTGAGACCTTTTCTTGGATATCTGCCATTGTGATGGTTACTGGACTCTATTCAGGGAGGTCGCTGTGGTCTGCTCTTAGATCCATTAGCCACGAGCATTGCCGTTATGTGCTGCGTCCTTCTCCCATATGCTTTTCCAGTGTTGCTCCATTTCCAGACTTGGTGGTGCGGTTCTCATATTGTTCCCCTGCCACTGAGAGTAAACCTTGGCTGGTTCTTTGGAGAACATCTGGTTTATTCTCCTGCCTTCTGTCTCTCTGATTTTTCAAGCGGTTGGCCAAGGCTGTGAGTCTTTGCTTGGCAATTTCCAAGGCCTCAGGTATGGACAGCTTCCTGTACTTCTTAGGATGGACAGCTTCCTGTACTTCTTGGGCACCTTCTTTATCAGACCTTTCTGCAGCTATGCTCCTTGTGGCTGTTTAATTTGTGGCTAAGCATCTCATCTGTCAATGCTGCTATAGTGTAGATCAGCTGATGAAAAATGGTTAAAAAAGAAAAAAAATCCTGTTTTTTTTCATGGTTGGATCTGAACAAGTTTCTAAGTAGAGCTTCAACATGCAAGAACTGGGAGTGAGACAAGCATTGAAAACAATGCTTAAAATAAAAACAGGCTGTTTTACAGCTGATCAAAAGTTTAGGACCACATGCCTTTAAAAGGCCAAATCTGTGCAAAAATGTGGATTCACTGTCATTTTCTGTCAGGTAGCCACACTGTCATGATGTTCTGATGGCAAAGGCAAAAAAAAGTTCCCTTTTTGAAAGTGGTCGGGTTGTTGAACTACATAAGCAGAGTTTTTCGCAGTGCAACATTGCTCTGGAGGCGGGACGCAGTAAGACAGTAATTTGGAATTTTTTTAATAATCCTGAGGGTTATGGAACAAAAAGGTCAAGTGGAAGACCCCAAAAAATTTAACTAGCACTGAGCCAGAGGATCCAATTGGCTGTCCATCAAGGCACTGGACGATCCTCAACCCAAATTAAGGCTGTTACTGGTGCCGACTGCAGCCCCATAACCATCAGCTAGCACCTGAGACTGAAGGGCTTCAAAATCAAAAAATTCCTTGACTCATTAAACGTCACCGAATTAACCGTTTGGACTTTGCAAGAGAGCATCAAACATGGGACAAGGTAGAAAGGTGGAATAAAGTTTTGTTCTCTGATGAGAAAAAATTTAACCTTCATGGTCTTGATGGTTTCCAACATTACTGCTATGACAAGCAGATCCCACCTGAGATGTTTTCTACGCACCACATTGGAGTGGGCGCGTCTGGTCTCGGATGCTTTTTCCTTCAGTGGAACAATGGCGCTCCAGGAGGTGCAGCTGCTGGCTATATCCAGATGTTGCCAAGAGCATCATGACTGAGGGCCCTCGTCTGCGTGGTAGCGACTGGGTTTTTCAGCAGGACAATGCTACAGTACACAATGCCCGCAGGACAAGGGACATCTTCCAGGAGAACAAAATGGTGTTCCCGTGATCTAAATCCAGAGAACCTTTGGGGGGATGGCCACTGAAGTTTACAAAAATGGACAATAGATGTCCTTCAGAAATGCTTGCATCAAGTATGCCGCAACAAGTTTTTGAAGTGATCAACAATAACGGAGCTACGCATTACTGAGTTCATGTTTGTTACTTTGGCAAAAATTAAATCTATAAAATAACTAACCACTAATCATACATTTTTGAATGTACTGTATGTATCCCTAAATTGCAGATCCTGTTTCATTTTGATGGTGAGAAAGACCAGTGAAAATTTCAAGCTTTTATCTTTAACAGTCTTTGAGATTTTTTTTTTCAAACATAAAATGGAGATGATTGCCATCTTGGTGTTTTGAAGCATCCATTGTGAATGCAAGGTTGATCTGATTGATGATCCTTATTCTTGTATAGTAGAGACTTGGCCAACCCTAAAGCTTCCTCTTCTTTTCCACTCTATTTTTCTTTACACAATTAACAAAAAAAATACCGGTTTAGACTATGAACTCATTACTCAGTTTTCAGATAAAGTGAGGCGGAGGTCTACTTCTAGCCAGTAGAAAAAATGCAAGTTTAAGTCCATGTTTTTATTGCTGACACTGACCACTGATGTAAGAAAAAAATGGGCTTGTCAAAGATGCCAAAGGCTTCCAATTGCTGTTAGCAGTTGTCAGGTAACAAATAAACAAAAACAACACTGTTATACAAAACCCTATGCAGCAGATCATAAATTAGAAAGCAGTAATCTATTTTTTTAAATTATTTACTTAGTTTTGTATTGCAAAACCCCAGTGAAGAGTAACTGGTAGACCAGGAAGTGCTAACTTACTTTTTTGCTTCTGTATGTGAAGTATGTCAATCATTCATACAAGGAGCTGTGTGCATGCACAAATAATAACCTGTCACCAAGACTTTATCACTTCACTTCTCATGTGCTGGTCTCCTGCTGCATTCTTCTTAAGACAAACAAGTCCACATGTCAGTACTTGTTCCACATTGTACCCATTTGCTGTAGTGTTGTCTTAATGAGTAAGACAGTTCATTTCCTATATTTTCCATGTAATCAAGCTCAAACCCATCACTGAATTTCTCAATAATGTTTGTGCATGTTTCTGTCCAGAAGCACAAATGTTCTTAAAGATGCAGTCAGTCAAATTTAATTTATTTATTTTTATTGAGTGTTTAGTTGTTTTAATTTAGATGGAGAAATTTGTTGCAGTTTTATTATCTGAAAAGGGGCCCCTTTTATCAAAGAAGGGAAAACATGAAGGAAAGAGAGAACAGAATCGGCATCTGGATAAAATGTCTGTTTTCTTAACCCCTAGCCTCATCTCCTTCACTGAAATTAAGGTTATAACAAATGAAACTACGTATAAACATTTTTATTTATTCCCAATATGGTAACAATTACTAAGTCTCCCATCTCTTGATAGCTGACGACAAGCCAGTCAAACAATAATAGCTGTTTTTCGGCTAAAACTATGCCGGCTAATGTTGGGCTCAATTGTCCAACAAAATTACACTTTCTAATAAAAAAAAATATTACATTCATACATTGTCTGAGAGTTTATTTGCTAAATGTTAAACAATTTTATTTTCTACTTTAAGGATAGTTTCACTAATGGTGGTTAACGTTAGCTAACAAAGGCTCACAGCAGATAAGCCAAGCTAACAGCAGCTAGCTAATAGCTGCAAAAATAGCAGTCCTTACCAGCAGAAGTCCAGAATACCCTCAACAAATCACCTCAGTATCAAAGTTATGGGACAGAAATTAGCTTAATTTACTTATTGACTTGTATCAGACAAAATGTTACCGCCTTTCCAGATGATGACACATATTTACAGACTGGCAGCCTGCAGTCACCACAGATGAATGGGAGCCACTGTAGCTAGGATTGTGCACTTGAACTGAGAGGGGTAAGAACACAGAAATCAGTTGACTGTTATCTAATCTACTGACCTCTAATGATGAGATTTTACCCACTGTACTGTTAAAAAATTTTAATTTTTTTTTCTTTCTCCAAAAATCATTCACAAAGTCCCATATTGAAATGCCCAACTTTACATTATGAATAAATAATAACGTACAGGATGCAGTACATATAGAGTATATATTAAATGTAGAAGAAGCTTCTTAATCACAAGGGTGGTGCAGCCTATTTAAGTTTATTTTCTCCAGTTTTGTTGAATTAAATTCACATATTTTATTAATATGTTAATTAGCAATAATAAGCACATATATGTGACTCTGTGGTGTCCTGTTAATAGTGTTAGCTCAAGCTTTAGCACTTAATTGTTTCCTCTCATCAAAATATGGTCACTTCTCTTCTGGATCCAGAAAAAAAATGCATGGCCACGGCCTAACGTTGAAATTTTGAAACTGAGCTTTAAAAACCAAGGCTCTCATGTCGCTATGTCTACCTTTTATATACAATTTATGCTCTAGACCATAGGTGTCAAACTCTGGCCCGCAGCCTAATTACATTTGGCCCGCGAAGCCACACCAAATTACTATTAATAATAATAATGGATACTTTATTGATCCCCATGGGGAAATTACTTGTTTTTCTCTGCATTTGACCCATTCACTCAGTGAAGCAGTGGGCAGCCCACTAAGCAGGCGCCCGGGGAGCAGTGTGTAGGGACGGTACCTTGCTCAGGGGTACCTCAGGGTAGCCGTTAAGTGGATTCGAACCACCGACCTTCCGATCATGGGGCGCCCACTTTACCTACTGAGCTATAGAGCTGGCCTACTGGTATTATACAGCTAATATTTATATTGTTTAGTATTAAGCTTTGTTTGTTCCATATTCAGTTTTCCAGCAAAACTTATTTGAGTCCATAAGAAAAGATTCATTCTTATATCTGGAGGAAGATTTTTTTTTTTTCAATAAATATTAATGTTAGCCCGCGACTTTGTTCCAGTTTTGAATTTTGGCCCACTGTGTATTTGAGTTTGACACCCCTGCTCTAGACACTTGAGAACAGGTAGCACAGACATAGCTTTGTCAATAATCAGCTTGCCGCCCTTTTAGTATATTCTTTGCAGTCAACTACAACAAAACATTGTGATATTTTAATTCTATTTTAAAAAAGTAATAATCTCCTTGCAGTCTTGTCTGAGTCACTGGAAACCCCCACGTTTTGGTGGCTTGGTATTAAGTCCGTATTAACTGAGGGAAAGTCCCGTAGTGGTTTTATTTGGTCTTAAACAACACCTAGTCATGGCTTGATACCACTTTTGTTAAAAAGAGAGAAAAAAAAGACATAAATAGTCTGTGAAAACCAGAAGATATCCAATTAAGTTACACTTTTAGTGAAAGTACAATACTGCCTTCCTTTTATGTGTTAAATAAACACTTTATATTTAGACCAGAAGATATATAAGATATGATTAAGGTTCATTCATGTGTGTTCATTCAAAGTGCTTTCGTATAGAGGTGTGTGTGCATTTTCATAAGGATCTTTATTGATCTCTTGATTAAATAAAGTCATGCTTAGGAGAGAAAAGCATACGGTATATAAAATACTACCATTTTACTATTAATATTTAACACTTAACTAGCTGGGCCTTATAAATATAGAACCGAAACATAAACTGCTTCTGAGAACTTGCAAGCACGGAAAGGAATTCTCTGTAGGCGGGACAGTTTAACAACTCGACTCTGAGTCTGTGATCTACCAGCCAAATAAACCGGTTTGCAGGTCATATGAGGTGAAAACTGTTCATAGGGGAACAGGAAAGTGCACTCTGAATAATGCAAAACTTTGGTCGGCTCAACTCTTTCCACATCATATCAGCATTTAAAGTGCAAAGGTTTCTGGGAGCCGTATACGTATCTTGTTGTTTATTGACAGGTTAGCATTCCAACATGCTCCATTACGGTCCTTGTAACTTTTCAGACAGATAGCAGTGCATAGGTTGAGCTGATACTGGTGAGGGGGTTGGACATACATTGGCAAATATTTGCTCAGGCATTCTGAGGCAATGGCTTAAACTTAAAGCATGAATCCAAAAAAGGGGGGGGGGAAGTGTAAGGAGAAACCATTTTTCAACATTTTGTTTTATCGCAAATACACAGAAACACTCAGCAGAGTCAGATACATTAAGTGTGTAACTGTATCAGGTTGAAGACTGAGTCAAAGTAAATCTATGACACACGATATGAAGTAATAATATAATCTATTCAACATTAAAAGAACTATTTGTACATATGTAATCATTCAAACAAAAAATTTAAAGCCAAATAAGTGATAGTTGAAACTTTGTTACTAATAGCATTGAATAAAAAATAGATTAAGTATTACAATAAAGTCACAAAGTCACTTATTCAAAATAAAATAATTCTGAAAATGCAAAAACAGTGGAGCACAGTAACACTTCCTCTTTATTTTAGCACAATAAAGGCTCACTTTAAAGTATTCCATTTTGTTAACTACTTTTAACATTTCTAAAAAAAAATTCCAACCATTATCTGAAATCACACAGTGGCATTTACTTTATCAAAAGAACCTGTAAGCAGTGTTGGGAAGGTTACTTTTAAAATGTATTCCATTACAGAATACATGCCCCAAAATGTATTTTGTAACGTATTCCGTTACGTTACTCAATGAGAGTAACATATTCTGAATACTTTGGATTATTTAATATATTATCAAGTTTTTTACAACTACATGAATGTACTATTGCTGTGTGATTTCTTACTATTACTGAAGGTTATTTGCCATACCAATACCAACTAGATTTTTAAATCTTAATATAAAACGAGTAACAGTAGGGTGAACATTAGATAAGGCTGCATTGCATAATATGTCGTGTAGCCGAAAACTAGTTTTACTTTGCTGTCTGGGTCAACTTTACTAGCGAGAGACAGAGAGAGATAGCTTACTTTTAACTGGGCTACACTGCCCATAAGGCTATGTCTGTAACACTCTGCCTATTGCCTTCATATTAAATAATTTTTTGAACATTAGAGCCTCTTAATGCGTGTTTTGTTTGGGTTTCCACCGGCGTGGAATTACCAGAAATAGAGAGGGGACAACATATGAAACAGGAAAAGACCACCGCCTTTATTTCAAATAAGTAACTGTATTCTGAATACCAGCTTTTTAAACGGTAACTGTAACTGAATACAGTTACTCATATGATTGTATTTTAAAAATGTAATGCCGGTACAGTATTCCATTACTTCCCAGCACTACCTATAAGTGAAGTGACCTTTAATGCACAGGTAAGTATACACAGGAAATATTTGTGGAAACATTCATTCTTTCCAAGAGTTAAATAATACCACTCATGCCCCTATACAGTTACAACGAGCAGACTGAGATTAGCACAAAGACTGAAAACAAGGGGGCGGTATCACAACACACCTACTGGGCAGAAATGTGCTCAGATTATCTGCACTGTAATCTGTACACGAATAATGTTCACAAGAATACAAACTCTGCGAAATACTCACAGTCTGTGTTCACATGCTATAAATTGAATTAGTGAATTAGTAAATGAGCTTTAGAGGTGCTGCCTGCATGGCCTTTGTCAGAAGTCATAACAAAAAATCAAAAACAAACCATAAATCAGATTAATGCTGCTGCATTCTTTCCAAATGGTATAGTCTCGCTTTATGTGCACTTTATGGAGAGGGAGCCTGCATAGGCATGCAGCGACCTATAGCTGTCCTATATACTCTCTAAAGATGTGAGCTTCACAAGCCAATGCTGTTTGTTTCTGGTGAAACATGCAGGCAATGTGGGAATTCTGTTAATGGCATTTTATGTTCCATGTTGGTTAAATAAACGTTCAATTCCAGTAAGACTGTCTTGGGTGAACCGGGTGAAATGAACAAAATATGAGTAACATTCCTGTCTAAATCAAAATCACATTAGTAGGCCAGCTGGAAATCTCTTCTGGATAATAAATCTGTCCTTTGACATTTCAAAATAAGTCTTTCATTTTCACACCAGTGTCGCTGACGTACTTTGTTCTGGCTTTATCTCTTTTAACTTTTGGTGTAGCTTCAAGCTGAAAAGTCAAAAGAGGCAGCACGACTCATTTCAGAGCACGCTGATAAACGGCGGCACACTGTAAAACAGACCTATCTTCTCGCTGCTGACTCTTTATCAATACAACAGATTAGTTATTCTTCACGACCAAATGACCAGATATGTGTTGCGATAAAGAAAAGAAGTCACCCTCTCTAAAGACCTCAGCAGGTGTATCAAAGGATGCTGCGGACAAAGGATGCCGGTGATCCAAGGTGATGTACCATTGTGCATCGAAGACTCCATGCAGCCAAAGTGGCCTAGACGGATTAGCCTGAGAGGGACTACATGATGGTTGCTTAGTAACTACAAACCTACTCAAATGCTTGGCGAACATTATGGGCAGGGCTGCATTTTGACCATGAATAATGAATAGTCAAAGGTGCTTTATGTTCCAGCCTTACCTCACCTTGAACTCCACACAGCATGATGTAAACATATGTGCCAAGAGAATCACCTCACAGCCCTGAAACTTCTGTTGCAATAATCGGTGTACATACGTACCTGCGGCATGTGTATTCAATAACTTTCCAGTGGCCGGTGTACTATAGTGGTTTCAGCTGGATCTCTGCCACCTTTAGTGCTTTGCTTCAGGCTCTGTCCAGGCTGTTTTTCCTATTCTGGGATGTCCTTGTATGACCCATACTCCCATGCCAAGATCCAGGCGGTGTCTAATGAAAGTAGGGTTCCAGCAGTTTATTTCAGAAAAAAAAAAGGGAAGAAAAAAAAAGAATCAAAGCTCAGGACAACAGTGTTTCATTAGCAATACTTGTCAAGCCAGTAGTTGAGAATTTGAAAAGTAGATGTGGGAATGTGATAACAGACTGGAAGGTTTAAAGGAAAAGAAATATTTTCACAGTGTAAGGGGAACCATTTTGTTCTCTAAATTATTATTATTAAGCGAAGATGAAATTTTTTTCTGGTTAGCATTGAATATTGTAAAGTTTTCGCAGTGAAATGTAAAGTGGCTTCAGATTGCTTAGAGTAGGTTATAAATTGTTGCAATCTAAAGAAAATGAAGAAGAAAAGGTGAAGTGAATCAGAAAAACCCTAAAGACATAAAGGAAAAATTACAATTTTACCTCCATTTTTTTGGGTATAATTTATTGGAGTATTCTTCTTGTTTGTTAAGCTGCAATAACATGGACTGGTATTTATATAGGGTTTTTCTACCCTTACTACAGAGTCATTGCACCAAAATCAAACGTGGACTTTCTAAACACAGACCAGCAAAACATCGGGAGAGAGAACCATCCAGAAGAGCTAGTGTAATCAAGACTCAATACTTGAAATGTGCAATTCACTTGTATTTTTATTTTTTATTCCTACTTATTCTATTTATCCCCTTTGTATATTTTATTTATATTTGTCTCTGTATTTATATATGTGTGTGTGTGTGTGTGTGTGTGTGTGTGTGTGTGTGTGTGTGTGTGTGTGTATATATATATATATATATAACAATTCTGTAACTGTAACTTCGGTCGTTGCTGTGCTTTTTGGAAGTCGAATTTCCCAGAGGAACCCACCCGAGGGATTAATAAAGTTCTATCTTATCTTATCTTATCTTATCTTATCTTAATCTAGGAAGTGAAAGTGAAGGTAAGCTCTTGTCCTGCTCATCCTATTGCATTTGTAATCAGGTGCTTAGGGTTTTCAGAGGTCACAGTATGTGTGCATGTGTAAGGCCCGTGATTTGAGCGACCCATGTTGAGTGGTTTTAAGTTGACAATCGTCGCTAGAGTTAATAAGCTTAAATGCAACAGTATTTCTGATGACCTCCTGGGCTGTGGAGTCACACAAGGGTAAACCCTGTCTTAGAAGTCCTAATTATTCCATGAAAATCTGATTCAGCCAAAGACACTGGCCGAGGGCTCCTTGCAAGCCAGCACACATGCTCTTTTCCTTCTTTAGCCTTGATGTAAACAAGCAAAAGACTTAGTCCAATCGAGTAATCCAGATCACAGCGGCAGTTTCCCAGAGTGATGTGGAGAAGCCAAATTCACAGTAACTCCTGATCTTCTCGGTGTTTCAATTGCTTCTCTCTTACAGAAGCGGTTAAGAAATCCTTCTGCTTGGTGCTGTTTCCTTTATTAATGGCGAACACCTTTTTAGAAGCATTTAAACAATATCGTATGATATAACATTTGATCATCTCAGGTATTGTTTTTTAATGATTTGCAACTTCTTGTTAAAAGTCCACATGTGCACATTGCATAATTTCTCAAAAAGCATATTTTTACATCGTGCCCTTTTCAGGCTATTCACTGGCCAAAGCTCATTACTAGACTGACATGAATTGAATGGCAGTTAGATCAGTTAGCCGATTATGTAAGTGTTTAAACTAATCAAGTGTCGGTAAAGAATAAAGACACAAGAGTGTC
Source organism: Copadichromis virginalis (assembly GCF_057382275.1). NCBI lineage: Eukaryota > Metazoa > Chordata > Actinopteri > Cichliformes > Cichlidae > Copadichromis > Copadichromis virginalis. The sequence continues at coordinate 5,617,839 of NC_140632.1, read as the reverse complement.
AACATGTCAGCAGCTATTATGTTAGTAGCAGCATCTGAGTCACTTCCCTTTAACTATGTCTTTTTTTTCCACTTCCAGTCAGCCTTCTTTGAATTACAAATGGTGAAATTGGACTTGCAGGAAAATGCGTTTTGCAAGTTCAAGCACAAATGTTATTCCCAGAAGTATTTTTTATGGTGATTTTGAAAGTTGAATGTATTTAAATTCACCAGCATAACATTCAATCAATTACATCAATTTACTGAAGTCTACTCTAATGCTTTTACTCTTTTTAATGCTTAGATTTAGATAAAGAGAGGTGCCGGAATTGTTTTAGATTTTTTTAATAATGCTATAAACTACTTTTAATATCGCGCTTATTGTGTTCATTCTTATTCATTTTCCAAATTGCTATTTAAAACAAAGAAGGTTCGCTTTCATGTTTAATTATAATATTTAATATACTTGCAATTAGAATAAACACTGTTTTAAAGGTGAGTTACTGGATGGAAAGCATGTGCCTAACTTATTGATAACATGTCTGTTTGAGTAAACACTGCAGGTTTATGGTCTTCCGCAGTGTGTGGCACCTGGCATCTCTTTCCACCCCTCATTTTTCTAAACAAACACACATCTGGCTTTGGGAACATCTGGTTTATTACAGCCATTTCTCAGCAGGTTGTCTTCTGTTCGTTTTAGAGATTTTGCAAAACATCATCAGAGGCCTCCAGTGCAACAGCTGCTAAACAGTTACAGGTGCTTTCAGACAGCCAGGGCGTCTGGGCTGTATTTGCAGGTGTATACTCAGCTGCTAACAGCAACTTTCCAGCTGCATATTTTTATTCTTGGAGTCTGAATGTGGTTTTGTGGTTAAAAATAAGCTTTACTTTCTTATATTTGGCCTTCTTCTCAGGTCATCCACTCTCTGAAACAAGCTGTTTGACCTCCACTTGCTTTAAAATTATCTTTGGTTTAAGATAAATTCCTTTTGATTGGTTGGCCCTCATAAACAGAAGCAGTTATGTACTGCTGGAATACTGGATTGTGTTTTTCTCTTATATTCACAACAGAAATTATGGCCATAGTAGACAAATCTTTATGCTTGTTATTGGATAGGTGCAACCCCAGAATGAAGAATTGGTGGAGTTCTAGTTGTTCAACATGCAACAAATGTAGAAAGAAAGCAAATATGATGTTTAATCAGTGTTGTGGTTTCTGTATTCACTAGCATGGGATCCTAGTGACATAAATACCATTATCAAAGGGTGGTCACAAGGTTTTCATGTTTTTTGTTTTTTGTGAGTGCTCACTCATCCCTGAGGCACTACACTACAATTCACCAACTGTACATCCGTGTCAGCTGGCAAGAGCTTGCTAACAAACAAGTTTTCTAGTATCTAGTATTGGTCAGAGGAGAATAGAAACAGTTAATTCAAATTTCTACTCATTACAACCAAGGTATAGAGTAGAGCATCTCTGAATGCACATCTCAATGTGAAACCTTCAAAGAGTGGACCATAGCAGCAGAAAACCCCCATGTTAAATCACTTGGAGGGTATGGTCAGAATTTGGCATAAACAGCATGAACGCGTGGATGTATCCTGCCTTGTATCAACAATTCGGACTGCTATTGGTGATGTAACGTGTAGGGTGAATACACCTGGCACACTTTGAGCCTCTTAGCTGAGCATCATTGAAATGCAATAGCCTACCTGAGTATTATTGTTGACCATGTCCGTCCCTTTACGACCACAGTGAACAAATTTTCTGACAGCTGCTTCAAGGAGGTAAATGCACTGATGCAAAACTAAAACCATTTCCAGTTCTGTTGTAGCATACATACAGAGCTCCGTTTGATGTAGGTGGCAGTCAAAAATCTGAACTGGCGAAACTAACAAAAAGCACACTGATAACAAAACAAACAAACAAAAAAAAACAAATCAAATACAAAATAGGAAAGCAATTCGAACTGTCTAGATTTTGTATCCATCTTTCTGTGCTAAAGAAAATTAGAGCAAGTGAGATTGACAGGACAACAACAAAACAACAGCATCATAAGGTGATTATAATTCTGCAAAAGTTTAAATTATGTATGAACACACCCAAAGAGAAAATGAATAAAGAAACAGTGTTGCAAAGTTAGCAAGCTAGCTTCCTGGATCAGCTTTGACTGTTGCATCTTTTTGCACTGTACTGAATGTTGCTATATGTTGCATAAAAAATTAAAATGCATTAGAAAAATTGGCAGTTAATTTCAAGCAGGTGCTGCCTTATATTTCAAGCAATGAAACTTAGAAATAACAAGTACAAGCAGGAAAGAAAGGAAACTTTTATTAAATTAAATGAAATTGAATCATTTCCTTTCTTTTTCCAATCCTTGCAGAGGGTTTTAAAAAAAGCTGTGAGTACAAACAAAACCACAAAAATAATTTGGCAGCACACAGTTAAAAAGAGATGACCCATTGCTTCCGTTCAGGAGGGTAGAGGAACCACTAAAGGACGATTTGCTAACTAAAGCTGAGAAGACTACCTACGGGAAATGTGTCTCGGACTAATAACGTCTGATGACAGATTCAACGGGCTGTGAACAGGTAGTGGCTGAGAATTAAACTAAGCAATGACTTGTAACAAAAGATTGATAATGATATGAAATTGAGTGTAAAAATAATGGTTCCACAGTGGCACGAAACCCAGTCTCCTGGGTGAAGGCCATTGGTGGGGGGGAATGTGCTGATGTTGTTTATAAATAACTTGATTTAATGAAGGAAGCAAACTGACGTCAGACGTGAGTAAAATGTATTTTATGATTTTGAGTTGCACTTTAAACATGAAAAGGTTCAATAAACATAAATCGTAAAGGTCAAATTTTCTAGTAATTTTTTCATGGTTCAGGCTTTAACCTCCTAAGACCCGAACTCTGTCATGGCATGCATTTTTAAGTGCTATTTGGGCTGATTGTTTTTACATTCATCAGGTCCCAAAGAATTACGTGATTACGTGTTTTGTTTGGTTTTTTTTTTTTTTTTTTACCTGATTTTTGTTTCTGAGAAAAATGAGATCCACTTATGAGGACATTCGCTTTAAATTTCGATAGCACACTGGCAGTATAATGTCCTTGTAAGCGGATATCAGGCCCTTGTAGAGCAAAATTTAGTATTTTGGTCTAGCCAACCCAAAATGTGATGACCACATATGTGGACGCCAGCTCAATTTTCCTAGGAAAGTGGGAAATACATGCAATGATTTACTGAAACAAGAGCAAGCATTGTGGAAATACAGCATATCGACACAACCTGAACTCTCTTAGTCAACCTTTCTAGTTACCTTTCTTTGTCAGCAACAAACCAATCAACCTTCCCATTGACATCCCGTTTTTCAATCGGACAAGATGCTGCCATCAGTCCATCCAGCCAATCTCTTCCACTTGTCCTTATCAGAGTCGTGGGGGGGCTGTATTCTATCCCAGCTATCGTAACACTGATTCTAAGAATCCAGCTTCACCAATAGTGTTAAATCTGAGACTCCTTTTAGCGTAAGGCTCCATGGTGTAAATAACCTTTAATACATGTAGTGTGTCATGTCCAGTAATAATACATTACATTCAGGAAGAGTTCTCCAGGCTTTTTAGAGGACATTCAAAGCTCTGGGGAGGCCGGTCCACAACCTGCTGAGATCTATTCTTATAATATTCACTGAAAACTGGACTGGATCGCAGAAGCAGCAAATTGTAAAATTACACACCAAAAAGATGTTAAGTCAACTTTTCCACATCTCTTAACTACTAACAAAACATGAAAGGTTTGAGTCTTGAAAGAATGCGTAGAAAAAGATGTATAAACTCACTGAGCAGCTTCTTATTGAATAGATTTAAATAGTTTGGAGCTGTCCAAACTAAAATCAGGCAAAACTGGCTTAAAACAGAGTCTGTTGAATGTCCAATTCATACTAGATATTATTTGAATGGCCATATTTTAATAAATAAATAAATTCACGTTAAATTTGTATAAGTAGATTTGCACACACTCATGACCTGACTATAATAAATCCCACGCTAAACCTATTGTGCTAAGGAGCCCCAGTAGTCTAATGGGGTGCAGTCATTAGGCAGTATGATAACCCATTATAAGCTTGATATAGTGCACATCCTGAAACAGATGCATAGCTTACATATGCACATACAGTGCCATGAACATGCATTTGTTAATTTAAAATGGGCCTTTGTACACTACCAGTCAAAAGTATGGATACACCTTCTCTAAATGGTTTTTCTTTATTTTTACTACTTTCTACATTGCAGATACATACTGAACACATGAAATATATGAAGCAATATATATGGATTTTTGTAGGAAGAACAAAATGATAAATAACTCTAAATATGTCTTATATTTTAGGTTCCTGAAATTAACCACCCTTTGCTTTGTTGACAGCGCTGCAAACCCTTGGCCTTCTCTCAATAAGCTTTATGATGTAGTCACCTGAAATGGTTTTCACTACACAGGTGTGTCTTGTCAGCATTCATTTGTGGAATTTCTTACCTTCTTAATAGGGTTGGTACATCAGTTGTGTTGTGCAGAAGTCAGGCTGGTACGCAACTGACAGTCTTATCTGATAACTGTTAGAATTCATATTATGGAAAGAACCAAAATCAGCTAAGTAAAGAGAAACAACAGCCCATCATTAGTTTAAGGACTGAAGTTCTGTCAGTCTGGAAAATTGCTAAAACTTTGAATGTGTCCCCAGGTGCAGTTGCAAAAACCAGGAAGCGCAGCGGCTGGCTCATAAAAAACTTTACACTCTGCTTTGGCGTAAAGTCCTTTCTATAATTATTTGAACATTTCACATGAGGACCGCCTCAAGAAATGAAGACCAAGAGTCACCTCTCCTGCTGAGGAGTCACCGGCCTCAGAAATCACAAGTTAACAGCACCTGAGATTAGAGCCCAGATAAATGCCACACAAAGTTCCAGCAGCAGCTGTTCAGGGGAGACTGCGCGAATCAAGTCTTTATGGTCAAACAAGAAACGACTACTAAGGAAAAGCAACAAGCAGGAAAGATTTGTTTGTGCCAAGAAACACAAGGAATGGACATTAGACCAGTTGAAATCTGTGCTTTGGTCCAAATTTTAGATCTTTGGTTCCACTTGCCGTGTCTTTGTGTGATGCAGAAACGGATGATCTCTGCATGCATGGTTCCAACTGTGAAGCAAGGAAGAAGTTTGATGGTATGGGGGTGTTTTGCTGGTGAAACTGTTGGGAATTTATTCAGAATTGAAGTCACACTGAACCAACATGGCTACCACAGCATCCTGCAGCGACACGGCATCCCATCTGGTTTGTGTTTAGTTGGATCATTTATTTTTTTAACAGGACAATGACCCCAAACACACCTCCAGGCTGTGTAAGGGCTATTTGACCAAGAAGGACAGTGATAGAGTGCTGCGTCAGATGGCCTGGCCTCCAGAGTCACCCGACCTACACCCAATTGAGATGGTTTGGAATGAGGTGGACCGCAGAGTGAAGGCAAAAAAGCCAACAAGTGCTAAGTGTCAAAGCAAAGGGTGGTTATTTTGAAGAATCTTAAAGATGCTTAAGGAGCTTAAGAATCTTAAGTTCATTCATAGTTTTGATGCCTACATTGAAAATCTACAATGTAAATAGTCGTGAAAATAAAGAAAAGCCATTAAATGAGAAGGTGTCCAAACTTTTTACTGGTAGTGTATTTGATAGGGACATTCTGTGGCCATCTGGTAACAAAAAATAAAATATAAAGCCTATTGAAAGAATACACCAAATCTTTAATAAATGAATCAATTGATATAAAGGTGGGCTATGGTTACTCTACTGTAGAACAGGTTTGAACTAGAGATACCACTTTTTTTTGTCCGATACTGATATCATAAATTTGGATATGCCGATACCAATGTGAATCCGATAGTCTATTTTATAGTCAATAAAACTGTTTTCTTTTATATCTTGCTGCCGTTCGTATAAGTTCATACTCAAATTTGAAAAGACAAAACACTAAAGCTATTCTATTACAAAAAGATATGCTGCACCCAAAATATTTCGCAGTTCAGCAAAACTAACTTTTTATTTAACCATTTAGCGGAGCTTTAAATCTTATTTAAAGTAATATTAAAAAAATTTAAAATGCAGTTTCACGCAGATTTCAAAAACTTTGGTTCTGAAAAAAGCGCAATCTGCACAAAATAAAATTGAATCAATCAATCTTCAAAAAGAAAAAAAAAAATAGTTGTAGAATGGACCCTTTTTTCAAGTTTAACATAAATAGACATCCAGAGTGGAAAGCAGTGCAAATAAATCAGACATGGCTTCATGACACTCATCTTTTATCAAGATTGAGGTCAGTGTAAGCCGTTTCTGTGATGTTTAACCTGAGACTGAATTTTGTGTAATTTCTATACAAAACTTAAGACAAGTATGAAAATAGGTGGTTTTCATAGTTTTTTTCTTGAAACCACAGAACTGTTTAACCTGCAACACAGTTTTTTTTCAAAGTAAAACTTGAGTCCATCCATTGTACAGTCATACTTAGCGATGTTAAGCTTAACATCGAATGCTTTACAAACATTCAGAGATTAACTTACACTTGCTTTACTTCTCTGGGATAGCTTGCTCAGAGATGAAATGCTGGTTTGGTAGCACGTAACGAGGCTCTAGATGCTTTCAGTGTAAAGTACCACTGACAGGTCTCGCACGCAACAGCCGCTCTATCACGTGACGCATACTGCTCCAATATGCTAAGGGCAATACCTGGATTACGCCATGTCACAAGTTTTGTAAGGTGCCTTTGATATTTAATCCGGTGTCCTTTTTTATGTCCTAGGTCAGGATTGGACCGATACTATATATTGGATCGATCCTGTCCCTAGTTTGAACAGCAGGTCATTGGGTCTTTTCTGCTCACAGTAAGGGCTGTATGGTACAGATGACCATATTAAATATATCCTCTCTTGTTGACATCATGTAGCTCTGAGAGGAGAGTGTGAAATGGAACGCTTACAGCAGTGTGGAGACCATTTGATGCACAGGGATTATTTGCACATACAACACTTAATCACAACAATAGTCACGTCAATGTACTTTATATTGTAAGGTAAAGACCCTAACTACAATAATACAGAGAAAACACCAACAATCAGACAATCCCCTATGAGCAAGCACTTGGCGACAATGGGACAGAACACCTCTGTTTCAACAGGAAGAAACCTCCAGCAGAACCAAGTTCAGGGCGGGGCAGCCACCTGCCATAATCAACCGGTGATGAGAGAGAAACAATGCAAAATATATACCTGATCCAACCCTAACTATTATTAAAAAGTGAAGTTTTAAAACTAATGCTAAAATCAAAGATTGTGTCTGTCTCCCATGTCAAAACTAGCAGCTGGTTCTAAAGAAGAGGGGTCAGAAAGCTGAAGGCTTTGCCTCCCTTTTATATAGCCTAGGAAACACAAGTAACCCTGCAGTCTGTGAGTGAAGTACTCTATTGGGGTGTGTGACAAAGTGGGTGAGAATACCATTTGTCCATATTTGAAGCTTGTTATTCTTAGTTAGCATTCTTGGTTTGATTTAGCCATACATTATTTTTTTTATTCTGTTGTGGGCAAACATTTACTATACCGGGTTTGTTTTTGTTTTGCACTTTCACCATTCCTCCATTCCTTCAAATCGCGGTTAAAAAAACAAAAACAAAAAACAAAAACACTTATTTAGCCTTGCCTTTTCTACCAGTTGCTTGTTAGTTAGCTTAATGCTTATTCTTATCTTCGGCTTATTCTTAATTACTTTTAATCATTTTCAATTTTTTGACTGTTTTATCCTTTACACTTAGTTTTCTTTTATGCTTTTATATGAAATTCTTTTGCTTTTGTGTTTTAATGACATTCAACCTGCTAGCATGTTTTGGTACCTTGCCATAGCCCTCATCCTTCCCTGTTACTTCATCCTACTCTCTTGCATGTTAAGCATTTTGGTACACCACTGGTTTTTAAATGTGCTATATAAATAAAGTTTGTTGTTGTTGTTTCACAGATTATGTAATGTAACATCTTGGTTTAAATCAACTCTGACATGTTTGTTAAGTTAACGTATTATTTATTCCAGCTTGTCTAGTTTGTCGAACTCACCTTACTTACCTATGTTCCAGGAGTAGAAGGAGGAAGTGCTGCTTCACTTCCTGTATTTATAGCTTCCTGTTTAGTCTGAGGTCACAGAAAGGGACCAGGTGAAGAAGGGGGAGAATTGGTGTAATTTAATAAAGTCAAGTTTATGTTGTTTGTTGACAAATGGATGCATTGATGTAATATGTATTGGTTACACCTTAGAGTGTTTTTATTGCTAGTAAAGAGTAGTATCATAAGTTTATGAGTATGGGAATGTTTGTCTTACCTACTGAATGGAATAGTCCAGAGGAGAAATTGTTTGGATAGCTGACTATTTAAGCAGAAGAACTCAAGTGTTCAAGTGGAAAGGACCAGGTCAGTGTAGCTGAGTGCACGTGACCTTAATTTTTGTTGGTCTAAGTTCAGTTATGTTTATTTGTACTGGTGTTACGTTCTGTGAGGCTGTGGGAGTGTGTGGGTGGGGTGTTTGCCCACTCTCCCCGCCTCCACCCCTCTTGCCACTCCTACCCCTCTCTGTCTCTCTCACTCTCCTCTCTCCCCAGGACACAGCTGCTGCTGATTAGCCTCGTTTGCCACCTGACTCCAGTCAGCAATCATCCTCTGAGGCTATTTAAACTGGGGATGAGCTGTGAGCAGGGTGGCTTTTTTCCTCGGTGGCTCTACGCGTTTCGGTGCTAGATGTTGGACAGACAGCCTCTTTCTGACCAGTGAGCAGACGGGCTTGTGGGCCCTGAGAGTGTCTCCCCGTGGTGGGGAGTAGGGTAGGAAGTGTGGGAAGTGCCGCCTTTTTTATTGTCTTTGTTTGGTAGTCTTCCTGCCTTTCGTGGCTGCAAGCGTTTTCTTTGTTTCTTTGGCGTTGTTGGTAAGACGGCGTTGCCGGCCCTTTAAGTTAATGTTAATGTCGTTTGTAATCCACCTGTACCATTTTGTAATAAAGTTCTATTAATACAGAACAACTCTGTCTGTTTTCCTTTTCATTCTGATTCCGGACTCATTTGTTACTGGTCCCCTCACTCATATGCCTAGACCCCTTCGGGGGGAACGTAACAATGTGGGGGCTCGTCCGGGATATGAATGGAAGGAAAATAGAGTTTTTGTGAGTTGTTTGCCGGTGGCCTGGTTAGTTGTATGGTATCGGCTGCGCTCCCTCTCCAGTTAGCAAAAGGGGAGTGTCTAGCTGAGCGTAAGCTCCTCCTTCAGGCACTCATTTTTTATTTTTCCTTTATTATTTTCGGAGTAATCCCGGGTGGGGATTAGTTCCCTGTCGGGGGTAGGCTTGTCGGTGCTTTGTGCACTTGATGCTTAGCCTTTAAAGTTGCCTCGAGCCTGGTACACTCCAGAAGCTAACTAGGCTAAGATTTTAGTAGGCAGGTCTGGGGAGAGGGTCGGCGGTACTTTTATTTATTGGTTAACCTCTGGCCACACTTTTCCCGCCTGTTTTCTCATTTGTGTATTGGAGGTGGTGCTTCTTTGTTGTTATTGTTAGCCTCAGGTAGTTTTTTGTTTTTAGAGTTGATGGCTACCTTTGATATTGCCGTGTTTAAGAAAAACCCCTCGCTTGTCCAACTGGACGCCTGTAGGAAGAGGGATTTGCATGAGGTGGCATCAGGTTATAGCATTTCTGTTTCCACAGCTCTGCGTAAGGCTGAGCTGAAAGCTGCTCTTGTGTCTGGCTTGGTGGAGAAAGGGATAGTGGCCTTGCCAGTATCTGCCAGTCCACTTGAGCATGGGGCAGCGTCTCAGCCTGTTCCGCAGGCGTCAGCTCAAGCTGTAGGTCCATTGGTGTCGACACCTGTTGATCAGGGGCTGCCTGAGGACAAACCCATGACATTGCCTCGCTTCGAACCCCTCTCCATTGAATCAAGTGAAGGCTCGAAGCAGGATGCTAAGCTCCGTGTACGCCTGGCTCGTCTCCAGTTAGAAAAGGAGGACCGTGAGAGGGAGTTCCAGCTAAAGAAAGAGCTGGAGCTTAGGCGTTTAGACGCAGAGCTTGCTAGAGCCAGAGAGGTCGAATTGAGGAAGGTGGAGGTGGAGGCAGAGACAGCTGTGAGGTTGCGACAGCTGGAACTCCGGCAGGTTTCCCTTCCTCCGACCGCCTCCATTCGTCAGGCGGACACCCCGTTTGACGTAGGGAAAAACAGTCGTCTGGTTCCGATGTTCCGTGACACTGAGGTCGACAGCTACTTCGAGTCGTTTGAACGAATAGCCACGGCCTTGCACTGGCCACGGGATTCATGGGCCATTTTGCTCCAATGTAAGCTGGCGGGTAAGGCTCAAGAAGTTTGTTCCTCGTTGTCAGCTGAGGACAGCTTGGACTATGACAAGCTGAAAAGGGCTATCCTGCTGGCCTATGAGCTGGTCCCAGAAGCCTATAGGCAGCGTTTCCGGGGGTTGAGAAGAGGTCAGGGTCAGTCCTATCTTGATTTTGCCAGGGAAAAAGGTGTTCTTTTCGATCGGTGGTGTGCGGCCTGCAAAGCCACTGACCTGGCTTCGATCCGGGAACTAATGCTCATAGAGGAATTTAAGAACTGCATTGCTGAGCGCATCGCGGTATATATTAATGAACAGAAGGTTTCCTCGCTACAGCAGGCTGCGACGCTGGCTGATGAGTTCGCGCTCGTCCATAAAACCAGTGTCAGTAGGTATGACCGGCGCGATGCCCCAGTGAAGGCTAGCGAGGTACCAGTTGCACAGCACCCAAAGAGTGAGGTACTTGTGTTTCGTCCCAAGGCAGACCGAAAGTGTTTTTTCTGTTTTAAGTCTGGCCACCTGATCGCAGATTGTGAAGCTTACAGACGGAAACAATCAGTCTCGTCTTCACGTAAACCAAAAGGGGTTGGGCTGATTAAAACCATGCCCCCTGTCAGTAGGCCCCCTTCCCCTGAGACCCCGGATGAGTGTTTTAAGCCCTTCATTTTTAAGGGGATAGTTTCGCTTTCTGGTAAGACCGAGGATAAGCGTGAAGTGACCATTCTGCGTGATACTGGTGGCTCACAGTCCCTCACACTAGCTAGTGTGCTTGAATTTAATGAGAAGTCTGACTGTGACTCTAGCATCATTGTAAGAGGTGTTGGGATGAGCTTTGTGCCTGCTCCCCTCCATCGTATCTGGGTACAGAGTGAGCTGGTGAGTGGTTTCTTCTCAGTGGGTGTGCGGCCTTCTCTCCCGATTAATGGGGTGGATTTTATAATGGGAAATGATATCGCGGGTGGGAAAGTTTACCCTACCCCTGAGGTGACCAACAATCCTGTTATAGAGCCTGTGTTAGATGCCCTCAGCCTGCAGCACCCGGATGTGTTCCCGGTGAGCGTTCTGACTCGTTCACGTGCCCAGCAACAAGGTGGGGGGGGGGGGTTGATTTGTCAGAATCAGTGATCGGCTCTATTCTAGAGAAGGATGTGATGCCCTGCACCGATGAGGGAGATAATGGAGCCTTAGAGTTAGCTCAGTGTGGTTGAGCCAGCTCCTGTGTCTGGAGCTCCTTTTCTGCTCACCCGGGAAGCACTTGTGAAGGCTCAGAAAGAAGACCCTTCATTAGTTCAGTGTTTTACCGCAGCAGCTCAGGATAAGGGAGGTGAGGGGAGCAAGAGGCAGACATTTTTCGTTTGGGAAGGTTTATTGATGCGCAAGTGGACCCCAAGGCCTGGAGAAGACTGGAGCGTAGTGCGGCAGTTGGTGGTTCCGACCAGTCTGCGGTGGCATGTGCTGCAGTTAGCACATGATCACGCATGGTCAGGTCATTTGGGTGTCACTAAAACATATGACCGTATACTGCAGCATTTCTTTTGGCCGGCAATGAAAGCAGATGTAGTGCAGTTTTGTAACACCTGTCACACTTGCCAGCTTGTGGGTAAACCGAACCAGGCGGTGCCCCCCGCCCCCCTACGTCCTATCCCTGCTGTCGGTGAACCTTTTGAGCATATCCTGGTAGACTGTGTTGGCCCCTTACCAAAGACGCGGGCAGGGAATCAGTTCTTGTTAACCATAATGTGTGTGTCCACTCGATACCCAGAGGCGATTCCTCTGCGGAAAATCACGACAGCAAGCATTACCAAAGCACTAGTCAAATTCTTTACCACCTTTGGCCTCCCGAAAACCGTGCAGACAGATCAGGGTACCAATTTCATGTCCAGGGATTTTAATCGGACTCTACGGTCCTTTGGAGTTTCTCATTCTGTGTCTAGTGCTTATCACCCAGAGTCACAAGGTGCACTGGAGTGGTGGCATCAAACTCTCAAGGCGATGTTGAGTAAGTATTGCCATGACACCGGAAAAAGCTGGGATGAAGGGGTCCCTTTTGTATTGTTCGCTATACGTGATGCGAAGCAGGAGTCTTTGGGGTTCAGCCCAGCTACCCTGGTGTTTGGACATGACGTGCGGGGTCCGCTAAAGGTGCTGAAGGAGAGTTTTCTCAGTGGTTGTGTGCCTAAAACTACTGTGGTGGAGTTTGTAAAAACATGCAAGGACAGGTGGCAACGGGCTACTTTGTTAGCAAAAGAGGCTCTCTGTGTATCCCAGGCAAACATGAAAAAACGATGTGATCAAAAAGCAGTGGAAAGACAGTTCCAGCCTGGGGACAAAGTTCTTGTGTTGTTGCCCGTGCCCAGTTCTGCCCTCATGGCTCGTTTCTCAGGCCCCTATGTGATAGTGAAAAAAGTGTCTGCACCAACTATATTCTCAACACCCCAGAACGCAGAAGGAAGACTCGCCTATGCCATGTCAACATGTTGAAACCATACCATACCAGAGACACCAGCATGACAGAATCATCAGACACTGCTGGGACGGCTGTCCCCGGTTCAGTCCCTGTTGCCCTGCTAAGTGTTGAAGTTAAGGGTGATGATGATCTGGGTACCCTTTCTGAGGGACAGCAATGTGGGCGGTTGTCAAATTCTGTTTTTTTTTAGCTAAGGCCGAGGCCAACCTATCTCACCTTCCTCCGTCCCAGTGTAAAGAGGTACTTGACTTGCTGCACTCCTACCTGTCTCTTTTTAGTGACGTACCCTCGCGTACCCACGTTTGTGAGCATGACATTGACGTTGGAGACGCAGTCCCAATCAAGCAGCATGCATATCGTTGCCCCTTCGCCAAACGTGAGGTCATGAAAGAAGAAGTTGAGTACTTAGTAGAAAACGGCTTGGCACAACCTAGTTGTAGCCCCTGGAGCTCCCCATGTCTACTAACACCTAAGTCTGATGGCACACCCCGTTTCTGCACAGATTATCGGAAGGTAAATGCTGTAACGGTCTCTGACTCTTTTCCGCTTCCTCGTATGGAAGACTGCATTGACAGCATCGGCCCTGCCAAATTCATCACCAAACTCGATCTCCTTAAAGGCTACTGGCAGGTGCCTCTCACTCCCAGAGCTTCAGAGATTTCTGCATTTGTCACCCCTGACCACTTCATGCAATACACAGAAATGGCCTTTGGCATGAAAAATGCCCCAGCTACTTTTCAACGACTGATGCAGTTGGTGTTGGGAGATGTGCCCCAGTGCAATGTGTATCTAGATGACGTGGTGCTATACACAGACACATGGGCAGATCATATGTCCCTTCTGAGGACAGTGTTTCAGCGGCTAGCCGAGGCCTCGTTGACCCTCAATCTCGCTAAGTGTGAGTTTGGTAAGGCAACCGTCACTTACCTAGGTAAGCAGGTGGGGTTTGGGCAGGTCCGCCCAGTGGAGGCGAAGGTTGCTGCAATCCTGGACTACCCGAGTCCAGCCACCAGACGGGAACTAAGGCGGTTCCTAGGGATGACCGGATATTACCGGTGTTTCTGTAAGAACTTTTCTGTGGTCGTGACCCCGCTAACCAAACTGTGTAGCCCAAAGGTGCCTTTTGAATGGTCAGTTGAATGCCAGCATGCCTTTGAGTCGGCAAAATCTCTTCTGTGCAGCACCCCTGTATTGGCAGCTCCAAACTTCTCTCGCCCCTTTAAGCTAGCGGTCGATGCCAGTGCCACCGGAGCCGGGGCAGTCCTGCTGCAGGATGATGAGGAAGGTGTGTGCCATCCGGTCTGTTATTTCTCTGCAAAGTTCAAACCCCATCAACTGAACTACTCTACCATAGAGAAGGAAGCCTTAGCTCTGCTTCTAGCTCTGCAGCACTTTGAAGTGTATGTGGGCTCCAGCGCTTCCCCGGTGACCGTGTTCACAGACCACAACCCCCTTGTTTTTCTGAACCGGATGTACAATCACAACCAGCGACTGATGCGCTGGGCACTCCTGGCCCAGGATTACAATCTGATGATAGTGGCTGATGCACTCTCACGCAGCTCGCAATTTGTTGTTGTTGTTGTTGTTGTTGTTGGGCTTCAATGTAAGGGGGGGGGGGGGAATGTTACGTTCTGTGAGGCTGTGGGAGTGTGTGGGTGGGGTGTTTGCCCACTCTCCCCGCCTCCACCCCTCTTGCCACTCCTACCCCTCTCTGTCTCTCTCACTCTCCTCTCTCCCCAGGACACAGCTGCTGATGATTAGCCTCGTTTGCCACCTGACTCAGTCAGCAATCATCCTCTGAGGCTATTTAAACTGGGGATGAGCTGTGAGCAGGGTGGCTTTTTTCCTCGGTGGCTCTACGCGTTTCGGTGCTAGATGTTGGACAGACAGCCTCTTTCTGACCAGTGAGCAGACGGGCTTGTGGGCCCTGAGAGTGTCTCCCCGTGGTGGGGAGTAGGGTAGGAAGTGTGGGAAGTGCCGCCTTTTTTATTGTGTTTGTTTGGTAGTCTTCCTGCCTTTCGTGGCTGCGAGCGTTTTCTTTGTTTCTTTGGCGTTGTTGGTAAGACGGCGTTGCCGGCCCTTTAAGTTAATGTTAATGTCGTTTGTAATCCACCTGTACCATTTCGTAATAAAGTTCTATTAATACAGAACAACTCTGTCTGTTTTCCTTTTCATTCTGATTCCGGACTCATTTGTTACTGGTCCCCTCACTCATATGCCTAGACCCCTTCGGGGGGAACGTAACAACTGGGTTAACTTTGGAGTTGAGTTGGGGGGGGGGGGTTTTGGGGGGGGTTAAAAAAAAATAAAAATAAAAATTATCACCAAGATGGTGAATAAATCACTTGCTGCACTGGACAGCATTTGTCTCCTGCCCTTCTTCAGCCACTTTGGTCAAGCTACCTCACAGGGTGACACGGTACTATTAGATCTTTAAGATAAGATGCAGCCTGGTTATTTGATACCCATATTTGAAGAGAATGATTTTGGTTTCTATTCTGGATTTAACAGGGAGCCAGTAAAAAGAAGCCAATGTTGGGGGGGGAATGGTCATATTATGTTTAAAATGATCATCCAACATTGTAACTGTATATGGGTGATGATAAATAGTGAACAGCATAGTAGAATTTCTGTAGGTGACAAGAAACTGTATATTCCTATCTGTTTTTACAGCCGGTGTATGACACAGCCAACACAGTGAAACAAGCCATGGGGTAGAATGAAAAAGGTAGGAGGAGGAAAGAAAGACTCAGGGGACAGACTCAGGGGTGGGAAAGAAGGTTGGACACATGCTGGGAGTGTTATGGCATCAGAGAAACCGATCCAAGCAGTCACATGGATGCCATGTCATCAACGCCCGAGATGAGGAGGAAATTTCATGGTGAGGCAACATGATTTGCTTTGGCCTTTTTGTATCATACGGAATAGGAGAAACTTAAGCATGAGAATACAGTAATTCCACATTTCTTTTTTCTGTGTAATCATCGTAAATAGGAGGAACTTAAGAATGACAATACAGTAAATTCCACGTTTCATTTTCTAGTTTAATCATCTTTTACTAGACCAGACAGTCAGGAACAAAAAGTTGCTGACAAAATAACAGAATTTTATCTTACAATAACCCCAAAGCCCAGCTCAGCATGGCCTACTCACTGTTCATAGCTCCCATAGACGAACCTTCATTTTAATCTCACCTACACAGCACTGCCCAAATGTTGCTCAAAACAGCACAGTGATTATTTCCTCCTTCAGTTTGTCTTTGGGATCATGTTTTGCCATGATCACGGGCACAGACACACGCACTTCAATTTTGAAACTGGTGATGGCAGGTTTATGCTGCCTCCTTTTCCTAACAATATGTTGAGGGGCCCTAGACGAAGCGAATGACTCATCCAGCCTAGATGGTCTGTATGAATCCAGCGCCGTCTAGTGGCCGTAGAGGCCGCTGAAGCATGAAGTGAATCAAATGTTTTGCCTACTTTCTGAACTAACCGTACGAAGTCTACATGCCCAATAAAGTACAAAAAAGAAAAAATAAATAAATAAACAAAACAAACCCCAAAAGATAGAGAACTGTTATGTGTTATCAACATTCAACCTCTCAATATATCTTCCTCTCGCGCTTCCCATGTCTTTGTGGATCTTTGAAGCCCAGAGTTGACGGGAGGTAATCCCCACCATGTGAGTGGGCGGTGCGGGTACCGGAGGCGTGTCCCCCCCCCCCCCCCCCCCCCCTCATTATTCAAACGCTGCTGTACCTATAAAAAGAGTGCCTGCGTGCGTCAGATAGTTTTCTCCAATGGGTAAAGGTGACTAAATACCAGTTGTCTCGTTTGCCGGCACAGTCTCATCCTATCAGCTGGGGGAGAGATGATGGACGACTCCGGCGGTGTCCAAATGGCGAAGGCGCTGAAGCATGCAGCCCTCTGCCTGATGCTGCTGCCCCGGTTCCTTCTGGCCGCAGTTATGCTGTGGCTCCTGGATTTCTTGTGCATTAGGAAACAAGTGCTGCTGAAAATGGGAGAGAGGCAGGAGAGCCCTGACGACCCGCCGGTGTGCGTCTCTGACTCTAACAAGATGTTCACCTTGGAGTCCCTGAGGGCCGTGTGGCATGGTCAGAAATTGGACTTTCTCAAATCTGCGCACCTTGGGCGCCCTGCGCCCAACACCGAGGTGGTGCTCGTCCAGGAGCGGAAGCAGGTGCGAATCCTGGACTGCGTGAAAGGGAAGAGACCGCTCATTCTTAACTTTGGCAGCTGCTCCTGACCGCCATTCATGACGCGTCTGACGGCGTTTCAGCGCGTCGTGAGTCAGTACGCAGACATTGCGGACTTTTTAGTTGTATATATCGAAGAGGCGCATCCCTCGGACGGCTGGGTGAGCTCGGACGCGCCGTATCAGATCCCCAAGCATCGCTGTTTGGAGGACAGACTGAGAGCCGCTCAGCTGATGCTCACTGAGGTGCCGGAGACCAACGTGGTGGTGGATAATATGGACAACTCATGTAACGCCGCGTATGGAGCCTACTTTGAGAGACTTTACATCGTGAGCGATGAAAAAGTGGTGTATCAGGGGGGCAGGGGTCCAGAGGGATACCGGATTTCCGAGCTTAGAAACTGGCTGGAACAATACAGGAACGATCTGCTGAATTCCCAAACAGCGATACTCCATGTGTAGATGCTGAACTGCCCGCTGCTCTGCCCACTCTGCTTAATAAGTATCCAACCCACAGTGCAAAATATCCAGATGCTGCTATCAGATGTTCACCCATGGCACATTGTTGTTTTTCTTGCAAAAAACATGAAGAATTTTTTTTCAGGACTCTTTGTCAAAATAGCCTAAAGTCATGTTGAAGCATAGACCGTAGGCTGTAATTTTGTGCTTGTCTCGACTTTCATTGATTGCGCATAGCGATTCTCTTTATTTCTTCTTTTTGTATGAAAAAGTCTCAATTGGATTCAATTGGTAATCACTCTATTTTTCTAGTGTGTGTGTGTGTGTGTGTGTGTGTGTGTGTGTGTGTGCGCGCGCGCGCGCTAATATCGCCTTCTGGTGTCTCTGTGAAGTTCGGTTTTTAAAAGGCTCATCCAGAAAACCGACACTGATGTTTCCGACACTGGTAGCGGGTCCATATTAGCGGGACGCCTCACTCGGTGACCGACTGCCTAACGGTGTAACGTTGAAGCAATTGTAACTGAACAAATGTTTTTAATAAATGTCAGATTACACACTGATGACGCACTTTTGAGTGTTGAAAACGCCTTAAAGCTCTTCCTTTGGTCATCCTGGTGCATCCATTTTTATTTTACTGCTTCTGTTTACTTCTAAAAAGAGAGACAGAGAGAAAGGAAAGAAAGGAAAAAGTAAGTCGTCACATTTTCTTGCTGTGTAGTTTTAAAGAACAGATTTAGAACTGAGCTTCATATGATTGCTTATCTCTCTGTTATGACGTTGTTTATTCTCTTTTAATTTGGTACATAATCTGTCCTTGTGGCTAATCTGTAAACCATTCACCAGTTCAAGAAAGGAACTTTTTGTGTGTCAGTGAGAGGGAAAAGGAGGAAACAAAAGGCTACTCAGTTTTATTTAGACAGTTCAAAAGAAGAGGCCTGTTTCATGTTGTGTAAGACGGTTAATGAGAAATGACAGTGAAGAGAAACTGATATGATGATCAAGCAATGAGGAAAAGATTAAAAAAAAAAAGCAAACAAAAAACCCCAAACAAATCTGAATTTAACCGAATTTGTCTAATATTACACATTAATGGAAGTCATGAACATAAATTATTCTCTTTGTTGAATTCATGTAATCTGCATTTTGGCAGAAAAAATCGCTCATCAGAGATTGTCTTGACTTCACCAGATCAACTAATGCACAGAAAAGCAAACTTTATACTCTCAATATGGAAGCTGCATATTAAAAAAATTTTTTAAAAAAATGGAATATTAGTTATTCTAAAGAAACTGAGATAGCTAAGATGCATCTTTAGTTCTTAATAAGTCTCCCCCATATACATTTACACACTGCCACATAATCAGGATTAGGGAGTGCTGTGTAATACTGTAGGTCAGTTGTGGCTAATGTTACTTCTCTGTAGTTTTAATGTATTCAGGTTGATTCTCATGTATGTGCTATACAATGTTGTATGTCCTTAGGCATTAATGTAGTGTACAGCAGCAGGGGAACTGATGTGTCCTTGCTTTCGCTTCAGTGATAAATGTGGGGAACAAAGTCAGTGTTCGTTTAAACTTCCCCTTTCTGATTCATTCCAGGTCTTTCAGGAAAAACAGAGGGGGAAAAAAAGGTCGGTCAATTAGAAATGTCTGACCACAGAGCTTTTTAAAAACATCACTGGTCACCTGAGAGAGATTCACGAGTCAAAACTACCAAACGGGCCGTCACTGTCGAGCACTGACTCTAGCATTCAGTTTGTTTGTTTTTTAAAATGACATTTTCATTAGTGTCCCAGTCCTCTTTTTTTTCTTTTGGGTTCTGAATATAATGCAAACAACATGATCAGACAAGACTTAAAAAAAAACAAAAAACCACTGATCTCTTGTTGAATTACTTGCTTGGCTACCGTGTGCCATACAGATATTAGTTTCATCTTATCTGGCAAACTGACTAATGAATAGAGAGGCAAGCAGACTGCTTAAGGGCCCATTAGACCGAGGGTTCAAACACCGATGACACATCTTTCAGTTTTATCAGATCACACCACTGTTTGCGTCAGACGACTCGGTCTTCCAGGGAATCTTATTTCTATGGGACCAAGTGATGCTCAGTGACAGTCAGAGGATGATCTCGGTTTAAGTGGTCTCTCGAAACATACAGAGATCCGTGTGCATAACACTGAGGTATTAAGTGCATAATGGATGCAGACCATTTCAATCCCTGTTAGTATAACAGGCTTACAGAGTCTGTGTGTGACCAACATGGTCTAAGCTGATTCCCTCCTTGCTGATAGGAGGCTTTTTTTTTAGCTCATTTTTAATCACAGTGGTGAAAAATGAAACTGGTTCATAGTTGTGCTAAATATTCAATGACTAGAAGACAACAGAATGTGTGTTTAGCAGGAAGCTTGAGAAATAGTTATTCTCCTTGTAAGCAGTAGTGCACTGACTGTATTTTAACAGTAATACGTGAGTCACACAGTGTGACTTGCATGTGTTTGCTTCCTTCAGACTGTGGTTTGTGGTGCTTTGCCTTTCAGAAAGCTCATCCTGCTTTTGGAAAAAATGAACCACGAATAATTCATTTTCACCATAAGTATTCATTCATAATTTCCTCGTTTACTTTCCCTTTCTTTGACTGCCCATTTCCTTCTTTAATTAATCTGATATTTTAAACAACTATAAATTACAAAACTGGGAATGTAAAGGTGATGTAGCAAAGACTGTAAATGTTTATATTCCTATAGGCCAAAAACCTTTACCAGTATGAAAGTTCTTAAATATTGACATTTTACTCGAGATAGCGTGAAGGTTTGAATTACAGTACGTGTCGGCAACAATTGTCTAAAACTCTGTGCAAAGTCTTGGGTTTTGCTGTTGAGTCAAATTCAGGGAAACAAATCTAAACAGATCAGTTGAAGTTGGCAAAAACAAAAATGGCGACGGTTAGGTTAGCATAAGTACATGTACATGATCTATAGAAGTAGTTGCCTTCTCTTTCCTTTTCTTTTGTTAGATGTGGCTAATTGTGTGGCTTCATTTCTGCGTCTATCTCCCAGACGAACGAGCACCAAGTCAAGGTTGCGAGAATATCCTTGTTTAGACATTTGCGAGTATTATTAAATGTGATTTTGTTTCAAGTTGTCAATTTCTTTTCCGTCTTGGCCAGCGCACAAAAGGTTTTTAATCTCGGCATTACGTATCCTGGTTAAATAAAGCTATTAACAATAACAATCAAATAACACACAAAACAGTCTAAACTCATAATCCCTCCTGTATAATGTTGGGAAATTCCAAGGAGGGGCAATGTGGAACTATCAATTATAACAAAAAGCCAGAGATAAGATCTTCTGGTCACGTAGGTGTTCATTTGTTAAGCTCTGCGAGTGCAGTACCTTTTCATCTAAACTCTTATTGCATCCTCCACCCCAACTCTCTTTACCCCAAGCCGCAGTGATTAGTACTTTTCTATAAGTCCTGCAGCTAAACAAATGTGTCCTTTGTTTCTTCTTGACATTTAAAATAAAATAAGGCATTTCAACTTAAAAGGAAGTGACAGTGAAGTCTGCAGAGGGAGGTACACACCCATCTTTTAGGCAGGACACGAAAGTTCAGGTCCGACCACTTTTAAGTTTTGTTGTCAGCAGATTGCCAGTTTAGTTAGCAAGGTGGATCAATAGACTGTATGAGTACATTTCACAGAGACAGATACTTGTTTCCTGCTACTGTTATTAATTTCATTGACTTGTAAATGACATGTTCAGTTGATCACAGAGAAAGGAATATTATTTGTCTGACAGCTGCATTTAAAAGTTCCCGGAGCCACCAAGACCACAAAGACAGGTGACTCATATTTGTTGAGGTTACATCATTTAGCCAACTGCCTATGTTGAGATCCACCTATCACTCAAAGTCTCAATAATATTCAAAAACATTAATTAGACAATAAATAAATTTTATCATCGTCCTGTGTCAGGTCTTTGCTGGGGGTTTTTTCTTATTTCTTCAAATGACTTTCTGACACTGTTCATGTGTTTTAGATACAGTTGTGTTTAGAAGTTTACATATAATCATCATGGGTATGAAGGGCTTTTAATGATTCCTCTGTGCTGTTATTTTTTCCAGGGTGGAATGATTGTACAGCTTTATTGACTTTAGAAAACACAAGAACTTGGATTTTGTTTAATCCACACAGGGTCAAGAGTATAAAATACGCCCTAGCTAATATATGGGTAATGTTCTTTGGCTAATCGCACCTTGATTAGATCCTTTTTTCAGCCATCAACAAGCTTCTCGCATAATTTTGACCTGATATATGACCACTCTTCTTGACAGAACTGGTAGAGTTCATTTAACATAGTTGATTTGTTGGAACAGAACAAGCTTTTAAGCGTAGTCCACAAATTTTCAGTAGGGTGTCAGTTGGGGCTTTGGAAAGTTTATTCCAGAAGCTTAATGGGTCCTTTCCAAACAGCTGCAGATTCATCAATTTAAACAACTGTATTTTACTACATGTTATTCTGATGCATCCCTACTTTCCAAGGGTCTGAAAGATTACCCAAACTGTCATCCTTAGATGATTTGGTTAGGATGTTCATGAGCAACCCAAGGAACTAAAAGGGGTTCATCCAAGAAAGACGCCTCTGCTCCAAAATGTTTAAGCTCAACTGAAATTTGCAGTTGCAAAAGAACTTTTTAGAGAAACCAAATGCCTTCAGGAGACAGGTTTTATGGTCAGATGAGAAAAAGATTGAGCTATCTGTCCACAATGACAAAAGATATGTTTGGAGGCGCAAAGGTGAAGCTTTCAAACCTAAGAACACAGTACCACTGTCACGCATGGCGGTGGTATCATCATGCTCTGAAACTTTTTTTGTTCCCAGTGGTAGAGGTACGATGTAGAGAGTAAACTGACAAATGAATAAGGAGGACTACCTCTAAATACATCGACTACCCACATGTCAACTGCTGTATATTATGGCTGGAACAACCAATTAAAATTCCATATAAATTGTTTGATGATTATAACCTGCAGGGTATTTCCTGTTGCCACCAGGTGGTGCTATAAGTGTGACATAATATTGGCACATAGATGCCTATGAACTCAAAAATGCTGGCAAAATTATACATTAAATTCAAAATGGCTCACTACCATTGGAGTTTAGTCCATGGCTTCAAGAGTCTTTGTGCATCTTGATCGTCTCTTCAAAATTTTATGATTTTTTTTAGGCTTTTCAAGACCTCAACAATTACCTTCTGTTTCAAGACGAATCACCATGGCACCAGGGTTTGTTGTTAAATGAAATCTCCCAATTTTCACACTGTAGCTTCATCAAAGTCTGATATTTATTCATGTGGTCAATCTAGGAGGAGTAGAATATGAAATTAAAACATTACATTTCCTGTTTTCACTAGGTGGAGTTCTAACTATTGTTGACAAGTATCATATCAGTCTATTCAGGGCTGGACTCTCATCTTGCCAGTGAACTTTGGGAGAGACTGGACCACGTGTCTTTGAGTTATAGCAATTTCATGCTTCATGGTGAAACATTAAAATTCGCAGTGCCACCAGGGTGACGCCCTTTGGCAAAAAATTCACAGAACCCAAGACCAACTTCTTGAGTTATTTTGGGTGGCTCAGGTCAGTCACCTTGAAGCTGTATCTCAAAGTGTAAAACATGCCATTTCCTGTTCCCACTAGGTGGTGCTGTAACCATTGTTAAATATTACAATTGAAATATATTCAAGGGTATACCCTTATCAAACTTTGGATTATGCTTTTGTGAATGACAGCAAATGAAAATATCACGGCGAATGATCAAAATTTGCTGTGGCACCACAGACATGCCCTTAGCCAGACATGCCAAAAACTCAAACCCTTAGCGGAATGCCCAGGTCTGCAGTTAAGACTGACCAAATATGAAGTTAGCAACTAACTGGTAAACTTGCCAGTTGATAGAAATTATGTTTAAGGTGAGCTGTAATGTTTTGCTATAGTGGATCAGCATCGGTTGGTTGCATCCATTAGTTAAGAACTTTAACTAAGTTTAAAAGTTGATTTAGTACTTTTTTATGCTTGTCACATTTTATAAGCAGTATTTCATCAAAAAATAAATAAATTATTAAGCTTTATATCATCGTATTCATTTTATCCCTTCCAGCAGAGGCAAAAGCGTTTTTTAAAAAGATTTTATAATAGATATCCATGTAATCCGTGAGCATTTTGTTAAGTTAATGTTCCAGTGAGTTCCAGAAACCACAGGAACCCATCTTTTGGCATAGGGCCACCTCTTCTGCATGAAGCACTGACTTGGCATTAAAAGAACAGAAGAAATCCCAGAACATACCGATACATGGTAAATTGTAAATGGTAAATGGCCTGTATTTGTATAGCGCTTTACATACCTACAATATGTAAAGTTCCTGATATGTGATGAATCATTATGTTATCTGAAATGAGGTGACGTATAGGAAGACATCAAATCTGTTGGTGAAATTATCATTTTTCATCTTGCCAATCTCATGACTTTCCATTTAGCTGCAAGCCCTTGAAGTCATATGATGTACAAAACAAGGTTTGTGACCATGGGACAGTGTAGCCATGTGAAACGATAGTCTATGACAAATTTTTACCTTACCTTAGTGACCCCACTGGATAACTTTTATCATGTTTATCACTTTTATCAAGCTTTTGATTTGGTACAAGACTAGAATCAGAAATTTTGCTGCCATTAAAGGCAGAATCCAAACGTTTTTTCTTTTAGTGCTGTGAGACTCAAGCTGGGAAACATACCTGCAATGAGCAAGCCATAATTTTAAATAATTAGGTCTGAGCCTTGTAACACACGGCAAAGTCTCATATAGTGTATAGAATTGTGCAGACAATACAAACTGTGGAAACAACACATCATAATAAAAAAAGAAATGGCTAGACAATAACACTAGGGAGATTTGACTCAGTTTCATAAACTATGCAAACATCAGAGGCAATAATAAGATTAAAAGAATCACAGAAGCAGTGAGGACTCATTTTCAGTGAGGAGGTGACCACAGATCGCTGTATGCTGGTATCAGACTTTTATATAAGCTTGTGTCATCATATAGTTTACACCTAACACATGACACATAAATGACTAGTTTACTGATAGAAATACCTTATCAAGATGGGAAATGCTTCCCAGACTTCAAACAATGGAAAACCACAGCTTAGCACATAGGCTGAAATTGAGCATTCAACAGTTGGATGAAATACAATTACATAGTGAGACAGCTCAAAAGCAATACCGGTATTTATATATTACAATATATAGGGAGGGTTATGAAGAATATACCAGTTGGATCCTTCACATCCCAGGAAAAGAAGAACATATTTGTGAGCCACACTTGGGACATGCCTTCATTGCCTTCCTAACAAAACTAGTAATCAGCATGGCATTTGATTCACGTCATTTGGTTTCATCAATTTAACACTAACAGAGAGGTTCAAGCTTTCAACTTAGAAGATTATTGCCTCGAGTTTATGTCAGCTGATTCATCCAAAATCCCTGTGATGATCATGCTGGCAAATTATTTTATCAACTCATGCAACAAATTTCATATTAATGCAGCATAGCATTGTGCGTGTAGGTGCATCACAAAGTCACAGACACTAATTATAATTAGTATAGTAATTAGTAACCGTATGTCACTTGATACGATATCAAGTGACATACAGATAAAATGTTAGAATTCCACTTCCCAAAACTGGATTACAGACCTCTTGTTCAGTTAATGACACTGTGAGCATTCACCTGTCATTCAAAGTAGCAAACTTGCAATTGTAATAATGCAAATTTACTAAATAAAAATGTAGATAGGTAAGTTCTAAAGCAATTCCACATGAAAGGGGAAACTAACCATACAGTCCATATCTTTTTACATTGTGGTTATTTTGCACTGAAGATTGGCATTTTAAAATGGGAGCCATGGCAACCTTAATTAAACATTTTTTATGCTTTTTTACCACGAGTCCCCTAGGGTCCATTCAGGTCCAAATGACATAAATTTTAGCATCTGTCAGTTAACACCTTTGGTTTTTAAGTTACACCACAATCTATCTGGACCATTGACAACATAAAAGATGGATGCGTGAAAAGTGACGCTAACATGGAAGTGCTTTAAACCTGCATTGTTTTTAATGACCACTAGGGGCTAATTTCTCAAGTTGCAAATATAGCTGTATGGAAGCCTTTGGGGGAAACCCCCCCCTTGCTCCTGCTCTGTGACTTCAGTAAAAAAGAAAATGTTGGTTGTTTTAAGACTCAGAAAATATATATATATATATATATATATATATATATATATATATATATATATATATATATATATATATATAAACACCCAGCACGCCCCTGCGGGCGGTTTATCCTTCAAGCTCGGGTCCTCTACCAGAGGCCTGGGAGCTTGAGGGTCCTGCGCAGTATCTTAGCTGTTCCCAGGACTGCGCTCTTCTGGACAGAGATCTCCGATGTTGTTCCCGGGATCTGCTGGAGCCACTCGCCTAGCTTGGGAGTCACCGCACCTAGTGCTCCGATTACCACGGGGACCACCGTTATATATATATATATATATATATATATATATATATATATATATATATATATATATATGTGTGTATATATATATATATATATGTGTGTATATATATATATATATATATATATATATATATGTGTATATATATATATATGTGTGTATATACATATATATATATATATATATATATATATATATATATATATATATATATATATATCAGTCTTTTGTATGTCTCTCTTTTTTGGGGCCAATGCTCATTCGTGCCTATCTTTGCATGTTTATAAGGATGAACGATTGGGTGTTGAATATAGTTACTGAATGGTCAATGTGATGGATTCAAAAAAGTCTTGCATTTAAATTTCTAAAGCATCAAGTACAACTCATCACAAACAGAACCTATAATCAAACCTAAATTTTAATGATTATTATTCTTTATATTTCAGAGCATGTAAAGAGGGAGAAATGAACTTTTACTCCTGACATTTTAGGCCACTTGCTTGGTTTTGTTTGTGTTTTTAGTGTGCACAAAAAACTTCATATATTCATACATCTCGCTTAGTTTAGTAGGGATTTAGTAGGGATCTACAATTATTTTTAAAAGTTTTTCCAAGGGTAACTTATAGCAAAAACTATCAATTTTTTCAAATGTCTCTGATCCATAATTCAGGGGGTACATCAATCACAGTGAGAGGAGGCTGCTTTGGAGAAATGGTAAAAAGTAATTAAAGTAAGAAGAATAGGCAGGAAATCGTAGGAGGCCAATGATGCAGGCAATAATTTTGGGATGGAAACTAGATGAATCATTCAGCCAAGTTTTTTTTCTCTTATGGAAAAAAATGTCATTGTGGCAGCCAGTTACTCTGCATATCACCTCAGCGTGGCATCTGTATCCTGGTTGCCATAGGAATATGGTTGCTATGAGATCAATTTATCTGGAGATCTGGCGGTTGCAGATGTCACTGGGTGCTGCTTTTAATAACAATGCCCTGGCTAAATTACATACATTTAAGGTTTACAGTCGATACTTACTTTGACAGAAAAGAGTTTAACAAAGACTGAAAGCATCGATAAAGTAGTCGGGACATTTTGGGTACTTCACTCTCCTCCGGTAACTGCGTAAAACTGTGACCCGAATGCACACTCTCGGGTGTTCAATATATCAGATGAATGCCACAGATGCCAAACCTACTCTAGTTTCATTCAGTAATTAATATCCATAAGTGTCATATGAAAATTGCTTTATTGCTCATATGTCTTCATTTATGTCAGCCTGTATTTATCACAAGTGATAAGAGGGAGTGACTGTAAGACTATACAATGTCCTCACAAGGATGTCAGCTACAGGACACATTTGGGCAATCTCACCAGCAATGTCCTGGAAAAAAAACCCCACCAACAACAAAATAGATTCCTGCTAAGGAATTTTGAGGCAAATTACTTAAGTGAGCCTGAATTATTTTACTTAATTTCATATGTGCTCTGTCAGTGTATGTACTCTGTGGGGTATGTGGCACAAGTGGGAAGGTAGTTTTCCAATGTGCGGCCTTTGCTTACTTAACTTAATATAAAGTTCTGAAAACACACACACACACGCAGTTCGTCAGCAATGTAAAGGATGTGAAGCGGTTAAAGGCAAGAGCAAATCGCCTGCTGTTTGTGAACAGTAGCTGAGCCTCATTACAGTGTTAGAGAGAAGCAGTAATGGGCTACAGCCTGAAGGTACATTAGTATCAAAGCAGGCTGAAAGTGAGGTGAGCTGCACTAAAACCTCAGGTAGCCGTAAAGTGAAACCAGTGCAGAGGGGCCATGAATTCTTCTAATGGCCAGCAGGGGACCCCATGAGCACTTTCCTGATGAGTTTCAGTCTGGCTTAAGTCTTAATGAATGCCACAGTATCTTCTTTGTGTCCCATTTAGAGCAAAATAGATGATACATCAGGGTGGGCTATTGGGTGTGACTGATCTGACAAGTCATAAAATGTTCTCAGTGGCTGCGTCAGAGCCACTGCTTGTGATTTGTGATTTTAAAAAAAAAATCCAAGCAGGCAATGACTCGAAAAATGAACCACGAGAGAACATGAAGTTTTAAAACAAATTTAAAACAATCTGCCAGAGAAACCTGCCTGTAAATGTCCTTTCTAGATTTAATTACCATGAATCAAGCAAAGGTGTACAAATATTTACTATATGCTGCCGTCTCTGGGACAAGAGATAATTGAGTTGTGTCTCCTGGGCAGAGATGTGAAGCAATGAAGTACAAATACTTGTATACTGTACTTAAGTAGAATTTCAGTTTTCTGTACTTTATTTACTTTTTACGTTTACTCCCTACATTTTTACACAAATATGTTCTTTCTTCTCCTATCTGCGAGAGAAAATAATGAGAGCTCACTTCACCCACAGATGGAGAAAGATATACGAAGGCCATAAAAGACAGGACAGAGAGGAAGAAGAGGTCAGATTTAAAGTTAAGGACTGTTCAGTGGTACTTTACAGACTGAAAATTTAAAGCTGACATGTAATGTCATCATTTTAATCAAATACTGGATTTGTATGTAATATGTTTTGATGAATCAGTATTCTAACTTTATGTTATTCAATTTTGCACGGAAATACTGGGTAGTTTTGTCCAGTATAAACATGTCAGCTTGCTGTACTGTGGTGAGTTTGAACATCTGTGCTTAAGTATAGAATGTAATATCTCTGCTCCTGGGTAGCTTTCTTGATTGAATGACTGTCTAGCACTTCAAATGATGGTTAAAAAACATTTAAAGAGCTCCATTAATGAGCAATTAAATGATGCTGTGGCCTCAAAAACACACTATGATCACAACATAAAAGATTGATTCACTTAATTTAAACGTTCTTCACCTTAAATGCTTCATTTTCTGTAAAATGCATGTCTTAGCTCGCGGGCTTAAATTTGCCACCTGCCTGTTAAACTACATAAACGGCTTGATTTTCTTGTAAAACAGCAGTTTTGTCATTTGTCACTTGAAAACAATAAGTTGTGATTTGATAAAGAATATGATACAAATGTTTACTCACTGTTTTCTCACAGAGCATATTTTGTACTGCCTAACTACCGGACTATTCACGGTCACTGAACAGCAGTGCTGTCACATGACAAGAATAACATTAAACTGTGCATGATGTTATTTTTAATGTCTTTTGGATTTTACAAACTTTATTGAATAGGGAGAAATTTAATTAACACTAATTTCATTCATGTGCTGGCAAAGACTTTATCTCTGATATGATGCGTTAGGGTGTTCTAGGATCTATGGCTTAACCTCCTAAGACCCGAACTCTTCCACGGCATGCATTTTTAATTTCTCTTTGATATTTGGGCATATTGGGGCTCAATGAATGTAAAAACCAAGAATTACCAGATTTTTTTTTTTTACCTTATTTTTGTTTTTATGAAAAATCAGAGCCACATATGAAGATATTCGTTTAAATTTTGATAGAACAGTAGCAGTATAATGTCCTCGTAAGTGGATATCAGGCCCTTGTAGAGCAAAATTGAGTATTTTGGTCTAAATAACGCAAAATGTGATGTCCACATATGTGGACGCCAGGTCCTAGGAGGATAAAAACACCAGAAAACATAAAAAATAAAAGGTCCTGGTAAGGATAAATAATAGTAATGTTTCATTATTTGATTGCCATTTTCTTCACATGACAGGCTTTCAGCTAGTCTTCTTAAAAGAGAAATGTATTTTTCTTATCCAGATCATTTACTGGAGAAATGAGAGGCACACAGTTATTCTTGGTAAGCAAGGATGTTTGGATTTAAGGCGAGTTTTGCACTTAATTCGCCTCAGCTTCCTGACATGTTTTTAACTAAGAGAGATGAGGTGTGAAGCCCCTCTAGGGGTAAAATTGCAAATTTCCAGCTGATTTTCTGGCAAGCTCAGACCCTCCAGTGTGTTAGGGAGAGAAAGGAGAGAAGAAAATGAAAATCCCTGAGTGTTTCGTTTCTGGTCATTTTTCTGTTCCGATTTAAAATGTCTTTCAATCTCTTTGAATCAATGTTCTCGTTGAATAGGGAGCCCCCCAGTCACTCACTCACTCACGCACACACACACACACACACACACACACACACACACACACACACACACACACCTTTCCTTGCAATCCACAGCAGGATGATCATTAAGCATCGTGTATCTTGTGAACAGATTTAGGGAAGCCTGTTACTGTGGCGCTGTGGTCAGTGTGGCTTTGAACTCTTTGTTTTCAGAGGGGAAGATATCATTTTGGAAGATTCTAGGCTTTTTTTTTTTCTTTTCTTTTTTTTTGGAGCAAAGCAATAGAGATCACCCTCTCACTCCAATGCTTTTAGCTTGAAAATGTAGCTATATTGTTGTGTGATGTCTGAATTAGGGTTTGGGACTATGGGCTTAGTTCTATGGCAGGGATGTCAAATTCATTTTATATAAAGGGCTGCATACAGTTCACTTTGATCTTAAGTGAGCCGGACCAGTTCAAAGAAATTTGACTGCATATTTAATCCCTGAAATATCATAATATAATATAAAAAAAAATGCAATTTCAACAGCACATCTCATGTTTTGTACATAAATGTGTAAAAAAAGTTCTGGTAGCTCACTGCCCAGACTGTCCCGTCTATAATAGGAACTTCTGTCATTGAATTGTTTATCTATTACTTTACTACTCTGATGTAGTGTGAATGGCTTTGGGGTGATCTTTATCATCAGCCAAAGTTGTAAACCTATTAGAGTTCATCTACAAATGCCTTGCTATTTTTATCCAGAGGGCCGGAGTCTTTGCCAGGCTGATTCTGGTCCCCAGACCTTCTGTTTACCACCCCTGTTCTATGGGCTTATGGAGCTGTTTAACTGCCTGGTGTCACTGTAAATGATCAGTGAACTACAGCTATTTAAGAAGTGGCCTGGTAAACCATAGCTACTCTAATCTTATCTAACAGCGAATAACATTAAGTAGTTTGATAAACAGCTAATGACTATACATAATCAGCTGTTAGGAATTAAATGCATGCATCCAAGAATGCCTGAGTCTTTTATTTTGTTCAGGATTGGTGGTTGTTTAATTAATATAACAAAGAAACTCAGTTTTGTTGACTGCCTATAGTTAATTAAATTGAATGGTGTTAAGCTGCCAGATTAAAGTACTCTTGAGCAAGATTCCAGTATAATAAAGAAGTATATTGTTTTACTGTTATTGAACTGGTTAAAGGTTTCTGGGTCAGTGATTAATAATGGATTGCATTTAGATAGCACTTTTCAGGGCCCTCAAAGCACTGTACAATTCCACTATTCATTCACTCTCACATTCACACACTGGTGGAGGCAGCTACAGTTGTAGCCACAGCTGCCCTGAGGCAGACTGACAGAAGCGAGGCTGCCACATCATGCCATTGGCCCCTCTGGCCATCACCAGTGGGTGAAGTGCCTTGCCCAAGGACACAATGACTGAGACTGTCTGAGCCGGGGCTTGAACCAGCAACCTTCCGGTTACAAGACAAACTGCAAACTCAAGCCCCGGCTTGGACAGTCTCAGTCGTTGTGTCCCTGGGCAAGACACTTCAGCCGTTGCCTACTGGTGGTGGTCAGAGGGCCCGGTGGCGCCAGTGTCAGTGCGCCCCAGGGTGGCTGTGGCTACAATGTAGCTTGCCATCACCAGTGTGTGTGAATGGATGGATGACTGGATGTGTAAAGCGCTTTGGGGTCCTTAGGGACTAGTAAAAGATTATAAAAATACAGGCCATTTACCATTTACCAAACACCACAGCCTATTGTGTCAGTATTGTTCCCGACCATGTCCATCCCTTAATGACCGAAGCGTACCCACAATGTGATTGGCTGCTTACAGCAGGTCCAAAATTTCAAATGACCTGTTCATTCTTGAACATGACAATGAGTTCACCGTGGTCAAATGGCTTCTCTGTGGTGCTTTTTTTTTATGTACCAAATCAAGTTACTGTGCTGTTGCAAATTAACCAAATTAGTTTTGAGATGTCCAACAGCTTTTCTCGTCTTCTGTTTACCCTCTTTCCACTTTTTTATGAACAGGCTGTTGGCTTACAAATTTAAAATGTGATATAAAAATGTATATAAAATAAATCATTTCTAATTTTCACCTTGAAATGATTTCCTAATCATTCCAATTTTACCATGTCGTAACTTCTTATGAAACAGACAGAGCTGAATTAAGATTGTTTTGACTGTTTGTTTACTACATACCAATCATTTATTTCCACTCAACTGACAGTTCAGCACTTGGTGTGATTTCAGACTTCTAATAGGATTAATCGAAGCTTCCAAAAACGTAATATTTAGACCAAAGCAGAGGAAGAGAGTCAAATGCGAATCTTTGTAAGTTCTTATTTTGCTGAATTAGATTTTCAGTCTTTTTTTCCCTCCTAGAGTTCTTTGAAAATCTGGTTAGTGATGTTATTAAGATAACTGCGTTTCTAATGTGCATAGATTATTCTTCAAGGGGAATTCCGACACGTGCAAACGGCTGTCCTGCTCATAGTGAAACCATGCTATCAGAAATGGCCCCAGCTCTGTAAGTATGTGCATAATGCAGGTAGAAAATAAGAAATTCTGATTTATGTAAATGCTGTGCATTACTGCACATTTTGGTATTAAAGTGATGTCAGCTAAATATAGGGCCAACACTAATACAGATACTTTTAACTTATATAGTGAGCTTAATCATCAATTTGCGAATTCTGAACAAACTTTAATGACCATTGTGATTTTTACTTTTTGTGATTTTCTGTTTGTTTGATTTTGGAGCCCCTGAATCTAAATGTGACTGTCTCTAAAGTGTAGTGGGCTGCATACTGAGCTTAGGGAACAGAAACAAAGTATTGGTTTTATTGCACTACTATCCATCTGATACCAATACCAGCATTGGTATCAGTACCAATGATATTTTAATTGAGCTGCCAACCTCTAGTATCGGTTAATTTGTGGGTTGAGCAGGTGACTCTGACCTGAAGCCCCATGCTGTGTATCTTCCCCCTGCTCTCTCCGCTTTTCTGTCTCCAATAAAGACAAAACGCCCAAAGAAAATAAGAAATTTGGCAGAAGACTCTGAATAAATAATACCAACTGTAGAGAGAAAGATCACTGAGACTGTTTCTAGGATTTCTTTTCTTCTGCCATCATCTTAATGTTACCCATAAATAGTAACAGCCTTTTTTAGTTTTGTCATTTCTGTTTTCTCTGCAAAATCCACAGTTGATAAAGTATGTTCAGGTGATGGCTGAGCTTTAGATGTGCAAAAACAGCAACAGCAATATGTGTGCGAGGCTGCTTGTGTCACAGCAGCTTGCACATGCAGTGGCATTGCTAAAACCGCATATGCACAATGAGGATGTTTGGTTGTTGGTTCTTCATGATGCATGCGTGCATGATTATTATTTGATTAATTTTTTTATTATTGCTTATAGATGTTAATGGGCAGTTAGCTGACAGCCCTGCATATTTCTTCTCACAGGAGCCCTACAGTTGCTCTAAAGGAAAATCTATCTCAGGTCTACACAGCATGTGCAAACAACCATGTGCCGTGGTCGAACTTCAGAGGTTAAAAAGCTGGTTTAACATTAGAATGAATGTGTACCCTTCTTCCCGAGGGTCGACCTCCAGCAGGCTATCCATCCCCGGCCACATGCAGCAAAAATCAATGAAGTCAGAGCTTTTTGTGTTTCTATAAGAAACTCTGGAGACCAAGCCGCCCAAAATCAGCTTGACCCCAATGCCAACATGCAGACACTCCCACGTCTTTTTTTTGTTAACCATCAGAAGAAGCTTGTATTCATTTACCTTCTGTTACCCTGCACTGCAAGTTGGAAGAGCCTGTGTGACTTTCAAGCAAAGAATCATGTATAAGTTGCAGAATATGCTTTTCCACAATTAAGTCATAGTTCATGCACTTACATCTGCAGACATGCTATACCTGTGTTATAGTTTGTGAAAGATGTGCCTAAAATTGAATTTCTTGCAAAAAAAACCCTGAAAAAAAGAATGCACAGCACGTGAATGCAGCCATGCACATGCTGAGAAAAAATCATTCTCCAGCAGTGCTGTTTAGATAACGCTTCTCATCTGAACATCCTCCTCTGCAGAAGTTTGCCCCTGCATCATTTCAGCTATTGCTCAGCCAAGTGGAAAAAGAGCAAAGAGTGTGAAGAAGCTTTGTGTGTGTGCCTGGCTTGGGCTTTTTTTCTTCCTTCCTCCAATTTCCTTCGTCCTTTTTGACATATTTCCAAATACAAGTATACAACTCGGTGCTCTGCACAGTCTTTTCTGCCCTTCAACTCCCTCAAGTGTGCTCTGACGTTGTGTGCTGAGAGCAGTGAGGCTCCAGACAGTCAGGTGAGGCTGCCGTCTCCAAACACCGTTCTGGTTCATCTCCCCAGCACATCGTCACACAGTTACCAGTGGGTTCGTCGTACACCACCGAGCCCTTTATGCGTCTGCGTGGATTCAGCAGACAATCAGGTCGTCCCCAGATGCCCCTGAATCCCTGCAAGATAATAAAGGTTCTGTGTGTCTCAGACAGACATGGAAGGCTGTCCTGGTACGACTCTGTTGTGCCCAGAGTGGCAGGCTGCAGGATTACTGCTGGAGAGGTTAACGCAGTTTTGTCTCCAAAACGCACATACACGTGCATCCACGTGCACGTGGAGCAGGCAGGAAACTAGTTGTGGAGAGAGAACAGGCTAATAATGTCAAGACTCCGCAGTCTTCTGATCAGGCAGATGTGGGGTTGGATTTCGACTCTGGTTTTATTGATCTGAATTCAGACTTTCATACCTTTGCTTTTTTTTTCCACATCAGTTTTTTTCCAGGCTCATTATTTAAACCTCACACTGTTTTTAAAGACACACACGTGAATGCTGTCCTCAGGCCACAGCTCTTAGTCTGGTATTATTTATTTTATTTTTTTAAATGTCCCTTCAAAAATACTTTGAAGATTAATTCAATTTTTGGACTCATTTTCTCAAACCTAATTTAAAAGCAGCACTGAGAGTACACAGTCAGTAATCAAGATAATAGAAACATGACATTTTTCCTCTTTTCAGAACTAATAACATCAATATATGTTTAAATTTGACCACAGCTGAACCGAGCCTCTGTGTTTTATTCATTAATCAACTAAACATTGTTTGCTTTTGTGCTTAAAAAAATAAAGAAAATAATAACAGTAAAATGAAGTTTTCATCTTTTTTTATTACTGACAGCCAAGAAAGCCAGCAGCCTGCGTTTTCAAATGGAACGCTTTGATTCCAAGTGTACAACATTTATGCATGATTTTTTTGAGACTTCTACATCATCAGTGTGATTTTCTTCCGCCTTAACGAAACCTGATGTAGGCAATCAGATACATGCGGTGCTACTGTGAGCCCTAAACTGCAGAAAAATGCGGGATTTTTTGGAGAAATTATAGAAATGAAAACATATATATGCAAATCGATATTTAATGTGTTCATTTTTAATTGTTGAAACAATTAAAATTTTCTGGGTTTACATGGTGAAGTATGGTTTAAAGTAAAAAGAGCAAATAATTTGTTTCAGGCCAAATTACAAATCCCGTTTTTGGCCCTTACAGGTCTGGACAAACTCATCATTTCAGTGAGTAAAAGCAGCAGAAGTTCCTGAAAATGGTCAAAGAATCATAGGTAAGAGTTTAGAGTTGTGTTTCCAAGGTTTCTTGTTCAAGTTTGAAATCATTTCTGTCAAATAATGAATGGATTTCTCCCAAAGAATGAGCTGTGAGTCATACTGATGAGGTCTAACTTCATAAATAAAAGTCTTTACAGAACATGAGGGTTGTTTCTAGTTTCACTGGCAGGGTTATATCTTCAAACACTTAAGCAAAGTGCTGTTTTACCAAACTTTGTGGTGTCCCTGTAAGGAAGTTTGCTTTGTTCAAGCCGGACGAACCTGAAGTGAAGTTGTCTCTGCCTGTGTGTGTGCGCGAACGTAAGGATACTGGGCTGCTCCTGGGCCTGATCCCAAGTCCTTGGCTTTGATGCTGATGACTTTGAAGCCGGAGTGTCGAGCATCAAAGAAAGCGGGCCTGGGCTGCACCCCAGCTCTCCATCCTCAGGGGGAGAGCGGCTGGAGTGCGAGGTGTGACTCGTCGCTTTCCAGAAAAAGACTTCAGGTGTTGCACAGCACCAGCACGAGAGGAAAAGATGAAGTGGATATAAGGACACAGAGCTAAATCCCAGACCCCCTGTGTGATATGATGAGTCACTTCTTGGCTTGCAAACATCACACGCACACACACACACACATATGCACACACATATGCACACACACACAAGACACACGCAAGCATCACTCAGACGTAATATCTGGTCCACACAGATGTGCCCACAACAGACTTCCGATTAAAGTAATGCACAGCCGAAAGCTTTTCCTAAAATCTGATTGGATATAGTCAAAATGGGGGTCGACGCTCCAAACTTTGGAGCACTGTTTCCATGGCAATAGGTTCTGACATCTCCTGTCGTGACGAGATGCTTTTTGGTTGCAAGGACTGGGGGGGGGGTTCGCACAACAAGATTTGAGCACTGACAGTCAAGGAACGCTGTCAGAACATCCTAATAAAAAAAGAGTGAAATAAAAAAGGGGGGGGGGGCAACACACCATATTTGAAGTCGAGACGTGTGGTACAAGAGTGTGACTGCAGGCAAAAACAATGAACCCATGTGACCTCATCTGAGATGAGGGAGAGAGAGATACACAGAGCCTTTTAGCCACCCACAAAACCCACTGATGTATTTTGATTTTCAATGACGCACGCAGCCCTGAGGAATATTTCCTTAGATAATTGGAGGACAACGTGTTGACAATGAGCCCAACTGGGATTTTTTTCTAGTTTTTGTTTTTTCATCCTCATTAGGGCAAGCTTTTAGGAACAAGGGTTATTATGCCCATTCAGAGTAAATATAGAAATCTGTGAATAATAAGTTTGCTGACTGCAACAAGGGCGCAAGATCAAACGCCAACAAAGCGAGAAATAAATAAATTAAATAATTGACACACTTTCCCTTCTGCTTTCATGCCAGCAGCCCAACAGTTGTGTGTTTTTGGAGCGAAAAATATGCAAGTCTATTTGTTTTCCAAATCCCAGCTGGTTCATTTGCACTCAAAAAACAGATTCAGGTCCTCCTTTCAAAGAACACATGCAAATTATGTTAGTTGTTCACAAATGCAATTAAAAAATACCAAATTAATTTGATTTTCTTTGTGTAAACCTAAAATTATTCAAAACCAGCAGAGGCTGATTCTGAACACAAAATGAATGAGTTTGTTGGGGCACTGGGGGTAGGAGGAGTACATTTTTGCACTTAAGTATTTGTAAACTCAAAGAAATCAATTCAAGCCCCTCTTTAAGCTTAAACATTATTTTTAATCTCATTCAACGCAAATGTAGCACTCCAGCGTTACTGCAATTATTATTCGTTTGGTGAACCTAAATTATTTTCTCTCAAAGCAGTCTTTGTCACAAGAACACAAAGTTACTGAGTTACACAACGGTCCGCCTTCTTTGAAAATTTTGCGCTCTTTCAGGATCACCTAAATGAATCCA
Organism: Copadichromis virginalis; assembly: GCF_057382275.1. NCBI lineage: Eukaryota > Metazoa > Chordata > Actinopteri > Cichliformes > Cichlidae > Copadichromis > Copadichromis virginalis. The sequence goes on along the minus strand of NC_140632.1, from coordinate 5,580,141 downwards.
GCTGCTCTTGGCCTCTCTGTACTTTTTGGATAAAACTACACCTTCAGGTAAGGTAACATATTATTTTTCCATATATCCAATTGTGTATTTCTTTATCAGCTAAATCTATAATGCTATTTATCATAGAAGCTTGTAACAGTTGTTTTTTGAACTTTTGGTGGTGCTACCATTCTCTTCTCTGCTTGAATACTATTTTTTTTTTGACAATATAGCCAGGTCTTTTCAAAAGTGCCTTGTTTTAGAGGAGAAATTGTGTAGCTGCCAACTTTTAAGTCGGAGCGTGTGCTAGCTTATTAGCAGCTAGCCATTGTGCTCAATGAAAGATGATGTCCTATAGCTAACTTCTTTCTTACTGTTTTCTTTTTATAATCTAAAAATATGGTATTCTGTGTTTATTATTATATGCCATTTTCTAGTAGAAAGTATCGTTTTGAGGTGTCTTTAAAAGCACTACATAGTTTACTGAGGGTGCTACCAAAAGCGAACCATGTGGCCGGAAGAGTAACTGCAGGCAGCACAATGCGCACTCCCATGACGTTCAAACCTATTTATTATTATAAAAGATTTCGGCTACGTCCACACTTACACAGGTATTTTTGAAAACGGAGATTTTCCGTTTTCGTTTTAAAAAATAATCCCGTCCACAGGTAAACGCAAAAATGAAGGAAAACGCTGCTAGGAACATGCCAAAGCAACAGGTGGCGATATATTCCTAAACTCAGCTAAAAACAGTTTAGGTCTTGACAAACTTCACTGATGGTTCAAATGTTTAGCAACTTTCAGTGTGTTGATTCAGCAGTCTGTATTTAAACTTCTAGTTTATTATATTTGTGTATGTTTTATTTCCAGGTGAATGCAGAGTTCCTGCAGATCACTACAAAACCCCTGCAGGCGAAGTTCTTGGCTCAGCTGGACAATTTAACAGACAAGCTGATGCAAAATTTTCAGGGGAGCAAAGGAGCAAAGGGCCAAAAGATCAAGGATATCATGGCGATCAGTAGTTTGGTCGGTACTAATGATAAACCCATCAATTAAATGCAATCAATCAATTCCATTTTTTTCACCATTTTTTTTCCACCCTTGCATTAGTATGATGACATCGACATAAAGAGGGAGCATACTCTTAAAAGCCTGGTGATCTACTTTAATGAAGATCCAGACCTACTGTTCAAGGAGTATCTGGTACGCTTATCACACCTTCTTTTCTAGATTCAATTTGAGTTAGGTTCATCGCACACAAAATCCTCATATATTCAAAAGAGACAATATAATTGTGAAATAGTATTATTCTTAATAGTCATTGTTGAAACTTGCACTGGAGAGCACTTTTTAAGGGGACAGTTTCAGCAAAAATTCAATTGTTCATTCTTTTGGTGCTGCCATGTAGGTATCTACTGCCTCTATAAACACAGTAAATGTGGACAAAACATTCATCCATTTTCTGTCAGTGTTTCAATTCAGTTTATTTATATAGCGGTATATCACAACAACAGTCATCTCAAGGCACTTCAGAAAGTAAACACTCCAGTGGAGTTCAGTTTATTATGCCAATTAGTAAAAAGTCTTCATTATAAGGAACACAGCAGATTGCATCAAGACACTAACTAGTGTCACTGCCATTACAGCAATCTCCTGGTTTCAGGAATAATGTGCATAAAACAAGCTGTTTCAAAAGGTTCCCAATTGTGATGAAATAAGGGAAATTGACCCAGCCCACACACACACACACACTGATAGACACTGGAGGAGCTGCTGCTCTATATCAAGCCCCTCCCAAAGGGAGGTACATAATACCTGAACCCAAACTATTGATAGGAAACAGATTGACGGGTTTTATTTATGTTTGGAGTGTTTATAGAGGCGGTAGAGACCTATGTTTCAGCACAAAAGGATACAAAAGCTGAGTTTTGCATAATATGTCCCCTTCCAAGTGACAGAGCCCTTAAACCTGAAACAACCTGTTTTTCAGACCTCCTCCACTGAGGATGAACGGTTGAGGTCCACTGCAGCAACTGTCACTGTATTTACACCATCAGAAGAGAAGGGATTCAGGAGCCAGAGGATGTTGGAGTTGTCATTGAAGGTACTACAGTTATGAACAACCTCGGTAGTGTCATCATGGCATTCATCGTCCTCTTTGGACTGATTTATGCACTTGATCTGAGCTATCCAAATGACCACAAGTACACTTTTGAGTTCTGTCAGAAGATTTTGATGAATCTGGATGGACAAAGGCTCAGTACAAAGATGCAGCAAATGAAAATGAAGATGTTTGCTTAGGCAAACAAGACCCAGCACAAAAGTTGATTTTGGCCTTTTTATATCTTTTGTTCAAACTGTGACCTTTTTTTCTTTCTTTTTTTTGGCCAAATGGAAGTTGTGTATTTTTGTCTGCTGTTATGTTGTGAGTGATGTGACCTTTAATCTGTACTACTATAGATGGATGAAAAGACTGGGGATTTAGCTCAGAAAAAGTTTCATGGTTGTAACCACCATTTTCTTTTTGATTGCTTTTGGGATTTGCAAAGGTAATAGAAAAATGTTGACAAGTTTTGTGTCTTCCAGTGTTTTAAAGTTGGTCTTCCTGTTCTTATAAGCTTGTAAATGTTTACATGTAATTGGTTTTGGAGAAGTAAAGTTGAAAGTTTTTTTTTTATTAAAATACCTCCCCCTTGGTAACAGAAAAATGTTCGTCATGAAAACACACACACACACACACACACACACACATATATATATATATATATATATATATATATATATATATGTGTGTGTGTGTGTGTGTGTATTTATGTATATGTGTGTGTATTTATGTATTGTTGGGTTGTTTCAAATCTTCAGTGACTGCCATACTATGGTGTGAATTGCAATGTTTAGTAGGTTATCATTGTGAATTTGCAAGTGTCACTATAAATATATACAATGATTCTGAAGTGAAATCTGATTTTACAGATTCCAGTTTGTTTTCAGTATTGCCTAGTAGTACAGAGGTGTGTGCTATTCAGATTTGACATTCATTACAAATGTACGTCAGCACTTTTTTGTGAGCACTTTGATTTTTGTTAAGGTTGATTTGACCATGTGACATGTATGTTTATTTACAAAATATTCTGTTTCTGCTTTTAATTCAAGTGAATAAACCTGAGTTGTAAAAACAAATTCATTTTGTCATTATTTTAATAATTAAATTAGTTTTCTGGTAATGAAAATTATGATTTAGTTGAACTCAAAATAATGATTTCAATGCAATGAAAATCTAGCTCAAGTGAATGACATTGTATTGAGTTGGACCAACCAAAACCTTTCACATCATTTTAATGTACTTTTTTTCATTTTAGCAGTATTTACGAAATTGTGTTCTACTGACTCAATTTAATTGAATTGTCATGATGTATGTAGATTAGGTTGGACCAAAATAGATGTATTACGTGGAAAACCTGCCATCAGTCCAATTGAGTTCATCCAATGACTTATTTTTTTGAGTGTGGGTTCAGCAGATGAATCCCAGCAGGGGTGCTAGACACAAGAGGGTGGGTGCCAAACCTCACTGTTGTCTTCAAATGAATAGAGATTGGAAATGTGACGTCATTCAGGGGCAAAACCGCAAAGGATTCTGGGAACGAGTGGCAAGCGGTACTAGCGCACGCAGGCTTTCACAAGAAAACAGTCACATAGCGATAAAAAGAAACAAAAAAATGGCAAGAAGCTGTTGTATTATTAACTGCAATAGCCGGTCGCATGACAGCCACGGGAAGCCGACGGGTAAAGATCGGTTGTTATCGGATTACGTCGTCGAAGAGAAATTGTTTAAGCCACGTTTCCGAAGTAACAAAGAGCCAACGGATGGCCTGGATTGCAGCCATTCGAAGACCAAATATGACGTTTCAGAACACTGCAGCTCACATGTTAGTCTGCTCCAAGCATTTCCACAAAGGCAAGTCTTCTGTTGCAGTTATTACGTAATTTATCGTAACATAATTGTTGACGTAGGTTACAAATAAGTCTATATTGATTTGAATTTAATTTGTTGTGCTATGCTGCTTTGTTCACTGTGGCTTTGCGGGCCAATGTTTGCCAATTTTTTGATGTGTTTTATAGAAAAAAACAGCCTACAAAATGCTGGAATGTGATCCAGACTGGGGCCCCTCTATCAACCTGGGTCAGACCGAGTTTAAAGCTGCTACCACAGCGAGATTTGATCGGTTGAAAGAGAGCGAGATCAAAACAGCCACGAAAGGTCTGCATATATGTGTCCAAGTGTTGTATTGAAGGAATCAAGTGATGAATAACTGTTTTCCAGTATGTTGTTGTTTTTTTTCATTGTTGATTTGTTTTTCACCGAAGCAGCTAATAAAGCGTGATGGAATACAATTTGCCTCTTTCGTGTAAGATTCTATAATAGAATGAAACAATAATGCCAGTTATAAATAAAGAAAAACTGAATTAATTACAAAACACTCTTTTTTTTCTATTAGATCTGAAAATGTTGTGTAATACTACAACCTGAAATAACAAATAGATTGCGTTGGCCTGTACAGGAGATAAAGAACAAAAATGTAACAACAGCGGTGAAATGACCAAAGTAAACTAGACCTGGGCTTGTTGCAGGGATCTGAAGTTACTAAACATTTTGTGAGTGTTGCACTCACACTTCACTCAGGATCATATAATAATAAATATGTGCGTGATGAAAGTTGGGCAGCACGCTAACGTCTTTAGTCCACTCTGTATGCTCGTATGGGTCTCACCCTTTCACTCCTTTGATTTTTTTTTTCCTCGTACTTTTTTTTGGCTTTTCGTTAAGTCTGTCTTTGTACGGACCTGCTGTGTTCTCCGTCGTTTTTTACATAACTGTTTTTGGGGCAAATAAAATGAAAGTAGGGATTAAAACTGCAGAATTGATGATTACTGGTGCTGGAAATGCTAGTGTTTGATGCAGTGTCTTGATGTTGTTGCCACGTGTACCCACAATGCAATGCGCGAAAGTCACGTGGTCTGTCAATCTCATAGGTGAAACTTGAGTGACCTCAGACAAGCCAATTTAGAGAGCGTTCGGGCAATTGTGAATGGCCGATGGAAGCACCTAGCAACACTCGAAGACAAGAGGAGAAAAAGAAAGCAGTGTCCTTCAGATGATACCCGAATGAATATCACTGCTTCTGATCTGAAAAGAGGATATGATCACATTTTAGGCTGGAACTGGTTGGTAAAAGTACCATAAAAAAAGGATGAAAACAGTCAAACATTCAGAAAATGCAACATAGATTACTCTTATTGTAATCCAGCGTAAAATTATGAAACCTAACTGACTGGATTATATACTTTTTCAGAATGATAAATAATTAACGGGAACGACAACAACAAATGAGATTCTATTTTGAAAATGAGCTTTTAATGTTAAAAATAAAGGGCTGAAAACATCAAAGGTGGCATGCTGATGTGCATTTCATTAGTGTAATACTTTGCGCACCCCTCTTATTTCTTATTTCTGAAATGCCAAATCATCTTTTAATTTGGAGGTAGAAAAAGTCTGCAGAGATGCATGAAGTCTGCATCTTAAAAGTGTGAGAAATGAGTGCAGTGAAAGCAAGTGAAGCACCACATCAATTCACGATTAAGCTTCTTGACAAGACAATTAATCTGCGTGTTGAGGTTCAAATATTCTCCAGCAGGTGGCAGCAAAACACTTTATTTCTTTAGTAACTTGTGGATGCATCAGGGTATTTTTTTCAGGATTGGGGATCTGGGGTTCCTCTTTTAGTGTTTTTCATTATTTTTTAATCAATCATTAATAAAGAAGATGAGTTACATTAAGACATGTTAAAAATGTGTGTGTTACAACCTGTCATTGCTAATGTGTAAATGGATATACTGGATAGGCAGTCTTTGGAGACTTTTTAGGCCATGTAATCTAAGCTCATACAGTTTGGCTTATTTGGTTTTCTGACTTCAAATTCAAAGCTAATTTGTTCTTGTCCAACTTTAAAAAATTACTAAACTTTACTAAACTGAAATACATCAATTTCAACACACTAGAGCTGGTTGTCTTAGTTTTACTATAAACACTAAACACACTGCATCAAATTAAGTTCCACAATTAACCCCGACGCAAACCAAAGATTGGCTGTACATTTAAAAGAAATTACTGGCAGCTAGAGTTTGGAAGATTGATCTAAATATCAATAGTATTGATACCACTGCTGATAGCATTGATTCTTTGGATCTATCTTTTAAGTTCAGTATGTAGCCCACTGAATTGTGTTAAATAAACTTCAGGCTAAATTATGATCTTCTAAATCACTGAGATGCTCTCCAGCTTACGAGTTTTCTGCTATAGGGTGATGCTTCTGGGTTCCCCCGTAAGGTTTCCTAATGATCTATAAAGCCCACGTCGTTTTTTTTGGGCACCACTCAGACAGAATCTTTGTTATTTTAGCTTGTGGAGTGTTAGATATTTACAGAGCAATCAAAAGATGAAGCAGATGAACAGAGCAGATGATCATCTGGATCAAAAAGTTACAAAATGTCAACACTATTTAGTCCAAGCATGAACTTGTGACCATCAGGAGCACTGCAAGGAAAAAAGATGACACACTGGTTTTTTTTTTCTTAGGATGAAAATATAAAACACATGTTCTCTTTATTTGCTGTATATAGATAGATGTACACCACTGGAGATTTGGATAAAAGCACACACGAAAAGCTCATGTATGTAGGGTCAACACATCTGGAGGTGAAAAAAAAAAAAAAAAAAATGGAAACGATGTCAAAATTACAAAGATAAAAAACTACCCAAATTCTATATGGTTTCTAACTGTAAATAGTTACATGTGTTGAACTCTGTCCCACATACCAACTGTCAGCAGTTGCTAATAACCTCTGTAATCTGTACACGGGATATTTTGTACAAAATATGAAATCTACCATTTAATAATAGCTATAACACAAAAGTACATTGTATGTACAATATTAGACAAAGCCATTTAGTATCAGACGCATACTAAAGGACACTTGCAAATATAACTCTTTTCAAAGAAACAAAAAGCTTATGTCAAATGAAGAGAGCTCCAAAGAAGCCAATATTAAAGCCATCTGAAGAAGAACAGCAGTCACCAATGGGAGCCAGCACTGCGCTTCAGCCGGGATGGAATCGCTTTCCTTTTTGTCGGGTTTCGGTGAAAGCCTTGAATGACTGTTGTTCTTCAAGACAAACATGGAGAGAACTGAACAGTGTGGTTGCAGTACTATTTACAAATTTGCACATTCAGTTGAAAACACTGACAGAGAGGTTCTGCGAGCAAAGGAAGAATAAAACCATAACAAAACAAAACAAATTTTTAAAAAAAGAACTTGCAAGCATCCAGAAGCAAACACGTGCTCAAATAACGAGCCCTACAGGTTTTGTTTCGTGTTTTTAAACTGAAGAGGGCGTGCACCGTGTGGGCACGCAGGTGGAGGGCGGGACGAGAGAGGATCAGACTATGGGACAAATCAGAAAAAGTGGAACGGGAATAGAGGGGCCACAGGATGGAAGAAGAAAAGTTGGGATGGGAGGTGATTTTCCTCTCCTGTATAGGCTAGCTCTTAACAACAGGCACTATGGGGAGGGGACTCAAACACTCAAACAAGCGCACACACACACACACACATAGACACACACACACACACCAAGACAGACAGCATCACGGATTTCAAATGTTTACTAGTTTGTTTTAGTTTCAGTTGTGTTGCGAGTGTCTTTCAAGTGTTATCAGGAAGTGCTTCTTTGCTGAAGTGGTTTGGGGCAACCACGCCATCTCTGCTCTTTAGCCTTGAACTCAAAAAAACAAAACGGATCCAACTACGTAGCTTCAACAAGGCAGAAGTCCAACAATGGACCTGAATACGTTTTTTATGGAAACTACTGTTATAACCTTTGAAATCATCTGACATTTTATGTCATGCTGCTACTCTGTTCTCAGTTGAGTAAATACCCTCTCCGACTACAAAAGGCACTGTGAAAAGAAAGGCTTATGTTTGACCTCTTCAAACCAAACATGCCTCCTCTACGGAGCAATCTATTCTCTACCAATTGTTGTACAAATAAAAGGATCTTGCTTGAAAAGATTTGAAAAACAAAAAAGACAAAGTTCATTATCGGCACGGTTTCTGCCCCTGTTTAACTTCTCTCAACACACAGTAACATCGTGTTAATCCCAAACAACCTAGTACATCTCTTTAACCTCTCATAAGCCTTAAATGAATGATAGTGACTTGTACTGAATGCTAATAACCATGTTAAACACACAATGGCTGGACGTAAATAGGAAACTAAAAATAAATCGACACAATCCGCTCTCATGTAACCGGGCAGCCAAACATGCTTGGGCCGCGGACTCATCGCTGTGACCGATAAAAAAATGCTCTGAACATGTGGTAAACTTTAAGCCATAGATGCTTTGGGAGCCGTGCTAACTGACTGCCTTCAAAATTAAAAGATCTTTTTTTCTTAAAAACAGGAACTAAATGAGAAAGTTGGCACCGAACTAGGTTTCTACACGGGAATAATGATGTGCAGAAGAAAAACCTGGAACCTCAGTCGGGTTGGCCGTGTTTGATGAACAGCACTGAGTTAAAAGGGTTTTTTTTCCCCCCAATCCTTAATACACACCCCTGCTGAATTCAGGAGTGGCCCAGTCCTGATGAATGGAGTGAATGAATGAATCCTAAAATAATAGCAAGAAACAGAACAGTTCTTCAGATAGGACGTGATTTTTTAAAAATCTTAGAAGAGCTCCTAATATAGCATGAAGGGAAAAATATAAACAGCTATCTAGTTTAAATTTTATGAGAAAAAACAGCCAATATTAAATATACAGAAAGAACTGACACAGTCTCACCCCACTGTAGATGGCCTCCATTGAAGTTATAGTTGGGGGCTCTTATTATTTGTACAAGCACCTGACGTTGATAAAGAAGAGACGAGAAGAAGACGGCTCATACACACACACACACACACACACACACCAGAACAGAACACCTGAGAAAAATGACCAGAAGGGGGCAGCACAGCACCCCAAAACACAAGTTGAGCGGACAGGGGGAGGAGAAAAAAAAAAAAAAAAAAAAAAAAAAAAACAGAAGAAAAGGAGATTATGACAATTTCTTATTTGAAGTTCAGTATACGGCGGGTTGCTGTGGTCATGCAGGACATCCCAGCACCGCAAGCAAGAACCAGGTGAAGGGGTGGGGATCAGTAAGGACCAAGCACCGCTTGTCTCGCAAAGCCGGACCTGGCTTAGATGTGTGGCTTTAGACATTTTCTGTGTCAGGTGGAGCTGGGATCGTTCATTTCTGTGTTGCACTGGGCTGGACTGAGATACCACAGTTCTGTTTTGTTTTGGGGGGGTTTGTGCTGGCCCTCCGTGGGTTTGTGATTCCACTGTGGATGCTGCTGGTTTATGGTAGGTCTGGGATGGTCTCTTAATGGCCATCGTGTGGCGTCAACATTTCCTCTGCTCTTCGGTGCAACTCCAAAGCTGTGACTGTGGAGATGTCTTTGGGGAGCTCAGATTTCCTCCGCATCAACGGGCGTTCTCTGCGCTGGTCTTTTTGGATCTAGACACAGACACAAAGAGGGATCAGTAAAATCAGAACTAATGCATTTACAGCCCCACTTCATGAACCTAAGCTTCTGCACGGAGGCCCGTTTTACAGGCCGAACAAGATTTTAATTCCTGCAATTTGCTTTCCTTTCAAACCTTTTTCTCACTTACATGACAAAACTGATAAGCTATACAATTCAAAACTGTATAATAAAGAAAAATGTGATAGTGCAGCATGGACAAGTCTCTGGCAATATTGTCCTTTAACACTCTTTGTTCATCCCGTCTCTGTTGTTTGGGTTTGGAAGGCAGACAGGATGCTCAAGTGATTTATGTAATCTGTCTCCGTTTCAGCAGCTGGAATAACCATCTTTGCTCAGGAATTACTTGTGGGGCCAAACAGCTGAGTCATAAACCAAGTTCATTTGTGATTCTGAAGAAATATTTTTTTAACCAACAACCTGCAAATTCACTGTATGTGTGCATTTTATGACCACTGTTTCAAAACAATACAAATGTGAAGATGCTGTCTGCAACAGTCCTACACCCACATACTTTACACAAACAGGAGTGTGCAGACAGCTTAGAGGTTCTGTGCTGCTCGGTCGACAGCATTCTTCATTTTAGCATTTGACAGATATTAACAAAAAAACAAAGTGATGACAGGACGCATTAGGAGCTGCATCGATCGCGCAGAATTGGAACATCCGCATTCGTCTTTGTGCTTCTGAAAAGCTGCTGGTGGCAGCGGCAGTTGCACAGTAACCACTACAAAGTCCCCTGATAGTGCTGCTGTTTTCACACGCGCCACACAGATATTTATGGGCCTGAACGTGGTTTTTATTTACAGCACAGCTATCGCTAAAACAGTACAGACACACCAAACTGGACGATTTAGGCAAAGTGACTGGCACACGGCATGAGAAAAATGTCGCTAAGCCTGAGCTGCACAGTTCACAATTTTAAATGTCCTAAAATTGCTTTTGTATTTATGTCAACTAATGAGAGAGGCTCCACAGCATCCTGCAAAATGAGCTGTGATTAGTGGAATTCATTTCATATTAGCTTTTTTCACTTCACACATTTTCTTCATTATTAACATTTCTTGTAGTTTTCTGCTGCTTTGAAGCAAAATGAAAGAAAAAAAAAAAACGGACTGCTGGACTGTGGCTGTGTGGTTCCACTTAACATAACCACATTTATTTGTTTTCAAACAAAAATAAACCTCCATTCCTGGCGCCAAAGTCAGTATCAATAAATAAATTAAAGTGTCCAGATTTCTGCTTTTTATGACCACGTATATGATTTCATTAAGACTGAAATGTAAACAGGTCTCATATTAAAGCGATATTCATCAAAGCTTGTGCACATTTCAGTGAGAACGTGTGGTACCCCTCAGATATAGGCATGCATATTAAATGTTACACACACTGACCTGTGTGGCTTCCTCAACTACTGCTTTCTTTAGCATGTTGACATCGTCTAGCAGTGGCCCATCTGTCTCCATGTCCATCGGACTCCCTGATCCTATTGAGTCCACATACACGACAAACTGCAGCACAGGAAGAGAAAGAAAAGTTAACCACAAAGAATCGCATTATCCAATATACAGGTTTGTGAGAGGTGCTAGCTTTAAGCAGAACTTTTCTCAATGACTTTAATCCTCAGCTTTTGGATATACATTTCCCCACAATCCATCCTGTAACTTTCCATCTGTTGCTTCCACACATACACAAAAGAAAAAAAGAAGAGAAGAAAAACTAGAAACTCTTTTTCCTTTTTTCCCCTCAGTTGGAGTGTTTGTCAAAACACCAACTGATGTTCATCACCAAAACATCAAACCCTGCTTGATTCGCACTGAGATACCCTGCAAACCACTGAGAGGGTTGCAGCACTGTGAGAATTGCTATTACTATTTATTTGCTCACCTGTGGGTTTGCCTTTGCTAGATTCTCAATCTTCACCCATGCTTCTTCTCTCTCTTTCCATTTGGCTTTCTCTCTGACACACACAAACACACACAGAGTCCTAAGAGACTTCTTCAAAACAGAGAAGATTTGCTGAAAGATAAACTCATGTTAAAAAAAAAAAAGTTATATACCCAAACTCTTTCAAGTTAAGAGATTGTGGTTTTAGTTTGTATCTACTTAGTCATCTTTTCCACTTCTAATGATGTTTAAACAATGTTTTCCATGACGTTTCTAACACTGTAATGAGAACAAGGAAACTGTAGCTTGCGCTGTATAAATGGGTGTGATGTCTCCCTGCATTACTTACTTGCTTTTTTCTGCCCTGAACTGCTGGGTGCAGTCATCAAACAGTTTCTGGTTCATCTCCATAAAGAGCTTCAGAGCATTGTAAATCAACCCATGAATCGTCCTACAGACACAAAAAGGTTACCACAGGTCACTTGCTTTGCTTACGTACTATCCTCATACACTTCATCATAAAGATAAACAGATAAATGGAGGGGGTGGGGGGGGGGGGGGGGAGCCTCACTTGTTCCAGTGGGTTTTGGAATTGCGGTAAAGGGCCGGGAACATGATGGGGAGGATCTTGGCAGCGTTGTCGCTGATCAGGCTCATGATATACTCATTATTCCAGTAGTACAGCGCTCGCTCTGCTACCTGACAACACAGTTTTTCACAGGGTTACGTGCGTACACAGACAAACAGAATGCACACTGTACGATTAACTAAAACACGCATCAAAATAAACAGGGATGTGGTTCAGACCTGAAAGTGCGGGCTTGACACACATTTGGCCAGCTGTCTGAAGAGGGGTTCCATGACTTTGACGAACTCCGAAGGCTCAATGACATCCAGTATCTCCTCCAGTTCGTTGAGGAACATAACTTCTTTTGGACTGTGGGTCTTTGGCCAATACTTTAACAATGCCATTACCGTCTACGCACACAGACAGGATACCAGGCTTATTAAAGAGGAAGCAGGAATGTTTGGACAGCCGATTTTGGTCAGCTATTAATCTGCTGATGGTGGATTACATGAGCTTACATTACAAAAACTATCAGTAGAAGCAGAAACAGTAGTCAACATATTCATAAAGTAGTTTAGTTGATCTCAGGGCCTTAATGCAAGCACACAAAATCCAAAACACCTTCCAGCAGGTTTGTGAGGACTTGTGAGCGCGTTTATGTTTGCTCCGACCTTACCCACCATAAAACAAACAGAGAATACTGTCTTGAGGAGTTTGAATGACGTATGTCTGAAAAGAGCTTGAAGGTCAATCGATAATAAAAAATAAAAAAAAGCCAAAAAATCAATATCAAAATAAATAAATCTTACCGGTTCTGTAAGGGTGCTATCCTTCTCTAAGAACTGTACCACACAGTAGGCCAGCTGGGAAATAAAAGGGAAAAACAGGAAACGGCATTTGTTTTCATTTTGACAAAATCAGAAGTATCATAAATATTATTGGGAGAGAGATTGCACTCAACAAACTACAGAATCTACATAATAAAGTAACATCAAAGATGGCGGCTGTCCTAAATGTTCTAATCAGGCAAAAAAATGTTGCTGCATTGGCACATGAGCACAGATGTCAGTTTTTGCATGTGTACACTATTTTTAAACATTAGTTAGGGGTAAAAGGACCAGATTGTTAAGTTGAAATGTGCATTTTTATCTGGTGAACATTGAGAGTTAAAGTTGTGACTAACTCCACATTTTTTATCATTGGATACACGCTTCACTGACAAAATAACTGCTTTGAGGCATTACCTGCATGTCTGCCAAGTGAAAAGACTTTGCTCGAGACATACTTTTGTTACAGCGTTTTGCTTATAGCAGAGGAAGGCAGAGCAAGGCATAAGAAAATTCCTACCTGTGGGTGATACACACTAAGGGACTTGACTTTGTGCAAAGGCAGGAGGACTTTCAGCAGGAATATCTTGTGCTCTTCTTTCAAAGGTAATGCAAATCCATTGATTATGCTGTGAGAAAGACCGTTATTATAGAAGAAATTACTCCAGTTTACAATAATTCGGCATCTAAATATTAATAAAAGTCTTGAGCCACCACTAATGCTCTTATACATTTCTTCCAAGGAGTCAGCCTGTCATTTTTGAAATGGTCTTGAACAATAGTTCTGCAGGATTTCTGAAGCTCTTTCAAAGACTTTCTTTGGACACTGTTCTTTCACTCATTTTCAGTCCTTGTACTTGAACATTATCAGAGAAATTTTTTTTCAGCACAGACCTACGAACACAAAATAATCTCTCAACTCATGGGATGAACCAGTAATATGTCCATACATAGCAACTTTGCAAATACCATGTGGCCTTTCAGGTGACCCATTATCTGTTTACTGAAGCCTCATTAGAAATGTTCTAATGAAAATGACAAATCACACAAGGACTGGACTGAAATCAGTGGCAACAAGTCTTATGGAGTGATGGCACCGAAATCTGTATCCTCCACAATACAACTCCATCTGGAAAGCATCTGATTGCCAACAGCTTCATTTTTCAATTGCATCCAGAGAAGTGCTTTGAATGTCCTTCAAGAAGCCCAGAGAACTATTTCTGAAGACAACTCAAAGAAATCACAAGAAAGCGCAGGCTGTGTTGAAGGATAAAGGTGGCGTTACTAAATATTGACTCTCAAACTTACTAAAACTATGCAAACTCACTTTTTGCCTCATATACTCTATTTCTACTTAAATTTGCAAATGGTATAAATCACTGCACCCTTTAGCCATTATCCTAGCAAACTACAAAGAAAAAAAGAGGTAGCTCAACACTTTTGCACATACTGTGTGTGTGTGTACGTACACACACATATATATACACACATATACACACACAGGGGTGTACATAAGTGGTCCGCAGGTGCACTCTCGCTATCAAAATAAAAGACGCACACCAGATCAGAAGTTGCAACGCACATTTGCGTGCATAAGATTTTCTGGAGGAGGACAGACATTTGTTTAGAACTCTTAAAGATGTCGAAGAAGCTCCTTTAAGCAATTACTTTGGTGTTCCTTCACCTCCAAAGAAATGTCAGAGGGAGTCCGCAAAAGAAGCGCATATTCTCGGAGAAGTGGTTGGAGGAGGTGAGTTGGCTTCAAACAAATGATGAACGCACAGAGATGTGGTGCAGAATATGCCATGAAAATCCCACTCTAGTGGACCAAAACAGTGCCTTTAATATGTATGCAAACGCATGTTGAAACTTCTTATCTGGTGCGCATCTTTTATTTTGATAGCAAATGCGCACCTGCGGACCACTTGTGTACGTGCACGCACGCACGCGCACGCACGCACGCACGCACACACACACACACACACACACACACAAAAAACAAACCTATATTTTGAGCCCTATACTGCGAACAGCAGCTGCTTTAACAAATCTAAAAGTATCTTACCTGCCTAGTATTTCCAGTAGTTCTGCAATTCCATTATGATGCTCAGTCTCATAAATGAACCTGAAAAAGGGCAAACACACACAAGTTAGCAATAATGTTCCTTTAACCCTCAGGCTTTGTTAAAAATCACCACCCTTTCAGCTTGTTCGTGGCCACAAGTGGCCAGTATAGAGCCCTGAGGGTTAAAGAAAACCAAAAAAAAACCAAAAAAAAAAAAACCCATAAACAAAACAAGCACCATTAATGTAGCTATGGAAGACACACACTCACCTATAAAATATGTTATTAATCTGTTTTCTAATGTATGCTCGAAGGCCCAGGAACTTCCCATAGATGCGATGGAGAGTGGTCTTTAAAAAATCTCTTTCTCTGGGGTCTTCACTGTCAAAAAGTTCTAAGAGCTGAAGAAACACACACACACACACACACACACACACACACACACACACACACACACACACACACACACACACACAAAAGAAGGTTACTGGGACAATAAAATTAAACGTAACCAAGTACTACATACAATGCTCTTAAGTGGGCATGTTACGGTTTTTATTGTTTTGTCACATTGATACTATTACAGAAATGCAGAAATGCATGCTCATACTAAACATGGCTAAAGCTTCAAACAATGATTTCAGTGTATGTGCAACTAATCTGAAAAAGCCAAAACTTCAGGCCTTAGGCTGCTTTAGTCACTAAACTTCAGACAAACATTGGCCTCAAATGACGTGTAGGAGAGCAGATATCCTCAATATGTTCTTTCCAGGCATCTGTGCGCACAGTCAAAGCTGTACACGCAGATGCCTCACCCACATGCATAAAGGCAGAGGAGCTAAAACAGCTTGTTTTAGACAGTGCACGAACAGAGGGGCTGGACCAAGCACTGGTATGCGATAAACAAGGATTATTTTGAACTATCAATCATGCAAAGCTTGTCTAGTTAAGAATAAAAATATCAAGGTGGAAATGAGCATCATAGCTCCTCTTTACAGAGAAAGAAGCTGTGCTCTAGCAACATGCTCACCTGCAATACAAACCTCTGGTCAATATACTTTTTGGCTATGTTTGGTTGAAAGTCCGGTGACTCTAAGAACCGCAGGAAGAACTCGTAGACGAGCTGTGGAAGAGGGGCAAAGACTTTAAAACAACAGAAATAGGTGAACAGGCTCTTTCTGACTAAACCATGTATGTGGGTGTGATGCATGTACCTGTAGATGCGGCCACGCAGCTTCTAGAGTGGGTTCATCTTCCTCTGGGTCAAACTCTGCACCCGTGGGGTTGGATGACGGCGGCAATGCCCTAAACATATTCACAGCAAACTGGGAAACAAAAACAGAGGACAGACAATCGGACATGCCAGATAAATATAAACTTGAAAAAGACATTTCCCCCACAGAAATCCAAACCGCTCAAGGAAGCGGTGGCCTCTGCCCTTTTTACTTGCATAAAAACACAATATTTAAAACATCACCATTTCTTTGTTTACGTAGGCTGCCAGTAACCTGTAGTAACAAATAGATCAAATCCATTGGACCATGTACTGTCCAAACTGCCTTTAAAAGACAAGTAAAATATTTCTATCAGCATAAACGTGTTTAAATGTTGCAAAATCCACTTTTTGCCATTTTTTAAAAATTGTCTAGATCCACAAATTATGAGTTGACTACATCCTCTCCTTCCTTTTCCTTCTTGAGCCCTTCGAGGTTAAAACCAACTGAGACGTCAAAACCTGATAAGCACCGCCCCCGGCTGTGAAGGAGACCTGCCTTATTAAATTCAGTATGAGCAGCTGCTGTGGCTAATGTTACCTTTAGGTTTGAGTGTACTCCTACGAGCCACAGTTATGTCAAAATTGGAATGCTGTAATGTAATGAAAATCAGATATTATGAAAAGCAATAAACAAGAACAGAGTGTAGGTTACTGTGTTTCATGTTGCTTTTTAATCAGCCTTTAGATTTGTTTGCTTCTCTCTGTTCTCTGAGCTCGTATCTTCCTCTTTTTAATATTTCATACATTTAACTACGATGAATCTGTGTATCTGTGGACTGACTGTGCTTTGAAATGTATCCATTTTTCATGCTACATCCACAGCACATATTAGGTATACTAGGCAAAACAAGGCAGTGAGCGTTGATTTGGGGATTGGTGTATATTCGTTTCTTCAGATTAAGAGCAGTGCTGTGAAACTGATTCATCACCAAAAATGTGCAATATGGATAAGTTAATATCTGCAAAATACAGCAGACTCTGTAAGGGGCAAAGACGTTAAAATGTTGTGGAAAGAAAGACCAGTGAAGTATTTTGAGATTACATTTTAAATACACATTGTGCAAACATATCAGACTTAAACTGTTTTTTAACAAGTTCAGTGTAATACATCAACTTTGAGGTATTGTTTGTATTAAAGAATTAATAAAAAGGTGGTAGGTGAGTGGATATCAACAGTCTCTTGCGCTAGTTGTCCATACTGGCCTATTTCTGTGACTGTACAGACCCCAGACTGTGAAGAATCTATTTTGCCTCTGAGACGGCGCATTCAGAACTCCTTTGGGATTCCAGTCGATCAGAGGTCAAAACACTCATTCACCATCAGGTTATTATTCCAAGCAGAAATCACTCCTTACTTTCAACAAATAGATCAGGACAACGAAACCACTGTTACAGTGCCATGTAGTGCAAATAATGCCTGTTTAAATAATGATGCTTGAACACTGAGATGTCAAAAATGCTCTGAAATACAGAAACCTTACGGAAGTAAATAATGTGCAAAGTTTTAGCATCAGAATACACTTTATTACCATAAAGGAAAATGTCGTGTCACTCTTTACTTACTTTGATCATAAAAGCCATCAGTGGACTTCAAAGAGCCCTTGTCTTTAAGGGGGTACGGGGACAGGCGCTGCCAGGAGTAAGAGTATATTTTTATGCTGATTTGACAGCTCAGTTGCATTTTCTGCCGCATTGATCAAATAAAGCCCAGGCAAAGGAGGACGGGGGGAAATTTGCACCTTGATCATCTGCAGTTTACCATGTGGCATTGAGGCCGGCCTTTGATTAACATCAAAGGCTTTTTAATTTGGCTTGGGAAAGCAAATCTGGCACCAGGAACACATTGAGACCACGACCTAAGAGGAACACCTCTCCAATCTACAGCAGGAGCTCCAACACAGCTGCACTGGCAACACCCTGATTAAACGAGCAGTTTTCAGACCTACACCACTGAGGGGTACAAACAATTTAGGGTGTGCAATACACGAACAATCTTTAGACGAATTCAAACAAGAGACATGCTGAAGAAAACAAACAGATCACCTGGTTGCATACGAATTATTTAAATGATCTTAAAAGATTTGTGGCAAAAAAAAAAAACTACCAAAATAAAAACTAAAATGGGTCAAGTGAAAACCACAAAATGTTCGTTCCATGCTGCGAAAATGAAACTGAAGAAAACAAATCAGCTTCATCACAAACATGAAAAAAAGAAAGAAAAGGGAATCTACCGGGTGAGATGGCTCTCCGAGGCCATGTGGCTTCCACTGAGCCTTTTTTCACAATTACAACTTACACAATTTTACAGTAAGAGAAGTGACACGTGACATCTCGCTAACACGAAATAAAGCAATTATAAAGGAACAATGCAGAGTTTGTGTAAGTGAATATTTTTAGACCTAAACTACTAAAACATTCCCCAAACCATATTACACATTGCATATTCTATGGGATAAAAAGCTTTATGAGAAATATCATCAGCTATAGAACCACAGCACTAGTACATCACAGGACATTACAGATTTTAATGTTCTATTCTAAATCATTTAAAGCTTTCATTCATGGAAACACTGGTGGCAGAGTTTCCTCACACTTAAACCTGACTTGGGTGGGAGTCCCATGTATCTTGGCAACATACTTTGCATTTTCTTCTAATTTTTTCCTCCATCTCCGACAATGATGTGACCTATTTACAACTGGAAAATTCCCTTACTCTTATTTTGAAAGTTAAGTTGACATAAGATGTAGCCTTTCGAGACAAAGTCCACACATACTTTTGCAATATGAGTAACCAAATCGCTTTTTATGCAAGGCTTTACTTTTTTCCAGGAGTTGAGTGATACAAAGTACAAAGATGGCTAACTAAGTTTAGTTAATTATGTTCACTTATACTCTCTACTTATTAAACATTTGCCAGGTCAAAATAAAATAATAAAATAAAAACAACTGGTCCAAGCTTCTCATTTCCACTGTTTACTGTAACACTGACCATGTGAACCACTTCTGGGTAGATCGGTTCGGTGATGACGTTCCTGTTGTGGGTGATGTACTCCACCATCTCGCTCAGCGCGGCTCGTTTCACCTCCTTCCATTTCAGGTCACTCAGTGGGTCTGAGACAAAATCGAAGAGAACGCAGCACTGACGCAACTTCTGGATAAACAGCTTCTCCTGCTCTGCAGGGGGAACATCTGTGAAACAGAGAGAAGAAAGGCTGGAATTAAATTCAAATTCTCTTCACGAAGCAAAATGTCAATGATTTTTAACATTAGAGCAGCAATGATACCGACAGGCTGACTTACTTTTAAATGTTTTGCTAAGCAATCTCTTCATTTTACAACCATATTTTATTTTGCTGTGATCCATCACAAAGGACTTATAATGTTATAGACTGCAAGGCATGTCTCTGAATAACTTTAGGTTTACTGAGCTGTGCTGTGCTTGTTTGAGACAGAACGGTTGCAGCTTTTGTGTGTGCGTTTTCATTTATTTGATAGTTCAGGAAATGCTGGATTTCCTACTGAAAACTCTTGAATAAAAACACCAGATACACATATTTTGTGCTTCTCCAGAGGAAAGAACATTTCGACTTGCTGGCTTTATTCTGGGCACGACTGCATTGTTTCTACAGACTTCACTGGAACTGTGAATTTGTGCACAGCAGCTCAGCTGTTTGCTTGGAGATAAGCATTTTAGTTGATAAAGCAGAATATATCCGGGTGGCACGTCACATGATAGATAATGAAGTTACCAGTGCCCCATGCATCAACTGTGCACAGCAGCTCTCTCTGTGCTGCCAGTGTACCCGGTGATGAAAGCCTGCTGACAGCCAAATAACAAATCACAGCTGCTTAAAGCAATAACCAATCACAGAGTAGAGCAGCCCTGCAGCTGACGTATCCGTGCGCCAACTGTTGTGAAATCCTTTGGTAAAAAATGAAAACTGTTCATCCAAATGATTTCAAACTCAACTCTGCACACACATACACACGTTCCTCTAGTTATTAAAGCAAAAAGCAACCAATTCAACTTAGTGAGGTAATGACTGCTATGTTATCGCCACATCAATGATGCAAAAGATCTAAATCACCCTCTGGGAATGTGGGGCCACACCTACCCGTGTATCATTATTAGCTTGCAATTAAAAAAAATTACATGTTTTTGCAGCCAATGAATTTTGCACAATGAGCTAACCTCCAATCAGTGTCAGTTTAAATGATTTATAACCACTTGACAGCTTCCTTAAAGATATGAACGATTAGAGAAAAGTATGAAAACATTTTTTGTCTGCAATTAAGTAATTAAGTGACAATAACAAAGCTTCTAAACAGAATTATTATATATTAAAATAGATCATAATTTCAATCAACTTTCTGGACTGCTCAGAGGGAACCTGAACAGAGCTTGAAGGGTTTGCACACTCCATACATCATAAGGTGTGCAACAGTGCAAGGTATGAAAGTACGGACGTTTTTATAAACAAGACCTACTCTAAATCTACAGGTAACCATTTTAGCAATTTTAGAAATAGCTATAATGTGTGCTCTCTCCCTTTATCAGCACTCAGGAAGAAGAGCTCTGAATAAAGTGCAACTTACTTTCACCTTTTTTTGACAAAAGTAGAAAGGACGCCATTACTACAAGCAGCCTATATAGCACCAAATAACCCCAGCATTATGCACTCTACTGTGATGGGGCCTTCACTAGGACACAGCTATTTCCCTTTTCTTTACAATGATCAAAACTGTCAGTAGCAGCCTGTAATAAATGACACGAGTCACAGAAAGGAAGCTTCTCCTCTGAATTAGCCTGAGCTCATCCGATTCCCAAGCTCCAGAAAATACCATGAAACCAAGAGAAGTGGATTGGTGCTCATTCATTTTCATCCAACACGGGGATTAGTGTCTTAAAACAGAATGTCACCTTATAAAACCTACCTATGGGGCAGCATTAATCTCTTCATCACAGTCTGTGATTCTTGAGTCTTTCTTTTCTCCCCATTAACAATCTGCATGTGTACCCTACATCACCATGGTGACTGCAGGCAGAGACAGGACTTTGGACCAGGGGGTGACCACTGCTAATCAGAGACGCATGTCTGCTGCTTCTACACTGGAATCAAGAGACCGCTGAATTGCTGATCACATCAGCTATGGCTGAAAAAAGTGTCAGCCAAAGGCATCATGCAAAACATGAATCATGGAGTAAAATAAGTCAGTCAGCACTCCCTGCTACACTCAGTAATCTTACAGATACATTTATAAGCGTCCAGTGGCTTTCTTGAACACTTTGGAATAAAGAGTTAAAACAGCACGGTAATCTGTAATTATATATCTACAGTATTTTCTGTGCAGACCCTGCTTTGCATAAGTTGATACCAGACAAAATGTTAACAGCTGGCACCAATAAAATAGGTCAATTCTAAAAGATTCAGTAATGGAGGCAATGCTCACAGACTAGAACCTCAAATTGCGACTGACAGCACACCTCCATATTAGTCACAGAGGAAACGTTAGCATTTAAAACAGCATGAAACAAAGCTGTCCTATGAGTTCTTTTAGGTAGACTACCCTTTTGAATCAATAATGTATTTGCTTTATAATTCCCCAACACTGTTACAGTGTCAAAGCTTTGTGGTGAAGCTTCCTTACTTTACTGCTGCTTCCTTTCTTATCTAATAGCTCTTTGTTGGCTCTTGTTTTACATTTGTCTGTTTTTATACAAATAGTTATACATGCCATAAGATATTTGGAAAAAACTGGAAGATTTTTGAATTTATATTTAGAAGACTAACTGCCATATTCAAACTACTATCCGCAAACAGGATCCAATTGAGCACAGTAAAAGGTCAAACATCAGCCAAGCTCTTGAGCTTTTGCCACAACATCCATTTTGTATTTCTGGAGCAAGTTTACATAAGAGTGTCTTCCTTTCCAGTGAGGTGCACTAACTGTGAAAGTAAAACTCACGACCACTTTTTGTGTTCATGACTAATATTCAGCTTGCTTCTGCTTAAGTGCGTACAGTGTGTTTAAAAAAATATATATATTAAGCCTTGTTTGGACAGTGAGCACAAATACTTGTCAAAATGATGAACAATCCCCTCTAAATGCATGCAAGTTAATAAAAATATTTATAAGTGTTAAGTTAATATAGTAGCATCTGTTTTACTAGGAAGTCTCAAAATTTTACCCTTAACTCTTTAACGCTTGAAATCCTACAAGGACCCTTTAAGGTCTTTTCTGAATTGAGCTGCTTATAGAACAAAATGACTGGGTGTGCAGATTCGTGAGGGTGGTCTCTGCTTATTCAGCTACCCTTTGAAAAACCCAGAAACTATCATAATGGTCATCAAACAACATCTTTACTGATAAACACTGAGGTGTCAAAACTTGTCATTAAGGGTAGAGGGGAGGTGGTCAAATGTGGTGTTTATAGCGAAAAGAGTAAGATGAATACAGAAAAACGGTTGCTGAGTTATTTGAGGCTTGGTACACCTGCATCAAGTTTTGTTCCTATTACTGTTACAGGCCGACTCATGAGCACCTCGACTCATCAGCCTCTGAGTGCTGAGAGGTCTACCAGCTCCTGTTACACAACAGCAGTAGGGTTTCTGAACAGACCTAAAATATTAAGAGACCTGCTGTGCAACTGCAGACTTCACACACGAGCGTCTCTGCATGGATCAGTGAATAACCTTTACTCATCTAAAAGCTCCAGCATGCATACAGGAAGCCAGCCACGAACACAAATTGCTTCTAAGCACAACTCTTGACTCAGACATTCTGTACTACGGAATATGAAAATAACTGATTAATAAAGTGTCCCTAATGGCAAATGTGGTGCGCTTACCATCTGTCCCTTCAGACACAGGATATCCGAAGGAGGGACCGGTGGCTTTCTGCCATAACTTGCTGTAATTATCACTATGCATATAAATGTCACGAGACCATGTTAACAGCCACATAAGCAACACCATGATACTGACATCACTGTGACAGCAGCAAGCATATGAAATAATTGGCTGCATGTTAAACACACACTGCCACTTCATCTAGAGACAGCTTCCAGCTTCCTTAAGTTTGTCCGAATCAACGTCAACTCAAAAAGAACACTGGAGCTACAACAACATCAAACAACCTTTCTACTTATGTTAGTCACATTGCAACAATACAATACAGACATATACAAACTAACAACAAGCTTTGACCTCACTTCCTATGACATCAATAGTGTTGATGGGGGAGGGGAGACTCAAAACTACCAATCTTACACCCCCCCCCCCCTAAACTAAAGCTAAGCTTTGCAATGTCTTGGCAGAACCCTTCCTTGCTGACATACAAACACAATCACCTCCTTTCTCTTTCAAAAACCCTCGTGCAAACAACACTAAAAAAAACTCTTAAACTCGCCTCCACAAAAGTAATGATACATATAATATCAAGCTTTTTTTTTTTTTTTCTTTTTTTTTTTTTTTTTTAAATCACCAGCTGTGGCTGCTTAACACTCAAGCCCACCTCCTCTTTAAACAGACCAGTACACAGCAGCAGATTTCCTATTCTCACCTCTAAAATGCATGAGGGCCACAGGCTGGAAAGGCCCATTGGCGCTCGGTCCATCCAGAACCATCCCGCCGGCAGCTCTAGTACATGCCAACATCAGTGAGCTGAGGCAGGAAACAGGAGAGAAGAGGGTAGCCCAGGCTAAGGCGAGGAGCCAGCCTCCATTTTAGCACGAACACTGAGCAGAAAATGAAGCTCCCCTGCTGCTGGAGGGAACCAGCTAGTTAGTGATGTCATCCCACACAGAAGCAACCTGGTTGGTTAGCTGCAATCACATGGGCGGGCTGTCAGAATAAATAAACATGAGGAAAGAGACTGGCTATTGGAGTGGGAAGAAAAGGGGTGGGCCAGTTACTGTGATTGGGCCAAAAGAACCTACATCTGTCAAGGAGTTTTTAAAGCACAAACAACTCGCCTGAATTCCATTTAACCGGTTCTGAAATAACCACAAATGGAATAATAATACCATGGAATACAAATAACTGTACAACATGTAGGTTGCTTGTAAGAAGCAGAGGACAAAGGAAACCATTTATTTCTCTTTTAGTCTTTAACTCCCAACAACACCCACATGGAAAAGAAATAAGAAAAACTTATAAAAGACTTGCATCAGCTTTAGCTTGCTTAATCATATAACGCTTATATGATATACTCATGAAAGTGGCCACTTTCTCATTACTTTCATATATTGTTTTAGGAAGTATCCAAAACATGGAAGTTTCATTTATATAATTTTTCAAGGGATCTTATATCTGTTTTCACTCTTATATGCTTTTCATACAAGTTTCACACAAGACAGATACAAACTTTAGAAGATTTATATATATCTTTTCCATATTGGCAAACCTAAATAAAACAAAATACAACAAGGTGTTCAATGCTTAATGTCACCTTACACTGGTCATCAACTAGTGGACCTTTTTTTAATGTCTGCTGCCATTTCCAGCATGCGTGCCAACTTTGTGCGCGTGTGTCTGTGTTTGCATGACAGATGGCTCTTCAGCAGCACAGCCTGAGCCCAGGTGTATGTGACAAGAGAAACAGGAAGGCAGGAAGTCTCAATGTGAGCAACACAGGATGTGCATATGCAGAAAGCCACATTTTGAATCAGCAGCACTGGGGAACAAAAGCCTGCACTGTAAACCTTTGCGGGCACATTGGTGACACAGACAATTAAAAGCAAGAAATCCATACTCCCAGTCACTGGCGTAGCACTCCCAAATATAGTAACCACTGCACCCTTAGAATACAATAGGGCTCTGTAAAACTCTGCACACAGACAAACACAATCAGAACATACACCGACATTTTTTTTTTTGTGCATGCCATATGTGTCATCATACTGAAAGTACAGTAAGCACATACAGACAAGGTGTCGAAACAGTGATTCAGCTAAAGTCATAAGCATTCCTATGCACGAAGAATAACCACGCAAATACAGTGTAGATGGGTGTGAATTAAACAGATTTGGACTACAGTCACATATAATCTAATAATTTTTGCTGCATAAGAAAGCCACCGAGGAGAAAAGACTGCACAAAAAGACTTTGCTTACCCCATTAGAATGAACATTTCATAACCGTAGCTGTGTGACAACCCACAAACATTTCTATTAAAATGTGTGTATGGCATACTAGCCTTCGCAATTACTTCTCTTCTGTGAAGGACAAAAAACGACATTATTTTTTTGCACTATGATTGCTGTCATTTCAGTGACTGGCAGCGTTAGCTAAGATTACATAAAACTGGCCGAGCAACTACAGCAAGGCAACAGGGTTGTTTTTTCTATGCAGTTTCTGCATAATGTGCAAAGAAGGAAGACATTGATATACTCTTGACTGCTTAAAAGTAATTAGGGGAATCATTATTTGTGGATAATATTGTCCAGCAGATGTAACTCTATACAGAGGTTTGGTTAAGCTGGGGGCGATCGTGGCTCAAGAGTTGGGAGTTCGCCTTGTAATCGGAAGGTTGGACAGTCTTGGTCGTTGTGTCCTTGGGCGAGACACTTCACCCGTTGCCTACTGGTGGTGGTCAGAGGGCCCGGTGGCGCCAGTGTCGGGAGCCTCACCTCTGTCAGTGCGCCCCAGGGTGGCTGTGGCTAAATGTAGCTTGCCATCACCAGTGTGTGAATGTGTGTGTGAATGGGTGGATGACTGGATATGTAAAGCGCTTTGGGGTCCTTAGGGACTAGTAAAGCGCTATACAAATAGAGGCCATTTACCATTTAAGCTCAAAAAAGAAAAATAGAATACATAAAGTGTTTTGGAAGTTTCACACTTTCAAAAAAACAAACAAACAAAAAAACAAACAAACACTGTTTTAGGCTAATGTAATGTTTGTGCAAAATGCATTTTGTGTGGTATTTCATAAAGCACATAATGGTGTCACGGTTCCTCCCTGTGGGTTTGCACTTCTCCGCTGGAGGTGCAGGAGGTGTGGTGTGGTTCGAGTCCGGCTGCTGTTTGTTCTTGCACACTTCTTGTATTGCCACTGTTGCTCCTGCTACACAACCTTGAGCTTGTATACGTGTTTGTCTGCAGGTTAGAGGATGTAAAAAGTCTTACACTAAAGTCAACTGTACAAAATGGGAACAACTACACCCCTAATGGATGTAATACTTAACATCTAGTTTAGTTGGTCCTAATATATACGATAATGGAGCACTTCATCAGCAGGAACTAATCTGGGCATATAAAGGGCTCTTTCTTGCCATTTTGTACCTTAGGCATAGTGCATCCATGACCATGAGAAGAAAATACTGGATTACTCATTACAAATGCTACTTTGGCACATGCATTCACCAAACTCGAGCTTTCTGCTGTGTCTGTGCTATTTTTTAAATGCGAAGAAACTTGTGAGATTGCTATAACACAAGCATGGTTTCAGAGCTTTTTCTAAACGTATCATTGATATCAGCAGCACTGCCTAAAATACACAACGAAGTGGTTCATTCACAGGTCTGCTGATCTTCAATGTCACGGTCCTCTGTAAACGCTTAAGGCTCAGATCTATTTGGAGAAACAGACTGATCGACGCAGCTGAGGACACAGGCTCTTTCAACAGTGGCTGAACTTAGGCAGCTTCCAATGATAGGGACATCTTTATCAAGATCCAACCTATTTTTTCTTCTTCTCGTAACGCAAAGATGAATCACAAAGCGATGATACATGCTGATCTGTATTAGTCACATTAGAAGCAGATATATTAAGAAACAAAGCCCAGATTTGTTCAATGTGCCACTAAAAATGTTGCACAAGTGGAAAACACCTGTGGCTGATGACTGCAAGATAAACACGCTTGGAGATCGCATTTAATGTTGCAGCTTAAACCTGGTAACTTGAGGAATGTGTTATTATAATATGTACAACAGTTTAAAAGCTTAAAACGTTTTTCAAAGTTCAAAAACAAGTTTTAGACCTGCAGATATAGTAAACGTGTGTGAATTAATTAAATACCATTTTCAATATTTACTATTCTTCCAAACAAAAGACCACCAATTCAGATACAGTGTCATGTTTTTTAGTAGGATCCTGTCATTTCTGAATGTTGCTGATGCATAAATGAAATATTCACTGCTTAAATATAGCAATGTGTCTGATTCTCTGACTTCTAGCTACAAAACCCTTCTAGAAGCAATGCTGAAAAGTCCAATCGTGCAAAACCAGTGCACAGCTTGAGCAGTTTTAACACCATGATCACTGCCAGTGACTTTTTTTTGTATTTTTATTCATATGAAATGTCTGACCCGGGAAGTTTCTGTCATGAGTTGTAGGGGCCTTTTTCTGCTCCCACATGTATTCAAAGTTAAAGACGTTTCTCTGACATGACATGACAAATAGTGATTTAACGTTAAGATTACTTCCTGGAAGCTTTAGAATGTAACTAAAAGACAACCACAGTAAAAGCAACATTTCGATTCATAAAAATAAAAACTGACTGACGTACACTTTAGTAGTTTGACTTAGACCTGTGTTTTCTGCTAACAGTCATTGACACCTACTAAACAACTGTATTACAGGTAGCAATAACAGAACTAAACACACAACTTATTTAGTTTTAACATCTTCACGTTTGCTGTCATTATCCTGTCTCCCTAGTGCTAGGCTGAAAAAATGCTTAAAAAAAAAAAAAACATAACTGCTGACCATATAACTTCTGTCATCTTTACTGTTTATCCCTCAAAATGAAGATGACTGTACACTGAAGAAGTCAAACATAACTAGCTGTTGGCACACAGTGTGACACCAAAAAAAAAAAAATAGTCAGAACTGTCAGAAGCACTGCAGCTTATTAGACTTGGGACAGCCCACTGTCTCCAGCTGTCCCTGCTCCGTGCTTCGTCATTTGTGTCCATTGTGTCTTTGACTAGTGCTGAAGCCCGTGTACCTTTCTCACTGATAAGATTCATTTCAGACAATTAATAATTTACAATGAACTACGCTCATTCAACAGGAGAAACACAACAACGGGAGAAACATAACAATTTGTGACGCATAAACTAAATCCAAACTACTTTGAATACTAGTAGCTACATGTTTATAAAAGAGCAGAAATGTCCCAACTTAACCTGCGACAATAAAAATAATATTTTAGTACCCACCAGAATCTGCCGTGACATAGGCATTTAGCCTCGTCACTATCTGTAACATTTTACTCTACACAATTTCTCTCTCATCCAACTGTTTACTCAATAAAACATATCTCAGAGTTAGCACGAACTACTGTTCACAGACTAATAAACATTCTCGGTCATTATGATTTCATTATGTTGTTTTTGTAAGGCTTTTCCTGGTGTCCTTCTGTTTAAGTGTTTTATTTTCCTTATGTTTTCTTTTTTACATTGTGTACAATGTTTGCATATCTGCGGTCTGCCGACTGTTAGTTATATCCATTAAAGTGCCCCTTAAAACAGTTTCAACTTATAAAGGAACATGGGAAAGTTTTGCATTGCCATTAAGCATAGTCTCATTAAAAAGGTAAGGACTGCAAATTTCATACACTATGTTAACTGTACCCTCAATTAAAAAAAAAAAAAAAAATCAGATTAAAAAGTATTATCTGTTTTAAAACTTTGGTTACAAGTAGATATACTCATGTCCTTCAACATCACCTCTCATATTTGACACTCTAGCCACAAGGTGGCACCAAACCCTGTGAGACCAAGGCTCCATGAAGGAGAGCTCCTGCTTTAAAAGAGAACCCATACAGAGGGAGCAACTGTTGTTGTTCTGTGCTTTTTGGCACATGTATATAACACTTGCAATGAGACAAAGAAAGAGGAATTAATCTCCTGTTTACTTGCCTCAGTCAGACAGATCTCCAGCTGAACATTATGCCAAACACAAAAAAACAAGTTTGGATTTGTGTATTTTGTCTTATAAAATCTACACACAAAAAAAAACGGCAGCTCACCACATCGGGTTTCAACAGAAACCAAACTATCGTCCAAACAAATGCAAAAATTTGAACCATACAGTCAAAGAAAGCACACACGAATCTGGAAGTTCATGGGAAAGGCCTGCTTCTGGTCAGGGTTTTTAAGTCTCGCCTCAACTTTGCGGCTCTGCGGGACAGGCTCACGGACATGTGTTTCCATCAGGAGGTGGTGAACATGCCTGGAATGAAAACAGGCCAAGCGAGGAGCCTGTTTGGACAGGACTAAGTGATAACATCTACTTGGCCACTGTGGGATAATGTTTTGCAGAATGTTATCAAAGCTCTCATTGGGGTGTGGGAAGTGAGCAGGCTGTATCAGAAATGAAGTTAAGCCTATTGGTTTCCTCACACGTTACAAAGGTAACGGCTAGCTAAGATAAAGACACAATCATTTTTTTATGGCAGAGCATAAAGACACAATGAACAATAAATGGCCTGTTATCATGTTGCCACCTTAGGAAATCCAACTTTGCTCTACATGCCAAGGTTTCCATAGACAGAAATAACATTCGTAAATTCTCCTTGAAGAACGCTGCCTTTGCTCTACTGTGAGCTTACAAGCCTCCCACCGATGACGAAAAACAAAAACAAAAGCGCTCTTTTCTGCACACACGGCATCAGTGCCAGAACGTCCACAATATCTTTTACCAAATACAGAAACTTTTGAGCAAGTAACCCAACGAGACTGCATTCACCACCATTCGGGGTTACATCAGTTCCATAAACTTTACACTGCTGTTGCATCAACTGTAAATAATCTAACAATCCAGGAAATATCTGTCCTTGAAAGGAGATGGATAATTCTCCCTACCCACTCTGAAAGTGTCGGGCACATTTCCAATGTCCCAACTTTGTTTCACTTACTAAACAGAATAGTCATCTGGGGACCACTAAAATACCCTTTTCCTACGAGATTCTTATTTTTCCTGAGTCTGAACATTTAGAAAGAAACAGAAACAGTATAACCAATTCCTGTTGTGCCATTGCCACTATCAGTTATAAAATTGTTTTTGAAGTTTAATTACATGATTATTTAACAGCCAACAATGTCAATATAACTGTCTGTAAAGCATACCACTATGTTAGGTAACTATAATTAAAGTACTGAGAAATTATGCGTGCAGTCATCCATGTATACACAGGACAATGCTGACAATATGCATTTATTGTGTCGCAGCAGTGTTTGCTCGTTGCTCTTGGATCTGGCACTGAACTTGGACACTAAATATCCATATACATCTGTAAAGTTCACGAGGAAAGACAGGAGGAGGAATAGTAATAGCTGGCAGACATGTCTTATCTGCTCACTGGCAACATTCGGAAACACAAGGGCCGTGGAATTAAAGCTTTATCTCTGGATTATCACTAAATATAGATGCTTGGGTTAAATCCAGAGCAAAATCCATGCCATGCATGTCCTCTGTTTGTTTCCACATATTGCATAATGTCATGTTCAGCCTGGTATTAAAATGGGGGTGATGCAGCAAGGGATGCTCATGGGAACTTCTGTGGGGAAGGAGTGACTAAATAATTGAGTACGTGCTTGTTAGTACATATTTCTGTGAGGTGTGCACTTATCTAGATCTGCATTTGAGACATTTCTTACATATTAAACATACACAGGCAGACCAGGTAGTTTTCTCCACCTGCCAAATTTGGTTGATTTGATTTTTGAATTCTGTGCAAAACCCTGAAGCGTGAAAACATTACCTCAACTCCGTTCTCTATGAATATATAACAAATGCAAATTCTACCAAATCGAGCGCACTCTGTAGTTCATTATGTGATTACATAAAATGGATTTCAGACTGTCACACAGGTGAATACCTTTAAAAGCAGGAAGTTTCTGCAGTTCCCTGTTGTTGCTCAAGCTGAAGCGAGAGGAGCTCTGCCTCTTGTCCTTTTTGACAGGTGTCTGGGAACCTGGCTGCTTCCCCTTTAGTAGCTGAGTTGTTGGAGGAACACTATTGCTAGCCTTCCTGTTAGAGCTCTGCTGAAACAAGAGAAAACACACATTAGTTACACGGACATAAGAGCAAAGACACACTAAAAAAAAAAGATGCAGGTATAAAATATGGGCGAATGAACCTCTGCAGAAATCTAATAAAAATGTGTGCATGCAGCCACCAGCCAAGGAGCACAACTGGTACTTTTAATTATATACACTGAGTTGCCATCCACTTGACAAAATGCTCATTAAAAAAAACAAACCCGTTTACCAAATGTACAATTACTCTTTACAATAGTGCATCATCCTGATGTGGGATCACCTGAAAGCAGCAAGTTCAACTGATCCAGCCTTCCTACTAGGATCCATTTATCAGTGTGGACCTGATGACACAGAGCTTAATTCACCTGATGCAGCTGTGGAGTCTGAGTCACAAGAGATTTATCAAATTCGCTTAAGACCCAGACAAAGTTGGCCACAGTCTGAGCCACACTACAAGACAGACAATCAGTCTGTGCCACTAGAAAGCTGTTGTGTGAAGTGGAAAATGCCGCTGTGCTGACTTCTGCTATGAACTCGATTACATATTAATGTACTGGAAAGATCTGAATTAACTCATGTAAGTATATTAGGCCAAAGTAGAAACATCTGTCATCTATGGTTCTTCTCATTTAATGCTTCAAATTTTCATTTGTCAGTTATGGTTGCTGACAACAAGCCAAATGAAAGTTACATATATATTACATAACAGCCTTTACAGTTATGCATTTCTGGTTGACAGAGCATATGGGAAAAAAGGAAGGGTGGGGGCAGTGACAACAGCTTGCAGCCCAGCGATTTTAATTTGACACAGGTTGGTGCACTAGCTGATCTAATACATGGCTGCTGACACGCAAGTCTAATGCTGGCAGAGCCTGAAACTTTCAGCTTGAAAAAATAAATAAATAAATAAATAAATAAATAAATAAATAAATTTCAGTAGGTCGGCAAGGATGACTAATATATGTAATTGTTAGCCAGCTGTTAGCCAGCTGTTATTAAAGGACAGGTTTTAAAATAGAACAGATAAGGCCTTTATTGTAATTGTACAACGCAAATGTGGAAAATAATAGGGATTATATTAAACTGGTAACTACATAAAGCTCTGAAATAGATATAAAGCTTAATGAAATTATCTGCTAACTGACAAGTGTGGATTTTATAACTCAATAAACTGGACTGTGTATATAACACAAGGCAATAAAATAGTGTGTTTCCCACAGATTTAGCTTGTACAGTCATGGCCTAAAGTTTTCATTTCATGTTTTTATAATATGGTAAAAACATAATCATAGGCATTTGATAAGCTTTTGTTGTCAGTGTGACATGCTGGATGTCAGCTTCGGGGCTAAGTCCAGAAGCTTATAAAAATGAATCTGATCTCTTGGCACAATAACTCTGAACCAGTGTGAATGACTACTGTAAAAACTCAAGTTGCATATTGTATACAATACAAAATTTGTGCCATGACTATAATCTGTGTGTATGTGTGCCTTTGTGGTTTATATGCAAATTGGACACGGGGGGGGGGGAGATCTCTTGAAAGGATGAAAAGAAAAATATGTAAATGTTAAAATGAGTCAAGTGTACTCGGACAGACTTCAAAAGACCTTGCCACCTAAACTCAGTCCATCTGTGGTGACACCGGAATACAGCCTGGTTGAGAACATTGTAATCTGTGCAAGAGCAGGACTACCTTTTGCTTTCTAGGCAGCACAAACAGCTGCCAGCTCTCATTCCACACGCGACATAACTGCATTCAAATGCTTGCCTTCCTTTAAAAAAAATTAAAGCGCCTCTAGTTGTTTGAGTTCAGTCATTATCATCATCCCATTTTACTAGTTTTATTAGTACAGGGAGGTCAAATGTAAGGCCAGCAGACCAGAATGAGCATGGCAAAGACTCCAATCCTGCACGCCAGACAGCTTTAGAAAATATGAAGGAGTTCATAGATTCCTATTGATTAATCACTCCCTACTCCCATTCATACTCCTACAAAGCCATTAAGTAAGAGATAAACAATTAAATGACAGAAAGTTCATGTTTTTCCAATATTACAGTAAGTCCACAGTTGTGATGGACTGAGATTTTCAAATTGAGATGGCCAACACAAGTAGTCCATACTCCCATATTTCACTATGGTGTTCATGTGACTCACATCCATCATTAGTTAGCTCGCTACAGCAAATTTGGTCACAAAGAAGAATTTTCCCCTGATGAGTTCAAAGAATCATGAGACCTAAAACAGAATAAGCTTTTCTTGTTCCACTCCACAGGAGGCTTCCTGTCCTTTTGCATGAGTACTTGCTGTCAAGTGAAAAATATACAATTTCTGCACAAGTATATAACATAGGCATCCTGGTTTGTGGAGGCCTTTGTGATGCATTTAAGTATTCTGAATCGGCACTTCAGGAGCAACATTATAAATTGTAATCTGCAAAACACTGAATTGATAACAAGACAATAAACTAGATATACACAATAAAACTTAAGCTTTATCGTGTCCCTCTTCATTTTTTTTAAATTGAAAAAATAAGTTCAGCATGTACGTTCATTTGTATTGCAACCACAATCACTAATACTGGAGACCACTATCATGCAGTAATAATCCAATTATAATGTAATACTCCTCTTGCAAAGCTGGTGTCACTAAATTCCATTTAATTTTAAATGACTTGGAGGTAATTACATCAAGTTGAAAAGGTTATCCCAACCCTTGCGGTCTCTGTTTGATCTGTGATGAGTCTAGGGTGTGTTGGTTTTTTTTAACTGCTTGTTTAGCTTTTAATATATCATTTACAAGTTTCTATTTCCTCTATCTAATCTAATGTTATATATCGCTCTGTGTTTAGGGTCTTTGGTAATGTATATGCTCATTCTATTTGAGTTGTTCTCTTGGGCAGGGGACTATCACAAACGAGATCTGACATCTCAAAAGTCCCAATTTGAGGGTTAAATACATTTTAAATAAAAATAAAGTTATGTGTTCTTAGAGTGGTTTTCCTTGTTAGCATACCTCATGTTCTGAATTCTCCTGTCCTCCACTCTTCCCCACTTTGCCAGACTTGGGAGACTCCTGCAAAAACATTTTCAATCAAAAGATTATAAACTTGATTTAATTAAATGAAGTTTATATTGGTTGACAACATCAGGTGAATGCAATTGGTGAATGCCGCCTTGCACAAATCCAAGCTAAATATAGCACGCCTGCCCACCCAGTCTCGCACTCCTGTTTAACCACACTGTAAAGTCTGCTGTTAGCTAGCTCACGTTACACGACCCGAGGTTTCAGCTTCTAAAAGTCCTTAAATTTACACCAAAATAACACACACGTGCAATGTAAGTATCACTTTAAGATAAGGGTACTCTATTTACATAACACTGCACAACGTGCCAAGTGCTAACATGACGGCAGGATAGGGCTAGCAGGTAATGATTGCAGGCTGGCTAACGTTTGTGTGATGGGACACTGCGCTGGTAGCAAAATGTCGTATTATACACCCGGCACGTTATCAATAAATTCAATGAAATGTAACTCGTGCAAAGTTTGTTCACTATGGACACGGCCTGCTAGCTTTTGTCTAACTCACCTTATCTTTTTTCGTTTTATTCGGCATTGTACAAGCGTAACCGCCCTTGCTCCCCTCACGGATACTCCACAACCAAAACCTTGACAACTCTCAGGACAGCACACTGCAAGGCGGTTCAGTCTGCCCTTACGCTGTGATTGGCTGTTTTCAGTCAGCTGACTCTGGCGCGTCACGCTAACGATGGCCAGTGTAAAGGCACCGAGAGCGCACCCTGCCGGTGACAGGACAGCAACACATAGGATTACAGGCTCCCGATACTTTGGATTACAGCCATCGACAGCATACTTCCTATGGTCATTCCATGGAAAATCAATCAGTGCCTCCCACATGACCCCCTCATAATGAGTTGGCAGTGTATATATATATATTTTTTATTACAGATACATGTTCAGGTACAGTTTTTATTTTACTTATTCCTTTTCATTCAATTTTTCGTCTAAAATCTTTGAGCATCCCAATCCTGGCACATACCATAGTTTCAGGAGCGAATCTGCTAAAAACTCGTCTCCATAGTTGTGTTTCCTTAATGTTTCTCCCAGTGTTTTTGGCTCTTGTTCTTCTAATGTGTTTGAATATGTAGAATTATCTTTAATAAGTGATTTTATCCAAACTGTGAAGCAATTTGTAACTAGGTTTAAAAAATCCTATATAAATAAAGTTGTTATTATTATAGTGGTAGTAGCAGTAGAAGTAGTAGTATTATATACTGCAGAATTTTGGGTAGACTCGGATGGTGAAAACAAATTATAACATTTTATACCAGGCTGAACCATCTTCGTTATGTGTCAAAATAATTTTCCTTTATAGTTATATTTTTGGCTAAATATATTCACGCACCTGTAAAACCAGTGGTAAATGGCCCGTATTTGTATAGCGCTTTATTTAGTCCCTACGGACCTCAAAGCGCTTTACACTACATTCAATCGTTCATACACTGGTGTGTGGCAAGCTACACAGCTGCCCTGGGGCGCACTGACAGAGGTGAGGCTCCGCCACCTACCTTCTTCTTTCAGCTGGTTGAGACCCCTACTAGGCCGGAGCTTTCTAGAATATTTGAACAGCTTGGTAGAACCTTCTTTGAATGCACAACGACTGCCATCTACTGGTAGTTAACAGGAACCCACACGTGTAAAATGACTTGGACATATAGGATAAAAGCAGTGCGGAATGCATGAAAATATCTAAATCGATGTTTAAGCTTATGAGTTTAAGTCTAAGGAGCTTGGGGAAAAAAGCGTCTGGACTTCTTTAGGTTGCTTGAAGACGTTTCACTACTCATCCGAGAAGCTTCTTCAGTTATAGGGTAAAATGGTGGAGAGTCCAGACTCTTTTCTTCCCAAGCTCCTTAGACTACAATGACCTGGATGACTGAGAACCTTCACAGACTTATGAGTTAAACATGTGCCTTTCCACAAATAACAAAATGGGTAAGCCTTAATTTGATCATTTGTATCTTAGAAGAAGCTTAAAGATAGATAAGCAGAAAAGTAGAAGAGGAGACAAAAAAGGAAGTTATTTTTGGATGAATCTGACTACAGCAATGATGTATTATATAAACCTTTCCTTCCTCTTTAGGAGTTTCTCTGTCCACTTTTACTTTTTCAACACAAACATCTATATCCTTGTAGCTTCAATCTGGCAAGAAATATCAGTACTGTGGAAAAGACTTCAGTGAGGTTACGTAAAAATGAACAAATTCCCAAATTATAGCCAAAAAAAGAAGCCTCGAGTTCTTTTGGCTTTTCCCCGTTTGTCTTTCTTTCAATTTGTTCCCAATAAAGGCATAATTATCAGACTTATCTGCTATTTCTTGACTTCCCCTCAAGCATTTTGCTTTTTATTACACAAGATTTTTTGCTTTTTCCATGGAGAAACTAAAAAGGCAACTGGAGAGCAAACAATCTGCCCAAGGGCAATGCTTCATTCATATGAAGCAAAGAAAAAAAAAAAAAGGGGTGGTTCTTCTCTTTCTTTCACTCTATGTTTAAGCAAGCATTGGTTTGGTAGCTTATGATTCATAAACAGTGTTGACTTCACTGGTTTTAAATGAAAACAGTATACTTCAAACATGGAAATTACAATGTCACATCATCACTTTATATTTATCAAGATATAAATTTCTGTCAAATGATGGATAAAGAATGTCTTTAAAAAATCCTGGTGAGAAAAAAAAAAGGTTCTAAAATAATGTTTGTACTTCATTTGAGCTGAATTAAGAAACCCTTTTGACATAGCTTTCTACTTGGTGAGAACAAAGTCTAAAGCAGTTCTTCGACTACAAGTGAACACTAAGTTTCATTGATTTTCTCGATAGATAGAAAGATAGATAGACAGATAGACAGAGTGGACAGGTTAACCCACCTGTCCAATCTAAAAATGCAGCATACTATACATAAAACACGAGACTTGTGTTCACTCATCAGTAACAATGACCAAATAGCTTAACATGGTAAACCTTTATTAATGGTTTTTGCACCGTTTCAAATAACAGTATCGTGTTTTGTTATATTTACAATAAAGAACAAACTTTGGAATGTCAAATACAAAAAGAACAAATGCATCAATACAACTCAATACAAAAACAAAAATAACAATCTGAAAACTCTAAACATCTAAAGGAATGACTGAACTGCATGTGGTCAACGCAAGTGGAAATAAAGTTACGATGGTCATCAAAAGTGTTTAGGAACAGACATTCCAGGCTCATTTACAACATGTAACATTAATTTTTTTTTTTTTATAACATTAGTTTTGTTTTTTTAAATCTAAACAGGAAATGGAAGCTGATTAGTCCACCTCTTCCATCCTAGATGTGTCATCATCTTCCCCTTCAAGAGGGGGCATGTCCTCAGTGGGTGCAGAGGTGTTATCGTCAGATGTCACATCATCTTCATCAATACCTGGAAGGAAAATAGGAGCAGATCAGTCAGCAAAGCAGGGTTAACTCGTTTACTGGCAAACATACCACCAAAAGATACAAGATTTAACAGATACTCACCAAGACCTAGTTTGATCATTCTGTAGATGCGGTTGGAGTGGGTCTGTGGGTCATCCAGTGTGAATCCTGAGGAGAGCAGGGCGGTCTCGAAAAGAAGGATGACCAGATCTTTCACAGACTTGTCATTCTTATCGGCCTCTGCCTTCTGCCTCAAGGTCTCCATGATTGGGTGGTCAGGATTGATCTCAAGGTGCTTCTTTGCTGCCATGTATCCCATGGTGGAGTTATCCCTCAGCGCCTGAGCCTTCATGATCCTCTCCATGTTGGCCGTCCATCCATATGTGCTGGTGACAATGCAGCAAGGGGAAGAAACTAGGCGGTTGGAGACTGTGACCTGCAGAGGAAAACAAAAGCCACCGGTATCAATCAGTTGAACAAGAAAACAAATTCCGTTGTTATATTGTCATTTGGTTTCATCAGCTTACCTTTTCAACCTTCTTCTCCAAGATATCCTTCATGATTTTGCATAGGTTCTCAAACTGAGATTTCTTCTCCTCCTGCTTCTTCTTCTCCTCCTCATCCTCAGGCAGCTCCAGGCCTTCCTTGGTTACTGAAACCAAGTTCTTGCCCTCAAACTCCTTCAGCTGCTGGACACAGTACTCGTCGATGGGCTCAATCATGTAGATGACCTCCAGGCCAGCTTTGCGAAGACGCTCCACAAAGGCAGAGTTGGCAACCTGGTCTTTGGTCTCACCTGAAATGCAGGCATGATAATGTTGTTCATTCATGCCATATTGCCCACATGAGACAAGTTTTGTTTGCCGAACGCATGCTTTTGATTGGCAGTTTTAAAAGTGTCCTCACCAGTGATGTAGTAGATGTGTTTCTGGTTGTCCTTCATACGTGTGACATAGTCCTTCAGGGACACCATCTCATCTCCAGAGGCTGATGTGTAGTACCGCAGAAGCTCAGAAAGCTTCTTCCTGTTCTGGGAGTCCTCATGGATGCCAAGCTGTAATAAGGAAAACAGTCAACTGTTATCAACAGTGCAGATTTATTCAGCTGAATGTGCAAAAAAAAATTGCAGGCGCTACCACTGGCTGCATTCAATTGTTGTTAAGCTACTTTATAATATTCATACTGCTAGAGCTAAATTATTCAAGCAAAAGAATTAAAGACAAGATCTGGTAACCTTGCACCTCACTCAGTCAAGGCTGTGGATACTGACCTTGATGTTCTTGGAGAACTGCTCGTAGTACTTCTTGTAGTTGTCCTTGTCCTCAGCCAGTTCTGTGAAAAGCTCCAGGCACTTCTTGACCAGGTTCTTGCGGATGACCTTCAGGATCTTGCTCTGCTGCAGCATCTCTCTGGAGATGTTCAGTGGCAGGTCCTCAGAGTCCACCACACCCTTGATGAAATCTGATAGGAAGCAGAAAGGAAACTGTTAAAACTCTAAAGATTCCATTGTGTCATTTTCATTATGATAATTCTATTATTGTTAGGGAAATTGTAATCCACACTTTAATACTCACTGAGATACTCTGGGATGAGCTCCTCGCAGTTGTCCATGATGAAGACTCTGCGCACGTACAGCTTGATGTTGTTCTTCTTCTTCTTGTTCTCAAAGAGGTCGAAAGGAGCACGCCGAGGCACGAAGAGCAGGGCACGGAATTCAAGCTGACCCTCTACTGAGAAGTGCTGTTAGGCAAACAAATAAAAATTAAAAATTAAAGTGATTATATATTGGACTACATTATATCAGACATAATTTTCCTCCTATAAAGTACTGCTACATTTTTAGGTATTTTTAAAATAACATCTCAAAAGCCCAACCTTAACAGCCAAGTGGTCCTCCCAGTCATTGGTGAGACTCTTGTAGAACTCTCCATATTCCTCATTCGTGATGTCATCTGGGTTTCGGGTCCACAGGGGTTTGGTCTTGTTCAATTCTTCCTGGTCAATGTACTTTTCCTTGATCTTCTTCTTCTTCTTCTTTTTGTCCGACTTGTCATGGTCATGTTCTTCATCTGATCCAACATCCTCAATCTCAGGTTTGTCCTCATCCTTCTCCTCATCTTTCTCCTTCTCCTCCTTCTCTTTCTCCTCCTCTGCCTCGTCGTCACTCACCTCCTTGTCCCTCTCTTTCTCCACCTGAAGGAAAATACATTTGGTCACACACTAAAGAATTTCCCTACACCTTAGCCTTAGGCATAGCTGGACAGGCCATCAGGCATACAGGGCATTTGCTTGGTGGGCCGATGGTGATTTTTCGTTTTTATGGGCCGATGATTTTTTTTTTTTTTTTTTTTTTAATAACAGTATAAACAATGAAAGGTGATGGATTGGCCAGATGCTGGCAGATGTGTAAAAAGAACTCAGTTGTTTGGTGGTGGCTATGGCGGAGCTGCCACAAGAGGCCAGGTGGATGAGGGAAAGGGGAGGCAGGAGGAGCAGAGACCCGAGGCGGCCGCCCGTCCGAGTGTCAGGTGAACTGAACTTCAGGTAAGAAGTTATGACCTGCAGTCTATCTGGATCAGATTTAAACCAAGTTTAGGTGGAGTTTATTTTCGTTGTGCTGAGTTTTTACCGTCAGTTACAATAACTTGTACTGCGTACTAGCTAGCATGACAGAGTTTCTACAGCTGAGTGGGTGCTATGTTACTGATAGTGAACTTTATTCTATTCATAAGGTTAGTTAGTAGAGTTGCCAACCGTCCCCTGAAAAATGGAATTGTCCCGTATTCAGAGAAAATATCACGCGTTTCGTATTGAGCTGAAAAGGAACAGTTTGTCCCGGACTTCAGCTAGAATGGAAAAAGACACAAAGCTGGAGTTTTTCTGTCTTTACGCTGTCAGCTGTCTCTTCAGCTACCTTCACACTGCAGGTCTTAATGCTCAATTCCGATTTTTTGATCAAATCCGATTTTTTTTGTCTGCTCGTTCACACTACAAATAAAATGCGACAGCGAACGCGCTCTAGTGTGAACGTTCAAAGTGGCCCGCATGCGCAAAAGAAGATGTCACACACACAACGCGCTCCGTTTAGACACAGAGCAAACAATATCGTTTGACTGATGGCCCTTAATATAAAGACTTCGGACTTCATGTTTCCCAATTTTTGCTTTAAGTTATTTTGTTATTTCC
Source organism: Copadichromis virginalis (assembly GCF_057382275.1). Classification (NCBI taxonomy): domain Eukaryota; kingdom Metazoa; phylum Chordata; class Actinopteri; order Cichliformes; family Cichlidae; genus Copadichromis; species Copadichromis virginalis. The sequence continues at coordinate 5,539,235 of NC_140632.1, read as the reverse complement.
ATAATAATGTAAATAACTTAATCATTATCCTTATTGCTGTTTTAGAGGAGCGGTGCTTCAAGGGATAGTTGCAGATTTCTGTCAGAATCTGAAGATTATGCAGTACAAATAAAATGTTCACGTTTCTCCAACGTTGTCTTCCCAGCAGTTTCACCAGATGGCCAGGAAGCGTTCGCGATGTCTTATCGGGCGCTTCTCCGGCACTGATAATTGGCGTCTGTCTTGTGTCAGTGACGTAAAAGACGGATTTAATGTGACTTGACCGTTCACACAGCAGTCGCTTTCTGAAACATCGGATGTGTATCGGATTCAGTACCACATATGAAAGTGACCCAGATCGGATTTGAAAATATCGGATTTGTGCCGTTCACACTGTCATACCATGATCGGATATGGGTCGCATAGGGTCAAAAAAAAAAAAAAAAAAAAAAAAAAAATCGGATTTGATGCGCTTTCGCCTGCAGTGTGAACGTAGCCTTCTTCTCTCATTCAATCGTGAAACTGATCAATGATCAGCTGATCGGCTCTCTTGCTTGTTTATCGCCCACTTTGCGCCAGAAAGAGGAAACCAGCAGATGTCGCACTAAGCAACAGCAGCACGTTTAAGCTTGATCAGCTGTTGTTAGAATTTATTTAATATTAATTTCTAGTATCAGCTGATGTTTGCTGGAGTCACAGCTGTAAAAGCTGCTGGTCATTATGTCGGTTTGGTTATCTGGGGAGAGGGAAGCATGAAGTTGAAACCAGGAGATGTCCTTACTGAATCATCAGAGCTGAACAGGTGATGGAGAAACAGGTTTACCTTTTAGGTGACATGAATGAGTTGAAGTTATGAACTGTTTCTGAGAGACAAATAACACCAGGTTCCTTTTCTAAGTAGCTGACAGCTGGTAACTGTGCAGGGGCGGGTCTAGCAAAGCTTTGCCAGGGGCCCAGGTGGGGCATTAACAGGGAGAGGGGGGCACAAAGAAATACTTTTCTTTCTTATTCTCATTTAAAATATCTAGCTTTTATTAAATAATTATCTGAATCTTACAACCAAAGTTTTTATCTGATGTACAACGTATTGAAATCATACATATACCAACAAGACAGTGTACATCACTGTCACAACAGCGTTTGTTTTCATTCAAAGGCTTTATGGTTTTTCCTATAATACCTGGTGGGCCGGTCTGTAGTCAAAATGCCCGGGCCAATTTTTTGTCCCAATCCAGCCCTGGCCTTAGGGAGTCACTATTTTATAATATCAGTGTTTCCGAGATTAATTGAGCAACTTTCTCAGAAGTCTTAAGTGCAGAAGCTATCTGCAATAGTTACAAATGTAATTCTTCTATGGGATCATTAAATATGACTTAAGTACTTACAAATAGCGTAATAGGGTAGCCAATGAACTGTGAGTGCTTCTTAACAATCTCTTTGACCCTTCGCTCTTCAAGGTATTCTGTCTGGTCTTCTTTGAGGTGCAGGATCACTTTAGTTCCACGTCCCAGTGGTTCAGCTGTAGAGGAAGACTATAGGTCAGTATACTTTATAACCACTGGGTTAAATGATTAATAATTCACTTCAAATTCGGGGTTATATCACTTACAGTTGTCTACTTTAACTGTGAATGAGCCACCAGCAGATGATTCCCAGGCGTACTGCTCGTCATCGTTGTGCTTGGTAATGACTGTCACCTTCTCGGCTACCAGGTAGGCAGAGTAGAAACCCACACCGAACTGACCGATCATGGAAATGTCAGCTCCAGCCTGCAGAGCCTCCATGAACGCTTTGGTGCCGGACTTTGCAATTGTGCCCAAGTTGTTGATCAGGTCGGCTTTGGTCATGCCAATACCTGTGTCAACTAGGGTTAGAGTACGCTCCTCTTTGTTGGGAATGATCTCAATTTTGAGGTCTTTGCCAGTTTCCAGCTTGGAAGGATCTGTGAGACTCTCATAGCGGATTTTGTCCAGTGCCTGACAGAGCAAAACAAAATGTTAATTGTTTAAACAAATTCCAGAATTTATTCTGTATTGATAATAATATAATTAAATTTCTTAAGGGAAAAAAAGCATGTAATTTAATTAATTAATTTTTTTAAATAATAAACACAGCAACACAGACTAATATTGAAAACCTACATCTGAGGAGTTGGAAATAAGTTCCCTAAGGAAGATCTCTTTGTTGGAATAGAAAGTGTTGATGATCAGGGACATAAGCTGAGCAATCTCAGCCTGGAATGCGAAGGTCTCTGCCTCCTCCTCCATTGGTTGGTCATGCATTTCAGGCATCTGAGTGAAGACGGAGAACAAATATTGTTTTTTAGAAAACACATTGACTAAAGTGACTGGAACACAATATAAAATACAATTTTTATAACACTAAATGTTTGCATCCCAGCAATGTACACTTGAAAAACACTGCCAATCCTTCTTATGTAAGATGTTGCAGTTACAGCTTATCCTTATTAAGTAGCCTCGATGTTACATTAAGGAATTAACAGCAGTCAAACGAAAGCAAATTCTCTGTAGATGTGTAGTATATAGTGACTTTCCTGGGTTTCTTTCTTGCTTACTTTCATAATTTTGTATTAAAAAGGTACAAGGACCTTTTTTTTCCCCTTCTTGGACTGTGAATTTAATCTCTGCTTGGTTATTGGCTAATCAGAGATTAACACGTGGCTTGAATTGCATATCCGTGTCAGCAGAAATGACTCCACCTGCTGGTTTCCCAGGTGAAGTGCAGGTTTCTAGAAGGTACGAGGAGGCAAGAAGAACTCTCTAGCAGTTTCCATAGGAATCAAAAGCTCCGCCTCTCATACAGCTGACGAGATTAAAGGAATGCACACTCTGTACCTACTGATTTTGCACTGAATTAAAACCTGGTACAAGGATAAGGTGGCCCAAAAATCTTGCAGAAATTTTAGCACAGGAAATTTGATTAAGGTTCAAACAGTTAAACCCCTGCTTAACATAACACCTTCCTCCCAAATGCATCACTAAAGCATCCTGCCATGTGGCTACTGTCCCGCAGGTTTGAATTCTGAAATGAGGCACAATAGGAATCAAATTCTTATTACCGTTTATGAAGCTGACATTAATATTCTCAGAGCAGATATTAATACTTTTTAAATCAGTTTTTAAAGACCAAGTGCTGTAACTAGACTTCACCCTTTCTTCACTTTAGCTTCACTTTTTATCCAGACATGACAAAAATGTCAGCTTTGTTTATAAATTAATGTCAAATAAGCTAACATTTAGTACTATTAAATCTGAATTTCAGGGAGTGTAATATTTTCGTATCCCAAATGTCTGTGGTAAGGCTGTTAATGTATTTACCTTGGTTTGCAGTGTGCCAAAACCTCCTGAGGAAGATGTGTAGAGATCCTTCCTTATTCACAGGTTCGTTGACTGCTAATGCTCCTACGGAAACTGGTGTAACGGTGCGGTTTTTATACCCTCTATACCATTCGAGAAATCCTCCTGACACAAGCTTCCAGAACCGTCTGGAATCCTCCTGCTCGGTGGTGGCCATTCACTGGCCCGGTGGCCTGTCAATCATGGTGCGTGTACGTGCCTCTCTGCCTTTCTTGGCAGAAGGAGGCGGGATTAAGGGAGGGGTCGCTGAGCCTAATGAGTAAGGCATGTGAGAGCAGAAACTAAAATGAACCATGCTGTATTCACTGAAAACTCCAGAATACATGATAAATCAAACGATGTAATTGATAAATGTAAGCCAGCTGTATAATGCGCTTCTCTAATACAACTTTTCACCTTTCAGTATTATTGTTTGCAGGAAGCAAGAACAAGTGATAAAATAAAGTGCAGTAGATCAATAAAAAGTGACAGGTGTCATTTTTAAAATATATTTTATTACAAATTTGATTGCTTTTCATAAAAAATGTTACAAAAGAGATACAAGTCAAACCCCCAGTGACTCAATAATACTCTTAGTGATTGTCAGAAGTTTTACAAGTGGCTGATACAATATAAACTAAAGCCACTGTGGTCTGTATTAATTCCATCAACTTTTTCTGACTAGCACATTGTTTACTAACAGAAATTCTGCTAAAAAATAATGTACATTTAAATTAGGAACATAAATTACAAAAATAAAAATGAAAGCCAGAAAAAGTCTAGTAAATAATTTAGTCAACTTCCTCCATTCTTGATGTGTCATCGTCGCCTTCCAAGACTGGCATATCTTCATCAGTGGGCTGAATTATGTCTTCAACTGCAGAATCATCATCATCAATTCCTGTGTATAGAAATACAGCCATTAAAAAACAAATTCCTCAATTAATGTATAATAACCTAACTACTACCTGAATGTTTAAAGGAAAAGATATACATACCAAGACCAAGTTTGATCATTCTGTAGATGCGGTTAGCATGTGTCTGTGGGTCTTCCAGTGTGAATCCTGAGGAGAGCAGAGCGGTCTCGAACAGGAGAATGACCAGGTCCTTCACAGCTTTGTCGTTCTTGTCAGCCTCTGCCTTCTCCCTCAAGGTCTCAATGATTGGATGCGAGGGATTAATCTCAAGGTGCTTCTTTGCTGTCATGTAGCCCAAGGTGGAGTTGTCTCTCAGTGCCTGAGACTTCATGATCCTCTCCATGTTTGCCGTCCATCCATAGGTGCTGGTGACAATGCAGCAAGGGGAAGCAACCAAACGGTTCGAAACCACAACCTGTCAGGATAGAAATTCAGTATTTTTAGTATGTTTGAACACAGTCAAGCCAACTTCCCATCCCTAACAATGTTAACTAAAATAACTGTATCATTTTCTGAAGGAGAAAAATTACCTTTTCAATCTTCTTGTCAAGGATGTCCTTCATGATCTTGCAGAGGTCCTCAAACTTAGTCTTGAGCTCTTCCTGCTTCTTCTTCTCCTCCTCATCCTCAGGCAGCTCCAGGCCTTCCTTGGTTACTGAAACCAAGTTCTTGCCATCATACTCCTTCAGCTGCTGGACACAGTACTCATCGATGGGCTCAATCATGTAGATGACCTCCAGGCCAGCTTTGCGAAGACGCTCCACAAAGGCAGAGTTGGCAACCTGGTCTTTGGTCTCACCTGTTAAAGTTATTTCAATATGGTGTTTAATGAACTTAAACTACTGGGGAATACTTGAAAACAAAGGAAAATAAACCACACTGAATAACTTACCAGTGATGTAGTAGATGTGCTTCTGGTTATCCTTCATACGAGAGACATAGTCCTTGAGGGAAACCATTTCATCTCCAGAGGCTGAGGTGTAGTAGCGGAGCAGCTCAGACAGTTTCTTCCTGTTCTGGGAGTCTTCATGGATTCCAAGCTAAACATAAAAAAACAGCGTGTCATTTCGTGGTATTAAAATCCATGCAAGATGATTGGTATCAGACATTTTTTCTGAAGTTTTAGAGTTGAAGAAATTCAGATGGATGAACCTACCTTGATGTTCTTGGAGAACTGCTCATAGAACTTCTTGTAGTTGTCCTTGTCCTCAGCCAGTTCTGAGAAAAGCTCCATGCACTTCTTGACCAGGTTCTTGCGGATGACCTTCAGGATCTTGCTCTGCTGCAGCATCTCTCTGGAGATGTTCAGTGGCAGGTCCTCAGAGTCCACCACACCCTTGATGAAATCTGAGTAGGGAAAATAAACTGGTCAGCTTCCCAAAGCCAGGAGTTGAGTTCCAAAAACAATTACTAATAACTATGAATTTTGAGAGAATGCGTCAAGATTTATGCGTTACTTCATTGTTACTTACTGAGGTATTCTGGGATCAGTTCTTCACAGTTGTCCATGATGAAGACCCTGCGCACATAAAGCTTGATGTTGTTTCTCTTTCTCTTGTTTTCAAAGAGGTCAAATGCAGCTCTTCTGGGTACAAAGAGCAAGGCGCGGAACTCCAGCTGGCCTTCCACTGAGAAATGCTGCGGGGGTAGATATGTATTAATTAGCATAACATTATTGCAACTGGTGTTGGTAAATATGATCATCACAAGAAGATTTAGCTTACCTTCACAGCCAGGTGGTCCTCCCAGTCATTGGTAAGACTCTTGTAGAACTCGCCATACTCTTCATTGGTGATGTCATCAGGGTTACGGGTCCAGATAGGCTTGGTCTTGTTGAGCTCCTGGGCATCAATGTACTTCTCCTTGACCTTCTTCTTCCTCTTGTTCTTGCCATCCTTTGTATCTTCATCCTCATCAGAGCCAACGTCCTCAATCTTAGGTTTGTCCTTGTCCTCAGCAGCCTCCTTCTCAACCTCCTCTTCCTTTTCTCCCTCCTCCAGGTCTACTTCCTTCTCTCTTGTCTTCTCCACCTTAAATATGCAAAGGCATATTTACATTTTGCTTTGCCATGCCATTATCACAGTCAATGTGTGGTTATTATCAAGTATTGATTGAATAATTGTTCTTACTGTGTAATTAAAAACTTACAAAAAGTGTGATGGGATAGCCAATGAACTGTGAGTGCTTCTTCACAACTTCTTTGACGCGTTTCTCCTCGCAGTACTCTGTCTGGTCTTCCTTGAGGTGAAGGATCACTTTTGTGCCTCTGCCAATTGGCTCTCCTAAAATCAACAACAAAATTAGAACCGTGGCAGACAGGGTTAAAATGACTGATTCAATTGTTCTGTAAATGAGGGGACTAAGACATACCTGTATCAGGCCTGACTGTGAATGAGCCTCCAGCTGCAGACTCCCACACATACTGCTCGTCATCGTTGTGCTTGGTAATGACTGTCACCTTCTCAGCTACCAGGTAGGCAGAGTAAAAACCCACACCAAACTGACCGATCATGGAGATATCAGCCCCAGCTTGCAGAGCCTCCATGAAAGCCTTGGTGCCGGACTTTGCGATTGTGCCCAGGTTGTTGATCAGGTCAGCTTTGGTCATGCCGATACCTGTGTCAAGGAGGGTCAGGGTGCGAGCATGCAGATCAGGCCTGATTTCAATCTTCAGGTCCTTGCAGGACTCAAGTTTGGTGGGATCCGTCAAGCTTTCATATCTGATTTTATCCAAGGCCTGCCGAGAATAGATAACTCAATTAAAATACTTTTTTTTTGGCAAAAAATATAAGGGCTTGTTTTACATTAAAAAAAAAAAAAAAGGAAAACATGATGCGGAAGTGTTTATTTCCCTTACATCTGAGGAGTTGGAGATGAGCTCCCTAAGGAAGATCTCTTTATTTGAGTAGAAAGTGTTGATAATAAGGGACATCAGCTGAGCAATTTCAGCCTGGAAGGCAAAGGTCTCCACCTCCTCCTCCATAATGTGTGCAGAGCTCTCAGGCATCTAAAGGGGGAGAACATATTGGGTAACATTTTTCAGAAAAACAAAATTGAAATTGTACCTCTATATTTTTTGTGTTTTCAAATAATTATATTTTCACCTGTAGTTTAAATTTATTTACTCTGAACTTCTTCGGTTACGTTTTTCTCAGGCAGCCACATGGCCTGCTGATACGCACATGTTCCTTCTGTCAATCAGAGAACTGGCATTTTTTGGGGGGGGAGGGGGGGGGGCTAATGCTACTGCATATATTTTTTAGGCCTTCTAAGAACATTTCATAGATTAAACAAAAGCTTTAATCCAGAATCAATAATTCCTTTACAGTTTACTAAGCTAAGATGCAAATGTGCTGCATCAGCTGTTAGAATAGATTCTGAGAAGCCATTGGTCCCATACTTGGGTCACCTTGCTTGCCATGTGCTTCATGCCTGTAACAGTCCTACTTAGACACTGATAGAAAAGCACATACACTATACCATTCTGATTCTAACCGATAGTAAAGGTTAAAGTTAATTACATTATATCACAAAAGCACCCAATATACTGTAAAAAGAAAAAGTTGTTTTAAATTTTCTAATTCTTACCTTGAATTCTAATTCATACCTTGAATATAATCTTTATTTTTTGTTACTTTGTATAGTTAAATCAATCACTGAGCTTGATTTCTCTTCTTCAAGAGCTTCAAGTGTGTGCTTGGCTGCTGCTCCTGTGAGCAGTAAGTGTCTTGTGAATTAAATCACTCACTTTACATAAAACCGTGCAAGCACCCAGTATGCTCTAAAATTGAAATGATTGTTGCATTGATTCCATTCTTACCTTAGATTTAATCTTTGTCTTCTGTCACCTTTAGTAGACAAATGTATCACTGAGCTTGATTTCTCTTCTTGGAGAACTTCAAGTGTGTGCTTCTCTGCTGCTCCTGTGGGCAGTAAGTCTCTCTTGGTTGTGTTCTAGTGAGCGTCTTCTGACTCTATGCAGACCACACGACATGACAACGTGTTTTTATACTTACGGGATGGTTTCTCGAAGCTCCCATTCAGAAGCTTCCAGATTGTATGTTCACTACAGTCAGGGGGGTGCTGAGGAATGGTCTGGAAGGGGGTTGCGATTGGGACATTGGCGCTCTAAAGTTGGTGTGCCCTTATAGGGTTGCAGAGTCACAAGGAGTGCCTGTCAGTCACAATGAGAGCTTCGCTGATAGCTTGTATAGCTGTTAGACAGCATAACCCAGCACCACAGCTGTGCATTGCCTTTGCCATCAGCAGCTGCCATGGTGCCCCACTGCACCCACATATGCTCATATTTAAAGCCATTTGGGATGCTGTTTGCAACTTGCTGTCCATTCACAGTTTAGATTAGGCATGTTAAATTCATTTCATTGTGGGACACATACAGCCCACTTTGATCTTCAGTGGGCTGGACCAGAGAAAGACATTTACCTAAACATTTAATCCCTGAGATGTCTTTAATGCAATTTTAACAGTGTGTCTCAATTTTTCCACATCACAAACACATTTAAAATGGACTTCTTGTAAAAGAAAAGAAAAGAAAAGAAAAGAAAACTAATAAAAGAAAAAACAAAAAAAACAAAAAAAAAAAACCCAAAACAAATTTATATAGTATATCACAGAAACAGGAACTTTTCTGCAATTTAATTGTTTATCTATTACTTAACTACTTTCGTATAATATGAATGGCTATGGGGGAGATTTTTATCAATAGGAAAAGTTGTAAAAACTAATGAAAATACAGTCAAAAGTTCAAAATCTGTGTACTCATTCACATTTCACAATCAGAGTGGTGTCTTTACTGGGCTGGGCCTGGTTTAGCTCATACCTTCATACACTTCTGAATTTGTTCTGGGCTATTAATAAATTTATTGATTAATACATTCACCAAACAGAAATTCTGGAGGGAAACCCATATGCTGCCTTATTTACACATCTATATATGCATATTGTCAGAGTTTAGATTACCTTTTCTTTATTTGCATAATGCATATTGCAGACCAACTTACTAGGAATGTCTAGAACTTTCCATTTAATTTCCTGATTTTCATTTGTGGATTGCAAACAGAATATGTCATCCAAAGTATTTGGTGATAGAGAGAGACTTATAGTGAAGCAAACTGAATTTTGACTATGCTCTGTGGCCATTGGCCAAACTTAAATTCTCGCAGAAATCATAAGCTTCCCTATAACACATTAATATGTGTATGCAAAGACACAGTGTGTTGATGAGAGCTTGTGATGGTTTAGCAAGAGGTTGCAAAAACCCATTCATCCCATAACACTTGGAATAGGCTGCACTTACATGTAAAAAATAATTAAAGTCAGACTTGTGTAAGACAGACGACTAGAATACTCTGGTCCGATCTGAGCGGTAATGGCTTTACTTACCAGAGGAGGGCAGTGTATCGCACTTTCTAGGGATCAGTTACATAATCTAAATGTTTCCAGCTGGTAGCAGACGTTACTAGAAGCTGAATACTCATGTACCTCAGTGTAAACTGATGAAAGAGAGAAGCCAAATTTCTCGGTGTTCCACTATTCTGTTTGAGTAAGACAGTGAGTCAGTCCTTTTTTTAATGAAATGGAAGAATGAGAATAATAGCAATGTTTCTGGAACTTAGTGCCAGAAGGTAGTTTTTACATCCTGGGATGGTTCTTACTTTGGTGCTTTGATTACAGAAGTGACCATGAGTTTCAGTCTTGGTTTTCTGTTTCAGAACTTTCTGTCTTTGCCTTGACTATAGAAGATTTTATTGCACAGAGAGATTTTCCCCCTTTGTTTTTATTTACTAATAATATTTATTTTTGTTTACTCTGTTTATACTCAATTGAAAGCTTTTTCACCATAGGTTTTCTTATTATTACATAGAATTTTTATTTGTATTCATTCAAAATAAATATAATTTATTTATTGCTTTGGTGGTCCATAAAAGTTGTAAAAAAAACATTGATTTTAGCAATAAAAAATATTAAATAACAGCGAGTTATTTTAAGTCGATGTGTTTATTGTTTAAATTAATCGCGTTTTACACGCGCATACACTTCTGTTTTTCTGCTGGACTCTATAATTCACTGTACGCATGGCTGCGACCGCAACGGTTCAACGCATGCGCTCTCGCTGACATCCGGGGCCAGGACAAGGATGAACGGCGATTTCCAAGATGGCGGCGGAGGGAGGAGGGAAGGAGATGAACGAAATTAAAACTCAGTTCACCACACGAGAAGGTGTCTACAAACTCCTCACGCACTCTGAATACAGCCGCCCGAACAGGGTGCCTTTCAACTCGCAGGGCTCCAATCCCGTCAAGGTCTCCTTCGTCAATGTAAACGACCAGTCCGGCAACGGCGACAGGATCTGTTTCAATGTGGGCCGGGAACTCTACTTTTATATCTACAAAGGCGTGAGAAAGGTAAACAGTACTGAGCGAGGAGGCAAAGTAACCGCTGTTCGGGAGCAGTCCGTTAATTTGACATATTTAAATGCGTTGCAAACCAGCTGTCAGCTCTCTCGGCTTCTGTTATTTAAGTGCGCAGATTATCAAGAGAAGGCCATGTAGCAAACCGAGCTAAGTTAGAGACTGATTAGCATTCTTAGCTAACATCGCCACAGTTGTTTTTGTTGTTGTTGTTGCTTCGATTAGATTTGTGCGCCCTCCAAGGTTCACTAGTTAATTCGGCGAAAAGCTGTGACATGAAATTACCCAGTGAACTGTGCTATACGAGAAAAGGCTTCTCCTGTTCTGTCATGTCATGTGGTGTTTGTTTATCCTCGTTTCTTTACGTGGAAAGTGCACCTCTACACTGTCGGTGGCAATACAGACAGGAAACAACTTTGTTGTTCCTGTTAAAGAAGCCACTGACTGCATGTAAGCTTTAGACTTTGTAAGCTGTGGGCATGGAAGTGAACAGTGTTGTTTTTCATGGTGTAATGATGTGTGCACGCTACTGTCAGGACTGGGTTGTGATGCAATGTGATCCACTGTTTAGGTTGCGTGCAGTGGTGATGTCATTGCAGCAAGACACGTTTAAGCAGAGATGGTGACTGTGACAGCGGTGATCATGCTGGTCATGTGCTTGACCCGTAAGCTGGGTGTAGCGGCCAAGCATCCTAATAAGGACTCACACTTGTGTTCGTGTTTTGGTTTTCCACGAAAACTCTAACATTGCATATTGACGTTAATGTTAGAGCTGTTCTTCTGTCGTCTTTAACAAAAGTAAAGTGCAAAGAGGAACACTTATTTTGGATAATTCTAAGTTAATATGGTGTACTACCCTGCAAAGGGCAACCTTTAGGTTTGAAAAGTTATGAAGTCTGTTATTTGACAGCAAGTTAAGCTACAGAATTGTGTGGTTCGATTTTACATTTTTTGAACCCTGAGGCTAGTGTTTGACGTTTCCTTATGATTAAAAAAATCTTCAAATTGACTGAGCAACTGTAAAACTGCAATGTCAAAACATTTAACAACACTGCTGTCTATGGAAAAGAGATCCTAGAGAAAATTTTCGAATAGTGATAAAAATGCTGATACTTTTGCTACTTAATCAAAACTGCAGGGAGTAAATATTAGCCATTATAACTGTTTGCCAGTAAACAGCAATGTTAACCTGTTGATACAACAAAATTGAACCAGAGTAAATGCTGCATTAGCTTTAGGGACAGCATTTGTATTCAGGTTCATTTTCCTGATGTAGGGACGTCTCGGGTGGTTTTTAACATCAGCAATTCTCAAAACTTCCTCATCAAGTTTTGGAATCCCAGAGCACGGACTGAACTAGTGCAGCCACACACACACACACACACACACACACACACACACACACACACACACACACACACACACACACACACAAAACCCCGTTCAGCTATCTTAGTGAGGACCTTCATTGACATAATGGTTTCCCTAGCCCTTTATCCTAACCCCAACCATTAAAAATGATGCCTAACTCTAACCCTTACCCTAAACCTAACCATAGCCTAATTGTAACCCTGACACTAAAACCACATTTTGAGCCTCAAAAAGGCCTTCAAACTTGTGAGGACCAGTGTGTGTGTCCTTACAAGTGACTGTTGGTTCTCACAAGTATAGTAGAATGCAGATTTCGGTCCTCACAAAGATAGCTAACATAGATGGATAACACACACATTACAAGGTGAAGGCCTGACTATCTCAATTATTTTGGGGTTAAATGTCTTGTTCAAAGACCCAGTGATGTGCATGAAGAAGGAGCTAATGGTCAAACCACTAATCTTACAATCAATGGGATTGCCACTTAACATCTCAAAGTTTTTCAGCCATATACAGGACAGTGGGTAAAAGAAATTGAAGCACAGCAACACATTTTGCACAGTTTCAGATTAGTGACAGATAGATCAAAATCACCATTTTGTCTGTTGACAAAAGTGAGTAAAACATTTGTCACCTGAAACCCTAACCAGGGTATGTCAGGATGACAAGTCACAGTGAGTTGTTGTACATAAAGTTTATTGTTCAAGGATTAGACAGATCCACTGCAAACAGTTGGGATCAAGCAAGTTTTGTTTGAGGTATTTATTTCTCTTTAAACTTAATATTAGCAGCTGAACATCCCTGGTAATATGTCTTCTGTGTCTAACCCAGGTGGAATATGAAGCATCCTTGTATAAATGATTTATGACAGTCTAGCCACAGCATCATCGTAGCACTTGTATTGTCAGGCAGCCATAGATGCTTATTTTATCTCATTTTATTTTGAGCTGCCTTTTTGACAACACTGATACCTTTAGAAGCATTGCAACTCCTAACCTTTCTCTCTGACTTGTTTTATGCCCCAAAATAGACCTGAAGAAAGCGATAGACATGAAGCTATCACAAATGTTAGATTTGCATTAGTCAGGCTTTGTTGCTCTTTCTTTCTATTTCGGAATAATGACTTTCTACATGTAACAACATATCACAGTTTCTTTAATTTATTTTTAGTCATGTCAATGTGTTTGTAATTGCAGGCTGCTGATCTTAGTAAGCCCATAGACAAGAGGATATACAAAGGAACGCAGCCTACGTGCCATGACTTCAACCCCCTCACAGCTACAGCAGAGAGTGTCTCTCTGCTGGTGGGCTTCTCAGCTGGCCAGGTGCAGCTCATAGACCCAATAAAGAAGGAAACCAGCAAACTCTTCAATGAGGAGGTGGGTAGCAGTTATCATTGTTTTGAAGACAACTTGCCTCTCTTGAGCCTTGTACTATGAAGAAGGATTTGAGGCTTAGTAATGTAACTTCGGGTTTAACCCTGGATTTTCAGTGTTCCAAATGTGGTCCACTACTTACCAGGGTACATCGCCAACATAATTTGTACCGTAGACCTAATCTGCTCTACAGGTTATGTTTGACGTAAGAGATAAACAGGTATGTTCAGTTTTCTGGAATGAAGCATCACCATTCCTGGATGATCCTTGTGATCCAAGTGTGTAGATAGTTAAAGGTTGTTAAAAAAAAAAAAGAAAAAAGAAAATCTAAAATCTTTGTTTTTCTCTGGTGAGCATTAGTAATAAATATAAATTCTTCCTTTTGTCCAAGCTATCTGTAAGTCATTTTAAAACTTTTATTGTACTTTGAATAGACTAAACTTTATTAATATTGCTTTTTCAGTCTAGCTGGCCAAAGAAGATGAAGCTCACACATAATCAAGCAGCATCATGAATGCTTCGAAACAAAGGAACTTTATTTTTGGTTTATGAAGAGTTTCCCCTCTCATCGAAGAGGTTTCGTAAAATTCTAAAACAACTCATGGAGAATCTCAATGACTTAATCCCTAGTGGGGGTTGTCCTGAGGTCTTGTGAGCCATTGTTAATTATGTGAGTTGTCACATGAGCCAAGGTGTGAAACAAGGCTTTGGTCATTATTGTAATCAGGGCCAAGGTGGGAATCCTCTATGAGTCTTTGCCTCACTTTATCATAATATGAGGTATTTGGTGTTGTCCTGTCCTTTTCCTGTTGAGGTGGCTCTGTTATGTTGTGTAATGCATTTGTGGAGTGAGTGTTTGGTTCCTCCCATGTAAAAATCTGAACACTGCTTACTGAATTACACTGTGTTGTTTAGCTTATGTTAGAGTATTTTAGCCTTGGAATGTGCCAGTTTTTGTCTTGAGGGTTTTCCATGGTGAAACGTGTACTAGGATGTTAATGGTTGGAGAACATTTTTTGGAACTTATCTAAAAAAACTTGCCACATACTGGACAACAGTGTATTTCCCTTTGTTGTTCTCTATCCCTGGTGGATGTCTGAGGTTTGTTCTGGTGCATTTATTCTCATATTAATAAGGTGTCTCCAAAAGTTGATTCTGTTCATCTGGACGTAGCGTTTTCAGTGGGAGAAACGCTTCATCACTGATTAAAGTAGCTTCTTCAGTCTCAGCTGACTGCAGGTTTCCCCAATCTTATAAACAGTACATTTGCATAATGACTGAAACGACCTCCCAGCCCATTGTTCCTTCAGTGGGCTGGTTTCAGTCATTATGCAGGCTTCTGCTTTATAGGTTTTCTATTGTGACACAGGTGTCATCTGCCCATCTGATCTCTGAAGGCGATCAGACAGTGTTACTTTTCACTTCCTCTATGCAAAAATTGGTTACACTGGGGAAGCCATGGCGCATATTTAGTCTGTAGCAACCTTCATATTTGAATTATATGGTGGCTCATTTTCACAAACCACAAAAGATACCAGTTGCCTTCTTCTCAAGCAGTCCAGACTCCCATGACCTGGACATTCTCTGACTGAGATAACTACATAGACATATTTAGATGACTCTTTTTTTTTTTTTTTTTTATTGTACTTTTGTCTCAAACACACAAACTCTCTGGTGTAATAGCTTTAGCCCTGATGCGCATGTGTGTGCGAGTGTGTGTTCATGCACGTGTTAGTTTAATTTTTAAGCCTCTATTATGTCTTTAAAATCTATTTTTATAATACCATAGTGTATATCACTCTGCTTCCCTTAGTCTTACCCCATTTCTGATTGGTCATATTCTTTCATATGAACATCCTCATAGCTAGATCGAGAAACCTGACTTAGCATGTTGTTAATCACCTTTGTGTGACCCCTTAGCTTGACTGCTGATTTTGGGGTAAGTGGTGACAAATAGAAAAAAGGTGTCATGGATATGATGAACTTTCCTTGTACAGGCTCCCAATAATATGTTTATCAGAATCAGAATACTTTATTAATCCTTAAAGAAATTGTGTTTATGTTTGATCTAGTCCACTAGCTGACCTGTCTCCTTGTTTTTTGCTTTGTTTTTCCTTTTTTCTATTCTTCTCTTTCCAGAGACTTATCGACAAGTCGAGAGTAACATGTGTGCGATGGGTTCCTGGTTCAGAGAGCCTGTTTCTTGTGGCTCACTCCAGTGGCAGCATGTACTTGTACAATGTGGAAAACACCTGTGGCACCACAGCACCTCACTACCAGCTCCTTAAGCAGGGTGAAAATTATGCTGTGCATACCTGCAAGAGCAAATCGGCTCGTAACCCTTTACTGCGGTGGACAGTGGGCGAAGGGGCGCTCAATGAGTTTGCTTTCTCCCCAGATGGAAAGTTTCTAGCTTGTGCGAGCCAGGATGGCTTCCTGCGGGTTTTTGGCTTTGATGCCGCAGAGCTACACGGAACTATGAAGAGCTACTTCGGTGGCTTACTGTGCGTGTGCTGGAGCCCCGATGGACGGTATATTGTGGCAGGAGGGGAGGACGACCTGGTGACGGTTTGGTCATTTTTGGACTGTAGAGTCATTGCACGAGGGCATGGCCACAAGTCATGGGTGAGCGTGGTGGCGTTTGACCACTGTACCACCAGTGTTGAGGATGGCGACTTGCCTGCGGAGTTTAGTGGCAGCGACGAGGACTTTCACGAGCAGAATCACTTCAGTGCAGGCAGAGACAGAGCAAACAGTTCTCATTCTCGGCTTTCTAAGAGAAACTCTACGGACAGTAGACCGGTTAGTGTGACCTACAGATTTGGCTCAGTGGGACAGGACACCCAGCTGTGCCTGTGGGATCTCACAGAGGACATTCTCTTCCCTCACCTCCCTTTGTCCCGCACTCGAACACACACTAATGTTATGAGTGCCACAAGCCCTCCAGCAACAGGACAACCTCCTTCTACTCTGTCCACGACCACCAGTTCCGGTGGCACCAACAGTAAAGACAATTTGAGCAATAGTAGCACTAGCGGCAACCCAACTAACTCCCTCCCCGGCACCTTGCCTCGGTCCAATAGCTTGCCTCACTCCTCAAATCCAGCGGGGGGCAGCACCCCCAACAGTAACACAGGCAGCAGCAACAGCAGCAGCAGCACCACCGCCACAACCAAGGCCAACAGCATCATTGACAGCGCTTTCATCGCCACCAGCGTCAGCAAGTTTGCAACACTGTCGTTACACGACTCGCGGAAGGAGCGCCACGAGAAGGACCACAAGAGAAACCACAGCATGGGTCACATCAGCAGCAAGAGCAGCGACAAGCTAAACCAGCTCAGCTCGTCAAAGATGGCGAAAGCTGACGCTGCTAAGACTTTAGGCACTACTCTGTGCCCACGCATGGAGGAGGTGCCGCTCCTGGAACCGCTGGTGTGCAAAAAGATAGCTCACGAAAGACTCACTGTGTTAATCTTCCTGGAGGACTGTCTGGTAACAGCCTGTCAGGAGGGTTTCGTTTGCACCTGGGCTAGGCCTGGGAAAGTGGTGAGTGACGGGCCTCATGAGAATACTCTCTTGTGACACTTTAAAGTTATGTTTTGTTGTTGTTGTTGTTGTTGTTGTTTTGTTTTTGAGTAATTCTTGCATTCAGGAGCAGTTGGGTTTGGGTTTGTTTGGGTTTGAGTTCACACCTCATATATATCTATCTATCTATCGCTCTATATATATATATATATATATATATATATATATTATAAACCTGCATCATTTTTGATTATAAATAGGACAGTTTGTTTAAAAAAAAAAAGAGAGAGCAAACCTCACGGCCTCACTGTTCTACCTCTCGTGTTACATTTGAGTAAAAACCTTTATTATCAATGTGTGTTATCTGTCTCTCCACAGGGATTGCTATCATCTCAAAACAACCCAGCCAATTCCCCCAGTGGAACAGTAGTATAGTCGATGCTGGTGCTGCTAATAACAGCTCCACGCAACAGAGACGTGGGGACGACCACGACCGAGGCCCTGCAGCGCTTCTTCACACACAGTCACACATCACATGACCTCGAGTGTTTCCTTTCATTCTCATCACTACAAGCACCCAGATGCTCTCTTTGTGTTACTGTTCATGTTAAGAATTTTGGCCAAGGCCAGAGTTAGAAACTTGACCCCCTTTGTTTTGTGTGTGTGTGTGCGCGTGCGCCTGTGTGGGGGAGGTGGAGTGGGTTTAAAGGGTTCTATTGGAAGTTAGATGGCAAGTTTTAAATCATCCAGGAGGCTTATGGGAAGGTTTGACTGGCTTCATTATTGCATCTATGCTCATATCAGAACGTGTCTAGTCTAACAATAACAAACTAATCCCCCAATCTCTTGTGCCTGTAAATCTTCAAAGACTAGATACGGTGTAAGCATTTGTGATGATGCCTCAACCTGACCTTTTTGTGTGGGTTTAATTAAATCCCTTTTTAAAAAAAAAAAGAAAAAAAAAAAGAAAGAGATAAAATAAATGTAATATATTCACAGATAAAGGGAATAAGATGAGGAACTGTTTTGGAGCGACAGCAGCATATCCCCAAAGCGAAGTCTCTTATTTTTCACCTCCTGGGTGATTCCTTGTGCAGTCACGGTTGTCAAACACCTGCCCAAGAGAGACTGCCTTTTACTTCCTTTTGAAACGTTTTTAAGTCCGAGTTGTCAAACTCAGGAGTTTATTTGCACAGTTTTGTTTTTCTTTCATTCTTTTTCTTCCCTTGTATATTTTGAACTCATGAGGGTGGAACAAGTTTTTCAAAACGCTTTGAAAGCACTTGGGGAAACGGCTTGTTATCGTTCTGTCTCAACGCTGGATGCTGCAATCATAGTTTTTTATATAAAAAAAAATTGTTTGCACTTAATAGTTAGAGGAGTATGGCTTTACATTTTGGAGTGTGTAAGGACTCCTTGACAAGGTTGTTATATAAATAGAATTTAAAAAAACAAACTTTGTATCTATTGAGCATTTATTTTAATATTGTTTCGGATGAAATGGGCTCTGTAATATATGTAAATATTGTACATCAGTGATTTATGAGTGAAATGATCATATTACATTAATTGAAAATCCTCATTTCAGAAAATAGTGATATTTCTAATACAGAAAATCTATACCTAATATTAAAACAAATCTTGAATATGCAGGTGAAAATGTTTCTTTTCTGTTGTACATAGAGAAATTTCAGGTGTATTTTTATTAATGAAACGTTTGGTATAGGAAATGTCTATCCTTTTGTCTAACAGGTAGTGCTGAATGCTAGCTAGCCTGTCGCTGCAGATTCCTTTTACTACGTAGACAGGTAGGCGCAGAGGCAGTGGTCTATAATTCAGCCATCACTTCGAGCTCAGGTAAACCACAGGAAGACCAACGCTGGCATAGTTCTCCTCACCCATAGGCAGCAGTCCCATCCGTCATAATACTTGTGAAACTCACTTTAACAAATAAGACTGACAACCTTGTTCTGCACACAGGACTGAAATCTGTGACTTCTGTTATATTGCCAGTAACTGATGCTGAACTTGTGAACAAACTTGACACTGTGTTGAATTACTAGCTGACATGCGTCAGCACTGGTGGTGTTGGGGGGTTAGGTGCTTGAGGTGAGGGGTGCTTTTTCAGGCACCCACACAGAACTAAGGATTTTAACAGTGGGAGCCTTTTCCTCCATGTGACGCCTATTAAAACAGCTTTGACAGACTACCTGTTCTGTTTGTGTTCACTGTTTATTTACACATGAAACTACGCGTTCATGCAACACTTATTAGTTGGACATGCAACCTCCATGCTTTCTTCTGCCTGGTTAAGCGGTCAGGCTCAATACAATGTGAATTTCTTACATTGTTAACCTTTACTTTTATCGCATAGCGAAAGAAGTATTACATTTTTTCACTTCATAATGAAGGACTAGCACAACTAATAATTTCCCATGATGGCTTGGTTCCAGGGCAGGGTTCTAGGGCAAACTCATTTGACATTGTGAGCCACTTTGATCTAAAGCAACCTGGATGAGTAAAATTCCCTTTTCTTTCGATTTAATTGCAGAGATATCTTATAAGCTTTGCAATTGTAACAACATCTCAGTTTTTCAACACGACAAAGAAATCCTGCTGCGGTAAATGAATGAAATCTGGCTTAAATAGTGAGAAATAAATGTGTAAGATAGCAGGAAAACTTCTGGTTGCTCATCACACAGACTGTCCTGTCATTGCAAAACAAAGCTTTTGTTTATTCACTGCAAATGTCCCTTTTTGTGGACCAATTCTAAAAAACAAAACCAAATAAAGAGACATTTCTGAAATAATTTGTGAGAAAATAGGAAGATTTCTGTTATTTAAATGTTAATGAATTACTCTGGTGTAGCATGAACGAATGAACAGCCATGGGGGAGGTTTTTATTAGCAGAAGAATCTGTGAAACTTACGAAAACACAGTTAAAAGTCAAAAATTGATGCCCTCCTTCACATTTTCCAAAACCATCCAGTGGACCGAATTTACCGTGTGAATTCTGGCCCCCGGGCCTTAAGTTTGACACACCTTATATAGGAGATTTCTAAAATTTCCTTTTACTTCATTTTGAGAATTACCTCCCTGACCACTGAAGTATTAGTATTGCAGCTAACCAGCAGGTGGCAGTCTTGTTCAGGCAAATGAGAGCTTTTGGAATGTTTTTTCAATAACAATCACTTGATCAAACGGGGAAATTGCTGTCTATGTGATATGTAGCCTATATCCTGTTGTCTCTCCCTTGGTCTCCCATCACAAATGTATTGCTTCCACTTCATATATATTTTATATTCAAAGAGCAGAATAAAACTGCTTCTCCATAATTTATGAGCTACTTTTAGGAGAAACACAAGCACTCATAGCCATTAAACCGGCAGCCTGTGGCATCGCTGTTATGTGAGGGGAATAAAGGTGTGATCAGCAGGATAGACTGGCACAATCATCCCGTCAGGCTGTCACTAAAACAGCTCTGACTGCATTACTGATCTCTTCTGGGCTGGCAACATCAATCTTGAGCAAGTGTCAATCAGAATTAGTGAGATATTTACATTTAAAAAACAAAAACCCCACTGATTGTAATATATGTGCTATTATTGTGCTTTCTGTGCTGTTTACAAACCCTATCACCTTTGAATGGCAATCAAACTACAGTAGCGTCGAGCACAGGCTTGAAAAGAGCTGCATCTATCTTACACCTTCAGGGAAATGGGCCCTCTTTGATAGGTATTCAATAGCTTGAAAACGAATCCCACTGCACAATCCCTCTTTGACCATCTTTTCACACTGATGCAATTCCCTCGTCTGCATGTCTCCATATATTGACCCAGAGTTTTGTTTACCTTCAATGTGTGCAACGTCTATGAATGATTAATATTGCCTCTCGGGGGCTAGAAGCCCAGACTGAGCAACATTTCATGTGATGCAGAAACTTGACATCTTAAGATACTGTGAGAAGGGAGGGAGGGGGAAAAAATTAATTCATGCCTTTATGTCAGTGATAGATTTGAACGTACACGTCTAGTCAAGTTGGGGAAAGGATCACATTAATCTAGTTTCATTTTCAAGCTCTGCAGGGATGTTTATTTAACCCGCTGCTAAGACCTGTGGTTAGTTTAGACATTAAAGAATGAGTTATATTACAAAGTCGGGATAAGAGGGTGACAAATTAAATGCAACATGGAATACAAAGTTGCTTTATTAGGATGGCTGTATTGACAATTGGCCTGGATTCTAGAGTGGATAGGCAGTTTTTTCCTCTGCGCCTTTTCAACTGCAATTTAGATAACTGTGTATCGGGAATTTTTAGGAGGGGGGAGAGGTATGGATAATGGTCTTGGGCTGTACAGACCTTAAATCCAACACATAACAGTTTCTAACGCTCCAATGTCAGCTAACCATTAGTCACCACGTATCAAGAACAATGTGCCACTTCTTCTATTCTCAGTTCTATTCTAAGCCATGCTTCCCTTGTGGTACAGGCCCAATTTCTGAGTATGCACCATGGGAACAGCTGCACAATTTGCCAGTTGCATGACCTCAGAGAAGCAGCAGCAGTATGACTGCATGTCTTCACACTGCATTATGAATTGAAGTTTACTAATAAGAAATTAACAGGAACTGCTTACCCTGCAGAGATTGCATTGCTTTGTTTTTGTACCGAAGAGGAACATTTGAGAGGCTTTGTGTCAATCTAAATAGAAAAAAATCACACTAAGGAAACAACTTCCTCTACATACATTAAAGTATTTCATCTTTAATTCATGTGGTGCTTTATGCTGAGACTTGTGTTACTGAAAGGCCACCGGCAGAGTCTACCAGAGGAGGCCTTAAATGTGAACTGTTTGAAGAGTTCAGTCACTGATAACTTATTCCAGATTTTGAAAAGTATGCAGAACTGATTGTTGAACACTGCCAGGAGGATGGTTGAGGGATGGAGTGATGGAAAGGGAGTAGGGGATCAATGCAGCCAGAGAAGCCAGTGAGCTCGGGCGTCAGCGGAAACTATCAATACTGAGCTGTGGCCTAAGCACTTAAAATGTAAATGCATCTTCAATAGGAACAACAGAAAACAGAAAGTAGTGTCAGAGCCTTGGGAGCTCTCCAGGTGCATCGCGTTTATTTCTCTGTGAGAATCTCTGCAGATACAGTAGCACAACGTTATACTACATTGGGTAGGGGCAGTGATGCATTGCAACAAAACAATGGCCTGCAGTTTTATTTAGCTGCAGTGCATCACCATCACTTCTGTCAGATATAACACGATGAAAACTGTAGCTCTGCGCGCCCCCGTTACTGAAAGCACTGATGGAATTGAATTCCGAACTGCTGCAGTCACTTTAATATCGAGTCTTCTGGTGTTCTCTAATAACCCGTTGAAGCTAAATGGAAATTATTTAAATAGAATGAGGTGTCTCAACGGATCTACTTTGATCTCAGCAAATTTGTGAGATATAAATATCTTCAAACTAATTATGTGAGCACAGCGGGACCTCCGAGTCCATAGTTTTGCCAAACTCGTGACTGCACCAGTGAGCACTTGCCTGCTCTTCCCAATTTACCACCTACTGAGATACAGATGGGTGACAAATTACGGGAACACCTGAATGCGTAAGTGCTATAGTGAGGGGATGCTGTAGCTCAGTTATGCTGCAAGGGTCACTGGTCAACTTAAGAGGAAGAGATCCCTACTCATCAATAAAACGTTGTTCTGAGCAGTCACCTTTATTCCACAAACATTTCCACCCTGATGAGCAGAAATTGAGTGGTCAAAAGCACAGGATGTGAGAAGTTAGGGTTTCTTCAGAGTATTTAGGGCTTGACAAAAAATTTTTGACCGGAGAGATAACGGTGGGCAGTCACCAGGCTTCAACTCAAATTCCTAAGCCAGATTTCAGACATTTTTAAGCTACTGTTAATTTGGACCCAGTTCTGCCTTGGCACCTTTTGTAGGCCAGATTTTCATAGGTTTGAACTTATCATTTCTTAGTGTGTACTATAAGATGTTGGGATCATTTCCTTGTATGGAAAATTAGGGCGGATAGAATCCGTGGGCTGCCTTTCAGTCCAATCACTGGTATATTTCTTGTGATAGCTCCTTCCATACCCACTGACACCAGTTTTTGGCACTAGCAACAGACGTTTATGAGTTAGAAACTGGCCATTGGTCCGTGGAAAAGGAGCACAGGGTAGTGCTGGTCCTAGTTTCGCTTTGGTGCATTTTTTAAACGGACCGATAAGCTGCGTAGGAAAAATTTGTAGTTCTTTCTGTCATAAGAAACTCCCGGCAACCTTTAGGCAATGTTCTGACCTTTTTTCCAGTGTATGTGTGCAGACTGAACAATAGCAACAGGTCAGTGGAAACCAGTGGCTTAAGTTATGTTGACATTACCTTTAATTTGTTTCCCATCAGTATGTTTTTAGACTTTGAATATCAAATGATGCATATAATAATCTTAAAATCTTCTTATAGAAAACACAGCAATATATATTGTTTAGTATATCAATGATACAAAACATTGCAGACTTGTTAGGAATTACTTAAATAATTCAATGTAAAGACATATTTGTGTTAAAGAAGCCAAAAATCCAACATTCGTCTTTATTTGGAACAAGCCAATAAAACAGGCAATATTAAGAATAGTCCATAAAGATTTACTTTTTCTTTATATAGGATGCAAAAGAGACAATAATATATAATAGTAGCAATTAAGGTCACTGTAATCGAACATAGCTCTTGCAGAGTTCATGATCCCTGATGTCTCCCCAGCCCCCATTTTTCACATGTGGGGCCACTCCTCCTGCCCCGTTGGCTGGCAATCTCTTTGTGATCAGGAGGTTTTTTGGGAACAGCTGGTTCCCACTGCTCTGTAGGATGTTTTCTATCTTGGTTTTCTGGTTAATGGGCATGCAAGAAGCCTTCTTGTGGTGCATGCCGCAGTCTCCGGCATGGAAAATCCGTGGTGCCTCGCTCACCATGACCTTCCAGTAGGAGGGCAGGCATGACACAGTTAAGTGTTGTAAAGACCAATCCCAGTTGTAGTCATCATAAGTGCAAAAGGTGTCGGTGCATTGGATGAGTTTCTGGTACGTCTCTCTACTCAGAGCCATCCCCATGTTGTGCTCGGTGGACTTCCAGGCTTTCACCTCCACTTTATTTGCTTTGCTGGAGTAGCCGATGTGGCTGTAGCTCCCCAGTGAGAGGATATCGCAGTCTGTGCACTGCTCCCTTTTCAGAGCAGTCATTTGCTTTAAGAGATGGATAAAGTCCGGAGACAAGTAGTGGTCCTCTTCGATCAGGAGAACGAGACCCTTATGGTCTTTGAGAACTCGAACTCTGTCCCATACAAAGTGAAGCTTCCACCACCAGTGGTGCTTGGTCTGGGAAAACTTGGCCTCCCGGTAGTGTCCAAACGAGTCAGGGTACTCTGCGTTAATGCAACCCAGTTTTAAGGCGTCTTTTTTGGGGATGTCTCTGGGGCAGTCCCTGGGGTCATTTCCAGGGAACTCCTGTGGGTACAGCTGGATGCTGAAGGGGAAGAAAATCTGGAGGACTTGGCAGAAGTCAACAGAGGCAACCACTTTGTTAATCTCAGGGGACCAGTAGTCATGGCTGAATATCAGCAGTATGCTATCCACACCTCTGGCCTTTCGTAAACTGTCTACCAATAGCTTTAGATAGTCTGGTCGGTTATGGACCTGAACTACTACAACCAAATCGTCCTTCTTTCGAGTCGTCTTAAATTTCTCTTCATTTCTTATCGTCTGATCAAAGTTTAGCTGGAAGACAATGCCACGGTAGACTAAAGTGGTATTATCCACATCTGGCTTGGATATTTTGGGTTTGTCCTTTTCTTTTTCTTGGTGTGTGTCATTTGCTTGTATAACAGGTGCTGGGACAGGTGCCCGACTGACCGCTGGCGTTGCTTGTTCCTGGTTATGACTGTTGACGCTATTACTGCTGCTGCTGCTGATAATGTTGCTCCTCCGCACCGCCTCCACTTCCCTGGGTAACGATCCACTGTCGTTCTTCTTCTGCCTTCCACTGCTCCAGAAAGCCAGGCCACATATGACAACCACCAGAGTCAGTAACACCACCTTCCTCTTGTAGATTCGGAATCTCATGATAGAGGGTTATCCTCTTGTAAAGGGAGAGAAGTTGATAATTGGGACTCAAGATGCAGCTGTATGGGGGGCTTACGCTTTGCACTGAGAACAGGAGCGATTTAAAAAGAAAGTGCTATCAGGCTAAGTGTTGGCAAAATTAACTGTTGTTGTAAACATGGATCCCACTGGAATGTCACTGGTGCTGAATGAATATTCCATAAGGCATGGCGGTTTTTGAGAGGCAGCAGAGTGGCAGTGTGCGTGCACCACCTGAATGAAAAATAAACCAGAAAATAAAATTAAGTGCATTGTGACAGGTGGGGGTAAGGCAATGTTACGAAAATCTTGACAGAAATTTGTTTCCACAGTATATAAAGCACATTGCCATGCTGGAACATGGAAAAAGACATCAATTGATGTTTAAGCATATACTGTTGCAAATTACGCAAGACCAAACTCGGTGCAGTAATCATCACTCATTAGCTTTTGCCATCCCACACACATAAGGTAGGTCACTTGGTAACAACTGAACCACCTACACGACAAATGCGCAAAACTAATATGGTGATAACTGTAGGAAACAGCATCAATCTCCGTAAATGGCTAATAATCAGACCTGCAGTTTAAGTTACCATGTCAATCGGTTTGAACTTCTTCTATTCAAACATACAGTGCAGTACTATGAAAGTTTTAGGTACTTCATGCAGAACACTGACCAGTCTATCTGTTAAAGTGCTGCAGCTGAGTTTTGACGTGCACATAAAAGAAAAGCATTGTGCTGTATTGTTAGTGATACTTGAATGGCTTTACCTGGCTGTGAACCAAAAATATCTTGGTTTTTTTCTTGTTTTTCCAACTTTACTGCCAGAACCCACTAACTATGGAGTGATTTCACTCTCAGCTCTGACATCTGACTTCCAAACCAAATGTAAAGCAATACTCACAAAATAATGTTATCAGGGTAGGAGATGCCAGGAAAAAATTCCTGTTTAGGAACTATTCCCTAAGAGCGTCTCATTCTATAATCACAATGGACAAATTTAACATACACATCGCATAACAACCAAGCTGAATTTTTTTTCTTATAATTACAAGTAAAATGATCACTCAGGAGAAAGTTAAATGAAACAGAGTCTATCCTTCTTGAAAATGTTGTACTTGGTACAGAGACAGTTTTTTATCATATAGCTTTGAGATCAGTTTAGTTAGAATTAATCAGATTAGATTATTAGACAGGGGCTACAATCAAGGAAGACAAAATTCAAATGAAAAAGAAGCAGATTTTACAAAGTGCTTAAAACAAGCTACCTGCCAAGTGCCACCAAAAACTGTCAACATAACTGCTGCTGTTTTACAGGCAGAACATTGACCATATCAAATACAGATTTCTGTATATTTACTGTACTTTGCATTGAGCTAATACCTGAAAGCACCTCCAGTTTACTTATCTTCCCTTATCTGCAGAGTACAGTTAACATAATCCAATAAAATGCATTTAGTCTGATGACAATGTAAAAGTATATATTATGGTTTCACAGACATTCAATAAATGATAATCACCGAGCTTTATTAGAAATATACATGCAACTGGCTGCCAGCCAGCCCCTACAAAGAGTATCACAAACGCCACAATTGTGATTTCATCCAATCCTCACCCTTACCCCATACTTCATCTTCGCTTATATCGTTAATGTTGGTTAAAGCTCAATGCTTCTAATTTGCCCTCCATTTATTTTCCTCCTTAACTGCATTATCAATATTGATCGCTCATTTCTGCTGAGCAAACCTCCATACTTTATTCGTTATTAAATTAGTAGTCTCTCAGGCTGACTACCTGACCATTTATTCTGTTTTCTGGTTGCCTGAAAACTCTACTTAATGGTAGCATCCAGTCCAGACTGCAGTGTGTCACCGACACTGCCTGAGAAAGGTATCTGATACCTACTAGAGTCTGTGATAACAGAAGTAAACACATTCCCTGTAACTGCCCCACACAGACATATACATTAAAGTAAGCCCCAAACGCTATTAGTAAATGTGCACAGAAATGTATTAATATGTGATGTGTACTTTAAGGAAAGCAGCTAAATGCAGGAGTAAAACGATACAGCTCTCTAACCCACATTCTTCAAATTATTGTAATTTGCATGCCCACATTCGGCTTTTCCGTGCTAAATGCTTTCCACACGCCTCCTGCCAAATCAACTCAAATATTTGGTCTACAGCTTAAAGTATTTCCCATTTTAATCCACTTAATTTCTTTTATCGTGACCTAAACCGGTTTATACTAGCAGTACAAGCGCCTATCATGTAAATGTGCAGTTTCGTCTTGGAGCCTACAGCACAAACCCCATCAGTTTTTTTTTCTGTCCTAAATTGGCCGCCGTTGGACAACACCGAGCCAGCGGCGGCTTCAATCGATTTTTTTAAAACCACGAGATACAGTTTTTAGCATTTCGCCGACTGACACAAAACCCACAGAAAGCAGCCGAAAACAACGGCGGGCGCCTCGGCTTCGCTCTTTTATGACAGCCAGCATCACGGAAATGCTAATAGCAAGTTAGCAACGGCGTCAGCTAGCAACTTGCAAGTAACCCGCCCGGACCGAACCACCGTCAACACCGTGTCGAACCACAACAACCACGCTCACAGTAGTTTACCTAAAACCGCAGAATCCGTGCGGAGCTTTCACTGTGAAGAGTCAGTACGGTGGCTTCCCATTCTCCTCCATACCGTTCTGCAAAATGCACGGCAAACGCAACTGTCGACTAGCTGTGTGAAAACACTGCCTGTCGCTGTCCCACAATGCAACGGGCCAGCGGGGGGCACCAGAGATACCCGAAATATCTTGAATCCCCGCTGCTGCTCCTGCTGCTGCAGATACTCTGCTCTCTAAACTGACCTGATGAGGTTTGAGTGGCTAGGAAAAGTTATTGGGCCTGTTTGAAATGTGATTGACCCCCCAAAAGTAATTTCCCATGTTTTTATGTGTGATTTGCTTTTTTTGATGTCTAAAATCTGTGCTTGTTGGGGGTAAATAGTCTGTGGTAAACAAGATTTACGAAGGGGTTATATATAAAATAAAGAAATTACTTGTTTTTTGTTTCTTTGTTTATTACCTTGCATTATTATACCTACATTATATTCAGTCATTTTTGACTTTATAGACTTTATAAAAAATTTTAATGTCAGTGTCATTTTTAACCTGGATGAATAAAGGCTATATCAAAGTTGTTGTTGTTTTTTTAAGTCGCAGACTAGAATGATCTTTCTAGCTCTAAATGACTTGATGTCATTTACAATTAAGTTCAGTTGAATTCAATTCAGTGTGTTTAGTACCAAGTCTTAACAATAGTGTCCTCAGGGCACTTTATATTGTAAAGTCCCTACAATAATAGAGCGAGAATTCCAGCAGTCAGATGATGAGCAAGCACTTGGCAACAGTGGAAAGGAAAAACTCCCTTTTAGCAGGAAGAAACCTCTGGTAGGACCAGGGAGAGGCTGCCATCTGACACAACCTCCTGGGGTTGAGGGGAGGGAGACCAAAAGGTGCACTGTGAAAGAGGGTCCAAGTTTAATAATCACTACTAATAATAGCTATGTTTGACGGATTGCAGGCCAACAACTCATTGACATTTTAAATGCTGGCAATTATTTGTTGGCAAATACCAGAAATCACTTTTTGGCACAACACTGGGATTTCTTGATTATTTATACAATGTGTTGCAAATCTACACAGACTGCCTTAATTGCTACTTTTTTGTTTTTGTTTTTTTCTTCTTCACTGATCACTCACAGTGCAGACCCAAAAAAGGGAAGTGTTGAATTTTGTTAACTCGTGGAACCTATTTCAGCAATACCAACCTCCATTAGATGCTACATGTAGCTCCATGTAGGATGTGTACAACATAGAAGAGGAATTTTGGATCAATCCTCCCTAGAAACTGTTCCCACAATTGATCTTGATTGAACATCCCTCTTCGAGTCATCCCACAGCATCTCAATTGGTTTAAGGTGAACATATTTATTTTATTTATTTTATTTAGGACAGTGCATGTTAATGAACATAAATGTAAAAAAAAAAATTACATGAATGTAAACATACCAGATTATAGCCAAGGGCTAATTTCCATCTGTTGTCCTTAAGCATAAAAAATAGACATAATAATTCATAAAAATTCATCATTCATTCATAATAAAAACTCCATCACCAAACTTACACATACACACCATTCTGTTCCCAAATAAAACATTAAAACTATACAACTCATACATGATCACACACTTGATTTGTCCATAACCAGTTTTTAACCTTTGCCTTAAACAAATTGAGTGTAGAGCATTTTCTAATGGGTTGAGGAAGACTGTTCCACAGATGGCCTCCCTTGACAGACATATCCTGACTTTGCCATTCAAAAAACAGTTTCTTATTTCCCAGCTATTCTGCTGAAGAATTACCTGTGCACTTTGGGCCTTTGTGTAGCTATTGTCCCATCACCTAACCTCTCCCAAGATAGGTCATGGACAGCTGCCATAATAATCTCTTGGTAAATTTTCCTGACAGATTTATGCATTGTTCCCTCAGTGAGGACATGGGGTTTTGGTACTAAGATGCAGTGCATTTTCCTTATAAACCTGCTTGTTTCCTTCTTCTTCAGTAGTTCAGTGTTTGTCTCCTTTATTGAGAATAAAAGATGATGCCAAAGATGTTATGAAACAGCAGGGGATCTTCTGCAAATTTGAAACATACTATTAAAAATACAAAAAAAAAAAAAAAGATTCTTTGCCATGATAAAAATGACACAATAATTCTGAGTAAAATGCAACTGAAATATATAAAATCAAAGGCTGAATTATTCAAAGAACGAATCATGCAAAAATGCAAGGTGCAAGCTCAATGTACCAATCAATATTTTTAATTTAAAGCTGACGTTGTACCTATGTCACGAAATTACTTGGAAGATTTACATATAATGAAATTATTTAAAGTTTGTATTTGCTGTATATTTCTTTCTTTCTTTCTTTCTTTCTTTCTTTCTTTCTTTTATTTTTTAGAATATACAATAACTATGTATCTGTTTGTGAATAGCTTTTTAAGAAACTGGAGCTAAATACATTATTTGTTTAGTCTGATTGCGTTTGGTTATAATCTTAAATGAAGATTAGACCGCATTTTGTGGGTAATCAATGAACAATTTCAGGCATTTGTGGTTTGCATGATTTTTTATTGCAGTACATTTGTACATGTCACGAGTTAATTTGAAGGATTATGTGTGCAACCAGATGCTCACGCTAAACAGAAAGAGCCAGCACTTTGCTGTTTTAAGTGCTTATGGTCAACAGACAATTGTTTCCGAGATGAAGACTGAATAGTTTAATATAACATGGTTTTATTTAAATGCAGGGCTTAGAGCTGTAAGAGGGTTAAATGATGTCACGGTTACCCATTGGGCTGTGGGATTTATTAATTCAAATTGATTAGTTTTGGCGATGTACAAAAAAATTAGTATTTTAAATTTAGTTAGGCGCTAGGAGGCGGTACACAACAACCCGACGCCGGAAATAGAGCACCAGAAAGCCTATTTGCGCACGCGCGCCCGTTCTTCTTCCTTTCCGACACTCGAGCGAAAAGAGACAAGATGGGCCATCAGCAGCTCTACTGGAGTCACCCCAGAAAATTCGGACAGGGATCCCGCTCCTGGTCAGTGTCTACTTTGTTGCGTTGTTTATCGGTTAACGTGATCAAGTTGAGGTGATATAAGGTGTTTCTGGCCTCCCCATCTTTAAAAAAAAACGCTACCAAACGTGCACCGCATGTGCCCTGAACCTGAGCTAATATGGCGGAGGCAAATACTCTCTCCTTCCCTATTAGCATCAGCCTTGTGTGTCTTTTGACCGGATTTGGTTTTATAACGGCTAGAGTTACCGAAAGCCCTTAATGCATATGAGTTAGGCGTGTAATTTCTTCCGTCGCTTGATCGGAAGAAATTTAACAAATGTTTAACGTTATTGAGAATAGCATTATTACAGGACTGTTAAAAGTTAGCCCCGGTGTTCAGAAGAGCACACCAAATGCACACCGGCTCATAGTTTACGACAATCGGCGCCAGGGTTTTGTATAACTGGTACATAAAAGCGTATATATACGTTGACTGATCCTACTCTGTTGTTGTTGCAGCCGAGTGTGCTCTAACAGACATGGCTTGATCCGTAAATACGGGATCAACATGTGCCGCCAGTGCTTCAGGCAGTACGCTAAAGACATCGGCTTCGTTAAGGTAAGTTGTATTTTTCTGTTGCCTCTCAAATTGATCATAACTTTACATCACAGAACATCAACTGAATTTCCCACTGTATAAAGTTTCATTAGGACTGGCTTTACTGATTTGAGGATGAAGCCCATGAATTAAATGTTTTAATTTTGCATGAGTTTCATGCTGTTTTGCTTTTTGCTCCTCACAAGCATGCTATATGCCCGTCTCTTTACAATAACTAACACCTGTTTTGTGTTCTTACAGCTGGACTAAGATGTCTTGTGCTGACGTCCTCGGATGGGTCAAGTTGTCAGAAGTCTGGCCATGATGGGATAATTAATCATTGCAAATAAATTTTGTCCAATTGATTGATTTTTGCGTGGTTATTAATTGGCATGAATTTGATATTTTTTTTCCACAATGGATAAAAAGGACTTTTAGATGAGCGATCAAACACTATTAATGACCTTTGGTTTTGCTCAGCAGCAAAGTCATGTTGGTCAGGCAGTTAGAGGTTTCCATTTTAAATAAAATAACTTAGTTGGTCACCTACTTTGAGTTGCTGTTCATTAAGAGTTAAGCAAACAGGTTTTATATAGCAAGAGGTTTTAAATATGAGTAAAACTGAAACTTGATCGATATTAACTGGGGTTATGGCTACTCAGCAGCATTTAGTGACTTCATGTCATTAGATTATAATTGTGTAGTAAACCATGAACATTGAGTTGCAAGCCTTATAGCTTTTTTTTTCATTTAGGTGAAATGTAGACATCCTTGTAATAGGTAGATAACTGCAGAGAAATGGTTTGTATCCATGGAAACTGGTGCGTGGGGAAAGACTGATGGGAAGAAAACACAATAGGAATGGAATAGCCTTGATAATGGGGTGGGGAAGCTTTTAGACAGGTCGGCTGTGCCTGTCGTTTGAAAACAAACCAGGAGCATGGAAGTAAAATATTTCAGGTGGAAACTCAATTTTAAGGTTGCTTTGTGGTTGAGTGGTCACATTTCTTTGTTAATAACCTTTAATGGGACATCCGCTGAGCTATTTTGCAAGAAGTCAAGTAGTGCAATTAATCCTCACAGTTGTGCATCATGGCAGCGGCGTAAAGTGCAGCTGATTAATTTTTAATTCAGCGTGCCTTCACGTAAAACAACATACCCCCAGCTCTCATCCAAGGACTGCTAACATGCTGAGATAATAGTCTTGCTCAAAGTTAATGAAATTTGATAAGTCCCCTGTAGTGTGCCTAATTGCTTAGCGCCTCGTGACTGAAGCTACCAAAGTGAAGCTATTTGTTTAAGGCTGTTCCCAGGTAGATGGGATTCTGTGCAATCTGATATTGAGTTGTTTTTCTGTTTCTTGTTTTTTTTTTTTTTTTTTTTTTTTTTTTTGCCAGGATTTACTATAAAATATTTGTCATTATTGTTCTCACCTTTAAAAAAAATAGTGTGAAGTGTTAGGCACTAGATGGCAGCAGCACATCATGCTCAGTGCCGTTGATGATGCCACTGACTGCTGGTAATGCTATTTATGCTGCTGCCCCCCCCCCCCTCAAAAAAAAAAAAAAATCTTTCATTCATCATAATTATATACATTTTGCCATCAGGTACTAGAGAAGCTTCATGGGGTCTAAAGTGGGCAGTTAAAAGATGTTTGTGGCAGATTGAAAAGTCTAAAAATACATTGTAGTTGTGCAGCTACTTAGATTTTTTAAAAAGCATAGTCAATCTACTCCTTTATGCTCGAGGTTCAGATTTTAATCTGTTTAATCCAAGGCAATAACTAAAATATGGTTGGGAAGTGCTAGCGTATCACAAATAATAAATCTGTTTTTGTTCAGCAGGCATAAGATGAAACTTTAATGCTCCCATTGGGGAAATTGTAAAAAAGAAACAAAATGACAAAAAAATGAAATTGACACAAACACTCAAACCTATAATTCTAGCAACAAAACAAACTGCTTAGAAATAAAAGGATGAATGAATAGTGATAGAGATGTTTAAAAGTAGAGCAGCACCCCTCATTATAAAGAGTCTTCGGAAGTCCAGTACATACACAAAATGAACAAGTGAAACTTTTTAAATGAAGGAAATAAATAAAAGGTACTTCCTGCCAAATGCAGTAAATATATGCGATATAGCTACTTTAAACAAATGTGGCCATAACTGTCTGACTGAACTTTAGAAATGGAAGCACAGCGTGTGCAAAACATTCTGCAAGGCTAAGGCGTATTTTATGGGGTGTATTGATGTCTACCTCAGATCTGTAGGTATTTTAAAAGTAGGCCAATAAGTTATGCATAAAAGGAGCCTGTGTGCAGGAACGGGCAGGCCAGTTTGGAGCTGAACACACAAGCGCTCCTTGTTGCATCACTGCACCATGTTGGCGGGTGGAAGGTGTTGTCTTTGATGTTCAGTTCAACTGCCTTTTTTTCTTCTTTGCACCGCATCAATGTTCTCGCTGTGCTGTCTCCTCAGTACACAACTTCCACGACAACTGACTCAGTGAAAAATCAGTTTCATCCAACCTGAATCTTTTTCAAAAAGTCTCCCATCGTTGTTACCGTTCACTGGCTTTGTGTGGTCACACAGTTTGCTCCAGCTCCACTTTCTGCCTTACACTGTGCTATTTTTATATATGTAGCCTACATATAGTTAGGTTCACATGTGTTTGGGAAATAGCTCTGTTTAAGTCCTTTGTCCTCAGTACACAGTGGCTTGTGAATCAGACAATCATTTTCTGAGGTACAAAAGAATTTGGGCAGTTGACTTAAGTGAAAATAGAGTTGTTAAGAAATTGCCTCCATGTCCTTAAATAATTATAGTTTTTACTTATTTTTCACATTTTTATTTTAGTTATAAAAGTTAATGATTCAGGAAGTAAACCTTAAATCTTATCAAATCTGAAATATTGTTACCAGAAATGCTGTTTTGACATGACGATCCACATTTTAACTTTGACTATCAGTCCTTTGTTGTTAAAATTTGTAACAAACCAACTGAGTGGAAACCTATTGTTGGTCAACTCTTTATCCAAATGTGTGAAGAGCTGGAGTTTCCCCAGAGACATATGCAGTTTTGGTGACACAGTGAGTAGCAGTAACTGGGTAGATATCTAAATTTACGCATTTATTATCAAACAGTAATGGTTTAGCACATACAGTAGTTCACTTTTCCTTTTGGGCTACTGCTTCAACTTTAGTCTTGCATTTTGTAAAGGGAGGAGAACCACAGAGGCATATTTAACATAGACAGTGTTTAAGAAATGGACCTGGTTCCCTGGTCTGAAAAGGGAAGCCCATGCAGATGTGCCTTAAAGCTGCATTTATTTCCTGTAGCTGGCAGGGAGAGAATCCTGAATAAGCACAATGGTTATGCTCTGCAAATTATGCTCCCGTTTTGGACAAAATAAATGGTAAAGCAGGGTACATACCTACCTTGGGACTTGCACCTTGCTACTGTATGAGGATGCAGTGTCCCTCTGTTTCACACATTTGGCCAGAGGGGCCGATGGCGCGATATGGCAGCCTCGCTTCTGTCAGTCTGCCCCAGGGCAGCTGTGGCTACAACCGTAGCTTGCCTCTACCAGTGTGTGAATGCGAGAGTGAATGAATAATGGAATTGTAAAGCGCTTTGGGTGCCTTGAAAAGTGCTATATAAATCCAATTCATTTATTGCCAATGCTCAAACTTAGACTTCTCAAATCAGTGGTGTTGGCAACATCACAAAAGCTATGATCATCTTTCACATAGATTTAAATAAAATGGAAAAACTGAATCCACTGAAACTGAATGGATGGATGGATAACATATTTAACTGGATCTTTAGTAGCTCATAATCACTGACTTCTTTTCTTCTTTCTAGGGGTTCCCCTTTAGAAATTATTTGAAAAATCTACTCAGCAAAGTTATCAACTATAAAACCAATATAACTAAAATATGACAATAAGGTCAGTTAACTGTTTACTTAGGGGGTAAGGATACGTTTTCTTTTGATATATTGTTAATACAACTAAACTGAATGAAGTTAAGAGTTATGGGTTTTATTAGAAACAATGTTGCAAATAAATTTGTGAAGTCTCTTTTATTTTAGTGACCTGATGAGATAATTGCATCTGTACATGGAGGGGCTGGTCGACAGTTTACTGGGAGTAGCAGTTAATATTATTATCCCTAAGTGATGTACGTGCTGGTAAAATCGACTGTTTGTGGCTATAAAAGACTCTGTGATCGCTCATGTGTGCCATGCTTGTACACACACATAAATATGTTATTGTGTGCACTTTGTGGTCACAGCCAGATCTTAACGCCGAAAGCAAACCTGAATGGAACACTAGTTTGAACAAACCAGAAGGGAGCTGTTGGTGTGATGGCTTGGGACCCAAAGTCTCTGAGCTACTGTGACTGACTGCCAGATACATTGCAGAGGTCTGCCATCCATCTCCTAGATTATAGCGAAAAATAGGTGAATTGAAAACGTTACAGCACACTGTTGGCATGGAAACATTCCTCTGGGTTTACCTGCTTTTGATTGTTAGACCAAGAGGCACTTCTCTCTGCTAGGTTACTCCAAACGGCTGTGGGCAAACATGCAACTCATTCATGCTCCCCCTCTCCCAGTTTCCACAGATTGGGAAAGATGTTGACTGAGGGATGGCAAATGAAAAATATGAAGAAAAGAGCAGCAGCCAGAGACATAAAGAAAAAAATAGATTAATTGAAGAAAGAAGCAATAGTAAAAGCAGAACCTGTGAAATTATGCAATGATTAACAGGCTATTGTGTAAGACGCCCTAAGAATAATAGCTGATAATTACAGGATGTTTTGTTCCTGATATTCTCCTTTTCTTTATGTTATAGTAAGCTAGAGGACTGAAGATAAAACATATTTGTTATTATTTTCCACAGTTGCTATAAAACAGCAATATATTTACCCACAAACATCACCTGACTACATTATTATCTCAGATATTTTTCTGTTTCAGTGTACTCCCTTGAGACGTGAGCTGCGCACTTCACTGAGCTTTATTACAGTCCAGTACGGAGCACCTGGCTGACTCAATCGCTCCAGTCAAACAGAAGCTAATTCTCCAGCCTCCATGGAATAAGCGTGCTGCAAAGCCCCAATTTAGGCTTAGATGACTTCAGCAAACATTAATTTCTCCATAAATTTCAAGGGAATTGCCTCAGCAATGCAGACTTTGTTTACCTAAAGTCAGCTGTGTGGCCAATATTAGACTTACAGAGATATGTGCAGCCTATAATGTCGGGCAGATATTAAATAAAACCAAAAGTAACATCAGCTGGCTGTGAAAGTCTCCAAGGCTAAATGGAAATCGCATGCTAAGCCCATGGCTGACAAGTCACCACAGGAAATGCGCAGGTGTAATTATTAATGGCCGTCATCCATTTAGATGCTGTATTGCCAGAATCCTGCTGCAGTCTGGCTCAGAGCTGTTGCTTAGTGGGACATTTAAATGAACAAAGCCGTCATGAGCGCCGCTGTGAAAGAGATCAATTATGGTGTTTTTGCTAGGCCAGAGGAGGCTGATAGACATTCACTTTGTTTTCATTGCGACTCCGGAGGTTGGCAAGAGCCACACGACACCTCATGAAAGAAGATGGTGCTTAAAATAATATATATATATATATTTTCACTTTCGGCTTTCAGTATTTCTATGAACTGGACAACACAAATTCCTAATTAGAAGTCAGTGAACACTGCAGCCATGCCCGTGCACAGCACAGCTCACTGTTATAGAAAGGAACGATGGTTAATGTTATTTGTAACACCTGCGCTTTCCCAATGACAACTCAAACGTGCTGTTGAGAGGAGAGAAGAAGAGCAAGTTGGCCTGTAATGAAATACGTTGAGAAAATAAGACAATTCGTGTTTGAAACGACTGATTTGTTAAAGTTTTGTGACAATCCTCTGAGCTCACTGCTCACTTCAAACATGATATAGCGGAGGGGTTCAAACAGCAGGCAGAGATGCACTGACATGTCAGAGTGGGAGCACCGAATGCTGCGTTTGCCGATGGAGCGCAGCTCAAACTAGCCAAACTTAATCCAATTACATGAGCGTTTCTATAAAGACAATGAAAATCCAAAATCTTCAGGAAACTGATATTTCCAAGCTGAATGATGCACACTTCTGATCAGAAGTTCATATACACTCATGGGTATGAATCCTAATCTTGAGCTTTTAATTTTTTTTTAGAACTATTTCTTTTTCGAGGTGAAATGATTATACAGCATACATCTTTAATGACTTTATTAAAAAGGAATTCAAGACTCAAAGATTCAAGATTCAAAGTGTTTATTGTCATGTGTACAGAAGAAATAGCATTTCTCTGTGCAATGAAATTCTTCCTTTGCTGTCCATACACAAATGCCAAGTTAGGTAGGGTTGAAGGAACAAAGATAAATAAGGATAAAAATAAGACAAGATATTAAGATAAATATGGTAAAAATAAGGATAAAAATAATGAAAGATAAATAAATAAGCACAAAAATAAGTAAATGAAGACAAATGAGGTATGCAGTTGTCAATGTAAAAGGATGTACAAAGGAGCTTAATGTGCGAAATGAACTTAGTGTGCAAATTGCAGTTGAGGTAGGTCAGCTGTTCAGGAGTCTGATAACAGTGGGGAAGAAGGAGTTGGAGAGTTGGAGAAGGAGGAATTGGGTGCACCCGATTTGCTCTAACCAAACAGGCTCAGATATATATACATACACCCTATGAACATTTGGTTAAATGTCCCCTAGCAAGTTGCATGTCAACACTTTTGGTAGCTGTCAACAAGCTTCTGGCATAATTCCAGCTGGACCACTCTACTTGGCAGAATCGGTAGAGTTCATTTAAATTGGTTCGTTTCTTGGCAGAGACTTGGCTTTTAAACACAGTCCACAAATTTTCAATAGTCTAAGGCTGGAGGTTTGATGGTTCCTGGGTTGTTCCTGAACATCCTAACCAATTTCCTCTAAGTGACAGTTTGGGTCTTCTCCAGATATTGGCAAAGTGGTGACACATCTGAATAACTTGCACTTACCTACAGTTATTTGAAGTAATGATCCTGAAATATGCAGTTATTTAAAAATGTCTCCAATATAAAAAATGAGAATCATATAAATCTATGATTCTCATTTTTTATATATTCACTGAGTTCCTTGGCCTTTTGCTTTGTTCTAAGTATCGGTCAGTCCAATGAGAGCAATCAAACAAATCCTTTAAGACTAGCAAAGAGAAACTACCAGTTGTAATCAATTATAATCACTAATGAAAACATGAAGGGGGTTGTCCAGTTAAAAGACACTGTAGAATCTCGAGCATAATAAACAAGACCAAAATTCAGTCATGGGACAACAGCCTGTTGTTGTAATGCCAGTTACAGAAAATGTGAAACAACATAAAAATAGGCTGGCTGAATATTAATAACCAGGGTCAAGAAATATGTCACCTCTCTGCAAAGGTAGGTGTATGATCAGCACTAACTTTTTTACTTACTCTGTAATTTCAGAGCTGAAATACAGAGCCAGACATGAAAAATGTGTTGCTTACCAAATATGACAAATACAAAAGACGGTCTGGAAAAGGTTTATTGGTATTCAGTCTGTACTGTATTGGCTGGCACAATGCTGCATTTAATGAATTACACTATACATGCATCCCATGGGATTCATCAAACATCTGTGGAGAGTCGGTCCACAGTGAAGGTCATAAGAGGATCTGTCTTTTTGAAGATATGGATGTGGAACCTTTTCCTTTTTTTCCTTTTAATTCTTTAAAATTTACTGTTAGGTTTCCACCAATAAATATAAAAAAACATAATGTGATTTTATCTGAATGGTCATCCTCTCGTGCAGCTCTCAAGCTCTTTCAGGATGACTGCTAAATTTAGATTTCAGTGTGGAAGTCCCATTCTGTCCACTTGCACTGGTGTTTTGGCAGTGTGTCACAGTGCTGACCATTCAACTAGAATTTCACTTGAAGCTAGTATGCATGAATATCATCCCTCAGACACATCAGCATGTTTCAGTGAAAACAGGGTCAATTCAGATTTCTTTCCATGCAAGTTTAACATCGGTGACCTAAAGAGGGATGTAAAAAATTAGCATCTATGAAATCTATACAGTACTGCATGAAAAAAGATGACTCTGATTGGCCAAATTTCAAACAGATATGGTTGTTAGAGCCCTACTGATTTGTCAGTAGGTCGATATTAGCTATTGGTATCAGTATTTATAATGACTGATAAACACACGGACACCCTGTTAATATTGGCTGTTTTACTGAAATTATTATGTTATTGTGTGCAAAAAAAATTATTTGTGCTTTCTAAAGAAAACTAGTATGTTTAGAAATGTTATACTGAAAATCCCTTGCTCTATCAAAAAAGCACTTAGGAACATTTTGATAAAAACTTGAAATGTCAAGTTTTCTATCCAGTAGGTCTGTTCTTCAGTTTTGGTAAGTGAGATTCACTTATTTTATTTCTATGTCACTTTGCACAGAAACATAAACCTGCTAACTGGTGCAATGTGTTTCTAAGGTCTTTTGGTGGTACCTCGTTAACCAGGCTTGCTACTGTTAGCTGATGACTTGAGCACTCCACACCCATCCAAGTATGGTCACTTCTGGCTCCTAATATAACAAATCCACAACAGCTATAATTGAAGCCAGTAAGTGATGTCACCTGTTGTATACAATCTACGGCTCAAATGTGAATGGGTTTGTTGTAATGTCCCAAATCCTGTTAGCTAAACCATTACATTCTAGAGTAAATCTTCTAAAACTGTGCTAAAAACCAATAAGATATAACATAATGTGCAAAACACTGTCTGCTTCCCACAGTTCAGGGAAAAGATGCTGCACATCTTAAATATGCCTGTGGGGGCAGTGCTGCCCCGCAGCTGAGACTGGAAGTGCCAGTCAGAGCAGGCACAGAGCAGTGAAAGGTGAGGTGACAGGAGGTGCTGTGCATCTCTCTTGGGAAGATCTCTCCAGTCACAGCAGAGGAAAAAAAACAAACTATCAAAACCAGAGAGAGAGCAATGCAGAATGTTTAGAAGCAACCTTGATCAGGCTGTCAGCTTGGGTTATACCTAATTGAATACAGCATGCCATTTGAAGTGGAGAGTATGGCTTGAGCAGAAAAGAGAAGCCAGAGTAGGGCAGGCACAGCGGGAGAGTAGCACTCATCAAACAAACAAAAAAAGACAAATCAAAGAGTAAACACATGAAATGTTCAAGCAGACAGCCCAGATCTTTTCTCTGTGTCCAACATCATGTACTGTCTTTACGTATGTGCTGTTAGTACCTGCAGTAGCAGAGAGGCTGTAAATCTCAACAAATGTAATTTGGGGAATAAGTAAAAGGTGAAGGAGACTGCGCCACTTTGTCACTAACCTCATCATTTCAGGCCTGATTTGAAAATGCATGCAAAATAGCGATGGAAGTATTAGTCACAGCTCTGTGTTAAAGCAGGTTAAACGATATCAAACTCTGCTCTCAGGAAACATAATACGGCGATGGAGGTCAGCGGCTGTTTCGGTGTTTGACTGGCCTGCCATTGGTAGCTCAATAGACCGGAGTGCTCAGGGGCAGTGGAAAAAAAATATTACTCATAAATGGAAAAGATCACATATTGGCATTTGAAAGTCTGCAGAGAAATGGTGTCACAGAGGAGACTCATCTGTCATATCTCCTCAGGCTAGAAGGACGTGATGTTCTGTCAGAATTGAAATATTTCTCACGCAGGTCAGTGGCTCCAAATACTTTATTTTACTGCTATAATCCCCCTATTACAGCCATGCACATGCACCATATATATTCACCCACATAGTGGTGTGAATATATTCACAGCTTTTGCCTATAAATGAGGAGATATGACCACAAGCCTTTATGCAGTATGGAAATACCCACTCATAAGCGTGTCTGTCAATCTCTTTTTTACACCGGTTTGGATGTTAACCTTTGAATTGTCAGTGCCCGGCATGAACATGACCAATGCTAACATTTTTCATTCCTCACATTTATAAATCGCCAGCAGAGACTGCGTGGAATTGAATAGTTTAGAAGATTTGCATATAAAATTACACTGCAGTGCATATTAAAGGAGCAGTCCATGCAGGTAGAGAAGAATAAAAACAAAGAAAAACAAAGGGGCAAGTTCATATGCGACGTCCATTTTTGCAATAGTTCTGTGTGATACTTATATAACCTGTATTGCTGATACCAACACAGATACTGATACTTTTAACCTAATATAAACCACATATAATATTAGGTTTTTAGTAGGGGTGCAAGGATACAGAAAATTCATGGTTCAGTTTGGTTCGATACTTTGGTGTCACGGTTCGATATTTTTTCGATACAAAAAATGTTCATGCCTTTTTAATTTGTCATTTATTAAAATTATAAACATATATTTTAACTCAAAAGTACAGTTTTTAAATTGAATGTTGCTGAAACAAAAGTAATTATAAAAATAAATCTGATTGAGGAATCACTCATCTTTGGAAAAGAGAGTTTATTACAGAGAAATGGCTCTTTCCAAAATAAAAGCTATACTATACACTTCTTCTGGGCTATATTCTCAGCAGCATATTGTAGCGGGTCAGGGCTGTTCGGGGTTCTGTTTGTACAGTTATGTTTTGTTTATGTTGCCATAGTGACGGGTGACGCCCTCTCGCTGCGACGGTGTGTCCTTCCGGGGTCAGAGGGCGCCCTGTGTGTTGTTGTTGTTGCTGTGCTGTTGCCGCGCTGAGCAGTTAGCTAGCGGCAGTGTTCTTCTGCAGATGTCAATAAACTGCTGTGCTCCCTGGCTAGCTCACGGGAAGCAAGACCAAACGATACCTCCGTCTCCTCCTTGTCTAAGCTCGCCACATTGGTGTCAGAAGTGGGATGATGGTGGCACCCCATGTTCTGACCCGAGTGACTTTTCCCCCGCGGGTCGTGACCGGCCGGTGCGCCAAAAGAAGGCACCTGGACATTTGCAGGACTTTGTGTGGGGTAATGGGGTCGTCGGGGACGACTGACCCCTTAGGTGGGGGCTATGTAGCGGGTCAGGGCTGTTCGGGGTTCTGTTTGTACAGTTATGTTTTGTTTATGTTGCCATAGTGACGGGTGACACCCTCTCGCTGCGACGGTGTGTCCTTCCGGGGTCAGAGGGCGCCCTGTGTGTTGTTGTGGCTGTGCTGTTGCCGCGCTGAGCAGTTAGCTAGCGGCAGTGTTCTTCTGCAGATGTTAATAAACGGCTGTGTTCCCTGGCTAGCTCACGGGAAGCAAGACCAAACGACACCTCCGTCTCCTCCTTGTCTAAGCTCGCCACATTGGTGTCAGAAGTGGGATGATGGTGGCACCCCATGTTCTGACCCGAGTGACTTTTCCCCCGCCGGTCGTGACCGGCCGGTGCGCCAGAAGAAGGCACCTGGACATTTGCAGGACTTTGTGTGGGGTAATGGGGTCGTCGGGGACGACTGACCCCTTAGGTGGGGGCTATGTAGCGGGTCAGGGCTGTTCGGGGTTCTGTTTGTACAGTTATGTTTTGTTTATGTTGCCATAGTGACGGGTGACGCCCTCTCGCTGCGACGGTGTGTCCTTCCGGGGTCAGAGGGCGCCCTGTGTGTTGTTGTTGTTGTTGCTGTGCGGCTGCCGCGCTGAGCCGTTAGCTAGCGGCAGTGTTCTTCTGCAAATGTCAATAAACGGCTGTGCTCCCTGGCTAGCTCACGGGAAGCAAGACCAAACGACACCTCCGTCTCCACCTTGTCTGAGCTCGCCACAATATTAAACATATCAGGTCCCCATAAGGAGAATCATGTGCTAACGGCTGTCTAAATGACTCGAGTAAAGTTTGTAGCATGCATGCTTGTTGTTTTTGTCTGCTTCCACTTGTCTTTGCACTAGGATGATGTAGGAGTAAATGTGCAGTCATATTCGTTGTGTTCCCACTAGTGCTGTCAGCGTTAATCTCGTTGAAATGACGTTAACGCCACAACACGGCAAATCTCCGTTAACGAGCTACCCCTGATCGCCCGTGTGTGGGGCTAGACGGCCAACACGTTAACGAGCTAACTGCGCTAACACACTAGTTCCCACCCATGTAATTGAGCATTGCGTGGCACATCCAACATACTGTTTTACTTTAGTCCATGACGCGCTTACCTTCAGGGTCATACCTCACATGAAAACCAAAATAATTCCAAACGCCAGATCTGAATGAGAGTGGGGGAGGTCCATGTTGCTGAGAGCTTAACTTCTGTCTCGCTAGCTTGCCCTGTGCTCTTCCTCCTGACTATGCTGTCTGTGTTGAGCGCTCAGTGGATCTGCGCTCGACAGTGCAGCCTAGGCGGAGTAGTCGAACGCAGATTCACTGAGCGCTCAACACAGACAGCATCGTCAGAAGGAAAGTTGATAAAATAAATTAAAAATTTTGTATTGTTCGATACATATGCGTACCGAACCGAAAGCACTGTATCAAACGGTTCAATATCGATACGAGTATCGTTGCACCCCTAGTTTTTAGGTCGATACATAATATAAAATATAATATA
This sequence comes from Copadichromis virginalis, assembly GCF_057382275.1. NCBI lineage: Eukaryota > Metazoa > Chordata > Actinopteri > Cichliformes > Cichlidae > Copadichromis > Copadichromis virginalis. Next base: position 5,495,354 of record NC_140632.1, on the reverse strand, counting down.
ACCTAATACTAATTATTTAACAGTGGGCTACATACTAAACTTAGATGATAGAAACAAACTATTGCGCTAGTATGGATCCAATCTCAGTACTCACATTGATATTGATCCCTCTGCTCTTTTCCAGTAGCAGCAAGTAAGCACTGGTCACGGGTCGCTGCTGAATTGTTCCTACAGAGTTACTGTGAATTCCCCAACTTGTTTGATATGATAAGCAGATGTTCAAGATGACGAACAGCTGCCAGCCACTGATCTTATTAGTAGCTGCTAATTCTTTCTGCTGCGCCTCTAGTTGGGAAGTGTCTGTTTCTTTGCCACCCAATTGTCACACTGTGCTACGGCTCAGGCTCGCTGTCTCTCTGCTCACATGTCAACGCTAGTACTTCTAATCCAGGAGAGAAAATGAACTGTCACACATGTTTGATTGTTAAAAGTGGCTGCTGGTTTCCGTGACAACACCTCCACCGGCTGGGTTTGGAGTAATGGGCAGGCAAGACTTTTTTTTTTCAATATTTGAAAGTGGTAATTCAAATGGAGGCCGAATTCACAGAGCGACAATGTGACAGATGCAACTCCATTTTTCAAGATGAATGTAAAAATGATGCAGCCCAGGGAGAATCAGAGAAAGCGCCATAAAACCCAGCAGTTCAGACGGAGGCACAGAGAGCAGACTTTCCCCGCTCACTCCACTTCCAGCCATTCGTACTTATTTTTTTATTAACCCCACTCCTACCATAACCATTATCCCTCTGGCTATTACGCACAAGATCCCCCCAGACCGACCAACATGCCAGAAAATGACTGGCATTAAATATGACACACAGTCCTTATACCATCATTGCAGAGAGGGCCATTTTCCTCTTGAGTGAAATGCAGGATGGTGCAGAGCGGATTTTTTTTCTTTTTCTTTTTTCACGACAAACAGGCCTAATGCGGTGTTTGAGTCATATAACTTCCACAGGCTCCCACCTGCATTTACATTCGAGAACCACAACAAACTGCTGCTTTTCCTCATGCATACATGCAGCAGGATGAAGCCTTTCACCAGGCTGATCACTGTTGTTTTGTGTGGTTAAGCATTCTTTTAATGACTCAGTAGCCACTCAAAGCTACATTTGAAATGCACATCAACAAGCATTTGTTTTGGTGATGTTGCCCAACCTGTACTGTCTCTGCCATCAAATGGCCATTCTGTAGAAGTGAGTGGATCAATCCAAATACCGATACCAGCGCTTCTTTTGGCATCAGATCAATACTGTTGATGATTGATTCTTTGTTTCTATCTATAATGTTACTTTGGCAATGAAAAATTTACATAAAAAATACACAGTGAAAAATATCAGAGCATTTTTGTGTTGATTGTTACATCTATTTCATTTATAGCCTACAGCACATTTAACATGCAATGAACCAAAAGTCTTTACTTTCTAGGTCTACAAAAAAAAGAGTTTCAAAATCCATGAAAAACTGAAAGGTTTGTTGCAAAAGCTAATGATTTTGGGGAGTCAAAATGATGTAGTGGTCATCAAAATGTGTTTAGAATTTGCAAATTGGTGATGATTAATTTCATAAGTACATATATGTACTTGTGTGTGTAGATATATATGTATGTATATGTATGTGTGTTTGTTACTTGTAGTTATTACTGCCTGTTACCTGTGGTAATGCAATTTATAATTTATATATTCTGTATTCAGTTATGAAGGCTCTAATTGTTGGTTGCGAGCTGCCGCTTAGATGCTTGTATCTGCCCGGGGCTGTTGATGGGTCTGTATGCAATGATGGGCGTAGCTGCGGGAAGTTTATTGTTTTTTTTTGTTGATGAGTGAGTATAGGGGTGGGATTTAATAAGTTTTCTTCGTCCCACTCCTTTTTCAGGCAAGTTTTGTTTTTTGTTTTGTGTATTTTATGTTCAATATAGGTATTTGTTGTGCCTGAAAATGAATAAATAAATGAAATGAAATGAAATGAATAAGTCATGACACACTGCTCTCCAGTACATAAGGTGCCTTGGTGGGGTAAAAGTATTGGTATCGATATTGGTATTGGCAATACTGGCCCTGTATTTACTTGGCATCCGATCGATACCAAATTTGAAATATCACACTACCATTTTGACCTGTCAGAACTTGGTACTAATTATGTTTATTTAAAGCTAGGGATACTTGCACTGAAAGGATGCCTCTGCAACAGTCTGTCCAACAGAGCGGATTCAGTAGAAATGACATATTCTTGTAAAGGAAAATGCTTTAGATAATAAACCAGGTAAATTCGAATTATCATTCCACACCATAACACTCTGTGGTACACATATTCTCTGTAACTTCAGCAGTCTCAAGAGGTTAACTGGCTTGGTTACAGCAAAATAATTTCTTGCCCATAGCAATGACAAGTGTAGGATTAAGGAGTCACACAGAAAAGGATAGCATAGTGCATTGTTGTTTGGCGCTAAGATATGTCCCTCCCTGTGGATGCGCTGTCTGTTTGCCTGCAGCAGCATGACCTGCCCACTCTTGGCTCTCTGCTACTGCTGTGCAGGGATCTCTCAGGATTTATTGATTCCAGCCTGTCCACCCACCAGAGGATCCGATGCTAGTTAACATGATGCAGAGTCCACATATTCAGAGGCCAGAGAGTACTGCAGGCCTGAACTCTGGTTTGAGTAATTGAAAATGATGGTGATCAGTCAGATGCAGGTTGCAGCTGATTAGGTGTGTTTACAAACAGGTAGAGAAATCAATGAAGACAGGTCAGTAGAAATCAGAAGTATCTGAATGAACATCGGTGAGCGGTACCAGGAGTCAAGAGGTTCACTGGATTAATGCAGTGGCCTTACTTAAGCATTATGTAAGTAGCAGTTAAAAACAGCTAGTGTCACCAATGTTTCAGTTAATAATGCAAATAATAATTACACATTTGCATTTGCCTTTTCAGTGCCATCCATCCATCCATTCATTTTCTGCTGCTTATCCAGGTCTCAGTCATGCGGTCTGCAGTCTGATACCCCCCCTCCCCTCTAATTCTTCTGGGAGCTCTTCCCAAGCGAGCAGAGGAACACGATCATCTGTCTGTCCTGTACCAGCCTCAGGGACTCCTCCCACTGAGAGATGCCAGAAATATCTCACCTAGGAGGTGCCCAGGAGGCATCCTAATCAGGTGCCCGAATCACCTCAACTTAGCTGTTATTCTCAACTCGTTTAGATGAGCAATGACTCAACTCCGAGTCCTTCATGAATCTAAAGTTGGATAGAAACTTACAGTTCTGACTGTAAAATTCTATAAAAAATATGCTGTGGACGAGACAACAGGTAATATTTCTGGAAGGTTTGAGTCTTGTTACATCTGGCATAAAACTAAGAGCATTTGATAAAAAGATCATCATACCAACAGTCAAACATGGTGGTGGTAGAGTGATGGTCTTGGACTGCTTTGCTGCTTCATGACATGGACGACTTGCTATAAACGATGGGACCATGAATTCTGCTCTCTAACAGAAAATCCTGAAGGAGAATGTCTGGCCAGTCAGTTTGTGCCCTGAAGCTAAAGCACATTTGGGGTATGCTGCAGAACAATGATTCAAAACACACCAATGAATGTTTAAAACAAAGAAAAAAGAAAAGAAAATGAAGGTTTTAGAGAGGCCGAGTCAAAGCCTGAACATGAATTATATTGAGCTTCTTTTGCATGACCTTAAACTCCCCAGTGTGGCTGAACGAAAACAATTCTGAAAAGAACAGTGGGCTATAATTCCTTCAGAGAGATGTGAAAGACTCTTTGCCAGTTATTACAAACACTTGAGTGCAGATCTTCCTACCAAGGATAGCACAATCGATTAGCTATAGGAGGCAGTTACCTTTTTGCTTTGGGCCAGGTAGTTTGGATAGCTTTTTTCCTTTAATAAGTGAAATAATCAATTAAAAAATTATGTATTTACACAGGTTATCTCTGTCAAATATTATTAATAATGTCAATTTGGATAGCAGACATGAGGTAAATCATTTTGTGTAGGCATGGCCAAAAGATTCCTGCCTTTTAAGTATGTTTATCATCAGTGATTATTCACAAATAACTGTGGCTTTTGCTACTTAAGTGAAAACAGAATCTGGTTTCATTATTTTATCATAGCCTACATAATGCCTTAAGGCCACTGCTGCTGTGATTTGGCGCTGTATGAACAAAATTGAATTGAGATGAATTGAACAACAGCTTTATCCCATCTTAAGGGATGCACCCATATACCAGTCATTTCAATGATATATCAACAGATAATATAAGTAGTGGGTGTATGTTGTTGTGTCGCATGTTCCTCTGGCACAAAAAGAGGAAATAAAAAATCTGACGCAGATACAATGTTGAAATAATTATTTAGACTGCTGATGTTATTTTGGTTGTTAAACATTTTTTAGTTATTTTTTTGGTGCATCCCTTTGAAAATTTGCATGTTACCAGTGTAACGTTGGCATCTCATCATTCATCTTCCCTTTCTTTGATAGCTTGCTCTACATCATTACACTTAGAGTTAACGTGGTACTCAATCAAGCCTTGGGATGTTCATAAATTACGATGGCTGCCAAGATGAAATGAATAATTGCAGTCGAGTATTATTTCGAGCCCCGCCAGGTTGAGCTTCGTGCAACCTCTGTCGTACACAGGGAGGGATCGTGCAGCGACGCCTGCCTATCGAGGGTGGCCGCACGCAGACTTACGATGGTGGTGATGAGGAGGGGAAAGGCTTGGCGTGGAGCAATACACGATAAGGTTTCTGCACCACTGTGGACAGCACTGGGGGATTGTGGGAGAGAGCTTATCAGTCTGCGTCAGGGTCTATCAGCATCTGTCATGTTTACTCCTCAGGTGTGCTGGCTGCTGGCTGACTGTTCTGCCAAGGCTCCTTCATATCAGCCAGCTGAGAGCTAACCGGGAGCACAAACACAAACCCACCCACTGCTGCTGCAAACCAAAACCCTCTCTATTACCTCATCCTATATATAAATCTCTTTTTCTCAGAGTTTAGCTACTTTTCCTGTCTCATCCTTTCCCAGCTTGCCTTTTAGTCTGTAACCACTCTGCCACTCTGTTCACCTGTCTTGGAATGGATATGAAGTGAATCATCCTTTAACAGGATATCAACAGACTTGACCAAATAGCTCTACACCAGCCTGTGTGTTTATATGTGTGTACCGTGTTTATCTATCTTTGTGGGGACCAGAAATTGGAATTTCACTATACTTGTGGGGACCAACTGCCTTTATGGGGACAAAATGCCAGTGTCCACAAGTTTGAAGGCATTTTTGAGGCTCAAAATGTGTTTTTTGGGTCAGCGTTACAATTAGGTTATGGCTAGGTTAAGGCTAAGGGTTAGTGCCTTATTTTTGATGGTTAGAGTAAGCGCTTAGGGAAAACAGTATGTCAATAAGATGTCCCCACTAAGATATGAAAACACAAGTGTGTGTGTGTGTCTTAAAGTGAAGTGACAGAGCAGAGAAGTCATTTTGCACTCTGTAACCTCTTCTCTGCTCTTACAGAAGCTAAAAATGAGGAGGGAGGAAGTGATTGTGTAAGACACAGACAAAGGGTGGCATACACTAAATATGGGAATTTAAATTCTGAAATTTTGTTTGTGCCTGTGTGCCACAGAAAGAAAGAGAAAAGGGGAATGAGAGAAAAGTGAGAGGACAAAGTTAAAATGAAAGAGAGGGAGAGAGAGAGAGAGAGAGAGAAATGAGAGATTTGAGAGAGATTGTCAAAATGTCGCGGGTAGAAAAGTCAGCAGTGAGGTGAAGAGGAGTCAAACAGAGCGAGAGGAGGTTGAAACCATAATTAGTGTCAGTGAGTCACTACGAGTGGCCCTGTGTGATGTCACTGGCTCCCCCGTTCTCTGTATCCCGCACTGAGGACAAGCTTGGCGACTAGCACATCCTGACCTCTCGCCTTGCTAAGGAACACGCTGTACTCTCTTCTGTTTTACTGCTGCACAGCCTCCAGGCTCCGGTCTCCAGCCCTAGCTGTGTCGCCTGTAATGACCTCATCACTGTTTGCGGGGTCACACTCATGCCTGCTGTGGCTGCTGATGTGTCAGCGTGTGTGTGTATGTGTGTGTGTGTGTGTGTGTGTGTGTGTGAATGTGAGAGAGCGAGAGAGAGAGAGAGTCCTATTTTCCAAGCGTGCATCTTTCTTATCACTGGTAGAGCATGAAGAGCTGCTGCATGACTGACAGCAGAATCAAACCAGTGTAGCAAATACCGTCTGCCTGACCATCTCGCTGGCAAATCAATGTAACATTGGAGCAAATCAGAGCAACATATGAGAAGTGGCCTCTGTACATTCCTCCTCTGTGAGGCAGACGACCGTGGCCTGTGTCATGCTGTTTTCTCCTCACTGTGGTATCACAGAGAGGCAGGCGGCCAACCACTGTGAAGGAGTGTGCTCTGGAATGACAAACACCCACTTGATCTCATGAACCTGCATAACAAATGGATCTCAGTGCCACGGACATGGCCAGTGCCGTGAGAGATGGAAAGGTTGAGGAATTCACATGACACACACACACACACACACGCACGCACGCACGCACGCACGCACGCACGCACGCACGCACGCACGCACGCACGCCAAAACCCCCCACTAAACACAAAATAATTTGCATCAGTCACAAAACATTTAAAAAGACAACAGCTTGGGAATAATAAAGTGAAATTTAAAAAATCAAACAGAAACAGAAAAAATATTGAGTGAGAGTAATAAAAGTCTTTTTTCTTTTTCAGCAGAGTATCTATTAACCATAAATAGAAATACATATGACACATAGCCTGCAGGTTTATCTGAGTGGAAGTGGAAATTACTTGAGAAAGGGCTGGTCTAGGCAGGGGTGAGCAATTAATATTACCAGTTCTGCTCAATATTAATTTGATCTCTTTACAAGCTCATTGGTGCCGCCCTCCACAACAGTCCTTGATTCTCATAGGGCCTCATGGAAGCTTAACTACCCACCCCATTCTAGAGTGTAGAATCGCTTTCTTTTTTTATTTTGCCACATGCATGCACGTCTTCCCACACCTACCTAAGCACTACTCTACCGACTTAATGATTTTGCTTCTTGTTGTTTAAATAAAGTAGCCAAATTGTGACAAACTTGCATAGACTTGCTTCTTGTCATAGTCCTGCACTGGTGTGCTCCTCTATCTATGGTCTCTAGAGTTCTCGATTGGGTTGGGCAGGTTCTGTCTCCGCCCTTGGGTGGTAGATTTAGTCTTCCTGTCTTTCAGCCTGATTCCCACTTCCTCAGCAGGACCAGTTTATATCCTGAGCTGCTTGAGCTTCCATTCCTTAATAGATTGCCAAACCTCCTGAGAGTGGTAACCAGGCTCAGAGAGAGCTTCTCTGCATTCTAGTGCTTTCCCCGGTGTTTACGTTTGTGTTCTTCTATGGGTGATGGACAATCTTCCAACCAGATTTGCTCACTTGTTCCAGTTGAGTTCGTCCTTTTTGGTGGAAAATAGCCCCCAATGTCCCCCAGTGGCTTCAGGAAACAAACTCATGTCCCTTGATCCTTAGTATAGCCCGCCCCACCTCTCTAAGTAAGCCAAACTCTTCCAAGCCAAAATCTCCTCAGGATCAATTCTGTACCATCGCTCCACAGTAGCCTTACTAAACCAATGCACATTTCCTCTCTCCCAGGGTTCTCAAGCCCCCCTGGCTGACACTATTTCCTGAATCATGAATATGTTGCAGTCAGTCTCTGATCAAAACCTCTTTGTGTCAATAAATCATTTTCAGTAAAACACATTGTTCATTGGATCTCTCCTTAGACACCACTTGCATTAACACTTTCTGCTATATGTTTAAGCTTTTTTCAATAACATGTAAACATCATTTTAAAAAAGTGGCCTTTATCGGTGTACTACTGTTTAAACCATTTCTGCCCCATAAAACACATCCTTGGATGCAACTGTAAACATTATTATTGGAGTATTCCGGGGTGGTCACGTGTTTCAGGTCTTTGAACTCCTCTCACCGGTGACTCAGCTGTGGCTGACTGGGCCACAGCTTGACTTCAGGTTGGGTCTCCTCTCTGAATCCCAGATGCCTCGCTGATATTCTTGATAGTTCAGCTCCTTGACAGTTCCGTGAAACTGAGTTAGCTCAGGGCCTTGAAGAGAATGCCCCAGAAATCCTCCTCTGCATCCAACTTTAATGGGCATGCATCCTGACACTTTACCCTGCTACTGGCAGACGATGACCAGTTATTCATCCGAGGACCTTTGTCTTTTTACTTTTTTTTTTTTTTTTTTTTGCACTTCCTCCATGCGATCCTCCCACAGCACTGTCAGTTTCACTAGTGTGATATTTTTGGTGGCCTCTGTGACCAGGAGAATGTCTGGCCTCAGGGCAGCTGTAACTGTGCAGTGGGAACTTCAGATGGCTCTCTAGAGAATACTGCACATTGTTATGCCCACTAAAACGGTTATTTTTGGAAATTATGCTACAGCATGTAATGTTACGTTGACCTTTTGTTGATTCAGATTGCTTCAGACTGGATGGCTCTATAGATTTTTTCTTGCAATTGATTTACACCAGAGCAGGCTGGTTCATAGAGGTGTAAGAGGAAGGCATCTAGATAGACTGATATCTCCCTCTTGCGTCTGAAAACAACAACAAAACAACAATAACAAAGGGAAAGGGTAGTTTATGTAAAGTGGTGTTTGGGGCAGAGAAGGTTTTATATCTCTGGTATAAATTTAATGTGCTTAAAGCTGTTCGAGATTTAAAATGAGAATATAATGGAGCATGTCTTTAACCAATCAATAACCACAATAAAATTCTGACATTATGTTTGTATGATGCCAATTCACTAATTTTAGCTTGATTAAGTTAAAAATACTGGGCTTGTGTGTGGAGTATTCGCCTTCTAGCTGTGCTGGTTTCTTCAGCGTCCTCCAAAAGTCCACAGACATGCATGTCATGTTAATTGATCTCAAAATGAGAGAAAGTGTATTGGACAAAGTGTTGTATCAATATATGGGTTAATGGGGCTAAGTGCTTTGAGTAGTCAATAAGCGTAGTAAAGCCAGTGCTTTTCAATTAGTGAGTATAGCCTTTGTTTTTCAAGATTTGCATTTTCTTTTTAATTATTGAGAAGTTGATAGCTACATGCATAAGACAACACAGCCAACAGTTAGCGTGTTGTAGCTGTGTTACAAGTTTTTTTTGCTAAGAAGAATACATTTTGATTTGGGGTGCAACAAGATGAGAGCAGACATAGCGCTCCACTCTGCTGCTTCAGCTGCCTCAGCTGGACTTAGGCGTGCTCGGCTCATGACATTAGATCTGAATTATTAAAAATCCTAGATTCACGATCTGCATTTGTTACCTGTGACCTAATCGCACAAAGGCTTCTAATAACAGACGTTATTATTCATTTCAAGGTTCAAGGTTCAAGTGTTAGAACCTTTAATGATCTTCCAGAATGGTCTGTTTCTCATTTTGTTCTCTCTTTCTTAATTTTTCTTCATCTCCATTTTTTTCTGCAGGAAGTTACGACACATTAGGCTTTTATTCCCCCCCTTGGAAAATCTGTACCCTGTACCTGTACATGTATTTCAACATGGGAAGGTGCATGGGAGCCTATGTGTTGCCTTCCATCCATTTTTGATGACCACATAGAGTTATCCACACAGCTTCCACCTGCTTCCTCCAGGCAGCCTCCAAGCTGCCAGATTTACTGAGGCACGGTGCCAGAACAAACTGTGTTTTAAAAAATAAAAAAATAACACTGTCAATATTTTAGAAAGACAACACAGTGAGTAGATTGCATGTAATGGGTGGGAACTCAGAGAGTTTTGACCCTTGTATATGCATTTGTGGGAGTTTGCATGTTCAAGGTGAAAAATATGGGGCGAGGAATATTTAAATCAAGCATGCAAACTGATTTAGTAATGCTTAATGTTTGCCACATGCAGTTTACTGCTAATTGTCCCAATATTCAACACTTAAAAAAACGCATGTCTCAATTTTTGCAATCCCTATACTGTAATAAACTTTAAAAACACATTTTTATCTCAATTACATTCAAGCTGAAGACAAGCTGAAATCTTCACCCTAATACAGAAAGCGATGCATTCTCTTGAAAAAGTGTATTCAAAATACATAAACAAAGCAGGCTGTTTGCTATCAATTGCTAACACTACCCAGTCATATGCAAAGTGTTAAGGTCAACGTGTAGACCTGCCATTGGGACACAAACTTCAATACAAAAGCAGTGATTTAGGGTCAGCGTAATGAGTAATATAACTAACTAAACACTTCCTATTATGAGTTTAAATTCACTTTCAACCAAATTTATAAGAATATGTAACTCTACATACTTACAAGTAATTTCAAACTGAATTTCTGTTATTATCGCAGCCTGCATGCAGTATCCTCATGTCCCACTAGGGGGCCCCAGCCCAGACTTTGGAAATCACTGTCCTAGTTGAACGTGTCAGCACCATGGACAGCACGCAGATGATCGGTTTTAGAGGTGAACCTGCATTAATTCAGCTGCATGCAGTTTGACAGTACGTGAGATACATCTTTTTTTTTTAAAATCCAGCACAAAAAATTGTAGTTGTATTTTTAACACTAACAGGCAATCAGACACTTCTGGTTTGTTTTATCCCTTGAAGCGATGCACGTTGTCTTAATACAAGACAAGACTGCTACAGAACTCGATGTGAAAATATTGTTGTACGGCTTACAGTCCTACACTGGCTACCATAGGGCTACATTTAACATACATGTGTATGACCTTTATTTATGTGCTTTTCTGATTACAATTAACAAGCTGCGCTTGCCCTGTTAGTAAATTGCGCGCAGCTGAATATCATCTCTTGGTTTGCAGCCTTGCTCTAAATTGCGGGTCTCTTGGCAGAATGGGCATGCTATTTTGACACCTGTCAGCACTCTTTGCACTCACGCTTAACAAATCTGGCCCCAAAAGGCAGAGATCTGATACACACCTCCGGTCTCTATTTAAGAAGGGCTTACTTTATAACTTAGCCTGGATGTATAAATAGCTTGAGAAATTCAGAACCTTAACCTGAGAGGTGTATTTGTAACATAAAAACATACCAGAAATGAGTTTGCAGGTTACTTTTTGACACAGCAGTGAAATGAAAGAAAATGTGCGATTTCTTTTTTCTTTTTTTGTCTATGGTAGTTGTTCTACTACCATGGCACACTGGCACAGACTGTACTGGGATCTGCTGATTGTGTTAGTAATGCTCCATGTTAAACAGATGGGACAAAATGGAGGGAACAGCGCGGTGCTTGTGTGTCTGACCTAGCAATGCATTTTAACAGAAAAAGCAGTCAGGGAGCCTGAGCAAAAATACCACCCAACTGGTGCTGAAAATAAGCAGCTTCTCTTGCCTGTCAGGTGTAATTCTCACAGTGTTCAGCCTGTCATGAAATTATTAAGTCAAAAAAAAAAAAATCCTGTAGGGATTTCTCTGCCTTGCCATCAGTCTTTCTCCTGATCAGTCTAGCACAACATGATGTATGTATGTATGATGGTCTTGCAGCTCATCTGTCATTTGAAGAAGAGACTGTCTGATTCCACCTGGCAGGGAAATGCACACACTGTTCTGCATCCATCTACCCCAAGCCCTGCCCAGTACACACCCACTCTGACACACACAAACCAGAGGAAACAAATGGACAAAGCTTACTTTGTGCTTTAAATGAATGTTGCACTGGGGCACGGCTGTCATAGCAAATCACGGTAACACTCAGCATGCCTCTATGCTTCTGTTAAAAGAACACCATGAGCTCCCCCCATTAATCCATACCCTGTCTCAAGCTCCACAGTACAGGAAAATAGGACACTTTTATTGAATCCACAGTTGCATGTTTTTTTATTATGCATCTAGTACACAGCATTTAGTGGCCTCATTTAGAGCAGCTGATGTTATATCATGGTGCATGTGACTGTCTATACTTTATACCAATGGAAAACAGCAAATCAAGGGTGCATATATGAGCGTTTGTCTCTTTGAATGTGCTCACATTATGGAACTTTTATGCGTTATGAGCTTGGTCTCATTCCCAACTCGTCACACATGGGACGCTTGTTCAGAACCACTTAGTGTTAATTTTGAATGCTGTGGGTACAATTTAGCATAATTTCCAACATGCAGGGTTGATTTTTAACACAAACCTTGATCTTTTCCTCATCCTCACCAAACACTATTTCTGGTGCTTTAAATTGAGCCAAACAGAGAACAAAAATAAAACAGCGAGAGAAGACATGAACTGCAGTCCTGGGTAATTTACTCATTCCCATGACAGTTGCATTAAACCCAATACTGTCAGAAGGCCGGGGTTTGTGTCCCCTGTGGGAGCTTTGTTCTTTGCACTTATTTTCAATATGTAATTAATCACTTGTTAATTCTTTTCCCCTTCCTATTTTATTTCATGTTTACTCATTTTTGGGCTAAACACCACAACTATTTGGTCTTGAAATAGATTATGGTTTTGTTTATATATTACTGTTCATGAAACTGTAATGCCAACAGCTCCTGTATGTGATCATTTAGAGGAAATCTTAAAACCCTTCCAACAGGCTTATATTCTGCTGTCTTTATCTTGATTCATGTATGTCAGAATAAACGTAAAAATTACAAAAAATATATTTTTACCATCCATCCATCTATCCAAAAGCTGTTTAAAGCCCATTTAAAACAAGAGCACTCAGAGAGCACAACTTCTCAGAAGGCAATGGCTTTACTAAAACTTTGATCTTTTATGATATGACGTTAGCCTGTGTTTTTTTTTCAAGGTCAACTTTGACCTTGGACGCTAATAACAAAGGTCAAGGTCTAATGCTAAGCCAACCTAGGTACTCATGTCCCCAAGGCCTAGCATATTGTTGTGAAGTTTGAAGATCATCTATAAAAAGTTATAGGTATTATAACATTCTTACTGATTTTCACAGTTTGTGTGTATTTGACCCTAACCCGAAATCTTGAAAAGCTAATAAAGAGACAGAACTGATGTCAAACTCATACTATTAACCTAAGATCTTTTTTTTTTTTTTTTTTTTTAACACTGTGCAGTTCTGGAAGGTAATTCACTTTTACAGCACTGTCATATATTCAAACCCTACCTACCTTCTGTCACGGTCGGACGGCCCTTTCCAGACGACCCTGCTTGTGTTTATGTTTTCTGTATATGTGTTTGCTTCTCCCTCCCTGGCCCTCGGGGTTGTTTACGGAAGTGCGCGCCGTGGGAGAGGCGTGTCCTGGCGACTGTCGTCATTGGGAGTCCCTCTTCGCTGTTGCCGGCCCACCTGCAGCTGATTACCTGACCAGTGGTTGGTAATCATTCCTCCAGGCTAGAAAGGGGTATTTAACCTGGACTCACGGCGACAGTCGACGTGGGATTATTACTCCGAACTGGTATAGTCTGTGCGAGCAGTGTGAGTGTGTTATTCGGCTAGCGTGTGGCTAACGCTGGATTTTCCTTCTTCCTCCAGGAGGGGCGAGCGGAGAAGCGAGTTGGGGAGCACACACACTAAGGGAGTTACTACACGGAACGCACTGGGAGCAAGGGACGAGCACGATTGGAAAATTGCACTTTTGAATGGATTGTTGGACTTGTCTGTTTCACTGTAAATAAACGCACTGTGTTTCTGTGAGCAAGAACCGCGCCTGGGTCCCTCTTTTCCGTGACAGAATAATCCCACCACCATGGACCCAGCGGATTCTGCTTCACGCCAGCTGTCTATCCAAGCGGAGGTTTTGGAGCGACACGAGGAAATGCTGAAGCACGTTTCAAAGGAACAAACCGCGCTTCTGCAAGCCATGACAGAGCTTAAAGGTATATTGATTTCCTCACCTAATACGGCTCCAACGCAGCCCGCCCCTTCGCTGGAAGCCGCGGCAGCCTGTCCGCTTCCTCCTTCACCTCCACCGCGGCAGCGGGAGTACTCACTCCCCGCACCCGAAAAATTTGACGGCGAGTTGGGGAGGAGCCGGGGTTTTTTGACGCAATGCTCTCTTGTGTTTAGACAGCAACCTTGTGCCTTTGCCTCTGATTCTGCTAAAGTCGCTTATTTGGTGCAACTTATGACTGGGCGGGCGCTTCAATGGGCTCAGGCAGTTTTAAATACCCAGCCCTCTGTGTCATATGACGTCTTTCTCAGCAAGTTTCGCTGTGTGTTTGATAAAGGCGCTAGCTCGGATGCTGCAGGTCATCGCATGTTTTCTCTGAAGCAAGGTAGGAGGAGTGTTGCTGACTTTTCCGTGGAGTTCTGGATCCTGGCGGAGGAGTCGGGCTGGGAGGAGAAAGCACTGCGTGGAGCCTTCCTCAACAGCCTTAATGAGAATATTAAGCGTGAGTTAGCAACCAAGGAACTGCCTAAAGCTTTGTCTGCTCTAATCAATATGTGTATTAACTTAGACGACCACATGCGGGAGTTCGGCAGAAGAGCCGGGGATGGTCGGCGGCCTGCTGGGGGCACGGGTACATCTAGGGACCTTCCTACTCTGATGTGGAGAAGTGAGGAGGAGCAACATGGGGATGAAGAGCAACCCATGCAGCTCGGCGGAGCCAAGCTTTCCTTCTCTAGACTGGGGCGCAAACAACGGACTGGTGAGTGCTTTCTTTGTGGAAAAAGAGGACATTTTGTTGACTCCTGCCCAGACCGAGTAAAAGAGTCGGCCCGTCAGTAATTGTGGGGATACTGGCGGGCGCCACAACAAAAGTGTTCCCTCACCTCAGCTGCCCTGCTAAATTAATGTCTCACTCCCTCACTCACTCCTGCTGCGCACTCATTGACTCTGGTTCTGAACAAAATTTCCTAGACGAGGAGTTAGCCAACATCTTAGGCCTGCCCCTACTTCCCCTTCCAGAGGTCCTGAAGGTCTCAGCCTTAAATGGCGGCCATCTAGCCTCCGTCACACATCGCACTCAGGAGGTTACACTCATTATTTCGGGAAATCACTCTGAGAAAATCAGTTTGTTGGTATTCAAAGCCCCCCACACCCCACTGGTACTGGGATTTCCTTGGCTCCAACATCACAACCCCCAAATCGACTGGGCCAAAGGGTGTGTAACTGGCTGGAGCACGCGGTGTCATGAACAATGTTTACTTGCCGCTGTCCCGGACAATCCTGGGACCGCCTCTGCGAAAAGCTCCTCACCCCCCGACCTTTCCTTGGTGCCCGCCGACTACCACGACCTCGGCCAGGTATTCAGCAAAAGTAAGGCGTTGTCTTTGCCTCCACATCGGCCTTACGACTGTGGAATCGACCTACTCCCAGGCGCTCCCCTGCCAGCAAGTCGGCTCTACAGTCTGTCTAAACCGGAACGCGAGGCCATGGAATGCTACATAACGGAGTCTCTGGTCGCAGGTATTATTCGCCCATCTACTTCGCCTTTAGCAGCAGGATTCTTCTTTGTAAAGAAGAAAGATAAGAGCCTGCGTCCCTGCATTGACTTTCGAGGGCTGAACAAGATCACTGTTAGGAATAAATATCCACTCCCCCTGCTGGCCTCGGCATTCGAACTATTACAGGGGGCAGTCCTGTTCACCAAACTGGATCTTCGGAGTGCCTATCATCTGGTTCGCATCCGCAAGGGTGACGAGTGGAAGACGGCTTTCAACACCCACCTGGGGCACTTCGAATACTTAGTGATGCCCTTCGGTCTCACTAACGCCCCTGCGGTCTTCCAGGCCCTGATTAATGATGTGCTCAGGGACTTTATTAACCATTTTGTCTTCGTGTATCTGGATGACATTCTGATTTTTTCCAGGTCGCAGACTGAGCACATCAACCATGTACGTCTGGTTCTACGGCGCCTATTGGAGAACCGCCTTTTTGTGAAAGCGGAGAAATGTGAGTTCCATGTGGAAACTGTTTCTTTTCTGGGTTTCATTGTGGAACAGGGGCGTTTGCGAGCTGACCCGGCCAAAGTCAAAGCCGTAGTGGAATGGCCTATTCCCAAGACCCGCAAGGAGGTGCAGAGGTTCCTGGGCTTCGCCAATTTCTACCGCCGCTTTATCAGGGATTTCAGCAAGGTAGCCCTTCCTCTAACCAACCTAACTTCTCCTAAGTTGTCTTTCCAGGGGTCCTCCGCAGCCCAGCAAGCGTTTGATCGGCTCAAGCACCTGTTTTCCTCGACTCCGGTCCTCGTCCAGGCGGACCTCGGCCGGCCTTTCGTCGTCGAGGTGGACGCGTCCGATTCAGGCGTGGGGGCGGTTCTCTCCCAACGGATCGACGGCAAGTTGCATCCCTGTGCGTTCTTCTCCGGCAGGTTGTCTCAGGCCGAGAGAAATTACGATGTGGGCGACCGGGAGTTGCTCGCCATCAAGTGGGCCCTTGAGGAATGGCGACATTGGCTGGAGGGCACTGAGCAGCCTTTCGTGGTGTGGATGGACCACAAAAATCTGGCGTATCTCCAGGCAGCCAAGCGCCTCAACGCCCGACAAGCCAGGTGGGCCTTATTTTTTACTCGTTTTCACTTCTCCATTACTTACAGGCCCGGTTCTAGGAACACTAAGGCAGACGCGTTGTCGCGCCAGTTCACACCCGTGACCGATGAGGACGAGAAGGAAAAACCCATCCTGCCCCCCACCTGCATTGTGGGTGCACTAACATGGGAGATTGAAAAGGTGGTCAGGGACGCCCAGCGACAGGAGCCCGACCCTGGCACGGGCCCGAAAGGGAGACTATATGTTCCGGCCACAGCGCGTAGTCAGGTCATTCACTGGGCACATACTGCCAAGTTTTCGTGCCACCCAGGTAAAAATCGCACTGTCTCCTTTCTACGACGTTTGTTTTGGTGGCCCTCTCTTGTTCTCGATGTCCAGAACTATGTTGCAGCATGCCCAGTGTGCGCACGGAACAAAACCACCAATTCGCCTGCTTCTGGCCTCCTGCGACCGTTACCCACTCCAAAACGCCCATGGTCGCACGTCGCCCTGGACTTCGTCACCGGCTTGCCTCCCTCTGCAGGTAACACCTCCATTCTAACCATTATTGACCGTTTTTCCAAGGCTGCCCACTTCATTGCTCTGCCCAAGCTCCCTTCTGCCTTGGAGACGGCCCAGTTACTGACGCAGCATGTGTTTCGGCTCCACGGCATACCCCAGGACATCGTTTCCGACCGTGGCCCTCAGTTCACCTCGCGGGTTTGGAAGGAGTTCTGTGCAGAATTGGGAGCTCAGGTCAGTTTGTCCTCCGGGTTCCACCCCCAAACTAATGGTCAGACCGAAAGGGCCAATCAGGAGCTGGAGGCCATGTTGCGTTGCGTCGCATCATCGAACCAAGCGACCTGGAGTGAGCAGTTGGCCTGGGTGGAGTATGCCCACAACGCCAGCACGTCATCAGCGACTGGACTCTCGCCCTTCGAGGCGTCGCTGGGGTATCAACCCCCTCTCCTCTCCATCTCTGAGGGAGAGCTGGCGGTTCCCTCGGTCCAGCACCACCTTAGGCGCTGTCGTCGGGTCTGGCGGGCCACACGCGCAGCACTCCTGAGAACGGCCGAGCGGAACAAGGCATTGGCGGATCGCCGTCGCACTCCTGCTCCGGATTATCAGGTCGGCCAACGGGTGTGGCTCTCCAGCAAGCACATCCCTCTTCGGACTGAGTCCAAGAAACTGGCCCCTCGGTCTCTTGGCCCCTTTGCCATCCAGGAGGTCCTGAACCCGGTGACGGTCCGGCTGGCCCTTCCGCCTGCTATGAAGGTACATAACGTCTTCCATGTTTCTCAGGTTAGGCCCGTCCGGACCAGCCCTTTGTGCCCGCCCCCTGGGCCCCCGACACCCGCCCGGATTATCGACAGCGCCCCGGCGTATTCCATTACTCGCATAATGGATGCCCGGCGCCGCGGTAGGGGCTTTCAGTTTTTGGTGGATTGGGAGGGGTACGGTCCGGAAGAAC
This sequence comes from Copadichromis virginalis, assembly GCF_057382275.1. Lineage (NCBI taxonomy): Eukaryota > Metazoa > Chordata > Actinopteri > Cichliformes > Cichlidae > Copadichromis > Copadichromis virginalis. The sequence goes on along the minus strand of NC_140632.1, from coordinate 5,477,433 downwards.
GTTCTTGGGTGCCGCGGTCTGCCATTCTCGATCATCGCATGGTGAGAGAATTCCGCCGCCGGCATCCGGACAAGTTTGCCAGGTCGCCCGGAGGCTCCCGTTAGAGGGGGGGTACTGTCACGGTCGGACGGCCCTTTCCAGACGACCCTGCTTGTGTTTGTTTTCTGTATATGTGTTTGCTTCTCCCTCCCTGGCCCTCGGGGTTGTTTACGGAAGTGCGCGCCGTGGGAGAGGCGTGTCCTGGCAACTGTCGTCACTGGGAGTCCCTCTTCGCTGTTGCCGGCCCACCTGCAGCTGATTACCTGACCAGTGGTTGGTAATCATTCCTCCAGGCTAGAAAGGGGTATTTAACCTGGACTCACGGCAACAGTCGACGTGGGATTATTACTCCGAACTGGTATAGTCTGTGCGAGCAGTGTGAGTGTGTTATTCAGCTAGCGTGTGGCTAACGCTGGATTTTCCTTCTTCCTCCAGGAGGGGCGAGCGGAGAAGCGAGTTGGGGAGCGCACACACTAAGGGAGTTACTACACGGAACGCACTGGGAGCAAGGGACGAGCACGATTGGAAAATTGCACTTTTGAATGGATTGTTGGACTTGTCTGTTTCACTGTAAATAAACGCACTGTGTTTCTGTGAGCAAGAACCGCGCCTGGGTCCCTCTTTTCCGTGACACCTTCCTCTGTCTTCCTCATCCTTAAGGATTTCAAATTTTTTCTCACAAGTCTCAATCAACCCAAGATACAAATGGCCATTTTTGCAATTTTTGAGCACAGTGGCAACATTGTCCCTGTTACAAGTCAGTGTACCATTAAAACGCATGTGAATCTGTTATTTATGAGCTGAAATAGTTTTTAAAAAAAAGTTGTTATGAAGGGAAACATCCCACGCAGGGCCCATTTTCCCTCTCCATTCCATGTCTCTTTGATCATCTGAGTTTGTCCTCACCTCTCTCTCCCTGCTTTAGCCTTACCATATCAATCGTTATTTTATATACACTTCATCAAAGCAGCTTCAGGGCAAAAAAAAAAGAAGAAAAAAAGCACAAAACCTCAGCAGAGGCTAGGGTTTGATTTCTTACATAGATCCAAACCTAACGGGGGAGTCTTGTTTTCCTGCTTGAAACAATCTACATTAATCCTACTCCCATGGAGAGCTCTAGTTGAGGTGAGGAGTTTTGTTCCACTCCCTGACCAAATGCCATCATATGAAGTGGAGACCTGCCAGCCTCAAGCTTTGATGTATAAGCAAATTAGTTAGAGCTGCCTTATACTTTTCTAATTCCAGCCAAATAGCAACGTATGTCAGGTACACACATGTAACAGATGTGCCACACATATCTTCACACCTGTCTTTGGACTGGTGTGAATGGTTGTACCAAACCCGGTTTATAAAGTGCCCAACTCTAAACAGCACAGCCATTAGAACTAGGACGATACCTCACAGCACAACTAGTGCTGTCAGTGTTAATCCCGTTAAAATGACGTTAACACCATAACTGCACTATGGTGTTAACGCTAACTCGCTAACGGAGATTTGCCGCCACAATACACATTGGCCAGCACAGGACCACTAGTGTGTCTGCAACTATCCTTGTGCTGGCCCATGTGTGGGCCACCTCTGGCAAACCTGATCTGGGCCACCAAAGGGTCGTCATTCTTTGTGGTATGTGGGCCATGTGTAAGCACATTGTGTGGGCCAGATCGGGGCCATACCAATTTTGCTATGTTGGACGGCAAGGCCGGGATGGTCCATTTGGTAAAGTAAATCCCTTGGGCATCTTTCTTGGCCTTTAGACAATAATTCTGATGGCAAAGGAACCAAACGGGACAGGTAAAAAAAAAAGCAAAAAAAAAAGCTAAAAACAGGAAGCTATGGCTACAGTTTGCATAAGTTCAACATAATTAGACAACAGAAGATCGCAAAAATGTTGCCTGGTCTGATAGGTCATGATTTCTGCTGGGACACTAAGCTGGTAGGTCCAGAATTGGACATAAACAACATGAAAGTAGGGATGGGTATCGTTTAGGTTTTATCCGATACCGGTGCCAAACCGGTACTTTTGAAACGGTGCCGGTGCTTAAACGGTGCTCGAACCGGTACTTAAAGAATGGAGAACTTTGTCCAAAAACCTTTTATGTTTAGCTGTTTTTTTTGTGAAAAGATAACAATGTTAGCTTTTTCTGCAGCTATAGGGCATATATGGTATCACTCTTAGCTGGAAGCAGTGCAATGTAAAAAACACAAACTTTGTCCAAAAACCTCTCATATTGAACTGTTTTCCAATTTTTTCTTTGGTCATTTTAGCCTTTTTGGCCAGGGTGAAGGGAGTATCTGCAATCAAACAAGAAGACAGCCGCATGTAACTACAACGGTGGTTGCTAGTACTCAACGTAAATTACACACGGACAACATTAAGCTACTCACGCAGAGAAGAATGGCTGCTGTTGCCATCATCATCTGTCATCATTTCTGCTAGAAAAACTGGCAGGGCTAGGGGCCAGGACTCTCCTCTTCGGGTTTTGGGGGATGTTGCCGATAACAGGCACCACACCCGTAGTAGGTATGGTGCATTTCTCGGCTTTAAAAAAAACGCTATGTGTCGCCAGGTGTTTCATCAGACATGAGGCGTTACCTCCTTTGAACAGTATCACCTTAAAGCACTTGTTGCAGGCTGCTGAGTTTGCATCTCTTGCTGTGAAGTACAGCCAGACTTTTGACCGCTTCACCGTGGGCATTTTTAATCTGTAGCTCTGCTCTAAAAGAACATATGTACCTGGGCCCGCCTACTATCCTTGGAAAGGTAAAATGATTGGCTAGAATCTGAAGTATATGATGGTATAATGATGTGGAGAATTTCTTTCACACATTTTGGACCCCTAGAACCAATTGAGCACTATTTAAACACCAAAGCCCATCTGAGTATTGTTGCTGACCTGTTCCATTTCTTTTATGACCACGCTGTACCCATCTTCTGATGGCTGCTTCCAACAAACCATGTTACATGCCTCAAACCATCTCAAACTGGTTTCTTGAATATGGCCAACACAGTCGTCAGATCTCAGTCCAATAGAGCACCTTTGGGATGTGGTGGAGCAGGAGATATCATGAATGTGTAACAGACAAATCTGCAGCAAATGTGTGAAGCTATCATGTCAATATGGATGAAAATCTCTCAGGAGGTGTTTCTAGCACCTTGTTGAATCTATGGCATGAAGAAATAAGGCAGTTCTGAAGGTTAAAGGAGGTCCAGTACTAGCAAGGTCAGCCTAATGAAGCAGCCAGTGAGTACATGCTGCGAAGACATGTAGCTTTAGCAGGTGGTAATAAACATATATACATAGACTTTAAAAAAAAACAAAAACCTTAAACACTGAGCACCATGCTCTTTTCCCCTGACAACAGACCTCGCTGTTCTCTGCTCTTTTAAAACAGAAGCACTTTGTTAGCTTTCGCTAATGCCTGTCTGCGTACGTCCCAAGAGATATCCATGCCGGGTAAATGTTCACATTTTAGATATAAGACAACACAGAATATCTTTAAATGCCTCTATTAGCAAAATATGAATAATTCAGCACCTGCGGACCTAAGTGTGATATATTTAAAATAGGGTGAAGGCATGGAGTTTATGATTTATGATCACTGGGGTCAGGTGGTGGTGGGTGGGGGGCAGTGTCATTGAATCACCCCTCACTTCGGATGTAACGACTTAACTATGCGTATGACACGTGCTAAACATGATCGCCGGCCTGCTGGCCAGCCTCATTCTAGGGGAGGTCGCAACTTCATTATGCCATCTGAAACCAGTGTGGGAGCCCGCTCAAACAGGCTAAGACCAATTATTTAGATTAATTCGATACACCCTTCCCAACCCCATTCTGCTCGGAGCATCTGCTTAGGCTCAAGGAAATGATGATGTACGAGGCGTAATTTAGCCTTGAGAGAGGGAGAGAAATCACTGTGGCTGATTGTGGCCAAATGAAATTCAGATGAACTGAGCTTATTAAGAGGTAAAGGGGATGGGAATGTACAGGTAAGAGGTTTATCAGTGTTAATAAATGCTATGGCTACCTCCCCTGAAAGCTCTAGAAGAAGAGAAGAAGAGGTGGGGAGGGGTGAGGGTCTTCAGTCGTCCAAATGGACTCGACATCAGCTGTGGCCGAGAAAGATCGGAGAATTATCACATACAGCTCATTTCTAGAAGTTAGTGCTGCTTTTATGAGTGTTTTTCTCAGCACCAGATGGGCAAAATGTTGCACGGGCATTGTTTTACAGTGCCGATGTCATCCTGAATTAACAGCAGTACTTCTCAATAGGCGTCGGTGAAGCATCTTTCTGGAAATCGCCAGGCAAAACACAGCAGAACATGAGAAGAGGCACAAAGCTGTAGCGATGGCGGTTCAGATGTCATTATTATTTATGAATTACACCAAAGCTCATTTTAGCAGCAATGAAATCTTAAATGGGGTTATGAGAACATCATCGCCACTGTGTATCACTGAGCCTTATAAAATAATGGATTTAAATGGAAACTCACTGCCAGCGTTAATGAAGCATGACAAGCATTCCCAGTTTACACAGAAAGAGGGAGAGCGGCAGAAAGGAGTGAAGTGATAAAAGAGGTTCATGGGTTTGTGAAATGAAAGGCCATGGAAGGCAGTGGGATGGGGGGATAAAGTCTGTTTTCACATTTTACCTGAACATATATAAATTGGGTCATTAGGGTTAGGATTGGCTTTAGGTGGAAAGCACTGTGTAGAGAGCTTGAGGTTGGAAACTTTATGGAGATTATATCAGATTTTTTATTTTTCCTCCTACACCAGGTTTGTAAATTATGAATTATGGTCATGACAAAAAAAAAAGAAGAAAAAAAGAAAATCTTTTCATATCCCAAGTGTCCTGTGTGACTTTGTTCCTTGCTGTAAGCTTTTCTTTGATGGAGAGTGAAGATGGAGTGGACCCTAGGATAAAAAGTTCTTTTTTCTCTTGTAAGGCAAATGCACACCCCGTTGTTTCGCAACATTTCATATACTTGCATACAAGTCAGAAAGAAGCAATTCTCCCAACTCTTTCAAGTTTGAATTGGAAGACTTTAATACATCAAGAGTTATTTTAGATTGAGGTAGGTAAACACACTGCCTCTGATGCAGAAATCAACAGTCGCCCCAGGATCATCCCTGCTTTTAAAGCCGTTATTTGAATACAAGCCCGTGTTTCTGCATGACTATATTTGTTTGCACTGGAGTCCACTCCGAGCTATAGATTCATGTCTTTGTGGGAGTCAGAAAGCGGCCATGTGTTTTGCTTGCTAATGAAGCCAAAGGATGAGAAGAAAGAAACCTTGTTTACTCAATGAAGATAACAACAGCTCAATCACCCACCTGACCTGAATCCTTAATTGGGATCATTATTATACTCGGGACAACTAAAAGAAGATAAGTTTCCCATTTGCATAGCAGAGCGGAGATGATAACTGACGCTGCATGTCACCTGTAGACAAGGAGCTTCAATCACAGGAGAGAGTAGATTTATCGTTTCTTACGTCACAGCCGTGAACGGAAAGCTTTTAATCAGATCAGTTTTCTGTAAACAGAGAAACACATGCATACATAAGCCCCATGCTCCTACATGATAGCCAAACCTGTGAGTCCTGAATGAGCAGTCCAGAAGCCCAGGAATATCCAAAAATCCTTGCTGTGGATCTCTACACCTGGTACACTCTCATACAAGCTGCGGTAGTGGACATTAGCTAATCTTAGCTGATCCCTTTCTGAGAACGCTGTTGAATCTGGAATATTGCTTCCTGTGAAAGTTGTGATAGGCGCCATCTGATATGCATTAGCATTAGCGACAAGCTTAAGTGAAATGTCTTTTTTTTCAGTGAGCCTGATCGCATGTATCAACCAAGCTGGAACTCACCGGAGGTTTCTTGTGGTATAGATATTAATTTCACTCTGATGTGCCCACAGTGAGCCTGAGTGCATGAGTGGATGAATGCAGTCACACATACAGCCTCAGTTTGAGACCGGGCTTGAGATTTCAATATCGCCATGACTTTATTGCCATTATTGCCCTGTTGGCAGCTAATATGTGAGTGAAATGCCAGTTTCCCTGCTTGTTCCTTTGTTATCCTCAACACATACACACATATATGCGCACACAAGTTGCATGCTCAGGCCTGACTGCTCTTTTTCCAGGGGACTTGATGGATAAACTCGGGCTGTTTTGTGAGAAAAATGTGTGAAATGTTATAGGCAGACAATTTTACACCCCTCTCTATGTTTAGACATATCCATTTTTTCTTTGTTTTTTTTGTTTTTTTGGCCGGCAGATCTTTGCACAGTTGGACATTTTCCTGGCCATAACTGTAAATACAAAACAGGAAACAACTTGCTGTTGTTGTGGAAGTTTTCCATTTAAATAAAGCCTGCAGTAGCTAACATTCTTTAATCAAAAAACAAAGAACACAAAACCAAGTTGGTGGAGAGCCTGCATGACCGCGGGGCAGACGGTCAGCAGTCTCCCAGAGCCTAACATGGCTCTCAGTTAAATACCGTCTCCAGGAACAAAAGGCAGTACACAGCTGTTTCACACCTTAAGGTTCACACTCCCTCGAAGAGACAAAAGATTCTTCCTGTGGAGTTTTCTGCTTCCCCCAACTTCCTTACTAGACCCCCACCATTTGTCTGAGTATGAGTGTGAAACATGTTAAAATCCAGTGGCACCAAGGCATTATACAATAAAATAATGTGATTAATACACAAGTAAAAGAAATTCCTATACACTGTCAACACTGTGTAATGTCCCTCAGAGTTTAGCAACGATCAGTCAGGAAAAAACAAGACTTGTCTCCCAACTTGACATTTCAGAAGTGTTATAAATATTTTAAATTAAGGGTAAAGAATTAAAGTGTTATATTTCATTATTTTCTTTATTATGTCTCAGTTGATGAGCTGCTTTTGGACAAAGGCAAAATTTTTATTCATCCATTCTTATCTATCCTCTGTGCCAGCTGCTGGTTGCTGCTTTATATTAACCTGCAGACATGCTAGTTAGCGATCCTCAAATAGCTCTCAGCATTACAAGAAATATTACTCAAGTGTCGCTTTGAACAGTGTTGTTTTTGAATATTCTCATCTAATACAACAATTATATTGAAACTAATCAGAATTTGTAAGAGGACATTTAAATCTACATATCTATAATTATCTACATAATTTATAATTTATGATTTCCACTGGACAGGAAGCCTATTTTCAGCAACCATCGCTTCTGTGTTCAAGTGGCACACTGTATTACCTTATGCAAGCTGGTTATTAATTACTAGGAGTCAACTGATCAGGGTTTGTGGGTTTCATTATAGACTCAAAAAGTCCTTAAAAAAACAACAAGTTTGATCTGAAATCAGTCGGGAGGATTTTATCCATGAAATGAAGGATATTCGATGCAAGTATTCATACAACTGTGCATACTACTTCCTTCACAAACCAGAAGAACCTGTTTCTTGCAGATACCATTTAATGAAGCCAGCTGAGGACCTGTGAGGCACCTAGAGGCTCTGATGTACCTGCTCTTTTGATCATTTGTGCACAGGGGCCTCTAACTATTTTGGTTAGAGCCATTTTGTACCAGCTTGTTAAGGAAGTACACTGTACTCTTCAATTTTTAAATTTTTTTTCCAATTCCTGCATGAAATAGCCTTCATTTTGTTATTCAAGAAGTGTCTGGCAGGTCTAAAAAATAATAAATGCATTTTAGAATACATTTGTCATTGATTTGGTTACTTCCTGTTCATTTTAAAGGTTTTTTCTCCTCATATAGCTTTCCTTCTGTTGTTTTTTTTTTTTTTTGTCTCTCTTGGTATTGTTATTCACCTATGTCTTATCATTCCTCACCATGCTTTTTTTTGTTGGTAATATCGTTTGTGTTTGTCAGGTTTATCTGGTCTTTCTCCAGGTTCTGTCTTTGTTTTCCCAGTTGGCATCCCAGCCTTTGGTTTGGGCTTTGTATTCTCCTTCTTTAGTAGCTGCTGGATTTTTACCCACTGCCAACGGGCAGCTCTTTTTGTTCAGCCTTTCCAAGTTATTAAAGAACATATTTTTGTCTGCATTTGGGTCCATTTTCTGAGTGTTAGTGGCAACATGAGATGATCAACATAATCAATTTGTCACAGTAATTCTAGTTTAATTTAGATTCCGTATTTGTTGTTCTTCATGGTTTTGGTTCTTTGTATTGTTTTCTGCTTGTGTTATATTCTTAGTTCCAAGGCTTTAAGTTTCTGTTACTTTGCCTTCCCTGTGTTCCACGTTTCATGTCTGGTCATCCTTGTCCCCAGTCAGTCATGTCGCCATGTCTCAGTGTCAAGTCTGTGTCTTTGTGAATGTGTCTTGGTTCCTGTTTTACTTTGACAGTCTAGCATCCTATGCACAGTGTTTTCAGTTTTGGCTCCTCCACGTCTCGTTATGTGTGATTACTTCCAGCTGTGCTCTCCTCCTGTGTCTCATTCCCTCGTTATCCTTCTGTGTATTTAAGCTCTGCATTTTCCTCTGTCAGTTGTTGTGTCATACCGCATGTTGCTGTGTTTCCGCCATGTGTCATGTAAATTCCTTTGTTTTAAGTTTCCTAGTTCTAGTTCCATGTTTCTAGTTCTCTGAGTTTTAGTTAGCACTTTAATGTTTGGATGATTTACTACAGCAATAAAGCTGCCTCCCTAAGTTCATCCCTCTGTGTCTCATCAGTCCTGTGTTTGGGTCCTTCATCCTGCCTGCCACACATGACACAATTAGCCTTTTAATGAGCCTTTTGCCGAAAATGGCTCTCTGCATGCCCACGCCGATATTCCACTGAAAATCATCAATTATTTGTGATGAATGATTCTAATAATATGAAAATAGTGCTTACCATTCTTTGGATTAATTTGATGTTTTACTCTTCTAGATCAAAACAAATACAATTTAAAGTGACCCTACTCTTTTCAGTATTTTTCATGAAATGTTAAACTATTACTCCAACGATCTCACAAAGTTAAAGCTCCTTGTTCCCATTAAGAGGCCTTTAGTTTCTGCTGCAATCACAAATTCTACAGATACAGTGAAGTAACTGTTTTCAAACTTTTTGATAGAAACAGCGCAAATAGCATTTTTATTTCTCGGTTCACATTCAGGTATTTAAAACACCAACTCAGCATTTTCTGTTGGAACCACAGAAAGTCATATAATTGCATGACTTGGTCCAGGTGTGAGTATTTTAGTAGAATGAAGGTTCCTTAAGGGAGACAGGACAGGAAGGCTAAGGGAGCCTTCATCGATGTCCTATTACTGTCAGATCTACCAACCATAGATTGGTTCCAGCCCAACAAGCTCACTCTGGCAACTCTAAATTGGCATGTATGAAAAAGAAAACAGATTTTATCCATCGCTATCCATCCATTACATTTTGCATCTTGCTCCTATACATCAGGCATTAGAGCCCATTACAGCAGGGAGTGGGTGGATAACTATACTCTTAAACTCTATCTTTTCAAAGTAATTTGTAGCAAAGGTGTTTTCTGTCCTGACTGTGGCCTAGAATATTGAAGAGTTTGTGTCATTCTTAAGTGCCACATATAGTGAACGTGTTTACTACCTGAGTACAGATCTATTATGGATGTATATAAAGCACTGAATGACAGCACTTGCTATTCTCACGGTTCAGTGGCTATGAGAGGAACATTTATTGCTATACTGACTGAAAAAAGATGTCTAGATGTGAACAAAGAGGCTTTTCCAGGTAGTATCCGGTGTATTATTAGTTTAGCAAGCTGGATTGCAGAGCTTAGCAAGGACAAGACTGATTGATCATTTCACCCAGAGCTTCTCTGCTTCAAGTCCATGCATGATGACTAATTGGATGGCAAACAATCTGAATGCAAACTGTGGCACCTTCTATTGAGTCTGTTCAGCGGAGTGCATAATTATTTAACAGCATTAACTTAAATGCACTGCTGGTGTCTTCTTCAAAAAGGGAACACTTCAGTCATGCCACAATTGCTCTAGTACTGAGTCTGATTTGTTTGCCTTGGTAAACAAACTGTGCTCTTTACTGAATTCAGCAGATGTATAGGCCATGTCATCCTTCAAAGTTCATTTAATGCCAATGAAGAACCAGTGTCCTCCTAACTGGTAATCTGTTTTATAGCAGACTGTGAGAAATTTAAAACATTAATAACTTAAAAGGTAAGGGACCTATTACGTCTACCTAAAATTCAATCTAATCTTATTCTATCAGTTATCAGAAAAAAACAACCATTCAACAAAAACCAACATGCTGATTCCTATTTAACACAGCGCAATCTAGATCATTATTAAGAAAACAATTTTGCAGTGAAAATATAATAAATAGAATACATGTATTTAGTGAGGGCATTCCTGGCAACTTTCTCTGAAGAATAGAAAGAAATCAGACTGGTCAGCTTTCTAAAAGACAATAAACATTCAGTAGGGAATAAACTTCTGCAATGGATATACTGCATCTGTATTTAATGTTTTTTTTATAGTAATGTGGTGTTTTGAATAGTGCTGAAATGTATGTCATTTTGCTCCCTGTATAAAGCTTTACATGCATAATATTAAATTAGTTTGCTGAGTGTCAGTAGTTATGTGCCACTCTACTGTAACACACCTGACATATAACCATTTATTATTTTTAGGAGAAGACAGTGATGATTGTAAAAAAGGTGTTTATATATACAGTCACTTGTGAGGACACACAAACCCTTTGAAGGGATTTAAAGGCGTTTTTTCAGGCTCAAAATGTGGTTTTAGTGTCAAGGTTACAATTAGGTTATGGTTAGGTTTAAGGTAAGGGTTAGGGTTAGGCATTCATTTTTAATGGTTAGGGTTAGGGGCTAGGGAAAGCATTATGTCAATGAAGGTCCTCACTAAGATAGCTGAAGTGTGTGTGTGTGTGTGTGTGTGTGTGTGTGTGTGTGTGTGTGTGTGTGTGTGTGTGTGTGTGTAATAAGATAAGATAAGATAAGATAAGATAACCTTTATTAGTCCCACACGTGGGAAATTTGTTTTGTCACAGCAGGAAGTGGACAGTGCAAAAGTTATGAGGCAAAAATTAGAATACAATAAGAATAAATACAGTACACAGCTGTACAGAATAGAATAAAATAAAATACTATATACAGTAGAATAAAATAAAATAAATATACAATAAGATAAAAATAGAATACAAATACAAATACTATATACAACTGAGTAAAAATACAACGATGACAGAAAGGATTATTGCACTTATAATAGCACATCTTTCCCTAAGAAGCAATAACCTAAGAATTGCAGAATCAGTTCAGTGTATGGAAACTTCCTCCCTGACCTTGCATGTAAACATTTTACACCAAAATCACTAATTTCCAATATTTTTATATATGAATGTATTTATATTTAGTAGGGAGAGCGGGGTAAGTTGTCACACGGGTAAGTTGTCACACTGTTCATAACTCCAACACTAGAGGCTCTATCTCAAAAATGAAATAGCCACTTTGTGTGACTTCTTCTTCTATAGTCAACCTCCTGTTCACATGTGGTCAAGACTGCTCTAATCTGAGGTGAGCACATCTTTTTTATTTTTTTGACCTAAAAGGAAAAATAAATCACTTTAAATTTTCTTCAGTACAACTTTGTTAGGTATAGATGTTACAGATTATTATTTTACACAAAATAGAGGAGACATTAACGTGTCTTTTGATACTTCAGCTGATGTGCTATGTTGAGCTAACCCTGACATTTAGCCAAAATTAGCATAAATGTCAGTTTGGGGCAAGTTGTCTCATTAACTTTGGGGCAAGTCGTCACATGTGACAACTTGCCCCAGTACAAATAAATGCTCCAAATAATTGTGATATTGTAATTCATTTGTATTTGTAATAAGGTTTTTGAAGAAAGGAAGGAGAGGCAGGAATTAAGGAAGGAAGGAAGAAAGTAAGATGGTTCGAAATTATCAACGAAAGACAGAGCGTGGCAGAACACCACCTGACATTATGTTAAAGGCAGTCAGGCAGGTAAAGATGCAGAACAAATCAATCACAAGTACAGCAAAGGATTTTGACATAAATTACCGCACTGCAATTACTGACAGCGGACTACCAACTCCAGAGGACATCCAGCCATATCCAAAAGCTGGCCGCCGAAAACCATCCAGCAAAGGAAGAAAACGACGCAAATCAGCAATTCTAACCGACACGCCAGTGAAGCAGCAACTAGAAAAAGAAAAGAATAAGGCTGAATCTAGCAAAAAGCTGTTTCAAAAGAGAGGGACGTGAGGGGGGAAAACATCTGGACCTATGAAGAACAACGCAGCTAAAAGAAGAAAAATAATTCAAGAGTCATCATCAGATGATGAAGAGTGCTTCTGCCTTGTCTGTGTGGAGCCATTTTCAAACAGTCGTCCAAAAGAGACCTTGGTAAAATGCGTAAAATGCAACAAATGGGCCCATGATGCTTGCACCTCAGGCCAGGCAATTTAAGTGTGCCAGAATTGTGACTATGAAGTTGAGTCTGATTAATCAGAAATAAGGCATCTGTTTTGTTCAGAGGATAAACATGTTAAGTAAAGCAAGTTATTTGCAGCATTCCATTCAGTTATGATGGATTTATGTGCAAGCCAGAGAACATTTGAGTTTAAAGTTCAAACTAAAGTTTTCTTTCTACTTAATGTTTTGATTAAAATGTGTATTGGATTGAAATAATTGTTTTTTTCCAAATTCTCTTGGCATAATTGTTCAAATTTCCAGTTTTGGTTTGAATTTAACAATTAAAATCAATAATCATAATTAAGTATTTGTGTTCATATTTTAAGATAATCTAGTGTGACAACTTACCTGCCGATGGGGCAAATTGTCACAAGTGCACATTCTCCATTCAACAGTCTACAACTCCGTAATGAGATAAGATATGAAAATGTAATCAATACATCATATGTGCCCGAGACTTCCGTCTTTCATTTGGTGAAACATTTATTACGTTGTGATGTATGGTGCTCAGTAAAAGTTAGTCAGTGTGAAGAGTGTGACAACTTACCCCGCTCTCCCCTACTGATGCTGCTGAAATTAGGAGCATGCAATTTGTGTTTGTTTTGAAGACTAGTGTCTAAATTGTGACCTTTTAAAAGAGTATTAAAACTATCCCCATGGTGTCAACTAAATACACTACTTAAAGAAATAAAGGAACAGGCTATTTAGAATGTAGCATGAAGTCAGTTAACCTTTTGAGGTATTGATTTAGTCAGTTAAGCAGCAGAGAGGGTTGTTAATCAGTTTCAGCTGCTTTAGTGTTAATGAAATTAACAACAAGTGCACTAGAGGTGCATCATTGGGACAACCCCCAAAACATGAAGTGACATTTCCCCCAAGCCTTTCGGTCTTTTTATTTTTTCACTTTTTTATTTGGCTAGGGTCAGTATCACAACTGGTAGCATGAGATGATACTTGGACCCTACAAAGTTGCAGAGGCAGTCCAACTCCTCCAGGTGACACGTCAATGGCACCAGAAGGTTTGGTGTGTCTGCCAGCACAGTCTCAAAAGCATGGAGGAGATAACAGGAGACGGGCAGTTACTCTAGGAGAGCTGGACAGGGCTGTAAAAGTTTTTAAACCATCAGCAGGACCAGTATCTGCCCCACTGTGATAGGAACAAGTTCACCCTGAGTACATGTGACAGACGTGAAAGGGTCTGGAGAAGCTGTGGAGAAAGTTATGCTGCTTATAGCCGCTCAGCCTGACCAGTCGGCTTGTGGGTCAGGGATGGTCTGAAGGCCTCATCCAGGGACGCACAGATCACTAGAGGCCGGGCAATGGCACCCACATCGCCCTCTTGTGGTGAAAAGCCTGTAGGCAGTCTCTGGAGGATGAAAGAATTGGTACCATTGACTGCACTCCATTGTCATCCGACCTAAATCCAATAGAGCACTCTGGCACATTATCTTTCAGTACATCCAGCGGCACCAGAGTATCCAGTAACTCAGTGATGCTCTGGTCCACATCTGGGAGGAGTTCCCCTAGGACCCCAGGACTTTGAATTGAGCCCTTGTTAGGTTAATAATTTTAATTTTCATCATGCAGCATGATATCCATTTATTCTTAAACACATTATCAGTACATGTCAGTATAGATATCCAGCACATTTTATTCCCACTGCAAAATAAACAAATGACACTCCAACAAGCAAGAGCAGCAACATTTAAATATCTAGCTCACACAGTCTGAATATTTACATTTACATGAAAAAGTCTTTGTGTAAATTGAATCAAATCTTCTCATCCTATAAAAAGGCCTTAGGTGAAACAATAATTATCAATAATCTTTTAGAATTTCATTATACTTTCATGTTGCATTTTCTTCAGCAGATTTTTGCTTAAAAATGAACAAGCACCTTCAGTCAATACATAAGATTTTACTCTATCATAGTTTTGATTTTGATTGTCAACGCAGTTTGTCAACTTCTCATGATCCCTAATTTGTTATTTTCTCTCCGGCCTCATCTGTGCTGATTCGTATCCATGTAGAGAACTCCACATTTAAAGGTTTATAGATTTATAGATTAGTTATTAAAAAATACAAAAAAATCATTCATTGCACATCAGATAGGTTTTTGACATTAAAAAAACTGGTTAGTTTACTGAACAGATTTAGAAAAAGATGACGCATTGAATTAAAATGAAAAGGTTGCAACAACTTTTAAGGATCTGGTTGCCATAGTGATGCATGTCCCACTTTGTGATGAAAAGATATTCACCACATATAATATACTTCACAGTTAAATATACTAGCTATAAAATTGTGCTGACTGTTGTCTTCGTGGCACTGGTCATGTCTATAAACACAAACAAACAGATCACTTTTCGTGACCCACGCAGCCAGGTTTTTAATATGAAGTTTATATGAATATTAAATCTTGAACTGGACAGCACTTAGATTGGTGATATAACTAAAGTGAGAATGGATGTTTGATTGCAACAGGATTTGCTGGAAGAAATGAGCAACTGGGGAGGAAAACGGTCTGCTGCTTGCAGATTTTTTGCTTGATTCAGCAAGCTTAAAGGCATCCTGCAACTAAAGAACATGACAGAGTAAATGAAGAACGAAGAGGCTGAATGCAAAACCCTTTTCATGATATATAACACAACTTGTGTAAACCAAAACACATTAAAATAGAAGGGATAACAGAAGGAATGGCACACATGCACTCTGGTTTTATATAAACATATATGTATGTATATGAGTACAACTAGAAGTATACATTTCTCAAATTTTCTATAAAATTGTAATTAGACAATTTAAATAGAATTATAACAGAAAATGGCTAATATACAGTTAGTGGCAAATATACTCAGTTCAATGCCTGATATTGCAAAAACAATACCATTTTCCTTTGGTTTTTTTGTTGTTGTTTTTTTACAGGGTAATTAGCATTCATTGCTAGCATTCTGCTTATGTATCATGATTGGCTGGTTAAGAATCCACAAGCACACATGCTCCATGCTCTTTTGATGCTTGATTCAGTTACTGGACAATAACTACAGATGTTGGCTGTAGTGGTTGAATGTTGCTAACTGCTACCAAATTCTCTGTTTTTGCTCATTTGATGTGCGATATTAGGGAGCTAAATTAGACCAGCTGTCCCCAACCTTTTTTGCGGAATGGACCTGTTTATGTCCGACAATATTTTCACGGACTGGCCTTTAAGGTGTTGCAGATAAATGCAACAAAATAAAACCAGTACTAGTACCAAAAAAAAGAAGATTTATTCATAACATCCAGGAAAAGACCTATGGAAACCAAGTTAATGATAAAAAAGATAAAAAAAATAAATAAAAAACGCTATAAACCGATAAAAACCTAGAAAACCATCAATTTCACACCTGAGCCTCAACTCTTGCGGTTTGGTACCAAACGACTCACGGACCGGAACCGGTCTGTGGCCTGGGGGTTGGGGACCGCTGAATTAGACCATATTTTTTGAGGTGACTGATAAATATTGTAGAGCTGAGTCAAAATGCTACATTCTTGCACAGACATATGGTTGTAAAGAGAAATAAAGAAGTACTCAGTTATTTTAAAAATCAAAGTTAAGCATGAATACAAATAAAGGAAAACTCTTGTGGACCTTTGATTTTTTTTTTTTTGATGCATGTTTGGCTTTGCTGTCAAAATGTAATCCAATTAGTTTTGATCCACTTGATAGATCTGAGCACACTCTTCAATTACTCTGCCTTTATTCCATTGCTTTATCAGCAGTGACTGGACTGAATGAAATAAATAATGGTAATGAATAAATGGTACGCTCATAATAAATATTATAATAAATACACATTAAGGCAAAACAGAATCAACACGACGTTTCACAGATGGGGCAGCGTACTTTGATTCGAAAGCTCTCCCTTTTCTCCTCCATGCTTTCTCCTTTTCTGTCATTTTGATAAAGGCTCATTTTCTCTTTCTTCTGTCCTGTAGAACTTTGTTCCACAACTCTACTCTTGTCTTTTTCTGTTTTTTTCCTTACTACAAACTGACCTTTCTTTTATTGAGACTCACCAGGGGTTTGCTTCCCATGGTGAATCCTCTGAGGTTATACTCATGAAGGTTTCTCTTGATTGGTGAAGATAAATCGGTACCTGCATCTTTGTGACTTTCCTGTGCAAACCACCCAGCAGAGCTCAACTCTAACATCAATACCTAGCATGTAAAAAAAAAAATAAAAATGCAATAAAAATGTTAGTGTCTCAAATTATTAGACTTATTTTTCCTTTGAGTAAAGGAGAAATACTGTGTATCTCGTGGTCTAGTTTAATACACACAACTACAATCATCAGCTGTCAAGATACCATCTTGTATCTTGACAGCTGTCGAGATACAAGATGGTTATCATCGACACCCTACAAAAGGAGGGTAAGCCACTGAAGGACATTGCTTAAAAGGATGGCTGTTTGCAAAGAGCTGACTTGAAACATATTAAAAGAAAGTTGACTGCGAGGGAAAAGTGTGGTAGAACAAGCTGGCCGGGCAATGGGGATGACTGCAGCTTTGAGAGAATTCGAAAAGTCGATTTTAAGAACTTGGGAGAGCTTCACAGGAAGTGGACTGAGGTTTCAGTGCACAAAGAGCCACCACACACAGACGTCTTGGTGCTACAGCTATTGCATTCCTAATATTAAGCCACTCCTGAACCAGAGACAATGTCAGACCAGTGTCTTATCTGGGCTAAGAAAAAAAAGATCTGGGCTGCTGCTCAGTCTTCTTTGAGATAAAAGTAAATTCTGAATTTCATTTGCAAATCAAGGTCCTTGAAGGAAGAATGGGAAGATACAGAATCCAAGATGTTTGAAGTCCAGTACAAAGTCTCTGCAGTCTGTGATGATTTGTGATGGCATGTCATCTGCTGGTGTTGGTTACTGTGTTTCATCAAGTCCAAAGTCAACGCAGACGTCCACCAGGAGATTTTTACAGCACTTCATGCTGACCCAGCACCTGCCCACAATCAACTGGTTTGTTGACCATGTTATCACTGTGTTTAGTTGACCAGCTACCTCACTTAACCAATGCCCTTCAGATCATCTGTGGAGCATTGTCACAAACAGAGGAAAAACATCCAAACCCAAAATACAGATGATGAAGGGCATTATCACAGTCACTTGGGCTTCAGTAACACCTCAGCAGTGCCACAAGATAAACAGCAGTTTGTGGTAAAGGAGCCCCAATTAGGCACTGGTGTGTAAACAAGCTGGACATTTCAGTAATGTAAATCATTGTTTATCCTTGTTTGAACTCTTTGTATCATAATCTAATCTAACAGGCATTTTCTTAAAAAACGTATACAGTATACATTACAGTACATTTAATAGTCAGGCTAGTTATTTTTGTACCCTTTTAGTTCAGATGCTATGTTCACCATGTTCACACTTATTATTAGTACTTACTTTCCAGGTTATGTGAGGTTACTTGTGGGAGGAGCAAGGCTTTCCTGGGACTTTGTTAGTATCAAGAATTGTTGAGCCCGCTCAGCCTCAGCCTTTCAATTGCTCAGGAGTCATCAGTCCACAAGAGTTGAATCTTGGACCCACATAGTTAATCTCCACACCATTGTAGTCTGTTAGGATAAGGAACAATACTAAGTCTTCATTTACGTCCTCCCTCATAAATAACCTAATCAACTCGATACGTGCAGGAGAAGCAAGCTGCCAAACACGCACATACAAACAGGCATGTACACAACTAGAATGCACATGTAGTCGGAGACATATATCTTAACCAGAGATACGCTCACATATTCTTGGCCCACTCACTCTTCCTTTCCTTCCACACTGTCACATTGTTTGGAGGTCCAGATGAATACAAATCAGCCTTCGCCTGTCTGTCTGGGTTTAAGGGATTGCAGCTCAGTAAATAACCAGAAACAATGTGTGAGCAAATAGAAGAAGAGATATCACAAAGGACCAACAGATACGAGGATGAACAGTTGGGCAGCTCTCTCATCACGCCATTAGTCATCAGTGGGAAGATGATGCGCAAGAAATCCCACTTCAGCCACAGGGAAAGCAGCTATTTTCTGTGGCGTTGATGCTTATTAAACATTTGCTGTTATTACTGTGTGTCTTCTTATGAATCCCTAAACTGCCCATCCACTAGGATATTGAGAGCGTAGAGTAATCCTCTAAATAAGAAAAATGTATCCAATGCAGGCTTTAGGAATTGGTATATTTTTGTGGCGTTACTCAGTGTGTTTAGTCCATGATTAAATATTTTAGTAGCATGCAAATACATGAAGTTTACACAGACATTCATTCATTCAATTCAATTCACTGAATTAAAAAAATTCAGTTGTGATCTTGTGACTTATCTCTAGCATCTCAAACTGACCATTGTTTTCACAAAATCAGATATTTGTGTGGGGTTACAGAAACAATAGATAAACAACCTTTATTATGAAAACTTGGACGCTCGTGTTGGTGCAGGTTTTATGTTTGAGTGTGTACTTTTTTTTTCCAGCAGTGGGACCGTGTTCATGTAGCGTGATCCATTGGAGGCATTCTGTGCAGAGAAGGCGCCTGCCTGCATCAGAGCTCTGTGTTTTCCTTGAACACGATGAGAATACAGAGTGTGCAGTGTCCAATTCCGACACGTTTGTATTCTGCTCATCCAATAAAAAATTTGAAATGGTGCTGATATTTGCTGTAAAAATTTCCATTGGCTGAAAAATATTCTTCTTAACTTTTGAGCCCAGCCCATCAATTAATACCCCAAAGACCTCTCAACCTTACCCATAAAGAGCCGGGGGACATGTGAATCAAAAACAACGAAACATGTTTATTTAATTATTCATTAATACATCAATTATTTATTTTCCAACGGGTCAGCTGGAACAGAAGAAAAACCAAGCAGTATGTGTGTCTCTTGAGAAGAGGAATAGCAGCCAGTGGGACTTTTCATTGTTTTTTGTTGACATTCTTTCTTTCTCATATTCTATAAAACTTCAGTGTTTAAGAATTATCACTTACCCAAGTCATTAGTGTCATTGTAGTGGCCCCTTTAAAAGATAAATTCATTAGAAAGGTGTGTGCAGCATTTCTTACATTTCAAAATCCTTGTTTTGTGTGTGACCGTGAGCCATGCAATCTACCTGACAATTATTTCTTCCTTATTTACTGTGCATCTCATGTCAGACTACTGCAGCAGTAACTCAGTCACTGATTGAGAGTGATATTGGTTGGCGATAATGACTACACTGCTGTATATTCCCTTATGATACTGTTTTTTTTTTACCTCCTCAGCAAATTGCTTCCTCCAAATCTACCAGAGGCTCCAAAACAACCTCTCCCATTTCTTCAGAAACAGATATTATACAAAAAGCCAATCTATTGCAAAAAGCCACGACAGAAATCTCATACATTATTTTTGGGGAGTGCAGAGGAAGAGTGAGAATGGTGGAAAACGTAATCCATTTTAATGGAGCTGTCTTTGTATTATTGGCAACTTTCGCCGCGCGCACCTCTTTCAGTTTCATATAAGACGTTACATGCAGTCGGAATGTGTGTGTGTCAGCACAATACTGTAAATAATAAAAGAGCCACAGTAGTGATAGGAAAGTGCAAGTCTTGAAATAGCTTTGAGGGGAGAGAATATTTATTCACTTTAATGATCAAGCCCTTTATTGACTTTTTGGAAAATCCAATATTCAGCCTGCAAGGCAGTGAGAATCGCTCTCATCGTGCTGCAATTTCACGATGGTCTCTGGGACAATAACCATTTATAAACTTCAAACAGACATCACACACTAGCGCATATAGACATCACAGACATGTATGTGCTGACAATAACGTACTGTGAACGTCCACACACAGCTCACACTGGATGTGCACTCAGTAAATGCCTGTCCTCAGTAATTTGACCTTGCGTCATCAACTTTTCAGAGGGAAACCATATTCTTATGCACAAATGTACATGTTTCACATGATTGCATAAGTATATATAAAATAATACATGTATATAGTTACATAATGTATGGATACATTTTAAAAAAATATGTGAACCTCCTTTTGCGTTTGTTTCTGGTCACAACTACCTTTCCTTCTCTTGTTCCCAATGTCATATGCTGTTGGCCCTCATCACATCGCAGTAGCCAAGGATGAGACAAAACATGATTTTGTCTGGCAGCCAGTTTCTGGCACTGCATTGATACATGGTAATCCAGCTGTCAGTGGGGAGCTGGAGGGAAAGAGCTGCAAAAGAGATGAGAGGAGGAGCAGAAAGGCAGGAACAAAGGCAGGAAGATGGAGAAAGTGGAAAGAAAGAAGTAGAATAAGAGACAGTACACATAGCGCAATATAGGTGGCTTACAGTTTTGTGAGTATTACAGCAGCCGTGTTATGAACCATCAAGGAATCCAGAGGAGAACAAGGTCTAAATGCTCAGTATAACAACCTGCTTGTAAAAGAGAAGCACTTTAAAATAGTGCTGTAAAGATGGTAGATACTGATAATCCAGCAAAGTGGTAAAATTGCTGATATTTCCTTGTAAATAAAGATGATTATGTTCTCATGTGCTTATGTCTAAGTATCTGATTGATGGCTGTCAGTATTTTTGAGCAGCAGCATGCACATTTGGTTTAAATGAACTGTAAATGTGCCTGTTTTTCTTTGATCCCAGTTGTTTTTCCATTTAACTACTTCTCCTTTATTACATTTTAAAATTGAGCATGATTTTTTTTCTTAAGATACAGAATTTACTATTGTGAGTTATTTTGCTGTGCTTACGGTATTTTTTGAACCATAAGCCGCACCGGATTATAAGGCGCACTGTTGATGAACGGGTCTGTTTTCATACATAAGGCGCATTAAGCAAAACAAAACAGTCATATAAGTCAAACTTTATTCAACTCAATCTTCTTGCTTCCTCCACTTCCGTGCCATTGATTCATTAATGTTGAATTCTCTCATAGCTGCTCTATTCCCATGTTGTTGCAGTATATTAATGACTAACCTCGTATTGTGGATGGATTATCTCAGTTGTTCTCCTGACTGAAGTTTCGTCCGTTTACAGCATCCTGCCATGTGACTGCATTTGTCCGTGGATTTGTATCATTGGGAACCTTCGCATTAACTTTTATCGAGTGGAAAAAAGTTACCATTCATCCTCCAGCTTCACTGTGTTTGTGTTATGCTAACATAGCCCTGTCGTTAGCAATCATTATATACCAGCTAGTCCAACTTCAGTAACCCTACAAAAGTCATTGCTGTTTCGTTTTCTGTCTTCATTTATGTTGGAAGTGATAGCAGAGCTGTACGTTTTAATTTTTCAGAAATCTCTCAGTCAGAATTTGCTATATCATGTTTGGCTGGAAACTAGCGAGCTACCTTCATGCTAACTTCTAACTCCGTTAAATTGAATAAATTCTGTTTTCATGGATGCCTGGATGTTAAACACAATCGTTACACCTGGTAAAGCAGCAACGCTGATCCTTTTATTAAAAATGAAAGAATTTAGACAGTTTTTAACTCTCAGCGATGATGCAGTTTTTGTTTGACTTTTGGGACCTGAAGCGGACAAAGTTTTGGACCCAGATTACTCCGCGAGGCTCCTGACTACAGTAGCCAAAATGCTCCGACAAGTGGTGCAGCTTCGTGGCTTACCAAAGTCATGCTGAAACATTTTTAACAGATTTTTGAGGGCCATGTACCACATAAAATCATTTCGAGGTCAGTAAGCACAAGCCGAATTCATACATAACCAGATTATAAGGTGCACTGTCGATTTTTGGGAATATTAAAGGATTTTAAGCACGCCTTCTAGTGTGGAAAATATGCTAAATTAATGCAAATAAAGACTTCTGCACAGTCTGTACAACACCCTGTATGGACCCATATAGTCAAACAGTTATACCTTTAGCTAACTTATCACAATCCAGTACCATATAAAGAAAGTCAAGGATGTTGCTTCTTTTTTTCCAACTGTTTCTTTTCTTTAAATTTATTTAACAAGTGTTATCTCTGGGACATACATAAACATAATGGAAGCATGCCAGATTTGAATACAACTATTAATGGGAAGGTCAAACATGCAAAAGACACAGAAATACATTTGCCGTCGCTCACTGGTGTTTACTGAAAAATCCTACTTCCTGCCTCGCAGACAGGTTGGCAGAATGCTGAACCCAAGACTTGATTATCGGCTGAGCTGGCAAGACAAATTCATGAGCTTCCACTGACCGTTCAGAGCACCGAACGATTGCTAGTAATGCATCTGTGGGGAGATAAATATGATATTTCATTAATGTCAGTTGGAATATGTTCAATTCCTCTGTTCACCAGCATTGGTTATACACTATCAATCACTCAGCAGCACATAAATGCATTAACTGACCCTGTTATGATAGTGAGAGACGCTGTCAGGAGACAAGATGTCTGCACTGATGAAATATCGCCAGTCTCAATACTGACTTTGTATTGATTTTGCGGTTAGACGCTGGGCTTGTTTTGATAGAGAATGTCCAATTAAAAGTTTTCATTAAAAAAAGATTTAGTTATTTTTATTTATTTATTTTTTTGTTCTTTGAAATGCTTAATTTTAAACTCAGCCATAGAAGGCCTTTATTTGGGTCAAGATAACATTTCAGCAAGGTGTTTTCAGATGTTTGTCTTTTGTTTTACACGATTATTACGTCTGCGCACTTTTATGTTCTTCCTTCAGACCTCACCGTGACAGTGTAAAACGGCTAAAGCACAAGCATAACTTTACTCGGTATGAATTAATGACCCCTAGAAACTCAATTTGAACACAAATTTTAGATAATTAAAGCCAATATGTCATTGTTAGGGTTGATAAACTTTACTCACTGATGATCCCTTCTTACAGGATAAAATAGTCTTAGTTTGTGACTTTACATCTGTGTGTTTTCTATTTGTACAATTTTAGCATCTGCCTATTTTCAGTTTTGTCATAATGCTTTATTTTTATTTCATTTCATTCTGTCATGTCAGTCCCCTTCAGATGATGGTCTTCCAATAGACTGGGTATTATGTGATTGCGCTCCAAATTATTTGAACTGGATTTCTTGAAATTGTTTGCAAGATCTGATTACAGGTTAGGTATACAAGTTCCATGTGCTGTGGAATAATTTTACCACACATGATTCGGATTATCATAACATGAAAAGCAAGTTATTTGTCATTCATTCTAATTGCTGGATTAAAATAACAAGGACAAATGGCATTCCTGTATGGAACGCTAGGGAAATGAGTGGTTTAGTTTGTTTTTCATGTCACAGTATCTCTTTATAGAGGCACAAGTGAGGCTCTGAAGTGAAATCCTGTCAATGTACTGCAGATTGTAAGATGCTTTTTTTTCATGCTGCATTTGCCATGTTTACTCTAAGGATGAGTCTGCAGTCAGACATGTCTATACAGATTTAAAAGTTGCTATGTTTACTCTGTGTTTCTCGCTGTAGTGGAGAAGCATAGTTGGCATACACAAATATTCTTAGCCGTGCTGAAATCCCCATGGATACATTTTGAGCAGAACCGAAACATGTGGTAGTGCTGGTGAAATTCTGAGGCAGACAAACAAGAACAGCTGCATTTGCAGCATGTTGAACAGTCTGCCTCTTCGTGTACACTGCTTTAATTAATACTAGTCAGTTCAAAGCAATAATGACAACTAATATTTTCAGAACTATAAAGAATCATCTGACGGGAAACATAATAAGCTGGGCTCTACTAACAGTAGTGTAGTGGAGCCCTGAGGATGGCACTGTGGAGACGTGGAGAGAAACAGCCGGTCATAGGTTTAAAGAAAGATACAGTTGAGCAGCACGGTTGATCAGAATGAAACTCAGTTCCAATATGAAGAAAGGGATGGGCTTGTTATGCATATTGATAACTTCCTTTAGATTAAGGGAAAGTATTGTACATGGGCAATAAATATACCCAAAGGCCGCATATTATTACTACAGAGAAAATGTTTGGGAAAATTATATGGATCACCCACATATGAATTTTTACTCACTCTCCCCTTAATTATTTTTTAATTAGGTGAGGTTATAGAGCATAAGGAAAGTGCCACCTCAATTCAGTTTCTAAAAACCTAATTTAGTTTTTTCTTTCATGCAAGTTTGGATGGGGGAATTGTCATAAGATAAAGTATGTGTCAGGATGGGATATTTTGGGATGGGATGTCTGTATAAGGACTTGGGTTGGGTTTTAGGTGAGCGAGTGACTTTGTGAATGTGAGAAGATTGGGGCTGTTGTTAAGGTTTGAATGAGGTCTTAGTGATGATGTCCTAGATTAGGATAGTGTTAGGATGTCTTGAAAAGATGTGGAAATACAACTAAACCAACAGCAAGTTCTTCAGCTTAACTGTCATGTCAATTGTTGCTACTATCTAAATGAAATAAGAACATTTGACTGAAACTACACAAAATGACCCAGATGGGACTTCCACATCTTCCTTTTCCCCGTCCCTCTCCTTCCTTCTTTTCTGGTTGTTTTCAGGTTGAGCACAGAAAAACCTCTCCATTTACAGACCACTATTACTGAATGGCAATTTATTATATATACAGTACTGTGCAAAGGTTTTAGGCAGGTGAGAAAATATTCCGTAAACAAAGAATGCTTTCAAAATTGGAAGTGTTAATCATTTATTTTCATCAATTAACAAAATGCAGTGAATGAAAATTGAGTCAATATTTGGTGTAACCACCCTTTGCCTTCAAAACAGCATCAATTCTTCTAGGTACACTTGCACACAGTATTTGAAGGAACTCGGCTGGTAGGTTGTTCCAAACATCCTGGAGAACTAACCACAGATCCTCTGTGGATGTAGGCTTCCTCACATCCTTCTGTCTCTTCATGTAATCCCAGACACACTTAGTGATGCTGAGGTCAGGGCTTTTTGGGGGCCATACCATCACTTCCAGTACTTCTTGTTCTTCTTTACACTGAAGACAGTTCCTAATGACTTTGGCTGTATGTATGGGATCGTTGTCCTGCTGCAGAGTACATTTGGGGCAAATAAACAATCATTTATATTTCTGAAAGCATTCTTTCTTTACAGTATTTTTCCACACCTGCCTAAAACATTTGCACAGTACTGTATATATGTAAAATTATGCGTATGTGTATCTTTGTGTATATTTTGGTCAAACTGTGTGCTCTTTTGTATGGGTCTCAATGCCTGACAATACCCTAACTACTCTTAGAAGCTTCTGTTTTTTTTTGTTTTTTACATTTTACACAGTGTTTGAACTATTTAGAAATTAGGGTTGTAATGCCGCTGTGTAAATATAATCCTGTCTTCCCATTGTGGTGTTGACACTGATGTGCTTTTTAGGATTTGTCTTTATTTTAGTTGTTGAAATCTGATTTCAACCAAACAACAAGCTCTTTTTGTTGAAACTATCTTCATCTTGGATTTGGGTCAACACCTCTACACTCTCCTCACCCACTGTGACTTTGTTAACGTCCACCCCATCTAAATGCAACAAATGCCCTTGCTGCAAGAACTTACTTTACCTTAAATTGTAAAAACAGCCTGCACAAATGCCAGTAGATTAACTCAGCAGATACTAATTTCTACAGTTGCTGTATATGTTTTAGTTTTGCTGTTATACTTACATGTCTGAATGCGCAGCATGAAATGGTGACTTAAAGAAACGGCTTTAAGTAAGATCATGTCATGTGACCCTACAAACACTACAAAAATAACTGACAAAATAACTGCCTTTGGTTTGCGTGACATATCCTGCTAATAATGTGGATATTTCTTATGCTATTCAGAATACCCTCTGTCTTCAGAAAAGGAAGCAGAGAGTATTAATAGCAGGTTGAAAACAATCTGAGCATGATGGCCAATGTGTTTATATTTGTGTGTGCCTGTGTGAAAGAGAGACAGATGCTGAATGCATGGACAACTAATCAATACATGGAGTGCAGAGCAGATGAGGAGAGCAGATACTCATTTCTGAAGTAAATAGCCCCATGCTTATTGTGACCAATTGAGTGTGTCATTGATTAATTATTAGGCATACTCAGAGGAGATTTTCAGCAATAAGCAAGAGCAACACAGAGACAATGCTGTTAGTGTCCTTGGTCCAGAGGCAACATTTGAACAGCGTTACAAAAATGAATATTTTCTTTTGTTTACATCTATTAATATTCTGCAAGCTGGAGATGATGTTTGTTTAGGAGCACTTCCTTTGCCACATGCAGGGCAAAGGTGTAGTGCATATTTAACACATAACAGATCCCAAATTTCTTCATATCAAATATTAAACAGTCACATTTATTATTTAAATTATATGACCATCTGTTTAACAAAGTGAGAATACAGCTAGAATGAAGCTGGATTTCAAACTCGAGAACTTAATGTTTTACTTGCATAACAATGTGACTGGAATGTAGTGGATTAAAAGTTAACAAAAAAAAATGATTCGTTCTTTATTACATTGTTTTTTTTTCACTTATTTTGCAAAACAGTTCTGCATGTTTGTAACACAAACATGCAGAGGTTACCAGGGGCCAATGACTATCTCTAGAAACAGATTACTTGGGCTTTATCAGTTGATTTTCCGATGACTGCAAATAAACCTCTGGGAACCACTTGTAACCAGTCAAGGAATATATTCACTTTTCTCTAGCAATAGATTGTTGACTAAGAACTGTTAGTGGAACTGGCTTTGAAATGTCATCCACTTTGGTTAGAGGCTAACATTCTGTGTCGTTCTGCACAGGATATCTGGACCCAGAGTCTGGACACTGACACTCTGTGTCAGGATTACTTACACTCGAAGTAATCCTGTGTTATGGCCCGTCTAGGCACGGCCAGACCAAAACATAAGTGGTGATCCATCACGGTCCAACCCCAAGCAGCACATCACGCAATTAATACTTTGTGACAGTGATTTATTTACAATGAGTGAATTTAAAAACGAAGGAAGGGAGCGAATTATAACTTCGGAGTGAACCCAAGGCCAAGACAACAAACAAAAGGTAGCCTA
This sequence comes from Copadichromis virginalis, assembly GCF_057382275.1. Lineage (NCBI taxonomy): Eukaryota > Metazoa > Chordata > Actinopteri > Cichliformes > Cichlidae > Copadichromis > Copadichromis virginalis. Next base: position 5,449,908 of record NC_140632.1, on the reverse strand, counting down.
TCTCAGGAGTAAATAAAACTTACCTATTCAAAAGAACTAAACAAAACGACAATTACTTACCTCCCTACCTAACAAAAACAGGAGAAAACTGTAATCAAACAAAAAGGCGGTCCACCCCTACATGCTTAGTTAAACAGTGAACACACCTGCAAATGCACACTCAGATTTACATATTTAAATTACGACAACAGTCGTGACACCTGACACAGAGAGTGATCTTCTGTAAAGAGCTGCCTCCAGTTGTGATTTGTTACTAAATCATTCTCTCTAAATAAATGCTCTGAACTTTGATGTGAGTCTGCATATTGAGTCTGTCAGAAAACCTTAGACATGACAGGGAAAAGGGAAAATTACAACCAATTTCACCTAGCAACACTTAGCAACCTGCAGCAAACACTTGCCAAATGGTTGGGGAATAAATATCCTTCCCCAGTTACCAATGGTTACCAGGAGGTCCATAAGTGATCTATAGATGCACACGACTGGAGCTTTAATGGTCAATTTCACACTGACTGACAGGAACCAATCATAACCTGTCAGGGAATATAGTTTTATCTAGCGATGGTAGCCAGGCAGTCACCAACCAGTCTCTTAAGGCTGTTAAGACTCTGAAAAGCTCTGAAAAGGTTGCCTGTAAACATTAAAATAAAGCTGACCTACATTCAGGGACACAAAAGTTTCAGGAGTGAAACTGCAGACCACAGAAAGCTTTACAAAGAAAGATTTTTCACTCGTCCCCAGCACAGTTAAGGCCAGAAGAAAAGACTGGCAAAACATTATCTGGCAAGTGTTGTTGGGTCCAATCACAGATGACCTCGACTCTGGTCTCCGTTTGCTGCCTTTTATTGAAAACAGTTACAGTACACACAAGCACCTCCCATTGTAAAACCCCCCAATGGTTACAAAAGATAAGGCATTATGTGTGTATGTGTGTGTGCCCGTGTAAGCATGCGTGTGTATGTGTGTATGCATGTGCAAGAATGTGTGTGTGTGTGTGTGTGTGTGTGTGTGCATGTGAGTGTGTGGGTTTGTGTTTGGGGAGGCGTTTGTGTGACTTCCTGCTCACCAAAAGGGTCATAAAAGCAGGAAGCTTACTAAGCAACAAACAGAACCCTCACATCTCCCTACAATAAATCAGAATCAGAATCAGAATCAGAATACTTTATTGATCCCTGGGGGAAATTATTTTTTGTTACAGTGCTCCATTTTAAACCAACATTAAGACAAGACAGACAATACGCTAACTAAGAATAGTACAATATATACATATATATACATACATACATACATACATACATAAGTCACTTATAAATAAATATTTGGAAAGAAACATGTGTAGTTGTAGCAGCAAACAGTGTGTTAAGTGCGTTGTACAGGGAGATGGCCACAGGCAGGAATGATTTCCTGTGTCGTTCAGTGGTGCTTTTCGGTAATCTCAGTCTCTCACTGAACGAGCTCCTGTGACTGACCAACATGTCATGGAGTGGGTGGGAGGTGTTATCCAACATTGTCTTTATCTTGGACAGCATCCGCCTCTCCGACACCACCTTGAGGGAGTCCAGCTCCATCCCCACAACATTGCTGGCCTTACGGATCAGTTTATTAAGTCTGTTGGCATCTGCGACCCTCAGCCTGCTCCCCCAGCATGCAACAGCATAGAGGATCGCACTGGCCACCACAGACTCATAGAAAATCCTCAGCATTTTCTGGCAGATGTTGAAGGACCTCAGTCGCCTCAAAAAATAGAGACGACTCTGGCCCTTCCTGTAAAGTGCTGTGGTGTTTTTAGCCCAGTCCAGTTTATTGTCAATGTGTACTCCAAGGTATTTATAGTCCTCCACAATGTCAACACTGACTACAATGACAACACTACAGCCTCCCCCACCAACAAACTGGCTGGAGAGGTGATCAGAGACAAAGGAATTTCTTTGATCATACAGTTTGAACTAAGACTTACAAATTTAAGTAACACAATGACAACAATTAACAGTTTGACTCCAACAGGTGTCTTTCAAGTTCAAGGTAAGAGTGAAAACTGGAAGTTAATTTAAAATAATTTAAAGTGCATAAATGCACAGTATGTAATAGGATCTTGTAATAAACAGTTGAGATGTAATCTTGAACCAAAGGAATAGCTAGTGTGTAACCTAAAGATGGAAAAAATACAGAATGATACAGTATGAATGTCTGAAAACCAAGATACAGCATAGCCACTTAAAAACAAATCATCAGTCAGCTGTCATGCAGGCTTCATCCTTAGGGCCATTAAGTGTAATGAATGGTGCCTTATTCATATTTCCAAGTGAATAGAAGAAAAGGTAAGTTCTTTATAGATTTGATCTCAGTAGGCAGGCCAACACTGCAGCAACTGTATCTGCTGAAATGCTTTTGAAGAACTACATTTCATCAATTTTATACTGAAAGAAGAGTTCAAATTGGTGTTTAACGTGACCCAGAGGGTTTTAAAATAGGCCAGTGTATACTTTCCCTGTCATTTCTAAAGGCAGTCTTCTCGTTCAAAGTCTTGGTGGAACCTGAGGACATGAAAGCAACTCATTAAAGAAACAGATTTTTTCACTGGATTTATGGTATCTTTCAGGTTTGGCATCTAATTAGATTGCTTTCTAGGGAAGTGCTGCAGGAAGGTCTGTGATAAAGACGGCACTCCTGTCAAATGTTAAGGAATACTTTAGATGAAACAGACGGATGACTGTTTCTGAGTTGGATCTAAAAGGGGATAATTTTGATCGGGAAACAATGGAAGTGTGCGCTTCTTCCTGTGCAGATATCGTCCTGGTTGGCCTTGGTATTCAGCCTTAGTGTTCCAACAAAATGAGCAGTTTTTCTTTTGAGCATTTGATCTGCAGAGTCCTCAAAGGGAATCTGTCATTTTTCATCCAGATATGAATCCTGCATGATAACTAGATTATTCTTCATGCTGCAGCTTACAACAATGTGCTCACACTGACAGGAAAAAAACACAACTAGACAGAGACGTGAGAACAGATAATGCTCACACAGGTACACAGAATACACATGGAGGCATAGCCAGATGGGCGTGTGCGTATTACACGCGGGCACACATGTGGTGTTTTAAGGCAATGTCGGTGTTTCAGAAGTCAACATGTAAAAGCTGGCAAAATTGCCTGAGGATTTGGAATCAGAGCCGCCCCTGCAATTGATTCTGATGTTTGTCCACTCGCTCCGCATCTAAATGAGGACAGGAAGCGCATGTAAACACCGACAATGCAACCAAGATATTCTCAGCACAGGTCCTCCCAGCTACTCACACTGCATTTATTAGATGCTATACCACACATGTCTCCACATTATGGCTACACGTCTGTGTCAGTGCACATGCATGTGTGGGTATTACAATGCAAATGAGCGGCTCGGCTTCAAGGACATGATTAGTGGTGTGCATTACAGATGCTTCTGCCAGCCTCGTTCTGTGCCTCTCTCAGCACTCGCTGGCTCTGCACAGCCAATTGCTGGCTTATGCCACCTGCATGCAGGACACTCTGAAAATATATCATTTACCTTACATGCCTAGTAAGATGAAAATCGGCAGTCTTATCAGCGCAACTCATAATAAAAAAAATATCAAGAAATCCTGAAAATAGAAGAAGAATTAACAAACCCTTGCCTACAGAGAGTTTCTGCTTACATAGCCACCCTGCACATGGGGGGAAGCGGGGTCGTGACATGAAGATTGACATCTCTTAGCAAGCTGAGTTCGTCTTCAAAATAATGTGTATTCAGTACTTCAGTTCAGCTGTTTTGTGTTCTTCTCCTGCTGGCTTTTTATAACCAGCAGAAGAAATATGCCACATATGGCTACCTGGTGCTGGTGAATTCAGAAGAGCGAGGAATGAAAGGCTGCTCTCAAAAAGAAAGAAAGAAAGAAAGAAAGAAGCATACACAAAATGCCCCCAGTAGAAGTTGAACATTTCAGAAAAACCACAAAATGATAACACTCTACAGGATCGGAGCTGCAGTTGGGTAAATTTTCGTTACAGCAGGGGAAAATTGCCACTGCCAACGGCCCTTTCATTTATAGATAGAAATCATCGGGGATCTAGCAAAAACTCAGCGCTTCTGTTGAACATCCCATCATCTGCAAAACAATACAAAAAAGTACAGATTTGGAACAGTACCATGGAGAATTTGCCAGTTTTTTTTTTCTTTTTTTTTTCTACACTTAACCAGCCTCATTCCATGTCAGACGTGAACACCAAGTCCCACAATTAAACTCTTTCTACTGGGAGATCAGGAACACAACATTGCTTTCAGTGTTGAGATGTCCCTTTTCATGCATATTTATGTATATGTCATGTTCTCATTACCAATGTTCAATTTGCATGTGCCTTGCACATTATCACTTCTACCTGGCAGCTGGAAATCCTTTTGATTGCATGTTTTCTTTGCATCTATAAGTGAGGTGAATATGGCACGGCACCCTAAAGACTAGTGCATTATCACAGGCTTCAAATCATTCATGCTGAACAGAACAAAACACTTAAGCAAGGTGATTTTGCGCTTTCAATTCCCGTTCTCAGCAGGTGAATCCCGAGTCTCCCCTTAGTGCCTTCTGCTTTTGAGCACAGCTACGGTGTGACGGTGCACTGCCCTCGACTGAGCTATAATGACAACACAGTCACCTGACAGACCTTAAGCATGTGCAGCCACACAGAAGACAGGAAGAGAGCAAGAGAAAGATAGTGGCATTTAAAGGATTCACTTTGCTGAGCATTGAGCAGTGCTGTGGGCGATCTGTAACATCAGAGCTGCTGTTGTTTCTGAGCTGACTTGTGTTTCTGTTTCATTCATCTCACAGGAGCTGAGCTTTTCCAAAGCTATAATGACTCCCTTGCATTGTTAATCTCATGCATATCCTGTTGCTGTTAACAGTGAGAGCCTTCCAGCTGTGCACGGGAACCCAAACCAGGGGAAATCTGTTAATACTGTCATTTTTCTCAGTTTCTATTATTTATTTTTTTGTTATTTAGTTTAATGCCTTTTTATGTGGCACAATTCTTTTGCTGTCTCGCTTTTCAATTGTTGTTAATATCTGTAACAGCCTATTTATAGCATGTTTTGAATCTTTTTTTTTTTTTTTACTTCACTTTGTTCTGTTATATAAAGTTCATCTGCCACATTTTTACCTCCACCAAGGAGGTTATGCTGTTGGTAGTGTTTGCATGCGTGTCCATTCTTTCTGCCTCTAAACACGATAGATCGAAAAGTTTTAAATGAATTCCAATAAAACTTCGTAGAGTGTTGCGTGGGGTCATGGTAACAATCCATTAAAATTTGGCTTACATCCGCCGAGGTCTTCAAGTTCAACTGAATGATTTATTGATCGTAAATTGACAAAGAAACCCCTTATAAATTAGAAACTCCAATTCCTACAAGTGTGGTGTGTGTTTTCAACATATAGAAAGCACTGTACAAGACGGATATTTCAGGTCACATTTGACCTCTGACCTCTTCAAGGTCAGTAGATTGATCAGAAGCTTAAAGTGATAATAATGTTATACAGAGCTATTTAGTTTTTCTTACAGCCATTGTTTGTACATATAGATACGACATATAGGCATATAGGGATATAATGATATGTGGAGATCCTAAATATGATGTTACTTTGGACCTCTGACTTCTTCTTCAAGGTGAAACAAGGTCAAACTTTCATAAAATCTCTTTTATCTTTAAAACGGTGCTTAAAATTCTACTGCCTTGTTTGTATTGGCAATACTGAGGAAATGATACTGCTATATGGGTTTTTAAACCTCACAAATTATTTTGCATCCAAATATCATGTCACATTTAACATCTGACCTCACTATTACATTTTACATCTGGCTTTCTTTCACGTTTACCAAAGAAGTTGTATCTTAAAAGTATTGTCAAGAGAGAGATAACGAGCTACCTAGTTATAAATAAAGTGTAATGTTATATAATAAACTGAAGTTATTCATGTCCAGTTATTCACATATTAAAACCCATTATCCATTACCTATTCCTACATAATGTTTGTGTAATCAAGGTAAGCATCATGCTATCTGAAAGACCGCTACTAATGAGCTTGAGAGTTAATAATTACTATGACCCTCTTTAATTGTTCAACACAGCCTGAACTCTCTTCGGCAGTTTTCTTGTCATTTCTTCAGGAATAGTTCAGGAATAGTTCTCCAGGCTTCTTGAAGTACATTCAAAGCTCCTCTTTGGATGTTGGCTGCTTTTTGTTCCATTCTCAGTCAAGATGATCCCACACTGCTTCAATAATGTCGAGGTCGATGCTTTTGGGGTGGAAACTCATCCAACCACACCACTTCCTGACATGTTGACCTAAACGATGACAAAGCTCCCACCGTGTTTTAAAGATACTGTTGAAATTCATTGTTGTACAGCTCTCCTGACCTCCTCCACACACACTGACGATGATTTGAACCACAAAATTTGTATTCATCACTCCATAAGACTTGTTGCCATTGACTTTCAGTCCACTTCTTGTGTAACTTGGCATACCATAGTCTTTTCTTCTTGTTTCTCTTCCTTAAGAATGGCTTGTTGACAGCTATTCTTCTATAGAGACCATTTCTGATGATCATGCAGTGGATCAGCTTAAGGTCCAGATGCATCTTCCAGGTCCTGTGTCCAGTTTTTGCTAGATTTTTTTTGCTCATTTCTAAAGGACATGACCTTCTGAACTGCTCATCTGTATATATATATATATATATATATATATATATATATATATATATATATATATATATATATATATATATATATATATATATACATTAGGTCTGACACTTCTTTTGTCCTCCATTTAACCAGTATCATCCATTCTTTTTTTAGGACACATTGCATGTCATGATGTGACATGGCAAGTTTTCAGCTAACAACTCTATGAGAATCACCTTGTTGGTGCAAAAAAACCCCAAAACTATTTTATGCTTGTCAGACTGTGTTATCTTTGGCATTTTTCATTGATTCAACTAAAGAAATGGGAACACACGGTGTGTTTTTGCAACAGTTTGTTTTTGTAGAGTTGTGTGATGTGCAATCTGACACAACTGGCTCCTTGGAAGCAAAATACACAGACACGAGTGTTGGTCAAGAAAGTATTGTATTTGCATTAATCCAAATCCAGACTAAAAACACACACACACACACACGCGCACACACACACACACACACACACACACACACACACACACACACACACACACACACACTATTGCTTACTATATTAGGATATTTGCCTCTCGGTTAACCAGCATGAAACAATAATAACTGTGCTTGGAAGAAGCCAGGTGAGATCAACCCTGTTTTACAAATCGTGTAAACCTGACCACCCTGACTGATGCCATCACATTTTACAGTGCTGACATGAGATTCACTGTTTCACCTTGGAGAGACAGATATGAGCCCCGTCAGCTCCACCATGAAACTATCACTACAGAAAGGTGCTGCAGTTCTGTGATACTGATTTATCGATAACTTTCATTACACTCCCATGAGTGAAAGGAGACAGGACCTGATGTCCAAATGCGATCGTCTTAGTTTTTGCCGCGTGTGTCTGGTCAAATTCATTGCAGTGGCTAGCAAAGCTCTTGTGTCAGATAAGGACCCAGTAACTTAGCATTAGCTTCCTGTTTAGGTCACCTGTAGTGTAATCTGTGAATGCCTGTAGTACCTGCAAAGGGTGCTTAGTTTGTAATGTGTTAATAAAGGACTCACTTTAAAACTGCTGCTTTGTGGATATTTTTTATAGATAGGAGTGCAGGAGCAGTATTTTAGTCATGCACTGATGCATTTTTAGTGAAAATAGAAAGGTGTCGGTTTGTGGGAGAGTACTATTGCATTTATATCTGGGCAAGTACCAGCTTATAAGTCAGTGCTTTATCTGTAACAGGAAGAAGGAGAGACTGAAAGGGATTCATCCATGTAAGAGAAGTTGTTTTTTTCTGGCTGAATGCTGACATTAATTTACATATTAACACTTTTTCTGCATGACATTGTAACAAAACAACACTACAATATGATATCTGTACACATAAGACAATGAGCGGTCATTGGTTTTGGATGCCTCTGATAAACATGTCGACTCAGCAAGCCCCAGACATGTACAGTAGCAGAAATATGACAATCAAATGCTAGGCAATGTTCCCGATCCAGAAATGGTGTATTCTAGTAGCGTGGCGGTGGGTATTTGTCTGCTTAAATAACCAAATGGTGGGGTGCTGCTGCAAGAGTAGCACAGGTACAGGTTACTATTCATTTTCCACTTAGACTATTCAAATCTACGATGGTGCTTTCATTGACGTGCAAGGCTGTGGGAACAGTTTGAACATGCATGTCAGCATACAGCATGCCAACAGCCCGGTCTCAGTCAAATTCAGTCAGTTGCTGCATGGTGACACTGATAACAGTGCTGTGTATACACTGCTTTTTGTTTTGTGAGGCTACTGTCCTTAGAATGCACTGAACCAATTCTGAGGCGTACAAGTGAGTTCATTTGTGTTCGGTACACAAATTATCAATCCCACCACTGACTAAAACCACTCAATCAGAACTAAAAACTACTCAGAGAATATGTTTGTGCACTCTAAGAGATAAAAATGATTAAACTGTGAAATGATTCATAACAAAGATTGTAAATATATTTTTTCACAAAAGACTTGATTTTCTTTTTTTGACTAGTATATTATGATCATAATGACATGTCATCTGATATGTAGTGAAGGAAATTTGGTTTCCGGGTATCATCCAGAGGACTGATTCTGATTATCTCATTTTCTTTCAAGTGGAGAAAAAGCATTGCTAAAATCATAATATACTTTAATAAGTTATCTCTGAAACTGTGTTTCAAATGACCCACAGTGTCAAACTCTCTACATGACACCAAATTTGAACTAGAGATGCACAAAAACAATCATAAAATGATGAGACTCATAAATCCTCTGATGTTTCCTGTGTTGTTTTGTCAGATGTAATTCCTGTCTGAACAAATTTTTTGTGGAGAAATTTATGCAATGAAGACAAAGTCCTTCAGTTATTAAATGTCTTTATTGCTATACACAGACAAGACAGGAAATCAGGGCACTGAGACGCACATCTGAAGTCTAAACAAATTCTACCCACTGCAGACAAAACCCGATCACAATTGCCATTAGCACGATGGCACTCCCAGAATTTCCCAGTGCTCCTAGCAGTACATCTAAGTATCCAGAAAGGTCAAGAGGCTCGAAAAACAGCAAATTTCCCAGGCAAACTGTCTCCACTTACTGTAAATGTCCTAATATTAGTCTCTGAGATCAACTCAGGGTAAATGCACAACTGTACATTTAAAACAGTGCTTTATTCCATATACTTTAACAACTTTATTTGTCATCCATCCATCCATCCTTATCCCAGGGCAATGAAAAGGCTGGAACCTATCCCAGACGTCACAGGGTGAGAGGCAGGGTACACCCTGGGCAGACTGCCAGTCTGTCACAGGGCTAATACAGAGAGACAGGCTACTATTTACACACATTCACACCTACGACTGGTTTAGAATCAGCAGTTAATCTAACAAACATGTCTCTGAACCGTGCAAGGAAACCAAAGCACTCGAAAGAAACACATGCAGACACAGGAAAACATACAAACGCCATGCAAAAAGGCCCCAGCCACCCAACAGATTTGAGCCAGGCACCTTTTGCTGTGAGCCCACAGTGCTAACTGCTTCCTTATTAGTTTGTTCAAATAAGGATTACATGAATATGAGGGCCTAAAAATATCCATCACGTTTTCTTTGGAAGAAAACAGAAGAAAACATTGTGTACTGAATAAAGCTTGTTTTCCTCCTCTTATACAATCATCTTCTTACACATATTTATTGTTTTTTCCGTAAATGCTGAATTATTATTTTTTTCTGCTGCTGCTGTGCCTGATTTTGTAGATCGACTCATCTCTTTTGCAGCTGCATATTTCTACGTTTCTGCTGGCTGTCCCTTTTCGTACTTTTGCAAACTACAGCCAATCACAATGCGGGACAAGGAGTAAAAATGCTGTGCAGTCGCCTATGAAGGGGGACCCCAGGTCACCCTGTTATGACATCATCAGCATTTCCCCCCCCGTCTGTAATTACAGACAACACAGGGATACGTGGTAGTGTAACACACATTACTGCTGATCACACAGTGTAGCGGTGTAGCACAGTGTAGATGTTCACTTGGCTAAATGTCCAGAGTTAATGATTCATGAAAATCTGCAGAGTGCAGAAATCCAGTGTGCTGCAGCTTCTGTTGTGAACATATGACTATATTAAAAAAATGTATCAGTTTGAGCAGCTGTTGTATGGCATTATGTGACATTTCGAATGTGCCATTATGTGCCTTGGTGACATTGTACATTCATTTGTGAGCGGGAATATAATTTATCACACCATGAAAGCTATAGCTGACCAAAGTTTGCTTTTAATCTTCTGATTCAAGTGAAAAAATGCTCCATATTTCCCCTTGGCTTTTCACATAAATAAATAAATAAATAAGCAGCACTGATTTGATCAAAAGTTTCATGTGCCGTTTTCTTTTTGCTGGCTGTGCAGTGCGGGTCAGAGGTGCACGCCATACTACTATCTAAAGCCGTGTCAGAACATGTACCATATGTGGCTGTTTAATTCCCTCTGAAGCAGTTTCCTTGACTTGTCTCGTTCCAGTGTAAAGGCAAGCTAATCCTTCCGTGCTTGTCAAGTCCCCCGCATTGTAATGCTGTATCTTCTGCTTGGAAAGCTGCCGCATTAATTCAGTCTCACCTAGTTCAGTGAATGGGAAGGTATTAAAAAGTCACTCATCCTTTTGTGCCACTCTCCAATGGCAGTGCCTGAAGTATGAATAGAAATGTTATTTCAGTAATTTGCAAGAATCATATTTAAAAAGAGGCCCATAAAACACTCTGCTCTTCAAGAAATCCCGCAGAACAAGATGATTACATATTCTCTTGTGTGCACCGGCTGCTCTTATCAACCTGATTAGATAGTTTAGGCAACAGCTGGCTCATTTTTACGAGGCACAACGGGGGCAATTTACATTTTGTTTTTTGCATCTAAGGGTTATAAATGTCACTTGGGCATGGCTTACTTTAGGTATAACAGTCAAAATAATGAGGGACTAAGGGAAGTTTAACCTTTCAGTGCCGATTTAATATTTTTTAACAGGTTCACACTTCTCCAGATGAGCTGACAACTCACATTTTCTTATTTGGTTGCTTCAATAACAAACTGATCATGGTCTGTATGATGAGTGCTGAGCCACAGCCAGCCCCGAATTTTAGCTGAACACAGTTTTAGACAAAAAGTATTGCTCTTCATTGTCTTGTTTTCCTTTATTGATCTGATATTTTTACAGCAAGGATGAAATGGCTAAAGCACATAAACAACAGAGCTGTTTTTGTCAGCAGCTACAGTGTTATTACAGAGCGATGATCATGCCAGGCACAGTCCCAATCTGGTCAGGTGTACTCAAGGCTGAGAACTAAAGAGGAGGCAGGCTGTAATTTTTGGTCAGCCTAATGGGCTATTTCTTACCTCTGCAGAGCATAACTCTGCCATCTGCTGCAGGGAGTCTCTTTTAGCTCCTCACCCCTCTCTCTGGAGCAGGGAATGGGCAAATGGCAACCTGAGAGCCGCACTTAGCAGCTGAGTACAGGACTGGACACATATGGACTCATTGCTATTCTCCCTTAGATCATTCTGTCTCCCTGCTCTTACTTTTCTTAGTTTGTCCTCGAAGAACACTTACACACACAGTCTCCCTCTCTCTCTCTCACTCTGGCATACACACACACACACACACACACTGATACATCTTGCAAACTTACATGCGTGTGTTTGTATGAAATTAAAGGCCTAACTAAAATAACATACAGACTTGAGCTTTTTTCTCACTAAAGCAGAACCCAGGTAGAAATCTAAAGAAAAACCTGCAGTACATTCCTTTTTTTTGACAGTTAGTGGGCGTTAATGGGACTTTTTTGGTGAGTCACGTTTGAGTACGTGCTATAAAACTTCATGCCCCTGCAGTCTCTTCCATGAAATTTTCCTCCAGATTGTTAGAAATGTCTAAATGCTCCCTCTGTCCTAGAATAAGCCACGACAGATTAAGTCTGGTAAGTCTTTTGCAGCGAGGGCAGATAAGCAAAACTGGGAAAGATGGTATCAGAGATTTGGGTTAGGGAAACTGACAACTCCATCACCTCTAGTCAGATCAGCAGGGGATTGACGTATGGAAGAGACTCTTTACAAGTCTCTGTATGGCCATTATGCATATCTGTGTGAATATGTAATTGTGCAGGATAGGCTGGGTGCAGTCTTTGCATACGGTACTGCATTTGTTTTTATAGGTAAAGTCAGTGCGAAGAAATAAAAAGTTCAATATTTTACATTAGCACACAGATTAGACATATTAGGGTACAGATTTTAGTCCCTCTCTGACCTGAGGACAGTAGCAAGGTGAAATGCAGAAGGTTACACAAGCATGGGCCAGTCCAGAGGAAGAAAATTACAACAATTTAGCAGAGTGACAAGCCAGGCCTGGAGGCACAAAGCCATATCACTCATGTTCCCTCATGTACGACAGCCAGGGCACAGTGCCCTTTCTCTCGCCTCAGGAATACAATAATGATTGCACGCTGTGTGTGTGCATGTGCATTTCTGTGTTAGACTATGTCTCTGTGGCCATATGTGTGGATCCATACTGTATATGCACAGACTGCATTCATATGCATACATACGTGTGCAGGCCAAGTGCTGCTAAAGCGAACCTCGGCTTTGCCGAACAAGGGCAGTCATGTTTTCTCTGATGATCAACGCAGTCAGATGATTAGGCTTTGTTTTCGTAATATGGTGGCATTCTGCCTCCAGTCTGTATGCTGAGGTTGAACACAGAGGCATCTGTATCCACGTCCCCTGAGTAATCTGAACGTGTACTTGGTATTCCTGATAGGACAGAGCAGGCTAACTGAGCTTTCCGAGCAGTTTGGCAGATCTGTAGAATGCAGTGGTGTGGTGGCACATTTGAATAGCAGTACAAAAAACACCCCCCATCCAAAAAAACCCCAACAGCAACTCTGCACAGGCTCAGAGTCAACTGAATCGTCTGTGTGTTTATGACAGGAGGAGACAAAGCGGTCCAATTTATGCTGTGTGGATTTATGGCAAGCTGTCGCACATTTGGTACAAGGCGTTATGTGTTTTTTTCCCTTTTCTGATGTGTCATTGATGTGTCAGGGCTGAAATAAACGGGAGAGCATGAACACGTGATGTTTTGAATGCTGCAGTGTTCCTGAAAGAGAAATAGAAAATCTGTGTTTGTGTGTAAACAGACACATTGAAATAATCACAATATTTTGCTTTCGCCATTAAACCCAGTAAAGCAGCCCAAATGGGAAAGATGGAAATGGCAAGGTTGGCGACAGAAGCACAAATGATTGCAAAATACATCGGAATTATGGAGAATGCAACCATGATCACATAATATCAGTGCATCCCAGAGCCAACCCCAAATTTAACTCAGCTGTGTGATTCTCTCTCTTGCATATGCATTGCTTCTTTGTTTGTTTGCTTTTTAACTGTAACGGCGGCCTTTTGCAACTGTAGATCAATGGGACTTTAAATGTGATTTTAAATGTTTTCATGATAGCAGTGCTCCAGTTCAATCCAAATCAAACCGCAGACAATCCAGTGATTCTATGATCGTGCGTGCATTTGCTCCTGAGATGAACATGACGGGCGTCAAGCATGCCTCATCGCTCTCTTATTGTAAACTAAATGGTTTGGGAAATGATTCATCAAAGAGTGTAATGTCTGAGGAGAAATTCGGCACTCTCATGTCATATAAAAAATGGCTCGACCAATAGTTTAGTTTACTGTAGCAAACGGAGCACTGTGTTTGAAGGCTTGGGCACAGACAGCTTCTCATTATGTTTTCACAAATTGAGCACTCTACCTTTCAGGATAGTGTCAAGGTGGCTATCCGCCAGCTGAAGCTCAGTAAAGGTTCAAGGACGCACCCAATGGGTGACCCTAAAAATCAGAGTAAATGTCCTACAGAAATACTGTAAAGAGTTAAAAATCTGATTCATTGAAAAGCCCAGGCATTAATCCAATATTGCAGGGTGATTTAAAGAGAGTCAATCACACCACCAGACAATCTAAGAATATGGCTAATCAGAGGGAGGCAGTAATAAAGGTTGGATGATGAATGATCTGATCTGCAGCACCTGGAATAGCCTGTTTGTGGTTATTGTTGCCAAAGGATCCAAACAAAAGGATCAGAGAGGTCCACTTGCTTTACTACTTTAGTCATGAGAAGATTGTTGTTTTTCCACACAGTAATTTATATTTGGCAGCACTGCACTGTTCTGGGACCTTCCCTCTCCTTCCACTCGAATACATGAAAAGCCTAAGGCTAAGCAGCAGCAAAGCCCCCTCTGTACAGCACAGAGCAGGCATTAATGTCAACACACCAGATAGTGATTAATAATAATAGAATAGAATAGAATAGAATTCAACTTTATTGTCATTGCACATGCACAGGTACAGGGCAACGAAATGCAGTTTGCATCCATCCAGAAGTGCTTTAGTGATATAGGTATATTACAATATATATTAGCAATAATATAGATATGTGAGCATATTACAGAAATGGGTCTATTATGGTATGTTATAATGTACACGGTATGAAGTATGTTGTGAATATTCTATAACTATAAGTATGTACAGGCTGTAGTGAGTACAAGCTATGTACAGGCTATGAACAGGATATAAATATGAAAAACTATACAGAATATGAAATAAATAACTTTACAGAATCTGGGATATACAGCTATACAGAAATGGGAACTATGCAAGTTGTAAACAGTTGTAGGGTTAAAGATTATCGAATGTACAGAATGATTATTTACACAGAGCTATACAGTAGTGCAGTTAAGATAAGTGAGATATAATTCCTACAGAGGCTATATAAAGTGCTAGTGGTTGTGAGTGGTGGTTCAGTCCATGTTATTATTGTGTTTGAGGGTACAGTTGTCCATTGTGGGTGTGTGTATGTTCAGTCCATGAGTTTAACGTGGGTCAGATGTCAGGAGGCAGAGTTAAAAACGTAATAATAATGAAGTTGTTTGTGTAGCAATTGTCAAAACTAGTGTTACAAAGTGCTTTCCAGAAACACAGAAATAAAGAGAAAACTAGGAGAAAATGATAAAAAATAATTAGACCATGCAGGACTTGAGTTCAGTGCCAGAGTAAGAATAAGTGTAAGATACAATGTTTTATTACTGATTCTGCAGTAATAAAAAACAATTTAAACTAACAGAGCATCTAGAAGTTAAAAGAACAAGACAGAGTTTAGCAAAGAATGTCAAAAAATATTAAATCTATACAGCAAAGTTGTTTAAAAACCCTCACGTTATGAGTGAGTCTTTAGCAGTGATTTAAGGTGAACTGGGCTTCCCCAGGCAACTCATTCCACAACCGAGGAGCCCTAATGGCAACCACTAGATCGCCTTTTGTCTTTAAGTGTGAGGTGGGAACAATTAACATGTTTCTACCCGAGGATCTGAACCTGCACACCGGTTTTACGGGAACAGCAGTTTTAGTATATATTCTGGAGTCAAGCCATGAAGGGCTTTAAAAGTAATAAGTAAAATCTAAAAATCACTTTTAAAAGTGAGGGGCAGCCAGTGTACAGTCATAAAAGCTGGTGTAATATGTCCAGGTTTCTTGGTTTTTGTAAGAATTCTGGCAGCTGCATTCTTGCACAATCTGAAGTCTATTTAATGCTTTCTGACTGATACATGTTAAAAGACCATCACAATAATTTAACTGAGAGGAAATAAAAGCATGCATGATAGCCTGGGTGTAACTAAAACTCAGTACTGATTCTTTCCTTGTGGTATTGCTTAGATGATGGTAGCAGGACTGGGTGACCTTGCTTATATCCTTTTTGAAGGTCACACTATTATCCAATAACACATCCAGCCTTTTCAGAACTGCTTAACAAATAAGTAAGGAAGGACTTGATTCTTGGATACAGCTTGTCTCAACCAGTGATTATAAATTTCTGCCAGTTAGACAAAATGCAAAGAATGGTATTAAGAGCTTGTGCGGCTGGCGTTAGACTTATCAAATCAAATCTGTTTTATTCATACCAAACCAAAATCACAACAGCAGTTACCCCAAGGTGCTCTATATGGTAAGGTAAAGACTCTACAATCATACAAAGAAAATCCTAAAAATCAGACAACCCTACGGTGGCCCTGAAAGGCCAAACGGACTGCAACTTCAGAAAACACCAGTAATAAGAAAAACGCTGCAAAAGCACACAAAACACAACGGAAATAGGAAAAACGACAACGGAAATAGGAAACAGGAAAAAATAAAACAAATAGAAAAAACGAAAATGGAAATAGGAAAAAACAGCAGAAGAGGATTGTTTCTGGGGAAACAGTAACCCGACGGACCACTTGCAGGAACCAAAACATGCTAGGTAAGTGTGTTTTAATCTCATGATTTATATAATACTGATGATGGATTTTTGGCTAATAGTTAGGCTAACACACTTACCTCTCATCTTTTCTTTCCTCACAACAGTGATAGATCCTCCACTTCTTTTAAGTGTCTCACAGCGTAATTCTTAGTATATTTTGGTTCCTGCAGCTGGTCCATCAGGTTATTGTCTTCCCAGAAACACTTCCCATGTGCTTTTGAAAATCTTTTTTTTCCTATTTCTGTTTCATTTTTCCTATTTCTGTTTTCTTTTTTCATTTTTCCTATTTCTATTGTGTTTTGTGTGCTTTTGCAGCGTTTTTCTTATTGCTGGTGTTTTCTTAAGTTGCAGTCCGTTTGGCCTCTCAGGGCCACCGTACAACGCCCTATTAGCAAGCACTTGGCAACAGTGGGAAGGAAAAACTCCCTTTTAACGTGAAGAAATGTCGGGCTGTAAAAAGTGAAAAAAAAAAAGCAAAAGTAGCATAAAAACACAGAGAGTGCAAAGAGGTGAGTTAAGCTAATGCATTTATCAGCTAATGTACTGCAAATGTGGCCCACCTAAGCTAACAACTTGCTCAGCTTGTTTTAAAATCAAGCACACCCTGTGTCTGTTTATGGGATTTACAATAGACGGGATAGCACCCTATAATCAGAAACACTGAAAACCAGAAATGAGGTATAAATATTAGGAATGAATATCCTTTTTGTCCCAACAGCCATTGTTGAGCAAAACAAATCTCTTCACATAGCGCACAAATTTCATACTACTGATGATCTGGCGATGCTTCAGTTTCACCTGACAAACACCTAACCATCCTATGACAGCTGCAATCATGAAGCAGAGCAGTGGGAGACAGCCTGGGAGCTACTGATGACTACTGAAGTGGAAATCTGGATCTTTCTCTCTGTAGTCTGTATAGGATAAATTGCAGGATTCATACAGAGATTCTCACCTTCGCCCACATCACCGGGGCCAGCTGCTGCTTCCTGTACAGAAGCTCCCTGCATTGATTGCAGTGATATCCCTCTGCGCCCCGATGCTTAGTTGAAAAGGGGTTCTTTTTTTTCCCTGCGCAAAAGATTAATAAGGGGCACAGTCATGGGTCGCATGAAAACAGCAGATAAAAAAACACAGTTCACAAGGAAGGTCGTCTGCAGACCCTGCACACCTTTAAAAGAGCATGTGACGGAGGAATCATACGAGGAAAATGGCAAACCGAGCGCCGGCAGATATATTAATAGATCTCTCTTCCTTCGTTTTTCTGCTTCCTGGATTAAATTTGTTCACTCATTCTCCAGGTAACTCCAAGGAAGACAAGATTAATCCCAGACAGCTCAGTCTGAGTTCTTTCCATTGTTCCAGCATATCTCCCATTTCTCATGTCTGCCTGTGACCTTTTCCTTCCTGATGGTGCAGTGGTTATTTCAGTAATAACTAGGCATCATTCAAAGCTACGCACTCCACAAACAACACTGCCAGGGCTGTTTCCAAATTGTGGGTGTGGATTCAATAATCCGCTGCATTTCTTTTTTTTTTTAAACTATCTTTTCGTTGATGAGCAAGAATGTCGAGATTTAAAGACTGCAGGGTTGTTGGAGGGGGAAGGAGCAGATGGATAAGAGCTGTCTGTTGAGTGGCTCCAGGAAATTAAAACTGTCTTTATTACCTCTTATTCTGATCCACTACCAGACGCCCACCCCCCACACCCACACGCACCCTCACACACACCCACACGCGCCCCACATCCGACTATTACTGCTACAATACAGCCGAGCACAGCAGCTCCCACAGCTCAGAGAGAGGGAGGAAATGTCAGGATTATTTGAAAGTGTGAGCTGTAATGAGATGATAATGGCGTCTCCCATGCTGACGAGTTGACAGAGGGATGAACAGGCTTCTGGGATGTTGCTGTCAATAACCTGCTGAAGCAGATAAAATGACATTACACTCAATTAGCGCTCAAGCTTGCATGGATGCATCTTTTAGCAGCACCACATTGGGTAACACAACACTTGAACCCAACTCATCACGATGGCACTTTGTGTTTTGCTGTCATAAACACGGCCAAACATGTTTTACATGTGGTAAACAAATGATTCTGCTAAGTGCATGTTTGGGGGCAAAAACTTGTTCTAAAGTGATGGTGAAAGATGAAGAATTGCTGGCACCTTTGAGTGTTCATGATATAGGGCATTTTTTTTAATATATTCACAAATCTAATGAGCACCAGACTGAAAATAATAAATCCACTGATGGACTGGGGTACAATATTTGATTATAACGCCTCAGTGAATGCACAGTATCTTGCCCTTCACTTCTGCAGAGGTGTTAACTAAAAAGCTATTTTTTGTTCTTGTTGTTTTCTTTAATGGATATTAGATTTCCACCCCTTGTATCCACATAACAGAGTCCATAAACAGAAAAAAAAGGAAAAATAATGAAAGTCTCATATTTTTGACCCCGAATGTAGAGTCTGTTTCATCTTCCTAAACTCACCTCCACTCTTCTCCACTCCCCTTTCCCTTTTCCGTGTGTCTCTCACTCCCTCCATGCGCTCAAATCACCATCTGGGAAAGCCTGATAAGCTCAGAGGCAGACACCAGTATTCGGGCGTTGAGTTGAAGAGCTGCCTTGAGACTGCTGGTAGGTTAACCCCGACAACCGCGCAACCTTCCGAGCATGGAGGTTAGGAAGTGACACACGCTTCGTCCTCTGCCTGTTTGTTTCTGTGTGTATTGTTTATGTTCCTCTTTGTCTTTATACGCTGTATTTTCAACTAGATCTTTCATTCTGCTCAAGTAAAGAGTGCAGGTGCATCATATTTATGGGAAAGTAAATAGATCTGCGCTGGACATATTTGTTAAAGAGAGCATTGGTCTTCAGCTCATACCCTCGTAATGTCAGGAAGAAAAGCCATCACTAAACAAAGCTCATGTTTATTCACTTGATCATCAAACACGTATATGATTAATACTGGAGCTTAGTCGTCACAGGCTGGAGTTCATTTGTGCAAACTGTGAGCACAATGATTTCTGCACAAGCTGCGTGTCTTACAAGGGTAAATACACATAGATGTGATACCATTGTGCTGCCACCAGCACTTGGGCGTGTTTAATTTGGTTGCAGTTTCCTTCATAAGGGTCTGGATTAATCTGTTGCTTCAAGTTTGGCTGAATTTCTGTCTGGCGCTGTCCATGGTCCTGACTGGCTAATACTTATTAAAAACCTATTAACACCTTACACGCCACTGCTTTTGTCATTTCTGCACAAGCGCTATACCCCACCCTCACTGGTCTCTCTCTCTCTCACGCACACACACACAGGGAGCACGAGAGAACACATTTCAGCTAATTAATGACATTCTTGTTTTATCTAAATATAATCTGAGAGCCACTGTGTGAATGTGGCAGCTCAGGGAAAAGCCAGAGAGGAACCCTAGGGCCTGAGCGTTCATGTTTTTTCCTGCGTTGCTTCTCTACCTCCTGCTGGACTGCTCTGCCTCGCTCTGCAATTTATATAACTTTACACAAGAAATTCATAAACACATAAAAATAAAATGTCAACCGTTGACATTTGATCATAATGTCACAACTGACCCAGAGATCCACCACCCACAAAATTTACACATGTAGACCATGTCACGTGGCCCGGGTTCCTGTATGGCTTCTCTGTGTCTGTGCTGGCTAAAAACACTCTTTTTAAAAGTTTTACTCATTTTAACAGGCACCAGAAAGCAATGTCATTTTAATTTGTTAGAATCTGTCAAAACAGCTGCACACTATAATCAGCCTGTCTTTATCAGCTTGGTATTGGAAAGGCACCCACAAATACCTGTGTGAGACAGACAGCCAAACAGAGGATCAAACTGCAGCGAGTATATTTTTCAGCCTTCAGACTCACTGGTGGCCTACAGGTCAAAATCTCTTTGTGTAACAGTCCAAATAGCCTTTTTGCCTTGTTTGTGTGCTGGTTTGGAACTTGCCAAGAATGTGTCAAAGGCTGCATGTTTCAAATGCAGGCTGAATTCAGAGTTGGATTTCTGACTGATCTGCAATAGGTTTGATTTTGAACTTACATCTGGCTCAATCCCAGTGAGCTTCTCGGCTTTTTTGTGCTTCGGGTAAAACACCAAATCATCATTGCTCTTCTTGTGAGAAATTTGTACAACTTCCATGAGACACACACTGGCCAGGCACTATACTAAAACCACTGACAGCTGATGTGAATAATAAAATGTTATTAGAAAGGCACCTGTCATGGCTTAGGATGTATTCGACAGTGAATGAACAGTCAGTTCTCAAAGTTATTGAGGCAGAAGCAGGAAAAATGGTCAAGAAAGATTAGAGTGACTTTGAAAATGGCCAAATTTTGATGGCTAGATGACTGGGTCAGTGCATCTCCAAAAGTGACAGGTCTTGAGAGGTGCTACCATAATGCAGTGGTTAGCAGAGAACAGAACATTACTGCAGACCACGTACATTCTTTCATGTCAGAGGTAATCCCTGATGGCAGGGCTCTCTTTCAGCTAGAAAGAGGCCCTGTCGCACTTCAAAAACTGATTGAGGATCTTTGGGATGTGCTGGACAATTAAGTCCAATCCGTGGAGGACCCATCTTTTAATTTAAAGGACTTAAAGGTACTAAAATCTTGGAGCCCGTTACCATGAAACACATTCGGGGGTCTTGTAAAGTTCATGCCTTGATGACTCAGAGCTGTTTCACGGACACGAGGGAGACTTACACAATACTGTGCAGGTGGTTTTAATGTTGTGGCTCTTGTGTGTATGTTTGCTCTGCACTCATGTTGCTTTCAGTGCCCTCTGGCAGCGTGTGAACAACTGCTCGGTAATGCCAGCTTTGAATACATCCTTGCTTCTGACATGATTGCAGCTGCATTATGTCAATATACTTATATGTGGCAGTTCTGCCTCCCATTCAAAGTAATATCTACATATTCACATCAAGTGATCCATAACATAACTGATTCAGACTGTGACCTTAATTTAGAGGAATGTGAATGTTTTGAGGCATCCTAATGTCTGCGCTCACAGATGTGTCTTTCTACTCCTGCCTTTCATGGATCTCTTTGAAACGGCTGCCTTTGTGATGTGAGCTGCTTCAAAACATGTCAAGGCATTCCCTCTGAGGACTATTGAGCCTTTTGAATATTGTTTTTTTTTTTCTCTTTATTGGCACATTGAACCTTTGCAGTTATCCTCCCTTAAGATAAGATAAGATAAGATAGAACTTTATTAATCCCTCGGGTGGGTTCCTCTGGGAAATTCGACTTCCAAAAAGCACAGCAACGACCGAAGTTACAGTTACAGAATTGTTATATATATATATATATATATATATATATATATATATATATATATATATATATATATATATATACACACACACACACACACACACATATATAAATACAGAGACAAATATAAATAAAATATACAAAGGGGATAAATAGAATAAATAGGAATAAAAAATAAAAATACAAGTGAATTGCACATTTCAAGTATTGAGTCTATTGCACTGTTGACTATTTACAAAAAGTATTGCACAAGGTATTGTACAGTGAGGTGAAGAGGCACTACAGCTTAGTTGTTCCCCCCGCCTTTGTCCTCCTGTTTCCCCTCCCTCTCCCCTCCAGAGAGGAGTTAAACAGTTTGATGGCGTGTGGGACAAAGGAGTTTTTAAGTCTGTTAGTTCTTGTCTTGGGGAGAAGCAACCTGTCACTGAACAGACTCTTCTGATTGTTTATGGCCGTGTGCTCCCTTGGCTGCAACCAGCATAGTAAACACATTAGAAAGTGTTTTGCTGCAACATCGAGAGTCATCTTCCACCGCTTCACCCCCGATATTTAAACACAACTCTTTTAAATCTCTAGCTGATATGTATCTTCGTTTTGGCACCTTGCTTGAACCATTAAAAAAATGCCCTAATTAATATGCAGTCAGGTCTGCTTGAACTTTTCCTACAACCTTGCTGCCATGTGAATCCAAGACTCCTTAGATGGACTGTGTCCTGAAAGTCAAGCTTGGTCTTCCCAGAGGAATCTAAAGAGATCTAGTCAATCCTTTCTGGACATTCACTTATTCATGTGAGGGATGTGGAAGGAAGGAGGGAAGGATGCGGGGCAGTGCAGTAAGCCTTAGGTTAGGTTATTTAATGCAGTGCGGGATGAAGGTGGTGAAAGGCTCGCAGGACAGATATAAGATTAAAAAAAAGGGGATTTTGCCATCCATCCATTGGATTTAATAAGTACACCATTACGGAAACGTGCCCTGTAACGCTGAAACCTCAGGTTTAGTTTAAGGATATCAAAGGTCTGATGGGCAGTGAGAGTTAGTTGACTGCAGTGGGTGATAATGTCCAGGTTCCTGATTTGAAGGCTGACTGTACAGCAGCCTGATAAGTGCACCGATGGGTTATTTAGAAGATTTGTTCCAAATTCAAATGCAGAAAGGTTAAGGGGGAGGAAAGAGAAGGCAGTTCATGAAAATGAAATGCCATTTCTTGTGCAAATTTCACAGGGTCAAGTGACAACTGTGGATGAGATGACGGTAAGTGGCTTTCAGGGTGCAAGCTACAAAGTCAAATAAAAAGGATATAAATATACATGTGGGCTTTGAATATAAAAATCTAAGCAGCATGAGAAGCGGTAAAATGTTCTCATGCTTTAAAGCAAGTGCATGTTGGGCTGCTATCAACATGCATGACAGTAGCTGCTTCTCCAGTCCTAACCTCTGATTATAATTATAACCCCCATATCATAGAGAGGGGATTTATTCAAATTAATCATGTCATTATCTGCAAGATTACTCCACTAAATATTACTTACTGGTGTCTATTCAGTGACAAAATGTCCTGCTCTGCACCGTCTGGCCGTGTCACCACAGCAAAAAGTTAATCTGAATGCAAACTATGCAAACAGGAGTGAGATGCATCAGAATGTCAACAGACATCTTTCAGTATCAAACAAAGCAAATGGAATAGATAATCGTGTTCTGTCTTCAAGTTCTACTTTGTTCCCCATAAAGTATTTATAAAGAATGGTTGGCTGGAGATTCATACATGGTATGGTGTGGTGCTTATGTTTAATGGCACATGAGCTGTAAGAAGTACTGCATCGTCCTTGCGCATCTGACTGGTGTCTTCTGTACGACTAGATAACTGGGGTTAGGGTGTGAATATAGAATAATGAACACGGGAAAAGGAAGATGGATCACATTAATCTGAGCAGCAGAACCCCCTCCTAGCTCTTCTTTTTACAGTGAATGCTGCAGTTGTGAAGCTGACACCGCAGCCTTCCTATTTGATGAGCAATTAGCATACCCTCGCCTGAGTTTGTATCGTGATGATCCATTCATTTCCGTGGTGTAATTATGTGTATAAGGCTGCTCATTTGGAAAACATTGAACTCATCAATCTTTTTGCACTCGTTTTCTAATTCGGCCCATTGAGAGAACCTTGGGGGACACCAAAACCGCACTTAATTGTCCTCATTCCAGACAGCTTCTAATTACACCCAGTGCTTTTAGATCTCGTTAGAAAAAGTTCAAGATCCTCCTTGCCTTTTTTTTTTTAACAGAACTGTTCTCAATGTTTAGGCAGCGAGTTACTGAGAGGGAGAGAAATTCCCTCATCACCTTGCCCTCTGGCAGCTGCGCCCTGGATAAACAAACACGCGTCGCTGCACATCAGTCAGCTGGTTGGGAGCTGGGGCCTGATTAAAAAGCTCCCTCTGCTGTATCTCATGGCCTTCCTCCTGCGAGTGCCCAGATAAATAAATAAATGAATGGCTCCTTTTCATCTAATGGAGGAATGGGATAGCTGTCTTTACAACTTCTCTACTGTATTGTGTTGAGTTTGTGTGATGGAGTGGAAAGAAGGGAACACTGGACCACACTGTAAGTCAGTGGAGTCTCGATTAGCACTGAGCAGATGATTAAGCAGGAGCACTGTTTGTCTTTAACTACTCCAGTCTCAGGACGTAGCTACAGTGCACCTTGCCTGAAAGTCACAGCCCACATTTGGGTTTAAAATAGAGATGAACAAAAATGAAACATATGGTGGATACTGTGATAGCTACTAATTTAGTCAAGCTGAAGGTACTATGGTAGATTTAGTTTGTGTGGAGGACACTGAAAATGGCACTGGTGCCCCTTTATGGGCCATTATACTCGCTTTTCTCACCCTCGCGAACAATCTCACAGCAATAGTGATGTCACATCCGTTGGTACCAGCAATGCTTTGATGTCAGTTTGGGTGGTTGTCCACCTCATGTTGGTTTTTACCACCATTTCAGCGACGTATCAGTGCAGAAGTTGTGAGATTTCCAGATTATACAGAGGGAGATGCTGCACCAACTTGAAAAGATGAGCTCTTCTGGAGAAAACTGAGAAAGAAAAACAAAACCTACAAACAAAGAAAAAACTTGGTTCTTATTTGGTTTTGTTTAATTGGTGACACCAATTATTTAGGAGAATACTGAAGCAGGTATCTGCACCCTCGGCGCTGGTATAAAAGGTGGCGGGACTGCGATGTCTGTCTCTGAGCGACACGTCCAATGTGACGACCATAACAGCTGCACCCTGTAAGGTTATAAAAGCTCCCAAGGATACAGTTAATCTCCCTGCTGAGAGATAGAGGTTTATAAGGCAGAATTCTTGAAAGGAAAACCTTTTTTTTTCTTTTGAGAACTTATGATACCATGGTTTAGATTTCAGCGTATTTAGTACTGGGTATGTTACATAGTGACATCTTTCACAAGGTGCAATCAAAAAGCTGTGTGAGCTCAACTGCAAAAAGCAAAAACTTACTTAAGTTTGAGGGTGCATGGTGGTGTGATGATTAGCACTGCTGTGTTACAGCAGGGAGATTGCATGTTCTACCTTTGCCTGTGTGAGGCCTATCCAGTCCAAAGACATGGATATTACCATGACTCAGGACTCTAAACTGGAAGTAGGTATGATTAAGATTACCTGCCTCTGTGTGTAGGTATGATGTACCCCGCCTCTTGCCTCATGACAACTGTGATAGGCTCCAGCCCCTGCCACTGTCCTGAATTGGACAAGCAGAAGAAAATGTACGGATGGATGAAATATAAATTTAATCACTAACCCCTTCAAGAGTATCCCCTAATACACCTTTCTATGACCTGTGACCATTTGCAGAGCACGCTTAATCACCTCCACTGTGTCAAAACTGTGACCCTTCAATTTAAATTTCATTTGGTGAACGAAGAGAAATTAGCAGAACACCAAATCTAGGGATGTCACGTGGGTGGTAAGCCAAGATAATGTTCATGTAGCCAAAAATACCCTTTTTCTGATGAATGCTCTATGCCAGGGGTGGCCAACTCCAGGCTTCGAGAGCCGGTGTCCAGCAGGTTTTAGATGTGTCCTTGATCCATCACAGCTGATTTAAATGGCTAAATTACCTCCTAAACATTTCTTGAAGTTCTCCAGAGGCCTGGTAATGAACTAATCATTTGATTAAGGTGTGTTGACCCTGGGTGATATCTAAAACCTGCAGGACAACAGCTCTCGAGGCCTGGAGTTGGCCACCCATGCTCTATGTATTGGTCACTATAACAGTCAAGTATGCAAATGGTTGCACTCTTTACCTGATGCACCACCTCAGAGCTTGTATACTGCTAGACTCTGAAAGACGATCCAACTCTGTTCAGCATGAAATTTATAACAAAATGAGAGATATCCACTTGCGAGTTGTCAAAATTCGATTTTGCAGGGAGTGGGAGTGCTGAAGGTGGCCGAGGGGTGCACGAGTGGACAACCTTGAAGGGGAGATAGGAAAATATAAATTAGGTACAATTTGTTTTTCTGTTTTCATGGGCAGAGTGTTTTTGGCTCCAAATCATACTGACCAGTTTTCATTTGTACTTTTGTGTATCACAACTAATTAACAAATGACACTGCACCTGGTGGAGTGTAGCAAACAACGCATGCAGTACAGCACAATATTGCGTGTGGACAGATGCTTGCAAAAGGTTAAAGATATACTGAGTACTGAAAGTTCTGAGGTTGTCAAGAAAAGTTTTTTACCACAGCCATTTTCATTTAACAGATCAGAAAGAGAAAAACACAGATGTACAAATATATCTGTGTGTATTTCATGACTTCATTGTATCGTGTATAACACTCAAAAATTTAAGGTTATATGTGTGTGTGCTGTGAAAAAAGTCCCTTGTTAAGCATTTCATGCTCTAGAATGTGATAACATTAAAATATAATCTCAACAACAAGAATGACTTTCATTTCCCACTGTTTAAATCAGCTCACAACTTCTGTCACTGAGCTAAAGAGCTGAAGAGCTCAGAATTGCTGCTATGGCAACAGTGCAAAGCTCGGGTGGGCTTTAGATTCAGTGATGAGCTCTCAGCTTTTAACATAGAACTGGATGGAATAAATGGAGATTCATACATTAGATACAGAATCAGAATCCTCCGACCCTTTATAATTTAGACGGTGTGCACTTGTTTTATCCTTGTGGTCATTTGGTTTGAATGCAAACTTTTACAGTTTCTCTCTCTCCACACACACACACACACGCATGCACACACACACACACACACACACACACACACACACACACACACACACACATGCAGTATTGCTGCCTGCTAAACATCAATGTCAAACCTGATATGTGTATACTTCAGTCAAATCACACAGTTGGACCACTGTGTATGACCTTGTGTAACTCCCTCTTCCCCTAAGGTACACACACTTGCATGCATACAGTATGTAAGTGTCTGTGCTGTGAGCAACTGTACAAACATGCAAACACACATATCATGCATTATTTAGCACATAGACTGTATAGCTGGAGAGAACCTCCAGGTCATAAAAAGAGAAGCTAATGTGTAAGTGTTTTAAACCTGAATTCTTCTCCATGTTTTCAGAAATCTGATAATATAGAGGTATAAGAAAATGACCCTACTGCTCACTTGAGCTATATATATAAGCAGGGTATGCATGGCTAGATTGCTGTAGCAAAGTTGAAGCCATATGTGCATGCAGTGCCAAGGTTGGCCAGCTGAACAACAGTCGACAAACTATATGGTGATGCATGGGGTACAGATATGTTACATCAACTTTAGGCCCTCATTTAGCAATCAGATGCAAATGTCATGTCAATGTCAAACACTGGTGCTGCTATTAGTATCCTAATCTCAATGCTTCCAAAACATTTGTAGGACCAATACACTTCTAGCTTGCTTTCTAATATTTGCAAGGTGGTCATAGGAGCTAGCGGTGTGCAATACTGTAAATTTTGGTAATAACCTGATACTAAGTAACTGCCAATACTAATACCACTCCTGATACTTATATATGGGAGAGCATTATGTCACGAATCATAATCAATTTGAAAATTCTGAACACATTTTAATTCAATTCAATTTTATTTATAAAGCAATAAATCACAACAACAGTTGCCTCGAGGCGCTTTATATTGTAAGGTACACCCTACAATAATACACACAGAGAAAAACCCAACAATCATATGATGCCCTATGAGCAAGCACTTTGGTGACAGTGGGAGGGAAAAACTCCCTTTTAACAGGAAGAAATCTCTGGCAGAACCAGGCTCAGGGAGGGGTGGGGCCATCTGCTGTGACTGGTTGGGGTGAGAGAAGGAAGACAGGATGTGGAAGATAATTGGTTAACACAATAAAACACCTTTCAGATTTTCATTTATTTCTGGAGAGTTGGAATCCAAATTGACATGGCAGTCAACAACAACAACAACAAAAAAACATTTTTCATAGTGTGTGTTTGAGGTATATATTTTTTTCATTTCCACAAAAATAATTTGAAACAATTCAGCGGACTACATACTGAACTTGGAGTACAGAAACAAAGTATCGATCTTATTGCACTGGCGTTAATCTGATACCAATATCAGCGTTGGTATTGATACTATCGATATTTGGATTGATCCCCCACCTCTCATAGGAGCATAAACTTGCTGTTTGAACCATAGAACCTGAACAGACTTTGAATAAGTGCAAATGCGGAAATGTGCTGTGATTTAGCTGTGTGAACTGTGGGGCAGCAACACAGTATCGCTTGTTTATTCTGTATCTGAGGTTTCATTCCTAGCGAGACATTGCTAGTCATACCAAAGATGTTGTACGGATGCTGTATTCTTCAGCTGCATGCTGCAAGCAGCAGCTAAAATAAAATGCCCCGCTGAGGAGTGTCCAGTACAGTGGGATTTATGTCCAGCTGAAGAAAGTCTCCACAGAGCAGACTAAGCAGCAAGGTGTGCCCACGGGAGAGCTGCTTCATCATTGTATTGATTTGTACGAGGGCTTAACAGACTAGATCGTAGCATGAGGTTTCGTGATTGATTATTGATATCAGGGAGTGTCATCAACCCAAAGCATTAATGAAGCCTCTTCTACTGCCACCGACTCTCTTCCCATGTGAATTGAAAACAAGAGGAGAGCGAGGCCTGACTGCATGGTAGAGTGGGATTGTGTTTTTGTGTGTGTGTGCGTGTGCGTGTAAGGAGCTGAGAGAGAAGCACCTGAATCCTAATCACATTTGTTGTTACAACTGAATGCACACAAGAATATTTAACGACAACTACTGGCTCTAAGGAATAACTTTTCTGCAGATGGGGCAAAACAACTTTGTAACACATTCTCTTATCTTTTCTCTTCTGTGATCTCAGGACAAGTGAGCAAATAACATCTGAAGGATGATCTCTCCTCAGCCTCAACATTATAATCTTACTTGAATTTGGGCTGCCAATTTGCTTTTGCCAGCTGTGAAACTAATCATGTGATGAAAGCCTGTGTGTGTGTGTGTGTGTGTGTGTGTCCGTGTGTGTGTGTGCGTGTGTGTGTGTGTGTGTGTGTGTGTGTGTGTGTGTGTGCACGCGCACTGTGTCTCTGGGTCATGTTAGCGTGTGTCAGGCTGAACAGATCAAATTAAGGATTTTTAATTACGGAAGCAGTAGCAGAAGTAAAGCAATGGAGTATATGTTGCTCTAACTTTTCACTTAGAATGAAGTTAGGAAATTGCAATCCAATCCAAGGCCAGAGATTTTATTTAATCAAATCAAGTTTTGCAGTTCCGCCGTCAGTCCTTCTTTCTCTTGGCGTGCAACTTCAAAACGCTTGAAAATCTTGGCTTTCGTGCCACCTGTGGTTTGACTGCTCACCCTGCTGTCGTGATAAAGAAGTGTACTTCAGTGCTTGCTGTTTCTGGGGTTACAGAAGCATCAGAGCACAATTCTGACCATGTTGGGTGCCGTCGATAGTCTTGAAATTTTCAAGGGCTATGATCCTGCGCTTTGCTTCCTGCTGTAATGTTATTCTGTACAACCTGTCATTTTAAACAAGTGGTGGAGAAAATTCACATGTCAGATGCACAAAAGAGGCATACACAAGTTAATTTCAGATGCATTTTATTTCCCTGTGAACTTGAATTCAGATTCCAGCATTAGGTTATATTCCATTAAAAAATAGGTGGACCAGTAGTGCAGGAGCAGACAGTTATTATCTGTACAAGAAAAAAGAAAAATCTTAATTCCATAAGCAGAGTGGTAAGCAATCACTTTATCCACAAACTCAATCAGTTGCTTCTCTGTCATGAAAAGGGTTTTCCAACAAATCTCATCAGAGTTGTGGGGACGTTGAAGTTATACCAAAAAGAAAAATATTCAGAATCTCCAGAAAGCCTGTCATCTAGGCTCAAAGCAGTACATCTTACCACAGGTGACACACTATAAAACCATCCTTCAATCTCAAGTGCCGTTTCTGCTCATAAATATAGACATCTGAGACCCTGGCCTCACACAAAATTAATTTTAAAGAATTACCTTTGGTCACTACCAAATGTCATGAGGGATAAGCAAATAAGCTCTTAGTTAAAATGTCACAGGGTGGCTGATGGAAAAGTGGAGGTGGTAAACTACGGCCGAACAAATTAAATTTGGACTACAACTTAATAGCCTGCGGATGAATAAATGTGATTCTTTGCCCTTTCTAGTTTACTTATACGTCCACACAAAACAGCCTGCAAAGTAAATTCATACCGCAGAATACTCATCCACTCAGTGTTACATAATGTTTTAAAAGGGAAAAATCTTCACTGCCCTCAAATTGCATAACCATGTATTACAAAGTTAATCTTGAGGCAAAATTTTCTACTTAAAAGGCACTAGAAGATATTCACTTGTTTATTTTAGTCATAAATTATATTAGCTTTAACTGAGCTATAAAATACAGTTTTTGTACAAAATGAGGGCTGTGGATTTTGTTCTCTGTCACTTATAGTTAAATTTCATTTGGAAAAATACTCAACTGCTCAGCAGGCTCTAAAGAGAAGTAATAATTCCAGCAAACAAAACCTGTTCTGTTGTTAGGCTCTTGTTTTAAAAGACAGGTACTTAATCTGTAATGTATATGTAATGCAATGTATGCTTGTGAATAAAATCACATCACCAATGTAATTTTATACACAAACTATTAGGGATGCCCAAGCCAATACTTGGCATCACGTATTCATTCTCGTACCAGCTCATCCGGCTCAGATCCGTTTTGGACGTGTTCATCGTGGATTACTGATGCCATTGTTGTCAGCTGTCTGGAGCTCTGAAAAACAACAGATTGTAAGCTAACATTATGCTAATGTGAGGCGCAAGTGTCATGGCTTCTAGGTCTGCTCAACAAATTCTACATCCAACAACATCCACAGTATTATTATTTTTATGTTTTCCTAAAACATTTGACCGGCCTGTTTAACAAAGTTGGCGTTGCCACTGTAAAATCAGCTTTTTTTCCATTATATAAATGTTTAGCTAACATAATGTAACTAAACTTAACAGGCTACTTAACCACCCTAACTTTTTTTTGCCCTATCAACATTTTAAGATTTTGTTAACATTTTAAATAAAATCTCCATGCTACCGCCAACTTTTTTAGTAAAAAGCTGTAGGAGTGCAGGAGCTGTAGCTGTATCACAGGTGCTTTCATACTTTTCAGAATTTTAATAGGGCAGTTTGCCCTCTACCATACACTACAAAGTTTTTCTGTGACGAAAAACACCACATGGAAAAAGAAGTTAAGGGGGTGATTTAAACGAATGTATCTGCAAATGCACAGTCACATTAAGTTGTAAGAAATATCGCCCTCTGTGTTCCTTCATCTGATGATCGACCAGAAAAGCTCTGTACACAATTTAATTTCAAAGCTCGCAGAAGTCTTGGCATCAACTTGCACGTCCGTGCACTTAGACACGTGTTACAGGTGTCAGGTACGTGGACATGAGACAACTATAATGAGACAGAATTATTTTAATACTAATCTCTTAAGAATAATATTCATTTAATGCAACGGTCAGGAAATTAGATAAAAATTACTTTGACTGGCGAGCTATAACTGCTCACTTTGACTTTTATCACTGATCTCCGACATCATGGTCCAGCGCCACAACCCTACTGCATGTTGCTAGCTAGCTAGTCACAGCACCCACTGATCAATAGAGTCCCGCTTTAGTATGTAACATCAAGCTTCTAAGTCTTCCAACATCAGAATGGTGAAAATGACTGAGAAACTGAGCATGCTCTGATGTCAGTCTAATTGTCAATTGTTGGGTTGTATTCGATAAAACGAGGTAATAAGGATATGGGAAATCTATTTTTTCTGGCTCTACAGTATGCTGCACACATTATAGTTTTTTTAGACTCACAGCTGGAAACTCCTGTTCTGAATCATCCTGCATAGATGTTTGTCTTTCCTGACACTCTTACTTTTAAGTCTTTACATTTACTTTCTCCTTTGCAATAAATGTCTGAGCAAAACTGCTTTTTAAATGTCAGTTTCCATTTGTCCTTGCTTGGTGTTACCTGAGCAATGCTAATTCTTCAAAAGCACTCTCTCTTCTGCTTCACTGTTTTTTGTCTTTGATTTTTGAGTTATGGTATAATGAGCTTCATTAGGAAATGTATTATTATTATTTTTATGTGTTCCTCATTAAAAATGGCTAAAACAAACATTTTTGAAGCTATTTAACACTTGTTCATTGACTCATCACTATTGATCTAATGACAAGTCTAGGTTTCCTTAGTTGTGTGACTCTACATTTGCAAAAGGAATATCAATGTCTTGCAATCAATTCTCCCCCAAGGATAGAACATCTACATTTAAACCCACTGGCATAATATACACAATAACGTCGTCTTTCTCTTTGACATACATTAATATGCTGCTAATGTATGTCATTTTTTAAAATTTAATACACAATTTTCATAGTAATGTAACAGTAATTAAATAAAGAATTCTGTATCCCTGTGCTGACAGTTTCTCCATTAATAAAATGTCAAAATCAGGTTATCTAATGCATATGAAAAGTCGGCAAGGCTGCATCCTGGCTCGCTGGCTCAAAGCTCATCTCAGGTGGTAATTTGCCACCTATTTTCCATATAAAAGAGACAGATTCCAGTTAATTCATCCACCTGGAAAGCCAGGAGTGTCTACCTCTGATACAGTAATTTGCCACTGTACCTTGAACTACTTTTCATTTTGTGTTCTGGCGTGGTTTCTGACTGTATATCTTCATTTCAGCTTTAACCTCCCCCCCCCAGGGGACAGGAAGTGCTGCCAGAGAAAGAGTTGTATGTTTATGTGTGCACCTTTCTTTCTGTTCAGCTGTGCACCGAAGACTGCACCCTTTAAGTCTCTTGGGATTGAGTCAGGCATCATTCACAACACACTAACTAAACCTCAACTTTCTTGCACCACCCTACAAATGCAGAGGGATACGCGTTCACACACACACACACACACACACACACACACTGACAAGCTTGTACTGAATCAAAGTTTGCAGATGTACAAATGAAAAAGAGAGAATGAAGTCTGTGGGAATATAGACTCGTGGTTCAAATGTGATGATGGGCAAAATTACAATAGCAGAAAATTTTATAGGATTACAATATTAGACAGACGAAGCATTAAATTAATGCTAGTCAACTGAAATGTTGAAGGAGAGATGGAGGAAGTCGAAGGAGGCTTGTCTCACATTTCTATTCGGTCTGTATTACCATACCACAAGAAATATTATGAATGTGAAATTATATCATGAGAGAAAGTTGCCACTCTCTTGCAATTGTTTTTATGCATGAGAGAGTGTCTGTTACTCGACATGTGTAAAGCCAGATTAGACTCAGGAATACAAATTTGCCTTTCCATTTCTCAAACATGCCTGCTTTCAATGAATATATCTAACTATGAATAAATATTCCAGTATGGCCATCGGCTTAGTCCTTTTCGTCGGTCACGTTTGTACTATAAGTGTTCCACGTGCACCGAAATCTCACCATTATCCAGTGTTCGTAATTGGTTGCATCATTTGTCTCTTGCCTTCTATCTCTCTGTGTAGTAATACTTACCATGTAGTAACAGCAACAATGACAATGAGAAAATAGAAAAGCAGTGGTGGTGTGCAGTGGCTTTTACAGAAAGGCAAGCACAGATGATGACCAACCCCACTGCAAATCAAACACCCATTGCTCACCAGGGAGTTAGCCAGTGTTTACAGAAAAGCTGGTATTTTTGATTCAAATTAAAAGACACTGGAGCAATCTGCCAGTGACCAAAGCAACCATAAGGAGCTCTTTGTCAGTGATTTCACTTGTAGACAGCCAAGAACCGCTAATAACCCATCACCAACGCCAATAGGGAATACGCGTTTTTCCTTATCGGAGATTGTGGGGGTCACTTACTGGTCTCTCTGCCTGTGTGACTGAGGCCTTAATGTTTACTGTGGAAGCAGTGCTTGTCCCGTCACATAAGGGGAAAGAAATTAAATAAAAGCAACGTGTATCAGTGGGATAGTAGGCATCAAGGTTTTCATGCCAGACAATCTGCTGGGATGGCAGCAGCTCTTTCATCTTGATCGAAAGGAGCATTTCATGGTGTCGCTGACTTCCATTCCTGAGATGTTCTTTTGCAACAGACAAGTTCTTCCAAGAAAAAAGACCTTTATTCCAGAGAAGTCAAACCACTAAGCCAGCCCAATCTGAGACTGATGTAATTTGTATACAGTCTCACATCATCAAGTAAAAATTCTTTAATCTTGGCAGCCATTTATCTGTTATGACACTTATCCCGCAACAGTTCCCATATCCTCAGAGAGAACATGTTCTTGGCATCAAGACAGCAACACTTGCTTTCATTGACTCTATATAAGGATTGTTTCTAAGTCAACAAACATGAGTTGTGGGTCCAAGCGAGTTGACAGATAATCTGCTTCTTTCCCATCGAGAAGAGAGTCTAAATGTAAACATACAAGAAAATCAAATTATGAGCAATCCTGTCACTCTGTGAAAAAACTTTCACAAAATAAAAATAAAACCTCAACACTCCTTAACTGTATTGTGTTTCCTCCAGTGTAGTTTCCCACCTCTCACTATACAGTGAGTTGAGCATGTCTGTGTCAGAGGGAGGATAAGGCACTCTTAATATTGTAAGTTGTGTCTCATTACAAAATTACTATGGTGGAATGAACTTGCTTGCATAGTTTTGTATTTGTAAAACAGTTTAGTGAATCTGTGAAACTCATTCACATTTGACCAGCTCCTCCAAGATACAATAACACTGTATTGTGACTTTATTGTAAGATCCATACAGCAGTAATTTTCTCCAAGGATTTGTCAGTCCATAATAACTTTTTCCAGTCTTGAGTCGTCCAGTGGCGGTGTTTCATGGCACAGGCAAGCCTCTTTGTCTTATTCTGACATCTTCACAATGGTTTTCTTGCTGCAACTTGTCCTGTCAAACTTGCACCTCAAAGTCTATTCTTCACAGTTGAAACTGAGACTTGCTTACTATGACCACTATTTAAGCTGTATTTGAAACTGTTGACCTGTGAGCCGCCTATCATGCAAGCTGTTAACCCTCCGAAATTTGTCCTCTGATTCAGTTGTGGCTTTGTGTCTACCAGACCTCTTCCTGAGTTTGCCCACAGAGTGCCTTTTGATGGTGAAGGAAACTGTACTTTTTAAGTGGTATGATCGGTATGGTCTGTCTCTCTTCCATTGTTAATTGCCTTTTTCTCACCATTTTTGTAGCAACACGCTACTTTCTACAGTACAGTACTGTTCAACTGATGCTCATGAGGGTATGGTACCACAGTGTGTCCAACACTGCTTTTATGCAGACAGAAGGGGTTGTAAGTAATCCAGAAAAATTGGAACATACAGGGAGTGCAGAATTATTAGGCAAATGAGTATTTTGTCCACTTCATCCTCTTCATGCATGTTGTCCTACTCCAAGCTGTATAGGCTCGAAAGCCTACTACCAATTAAGCATATTAGGTGATGTGCATCGCTGTAATGAGAAGGGGTGTGGTCTAATGACATCAACACCCTATATCAGGTGTGCATAATTATTAGGCAATGTCCTTTCCTTTGGCAAAATGGGTCAAAAGAAGGACTTGACAGGCTCAGAAAAGTCAAAAATAGTGAGATATCTTGCAGAGGGATGCAGCAGTCTCAAAATTGCAAAGCTTCTGAAGCGTGATCATCGAACAATCAAGCGTTTCATTCAAAATAGTCAACAGGGTCGCAAGAAGCGTGTGGAAAAACCAAGGCGCAAAATAACTGCCCATGAACTGAGAAAAGTCAAGCGTGCAGCTGCCAAGATGCCACTTGCCACCAGTTTGGCCATATTTCAGAGCTGCAACATCACTGGAGTGCCCAAAAGCACAAGGTGTGCAATACTCAGAGACATGGCCAAGGTAAGAAAGGCTGAAAGACGACCACCACTGAACAAGAAACACAAGCTGAAACGTCAAGACTGGGCCAAGAAATATCTCAAGACTGGTTTTTCTAAGGTTTTATGGACTGATGAAATGAGAGTGAGTCTTGATGGGCCAGATGGATGGGCCCATGGCTGGATTGGTAAAGGGCAGAGAGCTCCAGTCCGACTCAGACGCCAGCAAGGTGGAGGTGGAGTACTGGTTTGGGCTGGTATCATCAAAGATGAGCTTGTGGGGCCTTTTCGGGTTGAGGATGGAGTCAAGCTCAACTCCCAGTCCTACTGCCAGTTTCTGGAAGACACCTTCTTCAAGCAGTGGTACAGGAAGAAGTCTGCATCCTTCAAGAAAAACATGATTTTCATGCAGGACAATGCTCCATCACACACGCGTCCAAGTACTCCACAGCGTGGCTGGCAAGAAAGGGTATAAAAGAAGAAAAACTAATGACATGGCCTCCTTGTTCACCTGATCTGAACCCCATTGAGAACCTGTGGTCCATCATCAAATGTGAGATTTACAAGGAGGGAAAACAGTACACCTCTCTGAACAGTGTCTGGGAGGCTGTGGTTGCTGCTGCACGCAATGTTGATGGTGAACAGATCAAAACACTGACAGAATCCATGGATGGCAGGCTTTTGAGTGTCCTTGCAAAGAAAGGTGGCTATATTGGTCGCTGATTTGTTTTTGTTTTGTTTTTGAATGTCAGAAATGTATATTTGTGAATGTGGAGATGTTATATTGGTTTCACTGGTAAAAATAAATAATTGAAATGGGTATATATTTGTTTTTTGTTAAGTTGCCTAATAATTATGCACAGTAATAGTCACCTGCACACACAGATATCCCCCTAAAATAGCTAAAACTAAAAACAAACTAAAAACTACTTCCAAAAAGATTCAGCTTTGATATTAATGAGTTTTTGGGTTCATTGAGAACATGGTTGTTGTTCAATAATAAAATTATTCCTCAAAAATACAACTTGCCTAATAATTCTGCACTCCCTGTAGGAATTAGTAGCACAGCTTTCAAGGCTTGATCAACCTTCATTGCTGCAGAACAGCTTTAAATTGTTAACCCATTTTGTGTCCCCTAAAAAAAGGCTTTTTTGTATAATTCTGAAATGTAGCTACATTATTTTTCAGTTTTGGGTAACCTTACATTTTTTAACCTTTGGAAATTCACCACTCACCTTTGTACTATTTCAGGCTATTCATTGGACTTGAATTACTTGAACTGCAATAACTAACTGGAAAACTTTGGCTGTTCTGAAACTTTTGACCAATAGTCTATATCTGTATGTTTGTTCCTGCACTCCTCCTAGATGAGTGGTTCAATCTTCATGAAACTGGTAACATGTACATAGTAACTGACTAATATTTTTACTCTGACTAAAAATTATCTCTTTCTGTGTATTTGTAGTGTATATAGAAATTGTGTGACTCAGGACAGCCCATAAACATATGCCATTTTGATGCATGTAAATGCAACGTATTGCACACTCATATACACATTACATTATGTTTTAATGGTCACCAGACACTGTTAGAATTGGCAAGTTTTTTTTTTTCCCTATTTGGTGCATCTTTACCATACAAACGCCATTAACTGGGGGGCGAAGGTTGGCCATAAAGATGGCAAAAAGGGGGTACTCTTTCTGGATATTTACATGCCATGTCCCAAGAACCACGATTTACACAAAAGGCATAAAATTAGTCACTGTGGATGATGGTTGTGGCTGTTTCTTTCTTTAAAGGTAAAATATTGCCTTACCTTTTCAGTCATATCAATGGTTACAATTAAAAGCCCCTGTTATTGATAATTATGTGAGTTATTATGTATCTGACTGGTAGCAAAATGTTGAAAGTTGTCCCTTTTCTTTTAGTGATTGTCTAAGTCTTTAGTGACTGTGTAGTTTTAAACAATGCTCAAATCATATTTAGTAGTGATTAAATTATTTAGACTTATGATTTATAGGTAGTTCAATGTTAACAAATGACAGAAAAGATGTATCAGTATGAACAGCTGACAGTTATATGAGCTGCACCACATACACCAGCGGTCCCCAACCCCCGGGCCTCAGACCGGTACCGGTCCGTGAGTTGTTTGGTACCGGGCTGCGAGAGTTGAGCCTCAGGTGTGAAATGTATGGTTTTCAGGGTTTTTATTGGTTTTCAGCGTTATTTTGTTATCGTTTTTATCGTTTTTATCGTTAACTTGGTTTTCCTGGGTCTTTTCACGTGTGTTATGAGTAAATCTTCTTTTTTTCGGTACCGGTACTAGTTTTATTTTGTTGTATTTATCCGCGACACCTTAAAGGCTGGTCCGTGAAAATATTGTCGGGCATAAACCGGTCCGTGGCGCAAAAAAGGTTGGGGACCGCTGACATACACGATGGGGCCATTGCCATTCCATCTTTACTTGTAAGTTAGATGTGCCACTTGCATTTGTAATGTTTCCACACTGTTAGTAGCGAAATATATTTTCTTTAAAACTCTCAAATATAACCCCATATGGAAAAGATATATATAAATCTTATAAAGTTTTTATCTGTCTTGTATGAAACTTGTATGAAAAGCATACAAGAGTGAAAACACATATAAGATCCCTTGAAAAATTATATAATGAAACTTGTATGTTTTGTATACTTACTAAAAAAAATATGAAAGTAATGAGAAAGTGGCCACTTTCATGAGTAAATCATGTAAGCCTTATATGATTTATATATGATTTACTCATGAAAGTGGCCACTTTCAAGAGTAAATCATATATGTTTTTACTATTTCTTTTCCATATGGGACTGGACCAAGTGAATAATGTTAAATGCAGAAGAATAGCCATTAACCTAAAACTACATGTGATTTAAATGAGGCAAATTTAACCAAAGCTAAGTCAAATAAGTCAATAACCAATTCTAACATTAGGCCTACGGCCTTCACAACTGGTACAGTACTGACTACTACTACAGACTTCAGATCCTGAGAGATTGTGGGTCCCAGAAACCAGAAGGTTTCAACAGAAGACACAGTGCTGTTGATGTAGATGAGAGGAAGTCCTCTGTCATCAATACAGTTTTAAGTATATTCAGCTCTTGGTTATTCTGACTGCACCACAGGACCAGCTGTCTGCATGTCTGTATGCAGAGTCATCCCCGTCCTTGGTGAATTAATGAATTCATTCTTCCCGACATAGATTCAACAAAGTGCTGGAAACATTTCTCAGATATTTTGGTCCATATTGGCATGAGACAGTAGCTGTAGATTTGTCAGCTGCTGATCCATGACGTGAATCTTTCATTCCACCACATCCAAAAAATGCTCCAGTGGACTGAGATCAGGTGACTGAAGTTATTTGAGTTGCTGTTGCCTTCTTATCAGCTCGAAGCAGTCTGGTTATTCTACTCTAACCTCATGCATCAACAAGGCGTTTTCATCCTGATAACTGCTGCTCATGGGGTATTTTCTCTTTTGTAGACCATTTTCTGTAAAGTCTAAAGATGTTTGTGTGGAAAATATTTGTGTGGCATATCCCAGCAGATCAGCAGTAATTTGGCAGATAATATATTTGTGTTAAAGAGCAGGTATACTTTAAAAAGGTGGCTGTTGAGTGTATTTTGTTTAAGAGAATAATTTTATTTTAAGCATTTTATTTTCAGTTATTAATTTGTCCAATTACTTTTGAGCCCCTAAAATTAAGGGATTATGTTAAAAAGTTATTTAGCTATTAGCAATGTCTCACAGACAAAGTAGCCATTCATTTGACCAGAATCGTTGAATCTCTCTCCCTCCATCAATTCTATTACTGCGTTAGTTTCACCTTCTTCGTCTCTTCCTCACTTCTCCACAGCTGGTGCTGGCAGCAGCAGCCTCGTGTGAATGTGAGGTTACTTGTTGTTGCTGGTTCATTTTATGGTTCATGGTATATTAGCAGCCCTGACAGCTAAAATGACAGTTAATTTGACACATTTTGCTTGACCTATTTTTTGTTTAGTTTCTTTTTCTTTTTGTTTTCACATGAGATACTTTTTCTTCACCACTTCTACCACTCTAAACATTTTCTACAAACTGCATGAGTGCACAGCGAAGGTAGAGGAGGGGCCTGTTGCATTAAGAGATTTGATTGGGTAATCTAGTGTCGGTAATGAAAATGAATGAATGGGCTGCTGTCAGTGCTTGTACAGCCGTTGCACAGCGACCCTTCACGCTGACCCATCGGCCCAAAAATGCGTCACCCCACCCGGAAAGCCTGGCATGCAAGATTACCAGTCCAGCCCTGCCACTCTGTAATTAGCAAACATTTGTTGTAAAAGCAGTCATTAATGGAATGACTCATTGCACAATAACAGCTCATTCACAACGTTTTAACTGGAAGTTTGGCAAGAATGTTAACAACTCACTTCATTTCATAAATTAACAACTTGCATGATCTTCCAACAATCATGCTCATATCCTCAAAGATCAAAATAGACCTGTATATTTCAATCCATTATAGCAATACTGGATCAGAAATAATATAACCTTACGCCGCCTCTCATTATTATTTATCTTTTATTTTAGTAGGGATAAGGTAGTGTTGTAAAAATATTTACAATGAGTGGAAAACAAGGAACAGAGAAGGAGGAGGAAGAATAGTATTTTAAGGGGTATTTCTTCATAACAGGAATCTTAACTACAGCCTTAATGAGAGACTTGTGTACTACTTCATACTAAATCAACAACTAAAAACTCGAAGCTACTTTAGACTCACAGAAAGCATCACTGTGTATTATGTTGTCATTAAAATGTGAATCTAGTCACAGTTCAGGCAAACTGTGCAGGCTCTACACAACACGCCCTATTATTTTTCAAGTAAATTTACTACAAATGCTCCAGTGGGCACCAACAGCATCTATATATTGGAGAGGACCAGTTCACTGACTCACATTAGTGAAGGCGATGCCTAGCAGGTGATTAGCTCATTATGTCCGCACACCTATTAAACAAGCATCCACCTTTCCAATTTTAAGCCTTACCAGAAACTAAATGGAATGTCTTATACAAATCAAATCAAATAACCTACTATACACTCGTGTATGGAGTCTTATAACTAAGTTAAAAAAAAAATAAAGAAAAAAGAAAAGTAAGTACTAACTACTACAGAAGTAACAGTTTGTTAGTACCAGTCAGTAAACACAGCTTTCAGTTGGGCATTTTAACATGGGAGTCATTGGGGAGTGCCTGAGTCTTTGGAGCCAACCTCAAATGGCCACTAGAGGAACTGCAGTTTTGGGAATCCTTCATTTCTCAGTCTGGTTCTGTTGGTGGCTTGAATGTGGTATACCCAGATTGTACCAAAAAGAGCCTTAATTCATATCAGCTATTTTCTCATTTCTGATTTTTTTCCTGTGGTCCTCCAATCACTAGTGAGATGACAGTTTTGGGTGTAACATATTTTTATTGCACGTGATGGTAATGTCACATTCTGTACCCAAGACTAAACACAACAGCTGATATGACATTGTGAAGATGTAAAGACACACAAACACACAAACCTCTGAGGGAAAAGGGAAGCATGATGTTTTAGTAGTGATGAACACTTAGGCTTGATAGTGTTAGGGTACCTGTGTCGCTGACCCAGTGTTTTCATTTTTGTACCTTTATTTGTGTTCTCATCTTGGTTTATTACTGTGAAGGTTTTTGGTTTCTGTTTTTCATTTCTATTTTCCCCGGTTCTTCTTCTTCTTCTTCTTATGTTCGGGTTTCCATACTCCCTCTGTTATGTGTCTGCCCTGGTCCCACTTCTCTCTTCCCTCTGTCGAGTATCTGCTTGGGAGTCTGTCTGTAGTCCAGTCTGTGTTTCCTGTTTTACTTTGAAAGTCCGTGTCCTATGTTAATGTGTCTGGTTTTGCTTCCCTTGTCTCATTAGCCCTGATTTGTCCCAGCTGTGTTTCCCTCCTGTCTCCCATTCCCTGATTGCTCCCTCTGTGTACTTAAGCCCTGTGTTTTCTTTTGTCTGTGTTGTGATCTCCATCATCCCATGCTGTGTGTTCTGTCTGCCTTCCTGTGTAAATTTATTTTTGCATTTTCAGTTTTTTTGTTTTTTTTTTTGGAGTCTGCATTAAAGCTGTTTCTGAGTGCACTTTTGCCTCTGAGTATCTGCACTTTGGGTCCTACCCTGCCTACACACAACCTACACTTGATAGATAGTGGTTAAGCCTTCATGTCACCTATACCCATTCGTGCTGGGAGTGGTTAAGTAATGTGCAATGTAAGCAATCACATTATGACCCCAGTGTTGCTATGTGTTAGACCAAAGTCAGACAAATGGCAGTCAAAAATATGTTTGGGTCCTGGTGTACTGTAGCTCAAGGCATTGAGCAAGTGACCTGGGGTCAAATCTGCCCTGAGGCAGTTTACATTAGGTCTTCCCAAATGGTAAACTGCTCTCCTCAACTTACCTGTCTCTCAAAGGCAAAAAATCCACCTTCCAAAAATGATATCTTGTTTAAAATTTTAAATGCCCCCCCCCCCTTAAATTTTAGCATTGTTTTTAAGTTGTTCACAGTTGCTCTACTTGTAATGTGCCTTGAGGAAATTTCCATAAAATGCTGCCTTGGAGTTGTAGTAAAGTGGAGCTCAAGGTGGCATCTTGGAATAAGTAAAACTCTCACATCATAGATAAAGCATATACCCTTTTCTAATATTTACCCCCAGAACAAACAAGCGTCTTGTAAAGGGACACAGCAATAAACTGAACTATTCTGCTCAATGTTAATTTCATCACTTATTGTTGCAGGTCTTGACAAAAGACCCAGTTTGTCATATGGCTCCTTGGGGAAAATTCATTGCCTACCCCTGTATTAAATTTTTATTTATTTTTTTGTAGTAGAAACACTTAACGACACCCCTCTGTAAATGTTGTAAAGTTCAAGTATGTTATGATATGCAGTACTGAACATGTTCACCTGCCTCTTCAGTGAATTTCCAAACCCTTGGATGGACTCTTAACTCTGGTAACAATGATCTCTCTCCACGTTCTGTCCTGTGGTCTTAGTGCGCTTGGCTTGAGGGCACACAAATCAGTTTTCCACATGCTGGATATTCTGTTTAGAGTGGTGTTTCAGAATAGAAGATGGTGCGGTTTGAATACAACTGTTCTCAAAACAAATGATTCACACTAGAGGCATCTAATCACTCTGGCCCACCAGCTTACAGGTTAATTGTTAGCTAGTCAGCAGCATATGAATCAGGGACTTGTCTTTGAATTCATTGTACTCTCTGGCAGATTATAAGTTAATTTAAATAAATAAATAATGCTTTATGTACACATGGATTCAAGTTTTAACACTGACTCCCATTGTTTTTCTGACAGCAAAAATGAGTCGGGACTCTTATGGGTTAATA
This sequence comes from Copadichromis virginalis, assembly GCF_057382275.1. Lineage (NCBI taxonomy): Eukaryota > Metazoa > Chordata > Actinopteri > Cichliformes > Cichlidae > Copadichromis > Copadichromis virginalis. The sequence continues at coordinate 5,406,187 of NC_140632.1, read as the reverse complement.
CACATGTCGCCAACGAAGAAAATGTTGTATATTTATTTATAATTATCTAAATTAGGTATATGTGAAGCTTATGCGCAAATTCAAATAGCAGGATCTGTAATCATTCACCTGCCTGCTTCCCTGGGTGTTCCGCTGCTAGTCTGGCTGATTTGGATATAAAGCACAATCACTCTGGGTGGTTTAAATCTGTGCTCTCAGAGCTCTATCCAAACCTCAGCCTTCATCGTCACCACCAGAGTTCTCATCAACCAATGTATCACAGCTGTCTAATTACTGGATACATTGATTCATTTCTCTGTCTTAATAAATCTTGTTCTGCTCTTTCAAATGATCTCTTCTTACTGAAATAAATAGACCTCTTCTAGATGGTGATTAATCCTAAATGCATTGTATTTAAACATTGTGTCAGCTGGTTTTTCTTTAGCACAGCACTAGTCTTTATAACCAATAAGCACCAGGAGGAGTCAGTCAAATGCTCCTGATACCTGGAGAATAATATATCATGAAGTGCTCCTTTGTGAGGAGATCAAGTATACAAAATAATTGCTTGAGGAGCCAGTGTGATGTCAGTATTATCCCACTGTGATAAATGCAGCAAATACACCCTAAGAAGCAAGACTGACCCTTAATCATTTGCCTTCATCAAACAATTTAATCCGCTGTGAAATTTTCTGCTTAAAATAAAAAAATAAAATTCATGTGGCCAGGAGAGTTCGTACTCCACCAGACAACTGTTGCATGCTTGACTCACCCTAAAAGATGATAAATTAGATTTCTAACGAACTCTTGACTGTGTAAGCGTCTCCAGAGCTCTACTGAAAGCAAAACACCGAGATCGTCTTCACTGAGCAGCTTTTAAAAAATCTTTCTCAAGGAGACAAAAGTGGCAGCAGCCTTGCAGCCCAATTGACTCCACAAATCCAAAAAGGCTTTGCAAGCCAAGATCATCCCCAGTGGCACAGACTACGGTGCCATGAATCAAGTATTTGAAAGTGCCTTTGTCTCAAGTACTTTAATACCATTGAAAAGCAGCTGAAATATCAAATTAAAACCATAACGCCTGATGTTCTATGCATGGATAAGAGCCCACAGTATTTTTTTTTTCTACTGTCAGATCTTGTGCCAAATACCTTTTCAGCATAAAGTACCTTCTGTGTCTGTGATGTATTTGTTTGGTTTCGCTTCCGAAGCTAAGGATGTGAATGGGTCTTCCATATTTTGAAAGGATTATTCAATTTTGTTTTCCCTTGAACTGTAGTTGGAAAATAAAAATACCATGAAGCTGCATCTTCATGATATTTAATAAAAAAATAAAATAAAGAAAAACACTTCCTCCGTATAAGAGACTAAATTATTTACAGTAGGCTGGCTTGATGCCCCTGACTTCAATTGTGCAACAGCAAAGGAGACCATATCCCACAGTGCTTCCCTTTGACTTCAGATGAAAAACATTTCATCAGTTAAGGCTGTCTCTTCTACATCAGTTGCCTTTGCTCAGTTTGACATCAGTTTAGCTGTCAAGACGCCCAGTATGCTTGGTGTTTAAATAGTTCTTACATCCCGTACCAAACACCCTACTGTATAATGCATATCAGGGAACATTATTTTACAGCCAATAAACCAGTTAAGTTTAATAACAAAACCCATTCACTATCTAAAACAACTATTTCATCATCATTATACTGTCATTAGCAGATATTTAGCAAGGCGTTGACATCCTTGACACATGGAAATTCAAACAGCATGTTGCTCGACTGCTGCTGGGTATGTTGCAGCACCAGGGAAATGTCAGTGCTATCCTGTTGTTGACTGTGTCTTCATCAGCTCACACTTTGAGATTGAGAGAGAGAAAATTAAAAGCATGTTTTTCTCTAACTGGAGGCCTGTTTTTGATGCAAAGCTCTGATATTCATTTTCTCTTTCTATGTGTAAATACTGAAAGTCACAGGACAGGTGTTGCCTTTAACTTTTATGAATGGTGAGTTTGTCAGACTAAAACAAGAGCCTGGCATATTCTCAAAGAAAATTCATCACCACATCACCACAAGGGGAAATGACATCACTGGTTTAGCTAAGGCCAACCTATCGAAGCAAGCAATTGATATTCATGTGATGGTCCGGCAAATTAATGCCTCCCCTTTGTACCTAAGGCACATCATAAGTGATTGTTTTTACCCTGATGATCTGCCTATTTGACTTCAAAGGGTACCATGAAGAAAGTTGAAAGTTCCTATAATTCTGCAGCAGCAGATATCATTAGAATCCACATTTCTGATGGGAATGTAAAATAAATGCTAAAATCATACTTGCCTCTGTGCAAGTGAGGTCTTGCTCAGAAAATACAGGGCATCTCCATGGGATTTTAAACCATACACATGTGTTTTTCTGTGTGTGCATCTCTGTCTGTTTGTAGTAGCATGAGAGTAAAAACATTTTAAGTCAGATCCAATGCATAACTAAGTAAAATACACCCGGTTTCTAACCACAGCAGTTGTATCAGACTTTAAATCTGAAAGATTTAGTGTTAGCTTCTGTTATTTCAGACATGTGTCTTTACATCAGGGATGGAAATCTATGCTACATAAATTATTTAATACATAAACCACATCTTGTTCAAGAAGCAACTGCATTGGCTGAATCTTTTCTGCAAATCTGAGTCTCTTGAGCACACATTTTATAGATTTAATGATATTATGTAGCATAGGTGATAAAATCCACTGATCCACTAGAATAGTATTCTATATTGCTCTGTACAGTATTCCACTATTGTTTGTTTTTTTTTTCCCCTGGTGTGCTGACACCTCTCTTAATGGCATGCTGTCTTCTTTTGATGCATAATTACTACAGCGGCTGTCAAGCTCTGCAGGTAGATTTAGTCATTTGATTCTTTTTCTTTTAACATATATATTCAATCAACCAAACACATGACTGCAATTAAATGCATTTAGACATGTAGGCGTGGTCAAGATGACCTGCTGTTGACGGTTGATGCCAGACAGGCTTATTTGCGAATTTTAGAATCTGCTGATCTACTGGGATTTTCCCGTGCAACCATCTGCAGAGTTCACAAAAAATGATCAGAAAAAGAGAAAATATCCACTGAGCAGTAGATCTCTGGGGAAAATGCATTGTTGATGCCAGACGTCATAGGAGAAGGGCTGGACTGCTTCAAGCTAGAAGGAAGGCAATATGAACTCAAATAACCACTTGTTACAGGCAAGGTATGCAGAAGAGCATCGCTGAATGCATAACGCATCGGACCATGAGGCACATGAGCTTCAGGAGCAGGAGAGTACATCACATGCCACTTCTGTCATTCAAGAACTGGAAGCTTCAAATCACAGTGGATCACCAAAGTTGTAAAGCAGAATTAGCAAACGATTTCTTGGTCTGATGAGTCTCAATTTCGTTGCAACATTTGAGTGGTAGGAAAATTGGCACAAACGGCGTGAAAGCATGGATCCATCCTATCTTGTATCCAGTGTTGGCCAAGTTACTTAAAAAAAAGTAAACAGTAACTAATTACTGATTACTTCTCCAAAATTTAATCCCGTTACTTTACTGATTACTTATGTTCAAAAGTAATTAGTTACTTAGCTACTTTTTAAAAAAATGATTTACAACCTGAATAGGGTTGAAGCAATAGATCTTTCAGCCCAATTCTATTTTTTCTGCATAATCCATCATATAAAATGCAATCAAATGAAAAAGTCTCATTTTGAAACTAGTTTTATTTGTTTTAATCTTTTAACTTTACACATGAAGCAAACATTAAATTATATGCAACATTCTCTGACTGGAAGAAATGTAACATTTAAACCCATTTTCTGCACATTCCAGCACATAAAATAAAATATTTTTTTTGTGTTTACACTCACTCTTTCAAATAAATGCACGTAAAACAAAGCAGAAAATAAATAAAATCAAAGACTCAGCAGTCCTGTTGCTCTATTTTCACCTGTATAGCAGGAGTGGGGCAGGCGGAGGTTTGCCCTGGTGCAGGTGTGTCGTAGCGGTCAGTGGAAGGATCTGGCAGTTTCACATTCCCATGGCAGAGTACTGTCAGTGCTTGCTCGGAAGTTTAGGGTTTGTTTTTTTTTCCACTTGTAACCCATGTGAAATACAGGGCTGCAAAATCCCTTTTTGTAATCTAAGGCTATAGCCTGTTATTGTCACAAGGGGGCGCTGTGATGCAGTCTTGTGTTCTGACGACCTTGCGTCTAGTGCGCAGGAAGTATTACCTCTCTCTTCCTGTGAGATCTTCCCTCTGATGGCGGTCAAGTACGTGTCGGAGCGCATGGAAAAAGTATCTTGGTATGCAATACTGCAACCCGGTTAATGAGACCAGATTGTTTTACGTATAAATGCTAATAAGGTACTCTTTTATTAGGTCCCGAACTCTGACCACAAAGGGAATAACGTCTGTCAAGTTATTTGTGTCTGAAAATCCCGGTGAGTCACGTGCTTTCGTTAGCTACCTGTTAAGTTAGATAATGTATTTCACTAGCCGATTCAGCTCAGAAACCTTTGAACAAAAACCAATCGGGAGCTATGAGAATCTGGCGTGTTGTTTCACTTCTCCTGTTGTTCTTTACAGTGTGTTATAAGTGTTGAATGCTTTGAGCTAAACGATGCCGATGCTAGATGCGATGCTAGCTGCTAATAGCTGTTAGCCACCCCACCCCGCTGAAGCCATATTCCGATCGGGGAGGTATTCAAGTAGAAGCAATAGCCCTGTTTATATTAGAATGGTTGGGTTGGCAAGATGGCGTCGTAGCGCGAACACCCGTCTCGCTGTGCTCCGGTGAGGTCCCCCGATTATCCGTCTAAAATACGTGTTCACCTGGTGAAACGTTACAAATGTGCGTGGGAGTAACTCTATAATGAGTCTGGACGACTATTTTTCTAAAATGCCTAACGTCAGGTCTAAGAAAAAGACAGCTCCGGTTGTGCAAGCTAGCGACATTGTGGGTCCTATGGCGGCTGAGCCTGAAGAAGCTAACGCCAGCGACACAGAAATCTCCGCTGACGCTGAGGAAACTGGGAGTGATATCGACCCGAATATCCTTGCGGCTCTGAGTAAGATAACTGACAGCATTACAACTTTATTGGATGTTAAAGTTGATACTGTGCTGGCCGCAATCCGTGAACAGACGTCTCGGATCCAGGCTCTGGCGACACGGGTGGGAGACGCCGAGATACGGATTTCAGGCGTGGAAGACACGGCAGGTGTATTGCAGGCGAAAGTGGCTCGACTCGAAAAACAAGTAACTGACATGGCAGACCACATGGACGATTTAGAGAACCGCAGCCGCAGATGTAACCTTCGCCTGGTCGGGCTTCCCGAGGGCACGGAGGGAAATGATGTTGTCGCCTTCATGGAGTCATGGCTCCCCTCCTATCTCGAGCTCACAACTAAAAATGGGAAGATCAAACTAGACCGCGCTCACCGCTCTCTAGCACCGAGGCCGGGCCCCAGCCAGCGCGCCAGACCCATCATTATGAAGCTTCACAACTTTGCTGATAAACAACGTGTGATGGCCGCAGCTCGGCGCCTGGCTACGCAGCCGAACCAACCAACAAGTCGGATCAAAGTCTCCTTCTTTAATGATTATTCAGCGGCGGTAGCCAAGAAACGCAAGGCTTTCGACGAGGTGAAAAGCTGCCTGAGGAAGAAGAATGTGGATTATGCGCTTCTCTACCCCGCCACACTGAGGCTGTTTGCCAACGGCAAGGAGAAGAGATTTAACACACCGGAGGCAGCTGCGTCCTACGCGGACTCGCTGCCCTGAATCCCCGTAACCACCGGAGTACTCCTTTTCTTCACACTATGCCTTAATTAACCGGTGTGAGTACTTGCCGAATCTAGGCGTATATGACTCTTTTTTTTTCGTCCTCGCTGCTTATAAGCGACCAGGTGAAATCTTCCACCCCATCGGGCACCGGACGGACTGTGTTTTCGTCTATGGGTAGGCGTGAGTTACGCGCGTGCAATGCCCTTCGGCTTTCCCGACGGGCAGGAGGAGATTGGTTTTTCCCTACATGTTTAGTAGGGCTGTTGCCAAATCACTGTTCTTTGAATGTTCCGTCACACAGCTCTTTCATGCCTTTTTTATTTTTATTTTATTTATTTATTTTTTCAACCAGGGTGTGGTGAACCCTTTGGCTCAATATGCTTTGTGTGATACATGAATAAGTCTAATAATGAGTAGGCTGCGAATATGCACCTGGAATGTACGAGGGGTTCACAGCCCTATTAAGAGGAGGAAGATATTTACTTGTCTAAGAAAGGACGGTGTAGATGTTGCTATGTTACAAGAGACACATCTTGATAATAATGAACACTTGAAGTTGCAACAAGGATTATATGGACAAGTGTTTTTTTCATCCTTCACTACAAGAAGTAGAGGAGTGGCAGTGTTGATTAGGAAAAATGTACCTTTTGTAGTAACTGATTGCGTTAAGGATCTGAAGGGCCGCTACGTGATAGTCAAAGGGATTTTGCAAGGCCAAAATATCTTATTACTGAATGTTTATTTTCCACCTGCCCACCCAACTACCTTTCTTACCAAAATGTTTCTGGAATTAGCCCCATTTCTTCCTAACTCTACCGTTATTATTGGTGGTGATTTCAACTTAATGTTAAATCCGCTTATGGACAGATTTCCACACAGCATTGCAACTCCTTCTCCTCAGGCCAAAGCGCTTCATGCTCTATGCGACGAGTTTGGACTTGTGGATGCTTGGAGATATACTCACCCCTCCGATAAGCAATACACATTTTTTTCGGCTCCGCATAGGTCCCAAACTAGAATTGATTACTTTTTTCTCCCGAAAACTGACTTAGGTTCAGTAGTATCGTGCGACATAACAAGTATAATCATCTCAGATCACGCTAGGGTAATCATGGATCTCGATCTTAAAGCTGCGCTTCATAGGTCCCGCCACTGGAGGCTTAATACCATTATTCTTAAGGATGAGGAATTTACCTCTCACTTCTCTGCAGAATTTAAAGCGTTTTTGGATATCAACACCCCCTCAGCTACTACTGCCTCTGTTTTGTGGGAAACATGCAAAGCTTATGCGAGGGGCCTAATTATTTCGTATTCTGCGACAAAGAAGCGACAACGGATGGAGGAACAAAAATCTTTAGAGAGCGAATTGATGGATAAGGAGAAAACATATATTGCCTCCCCATCACCACCATTATGGCAAGAAATAACCGCACTCAGGTCAGCGCTGAATTGCCTTCTTACCAGAGATGCAGAGAAGAAACTTAAATACACCAGACAGAGGTTCTACGAGCATGGAGATAAGGCCGGTAAATGTCTGGCGTACTATGTTAAGAAGCGCGCAGAATCGAATACCATTGCAGCGATATCTGATGAAGGTGGCCACAAGATATATGAAAACAAACTGATAAATGACTGTGTTAAGAAGTTCTACGAAGCCTTGTACTCTTCTCAACAAGTCCCGGAGGGGGTGCAGCTGATGCATAATTTCTTCACCCAATTCGACTTACCAAATTTGTCAGAGGAACAGAAGACTGCCCTTAACAGCCCTATAACTAAGACCGAAGTGTTTAAGGCTATTAAATCACTGCGAAGTGGAAAGTCGCCAGGGCCTGATGGCTTCTGTTGTGAATTTTATAAACAGTTTCGGGATATTATTGTGGAACCGCTTCTTGATATGTTCAACCACTCCTTCATTACGGGTGAATTCCCGCAGACACTGAAGGAAGCCAACATTTCCCTAATTCTAAAGAAAGGGAAGTGTCCTGATTTGTGCGGATCCTATAGACCTATAGCCCTCTTGAATGTAGATAGGAAACTGCTTTCTAAAATTCTGGCCACCCGCTTAGAAAATTTTTTACCTGTGCTGATAAGGGAGGACCAGACAGGCTTTATAAAGGGTCGAAACTCAGCCACCAATGTTAGACGCTTACTGAACGCTATTGTAGCTTTCAAGCAAAAATCTATTGACGGCCTGGTGCTTTCTCTCGATGCGGAGAAAGCATTTGACAGAATTGAGTGGTCTTATTTGTTGTATACTCTGGGCAAATTCGGCTTAGGGGAGAATTTTATAAAATGGGTCAAAGTTATCTACAATAATCCACAGGCAGCAGTCCTGACTAATGGACTTAGGTCTGATTACTTCAACACTCATAGGGGAGTTATGCAGGGCTGCCCCTTATCGCCCCTTCTATTTGCTCTGGCCATAGAGCCTCTTGCTGAGGCCATAAGGGCGACGCCCACAATACGTAGTCTAGAGATTGGACAGCTGTGTCATAAAATAACCTTATACGCGGACGACATCTTGATTCTTTTGACTAACCCTGTAACATCCGTACCCAGTCTCATTGAGGTGATTGACAGGTTTAGCCATTTCTCTGGCTATAGAATCAATTTGGCTAAGTCAGAGGCCATGCCTCTCGGTACTCTTTTCACAATGCCGGCTACTGTTCCTCCCTTTCCTTTTAAATGGTCTCCTAATGGATTTGTGTATTTGGGGATCTTTATTACCCCGTCTCTCGACCAATTGTACAAAGCCAACTTCACACCCTTATTTGGCAAACTCAAACAGGACCTAGAGCGGTGGGCGTCACTTCCTGTCTCCTGGCTAGGACGCATTGCCCTGATCAAAATGAATGTGCTGCCCAGGCTATTGTATCCTATCCAAATGATCCCCGTCTTGTTCTCTAAGAGAGTACTGAAGGACATAAATGGTTGGCTCACCTCTTTCATCTGGAACAAGCGCAGACCCAGACTCAAGATGGCAGTGTTGCATCTGCCAAGCTCCAGGGGCGGCTTGGATCTACCTAATATTAGATTGTATCAGCTTTCTGCCCATTTAAGATTTGTGAGCGACTGGGTTAGGGGTAAAACCTCAATCTGGTCGGATATTGAGACAGCTCTGTCACAATGCAAACTGAGCGATCTATTATTTTGTAATGATTTTAACGGAATTAAGGCCCTTTGTACAAATCCTGTAACAATCAACACCCTAAAAGCGTGGCGAATTGTCCGCCGTCTTGAGGGAAGATCGAGAATAACATCAACCTTTACCCCTATAATGAATAACCCTGCTTTCCCTCCGGGTTCTTTGGACCCCGGCTTTCAACGATGGTCTGATAAGAATATTAAGTCTCTTGGTGACCTTTTCTCGGGTGGTGAACTCATGTCGTTTGAACAGCTTACCAACAGTTACGGCTTGCCTAGACAGGATTTCTTTCGTTTTTTGCAAATACGACACTATATCACTCACAATACAACCCTTGCTGAGCACCCTGAAGTATCTGATGTTGAGAGGGTTTTGTTTGGGCAACGGCTGACGGTGTCTCTGAGTTCATTTTACCATGTGCTTAATGCTTTGACTACCACTGATGCGCAGGGGATTAGAGGTGTGTGGGAGAGGGAACTGTCGGTAACCATAGATGAAGATAAGTGGGATACCGTTTGGTCTCTCGCAAAAAGGATTTCAATTTGTACTCGGACAAGAGCAATCCAATTTAAGATTTTACACAGATTACACGTATCCCCTCACCGCAGACACCTCTTCAGCCGCTCTCTTTCCCCTGTGTGTCTTAAGTGCAAAACTGATGTAGGGACTTTAACTCACTGTTTTTGGTCCTGTTATAAGCTTCAAGAATACTGGGCTGACATTACAGGTGAACTGGGGAAAATCTTCCACGTTGATATAGAGATGGACCCTTTGTCCCTGATTCTAGGTCTTCCAAGTGACCGCCTAAAAGCGGCGGCCAACAAAAGATTGTATAACACTCTAATATTTGCAGCCAGGAAAAATATCCTCTTACAATGGATCAACGATAGGACTCCCACTGTCTGTGGCTGGCGCAAAATAGTTTTTGAACTGATTCCTCTGGAATACCTCACACACGTTATACACCACAGTGTGGGTCAGTTCTATGGGATGTGGCACCCCTTTTTGGACTATATTGGACCGGACCTTTCCGCTATCTTATTCAAAGGACTACTACACACGTGATCACCACCCGGGCGCTGTAAGACTGACTCACCACCTCTTGTATGTTATATTTTGTATTTTGTATCTTGTATTATGCCTTATTTAAGAGCTGTTGTGTACGTTTTGTGTTTGTACTGTTTTGTTGTTCTGTGTCTACTGTCGAGACACTGTCGTGTTAAAGGAAAATCTGCAATAAAAACAATGATGAAAAAAAAAAAAAAGAATGGTTATGTCTTAATAGATATGAGCATATTTCAAGTTTAATAGTATTTGCACTGAATTAAGTTACATTTTCTTGTAAGCCTTAAGGATGAATGTCACTTTCATTGCTATGACTGTTTACATTACTGTTTAAGCTGCTGATGTTCTTTGTTGTGATAGAATTTTGATAAAATTGTTGATACTGGTACAAACAAGTTACTGTAACTCTTGTAACTTGGTAAAGCTAAAGGGAATGCCATTTGTGATTAATACATTTGGAAAAGAAGTTAATGAGCTCATGTTAAGAACACAAAATGGGAAAAGAAATTGATTGTTCTGCACTGTTTGTGTAGATTGGTTTTTTTGAACTACTAGAAGGATTCTGGAGAACCACTGACGGCGAGAACAGCCCAAATGAGATCCTGGATGATCGTGAAATGGTGTGGCCAGCCATGCGATCGGATTGTGGGATTTGCCTGAGAAACTGATTCAAGCAACCCTGGATTACAGATAAGCCCTATGCACTACTTTTCCTACCCGGATAATAGGGTTTGCACACTGACAATTCCCCTACAGTACACCTGTTTGGGTTTTCAACGACTTTAAAGGACAATTCAGACTGGACAATTCAAACTTCACAACAGGAACACTTTAATCTGTTTCATTCATTCCCAAGAGCTCTGATACTGTTCAGTATAAATCTTCCATTTAAATGTCTTTATTTTGTTTTGTTTTACATGTATTCACCTTTAAAATGCACTATTAGTGTGCAATTTGGGTTATTGTGTTGTATATGTATATAAATGGTACTGAGGCAATAAAGGTCCCAGTTATTCACTTCCAAGCCAACTCCTTTTGTGAGTCCCCAAAACAAAACCTCCTCCTGAACCTAGTAAGATGTCTAGGGTCTCTATTTGAAGTGAGAGTGTACTGGTCCTGAGTAGAGGCGCTACACACTGTAAAAATAAGTTTTCTTCCCACGCAGTGAACAGTGGACGCTAATGTTTTTGTCACTTTTTACGGAATCAAACTCAGAGTAAGGTCAGTACTTCCACGCTTTAAACGCTGCACGGTCATACTCTCTGCCGCACTCGTTTTATTATCCATTGTTGATCTGCACACAGCTGTTGCCACGAACGTCGCACTCGCTTACATCATTGTCATGAGACACTCTCGCAAAAAAAAATCACAGTTTTAGTAACGCAGTAACGCAACGTGCTTATGGGAAAGTAACAGTAATCTAATTACCTTATTTTGCAATAGTAATCCCTTACTGTACTAGTTACTTGAAAAAAGTAATCGGATTACAGTAACGCGATACTGCCCATCTCTGCTTATATCAGAGACACTATGATGGTTACACCATCATAGTGTAATGTTGTGGAGCACAATATTCCTGGCACACTTTGGGACCCTTAGTACCAACTGAGCATCATTTAAACACAGCCTACTTGAGTATTGTCACTTACCATGTCTGTGCCATTATGACCACATAATCCAGTAGGATAACACACCACAAAGGACAAAAGCAGTATTGAAGGCAAAAGCAGGTTAAACCCCATACAATAACGGCCTACTAAATAGTACATTGAGTTTTTTAATGTACAGTAGAATGACTTCAAACTAAGTTTCATATTGACCATTCTTGCTATCAGTAGTTAGCACACCATTGTCAAGTTTTTATATACTCAGAAAATCTTGTTGAAAGCAGTGACCTTCTTTTGAATAATGTGAATGTATTAGTTTTGCTTTCTCTGCTGTGATTCACACAACATGTTTGTTAAATGTGAATAGAGCTTAAATACCAGAACCCACATACCGCAGTGGAGCTAAGATGATGTGCAGATTGTCATAATGTGTCTGTTTAGTTTTCCATACGTTTTACATAACAAAAAAAAGACATTTTCATCTTATGCCGTACATCTTTATCTATAGTACAGCGTGATAGCATACAATGTATCATCAATATTTCAAAATATAGCTGTAATTTTCTAATTTACAGTCAAAATGTTACTGGTTCCCATGTAAACATAACTAAAAGCAACAGTGAGATGAGAGACACTTAGAATAACTACTGTAGCAGCAGGAATAGCAGCTGTGAACAGTGAATAGTTTGACAATTTAAATAGACTGTCCAGTTAAGGCTGTACATTATATAAGCTCAGTTTAAAGCATCAGCTGCAGTGAGTCTCAAATTTTCTGCCTGAACTAGCTTGCAGGTTTTGCGTTATTAATATTCAATTGTCAGCACCTGATTGCCAGCTGTCACCCACAAAGATAAAGTAAAATGTTTGTCAAATAGTGAAATCTAACGTTTGGTTTAAAATCCCCTAAAATCTTCCTTCACACTGCCATTTTTTTTTTTTTTTTGCTTTCTAAAATAAAGTAGAAAGAAATTCTTTCTAGGAAACAGCAAACCACCAAGCACCTCCAAGACCTACGATGTAATGAAAAATGCATGACTCAAACATCATTCACTTCGATCCTCAGTTACTAGCCTACACTATACATACCTCCTTTCGGGTAAGTGAACACATACATCATAAAGCTGCACATAATAGCCAAAGACCTATAAATCATGCAGTAAGACACATTCTCCATTCTGCAGTCTATATGCTTCTGAAACTGGCATCCACCCTATCAAGGCATTTTTCATGAGCGCTACACTTCTTTATGTGCACTAATATTAGAAATATAATACAACCGTACAGCCTACTGTTTCTAAATTTGAGGTCTCGTGTATTTATTAACCTGGGAATGGCTATGAATCACTAGTTGGTCTCATGGTTGAATGAGCATGAAGTGTGAGTTTTACAGGATAATAGAATGAGCCTCTGCATTTGACTGAAGCTAAAGCTTGCCTGAGTTTCTAAAGATGCAGTGTGTTCAAAAATTATATTTGGCTGAATTTCAATTTTCCAATCAATCATCCTTCTTTTTATCATAGTAAGTTGGCTGGAAAATATTGCATTGTGTAAGATTCATTAGCCGAATGAAGACAGAACAATTCCGGTGCAGTCTTTTCAGTAGCAAATTCATGAGTACAGATCAGCAGCGGACGTCTGAGAGATTGTTGGTAAATTGTTTTGCAGATGAAATGGGCAGGTGACAGGAAGCAAGAGAGCATATCACCGTTATACATCTCCCTCTCAGAGCACCTTGGTATTGGTCTTCTATCAGATAGTTCTCTTCTTCCACTTCACTGACTGACTGTCCCCACAAGAGGAGAGTTCTCAGCTCCAACTTCAACCACTTTCCCATTATGCAAATGATTTCCCTGCAGAAAAGCTCCACGCCTGGTGCCCATCAATTCAGTAAGGCCTCCAGTTTGAATACAGGCATTTTTTTCTCTCCTCCACCCCCCACTTCCTCCCTCCATACTTCTGAAAAGAAGGTCTATTTCTGATGCAAAGCACTGGTGTTCACATTGCTTTGGTGAGGGAATAGAAAGAGCACTTACCCAATCAATTTATACAACCCCCTTTGAAGAGTATGCTTTTTTTTCTATGGTGAGAAGTGAAATTATACAAATGTATGGGGCATACCAGCTGTAAAAAGTAAGATGCACTCATACAGGCATTGGGTTGTTTAGGTTGACCGCATTGCCATTCGAAATGCATACATCACACCAGGGCGTATAAATAAATTTCCCTAACCCATTTGATTAACTTCTTAGAGGCCCTGGAGATCTGTGGCCTTAAAACCTCACCATCGTTTAATCCTCTCTTCTGCAGAAAATTCCTTGAGTAAGACCATCAAAATATCTTCAGTCTCTGCATTGCCACTGGCAGAGTATGTCTGCAAACTCAATACATAATGAATACCATTTAGGTTATTTATGCATTTTCTAGTATACTAGCCTGAATTTGCATATTTGTTTTTAAACAACTGAAAGAAATCATATGCATAGATAAAAGCTGAACTCTGTAAGAGGCTTGGTAGACATACATTGAAACTCACTTGTATCAGCTTCTTGGTTTCTCAAGATTTTACTTGCTGTTTAATCTGTTTCACGTTATAGTCCATTTAGATTTGGTATAACTCTGGATCTCAAATGTGTAGCTAGTGGCCAAAGCCTTCAATATTTTAAATAGCCAGTAGAGTAGGATTTCTCACAATTTTAAGTCAAACTGTAAGAAGAAATTTTGAGAAAATTACACCTCAACTGATGTATGCCAGTAAATACTTTTCCTAAGAGTTAAGGCTCCTAAACTCTATTTCCATTTCATTTCATTTGGTCACATATTGTAACATATGTTAAAACACAAAACATCAGTCTGTCTGTGTGTGTTTTATGTCTGCCAACTCCTGCACAATGACCAAACCAATATGTCAGAAATTCTTCTTATCTATCAGACTATATAATGTCATCATGTTGCCAAGCAACCACCTATTAATGGGCTAAAACAGCCTGCATTTAGCAGTTCTAACATCTCATAAAAGCATTATATCATTTTTACTTTATGACAATAACTCATGCAACAGAACTTCAGTTGTGCGTCATATGTTGTGATGCCATCAGGCTCCTTGGCAACCACCTAGCAACAGGCTGAAATTACATGTTTTTTGCATGTGTGCACTTGCAGTGCCTTATAAAAGCATCCTGTTGTTTTAATTTCACAACAGTAACATCAAATTTATATCCACAAAAACTGAATAATATTTGATATGTTAGAACGTCATTGTGTTGCCTAGCAATGACTTAAAATGCCCCATTTTAGAATTTATGTATTTAAAACAACAATCTGTAGCATGGATATGTACTAGTAGAGTACAATTAATTTCAACACGTGTTATAGTTTAAAGTATGGCTACTTTGGGATTAATGGGTAAAGTGATGGCCAGTATGTCATACCAGTTGATGAGGTCATATTGACTATGTCCACCTTTCATATACAGCCACATGCATCAATCTCCATCTATTGGCAAGAGGAAAAACATTTAATCTTCCTGTAGGGAATAAGTACTGCTTTCATTCGGACAGTTCTTATTTTATCTTTATCTATATTTCTATTCCTAATATAAAAATACAATTTTAATGTGTCTCAGAAAATTTCATTTCAAAATAAATAGTTGTACTTAGGGCTGGGCGATATGACCCAAAATTCACATCTCGATATTTTTAAGCTGGATGGCGATATATGATATATATCTCGATTTTTTTTTTTTTTAAAGCCATAAAGTAAGAACAAAAAGAGAGTTCTTAGTCAAAGCTGTGCCCCAGATGTCACACAGGCACTTTTATTAACATACACCATAGATGTACATGAAAAAATTACTCAAAAATAAATTAGGAGCATTTATTAAATAATAATGCTCCATAAATAAAAGAAAACAATGTTGTTTTTGTGCATAACAAAAAGCTCACAATTGTGCAGTCAAAATGTAAACTAACAGACGCTGAGCGTAATAACAAAGAGACAGGTTTCACAGCTGCTCTGTTCCCAACTTCTACTGCGTGACTGACAGCCTGGAGTTTGAAATCCTCTTAGTAATCATTTATGGTCCTTATACACACACAATACGGTAATATTACGTTGAAGCACAGTACGTATCACTCCGCGAGGCTCCTCGGTAGCCGTAATGCTCCAACAATCCATCAAGCGGTGCAGCTCCGTAGCTTACCAAAGTCGTACTAAAACATTTTTTGACAGATTTCTGAGCGCTGTGTACCACATAAAATCGGTTCGCGGTCATCAAGCACAACCAGAATTCATACATAAGGCGCACTGTCAACTTTTGAGAAAATGCAATGATTTTAGGCCATGCAGCCCCTGTGGTTAGCTCGTTAGCGCGTTGACGTGTCCATCTTGTCGTTGCCTGCAGGTTAAGCTATGGGGGAGAGAGGCGAGGCCGAGTAACGTTGCGTAGAGACAAAAGAGAGGCAAACTTGCGGCTCCACAAGTATAATTATAACGTAACATATACTATATCGATATAAACGATATTGTCACATCTTATATCTCGTATAAAAATATATCGATTTTTTTTTTTTTAAACTCGATATATCGCCCAGCCCTAGTTGCACTTACATTTTGTGGATTTAGAAACTTACCAATCTACTGTGCACTCCCAAAAAGAACATTTCTAAACTCTGTAGCTGCTGCCATTTTTTGATAAATTGTGAATTGAAATCAAACCACAGAAAATGGCAAATGAACTGTCACCAAACTTCCAAATTTCCATAAAATATCTCCACACAAAATGCACAAAAGATACAAAAGGATTCTTCTACACTGCCAAAAGAGATTCCTCTTAATTTTTAATTTTAAACTCATAAATGACACAGACATTATTAATCAAGCGGTTTTAAAGATATTAGATTTTGTTTATTTTGGAGTTGACTGACATGCAGCTATTAGCCTGTTTGTGAGTTGTCATTTTATACTGAAGCATGACAGCAAACTTTGAACTTGTCACATCAGCTGGCATTTAATCAATGCAACTTGACAGCTCTCTCCTCCAAAGCTCAAACTGTACAAAGTCCCTCAACCATCAAAAAGTGGGCACTGCACTAACCCAACCTGACTACAGGTTAATTCATAAGATTAACAATTCCCCACAGACACCTTGTATAGAACTGCTGATCCCTACACTAGGATTAGTTTTTCCATGCGTGTGATCTCCTACAAGCTGTCAGTGGCAGTGGATGCTTTCACATTTACTTCTTTTCCAAACTATTTTTTTTTCCTTCGCAGAGAAGGAGATTACCACTCCAGGTTGATAAAACAAACACATGGCAGATGAAGAGGAGGCATGCCTCTTAATGAGTGAGTGGCCCATGCTATTTCCTTGTGATTCACTAGAGATTAGAGTGATTACAGTGTGACAGCTGTGTAATTACATGGGTAGTCCCAAACAAGAAAGTAGGTGACATGTTTGAGCAGCTGCAAGCAGTGACATTCTCCCTTCTGTCACTTTACTGTAAATCCTTCCCTCAGTGTGTACACGAGTCTGCATTTATTTATTTTGTGGCTAATATTTAACATGCAGGTGTCGTGTATGATACCAGTATAGAGTCATCAAGTGGATACCTCACACCAGAGAGGCACCGCTTTCCACCAAAACAGGTTGTAACTGCTTGGGGCCCTGGACTACATGGGGGTGGGGGGTGTGCATGATTCTCTTTGAACAAACAGCGAAAACCACTCAAAAATGAAGAAGAGTTATCCTTCTGGGAGTGAAACAAAGATGAAGAACAGAAAACAAAGAAAGACATTAGTGGGTTGAGCAGATAGTATTGATTAAATGTAATGCAAAATAAATAAGTGCAGCTAACTAATCTAGCTTTAACTAAGGAGGGAGATACTTAACATAACTTCCACTAGCAACACATTATTCCTTTTATTCACTTACGTTTTATAACTTGGCTAACAGAGCAGCCAAGTTAATTAGCAGTTTGTTACCAGTCAGCCCGGTCGTGGGCATAGTTGCCAAAATTAATGTTTTCTGTCATTTCTGGAGTGATATTTAGTCATTTTATTGGAATATTGGTGTTTGTGGTGGCGACATCATTGGTTAGAGGGGCCCCCTGGGAATCTTTGCTCTGGGTCCCAACAGATTTTGAATCACCAATGCCTCTTACAACAAATGTTTGTTTTATTAGGTCCAGTCTCGAATGCTAACATTTAAATGACAGTATACAATACCAATAACTCAAAAATGACCCGAATCTGTTTTCAAGACTTATGTTTTACATCTAATACCACGATACAGAATGGCATGAAATTGGTTGTGACAACACTGTTTACATGTAGAACATTGTTCTAGAATAAAGAGGTGATGAAATGCAAAGCAATGCGATGTGAAAAAAAATCACTGATTTTTAAAATATGACTACATTTCTCTTTTGGGGTATTTTTTGGATTACTTTCACATGAAACAAGATATCTAAACAAAAATGAATTGATGTGGAAAGCAATCTTGACTGCAATATGATATATTAATGATTCGCTGAATATGTGGCTGAGAATTGCTTCAGCGAAATTTCCCCAGTTTCTGCCTATCCTTTTCCTTCTGCATGTCAAGCAGAAGACCCTAACAGCAGCTCACCTCTCCCGGTGTATCTCTCAGGTTTTAATTTAACACAGTCACGCTACAAGGACATCCCTCTGGATTTTACAGCGTGGCTGCAAACCATCAAAATAAACAAGAAAATAAAAACATGACTTGGGTTTAGAGGAGAACGAGAGGTGTAATGCCACCCATTACCTCATTTATTTGTATTTATGATTTGGCAAATCATAGTAATATCCTTTCATTCCTGCCTCATATCTGGTGCAGGCTCTCCGTAATGACCTTTAATATTTCTTTATTTGTTTATTTCTAAATATAGTTTACACCAAACACAAAACAATTTACCAAGAATTAATTAATCAAAGAAAAAAAATAGTTCCCTTGTGAGTTTTAGCTTGCAGGAATTTAAATGCTAACCGAGGAAAGGCAGCTTTAACAACTCTGGGCTGCATTTAACAAATCTCGAGCTGTATGTCAGATTTAAGGAAGGATTCAAAAAGCATCTTAGCCAAATTATGTTTTAACGAATGACACAACTCGTGAGGAGCTACAGTTCGTGCAGCTTGAGGAGTAGTACTCATCATTGCCTCATTAAGATTTTCTACTAGTTTCAGTTAATCTTCTATTGACAGTCTCTGTTGCTAAGCGTTCTATTTTAGTGTAATATATTGTTCAATGCTGTGCTGTAGTGCTGAAATCTTGGATTTCTTGATCAGTGGAGTGTCTGCCCGCCTGCTGCTGTACTGGCATTTTGGTGACTCACCGTGGGTTGAAGTTGAGAATCAACGCAATGGGGGGCATAGTTGGCAATTCACTAAAATTTTTGAGCAACTATTCACAGAGAGAGAGAGAGTGTGTGTGTGTGTGTGTGTGTGTGTGTGTGTGTGTGAGAGATGTATGCCAGGTCAGTCGGTCGGTGCATTTGTTGCATGTACTGTTGCAATTTCCATGACTTTAATTGGAGAGAACAATCTTCCTGAATAAAACAAATCCTTGCTGTGGATATTTAGCTTGTCAGCTTCATTTTCAATGTACATTCATCTGCATAAATGAACTCCACAAATACAATTTTAGAGAAATTATGGCCATAATGCCAGAAAGGCAGAGTAAATATTTATGTCTATTCTCATTAGCGTATCTCATCGACAAGTAGTTGTTTCTTCAGCTGATAAACTCACTGCAGCCATCTAAAGCTGACAGGTGGTTTTCTATCTACAGTGTCTAATTTGAATGACAGACATGGTCAAAGTGTAGTTATGCATGCCACATCCACTGTGGTTACACTGATTATACACAACTGCCATAGAACAATGATGGCAGTTTTGTCTTCTTGTGTACTTCAAACTGGTTCTTTCTATCTTAAAGAGCCTGCCACATTATTTATTAAAAACACTCACAGGTGAAATATAATGTGTCTAATCAGAGTGCAATTTGAAATGACATGCATGGGAGGGGACTATTATTCCAACTTTTCCACTAAACACAGCTGTTCAAGAGTGAAAACTGCCATTACCTTAATAAAAGAGAAATGATTTAGAGCATCAGGAGACTCACAAAAAACTGCACACCTGAATTTCTTTCAATACAATATATACACGTATTGTACAATACAGCAGAATATTGTTGTAAAAGTTGTGGTTATAAGTTTAAGTTTTGAACTTGTTGAGATGTTATTTATAATTATTCTATAAACATACTAACAGTAGTAATACATACTCCAACGGGGTTCAGAGTATATAGAGCGACATGATTCCTAAATTATTTTCTGGAAAAAAAATGCAAATAAGAAATAGCCTCTGTTTTTTTTCCCCAGTTTGCACTTTGAGTTAGGCCAAATGTGTTTGATAAAAGTTTATTAAACTCAAGATCTTAAATCAGTTGATACATTGACAACCTGACTTTCCTTTTATAGTTTCTTATAGTTTCTTAGTTTAAAGAGTCTGTTTTTTTCAATTAAAATTTACAATAACTCTTGAAGTCATTACAGCCGGATAAATTACAGTATAAATAAGGGGGCTGGAGGGCTACATTCAATGTTAACCTCCATTATGGTTGGGATTGTTTTCATTATTTTCATAATAAATAGTTATAACTTAATTAAATAAACTCAGCTATTCACCAAACTTAACATTTTACAGGGATTAAATGAAAAAAAAATTTAAAAAAGAAGGAAAGAGTATATTAAACTCTTTAGATCGTAGCTGTTTGCCATGGATTTTTAATTCCTCCTAGATATCTCCTATTAGTTAAAACTCATACATATAAAAAAAAATAATAGAATTTTTTTCATAAGTCATGGGTTAGTGGAACAGTAGGTTTATTTTACAACATAACGCAATTATGGCCATTGTCTAACAAAGTATAAAATGCTTTGAGAAAAAGGTGCAGAAAGAAAAAGAAAATGTATGTCCTTAAATCATAAAATATCTGATATAACGGATTAACCAGTTTCACCAAAACCAAAAATAATGAGTGGTGAATCTTCAAAAATGTATTTAAACTTTGCTAAGTGAACAAAGAATGCCTATTAACTCCAATCTTTCATTTTCTACTGCTCATCTGGGTCTGGGTCACATGAAGCAACATCCTCCTCCTTTGGACATTGAGGTGTTCCCAAGCCAGTTGAGACATAATCTCTCCAGCATCTCCCCCCAGTGTCTTCTTTCTCTGTAGTCATTAAAAAAAGTGTCTGAGGCACTTTACTGTTTTTTGGGGGTTTTTTTTATTTATTTATTTTATGTTGTTTCTTTCTCTATGGTTGACCAATATCGTATAAGATGCTGTGCATTTCCACTTTTGTCCCTAAATCTTTCAAACTTTTGATTGGTCCACACTTTTTTGTTCCACAGAGGATAAAAGACAGTGTTTTTTTTTCCTGCTGTTTGTACAAAGTTAACATTTTTTCTTGTATGAGCCATCTGTCTTTATTTTTCACGCAAATTGTGCCTGGCTTCTCAATCTGGATGTCGCAGACTGATCATTTTATGTCCGCAATCTGTTGTGACAAGCATTATGTCTACTAACTGCTATGTGTTTGGTGTGGTTTTATGTGTATAAATGCTAACACATTTGTTCTTACTGGCCTCCCTAATGGAGAAGTGTTGCCGGATATAAAAAGCTGCCAAGACAAGAGGAGAAACAGATCCCTCTTCTGTGATACATACTGTCTTTGCCAATTCTCCTCTGCCACATCAGTGCTAACCTGTCTCCTGTGAACCCACTCACATAGCCCATAACCCTGCAGTCGCTTCTGTTTGGCAATCATTTTCTCTTTTGAACGTGGCAAACGGCATGATAGACCGGTTGTCATCTGGAGCACACAAAAGTGCTCGCTAGCTATAGGGCTTTCAAGATAAACATCCTGTTGTCTTCATAGTGTCTTGGGTGGAAGAAAGCAGACAAATTATAATTTTGCAAATGTAAAACAGATGCAGTCATAGCTTACGCTCCCTGGTCCTGTCTTTATTACGCAAAAGGTAGATAAATGGGGGGAAAAATGGCAACAAGTGGTGCAAATAGAGGCATGCAGTAACTTTTACAGAACGGCACAAGACTTTCTTGGCTTTTTAGCAAAAAAATTTAATATTACTATTCCCTCTATACTTTTACCATAAGCTGAGAATGAGTGTTGTAGTATATTTTGAGAGCCTGCCTCTGAGGAAAATTAACAAAAGAAAAAAAAAAAGTATGAAACACCACAGCGCACATAAAAGTTTAAATTTTGGGGAATTGCATTTAAATAATAAAAAGAAAAAGTACTAACTATGCAGTAAAATGTTCCCCATTAATGTTATATGGATCAGTATTACTGCAGATGTTTAAGACTGAGCTCATTTTTAAATATATTTTTTGCTTAAGCTCCAGTTTTGGTATATTCTTTAAATCATGTTTGTATTGTGGCAATGTTAGATCACATATCTCTAAGAAAATCTTTTAATAAGCTCAGAATTAAAAAAAATTAATATTAAAATATATTAGAAGAAATAAATGTCTGGAGCACTGTGTGACATGGTAAACTGTCAGTATTTACAAGGGAATTTTAAACTCTGATTCTTCCTCTCATGAAAATGTGACAAAAGAACAGAAATATGCTCAATTTTCAAATTTGATGTCAAGGAAAATGCAGCAACTGTCACCAGTAGAAGTACATCAAGCTTTTACACTTAATATTTTAGTTAACTGAATCAATTTCAAGTCTATCACAAACTCACCACCTTTAATCGACTGAAAGCAGACTAAAACTAAAATAATGTGGTAGGTGCTCTATGGGAGGCTTATGTACGATGCAACTTTAGTTCAGTTCAGTGTTTCCACCGAGGCTAATGATGGAACCAGAGCTGTGAAGTAAATGAGAAATGAGCTCTAGCCACCAGGGTGGGGCAGAAAACGTATTAATGTGTCCTGACAAGAAACCGTGGTTCCTGAGAAGAGTCTGAAGATGGCGCATACAATTGTCTTTTTATGTTGGCTGTCCTCACAGGACAGCTGGCATTCTACTTCTTTGAAGCTGTGTTTTGATGTTAAAAGAAAAAAAAACTGTTTCTTTTGTTCAGATTCATTGTATAACAGTTATGGCCCTCAGCATGAAATATAAATTGTGTGCGTTTGAAGTCTGAAGTACGATAATGATAATTTGCTCAGCTTCAGACACACTTTTAACTGCCTGAGCATCTGAATTCTAGGATTTGTGCTTTAGGAATTACAAGTTTACCTTCTTTACAAATGACTATTGTACAGAATGTACAAGCATTGCTTCTTACAGGTGTCTTACGTATGTGTTTGTTTATCATCTGCAAGTTTAACTGTATGTGAGTCTTCCTGTGTATTCTGTTACCACTTATACATTATCCCCAGCCTGCCTGTGTGAATCAGCTGCTCCTGTGTGTGGTGCTGTAGAGAGCAGAGCAGAACCACTGGGCTGAAGCTGTATTGCTACAGTAGTAATGAGGTGCCTGGTGCCTCAGCATTTCTGATGAAGTCTTCCCTGTGATCACTTCTCTATCTAATCCCCGTTGGCTAGGGTCCTAGCAGCCTGCCTCCCATTAGTAGAACTGCCATCTAATGCATGCCCAGGAACTCTCACATTAACTCTCTCCTGACTGGATTAATGAAAGCTTGTGTCCCACAGTGGGGCTTTGCATGCATTTCCATGCTAACAAACCTTTTGTACAACATGATGTACTTTTCAAACTGCCTAATGAGACCTAGTTACAATACAGAATGGTAAAAAGAAGTACAAGGTAGATTGTCTTTTCCAGCGACGCAGCAACGTCTACCAGCCCTGATTTTATGGGTGTGTAAGGTCAGATCTTAAGGCAATGTGAATTACCTTGTGGTCTTTCCTGCTGCACTATGTCTCTAAGGTCCTTTGCAAGGACCCATCCATATGCCATATGCTGTATCTGTGGAAGAATATGTCCTTCTTGCCAGTTGAATTATTCATCTGTTGAAGTCCTCATATCTGTGGAGGCAGCAGCTTCCCTGCGTTATGAGGCTGCAGTAATGTAACTATATAGGGACCAAAGCACCCTTTACCAACCAGTCAATCCCATTTTCTCCAACACAAGATCTCTACTGCTTCAACCCCCATCTATCTGTACCATTTTCAGTCATTTCCTCTGTCATTCTTGTTTTTTGTTGGTTTTTTTTTTTTTAAATTTCTTCTTTAGCCCTTTTCTACTCTCTGTGATTTCTTAAAATGGATGCTTTATACATTTAGCTTACAAGTGTACATGTTTTGTTTTTTCCTCTACTTTTGGAATTTCCCCATCCTATCATAGTTAAATAAGAACTCACTATCACATACCTCTGAAGCCTTCTTTAGTCCCAAACACTCCTTGTTGTTACCCTGTCTCTGTGTCACTCTCCTGTCTTCCCTTGAATGCAAAACAGAGATAACAAAGAATAATAGACTGTCCCTCATTTCTGTAGTTTGCTTTTTTTGGTAATGTCTTAATAACCACTGGTAGCATGAGAGGGTACCTGCAGACCATTCAAGCTGCACCGGCAGTCCAGCTCCTCCAGGATGATGCACCTGTATGCGCCTTTATAAGAGCATTTGTCTCCCAGCTAAGTCTCAAGAGTGTGGACAAGAACCCAGGAGATGGCCCACTACACGAGGAGAGCGAGACAGTGTGGTAGTAGGGCATCAGCCAAGCAGCAGGAATAGGTATCTGCTCCTTTGTGCATGGAGGAACAGGAGCATGACATCAATTTTGTTTCACAAGAAGAGATGAGGAAGGAGCTACAGAGGTCTGGTAAGCTCACATTGCAAGCTTTTTTTTATTTCTGTATTTTTCATTTTCTGATGAAAATGAAGAATGATCTATAGTCAGCGTGGTTTGACTACATTACAAGACTCAAATGTTAATCCAGTTCCTAACTACAACTAACCAAGTAGAATAACAACACAGAATGAAATGAAATTGAAAACACCACGTCTCCCTTAATTCATCCCCTCAGCCATTTCAGTGAGTTAATGTTTTTAATTGCTAGTTTTAGGTTTTGTTTAATACTATGTGATGACAGAAAAAAGAAAAACAAAGACAAAAATCTGAATTTACTTGGCTGATATGACTAACTCAACAATGGGCTATTTCTATTTCCAAGGGACCACTTCAGAAATTGGTTCCACTGTTGTGGAGGGCCTTACCAATAAGTCGAAGTTAATTCTGGGTATAGTGAAAACACCCAAAATATTTTCACTGTTCAATCAACATTTTCAGCAACAACTGTGAAACAAAACATGCATGTTTTTGCAAAATTTCAAAGACTCGTTTTCCCTGTCAGATTTGTTGTAACATCTGGCTGTTTGCCCCATTTCAGACCCAACCTATCTAAGCATGCAGCTGCATCTGTTATCTGCATCTGTAGTCTCTTTCATTCAGCGAATTGCTTTCAATTCCTCTGGAAAAGCAAACTCAATCGTTATCTCATATACAAAGATGAGTAATTTGGTTGCACGGTGGACGGCTCATGTCCAGGGCCAAGGAGAAAAAAACACAGATTTACCAATAGCAGTTACCTTCAAAATAAAAGCAGCAAAGCTGTATTGTAATTTTACTAAAAATCACAACAAATGATCAAACTAATAACCACAAAAAAACAAACAAAACAATAGGGCATTTTCTGAGTGTATTCTTAATAATAACTATTCACTACTACTACTACTACTACTACTAGACCCATTTTCATTCATTCATTGTGAGGGTCAGGGTCAGTTAAATCTTAACTATTTCATATTATATTTGAAAGGTGCACTTTACCTTTAAAATGCACATTATGTCAGATTTGCATGATTCTTCATTTGTCCTGTGAACATTTGTTTTTCTTCCTCCTATACGGAGCACAGGAATCATTAGTGCAATCCTTTTCAGTAGGTGACTGTCTTATCCTTGCTGTCAGAACATCCTTAAAAACTGTCCTTGCAACTTCACCGCTGTATTACGACTTTGACAACAAAATTGAGTCAAAAAACGTGTCACTGTGCTGAATTACCCGTCTCGAGGTCCCTCATAAAGTTGCAGTGTCCTGTTACTTGTGGCGCAAAACTGCACAATTTTTATTAAATGGGCAAACCTATGTAAATGTAACACATTTGTTGCTGATTGGCCCAGACAGACTTGCTATTATTCTTAGGGAACAACATGTAACCGTTGTCATGGTGTCTTTCTGTCTCTCCCTCACTCTTTCTGTCTCTCTGCCCACCGCCCCACCCCCTTCTTTTCAATTTCACAGCTCCACACATTTGCTACTGATTCAGGCCATTACCTTACTCTAAATGGCATTTCAACAACTGTCATTTTCTATATTCAACTTTACATCAACATGGACACACAAACGTGCTTCCAGTGACCTAAAAAGCAACTCAAAAAGCCCTGGTCAGAGTAACTGCAAATTAAATATAGGACAGGATGGAAAATGCTTATTAAAGCATATTCAAAATAAAATCTAAGTCTATGAATTGAATAGGTCAGTGCAATAATAACATAAAATGAACAAAATGCACAAATCTTCTTTTATGTCCCATTTTTTTTAAAGCCAATGAAACCACTCTAGGAACTAGACAGAGATTAAATCTTGGCTGATGTGTCCTAATGAAGATGTCTTTACATCAGCCTTGGCGCCACTGGCTTTTCTGGACTTTATGTCTACTTGTAGCTTTTAATGCGACCGTGTCATTGCTTTTGTTTTTTGTGTATTAGCCCTGTGAGCATTTACAAGTTAGAAAAATGCCCCCAGTCCATTTCCCCAAATTGTCACATGTAGCAAAGAGTCCATCAGAAATAATTAGTTTGTTACGTGCTGTCAAAACGAGCAATGCAAATCAAAGTCCAGCATCTTGTTATGTGATAATTTATCGATCCAGTCAGAGAAGATAACATCTAATTTACTAATGAAGGGTTATTGAACAGTGCACCTTAGAGGAAAGCAAAGACAGAGAAGAGCTCTGCTCAGCCAGCTGGATGACTTTTTTTCTATGCCGTCGAAGCTGCTTGCTAATAGAAATTGTTTTTTTTCCTCACATACCGGAATGATATTCATCACAGTGCTTTCAGTGAGATGACACAGTAATGCATTTTGGACAGGCCAATTTCCCCGGAAGCTTAGCAAGTATAAAATGTTCTTTTATTTTTTTGTTTTCTTTTGTTTAAAATTTAATGTAAGGTGTTTTTACTGTCTCTACTGACTATTTTTTTTCTGAGGTCAAATTGTGATAAGAACATTAATGCTGTACATGTTAAGAAGACTAGTACTTTATTGCTAATTGTGCAAATAACAGTCCAGTATTGAGAACTGAGCTTAAATCTTGTTCTCAGAGGCAGTGTCACTTCAAGATGATGTGTCTTCCATAGTATCAGACATACTGGTAGACTGATTGAATTTTCTGGCATTTTATTTGAAATTGTAAGTGTATACTTTCATAACGATGAATCTTAAGAAGCAATTTATTGCTTCTGAGATCAGTGTTTTGTACCTGTAATGTGTTTTGTTTTTTGTTTTTTATTTTATTTGGAGAGATTATGAGACATCTTCAATGACTACAGTGTTCTGTTTGTTGGTGCCAGCTTTACAATGTTATTCTGAAGGTCAAATCCAAGTGAAATCAGGACAGACTAGTGTATAAAGCACTGACTCGTGGAACAGTCTGTGATTTTAAATCAATTTTTGTTTTATATGATGGGAATAAGGCCATGAGCCAGCACTCTCAGTAGGAGTCTTAGTGTTGGTGTTAATAAGAAAGGCTGTTGACATCAGTAAGCTCAAGATGAAGTATACAACAGGTGGAGCTAACTGGGTTTATAAAGTCCAGTTTTGCTGGTAATTGTTTCCAACGTGGGCAAGAGACAAGAGTAATATTTTTAGTTACGTGATGTCCATTTTCTTAACAGAAGAAGCTTTTGCTTTTGCCTAGTACAATGGAAAATCTCTGAAAAAGGTGGTCTTAGAAAATATCTATTATGAATGGAAATGTATAATTTCTGTTTTCATTGGGAAATGTTCTAAGGCCACTTACAATTTGAATTCTGTCATTCTGCAGTGAAAACCATATTAGTGATTGTAAAACATTCAAGACAGTACATTTAGAAAAAGACTGATTTAGCATCACTTGTTTGGAAAGATTGCCAGGAAAAACCTCTCTAAAAGAATATTCAATTAATTTAATTCGATTCAGTTCAGTTCAGTGCCAAATCACAACAACAGTTGCCTCAAGGTGCTTTATAGTGCAAGGTAGGGACCTTTCAATAATACAACTGTGGGGACAAAGCAGCACAGCTTATATTTGCATAGTTGAATCATGACACCAAAGTGGGACTATCTGTCCACATGTTCATTTGGTGAAGACCAAACACAGCACAAAAACATCATACCAACTGTCAAGCATGGTGGTGGAAGTGTGAGAACTTGGGCAAGCACAGGACTTGGGCACCTTGGAGTCACTGAACCAACCACAAATTTCCCAGTATAGTGTAAAATATAGTATTCTAGAGTTGGATGTGAGGCCATCTGGCTGGCAGCATTAGCTTGGCTAGAACTGGGTCATGCAACATGACATTGATGCCAAACACAGCAGCATGCCTAATCAAATTCCAGACCTAAGATCCAGACTTTAATTTGACACACTGACAGTCACATTAACAGCTCCATTTTGACAGACATTTCAATACATTATGAATGGCTCTGATAGAAAGCAATTTAAATTTAAAGAAACTGCATCGACACTGCTTTGTGTGCACACTGCTGAGAAAAGACCAGCAAGTATTTTAATTATATACTGATCTCTGTGCATATGACTTAAGACCTTCAGGTTAATCAATTATGTCCAGTTTCAATAATTTGATAATAATAATAGGCAAGGCAAGGCAAGTTTATATAGCACAATTCAACAACAAGGTGATTCAAAGTGCTTTATAGAGACATTAAAAAACAAAAACAAATAAAAAAAACATGATTTAAAATTGATTAATCTAATTATTATTTCTTAAGAGCACAAAGAGACTCGGCTCTAAAGACTCAGTGTAAAGACTTAGTAAAGAGTTACACGACAGACACATTTTAGCACAGAGCTTACTTCTTTGAGCCATCCTCTTTCACAATAATGCACTTTTCTGATGACACGGTAAAACTGATGCTGCACGTCGTCATTAGATCCAACAGTAACTTTTTAATGCCAAAAGAGGGTTTTGTTGTGATGAGGAGTGTTAGTAAATCTGGCCCGTGGACACAGTTATTTTTGCACTTGACCTCATTAAATATGTATTTGTAGGAGATTCCCTTTCAGAGCCTGCAGGGAAGCCACAGTACAACAGCCATACATGAAATCCAGATATTTTTTAAAGTGAGCTGATACACTACATTGTTAAAAGTATTTGCTTGTCTGCCTTCATATGCATATGAACTTCACTGACATCCCATTCTTAATCCACAGGGTTTAATATGAGGGGCAACCCCCAAACTGTTCCCACGAAGTTGGTAGCATGAAAAATGTACAAAATGTCTTGGTATGATGAAACTTTAAGAGTTTCTTTCACTGGGACTAAAGCTTGAATTGGAATTCTGCAGGAAATCTACGTTCTAACTTATGTAGTAACCACAAACTCCTTTTATCCCTACACTGCAATGACATGATTCAAGTCACTGTGATTTGCACCCACCCAGCATGTAGTTACATTTGTGCATGCTCAGCTACATCGAAGGTACATAGGGTTAATGGGGTTCTGCTTATGGGGTCAATTGCGACGTAGATCTGACGCAGAAGTATAATTCACATGTAAGAACAACAACCCCAGTCCAAGGTCCCTTCTCCACCAAACTTTATACTTGGGACAATTAAGTGAAACAAACACTGTTTTCCTCCAAACCCAGACTCATCCATCGGATTGCCAGACAGCGAAGAACACTTTGCTACTGGTTTAGAGTCCAGTGGTGGGGTGCTTTACACCATTGCATCCAGTGCTTTGCATTGGGCTTGGTGATATAAGGCTTAGATGGAGCTCGGCCATGAACACCCATTCCATGAAGCTTTCTACTCATTCTTCTTGAGCTAATCTGAAGACCGCATGAGGTTTCGAAGTCTTTAGCAATTGGCTCGGCAAGAAATTGGTGATCTCTGTGCACTATGCCCCTCATCATACACTGATCCCTCTCTGTGATTTATGTGGCCTACCACTCCGTGGCTGAATTGCTGTCGTTCCCGATCGCTTCCATTTGTCTCTTTTTATTTTATTTTGTTGTACTTTTTCAACATGTTCAAAATAAAGATTCAATCAATCAATCAATCAACACTTTGTTATAAAATCACTAATAGTAGACTGTGGAATATTTTGTATTGCTGGACTTGTTTCACAGATGACATCCTATCACATAGGAACATTTCACTGAGCTCCTGAGAGCGACCCATTTTTTCACACAAGAATTTACTCCAAGATGAACACAAGTGCAGCTATATAGCAACACCACAAATCACTTTAACCTCCTAGGACTTGGCGTCCACATATGTGGACATCACATTTTGGGACGTCTAGACCAAAATACTTAATTTTTCCATTTTTGCCATTGTTCTATCAAAATTTGAAACAAATGTCCTCATATGTGGATCTCATTTTTCTCAAAAACAAAAATTAGGTTAAAAAAAAAAAGAAATTCAGGTAATTCTTTGTTTTTACATTCTTTAGGTCCCAATCAACCCAAATAGCAAAGGAAAATTAAAAATGCATGCCATTAAAGAGTTCGGGTCTTAGGAGGCTAATGTAGTTTGTCTTTGTCAGATATCTACTATACAGCAGTGAAATGTAAAATTGGTACAATTAATAGGACTGAGAAAGGTGAGAAATGTCTGAATCTTACAGTATATAATACTGACTTTAAAAAAAGTTAGCATTACAGTTGCGACCCATGAGTGGGAAAAGGATCTAATGGTAAATAACTTTTTGTGTGCTTCTTCACACCAAACATGTCAGCTGAAACTCAGATTTCAGGTTCATACAGTGGAGTAGTTTGTAAAAAGCAGGATTCCTCTGGATGAATGCTGCCGCCATCTAAGCTGTCAGGTATATCTATAACTCCAACGTTAACTCTGTGAAAAGTGGCTGAATTCAAAATTCGAGATGGCATCAAAGTTAGAGATAAAGCAGGCAACTATCCCACAGGAAAGAATGAAAAAGGGAGAGAAGACACATCCAGCGAGGAGAATGCTGCAACCAAATGTGTAAACGATGCACTCCGCTACTTAAACAAATAGCACTACAACTCTGATTTTTCAGGCACTGCTTCTGTATTTTGAATTAGGTTTTGTTACATAAATACTATCAACATGTAATATTCCATGTATTGTTATCAGGTTGTATTGCAATCATTTTGGAACATGGTAAGGGACCAGATTCTTTTTATTATACTCTGATACATCAAACCTTAAAACTGAAAGATAGTTATACCTAATCACAATTGACAATATCTTAAGTATCTAATGCAAAATGTGGATAAATGCAAGAAAGGTTATTTTGGAACAGAAAGAATGTTGTGGCACAGGAAACAGTGGGCATAGTTAAAAACATGTCATGGATTCAATTAAAAAACAAACAAAAAACAAACAAACTATAAACTGAGACTGACAATGACCAGTCATGAAATACTTGAAGAAAAGTAAGGTACACCTTTAAGAATGCCCTAAAAGTCATTCTGCATAGCAAATAGATGCAAATGGAAAACTGATAAAATCATTTAGAATTTTTTTTTTAGAGCAGAAGACCAAACAAGAGCAAGACAAATCGTGAATATTCTTCATCAGTTGAAACAAACATCATTTAAAATTGATTCAGATTAGATTAGATAGAACTTTATTAATCCCTCGGGTGGGTTCCTCTGGGAAATTCGATTTTAGTATATGTGCTACCGAAGTAACACATTCAGGGAGATGTATAACCGTATATTAGTCTTGTGTTTACAGCTTGTTGTGTTATAAAAGCATTATGCATCTTTGTTTTATATGAAAGTTTTTCAGAGAACGTCCCTGAATGGCGCACATCTTTTGAAGCTTTCATGACAGCTTCATCTGCAGTGCCTCTTCAAATTATTATTTCTCTCTGTTCCACCTGGGATATTTTGGGAGGTTTGCAGTGGCATCTCCGCTCTGTCCTGACATTTTGACCCTCCTTTTGAACATTGTAGCAAAGCACTCCTTTTCGCCTTGTCTGCAAATGCCAGAGTCTTTTTGTACCTTTGGGAGCATGCAGAGATCAAATGGCCACAATTCAATGTTGTGAACCACACACGAGGGAACAAGTCACCAGAGGTCCACTGAGAGAACACCCTGTGCCAAGATGAAGAGGCTCACTGATCACTGTCTGATAGTAGTCTTGAAGATGCTTTTTTACCTTTAATATTACCCATCCCACAGACAGACAGGACAGACATGGGTGGAAACAGGCTGTTGTGATTTATTCTTTCTATTTAAGAGGTTTTTGAATATGAAATTGGTTTGGAATGCAAGGCCTTAAATTACCTCACTGGTACTCTTTGAAAACCTGACGAGGTACCTTGGGAATAAAAGTTAAATTGCATTAGTTTAGTGTTATTTTCTCATAAATTTCAAATTCTATATACATTTGTAAACAGCTATCAGAGCTGCACAACACTATTAATTTAGAGAGAAAGATAATGCACAGTGAGTCATCTTTTTATGCCTAGTGTGCATGCATGGAGGACGTTACTAAAAGAAGTTATTTGCATTTCATTAGTCATGAATACACATGAGCCAAAGAAGAACAAAGACGAGCTACATGAATTTTTGAATCCAGCCCCTGATGGCGAGGTGCCTGTATGAAGCCGTGAAAATTATATGCTTTCATAATAACACTTACAGCATCATGTTCCCACAGAGATGAATATAACCTCTCACTTCAAAATTATTTGCGCTTCCGTGGGAATTCAAACTTTCTCTACACTTGAGTAAGAATGACTGTAGTAAATACTTGCAGAAGATGCTATTGTTGTTATATAAGAAGCATCAACACTTTGCAAGGCTAGACCATTTTAGGTGTTGATTTGCCATCGCCTCTGAATGCATCAGTATGTAGGCGGTGTGCAAACCAATCCTGTGCAGCACAAGCTGATCAAATCTGCACAGTCAGCACAGATGGGACTTCCTGGGCAGGTAGAGCAGCCTCCCCAATTGGCTGTCACTCACTGCCCGTCACTCCGAGCCTGACTGTCAGTCATACAGAACACACATGCTCTGACGCAAAGGAATGAATTAAGTTTTGGAGTGGTGACATTTTTTGCCTTTTTTCTTGCTAGTACATTGCAGAACTTTCATTCCGATGAAATTACCCTTGAGAATAGATTGTGAATGGATGCCTGAGCTCAAAACTGTTCTGTAGCAGCAGTTTACTTGTTGAAATGTGTGAGGCTCATTAGGCCTGGGCTTCCCTGATGAGACAGTTTAATTACATGCCACTGGGTCCAAATGGTAGAGCTGCCATTACAACCTTTATTAGTGCTGTGAACCAGCAAAATGCAACATAAGTTCTTTATAATGTCATTGTTTCCATTTGCAATAGTGTGTGCAGAGGTGTTTGTACATGTGCACAATAGGCTTTTGTTTTGTAAAGGTAAAACTTTTTTTTAAAAATGGTACTGGACTGAGATAAAGTGTTGGTATGCTTGCTTTTATTTGCTTGCATTTTGTGCACATACGTGGCCATTGAGTAGAGTCAATGGTAATCAAACAAACACCTGAAAAGTGTTTGGAAGCTCATCTAGCCACAACAGCCACTCTGATAGGGACAAGCGACCACCCAGAGAGCTCTGTGCTCTTTTCATTCGAAACAGATCTACCTCTTACCTTGTCCTCTCACATCCTCCAGCACAACCTTTGTTTGATTTAACCTGGAGTCTTATGTCTGAGGCAAGAACCCCACTGTTTCTCCCCACAGACCAGTTCCTGTGGGGAGAAACAGGAAATACTTTCCTTCCCCTTTTGTTTCTTCGTTGCCTTAGAAGTCTCTTTAGCATGTAGATGTGATTAGCTAATGCCACTGTGTAGCAGGACTGATTCAGACTGTTCCTCTCTGCTGGAGTCGCTTAGACATTGCAATCCCAGGAAAATCAAATTATAGAGCCATTAATTTGTCTAGGTAATCCAGCCTGTCAGCTGCTCTGGAGAAGTAATCTCCCAGGACTGCGTTCATCAAGTGTGTGATGCCAGCAGAAGTGAAGCATTATCTAATTAACAGGAGAGGACTAGGAGTGGCTAGGAATTACATCTGGCCTGAATCACCTGGCTTCGTGCTAAAACTGTGGTGACATCTTGACAGTGCTGGGTATATGTGATTTTGAAGTGTAATCTACACTGATTACCTGTTAAAAGGAGTTCCTGATTCCCAGATTCTGAAATTTTGCCACTAATTAAAATTCTGCTTATTGTCACCTAGTTGATGCTGTACAAGATAAATGTTTCTACTGAAGGACTTTATACTTCCAAACAGAGAAATATCTTCTTCAAACACAATTTCTCAACAGTGTAGTGCTAACGATGCAAAAGAAAAAGGTTTTGAGTGTGTCTGTGTCTGCAAGAACCCCATGTATATTCAAGACTTGTACCTATAAGGTGCAAACTTTGTTGTCAGCAAACCCTCACAAGGTGACCACCATGTATTTGGCTATTTAGCTCACTTGTATCATTGAAAGGGCACAGAGCACTATTAGATGCACTTTGTTGTTCTACTCATTAATAGAAGACGACCTTTTGAGCAGCCGAACAACAAAATTCGTTGGTCGTAAAGGTTGAAGGAGGTGAAATCAACTCTCTTGTACTGCTATTTAGAATAAGGTTAATTATATATTTTTTAAAACTGCAAATTAAAATCACTTCAAAGGTAGCAGTGCCAGTAATCAGACCACAGACCTTTTATAATTGGGGAAATTAAAGAAGCATAATACCAGTGATTATTGCACTGATACCAGATAGAATGCAGACGTCTGATAAACATTTCTAAAAGTCTGACAGCTCAACTGCCTTGGACTACATCTGGTGTTTCCTTACAGGCAGGTTATTCGGATTGCTGTTGTGGTGGTTGAGCTGAACGAGTTGTACATTTGCAGGTTACAGTCCAAAACAGTGGAGTTGGAGTCCACCTAGTCATGGTAGAAGACATTTGAGACAAGGACCACCACATAAGCAATCTGAGCAGCCTGCCTGTAGGGAAACGCTATGAAGGACCAAATCCAGCTAGTGACTGCACTTTCAGAAGAGTGAGGGGATTTTCCAGTATTAAATCCACACCATTGTCATGTCAGACAGATGATAATATCAAAACTGCCAGATTTTCTTGGGTGGCCATCAATGTATCTCAGTAGCCCACCCAAGTTACATCAGTATCTGGAAAACTGAAAGAAAAAGATCTCAGGTCACATTTCTGTGAGTAGCAAAGTCTTGAGCTGATCAGTTACTTTGACTTCATTTGTGTTTTCAGTTAATGGGTTTACAAGGTGTGGTTGGTCACCTTGGTTTTATTTTTAAAACAAAAAATATACAAAACTATAATATATTTGTATGGATAAGCTAATAACAACAGCCTGAAATAGTTAAGTCTCCCTAAAACTCAGTGCCAATGCTCGTTAAAATAGAATGCCAACACTTATTTTAAATATAGAGAACCATGAAACTCCTTTCCTCACAACATATGGTTCTGGAAATCAAGATATCAATACTGAATGTGGGTATCATTGCATATCCAGTGTGAGATTGGGCTATAAAAAGTTACTCCACAAACAGCCAGAGAAACTATGTACAAAGAGAGAAAGTGTAAGACCATTATTTGTTTCTCCCAGAGTGGTCAACCAACAAAGACCAAAGTGCATGTTAGTCTAATTGGTTCTAAATCAGTCACCCTGACTGTTTCTCTGTTAGCTGTGTGATGGACTGGTGACCTGACCAGAGTGTAGACCACATCAGATGTAATAAGCTCCAGCCCACCCCCAACCCTAGTTAGACAAATGGTTAGTTAAATGGATGGATGGACACATAAATGGATGGACAGACCTTTCAATCGGGTAATGGTCCTAGTCAGAATCAGATTTGAGTTCCAAGACTAGTGGATAATTATTCAAAAAAACTTCTAATATGAAGCTTATTTACTTTTTAGAAACACACACAAAAATGCAGTTGTATTTGTTCTTATTTTTGTTGAAAAAATAAATATACATACATTATATGGACAAAAGTATTGGGGCACCCCTCTGAAACTTTCATTTCAGCTCCTAACTATGCAATAAAGCTTTACAAACAATTGTGAAAGAAGGGGTTTTTCTAATGAATTTGAGTGCAATAATGTAATAGAATTCCACAATTAACAATTCACTTCTTGAAATTTCTTCCCTCCACAATATTCTACTGAGGTGATATTACTGCAAAGTGGAAAGGTTTAGAAACCACAGCCAGTCATCTACAAAACGCGTGCAATGGTGTAAAAAAGTATTTACTCCTTTCCTCGTTGATTAATTTTTGAGGCATATTTTTAACTACTACATCTATCATATCATCAAAGAAATTCTAATATTAGTTAAAGATAAGCCAAGTAAACACAAAATGCAGTTTTTAATTAATTTTTGTGTGTGTGTGTGTGTGTGTGTGTGTGTGTGTGTGTGTGTGTGTGTGTGTGTGTGTGTGTGTGTATGTATGTAGCAATATTAAATTTGTAATATAGTTACAAATGTACTGAGCTCAGTGTTGTGGTCAAAAGGAACTGGCCAGTGAAGCTGTCCTTTGTAATGCGGAGAGAAGGCAAAAGGGGGATAATTAAAGAGTGCATCAGCCTGTCGAGTGTGTCTAAGCCTCTCTCATTAGCAGACATGAATAGAGTTGAATATTGCTCGGAAAATATGATTTTGAAATATTAATTTTCTACTTGATTAGATTTGAAATTGATGAGAAACTTAAAGCGTAATTAGGCATTGATAATTCCAGCCAAGATCACAGTGCAAAAGAGAAGAGAGAGAGGTAGAGGAGCATGTCTTTCCTATGATCATTTTCAATTTGCTGTAGTTTTAAAGCCAGCGATGATGTTAGAAAACCATTTTGTTTTAAAGGACATTTGTTTTCATCCTGTGTGTGTGTGTGTGTGTGTGTGTGTGTGTGTGTGTGTGTGTGTGTGTGTGTGTGTGTGTGTGTGTGTGTGTGTGTGTGAGATGTCAAAGCTTTTTGCCAAACATCATCCCAAAAATCTTCCTGTTCATTTCTTTGTTCAGCGCTTTGGGGTATTACTCTCTAATCACATCACTTGCGACAGCTCGTTCACAGCATGCAGTGTGTTTAACTCCAAGAAGGTATTTTGTCTTTCAGCAATGAGCCAGGAGGAGACTCGAAGCAGTCATTTTGCCAAAATCAAGACTTGGAGGATACAAATAGAATACCCTTTAGTAATTGTGCATTTAGTCATTGGCAGTGTTTGTTTGCATGAAGACAAATATGTCTCACCATACAGGAGTGAATAAGTGATAGCAAGCCACCATTATAACCAATCTGCTTTCTTTTGTGTGAATCCAGGCCTCATTCTTGTGAGAGAGTACTTCCACCATGTTTAATACACAAAGGACTGCTGGCATAGCCGGCTGTTGAACAAAAACAGATCCTTGCATACAGAGGATGTAACCCAAACCTTTGCAAATGTCATCTTCCCTGTGACTAAGTTTACTGCTGCTATTTGTGTCACAACAAACAACCCCTGGGTGTGTATGATTGACAAGTTGTGAGTGATAATTTGTCACATTCTGTCATTATTCCTTTATGCCAACTCACAGTTTATTCTGGAGCGCACAGTAACACTGTCAACTGGAACCGTAATGATACCTGACAGTGACACATGAGAGAAGACAGCAAGCGAAAGCCTTGAACTTTCAACTAAAGTATTGTGCACACAAGAAAAAAAATAAACATTTTTTTCTTCATCCCTTTGGGCTGACGTAGCTCGTTTGTTTTTCGATGGCTTCATTACCGGCAGCGACGGTATTAATTTGAAATCCTGCTGCCATGCACGCTTTCTACCTTACAGCACATTTCAGCTAACAAAGATGAGGGTCGTGTAATGCCTGAGCGAAAACTCCCTTGAACTTCAAAACAACAATGGGCCGCAAAACGCGCATCGACCACAGCCAACTTTGTGGCAGCCAGCCCTGCGCAGAGCTGTTTAGCAACTCGCGCCATTGATCTCTTAAGGTAAGCATCTGCCACAATCGGCATCCTATCACACAAGGGGTAAGCGGGGGAGTGCAAGAGGTGCAATTAGCTGCTCCCAGGAGCACAGAGGGAGTGACAGACAATCAACATGAAGAGAGAAGGAGAGAACGAAGAGAAGGGGAAGTGCGGAGATACAATAGAGTGAAGGAGTTGAAGGGTTTATAGGTGGAGAAAAGGGAGGCAGAGGGGAAAGATGGTCATTACCTAAATGGGTCGTTATGCCCCATCTATCCATCCCATGCTGCCATTCCCTCTCGCCCACACCACAGGAGTTTTAATTGGCCCAGTACACAGTGTTTGCTCGAGCACTCTGCAAGTTTGGAGAAGGGCTCTGTGGGGGAATGTGGTAAGCTCAGTCATGCTGGAAATGTATAAGATGGAAAGAGTGGGTAGAGAAGTGAGGTGTATTAGTGTGCACGCGCATGTATGTGTGTGCTCACTTATGCATGCATTTAAGTGTATATTCCAGCACACCTAAAACTCATATCAACACCGACAATTTTATATCCAGGCACGTGGATAATGAGCAGCTAGAGTTTTGGTGATTTCCTGTGAGGGGTGCATAAAGAAGAATCAGCAAACTTCAGGACTCATTATATTGCTGCTGTCACTGCATTAAAAGTACCGGTCACTAAACTTGAACTCCCAGCTAAGATGAAGCCTCACTTATTGTGGAGCTGGAATTTCTACAGTATTTCTCAGAGTTAATGTCACAAGAAATAGGTTTTCACCTGCCTGTAATGTCTCAGACTTGCAAAGTCTCCTGTAAAAACGGCTTCTGTACTGATAACTTCACTGTGTGCTGCGCTCATCATAAATCCCTGTTCAAATCCACATGCTTTATGCCTCACAAAGCAATGTTAATTTAGATCCCTTTGCAAGAGCAAAGTTGACTTAAAAGTTGAAAAGACTTTTTTTGCCTCCAGCGGCGGGTACGTCAAACCGAAGCTCCTGGTTGGAGATACCGTGATGGAAAGCAGAGTGAAGTCTTGTCTTTTTCAATCTGATGAATACCAATACCCTCCATGGGATTATCTCACCTGGCAAAGATGGAGTCTTTGCCTACAGGGCAAGTCTTTGCTTGTGGTGCGACACGATTATAGCTGTGTGTATTATACCAACTTCAATTGTCCTTACATATTTTTCTGCTGTTTCTCAGAGAACACTGTGACCTTGAAGTTGATAGAATCTACACACTGCCGTCTCTTTAAACTGACCTGAACATATTGTACAGTTGGTCTGTAAAATAATCAGAATATTCAAGGTGGGAATGAAAAACAGTACAGTACAGTATGTACTTTACTTGTCCAGTGGTGATGTCCAGATGTATAAATAAGGACATATGTATGAGCTGTTAAATTGTTACTTTTGAAAGTACATGTAATTTCTTTTGAATAGGTCTTGATACTTACATTTGTGACAGCTTAACATGTCGTGCTAGTCCAAGTGCAAGAACATTTCATGACAAAGCTTGGTTGAATTTTGCAAAACCAATTATATCTTTTAAAACCCAGGGGTTGTTTTTGACAGATTTTTGTATATCGACTAACACTAATTCAATCACCATTTTAGATTCTGGGAAGATAGATTTATTAGTTGGAGAATTTGAAAGTTAATTGAAAAAATGTCATATTTGAAAACACTTGCATTATTAATGTTGAAATTTATTGTGCACATTGAAGTACAAGTCTGTAAGAACCTGATCAAACCCTTAGATTCAGCCTTTAAAGATAAAAGCGGCCATGGAGTCTGCTGGTAGATTAGTCTCAACATTTTGATTTACTGGCAAATAACCTTTTTGATCAATTTTGAGCATACTTTAGCTCTTTGTGTTCAGTCTCTTCTGTGTTACAAAAAGTCTGAACCATTGCAAAGGGAACAGCACTGAAATACAGAACCACATCTTGATGTATAAGACGAATATTTGCAAAAGCTTCTAAACTACCGCACTAACAAATGTTCCCTTTCGTAATAAATTACAGTCAGTTCCTTCTACTGAAGTATTACTAGTTTGCTTGCTTATAGTTTCCTATTTCTATATATGTGTATGTTTTTTTTAAAGATAGATTTAATTTCCAGTGTTTGCCTGTCAATTCTTATTGTTTGATAGAGCTATAAATATTACAAAGTGCAAAGACGCAGCATTCGTCAACACAAAGACACAGTGAGTTATGTACACATGTGACTAATATCCTTTTTAATCCTTTGTTTGTGT
This sequence comes from Copadichromis virginalis, assembly GCF_057382275.1. Classification (NCBI taxonomy): domain Eukaryota; kingdom Metazoa; phylum Chordata; class Actinopteri; order Cichliformes; family Cichlidae; genus Copadichromis; species Copadichromis virginalis. The sequence goes on along the minus strand of NC_140632.1, from coordinate 5,366,036 downwards.
GCATAAAATACATATAATATTTTTATTACTTCTAGAGAAAAACAGAAGCTATTGTGAAGAGAAGATAATTTAGGTACATTGGCAATTTTTAAACAAATATTCAGACAGCTTTCTCTCTCACACACAAACACACACATACGCACACACATTTGAAAATGCTGCCCTTTTTTTTTTTATATCTCGTTAAAAGAAAGGTATCACGAACAGAAATTTGAGGTACTTTCAACTGCTTTCCCAAGTGGTCACCACAGCTTCCATGCCCTCTTTGACACAAGACTATCCATTTATACAGACTTGTGACCTGGATAAACGATGGGTTTGTGTCTATTCCCAGTCTTGAACTGGGGATTTTGTATGTCAGGCACTGTGGTGCCACTGTCATCAAGTGAATTAATAATAAACAATACAACAAGAAAAGCATAATAGCTATTTTAGTCATGTTTTTTTAATCATTTAATCATATTCTTGTTTTTCCAGTCACTCCCCAAGGCACTTGGCCATGGATGAAATTATGAGTGTATACTGACTAAATCAACGGCTCTGCCTTCATGCTCAGCTCGCTCTTCACTCAGTAGACCAGATGCATCCGCATCACTGCGCTAATTTGTACCTGTCAATTTCCCTCTTCACTCTTCCCCCACTTGAAAAAGACTTAGAGATACTTAAACACCAGTAAATGTGCCCCCGAGCTTGAAGGTAGTAATTCCCCATCCCTGCCACATTACACTTGACTGTAAACAGTCCAAGTGCATGCTGGAGGTCATTGCTTTATGAAGCCAACAGAACCACATCATCTGCAAATACCAGAGACAAGATCTAGAGGCCATCAAACCGGGAATTGTTCTGCGAGATACTGCGCCCATAAAAGTTATGAACAAGATCAGTCTGTTTTAAAAGAAATATGAACACAATTGGTGGCAAAGGGCAGCCCTGGTGAAATCCAATGTCCAGTGAGAATGAGTCTAATGTAATGCAAGCTAAGTTCTAATTACAGCAGCGCAGTCTGATACCACGTATTGAAAAAAAGAGTGTCCGGGTCACTATTAATGAGTGGGCTGGTGGCATAGTCATTTAGAAGGGGTTCAGAGTAAAGCTGCTGCTCTTCCACTTTGAAAACAGCCAGCTAAGGTAGCTGACTATATGAGTCCTCCTATATAATACTATATACTATATAACACCTCCTTCAAGGCTTTCAAGCATGTCAGTTAACAGGGGTGAGCAATTAATTTTTCCCCACGGGCAACATGAGAATTTGGGCTGTTGTGCAAGACCACACAAATACATTTATAAAGAGCTAAAATGAAATGCAAAATGGAGTTCAGCTTATTGGTGCAGGGCTGCACAACAGTCCCAGTTTCTCATAAGGACCCTTGGGAAAATTAATTGCCCATCCCTGCTGTAAACTGTCCTAACTAACAAATTCCAGGTTCAGTATGTGTATGTGTTTGTATGTAAAAATTATGTTTCCCATACATAAAGGTCAGAGCCAAGAAGATAGCGGTGAAGTGATGTTAGTAGAATTGAAGACAATCATCTAAATAAACAGGACAATAACTGTCTTACGCATCAGTTGTTGAATAAAGAAGTGGGAGTTGACAGGAAATGTGCTATTGTGATGTTACCACCCACCCCTCTAAAAAAAAGGAAAAAAAAGACAAACAAATAATTGGATGGTGAATTTGTCTAGCAGCAATGTCTTCCTGTATGTGTATGTGTGTACGAGAGGAAGCGTGAGAGAGCGATCACATTGGGTTAGGCATGGCTAGAGACATGAAGCAGCAGCAGAGAGCAAGCTGAGCACATCATCAGCTACATGATGCACTTCAGTCCATGTGCTGTAACCTGACCTCATAAAAAAAGCAATGAATCACTACTGGAAAAGTACTAGACATCAATTTATTATCAAGAATATTAACATTCATCACTCAAACAAGTGTATTCCATTCAGTCCCTGCAGCATTATGGTCTGTTGTCCATTTGATCAGCGCACACACAAAAAACGAACACAGCGATGCTCGTTCCATTGTATATGAATACTGAGAGAAGTGTTTTGAACTAAGCTTGTATTTTTAGCGGGGAAAAAAGAGTAAACTCTGGGTCACTTCAAAATTGGACCATTTGTACACATTACATATTGGCTCCATGTGAAAGGAGTCAAAGTATTGCTGAATTCCCCACCTGCCTTTCAGCTTTAGCTGTTTGTTCTGAATGTTTACACCGAACTCAAAAAAGGCAGTCTTTGTTAATGCTACTGCAGCACGAAACGGCATTTAAGCTGCAGCAGAAATCCTTCACAGTAGTACATCTCCACATGCCCTTTACATTAATGGTTCTTCTTCTTCTTCTTCTTCTTCTTCAGAGATTCAGATTTCTCTCTTTAAAAGAAAAAATGCAGGTGGGCGTGCAGTTAATTGAACTTTTATTCACTTAAAGTCTTTCAGTGACATGACATTCTTAGAGTTTGTATCTTCTCTTATCTTTCTTTTCATATATATTATTTACAGAGAATATTTCTCAGTTTGCTTATTAAGTGATAACATGTTAGCGCTTTGTTTGCAGGTTGATTGAGGGTGTCGTTGTAATGCTTTGTGTTTTATTTAGTAGGAAAAAAAACACCTAAAAATAGTAATTCTTGGGCTTTAAACCTTACAGTATAATTACAGCCTGTGGGCTTCAGAAAACACTGACTCTTGGGCTAACTAAGATTTCTGTTTAGATATTCAGCTTAGGACTTGACTTTCTCTTAGCCTATAATTTAAAGCACAGAGTAACATATTAATGACTAACCTCATTTTGTGATGTTTGGCCTTTTTTGGGCATCTTCTTCCAGCCATATGATGGTGTTAATCTTTTACCTTCACTAAGGAAAAATGTATGCTTCAACCTACAGTTTCCATTTGCTAAGTGTTACCATTAGCCGAGCCATTGCTCTGTAGCTAGCCGTTGAGTGATATGTCATTACATTTCAAACCCTCCAAATGTTGCTGCTCTTTGTTTTTTCTGCCTGTTTTTACATCCAGAGTTATACCAGTCTTTACAATTTAAGTTATTTAGAAATAATTAAAAATATGGCATATCACATTTAAAACTAGCTTGCTAGCTTTCTGTTAACTTCTTCTTTTATGGATGTCTGAATATTAAACTGAAGAATGACCACAATTATTATTTTATTTTAGCTCTACAAATTTAGACCATTTCTAACTCTTAGTGGAGCCTCTGTGTTTTTTAAAATGGAAGGAAGTCTTTGGAGCCAGAGATGACTAATGATGTCAGGTTTAATATGTGGATATCAACTCTCCACCATCAACCACAGAGACATACACGCAAACACCCCTCCTCTGCACCCTCCATTCTGTCATCATCATCATCATCATCATCAACTTTATTCATGTGCATGTTAATATAATAATACCCAAAATGAGAACAATCACTTTAACGCTTTTATAAGAACTTCTATAACTTCTACCAGTGGGCTCCTGTTCACTTGCAGATTGTGTGTGCATGTCGGACTCAGACCAGGAGCTGACTACAAAATGGTGTGGTGTCCTTGTAGAGCATACACTTAATACAATCGGATTGAAACACAAATTCATTGAGAAGCATTGCACACAAATCTTCACCTGAATGAGCACAGCATCGATTCGGTAGGTGTCAGTGTGTCATCCTTTAACAGAGACAGGGGTCATCACCCCTCCATACGACTCAATACACAAGCCATGTGATAGAAGCTGGATTTCTTACCATTAAGTGAACAACTACTGTACATCTGTTCATGAAAGCCAACAAGATGTATTTAAAAGCTAAAAATTTCAGAAGAAACTCATGCTGATTTAGATATTGTCATTTGTTAAGCTTTTCTCCAGATTAATGAAAATTAAATGCTTCCTAATTTAGGATGGGAGGAGGAAGGCGCGTAGTTGTTGTTCTTGTTTTAACCAGCCTTATCACTTTTGTCACCGCTCCCTTATTCACAACAGGTCACCACAATGCATGGATTTTGTGTTTAATTGCGGGTTGTTTTTTTTTTTTTACACTGGATACCCTTCCTTGAGGCAGCCCTCACAGGGATTTCTGTCTCCTGCTGGTCTCCAACCATGAGTCTTTTGCATGTTAATTAAATATACTATGATATACTCTGATATATATATCATGATGCAATTGCTAAAATATGTTCACATGCTGCTTTTGTTGTCGATAGACCTGAATTTTTGTTTCGAGTGCTCACACATTTGCCGATTTATAGAAAGTTTTATTTTCAAATTCATAAATGTAAATTTGTGACACAACATTCAAACTGAATTAGCAGGAAAACAAGACTAATAAAAAAAAAAGAAAAAACAAACTAAATTATCTGTTAGATTGGGAGCTATTCATCTCAAAGGCCCCATTTCAGGCCTTTATGATTGCAAGTGTCTGAGTCAGTCAACCTGAGTGTGAAAACTCATCTGTCTGCCCCTGTACAGTACATTGACTTTGAACGCTATAAAATATCTGTCTGAAAATACATTTTCATTGTATGACTGCAACCTAAATGGCCTATCCATTTTTTTTTCAGTTGCAGGAGAAATACCATCAATTTTGCTGATGTACCTTGCAAGGGCAAAATGACATTGTACTAAGCACAACTATGTTAAATTCGGTGAGTAGAATAAACTTTGAGTTTCCAGAGCTTACGTGAACCAACATGGTGATCATGAAATACTGATGTGAACAATAAAGAAAAATCCAAACGTAAAAGACGTGACTCAAATGCCATCTAATAATTGGTTCCGATGTACTGCAGAGAAACTATGCGTTATGTGGAAGACTCGTGTGTCATGTTGGTCAAATTACTTTTTTTACACCTCTTCTTCTGGTCCTCTCTGCTCCTTGCTATCGCTCCCTGTCTCTCCCTAAATCTGTTCTGCTCCAGCAGACTCTCGTCTTTAATCCTATCTGATTAGGACCCCAGTTGTCCCCCTCCACCCACTCACCCAATACTGCGTGGAGGACTCTATGCTAATGTGGAACGACTGCAAAAATGGAAATTAGACTGCTTGCACTCACAGCGCAGCCAAAGACGATGCAGCCTTGAAAGACGCCGCATTGTTCCACAGCAAATCCCAAACAGGAAGATAAGAACCTGTCAAATTTGACCAGCAATGAATTATGCATCACTGGACACCGAGTTTAAGAGTTGTGCCTTTGGACGAATTCCGTTTATCTCTTCATCTGTTACAGAAATTGCACGCTATAGTCAGGAACAGTTGAGTATGTGCGTGTGTAATAACTTTGGTGTGTATACTTTTGTGTGAGTATGTGTGCGCATAGATAAGATATAGCCTTCCAAAGTGAAAAAGACACAGAGACAACAGCTTATTTTTTGCATTTCTGAGCTTCACACGAAGAGAGCAGTAGATTGTCAATTGAACTTGTAAGCACCTCTTCCGGCGACACCTCAGATGTAAACAGATACAAAAACTTATCATAGATACCCTTCCATCTGGGGGAGTAGTCTGGAATTGAGCTGCTAACAGGATTATGTCTTGTGTGTTCACCTTTACTGAGGAGATAGAGGGGCAAAATCGATGTGTGACTAATGTGATCAGGGAGGGCTATCACCCCTCATCTTCTGCTTTCAATGAAGCCCCATTAACCATGCAACTGTGCAGCTTCAGCACAACCCAGCATATTTTTGCTCCTCTGCAAGACCTACAGTGAGCTTACGCTCAGAGCACAATATGTTCCTGAAATGGGATATGTCTGATATCGTTCCATGTCTCTCAATTTGAAAATTTAAATTCATACCGGCGAAGATAGGAGAATCAGCCACATCGCTAACAGATCAAGGCTCTTGTCAGTAACAATTCAGCATGCCACACCGGAGCATTTTCATTTACCTACAGCCCAGGTGAGCAGGTACCATGAGCTGAGCATATCTCATTAAAACTGAGGAGAATGGTTCTGCCGTGTCTATTGTGCTCGGTAATTCCTTGGTGATGTATTTCTCCTCCATCTTGCTAATCCAGCAGCGTTTCAGATCCCGAACCCCCTTCGCCTCTGCATTTTCCCCTTCTCTGAGAAAGAGAGTCTGATTTTCCCCAAGTTAATGAAATTGTCACAGCACCTTATGAAATTGCCACCGTGTAAGCAATAGCATCTGGCAAATAGATGGCGCATGTAATGTCCGCTGAGCCTCACTACACAGAACTCTGTTAATGGATGCAGAGAAAGACTGAGAGACGGGTGTAGACAGACAGGAACAGACTGACAAGCGTACAGACAGACAGATTGGCGAGACAGGAGGAGAGCATCTGTGCGAGCAAAGGGATGGAAAACAAAAACAAAAAGTGAGAGTTGAAAAGCCCTCCAGGATTGTGGCTTAATTAGTTGAAACTGATGAATGACAACCTTTAATCAGAAACAACAAGTTTAATCAAATGGGAAAATTAGTGCGCTTGTGTGGCCTCTGCACTCACTAAGTTTAACTTAAATTCAAACATGAAGTCCTGTCTTCTCTCACAAGTTTCTCACAAGGCCTTGAAAGCAATATATTTTTAAAGATGAAATAAAAGCCCTGGCTTACATTACCTGATATCAGGCAGGACTGTCAGCTTGTTTCAGTCACTTTCCGGCTTCTGACATTTTCTCCATGATAGCAAATTTCCATGGAGGAAACTGTTTGATATCACCTAACCAGCCCTTAAAGACCAGTATACGTCTATCACCAAATTAATGTGTCCTTGCCAACATATTGGTTTTATGAAGATTTTTTGGGCAGAATGTAGCAAAGTGAAAACAGTTCAGCAACTTTCACCATTTGTCAATTAATATCCACATGTTTTCGCTGCACAGCATGTGATGTTGACTGGATAATCCTTCATCTAGGTTCATTAGAGGGTTTTGTTTTGTTTTGTTTTTTTCAAACAAAAAAACTAAATTTAATGTCACACTGTGAGGCAAATCAGTCAACACATTGATACAGATACAATCTGTCATGAGTTAAATGTGCCATCAACTTCTGAAAGAATTAGGTTTTGTACAGAAATACTGTAACTCATGGAGCTTTTAATGTGTGGACTAGGATCCAACCATCCATTTCCTTCCACTTATCCAATTCAAGATTGTGGGGGTGGAGACTGGAGCCTATCCCAGCTGTCATAGGGTGAGAGTTAGGGTACACCCTGGGCAGGTCACCAACCTGTTGCAGGGCCAACATATACAGACAGACGACCATTCACACATTGTTTTTAGACTGGGGGGAAGATAGAGAGAGAGAGTGTGGGAGGAAGCTGGAGTAGCCAAAGAGAACCCACGCAGACACAGGGACAACATGCAAACACTAGGTAAAAAAGGCCCCAGACTGGACTTGAACCCAGGACCTCCTTGGTATGAGGCAAGAAGGCTAACAGGGGTTTATTCAAAATCAAATTAAGGTTTAGAGTACTAAATAACCACAAACAGCGAAACAAACTAAGTTTTTGTTGTAGAGCCAGTTCACTATCTGTTTAATTTCTATGCGGTTCCGCTAATATTGCTGTTTAGTTGACAGGTAAAGGTTGCATCAGTTTTCTTTGTGCAACACAATTAAAATGTTTTTGTTTTACACTCCACGCTATTCTCCAGACTTGTAATGGGTCACCAGCAAACATTCACAGTTCCCTAAAGTCAAGTTTAGAGGTGTGAAAATCACTGAGAAGAAAATTAAATTTGCATACAGAAGTATAACTACTGATCAGAGAAATGCTACTGAAACAAACAGATTTCTCTACTGTCCCCATTACATGGATGCTTCTAGGCTTGAGAATCCTCATATAATATGATAATATGCTTAAACAAAAGATTACAGAATAAGAAATGGAGTTTAATCTATAATAATTCTCAAAAATGTTACATTCTGACATTTTTTTCTATGGGTATCCATGTGTGTTCCCTGTTACAGCATCTTGCTGAGAAGAAGGAAAAGCACCCGGCTCCTTGGCATCCCTGGCAGGCCTCTGACAATCCGTGCTGGCTACCCTCCCAACCTGCCTTTCCAACGGGATGCCAGCTGGCCTGCTGCTGCCACCTCCGCTCAACCACAGCTACCATCATCACCAGGGAGGCTGGATGAGTGAATACAGGACGTAAAAGCGGAGCGAGAGAAGATGGGAGCTGCCAGCTTGCAGCATCCTCACCAGCTCACTGAGATGTTAAATCTGTTGTCGGCCTCATCGTCGCCCTGCCCGATTTGTATGCAGACAGTGAGGGTAACTCATTGCAGACTGTTTCCTTTACCCATTCTCTCATCTGGGGTTGCTCTAACATGCAGAGCACTTCCAACACGACACCGTTTTGAGAACTACTTCCGATAACGACGAAACAATCCGAATTCTTGTACAAGTAAAACACACTGAGGTGTCAAGGCAGTCTTCCAGCAGCGAGAACAAAGCTGCTCCTACTCATTAATGAAGACCTGCCTCAGTAGGCTTTAATCAGACAGAGAAGATGAGGAGTGAACTGATGTAATTATCTATTTATTAACCAGCCCTCCTTGACTTTCCTCATGTTCTTTCACACCTGCTTGTCCCATTAGAAGTGTTCGGTCAGCAGCGCTGAGAAAAGCACATTGAACCCGTATCACGCAATAATTAGGCCCCCCTCCACATATCACAGTTCTGCTTGGCTCTGCTCTCAGGAGACATACCCATCATGTCGGTGCACATACCCCAGACACCAAGCCTCCCGACCTCTCTGACATTGACGAACTAGAGAAAACTACACTCCTAAGCAAGCGTCTGCACAAGCATCTGCACACGCAGTACAATGTACAGTATTTACATGGGGGGGTGCATTGTAAGGCCATCATGTGCCGCTATTCATTTATTTTCATGACTTGTGCTCAGCTATTCCCATACTGATTAAAGCGGAGTGAAGGCACACATTCCCCTGTTTGCAATTCCTGCTTTAAAAGAAATCAAAGCTATTACTATTTGAAGTTACTCATGATTATAGTGCAGGCTGTCAAACCGCCAAATCTAACACTGTAAAAAACTTTTTCACTTATATCCCCTTTTCACAGCCCCTGGAGCCTGCTCTCATTTTACCTCTATTAGCAATGTGTGAGTCAACAGTGTTGGATGCCTGCCACGCAATTAAATGACAGCCGGAAAATGTGATAAAGGATGATATGAAGTAAGTACATGCTCACGGAGGAAAGACAGAGATGACTGAAATCTTCTACCTTCCCACCTACAATTTTAGTTAATGTAGCCTACTTAAAACATCCATGTTGTGCAGTACATTTGCATAAATCCAGACTAATTCAAGCGAAGCAATGTGAAGAGCAACACAAGCTTGATCTTAAATGCAATTTGCATTAGCACCTCAGAGAGATTAAATCTAATTTCATCATGGCTTTCCTGTGATGATTCAATGTATATGGACCCACAACATCTACTGGCAAATAAAAATTCAGCTGCAGCAATGCATAGTACATCAGCGACTCTAAATAGTGCTTCGGGAGGGAAAACAAGTAGAATGGACAGAGCTTGACATTTAATTAAATATTACTTCCTTTCATCATCAGCTACTAATATCCACTTATGCTCCAAGTATCCCAAGGATGGTGGTTTAGCTGAAGATTTAAATTTCCAGATGAGGTCTAACAGATGATCCTCTGTTATGAGGTTTTTAACTACCTTGGAAAGCCAGTAGTGTGTTACTGAGGAGTTTACAACATCATATCACATTATGAATATTCGAAATGTTGGCAGAGCACATCAAAGTCAGCTCATATCAGTTCCCCAAAAGCACATTTAGCTGAAGGTTGGGTTGAACAGTTCTGGAAAGACAAAAAAGAATAGCGTATTTAAAAAAAGAAGAAGAAGAAGAAGAAGTAGCATGAAAGTAACATTATACTCATGGCTGTATTATTTATGATTAAAACATGGATTCGTAGTTATAATTAGCATTCAGAAATTATTATTACCAATGTGTTGCAACTTTCTCTGATTGAAATTAATGCACCAAGGATTTGGCTAAGAGCATCACTGAACTGCGTGAGCGTTGCAGTATTCATGACGACAGTGTGTGCAAAGAACAAAGGTATTGTTGAAGCACTGACACTGCAGTTCAGTGGTTAAAACTGCAACGCGTGTAACAAAAGAACCGAGCCAAATGCATATCCTTTCACCCATCATAAAAAAGTGCTATCACACTGCTAACATTTCATGACACGTAGCAAGTCCAAAAATTCCCCCAGGTTATGTGTTCCTGGATGAATTTTGGCTGCTACTGTTACACCTTTTCTCTAGAAATGTTTGACTGTGTCACGGTCCTGGGTCTTATGACCCAGTGTTTTGAGTTTCAGTTCTTTTGATGTTCATAGTGTATGTTTAAGCTTATCAGGTTTCCTAAGTTTATTTGTTATCATGCCTAAGTGTTTCTAGTTCTTATTATTTCCCCCTCGTGTTCCAACTATGTTAAATCTCCCTTGCCCTTCGTGTGTTTCATGTCTGTTGTCTTATGTTGTTATGTCTGCCTCTCATGTTCCTGTTTCATTTTGGAGAGATCTCGTGTTTTTATATTATGGATTATGTTTTGAGTCCTTTGTGGTACTGTTTCGTGTTTCCCTAGATCTCAGTTATGGTTATCTTAGGTTTTGCTCTTTGGCTTCGTCATATGGCTTCCCTGTGTTCCATGTTATGTCCACTGTGATGGTTTTGTACCATATTTCAGGTTCCTATATTCTGTCTCCCCAGTTGCTGTTAAGTTTGCATGTTTAGAATTCAGTCAGTGTGTTTCCTGTTTTACTTTGAAGGTCCATGTCTCATGTGAGTGTTTCTAGTTTTGCTTCCCTTGCCTCGTCCTGCTTTATTACCCTCAGCTGTTCCTCCATGTGTTCCCACTTCCCCTAATCACCTCCTGTGTATTTAAGTCCTCTGTTTTCAGTGTGTGATTGTGAGGTCGTCTGTTGTCCACGCCATGTTTCCCATGCCATGCTTCCAAGTTTCTTGCCTAGGTTTTTCTTATTGCTTGTTTAGATTCCCCAGTTTAGGTTTGTGTTAATTTTGCTTCAGTTTGCCTTGCCCTTTGTTTGTACCTCTTCTACTAGCCTTATTAAACGGCTCGCCTTTTGTTAACATTTCAAGTTCTGTTCCCTGTTCCTTGGCGTCTGCGTTTTGGGTCCTTTTTCAATTCATACAGTCTGCCCTCGCCAGACTGTGACAGACTGTGAAGACAGGCTTAGTATGTTAGCGTCTAGCACTTCCCGCTGATCCCAGAACAAGTTGTGAATGAGAAAAAGAATGAGAAGGGTGGAAAAAAGGAAGCTTTTATATTCATTCACTTTCTTACTAATTTTTGCAAAAGAAAGGAGTTCTCATTAATTGTATGTTAACAGTGAAGGAAGTCTCAGGTAAAAGTTTAAGAATAGAGAGTGTAGCCCATTAGACTTACATTTCACACAAGACCAGCTTCAAATGAAATATAATTTTGAAAGCACACTGTTCTCAAGATGCATATATCACTGACAGTTTTTTTGCTTTGTTCGACAGTTTTGGCTTTCAATTTCAGGCACCGATCCCACATGGATGGGAAAAGCGATTAATGTATGCTTGCGAAGTGTTCAGAAAGAATGCAGGGCTAATTTTAAGGTGCAACATACAATTTTTATTTGTATTTTTCTGTTGAATCAAAGTCAACAGAAAAACACAAGTGGGCATGATTAGATGCAGACACTCCAAGTCGGTGCATACTGAGGTGAAGATGCCTCTGTGCACCTTGAAAAATATTTCTGCTTGAGCAAAGATGTGTTCATCCTGGGGCTTTTCCCCCCTTTTTTTCTTTTAATGAATCTTCTTTATAAACATGAGAGTCGAGATGACTCTTGGGTGGGTGCTTCTTTTTCTAGCTAGCTTGCGGCTAACATATTTACACACTGGCTGTTTGGGGTGAACAGAAACAGTTAAGGAGTCACATTTACACAAACAATGCAAGCCAAAGATCCTATTTTCACTTGAGTAACTATCTGATTTCAAAAAGATAAATGCATCCAAGAAGCTTATTCTTCAGATTCTGATCTATTTGTCCAGTACTGGAAGTGGCTGATGAGTCATAGCTGGATGCTGAAAAACTTGCTCTTTACTGCAATTGTGCAATTATGGAAGTAAGAAGTGGAAATATTCACCCTCTGTCTTATTTTCTGAACACATCAGTGGTCTGTGCCCTCTGTTCTAAAAATGAACATTTAAGGTTGCACAATTACGCTGAAATCAATCGCTGCTCTCAATCTATTTTACCACAAACAAAAAGAAAAGAAATGCCTCTGGCTATACACATAATGCAAGTGGGTGCATGGCTGGGGGACCAATGTGAATTGTGTTACTTGTTATACATGAATTCATGTTATGTCATTCTTTTGACACTGATTATTATAAACAATCTAAGGACTATCTCCACCCTCTGAACAGAAGAAAGGCTGACCTTGATTCACATGGAGCAGAAACAAAGTAAGACTGAATATTAGCAGAGCTGTATTCTGGTTAAAGTGATATACCCAGCACTGTGCTATAGTCTTAAGTCAGCCCTCATTTCTTTGTATTTTGTAATTTCTTAAAGAGGTCTTGAGTTTTTCTTTGGCAATTGGCTGCTTTTTCATTCATTTTTTGGTCCAGTCTTTGTAGCTGATCATTTCAGAGGAATGTGCGTGCATAAGTGTGTGTGTGTGTGTGTGTGTGTGTGTGTGTGTGTGTGTGTGTGTGTGTCTTTTAAGCCACTTTGCACTGACTTATGAATCAATCAAGCATAAAAAAGGCAAACAACTTTCCAAAGAACTCCTTTTAAATTGAAACTTCAGGCACTTTGTTTCTAGCAGACTGCTGTGAAAATATAATTTTGTTTTCATTTCTTTTGTCTCTGTTAAATCTAAGATAAAAGATAACACAGACTGAGAGGCCTAAAATAGTATTTTTGCACCAACAAGGTGATTCCTTAAGTGAGCTATTGGCCCAAAACGTTTCATATCATTATAATGCATATCAATGCATTGTGTCTTTACAGATGTGAGAAGACTGGATAAGTGGATGAAAAAAGAAGAGGTGGTTGGCCTTAACATTGATCTGGAGAAGATGAACAATATCTGAAACTCATTTCTTTAACAAGCAGTAAAGAAAAATCCAGCAAAACCTGACACAAGAGAAATCCATCTCACCCTTCCGTCTACTGTTTGCTGAAGCCTCATCAGAAATGGTCTCAGTGGAAGGGTGGCTGTCAAGAAGCCATTCTTAATGAAGATAAACAGGAAGAAAGGTATGCCTAATTAGACAAGAACTTGACTACAAATCAGTGGCAATTGTTTTATGGAGTGATGAGACATTTTTGTACAGAGGAGATCAGGACTGAGGTACAACACTGAGTGTCTGCAGACATCTCTTAAGCATTGTGGGGGCTCTCTCATGGTTTGGTGCTGCATTTAGCCAGTGGGGTTCTTGTAAAATTGATGGAATTATGAACACAAAAGAGTACCATCACCACCATCAACATATTTGAAGTAGTGAAGGATCAGAACAGAACAAAAGGCAGCCAACATCCAGAGAAGAAGCCTGGAGAATTATTCCTGAAGACTAATTAAAGAAATAACTAAAACTCTTCTTAAAGAATAAAGGTGATCATACCAAATATTGACTTTCAAGCTTGTTAGAATAGTTAAAAACTTTTGTCATGGATTGCTGTGTCTAGAGTTGGATGTCTCGAGACCGGTCTTGAGACCACTTTTACGTGGTCTTGGTCTCGTCTTGGTCTCGACGGACTTTTGTCTTGGTCTCGGTCTTGGTCTCGCTGTTTCGGTCCTGCGTTCTCAAATCGACATAGTGTTCGGGAGATTTGGAGTCAACCATCAGCGGAGCGGGGGGGTGGCTTACTGGGCTTAAGCCCGGGTCATTTTTTCAGAAGCATGGGGTCTTTTGGAGTGTAATTTTTTAGTTAGATGCCTGACTGACAACTGTATAAAACAAAAACAACACACGAAGCACAGAGCGCACCGTCGTAAATTCCCCCTAATTTTGGTATGATCCGAGCTCAGGCACTAGGCGACTGAGCACAGCACCCATGTGAGCGAGGGGGGAGAAGCTGCTGCCTGCGAGTTTGCTGCAGACAGAGGAGAGCTTAAGTTTGACCAGGTACCAAAGCAAATCATTCGTACTGAACTAATAATGTAAATATGACGGTGTATCACAAAAGATTGATATCAAACTGATCACTTGGTTGCGTTACTTGCTCTTCGAGTGAATCAACAAATGGATAAATAAAAAGCCGAACAGCAATGCTGATTTTTTTAGAGAGTCTTAGCTTACATTTCATATTTTCAGTTGTTTCCCTCCACGGCTAAACAAACTCTCTAAATCGGTTTCAATTGTGTACTGATGAACACAACAATGGACATAAGGAGCTTCTTTCAAAGAAAAAACTCAGGTAGATGTTATTTTATATATTATGCTTTGGATGTTGTTTAGTATATCTATGCAAAACAAGAGGAATTTCAATACACAGCAGTATATTCACAGTTGAAACCAGATATTTACATACACTTTAGGGAGAAAACAATTTTTTTTTACTGCTAAACATCAATTTAGAGTAAACTTTTGTTTTAGATAAATAAATGTTGAAATATCTTTTGAATTAGTTGAATGTCAGAATAAAAAGAGGGAGCTGTCTATTTTAATCACTTTCATCAAATGTAGGAGTACATATACACTAAGTTTATTGTTAATTAATAAGAAACTCCAGACGATTCCATTCTGAGCTGAAGAAGCTTCTGATAGGTTAGTAGAGTCCATGTGAGTAAACTGGTGGCACAGCTGTGGATGCATATAAGGCAAAACACAGAGCCTGTTTCTGTGACATGGGAAAATCAAGAGATGTCAACCAAAACACCAGGAACAGAACTGTGGAGCTCCATAAGTGTGGCTCAATTTTGAATACAATTTGGTGCCATTTGCAATTAAGAAATACAGATAGTTTCTCTCTTTACTCTCAAAGTTAACAAATATGTTTTTTATATTTATCAATCTAAAAAAAATAAACATTTAGTCTGATTTGATGTTACAATTAAAAAGTGTTTGTGTTTTTATCTGAAGAGTGTGTAAATATCTGGTTTCCACTGTATTTGATGATGTTGGTGTTTGGCTTGATTGTCAGCACAAAGAGGGAGAGAGAGGAGCAGAGAGAGAGAGGAGCAGAGAGGGAGAGAATGAGGACAGAACAGAGATGGAACAAGAGCAGGTGAGACACACATGTTAGTCAAATGGTTGTTTGCCAAAACTCATCAGAACATGTACCTAGTGTTTCTTTTTAGATACCATTTGTTCCTTTTCAAATTCTATATTTATTAAGTTCTGCAGGCTTGTTTGCACAACAAGGCTAAATAATTATATAAACTTTTCTCAATCTAAATATTGTACTTTTGTAGAATTAAAAAATAAGTGTAGTGCAGGTCTATGATGATTTTTAGTGCTACTATCATCTAGTTCTGATTCTGGTTCTGTCTTGGTTACTGTTGTAGTCCTGTTTTAATTCCGGATCAGTTCTGGGTCTGGTTGAATTGGGGTTTAGTCCCTGTGTCTTGATACAAGCCCGACTTTGTTCTGCCTTGCTGCTTAATTAAAAAACTAGTTTAAGGTGTCCTGCATATGTATATAGAATAGCATCTGGCTGCAGTTTAAAGACTTTTTTTGTCTCGGTCTTGGTCTTGGTCTTGGTCTCGTCTCGACTCGGTCTCGGTCTTGGTCTCGTCTCAACTTGGTCTTGGTCTTGTCTTGGTCTCGATACCCTCTGGTCTTGGTCTTGTCTTGGTCTCGGATTAGGCGGTCTTGACTACAAGTCTAGCTGTGTCCAGGCGGGAGAAGAAGACCCAAACGCAGGACTCGGAGGCAAAACGTGAACTCAAATCCTCTGCTTTATTGCAGGCAAACAGGTGATACAAACTAAACTGGGAAATGCTAACTGTACTCTCACGGGGAAACACAGGATGGGGACAAACCGACGTTAACGACGCGACAACAAGTACGGACTGACAGGGACTAAAATACACTGACAGGAACTTGAGGAAATGAGGAACAGGTGGACACACAGCTGGAACCTATTAGGCAAGACAAGACAAGGAAGTAAAACAGAACACACTAACATGAGATAAGACCTTCAAAGTAAAACAGGAAACATACACTGACGAACTCAGAGACACAACACCGACAGAGAATGGAGGGAACACAGAGTACAGGGACCAGAGTGACATGAGACATGACTGACGGGGGAAAAGAGAATAAACACCAGGGCAGAACTAAACCTAGCTAGAAGTCACAATAATCAAAAGAGCACAACCAAGGACTCAGAACAAAAACCATAATATAAAATAATACCAAAACACAAGAACTCATAATGCTGGGTCACAAAGACCCAGAACCGTGACAGTTTTTGCGTTATATACTGTATTCCCATGTATCCTTGCATGAATGTTTGGATACTTTAATTTACACTTATTCAAATATGCAGTAACTTTATGTTTAGCTTGGATTTTACTTTTATTGGTTATACTGCAAATGTAAGATGTATCTGAACATATCACTTTAACTGACTATTTGGCATCCACTCTTTTTTTTTTCAAATCTCTTTTTTTGGTTTTCCAATTCTTTTCCCATAAAAATGACATAGGTTTGTATTTAACAGATTACATTTATACGGAAAAGTTAAACAGATTAAAATACAAAAAACAACAAAAGAAAGTTAATCAGAGGATATTATCTATCGGACTACACATGGAGCTCAGTGATCGTTTATATCTCTGCTGTATTAAAGAGATCTAGTTTCCCCCTTTTTTCCAGTTGCAGATGTCTGCATCCATTCTTTTTAAGTCTTACCACATGTTTACACTATACAGTCATCATATTGAACTGGTTGGCTATGAAGCCCTAGTGTTGGAGTACACCTATTCTCTAAGTATTTGTGTGTGCAGACTGAGTCGCACAATTTTCCTCCCATAGTCCAGAAATACTGAGGTTAGGTGAAATTGTGAAGAATAAATAGCCTTTTGTTGTAAATATGTTTTATCATCTGCTCAAGGTGGATGCTACATTTTGATAAAAGCACACTAGTCGGCTTGCCTTCCTGACCCTGAATAGGTAGCAACAAAACAACAAAAGGGCAATTTATATGAATTTTGATGCTATATAAAATACTGCAATCTGAATTTTCAAAAAGCCAGATGCTGAACACATCTAACTAATTCTGTGAAAAAAGCTTCTGCGTTCAATATTTTGATGTGATGTTATGAGGTGCGTTCCCTGGAGTCAGAGCAAATTCAGGGCAGGTGGAAACACCAGGTTTAAAACAAAATTCATGATTTCATTGTAAACCAATAGCAAAAGAAGACATTTAAAGGACAACCGAGTGAGCAGATGGCAGAGTTATTATTACCCTACATCTGAACCATACTGCAAAACAGAAAAAGCCAACGGTTACACAGCGGCTGTTTCAAGCTTTGTTTGACCACTCGATTACTTTTTAAAGTGGGCACATCAGAAGGCAATGTTGGGTGAAAATAGGGACACACCATGATGTGACGCAGCCAGAGAAATGCTGTTTATTGTCCACGGATGATAGGAACATAAAAAAAAAAGTTATTTGGTGTCCTATGAAGGCTCCATGAGTATGCTACTGGCCAAGAAAAGGAATTGCAAATATTTGACGTAGATATGTTGGGTTTTTTTTGTTGTTGTTTTAAATCAGTTTTACATTATTATCGTGCTATGAACAAATATCAACCGCGTGCTTGTTGGCTTTTGTGCTCCATGTCTCAATGTAGAAAAGTAATTAGAATTCAGCTTCCATGGAAGTGAAAATCCAGCCGTGTAAATCAAATCTGCTGCCTTATGAAGGAGAGGCAACAACAATTTTGAGAGCAATATGCAATATTCATTGTTCATAAATAATTAATTTGTTTGCTCAAAACTCAGCCTAAAGTGATTGTGGCTCTTTTTCATTTGGGTGTATATCTATGGCAAACTCTGTCCTGCTGAATGGAGGGTCATTTGTATTTCATTCACACACCCTGCTTTACCCATATTTACCCATATTTCATTGCTTTCTGCTATCGCCTGTGGCTCTACTATGGTTTCAGAAAGAGCTCAGATTCACAATGAGAATCTCTCTCTCACACAGAATCAGGCACAGGATCTGCCGTAGATAAAGAAAATAATTACACTGTAATGGTGTCTTTCTCATGAAACACCCAATTATCTGTGTCTGTTTGTACACTCGCACAGGTACAAACAGTGATTACAAAGGCTCTTTTCGAGTGGTAAGACTCGACTGCTTTGCAATGTAGTGCTGATCTGAGGTCTGCTGAAATTCCAACCAAATGCAGAAGTTTACTTTTGAATGAGTACTTCCTCTCTGTTGCTACCTGTAATTTTAAGTGGAGATAATAATGTAATTTACTGTTGGTCGAGTGTAATGAATGTACCCAGAATGAGATCTGTTCTGAAGATTTATGTTTCTGGCTCAGTGTAGCCAAGGACACCCAGGCTAACATGGGCTTCACTTTACCTTCTTTACAGAGAGATAATTACATTCTCAGACACTGCGACAAGTAGCACTGCATACTAAACTGGGGATCACATTTGCGATGCAGTTGAGGAGGTTTATATTTGTGACTTGGTTGTACTTGCTTAGGTCATGGTATTTGTGATTAGCACAGCCCTGGAAATGAAAGTGGGTTACCACCGCCATGAGAACATCAAAAAAGTTTCTCAGTGTAAAGTGAAAGTTGCTCTCTGTGTCAAGGTCTTCTTCTTATTTCGAATGCATATGGTACATTATTATTAGTAAAGATATTTGGTAATGATGTGTGATCAAAAGGCGTTTAGGACAGATTCATAGAAATCAACCTTACCTGATTACATTTTAACCTGAGGCATCACGTCGGGTGAAAAGCAACACCAGCATACATATCATTTCTTCAACATTCGCCAGGTTGTGGACCAAAATGTGTACTTTCCACACAGAACTCTACTGTAATGCCTAAAGTGTAGGCGCAGGCCTGGATGCCAGGTTGTGTTGCCTCTGTAAATGCAATATGTGTACAGTTAGGTACATAGATTATTGGTCAGAGGCATGAGTTTTAGTAGTGTAACTAAAAATTATGTATGCCAACACAGTACATTTTAAATCAAAAAATGAAGATGCGATTGAAGTTCATGCTTTCAACTTTGTTTCAAAGGATTTTACAATACTCCTAGATATTACCTATTCAGGAATTATAGCCTTTTTTATACATAGCCCCCCTTTTCAGGGGCTCAACAATATTTGAAAAAACTCATGTCATTTCCAATAT
Organism: Copadichromis virginalis; assembly: GCF_057382275.1. NCBI lineage: Eukaryota > Metazoa > Chordata > Actinopteri > Cichliformes > Cichlidae > Copadichromis > Copadichromis virginalis. The sequence goes on along the minus strand of NC_140632.1, from coordinate 5,346,691 downwards.
ATAGATTGTTTTTGATTTCCTAAATAAAGGCTACTCTTTTAGTAGAAAATGCAGCGGATAAGCAAATCCTTTTAGATTATCACCATTTATGTGTATAACAATAAAATTATAAATATGTAACCGTTATGGCCCGTCTAGGGGTGGCCAGACAACAACATAAGGGTGATCCATCCACGTCAGAACCCAAGCAGCCACATCACTCAACTGGTAAAGTTTGATAATGATTTATTTACAAGGTTATTTGACACAAAACAAGGAGTAGATTATAACTTCGGGGTGGACCTAACGCCAAAACAATAAACAAAAGGAGCCTATCTCAAGGATTTAACAAACTTACCTACTCAAAAGAGTTAAACCAAATGATAGCAACTTCCCTCCTTAACTACAAAAAACAGGAGAAAACTATAATCAAACAAAAGGGCAGCCCACCCCTACATACTCCTGTATAAGCCAGACACATTGGGCATGTTGCTAAAGGTCTGCTCGTTGGGATAAGCTGAGGATGAATGACTGGCTGTCCATGGCGTTGTCATCATATAATAATAATGGATTGGATTTTATATAGCGCTTTTCAAGGCACCCAAAGCGCTTTACAATACCACTATTCATTCACTCTCACATTCATACACTGGTGGAGGCAGCTACAGTTGTAGCCACAGCTGCTCTGGGGCAGACTGACAGAAGCGAGGCTGCCATATCGCGCCATCGGCCCCTCTGGCCAACACCAGTAGGCGGTAGGGTAAAGTGTCTTGCCCAAGGACACAACGACCAGGACAGAGAGCCCAGGGATCGAACCGGCGACCTTCCGGTTACAGATGCGATTCCCAACCCCCTGAGCCACGGTCGCCCCCAGCCAAGTCGTCTCCAGCTGGCTAGCCAGTCCGTATAGTCCGTCCTCTAGATCCACCAATCACCGAGAGGGACCTGCACACTGGGATTTGCATATGAGGCAACATTGCGACAGCAGTCATAACAATAACTATTTAAATCATTTACAAATCATTTTAATTTTAACCCACTTTTCCAATATCTGAAGTCTAGAACCCATATCACCAAATGCTATGTTTCCGCAGATGCACTGTTATGTCTTTACAGCGGCCACCATCATTTGCTGCCTGTTTGTGGGTCCCTCTGCATTAATTTTGTCTTTAGTAACTCAAACACTTGCTCTGTTAGGTTAAAATTGGGTGACTCATTTGGCCATTGAAGAAAATCCCATTTCTTTGCCCTGAGAAATGGGACATCTCTCTTTGCTTTTGCCGGATGCTTTGGGTCATTATCTATTTTCACTGTGAAGTTCTGACTGATCAATTTTGGATCATTATATGCACGAATCTGACCAGAGAGTATAGCATTCACTTCACAGTTCATCCTGGTATTTCTATCAGCAGTCACATGATCAGTAGAGTCTAGTGACAGGTTCTACTGGCAGCTAGACATCCCACTGCCATAACACAGCCTCCAGCATATTTGACAGACAATATTGTGCTTTAGATCTATAAATTGTTTCTCTTCTTTTCCATACTTTTCTTTTCCCATCATTCTTTTAAAAGTTCATTTTGGTTTCAAATGTCCAAAGACATTTTTCTGGTTAAGTCTAACCCAGCCGTCCTGTTCTTTAGTGCAACCAGTGGTTTGCACCTTTTTAAAAAACCCTCTACATTTCCATTCATCAAAAGCCTCTCTTGATCGTGGACTGCATGTTGACAGCAACATACCTACCGCTTCATGACTGTTTTTAACATGGTTGTTTTGCCTAACCACAGAAATAATTCTGTCATCATGCACGTTAGTTATCAGTGATTGGTGTGTCATTTGATGTTGAAGTTGGTGCTACTCCTATAACATCATAATGAATGCTACTCCTGGACAAACATTGCAATTAAGCTGTCCTGTTGGTGTTTCTGTCACAGCCAATAACCTGCATGTCCTCTCTCTCCACATCCACGAACCCCTCCATTTCCACATAATTAATTTAGACTTGTTTTCTTTGTCCCCGAACTTTCCAAAGTAAGCTATCTCTCTGACATGCTCAGTTTTAATCCTTTATGTCAATGTTACTCTAAGGTTTTGCTCATCTTTTACTCTTTAATTCCGGTGCCTCTAACTTTGCCTACTTTATACTTTTTTGTCAGCAACAAATCTCCATCCTGTGGTTACCATTATTTCACAAATTACTTATGGTATTCATCCCTATCTGTCAAATCTGTGGCACAATCCTCAAACAGAGTTGGCCTCGCTGAACGAATGGGTCAGACACCGGAGATTTACCTAAAAGGGTTCACATCTCACGTGAGACCAAATGTCAGTGGCTTGTTTATTTATTTCTTCCTTACTTAGTGATCGACTATTTTTATTGATTTATTTGTTAGTGTTATTAACAATGTTTTCATGTTTTCAGTCACAGGTCAGTTATGTTCAGACACAAAACAAAACTATGATTAGGTTTAAGAAAGTGGTTCCAACTGACCTTTTCACAGTGTTGCTTAGTTACTGTAGGTTACGGTGTAGATTTCCCACAGAAGCATAAATCAGTTCTACAATGCCCAGTATTTTATTGCTCTGTCTTTTGTATTAATTTATTTTTCAGTCAAAAAACCTATACCTTCCTCCTTCAACACGATTGGTCAGATGCAGTGACATACCTGAAGCAATACTATTTATGACAACACCAAAATAGTAACATTAGAATGTGCTATAACAGGAGTGGGCAATTAACTTTTCCCAAGGGTCCACATGAGAAACTGGGACTGGGAGAATTAATTGTGCACCCCTGATATAGTGTCACGTTTTATCTTAATGGCAAATATTGCTGGTGTATATAAATGAACAGTAAAAGTCATATACTAAATTAGTCATCTGAAACTCTGTTAGGATGACTGATTATTCAGCAGTTACACAGGCTTCTTGGAGTTATAAATGTTAACAAATACATCATGCTGACGTACAACAACATCATGTTTTAGAAACTATTCAGCATTTATAGTCTCTTCTTATAAATGCTTAACTGTAACAGTGTTTGAGGGGTTAATTACTGTTAAATATTCATAAAACCATCGAAGACTATGTATTTTTCATACTTTATTTACAACATTGTTGACTTTTTTATTGAATATATTCATACACAACCTTTTAAAGTCAACAGACCTCAGTTGTCTTTGTCTGATATCAAGTATCAGCCCATTCGAGTAATAAAGTAGGTTCATACAGCTTAATTAGCATGCCATGTTAACTCTGTGCTGTCTCACCAAAACAGCCATGACATAATCAATCTGATGAGTTGGAACGAATCCCTTGGAGTGCAGCTGATCAATAGCCCAATAGGAAGTTCTCTGGTGTTAAAATGGATAGCTGCAGTATAGCTGAATTAGAGGCGACATAAAAGCTTTCCTTGATCACAAGACAGACAGATGAATGAATCGATCTGTGGAGATTCTTGTCCTTTTGTAAAATTGAAGGCACTCATTAAACCTCCCACACACACCCCCACCCCTTTTATTAAGAAAAGCAATTGAAAATATTTGTGACATATAAACATGTTTGGGCTACAGCTATGAGCACTACACATTTCATGCAGTGTTGGCAAGTTTCATACGGCTTCAAATATGCAGGTAAATTTGCATCACTTCAATGAATTAACTGATTATTCATCCTCTATTGGGACCTACCTGATATCTCACCAGAGACCATCACAAAGGGCTGCGGTTTCCGGATTCTGATGGCATCTTGATACTAACTGCTATGAACTGCTGCACCTGATTGTGAAATCTATTTCTTTTCACCCCAGTTATGTGTGTAAATACCACCGACAGGCTTCCCGCTGCCGTGAATACCGAGTGCCACTACCCAGGGAAAACGTGGGTGTCTGAGGGAACATTTGTAGAATAGAAACACGCGTTATGCCTGTCAGAACTGCCTTTTATTTTTACAGTCTGCCTCTCAGCACAAGAGCCTATGCTAGCTCATGTTAAAAGACTGCACTCAGAAAGGGAGTTTTCGTTGCAGCGAATATAAATGGGGGCAGCGCCTTTAATTGCAACAGAAATGCACTAAGAACAGACGTGGCACGGATCCCATTAATGTAACAAAACTTCTTTGCTGCATTTCTAGAGCATCAGTTCCCAAACATTTTTAAGAGAGCCCAACACAATGGTAGCCAACAAAACTACAATAGATAACTACAATATATGGCTTATAAAAGATTATATGCTGAAAGACTTTAACCATTTTGGAATAATCTTATTTTCTTCAGTGCTAGTAGGTTATACTTAGGGTGTACGAGGTGTACACAAATATTATGAATGTTGTGTTTTTTTTCACACTCCATCTCAGTGACAGGTGGTCTCTGTGATTTTTCCTTTTCATGTGCACAATACTCACTTTGGCTCTCTCACCTCTCATCCAATATGTTAAGAATGGACAGTGCCACAGATGATGGCGGATAGCTTTCTTCCACAAGCAGCCAAAATACGTCCATTAAGCTATTAGCCAAGTGCCGTTTAGCCATTTTAGTAAACTCTAATTCAGGCTGTGTCACAGTCACAGGCTGGCTCTGTCTTTGTGCTGTTTTAAATCTTTCCATCACTCGCTCTGACCATCACTATTTTTGCGCCAGCTAAGCTCCTTAAAAACTTCCAAGCCAGAAAGCCTGTTGAGTTTCTATGACAACCGGCAACCATGAGTTGACACTTAATTCGCTGCAGCATGACTGTGTTTTTAATGTGGTCATTTTTTATTTGTTTTATCCCCCCTTTTGTCTTCGTTTGTTTCTTTAACATGGTTAAAGCACAATAGCTAAACAATTAATGATCAGTCTGAGGGGATTTTGCCTGAACCCCAGGGAGTCACTTTGGCAAGAACTGTTTTTTATCAACACAACTCCACACCAACTAACCAAAGACTTTTTTTGATTAATGAAAACTGCACATGGCTTTTTCATACTTTGAAAAATGCAGTGTTGAAGTCAATAGAGTTCATACTGAATGATTTCTATCATTTTTCCCCCTCCAGCTGCATTTGGATAAACCACATGCAGGGCACTGCCATACTGTAAGTGCACGAATGACAGTAAAGCCAAATGATTTGCAGTCATTACAGTTAGAAGAATTTGCTCTGCCAGCTATGTGGAGACCTATTTTCAAAGTAAAAACTTCATCAGCGGGCACACAGTGAGTTACTATGCATGCAGGCTTGGCCGTGAGTCAGGCATTGGTAATTTCTGACTACCGGCCAAAAATGTAAAGTATATCCCATACTCCCTTGGTGCTTGTGACTTGGATGACTCCTCAGGTAGTTCACGGAAAAAGTAATTACAGCTAATTCAGCCATTAAATCTATTTTGAATCTATATGCTCAGGCCTATTTTATTTCCTGCAGTTTGTGTCAAATGCCATCCTTCTTGCCCACCAGATATAGGCTGACAATGATTCACTTCAGAAGGCGAATTCCAGCAGTAATGTATCAATTTAAATGAAGTAACAGCATCCGGATAGAACCGGATAGAAAAAAAAGGTGAGAACTGACTTACAGTAGTTAGTGAAACTGTTTCCACAAGTAGCTGGCTGATATGACTTTTTAAGGGGCAGCGAGATGGAAAAATACATGTTGTTCCATTTGAGATTTACTCATGTGTGATGCCAACCAGAGCAGAATATTGTTGGAATACCAAAGCCATAACCCTCTCTAGCATTTATTCTCACAGATTCACAGATACGCATGTCTCCCTGGACGACCACGGCCATGCGTTTTGCTGTGACGTCATCTGGACATTTGCTGTGTTTGAAAATGAACGCCAAGCCCAGAGAGACTTTCCCAAAATGTCAGATTGTCTTCTTTCATACCATACCCAACACCTCATGCACTAAAATGACCGACTAAATTTAGTGAAATGCCATACACCCAAAAATACAACAGTAGTGAGTGCATGTTATATTCATGAGCCCCTCTATGATGCTACACATGCAGACGCTCTGCTCACAACGGGCTCCATAATTGCATTCACTCCCATGTCAGGGCACTGTAGTAGCATAAGACATCATGAATATAAAGGTTGCATTATATTCCACAAGGGAAGAAGAAGACAGCGAGGGGGTGGTGGTGGGCATAGAGTGCAGAGTTATCCACAATAGACAGATGGGGAGTTAAAGTCTAAGCTTCCCTAGTGGTTGCCCACTCTTGTCCGTATTGGATGGGTGATGCAAAGGTACAGTAATAAACAGAATGATTAGCAGACAGCAGATGGAGGGTAAGCGAAAAAGCACACACACTACCATATGACAAAATACCTCATTTTTTATACTTGTCAGGACATTCAGCTGACTCATATCCAAGTCCAGACTGCATAACTGTTTCCGAGCAGTCCTGACAACCCTGATATTTTTCCTCTTTAAATCTTTTCAACAGCTCTGTCAGTTACTTGAGTTACTGTAAATCCAATGTCAAATCATTTCCAGAATTCCCTTTTTTCCTTTTTTTTTTTTTTTTTTTTTACAAAAAGTGACAGCTAAAATAAATCAGACTACTCCACTTGCCTCAAGGTGCTTAAGAAATAGAAAAATTTACTGGACGCTCACTTTTAAATGAGTTGTTGAAATTTAATTTAAGTATCTGAGAATGAAAGGACAACTTTTATTACGCCTTCCAAAATGAGATGTGCACATAATTTTACAAAGACTGAAATATATCAATCAAGAGAGGGTTTGATGTCCTGAAGATATAATAAACCCCCTGATCCCTCAATTTCCCTCAAAATGAAACAAATCGAAATCAGCCACTGGAAGAAAATGAGATCTGAAAGCTTACTTTTGGCATTGCACTAGTGAGTAAAATTGATAGATGAAGTTAGATGAGATTAATCACTTAGATTCCAAAATTTTACATTTCAGAATGGCATGTATCCAGTATTAGCTCCAAAGAGCACATTGTTTATTTTCAGTTCCTTATCTGATAGCAAGATATTGACAGTTCGGCTAAACATCTGTAAAGCAAGGGGAAACCCCTGATATTATTATAAGCATTGATCATGCTCAATCAGAATTTGGGCTTAGTCATTAAGGGAGTATAACTCTTAACGACTTCTTGGGTCTAGATGTCTTAAAAACCTGAAGAGGGCGCCAAACTACCCACTGCTGCTGCTCCAGCTGAGGAGAGACTTGCTGCTTCAAATAGAATTTTTCTGTCTCAACAAGTGGAGCATATTATTTCTTTTTAAATTAGCTATAAACAAAGATTTTACTCTTTTATTCATACGAATCACTTGTCACAACAAACTAGATTCTGACTATTTTAACTTGGGTCACAAAATATCTGAAAACAATCAGCTTAGAAATCAGGTTTACTTTTATATATTTATGTAAAACACAATGAATTAATTAATTATTATTAATTAATTAATATCATAAATTGCGCAGACGCCTCACTGGGTTTTGCTTCATATCCCTATGCCTGTTTGATCAGGGATCATACTGTTGAGCCTCTGTCTTTAACCATTTATCTGAAAAGTATACCATTTACTTCTCCACTGGGGAAAATATTACACTAATTAAAACCATTTAATTGAAATTGTGTTGCTAGGAAACAGTTTTTAGTCTCTGCATGCTCTTGATATTACCACTAACACTTAACAGGAAAAAAAAACACAAAACAATAAAGTGGGCTCATTCACAGTATAATATTTCCCGTACTTTGAAATAGTCTGTATGGCCACCTCTGTGTGACAATGGTGAAAGTGAAACACGTGTAAACGTGCATGATATGTCTTTTCTCTCGCTCTCTTTAGAACACTTGTAGTCACTCTAATAGAATATCATCAAACTGAGATTTTCTCAATTTTAGTATTAATTCAAATTTGTCTTTAACAATTTGTGTGTGTAAAATTTTTACTTTGGAGAGTGCGATTGTTATTAATGTTGTGTTCTTTTCAGTTGTTGGAAGATCCCTCAACTTAAATTCAGCTGATCAGTATGTAGACTATGCATTTTGAATAGGTTTTGATGGATGATTGTATTGAATTAAACTACTAGTTTTGAAATTGAAGCAGCAGAAAATGACAAAGTTGACCCTACTTAATCTAACTTAACTCTGCCCATTTACATTTTATTCTAGGTTGAACGAGATAAAGCTCCATGTAATCACCGATGACCAAACGGAGAAGTTGGTTCTTCCATCAGGGATCCCACCAACAGTAGAGGAGCTGCAAGGTGTTGTGAAGGATACCTTTGGGATTTCAAACAACTTAAGTCTTCAGTATTTTAAACCAAAATTTCAGGACTACTTCACTATTCGCAGAAGTGACCAGATAAAAGACAAAGACACTGTGAAGGTTGTTGGCATCACCCTGGTCATCCTGCCAGTTTTCGGCAGCCCCTCTGATCAACTGACTATGACTCATCATCCAATCCAGTTGTATCCAATGCAGACTCTGCTGCAACCACATCTTCTCAGGACACCATTATTCTCAAAAGGCAGAAGTTCACAGAACGTTGTGAGCCCTGGCCAAAGCTGTTCCCCATTCCACAGTCTGCACATGAAACTGAAATGTAACTGGAAAGAGCCACCGAGGAGTATAAAAAGAATGGAAATCTTCTGCCCACCTCCAAAGTAAAGACTGACATTCTCGAGAGGTTGGCTGAAACTGTATTTTCAATTATGGCCTATTCTTCCTATTATTTTGGGGAAAGCACTAGTGAAGAATTTCAGTGCATACAATCTAAATTAATCAGAAAAATATTATATTATAAATTTTGTATATGTTTTAAATTCCACAATAAAAACAATTACTGTTTGAATGTTGTCTTTGCGAAATTGATTCATTTTACTCAGAAAAGAAGTTAAATTAATTTGATTTTCTCTTACTATTCAGTCATTAATTATAATGTTTAATTGGAAAATTAGTGAATCCAATTAGAGTTTTAATTAAAAACAAAAAGTTTTAATTTTTTTGTAATGGATATTTTAGTCATTTTTACTAAACCTTTGCCAGATCGTTAGTAAATTCAAAGTAATTTTTCTCAGAGATTCATTTCAAATGAACTAATTTTTTGTTACAATTAGGCAATTTTAACCTTCAATTTGAGATTTTGTCCCTAAATTCAACACATATTTAAAAGACAATGTCAATAATATCTATTATTGTTTTTTGTTGAAATTTAATTAACATTTTATCTAAATTTTACATAAATCACTTGAAATTAAAATCTACTTAAGTAAATTAAGTGTCACTTTGTTGCCATAGGTTTTTTAAGTAACCTCTTGTCACAGTTTTTACAGTGTAGGAAGAGCTGCATACACCAGACTAACACAGACATCCCACTATTTCGGGCCAAAAGTAGTCTGCTGTAGCAGATGAGTGCTACATGACAGACAGCACCTCATCCACCCTGTCTGATAAAGGAGGAATGGTGAAACATGAGCAGGCGGCGGTGTAGACTGTTTTTGGGTGGTGATTGCAAAGGTCTGTCAAAGCTAGATCTCTTGAATTCCAATGCTTCCATCTCCCTCTCTCTCCCCCTCTCTCTCCTTCTCTCAGCATCCAGCAGCTGCGCCTCTCATGCCTTTCCTGACGCTGAGCGAAGCCTCCCATACAGATGAGCGCCTGGAAGCCACGCACCTCTTGACGTAGCTACAGACCGGTTGCGGTGCCACTCTGTCTCCGTAGCACGTATTGCGCAACGTGACCGCTGCTCAACTGGCACCACGGCGGGCACATCCGGCTCCCACCGTCGCCTGAAATCGCCAAAAAGTGGTGTGGTGACGCCGAGACAACCGAAAGCATCGCCGGGGAGCTGTGGATAAACCATCCGGCTGCTCCTGACCGGTCTGGACCCTCCCCTCCCCTTGCCTTTCTTTCTTTTCTTTTTTTTCTTTTTTTTGCCACCGGGAGAGATGAGTCGAGCGCGCGGCATCGGGGTGCAGTCGGGATGTGACTATGTGAGCGCGAGAGCCTCCACTGTATACAGCAGCAGCTGGACTACTTTAAAGCGCAGAAGGTGAAAAGTGACAAATCTGTCAGTGTTTTTATTATTATTATCATTATAATTACTATTATTATTATTATTATTATTATTAAGCAGAGGAGGTGCTTTCGTTTGACAGCTCACAGTCACCGCAGCAGTAAGCAGCAGAAGCAGCAGCCGTGGAGAGAGCTATGTTCGTGGGTACCGAGCCGCAATCCGCTTGTAGTCGAAAGAACCTGCGTGTCCCCGCGGGTCTTTGCTAAAGTCTACGGAATCGGTGGAGCTCACCTACCTGCAGTGGAGGAGAGTTTTTTCTTTTTTTTTTGTTCCAAGGCCAGGCTTTCTGCAGCCCCACTCCCCGCGCCTGCCTGCTTCTCCACGTCCTCCGTGGTGGTTGTGTCTCCGCGAGCGCTCCGCATTTTTTGGGATTGCGTGACACTTCCCATTAAACCGACCGTTACCTGACTCTGTTCTCCTGCTGCGCCCATACATACCTTTACAGCGAACAGTTGGCGGAGGGAGGGGTGGGGGAGTCGGGGTCTAAATCAGTCTTACGTGTGGATCGGAGCGGTGCCCGTGTCTATGCACCTCAGCCACACCGCCCCGGAAAGGACTTCTCGCTTTTGAGAGCTGGATATGCAGAGATTAACGTGAAAAGGATGGATCTAACTATCTGTGTTTTGGGGCTGTTGGCGCTCATCGTGGACGGCATCCGTTGTCAAGGAGTGTATGGTGAGTTTTTGCAATTTACTCCAAATGCGATAATGACCTTGTAAAATGGAAGGGAAAAAGTGGTTTCTCATAAATCGCCTGTTGTAATCCCCTTTAAATTCACAAGGAGAAACGAATGAATGAAAGAAATGCAAAATCAGCTTGCCCCAGGTTGACAAAGCAGGTCTGAATGTCACGTTTGAATAAGGGGGGCTCCGAATGCCCCGAGGTTATACAGCAAATCGCGTGTGTAGCCAATCATACACAGCCCCTTTTCTCATCCAATCCATCACTCACGGTGGTCGGTGAGCAGGCTAAATTTAGGAGGGAGGGGGGCATCCAGTGGATTGTTACAATGAAGCATGCTAGATTTTGTCTCGAATCCTTCCGACTGCAGATGATTTGTTAGTTATAATTCAAATGGTGGACGTGGCAAGCACCTTACATTAGGCCAGATACATTTTTTTGAATGTCATCCATTAAGGCTATAATCTGTTGAGCAGCGACACTTGGCACGCACAGTCATGAATGGTTTTCATGTGTGGTGGATCAGTCTGCCCACCTCTTTCGTATGTCTGTCTGTCTGAATTTGTCTCCCTCTCCCAATAAACACGCTTAGCAAGGAGCACACATTTCCGTCTGTGGTTGTGCAACCAGTGGCACAGATCACATCTCAAGTGAATCGTCATCCACAGAGCACCGGCAGCAGCAGCAACAGCAGCACTCTGAGTGATTCATGTGCCCTAACATGGGACATGGACTTGAGTTGGACAGCCCTGACCTCTCTGTAGTAACAGTGGCTGTTAGGGGACATTGTCAGGTCAAGTTAAGATGTGGGATTGTACGTTTCAGAGGCCGTTGCCAAGCGCTTCAAAAGATCTTTGTTGCCATGGTGTGTGAGTGTGAGCGCAGAGATGATGTAGCAAGAAAAGGTTACTGTGAGCATGACAGGAACAGTCATGGTGTTGCATCTGACCAATGATGCGCCAGGATTTTATCTGTTCTCCTCCTCTGGAGAAAGGAGGTAAATGAGATAATAAATCACAGCATATGCCCCAGCAGCCGTGGCATGACTGTTCATTTGCTTATACAGTTATTCCAATTACCTTATTTCTCCCACACCTGACACCTGTTGGAGCGTTATTTCACATTGAATCACATCTGAAAATGCGAAGGGTGCGCACACACACACACACACACACACACACACACACACACACACACACACACACACACACACACACACACACACACATTGATTTTATATCATCTTCAAACCTCAAAGCGGCACTCATTAAGCAGTCTCAGATTTGTACTTTAGGTGTTGTTGTTTGGAGTTAGCGAATTACTCGAGTTACGTATTAAGCCCGAGGGCAGAAGTTCTCATCAAACATTGATGCCTAAAGAAATCATTGCTTTTGCTCGATTCAATAACCACTAAAGCGGCCTTGCGAGATATATTCAGGTCAGGCAGGCATGACACTGACTATCAAAACTGATGTCTGATTAAAGCTGTGGATTCTTGGTGTGAGCAAACAGTCTACAGTGCAGCATGTGCAAGCTCATTAGAAGGAGTCATAGCCCATAGTGTTTGATATGATGTTGAGAGAGTGGTAGGTGTTGGGCTTGTAGCAGCAGCAGAAGGGACCGGGTGGGTGGGGGGAAGGTTTAGCAGATGGAACTGTTTGGACGTTCTGTGTTTGCATGTATGTTGTGCAGGCTAAAATGTTCCCCTGAGCTCTGTCAGCCCCCCCGACTTTCCAAAATTTGTGTGCCTCAGTAAAGATTTGCATAAGTCTTGCTTTCTAATCCCACTAACACAGTAATGGGAGATGAGCTGCACAGGTAGAGATAGACAGGTATAGGTTCTCAATCTCAAACTGTTATTCTATTCTTTTGAAAAATGACAAGGTATCGGCAAAAACCTCTAAACTATGCTTAAAGCAAGCTGCGTGCATCTCTTGGGAAGCGCTGTCAGTAAAAAAAAAATCTATTGGTGAGGTTCAAAAGTCAACATTTATTATTGATAGTGGCAAAACATTTGCATGTCCCCGTCAATGTATGCACTGAAGGGTCTGACGCATGGAGGGTGTGGGAATTGTGCACCAGGTGAAAGGCAGTGAGTGGGTGACTGGGTAATGCGAGAAGGGTTGACACATGAAAGTAGCAGTTACCAGGATTTCACGAAAGCTTTCAGGCAGAGCAAAGCTTCACTGCGCTGCACTACATTTGTCACATCTTTGAAATTGGAGTAAAAAAAACAAACAAATTAGCAATAGATATTCTTAGTTTCACATGGTGAACTGCATTTCAATATTCACCCCACTAGATTTCATTATCTTCTTTTTGTTACACTCAAACCATCTCCTATCTTTCCTTCCCACAATTTCTAAATTGACCCCAGTGCTTACAAATGGGACAATTTGCAAAAATGAGACTTTCAGCGATTAGTTTTATCCCTGAGCATTGCTGTACGTCATCATCGGCCGAGTAAATGGTGGAATCATGGTGTAGTAATGAAGAAATCACATACTAGTGTGTTAAGTGGTGCTGCCAGAGTCATTAAAGAGGATTGATGAAGGCTAGTCATCCCTCCATGACTTCAGGCCACAGTGGGAAAAGGAGACACCACTAAAGTACAACATCTGCTCCTCTCACTCCACTCCCTCCCTAATTCTTGCCTCTTTTTTCACACTTCTCCAGAAGATTGCTCTATTATGCCCACGTCTAATATTTGTTGCATTCCAGATATCCAGTAGGCCAATAACTGCTCCACCATCATAGCAAAATGGAGCTATCCCAATGCGTACAAACCTGGAAATATTCTCAAATGACATTAATGTGTAATGGCAACCAAGCTGTACTAAATAACAATATCAAAAGACTACAAGGGAACATGGCTCCTGTGATATCTCGGAAGTGTTGTTATGCGTGTTACTTTTCTGGAGATGTTCTTCCTCAGTATGTTCTCTTTGCATCAAAGTCAGTCGGCGACAGCTTCCATGGGATGTGCAGATGTTCCCGATCTCGTTTGTGTTTTGCTACTTAAGAGAAAAAAGTTCCTGCTGCTTCCCCTCCCATTCCACTTCTCCCTCACTCGCTTCGCCTTGCTCTCCCCATTTCTCACTTGCTCTCCCTCTCTCTCGTTTGCATTGAAGTCCAACCAATTGGTGGGGTTTCTTTTCATGAGCCCCGGTTCAGACGCTTTGGCTTCTAAGCTATGCAAATGCATTCTGCCAGTGAAACTAAAGCCGTCTTTGTTGGTTCTCAGAGGCCTCCTCCACAGAGTCCTTCATCATTCCCTTGGATCGGGACCCTCACATTTCCCACCGTAATGAGACCACGGATAACTCTATCGCTTCTCCTCCCTCTCACTTTCTGTCTCTGTTTCCTTGCCTGTCTATCTCTTTCCTGTCTCTCCCCCCACTCTCTGGAGGGAAACTGTACGGATGGACGTCTACAGTATATGTGCTTCAATCAGTGGTAAAATAGGATATGCAGCTCAGTATAGCCCAGAACAAGCAATCTGGTGCAGTGGAACTCTTTGCTGTGCACATTGGGGATTACTATGTACCCCTGGGTGGGGCTTCAGATAGCACCAACTTAATCAAACCGAATGTCAGTTCTCTTTGGACCCAGTCCTCTGAGATTGGCACTGAATATACAGTGCAGAGACAATGTTTGATCTTGAAGTCTGAAGCACTCCTGCCGTACTCAGTTCTCACTGGATAATCCTTGACAGTTTTACTTTAATACCCTAATACAGTGTGATTAAGGTGAAACATGTTTTCCATTGTGGTGAATTTTGGAAACCAGATTTCATAATCTCTCCAAATTCAAGTTAAAGCGGTGCTCCATCAAATACTATTCTTTTTTTACAGGTATTCTTATTATCAATTAGTATGCCTACTGGAGCAAGAGAGGGTGAGCAGATCTGATTTTTAGTATGGGTAAAAGTCCATCACCAAACCGTACATGGTAACAATGCACTGCCTTTTGTAAATACACCTGAATGCTGATGCCTTTGAAGAAAAAAATGTAAAAATGCAACACACTGTCCATGGACATTTTTTATGTCCTAGACTTTGGTTGGTCGGGATGTTGCTGGTTCAAGTTTTTGTTACTTAGCTAGCAGAGCATCAGGACTGAGACTCCTAAAGCAATTAATCAGTCCCAGCAAGCATTCATCTTGAGGATGTTTTAAAATGTTGAAAACAGCAGTACTGTTATAGATGTGTGGTGCAAGGAGTATAAGACTCGTAAAAAAGCAATTACTTGGGTGCCTCTGATGTCTGATTTTTTTTAATTTAGGATGACCTGCTCATATTGATTTTTGCCAATTTTGATTTTCTTTTTAAGAACTATAAATGACAGCAAATGCAACAACAATCAACTTTTCTTCACTGCCTAAAGAAATTATTAAACTTTGCAATCTTCCCCAAACTGCTCTAAGATACTTGATCATCTTTCATTTAAACAGCTTAAAATAAAGTGGTGTGTGAAGTGATCCAAACCCACCTTTACCTTACAAATCTAACCAAAAGCAGGTGCAACAGATTCACACAAAAAACAAATATGAAGTAACTCCATCATTTTCCAGCATGTTTATAAATTCACCAGATAATAGAACATACTCTTTTCTCTTTTTCACTCACCTCCATAATTTTCCTCAAAACTGCTTTGATGCATTGATTGCTCATTCTGAGGCTTCTGGATAACTTTAGCTTTAGCCACTTTGCATTTGTTTGCTTATTTAAAATGGTTAAGTACACCCTGGTAAGGGTGATTTAAGTGATTAGCTGTGTTGTCACCGACAGTTTGCTTTGTCGAACTTTGTATCTTTATTTACAGCAAGGAGCTTCCATTCTAATGACATGTTAGATGCTATGCCCATGTTGCGTATCCATGAAACAACCAGCTTGTAATTGAACATATGGGAGGCTGAGCAGATAGACATCAGGCCTCCCAGGTCACAAATCTGGGAGGAAAAACACAGAAAATCGACCCATGCCGCTTCCTGTTCTATGTGTGGATATGATTAAAGTTTTGGGGGGCTTTTGTGGCTCAGAGCAGTGCTAATGTTTAGCTAGCAACATGTGATTATGACTTCTCAGGCAATTAATGAGTCCCAGCAAGTGTTTATCTTCAGGGTGTTTTAAAATACTGAAAGCATTAGTACTCCTTTAGCTGTGCAATGCAAGGAGTACAGGAATAGTGACAAACTTATATTCTTTAAATTTATGAAAGATAAGAAATTAAATTCAGGCATTGGCTTTTATAGGGGGTTATTGTAGAAACACTTAATGAACGGTGTAAAAGAAACCGAACAATTAACACTGTAAAACTATACTGTGTTTTAGATTACAATAGGTACACTATAATAGCAGTTTAATGCAGAGTACTTTACTGTAACCAAATTTATTTAGTCCTTGCTGCCTAGTGACCTGTCCTTCAAACTTCCTTCTTCCTTTAACATTGACTTGTTTTGCTTCCAATTCAAAGCTGGAGTAAGTTCTATGACATCAACGTGATGATCAATTTTCTCAGACTTTCTGAGGCTTCAGAGCTGCAGGAGATATTCTTTTGTATTGAACTGTTTTTTGTTGTAGACATACCACTCATGTAAATCTCTGGATAGGCCCTTAAATTGTTTTTCGGTGACATGGCGCTTAGCTGTGAAGCCAAGAGGTCATGTTTGTTGCCTGTGGTTGTGATCCTGTGGGATGTGTGTCTGTGTGCGCTCTCTGTGCCTCTTTTGGAAATTTTGAAAGATACTTTGCGTAGCTTGGCAGAAGGCAGAATTGGACACAGAGTTGTAAGCTTTAGGGTTGTACAGTAGTGGGGATTTTAACAGTATTGTCAACTACAACAATGTCCTCTGCACAGGAAATAAGCAATTGAATACTTCTCCATAGTTGAAAGCCAAGATAGAGTTGTGCACAGCCAGTAGGAATTGAATATGCTTTCAGTATGGATGTTCATGGAGTGTAATATTTTTCTTCAAGATTTGTGATCCAAACTATAAAAAATATATATAATGCAGCTTTGGCTATTTTGCACACATCATGAACAGCTGTAATACTCTCCTCCTCCTGCTTTGAGGATTTGGATAAGTTCAGGAACACAATTTACCTCTGGATCATTCAAGGCCAAATCCCTACCACAGACCAAAAGAAGCTTATTGTAACCTGGCTGGCTGCTTGAACTGTTAAGCCCACATCCCCAAACCCTGAGCTACTTTTCCTCCCCTACACAGTACCGAGGACAGGAACCTGCTGCTAATGATGTTGTCCTCATTCATTCATTAAGATACTTTCTGGTGCATGTCTGGACCAACCTTTACTTTGTAGTTTATTTAATTATTCTGTGCTTTTAATGAAGTCTTGCATGCCCTCTAATCTGCAGAGAAGCCCCCTCCCCTGCACTGAACCAAAACAGATATTTTCCTTTTGTCTCCTGACATTTTCATGAAGTGGTCATTTTTCACCTTGAATCATTAAAAACAAGATTGAAATCTTAAATGTCAAACTTTGGTCCTGCTAATATTAAAGTGTTCAATTGCAAAGCTTTTATCTGTAGTGATTTCATTTCATGTAATAGTGTTAATATCCGCATGTCGACAGGCACATGGTTAAACTCAGATAAATTAAACCTACAATATCTTGGCTTTAGAAGCCAGACTGGTCAATAACTATGGTGCATTTGCAACATGACGTATGACAGATGTTAATTCCAGAACAAGACTCTCTTTGGCAGTGCAGAATGCTCCCTTTTCTTTTCACCCCCAGTCTCTTATGCCGTTTACATGAGATAACTGGAACATCTGTGAAGGGACTGTCATTTAGACAGATGCAGGTAATTAATATTTAAATACTATTAACTACTGCAGTATTGACCAAAAGCAGTAGTGAGCCTAGAAAAGTAATCTGCCAACCCTGACGTGATTGCTTATAGTTAGATAAGGAAGTGCAATATTTATTGTTCTTATGGTTCTCCACATTTCTATGGTCTAAACACATCTAGTGATGCTAGTGGATAATACAGTAGCCTAATATGTTTCCTGACAGTAATAGAATTTTATTTTGTACAATTTTAAGTATCAGGGCATGCTGACCATGTAATGCAATGTGACATCCCATGTTCCAGTCAGACAAGGACTCTTCATGTGATCCATCATCTTTCACAATGTCATTTCCTTTCTGTGCTATACTCAATACCTATAAAGTAAACATTGCCAACAGCTACATATGAATGACACTGATCTGTAAATGTCATTTATGGCTCCAGTTTAAGCATAAAAGATGGAGATTTACATGCACTGCTAGCGTATTCTGACACTGGCCTCATGCAAATCTGCTTTGAAAAATGATTCCTATTTTCTGCTCGCACTCGGGAATTGGATAAAAAAAAAAAGAGGAGTTTTCTTTAGAGAAGGTGAGGGAGTGCTGCTGTTTTGCATTATCTCAAATCCCCTGCATACTGTTAGTCCACCCACGAAGGATGTTCCATAATGTGTTACCTGAGGATAGAAAAACTGCGTCGGACTGACATCTCCATCACCCATTCATTTTGTTTTGTTGCTATTTTTATTATTAGTGCATGGACTTCAATGAACTCCACCCATAAAAAAACAATTCTAGTAAGACAGAGTGAATGAACACGGTTGTCAGTTTATAGAGCATTACATTTCCAGAGTAAGCAGTCATAGTGGTAGGTCTTTACTGGAGTAAAAAATGCAACACTCCACTCGAACATTTACAGTAAGAAGGAATAAACATACAACAGAGTAAATATTACCACTTCCAAATGTGAGAGGTTACAACAACAAATTTACTATGGATGCAATCAGCCAGCTGTTTCCATTTCTATTATGAGAATGATATCTTAACTCTGGATGCTTACTGATACCATGTATTGGTCTGATACCAGTGTTATTGTAACGACTATACTTGTAAAGTAGATCATACTTTGGTGATTTAGGTAACATATGGTTCAACTTAAACATATTTATAGAATATAAATTAACACGAATGAAATAAAAGTATGTAAAAACTATTTATTTATTTGGTTCATAAAGACACTCATTAGGCTGCTGCACACTGCTGTTACTTGGAGTTGGGCTAGTTTTCCCTTTTTCGTGCACAGCTCTAGTTCCAACTAGTGTCCTTATAAGTTCTCTCAGAATGAACGTAAAGAGTAAATTTAATAAATAAATAAATAAAGCCAAAACATGCAAGACAAGTGGTCCCCGTAAAGGTGGGAACAAACTTGTTTCAACACTTGGGGCAAAAACACATAGTTGAGTACAAACAGGCTAAGAAGACTCAGGCAGAGGAGATGCTAGCAGCTTTTGATGCGCAACCCTTGTACAGCTGCTGTTATTGCGTGTATATTTATTTATATTTAGATTTCTTCATACATTCTTATATAGTTCTATACTGTGTATTGTGTATTTTGTTGTACAGTTATTTTATTTTCAACTTTAATTTATATATTTTATCTTATTCTTCCCAGTTAAATTTACCCTTCATTCTAATTTGTGTTGTACAGTTATTTCATTTTTAACCTTAATTTATATTTTATTCCTTCCTAGTTAAATTTACCCTTTTTAATTTTTCATATTTATTTCCTATCTTATTCATAGCCTTTCCTTTTTTGTTTTCTTTAGGTCACGAGCAGTTGTCCAAGCATTTCACTACATATCGTACTGTGTATGACTGTGTACGTGACAAATAAAATTTGAATTTGAATTTGAATTTGAACCCAAAAGGAAACAAATGACTCAATTGAGCACTGCTGCAGCACTCGCTAGTTTGATTTGAAATTAGTGATGCATGGTGGAAACGAGGGACTTTAAGTAGCTACTTAGGCTACTTTTATTCTTACATTTGACCCATGTTGCATCACTGGACATAAAGCTGTGTTGCTGCTATATCACAGTAACGCTGCTGCTAGCACCTTGTTTCAGTAGGTCCACACTTTGAATTCTGTCTGTTATTAATGACAATATCAGCAAAGAATAGGAAATGCTCCTCATTTACTTAGATATATAAATGCTACTCTCTTTAAGCTGAAAGTGTTGATAAAGCTGTTTAGTATTTTTCCCTACAGTATATTGTTATAGATATCATGGCAGATTTTCTTTAAATATTGTTGAGGATATATCACCCACCCCTACCGAACATACAAATAAAAGCTTTTGGCCTTGCTTCGAATACCTCAGAATTACTGACCTTTTGCTGTTAGCTTTTCCTGTGCTACATTAGCCCCTGCCATTAGCTGCTGCTGTGAGATAGTGAAGTAAACACAGAACATCTCAGAACTAAAATGAATGGATCGGCCCATAGATTGACTCCACGCCACCAATATCACGGTGAGGATTGTTTCGGTTTTCTGCAAAATGGATCAAAAGCTCTGACTCACAGCTAAGTGAATCATTCATTAACATCTCACACTGTATTTGCTTTGTTGTATCTGAAATTAAACTCATTAGCTGAATTTAGTTAATCACATTCCGCACTAAATTTCATTTTTTCTAACATATACTCATGACACAGTTTGTCTGTTATATGCTTTGCAGCTTGTTCAGCTCATGAGTGCTGTATGCTGTATAGGGATAGATAAACAAGACCAGATGCATAGTGAGGAGCTGTAACTGTATATGGTGCATGTTGATAAGAACAGATGAAAATACCCCTTTACCCAGGTTTAGAATTTGTGCATAAATGGAATAAACAGATGTATTTATGCTTCCAGAGAATGAGACAAAGTGACTGTTATTGCAAAAGACTGTGTCAAAATTCATTTTGTACATCGATAATTCATGGGTTTTCAATATCACATGAGCTATAACAACTGCTAACCTTATACTGCTATTATATTTGTTAAGCCTGCAAATACAGTATATACAGTATATTTTTAAGATGTATTCAGCGACTTGGCTTTCAAGCTCTTTTCACTCTGAATGTGTTTTTATATCTTGAGTTATCATTTCCACAATTGGCATCACTTCAAATTACAGAGAATTATACATGTTACCCAGCTTCAAAGTGACACGAATGATGAAAGCACCTCATTGAATATGAATTACTCCTGTCTCAAGTTATGCATCTTGCTCGATTGAATTGTCTTTGTTAAGACAAACTGGCAGGACCTACATTTACACACATGAAGTACAAATCACTCAGCAATCCCAATAGGTGGCTTACAAGAGCAACAGAGATCCTTTTAGCAGCACTGTGCAGGAAATAAAAAACAAAACAAAAAAAGAAAGCCAGGGAAGGATTGGTACGTTGTGGCACCCACAAGAGGCTAATGCCAACCTTCAACTATGTCACTTCAGCCCACACAGGCATCCTTCCTAAGTGCTGCTCCTGTGAAGTGATGTCTGTTGTCATGGTGACAGTATGTGAGCCTGGCATTGCACGTCCTCTGACTTCACCGCTGCCTTCCTCGCTCGCTTCTTCCTTCCCTCTCTCCCTCGCAGCCTACCCACATTCTCTCCTTCCCCTCACATGCCAGCAAATCAATCGCTGAAACAAATGTGAAGTGATTGCAGAAGCGCAAGCTTCTCGCAGCATCCTTACAATTGCGCAAGAGAGCAGATAAAATTGCTGTGTGGCGTGGAGTGGGTCGGGGGAGTGGGGGTGGTGTTGGGAGGGGATGATGAGGCGAGGGTGGTGGTGGTAGAAGGTTGGGTTGGTGGGGGTGTTGAGACAGAGTCTCTTCAAAATTCAGCACTGTTTCATTGCTGAGGCAACTCTAGGATGGAGCTTAGTTATCTTTTTAGAAAATACTGCTTAAGCTTCTCTGACAAGAAGGAACAGTAGCAAAGTACCTTTGTTGACAATGATGACTTCAGTAGTTTCACTTCAGAATAAATGCCAAACATGCCATGCAACGCAGAATGGGGGACCTTCCTATAGAGACAACTTTGCATAAATCTCCTAACAACTCTTCTCCCCACCTAATAGTGAAAATGCATTTTTCCCCTCTTCTCTTAAATGTAGGCAGTAACCTATTGGCAAAAGGAGACCGAGCCTGTGGAGTTGTACTGTGGCTCTGCACAGGCACTGTGAAATTTTAACACAGATGACCGTGCAGTTTGTGTGAGTGTGGAAGGATGTGTACTCGTTTTCTGTGTGCGTGCGTGCTTTTTCATCTATCTAGGGCAACACTTTGCTGAGATATTAATTTAGCAGTGTGATTTATGACCATGTTCACACATCATTCTGTCGAAGCAGGACTCATCATGGATGGCGAACGTGCCTGAAAGTGCCTGTGAACGTGTGATTTAGTCATTATGTATGCTTTTGTACTTGCTTTTATACTTACTGCACCTCCCACCATTTTTAAAAGGATATCCAACTGAGTGCTAAGCCCTTTTTTGTTATTTAGCTTTCTGTGTATCCCTCAATAGTATCTAAAAACCTTATTCTTCTAACAGAAATTCACGATGTAATAACTAATCTCTTTAGCGCCATGCTCTCTTCATCTCTCCACCAGACACAGTATATCCCAGAGGCTGTTATACCCATGGGGATAACCTCAAGCCCTGCACTGTCAGTTAATGGCTTCCTATGCCAAAGCAAGCAAAGTCATCTCTAGTACGCAAAGCACTTCTTCATTGAGATTTTGTTCAGTGGAAAAAGGTGGAGGAAGGAAGGTATAATGCAGATCTCGCAGAGTTTTTGCCCAGTCCTGCACGTCTGCTGTCTTCCCTCGTGTTTATCCTGAACACTTCTGCAAAGGCTTTGCTCAATTTAAGTATAGTAGCCACGCATCAGCTGTTCAGAACAAGAAATGCCCAGAATCTGAGAAAAACTAGTTGACTCGTGCTGTCAGCAGCGCCCACTTAGAAATCCAAGATTTGTGCTGCAGTAATTAGCGGTGGCTCTTGAACGAGTCTATATGTGTCTGCTCAGCATCACATGTGTTTCTTTTTGGAGAGCTTGCAGTTTCTTTGGCCAGTTCAGATTTTTGACATCAGGTCAGAACCTACAGATTTAAAATTTGTCTTGTTCTGTACCCCAAGAAACCCTACCTGCTACTAAGAATTCTTCTGTGTAATTATCAATAAATGTTCATGATTAAACTTTTTTACTAACTAACTTCCAATTTGTTCATATCTACACTTGTTAGAAAGCCTGCTGTAACTCTCGCTCAAACAAATATCAAAATAAAGTGCTCCCAATTGTCGCTTTTCTATATAAATAAAACTAATAACTGCAGTATATTCCACTTCATCTAACATGAACAACATGTCTGCATCTCTCTGTAATTAGCCTAGACCACCAAAGCATTAGTCTGCTCTTCTGTGCCACTATGTTCAGCTTTTATGGGCACTTGAAACAATACTGAATGAGCTGAACAGGCTGTGTTAGAGCTGAGGCAAATAAATGTTGAATAGAATTTACTTTAGATGAAATTATTGCGTTGCAGAAAAGGAGGAACCAAGAGTGACTATATGAAGGTTGGTAAAGCCTTAGAAAAATAAGGAAGAGTGCATCAGATGATGCACATGCGATTTAGTGGCTATTGCACTTACATTTAGAGAAATGATGTCAAATGTTGTTTCAAGAAATAGCATATTGCTACCAATTATCAAAGTTGCTGTCTGCACTGCTGCAGCCTGTAGTTACAGTCATATGATAAATAAGATTTTCACAGGACTCTGTTCTTTTCGGGGGTTCTGTAGGAGTTTTGCTGCTCTCCTTGGGTTTGTTGCCCTGTTGTATTGCCCATTCTGGGCTATACTTTAGCTGTTGGACAGATGGCCTAAAATTTGACTCTAAAATAATTTGGTATACAGAGGAGTTGTTGGTCAACTCAGTGACTATAATGTGCCCAGGTTCTGTGGCTGCAAAGCAGACCTAAATGACAGCTCCTGCATCACTGTGGGTGTTAAGAGTTTGTGCTAATATGCTGTTTGGTTTTAGCCAAACGTAGTGCTGTCCATTTTGTCCAAAGAACTTAGTTCCATAAGATCTGTGATTTGTTCAGATTCAGCTTTGTAAACCTAAGCCGTGCTGCCATGTTCTTTTAGAGAGAATAGGCTTTCTCTTGTCAGGCCTTCCAAACAACCCATACTTGTTCAGTCTTTTTCTAATTGTGCTGTCACGAACTTTAACATTTAACATGCTAACTGAGGCCTGTAGAGTCTAAGATATAGCTCTTTGACTTTTTGGAGCATTGCAGATTATGTCTTGAGGTGACAGTATATTTGCCACTGCTGGAAAGATTGTGGGTTTGTGTTAGCGCATACCTGAATGCTCCAGACTAGCAAACTGGCAAGACGTCAGCTTTTATAGAGGACCTCACACTCACTGATGATCAGGTAATCAAGTACATTTGCTTAACAACACCTGACTGCTTAATTTTGCTCTGGACTGCATAGAAACCTTTTTTCACACGACTGTATATTTCTGATGAGGTGATCATACTGGGCACAGGGTAACAGACTCTGATGTACATGCATATTTGACACTGATCTCTTAAAATGTTAGCAGTTATGGCGAATTCCTGTTTCACAGAGATCAACATACAGAATGTCATGCATATATGAAACAGTGAGAATCAGTTGAATTCAGAGCCAAACAGAGTTTTCCCAGTCTTAAGAAATACCAACCTCACTTGCCCAAATATCTGAATAGAGAGAGACAGTTGGTAGTCCTTTTTACTTGTCTTTCATGTCAGTTAGATGTGTTTAATCTTAAGCTGACTGAAGCCTAAAGGAAGCCTCCTCAAATGCCATGTTCACAGCTTAAGCTGACCTCCTGGCCTTATTTTCATCATTTCTGCTTCTCCCAGATTCCCTCCATTGCTATTTCCCTTGTTTACAATAATATTACTCCCTTTTTATTCAGCGTACTTCCTAAGAATAAGAAACGGTCTTGTTCGAGCTTTCTAGCGCCTCTTCAGCCATGTGATTACCATGCGACGGTTGCTAAAATATATGTTGGAGCACAGTTTATATCTGTCTGTCTTTTGGTTGTAATCAAAGGTCTCTCCGCAAAGCAGAAAAGCTTCCCTCAACAGCGTTTTTTTTTTCTTTCTGATGCTAACAGCCAGACTCACCGTGGATTTTATCCTCCAAGCTCAATTGGGGGTTAGCTTGATTGTGTGAAATTGCAGATCAATAGTCGATTTGATTGTTTAGGGACTGCTGTGTCAGTCCCAAGTTCTTCAAGAAGAACATCAGTATTTTAGTGATTTATTCTAAAAAATAGTAAATATAGATTCCCAGCTGATTTTGACCACAGACATTCGATATCCATATTACCTGCAGGATTGAAATAAATGTTAATGCGTGCCTCTTTTTGTTATGTTGTAGGTGTATTAATCAAACGCATCTAGTGTATTTCCCTGTGGTGACACAGGTGACTTAACACTACACAGATATCAGAGATTTATCAGCTTCACTAAAGGAGAAGTGGTGCTCTAGGCCATTTCATCATGTTATTAAACGAAATGACTAATCTTGTATAATTAAAAATATACTACAAAATCAATTTTATTGGATGGTCGGGTGGAATATGATTTCCCTCTTGCCTTCGGGACCCTGTTTTAAAGTAAAAGGAAATATTAAAATCATTAACTAGTGTAGGTAGATGTAATAAAACATATACTGAATTCTTTCATTCCAGGATGCTGTGATTTAAATGAGTTGAGTTTTGCTGGTTTCTGTGCTCGGTGTGCTGATGTGGAACCATGTAGTTATTAAGTTTGTAGTTAAGTTTGTTGATGTGGATATTAAACAGCTAGAAATCCCTGCTTCTGCCACAAGAACCGAAGACTTCAAAACAGCTTATAAATACGCCAATAAACCTCAACATATTAGTGGATGTGCGGCTCCTCTTGGCTCATCAGAGGAGTCCATGCAAATCTGGTAATAGAGTCTCTGAATGCATTAGTAATGCTCTCCAAAGAGGTGGGACCTGGGTGGTGTTTCCATATTGCTATCCATATTTATATCATAAGCCACATATCAACACATGCTGATAATATTCATGAATTCTGTAGCTAGTGATCCAGCTGAAGCAGAATAGCAAAATGTGGCTGCCCCCCCTCTGCGGTGAGTGCCTCCTGTAGTGGGTGTCTTACATGTTGATGTATGTGTGGGTGCACGCGTGCACTTTTGTGAATGTGTGTGTCTGTTGTTGTGTGCGTTCCCCGTGGATTTCTATGATGCTACCGAGGTAATTGGATGTGTGACGCCCACCAAAAATCCCCTTTAGCCCTGGGCAAGCGCTCTTTCAATCCCAGCATGCCTCTGTGGAAAGCACAACCCAAAGGAAGGCTTATTCTTTCAACTGGCAAACATCAAATGGTTCCCTGTTCTCTCCATCACAGGCTCTGTCTCTCTGCTCTGCTGTAGCGTTAGGGGAAAGCCCATTAACATGTAATGACAAGACCGTACACATGCGTGGCAGTCGTAGAGGAACACAGAGTTGAGGATGCACACTGTGCTCACCACAATTTTCCTCGTTAATAAACGTTGATTTTTTTTTTTAGTGACAGCTGTTAGGAAGATTGGGGAAATTATTGTTCACTTGTGGAGCAGATACAGCTTTAGGGCAGAAGCTCGAAAGTATGAGGGGAAGTTAAACTGTCCCTGATGGGTGGAGATGTGCCTAAGCCATGGAAGACCATCAGAATTTAATTAAGGCAGTTTAGCTGCTGTAGTTTGAACTTTGATTATGTAAGGAATGATTAATACATCAATAATAGCTTCTAAACAAGCAGCAGAATGAGGATTTAAGTTATTTGCAGTATTGTGTTGTAATACTGGATACTCCTGTGGAGATGCGCTGCTGTGTTTGCGGCACAGACATGGCACGTTCAGTTCTTACAGCTGGTATATTTAAGGATTGCAGCTACAGTTATTTTCATCCAGGGTCAGGAAGTGAAACTGCATAGGCATCATTAGTGTTTTTAATGCTTCTTTATGCACCCCTTCATTATCTTCTTTCTCTTCTTCTCTCCTGATACCACGTTTTCTTCATCAAAACTGGCAAAGATGATCTTCAGGCAAAGCCTCACAAAAGTTGTCATATGGATTTTTGAATGCATCGGTTGTCGCAGCCACTTGAATTCTGCGGCAGAGCTGCCAAAAAGGAAATGAGGTCACATCTTAGCAACGCTTTGATCTGTCAAAGCCAAAGTATATGGAGTTGGAGCCTCATTTGGAGCAAGCACAAAAAGGAATTAAAAAGTAGAGCGTTTTGCATGATAGCTGTTAGTATTTTTTCACTGACTGATTCTTCTGTCTGATAATACTGTGGGAGATGTCATCCATGACCGCCAAATATGATTTTAGAGTTTTAAAAATGTCACAAAATTAATCAAGTGAATTTTAGATTGTTTAGAATGTAAACAGGAAGTGAGGTCATGCCTCGGAAATTCACAAAAAGGCCAAATTCGGTGTAAAAAAAGTGTAATTTGACCCTTCAACAAGTAACATAACTCTAAAGGAGTCATTTTTTACTTTTTTTTCAGTTTGAATCCAAAAATGGCAAAGATGCATTGTTCTTCTTTTTAAATCCAGCATATTATTCATAGTTGAGAATGAATGACTGCCTTCTAGAGGATGCCATAAACTGCATTTGCAAAAGCAGAAAGATTAAGAAGCTGAAAAACGATCAATAAGGAAAGACAAACGCTACTGATGCCTACACAGCTTTGCCGCTTAGCCCCGAATTAATTACTAAACAGTTTTTGATAAACTTCTTCGACTAATTGAGATTTAGGTGATGTTCATCTTCTGCTCCAGTTGTCATTGATTTCATTACAAAGTAGTCTGGACTTCTCAACATTCAAATTTACAAGGCTTTCTTTCCCTTTGTGGTTATTAATGTTAATCCCCTGTGTAATACACAATGTGTGACGTTTCTTTAGTGTACCAGAGCTAGTTTTTTAACCTGAAGGTTGATTAATAATGCATGACAAAGAGGGGGTCATAATAGGGTTGCTTACTCAGGAGGATTCCTTGTTTAGGAAATTAGATTTTAACTGCAGGTGAATATTAATCCTTACAGTAATTCTCCTCATTAGATCAAGCACACATATGAGCATGCTAAAAAGAAAGCGCAAACTCTTTAAAGTCTACAGTTTTACAAATCAGAGCATAAAAAAAGTAAATACTACCTCAGATGAACAACAACACGTGTCATATAACAGAATGTCACTATTTATTTAATAAAAACTAAACCAAAATACAGAATCAGTGAGGTCCTGCTAACTTAATGTGCTTGATTAACTGATCGTCATTACATTGGAGTCCCTGTGCTGGTCTGATGTGCTTTAACTCGGTGAAAACGAGGAAAGACATCAGCAATGATCTTAGAGAAGCAACTGTTGCAATGCTATTTGCAAACAATATGAAGTCTAGCATGAAGTCTACAGTAAGAAGATTAAATATATTCAAGACAGTTGCCAAGCTTACTGGGAGTCGACATCCAAACAAATTTACCCCAAGGTCAGACTGTGTAATGCTCAGAGACACGGCAAAAAACCTTGAGAGCTACATCTCTGATGCTACAGCATGTAAAATGTCAAAGTTCATGACAGCACAATTAGAAAGAACTGAACAAGTATAGTTTGTTTGAAAGGGTTTCCAGCTTAATAACACCACAATGATGTGAGAGACTGATAACATCATACTGAAAATGATTTCTTCTTATTGCTGCTAAAGGTGCTCATTAAATAAATCGCAGCACTGTGTTAAACGTCACATGTTGTTGTTTAAATTTAAATTTAGGTTATATTTAAAATTAATCTTAAAACTTTCTCATGACCAGATGACATTATGTCCTGATAACTTAAATCTAAAAGAACTTAAAGAGGCTGTATTGTTCTCAACTGGTCACACGTGCACAAACATGATGGCGTGATGGTGCACGTCCTGTTAAAACTGTTAAAATCTCTCCAGCTGGCAGTGTCGGACACTTGTCTGTGAATATGTACATTTGTGTGTGTGCCTGTGTAAATGTCGTCCATGGACATTTGTATGTGTTAGCCTCTGCAAGCTCTCTTATTCCAGCAGTCGGGCCTCCTGCTGATTCACACACTGTAATGGGCAGAAAGAGAGAGAGAAGGGAGAGGATCCTTCTTTTCTTTCCTTCCTCTGTTGTTTATCTATTTTGATTCATCTCGGGATATTTCCGTGACCTTGTTTTAGAAATTGCGTAATAGGCTGCTGGAGGTTTGGGCAGAGGGCAAGGGGTGTGGAGGCAGCGGCGGCTTGAGGCTGGACACTGATCTAAACTGTGATGACAGCTTAGGCTTTTTCTCTCTCACCTCCTCCATACTCTTGAGGGGAGGTGAGAGTGTGGCGACAGAAAGAAACCTTAAAGACATCAGGGGATTTTTGTCATTGCCCCAAACACAGTTTACTAAGGAAGATGTTAGTGAACAAAAGAGCACTCTGAACCGTGCGCTTCACTCACACTTAAATGGAAAGAATCACACTTGCACGGCTGGCTTTCTGCTCCTTTATGTTTCACTCCCATGCTCTCTCTCTCTTTCTCTCTCACACACACACACATATGCACGCTCATTCAGGGAAAACAAGAGGGAGAAGCCCTATGACTCATTTATTTCACCATTAAGTGGCTTGTTGTACATGTTACAAGGTTATTTGCCGCAGCCGAAGTGGGAGTAAGCCACGATGATAACGTCATTAAAACGCCAAGAGGGGAACAGCTGTGGGAATTGCTCACTGGCTTGTCTGATGACATAATATGCTAAAACTCAATAAATTATGGCATAAAATTGCATGGTCACACACAGTCCAGTTGCAGCTGTGAGTACTGCAAAGATCTTCTCGAGGAAGCTGAAATAGGGTTCGATTTTTAAATGAACCGATTCAATTAGGAGCGGGCGATATAGAGAAAAACTTCCATGATTGTGTACATGTGATTAATGGAAGACTTAAAGCAAGTTTGCTTGTGTTGATTCTAGTGAAGTAAATATCTGAAAAGTCACAAAAGTGATGAACAAATTATATACAAATCCAATACTGCTGCAAAGCAAAATGATCCTCGCTGATTGGAGAAAATGCTTACAATGGTCTAACACACATAAATAATAAGAGCTAGCCATGCGAAATATATATATTGATATATAACAGTTTTATTTCCAATATATGTCTTTTCTTATTGCAGACTAAGTGCAGCGTTTGTCACTGACACGTTCAGAGAGAAGACAAAATAACATCATCTACTGCAGTGCCGTTGAATACCCCTATAGTATATGGTGCTGTTTGATTCTCTTAATGTTGCTTGTCAGTTACTGTCAAATTAATGCATCGTGTTATTGCGTAGTATTGCATTGCTGTATTTTAACTGTGTTCATGCTGTTCATCTACTCGGAGCACATTCTGTTCATAAGGTCCAGACTCTAATTATTTAGACTTTTACACATATCGCCTTTCACTTGACGTCCTGTGCTTTAGCACATTTAATTTAAAATAAAATTATGAGTTCTGGATTAAAGTACCAGCTTTAATTTGATTAGGTTTTTATTGTGCTGCTATTATGTATAGAGAAAAAAAAAATACCCTCTCATTTGGGAACACTGTATCTTTATTTAGGCCTTCATTAAAGACGCAGGGACTACAGTTTTGTGTGATGTGCTGATACAGATTTTGGCAGATTATCACTGAGACCATATACAGTGCTTAACAAATTTAGTGGACAACTCGTCTTCAAAGCAAGAACACACAAAGATTTTAGAAATTTGTCAAAAACTTGTTTGAAACTAAAAGTTATATATTTAAACTCCAATTTTAAACTCGACACTGAAAGGCTGAAAATAATCAAGCGTAACATTCAACCATTAAAACAAATTTTTCTGTTCATGAATGCAAGTAGATAATTATAATTTGACATTTTAATTTAAAAAAAGTAATGAGAATACTATTTTTTGTAGAACATTAAACTGATTTGATGGTCTGATTTGCTCTGTTATCACAAATGCTTTCCCTCATGGTTTGGCAAATTTTGTGTCTTCACTGACAGCGAGGAGCTTCCACACTAACGGCGCGTTACGGCATGTGGCCGTGAGTGCATGCACAATTGTTTGTATTCACTGCTCTGCGTGTGCTGGACATGCATGAAATGGACTGGCTTGTCATGTGCTGATAGATTGCAAGGCAAGTCCAGAAAGCTGATATTAGCCAGAGCCAGTGTTCATCAGTGCATCTTCCTACTGTAGAGGGCTGCAACAAACCTGTTCCCTGTGCAAGTTAGGATTGTGGCCTTGACTCACAGCCACTGGCACAGTTACCCCATCACTGAACCTCTGCTTTGCTTGATCCATTACTGAGCTGTGATACCTCTGACTGGTGAAGTGTTTGAGATGAGATCCACCACACTCCATTAAGCAGTTTCTGCTCAAAGGGGGGTAAAGTAAATCAGGTTTACTGCAGTATATTCTTTTTCCGGCTTCATTGAATACATGTAGAATACTGCCTCTGTCCGTGGTAATAGCACAGTTTTATGGAAGGTTGCGTCTGAGTCTAATGTTTGCAAATAGATTTTGGCCTTGTAAACCAGGCTGCCACAGTGCAAAGCCAATGCCTTTGCCAGAAATCTTTAACATACTATTATACTCTCTGTTTTGTCCCTTGCATTTTTATTCTATTGCTGTTCTCCTCAGTTATGCAGTGCCCCCCAGATATATTGGCACTCTTGATAATAGCTAAACTCCAAATGGCGTATAAAGATAAACAGGGAATAAGGATAGGGTCCATATTCTCGTTTTGAAACAGTAATTGCTGATATTCTGTAGACAAAAGGCCATGGTTATGAATGTTGCACCCCGATGCTTATTGAAGTCAGAGTAACACCCATCAAATTCAAAAAGATCAAGCTTCTGTGATAATATGCTAAATGTTCTTTGCAGCATTTGAATAGATTTACCCCAGATGTGCATTCATTTGACATTGATATTTTTATTTTATTTTATTTTTTCAGGATGAATCCTCCTTACATAGACTGTTAATAGTTCTCTTAATGTAATACGTTGGTGCACTTACATCATCAGCTGACATTACTGTACTGTTAATTCAATTCAATTCAATTCAATTTTATTTATATAGCGCCAAATCACAACAGCAGTCACCTCAAGGCGCTTTATATTGTACAGTAGATCGGCACAGGATACAGAGGAAAACCCAGCAATCATATGACCCCCTATGAGGAGGCACTTTGGCAGTGGGAAGAAAAAACTCCATTTTAACAGGAAGAAACCTCCAGCAGAACCAGGCTCAGGGAGGGGCGGGGCCATCTGCTGCTCCGGTTGGGGTGAGAGAAGGAAGAGAAGATGAAAGACATGCTGTGGAAGAGAGACAGAGATCAATAACAGTAGAGCAGTATGTCATGGCATGCTACTGCATGGCCACTGTGTGACATAAAAAAATTGACTGACATTATGTTTGTCAGTCTATTTAATAATGGATCATCTTTTATATTTTATGGTGGGTTTCTTTGGAGCCAGCTCCTCTTAGAATAACTGGTTGCCAGCCTCCAACATGAAAATAAAGCATAGGGACATTTAAGGTTATTCCGCTGGTATTGGTATAATCCAGCACTGCTCTCCTTATTTGTTGGCTTCACTGCGGGGGTGCAGATTCTTTAAAGAAAATCATTTTCTGAGGGGTAAAAGGGCACATGGGGCTCACTTAAGAGCAACCCGCTTTGTTCTTTTGCTTGTTTGCCATCTTATAGTACACAAATGGGGACAGATGAAAAGACAGCAGAGTGGGGATTTTTTAATAAGGGGATTTTTTGTGGCTACACGTGATTGTCAGCAGTAGATGGATAAACCCAAGTAAAAGATTCTCTTGGCAAATTGCCCTGGTAACATTATACGGCCACTGAATTTCCATATGTAAAGATAAGAAAAAAGTCTCTGTGTTTATCTTCCTTGGTGGTATTAAGAATACGGGCTTAATTCCTCCTCTATCATTTCTATCTGTTTCCTCCTGTTTATTATCCAAAAACCAAGGTGCACGGTGTAAGCGGTGGCTCCTTTGACTGGGATTCTAAGAGAAAGTATTAGCAAGCGTGGAGAGGAGAGAATGCTCAGCAGGAGGAAGATTAAATTATCTTCTTTGAAGGTGTGCTGGCACTTTCAGAGACAGAGGCCATTATTAATATGCAGTGACACATGCATACATAGAAAATGATCCTGGACGCTTCGTCGTGGATCATAAAATTCCCCAAGGTGCCTTTCGCTCATCGCATACTGAGAGCCGCCACCACAGCTTTTATGAATCATAGCGATTCTGCCAGGATATATGGAAGGAGGGCAGAAAAAGAGGGAAAATGGCTCTTGTGTTTTATTAGATTGCCCAGGCAAAATTATATTAGTTTTGAGCAGTTTGACTCCGTGGCAGACCGTTATTCCTCTCCATCCGTGGGTGACAGGAAGGCCAGTGAACAGATTGTTGGGGTTTGCATGGCTTGCAAGAAGGTTAAATGGGTCACGTAAGCCGCTGTCAGTCTGGGCCGTGGTGATCTCATTTTGTGATTTGTTGCTGCTGTCTAAAGTTGAACTTTTATCTCAGCCACTGTTTTCTAAAACGAACTGTATACTGTATATTGCTTTAGATGGCTGTTTGAAAGTGTGGAATCTTTAGTTACTCTCATCAATTAAAGGTAGCCGCTTGTTCAACCACCACAATGTCATCTCTTAGCTTCATGATTTCCCCGTAGAGGCATCTATATCTCCTTTACCACTTTTTCAATTCTCAATTTATTCATTAGTTACTTAATTCCATTTAATATGTTACGCCCACAGCATGCTCATTGTGCAGCGTGATGGAAGCATCAACAACTTCAACCAGAGGGTTACACATATCCATGGAACAAATGGGCATCGACTGTGTAATTGGAATTTCAGCCCTTTTTATTTCCTAGCTCTGCCGTTGCCTGGTAGACAGCCCAAATGAGCCATCATCCATGATTGATTTTCATATTTCAGGGATGCCTACCGTCACTAAGCACTAACTATTAGAGAAGCTCTGCCATCCCTATGGCATGGAGTGGGCCGTTAAGTACAGAGTAGGAAACAGTTTGGCTTAAGCGCTCTCAAGCTTAATGTGTAATGTACGCGCAAACAGGGACACATTTAGTTCCGCGCATGGCGATGAACTATAATGCACGAGGCAATAAAAGCCATTATGATCCGCAATCCGAGCTGACTTTCAAATTATCCTGTTGGAAGTTTTCGATTAAAGGTGGCAGCTTTGGGTGATTCACGGGGTAAAAGGGTACGTCTGAGTTAAGCTGACACAGTTGCACTTGAAGTCCGTTTTATGTCGCAGTGTTTTGCTTCGTGATTGCTCACTGTAGAGTAAGTAACAATGTGAGGGTTTTTTTGTTAATAGGAAGCAAAGTTGTAATTTGGCTCATTAATGTGATTTAATTTCACCTCAGTTACTCCAATTTTTTTACTACATTTGGGAGCCATTATGAATCATTACGTTGGTTAGTCGGCTGGGCTTTCAGACCCCTAGATTTAAGATATCAGCAGCACATGCCTGCAGTAATTGATGAGGCAGAATTTTGTCTTGCAGGGGTGGTGGGAGTTTTCCTTTTCTCTTGGTTGGACTCTTTTGAATGGCAAGCCCGCTATCACTGACACAAAATAATTATTGTCTGTCTTATGAAGCTGGTTTCTGGATGAAGCAGCTATGGCTTGGGAATTGACACGACATTATTTGTCACCTTTCCAGAGCTTCTGCTTTTCATTTTGTATTTATTTATTGATAAATGACTCGGTTCTTGGGTTCAAATACTTTGTTTGATGGATTGTGGCAGATAACGCAGCCATCTCATTCAGATTATTCAAATGGGATTGGGTGATATCCAAGTACTTGACTGGGCATCTGATAATTCAGTTCTTGCAATGAATCTGCAGTGAAAGCCTCGTTGTTAATATTATATATTGTTACTCTAACATACGCCCCATTCATCTAAAAGCAGGAAGCCATTTTGAAGGCATATTGATAAAGCTAAATAATTAAAAATCTGTCTTGCCATCTGGCATGCCTGGTATCGGCTAGATGTTCAGCCTTGCCTTTGACGTACACCACGAAACACCAGACCTTCCTTTTGAACCTTTAGTCTTTACGACTGGACATTGATTTACTCCCTCTGTGTTTTCTGGATGAATGATCAGGGCAAAGGCACTTATCTCACTTACTGTGTGAAATGGAGTGTAACCAAAAATGTGATTCTGTATGGCATATAGACTCACAAAATGTGCCCGCACATACCAGGGCGTGTGTGTGTAGACAAAGATTTAGAGCAACAGGGCGACATGGCACAATCAGGCACAGTTTACTGTGCGTGAAATGAACAAAACAGACACATGCTCCTCCCTTGCAGTGGGTGTAGTGTTTTTTTTCCCCAGTTTGCTCACAGCTAACATGTAATGGCTCTGTGTATCCTCCAAACTACAGCGTTTGTTCCTCCTTGTAAGAACACAGTCGTTTCCCCCCCTAAATCTGTGTTCAGGTATTTTACAAGATAAAAGATTCAAAATACGGGTTTCTGATAAATTTGAAAAAGAATCTATTATTATCATGAAATGTGAAATAGATGCTTTGTTGATATTTTACATATAAAAAAATACAACAGATGTAACCACGTTGGTAGATATGCCCCCCAACTTGCAGATCACAAGTCTTTACATATAAAGATACATTTGCTACATCATGACACATAAAATATTTAAATGGAATATTTTGTAAAGGGTCACGGTTGGGTTGAACTGACCAAAACTTTCCACTGCTGAGGTTTCAAATCAGAGGTCCAAGTGGGATTTGGGAGGCGTGGGAACCCTAAGATCAAGCGTGAGCATGTTGAAAATAATTACTCAGAAAAAAGTTCTAATATTTTTTGTTAGCTCCAGTGGATGTTTCCTTGTGCACAGACTGTAAATGGACCGATACTTACCAAGCATTTTTCCACACTAACAGAACACACAAAGCACTCTTTTAAACTACAAGTCTCATTCAGTAACTCATACACATTAGTACAAGCACTTTCCTCTATACCTAAGCACCTTGTCTAACATTCTCACACACACACTGACACTTCGATGGATGCATCAGGGGCAACTCTGAGTTCAGTATTTTGTCCAAGGATGCTTCAAGCTGCAGACTAAACAAGCCGGGAAGCAAACCACCGATTGGTAGATGACCTACTCTGCCTCCTGAGCCACAGCTGTGATCGCCTGACCTGTGCTGTAACTCTGATATTCACTCTTCTTTGAGGATTTATCCAGCTGAATTCAGCAAGAATTGAATTCATTGCCATTCACTGGCTGATTTTCAGCTGATAGACATAAAAACCCAGTCTAAAAGGTAGAATTCAGTGAATAAATCTGCATCATCACCTTAGATATAGATTCTCTACCATCCATCTTAACAATAACAAAACAAAAATAAAGTGCATCACTGCAAACTTCATGGTAATACTGCAAACTAATCAGTTTACCCTGCAGTAGTTTTTTTTGTAAGACATTTAACAAAGACAGAGAAAATCAGACATTACATACAAGGTTTAAATTTCCCATTTATCAAATCTCACTTTCAGAGCAGTCTTATGAAAATAGCCTCTCATCTTCATTTCCATCTTTTTTCTTTTTTTGCTCTATCTGGGAAATACAGGGGTACATTTAGCTCACAGACACTGTAAGCTGCTATTACATTTAGTTACTCATCAGTTAAGGGCGCTGGAATTCTTTTCCAGTCCACTTAAACCTCTCTAGCAAGTTACAATTCTGTATTTTCAAACTCCAGAGAAAGGCTGAGGGGTCATTTTGTTGTCATCTTTAAAAAATTGAGAAGGCTTTCTCTAAAACATAAACCACAACTTTTCATGGAGGTCCTACTAAATTTGTACCTGCTGAATTAGACATGTACCGTGTCTAGCGTACCTGGCCGTGTACCACTTCTTATACCAGAACGCGTGAACACTCACATTAATCCACATTTCAGGGCAATATAAATGAAGTGTCCCATGTGTATGTGGGTGTGTTGATATGTAGTGCCTGTTGTGCCTGACCTTTAACCTGAGGAGATGTGAAATATTCATCCCTTTCCAGCTTCAGGCTACTCTCTTCCTGCAGCCCTGTAGGCTCCTGCCATGCCCTCGGGGGGCAAGGTCCTGTATTATAAATGCAAGATTAGAGGTCACTGACAGCGAATCAGAATGCCGTTTTGCCAGCGGGGACCCTGAGGCTTTGCTTTAATGAAAACTCTGTTATATTCAGAGGCCACAAGCTCCTGTTTATAAGTAGAGTTTGCGGATGGTGTAGAGATCAAAAAACTATATATATATATTTATATATATCTTTTATATTATTAATGATTACCAAGAATAACTAGTTCTTTTGCAACATGACTCACATGACATCGCTTTTGGGGGTTTTTTTTGGTAATAAAGGTGACATTTTTTCAAAAATCCACGAACGCATGCCTTTAATAAACCAGCGGATGTAATATGGCACTAATGTAATTCAGAGGTATCTTATTGTTTCATTTCAGTGATTTAGATCCTCCATAAGGTCTTTGCCAAAAACAAAATGTAATTGCTAACGATATGAATCATTTTCGGGGTGTGATCTGATGTCCCCATGAGGCCCGCTGTCATTTGTAATACAGAAAGTTCCAGACTTGCCAAATGCAATAAGGGTACCATTTTTACATTTATTGAATTTTTCATCTGTAATAACCCTTATATGTCTTTTTGCGCCTCCCACTAGATTAATGTGAAAAGTGAAGAACACAAAGAGCAATTTGGATCAGAGCTGTCTTAGAGTAACTAAAGTGCACAAAAGAGAGAGGGAAATCTATCATATGAACATTTAAGTCTGACAGTTCCAAAGAAAACTCCCAATCCTCTAAAGGTTTATACTAAATTACAAATGATGTAATGTTACAATAAGTACAGGAGAGCCAAATTTGAATTCCATCGGTTTCGTTTGACTTGTACAGTCAGTCAACGTTAACAGTTTCGTCTGCTATAATCCGTCTTTGACTAAACGCCTTGTGAGACCTTTTCCTAGAAGTGAAACAGCAGGATGAATGATCGCCATGATCACTGGTCTTTTTCTTCTTTTTCTTCCCGGACTGATCGGGCCACTAAAGCTCTGCTTGCCATTTGGTGGCTCCTCAGCTGGAGAACTGAGGGTCCTGGCTGCCGAGGAGACATTACAGGTCGCTCCGCTTTGACAGGTATCTATAGATGCCATTGACTTTAAATTAAAACGGGGTGTGAGGTAATCAATCATAAGAGTGCACTTTGGACAAAGCTACAGTGTGATGCATGGGCTTCCCCTGCCAGACTTCAGGACAGTGCACTGCGATCAGAGCTAAATTACCCCAGCGACCTGCGCTCCTTCTCCTCTCTCCCGCTGTCCTCCCTTTCAGCACGCTGCCAAACCCTCCCATTTTACACTCCATGGAGCACCACTGTTTTTTATTACCTTACTACACCTCTGGCACAACCACTTCAAAAATGTTGCAGTTTTTACTTTGGAGTATGTTAGAACTAGAAGTGTAGTGCATGTTGGAGTGGAAGTTTATTTCTGTGCCCCAGTAAATTAAAAACCTCCACACCAGCATAGTTTGCA
Source organism: Copadichromis virginalis (assembly GCF_057382275.1). Taxonomy (NCBI): domain Eukaryota; kingdom Metazoa; phylum Chordata; class Actinopteri; order Cichliformes; family Cichlidae; genus Copadichromis; species Copadichromis virginalis. Next base: position 5,308,379 of record NC_140632.1, on the reverse strand, counting down.
TTCAAATCAAAAAGGCAGTCACAAGGTCATCCTTTAACATCAGCACCTTGACATAACGGGTTATGTAATAGTGAGATGAGTCTTACTCCCAGCTCCATCAGATATGGGTAAACACTGGGTAGCCAACAAGGGTGCCAGGAAAACTTGTGTGTATTTCTTTAGCTCCAGGGGTATCTGACAAAACAGCAGTAATTGGACACCCTGGGATGAAAACATGTTTGTAGAAAATCTACAGATGACCTACAACTGATAAGACTTCTTTTTGTGTTCTCATGTTTCATCTTTTTCTTGCATAATGTCAGATAGAGAGGCAACTGCTCTGAAAATTCCAATCATTTGCATGTTCAGCGAAGTTTCTGATCTAAGTTTACCATTTTTAAATTGCTGAACGTGAAATCATCTTGCTTTCTGGATCTATTTTTACCTTTTCTTTTTAGAGGGTTACTTTACAACAACATCCTGCACCTATGAGGGATATTCAGATTGTTTTTACAGCACTGTGCAAAAGTCTGCGACACCTCTCAATTCTTTATAGTTTGCTAGGAACATGTGGAATAGTTGAAGCAATTTATTGACATCTGTCAAAGATATGTAGAAATATAGGACATAAGGCAAAAACAGAGCTTGTACAATTGTAACGAGCTTGGAAGTCAAACTTTGGTGTGACCACCTTTCTTATTTCTTTAAGTAGTTTTCGGGAACACTTCTCCAGGTTTCTTGAAGGACACTCAAAGCTCTTTTTTGGATGTTGACTGCCTTTTGTTCTGTTTTCTGTCAAGATGATCCCACACTGCTTTAATAATGTCCAGGTCTGGCCTCTGGGGAGTCCGGTCCATGACTGATATTGTTCCACTATGTGTTTTTCTATCCAGGTATGCTTTTACTGCATTAACAGTGTTATACTGATAAATAAAGCTGTTGCCAATGAGTAGCTTTCTAGATGGTATTGCATGGTGGATACAAACTTACAGACTTTTTGGTTCATAATGCCATCAGTTTAATGCATGGCCAAACCATGACAAAGCCTCTGTTGTGGACACTCACTGTTATTCACTGTACCTCTGTAGGTGCATCTCTCAGGTCCTGTGTCAGGTCTTTACTGGATTTTTTCATTTCCTAAAGACATGACTTTCAGATACTGTTCATCTGCTGTTTTTTTGGTTTTTTTAGTCATGTCAATTCTTCTTTTTTCCCGCACTTGTCCAGTTTCCTCAAAGTTGTTAAGGACATGCTGCACACTGTGCCGAGATATGCCAAGGTTCTAGCTAAGATGGCTTTGAAAATCACCTTGTTGATGCAAAAATTCAATTTTTATTATGTTTGGCATTTTTTGTTGATTCAACTAAAGAAATGGGAACAAATGATGTGTTTTTTTTGACAGGCTGCAAGTAGCAAGGTGCCAATTTAACAAAAATCTAAATGGGTTCTTTTCTAAGTTATCTGCTATGTGAAGACACAACATTAGTTAATCTCTTGAGTTAGCTGCCGTTTAATGCCCAAATGTTCGAGAGGACAGAGTTAAGTGGCTTAACCAACAAAAGAAAATCTTCTAAAAATGAACTGGCTCTTTAGAATCAAGATATGAAAAAAAGAGGGGTGGCTCAAGACTTATCCCTAATACTGCACTCTGTAATATTAGTACTTTTTTGACATACAGGATTTCTTCCAATGTTGTTTGATGCTGTGCTTATACTTTCTGACTGACAAGACTGCACTCATGTCTTATGTAACTGACTGAGTGTGCCTTTGAATACTGACTGCTTAGGGTAAAAATGGCACAAAATATCTGTGGCTAAGCAGGAGGGGTTCTGAAATTCAAAAGCATGGTTTATTTTATCTAAACATCATATAGCTTATAAGTTATGCAGTTTGCATCTATATAGGCAAATGTATGAAAACAGTGTAGTTTGGCTGCACTGCTTTCCCCCCTTCTCTTCAATTTCCCCATTTCTTAATTTCTCTTCCTAAAAAGTTTCACACTAGACAAGGTAACATTGCTCAATTTCATGGTCTAATGAGCTTCTCGTCACATGAGGTATGATACTGGCACACAACAGCATGTCAGCTTAGTTATGGGAAAGGGAAAAATATATATATTTTAGCTAGTTTCTTGTGCCAAATGGTGTGGAAGACTGCCCACGCTAAACAACTACCGAGAAAAATAAACTTTAAAGCTACTCAGAAAATTGTGCTTTTGTGCAGATATGGAAACTGAACCATGAGCTATGTTGAAAAGCTTTACATTTGAGAAAATGTGGAATATCTACATTGTTTCAGCTAACATCCTCGCTTTGAAAATCTCAGTGTATGCTCTTTTTACGGTGCCATTCTCACACGTCACTGTGCACACATATGCTAACTCTCACTGCCAGCAAAGCAAAAGCAAACACTCACGCAAATGATGAAAGGATTCATAATCAGAACTGGTGAACTGAAGAAAAAGCTAATGAGCATATGCACTGGTATAGTGCACCAGCACCATCTTCACTATTTTTCAGCACACGCTCCCTTGAAAAATAATCAACTGCAAACCCGCGTTATGTCTAAATGAAGCTAACATGATTGCCTGTCTCCTGAGATGAATTCTTGTGCATTTTCTTAAACCCTGATGGTTGCTGGAAGAAGTACGCCTTCCTCAGTTCCCCTTTTCCTCCATTGTTTGTCAGCTTTAATAAACGGAGATTAGAAGGGCAAGCACACAGTAATATGTAAAACGATATGTTATTTCTTTTGCTTGGACATTTTAGCATTGGATCTAGATTTTTTTTAAACATACACCAGTGACCAGCAGTATACTCAGTCTTTATAAAAATCTACTTTTGACTGACAATGTTACCTCACAAACAATGATAGTACTAGACTTGATTATTGGTAAACAAGTTAAGTGCTTACATTACTCATTATATTACTGTATTACTTTCATTTGCAAACACTGACAGGTGCAGTAAATATTATTCATCATCTTGTTTAAAATGCAGTGTTCTGCTTAGAAACCTTTTTCCCACCACTGCACCTGTACTGCATTGGCAGATGTTTCAAATTAGATCAAATTCGATTTTGTATTTTTCCTGTTGGCAAAACGCTCATAACAGGCGACAGTGTTCTTTACATCACCGACTGAGACAAACTCAAAATAGGGTAAGGCTGCTTGATTTGTATGGCATATTGACTAAATTGGGGGAGTCGGAGTGCTTAGCAGAGTGAAATCAACAGATCAAAAAATATAGTAAAAGATAGGCTTACAAAAAATGCTCAATATTCAGATACTAATCAGTATTACAAATCAGTATCCTATTAGATACTTGCTTCTAACAGTATCACATCCAATAACTTTGTGCAATACTTGCAGACAAGCAGGCACACAGCTTCTCAAAGGACTAGCATCTGAATTAGGTAAAGTTCACAACACTGGACAACGTTTTTATGAGGAATTTTGATAAAACAGCATTAAACAGTTTCCATAACATTAGCATTAACATTAGCTATTAGTGTTTACCCAGTAGCCACTTTAACCTGCCTTACCTGTTATCAAAGAGATAACGGCTAGCAGCTATAGCTAATAATAAAACAGCTGTCCGAGCTAGCAACTGGTAGTTTTTCCCATCTGTAGTTTTAATAGATAGTGTTAATTGTTAAGTAACACAATCTTTTGCGTCTAAAAACATTAGATTTCTCTTAAGTCTAATACTGAATTGAGAAAAGCCTATGGACAACTAGACAGAAACAACAAAAGACTACAATACCAACTATACTTAATCAACAGTGAAAAGCCACGAGAATTGTAACCCTAAAATATTGCTCTCTTTTTTGTTTTTTTGCAATACATCGGTGAACTTAAAAAATAGTGTTGTTGTTATTTATAATGTTGCACGTATTGTTTTAATCTTTTTTTTTAAAGATATCTCTTATTTTTTGTCATTTTCCATGTGGGGATTGTGGGGATCACTATTAAATTGAAGATTCTTGAAAAAGTATCTTGGCAACCCCAAGGTATAAATAAAATATAGAAAATAATAAAGTACTTAAATCAGTTTAAAGTGAATAATATTTAAAATGTAATGACAATGCTTTCAGCATTGAAAGAATACCCTTGGCCATCATCCTTTATTTAGGTCTTGGCTGGTAGTCGATACCTGCAGTACATCAGTGTAATATAACCTGCAGGTGAAAATCAGAGTATTTCCTAGAATAGTGATAACTTTACTTTTGTAATACATTACACTATTAGTGGAGGGCCACCGTACTTGCACATTTCACCAAATAGAGATGTACACTTTTATGGTAAAGCAGGATGTGAATCAAGTTTGCTTTCAAATGCTGGAACCAAGTACCAGGCACTGTTCACACAGCAGGACAAAAACCTTATTTCCCCTGTCTGTGACAATGTTATTGCTTCAATTGCCTATAGTTCCCAAAAGCCCTGACTGGACAAAGAAACAGACAAGATGTTCTTAAAGGCCTCCCTCTCTACTCCACACTGTTTGACCTTTCTGCTGATTTAGCATGTCCGTGTGGACAGCGTGCTTTGCTCCAAGAAAGAGACATACATCGCCCGAGTGGACGTTCATGTGCTCTCCAACCCATTCATTCAACGAGAAGAAATTACATTTTCCAATTGTCTGCGGCGATATGATGGAAGTACATTGGGGGCAAAAGGATGTGTGGAGAAACACAATCAGCACAGCACAGAGCCCACAAACATACCATCAAAGTGAATTTCATAGAAATAACATTTTCAAAGCACAATCAGAAACTTTTGACCTTTTGTGCCAGGTTTTGGAGGTTTGGGAAGTCTGGGTGTGTGCGCTAGGAGTTTGATCCTTGCTTTGTTTGTCATCCTCGAAGTTTCACATTTTTCCCTGGGGGCACAACATGGCTGCATTAATTACAGCTTTAATTGGGAAATATACAAGTATACTAAGTTATAAATATCTTAAATGCGCAGCAAATCTCTGCAGGGACAATATGTCCTCCTAGGAACATTATGCTGTAAACAAAGAAAAAAGAAACATTTAGATAAAAAAAGGAACATAATTTCCCCTTATTGTCTATATCTGGGAGCGCTAACATTCTTGAAGTATTCAACACTTACAAGACATAAATGTCGTACCTTTGGGAATTGGATTCTAGGCTTCTGGGGATTGCGTCGTAATTTTGTCATCTCATTATTGTCTATTTGCCAGTCTCATTTGATTTTTAGTCTGCACTGTAAAAATGTGCTATGATTAAAATATAGTTTGATTACAAATTATGATCCAATTTACTGGCTAAAAGGGATTTGGGATATGTAACCAAAAACTTAATTAGGAAAATTCCTCAAAAAAGTGGCAAAATGTAATTAACAGCTGTTGGACAATCGCAATTCAGCTGGAATTATTGGCAAGTCCACCAAGGACAAAAAGACTGGCGTCTAATTAGCTGAAATAGCAAGTCCTGTAGTCTTACCTGTGAAAGGAAGGGAAGTTCTGTTAAAATAACATGGAGCGAATGGCCTTGGAAGACTTCATGGGGATCGGAAGCTGTCACCTTCTCCACTGCTCACAATTTCAAATTCATAGTAATAGTAATAACTGCCACATATATGGGGCACAATTCAACATTGTTATTGTATAGCTATTGTAATAATTATACAATACAAACTTCCATCCTTTCAGTAACAAGGCTGGTTGGGTTTTGTGAGTGACATAGAAACTTTGGTGTATGTACTGTCTTTCCAAGTACAGCTGAGCTTCAGTACTGATTTCATTCAAAACTAACAAACTACCAAACAATATTGGCCAGGACACCTAGGCAGAATCTAAATTGTTCACAAATCATAAATGGAAAACAGACAGTGGCGCTGTCCTTGGTACTGAAGTAGTTCCTCTCAATACTACTGTAATACATTTGGAAGTTGTTAAGTTTCAAAATATGGTTTGCAATTGGGATAGAGTTCTAAAAATTGGCATTACTGATGCAAACTGTCTTCAGTACCTCAGAGAAGTCTTAAAGACACATGAAAAAGTGTATCACCCATGTGCGCACACTTTTTTTTCCAGTGGTTTCAGATTACTCAGCCTATCAACAAGCCAAAATATGCAGCAGTGCAGCAGCAAAGAGAGGGATGAAGAAGACTAGTAGCAACTAAATATGGCTATAAACAAATTGGCTTTACCGTGGAAAGAAATACCGTTAACACATTTGTGAGCACTCGAGAATGCATTCAGTGGATTACAGTGACTACTCCTGAATGTGTAAACATAGCTTTTGTTTGTTTGCAGGAAAATTAAACTGGCCACCTTTAATAAGAGGCACAATGTTCATTCCAAGAAGTGTGGCATGGTTGGATTTCCTCCTTTATGTCTGTGTGACCGTTCATTCATCCTGTATTGTATGCGGTCATATTGCGGTTACCTTTTACCTGATCCTACTCTATATGCAATTTGGCTGCCTAGTTCCTTTATGCATTGAGCTCCAGAATTTGAATAGCAGCAGAGTTCACACTTGGAAAGCAGTGATATAAAATTTTAATTCATTCTTTATCAACATGTTGGAGTGCAAGCTCGGCCTTGTGTTTTGTCCAAATAGCTTTTAAAACTGATAACGAGGTTGCATTGTTTAGCAGTATTTAGCTAATCTGTAGCAGATGGTGTGGATATTGCATTGCGACAGTGCTTTTTAACTCATGTTTCGGTGTTAGCAGCTGAGCAGTAAGCTGTTACACAGTGTTTCCTCTGGCGAAAGCCTAAAAAATTAATAATCAGCTGTTGCTGGATGTCGTGCTCTACATTTAATACCTTATGATTTTAGAGATTTAGAGTTAAATTGAAAGGTGGCTTAATACAGTGGCATGACATCATGCCTGCTGCATTTGAGTGTTTTACTGAATGAAGCAACTCCCTTTGCTGCAGTTATTATGCGTCTAAACATAGAGGTAATATGGTCCCTAGGATGAGAGATCAGTAACTCCTTGTGAATAAACCTGTCAATCTCTCATGGCACAAGCTAGTTGTTGTATCGCTTCTTTGCTGTCTGTCTGTGGTCATCTCACTCGCCCCATTCACGTCTTTGATTACTGTCCCCACCACTCTATTGCCTTTGTTGCCCCCCCAATTCGTCACGTTATCTCCCACCCATCCTTTTTCTTCCTTAACTTTTCGCTCTCTTTCTCATTCTCCACGCTTCCCTTGCTCTCACTTTATCGTAACCCCTCCATCTCCTCCTCCTCCTTTGCCCCGGTCTCATCAGGCAAACACAGAGAGTGATGCGCAAGCACCATCCCTCACATCTCCAATGAGTACCTTGTTATCATCTTGTCCCCACAGCGGCTTTCTGTCTGGCTCCGTCTCAGCTTGGATTCCGTCACTAATGGGACCGCATCATTTTCGACAGCTGCAATTCGTCAGTGTTGACAAACAAAGATGCGGTGCAGCTATGCGAACACAGCTCAAAGGGATTGTAGACTAATGCCTCAGTCTGATTTACACATTTACAAAGGGTATTTTTTTAAAAACAACATTCCTCTTTTTCCACATGACCTGTAAAGATCATATGCATTTATATTGCCTGTACTTTTTTAATTAAAGTAATGTCAGCCATGATCTCTGTGCCAGAGAAAATAATGCATGAAATATTAATTAGACCTCAGAGTGTAGTGGCATCAGACAGTTAGTCGTCAGTGTGCTCTATATGTATGAGCCTTAGATGTTTCAACGTGGCGCCTCAGGCTCTTCGCATCTGTTAAATAGGAGCTAAATGAAACTTCATGAAAGCCTAAACAATAGCACACGTTAGAGTTTGCCTCCATCTCTCAGCCCACTAATCGTCTCCACTGGGCCCTGCAGGGCAACAAGAAAGACTCTGAGACTTTGTATGCCAGTTGACCGCATCTCTAACTAAATGTACTTGTTTTTGTGAGTGTTGCTTTCATCTCTCTCTTATGTTCCAAAATCAAATCCACTGCACAAACAACAGTCTCTGTTTTTTCTGTTTGTTTGTTTCAGCTATTTAATTATGTTTGAAAAAAAGAAAAGCTACTCAAGGTTATTTTGTAAGATCAATGCATAGCCTGTATTAAAGTTCACATTTGTTTTCAGATATTTTAAAACACAATGCAGCAATACTAGCTACAATTTAAATTTAGCTGAGATTCCTTTCACCAGAGTGGCTATAAAGAAATCCCTCTCTAATGTGAATTTGTATTCAAGTGAGAAAATGTTCAAAAATCTTTGGTTTCTGCCATTTTTTTTATAACGAGGAGCACTTTTTTCTATGACACCTATCAATCTATGACTTGTGTCTATGTAACACACATCAGAAGTAACGACACTCTTTAAAGGAGCCTGAATTTAAGTGCATGCCAATACTACAGGATTGTTTGGTCTGTGATTTTTAGGTGATTGCTTGGCCACATTGTGTCATATTATATCATGACATCATAATATATTATAACATGATGTTATATTAAAGTGATAGAATGCTTTTATAAGGTGCTTTAGGGGCATAAACTCTACAAATGGACAATTTTGGTAGGTGGCTATGAGGTAACCAAATGATGATATAATATATCATGCCTAATTCATGTTTTATGGATATGAATTTGATGTTATTGTTATGAAATTAAAATGATACAATGATTTTTAAAATGTGATACAGATAAGAACCTTCAGGGACCCAGGATGTATCTGTGTGCCAAGTTTGATTTGCTTAGATTGGAAGAGTTTGCAGACAAAGAGACAGAGATTTTATATGCAGTTGTGTCTTTTGATCCAGTTTGTCTCAAAGATGAAGAGTTTATCTATATTTTATTATTCTTGCCATTAGATGTCAATTTGTATGTTATCTCTTAGATTGGATCTGCTGGAGAAAGGGATCTCCTCATGGTCATTATGGAAAGAGGGTTTACTGTAGAGAAACCACAGATTTTTTCAACATATCTAAGGACATCTGAATATAGTTTTTGGACAGACTTGCACAAATTGAAACCCAGAGTGCAAAATCCCTTTCTCTCCTCCAGACAGGTCGAAAGCCTGACTTGTTGAAAATTTTTGAACATTTTAAAATAGCCTTAAAGGTCAGACTGGCCAGGATGGTAGCACGAGTCAGAGCAAACATTTTAATTTCCTGTTGGTGGACATTAGGCAGCTCATGCAGCGAACTGAGGAGAGCTGTGTGCTGAGGCTTATCGTGTTTGAAGAGAGGCAGGTACACTGATCTGTGTTAATAATGTGGTGGTAAGAGCCATTCATCCAGCCAGCGGTTATGGCCTGCCAGTGTATTACCAGTGACATCACAGATCAGGCTGCATTTGGCTCCGCTTGGCCTGCTCTTATTAGAATAGACATCCTGCAGGAGACCCTGCTGGTCACATACACACTGCCCTTTATAGTATGGTCAAAGAGCATCAGTGAAAGCCTTACAGACAATTCTTTGTAGCTGTTATCAGATAACAGTCAGTATAACTAAATGTTTGGTATGTAGATTAGGCTTGCTTCAAATGGCTGTCTCTGGTAGCATAAAAACCAAGAGGGAAATGTGCGAACAGTCTAAGGAAAGATAGAAATATTCCCTTCGATATGTTTTGATTTATGCTTCGCAGTTGAGAAAGCTCCCTCTCATTTTCATTGAATGTTTTGATTGAATGATTTTTAACCACACTGTATTTTGGCCTGTTTATGCTTTAGTCATGGGATCGTGGGCTCATCTGTAATCTTATTTTAGTCAGGCATTGCAGGAAAATTTTAATTTATAGCTGGCTGGAAAAAAAATCTCTGAGTTTCTTGGAGTCTGAACAGAGCCAGCATGTTAAATATTTCAATAAACAAGTAGATTTTTAATATTTTATGGGCAGAACGATTGATATGAACTGAAACTGCTTTATGAAACATTAAAGGACCTGTGTCCATCTCAAGTATTCAGATTTGCATGGCTTTCTCAGAGCACTGCCAGTGCCATGGCCTTCTTTAGCTGCATTTAAGCCAGGACGCTGGAGAAATACATGCAGCGCTCTTGTGATTGTTAGCGCATTCATACATCATGGGAGGAGAAGAATTTGCTTAACAGGAATCTGTTCTCTCTCCCAGGCATTCTCCTTCTTTATCTCACTCCAAAACTCCTCTGATATGCGTTTCACGCCCAACGCTGCTCTCTTTCACTGGGGTGAATACAGAAGAATAACACTGCATAAAATTTCAAAGGGTGAACAAAACACATCCAAAAGCGTGGGATGTGGCCAAGTGGAAAAAAAAATTCTCTGCAGGGTTAGGGAGTAGAAGGAGAGGGGTTTATCTTGTGTACTACCACATCTGTGCCTTTCCACAGAGAGTCAGCTTGTGAATTTTGGCTTGCTGCGTGTACTGCAGTACTGATTCACTCAGATAAAACAAGGTCTTCGCAAATGTGCAAATCCCAAACTTAATTACTATGAACCAAAATGGAAATGAACTCAATTATGAAGATATTGCCACATATTTACCTGTCAGTCTTTTTTGTATCTAATTAAATTCATTTCTTTGTTTTTTGCCACTGTTTCCCTACTTTATTTCCTTAGTAAATGGCACTAAAAATATGAGAAGATACACTCAGGGAAAAAAATTAAGTTATTTTGTTAACAGAATTTTATTGCACATACAAAGTTGTTTGTAAATTAATGTAAATATTTATTTTCATTTACAAAGTTATCTTTGTTGATACATTCAAGATAATTTGACCTGCAGTCTTTTATTACTGGTGTACTACTCATGATGATTAGTGAAAAATATACTTTGGAGGGCTCCCCAAATATTATTATGTTGTTGACTAGTTGCAGCAGTCATTATTTTATTTTTATTTTATTTTATTTTTTTTTTACTTTTCATCAACCTGAGAAAAATGACAACATATTGAGCTGAGATTCTCTCCTGAGAATATTCTACTGGACTCCACATGCTCTTATTTTGAAATTCTAGTCACCCTTGCTTTCCTCTTGCTTTTTTTTACTCTGGAGATTTGGTGGATAATCTGCATAACACATATTAAATTGTGTTTGTTTATAAATAATCAATATTCATATGTATCAATCTTGATATTTGTAAATTAAAAAAATTACACTTATTAATCATGTAAATTCCCTGCACCTGTCATAGACATCCGCATGACGTCCAAAAAAATTACCCAGTCAAAAGTGAAAATGTTGACCATCATATTGATGTCCAAATTGTGGACCTAGTCTGGATGTTTCATAGAATTGGTCGTGGACCCACGGACCCAATATAGAGATGATCTGCATGTTTATCTGACCTCCAATGTTTAGTGGGATTGGACAGTCAGCTGTTTTTGTCACTCCGTCATTTATTTGTCACACACTAAGCAATTAACTTATTTGCAAATGAGCAGCTTGTGAACAGTACTGTTTAGTTTGGACACTGCTACCTCCACAAACTGAAACAGAGTCTGTGGAAAATAATGGCGTGTCAGTCTGTGGCCTCAGTTTGAAATACTTGCCTAAAGTTGATTCAACCTGCAACCTTGCTTCTTTTGTGTGAAAAAGGATAATGCATGATTATGGCCAAAATGGTTATAATGAATAATAAAAGTTCATAGCAAGGTACTCAACAGCTGGGAGATCCCTCTCTGGTTCGCTTCTGTGCTATATTTTGCATATAATGCAGGTAATTTTACTTTGAAAAAATATCACAAGGGGATAGCATAGGGTTTTTTCCTGTTTTTTCCTGAAGCCTTCATTACTCAACATTTTTAATGGAAATATATCTTTGGCCAAATGGTGATTTTGGTCCATCTCTGTGAGCTGGTCTGATATGCTGAGGTGCTGTGCAGGCTTAGTTTTATCGACGTCTGAGTTGATGCTGGAGGACTGACGTTATCAAACACTTGACTGTGTTTCTTGGCCTTTGTGCATTCGTCATATTGCTGTTAGCGATGGTAAGGAACATCATCATCAGGTGGTGTGGGACTGCTTTTGCATTTTGTTTCATAAGTGAAATTTATGATTGAGATTAAAATGTGATTATTGTACAGCCCTATTGTGAAGCATATGTTCGTTTTGGCTGTCATTGCTAAGTGAGCCAGGTTCGTTATTTTTTCTTTTTTCATTTGTGGCCTGGGGCTGTGGTATTATACATGCTCACACTGAGTTAACTGTGACACATTGAACAGAACAGAATCAAAAAATGTATATTTATGAGTTACACCTGTGTTAGTGGGAGTAAACTGTTAATATCTTATAGCAGATGCCGTAGACGGCACTGGTACAACAAGTCAGTATGACTTCTTCTTTAGAAAGATAAGTTCTGATTATCTACTAGCTTTCAGAATTAATAGTTCATTCAAAGTGTGTCCTGAGACGCTCTACCAGTTTGCATTTATATTGTTTATACAGTAAGTCTGGATGACATGTGGTGGCTGAATATTGCTAATTTAGGTTATGATACCACTTGTAATGGAGAATTATGCATGGTAAGGACCTTTCTTTCCAGGCATAATTCATATATGATGAAAAAAATTGTCTGAGGATTTATTGATTTATCTTCCATAAAAGGTAAAACTACCAAAAAGAAATAAATGAAAATGAATGAAGGCAGGAAAGTTTAAAAATATGGTTGAATTCATATGGAATAGCCTTTCTTATTATGTGAATGTCAATCACAACAGAAAACTCAGAAACAACTGGAGATGTCACAATGCTTTATTATAATGCTTTTAATATTTTCTTCCTGTTTACTTCTTGCACTGGTAAAGTATGTTGACCCTGAGAATGTCGATGTCAGACATGCCAACAATCTGGCCGATGGGAACGTTGGGATCGGGGATGGGAGTTAATGTTTCTGACTGTGGAGTAATTCCGAAGGCAGTCCTATAATTAGGAAGAATTGCAAGAGGCGATTAAACAGAATTTGTTTCTGTGCAACACAATTACACTTAGTACATTTGACTTCAGATTGTGTTTTTGTTCAGGCTTACCTTCCATAGTGCATGACAGAGGAGTAATCATATCTAGTGTTGAGATTATCGGTGTCCATCTTGTCAAAATTGTTGAAAAAATCTGTGGGAGAAAGACAAATAAATTAAAAAGACAAAGCAACAGAACAGTCTTATTTCAATTAGTCATCATTGAGGCTTTGAGATTTTTACATTTTATGATGTTTTGCCAGTTGACTCTGATGTACTGGTCGCGGTCGCTTCGAGTGTGTTCATGGTAGAAACCAAGTGCATGCAGCAACTCATGCTGGATGATACCATGCTGGACACAGCCAAACCTCTGCAGTGACACCACCTGCTTGTCTCCAACACGACCCAGCAAAGAGAAACAGCTAAAAATGTAAACAGTACAAGAAGCCAGAGATGATCGTCAGAGGAAGACAGCTGACATTAGTCTGATGTTTAACATGTATCGAGTGAAACTTTGAACAACTAAGGAAAAAAAAGTTGAACTGAAAAAGTAACTTTCCACTGTTTGACAAACATGGCAATACAGTTTAAAATTGTTTTTAAAGTTTTTAGTGTTACACCAAATTGTATATTACTCTTTTACGCTGTGCCTGACTCTGCACGGATCGGCTGGTTTGTGCCTCTTCCTTACTTTTGTTACAAATGCTGATACAACATATTGGCAAATAGCTAATACTACAAAGTTATGTTTAGAATTGCCATAAATGTTCACAATATTTGTTTCTTCTACCAATATGCATTATGCAGTAGCTGTAAAAATGAAGGGATTATTTATGTAAAGTTTCAAGTCTGATGTAAGAACAGTAATTTATCCTAAATTTAGACACAGTGTATCTATTTTTATTTAGCTGAAACCACAGTGATTGCTAACCTCAACCAGATGGTTTTATTGCTTAACAAGCCAAAGTGTGGGACTGTATGAGAACTCTCATCTGGTAATGAAACTGTTCCCAACTTTACAACATCTCCTTTACACAAATTATTTAAATGAACATACTTAAGAAAATAAATTATTTACTGTTTGTTTTTTCACTGCATATGCAGTCATTTTCTGTGATTTCCATGCAGTGTATTTTGTTTCAAGTAGTGCTGTAGTAAATAACTTACCCATATTTTGGTTCAATACTTAGGTACGCGGTCTCTGTTCTGCGTGGAATGAAGCGAACACAGGTTGCTGTTTCAAAGCCCTTCATGGCATCTAAAATGGTCTTCTTCTCACCATTATCTACAGTTGTGAATAACTTAATCAGTGACGTAAGTGTTTTACTAGATGAATGTTTGTGCTGTAACATGCACCACAGTTAAACCCACCATATTTATCACTTAGAATGTAAGGAACGTCAACAGTCCCAGATGTGAGAGACTTTGGCCATCGACAGGAGTATTGCTTATTTGCGCACTTCAAAGCATTTCTGGTTCTTGGAATGAGTATGTCTCCTTCCACCAGAGAATCTGTAGATCCTATTGAAATAAATGATAGAATGACTTTTCATTCTATCATTTGACACTGATAATGAGACAAGGTATCCCCCCCCTCTTGTAATATAATGACTAAAGACTCACCATTGTTCATTCTGAGGATGGTTGTGGTAATGTCCTCCCCAGAGATCTCTATGAATGCAAGAAAATCAGAAGTCATACAGCTTTGTTGTTACAATGAGAAAAGTGACAATGTGACACAGTTAGTTATACAGAGCTGCAAAGAGATGAACCAAGATTTGTTCATTTACCATTCTGACCAGCATGATCCTGTGAACAGAAGATAGAAACAAATTTCACTTGTATTGTAATTAATGTTGTTGGATTTAATGTGTTGAATGCTACGTTACAGATAAAGATAATCACCAATGTTATGGGAGATGCATCATGTGGTAAATGCAGTATTAACAAGCAATTCTACTTTTTAATTAATTAATTACATGGTCATGATGAGCATTACAGAGGCCCAGAAGCAGCAGCAGAAGAAGAGAAACTGTTGTTGTCAGGTCCATTTTGGTCCAAAGATGCTGATCGTCAAGGTGTCACTTCAGGAACTTCACTTGTCTTCCAACGAAGTGATGCTAAAACCCAGTCGGGGATGAACTTATATGCAAGGTGTCCAGGTGTGTCTGTGTACCGAGATTAGTGATAGGGGTTCAGAAGGCTTTGCCTTAGACACATAGCTGCCCTGTCCAGCATTTCCCACTGTTTCCACACTAATACTTTTATTCTGGGGGGATTAGAGTGACCACAGGCTGGTGTCAACTTGCTTAGCATAAGGCTTTTTTAACCAGCAGGAGATTGTCTTGGGAGATGTGACCCTGCCCCAAAGCATTATCTTAAAAATAACAAATATAACAGTGGAATCATGCAATGTAAAGAGTTTGCAGGCGTTGCCTTTAAGTAGTATTTTTTTAAACCATTAATAACCTGATTGCAAACAGGCTGGGGTATGTTTGTGTAGAAGTCGCACTACATAGACAATTGAAGAGCGTCTGTGAGTCAGGGGATGTCAGGATTGTGTAGTTGTTCACCACCTTCAACAGAAGCTGAAATGGGTTTTGATCTCTATCTTCTTTTGCAGCAAAAATATATTCCAGAGAATAATTTTTATGATAGTTGCACCGCTGTTTTAAACAAATATTTTAGTAAGTTTTAAAAATAGTATTTAGAGATCAGTTCAACTAAAATGTGCAGCTTTTGACAGATTAACATGAAAATAGAACCACTATTATAATGTTAATAGAAATATGGTGCAGTGAAAGGTGTGCTGTTTTTTTTTTGTAGAGGGGGAGATGTACTGCAGCTTAGGGATGTTAAACTCATTTCACATTGGGACAAGTGAAATTCATCTTTCTGTCGGTGTAAAGAACGTATTTAAACCTCAAGATACTTTAATATAACAAAAAGCAGTTTCATTTTTTTTTCTTAATGATAAGCAAATGCTGCTGTTGTTAATGAACGAAATCTGTTTTCAGAGTCTTTGGGCTAAAATCATAAGAAACAAAAGTGTAAAATTACAGAAAAAGTCCTGGTAGCTCATTGGCCAGATTGTCCTTTCATCATAAAGCAGAATGTTTTTGTTAATTCCCAGAAAAGGTCCTATTTAATTTATGTATTTATTTTGTCAAAAAAACAAATCAAAACAAGCAAAAAAAAACCAAAAAACCCAGACATTTATTTTGTCATCTGTGAAAAAAACAGGACCTTTTCGGAACTTTACTTCATTACTTTGCTCCATAAGAAGGGAGGTCTTTATCATTAGGACAAGCTGTAAAATTTAGGAAAATACAGCCCAAAGTTTATGTCCTTCTTCACATTTTCCAAAGGCAGAGGGCTTACTATTGGTCCAGTACCTTATATTTGACACCTCTACTGTAGATGAATACTGAGTAACATCCGCTGTGGTTAGTTGAGCTCTCTGAAAACATATTTATTTGTTTTGTGGGCAGCACAGTGGTGCAGTGGTAAGCACTGTAGTCTCACAGCAAGAAGATCCTGTGTTTGAATCTGTTGGGTGGCTGGGGCCTCTCTGCGTGAACTTTAAACATTATCCCTGTGCCTAAATGCCAGGTATGAAGACTTCCTCCCACAGTCCAAAGGTGTGCATGTGAGGCCACTTGGTAATTTTAAACAGGATGTGGGTGTGAATATCAGTGTGAACGGTTGTCTTACACTGTGTGTTAGGCCTCTAATAGAAATCAGTTCCCATAGAATCATACATCAAAATGTCCAGTGTTATACCAGCAAAAGCGGAACCACAGGTCTTTATGTCTAATGCCTTCGGCTGCAACAAACAATTCATAACTCACCCATTTAAGCTCTATTAAAGTTTGCAATTTGATAGGGAGAAGCTAACACAGGCAGTTGTAGCTGCATGCTAGTAAGTGCTAGACATCACATCAGCTGAATCTGAATCACTAGCTTAAACCTTGCAGTTATCAGGAAAACAAACTTGTTCAAAAACATGAGAAAATATTTGAACATGGCTTATTCAACTTACTCAACTTAGGTAAATGAATGTTTTCTTCTTTTTGTTCATCAACAGCATTTCCAGGCACTATTATAGGAGCTACAGTAAAAATAAAAATAAATATAATTTCATAATTTTGATATCAAAAGGTAACAAAGGTATTGGTGCATGGTTTATTGTACAGCCCATCCAAGAAGTCTGAGACATATAATCTGGGAAATTCTTGCATTTTATTTTTTGGTTACTTTCCGGTAATTGCCGGTTTCTTAGATGACTAAACAAAACAAAACAGAAAAAAGAAGCTGATGACCAAAACAGCAAAAGTGAAAATTCAAGTTAGTTTCCAAACCAACACATTGGTTATCATCATGCATTTGAATAAACCAAGCATATTTTTCATTAATCTGTTAATTCTATAGTAATAGATAGTTAACAGGTTGAATAGGTTTGATTTATAAACAGCACAGGACAGCTTCATCTTAACTAGTGACAAGTCAGTGTTTTCTAAATTTTGAGGAAAATAAAAAGAATGAAAAGCAGCTGTACAGAAAGCAAACGTCTGATGTAATTAAATAAGCCACATTACATATTAACTGGAGAGGATTGCATTTGTATACGTTTTACACAGGTTTTGGTACAATATACAGCATCAGAATAGAAGTGAAACTCTTATTTGACTGAGCAATCAATTGCCAGTCAAGAAAAAATGAATCAATTCTCTTGATTTCGCTTCTCCAGTGTAAGAAAATTGTTTTCTTGATTTTGGTTTTACATTATTCCAAAAACAGATTCTGAACTCCAATTTAGACCGGAGGAATTTAAACATGTTTTTCTTCCAGTTTATTGACAAATGCAACAGTCCATGGATCCAGCTCTAAATAATAAGTCAATTTTTTTTTTTATTTCACTTTGACTTCATCATTTCTGGGAGGTGTAGTAGTAAATGGAAGAAGTGGACAAAAAGAGAACTTCTGGCACCTTGTTCCTGAACACCAAACAGCAGTGATGACATATCCAAGCCCAACACTGATGTGGTCCTGTGCTGTACATCACAATAATGTGACATTTATTATCAGTGGGGAAAAATTACACTGTGTGTGTTAGAGAGAAATGGTGCTGCAAACTCTGGCATCTGTTTATGTGTACTTCAAATTCAACGTATTTGTATATTTTCCAATGTTTGCATGAAGCATTTTGAACATATATAAGTACTTTTCTGTGTATATGTGCCACCTGGATATCAATGCCTGTCCACTTCGGGGGATCTACCTGGGTACACAGGTAATCCAATTTGATCTTTTACTTCACACATCTGCACTTGGCAGAGAATAACCTTTAGAAAACGTAAGCTTTAAGACTTTTCCAGCATCACATTTAGCTTTATTCATTTCCCATAAGAAGTCAAACTAGCAAAATAAAATAAATTCAACCAAGTTTAACAATATGTGATATGGAATAGCCTTTCTTATTATGTGAATGTCAATCACAACAGAAAACTCAGAAACAACTGGAGATGTCACAATGCTTTATTATAATGCTTTTAATATTTTCTTCCTGTTTACTTCTTGCACTGGTAAAGTATGTTGACCCTGAGAATGTCGATGTCAGACATGCCAACAATCTGGCCGATGGGAACATTGGGATCGGGGATGGGAGTTAATGTTTCTGACTGTGGAGTAATTCCGAACGCAGTCCTATAATTAGGAAGAATTGCAAGAGGCGATTAAACAGAATTTGTTTCTGTGCAACACAATTACACTTAGTACATTTGACTTCAGATTGTGTTTTTGTTCAGGCTTACCTTCCATAGTGCATGACAGAGGAGTAATCATATCTAGTGTTGAGATTATCGGTGTCCATCTTGTCAAAATTGTTGAAAAAATCTGTGGGAGAAAGACAAATAAATTAAAAAGACCAAGCAACAGAACAGTCTTATTTCAATTAGTCATCATTGAGGCTTTGAGAGTTTTACATTTTATGATGTTTTGCCAGTTGACTCTGATGTACTGGTCGCGGTCGATTCGAGTGTGTTCATGGTAGAAACCAAGTGCATGCAGCAACTCATGCTGGATGATACCATGCTGGACACAGCCAAACCTCTGCAGTGACACCACCTGCTTGTCTCCAACACGACCCAGCAAAGAGGAACAGCTAAAAATGTAAACAGTACAAGAAGCCAGAGATGATCGTCAGAGGAAGACAGCTGACATTAGTCTGATGTTTAACATGTATCGAGTGAAACTTTGACCAAATCTGATCTGATAGTTAAATGAAACTGTTCTCAACTTTACAACATCTCCTTTACACAAATTATTTAAATGAACATACTTAAGAAAATAAATTATTTACTGTTTGTTTTTTCACTGCATATGCAGTCATTTTCTGTGATTTCCATGCAGTGTATTTTGTTTCAAGTAGTGCTGTAGTAAATAACTTACCCATATTTTGGTTCAATACTTAGGTACGCGGTCTCTGTTCTGCGTGGAATGAAGCGAACACAGGTTGCTGTTTCAAAGCCCTTCATGGCATCTAAAATGGTCTTCTTCTCACCATTATCTACAGTTGTGAATAACTTAATCAGTGACGTAAGTGTTTCACTAGATGAATGTTTGTGCTGTAACATGCACCACAGTTAAACCCACCATATTTATCACTTAGAATGTAAGGAACGTCAACAGTCCCAGATGTGAGAGACTTTGGCCATCGACAGGAGTATTGCTTATTTGCGCACTTCAAAGCATTTCTGGTTCTTGGAATGAGTATGTCTCCTTCCACCAGAAAATCTGTAGATCCTATTGAAATAATGATAGAATGACTTTTCAACCAAGTGCTGTTTTTCTCTAAAAAGTAAGTTACTTTACTCAACATAGAAATTTGACACTGATAATGAGAAAAGGTATTCCCCCCCCCCCCCCCCCCCCCCTTGTAATATAATGACTAAAGGCTCACCATTGTTCATTCTGAGGATGGTTGTGGTAATGTCCTCCCCAGAGATCTCTATGAATGCAAGAAAATCAGAAGTCATACTACGTTGTTGTTACAGTGAGAAAAGTGACAATATGACACAGTTAGTTATACAGAGCTCAAAATTTGTTAACCCAGATTTGTTCACTTACCATTCTGACCAGCATGATCCTGTGAACAGGAGATGGAAACAAATTTCACTTGTATTGTAATTAATGTTGTTGTATTTAATGTGTTGAATGCTACGTTACAGATAAAGATAATCACCAATGTTATGGGAGATGCATCATGTGGTAAATGCAGTATTAACAAGCAATTTTACTTTTTAATTAATTAATTACATGGTCATGATGAGCATTACAGAGGCCCAGAAGCAGCAGCAGAAGAAGAGAAACTGTTGTTGTCAGGTCCATTTTGGTCCGAAGATGCTGATCGTCAAGGTGTCACTTCAGGAACTTCACTTGTCTTCCAACGAAGTGATGCTAAAACCCAGTCAGGTGTGAGCTTATATGCAAGATGTCCAGGTGTGTCTGTGTACAGAGATTAATGGTAGGGGTTCAGAAGGCTTTGCCTTAGACACATAGCTGCCCTGTCCAGCATTTCCCACTGTTTCCACACTGATAATTTTATTCTGGGGGGATTATAGTGACCACAGGCTGGTGTCGACTTGCTTAGCATAAGGCTTTTTTAACCAGCAGGAGATTGTCTTGGGAAAATACAGCCCAAAGTTTATGCCCCAAAGCAATATCTGAAAAATGACAAATATAACAGTGGATTCATACAATGTAAACACTTTGAAGGCGCTGCCTTTACGTTTTTTAAACCTTTAATAACCTGGCTGCAAACAGGCTGCGGTGTGTGTGTTTAGAAGTAGAGCTACTAGTAGAGCGTCTGTGAGTCAGGTAAAGTCTTTACCTGTACTTGTTCACCACCTTCAACAGAAGCTGAATTGCATTTTGATCTCTATCTTCTTTTGCAGCAATAATATATTCCAGAGAATAATTTATAATAATAAATGTATGACAGTTACACCCCTGATTTGATAAATGTTTTCGTAAGTTTTAAGAACAGTAATTACACATCAGTTTGACTAAAATGTGCGCTTTTTGACAGATTGGTTAATGTTAATGGGAATATAGAACTGTAAAAAGTGCATTGTTTATGCTGCAGAGGGAGAGATATACTGGACATGAATGCTTAGTAACATCAGCCGTGGGAGGTTGAGCTCTATGAAAACATATATATTTGTCTTGTAGGCAGCACAGTGGTGCAATGTTGAGCATTGCAGCCTCCCGGCAAAACGATCCTGTGTTTACATCTGTTGGCTTTGCTGGGCCTTTCTGTGTGAAGTTTACATGTTCTCACTTACATGTGCCTAAATAATAATAATAATAATAATAATAATAATAATAATGGATACTTTATTGATCCCCATGGGGAAATTACTTGTTTTTCTCTGCATTTGACCCATTCACTCTGTGAAGCAGTGGGCAGCCCACTAAGCAGGCGCCCGGGGAGCAGTGTGTAGGGACGGTACCTTGCTCAGGGGTACCTCAGGTATTAAGAGTTCCTCCCACAGTTGAAAGGCATGCATGTTATGTCACCTGGTGATTCCTGTCCCAAACGGTCATGGCAGATATCCATGTTATTCCTGGTAAAAGGGATTTTTTGTTTCCACTCTCACCAGTGCTCTTGCTCATAGGGGGTCATGTGATTGTTGGGGTTTTCTCTTTTTTCTCTTTATTTTTGTTTACCTTACAATATAAAGCAGCCAATGTTTTTGTGATTTAGCGCAATATAAATATAGTTGAATTGAGTTGAATTGAATTTAAAAAGGCTATGGCTGAGAATATCAGTGGGAATGGTTGTCTGTCATTCTGTGTTAGCCCTGTGAGAAGTGATCTGTCCAGAGTATACCCCACGTTTTGGCCTGTGACAGCCATCATGCCCCAATTGAGAAAGCAGTTAAGACAATGCATGGATGAGCATTTATTTGCTGGTTCAGGTTCTTCTATTTACACTTCAAGAAAAATCTTGGTTATACCATCTTCTAATATCACTATTTCTTAGATTAATTGTATGAATTTTGAGTAAAGGCAATCAAGTGTAATTTTGAAATAAAAACCATGATTATTACTTGATTTCTGTTTGCTGAGGAAACAGAAATCAGATGATTATTGCTTTAGTTTGGAGCTACATTGCTGTAACCACCTACGATGCAGTTTTTTTCCTTCCACACAGAACACCCTATTTATGCCAAAAGAGCAGCTCATTTTACTGCTGGTATCAGAACAAAGCTCCTTTTTGTTTTAACCCCCTATGAGGTTGATCACTAATAACTTAAGTGCTACACATTCCATCAGTCCATTTCATAATAAAATGCACATTTGCTTTTTTATTTTATTCTGGCTGTAACTGGTTGTTGTGTTAAAATGTGTTGTTTCAAATAATATCATTTCTTCTATTACTCGCTATAATTTCCTGTATTCATTAATCAAGCTCTTCTGGCACAACAGTGATTATCTCATGAAGTCTGGGTCTTGTTTATCAGACTACAATGAGCAAAAAAAACTATTTTCTAAAACCTCAGAATGCAGAAATGAATTGTTTAGCGCAAGAGTATTTACATTTATTAAATCCTCACTAATAGATCATCATCCTCCAGACTGTTGTTTACAGGAAAGAAGAGGTACTGTCTAGCTTTCTGGCGCCATAAACCGTTTCAGGGTCTGATTTTGCATGACAGGACTGGCGCTTTTGAAGAGATTCCATCACAGCAACCTTTAAATGACGTGGTCCTCTGCTGTACATCACAATAATGTGGCATTTATTATCAGTGAGGGAAAATTACACGGTGTGTGTGTTAGAGAGAAACAGTGCTACAAACTCGAGCTTCTGTTTTATGTGTGAACTCCATGTACGTCAAATTCAATGTATTTGTATATTTTACAATGTTTGCATGAAGCATTTTGAACACGTGCGTCTCGGTGTGTATGTGCCAGCTACATGCCTGTGCCTGTCCACTTGGAGGATCCGCGTGGGTGCACAGGTAATCCAATTTGAGTTTTGGAGTCAAAGCACAGCACGAGTAATGTTCAATGATGTATGACCCATCCATTCGGTTGAGCTTTATTTCTAATGCTTTGCAACTGCAAGAAGAGGTAGATCTCATTCAGCTGGATGTCAGCCTAGTGGAGCCCACAAAAAAATCTGCTTTTCTTTCTTTGTTTTTACACATCTGCAGTTTTCTTAGGTGGAGAATAACCTTCAGAAAACCCAAAGCTGTAAATTCTTTCCAGCATCATATTTAGCTTTATTTTATTTCTCGGTGGCATAGTTTTTGTTAAATTGTGACATGTTATTTTTATGTTACTTTGCACTAATTAGCACTATCATTTTTTAAATAAGGTTTTATAAGATAAATTTTGAGTGTGCACCCCCCCACCCCAATTGATGACCATCATGGTAGAACTGAAACTTCAAAATGTTATTTCACAAATCATCACAATTTTTGGGGGTGGGAGTTAATGTTTCTGACTGTGGAGTAATTCCGAAGGCAGTCCTATAATTAGGAAGAATTGCAAAACCCGATTAATTAGAATATATTTCTGTGAAAGAGATTTACATTTAATACATTTGACTTAAGATTGTGTTTTTGTTGAGCCTTACCTTCCATAGTGCATGACAGAGGAGTAATCATATTTAGTGTTGAGATTGTAAGAGTCCTTCTTATAGAAGTCAATGTAATAATCTGTAGAAGAAACACCAATAAATTGAAAAGATTAAGCAATGAATCCGATTTCAATTAATCATCATTTGAGATTTTTACCTTTTATGATGTTTTGCCAGTTGACTCTGATGTACTCGTCGCGGTCGCTTCGAGTGTGTTCATGGTAGAAACCAAGTGCATGCAGCAACTCTGGGTGATGCCATGCTGGACGCAGCCAAACCTCTGCAGTGACACCACCTGCATTTCTCCGATACGACCCAGCAAAGAGGAACAGCTAAAAATGTAAACAGTAAACAAAAGTAGAGAAAATAATGTATAGAAGGCAGTGAAATTTGTCTTATCATCCAGTCTGTGAATGCTTCTTTACTATTAGCTAGTGATAAGGAATATTCTAACAGACTACATGGTTGCTGTAGTACTTGGAAAAATTAAAGCGTTATAGTTTATAATTTGCAGTACTTTTAGACAAAATCTATTTATTTACATGTGACTGAAACTACAATATTCCTATCTTCTTTGGGCATTTCATGTTTTTCAGGAGGAGTATATCTCCTTCCACCAGAAACTCTGTCGATCCTATAAAAATACACGAAAGAATGACTTTTTAGGCAATTGACAAAATAAGAAAGCGCTGTTTTTCTCCAATATAATGATTGGATACTCACCATTGTTCATCCTGAGGATGGTTACAGCCGTGTTTTTACAATGAGAAAAGTGAGAATGTGACACAATTAGTTATATGGAGCTACAACGAGGCAAAACCAGATTTGGTCACTTACCATTGTGACCAGCATGAGCCTGTGAAAATAATACAGAAAAAAATATAGATAGTCGTTTATAATGTTGTGTTACAGATAACGATAGGCGCCAATGTTATGGGAGATGCGACATCTATTAAAAACAGCATTTACAAGCAGGTTTAGTTTTTAGTTAGTATTTCCTTACATGGTCATGATGAGGCCCAGAAGCAGCAGCAGAAGAGAAACTCTTGTTGTAAGGTCCATGTTGGTCTTGATGTGCCAGTGGTGAAGGTGTCAATTGAGAGACTTCACTTGTCTTCCAATGAAGTGATGCTAAAACCCAGTCAGGGGTGAGCTTATATGCCCAGTGTCCAGGTGTGTCTGTGTACAGAGATTAGTGGTAGGGGTTCAAAAGGCTTTGCCTTAGGCACACAACTGATTAGTGTGCCCTGTGTAGCTTTGCCCACTGCTTCCACACTGATAATCTCATTCTAAACTTGTGCTATAAGCATTCAGTGTAAAGAGTTTTCTGGCACTGCTTTCAAGTAGTAGTTTTTAAACCATTTACACACCTGAGAACTAAAGGCTGAAGTATGTGTGTTTAAAATTGTTGTGTTGTTGTGAATCAGTTGATTTTCTGCTTCTTCAGTTGGTGCGGATAGAGAAAAACACTTGTAGGTTTATGCTGCTCTGTTATATGTACTGTTCTACCTCCGGTAGTGTTTTCAGAAGTTTTGTATCAAAAGGTAAGGTACATATTGGAGTGTGATTCATTGTACAGCCCATCCAAGAAGTGTGTCGCAGGCAGCAGGTTTTATTAAAATTCTAACATTTTATTTTTTTACGTTACTTGCCGCTAATTTTTTTGTTTTTGTATATGATTAAAAAATGTAAAATAACAAACTCGTGTGCAAAATGTTCAAACTGAAACTGAAAACTTTAGATCATAAACCAAAACAATGGTTCTTACCATACATTTTTTTAGAATCAGCATATTTTTAATTGATGGTGTAAAACTGTTGTAATGGTGAGGTAGGTGGTTGGATAAATCTGATTTATATACAGCACAAGACAGCCTTCATCTTAACTAGAGACAAGTTAGTGTTTTCTAAATTTGGGAGAAAATAAAAAGAATGAAATACAGCTGTACAGAAAACAAATGTCTGATGCAAATAAAGAAGACATTACCTGGAGAGGGTTGCAGTTGTATAAACTTTTAATGGGTTTTGGTACAATATACAGCATCAGAATAGAATTTGACTGAGCAATCAATTGCCAGTCAAGAAAAAATGAATCAATTCTCTTGATTTCGCTTCTCCAGTGTAAGAAAAGTGTTTTCTTGATTTACATTTTATATTATTCCAAAACAGATTCTGAACTCCAATTTAGACCGGAGGAAATTAAAATGAGCTTCTTTTTTTTTTTCTTCAATTTTATTGACAAAGGTAATAGTCCATGGATGCAGCCCTACATAATAGCTCGAATATGTTTTTTATTTCACTGTGACTTCATCATTTCTGGGAGGTGTAGTCATAAATGGAAGAAGTGGACAAAAAGAGAACTTCTGGCACCTTGTTCCTGAACACCAAACAGCAGTGATGACATATCCAAGCCCAACACTGATGTGGTCCTGTGCTGTACATCACAATAATGTGACATTTATTATCAGTGGGGAAAAATTACACTGTGTGTGTGTTAGAGAGAAATGGTGCTGCAAACTCTGGCATCTGTTTATGTGTACTTCAAATTCAACGTATTTGTAAGAGAACTTCTGGGACCTTGTTCCTGAACACCACACAGCAGTGATGACATAGCCTAGCCCTTCTCTGCTCTATAGTACATCTGAGTCTCTTCCTCTGACACTATGTGGGCAGCCAAGGACAACAGTCAATGAGCAATATCAATTTATGTAATAGACTATTAAACAGTGTGCTTAACATTTAGACTTGCTACACTGGTGTTCAGTGGGAGTGTGTGCCAGGAAGTCCTCTGCCGTGATAATAGCCCTCTGAAATGAAACATGTTAGCCCGCTCTGCTGGCTCTTACTCACTCTTGCTTCTCCTCCTACAGTCGGTTCCCTGACCCCAACACAGGTGCCCTGCTTACTCTTCTTCCTTTCACCTTTTGCTCTGAATACCACTGGTTGTCAAAATAACAATTAACTGTTTTATATACTGCATTCATGTCGAGCATTACCTGTGAACCCTCTCATTATGTATTGTTGCATGCAAGTGTTGAAATATCTAATTCATTTCTTTAGTTGTTTTCTCACTGGCTGGTTAATTTCATGTCTGACATGCAGCTGATGTTTTGCTTTTGTTTGTTTTTTTTTTTGTTTGTTTGTTTGGTTTTTTTTTTTTGGGGGGGGGGGGGGGGGGGTTACAACCCGAAGACTTTATAGAAGTAGCTTTCTGCTTGCTTTCCTCTGTCTCCTTTCTTGCCCTCTCCTTGTTCCTAATACTAGAGTCAATCTGTGATGGTAAACATCGTGTTCATAATAATTGACATTCAGACAAACAGGAACAATTACATCGAATATGAACACTGTCTTAATTGGTGTGCATTTCCAGTCCTGTAAGAGTCATGTGAAAAGTAAATTAATCAGATGTCATTGTAGACTGATTGAGCCACAATCTAGTTGCACAGTCCATTCAGAGAATAACTGCGTCTGATGGATGACATGTCAAGTGCTTTATGAGGGACATTTGAAACTGATAATCTTGAAGGTCAAGGAGAAGTAGCAGCAAAATAAAAAGACAGAACTTTTTTGTTTTTGGTCAGGCGGTTTTAACATAACCGTGTCTGGTGCGTGTCTAATGGAAAGAGCCAATACTGTAGCAAATTTAAAATGAAATTCACAAGATGTGTTCAGCTGGTGAAACTTAATGGGATTGTGGACTTTTTTGAAGGAAAACAAACACATCACTGTCTTTATTGGTACCAGTTATAGTGTGGTACGTGCCTTGCTCAGGGGCACATCAAAACTGATTATGAGCGCGAGAAAAGTGTGACTCATTCAGTCTGCCCACCCACGTTTTCCCAGCTCGCCTAGAACTGATGATGTTAGAGAAGTAGTTGCAATCCCATTTCCCTTCCTTCAGGCAAAAGTTGCTGAGATAAACCCTTTCTGTTAGCACTTCTGTGTAGATACATCATCATTTTGAACTTTTAGAACATTAATGAAATAATTTAAAACATCTCAACCCCAGTGTGGAGAAACACATGCTTCATAAATTTAACAGTTGAGATTTAGCTCTTCACAATGTTCTGTAGGTTTCTGCTGTGCAGTGATGATGTTACCCTGTAGTTTGTAGAGATGGCACGATACCACTTTTTTATGTCCGATACCGATACCGATATCATAAATTTGGATATCTGCCGATACCGATATGAATCCGATAGTGTTTTTTAATCAACAAAACTGTTTTTTAAATATCTTGCTGCATTTTGTATAAGTTCATACTCAAGTTTAAAACAACAACTACACTAAAGCTATTCTGTTATACCTGTATGCAAAAAAAAAAATTTCATAGTTCAGCAATACTGATCAATCTAATAAACTTAAACCTACACCATCCTCCCTATTCTGGTATTTTAAAGAGTACTTAGCATAAATATTAAGCAACCTAACTAATAGGGTTCCAACTCCCAGCAACAACAAAAATAAATAAATAAAAAATAGGGAACCACCCCTCACGCTCCACCTCATGATGCTTAATCGACGTAATCAACCTTAATTTGATGCAGTGTGGAAAAAAAAATGCACAGAAATCAATTATTTTTCAAGAAATATTAAATAGATTCAACATCTTTCTTCAACAAAATTGCAGACTGCACAGATGGTACCTTCCCAAAGGAAAAAGTACTATAGCTTACTAGGGTATATATATTAGACTTAATAGTCACTATATACAGTAATTGACTTCTATTCATTTTACATCAAATTAAAACTTTGGGTGTCAGATAATTATTTATTAAAAGCTAGAGAATAAGAAAGAAAAGTATGTCTTTGTGCCCCCTTTTCTCTGTTAATGCCCTATCGGCCCCCCTGGCTAAACTTTGCTAGATCCGCCCCTGCACAGTTACCAGCGTCAGCTAGGTAGAAAAAGATCCTCGAGTAGAAAGTAATATTAAATAAATTCTAACAACAGCTTATCAAGCTTAAACGTGCTGCTGTTGTTCAGCCGCTGGTTTCCTCTTTCTGGTGCAAAGTGGGCCAAAAGCAAACTAGAGACACGGACTCGCGACAGAAAAGCCGATCAGCTGATCGTTAAGCAGTTTCATGATTGAAGTAGCAGCAAGAGAGAGAGAGAGGCAGTCGCTCCATATATTAGTTGTTAAGCTTAACACAGGAATGCTTTACAAACATTCAGAGATGGACTTACACACTTGCTTTACTTCTCTCGGGGATAACTTTGTCGGAGATGAAATGCCGGGTTGCTAGCGAAGCTCCACATGCTATCCAGACCACCACAGGTCCCGCATGCCACAGCCGCTCTATCACGTGATGCATACTGCTCCAACGTGCTAACTTCTGAGGTGAGTTACGGCGTGTTGCAAGTTTTGTGAGGTGCTTTCGTGATATTTAATGGATCGGATTACATTTTTTATTTTTCTCCGATATCCGATCCAGTAATTTAGGTCAGTATCGGACCGATACCGATACGTAATATCGGATCGGTCCATCTCTAGTAGTTTGTTTTGTTTTCTCCTATAATGTTTTGGGTTTCTAATCTTACAATATACAATGCTTTGAGATGAATGCTAGTGTGATTTGGCTTTCACTGTCATATACATAATATACTGTTTTGCATGAGTATTACAGAGCTGAGTAAACATAAAACTAGTGCTCCAATCTGCTCTGTTGTTTTTGAAGGATCATGCTTTGGTAAACTTTCTAAAATAAATGATTTAAAGCTGTAAATATCTTGATACAATATACAGTGTTGTGAAAATATCTTCAGCCACCCAGCATTTCTTTCTATTTTGAAAAAGCGAAAGGGAAATAGGGATTTATTGAAATCACACATGTAAGTACAGTCCATGGGGCAAACACAGTTTTAAGTACAATTTTAACAAACAATTCTAACACTATGGAGCATGACCAGCCTGAGCATCGCCTGAAATCTTATGGCCAAGCTTTCATGTCATTTCTTTAAGTAGTCTTCAGGAATTTTTCTCGAAGGACATTCAAAGTCGTTCTAGGAATGTTGGCTGCAAGTTGTTCTGTTCTCCATCAAGATGATTCCACACTGCTTCAACAATGTTGATGTGCAGGTTCTGTTGAGGCCAGTCTATCTCACCAGTCCAATCCACTGTGAGTTTTTCTATCCAATTATGGTTTTATTGAATTGACAGTGTATTTAGAATTTTTGTCCTGCTGTAAAGTTGTCCAGTTGAATCTCTCAGGTCCAGTGTCAGTTCTTTTATTAGGTTTTTTCCCCCTAATTCTTAAGAACATGACTTTCAGATACTGTTCATTTGATGTTGATAGTTTTTAGGTCTGCAACTTTTTTTTGTCCTCCGTGGGCCGAGTTCCCTCACATTTGTGAAGTACCGACACACTGCCCAGCACACCAAGATATGCTAAGGTTCCAGCTAATAACTCTTTAGGAATCACTTCATTGGTTAAAAATAGTTTTTTAGATCTTTTGAATTGTGTTATCATTTGCATTTTTCATAGATTCAGCTAAAGGAAATATATGTTTCTCCACCAGGCTGCCAGTAACAAAATACAAGATACAATCTGAAATTGGTTATTTGCAACATTGTTATGTCCAGACACAATGCAGATTCATCCCTTGAGCTAGGTACCTTTTTGTGCTCGTTTAGTGTTAAGTGGTATTGTTTATAAATGGTAAATGGCCTGTATTTGTATAGCTTTTACTAGTCCCTAAGGACCCCAAAGCGCTTTACACATCCAGTCATCCACCCATTCACACACTGGTGATGGCAAGCTACATTGTAGCCACTGACAGAGGCAAGGCTACCGAGGCAAGGCTGCCGAACACTGGCGCCACCGGGCCCTCTGACCACCACCAGTAGGCAACGGGTGAAGTGTCTTGCCCAAGGACACAACAACCGAGACTGTCCAAGCCGGGGCTCGAACCGGCAACCTTCCGATTACAAGGTGAACTCCTAACTCTTGAGCCACGATCGTTTAGTGTTAAGTGGCTCAATAAACAAAAAACCTTTTCTGAAAATGGACAGGTACAAGTACTGGAGTGAAAATGAGTGAAAAAGCAGAACTTGGAGAACTATTGCTCTAAAAAATTACAACAAAGTCTTGCTCTTTGGAAGTACACTGTAAAGAATTAGAGTGGCTCTAGACTTTTGCAAGATGCTGTATATATGTATATGTTTAACTTTGTAAAGAGATCTTGTTTTACTATTTGCATTTTACGCCCAGTTCAACCCATGGACTGTTAGTGCATCAAATTACACAGTGCAGGTGTATTATATCTCAAGTCAAGATATTAGGAGATTTGTTAAACTTCTTGGTAGGTTACTTTGGTAAAACTTGCCATGTAAGCTCATGAGGTTGTGATGGTAGGCAAGGTATTATAGGTATGAATGAGGTACAAGATGAAAAGCTGCATTTGAAAGATCTTCTGCTACAGTACACATGTGGGACTGAATGAAGTGGGTTGGCCAGTCGTGAGTTTTTACTGCTTCAAACTAAATTATTCTAGTATTACACCTGCATATAGTGTGAAATTAGGCTGACTTTTTTCAGTTCAGTATACATGCTAATGTACACTGAAATAGGAGTACTAGTTTTTGTTTTTGGTTAACATCCAGTTCTTCTCTCTCCTCCTTTAACTCCGTAAATGCCCCAGTCAGTGCATGCACGCTAGCTTAAGTTTTTCCACCAAATGTAGAAAATCCCCTAATGAGGCTTTAGGCACTGCTATTTTTCATCTCCATCATTTCACCAAGCTGTATTTAACATCACATGAAATAAGCACCCTTCAGTTAACAAGACTCAGTGGAAAAATTCATATTCATTAAAACTCAAAAACTCTCAGAACCAAATTAATTAGCACAAGACCGTAACAGTTTGTGTTTTGTGATATTGTACTGCGTGCCTAGTCAGTTGGTGGATTTTTGTAGTATAGCTAACTTGAACTCAAGAGGCATTTCCCCAGTCTATGCCGCTGATATTGGAAGACGTGTAGCCCATATTTCCAAGAGCATTGCTCAGTGAGAGATCTCTAAAACCCATTTCCTGCCTGGCTTAGAATAATGAGGTGTTAGAGCCTGCTGGCAGAGCTTAGCTGCACACCTCCCCAATGAAAAAGTTATGGATGATATACAATTGCAAATACACACACACACACACAAACCCACTTTACACTCAAAGACATGGACATATGCCCCCTGGAGGTGTTATGGATAGCTGCATATTGCAATGCCAGCCAGCAGGAAGCACTGTCAGCCAGTCTGCACTGTGGGCATTGATAGGACAATCAGTTCGCTCTGGAGCCATCACAGCCAATCATCAGACAGTTTCTTGGCGGGCTGCACCCAATCTTCAGAGGGTTGCCAGATCTCCTTTTCTCAGTGAGCTGTTGCTGGCTTACTACTAGCCAACCACAAAAAAGAGCTGCTGCCTTGCGTCAGCCAATCGTGTGAGTGTTGGCCAGAGTTAGTCCTATCAACAGATAACTGCTCCACTGTTACAGCCAATCTGGGCTTTATCCTTCCCTACAGATGTCCGATTAGTGTAGTTTAGGGAAATCAAACTGCCACAACAGGCCCACTTTGCCAATGTGGCACCGTGAATGGAGAGAATAGTAAAATGGGATAGGAAAAGCCTACAAAGGCTTACTTAACCGTAATACTCTGGCTGTTATGTTTTAATGCTGTGTGGGTTAGTTTTTTATTTGTATTTGCAGCACTGTTGGTCACAAAATATAGTTTCATATCTCACTTTCTCTAATAATAATGTGAGCTAGCAGGTGCTGCTTAACTGTGGACGTCTTTCATTAATGAGATTTTAAATTTACCAGCATGTACTTGTCAAGGCCTATAAGTTTATTCCTTGTAAACCTGTTCCGGCATTCACGAGGCAAGGACGTGTTCACTGAACTCAAGTCGTGTCCATTTTAATGGCCCTATAACACATGCCAGCATCTTAAGGTGACAAAGCCATTAGATCAGATGATAGAACAGGGGTTTTTAGACCTGCCCTATCTTTTCTGCTTTCACTGCAAAATGTTGCAGGTAATGTATGAGTCTGTCTCGTTTGAATTTGGCCCTACATGGTTATGCACATTCATGTTAATCCAATCCAAGTTTGTTTCAAATCATTCAACCCCTTCTTCAGCACAGTGGCAAAACAGTGCTAACAGCACCTTTAATCACTGCTCATGCAGGAAAACAAGCATTTTTTTCACTTAGGAAGACGTAACATTTCCTCCCCATCTTTTCAAGAACATTTTATGAAAATTCATCAGCTGCTTGTTTGGTAAGTATTGCCTTAAAATTTTCTGTACTTGGCTTAGGGTTCACACACTCCGGCATCAAAAACGTTAGCTTTAATTTAGAGTTGAGCAAAAATTCTGCCATGGATACAAATTTTGGTGATGTACATTGAACATGACACGTAAAACAAATGGAAACGGGAATTGTAACATCATATTTGCAGAGGGATGAGGAACTGAAAAAAATATATTTATAACTATCAAAAGGATTGGGAATTATTTAAAAAAAATTATTTAATAACAGTCTAACAGTGTTAGCCTCAAATGTTTGGCTTAGAGTAAAAACCAAAATTCGAATACTAATCCCTTCAAAGTCAAACATCAGATGTTACCAGCCTCATTTATGTCACTTCCTGAAGATGGCTCGCATGGCATAAAGCTTGCACAAACATAATGGCTGCAGCTGTATGCAGTCAAGCTCCATAACCCCTGCTGTGAAGTGCTGTAATATGGGAGCAAAGACAAATCTGTCCTCTAAATCTCCCTACCTTCACCCTTCATCGTCATCTCTTTTCTCTCTCTTCCCATCTCAGCAGGGCTTTGGCAGCTTCACACTGGCCTAATTTTAGAGTAACAAGATGTGTGTATACGTGACTCAGTGTGTGGTTGCATATGTGTTTTAGTGTGTGTGTGTGTTTTTTTATGTATGTGTTGCCTAACTCCAAACAAAATCTCTGAGGGCTAAAGCTGTGTGTTTTGTGTTCCTGTAATGATCCATGTCCACGGACAAACGGACCTCTCAGTCGTTTTAATGAGATGTCTCAACTCGCGTATCTAGCTCACTTTGTTCTCTTGTGCCAAAAAAAGACCACTTAACATCTCTATTCAGTTTAATAACGACTGTCTTCTTTTTCCGCTGAACTGGACAAACGTGTTTTCTGTGGTGCTGCAAACTTTGCACCGAAAGATTGTGTTTGTTTTTTGCCCCGCAGTACACACTGGGATAGATGATCTGCGCCAATAGTGTGAAGCCAGATCTATACAGAGTCTCATTTACAATAAGAGTGGAGGATGAAGACTCCATGCGAGTGCATTACAGTGTGTAATCAATACGCTCTGACAACCTCTGATGTAATAGTATGCATGTGCTGCTGGCAAACCATTTCAAGACCTTATACACATGGATGACCCCATGGATGAGTTGCTTCTCAATTATCCAGCAGCCAGGCCTGGGTGCAATGTAAACTTGCAGTTTCAAAAGGCACGGGAGATGCACAGAAAATAATAGAATTAAATATGTGTTGCCTTTGGCAATGGCCCATGTTTACTTACTCTCAAAAGTAAAACCCACAGAATTTATTCTGATATAACCAGTGGCACTGTTGTGCATCACCTGAGAGAATTTGAACCAAGTCCAAATTTAATAATGGATGTGCTGTATAATTCAGTATCACCTTCTTGTATTTGGAAAGCTCTATTTGCATAACTATTCAATGTAGAATTCTTATTCGAACACTTTCTTAGTTATAAATTATTAACCTGACAATCTTAAAACTGCACTAATCAATATTTAAAACCAATAATTCACATTTTTGTATGTAAAGTAAGAGTAGTCCCTTCCAATCAGAAACCACTCTGTATTTGACACTGTCAGATACTTTTACCCACAGCTTCACCGTTCTTATTAGCCTGCTGGTTTCCAAAGGCAGCCCACAGCTGTTCACAAAACAAAAGAAGAAGAAAAACACTGATAAAGCTCATTGTACACTGCTTATTCACATAAAACATCAAAAAGCTGAATTAAGCAACTAGTTGGGGTACAAAGTGGAACATTTGGCTGCTAAAAGATGTTAGAGTGAATATTTGACTAAATATTTGCCAGGTGGCTTGAAGCACAGAACCCAATGAATGCTAATACTGCATTTTCACATGTCAGTACTGTCTGTAGAGTGCAAATAGCCAGAAAGTGTTGCTTTATAGTCTTTTGGAGCTAAAGCAAATTGTTTGGTGAGGCAATGAACATTTTGAAGTGGGAAACACAAAAGCACACACTCTTATAGCTTTAGAGTTAAACTCATATATGTACATTCTCATATATTTAAATACAAATGTATTTGGTTTAATCCACATGAGGGTTTTTCTACTAAATATACTGCTAGTAACCCTTTTTCATGCTGTGTATGTTATGTAACTGAGTCAGTTTGCTAACTGTATGACCTTTATACACTTGTATATTCACTGTCTTAGACAGAAAATACATTTTATCGATTTACACCCCGGTACACAATATACACTGTTCACCATGGTGACTCTTGAGCAGTACAAATGTTGAACTTGATACTGTAGTTGTTTTCAGCAGACATCTATACTTGATGTTGTACTGTTCTTCGGTTTAGCACGTGTATAGAGGTCTTGCATCTTGTGTGAAAAGGCTCCGGTCAAACTGATTCCATTAACATGCGGTTTTAATGGAGTCTGCTGAAAGCATGTTAGACTGTATTATTTAACAGTAAGTGTTGGCTGTAGAGTATTTAAGCAGTTTTACAAATCTTCTTTTGAAAAGCCATTGTTTTTGGCAGATATGGCAATTGTGAACTTATTTGTGCGTTATCACTAAGCTTTTGATGTTGGCATTGTGCAGTGTTATCACACAGCTGAAATTGCCTTTTCTTCCCCAACAGTCCTTTTAAAAGCAACAGAAAGTGTATTTCCAGTGGTGCTAGCACAGAATATATAATGAGTATTTTGTGATAACAAAACAGTTATTTCATGAAATTGTTACTCCATGCATATTGCATATGTTTCTCTCCTCCTGTTTCTCACTCTGTGCTGTTTTTCTCTTTTTGGATCTCTCATTCTGAGAAGGTGATTACGGAGCCAGAAAACTAGCAGGATATGGTTAGTGTTCCTCAGGGGTTGGTCTGAGGACATTAAGCCCACAGTGACAACGAGCCCCAGCTGTTGGGAGTTTTTTTCACATTCATTTGTTTGTCAAATTTAGAGTCTCAACTATTGCCAAGAACTCCCTCTGCCACACAAGCACTCCAGAACTGTGGTGACAAGGCTGCTTTTAGCCAAATCCAATTTAATCTCCACTGGCGGTACTGGATAAAGCCGTCTCCATCTCCCCTAACTGAGGCCAAGGCAGGCTAGTTATTCTACTGTATGATGCTCATTAACCACATAAAGACACAACACAAACTTGAACGCACATACAAACACTCTCAGGTACAGGCGAATGTGAAGTGAGAGTACTAAGCTAGCAGTTTAACACACACAGTTATATGTGGCGAAGCTTCGTCTCGTTCTCTTCTCCTACTTTTCTCCATTTTCTCTCAGTATTGTGTATTTCTGCAGCAGGGGAAATGATGTCACTTTTTTTTTCTTTAAACTAATAATTACCAGGAAGCTAGTGTGTGTGTGTGTGTGTGTGTGTGTGTGTGTGTGTGTGTGTGTGTGTGTGTGTGTGTGTGTGTGTGTGTGTGTGTGTGTGTGTGTGTGTGTGTGTGTGTGTGGAGAGAGTTTGGATGTTTGTGCCTGCAGATGGTTAGGTGGATGGGGATAGTGAGGGGGAGTGATAATAGAGGCGGAGATTTACATTTATGCAAATTTCACATCGTGACACAAAGGTTCAAGACAACATTTGCTCAACATGCGCATCAGTGCTGTTTAATCACAAGTGCATGTGGTGCACATAAACAAGCCATCTTAATATTATACTTTTCGTTTGTGTTTATTATACTGATATTTCTTGTACACACATGCTTTGCTGTGGAGCAGCCTACAAAACAAACACAGTGAGGAAATAATATTCCAATATTATACAGAAATAAATGTTATTTACTCTTAATGGTATCATTTTGTGTAATTACTATTTCAAATACTTCTAGTTCATTTAGTGCACCATACAGCTATACTTCTGGAAAACAGTAGAAGGAAGTGTTTTTTATCACCCCTAGTGGGGGTTATGTAACAGTGCTTCAACAAGTGGATCCTGTTGTTTTTTTATGATGTGCATGTTTGAAGAAGAATTTGAAAATGTATATGAAAGGATGTCACAATATCAGAAGTTTAGTAGTCAGTACTACTGAACTTCCATGATTCTCAATACCATTTAATATGACAAGTCCAAAGTAACGATGATGGCTAAATGGATGATGGCAGCTGCTAATCTTCTGAGCACTGCTCAGCTCAAGTAATTGTAAGGTATTTCTCAGAGACGGCCGCAATTCCCAGCCAATAACAGCAGCACTCCAGATTATGAACAGTTTGATGACATCATACAATAAAGCTGGAACATAGCACTGCTTCATCTTCACATTTATTTATTTACAGGGAGTGCAGAATTATTAGGCAAATGAGTATTTTGTCCACATCATCCTCTTCATGCATGTTGTCTTACTCCAAGCTGTATAGGCTCGAAAGCCTACTACCAATTAAGCATATTAGGTGATGTGCATCTCTGTAATGAGAAAGGGTGTGGTCTAATGACATCAACACCCTATATCAGGTGTGCATAATTATTAGGCAACGTCCTTTCCTTTGGCAAAATGGGTCAAAAGAAGGACTTGACAGGCTCAGAAAAGTCAAAAATAGTGAGATATCTTGCAGAGGGATGCAGCAGTCTCAAAATTGCAAAGCTTCTGAAGCGTGATCATCGAACAATCAAGCGTTTCATTCAAAATAGTCAACAGGGTCGCAAGAAGCGTGTGGAAAATCCAAGGCGCAAAATAACTGCCCATGAACTGAGAAAAGTCAAGCGTGCAGCTGCCAAGATGCCACTTGCCACCAGTTTGGCCATATTTCAGAGCTGCAACATCACTGGAGTGCCCAAAAGCACAAGGTGTGCAATACTCAGAGACATGGCCAAGGTAAGAAAGGCTGAAAGACGACCACCACTGAACAAGACACACAAGCTGAAACGTCAAGACTGGGCCAAGAAATATCTCAAGACTGGTTTTTCTAAGATTTTATGGACTGATGAAATGAGAGTGAGTCTTGATGGGCCAGATGGATGGGCCCGTGGCTGGATTGGTAAAGGGCAGAGAGCTCCAGTCCGACTCAGACGCCAGCAAGGTGGAGGTGGAGTACTGGTTTGGGCTGGTATCATCAAAGATGAGCTTGTGGGGCCTTTTCGGGTTGAGGATGGAGTCAAGCTCAACTCCCAGTCCTACTGCCAGTTTCTGGAAGACACCTTCTTCAAGCAGTGGTACAGGAAGAAGTCTGCATCCTTCAAGAAAAACATGATTTTCATGCAGGACAATGCTCCATCACACACGCGTCCAAGTACTCCACAGCGTGGCTGGCAAGAAAGGGTATAAAAGAAGAAAAACTAATGACATGGCCACCTTGTTCACCTGATCTGAACCCCATTGAGAACCTGTGGTCCATCATCAAATGTGAGATTTACAAGGAGGGAAAACAGTACACCTCTCTGAACAGTGTCTGGGAGGCTGTGGTTGCTGCTGCACGCAATGTTGATGGTGAACAGATCAAAACACTGACAGAATCCATGGATGGCAGGCTTTTGAGTGTCCTTGCAAAGAAAGGTGGCTATATTGGTCGCTGATTTGTTTTTGTTTTGTTTTTGAATGTCAGAAATGTATATTTGTGAATGTGGAGATGTTATATTGGTTTCACTGGTAAAAATAAATAATTGAAATGGGTATATATTTGTTTTTTGTTAAGTTGCCTAATAATTATGCACAGTAATAGTCACCTGCACACACAGATATCCCCCTAAAATAGCTAAAACTAAAAACAAACTAAAAACGACTTCCAAAAACATTCAGCTTTGATATTAATGAGTTTTTTGGGTTCATTGAGAACATGGTTGTTGTTCAATAATAAAATTATTCCTCAAAAATACAACTTGCCTAATAATTCTGCACTCCCTGTATTTATTTTTTTGTGCAGGTCTGTATGACTGATTTTAATATGCTTAGATTAAGTGTCCAGTTTCAGGTTTAAAAATACTCTGTAACATCTTTTTGGTTGTTTTTAAATTGTGTCTGATAAGCTTAATCACTAAAGCTGTTCTCACACATGCCCTTTAGCTGTGAACTCTTCTCAACGTAGTGGAGCTGCAAGCAGGAATGTAAATGTCCAATTCAGATTGAAGATTAAACAGTCTTTAACCTGCCAGCTCGCTAGTAAAAAGTGTAACGGTCTGGAAAATTCACAGTGAGCGAGCAGGTGCCAAATGTCCTGCTTCCTGCCTGCTCGACCCAAGAAGCATCCTCACATCAACCAAACAGAGTAGAATATGGTGAAAAAGTCTTTAACAAGTCCTCGTTGCTTTATATTTTTCTATGAAAATGAGAAACAGGTGCAAAGATTCATTTAAATGTGCAAACATACATGAAAATACAGTATAAAAGGCAAAAACTACTTTGTACAATTCTAACTTTACACAGCCTGAACTCTCTTGGAAGGAAATACAAAGCTCTTTGTTACATTCTCTGTCAAGATGATGCTGAGGTCCGGGCTCTGGGGAAGCCAGTCCATGACTGATAGTCTTCCATTATGTGTTTTTCTGTCCAGGTATGCTTTTACTGCACTGGCAGT
This sequence comes from Copadichromis virginalis, assembly GCF_057382275.1. Taxonomy (NCBI): domain Eukaryota; kingdom Metazoa; phylum Chordata; class Actinopteri; order Cichliformes; family Cichlidae; genus Copadichromis; species Copadichromis virginalis. Next base: position 5,269,075 of record NC_140632.1, on the reverse strand, counting down.
GAGTTACAGCATTGCCATGCCGAAAAATGAAGCCGTTGCCAGTTAGATGCTTTCCAGATGGTATTGTGTGTCAAGATGCGTCTTAATGATAACTTTTGTTGCTTGCAAAACTCCAGCGGGCACCATTAATTATTATCACATCTGTAGGACTTCAAGTTGCAGCAGAGCATTTTGTGTTTTCCATTTCTTAGAATTATGAACTTAGTGTTTCTTCTCCCACTAAAGATAATTAGGGCTTGTTGGTTTGGAAACTAACTAAGCAAAACTAAATTAGATGAAAATGAAAGATTAAATTAAGTAATCTTTGTTAAGCTTTAGCAAACATTAGCAAATTGGACCGTCGCTAGTCCGAATAATGTGTGATCTGCAGTTTCTTACTGCTGGCATGTTCCATGCACTTACTGCTGAATACAACATAATGTGATGCATCTAAATTTGAAGCTTTTACTGAAATTGACTTTGCTTTCTTAGGCGCCTTTATTTAAGATGTTTACTTACAGATTAAATATACTGTTGCACATATGACACTTTATACAGCTGTACATAACATGTCAGGCAGTCATAATAATTACACATATAAGATGCAATCTGTAATTCAACCTTAGCAGCACACCAGTCTTGGTTAAATAACAAGATTAAAAAAAATTTGTAAAAGCTGCATCTAGAGCTGGGCGATAGAACGATAACGATATGTATCGCGATATAACTTTTACTCGATAGAGAAATTAAGCTATCGCGATAGACCTCGCCGCTCTTGTCCTCTTAAAAAAAAAAAAAAAAAAAAAAAAAAAAAAGGTCAGCCGATCCAAATTCAGTAGCGCAGAGCTGAACCAATCACAGCCGCAGCGTCACGTCGCGTGACTTGTTACGTACAGCACAAGTGCCAAGCCGCACGTGTGTTTGTTTGGGAAGCAGCCAGCGGGTAATGGAGCCAGCGCATAATGGAGGAAATGAGTGTGCCGACTAGAAAAATCAACCGAGCGTGACCGAAGAGAAAACAGATGATGGTTCCAACGCCGGAGAGATTGTCGAACGGAAGAGCCATAGAAGTTCCGTAGTGTGAAGGTATTTCGGCTATTTCAAGTCTGACAAAAAACAGAGTAGCGCGCACTGTAAATTGTGCCGAAAGCAAGTCTGGAAATACAATAAACTGGAGCATGCGTCACACTGTGCGCCACGTTATTGTTTCGGTGAAATGAATTTCTACAATACTGTTACTGTTAATTCTACTCTCTGCAGTGTTTACATGCTTACATATACACACAGTTACTGTCCCTCCACACATACGACTCGGTTCTGCTTCTATGCCCCAGCTTTGTTTACTTTTTCCCACCGAGGCTTCTAGACTTCTGATTGGCCAACATTTCTGCACGGTTAGGAATCTAGCGCCACCTGCTGCTTTGGCATGTTCATAGCAGCGTTTTCCTTCATTTCTGCCTTTATGTGTGGACGGGATTATTTTTCAAAACGAAAACGGAAAATCTCCGTTTTCAAAAACACCCGTGTACGTGTGGACGTAGCCTCAGTCTCTGACTGGAAGCGCTAATTCATCATTCGGCTTTTGTCAGACTAAAGTAACTGTTAAAACTGTTTGAAAAGCTCAGCTATACAACAAGGAGAGATTGAGAATTTCCTTTTAGTTCTCAGTTTATTTGATATTGACAAAAGTTAGTCAGTTTTGTCTGTTCTTCTGTAAAACAAACTAAGATTTATTTTTAGAATTAATATTTTGTTTCTAAGTGGAATTGACAGTTTAGTCTGTTTCATTTGTTCTATTTTGAAACTTAAACGCTTTAGCGGCTGCCTTTTGTGTAGTTTGCAATATTTGCCTTTATTTATCTGAAAAAGTCTCATGTTCCTTAAGTACATCTACCCTGTTGAACTTATTATGGGAAATAAATATTTAAAAACAAGCTGCTGATTATTTCACATTTTACTTGTGAGCAACGGCACATTTAAATCTTACAAATATAGTTATTTGGCTTATATCGTGATAGATATCGTTATCGCCTGAAATGAAAAAAACATATCGTGATATGAAAAAATCTCATATCGCCCAGCTCTAGCTGCATCTATCCTGTAAGGCAAAAATCGTTATTCTCCATTCAAAGCACGCAAGGAGGTAGATAGAAACGATTAGACAGGCCCTTTATAACATACCATTTGCAGTATATAAGACATCATCTTTTTCCATGTAATGAACTTGTATGGGATGTAGTTAAGAATTAGAGGGATATAACCTGACACTTCTGACCCGCTGTGGTGTGTTCAAAGCTTTGTCTGTCTCCTGTTTCCCTTCAACCAGCACATCTTTTATCTCAGACCTGTCAGTCCACTGATGTCTTACTTTGTGAAGCCCCGGCCCTAAATCCCACAGCATTAATGTCACATTGCCCATTCCTAAATATCTTTTCTAAGTATATGAATAGTTACTGTTTGTAAAGTATCAAGTGGCTTTCACGAACGCAAACTGAAAATTACGTTGTAATGACAGTGATTTTAGCTCACGCTTTGGGCCAAACGATTTGAAAAAGCAGGTCGTAGCTGTACAAGGATATGTGTCACTGTTAGAACATTAGGATGCTCATTATGTAAGCTCAAGAGACGGTTATTTGCTTTTGTGGCTGTAAGCCTGGTGTTGTCTGCATAAAGAACGAGTGTGTGTTTATGCGATTGTGTATGCAGCTGTTGCAGTAACTGTGATAGGAGCTGAAGATCATTAATTATGGGTGTTTCCCTACTTTCCTCCAGGACTGATAGTAGCCTATGCTAGAGAGATACTGGTTCAATGGAGTAAATGCCATTAGCACTTTGTTTAGCTAGTACCCTGGGGTCTTGTTTCTAAGCCTTTTTTCTTTCAAGTGGCAGCCTTGCGTGAAGCTCCCTTACACTGAGCCTATTTCTCACACCCTTATTCCCCCCCCCATGGAATTCAGCACCAGTGTGTCCAAATTGAGAAGGGAAGACAATGAAGGGCTAGGAATAGAAGGAAGGCTTCATGCGTGCGCATTTAGCACCTGTATCAGTGCACATCACCATGTGGCATTTAGACAGGCAGGACAAGTGAGAAGGAGCATTAAGCCAACAACCCGGATGAAACAAACAGCATGGCTAGTATCAGGGAGGGACGAGCGGTTAGTGCATGGCGAAGGATACACTGAGACTGAGGGAGGAGTGGCGATGTGCTCATTAGCATTGAAGCCTGGGTAGAGGTAGAACTGACTCTGCTGCTGGGGCACGCTCTGCCTAGAGAGGCCCACACAGGAAGCTGCTCCTCTAACATGAAAGGCAAGCAACAGTCTGAAACTCCTCGTGATTTTTCAGCATGAATTTGTTTTTCTCCCCCTTCTTTTTCACCATTTTGTACTCCTCCTCCTAATGATACCCCGTATCCGCTCTCTAAATCATCTCATCCCAAACCTCTTCACTAATCATGTAAGTTGGAGAGGAATAAATGCTTAACAGATGCTAGTATTGTCAGGGGTTGGTTACATGCAACTGCATTTTTTACAGCTCAGTGGAAGTGAATATTTTGAAGTGGTTTACCTAAGATGACTCCTTCCTCTGCTCAGTTTAACCCCCATCGCGTATGCACCACTGTCTGTTGGTGTGTGCAGAGACCAAAAATCCTCTCACCATCTCACAAGGGTCAAACAAATGATGGAGAGAAACACCAGTGTGGTAATTACAGCTGTGAACAGACAGCTGTGGGTAGTTTAATTTGCTCATATTGCAGTTTCCGGCATTTTTATATCCCTGATTAGATTGCATTAGGAAGTTATGCGGAAAAATGAATGTGCTACATGATGAGTTCGGTTCCAAAATGAGGTACGCAGTAATTTAAATATGGACACCCACTCTCCATATGGTCTCATGGCAGTTTTTTTTTTAGCTGGTATTAACATTTCGTGAAATATTATGCTTTTCTGAGTCAAAGTGTTTTCCAGAAGTGCACTGATGTATCTTTTATTTCTTTTTTTTTTAAGTAATCATTTTTGTAATAAAACCCTTCTTCCATGTAATTACACTGAGTTCTAAATTAATTCTGATATCTGATGGCACGGAGGATAGGGGAGATAGTGAAAGATATTTTCCAAGATTACTAGTTCTGTGGCATACCATCAGTATTTTGCAGATGGTCATTACTGCTGCCTGTCTGATTGAAATTTGACGTATTTTATTCGGTTACTGCTTCTGCCACAGCTAACGTACAATACCTCCCCAACCTTTCTAAGTAGCTTCAGTTCAATTCAGGTGCATTTATATAGCACCCAATCACAACAACAGTTGCCTCAAGGCACTTTATACTGTAAGGTAAAGACCCTAAAATCAAAAACGAAGATAGTTCTTCCCTGAGAGAAGGTCTTTTAAGAAAATTCTGCAAGTAACTCAATCAATCACTGGCCCAAACAAAATCATACAAATTTTGTGCAATAGTACTGTTAGGCCTGTATGTGTTTTTGGCAGACTGATGAGCCTAATCACACTGAGCAAAGTAACAAAAAAGCAATAACAAAAAAAAGAGAACACAGGCGATAGATGTTGTTTATATGCTTAAAGTGGGTCATTTTACACTGTTGCTAGGTCGTTGCTAAGTAGCAGGATGGCATCATAATACATCATGCATAATTCAACATTTGTGGACTTAAATGAAATGTTGTTTTGGTGAAACAAAAATGATATGATGCTTTTATAAAGTGTTACAGTTGCATAAATGCTCAAAATACATGATTGAAGCCTGTTGCCGAGTGGTTATTTAGCGACACAATGTTGTCACAACTTCTGATATAGATAAGAACCTTTATGGGCCTACCTGTGTGCCAAGTTTGGTTGCTCACCCCTGTGACTTAGAGAGAAACAAAGTGCTACTACTGCCAGTCCCCAATAATTAATAGGCAGCTTTTAAAATGCTAAGCCAAGGGGAATGCTATAAAAGTAGTGTCACTTCTTTTTGCAATTCTTTTACCTGTCTCTAGTTATTTGTGTGCTTGGTGCAGTGTAAATTTGTGCACAAAGCTTTGGAATAGCCTTGTTATAAGTGAGACAACCTTTTAATCAATACACCATCTACTTCACTAAACTACTCATTCCTTCAGAAACGACCAGAATGCTAACACACTTTGTGCTTCCCCCCCCCCCCCCCCCCCCCAAACAGCACCTCCTACGGTCCGCATTATACACTCGGGGCACGCCTGTAATGTTGAAGAGGAGAGGCACACCGAGAGAGTCTACACCATACGAGAAGGGGAGACCCTGGAGCTCACCTGTCTGGTGACAGGTCATCCTCGACCGCAGGTAGGAAAGTCAGCGCCTTTTCATCTGCCCTTAACCGACAGCATGGGAAAGAAAAGATAGTTGCACATGCAAATCATGGGGCAGTTTGTTAATTTGTACCATATCTCTGTATCCATCTCTCCTCTCTGCAGAAAGCTCCCTTTTAAATCTGTATTAGCATCAAAGCTGCATACCACATAAGTCTGCACTAAATCAGCTTAAAAGTTTAATCCTTTAATTATTAATGGTTTCGTTTGCTTTGTGCACCTGTATGCTGATAATTACAGCTTCCAAGTAAAATGAGATTGCAGAAAACAGCAAAAACATCTGCCAAACGAGTGAGAAACAGGCCACAGTTAAAAGACTCTGGGTCATGTGAATGCACATGGGTTCTCAACATCTGAGAGCAAGGCTTCCTCACATTCTTATTTACTGTTGTGATGTGAACTAATTAAAAAACTTTACACCTTTTTTTCTCTGATGAAAATAAGCTTATAATTAGTTTGTTTTTTTTTTTGTGCTCACTATGTATTGTTTGTAGTATTCAAATCTAGAAACATACAATTAAAAGTTTAAAAAAGTAAGCAGATGGCAAAAATAAGGTCTCATCTGCTCTTTTAGACTAAATGTGAGCTATTATGAGCCACATAGATACATAAAACAGGTTTGCTATGAATTACTTGACCATGACATTTTGTTCTTATTAACCCAGTAGGTCACCCTAACCTTTATCACTTAAACCCCCCGCGAGCCATCATTTTAGGGATTCCTACCTATAAAACCCGGAGAGCAGTCAAATGGTGGAAGTGGAAGCTAAATTGGCTAGTCATTCATATGTATATTAGGCTGTTAAGTAGGAATTCTGGAGGGAGGGGAGTGGGGGTGGGGGAGTGGAGTGTTTCAGTTTGCCATCTTGGGGAGAAATCAACACACATGGGTGTATGTCCTTTGTTGCTGACATTTATTGATAAAAACAGTACAAAAAACCAACCATTTGTACACATATTTACAAATAATTCAACATTGTCAGCAATCACTCACAATCCTGGCACTGCCATGGTACCTGTAGTCTGCATTTACCACATGTGTATCTTTTGCAGTGAACACATCGCACAGTGGCCTGATTTTTCTTGCATTTGTGTTTGACCTGACATGTGGCTCTTTTTCCAGGGCTAGGTGTGGAGGGTTCTGCCCGAAGCAACTGATCTTTTCTTGCCTTCTTCGCAGCTACATGAGAGTGAGCCAACTCTGTTGCAAGCGCCACCAGGAAGTCCACCCGTCTTTCCTTCGTCCCGGTGCATGCTTGATACAGCACATGTGCATTCAGTGCTTCCATGTCAATCATGTTATAAAACACGGCGACTGGCCAGCGCCGTGTTCCTTTGCGGACAGTGTACTCCCGAACCATCTGGTCCATCACATCCACGCCACACTTTGTTTTGTTGTAAAGGGTGACAGTGTTTGGCTTCCTTTTGGTGGTGTTATCAGTCTGAACCACGCTGTGCATGCTGCTAAGAATATAGACTGTCTTCTTCCATTTGGCCGCATACGCCGTCAGCGTGGCAGCAGAGGTTGCGGCCAAACGGAAGAAGACAGTCTATATTCTTAGCAGCATGCACAGCGTGGTTCAGACTGATAACACCACCAAAAGGAAGCCAAACACTGTCACCCTTTACAACAAAACAAAGTGTGGCGTGGATGTGATGGACCAGATGGTTCGGGAGTACACTGTCCGCAAAGGAACACGGCGCTGGCCAGTCGCCGTGTTTTATAACATGATTGACATGGCAGCACTGAATGCACATGTGCTGTATCAAGCATGCACCGGGACGAAGGAAAGACGGGTGGACTTCCTGGTGGCGCTTGCAACAGAGTTGGCTCACTCTCATGTAGCTGCGAAGAAGGCAAGAAAAGATCAGTTGCTTCGGGCAGAACCCTCCACACCTAGCCCTGGAAAAAGAGCCACGTGTCAGGTCAAACACAAATGCAAGAAAAATCAGGCCACTGTGCGATGTGTTCACTGCAAAAGATACACATGTGGTAAATGCAGACTACAGGTACCATGGCAGTGCCAGGATTGTGAGTGATTGCTGACAATGTTGAATTATTTGTAAATATGTGTACAAATGGTTGGTTTTTTGTACTGTTTTTATCAATAAATGTCAGCAACAAAGGACATACACCCATGTGTGTTGATTTCTCCCCAAGATGGCAAACTGAAACACTCCACTCCCCCACCCCCACTCCCCTACCTCCAGAATTCCTACTTAACAGCCTAATATACATATGAATGACTAGCCAATTTAGCTTCCACTTCCACCATTTGACTGCTCTCCGGGTTTTATAGGTAGAAAGGTAGAAGCCTGGGGATGCTAGTGTCTTTTTATTACATGTTGCTTCTGATTTGAACAAAGACTTTTGCAGCTGATCAAACCCACATATGTGCAATAAGGCTGCTATATGTGCAATTCTTTTTCTGACAAAGTTGTATTTTCTTACTCAGTTGTATATAGCATTTGTATTCTATTTTATTCTATTGTATATATTATTCTATTTTATTCTATTTTATTGCATTCCAGTGTTTTCTAGTTTCTGCTACATAAATTTGCACTTTTGCTGCAACAAAACAAATTTCCCACCTGTGGGACTAATAAAGCTCATCTTTTATCTTATCTTATTTGCTCAATAACAAAAATTATACAGAATCTCCAGAAACTCTGGACGGCAAAACCAAAACGCATATGGTTTTTTTATGTTTCAACTGAAAAGGTGAGGCTCCTTGAATAAGACTGTTTCAGGCACACTGTTCGTCTCTTTCCGTCCCCGGGAGGGGGTCACAACTTTGCACTCATCATCTCTGTCTTTCCTCTTAATTAGAATTTTTGAAAAACAGAGCAGAGCGAGGGAGTGGGTGGGAGTGTAGCGCGAGATCAAAAGCTATGCAGGGCTGTGGCAGGAAAGGCAGGATCTCCTTTGAAACAGAGTCATTATGAGACTCATGCAGATCCCCTGGCACAGTGGGTCTCGGCTGTGTCTCTCTGGACTTTGGGATGTGTCAGCTTTGTCCCCCCTCTGGTAGTGGCATGGGACTGGGGACAGAGCACACTCATTCTGAGTGGTTTAGGAGGCTGAGGTGGTTATCTGGAATGGCAGTAGACCTAAGGCTGGTTTTGTGATGTTGCAAGAAAAACCAAAAGGTGTGTGACCTCATCGGAAACACACTTGCAAGTTAATACGGCAGTAACAGCCCATCTTTTCTTTAGAATTAAATATTAATCCTTAGAACGTGTTCTGAGCCTTTCTTTGCCCCAAAGTTCCACATTTTAATTGAGCTGAGTTTCTCTATCTTTCAAGACCAATGCAGGGGAAAATAATCAGTACTTGCAAAGGTTGTACTTTTTTGTGTCCTGTCTTGATACTTTACAAGTGTGCAAGTTCAGACAGACAACCAGTGCGAACAGTTCTTTATGTGTGTGTGAGTTTGCTTTCTGTGTCTTTTGTATGTACTTCTCTGTGATACTAGCAGATATTTTCTATACATATTTCCATGTTTAACTCTTACATGATTTACTGTATATCATATAAATGATCTTGTTTTTTATGATGATAGGTATGATACATACAGTAAATTATTAATATATATAAAATACGTAGCTTATAACAGGTGAATAAATTGAAATTATGCATTAATACAGTTAGTTTCCCTGGCTACTATAATCTCTTGACTGGACTCTGTAATCTTGTCAACTGTCTACAGTACTTTATATTAACCAAAACATCATAACCATAGAGTATAGCAAGACATTTTTCTATAACTTGTTTTACTTTACTAAATTATATAGGGTAGGCCTGAAAGAAAGACAAAAATCACATTTTGTTTTTTTCTCAGACTTCAGAATTCATATAACATTATTTAAAAAATATTGGTAGGCACAGTTTACTTGCAAGTTAGCACTGATAAGTCAGATATGCCCTCTATATCTATACCAAGATCTCAGTTGCACAGGCCCAGGAACGGGTCAATGTCTTTAGGCCTCTGACAAATGCATATTTCCAGCAGTTGTCAGAGGCTGCTAGAAGTCAAAGGTAAAATTGATTGCTGAGAGGATGTTGCACCAAACTGCAGCTTTGGCTGCTACCAGAAACTTGCTAGCTACCAAGTGGTAGCAAAACTTAAAACGCTGACACAAAAACAGGAAACGGAGAACAGTTTCCTTCAAAGTAAAACTGATGGCTCACCGCTGCAGCCAACACATTTCAAGAGGTGCAGCTTTTCCTTTCAAGGCAAATGTTCGGCATTTCCAGTTTGCATTTTTCAAACCAGTTGGTTTCTCCGATGCTAACTTTGGGTGACCAAAGCAATCCTTCCATATAGCAGCTTGAATCAAGGATGATGATATCACATAGACTCATGGCACATCTCTAGCATAGTAAAATCCTCAATTAGTTCTGCAATAGCAAATCACAAAATTGCCTTTTTCAATGTTAATGTTCAGATTGCAGTCTCTTTCTTTGACTTTGACTGGTGCTGGGTTAATGCATACACTGAGGGGTGCTGTGCCAAGTATAGCGCCACAAAGGACCAACTGCAGAGTAAATGGGTCCGTGGTTGGCTATTTTGCCACCGTTAATTCTTCACATGTCTATCAATATGCACACTTCTTAAATTACAGAGACACCCCTATAGGCCTTCTCACTGGTGGGAGTCTCTGGATTGTGTCCAAACAGGCAGCATCCTCCTTGTAGCCGTTCTCCTTGTCAGCCCTGTGCCTATCCGCCCACCCACCTCAGAAAGAAAAACAAGGGCTTTCTAATAATAAAGTCATACATGCATCCAGCCAATACAGGCACACATACAAACACACTTGTAGCAGCAGCAAGACTTCTCTGCCTTTCCATTTAATTGTCAAATAAATATATGTTCCTGTCAGTCAACTCCACACCATATGTGTTTTTTCATTGCTGACTTGTGGGTTAGGCATTTCAAGGTGTTACCCTGGGCTATGCAGAAAGACTGGGACTATTTGTATCTGGAGGAATCAGGGACCAATTAAATCTAATTCTGTGGGATGTATAGTACAGATGTCGCTAGAAGGATTTTCAGATCTTAGCTCTATGAGGAAAAGAATAAGACATTTCTCAACACTAAAATATGCTCTGTTGTCTCATACTGTTTCAAATACTACTTGAAACGGCCTAATATACTGGTTATAAGCAACATCTGATGCTTTGGTCATAATAACGTCTTATGTTCGGGTATATTCAACAGCTTATGATTCAGAAATTGCAAATAAGCAGTGCCCTGTTTTGCACCAAACAATGCCCCATCTAATAAACTTCTTGACTATGAGGGGAAAACCCTCGCTCAGTACAGTCACAGACATCTCAGGGTGTGATCATGAAGGTCAGCCAGCAAAATTCGCCCCCTTAGTGATGTTGCTGACTTTTCTGTCTTTAGCTACAAGTGGCTTGGCTGTCCTCCAAAGCGTGTCTTTTGTCCCGGTTCCTTTCCCTCACCCACAGCCGATCACAGCAGATGGCTGCCCCTCCCTGAGCCTGGTTCTGCCAGAGGTTTCTGCTTGTTAAAAGGGAGTTTTTCCTTCCCACTGTCGCCAAGGGGGACATAAGAGGTTGTTGATTGTTGGGGTTTTCTCTATAGTATTTTAGGATCTGTTGTTGTTGTTGTTATTTGACTCTAAATAAATACATTTAAATTGAATTGGCTGTTTAACTAAATATTTTACTAAAACTGTAATTCAAAGAGTGCACACAATTTGACATCTTCAAGTTAATGATTTATAGAAAATTAAAAAAGATAAGAATCATGAAGTCCTGAAATTTATATTTTTGCATCTTTACCAAATTTATAAAAAAGGATGACAAATATCAAATGGCTTGAAAAAATCCTCATTGATGCAGTGCCTCCTCTGCTACAGGACTAACATCTCTGTGTATTGCAGCAGTCCATTAATCATTTGCTCAAGGAAAAGAACTTAATTGGTTTTAGTTTGGTAAGAAGTCATTTATTAAGCGATATTAACAAACAGCTGGCTAAAGCTTTTAATTGCAAAGATGTGCAGTTGTTCAGTGTTTTGAAGAATGTAAAACATATTTATATGTAAATCTAATGTAAAAAAATGTCCTCTGGGTTTCTATGAAACTGTACACATTTTTTTTATATTTTCTTACATTTTACAAATTATTTTTTTAGAGAATTGCACATCGATAGATGACTCAAAGCTGGAAAGAAAAATAGATTTGTTCATTCCTTTTTAAAAAACAGTGTTTCATAAGTCTTATTTGCTTCCTTAATCATATTATTTGTCTTTCTTTGACTGTTTGGGTGTTTTTGACTCTGTCAGACCACCACATAAATATAAACAGCTTTTCCTGTTCATACTTTCATGGTCACTGTTCTCCAGATCTATTCATTGTCTTTGATGCTATGAACAGACATCAAAGAGTCCCTGATGATGAAGCCATCTGCCCCCATCTCCTCTGCCCTGGCCTCCATCCATTATGTCCACAGTACTTTGTTTGAGAAGCTCCAATAGCCAGCAAAACCACATCGCAAACACCTTTTTTTGTGTGTGTTTCAATTATTGGCCAGCCAGATTCGACTCACAGCACCACGGGTCAGCAAGTACAAATAAGCTGACCTCAGGCCCTAGGATATTTCGCTTTATACAGACCGCTTGGAGTATGTGATCTGTTTTGGATGCTCCCATGACAGTTAGCCTACAGTGCCAGTGTCTTTAGCAGATGGTGCTTTTTTTGAGCATGATGTAACCTTCTATTTTTCCACTGTTTGCCATACAAACTGCAGTATCAAAAGGGGATCTGTCTGATAGCTTTCCCTTAATCCGCACCCTATCCAACCCACCTATAGTCTTAAAAGTGAATTTAATAGCACCAGTCAAGCATACACTATGCAGTTCAACAAACAAAAAGCAGATGTAGTTTCATTTTCGTGTATGTCACTGTCTTGTGCTTGTCCTCTTTGATTCAGGTTCTGACATCAAAACTGTCACTGCGATGCGTTTCATACAGTATGATCATCCAATTTTTATGAAGGCCAGTATTTTCTAATATAGACCTGCTGTGTAAGTGCACTCTCAATTTGTAGACCCCCTGCTGCTTTTTCTGATCACTTGATTGTCATGCTCAGCCACACTTGTCTGCACCACTGTGCAGCGCGGACCAATGTCACTGTCTAAAAGAAAAGATGGCTGGCAATTAGAAACTAGTCTCGAGTTCGGTAGAGGGAAACGTCACAGCAGGCAATATGGCAGATTCACCAAAGATGCGTGCTCCAGCATATGATCACTGCATAACAACAGACACTGGGTGCATTTTAATTAGCTCGTGCTGTGACATCTCAGCATGTGTGGTCTCAGACACTGCTGGGATATTCAGTTGGATATTAATCTATACAAGCTTCTGCTTTCCATGTAAGCAAATACTGTAATTCCTGCTAGGGTTGTCTGATTTAAGGAAAACAAAAAAAGCGTTATTATTGTGTTTGACTTCGCTTTGTCATGGTGCTTTCACAAAATGTGAAATAAAGCAGTTTTTTTAATCAGAAGGCACAGACAGGAATAATATTCTGCTAGAATACTGTTACTAGCTGGTACACCACGGGTAGTTTGGCACATTCCCTTCTGTATACTTGTAGGTACTTTACGAGTTTTGTTTGACATAGTCCTTGAAGAGAACAGAAAAAAAACCCCAGCTAGGCTTTCAGTGGGCTGGGAGGAACAATTATCATATTGCTCAAATCTGCCAGCGCCTCTCAGATCAAGAGTATTTGCATTGCACTGAGGAGAGTGAAGAGGGTCAAACTGTTCTCACCGGGTATACTTCAGGACGCCCCTTGTGGGCAGAGGTAAAAAAGTCAGAAGAGTGCCGGAATGAAAATAGCCTGAGGGTACAGAAGGAGTTGAAAGCTCACCAATAATGTGGTCTGCTGCAATTTCCCTTTTTTTGAAAATATAAAGAGTTATTTGAATACCCACTTCTTAGTGTCACTCTAACAATGCATTTATTGATACTGCATTTTCTGAAAACTCAAAGCTCTTTACACAAAAGCCAAAGAAAATGACTGGGGGTATAAGCTGGGTGAATATTGAATTCTGCTGAGGTCGCCGTAAGCCAGCTCGCTTTGTATTTGCATGAGGGAATCCAGAGCACTGTAGTGACACAGTATTCAGAAAATCTGCTCCCATCTAATTTATGCTCATAAGTTATTTAACTTTAGCGCTTGTTGTGCTGAACTCATGATGTCCCTAACTGTTAGAACAGGGCCCCAGATTTTCCGACGGTGTGGCTTTTGCATCTATCAGCTGCTGAGTTTGGGCTTTTTCATCAAGTGCTTTCTCTCAGTGTCTCTCAATGCATTTTAAACAGGCCAAGTGGAGTCTTTTGTATGCCGGGTGCTAATTTAGAGGCTTTTATTTTTAATGGTAGTATGGCCTCTGTGTAAAGGGATGGTATATAAGCACAGTCTGACAGCAGAATCTTTTTTTCTTTTCGGGGGAAGAGGTTGTTGAAAAGAATTAGTAACTTACACACACTCTCTGTATATGAATTTTAAAGGTATCTAATTTATTTCTACCTCTCTGAAAAGTAACACCTCAAGCAAGACAGAGAATCTGAAACTGATAAGCTTCAATTTTTTGCTTCATGTCATCCTCTACCCCCAAGGTCCAAAAACGCCTCTGAAATAGGTTAACATTATCAGGTTTTGGGCCACCCACCCTTCCCTTTCCTTTCTCGTATCTGTTTGGAAAATGACCAAACTTCATACTGTCGTAACCTTGGGATGGAGTCGTCATGGTTAAAACCCTACAGCTAGAGCAGCGCTGCAGCAATCTCTGTGATAGCACCCAATCCCTATCCCTGCATGCAATGATATCCCTGTTCCATCTGATGCTATCGCTGCAAAATGGGATGTTATCAGTATCCAAGATGATGCTATCACCATACAGTGTGGAGATATTGGATTCTAATTCATAGCCTCCCCTGCCTAGACAGAGATATGTAAGGCTCTGCAGGCAAAGCCAGTCCATCTGTAGCTTACTTAGGATGAGGGATTGAATGGCGCTTTATGCTTCACGGTTCTGGTTGTGTGGCCCCCGGGCCAGAGTTGTCACAGTACCTGTTCATGCTGTATGCTTTAATGAGGACAGGAGAGGGAGATGATGGAGAGTCAATTACAACCTCATGTTGGAGAGTAACACTATTTCACCTTTCATTACACCTCAATGCCATGGGCTAACTGGGTCTCATCAGTTCGTGAAAGGTACTCATGCTGAGAAGGCCATGCTGAGGTCAGTCTTGTGTGGAACAGAGGAAAGTGAGTTAGATGAAGATTTTAGGTACCAAATCAACACTGTGCGCTTCACAAAAGAACCTTTCAGCTGCTTCGAGAAGGAATGTTCCCGCATAAAATGAATGCAGGATCATGTGAAAAACAGAGTGGCAAACATGCAGGTCATCATAGCTGTCCGGAGAATTTGATTTACATCATCTGCAGGGAGAGCAAGGGCAGCAGATACAGACAGACCTTCATTTCTATTTTCTATTTTACTTATTTTTATAGATGTTGTTTGGTAATTTGTTTTTAAATATTATATATTATGTCTACTGCACAGACCACATTGATTAGATTTGAAGATCAATATTGCTCAGATATTCAATTCAATTTTATTTATATGGCACCAAATCACAACAAAGGTCGCCTCAAGGCGCTTAAAATCTATTCTATTCATCTATCTATTCATAAAACATGGATTCGGACAGTGGAGGGATTATGCTTAGTTTAGCACTAAACATATACACTGGGGAAAAAGCTACATGTATAGGTGGGCTCTGTGGATTAGTGACAAAAATTGTTTATGGATACCTCTAAATATCACTTCTTAACACAGTATTATTTGTTTGATTTGTGCACAAGTATGTTACATTGTAAATGATGCAGACTACAGTCACTTGTTGCAGTTTACAGTTTTTTTCTTGCAGTCTCACAACAACAAGGCTATGAAGTCTTTAACCTGATCATAGTTGTTGATGTTTGCCATCTTCCTAAAACGATTCACTGCATTCTTTAACAGATTTAGTGAATCATTTCAACAGATTTTTCTTTCCCATCCAGTTTATGGTTTCTTTTTCCTTTTGCTGTTAATCTTTTGGCAATGAAATGCCACTGTGAATGTTTCACATCAAAAGCCTTATTGTAGCTCTATTTTCCAGTAGCCGCTTCACAGGGAAAAAATTGAGGAAGTGTTGAGTTCCTCTATTGTGATCAAAAGCTTTATTGTGATCAAAAGAAAACGGAATAAAAACAGTAATTTTGTTACAATCAGAATAAAATTTTTCTTTAAATGAACGTTTTCTTGAGATTGCAACAGCTTCAGAGTTTTTACCAAGTCTGTTTTACCTGCCCTTTTTTGTTTATGTTGGCTGTGGTATTTATTCTATACTTACACTGTATATTAGCTTCTTAACTGAGTCTGTTCTGTGTCTCTTCTGTCAAGTCGTTGAAACGCGTAGTAATTTTCACTGTTTCTTCTTTGTAGATACGGTGGACAAAGACAGCTGGTAGTGTGTCAGATCGTTTCCAGGACTCCAGCGTCTTCAACGAAACGTTGCACATCGCAAAGATCCAGAGGACCCAGGGAGGCCGCTACTACTGCAAGGCTGAGAACGGCCTTGGATCTCCTGCCATCAAGTCCATTAGGGTGGACGTCTACTGTAAGTGTGATGAATTTGAGTCAGCACAGACCATTTTCATTTTCCAACATTGCCCAAAAACAATTGCCCATTGTTGCTTTACAGTAATAAGGTTGTGGTTGTTTTGTTCACGGACTTTGTATTTTTTCTTGTGAGTTTAGCCTCTTTCTGTGTGTGTGTTTTTGTGTGTGGTTGTTATTATGTTTTTCTTCCTGGTTTCAAAGAAGTCCAAGTGCGGCAGACTGCAAATGGTAAATTGCCCAGAGGTGTGACTATCAGAGACTGTATCTGTGTTACCTTGCTAAGGATTGACCAATAGACCCTTATTCTTCCATCTACACTGAACAAAAATATAAACGCAACACCTTTGTTACTGCTCCCATTCCCCATGGGATGGACGTAGAGACCTAAAATTCATTCCAGATACACAATATAACCATCCCTCCCAAACAGTGGTCACAAATCAGTCCAAATGTGTGGTAGTGGGCACATCTGCTATATTGAGATAATCCATCCCACCTCACAGGTGTGCCACATCAGGATGCTGATCTGACATCATGAGTAGTGCACAGGTGTACCTCAGACTGCCCACAACAAAAGGCCACCCTGGAATGTGCAGTTTTTTGCGCTATTGGGGGTCTGAGGACCCAGAACCGGTCAGTATCTGGTGTGACCACCATTTTCCTCATGCAGTGCAACACATCGTCGCATGGAGTCTATCAGATTGTCAATTGTGGCCTGTGGAATGTTGGTCCACTCCACTTCAATGGCTGTGCGAGGTTGTTGGATATTCGTGGGAACTGGTACACGCTGTCGTATACGCCGGTCAAGCACATCCCGAACATGCTCAATGGGTGACATGTCCGGTGAGTATGCTGGCCATGCAAGAACTGGGACATTCTCAGCTGCCATCTGCCCTGAACAATGTGAACCATGATTCATCCGTGAAGCGCACACCTCTCCAACGTGCCAGACGCCATCGAATGTGAGCATTTGCCCACACAAGTCTGTTACGGCGACGAGCTGGAGTCAGGTCAAGACCCCGATGAGGACGACGGGCATGCAGTTGAGCGTCCCTGAGACGGTTTCTGACAGTTTGTGCAGAAATTGTTTGGTTGTGCAAACCAATTGTTCCAGCCGCTGTCTGGGTGGCTGGTCTCAGACGATCTTGGAGGTGAACCTGCTGGATGTGGAGGTCCTGGGCTGGTGTGGTTACACGAGGTCTGCGGTTGTGAGGCCGGTTGGATGTGCTGCCATATTCTCTGAAACGCTTGTGGAGACGGCTTATGGTTGAGAAATGAACATTCAATGCACGGGCGACAGATCTGGTTGACATTCCTGCTGTCAGCATGCCAATTGCACGCTCCCTCATTGCTTGTGGCATCTGTGGCATTTTGCTGTGAGACAAAACTGCACATTCCAGGGTGGCCTTTTATTGTGGGCAGTCTGAGGTACACCTGTGCACTACTCATGATGTCAGATCAGCATCCTGATGTGGCACACCTGTGAGGTGGGATGGATTATCTCAATATAGCAGATGTGCCCACTACCACACATTTGGACTGATTTGTGACCACTGTTTGGGAGGGATGGTTATATTGTGTATCTGGAATGAATTTTAGGTCTCTATGTCCATCCCATGGGGAATGGGAGCAAAAACAAAAGTGTTGCGTTTATATTTTTGTTCAGTGTAATTCTATTTTGGCAAGATTCCAGACAGCCATGACCCTGAAAATGTTTCTGTTCACAGTCCTGATTTTGCAGCAATGCCAGCCTCGTAGTGGTGTAGTAAAACATACAACTAAAGAACCTTTTGCTTGCCTGGAACAGCATATATGTATGCTTTAGAATTGAATCAGTTTATTATCCTGCAAAGAAATTAGAATGTAAAATGAAACAGGTGTTGCAGTATTAATTTATAAGGCAAAATGTTAACACAGACAGCTGGTGAACAGATGAAACGATACAAAGATGCATAGCCCAAAAATAGCAATGTTCCATATTTCTGTTGTGAATAAAAAGTAGTTATTATGATGTAGTGCATAAGAACAGAACTTCTTCTTCCTCTCCTGAGAATGTTACTTAGATGTAAAGTCAGTCATTGTACATGCAGATTCTTTATTTTAAAAGCAGCTGCATGACAAATGCGAAAAGTTCATTAGCATTCATTAAGCAAACATAACAAACTTAACTTTATTGCTTTTATTGATTTGTCAGTGATTATCCTATTTCACTTCATGATGAGGAATAGCAGTCACTGCCCTCCATCAGACACCCTCCAGCCTACTTATTTGTGCAAAGATAGCCAAATCTGGACTTAATGTTCAATAAGAAATCTGTAGTCATGCCATAATTAAGAGCTTGTCTTACTGTTTGAGCTTCATGAAATTCTACTGAGATACATTTAAAATGACTTGCTTAGTGCCTTTGAAAGATCTCCAAGCTGCCTCACTGATTTCAGCAGCTCTCAGTCCCTTCCTCTCCTTTTTATATGCCAGACTGCAAGGAAAAAAATGTTGTATCTTTGAAAATAAATGACCCCAGTGTCCTTAATTTGTTTCCAAATATCATTTTCAATCACAGAGGAAAGAAAAAGGTAGTGATGCTCTTGATTAGTTTCCAGCAACACCTACAATAATTCCAGGCACTTTTTCACAAGTTAGGATTTATACTCCTGCAGTTCCCTGCATTGATGCCAGTGATTTGAGGCAGTATATTTACAGTAAAAATTCTTTTTTTTATGTGTCAACATTATACGAGTGCTTGATTTAATTTGCGTTAGCAGGGAACATTTCATTGAAAATGACTTCATAGCTACTTGATTATGTCTTTTTTGTGCTGTGCTTTACAGAGTAGCCTTCTTGTAGTCTGCCTCATGACTTTAGAAAAGCTCAGGCTGGCATGCACTGGTAAAACATTGGGATGTTAACAATGCATACATTTGCCATAGTTCGGTTAGTAAAACAGTTTGAAAATCATTTGTGATAAATAATCCTGTCCAAGTTTGTTTATAACATTGGAACTGACTTTTATTGTGAAGTACAAAGTAATTGGCATTTCTAAGCACTCAGTCTCAAGGACACATAATGCCCTTCATTGCAGTTTGTTGTTCCATACAGTGTAGAAAACCTCTTATCCCCTAAAAAACAAAACAAAACAAAACCCTAGCACAGTAGCAACAAGAGTCACCCAAGAAGGAAAATCCTAACTTGTCTACAAATGCTCAGCATTTACTCCCCATTCTGTTGTGATTGTTGAATAAGTGAAATACATGTCAGAATGAGAGCATGATAGCCTTCAAAGTAAGAGTTGTGCATTATCGCTACAACCAACGCAGCCAAGTCAAACGATGCAGCTTTTACTTTGAAGGCAAATCCTCTCTTTTAACAGTTTTGCTACCACTTGGCAAGCAGTTTGCGGGTGATCGCAGACATATCAAGTCGATGTCTTCCATGCAAACTACTGGCAACAGCAGCAACCTACTAGCTACCAAAGCAATCACAAGGAGGTTTGTGGTGCAGCACTGTATACCTATTTGCAGCCAATTCCATGCTAGCAACTCCTGTCAACCTACCTACAGCAACCAACTTGCCAACCAATTGCAGAATACACACTTTTCCCTAGTAACCAGTGTTTCCCAGGGTGGTCACTGACTGGTCTGTAGGTCTGCATGAACGAGGCTGTTGGAATCAGTTTCACAGTGACTGCCAGAAACAAGCATCAAACACTCACAACCAGTTGAGGAATACACTCTAGGACAGTCTTTCATGTCCCAAATGGAGCCAAATGTTCCTCAATGCTATTGGTATTAAATAGTGTCTCATAATTTTCTGTTGATTAACAGTTACCCTCAGAAAACAATGTTAATGATGAATATACATTTTTATGGTAATACCGCGTGTCTAAAACAGTTTCACTGATGCTCTCCATTTAGCGTGCATGCTCTGAGGCCCCAAATCCACAAAAAGTGTTGCTCATTTTTCAACTTATGAAAGAAGCATAATTTCTTCGAAGTATGCATGACTGAACAATGAATAAATGAGGCACCATCTTGTGTGATCCAGTTCCCCTTTATAACCTCTCTTTCTCTCTCCCTCTCTGTGCTTTCTTCTCATGTCCCCCACATAAATACAGAGTACATTGTTAACTTGCTCTCCTTTTCACTCTTCTTTCATGTCTCTGTCTTATTCCCTTTCAGCATGTGGGCTACATTCTTGTACTTGTTTATTTGGACTGACACTGGCAAAAGTTGTGGAATTGAAACTTGTTTAGAAAGCTTGTGGAAGGGCTTAGTGGTGCAGGAGGATGGGGCTGAATGCATCTCAGCTGCTGACAGTTAGAACCGTGTTCCTTCTGTGTACTATTTCACCTTGGCTGCACTAAAGAGGTGCAGGATAAGACGTGGAAATGAAGCCCGAGACAGACTGGAGACACAACCTTAGCATAATAGAAAGGCATGGCTTCTCATCCAGCTTCATCATACGGTATTTTGCAGCCTTAGTTCTCTTGCTGTTGAAAGCAAACTGATGATTGTCATTGGTGAATGATAGCGATGTAAATGAAACAAGCTGGCTACTGTGAATAAGTATGCATAGTTTAATATATAGACAATGTCCATTGGTTACAGTAATTTGGTAATTTATACAACACACACACTCACACGGAATATTCCATGCATATTTTAGATCATGGCATTTGTTTGCTGTCCTTGTAATCTCCTTGCATCTGGCCTTGTAACACAGCATGTTTGTATTTCACAAGAAATGTGTTATGTTGCGCATCCAGTAAAAGCACATCATTTCTACAGAGCCACGTTATAGCTGTCCCCTGGGGGTGAATTTAATTTGTTGCCCTCTGCAGTACACGCTGCTTTTAGTGGTTTGCAGCTACAATTTCTGATTAGTATTAAAATAGATATTGTGGCTCCGGACCTCACAACAATAAAGCCATGAATTATATTTGCTTTCTGTTTCAGCTGCATCTTACATGTCTGTCTTCATACTCGTTTGTTTACATCTGACAAATAACACCAGCAATAATGGACTATATCACTTCTGTTGTAAAGGAAAGATAGTATTCATGACGAGACACGGGCCCCAGCATGGTTTACAATGAGAGGCTTAAAACCTGAATGATCTTTCTGCAGCTGATTCCTTTTTACTCTTTTCTTCTGAGTCTATTTATTTAGCTTCTGCTGGTTGGAATCAAGGGTCCTGTTTTCAATTTTCAAAAGAAGCACTCGAAATCTTATATTATATGTGTATCTTTATTAGATCAGTGAGCATGCTTCCCTCCTCTGTACACACAGCCTCACCCTGTTGTGCTTTCTTTCAATAAATTTCGATTTAAACAAAAACATTAAATGTAGATTCATGAAACAGATACATGAAAATAAAATGACAGAGAAACGCAAAAGTTCTCGTTAGAGTTTTCTGTGAACAGCAGACAATATGAGGAAGGGATAATTAATGGTAATAACTGCCCTCTCCAGCTGGGAGGAGCTGATATTAGCTATATACCCAGCTCAAAGCTAATGTATTTACAAGGCTCAGAAGTCCATCTAAGCACATTTTATACCTGCTGACACCTCAGTTGTGTTTGTCCACAGTTGGGTCTATGGGGAAGGTCCTCTGCAAAGTTAATAAAGAACCTTGCCCAACTCCTACACTGATCGATTTTAAGCTTAAGATGCTCACTTCTTTTTCCTGAAGGGGAGTCTTTTCAGTGTTCTCATTTAATTTCAGCTGCATTAATTTTGCTGCAGCATCTAATGTTTCATTGAGTGACTGATCGAGGAGAGCTTAAGAGTTCTTCAGGGGCAGCTTATTGCAGGCTCAGGGAGTTCATTGACCATCACCAGCACAATATATCTAAACGAGATTTGGCCAGAAGGCGAGCTGAGGAAAAATGTACATTGAAGAGGCTGCTCAAAAAACAAACTGTGAGAAAGAACTTTTGGAGTCTGGTCTATTCCTTTTCATGGTAGTTGGTCAATAAATGTATGCTCCTTTTCCCAAAGTGCCAATGGGAAATCTAAAAGTCTTTAGAGACCCATTTGTTTAGGTTTTCTGGTTTAATAACCGATATCAAGGCCAAAATTTCAGTGTTTTCCCAGCAATTATTGTTTACAAATGTGTATTACAAAAAGAAAAGAAAAATGTATCTCAGCATCAGACAGTATGGTTTAGGCAATTGCAATCCTTTTGCAGTGTTTATTTACATGCTACCAAAGTCTATTCAAATGTGATTGGTCAATAGAAATCAGGGCACAGAAGCCAGAAAGCTTACAATACAAAATATATTTTCCCTTGCCTAGATGCTATGTCTTCCACTGTGAAGATTTGCAGCTTACTTGTGCCTTTTACATAATTTAAGTCTAGTCTTGGCTAAATCAGGTTATCTGAAGGCATCACTTTGGTCTCACTTTGATCACTGTGGAGCAGTTGATACATTGGTTATATCTGGAATAAAAAGTAATATAATTCTAAAAATTATTAATATGCAAATCAGAAAACAGTCATTGTCAGATTTACCTCACAGTCATTTAAAATGAATCCAACAAATGATCAAATGTAAAACAAATGACTAGTCTTTAGATCTCCTCCATCTAGGTCACCTTTTCCTGAAATATGCCATTTCCTGATTTTGTGTTGCTGGTCTTTTATTCTTTTATGTAAACTGACAGCCTTCTATGTCTTGCTGCACTCTGTTTCTGTTACTAACATGCTAAATTTGGCCAAGGCAGCTTCTAGAGACAATAGCCAAATGTGGCCACGAGATAGCAGTAATTTACAGAAAGGATGCAAACATGCAACAAAATGCACGGAGAGCTTTACGGAGAGAGATTGCTAAAAGGTTTATGTTTTAATTAACACATGTTTTTAAATTTCCCTGAGCAAGCACTGCTAGCCTTGCTTGCTCTGGCAAAATGTATTGCTCTAAACAATTTTAAACAAGCGTTGAATAAATTGAGCATATAAAAATGCAATACAGAGAAGGGAAAGAATTCCAGAGTTTACAAGAAAGAAGTATTTTGCACTGCCTAAGTATGTTGTGCAAATGATTTTGATGTTGTCAGACAACACCTGTTTTCTGTGCAAACACTGGGCTGTAGATGTCATTGCACTGAAACGTCCACTTGCAGCTTCACTTTTCCCGGTATTCATTCAAAAGGATTAGAAAAAGAGACAATAGCCTGCTTTCTCTGTGTTATCTTTGGAAGGACTTATGCAGCCCTCACTCTACAGCACTGATGCAGAAGCCAACGAATTTTAATAAGGACACTGTGTGTGTGTGTGTGTGTGTGTGTGTGTGTGTGTGTGTGTGTGTGTGTGTGTGTCGCCATGGACTTGGAGTTAATACTGAGCTTGAATAATTTTCGACATGTGAGAAGCACTAAGTATGCACCCATGTCTTTGTGTGACATGGTCTCATGTGTGAGAGGAAACAAAAATTGATGCTTCCTATTGGGTTCAAGCACACACTTATGCATGAACACACTCTTCACCAGTGAGGTCCTGACTCACAAACATGTCAAAAGGCTTAACTTGTCTTGGCATAGGCCTCCTCAGCTGTGCAACACTTTGCAGCAGCATGCAGGGTGGGCTCACTTGGTGAAATGTGTCTGCTTGATGTTTGCTTTTCCTCGATGGAGTTCATGAAGGAGCTCAGAGACCAAACAGCAGCTGATGGTGTTTGTTTTGTGGACGTGCTGGCTTTTCTTTATCCAGTTTGGTCAGTAAAACTGGCATGTGCTATTTCATTGGGTGTCTTATTCAGGCTGCCTTGCTGAAAGGTGTAAATGTGTATGTAGAGCAAGAGCATGAAAAGGCATTCTGGAGAAAAAGTTAACTCAGAAAAACAGACTACGGTGATAAAACCTGAGTTTTGAGTGATGCTTATGCACTTCCTATTAACTCCTATATCCTTTCATTACCCATGTTTGCCCTCTCTGCTTGCATTTATATACTCAGGAGAGGCTCCTCTAAAGTGACTAGGTAATTTATTTGGGTATGGGCAGAGGGAAGTGTGTGGGATGGTGATCTCAGGGGAGCCTATGGATTAATGGGTTCAGCTGGATGCAGTAGGTGCTGGAGGCAGGTTCAATAGGTTGAGTTATAACCGAGATTGAAAGAACTGACAATTGTTAAGTGTTGGACCCTCTTCTCATTACATTAAAACATTACATTGACTGTTTACTGATAAAAACAAATGATCTACATATCCTTTTTATCATCTCTGGAGAACATCCAGGAAATGGGTGAAAGCATCTCTGGCTGACTTTTGAATGTTTCTAACCTTACGTGCAAGTATCAAACAGAAAGTCGGGGTTTTTACAAGAAAATGGTCTATAAAGACATGGGAATGAAACACTGTCCTCATATTGCAGTGTTTAACCAAGGTGCACATAGATGGATAGATGGATAGATAGATGGATAGATGTAAGGGGCAAATAGCTTTTCAGGATGTCCTAAAACAGCTTCATTCCCCAAGTTCCAAATCTATTAAAAAACAAAGTGTCCATAAAGACAGCATAAAATGCAATTAAGTATATAACTGGTTAGATTAATGAAGCTTTTCCTGCCTCTGATAGTAATCCAAGTGCTAAAACACAGAGCAGTGGTTGCGTGGTCGCTTACAGCCATTTGCATGTATCTTTCCTCTGAGTTTTGTTGTTTTTGTTGTTGTTGTATTAATTAATATCAATATCAGCCAAAAGTGGGAGGGTTGCTTGACACACATGGCACCAATAAGTTTTGTGGTTGTTCATGATTATTAATTGTCTCCATTATTGAGACAGGATGAGTAAAGGATAGCAAATTGCTATTATGGATAGCTCATCTGTCACACAGATAGTCATAGAGTCATAGAACCTATAGCATATCCTTTGTATACCATATGTACCTTTTACATGTGGTTTACATAGTACCTGTTCCTGCTTCCATGTAAGCTGTCGTTATTGGATATGTTGCTAAACTGTACGCAAACGCTGTAATGTTTAAAATATATGGAAACATAGGAAAATGCAGTAGGAATTTAGGATATTGTAGTTAAGATAAGTCATCATTAGATAGTGACTATTTTTATTGTTTCCAAAATTAAAAATTTAGAAGAAAAGATACAGTCAGTTAAAAACAATCAGCATATTTGTGGTGATGAATACTAATTAGTAGAGGCACATCATCTAAAATCAGTACTTACTTCACGGTGCAGATTTACAGGAGCCAGCTTCAATATTATTCATTAATCCATAGAAAAAGTCTATGGCATCACCCTCTCTGTGGATTGTGCTTATTATATGGCATGACCCTGAATTTTATTTGTTTTTTTGTTCTTGGAGATACAGACATACACAAAACAGACACAATACACAAATTATACAAACTATACACAAAATATAGTCAGTTATATTCAATTTTGAACATACTGAGTCCATGGCCAGTGTCTGACATGACAGTGGTAATAAACCCCTAAATTGAATTTCCATCATCCCTTTGAAACTAAAAGCAAAGTTACGTACGAGAAATGGCTGATGAGCTCCATCTTAGTCCTTCTATGTGACATGATCTATGAGCCTATGATATGAGGTGATGTGGATACATATGTACCTGTATAGTTTTCTGAAAAGATCCCA
This sequence comes from Copadichromis virginalis, assembly GCF_057382275.1. Classification (NCBI taxonomy): domain Eukaryota; kingdom Metazoa; phylum Chordata; class Actinopteri; order Cichliformes; family Cichlidae; genus Copadichromis; species Copadichromis virginalis. Next base: position 5,243,436 of record NC_140632.1, on the reverse strand, counting down.
TAATGTATGTACATCAAGATATATGTGCAGTGCCTTTAAAGTTCTTCTGGATGTAAATGACCTGGTGTGATGAATAGCACGATACAGCCGCAGTGAGTTATCTGAGCCTTGTTTGAATCAGGACAGAATGAATCAACACATTATGTGTACATTATGTAAATGTTTGCTGGTTTGGTTAATGGAGGTAAAGCCAGTTCATGACTGCCCATTACTCTTTCAAGGACTCGCTCTAGGGAGGGGCCCTTAATCAGACTAGTGAAGTCAACCTCATCTCTTGGCTTTGTTTTTCTCGCCATCAGGAGCTTAAAACATACTGCAGTGTGTTTGTGTTGTGTATGCTAATGTGATTATCCCTTGTAGAATTTCATTCTGATCTGCTTTTTGTTTTTTAACATCTCTCTGGGTGAGGAGAAGGCAACAGATGACAGCTAGCTGTTTATCTTACAGCCATCGTTTATGGAAACATTAAAAAAACAAAACAGTTAAAAGACCTAAATATAAAGTTAAAAAATCAACATGATAATTATGTTACCTTGGATTCATTTTTTTGAGTCAATAGAACTCTTTTTTTATTCATCCTGTGAATAACGTAATGTTGTCTGCAGGGACGGACATTGTTATTTTTCATTAAGGCAGTAAAAGATCAATCTGAAATGTAAAAAAAAACAAAAAAAACTAACGACTATGTGCTTTCGAAAGGATTTGACTTCACAAGATGCTCATTTCTGAATGCTTTTGGATTTGATACTCCTACCATAGGGATGGGTATCGAAAACCGGTTCTTGTTGAGAACCGGTTCCCACTGTTTCAATTCCCTGGAATTGTTTGCCATTTTTGCAAACGATTCCCTTATCGATTCCAGTCGCTCCGAATGACGTCACCATGTTGTGTCATTTACCTGGCAGGAAACACGGCGCGTAAGCGGCTCAAACGCTCAAAAGTTTGGTTATACCTTATGAGAACGGATGACAACAGGGCAACTTGCAATACTTGCAAAGTAGATATTTCATTTAAGGGAGGAAACACTACGAATATGCAAAAGCATTTGCTCACAAAACACGCGATAACCTTAAATGAATATCGTGTTTTTAATTCCACTCCGGACTCGTGAATCTCAACCAGCAGCAGCGGTAGCGTTTGCGCATCCTCTCCCGTTACTGCGGCAGGTAAATAATCAACTAACAGTGTATATTATGTTAGCGCGATCTGCCTTATTACAAAACCTGCCATTACTGTGCATTTAGGTGACCATGATGAGAGAGACAGACAGAGTCTGGCTCAGATGCTGGCAGTTCTCGCTGCAGTCTACCGGTAGCGTCTCCTTTCAGGCCAGGATAGACGAATGTCACCGAGCAGTGACTAAGTTTGTGGTAAAAGGCTTGAACCCATTTGCCGCAGCAGATGCTCCCGATTTTCAGTAAGTGAATGTGTTTAATTGTAGGCAGGGACATTACTGGATATTCTTGTGTAATTGCTACTGAATAATTTATGTTATACTTTGTTATTGCTACAGACGAATATTTATTTTATTATTTTACATTTACAATTTTTTTCCTGGGGACCCTGTGACACCCCATTGAAGAGCCGTAGGCTGTGGATCTCTTAAGATCTCACTGTTGGGTTTGTAAGGTCATGTTACTCCTAAATTTCTTATTCAAAGAGAAGATAAAAAACAAAGTTCTGAGCTAATCGACCTTAGTGTTCTCCTTTTTTAAAAAGAATCGATAAAGAATCGAATCGTTAAACAGAATCGAAAATGGAATCGGAATCGTGAAAATCTTATCAATACCCATCCCTAGTGGTCATTATCGGAGATTCAGTGTTTTTTTTTCTAATAAAAACATGAAACTTCATGGCGTGATACTTTAGCACAAGTATGCATGTGATTAAGTGCTGTGGCTTAGATAGTTAATAACTGAGTAATTTTTTTCCAACAAACAAACTAAAGGTCAGTTGAAATCCATATCTCCTCAGTTAGCCCAACCAATAGTTTCTAAGAATAATACCTATTCAGATATATCCATGTATCATGATATTTGATGTATCATGATATTTGATGTAAAAATCCAAAATGAAATACATAAATAGGAATATCTCTGTTTTTTAGCTGGAATATCATATTTCCCTAGTGTTGGATCAATATATATCCAATATACAACAAATCCTAATAGTAATAATGTTCTTCTTGGGCTCGCAAATAGAGGTCACATTGATTTATTTTGCTTTATTCAGTGCTCTTTCATTTGTCTGAAATAGTCATTTGTCTTCCCCAACAAATACACACATGTCGCCTACAACATGTCTTAAAAGCGGCATTTACTGCTTTACTTGAATAAGCTTTTTATTTTTTCAACTTCTTTGTTGCTGTCCAACTACTGCTACCATGCTCTACTTTTTTTTTATTTAGAGAACATGCTTTCAAATCATCGTTCACAAAAGATGTACCTTCCTTGGGTGTCCAAACCGAACACAGGAGAAGGTCATTAGGCTCAAACCAGAAAAGAACTCCATCATGTCACTGATGCTTTGCCTCCAACTCTAATGGTGGCTTTCTAGGTGTTGTTGTTTAGATCAGTGGTCTGTGGCCTGCTTGTTTTCCTTGGGAGATGAATTAGAGAGGAGATGGGCTGAGGCAGATGCCAGTGTCTAAGGGAGAGGATGAAGAGGAGATTCATTACTCCTTACCCCCCCAACACACATACAAACACAAACACTGCTCACACAGAGCAGAAATAGGCCTCATTATTTCCCCATTTCCATCACCGGGAGGAAGTGAGGGGTTGCAGCCCTTTCAGTCAGGCTGCTGACATATGCCCCTCCATTTATCACACGCAATGTCCACGAGTACATAGAACAAACAGGCGCTGGTCTTACACCTACAGACATGACAGCGCAGCGCAGCATAATTGGAAAAGCATTGTCTCTAAGGGACATCGAGTTGTAGCGTTCTTTAGATTCTCTCTTCAAGCAACAGTTTAAATAGCACAGTTAAAATGAACGATGGCTTTTTTCTTGCTGGAGGAAAACTGCATCTTCTCTGTAAACTTAACCATAATCTGTTTTCAGAGCTTTGACTTCAAGCTATGCAGCGTTTATAAATAAGCTCTTATAGAAAATAAAAATTGATTTTTTTTCACCATCATGCTACATTATCAAAATCTATATATCTATATTCACTTAGGCTGCACTGCTACTTCAACTGGCAGTGATTATACTTAACCAGACCCGATGACTGTGGCCTGAAAGACCATTACTTTGATACCTAATGTATATCCTATGATGACTCAAGATAGAGAGAAAAAGACTGAGCGCATATGTAGCCTAAGGCAGAATGGTAGCCAGTAAGGGACATTTCATAGAGAAAGTGAGAGGAAAGCCACTTCCTCCCCGTCCCCTAGTACAAATTTAATTTCAAATAAACGCAGAGATGTTGAAATACTTAATGAATAATTCAATGCTTGTTAGTCAGTGCCACAGAGGCATGCCAAAGAAGTGCCATGGCAAGGGTGGTGTGTTGCCCTTTATAAGCCTTAACCCTGCATGTCTAGCTGGGTTAATGTTCCTGGCAGAGACAGCAGTGAAGCAGCTATAAACCCCCCAATGTCAAAGATGTGCCCCTTCACAGTTTAATAAAACAGCTGTTGTGACCGCCAATAACTGACCTACTGATTATATTTCATTTCAAATATTCCTATAGTCCCATAGTGGCGTAAAATAGCACACATAAAGCTATCTGACCTAATGAACCTAATGAAGTGTTTTTATTACAAATGAGTTTTAGATATTTATTACTGTTCTTCAGATGGAATCACAACAAAACCTGCTATTTATTTGTAAGTATTGATAATTATTATTTTTTATAAAGCACTTTTCTAAAAGTTACAAAGAGGTTCACAGAAGGAAAAATGTTTTAAAAAGTCTGAGACATGGATAAAAGAAAATAAGATAAATAGTAAGAATGTACAAGAAAATTAAAACCAACATTGCCATCTATCAGACGGTTGTGAAAGCTATAAAAACGTTTTTAAAAGAAACTAAAAAGACAATAAAGAAGTCGACATTGTGACTTGACTGGCCAGACTGTTCACAGTTTGAGAGCTCTAATGATAAAGGCCTGCTGATCTTTGTTTACTTGCTGAAACTTTAGAATAACCAGCAGCCCAGATGTAAGTAAGTGCCAGACACATGGGAGACTAACAAGTTCTTCATATAATTGGCAGCAAGCCTATTTTGCCTATTTAATTCTTTAAAAGTCATTATTATTATTATTCTCATATTTCTAGGTGCCAGTTACAATCCAGGCAAAAATGTTTTAAATGAACTGACGTCAATTAAGTGAGTTGTGACTGATGCTGTCAAGGCAGAAAAAGAAATAAAAGAACACATGACCTTATGTACGTCATTAGCAAACAAGAATGGTCTAATTTTTAAATTTTATTTAAGCTGAAAGTATTTTTTTTTTTTAAATATAAATCAAAATGGTAAATGTCACTGACATTCATTTCAGAAATGGCTTATTAGATGTGTTTTCAAAAGTGTGTTTTTAAATTTTCTGGCTTTACTGGCTTTGACTTTAAACACTTGATTTTTAATAAATTTATTAAAAGTTCTTTAAATGGATGTCACAATAGAAGTCAAAGGTTTGACTTAAATGGAAAAAACCCTGAAATTTAAATTGGTACCCATAGTTGTGTGTGACATATTTGCACTGTTATTAATCCTCTGCATCAATGCAAATGCACCTGTATGCTTTCACGCTGAAGATACTCGGTGATAAGATTGTTATTGTTCTTGCTCTATAAAGTGAACATGAAGTTAATGTTACAGCCTGTTTATCAGTAAGACTAAAGACAGGAAAAAGCGAGTCTATTTCTATAACACAGTCGATAACAACAATTTTATGCTGCCCAAACAAATCTCAAGCTAAACAGGAGGAAGCCTTCATGCCTTAATGAGATAAAGTATTTTGTAGATTATCCTATCATTTTTCTGCACAATGGACAAAGTCAGAGCATCATTTTTTCCCAAACATTTTAGGAGAATCACTGGTTTATCGCAGAGAGCACAAAAGGCAGAGTTTGCATGTCATTAGTTGATAAAAATCCCCCCCACAAAGAACTCACCAGAATAGTAAATCTTTAATGTATATATTTACTTTTACCTCTTTTAGTTTGCTCTACAGCTTTACAACTTGAAATAATATTACATCTTTGCCACAATAGACAATTCTGAAAGTGAGGAATTAATTTTTTTTAAACATGTATTCTTTTTTTAAATTTTAATCCTAGCCTCACATTTCAGATAGTTGCTAAAGGAGCAAGGGTTGTGTAAGAATAACCAAAACACCTGTTGAAATAACTCACAACTATTAAGCATTAATAAGTAACACGGCAAGTCAGAAAGACTTATGAAAGAAATAGGTAGCGGTTCACCTGTTTGAGAAAGACTGTGTGGGCAACTAGTTCAGAATAACTATTTGGGCAAATGATGAAGCCAAAAGCCATCAGTCAGTCGGTAATGTTGTTCTGTTTGCTACAAGTGTTGCAGGAGCTTTAACTCGTTATGATTTTATTTTCTTTACCTACCTGAAAAGTAGTTAAAGTTGTGCCAGAAAGTTTAACTCTGCTTCTAATGCATTTATGGATTCCATAATCTACAGTACATAATAGAATAGAATTAGAATAGAATAGAATTCAACTTTATTGTCATTGCACATGCACAGGTACAGGGCAACGAAATGCAGTTTGCATCCATCCAGAAGTGCTTTAGTGATATAGATATATTACAATATATATTAGCAATAATATAGATATGTGAGTATATTACAGAAATGGTTCTATTATGGTATGTTATAATGTACACGGTATGAAGTATGTTGTGAATATTCTATAATTATAAGTATGTACAGGCTGTAGTGAGTACAAGCTATGTACAGGATATGAACAGGATATAAATATGAAAAACTATACAGAATATGAAATAAATAACTTTACAGAATCTGGGATATACAGCTATACAGAAATGGGAACTATGCAAGTTGTAAACAGTTGTAGGATTAAAGATTATCGAATGTACAGAATGATTATTTACACAGAGCTATACAGTAGTGCAGTTAAGATAAGTGAGGGTGTAGATAGTTTCTACAGAGGCTATATAAAGTGCTAGTGGTTGTGAGTGGTGGTTCAGTCCATGTTATTATTGTGTTTGAGGGTACAGTTGTCCATTGTGGGTGTGTGTATGTTCAGTCCATGAGTTTAACGTGGGTCAGATGTCAGGAGGCAGAGTTCAGGAGTCTGACAGCTGTGGGGAAGAAGCTGTTCCGGTACCTGGTGGTCTTAGTCCGGAGGCTCCTGTGGCGCCTCCCAGAGGGCAGGAGGGTGAAGAGTCCATGTGATGGGTGACTGGGGTCTTTGATGATTTTCCCAGCCCTTTTCAGACACCGCTTCCTGTAGATGTCTTTTATGGCAGGAAGTGGTGCTCCGGCGATGCGCTGGATAATATGATGAGATGTCTTTGTACACAACAAGCAAGGCCAACAACCAGTACTGAATGACTGTGACCTGCCCTCAGGGAGACCTTCATTAAAAGATGAATAACCAGCACATTCTGTGGTGGAAATCATTATGTGGGCTCAAGGACTGTCATTGAATGCATATTGCTGCAGAACTGAGAAAGTACAAATTATATCTGCCATATGAAAAAAAGAAATTGAATAAACTGGAACCAGAAATACCTCTGCCCTCTTTAAATGCAACTTGCACAATGGTCTGCTGAATATGTTGAGGGAACATTGGCCAAGCAGACATCACTCCACCCTCATGTTTAGCCAAATAAAAAAGGAACCTACGCAGCCTCATCTTATCACTGTGCACTGCAGCTAGTAAAGTATACATATAACAAGCCATAAACTGTCACAACAGCCTTTAGATATTTAACATCACTGGAAATCTAGCCATGTGGGTATTACGCTTCTGACTGACTCATTTTGCAGTGTGTCCACTCACTGTTTCTTTGTTTCTCGGCACAGAAATGTGTATGCCACACCATCGCGTCTGAACGAGTTTCTCAGTGGATTCTCTCCTCTCCCTCCTTTCATCCCCCCGACAGCACTGAGAGCAGAGCAGCACATGAAACTGCTCACGCTCATATCTCATGTCTCAGAGAATGATATTCAGTTTACTGAGATATCTCTGCTACACAGGCGCCGTCGTCAGAGTGGACTTATTGCAGAAATAGATGCATCATGCCCTCAGCCTCCCGCCAAACTCATCCATCCGCCTCGACAATCACGCTTTAGTGTGAAGCAACAGATGACACCAAATAGATACAGTTAGCAGGAGGTAGTTATTGTGGAGTGTAGCAATGAGATAGAGGTCACTATTGCCGAGGGTTTGAGAGATGGAGGGAAAGGAAATGTTCTGACAATAAATTACATGCTGGATTCACATATTCCATCAGAGGCTTCTGCATGAGATGAATGTTATATATCACTAAAGTGGGTTATTAACCTTGTGACCCACGTAAATGAAATGCAATAAAGTGCATCATTCAGCAAACAGTAATTACAAACCATCTATATCATGGTGTATTTGGGCTCACTTATTTGATGTGTGTTTACACATAACAGTGCATATTGTCAACAATTTTAGATCTTTGTGCGCTATATTTATCCCAAGCGTAACACATTAGCCTGAGAATATTACAGAAATTTCATGTAGAGTCCTCCGTGCCCATAGTTTCAGTTTATTGTTATTAATCTAAAGCATTAAGGGAAAAAAGGGCCCTCGCGGGTATTAAAAAATCTTGCTATGCACATGAACAAAGACATGAATACTTGATGGACATTAAATCAGGTGGCAGACTCATTCTCAGCAACCACTCTTACTGTCTAAAGACCAAGTTTATGACTTAGATAAATGTCAGGATAACTTTGTTGTTTTTTCTTTTGTTTTAGATTGTTTTGTTTCTGGGGGATTTTTTTAGGATTACTTGTCCAAATTTGTTTTTAAAAAAAGGGGGATTGCCATTAATTCAGACCCGGAAACAGTCCTCCTTAGAACAGTCCATTAATCCTATATCTTTCTAGCCAAGCCTTTTTTTTCCTCTTTCTTTTGTTTCTGTTAGTTTCTGACCTCGACCCCACTCCCACCCATCTCTTGCACTTGCTCACGGTCCCTTGGCACAAAATAAAAGCAAAGAGCTTGTCAGTGACATAAGAGAGCTGTTTTCACTCATGAAAGACATTTCACAAATGTCATTCAGGTCAGCAGCTCCCGCTGGTAATCATGCTGGGACAGTGATTAGGTGAAATTAATCGCCACCCTCTGTTGCTCATGGCTGACAGCCCGGAAGCCTGATAGGCTCTCTCTTCTCAGGTGACTTTGGCAAGTCAGGTGGAGAGGGTGAAAGACATCAAAGCCAAGAAGAAATAGACAAACCCACGTTAGATTAGCACCCAGGAGACAGCACTGAAAAAGTGTGCGTCTGTGTGTGGCATGTTGGTGTAGGTGGAGTGGGGCAATACGTGTGTTTTCATGTAGGTGTCTGCCTTTTTTTGGCAGTGGGTAAGTGGGGGGGGACATGAAAGGGAAGCAGCCATGGTTTGATGTGATAATGAAGTGACTTCTTTAGTCTTCAATTTCTCTTTTATCCAAACCACTCACTTGTGCCTATTTGTCCAACAAATGTTTTGGTAGGCCTGTAAAGTACAAATCTGATTTCTGCTAGTCAAATGGGAATATCATCATCATGTCGGGTTTTATTTGAGGTTTTTTTTCAGTGTAGAAGATTAAAAAAAAAGAAGATAAACCGAGCGTTGTACCCTTTTATGCTCGTCTTGTGAGACTTCCACTGCCTCGCATGCACATTGCATCTAACGTTTGCACTTTTGTGCATCATGCTGCCTCCCCCGCCTCCCATTACAGAGAAACCCAGAGTTTGGAGACTTGTCATGGCTGATAGAGGTGAGCGGGAGTGATGCTACGGTTAGTGCGCTAGAGCGTTTAGCTGTACATGGGCAGATTTACCGGCCTGTGAACCCATAAACCTGCAATTACAAACCCTAACAACTCTGGCGCAGACTGCTTGTACACCGCAGTTTTCCTGTGGGCTCTCGGATTTAAGCTTCACAATCAGTCAAGCGTGACTTCAGAAGCTAATTGCACAAGAGTGACATGCACACACACACACACATGCACAATCCTTACGGGGGGAGAAAAAAAATGATGGTGGAGGTGGAATTTTGTTTGAAATTCATCAAATTTTAATCCACTGCGTGCATTTCCATATTTCCATATTTATCTCTTTGCGCTCCTAGCATCCACTCCTTCTCTGCATATCATTTCAGCCCTATTTATAGCTCAAACTGCTCCTTACCTAATATACACATATACAGGCACTTTCGTTGTCACCAAGTTAAAAAAAAAAGGCATCCTCCTATCAGGTCCAATGTTCAATGACACATGTATCCCAAGGTAGATAGGGCTGTCAATGAATCACTCCATTCCTGCCGCAGTTGGTAAACTGACTGTTTGTAGCAGGAAACGGATGAGGCAGACGCTGGGTAGAGTCAGAGATAAGATGTAGGATTCATACTCTTCTTCTCCTCTCTATAATGAATCAGTGTATTTACTTAGAGCAATCTGCTCCTCTAAAATGGCCCTGCAATTGCTCTGTCTTCTCTAGAGCGTTATCACCCCCCTCTCCTGCTTTTTTTTCCCTCCCCACCCCTCCAAAGGTAATTGCTCTTACCTGAGACACTGTAATGGATCCTGGATGAAGTATTGACCGCTGCTAGATTTTGATTAAGGGGCTGTAGGGCAGAACATGTCTTTAATGAAACCGAGGAATCAGCATTCTCTGGTTGGTGTGTCCAGGAGGGATGCTGTGGCCCACAGCCCTTTGATTAGGATCTGATCCTTTGCAAATCCAGGGGTGGGCCAAAGCTGCAGAATTAAAAGGAATGAATTTATCCATTAACGATACCTAAAGCATGTGTAGTTTTTCTCTAGAGGCTTATAATCATTAAATATTTGGGTATTTACCGTGAGCAGTTTGCTTGCTTTTTTGCTCACACATTAAAACACCAGCTCAGTCATCCACCTTGTTGCACATTGGCTGATACACTAACTCCCCCATCAACACCCTCAATCATATCCCCCCTCATAGGTCACTTGTTATCAGTTAGAATTTTAAGGATGAAGAATAACTTGCGTGGGTGTCTCTCATCCTTTCCTTAAATTGCCTCATTTTTTTTCTTTTCTTTTTTTTTTTGCTCATGAAAAAACTGATTGCATCTCGGATGGAGATGAAAGGGAAACAGCTAGCTCCCCACGTTCTTTAAGCGTGCAAATGGACATAATCTAAAAGGCGAGTATTAGCATGCTAAAAGACACCACAGCTATGATGAACACCATTTGCCAAGGCTTAATGCGATAGCCGGGTAAGATGATTAACTTTGAATCCATTTAATCAACGACAGGCACTTTCTCAAATAACCAACTGTCTGGTATTGGGGTAAAACTTCCTTCAGATCTGTCAGGGAATGGGTAGAGTAACAGATGTGTCAAATCACAGAGTGCCTGAATGAGATCAGAGGCCAGCCAAACAGTGTTCTTTGAAGTGATGGACATCAAACATCATTTTTGTGCACAGTATTTGTCATCCTCTCTCGTCTTTGAAGCTCACAATGGAGTGCGACTTGGAGCACAGAGCAGCTCGATTTGACTGGGAAGTCAATGTGCCCTTGGGCGGCATCCTATTGACTTAAACAGTTCAGGTAGTGGGCTTCTCACCTCCTTTCTCACGTTGACCCCCGAGTCCATGCAGATTGCTGGCTCCCCCTAATGCAATGAGAATTCTGACCCCTTCACTCAGACCTCTAACCACAATCAAGAAGTGCGTATTGTGAGCGATTATAGTTGTGATTGCTGTTACGGTACAGATTTGTTATTGCTACAGCATCCTGGAAAATATAGTGTGTGAATGTGAGAGTGAATGAATAGTAGAATTGTAAAGCGTGTTGAGTGTCTAGAAAAGCGCTATATAAATGCAATCCATTATTGTGTGTGTGTGTGTGTACATATATATATATATATATATATATATATATATATATATATATATATATATATATATATATATATATAAAATATTTATTTATTTATTTATATTTATTTATTTTTTGGAAATATTTTAACATATTGATCTATAGATTTGTTGTTTAGTGAAAAATGGGAAAGTGTTTATTAATGCCTTCCTCCTCTGTGTGTGTGTGGGATCCTTTCACAGACCTTGATGACCCGGTGGTGACAGTGCACCAGAGTATAGGAGAAGCTAAGGAACAGTTCTACTATGAGAGGACTGTATTCCTGCGCTGTGTGGCTAACTCCAACCCGCCTGTCCGCTACAGCTGGCATCGTGGGAGAGAGGTCCTGACGCAAGGCTCAGACAAGGGTGTGGAGATCTATGAGCCATTTTTCACACAGGTAAGTCGACAGGAACGTGATTTGAATGAATATCTCAAATTAAAATGAATGGCACATGTAGAGAAAGTTGATCTATTTTAAAGGTCTAAAAGAAGGACATGGTATGACCAAGAATTACGAAACAAATGTAATAGCCAAGACAACAAATTCATCAACAAAGTGTTTGCAAATGTCAAGAAAGACTTCCACGGCGCCTTCCTATGTGACACCATGTGGACATGGCTCGCGGGTTATCCGCCATATTGGACGTGATACAACCATTGGTTACTAGGGAAACGTGCTTTCTGATTAATTAGCCGTGGCTCCTATGGGGTTGGCTGTCACTCGTGACTGCTTTGGTTGCTAGCAGGTTGTCTGTTGATTTTCATGCTTTTCTGCAAATATTTGCTAATTACTAGCTGAGTGATAGTACAACTTGATAAAGTGCGACATGAACTTGAAATGGACGGGGTTTACATTCTCAGTCAAAGTTATGATTTAGTGCTGATCCCTTCTTACAAAAGGTGATACTTTTACCTTGAAGACAACATTTCTGGTGTTGCATTTTTAAAGAGACAGCAGAACTTGCTGTACGAAGAACGACTTTATTGCTTGACCAACGCTCGACAAGTCCACCACTTCCATTAAAAACATGATCACAGCAATATCCTCGTGACCAAAGCGAACGCAAGGAGGCTTTTTTCTTAACCAGCTGGAGAACATATGTTTTTCCATAGTGACAGGTGGTTGTCACGGGTCTGTCAGCCTTTATGATTGAGGATTTTGCATTTTTTGCATTTTTCCCAGCAACTGACGCAACCTCCAGCAACCACTTAAAACTGCTCGGGTTGCCAGATGCTCACAGACCAGTCTGTAGATTTGTCTGACATTGCCACCATCATCATAACACATCAAGATGGGTTCAAGTTTCCAAGCATGACTCCACAGCCGTCTTTTTTTACTGACTGTTGTCTAATGTTGTTAGCATTTGAATGTGAACCTTTGGTAAAAGTCTTTGAATTCTGTTTTGCCTAACCTGTCATTAAGACATGCACCTTGTGCCCTCCCCCAGAGACTACAAAGAAAGAACAAATAGGCTGATACCGTACAGAGGATCTGAAACCATTTAATAACCTTCTGAAGGCAAAGCACAAGCTCTGTTTATCAGGTGCTAAATTAGCTGAAACTCTGTCTCACAGCGTGCTCTCATATTTATTTAGCGATCCACTCATGACCAGAATTAAGTCGCAGCTGTGGCACCTTCATGTGTGTGTGTGCTGTTTGTTTAACCATGGGAAGGCAAAAGAAATTCCAACAAACATTTTCATTATAAATCAAGCAGTTTTGGAAAACACCAACAAACAAAAAAAGGCTTGGAATTCTCCAGAAATTCCCACAGTATATTACTCTCTCACCATGGGACCGCGTTTTGGTTTCAGTTGCAATAAACAGAAAGAGCAAAGTATTATTTTTGCCATCAGATGTGAAGCTTCATTGCACTCCATGAATTACGCAATGGCCTTTATTACGAATATAAATGGCCTTTCGAAAAAAAAAAAAAAAGCCCTGCACCTAAAGTAAACCATCTTTCTTAGCAGTGCCATTATTAATATCGGTAATGCACTGTATTATTGCATATTGTGGCATATTTTTAAAGGTACTGCAAAGCTTTAAAACTGATGCATACACATACAAATGTAAATCATGATATATCTTGACCTCATTTAACAATGCGTTAACAAACCCAACATCACACTGTCACAACAGCCGCACACCCTTTCTGCATTTTTTTTTAGCGAGATGAGTAAGAGGCAGTTGCTAATTACCGAATCAACGCAGCACGTTGTCACGTAATTATAGTGTTTCTATTTGATTTAGGTGATTTGATTATGTATTGGCAATAACATTATTGTTGTGGCTATTTGTTATAAAACCCTGCTGCATACCTTAGAGTGCAGTACCAGCCTCACTAACCCAGTTTCATGAGTTACATGCATATTAAGGATTTGCAGACGCTGAAAGGCTGCGGAAAGACTTTTCTTCACAAATCAGTTCTTTCAGATGATCAAGTGGATTTTCTTTACAGTCTGAAAATTGAGAAGCTTTGTTCCAAAATGGATTTTGTGCAGTCAACAAAGAACTGATTGAGATTGTTCAGCCACTTGTGAGGGAATTGTAGTTTTCTTTTTCTTTTTTGTTTAATTGATCGAATTGGATGTGAGTTGTATGTGGAATGGAGCGTCTGAGAGAATACAAAACTATGACAAAGAGAAAAAGACATCTGAGAGGGGAAAAGAGGCTTAAGAAGTGGCAAGAGGAAAAGAAAAAAGATTAAAAAAAAAAAAAGTGAAATTGATGTTTGGCCAAATGGAGAAAGATGGCTGGGAACTAATAGAGTGGGTGAAGGAGTCTGAAGACGCTGCACAACCGGGCCCCAAAAGACACTTCTCCCTTCCATCCTGCTCTTCATACCTCTTTGCTCCTTCCCTCGCTCCTTCATCCTGCCCTCTATTAAAGCTTTAATTGGGTCTGAAATTTGAACACAACCCAAAACTCAGAGATTAGCATTACGTGAATCCAACCCCAAATAAATCCTGACTAAACTCCAAGTAATTTGCACATATAAATGGCTAATAACATTATTTTTCAACAATATATTGGAACTTGCCTGAACTCTCCGCAGACTATTCAGGGAATCACTTGTAACTGACCTAAATCAAAGCTGCAGCGTCTCCTTTTGTCTCCTTTTGTCTCCTTTTCCTTTTTTATCCATGGATTTTTAGTTAAGTTTATCTTTATGACTTCCTTTCTTCACTCTGGCACAATTTTTCCAGCCCAGCAAAATGCTTTATATTCCCACTGATGCTGTAGAAATGCAGGAGTGGCATTTTAAACCAGTTCATAATTAAGCGAGCAGAGGTGTGGCTTTATTGTAGAAACCACGTCCTGCTGTCTGTAACGTTTTCCCTCTGGCCGCAAAACTTTGCCTGCAATGTGTCGAAAATAGCACAATTATCCACTTCATCCATTATTTCTGCTTCAATTTTAGGCTATTAGAATAATTAACACTTATGGATTTGATGTTTTTGTGTGCTATGATATTCTCTTTTTTCAAATGTTACCTTCTATAAAATGACAATAAGCCGTAATGTATCATTTTCTAATTTGTGATGAGCTGTAATATCAGTGTTGGAGTTGCCAAGATGTGGAAAAAAACCTTTGTTTTTTTTGTTTTTTTGCTGTAATTAATTAGGATGCCTACTGCAACCGACTGTTTGTCCAGCTAGCTTATGGAAAAGGTCAGAAAGAAAATCAATTTATTAACTGCTTATTAACATTTACAACCGCAGGCCTAATGTAGTTCACTTCACTTAGATACAATTTGACCAGCAACAAGAATGTGAAATGAGGCTGATAAGACCTTTTTTATTCACATTGTTTGGTGAAAGTTTGCATTATTACTGTATCAGATTTGCAGGTATAAATGTTAGTGTTTCCTGTGAGGAATTAGCAAATTATTTTGATCCGAGTGTCAAGGCTTTTAAGTAGGTAATCAAACAGTCTAGTGGATGATTTATTAATGAATTAAAAAGCTAAAAAGGCAAAAAGTGTCTCAAATGGTTACCACATCTCAGAATGTGGTAACCATTTTTTTGATTCATCTCCCTCAGATATTTTCCCAGAGCCAGTGTCCTGCTGCTTGCATGAAAAATACCCTCAAGTCATTTTTACCACCAAACATCTTAAGCCCAAGTGGTTTCAATTTTAGTTTTTCTTCCTCACAAACATGCAGTTAAAGCATGAAAACAAAGCTAGAGATGCCATATTTTTTAGCTGATAGACACCACACTCCTCCCAAATTTCTATAGACACCTATTAAGTCTCATTCCCAAAGCTGTTTATGTACTTTAGTGTTCAATCTGTCCATCAATATGGCCATCAATCCCTCGGACCACTTTGGTTTAATGGCTTCAACCCCTTGCATTTTCCAAATTGTCTTTCCTACCAGTTGCACCAATTGCATTTTGAATACCTCAGTACCATAGGCATCGTTCCCCTGATATCCGCTTCAAAGCAAAAGTGGTAACGGAAAAATAAAGGAAGCGAAATGTTGGGTCCATGGCTCATCTAATGCAATTAATTTATCCATGAGCCTCACCAGAAATGAAAGGGTGTGAAAGTCGTGAGTGATTGCAGCGTTGTGTGTGCTGCCACAGCATGTGGCTGACTCATCTTTGATTCCCTCCCCAACGCATCCCTGCACCCACACACTGGAGTCAGCCAGATCAAAGATTTACATCCTTATTGTAACATTTCGGGTGGGGCTCATAGTCGACAGGCCCGGTTGGAATCAAACGCACTTTGTCAATGGGCGAGCCATTTCTTTGGAGAGATCCCCTACTGTGCTCATCTGTATTCCTGGAGCTCTGTGGCACAAAATGCTATAGGGCTTTTCACTAGAGAGTAATCCACTCATTGCTGAAAAACATCAGAATCATTTTCATTTAGATTTAACTATCAAATGTCTGAACTCTGTGGCACTTTTTCACCTGCCTTTATTAAAATTACATACGTGTTAATAAATATCGACTTTTCTGTGGAGCAATTTGGCCTTTGTAATCTCCTTCCCAGTGCCTATTTTTTTATATTCCTTTCACTTGATTATGTTCATATTTTTGCACACATTTGCATACCAGTGTTGTTTTTTCGTCTGAGCTGCAGGGGGAAACGAAGATTCTGAAGCTGAAGAATCTGCGTCCCCAAGACTACGCTAACTACAGCTGCATCGCCTCTGTCAGAAATGTGTGTGGGATTCCTGACCGCAGTGTTATCTTCAGACTTACCAATAAGACAGGTACTCCACATCATTACTGACTTTTGTGCACAGAAAGCTTATTGCAACCAAATAATTATATCCTAAAAAAAGAAAGATGTAGAAAGAGAAAGATGAACTGTCATGCATTTTCTCAGCTGAGTTATTCTGTAACTGTCATAACTGCCAAAGCCGTCCATCTTCCTCCAGTCTATCATCGATGCTCTCTTTTTCCACAGCATCCCCGTCCATCAAACTGCTGGTAGAGGATCCTATTGTGGTGAATCCAGGACAGACAGTATCCTTGGTTTGCATCACTACTGGAGGTGAGCCACCTCCCATTCTCACCTGGGTCAGCAGTAATGACAGCCTGCCACAAAGAAGTGTGGTGAAGGGCGGCACACTTACGCTTCCGGCCATCACCTCAGATGAGGCGGGGGTCTACAGCTGCGTGGCCAGCAACAATGTGGGAAACCCTGCTAAGAAGTCCACTACCATTGTAGTGCGAGGTGAGAATGCATACCTGCATATAAAAACAATATATAGATCCCAACATAAGATATATATTATTTTTTTGATTATCTAGGTGCAAAAGTATCAAAGTTTATATTTAGAAAATGTGTCTTTCAAGACTTCCATTTTCATTCGGTCGTTAATACTAGCTATGTCTTTAGCCTGGTAAACAGAAACCCACAACCTTTTTTTACACCATGTCACACTGCTAATGCTAACCCTAAAGCCTGTTCTGCCAATTTTAGAAGCCATACAGAATCCACATACTGAAGACAGGCATCCAGATGGAATCTAAGAATCTGAAAACCCAATAAATTCCTTTTTTTTATTGCAATACCTCCACAACTATAAAAAAAAAAATCCTTAGAGTGTAGATCGAATAATATGGCTAACAGTACCATTCAATACTTTTTTTATTTTATACCCACAAACCAAACGAAATGCTTGGGGATATTGTGGAAACTTTACGAATGATTTCAAACCAATAAACAATGACAACATATGTGTTTCTTATAACCTGCTGTGCAACCAAATATTGGCTAATTTTTACGGATCCTCATTTTTAAAAATATGCATTTTATCCAGTCTCATGCTGTCTGTCTCTGCTATATTATACACTTTATACCCGTCACTCACACAGCATGCAGCAAAAATGACGTCACATCCCCTGGCACAAACCACATTCTGGTGTAACCTCGTGCAGGTCCCGTTGCCGGCATGGTTGGGTTGAACACACAAGAATCCGATTGTGTCGCTTTTCATTGCCATTTCAAAGAAATATCAATGCAGAAGCTCAGAGATTCCCAGCTTATGCAGAGTAAGATGCTGTAACAGCTTGAAAAGATGAGTTTTTGAGAAAATTCTGCAGTAACTTTGCTTTCTGTTTTGACTTCCACTGCTCCAGTACCAGTGCTGATGCACAGGGTTTTTTTGAGTGGCATTAAGTAGAATACTTCAGCAAGTACCCATGCAATCAACACTGGAATGAATGGTGACGAGGCTGTGGTGATCTCACTGGTTGCAACGACATTAATGGGCCCTTTAGTATGCTCAACTAATCTCTTTTCACGAAGTAGCTGTTTCTGACCACACCAGCCAAAGAGGACAATCAAAAAGCCTGTGACTGTTTAATAGTTTATTGGATTGTAGTAATTCATTTGAATTTTAAGTGGGAAAAAGGTATACTATAGCAAATATGTGGACATAAATAGATAAATAAATAACAAATAAAACTAACAAGCCACAGTCCTGAAATAATAGGCAAATTCCCTTTGTGCTGATTGAAAGGAAGAGTTGAAATTTTCTCTGTTTTCTTCATATGTTTATATTAAGTATATTCACAGGCTCGATAGCTTCTGATAAAGAAGTGCGGTTTAAAGTTACAAACCCATCGAACCTTTACTTCAGCTGTGGATAATTTTAAAACAGTCGAGGGCAATTGTCACAGTTTGCCGTGGGAAACTGCGTGGAGTGTGAAGAGCGGACTCAGGTGCAGATATTCTAAAACTCAAACTTAACTGATGATGAGCCGTTTATTAAGGCAGACAGAACAGTAAAAAATAAAGAGGCAAAAACAATGCAAACTAAGCAATAACCTAAACTGGGTAAACTAGAAAGGAAACATGAACTATGAAACTATGGGGCGATCGTGGCTTTAGAGTTTGCAGTTCGTCTTGTAATCGGAAGGTTGCTGGTTCGAGCCCCGGCTCGGACAGTCTCGGTCGTTGTGTCTTTGGGCAAGACACTTCACCTACCGCCTACTGGTGATGGCCTGAGGGGCCGATGGTGCAATATGGCAGCCTCGCTTCTGTCAGTCTGCCCCAGGCAGCTGTGGCTACAACTGTAGCTGCCTTCACCAGTGTATGAATGTGAGAGTGAATGAATAGTGGTATAAGCGCTTTGAGGGGTCCCGAAAAGCGCTATATAAATGCAATCCATTATTATTAAAAACCCTGGAAAACAGAAAAACAAACAAAACTCTAAACATGGCAATGATGATGAGGCTATATGAAAACCTGAACGCAGGACATGGCATGGGAACAACGCAGACGACCCGACAAAGACTGAATGAGAAGGCACAGACTAAATACACACAGGAGGCTAATGAGAGAAGTGGGAACACATGGCGGAACAGCTGACACACATGAACATAACGACGTCACAGTGGAAGAGCAAAACTAAACACGATGAACACAGGAACACAAGACCTCTTCAAAATAAAACAGGAAACATAAGACGCAGACATGACAACCTGAACTTGACAATGTAAGACACAGACATGAAACACATGAAGGGCAAGGGAGACTTAACAGGGGTGGAAGACACAAGGGGACTCTAATGACAAAGAACTATAACAACAAAAAAAGGAACTTAGAAAACCTGAAGGGCTTAAACATAAACCATAAACTAAAACTCAAAACGCTGGGTCAAAAGACCCAGGATCGTGACAGGTAATGCTAGCGGGAAGAGAGTGCGAAGCCATTAATTAAAATACACTGATTCAAGAAGTGGTTATCACAAATTTAACAAGAGCAGCTGGAGGAGGGTCACTGCTGTTTGCTTGGTCATTACCAGAAAAACATTATTTTCCAAGCTGCTCTTCACCTGAGTGGCACAGGAGGCAGAGGAGCATCTGATCTTGCTGTAGCTCATTACAGAAATAACTGTTTTCTGAGTACCACTTTCTGCATGCTCGTCGTACTGATGGCTCGCTATCAAAGTGGATACCCAGCAGATGATGGGCACTTGTACTCGATATGAACTTGGCATAAGAAATGTCAAAAAAAAAGTCATATGCTGAAAATGTATTTGAGGACTAATTCTTAATAAAGGCAATGTTCGAATTTGTAAAGAAAAGCCATTTCACTATAAGAGCGGCAGCGATGCGGCACAGCGCCTGAGGAAATTGACTTTCATACTTTTAAATCGATTGCCGTTACTAAGCTTGAGGATTAAGGATGGTGTTTGATCAGACTTTTATCTGTGACATAACAGAAGATACCAGTGCCCTGAATGAGAAAATGCAGGAATCTGAGGCAGGTGAATAAAAACATGCATTAATTAGCTTAAGCCTGACAAACAAAACAAGCATTGGTGCAATGATCATACTTTACGTTTCTCTGTTCGCACATAAGTGGAAGACATATGAACAGGAGTTTAGCAGAGTGGCTCAGAAGTGCAGTTTGTCATAATTTTCTCTTTCCATCTCAGAGATTATGCCACAGCTCCATCATCAGGTCGCCGCTATGCTGAGTCTGTTTGGAAGCTTTTATTTATGCAGCCATATGCTCCCTAGGCTGAAAATAAAATCATCAACAAATCATCTCTGATGGTCCCCCTGACAGATATACCCCGTCTCCGTATTGTGAAAGTGCCCATACAGTTGAAGACTTAAGAACTGAAAGGCTTGCATCAAAGAGGAGAGCGAATAAGTCAGAGCACACTCACTGCAGGCAGTCACTGCAATAAATATGACACACTCGCTGATGTGTCTCACATCTGGATGCACAGTACGTTGCATATGAGATCTTAGTAAAATATCATAAAAGAGAATTCACTACCTTTATTAAACATGTGTTGTTTAAATATATAGACCTCTGTCATCTGTCTAAGCCTATGGAGCATTGTCTGCACTCATAAAAAGTTAAACAGGAAGAATATGCATTATTCTGCTTGAATATCTAGTAGCAAACACATACGCAGCCACTGATTTGTTATGCAGCGGTTTGCAGACAAATAAGTATTTTATTTGTGCCATCACGCCAGATATAAAAGTTTAATGCATTATATAACTCTGACTTGGATATTTTATATAGTTGTTACTGTTCTTAAAGTTGTATTGACTTAGCAACAGAAAAAATATTCATTATGGAGTTACTGTACTGTGCAAAAGTCTTGAACCACCACTCATTTCTTTAATATTTTGCTTCCAAGGAGCAAGATTTTCTTTTCTTTTTTTTTTCTTTGTTTTTCTGTTGAGTCCTTGTACCTGACCATGTTTAAAAGAATATATATGTATATTTCTAAAACCATATAGCATTGACCTGTGAATCAAGAGACGTGCCACTGTTGTGTCCACATATAACCAACAACGTAGCAAAGAACCAAGTTTATTTTTTATCTTTCTGTAATTTGTTTCTATTTCATTAGTGGAATCTATGAAACATGCCATAAATAGTTTGACAGGCATAAAATAGTATTTTTGCTCCAACAAGGTGATTCCCAAAGAGCTTTTACCTGAAAACTTGCCATGTCTCTGCATAGTATAGAGTGAGTACATAGATACATTTTGAGGAAACTGTACAAGTGATGGAAAAAAGAAGAAGTGGCAGGCCTGAAGAGGACTATCTACAGAACATGAACACTATTTGCAAGTCATGTCCTTAAGAAATAGGAAAGAATCCGGCAATGACCTGACACAGTGCTTTTGCATCCCATCAGAGATGGTTTCAGTTGATGGGTAGCTATCAAGAAGCTATTATTCAGGAAGGGAAAGAGGAAGAAAAAGCTGAAGAATGACAAATTTGAACATTTTATATTGTTATGGGAATATTGATGGAATTCATGGAATTCTGAACACAAAGTCACTCACAGCAGACCACTATCAGTCAGGGATTGGCCTCCCCAGAATATTAACATTACTGAGGTTGTGCACAATCATCTTGATAGAGAACAGAACAAAAGAAAGAAACATCCAAAGAAGAACTTTGAATCTCCTTCAACAAGCCTGGAGAACTATTCCTCTAGACTCCTTAAAGAAGTTTCAGGAAAGCTGCCTTAGAGAGTTCAGGTGTTAAAGAATAAAGGCGGTCCAAACAAACATTGGCTTTCATGTCCTGCTTGTTACAAGTGAACTCTGTTTTTCTCTTAAAAGCTGCATTCCCATTTGTTTTTGCATCTTTCAGTAAATTGCTGCATCTGTTTTCCTAAAAAAAAAATATAAAGACATTTGGGTGCCTTGAGACTTTTGCACTGTACTGCGTCCTTGTATGAAAGACTTAAGTCTTAAAGGCTCGTAAAACCCGCTTATATCACTTTGACTTCCATTTAGATGTTTAGACCACAGCAGTAAGATAGGAGGGGTGGGTGAAGAATTGACAAGAATTCAGGTACATAAAATTAATGAGTCATCACACATCAAACAGCAAACAGACATAAATGAAAGATAGAAAGGGAGTGCAACAGTCAAAATGACACAATTAATGAACATGTGATAAAGCAAATAAAAGGTCTCTGACAAAAGAAAATAAATTGGGCACATTCTTATCTGACTAATGAACAGTCCCTCGTGTCAGTACAGCTCTGGGATGAATCACGACAGACAGTGGAAATAACACTTTTCACAAAGACTGTATTTTGATCAGATAACTTGAATGATAGCTGAGCTTGGACACAGAGCGATATCATCAAAGCAGAGTCAATTAGAAAGGAAGACAAACTGAGGTGACAGAATCATGCCTCAGTTTGTCACAATCATGTGACGCAAAACAATCCAAAGTCAAGCAAAACATCACTGGTGTCAAATTTAATTTGGACCAAACACTAGAAATAGAATAAATGCTCTAAAAGCCAAAAACAATGCTCTTTTGATTTTTTTTTTATCTGACAGGAAAATAAACTGTGAGGAACAGTTAGTTTAAAAAGAGAGGCGATGTTGTCTAACTTGACATCACTAATTGGCAGGAGGTGGGTTCAGGAGGCTATCACATATCTCAGGATCGCTCTCTTGAGTCTGATGAGCTGTCACTAACTCAATTTCAATTTTGGGATTAGCATGCACCAAATAATTGTGGTCGTCATAGCTGTGCAATGGTAGATATATGCCTAGATTCAATGATTTAACATATCATTTGTACCAAAAATAGATTCTGCTGTAAGGCTTAAGCGCAAGCATCAGCACAATGTACTTTATTTTAAACAACATGATACTTAAGGGCTGGTCTCATCAGTCTCATCAGTCGCTCCGACCGTATCAGCATGATATAGATAATTATAATCTGTTTGACGACTGCTTTTCTTTAAACCAAACTGTGAGTCATTTTTTTTCAGAACCTTTTCTCCTTTGCGTACTCGTGCTTTTGCGGCTTCCCTCGAAGTGATTCTTCCTGTAAGTGAGTGTCACGCGGCATGAAAGAAAACTCACAGCATCGCGCCGTATTAAGGGGGCTGGTGGGTGGGCCATGATGGGGTTGTGCTAAATTTCCATTTTTACTGGGAAACTTCTATCACCATGGATACTGTTAGGTCTTTGAATTTAGAAGCAAATCAGATTTTTTCTATTTTTCCCCCCCATCACAGAATTTTCTGTAGATTTTTTCTAAATCTTAAAAAAAAAGGTTACAAAACGACAAAAAAGAGAGTTATGAGGAATAAATGAAGTAATGCTCGGAAAGCTGCAAGAGATTAATCTGACACACGTTGCTTCTGTTTATGGAATGTAGATTCAGCAGAAGCATTCACTAGATTTCCCAAAATTGTGATGTTTGAAAGTACCCTGCAGCTACACATTATATACTAAATCCCTTATTTCACATAAGCATATAACCCAAACATTGTAAAGAACAATGACCACTATGCTTAATCCAGCTTTCAGTCCTAGTGTACAGATAAAGGATTTCTGAGTTTGATCTTCTGGTGAATCTTATGAGGTTGTGACCATTAACAAAGACCCAACCATACACATCAGGGATGTCAAACTCATATTACATCGTGGGCCACATACAGCCCACTTCATACACGACAGAGAAACACTGCTGTAGTAAATGCTGCTTTTTATTCTTCTTCTCTAACACATAAATAATTTTCCTATGATCTACAAAATATATGCTTCCTTCTATTACTTGCATTTTTGTTCCATGCAATAGTGGTTGAGGTCGGTTAGCAATAGTTAATGATTAGTACCTTTAATTCAACGTTACTAGTTACAAAATTTGATCTCTTTAAAAGGGTATTTACTCTGTCATCTACTAATTTTACCAAAAATGAGGACCTGTTGTTGTACATGTCATTGGTGTAGAAGACCTTTATCTTATTGTACATATACTTTTGAATCTACTGACTTGATCTCATTCCCTATTGATGTGATATCAGGTTGGATATTGGTAGCATGTCCTGCACTATGGAACCAGTCACAGCCTTTTGGATTTTTTACTTGTAGCTTTAGCTGAACTAAAAAAGTATCCAGTGCTGTTTTGGAGTGTCATTCTCCTCTTCAGTGGGCCACTCTGGAGCTCTGCTTAGCAGCAGGTGCTTCTTCAGATTTTAAGTAGACACTTACTATCACCCACACGCAATTTGCATTTTACTGTGATCTGCTCTCCCTTTTCACCCACAAATTCAAAACAGTCTGAATACTTCCACGCCATAAAGGCAGTCCTTGCTTCTATCTCCCTCACTGAGCTACACGATGGTACAACTGCTGGATTAAAAGAACAGACCTTCTGTCTGCCTGCCTGTGTGTACAGTATGCGTGTGTACATGTCAATGCTCTGCCAATCTCTAATGAATGTGTCGTGTGTAAGTAAGAGGCATTGAAGGCTAAACGTTTGGAAATGTAAGCACTTTGGAGGAGAGAGTACCCATGAGTGGCTAGCTATTGCTTTACTTCACGTGTACGTGAAATACAAAATTATTTGGTTCTGCTCCTCTGAGTTTATTTTGCTCAATTTACAGGGTCACCCTGTGGCCTCCTCTTTGCCTATCTCAGCTTGTTCACTCTTGTCTCCAGTCCTTGAGAAGCCCTAGCAAACTGCTGTTGCCAAAGGGGGCTGTGTATGTGAAAACACACATCTCTCCCTAGCAGATGGTAGTTTCGGTGGCCATACTGTCCCACCAGCCAGACTGCCTTCCAGGGCTTGGCCATCTCCACAGCCGGCCCAGCGAGCTACTGGCATCACATCACCCTGCTGACAGGATCCTTTTTATGGATTAGGGATCCGCAACATGTCTTCAAATGCAGGTCAATACCCTGCTTTTCTCTGCCACTTGAGTCTATTCTATAACCGACAAAGACACCAGTTGTGATATATCAGTTGTGACAATGCAAAGACACTCTCACTGCACTCAGTTGTTTCTTTCTTTTTGGGGTGGAGGGAGGGTGGCAAATATGAGGAGGCAGCTTTCAAATGGAGCATCGTTGAATTATGACAGAACTGTCTGTAGATGGTGTTGAAATGGACAGTTGGTCTGGCGCTGTGTTTTTATGTCTTCCAACACAGACACAGTCATCTCTCTGTGCATGTGTTTCCCATCTATTCCCAAAGCAAATATGTTTTCCTTCTGTGTTGTGTGAGAGAAACGCGTATTGCTTTCACTTTGACAAGATTCAAAATCAGATATTCATCCTCGATGTCCCAGCAAATCTAGGCATCGACACCTTTTTAAGCTGCTTACAGGCTTTTATGCCAAAGGTATTCATTATTCAGAACTGCTAACGCTGGTGCAACTAATTGCATGCATCTACAGTACACGGGTACACATATTTGAGCATAAATGTGTGCAAAGTCGAGCAACCGCCATCCTTACTTTTGTAACTCTGATTGGAAGCTTGCTGCTGTCATACACAGAGAAGCAAAAATACAGTCCTTCGCTGGGGGCTCCCTGCTGTTTATGTTTAGACTGTTTAGTGGTGGGAAAACAAAAATGACGTGCCTTGTGAAAACCTCTCTTTGCTTTGGAATAAATTCTGGTCAAAAGCTGAATATATTTCCATTCATGAATGCCAGATTGAATGGCTGGATGGTCAGGACTGGCACAGGTGGTCCCGGCTCTTGCGCTGTGGCCGTAGAGAGGTTCTATGCGTCTTTGTATTTGTATGTGTGTGAGTATGCCTTTATATGTGCGCATACCTGTTTAAACATAAATTAAAGCCAGAGGTCAGCGTGAAGGTTGGGTGCAGCATTTAGGGATGGGGATGTGTGCGGCTGTGATTTTTGTAAAGATGCTGATGCATGGGGAATGTGTTGGTGCTAATGTGAAAACACAGAGTGATAAGAGGGAAATGAAAAGGTGTTTAGTTGGCGGAGCAAATATGTGTGTGCATACGTGTGAACGCCTTGCGTTTTGAACCGTCCTGTTGGCCGTTATCCTCCCCCCCGCGCTTAACCTTGAGATGAGCTGATGAAGTGAGTGGCAGTTTCTAGAGACATCCATCTGGCTCAGAGAGATGAGCTCAGCTTCACATGCTGATATTCTCCACAAGAGTGAATGGAGAGCGCAGTACGACGCCTGCTGAGAGATGGACAGACAGGGCTGACTGAAAAATGAGATGGGCTGATGGGTAGACAGGAGGATAATGATTCAGAGTGAGAAGAGAGTGAGACAAGTCTTTCTTCTCCAGCAGACAAAGCCAACGCGATGCACTGGAGAGACAGTGAAGGAAAAAACATGTTCAAACATTTTTTTTTCTGCAGTGTGGCTCCGTGTATGTATTTCCATGATTAATAACTTTATTTATTTTATATTATACGCATACATATGTGTTCCTTATAGCAAAGATGCCAGTGCTGTGTGCATTGCGGATAAGAAGGTCCCCTGTGGTGCCGTTGTAATCCCGCCGTGTGTCACGAGGTCTCTGTAGAAGAAGACCTCAACCACGGCTTTTCTCTTTGTGTGATTATCTGCGCTTTTATGTACAGGCCACCTATTATTCCCACAGGCCATTAAAGCTATGGAGAATCAAAAGGGCTCGCTACAGGCAAAAACCCTTCAGTTTACAGCTAAAAAGGGAACACGGGGCACACTGTAATATGATTGGTAATGATTCAAAAGAATACAGCATACAACCTCTCAAGAAAATCAGATGCAGGAAACATGCAATGCAAATATAAGTACAAACAGAGGAACCTTTTATCTCTTGATATTACCATGAAGAAAGTTGCTGAAGATTATTTATGTTTTACTCAGCATTTTGCCATAGTCAAGGTTCAATGACAGGAAGCTCTGATGATGATAAAAAGCAACGGGCTTCCAAGTTCATCTATAATGCATGCAGAACTTGTTTGTGCATATGTTGACTTGCGCAATGCCAGCATTGCTTTCAATAATAAAGCTGGATTTCTTATGCTGGTGTTTGACATTTGTGCGTAAATCTAGTGTATAAGCAGATACGCGAAGCTAGGGCTTCATTACAGTTTAAGACATTTTAAAGGTAACAATGAACTGCTCTTTCAAATACTTATACTGTATATTTATAATATTCTTTACAGTTTATTTCCATATGTTCTTGTCCTCTCCCTACAGAGTTGAAAAAACACTTCCCTGACATCATAACTTAACTATGGGAGCTTGATAAAAGTAGTAAACCAGTCTGACTCTCACTTATTAGCTATAGATTGTGGTCCATATCAGCAAGTAAGGTTTTCTAAGTGACAATCAGGATCACAATGCAGGATCAAGTAAATAAAGAACCAGTCACACAGCTTGGAGACCACTGGCAACCGCTGGTCATGAGGGAAAAATTTAATTCCCCAAACGGCTGGCAAGTGGTTACTGGAAGTTGATGGCATTTGCAGGGAAATCAAGTGCTAAAGCCCCAGACACCCCCCCCCCCCCCCCCACACACACACACACACCCGTGGCAAGTTGATAGGGAAAAATGTATATTACTCCACCTGTTGGCAAAAACCTCTTTGTGGTTGTTTTTCTAGCAGTCACTCACTCTCACAAGCTACTCGCTCCGCGGTACGGAAAGTGCAACATAAACTGGAAACTGAGGCTGGATATTGTTTCAAATAGGGCATGATAAGTTGTGCACTTACCAGAGAACTGGGACTCTGATGTTACCTGCGTTCTTTACACACTGTTGCTCAACAGACATCGCTTTGCCTGTGACTGCTGGTCCCTTGCGGATGTTCCAGGCTCCTGTTGCCTAGGTAAACCTCATATATTTCAATCAGTACTATTCTTCACTCTCATTGATGGTCGCTTCAGTCACTCACCTGGAAGCTGAGAAAAGTTTCTTTGGTTCCACCCACTTCCCTTCACTGGCAGTTATTTCGCCCAATTCACTTGAACTTACACAATATCTTTCACTTTCCATGGTGTCTAGTTCCCACATCACTTGCAACGTGTATGCAGTTTTTCTAACCTGTCAGGTCTCTTACTGCATACCACTACATTTTCTTTCATTATATCGCAATTTATCCCACATAAATATCCAAATAATACCACAGTATGTGTCAAACCTTTTTTCTTGTAAGCGCACTATTTGGGTCTTTTCACACAGCTGTACCTTTCAGTGTGAACTCACTTATACTCAAAATAGCAGTGGTCAGTATAAAAGTGCACCGTTTGAGACACATTGTGTGTTATGTGTCTAATTTGTCCATTCATTCTCAGCTAAATACCTGCTTCACGCGATCCACCATCTTTCTGCAAAACAGCCTGAACCATGTAGCTGTATCGTAAAACCTAATCTTCACAGATAAAAGTGATTTGATCAGATATGACTGTATGATACTCCTGACAGTAAAAGCTGGTCAGTGGGCACTGAGTTTAAAAAAGTTTTCTCAAAGTTTACAGAGGTAGGGCTATAGCTTTGAAATGCACACGTTTTTTTACAATTTGTCTTTTTACAGGTGCATACATATTTATATATGTATTTATGCACAGACTCCAACTGTATATACACACACAATAGCACTCTTGTAAGATATTAATGATGTTGTGAAAATAGTGTAGCAGTAGTCGGGGGCACAGTTTGCCACCAGAGCAAATGGGAAAGTTCTGTTTCCGAGCAAAGCCCTCATAAAACATTCATGTGACTTTTGCCATGAATTGGTTATCCGGACTGGGGAGGGAAGAGTGACAACGCACCGTCACCCGATAAAGTCTCCCATCTCTGTACTTCTCACCTCACACACTCATCACGGTTCCTTTTAAAATACTTCCAGTTTTAGATTCTCTCCCATGCATAAAGGAGCAGGAGCCATTTTAGTCACTGCAGCTGTCCAGCAAAATTTACTACAACCTTGGAGAAGTAATGCCCACTTATCTCTCTCGTACACAAATGTAGTTGATTTAAAGGAATGCCTACTTGCTATTCAATATTAATGGTCAGATAAAAAGGCAGGAAAGGATTTTTGAATGTGGAGGAGACTTGGAAGGAGTCATTTCTGAAATATGCATGAGTGCACATATGCACTGCTGGCTGTTTTGATGTGCACTGCTTCTCTATGCAAAAATAAGGGAGGGGTACGTCAACATTAGTAAAAGTAGTGTCATAACTGGCTCAATAAAGGCAACAAGTAGGGAGTTGATGCAAGAGATTTACTTAAAGAAACTTAACATTCATTAAGTCTTTAATAAAGCTTTACCAACACAAGCAACAGGGGACTGAGTCAGCAAGATAAGCAGTTTTAGCTGATGATCTTGGGCCACTCTGTATAAAATCATTGTCCTGCCTCCATCGTGAAAGAATAAAAGTGGTCATAGCAAATATTAACTTTCAACCTTGTTACAATTGTACAAACTCTGTTTTTGCCTTATGTAGGATATTCCAATGTATTTTTCCACATTTCAGTACATGTCTGCACCTATTTCCAATTTTCCCTGTAAAACATATAGCAAAATTAGCTGTGGTTCAAAGCCATGGTTCAAGATGTAAAATTGAAACTATATTTTTATTTTACGGATGGATAGGTGCATAATTTGTGCTTATACTTAGTGTTATGCTTTCATCTGTCTACATCAGTGAACTCCACTGATATGCAGCTCGTACCAGCATGAAGATCTATTTATGACTTAAAAGCTTGCAGCATTACTGCGGCATTGTTTTTAACACAGTCATTAATGTGTTCATTCTCATACAGTTACACTCTGCTCAGTGCTGTGAGTGCTTTTCTAAGCTGACGTTTTTCATGCTGCATCTAGAACACCTTTAACCGCTTAGTTTTCTTTTTGTTTAATGTATCACTGGAGAAAATAAATGCATTCATGGACAGGCCAGTGAATCATCAGCTAAATTTAACGGATATGAAGTGGATGCAAGTAACTAAAATGTTTTTTTTTTGTTTAGTTTTTTTTGGTCCACAGCTCCACATTGCATCAGACACCGCAACAGAGGGCCCTCTCATCCGTGAACGCATGATTCATGTGGTCAGTTGAGTGTATCTGCATTAGAATTATAGTGCATTTTAATATAAAAAGGTCCAGTGATAGAGGAGACACAGCAGACCAATAATGTTTTTTTTTTTCTTCCATAGAGTATTAATGGGATCTTATATAAATATTGCAGGTACTTTTAGAGCTAATGTATCTGGAGTAGTGACCTTTAATGAGCAAATGTATATTTAATGTTATATTTACTCACTGACATGAGTGTAGTTTAGAAGACGGTGGGGGTCGACCCCCTGACAGACGTCTTCATGAAACCCAGCCTCACAGTGAAGTAGAGTCCGACCTGCGACTGTTAAATACCTCATTTTGTTGCAGTGAAGAAAGGAGAAGAATACATCTGAGCTGTGGGAATGTGAAAAAGACGTTTGCATGTAATCCAAATCTTTATCCACTGTCATCTATGACAACACTGCCACTCACATGGTTATGTGGAAATGTGTGTTTGCAAATTGTGTGTGTGGATAGGATGTTGCTGGGACACCAAAAGGCTTTTCACACTGTCGGAATGTAAACGCGTCTCTACCTCTGGATGTCTCTGACATGTCTAATGTGTTCCCTTACACATACACTCACAAACTGGGTTTAACTGTGAACTCTATATTTTCTCAATAACCTTATTCTTTGTGTTGAGTTTAAGGAATGCACAAAGGAGTTGTTCAATGTGTTGCCGAGCTGAGTCTAAACAGGAAATGAATCTAGGTTCCTGATAATGCTTTGTATCCATAAAGGTCACAGATATAAGGATGCACACCGTATAATGTCAATTGTCACAGTTTCCATGCCAGCGCTATGGAATTATACTTCACGATTGATAGGCAGTGCCTTGGAGAATAAGGATATATGGGATACAAGAGTGAATGCAAATGCACATTGGTGTTTGGAGAGCGCTGACATGATTGTAATATTTGTATCTGACATGCATCAGAAATAGGATTCTGTGCCTGCCGACACTGATTTCAAACGTGAGGAGGAAGATCATGTCAAGGAGGCGTGTGTCACTCGTCTCTCCTTCAGTTTGCAGCTTGGCAGGCGTCACAATGTTTTGCACATTGAATTTCCTGTGTTTAAATCTGACACGCAGGTTTTGTTTTCCCTTTACCAAACTGAATATGATAATGTCACTTGGGAATTGCTAGATGAAAAGATTTCCATGGTGCCGTCAGCTTTTTTGCTGAGGAGATGAATTGAACAGTAGACGCAGGGTTTGAAACCAATACAGCATGCATTATAATGAAATCATCTTCTTTTTTCTCTTCAGAGAAGCTATGCTTTGAAAATGGAGTTTGCAAACCAAATTGGATTAGAAATGGTGGATATTTTGTTAGGTATCTCTCCAATTTCACAGTGTGTGTTTGCTTGTAGTGTGCGTGAACCTGCTTCAGTACCGTAGGATTCTTCCATGTGTAGCTATCAATATTAATGCCGGTTCAAAGCGTTGGGCTTTCAAACAGACACAGGTTTCTGCTTTATCTTTTAAGTTCTCTGTTTGACCCTGCTGCACCATCAAAAGATCAAATTTCAGATGTTGTTTACGTAAACCAGTTGCAGATGTCCTGTCATCGTCTACTCTTACACCTTGGGTTGAAGATGCTTTTACAATTTCACAACCCTGCTCCAGAAATGACACGTCTTGGGGAGCAAATATCATATTTTGCTCAGTTAGTTGCTCAGATCAGGTATTTCAGGCAGCTGTGACTTGATGCAGGCTTTCACTGCCTTTTTGAACAATTTGTGTTTGACTGAACAGGTACGCGCGCACACACACACACACACACACACACACACACACACACTTAGCTTTATAGCGCATTCACTTGAGATGCATAACAGTGATTTACAGCTCAAGTGTGGACGTTGAGCAAAGTAAAAGTGCAGGGAAAATTTTTTTAAAAATCTATAAAATCCTGTCATTGGGATTAGATCTCAAAAAACACATCAATATAACAACCAAAGCCAAATCCCACTGTGAATATCT
This sequence comes from Copadichromis virginalis, assembly GCF_057382275.1. Classification (NCBI taxonomy): domain Eukaryota; kingdom Metazoa; phylum Chordata; class Actinopteri; order Cichliformes; family Cichlidae; genus Copadichromis; species Copadichromis virginalis. Next base: position 5,211,554 of record NC_140632.1, on the reverse strand, counting down.
CAGGGTTTGTTCCATCACCATGCTGCAGAATCAACACGTGAAGTGTATAAATATAAATATAAATGTGATTCTTATCAAATTATTTCTTTTTTCAATTGCAGCTTTGAAAAAGGGACGATTCTGGATCACTCCAGATCCCTACCACAACGATGACCACATCCAGATTGGACGGGAAGTAAAGATATCCTGTCAGGTACGGTAACAGAAAACACCGGGAGACTAAGCACACATGGTTATGCGTATAATACTGAGCTAATGTTAGTGAGTGTAATAAAAATAAAGCCTTTTAATGTCACAGGTGGAGGCAACACCTCCAGAGGAGCTGACATTTAGCTGGCTGAAGAATGGCCGTGCCCTGCGGAGCTCAGAGCGTATGGTCATCACCCAGACAGATCCTGACATCTCACCTGGAACCACCAACCTGGACATCATAGACCTGAAATTCACTGATTTCGGCACGTACACCTGTGTGGCTGCTCTGAAGGGAGGAGGCATCCCGGAGATCAGCATCGATGTCAACATCTCATCCACAACTGGTGAGCCTCACACCCCTTTGTGGCATCGACACACCTACACACCTCCCCCCAACAGATCTGACACAAACACGTTGATTTCTCACAGCTACGTTAGTCAAACTCCGTTGGCTTCAATTTTTTAACTGTCTCATCAGTCCCATCAGTTTTGTAGATCATTTTAATATATTTATTTCATGATGGTCAAAAAATAAAGCGCTGTAATGTCACAGCGTTACATAATCCTCCATTGCATTGTTAAACCATATATGCTCACAAGCATGTTACATTTCGTGGGTCAAAACTGGCATGAAAATGAGTATTCAGTATCTGACGAGCATGGACAGCTGATGGATACTTATCTAGCGATTATTAATATCTGCAATAATATGTTAATTCAGCATGGAAAATGTTTGGAATCAGAGCAAGTGTTGTTGGGGCTCAAGTTGGATAGAAATGGTGGCAGTCCAATGAAAGTGGATCAGCAGGCAGTATTACGGCGCTTAGAGAGGAAACGTCAGCTTTACCTATGAGGTTTTTTTGTTACATAGGTGGTTTACCTCTTACCAGCATACAACACCAGCTTATCCTGGACACTTAACCTTCCCCAGAGCTAGTTTGTTTGAGATAAGAGATGAACTCATACAAATTCACTTTCTGCTATCAGGTCCGTTCTCAGGAAAGTAGTGTCCCAAATCCTGGACTTCAGTAATAAGAGTGTCTATAGTTTTCAGAGAGTTTTACTAACTTATTTTAATAACAAGTCTTACTGGTCAAAAATGCTTCAAATGCGTAGCTATTTTCAGACAGTGCTTTTGAGGCAACTTTTGTTATGAGTAAATAAACTTCAATACAATACTGCTATATAGAGTTTTTCTTTGGCTGCAATATTTTTCTAATATTTTTGTTTCATCATCTTCTTAAAATATGACACAGTGTGATTGCTGCCAGTAAGCTTGACCTTTCATGTGACCACTCCCAGCGTAGCTAGATTGGGAAATCTTAAGTTGTCTCAATGAGTTGATTACCATCTCTGTACGAACACAGAGCTTACTTGCTGATTTTAGGGTAAGTGAAGTGAAATTAAATATTCTGGATATGTTGGACTTGTGTGATATAGTTGCCAAGTTACAAGAAAAAAAAAAGGATTTCTTTTGAAGGGTGCTTTCACCCGAATTCATGTGTTCCCATATATTTTTACTGCTGTCTGGTGAGGTTATTACATATCCGCCACAATGTGATGCCCTGTCACGGTGGAGATGAATAGAGCATTACTTATGGTGTTGACAACATGGTGCAATCATCATATTTTTCCTGTCTCAGAGAATGGTTGACAATAAATGCGTATTTGCAGCGAGGTTTGGGGATTTGTTGTATCAAGTTCACAAGTTTCAAGTCATGTGGCGCTTGCATGTTCTCCCCGTGTTATTTCTGGGTATTTCAGCCTCTTCCCACAAATCAAAGACATGCATGAGAGGTCGATTTTCAACTCTTAATTGGTCATAGATGTGAATTATCTCTTTGTTAACCCTAAAATAGACTGGTGCAATGGCTTTACTTCAGCTAAAGCTAAAGGGAAAAATCCATAAGGGTGTGAGCGGTTATGTAGCAAACTATCAATGTCGAGTCACTATGGAATACCCTGGCAGCTTTGAGTCTTCAGTGCCCACGTGACCCTGAACTTGATAGGCTTAAGAAAAATGGATGGATGCTCTCAAAGATGAATATTTTCAAAGAAACTCTTTATCTGCAGATTGTGTGTGTGTGTGTGTGTGTGTGTGTGTGTGTTGTGTTTAAGAATGTTTGAATGTCTTATATCTACAGGCTGTTTCTACATCTACACGCTTGCTCCCAGACTGTGTAATAGTCATATATATGTCTCTTTGACTTCTGTTCCTGCACACATTATTACAGTAGCAACAGCTCTCTATCGCAATAAGTGTTCAATTGAACTTTGTGAATCAAAACTGCCTCCATTGCTCCAGCTAATCAGACACTAAGTGTCCGTTACCCTTCCATCTGTCTGGCTGCTTTCAGGACTGTTCCAATTAACATGCACTCACCAGCCACTTCATCAGTTTCACCTTGCTAGTGCTGGATTAGCCCCCTTTTTGTCTTCAGAACTGTCGTAATTCCTCACAGCATAGATTCAAAAAGTTGGTGGAAGCATTCCCCAGAAATGTGGGTTCATATTAATGGAGCAGCATCACATCTGAGGTTTGTGATGTGATGCTTCATCCTCCTGGAATCAGCCATCAGAAGATCCATCAGAATATGGGTAAAACATTGGGATAAATATTGTCAACAGCCATATTCAGCTAGGCTGTGGCTTTTAAATGATGCCCAGAGAGTACTAAGTAGCCCAGAGTGTGCCAGAAAAATATCCCCCACACCATTACACCACCAGCAGCTGGAATTGTTGATGCTGGCTTCATGTTTTCATGCTTTGTTGTTACTATCAGAATGTCAAAGCGGAAATCGACACTCATCAAACAAGGGAACATTTTTCCAATCTTCTATTGTCCAATTTTGTTAGCCCGTGCGAATTGTAGCCTCAGTTTCCCGTTCCTTTTTTTTGGATCATTCTCTTTAAACCCCAGAGATGGCTTTGTGAGAAAATCCTAGTAGATCAGCAATTTCTTTAATACTCAAACAGCCCGTTTATCACCAACACCCATACTATGTTCAAAGTCGCTTCAGTGACCTTTATTCCCCATTCTGATGCTCAGTTCAAACTTCAGCAGGTCGTCTTGACCACGTCTGCATGCCTGAATGCATTGAGTTGCTGCCATGTGACTGGGTGATTATGCATCCGTGGTAATGTGCACTTGAACAGGTTCAAGTGGCTGGCACTAATAGCCTATTAATAACAACATACCAGTCCACCTTGTCTACCGAGCTGATACAGTTTAGTATGGGTCGTATTGAGTCTGACTCAAAGAAAACCAGTCATGTACTGTGTCCTTCTGATTCTTTGACATTCTATTGTTTGTCAGTTGTTTCAAAAGAAAGTAAAAACTATGTGTAAGCTTTGATAACAGTATTCAGTCTTGAGCACAATAGTCAAAAAAGAAACTGACTCTATTTTCTATCCACTGTTTTAGATTTTAACATCAATCAAAATCCAAAAAGAAAAAAAAGCTACTGTTTCACGGACAACAGAACAGAGACCGATTTATTAAAAGATTGCTACGAAGCACATTTAGTAAAGCTAACAATACCTTTTGTGCTTTCTTATCCCCTGGAGGTTTTGCAGTAATAGCCGAATGCAGTGGTTAGAGAGAAAAAGCAATTATACATTCATGCATGTGATATCACAGGAATGCTCGTCTTTATCTGTGCTATCTGTGTTGTATATGTGAGGTCAGTGAATGAGCTGCAAAGGTGTGTTGATCAGCAATTAACTCCACTGGGAGAAATCACCCCTTATATCCACACCCCGCAGACACCAAGAGGGAGTTTCCTGGTTGTCCTCGGCTCATCCCAAACTTCCAGATTCCGTTCGAGGGGTGGGGATGTAGAGGGTGGGTGGAGGGGAATCCCATGAGTTGGTGTTGCTGCTGGCATTGTAGATATCTCTTTTTTCTTGCTTTGAATTTCCTGGCATGTGTTCTGTGCTGATAAGTGACTGTTGGGTTGTGCGATGTTTTGATGATCGGGTTGCCAGCAAGCTTTACGTCCCCTTTTTACACACATATGCCTACACGGTGATAGCCACATTTACACCCTCGCGCAGCCTTACCCATTTTCACTGTACTATTTTTCTATCACACACACCTGGCTGCCACTCTCAGCGTGAACATGAAAGCAATGTGTCGACCTTGTGTGCATAATTATTGTTAGATAATCCTTTGATAATCCCTGTGCTATAAAACAGTGGGATCAATCGCATCTGCCAAGATTGTTTCCTCATTATCTTTTAAGTAGCACATTCTCTTCTTTCCGAGTGCCTGGGCGATGCCAGTGCATTAACACAGATCCTTTAATGTGCAAAAAAACTAAATAAATAAATAAGTAGAACACCGCCGTCTGACTGAGGAAATAACCACGGAAATGACTGGCTCTTTTGTGATCATATGAAATGAAAGCTTTCCTTAAGGCTTAGATTTTATTGCTTCTTAAGCTTTCATTGTTCCGGTCGAATGTGTGGGTATGAAATAGTATGAAAGAGTTGCGTTGTAGTAGCTGTTCCTGTCACAGGAAATAACATACTGAATTTTGTTTCTGCCGGTTAAAATTCCTGCTGCTTTACCTGGATGTGACTGGGCTGTTTGCTAAAGGATGCCGTGTTTCTTTCAGCGAGATTGATGCCACAAATCAGAGAAATGTCTCAGCTGAGCGCCAATGTATAGCTGCCGTGTACTAAAGCGCCTTGTGCCTCTGCCTCGCCTTGCGCCTGCAGCCTGTTGTGGGGTGAATAAGCCCTTTTTCTGTGCCTCTGCCTGTTTTCCTGAAGGGAGAAAGCCTGAGCTGCAATTAGGAGTCTTAATAAAAGTGTTTAGAGGAGATTACCACAGGTTTGCCAAGGTTTCGTACAGGGGAAGTGATTGGAAAGCATTTGAGCTTTAAAGTATCTCTTCTCTGAACAATGTCACACTTGCTGGCTGTTCCAACACTGCCTCTAGTTCCAGATTCGAAACCAGCGCTTAGCCAGAGACCACTCCACAGGATGCATTGATTAAAGTGAAAACTATTATTTTTCCATTCTTTCAACCTTCGACGAGCACAAATTTCTCGATTTTCTCCCTTTTTGCAAAACGGCAGTAATAAGCAGTTTACCGTCTTCACACACTCGTTAAATAAGCAGCTTCTTTCCTCGCCGGAGCTGCCGGAGATTGCGGTGCTAATGCTTATTTATGAGTGTCTGAAAACGAGGACACAGACTTCCCCTTTGGATACTGTCAAGATTAAGAACCACGGGATAAGTGAACAGCTGAAAAGAGTTACGAGCATTAGTGTAAAACATGCCATAAACTTCTAACAGGAACAAGCAAATGAATCCTTTCATTAACTTGTGTGTAAAATGTGTGTTTATGTCTTGCTGGATTATGTTAGATGACGTGATTACTGTCATTCTGAAATGTTATTTGGACTCAGACCGGAAATACCTGTGGGACATTTAAGAGATAAAATTTTAATAGCGTGCCGAGTAATTACAGATTTATTTCTGACATTTAAAGCTAATTTTGATCACAGATAGCCACTTAGCTAATCGCTAAAAAGCAGAATTGTAATTATCAAAATAGTGGAACCTAAATTACATTTGGATCTTTTAAACAGTTGTGCTTCCTTGACTCCCATTTGATACTTTTTTTTATTCAACAAATCACCGTCATGATTGATCACAAACGAAGTATCATGACTGAAAGTCACCCCTTTTGCGCGGGTGATAAATCCGCCTTTGATGAGTCCCTCAATTAGCAACCTGCTCACACCTGAAATCCTGGCACCACCCAGTGTCTCTGTCAATCTTAAGAATTACTGCAGTTAATTAATTAAGCAAATCAATTTCAAGTGCTCAGTTGATTAAGAAATGAGTTGGTTTAATAAACACAGTGTTCAAGCCTTTTTCTACAACAAAATTTGAGTCATCAGACGCGCAGGGGGGGCCCGCCGCTCTCTGTGTGTACTCCTTTTATGTCGTCTTTTTGACTCTGATTTGTCATGATCTGCCATCATCTAAAGGGCTGTGCCACATGTGATTCTAATAGGGACAACATGACTGCTGGCTGTTGACCACTCTGATGTGCTTGTTTTAGCAGCAAATTCACTGACCCTTATAAAGAGAAACCTGGTCTGCATCCTGACTCAACTACAGGGTGAAAAAGTTCAAACTGCTCTTTCACAAATATTTGTCAGACTGCATGGCGTGATTTTACACATCTGTGGCAATGGAACTGAAAACCCATGAATTCAAAACTTAACAGGTATTGTCCAATACATGTTTTCACGTAGTGTACCACCTCGGTAACGATGGCAATATTACTACTTTTTCTACAATATCAGCCATATGAGCAGAGTTATCAGCTGTAATTTGCTGTCTCTTTAACTACTGTAAACGGTTTTTAGGTGGTTGAAAACACTCAAGGTTACTGGCCAATAATCTGTGTAGAAAAGTGGCAAAATGTTTAGTCTTGTGCTAGGCTTTTGGTAGCAGGTTTAAGTGTAGTTGCTGGAGCATTAAGCTCCCTATTTAACAAAGAACCTGAGAGAGCTGCTAACATTGGTTTGACCTCTCACTTCATCCTGTAACAGCTCATTGGCAGTTGAGAAATACTACACAGTGAATGTTCTTGTCAATAACAGGACTTTCTAACTCCATAAGCTTAATGCATGAAATGAATTATGCGTGTGATTGCCTTGGAAGAAATGCTTAGCTACTACTGGTAATCTAGTGAGCCATACGAGCTAGCACTTGCACTTTGGTTTGAAAAGCTTTATGGCACACATAATTCAACCTTCGTATCACTTATAACCAGAAAGGTTGTTTACACAAGAGTAAAAATAAATAAATAACCATCCCCAGCACTGATAGGCCACAGTAAGCCACCCAGTCGCTTTCTTTTTTTTCCTTCCACCAAATCAGGTTGGCTTTGCTTAAAAGAACAGATGATACTGTGCTCTGGCCATCAGATTGTAATGCAGCATACTACAAAATAAAGCATACAGATAGTGATGAGTTGTCATAAACTTAACTGATAGTGCCTTCATTTCACAGGTCTCTGCTTTGCTTGACTCCACATGTGTCTGTTTGGAGCAAAGCACAGCAAAAGAGGTACACACTGTGAAACACAGGTCAGAGGAGAGCAACAAAACAGGCTATTAACATATATTTAAATTATTTTTAAAAATTATTTGAACAATTCAGCGTGAAAAGTCACTTTATAATTATGTTATAAACACTGTGAGGGGTAGTAGCTTCAAAGGGAGGGTTCATATGACCACCTACAGCAGAGCTTTCAAGGATTCAAGGAGCTTTATTTGTCATTCGCATCACATGTTAACATGAGGTGGAACGAAATTGAACAGTACATTCATTTTCTGCTGAGTTGACCATTTATTTACATCCCTAGAGAGCAGTTAGTTATTTGGTTGTATTTTTTCATTAAAGATCTAAATTGCATATATCATTTTAATGCAGATCCCAGCTCCATCACCTTCAGTATGCTGAGGCAATGTCACGTGACAGATAGAAATCTTTCCAACTGAGCAAATGGCCTGAATAACAAGTTTGTCTTTGGTCTTGTAGAGCATTCACATCTAAAATCGAAAATTCATTAATTCAAGGTTTGAAAATGAAATTATAAACTGCACACAGGAACCAATCCCCAAAACTGGATGAACGACCCAATAGACTAACAGTGAGCGATGAACTGCGATGAAGGGGCTTACCAGCTGTCCCACAGCTGGGACACTGTCCTGAGAAATCCACCATATGACAACAATAGATGCCACTTCTACAATGGCGCTGGGCGCAATATGTCAGCACAGCACCTGTGATGTTCCTGTGGTAGATTACCGGTGCCCAAAGTGTCAGCGCAAATAAAAACTTCAGTTTGTTAATAAACACGCTTATGTGGATGTTTGGAGACGTTGGATAGCAGGGGTGTATCCATAGCTCAGATTGTTTTCAGAGTACAACATATTTGAATAAGATGAGATAACTTGCTGCATTTGTGCTCAGTGTACCTGCCTATAGCCTCCACCGCAACACCTGCAGTCATGCTTTATGGAGGTGACCATCTGGGAAATCACCTCCCCGTGCAGCTGGGAAAATCTGAGAAACATGAATAAGAAACACTCTCCCTCCCTCATTAACTACTGTGAAGGCCCCTTGAGCAATTTACATAAACTGTGGGCCATCCATGGGAGTTGTTCCCTGCTTAGCAGTAGAAAAGTGGTTGCATGCATTTGTTTTTAGACTGGACATTTCTTTTATTCTGTTTTGTTGGTTAAACAAAAAAAAAGAAGGCACTGGTATAAAATCTGCTGTGCTACAGTCTGATCCATGTGAAGAGTTTTTGAGATTGATTGTAGGTTATGAAATCTCAGGGGAATGTCACAGAGCTCAAAACACACACACACACAAACGCGCACACATTGTTATGTCAGTCTTGTCACTGCTGTGTCACAGCAGTCTGTGGGTGCACTCTTCCAAATTTAACACATCTGTGTATATTTATTGCACTTCAGCGACTCAGGGTGTAGATACAGCCTCCCCCAAAACAGACACACAGAAACACACAGATTCAAAAACATGTCCACAGTGCACCTATGGGACTCTTCACTCTGTCCCCAGAGCATCAGGACTCTGAGCAACAGAGTCCTGTCACATTGTGACCAACTCATTGGCCTCAAGCTGTCTGAGCACACAGTCTCATGCATGCATGCATACACACACACACACACACACACACACACACACACACACACACACTGCAGGACCTGGTTTAGTCGAGAGCACTATGTTGCCATGGTGATGAGGAGTGATGTCATAGCACTTACCCGAAAAAAGGGGGCAGTGGGAATGTTTATTCTCTAAAACATCACTCTGGATCCTGTCGCTGTAAGAAAATTCAAAGTGCCAGTTATTTCTACCTTTTTGCAGTTAGCTCATGTTGTTCTGCATCTGCTGCAGTGCTGATGGATCATAATTAAAAGCTACATTTGAAGGATCGTTTCAGCGCAGTGCTGAGGCCAGACTAGAAGGTCCTATCTTGATTTAACCCATAAACCTACAGATACATACGCACAGTGTTTTTGCTCAGTAGCAAAGAGAAGAAGCATCGCATCTCATTGAGGAACTGAGGCAGGATCACAGCATGGTGTCACCCGTGGGCGAGGAGAGAAGCAGTGAGCGATACGTGCACATGTGCACGTGCAGAGACATTAACCGCGCGGACGCACGCGCGCTGCAAAGACGTACGCACACAGCGGGCATGCCTTGCAGGCATCACTGGCATTTGGATGGCTCTGGCACAATGAGAGCACAGTGAAAACCAGTAGCAGGCTCCCTTCCACACTGAGCATCGCAGTGGTCAGACTCAAACACTGAGGCAGGGTGTTCACTTGGAAAAAAGAGAGCAAGAGGAAGAGTAATGTACAGAGTAAGCAAGAGAGAAGGATGTGCGAGTTTCTGAGTGCGTGTATGCCTGTCTGTTTTTTTTTTTTCATTGTGGTGTGAGGAGAGACAATGGCAGCTGATAGCCAGTATTTGTGTTGCCAAACCCAACAGGTAGACAAACTGTAATTGCCTGCCTAATCTAGGCAGTGGAGAGGCCAGGTGTAATGATGGCAACTCGGTGAATAAACCTCTCCTCCACACTCTAATGGATGCTTGCTGCTCCTCTCCTGTCCTTTCAAACTCACTACTTCATTGTTTTAACCCAAGGAAATGCTCTGAATAGCAAAGTGGATTTAAACCTTTGCTGTTAAAATTGAGACATTGTGTGAATAAAAAAAATCAGCAAATGTGCAAGGATGAAATGAGGGTCCGCCACCACTGGCTCTGTGGAGGGCCTTTTTTTTTCTGTAGTGCCAAACACAATGCCAGTATTTTATCTATGAATGACCAGACTTCATTATTTCATGCAAATCACACCATCATGTTTTTTTGGTATTCACTGGCTCATGATCTGGTTTATGTGCGGAGTTAGGTAATAGCTTTTCATTTCTTGTATTACAGTAATCAAAACCTGTTATCCAGATACTGTAGTAATAGATGTTATTGGAATGACAGAAAATGAAAGTACTGTGATGTTATCATAGAGAATTATCATCCAACTCTACAGAATGTTAGTATTTTTTAGTATTTTTCAGCTCATTGTTTTGATTCTGTAGCCCATTTATTTCTCCGTGCCTCATGGAAGTGGGCACGCATTTGCTAGCATGTTTATCACATTACTCCAAACATTGACTAGACTAGATTAGACTAAATATTGTTTAGTTCCAGTTTTAAAATCAATTAATAATTGCAGCTTTGTTCTCATTCTTAAAAGAAAAAAAATCCACGAATAAGATTGTCTGACAGCATGCCCTGTTTACAGCATTTATTCAATTCTTGGTCATAATTGCCGAGCTATCAACAATGAGCTAATTTTAGAGTGCCACAGAGTCTTTAAAAGGCACAACCTAATACTTGAGGATCGTGAGATTGCCTTGTTTCTGACAGTGTGATAATTTATCCAAGACTCTGGGGGGAGGACAAAAGGAATCTGACCTGGAGCTGGAGCAGTGAAACGTCTGCAGGATTCTCACCTCTTACCCACACAAAAAATGGGGTTCAAAGAAATATAGCTGGACTCTGTTTCGTTTTCGTGAGATTGCTGGTGATTTCATCACTGTGAAACTCCAATGTGGCTTGACTCCATTCCAGCTGCAGCATTGTTTGGGCAGAATGACAGTGATTCGAAAATCATCAGGGAAGCACGACACGGTTTCATCATTGCTGAGAAGATTTTCACTCCTCAAATTGCTGGCTGTAAACTATTTTTCGGAACAGTGCTACAAAACAGAGCTGGAGTCTGTTGATGATTTGGACTCGCATATGAACACACTTATACACATACACAGCACTCTAGGAGCCGGCGCAATTTGCCAAGTTTACTAATTAAACAAATTTACTTGGCCAGCATGCTTGGTGAGGAACCAGACTATTTGATCCAACCTGCTAGATTTCCTGCCTTCCACACTTAGAAAAGACAGATGCACACATAAACACACTCAAGGATATCTGCAAATCTTCTTCTTCCTCTTTTTTATTATTAATTGTTTGCACTCACCCAGACTCTAAAATACCTGTTGTAAAAAAGGCAGGTATCTATTTATTGGGTCATATTTTTGTTACATGGCCAGGCTCAGTGCTGCATCACCTTTGGGAGGGTTCTCTTGTAAATGCTCTAAATTATGGGGTGCTAGATTGAGACTGAGTGGTTGCACGACTAGGATAGGAGGAGGGTAGGGAAGTAAAAAGCTGTGACGATTGATTGCGATGATGCAACTATGAATGTTAAAGTGATTTTAGCTGTGGAAAACGTCTCAGAAAAATAGTTTTGTGATGGGAAAGTGAGGAGATGATGAAAATGTGACAGTGAAAGTAACAATGCTGTTTGGCTGTTGATTGTAATGCCAGTGCTGCTACTGCTGAGAGTGTATTAGAAGTGTAAGGATAGCTCATATGAAGATCAAGACTTTGTAGTTACAAGGAAATCTCTTCTCTCGGTTTTGTGATTTACAATGACCCACAATCATGTATAAACACAAGCTTGGAATCAATCTAACTCCTGGCATCAAAGGCAACAGGAGTGCTTTACAAACTGTTGAACTGCTGGTTTGCTTTTTTTTAATATACATATATATATATAAATATCATGTCTTACTTTTCTCCTCTGCATGTTTATTTTGTAACTGTTTTATTCAATCCAGTTGAACATCGGTTGCTGCGCTGATTGTGAACTATGTCTTAGATTTCACTGGACTAATCCCTTGTGAGGCCTAATCTGCCTGATCTTCATGCATTCAGAGTGGATGTGCAAACAGAACTCTTACTCTGTAGTTTACTGCATGGTCTACATTCCTTAGTCTTTTTAGTACCTGGACTTGTTTAGCTAATAAAGGCTGTCATTAACTATTTAGAATTTGCTTGTCCGCTCATTGCATTGTTCATCGTTTGCCATTGCTTGATAGCATTAAACCTTCTCACTGCTGTCCTTCGTGGTGGTTTTGCGTAGAGTACATGTTCAGACTGTCTAGTCCCAGCCGTTAGACATTACTGTTGCTAATATCCGCATGGTGCTTCCATAAAAGCTGTGTATGTTGCTGAGATGCCGCTTCATTGCCATCGCAACTTTGGATGCTCATTCGCTTCCCCCTCCATACCTTTTTCGCCACAACTTTCCCCAAGTTGACTATTTCCTCTTACCCCGCCTGCTGACTTTCTAGAGCCCCATATCAGTCCCTCCTTTGTTTTTCTCTTTCTTAGTTCCCCCCAACCTGACAGTCCCACGGGGCAAGTCTCCCCTGGTGGCCCGCGAGGGTGACACAGTGGAGCTGGAGTGCCTTGTTTCAGGGAAGCCCAAGCCGATCATCCTGTGGTCGCGAGCGGATAAGGAAGCGCCCATGCCAGACGGCAGCATGCAGATGGAGAGCTACGACGGCGTGCTGCGTATTGTTAATGTGTCCAGGGAGATGACGGGCTCGTACCGCTGCCAGACCAGCCAGTATAATGGGTTCAACGTGAAGCCCCGGGAGGCCATAGTGGAGCTGATTGTACAATGTGAGTTGACAGACTGTGGGTATTTTCTATATGTGTCTAAATTTGTGGGGAAATGCATTTTTGTGGTATAACTTGTAGCAGTGAAATAATGTGTTTGTACATGTGGTGCACCATTTGTTACTGTGATGTATTTTCTTTTGTATACCATGTAATTATTCTAGTCCAGTGTGACCAGAATTGAACATTCACCCATTTCTTTTCATTTGCACCCATCCAATTTCTTTCTGAAGGCTGTAAAATTAGTCTAGTCCCCTGGTACCCTCCGTCAGGTCTAAGAGGAAACTGCTCTGACTCCGCCTCCCACACTGAGGACTTTATCTGCTGAGTGCGAGCTGAGCAGAACTAATATTTACTGAGACACAAAGCTCTTGATGCTGATGCCCCCATTTGAAAGGGCCTGGATGTGTGTTTGTGTGATGACCTGTAGACTGTGTGCCACCACCATTCATTGACACTCCTTTACCCTCCTTTAACACATGACATTCAGCATTAGCTTAAGAGCTAATTAGTGACCGGCTAATTTGTTCCCACTGGTATTCATTTCGTCTTCATTTATGGACATCCAAATCGAATATTTTGGATGAGCACCAGGAATTGAAAGAAGTGTCACTCACTGAAGATTCGGGGAGGTTTTTCTCCACCAAAGAAAGAGGGGAAGATGGATAAGAAGGAAATGAAAGCCATCCATGCTGGGTGCTTACCAGTCGCTGGCAAGTTATCATAGGAAATGGATAAACTCTCATGGCTTCCATTGTTTTCTCCATGGCCCACTTAGTTAATCCATACATTCTTCTGTTTCAAATAATGCATTCACTCCTTTACCTAAAAGGAACCTAAGCAGCAACACAGCTGTTTTAAAGCACATTGTGAAATATATTACACTGAATTTGGTGCATATATCAAGTATTGTCAACACTGGACCTGCCAAAGAGAAAACTACAGAAGTTTACCCAAGCAACTACTGATATTTTGCTTGAAGAGGAAGTTCAGCTGCTGTTTTCTTAGCGCCACACTTTACCCTCAGTTATTTAAGAGTTTTATTGTACTTTTTCTGTAGCGTTCACATTTCAGCTTAGCTGTTACAGCCTTGTCTGTATTAAGAGAGTTAATGAAGTTTTGATGCGCTTTGAAGAAGACTGTCTTAAATTTGGGGCTGAATTGATAAAGATTATGCAGCAATGACAGCTCGTATCAAAGGTTAGTGGCTTTCCCACAAACCCAAGTCTGACACCGAAAAGTAAACAACGGATTTAAACTCTGAGATGCTTTTTATTAATTAGCAGCATTCACTGGATCTGCTGTCTCACGCAAGGGCAGTGTTTTGGAACCAAATAAATAGTTGAATCCAAAATTCAACAAGCAAAGCCAGGTATTTTATTTATTTGTTATTCATTTATTAATAGTTCAAAAATGGATAATGCAGCTTTTCCCTCTCACCAGAAATCAGCTTATGGCAAATAAGCTGAAGCTTTCTGGTCAACATGACAGAATTAATTCTTTCTGCTTTTGCTTCATATTCAAATGTTACAACTTCATCCGCAAATCAGTAACTACTTAAAAGCTCTGACACATTTAAATTTGATCTGTTTAAATTGGGTTAGTCTTTTTGCCAATAATACTTTTAAATAGTATGCATGAAATTAAGCAAAATACATGTCACTGTAAAAGATGCAGTATCTAACACATAACCTAAAACATACAGTCTGCTGGCTGTACCTGGGCCACATTCTTTAACACTGTGGGTTATTAAAGTAAATAAGATGCCGCTGTCATGACCAGAGTTTATCAACAAAATCAAGACAAAGGTGTATTTTACCACTGTAATGAAAAAAAATTACAAATATCTAAATCCTTGTTTGTAATAATAATAAAAATGCCAAAACTGTTACAGTGCAATCATAAAGCTATCTCATAAGTAAAACAATTAATATACACGCGACAGGCAATGTGTGGCCCAAGAAATCACATAGAAGTTTTTTTGAATGCAGCACTTGCTTTATGACCAATTTCACCTGGCTACAGTCAGCAACCTCCAGGAACACTCACTAACCACAGTATGACTAGTTGATGAGCTGTCTGGGATGACCGATGATCTCAAGGCAAGACCCAGGGTTCTAGAGTAGGCCCCAGTTAAGTTCTGTTGCTCCTTGCGTTGCCCAAGACATTAAAAGCTTTGCCAATATTTTTAACATAACAAGCGGAAGTTCTATAACCTCTGAATGACCCCATCTCAGAGTCGAGGTCAGTATCACACATGCTTTCAGGCAGTATTTCTCACCTCTGACATCCAACCATGAAAGGTCATCTCTTATCACAAGCTGCTGCTGCTTTCTCCCCTCTGTATGTGCAACTGTGGCAGAAGGGTCACTTGCAGAGAGTGACTGTTGTTAGGGACACTCAGATGGAGAAGACATGCCTCAAGAGGCAAGGAGGGGGAAACCGAGACTCCGAGACCTCAGCTTAAAGACACGCATGCCTTTAAATCTACTCCTTCTCAAACATGGATTTGCCTTGGCATGGAGTTGCGTCATCGACACACGCAGTATAAGACTCGCAGTGAAGCGCATCAATTCACTCCAGATAATTCTATCTGTTCCTTTCAACACAATTTATTCTGAGAATGCAATTATCTCTCATTATCTAGTATTATTTTAATAAAGTACCTCTCTGATGCTACAGTTCTTGATGTCATACAACACTTTCATCTGTTCTCCATCTTCAAAGGAGAACACATAATGAAGAGACTTATTAGGGCTTGGGTATTGATAAATCAATCTGCCATGTTCCTGCTTCAGAGCTAGTTCTGTTTGTCAGTCTTTTTACTTATTAATAGTTGGCATCAAAGCCTAAGTTTCAAAAGCACAAACAATCTGCATTTGAACTGTTGGATTGCTTTGACACACTTTGAGCATATTGGGGAAACGCGTCCACCCTGTGTACACCTCAGTGCACGCTGTGGATTGCATTTGCCAAATACATGGACCTTTGATCGTCTTTCTCCACTTAAGAATTTACTTTATTAACACGGTCTGGCCCGGCTTTTGTTGTTTCCTCCATACGCCTGTCGGTATGCCCCCTCCCTTCTTTCACTTGGCCTGTCTCATGGTGTGTAAGCACAAGCCAATCCCTCTGAGATGCTTTTCTCGCCTGCATTTCCAGGTCCCAGCGTGAGCCACCCGCCTTTGGTGGTGAGCCATGTGCAAAGCCGCGTTTAGTAACTTGATCAAGGGACCGAGGTACAGTCCTCTGAAGCAAAGAGCATTAGAGGCGTGAAGAAATGACTCTGGCAAGTCAACAGCTTTGATATGTAAAAACCTGCATCTGTTGGCTGGCAGAGGCGACGCCAGGAGGAGAGGTAGAGGGAATGGAAGACGTTTGCCTTTAGAGTCGACGCTCTAATAGAATTGCAAACGCCAAATCCCAAGCTGTGACACCCTAATGTTCTTAGTCAAACTGACTTGGCATGGTCCAGGGACTTGAGAGAGAGGAAGTGAAGAAGCAAAAAGAAATGGAAAACGAAGAGGTATAGAGTGGTCTTCTGTCCTAGATACCACTGTCTGTCAGAGTGAGTTATCAAGTTCTACTTCGGCCCAGATGCACAGGAATCTTTTATCCAGGCTTCCCTTCTGTTGCTCCTTGCGTTGCCCATGACACCTGCCTGATGCAACCGTGCAGTAGTCCCCTTGAGCAAGCACCTGACTATCTGACACACATCAAAAAGACACAGTAGGATAAAGAAGTTACAGCCTGGGCAAAAGTAATGAGCAGAATTACACGATTATTGTTTTTAATTAATTTTCCTTTCTGCATCAAGAAGGGCTGCAATGCCGGCCCCTGAGGCCCACTCTAATGTGAATCATTTTAGAGCGACTCACATTAGCCTAACGCCAACTTAACACCAGCAGATTAATCTTTTACATTACAGCAGTGCTCACACCACGCATTTGGGGATGAAATTTTAATAACCCTTTTTGTGGAACAATATTGAATTGATCAGGCGCATCGAATCCGCACCAGAAAAGGTCAGTGAATATGTAGGTTGTAAACAGAAGCCTGTGCACGGCTTTGACAGAATAATTTATAACTTGGTTACTGAGTGAGTTAAACCTATTAGTGGATCACCAGGCCACTCGTCACGCTAAAAAATCTACATTGATTATCATTAATTGTATATTTAGGTTCATAAATTATCCCTATGTTTTAATAACAATATGCTAATGCAGATGGTGCGCAAGTTCATTTTTTGATTGCAGCGGCTGTAGCATGAGGGAAGTAAGGCGTACTGATGCAGAGAAGCGTCCCCTACATTATTCAACACAGAGGCTCATTATAAATCAGGGTTATCATTTTATATTCCATATATATCTGTTTGACTTCCTAATGAATGCTTTTTTGCTCCATCAAGACTTCATATTGAAGCATGCTATGCTACAAAGGTTATTCTCCCACAAGAACGCTTTTCGTTGCATCTGAGCCCAAGGCTTTTGTTTTGCTTTTATACGCCCACGTACAGCTGCTGAAGTTGTATAAAATGTCACATTTTTCTGAATTGAACGCTGGTATGTCACATGTAAGTTCAAACAATAAATGTAGGGAGGTATCTACTCCACTACTGTAAGTAAATATTCTGCTTTTAACATCGCAAACATCTATATCAATGAAGGATAACAATACATTTTAACCTTTCTGGAAACTGGCTCCTTACAAAAAATGGTGTTTGAACAGATTCAGCAACTTTTTTTTCCACATTTTCAGTGTTGAAATCTTTTCAACACATTGCCTTTCTAATCTCTCAGATACTGTTATTTAAATCACTGCCTATGGAGATCAAATATGATGTGTTATATGAAAGCAAAGACTTAATCTAATGACCTAAAACTAATCCAATGTATAAGGCATTTGTTTTTTACCCATTTTTTCCCCTGCACTGGTTAAAAAAAAAACAAACAAAAAAAAAACTATATAACTATATCATCATGGCATAATTCCAGTATGCCCTTGATCTTCAAACATGTTAGCTTTCACTAGAATAGCATGTTTACTAGTCATTATCTTCTCCCCGTGGCTACGGTCCCAGTCACACAGGCCCAGAAGTCAATCAGCAACCACCTGATAACGACAAGTCGCAAGGGGGAAATTACCCAACTGGTTGGCAAGTGTTTGCTGAATGTTAATAGAAGTTGCTGTGAAATTAATTACTGAAGCCCCTGCATGGCTGAGCTTTAGCAGTCAGGCCTAGTGACGTCATAGTAAGGAAAAATGTGTACATATTAGAGTTGACTAGCAGTTGCCAGGTAAAATTGCTGCACGAAAAACCTCCTTGCAAATGCTTTGGACACCAGCAAATTACCGTTTGTGACTCGTGATAGGTACCTATTTAAAATAGGACAGAGCCGTAGGCGCACAGTCAGTTAAAAAGGGTTTTACTTTACTTTCTTTACTTACTTTCAATACAAAATAAAAGTAACAGTATAACAGCAGCACCTAAAAACAATTAAAAACTTTACTTTAATAAAAACGATAAAACTGTATGATTGTAGGATAAGCGCTGCGGGGAACCGTTTAAGAACAAATCGAGGTTAAAAAGGGACGGCAACTCACACATAACCCCAAATGGGAAAGACACTATAGAAAAAGGCAAATTTTCAGTGCCGTCTTCACTCAGGCCCACCGCTGTACATGCAAAAGCGGCGAGACAAAAAAAGGATTTGCTTTCCACGCCGCGCCTTCACCGTCTGCGACAATAATACACATACACATATATATATATATATATATATATATATATTAAAAGGGTTAAAACACTAAAAGAATCAATATCTGTGGTGCCTACTGATACAGAAAAATAAAACAAGAAACAAACATGATCGACAGCCGCAGCAGTCAGTCTGTCGAATTACACCAGGTTAAAACAGTTTAAAATTCAGTGACGTGTCGGGTCCTTTGCCCGCAGCCAGAAATCCACTTGGCAAAGCAGCAGCTCTGTACTCTGTCCACAAGTTTGCGTCACACCCTAATAAATGTGGGTCAGTGGCGGTGAAGTCCACTACTCTCACAGGAACGCAATGTTTCCCACCATTCTAACAGAAGTTTAGTGGGACCCGCATCAGGCTTTTATAGAAAGGAATTAAAAACACCAACTTGCCCAGCTTGGACCAAGCACTCACAGCTTCAGGTTCGCTAGAGGATAGCTAATTGCCCACACCTGATCTTATGAAGGGGCAAAGACCAGCTCCGCCCTTGAGGGGCGGTTCCCAGACTCAGGTCTCACCTGTCACATTCAGTTGCTAATGGTTTGCATTTGCAGTGAATGTGCAGCACAAACTGGAAATTGAGAATGTTCTCCTTTAAATTACAAGTTGTGGTTATCAATCATTCTCCGTTTCCAGTTTGCATTCCACTTTATTAAGTCTTACTGCCAACCAGCTGGAAGTTAGCAAGTGTTTACGGGTATTTCTATCTGCATGTTGCATGCAAAAAAATTTTAACCAAGGCATCACAAGGAATCTTTTAGGGTAACACCTCTTTGGGACTGATTTCACCTAGCCAGCAACCCCCAACAATGACTCACCAATTCGATAATACATATTTATCCCTGGTGACCAAATATTGCCAGAACGCTGCCAGCTGGTATCTAGTCCTGTGTGACTGGGGCCTAACATATCAGTAATATCTGAGCAGTTAGCGCGTGCGATGTCACATAATCCTCTTCTGGTTTGTCTAGTTTGTCTATGCTTAAATTGCAATAAATTTAGATGTGCTATTAAGACCTATATTAGTAGCATAATGAGAGAACAACAGTGGTGTGTGTGTGTGTGTGTGTGTGTGCGCGTGTTAACCCAAGTAAACACAAAATGCAGTTTCAAAATTGTGACAACTGGCAATGAATCTTTTACAGCACTGTGGAGAAATTTTGGCCCACTTATCCATGCAGAATTGCTGTAATTCAGCCGCATCAGAGGGTTTTAGAGCATGAACTGCCTTTTTAGGGTCATGCCACAGCATCTCAATCAGATTCAGGTCAGGACTTTGAATAGGCCACTCCAAAGTCTTCATTTTGTTTTTCGTAAGCCATTCAGAGGTGGTCTTCCTGTTGTGTTTTGGATCCTTGTCCTGGTACAGAACCCGAGTGTGCTTCAGCTTGAGGTCACAGACAGATGGCCGAACATTCTCCTTCAAGATGTTTTGGTAGGCGCCAAAATTCATGGCTCCATTTACCACGGCAAGTCTTCCAGGTCCCGAGACAGCTAAACAGACCCAGACCATCACATTACCACCACCATATTTTACTGCTGGTATGATGTTCCTTTTCCAGGTGTAACAGCACTCAAACCTTCCAGAAAGTTCAGCTTTTGTCTCCTCAGTCCACAGAATATTTTCCTAAAGGTTTCTGGGATCATCAAGATGTTTTTTTGGCAAATGTGAGACATTTTTGGTCAGCAGTGTTTTTCTCCTTCAATTCTTCTCTTGCTCAGTCTCTTTCTTATTGTTGAATCATGAACTCTGGCCTTAACGGAGACATGTGAAGCCTGCAGTGCTTTAATGTTGTTCTGGGTTCTTTCGTGACCTCCTGGATGAGTTGTTGATGTGCTCTTGGAGTAATTTTGGTAGGCTGGTCACTCCTGGGAAGTTTCACCACTATTCGAAGTTTTTCTCAATTTGTGGATAATGGCTCTCGCTGTGGTTCACTGGAGTTCCAAAGTCTTAGAAATGCTTTGTAACCTTTTCCAGACTGATGGCTGTCAGTGACTTTGTTTCTCAGGTGATCCTTTAGGTCATAGCACGATGTGTTGCTTTTTGAGCTCTTTTCGCCTGCTTCACTTTGTCAGACAGGTTCTATTTGAGTAATTTCTTTATTCAACAGGTCTGCCAGTAATCAAGCCTGAGCATGTTTAGTGAAACTGAATTCAGCTTTTCATAAAATGTGGTTACAGTTACTTCATGTTTTAACAACAGGGGCAATTACTTTTTCACAAAGGGCGAGGTAAGTCTGGATAACATTTAACCTTTAATCGAAGAAATCAGCATTTAAAAACTGCATTTTGAATTTACTTGGGTTATCTTTGTCTAATATCTAAAATTTGTGTGGTGATCTGAAACATGGTGTGTTTGTATGACAAATATGAAAAACTAGGAAATCAAGTAAAGGGGCAAACACTTTTTTACACCACACTATATGTACCTCAGTAGCAGAGAGGGCACTCTGCATTTTAACATTTTTCCCTATTTTTGATCTCGCATAATGTAGATTTCCACAACTTTTTTTCACTGACTTTGGTCAACCTATCAAGACTGAGAAGCAACAGCTCCTTTTTTATTGGGGGTAAAATCATGAAACGTTGAGTTTTGGTGATGGTCTTAACTATTTTTACATTGAACACCCGAGAATTAGATGTTAGTATGCAGATACAAATCAGATAATACCAACATAACTGTGGTTTTATCTCAGGTTAATAGTGCAGTGAAAATTAACACTATACACCATTCACTTTAGCAACCAAGTCAATATCTTTTTACCTTTCCTGTACTGAAAACCATTTTTTTATTTGTTTGTGCTGGTCATTCATTATTGGAGAATCCATAATGTTTTTAATATCTACTTTTTGGGGGGAGGAACTTAGACTAATAATGTCACAGATTTTGTCTGGGGCATTCCTTATGCTGCCTTTTTTTGTTTTCTTTGAAGTACATTTTTAAAACTCACGTTGCCTCATTTAATTAAAATTTTGAATGAAAGATTTGTAATTGTATCATTGTATGGGTACTTTAACTTTATGTAAAATGGCTGCCCTGAGGAATTACTGTCAGACAAGAAAATAGATGAAAGAAAAATAGGGACCAAATAAACGTCTGACACTTCCCCACTCAAAACAGGCAGAAGAAAAATGGAATCCATTTTGATTGAAGCTCAAGTTTATTGTTAACCAGTCAAGCGGACACTATTTCAGAAACGTAGGTGGACACAATACACCTCAGCTTTCCATGCACAAAACAAACATGCACACCCCTTCCTCTCGGTACACGTGAGTCTTTATTCAGGCCTCCTCCCTGTAGATGTCCGTGCTCATGGACCATGGGGACAAGACCTGAGCGCTCCTAAATGTTGTTTTTCTCCACATTACTGTCAAGGTACCCACTAGTGACTGATGATGGATTGCACTTCAGCTAGCGCTCAGGGTTTTCCCCGAGCCTGCGACTTACTGCAACTCTGAGCACACGTCACCCTCACTGCTACGCTAACCATGGCGAGCACTGCTCAGGGAATATCACAAAGGACCTTTCTGCTCCTTTCTCCTCGAGTTCGCCGGGCAGCTGTTTCACAGGAAATGCACAGGGGGTGATGAGGCATGTGCCCTTGTTTAAAGGATGTTTTGGTTATATAAGAGATTTTCCCTTTTCTTTTTTCTTTATTTGCTGCATCTTCATTTGTCTCTCTGTGTGAGTGGAACTGCACTTACTGCAATTTGGTCTAGTGCCACTCAAGGAGGCTGCGGAGCTAACTGTGATTCACTGCACCACACAAACCTACAATTTTAATGTGATAAGTAGAATTCCAGACCTTTTTTGGAGTCAGAGATAAGCCTTTTGGGTTTGGGTAAAAGCCCAGGCAATGCTCAATTGAAGAAGGAACTGATTGCTGTTTCATTCAGAGGTGGTGAAAACCACTTTACTCTCCGTGAACAAAATCAGGTGAAGGAGACAAACTTGTATCTCTATTTCCATTAAGTCCAAACCTCTTGAAAGATCTGTGTTTACTCTTCCCATCACCTAGTGTTATGAGGTTTTTTTGGTTATTTTTACATTTCAGCCACTCATTATCTGATCTAATGGTGTGTCATTAATCATTGTGGCTCATGAGTGAATAGCAGGATGCTGTGTGTTGAGAGATAATTAGCACTGAGGGCAAGAATGGAAAATCCCACTTTGGACCGTTTTATGCCAGTGTATTATTTTGCATTCACTATGATGTTTACATCCCACGTTTCCCTGTACACTTGACTGGCCTCGTAGACGTGCCCCTGCTCTAAGATCCTGGGGTGAAGCAAACTCAATTAAGTGCAAAAGTGGAGAAAAAAAGGTTCTGCTGAAAACACATTCAACGTTCAAACCGTCAAAATAAAGCCTCAGAATTTTGCGAATCCTATGAAAAAAAAAATGGCTGATTAAGGTTGTGGATAATGACGTTAATACTGTTATCAAATTATATCCTGTAAATTTTAATACACTGTTCATTTAATTGCATTCCCCTATCAAATATGGAAGGCTCAGTAATTAGATTATATTACCGAGTGTGAATAATGTCGAAGATTATGCTGCAGATTACAGTTTCAATCAGGTAATCAGTGATCTGTAACAGACTACATTTTGAAAAACAGCAAACCTTGGCTATAGCTACCGCCTCTCCTTTACTCCATCAGGAATTATGCAAATTTCAGGCAATTAAGGGGCTCCATGTCATTCTGTCTCTGCTCCTCCAGATTCTTGTTGTTTTTCAAGCCCCGTCGTGACTTTTGTCAAGCATCTGTATGAGCGTGTCAGGAGCAGAGACGCTTAAAATGGGGAAATTATTCATAACCTTTTCAGTGCTTCCACACACAAGTGCTTACACCCATTTTGTTCATCCAAAAAACCCTCCACACGTGTCACCGTGCACACAGTCTGGCAAAACATTTGCAAAACATCACCCACACATATTAAACTTTTGCAGATTCAAGTTCGGGGTTGCAGCAAGGTCGTTTAGCTCCTGACTTCGCTTACTGAAACGTGGCTAAATTATTTACCACTGTGTACTCTGTGTTGGGGGGAATGAGGTAAAGCCTGTCAGTTACTCAAATAAGTTATTAATTTTACTTTCTGAAAGTTTCAGGTGTATTTTATCATCCAGATAACCAATTTTCTGTGAAGTTCAACTGGTTTTTGTTTCAAAAGTTGTCCCAGTCGTTTTGCAAAATTGATCTTCTGGCAGCTATTACGGTCTCTCCACAATTGTTTTCATTTTTCATCTGTTGGTGAAGTGTATTGAATTTGCAGTTTAGTTTGTTTTCTACAGTTTGCTTAAATATCACCTTTTTCTCTCTCTCTGCGCTGCTTCACTTGCTACATTCATATTATAATACCTGGGGTTTTTTTTCTAATTAAAAAAAAAACATCTTTTCAGCTTTGTCATTTGTAGATCCTCAGTGAACATCAACTACATCGCTTGAAATCATTGTGCACGTGTTTTTACATTTTAATAAATGTCCTTGTTTGTGTTTTTAAATATGCAAGGTTATATTCATGAAATATGTATCACCTTTTCTTTATTCCAGGTGTTTGTCCTTGCTCTCACTTTGGTGCCCTAACCTCACTCTTCTTGTCTTTATTCATCCAAAGTATTTTTCTTTTCTATTTTTTTTTTCCATCCTTGACACACTTTTCTGTCCTTGTCAAATATCTGTGAACTCTCCTGAGCTTTTGTGTCTCCTGCTCAGACCCTCCAACAGTGGAGCCTGTTTTCATGGAGATGCGTCAGGGTCTTGGAAGGCCTGTAGTGATGACCTGCAGAGTGCTGCGAGCCCACCCCTCCCGTGTGTTGCGCTTCGAGTGGCTTCTCTCTAACCGGCTGCTCCACGCGGGAGCTTTTGACACCCAGCGAGATGAGACAGAGTACACCATCCGCAGCCTAAATCGTGATGGCTGGGGCGAGTACACCTGTAATGTCATCAATGAGGCTGGAGCAGGCAAATGCACTTTCCAGGTTACAGGTAAAAAAAAAAGTTTCCATTTCATTTCATATTTCCTTTTTTATTCTTCTAGAATCTTTTTCCGCTTGGTTTAGTTACTTTTCCTCTTTATGTTAGCTTTTCTACATTTGTTTGACACATGGTGAACGAACAATGATTTGTCACTGTGTCTAATATTGTTAGTATAGTTCCAGTACAAAATGTATACTGCATGCTTATCTGTGTAATGCATACTTTTACAGGGTAGCATTTTCTGAAATAGAAATTTACAACATTTAGCTCTGATGAATTAAACAGAAACTCATATTAACTACTTCCATTCGCAGTCCAGCCAGAACCAGATAGATGTAAAACACAAATTCAGAAATTCCTTTAAAAAAGTGCCATAGTTGCTGCTTCTTTATGTAACTAGAATAGAAGTAGTTGGTAAGCAGTTGGAGAGCAATTTAGAGACAGGTTCCTTCACACCAGGCGACCTGTGCAAAGATGTTGTTATTAAAAACTCAATGCAATCGGTGGGCAATGTCCACCAGTTGCATGGAGATTGCCATACTATTTTTTAGTTTCGTGTGACCGAGCCATAACGTGGCATTACAATTAGTTTAGAAGCCGTGGATAAAAATTCTTGGTGGTCTTTTCCTTCCATTGTAGTCAAAGTGGAAACTTTTGAGTGTGGGTTTTTAACAGGTAATTTTGTCAGTGTTTTTTTTTTTTTACCTTTTCCCAGCATGTAGTCACACTTAAATAGTAAGCAGGAGTATGCAATGTGAGAAACAGCACAAGTCATTTTCAAAATGAAGACCCCTCACTTCACACAGAGGTAGACTTTTATTTCAGCTGAATAACTGCTATTGCCAGCAGATTGCATCAGCTGTAGCTGGATAGCCACAGCTACTTTAGCTTCCTGACATGTACGAAAATGCTAGATGTCATTTTAATATTCCAGGCAAATATGGGCTATATATGCTAAACGGCTGAAGATTAATTCTTTTTGTTGGGATTTCAAGGAGTATGTTTCAATTTTAACATTACAAGGGGAAAAAAAGGTTTTTAGTTTTAGGATGCATATAAATGTGATCAAATCTCAGAGGAATACTGGTTAGAATTAGATACAAATCCAAGAGTTTCAGAAAACCTAAGTAAACAAAAAACTAACCTTTTATTAAGTTGTGTGTAGAAGTTGAAGGTATTTTTTTAAGATCCAGAAGGAACCAAACTGCAAAGCTAAAACCTCCAGGAATTAACAGGCTAGACACTAAGGAGGAGCATAGCGATGGTACACAGATACAGTGACAAAGACAAAAGAGAGCCAGGGCTGTATATTCTCACAAAGAGACACCAAGGGCCAATCAAGGGAAGTGAATACAGCTGTGTAAACCCAGACACAGGTGTACACAATCAAGACAATCAACAGATAGAAAGTATAATTCAAAAGAAGGCACAAGAGAGCAAGTAACAAAAAAAATAAATAAACAGAAAATTCAGTCCACATGATACACAGAACATTGCAGATGCTAGAAGAGTAAACCAATATACAAAGAAAACACAAGTAATGAAAGGTAAATAACAATCTCTATAAATACTAACCAATAACTATCATTTTAAAAACAAAAGAAAAAACCCTCAAAATACTGGAGTAATTTGTGTTAACAAACAGGAATCAAAGCACAACCTTACATTAGTCAAAAACAAGGAGCAATAATGAAGCCCAACCAATAACAGCAAATCATAAACAAACTGAAATCCTACACTACTGCAGTTTAAATGATGTTGCTGAGCTAAAGATTTCCCTCATCTGAAGCAAGAGGATGTAGCTGACATTAAGCTACTCTTTCCACACCTGCTTTCTTTGCCAGAAGTATTCACTCGTCTGCCTTTACATGCATATGAATCTACCCTTTGTAGATATAACACCTTCATCTATCTGGAAAGGCTTTCCACAAGCTTTAGGGGTGTGTTTGTGAGAATTTTTTAACCATTATTCTAGAAGTGCATTTGTGAGGTCAGACACTGATGCTGGATCAGAAGGTAAGGCTCACAGTCTCCACTCTAATTTGTCCCAAAAGTTGTTAATCAGTTTGAGCTCAATACTCTGTGCAGGCCAGTCAAGTTCTTCCACACCAGTGAAGTTCTTCCACACTTATCCATGTCTTTAAGAACCTTTCTTTGTGTACTCATGTTGGAACAGTAAGGGGTGCGCAAGGAAATTTCACAACTGTATTTGTTGTGCATGTGGCATCCCATCGAAACTACGCTAGAATTCGCTGAGTGACCTGAGAGCGACCCACTTTTTCACAAATATTTTTAGAACCAGTTTGCTAGCCATTTGATTTTATACACCAGTAGCCATGCAGGAACAACTGAATTCAATTATTTAAATAGGTGAATGAATACTTTTGGAAATACAGTATAGTATCACATGCTAGTTAGCCAGTAAAGTTGGCTAATAGCAGCAGTGTTAAAGTTTGTCTTTCTCGTGGCTAAAAAGAACAAGCTCTGTATCCCAGAAATATTTTTTTACTAGGAGCCCTCCTGCTTACTGTTTCAACATGTAGAGAAATTTCAAGCTACACAGACCTCAAATGACCAGCGCTATAGTTGCTAAACTAGGAGTAGCTAAGCTAGGAGCGATTTTGTGTTTGTTTGTTTTTTCTTTTTTCTTTTGTTTCTTTTTTAATGGTCATTTATTTTAAGTTACTTACTTCCACTCTTTCTCTCTCACAGAAACATAACTCCATACTGGTATTAGTGCTATAAGCCTGTCACTGTGTTTGATCCAGATAGCTGCATTTAATAACAGTCATTTAGCCTTTATTCTTTTACCATACGTTGGCATGTCAACAGAAGATTTTTTTAGTACGCTATTCAATTGATAATTAAAGGGTTGTTTTGACAGATGCAATTGGCTGAACAAAAAGCTTAGAAGGCCTTGTCTCATATTGTTTTGGGGTGTGTGTCTGCCTCTTTATATGATAGACAATTTATATAAAGAAGACTAAAGGGAAAGATAAATCATAGATTGCTGATCTGAATTAGGCATGTCCATTATGTCAGGTCTTTCTTTTACCTTCTTTCATCTGTTTTTGTTACATTATTTCCCTCCATTGTGAGATCCATATGATCGTCTCCCAGTCTTTTGTTATGACAGGACAAAATTAGTTTGGCTACACTGAGAGTCCTCAGGAACTTTGGCCAAGGTTTCAATCTCCCAGACCTCCTATTAGAGACAGGAGCTGCAGGGTCACAGGAGGTGTATTTGTCACTTTGATCCTCTGGCACTAAGGTCGCTCTTCTCTTTGATAGTGTCTATTTCTCTCTATCTCTTTCTGCGTTCTAATCATACCTTGGCTGCACTTGATTTTTTTTATAGCCTTTAGTTCTCTCTGTGTCCATTTTCTTTTCCACATTCTTCATCTTTCTCATTTTCAAACCCCACTCTCTCATCCTCCTTTCCAGCTTGACCCCCCCCCCCCCCCCCCCCCCACACACACACACACACACACACACAGTGCGTGCCATAAATCCCCTTCCTGGGGAAGCAGGTAGAACAGAGAGACAGAAGCAGCTAGTTCCCTCCAGCCATTTGTTTTTCTCAGCAGGGCTGGGGTTTTGCCTTCTATTGCTCATGCTCCCTCCCTCTTCCTACTTCCACTCCCTTTCATCCTCTATCCCTCCTTCCCTCTCTCGCCCTCTATTGCTCCATTCCTCCCGCCCAGTGCTCCAGATTCCCACCATCTGGACTCAGTGGTTGCCAAAGGTATGGAGGCTCTTTTAGTAACTCCCTGAGTACAGGAGTATGGTGCAGAAAATCCACTTTGGTTCATTGCATCATCTATGAAACCTGCCATGCCTCAGTCTCCTAATTCCAGCTCTCGATAGTTAAAATTTTTAATTTTATTCTAAAACTAAAATGCCATGAAATCAGGCAATACCCTGCAGTAGAAGAAGTGCATATCATCTCCCGTCTGCGACTTGTAAGACTGTTTCTCGACAAGACTTGCAAAATATTGGTGTAGCTCATGTAATTAGATGGCACCTCGGTTTAAACTCACTTTACCAAGACAGGTAGACAAGCCAGTAGACGTTCTCCCATCGCTCTATGTCTGACATCTTCTCAGGCTGTGCTAGCATGTGAAAAGTATGATTTGGGAGTTTTGGCCCACAGTCCTTGGATTTCGGATTCAGTCAACATGTGAGCAGCATACATGTTACCATGCCGACAGACACATGCAAACACACCATAGTTAGGCAGCAGGCCATTATTAGCCCATAAATTCTGTCGCCTGGAAAAGTGTATTGTGCCAAAGGAGAGTGTGTGTGCATATGCATGGATGCCCATGTGCCAAGCCATGGGGACATCTGTGGGAACAGTGAGTTGGCTCTAATGGCCAAGTTGGCCATTAAATTGTGCCTGGGGAGAGACCCCTCAGAGGAATGTAATGTGTACCACTGAGCTTTGGCTCGGGCTCTCTGTCGTGGGAACCCTGAGTTGTTAGCAAATGCTCAAATCACGCTCCTCAGAATAGATAGCAAGTAAATGTTCACTGATCATAGAGTTTCGAGTAAAGATGCACATGGCTCCTGTGACATTACTGTTGGTGTGGAAAGTCCTGCTGTAAATTCTCAAACAGAGAATTTCTCCGCCATAAGCATTGCATCAACTCGACTTGACAAGCCAGATCTGATACTCAGATCAAGGGA
Source organism: Copadichromis virginalis (assembly GCF_057382275.1). Lineage (NCBI taxonomy): Eukaryota > Metazoa > Chordata > Actinopteri > Cichliformes > Cichlidae > Copadichromis > Copadichromis virginalis. The sequence continues at coordinate 5,182,344 of NC_140632.1, read as the reverse complement.
TGCTGCATACTTATAGACCTTCTGTTTTGTTTTTTTTTTGTTTTGTTTTGTTTTTTTTTTTGGGGGGGGGTTGTTTTTTCTAACATAGGCTGACCATAATAAACAAAATAAGCATTGCTCTGTATTCATTAAGGTGTGAAACTAGCATTCCAGTCTAATACATCCTCAGGAAAGTGTTTAGTTTGGTCACAAAGGGAGTCATGATCTGTTTTCCTGCGTAATTACAACTGGACTTCTTTTTGCAACCACAGGAGTCTCCCCCTACTGGCCAGTAAAAGGAATGTAGGTTTAAGACTCTTTTGTATTAGCTTAACTTTTCAGGCATAAAGGTGTGCCCATCTTTAATGTGATCTGTGACAGTATCTGAGTGAAACACTGACAAGCTTGGTATTTAGAAAAATATTATAGCAGTTAATTCACTTATTCTATTGTAGAGTTTACAAAGACAGAACAATGGTCAATGTTTTGTTTATAATAGTTTTAATAAATGTAAAACTACAGTTTCTACATATCCTTCAGTAGTGCCCAGATTGTGCATTTCTTTCAAAGGCCATGCCTCCAGTTTGTATTGGCATATTTTTAAGACTCAGTCTAGAAAAAAAGTTTAACCTGATGATTATCATTGATCATTATTTGAGCCTTTTTACTTATGGGGGAAGAGCAGGGTGCTGCAGCATTAAGAAAGAAATCTGGGATATTTTTAAAGCCTATAGTGCTTTTAAAGGAGGGCAATTGAGGTCTGCTACTTGTTTTCAGGATTTAAGATACATAGAAAGTTTTATTTAGTCAAGGGGAAAATCTATCAAGAGTAGCATTTATTTATTATAGTCATATGATATGAAATATATGATGATAATGAATCTTTTTACCTAAAATCTTCCAATGCTTCCTTCAGAGCCATACAAAACTTTATACAGCTAATTTCACAGGCATGACTGATCTAATCTTTAAGTGTAAAATGACTGGAGAGTTCCAACATATGTCCAATCTCTGCACAGGCAACAAAGTCTGCATAAAATTGCCCAGCACGTGTCTTTTCTCTCCATTGACCAGTACAAACAATGCAAACTGCAGTACTATAATTTTGTTGGATTTCCGAAATTTACAAAGAAAAAACAAGCAGTGTTTCTCATTTCTCTGCCGCCTTCCTGCTTAAGCCCCATTTCTGGCAGCCAGTTGTAAATTAGAAGAGAGGAACAATTAAATTCTCAGGGACAATGTTCAGATAGACATTGTCTGCATTGTGTGAGTGTGCCTGTGAAATGAATTCAGATTCCACATAATGCTGTGCTTGTATGGTTCCAGTATCCTTTTTTTCAGTCATTGTTCCTAATGCTGCAGAAACTGTGTGCCAATAGTGCAAAAGTTAGCTGCAGTGCGATTTGCTGTCATAAGAAAATGTTTTTCCTTTTATTGTGAAACACTTACTCTCACATTTTTTGTCTGTTTTGGAGTGCATTTTCTGCATTCAGGCTATTTTCATATTTTATTTTTTTTGATCTATCATCTGTTTTCAGTAATGTTTATTTCATTTTTATTTATTCAGCTTTTCTTTTTGAGATGTGTCTTAAACAGGCCCCTTGGGCCTCCTGCTAAGTTACTATCTGGTGCTTTTGTGTGATATTTTTGTCTCTTTTATTTTTTATGTTTTTAAATAAAAGCAAAAGCTAAATTGATTTTGCTTTCAAACCTGCACTCTTCTCTGAGTCAGGGATTTATAAACCTTATCATCTTTGGTCTCCAGCACAGATTTGTGCCTTACCTTTGGTGGTTTTAAGTAACTCGTCTGCCTGCCTTTTAAAGTCTGTGCCCAGTTCACCTGGCTTGAACTGCAACCCTGCAGTACATGGAGAATGAGTCTGAATAGTTCATGCAGCTCAAGGAGACATGCTGACACTGATGGATCCTGTTGGTCATAATGCCTAACAGTATATAGTCAGAGTGAAAAGCATCTGAATAATGTTATCTGTGATCAGACTGAAAGTCTGTCAGGCTTGAAGGACAGATGCAGTCTGTTCGGGTCTTTTTTTTCTGCTTTCTTTATTTTGTATTTTCTGGCCTATTTTTGTAGTTCTGCTTCTTTTATATCAGCACAATATCTCAACATTAGTCACTCTAGAGCAGCCTTCAATTTACACGGACCAAGAAGGATGAAATCGGAAGTCACTGGGCTTTTTAATATCAGCAACGATTAAAACGTTTATCCTTTTTTGTACTGAACTGATTAGTCGAGGAGGAAGGAAGACTGTAAATGTAGAAGTGACTCATTGCGAGTTCTGTGCTGTTTCCCTTAAGGAAAAAAAGACACATAGAGATTTATTTTGCGTTCCCATAAGGGCACCACGTGATTACCGCTGCCCTATAATACCTTTGTCTGTTAGCAGTTCCTGCTTTGGTGTTATTTGTTTGTCTCGGCCAGCTGTGCATCCATATGTAAGCCTACTTCCTGCCAAATAAAAAGAAAAGCAAAAAAAGCCCAGAATCATATAGGAATTGCTTAGCATATGACTGCACTCCTAAAGATGAAAACATGTTCATAAACCCTTAAAAAGTAAAAAGGAAGTCTGCAAACAAGGTCAACTTCTTGCCTGAAGGCTTTCACTGAGCTGTATGAATCATTGCATTGGTTATGCTGTTATAAACAGGATTTTAAAAAATCAATTAAGCCCTCTGTACTTTATGTTTGATGTCTCCCACCCAGGGTTATCTGTTTCAGGCTGTGTAAGTGGGTTAGGTAATGTGCTTCACCACACATAACATATTATTAGGAGCAAAGGCCATGTTGCTTCATTACACTGTATATTTGAATAAAAGGCAATAATTTGCCGTGCGAGTCTGTGATATTTGTCTGTAAGAAATGTACTTTGAGAAAAAAAAATGTTCCCCAAAATAAGATTAATGAATGCGGCGCATTAGTATAAAGACTTCCGTGTCAAACTTCTAAGAAAAGTATGAAAAGAGTCTTTTCATGTTTTGTTTTTCTGTTTTGTTTTGGGGCTTTTTCTGAAACAGGGTCTGTGTGGAAATCTTTAAGCTAATTTACTGATCCAGACAACAATGTGAGTGAGTTTAATTAACATTCCCTGCCTGCTCTCTACTGCAAATTGCAGCCTTTTTCTTTTTCCTTATCGGCTTTACTGTACTGTATATGCTGCATGACTAAGTCTGACATTATCTGACAGGCGGGTTTATGTAACATTAGCTGTACAATATGCTGTAAACACAGCTGGCTCTATACGGCAAAACAGTGCCAAGCAAAGTGCAGACGGTAATTATCCTTGTTTTTTTATTTATTTATTTATTTTAGTTGGGAAATGTGTTTTGCTGGTTTCATTAGTATCTCAGCGAGACACGAGGCAGTTTGTGAGATAGTGTCATCTGTTATAACAGACAGGTTTACCTTGCAGTAGACTGCTGATGAACTTTTGAGACATATTCCACAGCTCAACATAAAACAGATAAAACCTAGAAAAAAAGTACTGCGTAATTTTCTCTCTTTCGCTGTACTTGTCTGTACTAGTTTCTCACTCACAATGGTTTTATTTTATCAGGCTGATGAATGTGCATTGTTTTCCTTCCGATCAGAATATTGCATTTTAAATAGCTTTATCCATGAAAAAGGCCACGTCATCTGTAGTATGCTGCCTAGAGCACCATTAACCTGATTTATTATCTAGACCAAAGAACCAAACACACTGCTTGTGCTGTGCTGATTTTGGCTTTTTATACTGGACGATTATGAGAATTGATCAAACCAGTCAGACGATGAATGAAACCACGAGTCTTGTTTTGTGTTTTTGTTTTTTTGTCTTACATGTGCAGTTTCCCCACTTCTGGCTGAGATTTGAGTGATTAAAGTGAATGTGTTTAAACCTCAGCTCTGATGCAGCGCAATCAAAGAAATTATGAAATTGTTCCATAAATGTACGTAAATATTCAGTAGATTTTGTTTGAGGCCAGTATGCGCAGCTACTTTTTGCCATTTTGCTCTAATGAGAACTGATGCTGAGGATTATACAGCTGTGAGTGAACAATGGCTTTTATTTGGTCTCACTGCAACTTTAGTTAGTACTAGAATATTCTGCAAACCTTTGAGATCAAATTTCTTTCTACCAAACTACATAAAAGTGAATTTGATGAATTCAAGTTACCTGCTGTTTAGCAGGAAACCCTGTTATTAAGCACATGCCTATTAAGCTGCACTTAAACAGCATTTGGTGATGTCTTTACAGCAACAGAAGAACTGGCATGTGTACACAACATTATAACAAAATGCCACCCAGTACAACAATATGCTTCAGTGTTGTGTCATTTAGAGCAATCAGCTGTCAAGTTTCTACTGACTCTCTCTGAATACCAGTATCTTACTGGATGAAGTGGTTCAAGGGTCTGTCACACTAAGGAGGCCACAGGGAAGGACTCAGGAGCAAATAATGCTATTATAATTCGTCAGTGACATAAACTAACTTGACAGGTTTATCCAATTGCCTGACATTCATAAACTGCTTGCTAAATCTTCACACAGGTTCATAAAATCCCAGCGCCGCTTTTGTTTGAGCTAACAATGGCAGCTCTGCTGTCTTTTCCATGGTTATTAAAAATCATCTGCCTTGGGTATTGTCATCCCTCAATAAACAAGCCCAAGAAGCAGAGGGACAAACACAACAACGTGTCATTGAGGTGAATTACTATTCTTTGCCTGGAAGGTCATCCTGTAAGCTTGTTTCTGGATCTTGATTAAAATGCCGTGTTCTGCCAGTTCCTTCTCGAGCTGTCAGAAATCAGCTTTCCTACTGTGACCGGAAAGCTGAAAAGTTGAAAGATTCATTTAGTTTGTGCCACATGTGGGCATAAAATTTATTCTCACAAAGTTAACTATGTTATTAGAAGAAAAGGCAGGTGAGAATCACTCAAACCAGGAGTATGGCGTAATGTAAAAAAAAATATATATATATACACACACACACAGAGTGTTGGGGAGTAAAGGAATACATGTACCGCCGTTACGTATTTAAAATACAAAATATAAGTAACTGTATTCCATTACAGTTACCATTTTAAAAGGCGGTATTCAGAATACAGTTACTTTGTTGAAATGAATGGATTACACGGCGGTATTTTCCTATTTCATAAGGCTATGAACTCTATATTTTTGGTGTCCACGCCGATGGAAACCCAGCCCATGTCACCTCTACTTGCGGCGTGAAGAAATATTTTTAAAATTTTTTAAAAATTATTCACAAAAATGATTTAATATGAAGGCAATAGGCAGAATGTTACAGGCATAGCCCTAAAGAATGTAGCCTCATGGGCAGTGGAGTCCGTGTCTGTGAGTGCGAGGGAAGGAGAAAAAGAGTCGAAAAGTAAGAGATGTCACAGACCAGAAACGGGAGATGGAAGAATGTAAATATATATATATATATATATATATATATATATATACAAAGTTGACCCAGACAACAAAAGTAAAGCTAGTTTTCGGCTACGAGCCCGACACGGAGCCCGACGTATCCCATATGGAAAAGATATATATAAATCTTATAAAGTTTGTATCTGTCTTGTGTGAAACTTGTATGAAAAGCATACAAGAGTGAAAACACATATAAGATCCCTTGAAAAATTATATAATGAAACTTGTATGTTTTGGATACTTACTAAAACAATATATGAAAGTAATGAGAAAGTGGCGACTTTCATGAGTAAATCATGTAAGTTTTTACTATTTCTTTTCCATATGGGATTAGACAGAGGTCTCTTTACGGTTTTATGCCTTTATGGTTCGGAGCCGCGGACCTGTTTTATATTCGCGCGGAATAGTTTTCTATATAAGATCGCTGCAAAAAGTGCAGCCTTACCTAATGTCCACCTACTGTTACTCATTTATATTAAGATTTAAAAATCTAGTTGGTATGGCGAATAACCTTTAGTAAAAGTAATAAATCACATAGCAATAGGACATTCATGTAGTTGTAAAAAGCATGATAATATATTAAGTAATCCAAAGTATTCAGAATACGTTACTCTCATTGAGTAACGTAACAGAATACTTACAAAATACATTTTGGGGCATGTATTGTGTAATCTGTAGTGGAATACATTTTAAAAGTAACCTTCCCAACGCTGTGATAACTGCCTTTGTTATCCTACGTCAATTACTTTTGGCTTAAAGGAAGTCCAAGGGCCATATTTGCTAAACAAGAAAAATAAACAGAGGTATTCTGATGGCGGTGGAAAGTTGTGTAGGTGATCTGTTAACAATGCATTCATTTATAGATTTATAGACTGCAAAGCAGCCAGCTCATCGCAGTAATTACAGACGCAATCTACCAAGAGCAGCTCAAATTAGTAGGGTAAAAATGAGCATCAAATACATATTAATTCTTCCTCTGCTGCCTCTTGTTGATTTCAATTGCCCTGCTGTTTCCAGACAGAAACATATGCATAAAACCTGCCCTTACACTGCACTAGTTTTGTTAGTACATTGCTCAGTTCCTCATCAGGTCTGCTCATTTCTGACCTGCTAATTTGAGCTGCTCTTTGTAGAATGCTGGTCATTACTGAAATGAACCGTCTGTTTGATTAGAAATTAGCACATTGTTCGTGTTTTTTTTAGACTGATTTGACCTGTTTATTAAATCTGGACTGGAAAAATTGTCCGTTTACAAGACGAGGAGGTGACAGTTGTCACAGAAATAAGAATTTTATACACTTAAAAATTGAATTAGTTCCCAGAATTGAAAAAAAAATGCAAACTTGATTCCTTAGAAAAACAAAGTACAGCTTACTTAAGATAACAAAGTTAGGGAAACGTATTTATTGTGATAGTTACACGTGATTAAACGCACCCTTGATTCCCAAAGGTTTGATGTCTCGTTATGACTAGATCTGTTTTGTGATAAATATGGTCATTATTTTTAATTATTTCTCTCTCTAGGGAAAGCCTACCCCCCGGAGTTCTACTATGATACCTACAACCCTCTGTGGCAGAACAGGCCAAGGGTCTATGGCTTCAAGCTACAGTGGACCCAGATGAACCCAAATGCTGTGGACCGTATTGTTGCCTACAGACTAGGCATCAGACAGGTAAGACTGCTATGAGGTGCCTGCTCATTTGCATTCCTATTGTTCAGTCTTCTATTCTCTGTGAGCTACTATCACAGCCAGAAGAGCCACTACATGAGTCTTAAAGTCATGAAATGTTGGCATCTGGTACAGTAACTTGTCACGGGTATTGGTCAGCCTCTTTCCAACCCTTCATACATAAATTAGAGTCATCCCACACGACAGGCATGTAAAAGCCTTTCTTATTGGCAAATTAAACACACGATGGAAGCTTTTGCACAGCGTGCTCGCACTTGCGTGTTGTACCCGATTGATAGAGCCAAACCTCATATCTGTCTTATTGTGTAGTTTTTCAGGACGTGAATGAGCCTTCGTGCGCCGAGCAGGAATCACTGAGAACCTGTCAGGGGCAGTCAGCTCAACATGGTCTGTGGTTTCCATGAATTGTTTCTGTTTTTGCTTTCCATCAGAAGAGTGAAAGGGGTCCCCGCAGCTAGAAGTAGCGAGCATAGCTCCTATTTTTTGCTTTTTTTGTGTTCCTTTTTCCTGCCTCTCAAGTAAGCTCCACACATGACAGGCAGGCGGCATTGATGGATGGCGTGGTTACATTTTCTCTTTTGGCAATCAATGAGCACCTTCCACTCTCTGCTCTTCTTTCTCTGTCTTGTCCCCCACCTCCATGGCGATGCACATTTGATCTTGCTTTTTTCTCTTTTTTTAATTTAGAGCAGCAGGTGCAGCACCACACATTTTTGAAATGTTGAACTTGCCGCAGAATTTCACGTTGCCTTTGCTGCATGGAGGCGCATCTGCAACCATGTTAAAAACAATTAAAAAAAAAAAAATTTAAGATGAAGAAATGTGGCGCATGCTTGAGTGAAATCCGTCTAATTTCTGCTCCGAATTAGGGAGCACACCCTGACAGTTGTGTTTGTAATGAATAATATAATTTAGTGTTTGTCTCACTCTACACCCTCAAGGAATTGACGCTTGAGAACACATTTCAGACCTGTTATGTTTGTGTAGCGCAGTGATTTTTCTGTCAACTATCTCAGTTGGTCTATTTGGTAATAAATTATGTCGTGCTTGCCGAGCCCGTGTACTTGCCAGGGATTAGTCTGAAAACCTGCCAGGAATATACATTTGCTTTTCCTATTTTCAGCTGGTCCTGTGCACATTTGTAACGATTGTAAAGTCTGCACCTGTGCTAGAATGGACCAAATGCAAATTTAAAATCACATTAGCATTTCAATCTAATGTGCATTTCTTTATTTAAGAAGAACAAGTGAGAGAGCATCACCACCCAAGTCTGTTTTAGAAGAAGATCTGTGTTTGGGCGAATTAATTTCTTTCCACCTTCTTGCTTTGATATCTGGGGGACCATTATCTGCTTGCTCCGAGGTAAAACGGCCAATCTTCCTTTGTCTTAGATGAGAATCAGAGTCAGAGAATCTTTACTGAAGGGAAAATTCTGACTTTTTCCTGTGGCATTTGCCATATAGTGTACTATCTATGGTCTTTGCCTTTGCTAGTGATTTAGGACAATAATGACATTTTTTTTTTATTGCCTTGTGGTGAAGAAAAGTTGAAATCCAGAAGAGGCAGAGGCAGCATGCAAAGAGGAAATGAAAAAGAAGAAGTGAGGAGGAGGAGTGGCTCTTTTTCTAAATTGGGAAAAAAAAAGAAAGATACCTTTTGAAAAAAGGGAAAAAATGGTGCAGTAAAGAAAGCATTGGCACACGGACTACACCGCTTCATTCTATTTATAGAACCAGCAGCAGCTCCCCTGCCATTCCTTGAGAATCATTATCATTTTCTCTCAGTTTTGAATTAATACTTGAGAACTGGTAGACCTTATGCCTCTGTAATGGACTGCTCCGTCTTATCGCCCAGTGCCCTCATGAGAGACGGTCCGACTGAAGGGGAGGGAAATGGAAATGACTCCAAAGCTGAAAGGCATGCACCGGTCAGAATCACAAAACACAAATCGCTGCACCTGTCAAGGAACCAGTGTTATATCTGCCTTGTTTTGATACTCTTGCGGCTTCAAGCCCTTCTAGTCTGTCCAGAACCTTGATTGCCTGTTTCCATTCCTAAGATAACTTTTTTTTCAGCTCATGTATTGCCATCTTGCGGCTCCCTTTTTTCCCTTTTCTTTTTCAATTGATCTGACAAGTCAGATTGTGCAAGCAGATCAATAGAAGTCATACTAACTACATGCGAGTAATCTGCAGTAGATCAGCTTGTCTAACGTTATGTCAGCAGTTGGTTATTCTGGAGTTTGTCTTCAAGTCTATTAGTATCGCTTTGATCAGCTTTATTTTTATTTTTTATTTTTTTAAGTTCCTATAAATCCCCTCCTGAACCGCAGCCACAGTGAAAGGAAATTAAATCAATACGGCTCTCTACATCTGTGGGGAAAATGTGGAGATTGAAAGCTAATGGGATGTAAACAGAAGCCTTAATTGAGTGCAAATGTGTGGATTCAGTGAACATTAATGGGAATCAAAACAATGGGGCTGAATCCATAAGCCTGTAAGTATGTGCATGTGTCAAAGTGTCTGAAAAGTTGAATGTTTTTCTGTTTTTTTCCAGTCAGCATTTAGAGTTTGATTTGATTTGCATATTTAAGCACTGTTGGTTTTTAATAAGGGGGGGGGAGACCTTTATAAAGCAGCTCTAGCCAAGACCAATATTAAAAGCCATGCACACACACACACACACACACACACACACACACACACACACACACACACACACACACAGAAATGTGTATATTTAATTTTATTCAGTATTATACAGCCACCTGAACATAAGCACATAATGCCACGGGCATTTGTGAACAACAGTGAGATAAGGTACATGAAATGTTTCATTTTTGGTGCTTACTGGTTAAATCGGGTATTAAAAATAAAATTTTTAATATTTATATTTAAATGTATGAATTTTTGAGCAAACTGGATGAACATCAAGTCTCATATTCATGTTTTAGCCACAGCTTTTGAACATAATAAACATCTGATCTATTTCCAAAAATTCATTAAAAATTACTTTTAAATAATTGTTTCTTTAGATAGATAGATAGAGAACTTGGCTGCAGTTCAGGGCCAAACATAAAAGCCTATTTAGTAATGTACTTCATCACCAGTGGGCATGTGCAAATTACTACAGCAACATAATGCATGCAGTACATAATACAGGTTTACATAAAGTTACGTGAAAAAGAGCATTTTCACACTCATTCACACGAGGATTCAATAACTTGCAAGCACCCTTTTAGCAGCAGCAACTTAAGTAGTCAGTTTCTGATTGATCAGTTTCTCACATCATTATGATATATCACAATAGCAAATATCCTCACCATATTATCATTTATTTTAGCGGATTGAAACACACATAGGACGAGACACATACAGGCTGACACTGTGTAATTTATGGCAATTAACTGTCATGCCTTTTGTGCTTAAGGGGAAAGTTAAAAATTTTCAAAGCATAGGTAAGGGCTAGAGCGCTCTCTGTAATTACCGCAGAGAGACAACGGACCCTATTTACCTGCAAACTAATGGTGATGGAAACTTGCACGCCATAATTGCGGCTCATCCAGCCTCTAAGTAATTACTTAATTGGTATTGTTCCCTCACATGCACACTGACTCAATGCTGTCACACCTTCATTCATTCGATCCCTGTCTCCCTCCGCTAATGGTGCACTTCTTTCTGTATGGTACGGTCACTAATTGTGATGCAGACGCGATCGCTTGTCTTTGTGCCCTGTTAATCTGATAATCGAGGATAAAATGTACCCTCCTTCACTCGCCCCTCACCAGCAAATCTAGCTTTGCTGTTTGTGTTTCAGAGGGGTTGCATTATATCAGAAAGCACAAAAGGAATTAAAGTTTGTGTGATACCTGAACTAAGTCAGCCAGGAGTTTGCCTGTTTGCTGCACATTATTGAAAGAGAAGATAGAAAAATCGTGGCAATTCAAGGTCCCTTTATAAAGAGATGGCAAAAAAAATAAAAAATTGCAGAACATCATGATAGAAATTCTTTAAAGGAATCAGGCAGACAGTCAGAACACAACTGTACTTACAAAATGCCTATAAAACCTACGATAATGTTTCTTCTGCTAATAGAAACATGTGTCTGCTGCTTCTTAATAGCAGTCTTTTAGTTCTGACCCTGGGAGCTGCTTCGAAAGTAAATATGGTTAATGAGCATCTCACCGTCATCAGCTTACAAAAGAAATTTGTTTTTGTTGTGCAGCTTGGATCGTGCAGATTGGTGAATCGCACAGATGCCTATAGGCGGTCTTAATTGGCAGATGAAATGGAACATTATACAGTCGTGTTAAAGGACTACATAGTTGTGGTCACACTTGGAGGAAAATGAGAGAATGTGTTTTCTTTGCATGGCACATACTCTCCTTATTTGGTAAATCTGCATACAGAACCTATATATAGCTGATAGTGAAGATGCATCACATGAGATCACATTAGAGACCCTGTGATCTGTTATTGGTACAGTATTGAGAACAGCTCTTTGAAAAGTGTGAACAGTTCACAGAGACAAGAACCCAAATGATCTTTATTTACAGACTAGCGTTCATGCATGGGAGGACTTTAGATGAAGCAAATGGTGCATGAAAGCAAAAGGTAAGGTCTGTAAAATGAGCTAACAGTCAGAACAAATGATACAAGCAAGGAAAATACGGGAAAAAGAAACCCAAGGCTGGTCCAACTGCTTGGCTGTGGGAGGTAACAACAAAAGAGGAGTCTGTCAAGTATACCATATACTGCATCATATTGATGCTGATTGCTCAGATGTGGAGCAGAAAGGTGGAAAAATAGAACAAAGGGTGAAGGGGAACATACCAATCCTCAACAGCAGCAGGAACACTTTGCTATTTGAAAATCTGTTAGTTATAAACAGAACTAGCAAATGTCTAATATCCCAAACCTCATGTGGTTCTTCTTCCGACACAGATGGGGCTCCAGCGCTGGTGGGAGCAGGAGATCCCAGTGGATGGAACAATCAACAAAGGAGAGCTCATGACGCATAACCTGACTGAGCTGATAAAGCCCGAGTCTTACGAGGTGCGCCTCACGCCCATCACGCGTTTCGGCGAGGGGGACTCCGCCATCCGTATCGTCACCTACAGTGGTAAGCGCTACATACTTTTTCCATTGTTTCAGTGTTTTGACAGCCAGCAAACAGATAAAAACAAGGTAAAGGAGACAAGAGATTTTAACTCCCGCTGAAGTTTGTGCTTACGGCGTACGTTCATCACTAATGATGATATCAAAAGTTCGCCGTAGCATCAGCAGTCATTACAAGGATCCGATGATGAGTTATTTTGCATAAGACGTACGAGGAAAGAGCGAGTGGGGAAAAAAAAAAGGGAACTGATTGAAGTAATTTGAATTGCATGTAACACATTCAGTCATCTGTAGACAGCTCGAATTCAGCCAGCTTTGCTTCTTTTCTCCTTTGAGCCAAATGGATGCTGATCAACTGACTAATCCCTTCTTAGTGACCTTCATTGCTTGAGTCAGCTCTCCCCTGTACCGGGGCAAAGGCTGACTTGTTGTGTCTGTGCTTGAGAGATCATCATGACATTGAAGCTTCAGATGACTCAAGCATGTAGCCCGGGTAACAAGACCAAACAGAGCTGGTCAGAGATGAGTCATGCTTTGCTACCTTCGCTCGGTTCCCCCCTCCCAAAACAATGCAATTTTCTGTCTTTTGTCTTTGTCGGAGGATCTGATTAGTCCCCCGGATTGTTTCTCATATAATAAATGGCTTTTCAATTTCACATTGTAAATATTTTGAAAGGTTCTTGCCCTCACCATGCCTGACATGGACCCTGACATGAAAAGCATAAAAATCTTACTGTACATTTGCCCAGACTCGGTGGCCAGATAGAACAGTAATAATTTTATTTGATTTATTTTATATAGACTACAGTAATAAAAGTAATAATAATTATGTAGCAATTTTCTAAAACAAGCCACAAAATGTTTTACAAATACTCAGATTTTATAGAGAAAACTGCAATAATTACCCTTTTTTGGAAGAGCTCGGCAGCACTGGTAATGATTTAATACGCAACAGGGAAACACACAACAAAACAAAACCAGTCGCAGGGAGGGACGCCGTCTGCCCAGAGCGTGCCGGGTTCCAAAGGAAGTGGAGGCAGTTTGTAACAACAAGCAGAGCGCAGATCGGTGCAGCCAGTAATTGCAGATCGCTACAGTGCTAACGTTGCTCCAGAGAAAGCGTGAAGTTACCTGAGGGACAGCAAGGGAAAAAAGCAAGAGCTACAGGAGAGAGAGAGAGAAAAAGGTTGAAAAATTGTAACTAAATAAATAAATACATCTAGTCATACTGACCTCGTCCTCCCTGAGGCCCCTTGTTCTGAGTCCAGGTTGAATTTGTTATAAAAACCCAACTGGCAGAGTTTTTTTCAAAGGTTTCCAAGGATGTCACACTGACTGAAATGGCCACCTTTTACTGCCACCACTAAAATGCATCTAGGATTTATTTCTGATGCATCAAAATGTAGATGAGAGTTGCACTCGAGAATTTTTAAAACAGGAGCAGTAACATCTGGATCGCCGACCCGTTGATTATTGCTGTTTTTTTAAAATCTTCTATTTACATTTCTGATTCAGATGAAACAAAATCGTCACTCGTTGTTATCTCCAGACTGAAAAGGACTCAAAATAGACTTTGTATTTCAAAATTCTCCTAAGTATATCTCATCTATAGAGCTCAAGGTTGTTCATTTTGACCTTATAGCCTTGCGACGGTTCTCAGGTGGGCATCTCAGACAGTAGCCTTGGATTTAAGGAGATAAAGCAATAATAACAAATGAGGTTAAACTGAGGTTGAATCAGAAGAGTCTCTCTGATAAAAGTACAGCAGCCAAAAATAGCAGCCAGAAGGACATCACAAGGATTTTGTGTACTGCGACCACTGAGAATACATCAAAACACACTGTATTTCTTTACAGAACGAAATAGCAGGTTGCAAACAGAGATAGATTCTCCAGCTTGTGGGATGGCATGCTGGCAAAAACAATACAAAGACTACAGTAGTATCCACAGTTGGCCCAGTAGTACCAGTGAACAGATGCACAGGTACTTGAGATGTACATCTTCAGAAACTAAGTGACTGACTGTTTTCTGTCTATCACTGACTGCCAAGTTCTTCCGGAGTGGTGCTGCTGCAGTTGTGAATAATTCAGTTTCACTGCAGCTCATCATGGCTTCTGCAAAGAGAATTGGTAAAAAGGAGAGAAATGAGAGAGGCAGATAAACTTTCTCCGCTGTTATTTTTGTAGTAGTTTGTGATACTGCGCGGTTCCCCCGGTCAACCTTGAATTGAATTCAGTGGAGTTGAATCCAAATGAATACAGTCGAAGCGAAGTGAGGGGAATTGAGGCTAATTAAGGCAGGGAGTAGCGCAGAAGGAGTGATGGAGGCAGCCAAGTTGGGACTGGGAAGAAAAGGGAGATACAGGGGAACAAATTAATAAAAGAAGAAGAAGGAGAAAAAAGATAGAAAGAGGAGAGCCAATGCTGACGTGCAAATCACCTGCCCAGCGAGAGGCTGGACTAATTATCACTCTAGGGCTGCTCTGTTCTCCCACACACAGCATAACGCCACGGTAGCAGGCTAATGTAGGGCTGAACCGTATCCACTCTGCTCTGAGACTGATGTGTGAAATACAGCCCAGGACCATCTCCATTATCACTTCAGTTTCATTCTCACTGGGGAACATGGACCTGTGGGGCATCTGTGTATGGGCTGTAGCACAAAGGCTTTATGGGTTTGAAATTTTACAGTGAATTGAAAAAAAAAAGTCATAAAAGTTCTTCTATTTATCGCTATGTAATCACTATGTTTAAGTCCTGTCCTGTCTTTGGTATATAAATCTAAGGTAGCATTTTCATGGCAGTCCTGCATTTGCTATTGTCCTGATTCAAAGACATGTCCAATATTTGACTGTTTGGGAAACTCCCAAAGGGTCCAAGCACAAATAAGGTTTACTAACCCAAATTAATCAATTTAATGACTTTTGCATTTTTATTAAATTTGTGGCAAGCAATGTTGCTTCACCATAAGGAGGCTGCGGGATTGAATAAACCTTTAGCCCTGGCTCTTCCAGTCTAAATTTGTGCATAGACTCAGCAGACACTTTGGTAATTGCATTCAATTATTCATTTATTTGAGTATTTGCATAAATGGGAAGTTGAACAGCAACCGATAAACGTATTTCATGTGTTTGCCTTGCACGGTGGGATAGTCTCTTCCTCCTTGTGACCCTAAAATGAAGAAAACCTACAGAAAAAACACGGCTTTGTCTGTTTGTTAGCTGTTAGCTTGAACATTTCTGCCCTGTGTTAAATTGCAACATAAGTCCTCCATTAGAGGAAGTTTTTTCCATCATTGCCCAAAAGGCCGAGCAATCATTCTGAACCACATAAAGTCGATGGTAGCAGCTTTTCTGTGACTTGGCACGAAAACACAAAAGCGGTTACAGTGTCCCCAGTTGCAAGATGAAGAATGGCTATGTCACCAAGCTCTGAAGATGCTCTTTTAAATTTTGCTGCAGTGACAAACTCAGCATCTGTTTGGTGTTCCTCATAACGCTCCCCTCCCACTATGTCTCTCTTCCTCTCTTGTTTCCTCCAATACACAGGATTTAATGTTTAAGCCTCCAGTCAACCCTCACAGTGTCACAGTAAAACACTGCTGCTGTTTCTTAATATTCCATTTTTATGCACCTTGCAGTGACATATACAACACCTCTCCTCAAGGCAAAACTCCCTAAATCTTATATTAAATTCAGTTTCTCACTGTAAGTGGGGTGTTTCTGTTTGACCAGCAGTGATTCAGTGGTAAAGCTGTCCCAGGTTCTGTCTCTTTGTGTTGCTGTGAAGCATGCTTTAACCTGAGCTGCTGTTTTGATACAGTATTTTGTACATGCTCAGTAGTCCTGCTTTATAAAGTACTTTCACTTAAAGGAATACATTTATTCAAGATCAATACAGCTTTCATATCTGTTCATTAAATATAAGCCAGCAGTCAGTGAGCTTGGATTAGAACAAAGACTGAACAGCTAGCCTTGTAGCAGTGACTCCCCAGAGTTTCTTTTTAGCCTGGCAACTGCTCAAAAGCCTTAAAGATCTCTGAGCTATAGAGGTTTTCACTCTTTTTGTTTTCTTTCTTTTTTAGTTGGTAAGAATTAAATGATATATGACATATTAATTATTGAGCTTTAGAGGTGCTGGTGTTTGGGATTCTTTACCTCCTGAAAGATTCAGACAGAGCTAGCTGATTCTTGCTGTTTCCATTTTTCGTGCTAATCTATGCTCACCAAGTGTGCAAGGCATGACTCATGGATTCCCCGTGCTCAGCTGGATGGTCCCTCCGTTTGACATTCCTTTGAAATCCACTCTTGTTTTTGGTAGAAGAGTTGGGACCAGCATATTTATGATTTGAACTGTTTTGATTGCTGCTGTAACATGTTGTGACATGACATGGCTTCAGCCAATACCTTTTGATTAGCCTTGTCTCATGCTTTCTTGCTTTGTGGTAGATCTTTGTTCTGTCTTCACTGAGATATTTGAATGCTAATCAATAAAATCAAATCAAATATCCTTTTGTCTTCTTTGTTCTGTCATTTATACTTCTTAGTTCTTTAGATTAAAGTGAATGCCAATCCATCAGTGCATATATGTATATGTAAGATAAGATAAGATAAGATAAGATAGAACTTTATTAATCCCTCGGGTGGGTTCCTCTGGGAAATTCGACTTCCAAAAAGCACAGCAACGACCGAAGTTACAGTTACAGAATTGTTATATATATATATATATATATATACACACACACACACACACACATATATAAATACAGAGACAAATATAAATAAAATATACAAAGGGGATAAATAGAATAAATAGGAATAAAAAATAAAAATACAAGTGAATTGCACATTTCAAGTATTGAGTCTATTGCACTGTTGACTATTTACAAAAAGTATTGCACAAGGTATTGCACAGTGAGGTGAAGAGGCACTACAGCTTAGTTGTTCCCCCCTCCTTTGTCCTCCTGTTTCCCCTCCCTCTCCCCTCCAGAGAGGAGTTAAACAGTTTGATGGCGTGTGGGACAAAGGAGTGTGTGTGAGTGAGTGAGTGAGTGTGCGCTAATGAAAGAACAGCCTTGCACGGGGCTCAGCATGGCTCGGGTGTGTCCATGTGTGTTACTGCAGGACTTGTGCAGAGCAGTGCATCCTCAGTAGGCTTTTGTAAAAAAGGACACAATGGTGTGATGTCGCTCTTGTTATTTTGGTCACGGAGACACGAGGGAAAGATTGCTGAACTACATTTACCCACACTGTCATTATTCCAGCTGATGGTTGGGCAGCTGTGGAGCCAACACAGGGCCTTCTCAGAACATCATGGCACGCACCCATAACCCCTAAATATGATTGATGGGAATGTGGGAGTGTGTGGATTATATGAGGTCAGTGAAAAAAGAAAGGATAAAACCAGGCATGCCACTGTTGTCTATGAGGACACTTGGCTGGAGCCTTGGAATTGTCTGCTGCTTTGTAATGTAGCCGCAGGCCAGTGGGCAGGGAATCCTGCCAAGATGAAGTCAGTGATTGTATCCGGAACAGCCTCCATGGACCAATGTCCTTTGGCGGTCAATGAGCTCACTTTGTGTTTCAATCAAAATTAGGCAATTTGGATGGAAGGCATTCATGCATCAAGCATGCAGCTTGTTTTGTCCTCTCAGCTGGAAAAGTATAAACCAGGAGTCAGGCAATCATGCACCTAATATGTGCTCTAATAACAGAAGTTTGAAAGAAAAAAAAGAAAAGAAAAATCCGCTCTTCACTCCACTGTGTGATCACTGGGAGTTTTTATCTTGACAACTATCAAAATTACATTTCATCCTCAATCATTATTTGAGGCTTTTTAGCTATGGGGGGAAAAGCAGGGTGCTGCAGCATTAAGAAGAAAATCTGGGATATTTTTTAAAGCCTTTGCAGTGAGCTCGAGGGTTTTGCACATCTCTGCTTTAACGGCATAGCGCATTTGAAGAAGGGCAATTGAGGTCTGCTACTTGTTTTCAGGAGTTCAGACACAGTTACAGACAAGGCGGCAACGTTTCTTTAAAAAAAGTGCTTCATTTAAAACGCTCGAGTCAACAGCTGAGCTCTGTCGCAGTTTATTTTAATGCTTGTTTGTTTTCCCATATCCAATATAGTCATCTATACTGGAAGTAAAATTATCTGTTTTATGCAAGTGTGATCTGGAGAGAGTGTTTGCATGCAAAACAGTCGTAAAAGTAGCCTCTGGGCCTTCTCTGTGCACAGCTTGATTTCCTTAGTGTGTATGGAGACACTGCTTGAGCAGACACACTCTTTTGGATTGGATTAAGGCGTAGTGAGTCAGTTGAGGGAAGCTGCAGGTAAAAAAAAAAAATGCAGACAACGAAATACATTTTCATAACCACAGTATCGGAAGAAAGAGGGATTTGGGAGGGAGGGAGGGAGAGTTACAGGAAATGGGACATTGAGATGGAGAGAGCCGGCGAGCAGGAGGGGGCCTGAAAGAATAGAGTTTTGTCGGAAACCTCAGCATCCGTTTCGCAGGCTCGAGGCTGTAAGTTGTCATTTAAAACATTTTCTCTGCAACAGCCGGGATGATTTCCTCCCCCTCTGCAGTCTGTGCTGCTCTGTGCAGTCCACTGTAGATTCAGTGGGAAGCAGTGACTGTCGGGCGGCGAGTATTTTCACAGTCACATAAAAGATTCTTAAAGCGTTTTCAAGGAAGGTGTGCGCTGAAAATGCAATTTTAGTTGCTTCACGGCATGTGTCTTTGTCTATCTCCCCTTTTATCCCCGAGCAAACATACATTTCCACGAGTTACACAACAATAAACAGAAATCCCTCCTTTTTATGTAACTTGAGCTTTTAAAAACAGCAGTTTCATCAGCGCCACTGTACTTCGCCACTCTCACTACATGTTTTCCTTTGTAGGAATGATTTGTTATTACTCACTTTAATTGGTTGGATTAAAATCAATTCCCTCCATGAACAGCAAGGTTTCATAAATCACCCAGCAACATAGTTTTGTAGTAAAGCTGATGTATCGCATCTATTCAGCCGGTCAGCAATCGATCATGAAAATGCCCATGAATCTTCTTGACAGGTTAAATGGTATTTACTCTGCAAAAAGTGAAGTGCCGACTAACTGGCTCGCTGCAACTCTGTGTGATACCCTTGACCTTTATGTGTTTGCTGCGGCAGTAGCCTCTTAAATTATCAATGAGGGAAGCATTGAACTGTGGTTAGGTGGACAGAATGCAAAAGAAGTCCTCGGTGTATTTCCGTTAGCGTTTGATCTCAAAGTTTTCATAATGATGGGTTTGAAAAGACAGAATATAAGTTGCAGGAAACTGATTAGCAGACACACTTGTGATTATTACTCATTTTTGTGATTTATTGGCTCCTAAATGGAAGGATAAAATAGGCTTAGTGTTCTAAATGGAAGTCACCTTGGACAAGAACATCAGCAAAGCCAGTAAATGGCAGTAATGATAAGCAGTTGCGCTATAAGCTTATTAATGTGGTCAGGCTGGTCTTCCTAATCCCTCACTCTTTTACATTAGATAACAGACTGCGAATAAATGCTGTCACCTTTTCCACTTCAAATCCCAGACATCTCTCTTTGTGTCTGCTCAATAATCATTGTTCTGAGTGCGGGAGTTGATTGGTGCCGTCTGTTTCCTTCGTGTTTTTACAGTGAGAAGGCAAAAGTGCTTTACAGAGATGAAGCACAGATACTTTGCAAACAGTGTTCTGTTTCTGCGGTCACACACTCCAGAAAGAAACCTATTTCTCTGCTATATCTTTACATAATATGTTCCTTGTTGCTCACAAAAGGTTAATATATGCCTGTGTAATACTCTGCTACTTGCTGAATAGCAGAGCTCACAAGGCAGCCACACAGAGTCTGAAGGTGCAACAGGTTGACCTCTTTTACGTCGGCGTGTGCCTCCATGCACATTTTCTCTTAATAAGTGTTTCATGTAATGACAGGCTGCTAAGATTTTTTGTACTAACGATTATCCCTGGCCTTTCTCTTCCACAGCTCCCATCAACCCTCACCTGAGTAAGTAATGTGCACCTCACTTAGCATGTCTCATCAGACAGAGTGCTCCTTCTGACACAACACCGGCTGTGAAAACAGTGGGGATACTCCAAGTAACTGTCTCGTCTATAGAGAGCCGACTTAAATAATCAGTATTGAACTGGAAGATGTTTTTAAACGACTCTAAAACAGGAGTAAATGAGCAATGATTGAGCAAGGCTTGCCTTTAGAAAAGGGTAGGCTTGCGTCAGGATATTTGACATTGTGCATTTTGGACACGGTGTTTGCATGAGATGTTGGATGTCGTTTGGTGTATCTGTGTGTGTGTGTGGGTGTGTGTGTTTCTGGGCGCATGAGTTTATTTGCACCTTCTGTGCTCTGTGAGCATTAATTATGCATGCATTTGTGCCATAGCTGTTTATATTCTTTAATGTTTAGCTTCATTTATGACGCATTGTTTCATTGTTGAAACTTTACAAATTCACATTATTCATGCCTTGAGAATCCAGACTTAATCATTGCTTGCTGTGCGGCAGTGTGCTGCCTTGTATCGTGGTTTATTTATTTTTATAGATATATATTTTGGTGGGTGTTCACAGAAACATTGCCAACATAATAGCAAACATCCTAATCACCAACATCATTATCCAAATCCCTCCAGGAAACTATCTTACCTGCATGCCTCCCCTTCCCCCCTGCCTCCTTCCTCTGCCTATCCTCCAAATCCTCCTATCTCTCTGAGGCGCACGAGGCGAAAACATTTAGTTTAGCTCACTGCGGATAGGGACGTTAATGTCTAGCACCAGGAGCTAGACCTCCATTTAAATCTGCATGCTCATGAGGAGAAGAGTCAAGAGTGCCTCAAACGCGGCCCCTTGCTGCACTTTTCCCTCTCCACCACCTCTTCTTCTCTCGCTCCAGCTCATTCTCTCACTCTCTCTCTGCCTCGCAGCATCACTGCCCTCTTCCATC
Source organism: Copadichromis virginalis (assembly GCF_057382275.1). Taxonomy (NCBI): domain Eukaryota; kingdom Metazoa; phylum Chordata; class Actinopteri; order Cichliformes; family Cichlidae; genus Copadichromis; species Copadichromis virginalis. The sequence goes on along the minus strand of NC_140632.1, from coordinate 5,161,139 downwards.
CCCCGGCCCATCCACCCACACCACACCTCTACGTCTGTGTTACCTCCATTACCTGAGTAAAAGCTGCAGATCCCGCTCCTCTCAAGGTCACCACTCCAAACTGCTCCCAGCTACGTTTTAATAAATCAATGAATATTTATCAGAGCACATGCCTGCGTCCTGAATCTAAATGCTGTGTTTTTTGCTATCTCTTTGAGGACACCGCTTAGCACCGCCAAGTCCTCTGGTCAGGTGCTTTTTGCATCATTTGGGTTTTTTTTTCTCTCTTCTTTTTGACAGAGTCGATCCAGCCACTACCCCTTCATTAAATTGAGTGCATGGGGATTTGCACTCATCATCACAGTCTATTCACTTATACATTCCCTTTCATGTGACCAATAACAACGTCGTTCCACCCTCATTCAGTCATTCCACTTGTATTGAACTTGTTGTCACGGGTGGGGGGGACTTAATATCTTCACCTGCACACCTACGACAGAGAAGATGGAAGCTGGTAGAAAAGGCGGTTGTCGGGTTTAAAGAAGTCTCACTGGTCAGAGGATATGAAACATTGGAGAACAATCACCCCATTTTTCTTTTAAACCTGTTAAAAAGGGGGGATGTCGGGGATTGTTCAAAATCACAAGAGGCTCACCTGATTCAGATAAAAGTTTTCTACTGTATCTGTGCCAAACCTCACAAAATTATGTTTTAACAGGAGATTTATATTAAGTTTGAAATTATTTACTGTGCTGTGGCTGCGTTTATTGAATGTCATCCATCATGCTTCGGTAGTGGGCTGTCTGATAGTCGCACACACAAACCGCCTTTGGGTGTTTCTTCAGTGGAGCACTCTGTCTTCATAGACTCTGGTTAAGTAGAAAACAGAACTGCATGTCGTAGTCAAGAAAAAAAGAAAAACACATTCAATGGTACCTCCCTCACAGTCAGTGAGAGGTCACATCTTAATATAGAAATTCTTTTCACCAGATTGCATGATGTAATTAGGACTCGGGTTGGTCTATGTATCCCCCCGAGACACATGCACACACGCACACATGCCGCAGGAAATCTCATAGATATACAGTAGGTGTCGCACTACTCAAGACATAGCAGTGTACTATAACTTCTCACTCTTCTGAAACGACGTGCTCTGTCATTCACCAGGAGAGTTCCACTGCAGCTTTGAGGAGGAGCCCATCTGCATGTTCACCCAGGACAAGAATGATGATTTTGACTGGACGCGACACAGTGCAGCCACCCGCGACACCAAGTATACACCCAACACTGGCCCTAGTGGTGATCACAGTGGCTCCAAGCAAGGTAAGGAGCTCAAACTTCCACCCTTGACATGTCCAAGCAGCGACTAGCCAATCATTGCTTATCCCTAGTAAAAGTATTGCATATTTGTTTTAGCTAGTGGCTGAGTCTACTTCTTTTTTTATTAATGGAGGAGATGATTCTCATTGTCTTACTTTGCTAATTTGATGGCCTGCCCTTGAGAGAGAAATTGATAAATAATTAACCTCTAAAGAAATATTCAAGGCGTGTAGTAATTGCAACTGGCAGGTTGAGTTGTCCCACATCACGCACATTCCATGATTTTTTTTCTTTGACAAAATACGTCATTGATTAAATGTCAGTGAAGCTGTCTTTAGTTGAAATGACCCATCAATTGGAGTTAAGGCAAGGCAAGTTTATTTATATAGCACAATTCAACAACAAGGTGATTCAAAGTGCTTTACAGAGACATTAGAAACAAAAACAAAAAAAATCATGATTTAAATTTGATTAAAACAAGCTAACTAACTACAGTAACTAACTAACAAACAAAACAGTATATAAAATCAAAAATCAAAACAGATAAAATCAGGACAGTGGATAAAATCAGTAGTTAAAATGTAAGTTTTGAAATTTAAGCTTAAGTGCGGATTTGGTGCTTTATTTAAATGAAGCTGAGAATAGGTGAGTCTTCAACCTGGATTTAAATAAACTGAGTGTTTCAGCTGATCTGAGGCTTTCTGGGAGTTTGTTCCAGATATAAGGAGCATAAAAGCTGAATGCAGCTTCTCAGTGTCTGGTTCTGACTCTGGGAACTGATAAAAGACCAAAATGGTAAATGGCCTGTATTTATATAGCGCTTTTCTAGTCCCTAAGGACCCCAAAGCGCTTTACATATCCAGTCATCCACCCATTCACACACACATTCACACACTGGTGATGGCAAGCTACATTGTAGCCACAGCCACCCTGGGGCGCACTGACAGAGGCGAGGCTGCCGGACACTGGCGCCACCGGGCCCTCTGACCACCACCAGTAGGCAACGGGTGAAGTGTCTTGCCCAAGGACACAACGACCGAGACTGTCCAAGCCGGGGCTCGAACCGGCAACCTTCCAATTACAAGGCGAACTCCTAACTCTTGAGCCATGATCGCCCCAGATGACCTGAGGGATCTGGAAGGTTCATACTGGGTCAGGAGGTCACTGATGTATTTTGGTCCTAAACCATTCAGAGCTTTATAGACCAGTCTATCCTCTGACGGACAGGCAGCCAGTGTAAGGACCTCAGAGCTGGATTGATGTGGTCCACTTTTTTGGTCTTAGTGAGGACTCGAGCAACAGAGTTCTGAATGAGCTGTAGATGTCTGACTGATTTTTTTAGGTAGACCTGTAAAGATGCTGTTACAGTAATCAAGCCTGCTAAAGATGAATGCATGGACTAGTTTTTCCAGGTCCTGTTGAGACATCAGATCTTTTATCCTTTATCCTTAAAAGGTTGAACTACTAGTCATCTTTAAGAATTGGAGCAAAAATGTATGTGTGGTTAAGTTTCCCGACCATATCATGGCATGTCTTATGCCCTATCTGTTTGTTCATTCAGAGGATGTAAGCAGAGGTATCCTTCATCTGATTGCATAGTCCCTTAGGTCACCGAGTCCTTCAGATTGCCCATTTTGTCTGGTTCAAAACCGAAATGATCCCAGTTAGGTGATTATGTATTCTTTTTCTCAAAATACTCTTCCATGATTGCATTTGCTGGAAATGGTTCATTGGGAGTGGGAGAACTCCGGAAATCGACACACGTGCGCACAATCCTTATTGCCAGTTGTTACACTCAGGGTGGCTGGTTGGAAGTTTTTAACACATCGCCCAAGCCAAGTGGTCTTTGTTATCTCCTGAAAAACACAAGGAAAAGATAATAATCACAATAAATGGATGAATCGGTGCATTTTAAAAGGCCCCAAATACATAAACTGTAAAACAGCACGTCGCTGTTTTTAATGGCCTGTTGTTTAGCACAATCTGCCTGTGCGTTAGCCCTCCCTAGAGGTCAGACAAAATATCAATGAGGCGGTACATTGTATTGGCTTCCTTTTGCGATATAATATCAATGCAGTGGAAAGAAATATTGATAGTTTTATTAAAACATAAAATGCAGGCATTGTGACCCTGTCCCCACCAATTCAATTAGCAGAGTAATTATGTCATTACTCCTCCATATCAAGAGGGAGCAATGTGAACATAAGTGATCTAAGTTGCTTTGAAAAAGAAAAAAAATCGTAGGGAAAAAATGGTGGTAAGTTAACACCCTAGTAAATACATACATGCGTTTTTTGTTTTGTTTTTTGGGAGGGGTTGGGTCCATTCGGAGCATATTTTTTACCTTCAGTTATAGAGATGTGGTGATATATCATAGATGAGCTTACAATGTATATTGATCGCCACGTTGCTGTAATGCAATCGGGGTCATTATCATGTATGATAAGAGTGTCTTTGCCAAGAACTCATTGTTTCTCTTCTCTGAATAAATGTTACAGGCTACAATTACAGTGGACACTGTAGCAAAAACCTCTATGCATTGATAAAAATATTGCAGAGTATAACACAAATCGTGACCAACCTTAACATTCACTAACCAGTGGGCAAGTAATTTCATAATATTTCTCATCTTGTGATTTATATGTACGGCTGAGCAATGATATTGCAAAAATCTGTGGTAATAGTAAAAACCACAGCTGGTCTAGGCCTTAGTGATCATTCTTGCCAGCTGTCAGCGAGCCTCTGAAAAAAGTCTACCTGCTTGTTGTATTAGAAATTAGCATGTTGAATGCACACATTTAAATGGACACTGTTGTTTCTTATGTGCTCCATCCACAATGAATGAATCCACAAATGCCCCCAGGGGACAGTGAAGCAATGTGATTATCACATTATCGGTCAGTGCACGACACATAGCATTTTGATTATTTCATATGTTTATTTGCAAACACACAAAAACAAGTGTCACTTTTCAAAACGACGAAATAAGATGGGACAATTCAAAGAAGATGATTTCAGCTGTGCTCATTGTGTCACCAAATATTTGATGCTGCACAAACTAACAGTGAGGATCCTTGATCATCATTTATTTGCAAGATAATCTTCTAAATGAGCCTCGTCGCTGTTTCCATGGCACCCAAATTAGACTCTGCATAGTAAGTTTAGCATTCGCTCTTGAGAGCTGCATGTACAGGTATTGCATATTCAAGGAATAAATAAGAAAAATGGATATGCAAGAGTCTTTTAGAGGATTTTTAATGAATCCTTTGATGGAAGTTGTCTGTGGTGAAATATACAGTTGGTGCCTATTATGGTGCTACGGTACCAGCAGCAGCAGCTGAGGCAGTAAATAATGCATTGGCTTTAATCACCTAATGGTTTCAAAATGTCCAGCATTTCATTAGCAGCCCCATTCATTTTTTTGTGCATAATTATCTAATATGAGATTCAGCTGAGGGAGATATTCCATTTGATTTTGGCTGGAGGGCTGTGGAGCGGCTCACAAGCTACCTTGCCTGTGCCTGTGGCTGGGCTGAGATTGGCTTCAGATAATTTGGCTCGCACGCAGAGGGCTGTCTGACTTATAGGCATCACTGCTGCTGTCCACCACTGTCAGACCAAGGGACCATAAATGTAACCTCACTGTATCTGTGCCAGGTTTTTTGCGACTAGTGAGCTCTGGCCCTTATCTTTATTATGGAAGGTGTCATTACCGCAATATTTACAGTGATAAAACAATTTGTCAGGGATTCAAAGAGAAATGTTTGTGACATTTCACAGTCAGGGACAGTGAAGTTGCTGATGGGGCCAACATAAGTATTCAGAGAAATATATAGAGATATAATTATATATATATATAACTAAATATAAACAGCTTAAAATGGAAGAAGCAGCCTGACTGCTCATCTGCTTGTTACCTGTTAAAGTTCAGGGTCTGGCTGCTGGGCTGGGGTCAGCATTCACTCAGCCAATAAATGATGAGTTTGTTTAGTAAAGTCATGAAAACTGTGTTATTAGTTTAGTCACACTGTGTCAATAGTTTTGATTTAGATGCTCTATTATGTTCCTCTCATACAGATCTAACTCCCAGTATGTTACATATGGATCTTTGTATGCGTGCAATCATATTTAAAGTTTATTTGCCTGTTTTTTTTTTTCAAACCTGCTGCATTAATCTCGTGAAGCCGGGTAGGTTTGATGGCTAAAATTAACCAAGCAAAGGTAGAAAGGGAGTAAAGGCAAAACGAATCAGCAAGTAATTAAAAAAAAAACAAATTATGAGAAAGATGCAACAGCTGTGAAACCTGTGACTTAAGCTACTGCCACACTTCTAATAAGTCTTTTCTGCTTTTTTAAATTAGACCATCAGCTCTTGGCAGTTTGTATTACCACACCTATTGGTTTAAGATCTAATCCGAAGAACAGCCGTCTCTTCTGATAAAACGGGAGTATTTGACACGAGAGGATGAGAAGGCACTGAAAGATCAGACCACAGTTTATGAAAATGTAGAACCCCTTTTATTTTGTTCTCATAACTCTGGTGTCCGCATGTGTGTTTTTATCCATTTCAAGGTTTCTACATGTACATCGAGACGTCAAGACCGCGCAAGGAAGGAGACCAAGCACGGCTTATAAGTCCATTTTTCAACGTAGCACCTAAAAACCCTTATGGTATCACCAATCCACCTGCCTACTGCTTTGGCTTCTTCTACCACATGTATGGGAAACACATAGGTAAGAATGATTGCCTTCATTTAAAACCACTGCTTAATTTCTTAAACAATTCTACAGTCTATCACTGCTCCCCGTTTTTGCTTGATAAAGCAGCAAAACCAGCTTTGAGTGGATTTCAAGTTGCTTTGGCAGTTCTCTGCTGTATAAAGGAGTTGCTTTCTTATTCTCGTGGAACTAAGCACAGTCAGTAAGGCAACACCACATGAAATTTTATTTCTAAAAGAGTACGTCATCAAGCATCTGTCGGACATACCGCTGGCATTAATTATGATGAGGTTCTTGGTTTTGGTGTCCAGCAGATGTGTATTTCACTGGAGTTTTTTCTTTCTTTTTGTGAAGGACTTCTTGTTTGTGAGAGAGGAAACGCAGTAGTCACGGCCAAACAAAAAAGAAAGCAGCACTTTTTCCTCTAAGCAACAGAATTGCAGTCATTTCCTGAGAGTTTCTCCCAGTGGTGTGTTTGGTGTGGAGCTTTGCGCTTTCTTTCCAAAAAGTGTAGCTGTCAGATGTTTCAAGTAAAAGATGTCTCCTTTTTGCAACACACTCCTTCCAAAGGGGTGCGCACAGATTCTGGGTGTTAGCCCTCACATTCATCTCACAATGTAGATAACAACCCTGCATGGCCCATTTGAAGATGGCGGAGCGACTGAAGGAGCACTCTGTGGCTTACATCTGACTCTCTTCACCAGAGACCCAATCAGCCAACCGCAAGCACTCCTGCTTTGAATGTGTGCTGTTTGTACGCTCAGTGCATTTAGGAGTTTTGCTCTAGCACAAAAATAGCAGTTTATGCACTGTTGAAGCCCTCCAGGGTTTCTCTGTCCCAACCTAACTCCCTATCATCAGCTACTACACACCTTTATAAGGCGAAAAAGGTCACCAGTGGACGTGGGTCATCTTGTGTCTTTTTTAAGGCACCGGTACTAGTGTTGATGCAGAACCAGCTTTGCTTTTCATTGCATGACTTAATTCTTATTTTTGTGGAAAGAAGATCACGGTGGGCAGAATATGGAAATAGTCTATTCGCCCAGAAAATTCTTAATGGTCCAGTTTAGGAGCCAGAGCCATGTCAGTGAGAAACAGGCACTGTTAGCATATGAGCTGAAGTGATAAAGGAATAGGATTAAAAAACAATGAATCTAAATGACAGCAAGATCTGCAGTCATGTGAAAATGAGAGTTTTCAAAGCCATGTGAGCAGTCTGTGAAAAACTAAGAGCTCTCTGTGACTCGGTAGCTTGTAGAACCACTTTTAACAGCAATAACTTGAAGTAATCTTTCCTGTATGATGTTGTCAGTCTCTCACATCGTTGTGAAAGAATTGTAGCCCACTCTTTCTTTTTATAACATTGCTTCAATTCATTGTGATTCGTGGGTCAGTCCATTGATGGTAAGGTCAAATATCTCCACTTTGGTTCAATGGACTTGGTTCCAGAAGTCTTCTGAGGGCTTTTTTGTTTGTTTGTTGTTGTTGTTTTGTAGATGCTAATCTGTGAATCTATAGCCTGCAGCCATGTTATTTTGAGGAAAGAAGATGCTTTGTCCTGGCAGCCCTTCCAAACAAGCCGTACTTGTTTAGTCTTTTTCTAATTGTATTGTCATGAACTTTAGCGTTTATTGTGCTAAATGAGGCCTGTAGAGTGAGCATTGCACAGTCTGACCTTGTGGTGGATTCTCTTGGATATCAACTCCTGGGAAGATTGTGACATTTTGTTAACACTCACCTAAAAGCCTGAAAACTGCCGAAATGTTCATTTAATCAAATGCATTTGATTAGCAGCATCTTTCTGCGTTGTACTGCCTTGATTCCTGTGGAAAACAGTAAGGGTGTACTTGTTTTTCACAAGACTGCATAGAGTCCTGTGGAAAAAACATGTTTTCACATGATTGCACATGTACCAAAAACATGACAGAATTGTAGGCACAGTATCTCAGAGGAAACAGTCAGCGTACTTTGTGCTTCTAAAAATATTCATATTCAATATCAAATATAAAACTTTTTAACCACACAAGTTCTTCATGTGAGATAACTAAAACTGATGTCTTCGACTCATTATTTATGTGTTCTCATTTTGGTTTCAGGCCATTTAAGTGAAATTCTAGTGACACCAAACCAGAGGGAAATAACCCGCAGAGATAGGCAGCTAAAAAAATAGTATTTCACTGAAATATATTTTAGTACAGAAAAAAGGATATTTAAAAATAGATAAAGTATAGAAAGAAAAATCAATCAGTGACAGTAAAAAATGCCAAGAGAGGAATTTCAAGAGGAATTCAGCAAACTGTGAAACTGCTACAGGCCAGCAGCTCACCTCCCCTCTCTTTTTGACATTTATAGTCAGCATTTGACTTCAATTACTTCAGGATCCTAGAAAGACATTGATGGTCTCCACACTCCAACTTCTGCAGCTTCTTTTTTCACCTTTTAATAACCTGACTTGGCTCTTCAGCGTCACATATCTTACTCCAACTTCTATTTTGTTTCCTTTGAAGTCTGTTTTGTTATAAACTCTGAGACAGGGACCTGAGTGCAGGACTTTGTAAAGTTTGTAAGTAGTAATAAAACGCAACCCTTTATCAAGGCCTCAGTGACACAGGACTAGAGACCAGTCACTGGTCCCCCTGGTAACCGCTAGTGGTGGGCGGCTCAATCCAAATATCGATTGTATCGATACCAAGTCGGCATCGGTATCGGATCGATACTAGCCTGGTGAGATCGATTCTTTACTTTAAGTTCTGCTCTTGTTTGCGATGCTGTGCTTTCGGCAAAGACGAAACAGCCAGGTTGCCCGACTCGCCGCTCCTGTGTCAGCGCAGAGCAGGCACACTTTGCTCCCCCTTGTGTTTAAGTCTTGCGTTGTCACGTGACTTAGACGCTTTGGGGATTGTTAAGTTGTTTACATATTATATTTTCACCAGTTCTTTAGAATTTCAATTGTAATTTTTGTATTATAGTTTCTCAGCAGTACTTGTTTTAACTTATTTACTGATTTGTGTGCACTTTTTATTTAAGATTTTTCTTGAAAAAAAAAAACTTGATAACTAAACCACCACGACAGACCCGGTGGCATTTTCATGCTTCGCAACATCATTTATTCTTACAATAATCACACCGTTGCTATAACAGTACATTCATCAACTGCAGCTCTCCAGCTGCCAGCCGTACACATCACCACCAACAACAGCAACACAAGCAGAGCACAGGTTTTAAGCCAGCGAGGCGTGATTTTAGATGTGGTGCAGGTGAGTCCATATCACCTGCAGCGGCATCGCAGACCAGCCACAATAATAAAGCATTTTCTATTTAATTATAAACTTTGTCCTAATTATGTCCTGGGTTTCAACTATTTAATAATAAAAACACTTAAGTTCATGAAAATTAATTAAGATTTAGCAATTCAATGACGCATCCACCTTATTTATTAAAAAGTATCGCTATCAATATCGGCGATACTGACACGTATTTAATGGGAATCGGATCGATACCAAAATATGCAGTATTGCACACCACTAGTAACCACTGGTTACAAAGACAAAAATTCCCTGGATAAAATCAGTCACAAAGAACTGCACTGAAAATCTACTTGTGATTTTTGTAGCCATTAGCAGACAGCTGTGGTTACCAGCTACCGGTTTGCATGGAACACACTGACTTGTCTGCAAAATCCAACACTGACTGCTCTTTAGTCCTGCACGCCTGGGGCTTTAGCAGTTGATTTCACAGCGACTGCCAGAAATCTCCAGCAGCTAACCGCAACCAAACTGGGAGTACTCATTTCCCCCCGGCAGCTTGGGGTCTCCTTAAATGAACTCAAATTCAAGTGCTGACATCTACAATGAGCTCTCCTTGTTTAACCACTGTTAGACACAAATGTCATTGTGAATAGTTTCTTTCAATTTTTGTAAGCTCACGAACGGATATCAAAGGTAATTTTAATTGGAATGCTGTGTAAAATGTAAAAATGCAGATCTCATAAATCCATATTTTATTCATTCAGAGAGTATATAAAATGTTTAAACTGAGACATTTTACTGTTTCATGAAAAACATAGCCCATTTGGAATTTGATGGCAGCAACATATCGTAAAAAAGTTGGGACGGGGTCAACAAAAGGCTGGAAAAGTGAAAAGAAACAGCTTGAACAACTTTTTGCAACTAGTTAGGTTAGGTAGCAACGCAACGCATCAGCAACATGTAAAAGTGTTTTAAAAAAGTGCATCTAAGAGAGGCATCGTTTCTCAGAAGTAAAGAGGGGCAGAAAGTTTCTTTCAGAATAATGTTCCTCAACATAAAATAGCAAAGATTTTAAATATCTCATACACAGTACATCATATCAGAAAAGATTCACTTGCACTCAGCAATTTTGCGTGTAAGTGACACAGTTAAAAGTCAACACTGGATGCCCCTGATCTCTGGGCTCTCTCTGCGTGGGCTCAGGAACACTTCCACAAATCATTTTCTGTGAGCACAGCTCACCTTGCCGTCTACAAATGCAGGTTAAGAAGAAGCCGAATGATGACATGATCCAGAAACACAATTTTAAATCTCTTTTTAAATGGACCAAGGCCATACTGTGGTCAGACAAATTGAAATTCTTTTTGGAGAACATGGACACCGCATGCTCTGGACTAAAGAGTAAAGGGACTGTTATCAGTTCAGAACTCTCTATCTCAGATGGTATGTGGGTGCATTACGGACTATGGAAAAGCCAGTTGCACATCTGGAAAGCCCCCATGCCCAAAGATATACACTGGTTTTAGAGTAGCATATGCTGCAATGTCTTTTTCAATGAAAACCTGCCAAAATGAGTTATTATTTTTCTTAAAATATCACATTTTCTCAGTTCAAACATCTGATTTGTTAAAGATGTGGGTTTATTAGATTTGCAAATCATTGCATTCTGTTTTTATTTACATTATATTGTGAGACACTTTATATGAGTGATTTAGTTCATGGTTAGTTTATACATACTGACTAAATAATTTATTTGTACAATCTTAAGTTTTTATCTACATCCACAAATCCACCTTTGACTAAGGAGCATATCCATCCCATTAACTTATTTCCATTTTGTGTTTGGAGCTAACAATTGGAATTTCTGTAATGGACTTACATGAAAATAAATTAGCAACAGGTAGCCGAGATAACAGGACGAAAGGCAGAAATAGGAAATGCAGATACTAACAAAGCGTAAACATGAGCACCGTGCCTGTAAAATGCTAATTCTAAAACATGGAGAACAATATCTTTAATTAAGCAAAACATGCTGAGAGAGGTTAGTCATTAAGTATTACACTGGACTTGATAACATGGCTTGCATATGCTCTGAAATTTAGGCTCCATTCCGGGTGTCCTCAGGGGAGAGCTAGAGTGGAAGTGTCTAGGCAGGTGGGCCAGACCAAACATCTGGAGAGGAGGAGGCGAGGGAGGTGGAGAGAATATAAGGGTAGAGGTGTTGGAGGGCGACTCAGCAGGGAGATGAGAGCTCCTCCGGCTCCCCGCTGAGGTTGAGTAGGCCGTGACATTTCCAATTTGCTCAAATTGATCGCCAGCCAGACCCTCTCTTCTCCTGCCCTCCCCGTCTGTGGTGAGGCCCATGCTCAGACTGTGGCGTGTTATGATGAATGGGCTAAATGTCAAGGACTTGAAACCCAGCTCAGATCCTCCATGGCGGCACTTCATTTGGTATTCTGCCTCTCCGTCCGTGAGAAACATTTGCCCCAAGCTCAGGAATGTTGGTTTGTGATATTTTCTTCCCAGAGGAGTAAATGCTTATGACAAATTGCCCAAATAATATATGCATTTCATATTTTCTGTTATCTGGGGGAATTTTGGCATTTTAAATAATTGAGAGCTTCTTCTTCTTTTTCTTTTTTGCACTTAAAGCTGTGGCTTAAAAAACCAGCCGGTGAGGCAAAGCTCCATCTTGAAATTTGAAGATTTCGGTACTGTTTGGCACGGTGCCGTTGACGTGAGTCACAGTCAGGCTGTGGCACGGTATCCCTGAAGGCCAGAATCAGTCGATAAAGAGTCATGCCTACGCACTGATGTGAACAGTGGCTCAGGCTCAAAGAAACTCCTCCATAGTTAGCTAGCGGGTGGATACCTGAGACAAGGTCACACTTAATTACTGAAGCGCACATCAAAGTTTGCCTTTGGAGGCCATGTCGCATTTGTTTATAGGATTAAGTCTCGAGCAAAGCACACCAACCAAGCGCACGTTAAGCCTGACCTTCTGAGAAGCAACTGAGTCATCTTTTCATTAGCAAGGAGGGTGGTACAGCACCTCAATCCACCTCTCTACCATCCTCACTGCATAATTGCAAAAATTTCCAGGAGCTGTTCTTCACTGTTCACCAGACTCACATCTTTCTCTTCTCAGATCTTTTTAAATTTCACAAGTGTCTGCCAAAGGTATTCCTTTTAAAAAAAAAAAAAAAGTACTCCAAAGAATATACAGCATATGCCTTTGCTCAGGATGTGATGACACTGACATAACCACCTACATCGCTATGAGTTCAAAGAAAATGTAAGCCAGTTAGCTCAGCAAGAATCCTCCTACATCCTAAACACTTCCACAGGAGATGAAACCGCGGGTCATGTTCTGTACAAGAGCTCATCTCTCAATGGAGATTGTGCTGTCGGGGGGGGGGAGTGTATACCGTGCTGATGAGAGAGTGTGAACAGCGTAGCTTTCCCTCTTCTTCTTTTTTTTTACCTATCCAGGGTGGGGGCTTACCAGTAATGAGGCATCTAGCTGAAGCAAAGATGCATCAAATGAAAGTTTGCCTCACTGGTTGAGTCAACGCAAAGGTGCTGCTTCCCATATTTGTGAAATCCACTTGACTTCAGAGCACTGCTCGCACTGAGCTTTGCTGTGGTGTCAGTGCTAACCTGATTTGAGTCTTTGGATGCTGCTCCTGTTAGCCCACTGCAAAAAAGATGATGTTCTCTCTCATACATGCACTCCCTGTTCCAGCATGGCAAATTAGAAATACCACAAACACACACACACACACACACACACACACACACACACACACACACACACACACACACAATTGGTATGTTTGTAAAGGAGGGAAAAGTGGTTGCACTCAGTGTCATCATCTGACAGTTTTATATCAAAGCCTGGGGCCAGACAAGAGACCTCACTGAGGGTAGTCTTTGACTTGGTATATAGTCTGTTCTGTCTCAGTAAGACCCAGTACATCTGTGTTATTGTTAACTGATATAGGAATTCTGCTGAAATAGATCTGTCATGTTGTGTTTTGTAATATAGAGCTGGCAGTGACACTCAGTGGATTATTTTCTGTAGCTTTAGTGGAAATCCAGCTGAGCTGAAAAAGAAAACTAAACTTGGCAGAAATAGTTTGAAACTAATGATAAACTCAGAAGAACTGCCCTCTAGAGGGAAAGTATTTCCATTTATCGAGAAATTCTTGTTGCCCTTTAGTGATAATTAATTTGGACCATCATGAGCGAGAGAATAATTTATCTTTGCATGCAGACACTTAATAGATGTATCAATTCATATAACCTGAGTTTAACCTTTGCTACTGCTTGGCTCTGCTTCGTATTCAGAAGAATACATAAATCTGAAATGCGGGATACACAGGTGAATATTAGATCAGAAGCCCAATTTTATTTGGGATTAATCTGGAACAGATTACTACGGAGTTCTTTAATGTACATGGTCAGGTGGTGTATAATATAGACCCACTTAGAAAAAAGGCAGCAGCTTTTTTTTGTCGTAAAATAGATTTTTTAAGAGTTTTGATTGAGATATCTGGCTTTCATCCTTTCCTTGACCCAGAGCAGTCTGCTTGTCATTGCACGATGCTGCTGTGAACCATGGTATTGCATGGTAGCATTGTGCAACGGGGTATTTCATCTTTATTCTCAGTCTTTTAAATGCCATTTGACAGTTTCCAAGAGTGCTTTCATTTACTTTTTAATCAAGACTTCTTCCCTTCTTCTCTGTGCACTGCTTCTGAGTTAGTTGTCCTACTGGCTGGTTCTCTCATCTCTTCACAGATCTTTTGACCACTTAGCTGCAGTTCCTGGGAACATCCCCGATTAAGACCCTTTGCAGTTTGGCTGGTCAACCAACTGATTGTCCAGCCAAACATTGTCAGCTTTGTGAGGTCAACAGAGACTTCATGGACCTCATGTCTTGGTTTTAGTTCTCACATGCAGTGTGACTTCTGGGAGCTTTTGATTGTTTTATGTCCAATCAAATCAGTTCATCACAGGTGGACTGCATATTTTATTCTTTTTAAAATGAATAAAAACGTTAAGATGTCTGATTACTTTTTGAAGGAATTGTACATGAAGTACAACAGTGGTTGGTGCTGACAAATGTTCCTATTTTGGCATATTGTAATTCAAATGATCTTACAAGGAACTATACTCTTGAACCCCTGACAGCGTGTCAGACTTTACAAAATCAAGCCTGTGACAGCAGTCTTTGCCTTGTAACGGATCTTTTCATATCAGATCACTTTAGAACAATAAAGCACTGTAAGGAGCAGAAAAAGCAACCCAGTATCCTGGCAAAACGTGTAATAGACATGCCGGTCCACCGTGTCCATTCAACGCTTTGCCGTGATATTGGGTTTAAAAAAGGCTGCATAGCACGGTAAAACCAAGTGTGGTAATATGTCCAACAAAGGACTGTCACCTGGTGAAAATGAAGAATTCAATAGTCAATATAAAGTTGAAAAGGTATTTAAAGCAGATGTACTTACCTGTAACTGTGGCTTAAAGAAGGGCAGCTCTTGGAAGACGGCTCTCTGTTTTTGGAATTCTGCTATTTTTCTATTTTTTTCCATTTCTTTTCTGCCTGCTGCTCCTTAAATTTTAAACTTTGCAGAACGTATACCCTATCGAATGTCTCTGCAAAAGCATACATATATTTGTTACTCCAACATAAACATATGGGATTCACCCTCCACTTGCACACCCTAATTGTCCCCTCACATGGATTTCATGTACTGCTGAGAGGTGGCTACAATCGACCAGTTACCTTAATTTCTAATGACCTACTTAAATTAAATAATAGTGAGTTGTCATTTGGGGCATAATATAGAGGAAGTAGTTTAAATGTAGGACAAAAGGAGTTAGCACTATAAAATGAAAACATATAATGATTATTAAGTCGTAATTCCAAGATATGAATACTTTCTTTTGAGCCATTAGAAAATGTTTTGGCAACAGTCCAACTGTCTCTCTCCTCAATGCAGGAACGCTAAATGCATTCCTAAAGCAAAAGGGTCAAACGGCTTCAGAAGGCCTCGTGTGGTCGCTAAGTGGCAATCAAGGTGACCGCTGGAAGCAGGCCAAAGTAAGCATCCACCCAACATCGTCTTTCCAGGTGAGCCTAAAAAACTTTCATTCAATATGCAGTAGCGTTTCCCTCGGTGCCCTCTATTTTCTTCTTTGCCTGTGTTTGTGTGGTATTGGTTTCCCTGGGGGCTAAACACTGATGTAGCTGTGAGAAGTAGCCGGCATTCCCACAAAATGTCTGGTATGACGCTCATTTCCATCAGGAAGCCTGAACTTTGTGAGTGGATGATGGAAAGCTGCAGAACTTCCATCATTTTTACAGCTTTAGTTGTAAAATAGGTAACTTTAGTTGCAGCTTCCAACAGTCTTGGTTTTAAATTTTGTGACATTATAAGCAAATACTTGCCACCTGCTGTTGTGTTTTTTAAGGGTTTTTTTCCCAGGTGTAATTTAGCTAAATTACACTGTGCACTGACTCAGTCTTTATCTTACTGCAGTTCAAATTTCCCTTTTTTTCCTGTTCTTTATTTTTGTTGGTTTTTTGGTCTCTCAAGATTCAATATAATGACTTGTGCTACTCTCTGTAGGTCGTACTTCAAGGGATTCGGGGACCAGGCATTGAAGGAGACATTGCTATTGATGATATCACGCTGGAGGAAGGGGAGTGTCGAGACCCGCCGCCCAGTGAGTAGCACCACGCATCCGCCTCCTCCATCCTCTCCTCTGTCCCTCTTATCTAAGTCCCAGGTACTCTCTCTCTACCTCACCGGACAAGGTTCAGATTTATGAGAGAGGATCTAATCTTAGACAGCTGGCAGCATAAAACGACCATCTCATGGGGAAAGCATGGTTGCCATGGCAACAGGGTGTGTAATCACATGAATGATAGCCGCGCTGGCTGAGTGGAGTACTGTAATTGCGCTGCTGGAACAAACAGAAGGTAAAAAACAGAAAACAGGACACGGAAAATGGCCTGCAATTGACAGGGCATTATTGGTTGGCAGACAAATACAGTTTCCTTGATTTAATTCCCGTTATTTATTCTGCAGGAATTATTTCCAAAAGCCGTTCAGACTTAGACATCTCTTTAACATGCCATAAATGAATCAAGATAATCTGTTTTCATTTTTCACGTCCGTGGTGGAAAATAACTGCCCATCTAACGGCAATCAGAGACAGTGATCTCGGTCCGCAAGATGCATTGTTTTTGTTGCTGCGAGTTTGTTATTGTATAGGTTATTTTTCATTTGGGTGCATTATGGTTCAAAGCGACAGCATTAATTCATTTTGGAAGTAAAGGAGTAGTCGCCCGGGCTGAGGACAGAGTAATGTTATGAATTATGCAATTCAATCTCACGCAATGAATCTTACATGATTCGGCGTGATGTGAGAGGGGGAAACTGAGCAAGATGTCGTGAGGAATGATGAGAGATGACTTCTGACTGATTTTCCAGCTCAGAAAGAAAAATGCTACATTGTGTCTGTTTTAGGATTTGTTCAAAGAAGTTAGTAGCAAACATATGGGAGAAAACGTATATTTGCTTTCTTGCACAGCAGGAGATCCAGCTTTACCATTTATCCAGCTATTGTGGGCAGGGTGTTCTGGAGCCACCCAGCTTACTTTAGGAAAGACATGGGATACACCTGTGATAGTACTGAATCCCTCACAGTCATCTTCATTTGTGGTTAGGAGTTTACATACACATGAATGTAATTTTAATTTGGGGCTTTTAATTTGGGGCTTCTTGTCCCTTGCCACGTTGCACCTCGACCAAACACTTTTAGAAGCCATCAACAAGCTTCTGGTATAATTCTGCTTGGATATTTGACCACCTATTTTAGCATAATTAGTAGAGTTCATTTAAATTAGTTGGTTTGTGGGCACAGACCTCGCTTTTAAGCATAGTCCTCAAATTTTGACTAGTGTTGAGGTCGGGGTTTTGGAAAGGCTATTTCAGAAGCTTAATGGGCCCTTTCCAAACAACTGCGCATAATCAGTTTGAACAATTATACATAAGTACAAGACCCAAAGTGTGACTCTGAGATGATAGGAAATTGGTTAGGATGTTAACGAACAACCCAGGAACCACCAATGCTCAAGCCCGCCATGAAGTGGAAACTGCACTAAGTTGATAAAATAATAAACTACCTCCAAATGGTCCTAAACACATATCAAAATTGGTTTTGGAATGGATAAAGCAGGCTAACATTAAACTTCTTGAATGTAGATTATGCTTAAAAGCCAGGACTGTGCCAGGAAACCACACAATTTAAAAGGATCTTGCAAATCCCGCCAAGAAGAACGCTCAGATATCCAACCAGAATCACGCTGGAAGCTTGTTGCTGTCTAATGAAGTGTCTCACCAAAGTGCAAATTGCTAGTCCAAAGTGGTGGTCTACGTATGTGTATATATAATTTGGACCCTGTGTAGATTAGAGAAAATTCAAAATCATTTAAAACTTGTGCATCCAGTTCTTGTTTTTCAGTAATTAAAGATGTATGCTGTCTAATCATTTTAAAGAAATCATTAAAAGCCCATAATTACCATGACATTCATCCCCATGGTGAGTGTATTTAAACTTCTGACCTCAGCTGTATGTAGTGAATTTAATATCACCATTTAACCTAAAGCCCAGAACAGAAACAGAACAAAAACATCGCACAAACACAATGCTGAGCACTGCAGCCTCATGCACAGATGTTAGATAAGAGCATTAATTTGACTTTTACGTCTGCACACCGAATCTTCAGATCTTTAAGCTGAACTGACCAATTGTTGTGGTTACCAAGCAACTCATTAGCTTTAAGCAGCAGAGCTCTTTGCTGGTAACAGCCCATTATTTACTAGTTAAAAGCTCATTAAAAGATAGTGAAAGCCACAGGGATAATCATGATGTTATAGCTCTTTCATGACTGCTGAGTTAGTAATATTTCTGTATGCATAGTCTTGTATTTGGCTAAATGGAAGAGCTTTAGTATTCAACACACTCAACATATTTCTGAAGTGAATCAGCATGCTACAGATGGATAAAGCCATATTAAATAGTATGAGTAATAAAATCAGTATTCCCTTCACCACTTATCTTCCCATGTTTGTATTGAAATGTTTGCTTATTTCTCCCCCCCCCATTTAGATCTCAGCGCCAAGGCTCTGTCCACATCCTGCCATATATGGCTGCTATGTGTCACCTTGGTGCTGACCCTCCTGGAAGGTCAAAGGTGACCCATTTCTCCATCATCTCAGAGGCGAATATTCAGAGCCGCCGTCTGTGAGCTGTACCCTCAACATCCAATCACCAAAGATTCATGCATCCTGAAAGCAGCGGGGTCCCCCCATGGACTGCAGACCACAGAAAGGCCGCAGTTATTAAATGAGCAAGAGAGAAAAAATAAGTGATTAAAAAGTTACACAAAAAGTAAATAAAGAAGATGCGCTACATTTTTTTTAAAGAGACCTCTTTTACAGAAAAACACCCGCTGACGCAGAACTCTGGACGTCTTTACGAGCACAAAGGCAGGTCGGCGACGAATGAGCCCGGACCGGCGGAGGAGATCACAAGCATCGTGGGAGGGTAGTTTGTAAAGCACAAGAACCATTTCATGAGGCGCCGGAAAGCTTCCTTCGACGACGGAAGGAAATACAGACACTGCTGACTTTTTGAATATGAAGTAACATTTCCCTGCTTATCAATACATTCAATCAGACCTTTCTCTGTGTATCTTTATCTCCATTTTCTTGCACCAGATGCCAATCCCCGACACTTGTTTTTCACTTTAGCCCAGCCTCGTGTCATTCTTTGGCATTTCTTTATCTGCTCGGTGCTGTACTGTAGAAAAACAAGGACTCCGACAACATTTAGTTCTGTCTGCTTACTCCCCTGTAGCTGCCTACGTATCTTTTAACACTGTGCTCACGAGTCCAAGTGGCCAACTGACGGTATGGTGGCAGAACAATAAGAGCAGAAGGCTCAGCAGAGGTGTAGACAGGTGGACTGGAAGGCAGAGAGACGTTCGAGCTTAAAAATGAGAAGGAGACAAAGCAGAGGAGGGAGAGGAAAAACAGGCAGAGAGTAGAGGAAGGTCCGGTTAGCGAGGCCCCACTCGAATATTCAGTCAGCGGTCTGCCTGTGGAACAGAAGCCACTTTACTTTCTGCCATGAAACAAAGTGCCTTCAGATTACAAACCGAATCGTGAGCCTGGGTGTTAATCGACATCAAACAAGTCTCTGTTCATGTTTCCTCTGATGGGCTATTTTCTACATGTTTCTTTTGCCCCACAAGTGCTGATGGGAGGGCAAGGCGCGTTCAAGATCGAGAGAGGGGGTTGTGCCGCGTCCGGATTTTACTCCCGACGGAGCAGTCGCCCGCGAGTATCAGCGCGCGTTTTTGTGTGTGCATGCACTTAAGCCTATGCCTATGCACAGTTTCATGTGAGGGCAGCCAACCAGGCAGTGCTGGCAGACCCTGAGCACAGGTTTGGAAACAATTTGGATTACGAAAAAGAAAAAAGAGTGGCAACGGTCAAAGTGAGGCTCTGGATCCTTTTTTGTTATTTCCTTGTTTGTTCTGTTTTTGTGGGGGGGAGGTTTTGGGGGGGGTTGTCTTGTGCAGGAAAACAGTTTAAGATCATAGAGGAGGATAAAGACACTTCACCGAATGACTACCCCACTCTCCATTCCCACAGTTCTCCTCCCCTGCGGGCAAGATTTTTTTTTAACAAAACAAAAGAACAACTGCTGAATAAAACATTGCGTTGTACAGGGAGGAGAGCAGGAACTTTGGGACTGCAGGCGCTTCATTAGGGTGACACGCCTCACCCCTATCCTCCACCATTTCTATGGAACAATACGAGAATAAAAGATAATAATGACCATAATAATAGTCATGATATTTTATTACTCTAGCGAGAATGTTTCTCTGCTTTTACACAAACTGTGAAGATTGACTGTGGAAGATCTACCTGAGACCATAACCTTAACCAGCGGGGTTTTTAAAAAAAAAAACATGTATTGTAAAAAAGAGAAAATAAGAAAATGAAAAATTCCGTTCATTGTTGGTTATGACAAACGTTTTTGAGGACTTGTGTCTTGTTTCTTATTTTATTTATTTTCATTTTTTTCTGTTAAAGATGACTTAACTTCCTTTTACTTCTTGTTGTCTCCCTTTGCATTTGCTGAAATATCAAAGCTGGTGGAAGCAAAAGAAGCAAACCAATTTGGTAAATGTATAACTTGTAAATGTTAAAGAAGCTCTATTCAAAGGTTTATGATATATGTTTATGTTGGAGTACAGGAAGCACAACATACAGTTCAGCATATTAAAATCCATTTTATATTTCTCTCGCACATATGTGACCTACTCCCACAAATTCAGGCTTTTCCGCTCTCTGCAACAAAACTGAAAATTGAACTTTGTTTTGGGGTTTTTTAAAAAACTCGGTATCTTCTTATTTAAAGTGCAACCACAGCATTAAAGAACAAAAAAGGAAACCCGGCGGAGAAAGCAAATTAACTGGGTAAAGGTTCATTTTGGTGTTGTGGTTCACTATATGTAGCCTCTTCAGTGGAAGCCTGGGTTAGTCAGAGTGGGTAGTGTACATGCGTGAGCATCAAGCTGTGTACAATAGGTGTGATAAGAAACTGATACATGTAAAGAAGATAAATATGCTAATCAAAACAGAGCAGAATGATGAGCATTTCAGGGCATCTTAACAATATTGTTACAATCTGTGTGATGTTACTACAGAGATCACAGATAATATCTGCTCTCCATTCCTGTTTTCTTTGTTTTCTTCTTCTTCTTCTTGTTTTTTTTTTTTTAATCTCAGACATTTTCATTTCAAGGTTTAGGATCACACTGAATGTAAATGGAGTTCTTGGGAGTTCTTTACTAGGTGTATTGTCTTACTAAAACATATGTTTTCTGTGTGCTTTTGATGATGAGAACTTTCAGACTTTTATAGGTTGTTTTGGACACATCAAGAACATCAAGTATGTCTGACTTTGACACAGACTTTGACAGTTTCCAAATAATATAATTTCAGATACAATCTCCATTAGCTAGTTGCTATATCCTCCGGTGATATAGTAGGTAATGACAAGTGCCAAAGTGCCCCGTTCAAGTCGTCACTGTTATTAAGTATGGATATGAGTTCAAGATGTGCTGGTGACTGTTCCTTTTACATCCTGGAGTACCTGGTCGATTCACAGTGAGAACAAAAGCTCAGCAAATGAGAAGAATACGATATACTGACAGATTACTCAAAGGTTTAAAGGAACAATTTGGCATTTTGGGAAACAGGCTTGCAGAGTGTGACCTAATAAGGGAAATCAGGTAAGCTGGATCTGTGCACGGGTAACTAAAGCAATCAACCAGCACCTCTGAAGTTCATCATGGCATATCATGTTTCCGTAATTGCTAAAAAAATCATGTTAAAACAATGAGTCGAAACAACAGGAAGTCATTGGCCATCAAAGCTCCCAAATAGGCCAACCCATCACTGTAAGACCACCAACTGTTGTATTTAGACTTAGCATTAAACAAGAGATTTAATGAGGTAATTAGCAAGCTGAAGTGCTGGCAGTCATGTTTTGTAATCTTTGGATAGAGCCAGCCATTGTGCTCTGCTAACTGGCTGGTGCTCTGTTCATAGTAAATGAAAAAAAAATTTAATCTCCTCTGGTCAAAAAATGTTTTTGGTTTTTTTTGTTTTCCTCCTAAAATGTCAAATTATTGCTTTAAAATAACAACCAAAAGTATGCAAAACTCCTGTTTATCTTCTTTGTGTATATTAGATTTACGAGTGGCAGACCTCATTTCTGTTTTTGTTTCATGGTGCATTATATATATAAATATATTTCATTTTTTATGCATATTGGGTACATTCATGCAAATTAAAAAAATTCACTCGGGTTGAGAAAAGGCTGGCGAATAGTGGCGGAAATTATACTGCCAAAAGGATCATTGTTTATTTCCATGCTCTCGCAGTTCTCGCTGTGCCTTTGATTTCCATTTCTGTGCAGACACACACACCCTTTGTGCGTGTGTCTGCCCTTTGAGGGACGTAAGGCTAGTGAGTAGCTCACACTCAGCTGTGCTCTCTTCCTTGATAAAAGTCCTCCAAGTACAATTGAGGGGGGGGGATTAACTGTTTTGAACATGTAAACAGTGTTGTGTGACACTTTCTTAGTGTAGAGTGTTTACCGACTTTATTTTGATGATAAGAAGTGTCTGTGTTGGCAGAAGGTGTGAAGTATTCTTAAAGGAAGAAGGGGAAATGAGTTGTTTCAAGATTAGTTTAGGTGCTGCAGCTTAACGTGACTGCATTTGCCAAGTGTTTTGTTATTTATCGCTGTATCCGGACCCATGACATTAGCTGTTTGTTCCAGCTGTTTTATTAGTTGCGGTATTAGTGCCATATGTTTTTAAGTGACTTTTGTCATAAACCTTTTTTTGTAGCATGATGTGCAATAATTGGAATACCATAGGTACTGCAATATAATAAAAGTCAAAAATCATGCAATACTTAAGCATACCACATGCCGGAAGTGATGCTTGCTATATTTATTGTCTGCTCAATAGTTATATCCTACATTACAGGTAAGCCCTTATAACCCGATTCATCTCCCTCTGTGTGCAGCAGCAGCTGCTTAATCCTACATTGGTGCATTTTTATGAAAAACGTGCAGTTAATTTTCTATCTTTACTCCCCTTTTCTCTAAATAGTCATTTTCACGTTCCTCTCACTGAAACATAGTTTCACTCCAAGGTCCTTTTTTGAAGCTTGGGTGTTATGTGGGGGTTTTTTTGTTTGTTTTTTGATTGCGTTATGTTTTCCTTTCAGTATGCGGCAATCAAACCCACTAGAAAACAGCCTCGGAGTTGGAGGCTCAGAGCTGAAGTACTAAAGCCTGCAGTCATGATAAATATGGCTCGTTACCAATAAGGTGTTTGGCCCGGCTGTAATGCATTGCATTACGTCGTGTTGGTCACAGCATACATTAGAAATTGCCTCTCTTTTTTTTAACTTTTGTAACACTAGTAAAATAAGCATCACAAGTCAGTTTTTATTGCATGGAAAAGGCAATAAACATTTGGTTGTTGGGAGAGGAGAGCAGGCTGCAGTGCATCTTACAGAGATGCTGTTTGTTGTCTTAGACTGCAGTTTCACCCTCCTCCCTGATTAGATGACACGTTTGGTTTGCCTTGTGTAACAAAAATTATACGTACCGGTCTTTCATTCAACTGGACAGTCAATGACCTAATGTCAGCTGGGGTGGTGTCTCGCAGTATTAAGAAAGCAAAGTTTTCAATGCTGTTCTATCTTGAGTTCTTACAAAGAAAATCATTTATGCATTGATGAATACATGAATGAATAATGCAGTTGTGCATGAATGTACCCAGTAAGCATTAATACCACTGAAATGGAGGTACTGTAGCATTTAAGGTTGTGGTCTGTCACAGATTGTGCAGGCCACAGATTGAACACAATTGCTGGCAATATGTTAAAACAATTTCTCAGTTCTTTGCTAAATTTGATTAAAGTTTATCCATGTGAATAGAACCATGACTCGTTGCTATGTGACAATATGTGATTTATAACAAAGAATTGCCTTAATTCCCAGAAAGTGCATACCTCGCAATATACTACTTGTGCGAAAAGATCCTAGGTTAAAGAATGGAGTCCTGTTCAGTTATGCAGCTAAACTAGTTTCCAACTCTCATTTGATCCCAAAGTTTCTTTTTTAAATATTTTAGACATTCGCGTATAATTTTTAATTTTGCCTTCTAAATTGTGGCTATAAACGCCTAGAAAATTGTTAATCTTCCAAGTTCCAAGTTCAACTTTATTGTCACTTCAACCATATACAGTTTAAAAATACACAGTGAGGCGAAACAACGTTCCTCCAGGAACCAAGGTGCTACAAGACAAGTTAGTGCAAAAAAAAAAAATAATATATAATATATCTAGTAATAATATTGTGCAAAAGAGCATTTACAAGCATCTTACCTTGTAGTTAACCACTTATCACCTGGTGCTTTGAGGGTTTCTAAAAGGAACAGTGCCAACATTTCTCTCTGAGTGGAAATGTTCTCATTTTCTGTTCAACCTAAGAAGGGCTTTGTCACATCGTGCCATTCATTGTGCTATTAGCTCCCCTAAAGAAAAACAATTATTCAGTTGCACTAGCACGATATAATTGCAGCTGTTAGCCCTAATTATCACTATACACACAACCCTGCTTTCTTGGTACTGATTCAGCAAAGAGAATGGGTGCCAATGGGGGGGGTTGGTACTGCAGTAAGGCTCAACCAGTACTGGCAAAATTGGCAGACGCAGAGGTTTTTTGGCATTCAGATAAATATTAGTTTAACAGACTCAAAGAGGAGCTAAATGTCCGTCACCTTAAACTTGAAACGTACTACCCAGTTTTCTGTGTGTGTATTTTTTTATAGTAAAATGTCTACCTTACTGCAGTAGCTTCCATGCTGTCTGATTTTGGCAGTCATGAGTG
The DNA here is from genome assembly GCF_057382275.1 of Copadichromis virginalis. Taxonomy (NCBI): domain Eukaryota; kingdom Metazoa; phylum Chordata; class Actinopteri; order Cichliformes; family Cichlidae; genus Copadichromis; species Copadichromis virginalis. The sequence continues at coordinate 5,136,303 of NC_140632.1, read as the reverse complement.
ATTTCTCAACAGCAGCCTCGCTAAATAACTGGACAAGGCAGACACATTTCAAAGATTTCATTTTACTCTTACAGGAAAGAAGCGGGATGTCACTATTTGATGGCACGGCTCCTCAGTGTGTCAACGTTACCAGCGGGAAAGCTGCCACCTTTTGGCACCAACTTTCCCCTTTATTGGAGTGAATCGGGCTGCCTGTCGATGGCTTTCCTCTCCTTTCCGTTCTGATCAGAAATCACAAACCAAGCTGAAGCAAAGCACTCGCAGGCTCTGGTTATTTACCATCGGTGAAGCTGACTGCATGCAGGTGACAAAATGAAGACGTTTGCCAGCACTGAAAGCCACCCCCACCCCCAACTTCATTCTTGGAAAGACCCCGGGAAATAATGAAATTTGATGCTGTAATATCAAGGTTGTTGAGAAGGCTGTGTTCCAGTGATGTTATTTATCTTGTTCTGTGCCAACACCCTGTAATGATGACCTGTCACTCTTCTCTGTTTTGTGCTCTATATTTATATATGATCAGGCTTCTTTTACTTTTTTTCCTCCACTGTATTTCTTTGGATTTATCATCCTTTTTTTTTTGTGCCATACCTGCAACTAATGAAAAAATAAAGACAAGGAATATTTTATGTGCTTTGTGAGAATTTACAAGACAAGGATATAATGACGAGGAACAGAATGTGCTGTGTTATGTGCTGAATGCTTTAACACAAATCCTCTTGTTCCCGTGTCTAGTCAGTACTCGACACTCCTGTCCCTATAGTTTTTCAAAGAGAAAGCCAAGTTATTCCCACAGTGACCACCTGTCTCCCACTCAAAGGACTTTCAACAAAAGCTTTTGTGTTGTGCAAATTGTTCCTTTGACAGTACTTCCCAGTTTGTGGTTCTTCTGTGCTTGTTTTCCTCTCACAGTTGAGAGCATGCAAGTTGATTGTGGCGAGAAAAGGACATCTGAAGGAAAGACAGAGGCGTAACAATGGTGTGGGGGGGGGGACTTGAAAGTCATCCAAAGTTTAGTCAGCAGGGGCCTCCTGAGCGAGGAAAGCTTATAGAGTGGCAGCCTGAGCAGAAGCTGCTGTATTGAACGCAGACTGGAATGACTTTGAAATACTGAAGAGAAAAACAACAAAACTTTTTTTTATTGTAACACTGTGTGGAATTCAAAAGTTTCCTATTAACACAGGTAACAAACCTCTTCCCCAATAGTATCTACTGGGCTGAACTCATCTAGCTTTTAGGGTTTCCACTCAGTGATAATACCTGTTACCAGTAGGGATGGGTACCGGTATCCGGTGCCATGATGGCACCGGTTCTGACATAAACGGTAGTAACCAGACCAGAAAGCAGCGCACATTTCGGTGCTTCATTTCAGTGCTTTTTTTTTCCTGAGATGTGATACACTTTAGATTCTAGCCAATCATTTTACATTTCCGAGGATAGTAGGCAGGCCCAGGTGTGCAAAGGAGGTAACACCTCAAATCCGATGAAACACATGGCGACGCATAGCGTTTTTTTAAAAGCCGAGAAATGCACCGTATTTGATAGACTGCTGTGAGACCTCACACTGAGCACATCTACTGCAGGTGTGGTGCCTGTTATCGGGCCCGGAGTTAGCAACATCCCCCCAAAACCCGAAGAGAAGAGTCCTGGCCCCTAGCCCTGCCAGTGTAGCAGAAATGATGACGGATGACGATGGCAGCAGCAGCTGTTCTTCTCTGCGTGAGTAGCTTAATGTTGTTTGTGTGTAATTTACGTTGAGTAGGCTAACCACGTTATTACATTAAAGCATATAAGGTGAACTAGCAAACACCGTCGTAGTTACATGCGGCTGTCTTCTTGTTTGATGGCAGATACTCCCTTCACCCTGGCCAAAAAGGCTGAAATGACCAAAGAAAAACTGGGAAACAGCTAAACATGAGAGGTTTTTGGACAAAGTTGGGTTTTTTTCCATTGTTTAAGCACTGCTTCCAGCCAAGAGTGATACCATATATGCCCTATAGCTGCAGAAAAGGCTAACATTGTTATCTTTTCACAAAAAAACAACTGAACATGAGAGGTTTTTGGACAAATTTTGTGTTCTCCATTCTTTAAGCACCGGTTTGAGCACCGTTTAAGCACCGGCACCGTTTCAAACGTACCGGTTTGGTACTGTCCATCCATCCATTTTTCATCCGCTTTGTCCGGGGCCGGGTCGCGGGGGCAGCAGCCTAAGCAAAGAGGCCCAGACCTCCCTCTCCCCAGCCACCTCCTCCAGCTTATCCGGGGGAATACCAAGGTGTTCCCAGGCCAGCCGAGAGATATAATCTCTCCAGCGTGTCCTGGGTCTGCCCCGGGGCCTCCTCCCGGTGGGACATGCCTGGAACACCTCACCCAGGAGGCGCCCAGGGGGCATCCTTGTCAGATGCCCGAACCACCTCAGCTGGCTCCTTTCGATGTGGAGCAGCAGCTGCTCTACTCTGAGCCCCTCCCGGATGGCCGAACTTCTCACCCTATCTCTAAGGGAGAGGCCAGCCACCCTTCGGAGGAAGCTCATTTCTGCCGCTTGTATCCGCGATCTCGTTCTTTCGGTCACTACCCACAGCTCGTGGCCATAGGTGAGGGTAGGGACGTAGATCGACCGGTAAATTGAGAGCTTCGCTTTTACACTCAGCTCCCTCTTCACCACGACGGACCGGTGCAGCGTCCGCATTACTGCAGCTGCAGCCCCAATCCGTCTGTCGACCTCCGGCTCCCTTCTCCCATCACTCGCGAACAAGACCCCGAGATACTTGAACTCCTCCACTTGGGGCAGGAACTCATCCCCGACCCGGAGTGGGCACTCCACCCTTTTCCGGTTGAGAACCATGGCCTCAGATTTGGAGGTGCTGATCCTCATTCCCGCTGCTTCACACTCGGCTGCGAACCCCTCCAGTGCGAGCTGGAGGCCCTCACCCGATGAAGCCAACAGAACCACATCATCTGCAAAAATCAGAGATGAGATTCTGAGGCCACCAAAGCGAAAGCCCTCCGCCACTTGGCTGCGCCTAGAAATCCTGTCCTGTAAAAATTATGAACAGAACCGGAGACAAAGGGCAGCCCTGGCGGAGCCCATCACCCACCGGGAACGAGTCCGACTTATTGCCGGCAATGCGAACCAAGCTCTTGCAACGGTTGTATAGGGATCGAATGGCCCGTAGCAATGGGCCAGACACCCCATATTCCCGCAACACCTCCCACAGGACACCCCGAGGGACACGGTCGAATGCCTTCTCCAAGTCCACAAAACACATGTAGACTGGTTGGGCAAACTCCCATGCACCCTCAAGTATCCTGGAGAGGATAAAGAGCTGGTCCAGTGTTCCGCGACCAGGACGAAAACCGCATTGTTCCTCCTGTATCCGAGGTTCGACTAACGGACGAACTCTCCTTTCCAGCACCCTGGCATAGACTTTCCCAGGGAGGCTGAGGAGTGTGATCCCCCTGTAGTTGGAACACACCCTCCGGTCCCCTTTCTTGAAGATGGGGACCACCACCCCGGTCTGCCAGTCCACAGGTACTGCCCCTGATCTCCACGCAACATTGCAGAGGCGTGTCAACCAGGACAGCCCTACAACGTCCAGAGCCTTCAGGAACTCGGGGCGGACCTCATCAACACCAGGGGCTCTGCCACCAAGGAGTTGTTTAACTGCCTCAGTGACCTCGCTCCCGGAAATTGGCGGGTCATTCCCCTCATCCCCAGACTCTGCTTCCTCCTCGGAAGACGTGTCAGTGGGATTAAGGAGGTCCTCGAAGTATTCCTTCCACCGCCTGACAATTTTCTCAGTCGACGTCAGCAGCGCTCCGCCAGCACTATTCACAGTGCAGGTAGAGCACCGCTTTCCCCTCCTGAGACGTCTGACGGTTTGCCAGAATCTCTTCGAGGCAGCCCGAAAGTCTTTTTCCATGGCCTCTCCGAACTCCTCCCACACCCGAGTTTTTGCTTCAGCCACTGCCCGAGCCGCATTCCGCTTGGCCTGTCGATACCTGTCGGCTGCCTCCGGAGTCCCACAGGCTAACCAAGCCCGATAGGACTCCTTTTTCAGCCTGGTGGCTCCCTTCACCTCTGGTGTCCACCATTTGGTTCGGGGATTACCACCACGGCAGGCACCAACCACCTTGCGGCCGCAGCTCAATGCAGCAGCTTCGGCAATGGAGACGCTGAACATGGTCCATTCGGACTCAATGTCCCTAGTCTCCCTCGGAATGCTGTTGAAGCTCTGCCGGAGGTGTGCGTTGAAGATCTCGCGGACTGGGGCCTCTGCTAGACGTTCCCAGCACACCCTCACTACGCGTTTAGGTGCACCAGGTCTGTCCAGCGTCTTCCCCCGCCACCTGATCCAACTCACCACCAGGTGGTGATCAGTTGACAGCTCAGCCCCTCTCTTTACCCGAGTGTCCAGAACATATGGTCGCAGGTCTGCTGATACGATTACAAAATCGATCATCGACCTACGGCCTAGAGCATCCTGGTGCCACGTGCACTTATGGACACTCTTATGTTCAAACAGGGTGTTCGTTATGGCCAAACTGTGATTAGCACAGAAGTCCAATAACAGAGCACCGCTCGGGTTCAGATCAGGGAGGCCGTTCCTCCCAATCACGCCCCTCCAGGTCTCGCTGTCGTTACCCACTGTTCATTTTCTGTTATATGAATATTTGTTTGTCTTTTAGAAATGTTTTTTGTATTTTGTACGGTTTGGTACTGGTATCGGATAAAACCTAAACGATACCCATCTCTAGTTACCAGGTATTTTTTTAGTACCTACTCAGCCTGGGCTCCAGCTGAGCCGACAGACATCCAGTTTGTTGAGCTGATGTCAACAGACTGGATGCCACTGATTGGCCAGAGAGTGATGTCACTGGATGGGTCATGAGAGCGACTCCTTCATAAGTATTTCCACTCTTTGTTGTGATGAGTGTTGGACTCAAAAAAGTAATCTATCTCATGTGACATTTAGTATTTAGGTATCAATACAAAGCCAAGAACACAAAGCAAAGATGAAAATAGAGGTTGCAGTCTGAGTGCTCACCTCTTTGAAGTTCAGGGTTTGACTGCTGGGCTGGGGTCAGCATCCATTCAGCTTGAATAACACTCTGGCTTCTTGACTAGCTTAGTGTTAGCATGATGTCTGTGCAGAGGCTTGAAAAGAGCCAAAGTTCTGGATACAGCATAACGCAGTTTTATCTGTTCAGGATGCAGTTTGCACTTTACCTTCGCGCTCTCATCCTTTTTGTGCAATAAAAAATAAAAGTACTGTCCACATCCACACTGGAGACTGTGCCGGTATTTTCAGCTGATTGATCGTTGACCCAGTTCTTTGATGGTCCGGAGTGGCATGGACCTCTTTAAGTACGTTATAAGTACATCATACAGACACACTCACACTCGGCATTTTTTTAATTTTGTTATCCAGGTGGGGTTTTTTTCATACAGGTGCAGCAGATGGCAACACATCCTGTCCTTTTGGGTGGGGGGGGGGATTTGCACTTGCAAATGGAAGTGCAAGTGCAAATAGATCAATAGGCAATGGATCAATAGGCAAGCAGACTACTGAGAACTGGTTCTCTACAATCCCTACTTGTGATGGAAAACGAACAAAACCAAACAGGGTCAGGTCAAGCCGAGTTGGGGCTAGTAGCAAAGAGGCAATTAGTTTCATATTCCTCTTCCTCTCACCAACAGGTGACTTTGGTGTGTCACGACAATGTGGCCAAAAAAAGATTGTGAAGTACGTTGTATGCCACAGAGGCAGCACTTTGGTCGCTGCCATATTGGGGGGTTTTGGAGTCAAATGTTTGAATGCAGAGTTATCAAGTAAACAGGCTAGGCTAGCAAATAAAATTAGGATTTTCAGTGATCAAACCTGGAGCACAGACTTCTTAGATGGTCTTTTAGTGCAAACAACCACACAGAAAGTTATGTATTTTTTACTTAGTAATACTCGAAAAAACACGAACATCACAGATTGTTCTAGAGGTCCAATTTAGTAAATAAAATTAGCAGAGATGGGATTACAAAGACCAAAAAGAATGTTATTTAATCATGACTAGGCTGTAGACATGGTGAGCTGTAAAGTTGGGCTGTTGGATTAATTCACTGCTGAATCGGCCACTAAAGAAGCCTCAGAGGTTACCAGGTAATAACTGTTTCCAGGTTAAGCTAATCATGCTGGATTAGCTTAATAGACTTCATTCTACATTTGCATAAGCATAATATCAATATGCATAAAATGTAGTGTACCTTAGCCAGAGGTGTGGACTCGAGTCACATGACTTGGACTCGAGTCAGACTCGAGTCATTAATTTTATGACTTTAGACTTGACTTGAAAAAATGTTCTAAGACTTGTGACTTGACTTGGACTTTTACACCAATGACTTGGGACTTGAATTGGACTTGAACCGGTTTACTTGAAAAGACTTGATATTTTACCCCAAATATAAAATGGCCTGGATTGCAGCCATTCAAAGATCAAATATAACGTCCTAGAACACTCCAGCTCACAGGTTAGTCTGCTCCAAGCATTTACACGAAGGTCAGTGTTTTTTAGTAGTTAATACGTCATTTTCATAACATAATTAGTGATAGGTTACAAGCAAGTCTGGCGCTGAACAGAAATTGTCGCGCTATGCTCCTTTATTTATTGTGCATAAATAGTGAATTGTCCTGACACAATATTGCGTTTCGCTTCTGTTATTATGGTACATTGACAAAAACATATACTTTTATTCACAGGATAAAACAGGTTTTTTGTATCACTAATTGCCCAGTACGATTACAGCATACAATATTATTGTCACTGCTACATTTCTGTAACTCGTACCAGAAATTATTTCCACTACTAATTAATTACCGTTGAGCTCAAAGGTCCTATTAATAAACGGTTAAGGAATGTGTATTTATGACGACAATTTGTGAGACTGGTAAACTTATGATACGTACGATGGTCTTTCGTTCTACACGGTGCATTTCAAGGTCCTGTACCCATCCGTCGGTAAACTGTACCTGGGCTTGTTGCAGTGACCTGAAGTTACTAAACTTCATGAGTGTGTGCACTCACTCCAAGAACCGTATGATTATAAATATGCATATAAATATGCTACGATGAGATAGCTGACTTCATCTAACTAGCAAATGTTTTCCAGGCTACGTTGGTGATACAGTTTTTTTTAATGTGTATGATATTTTTGTCATGCAATTTTAAAGCCGATCCTACAACCGCATCCAAGAATAACATGCAGCTTATCTCAGAACTGTCGGTGAAAATTATTCTTGGAGCTAGGTTTAATTGAGCTGCATTTTAAAGAGGTGCAATTTCACAATTTGTGTATATTTTCTAAGTTCACTATTTTGTCATGTGTTGAGAAAAACACAGATTTTAAAATTACATGGTCTAATATTTACATTTAGCATAACTGCAACATTTTTTTTTCTTTTTTTTTTTTTTTAAAGACTCGAAAGGACTTGAAATTCAAAGTTTCAGACTTGTGACTTGACTCGGACTTTTACACCAGTGACTTGAGACTCGACTCTGACTTGCCTGACATTACTTGAGACTTGACTTGAGACTTGAGGATAAAGACTTGAGACTTACTTGAGACTTGCAAAACAATGACTTGGTCCCACCTCTGACCTTAGCCATACCAAATCTCTGAATGTTGCAGCAGAAATCAAGACGTTTTTCCAGTCTTCCACTAATTTTGGTAAGCCCATGTGAATTTTACCCTCACGTTCTTGTTGACAGGAGTGGCACTTGGTGTGGTCTTCTGCTGCTATAGGTCAGGCTCAGTGTGACGTAGGTTCAGGGAAGCTCTTCTGTATACCTTGGATGTAAAACATAGATATTTGATTTACTATTGACAGCTCAAAGAAGTCTGACCGCTGTCCTTTGGCCTCTCACATCAACAAGGTATTTTCATCTCCAGTCTCTTTTTTGGCCATTCTCTTTCAGCCCTAAAGATGTCTGTGTGGATAAATCCCACATCTGACCTCTCACCCATGCCACCGTCAAAGTCACCTAAATCATCTGTCTTCTTATGCTTGGTTTGAACTTCAGCAGAACATCTTCACCATGTCCACAGACCTAAACGCATTGGGATGCTGACACGGGATCAGTTGATTAGATATTTCCATTAACAAGCAGATGACCAGCTGTACTTAATAAAGTGACACGGCACTCATTTTAAAAGGTCAGTTAAAGACCAAGCAGCAAATTACTTCTTCCGCACAAAGAGGCCTTGCTGTAGGAGCAATATCAGGAATGGAGTCACTGTGTCATGTACCTGAAAGACATTTTTTCCCCTGAGGGAAGGAACTGTATTGTTTCCCACACTCTGACCCTGGGGAGAAAGGATCTTTTTATATTATTTTATGAGATGCAGATTTCACTGTGAGTCTTCAGCCTCAAGGATTTCTGGGGACTGCCCAGCAATTTAGACAATGGCACAACTCTACATATTTGTGTAGGATTTGTGGCATACTGTACTTGTATGCACCACCCCACACGACAAAACAGTAAGTTGTCTTTCCCATGTGGCAACTGGTGTGTGAATTTCTAGGCGTATTATGGGCAATCTGAAAAGCATCTCTTACCTTGATTTTCATGTTTGTTTTGCTCTGAATTGCAGCATGAGTGATGATGTAAGCCTCTTTACAGATATCCAAGAGGTGATCTCTTTTAGTTTATGCAGATTTATGGAGGGGAAAAAAACATCAACACCGCATTACTGTTTGTTGCATTACACAGACAATTACCGTGAATGGAATGGCTGGTGGTGAGTGGAGCGCATTTATTCAAAAGGTTGTTGAGCACAAAATCCAAACGTTTTTGGGGTATTTTCCCCCCAAACAAGGTGCTAAAAGCAATTTTACAGTGTTTTAAAAGCACTCTAAGTTTGCTTGTGGCCTTTATGATCTCTTTTCCATCCAGGTACCCTTTGTGAAGCGTGACAAACCTCCTTTTTGTCCAGATAATAAGTTACTCCTATAAAAAATTCAGATTGTTTCTGCTGCTGATAACCCCTGGTAGCATTTGGCCTTTAAAATCCAAAGCACTTTCAATTACCCTGCTGCATGTCCCATTTGTCCACTCCCTTATCGTCTCCCTCTTCTGTTTCAGCCAGCCAGAGGTTGCCCTGTAGAGCCACATTTGAATGCGCACCTGGTATCTCAGCCACTGAACAATGCCATTTTACATTACATTCTATTCCCTTTTCTCCTTGCCATGCACCACAACAGCATTTTGTTTACAGGACCACCACTGCTTTCTGGACGGATGGGAAAATGTCATGGAATGCTAATGGTCTGCTAATTCTCCTCTGACAGGCCTCCCCATGTCAGTCAAACAATATCTATTCAGCTGTGCCAGCGCTGTCAAAGTCATTCAGGCAAACGTGCGGGTGAGCACATCTGTGACCGGCGCGGTGTTGACACATTATCAATAAGAAGCACACCTTGTTTACAGTAGTCGCCATCAACATATGGCGTGCCTGTGCTTATTCGTGGTCAGCCGAGATGATTAAAGTTGCACGTTTGCGGGAATAAGAACAGGATAATGATTACAGGCCTAAGAGAGCCACACTGTTGTGATTTGATTAGATTTCATTTAATATTACCGAGACACTCTCGGTGCATCTTTTCCCGAGATAATAAGCAAAAGTTATTGATCTTAAAATTCACACACAAACAAAATCATTTGAAAACACTATAACCACCCAACAGCACGACAGAAGCAGAGCAAACACTCCATGAGGCATCGCTTTGTTGTTTTCGCTCTCACCTGCATCTCAAAAACAAAGATATCATAGTCATTAGTAATTATGCGATTAGCAATTCTTCCATAATGAGCAGCGATTTGCCTCTCCGCACACATATGAGCACCCCTCACTCAACTCGTGGCTTTGAGACATCTCCTTGTCCTCTCATGGATGTTGCATGAATTAATCCCTCTCATGTGCTGCCATCTGAGCCGTGCTGATGCAAAACTTCAGGTTGAATAATTTATCTGTCTGCCCTTTGGAAGCCGGCGTTCGCACCGGGTGCCACCGCACATAACTAGGAGTTCCCATCACAGACCTGAGCCCGCTGGCATTCACTCAGACATCTGTGTGGTGTGATAAGAGCGCACATCACGGGAGGAAGACATCAGATCTTTTTTTGAATTGTGGCCACTAGATAGAAAGACAAAAGACAACCAAACACTGCCTAAGCAGAACAGCAGTCACCTTTTCCACATGCCGCCGCTGCCGCTGCTCTTTTGCTTCGGCTTTATATGGCTTACCTCTGCCTTTCTGCAGTCCTGGCTCCTGCTTTGCACCACTTCATTGTTTCAGCCTCATCCTTCCAAGCGATTAACCAGTAGATGAGAAGATTCCGAACCTCTGGTTAATCTTAGCTCACTTTGTTCCTAATTCAATTATGATGGGAGTGAGTGTCACCCTATAACAGAGCTGATATATTTGTTGCATTACATTACTGTCTCATATATGGATTACCTCACCGGGTGGTTTTGCGTGCGATTTCCTCGTGGGTACGGCATGACCTGCTTCCACAGAGCTGGAAGTTTCTCAGAGTTGCTGAGCACTTTTCTTTAACTAATATTTAACAAACAAAAAAAGTTAACTCATTCTCATTTCTGTGTTGTTGATTCTAGTGCGTCCATTTAAATGAGACATCTGATTCTGCTTCTAAGAGTAAATATTCCCTTCAGCACTTGTTAGCAGCTCACTTGCTTTGTCATTTCCTTGGCTATCAGTGTATAGTTTCCTAGCTAAGGCAAAGTAAAGCATAAGAACAAAGACAATACCACTCTTCAATTCCCACATCACGTCCATCATGTTCACAGTATTTATTTATTTATTTATTTTTTACCCTAGATCATTTTTCAAAGAGCTAATTGACAAAAAGTGATTTAATAAGCTTTGTTTACTGGTAGGCTATGGGTATAATGCTTATGAGCTAGCCAGATAATGATTACTGCTCCTGTGCATATCAAGTAGGTGATTCATTTGCTCAATATGAATTGTGTGTTTATCCAAGCAGCGTGTCGGTTGTGAGGAAACAGGCTTTTCATTCCTGTTAAAGTTGCTGATCCAGATCAGAAGAGCGTAAATCTTCTCCCGTATGTCTTCGTGCCAAAGAGAAATTAAGAAAAACTTTAAGCCGCTGCGCTAAAGTCGGTGAGTTTGCATTAGGTTGCAGACAAGGTTGTTCATCATCAAAGTGAGTGAGCTCCACCCAGGTCCTTATCCGCCCACCGGATGAGCTGCTCCCTCGCTTGTTCCCTGATGGAGTGCGGAATGTGGAGGGCAGTCATCAGATCTGTTCTGCATCACCCTACAGGACAGAAGGGGCGTGGCGACACCGGCGACCTTTGGATCATCTATCAACGCTGACGTCTTTCTCATAATAAAAAAAACAATGTTGCATTAGCACAAATGACCTTTTCTCATCACCATGTCCTGATTGCACAATGCCACGAGGATCCACCCCCACTGCTCTCTTAGCTCGCTGCTCTCACGAGCAGTCACGCCATTAAATATGAGCCCGATAATTATAATTTAGAACAAATTCAAATGCCCTGTGTGGTGAACCGCATCAAGTGGTTGCAAATTAGATTTTTTCTTTTTTTAAACATAATTGTAGTCTTTAATTGAAAGAGGCAAAACCAAAGTCGTGGAGATACTGAGCAGAGACTCACTTTGCAGTCACATGCCTGTTAAATAAATGTAGGTCATAAAACACGAAACAGAGCCTGGAAACAGTCGTCAGTTTACACTTCTTGAGTCGGCATGAAAAAAAGCAATGCTATCTCACAAATAGCCTTGATAAAAGATTACGTTTCATGTGTGTTATATCAGTGCAAGTTAGTGATAATGTTGCATCACGACTGTGCAGAACAGCTAAAGGTAATAATTCTCTTCTCTCTTCACTTTAACAATTCAAACATTAAAAAAAAGCTTTTCACAGGTATGTGTGGAGTCCTGTGAAAACTAAGTACACTATTACAGTAACTCCAGAAATTAAGAAGGCAGGTAGCAGCCAGGTGCTGATAATCAAATGCACTTGATGAACTGATCATCAGCAAATCTGAGGGTGAAAATGTTTCCACAGTGATGCGAGAGACTGACAAAGTCGTACAGCAAATGATTACTTCAAGTTATTGCTGCTTTTACAAGGCAAATCATGGGGTGTGCAGTTTCATATGACTGTGCTTAATCTCTAGATTAGAACAGCTTTAAGTTTTATCATCAAAAGAAAAACATCTGATGACCATCAGTAGCGGCAGTGCTGCAGGTTGATTTTAATTTCAAGGATGACTGAAATATTTTTTGAAATGTTTTTTCCAAAGTGGGTCTAAAAGACAAATGCTGAAACTCCAACCCATAAATTCCAGTATGTGTTTCATCTGCACTCACCACTTGTAGTTTTGATGTCGCTCAAGTGTCCTTTGAAGGACACAACACAGTCACAGAGCACCTCTCGGCATGAAGATGACAAGTTAGACCAAGCAATTATCTCCTTCTGTTTTTGCTTCTACCAAAACAGGCAGACAGGGAGGAAGATAGACGAGAAAAATCCCCCATCTATCACAGACAAGATACCTTTCCACTGCTCACATTTTTTTTTTTTATTTACTTTTTCTGTCGTGTAGCTGAGCCCCGTCTGTGTTTCAGTTGGCTGGAAATCATTTGAAAAATGGATTGTTTCCAAGTCTTTGACAAGCTCTGCAGATTTCAAATTCCGCTTAAATTTACCCCACACCTTAGAAAACTACTTTTTACCTCACCTAAAGCTGACAACACTGCAAATTCAATCGGTCTCATTCTGTTTGTTTCCGTCATGGTTTGCTGTGGAACTGTGCTGGAGCTCTAACTCCGTGGGAAGTGGCTTAGCTGAAAAGATGCATTTATCATGGCGGTCAAATAGGTTTTAAAATCTTACAATGTAGAGATGTTTGGCCAGGAAGTCACAAATTAGCACACTGCAGCTGCAGCGCCTTTACTTTTGTCATGTCTTACAGAGAACAAAGCAGCCATCCTGTGCCAGCTTTTCTCCCAAAGGACTGAACCTTCTGCTGGGTGAAGCGAAAACAACTTGGAGTAGAGTATCCCAGAATTCAGTGCTGTAGTCAAACCTCTGCCTGACATTTCTTTGGTACACAGACACTGACAATATGTTGATCCAGAGTTGTCATAAAGTATCAGTGCTCATGATTTTCTTTTTCTTTTTGACAAGCAAGTATGAATGTAACGCTGACAATGCCTGTCTGTCTGTTGGTGGGTCAGTGCACTGTTTTGAATAGATTATGTTGAACTTTTGTGAATGTATGCTGCACAAAAGATGAATAAATAAAGTGACTTTGAACCTCCAAATTTTTTTGTTTTTTATTGAAATGCCATGAACGATATTGCTCAGCAGATAGAACTTTCCCACGGTGCTTCTGCTGAATATACAATGGCTATAAAACCTGATGCAGTCATTCACAGCTCATAGACCAGGGGTGGCCAACTCCATGCCTCAAGAGCCGGTGTCCTGCCGGTTTCAGATGTGTCCTCGATCCATCCCAGCTGATTTGAATGGCTAAATTACCTCCTCAACATTTCTTGAAGTTCTCCAGAGGCCTGGTAATGAAGTAATCATTTGATTCAAGTGTGTTGACCCCGGGTGATATCCAAAACCTGCAGGACACCAGCTGTTGAGGCCTGGAGTTGACCACCCCTGTCACAGACCGGATCATAGACTGATGCTAGTCTAGCATCACCATAAGAGTCATATTTGTAGTATTAAACATCCCAAGAGCTGCCAATTTTTTTTACATAATAATCAGTATAAACTGTGATACCTTTGGTCATCCTGATGCACAGATTTGGTCAATTCATACTATTCACAGTTCAGAATTTTTTAAATCAGTGCTCGTAATGCATTTTTAAAGTGTTACAGTCATGTGAAAAAGTAAGCACATTCTGTGATTCAGTGGCTTGTGGAACCACTTTTAGCAACAATAACTTGAAGAAATTGTTTCCTGTATCACTTGGTTAGTTATACAGCAAACTCTTCTTTGCAACATTGCTTCAGTTCAATAAGGTTTCAGGCCATTTATTTACGCAGAGCAGCAGGATTCAAATTGAGCTGAGGTCTGGAACACTTTTTCTTTTCCAGCCATTCTGTTGTAGATTTGCTGCTGTGCTTGGGATCATTGTCCTGTTGCATGACCCAGATTTAGTCGAGCTTTAACTGCCATACAGGTGTCTTCACATGCGATTCTATAAAGAGGAGTTCACGGCTGACTCAGTGACTGCAAGGTGCCCAGGTCTTTCAGCTCACCCCATTCGCCACTGTACTTGACAGTTTGTGTTTGTGCTGTGTTTGCTGCTCATCAAACATTGTGAAGTGCAAATTTACACTTTGGTCTTGTCTGTCCAAAAGATATTGTTCTGGAAATTTTGTGGTTTGTTCATATCAAACTTTGCAAACCTAAGCTGTGCTGTAATGTTCTTCTTAAAAATAAAAAGCTTTCTCCTGTGAAGTTTTCCAAACAGGACATACTTGTTCAGTCTTTTTCTAATTGTACTATCATGAACTTAAATATTTAATGTGCTAACTGAGATGTAGCTGCTGGGTTTGCTGTAATTTCTCTGAGTATTGCACAGTCTGACCTTTGGGTGAATTTGCTTGGATGTCCACTCCTGGGAGGACTGTGGCATTTTGTTAACACACACCTGAACGCCCCAAACCTGAAAACTGTTAAAACAGCTGCTTTTATTTGCTGATGATCAGTTAATTGAGAACTATTTGCCCTCTTAATTCCTACAGTCTTTTTACATGACTTCTAGAAGTATTTGAATGTAATATCAAATATACAGCTTTTTAACCACTAAGAGCAACACAGAGAAGAACACAAATACCTCATGTGAGAAAAGTAAAACTGATGTGTTTGACTTATCATCTATGTGTTTTCATTCTGGTTTCAGGCCATTTAAGTGAAATTCTAGCGACTCCAAACCAGAGGGAACAGAGAGACAGCCACAGAGATAGGCAGCTAAAAATAGTATTTCACAGAAATAAGTTTTAGTACAGAAAAAAAAAAGATATTTAAAAAATAGATAGAGTATAGAAAGAAAAATCAATCAGTGACAGTAAAAAGTACCAAGAGAGGAATTTCAAGAGAAATTCAGCAAACTGTGAAACTGCAACAGGCCAGCAGCTCACCTCCCCTCTCTTTTTGACATTTATAGTCAGCATTTGACTTCAATTACTTCAGGATCCTAGAAAGACGTTGATGGTATCACCGTGATCTCCACACTCCAACTCCTGCAGCTCAGTCAGTCCTCTTGGCTTCTTTCTCCCTCACCTTTAACATGCCGACTTGCCTCTCCAGCGTGACACATCTTACTCCAACTTCTATTTTGCCTTCCTTGAAGTTTGTTTTGTTATAAATTGTGAGATAAGGACTCAGCTGAGTCACCGACTGGTCTCTAATCCTGCATGCCTGGGGCTTTAGCAGTTGATTTCACAGTTTATCTGGGAATACTCATTTTCCTTGAACGACTGGTGGTCTCCAGGTGGTCGCCAACCTAGGCCTGTGTAACTGGGGTCTAAGGCTGACCACTGGGAAGTGAACAGCAAATGCAGAATATATACAAAGAGGCTGTGAGGAGCGAACAAGGGAAGACAACAGATACACTGACAATGAAGACATGAAAGATAATACTATTAATAATAATAATAATAATAAAAAGGAGAAGATGTGAATAAGATTGTGGCGTGGCATGGCATTAACACCTAAAAGCTCCAGGCCAGCAACCTACCAAAATCTCTGCTTTTATAGCAGTGCTCACACTCAGTTAATAGATGCGCTGTTATTTGCAGTTGTGGTGAATTATCAAGTCACCAAAGGGCAAAGTTTCAAATCATGAAGTCAGTCTATATGTGAGCAATCTTAGCAAACGCTCAGGCTTCAGGCTGCTGTAGAAACTCAATATTAGAGAGCTTTTTCTGCTCTTGGCCCTGTATGATGTTGATAAGAGTCATCATCTCAGACACACAGCTTTGGCTTCGAGGACAGAAGACCCACCCGCTGTCAAACCTGCTGTTTGCAAAGGGCGGCCAATCACAAGAAAGTTGATTTAAAGAGATGGCAGAAGGGAGCTAATGCAACTTGTTTTAGACAGATGGTCAGAGGGCTGCAGCAAGGCTAAGATGAAAAGGGATTATTTTTAATTTTGTGAATCATGAAATGCTATTTTAGTAGAATCTAATGATTTATTTTTTTTTTTTAAAGTTGGTGCATGCATTCATAGGAGGGTGAAGGAATTCTGCTACACACGGTGAAACAACACCAGGCTTCACAGAACACACTGCAGACTTATAGCATTTCTACAAACATTTCTACCTTTTTCTTGTATGCATTACTTCTACAACTTATTTATTAGTCCCCTTTAACTTTATGTTTGCTTTAAACTTAGCTGTTATTTATTTTCCTAATATTGACAGTCTGTGGAAGGCAGTCAAGTGTGAAATTTTAATTGTGTGCTGAGGGCCATCTCCAGGTCCCCGGGGTAAGAGGTGTAGATGTAGATCTGGTTCAGTGAGGTTTTCGGTGCCTGGAGTGCGTATTGATCAGGATAGAACTGTAAATAGTGGGGCATGTGGACACATTCGGCAACCCTTTACTTTGCTGCCTTCAGCACACACTGCCTGACTTCTCAAAAGATAAAGTCTTCCTCTTTCCCTCCTCCCTTTGAGAGTGCTTAGATGGATTTTGATTATTGAAAGGCATGGTTCACCACGAGAAAAAACTAGGGATCATTTAAAATCAAGGATGGAAGAAGGGGGAAATGGTATATTTTTTTGTTTTTAAAGTGAGTGGGAGGAAGGCTGCACACCATGGCAGGCTCTCTCACTTAAAAAAAAACACATTTCTCCTCTAAAGGAATTAATCCTTGTATTGTACTGAAAATTCCTCCTGAATGAGCTGCGCTAAAACCAGATTCAGGCCAAGCAGTCTGATGTGCTTGAGAATTTACAAAGACACAGAAAAGCTCTTGAAATGCCAATTTTACCTTCAAAACATGGGGGGGGGGGGGGGCGCTGGACAATCAGACTAGAGTAATGAAACACCCCAACAGTCTAACAAAGGGTAACAATGATACTCTGGCTGCACTACGCACTCTCCTCTGAGCTCTAGTGCAAACACAGAGAGCTATTTTTGGTTGCTCCGTGAGTGCAGGTGTCCAATTATATTTCACACTATTGTGAAGGTGCACTGAGAGGCTGCTGGAGGGGGAGTGACTGGCAGTGGTTCACTTTACTGCCCCTCTGTGGAGCCTGGCAGACAAATAAGGAAAAGGGGAATTTAAGAAGGAAAAGCAAGAGTGAAACTCAACTTCCTCTCTTCTTTACTCTTTCAATTTTCCTGCCACTCTTTCTCTTTCTCTCTGTCTCTATCAAAACATAATTCACTCTCTTTCTCTCTCATCATACACAAATGCCCACGCACCCACAGCTGGGATCAAATCAACATCTTTGACATTAACCAGCAAGCGCCTCGCCGTTGGCCGTCACCTTTAACCCCGACCAAAGCACGTTCCGTTTGGCTTGTGAACACCTGTGTTTTTCTTCACTGATCAAAAGGCCATTGCTGAGACAATTTGCCATCTCCGGGACAACAGGGGGAAGTGTTTGCGAGTGGGTTATGAGGAGATGGGGAGCCTAGGTCAGAGCCAGGTCAGCTCTGAAGCGTGAGGTGAATTTTTGAGCTCACTGAGGCCATTTGTTTACAGCTTGTGCACATTTTCCAGTCCAAATGGTTTCACATCCTTTGGGATTTATTGCAGCAGCGCTTGTTTAGTTGTCCTTTTTTTTTTCTTGGTCTTGCTGAGAAGGGAGATGCTGGTGGTGGGTGGAGAGAGGATTTCAGAGGTTTTGTTCCTGCAGGTTCTTAAACGTGCCGCACATTCTACAGGAAGAGATTTCTTAAAATCAATAAGCACATCTGCCAGTGTATGGCTCCTCTTGTTCCAGAGGTATTTTCTTGTTTGTTTCTCTGCAGAACACATTAGCACACAGAGGAAAATTGAGCCATGCTTTTGTGTTGTTTACTCTCACAGCTGAATTCTGGGATATCCTGAGGAGCCCAATATAATTCTGTGTAGGGGTGGTGGTGTTGGGGGAGTAGCCCTTCAGAAAAATTGGTGCATGTGGATAAATGCTGGGAGTGTATCACCAAAATAAATGCTTCTCCAGCACAGTGACAGCCCCAATCCCAACAGTGCTTCTGAGCCTCCAGCAAAGGTGACAAGAGTGGCAATCAAACGCACCCCATCACCTACACAGGATTCAAACTGAATTGTCCTTTTCTGGACACCTAGTGGGAAGCTTTTATCCACTGTGTAAAAACAAACAGGATGTGACAGAAACAAGAAATTCTATCACATATTCAAAGAAAAGCTCCCGAATTCCTAAAATTAATATGGCAAATTTAAGTGGCAGGTAAATGGTTGCACCCCTGGTAGAGGCACAGAGAGGGCATAGAGATAAATATTATATGCACTCAATACATTTGTAGACTTCACCACCTGTTTACCACATTACAAGTTGGGTATAGATCTCCTAGCTAATGTTTTTATGCTGAGAGTGAGAAAGAAATCGATAGAAATCGACAAACATAAAGCACACAGACAAAACAGAGAGAAAGATAGTCGTTCAAATAGTGCAGGTGTGCTCATCAGAGGTCTGTACTTATATTTTTTCAACTGGACAAGGTGAATGCATTAAAAAAAAAAAGTATTTCGAACTTCAATATTTGATATGAGCATCTTTATTCTTCAACACAGCCTGAACTCTTTGAGCAGTCATGAGGAATAGTTCTCCAGGCTTCTTGAAGGACATTTAAACCTATTTTTTGGATATTTCATTGTCTGTCAAAGTGATCCCAAACTGCTTCAGTAACGCAGAAGCCCGGGCTTTGGCGAGGCCAATCCATGACTGTTCCCCTGTGAGGGATTTTTTCTATCCAAGCATGCTTTTGCTGCATTAGCAGTGTGTTTGTGATCATTGTCGTGCTGACAAATGAAGCCACTGCCAATCAGGTGTTTTCCAGACAGTATGCATGGTACATTAAAATGCAATGGTATTTTTCTGTGTTCATAATTCCATCAATTTTGACAAGATCTCCATCACCCTCAGCTGAAATGCAGCTAGTTGCTCTTTGAGAATCACCTTGTTGGTGCAAAAAATTACTATTTAATGTCTGTCAAACTGTGTTATCTTTGGCATTTTTTGTGAGCTCAACAATAAACAGATAAATAGGATGTTTTTGTGACAAAGTAGCAAAGTGCTGTAAATTGAATAAAAATGTAATTTGTATATACGTTTTCTTTCCAAAGTTCTCTCTTACATGTAGACACAATGCTGGTTCATTCCTTGAGTTAGGTGCCTCTTGATGGTTATAAGTATAAAGACGCAAAAAGTATTCCTATGAAAATGGTCAGGTACAAGGACTGGAATGAAACTGAGTGAAAGAACAGCCAATGAACAAAGAAATAACTTTGAAAGACTTTCAGAAAGCGTTTTGTGTTTGGGGTTTTTTTTTTTTGTTTGTTTCATGCGTGAATTGGAGATTTCAATACATGTCAGTGGGTGTTTCTTTCATCCACTGACGCGTTGAATTCAGTCATTCATTCATGCAGATCATGCTAAGCAGAAAGTTTGCTTTGTAGTCGCTTTCTTAATTTTTCTGTGTTTGATTTTGTCTTCACCTTTTACATATTCTACACAAAAAATTACGAGAAACAGGCTAACACATCTTTTTTGTTAAACGATCAAGGATTTATATTAAGCATTTATTGATTTTTTCTGTTTTAGTGTCTAAGAAACACTTTAATACAAACAGTCTCCAAATCCACATGTACAATTCTTTCGCTTCAACATTCACTTCCACAAACAGGCAAGATCTTGAAACAGACACATTAAAAAGAAAAATACACAGAGACCGCAATGTCCATTAGCATGTCCTCAGGCCAAACTCACACAATCATGCAAAGGTGCAAATTTAGATAATGATTACTGTCACTTCTCATTAGCCCTGAAATTACATGTAAATTGCCGCTGAGAGTCTGGAACCTTTTTAAAATTCAGTTTCCATCAAGCTACACTCCTTTGTGGTAAAGACACAGGTCAGAGTGAAATTGCTATTACCTGAACATGTAGTCATACCAAAACAACCTATACAGTGGCCCCTCGCTATAATGCGGTTCACTTTTCGGGGCCTCGCTGTTTTGCAGATTTGTTTTTGTGTGTGCAAGTTTGCATTGTGTTCTGCTTCCTGATTGGCTCTAGACCATTGTCAGTCAATCTCGTGCCGCATCTCCTGTACAGTACAGAATGCGTTCAGCTTGTCAAATTTGCATAAATGTTTGATCGTTAGCAGTGTGACTCTGAAATGCTGTCCTGTATGTTTGTAAGTTTTCTCACCAACAAACACAACAATGTTGACAAATCGCTTTGCACTGTCAGAGGCATCTGCGGGTGCCTTTGGTTTCATTCTGTAATACTGATTTTTTTTTTGTCTGCAAAGGTTTGAACTTTGAGAGCGTTTAAACAAGAGGGAAAAGTGTGAAAATGTTCATGCTTGTCTGAGAGAAGTGTATAAAGTGTGTAGTGACGGGTTTTACAGCCTTAAAACATCTATAATAATTATAAAAAGTTAGCTACTTTGTGGATTTCACCTATCACAGGTTATTTTTGGAACGTAACTCCCGCGATAAACAAGGGACCACCGTACATGCATGTATGTGTCACAGTTCCTTCATCAAGATAATCAGTAGTTACTGTAGTCGCCAGTTAATGCCAACGTGATTATCAATACCTGAAGAGATCACATCAACAGCTGATTTTTATAACTGCCAGTAACAGAAATAGATGGCTGCCATGGTTATATTTATTTATTTATTTATTTATTTATCAGTAGTAGTAGTATTAGTATTAATGGTTAATTTACTGTATATTGATGTGGTACTTGGATCTCTACTTTATTCTAATGGCAGTGTTTGAAGGAATTTTTTTATTTTTTTATTACATAGTTTATTACATAGTTGAGTGTCGTTTTTTTCATTCAGCATCATGTTATTTTGTTAAAACCTTACAGTATTTACTATAATTACTTTCAATGTCACTTGAGATTCTTTTCATGAAGCACTTAAAAAAAAAAAAAAATTATGTGTTCTATGCTTCTGCACTTCTATTGTTTTTTTGTTGTTCTTGTATTTTGCTGATTTGTTTGTTTTGCCAGTTTTGGACCTCCATAGGCCCTCCATATTCATTTATTTAAAAAACTATCTTGATTAAAACGAGTCACAGAGTCATTTGAAGGACATTTTGCTAATAATATTTATACTTAATGGAGAATTTGAAAGGAGATGATGAGAATAGCTCAATATTTTCACATGGTGATTACAGTCAATATCAGAAAGCATGTTTGAATGCTTGCCTCTGTTTCAGGGTTTTGGCAACAAGAGTTGCATTTCAACATAAAATTCTTCCAAGCTCAGCTTCAAAAGAAGACTTTGTTGGAGATTTTTAGTTAGGTTACACCTTTTAAAGCAGAGTGCTGTAAAACTTTTGTGTGACAGCATTGCTTTCATTAACCTTCCAGCCGTTGATATAACTGGAAGTTTCTAAAATAGGATGTTTAAAGTGTTTCTTTCACCCACTGACAGTGTATCTTTGCTCTTATTTCTTCGCTGCCACTCAGTGTCTCGATGCAGTGCTCTGAGGCTGTCAGTGCAATTGGTTCAACTCTCCTCTAAACTTATTTGCCTTAGGGCCACCTTTCCCTGTCCTTTCACTCTATTTTCCTCTTTCATTAACCTAATCGCTCACAGTCTGATTTCCCTCTGCCTTTCCCCTTCGTTAGTCCTCTGGCCCATCCCAAAAGGGAGCATCGTGAAGGTGAGTCAGCCGATTAGCGTCCAGCTGATGTACTGTCCTCTTCCAAATGTGACCTCCATTGTGTCCAAGGGGACTAGCCCACTGTGCAGCAGGGCAGCCAGTCAAAAAAAGGGCTGGATGATGCTTTTGAAAGAGGTGGATGTATAATTTCTTGTTGGCCAGATTGTAATAATACGGCTTGTGTTTTTAGAGCCCTTCAACAATCAGAGTGCTCTTTATTATGAAGAAGAAATCAGGTCTGGGGTCCTTACACTGTAGGGAGTGGTTTGTGGAAAACTGGATTTTTAATCCATCCATACATCCATCTTCTTCCGCTTTATCCGCGGCCGGGTCGCGGGGGCAGCAGCCTAAGCAGAGAAGCCCAGACCTTCCTATCCCCAGCCACCTCCTCTAGCTTATCCAGGGGAACACCAAGATGTTCCCAGGCCAGCCGAGAGATATAATCTCTCCAGCGTGTCCTGGGTCTGCCCCGGGGCCTCCTCCAGGTGGGACATACACCTCAACCAGGAGGCCCCAGGAGGCATCTTTATCAGATGCCCGAACCACCTCAGCTGTCTCCTTTCGATGTGGAGGAGCAGCGGCTCTACTCTGAGCCCCTCCTTCGGAGGAAGCTCATTTCCGCCGCTTGTATCCGCGATCTCGTTCTTTCGGTCACTACCCACAGCTCATGGCCATGGGTGAGGATAGGGGCGTAGATCGACCAGTAAATTGAGAGCTTTGCTTTTACACTCAGCTCTCCCTTCACCTTGACGGACGTCCGCATCACTGCAGCCGCAGCACCAATCCGTCTGTCGATCTCCAGCTCCGTTCTCCCATCACTCTCGAACAAGACTCCGAGATATTTGAACCCCAGTAAAAGCGTAATTTTTAATGATTATGCTTTTACTGGTCAAATGAACTGGTCCAGTTTTTAACTGACTTTGATAGTGGCATGGTTGAAGGGTCAGACAGGCTTGTCTGAGTATTAGCGATTTTCCATCCCAACCATATCTTGGGTTTATAGAGAATGGTCCAAAAAGATAAAATATCCAGTGAGCAGCAGTTCACCGGGTTAAAATGCCTTGTTGATATGAGCAGTCAGAGGAGAATGTCCAGACTGCTTCAGTCTGATAGGAAAGTAACCGCTTGTTACAGCCAAAGTATGCAGAAGAGCATCTCTGAACTCACATCACTCTGAACAAATCAGATGGGTTGAATCAGCAACAGAAGACCACACCAAGTGGCTCTCCTGTCAGCTAATAGCAGGAAAATGTGACTATTTTTACACAAGTTCACCACAACTGGACAATAGAAGATCAGAACAACATTAACTGCTGACTTAATTTCTGCTGCACTATTCAGTTAAGGGGGGCAACATTTGGCGTAAATAACATGAAAACATGGATCCATCCTACCTTTTCAATGGTTCAGGCTGCTGTTGGTGGTGTAATTGTGTTACAATTAGTACAAAATGAGCATCGTTTAAACACCACAGCCTACCTGAGTATTGTTGCTGACAATTTCCATTCGTTTATATTCATACTACAGTGTATTCATCCTCTGGCAGCTGCTTCCAGCAAAAGACTGTCCATGTCACACAGTTCTAGTTTCTTGAACATGACAGTGAGTTCAAGATACTCAAATGATCAATAGGCAATCACCACATCTCAATCCAACAGAGCAGCTTTGGGAGATTCACATGGTGGATGTGCAGTCTCTCCTCTCTTTCTCTCTGAGGAATGTTTCCAGCACCCTGTTGAATCTATGCCACAAAGAATTAAGGCAGTTCTGATGACAAGAGGTGGTCTAGCCTGGTACTATCAAGATGTACCTAACAGCCATTTCTAACTGTGCTTTTAATACAGTGATTTGCCAAAAATTGAGAAAATCTTTAAAGAGATAATGTTATCTCCTCGCTGTTTACTATTCAGCATTGCATGGCATCATAATTTACAGCTAGGCACCGTAGTAAGAAACAAAACCACCAACAACCTGACAGTGACTATATAGGTATGTAGTATTCCTTTCAACCAGAGCTTGAAAGGCCCATGCTAAACTATTTATCTACATCTTTATCTACAGTCATTATCAATACATATACATGTCTATCTTATCTCAGCCCTGAGGGATAAGAGGAAGTTATTTTCCAAAACAAAGGCACCTTTCAACTGTTACAACCCACAGTGTAGAGTACTGAGCTCACTGAGTAGCTTAGCAGGCTCCACAGCCATCTATCACAGCAAAAATCAAACCAGCTCAGTCTCAGGTCTTGTTGAATTCAAGTGGATATAAATGCAAGCAACTCATCTCATTTGTACAATGATTCCGCAACATTACATCTATTGACTGCCATTACATTTCTTTATGGACTTTTCGTGTGTGTGATTGGAGCGAGTTTAAAAGTTTGTGATCGTTTTCAGCGAGATTATTTTAAATTATTCATACCAATGTTCATCAGGGAATTGCTTTCTATCCATTACAATATTGGTTTATGCAAAATAGGGAACAACTGGCTGCTGGGAAGTGAATGTGCATCAGTGTGTTTGTGTGAGCGGCGTTGTGCACGTGTGTTTGGGGTTAAGCAGTGAAGGGCTTTCTGTCTATGGCTTTGATTCATTCAAATGTGTGTTATTTGTAGATGGAGTAAAGATTTGTCCTGTTATGTTAAAATTAAAGTAAAATAACGAGTCGGAGATAAACTTCTCACAGGAGTCATGTGACTTCCTGATTTAAGATTTCTGTTTGGTGCTTCAGAGTGTTTTCACACAACGTAATATTACATAATTTTCCAATTTGTCTCTTTAGTGTTTGTGAGGCTCCTGTGTGATTGCAACAGCCTGGGTGTATAATAACTAATTTTGCATCTCTACGGAAATGGAAGTGTTTTTGCATCATAAATTTTATGAAATAAAATGCAATAAAAAATAATGTTAAAACCTTTTTTTTTTTTTTTTACTGTTTTTGCTGTTAATAATAAAGAGTAAGAAAATTGTCTTTCAGTCAGAACCATTATAGCCAGAAGAAGACTTCTATTTCCATCTAGAGTAGTTTATATTTGGTGGCATGACTCTCTTCCGGACCTCCCCACACTTTTATGTGATTTCCTTGAATGCAGGTGTCAGAGAGAAGCAGCAAGGCCCGCAGTAATGATCAAGCCAGATTCAGCACAAAGAAGGCCCTCAGATCAGGGTGAGGTGAGGTACTAAACCAGTAAAAAAAGAAAAAAGAACAGCTTCCTTATAAGAGATACCCATGATATGTGACAGAAGGATAGCAGTAAGAGTGAAAGGGAAGGATTACAAGACGGTAGTGAGACCTGCTATGAAGTACGGACTGAAGATGGTGGCACTGACAGAACACAGGAGGCCAAGCTGGAGGTAGAGGAGATGAAGATGCTCAGATTCTCATTAGGAGTAACCAGGATGGACAGGGTTAGAAATGGGTTTATCAGACGGACAGCTCAGGTTGAGCAGTTTGGAGAAAAGGGTTGACAGGCCAGGCTGAGATGGCTTGGACATGTGCAGAGGAGGTTATGGTGCATATATTGGACAATGGATGATGAAGATTGAGCTGATAAGCAAGTGGAAAAGAGAAAGAGGACAGAGAAAATTCATGAATGTAGTGAAGAAGAACATGAAGAGGATTGGTGTGGCAAAGGAGGATGCAGAGAATAGGTTGCGTTGATCTGGTGTGGTGAGCCGTAAAAGGAGCAGCTGGAGGAAGAAAAAGAAGAAGCTGCAAACAGCTGATCTGACTGGTGTTAAGGTTTACTTTGACCTGCTTGAACTAATGCTTGATTTATGGACAATTTTGAATAAATCCAACGTTCAAACTGAAAGTTATTAAATTAGACAATTAATTAGGTTAAGCTTTGAATCTGTAGGCTGAGAGATGAGCGTCCTGATTGCCATCTGATTCCAGTTTGTTGCATGCATGTAAACAGCCTGTGTGGCAAAAGAAAAAGGAATTGCATTTGCTGAGATACAGTCACAAAAACATCAGCTATTGTATCACAGTGAATAAGCTTTTTTTTGTACATTTTCTTTTTAAATCAATATGCATTTGGAAAAAAAAGACAGATTTTGGTACAGATAGCTGCATGAGAAGGTCTGAAAATTGCCTGTTATCAACAGGAGTCATTATACTAGCTCATTCATTCCCAGATTGACCTGGTGGTGGTAGCGATTTGCTACCATGCTTTGTGGCTGTTAGTCAATTTAACCAAATTTTAAAGAGACATTTTCCGTTATGTGGGACTCGCTGTACTGTTTTGGCATATGTCCTGCAACTCTCTTTTACTGGTGCAAGCAGCAGATGAAGCAAAGAAAGATGCAACAATACAGTATTTTTTATGTGTGTATTATTAAACTAAATTAAGTGAGAGAAGTTCCGCTGGCCATTGTCATATTTTTGTAATCAAAGACAGCCGAACCAAATTCTGATAGAGTCACAAATTTAGGGTGGCTATGATTCCCTGACATACCATGGGAACAAATCAGGGACTCAGCAGGTACTCAGTCGAGTAGTCTACATGCAAACTAGATGCCCAAGTTTATAAAATCTGTGTCACTTGGCTTGCAATGTCAAAATGATCTTGGTCCTCTGAGCCTCACGATTTCCTTTAGATGCCGTGCTTCTCCTCCTGCTTGCAGTTACGTATGTAAAGTAGATATACAACAGTCACCGGAAGACACGGAATGACTATTGATTTTTCGAGATCATAAGGATGGAAGTTTATCAGCAATAGACACTGCTGCAAAGAGTGAGCTGTCTCGTTGTCTGGTTCAGGGGGTTAGAAAAATGTGACCCTCACTGATTAAATTACCAGTCACTGATGAAACAACATTTGGAAGTCAGGATGATATAAGTCTGAGCTGTTAGACACAACAGCGTTCCCATCTACAGCCAGATAACATGTTGCACAGCTAAAGAAATCTGGCATCTTGACAGAGTACGCATGTCCATGTCTATGGTGTGTCTTAACGGAATTAAAGAAAACTTTCACCTACATGTTAAAAGGACCAACACACAAGCTGATGGAAGTCTTCTACTTCTACTCTCTGTATTAGGTCACTCTTGTTTTTCTTACCTTACCTTTAAGTTAAGGTATTTTAACTTAATTGTAGTGTAGGCCGAGATCATCAAGCTTTCCTTAACGTTACCACTGTATTTACAAATTTACCATTTGTAAATACAGTGCAGTGAAAAAGTATTTGCCCTCTTCTTGATTTCGTGGTTGTTGTTTTTTCCTTTCTTTCTTTGTGGGGGGTGTTTTTATATTATAAAACACATTATTATATTAGACAAAGATAATCAGAATGAATAAAAATGTGGTTTTTGAAAAAACATTTTATTTATAGAGGAAATAGCAACTTGAAAAAGTAACCTGCCCCATTTTTAAAATCATAAATTAACCGTGATTAACCTTTTTTTTTTTCTTTTTCTTTTTTTATCTGAGTTCAGTTTCACCAGTCACGCCCAGGCCTGATTTAAACCTGTTGAATCAAGAAATCACTTCAGTCGGACCTGCCTGACAAAATGAAGTCGGTTAATGTCATGCGCCGTGGTGCGCGGGCACGAAAGGATCCAGGCGCAGACTCCGAGCTAACAAAAAGACACTTTAATAAAACAACGAAAGGCGACCCGGGGAAAGTAGAGAGCAAAACAGAAACTAAAAATCCGGGGAAACAATGACACGAGGAAGCCGGGATCGGGACGGCGGGGGGTTGCAATAGAAAGGGGAGATGATTACTAGGGAGCCAGGAAGCGGGGAGAACATATCAGGACTGAGTTAGAGTAGGGGCTTACGATAGAACGGGACCGTGGGAGCTCGGGAGGGAAGTGTGGCAGTCCGTGGGGGCAGGAAGTCCGTGGAATGGCGAGTGGGCCAGGTGAGCACCGCGAGATCCAGTTGAGCCGGAGGACAGGCAGGTAGCAGACGCCGAGTAGAAACCTGGACAGAAGTAGGCAGGTTAAACAAAGTTCCAAGCAGAAGAGAATGCACACTTTTCGTGGAAGTCTGGTTACCACTGTGGGGATGACTACGGACTGGCGTGGAGCATCCGTCAGCGCCGGATTAAGTGGATCTCCGTGTAATCACCGGGATGGAGAGCAGGTGTGCTGGTGATGGCCCAGCCCGGGGGTGTGGCTACCCGAGCATCACGCATTCCACAGACACAGGACCACGGACCATGACAGGTTAAAAGATCTCAAAAAGCAACACATCATGTCACAATCTGAAGAATAGCTGAGAAGTCATTGAAATCTGCCAGTCTTGAAAGGGTTACAAAGGTATCTCTGAGGTTTCAGGACTTCTAAGGCTTTGGGACTGTGTGGTTCTCCCAGCAAACCACAGAGAGAGCCATTATACACAAATCCTCCACAGAAAGGTTGGAACAATGACTCATCCAAGAGGCTGCAGAAGAACCAAGAAGAACAACATCTAAAGAACTGCAGGCCTCACATGTCACAGTTAAGGTGAGTGTTCATGCAATAAGAAAAAGACTGAGCAAAAATGTCTTCCATGGGAGAGTTCAGAGGAAAACCATTTGTGACTAAAGAGAACACACAAGGCACATCTCACATTTGCCAAAAACATTTTGATCATTCCCAAGACCTTTGGAAAAATAGTTTGTAAACAGACAAGAGATAGTGATCAAACCCCGACAGCAATCCATCTCTGAATGGCTCAAAAAGAAAAAAGAACAAAAACCCAAAATGAAGGTTTTGGAGTGACCTAGTCAACGTCTGATTGAGATGCTTTGGCATGACCTTAAACAGGCTGTTCATGTCTGAAAACCCTCCAGTACTGCTATATTAAAACAATTCTGCAGAGCGCTTTCGGCCAAAATTCCTCCACTGTGATATAAAAGACTCATTGCGGTTATCTCAAACACTTTATCAGAGTTCTTGCTTTCAAGGGTGGCACAGGGAACAATTACTTTTACACACAGGATAGGTTTGGATAGCTTTATGTCTTAAAACCTGAAATCATTATTTAAAAACTAGATTTTGTATTTACACAGGTTATCTCTGGACAGTATTAACATTTGTTTGATGACCTAAATCATGTTAGTGTGACAAGTCAGGAAGGGAGGAAATCATTTTTATAGCACTGTAGATGTAGTGTAAATAAAGAAATTCCACACATATACATGTAGGTATTGATTGTATATGAGAAAATACGATATAAACTGGCTATAGTCAGATAATAATCATGTATCTTTCACTGCCTGCTGTGCCCAAGAAAAAAGAAATAACTGTGTATATCAAATATGTCGATCTAAGAACAGCATCTAGGGGGGACTACGGATGGGTGAGTTGGGTGACTTTAGCACACATCGTTATCCCTCCAGAATTCATACCTCCCCCTTCATCACTCGGCGTTATCACTGCGATGATCACGAGAGCAGGAAGAAGAAGAGAGGCAAGAGGGAGCATCGGGGATGCAGGGTGGGAGGAAGAGGAAGGTTCTCAGAAGTCAGATAAGAGAGCCCAGACGAACCCTCTGCTCATCCCACTTGTTTTTAATATCAGGAGGGAATATATCATATGCTGTGTTGTCTTGGCTACGGCAGCGATGGTCTTTGAGTTAGCAGCATCTCATACGAGGCAACTGTGTTCATTTGCAAGCTGGGAGGAGTTGAAGGGGAAAAGAGGAGGAGTGAGTGCTCATCTGACGCCATTGTTTCAACACTGACTAGTGTTTGTTTTTATGGGAGTGCAGGGTCCATGTGCAGAATCTGCAGACATATGTTGTGTCAGTGAGCGGCCGGGTAGCAAAGGAGAGGTAGAAAGAGAATTGTATGGATGTTATGAAATAAAACCAAGAGAATGTGCTTTGATATTCATGTCTCTGTGGGTCTGGTGGTGATATAACGCATGTTCTGAATTTTTTATACCAGATGAAACGCAGTATGTAGGCTACATACCACAGTATTGAAGCAGCATTACTTTGAAAACAGTAATGCTAGGTCTGTACTTGGGGAAAAAAATGAGACTGCTTGACATGAGCTTGTTTCCATGGCAAAATCTCCTCTTTTTTTTTTTTTTTTGTTCCTTGATGCTGTCCTTTCTCACATTTCGATGTTACATAAACCAACATTCTTTGTTTGGCTTTTATTTAGCTTTTCTGCACGGTCCTTTAGATTGAGAGGCATTTAAAGGCAGTTGAGGTTATTGATTTAGAGCCGTAACTGGCAGCAAATAGTGATGGCGGTGTTGCGTGGGTAGAAATTATGAAAAAAGACTAAAACAGTAACTTTAAAAGCAAGGACAGAGTCATTGTTACTCCACACTGGAAAGTTTGACCTACAGAATTGTTGAAATGAAACATCATTTGAATGGCAAATAAATAAACTATAGATTTTATATTATAGTTGATAGAAATATATTCTAACAGTGATGCTTGCAGGTCTGTGATTGGATGCAAACCTCCAGCTCATGCCAAAGTTATGTTTAGATGTCAGAAGTTCTACACACCCATCCTTACTTTCTACCTTAGAAAACAGGGGCACATTGCTTATTCCTAACAATGAATGCTGGCATTCAAGCTAAACTATAATGAGTCTCAGTTTCTGGAGAAATGCTGTTATTAAACTAACTTTTTAGCTGTTTGGGAAAAGCCTTTTTGAATGTTTTCATAAAACTACTGAGTGATATAAGGTATTTGCCATAATAGCAAAGACCCTAACCCCTAATGACCAGTTGTTTTTATAATATAAAATAAGTTTTTCAGGAGCTGGAGCTTAGGAGCAGGCGACTGCGAAACAGTTAAGTCTCTTTTCAGGAACGCTGCCAGACTGGAGAAAACGAGTAATGAATTCTTTCCATCAGTTTGCAGGTAACGGTGACGACGAGCAACAGGTGAGTTTTATTCACAAACAGGAACGTCTGGAGGTTAGAAGATCCTTTAGTTGTTTCCCAGGTGAGAAAAGCAATGTCAAAAGCTGACAGGAAGGTACAAGGAAGGTACAAGGAGCAAACTTTAACGACCACCACGACTGGTCACAGCGATCTTGTGGAGAATGGAGTGTCAAGCCGTTCCTTGTATACAGCGAGGTGCCTCCTGTGACTGAAGCCTGCCCTTCTCACCACCTGACGAGAGAAAGAAGAAGGACGAGTGGGAGAGAGTGAAAAGGAAAGAAAAGGAGAAGAACCAGGCCTTCTTTTTATGAGTTTGGTATGTTAAACTCACTGCCCTCCACAGAGCCAAGATCCAAAAGGTGATTTTTAGGCATCGTTTAATCACGCCAGAATTTTATCTTACCACCCTAAAAATAATTATTATTTTTAACCATAATTATTGTTATTGGAGCCATAATGAGACTTCGGTTCAGACACTCTGGATACTCTTAAGCTTAATGTTTTCAGGGTTAATGTTGTGACCTGGCATATTTTAATCCAAACCTTGATTTTCTACAAAACTACACAACAAGTGAAAACAAATTGAAAATAACTGCAACATAAAGAATAAACCAGCTGTTGTCTCTGTGTTTAGAGAGTTATGATTGTTTGTTAACTTTTTATTCTAAGACCTCCCTTCGTAACCCCATGATTAATGTTACAACACTATGAACTAGGGGTAATTCCCAATGGCAAAGTCTCCAGAAATATGTGAATAAAGAGAAAAGATGCCCGTGAAAGATCGCAACGCACTTGATGATTGTGAAACAGCTTTAAGTCCTCATGGACTCACTAAGTGGACCCATGAGCAGAGAGACCGGAGTTGGGCGAGTGTGTTACCGTAGACTAATAGGTGTTTTTCCCAATGGCTGCATAATTCCAGTCTGAAAGTCTGGAGCAATAAGTCAGAACTGTTACCTTCCCTCCACATCTCTTCAGGTTTAAGTGTGTTGACTTTCTGTCCAGAAAAAGTTACAGTATGACTTACTTAAAAGGTAATACAAGCGTGTAACACTAAAGATTAAATTGTATTAATAATTCAGGTGGACTATTTTAAACAAGCAACCAACATTTAGCTTCAAAGAATATTATGAGATTAGAATTTGAATATAAAACATCATAAATAATTTTTAAAAGGCTTACCCAGCCTAAAAACTGCACTTGTAGGCTGTAATATATTATATATGCATGTACATGTAGTCTCAGTGGTTGTGATATTTCTTGATATTCAAAATAACTATACAGAGAAACGTATGGTACATTGTTTTTTAAAAGTTGCATGCTCATAACAAAAGTGTCCATTCACTAGATAGATAGATAGATAGATAGATAGATATCACTAACTGAACATTTTCTCTAAGATAAAAAAATGTCCATTAGCATCTATAGACTGTAAATAAAAGATAGACATGGCCACTGTGTTGTCACCCTTTTGGTACGTGAGGTCCAGGCTTCCAGTCTGTCCCTGCCATCTCGCTGCTACACAAATCACGCAAATCTATGTATCTGCATATCATTTCACATCATATCAAGTTCAAGTTCAAATTTTATTCGCCACATGCAGTGGCAGGTTGCCCTGCAGTGGAATGAACCCGCCCCCCGACCTTACACACACAACACAGACATCACATGGGGATACAAGTCAGAGAACGGTTGCATTACAGAAAAAAACACTGAAATGTACACTACAATGGGAAAGTACAAGAGGAAAAAAAGAGACCTCTACTCATGCTGGGCTATAGGAGGACAGCATGAGAACAGGAAACAAAAAAACTCCTCTGCACAGAAAGCACATAAATGTCCACAGCACAACATTATAGAGCACGTGACCAGCAACAGGGTTGGGTAGGGGGTGAGGAGTAATCCCAGGCAACACAGCAGCCATCCTGCCACTGTGCCGTCTCTCCAGCGCGGGCCCAGACCCGCCTCGTGTTCCCAGGAGGCAACAAGCATTGAAGGCATTGGAAGGGGAGGGGGGGATGTGTGAGTGCTTATCAGTGTAAGTGTATGTGTGTGCGTGTCCATAGTTCAGCTGAGACAGTGTCCTTCGCCCTATCAGGCTAAGTTATCAGGGAGTTTTTGTTCGGCTCCAGCCTTGAGCCCACAGCTGGCACCGAGGGGATATCCGCATTATGATGTTGATGTTGTTGATGTTGATTTTTCTTTTATGCGAGCAGCTCATGAGAATTTCAAAACTGTTCTTTAACACTCCAACACTGGTCTCTCAATCTCCCGTTGGAGAGCCGCGAGCTTCTTTTTGATGGTATCAAACTTGCGCTCCGTGGTCTTGTCATTCTTGTGTTCAGAGAGCCGAATCGACTCACGACTGCAGTGAGCTGTTCCGCGATGTAATCCAACTTTCGCTCAGAGGTCTTATTCTGAGTATTCACGGCAGCCGTAAGCTTCTCCAAGGTCTTAACCATGCTGCACTCAGTGAGCCCATTCTAAGAAGTCGCGCCTCGTCCCATCGTTTCAATCCCAGCGGGCAGCCTCGGGGGGGGGTTGAACAGCCGGTTCCACTTTCTTAATTCTCCGATAAGCCAGGGCCAAGCCAGCTCCGATCAGCAAGAACCCTGTTATCATGGTTCCGAATAGGTAGATAAAAAAACCTCTCATAGTCTATGCAACCACATTTCTGTTTTCAACGCTTCAAGCAATTACCCAGCTGGTTTCACTTGTCAGTGCGGAAAGCTAAGTTCATCTTTTGTAAACAGGCAACACACACAACAATACCCTGAAGAACGAATTAGGTTGTTTCTGAAGGTAACATTGTGTTTCTACTTGATAGCAAGGTTTGCCAAAAGAAAAGGAAAAATCAGCCTATTTAATTTTTTATTTTGTTAAGGTAGATTTTTCTATTATTGCTGTAAATACTATAGAGAAAAATACTATTGTCATCATCGTCCCCATTAATGAAAAAATGGTCTTGTATAGAGGGCAAATCTCTATACAGCCAAGTTCTGACTGCCTGTATTAAAGCCCTCACAGAAAAGTGGAGGCTTTTAAAGCAGCGGGCACGCGGCCACGGTGAGTCAATAGTATGATATGAATGTAATATCTTATGTGTTTACATACATTTGGCCATAGAGTGTATTTATAAAGGTAGTGGACCTTGTATTGTAACTTTTGTCAGCGTTGCTGGGTTCAAAACAAACTGCTGTAGTCAACAAGTATTGAGAGTTTGCAGCGTGTGCCCTACAAGACACCCTATCTGCGCGATATAGCGCCTTTAGCCCTCTGTCATGACACAATCTTCTCTTGCTTGTAAATTCAGAAATTGGATTTATCACTTTGTGAGTGTGGAGCAGATGTAGTGAAAAGCCTAAAGGCGGCATTGGCATCCAAAGCTTTGTGTCTATCACAGCTCTAAGTGTTTTTATACCAGTGGTATTTTGCATGAGGAGAAGAGAGAGGTTTTTTGTTGTTGTTAAGGTTTATTGAATTTTTTAAGGCTGAATGCAGATTTATTAATATTACTCTGCCTCATTATTTGCATAAGTTACTGGGTGTACTGCAAGAAAAAAACATTTATATATATATATATATATATATATTATTGGTCTGATGACTGTGGCTGTT
The DNA here is from genome assembly GCF_057382275.1 of Copadichromis virginalis. Lineage (NCBI taxonomy): Eukaryota > Metazoa > Chordata > Actinopteri > Cichliformes > Cichlidae > Copadichromis > Copadichromis virginalis. The sequence goes on along the minus strand of NC_140632.1, from coordinate 5,101,873 downwards.
TTTCCCAGCTTCTCTCGATTTTGCCGTCCTGCTGTTCTGTTGTTTCAGTTCTGTTGTGTCACCTCACTTCATGCTTTCTATTATTTATTGCCTAATCCATTTTCATTGTTCCTCCTTCTTTCATTTTATTTTGACAACGTGTTGGGCTGCAACTCTGCACTTTTTTGGGGGGAATATTTATGCTTGTATTTATCACTGTCTTATATGGTCCCTCAGAGTGGTGTTGTTTTTTTCCCATTACTGCGTGAACGTTATTCTTTATCCCCTCCCATTCCCACTCAAGAGAAAAATCTCTCTCCTCCAAGGTTATGCTTGTAAATAAGAGTTTCTTTTTCATCGACCTACATGCATAAACAAATTGAGTTTTTGTGAGTCTCCATGCTGCCAAAGGAATCTTTCAGTTGTCCTTGGGATTCAAAGCTGGCAAAGACAAGAACCATATCATCCTTGGTTAAAAAATAAATTAATAAACAATAATAATATGACTGAAAAATAAAAATGTGCAGGAATAAATTATCATACATATTTTTTATGAATAAAGCTCAAATGGTGGTGCTAAACACTGAAGTCAAGGGGTCCTTTGTGTTACTGTACCGGTTAAAACCCCGGAGAGGTGTTCCAGTAGAAGAGAGCCATATGTTTCCAGTGGCACTTTGAATTCACAGATGACGATGAAAATCCCAGGAGACTAAGAGCTTGTTTGCTTGTGTGTATTTTTTTGAGGGAAAGAGAGTCGGATATTGAGGGAAACTGCTCGGGAGTGTGTGGCAGAGGTTCACCACAGCTGCAGCGGTTACCCAAGTCGGCACAGAGCAGGGTCACCAAAAGCAGAACAGAGCGTAAGCCAATGTGCCACAGCTGAGGCCATCTGCACGGTGAACTGGCCTTCTCTCTGGGAACAAGAGAGTGTGCTCTCGAACCACATATGGGATGTCACATATCTGTGTCAATCATTCATGACTGCATTTTGTGTCTTGGATTAGGAACACAAGTGGGCGCTAAGGGTCTCTTGACTTGGGTCTATAGTTTTCTAATTTTAGACAAACCCTTAAAAAGGTAAAATCCAATCCTTTGGTAATTCATCTCTGTCTCAAGTCCATTTTGAATGCACTTAACCTCTAAATATAGGTCACCTTGGAGAGCTGGATGCCAAATGGCTGCAGCGCATGCCGTAATACCCTCTGATTCCATGTCAGTGAAGGACCTGTGGTGCCTTTCACACCCCCTCTGCCTCTGACCTTACATTTCAGTATCTGAAACAATAAATCAAAACATATTTCAGTATCAGTATTTTTTTTGTAAAAAGATATGTACTAAAGTAGCTGGAAACCCAAGTCTGCTGCAAAACATGCTTAAGCAAGAGTAAATCTAAAAACTAAAGGGGTCTATTTTCAGTTACTGTTTGGTAAACTAGTCTGTAGTTGTGGCAGTGTAGCCTTTATGAATTGATAGACTGTGTAGTGTCAACAACGCAGTCGTGGGACTGCTTGCAAAAACTGGCTTTATTTTCTGTAAGATGTAGCAGCAAAATCAGTGAACACACACAGCAGTGGGCCACTCTTCCATCCTAGTGCGGAGTCCATGCAACTCTCGTTCACAATTTATAACAACATAAAAGTATAAAAACAATGATGAGGTTTCCCTCGACTGCCACTTCAAAATCAAATGTAACAGCGGGATAAAACTGAGATGAGTATGAAGCCAGGTATGCTTAAAAATAAACCGAACTGATAACCACTTATAATATTTAAATCCCCACTACGAGAGATAAATTATCAATTACAAAACACGTATTCTTACAAAAGTGCATTTTCCATCCCTGTTTACCAAGTGAAAACACATTCATGTGTGGTATAACTGATAAAAAGGCAGCTTAAATTACTCTTTTTCTTGTTCAAAGTAATCAAAACCATGATTTGGACCTTTAACCTTATGAATGAATACGTAGCAAAGCAAAATATAATATATTAAAACATATAATTCAGCACAGGGAAAAGAGCTATAGAGGAATGGGCCTTACTAGTGTGGAGTCCATGCAACATGCTCGCTAGTGGTGTCCCACTGATTATTGCTCCACTAAAACAGTGACATATAGGACCTTAGTATTACAGAAATTCAATTTAACCTCCTAGGACCTGGCGTCCACATATGTCGACATCACATTTTGGGTTGTCTAGACCAAAATACTAAATTTTGCTCTACAGGGGCCTGATATACTGCCACTGTGGATGTGTGGATCTCATTTCTGTCAGAAACAAAAAACAGGTAAAAAAAAAAAGAAAAAAAAAAGAAATCTGGCAATTCTTTGTTTTTACATTCATCAGGTCCCAATATGCCCAAATATCAAAGAGAAGTTAAAAATGCATGCCATTGGAAGAGTTCAGGTCTTAGGAGGTTAATGAAAAAATAAATAAATAAATGCAATGCAGTTTTGAGAAAGTTTACTGCAACTCACTCAATGCGTTACATCTCAGCTACAGCAGTAAGGTGGTTAAATAAAGAAAAAAGATACCCGTGTCCATTGGTAATAAAAGAATATGTCTGCAAGCGTAACAGTGGTGCATATGATGTATATTTTTTCAATAGCTGGAGCTGTATTGTGCTTCACTACATATTATTTTCATTCTATCCTTGTGCTTAAAATATACTCATCTTTGAGAACAAAGCTGAATAGGGGGTGGGGGTTATGTAATATATGTTCTTAATGTGAACTGATTCACCTATTCACATGGGTCACGTGGCTTTATGCTTAATTTCGTGCTTAGGAAAAAGCCAGGCTCTAGTTTAGACTTTCAGGTGAAGATCAGGCCTGAATTTCTATGCATTGCACACTTCTTCCCTGGCTACTTTATATGTTAGCCAGTCTTCGCACTCCATGATTGCAAATGAGTGAAGTCTAACATAACCCAGCTATGATCTAGCGTGAGACATGTTGTGCTGGAGGATTCGAGTGTGAGAAGAAGAGAAATCGCCTCCGGAGAGTAAGCATCCCACTAAATTTCCTGTGCAAGCAAGAAAGAGAGCACGGGAAAGAAAGAGGGCATGAAATATAGGGAGACAAAAAGAGGATAATTTGCTCTGACATTTTAGAGTTAATACAACGTGTGTCAGAACAGTTCTGCATCGTTGTGACTTTACAGGAGGTGACCTCCACTACTATTCATGGACTAAATCTACTTCCACAAGTACAGTTTGCAGAGTCAGGGACATCTGCAGCAATACTGTACTTTACAGTATGTTGAGGTTTGTGTGTTTTTTAATCATATAAAAGCTGGTCTGACCCTGCCTGTCGCTGTGAATGTGAAAAAACGACTCATTACACAGTTAGACATCAGCAGATCTCCACTTTCTTCCTGCTGCCTACATGCATTTCCTGCTTTGCATACTTGACGCAGCTTGTGTTTGAAAGCTCAAGTATGTGTGACGTATATATCAAAGTATAACTCCATGCATCCAGGCATAACCTTGCCCTACCTATATGTACTCCTTTAATTGAAGCCTGTTACATTACATCATAAAACACTTCCTGCATTAGCTTCTCATCCTGACGAGGCAAATGATCTCTTTATCCCATCTGCTGGCTGACATGCATGCAGAAGCTTCCCAAGTCCATCAGTCTAACTGCCTAAAGTCATTATCTGCATGATCAAGGGCTAGACGGAATAAAGGCCACATGCAATTCTCACTTGAAAGTGTAAAATGGCAGAAGGGCCCACTGTGGTGGGTGCAATGAAGGAATGTCAAGGTTAGGTCAAGGTTAGGGCTGCGGGCTAGCATGTTTAAGTGCCGGTTGGAACTTCCATTTAGCCTCATTTGGCCTTTGCCCATATGAGAAAAATACATTAATTCAGCAGCAAATTCACTATAACCTTGGTGAATTTCATATCTTCCTGCTAATTTCCCACTAAAATACTGACATTTTATATCTCTAAGTGCACAGACTGGAAAAATCAGGAGAACTAAGCCTTTAAGTCTTGGTTCATTTCAAGGTAATTTGAAGTCCAACTAACAGAGGTTTGAAATGTTCTAAAAATATGCTATTTATCAAAAAGAACATTAGAGCGACCTTAGTTTTCCTGTGTGCTCCACATGTGTATCATATTCATGTGTTGCAATTAGGAACATTCTTCTTGGTGGTGCATTGAAGGACGCTCCTTTAATCCAAGGTTGGGAAGCTTTTAAAACCACCGTCATTAGAAAAGGAAATTAGAAAAGCAAAGGCAGATATTCTTTATTTAAGCAGGAAAATATTTTTCTTTAGACTAAAAATCTCATCTGCAAATGTTCCCTGTCCAAAACAAGCATTTCAATCAGCAGTGGTTACATAGATAAGCAAAAAGGCTAAGTCTAAATACAAATAGACGTAGCAACATAGGATTTGGCAATTAAATCTGTTACTGTTCAAATCATTTAATTTTGGTACCTGGAGAGTTTGCCTATTGCCTATTATTGCCTATTATTGCTTTTATTCTGTCTTTTTGTAAATCTGTTTAGGACAATTTATCTTAAATTCATAGTGACAAGGCCGACTGTGTGGCAGAGGAGGACTCAAAAGCAGCTTTATTGCTGAGAACATACAAAATAACGTAATATAAGCCAGGAGAAAATACTCCAATTAACAGTATTTTATGGGAGAAAGAGGAGCTGGGACACACAGTTTGACGGAGAACACAGCAAAGGGGAAGGAAAGACAATGGGTGCATTTCAAAAGTACCTCCTATGTCCTAGTCCTATTCCTTGACCTTGATGAAAACATCATCGGTGTGTGAAAAGTGGGTAGGAGGATTGCTAAAAACTTAGGAAAAGAAAAGAGCTGCACACTGAGAATTGGAACCGCAATTATTACGGCCGCCACACAGATATTTCTGGGTCATGTCTTTCAGATGGGAACCTTCCTATCCTTCCTAAACAAAATAGACTATTGGAACACACCCTATGTATACACACTCAGGATGATGGCGGAACAAGTGGGAACAAGGCTGACACTAATGACAAGACAGATGAAACTGAGCTAGACATGACACACAAGAGACCAAAGACCACCAAACTAAAACAGGAAGTATTGAATGACCCTCTCAGGACATGCAAACTTGATGGAGAGAGAGAATATAAACATAGAGATGAGAGGAACACAATGGGAAATAGAAAAGGGGATTAACAAGTTGTCAACTAAAACAGAGAACCAAAGGCATGAAATACAACAAAAGGAACTCATTTAAAATATTGAAATAAACCGATAACCACTAAGAAGTAACAGAGAGATAAATACCAAACCAAGCCAAGTAATCAACCCCCAAAGTCAAAACCTGACAGATACTGAGGCGCCTATATACGTCTTGATCTATGCAATGTTTTTGAACTTTCACCAACACATGAATGGGAAAGAAAATGCAGAACCTCTGTTCAGTGCATAGTTTCAGCTGAGGCTCACATTCATCTCTAGTAGTTTCCCTGCTGAGCTGTGACAGAAGGATGCTCTGTAGAAGTCATGTTCAGGTTTGGAAAACATGATTAGGATAAGATTATGATGTTTTGATTGATGCACAGACTTTCAGCTTCAATTATTCAATGGGTTTAACAGCTGTTACAATTACAATCATTCTTTAAATCTGTTTTCATTATGAAACTGTCCAATTAGTTTTGCAGAATTTGGATGAATCTGAGCAGATAGTGTGGCCCTGTACACGTCACAATTCATCCTGCTCATGAGCAACGAGCCATTTCTCTCTCTCTCTCTCTCTCCATACTTTCCTCCTCCAATCATTCTAGTCAGGGTTGATCCAAAGATTTGTTTTTCAGATCTGTGGTGGCTCTTTTAGATGTTTTCTGACTAAATCTGATCTGGCATTCTTGTTCTTTGAGTGTAACCAGTGGCTTGCACCTTGTTGTAAAGGCTTGGTAGCTGTATTTACAGTCATGAACAAGTCTCACAGTGGTACACCGATCTTCTCAAGAGTGCTCTTGACTTTGAACAGATGTTGTGAAATTGTTTTTCTTAACAGCTGAAATAATTCAGAATTTCAGATCATCCAATTTAGATGTTTTCTTTGGTTTTTAAGAACATAATATATATAAGTTTTTGCCGTCTCTCTGATAGGATTTCTTTTAGGTTTTTCAACCTTAGTCACTTGCATCCACATCTCTTTGAACATCATATTGAGATTTCCAGTGAAAAGCTGCCAAATGCATCTTCAGCGCTTGCTTAAATTGTCACTGAGTGATGAAGGAGCAAGTCTCACGTGCGGATAATGTAAATGTTTGTTAAACCCCTTAAATTGAGGCTGAAAGTCTGCACTTCAATCACGTTGATTGATTTAAATGCACAGCAGTGCCGTACAGAAGCCAAACTACAAAAACCGGGTCATTGTCCAAATACTTATGGACCCGATCGTATATGCACTGACACTGTAGTCACACAAGCATGTCACGCAGGGTAATTGATTTCTCACACCTGCCATTGTTTCAGCCACAATTAGCTATGCTTTGTTTGTGCTAAACACATTTTCCTGACGTTTTCAATTAGGAAGAAAAACAGCACAAAAAATAAGTCATTAGGGGATGAAGATGAAGAGAACGTGGCTTTATCACAGCAACCTAATGGGTGTCATTTAGTCTAGTTTGTGTCATATTGCTTACAGTTTAAAAAAAATAGATTAATTGTGTTATTACCCCATCAGGTTTCAGTACTGTGTGTTGGCAGAATTACTTTATTATATGTTTAATAACCCAGTGCTTAATGTATACAATGGCTTCAGGCTGCCACTGCTTTTATTCTCTTACTTTTGTAGCATTTTATTTAAGGAGTCTGTTTTCCTCATACTGAAAATGCTCTAACTCAGGCCTCCCTGAGTTATGCCTCTGAGGCATCTGTGTACTCTGATACTGCAATTACTCCACTAGCTTCGTAGACGGATGACATAAATATTCACGTGAGACATATGTACAGAAAAATATTCACGATTTGTTTGATTGTACCAACCCCGCCTCCGCCGCCCTGTGAGCAGCAAAGTCGCCCCACAAACTCAATGAGCAATTGGAATTGCGCAATGTTGGGGCTTCACCTCTTTCTACTTGTTACCACAGGCCATCCTCTGAAGCATGTGGAGTTCAGGGCTGGCCAATTTAGATCCAAGCAGCAGAGACATCTTCTGACCACGGTTTCACCCAGCATAGATGCACTGTGTGCCAGAGGAGGAGCGCGTGGGAGGGGAGCGTGTATGTGCTGCTCTCTGGGTATTTCACAGACATGTGGAGGAAGAGAGAGAGTGACGCGCGTGAAGCCCCTGAGAGACATGAGCAGAATGCCAGGAGTAAGAATAGTGACAGCAAAAATTAAAATATGTCAGCCTGAAAAGTGCGCTTACGCCTGCGTGTGCATGCAAACTGCAGAGCGTAACTGAGCGTATGCAGAAGAGTGGAAAAATCCAGATTCACGCTGTGCAAGATAGTAGGATTACTAATGGATTTTCCTCATTGAGAACCAGCCGCTAATGAGGAAGCAGGGAGAGAGAGGGCAAGCAGCGGGTCGGCGGAGTAGGTCACAGGCAGAGATGATTGCTATGCAGGTTGCAGGTACGAGGGCCAGGATTACCACACTGGATTTGACGATTCGGAGGCAATCTAATTAGCTATGCTCTGTACATAATTTCACTTAAATTCATGATGGCAGAGAACTCTAGTAGAAGGGATCACTTTACATGCATAAAGACAAAGATGGAACAAGAGGGGGAAACAGGAGGAAAGCTGGATGGGCGCAAGGATTTTAGTGGTAATCACTATGCCTACAAGGTGGGTTTTTAATACGGTTCACCCTCAGATTTCATCTTTTTCATAGAAGCAATTTAGCCCCTGAAAAATATGTTCTGCATTGATTATACACCTCAGAGTTATTGTTGTCTTGACATCCAGATAGTGCACACTGTAGCGGAAAGACACTGCAGAAGAGTGAGCTTCTGAGCAAAAGGATTTTATTACAGAGGAGCAAGGCATGAGCTATCAGGAAGACAAAACTGAAGACTGGAGGCATACTGGAGGCATAAATACCCAAACCGATCTGACTGTTTTGACCAAATGAACCACGTCCAGTAGAATTTCCCTCAGATCATGTTATCCTGAGTATGCATTCTCAGTAGTCAGTGCAACATGTTGATACTGCTTTCTCATTTTAGCTGAGGTCAAGATGACCACACTCTAAAAAGTAATTCATCAGGCCTTTTACCACCACTTGATTAAATCCATAGCTGCAACATAAAAATTCTAATTTATTGATTAAGATAGACCTTCTAAGTTGCAAACTTTATTTTTTGGGTTGTGTTGAATTAATAATGTTGGTAATTACATTAAATTAATTTTATATGTAATTTGAAATTAAATCCCAATGTTAGTGGGTTCAAAATAAAATTCAAGTTGTAATTACTTAAAGAAATTGAATAGATAACTTATTTTTTTTCTTCTGATTTCAAATTCCCTCCCCTACCGACTTAACTAGCCCAGGCAAATTCACACATGTTGGGTTGCATGGTGCAAGCTTTTGTAAAAGACATTTCAAGGTAAGTAACATTTCATTTACAAATAACAGTTCTACCAAAGCAAAGCATTTGTGCTAGTCACCTGTAGTGGATTTGTGTATGATGTGATGCTCATACAGATAAGGAAATACTTTGCACTACCACATGTAGCTAATGCTAGCCATTCTAAACTTTAGCACAGCAGAGGATAAGACTTATAAAGTTTCATTTGAGTCTTCAGCTTCAGCTAGAGAGTGCAACTGTGGCTAGGAAAAGCGTGGTTAAAGTTCTGCTACACAGTGCAATCTAATTTCGATCTTAGGCTAATTTTGTTTTTCTTTTTACCAAAATTAGAAGCCTTTAAACTGTGAATAGTTTTGTCAGAGGGATAACCTAGAGGCTTCTTTTTTCCATCTGGCTCACCTATTTTATGTCTTTATAAAACTTGCATGACCTATACATTTTTTACAAAATGGGCTGGGAGTGAACAATGTGTAAATTCGAAACCTCTGCAAAAACAGGGTTGCTAAAACATTAGAGATTACACCACGGTTATGGTGGGGAAGTCTCCCTCGTCTTCACCAAGATTGTTTTTCTTCCCTCAAAACTTGGGGTAGCCTTAGATCACTTCTATCCTCTTTAAATAATGTATTAGAGCATTCATTAATGCAGTGTAGCTAATAGTCTGCAAGGTTTAATTCTTCTGTTTGTGTGGTCTACAGATAAAGGAGGAGTTCAAGAGAATAACCACTGTAAGCCTTGAATGGCTACACTTGACAATTGCACCCCAAAACTGATGGATGTCATTTTATCAAGGGGAGGAGCTAAGGGAGTGAGAATCAGGCAGATCAAGGACATGCTTCTTGAGGTAGGACAACCTTTAGACTTTGGGTAGCTTTGAAATGCACTTTGTTGTCAGTCACCCATGTATTTTATACTCATATTTTATTTTTTCTTAAATAGCACAAGACAATTGAAACAAGCAGAGAAGTAGCCATCTGCTGCCTTATCACTTTCCTTGGAGAGAAGGACGAGGACCTTTTCATGGAGTTTGGTGTAAGTAATTCAGCATTGTGTGTGTGTGTGTGTGTGTGTGTGTGTGTGTGTGTGTGTGTGTGTGTGTGTGTGTGTGTGTTCGTTCCATTGATCATCTGAATTCATTAAGATTCTATAATTCACTAACCTATTTTTTAAAATTTGCTTTACAAGGACACCGAAGAACTTAAGGCAGGTGATGAAAACTGCCATCATCAGTAACCGGTACACCCCTGGATCTAACCATAAGACTGCAACCATTGTGGTGGAGGAAACAAAAATCATGGAGGGCCAGAATTTCCCAAGGTGCTGTGTTTTGCTCATGGGCATAATATATGCTCTCAATCTGAGCTAATGCAAGGATCTGAAATATACTTTTGAAGTTGTTCAGAAGCTGTTCCTTGACCTTGATGGAACCATCATTATGTTAAAGATGTTGACTCTGTTTCAAATTGTTAGCTGTTTTGAATCCTGTATGTGTTAAATTGATCTTAAAGGTGTTTGCTGCATTGTGTAATAGAAAGATGCAAGATCTTGTAAAGTTTGGTAGGCATTGAAAGTTAACATTTACTGAACACTTGCATGGAAGTATTACTGCAACAAAATGTTTTCTAAGTAGATTTTTTTTACCAATTGAACACATTTGTTTCTGTGGTGTTAAATACATAAAGGCATATTCTATAACTTGGCTGTGATGGTATAAATCTAAATTTCTGGTTTATTTTCACTTTTTAAATACAAAGTGTTGAAATGCCTACTGTTAAAAAATAAAAAAGTTATTTGATTAAAAAAATGTTGAATGAATTCCTTTCTTAAAAGCTATTACAATAAAAAAAGAGAAAGCTAAAATGATGATAATAATGATGAAAATCAGCAACTTAATATTTTAAGTAATGAACTTTAAAAAATTGTTTTTGTAATTGCTGTAATTGATTACATAACACTTAAAAATCATTTCAAATAATGTGGAAAAAGTAATTGGAGGAACATAATTTTTATGAGTAAACAACTTAAAAATATGTTTTTAAGCTACCAAATATTACGTAAATGGTAATTAAAATCACCTTTGATTATGGAGGATAATTTAATTCCCGTAACTCAATATAGTTTGTTGGTTCAATCTAATTTCAACATAAGTTATCATAACTCAAAAAGAGTAATGGAAACTGTTGCGTTAATTTTTTTTGTTGAGCTTAAACAATAGTTTTTAGAGTGCAGGCTGAGCAGCAGTTCTCTTCCTAACCATATAAGGAAGGAATATAATTGATAAATGACATTTTTATGTCATTATTAAGTAAAGAGGCCTTAAAAATAATTTTTTCCTTAAAAATACAGCCATTTTTTAGGATATTTATAGAAAAAAGAAATATCGATTAGTGTGTAATTACATCTTCCAACAAACTGATGCATTCGCATTAATTTAGAAGGAATCCATTAAAAGTACACAGCAGTGGGCACTTTTAGTTTAAATTTAAAGATCACAAAAAAGAACTTTCCAACTATATATGAACATTTAAAATTTGTCCATGTATATTTTCATCATCTCCTTCTCATGATATTTTTCTCGTCCTCCACCACTGCTCTCTTTCCTCCCTGATTTCCACTTTATCCTCTTCCTCCTCACCTCAAGCCTCATTTCCTGAACTAAAGTCAGGGTTCTAACATACGAAAACCTCAACAAACATGGCTAAAAACAGTTTAATTGCATTCTCACTTCAGAGAAAGTTTCACCAATGCCAGCTAACAGGAGCCCAGAAATGTTCAACACCACACCTCAGTGTCGCTGTCATCAGACATGTGGTTCACTAACTCATCAACTTGTACTGGACTCCTTTTGCAAAGTTTTAAAGCCTCCTCTGAAGTAAATAGATATGGACACCTGGCATATTGACAGCTGAGGTAAACAACATCTTTTTTAATGCTAAGTGTTGATATTATTCAAATATCTTAAAATATAGTGTGTACAAAAAATATTTTATACACAGACAGTAGTAGCACTGCTGCCAGCTACAGTCATTATGGTAATAGTCTAAAATTCAATTTCCTCTCTCTTGACTGAATAAAAAGTATTTATCCTACAAAAGCTAACAAGGCTAGGTGGCTATGCACTTGAATCAAAAGAGGTAAGAAAACAGAATTTAGTTGACTAAAATCTGTAATCTACTAACATCTAGCAGTGAGATTTTACACACAGTTCCTTTTAACTCCAACTCAGTACCTCCAGTACCTCCATTCATGTTTTATACAACACCCTTTACAAAGAAAGTCAGACTATTTAGCATTTGCAAATTAGTTCAATGTGATATTTAATTGACAACTTCATAAAGGCAAGATATCAAAACCTAAAATAATATTGTTTCTGCTTGTGTAATTGTTTTTGCTATTTAAATATGTAATCATCTTGAATTTTAAGCCAGCAACAAATTTTGTAAAAGCTGGGACAGGGTCATGTTTCCTAATGAGGTGCATTGCGTGATTCTTACCATCCCTTTGGAGTGTTTGGGAACTTTGCTGTAGTTTCAAAGCAAAATGTTTTCTCTTCTCTTCTGCTGCGCCACACTTTGGGGTTCTTCTTCATGTTTTTTGGGGTTTTTCAGAAACAGTGGGAAGCTAATGCACATGGAAGGCTGACAGCTGCTTCAATATTGAAGCAATGTACACACAGGCAGTTATTCACTCGTTGTGCATCACTATGGAGCTGCCAGCTGGTTGCTTGCGGACATTTTGGACTCCAGTTTTCTCGGTGCTAATGTCATTATCTTGCTGAAATGAGAAAAACCCTATATGAAAAAGATAACCATGTATTAATGGGGGCCTATGTTGTTCTCAAACCTTTTGCATTAATCAGCATTACTGGTGGCTTCAACAAGCTAAAAACAGCGTCAGTTATTTCCAAAAGGAATTTCAAATTTTAAATCATCTGACTACAGGACCGAAAGGTGGTTATATTTCTTTGTAAGGTAGAGTTTTACTTGTATTTGTAGATGCAGCCACTAAACACCTTCACTAGTCATGGTTTTCAGAAGCCCATGCCATGCTTACCACTTTTTGGGGGGGTTGTTTATTCTTCTAATACAATCCTGCCTAAGAACTTAAAGAACACGCCCATTACATATTGATTGTCAGCCTTGTCCTTTGAGATTTATCTGTAATTTTGCAAATTTTTACTACCCCTAGTTGCTGTTTTTGCTGCTCTTTTTACACATAATTATTTACTGAACTGTTGCCAACTTACCTAACCTGAGGTGCCAGATGGTTTGATACACAAGGCCATCTGGAAGGCTGTCTCTGTAAAGTGTTTGGAAAAGGCCAGCACATTAAAAAAATAAAGAAATACTTACCAGGTGATTGGATAAACCATCTGTCTATCACTGCCTATAGCGGGCTAACTTTAACCAATCAGTAACTGTCAGACATAAAGCTTGCCGATGATTTTAAAAAGAAAGGTACACAGCCTGACGACCTTTGCAACCTGGCAAGCAGTCAGTATAATTAGCTTTGTAGTTAACATTTGGTTAACATTTGATTTTTCTTTCATCTCTGCAGGAATCATTTGTGCAATTGCGCGTTGTCAAAAAAACAGCAACCAACATTTTTTTTAGATAGCTGGCAGGTGATACAGTGTACCAATCCATTAATCAAAGTCAGTGCTTTGAGCTTTTAATCTATTGGTCAGTATTTTCTCATGGGACAACCTGACATTCAGACAAGCTGAGATTCAGATTTTCTGACTTACCTAACTTAGAGTCACCAGAACCTACCCCAACTAACATAGGACACAAGGCAGGATACAACCTGTACAGGTCGCCAAACACACAATCACACACACATGGACACCTAGGAGCAATCGCCAATTAGCCTAACAGGCATGACTCCACACAGCCACAGGGAGAACATGTGAACTGCACACACAAAGGCCCCAATCAACCAGGAGCTTTGAACGCAGAGTCTTTTTGCTGTGAAGTGACAGCAACTAACTACTGCACCAGCACGTCACCCACAACTCGGGATGTCTTGGGGAATAATAAGATAGTCGACTGTCATAACTCAAAAATATGCGTCAGCACGGCTCTTTGGCTTAATCGTCTTATTTCTGTGTGGTATGGCAGAGCATATGGGTAATGTCTTTGTAAGGAAGACGGCTGTAAAACTGATGAGGATTCAGACTTCTGGCTCCCTATGACAACTCTTGTGATCTGATCCATTCTTAACAGCTTGCGGTAATGCTTCCTGGGGCGAGGCACAATGAAAAGTCAAACATTATGTTCTCCTCTTTACTTTCTCAACTTTTTGCAAAGTTTTTCAGTGGGGCCATTTGGTCACTTTCCAGGTCAAGGGTCATAGGTTTGAAAGTTGAGGCAGAAATTCACATTTCTAGACACGCCTCACTTAACTGTGGGAAGAGGGCCAAAGTTTCCATAAGCTGTTATTTTGTTATTTTTAAGTCTTGAACAAGATGGTCTATTTAGCATGTTTGAAGTAAGACTGCACAGGACCCCAGCCGAGATTGAGCAATAGAAGCAGGTTTCTAACAGCAGGCAAAAAGCAGCATGTAGCCTGGAGACCTTGTTAGCCTCTCCCCTCTGATCAATGAAGAATGATAATGCCAGGGGCTAGGCACAGTCCCATGGGTGCCGCAGTCAGCCGACACATGCCAAAAGCACTACCCACCCAAAACGGATACGGCGTCAAAGACCAGCAGAAAACATGAGAGCTGCTCAGACCTTCATGTTAAATCTTTAAGATGTCATGTTTTATGTCTTACTGATCCTCAGTGGGTTTCTGAGAATGTAAGCCAGACAATGAGACATCAGCATGAGGGCTCGGATAAACTGAAGGCTGCACATGCTCATTATAAGAAAATAGAGGAGAAAAATGTCATCCTGTACCTTTATTGCACTACAGTAATGTGCAGGGCATCTTCATGCTGACCATCAGCCATTTTAATAACGTATGATGTTCATACATTAACATGCCAGCCCTCAGTACCACCAATGAAAGCCGAGTTTTTTAACCTTCATCCCAGGGAGGCATTCAGTGAGATCGTTTTCTATGCTAGCTTGCCCCCTAGCTGCAATCTTAGGAAAATGTGAGCAGTTTAAGTAATTAATATAATGTCTTGTTTGTTTGTTTCTTGCCTTAGAAATTACAAAAACACATCTAGGATAGTTGGGTGTTAAATTATTTTTGACTGGGTAGAACAAGGACTCAGAAGGTGCTGTTATTTCTGCAATCAAGCGCAACTTTGATTTTGAGCTGATATTTATTTTTATACTTTCCTGTTTATGAATGTGCACTGCTATGAGAAAGGCTAAGGTCAAGAACTAAAAGCAGATTTGGAAGAAGAGCGGGTGCTTGATCCGCAAGTAGTGTGAAAGCGGCATAGAAAACAAGAATGTATCCCTATGTTCAGGAACAAACGCCAACAAACTGCTTGATGTTTTGTTTGTTTGTGTTTTATATATAGATTTTGTTCATAAAGCACATGACAAGATTGTGCATTATGCAGAAAAATGTTGTAACAGTCATCATTTGAAGCAAGGTTAAATATAACTTTAAAGCCACTTTACATTTAAACCTAAACAGATTTTGAAGAGTTCAGCTCTGATCAGCTATCTAAGCCTGTGTTGTAGATACGCCGTCACATTTACAACCCTTTACAATAACCATTAAGTGGGGAAAAAACAAAAGCATTGCACACTTTTCGTGTTTATAATAATGAACTCTGCCAATTTTACCACTAGATGAGATTTAACTGCTTTGGACAAGGTCAGGATACTGGGGTCAGTGGAGAATCAAGTCGTCATTATGACAAGCTGGGCTGTAACAGTCTAAGAGACACAGGTTAATTAGTGGGATTCCTTGCTACTGTTGCCCTGCACCAGTGACTAATTTAATGGCTTTATTACTGTGGCTTTCTGCCTAATTAAATTGCTCTAATCTTATTTGCAAGGTATTGAAAGGTGCAAGTTCAAGGTGCTCCCATGAGCTTCGGGCTTGTCACAGTGGTAAGACATGCACACTCACAATCTACACATATGCAAGCTTGTATTCAATGTCAAACATAATCATTCTGCCAGGTGGGACGTCTTTATAAAACGGGAGAGCTAAACTCTACATAAAGTCCAGATGACACTTGCGTGAGAGACAACAACCAAGAGATCACTTCAGACGCTCTAACAGTTCAATAACAGCAAGTGAGTGCTTGTGAAATAGTGGACTATAATCAAGTGGTTCAGCTGACAAATGCTACAATAGACAGAGTAAAATTAAAAAAAAAACACTAGTGACAGTATTTATCCCTCTGGCAACAGACAGAACTCCTCAGTTGCTGAGAGACTGTTCAGTTCGCTGACTCCTCCTGCATGTGGTGACAGACGCCCCTGTCAGACAGACCATCACTCACTGTAATGGTGTCACCAGCTGAACAGTGCTGCTGTTTGGAGCTCTCAGGAAGCATAGCTGCATTACATGCCCAAGAGATCTGAATGCACAGAAGAAACAAACATCACAGACACAGGCTGTCATACTGACTTGCTTTTCCTCAGTGCAGTTGATTAGCATAACTGCTATAGGATGCTCTGTTTTCTCCACCATTTGAATTTGCCTGGGAAGGCAGAGTGAGCATTTAGAGCAACATGTGACTTTTTTTTAGGTTTTATGCACTCAGGGTGCTTGCAGTTTCATAACAGTCCTGCGTTTGTCTCCACAGAGCCAATGTCTGACATCTTTGATAGGGGTTGCCAGGCTGAGACTAGTACTTACACTATGATAAAACTAATATACTGTATATTAATTTGGTCACTCATTAGAATCATTTTCTTATGTGGGCGTGGTTGCCACAGGCCGTTAACTGAATGGCTGTGCTGTTAAATATATATCCATGAGAGAATATGCACAATCTGGCCACTAAAAGCAAAGTCATATTCATATAGCTCTGTATTCTATACACTTTACCTCACTCCATGGCCAGTACTGAATCACTAATTAACCTAACATGTGTATCCTTGGATTGTGACTGGAAACTAGAGTACCTGGCGGAGACATATACACAACTGCAGGGGGAACATGAAAACATCTCTATATTATCAGTGTTGGTACATTATATTTGAAGAGTATTCACTTGCCTATTCAAATGATTGAATTCAGGTGTTCTAATAACTTCCATGGCTATAGGTGTATAAAATCAAGCATTTGTGAATGAATAAGTCACTCTCAGCAGCTCAGTGAATTCCTGTGTGGTACCATGACAGGATGTCACCTGTGGATCAAGTCCTGTTGTGAAATTTTTATTAGGTCACACAAAATCATAGAGTGGGGTCAGAGGATGCTGAGGCTCATAGTGTGCAGAGGTCACTAATTTTCTGCAGAGTTTATCCCTACAGACCAATTTAATGTAGTCTTAGCTCAAGAACAATGTGTAGACAGCTTCATGGAATGAATTTACGTAACCAAGCAGCTGCATCCAATCCAAGTACAGTCCTGATCAAAAGTTTAAGACCATTTGAAAAACATTTTTTGCACGGTTGGCTCTTAACAAGGTTCCAAGTAGAGCTTTAACATGCAACAAGAAGAAATGGGAGTAAGGCAAAACAGGAGCATGCAATTTATTGAAAACAAACCTTAAACTGAAACAGGCTGTTTTACAGCTGATCAAAGTTTAGGACCCCGTGCCTTTAAAAGGCCAAATCTGTGCAAAAATGTGGATTCATTTTCATCTTCTGTCCTGTCACTGTCATGATGTTCTGGTGGCAAAGGCCAAACAACGTTCCATTTTTGTTGGTCGGGTCGTTGAACTGCATAAGCGGGATCTCTTGCAGTGCGCCATTGTTGTTGAAATGGTCCTGACGGTTATGGAACAAAAAAGGCAAGTGGAAGACCCAAAAAAAATGTAATCAGCACTGAGCTGGAGGATCCAGTTGGCTGTCTGTTAAGACACTGGACAATCCTCGACCCAAATTAAGGCCCTTCCTGGTGCCCACTGCAGCCCCATAACCATCAGACGGCATCTGATACTGAAGGGCTTCAAAAACAAAATACGTCTTCAAAGGCCTCGTTTCCATGAACACCACAGAAGTGACCGTTTGGCAGGAGAGCACCAAACATGGGACACTAAAAGGTAGAAGAAAGTTTTATTCTCTGATGAGAAAAAATTTTGCTTTGATGGTGCTGATGGTTTCCAACATTACTGTCATGACAAGCACATCCCACTTGAGATGTTTTCTACACACCACAGTGGAAGAGGCGCCATGATGGTCTGAGGTACTTTTTCCTTCAGTGGAACAATGGAGCTTCAGGAGGTGCAGCCGCTGGCAGTGTCCAGATTTTGCCAAGAGAATCTATCATGACTGAGGGACCTTGTCTGTGTGGTAACGACTGGGTTTTTCAACAGGACAACACTACAGTACAGGACAGGGGACTTGTCCCATGATCTAAATCCACATGAGAACCTTTGGGGGTGGATGGCAAAGAAAGTTTATAAAAATCGACAACAGTTTCTGACAGTAGATGCACTTCGTGCATCCGTCTTCACTTGGAGAAATGTTCCCACTCACTTGCATCAACTATGCCGCAACATATTTTTTTAAAGTGATCAACAATAATCACTTTAAAAAATCTCCCATTTCTTCTTGTTGTATCTTAAAGCTATACTTGGAACCTTGTTAAGAGACAACCATGCAAAATAGGATTTTTTGCCCTTTTTTAAGTGGTCTTAACCTTTTGATCAGGACTGTATATCATCACATCACCAAGTACAATGAAAAGCACTGGATGCAGTGGTGGAAAGCATGCCGCCACTGGAATTTAAAGCAGTGGTGATGTATTCTCTGGAGTAACGAGTCATTATTGTCAATCTGGTAATCTGATGGATGAGTTTGGGTTTGGCAGTTACCAGGAGAACAGTACTTTTCTGACTGCATTGTGTCAAGTAAACTTTGGTGGCAGAAGGAATGTGTTGTGGGGTTATTTTTCAGGGGTTGGGCTCAACCTTTTCATTCCAGTGAAACGAACTCTTAATGCTTCAGAACAGTTTTGGCAATGCAGCTACAGTATGTGCATTAGGGCATGCACATCCAATCACTCTACTTCTAACAGTATTTTTTGCACCCACACCGCTACTCCACCGCTGGTTTTCCACCATGTGCTTGTACTTTAGTTTTAGATTATATGTCTTAATGTGTAGAGTTTATTTAATCTATGTATATATTTATTTTTTGATATATTGCAATAATTTCTTCCAAGCAACATGAAACATATGCAGCCATACAGTTTTGATATATCAGTTTTATCCAAGGTAGCAAAACAATAAAAAATAGATATGAACTAAATTTTGTTTAGTTTTTTTTGCTAATGCATATGTGTGTTAAAGGAATGGGACAAAGTCCATGTAGAGGTGCCTATAGACTTATAGGAGTTAGATGAGCCAAGTAATTCTATTCTAGTGCATAACAAGTAAGCTGCTACGCTCATGACGCCAGGTAGTTAGCTTAATTTAGCTTAGCATTAAGATAGCAAGTAAGTATTTCTGCTATGGTCTAAGTTCACAAACTAACCTTTATAGTTCAACTGAATCTGTGTATTACGACTATTTCTGGTTATTTTAAATTTCTAAAAGGATCTATCTATTTTTCAACAGAGCAGTGTAAGTCTAAGTAAACTTTTGGCTCACAAACATATTTAGCATGAGCAGTATGTCTTTGTCACAGTCAGCAGTACCGTTTTCATGATGATTAGTGTGATTAGCATGTTTCAGCTCAAACTATATTCTGATTATCTTTATATCTTTGTCTCTGTAGTGCTTTCAGTGGGTTTAAGTTGTCTCCAGGGCAGACATATATACAGAGTATTTACAGAGATAACTAATAGGGGTCATCAGAGTTATATATCTTTAAATGCACAGTCATTTTTGAAATATCTGCTAGTCACTTTGTTTATCACTTTGTTTACCAATTAGCAGTTACTGGTCTCTTTTTTCTATTCGTTCTCTCAGAGTAATCCGTCATTAGCTTCCACTCGCCTTTGTATTACAAGCATTTATGCAACCTGTTTGTTGCTATTGTTCCACAACCTTCAGTCACATTTTCTTTGTCCTCCAATGCAGACGGCTTTACTACAAAAGAAGACTGATTTGGTTTGAGTATTTGCCAATGTCAACTTGGCACCAGAGTCGGTCGGCTGGACAGTTACAAAATAGAAAGCAACTTGTCAGAAACAGCGCTCACTGTTGTTACCGCCGTAATTTATTGTTCGGCTGTACCGAAGCTTTGCCTTGCCCTTCTGGGGACATTGCCATTCACACTGATAGGATTGGCAACAAACTGCGACAGGTCTCATTGCTGACAGATTGAAACACTTGAGACACCCGTAACGGCGTCAAGTCACCTAGATCCTATTTACTTTGAGGCGTTCTCCTTTTCACATGAACAAATAGCATGTGCGTAGCTAGTTGAGCAGACACACAAAAAGGTTTGCACTGACAACTTAAGATACATAGGTTTGCAAGTTTATGTAACGCTTCATTTAAATGATCTCGCTCTGTGTACCTGATGCTAATGGATAGAAAACACAAACAAGCACGTATATGAGCTGGTATGACCAGGAATCAGTGGTTGTAAATCCATTATAATTCTTATTGTGAAAGTTTAGACATCACCATTTCCGTTTGCTGACTTCACGAATCCTGGCAGCCGTTTTAAGCTTGTATCTTTACCCTCTGTTTTGCACATTACATAGCCAAACTTTAATTTTAAATACCATGCAAAGTGTGAAAATACTGTGAATACTTTGGTTCACAAAATGAAGGAGACAACTGCACATCACCACTCTGAGAACTACAGAACTCTGTGAATTTGAGAACTGATTTAAGCCAAGAAGAGATCTATTTTGGAACGATGGCCCATATCCTCATGTTTGGCTTATTGCATTTTCATCCATAGCCTATTCTTTGTGCCTATAATAACCAGTTCTCCCTGTCAGGAATCAATAAAGTTAATCTTACTTTAGCACTCCACCCCCTGCTTCCCCTCCCTACTGGCACCACAACCCTACACCTCTTCCACTCACACACTCAGCAGACTTTTTATTGATGTCCACATCAATACTATTGAGACAGACGGACGTGAGCACACGTACTCACACACACACACAGAAAAAAAGACGCCAACACATCCCGTAGACGAGCACATGTCTTATCCTGCTAAACAAAAACGCACACAGACACACAACCCACTCTTTTAAAGACAGAAGAGAAGCCTCTTAAGTTCCAGCACATTGCATTTGCGACGAGACCAGCGGGCAATCATCGCCCATATCCACCAGTGAAATGAGCCCAAAATTGTGAAGAAAAGAAGGCCGTTTTGACAGGCAGGGTACAAATACGAGGCGATAGAATCTCAATGAGGCCTGAAAGAGGGAATGCATAAATAGATTAGATTGAAGGGACTGGTGCCACACAGAAAGCAAATCTAATTATGAGGCGGCTCTGTCTCCTGATTTTAGAATAGGGGGGGAAGCTCATCTCTACCAAGCAGAACCTGCTGGATCCCACTCGGACAACAGACGCCGCTCAATGGAGCAGGAGAGACGGAGCAGAGTGAGAGATGCAGACAGAGTGATGCATTTTTCATCATCTAACAGGAAAGAATGTCATGCGGAGCAACAAGACCCAGGTGCCAGTGTCATTTTAAAACAGAAACAGGCAGCCAGCTGTAAAAAGGAAAAGAAGAGTGTGGCACATGTTCAGGTTGCTGTGACACCCACAATATTCTCAGCAAGGTCTACATGGTGAGAAACAACCTGTCCAATTAGAGCTGCCCTAAAACTGCTAGCTGATGTTGCCGTAACAAAAGATTAAGAACCTCATATTAACATTCACATCCACACGCTGTACAGTGTGACTTCACCCCTCTGATGAGATTTCCACTGGGCTTGATTCTGCCTCTGTAAAGTGGGTTAATAGAGCACTTACTGTCTTCCTGATTTCCCTTAACAAAATCATCTAGATGGACTCCCGTTTTCTTCATTTAGCCAGATATAGTCTGACTGCAATGCTTCGATTCCAAATGAAAAGTCACCTCAGTGCGGGGAGCAGAAAATGTATGCCAATTTATTTTAAGATTGGTTATAACAATTGGAATTCATTTTACAGTAATTATACAGAATCAAATTAAACACGGGGCTGTTCCTCCAAGGAAAGTATAATGCATGTAATTGAAATATTCCAGCATCGCAATGGCTTACACAATTAAGAATGCATTAGCAGAGCAGAATCCCTATCAGTCAAGAGAAGTGTATTTCACTGTCAGTAGCCACAGCTGCATCACAGGAGCTTGTTTTGGGGGCTGAAATGAAAATGAGTTTTACCTACTGCTTTTAGGTACTGTCCAGCGTAGTGCTTTTCCTAATTACAGATGCAAATGCTCGTGAGCTGATACAAAAACATTCAAATGCCACGGTAAGTGCAGCGAGTAACTCTATTAGCTGTCCTAATTGTTATTCATGTTGGGTCCATCAGTGATTCTATTGCAACGGGGAGCAAAACGAGGCAAAAATTAGGCATTTCCAGCTCTACCTCTTTCGCAGATAAGCATAAGCAGCCGAGTAAAAAGCCGCCACTAACAGCTCAATCAAAGGCCAAATTGAATTAAAGACAAAAAATGCAGGTTAACTCAATTTGTTTAGAAGAACATCGTTCAAGCTGCTCATTAACTTGTGCCTGTCCTCACAAACTGAAAGATCAGTCTCCTGGTGTGGTGTGGTGCCACGTGACTCACCTCACCCCTGCAGTGACAAACTTCCTTTTCAGCAATTTGAATAATGAGAAAAGAAACAAACATGCAACAAAAAAACTTATCACAGTGCATCCAGTGTACTTATATCAACTCCTGCTTAGTGTTCCAAGGATATTATATGTAATACACTCAGAACAGAAGTGGGGAAAATGAAAAATTGATTTGCAGAGTGTACTGTAGTAGAAGGTTTTTCTTTTTTCATCATCTCCTCTCAAAAACACATCTGCCCTTTTCTTTGTTTCAGTGACGGGCCGGGTGAAGAAGGGAAACTGGAATGGGGTTTTAATTAGACAGCTTGCAGCTCCAACTGTTGTCTGCTCAGTTTAATAGTATGAGATAAATATAAACATATGTGTTTGTACATGTGTGTGTTCTGCATGGACATCCATGGCAGAAGTGCTTTGAGTGCTCCGGGAGAATAGAAAAGTGCTATGTAAGAATGATTTCCTCCACCATGCTACGTCTTTGGTAGCACCAAAGGATCCCGTCTCACATGCAGTCAGTCATTCACAATGTCTACATGACCTTTGACTTCAATGCTTCCCCCGGCTTCAGCCCCCAGATGGAACATTTGGGTCGTGCACTCTAGTACGACCTCCAACGTGCCCTCTCCATACGCTCCTGTGAGCACTGTCTTTGGTGATAGAGTGGCTTGTTGGGCGATGTAGTCCAGTCAACCTGGGTGTGACCATCCGCCACTTGGGTGAGTGATAGGTAGCCCACAGGTCTGTCAGGCAGCAGGTGGAGTCGGTGGCTCTGTTGCTCGGTCAGCACGGCAGCGCTGACCTTCAAACCTGCGCCATCCTTCAATCTTGTTTCCAACCACTGGGCTCATAAACACCTTCTAATGTTGTCAGTGCTGTTTCAGGATTAGTTAGATGCTAAAAATATAAACTTTCGAGCCTTAGCAGCTCCCAAAACTTTATCAGAGTCATTAAAGATTAGGAAAAAACGTCTTTGCTGCTCAGCGTTTTTCGACATATTTCTCTTTTGTTGCCCTTTGGGCCGCTGAGCACCATTATAACATGGCATGAGATACGTCACATTAGGTCCCAGAGCTTTACTGAACCCAATATACTTTGCTTCTAACTCCATCAGCTACCCCACTGAAAATGACAAGTATTTCTGACAGTTGAAATGTATATTTATCAAAGTATCCATCAATACAAGCTCCACGGTGTTGTTTTTGTTTACCGGAATAGCTTGCATGTTCCTATCTCATGTAATTACTTTGATAACTAAGAGCCCACACATAAATACTTTTGGACTTATTATGCCTCACTGGAGAAATGTTTCACCTTAAAAATGGTAGATATTTTTCCCCACACACATTCTGTTTCTCAGGGTGAGACCATACTATTCAAACAAACTTCTTAGTGATGATTTTGCAGTAGATGCGAATGAAATGGATGAGAAATTCAGGGTTGGGAAATGATAAAGCAGCACTTTCCTAATAAGCGCTCAAAGATGTGTCTGAATCTGTTAATGCTTATGACTTTGACCATTCTGTTTTCCTGTTCTGTGTTGATATGTATGCTGTTTGGAGCCTGGCACTGCTGGAAAAAAGAGCATGCATGGTCAGCAAACCATCCCCAGATACATTTTTTTTAAAAAGAGTGAGAGAGAGAAAGACCGTTACCCTGGATCAAGGCTAAGTCAAGCCGCCTGTTCCCCTCCTACACAGCCTGATGCTTAAATCCAACACCAGCTCGCCAAGTAAGCCTTGAGCCTGAGTGCTATTTCCCTGAGCTGTAGACCTTGACCCTGCATGCAAAAGGCCCAAACACACTCGCTCTGCCCTCGTATCATGACTGCTGCTGTGGAGGCCTGGGCAGATAAGACATGATGAATGCAGATTGTTTGCAGTGTGACAGACTCATTCGTTTACAGTGGGATGGTGCCTTCAGGAGGGGCAAAGCTGCTCAACCCTTAGTCTGAGAGGGACTGGAAGAGAAAGGGGAAGAAAAAGAAAGGGAAGAAAGTGTGGACAGAGTGCCGATGAAACGGAGAGGAGATGAGAAACGGAGTTAAAGACAAGCGTGTGGAAATAATGTTCACACTCGAGGATGCAGTGTCACAGGAGAGAAAAATGATGAAGAGTCCGTTTACCCCTTTAGGCAGGAATGAGAGGAGCGAGAACGGACAAAAAAGAAAAACCAACAACACCGTAAGCAAAGAACAAAGAAGAGATAGAGACAGAAAGATGCATCCAGCACATTCCCGTGTAACTAATCTAGCAGCTTTTATCGGTGGGCTGTGAGATTTATGCTTCTCCCTGACACACAGACAAAGCCCCGTCTGATACTCTCCATGGCAACTGCATGTGGTGACTAATTTTAGGGTTGCGGTTTGGATAACACTTCAGTTATTAAATACCCGTCCGACAGCTTCCGTGCTGTGCCTTTCCTGAACAGGAAAGAGGTTGTTTGACATACTGTGACATAATTCTTTCACCACGAGCGCATCATTTGTTCTGGGATTTTTTTTATGTAAATGCATTAGACAACAACAACAACAACAACAAACCTGGACAAATCAAAATTCCTTATATCTTTCATATGGAAGATGTTGTGTAATGGGAAAGATGAAAGCCCATGCATCTCTTTTCCTTAGGTCTGTGGAGCTGTTCTAAAGGGGGGACTTTTTTTCATAATTCACAGCTATCTTTGGTAGAGATGGCACGATACCACTTTTTTATGTCCGATACCGATACCGATATCATAAATTTGGATATCTGCCGATACCGATATGAATCCGATATAATGTTTTTTAATCAACAAAACTGTTTTTTAAAATATCTTGCTGCATTTTGCAAGTCTGCAAGTTCATACTCAAGTTTAAAACAACAACTACACTAAAGCTATTCTGTTATACCTGTATTTTTTTTTTTTTTTTTTTTTTTTTTTTTTCTAAATGACATCAGAAACAGCAGTATGCGACATTACGTGATGGCAGAGCTTCAGTTCATCCTTTGTCATTTTTTTTTTTTTTTTTTTTTTTTAATAAATAGGACAGGGGGAATGAATGAGAGAGAGAGGGGGAGAGAAAGAAAGAAAACCAAAGGGGAGAAGAGACGGTGAGAAGGGGGGGGAAGAGAGAGAAAAAAAAAAAGAACTCCTGGGTCACCTGTATGGAGAAAAAAAAAAAAAACAAACAAACAAAAACAAACAGAGGAGACAGCAAACAACAAAGAGCAACATAATAATAGAGAAAACAAAGCACCATCACAATAAACTAGCTAGTCATAGATATCAGTATTTACTAAGTAATAAACGATATTGTGCAGCACGCAAGATAGACAGCGCACAGTGTGCTTTGAGGCAGCAGCCAAGAAAGCTTTAGTCCGCGTCTGTGAATACCCATGTGTGCATACCTGTGTGGATCAGCATGCTTGCATTCCAAAGGTTTCTCCATGTAATGATCTGCTAGGGAGTGTGGGGGGGCCACAGCCCCGTCCTCCAGGGTGTGAAGCGGGTATGGAGGAGATCAAAACTCCAGACATCCAGAGGCCCCCAGAACACAAGAGACCATGGAAGACCAACAGAGGGGCAGCCGCGCCACTGTCCCAGTAAGAGCTGAGGAGAGTCCCAGATGAGGGCTCGCCCAGCAGCCGCGGAGCAGAAGTCAGGGGGAGTTGCAGTGACGCGCCCGTGAGCTCCGCCGGCCCCCAGCCGCGCCTGAGTGACCGAGCCCCAGGCCGAGAGGCCGGGGGCACCCCACCTCCAAAGGGGCCCGAGCGAGCCCCAGGCCCCAGGCCCCGACAAGCGGCCGCCAAGGAGTGAGCCGGTGTGTACCCGGACGCCCACCCCCAGACACAAAGAACCACCAACACACCGACACCTGAGGGAGTCCGCCACCGGCAGGGGAAGTGGTGGTGGGTGGAGATAGGCCTCCAAACCTTGGAGGGCCTGAGGTGTCCCCAGAGAGGTGGCGTCTGATACCCAACCTGACATATAGACACAGACATACAGGCACACACAGACACAAACATCCATTCCCACCCTCATGCTCTCATATGCACTCACTCCACACTCAACCAACGTGGAGACAGACATAAAGAGACGCTGTACACACAATCACACTCCCCAAGCGTACTCTACAAACCGGGTCTAGGTACCCTTGCCCCTGGAGGGGGGAATTGCACCCAGACCCAGGTGGGGAATAATATTCAAATGTCTCACCACTCGGTGTATACATCTTGACCTCCTAAACAGTATGGATACAGACTCCTTCCTCATGGCCCTCCAACGATTCATTTCTCGACGAGGAACACCCCTGGAAATTATATGTGATCAAGGAACTAACTTCAAAGGAGGAGATAAGGAACTACGGGCAGCTTTTAACAACCTTGCTCCGACTCTACAGCCGGTCCTGATGACTAAAAGAATCCATTTCAAATTCAATCCCCCGCATGCACCCCATTTCGGTGGAGCCTGGGAGAGGGAGATACGTTCTGTGAAGAATGCTCTGAAGAGAACCATTGGTGCACAGATGGTCACTGAAGAGGTCTTAAGAACAGTCCTAATTGAGATTGAAGGCATTCTTAACTCAAAACCCCTAGGCTATGTATCCTCAGACATTGCGGATATTGATCCCATAACCCCAAACCTTCTCCTTATGGGCCGACATGATTCATCACTCCCCCTGGTATCCTATTCTGATTCTGACCTCCTAGGCCGACGACGATGGAGACATGCACAAATATTGGCAGATCACTTCTGGCGACACTTCATAAGAGACTATCTACCATCCCTCCAAAGAAGACCCAAATGGCAGAAGGAAAAACCAGATCTCACATTGAACTCTGTCGTCATGATTATGGATTCACACCTTCCACGAGCCCTTTGGCCTGTAGGAAGAGTGACGCGCTTGCTGAAAAGCCCAGATGACCACATCAGAACTGTGGAGGTCTTAGTACAGGATAAAACCTATATCCGCCCTGTCTCCTGTCTGATCCCCCTGCCCTCGCTTCCTGACGAAGACTGATCCTGATCATATCAACATATTTCTCACTAGAAATATGGGGGCGGCTGTTGTAGAGACCCACCTTTTAGCACATCCCAGCACACCCACTCACTTCACCAGATGCACCTTGTTTAGTTCTCTCACCTTTGATTGGGTGTGGTGCTTGTCCTTGATTGCACTCACCTGTCACACATTATATGTCACACAGTATATAAGGACTGCATTCACTTTTGGCTCACTCTTTCCGCACTTCCACACGGGGCGGCAGCTGAGGTGAGGTTCTGTTTGGGTTTTTATTTTATGTATTGTTTAAGGTACTGAGTAACTTAAATCTCTGTTTTCTTTCAGCATTGGCAGTCCATGTGTGTCTTTGTTTCCTTCCTTTTTTGCCTTATTTATTTGAGAATAAAAGGAGAACACTGAGAATAATATTTACGCTAAGTACTCTTTAAAATACCAGAATAGTGAGGATGGTGTAGGTTTAAGTTTATTAGATTGATCAGTATTGCTGAACTATGAAATATTTTTTTTGTATACAGGTATAACAGAATAGCTTTAGTGTAGTTGTTGTTTTAAACTTGAGTATGAACTTGCAGACTTGCAAAATGCAGCAAGATATTTTAAAAAACAGTTTTGTTGATTAAAAAACATTATATCGGATTCATATCGGTATCGGCAGATATCCAAATTTATGATATCGGTATCGGTATCGGACATAAAAAAGTGGTATCGTGCCATCTCTACTTTAAACCTTGATTCTTGGTCCAGTTCCCTCGATTGCAAACAAAAGTCAGATTGTAGTATAAGTCAGATTGGAGCCCTATAAACATTCTTGATGAGTTTGAATCAGCTTGATTTTTATTAGTATAAGATGCACATGAGTGTGAGTCATTCATTTTTTAAATCATGGCCTCAGTTACATTAAAATGAAGGATTAATGAGTTTTCACCAGGCTTCAGGCTCACGTTGTGATTTACAAATCACTATCCTTTAAGTATTTAGTGTCCTAAGTTTCACCAACAACTCCACCCTGTGCCATTCATGTCTGCCCTTCAGTAAATATTGATTGACTTGTTTCAAACAATGTTTGAATACTGTTGGAGAGTCTGTACTATAATTTCTATATATATGATGCCGTGTGCACATTTAAACATCCAGAAGGCCCCAAAGTTTTTAACAATGACAGTTACTGATGATTTTGCAGACTTAATGGGGGGATGGATGGATTGATGGATGATTTTCTTTCTATACATCCATATATAAGAACTAAACAAAAAGATTAATCAAAGTAAATCACAGTACTGTTGTGGTACTGAAAGGATTCAATGAATTGGAATAATCCTTATTGTAGGATCACGAATGCGTCCACAATTTTATTACTTCTATTTTCTTTAAAGACAATAATACAAGGATCAAGTGTAGCACAAAATATACACTTAAATGAGGAAGTATTCCTTTACATTGTATCCTAATCAGTCAATTAAAGTTTAAACAGTCTTTTTAACATGCAAGGTGGTACTCCTGGGTGTGTCCAACAGATTGGCAGGTGACAGGATATGATGTATGCTGATGTAGTGAAGTTGGAAAGGGTTTAAAAGTTGTGATTGTACTGTTAGCCCTTCCTCAGTTAGCAAAACAAAACAAATGGAACTGTGCCGTCCTACTTCTGTGTGTGTCATCATTGCACTTTATAACTCACTTGTATGCTTGTACTGTGTAATGGGACAATTAAGTTAAGCACATTCAAAGTCCTCATAGTCCTTATGAGGCCCTTGCAAACAATCTCAGCATGCAAAACACAATGTGGTAGAAATACAGTGTAAATGCAGATATACAAAAATGGTATAAATATGTTTTAAATTTAAAAACGGGATGCCTAATAACATTATACACAAGGACCATCTAAATAAACAGCCAATCAGCTGTTATACTTAAATGTAAAGAAATATGCATTTGCTTTTTTTATTATGAGGATCATTATGGAAACTGGACTACTGTTGAATGTGGAAAAGGCATCACCTCTGGGCATTTACCTCATAGCCATGATGAAGTTTTGTGGCTATTTTTAGCAATGTCTCTGTCACAAGAAAATATGGGGACTTCTTTTAGTTTTGCGAGATATATTTGGTGTATTATCTAAGGCCTGTTTGTCATGATCTGAATAACACTCACAGCTCTATTCACCCTATAAGAAGCTATCTATCTGATGGCTGCTCATTTTGATGAGAGTATTTATGTCTGTGCTTGGGTAAATGCACAGCAGCCCACTGGTCCACTCAGACATCGTTGACTGCATAGTTGATGTGTGAGGCTTGTGCTTGTGTGCAGTTTCCGGTAGTGGACATCCAATTGCTTTGCATCCAGTGGGAAAAAAAGCAACAACACAACAAACCCAGCTGTCACACAGATCCTATAATACATGTTGCTGCTCTACTGGTTTTGAGACTTGAGCGAAAACATGACCAATCTCCAAACAAACTGGTGAACCACACACACACATGCGCATACATCTATGTGACCGTCCTTACGCACATCCAAATCTGAGTGGGTAGAAACTGCTGCTCAGAGTTGTTTGAGTTTGCCAAGTGACTCTAGAGATACAAATTCCTTCCCAACAGCAAAGTAATTGTGCATATCAGACAATCCGGTATGAAAGAGTAAACATAAATTGTACATTTTGTCTCTATTGTTTCAAAGAAATTAAAGTGATTCCTCACAGTCTGGGAGACTTTTTGCATTAGCTTTAAGAGAAATGCTCAGCAAACAGCTGTTGGATGAGTTTTGTTAGCTCACACTGCTCCATTTTTATTTTTCTGCAATATTTTTGTCTTGAATATGGTCATTTAACATATAAAGGCGACTCCCACTGCCATCCAGTTGTAATTTACATCTTAAATCCCCAACTTTTCTTGGAGGTTTCTGTGCCGCGAGGCTGCTGTCTGGCTGCTAGCCGCATAATTAGTTTAAGAAATCTTGTCATTTGCTTCTACCTTTAAATTATTTTTCCTCCCCTTGAGTTTCTTCAAGGCCTTATGAATAATGAGATAAATCTCAGTTCAGTGGAGATTGGACATTTTTCCATATAGCACTTTGTTCAAAGCCCAACTTAAGGCAAAACCCCCTTTGACAAATGTAGAATCATTGCACAGCCTAAGTGAGAAATGATTGACTGCTTAATTGATACTCCCCTTTGCCTATATGTGGTCTGTTATCCCAGCAACCCACAATTATTGATGAATTACCATATCATCTATATTTAAGTAACCTCATGCTGGGTAACCAAAAAAAGGAAGAATATAATGGGCTGTAATTGGTAAAATATTCACAGACGGGATCTCTTGGACCAGCTCCATCTATGATGAGGGCGTGATCGTTCCTTAGCAGTGGGGTCTTTTTCTCCCATTACCAGGAGGGTAGCCATCCCTGCTGGCTCAGGATCAACAGGGGAGTCAGACGTTGTGAAGGACAATTGGCAACTTGTGAAACTTTAATCAGGGCCATGAATTAATCAATAAAAGGAGGAGGATAAATGAAGCAACCGTTTGCACCTAAATGATGGCGAGGGGAGGCCCCCGATGGCCTGCTGCTATACACTTACTTCCTGAATAAATCATTTTCTGTGAAGGGCTGGAGTGTCCTGCAGAGGAACCACTCCCAATCTTTTCCCTCCTGAATCTTTCCATCTCAAGGCCATGACAGAGGAGCAGGGACACCTCGCCAAAAGATTCACTCGAATATTTATCACACATAGCTCCAGTTATTTTCTGCTGGGAGCCAATTTGAAGGAAGCGTTGCATGTCAATGTCGTGCAATTAAGCCTTGTAGTGTATCTGATTGCTATGTACTGTAGCGTGTTGGGATTTAATTGTTAAGGCCTAAGCACACAATGGAAGTGTTTTTATATTTTCCTCTGTCCATAGGCACCTCTTTTTTTAGTCTATGTGCCTTCACTATAATTATACCTCTATTTAATACATTGGCATGGATCCACAGGAGGCTGATAGGTTTTAACAGTCGGCTGTTGGTGTAATTATGCAGTTTGAGGGACTTGATTACTACCTTGCACCACGGAGACTGTTACAGTTTTGAGCACTGCTAGTAAAAGCAAATATCATTTCACACCCTGTCACGAATGTTGATGGCAAAACCTTGTGTAATACAAACAAGCTGCACATCTGGCCATTCAAAAACCATGTCAGCTTTGCCAAGTGGACCTGTGAACTTTGTTCCTGTGTTTTGAGGTCACGCTGCTCCCCGATGGCCGCACAAAGGCTCTACATGGCGGCACGTGGTAGACGCATCATCCCGCCATTAGTTTGCAGGGTGTATTCGCACATATTTGGGGTCAATTGTCTTTCTAAGTGATTGTAAAACCGAAAACATGAAAGCAGCTGGCGCAGTAATCAGTAACTCGAAACGTGTAAGAACAAAAACAGTGAGAATGGTGTATTTGTATATTATATAGGCATATACAAACAGATTTAGCCATTTGGTTAGTCAGTAGTCAAATAGAAAGCAAGAGACAATGAGAGAGATGTGACAAGAGATAAGAAAAAGAAGCTACCGTGGGGTGAAAATCAAGTGTGGAAGAGACGGAGCAAGAGAGAGAAGCAAAGACGGAGACAGTTAAACTGCTAACGCCAACCTCAGCTTCCCGTTGGCACCGTTGTGCACTTGGAGCTAGGTACGACTCTAGGTAACCATCTATAACAGTATGGTGTCTCTTGGGCACTGTTCTCTTCTATCTCATCCTCAGTACTCAGTGGAGCGCGGCAATCGCTCCTCTCCACACCCTTCCACAGATCTGCACCCGTGATTACACCCCAAATCAAATGAGTCTGGGACTGAGAGATCGGGTGGGGGCGAGCTGGGTTAGAACGGGGATGGGGAGAGAGGTGGAGGGGAGACACTGATGGTTTGGCAAATGTGCATACAGATTTATCATGCCAGAGAGAAAGTGAAAAATAGAGCACATACAGTGATTTAGAATTCATATAAAGCCTGTTGGTTTAGAAAGGGCAGTCATGCAGAGAAATGGCTCGAGCGTTTTTTTTATCGCAGAGATTCGAAATGAACAATAGCGCATGTATGACAGATGTGTCCTTTGAAGCTGAAGCAACAATTTTTGTGCTGTTTTTTTTATGCAAATGCCATGCTGAGCTCCACATTTCAACTGTTTTATGATGGCACACCAGTCTGGCAGTGAAAATGGTGACCGCAACAGCAGAACAGACGGAGTTGGAGGGAAAAGAGTTTAGCCATTTACTACCACCTCCACTGCAGATTTCCAAACTGCATTGCTAATTTAGAACTGAACTCCAATAATACTGCTGAACTCATGACTGACTAAAGCTGCTAGCCTCACACAGAGCTAAGAAGAAAGATATAGAATTCTAGTAATCTCAGTTATTTCTACACTCTGCAGATCCTTTTTTAATTTTCATTGTCAGACCCTCAGTCTCAGCTAGAACTGACCCGAGTGCCCTCACATGAAGCAGCTTCACACAGATGATTCTGGAGCCAAAAAAGGCTATTAAATAGACTGTGGTGTGTAAAATCTGTGCAATCCCCCTTTAAATTGATTGTCCTTCTCCCACCCTTCTCTACTCTGTAAAGCTGCACTGATTTATTTTTATAATGATATTAGATCAAATGACTTTGTGTAATGTGAAGGGGTCATTCTTAGTGACAAACCAGCTGAGAGCTATCACCAGCTCTGCAGTTCCCTTCAGGCTGACAAAGTGTCTTAACGTCGCTTAGCTTACATTGAGAAAAGACAGCTGTTCTCATTGTAAAAGTTCTGATAATCCTGCTTATATGCTGCTGAACATGGATTAGCTTTTAGTTGCTAAAGAGAAATGTTTACTTTAGGATTTACTGAATATGGAACTTCATTGTGCTTCTCAGTATCTGCAAAATGAGTATGTAGGAAACTTTGAAGCAGGTTCAGTGCAGCATTACTTTGCCTGAGTGACTAAAGTAACATGCTTCATCTAAGATATCAACTGCTAGCTGGACAGATAGATGATATAAGAAGTTAAATGTCTTGAATATCAGTTAATGCACCATTAATCAGTGTTTCTATTCTCAAAATGTCAGTTATTGCTGATTTTGGTTGCACCAATTGAACAACTTTCTGGGTAAGGCTTTATAATATGCTAGAGTTACTCCACCATCTAGCTAGTGCTAAAAGCTGAAGGAACATTTCTGAAGTGGCAGATAATTTCAGATGCAATGTTTCAAACAGCTCCGCATACACAATCTGTCTCCTAGATAAAAACAGCACTGCAGTACTTCCCAGTGAACAAAAAAAAAATGTTAATGTGACAAGTTCACTCAGAGATGGAGAAAGATGTTTGAGAGGACAGAAGAGGAAGATTTCATGATTATTTTTCAAAGGTAAGGACTGCTGAGTGAGATTTAAGCTTAACTATAATGTCTTAATTCGTGTTAGATTTTTTTTTCTTTTTTTAAATAAGTCTGTCCATGATGTGCTGACTTCAGATTGCGAATAATGATCGTGATTTTGTGTTATTAAAGTTTCAAACAGCTCCACAATCAGCTTTGCACTAAAGGACCGTGTTGCATCGATGCAGCACAGACTGTGGTATCCACGGTTACTGCTAGTTTATGTCCTGGATGGCAGCAGAGACCTTATGAGAGTGAGACAAGTCACTCAAAGAATTCTGAGTTGGAATTTATCTGAGAAATAGAGTTCTAGTGGAATAACATCCAGGAGGAAAAAGAAAAAGCAACAAAATAAAATCAAAAGCTTTTTGAAACTTTATTTGTGAGCAAAAAAAGTTTTGAAACTTTATTTATTTGTGAGCAGGCACAGTGGTTAGCACTGTTGCCGCACAGCAAGAAGGTCCTGAGTTCAATTCCACCATCAGGCCGGGGTCTTTCTGTGTGGAGTTTGCATGTTCTCCCCGTGTTTGCGTGGGTTCTCTCCGGGTACTCTGGCTTCCTCCCACCGTCCAAAGACATGCAGCTTGTGGGGATAGGTTAATTGGATAATCCAAATTGCCACTAGGTGTGAATGTGCGAGTGAATGTGAGTGTGAATGGTTGTCTGTCCCTGTGTGTTGGCCCTGCGACAGACTGGCGACCTGTCCAGGGTGTACCCCGCCTTTCGCCCTATGACAGCTGGGATAGGCTCCAGCGCCCCCCGCGACCCTGAAAAGGATAAGCGGAAGCGAATGGATGGATGGATGGATATTTGTGAGCAATAATTTTGGTGATTTGCAGCAGATTTGATCATGTTATACACGTATACTATTTAGATAATTTATTAATATAAGTCTTCCAAATATGTTTCAGCATGTAACTGCTGAGTTACAGGATTTGCTTCAAGAAGGAAATGTCACTTAGAGTGATGGAGAGTGACGCTTTTTTTCACCCAGTTTTCACCATCATACCAGCTTTATACTGGTCAGACACCAGAGAACAGTCATAGTGGTCATGTAATATCTGCTTTTATACTGTAGGTCAGGGGTGTCAAACACAAGACCTGGGGGCCAGAATTGGCCCAGCAAAGACCCTAATCGAGCCCACTGGACAGTTTTGGAAAATGTGAAAGATGGCATAGATTTGGATTTTTCATAGGTCTAATGTGTTTCTGTCAGGTTTTCTGGATCATTGAGAGAATGCCCCAAGAAAACATACAGTGTTTTCAGTCTCTACTGTGTCACTGTTTATTTTCCCTGTGTTTCCTGTTTTATTTTGTTAGACTTTTGGTTCTGTGCATTATGTTCAGTTCTATTTCCCATGTCTCATTATTTAGATTTAGTTCAGCTGTGTTCTCACTTGTTTCTAACATCTTCATTATCTAGTGTATTTAAACCCTCAGTTTCCCTCAGTTCCTTGTCTTCTCATCATAAATCAGTCCAGTGTTTTCAGTCCAGTTCAATTCAGCCATTCATTAAGTCAGTTTTTCATATTCTGTTCATTCAGTCTTAATAATAAACACCATCCACATCCTCAATAAACCCATGAGACCTGCGCTTGGGTCCTCTCTTCTCTGTGTGTTTGTAGGAACAGCCACTGTGACAGGTTCCTACAAATGTTACACCAAAGTAATTAACACAGAGAAAGTGTCCCTGATTTAAAGCTCATCAGAAGAATTGGTCCTGCAGAGACATTTCAATAAACATAATACAAAAGGCTAGTAATAAAGAAAAGAGTACTCCCATCTTTCCTTTGCTCTTCTTGTTAACATCACATGTACAGACACTACAGTTATTCCCTAAAATTAGACTCTCAGGTACCCAGTAACGACATTTATGCACTTTAGGGCCTAGTGAAGAAAATTCCTCCTCAAATGAGGAGAAACAGCGAATGCATGGGGATGGAGCTCTTGTACCAGAAATCACTGCCTCTTAAAAGCAGACAGGTAAAAGCTGAAATTGTCCCAGCCTGCCAAATCAGCCATTAAGTGTCAGCACCGGCACTCTCATTGTGAGAAAAAAGAAAAAGGTGAGGTTTGTCTTGTAGAGCCCAATGACAGAAATTAGGGAAATTGCAACATTTGTCTAATATTGGGCTGCAGGTTGTTTCTTCTCACTTTGTCAGTTTAAAGCCTGCCTCATCAAGATAGGTAGTTTGTGTGGGGAGATACGCACACAAGGTCAAATAATTACAATAAGTGCACCTGTCACTCAAATGACTTGCGCATTCTGAAAGAGGGCACTTACATGGCAAAGAATTCAGAGGAGGAACCTGTTAACACAGATGGGATTTTGTCTGTATATTCGGTGGCGCCTCGGCTTGTCACTGTTCCTCTCAAAGGGAACCCTGAAAAACAGCTTCAGAGTGATCATCAGACTGTGAATGGTAGAGAGGATCAGAGGTGATGTGCTGAATGTTGCCAATTTTATGTGCAAACAGCGCTGTGAAGCTCTTCTAGTTGAATGACATGATGTGCCTTCACCATTTTTCTACCTCTTGCTGTTTTGTAGAAGCTGCCGCTGTCTCTCCAGCACGTGGTTCAACAGGGAACACTTTTAATAGCCACTGTGATTTCAAATTTCTTTTGAACAATGTTGGCAAAGGCAGTGATATTTAAGATGATGAAAAAGAGAGATCATTGTATCCAGCAAACCCAGGAAATTAACTTTGGATATTCCAGTTCAGGCAATTTAATATTACTTAATGTTGTTCCTACAACATCACAATGAGTGTTGCTCCAATTCTTTGACTGTAACTGACTAGCAATGGTTTTGTGAGGTCATAGCTTCTAGTAATATTTATAAGCTTG
Source organism: Copadichromis virginalis (assembly GCF_057382275.1). Lineage (NCBI taxonomy): Eukaryota > Metazoa > Chordata > Actinopteri > Cichliformes > Cichlidae > Copadichromis > Copadichromis virginalis. Next base: position 5,065,320 of record NC_140632.1, on the reverse strand, counting down.
TGTTCTGGTGTATGGTTTTATTGTTATCTGAGTATGCTACATTTTATTTTTCTTGTGTTGTCTGAGTTCTGTTTTTTATGGAGTTTTGCATTCCTGTTAAGATGGCTAGTATTTTGAATTCCTGATTCATATTGAGCTTCAGTGTCTTTACGTTGCTTCCCTAATTTGACTTCATGTAAGGTATTTATAGTCATATTCTAATTATAACATAGTAATAATAATATATTATAATATCTCTTGTTTATTTCTTGTTTTATTGTAAAGGTAAATGTAAATGTAATGTTCTGTTATGTTTCCCCATGTGTGATCCTCCATGGTCTCCTGTGGGTTCTTTTTTAGATTCTTGTTTATTTTACATTTTTGTCATTGCCAAACAAAATATCTCCACATTCAATCTTGACATGTTTACATTATGATATTCCCCTTATTCAGGATCTCGTCATGCCTGGGCCCTATACTAGCAAGTTCAGCATCTTTCCATTATCTCGATTCACTTACCTTAATGTCTTCAATCAGGAAAAGCGATCGCACAAAGCTCCCCATCAACTCGAAAAGCTAACCCAGGGTTTCCCCTGCTCATTCAGCAAGAGGTGGCTTTGGCAGCATCTGAACAATCACAAATATTTGCAAGTGTACTGGCAGCAGAGGAGAAATAAAATATAAAGGAATTGAAAACTATACTAGTAAAAAAAAAATGAAGCGGTTAAACAAATATTACAGGCTGAAAGCAAAACAGCTACGGCAGATAAAGCAGCGCTGTGTGTGTGAGAGAGAGGAAAAGCACTGTACAGCAGTTCAGTATTAAAAGCTCTGTATGGACGTGTGTGCACTTTAAACGCTTTAGTCAGTAAGACTAGAAAAGTATATTAATAATGTTTAGCTTATTTCACGTTCAAAGAACAGTTTCAGTTTTTATTCTTTCAGCTGCAACCCTGGTGTTGTTTAAGGGTAAGAGAGGGAGCAAGGAACAAATAGAAAAGTAGATTTCAAACGAAGGCTTAGCGTATGTACACATTTCAAATTGGGCGTCTCCTTTTTTACGATTAATTCTAGTAATGCTTATGAAATAAAATTGCTGTCAAATTGTTTGGATATTCCAAGAGTCTTGATATATACATGCTGATTTCATACCTGTTGATCTCTAATCCATACCCTATCCTGCTCCAGGATAGGTATGTTACCATGGTGATTTACCCCAATAAGAAGGCCCGTACTACAAAGCAGGATTTTGTCTTATCCAGGTAACTTCAGAGTTAATCTTTGGTTTTCTGTACTATGCAGAGGACCGCTTCTTAGTGAGTGAAATCACCAGAGTAACTTATGCTGCCGACCTAACCTGCTCTGGAACAAGTTATTTTCCAGATTATAGATTATCCACCTAATGACCAAACAATTCTCAAAAAAACTGAATCTGCACTCAATTTCCCTCAGACTTCTGTGCATAGATACAGCATAGATATAGCATCTAATGCCTTTGTGATTACCTGATGAACATCAGTGATAAATATAGGCTCTTAAATGCAACTTTATTCATTGATTTATTTTTTTTTCCTCTTGGCTGCAAGGAATTAATAGCAAAGCATTAATATATCGTACTGAAAAATACACCCATTTCTACCAGCTGACCTTATATCACGTCAAAGCCTTGTTTAAATTGTGAGTTCACATTTGGTTCGTCTTTACGGACTCTCAGACCCTTCAACACCAAGTCTGCAGCTGAACCAATAAAAGCTAAAACTGTCTTTTAATTACTAATTTAATAAAATACTCGATCATAATCTTTTAGAGTCTCCTCTGTCTTAATGATAAAGTTATGATATTGATAACCCTCTTAACTTACACAGTCAGCCTTTTTCCGGTTTCAAGTAGACTTAATTAACATAGTAGCTTTTTCTTCTTTTGTAAAATCAGTCGCTCCGTTGCCATTACACACTATTTGGTCTGATGCTTCCTGTGCGTCACCTTTCGTGTCAACACACAAGGGTTAGCTTTTCAAGTTTGTGTGACCGCTTATCTAGATTGTCAGTGTATGTGAATCCAGATAACTGAAAGATACCATGGGTATGTTGACCTCACTTCATAGTACAGGCCTAAGATGATGCTAATCATCAGACTCAGCTTCCATTTCTATCTCGGTTACACTTCTGTAAAGTTCCATGACCGAATGGTTAAACGGCCATTATGCTAAGTTGAATAAAAACATGTTAAAGACAACAACAAAAACAGCAGTTCAAATGGGATTTGTCAGGGGAGCGAATCCAAAGAAACAGACCACCGAGGAGACTCACTTTGAAATACATCCAAGGATTGATTCAGACAGTGAGGTCCGGGACCGTTTTCTTTGTGCGTACGCCATGTGATCAGCTGACCTGTGCTACTTCTGAGTGGAGTTTTCCAGCTGTGTTCTACAACACATGACACACACTCTATCATATACTGTAGCAGCTTTCCAACTATCGAGCCACAGTATGCTATGAAAGTGAAATTTGGTATACTGAAAATCATCATCTTAAACTCAGACTGATGACTGCTGTCCCTAACCTTGAGGCAGACCAATACCACAAGCTTTCCTGCTCCATAGCCTGCAATTGTTTCAACCTTCTATAAATGTTTCCAGCTGTTTAGCACAAAAAATAAGGTTATTTTATCACAGTTAAAGACAGTTTAAATGATGAATTATTCATATAACTTCAAAGACACGTCACGTACTAATCCATGTCTTCTTCTTTTTTTTTTAAATACATAATATGATGCCTGCAAGCTTTAAACATCTTCTGGTTTATCAAATGTCATTTACACTTAAAAATAATCTGTCTTCTTCCTCGTCTGCCGTCTGCTAACTGGGAAATGTAGCTACAAAGGAAAAACAGTAGAGGTGCACACCAAAAACAGACCTCAAACCTCACAAGCATCTGAAGTTCACATAAGTTTTCATGCATCTTTCAGCTCAGCTGCCGCTAATAAAATAATATATGTACATTTTAATGTGTAAAACGTGCACACTCAATATTTGTCAAAACCACATCAGCTCAGAGGAATATCAGATTTCTTCTTTTAGACCTGAGTTTAATACATCCTCACCTTCAAGCGTTCCTGTGTGATTTTTTCATATCATGCGGTATGACTGCTACATTGCATAAGTATGTTGGGTTTAAAAAAAAACTTTTTTAAAAAACTTTTTTTATTGCTGTGCACATGCACATTTCATTGCATTTTTCCCCATTGAGTACTTAAACAGAATTCAGACTTATTTCCGTGGACATGCAGTCAGGGAGGATAAACACCACCTCGTGAATGACTCAGTGCAGAAATGAAGTAGACAACAGGGTGACTGGCCCATTGCACTTGAAAAGAGACAGAAAACAGAGAGCGTCTTTTTCTTCTTTTTTTTTCTCCCACCAATTTCCTCCAGAGAGGAGAAAAGAGGGCAGAAGGTGTGTTATTCTGTGTGAGTGAGACAGAATGAAGAGATGGGTAGTGAAGGGAGATAAGGTTCATTAGAGGAGGTGCGCGGGAACAAAGCGTAATCTCCATTTTAACCTTACCTTTAGAGGAAGGCCGCAGTTACCGCTGTGATAAAGGACTAGTGCAGCCCTAAGCTATGCACAGAATACTGATTAATCCCTTACTATTGTTATCAGGAGGTGTCAGCTAATGCTGTGATGGTGAATCGCGCCGCCGCTGCTGCTGCTGCTGCTGCTGCTGCTGCTGTGGCTGAGGAAATGTTTCTCTCTATCTCTCCCCTCTCGGTTTCTTGCTCTCTTGCCCCATTCTCTCTGCCTATCCATCTCCCTCTCTTCATGAGTGCAGAATAGGTGCCTGGGGCCTTTGATGGCGTCAGGGGGTGGGGGGGAAGGGGGGGTTAGTGTTTTGATAAGTATTGATATCAATCTTATAAATCTGAATTTAATGACCTGATGTGCCTGGACTGCAGACATTTGTCATGCATTCCTCATATGAGGAATCAAGCTAAATAGGTTCCCTGAATTCGCATTGACTCATTCTGACAGGAGATTGTTTGCTTGTGCATTATAAACTATGACTATGACAGCCCCGTGTACTTGTGTTATTGACTTACCCTGCACCCAAGTCTGCCAAATAAAGGAAGGGCGCTTTTTGCTTGTGCCAAAGCAGGAAAGAGCAAGGAGTGATATGAGAGATGTGAAAGGTTTAAAACGGAAGAACGAGAGGGAAAAACACACAATTATGCATGCACGCACACACACACACACACACACACACACACACACACACACACACACACACACACACACAAAGGAGACATCCTACATGGGAATAGTACTCAGCATGAGTACTTACCGTCCTTCCCTTTTTCCCTCCACCTCCTCCTCCACTCTTTCAGGCTGTCTCTCTTGATGGATTAGCCCATCAGTTAGAAATAATTAGGATGAGCTGTAGTCTTGTCTTGCTGAATGCAGTATTACAAGCGAGCAGGGTCAAGCCTTAAAAGCAGAACTCCAACCAGCTTTTACTTTATATTCCTAAGTGTGGTGGTGGTGGTGGGGGGTACGTGCATTCAATTGTGTCACTCTACTTTATTTCTCTGATACCTCTGCGCAGGCGAAGACAAGCAGTTCAAGTCAAAAACCTGCTTTTAACCTGCTTCTGCTTCACAGAAACTGTATTAAGCAGTCATTTCCAGCTAAATTGGCGTTCAGCCATTATCTTGATCAAACACAACACCACAGAAAATCCACACAATATATAACACCTGTCACCGTGTTCAGTTTTAAGCCTGAAGGCGTCATAACATACACATTTTCACCTTCCCTCCGCTTCCCTCTTTCATTCATTTTGCGGAGAATCGCTCACTCATCGGCAGATGCTCTTGTCCACTGGAGGCCAGCACTCAATTCTGCAGATTGCTGATTAAATCCATTTCCATACTTATATCCCTCAAGCGTTCGCTGTTTATTAAAGTCCAACATACCTGTGTGGCTCACGAACAAGAGGCACAGAGCGCTGAAAGAAAACTTAAAGGGGCGAAGCTGGTTTAAAGGAGCTCTGCTGAGTCACTATTATATTTATTTATTTTGTAACTACCCAGTAGTGTTTTCTGGAAAGAAAGAAAACACCAAAGAAGAAAAAATGGCTGAATTTTTCCTAAGCACAAGTATAATTCAGTACTTTTAAAGTTACTTAAAGTTTGCAAATGGGTTATATACCATTAAACACACTTCGCTGTTGCTTCAGTCAAAGATTTTAAGGGCCAACGTCTGACAGGACTTATTTAATAGTATGGTCCCACTCAGTGTCGGAAAACAGGATGCCAGATAGCACTCCCGGCTCCTAATGACATTTATTTCCACCTGTATGGGTTATTATTACCATCCTTGGCTGCCTTGCTGTGCCTACTGTATCTGCTGTCTGCAGCCTCCCTCTGTCCTTTACAATTATGAGCCCAAAACCCCAGTGGACCACCTCACCCTTCCCGATAATGGCTTTTTTTTGTCAGAACAGAATCTGACCTTCTGCTCATGCAGGAGAACAATGCTGTAATATCACAGTCATCATCGTCATCATCATTATCATTACTCCCATCTCTTTATTTAGCATCACATCAGCATCGGGAGGACATAAATAGTGTGTTTTTTAGGTTTGTGCTGTGTTTCGTTTTTTGATTCGGACTCTACCTCGCCCTTGTTTCAGCAAAGTATTTTCTAAGATGGACATTTTAAGCTATCCCTGACAGGCGCTGATCCCATGGTCACTGCCTGCAAAAAGAATAATCTTACTTTAAAAAAAAAAAAAAAGATCGAGAGAGACACCGAGACTGAAGTTCATTCCCAGCACAGATTCATTATTCAAACATGACCTTTCTTCTTCCTCTTCCTCTTCAAAAGTGGTACCTGCATGAATTTTGTCAGACAGGCAGTCTGGTTGGCACCTTCAGCAAAAAAAAAAAAAAAAAAGAAGGGGGGAGTTGGTAGAGGTACCACAGACAATCCTAGTGCTGGCACTTTTCCTCTTCTCCATTATTGAGATGAATTGAATTCTTAGAGCAGAGAAGGAGTGCGGAGTGGGAGGGAGCTGCGGCGTGCGGATTGTTAGTTTTTGTGTTTCGAGCCCTTTTTTTGGACAAAATGGAGCGTACATGAGAGAGTGCCTGGGTGTTTGCATAGCCTTTCATGTTCACTGCGTGGTCCCTTGTCCATGTCAGGCTCCACATACTGATCAAACTCTGAGCCTGAGTGGCTCAGCTGGCTGCAGGGACAGAGCAGGAAAGCTGCACATAAAAAAAAGACTGGTCACCGCTTTTATTGCTTTTGTGCTTTAATGTCCTTTTTTTTCTGCTGCAGGTGCAAACCCTGACCATGCGGTGGATTTGGCATACAGCACTTCATATGTCACATGCCCTTTCTGCCCCACATCGTCTTATCTTCCTCCAAGTGTGCTGGAGCCCGTGGATGGAAGCGTGAGGTTAAAAAAAAAAACAGAAAGAAGAGGTGATGTTCGAAGGACCGAGCCGCCCGTGGAGGGTAGTGATTTTATTTGCAAACACTGTAATAGCTTTTGTCTCATGTTCACCCATCTTTCCTATTTATGCTCGGTCCTAAAAGAGAAAAGATCAGCCTCGGAAAATAACCCATAGGAGGTGTTTCATACATACTAAGCGCTGGAAACGTGTTCTCTATCAGTAAGTCGTCTCGTCTCCACAGGCATGATGCATTTTACATGGCAGGCGCAGTGAGACCTGCTTCGTCCTGGTGATGGAGCTGAAAGGAGGAAGATGGAATTCCATCTACTGAACGCAAACCCATTTTCAATTACACAATAAAAACCCTCAGTGTGTGTCTGTGTGTGTCTGTAAGTGTGTTCGCATTAAAAGAAAGGGATTGTTCTAAAATGCAATCCAATCTTTGAACAAATGAGAAAAAGAAGTTGCTGCATCCCAAGTTTGGGAGCACAATCCACTTAGTAAGTCGAGTAAAATCGCTGTGTGTTTTACTCGACGTCGTGATAAGGAAAGGTATACCATCTGTTTTTAAAACAGAGAGTGGGAAAATATATATTTTGTTCGAACGTTATCTCAAGGTTTGAATGTTTTATGAGTGCAACAGGAGGTTAGCGCCAGGCCAAGCTGAGTACCCGCGCATGGATTTAATAGAGGCTGATACAGGCAATGAATCACTTTTGGACAAACACCTCTAGAACAAACCGGGTGTTGCCAATGAGTCGGTCTCTATCTTTAAAAATATAGTTAGCCACATAACTGTTATTGAAAATCAGGCAATGATTTCAGTGTTGTGACTCACTGTGATGAATGGTGCTCCTCATTTCATGTTTCCTGAAATTAAAAGCCAGAAAAAACAAAACAAAACAAAAACCAGCTGCTTTCATGATGCGCACACGTCACACTGAAATTGAATTAAGCTGTGGAAAATAAAGCTTATCATGCAAACCCCACGGTCTTGACATATGCCTTTCACTGTCACTTAGTTCTGCTTCTGACTCAAAATCCTTCTGCAATCAGCATTCCCTTCACCATCACGATCCATCGAACGTCTCCACTGTGTGGATTTGTATTGAGAATTTCAGCATGAAACGCACACACAGGCTACGTACCTCATCTCAAGGTTGGTAAATAGATATTAAAGCTCTGTTTATTGATGGGTGTTTAGGGCAAAGGCGGAGAGACTGGATGATGTGTGTCTGGATAAGACAGGTCCTTGATGTCAGGCTTTTTCACCCAGCTGAGTGAAAAAGCAAAACCCCGTGATAAACATGATGGTGTGTTTAATGTACACTGCTCAAAAAAACTTAAAAGGATACTTTTTAATCAGAGTATATATGGAGTATTACTTCTGAGATATTGATCTGGTCAGTTAAGTATCAGAGGGGGTTGTTAATCCGTTTTAGCTGCTTTGGTGTTAATGAAATTAACAACAGGTGCAGTATGAGGCAAGCCCCAAAACAGGAAGGGTTAGGATAGGGTCAAAATCACTACCGGTAGCACTTCAGGACGGCACAGCAGTACATGCCATTGCCAGAAGGTTGGCTGTTTCTTCCAGCACAGTCTCAAAAGCATGGAGGAGATCCAGGAAACAGTTATGCTAGGAGAGCTGGACAGGGTCATAGAAGGTCCTTAGCGCATCAGCAGGACCGGTATCTCCTCCTTTGTGCAAGGATGAGCAGAATGAATGCTACTAGATGATAAATAGACTGATTCTTATATAGTGCTTTTCTCCTTCCCCAGAGCACTCAAAGCGCTTTATACAACATCCCACATTCACCCTTTCACACAAGTGCTTTCTTCTATGCTTAAGTGCTTTCTGTCTACTGATCACACACATTCATACTCCAATAGCTGCACCCGACCACAACTTGGGGTTAGTATCTTACCCAAGGGTATTTGGCATGCAGACTGGAGCAGCCAGGGATCAAACCACAGGACACAGAGGCCTCTGCAGCTTAGGCAACTGCACTCTGTCTGCCATTAGGAATCTGGATGAAATCCTTGGATTCTCAGACCCTGCACTGGTGCAGTGAGTTCTGGGCTCCTGCAAGTGTACAACAAAGCTCGGCTGCATGTGATGAATGTCTGCAGGCAGGATAGAAGATGAAGATTGAAGACACTCACCTGGCCTAAAATCATTTTCAGTTGCTGCCATGAAATGTTGGCAAAGATTCAGCCCCTAAACGTTGTGGCATCATTTCCTTCCTAACACATTACCCAGTCCACATCAGTATAAATATCCAGCCTAATTTTTCCCCATTAAGATCTGATGCATTTCCAAAGTGTTCCTTTAATTTTTCGAGCAGTGTATTTGTTATCATGAGAGCAGGGGGCTTGTTTGAATTGGATGGAAACATAGTTTCAAATGTAAGTTTGTGCGCTTATATTATGTTGGGATGTGCAGGTACAGGTATTCCCTGTATTTTTCTTTTCCTTTTGTCAAGCGAGTGTTTATCTACACTGGCAAAATGACTGGAAATACACAAAGAGCACAACACAGACCTGTTTCACAGCAGGCATTTTTACTGCAGGCATTTTGAAAGCAGGAACGGTGGACCCACAGAGCAACGAATGTTTGGTGCACATCTGCAGTTCTCCTCGACTACATCTCCAAGTGAGTCCTGCCGCTCCAGCTCGGCCACAGGTCCACCTAATCAGTCAGTCGTGGGCCACATCTGGCCCACACAACATTTATCAGTGCTGTAGGTACCAACAACGCAAGATGGGATTCTGGAAATAACAACAAAACTGATTAGAATTGTCAATAACCCCACCTGCATGTCTTTGGGCTGTTGGAATATCAGCCAGAGTACCCAGAGGAAACCAACTCCGGAAATCCACACAGAAAGGCCACAAATAACCAGAACCTCCTGTTTGTGAGACCACACTGCCAACCACAGAACCCCTGTGCTGCCTTTTTGCAAACTAAAACTATAAAAGTGTGATTTTGTAGAGGGTAGAGTTTAATAGCTCCATCGTGCAAGTGTTCGTCTAAAGCTGGACAAAAAGAGGGGGGAAAAAATGTCACGGCCAACCTTCCACTTACACAGCAGTTATAATAAACCCCATTTCTTGAGATGCAAAAAGGGAAAGTATGAGCCTCGTGTTGTCCCAGAAACGCAGTGTTTTTAATGGCAGAATTTGCACCGAGCATGCAGTCATGAATCTCTTTGTTTCGATGCAAACGCACAGCGTGAGAGTAATGTGAGGAGACAAGAGTTGTCGGGAGACCATGTGGCTCAGAAGTCTGTCCCTTTAAGCCCGGTGTGATATCATATCGGGATGGGTTCCAACTAAAACTTCAAATCCATCTTTTCTCTTTGGTTTCTAATTAGCGGAAGAACAGATGATGTATCCCGGAGACAGAAGGGAGAGCACGCGCTGTGGTATGCACCAAAGCTTCTGGTGACTGCTATCAACCTCTTATGCCACCCGGTTCTTGTGATTTGGGGGGATTGTTTTTAGGTGAGTGATCCTCCCCCTCACCCCCCACCCCCTCCCTTTCTTTTTGCATGGCTCAGATCAGGGTTGGGCTAATCTCAGTTAAACTCTTAATAAGACCCATTTCACGGCATGCGGCCAAGAGATTAGATCTGACAGGGCAGGCGTGGGTTAGTCCTGAGACTACAGATCTGCAGCCTAAGCTCTGGATTGGAAATGTTCCAAAGCATGGAGCAGCCAGTTGAATGGAGAGCTCTCTGTTGCATGATGATACCAGGAGCATGACTAGGAGAAAGCCCTTATACTTTTTTACTCATCTCCCAAGAGATGCAGTTATTGTTTTTAGAGGGGTTTTTTCTGTTTGTTTGTTTTACTGGTTCAACTTTCTCGCCACCAGATGTTGGTGGAAGTTTTGACTGCTAACCTAGAGCACCCCAGAGGAGCACCGCCGACCTCACAAGCACTGCGAGCTGCAGCAGCAGGAGCAGCATATGAATCATGTTCTATATGAAGCTTAAAGACATGCTCTCGCAGTCCTGAGTGAGGCAGGTGAACTCAGCTCGCCATATGGCTTAGAGGGAGCTTATTAGGCTCTGAGGCAAAAAACACATTATCCACAGTGGACCAAGGCCACCTAGGGATGATTTCCATTACGAAAGCCTTTAATTCTGTTGGTATAAGTAGGAGAAAAGGGGGGGAGAGAAAAGTAATACTTTAGCAGAGGAGCTGCACTCTGGCCGCTTGGCTCGTGCAGGGATGGATGACTGGCAGCGAAGGTGAAGTGTGATTAATTATCTGAGCGCACTTATGTAAGTTATTACACTGTAGATACAAACAAATGACTCCCTGCTCGACCTAACTCCTCTCGTCTCTCTCTCATCGCATTATTACTGAAAGAAATTCCACATATTAAACTGACCCCGTGATAAAACAAAAACAAGCAAAACATCAACATCAGGCATTTAGAACACAAACAGAGAATGAACACCATCCAGCCAGACAGTGATTTGTTGACCCTGTTGCACTGTTTTCCCCTCACTATGTTACTTATTTACACTTTTTTATGGCACTTATTATTGTTGTGCTTTTCAACTGGCTGAATCGTTTTCCCTCCTGCCAAGACTCATTATAAACCTTATATCCAGAAACTACCTTTTTATTTATTTATTTTTTGTAAATGTGGAGATAAATCTGCCTCGCCATATCAACACTATGCCCATAGTGACCCCTTGAGGTTCAATGCTGGAACTACAGTCAGACTGAACCGTTAGACAGATTTGGTGTTTTGCATCTTGTCCTAGCAGATAAGATACATGTGTCACCCATCCATTTAAGTGTCTCTGTGGCCAAAGAGTTAACGTAACTCTGCTATAATTGTATTTAAAATTTGAACCTACAATATGTCTGAATCTCATTACTTTTTAAAATGCCTTCAAACTCCTGGGCTCTCTGTCATATGTAATAATTTTGGTAAATGGGCTGGTTCTTATATAGCTTTACTACTCTGCTTGAGCAATTCAATCAATTTAGTTCAGTTTTATTCATATAGTCCCAAATTACATCAATAGTACCCTCAAGCAAGCACTTGGCAACAGTGGGAAGGAAAAACTCCCTTTTTTAATAGGAAGAAACCTGCAGCAGAACCAGGCTCAAGGAATGGTGGCCATCTGCCACAAGCAGTTGGGGGTGAGGGAAGGACAGAGGATACACTGTGAAAGAGAGCCAGGGATTAGTAATAACTAACAAGCACTCTAAGCACTTTATACAAGCTTTCTATCTAACATTCACACTCCAGTGAATGCTTAGGGAGCGACTCAGGGTTCACCACCATGACCAAAGATGTTTTGGGAGTGCATACTAGAGCAGCCAGTGATCAAACCACCAAACTTTTAACCTGCTGTACCTCTCTCTCGCCCTATAGTAGCTAGGACAGGCTCCAGCCCTCAAGTGACCCTGAATTATATGAGTGGAAGATAATGGACGGACAGACTGCTCCACCTCCTGACCCACAGCTGCCCCCAAAACAATCCAAAACTGTACCTTTATTTGCAAAATAAAGGTACAGTTTTGGATTGTTTGACTAATAACTCAACACTCTGGCTCTCATTCCACTTTTGGAAACTCTTGCAACTCCAAGTAAGCCTGCAGTCTTAGAGTGAAGTGCTCTGTTGGCATAATAGATTTTTTGTGTTAACTAATGTGAAAGAAAGCATCCCATGTGACATCCTTTTAAAAAAATTACGAGAGCTGAAAACTGGTCTGATGAAAGAAGCAAAAATTCTGCTGCAGTCTTTATGGTTTGGGTTGTACTCTCAATAAAACCAACAAAAAAGGAACTTCCTTCTAAAACTCGTCAGAATGTACTTGTTCCCAGAAACAAAGGCTTTTCTCTGTAGGAAACTGTCAAAAAAGGGAAAGAAATTCACGCAATAGTGTGTTCTACTCCCTCTAGGAGAACAAGTGTAAACTTGCTCCAGTTCAGACTCAAACGGAAAATGTTAGACCCTGGAACAAAACCTGAGCAGGAGGACAAGCATATATTAATCTCTAGCTTAGGAAACAGACATCTCACAGGTCCCCAGCTGTCACCTTTATTAAATAACACCTGTACGAGCCGGTTCGCGCTGTTCTGTAAGGGAATATAACGCACAGTTGAATGACATCTTCCATTTTTCAGCAATTTCCAGCATCGAAAAGCTTTTATTTCTTAAAACAAGAACACTTGACAAGTTCAGAAAAAAAAGCATGTTTTTTTAGGATATAACTGAGCTCACAAAGGCTTCACTGAGTAGTGCACCTTGTAACGTGACTAACTGGCATTGCACACCATGCCACTGCTGTGTAGCCATTACAGGATGGTAGTGGATCCTGAAAATGGGCCTTTAAGCTTATGTAGCTCTTACATTCAAAATCATGAAAATAATTCATTAATCAATCATTGTTGGCAGCATTTCTAATCAATTTCATGTCATAATAGACAAAAGAAAATAGAAAAGAAAAGAAGCGACATTCAAAGATAAAGCTGTTCCAAATCTGACAGAACAAGTGTTAGAGGGAGTTTAACTAAGGACACACTTCTGCAAATATTACTGCAGGATTATATTGTTTGTAATCTCCGTGCTGAGGGGCACATCTAAGAGAATGTGTATCGCTTGTCTCTATAACCTGTAGATGTGAAGAGCTCTCAGGAGCTGCATCAAATTAAATTCCTCCCTCACTTGATATGTGAGCTCATTTAAGCTTCTCGGCTTTGCTTGTGCAAAAAAAATGAAATAAATAAATAATTTAAAAAACTTTATCGCAAAGCAACGCGCCAGACGTGAACCTCAGGTGTTTTTTCTTTCTTTTTTTCTCCCCAAACTTCCTGCAATAAAAGTTTCATCCACACACTTCTGAACTCTTAGAGAAAAGATTACTGAATAAAAAATAAACCGTATCTGAAGATGAAAAACCGAGAGTGGCCAAGTGAGACGTGCACATGACAGATTCAGGATGTCACCTGTAAAATGAAATAAAAATGTATTTATTTTTTAAACACACAGTATCAGGAGGCAAGTAAGCTCAATTTATTCTGGATTTTCCCCCTTTTTTACAGATTTCCTTTCTTTTTCTTTATGCCAACTTATCTCTGCAGTTTGCACTATTGTAACAATCCTTCCCTCCCGGGCAATAAAGGAGAAGGAATGAGACCTGAGAGATTTCCTCTAAAGAGATAATTATCCCTCTCCTCTTCCTTGTGAGCTTTTCATCCAGTGTCCCTCTTGTTGCCAGGAAACCAACCAGGGTAAAGACTCTTCGCAACCCTGCTCTCCAGCTGAATGTAGCGGTGGAAAATCGTTATCATCTCGCTGCTTTTCGAGGCTGTTGATAAATAGGAGATAGCGAGGACAGTCACGGGACACGTGTGAGGCCTTTTGAAGCTGCGCTCTCACTGTCGGTGAAGGTGATTTCGAGGCGTACGGACAGGGTGTAATAGATGAGGTCGGCGTGTTCGCTCTGAGAGAGACATCACAAACGCGAGAGGGGGGTCTTTGCTGTAAGTCATCCACATCTAAGTCCTTATGTGGGATAACCCTGTGACTGATTGGGAAGTGTGCAGTTAGACCGAGAGCACCTACAAGATAAAGACCATAACCAGAACATATCAAATGTTCTTTACTTGTGGCTACTTGTCTATATTGCTGCACTCGTCTTAATTACATTGGTTTAACCTGTGAAACGTGAGCACATAAGATAAGGAGCACCAGTCTTCCAAAAAACAGAACACTCCTCTTTTGATGTTTTCATGGCGAAGCAGAGTGCTGTCCAACCATGGATGACCACAGTATGAAATATACATCATTTTCATACTTATCAAACTGGTCATCCTGAAATGAAAGAACACTTCCATCATTAGAGGATAACAGGGACCATTCAGAACAACTTTACATTGACTTGTAGTGGCCATTCTCTCTACAGGGACAGGTGACCTGAACCATGCCGGTAAAATGCTCCCAGGAGCATAACACTGTAATGAGACAGCAGGAAGAGCAGTTGTTGTCTTTAAAGTAGCCAATATGGAGACAGATAAACAGATAAAGGAAACCTGTTTCCCACAAGCCTACATTTAGTGGCTCCGGCTATTCGGGGGGAGCTACTTTGAAAATGGAAGCAAATGACATCAATCCCCCTGAAAAATACGGAGGAAGAAGAGTCCCAATGCACAGGAAGTTTAAGTGGGGTATTCAATAGATGTGTTGCTCTGTAGACTGTGTTGCATCTCTTCCACTGCAGACGGTCAAAAGATTTAAAAAAGAAATGCTTAACACGCCCAAATGAACTATGCATGCAGGAAGTGATCTGTGTGCATTCTCTTGTTAATGTTATTGTGTGGAGGAGACACAGTTTGTTCTCGGTGTAACTGGATATATTAGATAAGTGCTTTAGTTCTCTTGATAGAAGTCACGTGTGTAACTGCTGTCATATCTATTGGACAGTTAGTTGTCCACTAGACGGCGGTATACACATCAGGCAGTTATTTCAATATTGCGCTATATAATATATCCATCCATCCATTCGCTTCCGCTTCTCCTTTTCAGGGTCGCGGGGGGCGCTGGAGCCTATCCCAGCTGTCACAGGGCGAGAGGCTATATAATATATATATTAATATATATGATGATAATATAAGCAATACAAATGTATCTTATATTTCTTCATTAAACTTTTATTCCGCGTTTCACGGCAAAATGTGCAGAAACGCATTTCTTATCGTGCACTCGCAATAAAGGTCATCCGGGAAAAAATAAAAATACATTTAAAAATAGAATTAAAATTTTTTCATTGTAATTTGGTGTGAAAACGTTAAAACGCGGTTTTATATTGCGCACGGAGGTCAAAGTTCACTAGTTCGCCTCTCAAAATGGCGGCTGAGCCCACACGGGAATGGAGCGATGAGCAGCTCAAAAGTGATGATTTGTCCAAAAAAGACATAATAAAGTTCCTGCAGGACAATGCGGCCCACTCGGTATGTTTCTCCCTTTAGTCTCCTCGGGATTCCGGTTGGGATATCTGCAGGTTACCGGTTTGAATTCTCACTGTGAAGTGCAGCATGCAGCACGGCTAGCTCCGATGGGATGCTTTGCTTCAGCACAGCAGAGCACAATGTTCAGCACTATCTGCACATTAATACGAATGCAAACAGCTTCTCTTAGGCTTTGACCTGCGCAGCTCCTCGTGGCTTGAGCGCAAACGAGTTAAACTTTCTCCTTCTGTTCGTTTGTTGTTATTTCAGTTCCTCAACGAACACAAGCTGCTCGGAAACATCAAAAATGTTGCCAAAACTGCAAAGAAAGAGCAACTGATTATCGCCTACGATCAGCTCTTCGAGAGCAAAGTAAGTCACGATTGTCATCCGCCTCGATGATGAACCTTGATAACGAACATAAAATGTGTAAACGTGTGATTTGCAGAGGTTTAAAGGCACAGAAGCAGTGGAAGAAGTGACGGAGAAGGTTAAAGCTGTGAAAGTCGAAGAAAAACCCAAAGATGTCAAGACAGAAGTTGTGGATGAGGTACTGATCCACACCATCAAATATCAACTTTTTAATATCATCATTTATATAAAGAAGGAGACCTATAATATGTTGTAATTTCTTTTGTCCATTCGCATATCCCACATGGGGATAAGTGTATTATAACCACGTGCATGATACTGATGCTCAATGTTGGTTAATGGGGGGGCGTGCAGATTTTGGTTGTGTAGATTATGGTTACTGGAGTGAAAAATTCAGGTGTACTCATGAAGACTCAAAAATGCTGTAATAATAATGTGAATTGGGAAATATTTTTTCATTGTATGCTAAAGTACAAAAGGCCGATTCTGGTGAGCACTCAGCGATTATTCACATTTATTGACTACTGCTTCATTACGTCTCTCAGGGTCCTCCAAAGTACACCAAATCAGTGCTGAAAAAAGGCGACAAGACAAACTTCCCAAAGAAGGGCGACACTGTGAGCTGCTGGTACACCGGAACCTTAGAGGATGGGACTGTCTTTGACACCAATGTTCCCACAGGTATGACCGCATCGCACTCGTAAGGTGATGCTCTGTCGCTAGTCGTGCTTTTGCATTATTGAAAATGTTAAACTAAGTAATTTGTACTTTTTAGTTATGTAGATCAAATCTCTATGTAGCGATGAAGAATCTGTCCTTGTTGTCTTCGATCTGCAGGGGCGAAAAAGAAGAAACAGGCCAAACCACTCAGCTTCAAAGTCGGCTTGGGCAAAGTCATCAGAGGAGTAAGTTGCTCTGCTGTTGTCATTTAGTTTTCTGAACTTTTATTTCTATGTCTAATGTCTGTAATCATCACAGTGGGATGAGGCCCTACTGACAATGAGCAAGGGTGAAACTGCTCGATTGGAGATTGACCCTGAATGGGCTTATGGAAAGAAGGGCGTCCCTGAGTCCAAGTATCCTTTTTTCCCTCCCCTCTTTGGTATTTTGTACCCTGCGTGCATGTTTCATAAATATCGAAATATTTCTAAAGGGATGTGATGAAACTACACGAGCTGTCTGCACGTAAGGTCAGAGCTCAGCTTGTAATGTGGCTTGATTCTTGCTTATAACTGTCCTCCTTTATTGTTTTACACTAACATAATTAAATGAAAGCCAATTTTCCTTAACTCTACCTCTCCCAGAATTCCACCCAACGCAAAGCTGATTTTCGAGGTCGAGCTGGTGTCTGTGGATTAGCCCAAAGCATGCACTACATTTCAAGAATTCCCACCTAATTAAAGGCCTTGAGGTAGAGGGGGATATCAGCATGCGTCTTGGATTGCAATATTCCTGGGATGCCTGTGCTTTAGCATAGCATTACACATATACCAATTGGATTTAAAAAAAAAAAGTTTGATTTGGACAACATGGAATGGCTTGTTAATAATGTACATATAAGAGACTGTGAAATGTTATCTTTTTGTTCTTTTGCATGTACAATGTCAGAAATAAATCATTTTCCCCAAATTTGTTCATTTCAGTTAACCGGTCACTGTACAGATTGCACCTGTCTACATCATGTTCTTTAGCCTGAAGTCAACTGTATTAAGAGAACTAGTTTGTGTGGTGTACGAAGTACTAAAACCTCCCAGTAGTTTTATGCCAACTACTAATTGTTGTTCCTGGAAGATTTTAATAAGTTGTAAATACAAGACTTTGTGTCGCACCCATAAGGTGCGAGACCATTCTAAATATGTAAACTAAGGTATTCCATGTACAGTGATGCACGTCTTTAGGGTCTAAGCATCCAGTGTCTGAAGTTTAGCTTCAAAGCTAAATTTGCCAATTTTAGCTAGCATTAATTCCTAGAGACAGATGAACTTTGGCTCAAATACAGGACAATTGTCTTTATTAAGAAACCGCAAAGATTATTTGCTAAAGATCTAGATTTACATTGCAGGACAAATCACTCATCTAGACCAAGTCAAAATTGTTTTTATTTTGTACAGGATGACATTTAACTTGGTAAAAACTGACAGGTGATGATGCGGTTTCTCCTTTGGGGCAGTGAACCACTTAAGAGTTGGCATTGGGTCCCTTCTTCTTTCCGAAGGTGGGAACGACATTCACAAAGCGCCTGTTGTACTGGATGCGGCGCTTAGCACGGCCAGTCTTCTTCTTCTTCTTCTCCTGCTTATCAACCTGAAGAAAAATAAGTGGATTGGCATCATTGTAAAAGTGAAGTAAAAGCAGATGTAGTCTGTAGTATAGCTGAAGGCAGAGTCCCCCCAGAATTTTTTTTTTTTGAAGAAGAAGAGGTGAGGTTACACTTACTTTGGGAGTCTGTCCCCGCACTTTTCCAGCACGGGCCAGAGAGCCGTGAACCTTACCTGGTAAAGTGAAAGAGAGAAACAAAGATCATGCTATCAAGGTGGTTTTGTTAAGACAAACTATATTAGTGCCATCCTCGGTGTGCCAAGTTTTGAAGTCCCGAAGAAAACAAACATTCAAATATGTGAATAGCTACATGTCATGCACACATACCTCCCAGAAGTCTGCCAGCTACCTCCAGGGTGCAGTGCTCGGAGACACCGCAAGACACCAGAGAGGCATCATTCTCCAGAGGGCACCCAGCAAGCAGTAGCACCTGATCCTCAACCAGGAGACCTTCCAGAGCCTGGACATGAGCCTGGGACACAAACAGGTTTTCTCATAATAATCCTTTATTCAATATTGCCATTAATAAGGTACAATTTTTACACTAGTACAAGTTTTACCTTGATCTGGCCGACAGTCTCCTCTCCAGTCACCTCAAGGGTGTGAGTGTTCTGGCCACGTAAGAAAAGCTGCATCTTGATGCTGGGGGAAAAAAAGAAAAAGAAAAAAAAAGGTAGGGCCAAGCATCTTTAGTCATGGATAAAACTTATTAGTTTTCATATAAAAGCATAACTGTAACGTCCAACTACCAACATAGCTATTTTATGTTTACTGGACTTGACTATATAACAAGGACTTTGACATCAATTACAATAACTGCTAATTAGGACATCTGATAAAACGCTGGCATCCCTTGAAAATGCTGTGTGCTTTACTTGGTGTGACAAGTAAAAATGTCTACCGTGACGATCATTGCGGAAACATACTTGCGGCATTAAAATTTATTATAACAAATCCCGACTACCAAACCTTCACTTTGCCTTCATACTTCATACTCATAGAATATGAAACCCACATATGATCCTCAAAGTAAATATCTCCGGTGGTAACCTGAAACTTATTAAAACTGTGGAGAAATAATGCACTACCAGCCGCCGGGAGCTGAACTGAAGCTTCTCCCGGGTCCTAGCCAAAGCTATGCTAACTTAGCTAGCCACATGGGGCACGCGTATGGTAAAAGTCCAGTAAAAACATATGAAATACACCTTCACTCGTCAATAAAAAGCCAAACTTATGGTTACGGATGACATATGTGCATCAATCGCAAGATAAAACATGTGACGACAAAGCCAAACTGGGAAATTTTTATTAAAAGTGCACAGCTCTCACCTCGTTTGATGCTAGTCGTGCAACGCTAGGCATAAAAAGGACTGTTTAAGGGTCTACACAGCGCATGTGCGGATTTACGTAACGCTCGTCGGACGCGGTGGCCACGCCTCTTGTACTTTGGTAGTGTCGCAGATTTATCTGTTCTAGTATAGCAGTTATATTTACGGGTTCATGTGATCTTCATAGGTTGTATTTATCTATTTTCTTTGATGTTTTGCAGAAATGCCTGCTCTACTGATATTTGTATTTTATTTTATTAAATTTTGTTTGTTTATTCTCACGGTGTCCTGTTTGTTAAGGTTGTGTTAAGTTTTGTTCTTGAAATTAACATTAACAAATATGGGGGAGAGGGGGGGTAAGTTTTTAAAACTGTTTGACTCATTAATATAATTAATATACACTAAATTATTCACGAAATCCTGGTCCTTGTGGTTTATACCAATGTCCCACAACCAACATCAAATTATGTCTTATGTATTATGTTTCATTTAATTATTTTTTTCTCCTACACTTCAGTATTACTGACTGCACATGGAGAGGGTTATATACTCGTCATATTCTTGTGTTTATTTCTTTACAAAAAATACTAAAAAGTTTGTTTGAATATGAGTGGATAATAGTCCTGGGGTGGCATGTCAGCATGTGACTCCCATGGCAATAACAATATTCTGTTACCTTCAGCAATGATTTCAGTGGTTTAAGTGTGGCTCATTTTCACATAAGGATCAAAACGATAGTTCATTTGTATAATTTCAGCCAACTGCTAAACAGTGATATACTTTTTGAGAAGGTTTTGGGTTTTTTTGTTTTTTGCTGTGAAGCAGCACCAGTACAGAGCTCATGTGATGCTGAGATTAGAGCTTCATTTTTACAGAAACACAAAAGTGGCATGAGAACATCTCATTTATCTTTGAGCTCATATTTACCACAAAAGATTCTTCATCCTACTACATTGTAACTGTTCTACATGTTAACTTTGTCATATATCTAGATGTAATGTGTATTTATCTTTGAGAAAATCTATTATGCTTACTTTGTATGTTCATATCAAACCTCAAAACCCCTGAACTTTATTTTTGTCTTCTATGACAGTTTTTGCCTGAAACACAGCTGGAAAAAAAGTTTAATTTCAATCCTTCAAAAACCACTCGAGCTTCAGCTTGACTAGCAATGCTTTTTGCACATTATTGGGGTATGTTGTGGGTGAAAATGTTTTCATATAAAATGTACTCATAATTATTGTCGTAAAGTGTAATTATTGAATGAGTTGCCAATGAACAACAAAATGTAAATTAAGGTTTTTTTGTTGTTTTTAAAGGCAGTTACCGTGTATACTGTTATATTCAGTTACCGTGGCTCAGTGCAGCATCTAGAAATGCTTGTCAGGGATTTCAGCTTTTGTGGAAACCCATTATTCAAATATATTTCATATTTTAATTACATTCCCGCCTATTGAATATTGGAAAGGAAAAGTTGTTTTACTTTGAATGACAGTAAAAGTGTAAACTAAACAGCTAATGACAATATTCATTCTAGCCCTTTGTGAATTATTTAAAACAAAACAAAAAACATTTAAGGATATCAATCTCTTTATTATGAAATCAAGTCAAAATAAAAAACAAGGAACTCTTTGTTGCTCTTTAGGGAAACATAACCATGAGTTATTACAAATCTTTGTGATTGGGGGGGGGGGAAGAATGATGACAGATACATTAATGAAAGCTTCCCCTTACAAGTTCTTTAACACAAAGACAGAGAGCAAACTAAGTCATCTGGCCTAGAAATTTCAAAAAGAAAAAGCCTTTGTCACACAGGGAAAAAATAAATCTGCCTTAACAAATAACATGCATTCAAGAACCCCAAAAAGAAGCCAGTGCTGGAGAGAATGACTGTAGCAATTAAAGAACTGATAACTGCTAAAGAGGGCCAAATATACTTCTATCAAGAGCTACAATATGTGGTAAAGTTGATTAGCACACTGTGAACCAGCGAAAAGGGGAAGAAATAAAACAAAAGAACAAAGCTTTTTGAAATCTCCATGACGTCTTGGTAAGAAGCCCCGTCCCAAGATGTAAGAAGGTCAAATGGATGGTCAGGCCACTATGTTGTCCATCATGTAGAAGGAGGGGGGTAGTACTGGTTATACTGGGCATACTGGTTGTATTGCCCCCAGGAGTTTTGTCCCCAACCACCGTACTGTTGCTAAAGAGAAAAGTGGGGGGGAGGGGGTTAGAAGGGCTGTAACTGACCACACATACTTCTTGTGACAAACTAATTTCTAAGTGCTGTAAATGTAACTGATCTGTAACCCACCTGGTACCAGTTATAGTTGTAGGCAGAGGCATTTGCCTGCATGTCAGTCATGTTTGCTACAGCACCAGAGCCGTCATCCACACGCTGCCTCTTAGCATCAGGTTCCTGAGAGCTGGAGAGGTAAAGTTTAAATTAGTAAGATCCAGCTTATAGCTGACAAATGAAACAGCAGTTACAGCCAAGTTTGTTGTTTTTACTGTTGTTCTAACCAATTTGTAGATTTTCAATATGTAGAATATGCATCTGCCCTTCACTGAGATATCAAGAAATACAAGACACTCTAGAAAATAGACTAGTAGTAGTCGTCACATGTGTCTTTCTAACACCTTGTTAGAAGGGGGTGTGAAAATTTTCTGAAAGTGTTTGTGGGGATGTGATGGACGCTGCGTTTCATTAACCACCTGTCATACCCGTTCTCGGCCTTCCTCTTTGTCGATTCATTTTCTTTTTGTAGTTTCTGTTGTTCTTCATAGGCAGCAACAAGGCTGAAAGATGTAAAAGAATAAACATGACTCTTTACAAAAAAAAACAAAAAAAAAAACAAACAAAACAAAGAATGAATGTATTCATTTCTCCCTTTACCACTAAAAACAACTTACGCATTAATATCGCTGCCAAAGTCTTCAAGAAACTCAACTTTGCGCTGGGCAAAGAGGAGTCGTGATTCAAGAGGCATTGGGCTATTCAGGGCTCGGTCAAAACAAGCCAAGATCTCTGCCTCATTCTGGGTCACATCTCGATTGTATTCCAGCTCAAGCAGGTTTAGATACAGTTTTGGACTCGTCTACAAAAACCACAAAACACACAATTTAGTTGACAACTAGTGCAACACAGTTATATTTATCATGTGAACAGAATTCATTGCAAGAGAAACACAACCAATGCTATAATGTGTTGACCATCTGATATAGTCAACCCTCTCTCACCTGGTCTTTTTCAATAGCATCCAGAAGCACCTTCCTCGCCTTGCCCAGACTCCTCTGCACCTTCATCAGCTGCCTGGCCAGCTTCACAGCATAGAACGATGTCTCAGTAGCATTCTTCGCAGACTCCATCGCCTCCCTCAACAGCGCCTCAGCTTCCTCCAAGTTTCCGTGGCGACGCTCCAGGCTGACCCTCCGAAGGCGCACCATGGCGAGACCTGGGATCGATGCCTCCAGGGACTTCAGGATGCTCTGAGCCTCCTCTATGCTGCCTGGGTTAAAAAAGAAGAAAAAAGAAAGAGGAATGTCAGCTGAGCAGTTTTCCACATTTGTTTCTTATTCATGATCTCCATGCTTTATGTTGCTTTTGCATTTAATTTGCATGCTGCTTTGACTGACTAAGGTACTCACCCTGCTGCTCCTCAAAGGCTGCCCACAGCAGGTGGATGGCTGGTTTCTTGGGCAGATGGACGGTACACGCCTTCTTGTAGACATGTCTCACACCCTCAGTGCTGTATCCCTCTAGATATTTTGCATACTTCAGAGTGAAAAAGAGAAAGCAAGTTGGAAGAAAGCCAGGAGAGGACAGAGGAAAAAAAAAAAAAAAAAAAAAAAAAGAAAGAAAGAAAGAAAGAAAGAAAGAAAAGAAAGAAAGGCAAAAGAGACAAGACATTTTTAAACTACATTTTGAGTTCACAGACAGGCAATTTCTTCATTGACAAGATCGTTTTTAGAAATTTTCTGTGTAAACCCATCAGCACCTTCATGGAACCAATTAGATAAGTTTCTGTAAGGTAGTGGGAGACGAAGAAGATGCAACGTAGTAGTTGGCATATGCTGCAGTCAAATCTTGTGTGGCAAGCTGGCCATCCCCTAATACAACAGATACAGTCACATATCAACGTTACACGCAAAGAGTGCAGGACTGTGTCGATGTGATATCATCGTTGATGGGGGAAGTGCAGGGAGGTAGCAGGAGTGTCGGAAAGGCTCAAGGTCACTTTACCTTGATCCAAAACTCCTCATAGAGAGCGCAGGCGATGAGGCATCTTTCGAAGAGAACCACCACACGCTCCGGAGTCCCATTCTCAATTTCGAACTCCAAGTACTCCTTCCAGTTGTTCAGTTGAGTCTTCTCCAAGGCTTTGACGTGGAAGTACGGTCTCTTAATCTAAAGAAACACAAATTGATTAGTTTGATAGTAATGAGGGGGGGACTGAAAGAATAAAACATCAGTAAGGGAAAAAAAAACAAGACCCACCCCTTCTTCAAAGGCCCAGCGCTTGCTGACTTCGTGTTCATTGTGGTTGAAAACTTCCTGCCGCACCTCAATCACCTTGTGGCGCATGTTCTCAATCTCCGTCACTCTCTACATACAAACACACAGACAAAAACAAGGTTAGCACCCTTATTTGTGCTTCTCCGTATCACATTCTCCACTTGATGTAAAAACTTCTATTCCTGCAGCCAACGATTTACATCACCAGAGATAAGAAGCCTGCAGAGGGGAGAAGTATTTATGCACCCTGCATATCAGCCACTGGGTATAGGTGCTGGGATCAACGGGCCCCGGGTGATCCTGTAAGTTTTAGGGCGAGTCCCTGACTGGATACCAACGTGAATCCCACCTGGCATTGATTGGCCTGGCTGCTGACATAAAGACACCTCTTCAAACCTAGGCAAATTATCTTTTCCCTTTCATCATGGATAACATCCAAGCTCCTGCTAACCCTGCAAGCAGCAATTTTATAAATTTTTTTCCCCTACGGGATTGGCAGAGAAGGTTTTACCTTAGCAGGATCCGCAAGATCCTCTGTACCAGGTGGAAGCTCCTCCTGAGCAACTTGTGACTCTCCACTGTCACCAACCATTCCCGACAGGCTGGCTTTAGAGAGCTCGAGCCTTAGCTGGACAAACTCCTCTTCTGACAAGAAGTGCCTGGGGTGATTAGTCTGCACATGGTCTTTGAACCTGCAGAGAGAAAAGAAAATGTCAGTGCACAGCTCTTTCATACAATGACGTTATAATTTTCAAAATGATTTGCACCATGACTATTTATTCCTTTACCAAAGCATGAAATCAACTTTCAGTTAAGCTGTTCAAGATGGAAGATTAAGCAAAACCAACCAAGCAGACCATGGGCAGAGGTAGAAACTATTATTTGTGCAGTTCCAAAACAAACATTTCAAGACTGCAGAACAGGATATGTCCATCACTGGGTTTGGGGCTTTGTAATTTTAAAAACTTTATAATTTTAAAAACTTTATATTTGCCTTTTATGATGATTTTAATAACACACTCCTCAAGTGAATGCAAACTTTCAAACAAATCTGGAAACTGTTCTTTTACTGTACCTCTGGAAGTGCTGGGAATACAGCTGGGTTGGAATGCCCAAGATGCGGTCATAGATGGCGGTGACGTTACCCAACTTCTGCTGCTCTGTCTCCCAGTTTATGAAGGATTCCCACAAACGGTCTGAGCGAAAGTCAGTGCCTGCTGCAAGCACTGCATGCTCATAGGAGCTAATAGGAAAACAAAAAAGGAAAAAAGATTCATGAAATGTCTCATTAACTCATTAACATTTGAGAAGAAAGTAAAACAGAGTGTGTGTGTGTGTGTGTGTGTGTGTGTGTGTGTGTCTATATATATATAAATAAAGACTTTACTCACGCTCGAATGCGCCCCTCAGTCTCTGGGTCATTAGGATCAGAATTCTCTTTGATGAAGGTCAAATAGTGGATCCACAGGTCGACACTGAGAGGGATGACCTGCAAACCTCTTCTGTACACCTTGGAAAAAAATAAATAAAATGAGTTTGTTCATAAAAGTCTGAGTTTTTATGCCCCAAATTTTGGTTCTTAACAGATTATTCTAGCTGGTCAGTTATTGATGACACAGAAAAGCAGGCACACCAAGTTTAAAAAAAAAAAAAAAAGCAACACGTGTACAAAAGTACAAGAGGCATACTTACTTCTTCTGCAACTTGTACATTGCCATGCTTTTTCTCAATATCTGCATACTTCTTCCAGTAGCCATAGCAGTAGGGGTAACGTAGGAAAAACACATCAAATGCCTTCCTCACTGCTGTAAGGACATTCTGTAAAGAAGCAGAAAGACCAAATTGCAACAATTTAACCACCTCTTTTTAGCATTACAAGTAATTTCTGTTCAAATTTATTGGACAAGAATATATTTTCACTCAGTTTTGTAAATGTGTGTGCCTTCTGTTTACCTCTTGTTCTACATACTGCAGCAGATAGACCCACGCATTGAAATCTTCTGGGTTTTCCTCAACTCCCTTAAAAAGCTTTTCAAACTCTGAGGGCAGTTCAGGATCTGTAGGAACAGCTGCTTCTTCTGTTGTTTCTTTGGATGGGTCTTCTAGCTCCATGCCATCCTCTGCCACCTGTGTAGCCTCTGTCCCATCTAGAGAAGTTGACAAGGAATCATCAAGTGAGTTTAACCACAAAATTACAGTTTATGATTTGTGCATAATGTGTCATTTGTTGACAGTTTTCTTTTCAATAAATTAGTTACTGTAAGCACCGACAGAAAAAAATAGAGAGAGACACTATGCTGATTCTACACAGTACCTTTCTTGGTTGCTTGTTGAAAACTAGCTAAATCTTACGACGTTACACTAACAATTGGACCAGAGTCAACTTCATGACTAAGCATTTATTATTAAATCAATTGAGCCAACTGAAAAACAAGTTTTAAGTTACCTTGACTGTCAGTCTGTCCAATGGATTCAGACTCAATATTCATGTCCTGGCTGCAAGGCTCAGACCCTACAGGTTCTGTTGCTTGCTGTGCATCTTCTGTGGGCTGTGGAGGGGGAGGAGGTGGCGGTGGTGGAGGTGGGTGTTCTTGGAAGAGCTGAGCATTGGCAAGTTGAAATTGTTCCACAGCCTTCTCCACAGATCCCAGATCTGTGGAATTCATTTGCTGACCCGGTTGTTGCTCTTGTCCCATGGCATCCTGAGACACATCTGAATCCTCAGGCAAGACATTGGAGAGAGGCTCTGGAGCAACCTGGTCTACTGACCAGTCAGTCGCTTGGCCTACGACAGGAAGGTCTGGAAGAAAGGCATCCCCATTGCTCTCCATGGCAGGGGACTCAGTATCCAGCATTCCAGGAAATGTACCCTCTGAGATTTTCAGGTCTGTTGGGACAGAAAAAAAGTAAAGACAAACTCAGGAAAAAGAAAATAGATTTTTCCACACACCGAATACTATTACAGTTTACTGAAATATTAATGGTTTGTACAACTTAACAAAAAAAAAAAAACTAAGAAAACTAGCTCTGAAATAAGCTAAAGTATTCCCACCATTTAAATAAATCAATAAATAAAAACATCCACTGAGTTTCCAATCATTTCTTTAAAAATACGCACTTAATGATACTAGTCAGGACAGCACAAAAACAATGTCAAGTACAATTATAATAAGGAACTTGGTGCCTAAAATAAACAAGTAAGAAATATCCAAGTGTGAACTGCAGTTATAGGTAAAATATCTACAAACAAGAAATTACTTTCAACTCACAATTTAAGCCAGTTTAGTTCTGACAAAGAATTTTCCACAACTATTGACAACGTGCTGCATTTTAAACTTGCCATGAACCTTCACTACTTAAAATTATACTTATAAATCTGACGCAACACGACGCATGTTTTTCGTTTCAAACTATTTTTTTTTTATTTTACTTCCTTTACGCCTAAAGGGGCCAACCCTAGTAAAAACAGCCGCTAAAGCAACAGGATACTTCCTTGTTCTAACATTAAACCAGTGCCAGTTTAAGCTTCAGCCCTAATTTAACTACTAAAAATAATTCCGCGTACTCGGTTGCTTACTCTTAGCTTCTCGCTTAGCTACCTTAATACTAAAGTTGTTTTCTTTTTTAATTTTACTTTGGGGATTTTTTTTTTTTTTTGTTTTTTAAATGCAATATTTCCTTTAAAAAACGAGTAGCTTTAGCTTTGTTTGCTCCTCGAGGCCTTGTTGTTTCCGGGAGGTCTTTTCCATGATCAAAGTTCAATCAGAAGTTAGGCCTGGCGCCCGTCTATCTCAAATAAGTATAATAGTAGAGGTCGAGGCATGTTTCGTGTACGCGCTTGCTTAGTACGGTCCAACACAAACTATTCGTCTTTAATTAAGTATCTACATTTTTCATCGATTCTTTACGTTGATAGCAACGTTTACAGAATAGCGAATAGGAAACTGTTACATACATCGTAACTAGGACATTTACATGTACAGCCTTTGCTTAGGCCTCCAGGAAATAGTCGGTAGCAGTTAGCTAACAGCAGCACGTTAGCTAACAGGCTAATGTTACCCATTTCGCCACTAGCGATTGTTAAATTCGTTACTAACCAGATAAAACCAAATCAACAAATAAAAATACGTTTAAGAATCTTATCCGTATCTGTTGCGTCAATTTACTTACCCCCGTGGACTTGAGTGCAGCTTTTGAATTCACTTTATCTACACTATTGCGACCGGCCGCGTTTCGCGTACCATTCTTAAGTTGGAGGAAGATGAGAGGGACAGTGTACGCATGCCCAGTCGAACTACCACCCACCAGCGACGGCGCGCTATTCGTTGTTCTTGATGTCTTGCCAATTTACATTTTATGATGAAATTAAAATGCAGAAACAATATTTTGAAGTTAGCCCATAGCTTTTGTGAATTCCTCCAGAAGTAATGAAATAAATAAATACATTTCCTGCAGTTGCAGTGTTTGTTAAAAGTGCTGCATATAAACCCTACATATTTTAGTGTACACACACTGACACAAGAATTCAACCGCTTTTAAACCGCATGACGCAATATTAAACGTGAGCTCTAAATCTTCTGTGGCTTTTGTACAATACGTTACACTGCATTGAATTTTTTTGAAAGTAACACTCTTTACTTTTATTAATAAAAAAACAAACATTTACAATCAACCAAGCTTTATACCACTTTATACTTCCATACAATAAATCCCCCAAACAACTTCTCTAGGTATAGAATTACATTTTGTATTTCACTTTTATTATATTTATTAAAGCATTTCGTTTTATTAAACAAACCACTATTGATCTAATTAATCACTTGGGACTCAGCAAGCTGCAGCAAGCAGGTAAAGTCAGGTAGGTCTGGTACTGTTGTGTGGGAGCTTTCTAGTTAACCTAACCCAGCTATGTGCCAGTAAAGGTGTTATTAGTTTTATTACTATATTTTCATTTAGACTTTGTCCCTAGTCAGCATCACTTCGTCACAATCCTGACATTTCTCCACCATATCGACTTCAAGAACTTGTTTACTTGCTTCCTAATATATTCCACACTTTGTTGAGTGCTACTGTTACAATACAATATTACCAATTTAATATCTCAGTGGTTATATTACTGTGGCAGATCAACATGTGTTGCAAGTTTATGCACCACACTGGCATGTTTGTTATTCAGCTGCCTCGCCTCAGTTGCAAGTAGACAACAATTTCAGAGATCCTTATCATGAATGTTTGTGCCTGAAAATGTGGAGCGGTATTTGAGATCCTAGATTTGACTAAATCTATGAAAATTATGTCTTTTTGCTTTTATAAAGTCATTGACAACTTTTTTTACTTTAAGAAACTTCTAAGAACAGTAATAATAGTTAGATGTTAAACTGGCAGGCACAACAGAATGAAAAACAGGGTGAGGCCCCTTTGTAAAATCTCACATTTAAACCCATTTCAAAAGTAAAGTTGGGACGGTTATTCTCATAGCCTTATTTTTGAATAAGGCTTATGAGTGCATGACTGTTTTATGATATTAGAATCACCTCTCATAATTTATTATGGCAATAAACACGAGTTCACTTATATTTATACTGACCGTGTCTTTCTTTAGGCAGCCTAAATTAATAAGCTGGTGTCAGGTAATGCTTTCACCAATGAAATACTGTAGTTCCTCCCGCCCTATTCACTCACATTCTCCACGTCACAGACTAATAATACAGGAACTGTTTGAATGGATGATAAGACATGCCAGAAAGACCCGAAAGTAAACCGTCTCCTGAGACCACCGGGCCAACTAAATCATGGCATGTGTTTCATGTGTGCGGTCTTGTGTGTTTTCATTGCGGTACGTTAAACCAGAGGCGATTACATCCATAATGAACGCCCAAATGGCGTCAGCAATAGTGCCTAATGGACCGGTCTGCAGTTCTTTTTTTCTGGGCGCGCATGCGAAATGGCGTGCAGTGCGTTTAGGGGCAGTCGCGTTTTTTAAAATCTAAATGAAGGGTGTGTTTTCCCAACGTCCACGGTGGTTTCTACGGAGCGTGGATTTTGAAACAATTACAACGTCAGTGCATAACTTTATTAAATCAATAATCTGGTGCAGATTTAAACGATTGTTTATTTCGTTGAACGATTTGATTTTGGGCTGTCTAATAAATCGAATTAAAGATTATTTGAGTGTTAATTACCTAATTTACTAATTCTCTAGCTGTTATGTTTAAGGAGGAATACGGACATGAAGATTGATTTGTAGAGAGTTTCTGTGCACCATCCTTCTAGTCTTTTGTTTTCAATGTAGCCAAATTTCTGAGCTCCGAGGTAGCCCCTGAATGTATCAGTAGTGTGTGTGAGCGGTATAGAGGAAGTGGCGGCTGATCTGGGTCCGCACCTTTTCCGGTAACACAGCACCGCCACCGCTGTGACTGAACGGCTGGAGAGAGAGAGAGAGGGAGGAAGAGAGACAGAGAGCGGCAAGAGCGGGGAGAAACGGTCCGGGGACAGGGGGATGATTGCCGCAGACGTAAGTATTTACCGCGGTCTTCGTTTTATCTGTACCGTGTTGCTTTTCTGTGTGTGAAAAGAGTATTTTTTTCGGATCCAAAGTTGTCCTCTGTACTAACACCCCTCCCTTCTCTGGACCGCTCCTGTGTCACAGGGGGAAGAGAAGAAAGTCGGATGAATCAATGACCTTTTGAGCGCTCTTCCTCTGGATGTCCCGGCGCAGAAACGGACCGGAGAGGTTTAATTTAGGCTTTTTAACAAGAAAATTACCGAGCTTTGAAAATTCACCGACTGGAATTAGCTAAGGCCAATTGTGGATACCCGGCAGCCAAGGAGGAAGTGGGAACCCCCGGGCTTGAACTGGGCCTGATTTTTGTATAGTCCGCTTCTGGTGAGAAGGCACTACTTTGTGTCAGTTTCCAGCTCCGCTGAGAGCAACAGGATTTCGAACGGAAAAAAAACTTGAAATGTGGCTTTTGACGGAAGTCAGTGCTCATAGGCGACTTTGAAACATATCGGGCTTTTTTCTTCTTCTTACTTCGGAATCCATTGGATCATGAAAACAGACCCCCACTCAAGTCTGTGAGGGCTCCATACACACTGCTTCTACTGAATGCTCAGGTCAGATCACCACAGACCAGCTAACTGTACTGTACAAACTTGCAAGCCACCACCTTTTGAACATTGACACTTGTGTCAGCCCACCGCTGCCATCACGTGGAGGACTTTCAGTAGCAACACAGTGAAACTGTAACTTCTCAGTGATATATCTCCCCCTATTTTCTTCTCATTGGAGAAGCTTCATTATATCTTCTAAAGAAGTATTTATGAACAGAAAACAAGATGGGGAAAATGCTTTCAAAGATCTTTGGCAACAAGGAGATGAGAATATTGATGCTTGGACTTGATGCTGCTGGGAAAACTACCATCCTGTACAAGCTGAAGCTGGGACAGTCAGTCACCACCATCCCCACTGTTGGTTTCAATGTGGAGACTGTCACCTATAAGAATGTGAAGTTCAATGTGTGGGACGTGGGGGGACAAGATAAGATCAGGCCGCTCTGGAGACATTACTACACGGGCACCCAGGGGCTCATTTTTGTGGTGGACTGTGCCGACAGGGATAGGATCGACGAGGCGAGGCAGGAGCTCCACCGCATCATCAACGACCGGGAGATGCGGGACGCCATCATCCTCATCTTCGCCAACAAGCAGGACCTCCCAGATGCCATGAAACCACACGAGATCCAGGAGAAGCTGGGCCTGACGCGGATCAGAGATAGGAATTGGTACGTTCAGCCTTCGTGTGCGACGACAGGGGACGGACTCTACGAGGGCCTGACCTGGCTTACCTCAAATTATAAGTCTTAATGTTTCCCTCCCTTCCTCCTCCTTTCTCACCAGCCTGGACACTTGGAGGCAAAAGAAGTAGCTGAGAATGAAAAATAATAAGTAAAAAGAAAAAAAGATGCAATCTGAAGCAATTAATACCACGACCCCTCTGCTGAGTGTGTATCAAAGAGGGTAGCATTTACTTCTAGTTTTCTTTCTTTCTCTTTTTTTGGATAATGTTGACATCACTATAATCACAGATTTCATTTAAGCAAAAAACCAACATATTTCTTGGCTTTTTTTTTTCTTTGTAGCTTGCTTTGGTTCACACTCTGTATAACCAGCACTGTTTAAATATACAGTACGCTTTCTTTTACAGCAAATTCTTTATTTTTTTAACTCCCTGTTTTTTGTTTTTTTGTGTAATTTTTTTTTTTCAGGGGACTATGGGGGACACGTTTATATTTCCACCCCATGCTTAACCCTCATTCAGTATTCTCAGTCATCACCCAGCTACATATCCAAAGGATGGGGAAAGTCCAAAAAGACAAAAAACAAATGAAAAAAAAAAAAGCCCATTGCCTAGCACAACCGCATATCACCTTCACTGGTCGAAGTTGCCGCTGTAATTTGTTAGAATGCGTGTTTATGAATATGTTAGGACCTTCCTTTTGTATTCGATTGTACTGGGATGAATGAGGACGTGTTAGTTATTTCATGTGCAGTGATTCCATCCATAATGTCTACTGTGGCGGTTTGTTCGAAAGACACTATGTGGACGCTTGATATTCTGACACACACACACGTACACACTGTGATATGGATATATCTATACATTTTGTTGTTTCAGGGTTTGAATCTGTTACAACCAGTCTTATCGTTTCCTCTCGAGCTTCCGTTACTGTTGAGTGTTTGTAGTTTCGGCTGCCTTAAGAGGGACCTGAGTTACAGGTGTCCCCACACCCCCCTCCCCAAAATCAAGACAGCAGAAGGTATTCTTAGTCGCTGAGTTTGCACTGCAGGACAGAGCGAGGGAGGGAGGGAGAGGGGTTGGTTAGCAACAAGGTGGCTGTGCACATTTTTACTCTCTGTGACTGACTTTTGGACCCCAGCAAATGTTAACCAAATACCCAACCCTCCCCATTCACCACCACCACCTCCTCCACCTCCAATGCAGGTGCTCCAGTGACTTCAACCCCCTTCTCTTTTCTTTAATTATTATTATTTTTAAAATCATCAGCCTGTATGGTCCTGCAAACACCAAACCGGCTATTCTGTTAACGCTTTATAGATGCCGCTGTTTTATTTCTTCTCTTTTTCTTTTTTTTTCTTTTGCTATTGCTGATAAAATAATAAAAAAAATTATATATCCAGATCAGTACGGAAGTGATGCCTTTTCAATGAGCAGCTGCTACCGTAGCAAAAGTCATATTTCACAAAAAGTTCCCAAAAGAGGAAACGAGAGCTTCAGGGCGTTATAATGACTGAAAGAAACTCGAACGAACACGAAGTGAAGTGAGCCTCAGCCTGTTTCCTTTCTGCTGTTGAGTGTGTGTGTGTGTGTGTGTCTGAGTCATTTGCTGTGAATAAATGATGAGATCTCTAGTTTCAGAGAAGTGATTGTCAGGTAAACTACTTTGCCTCAAGTCTTAAAGTTTCACTCTGGTCATCAGAGTGCCGGATTCTTAAAGAAAGCAAGTTTTGCTAATCTGTAAGCCATGGTAGGTTAAAAGCCAGAGGGAACAGGACCGTAATTCACTGTCTTGGTAATGGTGAGTAATACTGAGCCTGAATCATAACTTTAATGAGGAAATTACACATTTTTCTGCTGAAGATTCTGCCTAAAATACAAGTACAATGAATTTATTCTCTTTTGAGTAATTGGGCAGTGCCTTTCTTTGCCTTTGCGCAACATCTGAGGTTAGTCAGCATCACAAAAGATCTTTACCGCCCTGGCATTTTGCCCTGAGTAAGCGAGCTGCCCCGAAGCACGCATTTGAGATCAGGCCACCGTTTCAAAGCCATGCTTTCACCTCCGCGCCGCGCAGAGCAGCACAGACCTTCGTGTGTGTTTCCACTGCATAACAAAAGTAGGGACATGGCTGCGTTTGGAAGGTCAGGTTCCTCTCTCTGTACCAAAAAGAGGAGGGTGTGAATTGCGGGGAGTGACATCACTGTGTAGTCAGGAAATGCTTTGAAGGAAGAAGATAGTTGTCATGGAAATTGGTGGTTGAGGAGTGAATGCCTGAATGAAAACAGGTTGAACTACATCAACAGACAGGTGAAGTCCTAACGCTTTTGACACTTTCTAAACTTAAGGAGGAAAGAGCTTCCTTAAAAGCTGACATAGCTGAAGGTATGACAGTGTCCCCAGCTATGTTAATGTAAAAATATTCAGAGGAGTCAGTCCAGGAATTCCTGCGCAGGAATTCTTGCTGTTTATCTCTGCATTTGCTCCGTTTGCTCGCGAGCTGTTTGCTCTGTGAGTGTGTGTCGGTTTGAAGTTTGACCTGTTGCTGTGTGGAAAGCACACATGTGACGAAGGACACTGAGATAGACACACAAATGAGACGGGCTATCTCTCCTGAAACCGCCGCTGTGCTCTGGATTTTTCTCTCGTACTGAAACCACTTTAACAGAACGTCCGAGGGGCCGTGCCCCGGCGCTCTCAGGCGTGATCTTGTTTGCTTATGACTTTCCATTCATGACTCTCATTGTGGATGCAATCAAAGTGAAACCCACAGAATGCCTTTCTCAAGAGGGTTCAATGAGAGGAAATGTGGCAAGGGAGAGCATTTTGAAACCGTTCCTGATGTTACATCAGCGCCGAGCCAGTTCATTGTGCTGCACATGTCGTTGGCCTTTTGTACAGCTGTCACTGCGTTCGGCAGCAGATGCACTGCACATATTGGCTGGTGTCAAATGCTGTCAGGCTCACCTGTGGCCCTCACTTAAAGGGCAGGATTTAAGACTGTTATTTTAATAGATTATATAATTTCATGTTTTTATTAGGAAATACCTGTGTCAGTGAGAACAGCTGCACTCACACAGCCTTCCTACACTCAACCCTGTTTCATTTTTATATGCATTCAGTATTTTTTTTTTTTTTTCATCTGAAGCACTGCCATTGTATGTCTCAGGGTGGGGGTTGACTTAGACCATTGTACGCCTGAGAAGGGGGTGGTTTCAAACAATACTTTAAAACCGAGCTCATTGGCAGTTCCTCCGTCCTCGTTTTGTTTATTCAGGCGTTCCTCTTTGATTTCAGTCTGTCTTCAGTTCTTCATTCAGCAGGGCAGGAAACCATTCTCGTGCACGTGTCATCAATAACAGGTCTGTAGCTCGTGAACTTGCACAATCAACGAAGCGTCTCGCGCTTTCTAAGAAGCATTCACCTGCTTGTTCAGCGCTGATTCGGCATTCTGTGTTTTACGTGCCGCTGTAATCCTTGCTCTGCTTCCTAACTGCAGCACCGGCTGGGGTTATGTTTAAGTTAACTTCATGTGACACACACACACTCAGCGGCTACGCAAGCCGACACGTTGCCTCTCACACCTCAGGCACTTGCTGTCTGAATCCTCCCACAGCCGTTTCCACAGAGTGTGCTCACTTTGCTGAAAGAGTCAGAGGCCAAGTAAAGAACTCCACCGTTTTCTCCTCATGTTCATACAAATATGTTTAGGTGGTGCTTTGCTGGTGTGGGAATAGATTTGAAAGTAGGGTGTAAAGGAGGTAATTATACTTTAATGTATGTAAACAAAACAAATAAAAATCAGGTTTTACATTAAAAAACAATATGATGCATCTTTTCAATTCACTGCTGCAACAGTCCTACCCTTTGAGGCTTGAGCTTTCAGCCTTAAGCTTCCCTCTTAAACAAGGACATTATATTCAGTCATGTCCCCATGTCTCTTCGACTTTACCACCCAGTGATTGTTAGCGTGTCAGGGATAAGTATCAAGCTCGGATACTTGTCTTCTTTGTCTTCTGATTGAATCCTTACCTGCACTTCTATTTAGCAGAACACTCCTGACACACCAAGCTGCATCAGCCAGAGATCCAGCTCAGAAGGTTACAGCGTCTTGGTTGTCATGGGGCCTGTTTCAATAGCCCCGTTAAAGCAGCATGCAGAGTGACATTCAGCTTCCAGGCAGTTGTAAGCTCTTCAGAGTCTGTTGCACATTGCATTTCCCTCCTCCTTGGACAATGTGCTAATAATTATAGGGAGCCCAGGGCCTGTGTTTGCATTTGGCAAAGAAGCTTTGCAGTGGGAGGGATGTGAGCTGCTACAAACCCCACGCTGCAGCAAAGATTCAGACTCAAATATGTAATTAATGGAGGCTTTTTTTTTTCTAACTGAAGCCTGTAAACGAGAGAAAAATTATTTTTTTTACAAATTTTACTTTTAATTACTTAATGAAATTATTTTAATTACTTTAATTTAATTTTACTACTATTTTTTACTAAAACTATGAAATGCCAAAGCCTAACTAACCAACTCTGAGGTCTTTTTTTTTAAATAAATTTAAGAAAAAAACTGTCACTGTTGGAATTGTGCTCAGTCTTTTCTACGTCAGTGAAAATCTGATAACTAAACGATTAGCACAAAGAGAATTATGACCTCTTGTCTTTTGTCAGCAGAAGAAACTTTATCAAATACATAACAGGAAGCGAGACGATTTTCTAATTACAGAGAGAGAGAGAGAACAAACGTTTCCTTTATAGATTAAGACAGACAAACTGATGGGTAAAAGCAATGTTGCGCTTTCGTTTGTGACAGGAACTGACATATGCTGCAACCTTCCTGTGTGACACATGGCACACCACAGCAGCATATGGACAAATTCAGATAACCAAAAGAAGATTAGCAGAATAGTGTGGAGACAATAACAATAGCAGAGTCAAATTATTGTTATTATGGACTAAATGATGTGTCTGCTAAACAGCACTGTAATTACCTTGACTGTCTTGCTGCTGTGTTTTCTATTGTGAAACCCTGATTGTTTTGAATATGGGTTTGGACACTGAAACGTAACCAACATATGTTAGTTTCCCTCTGACTCAAATCTCCCCTGCTTTTTTTTTGCTAAAACAGTCAACAAGTGTTACTATGCCTTCACAC
Source organism: Copadichromis virginalis (assembly GCF_057382275.1). Classification (NCBI taxonomy): domain Eukaryota; kingdom Metazoa; phylum Chordata; class Actinopteri; order Cichliformes; family Cichlidae; genus Copadichromis; species Copadichromis virginalis. The sequence continues at coordinate 5,028,417 of NC_140632.1, read as the reverse complement.
GTCCTCTAAAAACTGTGCTAATAAAACATAATAATCATAGGTTACAGGCTGCCATTTACACTGTCGCACTCTGAAGGGGGAGACAATTAAGCTAAATGTCCCCCTCTCTCTCTCTGGGGACTGTTGTCAACCTCCCACTTACACAAACACAGAAGCAGAGTCACCAATACAATGTTCATCCCTAAATAACACACAGCACTAAATCCCAAAATAAACTCACCACACACAGCCTCCCCACTGGCTCTTACTAATGTCCAATTTGGCGAGCCACCTTCTTTTATGTAGGACACAGAGCATATAGCTTCACACACCAGCAGCTGTGTGTTTAGTCTGTGTACTCGGGTCATGTACATTAGGGCTGCCACAAACGATTATTTTGATAGTCGACCAGTCACCGATTATTTTTGCGATTAGTCAACTAATCAGATCATCATCCATTAGACGTAAAACTACAGCTTATTGCACCAGCAGCATCTGCTCTTATATAACTATCATTAGCTTACAGCTTTAAGTGTTTAAGGTCTGTGCTAACTAAAAATAAAGACAAGATGATAGTTTATTAAATTTTAATGAAATTTGCAGATTGTTTCGGTGAAGTTTAATAAACTCCTTGCTATCTAAAATATAACAGGACACTGGAGTATATTCTGGAGCATCTCACACTTCTGATAATCAGCTGTCTGCTTGAAGTTTATTCAGCTGTGTAAAAACTATAACTTTAATCTCAGACAAACTGATTTACTCAGGAACAAATAAAATACTAAAAAAAAAAGCCAAACAATAACATTTTAAGTTATCTAAGTGACTCATATATATTTAACCTGAGTAGCGAAAGACGGCGGTGGGTTTGAAAACGATTTGCGGGGAGTCCGGTGTTCTCAGGGCGCTAGTGAGCCTAGCCCCCGGCTCGCTAACGAGCTAGTGGGTAAAAGATGTCTCCGAAAACGTCGGAGCGCTTTTGAAAATATGTGGTGTCCTGATAAACTGAGCAGATATTTGAGGTTTACACAGCCACATTCTCGCCTGAAAATATGTTAAACGTTTATTTTGTGACCCAGAAAGAATAATAAGAGTAACATTAAAACTAACTAGCTACCGCCATTGTTGGAAACTGCGCTGGGCCGCGCTATGAATTCTGGGACACAGCTGCTTCTTCTTCTTCTTCTTCGGGGTTTAACGGTAGCTGACATCCTTGTACATGCAATGCTGCCATCTTCTGTTTCAGTCCGTTATTACACTCTTAAATCCTGCCACTTATTCCTGCGTCTTTTGTGATCGTACAAAGTTTCAAACGACGCCTCGACTATTAAATCAGTCGTCGACGATTTTGATAGTCGACGTAATCGTGACTAGTCGACAAATCGTGGCAGCCCTAATGTACATGTATGGCAGGTTGCTGAGAGGTGTTGGTGAGACGCTGTGCGAAAGGCTGCTGTCTCAGCTCACCTGTCAGTGTTTAAGCTGGAGCACAAGTGCATTGTCATAGATCCTTGACACACTGAGTGTGCACACTGATCAGCCACGACATTAAAACCGCTTACAGGTAAGTGAGCGCCATTGATCACTGTCAGATGGGTATGACCATGCATCTAAACAAGGTGGTGGCCAAAGCACACCCCACATAGCAATATCACTGCAAATGGTAAATGGACTGATTCTTATATAGCACTTTTTTTTACTCTAACTGAGCACTGAAAGTGCTTTACACAGGTTTAGATATACCTTCTTGCATCTAAACCTTCTAGATCAACCATGCATGCAATGTGCACACTAGGCCATGACGTACAACCTGCAAAGAACTGTTGCAAATGTCCTACAGACAGGCAACACAAGGTAACTCCAAAGGTTTAGGTCCAACACTGGCAGGTGAGCTTCCATTTGTGTCAAAATTCCTGTTCACATGCCCGCTGTGTCTGTTGGCACAACACGTGACCAGATGTTATCTCTGCTTTTTTAGTCAAATGAAACATCTGGACCACATACTCAAATGAGAGGAAGTGCAACAAGACAATCGCGGTGAAGTTGGAAGGACACATCAGGTGTCGGATTAGCACCTGATACAGTTGGTTTCCCAAAATAGTTTTGTTGCAACTGAAGTACAATTCAGAGTTAAAAAGAGCTATGCAAATATTTTACTGTCGACGGTTTAGACACAAATTGAACCAGAAACAACAGATCGGTGAGGGACACGGGGTCTCACGCAATATTAGGCAGTGGTTTGATTGTTGTGGCTGACTGTGCAATTTGCATGTGTACAACTGCTCTGTTCACTTAGGTTAACCTTATGGTTTTTCTCGAAAATGTTGCATTTATTTAATCCCTTTTGCACGTTGGGATTTAATACAGTTCTCAGACTAAAATGCTGAAGTGCAGATTGCCTAACCCACTGATTTCAAAGGTTAATCCTGTCACATGCACAGCAGGTTTATTTGGTCCATCTATGATTTGTTTCTGTGAGATCTTCAGTGACTTCCTTATCTCTTGTTAATCACATGATCCTATATAATCTTTCTTTGTCTTGCTTTGAACCAGCTGGCCTAAAAAAAAAGCATTTGTAAACAAACTATAACAGCTTGTTAAAGCTATTTCATACACAGTATATCACACTTTATAATTACGTTAGTTTTTAGTATTTTGCAACAAACCTGCTTGTGTGTGCAATTAGTCCAGCTCCGGGGGGGGGGGGGAACAAAATCACCAGCCCTGCCTGGTGTGTATTTGTCCTGTCATACAGAATAAGAATATGCTGAGCCATCTGCAATATCGTGTCAGCCCTGTGCTGAAGATGGCCTCCTCATCAAGTAAAGGGAGTGCAGTCTCTCTCTCTCACACACACAGATACGGCAACATTGACAAAGACTTGGCAGCAGATGGCTGGAACACATCTAAGTGGTCCAAATTGATTGTCTTGAATCCCATCTCTTACTTACCATTCTTCTACTTACATGTTTACTTTTTAGATCAGCACAAACTGAATGCAGATTGTTGAAATCAGAACACGACTCTGGCTATAAATCATGGAAACATAAGTCACATTCTGAGCTATGAGAGTTAGGCTCCTAATTCGAAACACCGACAGCGGTGTCAGTATCAGGTGTTCTATTGGATTGAGCTCTGTTGACTTTAGAGGTATATGCGTATAACAGGAGAGTCACTGATATTTGGAACACAGTAACGTAGAGCTATTCCAAAATGGTTCATGCTGGTGTGTCTTCTATTCAAACATCCACTTCTAAAATATTCAGCTACCACCCCATTTCTATTTTTTGCTTTACTTGAAAATACAGCCTGCCAAAAGCTGAAGAATGATAGCAGAAGTAATGCACTTCACATGTTCACAATTAGGCTGACCTGAAATTTGCTTACCAAATATGGTGTCTGGATAACTTGCCCACTAACCCTGTTACGCACGTGATACAGATAAATAGCCCCAATGTAGGTGACACAAACGATTTTGTAATATTGACTTCTAATGTACATTTTCTATGCTGTGAATATAAAAAAGACTGCATACTGTGATAAGCCCATGGCAATGTGTTTGACTGACAATGCAAAGTGGCTGCCAATCAAAGTGCCACGTCCAATCTGTCAAACGAGTTCAGTTTGTCTTCGGCGAATATGACGGGGCTATGAGGTCATGGAAACATGGCCTCTGCTGTTTCCTCTTCTATTTGTGGCAGCAGGATGATGCTGTGAATGAGACACTTTACTAATAGAGTGCCTTTTCAGCTCTCTACGTGACAACAAACATCTATTCTGCGGTATCCTTTAAAACGCAGATGAATCCCTCCTACTGTTCTGTTGCTGCAATCGTTCAGCGACGTCAGTAAAAATGATAAAACACTCAGATGGGGATTACTACATGATCATTAAACATAGTCAGCCAATTACCAGACATGGAGTGGGGTTGTATTCATTCAGAACATTCCTTAAATTCCTGGTTAGACATGACAGGTAAATAATCCCGACAGCGAAAACTGGATCCTTGTCCTGCTGATGGATTATTATGGCCACAAACTATGTAAATTAAAAGGAACAGTGAGGATTAGTACAAAAATATTTTCTAGTTTAATACTGAAACTGAAGCCGAACAAGGACAGGCAGACAAAAATAAAGAAGCAGAAGGAAAAAAGCAGGGAATATGGGAGAGATGGCAGGAGAGACTGAGGAGGGTGTGACCTTAATCTCACAGTGGAAAAGGAAGAAACTCACACTGAAACATGCACAAACACAAACACACAGAGAAGCATGCACATCTGGTCCATCCAGTTTCTACTTTGTATCTCAGAAGAAAAGTATGTTGGAGGTTAACCTTCTGATATCCAGTATACAAAAGATTACTTAGTGCTCACGCTGGTTGATCAGTTACTCTGTGACTGCTGTGGGCTGTCAATTATGAAATAAGGGTGTGGCTGTTTGCTTTGGTTAATTCTGAAGCTGATTCATGAGTCATTACCCACATACAGTGTCATCACTGCTCTGTAGCACTGCAAATGTGTTACTGAGGGCACAGTCATTACCTTTTGAAACTATTATCATAGCAATTAGGTTAACATCTGTAAATTTGCACATGCAAATGTTTTACTGCTGTCCCATATATCCAGTAAAAAGAGGCCCGACACTGCCACACACTGCAGAGTCATGCAGAGTGCTATACCGTTTCGCCTTGCAACTCTATCTGCAAGCTACTACATGTTACACCAGTAAGCCAAACATGAAAAAGGGGACTGCTCCACATGAAGACAACGATGCTGATCAGTGTGTCTCTGGCTTCTGTTCAAAACCCCTGCAGCAAAGGTTTTGCTTTCATGTGTTGGTGTGGGGTGGAGGTGTCATATCTAAGCTTAGCTGTTCATTCGTTTATATTACTGGACAGTGCGTGTAAATAGAAGTGATATTTAAACTGGAAAATTAGTCACAAAAAAAACCATTCAGACTTTACTGGCTGGAAAGTTGTACTTAGCAAGTGCACTGCCCTCATGCGGTCACAACATGATGCCTTACTACAGTGTGAGAGAAAAGAGCGAGAGAGGGATGCACGCGTGGGTTCCAGCCGTCCTATATCCGTCTCCCGACTCCCACATGAAATCCAGGGAGCGGGGGGGAAGGTGTAGTCTGGGGCGCAGTGGTGACCCACATCTTAGCTCCACCACCACACCCCCCGGAGCTCCTCCTTACGTCAGACTGAATAATGGCCCGTTAGATCAGCATCACTTATGACCATACCAATAAATAAATAAAAAAATCCAGTGAGGTAGTATTTTACTTTAAATATAGTAGAATCCCTCGGTATGGCAGGGGGATGCGGGTACTTCCTGTGGATTTCGAAATGGCTCATTTTATTCTATCGGGGGGAGCCAGCTTCACATCACGGATGCATCCATTCGTATTCCGCGGGTGGATACGTTCATGGCGCTTTTACGTTCTAAATGCTGAACTGCATTTATTTATCTAATAATCGCACGTGAAGTTTTTATCAGCATTTTCAATCGAGAAGTTGCACGTTTTTCCCAACGGGCGTAAATTTTATCAAATTTTTCGACATATGCTGTGAATGGCATCCTCTTCCCCCAATTTATGGTACAGCCCACTCCCTACCGTTAGCCGTTGTTGTATCCCCTGCTACTGAACAGATTTGTCGCGATACAAACTAGCTACACACTGGCATTAAAGCCACGAAAAGATGCTCCTTCACCGGATTAAAACAATGAAAAAAACACCTAGAAGTCTGGAAAAACTTTGCCCAACAGTGCCCAAACTTTGGTAGACTACAACCAAAACCACTTCCCTACAGTTTCGAGTGTGTTAGCATTGTTTTATCTCACCACTATTGCAATTGGACGCGTTTTTTGCCCCATCTGGACCAGTCCAGTCTGATGAATTCACCGAAAAAAGACGGAGATGATGATGTGCCCGTTAAAGACCCGGTAAAATACGGCGAATTGGTCATTTTGGGGTAAGTCTTTTAAAACCTTAAGCTAGAGTGAAATTATATCGTTTGGTGAACAGCTCCAGTGGCAAATTAACCTTTAAATATGTAGCGGTTTCACCAGCACAAATAACCCAGCAAATGACGTTCGAGTTCAGCTTTAATCCACTGCTCTTACAAAATATATCGCGCTTACGGTTGTTTTAGGGTTATTAAATCAATCGTAGTAAGGGATTCTAGCTTATTTCTCATTTATGTTACATTGTCGTCGTTTTCCCTCACCGGTGTAGCTGTGTAGTAATGTTAAAAAGTAAGTTTTTAAGGCATTTTATCTCAAACTACAGCCCAGCATAGTTTCTCCATCATGTTTAAGTGTAAAGGTGCAACATCTGCCTTGGCCATAGTACATAAGGCTACTACGGATGTAGCCGGTTTTTCATCAATGGTTGTAGTGGCAGCGCTGGATTGCTCAGACCTGAAAATCCCAATGATGTCATACTTTGCTGGATCGGTGCTCGCTAAAAGTAGCAGGGAGGAGAACAGCGTCGTCTGAAAAATGCGTTTTGCTTATATTCATAGTCATAGTCGCGCTCTCGTTTGGTATTACTAATTAATAAAACGTCTCAGCCAGATGACCGTCCATGCCAGGGCGGGAGGGAGGGAGGGAGTGAGGGAGGAAGGAGGAGGAGGAGGCGGAGGAGGAGAAAAGCCCTTCTACATCACCAGCGCACGCAAGTACAGGAGTGGGCAGGATGTGCTGATGACAGCCACCAGCTTCCACAGCACTTCCAGCCCTGCAGCTCCACTCTATGCACAGTTTGCAAGGACCAGGAAATTACAACACACATATACACATACACAATCATATACACAGCCTTACACAGGCCTCCCTTTTGCCCTGCAGAGCTTCCTGTGTATGCCAAAGATAACTGACCTAATGGCCTATCTCTTCCCCTCCAGCTGAACACAGAGTGAGGAGGCTGTAGCCCGCCTGCATTAGAATACTGATTAACGTCCGTTTGAACACAGCAGCCCTTTACACGCTCACATCAGAGTAAGGATGTGAGAACTGAATGCCTATTTTGAGAATTTTTTTCCTTTTTTTGGCTGTGGAACTTGAACACCAGTGTGCTCTGCAGTGTGTGCCGAAATGCGCCTCCTCGATGGCTAAAAAAATGCATTTTGTACAACCTCACTTTCAAAGCTGTGGTGATTGAGAGTCGGTTTTGATTGTGCCCTGCCAGACTGGTAACCTGTCTGTGGTTTTGAAAAAGAGCTGACAGACAAGGATAAAGAGATAAAGCTGATTAACTATCTTCCAGTGCCACAGCCTGGTTGTAGTAGTACACGGTACAGTAATATTGTGAATAATTGTTTTATTATATGGGTGATCACAGGTATATTACATTTGGATTTGTGGAATTTATTGCTCTCAAACATACAGCAGGTAATTTTGCCTGGAGGCAGGCAGTGTAAGAACAGGTTGTATCTTTTACTGCTTCCTGTCAGATTTCATAATTTTCTGGCCATGTTTTATGCAACTGTGGTTTGGCTTTGCATCTGTCAGCTTTGATGATCCCATGCCCCTTGTGGTCAATGTCTACTTCACTGCTGGCCATGTGATCTTTGCAGAGGCTGCTTGCCTGCTATCTCTCGTCACCTTAGTTATTCTGGACCCCATGTACCACCACCATGCCCCGTCCAGCAACCCCCTCTATTCGCTATGCGAACACCCTCTTGTCTTCTCACACCTTTCTATTCTCCTCCATAACTTATCTCAATATGGTCTCTGTCTCATTCCTCTGTCTATCACCCAGCCCTTTCTCTAGCCGACCATTCAGTGTTTTGCTGAGTGCTGACTTTCACAGAGGCAGGCCTCCTTGGTGACTTGCCCTCAACGAAAATAAACCTCGTGTTGAGGGGCAGAAGGAGTGAATATTTCATATAGCGCCTTATGATGTGTGCACATTTGTGATGCAGGCTGAACTGCCCACAAACGCATCTTAAAGAGCTGCTGTCCTTCTGGCCTTTCCCCCTCAATCCTCTGCTTTGCGTGATCTTTCAGTCCCTGTTCTCCATCTCCCGTCCTTCATTTTATTCACTTATTTCTCTAAAACTTGTGATAGCTTCTGACTGTTTTTCTGCCTCCATTTCGACCAACCTGCTACCCTTTTCTCTATCTCCTGCAGCCTCTTATCCTTTGCCCTATTTTATGTGCTCTGACTTTTGGCCAAAGCCCTGAAAGCTCTGTGCTTGTGTGTCCGTGATTCCTGCACCAGTCTTTTCCTTGTTAGTCACAGTTTAGTTTGAACTGTCAGAGCAGGCCAGGAAGGGTACAGGTTTGCATTGAGTCATGCTCTTTAATTGGATTTCACATAAAAAAAAATCAAAGTTGAATGTGCCCTGTTTGTAGTATTTCCAGGTGACATACTTGATCTGTTCAGCATCATCATCCCACCTTCCTTTCCCGCTCTATCCTGAGGATTGTCAACCACAGAAAATCTATGTTCTGAGATTCATGGAATTGAAAATGCACAATATCAACTTGCTCTTAGACAAGCTCACAGATTGAACCATCAAAGATGGCTGTGTGGGAACATCCAAGCAGATCAACAGTTTCTGAAATACTCAGACCACCCGTCTAGAACATGCCACTTGCAAAGTCACTTAAATCATCTTTCTTCATTCCTTTTGTAAATTCATCGCAGTGTCAGAGCTACACTTTACTGACACTCAAAAAGTAGGCAGTGCTTCCTTTTGTACTCAAATCAAGACCAAAAGTCAGAAGAAAACCAGACCAGATGGCTTTTCATCCCATCAACTGTGGGGAGCAGTGAAGATGGTTATTATCAAAATTGTGAGTCTTGCCTGCAGGACTTCCTCTGAATGCTTTTAATAAGAAACATGTCCTGCTCATTAGTCACAAGCCTTACATACTGCCTTTTTTGTGAACTCAAGCTGTGAAAGAAATTACATTGACCCAGCTACAGAAAACATTGAGGACAAATTCAATATCTTAGTTAAGGTGTCAGAAGGATTTTCATTTAAAAGCCTTATATTGAGTTATAAAACAGTAATGGGCTGGACTATGTTATTTACCACCCTCTGAAAGAACCTATCATATCTGCTTGCTATTAATGAACACAAAGCTTCAAAGTATTATTCAGTATCCTCTCCAGACCACTTACTCAACTCTTTATGGTTAATGTAATTGGGCAATGGTGTGATGAAAATAAATCTGTCTTGCTGAAGATGCTTTATATTGTAAGAGGTTAGATGAAGAGCGAGCTCTTCTTTAGTGAACGTGGGCCTTAAGGACAAGCCGAGTGAGTCAGATCAAGTGCAGGTTGTCTTTCTCATTGAGGTTCAGCAGTTTAACATGAATCACGAGTGGCCTGAATGTGCTGCTCTAATTCATTTCAAACGAGCGAGCAGCGGTATTGCTGTAAAGATGCACATAATTAATTGAGCTTGCACTTTAATTGCCGTTATTTTCCTGACATCTTGGCAGCTTCAGTGTCATTTAAGTGATGACTTATGATAAGTATGCAAACAAGATAACTGTGTTTTTAACACAATTAGGCTTTCTCAATAAAGCTAGATGTCGCCTGTATTCCAGCCCAAATTAGATTACTTAAACATCATTTGTTGGTTTCAGTAGATATTTTTCGTCATGTTCTTGTGTTTGTTTATCTTCCTCCAGCTACAATGGCTCCCTTCCAAACGGAGACCGTGGGCGCAGAAAGAGCCGCTTTGCTCTGTACCGAAGGGCCAAGGCCAACGGTGTCAAGCCCAGTGCTGTGCACATCCTCAATACACCACAGGACAGCAAGGTACGTGTCCATGCGCATGTGTGTGTGTGTGCTATAGTTTTCATCATTGTGTAACATGAGTTTCCTTCCTGTAACCCCTGTTGTGTGCCAGAGGAAGGATGACTAATCATGAAGACAGGTTTATGTGGTCTGTCTGTGTGTGTGTGTGTCATCCTACATAAGGCTGTTTGATGTACTGAAAGATGCTGCATGTAAAAAACTTGAGCTGAATTAAGATTTTAATCTGGAGATGACTGATACTGATTACTGCTTGGATACTGTTTTTAGCTAGTACAAAATTCAGGTATCAATAAATCGGCCAACATTTATATTATTTTGGATGGATATTTTTTTCCCACACAGAGACTTTGCTTGGGTGGTCTTTCAAGTATATGAACAATAACCAACAGTATTGTTTATTTATTTATTTAATTTAAGATAACAGTACCACCTATGATCAGAATACCAGTTGAAAAGCCACTTACTTTTATTTTGAAAGTTCAGTCACTGTTAAGGTCCCATTATAACGTCTGTGCAGTACCTGACAAAAAGCACTGTATGACAAATTATTAACATTAAACTTCAGATTCGCAGCTGCAGTTGCTGCAGCTTAATTGAAGAGACAAGTGTAAGATTGTGTTGGTTGTACCGCCATTTTTATCATACATTAGCACAGAAGCTCAGAGATTCACAGAGTTTACAGAGGAAGAAGTTGCAACAATCTGAAATGGTAAATGGCCTGTATTTGTATAGTGCTTTACTAGTCCCTAAGGACCCCAAAGCGCTTTACACAACCAGTCATCCATCCATTCACACACTGGTGATGGCAGCTACATTGTAGCCACAGCCACCCTGGGGCGCACTGACAGAGGCGAGGCTGTCGGACACTGGCGCCACCGGGCCCTCTGACCACCACCAGTAGGCAACGGGTAAAGTGTCTTGCCCAAAGACACAACGACCGAGACTGTCCAAGCCGGGGCTCGAACAAGGCGAACTCCCAACTCTTGAGCCACGAAAAGATGAGACCTTGTGGAGAAAAACTTGGCTGTTCTTTGGTTCTTGGTTCTTGTTTTGACTTCTTCTCCTCCTATATGAGGTTTTGTCTGAATGGTGACACCTGTTGTTCAGGAGAATATTGCAGCAGGTATCTGCACTGTAACAGGGACCATAAATGGAAGAGGCTGTGTGATAATGTTACCAACAGTGCACCAATGTGGCGAGTATACTGGGGCCAAAACCATGTGGCAGGGCCAACCTGGCTCACTGGCAGAGTTGGTTTTTTGGCTCTCCTTGACACCATTCAGCTGTCCACCAGAAAGTTCCTGGCCCAGCAGTCTTAGACTGCCACTGAAAGCAGTATTCCTTGCTGTTTTTTGGAAGTCTGCTATAAGCCGCAGAGCCACACTAAATAATATCCCCATGGAGCGAGGCAAACATTCAGGACCACCTAAAAGTAATGCTGTCATGTTCATCACCACCACCTAATGTGATCTGAAAAAACATAGAACTATCTCAAAACCTGGGAATTTTTGACAGTGTCAAATTTGTGTCAGAGCTGTCGTATTATATTTGATTTCAGTGGTGTACTTAATGAAGCTGAACATGAGAGTGATCAGATTTGTGGGATTGTATTACACAAACTGGTTAACAACTTACCATGAAACCCACACCACACCACCATCTGTTCTGCTGTGTTGTTACATGTGCTTTGCTGAGAGCTGACTCTGTAAGAGAATCTGTGTGATGACACCATGTCTAGACTCTTCCAAGCATCTTATTCAGCAATTTCCAACACAACAAAGAAAGGCTTTTATATCAGCAGACACGTCATCCAGTATCTATATTAGATCAACATCCACCGGCTGATCTGTTTGTCTGGCGCTTAGTAGAAGACCAGCACGTCATTGCTAAATGCTGCTCTTAATGTTGGATGATGGTACCGTGGTTAGCACTTTGGCTTCACAACAAGGTTCCCGAATCATGGTGAGGTGGAGTTTGCGTGTTCTTCCTGGGTCTGCGAGAGTTCTCTGACTTTTACCCACAATCCAAAGACATAAGTTAGGTTGTATGATTATATGGGTAAATGTGGCTTGTAGTCTAAAATGCAGTCCCCAACCTTTTTTGTGCCACGACCGGTTTATGTCCAACAATATTTTCACTGACCGGCCTTTAAGGTGCCGCAACAAAATAAAACCAGTACCGGTAGCAAAAAAAGAAGATTTATTCATAACACATGGGGAAAAGACCCAGGAAAACCGAGTTGACGATAAAAACCCTAAAACCGATCAATTTCACAACTCTCACGGCCCGGTTCCAATGACTCACGGCCAGTACCGGTCCGTGGCCCGGGGGTTGGGGACTGTTGGTTTAAAATGCTTGGAGTGGTAAGACTGGAAAAGTGTTGTATAAATGCCAGTCCCTTTGCACAAACTGTTTGAATTTAAAGGCGCCTTTAAAAACAAAAATGTAGATATACTTTATTTGCTTATAACTGTGTGTTTTACTTAAGAATATGGGTGGTTAAATGAAAAGAAAGAAGCTTCCAGAAAATGACAAGTTGTTGCTGTTGTTGTTGTTGCAGGCGGTGCACAGCAGGGGGCAGCACAGCATCTCTTTCACCCTGTCCCGAAACCAGACCGTGGTGGTGGAGTACTGCCATGACAACAACACAGACATGTTCCAGGTAACACAGCAAGCAAACAAAGTCAACTTTTATTTTCTTTTGAGTGATGAGAGGATTCACAGCAAAATGTACTCCAAGAAGTGCGATCATGTGCAAGTTTCCAACTGTTATGTAATCCCATCAAAGTCATTTCTACAGGAGGGTAGATTATTTTGGTTCAGAACTGGGACCATTAAGTGTTAAAAATAAAGAGATTTACGTCATAGCTCCAAGAAAGTCTATTTTTATGCACACGCTTGTGCTTTTCTATTGCTCTTACAGATCTTTTTAAACATAAAAATGAACCATCTTGCCCAGATAGCTCAAAGCCATAAAATTATGAGCACTGATGCTTTAAAAGAAATAGCTCTGCTTACCAATAACATTTTAATGAGACATTTGTTTCAGTTAATAAATAGTATTTTTCTGTGCTGTGCCCTGCAGATTGGACGCTCCACAGAGAGTCCTATTGACTTTGTGGTAACAGACACCTCTGGAGGAAAGGAAGGCGAAGATCCTTCCATTGCTCCCAGCACCATTTCCCGTTTTGCCTGCAGAATAGTGTGCGAGCGCAACCCGCCTTACACTGCACGCATCTATGCTGCAGGCTTTGACTCCTCCAAAAATATTTTCTTAGGGGTGAGTAGACTCATACTCCAGCAACAGGTTTCTAATAACAGAATATTTTAGATTTTAAGTTATTGAAAAATCTAACTGAGTCCCAGTTTCTTGTCTACTGTACACATCCTGATGATTTAAGAGAGCTTAACTTTCCATGAAACGATCTGATAAAAATTGCAGTGTTTGACTAGCTTTCACTCATTTTCAGTCCATTCCTTGTACCTGACCATTTTGAGAGTGTTGCTTTGTATGTTACGCCACTTAACACTGACCTATGAATCATTCAAGCATAGAAAAGCACCTGCCTGCAAGGGATGGGTGCGTTGTCCATGTGTTTCCATGTGTATTTGCACATCTCAATAAATTGCTGTACCCATTTTCCTTGCAAAATGGTGCGGTGGCCAAAGACTTTTGCACAGTGCTGTGGGACTTCTGTTGTAGAAAGTGATGCACTGAAGATCTAACTGCAAAGTCTTTTTTCCCTGTGTTTTTGGACTGCCTGTATTTGAAAGTAAGACGAGAGCAGCACTCTTCATGCTGGGAATAACAGTATGATTGACACAATAAAAATACTTTCTGAAACATATCAATATTATGTTTTAATGTCTTTGCTGCCACAGGAGAAAGCAACCAAATGGAAAAATCCTGATGGGCATATGGATGGCCTCACCACTAATGGGGTGCTAGTGATGCACCCACAGGGCTTCCCAGAGGATCCCAAGCAAGGCCTGTGGAGGGAGATCTCCGTCTGTGGAGATGTTTATGCGCTGCGGGAGACACGGTCTGGACCCAGCAGGGGGACGCTGGTGAGTTGCCGCAGGTTTGGTTACCATATCTACATTTCTTCAGTGAACTTTCGGGGTCTGTGTTTGCCTTTTATTGTACACAAATATCTGTTTGTGCGTCACTTCAGGCGGAGGGGGAGAGCAGCGCACTACGTGACGGGTCGCTCGTCGATCTCTGTGGTGCTACTCTGCTGTGGCGCACCGGTGAGGGGCTCATGCGCTCTCCCACTCTGCGTCACCTGGAGGCGCTTCGTCAGGAGCTTAACGCATCCCGGCCCCAGTGTCCCGTCGGCCTCAGCACACTGGCGTTCCCCAGCCTTCCACGCAGTCATAGGTCAGGGCCACACTGATGGTTAAATTAAGGTCTTGTTATTTATTTAAAAACGGATTATTTCCAATTACTAATTTTAGGAGAAAATTCTTCACAGGTTTTTCTATTTTGTTACACACGCATGCATTAAAAAATTTTCTTTAAAATATCGGTACACTTTATTTAACTTCAGCCTTGAAGAGCGTCAACCCTGGGTCTACCTCGCCTGTGGCCACGTCCACGGACGCCACGATTGGGGCCAGAGATCGGAGAGAGAGGAAGATCCAGGAGAGGGTGAAGGCTCCACCACCCGGCGAGAATGTCCCCTGTGCAGGAGCGTGGGTCCCTACGTGCCGCTGTGGCTGGGCTGTGAGCCTGCGGTGTATGTGGATGCCGGAGCCCCCACTCACGGTTTTGTGCCATGTGGCCACGTCTGCTCAGAGAGGACAGCCAAGTACTGGGCTGAGACTCCTCTGCCCCATGGGACGCATGCCTTCAGACCTGTCTGCCCCTTCTGCTCCACTGCCCTGAGCTCCCCCGGCTGGACACGGCTCATCTTCCAGGGCCCCATCGACTAATCACCACTTCTCAGCAACAACCACAATAGCAGGAAGCTACCTGAGCTGCGTTCATGCGTTCAAATGTTGATCAGTATGATAAGCGTGTGTGTTCTGTACAATAACACTCTCTGTTACTGAATGTAGCTCAGTGCTGACAAATCCTTCCCTTTGTTTATCCTTTAGGGCTTGCTGATTAGTGTAAGATCAAGAAAATAGGACAGAATTATCAGTGCTGTCAATTCAAAGTGTTTTCTAAATTTTAAACCATTTCCCGCCCCCCTCGAGTCAGAGGGTTTTAATTCCAGCTGAACACAGTGGCAGTTGATTTCAGTCATTACTCGTCTTTCAGCGAGACACAGCTCTCAGAAGTGATGCTGCACGTTCACAGCTTAAACTATGATGCTGCATTTTAACTATATTATCAAATGATAGCCACATGACTTTCTGCTGTGGAATATATATATATATATATATATATATATATACATTTTTTTTTAAATTAGTTCATTGGCTGCGGCAGGACTTTCATCACAAAAAAACTTAATGCTTCTGGCATCAACTTCCATAAGAAAATATCTTATCTGACATCAGCATTATAATTAATGGTTTTCCTTTCTGAACTAGCAACCGTTTTATATTTCTAGCTGTGTTCTCAGTGGGCTTTGTTAACTGCGGATGGTTGATGATTATAATGTGGGATCAGTGGCTCGTGCTTCCATACAGCATTTAACACTCTTCCTGATCCATGAAGGAAAACTTCACAACTATTTCTGAAGTTAAGGAATTAGAAGCATATGTTGTTGGAGTCCTTTACATATCACTGTAGAGTAAGATCTATGCACAGACTGCCCATTAATGACAGACCCCTATGTGTTGTAATTCTTTGGACAGTAACCTGCAGATTGTTGGATTAGCTCCGAAGGGCCAGAGGGAACACTGCAGTACTTTTACAGCAGATCTTTTCCTAATTATGAAGCAGGGTAAGGATAAACAAAGGCTTGGAATGAAAACCGGGTATGAACTCCACTTCCCAACTCTGAAGCAATAATAGCACTCCCATAGATAAGCTAGATGTTATGCTATGTTTAGCCAAGTGTTAGGTCAGCAGTCCAATTCAAATGTGGCTGAAATGGTTTCCAGGTAAAGGGCTCAACCAGAGGCGTGTTCAATCCCGTGACTTATTTCCAAATTGGGGGTCATAGACCAGAGAATATGAGTGATACCACAAGCTGCAGATTTGAAAGACTTAATGCCTGATCCATATTTAATTACTAATTCTATCATTTCTTTACTGTGCTGGTAATGCTGCAAAACTATCCAGCTTGTTCTTTGTTAATTTGAACACACTTCTGGTTTCTGAATTATGTTAAACAGGGTGTATGGTAGTGTGATGGAGTGTCAGTAGGCTTGACCTTGTGTAACCTCAAAACATTTTTTTTGGGTTATTGTTTCAAAGAAAACTATTTTGTTAGGAAACGGGGAGGGTTTTATTTGGGGAAGTGGGAGGAATTCTTTTAGATGTTCAGTGTTTAAAAAAATTATACAGCAACTATTTTTCTATCTGACAATTGGTTTTAGTTAACTGTTGTTACTCAGTGTACGTACGCAAGTTGTGTATGTTACGAGATATAATCGTGCGGTAGATGTAGGGGAGCTTGTGAGTGAGAAAACATTGCCAACACTGTGTCTAACGAACACACACACTTTCACACACACTCTGCTACCGTAAAACATTGCCCAGACAATGAATGTAGCCAAAATACTTTGGGCTATATTTAGCCTTCCCTGGTGCTCATATTGAATGGTCTATATTGTGATACTATTTTTGTAACTGAATATTAGGTGTAGCTTGGTGAACTAGCTCAACAAGTAAATTCAATAATAGCCTCAAGTATGAAAGACATAACTGATTTAAAAAACAGGAAAAAAAGAAAGAAATACACTCACGTGAAAAAATTGTGTCTAGCTTGCATGTGCTGAACGTACACATACAGTATGTACACTACACGTACACGTACTCGAAAACTTTGCACGGTGGAGCGCCAACTTGCAATTCATGCTGAGAACGTTTGAGCTGTCTTCCGAGTCCTTCGTTGGTTAAAAACTGCAGCATTTCTGTTTTGTTTTTGTTGTTTTTTGGGGGAGGTGGGCTTTAAAGCAAGAGGAAAAAAGAACGAGCGCCTAAATAGATCCTCATACTTGATAGATCCACGATCTTTGTGAATGAGACCTCTTGAATCCCACTTTGTACTACTATGCTAATATTTTCCACCAAACCAATTCATCACAGAAAGACATTCACATCGATACTTGTTTACATTTTGTATTTGGACCCGTCATGGAGCATTTAAAGCTAATGAAAGACAGCATGTTTTCCATTTGAAGGGGACCTCTTATGCTTCTTCAGTAGCTTTGCATGGTTCACAGTTCAGAATAATCCTTATTTACCTTGACAGCCCACTCAGTTCATTTATTGTGTGAATAAAAGCCATTTTGGCTCCCCGCCCACGCTTTTAACTTTATTCTGATTGGCTGCCCCTCACTCAAAGACTGTTTAAACAGAGGGTGGGTGGGGCTCCTGGTCTCATTGTTAGAGCTGAATTCCTGAGATGACCGTAATCATATGGGCGCAGATGTAGAAGAAAACAGAGCCTTTTGGGTCGTTTGAAGCTTTACCTCGTTATTTGAAAGGTCGACCATTATTAATATCAACATCCACTTTTGTATAAGCATGTGTATGACAGAACAAGAGGAAAGGCATAATAGGTCTCCTTTAAAGTCTAAATATAAGATTTGTAGTGTGGTGGATGAGGGTTGTGTTACTGTTGCTCAGGATTAAGGATTTTAGAGTCACAGCTGAAAGATGCCTGATAAAAGGCACTTTGAGTGAAAAAAAGTTCCAGATTAAGGCGTTCGATGTGAGAGCAGCCACATCTTATGTCCAAATTCTAGAGGGCAAACAGTCGGGTAGATCACCACAGGTCAACCACTTACGGGTCGCATGAAACAGGCAATGAAATCATGTGTATTAGCTGGCCTTCGCAAATCACACCAAATCCAGTGAATCTTGCTTTTGACAAAATATATATAGAGAGAGAGATATGCATATATACAGTACAACATGTAACACCATTGGCATGTGGATGGAGAACAGTTGCAGCACCCCCACTGGGTTCTAGTTTATGAGCTAACGTACAATATTTGTTTGAGTTTTCTTTTTGTTTTATTCTATGACTCACTTTGGGTTATGGACATCCATATGTAACTTTTTTTGAGTTTTAGATTTTAGTATTAGTTAAAAAATTAGAGACTAAGTATTTTAGCTCAGCATCAGGTTGTTTGATACCACCAGTAACATCATCAGCTCTTCCCTAACTTCGTTTGTTATCATATCTATTAATTGACCTTCATAACCAGATGGCCAAACCTCAACTTCCTCAACTTATGAGCTCGTCTCATCGTAGGCGAGTGAGTAGCTGATATGTATAATACAGCATAAAACCTCACAGTTAACAATGCATTCCTTTAACTATAATCTGTGTTGTGTACAGCTATTTTGTATTATTTTATAACATATTCTTCTGTAATCGTCCGGTGCACAGACAATCGCTATACACATGTCAATAAACCAGTTCAAAGTTTGCCGTGCTGTCCTTTCTGTTTAACAAGGGAAACAAGAAGGCTCCAGCAGAGGGCGCCCTCTACCAGCTCCGAGGTTTCCACACCATGAGCAGGGTTGCTTTGAGTTGCATCACCTGTTTTAAATAATCATCTGTTTTATGAGCACTTTTGGCAGTCGAGTACGGTACATCACCGCGCAAATGTGATAACGAGCTGCAAATGCCGGCAAAATTACAGGCGGCTTGATTTCAAGCAGAAATATAAAAGACTTTGCAAAGAATTCAGGGTGCCTGGTGAAAGGCTCCCGAAGCCCTGCGTGGAGTGGTGTTATTCAGGAGTTTGTACAGAAATTATGTCACTTCAACCATGAGGAGGAGGCTTTCTGCTTTTGAATAAGCGTTTTTCACGGGTGTCGTGCCGACACGCTACATTTAAAGTCTTTCAAAGCAGGAAAAGAGAAAACCCAAAGACTGCTAAAACTCGAGAGACGGTATGCACAGTTTTAATTTGGGTGCATGCACTACAATTTTCATCTCATGAGCGGCAATATGTTCTTAATTTTAATCATAGGCACATTTTTTAGAAGAAAATTTCCGTACACTCAAAAACGCCAACTTTGCAGAAAGAGAAAATTCACTACCAGTTCTCTTTGTCCATTGGTTTGAGTGCAGTTCACTTTAGAACATCAATGTGATGCATTTAATGTTCGATGCTTGCACCAGATGCACTGTAATGACATAAAAAATAGTCAAAGTAAGAGATGTGCTTGAGGGATCTGGCATCTAGATGATATCCCAGCCTAAGACACATCAGATGACCCATTCAGCAGGCTGGTTGCTGCTATTACTGTATAACCAGTAAGTAATCCACTCTACAGCCTCATTTGGAAGTTTTTATCCAAACAGTAACCACCGATGAAAAGAAAACAAGCCAAACTATGTGTAAGACCTCTGGTGGTCATGTGACAAAAAGCATATAAAATCATTAAACGATGGACGTTACCTTTGGGTCTGAAAAGTGATCTGTGCATAAGAACCTGTAACCTGGATTCTTTTTTGCAACCACCAGGGGGCGATACACGTGGTTGCAAAAAGACTGTAACGCATATAGAAACTGCCCTCTGACCCGCCACTATCATATATGGCTTCAAAAACATCAAGATGGTGATGGTGAAAATGCTCAACTCTCGTCTGAGACCAGAACTTCACAAACCAATGGGTGACATCACAGGAGCTGCATCTATCTTTTGCACTATGACTGGTAAATGTGGTAAGCTGTAAAAAGGAGCTACATAACATGTGCTTCAAGTTGTCAAACGGCGCCTTTTAAACCAAACATGATCCTATGAATGTAGCCAAGATTTATTTATCCTTTCATTTTTTTTTTATTTTTTTTTGATTAACCATAACTTAGTGCTTAACAAATAGTAAGCAAAATATTTCATATTGGAAAGTTGGGACCTGAATTTGTGACCTGATCACTGTGAAGGTCCCAGCATACTACTGCATGGTAGTATGTATGTTCTGCATGTAGGTGCTAATATGTTATCTAGCTGTCTAGTACCACTTTGGGGGCACTATCAAAAATATGTGAAACAGCTACAGATTTTATATAAAAGATACACAAACATACAGTCTGTCAGTATGCATACATATAGCTTGCAGATCCTTTCATGTAGCTAACTTTTCAACCAGCAAGTATCCTAAACATAGCATCGTTATCACTGGGCAGTGCACTGATGGCTTCCTAGAATGCACTCACATGCATCCTCCTAAGCCTCTGCAGAATTCCCATAATGCTTTTCTCTCCATAGTTAAGTCTACTGTCCCTTATTTTTGCTCAACTACAACCTTTGAATACATTAAATGCGTACTGAGCTGGCTATTAGGTGGAGAAAGCTGTTTGCTGGTAATGTGTATGGTACAGGTTAAACTTGTAATGGATTTGAATAAGTTTAAAACAGCTGAACAAGGAAGGATAGGGACAGCGAAAGGGTGCCCAACAGCTTGTTTTTACCCCTGGCCCACTAACAGGGATATCTGGCTGTATTCTGTATGTGGTTGTGTGTCAGGGGATGTGGCATAAATGATGGTGGTATAGTTTAGGCGAACAGAGGAATTCTCAGTGGGGGGATTTGTAGGTTTTGATCCCAGCTAATTAATGTGAATCCCTCAATGGGAGTAATGATATCTGTGACTAGGAAGTTTGAAGGGGACTCTCCGGTCTCTGTGTATTTATATATATATATATATGTGTGTGTGTGTGTGTGTGTGTGTGTGTGTGTGTGTGTGTGTGTGTGTGTGTGTTTTCATGCATGTGTACATATGTGTGTGTGGAGGATGTGTGATAATCAAAGGCTCTGAAGTACGTCTCTGTGGACTCAGCTCTCTGCTCTCGAGGAGGCAGGGGGCGTTCAAGCCATTGTTCCATCAATCTCCCCATTAACTACAAACACTGGGAAACTTTAATTAATCTGGAGCCACAGATGATTAATTAACTTTAAGACTTTCCCCTTTTTTTTCCTTTCCTGCTACACATTTCACTAAATCCCCAAGCAGCAAAAAGTGCTAATTTAGCCACATAATTTACAAATCCAATTAAAGCCAATATTAAGGCATCACAATATGCTGTCCTGTGTTCTCTGGTCTTATAAGACTATTCTCTTTTGTGGCTCGACTAGTGGTGAATACCAACACACGTAAGCTGAGCTGACTGTATTAAACAGGGGTTAAGAGTTGTAATAAGTTTGATTATTTTATGGAGTTTATTATGCGGTGTTATCCTGTTAGGGAGGTGACGCTGTGGCAGTGGATTGGTAATCCACACAGTTTTAGTCTCACCAAGCGGTCTCCCGCTCTACCACCACGGACGCAATCCTCACACATCCCAGTTTGAGAGAGGGAGGCCCAGACTGGATGTGGGTGGATGAACGTGTTGACATATGACAGAGAAAGGAACCTAAACGAAATGTGTCGTGACACTAGCTTTTTTCATCTTTTAGTTTCTGTTCTGCTCAGTTTGCTGTTGAATCTTTTTTGTATTTTATGTTATGTTGTTTTTTTTTATGTGTAGCGCCTTCCCTCTGATGCTAAATGAATATAGGCCAAACATTTCTGTTTTCAAATATTCCCAAAGTTCCTTCTCTTCCTCCCTGATACAGCCCTGAGGAGGCATCTCCGTAATTCCCTGTAAATGACAACTAATGAAGATGGTACGTACTCTCATTGCTTTGTGTCTTTGAGGGGGAAGGGTTGTTCGGTTCAGTTAATGCAAACATATGCATCAGTTTTGTTTTATTCAGTCGCCTCATGGCTGGGGAAACTGGGGAAAACTAAATGCTCCTTTTCTCATTTTCTTCTCCTCAGCGACGTCAGCGGTCAGAGACGAGCGCTCTCCTTTTTGGCTGTATCAAGCACATGCTCAATTAGCGTCGCATGGTAGGTGAGAGCCATTTCGAAAACATTTCTCATTACACCTTATCGCAGGGGCACAGAGGGGGGCAACATGAAGCAAATTAGAGGGGTGAATGAGAGTTGGAGAACGAAGGAAGAAGGGAGGGCTGGAGACATCAAAGTGTTCCCACTCTATTTAAATTGAGTGATCTTGTGTGAAAGATCCCCACTACATAAAGATTAACCCCATCCTCCCTCCCACACACACACACACGGGGCTAATATCTCACACCCACATACCCTTGGATTTATGTGTCAAGGGTTAATAACTACGGGGATGAGGACACTGGGGGGTATGTGTGGGGCGTTCCTGCAGATGCACGTGTGTGTTCACTTATATGTGGAATCTGCATTTGTATGAATTATTGGAGCGGGGGAGACGGGACAAGAAGCGGGCAGCAGAGGTTGGGATCGCACAGTGAGTGCGAGAGAGGCTCAGTTTCATCTTAGACCAAGAGACTGACGTGCTACAAATCCCACCAGTAGCACCACCAAACAGACCTGCCAGCACTCCTCAGGAAACCACTGACACACACACACACACACACACACACAAACACACGCAGAGGCGGAGAACTGATGTGTTGCTTGTTTTCTTCCAGTTTCATCATGTACGTCAGCTTTTCATTACCCCGTTAAATATAAGTTCCAGGGACGTGTAAAGTGAGTGCAGAGACTCACTGAAGCTCCTCTGGTGTTGCATTTGCAGCACAAATGTTTTAATGTCTGTTTTTCCTTTTGTTTGCCACACGCCTGCACGTGTGTGGGTTTTTTAGTGTTTGTGCATGCATGTGTGTGGATTTGTTCCTCTACCTGTTTGTGCCTGGTGTCTTTTAGTATATAAAAAAATGTGTGTGTGAGAATCCTGTCTTCCCCACGCTGTGTATGTGCGTGTGTGTGTGTCTGCTCAATCCCACCCAGTGGATTAGTGACGTCAGAGGAGCTCACCCTCTCCCTCTGATAAGGGGCGTGCGCCGCTGCCGCCCGCTCCCTGCTCCCCGTGCTCAATTTCAGATAGTGCTAATGGAATCTGTCCCGCGCGATTGTAATGCGAGTGAGACTCATTTTCCACGGAGCTTGGAGCTGTCAGCTTGGCAGGACAGTGAAGAGGAGGGGATGTTGGGAAGGAGGAAGGGAGAACCAAGGAAGTGAGAGGGCTGATGGGAGGATGAGGAAGGAGAGGATGATGAGGAGAGTGTGTGTGTGTGTGTGTGTGTGTGTGTGTGTGTGGCTGACATGTGTTTTGGTAGGCCTCTTCCTTCTTGTCAAAAAGCTGTTGTCTAGCTTCCCCCACGCTACTCATTATGGTGCATGCCTATACACACAAAGACACACATTTCCAGATTAACGTCTTGTGATTTAGGTGTTTTTTGGTTAAATTGCAAGTTGCTAAAATGGGTGTTCACTTAATGCTTTTCTAGCATTATGGAACACCAAAAATGGGATCCCGGGAAAGTGGAGAAATTTTAGAGACATTACTTTGCTGTAAGTATTTCCCATGAAAAGTATTCACAGAGACGTCTTTGGAGAGTATTACACTAGATTATGTACTGCAAACTAACCTGTTTATCCTGGACAAAACTACCCAGTACTTTCATGCAACACTTGAATAACACAAAGTTGATATACTTAGTTTGTTTTGCAGGATGTTTCACAAAATGGAAATACATAATTTATCAAAACACATCGTGTACAAATCCAATATGTCATATGATGACATTTCATGTAACCTTTAAATCTGCAGTTTATCAGGTGTCGCTGAGCAGTCCTTAAATTTAATTATAACCTGTCTTCTTTCTCTCCTGTCTCGTCTGCCTTCCTACAGCTTAAAGAAGCAAGTCTGAAAATGTAAGGAATAGAAAGTACAGATATTTGTTTAAGTAAAAAGTTATCAGAAGAAAAAACTGAAAATTCTACCTAAGTACAGTAACAAAGTATTTATACTTAATTACTTTCCACTTCTGTTGCTTTCCATGTGAACCAGTTACTTGCACGCTAATCTTACTTAGCACTCAAAGTGCTTTTAGACTACAAACAACCCCCATATTCAGCAATTCATACACATGTTAAATAAATTCAGTCACATGTCCATGCAGTGGTTTGTTCTATGCCTTTTAAAGTTATAGCGTATAACATCTCACTACTAGCTGCCAGTCCACTGTTATTACGTGTCCCCATCTATTGACTCTGGAGGAGATTTGTGAAAAGAGTCTGACTTGATAGTGAGGTGGGTTGTTGAGGATATCCTGAATTTTTCTCTCAGTAAGCTTTGCCGTTTTTGCTGCTGTTAGCTTCCGTTAGCCACTCCTAGCCTCGATTAGCTGATGTTAACCAGTATTAGTAAGAGTGTCTTTGAAATGGATCTGACAGTGTTGGACACACACTTAGTGAATAAGCTCTCATATGATGTGAGAATGTAATCTAACTATGTATCAGAGACACTCAAGCCAACATTAGCTAGCATAATGTTGGCTTATAACCCGCTGTTGTAGTTGGTTCTTGCCAGCTGTCTGGAGACAGGACGGTTGCATGTCTAATCTGCAGACAATAAGTAATAAGTAAACTGTACCTCCAAAAGTTGATTCTGTTCATCTGGACGTAGCGTTTTGTGGGAGAAACGTTTTGTCACTCATCCAAGCGACGTCTTCAGTCTCAGCTGACTGCAGGTTTCCCCAAATCTTATAAACACTACATTTGCATAATGACTGAAACGAGCCCACTGAAGGAACAATGGGCTGGGAGGTCAGTTCCTTAATCGTAATTATGCAAATTCTCATGACCACTGATCAACAACCGCTGACCAAAACCCACTGATCAAAGACCACTGATCAATGGCCATGAGTCCCATTCACAGAGAGTTGGGGAATGGCTGCAATCACAGCATTGTAAGATGGCGAAAGATGTACCCTTAGGCCCCCTCCTCGATTCAGAGATGGTCTTTCCCTTTTCACGTAAATGGCCTCCTTGACTCCGTGCTCAAACCAGCGTTCCTCCCTGTCCAGGATGTATACATCCTCATCCTTGAAAGAGTATCCACTGGCCTGTAGGTGTAAATAGACTGCCGAGTCCTGGCCTGACGAGGTAGCTCTTCTGTGTTGTGCCATCCGCTTCGCCAGAGGTTGTTTGGTTTCCCCGATGTATAAATCCTGGCAATCCTCCTGGCACAGCGTACACTATGTTGCTCTGTTTGTGTCGGGGGACCCGATCCTTGGGGTGGACCAATTTTTGGCGCAGCGTGTTTTGGGGTTTAAAAGCCACAGAGACCCGGTGTTTAGAAAAAATGCATCTCAACTGCTCCGATACTCCTGACACATATGGGATCACTAGAGGTTTTCGCTTGGGCAGCGGTTGTCCTTCTCTCCTGGATTGGCTGGAGCTTTCTTTAGGTGCCTTTCCAGCTTTGACAAACGTCCAGCTGGGATAACCACATTTACTCAGGGCCTTCTTGATGTGCTGTTCTTCTGCCTCCCTGGCCGCTGTGTCAGTGGGGATGGTGTTCGCTCTGTGTTGTAGCGTCCTGATGACACCCAGTTTGTGCTCCAGTGGATGATGAGAGTCAAATCTTAAATACTGATCCGTATGTGTAGGTTTATGGCACACGTCAGCTTTTAGATGTCCCCCATACTGATGGAAATCTCACAGTCTAAGAAGGCTAACCTGCCACTTTTCATATCCTCCCTGGTGACGTCCAGATGAACAGAATCAACTTTTGGAGATTTACTTTCCTGGATGATTGAGAATACATCAAGAAGTAAACTGTACCTTCAAACACTATAATGTTCAATGACACACACACTCAAACTCTGCCCTTGTACTCCATATGTTGCCCAAGGACACTTTGACTAGGATAAATGGAATCAAACCTGTGACCTCTCCATTAGTATACAACCCACTCTACCTCTCTTAGGAATGAAAAAGCTTCTGTAGCCAAAGCTCTTGCCCCTTTCATACAGATCAAAATTCACTTCAAAAGAAATTCCACTCATTGCACTGCAGGAAGCAGAAATTTCAGATAAATGCAGCCCAAACTGAAACCTGATCTCTCTGAATGGTTAAACACTGTGAGAGATGAGCGAGAAAATACGTTTGAACTGGCTACTGAGTGTGGGTTGGCTTCATTATACACACTTTGAAAATAAGAAAAAAAATGGCAATGTTTACAAGCAGCATGGTTTTAAAAAATAGTACCTGGGGAAAAAATCTATAGTAAGATTTTTTTTTAAATTATTTGTTCATTTATTTATTTATAAAAAAGAAAAAAAATGACACAGAATTATTCATTATTAGTTTTATTCTTGACCACAAATTTCCCAGCTGTCATGGTCCCTGTGCCTCTCTGGCTTGCTCATGTTGGCCACAAGTTTGTTCTGTTTTTTCTCCTGCTTGCCTGGGTGGAGCTCATTGTGGGCTCTCACCCTTGGCCCACGCGCCAGCAGTGATTACAACACCTGTTGCTGATCAGGCAGCGTCCCTCTGGCCTATTTAACGCTGCGGCACAGAGTAGTCGGCGCTGGAACGTTGAACCTCCCGTGTTCGTGCTCTCAGCTCTCTTTCTGAAAGAAACTCTCTCGGTGCTGTGTGGTGTTTTGATCTAATCGGTCTCTCTGGAACTTGTGGCGGACCCAGACCTGTGATCCCCGTGTGTGTGTGTGTGTTAACATAAGTGGAAATTTGAGCGAGAGTGGCCTTGGAGAAGCGAGCGAGCGTGAGGAGTTTGGGCTGAGTGGAGAGCGAGTGTGGATTCCCTCCCCTGGAGCCCTGAACCCCTGCCTCATTCACTGAATATACACATCACTGTGGTTTTCCTTCTGTGTTAAAAAATTGTCAACCTTTTGCTTACCAGCACGCAGTCTGCACTTGGATCCATCTGTTAGCCGTGACACCAGCAGTGGATATTTTGATTGATACCACAGATGTCCAAGAATTATCGAAATCTCGATGTGCTTCAAACAACAGCCTGCAGATGGCAGCGTTTGCCTGATGAACTGTCCAGTGCACACTGACCAGTTCTCATCTCTGGCTGCAATTCGGGTGATGCTTCTCACTTTTCTGCCTCACCATATCATTTACTAAAACATCTCTCTCATGTTCATTTTGGCTTCCAGTTTCAAAATATTTGTTTTCTGATGTTCGGATGTGCTGCTCTCTTCCCTCGTCTCTGCTCTGTCGGAGTTACATTACTCACTTTTCTGATGAAGTGCGCCAACTGAAGCGAGGCCTGAAATTAAGGCAAAGAAATTAATTAGATTAAGTTAGAGTTCATTCGGTCCAGGCCATGCACGTCATGCTGTGATGCTCACTCTCAGTGTTGGTATGTTCAGTGAAGGGGAGGGAAGGAAAGGAAATACCAATTTGACAGCATTTCAGGGATTACAGCGGTGGAGGGCATCTTTAATCTGGGACAGACTGTAGCATTTCTCTGCACTTAAAACTGCCATCAGTCCAGTCTTCATCTATTGGCCTGTCACCCAGTCCCATGCAGTTTAAAAACACACTCTCACACACACACTGCTGGAGCTGATTAGACTCTGTAAAATAAATAAGCAGCAACCTAAATCTCACAGCCAGAGCTTTACACAGCGAGGGCCCCCATTACTGAAACTCTGGCCTAAGAGTTTAGTGCCAGCAGACTCTCCTTCTCCAGTGATGGAAGACCGTTTCAGTTCTATGAAATGTCCAGTGCATATTTAGATTATTTTGAGCCAAACACTTTTCAGACCTTTGCAGTTTTTCCTCATGCGACTGCAAAGCTAAAAATGTCTAATGGACTCCAGTAGAGAGTCGCACAAAGAGCACAACAGGACATATATGCTTCTGCACATACACAAGCATTGTTGCACGCATGCAAAAGAGCATATGCTTAATCACCACTAGCGTTTCCCAGGAAATAAAAAAAAAAAGAAGAAGCCTTGGCGGATTAAATCCTTTTCGAGCCGAACATTAGAGAAGTGCAAAGTTCAGCTCTCAGAGAAAAAAGGCAAATCATTATCTGCCAGAGCGAGAGAGGGAGAATCAGAGGTTGAAGGCGGCAAACTGTGATACTGAGGAAGAAAGGCGTCACGTTGAGAGGAAGACAGACTGATAAAAGAACGGAGCCATCGGCAGAGGAAGAGAGAAAGGGCCCCACAAATTGGCAAAGGGAAGTCAGGGTCTCTCTCTGCTTTGCATTTCATTTACATGGCTGGCCGTATCGACCAATCGGATTGGGAGAAGAGCCCGAGGCTTAGGAAGGCGAATAAAGACTCCAAATGCCTTCACTGCTCTCATCCCTCTCTCTCATAATACCCTGTCTGCCCTTCTTTTCTCTCGCTCCCTCTCTTTTCTCTCCTCACTGTCATAATACCCTTTCTCTCCCTATTCTCTTCTCTCTGGCTGGTACTATAAGTAGACCCTGCCTGATGTGATAGTGGGGTGAGGATGGAGAGGAGAGGTGAGGAGGAGGAAGGGAGGGCTGGAGAAATTACTTTTTCTGCCACCCACTGAAAGTAAAAAGCAATACTGTGTAAGTGTGTTCTTGCCTTTACGGATGTATTTGCAGGGACACGTGCACACGTGGAGCGTTTTTGTTCTTCCAAATACAAACCACACTCAAGCCGGAGATTACGTTTTGGTTTTTTTTGTTGTTGTTCTTTTTGATTGTTGGGGTTTTGTGTGTGTGTGTGTGTGTGTGTGTGTGTGTGTGTGTGTGTGTGTGTGTGTGTGTGTGTGTGTGTGTGTGTGTGTGGTTGTCCTGTGGAACTCGCAAGCACAATGTAATGCCAGCAGAGCATGCAAGGGCACGCTCTCAGTACATGTTAATTGATTAATACGTGCTCTATAATTATTGGGAATAATATGGTGTAATTGCACGCTAAACATCAATGATAATTAGTGTAATACTGATAAGCAGACATGCGACTTTTTTGATGTGCATTTGATGTTTCATACATGCACAGACACACACACATACACAAGCACATTATAATGATATACGTCTCATTTAACTCATTTCAATAATGGCATGTAGACAGCCACATTAGAGAAATGCACAAATGGCCCAGGACACATGCAACCATGTAACACACACACACACACACACACGCACACACATAATCCTTAAGGGTACAATTTTATGATGGATTATGACTTGAATAGTATACCACCCATCTGTGCACGACCGAGCCTCCATCCCTTAGTCAAATGAAGAATTTGGGGAAAGAGTTGGAGGATGAGACGGGAACTTTTTCACCTCTTATGCAGATAACAACTATATCCACCACTTTATTGCAGCAAATTCAGATGCTCACTTTATGAAGTGGTGAAACAGCATTGTGATGTATTTGGGCAGAAGCTGCGATTCCTCACTGTAAATATCCACAAGTAACCAGTCAGAATCATTGTAGCAGAAGTAAAGGAATATTCACAATTGTCTGCTTATTGTATACAATTTAACCAAATAGTCAGCACATGAAGACATGATTGTAATAGAACTGATCAAATTAAAAATGTAGCTCAATGTAGAAAAAAGTCTTCTTGTAATTTCCAGATCAATTACATGAACGATGTTATGAAAGAAACACGTGAACATCCTCACCTTTTCACTACGCCCTCTTTCATGTTTCCAAAACGACCCTGTGAGCTGGATTGGAGTCTTTGCTTGGCTTATTATGGTCCCCGCACTTTATGTTTGATACCCCTGATTAATTGAGTTTGTATCCGGGAATGGTAAATGAGGAAAGATATTACCTGGCTCAATAAGGCTAGAAAAAAACAAAAGAAAACTAGGAGCGGCCTTATGTCTCCTGTCTTTAATCTGCTGGAACACCTTACCAGTTTTCTAAAGAGGAAGTCAGAGAAACAAAAATCTGTAATGCAAACGATCATCTGAGAAGAATGGGACAACCTGTTTGCAAATACTGGTATGCTTGCAAGCACGGTCAAGCAAAATTATAAGTAGAAAAATACATTATTATAATGGAATCTAACCAGTGAAGGGGAACCAACTTTTATTGCAGTTGGTTCTTAAAAATGGAGCTTTTATGATAGTTTTAATTAGTCAGACATCGTTAATTTTCACATTAATTGGCTCCATTCTTTGTGGGCTTTGGCTGAAATAAATGAAATTCCAGAGAATGACAGCATTTTATAACATTTAGGTAAAAATAGATCAGGTTACACCCCTAGTGAATATTGCTGTTCATAGTGTCGGTCCTCGGGAAATCACCAGAATAGGTCTCGTGAGTTTGGGGGATTTTTTTCTCGGAAAAATATGAACTTGAATTGAATTTCAGCATAGCTATGGCCTTTTTTTTAACCATTTTTTTTTTTAATTTTATAGAACAATCTGCAGTGTCATCAAAGTGCATTTTCCCATTCTTGAAAATAACGTAGACGCATACTAGAGCTACTAGTCACTGTCAAACATCAGCAGGACCCCACATTAACACATGTGTTTTGCCTATCTTCTTACCATTTCCAAAGAAAAACAGTAGTGAATCAGTTATGCCAACAAGACCCCTTCAAAAAAATATTGCATATCTTGAAAATATTAATTGTTTCATAATGTGGTTGAAAATTAGTTAAATTTCATTGGTTGTATGTTCGTTACACATAAAATGAAATTTTGCTTTATTTTTGATGATAATAGCTGAAAATCATAAATCCAGTATCTCTTATTATTAGGATATTTCTTTAGAACAATTTTTAAAAGGATTTACATTACAGAAACATTTCACTTCTCAAAGTATGGCCATTTATGTGCTCAGTATTTGGCTGGTGATCCTTTAGAATGAATTACTGCATCAGTGCAGTGTGGCATGAAGCCAGTCAGGTTGTGGCTCTGCTGAGGTGTTACTGAAGCCCTGGATGCTGCGATAAAGGCGTTAGGGTTGCTGTATTTTGGGGTTGGGTGTTTCTCATCCTCCTCTTAACAATAACATAAAAGAATGGTGGGCCAACCACTATCAACGCAAGCAGATAACATAGCATCACAAATCATCACAGACTGCAGAAACGTCACACTTCACACCTTCCAGACTCCAGGATGTTGATTTCTGAAAGAAATAAACAAATTTACTTAAATCTAAAAAACCTCGGACCACTGAGCAACAGCTCATTTCTTTTTCTCATTAGCCTAAGTAAGACACTTAGGTTCAGGAGTGGCTTCACATTAGGACTGTGATAGTTAGTAACCCCTTTCCTGTGCATGGTGGCACAATGCACTCGGTTGTCAGTGCATTAAATGCACTCGGTCCACTCCTTGAATCTAGTTTTCTACTTAAGGCTGCGGCCCTTCCTGCTGTTTGCGCATGATGTTCTGTGCCTTAGCCTCCTTGTGAAGGTTGACGATGATCGTCATTTGGACAACAGTCAAGCCAGCAGTCTTCTCCCACGAGTGTGGTTTCTTGTGCTGAAGTAGACTAAACCATATTTATGCTGTATGAACAGCAGTCTGCTTTCAAACCGCTGTTTGAAGTTTGAAGTAAAATGCTTCATCACTGCCACCTCCCTAATCTGTAGTAAAACCTCGAGTCATAATCATTCATCATCTACATCATCTTCTTTCTTCTTCTCTTTCTCTCTGTCACGGACACACACACACACTTCCCCTTCATTGCCGTTAATCATTAATAACAATACCTTATTTGTCGGGGAGAAATGTTTACAATGAGATCCCCTCCTCCGGCACCCCAGTATGTCAGTGTGCCACCAATTACTGAGCACAAACTGAATGAGGTCATAACAGGATGGGGTCATTAGCAAAACAAACCAGCCACCCCCATGGGGGAAACAAGAGGCAAGGCAGAGAGGGAAGACAGTGGAAGAGCACCCCCCCTTCAATCCCACCGTGATTGAATTTGCACACAAGCACGAGCCCAGTGGCGCTTTAATAGCCCGCCTCTTCTTTTTTACCGCCATAAAAAAAAGAGCGACAAGGTCAATTTTGTTAAATGTCCTTGAGCGCTCGGGGTACCGATAATTTTTGCGCAGTTCATCTTTTTGGCTGCATGTCAGGATCTTGGCATCCATTTACATCACCTTCCAGTAATTTGTGTGATAGGTTTAGTCCACACATGTCATTAAAATATACTTAAATGCCACTAAAGCAGTGAATTACATCATGCATACAAAAGCAAGTGATGGCAGTTGAATTTACATGCAAGCAACTGATGGCCACTTCTGGGCTTCTGGCTGATTTTTGCAGTTTGGTTTCTCTTTATTACGTCACTAGTGACAGTTTTTCATTCATGTGCACGTTTTTCTAAATCATAACGCTGAAAGTACCTTAACACCAACCATCTTTAATAAGCCATCATAATATGTCTGTCATGATGCAATAAAGCTCAAACTTTTTTGAGATTCTGTCTTCGTTACTGGGCAAGTTGTTGGTTATTTTATGTTGCACTTGCATGGTATTGCAGGACTCAGATTTGACAGAACGTTTAAATTTGATACAGCAGAGGTTTAGCTATTCTAAGGTTGCTGACAAAACTTTAGAGAGACCCGAGAAACACTGCCAACAAATTCCTTTGGTCTCGTTAAGCACTGAAGATGTGAAAGAGCTGGTAGTGAACGCATCAGGCTACAACTAAAAAGGCATTGTTCATATGGGAAAAGGCCTTCTGAGTAAACTTTCAGTGGCTTTTTTGATGTATGCGGTCCTCAGACAACACGGATAAACTGCTTATGGTGCTTATGTGTTGTTATTCACAGTGATGTTGTGTTTGGGCACTTTTCTTGGCTGGGATTGTCTGATGGTTTCTCCTTGTTGACCCTGCAAAGAAAAGCAGGACAGTCGATATACTGTGGGTCATAACAGATGTGGTAAAACATTGTTAAAAGCCACCAAAGTTCAGCAGTTGGCGCCATAAGCCTCCAACAGACACATAGAATAAATGAATCAGTAGGCATCAGTCAACGTATTCATGCTGTAAATGTTATCTTCCATATCACGTTCAGCATTACCATACCACAAACGATGAAAATATTGAAGTTGCTGAAAGCAATTAGCAGTGATACTGTCTGGTGTGTGTGTGTGTGTCCTTTGTTAGCTGGAGGCATATTTGTGTTTGCGTATCTCCATTGTGACGCGTGTAATCCGAATGCTCTCAAATCCAGAGCAGGTGGCCAGGCGTTTGGCGGCCGTGGGGGCACGCAGGGGGCACGCTCCTCCTGCTCTCTCTCACACACACAAACACACACACGAACGATCCACAAACGTAACACATATACAGTCGCTCTGTACTGTGTGCTTTTTATATTACCTCAGGGTAGAGGAAACCTATAGAAACACACCTGCATCGGTCACCTTATACCTAGTGGCCACAAATACATCCACACACACACACACACCCCATTGGATGTTTTTTAAGGGGTGAGAGACCTCTGTGGGAAAGCACGTGCCAGCATTTCCTGTCGAGCCCTCCCTGGCCACCTCCTGCTTGTGTAGGGAGAACAGACACGCTCATCTCCAGGAGCTCTCTTGACGCCCTGAACAGGTGAGCCGAGTCAGGGCGGGGCAGGGAGTGAGGCATCTGTCAGCAAACTGTGCATCCTTCCTCCTTTACTGTCATAGTGTGCCACTTTGTTGAGATGACTTTTACTGATATCAGCAGGACCTTTTTTTATTTATTTGTCAAATGAAGTTTGTCTTAAACGGTTTGTTTAAATAAGTTGGTTCATTCATCACCTCATGTTTAACTGTTGTATTTTTAACTGGTAACATGAAATCTCTTTGAGGTGTATTTCAGTCACAAGTTTGCTTTAAACTAATTTATTCGAGTTAACTGATATAATCAAAATGATGTGCATTCATAAATGGAATACTGCAAAGGACTGGTAAACATATCATGGTATACCAGTATATGACAGCCTCCCCACAACCCCAAATTGGGAATGCAGTTAGGAAGATGGATGGATGGATGGATGGATGGATGGATGGATGGATGGATGCCAGTTTCCATCGAACTTTTTGCGTATGCACTCACCTGGCCTCCTCTTCACTGGCATTTCCGTGTGCTCTACAGTAACTTCCTTGACGGAGCTTCATTCATTCATCTGTTTGCATCAAACGCTTTTAGCTGCAG
This sequence comes from Copadichromis virginalis, assembly GCF_057382275.1. NCBI lineage: Eukaryota > Metazoa > Chordata > Actinopteri > Cichliformes > Cichlidae > Copadichromis > Copadichromis virginalis. Next base: position 4,994,600 of record NC_140632.1, on the reverse strand, counting down.
CTCATGGATGTAAATTTGTCCATTAAATGCATATAATCTGTCATTAAAACATCTCTTTTTTCCTCTTATAAGGAGATTTATGTTTTTTTCCAGCTAATGGTCTGTGTCCATGAGCGCAGAAGTGCTTTGTTGGCTGGATGTCCACGGTGGACATAATCCATGGTGGTGTGTGCTAAAGCCACATGGATGCTTTGAAAACAAACAAACAAAAAAAAGAAAGAAAGAACGAAACATTAGCTCGGCATTACTTTAATGTATAGCACTAAATCTCTAATGGCAATTCATTCCTTTACATATGCTGGATTTTCTTTAAACCTGTAATCAGCTTTGTGTTTTATGTGTGTTTTTATGGTGCTGTGTTTCATGGAATGACATGTCGCAGCGTTATGAATGTTTCTGGCTCACATGTGTAACACTGGCCATATGGTGGAGACTCCCAGCTCAGGCCAAATGCCAACACTACATATTTTGCTAACATTTTTTTGCATTTTGTATCAGACTCAGGTCTCGAAAATCAGTTAATTCTGCATAAATTGAGTTATCATAGGGTCAGATTGATGTACAGATGTATCTGATAGATTTCTGTTTTTTATTTATTTATTTTACAGGATTCCTTTAAAATGAGTTTCTTACTCTGGATGGTTTGAAAAGATGAAAAAAATCATCAAAAAAAAAAGCCTGTTTGCATGCAGAAATACATAGATTTCAGTATGACAGTGGACAACACCGCTGCTCACAAAGCAGTGAAAATAAATGCTTGTTTGTAAAAGTAATTCAAGGAGACGGCGTCAAATTAGAAACCTGCACAGAGAGGGCCCCGATTAAAATACCAAAACAGCATCAACAGAAGGTGAAAGCAGCTATTAATATTAGAACGACACTCAGGAGGTCCGGTAGGCGTGCATTTTATCCAGCAAATTTTGTCATAAACTGGAAAAAAGCCAAATAAGCATACTGATTATGAGGGAGGGCACTTATGCGTAGGTGGGCAGCAGTGTGTTATTGGCAGCATCTGCTCGTGTCCCTGTTAACTGTGAGGAACATGAATGGCATCTTCAGAAAACATATAGAAAAATGTGTTAAGTAAACTAAAATGAGGGCAAAAACAAGGATGTTACACCAATGTGAAATCCACTGAATGTATTTAAATAAAGTTGCTTGATGTGAAGTTGCTGACGAATTCCATTTAAGGCTGCTTTGTGCTTCTACTTCAGCCTTTTTTAAGGGGGAGCTGTCAATCCGTATTATATTTATTTAACAGCTATGGTTACAAGTTACTTTTAAGATTAAGATTTTAAACTAAAAAAAATACAGTGAGTGCATTAAACACCTTTTTGGCTTTCAGCTGACAACCATTGTCAAACTTATGATGCCTTTAAGAGCAGCCTTTCTCCTTTTTCTTCTTCTGTGCTTTTATAGGCAGCTTAAAGAGTTAAAAACTGTCCAGTTTTATTTTTCTCTGACCCTTAAATCGCTTCTTGGATTTATTCTAGATTAAATCTAAACTGTATATATATAGTGTGCTGTAACCTATCTCTACTTTAGCCCTCTATAGTGTTAAACAGCAGTATTAACTGTCTAATCATGGTAAATTAACAATCATAGAGGTCACATTCTGCAGAATAAGCTCACATTTTGCTCAAAACACTTATAATGTTCTTTAACGCTCTTCTGGTAAAGTCTTTTTATTGTTGTGGCAGTATGATGGCTGAAGTGCAGAGTCAAAGCACCACTGCTGAGCTTTTTTCTAGCAGGAACAACAGCGGCATTTACAGTTAAAGCAGCTCATGAGACAGTAGCAGCGAGCATTTACACCAGAATGACACGAGGTGCAAATGAAAGCAAATTTAAAACGAGGTCTGCTTTAAAGTGAGCTCCTAGTTGAGTGTTCTGCCACGCTTTAAGTCCCATTAAAGCAACACATGGCGACATTTAGCGTGTGTGCATCCGATAGAATTTAGTCTAATCTTATCAAATTGTGTAATCCATGAGATGAAATCACTCTAAACGTTACATGGATTAACGTGGATAGAAAAGGTCATGAAGTGTTAACACTCTTTTAGTACTTTTTGAACCATTTAGCATATTTCTCAACCGCCAGTCTGACGACAGCACAGAGACACTATTGTTTCATTCATTTAAATGAGATTCCATGAGTGCTGTTGTTGCGGATGAATTATGTATGTGTTGCTGTGCTCATATGTGATAGACATTGCCTCCCTGGGAATGTAGGACACATACTTATGCATAACAATAGTTTTCGGTTATGTTCTCACCGACTGGCCGTTCATCTCGAAAAATATTCTTTTCTTTTTACGAGAAAGTCTGTTCAGTTCATCGTGTGCTTACATTATTTGTCGTAGAAGGAAGCAGGTCCATATCTCAAAACAGACGGTTACTGTATTCAAATGTAGAGGAGGGTCGCCCCAATATCTTTACTGGCTACTTTATTGTTGTATGTCATACGTCTGCCAGGAACACCCTGCAGCTGCACTGGAGGTTTAAAATCAATCAGACAGGCCACTTTTGATAAACTGAACATCGTTTTTTAATATTTAGTGTTATGATATTTCTCTTTACAGTCTGCAAGGGGCATTTAGGTCTGTTACCAAGAGGGGTCAATCAAAATAGCACATCTTTTTTATGCATGTGCTAATGAACTGATACAGACTCTGTCATGACCAGATGGATACATAGATAGACCACCTTTATATCATCATCATCATCATCATCATCATCATCGGTGTCTTCTTTCTTTTTTTTACAGTGTGTGTAATTACACTGTTATAATAAAATAATATCCACTCTGCTCTTTACTTAACCTAAAGTAAACTGATATAGTACCAAATAGGCTACGTTATTGGTCAATTAAAAAAATAAATAAAAGTCTGTAATGACGTCAGTGTCTCAGAAAGCTAATGAAATTGGAACTTTTTTCCTCCCATGTGAAATTTATGTGATATCCTGTTAAATAAGCCCGTATTCCTAAAAGTGTGTTGTGGCACTTCAGGCTACTTTTGTGTCCTTCTCTCGTTACGCTTTGTCACCATCAACAGGAGTTAATTGTTGTTTGTGTGCCCGCTCCGTCGCCGCTGTGAAGTAGGATCGAGACGCACGTCCACTCGGATCTTCTCTTCGCCGGCGGGGAAACCCGGAAATCCCTGGCCGAGAGGAAGTGGTGCCGCTTGGGGAAAGCCCTGCCTCGGGGCGAGGGTCGACAAAATGTGCGGGCTTCTCAGCCAAGAAGAGGCTCTTTTTATTATTATTATTCTTGAACATCCTCAAATGCGATGAGAGGATTAATGAAGCGCGTCTGCCTGGCCCATACGTCCTCTTTAGTGCCGTTTGTGCGTAATTAAAACCGAATGGATACTCTGCCCCCCCTCCCGGTTGCCCCCCTCGCTGCAGGAAGACCGACTTACTGCTTTTTTGCTAACATTTATTATAAAACCTGTTGGAGTTTTGACACTGTTGTGACCGATAAAAATAAAAATCCAGACTGCAATTTATTAGGAACAGGTTTTTGCACTGATTTGTATTGTTTGTTTGTTTTTATCCGAGAACTGATCAGGAGCTCAACTCTATAGATACGTGGATTGAATTATATTGAGACCTCAGTTTCGGGTTTTTTCTCCATCAATTATAGTCAACATTTCTCATATTATGATTTGTCCCTATTCATATAAATAATTTTATTCTTCCTCAACTCATCATTTCCCAGCTGTTCTACATTTTTAATAATATCTATTATTTATCTTACGAATGTCGTCTGCATTTAGGTTTTAGAGCCTGTGCTAATTTCAAGCCTTTTCTCTTTACAAACGATCTGATTAAAACACAGAAGCTTTAAAGTGTTACAGGTATTTAAAATAAATAGATAAGAGCGCTCAAAAGGCTGCAGTCACATTTGTTCCTCTGCGGAAGCATAATTGCGCATCAATTAGTGCTAATTGGGGGTCAACTGAATAATACAAAACCCTTCAGTGGCAGCAAAAAGCCACAGATTTCAATGAACGTTCTGACATCTCATGTCACATCCTAATTAGAGGAGTGACATCAGCCTTCCTATGATTTAATCCACGCACGGGCTCTCTCTTCCTTAAACCCCAAAGCGGCTGGCCATAGGTTTAAGACCACTATACACAAACCCATATGTCAGCAACTGCACATGATGCTGGCTGTGATAACACCGTACTGAGAGTGAATACTTCATCAGGGACCAAGGAAAGCGTAAAAGCGTTTGTGGGTAAATATGATTTTCGAAATGAGTCATGTGTGCTCTCTAAATAGTCTTTAAAGAAAAGCCTCCAGAGTTTGGGCCTACAACATATTCAATTAGAGAAAACTACTTTTCCCCTTTTTCTTCATTTCTAAGGAAGGGGAGCGTTTTATTGTGTTATTTGTTTTTGCACTGGCGTTTCAGCGGATGATCACACACACACCCTCCGAACCAAACTGATGTTTAACGGAACATTTTGCGCACAACCTGTCTTTAAGCTCGTGTTTGCCCCTGGACTCTTGAGCAAGCACAGCCGTGTCACATTTCTCCGTGTGAACGGGCCAGTGGCGCGCGTGAATGAAAATGTTGGGATTACCCGCTTTCACGAGACGGGATTAACATAGCTCTGTCATAATTCAAATTCCTCCTTGCCCGGGTAGTTGTGACAGACACGGTGAACTGTGTAGGCAGCTGTGATCAGCAGTAAGAAACCACAATTCAGATAATTAACCGCAAACGATGGCATTCATGTCTGAACTGAATAAACGGAGGCGATAGAATACTGTGTTTTTCCCCCGATGAAACACGTGATAAAAGAAGAAAGAAACACAAGAAATGGATCAGATGGATGCACAAGTGCAGCCGAGGTGGATCAGTTGAAGTTGTTTTTATTGGGATTTTAGTGTGTTCGTTTGTTGCCCCCCACCCCACCCCCCGCCCTTTACAGCTCGAGTGAAATTCCTCACTGCTTGCTTCATTCATCGTGCACTCCCTATTTTAACTAATATCTCCTTATAATAATTTATCAACAACACCCGAGACATTAAAAAAACTATCAAATTCACAGCTGGCTCGTGGCACACGGGTTTTGCGCAAAGCGCAATTGCATACAGGTTGTACAAAAAAAATACAGACACAAGGGCAAAATAAACACATCAGGGATTTTATGCTCACACGCACATGGACTGATTGTCTCGTAACTTCCACATATTTTCTCATAAATTAAATAGTGCATCCAGGTTTATGTTCAGAGCTGCTCTCACTCACTCACAGCGCAAGCACACGTTCTCCTGCGCAGCGTTTTCATCAAAGGGGCTCTTCAGCGATCCAGCAAAATTAATAATAAAAACAAAACAAAAAAAAGACAAGAAGGGAGTCTTTAAGTAGCTAAGGAGAAAACATGACCATGTCCCTCAAACTCAACCAAGTTAGGATTCGGATCTTTCGATCTCTTGATCCTTTTCCTCACTTTTGGTTAACAAATTTGTTCCGTTCCCTTGATCAAAGTTAAGAAGTCAGTGTATTTTTAATAAGTTAGCCCAACACGCGAGACAGCCGCCCGCCAGTCCTCGTCTATGCTTTGCCCCGAGGTAGAAGTTAGGGCCTGTGGTCGTGGTGGTGTGTGAGGGGGGGGAAACGCCACACTTGCCTCTCCAAACCTTGGGCTTTAATTTGCCTGTACAGTCTGCAGTTAACGACAGCTGTCCATTTATTTCGTACCCCTCACAACACTTGGAATTTCCACGCTGATTGGTCTTTGTAATCCAGACAGTCCGCGTTGAAATTGAGCTTCCACGAGGAGGCTGTTTGGTCCTTGTAGTCCAGGCAGTCTGCAGAGCCACTGAACCCGAGCCCCGCTGGTCCATACGCCGAGGAGGAGAGGGACGACGCCGGGCTCAGGTGGCTAGACACCCCGTTGCTGCTCATGGGGCTCATGGCAGAGCCTGCGGCGGAGAGCTGGTGGTGCATGGGCGAAAGGTAGGAGCTGCAGTCCATCCCCGTGAAGTAGGACGAGGAGCCCGTGTAACCCTGGTTGTAGCCCGTCGCCTGGGTGTAAGTCATGGGGTACGAGCGCTGCATGCAGGAGGAGGAGGAGGTAGACAGTGGGTCTGAGAGCGGGGAGATGGAAGCAGGGCTCCAGATGGACACGGGAGCAGCACTGCTGCTCACAGCCGGGACTGATGTGCTCGAAGGCGGCGTGAACTGGCCGCTGGCTCCGCTCTCTGAGCTGGCCTCTCGGACTGGCGAGCCTTTCTTTTTCACCGGCCTGCTGACAGCCTTGTTCTGCACGCCAGTCTGGGTTTGCTGGGCCTGCTGGCGATGTTTGGCCCGTCGGTTTTTAAACCACACCTGAGAGAGAATTACTGGGATTATTATAGGTATCATTTTCTTTTAAATGCAATAATGAAAAATAATGTTAAAATAAATAAAGAATTCACACATTAAAATATTGAACACGTAACCGCAGTGGGGTAAATACAAAAATTAGCTGTTTTTCTCATCATCTCACTTCCCTGTAGGAGTAGTATGGGCCATAATTAAATAGAAATGCGAGGAAAAAAATATAGCCTATTTTAGAATTACAAGTGAGCACATTCCCAATGGGAATAAATGAGGAAGTAACAATACAGTCTCAGAGGTGTTGTTGTCAACCTCTCCTGTGAATGGGGAGCCTCTCTCACCTCTCACTGACACAATTACCAAATATCGACCTCCTTCGGCAGGCTCGCGCTATCAGTTATGCTCACGACTTACTTGCACTCTGGATTCAGGCAGGTTGATCTTTAAGGCCACCTCCTCTCTCATGAAGATGTCCGGGTACCGAGTCTTGGCGAACAGATTCTCCAGCACGTCGAGCTGGGCCCGAGTGAAGGTCGTCCTCTCCCTTCTCTGTTTGCGGGGGGTTGCTGATAAGAAATGGGGAGAAAAACAGCGATTATTGGCACATCCTGACTTTTAGCACGATTTGAATCCAGCAACTTCTCACCTAGAAATGTTGCCTGTTCCGTATCCTCACCTGAGCATTAAATACAACTATCAGCGTTTTCAGCTGAGATAACTCAGCATTCCGTTAAATGTTTTAAACCTGCTGGACACCTTAAGAGACAGTTTTTTTTTCTATCGTGAAGTGGTTGCGGGCTTACAGGGTATATTACCTTGGTATCCCACGGAAGGATGCAGCAGGTCCACTCCTGAGGTAGATAAGCTCAGTCCGTTCATCGTGTAGGGCGGTTGCTTCAAATAGGACATCATGCTGAGTGTCGGTCAAAGGAGCACCAATGGAAAGAAATAAGAAAAATATCTCAGAAGAGAGGGTTGTTTTTATTTTTTAAAAATCCGGTCGCGTCTCTGTTTACTGAGTCAAGTCGTCCAGGCGAATCTGAAGTGAGACATAACCATTTTTCGCCCTCTTTCTTTCTTTTTAAAGTGAGTTCTTGAAATCAGTCCGCTAATTTTTACGCGCTCCGTGCGCAGAGCTCCGGGTTTAAAGAAGTGGGCGTCCTCTTAAACTGGCAGTGCTCTTAAAGCCAAGTGGAGACCCCCAGCTGTCCGTACCAGACTGAAGATGCTCTGTCTGGCTGACAGGCGTTTACGCCATCAACCCCCCCCATACACAGTGCCTCCCCTCTCCTCACACACACACACACACTGCTACTATAGCCCCGCCCCACACACCTCCCTCCAACTCCCCACCCCTGAAACACACTCCGCTCCTCCTCTACTAGTACCCACCGAAAACAAAACATTGTCGTTAAAATGCGCGCACACACTGGGCCCCAACCGGGCTCACAATTAGCATAGACCCACAGGTTGGGCGAAGCTAAATAGACAGCTGATTGGGGGACATTTGCAGAGACAAAGCCCAGTGTTGACCGATAAGTAATGCTGATAACAAAAGCCTTCAGGGAACAAACAAAAGAAGCCAGCGCTGCAAACTGAGCAGCTCATTCAAACACAACCGAGCACCTTTACTTCTTTATACCGGCCCTTTGTTTGTTTCCATTAAAAACCTCCCTGAGCATTCAAATGTAACGACATTAAAATACGAAGAACAGATAATTTGAAACACGGAGACATTTACCCCAAAGTGAAGGTTGAAACTCCTCCTTGAAGTATGGACACGCACACACACACACCCTCTTTCCTTAATGAATTAGATTTGGAAAGGTGAGACTATCGAAACGTGTTGATTAGAGAGGAGGACTTAATCTAAACAAACAAAGAGATAGCCTTCTCTGTTGATGGTCAATCATTTTAGAGGAGGTCAATTTTACGAGCAAAACAACAACAACAACACCCCCCCCCCCCCCCCCCAAAAAAAAATAGCATTTTAATTTCAACCTCACGTGGAAGCTATTTTTAAAAAAAAATTTAGGCATTCAAAAACAAACTCTTAAATTGCACAAATAAATACAAACATAAAAATACATTAAATTAAAAATCGAATAAAGAAAAAAAAGAAAAAACATTTTGCATTATGTGACAGTTTTACTTCGAGGGTCCTGTTAAAGACATACTTACTCTTTGATCAGATGATAAGCACACCTTAATATTTTATTAATTGCTAATATATTGGGCTAACTTCCGCAGACATCTGCAGCCGGTCCGAGGCCTCTCGTTTCCACTTACACCTACCTGTAGAATAAGTTTTACAAGTTTTACAAGGACTCGGGGCGCTCCGAGCCGGACCCCTCGTTTTTATACAGCCAACATAACGGCCACTCCTGTGCTCAATCTGTCGCTTTATTTCAACCCCGTTCAATAATAAATACCCTGCCTGGATATTTAATTATTATTGGCTGGTATATTTTTTTCCTCCCCTTTTTCTTCCTTCTGTAAGAAATTAACGAGATAATCCGGACGGCACGCGCTGGCCTGATTACAGGACGCCAGCCACGACTCCGCATTCAGGCTTCCTTAATTTTCTGCGTCACGAAAATAAAACAAAGACTGGCATTGTATTTATCAGACCAGCTGACTGCCAGACCCCCCCCCCCCCCCCCCCCATTACCCCCAAGCCCCATCACAACCAGCCGCACAACTCACTTTCCCAAACTGACAAACGCTCATGTGGGCCTCTGTTATTATTATTATTATTATTATTATTATTATTATTATTATTAAACAAAGTTTTTTAATGCACTGCTATCACATTTAAAAAAACAAATCAGGCAGGTTGTAATTAAAGCTGTATTATATTATTATTATTATTATTGTTGTTGTTGTTGTTGTTATTATTATAAATAATCTGAGGGGCTTTCCCCCTGAATAAGATACAAAAAACGAACTGATTTCGATGTGTTTAAGCTTAATTCTATCCAAGGCTTCTACTGAAACGTCCACAAGTTGCGGACTGCTCCACAGTCCCGCTATTCCTCGGCTCACTGCGTCTTTGCTTCAGGCGTGCAGCCCGGCAGAGGCAAGACAGGGAAAAAAGTTTCCCCCTGAGCACGCCTCCTCAATTATCTCCCTGTAGGCTAGCTTCATGGCAAGCAGCTCCCAGTGGCTTTCATTGTCAATTAAAAAAAAAAAAAATAATAATAATTAAAAAAAAATAGAGTCAATCTAAATTAACGGCGGAAGTTAAATGGGCCACTTACTTCAGTTGTTAGGCGCTCGGTTTTTGGTCATGGGCCTGTGAAGGATTTATGTGCCTGCGGTAAACCTTTGGATGTGGATAATACCGAGAGATGCTCGGTATTTATGCTGAAAGAACGTGTGTGAGAGGAGAGAGAGAGGAAGGAAGGAAGGAAGGAAGGAAGAGATGGAGGGGGCGAAGAATTTTAGCAGCCAATGGAAATGAGACAAAATATGATGGGCAGGGGGGTATCAAAAGATGCAGTTGGAGAAAAGTGGCCTATTGCTGGCTCCGAAGCATCGCTGATGCCCAGCAAAGGGAATTAAAAAATAATGTAATTACATATACGTTGATATATTTTGACACAGGTAAAATATGGCATGGTATTTATGGGCTAAGGTGTGTTGCCATCAGTGCTGTGACCATCAAATATTACAATAAACCAGCTGTGCTATTATAACATAATTATAGTAGATGGATTGACATGGAGGCTGAAGACAAAATATTAAAAAATAAGAAAAAAAATAAAATAAAATAATAATATAATAATAATAATAATAATAATGATAATAATAATAATTTCGGAGAGATCTGTTGTGGTTTGATTCTGTGTAACTCCATGAAGAACATATGAAGAAAAAATAAATGTAAATGTTGGTTGAAACTTTGCGCCCCCACTCCCTACAGTCAAATCCTGAGCAATGTGTGTGCTTAAAAAAATTCTGTGGTTGTAGGAAGGAGGTGCAGGTTGCATTTCGGGATTAGATTACCACTAAAGCTAATCCCTCTATGCTCTTTTCTTTTCGCTCATCTGTTGTGCTCGGGCTTAATCCTGGATCCCAGGTCGGTTTGGATTTAAAAAAAAATCATCAGTTTCCGACAAAACTTTGGCCTCCTCATCCCTAAATGAAGGCTTTGATTGATGCTCCCAAACAAACAGCAGGTTAGACAACTAATTAGGAGTCTATGTGCCAGATGAACAGACTGCGAGGCTGCTGGGTTGTTAGACAAGCCTGAAATCAATAAGGCCTGCACTCTGTGTGCTGCTACAGCAAATCTCAGCACCATTCGTGTCAATTCCTTGCATAAAGGCTTTAAAATCAATCAATAAATAAATAAATAAAACTGTGATTTTACCCTTATTTTTTCTTCTTCTTTTTTTTAAAAAGTGCCTACTTTGGTCATTTCTGGATCTTTCCAAATCTCTATAGGCCTATAGCCTTTACAGTTTCACTGCAGGCCGTGGAGTTTTCCCATTTTCTGCCTTCATGGATGCACGCTAAAACAAACAGCCTCACCGGGCTTAAATATCTGGTCTCCTTGTTGTCCCACAGCGATGTTCTTGGCTCACGCAGAGTCCTTTCATCTTCAGCTCTGATATATAATTCATCGGAAAATATCTAACAGCCCTGGGGAGCGTTTCAGCTAAACGGAGCCGTGGTTGTTAAAAGGTGAAGTCGCTTGTTAATGTCTGTGGCAATATGCCCTCCCCCTGTCTCCCGGCGAATCGACGCAGTCACGGTTTCTCCTGCTGTTAGGGAGACGAATTGAAGGCTAAGAATCGTGGGACTGCAACGCTGCTCTCTCTCAGAGTGTACTGGATAATGCTGGCATGAGGGAAGTATGTTGAGCTGCTGCCACTTCTCTTTTCCAGCACCCATTTGTTTGTTCCTTGTACATCAGGGTGACAGACTTTAAATATTAAACATTTGTTTAAAGATATCATAATCACAATCTAATGAAAGAGTTTGTTCTCTTAATTCATGGGGTATAAATGGGGGTAAATGTAACATTTACATGATGTAAACACAATATACCAAATTGTATCGCTTCATGGATTAATATTCTTAATCTTTATTTCCTCTGACTACCTCTCACTTCAGTGGTCTAGGCCTAAATCAAGGTCAAATCAATGACTTGGCCCACTCTGTCAATCCCATCTGTTACACGCTGATGGGGGGGAAACTATATTGGACATTATCGTGATTTTTTTTTTTCTTTTGCCATCTGCACCTGACAATGATAACTTTATTGATAGACATTGTGGAAGAAGCCATACATGTATTGATGATTACAAGAAGACAAACCGAGCGTCCCTCGATATTTAACTATTGTACTAACAGAAGGCTCTGGGCAGCAGCTGAACAACGGAGACAAAAACCTTCTTATCCTGTGAGGGGGAGCTGTTTTCCAGCAACTCAAATGTGAAGTCACACTGGCAAAAAAAAGTGTATAGAGCTTTTTGTGTCTTATTGGTTGGGAGAGAAAAATGTTTGCTCCCCAACTGGTTGGTAAATAGTTGCTAGAGGTTGCTGGCTGTTGCCAGGTAAAATTGGCACCAAAGATGGTGCTACATCAAAAACCTCCTTATGATTGCTTTGCTGAGGTCACTCGTAGTTTGCATGGAAGATGCTGGGTTGTCTGCAAACATTGGCCAACTGCTAGCCGAGTGGTTGTACGACTTACAGGATGCAAACCAGAGACAAACTTTACTACTGCTCAGCTAGTAGTTAGCAAAAAATTAGCAGAGTGACTACAGCTAGGTACTAGTGACCAAAGGAATTGCAATTAGACATTTGCCCCCCCAGTAAGAGAATACACATAGCCACTGATCAGACCATAGGCCTTTGGGACTGTGTTTTAGGCAGCTGATTTCCCAGAAACTACCATCAACCTCTAACAAGCACTTGCCAGCTTGTCAGGGAGCACACATTTTCCCCTAGCAAACAGTGGTTGATAGATGGTAGAGAACCAGTCTCCAGGCCTGTGTGGCTGGGGACTTATTGCCATGCTCAGATTTACATGACAAAATCCAATTATTGCAACAACACATTAAATAAAATAGCAAATTTTAACACCTTTAAATGCTAGCGTGGTTCGGCTACATGTACTTTTCCGGTGAAATGACATTTTGGAGATTCTTCTTTGATAGTTTGGTGTCAGTGCTGTACTTCATATTGCACCTGCAGCACAGTATTACAATTTTCCCATTATAGTCCACTGCCTCATGGCTGTCATAGCTAATATCACATCATATTCATGCCCTTCATTGAGATACATCCACCACTTGTGGTTTCCCCATGGGAGAGTTGAATGCCTAGTGCCTGCTGGTACCTCGTTAACCTCCCACGGCCTGTGGCTATAGTGTTAGCCAAACTGAGAGGCCTCATACCTGGGTATTGGTCAGCAGGGACTGGCCCCAGGAGCCCAGGACCCCCCACCAGTTGAGGGGAGGGAGGCAGGCGGGACAGAGGAGGGCCAAACAAAAACACAACCTGGCATCCCCACGGCAAACAGCCCACCTACTGACAGCCAGCATCTGGGGCACAGCACACAGCCTTCTCTATTCACATTCTGATGATGGCAAATAGTGAGCAGCAAACACACAATGCAGCCTAACACACAAATTCAAGCCTTTAGCAGAATGAAACTGGTGCTGGTAATTGGGTTTAGCTCCTGGCTATGGTTTTGGTTTGTTTTGCTTCTATAATTGGTAAACTGTTACATCATCTTTAGCTATGACACGTGAAGTTTTCCTGTAAGATTGTCCCAGAAATATACAGGTGAAGCTCTTTATGAGGTCAACTAAATGCTTTGAAAGCATGCATTCAAAAGATTAAAGTGCATGTGGAGAGCAAAGTTCGGAAACTGCTCGATAGAAAGAGACTGGGGAGAGAGAGTGGCAGAGAGAAATGAGGAGGAGGAGTGTAAAGTTAATCCAGTCTGAATTGATGGGCCCGGCTGCGGGAGTGACACTGAAAACAGTTTTTCTTTTCTTTCTTTTCTCTGCAAATTTGCTCTCCCCTCTCCCTCTTTCTTTGCTTCCTCCCGTGCCTCTCGCTATTTTTCTGCCTTCTTATCCTTTTTAATTAGAGGGGCTATTCTGCTGCACAGAGGACCTTAATCCCCAACTGACCAACAATGTAAAAAGCCAGCCTTTGAACAGCCGACCTGCACCCCTCTCTGTCCCCAAATTCCCCACCACCACCACCACCACTGCCGCCGTCACCACCAATCATTGCACTACCGCTGCCACTCCACTGCTGCCACTGTTGGGAAAAAAAGCAGCCTTCCCCCCTCACCACCATCTCCAGCTTTTCCAACATCTTGGACAAAGCTCTTGAGGAGCCACTGCAAAGAGAACTTGTCTGAAAGAGCATTTCAATATCCGCCAAGGTTTTCAAAGAGCGCTGGTTGGGACAAAAACCAAGGTCAAATGGCAGGTGACTTTCTTTGAATGAGTTATCAAAATAACCAAGCACAATTTGAAGTGCGCAGAAAAGAGCTCGAGGTTCCCAAGGAAGCTGTGTTTAGCTAGTTTACGGATACAATATGACAAAGCACATACACGCACGCTTACAAAACGCATTTTCCTCGCCATGTTGAGGTTTAATTGGAGAAAATATTTTGAAAATAAGCCGTTAGATGGCACAGAAGCTGGAAGTGGGTCCTGCAAATTCCCCCACTGGGTCTCATTTCCATATGTATATGGGTCTCTAGATGGAGTCCATTAACAAACCCCTGTTGTCTTGTTAGATGATTATGTGTGGCCATTATCAGCAAACTACTTAGTGAATGAGATAATAAATCAGAGGGTCACAAGGGGGAGAACTTAATAAAGGCCTCGGGTGAATTAATCATTGGCGATAACAACACTTTACCTGAACACGATTAATCATGTGTATCAACCTGGTGCCCTCCCACTCCCAAACCCCACCTCTTTATTAACTGAATGTAGTCCAAATATTTAAACCTTATAATGTCATTGTCACAGCAAAACACCAACTTAGCCTAAAAGTAATTGAAATAACTTCTCTGTAATTTTGCTCAAGCTGATTTTCTGTCAACTTATTGCCAACATAGCAGTCTGACAAATTGCCACTGGAGCACAATAACAATCCTCCTGCTTTCAACCCTGCTCCGCATGCGAGTGATGGGAAAAATGAATTTCATTTCACCGCTGACTACCGCACTTTTCTATTTTTTAAATTTTTTTTGCATCGGGCATGCTGGCTCGACACTGTTTCACACAGAGACAGGCCAGCCAAACCTTCTGCCTGGCTAATCACAGGCCCAATATTTCCATAGCAGGCAATTAGCATCTTGCTTTTATGTGTGAAATGGCTGAGGCGACGAAGGAGTGAGTCGGGGAGAGAGGCACAGTAAAAAACAGAGAAAGAATAAAAGAGCAATTAAGATGTTGGGTGAGCAGAGGACAGAGACAGGCAGTCTGCTGCCGTGTGATTTGAGGCTTGCAGGCCTGGTAATTAGCCCTTCATTGTGAGATAATGGACTTGGCCAATCTTCCCGGTTCCTCGAGCTGCCCGGCTCGACTCGACCCACGGAAGGTCAAAGGGCACAATGTGCAGCTTGGCTCCTATATCTTTGTGTCTAGCCTGTACTTGTGTGTATGTTGTGCGCGTGTGCTACTGGTGCTCGCATCGTCTAAGATGATAAAGTTCAAGCAAGACGAACGAAGCACAAAAGAAAAGTGTTTGCATTCACATAAATTAATAATCTCTCCAAATCTGCAAAGCATTCTGGATAAGCAGCCTTCTGGGGAAAAGTGTGCCAGTGAAAGGCAGGGGCCAGCTTGGAGGCACTGGAGTCATCACTCTCCCAGCCTATCGCGCCTTTCTCCAGCCATCTTTAGAAAAGCGGTAATCTGTGAACCCTGAATCATAAGCTTTGGGTAAATCTATGTAATACGGGTAATTCGATGAAGCAGTATTTTTCCTGGTGAGAGGCAAAATCCTGTTGACTATTCAAGGATTGAATCATCCAACAGTAATGCCATTAGACCAGAGCAGCGGATTCCTCAGAAAATGCTGTTTAATTGCCAGTAACCAGCCATTGTTTGATGACGGGTAAACACTAGCCGGGGGTGTTGGGAGGAAAGGGGGGGCTTTGGGGTTGGTGTGGTGGCGAGGGATGAAGCGTGTGAAAAAGATGGCCCCTTCGCCTTCAGCCAATCGCCACCGAGAGACAGGTTTACTCGGGCCCTGCAAAAGTGGCAGCGGCACTGGCTTAACTAAAGTCTTCAAGAGTCTAAACGCAGAGTAACCCTTTCCTTTTAATACCGGATTTGCTCAACAATACCATTTAAGGGGGTGTCTATTCAAGACAGACATTTTTTTTTGAGTGGCGAGGTTTTTAAGGATCAGACCTTGCTGCTCACGTTTATTAGCACAGGACTCCGCAGCTCAGGGATTGTTGGTGGTTGTAATCGTCGTTGCGGTTTATCCATGTTTGTGTTTGGCTTTTACGTATATACACCGTGACACTAAGACCCCGTTCTTGCTCGGAAAATCTTTAAGAACAATACCCCTACCTACACCCAGACATTTATCCTAAGCCCCACTTATTCCAGCTTTTTAACAATAAAAACTGATATTAACTGTCCAAGTCAGCATGAACTGATCTAAAGCTACCAGAGTGCTTTTTTTTCCTTCTTTCTTTTACTAGCTAATCCAATTCTCACCACATAGGCACTTTTTTTATGAGAATTTGAACATTTGAGGTGCATTGTTGTCCCTCCCCGCTTTCAGGCCTGTCCTGGAGGAGGCAGATTGGAAGTGAGAGGTGTGGCGGCCCAGGCTCTCCTCCATTGTGAGCTGGTGCCTGGGAGACAAGCAGCACTGCCAGACCAGACACTGATTGGGTTTGACACTGCATCCAGGAGGCAAGAAGAGGCTTTTCTTTTGCTCTTTTTCCCTATAAGTAAAAAAAAAAAGAAACCCCTTTTTGTAAGAAATGCCCCTCCTCTCCTCTTACTCCCCCTGGTTCTGTTGTGCTGCTTGCCCTCCTCCTCAGCCTTTTTCTCTTTTCATTTCTATGACTCCCTCATTTCTTTCTTTTTCTTTTCGTTTTTTTTATTCTCAGATTAAAACCCATGGACTTCTGTTTCTTTTGTCTTTCTCTTTTATGTTCCTCTCACTTGGTCGTTGACCAGTAAATTGGATACTCTGCATCACAACATCACAGAATTACTTTTGTCCTTCATCCCCAAAGCAGACGAAACAGTAATTGTAAGTGCAAACAAGGAGGGCACCGTGCCACAAACTGAGCCCAGTAGTACGTCCTTGGGTGGACTCTTTGACATCTAAGCTTTCCTAATCGCCATGCCTCAGGCTATGATCGCACTGTGCTCAACACTGGGCCTTTACACAGGATTTATCCTTTGACTTATTTAGCTCGGGATACTTTTTTTATTCGCAGAGGACCCAAATGATATATTGCACCTGGGATTTATGTCCAGCGATTTAATTTGGAATCAATAGCTTTGACATTTTGGAAGCCAGCTTAGCTCAGAAAAAAGACTGGAAATGTGTATTAATCTGACAGCATGTGTAGACATTTTGGGATTTGTTACCATTAAGTTGCTGAACATTGTACTGTTAATTTAAAGTTAAGGCATTGTTATAAGACACAGCTGATCATCACTTTATGCTGTATTTGTTCCATCTGTAGAAAAACTGAAGCATAGAAATGACCTGTTGAGGTACTAACAGCGCAGAAAATTTTTTAGACTGAAGTTTTTGTGCAGATTTAAGAAATAAGATGTAAGTACCAGTAAAAGACATTCATGACGCACTTCAATCGCTACTCTGACGTCATATGAACGACAGCATGATGTTCATTTTGTATATTACGATCTCCGTGAGTCTCCAGAAGGGCAACAATAATAAACTTTCACTGTGATCAAGAAGCGGCTAATATATGAGCATGCTGTCAGATTAGATCCATCCCATGCTGGAGATCTGGTTTCAAAAAGCGGCAATCAGGATGGGGCAAACCACGTGACCTGGCTATGCCCACTGTTTATATACACTCTGTGGATTTAATACATTACTGACTGAGCTTTATAAGTGTGTTAATATGAATGTTATGTTCATCTGGAGCCTGGCTGGCTGTTTACCTATGATTCCAGTCTGTGTCCCAAGCTAAGCATGAAAGTGAGCAAAAAAGTAATAAAAACAACAGATAGAGAATAGTCCCAGCTCTGAGGATTATGGGTAACGTAACTAAAATATTGCCACATAAATGCCAAGAGCATTAAAATAGGAAACTGTGAGAAGGTGGGCTTTTCTTAGAATTGATTAATCTTCCACGCAGATCACCAAAAGAGAGCGCACTATCTCGATCCGCTTAATAGAGCCACTAATGACGGGCTCCATTAGTTTAATATATGCTTTTATCACTGTGTCCTTCGATGACTGTAGCATTTCATTAGACATGTCTGCCTCATATCTCACTTTGCACCCAGAGGAAATTGTGAAGGGATTAATTTTATGACGGACCCCCTGCCTCTTCCTCCCTCCCTTCCTCCTTCCCTTCACTCCATCACTTCTTCCCTCCCACCCTCCTCTCCTTTCCTTAGCTCCCAGCCACAGCCAGGGGACCCAGGAGGAATAGTGTCTTTGTCGCCCTGCCGTTTTCCAGAGTTGAGGAACAAGAGGAGTTTAATCCTTATTGTCCAGGAGACTGCAGAGGGTGAAGGGGGGGTCCTCCGGCTGTAAAATGATCCAACCGGCCTCAGCTAATCCCCTCCTAACCCCCACTCCCGGGCCTGACCCCCCTCCTGGCCTTAATTCACCCCCCTATATCTACCAGGGTATCACACTATAAATGCACAGATCCATGCATATAAAACTGGGATTGATTCACTTGAAGGAAATCAAACAAACATCAGGTAAATGAGGACAGAATTAATTTTTTAAACCAGTGTTGGGATCTTCCCGACCAATGGAGGTGATGTTCACGGGGACACAGCTCCCCCCACGCATTTTTGCACATTAATATAAGCGAATTGCAGATTTGTTTGAAATGGCAAGAAGCCCTGTTTCGTGATTAGAACTTTACAACGTGACAAATGTGAATATGCACATGCTGCCAGTGACAGAAAACAAACAAACATCCTGTCATCATTAGCGTGATGAGGAGTGATGTGAGTCGATGCGTCTCACAGTGTGATATATGTGTGCGTGTGGGACGTGTAGGCTGGCGAGAAAGAAAACACTTTTATTGTTCCTCTTATTAACTGAAGGATTATTCGAGATCAGACGGGACGGGGCTGGACATCTAGTTGACGTTAAGTCTTTCTCTAACAAGACGGGTGCTCTCCACTCCGCACAAATCTTCTCCTTTCATTTTTCCTACCTTGCGCAGACACCTCCCTCCCTCCCTCCTTCTTCTCCATCTCTCTCCTGTCCCGTCTTTATTTCTCTTCTGTTTCTCTCTCTCCCCTCCTTTCTTTCCTTTTCTGCACTCCTCCCTGAGTGACAGCTCAATACCCAGCTCTCCCAGGCTTATCTAGCCTCAGCAGATGGTTGACTTGGATCACTGTTCATACGCCACGATCTGGGCTGGTGATAAAGACTGTTACAGAGGGAATATATGCTATCTCTGTCAGGCTCGCTCTTTCTTCCTTTTACTTCTCCTCTTGATCTGCGCTGTCATTCTCCCCCTCTCCATCCAATTCTTTTTAGCTTGTTTGCTCTGCGCTCCTTCGATTTCTACCTGGACTCTTCCCACTCATCTCCTTGTCGTGTCCTCCACCTTTCTCAGCTGTCCTCTTTGTCCCGCTCCCCCTTCAATCTACCCCTCTGTGACTCCTCATCTCTCTCCCATCCCTCAATCTCTGTGCATTGAATCTGGTGCTGCGTGATTGTCTCTGCTTCCCTGCTGGGCTGGCGCCTGTCTAAAGGGCCCCAGGACCCTCACACACTGAGGGGGCTCCAGCCATGCCAGAGATCCCTCTCCTCTCGTTTCTCCTCTCCTTCCCTTTCAAAAAAGTCGAATGGTGTCTTTCTTTTACTTTTGCAATGTATGAGTTGCATACAGCATGTGTGAGTTTCAAACAGTGTGCCAAAAAGAACAGTTAGTAAACAGGTGAGATGAAAGCGCAGCAGTCTATACTCACATCCACACTGCTGTCTTTATGCGTTTAATTTATGTGATCACTTCACTCGGGCCACTGATGTACACTTCAAAGGCTGCTGCTGCCCATTTTATGTATGCTTCACTTGCTTGGTTTGGTCATTTGATGTCCTCCTCACATATTTTTCTTCTAATTCCACGCAAGCCAAAGGAGCAGGGTATAGCTGGCACTGCTGGGGGAAAAAAGGGTTGGGGGTGGGGGGCACATGGTGGCGGGCAGTGATATGAATGAGAACATACAACAGACTGGCGAGGACATCATTTGCACGCGCCATACATTGGACCAACTCTGTGATGAATGCCGGCGTGGCACACGCGTAGAAATGATGCTGAAATTCATATAAACAAGAACGGTGATGCTGCCGTGGGTACATATGGAGCCCACCGTCCCGTGTGAGGTGGAAAACCTCCCCTCCTTGCGATTTACTAGTGGCTCGCCTGCTCTCCAATACTCCAGACAATTCAAGGCCATCTTAATCTGAACGGTGGAATCTGGCAACCACTCCTGAGCACCTGCATCCGTCCAGCCTGACCCGCTTTTGTTCTGGTCCGACCCCCTAACTTTAGCCCCTAATTAACCCAACAGAAACTAATTAAATACAGCTCTAGTGGACCAGACGCCAGACAAAAAGAGAAGGGAAAAAAAATCGAAGAAGGAGGAGAAGAAGAAGAAGGAGGACACAGGGAAGTGAGCAGAGTGAGGGGAGCAAGCCAATGTGACAGGCAGGAGCATGAGAGAGGAAGAGAGGAGGGGGTCCAAAGTTTGGCCTCAAGCCCCTGAGAGCGGTTCAGACAGACAGGAAGACAGGCGGAGAGATTTGAAAGAGGAGGGAATTCGGGTTTCAGTGTCAACCCTGAGTTGTCTTTACCGTGTTCTCGCTCTACGCTGATCTCCATACTGACCTTATGCTTCTTTTACATGCTGTCATTTTTTTCTCCAGATATTTTGGGTTCTTCCTCATAGATTAGCACGTCTGCCAACTGCTGTAATCACAAGCGCACCAGTCACATGACGCAACTGACACCCTGGAGATATTTGGAATAGGGGAGAGCCACGGAAAGACAAGAGCAGCGTGCAATGAAAGCAAGGCAAGGAGGGAAGAAAGGTGGCGGTGGCTGCGGCGGTTGTGGTGGTGGTGCGGGGAGAAGGTGTGGGACAGGCTTGTGAGAAAGAAGATAGGCCTATAAAAATATGGGTTCAAACCAGCCAAATGTCTCTGGCAGAGACGCTGCTGCTCCTCGTCCCAGCCACGGCTCGCCTAAGTGATAGAGAAAGTAATTAAGAGAAGCCTGTTCAAGTAGATAGGCCTGCAAAGGAGATTTGAAGAGGGGAACTGATTGTGCATGTCTGATTCCAGCTCTTCAGAGAGTTCTCAGCCCCAAGGCTTAGCTTTAAAAGAGACGTCTCTCTCTCTCCCTCCTATCTCGGCCTCTTTCTCTGTAATGTATATTTATACGTAAAATATGACTCCCTTTCAAAACTCGCGTATGTTCATGGCAGCTGTGTAGGACGGACAACGACTGAAAGATCAATCCGTGTTAGCATGAAAGAGCAAAGTCAGGCTCTCTAGCATCTAGCGCTCCCACTTAGACCTTTTGTGTCATGGTCTGGTTGTGGCAGGCGGACTGGACTCAACTGTGTCTTTGTGAGAAAGCGATCCACTTCAGAGTACCTGGAGCTACAGCTGGAGGGCGCTACAGAGCGATACTGCTAGACGATTTTCAAATCCTTGCCTCGTTTTGGTAAAACTGTCCACAGTTTGAGCAAATATTAGTCGGGCACGTCTTTGTGAACAAAATGTGCAGTATAGTTTAAATTGTGTTCTGTGGCCACAGGTGCAAGCCAATAATTTTAATTTTGGAAAACATATTTATGGAAGTTGAGAGGAACAAGAGTAAGGATATATGGATGCAGAGGAAAGACACCTATATGTGTCTTGTGGAAACTATTTAGTCATCAACACAGAAGCTGAATTTTGATGCGTGATTTAAAGGGTTTTTGGAAAGGTACGGCAGGTCACAGTGTTTTTGCTGCAGATTTGAATTCATTTGAAATTCCCTCCACTTAAGATGAGTATAAATGTTGCAAGAAATCTGCCAGAAAAACTGAGAAAAAGCTGGAGTATCTGTCAAGGTCTACCCTGAGGTAAGGAAGAGACGTAGAGCAAGAAGAAACATCCAAAATGTTGACCATCGATTACAGAAAAAGCAGGACTTTAACCCTGGAGAAACCATGGGGTCAAATTTGACCCCATGGTTTCCCTAGAAAACCATTGGGGTCGGCTCTGACCCCATGGGTTCTCCAGGGTTAAGGAAAAGAAAGCAAACTTTCGTGCTGGCAGGCAAGACAAATATGATGCTGAAGATGGAGCTGCCAGGCAGAAGGAAAAGAGGAAGACCACAGAGGAGGCTCATGGATGTAGTGAAGGAAGACATGCAGAGGGTTGGTGTTACAGAGGAGTGTGGTAGGGATATGGTGAGTTGGAGGAAGATGATCTGCTGTGGCGACCCCTAAAAAGTAGCAGCCAAAGGATGAAGATGTAACACATACACTGATGGTTGATTTCACCCATTTTGTCTGTTTTGAGATTAAAAGACACATCTCATTTATCTTGTTAAAGAACACCTTGTGAAAAGGATAAGCTTTATGTCTTTGACAAGAGCTAAGCATTACAGTTTTTACAGCTCTTAGAATGAACTCACCCAAAACCTTTGATTCAAATAAATAAGTCATCACCACCAAAAACAAGCTTACAGATAAGGGGAGTCAACATATATAAATATTTGGTCAGAATCTGTGTGGATACTAGAAATGCATAATTTATCTTCTCGTTTCCTGAAGTTCTTGTCCTATGAATTCCTGCTGACACTGAATAATTAGAGCACTGTACTGCTATTTTAAAAATATCAAAGTTAATACTCTGTAATGTCATGCTGATTTCAGGCTTACCTAAATGTGTGTGTTTTGTGAGGGGAAAAGCACGTGGTGACACAAAGATGTGTAACACAGTTACCAGGGCATGAGGAGCATCGATACTCAGAAACAGGTACTGTGGTAATAAAACATGGCCCATTGTGTGCAACAGAATAGTACAGTAACAACATTTTTCAGAATCACTTGACTTCCTGTCGCTACATTTGAGTTTCAGTGACCTCACACTTTGTGTTCACCCTCACAGTGTAACAGGGGAAGGACCCCTGTGCAGTCTTCTGTGTTGTTGTCTTCTCCTTCCTATGCTGGCACACAATCTCTCTCCTCTCGCTCTCCACAGGCAGGCTGCTGCCTCCTGTAAAATTTTTGTTTTTGGTTGTTATTTTCTGGGGGGGTTTCTTGGCACATGATATCACAAACTCTGTTCCAATACTCAAACTCATGACTTGTGCACCTGGCAAATTTTATCTGGAGATTATTCCTCTAATGTGAGCCTAGACTATTTTGATTACAAAGACAAATGTATATAGGTTTTGTGGCTGAGCAGGTGATCCGTATGCCAAAGGCTGCTACTGAGGCTTGCCCCAGACCATTTCCTGCATGTCATTCCCTCCACTCTTTCCATGCTTCTCTGTCAGCTCTCTGTACTTTTGTGTCTAATAAAGGTTAAGGAAAAATGAAACCTTAAAAGGAAATAAACGTAATAAAAGTGAAAGAAGAATATGAATATGTTCCTTAGTAGACTAAGGGAAATGGTTAAATGTAAATATAAACAGAAAACAAATTATTTTGTATTATTATCATGTTGAGTGTAATATGAACCGCTGCAGAGTTGTGGTTTTCCTGCTTCACAGCATCCTGGGAATGATGAATTAACAGCAGCCTACAGTATGCTTCTGGAAAGGACAGTAGGCCATGATTGGATACTACTGGACATACACGCACAAGCTTGCACCATCTTTGCAGGATGAAGCGACAAACTGGTCGAATGGCGACATCTTGTGGAGAAAATGCAGTGTTGCTGTTGTTGCGCTTACAAAACTATTGCTAAAGCTTCGGTTTGGCGCCCTCTGCTGGTAAGGAATGATATGTTCTTGGGTTTAACGGGGCAGCAAAAGGACTTCTTCAGTCACCTTTGACTTATCCAGTGTTGAAGAGGTCTGCATTACCACAATGTTGTGAGTACAGTGTGGCAATGCAGGGTACGACACAAACATATGTATTATTTAAAGCAGACAGAACATAAAGGCGAACAGAAGGAGGTAAATATCAATATTGACTGGTTAGATAAATTTGACAAACAATATAAAAAGTTTCACAAGGATGACCAAAAAGAGGCTCGGGGGGCAGGGGGCAATGGAAGTGGGGAAAAACCGTACAACAGCCATGCTTTACACTACTGTCGTAAAACGTGTATGAATGCCGTTGCAATGGCGTTTGCTGCGACGGCACTTTGCGGCAGCAGGGAAATCGAGGAGAAAGCAGCGACAACCATCGCCAGCGGAAACGTTATCGCCCCAGAAAACCCTGGATTTATGCAATATTCGATGAACTAGCTCGTACATTGGTTGTATATGCCTTCGCCTTGTGGATGAAATTGTGTTCAACGTTTTCCAAGTGTCAATCACCACCTTAATGCAGTGGGATGGCCACAGTGCCGCCTGGGCCTAGTAGCGCACTGCCTGCATCCCCGGCTGAAATTCCTCTTTTCCCCGCGGCTGGGAGCGCGGAACCGGCGGTGGAAGACGGCGTGCCGGCGTGCCACGGGGAGCAGTGTGTGCCTGCCGGTACAGGGACGAAGTCTCAGTCGGTAAACGAAGTCAAAAGGTCGGTCAAGAAGAAGCAGAAAAACATGCTAGCGCGAGCTAGCCCGGCGGCGCTTCACCTCAAAATGCAAGCCCGAGAGCAGCAGCAGTTGAACGGCTTGGCAAGCCCCTCAGAGGACCCTGACAGTCACCAGCACGTAGGAAACCGGCCTGACAATCCCAGATCGTCCGTAGACAACTGTGACAACAGCATTGGCAGCAACGAGGAGGCTCCTGCCGCTAGGAACAATAGTGAGCACTGCCAACACGAAGGCCACAGCCCCTGTTCCAAAAACGGCAGTCACTCTCCTCATGGTAACAATAGCGTGAACGGGATGCCGGGTTTCACTACAGCTGAGGCGGCCTGCGTAGTGGGAAAAGAGTTGGACCACACGCCGCCCTCTAGACCTTCGAGTGACGAGCAGCCGGACGCTGCTGGGCCCGGCGGTGAGGAGAGCCAGGCTGACCTGCAGCAGCCGCCGGCCGAGGAGCTCGCCCGGCTCGACTTGAGCGATTCCCCCGGGGATAACCACGGCATCCGCTATGTCCGCTACGAGTCTGAACTTCAGATGCCGTGGATCATGAGACTGATCACCAAGGACTTATCTGAGCCTTATTCAATTTACACGTACAGGTACTTCATCCACAACTGGCCGCAGCTCTGCTTTCTGGTAAGTAGTAGATTGAACGCACCGCTCACAGTTATGAAGTCTGACTGGTTACTCTGAGTTGCAGGAGCATTATAGGAGTTGGGTGTGACAGCTTTGTTTTTCACATCCAAGCCTGTCACAGCTGACCTCCACTGAAGCTAAAGCACACACATGTCAATAACATTTCAGCTCATAAGCTTTGTTTCCATTTTACTGCTGGCAGGCAGTAAACAACCTGTCTTCTGCTGCTACAGATCCAACATTGATTCAGTTTTTTAGGTTATTAATGAATCAAGAAATGTGCCAGCCCACTCATATGTACAGATTTGTAGCATAAAGAAATTATAAAATCCTAATCGTCAGTATTAGCAGAGAGTAATGTGCCTTAGGTTTCCTTCTGCATGTGCTGTGTCATGGTAGCATTTTCTGCTTTGAAAACACTGGCCTGCCTTCTTTTCATTCTGTGGCCATCAAGGTCCAAAACATCCCATTTCCAGTTTTGGCTGGATCACCACATGTGACAGAAGAGGAAGTGCTATTTAAAAAAAAAAAAGATAAAAAGGTCAGAGGTCAGCACGTGGAACCAGCTGAACTGGCAGGATGACAGGAACTTCAGAGGAACGGTTGCTAGGCTGTCAGTGGCCACCCCAGTGGACACTCGTAACCACTGAGCGTGTATTTTTTGCTGTGTGCATTTCTCGCAGGCCATGGTGGAGCAGGAGTGTGTCGGAGCCATTGTATGTAAGCTTGACATGCATAAGAAGATGTTTCGTCGAGGCTACATTGCCATGCTGGCCGTGGATTCGAAACACAGAAGGAAAAGCATCGGTGAGATCTCGGCGCTCCTCTTCAGAATATTCAGTCTCTCCCTTCACCGTCTTCTCTGCTGTCCCGGGCAACCAAATCTCTTTATGCAAATGCACCGTTTAGATAGACTCTGCACTCAGAGTGATGAGTAACATTATACTTTAATATATTGGAGATGGAGGTCATACATGGGTTTAGCTTCTTACTTAGAGTCCACTGTTTTGTTTCAGGTACTAATCTGGTGAAAAAGGCCATCTATGCCATGGTGGAGGGCGACTGCGACGAGGTAAGTGAGCTAGACCCAGTGGCGCTGTTTATGAACCAAACTTTAACACATTTGCACACATTACATAAGAGCCGTTATTCAAGCCAGAGTGCCAGCATATTCAGTCATACTGTGAAAATATGCATCCTACATAAAATCAATAGTATAAGCACATGTTACACTGTTGGCATTCCATTCTAAGTTGTAGGTTTTCTGAAAGGAACACAAACCGAAAGAGAGAACATTTATAGCTGTTTAAAGCCGTTTTTATTTCAAGGTCCAGTTCTCCTGGGCTGTCCTTCACTTATCTAAACTAGCTGGTAACCTTGATCCTCTACCATAAACTATTTCATATGCTCTGCCTCTCCCTGAAAAGCCAAACATGCACGCTGCTTCCTTTGCAGACTTTGAATTCCTCTAGAAGATGAAACGTGATACAGCGTTACGATTTCTTCAGTCTCTTTGCTGGTTGAGACCAAAGAGCTGACACTCTGATACAACCCAGCAATATCCAGTGCTTTGAATGTGTACACACAAACGGTACATGTTTTTATAGGATATGTTTTTACTTATTTAAAAAAAGAAAAAGAACAAGCAAATGTGTGGGTGGGTCTTTAGTGTCCTGTGCTCGTGCTTTCTATCCAAATATCTTTTCTTATAAAAGCAGTGATTTGCAATAGCAACTTAAATATTGCACCTACAGCTTGTTAGCTACCAAGATATAACACACAAGTAAGGTAGGTTTAGAGTTTGAGTATTTATTGGTCACAGTTGCAGTTGAAGGTTTCTAAGGTGAGGAAACGCTGTCACTATATACTGTACAAGTGCATATTGATGTCTAAAGTGTTTGCTGTCCCCTGAAAATATTTCAGCTGTTAATTTCATTTCATTTGTATAACGTTAAATCACAGCAAGAGTCACCTCAGAGACCCCGCGATAATGCAGAAAATACTCCAACAGCCTCTTATGAGCAAGCACTTGGTGACAGTCAGTGGGAAAGAAAAACTCCCCTTTAACAGGAAGAAACCCTAACTATATATGCTTTATCAAGAAGGAAATGTTAAACTTAAAAGTAGAGACTGTCTCCTGAATCCAAATTGGGAGCTGGTTTCACAGAAGAGGGGCTGAGAGCTGAAGGCTCTGCCTCCCATTCTACTTTTAAATATCCTAGGAACCACAAGTAAGCCTGAGAGCGAAGTGAAGTGCTCTATTGAGAGTCTTTAAGATAAGATGGGGCCTGATTTTTCAGGACCTTGTATGTGAGGAGATGGATTTGAAATTTAATTCTGGATTTGACAGGGGCCCAATAAAGAGAAGCCAATATGGGAGAAAAATGCTCTTTGCAATGTTTATAGGGGTCTTATCCTGTGGATTTGCTGGACCTCCACTGTCTTGGACTGGGCTGTTTCTCAAATTAGTAGCAGATGTACCAGCTTTTCATCTGTTCTGGTTAGAGTGGCTAATATTGAGGACCACCACAGTGGTGACTGAACAGCCCTCCTGTCTAGAAAAGGCCTGGAGCTAGCAGGTTAGGAGCAAGGGAGTGAGGTTTGTTTAACAGAAAATCAGTCTCGAATGGCTGAAAAATGGGGACAAGTAAAGGCAGTGTATGGTGAAAAAGAGAGGAAATTTATGTTGATCCCATGATGGCAAACGAGTTCATTTTCAGTATTGTTAACTTTTTTTTTTATTCTTCAGGTAAAGAGTTCAAGTCCAAACAATCACGAACGACCAAATAACGAGTACAGGCTCCAAAATTCAGTCAGCTCACTCACGCACTCATTTGTGTGTTCCCAGGTTGTTTTGGAGACTGAGATCACCAACAAATCAGCCCTGAAGCTCTACGAAAACTTGGGTTTTGTCAGAGACAAGCGGCTCTTCAGATACTACCTGAACGGAGTGGACGCGCTGCGGCTCAAACTGTGGCTCCGCTAGCAGAAAACAGAAGGGATGGGAGGAGGACGGGACAGCAGGTGCTGTTCACCTCGAACACTTATCAGCTTGACGGCCTCAGCTCTGCCCTGGTCATTTCACTCTTATAGTCACACATACAGACACCTACACACACACACACTTACACATATACCTGTGTCCAAGGAGTATGCACATAAGTATGCATAAAACAAGCAGACACACCCTCCTTTTATCCTTGACCTCTGAACAAGCGTTTAGGCAGAAATGGACTGAAATCCCACCAGGTGTTACACGACGGGGGGGTCTCCCGCTGCCTTCTGTGACAAGGGCGGGGCGAGTGAGGGTGACCTCATTGAATGGGGGACATTGCAACCTTGGAAGCTCGGGGGCGCCTGTTCGACCAGGTGTGAGGCAGCTCAAGTGAGGATGTGCATCCAGACTCCACCCCCTACAAAAAAATAACAAAACAAAAAGGACAAGGCACCACACCAAAATCCTGCAGAACCTGGGACAAAGCAGACTTTTAAAAAACACAAGGAAAAAACTTTAAAAAAAAAAAATCATCACCACATGAAACAAGGAAGTGGAGCGGTAAACACAGACTGGGAAGATATTTGTGGAGTTCATTTTTGTTTTGTTTTCTCTTTTTTAACCTTATATGTTGGGCAGGGGGACAGAAAAAGCTATAGTTTGTGTGTTTGTACCGCCTGGTGTTTTTCAGAAAGCAAGTGGCTTTTGTTTTTTGTTTTTGTCATTTGCCGTTGGTTTCACTGTGAGCGAGTGAAGAACACGTTTGTATGACTGCGCGTGCTTGGTATGTTTTTGTCTCCCCATCCTGTCCAGCAGGTGCAGCACCCCCTCCCCCGTTGCTGCTGCTGCTGCCGCTGCTTCCATCACCTGCCTCAGCCCCCAGGACTGAAGCCTGTAAAGATATGCATGCTTTTTGTTTCAATGTGAGTGCGGGAATAAGAGCTTGTCGACTAACTCAGACTGAGGCCAATCCCCAACTCCCTCTCCAAGAAGCCCATCCTGTGTTTGTGTACGCATGTTGGCGCAGAGCAGCTGATTGGAACAAATCACTCCATTAGCACCTCAAGCTTTGCCCGACTCGTGGACCGTTTTAAGCTTCGGTGTCTTCATCGTCAAACCTAGACAGGACGTGGGTGAGGAGTTTTTTTTCTGTTTGCTTGTTTTTTTGCAGATCATAACTTATTTTTTCTCCCCAAATGCACTGACAGCTACTGGAAAATCCCCCCCCTCTCAAAACAAAAAGGAGAATACAGCATGTTTAAAAGAGACTCCTCACCAATGATGGTGTGGTCCGACCTCTCCTCTCCTACTAATTTGCAATATTAGCCTGAATCTCCTCGTCGTGAGTGCCACTCAAACCTATCAGCGCCGACAGCCGCGGCCACAGCGATCTGCCCGCTGAGTGGGCAAACCTCTGCAGCCGCTTCCGGTCCACCAAAGCGCGAGATCCGAGTCAAAGTGTTACGTATGCTGGATTCCTGGATGAGTGTGCTGTGTGCGTGCAATTTAAATTAAAAAAAAAAAAAAAAAAAAAAGCGAAAAATTGAGAAGTATTCTTACCAGATTATATTTTATTCTTTTGTTCACTTTAACTTTGTTTCCATTTGTCTACTTGACACCTGTATAACCTCATGCCGCTCTCAAGCGGCCGAGTCCACAATGCACTTCCCGGGCGCGTTAACCCGACGCACCGCCAACCTCGCTATAACATTCTAAGATCTCCTTTCCTGCGAACGGATGCGCCCGGGCAGTCCGACGACACACTAAAGCGGCAAAGAAAGCTCGCTTGAACAAAGGTCAGATGCACTTCTTTGGAAATTTGCTGCAGTGTGTATGCGTGAGTATGAATGTGTGTCTCCTGCTGTTTTTGACAATGGTATGGATCATGTTCTGTTAGACCTTTACATCTCTACTTTCAGAGTCCCCCACCCCACCCTGTCCCTGCCCCGTACAGGAAAATCGAGCCTCTAAAAGGTGCTGCCATTTTGTTCTGGCCTTATAAGGACAACAAGAACTCCTTGTTAGATACAGGAAGGAACAAAAAAAGTGGACCTTTATTTTTCAGGAGTAGGGTTAGTGCTTGGTGTTGTAGCGAAGGCAGAAAGACGGATTGCAGTGGTTGTTGATGGGCGAAAAAACCTCTTTTTTTCACAGGTTGCAAATGCAAGAACAAATTATGCAATTGGGCATCTGTGTGCTTTTTCTCCACAATATTGAAAGTAGAAAGCACCACAGCGGGCTGCCATGTGGCACTATTTCAATTCTTTCTTTCTTTTAAAATCTGCTGCACCAGAACAGACACATGCTTTCAGCAAACATTCACAGGGAGTTTTAATGTATTAGGGTTTATTCCCCCTTTTTCAACCACTGAGCTGAGCTGGTACACCCCCAGGAGCCGAGGACTGGAAGGGAGAGTAGATGTTTACAGAGTCGCCACCCACATAATGGTCTGTCTATGTAAGTTTGTGTCTGTATGCATTTGGAACAATGGACAACTTTTGTTTTTTCAGATTTGTATACGAGTGTTCTTTACGTTGAATATATTGAAAGCATGTTTTTTTTTTGTTTTTTGGTCATCTGTTGGGTTTGGGGCGAATTGTGTTGATTTATCAGATTTGATTTTTATCTTTAATTTCTGTGCTACTTTAACCCCATCCAGAGATGATGTGAAAGTACAAAAACAATCTATAGATCCCCGAATGCCAACTATTACCTTTGCTGCTCATCAGACACTGTTTAGATTTTTATCAAACTACTTGTGGTTTACTCTGGAGGTCCCACCCATCTTCCTCATTCAAACAGAGGTGTTTTCAGTTTTGAAGGAACTGGGTCTCTTTGCCTCAGTCATGCCAAACTGTCGCGGTTCCATTAGGGTATATATGGGCATTACAGCCTGCCACAGTGGCTGTGTTCAGATCACGCTCACAGACCGAAGGGCTTCGTCATCAATAATCAGTTTGGAGCTGTGCCTTGTGGCGTTGCATCCATTACCCAGTTTTCTCTCAGAGACTCAGTTTTGCCCTGAAATGACATCAGAAACAGTTGTTTTTTTTCCCCCTCCCCTCATCCTGATCATCCACTGTGCTGTCATGACCTCGGGTGACTGAAATCCTAAATTTATAACCCTTAATTTCTCAGTTGATGTAAGTTCATTGATCAGATAATTATTATTAGCATTTGTTTTGGCAGTCGATGTGTGACACAAAACCACACAAGCGAGCAGCTGGTCCACAGGGGCTTTCTGCAGCCTTTCTACCATCTACGAAGTGTGAAAAGAGGAGAGCACAAGTTTTGTTTTCCTTTTCTTTGCATGTCTGTTTTTCTCTGTTCCTCTTCCTGTCCCCTCTTGATTTATTTTTGATCCGGAAATGTCCAATAGCTTTTATTTAATGTGGAAAAAGAACACAGAAATAAATTATTAGATTTTTTTTCTTTTCTTTTTTTTAATGCTGTAAAACTGGGTTGTCTTGTCTGCTGTCTGAAGCGGCTGTATCTGTGTGTCAAAAAAAAGAAGTCACAATCAGACATCAAAAAGAGCTGTTTATTTGATCACATCCACATCAAGAGGGGGGAAAAGAGTCTACCATTTTACATCACACATACCCTAAAACAGTATTATATTGTATAAACAGGCATTTGTTCATTAAGCATGTCAGATGGTTCATGAAGTTACAGAAAATGTTTTTTTTTTCCCAAACAAAAGACACTTTATTAACATTGGGATAACAAATGTGCATCAAATACCTAGAACTGCTTTGTGCCTCTTTTCTGTCTGGACTGCAGCAGAGAAGTTTCTTGAATTTATCTTTCAAAAACGAGATTTTAAACTTAACCTGACTTCTGCTCATTTTATCCAAGCAAGGTACAATTCTGGTTCGAGAGCGTCCGACAAAACCCTTCACGTCAGCAGCAGATCAGCACACACGGAAATATGAATCTGCTTTCTTGTCTCGTGTTTGTGCTCTTCCAGCCAATAGGAACACTTAATTTATGGGAAATCTCTGCAGCAAGTCGGCGTATGTATCGACTGAAGCTCAGTCATGCACTTAGGGACAAAAATGGAGTTGTAAGTGGCAGTGAGTTCATATCGCATTATGCTACATACTTTTATAGGATGGTGGTATTTTGCACGTGTTTCTCACAGTAACTAATATGAACAGATGCCTTTCAATAAAACGTTTGCATTTGCACAAATTTCACACTTTAAACCAAGCAAATGTGACAGGTTCTATCGGGAATAGTTTGACATTTTGGGAGAAAATGCTTATTTACTTCCTTAACCTTCTAAGACCCAAACTCTTCCACAGCATGCATCTTTAATTCCTCTTTGATATTTGGGCATATCGGGGCCCGATGAATGTAAAAACAAAGAAATACCAGATTTTTTTTTTGTGGGGGGGGGGTTACCTGATTTTTGTTTCTAAGAAAAATGAGGGCCACAAATGAGGATATTCGTTTAAAATTTCGACAGAAGAGTAGCAGTATAATGTCCTCGTAAGTGGATATCAGGCCCTTGTAGAGCAAAATTGAGTATTTGGGTCTAAATAACCAAAAATGTGATGTCCACATATGTGGATGCCAGGTCCTAGGAGGTTAAGAAGAGTTGGAAAAGAGTTTAATACTACTATGATGTCTGTCAAGTGTGTGTGAAGATAATATAGATGGTAGAGACTTCTAGTACTTTGCAAAGCTCTTGAGCTGCGCTTCATTTCTTTGTCTGGCTGCTTGGAAATAAATACAGACAGACTTTATTTTTTTAGAGGTGTAACTTCAAAAGTTCTCCAGGCTTTTCTTTGGCATGAAATTGGCTGCTTTTTCACTTAATTTCAGTCCAGTCCTTCTACCTGACCATTTTCAGAGGAATGTTCATTTTGTAATACTGACCTATGAATCATTCAAGAATAAAAAAGGCACCTAACTCAAGAGATTAACCAGTGTAATAGACAACTTGGTGAAGAACCAATTTAAATTGTACCTTTAGGCAGTTTGTTAATAGCAGCCTGTCACTTGATTTGTTTCCATTTCCAGTTTGACAGATATGAAACCGTATTTTTAGACCAACAAGGTGACTCCTAAAGAGCTATTAGCAAAAAATACTGGCATGTCTTGGCATGGTGTTCAGTGTGGCCTTAAAATATTTGAGGAAAAAAGAAGTGGCAGACGTAAAACTACAGCAGATGAACAGTATTTGAAAGTCCTGTCCTTAAGAAATTGGAAAAATCCAGCAAAGACCTGGCCCTTCAGTTGATCCGTCTTCACTGAAGCCTCATCAGAAATGATCTTAGTGCTCTCTGTAGCTATCGAGAAGCTATTTTTAAGGAAGGGGGGAAATGGAGAAAAGACCGAGGTATGCAAGAGCTGGACTGAAAATCATTGGCAAGAGGTCTTACGGAGTGATGAATGAAAATCTTCAGATTTTGGTTAATTATCAATAAATACCATGGAGGTCAGAAGAAAGATGCAAAAATAAGTGTCCAACAATCACTTAACTGCGTTCTGTCATGGTTTGAGGCAGCGTTTCAGCCAGTAGTTTTGGGGATCTTGTCAAAATTGATGGAATGCCAAAGTACTGTCAGAGCCACAGCTTAATTATTATTTTTTTTAGCAATGCAGTAAAAGCATACCTGACAGAGTAATACTATCAGTTGTGGATTGGGCTTCTCACAGCCTGGACGTCAACATTATTGAAGCAGCATTATTGAACAGAACAAAAGGCAGCCAACATCCAAAGAAGAGTGTTGAATGTCCTTCAAGAAGCCTGGAGAACTGTTCCTGAAAACTTAAATAACAAGAAAGCTGCTTAAGAGAGTTCAAGCTGTTTGCAGCTTTAAATAAAACACTACCTGTTTACCAAATTAATTGCAAAATAGTAAGAAATGCAGGGCGTATCAAGACTTTTGCACAGTCCTGTAGCTTTTTTTTAGCTCAGTAGCTTTTAGCTTACCTTTGCCTGAAGCTTGCCTAACTCTGTCTGATGGTTAGAAAATAATTAAGAGGACACTAATACTTTAAATTTCTTCTATTGTTTTTTTTAAAGATTGATTTCGTAGTGAGTTCTGGAAATGTTAGCCAACATGTTTGTTATCGTTGGACCAAGCTAGGCTAGCTGTTAGTTTCAGTTTACAGACAGATATGCTTCCAGTGATCTAATCCAGCTTCCTGTAAATTAGCAGTTTTCCCAAAATTATTGAAGTCTAGGAATACATAAGACTTTATTTACACTAACACAACTGACCCCCAGTCAGCTACATGTACTACATGTAATGTATTTACATTATTTGTGTCACGTCACTTTTCATTCAATGTATAACTTGACGGAAAACATGCTGGCTTTCACATCCCCCCCTTTTAATTTGCCAGCAACACTTCCATCCTACGAATACCGCTCCCTCAATGCATTATTATTTTTATTTATTTAGTTATTTTTGTTGTCAAAAAAGGTGGAAAACACCAATCCTACCACACTCTTAGACTCAGCAGCATCTGACAACATTTAGACAAGTGCTCAGATAATTTCAGAAAGGGAGGTGGGTGCCTGGTTGACCTGTGCGCCACCTATGCAAATACTGCCCTATGCTCAGTCCCTTTCAGTGGATCAGAGGAGTCATACCCAAACAGCCCCAGGGTAAGTGGAGATGCAGTAGTGATGGGGGTGTTTGCTAAACATCCAGTTTAGGAGCAATAGCGGCTGGTCACCAACAAAAGAGGCCCAAAAGGTTCTCATCAGA
Source organism: Copadichromis virginalis (assembly GCF_057382275.1). Taxonomy (NCBI): domain Eukaryota; kingdom Metazoa; phylum Chordata; class Actinopteri; order Cichliformes; family Cichlidae; genus Copadichromis; species Copadichromis virginalis. Next base: position 4,959,952 of record NC_140632.1, on the reverse strand, counting down.
ATTCGTCCTCAGAGCTGTCGGCCAGCAGCATGGCTTGGTCCTGACGGCTGGTGCCGGGTTCTCGGGGTTGCTGGAGAGGGAAAAATCATTTTAAGGTTGAGCTTATGCATTTAAGATCCACAGAGACCTGCTCCATGTGACTGGTCAACAATAACGAGTGAAAACAAGAAAGTAAGTTATTGACCTCCTGCTGTCTGACCTTCCTCCTCTGGTGTTTAAAGCTGTTCCTCCTCTTGCGGTGAATCATCCTGATGCTGTAGAGGGCGCCAACAATTAGCAGGGCCCCTGTGATACCGATACCCACAGGGGCCAACATCCCGGACACGTAACCCGCCTGTAGAGGGTGATGGCATAGAGGTCAAACCCAAACCTATCCATCCATCATCTTTCACCATCTTCCACTTATCCGGGGCTGGTTCATGGGGGCAGCATTCTCAGCAGAGAAGGCCAGACCTCCCTCTCCCCAGCCGCCACCTCCCGCTTATCCACCCCCAACCCTATACAGATTAGCTAACATACTGTAGTTGATTATGAAAAATGACCTAAGCATTCTTTATTAAGTATACCTGGCACGAATCTATATTTTGATCGTCATCAAACTATTTTAACTGTGCAACCCACTGAAAACTATGAACATGTAACAAATATTTACACTATGCACCTTAAAGAAAACCCTGGCAGCTCAAAAGAAAAAGATATATCAGTGAGTCATCCGTCGCCTCATGGCAAGGTAAAAGAAAAATTGACCTTTTTTACAGACAGCAGAGGGTAGGCTTACCTTTTCTCTGATTAGCTCCACCCAGCTACGCACTGGGAGAAAAGAGACATTCGTTTATCAGAGCAACAGATCTGAAAATTGATAAGCTGAAAATTTCTTTATTTTTGTAGGTCTTTTATAAGAGGGCAACACATGTTTGCAGAAGTGCTAATACTCAAAGTTATGTCCCACTGCTGATTAAAAATATGGGTTAGAAATTGTGTTCTCATACTCAGCCCCTGGTTGCGTTGAACCCAGACGGGAGGTGGTGGGATGAGACTGTATGGAGGCTGCGTCGAGGATGTTTTAGATGTTTCTGTTTGGTCTTCTTCACTGTCTTCTTCCACCGATTCCTCAGAGTTCTCAAAGTCATCTTCCAGGTCCTCTGTGGAGAATAATGAAAAATCATCCAGGAGCGTTGGAGGATGTACAGAGGGACACGTGTTATGACTGAACATGAACATTTTCGCAAATGGAGTGGCTTGTAGGTGGCATTTAAAAAATTGTCCTACCCTCAGAGTCCATCTCCTCTGATGTGGATTTGTGTGCTGGCTGATGGGTTGTCATGGTTACCATTGTCATTGCTTGCTGGAAAGATGAGAGGGAGGGGCCGGCCGAGGACACGTTGTCTTCCAGGTTTAGTGTCCTCGCAGAGACTACGTTTGCTAAATGAAAAACAGAATAAGAGGACAGCAGAAGCAGTGTGAGCACAGCTGTACGTGTTTGCAAGAGCGCAACTTCAAAAGCCATGCACAGTATACAATACTGCTGTCTCTGCAGCTGTTGGGTCAATTCATGCCACAATGAAGTGGTAGTGATGAAAGATTCAACCACTTTGTCAGTGTCAGACGGAGTCTGGCAAGAAGCAAACTTAGAAAAGGTAAATGTAAACGTGAAACCTACCAATAAAGGCCAAAAAACGTCACCTCCACCCACCGAGGCGACTTCACACAGAGAAAATGTTCAGTGTTGTTGAACAGTTAAAATTTCTGATCCCTATTATAGTTCTACTTTGGCACCACCGTGAAATACTTTTAATTTGTAGGAAATTGACTAAATCTTGAAAAAAAACTGAATGGCAATGTTGATTTTATTTATATGGCACATTTACACATTACACACAGACTATATGTATGATTTTATATCATGATTCCATATGATCTAATATCCACATTCGGGTCGTGCCACATCATCTGTCTCACCTTTCACCGAATGGTCGTCCGGCTCAGTTCTGACTTGCTGCTGAGAAGCAGATGGACCCGAGGAACTGAATGGCTCTAGGAGCTCGCTGCCAGATGTCTGCCAAGGTGACGTCCAGTCTGGAATAAGGACGGGTGAGGCATGTGATGGACCGTCTCTGTCACTCTCTACGGTGACCAGCTGGTCCAGACCTGCCTCTGACCGAGGAAGCCCTCTGGGCCGGCTGCTGCCTGACACGTGGGTGACCGCTGCTGCTGCCGCCGTCGCACTCTCAGATGTGATGTCTTCAAAAGGCTCAAAGATGAGAGGGAGAGCCTCCGATGACATTGTGGCCTCTGTGGATTCATCCTGGGGCATTGGGAGGGCAGTTTCCGCTGCAGGTGGTGCCAAGACAAGCTCAGAGTCACATGGAGAATCACTGTGTGTAGCATCACAATCTAATTGGAACGTTTCCGATCAGCTGGCTTTTATTTATTGACTGAACGAAGACAAATGACGATGAGACAGGCGTCTCGCTGTCTCTCTACACACAATTCAGCTGACTGCTAAAATTAAAAATGTATGTTTTCTACAGAGAAGCAGCAGCTGTATTCAGCACATACTGTAGCTTATGTAGTATTTATGACAGAAAGCGGCCCTTTGAAACAGCTTCTTTGCTCACGCAGCTTTCTCATTATAAACTGCTTCAAAACAATGCAGCAAAGGCACAATGAAAAGAAGATGGTTTGGAAAAAATGTTCTTTTGAGATAAGAGGCTAGCACACAGGAAGGGGGGCTGTCACAAGAGAAACTGTTACTACCTTTAGTCCAAAGCATTCTGAAGGAGGTGGAAAAATGCTTCTGAACGCTGCAATCCTTTTACATAAGACTATTTTGGGAGTTGAGTTTCCTTTGCCATTGGGAGAAAGTCTCATCAAACAGACAATCCTCACATGGACGCACACTGGCTCAGACAGACGTCTTTAATCCAATTCCCTGTCCTGACTCACTGAATAATAACCAGCTTGGCCCTTTCACAATAGCCTGAATGGAGAGTATGAAGGGTGAGAAGGAGTGAGAGGACATTCGGGGCTAAACATATATATCCATATATATTTATATATATGGATATATATATATATAGAGAGAGAGAGAGAGAGAGGAGGGGGCTGACTCCTCCACGGAGCTGTATAACGTACCTTGCCACCAGCCTTTTCCAGGCTTTTGTGTGTGTGTGTTCTTTTTTTTCAGACTCGAGTCAAGAATAGAAAGTAATTAGACTGCCATGGGTCCCAGCTGGGGTTCAAAGTGGAGTCTGCAAAAGGAGGCGCCTTCTTTGCCAATCATCAAAGGCAAAATCCGCTGCTGGATATGCCATTCCTATTTCTGCCATACTTTTTAATGAAGCCCTATGAAACCCTGCGAAATCTAGCAAGCTGGAATGTTGTTGGAACGAATTCTTACTGGGGTGACGATTACTGTGGAGCAATACCTCGCACACTTTGAAGGCATACTGTGACTTTTTAGTGTGCACATGTGCAACTGATGAACAATCAGGGAGTAGAGGGAGTGCCACCCCAATAAAATGAAACTGTGCATGCCTATTTTATGCTAACATTAATTGCATAACTGTCCTGCCTTACCTCCGCCGAGTCTTGCTGCTTCAGTCCACAGACTTTCCGGGCCATCCTCTCTGGGTATCAGGCTTGGTCCGATTTCAGGTAAAAATGGGTCTGGTAGTGAGGACATAGTTGTGCTGTCATGGCCCCAAATTCCCAAAGGTGAAGAGGTCTGATGGGTAAAAACATGAGGGGTGGGACTGTGGGAGGTCTGGGTCCAGAGGGAAACAGAAGGATTTGGAGGTTCTGGCAAACTTCTTTCTGTGTCTTTATCCCAGTGAGAATCAAAGCTTTTTGTCCCATATGCTCCAGCGGGGTTACTCTTTTGGCTGTACGAAGTCTGCAGGTGTGATGGTGCTGAAGTGGAGGTCAGTAATCTACTTGGAGTCCGTTTTCGGGTACTGGTGTCCATTTCCGACTGCTCTGTCCCACCTGTTGGAATTAAATGCTCACCGTGAACTGGTGCATCCTCCTTTTTGCTCTCTGAATCCACAGACTCTGACTGCTTTTCAGAGTCTCTCATCTCAGATGTGCTCCCGATCTTCTCTATCTCGGCGCTTTGGCTCCATGCCTCTCCACCAGCCTCACTCAGCCTAGATCTTCCATCAAGACTGTCCCCATTTTCTGTCTGCGTCACTGCATCAGTCCCCCTGGGTCGTTCATGTGGGCCAGTCCCTCCTCCTCCACCTACATTCACTGTCAGGTCACTCTCATGTCTGGAATCTGATGGTGTAGGTTTTAAATCTGTAGCATGTGTTGACCCGGTGGTTGTTATCGAGCTGGCACACAGTCCTTCACAGGAGCCGGCGTGCGTAGGGCTGAAGTGTGGGAGATTTAACGGGGCTCCGTAGACACAGAGACACGTCCCAGTCAGTAGGAGGTGATGGAGCATCCCAAGCATCAGCATCTCTGGCTCTTCTCAGTGCCTGCTGACAGTGAACAGAAATGACACATGCTAACAGGCTTAACAGAGGTGTAACCAATCCCTACCTACAACTTCTACGCCTTGTCTCCCAGCTGACATATACAGACATGGACAAAGCAACGGTGGCGGTGCTTGAGAATGGAGACGGACACCCAGCAGGGCCAAGTTAGAAAGTTTTTCAACTATAGATTAAAGGGTCAGAATGCAAACTGTGTTTAATTTGAGATCGCCATTGATAACCACAGAGAAGAGGATTAACAGAGCATTTCTGCCTCCCTCTGCTTTGATGTTGCGCTTGCATTTTTTTTCTTTTCTTAATGCGGATGAAATTCCCTTTCATCTCTGACTCTTTTGTTCGTTTTTGTATAAACAGAAGGAGCTGCTCAGTGGGAGAGAGAAGCAGAGAGAGAAAGAGAGGGAACCTGACACAGCAATCCTCAGCACCCCTCCACACTTCACCTATAAATAGCACCAGGTTTTCTATCCTCTAGGATCCTCTTCAGATGGCTCCATGAAGAATTTGTACATTTCCACTCAACTGCATCCAGCTCAAAACAGAGCGTTCCTCAGAAAGGATGTGTGTGTGCTCACGGTCCAATTGCACACTGGATTTAAAGACATTTAAAGAAAATCACGTACCATGTTTGCTGCTTCATTTGATGTGATAACAAAGGCCAACTAATGATCAATCACTGCTGTCAAAATGAGAGAGATGGCTAGTGCATGCAGGGTTGACACCCTTCTTATTGCCTGAGTCAGACGAGCGTCTGAGTGAAATTCTTTCAGCAGTGATGATGCACAGAACTGCATGTTACAGGATAAACCACTATCCTGCCTTCCACGGAATCAATACAGTTGATACACTCAGCCGGTACGCTCATGCAGTCCCCCACATGACAACACGATCACCCGAGAATTTGGGTTGTAAACAAAATTCACACTGCGGTGTTGAATCATACTTCTCGAGTCTGCACAGAAAGGAGCGATGCACAGGCTCACAGGCACCGATGCATTCCCCCAAGGCGCATCACCCATCACATTCGGGTGTCGAAAGCGAGATTTTGCATTAGGCAAGAATTAAAGTCGCGCAGAGCTAAAAATAGAGTGTTACCTTGTGGAGTTCATGACGGGTTTCTTTGCTCGGAGGACGCGGAGCTTCTCTCGCAGTGCGCGAAGAAAAACGAGAGTCGGACACGCACACAAATTCAGCGCTGTGGAAGGCAAGATGTTGGAGAGGCTTGTTGTTGTGCAGCTCAGCGTCACTGACTCAAAGTCAGCCTACGTACCTCCGCCTGCTTCTGAAGTGCTGCCACCAAATGCTCCAAAGCTGCAAGATTTATCATGAACTGACAGCCAGTGCTCTGATTCAAATGTTCAGATGCTTCTGTCACTTCTTTCTTTTTTTCTGTTTCGTCTCTAATGCAGACTTGTGCAGTTGTTCCCAAAGGGTCACTTCATGCTGGTGGTGGTGCTGAATAGACAGCTCCCCCCACTTAAAACTGCTCGGCTGCTCCTCTGTGTGAAAAGAGGAGAGTGGACAAGTTCTCGAGTTCTTAATAAAAATATTTATGAATTCACTTTAATTGTCACAGAAGCCAGATGCATTGGGCTACATTAGATTAAAAGCAGCACTTATGGGCCTGTACTTATGGGGTGGTCCATTTTTTGGCGCAGCGTGTTTAGAAAAAATGCGTCTCAGCTGTTCCGATACTCCTGACATATAAGTTGATCACTAAAGGTTTCTCTCTTAGTAGAAGAAGATATCCTTAATGTGATCATTTGAGATGTTCGATCCAAATATCTATAGTATCACCAATACCAATTCCAACACTGGAATTGGATCGATACTAGCCTCATACGATCGGTACTTCGGTGTGTTTTGTTGGGTTAACTAATTATTGTAAAGAATAAAAAATGACAGTGATTGGGTGATCATTAAGATGTGTTCAGAATTTTCAAATTGATTATGTCTCATTTCATAAATCATGACAGACTGCTCTTGCCTACAATGTGCCTTTATAGGGTAAAAGTCTCAGGTTCAGCAGTCGTGGCCCTGTATTTACTTGCTATTGGATCTATGGCACGGATCTAGTGATCATTTCAGTCACATACCTCTGGCTGTGAATACAGAGGTATGTGCGATCGTGGGCGATCGTGGCTCAAGAGTTGGGAGTTCGTCTTGTAATCGGAAGGTTGCCGGTTCGAGCCCTGGCTTGGACAGTCTCGGTCGTTGTGTCCTTGGGCAAGACACTTCACCCGTTGCCTACTGGTGGTGGTCAGAGGGCCCGGTGGCGCCAGTGTCCGGCAGCCTCGCCTCTGTCAGTGCGCCCCAGGGTGGCTGTGGCTACAATGTAGCTTGCCATCACCAGTGTGTGAATGTGTGTGTGAATGGGTGGATGACTGGATATGTAAAGCGCTTTGGGGTCCTTAGGGACTAGTAAGGCGCTATATAAATACAGGCCATTTACCATTTACAGAAGCACATCTCACCTGTTGCTCAAAACTTGTGTTTGCAAGGAGCAGCCAATCAGAATAATGTGGTTTAAAGGTATATAGAGAACTAAAACGGCTTATTTCAGACATGAATGAACTGAGATGTCGTGCCTAGTATGTGGTAAATTTTATTAAAAACAAAACAAAACAAAAAACACCCAGCGCGCCCCTGCGGGCGGTTTATCCTTCAAGCTCGGGTCCTCTACCAGAGGCCTGGGAGCTTGAGGGTCCTGCGCAGTATCTTAGCTGTTCCCAGGACTGCGCTCTTCTGGACAGAGATCTCCGATGTTATTCCCGGGATCTGCTGGAGCCACTCGCCTAGCTTGGGAGTCACCGCACCTAGTGCTCCGATTACCACGGGGACCACCGTTACCTTCACCCTCCACATCCTCTCGAGCTCTTCTCTGAGCCCTTGGTATTTCTCCAGCTTCTCGTGTTCCTTCTTCCTGATATTGCTGTCATTCGGAACCGCTACATCGATCACTACGGCCGTCTTCTTCTGTTTGTCTACCACCACTATGTCCGGTTGGTTAGCCACCACCATTTTGTCCGTCTGTATCTGGAAGTCCCACAGGATCTTAGCTCGGTCATTCTCCACCACCCTTGGGGGCATCTCCCATTTTGACCTCGGGACTTCCAGGTTATACTCGGCACAGATGTTCCTGTACACTATGCCGGCCACTTGGTTATGGCGTTCCATGTATGCCTTGCCTGCTAGCATCTTGCACCCTGCTGTTAAGATTATAAATTATAGGAAGTGTGCATAAAGAAAAAGAAAAACCAGAGTGCGTGTGGTGATGTGATGTGTGTGAGAGTCCAGTCTTATAGTGATGTGTGTGGGAGAGTCCAGTCCTACACCTGGTTCAGGGCCCGAATAGCCTGGGGGAAGAAGCTCCTCCTCATTCTCTCTGTTTTGGCCTTAAGGGAGCGGAAGCGCTTCCCAGACCTCAACAGTGAGAAGAGTCCATAGTTGGGATGGGAGAGGTCCATCATAATCTTCCTAGCTTTGATCTTGCACCGCTTGGTGTAGATGGACAGCAGGTCAGGGAGCTCTGATTGAATGACGCGTTCGGCCGAGCGCACCACTCTTTGCAGATCTCGTCTGTCCTGCTTGGTGCTGTTCCCAAACCAGGTGCAGATGTTTGCCGTCAGGACGCTCTCGATGGTGCAGGAGTAAAAAGGAGTTACAACTGATTTTGACAGTTTCGGGAGTAGATTTAGTTGCAAGAAGTCTGCTTTCTCTCTGCATGTTCCTCTTACAGGCTACCTCCACCTAAACAGAGTTTATTTCAAATTATTTTTATCAAATAGTTTTTTTATTGTATTTTATTTCATTTTATCGCTACACTTGAGTCTCACAGAATTTAAAAAAATCGTGTTTAATTTTCTTAAAATCGAATGTACATCAATTTTAACACTGGTTTCAATAAGTGCTCTGCAAGCAAAACATTATTTTGGCGTTATTCTTAAATTTTACTGAGTTAAGCGCATTTTAATCAGGCACCCTCCTCGCGTGATGTCACTACTTTCTGAAGGCCCCGCCCAGTCCAACAGGAAGACAACAGACCTGTAGTGGGATGCTAATTTGAGGCTGCTGGCGCTAATTATACGTACAGTTTTCGTCCAAAGCCGACGCAGCTTTTAAAATGCCATTATTTGATGGGCTCGGAAGCGGAGGAGAGAAGACTGCGATTGTTATTGACTTAGGAGCAGCATACACAAAGTGAGTATTAACCGTTAGCCCGCCCTGCTAATAGAGCCACTCAGCTAGCAAAATATGCTAAAATGCATCTTTGTTTTCTGAAATAACTCGCCCGCCTCTCAACTATAGGTTTATTTTAGGGAACTGAAGACTTAAAGTCTAACACATCGTTAAATTTGACCCCAAAAAACCTACTACAGTTTTGGTAGTGAATGCTGATGTGGGCTAGCTTGTTAGCCACGTAGCCAATGCTAGGCTAGGTTAAGTAACTGTCAGCATTCAGCTAGCATTTTTTTAAGTTAATGCCAAGTGCTATCAATGCTAATTTAATAATTTTAAAAGCTCTCTCATTAGACCTTAAACATTCTTCTTTCGGCTGCTTCTTTTAGAGCTCGCCAAAGCAGATCACCTGCCGTCTCTCATACCCTATTTCTAGGACTGCCTATCGCTGTCACACCAACTCTCTGCGTGTCCTCCTTCACTACATCTTCCCTGGCAGCTCCATTATCAACATCCTTTGTCCACCATCCCTCCTCTGCATATGTCTAAACAATCTAAACGTTGCCTCTGTAACTTCACAGTCACAGTCCTCACATGTGTTGTATATTAACGGGTATTTATAGTGAGCAAATGGATCTTTATTTACTGAAAGCATTTCAGTGTCATTTTTGTTATATTTTGCTGGAAGGCAAACAGACATTAAGTCATGTGAAGATCAAGAGGACTGTTATTATCTTCTCAAATACTGTCGTCTTTGTTTGCAGTTACTGCCACAGAACATCCAACACAAATATGCACTGTTGTTTTATTTACAACTAAACTGTGGTGCTTTTGCCCTTTTTATTAAATGACTGTGTCTTTTAGAAATACGTTTTTGGTTTTCATAAAGTTTGAGGGAACTAAAATTATAGTATTTAAAACAGTTACTGGTAATGATTATTATATAAATATTTATATTTTCAGCATCTCCTATTATGCTAGCTGACAGCTTCCTTTTCTCACAGATGTGGCTTTGCAGGGGAAACGGGGCCCAGGTTCATAATTCCGAGCGAGATCCGCAAACCGGGACAGCAGCAGGTGAGTCTGCCGTGTTCTGCAGTGGAATTATGTAGAATTATTTGTGGAAATGGAATAAACAAAAATATTTGGTATTTGATTTCTCATATTCAGGCAGTCAAAGTGGTTCAGTACAACATCAATACAGAAGAGCTTTATGTCATTCTCAAAGAGTTTATCCACATACTGTACTTCAGGTGAGATTCTTCTCCAATAAATGACTAGGTTATTGAAGTTCTTTTTTTCTTGCGGCTACATCACATCAGAGTTTGTTTTCCCATTTGCCTCATTAGGCACCTTCTGGTGAACCCTCGCGACAGAAGAGTGGTCATCATCGAGTCCATCCTCTGCCCATCCCACTTCAGGGAGACACTCACAAAGGTTTTCTTCAAACAGTTTGAGGTACGAAAGCAGAGACACGTGCTGGGATCAGACCAGTTAATATAAAGTATCTGTTTGCAACTCTGTGCACAAAAAACAAAAACCCAACACGACAGAGCACCATCAACTCTAAACAACAAGTCAGGAAAGATTTCTTTTCTCAGTTTGGTGCACAGCTGTCATGGAAGCATAAGCTTTGAGGTTGTGATGTGTGTCATCAAGTTCTTGGCACACGAGTGCACAAAAGTTGATTAGCAGAGAACAGCAGGTGTCCCCGTCATTCTACCTGCCCTAGTTCCCTGAACTGCTGCGCTTCTTCTCTCCTCCTGCAGCTGAGCTAAAACCACACTTGATGATCACAGTGTAATCCACTTAAAATTAGCTCTTGTGTAAATCCCTCCTTATATTTAATTAATTTGACCTGATTTAGAAGAGGTAACTAATGCATTTATTATGATAACTACTGTTACTTGATGCAGACAAATTATTTTGCCTATGGGTGCCTCATATTTAAGTTTTGTTTGTTTGTTTGTTTGTTTTTTGTAGTTCATGCTCAAGGTTGTGTATGAAAGTCATGGCATCATTGAGTATGCTCTATGTAATGGATAATAGGAAATAATAGTCAGTGTAATTAGATGCCTGACTCATAAATGACTGTTATCAGTGGCAATTGCATTGTCAGATGGGTAATAGATAGTAGCCTAATCTACATATCATGTTCAACACTTTAACAACCTGTTATTCAAATTTTACATGATTTCCACCTAAACTTTATAATAAACTAGAACAATCTAATAACTGATAAACAAAATGATTATGTTAACAAGGAAATTTTAGTTAGTAGAGGAATTTCTAAAGTTTTACTCCATGAATGATTTCATTTTCTAGGTGCCATCTGTGCTATTTGCTCCCAGTCACCTCATGGCCATCATGACTTTAGGCATCAACTCTGCACTTGTGATGGACTGTGGTTACACAGAGACGCTGGTGCTGCCCGTATCCTTTTCCCATCATGAGCGTGGTCTCTAGAACAGTGAACAATATGGTCTGCTATATACATGCTATATGTTTTAATTGATGCATCTTACACAAATTTAATATTTGGCAGGCATTATTGTACTGTTAGCTTCAGGTCTAGGACATTTATGATGCTGATCTTAACTCTGGAAATCAGGTTTGTGAGTGTACTCCTATTTTGCCAGCCTGGGAAGCTTTGCCTCTGGGAGGAAAAGGCATCCATAAGTAAGTACTAAAGGTTCTAACAGCATCAGTGTAGTGATTTGTACACATTTAACTGAGAAAATAATCCATCTGAGTCTCTCTTTCCTGCATCATGATTGAAAATCTCTGACTGTTGAATTGAATCATTTCAATCTCTTGTTTCGTTGCATAAAATGCATGTGTTTGTTTATTGTAGGGAGTTAGACAGCTTTCTCGTGGAACAGTGCACCGTGGACACAGACACAACCACAGGGCAGAGCGTACAAGCCGCCATTGGTAAATACAGAAAGTCAGCACATACCGTCTGTCTTCTTCTTTTAAATGGGGACACTTGTGAAGGCATAACTCTGTTATGGACTGCTGATTGGTTTTTACAGTGCCAAGAATAGAAGAATTTAATGGCTGTGACCCATTATGTAGCATTTACTATTCATAGGAAGAACTTGTTTCTGTGTGACATTTGAGTGAATCGCTTTTTCAGTTTGTGAATTATGCATTATGCATACAGTCTATTTTAGAGATTCTCTCCACACTTTTTCTTGATGGAGGGAACCAGACTGAGTATATTGAGTTGAGCTGTGAGATCTACAGCTGCAGCAGAATGAGAAAAAAAAAAAAAAAAAAAAAAAAAAAATATATATATATATATATATATATATATATATATATATATATATATAGCTGGATAGCGTAGTGGTTAAACTACACGCCTTTGGAACAGAGGATCGCAAGTTCGATTCCTGCCTGGGGCGTCTGTATCCAGTAAGGGTCCTAAGGCTAGACCCCCTATGCTAAGCAAGCCTACCGCAGACATGAGCGAGACAGATAAATATGAAGGCATGCCGGCTCGGACGTCGCCCGGATCAACAAGGTCCGCGTCAGGTGTTGAGGAACCAGGGCACCCTGACGAAAAGTGGGCTACTGGAACAAGAAGGCATCGGTGGGCAAGGGACGAAAACAGGGCGTTGTTGGAATGCTACTACGCAAGTAACCCCGGCGGAAGGGGCTACATGAATAGGATGAGGGACCTATGGATTCTTCGATACCCAACATCCACAATGACGGCGACATTAACAAGACTGGCTACGGATACCGACTACGGAACGGAGCAGTTGTCAGCCACCTCCTGTACATGGATGACATCAAGCTGTATGCCAAGAGTGAACGAGACATCGATTCACTGATCCACACTACCAGGCTATACAGCAATGACATTGGAATGTCGTTCGGACTGGAGAAGTGTAGTCGGATGGTATCAAAGAGAGGCAAGGTAGTCAGAACTGAGGGGATTGAACTACCAGAAGGCAACATTGCAGACATAGAGGACAGTTACAAGTACCTGGGGATCCCGCAGGCAAATGGGAACCATGAAGAGGCCGCTAGAAAGGCTGCAACCACCAAGTACCTGCAGAGGGTCAGGCAAGTCCTGAGGAGTCAGCTGAATGGTAAGAACAAGATCCGGGCCATCAACACGTACGCCCTGCCCGTGATCAGGTACCCTGCTGGGGTAATAGGCTGGCCAAAGGAGGAGATAGAAGCCACTGACATAAAGACAAGAAAGCTCCTTACCATGCATGGAGGGTTTCACCCCAAGTCCAGCACCCTGAGGCTGTACGCTAAGCGGAAGGAAGGGGGCCGGGGACTGGTGAGTGTCAGCACCACAGTCCAGGATGAGACAACGAACATCCAAGAATACATTGGGAAGATGGCCCCAACTGACCGAGTGCTCAGTGAATACCTCAGGCAGCAGAAACCCAAGAAAGAGGATGGAGACGAGGAACCATCATGGAAGGACAGGCCCCTGCACGGTATGTACCACCGGCAGATAGAGGAGGTGGCTGATATCCAGAAATCCTACCAGTGGCTGGACAAAGCTGGACTGAAAGACAGCACAGAGGCACTAATCATGGCAGCACAAGAACAAGCTCTGAGCACAAGATCCATAGAGGCTGGGGTCTATCACACCAGGCAAGACCCCAGGTGCAGGCTGTGTAAAGATGCCCCAGAGACAATCCAGCACATAACAGCAGGGTGCAAGATGCTAGCAGGCAAGGCATACATGGAACGCCATAACCAAGTAGCCGGCATAGTGTACAGGAACATCTGTGCTGAGTACAACCTGGAAGTCCCGAGGTCAAAATGGGAGATGCCCCCAAGGGTGGTGGAGAATGACCGAGCTAAGATCCTGTGGGACTTCCAGATACAGACGGACAAAATGGTGGTGGCTAACCAACCGGACATAGTGGTGGTAGACAAACAGAAGAAGGCGGCCGTAGTGATCGATGTAGCGGTTCCGAATGACAGCAATATCAGGAAGAAGGAACACGAGAAGCTGGAGAAATACCAAGGGCTCAGAGAAGAGCTCGAGAGGATGTGGAGGGTGAAGGTAACGGTGGTCCCCGTGGTAATCGGAGCACTAGGTGCGGTGACTCCCAAGCTAGGCGAGTGGCTCCAGCAGATCCCGGGAACAACATCGGAAATCTCTGTCCAGAAGAGCGCAGTCCTGGGAACAGCTAAGATACTGCGCAGGACCCTCAAGCTCCCAGGCCTCTGGTAGAGGACCCGAGCTTGAAGGATAAACCGCCCGCAGGGGCGTGCTGGGTGTTTATATATATATATATATATATATATATATATATATATATATATATATATATAAATTTTAAAAGACAACAGGGTGTCTGTCTAGATGGGTCATAAAACATCTCTGCAGTGAGCACAAAGCCACTAAGATCTCTGTAATTAACTCTCTACCACTGACTTTGAAACTGTATTTCCCCAAAACTGTGTAATGATAGTAGTGCCAAACACCAAAAAAGTCTCTGTTTCAGCAGTGGTGGCTTTTCCTGAAGTTTTTCATAGCTGGATTCGTTTCAGACCCAGCAGTCACACTTGTCCTCTGCTGCAGTATCGGCTTCTCTAAGTGCTGATTCAGCATCATAAATCAAACGGGAAAGAGAAATAGGAAAATTGGCTGATTGATGCATAAGTAAATTCAAGGAACTGAATGTTCATTTCTTATATTCCATTTTTAATCTCTTAACCAGGGACTATCCCAGAAGAAACAGTGGAAGACATCAAGGGTAGGTTTGACTGACATTCCTTATTTATGCCATCCTTGAGCACCATGGACAGTCTATACACAAACAAATCTGTCTGTCCATCCTTCATCCCCTGGAATATTCTTGCAGCGAGGTTGACCTACATTTTCTAATCAACAGAATTCCTTGTTTTTACTCTGAGAACAGTTTGAGACCTGTCTGTGTTTCTAGGATGTGGAGGCTACAGCCTTTTTGTTGATAGACAAAAGTGTGTCTTTAAATTTTTTTACAAGTAAAAAATTCCTTTGCCTTTTGTGTGGCTTTTTTCTGGAACAATGAACGATTAAGAATAGGCGAAACACCCATCCACTTATTTTTATAATGATGCAAAAGTATAATTTACTGAGACTGTGCTGCAAAATGGGGTTGTCAGCTATGTAATAAATGTTTCATTTAGGCTTATTTGGGTCTTTATGTCTTTTTAATTCATTGTAAGTCATGAACAAAAACCACAGTTATGGAAGGAGTGAAAGGAAAATACTTCAACTCCTTATGCTTGGTCGCAAACATTCTTGTCTACAAGTTTGGTTATGTGACCGCCAGTGCTGTTTTGTTTCCTGCAGTGAGAACTTGCTTTGTCAGTGACCTGCAAAGAGGCCTCAAAATCCAAGAAGCCAAATTTAACTTGGATGGCACAGCAGAGGTAAGTCAGCTCTTTGTATGCTGCTTACCACAACTGCCCAAACATTTGTGCTGAGTAAATGACAAATGCTGCACTTTTTAATGAAACACTTTTAAATGTGTTCATAGCGGCCCGCCCCTCCTCCAGATGTCGATTACCCGCTTGATGGAGAGAAAATCCTGCATATCAAAGGATCCATCAGGTATGCTGTCATAGTCTGCTTAAAGAAAGAGTTGGACAGAGAGAGCCTTCTATTTTCCTGTAACGTTATACAGCTTCAGGTATTTCCACGTGTTCTTATAATTAAAATGACTGTGTAATCACCCTCAGCTTGCTGTTATAATTATCATAAAGCCATTTTCTCCTTTTTTCCAGGGACTCAGTGATGGAGATTCTGTTTGAACAGGACAACGAGGAGAAGAGTGTGGCCACTCTGATACTCGATACTCTGGTTAAGGTAAAGACAAGTTTCTCATTTAGTCATAGTAATGTGTATCGTTAATATGTTATCTGTGCTGATACTTACTGAAAGTACTATTTATACCTTGGTATAAATATATGTTATATGGTTTTTGGCTACTTTTGAGACATTGGCAAGCTATTGTGGTCATGAGGACCACTAACAGCAGAGATCATACTAGCTTGGGCTAGTCGTTTTAAGAAAAGCTTTCACTCCACATGTTTTGATGCATGATCAATCATCCAGGTAAGGCAATCTTTGAAAGTTGTTTCTGGACGTAGCCTCTACTGAAAAACATCCATCCTGGACAGGGAGGAACGCTGGTTTGAGCGTGGAGTCAAGGAGGCCATTTACATTAAAAGGGAAAGACCATCTGTGAATCGAGGAGGAGGCCTAAGGGTCCATCTTTCACCATCTTAGAATGCTGTGATTGCAACCGTTGCCCATCTGTCTGGAAATGGTACTCATGAACATTGATCAATGGTCTTTGATCAGTGGTTGTTGATCAATGGTCATGACAATTTGCATATTAATGATCAAGGAACTGACCTCCCAGCCCATTGTTAGTGGTGCTGGTTTCAGTCATTTTGCAAATGTAGTGTTTATAAGTTTGGGGAAACTTGCAGTCAGGTGAGACTGAAGAAGTCATTTGGATGAGTGACGAAACGTTTCTCCCATTGAAAACGCTTCATCCAGATGAACAGAATCAACCTTTTGGGATTTTGGACATAGTGTTCTCAGTTGGATAAACTCGGGGTTGGGGGAAAATCAATACAGCACAGTGTCGTGATATTTTGTGTGGTGATATTGTATCGATACAGAGGGTCAGAATGTAGACATTTTATTTAATAAATTAAAATACTCTGGGAATACTACAAACAAGACAGCTAACTCGCATTAAATTCCCTCTACTGAACAAAACATCCAACACTGGACACATTTACCACCTAAAATTCAGAACAAGCTAATGGCTCAGTCACACACTAAAACCCCTTGCATTTAAAAATAAATAAATGAATTGGTGGTTGCTTCCAGATTTTACTACATTTTTTTTTTCCCCCCCACAACTTGTGGTGACTACACGGTTTTGTAAACTTGACAGTGTCGCACACTCACAACCACTTTACATCACAAATCTATTTTACAGTTCTCACTAAGTCTTTATCAGTGACCACATCTCGAGGGAACTCAACTCAACTCAGCTGGCTTTCAGCTGGTTGCATTCTTGTTATTCCTGAAGAGCACAAAGGTTACTAAGGAAAAATTTATATTTTAAAAGTGAACTGCTGTTAAATGTGATTTCTGCGTATGTAGGCAGCAACAGATGTAATTGGTGTATTATCAGAAACAGATTGCATGTAATTGCCAACTTGACCCCTTTCAATTGTAGACGAATAGCAAACCTACTCTGTCTTATGGCAACATTTATGGCAGGTTTTACTCTGTGTTGGTGTGCTTTACAGTCGCATTATGCAGCAAGACATAACCTAAGTGAGCTAACATTATCTTATTGGATAAAACGGATACTGGGAAGTTAAACGTGGAGGAAATAATTTGCAGTTGAAAAAGATGATGGTGTCACTGAATTACTCAGCTTATTGCGAAATGTTAAAAATTGCGGCAATATATTATCACGGGTGAAGTATTGTGTTAATGTTGTATCGTCAGCTGTCTGGTGATTTCCATCTCTAGGGGAAGCAGTTTTTCACTCATCCAAGTGACTCCTTCAGTCTCAGCTGTCTGCAGGTTTCTCCAACTTTATAAACAGTATATTTGCATAATGAGTGAAACCAGCACCACTATCAATGAGCTCAGTTTCATGATCGTCAATATGCAAATTATCATAACCACTGATCAGTCTCCAAGAGTGCCATTCACTCTTGGAGAGTTGGGGAGTGACTGTAATCACAGCATTGTAAAATATTGAATAATGTACCCTAGGCGCCCTCCTCGGTTCAGAGATGGTCTTTCCCTTTTCACCTAAAAGGCTTCCTTGATTCCCTGTTTAGTAACAAGAACCACTGGCCTGTAGGTGTAAACACAGCTCCAAATACTCTTTGCACACAAGTACTCACATTGTCCAGCACTGAAATCTTTTCCCCAGTGAACTTGGTGAAAGTCATGTCATGCTTGTTTTGTCCTGTATCACTTTCCCTTGTCTACCATTCGTGAACAGGTTTTCTTTAAGTGTGTTTAGTGCAGTCCTCTAACAACCCGTGGCAGCCGTTTGTCACTTACTGGAGAACAGAAACTAATGCTGTTCCAACTTGATGACTACAGACGTGTTTTAAAAATGATAATTGTGTGGATGCTTTAAGCAAGACTTAAGGCTTGTCCCGATATATCTTCAGACACTCCTGATGCTCACAATTCAAGAATTTTTTTCTCACCTATTACCGTTCTGAGATGAGTTAGACTTGTTTGAGGGTAGGAAATTTGTCCCCCGCTCAGATTTCTTCAGATTTCAAACTCTGGAAATGAGGCACTTTTTTTCTCTTGTCATATCTTTTTGATGGATTTCCACAGATCCCTGAAAATTTCCATGACTATTCACCAAAGCCTGCTGTTTCTTACGGTGAAAGAATGATTTTGATGCTCCATATAGATTTAGAGTTACCAAAGGTTGTTTGAGAGCAAGTCAAGGCAGTTTTTGGTTCGCCTCTACTCAGTTACAGTGTATTACAAGTCATATATCTTTAATAATTTATATTTTATCTCTGAATTATGAAGACCTGAAGATTCCCCCATCTCTTCTGAACAAAACAATACCTGAATGACCGTTCTAGCCTCTACGGTTAGGAAATTATGGCCATTTGTTCAAGGGAAATCCTGAATGTCAGTTACTGTAATCTGATTACTTTTTTCAAGTAACTAGTAAAGTAAGGGATTACTATTGCAAAAACGGTAATTAGATTACCGTTACTTTCCCGTAGGAACGCTGCGTTACTGCGTTACTAAAACCGTGATTTTTTTTTTTGCGAGAATGTCTCACGACAGTGACGTAAGCGAGTGCGCCGTTAGTGACAACAGCTGTGTGCAGATCAACAATGGATCACATATCGATTGTGGGAGAGAGTATGAGCGTGCAGCGTTTAAAGCGTGGAAGTACTGACCTTACTTTGATTTTGATTCCATAAAAAGTGACAAAAACATTAGCGTCCATCGTGCGTGGGAAGAAAACTTCTTTTTACAGCGAAAAAACCCCTAAACTTCCGAGCAAGCACCGAGTGCGCAACGACGTAATGGGAAATTCACAGAGAAACTCGCGGATTCTTCCACTGACCGCGGCACTTCTGCACCAGGGTAAACCTCCGCCTACCGCAGTCCTGCTTTACAGGTGAAAATAGAGCAACAGGACCGCTGAGTCTTTGACTTTATTTATTTTCTGCTGTGTTTTACTTGCATTTATTTGAAAGACTGAGTGTAAACACAAAAAATATTTTATTTTATGTGCTGGAATGTGCAGAAAATAGGTTTAAATGTTAAACTAATTTATTCAAGTCAGAGAATGTTGCATATAATTAAATTTTTGCTTGATGCATAAAGTTAAAATATTAAAACTGATAAAACAAGTTAAAAAAAGAGACTTTTCCATTTGATTACATTTTGTATGATGGATTATGTAGAAAAAGTAGAATTGGGCTGAAAGATCTATCGCTTTATCACCTCTTCAGGTTGTAAATCGTGTTTTTAAAAAGTAACTATGTAATTAATTACTTTGAAAATAAGTAATCAGTAAAGTAACGGGATTACTTTTTGGGGGAAGTAATCAGTAATTAGTTACAGATTACTTTTTTCAAGTAACTTGACCAACACTGCTCCTCAATCATAGTATTTCTGCTAAAGCACAGTACTTCTGCTACATCATAGTATTTCTGCTAAATCATAGTATTTTTGCAAAATCATGGTATTTGTGCAAAATCATGGTTTTGGGGCCAAATCATAATATTTCCGTTATGTTATAGTATTACTACTAAGTGGAGGAATTTCTGTTATGTTATAGTATATGTGCTGAATATATTATATGTGCCAAATCATAGTATTTATCCCAAATTATAGTATTTATGCCAAATTACAGTATTTCTGCTAAAAAGCAGAAATAGTACCTTTTAGCAGGAATTTCTGCCAAAAGATAGTATTTCTGCTAAATCAGAGTATTCCTGCCAAATCATAGTATTTGTACTGAAACATAGTACTTCTGCCCAATCATAGTATTTGTACTGAAACATAGTACTTCTGCCCAATCATAGTATTTGTACTAAATGATAGTACTTGTGCCAAATCATAGTATTTGTGCCAAAGCATCGTATTTGTATGGAGTCATAGTATTTCTTCTAAATCATAGTATTTCAATCAAATCTCAGTAGTTGTTGTTAAAACGCAGTATTATTGCCAAATCATAGTATCTGTACCCAATCATAGTATTTCTGCTAAATCATAGCATTTGTGCCAAATCATGGTATTTGTGCAAAAATATTGCATTTCTGCTAAATCATAGTATTTCTGTAATCTTATAGTACTTGTACTCAATTATAGTATTTGTGACAAAGTTTAGTATTTGTACCAAAACATAGTATTACTGGTAAATCATAGTATTTGTGCTAAAACATAGTATTTCTTCCAAATCACAGTATAATTGCACAATAAAGGTTCTTGAGCCACTACTCGCCTCTGTCAGTGCGCCCCAGGGCAGCTGTGGCTACAATGTAGCTTGCCATCGCCAGTGTGTGAATGTGTGTGTGAATGGGTGAATGACTGAATGTAGTGTAAAGCGCTTTGGGGTCCTATGGATTAGAAAAGCGCTATACAAATGCAGGCCATTTACCATTTACCATTTACATCAGTGTTTGTGCTAAAACATAGTATTTGTGCCAAATCTTAGTATTTCTTCTAAATCCTAGTAATTCTGCTCAATGATAGAATTTCTGCTGTGCTGTAGTACTTTTTTGCTAGATTGTAGTACTTCTGCTAAGTCAAAGTATTTCATGTAAATCATAGTATTTCTACCAACTCCCAGTGTTTCTGCTAAATCATAAATAATGTTTTAGCACAAATTGTATGATTTGGCTCAAATACTATGATTTGGCAGAATTTTCTGTGTTTCAGCACAAATGCTATGATTTGGCAGGAAAAAAATATTATTTAGTATAAATACTAAGTTTTAGCAGAAATACTATGTTTAAACTTTAAAAAATTCTGCTATTTCTGCTAATGTGTGTTATTGAAATGAATGGAACACATTATCAATGTGGTCACTGATTTTGCATGCCGGGTTGAGCTGTGTTTTAGCTCAGTGAGATGAGCTTCCGTTCTCAGACTGGGAGGCCCGGGTTCAAATCCCGCTTATGGCAACATTTCTTTCGGTTAACAGTTAAACTTTTTTAACTCTTTTCAGCAGAAATTCTGCTTTTTCAACTCTTTTCTGCAAAGTTTTAGCCTTTTCACCTCTTATCACCACAATTCTCTGCAGCTTCTGCTCATTTCAGCAGAATTATCAGTCTCTCCACCTCTTCTTTGTGTGAGAGAGTTTGGCGCAGTGAGATGAGTAGCTGCCTTGAGACCAGAAGGGCCAGGTTCGAATCCTGCTCAGGGCAACGTTTTTTGTTTTTTTTTTCCAACTTTTTCAGCTTTTTTCAGCAGACATCTTCAGCGTTAAGGCATCCACACAGCATTTTCGCAGGAAATGTATATTTTTCTAGTGATAATTGACTTGAAGTGGAAACGGTGGCATTTTTTGTTTTGTAAAACCCATCCGCACTGGAAACTCCCACCAAAGCAAAATACTCATACTTGCTGCACTGCTCCTGTAAAACAAAAGGGAAAAAAAGGCGTTGATAAGCTTTCCAGAGGTTGCCGGTGTCACTACTTACACAACGCTGCCTTATTACATCTAATGTTTTGGATTTGGATGCATTTGCATTAAACACATTAAAGTGAGCCAACACTTTTAAAGATCCTGCTCTATGAGCCATGACTGGAGTGCACTGACTGTAAACACGGGGCAACTTAAAATGTGTTTGCTTGCCCCTGCTAGCCTTGTTTTTATAAGAGGAAGGTTCTGTCAGCTCTCTCAGATTGAATTTTTCCTAAATACGAGGAGCATCGCAGTTTGTCCAGGCATTTACTGATTCTGAGCCTGTTAGCAAATCCCATTTAATTCCAGACCCCTGTACCATCACTGTCAGCTCTGTATCATAGCATGATGCCATTCTCACTCTCCTTCTTACTTGGGGAACATGAGTACCTAGTTTGGCTGAGCGTTTGACCTTGACCTTCAGTGTTAGGGCAAGGTCAAACAGCATGGAGCATTTTGAAATCTCAAGTGTTTACAGCTTTTTGAATCATTTGGGTAAAAATCATAAAAAATACCATTTTAGGTTGTTACTCGAGGTTGTCAGGCAGAGGTCATACATCAGCATGTGGTTACAAAAAGCAAGCTTTTATAAAAGTTTTAAAAGTATGTTGTGATAGAGGCATTATCAGACATCAAAGTTTGGGGGAGTTGCACTCTGCGTGCTCTTGTTATTACTAGTAACTCATTTGATATAGTTTAAAATTGAGTTAAACTGAGTATTAGCACCACCCGTGACCAACATGACCAGATTTTGATAGAACTTCTGTTAGATTGGGAATAGTGAAGGTGGGAGTGATCTCTGTCAGCCTAATCTAATGCATACAGTCCCGCCCGTCGATTCTACAACGTTTGTTCACACTATTTGGTGTGCTTCAGCTCAGTGTGTTATGTACTATAATGCAGGCTTCATAATTCCTTTGATTTTTGCTTCATTGATCTTTCCTAGTGGTGGATTTCAGTTTGTTCCTTGCTCTCCTTTACTGAACCTTTAGCATCTCTGGCTGGAGGAAGTTAGCAACCCCCGCAGCGTCGTTCTGCACATTATCCAGCAGTTAAACGGGCTGTGCAGTTTGACTTTGTTTGGCTGCTGTGATGCAACCATTCAATGCAACTAAAAGCATTGTTGCTCTTCACTACGGGGATCCAGTCAGTCCAGAACAGCCTATTTAAACTCATAAACCCAAACAGCCGACTTCACACAACTTCACACTTTTACTGTAATGATGTAAACGTTTAAGTCGGATGTTACACAATAGTGAACTGCTCATAATGTTCTGATGTATTGCAGCTCCCCTGAGACCACTCACAATAACGTCACAGTCCCTGTTATGTATCATGTTGTTTTAGCCCATTTTACCAGAATCCTTCTGTAATGCTGGGATGACTCCCACCTCCTGCCTCTTTTTCCCCATAGCAGCAGTCGGATAGTGAAGAACAGATGTTTTCCACCGTTGTTGTTTTTTTTTTGTTTGTTTTTTTTTGTTTTTTTTCCCAAAATATCTGTTTGTGTTTGTTTTAGTGCCCCATCGACACCCGTAAAGTGCTCTCTGAGAACCTGGTGGTGATCGGAGGCACCGCCATGCTGCCCGGCTTCCTGCACCGCCTGCTGGCAGAGATTCGCCTCCTGGTGGAGAAACCCAAATACAGTAACGTGCTGGCCAGCAAGAGCTTCCGTATTCATTCTCCCCCTGCAAAGCCCAACTGCACTGCGTGGCTTGGAGGTCAGATATGAAATTAAATTGAATATTCATGCTGAAGTGAAGGCTTGTGGATTAAAAAATCCATCACAATCATCACTTCTGATAAAACACACTGCCAGCATTTTTCTACTTTTAAGTAAGAAGAAAAAAAAGTTTGTGGCTCCTCTTGTAACATTTGTAAACTCCTCACCAGGTGCCATCTTTGGAGCCCTTCAGGACATCCTAGGCAGCAGGTCTGTGTCACGGGACTACTACAACCAGATGGGGCGAATCCCAGACTGGTGCTGCTTGAGCGCCCCTCCTCCCGAGTCTTTGTATGAAGCAGGAAAGACCCCTCCTCCACTGATGAAGAGAGCCTTCTCTACAGAGAAGTAGAATATATTAATTCCAACATTTCAGTAATCTGTAACATAACATCACAACACTTGAAGTTCACTCTTAACGACACAAACAGCTCAACGTGTTTTTAATGTCAGGTCATCAACCTTACAGTTATTGTATGTGTTTTTATTTTGACTGTTTGATCAGGCAAGCAGAGTTTTGGAAAGAATATCAAAAGAAAAGAGCAGATGTTTGGATTTTTCAGCATTTGGAATATTTTTGCACATGAATTCTCGCTCTATTAAATCTGGAATATTGTCTGAGCTCCACGAAGCTGCGTCTTCTGTTAAAGCCTCATTTAGCGAGATGCTAAATCTGTATGTACTTCTCTCACTCTGATCCACACCTCCTGTTTTATTTTTTTTTTGGTTGGTTTTTTTGTTTTGTTTTTTATTTTCCTGTACTGTTTTTGCACTTAAAGTGAGTCGCACAATCCACTGAAAAGTTTCTAGTCACTACCAAGGTAAACTTAGTCATTGATTTGTCAGCAGACTTACAGAAAATGCTGCTGTGTAAGTCATTTATTTTGGTCACAAGCTACGCTTCCTGCTTCTATTTAGTGGGTCAGCGTGATGCAAAGTGTTTGCCCACACGTACGCAATATTGATGAAGTGTAATCAGGCTGAGTAACTGAGAAGATTTGTGTGTGTGTGTGTGGTGTTTTATCGTGTTGTTCTGTAGTCCTCAAACCCTGTGGAAATACACAGTCAAACATGCTTTCAGTGATTTTTCTCCCATGAAAAGTGGTAACTGTAATGTTTTATAAATAAATATCCAGACTGACAGGAGGATGTTTGTGTAGTTCTGGGATTAAAAAAGAAAAATGAAGAAATTGAGTTCTATCCACTGCCTCTGCACTCGTGCTGCACTGTGTTTAGATGACGGTGTCATCCCTGCCCCGACACACTGTTAATGCCTGCATGTCCTGGAACCGAGTCACATCTGTTTGGCCTTTTGGGTCACATTAATCACTCAGTGCTGCTCTGTCTGACGGCTTGGGAACCAGTAGCATTTACCCACAATGCACCTGTATATCAAGACTGGCAAACAAAATAGTGGGAAATCAAATGTTTGGATTTCAGTGACAGGAATAAACACTGAGTGATGCAGATGAAACGAAGGTGTGCATTTGTTTCTTTTTCATTTTCTTTAGTGACGGCAGTAAGCCGTCATTTCAATTTGGAGTGTAAAGTGAAAGCTTTGGTGAATGCTCAGGCACAGGCAGAAGTTTGATCGTACATGAATGATCCTTTACTGAACATCAACTAAAAACAGACTTGCCCACATCTGCACATACAGAGCAGCGCTGTCCCACCTGCTCCCTCTGCTGCAGCTGAGGGAAACCCCACGTTCCCCTGAATAGAAGTGGGACTGGAGTATCAGCGTGGTTCCCAGAGACAGGAAACGGCAGCTGTCCGTCTCTCTGTCTGACCTCTTGTCTATCTGATTTGGAAGCCTAGGTGGGAACTTGGAAAGGGGACTCCCCAGATATTGGTTCAGCCCTTCCTTTTAGATTGCAATAAGCGGTCATTACACAAAATCTTTATTTGATCAAAAAGGATCGGTTATGACTTTTTATAATTTTAACCATATGAATTCACCATATGTGCAAGTAATGTGAGCCAAAAGCTCAGGCTTCACTTTTTTCTATACTCAAAATCTTTGACGTTAATGAGATCAGACAGCCCTTATGCAGTCATTTTAGCCATAGAGCTGTGGCTGTCAGCATGGAAGCCATTCAAACCTTCTGTTTGTAAGAGGCAGCCAGTCAAAAGAAAGTTGGTTTAAAAGGTAAGGAAGGGAAACTACACTAAAACAGCCTATTTCATACAGTGGATGAATTGAAGGGCTTCAAAAGGACTTGGTATAAGAGACAAATAAGAAGTCGTGCAAAGCTGCCTTGAAGAATCCACAAATATATGAAGTTGGAACTTGCATTGTAGGCCTGTGCTAGGCTTGGTGAGTACACTATATTTGCTTTCTTTTTAAAATAACAAGATTATCATTGTTCATTTAAGATTTAAGATTTGAATGTAATTTTTCTCTGAAGAGCACCAAACAAGACCAACATCAGTTTTGTGGTGAGAGGGAACACATCCTCCGTCTTTGGTATCGCCTCCACAGAGGCTATTTTTCAGAACGCACCAGACTAAGTATCCCATAAATCACAGTGGCTGTGAAAGCACATCTGAGCCCGCCTTATAAATGTAAGGCCATGCCCTGCAGAATCCGAGAACAAGAAGTGTGATTTGGCTAGCTCGCAGCACTTGCGGACATGCGTGTAATCAGGAAATCAACGTCAACTGTAAGTAGGAGGATCAGCAAACTGCAAGAGAGCAGGTGTTGTGTAAAGTAAAACGAGACATTTATATATCAGCTAAAGTAGACGTCCTGATAACAGCCACACATGAGTGCACATACACGTGGCAAAAGGGTAGCTCTGAGACATTCTGCTCATTCCTGTCACATCAGTTCTGATAACCTGAGGTCTGCTGCATGTGTGCCGAGACTAAACACGCAACACTCGAAGGTCCCGAGTGCAAAAACAATGTTTGGGAGCCATAAACTTCTCAAACTAACAACCAGATCCAGAAGTGGAGCCACATCAGTAGAGATGCACCTTGTGCTCCCTGTGCTGTGCCAGTTAGTATTTCAGTATTGTAATCGAGCCTGAATAAAGCATTAGATCTCTTTATTTTAGCTCTTTAACATCAAATCACAGGAATGTCATGCTTGGAAATCCATCCAGTTTGTATTTCAATGTTCCAGAAATCTGGAACATTGAAATAAAAACTATTGTAAAACTAATATAACTGTTGTACTTTGGCGCTATATAAATGAAACTGACATGAATTTATTTTCATTGAGCATTTAATCCACTACACAAGGCAGCATCAAGTCTGAGTTCTTGGTTTAAAATATATGTAATGTGAAAAATCTATTAACAGATTTGTTCTCTGCAGACGTCATTGTAGTTGTCACTCAAAGTAAATTGCATAACTGCATTATTCGGTTGTTGCCATCAAAATGTTGCAGCAGAAACGGATCACGCAATCAATGCCCAGGCTTTTTTGGCCTAATTTTGTTGAGCCTTTCCTGTTCTTAGCTTGTATTGGTCTTCTGCTGCTGTAGCTCGTCTGCTTCAAAGCTCAACGTGCTGTGCATTCAGATATGCTCTTCTCCTTGTATGCAGATGGCAAGAAGTGGTTATTTGAGTTACTGTTAGCTTTCTAACAGCTCAAACACTGTTAATTCCCCTCAGACCTCGACAAGACCTTTCACTCAGAAAACAAATGCTGTATTTTTTTTTTATTTTCGCCTCATTCTCTGTAAACCCTAGATTTGGTTGTGTGGGAAAATCAAAAAAATATCATCAGTTTTTCAAATACTCACCAGAACCAGTCTGGCATCAGCAACTGACTCATTCACTTTCCTTCCTCATTCTGAAGCAAGGTTTGAACTTCTGTAGATTTTCATTGAAATCTGTAAATTTCATTGAACCGCTGACATGACTGAGTGTATTCCTCTGTTGTTATTGATGGCTGCCTACTAACATAAAAAAAATCTGTTGACACAGCACATGCTGTGATCGGGGACCATTCTTAATTTCGTTGTTCTCGTGACAATGACAATAAAGTTTCTGATTCTGACATGTATTTTTATTTTATTTTATTAAACACAGCATATAAAGCGCTGCTTATATGATGCTATGAACTCTGGGTGATTAACTTCAATATTTGTTGTGGTCAGCAGCTGAAACAGCTTTGGGATATCTGAAGAATTTATCATAATTTACAGATGACACTTCACTGACTTTTATTTGCTTTCATAATTAAATAAAATATGCTTGTGTGTTCTGATGTAGGCTGATAAATTGCATAAGATGATTATTATTTTTGTATGTACAATACTATGCAAAAGTTGAGTCACCCCTCATTTGTTTAGATGTTGCTCCTCAAAAAGGTAATGGATGCAGTGATTTTATTAAAACATGTGCAAACATACAATGAAAAATATAAAACAGAAACGGAGTTTATGCAATTTAGGTGCACCCCGCCTCTAGCCCTGCGACAGCCTACATCAAAATACACAAGCATATTTTATTTAATTATGAAAGCAAAGGATAAGCGAAAGAGAATTAATGGATTTCTAAAAGAAACTAGAAATATTTATACAATAAATACGAAAGAGCCTAAGGATACAATTTAAAGCTGGTTCTTTATCAAGTTGTTTTTTTTATTTTTTATGGTTTAATGATTCACAGGTCAGCGTTAAGTGGTTTAACAAACAACCAAAACTTTCCACTGAAAATGGTCAGGTGCAAGAACTGGACTGAAAACGAGTGAAAAAGCAGCCAGAATGGAGAAAAAGGTTTGGAACAAAATATAAAGAAATGAGAGAAGGTTGGAAACTTGTATAAATGTATTCGACTGACTTCTGAAACGTTAAGCTCAGGTTTAGACAGTCACGAGGCTTCATTAGGATCATTTCCCCAGGGACTGGTGTTGGTGTACGTGAGCGACAGGACGGACTGATTTTACATCACCACTTCCCTTGAATTCTTTTCTGCAACAGTCACCGGTTAATGGTAAGCGTATATAGTATACATTCAGCCATGCTGGCGCGCGCTTTTCATCGCAGCCTTCCTCGCCCAGCGGGACTGTGCTCGTTATAAAAGCTCCAGCCGCTTCTCCGCTCTCCCTTCAACATTTTCATTTCTTTCTGGCCGACTAGGGGATAGCAGGAACTCATTCCCGGCAGCAGCAGCATGCAAACTTTCCTCGGAATCCTGCTGCTTCTGCTGGTCCTTCAGCGGGTACCTGCGCAGGTAACTCCACCACCAATTGGATTTTCTCTTTTTTTTTCTTTTCATTTTCCTTTTAAGGTAAGGGTTTAAGACCCATCACTGCATTACTTATCAAAGTTAAAGCGGGCTAAACTTAAGACTGAATCTCTCTGGCTGGAGTTTAGTGAAGTTAAAGAGAATTAACCTTGTCCTTTTCCCCGACTTTTCACTTGATTCCACGCGTGACAGCATAAAACAGCTGTACCCCCACAGTGAATGCGCTATCTGCATTCATAGTGGGTTACCAATAATCTGTGTAGACGTAACTATAGCGTCAGATGTGTGTTGCTCATGCACACAGAGATTTAACGGGCCCCAGAGCTCAGCTAGAGGCTGTAATGTGGCTGAAACCGCGCTCACAAGCTGTAATTTTGCATGCGATTTGCATGTTTCCTGGCTGTTATGAGGGAGATCGTGACATTTTCTGCGTGAT
Organism: Copadichromis virginalis; assembly: GCF_057382275.1. Classification (NCBI taxonomy): domain Eukaryota; kingdom Metazoa; phylum Chordata; class Actinopteri; order Cichliformes; family Cichlidae; genus Copadichromis; species Copadichromis virginalis. The sequence goes on along the minus strand of NC_140632.1, from coordinate 4,931,222 downwards.
TTTCCCTTGGGCGCTTCTTCTTGGTGTGCAGCTTCATACCCGAGGCCACACGGGCACATTTAGTATCACCCAGCAGGGCGCTAAGCGTACAACGAGTATCGGTTACAGTGATAAGGTGTAGGGTTTGTTGGTTTTTTTTAACACACTGCAGAATAGTTTTAGTATCCATTCCCAAAAGCTTCTGGGATATGTGAGTTGAAGAAGACTTTAGAGTCACCTTCAAAAATATTGCATCAGACTAACGAAGATCTCCTTTGTGCTATGCAGACTGCGTGAGACAGAACCACTGGTTAGTACCATTATTATGAATTTCCACTATGGGTCACAGATTTAGTCTGACCGGAGGCCATTTATGAATCTGCCCCCCTTCCTTTCCTCATAAATTACAAACCTAATCAATGCACTGTGTTGTTCACAGCACGTCATGGCTGAATACAGCTGTTGTATGCAGCTGGTCCAACTGGTGGATGCTGCGGCACATTTAACAACTCTTGGCAGAAGCCAACTCGTTAAATTATGCTCTTTTATACTGCCTGAGCTATAGAAGCAGTGTCTGTGTGTGAGATTAGGAAGCCTCCGTTCCCATCCGTGTTCGCAGGGTTATGAGGCCAAGAGAGAATTTTAAAAAAGAGAAAGAGATCTCTTACATTCAAAAGGCAGAAGAGAGCCAAGATCAACTGTGCACGCCCCAATTTGTGGTTCAAAAAAATCGGGAACTTTGCCAGTCCTGAGTCTGCAGGCCGGGCTGTGAGAACTTCAGAAAATTCATGCTGTGTCACATTTTACTTTTCACTTTTTCAGCATCGCTTTTACTTTGGCTGTGGTTAGTGTGTAACAGTCCCATGAGAGAATGCTCAGCTATTCGCAGCAGCTATTCTTCACTGTTATTCTTTGCATGTTTTCAAGGCTTTTTGACCGCGTGATAATAAACCAATTGAGAAATCAGAAGCACTGCTGTTGTTTGCTGGCTCATTTTACAGCTTTTTTTCCCCTGCCGCTTTTCAGCCGCACAGCAGTGCGCTCCTCACACCATATTGCGTCATCCTTTTTTATTATCTCATCAATGTGCCTGCACTAGTTTTATTTTTACACCAGAGGGTGCTCCGTAGCTGCAATGAAAACCATTTCCACCATGCCTGGTTCTGACTAGAGAAAGTCTCCTCAAGTGCTGTGCAATGCTGCAAATATTGATAATGATCTGATACCAAGTAAATACATGGCCAGGACTTTAGGTCACATTATGTAGTTTAAATCTCATACAAACATGCTTTATGTAGTCCTGTGTTGATGGTCTGTTATATCTTACATGTAGCACCATGGTCTTGGAGGAACGGTTTCTCGTTTCATTTTGTACTGTAACTTGACATGATCTGCCATAGACTATTAATCAAACAGATGGGATATTCAACACAACATTTTTCAAAGTGCATGTCTCATGTCTATTCGTTTCATCCCCCCCAAGATCTTTTAATTTAACACAATTCAGTGGGCTACATACTGACATTCATAGATAGATAGATGGTATAGGTATTATTATAGGTGTTATCAGTGTCTGTATTGATCTACCAACTTCTAGGCTCCTGGCTATTTGCTGGTCCTGTATTATCTCCAACAATGTTTGGCTCTTTTTAAAAAAACAAAAAAACAAAACAAACAAATTGAATTATTTTTATTATTTGCAGATATCAGATGAAGGGGGTCCCAATACAGGTAAGAGTGATGCCCTTTATCATGGCCCACTGAAAAGGCTCTCCTACCTGCTGCAAATGACTTAAAGATTAAGATCCAACCTCTTATGTAGTAATTCAGTTGTCTGAGGTGATGGCAAAGTGCTCGTGTCAGGTCATGGACCAGCTGGTGTATGTGTACGATGAGTACCCCCAGTCGGTGGAGAACAACTACATACCTCATTGTGTGGTGGTTCGCCGATGCTCTGGTTACTGTTCGGGTGAGGAATTCAAGTGCCTTCCTACCCTCGAACGCAACGCCACTCTGCAGGTGAATCAAGTTCTGTTCACATCAATTGTATTTATGTAACACTACAACAACAGTCGCCTCAAAGCACTTTATTGTTAGAAAAAGACCCGACAATATTAGCAAGAAAACCCCAACATTCAGACGACCCCCTGTGAGCAAACAATTGGTGACAGTGGGAGGGAAAAAATCCCTTTTAACAGAAAGAAACCTCTGCCAAACCAGGCTCAGGGAGGGTTAGCCATCTGCTGTGATCGGTTGTGTGACCATGTAGCAGAGAGTCAGAGATTAAAAACAAGTAATGATGATATGCAGAGCAGTGTATAATAGTCAAAAAAGGTGAGTGACAAAGAAAAACTGAATCATGGGAAGCCCCAGCTGATTAGACCTATTGCAACATAACTAAGGGAGGGTTAAGGATCACCTGATCCAGCCCAAACTATAAGGTTTATCAAAAAGGAAAGTTTTAAGCTTAATATTAAAAATAGAGAGGGTGTTTGTCTCCTGCCTCCAAACTGGTTCTACAGAGTGGCCTGAAAGCTGAAGGCTCTGCGTCCCATTCTACTTTAAATACCCTAGAAACCTTAAGTAGGCCAGCAGTGTGAGAGTGAAGTGTTCTGTTGGGGTTGATATGGTATGATGAGGTCTTCAAGATATGATAGCGATATTATTCAAGACCTTGAGAAAGAGTTTAAATTTGATTCCAGATTTAATGGGAATCCAATGAAGTGAAGCCAGTATTGGAGAAATATTTTCTGTTTAGATTCAGTGTTTACCTTCATGTAGAGTTTCAGCTTCTTCTTTTTTATTTTCTCAGCTGAAGATTTCTTCCCAAGAACAGCCCGTGGAGCTCACATTTCTAGAACATCAGCAGTGTCAATGCAGGTCCTTTACTGAAAACCTCATCTTTCTATTAAACACTAGATCCAAGATTATTAGTTATGCCACAGCTGACTTCTAAATGTGTCTGTGGTTTGTTTCTTCTCTTAGAGACCCTGAGAATCTTCCGTACTATGAAAGATCAGTAATTAAGTCAGTAAGTAACACAGTGAGTAATGAGTGTTTTGTCTATCAGAGTTGAAAACATCAATATTTCTGATGTCTTTCTCCTGCAGCAGCAGCAGCAGCAAGTCCACTGAGAGCAGACCTCGGAGGAGGAAACATACCAAGAAATGGCTGTAGAAAGTAAGAGACTGATTGCTCCCCTGTGGCACTCACACACACTTTTCTTTTTAAATGATGTTTGGGCATTTACAGCTACATTCATCAGTGTTTCCTCCCCTTTGCCAGACCACCAAGGGCAGCAAAGCTAAGCAATATCATAATAGTCTGGGTGCTGCTGTGTTGCTCTTCCCTTTGATGACCCTGGATAAATTCAACAAGTACTTCTGATGAGTCTGTGCTTCTGTAAGGTCGCGAAGTATTTGCAATAGTCCAGGGTTACTGATAGTCTGAAGGTTAAGTTTAAAAATCTTTTATCGGAGAGAAAAAAATATCATGCATGAGGAAGCGCCGAGGCTTCTATATCTACATTCTTAGTTACAGCAGGCAGCCGAGCCTCTGAGCGCACAACTCTTCACTATGTTTGCACTAACTCATAGGTTTTTGTTTTTTTTCTGGCATTTGGGGATAACGGTTCCACTCTGACTTTGAAATCGCATCTGACAACATGTTCAAATCTAACCTCTACGCAGGGGAAGATACATTTTATTTATCAGGATTTCAATAAATCCAAGCAGTTCAGTCCCAGAGCAACAGCAGAGCCATCATTTTACAGACAGATCAGAGACACTACCAGCTCTCTCTCTCTCTAATGTGCTTTTTTTCTTTTATTATTGATTTTTTTTACAAGGGGAATTATTATGTAATGAGCAGTAAATTAATGCACAATTACAACTTTGCCTCAAAGAGTGAAATGGGTACATTGTAACCAACAGCATCAGGTGGCACCTTATGAAGTTGCTCTGCATAATGGCCTCCTCATACATTCAGATTTTTCAAAAATGTGCCTCCGAACATGAGCTTGATGCTTCAAATTTATAACAGAAAACCTTGGTTGCTAATGGCCGGTGTGAGATTTGGAAAGAAGTCTGTGTCTGTACTGCAGGTAAACAAAAGAAACGATGCCACTAAGTAGCTCTCTGCAACTGTTGCACGCAGAAATCGCTCCCATAATAGGCTCGTCTTTTCATCACCTCCTGAAAGGAACTCTTATTATCAAATAAATTCATGCAGTGAAAGATGAAATCCACAGTCTTTTTTTTCTTTTTAGGGCAAAATTGCATTGGGTGAAACTAACATAAGAGGTGAGGTGTGCAAATGTAGTCTGAGCAGTCTCCGCTGGGTGAATCACTTGGATGTCTTCCAAAGTCACAGCCTCCTTAGTAAAGGAGAAATTCATTTTGTCACTGTCTGAACTGTGGTAACACAAGAAGGGAATTTCAATTTAGAAGCCTCAAGAGGATATGAGTTTTTAAACTTGATACTAGCTTCAGCTGAGCACGGTGATCATATCATCAGAGCCAGTAGGATCTGCAGTGACTGAGTTGGGTCTTTTAAGTACTGGCTTGAAAATAACTTAGGTTGTTTCGGGGGGTTTTAAGTTTGAAGTTGTGGTTTCCTGGTCTTACCATTACCAAAATTCCCCTACTAAACCACCCTTTGGACTTCAGTTTGTCTGCTTGGTGGTGGTCTGCAGGTTTTTCAAACAAAAGCAGCCGAGGAACACGTGTGGTCTCGGTGTTCTGCCTGTTCTGGTCATGATTTGTACGCCGTAACTCAGGCCTGGAGAGCTGCTGTCTCGCAACCCACTGTTTAGTGGTCCGGGGACCACACAGTTGCAGCACAGCTTTAATTTTTTCCATCAGATTCAGAAGGCTGAACTATATTTGCAACTTGAGGGACATAAATATTCTCTTTGATGTCGTCATGTGAACGTTTAGCGAACGTTTGAGTGTTGACTTTGTTTGTCCAGGAGGATGATTTACCTTTAATTTCTAAGAAACTTCACTTTAGACCGTGGCGCTGTCTGACCTCGCAGGCGCTGTCGGCTTGTTTTGTAATCAATCGTAAAATATCAGAACTGCCAACTTAGTGGTGATGTGCAGGGCTGAGATTGAATTTAGCACATCAGTGGGTATCATAGCATTCAAATCCCATTTGAAATTTGAGGATTAGTTTGGGATGTGACATTAAAAAAAACACTCAACCTCATAGACATCTAACTATATAGGAGGGAATGGCTCTACATATGCTCAAGTTATCTTGAAAGGGGCAAGCATTGGATGCAGTGTTTGGGTGGTTTCTGCTTTTTAATGTTAACTAAACACCTGTAAAACTTCAGGACTATTTTTCTTCACAAGTGGACACAAAACAAGGTGAAAACCTTCCATTTTGTCATCTGAGGAAGCTTTTTATACTCTCCAGTCTCATATTGACTTTAACGTCCAGAGTTTTATAGATAGAGCGGGATTGGACACAAGCAATTCGGAACATCTTTATTTAAAATAATAATTTAACCCCTTCATTCGTATGTTTCTGTCTTTTTAGGTGCCAGTTCCAGACAAGAAGATCACTCTTCGCTGATTTGCACCTGGTGAATATGGAGTGGTGAACATCACATATCTCCATCCATTCCCATATATTTTATAACTTATATACTGTTTTGTTTTGGGGGTTTTTGCTGAGTAATCACCAAAGCAACCCTAACCCTGGATGTGTACAGTTCCTTTGGCCATGGCCTCCATTTTTCCGTTTTCATCTATTTATCTTTTCACTTTAAGCTTGCTGCTGTGTTACGTTTTCAAAACAGACACAGTATACAGAACACATACAGAATAGGATCAGAGATAATGGCTGGAATGCTTTGAGCTTTTCAACCAGGTTTAAAGCCTAAATCCATCCCTTAAGTGTTTATTAACTTGTCAGCTTAATGGCATGTGGTGTCTTTGTGATTTTTATTCTGCTGTCTGCATTTTTGTGCCATTTGTATATAAAAGAATATTTATATATGTATCTATTTTGTTCACAATGACTAAAAATAAAAATAAAAATATAAAAAGTGAGAACCCCCCCCCCCAGCCAAGTCATTATTATTATTATTATTTTAATCCTATATCATGTTTTTATCATGGAAAATGATCTTTTTCTGATCGGAGTCTATCCCAGCGGTGATAGGAGGAAAGGTGGGGAACACTCTGGATAGGTCGCATGTTTATCCCTCTGTGGCGTGGTGTTAACCTCAAACAACAAACCAGAATTTTTTGGGTTATTGCAGTGTCCATTTAATTTAATGACTGAAGGCAACCTATTGTTCAGTAAAATGAGGAGGAGATGAGGGACTGACCTTTGACCTGGTGGCGAAGCACTCTTGTCAGGAACAAAATCCACATTGGATGTGGTGCCAGCTACTGCCAAGACTAATATTATTTTTACAAGTTTAAATTAAAACCTATGAGCATGTACACAAATATATAAAGAAGTATATTTGGTTGTTTGTAAATAGATTTTGATATAATTAGTTTCCTAAAACAGCATTTGTTTAGGGGTTTCTTACCTCAGGGAAACATTATGCAGTTAGATCACTTTTCTTGGGGCAAAAACTAAAGCAGAGGTTCTGTTGTTATGGAAACTGATTGCTTTAGGCGCCACCCTGCTACCATTGATCCGATGATTGTCTTGCTAACAAGCTGTTACAGCATATAATACCCAGGTGATCTTTTGAATCAGGCGTGTTGGAACAGGAACTGGAGTCCTCATGAGAACCTCTGTGTTAATGTTTCGAGAGCACTGGGTGGTGGTGTGTATACATAGTCAAACCAACCACTAATATGAACTTATACTAACTTCGGATCAATTCAGTTTTACTTATATAACACCAAATCACAACAGCAGCCACTTCAACATGCTTTATATTGTGAGGTAAAGACCCTACAAAAAATAGAGAAAATCCCAAACATCAGACGAATCTTTATGAGCAAGCGCTTGGAGACAGTGGGAAGGAAAAACTCCATTTTAAAAGGAGAACCAGACTCAGGTAGGGGTGACCTGCTGGAGGGGAGGGGAGGGGACGAAAGACACATTCTGGAAGACAGACAGATTTGAATAAATAAGGATTAAATGCAGAGTGGTGTATAAACTGCTCTGCACAGAGAGTGAAAAGAGGGGAGTTCCTGTCAGTGCTGTCACTGGGCACAAGAACTGTGATTGGACAGTTAGGGTTATTCTCTCAGTGAGGACAGTGAACTTACCCAGAGTGAGAGCGAGTAAAAGTCCCCAGCATCAGGTTTTAGGAACAGTTTTGAGGAACAGATTCAGAAAGTTCCACATAGTATATATAATGTCAGACACAAACAAACACACTGGCCAACAGACTAACCCATGCTGAATGAACGCACACAAACACACAGTTTGGCTGTTGGATGAAGTGTTTGTATGAAAATTAACTTGTTGTTTGCTCAGAATAAAAAATTGAATAAATCGCTTGTTTAAAAAACATTCTGTATCGTGAATTGTTTTGTAAATTTAACAATAACTGACAGTAACATCATCAGGCTAAGATTTCAGGGAATATAAAATAAAACATATTTGCTGGGATGAAAAAGACATAATTCATGTGTTGGAGAAGCTAGGCAAACCAAAAAATCAAAAATGATGCTTGTTTTCTTTTCGTATAGTGTATTGCATGTTTAAAAAAGAAATATTGCACACGTCTGTGTGTGCATGCTGCACCTCTAGGCAATTTAGGAAGTTGTATTAGGCTGTCAAAGACGAAATTACTGCTGTGCCTGACTGACTGGTAAATGCTCACTGCAACATGCCGGTGAGTTTCATCACTTAAAGAATAGGATAGAAGTCTTTTCCGGTCCCCAGTTTTCAGGCACGAAATTGTAATGTGTAGGTCCGACTGATGCTTCCCAGGGATCCACGAATCTCTGGGTTGCACGGTGGGACTTCAGTGACACAGGCTTGATCAGTCCATCTGGTAGGTATTCCACAAGATTGGATCTAAAGAGTTTAAACATGGGGGAAATTCTTCGTATCTTTTATAATATTTTTTGTGTGCATTTCTTGAACCAATCCCATGAAAATTATGTTTTTGGAGTGAAACTGCGAGGCATGTGATTGCCATGTACCTAAGTGGTTCCTGGAAAAGTCCAATACTCAAAGTTTCCACTAAAATAAGACAATCAGTATTAGCTACTTTTCATGTCTTCTTCACCTGGTGGTTTTAATGTTGTTTCCGGTTAGTGTAGAATGTATTAGTACATTAGCACGTAGTCATTTTTTTAAAGTACTGATTTTCTAGTTATTCTCTGACCAAAATCAACCATGCAGGGACAGAAAATGCACAAAATGGCTAAGAATCACAAGAAAACTATTGCATAATTTAACAAAGAGTCAGCAAACTTAGGATAATTCTTTACATGCAGTATTTTTGTTTTTTTGTCATGAACACCGAATACACGAATGGTGGTTTACTGTGAAACATAGTAAGGTCATGAAATAAAACCCACTCCAATTCTTAAAAAAAAAAACCTAAACCCCCTCTCTGTTATCTAGATTTGCAGACGATTAGGGTCTGTAATGTGAGGACACTATAAGACCTTTATCTGCAGAAAACAGTGTGCAAAGAACAGGCGAGTACTGTCCATCCATTCGCTTATCCTTCTCAGGGTCGCGGGGGGCACTGGAGCCTATCCCAGCTGTCCTAGGGCAAGAGGCAGGGTACACCCTGCACAGGTTGCCAGTCTGTCGCAGAGCTAACACACACAGAAAGACAACCATTCACACCTATGGGCAATTTGCATTAATCAATTAACCTATCCCTACTAAGTGCATGTCTTTGGACGGTGGGAGGAAGCTAGAGTACCCAGAGGGACCCCACGCAAACACGGGGAGAACATGCAAACTCCACACAGAAAGACCCCGGCCTGATGGCGGAATTGAACTCAGGACCTCCTTGCTGTGCGGCAACAGTGCTAACCACCATGCCACCGTACTGTTATTCACTTATTTGTATTGCATACAGGGCCTTTCAGGTTCATGTGAGATAAGAGTGTGGTTGAAAGCAACGCTTCCTTATATAGTATTTCACAAATGTGGATTATCAAGCTCACTAGACAAGGAGCAAGCATTTAATGAATTAAATCAGTCATCACTGAATTCTGAATTCATAGATGAGAAATAAGTACCATGTATTACTCTCTTTATGCCCCCCCCCCAAAAAAAAAACAAACAACAACAACAACAATAAAAACAAAAACAAAAAAACAAACAAAAATTGAGTAGTTAGAAGTTTCAAAAATGTTTCTGAATTATGTTTAAATGCATTTTAAGCAAATATTGAAACAGAATGTGTAGTGTCACATTCAGTGTCACAAGTCCCCAAACGAAAAGTTATTAAAACATGTTAACATAGGAAAGGACGTCACCTGGAGTGAGCACTCAACCCTTTTCTGGATCTAATTCTCCTCCCAGCTGCTTCACATTTGGCTGCAACCTGCCTCCGTGTGAGCTGAAGGTTTCTGCACATTTAAGCCAACAGAATCACATCATCTGCAAAAAGCAGAGATGACATTCTGACAACACCTTCCATGCCTTGGCCGTACATTGAAATTCTGTCCATAAACAGAAATGGTGTCAAATGGCAGCCAGTGTTGTGCAGTCCCACATCCACAGAGAAAAACTCTGACTCATGACTGGTAATGTGACCCAAGCTCTCACCAGAGTTATACATGGAACAGATAACCAGAATATATAAAATCATTCCTGGTACCCCATACTCTTTACAGAACATGCAGGGGGATGCAGCTGAATCCCTTCCCCAAGTCTACCACATGTAGACTGAGCAAACTCCCACGCACCTTTGAATATCCTTCAGAGGACAAAGAGCTGGTCCAGTATTCCACGACAAGAACAAAAACCACATCTTTCCTCCTTCCTCCTTCCAAGCAAAGCTAAGAAGGGTGATCCCCAAAGGTTGGAACACATGTACCAGCCCCCTTTCGTAATGAGAAGAACGTCTGCAAGAACCACCACCCCAATCTGCTAGTTCAGTGTGACGGCTCCTGACGTCCACCTAATGTCAACAACTCCACAATATTTACAGCCTTGAGAAACTCAGGGTGAATCTCATCCACCCTGGAAACCCTGCCATTAAGGAGTTGTTTAACTATGTCAGTGACCTCAGCCACAGGGACGTGGGAAGTTGTCCTCTTTGTCCTCAGTCTCAGCTTCCACTGCAGGTGTGTCAGTTGAATTGAGGAGATCTTCGAAGTACTCCACGACCTGGCTATTGAGGTATTGAAGACATGTGACCGTGGCAATATCTTATCCGCCACTTTGTGACAACCATGGTGACGATATGGGACCAAGTGAATAAGTCCCCAGCTACACAGGCCTAAAGACTGGTGGTTGTCAAATATGATGGACAACACTTGAGCAATGTCTGGATGATGCCATGTGTAGTCAGCAGCACAGTATACAATGTACATGGGAAGCCTCTTTGTCCTCTGAATGAAAATCCAGCTCCATGGTCTCACTGAACTCCTTCCACACCCGGGTTTTTCTTCAGCCACTCCCATGAATGTACTCTGCTTGGCTTGCTGGTACTTGTCAGCTCCCTCCCAAGTCTCCGCTGCCTCCTAAGCTATACCAAGTTTCATAGGATTCATTCTTCAGCTTGACTGCCCCCTTTTCTTTCTGGGGTCACGTGCAATGCAAACAAGCACCTTATAGCCATTACTCTACACAAATTGTATTCAAATTAAGATTATAAAAGTAGTTTTAACTTTTCATGTTATCCTTTTGGTCACAATTGTACGCAAGAATAAACCACGTTTTGTTTTTGGCTGTTGTTTTACATGTTTTTCTATTAAATTATTTTAAACGAAATAGGTACTGATTATTTTAAATGTTTACACATGAGCATTTTCCTTCTCTTATGAGATTGTGTGGCTTTGTCTACTCATATACGGCACACTTAAGGCCTCTAGTTCGTTCCGAGGTTCTCGTCTTTTGTTTATTTCTTCAGACATGCTGCAGAGGAGACTTGAGCTCCTTGGGTTAGCTGCAGGCCAGCCACGATATTATGTAATATAGCCTAACAGATCACTCTCACGTCACTGGATTCCCCAACGGTGCATTTGAGATGCCTACGCTGTACAGTACACCTCTAACTGCACAGCGAACACAATGTCCTTTAACTTGCCACACATTTGGCAGCGGTCACGTTTTTCAGCTGCTGGCGCCACTGTCCAATCAGAGGCAGGAGAAGTCTAGGTGGGCGGGCACTGTAGCTAAGAGAACGTGACGTGGCTGACACTCCAGACAAGGGCACGCCTTTAACTACCAAATATGGCACAGTGGCTCTAACGAATATACCGTCCTTTGCATTTCGACGTATTTGAACAATGGCTGCTATATGAGGTGACCAGAAACTCATCCACCATCGGTTACCAGCTTTTGACTTTGAACCTCAAAGGGGATAATTAAACCTATCTGCTATAGGCGGCTGCCACCGTGCTCCACATGTGACCGAGCAGACAGGGCAGGGAGGGGCGGTCTGTCTCGTGTACGGTACCGTGGACCAGCGAGTTCTAGTCAACGTATCTGGGCAGCAGCACCAGCGACCCCACCGAAGAGAAGTTGTTGAGTTGCAGCTATAGCCTCTACCCGGATATACGGTCGTATACGTCGGCTTTAAGGACTACGACGTTTAAGCAGCACCAAGGACGAAGTAGGTGTATTCGAAGTTTTAAACGTTTTGCGGTTTTTTGTGTGTGTATACTGTCACTACTAATAGTGACAGTATAGTACTAGTGCGAGTTGACGCTCTGACGTTAGCTTGGCTATCAACCTTTGGTTAGCGTAAACAATGGTTAGCTAGTTGGTTAGCTTAACGTAGCTAATCCTGACTGTAATAATGAGGTCGTCTATTTTGCGTTTCACAAGTGTTCTTTGTCTTATTGTAAGTTACTTTAAACGGTAGTTATTTATCCCAAAGAACTACCCTTCATCGCATGCACTGTAATAGCTTTATTTAGTGACTGTATTTATCTATGTAGATTGGGTACAGCTGAATAATTTGACATTTATATTTTATGCAGGCGAAGTTTTCTTGTATTTCCATTTAGTTACGTTAATCACACACGTTTTGGGTGAAATATAAATAAAAGATGACCCAATGGCTAATATTGTGGGTTTGTGTTCTTATAAATTCAGCTGGAATTGTTTAATGAGGTCAAATGAATCTAAAGCACCCACACCAAGAAGAGGGAGTTGTTTATTACAGTCTTAAAAAACTTTATGTCTATGTAACTGGTCGCGTCAGCTAAAAAGATGACCAACAGTGTCTATTTCTGACTTTACAACTTTATGTCCTGCCATTGCTATGTAAAGAGGGCCTACTTAGTGTTGTCTCAGCTTTCGCCTTTGATGTGCTGATGTAGTTTTGTGAAAGCTTCCGGAGAGCTGGACCTTGTCAGTGCTGCGGGAAGAGCGATGACCACAAAGAGGAAGGCAGAGAATCACACCAGGGCAGGAAACCTTCCTGTCATCATGAAGCCTGGACGCTCCCAAGCTGATTCAGAGAGAGACTCTGGCTTTTCAGGTTTAGTTACACTCCTTCATATCAAAATATTGAAGTGTTTCTGAAGATGACATTTAATTTGAATTGAACCCCAATTAACCCCTTTCATCTGATCTATAGATGCGAGCTCAGAGCACATGAGCACGATGGACACCACAGATTCTGAGGATTCACCACACCCTGTTGTACAGCAGGGACCACGGACCACTGGCTCAGGGACCCACCCTTCTGGACTTGCAGTGGTGGGTGGGCTCTCTCCCATGATCATCATGAACAATGTCCTGCTCAAGCAGGTAATTTGGGGAAAGACTTCATTATAAAACCACAATATTCCAACGAGAAAAAAAAAAGCCAAACAAAAAACCCCCAAAATAAATAATCTCTTGAATTCCATTCACAGTATCAAACCAAGAACTACGTTGTCTTAATTATGCCTTTTTTTTCTTATGGCATCTGAAGAATTTCATTAGGAATAGTGGTGTTGCTCTTAATTGTGTTTCGGTGATACCAACATGGTGTTTTGATAAAGTACAGCTTTCAAGGATTTGTCTTCATAAAATGTAACTGTGTGCATCTCAAGCTTATTTTTTTTTGCCTTGTTTTTCCAGTTTATTTTAGCAGAAATAATAAATTCGGGTGCACTGATTGGGTCACACTTGTTTTTCTCCTAAGGAATGAGCCACATGTCAGGGCCTGACATTAAAGTCAGAAATTGGTGGGCCAGGCCATCTATATTGACAAGGAAGTTGATTTAGCGATATTTGTGTGCAAAAGATTTATTTCAGTGCCCCCAGAGATGGCAAGTAACTGGATGTGTGAAAATGTGTGACAGAGAATATGGGGGAGCTACTGAGAAAAGCGAAACGAAAACCTTATTTGCTAACTGTAATTCTGTGGTTTCTAAAACCATTTTCACACATGTTCTGTAGCTTTGAGCTTTTCTAGACATTAGCAGACGGGGACACATGTGAGAACACAAAGTCAGAAGTGGTCAGGTCAAACATTAAATGATTGGTAACCTAGTAGAGCACTGTGTGATGCTTGATTGTGCACAGGTATTTGCATGGTGTAACCTCAGCGAGTGGGTGTCATGTGTATTAGCTCCGGCGCCTACACCTATAACACTGTATCATTGTATTTCCTGTAATGAGAGCACATCTGAAATGGACTTGGGTCTGTATGTGTTGTATGAGAAAGGGTAACTTAGGATGATGTTTTGACCTGATTCTTCCAACATTGTCCCAAGGTTGTGTGTGAAAACTGCTTAAACCCACTGAAGACTGGAGATTCTGCTAGTGATGGCAAGTGGAGAATGACAGCTGTCTCATAAATATGTCCTTTTTGGGTTAAAGTGTGGTATGTAGACTTGTACTGTGTGGGTACTCTTCAGAAAGAAATGAGATGATCACACAACAACTGGTTGCTATGTGAGCACCCAGGAGCTCCTTAAGGGACTGTATGAGCTGTGATGCTGACCTGATTTTCAGAGCTTTCAATATCCCTCTTGTTGTTTGCAGCCTGGAGAGAATCCTCCTGCTCTGAAGCCCTGGGGGTTTAGTCCAACTGTGGAGGTGGTTCAGCAGCCTCAGGTGGTCTTTATCCAGCCTGTGGTTTCTCGTCAAGCTTCCTCAGGCACCAAAGAGGCCAACTCTAAACACAGACGCCCTAAGAAGTATTTTCCAATCCTAAAATCCTACCCAAAGATTGCCCCACATCCCGGGGACAGCTCTAGCTCCTCAGGAAGAGGAACTGCCCCCTCAACTTACTCCTCCTCTTCTTCTTCAGGGTCAGAGAAATGTAGTACTTTGACCTCCATCACTCGGGAACACTGTCAGCGAGAGAAGCCACAGAGAAGTTTATGTAATAGTGCTGGTAACTCTGGCCCAACCACTCCTGGTCTTCCTGCAACCCCCACCACAATGTCTCCTTTGCTCCAGAGCAGATCATGTCTCTTAACAGGAGAAACCAACACCACTCCTGTGAGGGAGAGGCCTTCATCGGCTGTCAGCCAGGCAGACTGTACGACTTTGCTGTCTTTCAGTCATGCTACTGGATCCAAAAACTTTACACTCCCTGTTTCCCCAGCGGTCGTCTCACTGAGTGAAGGTAACGACAGTGACGGTGATGCTGACACAAGAAGGAAGCGCTTCTGCAACACTTACAACATCCTGAGCAAATCTGGCCTGCTAGACATCACACTCCGTACCAAGGAGCTCCTCAAGCAGAACCAGCGCACGCAGAACGACATAGACCGGCTGAAAAAACAAACAGACCTCTTTCTTCAGGCTCTGCGGAGCGGAGACACCAGCATCTGTGTTAAACTGCAGGCCACTCTTTTGGAAGAAGACAGAGAATGAGAAAGAGCGATCTGTTCAGTCCAGTTTAAAAGCAGATTAGACCTGAACTAGGCCTTCATAGTAATCCTATAGACTTGAGATGGGAAGGAAGACAAGGATTGGTGGTTGGTTGCATACAGAGACAGATGGACCGAAAGTAATGCGTGCCCCACAATACACACCCACCCCCCGGACTCTCAGATAGGCAGCATGCTGTGGCCTACATTTAGGCTGCCGGCTGCCTTAGGGCCCTGACACACCAAGCTAACCTAAAAAAAAAAAGTTGGTGTTGACTTTTTATTGTCTCTCATTTAAGAGTCGCACTCATTGTAACATTATAGGAGGCGGCCAGCTGGCCACCAACGTGCACATGTGTTGTGCACCTGTATGAGGGGAAATATTTATTGAAAGAAACAGTCGGTGTGCTAAGATTATAAATTGAAAATACAAAAACACCCTTATAAATTTTTCGGTGGACATTGTACACTTTGCTGTCAGCCTGTAGTTTCTGGGTTTTTTTTTTAGAAATCTTTAAAAAAAAAAGGTGAAAAACGCAATGTATGGGTCAACAGCCTGTCTGCGAAGGACACGCTGCAAAAATGACAGCTTTGGACAGCCACATACTTCAAGTGCTGACTGCTGGACTACTATTGGCTTGTTGTGTTGGGGACCAAATAAGGCAGACGCAGCTCAATGTTCTTCCTCACTGAGCCGGACTAGATCTCTTCCACTGAAGCTGTGTCCGTGCTGGTGACAATTTTAGCAATCAAAACTCAGAAGCTCTAAGAATTTCTTCTCTCAGTGTAGTTGTAGTACAACAAAGCTTAATTTAAATCCTGACACTGGTCATTTAAATCTGGATACAACATGAGAAGGTGTTTGAAAAGAGAATCTATGTATAAATCAGTCTGATCATATGTCTTGTAGCAAAAATTACTTGCATCATTCATGGTAGTTGTCTTTTGCGTTGCTTGACAGACACGAAGTTGACAGTGAAATTCAAGTCCAATTGAGTTCATGCAGCAGTTACAGTTGCAACAAAAACTCTGACGGTTTCTTGTGTCACACTGAATGTGTTCAGGGCTTCTTCGCCTGTCAGCGTAGTCAGACTTACATGTGCCTACACAGTGTCTTTTGTTGAAGCTCAATTTGGAAAATGTGAGTTGAAAGTTATGGTGTGGCCAGTTGACAGTTAAACTTTGTCTTTCCCATCATGTTGATGGCAGATGTTCCTGTGTGAACTGTCTTCATGGCCATTTAAATGCTTCCCTGACATCCCTTTGTAAATGTTTTTGTTTTTGGCTTTTTCCACTTGTAGTTAAGGCCTGTTTGAGTGTAAACAACACATGGCCGTAATATTAATATTTCAATATTGACTGCCTTCAAGAGCAGAGTTTTTCCTGTATGTTTACATGTGTTTATAGAGCTACTTTTTTCCAACTTTTTATTGTAATTTTTTTTTAGTCCACTAATAAAAACCCCATCTTTTAGAACTCTTGATGAAGACCAGTCGTTGTGCATAAATGGCCTTTCAAAATCCAGATATTTTTAATGTACAGTTAAGTTTAAGTTTCTCTTTTGTAATCATGGCCTTAAAATCCAAACCCAGTGTATGTCAGATAACTTTGCATTTGCACTAAGAAATGTAAAAGTAGCTCTGAAGCAATTTCTGGACAGAAATTAATGGCAGCTATGATACTGTAGCTTTTTTTGTTTTGTTTTGTTTTTTACATGAAGTGTATTACAACACATAAGCACACTACTAATCTATACATATGACTTATGTAGTATAACAATAAATAACATTTTCATCTTTTCTATTACTGATAGTTTCTGCAGTGTTAAGTGTTTTTGTACATTGTGCATGTGATTGTGTAATATTTGATGTGACGGTTCTGTTCCTACAGTGCTTACGTTGACTTAAAATGGTCTCTTAGTGCAGAGGGATACTTTTATATACCTTCTGTTTAAACTTGCCATCTAAGCATGAATACGGTTTATTTAAAATGTTACCATAAAACGTGGAGGTGTCTGTCACACAAACAAAAACTCAGAGGTTTGGTTTCTTTCTTGAATGAATTGTTGGTACTCTGCAAAACAAAAAAACATGACGTCTGTATTGTTGCGCATTTGTCATGTATTTGCTTATTTGGAGTGCTCTCAGCCTACATCTTGTGTTTTATCAGTAGGCAAACATGTAAACACTTCTGTCCTCAACTCTCAACATCGCAAATATTTTGACTCTGGGGGAAGTGCCAGCTGCAGATTACAAGTTTCTAAAGTGAACACAGTAAATTCTTTGATTTGCTTCCTTCTTAAGCTACTCCCAAACCAAATTTATAATGTGAGTTTAGGGAGGTTGCGCTATCTGACATCCAGCCTTTTAGGTTGCACTCAAGACTTTGAGGTCATCCAACTTACTCCACCCACTTTCTTACTGCAGTGCACCAATTTCACTGTCAGCAACACAGATACAGATGCATCTGCATCAACAATCTTGGAAGGATTTAGTGGCTTAGCGTCTCTCCTACTGAGAGTGCTGTGGTTATTGTGGCTGGATAAATGACTGCTTGACCCTCAGAAATCATATTTTCCATATAATCTGCAACAAAGTTCAGATGAGTTTTGAAACTCTTCAGCTCATGGCCTTGTAAAACAATTTGTAAAAGTCGACTTTGTAATACATAACACAGCTTCCCACCCCACTCCCTCTGATCCTTCTGCGATTGTTTGTGACCTTATCGTCCAGCATGCAACAGTTTGGAGTATTTTCCTGACCTTTGAGTCTGCTCTTTCAGATCCTTTGTACTCGAGACAGCTGTATTGAGAATAAGTTGTTTCGAAGTCGCTTTGGCTCTAAATGAAATTCCTGACTTGTAATCAGTTATTTACTCCCACTTTATCTCAAATAAGCTCCATGTGTCGCCTTGTTTGATGCATTTGGCTCATAAGTTTCCACTGACTTTCTGCAATAACCACAGATGAGATGTCGAGGCAGTGTCACAGTGACATTCTAAACTTTTCTACAATAACAAGCTAAATATGATGACTGGATTATATGGTCTAAAATCAGTAGATGTTAACAGACCCACCATTCAGTTATGAATTCATTTTTTTAATAAATGGAAGAAAACTAAATTCTTCCATGCCGTAGCCTATATATCTAACTTTTCATATGGCTTTGTAATGCTAGATGAGTAATTTGTCTACCCTATGTTCTTGGTGAAAGCCTTATTGAGATACTCGAGCAGCAGGATGGCCGCTACGATTTTGCTCTTTGTTTTTTTAACTCCCCTCAGCCAACAGCAAATACTATCATTTTACAACTGTCTCACTTTCTTCTGTACTTTCAGGTGCTGTCTTTGCAGAATTCCCTTTATTTTTCCTTGGACCAGGTTTCCACCTCGCACTTTTACCCGAGTTTATGAAATTGTTTAAAACACTCTTGACCGATTTGTCCTCGGCTGTAAATGATTCTAGGATAAATTTTGAGTTTGTTTTCTTAACGGTTCACTGCACAGTTCAAAAACAAGAAAGAAAAAAATCTTAAAAATGTCGGGACGGCCTTCTTCTGAAGTTCTAGCTGTTTTGAGGCTGGTTCACTGCCAGTGGAATAAATCACGTATGAAAAGGTCACTGAACTTTCGACTGAAAATAGCACAAAAACGCTCTGTGCTTTCTTTACATGTACTTGTTGCTACCTGCTCGTGCGTAATCGTTGCCATTATCATGTCGCTGTCCAGGTTTCTTTGTGTGGATGAAGTTCCTTTTTGTGCAGATGTGCTTATGTAATGGACTATTTATGTTTCTGATGATACTAGTGTGTATGCCACATGCTGTGTTCCTGATCATGTTGTGTGACTGCAGTTTTTTTTCTTTGTTAAACGGTCAGCTTGTAGAGCAGTACAGTTTGGTAACACTGGATTTTGAGTTGAGTACTGGCAGCTTTGGTTCCTCAGTGCATTTCAGTCTGCCTTGTCACTTTAAAGATGCTGGTTTCAGTTTCAGTAGTACACCAGCAACAACGATGGACAAAAATATATTTAAATATCAGCTCAAATATATATTTTTAGGATCATGCAGACTGAATGTAATGTGCCTAGCTCGCTGTCTTTTTTTTTCCTTTATAAAATGTAAATAGAGGAAGTTGTTGAAGTCCTCATGATACTTTCCAAAGTGGGAAATTTTTGAGTTTTACGTCTTAAAACCTCTGAGGACATGAGACTTGTTATAAGTAACTTGTTATAAAACACTTCAGCTATATCATTCAAAGATCTTATAAACTAAGACTGAAAAGGTTTGATGTTACATGCTTTAGGGCTCTTTTTTTGTACATTTTAAGTTAGAGACTCATTGTTTGTGTAATAAATGTCTTTCCAAAGAAGCTGCTGTGGTTTCTTTCTTTTTTTCCTTTCTACAATTAAACATGTCCATTTGAATGGTAGTGCTGCTTGGTTGACATTTAAAACAGCACTCAGAGGTCACATAGTGAGGAAAACATTGAATTGTATAATCTCAGCTGGAAACAAGATTAGAAACAATGAAACGTGTTGCGTTTCTTTCAGCACACCTCTCTCATCACAAGAGCTGAGTGTGGAAAAAGGAAGTGGTTAAAAATAAATCTCTGCTTTCATGACATAAAAATAAGACACGAACAGAGGGTAGCTGTAGTTTCTTTAATTTTAGTTGGAACTCAGGCTTTACACCTACTTCTTTTAAAGGTGGCCTTTTTACTTGATATGTAATGAACATGAACACTGTTTTTAAATGTTAATAATCCAGTGCCAAACAAATGTGATCAGTATATCCCAGTAAAACAGTCACTTTTTTTCAAGCTTTAGATCCTGTAGACCCTGTTGCCATTAATACTTGCTCCACGGTAGTCTAAAACTAACTGTATGCTAATATCTTATTTATTTTTATGTAAAATGTACTGCATGTCACCACCAGGGAATCTTCGTCATTCAGCTGCAGTCTTCACGGGTCAACATTCTCCATCTCACCCTATCCCTATAGCATCCTGCTCTATCACACCATACCTCTCCATGTCTTCCTTCACTACTTGATCTTCCTCTTTTCCTCTTGCCTGGCAGCTCTATCTTCAACATCCTTTGTCCAGCATACCCAGTATTCTTCCTCTGCACATATCCACGGCCCTCTAACTTTTACTCCAAACCGTTCAACTTAAGCTTTTTACCTCTGATATATTTATTTGTAAAAGGGAACAAGGAAGCCAATAAGCTATTGAACTGACTGAGAGGTCAGTTTTTACATTCAATTACACATCTCTACCGCTAGATGGCGTCGATGACACAGAATGGTTCTTACTGAAAACGCGGAAGTGTCTTAAAATTGATGTATCTGAGCCTCCGTAGCCCAAACCTGCTCTTTGGAGATAAATATACATTAAGTTACTCTTACGCTGTGTCCTGCATACACATCTATTGCAAGGTAAACTGTTTAATATCACCGGAGAATTAACGGAATTGTATAGCTGTCTAGTGTGTCGTCAGCGGGGATCCATCATTTGGGAAAATAGCTCCGGTGGCTAGGTGCTAGCTATGCTAGCTAGGTAAACAGGCAGTGTGCCATATGCCTGTTTTTATCCAGAACAGTTTAGATGGATTTTATTGAGGTTTGGCTACACTTAGCTGCAGTTGCCGAGCATACAGTGGCTCTTTGTGTTTACCAAAAACCTCCGGAGGTTTACCTGACAGCTTTGTCTTGTTGTTGACCGCAGAGCTCGTACCATGGATTTGACTGGAAGATGACCTGCAGCCCGAGCTTATGACTGACAGATTCTGCCGTTCACCAGGTCACATTTGAGGTGTGTATTATTGTCATTGTGCTCGAGCCACTTATACTGACGAGTATTTTCGTTTATTAGCTCAGTGGTGTTATTTCGCCCTGCAGGTTCCACACAGGGTGACCCATGCTTTCTGATGAGCTTGACTCCAAACCAGAGGTAAGCTTGCCATCATTTTCGCCCTCCGAAGGGAGACCACTTTGTGGTGCAGGGATCTGTTAAATAACACACGAGGTTCATCTTTTTTTCCATGCTGTGCCTCTTCTCCTTCCCCATCACTCAGCTGCTGGTGCAGTTTGTGCAGAACGCGTCCATCCCATTGGTGCAGGGTCTGGAGGACTCGGAGTCCAAACACTGCTGCCTGCCTCTGCTGGCCCCTGCTGAGAGCTCCCTGTGCACCCCGCTGGAGCTCACAGGTGAGCACATGCTCACTTCTGTTGTCTTGTCCACTATTGGGCAGAGTAGTGATATTCGTGCCACATCTTTCATTACTACATCCAATCGTTTTGGGTTTTTTTTCATTGTCTAGTAATATTACTACCAGAGCCGTACCTTGTTATGGAGACAGGCGTTTACTCTAGGAAAGCTGGACAGGCGTAGAAGGTCCCTAACCCATCAGCAGGATTGGTATCTGCTCCTTTGTGGAAGGAACAGGATGAGTACTGCCAGAGCTACAAATTGACCTCCAGCAGGCCACTGGTGTGAATGTCTCTGACCAGACAATCAGAAACAGACTTCATGAGGGTGGCCTGAGGGCCTGATGTGCTCTAGTAGGCCCTGTGCTCACTGCCTGGCACCATTGATATATCATTAACGTGTCTCTGGAAGGACACACAGACCTCTAGAGCTTAGCCAATGACACCCTGACTGCCATTAGGTATTGGGATGAAATCATTGGATTTTCAGACCCTATGCTAGTGCAGTGGGTCCTGAGATCCTCCTGGTGCACAACAATGCCTGGCTTTATGTGGTGAAGATATGCAGGCAGTCTCATTCCTTTAACTGGACCAAAATCCAATAGAATACCTCTGGTTTCACCTCAGACTGTCCTAAAGCTCAGTGATGCCCTGGTCCTAAACTGGGAGGAGGTCTCCCCCAAGACACATCCTGTCATCTCATTGGGAGCATACCCCAACGTTGTCAGGCATACATACAAGCACATAATAATAACAATAATGATAATGATAATAATAATAATAATGTATACTTTATTGATCCCTGTGGGGAAATTACTCTCTCTGCATTTAACCATTCACTCAGTGAAGCAGTGGTGAGCCACTGATCAGGCGCCCGGGGAGCAGTGTGTGGGGACGGTACCTCAGGGTAGCTGTTCAGTGGATTCAAATTCCCGACCTTCCGATCATGGGGTGACCCTGCTACCTACTGAGCTATCCCTGCACTAAAAAAAAAATAGCTGACCATTGTCGACAGGATTCGAACCTGTGCGGGAAGATCCCAATGGATTTTTAGTCCATCGCCTTGACCGCTTGACACATTACCCAGTCAACACCAGTATAGATATCCAGCATTTTTTTTCCCTCCACTGATGTGTTTTCCAAGTGTTATTTTGTTTTTATATTATGTTTTTTTAGCAGTGTATATTCACACCAACATTGATACATGTACCTGCACAATTTCTGTTAAACTGATACACCAATCACAGCTTTAATCATAGATTCTTGTTCTTTAATAGAAGATGATGATGATGATAATGATGAAGAAGAATAGAGGACAAAAGATACCTAACCAACAATCTCTGCCATTTCCTGTCTGTGTCATTTAGAAAGAAAATGTAGGTGTAATTGTCTGTAGTGAGTGATGGTTGCGGCGCTGAGCACTGACTGAATCATATACGAGTGTATATGAGTGGCACTAGCTACAGCCGGCCTTTGTGTGTGGAATAGTCACATAAATACGTGTGCCACATTGTTAAATTCAAATGCACTAGTTTGTGAGAAAACATGAAATTTGTTGTCTGTGAAGGTTCTCAGTCATCCAGGTCATCGTAGTCAAAGGAGCTTGCAAAGAAAAGCGTCTGGACTTCTTTAAGTTGCTTGAAGACGTTTCACCTCTCATCCGAGAAGCTTCTTCAGTTCTAAGGTCAAATGGTGGAGAGTCCCAGATATAAACCTAGTGGGAGTTTCCCCCACAGAGGGACAAAAGGACCCCCTGATGATCCTCTAATTGCCTGAGCCAAGGTGTGAAACTGGGTGTGGGTCCCAATCAGCCAGAGTTTCGGGTGTGTTCATTGTGAAACCTGGCCCCACCTTATCATGCGAATTCCTGAGGTCAGATGGCCCAGGATGTGAGTGGGCGTTAAGGCGTCTGGGAAGGGATCTCAAAACTGGATTATAGATGGCAGAGAGTTGGTGTCGTAAACCACCGCCTCTGTTCAAAGATGGTCGCTCACAGTGGACATAGATGGCTTCTTTCACTCCTCTTTCAAACCATCTGTCCTCTCTGTCCAAAATGTGAACATTGGCATCCTCGAAAGAGTGTCCTTTATCCTTAAGATGCAGATGGACTGCTGAGTCTTGTCCTGTGGAGGTGGCTCTTCTGTGTTGTGCCATGCGCTTGTGAAGTGGCTGTTTGTGTCTCTCCAATGTAGAGGTCTGAGCATTCCTCGCTGCACTGTACAGCATACACCACATTGTTAAGTTTGTGTTTTGGCGTTTTGTCTTTCGGGTGAACCAGTTTCTGTCTGAGCGTGTTGCTGGGTCTGAAATACATGAAATTTGTTGCTAATTAAAATTTTTGTCACATGAAAATAAGCATTTAGAAGACCCTTGGCAATAAGAACAGTTCTTCACAGCATTCTGATTGTTTTCATAATATCTCTATCCCTTCAGATTTGCACTGGTGCATTTAACCGTCTATATTTGAAACCTGGAAAGCCTTCCACGGCTGTTGAAAAAGACGGTAAATCATCTCTACGAAAAGAAAGAAAAGCGCTTGCTAGAGATGCTTCAATTTGGAAGGACAGATATTCTTTGTGACACAATGTGTCTACGATTTATTTCTATTTTTTATTAATCTACTTTGAATAAGAGGGGCAGATCTAAAAGAGCAGACAGCACTGATTGTAAATGAAGGCTATATTTGCATTCAGTGTTGCTTATCAAGTTCTATTTTGTGCCTTCTTGAAGTCTCATACACACACTGAATACATTTAGTTATTTTAAATCAGTATTTGAGATGTGCCTTTTTTATAGTATGTTCATGTCTGCTAGTTTATATTCGTGCTATTAAATCAGTACAGTGCACTTGTCATATCTGCGTAAACAGCTCACTGATTATTTACTGTTTGATATTACTTTACAGTAAATGTGTTTTCAATTTGACACAATAACTGATTTCCTCCCCCAGATGGAGGCCTAAGCCACGAGCCTGAGAGTTCCCCCTCCCTGACAGAGTTTGGAGGCGTGTCAGAGCAAAGCTCATTAGTAGTCCAGACGCACTCTCACCCACGGGCTTCAAGCCCCCCGCCCATCCTCCATGACTTACAGCAGTCAGACAACACTTCCTATGTCCTGCTGAACCTTGCAAAAGGTAAACGAACATTAAAGGGACGTCGTTTGTCTCTGCCAAAGTCTGAATTATGTTTTTGCCACACTTGGCATCCATGTTCTTTAGTTCAAATGCTTGAATTTATTTTTGTGACTCACGATTTCTTCCTTTGCAGGCCAGCAAAGTAACGTTAATCCTTTGGTTCTACACTCACTGGCCACTTTGTTAGGAACACCTGTTCTACTGCTTGTTAACACAAATATTTAATCATCCAATCACATGGCAGTACCTCAGTGCATTTGGGCATGTGGACATGATCAAGACGACCTGCTGGTGTTCAAACAGAGCAACAGAATGGAGAAGAAAGGATAAGCGACTTTGAATGTGGCATGGTTGTTAGTGCCAGCCAGGCTGATCTCAGTATTTCAGAACCTGCTGATTTGCTGGGATTTTTCCCACAAAACCTTCTCTAGTGTGTATTGAGATCGACAGACTACGTGACTTTCGCGCGTTGCATTGTAGGTACGAGTGGCAGCAAAATCAAAACACTGCATCAAACACTAGCATTTCCAGCACTGGTAACCATTAATTCTGCATTAATCCATACTTGCATTTTATTTGCCCCAAAAACAGTTATGTACAAAACGAGAACACGGCAGGTCCGTACAAAGACAGACTTGACGAAAAGGCAAAAAAAAAAGCACAAGCAAAAAATCAAAGGAGTGAAAGCGTCAGACCCATACGAGCATACAGAGTAGAGATGGCACGATACCACTTTTTTATGTCTGATACCGATACCGATATCATAAATTTGGATATCTGCCGATACCGATATGAATCCGATATAATGTTTTTTAATCAACAAAACTGTTTTTTAAATATCTTGCTGCATTTTGTATAAGTTCATACTCAAGTTTAAAACAACAACTACACTAAAGCTATTCTGTTATACCTGTATGCAAAAAAAAATATTTCATAGTTCAGCAATACTGATCAATCTAATAAACTTAAACCTACACCATCCTCCCTATTCTGGTATTTTAAAGAGTACTTAGCATAAATATTAAGCAACCTAACTAATAGGGTTCAAACTCCCAGCAACAACAAAAATAAATAAATAAAAAATAGGGAACCACCCCTCACGCTCCACCTTATGATGCTTAATCGACGTAATCAACCTTAATTTGATGCAGTGTGAAAAAAAATGCACAGAAATCAATTATTTTTCAAGAAATATTAAATAGATTCAACATCTTTCTTCAACAAAATTGCAGACTGCACAGATGGTACCTTCCCAAAGGAAAAAGTACTATAGCTTACTAGGGTATATATATTAGACTTAATAGTTACTATATACAGTAATTGACTTCTATTCATTTTACATCAAATTAAAACTTTGGGTGTCAGATAATTATTTATTAAAAGCTCGACATTTTAAATGAGAATAAGAAAGAAAAGTATGTCTTTGTGCCCCCTTTTCCCTGTTCATGCCCTATCGGCCCCCCTGGCTAAACTTTGCTAGATCCGCCCCTGCACAGTTACCAGCGTCAGCTACGTAGAAAAAGATCCTCGAGTAGAAAGTAATATTAAATACATTCAAACAACAGCTTATCAAGCTTAAACGTGCTGCTGTTGTTCAGCCGCTGGTTTCCTCTTTCTGGTGCAAAGTGGGCCAAAAGCAAACTAGAGACACGGACTCGCGACAGAAAAGCCGATCAGCTGATCATTGAGCAGTTTCATGATTGAAGTAGCAGCAGGAAGAGGCAGTCGCTCCATATATCGTTTGTTAAGCTTAACGCAGGAATGCTTTACAAACATTCAGAGATGGACTTACACACTTGCTTTACTTCTCTCGGGATAACTTTGTCGGAGATGAAATGCCGGGTTGCTAGCGAAGCTCCAAATGCTATCCAGACCACGACAGGTCCCGCATGCCACAGCCGCTCTATCACGTGATGCATACTGCTCTGACGTGCTAACGTTCTGAGGTGAGTTACGGCGTGTTGCAAGTTTTGTGAGGTGCTTTCGTGATATTTAATGGATCGGATTACATTTTTTATTTTTCGCCGATATCCGATCCAGTAATTTAGGTCAGTATCGGACCGATACCGATACGTAATATCGGATCGGTCCATCTCTAATACAGAGTGGACTAAAGACGTTAGCGTGCTGCCCAACTTTCATCATGCACATATTTATAATTATATGGTCCTAAGTGTGAGTGCAACACTCACAAAATGTTTAGTAACTTCAGATCCCTGCAACAAGCCCAGGTCCAGTTTACTTTTACTGTTGTAATTTTGTTTTTTCTTTGCGTTGGCCTGTACAGGAGATAATCTATTTGTCATTTCACAACATTTTCGGATCCAATAGATACAAAACAAGTGTTTCTTAATTCATTCAATTGATTGTCTTTATTTATAACTGGCATTATTGTTTCATTCTATTATAGAGTCTTATAAGAAAGAGGCAAAATTGTATTCCATCGTGCTTTATTAGCTGCTTCAGTGAAAAACAAATCAACAATGCAAAAAAAATAATAAAAAATAACCAGATCAAAACAACATACTGGAAAACAGTTATTCATCACTTGATTCCTTCAATACAACACTTGGACACATATATGCAGACTTTTCGTGGCTGTTTTGATCTCGCTCTCTCTCTCTTAACCGATCAAATCTCGCTGTGGTAGCAGCTTTACACTCGGTCTGACCCAGGTTGATAGAGGGGGCCCAGTCTGGATCACATTCCAGCATTTTGTAGGCTGGTTTTCCTACAAAGCACAACAAACATTAGCCCGCAAAGCCACAGTGAACAAAGCAGCATAGCACAACAAATTAAATTCAAATCAATATAGACTTATTTGTAACCTACATCAACAATTATGTTACGATAAATTACGTAATAACTGCAACAGAAGACTTGCCTTTGTGGAAATGCTTGGAGCAGACTAACATGTGAGCTGCAGTGTTCTGAAACGTCATATTTGGTCTTCGAATGGCTGCAATCCAGGCCATCCGTTGGCTCTTTGTTACTTCGGAAACATGGCTTGAACAATTTTTCTTCCACTACAGAATCCGATAAAAAACGATCTCTTTACCCGTCAGCTTCCCGTGGCTGTCATGTGACCGGCTATTGCAGTTAATAATACAACAGCTTCTTGCCATTCTTTGTGTTTCTTTTTATTGCTGTGTGACTGTTTTCTTGTGAAAGCCTGCGTGCGCTAGTACCGCTTGCCACTCGTACCTACAATCCTTTGCGGTTTTGACGTAACATTTTCGATCTCTATAGAGAATGGTCTGAAAATATCCAGCAAGCAGGAATTCTCTGGGTGAAAATGCCTTGTTGATGTCAAAGGTCAGAGAAGAATGTCCAGACTGCTTCAAGCAGATAGGAAGGTATCAATAGCTTAAATAACCACTCGCTGCAGCCAAGAGCAGAAGAGCATCTCTGAAAGCAAAACCTGTTGAACCTTGAATCAGATGGGCTACAGCAGCAGAAGACCGCACTAGGTATCACGCTTGTCAGCTAAGAACAGGAAAACAAGTTTGCAGTTCACACAGCCTTACCAAAATTAGACAATAGAAGATTAGAAAAGTGTTGCTTGGTCATATGAGTCTTGATTTCTGCAGCGACATTCAAATGGTAGGGTGAGAATTTGGAGAAAATAACATGAAAGCATGTGTCCATCCTGCCTTGTAACAGTGGTTCAGGCTAGTAGTGCTGGTGTAATGGAGTGGGGGATATTTTCTTGGCGCACTTTTAGCCCCTTAGTACTATTTAAGTATCATTTAAGCTCCACAGCCCGCCTGAGTATTGTTGCTAATCATGTCCATCCCTTTATGACCACAGTGTAGCCATCATCTGATTCCAGGAGGATAACGCACCGTGTCACAAAGCTCAGATCATCTCAAACAGCTTTCTTGAACCTGACGATGAGTTCACTGTACTCGAATGACCTCCACAGTCACCATCTCTCAAACCAGCAGAGCATCGCTGGGATGTGGTCGAACAGGAGAATTGTAATCTGCAGAAGCTGTGCGATGCTGTCATGTCAATATGGACCAAAATCTCTGAGGAACGTTTCCAACGATTTAATGAATCTGTGCCATGAAGAATTAAGACAGATCTGAATCAAAAAGTTGGTCCAACAAGGTGTACCTAATAAAGTGTCCAATCAGTGTGTATCTTCTAACATTTGCTTTCTATATAAAAAAAAAAGTAATATTACTGTTAACTGACAAGCAAAGTTTCATATAAAAAGTCTAAATCCCGTCTTGTGTCTGCACTTTCTGTCTTCCAAATTCCACACACAGCGCCAAAAAGAAATGGGGTGACACATTTCCATTCAAAAAAGAAAAAATATTTTGGCTTGAAGAAATGAGCCTTGGCAAGCACATTCTCTTGGTTCATCAGGCCTTGGCAAGAGAGTCAAAAAATTAATTTTGGTCTCCTCACATACACCTTTTGTGCAGCGCGCTGTGTTCTGTCTGTGATTCAGTGAGACGTGATGGAGAGACGTTTCACTGGACAGAATTACTTGTTTATTAAATGTACTCAGTCCCTGAAGAAAGGATTGTCATGTTTTCTTATATTTCTATTTGGGTGTCTGTTGAAAACTTCCTCCCGCTTGCTTAGAATAGAGCAGCATTGGAAGAACAATAATAAATAAATAGAAGTGACCTAGAGCGCCTCAGAGATATACTGCAGCTGTCTTCTATTTCAGTAACTCTCATCCTGACCTTTTTCTTTTTTCCCCCCCGTCAGGCATTACAGCCTCCTCAGAGTCCCTGATCTTCGCCGCAGATGGCGCCGGGGATGATGAAGATGAGGGGGTCCCATCGGGGGACTACGGAATAGATGGCAGCGCTCCCTGGTATCTGCGGGTACAAGAGCTGGCACATGACAGCTTGATCGCCGCCACACGGGCTCAGCTAGCGAAGGATGCCAAGGCCAGCCAGGACGCCAGAGCTGCAAGTGTCACGAACGGTAAAGAATTCTTCCAGGGATCTTATACACCTTAAAGTTATGTCAAATATGCTCTTTTTGAAACAATATTAAAACAACACTCATTGGATGTGAGCGCTGCTAGTGGTGTGTGCTCTGTAGGCAGCTATTTGGGATTTAATATCAAGTTTGAGAATAAAACTGGGGGGAAAAAACCAAGAAGTAACGGCTGTGTAGAGGAAGCGGCGTATATTTTGGTAGCAGGCATCAAAGACAGAAGAGAAATGAGGTCAGTGAAGAGATGAAAACGTGGTGTAATCAGCTCTGACTAAAACTGGGTCCCAAAATTCTCGTCTCGAGTCTCCCAATCAAAAGGAATTTGTAGCTTTGTCTTTGACTGATGTACAAGTGCGACGGCAGATATTTAGTAGAGCTGTAAATGTCACAATATAACGAAGCAGTGATCAGAATCCAGCTCCCGTGGTTATTTTATGTCGCTGATGATTTAGTAAAAATGTGGGGTGGCAGGAGGTCAGGCCTGGGGACACACATGCGATCAAGCCATTAGGAAGATGTTATATTGCAGAAAATAAAATTAGCTGATGGTTCTGAAATATTGTGTTTGCTTTATTGCCAAGAGTTATATAAGTAAATCAATATCACTCATGTCTGCACAGTAAATATAAGCGAAGAACAGGAGCCACTTAGATGTGCACAAAGAGAAGAAGTGGGAGGGACAGAGGCTCGATGCTTCACAGATTATATCTTATTTGTTGAACCTTGTTCAGAAACCAAAGTGTAAATCTGCCAGCAAGTGCGGTTATAGCCAGGAAATTGTTTAATAGCTGTTAACCAAAACCTGTTACTGTATATTCATCAACTCCTTTTCAATACAGCATTCATTAAGCTGTAATAAAAAAAGGCTGTGGTGGCCTTTGAGTCTCAGCGGTCACAGAATCCAGTGTGACAACAGCTGCTGGCTGTAGCCTCATGTTTCCCCTCTTCTTTTCAACTTTCTACCATCTATTTGAAAGTAATGCCGACGCTACACTTAGAAAAATCTCTAAATGGCTATTAAACGCTCGTCCGGGTCTCGCAAACTCAAACTCCTTTGATCGTTGACTTGTTTACCGTCCTCTCCCGCATTGCGTCTCGACCTGTTGCTTATTTAAACGTCTGTCCACACGTTTATCTTATCTTACTGTAAAGCCTCTGCTCTGATCTGAAACAGACGCTCCACAGTGCTGCTGACCCGCACCAGGAGTCAGGACTACATCGCAAACCATTTTAAGTTGCCTCCACAGGCTGCCTGTTAGATAAAGCATTTACCCATGACATTTAAGGCTCCATGACTCCTAGCTACATCTCTGATCTTTGAACCCCCCACTTCTGAGTCGAATTGCAGCTGGAGGTCCATGTTGAAAAGTGATATGGGAGTGTAAGAAGTTTACTTCATATCTCTGCCCAGCCCTGGGTTTGTTTCCTCCCATCTTGACCTGACTGGGATTTATTTGACATGTTTGTGATGATGTGCACAAACAAATCAAGTGGTAACTAGAAGGCATTATTGTTTGTGCTGTTTTTTTTTGTGTGTGTTGAAAATAGATTTTCAGGTAAAATGGAAAAGCTGTCAAGTGTCTTAAAATCTGCAATTTGTCTCTTAAAAGTGGTTATGTTACTCTGTGCATTCTTCTTTACTTACAGGTTTTCACATAGTCCAGTTTAGGTTCAGATACACTCTTTTAATACAGCTGATATTTTTCAGCACAGTTATCTTTGACTTTGTTGTATTTGTATCAAGAGCAGCTAGAGCAGCTAGTAATTCAGCCGTGTGAAACAAGCCCTTCAAGGCCACCCTCCCCTTCTTTGGATTGACAGATCCTCAGCAAGATTAATTGCTTTGGCACCTTCATCACCTAATGCCAGGGTCTTTAAGCTGCTAATTGATCAGTACAGGAAGCAGGCAGCGTGTTGCACAGCACTGGTTTCTTCTTCTGCTTCAGATTCTGGCTGTAAATGTGACTCAGGATCAGGGACAGCTGGCTAGCGCATGTCCTCGGATCTTTGAGGCTGATAGCAACAGGAGTTTCTCCAGCTGTCTCCTGGGCAGAAGTCAAAGTCAAGCGGGGGGTTTATCAGACATATGGGGGTAGTTTGATCCACAGTACTCACTTGGGAGGGGAGAAGTGCAAAATCACTGAGTATAGTGGAGGTTTGTGATGCAGGAAGGCAGCACAGGGGCTCTGAACCTACTGCATCTAAATCTAACTTCCATCAGATTAGATTAGTTTCTTTCAGCAGCAGGATATCAGTTACAGGTGCTTTACAGCAGACACCAGCACAAACTAAACTGTAGCAGATAAGCGTGGAGTGTGGTCGGGTTAAATGGGACTGATTTCATTCATCTCTGAGTTTTGTTTTGGTTGCAAGTCTCAGTCAGTAACCAGTGATTAGCTTTTATAGAGGTATGCTCCAGAGGCCGGGGACACTCTCGCTGCTGGATTGTTTACTGCATCACCTCGCTCACTTTCCTCTTCCGGTTGCCTAGGTGACCACACACACAGTCTGATAGCAGACGGAGACAAACGAGACCTTTCTGCCAGAACGAGCCGCCCCCTCTCCAAGCAGATGCGCTGCTCGTTTGAGGGCTGCTGCAAGACGTTCACCTGGCCCGCTCATTTCAAATATCACCTCAAAACACACAGGTAACGCATCGCACAGACAGCACGGGGGGATTGTGCCTTGTCCAGCAGTGGTTCAAGCATAGGGGATGTTGCTCAAGTGTGCAAATTCTGATAATGTGGACGCATTTTTCAAATTAGAAAATAATACAGCGTTGTTGATGTACACATTTCATTACACACAGGAACGCGTGCACCAACTGTGAAATGTGTTAATAGAAAATTACATGCCTGTAATGTCTGTAAAGTATAGATACAAGTCAGACAAAAAGATTCAAGCAGCTAATGTAGACACCACAAAGTCATACTCTGTAAGCTAGAGCCCAATATGCAACAAAAGTGCAGAAAAGAACAAATTTGTGTGTATCATGGTATCTTGGTTATTTGTTGAGCTGTGTAATGCCAGAAATTAGTGTCATTTTTAAGTTGTAATGGTGAGCAATCAAGTCCTCCTGAATGTCTTTGGTTCCTGCAACTTTAATCTTCATGTTCTAGTATAAGATTTGGTGTAAGATGTGTAACAGGCTGCTCTCCAGACACGTTCTGCCCTCCTGAAGTACCCTCAAGGGCAGGGTGAGCTCGATCTTCAAGCTATTCTGTGTGATGTTTTTCAAGTACAAAAGGCACTAGGTTTGTTCAGCAGTTGTAAAATGTAAGCTGGAGGTGTTGGCTTTAAACTGCACAGGTGTTTTACAGCTACAATGAAAGGAGTAATGGCAGCTCAGGAAAAGGTTCCTGCTTTATTTGTTGGGGAGGCAGAAAGACTGTGCAGGGAGCAGAAAGCACTGCTGTGCAACAGGAGTTTCTCCAGCTGTATGGCAGGAGCTCTGTTAATACCAGCGTAGCAGATCTGTTTGAGGCTACCCCGTCTGACCTCGTGGCGGGCTTTAACCAACGAAGCATGTGCACGAGAGACGTCGAGGTTTGTTTGTCATCTTATCTCGGCTCGCAGGAATGACCGGATGTTCAGGTGCAGCGCAGAAGGCTGCGGGAAGAGTTTCTACGTGCTGCAGAGGCTGCAGGTTCACATGAGGACTCACAACGGCGAGAAGCCCTTCATTTGCAAGGAGACGAACTGTGGCAAGAGGTTCACCACTGCTGGAAACTTGAAGAACCACAGACGCACACACACAGGTGGGGAAAGCAGGACGGACCCCTGCATTTAAAAGCCCAAATGTCCTGGAAGCAATAACTAACTAAGGCCATTTGACTCTGCTCATTTAATGCTTCCTTGGCAGAGTTAATGCTGGAGATTTGAAGAGTCAGCAGCACTGGCCCCTCCATTTTACTGCTGCAATCAGTAACACTACTCTGTCATATTTTATTTAGGGTGGCATTAAGGTTTCTGATGGCGTGCTCCACAGTCAGTTAGGTGACCTGTGCTTAGTTTCCGCCTGTATATCTGGAAGAATGAGCCGTAGCTGACTTATCTGGGTTATTTTGGTCATCGCGGCTTTCAGAAACGACAACAACAAAGCTGCAGTTTATTGTAATTTCCAGTGCGTCGGGGCCATTCAACGCATCCCTTTGAACGCATCCGCATCTGATACTTTCTGCAAAAATAAGAGTTTAATTGGGGCTTTGTAATGCGGAGGTAAACAATATGTATATTTGTGGTGGGTGGCTGCTTTCAGGAGAGAAGCCTTTTCTGTGTGAAGCAGATGGCTGTGGGCGATCCTTTGCAGAGTATTCCAGTCTACGAAAACACATGCTCGTGCATTCTGGTGAGTGGGACAAGTTCACAGCTGCGCAGCAGTGCGCTCCTTTGTAATTAGTAAGCTACAGATAAAGTGTAAAGTAGTGCGCCTTGTAGACGGCGTCCTGCAGCAGTTCAGAAGAAGAATAAAGTTTTGCTTGGTGTCTGTGTGCGTACTTCCCAGGTGAGAAGCCTCATGTGTGTGGGATCTGTGGGAAGACTTTTTCTCAGTCGGGCAGCAGAAACGTCCACATGAGGAAGAGACACGGAGAGGAAGGACTCAGTAGTGAAAGCAGAGAAACAGGTCTTTCTCCCTTTGTCTGTCTTACTCACACACACACACACACACACACCCACCCACCCACCCACCCACCCAGTGTGGTGGGTGGATATGCTAATCCTTGGATTATGTAGCTTCAAGCTGCCCATACATTTTAAAGTCTGCATAGAGATGGTGTTGCTTTAATTTACATTTAGGAACATTTCTTGAATTGTTAATGACTTCTAGCACTTAAAAATGTATCATTCACATTTTTATTCTTCAGGCCCAGTAGCTGA
This sequence comes from Copadichromis virginalis, assembly GCF_057382275.1. Lineage (NCBI taxonomy): Eukaryota > Metazoa > Chordata > Actinopteri > Cichliformes > Cichlidae > Copadichromis > Copadichromis virginalis. Next base: position 4,897,126 of record NC_140632.1, on the reverse strand, counting down.
ATTGTTTTAGAATGCACATAGCTTCAAAAAAGAAAAAGCAGAGACAGCAAAACGCTGCTGCAGGGGAAAAAAAAAACGAAGCCTGTTGGGCTTTTTGTGATGGGGTCAGATCCTCTAAGAAGTCTTTAATCACCAAGTTAAAATAACATCATCTTGCTTTATTGAAATGCATTCACCTGCTGAGATAATTGAGTGAATATATACGGTTAATCTTCCAATACAGCTGAGGCAAATTTACACAGTCACTCCTGTCTCTATTCTCGGTATCATTTTCAGTACCTTTCAGATTAAAAGGATCGTTCATTGAGCTTTTCACATTCCAGCATCTGGAACAATTGAACAAAATAAGCTTAAATTCATTTTTAGCATGATACAATGACAGCAGACAGCACATTTGCCTCCTTGTCACATCTCTGTAGCAGCAGGGAAGCACAGCAGCTGAATCACCGCAGAGGAAACGCTGCCAAAGCTCTAATTATAAACAGCAGATTTATTCGGGTCAGCCTCCCCAAAGAGGCCAGTCTTTTGTAAAAGCAGTGCAAAGGAAGATGCAGTTGCACAACAGCCTGGTAGTTTCTGTTATTTATACATGACAAGAGGTACTGGATTAATTATTAAATTGATTGTGAATAACTAGAATAAGCAAACAAAAATCAACATTTATACAGAACGCATTCTAGAAATCTAGATTCCAGTTTTTATCAATTATTTTTTAACTTCAGAGCATCATTTTCTAACCAGCACTGGCCTGTGGTGATCACACCGAGGCTGCAGGTTGAGTCCTGGTTTCTATAAAGATGACGGATTACTCTAAATGTGCTCTCTCTTGTGTTGAGGTTTGGGAAAAACAAAAAGTTTGATGTCTGTGTGCAACTGACAGGAGAGGCTCTGACACAAAGCAGCCTGCTGGAGGCAGACGGTGAGAATGGAGACAATATGGTCACCATGACAACAACTGTGGAACCCATGAATCTCCACCATGCCATGCTGAGATCACCAGGTAGGCGTTTGAACAAGTATGACAGGAAAAAAAGGCAGTTCATAAGATTTAAAAAACACCTAACACATCTGACAATGCTGTAGCCCTGCAGTAAACTCTCATTTGGTGAAGCTCATAATGTTCTGTTAATGTCAGGGATGCTGAGTCAACTTGTGGTGTCACTAATGTCCCATTAAGTGTTTTTCAGGGAATGAGTCTTTTGATAACGGCGGCTACACTCAGGCTGTGTAGACTTGTGTTTGCTCGAGTTTTCATGTCTCTGAAATTTCACATTTAGGCTGTTTCCAGCAGTTCAGCTGGCACTCTTTGCATTGTACCTGTTAAATAAATAAGATTAAAAACAAATTTGTAAATAACATTGATAACCTCATGCTGGTAATAATAAATTCACTAGTGTAGCACTGCTGCTTGCATATTATTTTTGTTTTGAGTGTTCGCCCACCTCTCAAGGTTTTGTTTTTTTAACCAATCAGTCATAAAATGCTGATGCTGATGCTGATCCCCAGCCAGTCACAACAGATGACTCCCCCCTCCCTGAGTCTGGTTCTACTTGTGGGGTTGTTTGTTTTTTTTTACTCTCTTTACTAAAAGGGAGTTTTCCATTCTCACGGTCTGATTTTTGGGTTTTTCTATTAGTGAAGGCTCTTTATCTTACTATATAACGTGCCTTGAGGTGACTGTTGTTGTGATTTGGTGCGATATAAATAAAATTAAAATTATTTGAACACTGAAGAGCCAGGTGATGTAGTTCAGACGTGTGGCTGGGAAGCCTGGAAACATCCCAGCTGCATACAACTTGTATGTATTGCAGAAATTCAAGAACGGCTTCATCAGCACAAAGGCTGAAAGTGCTTGGTTTGATTTTACAATGTCTGCACCTTCATGTTATTTTAAATACATACAGGGTGAATAACATCCTCTTTGAACTTTCCTTTGTGTTTGTGTAGGCTCTGCAGACTCTGTGGTAGTTCTCTCTCAACCGCATGAACTGGTGACCATGACAACGGAGGGCCATGCATATGGAGAAGATGTAGTTGCTCTGCTGTAGTCCACCTTCACAACAAACATCGCACACTGCGTGTTGCAGCAGCACTGGGCTGACTGCCACAGTGGACTACATATAGATATGTATCTGTAAAAAGATGACTTTCAGACCTGTAGACCCTTGTAGATATTTGTAATTAGCAACCAGTGATGATTTTATTTTAATAAGCGTGAAATGGCAAAGTTTGTACAAACATTTTTTTTTCCTCGTGTTTTTGAGAACAAAGACTCCCAAAGAAATACTGAGACGGGTTTTGCTAGTTTATGAAACTATAATGACCAGGAATGCTTATGTGCTTCATCATTGTAGACACTGAAATGCAGTGATGGTTGTTAATGAAAAACAAGTACCCCAAAACCTCAACGGCTGATAAGTTAAATTTAAATGTACCAGACACCCATTATAGCCATTATTCTTTTGACTAATAACGAAACACTTAACATTAAAAACCACTCAAGCAGTTAATCAAATGCTGCATGTAAATGCTGGTATTACATGACTTAACAAGCCAGGCCTCTCTGTTTATCAGACTTAGTAAAATAGAAAACATCTATCTCGAATAAATTCTATATCCACTAATCCCCAGAGGTGCATTAACAGAGTGTGTTATTGGTAAAATGTTTCATTCAGCCTCTTGTGCTTCACTTGTTCTCCGAGTGGGGCAATGCATTGCTCATATATAGCTCAATATATTAACACTTGAGAATAATTGCTTTTTAAAAGAAATTAAGAATTACTCATGAGGTTAGTTCTGCCCTTATAAAACCAACACCAGCTGTCTGCTGCTCTTAGATAAGGTAGTGCACATTACTTGAGTGTGGTTAGTGAGCGCCACCTAAAATCAGCTTCTCGTTGTCAGTGTACGCTCCTCACTTCTCAGTGAATCTTCAGGTAGTGGAAGTGATCCAATGTAGCACCCAGTGCCCAGCTAGCCTCCACGTTATTCACTTTCTTGGTTAGCTAAGGATGGAAAAAAAACAAAAAAAAAAAACCACCAAATCACTCAAAGGATTTTTGTATTTACTGAAATAAAAAAGGTAATGGAATTTTTTGTGTAAAAGTGCCTCTTTTCCTTTGTTTTATTAAAAGAGAATTGACACAGACAAGTTTCTACTCAAAGTACTCCCAACTTTTTACAATTTTTTCTTTCCAAGGAGTCCACAGATCCCTTCAAATCATCGGTTGCTTGTGTTTCCTCTGCAGTCTAAAGGCCCTCAGAGACTGGGAAGGTTATCCCACTGACAGATATAAAAGCAACCACTGTTTTTACAACCTGCAGGTTACACTGGCTTCCTCTGTGCGTCAGAGCTGAAGGTCTTTTATCTCATTTCCACTGATGCAATACTAGTGCAGAGACACTTTTCTTTTGGTGTTACATCTGATAGCATTATATAGTGAAAGTTGGGTAAATAAGAAAAATGATCAAAGCAGACAGAATCTCATTGGTCAGTTTCTTACAGCAGCCCAATCATTTTTGATGCCATTTCTGGACCCAGTAGTTTTCTTGAAAAGGTCTGGCCTATAGCTGGTGCCCCAAGCAAGATTAAGCCTGCAGTTTTTACCTCTCAGCCGAAAAAGGCAGATTGAATATTGTTATCACTCTGCTGACGGGTACCACTGGCTGCAACCAGTGTTTCTTATATCCGCACTAAATCTGTCTGTGCTTCATTTTTCCTGCATGGCTGTGTGGAGGTGTTGGGTGTTAATATATGCTTTAGAATGTAAGTGCCATGAAACTATCAGAAAATAACATTTTTGGCCCAGTTCCCTACTGTGGAAATGCACAGAGCCCCTCCAAAGGTTCCCAGTCCCTGGGGAGGGTTTCTGAAATGCAACTCACCCTGCAATTTCTGGTAGCACACTTATCTGCTGTTTTCAGTGTACATAGTGAATTTTCAAACATAAAAAGGTAGGATGAGATATTACCATCTCTTCTTTGACTAATGTGTCAGGGCCTCTTTGAAGAAGGCCTGTGAAAATGCTATGAAGTGTGAGGAGCTATTTTAAACCTTTTCATTTGAAACATTGCTTGTGTCTTTTGATAGGTTTCCATCTTATGATTCATCTGCAAGTTTGAACTAAACAGCTCGAAACATAAATAGCTGAATTCATAAAGCCGCGCAGCCTTGTGAAAAATTGTTGCGTTGGGTGTACTGCTTCGTTTGCATTCTTATAACCAAGGCCAGAACCCTGTTAATTTTATTACACAATGCTGCCTCACCTGCAAAACTGTGTTCTCTTTAAAGCCAAACCCATCCTTCAGTAGACAAGTGATGTAAGTCATGTCCATACACAGGAAAGGGTGGATGGGAGGGTACTTGGTCATCTTATTGCACACTAAGCAGAGAAAAGGATAAATAAGGGCTGTTAGGTGTTAAGAATAATCAGTCATCTGTATTCTGCTGTGGATGAGGGCAAGATTTCAGATAGAAATGAGCTCCATTGAGATGCACACTGTGTCTCAAGTACAGGGAGCTGCAGATCTGTCATAGTAATGATGCATTCCTTCGCCCATCTCACCCTCCTTGGCTCTCTTCTTGAAGTCTCTGACCTCCAGCATCCCTCCGTGGACCTCATCTGCAACGGAGGTGACTGAGGTCATCTTACTCACATTTAAAAATGCTACACCATTCATTACAAGAACAGGTCTACATGTACATTTCCATAATACTAGTAATAGAGCTTGTGGCCTTTCAGCTTGGACTGGCAGAGAATAGCAATTTCTTTAATACCTACACACCTATAGCTCATCAAATCCCCTGAGACAGGTGCAAGTGACTCACATTTCCCTGCCTATGTCTAGTGCTGGAATGGGTAATGACACCCTACTGGGTCTGTATAATTATATAAGGTGTGTACAAGGGGGTGTGTGTGTGTTCACTAACCGATAAGGCCCGCATCCACAGCTCTGTCAAAGTAATAGGAGAATGCATAAAAAACATTGGAGTCTTCAAGCTCGTACGGCTGATGAATAATCCCCTTCACCACCTTAAGTACTTCCTGATAACAAAGCTTGTATCCTGTGTAACCTGGAGGGGAAAGAAAAACAGAGACGGCAGAATAAAGTCAGCATCTTATGTTCATTCAAGTAATCCAAGTATGCCCTCATATTTTTGCTCATATTGCTGCTAATATTTAAATTTCGTATCATGCATTTTGCTCGCATCTGGTAACAGATAAGATCTTTTGTAAAACCCAAGAAAAAAAAAAAAATCAATGGACATTTTTTGAGTTCTTCCTTGCAAACCTTAGCTTTGGGTTTCATCTGCTTACAGCTTGTTATAAGTAAATGGGATCATACCATCTGGGTCCCCGCTCACTTGATAGGTTAGACCTCCAAAGCTCCATTCATCCCTGAACTTCTTTGGCAGACAGGAACTTTTAAAAACCTGCCACTCCAACCCTGTGACAGCGCAGACACCACTTGTTTAAACTCGTGACTGGTTCAACAGCTTCACACAAGGTCATAGAATGACTCAAAAAAAAAAAAAAAAAAAAAAAAAACTCAGGCAGTCACTAACACAATTTTCTCTGAAGCACTTCAGTGATTCATCTCAGTGTATCTCAGGGCTAGAATCATTTATAACAGAAAACTACATCTCACAAAAATATCTTTCTTTACTTTTCCTTCTCGAGATTTGGAAAATCTAAAAAAGAAACCATTTGAACTGACCCACCTTCTTCTCAGTATCCATCAGTGACGTGCAATGATGACACTGACATGAATAATGGCAAAGAAACACATTTAGTTCATGTACAGCACAGTACCTTCTGCACCCAGAGCTCCCAGTGTGGCCAACCGTGCCGCCATCAGTCCATTTCCAAGATAGCTGCATGAAGTTGAAGAATTGTTACACACTTAGAAAACCAAGCAGAAACAGACTGTGCATGTGACAAATAAGTAATCCTCAAAAGAAGGCAAACAAGTGGTGTTTGCCTATAATACACATCCTCAGTGCAGCATTTGATACAGTTGACCACAACATATTACTCAAACGACTGGAGAACTGGACAGGTCTTTCAGGAACTGTACTAAACTGGTTCAAAACATACGTAGAAAACAGGAAATACTTTGTATCAATAGGTAACTTCACATCTGAGCAGACAAGTATCACATGTGGAGTTCCCCAAGGTTCCATCTTGGGACCCCTTCTGTTTAACATCTACATGCTCCCACTGGCACAGATTATAAACAACAACAAAATAAACTATCACAGCTATGCAGATGACACACAAATATATATCACAATGTCACCAGGAGACCGAGGCCCTGTACAGGCTCTTGGTAAATGCATTGAGGAAATTAATGACTGGTTGTGCCACAATTTTCTCCAGCTAAACAAAAACAAAACTGAGGTAATAGTCTTTGGCGCCAAAGAAAAACGATTACAGGTCACCAGAGAACTTCAATCTATACATCTAAAAACCACAAACCAGGCGAGAAATTTGGGTGTAGTGATGGATGCAGACCTAAACTTAGAAAAACACATTAAGACAATAACAAAGTCAGCTTACTATCACCTCAAGAATATATCAAGGATAAAAGATCTGATGTCTCAACAGGACCTGGAAAAACTAGTCCATGCATTCATCTTTAGTAGGCTTGATTACTGTAACAGCATCTTTACAGGTCTACCTAAAAAAAATCAGTCAGACAACTACAGCTCATTCAGAACTCTGCTGCTCGAGTCCTCACTAAGACCAAAAAAGTGGACCACATCAGTCCAGCTCTGAGGTCCTTACACTGGCTGCCTGTCCATCAGAGGATAGACTTTAAAGTTCTGATGCTGGCCTATAAAGCTCTGAATGGTTTAGGACCAAAATACATCAATGACCTCCTGACCCAGTATGAACCATCCAGATCCCTCAGGTCATCTGGATCCGGTCTTTTATCAGTTCCCAGAGTCAGAACCAGACATGGAGAAGCTGCATTCAGCTTTTATGCTCCTTATATCTGGAACAAACTCCCAGAAAGCCTCAGATCAGCTGAAACACTCAGTTTATTTAAATCCAGGTTGAAGACTCACCTGTTCTCAGCTGCATTTGAATAAAGCACCAAATCCACACTTTAAGCTTAAATTTCAAAACTTACATTTAACTACTGATTTTATCTACTGTTCTGATTTTATCTGTTTTGATTTTATATACTGTTGTTTGTTTGTTTGTTTGTTAATTAGTTAGTTAGTTTATTTGCTTGTTTTATTCAATTTTAAATCATGCTTTTTATTTGTTCCTGTTTCTAATGTCTCTGTAAAGCACTTTGAATCACCTTGTTGTTGAATTGTGCTATACAAATAAACTTGCCTTGCCTAAACAGATACTAGACGTTTTCCTAATTAAACACAGATCCGAGTGAAGTCACAGAGTCAGTGTCAGAACTTGAGGCTAATTTTAAATGTGAAAAAGGAAAATATGGAAATGATCTTGATGTGAAATCAAGAAGCAATTTCTTATTCATTCACACTGAATTAAAATGGACTGTATTATGTCTCATGAAGCATACAGTCGTTTCTGAAACAGTTACCTATGAGTGTACAATTCAAATGTTGAGTTTAAGACATCAAACTTAGCAGTGTAGTCAGCAGCAGGAGCACTTTCAGTGGTTTTCTACAGTGGAATACAGAGAGCACAGAGGGTTACTATCACCAAAGGTTAGAGATCAGACAGATTTCTCTCAAGTGTTCAAACAACTGACCCTCAGTTTGGGCAGGAAAGTGATTTGCGTTGATCCTCCTCCCAGATCCAATATTCCCACTGTCTTCTTGCTTCGCGCTTTCAGGTGACCTAAAAAAAAAGTCACACTTTAATCCAGAAACCACAACACAAAGGACCGAATCAGTTACACCTGCGATGTTATCTTCAAAAGGCCTATTTGGCAAACATGTACAAGCCAAAGTATAAAATCGCTGGATCCTATCTGATAAAGATCAGAGCACTCCTGTAGGCAGGAAATTCATAGTCGGACACATTTAGCCTCTATTTGTGAACATGAGGTGTGATAACGCGACGGCACCTTTAGATACAAAGTTAAACCTGGATATAAAGTACGAAAAAGAGGTACAAATATTTTACTGTTTAATGCAGTGTACTTGCCTGTTAGAAAGTTCAGCGATATCCAAGCCAGGAGTCCTACATTTACAAAATTAGCACAAAAGAAAAGCAAGAAAACAGAAACCTGTCATTTCAGGTGAAAACAAAGACCATTTAAGAAATTAATTTTGCATATATAAAAGGCATGTAGTCCTATAAACGAGGCTGAAACGCTGACTAATCAATTACACAACGGCACAACAGACAATAGTATTTTTGCACCGCATAATTACTGACTCATCTTTGTGGTAATATGCCATTTCGTTTTCTTAAGTGTCATCACAAAACACTGCTGTAATCTTCAGCAATTTAGGTTCATGCCTGCAGTAAACAACGATTCTTTACAGAAACTGCACAGCACGCTAAAAGCGGGCAGACAGATCACTGATGCCACCTGCAAAACACCTCAGAGAGGACAACAGCTGCCGTGATATCTGACGGATGTGTTGCTTGTCGGAGCAGAGGGTGGGCAGACGTTACCTTCGTTTTTGCCGTTCATTATGCTGACGCCGTCGTCTGACACCAAAAAAGGAGATTCGTCAAACACGTGTTGAACCTGAGGAAAAGAGGGAGAGACGGGCGAGAGAAAGGGAGATTTAAGTGCAACTAGGAGCAAAGGAAAGCAACAGTGAGATGGCCTTAATGTTATCTAGTGTAATGGTAGCTCATCCAGAGGTGCCCTCCGCTTGAAGGGATTAATTATTTCCCTTGGGGGGGGATTAATAAAGTATCATTTATCATTCAAGGTGCCCCAGGGCTATCCGTTACTATCTTATCCCCTCCACAAGAGCCTTCCACACTAATCTCCTGCTCTCTGATAACAATACTTCCCCTCCTGTCTCTGTAATACCTGCCACAGCACTTTCCTTTTCTCCCTGCTGCTTTGTTGGATAATAGGTTGTGGGGTTGTTGTTTTTTTCACGATGGTGTCAGACATTGTAGCGCCAAACAACTCCCATATGATAAAGAACTGCACTCTACACAATGCTTGTATTGTGTAATTGCCGTCTCAGGCCTCTCAATAAGGTCTCAGTACGAGACAGTGCACTCTTACCTGGTCCAGAAGAGCCTGAGCTTTCTGTGTGGGCAGCAGCCGAAGTCCAGCCGTGGCTCTGAGGACCAAAGGAGTTCTCTTCCACTCCACACGAGGCACCGTCCTCTTGGCTACCTTTAACAGCATCCTCACTGTTTGTCCAGCCTTTTAAACAGAAACAACAATCACCGCAGAGCAGCCGAAAAGTCTACTGAGTGACTGCTGAGAGCTGAGATGACACTTAGTGTTATGTCAGCTGGGCCTGACTTGTTTGTCATTTTGCATTTCTCACTTTCATTTCTGGCAGCAGGAATGTCTGAATGAGTGCACCCTCCAACTCAATGCAACTGATCAGAGGAAACGCTGAACTCACCATTTCAGGGACGTCGACATATGCCGACAAGCCAGGCTTTATGGAATGAAACATCTCATTGTCCAACATGGGGAGCTGCTCTGAAAGACACAAGAGCCACCCACGTCACATATAGAACCTCTTAAATTAATTTAGGGAGGTATAAATCTGCTTAGTGTACATATAGCCATGTTTAAGATGAGACACTCCGACTTAAATCTGACCAAAAAGGATTATTAATGGAATTACCTACGCACCTTGAAGTGAGCATTTATGGATTTAAAAGAACTGCAAGTATAGATATTCACTTCAGTTCACCTGAAGCGTGCTACTTAAGCTGCACAGCACTTCAGTTTTTTTTGTACAGCACCAGAGGTCTCCCTGCTACTCTTTACATTGTGAGAAAAACCCTTAGAATATTTATGCTAGGCTTTCTGCAGGCAGCCTGCATTCATTACATGTCACTGTTTCTGTATTGAGCACATAACGCCGCTAACCTAAGGAAATAAGTAAATATAGGGAAGAGAACAGGCTTAAAGAGACACCTCTGGCCTGTATTACCTGAGTCGCTCTGGATGAAGGTGTAGACATGAATGCGTGTCCCCGTGCTCCCTGCATCAAACATCACCGCGTAGAAGATGCGGCTGTGGTTCGCCGGCCGACTGAGACTGGGAAGGATCCAGGAGAAATCCAGGAAAGAGTTCCCGAGTTGGGCTTGGCTCAGCCCTGTGACAGCGAGCAGGGCCAGGAGGAGAAGTGGCACGGCAGGCTTCATCTTCATTCTGGAGGATGAAAAACAAACAGAGCTTAAATTGTTTTGAAGTGCTCCAGAACTGCTCCTGGCTAGTACTGGGAGATGTTAAATTACAGCGTGACAAGCTACAGAGTGGTAGGAAGCAATTAAGTGATTTACACCTACTGTGTTTGACCACACCCCATCATACCTTTCAACCAACCCCAGAGATAATATATCTCAACTTCCTTACCTGCTTAGTCAACTCCAGCAGAACATTTAAGAAACATAAACATTTCACCCTTTTGAACTTAAATTGGTTGACTTTGATCTTGATGTTCAATCGATACATGCCTGGCAACTGGAGCAAGTCTCAACATCTTTTTACAGAAGTGCACAATTATGAAACCTTAAAAACTCAAGTCAAGTGCTCCTATTAGAAACACTGCTGAGACAATGTCGCAATGATTGCAAAGAAATTTAACAGATATTTAACATCAGAAATGTTCTTCTAAATGCAAATTTCACTTTTTAATTTCAGCGATTGTACATGTGCTATGATTTGGAGCAAGTTACCAAAATGAACACAGTAAAAAGAAATGCTCGTCTGTGAGTCTTTCAAAAAAACAGGGTGAGGCAATTTTTATTTGTAGTCTCAATATCTGCTCTGAATATGGGGAAAAAAAAATCAGACCAATCTGCATAGATTAAACATCACAACCAGTGTGCTTGCAAATTTGGTGTAATCATTTGCAATCACAACTTGGTTTTTGATGTTACACTTCAATGGGAATAAAGGCTAAAAAATAATCCAAAACTCATTTTTGTTTTAAAGTTGCCCTGAAATTGTGATAAAAAATAAAACAGGAAAGACAAATGTATAGAATGTTATATGCAATTTCAGATTGTAAGAGGAGCATACAAATGAATGTGTGTGTGTCTGTCTGTCTGTCTACTGGTATTTTCCCATATGATCATATTTAAGAGTTACAGAGAATGATCCGAATAAGAGGAAATATCCAATGAATGGCAGTTCTCCGGACAAAAATGTCAGAGAATTGCCAAACTGCTTGGAGCTGATAGGAAGGCAACAGTCAACTCAAATGCCCACTCGTTACAACTCATCAAACCTTCAAGCAGACGGGCAACAGCAGGAGAAGACCACACCAGATGCCACTCCTGTCAGTCAAGAGTGGAAAACTGAAGCAACATCTCACACAGACTCACCAAGAATCAGACATGAAACAACCAAAGAATGGTGTGGGGGCACCTTTGCACCAAACCAGCATCATTTAAACACCACAGCCTACCTTAGTATTGTCACTGACTAAACCCACTCCTTTGTGACCACAGTGTACTCATCTGGTTTCTTGAACATGCCAAGACAGTGAGTTCCCTGTACTCAAACGGCTTTCACACTCACCAGACTTCAATTTAATAAAGCACATTTAGGATGTGGTGGAACAGGAACCGCAACAGTGGGATGATGTCATGTCAATATGGACAAACATCTATTAGGAATGTTTCCAGCACCTTGATGAATCCACGCCATGAAGAATTAAGGCAGATCTAAAGACAAAAGGGAGTCCAATCCGGTACTAGTAAGTGAAGTGGCCGGTAAGTGTATATAGTCCATATTAATATTTACTGGCTTGCTACACACAGCACATCAGTGTTTCAAGAAATCAAATTCAATTTGGAAGGGTATCAATTAGGCTGGTTAAGCTAGCAAACAAAAGTAATAACGTGCATGTGTGATGGCCGCTAATGTTTTAAATAGCCTGCATTAACATTTACTGTCTTTCGTTTGAACATGTAGCGATAACGTTATCCCAACTTTCCAGTTTTCTTATCTTACTTGTTAACACTACCCTGCGTACGACTGATAACTGAAGTTAGGCTGAAAGTTAACAGCGCTGACTCTTATTTAACATCCCTGTTGTATTAGTTTTCGCCAGCTATCGGATAACTCGCATGACTGAAGTGTTGCAGAAAGCTAGCCAGTGAAGTTTGAGAACAAGCTAATGCCAAGCAGACGGCACTGCGGAATCATAAAATAATATTAAAACTTGAACAGGGAATTCTTTAAAAAAACACATGACAGCTAATTGCACCACAGAGAATTAGCAGCTGCCCTAATTATGCCTTACTAAACGCGAAAACACCACAGAGGCTCACCATGATGTCCGGCTAGCAGCACGCTGCTCACAGCTGACTCCCAGTGACGTCAGCGGCAGTGTTTTTGGTCTCGTGCTGAGCTCGCATAACACACTGGTGTCAAGAACAATAAACAGCTTGTTTGCTCAGTCCTGTGAATGGGAGGACGCCCGGTGCTTAATTTTGTGCTTGTGGAAGCATCCTCTCTAATGCTAACCTTTGACAGGGATTCAAAACAACAGGATCGCATTGAGTGGCAAAATTACCGCAAGTTCAAAGTTGCAACCTGCTTTTCATCTTCGGAGCTCATTATTAGTATTATTATTATCATTATATGAATACATGAACAAAAACGGAATTATTTCAACAGAAATCACACCACAACTGAGTCCTGTTATAGTGGCTTTATTCAGTCAAGTAGCCACACTAACTGCAGCACAGTTTCATACTATAAATGCCATCGTAATGGTTAATAAAGAATATATTTGACATGAAATATATTTAACCCATGACCAATACTATGACAGTACAGTATAAAACTGTGAACTTTAATTTGACACGCACACTAATCTCCACATTGGACAGTATACAGCAGGGTTATGTCAGTTTCACTGAAGTGAGGAAATGTCTGTGTCCATGTTCTCATGTAGGCTTTTGCCTATTCACATATTGAACCGATGAAGCTAATGAAACACACAGGGGATAACAGTGGAAGACATTTGCTGTAACTACTCGGCGTCAGAATCGCTGATCTTTGTGCTTTCACGGCACTCAACGGATCATGAAAAAGGACTAGCCACTATGAAGTCATGATCCCACTGCTCTGTACAGGAAGTGAGGAGAAAAATGGGTTCAAAAAAATACGCAATAAACCAATGTACAGATTCACAGCATCACTGATTAAGTCCATTTTTTATCTTCACTTCTAAAGATGTAAATTGTGACCGGTATTTGTTTTAACTTTGTAAATCCTGACATTCGTTTTCTTTGCTGCCCAGTCACTAAGTAATCATCCTCAGTATGAACATTTGACCAATCAAAAGATATCGTAACCACTTCCAATCCCTCGTTGGGCTTCTTAAGGCATGTAAGAAGTCTCTGAAGGTTAGATGCACTGTCAGTTTAGCTTAGCGTCCCATGGTTGGCATTGTGACAGCCGGGCTTGTCAGAGTGGCATCCTCAGCCTTCCACTGCGACGTAATAGTCTTGATCTGAGTGTAGAATTGGATGCCCTAGTGGTAAAGTGATAACAGATATGTCAGTGAGCTATCTAGCACATGACAAAGTGTCTGCATTGTGCTCTTTCAATACTTCAGTGGAGGGAACAGCAATGATCTGAGGGGATAATAAACTACTTCTGCTATTTACCTGCTTGCCATAGAAGTTGGTATCTCCCCTGAATGAACCTCTGGAACCAGTGAAGGAGAACATGGGGAGTGGGACGGGGATGGGCACATTCACACCAATCTATAAAAACGCATGTGTGGATTATGAAAACACAAATCTAATGCAGGCTAGAAATACAACAATGATCAAAGCATAATTTGTTTAATTTGGCCAGCTTACAAAGGGAGTAAGGCCTGGTGTTTAAAATCCAAGATCAACATACAGTTTCAATAAAAACAGACCCGTGAATATACATTTAAGGAGCCTATCAGCACCACTGGACCAGCATTCAATTATCAGCCAGTCCAAAAATGAACTACAACTTGGCTCCTGCTGCACTAATCCACACATTTGGGATTCGTCCATGTTTTAATGCATTGGCAGGTAATATATGACATAGTTTCAGCTGGCAGTGTAAAACCAGCTTCACTCCAATAAAAACATTCCCACTTCACATGTCTGCTTTACTTTTTCAGAAATAAAGCGCCTCCCACGCAAACCCGCTTACTCATCCAAGGCTCAAACAGGTGACTCACCGTGGCCTGAAATTAGGGCTGAACGATTATGGAAAATAATCTAATTGCGATTTTTTGCCCCAATATTGCGATTGCGATGCGATATGCGATTATTTTTTAAGGTCTTTGTCTTCTGTATTATTAAACAAAGACAAGCAATACATCATATAGTATGGCCAATACTATATTACATTAATTTTAAACTGTTCTTTCCTGGAAGACAGACCTCTGTTATGATGACATGAGGTGATGCATGAATTGATGACTGACATTTTTATTTAACTTCTTCAATCACAACAGTATATTTGAACATACACAATAGTTTATTTTTAGCTTACAAACATCTGAGCATAAAGTGCTGACAAGGAACCCTGGTGTAAACTGAACGATATATCGCATTTGCGATAATATCGCGACATGATCAAGTGCAATTTTCTAACCGCAAAGGCTGCGATTATACTGCGATTATATTATACAATTCATGGGCTGCATCCTCCTGAGGCCGCATTTGTAGACCGATTACGTCACAGCGACGCGCCGAAGGCTGTCCAAATTACTACCATATCCCAGAATTCATAGCGCGGCCCAGCCAAACTCCAGTTTCCAGCAATGGCGGCCGCTACTAAGTTTTAAAATTACTCATACTAATCTTTCTGGGTCACAAAATAAACTTTTAACATATTTTCAGGCGAGAAAGTAGTTGTGTAAACATCAAATATGTTTACACCAGGGTTCCTTGTCAGCACTTTATGCTCAGATGTTTGTAAGCTAAAAATAAACTATTGTGTATGTTCAAATATACTGTTGTGATTGAAGAAGTTAAATAAAAATGTCAGTCATCAATTCATGCATCACCTCATGTCATCATAACAGAGGTCTGTCTTCCAGGAAAGAACAGTTTAAAATTAATTTAATATAGTATTGGCCATACTATATGATGTATTGCTTGTCTTTGTTTAATAATACAGAAGACAAATACCTTAAAAAATAATCGCATATCGCATCGCAATCGCAATATTGGGGCAAAAAATCGCAATTAGATTATTTTCCATAATCGTTCAGCCCTAGTGTAAACATTAAAATGAAAGTCAGTACAATGTGCAGATTGCAGAAATATACATAAAAAAAATCAGTGGCTTTACCACACTCAGTTTTTCGACATCTGTGAACTACTAGACAGTCATTCAATTAAAAAATAATATTAAATAAATAAAACTAATAAATAAAAAATACACACATCTTACTGATCTCTGCAGTCAGTAACATTACACATAAAGTGCAAACATAATAGCAATTGTATAAACACACACACAAACACGCCTTTAAAATTTAAAGGCGTGAAATTGGACGGTCTAGTTCTGATTAGCGTCACCGCTGTCTCGGTGGAGTTTAATAAACTCGGCCGTCTGCTTCTTGCTATCTAAAATATAACCAGACACTGGTGTAAATTCTCGACTGTCTCATACTTCTGTTTAATAAGTTTTCTGTTTGACGTTTAGTCAGCTGTGTGAAAACCAAGGAGGAACCCACCCGGGGGATTAATAAAGTTTTATTTTATCTAATCTAATAACTTTAATCTCAGCCAAACCGATTTACTCACGAACAAACAAAACACTGAAAAAAGCCCAACAATAACATTTTTAGGTTGTCTAAGTGACTTATATATTACGTTTAACCCGAGCAGCGAAACTCCGCGGTGATCTGAAAATGATGTGCCGGGAGTTGTGCCGTTCTCGGCCGCATCAGTAACCCTCGAGCTCCCGGCTAGCTGTCGAGCTGGTGGGTAGCAGACGCCTCTGAAAACGTCGAAGCACTTTTGCAAATATGGGATATCTTGATAAACCGAGCAGATATTTGATGTTTACACAACTACTTTCTCGCCTGAAAATATGTTAAAAGTTTATTTTGTGACCCAGAAAGATTAGTATGAGTAATTTTAAAACTTAGTAGCGGCCGCCATTGCTGGAAACTGGAGTTTGGCTGGGCCGCGCTATGAATTCTGGGATATGGTAGTAATTTGGACAGCCTTCGGCGCGTCGCTGTGACGTAATCGGTCTACAAATGCGGCCTCAGGAGGATGCAGCCCATGAATTGTATAATATAATCGCAGTATAATCGCAGCCTTTGCGGTTAGAAAATTGCACTTGATCATGTCGCGATATTATCGCAAATGCGATATATCGTTCAGCCCTACCTGAAATACCACAAAGGTGGCCGGTTAACACGCTTGTTTGAAACTATATCTTCAGCAAACAAAGAGCTTCATGTTTTAAAGTCTCTCACCTGGCCGACGTCCACCTCGTGTGTGTATTTGCGAGCTGTGGCTCCATTGGTGGTAAAGATGGCCGTGCCGTTACCGTAAGGGTTTCGGTTGATTAAAGAAATGGCTTCGTCCAGGCTGTCGGCCTCCAGGACAACAAGGACCGGTCCAAAGATCTCTTCTTTGTAACATTTCATGTTGGGCTGAAAAGAACAGCAGAGGGAAAACGATCAGGACTTCAAACTCTACAAAGGAATTCTTAACAGAACAAAGCACGAGCAGGTTTGTGTCGGGGAAGAAAGGTGAAAAACTGCTTTAAATGCATTTCACAGCACTTACAGCTACTTTCTATTTTAAAGTCAGCTTTGTGTGACACTCAACACTTATAACCAGAAACCAGAACGGATCGGGGGGGGACTCTCATGCTGAGAGGGCTGCTTGTTGAAGATTCAAACGTTCAGGCTTACGAATAAAAGCATTTTTAAATCTACTTTTAAAGCCAAAAATCTGAATTTTCACAGAGGTCTGTTCTAAAGATATTCTCAGCAGGAGGGGAAAATCAAAATCTGTGGTCACATTCAAGGAGATGAGGACTGATTTTGTTTCATTTCCAACAACCCTAATCAAAGACACTGAACTGATTGAAGCGATCATTTATTTTTTCCTCAGATAATTACAGCACCTACCAAAAACAAAAAAAGTTATTACATTAAAACATTCTAGACAGTTTAGTTTAACATTACTTTAATAGCATCTGACCCAAATTAAAAGTTCTCAGCTCACCATAACACCAGCTAAGATGGTAGGTCCTACAAAGTTTCCATTTTCATATCCTTTGACTTTAACATTTCTCCCGTCCAGCAGCAGCTTGGCACCTTCATCAACCCCACTCTGGATCAGAGACTCTACCCTGGCTTTGGCTTCTGGGGTGATCAAGGGACCCACATCTGCCCCAGGCTGATCACCTAAAACACACATTTTGACGTGTAAGAAAAACGGCAGTATGCATGCCAACTGACGTAATTTATTTATTTATTTTTCATGGCGATACGGTTACACAACAAGTTACCTGAGTTTACGCGGAGCGATTTAGAGCGCTGCACCAGCTCTGGGAGCCATTCACGAGACTCCCCAACAAAAATAGCAGTGGAGAGAGCCATGCAGCGCTGGCCAGCTGCTCCAAAAGCAGCGCCCACTAGCTGGTTGATGGTGTTCTCTTTGTTGGCATCAGGCATCACCACACCATGGTTCTTGGCACCCTAAATGCAATATGTAGGATACAAAATCTGTATGATTTCACTCCAAAAGAGTGCAGAACATCAAACAGAGACATAAGAGCGCTAATCACATATGCTACAAATCCCAGTGACTGACAGCAGAGGATTTAATCACTGTCTTGGTAACAGCAACAGGAAATAGACCACTACCCATTTTCATTCATATTAGTAATAACAATTTTTAAAAATAGTCTAAAAAATAAATGAATAAATAAAACTAAGTTCCATCAGGATTTCCCAGACACGGACTTACTATAGATGAGATCTGGCAGGTATGTTTCCCAGCTCAAGACCAACATACCTGCAATCCACCCGACTATTTCTTTATTTTTGCAAATAATTGTTCATTTTTCTTCCCAGATAGCACAACAGACTTACTATTAGGTGCGCTTTTTGCTCTTATTTTGCTGCTCTTGTGTCAGTCAAGGACTTGATTCACAGGCGTCGCTCTACATACTCAAGCGCCACTCTAACCAGCACAAGAAGCTGGTTTGTATCTTGTTACACCAAAGTCACCCAGCTTCAGAGCAGGACAAGGACTACAGCTGCCAGCTGCTGTCCAAAGCAATTAAGAGTTGGACTTCAACCAAGGACAAAGACCTGACTGGAGAGGCAGCTGATTCTTGCCCCATTATTTACTGTCACCATGTGCCATCTAAACACTGCCAGTGTAAGAAGAGCATATTCGGTCTGTGAATACCATGTTGGACTGCACTCTCTTGCCATTCTTTGAGCCCCGCTCGTAGATGTACTCTCCAGCCTGGTTGGAGCCCACAAAACTGATGGCTTTGATGGCCGGGTGGTCACAGATGAAGTTTACCGCTGCACAAACAAGGAAAAAAGTCAATATTTTCTGTTCTTCTGTGTCACACCCTCAGGGCACAATATACGAGCACTGATACGGAGATTCAAATTCTCCTGCTTCAACAATGCCTGTAGATTACTTACAGATATAGGCTGCACAGTTTATGGAAATATCTTATCTACATATTGCCAGAAGGGTATATGATTAATGTTTGACTCATCCTTGGACCTTTCTCTATTGTTTATGACACACACAGACTGTGAGCTCCTCAATGAGCAGGGAATTACGCACTCACCTGCATGCTGTCCGTGGATTATGTTGAGTGTACCATCTGGTGCTCCGGCATCCTGGAGCATTTTGGCCAAAAGCATGGTGCAGCCTGGGACTCGCTCAGAGGGCTTCATCAGGTAGGTGTTTCCGCACACCATCCCGACAGGGAACATCCACAGAGGAATCATGGCGGGGAAGTTGAAAGGGGCGATGCCGGCACACACTCCGATGGGCAGGCGGTAGGTGTAGGTGTCCATGTCCTTGGTGATGGAGGGTAAGGTTTCCCCCAGCATGAGGGATGTAATGCTGCAGGCGTGTTCAACCACCTCTGAGGAATGAGCAAGAAAAGGATTTAGGAAGTCAGCCAATAACAAAGTGCCTAGATAAGCAATCTGAAATAACACATACACAGTTAACTGATGAGTCCATTATTGAAATTTACACATTTGCCTCTTAAGATTAAAAAAAGACAAGCCTGCCAGCTCCATTTCCCATGAAAAAACTGTAATAAAACTTGTAAGTATTTCAAGCACCATTAGCCCCGGTACTTGCAGCGCACCTCCACATGTAGCCTGTCTTTCAGCTGATAACAGAAAAGTTAGCCTGCCAGAATAATTTAGGCATCCTGAAACTGGGATCAACACCAAGAACAAAAAAAGGAAACAAAAAAAAATTACTTGGCAGCTGCGTGTTGTAATAAACAAAAATTAATTCCTTCGTCTGCAACCGCACACAGCCCTTAATTTCCAAACATGATTCCCGTTGATGCAAGGCTGCCAGAATGAACGAGTGCACCTCAGCAAAGGAAGCTGCGTAATTATCTTTAAATAGAGTGCAGCTAAAAGCATAGTGTGAAAAGTGTTTTACAGAAGACAGGAACACACTTTAACATCAGGAGTTATTATTGTACTGCTGCAAAAGCATTGCAGCCTTTTTCTTCTTGGAACTAAAGCCTTATTAAAAGCGGTTAAAGCCTCTAATATGGCCCAACTATTACTACTGTCCACTTTTAAATTAAAGCTCAATGTCCCTTTTTGCATAGAGTGTTGACTGTTGTATAAACTGCTTCACTTGAGGAATTTGATCTTATCTATATCTACAGCAGGACTAATCTAATCAGGACGCCAAAGACTAAAAGGAAGACTAAAAGTCGAGTCAATGCGTTACTTACGCAGTCCTCTAAATACGTCTCCCTCTGCATCAGCCAGAGTTTTGCCCTGTTCCAAAGTGATGATCTTAGCCAGCTCTTTCTGAAATGTTAGAAGAAGAATTTAGAGAGAATTATTTCAACAAAATCAATAAATTATTTTGACATATATGTGACCCATCTCCCTACAATGTTGTCCTTGATGAGCTGTTGGTAGCGCAGGAAGATCTGCTGCCGGCTGAGGATGGAGGTCTCGGACCAGGAGCGAAAGGCTCTGGAGCAGGAGTCCACAGCTGCCAGCATCTCCTCCTGTGTAGCTTTAGGAACACGTCCCACCACTTCATTAGTGGCCTGCAGAACAGGACACGGTCCATAAAGACAATCAGACAAGCAAACTGAGAGCAGGGGAAGTCATTATTTGCATGTGCATCATTTCATTAATATTAATAACAAAAAACATTTATTTTTATCCTTATGCGGTGGAAGTAGATGAATATCTTTTCATGCTACAATCACTCATCACTGTTTTGCAAGAGGCTAGTATCTGACAAGCTATGCACTAGTCTCGTCTCTTGGAGGATATAAAGCATGACGGGTTGTGTAGACTGGGCTCAGATTTCTGTCGTTTTACATATTAGGCAATTAAAATTTGACAAATCAGGACTTATTTATTCCATCCAATATTCACAAGTTACTACAACAAATTTTATACTGTATACTTGCAGCCAGATCGCATTACTCCAGCCTCTGTGCAGGTTGGGCACAGTTCATCTATGAATACTTACAGGGTTGTGGATGTCAAGCCACTCAGACGTGTTGGACTCGACAAACTTGCCATCGATGAACAGCTTGGTGGTGGGCTAGAAGATCAAAGAAGCATATGATTCAATCTGGATGCATCAGTCGCCATCGCATCCATTCATCACCACAACATATGCAGTTATTTTCCAAGGCATTTTGCTCTACTTCACTTTGCATGCACTCAGCTGTGTTACAGGTTCATTTTGAATTGTTTAATTTAAGTTTGCCTCAGACATTTCCAAGCAAAGCTGTACATCTTCCATGCTACATTACCCGTGTTCCAATCCCATTCCTCCTCCTAACTCAAGATAGATTTTTAGTATACAGTGCGTATGCACTGGAAAAGTCAAGGTCTATATCCATTAGCACTGCAGCAGTCGACTGACAGAAAAATAGACAGCTTCAGTTTGAGAAAAAAAAAAGAAAAAAGAACACCGGGAATCTATTAAACTTTAACATATATAAAATGTGCAAGAGTCCTGAGCCACTTTTCTTTATATTTTGCTACCGAAGAGACATATTTATTTATTTATTCATTTTATTGGATTTTTTTAGAATAGTCTTGAGAAATAGTTCTCCAGGCTTTTTGAAACTCTTACAAAGTTTTTCTTTATACACTGGCTACAGTCCAGTCCTTCCAGAAGAATGTTACTCGTAGCAAAAACACATCATTTGTTCCTACTTCTGTAGTTGAGTCAATGAAAAAATGCTAAAAACTGGCATCAAATAGTAGTTTTGCACCTACAAGGTGATTCTTAAAGAGCCATTAGCCCAAAACGTCTCATATCTTGGCATGTTGTGCACTGTTCCCTTGAAAAAATTAGAGGAAACTCAACAACTGAAAGACAAAAGAATAAGTGGCAGGCCTAAACATTATCTACAGCAGTAGATGAACAGTATCTGAAAGTCATGTCCTTAAGAAACAGGAAAAGTACCATCAGGGTTTGTTCCACTATTCAACACTGGAAAGCTTTGGATTGGCAAAAGCCTGTTGGACAACGTCTCCCACCCCATGCAGCAGACTGTGACAGCACTGAGCAGCTCCTTCAGTGGGAGACTGCGGCACCCACGGTGTGGGACGGAGAGATTTCGCAGGTCTTTCCTCCCCACTGCTGTCAGACTCCACAACAAAGACTTTAACTGAACAAACACACACATCCACACATGTGCAATAACACTAAGTGCAATAATCTTTTCTGGCATCGTTGTATTTTTACTCAGTTGTATATAGCATTCGTATTCTATTTTTATCTTATTGTATATTTTTATTCTATTTTATTCTACTGTATATAGTATTTTATTTTATTCTATTCTGTACAGTTGTGTACTGTATTTATTCTTATTGTATTCTAATTTTTGCGTCATAACTTTTGCACTGTCCACTTCCTGCTGTGACAAAACAAATTTCCCACGTGTGGGACTAATAAAGGTTATCTTATCTTATCTTATCTTAATATTCAAAGCTGCAGTGCAAACAACTGTAAAAATTGATGTCTCTGACTGGATGTGATGGATATACTTTTGACTGAGATTTCAAACACTAGCCAAAAAAATATTGAAAACATGCACAATAAACATAATCAAAGAAATTAATGTTGTAATGAGCAAAGAAATTGCCTCTTTTGAGGTTTTGGTGGAAGGCTTCGGAATTTAGTCTGACATCCTGTGCTTTCTTAGCCAAGACTCACTTCGAAGTGATAAATAAAATCATTTAGAAATTATGCTAATTCAAAAACTTAACCAAAATACACACACACATATATGTTTTTCCAATAACGCAAATATTACTCTGTTATAAACAAATGTCATGCTGTAACACAATCTGACAAAAGTAAACAAGCATACTCTTCTGACAATCAGAAGAGACGGCCCTTAGCGCATAACACGGCACCACTACTAAGCTATAAAAGGTCCTGAGTGATGGCTCTTACCACTGAGGAGGATGAGTAGCACATACGACCCAGCTGGAGGGGGGCCTGTGAGAAATGACATATCAGACCATTATTTAGAGCTTTTAAATCACTGTCTGTGCAAGGTCTCAAGAGGCACGTCTGAATGATCCACTGACGTATCATATCTGTCCACGTGATGTAAATAAAGCCTGTTGTTAGCTGACCAATCACTTAATATATTGTCATGTACTTGCAAAAAGGAGTAGTGGACTGTGTACAACGTGTGACTTTGCTAGCTAACAGCGCAGGTTGTTAGCCGAGTTTGGTGCATAAACACTGAACCAAACAAACAGTTGTATATTGCACGTTCATTATCTTACTCTACCTTCTTATTTAAAAGGGATCGGAGAATTGCCGCCATTGTGGAGAGTGCAGTGCTTTTTTTCCTGCTCCGAAGCCCTTCAACCGACCCAGGAGACGTTGGAGTGCAAAGAGAACTTGAGCTTGAGAAAGGTTCCAGAGGGCAGAGCGGTGAATACGAAGCTGCGCTTTTCGCCGATCTACAACCTGTCCCTGGTGTGGATGTGAACGAGGAGAACCAATGCGGATAATGTGTGGATCAACGAAAACTGCGCACGCAACCATTCGTTGATTCCTTTCAGTGTGGGCGGGATATACTTAACTTAAAAGCCAA
Organism: Copadichromis virginalis; assembly: GCF_057382275.1. NCBI lineage: Eukaryota > Metazoa > Chordata > Actinopteri > Cichliformes > Cichlidae > Copadichromis > Copadichromis virginalis. The sequence goes on along the minus strand of NC_140632.1, from coordinate 4,873,669 downwards.
TCGTTCTGCGCGGTATACCAGCCACCCTAAATGACGAGACACTGATTGGCTGTGGCGAGGAAAACAAAGCCATAGCAGTTGAGTCGTCGGTGACACTTGATTGATCCTGGAAAAAAAAGGATAAGGAAAAAACTGTTTTCAAACTTCTGTGTTAAAGATGTCCCTTGCCGTAAATACAAGGCCCGGTACTTTCTTAGGACAAAATAAAAATAAAAGTGATTTTATAAAAACGTTTCGAAGTAAACGCTTATTAACGCCTAATGCCAGGTAACAGTTTCCATGGCAACATGCTTAAAGGCAACATGGAGTTCCTACAGTGGGATTGTCATGATGTTGCGAGATGGATTGAGTCTTTAGGATTTCCACAATATAAAGTAAGTTAAACCTGACCTGACCTTAGGTGACAACATTGACAAGGTGAAAAAAGAAGCTAGTTAGCCTCCATTGAATCAGTTCACTCCTTAAACTTCTCACTTTATTACGTCTTTCTGTCGCAGGCATGTTTCACGGACAACCTCATAAGTGGAAGAAAGCTTATTTACGTGAATTGCATCTACTTGCCAAGACTGGGAGTCACAGATTTTAAACACATGCAGGTATTAAAAAGAGGCATTAGTTCTAGTTGTTGGCTAGAACTTGCCAAGTAAGTAATATGAGATGCTAAATAAGCAACACCATTTTTATCACCTTGCCCTATTTATATATAAAAAATTTGATGTATGGCTTAATAGAGTCAGGTTATGCATTTAAAAACACAAAGGGTTGGTGACACATCACTTAAAGGGGATCTGTCATGCTAAGTTAACGCTCCATAATTTTATTGTTAGATACTTCGAAAGCATTCGCGGATTACGCAAATTCGTATTTATCTTATACTGCGTATTAGTACAGTCTTTAAGGTCACCCTCTCTCTGAAACAGCCATCTTTCTTCTGAATTGCTGGCACTTGTAAACAAATGGTATGAGCAGCAGGTGGTTAGGGCTGCCTAGCTCGGAAGCCAGATCTGTTTGCCTAAGACTTAAATTTCAGTTTTCTGTTGTCCTATTCTGGTAACCCCATGGGAATTGTAGCCTCAGTTTACTGGTCCTAGCTGACAGGAGTGGCACCTGGTGCGGTCTTCTGCTGCTGTAACCAGTCTACTTCAAGGTTCAACATGGTGTGCATTTAGAGATGCTCTTCTGCAGCCTATTGTAATGAGTTTGGTATTACTGTTACCTTCATAGCTTCATAGTAGCCTGGCCCTTCTCCTCTGACCTCTTATATCAGCAAAACATTTTCGTCCATATTTTCTCTTTTTTGAACCATTCTCTGGTTGTCCAGGAAAAAACCCATTAGATCAGCAGTTTCTGAAAAAGTTAGACCAACCTCTTCTGGCACCAACAACTTCTGCAGGTCATCTTTACCATGTCTATATGCCTAAAATGCATTAAATTGCTGCCACTTAATTGGCTGATTGATTGAGTGTAGATAGTATCAAAGATTGAGACAGCTTCTGAGTCTAAAAAGTGGACTATTTAATGCAATTAATCTTATATATTTTAATGACCAGCTAATGACCAGTAAAAGGGGGCAGCTTCAAAAAAGGTTTTAGTTGTATAGAAGTCTATGGGAAAATAGAATGTAGCAGTTCTTTCCTGATGAGTTTTAGGACGCAGTCCCTTGTTTCAGATCATTTTGAATAAACCATGACATCCAGTTTGTAAAAAAGATTCTGTGTAAAAGTAAGAAAGGAGGATTTTCGAGGAAGTTGCCTGACAAATTGTCAGTGATAAATTGGTTTCTCAGTCAAACAAATCCCTCTCCAGTCACAGCTGGCTTCAAAACACCAACATGATGAGGCTGAAAATGTTCTAGTTGACATCACAGTGACTGCATCCATCTTTCCTATCATCCAAGGCCTCGGATGGCCATACTGAGAACATCCTGTCCCACTGCCATTGTACAGAGCCAAGAGCAGAAAGTCTAGAGCACTCTAAAGGTTCATAGGGATTACTCATACATATATTATCCCCTTTATAAAGGTCAAAACATGGGTAAAGGTGTAATTGATCCCCCTTAAGATATGGTGGGAGGTTATAAAGGCGTTATATCTTTCTTTGACGATATAACACATAAAAAGCCAGAAAACAGTGTTAAAAATAACTGTTATAACCACCTTCAGTTGTGTTAGATGTCTCTGCAGTATGCACTACTACAAGTTGACTGGAAGCACCACAAAATAACAGCACATGTTTGGCTTTCTTTCTTTTTTTTTCTCAGAGCAGCACGACATCCAATTAAAGCGTGTGCTGTAAACATCACTGCCAGAAAACACACTCAGATCAGCTCTATCCAATATAGGCTGTTTACAGTTACAGTGACTGTTTTTTCTAATCTGTATTTCTGGGGTCATAACTAAATTGGCTAAATGTGCCATTCAACTCTGCTAAACTCCCAGGAAGCATAAACTGTGGTATGAGTGGTATGGAGAAAAACAGTCTCAGCAAAGAAGCGTGTACACGCTGTTAAGTCATAATTATTTTTTGGTTTAACCTGTAAGTCATTTGATACATCAGTTTTTATGAGTGTAACCCTGTAACCTTTCTCCCTGTTATACAAGATTCTCCTCTCCCTCTCAGTGGGACGACTTTATTAAATAAGGTTAGATAATGTAAACATTAAGCGTGCTTTCTTAAATCCCACTGTGTACCCCGCAGGTCATCTCTGCATGCGTGCATGAGCTGCTGGGGATCACAGAGACCCTGTGGAGTCGCAGCATCACTGACCCTCCACGGGACACCGTGAGCCTGTTTTTGGAGAAAAAGAGCCGGAGCGGCGAGCGAGCAGACAGCCTCACATACCAGCGGTTCCTGAGGGACATGCACCGGTGAAAGAAAGAAAGAAAAGCAAAGCAGGAAAGTCTGAATCACAACAGTAAAGGAACGCATCACAAAAAGCCTAAGACATGTCAGTGTCATTTCATATCACCAACTGTGAGCTCATGATGCAAGCTTGACATTAACACTTCCCACCAGCAAAATGCTAACATGTTCTTGATGTGGCTGGTTTAAAAAAAAAAATCATGCTCACAAGGATGCATTGATTCTGCAAATCTTTTGAGACAATAAAGTCATAGTGTGACATGTTTTCATACATGTACAGTTCGTGCACAAAAAGCTCATGCCCTTCCAGTTCTGGATAACAGTGAATGCTTAAACCACTTAGGCTATTCATATTGATCTCAAGTGGGTGTGTTGTAACTGGATGGAGTTATTGATCTAGAGTAGAGATCCTCAGGGTAATTCTTTTGGATGACAACAAACACCTATTTCAAAGTGCTGTAAGGCCCTGGGGTGGTATAGGTCATTGTTGTTACAGGAGCAAAAAAAACAACAAAAAAACCCAGCAAGTCCAAGAAAACTACAGTGCTGCTGCACTTGAATACACTTGTGCACATATAGGCTACTTTGCCAACTTGCACAAAAGGCCATAGGATCATTGCATCAGATAGGGATGGGTCCAGCGCCAAGCAGACCCACGGGGGAGCCAGGCCTTTCTCTTTCAGCCAACTCAACACTTTCTTGCCAATAATCTATGTAATACATGCAGCATTGTTCAGCTATAGCCTATTTTTGGCGTTCACCCACTAGAAGCACCTGCAGCAGCAGAGGTTTGATCCAAGAGAATGGATGGATTTTTCAATACCAGTCTTGCTTAAGCCTACGGGCTGCTTGTTGTTGCCTGGCTTTCTTAGCCTTCATGTCCTGCATGTCTGAATCTGCATCAGCATCTCAGCCCCATATTTTTTTTCTTCTTCATTTAATCAAATTGAATTCTTAGAGAATATCATAAGCTCAATCTACTCAACGTTCGTGCAGCAGAGTTCAGTCTCCATGAATAAATGATGATGCCTGCCTGTGAGATAGGCTGGGAGGCACTGCATCTGTCTGTGCACACAAATGGTCTCTGTGCAGCTCAGAGCGCACCGATTACCATTCCGAGCACAACACCTCTGGTCAGAAATGGAGCCGGGTCGGTGGTTGACAGTAGTCCGGGGGCAGTAAGGAGGGGAAGGGGAGGGGATATATTACGGCAGCAACCCTTCAGTCAATCTGGATTAACTCACACTGAACCCTGCGTCGCCAGCGAAAGCCCGTGAAAGCGATACGAACATCTGGCCGGATTGAGCACAGTAGCGGCAGCAGCAGCGGAAGCAGCAGTCGCTCACAGCGCTGCTGTAGATGTTAAAGCTGCCCGTCGCTACAAAGCTACAGAGGCGTTTTCTCTTCTGGAGCTGCATCCAGGCGGATGCGCAGTAGAGACGATCCCTATACAGCTGCAGCTTCAGAGCCACGCCGGGACCCTTCAGTTTGTGTGTGGTTTTTTTTTCCTGTTTGTTTGGGGGGTTGCCTGTTGTCTAGTCCTTTTTTTCGATAGGGGGAATTAGAGTAACATTTTACCGCTCACACAGGATCGCAAAGGAGCCGTCCTTTATCTGCTGGTTATGGATTTCTTGAAGGGCATCGCTGGTTTCGCAGGCCGTCACATGCTGTAGGAATCAAGACGCGTGTTTCGGGACACCTGAATTATCTCCAGGCAGCACATTTCTTTTTTAAGGCAAGCCACTCTCGGTATGCCGCCAGCCCCCTTGGGAGGAAATAAGCTCAAACCCACCCTCCTGTGACTTGGCTCCATGTTTCAGCTACAAGGTAAAATAATTAAAAAAAAATCAGTATTTTACAGGCTGCCTTTGGTGTGAATTGGAGCGTGTGAACTCTTTTGCGGAGTCTGTCTTTCAAGAAGCGAAATATTGACTTGAAGTAGTTCTCTTAGGACCCGTCTGAATGCGCTCAGATTTTCCCTTGTGACATGGGTTGTGGCTGTAACCCCACCAGCCCAGGACCTGTACCGCAAGGTCAAAAAAAATCTCACACGCCAAGGAACATTTTTTTTTAAATTTATTTTTAGTATCCATTTGTATGTGTTTGGTGCTGCTTTTTTCCTCCCCCCTGATATAGGTGAAACTGAGAATAATGGCCGTGGTGGCTGTGATTCATGTGCAGGAAAAGGCTGATTTATTGCATGTGTTTTGTGTTTTCTTGTGTGTTTTAGAGAGATTTGTCTCTGGTGTGTTCTGGTCAAACCCATAACTGATATGCAAATTCCTCATCAGTAATTAAGCTGTGAGGAAGTCTAAATGAGCCTAAACTGATAACAGGATTGTAAGTCTGTGGGATGAGGAGGAGGTGGTATGGGGGAAATGGTCCTAGTGATTTTTTTTTATTTTTATAAAGGATGAGGTATAATGGTCCTGTCTGAGGAGTGTTAGTTATCACGTATCTTATTATTCATGAGTGCCCGAGGCATGATTGTAACTGCTACACCAGTGAAACAAGGCCCACGCCTCATTTTGCTGCTTCTATTTGCTCTCTGTGCTCTGTGAATGCACTCAAATGTTGGTGCTTATGTGCTGCTTCCTTTCACTGACGGAGGAGGAGTGATGTGTGGCTCCTCAGCACCCGGGCTTTTCTGCAGACCAGCTCCACACTCGCTGACCCAAATTTGTCTCCCCACAAATTAGGTTTTGTGTAGCTTTTTTCCCCCACTGGAGAAGTGCTTGCATCCAGATCTGAAACTGAGATATGGCTCACACAAACTTGCACACCTGCTTCACACGTGTAGTATGTGAGAGATGCCTTATGGTTACACAACTTAATAAGGTAAAGGAGATTTATGCATTATTAAGCTTTTTTTTTTTAAAAAGACAATTTGGCTAGTGCTGCTACATGAGGTAGAAATCCAGTATCCTGGGGGTCTTTGAAAGAAGGAAAATGAGTCAGAAGGTGCGGAGATCTCATTATGGCTGATGGCTGCCCCCCTTCCCCTCACACACATGTAAATGATAACATGAGGGAGTCGTGCTGTCACCAATAGAAGTGTTTTTGCACTTCCTTTACCCGAAATTCACTTTGGAACTGACAGATGTGAGTATCTGCACACCTGCTGGTATGTATCATGCAGAATATTCAACTTGAGGAGGCCACATTGATATTCAGACTTAGTGTTTGAGGATTCTGTGTCCCCTTTCTACCAGAAGACAATCCCAGGTCATAAGCCCATCACTTCAGGGCACGTCGCAACGGTGCAAGAATTAAGATCACAAATCGGTGATCAGAATTTAAAATCTGTCACCTGCTTCAGTGAAATGCTCAAAGAAGAATATGCAAAGTGCTTATACGCCCCCGGTCACGAGGTGTCTAGTGTATCAAGGTGAATTTCTTGTGATGAAGGGGGAAAAATTACAAGAAGGCGATGTAAATGCTGATGAACTGCACTTCTGTTGATGCAGCTGGGTCTGCTTAGTATGCCGTCCGTCTGGCACGCATGTGGATGGGTAGACATGCACTCACGGGCTGAGAAATCATTTAATCTGCATCAGATTTCCCCATCAAGTCATTTTGGCTTTTATTACGTGCAAGACTGGGAAAAAAAATCCAATTCAATCCAGAATTAGCTGAGTGCACAATCTCCTCATCAGAAATGCTACAGTGGGTCTGCTCTGGCCTTCGAGCAAAAGAGTTGTCAAGGTCCTTTTCCTTCGGAGAGGACTCTTTGTTCTAAATAATATTAGGTTATCTGAAGAAGAAAAAAAATCAGCCACTGATTACATCTCACCCTAAAACTGACGTTTGCGGTGTTGCCATGGCATCAAGGCTGTCACCCAAAGAGCTATCACGTTCTAACATTTGCAGACTTTGTAAGAAGAAAAAAGAAAAACGAAAGGAAGCCAGGGTGTCACAGCACATGGCCACATTCACATGTGTTAGTGAGTTGGATGGTGCTTCACAGCATCGATGTTTGGTCTGCTGCTCTTACCTACACAAGCGTTTACCCGACAACATAGAATTTCTACCAGCTCAGTCAAAATATGATCCACTTCAGCAGATGCTGCGGCTCCATTTGCTCTCATAAAAGCAGGCAGGATGAGGAGCTGTTTCACTGTTTTGTCGATACCGTTTTACCGTCACGTTGCAGCATCAGTTTACCTCCTTGACACAACACAGCTTATATATATATATATATATATATATATATATATATATATATATATATATATATATATATATATATATATATATATATATATATGGCAGTGTAGCAAATGTCCGGCCTCTCCACCCTCCACCACCTCCCACCGGCCAACTCAGGTGAGACGCAAACCGAGATGCCACCGCTGCCGTTGTGCCGACCTGCGTGGAGACGCTGGCAGGCTTCATCTCATTATCTTCCCCTCCTCGCAGGGATGCTTTCCCTGATTTCCTGCCCAGACGCGGATTGCAGAGGCTTTCTCACATGAGCTCCAGCATAAGTTAGACCATCTGAAAACATATCCCCCATGACCTCACCGGCCGGATTGGCATGCAGCATGCTGCATAAGGTTTTTCTTGGCCAATGCCACCCCAGGGAGGCTATAGATACCCTCTCCTACTGTTAACTGCTACTGCTGCTGCTGCTGCTGCACATGAATGTGTCTCTGTAGCTGGGGATGAGGAAGGGGGGTTGTTGTGTAGTGATCTGGCTCTATTAGGCACAAATCCCCACCCACTGGTGTGTGTGCTTATGTGTGGGAGTGTGCTGTCAGTCTGTTCTTTTCTCCGAGGGTGAAAAGACCTGCTCGGAGGTAGTAAACGAACACTTGATTGACTAAGAAGGAGAGTATGGTTAATGCATCATTATCTGTTTTCTTGTTTATTTGTGGCCCTCCCAAGTCGCTCCACTATAATGAACAGGCCGACCTAGTGGATAATGATTTTCTGTGAGGTTTTGGGGGTGAGGTTGACATTTGAAGATGAAGTGTGTGATTGATGAATACATTGATTGATCATCTACTTATTTGTTCATGTACCTGATGAGTGCAACCTGTTATGCAAATCTCTGTGGAAGACCAGTAATTAAATGCAAATTGAGGAGACAGTAAGAGATATTTCCTGGCCCATCTAAGCAGCGAGCGGTTGTCCTTTTGTCCTCACAGAACAAATTTTGTAGAGATTACTGTTGCAACCATTCTCTTCACGTTTGGCTGAGTTTTCAGCCATGAAAAAAAAAATAGAAAGAAGAAGCCTCATCTCCACAGAGTGAATCAATATCGTGTCTTCAGCGCCATTCGAGTCTGGAAGTAGCAGGTCCTCTCTGCCTCATTGCACAACCAGAGGCCGTACCATTCAGAGTCAGAGCAGAAGGTGGTTGGCACACCAACGTGAACACACTTAGGCAGGCTGTCCTCTCACGCTTTGTGCGCGCACATAAAAAGTCGATAGTTTGCACGCATACTTGGAAAGCACTACACACGGCTTTGCAGCACTGCTTCACGGTGAAGTCATCTGCTCTCTTTAAAGAGAGTCATGACAACATTAAATAATGATCCCACGGTCCATTTCTCGCCAGCTCAGATCGGTGCACCGCGGCTCCCCGCACACATCTTGTGGGATTTGGTAACGTTGTCCCGTGTAAAAATGGGTCAGAAAAAGACATTTATTCTCCGCTGCTTCATCAGCAGCGTTCATGAAAATGTCATACCCAGCGTGCTCTCTCTCTCTCTCTGTCTCCAACAATATCATTCCTCCCCTTCCTATTATGGCCCATTTTAAAAGGAATGGTTCCTGCCTCCTCGTTAGGGCTGTAATACGTTTTACCCAGCTGTCAGCGAATGGCACCGCATTCCCTCGCATGGCAGGGTATCACACCTGTCCTGTCTGCTGTTTTCTTTACTCTATGATATTTTCTTCATTCTCACTCTATCAAGGTTATTACACCGGGAGTTGTGTGTCACCGCTCCAGTGCAACAGAATCTTTTGAAACATGAAGGCACTCAGTTGACAGGCCTCTCTGCTAAGGCTGGATTTTTTTTAACTGTTTTTTTTTCTTCTGCACACTCTTAGAGTCCCAACACGGACAATAGAGGCATTACCGGCAAACCACAGGAAGCTGTAATCATAAATCAGCCGTTCTCGTCTGTATTTAAAGGTCGGCCTTTGGATTTTCACCCAGGTTGTGGGATTGGATCTCCTGTTCTCTGTGTTTGATTTGATTGGTGTCCTTTTCTGTGTGCTGTAATTGGACACCCAGAGGGCTGAATATTGCATGTTCAACCAAAAAAAGGAGAAAGAAAAAGAGTAAATATAATCTCGACTTCTGTCACTCTTGCTCTGGTACATCTGATCTCCAAAGTCTTACTTTTATGAGATGCTATATCCCTGACAATGTCTCAGGATGCATCAAATGGATCCCTCCTTATTCCCCCCACATCTCAGCTGTGTCATAAGTAAGAGCAGCATCAGGGAGAGAAGAGAGAAAATCAATAACAAGGCATAGCACATCTTCGCTGAGGCACAGGGCCCAATCATCCCTTCCTATTGGCGATATGATCCTGGGAGATATCAGGATAATTCTGATGAGACCCTGGACTGCCAGTCTAGACTTTCATCCTTCTGTACACAAACATAAAAGGACTGGCATGATCATATATTTAAAAAAGTATGATCAGAGGAGTAGGGGCTTAGAAGGAGAGCTGTCACAAAAACCTTACAAGACTACCAGGGATGTTTCACTCTCAAGTCGGCAGGTGACTAATTAGTTTCATGTCTAATGGTGCAGCATTTATTGTTTGTTCAGGCATCGATCTGCTTAGCTTCTTGCTCAGACTTTGCGCTATAAAAACGAGAGCTGTGAGCTGACAGTAATAGTGTTTGCAGCCTAGTGGAAAATCTTTAACTTTGCAGAGCAGAATTGCCCATTTTTCTTTCCTTTTTTAAATGTGACTTTGCCCAGCTTGAATTATAGATCTCAGGGTTTGCACTTGTTGCCATTTTCACAAACAGCTTGATCATCTCTGTCTCTCATTCGTTTATTTTTTAGGCGCATCAACCTGATGACAAGCCAAATGGAGTCTCTCCTGGTGTATCTGATCATCCTCGGTGTGGCTGTGAAGGCCCACAAAGTTCAAATCTGTCCCAAACGCTGCGTCTGCCAGGTGCTTAACCCTAATTTGGCCACACTGTGTGACAAAAAGGGGCTTCTGTTTGTGCCCCCTAACATTGACAGGCACACGGTGGAGATGCGTCTTGGGGATAACTTTGTAACCAGCATCAAACGCAAAGACTTTGCAAACATGACCAAGCTGGTGGATCTGACTCTGTCTCGGAACACTATTGGCTCCATCGCGCCTCACGCGTTCAGAGATCTGGAGAACCTACGTGCTCTTCACCTCGACAGCAACCGGCTTACCCGCATCAACAACGACACCTTCAGCGGCATGTCCAAGCTGCACCACCTCATCCTCAACAACAACCAGCTCACCCACATCCAAAGCGGGGCCTTTAATGACCTGACAGCACTGGAGGAGCTGGACCTGTCTTACAACAACTTGGAAAGCGCCCCCTGGGTGGCCATTCAGAGGATGTCCAATCTCCATACGCTCAATTTGGATCACAACATGCTCAGCTACATCCCAGAGGGCACCTTCTCTGGGTTGCAGAAGCTTAAGCGATTGGATGTGACCTCCAACAAGCTCCAGAAGCTTCCTCCTGATCCTATTTTCCAGAGAGCTGGGGTCCTGGCAACATCTGGGAAAATGGGGCCTACATCGTTCGCACTGAGCTTTGGGGGCAACCCACTGAGGTGTAACTGTGAGCTTCTTTGGCTGCGGAGGTTGCAGAGGGAGGATGATCTGGAGACCTGTGCTTCACCGCAACACCTCGCCGGACGCTATTTCTGGACTGTTTCGGAAGAGGAGTTCCTGTGCGAGCCTCCTCTCATCACCAGGTACTCTCAGGTACGTCTTCGAGTTAAGCTGTGGACCGTTAAGACGCAATATTCTGTACTGCTTCACTCTGAGCCACACATCGGATTTTGCCTTAGTTAATCCAAGGTTGCACTATTTGCTGCCTTTGACTGTCACACCAAATATTAGCTTTGTGATTCAGAGAACTCTTACAAGAGTTGTGGGAATCATCTGGGCCACTCAGCTCGCAAATCATAAAAAATAAAGTGCTTGAAAAATGAAATCAAACTGCAGCACCTGATGGTGTTTTTAGAGGAGTTCTTTGGTCAAATTTTCAGTTTTAATAAAGCTATTTGCAGTTTAGCGATGGAACCGCAGTGCAGCTCTCAATACACAGTGGAAGCTCGGACTGATTCTATCCTTGCATCCAAACAAAATTATCTGATCAAATCCTTGCCAAAGAACTACAGATATATCATCTCATTTACATTCAGCAGACCTATTTTGCATAATTGCAGAGAAAATGAACTTATATTTGGACTCAAGCGTATGAACTGCGATGTACTGTCTCATTGATGATCTTCCCGTTATAATAATGCTAATTCAGTAACGTGACAATGATCAATTGCTGGTTACATTCACAGGGAATGAGATTGTGAAACGCAACATCATCAGTAACGGCATTAATAATAATATCTAAGCCACACCGTGCAGCACAAAAGTACTTCTGTGTGTAATTTGTGTTTTTCAGTTTTGATCAGGGTCTTTATCTAATTGGTGTTAAAAGAAGCTCTCGCTCTGATTGCCTGTTCCTCCCTTTGCCTCAGGAGCTGCGAGCTTTGGAGGGTCAGAGTGTGACTCTGCGCTGCAAGGCTAGGGGCGACCCTGACCCCATTATCCACTGGATTGCACCTGATGGACGCCTTATGTCCAACTCCTCCAGGGCTGTAGTCCACACCGACGGCACGCTGGACATCCTAATCAGCACTGTCAAGGACTCCGGTCTGTTTACACTGCACTGACTGGGCTTTTATGTTGTTGACGGAGCGGAATTAGTTGTTTGCTTGCACATAAGCATGGAAGGCTGTAGTATTTACCTACACCGGGTGATAAAGTTTTGAGTGTGGAGACGTGCCTGTGTGCTTATTCGTGGCAAAGTTCCTGTCATATGCATCTGTTTGCAAAGAAATGTGTTTTGACACTTTTACTTGTTAACAATTAACATTTTAGATACCTGAAATTTTCCAGAAACAGTGTCTAACATCTTGAAACACATTCGTATTCACTATCGCCAGCAGCCGAAGCTAAAGGTCCTTTTTAAGCTCCTTGTGCCGGTGTAAGTACTGTTTCTGCTTTAGCTTTGAAGGAAGTTGGAGTGACGGGACGTGCTGTGTGACTAGTCTAGATGTAAGTGTTGACTGATCAAACACACAAGCAAAACTATCAAAAGCTACTGCCATTATAAGCTCCAGCTGGTGAAACATTTGGCAGGAAACACAGACCTCCCCATGCTAGCCTTTAAAATGGCACGAAAGCTCAGAGAGGTGAACTGATAGTGGACTCCAGGCTGTATTGAGCTTATGTACAACACAAGCTACATGATGTGATTTGGACTCATCAAAGCGAAATGTTAAAAAATCTTCACTAGCAATGTTCATCAGTTTGATACGAGGTGTCGACCACAGTGAAGCTATGTGGACAGAACGTGCAGAGACCGAAACAGGATTAGAAAGAAAAATAAAAGACCACAGCAAGAGGTGATGCTGTATTACCATCCGCTGGCTGACTATTACATCATTTTAGAGTTTCTGTTAGTGCTGCTTAGGTAAAAAACTTGGAATTTGATATCTAGTTGCTCAGGACTTCCACAGTGGGTACTTATCCCGAGGTAGTCCTTAGAACTGTCCTGATTCAAAGCAGAAGCTTTTCAAGTACAACACTAGAAAGATTAGATATTTTGTATTAATTAGTCCATAAGTGCTGGAAGGCTGAGCTTGTTTTCCTTTGGAGAGAGCTAGGTGATGTTTTTCCAATGTTTCCAGTCTGAAGCCAGAAGTGACCATAAATAAGAGGGGAGGGGGGTGCTAAGTAAAAGCTACTGGGTTTTTTTTTTGTTTTTTTTTTTGGCCTGTCCCGTTTGGCTCTTTTGCCATCAGAATTGTTGTCTAAAGGCAAAGAAAGATGCCCAACGGATTTACTTTACCAAACTGACCATCCCAGCCTTGCCGTAATGGTCCATTTGATTCACCTTTTATTGTTTATTTTATTTTCACTTACTGAATACGGGACAGACTTGACTGGGGGAAAGAAGGGGAGAAAGAAAGAGGGAAAGAGAAACAGCTGAGAAGAGGGACGGGGGAGAAGGGCAAAAAACAAAAACCAACAGAACGGGCAGAGAAAAAAAAATGCATATATCAATCACCTGGATCACCTGCTGAGAAAGAAAAAAGAAAGCAAGCAGAAGAGAACAAGAGTAATAGAATAAACAACATCACAATGATATATGGGAATATGACAGTAAATACTAAATGTTAAACATTATTGTGCAGCACATAAGATCAACAGAACACAGTGTGCTTTGAGGTAGGAGCCAAAAAGGGTGTAGTTTGTGGGTGTGATCACCCGTGTGTACACCTGTGAGCATGGACGCGCTTGTTTTTTGTTTTTTTAAAAGGTTCCTTCATGTAATAATCTGCTAGAGGGTGTGGGGGGGCCACAGCCCTGTCCTCCAGGGCGTGAAGCAGGTGTGGAGGAGATCAAAACTCCAGACATCCAGAGGCCCCCAGAACACAAGAGACCAAGAAAGACCAACAGAGGGGCAGCTGCGCCACTGTCCCGGAAAGAGCTGAGGAGAGTCCCAGATGAGGGCTCACTCAGCAGCCGCGGAGCAGAAGCCAGGGGGAGTTGCAGTGACGCGCCCGTGAGCTCCGCCGGCAGCCAGCTGCGCCTGAGTGACCGAGCCCCAGGCCGAGAGGCTGGGGGCACCCCACCTCCGAAGTGGCCCGAGCGAGCCCCAGGCTCCAGGCCCCGATAAGCGGCCGCCAAGGAGTGAGCCGGTGTGTACCTGGACGCCCATCCCCGGACACAAAGAACCACCAACGCACCGATGTCTGAGGGGGTCCGCCACTGGCAGGGGAAGTGGTGGTAGGGGGAGATAGGCCTCCAAACCTTGGAGGGCCTGAGATGTCCCCAGAGAGGTGGCGCCTGACACCCAACCTGACATATAGACACAGACATACAGGCACACACAGATACAAACATCCATTCCCACCCTCATGCTCTCATATGCACTTACTCCACACTCAACCAACGTGGAGACAGACATAAAGAGACGCTGTACACACGATCACACTCCCCAAGCGTACTCTACAAACCGGGTCTAGGTGCCCCCGCCCCTGGAGGGGGGAACTGCACCCAGACCCAGGTGGTGTTACCCTTTTCCCTGCGGTGGGGGGAGGCAGACCGCCCCGACTCCGCAGCAGCAGGAAGGCTCCACACTCCAGACCGCAGTTGGACGGCCAACTCCTCCTCCTAGTCCTAGCCCCCCTGCTCCAGCAGGTCGCAGAGAACGGGGGTGAGAGAAGACTCCGAACCTCCCTCCACCCGCTCATTGTAATGTTGATGCATGTGTGTTCTAAGGTGCATTTAAAACCCAGGAGGGCTTGGAGCTACCTGCCAGAGAGCAGCAGGTAAGCGCATGGTCCCTCCTGCTAGCCCTCAATGTCTACGTGTATTTAAAATTGAGAGGTGGGCAACGATGCCAGGGGTGGGGTGTACACCCTGATGGTACTTTGGACTCCGTGATTGTGCCCACCCCCAAGATCCTATATGTATGTGTAATGAGAGTGTGAGTAATGTGAATGTCTAAGTTGTGGGATAAAATTGAGGCAGAGGCAGCCAGAAGGGGACAGAGGGGGGGGTAGCCTCCTCTGCACCCTGGTGACATACCCCTACTCCAAGGCCCTGCATGTGTGGGTGGTTGTGGTGGAGCGGGAAGAGGGAGGCAGCTGGAGATGGGGAGGGAAGGAAGGGAGGGGCAAGTGACTATTACATCATTTTAGAGTTTCTGTTAGTGCTGCTTAGGTAAAAAACTTGGAATTTGATATCTAGTTGCTCAGGGCTTCCACAGTGGGTACTTATCCCGAGGTAGTCCTTAGAACTGTCCTGATTCAAAGCAGAAGCTTTTCAAGTACAACACTAGAAAGATTAGATATTTTGTATTAATTAGTCCATAAGTGCTGGAAGGCTGAGCTTGTTTTCCTTTGGAGAGAGCTAGGTGATGTTTTTCCAATGTTTCCAGTCTGAAGCCAGAAGTGACCATAAATAAGAGGGGAGGGGGGTGCTAAGTAAAAGCTACTGTTGAAAGAACAGACTGGATGGGTGTTTTGCACAGATCGCATATCTGGTAATTAGTGCTAAGTAACATAAAAATGAAATACCAGAATTTGACTCGCAGAGCACAGACTTCTTGGACGATCTGTTAGTCCAATTAGGCACACAGAAAGCACTTTTATTTGTCAGATATTTGCATTAAGAGTGCAGTGAAAAGCACCAACACCATAAACATCAAGTCTGGTCCAGTTCACTCATTTAAATTGTTTACGGTGAAGCCTCGTAGAGAGCTACTGGCTATATCCGCCTGTCTTGGCAACCATCTGTCTGCACAGAATGACCCCTAAAAATGCACAATTTGAAAACTGCACAGTTGTCATGAATGGGGAAATCAGCTAGAAGGACTGAAACTGTTTTTGTAACCTTTGGGGTTTTTTTTTTTAAATTCAATTTATTTGATGTGTTTTTGCTGGAAATAGTCGCATTTCAGCATGGGAGTTTATCACTGACTAGCCTTTTGGAGTCAGCCTCAGGGGACCATTTGAAAAACTGCAGTTTTTGCCTTGTATCCAAAGAAATTTTCACACAAAGTCAGTAAAAACAAATGTAGTCAAGCATAAATTTGTACAGGATGGAAAGAACGGACAAAAAAGCAGGTGAAAAATATCCCACTACCTCCATTTCAGTTCATTTCAGTTTATTCTGGTGTTATAATTCACATCAGCAGAGCCGGAGGATCCTCTAAGGTCAGAGTAATGTATAATTCAGAAACACAGAGAGTATGCATGGCTCTGTGCTTTGTTTGTAACCACTCTGATTTGTCTGCACAACCGTTACACCAAGCAGACGAGGAAGTTGTACAATGATCACAGTGCACAAGAGAATATACAGTACTGTGCAAATGTCTTGAGCCACTCCTCATTTCTTTATATTTGGTTAGGAAAATTGGAAACAGGTGCAGTGACTTAGTGAAGCAAGTGTAATTATATATGGAAATACAGACTATGAGGAACAAATAGAGTTTTTACAATTGTAACAAAGTTGAAAGCCAATGTTTGATATGGTCACCTTTATTCTTCAACACAGCCTGAACTCTCTTAGGCGACTTCTTGTCATTTCTTCAAGTAGTCTTCATGAATAGTTCTCTGGGCTTCTTGAAGGACATTCAAAGCTCTTCTTTGGATGTTTTTCCCTTTTATTCTGTTCTCTGTCAAGATTATCTCACACTGCTTCAGTAATGTTGAGGTCCTTGCTCCAGAGAGGTCAATCCATGACTGATAGTGTTCTATTGTGTGTATTTCTCTGTTTAGCTATGCTTTTACTGCACCGGCTCATGTATTGCATGATGGATCAAAATGTTAGGGTACCTTTCTGCATTTATATATCCACACATGTTTAGAAGATCCACAAAAGTGGCTAAATGCAGAGCCTCCACCATGTTTTAGAGATGTTTTATAGATGGCTGTAGACGGTTACTGTTGTACTTCTCTCCTGACCTCCTCTATATTGTCAAAAATTTGAGCCAAATTTTTCAAATTTGGATTTGGCACTCCATAAGACCTGTTGCCACTGACTTTCAGTCCGGTTCTTGTGTAATTTGGCATACCTCAGACTTTTCTCCCTGTTTCCCTTCCTTAAGAAGGGCTTATTGACAGTCACATTTCCACTGAAGTATATCAGAAATGGCTTGGACAGTAAATGGATTAGCTGAACATCCAGATGCATCTAACAGGTCTTTGCTGATTTTTTTTCCTGTTATTTCTTAAGATTATGACTTTCAGAAACTGTTCATCTTCTGTAGATGTTGTTGTTGCACAAATAAGTATCATCTTTGGCATTTTCTGATAGATTCAGCGGAAGAAATTGGAACTAATAATATATATAATTGGTTCTTTGCCAAGCTCTCTATTACACATTTCTGACCCACAGGGCTTATTTGTACATTGTGATGAATTTAAGGCAGGAGAAAGTTAATCTGTTTGGTTTTTGTTTCAGGTTCCTTTACCTGTGTGGCTTCCAACCCAGCCGGAGAGGCCCACAGTGCAGTAAAGCTGGTCATTACCAAACTCCCTCACATCACCAATAACACAGTCGAGGAGCAGGAGCGTGACCCCGGCTCATCAGATATCGCCACAGTGACCAAGACGGGGGCAGAGGCAGGAGGGGTGCCTCTGGGGAATGCAAAGACGAGCCAGGAGAAGAAAGTAGTAATTGCTGAGGCCACCTCGACCTCAGCTCTGGTCAAGTTCAACTTCCACAGGAGTATTCCTGGAATCCGCATGTTTCAGATCCAATATAATGGGACGTACGATGATTCATTGGTATACAGGTGAGCAGATGTGAAGAAGAAAAAGCTCCTTTTCTTACTGCCCAACAAACTTTAAAGCTGAATCTAAGCATATGTATGCGTTCCACGGCCCTTGTTTTACCTTCACGGTGTTCTTTGAATCTCTAAATCACTTTGGATGTTTAGTCATTAAGAAATGGACCTGGCTGTCAACGCGATTATTTGTGGCGTCTATTAATCCTATCAGGAAGACAGACTAATGCACTGTATCTGACTTCTCATTCTTCGACTCGTAATCTCCCTTTGCTGGAGTGTGTCATTTACGACGTGCAGAAGCTTGATAATGCTTAATCAACAAAATCAAAACAGAATGTCAGCACTAAGCTGAGGACTCATAGGAAGATGAAAGACTAGTCTTCCACAGTTTTTACAAAAAAAGCATCAGAGGCTTCACACATGCCCATCTGAGGAACTGGCGTACACAGGATACTTTCATCTCTGCACCCTTTCACTGCATATTTTGTGCTAATCACTGTGATATGATAGGATCATTTCGCAAGATACCCCACTGCCCCCCACCACCACCCTTTTTTTTCTCCCTAAATGAACTTCAAAGTCAGTAACACATATGGTGTTTCAGCCGCGGCCACAGAATTAAAGAGACATTAAAGAGTTGTGTCCCGTCCTGTAATCTTGATGTTGTGAACAAACGGGGGATCCGCGTGTCCCCAGCTACCGAAGCAACCTTTTATCTGTAATGATGTTTGAGAGAATAAATCAAATGTCACAAAAGATTACGCCTAGACAGATCGTAAATAGCCCCCTGAGAGATAAATGATTGTCATGTCATTTTTATCCCTACAAAACAATAAGGCTGATAATCTGATTTGCTCTGTCTCCTTTCATTCAGCCTTCTCTAATCTAAAGTATGTCGGAACAGTCACAAAGCCTTTTCTTCTTTTTCTTCTTCTTCTTCTTCTTCTTGTTTTTTTTACAGGATGATACCCCCGACCAGTAAGAGCATCTTAGTAAACAACCTGGCGGCTGGTACGCACTACGACTTGTGCGTGTTGGCCATCTATGACGACCAGGTGACCTCGCTGACCGCCACCAGGGTGATTGGTTGCATCCACTTTACCACTGAGCCGCAGTACCTGAGATGCCATTTCATGCAGTCCCAGTTTCTCGGTGGTACCATTGTGGTTATCATCGGAGGGATTATCGTGGCGTCTGTGCTCGCTTTTATCATCTTCCTCATTGTGCGTTATCGGGTGTGTAACCAAGGGGATACAGATAAGGTCAGTGGGCGACGATTCCTTGCATTTTGTTCTTTTAATCCTTATTAGTTCTGTCTGTATTGAAATGTGTGTCTCATAGATTTGCTTTCATTCCTCTCGCTCTTGCCTTCTCCCTGTCTCCTGTCAGGCACTAGAGATGGGGGATATTAGGTCACTGAGCAGTGATGGACAGCTACAGGGCTGTGGGATTCCCAAGTCCCTCTCTAAGCAGGTTCTGCGGCCAGAGAAGAATGACAAGGACTGCCTCCGTGTCGCCCTGCCTGCCCCGGAGCCAGCCAAGCAGCGACCGCCTGTCGTGGTGGCATCCACGAAACCGTCTGTCCCTGACTGCACGGTCTCTACCTCAGCTGGAAGTCACAGCTGGCACCCAGCCTCCCCGGGCACTCCGAGACCCAAGCATTCGACCGCTCCGACAAAACCCTCTGAGGCTCGCCGAGCCGAAGCAGATGTCGAGCTCGACAACATGAACCGGAATAACTCGTCGGATGTGAAAACGGCCCAAGCCATCACTCTCGCTGTACCGGGCCAGCCCACCAAGTTGACTGCCATCCCCAGGGCTCCGCGGCCCCATCAAGTTGCTCGACAATACATGACTGTTCCCGCAGGAGGGGTGAGGGTGAACCGCAGGCACTCGTTCAACGCAGAGTCGTACGCGGAGCGCTGCTACGTGGCCTACCCAAAAACCGGGGCCAGCCTGCGCTCCAAACGCAGCCTGTCAATGAGTGGAGAGCTGCCGCAGCTCGAGAGCACAACAAACATTCGCCGGGCCAGGGACAAGCTCTCGAGGTCTGAGTGGCTTCTGGAGAGCACTTTATGATTTTGAAGTTTTGCTACCTGCGCTCTCTTGGATTGCTGGATTGGATTTGTGGCCCGTGGTGAGCAGACAGGATTTTATGCCATGGGGTTTTTTTTGTTTTGTTTTTTGTGTTGTTGTTTTGGAGCTTTTGTGCTCTTTGTTGAAGGACCTGTAGGCTTCTCTCGTATATCTGGGAGAAGGCAGGCGACACAGGGTTTACGGGAAAAGTTTCACATTTGTTTTCTACCTTATAACCTATCAAAGTCTTCTTTATAACAGAGTTTGATCAAACTTTGATGAAAGGCACAACAATGTATAAATCAAACTTCATGTACAAAACAAAACATGTTTTAGTTGTGTGAGATACTATATATCTCAGTACAACCGTAAGTGTTCATGTGGTATCGAATGCAGTAACCTGGACAATACTGTATTATAACAGAAGCATCGCACAGGGGATGGGGTTATTATACTTAACAATCTCATTGCCTGTTACTTAAAGTGATACAATCTCTGTAGACTACACGATTCTTGTCTCCAGCTCTGCAGACAGTGACATGTCTTAATTACTTTGGATGTGGTTTTGGAGAGATTACGAATGTGCTTTACATCCCAGAGGTGTAGGAAAAGAATGTAGTAGACTGACAGCCCTCTATCTTTTCATCCCCACCCAGCCCACCCCCAGACACAGCACAATGCAGCATTTCTTTGTGTGTGTGTGTGTGTGTGTGTGTGTGTGTGTGTGTGTGTGTGTGTGTGTGTGTGTGTGTGTGTGTGTGTGTGTGGCACAAGTCGACTCAGCCTAATACTGCCCTCCGGTTTGAATCGATACATTTTTATCACGTAATTACACGAAGACTCAACTCTGATAGGATTCCTGTCATGACTGATTTGAGCGACGATTGAGCCAACACCCACAGCGTGACAAGGTGCGGGAAGTAATCTGATGTTACGCGTGGATCCAGGGGAATGATTCATTTTCATGTTTTTGCTTTGTTTGTGTTTTTCCCCCCCTAACTTACTGAAGTGATCGTGTCATGCCGATGACAACCATTGTAAATCAAATGAAATGTAAGAGAAACGGTGACTGGGAGGACGTCTGCTCTTGGTTTTTTGCTGTTGTTTCTGTTTGATGTTTACCAGTATAAATAAACCAGTGATTTAAAAACCAAAAACACCACAAAAATAAAAGGAGGGGCTAGATTCATCTCATTTTCAGCTTCTCTGGTTCATCTTCCCCTGCAATTAGAGCCCTGTTTCCGGACAAAATAATAGCTGAATCCCTTAGTTCTCTTCGAGCTCTGCAACTCAAAGTAGTAGTTGGCTCTGAGCCTTTGTATTTGTTCAAAGAGAGGAGGGAAGCGGATGATGAAAAGAGGCCACGTTTGTCACCCGGGACGCCCCTCGCCTGCGTATCTCCTCAGTCATCTGACAGCAGCGCCGTGCCTGTGCCCTCCGACAGCAGCCTCTGCAAAAAAAAAAGAAAAAAATCCTGCGGCAGGAGAGGTTAAACACAACCTCCGCAGTGGGAACTTGCGCATGACTAATTTCTACAGTTACAGTAACGACTCCGTGATATCAGGACTGACATGAAGTGCATTATCCCCCTTGCAATACGAGCTCTGATTCACGGTGTATTTTGGTGGTTTCATGCTGCCTGATTGATTTTTTTTCTTCATACTTGCTATACATGAATGTGCTGGTGTGCCTCTAATAATAAAGCCTTGCGTAGGGAAAACCTGTTAAGAAAGAGCCGCACGGAGACTGTGTAAGACATAAGTGAACCGCTATCACCCAAACACACTGCATTCAGGCACTGATTTATATATTTTTAAATTATTTCTCGCTCATTACGGGTGATTAAAAATGCTGAGAAGCTTGGCCTGAACCTCGGTTCAGTCTTTGGCGAGAGCCAGAGGTGTGTGTTAATAATAGATGCTTTTCTGGAAAGAGAAAGAGACGGAGAGAAAGGAGGGGAGGCGGTGCAGTGAGGAGAAGATGGAAGGTTTTGTGAAACAAATACGGCGAGGAGGGTTTGGAGGCTGAGAGTCACGGGGGTGACGGTGAAGAAACGGAGAGGAGAGCGAGAGGTGCAGAGAAGAAAGCGAAGCAGCTCGTAGACTGAGAGGGAGACGAGAAAAGAGGAGGAGGAGGAGGGCACGGGGAGCCTGGCGTAAAGGGAGAATGTAGAGCAGAACAGGACGCGGAGTGCGGGAGACAGGGAAGAGAGCATCCTTTGTAAGCCAGCCATGCAGCTTCTGGCTCTTCGATATTCAGCGCACCTCCACAAAGATGGCAAGGGAGGGGACTGTGTGAGGGGGTGGGTGGCGGGGGCTGGATGAAGAAGGGGCAGCAAGGAGGTGAGCCTGGGTGATAGACCTTTGGGTGGTGGAGGTCTGGCAGATATAGGAGCAGTTCGAGCCCTGCGGCCAGAGCACAAACACTTCCTCATTCACAAGACTGCACGCTGCACAGCTCTGACCCGCTTTGCAAACGCTTATTATGAGTTTCCATGCTCGCGTCTAGTCTGCCTCCTACCCTCAACATCCTCTGACCCCCCCAGTCTTAGATCATGCTGACTCACTCCTCTCGAATCTCAAATGCGGGAGTCCTGTCATACTCCCGAACAGCCATCCAAACCCCCTACCATCACCACCAGCCACCAGCATCCTTCACAACTGGAACTGCCAGCCTGCCAAAAATGATTTCCGCTGTTTCCCCAATAATAAATAAAAAGAAGTGTCTGTATTTGTAACGGTTGTAAATGACTTGTTGGCAAATAATCTGTGAAACATACGTCAGAAACTTCTTTCGTGAATGATATAAAGCTAGAAAGAAAGATTCCTGTCATGAGGTAGAAGCTGCAATCAGATTCTGTCAAAGAGGCTTTTATATATTGTTTAATTATGAATGTAAAACTCTCACTGGCGTTAAAAAAAAATCTCTTTTTCAAGAGCGAGCCAAGAGTGTAGCAGAAATGACAAAAATATAACACAACACTTCTGTAAAAATATTATAAGTGGCCAAAAGGGACTGGATTGATTAGAATGTGAAACACAGAACATGTACAATAACGCAGAAAGATACTTACAAAATTTCTTAACCTTTTGTATCTATTGTGGACTGCAAACTATTTGCCAATATAAGCAAATATATTAGACATAACAACACACAGAAACATCTGAAATTACTGCTGTTAACTGCTAAATGGGCTTTTCATTCCTCTGCATGAGCACTTAAACCTATACGTAAAACCTCTGATGCCACAGTTGCGCGCGTTTAATGAAGATCATGTGGTGGGCAAGAAGGGGAAAAAATGACACTGGGACACTGATGTGTGCAGCTCGAGGTCAAATGTCTCATTTAAAGAGATTGTCGTGTGTGTTTTAACAAAATGAAGAGCCTGTTGGCGTCGCAGTTAGAGTAATAAGGAAAACTGAGGTCTTTGAACAGGTGTGTTGGCGTCCTTCGCTCTCCGGGCTGCAGCCCGGCGTTTCATTATCTCCGCTCTGCAGGCAGTGTTTTAGTCAAAATCGCACATCAGACAATTTCTCCCGATGAGCGAGCATCATTCATGGTTGAGCATGTAAAGAGGAGCCCCGGGGGTCAGACAGCGAGCGCAACCAGGACACCGCAGGTATCCATCTGGTGTGGCAAGGTGTAAAATATGCACACGCAGTTCCGAAAAGCATGCATTACTGAGAGGAGTGGATGGGTCCAGAATGAACATCATGGCTCATTAATAGTGAATGTGATTACTGTTTCCGGGAAAACAGCAGTCTGGGTGGCTGGTAGTGGTGGTGTTGGGTGGTGGGGGGTAATTGAAGTGGTCGAATCTAAAGACTTATTTGTTTACTCAGCACCAACTGCTACTGTCTGGTGACTGAAGTTTAGAACTAATCCTGCCGAGCTTGTCGCCCTGGAAAGCCTCTCCTCTCCTTCTCTCGCTCTCTGTCGGAATTGGGGGAGGGGGGGGGGGGGGGGTGTAGAGAAGGGTCGGAGTCATTCATTTTTAATTATCTCAGCTTTGAGTCAACTATACCTCAATTACCAACAGGATTTTAACAAAGCCAGGAGAGAGAATGAGAGGGTTTTTCTTCTTCTTCTTGTTTTTTTTTGAAAGGCCGAGTGAAGGTCGCACACCGCGGGAGGGGGGGGGTACGGTGCACATTTAGTGACTTTCAGCTGCTTGACACACAGACTTAGCCACTGACACAGCATCATCCGCACAGGCGCCAGATTCGGTTTGACGTGAACCCAGATTACCGTGTCACCCCCTGAGGGGTTCCCACGCTGAACGAGCAGATGCTTCCCTCTTCTCCTCTTCCTGCCTCCTCCCTACTTTCGGTTACATATGCTCCGGGGTGATGGACGACAAAGAGTCTGGGTGCAGTTTACACCAGACATACCAGGCACCATTAGGAACCATTTTCTGCCCATTTGCCTGATAGCTGCTATCACTTATAGAAGTGATTTGCTCTCCTTCCCTGCACCCTGCGTCCCTTCAAGTGATGGATCTACCATTGATTTGCCAGCGCTGAAGATCTCTAAGAGAACAGAGCGGCGACCAAGCTGTGCCAGTCAGCTCTCAACTATCTGTCAACCGCTGGTGAAAGGGGACAGTTTAAGCCTTCTTAAGGATCCTATTCACAGTGACTTACTAAAAGTGCTTATGCTAATCTCGTTATCGCTCCTGGCCTCGTGGTAACAGAGGATGGGAAGCTGCTGGGAGGTCAGGGGCAACATTATTTTTTACCAAACAGGTCCCAAATATTTACACGTTCCTCCATCTGCTTCTTTCTTTTCACTTTGGGTATTGTTGAGTCATTTCTCCATCCTACACGGAGATCTGCGTGGCTCTAGGTCTCTCCTAACCAGCTCACACCAGGATTATGAATTGACTGTGTTTCTGCGCGCTAATCTTATTTATTGCTCAGAGTGCGCTTGTTAAGTTGAGATATCAAAAGCGGGGTGTAGCATTAGGCAGGATTTTCACGCTAACTGGCCTCGTAAAATATAAATGCAGGCATAGGTGGCGATGGACATTTTTTTTTTTTAATGGCCTCCACAGCTGTTGTTTGATCAGCCATCATCCAGTGCAGCTGACAGGCCAGAGCCACAGCTGGTGAAATTGAATATGTCAGGTAGCGCTTCATAAACAAGTCTTTATAGGGCTTTTGATCTGCTCTGCAAGGACTTTGCAGGCTGATCAAATCTGCAGGGCAGATACAGTCAGTGATCTGAAATGTAGATGCGACGGCTACGCTCTTTTTGAAGGAGTCACCCTCAGTGACCCGGCGACGGGAGGACGTGATGAGGGTGCTGAAATAAATGACGTAGATACATAAAGGTCGATTTGTAATTGACGTGATGGGAGAGACTGGGGGGATGGGGGCAAAAACCACAGTGTGTAATGATTTTCTTTTTCTGCAGGTCTGCAACACAACATTTCAAGTGAAAGCTGATCGTACCAAGAACCCCCCACCACCCCCCAAAGAGTGTGTGCGTGCATCTCGTTATGATGCTGCAAACAACACAGAGAAACAAGAGGCAGAGAGACAGCAACACTTCTTTTTTGATCCTGCTAGCTGAGCTTAGCTGGATCAAGCCCATCACTGGTGGGGAAACCCACAAAGGTTTAGACAGTTTTAAAAATGTCAAAACACTGAATTACAGTGGTAGTTGTACATAATTACACCTGTACTACTGATGCACCACTGCACTGCCAGAATTTTACTATTAACAGATTGCAGTGGACTTGTTTTAAAAAAGACTTAAAGACTTTAGTCCAGTGTTTCTAGCCATAAGGGGTTGCAGAGATGATTAATGAGGTTCTGCTACACAGATTTATCGTGGTTTTGTGTCTCTTTTTTAATTTGCTGTGAAATATTGATGCATTTACATCTTTGGGCTTCAATCGGTTATTTAAATTAAACCACTGGAGACTTTCAGTGAGGAAATGTTTGGTTTGTGGCTCTGACAACAACTCAGAAACATCAGAAATTTCACCTCAATTAGACAGTCTTTCTGCTGTAATACTGGTTTTTAAATAATAATATTGTGTCTTTTAAAGCCTCAGTCTGAAAACTAAGCAGTAACTTAATTACTTGTTTAATTTAATTACTTATTTAATAAAGACTCTACAATAATAGAGAAAAAAAACCAATCCGACCATTCCCTATGAGCAACCGCTTGGTGACAGGAGAAGAACTCCCTTCAGTAGGAAGACAGACTTCAATTAGAGACCTGCAGCTGCTTGCTGGCTCAAGAAGGAACAGCCAGTTGGTTGGGGGGGGGGGGGACCAATGCACCCCGCCACCCTGCTAAAACTGCTCTGGAATTGTTTAAATGAGACAAAAGGTCAAAGGCATCACACTGACCTCAAAACTCCCCAGAGCCTGACGCAATCAAGCATGGATTGCACACCTCACAACAAACCAGATCCACCCAGGATTTGCTGCCAGTCCAGGTGCCTGACAGTACAGCACACAAACAGGTGTTGGGTCCATACATTAAATGTTTTGAATGTGACTCTAATGTAGCGGCTGATAGTTGTGTTTGATTTTAGGCTATTTGTTTTATCTGTTAGGTGTGAGGGAATAGCCACCATCTGTTTTAATTAGATCGTTTCATTCATTCAGATGAAACCCCACAGATGCTAACATTATTAATACAGAACTGTGCAAAAGTCTTGTGCTGCACCTCATTCCTTTATATGTTGCAAGGAAAATGTTATTCAAGCATACATGGCAGCTAATGCAGCTTTTTGTCATTTCTTTAAGTAGTCTTTAGGAATAGTTCTGAAGGGTGCATGGAGGACATTCAAAGCTCTTCTCTTGGCTGTTGGATGCCTTTTGTTCTGTTTTGTCAAAATGATCCCACACTGCTTCAATAATGTTGAAATGTCAACTTTGATTCATCACTCCATCAAACCTGCTGTTCATTTGGCATACGTCAGCTTCTTTTCCCCGTTTCCCTTCCTTAACTCTGTGGAGCCTGAACCATGAAATAATTGTCAGAAAATTCAATTATTTTTAAACTGGAGTGTTTATTAAATATTCTGACAATTAAAAAAAGAGAAGGAAAAATTTAATATCAATTTGCATATATGAGTTTTAGTTTGTATCATTTTTGCTACACCTGGCATTTTTGTATAATTTATCCCTCACAGCAGCACTACACGTTTCTGATAATATGCATCAGTAAGAATAAAAATTCTTACTAATAATGTAGCGTAGGTCTCAAAAACTCAAAGTTCAAAAAATCTGGTTTTACTGGTATAAGAAAAGCTTCTTGACAGACATCCTTCAAGTTAGACCTTCTCTGTGGAGGCTTCAGTGACCAGTACATGGATCAGCTGGTTTAAGGTCTCTCACGTCCTGTGTCAGGTCGCTGCTGTGTTTTTCCTCTTTCTCCAGGGAATAACTTTCAGATACTGTTCATCAGCTGTATGTACTACATATCCTAACTTTATTTGTCTTCCACTTGTCCATCTCTTCAGTTAGGTGCCTTTTTACAGTGGCTTGCAAAAGTATTCAGCCCCCTTGAACTTTTCCACATTTTGTCACATTACAGCCACAAACATGAATAAATTGAATTCCACGTGAAAGACCAACACAAAGTGGTGTACACGTGAGAAGTGGAACGAAAATCATACATGATTCCAAACATTTTTTTTACAAATAAATAACTACAAAGTGGGGTGTTCATAATTATTCAGCCCCCTGAGTCGATACTTTGTAGAACCACCTTTTGCTGCAATTACAGCTGCCAGTCTTTTAGGGTCTGTCTCTACCAGCTTTGCACATCTAGAGACTGAAATCTTTGCCCATTCTTCTTTGCAAAACAGCTCCAGCTCAGTCAGATTAGATGGACAGCGTTTGTGAACAGCAGTTTTCAGAGCTTGCCACAGATTCTCGATTGGATTTAGATCTGGACTTTGACTGGGTCATTCAAACACATGGACATGTTTTGTTTTAAACCATTCCATTGTTGCCCTGGCTTTATGTTTAGGGTCGTTGTCCTGCTGGAAGGTGAACCTCCGCCCCAGTCTCAAGTCTTTTGCAGACTCCAAGAGGTTTTCTTCCAAGATTGCCCTGTATTTGGCTCCATCTTCCCATCAACTCTGACCAGCTTCCCTGTCCCTGCTGAAGAGAAGCACCCCCAGAGCTTGATGCTGCCACCACCATATCTGACAGTGGGGATGGTGTGTTCAGAGTGATGTGCAGTGTTAGTTTTCCGCCACACATAGTGTTTTGCTTTGTGGCCAAAAAGTTCCATTTTGGTCTCATCTGACCAGAGCACCTTCTTCCACATGTTTGCTGTGTCCCCCACATGGCTTGTGGCAAACTGCAAACGGGACTTCTCATGGTTTTCTGTTAACAATGGCTTTTTTCTTGCCACTCTTCCATAAAGGCCAACTTTGTGCAGTGCACGACTAATAGATTCCCCCACCTGAGCTGTAGATCTCTGCAGCTCGTCCAGAGTCACCATGGGCCTCTTGGCTGCATTTCTGATCAGCGCTCTCCTTGTTCGGCCTGTGAGTTTAGGTGGACGGCCTTGTCTTGGTAGGTTTACAGTTGTGCCACACTCCTTCCATTTCTGAATGATCGCTTGATCAGTGCTCCGTGGGATGTTCAAGGCTTGGGAACTCTTTTTGTAGCCTAAGCCTGCTTTAAATTTCTCAATAACTTTATCCCTGACCTGTCTGGTGTGTTCTTTGGACTTCATGGTGTTGTTGCTCCCAATATTCTCTTAGACAACCTCTGAGGTCGTCACAGAGCAGCTGTATTTGTACTGACATTAGATTACACACAGGTGCACTCTATTTAGTCATTAGCACTCATCAAGCAATGTCTATGGGCAACTGACTGCACTCAGACCAAAGGGGGCTGAGTAATTACGCACACCCCACTTTTCAGTTATTTATTTGTAAAAAATGTTTGGAATCATGTATGATTTTCATTCCACTTCTCACGTGTACACCACTTTGTGTTGGTTCAATAAAATTGATTCATGTTTGTGGCTGTAATGTGACAAAATGGGGGAAAGTTCAAGGGGGCGAATACTTTTGCAAGCCACTGTATGTGTGAATGATTCATAGGTCACTGTTAACAAAGAAAGCATTTCTTTGAAAATGTTCAGGTACAAGGACTGGACTGAAAGTAAGTGAAAAAGCAGCCAATGTCCAAAGAAAAGCCTGGAATTATGGACCACTTAAAAAAAAACCCAAAAACCATGAAAAGTCAGGCTCTTTGGAAGCTAAATATAAAAAATGCAGGGTGGCTCAAGATTTTTGCACAACACAATATATAAAGAATAAAAAAAAGAAATAAATATTCTTGCTCGAGAACTAGAAACCAACATATTTTAGTAAAACCTGCTTTTTATTAGTATTTTATCATTTTACTGTAGATGTTTTATATAGAGAGAGAGTGCAGTGAAGTGCTGGGTTGCTGTCTCTCTCTTAAATTGGGACAGATTGCACTCCACATTATAAATTATAAACCTTGTACAGCCTGCTTTGGCAACAGTGTAGTGCAGTTAATTATGGTATCTGTGAAGTAAATTTGAGCTTGAAGGACACAGCGAGACGAGGGAGAGGAGACAGGTGTAAACAGACTGAGAGAGAGAGGTGGTGTGGTGGGGAGGGAGGGAGGGAGGGAGCAGAGAAAAGATAGAAAGGCTGTCTATATATAGAGACAGACTTGGAAAGGAAGAGAAGTGACGAGAGATGAAGTGCCGACGAAAACTGAAGGGTGAAATACAGCCAATGTGATTCTGTTACTTTGTGAGACTTCGGCAAATGAAGTGGGAAGTGAAAACCGAGCTGTCTCGACATTTGAAAGCATTCAAAACCAGCCTTCATGTGCGTGCTGTATGCTGGGTTGTAAAGCTGCTGCACTGATGCTGGCAGGGGTGGGATGCTGTGCTCTACGTCTGCAGCAGCAGCAGCAGCAGTCCTGGTATTCAGGGGCTACATCTCAGCCTTTTTCTCACTCTCCCTCTCTCTCTCTCTCACGCACGCACACATACATGCTCCCTCTCCCTCTCCTCTGTTACCTTGGTAACATATTTTCTGCATGGAAATAGCATCTCTTGCTGTGCTCACCGCGAAAAAGAAAGAAGAAAAAAAAAACGCCACTTGAAGTGATTGAAACGTGTGTGTGTGTGTAACTGTGGATTTAAGTTGGGAGATTTGACCTACAGTTCAGATGAGATTGAGTTATTACTGTTCTGCATGTCTTACCACCAAATTGACTGTGTGATCGAGCAGTGGACCAGTTAAGCATAATAGTCGCTGACAGGCTTTCATTATAAGGATGTAGTGGAGGTGAAAGTGGAGCCCACATGAGAGCCAATTTGGATAGATTTGCAGTCACCTTTAATAGGTGGAAACACGCAAATGATGCATAAATATATCAAACAAATCGCTAAATCGATGTTTGCTTATCTGAGTGTCTCTGCATGTTTGCATCCAGCACAGGACTGTATGCAAGAGCAAGTGTTATTAAGAAATTTAAAATAAATAATAAACCACATGGGGCTGAGAGTTGATCTGCTCGGATTTCCCGATTTAGTCTCTGTTCACAGATGAAAGAGGGGGGCTTCAGTGGTGCAGCAATTGGGGTGTGAGGGGTGTGTGTACCGTACAGCTGAGGCTGCCTGGTGTGCTTCAGTGTTGTAAGCCGTTTGCTTGCTTGCCTGTCAGAGGAGCACACGCACAGAGGGGGAGAGAGAGGAGAGGAACGGGCAAACTAATGGAAGAAAGATCGAGATACTAGGTGAGACCACGCTCAGCTGCAAATAAGCCGAGACTAGTCCGAGGCAGTGAGGGAGAGGGAGAGAGAAAGAGGATAAGATCCAGGTAAACATCGAGCACAGGATTAACAAAAAACAGAGAGCGAAAGAAATAAAAAGAAAAAAGAACACACAAACACACAAGTGTCTTGACTCCTGGGAGAGAGGAGCCATAATGAAATAAGCATCTGAAAGAGAGCAGGTGTTGGAGGCTTGACAGACTTCGGCTGCATAACAAGTAGTGCATTTACTCTCCCCTGCCTTTGTCAATCAAAACAACCAATCCAGTAAATAAATGCTCCACACAAAGATGGGCTTGCACATCAGTCAAAGCTGGTCTCAGGTAGAGATGGGGGAAAAATTGAGCCTGGTACTGAATTTAAAGCAGGTGTGTACGGAGGAATGAAACACCAGGAATGCACTGAAGTTAAATCAATGTATTTCCTCAACAGAGATGCAGACCAGCTCGGGTTCCTTTTTGTTTTCCTTTCCTTCTTTTGAATGATTTTACGTGACAGAGAGAGGACGGGAGTTTTTCACTGTAGGAAACTCAGAGAATTTCTTCCTCCTCGGAGGCTGCTGGGTGATGGAGCCTCTGCCTGGGGATCAGCACCACGGATAGCACTGCTGCCTGGGTGAGATCACTGAAGTGTGTTGCCTGCAGAGGGCGGTGGGAGCCGGTTTGGAATCTGCAGCAGGATGACTAGGATCAGGGCAAAGAGCAGGATCTTAGCAGGATGCTGAGGTAGACAGTTGTGCTAATCCTGCTGGCTGAGCGGAAAGCGGAATTGGACTTATGTGTAAACTTGAAAATTGCAAGTGGATAGCCGACAAGGGAGGAAGGAAATCCCACTGAGCTTATGCAGCTTTTAGAATGCCTGTTATCCTTGAATTTAATATGAATGGAGGTGGACACATGTTGCCTTTGTGGAGGATTAAATATTGTTTTCTTTGTATCTTTTAGGGGGGAAATGCACATATGCTTTGGAAATCCTGCAGTGTGTTTGCTAGCTGCAAGAAATGAGACTCAAGGGGTGATTTTTGAAAGGCTGAACGGGCCTACAGGCATAAACCCTGCAGTCTTGGGTGGTGTGAGTCATATGACTACTAGCACTTGTTGATAACAAGAAATCAAAAGGACCTCTGCATAAAGTGTAAAGTAAAACTAGTCATGTTTAATGTAGTGGTCTCCAATACTGTAAATGGTGGTATTTTTTAACTACCAAATAAATACAGGGGCAGTATTGCTGCTACCAGTACTGATACTTTTAACCCATAAAGGCAGCTCGTGTAGGGCAATGTGTCACAACTTAATCATTAATAATCATTCATTTGCAACCACTAAATCACTGTAGTGATTTTGACCTTCCACAATAATAAGTTAACACAATAAAACACAACTTTCAGCTTTTCATGTATTTTGAAACTTGAAGCTTACTCTGTTTAAATCTGTTGTTGGCTATAAATCAAATACATGTGACAGCCAACAAGAAAAGGTTAAATACAGAGTATTGATCAATACTATCGTTATTTGAATCGATCTGCCCACCTCTAGTTTAATAACCACATAATTATTATTAATAGACAGGTATCTGGTAGATTAGGTGGACCTGTATGCAAAAGTCTGCAGTTATTTAAAAAACACAGCCACACTTTTTTTATTTGAACAGAATTATTCTTCAAATGTTGGTGCTCCGTTTCACACAATATGAAAGATATTTTTAGGCTGAGCAGGCTGCTTGACAGCTCCTTTGGATCATTGTCTTATTGTAGAAGTCAGACTCGTTTCACGTTCCATTGTCATGACTGACTGCGTGACATTTTCCTCACCATTTGTGTTGAATCCATTCATCCCTCTATTTGTGCAATCTTTCCCATGCCACTGACTCCACTGCAGGAGATTTCCACCTCCATGCTTAACTCAAAAAAATTATTATTTTTCCCATCAAATGCTGCTCCATTTTTTTTCCTTCCAACGAATCTTTGATGATTGAGGCCACAAAAACCAGTATAAACTTTATGTGTCCATGGCGTGTTGCTTTAAGAATGACTCTGAAATATTCAGCCGTTGACTCGAACACTTCTACATGAAGCCTGCTTGTGCAAGTAAAACCACTTTCTGCATCAGCTAATCCTACCTGCAATGACATTTTGTGTTGATATCTTTTTATAGGTTTACCTACTTTGGAACTATCTGTTACACACCTTTCAGATTTTGAGTCATCTGCATAGAGGATCATGTGGTTGCTAAATATTAAGAGTCACAAATCACTTAAAGCCCAGTAAGTCAAAGAGGTGCTTCAAGATTTTATTGATTTTCTTCCCACATACTAATATTTTCCATCATTTTTCTTTCACTTATCCATTTCAGGGTCGTGGGAGGCTGGAACCTAACCCAGCTGTCATAGAGCGAGAGGTGGGGTGCACCACCAGGAGAGGATTCACACAAACATGGGAAGGACCTTCTTGCTGTTATATCCACCCCACTAATGTTTTATCCTATGTTTATATTAGTATTTATTCATTTTTTATGGTAGAATAAAAACGACATGTAGAGGCATGAAGCCAAACCACTGGTTTAACGGAGAGAAGTGGGGAAAGGTGGGTCATAAGACACTTTATTTTGTGCATTTTGGCAAGTGTATACATATGTGTCTGTTATGTTATCCTGAGTCAACACATGTTCTCTTTTTTCTAAGATAAAGAGAGCTTCGGTCCAGTTCAAGTTAAACAGATTTATTGCCTCAACCAGTTCAAAGAATAATTCATGTACACAGATCTCCTTCCGGTTAGAAAACCACAGTCTGCAACAGTTTTCTGTAGCCAACTCCCGGAAGAGAGAACTTAGCCATACACATATTTATAAAAGAGAATGTGCATCTATCTGATTGGTCAAAAGGGCCGTGGTTTAGACCTTTAGCCCCCCTTATTGGCGGACAGGTTGTGCTCTTCTTCTCCTTCCTCAGTTGCAGCTTCACCTAGTGATGGACACACACACACACACACACACACACACACACACACACACACACACATATGCATGCAGCCTGACCTCTTACCTAGTTTCATGCATCTGAGGCATCATCTATCTGTGAGGGCTATTGTTTCTTGACCTTGCGCTGGTTCAATCCTGCATTTCTGCACACAGCCTTCCACCAAGCCTGCACAAAGAACCCTGCATCTTGTGAATCTAAAACTTTTCTACTTAATTTATTTTGAATGCTCAGTAGTGCAATTAACTTTTTTGTTTTTTTGACTAGGGGATAGGACAGGGAGAAAGAATGAAAGAAAGAGAGGGAGAGAAAGAAAAACAGAAGAGAAAACAAACAAAAAAGAGCAACATAATAAATACAACACCATCGCAATAAACTAGCTAACAGTAGATAACAGTAGATACTAAATATTAAATGTTATTGTGCAGCACGCAAGATCGACAGCGCATAATGTGCTTTGAGGTAGCAGCTAAGAAAGGTGTAGTTCGTGTCTGTGAACACTCGTGTGTACACCTGTGTGCACACCTGTGTGGATCAGCACGCTTGTATTCAAAAGGTTTCTCCATGTAACAATCTGCCTGGGAGTGTGGGGAGCCGTAGCCCCGTCCCCCAGGGCATGAAGCAGGTATGGAGGAGATCCAGGCCCCAGACATCCAGAGGCCCCAGACTACGAGGACCCGAGGAGGACCACCAAAGGGGCAACCGTGCCACCCTCCTGGGAAGAGCTGAGAGCCCCAAAAGAGAGGTCACCCAGGCAATTAACTATTAAAGAGATCTAAAATTATATTACAGTGCCCATACCATTTGCCAGCACAGGTCTTGTAAACCAATAAGACTCTGAATGTGAACCTCCCGTCCTGGTCGACTGGAACCTTTCTTTGTGCTTGATGCCTACACCTGTCCATCACCTGTCCCGGGCGTAACACACCTTCCACCTTTGAGAAAACTGATGATGGACAGTTTAAGACATAAGAATCAGAGCTGACAACTGGGAACGGGCTAACATCAGGCTACTTTGTTGTCTTTTGTTTGGGGGAGTAAACTACATAAATTTCACTTAGAGCACTTTATACTACGTGTCTCATTCACCCATTAACTTTTTTCTATGCTTAAGTGCTTTCTGTCAAACATTTACGCACATTCATACTACTAGTACTGGGTTGGGCTCCCTTTTGCCTTCAGCACTGCCTTAACTTTCATTGCACAGACTCAACAAGGCCACCATGTCTATATACCTAAATGCAATGAGTGATGTGATTGGCTGATTAGGTAGTCACACAAAGGAGCAGTTGGAACAGTGTCAGATAAGCGTATCAGTATTTTAGGACTTAATCACAACTTGTTTTCCACACTTTTGGAGAAAAATCATTTATAACATTGCACCGTCTCCTCCTTTTTCCTTCTGGCTCCCTCTCGGTTATTAACATGGCGCACGGTGCCAGAGGAGATGCTGCGCAGCAGCAGACTGACAGTCACACAAAGTTTGTCACTCTCAAAGAAGACCCACTTTAGTAAAAACTAACTGTGAAGTTCAGAGTTGGAATGACCCATTTTATTGGTGGGCAGGTGAGATACATGTGTGTAAATATGAACAAAGGAAGTTCATGGTTGACGTCTGTACATTACATTCTAACAAAGAAAGTGATGGTCTCGCAGTCAATTCAAAGCACGCTTCAGGTAATTTGACTGTGACAGGCTCTGAGTGAGATCATATTACTTGTTCATCTGTGTAAAGACGGTTCTTAGAAAATATAAAGCAACTCATGACTAAAGTTTAATCGGTTAACACTTTAAATCACACCTCTATCTATGTCTACTGAATTTTAATACAGCCATACAATACAAGTATACAAGGTTATTCTGTGGTTAGAGAAAAATACAACCGAAGAAGGTGTGAAAATGCAAAGATACAGCCGTTTTGTTTTTTAAACTTTGTATACATGTGAAACAGGTCAAACAAGTCTTGAGGCCTCTTCTTTTGTATCATAGGTACGATCTCTTAATGCAGGAGAAAAAAAACCAAAACAAAACACAATTATACTAAACACAGCCTGAGTCAAGTGTACAATATGCACACTTGAGGGAAATAAAAGCAATGCGACCAAATAAAAATACTAATAGCCCGCTGCTTCTCTGATCACTCCGGTAAAAATAAGTCTCTGATGTTTGTCCATGGGTTCCATCTTCTGGCAGCTGAGTGCCACTGGAGAAACGAAGGGACTGTGCTGGCTGGAGCTTTAGGGAATAGTCACTGCGTTCCTCATCCAATATGACAGCAGAAGAAGAAGAAAGGGGGCTCAGGAAAAACCAGCTGAATTTCAGTGTTCTAAGTCTTTTAATCTGTCAGATTTTTAATATAAATCAATAAGTCTCAAGCTTCTCATTCCATCTTCAAACGAGGTCTCACGTGTGTCGCTAGAATGCTCTTTTTTTTCCTTTCTTCTTTTTTCGTCTTCGTGACTCGACGCTGACGGATACGTTCTCATTGGTTATTTTTGGCTTTGGCGTGTGTGAGAATGTGAGACTTTAGGTTGGTTGACTGGGCAAATTTCTTATTGCAGCCGTCGAAAGGGCAGACGTAGGGCCGGTCTCCAGTGTGGATCCGCACGTGCGTGCGCAGGTTGAAGTCCAGAGAAAACCTTTTCCCGCAGCCTTCGAAGGTGCACTGAGGGGAGAGGAGCAGAGGAATGATTAAACAGTGCGTCTTTAAAACCTTCCACAGCAATGGTCTCATTTCAATGAAAATATGCCAGTGTTTATCCAGAATCACTTGTTAAAATCGCTCGAGCAGAAATTGTCTGAAAAGACTAAACAATTCCAGCCGGTGTCATTTACCCACCAAAGATAAACTTTTACTGACATTTGGTGGGTGAATCTCATCAGGGAGAAATTACTTAGCCCATTTTCCTTCACTTGAATTAAGCACCCTGCAGTGCTGAGTTTATAAGCTTTATATGGAAAGTCTGTGCGTGTGTGTGTGTGTGTGTGGACAACCTGGAAGGGTTTCTCCCCTGTGTGAACGAGTTGATGGCGCTTGAGCTTGGAGCTCTCAACAAAGGCCTTGCCGCACTCGGCGCAAACGTGCACACGGGGTCCGTGGGTGTGGAGATGCTTCCTCATGGCCGAGTTATCCCTGAACATCTTTGTGCAGCCCTGAAGGAGCGAAGAAGCAGTTAGTAAGGTGCTTTGCAGCAAGGTTCAGGTTTTCTCTGCTAATGCATGCTTAAAGGGAGCTCAGCATTTTCTGCAGTTTCTCTGACACATCTTTAAATTGTGAAAAACAGTGGGATAGAGTAAGAGTGCCCCTATTCTCTCCTGAAGTGATAATGTACTCTTAAAAGCCTCACACTGAAGTAGCAAGCAGCTCACGGAGCGAACAAAACCCATTTACATTAGCTAATTCAGATAAGGCCTGATTGTTCTAGTGCACGCATAAAAATCAATACACTCAAGTGCTTTTAAATAACCTTCAGTGAAATTTCCAATTACACGGAAAGCAACAAAGTGCAAGACTTTTAAACCCATCAGGAGTGATGGCCAGAACAGTGACAAGGAGGGACACATCAATGAACTCACTTTATGAGGGCAAGCTATCGTGCGGGGGGCATCGTCCTCTTTGACTTTCCTGGGTTTCATTCTGCAAATAAAAAAAAATAAAGAAATAAGCTCCTGTGTTATCTACAGGTCCAGGTTACACCAGATTATTGATTAACTTGACTCCTAAAGGACATTTAAACGCATTTAAAAGACACACATAACGAAAACAGCAAGACCAATTACAGGTATACATCTATTTACAAATAAACACTGGTACGCTTAAAGTAAAATCCAACTAATGTAATATTTACAGGCCTTTTAAACACCTTATCATGGTTTTTGAGACACAGAGTCAAAAAAACAACAAAAAACTCAACTAAAAGGGACAACTGAAACATCAACAGAGATTAAAACAGACTGATATCAACAGTTAAGTAAACGTCAGCGCACTGATTTCACAGCAATTAGTCTCACCATTATAAACTTCTTAGACCTGGTAAATAATATACCACAGCATTATCATTGTTCTTTGCAAATAAGTAACTAAACTAAACACAAAAAAGAAACAACTCCTTCAGTGTTAACTGTTGCACTGTTTTGATAGAATAAGAAAATCAACTAGACATTGTTAGGCAATAACAAACAATTAATTTAAAAAAAGAAAAACCTCACAAAATGACCCACTGGACACTGAATAGTGCACCACGGGCTTTTGTGATCAATTAATCGTCAATTCATAATAAAACACAATATAATAAGGGTAAACAGAAAGCCTCTCTTTGGTCTGATTTAGTAACAACATCCTAGCTTCTCCAGTAAACACTCTACACATGGCCTAATCCACTTGTGCACAAACATTAAACAGAGAAAATAATCACAAGGCATGTTTGTGTAATACCTGACACAGTTATTAAATCCTAATTACATTTTGTAACCAAACCTTGACATTTTAATTCTTGGGAGGAAAACTAAGGAAAAAAACTCCAGAGTTTAGCAGAGTGCAGCTAAAATTTACCCTGTGTGTTTTTGACCTTTCAGACTCATGGCATTCGTGAGCAGCAGCGGTATTGTTGTGCATATTCATCAGAACTGTGTGGACAGTGTAAACAGGTCTGTTTACAGCTGGGGATGACTGACGCAGGGGTGCTGGCACACACACACTCACCTGGCAAACTCAGCCAGCTGTTTTGGGTCTGAAAGGTCGATCCCCGGGATACCACCAGGGGGCAGCTTCTTCCCCGTCATGTACTCGGAGTAATCCGGAGGAGAGTTCTCCCCAACAATCTGCTCCTCCACCACCGATTCATGGTCAATGTCTTTATTATCATCTAGAAACACATTACAGAGACTGAACCGATAACATATTGGTGTTACCCTGGCTACAAGCCTCAGGAGGCTGGAAACATGTGCCCCCTGGGTTTTTTTTTAATATAATTACCCAGGAGAAATGAATATAAAAGCACATATTCACATTAGGGTGTTTACCTGTTATTCACCATATGGCTACCTTTACTTTGCAAACTTTAACTTGTTATTTTTTTCTTAATTCAAATAAGTATCTTGTTTACAATAGTTTTGTTTTCAAGAGATTATGCAAACTGGGAATTAATTCCATGTTTGAAATATGTTAAACAAAAATAATTCAAATGACATAAAACACACAAACACAAAGAGACACTAACACACAAACACATAACAAGATAAGCGTGCAAATAAGATGTGCATGTGTGTAAATGACTCCTACTCACTACCAACCAGCAGAGAGCACTAAAAATAGATGACTGCGGTGTCCACTCAGAAAACATGTAGACAAGTATATTGCTAAAAGTTATTCTGATAAACAGTTCTTTATATAGTTTGTGTAATATAAATCACAGGCACAGATAATATGACCTCTCGTTTAGCCCATAAAAGCCTTTTATGCGATTATAAATTCCCACCTGCTCAGTATCACTCTGCACCTAGCCTAATGGAGCTAGCCTTATGCAGAAGCAGAGCTGTCTGGTTAACTAGCAGCAACAGCAGCCAGAGCTAACTGCTAAACAGCTCCCGACTCATAATATAAGCGAATATCACACAGTAGACACTTAGGTACTGTAT
Organism: Copadichromis virginalis; assembly: GCF_057382275.1. Lineage (NCBI taxonomy): Eukaryota > Metazoa > Chordata > Actinopteri > Cichliformes > Cichlidae > Copadichromis > Copadichromis virginalis. The sequence continues at coordinate 4,834,766 of NC_140632.1, read as the reverse complement.
CAGTTGCTTTTGTGCATTTAAAGTGCCACAATTTCGCGGCCTGAAGAGAAGAAAACCCCCCGAAACCCAGCTGCTTCTCTCTCACTCCCCCGAGCACCGCCGCCATCTCTGCCTGGCCACGACTATCGCCATTTTTTCGGGGCCGCCGCCATACTTACTCGTCTCGGGGAATATGGCGGCGCCCAGCAACACCTAAAACATGGCCTCCCTTCAAAACAAAAACATTTCGATATACTACAGCGGGGGTTTGGATCGAAAAATTGTGTTACACGTCGCTTCTCATGGAGGTGCGGCGGAGCACTCCAGGAACTAGTCTGGTGCAGCAGGACAACGCCCTGGTAATGAGGCCTCATGCAACGGCTAACAACGGAGCTGTTAAAACACAGCTAGGCTAAGGTTACTTACCCGATGCCCACATTGTAACAGAAAATTCCCCCTCCAGTGTCTTTATTTGCACCTGCTTCTGTTCCCATTTTCTTCCGCCGGCCTCAGCGCCGCTTAAATAGCTCTTTTTGCCCGCTTTCTTCCCACCAGTGCCGCCTCCTCGTTTCACCCGACCCACTGAGCTCTTCCCAGCCACAGTCACTAAAGTCTGCTCAATATACTCGTCCTCCACCCCAGGAGCCGGCACCGGGATGAGGATCTGGTCCTCAAACCCTCCACCGCCGTCCGTATGCAGATCCGAGTCATCCCCACCGACCACCTCCTCCCGGGTCTGGACTAGGATAACCTCCTGGTGGTGGTGGATCGAGCTGGGGTCGTCCGTGACCAGTGGCTGGAGCGCGATCATGGGTTGCCCGTCGTCGTCGTCGTCGTCGTCATCCCCGCCGACCACCGTGGTCTCGATAGTTTCCACCGGTATCGTCTCTACCTCTATCTCGTGGAGCTCCACAATCTCGGCCGGCATCTCCGAGCCGTCTGTCTCAATGTACAGCGTATCTCCGGATGCCATGTTGAAATTCGCCAGCTTGTCTCTCTCATTCACGCCGTGTTGTGCTCCTTTTAGGACCTCACAAACACACTCACACACCCCCTGCTCTGCTCCTGCCGCTGTCTCTTCTCCCTCTTCGATAACAACTCTCTTCACTCCGTCCCACGCCAGTTCTCGTCGCCACTATCCTCTGTCACAAGGAAACATCGCGAGACTTCACTGAACCCAGCGATAACAGTGCTACTAGCGATAGTGGGGGTTCCCAAAGTTCGTAAACATGAGGTTATACACAGTTTCTGGTTTAGTTGCACAAACAGGGTGACAATTTATTATCATTATTAATAATAATAATAATTTGTGTTGTTATTAATACTATGACAAATGCATAGTTTCACTTGTGCTAATATTACTGCAAATATCTCTGAACCTCACCTGATTTATGCAACATTAATCAAATGATAATTGCTTCTAAAATACAGCAAATCACTGGGTAGAGCGAGGAGATCCCAAATGTACTTTAAAAAGGGCAACAAACAAAATAGGCAACTTAAAAAAAATGTGTTTTTGATGGGCATAGGTGATATTTATATTTTTTCCTGGTTTAACTTTATCAACTATACATCACAAATGAATTTTGTTTGTTTGTTTTTTTTAAGTATAAAAAATAACCCAACAAAATAAAATATAAAAATATAAGATATATTGAGATTTCTAGCTCTGTAACCTGTGACCTCAAGCATACATCCAGTCTTGAGCCTTTGCAAACCGTAGTCTAAGTTTCCTGTTTGTATCTGACTAGTGACATCAGGTGTCTTTATATGCTGCTCTGGCCCATCTTCTTCAAGGCTTGATGCATTGTGTGTTCAGAGATGCTCTTTTGTGCACCGTGGCTGTAACAAGCGGGTGAGTGTATATGTTTGAGCGATGAGAACAAAGTGGTCCTTCACACCTGCTGGCCTCACTAATCAGAACGTGTCGAGTACAGCGGCTTGGACAGCCGTGGTGTAGCAGCTGGTGCGGTGTTTGCACTCAGAAGTTATATGAAGTTTTATCAGTGAACAACAACCCTGCAGTTCATGTTGTGTCTTGATGGGCTTTTTATGTGGGTTGATTCATTCTTTTGAAAACACAGCAATATAAACAAAGATGTGAAAATAACTACACAGCTCACTATGAAAGGTTTTAAAAAGCAATCTTCATATAATGATAGTAATAATATTTAGTGAATACTGTATTTTGTAAATGTGGTCTTTAAGGAACACGTCACACTCCAGTGGTTGAATTGTGAATGGTCTCATCACCAAATCATATGTAAAAACTGTATCACATAACTGATCGTTGACTGAATATCTCTGCAGGGGCATTCATTACACAAACAGGCTACACAAATGTGCACTTTAAAAACACACTGAGACTGCACAAAAGCGCTCACATGTGTTTCAGCAGCAGTAATTTATGGCACCTGTTTCAATGACAGCAGATTTCTGTGTTGCGGAGACAAAAACTGCAAAGAAGCAAAACAAACACACAAAAGGAAAGAGACCACCTCATTTATCCAAGACGTGTTTTACAGTTTATTTCAATTCATTTTAAACTTCCGTTATTTTTTTTTTGTTTTTTGTCGTTGTTCTCAAACCAGGAAGCACTTTGTCGTAAAAGGAGAAAATAAAATGAACAATACTTCACCATATCCTTGCAGCCAATAAACATTTCATTAACAACATGATCACAAATACTCGGGTGTATTTAATTATTTTTATTATTTTCTCTTTTTTTAGTGTTTATTTTTTTGGATTTCATAAGATTGCAATATCCAAAATTTGTGTTTACTCCAACATTGGTTTCAGTTCAAGGTCTGTTTTTTATGTTTTGTCTTGTTTTTTTTCTGCCATGGTTCCACACATAACTGTGAAAAGGATAAAAAATCTTTAAAAAATATTTTATATCAGGTGAAGAGAAAAAAGAGGATGATCTCGCAAATGCATCTAAAAAAAACAAAGAAAACAACAAAATGAAAACAACCGATATAAAATTTAAAACACTGACATAAAGTGATGTGCAATATTATATCCACATTATCATTACTATCATATTCTCATTATTATTTCCTCATTATTACCATTGCCCCTACTACCCTACTACTATTACTCATTACTGACATCACGCTTACAATCATAAGAATGATAGGAATAATAATGAAAGTGACAGTAATGACGATTTAAAAAATCTGTGAAAAAGTAAAGCAATTAAAATCATAGCATCAAATATCCTTTGGACCAAAGACAGAGGAGAGAACTGGGCAAACAAACAGACAAAGAAATGAGAGCAACTGGTGCGAGAGTGCGCCCCATTCACGTATTCCTCTCAGAAACAAACAAATCAAATGTTACACAGACACGTCTGAGGTGTTACAGCAACGTTTGCACCAGTGCTTCAACACCGCAGCTGAACGTGATGAGTAGATGTCACAGTTTGGGCCTCCCGTCCTGACTCCGCCTCCTCCTCCTCCTCTTCTTCTTTAGGGCCCCAGCAGCTGCTGCAGGAGCAATGGTTTGAAAAAAAGGTGGCTCACGTCTGGGAGGGGGGGGGGTCGCGCTGAAAGATTATGTTGTGCTAACTCGACTGAGTTCATGTCTAATGGCTGTAAGGAGAGAGAAAAAAGTGTGTCATATTTGAGAGCTCTACATCATCAGTGTGGTTTATTTTTGCTTCCTGACAAAACTGATGTATACTGTCAGACACATGCAGCGCTACTGTGAGCAATAACCTGCACAAAAATAGCAAAACTGATACAATTCAAAACTCATATGTGCATTAATTTCATTTCTACCTTTTTAAATTAGTTTTTTAATTTGTTAAGCTTAAAATATTAGTACAGGTTACATTTCCCAACACATCTTCACCACTGGACACCTTTACACATCTTTGAGTAAATCTGATCATTTTCTACTCATCCTGTGTTGTTGCTCTTGCACAGCTACACTACAGACTTTAACACTTTAACATTGCCAAACAAAGTAAAACATAAAAAGTTACTTAGTGATTTTACTTACATCAATATATTTTTTGAATGTAATTATTCTGTGGGATATTTCACCATTGTTATTATTGTGAATACTTTGGCCTATTTGTGTACTGAATGCCATATGTAGTGGATTTTTAGATAGTTAAACTAACAGAAGAAGCTGCTCTCAGCTGCTCTTTTATTCCTAAAAACACAGAAGCCAGTGTTTATTCAATTACCATTATTATGTTGTATTTTTGCTAGGTTTTTATTACAATGCTTTATATGATATACAATGATATGGTACTTGTATAGAATTGTTTTTGGTATGTTAATGTATTGATAATCTGCTTATTAGTTTTAGTCTTAATTTTGTTTGTAATTCATGAGAAAAATGAAGAAGTTAATTAAGAAGTTGCAGAATAGATTCTGCTATACAGACACAAGAAGTTTTTTTTCTTTTTTGTTTACCACGGACACATCAAAGCTGTGAAAAAAAATTGCCGCAAAGTCTCCTGATACTAAAACTATTTTATTTTTCCTCTGTATCTTATTTTATTTTGTAAGTACAGTAGTAGTTCATAAGTAGTTTTGTAAGTACAGAATATGATTTCAGCTAATTTTTCCCCACTTAACTAAAATAAATTTTCTTTGCCTCCAGTTTAAATTTTCACTTAATCTTAGTATACTATAATAATCTTATAGCCAACATACCTTCAATCTGTCATGCATGTGTTCTTACATTGTACTTAGAAAACCTTTTAGTTAATCAACACTGAGACTTTTATTATAACATTCTCTAGATATTATTTAATAAACGTGCTGATGTCACTAAATGTCAAATGTTAAATATTATGCATGTAGGCTATTTAAGAGTTGATGTGCAATTTAGCAATGTATATCCTCTTGGTGAGCAATGGTAAACTTATTGGGATAATATTAAACAGATTAGCACATAACGACAACAAAAATAGTACTAATAGTTATTATTATTATTATTATTATTATTATTATTATGTCTTAAAGGGATTCATCTTTTTCTTGTGAAAGTAACAAATTCAAATATTCATGATACTGCTTTTGTAGAGTTTGATGTTTTAAATCCATTTGTACTTTTCTGTGAATCTAGTGCAACCTAGTGGTTACACATGTGTATAACTATCAAACTCCCACAATTCCGCTGGATAGGCTTCCTTTTAAATATTCATTAACATGAATTAGGAGAGAGAAAATGATCCTCCTCAGGTTTTCAAGAGAAGATTAAACCAACCTACCATCGATGATTTCGTCCTTCACTTTGTGCAATTCACGAAACACCTCTTCCAATATTTCCTGTTGAAGCACAAACGGGTAACTCGTAAAACATCACCAATTGATTGCTTTACCGTGGAAACGAGCTTATACTTTTAACAAAATAGCAAAACATTTTGCTGGGTAATGCTTTCTTTACCTGTTTCATTCTATCGAGGTCTAACGAGTCTGTGTCGCCACCACTCCCCGCAGGTCGTGCTCTGCGTAACACAAAATAATTCTCTGTCACACTAGCTGTTACTGTATTGCTTCACAGTGACAAGCAGCGGGATTCCCTTTCTCACCTCGACGCCATTGCCCTGTCTGCAGAGTTTGCTCGGTCCCAGGGCTTCTTTGCTCCGTCTAGACGACAAAGGAAAAAGATCAGATAAAAAAACGAGAGAGAAAAAAAGTCATACATGCATTTCTGGATTTATCATTGCTCTGAAATCCCATTTGCTATCAGGATTTTTAAAAACTTGTAATAGTTCTACTATCATGAGAAACGATGATACCACACCTAAATAAAACCAAAATAGCTCCGTGACAATAAAGCGATGTTAAACATGCTGTAATGATTTGTTAGTATCATGTCGATATCAGCACCGTGTTCAGCACCTTCAGTTCTGAAGGCAAAAGGAGATCAAACCCAGTACTGGTGTAACTAATGAAGTGGTGAGTGTCTATTTAAAAACAAAAAAAACTTAATTCCAAACTTCTGTACATGTTAAAAGTTATTTTTTTCTTTCTCTTAGAAATGTTTGTGGATCTGCTTCTAATATTTTTACTTTTCCATCCCACACCTTTTTCATGTGTTTCAAACGTGGTTTGTAACTGTGTTTAGTCAAAGGAGCTTGCAAAGAAAAGCGTCTGGACTTCTTTAAGTTGCTTGAAGACGTTTCACCTCTCATCCGAGAAGCTTCTTCACCTAGGCTCAGGCGATTAGAGGATCATCAGGGGGTCCTTTCGTCCCTCTGTGGGGGGACACTCCCACTAGGTTTAAATCTGGGACTCCCCACCATATGACCTTAGAACTGAAGAAGCTTCTCGGATGAGAGGTGAAACGTCTTCAAGCAACTTAACCCTGGAGAACCCATGGGGTCAGATCCGACCCCATTGGTTTACTAGGGAAACCATGGGGTCAAATTTGACCCCATGGTTTCTCCAGGGTTAAAGAAGTCCAGACGCTTTTCTTTGCAAGCTCCTTTGACTACAATGACCTGGATGACTGAGAACCTTCACAGACGTAACTGCGTTTAGTTTTCTCACCCGTTGCGTTCTGTCCACTCCGAGTGCTGGGCGACGGAGAATTTGGGTCATCCTAGAGAAGCACAATGAAATCGGTAAGCATCACTCACAATACCACAAATGCTATTATCCTCGTTAGCGAGCCAGCAGTTTGATGCAGAATATTCTGCAAATATCAGTCTCACCTGTGTGAAACCAGGCTTCTTTAATCTGATTTCCTTGTGATTAATGATTATTACTGAGCTTTTATCATCATTTCTCGATGTTTCCATCACAACACAAATGATAACAATGATCATTATCACCCTTATATAATCAGCATCAACATTATCCTGATCCCTGCCTAAACCGTTACCCTAATTATCACCGTAAATCACAGAGCGAGCAGTGCTCAGCTTCATGAATTGCAAACCATCTCCGTTTCGCACGCACTTACATTTTGGCTGTCCTCGGGCTTCTCTGAAGCTGCTTTCCTTCTGGAGGAAAGAAGAAGCCTCAAGTGAGAAAAAGGAATTTCATTGAAATTCCAGAATGAACTAAACAAAAAACTAAAGATTTCAGTGACCAGTTGTATCTAATATAGCAACAGTATGTGAGAGAAAAAGACCTTCGGCCTGTATTGATCTGACCTTCGTGCCAACAGAGCATTCATCTCCTCCATCAGTCCTCCACTCCCCCCACTTGTTCGGTTAGCTTCATTTTTGGCACCTGAAGAGCTGTCATCAGGCTGAAGAAAGCAGAGGAAAAAAAACGACAACTGTGGGTTACTCCCTGATATGTGCAAATCATGAACATTTTAAAGTATGTCAGTCAAATCTGAAGGAGATAATCCAGCTATATCCCGCATGGTTTACAGAAATTTCACCCAAACATCATAAAGTGTTGCCTCACTCTTTGAACACGGCGTAGTTTGGCTCCAGCAATCATAGCCGCAAGACCTGTCGGCGCAGAGGTCTCATCCCCGTGGCTTCCTCCGCCTAAGGGCAGTGGAGGAGGGAGAGGAGGTTGCGGCGCCCCTGCTGACGGTGGCGGCGGGCCTGGCGGTGGTGGAGGAGGAGGTGGGCCGCCCATGATCACCGGTGGAGGTACTACTGGTGGGGCAACGGAGAGCACAGCAGGATGGCCTTGGAAAGGAGAACCTAGAGGAAAAGTGCAGCGAGTGATTGAAACTCAGTCGCTTTGTGCAATATTTATCCGCACTTACACCTGTGTTGGTTCAGATGCACTTAGGCGAAGACGCGGACCATTTTTAAATTGAATGAAAGAACTATTTTTACCAGCTGAACTTTAGCTGACCTGTGCACTTCGTGTGAGTACCTGAGTTGGAGGACCGTCGCTCCCGCTCCATGTGCGCCTGCATCTGCTGCTGCTGTTGCTCCATCATTTGCCTGCAGAGACAAGAAGGATCACAGCTGCTCACTTAATATCAAACATGTCAAATCTTGTCCTAAAATCTGACAATTTACCCACCTACAGGAAAAGTTCAGAAAACCATCGCACAGTAATAGACAGAGAAATGTCCACTTGCCTCAAAGATGCGCTAGGATCGGCATTAGGTTTTGATTTCAAATGTTCCAACTGCTTGATCCAATATTTATCAGATATTAAAGCTCCACACGTTCTTTTGGGATATTTCTTCTTAAGTCATAATCATCGTTTGTGTCAGGTAGTTTCTGTCACAGCCCCTGGGTTTGGAGTTTGGTATTCTTCTATAACATTTAGATTATGGGATGGGTTCTACTATAGTTTCTTTTTTTAAAATTTATTTATAGTTTAGTTTCATGTTTGTTTCATTATCATTCCAGGATTTTGAGTTCCTATTAAGTTTTGTATTCTCATCTACATAATATGCATTTTCTTGTTGGTTTCTATATGATGATGTTTAGTTTTTAAGGATACTTGGTGTTTAGCTATTGTTAAACTGGAAAGGTAGTTTCTGTTAGCGTTTAGAGTTTGTTGCTTATATCTGATTCCCTGTATTTTGGTTTATTTCTCCCACCACCCCCAGTATTGCTGTGTGTGTGTGTATGAGTTAGTTAGTGGCTCAATATTTAGTTAGTTTCTTCCTGGTTTACTTTGTTAGTTTGTGTCTCTTTTACTTCTCATGTGTAATTACCTTGATTGGTTCCAGCCGTGTCTCATTAACCTGATGTGTCCGCTTCCTATGATTACATAATGTGTGTATAAATAGTCCTTCCCTGCCATTGAGTCTTTGTTAGTGTCTGTCTGTTTTCATTTGGTAACTCTGGGCATAGGAAACAGTGCGTGGCCCAGGTGAGCTCTTTGGAATCACATCGGAAATGAGGCAAAACAACACAAAAAATAGTGTAATTATTTGAAACATGTTTTTCTTTGGAGTTTTAACTAAAAGTCACTACCTTAATTGCTGTTGTTTAGTATAAAGTCTAATGAGACCACTGTACGAACTGCACTCAAGCTCTAGCAGATGGTGAGTTTTTCTCGCATGCTGTCACCGTGAGTCAGAGGTTTGAATTCACATCCCAACATGGTAACACTTAACAAAGATGGACACAAAAACCTGCTTGCTTACTAAAAAAATCGACTCAGAAATACCTGATTTCACAAATAATCCCCCAATAACTTAATTGCTCTGCACTTTCCAGAGGAACAAATGAATTACTACTAAGCATTCACCTTATTTGAGGTAATAGCGAGGTAATGAGGATCCACTGAGATCTGCTTAATAAGACACATGAATGGCTTTGTATTAGTTATTAATTAATGACTCATAAAGAAAGTGAAGAGCTATATTATATTGACAGATAATTATTAAATAATTATTACCCAATGAGCCAGAATTATCTTCCAGCTGGGTCTTTAATAAATAATCATCTACTGTACAGCCCTTGATTAGGGCTAATTATGAAGGTGCTGATGAATGCCTCCTGAACTATCAGATCATTCCTGATTTGTTCTTCACCTGCGTTTTAGTAAGTAAACAAGTTTTTGTGTCTTATATCATGCAGTGTGCCCATCTCCTGCTCCTCATTCATCCAAGCCAACATCACTTTTCTCTTCGATCTTTATCCCACCTATCTCATTACATCTCTGTCTTTGATTTGAGGAGATATGCGATGTGACATCTGAGGCAGCAACCTGTCTGATGTGACAGCAGCGTGCGCACAGCAGGAGCAGAGGTGCTTAGTAAACAACGGTTCTCTGAAATTAATTTGCTTCCGCTGACCAGGACGCCAACGCACGCAATCTCCCCTCACAATCGCAGACATAATCCTTTGTGGCAGAGGAACAGTTCATCCGACATGGGGATCAGACAGAGCCATAATTCCCTTCATATTTGTTCTCTTAAGTACTGGCATTCGGCATTTAGATGAACCAGCAGGCGGAGCTGAAATAAGTTTAAAAACAGCAACAAAGACCTCGTTGTGTCCGAGTCCGTCTCTGAAGTGGAGAGAGGAACAGCAGGTGCAGTGGAAGAAAGGCAAGCCACAGTGTAAACCGTGGAAATGGCCTTAAGGGTCATTTTGAATACTGCTTATCCACTACTTTGTATATTTTAATCTGCCACTATGATTTAGAAAACGGGGACTACTTGTGTTTTAGCCATTACTGTAAAACTTTCAGTCTTTATCATTGTGACCCACTGGAAGGTAGGAGGGATACAGAGGACAGTAAGAGGAGGGGAGGGATGAGTTTTGCTTCAGTTCACAAGAGCCTGTGATCCTTCACTAAAAATATTCTTCTCATGGATGACAAGATACTAATTTTCTCCCACTTTTTTGGCACCACAGTTCATTCAGATCATTTTTCTGATTGCAAAAGCTGCCAGACAAGGTGGGCTTAAAAATAAACAAATAAATAATCTGCTAACAGGGGTTCATGTTACATAGACTGCCTTGCAAAGAAGGAGAAAACGTCTTTTTTAAATGATACCTTGCTCTCTGAGCTTCTATCTCATCTGAAGTCGGTCCATTCTGGACTTGGCGCTGGAGAGCTGGACCTAAAGATGCAAACGAAAACAGAAAGAAAGAAAAAGACACAAATAGAGTGAAGTTGACCTTAATGTTTCATTATCAGCACTATTATGTCAGTTAAAATTAGTGCCAGTCAAGATAATTAACTATAAAATCACAAGGAACGTAACAGCGACTGATCATTATGTTGTCTCATTTCCATAATAAGTAATGTGCAGTGAAAAGCATGATAATCCCCGACTTCATGTAAATGAGCTTAAACTCATTCATGCACTTTTACTGTTGAAGGGGAGCAGAAGATGTCCTGCTGCAACGCTGTCCTTCTGTTTACTCCTGCGCTCTTTTAGAGACAAGTCATTTGATTCGTAATGCTGCAGTGAGGCGACATCTGAGAGCGGCCTTCTCTTAAATTTTTAAATTCACACAAATGTCAATATGAGCACAAACACATGCAAGCGCACAAACAAATGTCAGCCAGAGCCCCACGAGTACTTCTGGGGTGAAATACAACTTGCCGACGGGTTTATGAATCACCAAAACTAGAAACAGAGCGGCTGAGCGAGGTCTGGAGAGTGTCTGAGCTGCTCTTTCTAAACAGATGAACCTAACTGAGAACAGAGGAAATTCTGTCAGCTGTGGTTACAAACTCAGTAAAAACAAACCATTGTGGCATCTCCTTTGGTGGATGAGGCTCAAAATCAAATATACTGTATGCGAGAGTCATTATTGTCTGAGCTACAAGGCTTTTGGTATCTAATCCTTTTACTACCATAAGTGAGATCTGCAGATAGAGCCAGAAAGGAAATGCAATTAATTGAACACATGATAAGACTTCAACTTGGGGTTTACAATTAAATCAGATGTCAATGTCAAGGATGTTCTCATGACTGAATTCCTCTGGATTAAGGAAGTAAGTAAGGAGGAATCTTGTGGTGTTTTTTTGGTTACTTTTTGGTTGATTTATGATCACTTCCCTTTAAATCTAATCAAGAGTTGTAAAAGTGTTTGAAATAGGCATAAAACTCTATAGACCATGTTCCCTTTTGTCTACGTAAAGATGTCCCTTACATAACAGTTTTATGGCTCTACATAGTCAGCCTGTTTTCAGGGTCACTGCTCACTGACGATTCTCTCCACTGCTCACACCTCTAATGGAATAGACTCTGGCTGATGGTGCTAATGGCTGCTATTGATCAAGTAACAGAAACCCAAAAATACAACGATGGCAAAAGCTTTGAGTCATGGCTGCTATCAGACACCTGTCCTACACACATGCATGGTGTTTCATCTTAGATCCTAATGTTATATTTTTAGAATCCAGGTTTTGTCCAGAACAGGTTTAGACCCAACAAAATTTAATTTACTAATAAATGCCCGTGCATGCTTGGCCTGTTTGTGGTGTTGCATGTGAAATTAAAATGCATTTTTATCACGTGTCATATAAGCAAACAATGTAAACAATTTTAGCCCAATGCTAAGTGGCTGATGGGCAACCTGACGGCATCATAATATATACCTGAAGTTTTAAAGCTATAAGTGAGATGTTACTGTAATGATATAAAAATCATATGGTGCTTCTATAAGGTGTTACAGGTTCATAAATGCTAAAAACAGGTTACTTTAGCTGACTGCTATGTAGTTGCTAGGCAACATGAAGACATCACAATATCTGATGTAGATAAGAACCTTCAGGGAAGGAGCTGGCAGACAACCAAACCAGCACACAGACAGAGCTTTATGTGTATTATAGTGACCTGCTGAACTCCTTTCGATGTCCTCTAAAAGAGAGGCCAGCTGCCCTTCAGATGCAGTTCATTTCTGCGATCTCGTTCTTTTGGTCACTACCCAGAGTTAATGACCATAGGTAAGGGTAGGGACGTAGATCAATATGTAAATCGAGAGCTTTGGACCTTTACAGCATTGAATTGAACTGAACCTCAAACCAGCAGTTTTTGGTTGACAAATTGGCAAATGGCCTGTATTTATATAGCGCTTTACTAGTCCCTAAGGACCCCAAAGCGCTTTACATATCCAGTCATCCACCCATTCACACACACATTCACACACTGGTGATGATGACACTGAGAACATACAATAATCCAAGAATAAAACTAAAATACATAAAAAACTGGGTCGTGGGCCAAGTGCCATGACACTATCACTGCAAAAGTAAAATGTTGATTTCAGAATGTATTGAAGAGAAAAACGACCCTATCGACTGATAGAGGATAGAGGACTCAAAAGAGATGTTTAGTTGGATTTATTTCTACTAGATGAGTGAGTAACAGAGCCTGCCAAGTTCAATTCAATTCAATTTTATTTATACAGCAGCAAATCACAACAACAGTTGCCTTAATGTGCTTTATATTGTAACGCAAAGACCCTACATACAGAAAAAACCCAACAATCAGACAACACCCTGTGAGCAAGCACTTGGTGACAGTGGGAAGGAAAACCCCCTTTTAACAGGAAGAAACCTCCAGCAGAACCAGGTTTAGGGAGGGGTTACTAACACAAAAGCTATTCTACATGTTTGAAAAAGGCCACGCTCTACAACAGAGTATTGCACTGCTTTAACTGGTTTAAATATTCCAATATATGTTCCATTTGAGTTTGTTTACCCTATTCAGCTAATGATTCCTGACTGACTCTGCCATTTACTGGATTATAATAACACAATAATAGCCATTAACACACAAAAACTACACACACAAACTCAAAATCAGAATTGTCATGCAGATGTTTGCACACACAGTTTTTTTTACCTACACGACATGCTGAAGAAGAGAAACCGGCTGCAGCAAACACAGAGGCACTGACAGACCCACTCCCTCCTAACCATCTCTTGCCTTCAGCTCCTCTCCCTCCTCCTTTTCTTCTCCATTCATCATCTCCCTCACTATCTCTCTCTCTCTCACACACCTCACCTGCCTGCCTTTCCCTCCTCCTCCCATCCTACCTCACCAACAGTATCATCTGTCATCTTCTTGAAACTAACACCAGGAGCGGCAGCAGCACAGCGAGAATATCTGCTTAATGTTTCAAAAGGTCGACTTTGTCTCTAGGCTACACAGCCTAGTGCTGCTTAGCCACACAAATATTACAGCGAGATGATCCACGTGCACTCCAGGTTTACATCAAGGCTCAAACATGTGGGGGGCGGGGATAAAGAGTTACTAAGTAACAAAAGTGTTTTTTTTGTCACATAAGTAACAAAAGTTTATTCTTTAGTTGGTGTTTGGGTGTCATGTGACAAGATAGCAAATGGCCGGTGCTCTAATAAGCTCCAGAACAACAACAGTGCCAGTGCCCTCTGTAAGCAGTTGCGTCCCCACCTGCCACCAGAACATCGTCAGCACTTCCCAGCATTGATTTGCTAAGTCTCTGAAGGTCTAGTGGATGAGTGCAAAACCATCCTCCAGTGATTCCCTTTAATCAATAGTTGATCAATCAATAGTTTCATATCATACAAGGATTTCTCTGGTGGGCCTGAGAGGTCAGTGACCCCCAAAGTTTACAGTGTTAATGCAGGTGTTCAGTTGGGTGGCTGGATGCTGACCACAGCATATGACTCGCATCCTTTTCTGTATGTCTTCCTGGAATAGACGACTCCTATTTATAGAGAGTCGAGAGTTTAAATATTCCCTTTATTTTGTCACCTGTCAGGTCTTACATGTAGGTCTTAAAAATGGCTTATTTTGGCTAATACCATTTTATGAAATGTTAAACAATCATATTTTTGTTTTATTCCATTAATGACCTATCTTACTTCCAAAATATGAGTTCATTTGGCACTTTTGGTTATCACTTTTACACAGTGATCACTTTTTACAAGTGACAGGTTACATCTTTCTGTAAAACCCAGAGAAAATAGGCCTTCAAAGCAATAAGAATAAACAGTGCTCCGCTGTTTCATATGTTCCTTTTTGATCCTCTCCTCAGTTTTATATCCTACATCATGTAATATTTCCTCTCTAAAGGTGAAAGCAATTTTAAGGACAAAAGGTCAGGTTTTGACTTCCTTACCACTAGAGGGTGTTAGGCACAAGCAAGGAACACCCATGTTCTGGTTTCAGCTTTACAAAGTGTGAACGTGTCTTATGTAATCAGCTGGAGAGCATGGATATGCAAAAATCAGGTCCTGTGCCATGCTGAGAAATAAAAATAGGAAACAACATACCGGAATAAACTAATTTCCTAATTCTCCCCCTTGATCACGCACTTGTGCGTAAATATAAAAGTTGATCTGTGTGTGTTATGATACAACCTTTGTGAGCGCTGTATCATGGCAAGCTGGTAGCACTGAGATGCTATCAGTCTCTCTATCTGTCAGATGTGCACATGCTTCCCCAACGTGTTTGTGCACTTGCGTTTGGCTGCTGTCACTCGAGCCTCTTTGTTCCCCATCCCATGTTATTAGGCAGATGAAAAGATCTGCTCTCTAGAACGGGGCCCGAGGGAGATCTTCTCAATGACTCACTCTAATGACGCTGGAGGGGACTGGAGGGGGAAGCACGCCGCTGCCGCTGCTGCTGCTGGAGTAATAACTGGCAAGCTGTGACAGTCACTCTGCCTCTCAGTCGCTCCTCAGTTTACATTTGTCTGTCTCTCTTCTCACACACATATACACAGAACTCTGGAGGATTGAGGTTGCCTGTCTTGTATGTATACTCGCTGCTGAAGTCTTTAAATAGAACCTTTTGCAGACGTTTTGGCTTACAGCAGGAAAAACACAGATGGAACCAATAACACTGACGACAGCTCTGTTTCCACTGATGTGTCCCAGCAAGCCCTGGTGGGGATCACAATGAAATGCAGCTTATATTAATTAAATAATTACATTTGTGTCTGTCTGCATGTCAGATAGCTCTATCTTTGATCTATAATAGATTAAAGAATTAATCTTATTGCTAAGCCCCCAGTGAAGTGATGTCATGACAGATTGATGTGGTGATGTTAGAGTCTCTATTGCCCCTTGAAAGACACTGAGAAAGTTTTCAGTGTGACAAATATTTTATCAATGCTCCAAGTGACTAATTTAGGCTCAGCCCCAACCTTATAAACAGTGCAGCTGCATTCCAACCAAAACTATCAATGAGCCACGGGGTCAGCTTCATGATCGCTAATATGCAAACTGTCGTTTCTCCTGCTGAAGACTCTGCATCCAGATGAACAGAGTCAACCTTCTGTGATATCCAGACAACTTCAAGTATGGCTACTATTTTTAGATCACTTCCCGCAGGAAACCTTTCCTGCCTCTTCTGTAATTTCACCATGAGTCTCAGACCTGCAAATCTTTTATTTCAGCTTGACTGAACTGTCCGTTGCTGAGTCTACGGTTGTTAGGTCTGTGCTATATCGCATTCTCTGCAATGATACAGGTGGAAATTTCTATGTGAAATAAAAATATACTGCAATATCCGAAGTGCCGAAGTGTATCTGAGAGCTCGGATGACAATTTATTACATAAAAGGGAGCTACTTCAACAACTTCCAGTGAATCGCAGTGCTCTGCAAAATATTTCAGGGAAATCTGTTAAAGATGGAAATGGAAAGAGTGTTTCAGCACACGAGGCAAAAACACCCTGAATGCAAGGAGGGTACAAAGGAGGAGATAATAGGAACAGCTGATGATATGTGACCAAGTGAATACAGGGTCAGTATTGCCAATACCAATACTAATACTTTCAACCTATAAAGGCAGCTTATATAAGAGGAAAGCAGCTTCTCATTTAATGACCACTATATCAGTGTGACTTTTAATTTCAAAAATAATTAGCTAACACAACAAAACACACCTTTGAACTTTTAATGTATTTTGAAACTGGGTTTGTAGGAGACCTGGAATCACTTCAGGCCAGTTTCTGTTGTTTAAATGTGCTTTAGGCAATAAATAAAAGTGAATACAAAAAGGGGCATGTTTGAGGTATATTTTTTAATTTCATGAAAAAACAATTTATTTAACACAGTTGAGTGGGCTACATACTGAACTTAGAGGATAGATACAAAGTATCAATACTTGCTTTTCTATCAATGTGATAGAAAAGCAAGGCGTGGCAGTAAAGACCACACTTCAATGCTTTTCAGCATACTTCTTTCTTTATTCTCAGTTGCTTGTTTCTTACGGTTCCCGGCTGCAGCTTTTCAGTTCGCAGCCACATGTAATGGAAAAACATTCATTCAGGACCCATTTCACTCTTATATGCAGGGGAGGCGTGACGAGCTGATGCACCTCAGGTGTGTCAGCCTCCACCTCAGCCGCGCCACAAACCACGCCCGCCAAACAAGGCTTTAAGCAGCTGATTAAAAAGCCCAACCCAATCATACAGGCTCCTGAAGAGTTACAAGGTTAACTTTAGTTATTATTATTGTTAAAGTGTTAAGCAGTCATTTTACACTTTTACTTTGAAATTTCAAGGGTAAACACAACCTAGGCTACTTTTGTGTTCACATTTCAATAGATTCACACTTAAAATAAGGAAATATGCAGCAACTTAGTGAAAAAGTTGCTCTTTTTAAAATTACTACAAACATCAATAAAGCATTCAGTATTTCTTTCCTATATCTTCTGAAATGTCACACATTTTCTTGAAATATTGTGATATGACTTTGCCACTATATCGCCCACTCTTATGGGCTATGATCCAGCAGCTTTCAGCAGTTAAGCAGCCCACTGTTCAGAGCTACACTCTGAATTTTGCTTGACACTAATTTGCATCACACTATCACTCTACACGTGTACATAAAGAATGTAAGGGAGTGGTTATCATCTCTGCTGGTTCATGGAAAGTTCAGAGAGAGCTAATCTCACATACCCATGATGACATGACATTTGAACCCATTTTAACCATTTTGCCCGCCGTGTTAAGTCACACATGTTCAGCCCAGTTTTGTGAATTAAAAGTGCCGAGTGCTTATCTGAAAGAAATAAAGTGGAGCTAACTATCGAGTAATAAAATGAAATAAGAAGACATCCTCCATTTCTCAAGTGTGTGTGCATGTGTGCGTCTTGTACTGTGGGAAAACGCACCTCCATCCTGAGCACTGAGGACATTGAGGGCAAAGAGCATAGCATTGGAGAAGGTGGTGGCCTCCTCCTTGCTGGCGAAGTTGAGGCCATAGACCTGCCTGGCGTCCCTCCACTGGTGGAAGGTTGGTGTGGCCTGGTTGTACTTGAGACCCTTCACTATTGAGTAGTTGATGACCACCTTTGAAGGACAAGAGGAGAATGCAGGAAAGGCAGTCATCAGTTAGGAAAAAACTGGAAAGTATTTCGCTTTTATCGGAGAGTTTTTATTTTTCAAGGTTATTTCTCTCTTCTTCTTTTTTTTTTATCTGAAAAATGATTTAAATCCACAGATGGCAGCGCGCCCATAGACATACAACACGGTCATAACTTGCATTGTTTGGAAGGATTTGTGGATTCTGAGTGCGCTGTGTTTTGTGCCACTGTAAAGATAAAAATTTTTGTGTCTGAGAGCAGCACAGCTTGTAATAGTCATTGTGTTTCTCATTTTTATGTTGCTTACATCATGAGCTGTAACTTAGAAGAAACACAGCTGTGAAAAAATGCTGTCGTTTATATCTTGTTTTTCCACAGCTACCCACTGACATCTACTTAACTCTTCGAGCTCTGGGCAATTCTTTTGAGTTTAATTCCAAAATTCACAGTAACAGTAACATCTGAAGAGAAGACATCTGTATCGTGTTCTCTTTAATACTTAGTCCCTGCTGTGTGATTTTATATCCAACTGAGTGAGTTTATTCGATTAAGTTTTATTTCTATAGCGCAAAATCACAGCGACAACTGCCTTAAGGCACTTTATATTGTAAAGTCTCAACCCTAAAAAAATACAAAGAAAATAAAGAAAACCCCAACTATCATATGACCCCCAATGAGCACGTGCTTTGGCAACAGTGGAAAAGAAAAACTCCCTTTTAACAGGAAGAAACCTCCAGCAGAACCAGGCTCAGGGAGGGGCAGCCAGTTGGGAGCGTGGGGAAGAATACGGCACAAAGACGTGCTGTGGAAGAGAGCCAGAGATTAATAATAACTAATAATTAAATGCAGAGAGGTGTATAAACACACAGCGAGGGAAAAAGGTGTATTGTTTGTCGTGTTATTTCCTGTTTTATTTTGTAGGTTATTTCCTCAGGTGTTTTTATTTCCTTCACTAGTTTGTCATCTTAGTTTGCTTCATTCAGCTCAAAACAGTGACCACTCTGGTCTGACCTGCGGCATCAACAACACATTTCACCCAGAGAACCGCCATTTTTTTTCCTCTTTCCTCTTCCTGATCATTCACTGTGAACTAGAGATAATTGTCAGAGTAAATCAGCCGTTTCTGAAATACACAGACCAGCCCATCTGGCACCAATAGCCATGTCATATTCAGAATCACTTAAATTACCTTTCGTCACCATTATGTTGCACACTGATTCAGTTTGAACTTCAGCAGTCAAAGTCTTAGTGTCTTAATGCAATCAGCTGGCTGGCGTAGGTTCTGTTAGTTAACCTTTTTTTAAATGAGTTGTTTAATATTTAACTTTTGAAATGATACTTGATAGCCCTGCAAAAGCCTGACAACCTGTCCAGGGTATACCCCAGCCTCTCGTCCTATGGCAGCTGGTTTAGGCTCCGATCCTCCAGATTCCACCACCCCCCAAAAAAGAAAAAGTTATCCCTTTGGCTATTTAATCACCATTTTCATTTTCTGAATCTTTGTAGGTTTTCTGCCACTTTCAGACATCTTTGTAGTTGTCAGTTTTTGATTACTGCTGTGCTTGATAACCCCGCTGTTTACATGTGTTCCGCGTCTTATCGCCAAACACGTCTGCGGCGGTGCAAAAGAGCCGAGTGCTAATGAGCTGTTGCCGTTGGAGAGGCTGACAGACGGTGAAGAAGATTTCACTCAAGTCACAGCGGAGGCGGGTGAGCTTTAAGATTTCACGAGGTTTGAAGCACGCACACACACAGACTTTGACTGAAGAAATTTTTAAGACTTCATTGGTTCACTCACTCTCCTTCAGTATAGTCAAGTCACAATCCAGACTATTTGCAATCCTCCCACAGCAACAAGTTTACCTCCAGCATCTGCACTTCTTACCTGCTGGTCCTGCAGTTTGACTCCCACCACTCTGAAGGTATTGTTGGCAGTGTTGTGGTAGATGTTGATGCGGCTGAATCCCTGCTGGCCAGGCTTGATGGGCACCCACTTCTTGCTGGTGTCATCGTAGACCATGACAGAGGCCCGCGCCTGGCAGATACTCTGCTCACTGGAGGAGACATTAAAACAAAGAAGAGAGAAACAGGGTGAGTTGGTCATATGTGGGGAGCAGAGAGTTTATCAGCTCCAGAGTTAATCCCAAAGCAGCTTCGCCCCTCTTTCTCTTCTTTCTAGTTTGTGGTGTCATTGCTTTAGCTTGTGACTGGACGTAGACATTTCCCTTCTTAACCCCTCTAATCTAGATATCAGAAACCACTAAAAATCAGAGCAAAAACATCTATCATAAACTGCCACCATCAGACAGAGACGTTATAAAACAATAACTAGAAGTATTTGATGTGTGCAACATCCTCAATCACATCCAAAAACCGGCAATAAATATTATATATACACCCATAAAATAATTAATTCTGTAATAAACATGTAATAAAAACACTCTTGCCTTTTTTCTGAACATATTTTTCACATTATGTGATTACTTGTTTAGATGTGCAACATAATAAGTTTCTCCAGTAAGAAACTCGATGATGACACTGTAACAAATAATGTGTCCACATCACATGTTTAGGCGTCAGCTCTATAGTCGACAAAGGACAGCATTGCACACGAGCACATTGAAAAATATTTCTGCGTTAATGATATGAATGAAATCCATTATATGAATGGATTTGTCCTGAGGAAATAAATTCAAGAGGCTTTATGTTTCATTAGTCACAAGCAAAAAAAATTGAACCACTGATGACAGCGGCTGAGTCTTTATCATGTAAAACACTCAGTGGGTCAGGAGGGTGAAAATATTGTCAGCGCAGGAAGAAGAAAGTCATTTTCAAGCAATTTGGACGTCTAATGTCAAACTTTCCTTTAACTGTAAAATCGGAGGATTTAAGTGAGATAATTATGGTGAACAAGACAACAACTCTGTCTTCTAATCCTGCATTTCACTAATGGTCTAATCCAAATGTAATCAAGCACTAGTCCAGCATCTGCCCATGTTCTTAATGAGGCAGGACTGTAATACGTGTGTGTGTGTGTGTGTGTGTGTGTGTGTGTGTGGCCTCCAGTGTTAGGTTGGGTTTGCCTGCTCTCCTATCTGATCGTGTTATCACAGCCCCCTAGGTCGTCCTTCTTTCCCTCTTTTCCTCAAACACACACACACACACACACACACACGCACACACACACACACGCACACGCACACACATGCACAGAAACACATGCACACTGTAAATAGCACTGAGCGTGATGATGCACTGTTTACGATCATTTCCAGGTCACGTGCTCCGTATCTGCACAATATCAATCAAGGTGCCGGTAAAAGGCGATAAATGGAAAAACACAGGAGAGAAACAGAAACAATTTAGACTTGCAAATGAGATTAACAAGAAGAGTCCCATCTGTGTCTTTGCCTCCTCGCCAAGCTAAAATTAGTGGATCAGGCCTTAAGGCCCTTGTGAAAGAGCTGCGTCAGAAAAGAGGAGCAGTGGA
Organism: Copadichromis virginalis; assembly: GCF_057382275.1. Taxonomy (NCBI): domain Eukaryota; kingdom Metazoa; phylum Chordata; class Actinopteri; order Cichliformes; family Cichlidae; genus Copadichromis; species Copadichromis virginalis. Next base: position 4,813,629 of record NC_140632.1, on the reverse strand, counting down.
GAAAAGAGGGAAAAGTCTTGGCTTTTAGAGTGTGTGAGTGGAGGCAGCATATGGTGCAGATAAGCGTGTATCATACATGATGGTGGGGGAAATGCTGATGGGATATTATATGAAGGAATAGGCTGACATTTGGCTTATTTGCCCTGTTGATAATAGATGAGACGATAGATTATCTCAAGTCTAAGTGCAGCATTGCAGCCTGGAGGTTATTATAACAGCTTAGCATAAAGACAGATATTAAACAGTTTAGAAAAAAATTACAGTTACATTATGGCTATAGCAAAAATTCAGTGGGATTTTTCAGTGGGAGAAATGTTTTGTCACTCATTCAAATGGCTTTTTCAGACAATGACCAGATCTCATACCACAGGGGAAGCTACACCAAGTCTGTATGGTTTACCGAAGATACATAAACAGGGTGCACCTTTAAGACCATTTGTCTCTACGATCAACTCAGTTACCTATAACACCTCAAAGTCTCTGGCTTCGATCCTCAACCTGTTGGTAGGCAGCTCTGAACACCACATCCACAACACTTTGGATTTTGTTGAGAAGATGAGAGATGCAATTATGGAGGAAACAATGGTCTCATATTATGTTACATCTATCTTTACTTGTGTTCCAGTCGCTGAAGCAGTGAAGGTAGTTCATAAGAGATTACAGGACGAACCCAACCTCAACAATAGACCAATCTCACTGACAACACTGACCAAGTGTGTTTGATCTTGAAGCTGTGTGTGTCTTTATTTGACTTATTTCACATAAAAGTGTGAGTACTACAGGTAGAAACATATGTTTGCCATGTGTTTATAAGATTGGGGAAACCTACAGTCAGCTGAGACTGAAGTAGTCACTTAGATGAGCGACAAAACATTTCTCCCACTAAAAACGCTACATCCAGATGATCAGAATCAACTTTTGGGAATGTGCTGCATTACTTTTAAGAAAAGTGTTCTGTGTAATATGTGCAATAATTACTTTTTTGTGTAATGACCCCGTCACTAATCACAACAAAGAGAGGAAACCAACAAAATTCACAAACATTTGAACACTCAGCATGAAATTAATTTGCATGAATGTAACGTCTTTGATACGCTGCTTAGAGATGGTGGTGACTCTGAAAGTGGAGCCAATGAGAATCGATAATGGAATCAGAATCGTTAAATCCTTATCAATTCCACCCTAGTGGCCACGCTTTCCTTGATGAGGATGTGCATATCCTGGAAGGGAGGAACGCTGGTTTGGAGTCAGGGAGGCCATTTAAAAGGGAAAGACCATCTCTGAATCAAGGCTACATCTTTCACCATAAAGAAACTGAACTCACAGCCCATTGTTAGTAGTGCTGGTTTCAGTCATTATGCAGATGTACTGTTTATAAGATTGGGGAAACCTGCAGTCAGCTATGACTGAAGGAGTCTCTTTGATGAGGGACAAACTGTTCCACTGAAAATACTGTGTCCAGAAGAAAGGAATCAGTTTTGGGGGATTTCCTTAACTGGATGATTGCGCGTGCATCAAGATATTATGGCTATAGCTTTAAATAATGAACACAATATGTGCAAATAATTCCTGTTAGCCAAAAGTTTAGTCATAAGAGTGCTCCTGAACACTGTTTCAGACAGTTCTTTATCCCCAATATGGTCATCTCTGTCAGGAAACCTCTGGCTGGGTGTACAGCAACCTCCTACCACTTCCTTAAGCCTTCCTTTCAAGGGGGGCAGCCAATCAGAGAAGAAGATGGCTTAAAGTGGCTTGTTTCAAATATGAGTGTCGTAGGTGGTTTTTGAAGAATTTGTTACCTGTGTTTCCTATATAAAGGTTACCTGGGCAGGGACTAACCTGACCACAGTCTGATGGGCTAAACAGACAATTTTCCAAATAATCAGTAATAACAGTAGCAGCATGTATGAATTGTAAATTGGCAATTCTTGATTTGTGTTGATATTTTACTGTCCAGGCTTTTTCTTAACAAATCCAATGAACACAGCCTGCTACTCCCCCTTCCTTACTGAAGCTAACTGAAGACGATATCCCCACATGTAAATTACCAGATGCCGCATCACCTGTCACTGGACGGACAGCCTGCCAGCAGCACACTCTGCAAACACGGGGTTCCCCGCCATCCACAGTCTTTAATTCTTTTTTGAGCAGAACAAAATATTGATAAGTCATCAAATAGTGTCAAACAGCAAGTTTTTTTGTTGTTTTGGGGTTTTTGTGAGTCACCAGTCACCGCCGTGGTATCCCTCACTTAAACCCTCGGGATAAGGGATGCTCGTTGCGAGACAATGTGCCTGACTCGAACAAAAAAACAGCATCAAAGAGCAAACACTTTGATCCAGTAAAGAGAAAAGTATCTGTGAAAATAAAAGCACCAGGATAACACTGGAATAACGGAAACAATACCAACTCTTCTCCTTACTTCAAAGTGACAGAGCGAGGCAGTGGGAAGAAACTAAAAACCTGCAGGACTAGAATCTATTCAAACAAGATGAAGACCAAGACTTCAAAGACCATACACACCCTGCTCTGCTGCCCATGTTTTAATGACGTTCTCTCAGGTTATAGCTTGTTATCCACACCAATGCTGTCTTGCATTTTGGTGCACGCTTGAATTCCGCACCGGACCCAGCAGGACAATGACGTGTTGAATTTATTTCGGTTAACTCGACTGACTTCTGTTAATTTTTAAAAAGGAGTGCTCGGCTGCCAGCTGAAAATGGCATCAAGGGCCCAGAAGCATGAATAAATGAGGCTCTTGAGCTAAAGGAGGCTTGAGCAGAAAAGCGGAAGAGACGGGGAGAAGAAGATGGAGTGGGTGACATGAAAACAAGTTTTTCCTGACTGACACACACACACTTGCACACATTGTCACGCCATCGTCCTGGGTCTGAATGCACCCAGCCAGAGCTACGGCAAATTCAAGCTGACAGGGACAGACAGAGAAATCTCGGAGAGCTGCTCGGGAATCCTGTCCTTCTGTCGCTTCCACAGAAATGGTGCAATTTGCAGAGCACAGTGATTGGTGTATGGGGATTATATACAAGTGCAAAGGGCGCTCACTCATTTCAGCCTTGCCTCTGCGTACAAAGATGATTTTCTTTAGCGTTATAACAGCTCTGGCCGGGCTCTGAAGCTGAAGCTGTAAACAGGCCAAGGTCAGAAATGCTTTCACCCCTCAGTGACTTTGAGTAATGTAACCTTGACAATGATGACTGCACCCATAGGCGACAGGATGCAACATAAACACTGACAGCGACCGGCTCTGGTGCATTATTGCTGCATCTTTTCTCCCAGAATCCTCTGATGCTGAACTCAAAACGAGGCATGCAGCAGAAAGAGTCCCGATCTTTACGCACAGCAGAAAGCTGAATGATGTAACCCTGATAGTCTAAATGACTTTAACATAAAATTGCATCACAGAAACTATAAAGTTAGCTTTTGCGCATGCTTTTTTGGGATTGAGTTAATGAGTCATCTTGAGTGTCTAAGGTCAGATTAATGAGTGTGTAATGATAAACACATGAATTATTCATTCATGCTGCTAAATGTTTGCAGGAGTGAAGACTAATTATGCCCCAGAAACACCCGTGTATGCCTCCTATTTATTTTCTTCTCTTAAAAGCACAGAGAATGTGCCCATTAGGCGCTTTTCCTCTGGGTCTCAGGTCAGCTAAGGGTTAATAAGATGCTTGTCCAACTCAAAGTCTTTCACTTTGATCTTTGGCTTTTCTTACCTCGCCTCTCTCCCACACAGATTTATCTGTTTCTTGAAGATCTGCTCAGCGTGTGAGCCAGTGATTGCTGTTCATAAGCGTTTTGCAGTGATCCTTCAATTAACTGGCACCTGGCTCCGTCACATTTGTGCACCCTAACCTGCAAAGTCAAAGCGTTACGTTCCAAGTGCCAAGCTTCCTGTGTGCTCGCGCAAGATTTACTCTTCTGGCGTGACTCGTCTGATCTGTCATGAACAGCAGAACAGCAAAGCTGTCAGACGAGAGGAAACACAGGTATTTAAAAAAAAAACACATATGCAGAGGAGAGGGAAGTGTTTTAGATGCGATACACATTAAAAATAAATAAATAAAGATGAGGCATGAAACATAATTAGCACTTTGATCCTCTCTTTTGCTGATAAATTGGCAAACCAGAGGGAGGTGGAATTTAAATTTAGCACAATAACTGCTCGGTAATGGCATTTTGCATAAGAGCAGAGATTGAATCACTGCTGTGCGAGCTGGTTTTTCTTTCTGAGATGAATAAAATATGCATTCAGGATTTCATCAGACCTTTTTTACCACTGGAATGAATTTTCCATGCTATGAGTCAGCAACCCAAGAAGGGAAACAACATCTCTTATAGCTGGTGCTAACAATATAGTATATCTGCAGTATTACTGTCAGTCCACTCTGTCTTTAACTTTTGTGCCACTCTCCCTGTGTGAACTGCCGTCGACACGTTTAGCTCTGAGCATTTGCAGTGTGTCAGTTCAGGTTTTGTCTTCAGCAGTAATCTGTGCTGTTGGAAAGTCTTATACACATAAACACACATATATATATATACATATATATACACACACATACATATATGTGTCCCTGTCTCTCTCAGTATACTGGCTGCAGCTCTTACAGTACAACACCCTGCAGACATCACAACATCAAAGCTATTGTGCTGCTCCACTTTCTGGGGCCTTGCTGCTCAAGGCAGCGGTGCGCTAACAACAAAGAAGAATCTGCCTAAAATAGCTGTAGCTGTATGCAAATTTGTGTGTGCGCACAGTACAGATTCCTATCTAAACCCCTCTATGGCTGTATGAAGACTGCAGTGAAGTTACATTTTCAAAGTGGCTCAAACACTGGCCGCAGCCCTGCAACTTTTAAGTTCCTTTCATATTGTGCAAAGATGATTAGATTCACTTCCTCATTCAGGTCATAGGCCTTTGCACAGAGGACTGATGAACAAACAGTTAAAGTAATGTTTGATGTTTACTGTGAAAGCAATAATCATGTCATACTTTGGGCAAATTTGAGTTGATAGTGATCAAATCTGACAAAAAGTGAAAACTAATCTTTAACGTGATGACTCATTCACACTAGAGTAATAAACTAACTAATTCAATGGCTCTGATGTTTCAGCTACTAAATGAGCCCACCTGCACACATCCTGTTTTCTGTCTCATCACTGAGAAGTGTGCATGATCCAGATGTCAATACATCTGTGTTCGCAGTACTTGATTATCTATCTAGCCTTGGAGATGAAGAGGAAGCATAAACAGAAACTTTTTTTTCTTTTTACAAGTGACAGTTAATTTGAAATTCAGCCTTTCAAATGGCTGGACAAATGTGACACAACTGTTTTTGTGCTAGCTTTCCCAGGGAAGAATAAATGATAATATGTGATCAGGAAGATGTAAGAAAGAGAGGACAGGAGAGGAAGATGAGAGTTTCTTTTCCAAGTTTAGGACTGCCAGTGGAATCTGATGAACTTGAAATGTAAACTCTTGGATGTAACGATGAGAGATGAGATGAGAGAATTCTGCAACAGAGGGTTTAATGATGGAAGTATAACTTCCAGAGTAACAGGACCTGCTTGGAGAAGATGGCTCATGTTGGGGTACGTGTTGTAGAATGTAGTTTGGTGAATTCACAAAGAGAGGAAACCTCAGAAACAGCAGCAGCAGCAGAAGCACAAGTCAGCTGACTGTACACAACAGAAAAATCTACAACAAAAAGTGTAGTTTGACTTTTTTCCAAGTAAGTCATTTCCCCACACTGCTCTGCTAGACAAGAACTTAGAGCTCCCCAAACCCACAATATCCCTCTTTAAACCTCGCTTTTAACGACTCCGAGTCATTGCAGACCTGGTCGCTGTCTTCCAAGCCAGCATTCAAAGATCACAAGTTTATTGCATTTTGGTTGTGCCACAATCTCCAAGTACTGCATGCCCTAGTATGATTAAAGTTGTGCTCACTCGTCTAGCAAAATCGAAATTTTAACTTTGCATTGTATGTGAGAAATGAGAAATCGCACACTAACTGAACAAAACAGAACAGCTGTTTTGTAAACTGCATTAGAGATCTCAATGTTGGAAAAATTATTGACTGACTTTTAATTATTGGCATATTCACCCATAAACTTCTAATTTAAACGTAGCTTCATATACAGATTATAAGGAGATAAATTAGATTAGATTAAACTTTATTAATCCCTCGGGTGAGTTCCTCTGAGAAATCCAGTTTCCAGTAGCACAGCACCGACAGAAGTTGCATGTTACAGATACAATAAAGGGGAATGAGAGTAAGGATAAAAGCATAAATATACCATATATACACACATATATAAATACAGAATATATAATATGGATAAATAGGAATACCAGGATGATATAAGGAGATAAATGGAGGCAAACAAGGGAAAATGCTACTTAATTATGATATATTGTAATAAAATAAAGTATTTCTTCAGCTTCAAACAAACTATATATAAGTAAAATATCTGACATTACGTGGAAGATATTTTAAGTTTTTTGAGTGTCTATGTATGATACAAAAAAAAAATGTAATAACAAATTTGTCTAATTTTCTTCTGTGCATTCAAACTTTTGATGAATGCGCTCTCTCTATGTCTTCTGCATGTAACAGCAGTTAATCCCATCAAAACTGTAAATTCTTTTCACTCCTCTTGCTCGCTGAGGATTTTCTGCACTCTTTTCCTTGCAATTCACCGAGTTTTGAAAACGATAGCTACAGAACACAATCAAACAAACTGGATGACACTATAGTCCATGAATGGAAATGTGCTGTCCGGCAGCAGTGACTGTCATTCGGGGATCAAGAAGTTCTAAACTGATTTGATGGATTAGCTTGTCCAGTGATGCTGCTGAAGCAGACCAAGAGGTTAATACACGCATAATAAACATCCTGATAACACGCCACCACTGACACAGACTCAGTGCTGTTTTCCAGTAAACAGGCCACTCAAAACACTGCACACCATACACTATTGATGCAATCTTTTTTAAGTGCAGTAAAAAGGTACATACACATACTGTAATTGACTGTGCTTAGTCATCACAGAGGATGACTTTAGTATCAAATATCAGTGTGTATCTGTGTGTTCAGGTGAGGTGAGGGTTACAGTACATCATGGTGTAGAAATTGGCTCAAACACACAATCTTAGGCGTTTAAAAGCAAATATTGCTTCTCCAATTTGCTGTGCTGCTCCTTATATCCAAAAACAGCAGTTGTGTTCACGTAGCCCCAGAACATGCTGCAGAAGCAACCTTGAGGAAAACACAGCCAGGAAAGCAGCTCCATTATTTCCAGACTAAGGTTTAAATCCCTCCAACATTCCTGGCTAATATTACTGTCTGCTGCTCTGGTGACTCTTCCCCATTTCTCCCACTGCCTTACTGGTTTTTAAGATTTATTATACTCGATTACTGGATAAATTATGGTACTAAAGTTTTTGTTTTCTTTCTATTTCTGGTTAAGTAGAAGAGGAGAAAGGCAGCTTTCAGAAAGTGTCTTTTTGTCCCGCAGGCAGCTGCTTAGGGGGAACAGCCAAATCCCGAGAGTTAGCTGGCAGAACAATCGGCACCACAAATTGTTTGTCTTTTTTTTTTTGTCTAACTCCTTTACAAAATGCTCTCTGTTCTCCTAGACAGGAGAATGATGCAGAATCCTCTGCCTGCGAAGTGGCCAAAAATGGTGCACAATGGAAGTTCTTGTAGAGTGCAAACAAGCATGCGCGTGTATTTCTGCACATGTGAGCGTCCGCTGCATGAAACATCAAAGCTGCATAAGGCAGAGAGAAGAACAGCTGACAGCTTAAAGATTTATAAGCGTGTCAGAGCAAAGCGAGCCTGAACTAAAGCTCAGCTTTCATAGAAAATAGGATAAACTGTGTTCTACTGCAATCCAACCACTGGGGCCAGTTGGCACAATGAGGAGCCACTTTGGTTAAGTGTTCTGCATCTATCCCAGCGTCTCGGCAAGCACCCATTTACACGGCGAATATGCACAATCAGTGGCTCGAGGAGTTTCTCCCAGTTGCTTCTGCAGTTTTAGTGAAGCTAGAGTCTGCTGTACTGGATGCCAGAACATGTCTGCGCTTCTCCTAAAACTTTTTTCTTTTAATCAAAAAGCTTTGACATGCATTATTCTCTGTGTTTGAAAACAAATCTGCTAAAGGACCTCAACACTCATGGGCAACATTTTAATGGGAGTAAGCCATATTCTAAAATGCTGAACTAGAAAAAAAATGAAATGTCATTTAGATTATATTAAAGTTACAATAACAAAATGATTCCATTTTCTTTGGCTGTTTTTCTGATAGCAATCAGCTAATAAGCCAACTAATATAGAGTACAGTGCAAAACTCTCGCTGCCTTTTGTTCAGTTCTCTGTCAAGGTGATCTCGCACCGCTTCAATACAATTCAGTTTTGAATTACCTTTTCTACCCATTTCACTTCCATCTATTGATATCATTTCTGATAAAGCTTCAGTGAATCACAAATGGATCTCTCAGGTCCTGTTTTAGATTATTTTTTCCCCCTATTTCTAAAGGAACAGGACAGATAGTGTTCATGAAATGTAGATAGTTTTTTAGGTCTGACATGCCTTCTTTACTCTATTAAGACCAATTCTCAAAAATGACAAAAGTAAGCAAAATTTCAAGAAATGAGAGGCGGCTCAAGACTTTTGCATAGTACTGTGAAAGAAATCAGTAAGACAGAGTTAGCTTGCCATAGTTTTTTTTTTTTAAATAAAAACCCATTATATGATTAGTAAAGTTACGTTTATGTGATCGTGTGTTGAAGGATTAGTCGTATCATGTTTGGCAGGTTTGAAAACAGATCTGAAATAAAAATGAATTGTTATTTATGCCTGTGCACACTTGATATGACGTCAGGAAATGAAATGGTGAAGATGTCTGTGATACACGTCCTTCAGCTTCAAGGTATCAGCGAATTAAATTTTATTCTGGCTCTTTTTAAATTCTAAAAGAACACCTCTCTTGTTTTCTGTGAGCATGTGTGTGTGCATGTGAGTGTGTCTACCGCCCCATGGTATAAATCACTTCATGTTTATCCATTGAAGCGTGCTTTTGTATATATCTGTGAAAAATGGGCTACAGAAAAGTAAACTCTCAGCCCGGTATGCAGGCCGCTTACATAAGCAGCTCGCTTGCCTGCGTATTTGAGGTTTTGGTGGTGCTGTGGTGGTGGGGGCTGGCCGAAAAGTGAAGACTCAGAAGAGAGAAACATGGGCCTGAGCAGACAGCAGACTGTCAAACAGCCTGCCGCTCTAATACAAACAGCAATAAAACAAACCAAAGTGCTCAACTTGCAAAGGAAAAGCCTAAAAATAACCCCTGACTGACATGGGTTACAAATTTCATGTGTGAAATTCAGGCTTTGTAAATGTCATGGTTAACATCTTATGACTCTTTACAAACAGACTGGCTATTAAGCTGGGTTTCAAGAAAAAACTGCTGTATGTGACTCAGTAATAGTTGTTATTGTTGGATATGACACGGCATATTAGAACCAAAATAGAGCAGCGGATTTTAAAGTTCATCTCTGAGGAGACAGAGTTTAAAATTATCTCTCTTTCTGGCCCGATTTCTGCAGGTAACTGTGACATGTGGCCACTTGCGACTGGTTCCAAAAATTATATCCATGTTTAAAATGCCCAAAATCACATCAGATTTTAAAAAGTTTGTAGTTTGGTACCCAGAAAGTCTTGATCTGGATATTGTTTTGATTGTAATAAACTTTAAACCTTTTCCTTATGTTTTGGGTGAGGTGCGTATCGATGCACTGTGGTATAAAGGTGGATTATATAGCCTCATGATATTTTAAGCAAACTTGCAATAATATTTCTGACTATATAGAGAAAATATTTTACTGTAGTTTGCAGACAGCAGTCACCGATAGTACAAACAAAACAAAGGGTATTTTCCATCCTTCTTTTCTAATGAGCTGTTGTCACTGATGACAGGCTACCTAATTCAAAGTGTGAATCTACTGCCACAAAGTGCCAGCAGCATCATATTGCAACAGTAGTAACAAAGCACAAGACAAACCTAAGGACAAAAAAGTTCAAGTATAACATAACTGCTTAACAAATAAGGTCTCCCTGGGATGTTGTATCTTGGCAAGAGCTTTTTAACCACTTGCTTAAAGACCTCCTTTTCCACTTGTGTGTTTTCATCATATTTCTGGCCATAAAACATAACTGCATAACTAATTTCCATCCACTGTTTTCTCCAGTGATGCTATAATCATTGTTTGTTTCTTTTTTAACTTTTGGGTCACATATAACCAGCTGCTCCTCCTCATGTGCCTGCATATCCAGGTTGTCTCAATAGTGTGTTTTTGTCTCAAATGGTGAAACCAGTTTGTTGTTTCCACGTTTAGTGGGAACAGTTTTCTTGTAAGTACTTTTAAAGGTCTGACTACTTGTAGCCAGACCACTTCCATACTATTTGTTATGAATTTACAATGCTCGCCAAGCTAATTAGTATCAGCAGATAGAGTAGTACTTTTAAAAACTGTGCCGTGCAAAAAAACATAAAAAAAATTTAAGATGGCAACAGGCACAATATTTAATAGAGGTCCACAAACCACAAGGTAACATTGTGGTGTTTTGTGTCTATATAGTCTGTGCTTTTAGCCCAAATATTAACCGTTCCATTTTTCCAAGACAAGAGGCGATGCTGGTATGCTCAGGAAAATGAGTTTAAATAACTACATGATGTGTGATAGACTAGATAATGAAAAGCTTTTTATTCAAACACTGTGTGTACGACTATGTGAACACACAGTTGATTATATTCAGCTCGTGTGTATCTGAATGCATGTCAGAGCCGGCAACCCCACAGAGAAGATGCATACAAACACACACACACACACTCAGAAGATCACGTGCACACGCATGCACTCCTAGAGTCTACTGCTGAGACCACGCAAGAGCACGCTAATCTGTTGGCATGACAACTGGAGTGGAATCTTCGCTTGGCCTAGAAAATATGGCTGGGAAGAAAAGATGAATGAGCAGTGAGAGATGAATTAAAAAAACAGCAACATAAGCCCACAGACAGCGTACTCTGTAATTACAGCGCGCACAATGCCCCGTCTCATCAAATGACTGTCTCTCAGTGCTGCAACTGTGCATCTGAGGGTGCATCCATTTGAGTAAGTGGAAGTTTGTGTATGTGCCGCTGTGAAATATTGTGTGAGTTCTAATCTCTGTCTCTAAAAGACGGTAAATGCAGACCTATAAACTATAACTACATCCAACTACGTGATGTGCCTAGTGTTCATGATTCATTGCTGTGAAGGTTTTGTTGTTCGCTTTCCCAACACCAAATAATGCCTTGAACGCCTCCGGCAGTCCGCAGAGGTCAGCTGGGACAGCCGAAAGGAATAACACGACGATGTGGTGCCAAGAAAGAGGTCTGAATTTATGGTTTAATACCAGCTGAAAGCCTGCGAAGAGAGCACAAGGTTTCTTTTACGGCTGTGCCGCATGATTGCATAAAGCATTTAAGAGTTTCCTTACCCCTGAGAGCTAATGCTGAGTCTCTGAAAAGGCAGTGGGAAATCATGCTGGGCAGGGCAGGAGGTTTAATTTAAGATTAGGTGCTCTCAACTTTCATGTTTGGCCAACACCTGCATGCATTTTTCAGCATAGCGGATGAGAAACTCTTGCCTTGATATTAACAGTGGTTTTCATTCCCGTCTGTAGCTGTAAGGACTTCCAGTCAGCAAAACCGCTGCCTTTACACCATCCTGCACACTTCTGACTTATCTTCCCATCAGAGAGACGAGACACCAGGTGGAACAACGGAATTAAACTGAGGATTGTCTCCGTCTGACCCTGCTTGGATTACATTATAGTGACAGAAGAAAGTTGAAAAATAATGTCAGCGACAGAGGATTTAAGACTTCGGATGGTCCTTTATGTCTCTGCAAGGCACAATGGTAAATGGCCTGTATTTGTATAGCGCTTTACTAAGGCCCCCAAAGCACTTTACACATTCAATCATCCACCCATTCATTCACACACTGGTGATGGCAGCTACATTGTAGCCACAGCCACCCTGGGGCGCACTGACAGAGGCGAGGCTGCCGGACACTGGCGCCACCGGGCCCTCTGACCACCACCAGTAGGCAACAGGTGAAGTGTCTTGCCCAAGGACACAACGACTGAGACTGTCCAAGCCGGGGATTGAACAACCTTTCGATAATCCTCTGACATAACAGCACTGACAGAGACAGCACACAGTCAACAGATCCCCAATGAGTGGATGGCAGCCCGAAACAAACTATGGGATTTGAGATTAGATACATTAAGATGAAATGTGAGACCTGCAGGGACACTTTAGGGAAACATATTTGCTTGTATGGAGAACTTTATAGCTATGACATGTCAGTACCTGTAAAGCTAAAGATATGACATTTCTCATGCTATGCAGAGTGCTGGCTGTGGATCTATTTATTCTTTATTCGTGCAAGAGTGCTATCAATTTTCAATTAAGCAAATAAGCATATTTCCCAAATGCTAAAGCCCAGATTTAAAAAGCATTTCATCTTTATTGCAGGTGTGGATTTAAAGGCTGCAGCAAGAAGCCAGACTTTCCTGTCTAGCTAGTTGTTCGTGGGAACCTTGATTTTACTCTAATGAGCATTTGCTGGAATCTTTAATACTCAGCAAAGAGCCCGAGGCTGCCCTTGTCTCTATCCAAGTGAAGCTGTGCACTGCTGTAAACATATTGGAGGAGCAAAACTTGGTTGTCTGCCATTGGTAAGCGCGTGCATGCATTTAGGGAGGTCAGTCAAGCTGCAGATCAACCCAGGGGCTCAAATGGATGGACCTCATGCTGAGAGGAGGAAGAAGAGGACAAAGGCAAGAATATGAAGAATAAATGAAGGGAAGAGAAAAGAGGAGGATCACAGAAGAGAATCAGAAATTAAGATGGAAACAAAAAAGATAAATCGAGGAGGCAGAGAGATACGGAAGACAGGAAATAGAGCGAGAAGTGGGAGCAGCTTTAAAAAATGCATGCGTCTCCATTTGACATAGGGAAAAAAAATTCCCAACAGGGAGGAGGTTGAAGGTGAGAGCATAGCTGGAGCATAAAGACTGGCAACGTCTAAAATATGTACCTTCCCATCCCTCAAAGGAAAAAAAGAAAGCTGTAGCTGTGCCCAGAGGGTGTGCTCCTTCTCACCCATGATGCCATTTAACTGCCTACTGTGCACCCACCCACCCCCCGACACACAAGGACTACAGTCAGCACAGACATGTTTACATATGATCCCTTTTATAGTTGAGCATTAGCTAAAGGCCATTAGGTTAAGTGCTCTCCATGGAAAATCCTAACAGTCTGCATAAAACATACTCGCAAGTGTCTGTAATTGGGCGACTCAATCCTGTGAACAAGCCGTAGCATCCTACATGTTTGTGTCAAAGATCATCAGTCACCAGAGTCACTGACCTAGAATATTTCACAGATTTCCATTGGAGCTTTCTTATGTTTGACATGCATGTGTGGTAGACTCCATCACTAATCTGTCAGGCCACGGTGCGGAACAACGCAGACATTTAGTCTCCTCGGAGAATCCTGAAAAACAGAAAGCCTCTTCCCTCATCCCATGACTTAATCCTCAAGCAATAACTTACATTACAGCAGCTCTTGGATTTAAGTCTGAGGCTTTCAAGGTGAACGAAGAGAGAGAGCTGAAGGGGAGAGTTGGCCATCAAGGCCCATTTCTATCAAGAGCGAGGCCAAAACAGGAAAAATCACAGTTTTATCAGAAGTTTTAAACTGGGGGAAAAGTCATCCAAGTTTATCCTTTAATGTGTATTTAATATATATTTTACTCAAACCTTGATTTTCCTTCTAAACCTAGCCAAATAGCTTTTAATGATTTTAATGACTTTTGTTGGTTTTTGTCTTCCTCACATTGAAAATGATTGCTAAAGTGCATCAGCACTAACATTAGAAACATTACATTATAAAAAGACAAGAAGGAGCTTCTGGCCAGGCCTGGGGTCAGCTGAGAGTCAGAACTGGTTGCAGTGGAAGACAGACAAACAATTTATATGTGGACGTTGCTTAAAATATACAGACTTGGCATATTGACTATACTAAGTGGGCGATCCAAAACTGAAACTATGATTTATTATTCTTTAATAAATATCAGTGCACTGGGTCTGCACAATAAATAAGAAGGGTTTTTTGTAGTTGCAGGAGGCACTGAAACAGAAGCGCTCTTGCTCTTCGTATGCATAGCCTGTGTGCATTGCTATGTATACATGCACTGTATACGTATCTATGCTCTCATGCGTTGGCCAGCATTGGTTGTCATGGTTATCTGGCTATACTCTAGTTACCCAGCTTGGCCACTATGAAGCTGGTGCTAATATCCCAGCATCCATTGCACATGTTTTTCTTTCAGGGTGTATGCCACATCAAAGTCTATGATCAAACAGCCACATATTTACTCCTTCACACTGGTTTCTCCTTTCTCCTCTAATTTCACCTCCATCCATCTGCCTCACGCTTCCACTCTCTCTTCCTTCTGCTTACCAGTGCTCCCCCTTCCACCCCCCACTGGTCTAATATTTTCTCTCCCTCTCTTTTCTCTCTGCTCCTCTTGGTTTCATTATCGCTTAAGCCCACCCTTTTAGGAATATAGTTAGAGATGCTGCTTTGTAAAGCTGCCCATTACTGATTTTATTGTTTGCGGGGTTCAACATGGAGACTACCAGAAAATGAGTGAAAGTGATTAGTGTACACAGGAACAGATACGGCAGTGTCTTAGTATGAATGTGCATCAAATCCACGCTCAGCTTTTCTAAGCGAGTATTCATTGCATAAAATCTGATTTGTGAAACATTAATATTGCTTATGGGCTTGAATTGGTTTTGTGAAAACACATTACACTTTTAAACCTCGTTAATCTCTGCAAATGCACACAGGGTTTGTGTGTGTGTGTGTGTGTGTGTGTGTGTGTGTGTGTGTGTGTGTGTGTGTGTGTGTGTGTGTGTGTGTGTGTGTGCGTGCGTCCCTCGTGTAATAGAGATGTGAGGCACAGCCAGAAATGTGTGAGACTACTTTTTTTTTCATTAAGGCTACAGTTTGCATAAAAACGCTGATATTTACTGACATTTCCTGGGGTTTGCTGATGTGGACATTTCACAGGGGTGGGAACGCTGTCGATGAAATCTCTTTAACTGTCTACTGGGCTTAAACCACTGTGAAAATAACATTAATAATAACAATAAAACTACAAACACTAACCTGGCTAAATGCAGCAGATATGAAATGTGAGCCAATATGTTAGAGTCGAAAATCTAATAATGACATCATGCCCAACGACAGCTCGAGTAAAGTGGATGAAGCAGAGCTATTCCTTTTCTGTCTTTCAGAAACAGATGCTCTCACTTTGCACTTTTCTGTCCTCTCCCTCCTCGCGCTGATGCTACCGAGCTGCGAATGACCTCAGACTCCCGTGGCGCCATCAGGGAGCACGGCCAGGCTGTGACAGTGACACGCTCCAGCCCAATAAAGCTGCTGGTCCACCAGCCTGGACCAGGCCAAGGTCAAAGCTGCTTAGTGGGGCAAAACTCTGGCTCTGAGTCCCATAAAGCTGCACTGATCAGAGCTGTTAGCAGAGGAATTGTCAAATGTATCACACACGAGATTATAACGACATCTCAAGCTGTGCATGCAAAGATTGATGATGGATGAGAGAGGCAAAGATCATAAGGAGAGCTTGAAGATTATTTTCTATTTCTTTTCATGTATGTCACAAAGCATCAGGTCTCAGATCTTGCACGCCCGAGTGCAATAGCTCCGTCCGAGCACAATTACATCTCAACAAGACAAAGAGGAGGAAAGCTGTTGCACGTCTGAGCATGCGTCTGTGAGCGCGACGGCAGGCGTCGACTGTGGATGTGCAACAAGCCACCCTGAGCACTTTCAGCTGCGATTGGAGAGGAGAGAGTAGCAAAAAAGAAAAAGAGAGCAGCAGGAAGAGAACAAAAGAAGCCACAGAGGCGCCCGATAAGAAGGCGATAGATTCCTGGATGGCAAATGCAGCACAACTGTGGCACTGTCCAAACTTGGCAATCTCCTTCATAGGCTGTCAATGCCCTCTGCTTCTCCAAGGAGCCTGACACTTTTCTGCACAGCTAGCAAACACATTAGCATGCAGCCCCATCCCCCTGCAAGGGCAATGAGCCACTCACAGCAGCACTCATCATACACAGAAAGCGTTTCATATGCAGCAGCAGCAGCAGCAGCAGCAGCTGGGGGTCTGGTGAAAGATGCAATCATGATGCTGTAAGTAAAATTTGCATGGAAAAAGCAATTAGAGGTATCAGCCTCGGATGACTCCATCGTTTACCAGTGAGTGATGGATCTGATCTACTGATGGATGCCACCCTAAACACCGCCCCCACCACCATGCATTGGATGCCTACCTGACTTTGAACTCAGTGAGCTGTGGCTGTGCCCCCGGTTCAGCACAGTATATCTGAGGGAAGTAAAATCGGTGAGACTGAAGGTTGATATCCATGGTGTCCGCGGACAGCAGGTGCACACAGGTCAACCCTGTTCAGTGACTCCAGAAACTGAAAACAAATGTCTGTCTGTTGCCTCAGTTGCTTTTTTTCCCTTCCTTTGTCTCCCCTGAAATCCCGTCGCTGATACTTCCGCTAGAGGTTGGAGTTCAGCGGGAGCATTCTAGTCACCTTCTCCCCGAATAGTCGCAGAGCTACAGAAGGCTACCACCAGGAAGGCATCTCCCTCCTCTTTACCTCCTCTGGCAGACTGAACGTTCAATCAGCTCTCCTGCCCAGCACCAGATAGGCACACTAACCTATTTCCCCACTGCCAGTGTACAGTCAGCAACTGTGAGCTCTAGAACAAAGATGACTCGTGTAAAAGATACAGGCTCCCGGCAGGTCAACAGAAAAAAATGTCACTTTTGGTCATCAAATCATCCTTTGGCAGCAGGTAAAGAAGTAAAAATCGGTAAAAATAAAGGTGAAATTGAAGCATTTGGTGGGAAAAAAGGTGTTTTCAATATGAGGGCACTCCTCAGCGTACAGAGAAGACTGAATGGGAGATGAGAGTCCTTTGGTTTTTTACGCTTCAGACACAGAGGAAAGGCGGGGTGGGGGGTGAGCAAGATGGAGATAGAGAGAGATTCCCGGTGCTGTGAGGCGTTGCCCTCACGCTGCCTCTCCTCTCTGTGTCTCATTGGATTACCTCCTCCCTCTCCATACTCCCTCCCCACACCCCACCTTCCCTCCTCCTCTTCTCTCCATCACTCCCCTTCTCCCCTCCCAGCTGTGAGAAGAGCAGCGGGCTGCCAGCCCCGGAGGCTGCTGGTCCTGCCCCTCCTCCTCCTCCTCACCATGCAGCTCTCCTCCGCCAGCCGCCGGATTGGCCGAGACGAGGATGCGTAAGTCCGCATGGAGGGAGAGAACGAGAACGAGGGGGGAAAAAAAGAGGAGGAGCAACAGATTTTAATTCATCTGATGGCTCCCATCTTTTCTCGCAGATGATCTGAGGTGGAGTGCCAGGCTTGGGTGGGGCTTCGGATACAACAACATACGAAATGTGGACACACAAATTCGAGCATGCGAGGCCCCATGTTTGCCTCTTTAATGTCCCGTGCTCCATTTATCTCAGCACATATAGATTACAAGCAAAGTACAGTAAGCGGCGTGCAGCCACAAACTAATCTCCTGGCTGGGTGGGTGAGTTCAACATCAATAAATCCCTGCCACATTTACTGTGCATCCTCTGACATGCCACAAAAATAGACACACCCGTGGTCTCTTTCTAGTACAGTTCAACCTGCACACACCACCCACATCTGTCCTGCTGTGTTTTGCCAGCAGGCAATTTCATTGATTGAACTGGCTGTAGAACTGCTGGATGCAGACGGCACCGGAAAATCACAGTTTAGGGCCTGCTGAAAGTGCCATTTGGCTAGAAATCGTCATGCCAATGAAATTTCAGCCATGTCCTTTTATTACTTGTTTGATAATAATTTCATATTTGTTAGTTTATGAGAAAAAAATATTACCTTAAGTTAGAAGCAAATGTCTGCTTGCAGTGAGTTGCATCAAACAGCCTTCTTCAAACTTCTGTTGCCTCTATGAAATCATGAGTTTTGGTGTTTGTGATACATTATCATTTGGTAAAAATGTACAGGAATTTGTTTCTTTTACTGTTGCACCGATGTGAAAGGTGGGGGTAAGGTGTATTTTGAGTGGAGTGGTCGTCAAAGGAAGCAAGCAGGCAACAAGAGGGCAAAAAAACCTGAAAGGGGTGATTTTTTTCTATTATAACTCAATAAATTAAATGACATTGACCCTTTAAGTTATGCACTACTTTAGCGTGGATTTAGAGGTGATGTTCACTCTTGTTCAACGCTGGCATTTATTTAAAGATTTCTTTTTTAGCTGCTCAGTTTCTCTGTTAGTAACACTTTTCTTTAAGCTGCATTTTTGCTAATAAACATCAGCATACCATTTAATCTTGCAACAAGTAATAAATGCAACTTGTTAACCAAGCTAGCTGTCTGAGTCTTGGGTTAGCTGACAGCTACCTAAACCTAGTTCAGATATGGCCACTAAATTTGAGGCTTTAAAATTATGTTCCAATACGTTGCCTGTGTCTTTTATATTTAGTCTGTATTTGGCTTTGAAGCCTTTGTAAGGAGGAGGCTGGGGTGTATTAATGGGTCATGAAATTAACTGACTTTTACGTGTTAGTTTCTCCTTTCAAACCAAAAGTCAATCTTTTTAATCATGACTATTACACAAACCCATAAAACTGTTTTTACTGTTTTTAATTTTAGCCCTTTATTTCTAACCCAAGCTTACCCCTAAGTCTTTCTCATGCAGAAACTGAATGGAGGAGTTGAATATGTACACGAACCTCTTAACTTTCAATAGATCCCTATATGGAATAATGCACCACAGTACTGGGCCCAGAAATTGTAAGTAAAGTAAGTAAGTAAAATTTATTTATATAGCACATTTCACAGATAAAAATCACAAAGTGCTTTACAGTAAGATCAGACATACAAGTTAAAATTAATTAAATTAGTTAAAAGCCCGTTTGTATAAAAATGTCTTCAGCTGCTTTTTAAAGGAGTCAGTAGAGTCTAGACAGCGTAAAGACAACGGCAGAGAGTTCCACAGCCTAGGTGCCAGTGCCTGAAAAGCCCGATCCCCACGTGTTTTAAACCTAGTACGTGGGACCACCAGTAGCCTCTGACCTGAAGACCTAAGTGCTCGGGATGAAGCATGAGGTTTCAGCAGGTCAGAGATATACTGGGGAGCTTCACCATGCAGAGCTCTAAAAGTTACAACTAAAATTTTAAAATGAACCCTAAAATTTACAGGCAACCAATGAAGAGAAGCCAAAACTGGAGTAATGTGTGACCTCTTGTTTATACCAGTTAAAAGTCTTGCCGCTGCATTCTGTACAGACTGAAGGCGATCCAGAGCTGATTTGTTAAGACACGTAAAAAGAAAATTGTGTTTCTGTTTAAAGCTGTTAGAAGCTAAAATAAAAGTGGATTTGTGTTTTTTCATTTAAATTCACTTTTTACACAATTTCCTCAAGTGCATCTGCTTTTCATTGTCGTGTGCATTATACCAGCAATAATTCCCAAAAACTCATTAAAACAAGAGAAAAGCCCATCGTGGGTTTTTTCTTTTCAACACAATGGCAGCATTATTTTCTGAAAGCAACTCCCAGTATCTGAATATGAGACTAACTCACTACAGTGGCTAGTGTCAAATCAATAAAGGACATTATATTGCAATTGAGTCGCAGCACACCATCTGCACCATCATTTTTATCTTACAATCTTACTGTGACTCACTGAGAGCACAGGCAGAGGAAGAGACTGAAGCAAACAGACACTCTCTTGTTTGCAATAAAGCATTCGTGTGAATCTTTTTCTTTTCTTTGAAATGGCAGCAGTAGATGGCTGAATAGTGACTCCAGTTGAAGTCATTCATTGTTTTCTTTTCTTTATAAAGCAATCATATTCTGCTTATCAAAAATACAGGAGGAGGTTGGGTTAAAAAAAAACAATTTGGTGGAGAGCAAAGAGGAGGAGACAGACGGAGAAAGGGAGCGAGAGAGTCAAATGCCTGGGTGAAAGGGAGGGAGGGAGAGCCAGGATAGCAAGGGTGAAAGGACAACCAGTCAGCACTTACACTGTACAGTCTTGTCATACACGCCCCACCAAACCCCACCGTCATCCTGTTAGGTGGGTGAATGAGTGAGTGAGTGTGTGAGCAAGTGAGTGAGACAGCGAACAATAGAGTGCGATAAAGCGAGGTTTAAGTCCTGGCAACCTGATTTTTAGCATCCAGCAGGAGGTTTGGCCTTCAGTGTAACACATAGCATGACTGTGTGTGTGTGTGTGTGAGCATGCATGTGTGTGGCACAGCGAGAGAGGGGGAGGGAGGGAGGGAGAGAGTGTAATTGAGCTTTGTGGTAAAACCGATGACCTATAGTAAAGCAATGCTGGAGAAAGAACAAAAGGATAAAGAACATACTTTGTTCCACTGTAGATGATCAGTAACCCAAGTGGAATGATAATGATGAAGTATAAACATGTTTCAAATCAAACTCTGCAATATGTTTGTTATTAAACTATTCAAGCTTAATAATATCTTTGCTGTGGCACTCCAACTTGCGGTCAGTTGAAATTATGCTATATCCTGTTTCCTGTTTTACTTTGTTGGTGCTTGAAACACGTCTGCAACATTATCGTGTCCACCTGGCAAAATGACTCACTGGGCATAATTCAAAAAAGCGGAAACCTTTGTATTCAGCTCACAGGTTACACTTTAGATCAGGACATCAACAGAAATAAAATAAAAAGAGAGAGAAACCATGAAATCTCATTAGACCTTTACAAATGGGTTTTTAAAGCATAGATCAATAAAAAAGATTAGAGTACTCACAGACTGTATGTAAGAGATATCCAACTATTAGGGCGGTTCGATATAATACTCCTTGTAGCATAAGATGGCGCATTGTCTTGCATGAAGATGGTTGTGTTGCAGAAGGCACAGTTCTGTTCATTCTACCATGGAAGAAAGTGGTCAGTCAGAAACTCCACATACTTTGCAGAGGTCACTGTCACACCTTCAGGGACCCTAAAGGGGCCGACCAGCTCTCTCCCCGTGATTCCAGCTCAAAACATGAGTCCACCACCTCCTTGCTGACGTTGCAGCCCTGTTGAGACATGGTGGCTGTCCACCAACCATCCACCACTGCATTTATCTGGACCATCCAGGGTTGCAATGCACTCATCAGCGAACAGGACTGTTTGAAAATTAGTCTTCTTGTAGTTCTGGGCTTGTGAGCATTGGTTAGGGGTGGCCAAATATAAGGTTTATGCACAACTGCAAGTCTCTGGAGAATCCTACACCTTGAGGTTCGCAGGGCTCCAGAGGCACCAGCAGCTTCCAATATCTGTTTGCTGCTTTGTAATGGCCTTTTAGCAGCTGCTCTCTTAATCTGATGTATTTGTCTGGCAGAAACCTTCCTCATTGTGCCTTTATCTGCACGAACCCATGTGTGCTCTGACTCAGCCACAAATCTCCTACATTATGGTGATCACGCTTAAGTTTTCGTGAAATGTCTAAGGTTTTCATTACGTGTCCAATGCACTCAACTATTTCACGCTTTTCAGGAACGGAGAGATCATTTTTCCTTCCTATATTGCTTGAAAATGGTGGTCTGCTTAATAATGTGGAACATCCTTCTTTAGTAGTTTTTCCTTTAATTGGCAAACTAATGATCACAGGTGTCCGAGATAGATTTCAATCATCCAAAGAGCCCTGAGACACAATTCCATCCATGGGTTTAATTGAAAAACAACTTATTTAATCTTTATGACACTTAAACACAATTTGCATAATAATTTGGAGCGCGGTGTAAATGTAAATAAAATTTAAATGAATGATGCAATGTGACTTTGAATGCAAATTTAAAGTATTTTTATATTTTATTCTCATATCATTTACAGTGTGCATGTTTTTTCCCCATCCAGTCACATTATATTCTGTAAAATCCAATCTAATTTCTTGCTTCCGTCATCCCATCAGCACCCACCTGTGTGCAGTCACGCTATTCGACCCGCAGCAAGGTGGAGAAAGAAAAGGGATTAAACGAGTGTGAGCGGTGTGACAGAGACGACGTTAAACGGCTCTTTGACGTTTCCTGTGCTCTCAGTCGATTTCATCCTCTCAGGCCCGGGGATTGAATCTTTTTTTTTAGCTGCAAACAAATACTCACACGTGCACCAGCAGCGTGAGCACGACGTCTGACTCATATGAGCTGCACATTTTAATTCTAATTACACCGCACACCAATGGGAGATGGCAGAGGAGACACGGAGGGCGGGCGGGGAGTGATTTCCCTCTCATTCACAAAGATCCCACTCTTAAACACACACGCCCGTCTGTGCAGATCAGCCTTCCCACTCTGCCTCTTGACGCCTCCGTGTGCATCATTGTGACTCATAAACAGCACTACTGTCACCTAAAATGAAAATGTTATCATTCACACTCAGACACATGACCACACACCTGACTCTGGAGGCATCGTAATGTGCAACATCATTCTCCATTTTGAGCTGTGTGTGTCATACTGCATTTAGACAAATGGGGTTATTACAGCAGCATTCAGCACAGACATCATTACACAACCTGTTAGCACCAGCATCTCCAACATATGAAGATATACAAGCCACTAAGAGTTCATCCATTTACCCTAACCAAGGAGACAAACAAAGCACAACAGCAGCTGAGCTGTGACTAAATGGTGCACTGATAGCAAGCAATAAAAGCATCATTGCTTGCAGCTTTTAGTAGGAAGTTAACTCTTAATTTACATGCTACAAAATTACATTGCCTTTGTTAGTTTAAAATAACTGATGCCTGAATTGTGGTCTGTGGCCTTTTTCCAGTCCTTAAAGTAAAACATTCTTGTATTGCAGAGAGGTGGGTGACACAAAGAACAGAACAAAACTAAATGTGTGTCCCATAGTTTGCATACCAAGACTTACACCAACATTAAACCAAAGCTACAATCTTTTCCTGTGCCATGCACTATGAATCATTAAAAAGTGGATCATGTTGCATACAAACATTTCACAGTGAAAAGAAAGTACAAGACACATCCCCCTCAGCCTCCTAGTACAGGGACCTATGGTGTAAATTTGAAAATCCGAGGTGATTTTCAGAAACATTGACCTTTAACTTTGACCTTGAGCTCAAGGTCACTGAGATTCGAAATTGTCAAAGATTTTCAGTCGATGCTCCCATGCTGTGAATTCCAAAATCCTACGTCGCTTCGTTCTCGAGTTATCACATTCACAAACTTGAGTGTCCACACCGCCTGCCCACCCTGCTGCGTAACAGCAATACCCCATCAGCCTTTTACAGCTCTGCAGATTTGCATCCAAGGATTGCGTAATCCTTAAAATGCTATAATATTAAGTATTAAACTTTATATTTGTATTGGAAAAAAATCAATCCACTGACACAATCCAAAAGCAGTTGGTTATATGATTTTTCCCAACAAGCTTTAGGTTTTGCAATGACTTGTGCAAAAACAATGCAGGATTGAATTCAATTCCGTTTTATTTTTATAGCAACAATTCACAATAAAAGTTACATCAAGACTAAAAGTATGTATGTATGTAGGCTCCAAATAAGACCAACGCACAACCATGCACAATGCAGTGTGGAGCTGGAAAACCTTGAGTCCTCACATGGATCTCCTCCACCACAGATCAAAAACTGCTCAGCAGTGCCTCAAGGAACACAGTAAAGAACTGAACATATTGAGTTGGTCTCCAAACTCCAATCTGCTTAATTCCATTCAATTCAACTCAATTTTATTTGCACAGCGCCAAATCACAACAACAGTCACCTCAGGGGGCTTTATATTGCAAGGTAGACCCTACAATTGTAATGCATCCAATAGCACACAGAGTCCAAAAGATCCATTGCTAATGTCTCAGTGCCACTATATTTAAATTTATATATATGATCATGGTTTTTAGACATTATTTTCAGCCATTTTCAGCCATGAACTGCAGCCTTGAACTTTTGTCGACATTACCCGACAGAGGTGCGCATGAGAAGGCCAGTACAGACTTGGACAGTCATCAAAGCTGACAAGACCCTAGTACAAAGCCCACGTGATGCTCCAGTGTGAGAACAGCACAGGTAACAAGGGAATTCACAACCAGCAGTTTGCACATCACGTGTTCTGCCTCCAGCACGCAGCTAAACCAAACTGAGCATTTCAGGCAGTGAGGGTGCAAATGACGGGAACTGTCTGCTGCTGTATGCTACCTCTGGACAAACTGATTCTTCTGATGTTCTGCTGAGCTCATGCATGAAGAAGACTTAACTTTCTGCTGTTTGGAGTTCAGCACAGCAGCAGCAGTCCTTTCTGCTCATGAGTTTGATGTGAGCTGTGCAACTGAACCAAATGACATCATTTCCAAATATGAGGGAAACTGGTTGATAATTATCTATGACTGCTCCAAAGAGTGACCCCTCACATACGCACTGCTTCCTGACCCATGGCTCATATGAAAATATTATTTAAGCAGCTTTAACTAATCAGCGCTTTGTCTTTAATGATTCACACAAGATTATTTTTAAGGGAGCACATGTGTGTTCCTACCGAAGTGTGGGAACATAAGATGACTAAACTTGCAACATGTCTGGAACAAAAGGTGAAAATGCCACAGTTTTAACACTGGACCAACAACAAATGTGTCATCAAGAACGCACACCTGTAACAGCTTCAAAGCACACAGCTGTGAGATCTGGGAGCAATGGACCGAGGGGGAAATTTGACCTCCACTGGTGTGTATCACTCCCTGGAACAGCGGGGCATAAACCATGACATTTCCATGATTTATTTTAGCTCAGACACTCGCAGCACCGACTGTGGGTGTAGAATGGAAATGTGCTTTGTTTTCTCCCAAAAGTAGCCTCTCATACGGTACATTTGCATTACCTTGACATAGAGAGATAAACTCAGTATAACCCTGTTTGTCCTTGTCATGCATCAATTCAGCTCACTATTAATGCTAGTATTCATATGGGTCACACGCATACCACCAACTGATCCTGTCAATACACATCAGGCCACGAATCAGATTAATAGGGTCTACACTTCACTTTCAGACCATAATGAAAAACCATCCACTCAAATGGAGGCAGTGGTGATGACGACAGGCTGCAATGGGCAGGCTCAGGTCACAGGCTAGACCGCACATCAACTGTATGTGCTCTTTAACATGTAGTTAACGGGCACACAAAGCTTACTGGAGACCTTTTTAAAAGGTAATAATAGCTCTGAGTAATGTGTAGTAACATGAAGTGAAGCAAAACAAAAACAGGTCCTTAAAGCTTCTCAGTTACTGAGGCTCGAATGATTAAGACTAGAAAAATAACGGTGATCAGTATAGTCAAATGACCTATTATTGGACTTTTCTTGCTATTCATTACAGTATCTCTAAGGCGCCAGCAGAGGGCTTCACATACCTTATCTTTGAAGGAATAACACTGAAAATCCTAAACTATTCATAGCATTCAGCTGCAGAAAACAAAGTGAAGCAGCAAATCATGCTAAAAAAAAAACTGAGCAACTCAGTCAAGCGTAGTCCCGTTTTAAAGGTTCACAATACGAGTGTTCAGAAAGGAAAGGAAGTGATTTAATACAAGAAAAAACAGGTTGCTGCATTTGTGAAGGACAGCAAATTAATCAAAAAGATGGATGGGAGGGTGAAGAAGAAAAAAGAAGAGAAATAACCGACTTCCAGAAGGGGAAACAAGCCAGGAATCAACCCTTTAGCCCACAATTCCAGAAAACAAGTGCCAAGCAAGGCTTTACTGTCTCCTCCAGAGATCAGCACCTTCCCCCTTTCTGCAGTTGGAGATAACTAAAACTAGTGTGGCTAATCATAACAAATGAAGAGCAAATACAGTGGTACAAGCATTGGATTCCTTCATTAATCTCTTGTGTTTATAGCCAGGGTTCTCGATGTGCAGGCCGAATTGTGCCAATAGAGCACAGAGGGAGACCAGGGGACCTTTGCCATTTGGTTGTATCTCTTGTGTTCTCACCATCATGCCTTACAGCCAGTGTCGAGAAATCTCACCATTAAAAATGACAGTTACCAACAAAAATGTTCTAAACATAACTACTACAACCACTATTAAAATATGCCTGATGTGTGCATGTGCCAGTTCCTTAAAACCTGGCTTAAAAAATAGGCGGATGCAGGGACTATAATACGAATTCTCCAAAATACTGCAGTTTGCCTCATTATAGAAAAATACTGGATGAAAAACTGCAGCCCACAGGAGCTCACTGAGATCAATGCTCATTAGATCACAGCACAAAACAACTGTGGGTGTCCTACTGACATTCGCAGCACAGCAGCACAGAGAAGACACAAACGCGAGCGACTCGGACGCTCGGACCAAAGGACCTCTCGGTCATGATGAGCAGAAACAACATGCCCGCTCCATCGCGCTTGCAGATTTAAAGCCACGCAGTCATTTAAGGAGAAAGATAAATGAAGTCCACACAGTGATCAGGCGAGACGCAGGAACCACAGCAAACTCTGCTGAAGCAGAGGCTTGTGAACCATAGTCTGTGTTGCCACCTACAGAGCACCTCCACAAAGCACACAATCTGTCCTCCTAAATCACAGCTGTATGTTTAACTGGCTGTTTAAGTGACAGCAGAGTGTTACACATAGTTTGGACTCGTGCTGGTAAAGTTTGGATAATGTGATCACAGTGTGCACAGCTTTTTTTTGTGTGAAAAACGACAAAAAAGTAAGTTTGCCTAGTGTACAATGCAAACTTTCACAGGAAGCGGTTGATACGTATGTGTTAACAAAATAAAAGCTGTTTTATTATCACCACAGAACAGGAATAATTTATTTACAGCCTCACATTGACCTTGGATCACATGCACACACAGACACACACAGTAATACCTTTATCAGGACACTACACTGAGTTACATTTTCTGAGTTACTGACAGCTACTACTGCTTAACACTAATCCTACCCCCTAAACCTGGGTTTAAGTGTGCCAGGTTTGCTATTCCTTATTTCTGCCATATATACACTGGTGCCCAGACTCTGGAACTCTCTCCCTTTGAGCTTGAGATCTGTGGACTCGGTGGTCTCTTTTAAAAATTGTTGACTTTTTTGTCGACTTATGTTGACTCTCCATATTACTGTGAAGCACTTTGGTGTCCCTTTGGATTTTTAAATGTGCTATATAAATAAAATTGTATTGTATTGTATTGTATTGTAAAAAACAGCTAAAAACTTATCTTTTTAAACTTGCTTTTGGTTCATTTTTGTTTTTATGTTTTAGCTTCTGTGAAGCACTTTGTGATTTTTATCTTGAAAGGTTCTATACAAATAAATTTTACTTACTTTCAACGGTGGATGTTCACATGACACAAGCACGCAGTTTCAAAAAGGAAGGTCAGAGTATGTGCAAGTGTTTCCTGAGCCAAAATCTCAGGTTTCAGAGCACCCCAAAAGCCTAAAAGCAGACATTGAGTCCCCATCCACACGTTCCACCTTCTGTTTGTGATGGGGAGCTAATCAGAGGAAAGCTGGTTCAAAGCAGGGATGTTATACTCATTTTACATCATAGGACACATGATGTTGGAGTCCTTCTGTTCCCCATTCCTTATATTTGACATTCCTGGCTTAAAGGGAGGTTGCCCTAAATGCTCCCTGTATCTCTCATGAAATGGACTGAGGGGCCTCACTATAGTGAAATAAGTATGAATTATTTTAACCCGGAATCAAGAAAAGACAGACTAGTAGAGCCCAAGAATATGAATGTTGAGCTGTCGAGCAACAACAGGACCCCTTTATTGATTTATACTATGGGGAGGTTTGCAGGGAATAGGTAGTGCTGGCATCCCTCTATATATCAGTTATTTTTCATCCTCTGATTGTCTCACAAGACATTCCCTGAAAAAGGCGCTTGCTGTGCTGGAATTAGAGCCTGGGACTAACTACGAGGAACACATGAGTGTATAATTTGGGAGTAGGTCTGGAAGTTGAGGCATCCCAGAGCTCGTATTTCGCTTCACAACGAAATACCCCATATATATTCATGCAGTGTAACCTCTGGACGCCTTGCATTTATCAAAGCACACAGGATCAAAAACCAACAACGAGCCACATTTTTTGTGTCCCTAGCAGGGAGGCAGATTGTCACACACCATGAGTAACACCACACTAGCACGCACACTCCGTCACCCACTCTACTTTCTAAGCCAACAGCAATTAGACTCAGCTGATTTTTCCTCCTGTTCATGGTGAACCTGTGCCAAACGCTGCTGCTTCTGCTGCCTCACCCACTACTGTGAAGCGGCAGCCTCGCAGCTGATTGGAGGGAGGCTGTGACGACAAACCCGGGCCTGCCAGTAACGTTTTACCTGATAGGCACTCACACTGGTCTAGTCAACCCAGCGCCCTCATCTCCGAGCCGCGTCTGGATCGCTGTATCGAATGCTCACAGCTGATTGGTTCCCGTGCGGAGAGGTGTGTGCGAGCGTGCACGCTGCGCAGGTTTCACCTTTTTTTCAGGTGATGTTTAAAAACTGCAATCGCAGCAAGTGTTGTTAATTAAGTGCACCGTAACGCCACACTACTGCACGTGTAGTCTGGTTCCCGTGACAAGACCTTTTTTTCCGCCTGTGCAGAGTACCTCCACGTGAAACATCACCGAGCGAACTGGAGTCGGCTATTTTTTTTAAAATTCTTATTATTTTAAATCAAAGGCTGACCTCAGTGTGCTTCTCTTAAAGGTTCATATTCTGTCGGCCAACAGGTGACCTACCGGTCAATAAAAGCGCGTGCTGCCGTGAATCCCGGGCTGTGATACACCTACTGTGGCCTCTAAATTCAGCTGCATCCCATAAATTGTCCAGATTCCCTGTGAATCAGCCCCACATCCCCTTAATGTCCCTAAAAAAGGAAACCCACCACCACAACCAGTGCAGAAGTCTGCGCTTTTATGTGCAGGGAAAGACCAACGCATGCTTCTCCTTACCTCATCGTCCTTCTGAATGAAATCAGTGAGTCCTTCGTCTTCAAGTTCGGCTCTAATAGAAACGATCCAGGTCCAGCAATAGCAGCAGATCTGTATGGTTTTGATAGGAAGAAGAAGAAAACAACTGCGAAGCCTGCAGCGGGCTGGACGTGCAGATGCTGAGGGTGGAAAAGGCGAGAGGGTGTGGAAAAATGCTACACGGATGCCCACAGTTTTCGGGTCTGTCTTTAAAAAAATAATATTAATAGAAAATAATAATAATTTAAAAAAGATCCTCCTCCGTTGTGTTTCAGGCGGCGACTGGTTCGGTCGGGGCCACTTCAGAGGGCAGCACGCCCCTTTCCTAAAGACGAGAAGCCGGGCGGAGTGGCTGACAGCGGCTTTTGAGGTGCCATCTTTTCCTGCCTCCAACCACTGGGAGGCTGGATGGATGGAGAGGCAAAGAGGAGGGGGTACAGGGAGAGAGTGAGAGAGAGCAGGCTGCTGGAATATTCAAGTGTGGCTGGTTTTGCTGCACGGCAGCGCCCTCATCCCGGCGAGGTTGCAACTGTGCAGCTGATGAGGGCAGGTAGGTAAACTAAACTCCCTGTGTTTTTCTGAGCACATAAAGTTGGACCACATGAATTATGCGCAATCCTTTTAGAGAAAAATATATTATCAGAGTCGTTTTATTACGCAGTAGACCTGGAAATAGTTTTTACAGTGATTGGAGAGAAACCCACGATTACCACAAATACTTTAAGCCTTTAAGACCCTGGAGAAATAGGCTAGTATTATATTACTGTATGATGTCGATGACTGTGTGTGTGTGTGTGTGTGTGTGTGTGTGTGTGTGTGTGTGTGTGTGTGTGTGTGTGTGTGTGTGCATCTTATTTCAAATTTGTATTTTCTTTCATTGGCTGATGGGACCAACTCATATCATCACTGCATGTAGAAAAATGGCACTGTAACATCTGTAACATCTGTCTCCTCACGTGGAGGACAGACAGACTCGATCAAAGCTCCAGAACTGTGGCTCTGCTTTTCAGGAAAATGGGATCGTTGGGTTGTATGGTGCGATTTATGTTCACACTGGTATGCTGTTGATTGTACATGAAAGTCAGGTCTGATCTGGGGTTTTTTGTTTTTTCATAAATCTAATGGGTCTGATGAAAGCTAGTATGAGACAAAACCACTGCCAATTTCTATAATGAATAAAATTCACGTTTTATCATATATGTAAAATCTAGGTGTCCAGAAATAACAGTTAAATGTACTTTATCAAACTGTAACTAAAACTATCACCACTTGGGGGCGCTGTTTCACTGAAGGTGTGCTAAAACCAGTGACTGTGCGGGTTTTTTCTGGGGGGGTTGTTTGTTTGTTTGTTTTTTGGTTTTTTTACTTTATTTTAAGTCCTACCAACTTCCTGCAGAGGCTTTGGATACTTGCCGTTTTTGTTATTTAGTTTTTTAAATGACTGAATAAAGGTCACATTGACTCCTTACACCATCTTGTGGTAGAAATTGGTATTACATGAAAAATACAGACGTTTTAGCTTCAACTGAATCTTGGATCTCTTCAACACAACGCGTGCAATATTTTGGACAACTGCTTGACATAAAGTCACTGCAGCCTTTTTCTTCACATTCTCTTGGTAACCTTAATTAATATTGGAAGGCTCTATAGGAGGGAGCAAATAGCTTTGATTGGTCCGACCGTCCACAACAGTCCCAGTTTCTTATGTGGCCCTCTGAGAAATTTTTCACCTCTGCTCTAAACCATTTTTAAGCACGTGAATTTTTGTGCCCTGAAATGAATTAAAAATAAAAACTACATCCTAGAAAAATTAAACAATCTGAAACTTTTTGGGGGAACTTAAAAGTTAATATAAAAGAGGAAAAAGCTGAAAAAATATTTTATTATAAAACTTTTCAGCACAGAAAAAACGAGGAGCCTTTGGGGTCATGTGTGTATGTTATGACTGGAACGCCCTGGAACAGCCATTCTATATTTTAAAATCTTGTCAATAACAAATACCCCCACACTGAATTTAAAAAAAGGTGTGTGTGTGTGTGTGTGGGGGGGGGGGTTGCTGTAAGCAGCATAAATTGAACTAAAACATTTTAAAGAATCAAAATAAAACTTGACAAATGTTTCCATCATAAAATCCCAATCAAGCCTTTAGTAGTTCTCCTTT
The DNA here is from genome assembly GCF_057382275.1 of Copadichromis virginalis. Lineage (NCBI taxonomy): Eukaryota > Metazoa > Chordata > Actinopteri > Cichliformes > Cichlidae > Copadichromis > Copadichromis virginalis. The sequence continues at coordinate 4,782,257 of NC_140632.1, read as the reverse complement.
TCAACAGCAGAGGTCCTATTAACTCCCAAAGAGCACGTGGAGGATGCACTTTGAGGTCACAAATTTCCTGCACAGCTTTTTCTGTGTTAAATCTTTTTTGGGTGCAGATTTTTCTGTTGAAACACTGAAACTATGTGTGTCAGATGCTGCACACATTCTAAATGTGTTGTAACTTACGATGTTAGAATATGTGATATTTTAAACATTTGAGGCAGTGTCCCAGGCCCCAGAACATGAAGGAGGTCCAGCTAGCATGCTGGGAAATATATTACTTATACATCCTTTCCTTGCTCTCTGTCATTTGTGGATAATGTGTGCAAACCTGTTGATGTCAGCTAATGCAAGAGCTAGGCTTTTTTTGGCAAGTGTTTTATGATCAAAAGAGAAAAGACTTCCATGTCTTTGGATTCAGGCAGTGACTTTGAAAAGCGCAAGCCCCAAATGAAGTTCTGATGGGTGAGTACCAAGGTTATTATAGTCAGCTAAAATATTAATATAAGATATTAAAAATACTTTTGTTGACTAAAATTAAAAATATATATATTGTTAAAAGATACTCGCAGCCCCTCATTATCCTGTAGATAGATCACTTTTTATATCCCAGGTGATTATTAAAGAAGTTGACCTCTGACCTTAAGCTCAAGGTCACCAGCATTCGACCTCCTCAGTTTTTGTCTTTGCTTGTTTTCGTCTTGTTTTTTGTTGTTGTTGTTGTTGTTTTTAATTAACTTGCTCGACGAGGTTTCGATGCATGAGACTTTTCTTCTCTACATCACTGTGAGTTAGCTGATTTCAAAAAGTTCAGTGTTTTAACACCTATAACACCTGTACTGATTTTCCTAAATTGTGCCTCTAACATATGCCCTCCATTCAATATAAATATATATAAAAAAAGACTAAAACTGACACAGAAATGAGTAAAAACTAAACTAAAACTAAACATTTTCAAACCAAAAAACTAACCTACAAAAAGCAACTGACTTTTGAAACTCTGGAATTAATTGAAACTAAACTGAATTACAAAAAATAAATGGTGAGTAGCCACAGGATAGCACCTGCCACAGCTGCAATCTAATGCTTCCAGTACAGACATGTACATTTTGCTTTTGATTTAACCATCAGTCTAGTTATCATTTGGAAGTGAGTGCCATCGAGGGAGGGTGTCCTATCACAGTCATTTATAAATCTTCAGTTCATCCATAAACATAGTCTGACAAAATGCTAAATATTTATGGCCAAAAATCACCTTTTGCTTCCATTTCAAGTCTAACACATTTGATTTCTAAATACTAAAAGAAAAATGTGCTCACTCTCTGTATCGAAGGCCACAAATGCCAAATGAATTAATTAAATACATCATTAAATAATTAATTAAATGTGTCATTAATACATTAAAACTGGAAGTAACTGATTTAATATATAAGTTACTTCAAATTAAAATTCAGTTTATTTATTTAAATACACAAGAAATGTATTGACTTATTTATTTCCAATTTTAACTGATTAATGACACTTTTTTTTTTTTTTTTTTAAATGGTACATGTATTTAAAGTTCATGACCTCTGATCTTGCTAACACCACGGGGGGGGGGGCAGCATTTCAGCAGAAAGCTTTAGTTTGACTGATCTTGAGGTTAGACTGAAACATTTTGGTTTGTCACTTACTCTAAAAGTTCAATGTGATAAAGTCATGGGAACATTGCAGACGAATCACAGGACACCTGAACAATTGTGACGCACCTGCTCATAGACACATTCACTGCACACCTAGACTTTTCAAGGCTTTGCCAAAGGAAAGTGCGTGTGAGTTAAAGAGCCTGTAACCTTCCGGCTCTCTATTACAAAGTCTATTTGCTTTGGGCCAGTGTGAGTAATAGCTGAAGTTAACAGGCCAGCTAATGTTTGGCTGTGTGTGCTTACTCCATGAGGCTCCTCATCCTCAGCTTTCTTCTGAGAAAGGAAAATTCCAAGATCTTTCACAGTTCATATGCTTGGAACAATCAAATCTGCGAAAGCTAATACTGGAGCGTTCAGAGTTCCAGTATTGCAGGCTGTGGAAACTGTAGAACCAGAAACTGTTGCTCTTGTAATTCTCTTAAATCTCCACTTGAATGCTAAAAAAAAAGGTCACAGTACGTGATTTTCAACAATTTACTGCTCATCAAAGTGTTCAGCAGCCATTAGTTCTTTTTAGCTACCTCATAAAAGCCTGTTGCTGTCATCATATTAAAGTGGCCCCATGTTTGTTGCTATGAGCAGCTGATAGCTGGAGCACAGCTGTAAACCACCTCTTTCTTTTATTATGGTACCAGCCACCACCACATGCACACACTCACACACATTAAACTGAACCACAACAAGTGTTTTCACAGTGTTTGTTTTTATTGTTTCTCCTGATTTAAAATGAGACTTTCTGGGTACACACTGTAAATAATCTAAGGTGGGATCTAAGGTGGGACATCAGCTACGAAAACATCACATCAAACAGACTCGCTGGCACACATTGAGTTACAACAACAACAACAAAAAAAAAAAACCCAGCCTCTCTCTTACATCGCACACTCGGTGCCCACGCACTCGGCAACTTCTCACGCAGCGTGATGGAGACAAACATTAGCGGTGAACACAGGCCTTCGGTGAAGTGCTGTGCAGGTACCAGCGTGTGACAAATTGAGCTATTGCTATGCTGTGCGGTGTGGCTACGAATGCATCAAAGCTTTCACTCTATCCTCAGAAATAAGTCCCAATTGCTGAATTGCAACAAAACCTGTATTTGTAGGTTTCAAGTGGTTCGTTGAGGCTTTCACATATTTGTTTTGGGGTTTTAGTACGCTCAGTAGCAGGGATGGAAAAAATAAATTGTCCACACTTTTCCCTATTTGTGCATTAAAAGTGAAGCAGAAGAGTGCAGCTCTTGTCCTCTGTGGTCCACCTGCGTGTCAGTAACAAATCTGAAAGTACTGGCTGGGTGATTTGATGGGGCTCTTGTAGCTCGACGTGTCATGCGGTGCGCTCTGGCCGCTTGAGGTCTTCTGGAAGTTTAAGGTGAAGGATGGGGTTGCTTTCCTCGCCTCTGGCTTGCCGCCCCTCTTCGCCTGAGGGCGATTAGGAGTGGGCGCGGGCCCGCTGTGGGCGGGCACCGCAGAAGCGGACTTGGCAGCTTCAGAAGACCCAGTCTTTCTTGTGAGGGGGCTCAGATAGATCTGCATAGTCACTAAGTGAAGCGGTGAAGTGAGGTGAGGACGGAGAGAGAAGGAGGTAAGAGTGGAGGAGTGACAGGAAAGGAGAGCGATGAAGAGAGCGTGAAGGGCGGATTGTGGGTGTGGATGGGATGAAAGAAAGACAAAAAATAAGGGTGGAAGGGGCGAGGGAAGGCACACAAGTCATGGTGAGATGTGGAAATATGAAAAGATGACGATAAAACAGGAGCTCAAGCACGATTCGCTTCATTATAAATGTAAACAGTGGCCGTTTTGCGTTACTGGAGGTGTCAGACAGGGAAGAAGCCTACCTTTGCAGTGTGTCACACGCCTGGTTCCTGCAGCAAAGCAACACACATGCAATTCAGAGTTAAACAACGCCGGGTTTCTTTAACAGTCTTGTTCTGAATGCTGCCGGCGGGAACCAGTCAACTTACCTACATTCACTGCATCCTCTCTGGGTTTGCCGCTGTTATGTTGACGGAGAGAGAAAATGATACAGAGATGCCAGAGGACACGAGTGGGAGAGAGAAACAAAGAGATGCAGGGACAGAAAGAGAGAGTTAGCAGATCCGAAGGGAGATTTCATCCGACTATAAAAGGCTGAAATCTTGACACATCAGTTTCCGGTTGAGTAGGCCTAATTAAAGGTTTCATGTGCTCGTGCCCCGCGTTTGCTCTTGAAACAGGATGTCTGGGGCGGAAATAAGTTTGATTTAAATTTAGAAACAAAATCGGCCGTAAGTCACCTCGAAATCAGCAGAGATCCACACATGATCTGGTTTGTGAGAAGTGTGTACGTGGGCAAAGAAATCTGAAACACTGTTACACAACTGTGCTGTAAATTTGACAGACGCCTAAGTTTGTTGTTTGTGTGTAAATTTAGAAATTCAATAACAGCTTCTCACCTGTCCTGAACTTTCTTGCTGCTCGAGGCTGCAGAGGCGGGTCGTGTTCTAGCGGTCTTACACGGGCTGTCTTTCACGCTACCAGGTGGGCTCTTCACACCGCTGGAAAGACGAAAAGAGCGAGTGGGGTCAGAAAAAAAGAAGAAATGGACAGCACAGAAGAGAAAGAGGAAAGAGCCAGAAGGTAAGGAGAGATTAATTAGAAAGGTGAAATAAGAGTGGAAAGAAATGAACCCGCTTTAATAAAGATGAGCGCGATGATGAGGGTGATTCTCCGTCTTGCTTTTTCCTCATACTGAGCGGCCGGTTTTAAGTGAATGGAGATTTACCACTCTCAGTGCAATTATATCAGAGTAGCCCAGATGTAGCACCAGCACATTAAGGTGCCACAGACATAGCTTATCATGCTCTCTAACTAATGCTATCTAATAGCAGTATCATTTGAAATGTAATTGAGAGGAAGAGATGTGCAGAAAATGGAGCGGCGCTTTATTGCTTTGAAAAAGAAGAGGTTGATGTTGGGGATCGTTACGGAGCATCCGTGTGCAGTTTCTTAGATACCGGAGGCTGTCTTTCTGATTGCCTTTGCATGTTAAATAATGAGAAGCGAAGCTCGCTAATGAAGACTGAAGCTGCTTGATTAGCACACGCTCGTATACGTTAGACTTCTCTTCTGGGTGAGGTGGGGTGAGAAGGTCTGCTGTGTGAGATCGTTCCACAGTGAGCAGTAAAGAAATTTAATGCCTCGTTTAACGGCAGACATTTAAGTCGGCTTGGAAAATACACAACGTGATCTCCTGCACATATTCAAAAAGTGAAAATAATCTCCAGCTCCCTCCCAGAGGACAGGGTACCTTCGGGGTGGTGTTGGGCTGTAGTTCCTGGTTGTGGTGCTGGAGGGCAGCGTGGTGCTCTTCTTCAGAGAAGCTGTGCTGGGGGTCACCATGGGGGCTCTGGAGGGCAGAGCCAGAGACACTGGCCTGGCTGTGGGAGCAAACACACACACGCATATTCTGTGAACTGTGTTTGTTGTGAATGCTCTTTTTGTTGCCTGCACAAAGTCCCTTTTGAGAAAAAGCCATGACTGGATTTTTATTAGCATTTCTGTCGTTAAACACTGAGCACATAACTGGGTTTGCACGACTCTGGGATTAAGCAAAACAAAAATGATTTGATTCAGCTTCTCAAACACGATACTTTACTCTGCTTTGTGAGATTTATCTCTAAAATTTGAGCACACATGCTTGGATTTGATAAACTGTGATATTCAATTTACTCTGTGACTACATATAGACCTAATCAACAAAACAAAACCCGTCTCTTTAAAACATCTTTTATTTTCTCCATTATGCACATTTTTAATAATATAGTCCCATTCTAGCAAATGCACCTGAGGAAGAATGACTGAATCAAGCACATCATGTACAATCTATAAAAAAGTCGATGTCTTCTCGTGTACAGCAGGCTGAGGGATTAAAGCACTTTATGTATCGACACACCTGAAATCCTTCCACTGGCTTGTAGATATGACAGTAGATCTTTGCTCACCTTTGGCCCCCGGTGCTCTCCTGCCAGCAGCAGCAGAAGCAGCTGCTTGGTGCTCCTCAGAAATGTTGAGTCTCTTCAGGACGTCAGCCAGAGCCATCTTCAGAAGCTGGATTTCATCTTCTTGCATCTGCATTCGCTGCTCGAGATATGTCAGCCGATCGGCCACATCCAGGCCGCTGGCCGAGCTGCGGTCGTCTGCGGATATGAGGACAGATAGCATGACATGTTTTGCATTATCATTAGAAAAAAATGCTTCCTTTAAACAACTGCCTGCCTGAAATAGATGCAAGCAGCTGACTTGACATCAAGATCTATAGAAGGTGTAATCAGAGAGAGGGGCAAGCTCTTTAGCGTTCCCTTTTTCATGGCTGCACTGTAGAAATCTAATGAGGTCATCACACAGCTGGACATAGATCATCCCCGCAGACACCATGCAGCAGCGTGTAAACAATGGCGTCAAAGCACACATCCAAAACACCTCTGCCACCATCATTTCTCTTCAAGTGATTTCTGCTTCATCTTTAACTGCAGGCAATCTGTAATCCAACACGGTCACAATGGGTCAAAGGTGGCTACCATGGGAGATGCTGGAAGCTGAGGAGCAGTCAGGGTGCTTCTGCAGGCCAGCAGGGCCTTCCTCCACCCCTCCAGACTTCTTCCTCCTCTTCCTCTCCTCTCGCGAGCATACTTTTTCAGTGCTTGTTCCTCCTCTTGCTCCTATCAGACGGGCCTGCTCTCCCTCCATCTAATTTTGATCCGCTGGCGTTGACGTCCACTAAGATTTCATCTCTTTTGCTCCACTTATGTCGCACACAGACACACACACACAAGATCAGCCTTTCTGGTATTTTAGCCGCCTTTTGTTTTTTTTAGAGCATCCAAATGGTATTACAGCATCTGCAGCAGGAGATGAGGGTCTTGGTGTTTAGATCCTCTCACGTTTCCTTGGTGGTCGCCGGGTACAATCTGTGATGTGCAGTTGTGTATGACAGAGCTTAAAGCCCTTTACTCAGGATGAGAGTGTATGAAGGTGGGGGCGGGGCTGATAATGCTTAAAAACTCTGCAGTCGTCCAATCCAGCCTAAATTGTGTGTACGTGTAAGTGTACTTGCATGTGTGTCTCTGTGTGTATATGTGTGTGTGCGTGTGTGCAGACTACAATGTTAATCCCACAGCCTGAGCCTCTTTGACCCCGCCCCCACACGTAAGCCCCCTGTCACTAACAGCGCTGGAGACACAGAGAGGAAGCAGCAGAGATAAACCTGAGACACTGCTTGTTCTTGTGCCGTGAAGCTGTAAACATCTTGCACATCCACAGAGTTACAGTTTACAGTGGATGTCACTCTGAGTAACGGGGAGGATGAGGCAGAGACAAATAAAAACTAATGCATCTTTGTGGTTGCACAGGATTTAAGAAGAAAAAAACCCAGTGAAACAGGAGTCGGCTGAGCGGCATCATTTCCCAGTCGTGCTCAGCCAGAATATACAAGAAGGATCAGGGATCAGTTGCATAATCTGCTTCCTTAAGTCAACAAAAACTCTGATTCCCAACCAGGGGTGCTTTTACCCGAGGGGGTACTTATCCAGTTTGCCAGGGGCTGTGAGGATAAATCGTGAAGAAGCTCAACTAATTTGATTAAGTAAGCATTTTGGTTTGATTAAAAAGTACATCAGCATAATGAGTTAGCTGTCCAAACCATAATATCACTGTTGCATGAAAACGTGTTAGCCTCAGTAGATTTATTTTGTAACAATTGTTGCACCTTGTACTTTATTGTGATAAAAGAGTGGAGACAAGAAAGCTGAGCGATAGCTCAGCTAAGGGGAAAAGACACACAGTAAAGCACAGCCGCGGCTTTAAACTTACAGCATATGGGTTGCTTGCTAGATCCGTTTAGCTGAACAGGCTCTCGGGTTTAATTAATTAAACTGAATATACTAATAATGGTAATAGGTAAGAGTAATAGATACAGATATAAATATAAATAGTAATAGAAAAGTAACAAAAAATGGTTAAGTGACTAAAAGTGCAAAAAATGCATAAATATCTGGAATTTTAACCGAACTACAGTATAAAATAGCTAAAGGTGAGTCAAGAAAAGCTTAAAAAGGCTAAAAGTATAAAATAGCTAAAGAGTAGCTAAGAATAGCTAAAAAAAAAAAGGGGGGGGGGGGGGTTAAAAGTATAAAATTACTAAAGAATATCTTAAAAGTGGGCAAGAGTATAACAAACAGTAGTTAAGAATACCTCAAACGGACAAAAGGCAGAAAAACTAAAGTAATGCTACAACGTTTTAAAAAGTTAGCGTTAAGAACTGGTGGATAAAAAGGTAACAAGTAACACATAAACAAATAGCTTAGGGCTAATGTAAAAGCTGCCATTTGTATATAAAATATGGATAATAACCACTGTGATCTCTCCTACTTTTTTCTTGATGACTCAAGTTAGAATTTTTGACCATAATCTTAATCTTTTAAAACCACGTGTGAAGAACCAAAAGGGAATGTAAACAGTAACCCAAGAACACTGATATCATTGTGACTTGTCAGTCACGAGCAGCGGAGTTCAAGACAAGCAAGGCAACATTGCTCAGCTTATGAAATATAAAAATAAACTTAAATTAAAGTATAATGATCTCTCTCCTTTAGTCTCAGACTGAGTTGTCATGAGGCTTCATATAGAAACACAGCTAGGATTAGCAAGTAAATGAGCTTCAGTGATTTAGCATCGTACCAGATGAGTTCCCTCTTGCCAACCACCCACGGTCAACATGTGTGATGTAGAAAAGATTGAGTTTGAAAAAGCTGTTAATAACTCATTCAGTGCACTCAAGAAAAGTGCTGACAATGATGGAGAGAGGACAGCAGCTGTGACCATGTCCAATCGAATAAAACAGCCAAGTTAAGCAGGTGCACCTCACAGCACTTTCAGATTAGCATTTATGAGAATATCTCAGTCTACCATGTTTAATCAGCTGTTTTGCCAACACTTCACACTGATTTTTCATTTGAATCCCTCCCTGTTGACAGTTAACAATTAACCAGCACACTGCTCAAGCCTTTTAATTCAGCTGATTTTTCTTCATTATTTTATTTTTAAATTCTTTCTGAAAACTGTTTTTCTGAGCTCATGAACAATTGATTTTCTTTCATAGATATGTGGCACTCACAGGACAGCAATTTATAGAATATATGATGCTGAGCATAAAGTTTTAAAATGAGCCCAGTCTTAAATACAGCAGTAATATTACACTATTTCATACTGATGGGGGATTTTACTTTGAATATTTTACAATTTTCCAGATTCAGTAAGAGGACTAAATGTAACAATCCCTGATAATGCATTTAAATGAATACACTCATACCAAACGATGAATCAGATGGAAATAATAATAATAACAATAATAATAATAATAATCTCAACTGCATTGACCACTATTATATAATATGCAGTTTAAACTCCAATCACGTGGACAGGTTTGGAACTTACACTGTTGTTTGAATGCTTTCAATGTTTTCAGAATGTAGCGTCTGTGAAGTGCATAAAGTGCACGTTCAAACTATTTTTAACTCTCACTTGTTGCCGTAGTTCCTTTGAGAATCGAGTCTAAGCGCTGACCTGTCCAGGATGACGATTTTCAGTGTAATTATTCAGGCAGTAATCCGCCTCTCATGGAGAGTTGTGATTTTTGTGTAGGCATGTGATCTTCTGTTTCTCCTCCTGTCCTGACCATGACATCATCCTCGTGCTACCTCCACGCAGCCCATATGGGACTGAGATTAGAATAGCACATAATCCCAGTGCTGTAAAATGGAATTAGCAGCCCAGAGCTCAGTCTCTGCACTAACTCGGCCCTACAAAGAACAGGCAGGCACCCTCAGCGCTGCTCAGGCAAATGTAAACACACATGCAGCCCCGTGCATTAAGTATATCTGCTGTTTCTCAAACACAGTCACACGCACGCACTGCCAAGTTATCGCAGTGAAGGCTTCCAAACTTCACAAACTTATATACATTTAAGCAAAATGCAAATACGTTGAGCTATAACTGCAGCACGGAGAGCCAATGGAGCGTTTTAATCTCGGTTTGCAGCTGGCGCCTCTTGAATGGAGGAACGGCAACCGTCTGCTCGTATCAGCAGTCAGCAGCCTGACACACACACAGGCCACGTGTGCGCACGCAGTCCTTCACATGTTAGTCCACTGATGCTAATATCCCAGCAGGGACAGGGCATTTCCCCAAATCTTCTCAGATAAGACACATCCCACAACACCCACAGCTTGACTATGACTATGTCACATGTGAGAAGTAAGAGAGATGTTTAGGATTAGTGTTTGGCTTTTTCTTGTTTGACAACCAATAGGGTCCAGCAACAGCAATCTAGCAGCCTGGGAAGATCTTTTTTTTATTGGTTTTGTTGTTGTTTTTTAGCCAGTGTATTTATGAGAATGTGAAAGAAACAGAACAAAAACAAAACGTGTCATTAAAAGCAATCGTAACAACAATAATTTATGCCTGAAAAGAGAGCGATCAGGTTCTTAAAAGGTTCTGTCAGACACACCTGTTGAGTCACATTCTTCTTCAAACAAAGTTTCCAGCTCAGATTTGTTTTCATTTTGTTTTCTGGACACAAATAACAAACTGATTTGAATAAATCTGTCATATTGGAAATCATGCATGCACGAGTTCTCTTTCTCTTCATTGTAAGATTTATTCATACGCCACACAGACCCTTTACCTTAGAACCACCTGCAAAATTCTGTGCAATGCAAAACAACAGTTGTGCATCAGCTCTGCTTTTTTGGTCAGTTTTTTTTTACGTCAAAAAGCTAACTGTTCTTTTATCTTTAATGTTGGTTTAGCTTTGAGGTTTTAAGGAGTAAAATGTTAAAATGCCAAACTTGTCTCAGAGGAGATTTCACAGCTGTAACTAATAAAGTGGCCTGTGTAGTGAGAACTGTGTGTATTGCATTACGTGTTGCATCCAACACACACTCTGCCACTGTATATGAGGAATGCACAGCAATAATAGTGAAAATAGCTGTGTAATTGTTCTTTCACATACCAGCTCATTTACTTTGGGCTTAGCGTCCTCCTCCATGCATCTGTGTGCAAGCAGATGTCAGACCAAAACTACATGGAAGTGATGTACGTGAGAGAACGAGCTGCTGTGGCCGTATACCTGTCATGAAGTCAGTGTCTGGTGCCAGCAGGGAGTCGCTGTGGTAGCTCTCCTTCAATGAGGGCCTCCTCAGGAGGCCGTGGGCTGTCTCCTCCATGCCTAGACCGTGATCCAGCAGCTCCTCCATGTGACTGTCTCCCTCCGCTGTGCCTTCTGCCATAGCCCAGACAAAGTGTGCAAGCAGGATCCCACCTTACTCTTACTTACTCTCCAAAGCTTTGCTGCTGAGCTAATTCACCTTTCCTAACAAACCAGTGGACACCACCTAATGCTTTCCCTCCCTCCCTCTCGCCTGCTGTCCTGTAAGAAATAAGTGGAGCGTGCTGGCAGAGGGTGATGTCACTCATAGGACAGATTAAGGAGCCGGTAAGCCATCTGAAGCTCAAGAGAGGACAAGGCTGTGACAGTAGGAGTCTCTCTCTCTCTCTGTAGACAGGAGCCAAGGAGGCCTCAGTTAGGGAGAACACTTTGATGCTAAATAAACCTTCTTGGAAGATAAATAGCTCAACTCCTGTCTGCAAACATCCACCTACTGCTCTAAGGAGGAGGAGAAGATGAGTAACAATTACTGACCTGTATGCAGAGGATAAACACTGCCAACAAAAAAAGAAAGAAAAGAAAAGAAACAGCAGGGTGGAACCATGCAATTTGCTGTTGCATGCAAAGTTGCAGAGACGCACACAATTGCACTCCCCAAAACAGCTTACATCAGGATACCATCCGGAGTGGCCGGCTCTGGTGTACTGTAAGGATGATGAGATTCAGAGATTAGGCAGCAGAACTTGATTAATTACAGTCATCAGGAGGACAATAAGCCGGACGTGGTAATTAGACCAACAGAGAAAGAAAGAAGAGCAGATGAAAAGCTAGTTAGGCAATTGTGTCAGGGTCTCCCCCGGTGTAAGCTGGCTTTTTGTCTATTTTGCATTTGCTGGATTGATTCTTTCTCTAGCAGATGCTTCCATTTGCTGATCTGTCAAAGCAGCTTTCTGGCTTCATACATAAAGGACAACCTTGAGTCTGCAGAATGTTTTATTTTTAATATTTGGTTATCTAATATCTTAAGTTAATTCTTAATGCCATTTTTTGTGCCCTATGCTTACTGCTGTTGAAATAATTGAAATGAAAATCATGAAACAGTTTGACTGTGATCAAGCATAAATGGGGAATGCAGTATGTGAATGTTAATACATGGAAAACTATTTTGCTTCTTGCCCATCAGACTTGCTGCCATGGCGAGGTGCATCTCTGGTGGATCGATGCTGTTGTAGCCGAACTATATACTTACATAGGAAATCAAAAAATATTTGTTTTTCTCTACATATTCTATCACATCACATTATTGTCTTATTTTTACCCATGTATTATGTGATTCACCAGTATTTTAATATTGTACCTGCTTGATTAATCATTAAGCACATAATGTTTTGTACTTCAGTACAGTATTCGAGAGGCTAGTTTTAGTATAAATGTATTAAACAAAGAAATATAGAGGACAACAGGCTGTGACTTCATGTTTCTGTGTATGAATTAACTTGTGCTTCAATTATCAGAACTCTGAGACTGTTATGAAGGATGGGAGCTTTCTAATGATGACAAAACCATTACAGAAAACAAAGGGGAAAAGTAAATAAAACATAAGAGACAAAGAAACTCACATTTGAAGTATTATTCAAAAGTTTAAATAAGGTTTGGTGTTACTTTTGGTTATAATTACTATTATCAATTAAATGGATTTCTATAGTTTATCTGTATATATAACCTATAAATATATTTCGGTATGTGACATACCCATGCATGTTTTTTATCTGAATATTGTAAATTCATTTCAATATTCATTTCAATTGACCAGTGATCACCTGCTACATTATCAGTAGGGTTCTGGTGAAGATTTACATGCCTGACTTCTTTGTAATAATGTTACAATTTCCCCAACTGGTGGCAGCAGATGGCCCCGCCCCTCCCTGAGCCTGGTTCTGTTGGAGGTTTCTTCCTGTTAAAAGGGAGTTTTTCCTTCCCACTGTCACCAAAGTGCTTGCTCATAGGGGGTCATATGATTGTTGGGTTTTTCTCTGTATGTATTATTGTAGGGTCTACCTTACAATATAAAGCGCCTTGAGGCGACTGTTGTTGTCATTTGGTGCTGTATAAATAAAATGAATTGAAATTAATTATATAATAGTATGGAAAAATGCAAAAGGTGGCCTTTAAAAGATGGATACGTTTGATAAATAGTGCATCCTGTAAAAAAAATGTTTCATTACTTAAAATGTTGTAAGCTAATTTTTGATTTGGAAAAGACAGGCGGCAACATTTCCTTTTAACCCTTGTGTGGTGTTCGTATTTTTGTTACTCAGCCAGTGTTCATGGGTCTGGTGGACCCGCTAGAGTTTTGGCTTTCCAAATTAACACTATCAAACAATTTTATGTTAAATTACTCAACAGATGTTTACTTCATCCCAATTACAAGACATATGAACAGCAAACATGGTTAATTTTTTCCCTTTACCTTTGTTAGATCACATTTATGAATTAATGTGCTTCTCGTTTTTCTTTTATATAAAATGTTATAAATAAATCAGTTATAATCAAGTGGAGTGAGTGGAAAGACACAACACATTTACACGTGAAAAAATAATTAATTGTTTAATTTTTCTTTTGAAAAAAACTGAACACGGGTCTCACAGACCCGAACACCATACAAGGGTTAAACTTGGAACTGACCTATCTGACTGCGGATGTGTTTTAGAAATAAAAATAATAAGATTAGCCTACAAGAATTTTTTCTGTTTTACATTTTGTTTTGTTATTTTTGCATGAAGAAATAAAAACAATGAATTGACCCTGATCCCTCACATTTTTCTTTGTTTAAGATGAAGGCATCACAATTTCAATACACTGACATCAGTGCCATTTATTCCACCCTAAACTGCTTTCCACTGCTATCTTATTCACAAGAGGTCACCATTTATTCCACCCACAGTGAGTTTTTAATATACTCTCTCGGCTCCATTACCACGCAGCCACTAGTCTTTAAGCAGGCTGGTGCACTTGAGAGGCCTCTCAGGTCAAAGTGTGCTGCTAGTTATGTTATTATGACACACTAATCGTCCTGTGGTCTGGCTGCTGTTATCCCCGCGTAACAGGACACTAAGGCCCTGCAGTGTGGTGTGTGTGTGTGTGCTGAACGCTCCTAATGCCCTGAGGCCTGAACAGGGATGAAGGGCAAAGGCAGATAATGACTTTGTTGACAGAGGACATGAAGGGAGGGAAATCGGAGACGTGGAAAACGGGCAGGGGAAGGTTGAAACCTTTCGCCTGTTGTTTTCAAACTAACAGATGACCACGTACTGTCTAATCAGTGCCCTTATTAATACTTAAATGTAGAGGTCAGAGTAGGATTCGACCCTGTCTGACCTGAACACTGGTGTCACACCACTGACCTCCTGTGGACACTGTTCATCACTACGGCTCATTGGTGGAGGAATTTTGATCAACTCGGTATTGATCGCATACAGTGAACTAATCTCTAACGTCCTCTAAGGTTTGCACACAGGCAAAATTAGATAACCTTGAAGAGAAACACATAATCCTGTAATGGTAGGAATCTAACCCAAATAAACTTTCAAGATGACCTCTACACCTGTCAGGTGACCGCAATTAACCTGCAATTAGTTTACAAACTAAAAGCTCTGAAATAAAAACACAAACACAGAATTTTCACAAAGGACTTAAAATTTATAAATATTCTCTGAATCGAACATTAAATCAGTCGGGATGTTATAGAATTCTTCAGAAAAACAAACTAACAAAAAAATTCCAAGAGATTTTTCAGAGAGCAAGACAAAGTGACAATAATCTGATACACACATTGCTTCTCTACTCCAAAAATATCTAGACCTTTCACTATAATTTGTAACCCCCCCACCCAAAATATACGCCAACAATAAGCATCAATACAGACCACACAGAAAGCAGAATCTCAGGGGTTGCTCTGGGTACTTTTCTTTCTGTGGACACGCTTCCTGTGAGGCATCAGCACAGGTTACTCAGTGTGTGACCCCGCCACTGTGGACGCCACGTACAAACTTCCTGCCCTGCCTTGTTGCCATGTTAAAGAAGGATGCGACTGTGCCTGTGGGGTGCTTGGAGGAAATTCACTTGAGTGGATAGCTACACACAATCTGGCTGGAAAACGTGGGGCAGCCTCCTTGCTGAGCTTTCTTGATCTAATTTTCCAGGAAGTCTCTGCATCTCTCCTAGTACTCAAAAAAAAATGGGGGCAGGAAAAGAAGGAAAAGCTGCTGAAAGGGTTTAGGATGTGGCCTTGTGACTCCTCTACATGCTTCTCCAACACCTGATTCATGCCCTCTAGGGGCCAAATATGTAACAGCACATCTGGGAGAAGGGCAAGAGTGGTCATCTGATGCAGGAGGGAGAAACTTCATTTAATCTAATAATTTTCACACAGTGCCTAATTCCTGACCCTCAGTGACTTTTGTTTCAGAGGATGAAAACTGGTCCCACTTCAGCATCCGAGGGGGATCTTCTCCTTGAAACCCAGGGGGCATTCTGTCCTGTCTCAGGTGTCCCATCAGTCTCTCCCCTAATAGGACCAATCAATAAAAGCTCAGGTGACCACCTTGCCACATTCTTCCACACGGCATGTGACCTGGAAGAGTTGCCCCCCCCCCCCATTCTTGAGGTCAGGTTGGACTTTTTTTCTTTCCAGCATGTAAAGACGGGAATTCTGATAAAACACGAGCCCGTGTTTTCATGCGAGCGCTTTCTCCCCTGCCTGCTCGCGTGAGCTTCACTGTGGTCTCCACCCAATTAAAAATGATATAATTTAAAGAAAAAAAAATTCTAAATAATATTTCTATTGTTACAAATGAACAGAAATCTTTTCTATCCTGGAGCACAAAGAAAACAGGATATAGTTCATCAATTAGACACAGTATTTCCAAATAAGTTAAAATTAAATCTTAATATGTTTTACTAGATTTAAATATTTTTTTCTTACTTTAAATATAATCATTACAGATCTTGCAAAAATACTACACTGTGCATTGGCTGTCTGTTTAAAGAGTGCCCGGTGCTTCCTGGATTCAAATATCTACACTTCATTAGAAGTTGGCTGGATGGGAGATTTCCATTGGCCTATTATCTCCAACCTCAGGTCATACATCAGTCCCCATTAATTGTTTTTTTTCCCCCATTTGGTCAAATTTCAATTAACATTTCATTGTTTTTGAAACTCACCTGAAATAAACAGAAAAATAATGCATATCCTCTCGATTAGTTACGTTCATTTTCCAAAAATAGCAAGTCTAAAAATATACTGCATACACCATCTTAGGAAACTGACATAATAAAATATCCCTAATAAGGAGAAATCGTAAAGTAGGAGAATATATCTATTTATATTACCTCTTTGAAGAATCTGGGGATTAATAGAAATAATAACAACTTAAAAGCAAAAACCTCCCAATAATCAGGATTTGATTTTTGTCTTGGGTCACGATTCGTGCGGCTCAAATAGAGAAAAAAAGTTCAGGATGGCTTTAGTGTGTCAAAACTTTTGCAGGCTTTACCCAACGTTGAAGGACGGGGCGTTTGCTGCGTGGGAAAGCAGCTGGTTACTCTTGATGCCGTTAAAGGTACACGATCACGCACTCCGACACCACTCACAAGTAAAAAAAAAACGCTTGCGAGGTTAAGGCGATAGAAGAGTGTGGTGAGAAACCTGCCACAACTTACAAGTATCAAAATAGCCCACCTGCCCCTCCAAACCTCCACCCAAACGCCCTCCAGCTTGGTGCTACGTCTGCCCGCACAGTGGGTCAGGCCTCCATCCAGATGCCTATTTGAACTCTAATCACATTGACAGTGTGGATACATACATGTATATATATATATACTGTATAATTATATAGGTACGTTAGAGCTGACTGACAAATCGGATGGAATGACTCGAGCGATATCCCATGATTCAACATGTCGAGCATCGGGTTATATGACAAACACGCTGGCTGGCTGACTTGACTCCTCTACTGGTTAAGTAATAGAAATACACAGTTTGCACTGACAAAAGCAGCCACGACATCCTCACGGTTTCCTTCTACAAAGGTACAAAAAAGACACACACACACAAAGAAATGATATACAGTGAGCCCCACCTCACCCGGCGTCAATATTAAGTAGCTGGAAGTTGAACGCATGTGTAGTAATTAAGGAATGGATTAGTGCAATAGAACAAGGAAGTGAGGACTAGAAGCGCTGACGGAGAGGAGTGAGGGTGGAGACGGGAATTCTGGCTTGCGTGAGACATCCTTTGGTTTATCTTGGCAGAGAGGGGGTATTGAGCTGTATCGGCGATCAGAAAAACAATCGGGAGCTAATGTCATCCGCCTTTCTTTTGGAGAGAGGGTGCACAAATGCCAAGCGCATCACATCTAAGCTGACAAATTCATGCTTTTCTCTTTGCCGAGCGAACAGCCAACGAAACTTTTTGCTGTAAAAATGTACAAAAGATGTTCTCCACTATTTTCAGACCTTTTACTGTTTGTAAGAGAGCCACGTAGACTGAACCAAACCCTACTTCCAAGGACTGCAGGTGCACCCTGTTCTACCGCTTCAGTGTTTGATGTGGCGAGACGTAGCTGCCTGAAGCTCTCCCTGCAAGTCATAAGGCAAGTCACAGGAGTAAATGTGAAAAAGTATACACGACACCACCAAAAACCCATAAGGGAGCCTCTTCTTCAAGTAGCTGAGATTACAGTTTGCTTCGACATCTTTCACCACGTGTGTTTATTTTTTTACTGGTTCGAATCTATCGCGAGACATTTTAGTGTCACTGGTCCGTACTAAACAAAGTTAAAAGAGCCCTGCTCTAGTTTGCTCGAGTCTAGTAGGGAAAGGACTGTCTCACGAACCCCGTTCAGGTGCAATCATTTTAGTTTTGCGCAGCTCATCACTTGAGATGAAAAGGTTTCGGTCAGTGTCAGGAGAAGAGAAGCTGCTTGTTTTGGTTTTGATTGCCTGAAAGCTTCCTTAAAAAAACTAAACAAAAAAAAAAAAACATCACACATGGCGACAGTTATCCATTCACCCCGGAGTCACACTTGCTCTCCATTCTCTCTGACACGCACGCGCAGACTCATGCGGGTTCGAAATCGGGAGAAATGAGACGACACTCTCTATTAGCTGCTCCTTCACTCTCGCTGCTTGAGCACCGTTAACGCCGAGCGGACAGCGCAGGCCTGTGTTCCCCAGCAGCGCCTCTGTGCCGGACCATCCCTGAGCCACTGGCTTACAAATGGAACAAACATGATTGTTGTGCTAAGACGCTTGAGGGGAAACACAGTCCTGACAGCAGCCCAGCTCGGCCTGGCGTTCAGCAATTCTGGCAGGGAAGCGATTGGAGGCTGAAACCTCAGAGTGTGGTGGAAGCTTTTAAAAATTAAAAACAAAATCTGATCTGAAGAATGAATTATCACTCCTTTCTCTTCCAAAACCAAAACCAGAAAACATTGGTGCTCTGTCTACCACATTCCAGCTAAAGGGATCTGTGCTTCGTATTGGCCCAATAGACAACCTCACCCCATCACCACCCCCTTCCCTCTGATTGTGAGGTGCTCACTGGATAAAAACAAAACAAAACAAAAAAAGTCCCTCAGCCCCTTCACTCCCTCTTCTTTGTGCGGGATGGGGCGGTGCTTCATTGACGATTAATTCAAAAGGTGCAACAGCCCTCCACCCTCTACTGCAGATTCTTCAAGATGCGACCGTAACGAAAATCGTAGACGTGCCGGCAGAGATACACCAACTCGGGGTCGACGTCTGTGGGCACACAGCGGTGGGAAGGAGGGGCAAATTCGGGGCGGCAGGGCACCATACTGGCACTGCCAGGCGGGGCACCTTCAGCACGCCGCTTCACCAAGGCACAAAATCTAGGAAGGGAGAGGAAAATGAATTAAAAGGCAACTTTCCTGCTTCTCTGCCTTCATTTTCTTCTTTTCACAAAGGTTGTCACGGTAAGTGTTCATGTTCCTGCAAATTCATTAACAGTTGTAGTGTCACCAGTGTGTGATTTAAAAAAAAGCTTCCACGTGTCGTCAAAGCTGAGCTGTTCATTTCAAACTTCAAACCTTGTGAAAAGACTTTTTCTTCTAGCAACAATTACCGTGTTCGTTACTTACCTACAGTACTGGGCTAGTGGGAGAACATAGCATCTGTCTTCTATGCAGGCCACGCTATTTTCATCCTGATGCCGAGAGGCGAAAATCTCATTCTGAAATCAACAGCAGGTGTGAAGAGTCACATCTCTGTTAAGCGTTTCCTATTGTGCTCGGCGAATAATGACAAAATTACACTTTTGTACTAAGAGCACAGTGGGAACTATAATTGTTCATTAGCAACAGGATTTTGCCTTTTTGTTTCTACCTTATGTACTGCCAAAGACACACACACAAAATCCTGCTCTGTTCAACACGTGCCATTGTAAAAAGAACATTTCTAGAAGTAAAATCGTTTATCTTTCCTGTTCTTGGCTTGTGCACGTCTGAGGTCAGAGAGATATCATTTTTGGGCTTTATGGTCAGACTGAAGAGCAAACTAACTATCCACAGTTTCAGGGCAGAGCAGCGACAGTAGCCTCCTCATTGCACATAATTTTCTTACACATGTTGCACGAGCACAAACTGTTCCATCGATAAAAACTGCATTATCTTTAAACAAAGTGATAAAAATTAAATAAAGAATAAATTTCATGGCTGCGGTGGTGTGCAAAAGTCTTGGGTCACCCTTCAAGAAGAGACAGACTTTCTTATCATCTTTTAAAGTGGTCTTGAGCAACAGTTCGAGGCTTTCTAAGGATCTTTCAAAGTTTTCTTTGCTTTTTCACTCACTTTCAGTCCAGTCCTTGTACCTGACCATTTTCAGTAAATGATTAAGGTTTTTTTGTTTGTTCACACTGACCTGTGAATGATTCAAGCATAAAAAAGACACCTAACTCAAGGGATGAGCCTGTCTCGAGTCTGCACATAGCAGACAACTTAGAGAAGCACCTCTTTTACTATCAGCCTGCTGCAAAAAAACATCATTTGCTTCAATTTCTTTAGCTGAATCAAAAGACGCCAAAGATAAGACAGCTGTAAAACTGTATTTTTGCACCAACAAGATTATTCCCAAAGAGCTATTAGCTGAACATGTGACACATGTCAGCATGGTGTGTAGTATGCCTTTAAAAGATTTGAGGAAACTGGACATGTATCTGAAAGCCATGTCCTTAAAAACTGGAAAAAGACCAGACTCAGGACCCGAGAGATACATCTGGCCCTTCGGTTTTGGGGATCTTGTCATAAATGATGGAATTATGAACAGAAATCTACCATACAATACTATCTGGATTGGTAACTGTTTCTTTTTTCCATGAAATGATCCCAAACACGCTGCTAATGCAGTAAAACCATACACAGTGGAACACTGTCAGTCATGGATTGGCCTCCCCAGAGCCCAGAGCTAAACATTACTGAAGCAGTGTGGGATCACTGTAACAGAGTACAGAGAATAAAATCAGCCAACATCCAAAGAAGAACTCTGAATGTCCTTCAAGAAACCTGAACTATTATCCTTGCAAATATTTCAATAAACTGCTGCACCAATGTCCCATTTTCTTAGCTTAATATATAGAAACGAATAGTGGCTCAAGACTTTTGCACAGTGCTATACTTTATATATTTTGACTTCATCTATTCTTACACACAACACATAAGCGCACACACACACACTTCATGGTGTCATTTTTTTCCTTAGAGGATACTGATTACGTAATCCTTCGCTAATGGAGTAAATCAAATAAAGTGTTTTTATTTGATGAATGTTGATTGTACCTTCTCTTGTCTAACATACACACAGATCTGTGCTGTTACTGTTTGTCTGCACAAACATCTTGGCTCCAAATCTCTGCCTCACCTCACAGTGTGTGCTGGGATCTCTGCCTCCCTGTGTGTGCTCAGGTCGGTAGTACCAGAAAAGACTCATCATCAGCTCTCCTGAGGGATCACATTAAGACACACACACACACACACAGAGGTAAACAAGCTTGGCCATATGTTCCTCCGGTCATCCATCAATACACATGCACCACTGTATCGCATCATAATCTCCCCCCTTCTCCTGATCTTTTTTTACCTGTTTTGGGGTCCTCCCACAGCGCTGATATCTTGGCAACATATGGGAGGGATTTCTTCCTGGGGCCTGATCGTAGCAGCACAGAGTCTCTCACACGTATCACTTCACCGTCCCTCTCGACTCCTTCGTAACATTGCCGCAGGGCCGTCTCATCCTCTCCCTGAGACACACACGAGCGCGCAAACACAATAAGGAAAGATATAATTCTCATTATAAAGACAAAAAGGAATCTGTCACACAAAGCTGTATGGTCAAAACACAATTAACTTTTCCCTCAAGAGACAATTTCTTTGTCCTTGTGGAAGGCAGTTGTGTTGATGCTAAGGTTTCCACTGGTCAGGTATTTGGAATAGAGAAGGTTTTCCTTCGTTCAAGAAGCTCTCTAATATGCTGATCATCTTCATCGTACAGAGATGGACTCTCAAAAAACCTACCGCGATGAAGACCTCCCTCTCTGTGGGCATTCCAACAGGTAGCCAGCCATTAGTGGCACGTCTGCGGCTGACCCTCTTTTGTTTGGTGCTGCTGAGGCTTGGCACAGATGGCGACTCCTTTGTCGATAGCTGTGCGCGGCCCACGGACAGAGAGTCACCGGAGGGCTTGGTGCTCTTTGGGCACTCCTTGGCTAGCTTTAGCCTAGCCTGGGGCTGGTCTCGTCCAGACAGGTGGTTCAGTAGGTGGGGTTTAGTCTGCGTGGAAGTGGGCACGCTGGACAGAGGGCAGCTGGACATGGGCATGGTGGGGGGAACCAGAAGGGAAGGGTTGTGATCACCCTGAGGGGAGGGGTAACCCTCTGAAACAAAAAGGTGACAGTAACAATAAGCAAAGGAACTTCTGAACCCCATCAAATGGTAGATTGATTGATTGATTGATTGGTAATTTATTTCAACATGTGAACAATATACAAGTACATTTAGAAAAGAAATGAGAGAAAAAAAATATACTATACAAATTACATACAAGAAAACATTCTGATTAATTTACATGTTGAAAGGGAGTGGGAAGAAGTATACACTTATTTAATCCCACCCCTGTCCCATAAATTATCAGTGAATATTTAGTCAGCTTCCTTACTGATATAATTTGTAATAAAAATAGTGAACAGATTTCTGATATACTATATACTATAATATCACATCATGAATTTTTTGTTTGTTTGTTTTTAAATAGAGACATTCACTTAATTTAAATATTTTCCTTTTCTTTATAGATCGAGAAGATCATATTTTTATAACTCTTTTTGAACAGTTTTATGTTTGGACATTGCTTTAATTCCATATTCAGTTTGTTCCATAGTTTCACTCCTTGAACAGAAACACAAAAGCCTTTTCTTGTAGTACGTACCTTCATTGTTTTGAAGTTACAAAAACCCCTTAAATTATAACTTCCTTCTTTCAAAAAAAACATACTCTGAATATTACCTGGCAGTTCTTTATTTTTTGCTTTGAATAGAATTTGTGCTGTTTGGAATTTCACTATATCGTCAATTTTCAATATTTCAGACTGCAAAAATAGTGAGTTTGTATGTTCCCTATAACCTGCATTGTGGATGATTCGAATTGCTTTCTTTTGAAGAGTAAAAAGTGAATGTAATGTGGTTTTATAGTTATTGCCCCAGACCTCTGCACAATAGCTTAAGTATGGTGAAACCAGTGAACAGTAGAGAATATGAAGTGATGTTCTGTCGAATACCTGTTTTGCCTTGTTTAGTACTGCAATGCTTCGTGATACTTTGGAATGAATATATCTTACGTGAGCTCTCCAGTTAAGTTTTTCATCTGTTATTACCCCCAGAAATTTATTCTCACTGACTCTTTCAATATCAACACCATTTATTTGAATCTTTGCATTTGTATTTAAACTACTATTTCCAAATAACATAAGTTTAGATTTATTCAAATTTAATGATAATTTGTTTTTACCAAGCCAGAACTTCACTTTACTTATTTCATTAGTCATATCCTCCAATAAATTCTGCAGATCATCACCAGAGCAAAAAATGTTTGTATCGTCAGCAAAGATGACACAGCTGGCTACTTATCTTTAGCATAAGCCACATGAACCTTAAATTATATATACACACACATAATTTAAGGTTCATGTGGCTCATGCTAGATAGATAGATATATACAGTGGAACCCCGACTTACGAATACCCCGTTTCACGAAAAATTCAAATTACAAAGGGACTGAACGGCAATATTTCTGTAGTAACGAAATCCGCTGGCTCTGATTGGCTGAGCCTACAATGCCCACAAAGCCTTCCGAATCATGTGACAACCCCTCGGCTTCCGTACTAGCGCTTCGCTGTTTCACTTGAACGACGTATTGTTGTTCTAGTTAGCAATTAGCCTATAGCCTATCGTTCAGCATCGCCTCACTCAAAACGCGCAATGGGTGCTTCGATTTACGAAAGATCTTCAGGAACAAATTAATTTCGTAAGTCGCGCGGTTCCACTGTGTGTGTGTGTATATATATATATATATATATATATATATATAATTTTTTTTTTTTTTCTGCTTAAAAGTAACCTGCTTCTTTTATCAGTCTAGCTACGTACATGACACATGACACATTGTAACCGAAAACTTTACAATAAGCCTAAAGCTCCTTAGCCACACACATCTAAAGCAGTTACCTCATTCTGCAGGCAATTTAAAAGCTCATGGCAAAAGACAAAAAAGGACTACATAAAACAGAAAGGCTCCACTTGCTTGATTTCACAATTGGCTTGAGGCATATCATTTATCAACAAAGGACTCTTCAGAGTCTTTAAGTAATAGCTTTATGTCTAACTATTGGAATAAAGGTTTATTTTATAATACTGGCAAAGAAGGCTAAAAAACAGCTAAAAAACAGCTAAATCAAAGAAGTGTTATCACAAAAGAACTTGCCATCATTGTGAGCAAATCCTCAAGTGGCCTCAGAAAACCACTTAAGACGGTGATAATTAATAATCAGCAATTAATACTGAACATTTATGAAACCAAATCTTGGGGCATGGGGGTCAATCCACTCACCTGTTTTGATATTGTGCGTGCATCCACTGCATCCTGTGCTAAAAGAGCAACCCCTGCTGGTGACAGGAGCCATCGCTCTGTAGGTATACCCACTAATCCCGCAGGCGTCACCGTAACAGGGTGAAGCCACAGAATTGCAGTAGGCGGGGTGGGCTAGTCCCGATGTATGTGACACCTGCTGCCCCAGCAGCTTGGAGCCGCTCATTCGGCTAGGGCACAAACTAGATGGGGGCAAGTTAAGAGGTCGCGGGGCCATGGTGGCTGAAGTTGTTCCAGTGTGTGTGGGGTGGGCGATGTGTACGTAATAGCTGGAGAAGCAATGGTCGGCGGTGCAGAGGCAGGGGTGAGGGCTCAGGGTGAGCGCTGTGTGTGGTAGGGAATGTGTCAGCGATGGTGAGGTTACTAGGCACTCGCGCTTCACAGGGCTCATGGCTGAGTTAAGTGGCTGATCGTCTGATTCTCCATAGGGTTGCTGGCCTAAAAAGAAGGCCAAGCCGTGACAGTAGTCCATTGAGCGCTCTGCAGGAAAGCAGTAGTACGGGCTCAGCTCAGTCTCCAGCTGTTCCTCTTTCACTTTCTTCAGTGGGTATGCTAGCATACTGCGTGACTGGTAGCCCGGTTTTGTCAGTCGATGGGTGCAGCCACCCGTTTCCCACTCCACCTTTGGCTCAAAGCCTGCCTTCTTGCAAGCTGTGCAGCCACTGTGCAGGGGAGGGATCTTTTTCCCCTTCTGCTTTTGTGTGCGTCCCTTGTGCTGAAGTTTGGCCCTCGAGTGCGACTTTTGGGTCGGGCCCACGACGGGAGCCTTGCAGTCTGAAGTAACAGTAGCTGTGGGTGCAGCCTTTGCTCTTTGTTTACTGGTAGCAGAGGAACTGGTTAGCTTCAGCAGGGCTGCGGCATTAAGTCCAGCCAACCGTCTGGGTGCAGGAGCGTCAAGGCACTCCTGACTCATCCCCAAACTTTCATCCCCTCGGCTAACTTTGGCCCTCTTGGCAGGCTTAGAGCTTTGGTACGCTTCAAGTTCATGAGATGTGGAGCCTTTAGTGTTGGTCCCTCGCAAAGCCTTAAGACCTCCGCAGACACCACCTCTCACTGGATCTGCATCCAGGAAAGCCCCTGCATTTATGGGTTCCTCCTGTCTCTTGGCCTGTTTGGCTGCTGGTTGGGGATCAGTGGCTCTTTCTAGTAGCAGGCTGTTTACCGCCTCAGCATTGAGAGAAGCCAGTCTCCGCTTGCGTGGCTGAAAGACTCCCAACCGAATACTCTTGCTATAACTTCCACTGCATGATTTTAATTTGTTTTTTGGTGACGACTTCTCCTCTTTTCCGTCACTGCTTTTCCTTTTTTTGGACTTGGATTTGTGAGATAATCGTCTGCGGCCATCCTTTCCTTTACTTTCCTTAGACCTCTGCTTTTCACGAATGTTTTCCTCCAGTCGGGTCAGGAGGACATGGCAACTGAGTCCTTCACTTTCTGAATTCCCAGCCCTCCCTCGCAAAGGGTACATTTTCCTGTCCCGTTTCTTGACGTGCCTCCGGTCCACCTTTCTTTTCTGCTCTGATCTTTCTGTTCTTTCCCTCTTGTCATTCATCCTCTTGGCCATGTTTCTGTCTTTTTTAGTGACCTCGCTTATCTTCTTTGTCCTGCCAAATCGCAGTGTGCGCTCAGGCCAGGCGCCGTCCATGGCACCACCATGTGGCCAAAGGCAGCTGTTGTCCCACCACTCTGGACTTTGGTTGTGCCCAAGGGAACCCTTCTGCCTTGCGTGAGTCATCACATGCTTGTCTATGTGGCCTAGAGAGAAGAGATGAACAAGTGGTCAAAACTCCACTTTTGTGCTGATTTTCTACTCTTACACAACAGATCTCAACCAATCCCTGGCCTTAACTCAGTAAGGGTTAGTCGTAGGGTGTCGTAGTATTTTAACCACTTTCTAAACAAGAATATATTTTAAACAAAGTCTTATAAAGTATTGTGCAAGTCTTAAGCCTTTCCTCTGTTATATTATTGGCAAAGACCAAGGAACTGATCGTGGACTTCAGGAAGACCAGGAAACACTTGACCCCTGTTTCAATCCAGGGGGTCAGTGTTGACATTGTGGAGGACTATAAATACCTTGGAGTACACATTGACAATAAACTGGACTGGGCTAAAAACACCACAGCACTTTACAGGAAGGGCCAGAGTCGTCTCTATTTTTTGAGGCGACTGAGGTCCTTCAACATCTGCCAGAAAATGCTGAGGATTTTCTATGAGTCTGTGGTGGCCAGTGCGATCCTCTATGCTGTTGCATGCTGGGGGAGCAGGCTGAGGGTCGCAGATGCCAACAGACTTAATAAACTGATCCGTAAGGCCAGCAATGTTGTGGGGATGGAGCTGGACTCCCTCAAGGTGGTGTCGGAGAGGCGGATGCTGTCCAAGATAAAGACAATGTTGGATAACACCTCCCACCCACTCCATGACATGTTGGTCAGTCACAGGAGCTCGTTCAGTGAGAGACTGAGATTACCGAAAAGCACCACTGAACGACACAGGAAGTCATTCCTGCCTGTGGCCATCTCCCTGTACAACGCATCCACTTAACACACTGTTTGCTGCTACAACTACACATGTTTCTTTTCCAAATATTTATTTATAAGTGACTTATGTATGTATGTATGTATGTATGTATGTATGTATGTATGTATGTATGTATATATATGTATATATTGTACTATTCTTAGTTAGCGTATTGTCTGTCTTGTCTTAATGTTGGTTTAAAATGGAGCACTGTAACAAAAAATAATTTCCTCCAGGGATCAATAAAGTATTCTGATTCTGATTCTGATTCTGATTATGCAGGAGAATTGGAAATAGGTGAAACAATTTATACGAACATGAACAAATCTGGTACAAACACCTTTATTCTTCAACATAAGCTAAACTCTCTTAGGCAAGCTTTCTTATGGTTTCTTCAGACTTCTTCTTGAAGGACGTTCAAAACTCTTGTTTGGCTGCGTTCCATGTGCTTTTCAATCCAGGTATGCTTTAACTTCACTGGCAGTGTGTTTGGGATCATTGTCATGCTGAAAAAAAAGCCATTTCCAATCAGATGGTATTGCATGGTGGATTCAAATCTGATGATACTTCTTCTACATTCATAATTCCTTTTGAAATTTTTCACAAAATTCCCCAAACCACTGGCTGAAATTCAGCCCCAAACCATGACAGAGACTCCACTGTGTACTGATGCCTGTAGACACCAGAGTTATTATAGTTTGTATTTTCTAATTAGGTTTGATTTTTATTTAGTTTTGATTTTTGCTTTTAATTCGGTTTAGTTTCAGCTAGTTCCAAAAGTGAGTTTCCTCATTTGAGTTTAATTTTCGTTGTGTTACAATGTTTCGTTTTAGCTTAGTTTCTATTAGTTTCAGTGTTAATTTTAGTGTTATTATTATTGTATTGAGGGTATATGGTAAAGGCAAGATTTAGGAAACTCAGAAACACTATTATATTAAAAACACTGAATAAAAACAAGCCTCACAGTCTTCGCAGAAATCCAAAGTTCCAATAAATACATCCATCAAAGCCTCATAAGGCAAGTTTTGATTAAAGCTTGACCAACCTAACAAATACCAAAACTAGGGATATTTCTATTTTATTTTCCTTTTTTTTTTAGTTACTTTTCACTAAATAAATTCAGTTCGTTTTAATTATTTTCAAATGTCTATTTTTTTTTTTAAATTTTAGTTAGCAAATGTTTTTCACATCTGGTTTTAGTTAACTCACTGCTGTACCTCTCTCCTGAACTCCTCTGTACATATTGATTTGGGCCAAAAGTTTTACATTTGGATTCCTCACTCTGTAAGACCTGTTACCACTTGGATAACATGACACAAGAACTTTAGTCTTCTCTCTGTTTCCCTCCTTTAAGAACAGCATCTTGACAGCTACCCTTGCACTGACATCATTTCTGATGAGGCTTCAGTGAACAGTAGATGGGATAAACTGAAGGGCCACTGAAGCACCTCTCAGGTCCTGTGTCAGCTCTTTCTTTCCTGCTTCTTAAGGGCACGACCTCCATCTACTGTAGACACATTTGCCACTTTTTATTTTGCCCACCACTTGTCCAGTTTCCTCAAACACACTGCACTTTTTAGCCAATAGTTCTTTGGGAATCACCTTGTTGATTTGAAAATACAATTTTATGCCTGTCAAACTGTGATATCTTTGGCACTTCAGCTACTGGGAACAAATTATGCATTTCTGCAATAGGCGGCTAGTAACAAAGTGCCTAAAAGTACAATTTAAAACTGGTTCTTTGCCAAGTTGTTATGTGTAGACACAACACGGGTTAGGGTGTCTTTTTTAAGCTTGAATGATTCATAGGTCAGTGTTAAGAGGCTAACAAAACTTTCTCTGAAAATGGTCAGGACTGGACTGAAAATGAGTGGTGAAACAGTCAATGTCCAAAAAAAAAAACTTGCGAAAGGCCAGGTTTTAAAAAAAAATGACAAGGAAGTCTGGCTCTCCTTTAAGGGCAGCCCAAGACTTTTCTACAGTACTTTACATGAACCTTTACCTTGTAGTTCTTAGTTAGGCTTTTCCATTTCGGCAAAAAATCCATACAAAAGGGCGAGTGCTACCACGAGGCTATCTTTGCCCAACAATATAGAGGTTACTAGTGACATGGTGGATATTGGGAGGTAGCTCACAATATAAAAAAGACTTCCCTGTCAACAGTAATTCAAATCATTTACCAAAAAAACTTTAACTGGATCCATAGAGATCTATTTCAGCCCTTGAGTTCTGCCACATTGCGCGGTCAGACCAGGCAGTGTTATGCTGTGTAGTAGGGATGACACTGAGACCAAAGATTACTTCAAATGTTTTCAACAGTCATAACTTAAGACGAGACAAAGCTAGACAGGATATAAAAAAAAGAACCAAAAAACCCAGCAGAAGTCAACAAGCCACACACAAAACAAAGATACCGACTATCTTGCATAAGCCCTCAGCTTAGATTTAAATCCAACATCTGATTCAATACATAAAGAAACTTAATGATGAATAGATTCAGCTGAACGGTTTTGTAATCAGATCATATGGCAAGCTGCAGCTTTTGTGCGTGTGCCTGGGATCTTCTCATTATGACGGGTTTGTGTCGCACTGGAGAAACTGATGCACTGTGCCATTCATTCACTGTGCTCATTGCCTTATCACCACATGTACACACAGCAGGCAAGCAGCAGCTTGTTAAGGCCAATTGTTTAGTCTGCAGTGTTTAGTCTGGCAGGAAAATGTCAAAAAAATCATCTTTGACCACAATAAGTGCAAGTGAGAGAAAAATAAGGCAAATAAATTGAAGCCCATTTAAATGTGACACTTTTAGCCGTTTTAAATTGGATGGTGTCCAGCTTCCCATTACTTTTCTAAGCGCCCGTGTTATGTAAAGAAAGAGAATCTTTCCATCTGCAATACAACACAATATGTGATGATTCCCAAAGCCCACCATGAAATCATTTAACAATTAAACCTAATTAGCATCAGCCAGAAAGTGTTTGCGGAAAACTCTCCCTGCGCTCAGCGTAAAACTGCAACACAAACAAGCAGAGAGTGACTCACACACTGTATGTTTGCGTTTTAAAATAATGCCCGTACAGAGATCATTACTTTTCCTTTTTAGTGTTTGGGGAAAAGGTAAAGATGCACGATCGTGTACCAGCTAATGAGCCGGGTTAAACTTTTAAAGACCAATATCTCCATTTAATAACCCTGCAGACACATTCTGCACCGCGAGGAAAAGAAACCAAGACACAATTAGAAGTTTTCCATCATTGGGCGTTCTTTTTTGTTAATCAAATAAAGGTTTTCTTTTTCCCGACCCACAGGAGCTTCTTGTCCTACACCATATTTTCCATAATTAGCTATAATCGGATAATGAAATCCTCCTTAATGACGATTGATACGCATATTTACAGCTGCTGCTCGTCTCTCCATTCTCCTCGCTTTAAAAGGTGCAAGGATACTGGCTTTAAAGTTTAAACATTTCCCCAAATGAGCTTTAGATCAGAATGATTCTATTGGTTACCCGCAGTATTATCAGAGTTAAGCTTTTTAATGTTTTCCCCAGTTTATTCTACATGGAGCCAAACAGGCATCTGTTCAGATGAGTGTGCCTGCGCTCGGCGGCGAGAGGCCTGATGGTTGATGCAGATTTCTCTGCGGTGCGAAAACGTTCGAGGCCAGAAACTTCTATCCCAATAGATGACTCGCTAACAGTAGAAACCCGACAAGATTCTTCTAACATGTTGGATTTTGTCGGCCACAATCTGACTGGGCTTGCGCAGCCTCAAGGCGGTCCAACACTCCAGCGTGCAAGAGATCCTGGCAGTATCAAATCCGATTTTAGCTCAAGGGCTAATGAAAACTGAAGACAACTTTCTGACTCAGTGATTAATGTGACATTAGAGGAGTTTAAAACATTTCCATGTTACACTCCTCACAAAGAGCTTTTGTCTTGATAAAAGTTAAAAACCATGGGCGCGATAAGCTCAGATATGGCTTGTGTTTGCGTGTCTTCCCAGTCTTTGCTGTGGCAAAGGTTGCTTTACTTCAGGCTGAGCTTATCAGACAAGATGTAATCGGTTTAATGGTGTTACCTTGCTGGCTGAACCAGAAATTCAATACCTGAAAGACAAACTTCAAATCTAAAATTTGGTGGTGCTGTTACTTCATATTTGATTTGCTTTCAAGATTTTAAAAAATTGTTAAGTGTCACTAAACCTGTTAGAATGAACGATCTGTCGGAGTCCAGATTAAAAGCAAAGCATTTATCCTGATTCTGCAATTTTTCCATCAGATGTGGGGTCACTGCTGAGAGTTGTAGGTGTGGAGACGCTGCAAGGAATAACCTGCTTCATATTATCTTGTGCAGCAGCCTTCTGGCAGAACGGCAATTTGGTTCTTTAAACACAGTTAGGTCCGGTGATCCGCAGGAAGTAATTTCACATCTGCTGGGAGATCAATGACCCGGCACTCCATCTCTAATTGGTTATAAACAGATCATAAGATCCTCTCAGCAATTATACAGAGAACACACCAGGATCTTTTTTTTTTTTTCGTTTAATGATGAGACATGCATGATTTCTCAGGACTCTTGTGACTCTGGGTGTAAAAGAGCAAACCAGATGGCTTTTTTTGTAATGATGATTAAACAGCATCAAGCTACACAACTGATATCGAGTCAATAAGTGTGAGATATGCGTCGGCCTCCAACGTCAACCGTTATTAATAAACACAAAGCAGACAAAAGGCTAAACGACAAACAGCAAAGCGTGTTAACGCTGAGCATTAAAGTTCACTTCTCAATTTCCTGGAGCACAAATGCGAAGCAGTGCAACTGCCTCGCCGTATGACTTTGTTAATCCTAACACAAACCCAATCACAGGTGAAAAGCTGAGACCAGCTTTCAGAATACGACGTGAAATCTGATAACTCGCCACAAGATCACACCAACCTGACTCAAGGTTAAAATCAAAGTGGATCTCAGTGTGATGAAAGACCAGAAAAAAGGAGCTCATCTGTGGGAGTAACACCATTCTTTACCCTCGATGTAAACATAAACTATCAATGACTAAATAGTTAAATACTACTAAAACAATATGATGCAATTGTAAACAGATACAAGTGTCTGTTAGTATAAGCTCCTGTGATACATACAGCTGGGCATAAACAGTTAATAAATGTTTCAAGAGCAATAACAGTATAAGATCATTAATAAATAACTATTATAGGATATTTATATGTTGGGTTATTGCTGCTTCACAGCTTGCTATAAAGTATTCATGAGCATGTTGAGCAGATTTCTGAGGAGTCTGATTGGCTGGGAACATTAACTTTTAGCAACCAGTTTAACTAAACACCTTCTTTTCTCTGTGTATATTATTTGACAAGTCAAATGCCTTAATAATGACTTAAATAATAATTACAGCTGTGAGGCCGGTAGCTCGAGTCTAAGGATCTGAGCTGTGAAGGGGTAAAAAAAAAAAAGAGAGAGAGAGAGAGAAGACCGCAGGCAGAGGAACTACAACCAAAGTTGAGAGTGTAAAAGTGAGGAAGTGAGAGAAGAAGAGAGAGACATCTCTTCTGTGAGGGGGGGGGGGCAGTCTGTACAAGTGTAAAAAGGACAGCAGAAAGCCTCGCTGTTCTGTTCTACAGACTGACAGCAATCTAAGAAAATCTCTTCATGAAAATCTTTAAACTTGTCAGGATTATAACAACTAGTCCAGCCTTACAAACCCCAGCCTGTGCGGCTTGATGTTGCCAAGCAACTCAGACAGAAATTCAGCAGCGCTGGGAGTAATTACGGCATTTAAAATAGAAAATCCAAATTAGCTATACGTGTAAATAAATGAATAATATTTATAGTTGGATTACATGGCATTTTATGTGTTAGTGGCAATGCTAAAAGCCTCTGAAGTGTGCCCTTCAAGTGTACACTTGAGAATAACTGTCATGCGCTATGAAAGCTAGCCAAAGCATCACTTTTTTATCCCTAAGGGCCTGAGACAGGGGTGGGCAATTAATTTTCCCCAAGGGGCCACATAACAAACTGGGACTGTTGTGGAGGTCCACACCAAAAAGCTTGCAAAGGCATAAAAATAATATTCAGCTGAGCTCAGTTTGGCTTATTATTGGTGTGTGTGGAGGAAATTGTATCCGTTACCTTGGCAAAAGCAAAAACAAAAAAACTAATGAAACCTTGAGTGACCATCTATTTAACTATCCTGCAATATCTTGAAAAATCTTTGTTTTTTCTGGCCCAGAAAAAGTGTGACTGACCCTTTTGCACTAAAGGCAGTTCACGCTGTGTTACACAAATCTATTTCCAGCCACTTGAAAATCTGCCCATTGTTAAAACTGTTAAAAAAGTCATTTTATTTCAGTTCTAGAATTTTTTTCCCACCCTTAGCTGTAGCAAAACCTTCTTTGGGGGATGCCCTGAAATTTCTGCTGGAAAAAACACACCACAAACATAACAGAAGAAATACAGCACTAAATAAAAAAGAAAGAAAGCTAAATAATCAAGCTTTTAAGACCAGTTAGTGATTAACTTTAGCACAATAATATTTTTGCAGCACAATAAATGAAAGAACCGGATTCTGGAAAGGAGAAAAGTTCAAGCACTCTTCCCTTCTTCCCCTGAAACTAACTCTTGGATAAATTAAATTTTAAAAAAATTACACTCCTCTTAAAATTCACGCTCCAAACATTTCCGACAGTCCCCCTTTTTTCCACCTTTGCAATGAAATACTTCAAAATTCTCGCCTCTTCAAATTCAGGGGAAAGAAATCACCTCGTTTTGGATGAGCAACTCAAAGCTCAAGTCAAAACAAGGACACTAAAACGGTCAAAGAAACATTGCATTACAGCCGCCCAATAAGGCAACACCAGATAGGACACACCTTGCAGATCACTTGGTTACCACAGTTGTGCTGGGCACGTTCATAAAGGGCTCATCAGCCTGCATCAAAACCTGTAATTACACCGCTCTCTTTTATTTTAAAAAAAATGCTCTTGCCTTGAACTTTTAGGCAGAGCCACAAAACCCCACAGAGCATCCATCAAAAATAAATAACCAGCTGGGTAAGGTGGCTGCTGGGATCAGACTGAGAGCTTCTTATTTTACATTTTCCGTGTCGGGGCCGGTGGTGACGGGCAGGTTCAACACGAGGCGCTGACATGATGGGGGTTTTTTTAGGGGGGAGGTTGGGGGTTGTTGTTTCAAGAAGAGATAAAAGCCTGAGAGAATCTGAAACATTGCGTTACTGTTTTGGCTTTCTTCCGAGACAGTCGGAGCTTTAACACCATTGGCAGGGATGTCGAGGGCGGATTGCTAGATATGCATGCCTGGATAGATTTGTAATAAGTGCGTTAATATATATATATATATAAATTTATATACAGTGGCCGTGGAATACAGTATGATGGGATACAGTACAGCCTGACGTAGCTGCCCATCTGAAGTAGCCAGCCAGGCTCTAAATACGGGTTGAGGAAGGGAGGGGAGTGGAGGGGGGGTTGCTACCAGAACACACAAACACACACACCAAGCAAAAATAAAGGGCAGTCACCCCTCCTGATCACATTTTCTGACCGGATTCCCGATCAGCGACGCGGTGGCTGTTCCCGATCCCAGTCCTAGCTGAGAGCTGTGAGGTTATGGCACGTAGCAGCAGCCCCGTGTGTCGCTTCTGGTGCACGAAGCGAAAAAATAATAATAAAAAAAGGCTTCTGCGCTCCTTCTCTGGACGGCTGGGCAGTCGGAACACAACTTCAAACATTCACAGCCAGATAGCACCCCCTCCCCAAAAAATACATGTGTGTTTAAAAAAAAGATCGAGGTGGTAACTTACGGCTCGCCGCCACGCTTCCTCCAGCAGAGCCGGGAACCGTCGAACAAATCTGCGGGGAAGGACGGACAAACGGACGGATAGTCGGGGAAGAGCGAGCGGGTGGGGGTGTGGGAGGGCTGGGGAGGGGAGGAGAGACGGAGCCGGACTGGTGCGATGGCAGAGCTCCGTAACTGGGAGAGCTGGGTAGGAGTGAAGCGAAGAGAAGAGAGAGGGGACGTTCAGTGGCGCTGCCTGTGAGATGTGTGCGTGCTCTTCCTGGTTGGGTTTCCACCGATTGGCAGAAAGTTAATCTGAACCAGTTCCCATACGGACCAGCCTCGCTCGCCACCCCCCCCTTCTTCTCCCATGTCGGACAAACATGCAGAAAACTAAATAACTGCAGTACGCGAGGTAACTTGGGTCCATTACATAAAACACACAATGAAAAGCGATGGACGTTAGGCTACTGCCGCCCCCCTCCTTCCTCCCCACTATACCACCGCGCGGAGCCTCACCCCTGTCATCTTATCGTGACCAAAACACGCCAGACTGTTAAAATACGTCCAGAGACATTTCTCATTAAGATTGAACAAGGACGTGGCCATGAGTCAACAGTGTTCCGTGTGGTGGATGTGAGATATGAGGTTTAACTGAGGTTCTTTAAGTTATGGAGATGTAAAGGGGATTAAACCCGTCTAAAGCTCACTTTAATTCCCGACTTTTTTGTATTAAAGCAGTTTTTATTAACATGCAGGCTTATAAGGTTCAAAGTTAAACTCCACTTTGTCTACACAAAAATACATCTTTAAATCAAGCTCATGCAGGACCTTCATTTTTCATTTAATTGTCCATAAAGAGCTGAGACCAGAGAAGCCAATTAGACTGCAGTGGGTAACACCCATCTACCTTCTCCATAAGTTTGAAAACTTCAAAAAGTAAGGGGTACCCTCTCTGCTTTTTTGCCCCATCTCTGTCCCTGCTGTCATGGGGGAAAGTGCAAAAACAGAGAACCAAACAACCAAGGCACCAAACACACACCTGAATCCTAACAACACAAATCTGGGTGATTGAGGATGTTTGTTTGTTTTTATCTGTTTTTCCACCTTTTTCAGCTACTTTTCTCCCTGGTTATCAAATTTGTTTTTTTAGTAAGCATCCATAGAGCAAACACATCTCTTCTGCAGTCCTTTGTGAAACTCAGCAGTTGAAATGGTGGCACAAGGGTTAAATAATATAAAAGTACAACACCTGATCAGTCTGCATCTGGTGCACCGATATAGCCTCTTTACACTCACCCTGATGTGTATGTCTTTAAAACTGCAGGGGGAAAATCAGGCATGCTCCAAACGGGAGGTCCGAAGCTCAAACGGTGCTAAATGTTCCACCCACATGTTTCTTCACTTCTAGGAAAATTTAAGCAAACTCCACCATGCACAGTTACGGATCCAACTATAAGCACATATACTGTCATTTGCAGACAAATTACTGGAATACTCTAAAATCTATCTCACTAGACTCCTGCATTCAAAACTGAGACATTTATATTTGAACTGACTGATATGTATATGTGTTACCAGTGTAAGCTAAACTGTTAGATCAAACCAAGGTCATCACATGAACACGTGAGCTAGTGCATTTTTAAAAAGTGCAGCAGCAGGTTTTCACATAAAGCTAATCTCTAGTAGTGTAAATACTTATTTAAAAAAATTAATAATAATAATTAATTAATTAATTAGTTGCTACATTTAAAGTAAGCTTGTCTGCTGATGAGCTTATACTTTATGTGTAAATTTAAATAATTAAACTATAGCTGGGAATTAAACTACACAATTAAAATGTTTTTAAATTATTTTTCCTTTCATCACAGCCTCAAAAATTATATCTGCTGCTCCCTAGCCCCTTTCAGATATTTCAATTATCACGACACACTTTTATTAAAAAAGCAGACTCTTCATTTTTCTATTAATTTAACGAGTGTTTGACTGCTTAAAAACATAGTTCATCTATTGTTATTTTATCTGTCTGTACAGAGTGTCTGCTGGTGTGTTTTTCTCCTTCCACTGAGGCTCCAGAAAGCTTAAAAAACTGTTGAATTTTTTTTTTTATTTTTGGTTATGCAATCTGAAAGAATCAGAACCTGACATAAGAGCACCTGCTTTGCTACTTATTACAAACAACATACTTATTTAATGGCAAGAAATGGTAATGAAAGGCTGAAAGAGGCTGAATCACACACACACACACACACACACACACACACACACACACACACACACACACACACACACACACACACACACACACACACACACACACACACACACAGCAAGAGCTGAATACAAAGTTATTACATCAATTGAAACCCTCTACAGGAAGCCTGTCACAGGCCAGTCTTTCCATTGCTGTAGAAAAGTCGAGTCAAGTGGCCGTCACATTGCGCAACATCAGATAATCAATACCTCAACTTTTCAAGAGAGGCTTATCCAATCAGATGCATTGTTCTTTAAAAAACTAATCAGGTATCATTTGTCAGGAAGACAATTTGCATTTTCTAAAAGCCACTTGTGGAGAGTGAAGATTTGATTTGGAAATACCGCTCGGACACAGAAGTAAAACCTAAGAAGGTTGGTATTGATTGGTTCACCAGAGGGAAAAAACAGCACGATCATCCACTGGAGACTATATTCAAACACTTTCTGTTTAAAAGTGAGTAAAGTAACTTTGAGTTATTTTTAAAGCACTTTTAGAGTCAAGAAACAGTCACTAAGTGCTTTACAGGGGTAAATCGAATAAAGAAAGTAAACACAAAGAAGCAGAAAAGGTTAGTTATTGGTCTCCTTTTGGAAAATGGAAGCTGTGGTCACCTTAGGTTTACTAAAAATCAACTAAATTCTAACTGGGTGGTTTTTTTCAGCAAACAATAAAGCAGGAAAATGCCAAGAGAAACCTGCAGCTCCTTTACTGCATAATCATATCCACAGGAATTGGAAGCAGCGGAAGGATTCAATACCCAAGGCCGGCATTCTGCAAGAACAGCGTGCAGGTATGTGTTCTAGTTGGGTGCCATTTAATTTCACCATTTTTATAGCAATGAATCAAATGCATCCTCCAGAGCAGCAAATGAGAACGCACCATGAAGGATTTAACCACTAGCTAGAGCAATTGATAATATTAGCTGGACATGTCTTTAAGGGACTGTGGGAGAGCAGAGCAGAGCTAAAAAGAAAAGTCAGTACTGGACATCCAACAGGTGGCCAGATACGTCTTACATTATGAATTAACCAAGTTGAAAAACTTTTTAAATCAGGCACCCAATTGAATCACGGATCTCATAGAGGCAGACAGCTGCACACACTGATCCTTGCACCCATTATTACTTCAAAAAGAAAAGCTCACTCCAAATATGTGACCCCAATTTGAGTATGCAGTTAAGAAAATTAATAGATGGACACAATATAGCCAAAAAAGCCATTTAGGACTATTTATTAACAATGATGAACAAATGGACCAAATAACGATCGGATGCTGCTTTTACCATGGCGACAGCACTTCTCCAGATCAAATGTTAAAATTGTCTTAGATGTTAAGGCTCAAATCAAGTAGAGTTCAAAGATGAAGAAGCTGAAAAGGCAGAATTTGTGAAGAGTGTCACTTCAAAGTTACAGTTTTGGTTTGCTCGCTCTCTCGTTCCTTTGAACATATAATATCTACCAGTCAGAGTGGCTTATGAAGACATAGCAAGCTGCACTACCGGCAGCTATTACAAATGTACCTGAAACTGTAAACAGACACATCCTTTTGTCAAAACACTTGGCGAAAAAAATAAAAATTTTAGTTTAAAACCATCAGACTTAATGTTTTATTATGCACACTGGTTCAACGTCAGTTACCCTTACAGCCGAGTGCAGAAAGCAGATTTAGTCGGTCCTCGGTGGTTCAGTAAACAGAATCAAAAGAGCTCGTTTGAGTCCGTTTCACTGCGGTTCTTTTCATTGTATTGGTGAGCCTCAAGTACAGAGATGGAGGCCAATTATTGAGCCAACCCAGCAAACTACTTCATCTTTTTACTCTGACTGTAAGAACAGTGGGTGGTGATTTTTGTTCTGTTGGTTTTTTTGTTTTGTTTTTTTCTCATGAAGAAAAGCAAAGCTGGTCAGACGCAGGAGGAAACAAACCCCAGTCCTTACGGTCCAACGTGGA
Source organism: Copadichromis virginalis (assembly GCF_057382275.1). Classification (NCBI taxonomy): domain Eukaryota; kingdom Metazoa; phylum Chordata; class Actinopteri; order Cichliformes; family Cichlidae; genus Copadichromis; species Copadichromis virginalis. The sequence continues at coordinate 4,743,629 of NC_140632.1, read as the reverse complement.
TCTAAGTGTTAGCTACTCCAAAGGCCTGCACACAATTCAATTCAATTTGTTTTATGTAGCGCCAAATCACAACAGCAGTCCCCTCAAGGTGTTTTATATCGTAAGAACACACAATGATACAGCGAAAACCCCAACAATCAGACAACCCTCTATGAGCAAGCACTTGGTGACAGTGGGAAGGAAAAACTCCCTTTAAACAGAAAGAAACTTCCAGGAAAACCAGGCACAGTGAGGGGCAGTGTTGCCAGTTTGGGGGTGAGGGATGGGAGACAGGACAAAAGACACAGATATTAGTAATACCTAACGATTAAATGCAGGCTGGTGTATAAACACCAAACATAAAAAAAATAAATAAAAAAAAAAACACTGGGAAGGCCCCAGCAGCCTAGAACTACTCCCTATAACCGAGGGAGGGTTCAGGGTCACCTGATCCCGTCCTAAAAAAAAAAAGAAACATTTTAAGCCTAATGATAAACACACACATACACAATTCAACTTGTTGGGTCATTAAAATTTCATACAGATGGCAGGCATAAAAGTGTCAGAATGACTGGACACAGAGAGTGGCGGGGCACTGAAAATGAATTCAACGATTAGGGCAGGGCTTCTGTCGTAAAAACGCCAACATGGGTTAATTATTAAATTAAGCACTAACCGTAAAAGGGTGGCGCCACGCATATTAACACTTGCAATAATGGGCATTAATGGGGTAGAAAAGAGTCCAGCAGATGCGATTAATCTAACACAGCATATAGGTAAAAGGGTTCCTTCAGGACAACGACAGCAAACGAGCATAAACAAGCCTCTCCCAATGAAACCGAGCAACCGTGACAGTAATCTGGCTTGTCATTGGAAGGCGCTCCTGTGTATAACTACTCAGACGGCAGCCAGTGTAAACACATATGGGCACACAAAGTATTTGACTGTCACACTCAAATGAAATTCAATTTACAGCCATTAACAAAGGTCAGGACCAAAAAAACAAAACAAAAGAAAAAAGATACACAGAGGGATTTTTCAGAGACTGTTTGAGCCCTCTGTTTTTGCAGTATCACAGTTTACACTTCCCTAGTCGAGTCCAATCACACATCAGTGCAAGTAAGAACTGGATATTGTAAACAAATGACATAAAAAGCTGAGGTCCTCTATATAAAAAGTAAAAGGCACATAAGTAGTACATGCAAAGTAAAAGTACTCGGTCCCTGTGGCTATTATCACAGTTCTAGTTTTTCCTGTTATAGCCGGTCAAGGTGGAGCTACTGTTTTGCAGTTGTATACACAGGCAGGTATTTTTATTATTATTAGTATTATTTATTTATTTTTACAGAATATCCTCCTTTGAAAGGGTTATAAGTGAAAAGAGTGATGAGTCATCACATGATTCATGGGAGAAGGTGTGTGTTCTGTGACGCAAATTTGATTTTGTTTCCCCCCCATAACCTTTGTTTACGTCTAAAACGTTCGATCGTTTTTCTTCTCTGGCCTCAAACAGTCATTTAAATAAAACCACCCGAGAGGCTTTTGTTACTCACAGTCATCAGTCGTCAGACACTTTAACAGGATGCGAGCTTTTGTGTTAAAAATGTTAAGATTACAAAATTGTTTTTCTTTTTACATAAACCTTTTTTAATTGTTTAAAACTGTATTTAGTTACTTTCTACCACAGTGTAATGTAACTAACTGGAACTATGTAAAGATTTGTGGATTCATGCTTTTTGATGTTGAACCAGTGCCACGTCTATGCGCACACATACACACACCACATTATGTGGGTATCATAAATGCCCGAGGGTCACCATAAAAGGCACATGATCATCAGTAACCATACTCACAATGGTCACTTGTTTTATTGCAGATAATGTCCAAATCACACTATTATAAGCCATGGAGGATACATGCTTTGGCTCAAAATATAGACATAAATCAGCAGAAATGAATGTAGTGATTAACACGCTTGCCTAACATCCAAAAGATCCCAGATTTGAGACTAGGTGGACACGCAAATCCATGGGAGGGTTGTGTCAGACCTGCTTTTCGACCTCTTGTGAACAAGGGAGCAGCTGAAACAAGTTTTAAACTTCCTTATGTTTTGTGGCTGCTCTGCTGCTACGATGCACACACAGACCTGTCTATAGGAGGTTATTACTGAGGAACACCGTTAATCCAATCCAGATTTGACTTCAGCTCCTTTAACTGGACCTGAAGTTGTTGCTTACAGGTGTTTGTAGGGTTCTGAGTTCATTAAATACCTGCAGCTCCACAGCAACAGGGTCAGTACGTGCATCCACAGAGTGCGAGTTTCAACAGAGGAGACTTCACTGCAGTTATTACTTATCACAGAGATGGGATCGCTCAGGAACTAACAGTAAGTCACAGCCTGTTCTTTTCACCACCTCACACAGCTGAGCCTTCACACCGGGGTCACAGTTTCACAGTTCAATCAGCTGTTACACACCGGCTGGCCTTTGAGCCTGAGCTCCATCACAGCTGTCTGAACATTTCTTATTCTACGTGTAAAGTCTGGTCGTTTCAGTAAAAACAGAAAGAAAAATATATTATTCTTGTCAAGCTTGATTTAATTTCTTTAATATTTTTATGCCTTTTTATCTGATAAAATGTATCAACAGGTAGCCTAGAAACAATGAAGCTTTTAGAGTATCACGAGTTGCAGTAATTAGATAAATTATCATTACACATGGACAGAATCTTTAGTCTCTCTGAAATCAATTAATAAATAAACAACGGCTTGAGACAACTCTGTTGAACAGCGCAGGAAAATAAAAATAATGCCCAAAGTATTTGAAACGATTAGAACGACTGATTGATGACACACAGCGCAGGAATAAAAATCAATAGAAACAAGCACAGATGGTTTAATTATCCAAAAAATAATATATAGTGCTACTCCAAAACGATTCCAACAGTGAGTATTTTATTGATAATTAAAGCAATAGATTTGTATGCTGGCAGAAATCCATTGCTAATTCACAGCGGATTGCCTTTATGGCTCAGTTATTAGTCCTGCATGGCTATTTAATGACAGGTCTAGGTGCGAGTCATTAAAAAGACTTCCTTATTAAATTTCATGACATTTATGATTGCTAAGTGAAGCGTGGGGCACTGTCTGCTGGATCAAAGGGAAAGAGTGGTAAAGTGATCCGGCAGGCTGAAGAATGAGTGCTGAGGAAACTCCAATAGATTAATGATCAACTACAATAAACCAGTGTGGCCTGGCAGCACAGCACACTGCAGGACAGGCTCACAGACGAACCTGAAAAAAATTAGACCCGGCAGAAAACAGGATGCATTTATGATGGTGTGAACAAGGGAAAGAAACACAGAGGCTAAAGGTCACTCGTGGTGTACACCAAGCCTAAACGCGCAAGCAGTGGAGAAACTTCTCCACCGACTGATTCAATAAAACCTGCACTTCCTCTGACAAGCCGACGTGGTATTATTTAGATTAGTAAGTGACCAACAGAGATAAAAAGTGATTACCTCAGCTAAACTTAGCTACACTCTTACTCCATAACGAGCTTGTAAAATATACTCATTTACTTGGTTTTGTGACTTATTTTGCTTATTTGTCTCAGCAGCTCCAGCAAAAGGCAATTCACCTTTAAACTTCTCAGATGATTTCATTTACACAGCTTTATTTTTTATTTCTTTTAAATAAGTTTAACTGCATTCATCTCAGTGGAGCCCTTGGTTGGTGAATGCACAAGCTGGATTTTTAAAGTAGCTCCACCTCACACAGCCACAGTATTAACTTGCAAACAGTAAACACTTCTGTATGTTTTTAATAGAAGTGGAAGCTTGAAAGCAATAAAGTTGTCTTTTTACATGTAGTTCTGGTGCTCAGGTGACTGAATAAGGACGTGTTAGGCACCACTCAAATATGCTTGTGAGCTGTATAATCAATACTGAGGAGGATTTGGAGTTCTAGTACATCATCATTACACAAAGCAGTTTCTAGATTGTTTGGTTAAATACTAGAATTTGCTTAAACCCAGTCAATCAGTGTTCTTTCTTATTCTTCTTATCCCAAACGGTCCCCAACACTGCTGGAGATCAATCACCGACAGCATGAGCCTCCGGAGGGGGGTTTCGTCTGTGACATAATTTATTATGAGCCCATTGCCCTAACTGGCAAACTGTGATGTGGGTTAATTGTCGGAGCAATTACGACCCCTCGTCATTAAAAACGAAATTATTACTATTATTTTATTTTTATTTTTCTCTTGATTTTGATTGCAGCTGATGAACTGTTTACTTCGAGAAGCTCGTTAAAAACAGGTCCAGCGTGAATCACGCGCACGCGAGAGCACGTCGCAATAAGAGAGAGCGAGATGAAAAAAAAAAGCCTCGAGACTTAAAGTTTGCAAGCAGTCGTGCGCGCGCAGCCACACCGAGTGACGGCCAGGTGTGTCCATCTGCGCATCCTTCCACATGATCACAATATTAGCGAGCTCGCGGGCCGCCGTGTCCCTCTCTCTGACCTTGTTTCAACGTGTTCACAACAGCACTATTACCAGTCGGTGTTAACCTTTTGATGGGGGAGAAAATTGGGAGTTGGGGGGGGGGCTACGCTAACACACATTATACACGGCCAGTACCGACCGAGTACCACTCCCTGTGAATATCTCCTCCATCATCATGGCCATTATCTACCTCTGCAACGTCCTCCAGACATGACTTTAAAAAACGGGGGACTCACAAAAAGAGCAAAGCTGTCCATGTAACCTCTACTCTGCCTGAATAAAAACACACACACACACACACACAGAGAAAGAGAAACGATAGTACGGAGCAGCCGTCACTTACCGTAACCTAGGTCCTCTGTAGCAGGGACTACCTCGTCTAAAAAACAAAATTTTAAAAAGATTCGCTGGTGTGAGGACCACTTCTTCTTCCTCTTTTTCTTTCCCCCCCCAAATCGCTAGGTAAGACAAGTCAGCCTCATCCGAGTGGCGAACCGATGCAGATCAAGTGGAGGAAATGAGCACGAATATCGCCGATGTTTCTCCACTCGAAGGAACTCCTTAAAAAAAATACGGCGAGAAGAGAGAAAATAAGAGGGGAGAACGAGGCAAACAACTCTCTTCTCGCAAGAAGAGACTGCACTCTTTTCCGAGAGACTAGCTGGCTTTGCTCTGGCTGTTTTTCTTATCCCATTCACTCTCCCGACGGCAGCACGGCAGCAAACCTCGAGAATTGGCGTTTCAACAGCCCGCACACACGTCGTCTGTGTCCGTCCCTTTGGCGTTAACAACGCGCACAGCCCGAACAACAACTAGCAGCACAAAACACAACACCACACCATAGATTGACTGCAGCGCTGACAGACTGGGTGGGCTGCACCCCCCTTTCTCCGTCCTCTCCCCTCCCTCCGCGCAAATTGAAGAAATCCTCAGCAACAAAAAAAAAGTCTCCCCGCGTTCGTTTAAATCGTAAGTGACAAATATGGTTTACATAACGACCACAAGAACATCCTCATCCTACTTTCCGTGCCGAAGCATGTGATAGCAACATGCCTTTTAAAGAGGTATCCACGCGGCTGTCTCGCTGGATCCGCCCCTTAACTTTCTTGGAAGGATGCGCTGTGGGGTTAATTGGACGCGATGATGGGCGTCACAGTGTGCATGAAAGCACCTGCACACAAGCCACTGTGCTACAGAGTGGGGTTCAGGGCAGAAAACAGAAGTAAAAACGAAAAAAACAAAAGAAAAAACTTCCTGTTGCTTGCATTGGCTCCACCTGAACGGTTGCAAACATTCGGTCTAAGTGAAACTCCTGATGAACCTCAGCATGTTTAATGTGAGCCACGGCGTTCAAACCGCGGACAGGTGAAGTGTTGATGCACTGTTCTTCTTGTTATGTGGTCTTGCACTAACATGCTCCTCCCACATAAACATTATTGGAGGGCAGACCCAAGCACACAGCCCTCATGGCAATGGGGACTCCCCACTTGCAGCCAGCAGTCTTCCCCACTCAGCAGGACAGTGTGCCACACACAACAGAAAACAAGAACTGTTTAGGAGTAGTTTATAGAACAGCGCGCAAGGCAGTGACCTTGTCTCTGAACTCCCAGGATCCCAGTCTAATTGTGAACATGCACTTAAACAAGCCTTATCCAGGCCCACACGCACCCCACAGAACCCAGATGATCTGCTGCCAATTCCCTGGTGGCACGGGCACCGCAGGACAACTCCAGAGGGTGCCCATGAGGAGATGGTTAAACGAGTGAAGGAAGGTGGAGTACTTGCTGTACATTTGACAAGAAGAGCATTGATTCCTTAACAAGTAAAAAAAGGCAAATAACTTCAAATTATTGTTGCATACTGACTGAACTACATGATAATAATCCAGTAGTAACCATTTATTTAAAAAATATGTTTTGCAACAATTACCCAATCTCCCATTCTACTCCAGGACCCTGAAGAAAGCCTGCAATCTGAGAGAAAATAGCTCTGTTAGTATAAAATGATACTGTAGAGGTCTTTGAGTTATGATGGGGCCTGGTCATTCAAGACTTTTTATGGAAATTACATTTTGGATTTAACAGGGATCCAATGAAAAGAAGCTAATTTAATTCCATTAACAGAAAAGGGGCATATGCAGCATAAAAAATAAATTTATTAATAAATAACAGAAGAGGCTGTTTGATTATTCCCCTGTAATTTTGCCTTTGGCCTGCCGAGGCACTGTGTACAAATCTTGCTTTGTTAAAACCTATATATATATCACCTATGTAAGCAAGTGAAAACGCAAAATGGAAGACTCCATGCTTTACCTCTTCGTTTTAATGTTTGTCTCTTCTATAAAGCTATTCCAAAACCTTAATTAACTTCACAGATAAGTGGGGCGGGAGGGGGGTGTTTTTTGGCAGCTAAGAGTTCACCACAAGTGTCAAACACATCTTTTATTTTCACTAACTGGTAAACAGATGCGATTCCTCCAATGAGCAATTGCGTTTTGTACAGCACCTTAAAAAAATGATTGGCAAGTAATGCATTTTGACTGCCACAGCCACTGCATATTAAGATTTGAATAAAATTTTATGGTGCAAATCAAACAGAGTCCAATATAGTATGTTTTGTTTTTTTGATTCATTTCTAATTTGTTTTAAATGTACTTACCTAAGCAAATGTACTGTTAGTGGAAATTATGAAAAATGGTACGATGTCAACATGTTAACTGCTCCCACTGTATGCTGTCATTATATGTCAGTGTGTGTGTGTGTGTGTGTGTGTGCCGGTATTGGTATTATGCAAAAATAATTGTTCTGCCTATGGGTACAGTTGTACAAGGACAAACTTTGTTCATGTGCTTAAGAGATTTTTGTTATATTAATGTCAAGTTTTCAAGAAAAAGTTTTTTTAGTAACATTGGGATCAATGCAAAAAATGCTCAAGGCTTTACCTGCTTTCTGCTGTCATTGTATGTCAGTATATGTGTACTGGCACTGGTATTGCATTGCACTTACATTTTAAACAAAATACACAATTCAGTAAAGTGCATTTTAATTTACATTCAACAAGTTCAAAGGCAGTCAAACTTCTGGTTTATTAGGATGAAATGATTCATGTAATTCCGTTTGATCAGGTCTCTAGTTGATAATTGCTCGATTGTGATAAAAGACTGCAGCTTCCTAAGCTGTCCAAGCTCATTACGGTACACTTAAGTTTACCAATTTACTTCCAGCGTAGGGCTTATCCTTAATTACACACACATAGACACACTGTGGGATTCACAATTAAGCTGAATCAGGATGCAGGGCATGGTTAAATAGAACGACTAACTAGAGAGAGAGTGAGAGCACTAAAGACAAAAGGAGACAAGCTGGAACATGAACCGATCCTGTGAAAACAGCAGGGTCCAGTAGCCCCTGCTCCATTATAGCTTAAAGTCAAGTGTCTAACTTATGAGAAACAAATTAGTTGGTAAAACATGTATTTATCCAAAATTCATCATATTGTTGTGTCTGACTGACCACATTTGCAAGAATCTGCAGTTCTTCTCTCAAACCGTGTTCATGCACCGATTCTTTAACTCTGAAACAGGAAGTGTGCAGAAGTACGTGTGTTTAGAGACTCAAATGTGAGATGACTGTTACACCCAGACATATAATCAGTAAGGTGCATATTATTAGCTATGAGGCAGTTGCTGTGTCGATCAGAGTAAAACTATTTATACTTCAACCTGTGGTCTGATATTATATCTACTGGTTTTCTTTAAGTGAAGAGCCCACTGAGATTATTCCTATAAAATGGTTATATCCTTCAGCATTTTCTAAATAATCCTCTTATTAAGTTGTGATTAAGTTGGTGTACAGTGCGCCAGTTAAACCACAGAATAAAACAACAAATGCAAAGTGGGAAAACGTGTTGTCAAAAGCTGTAAATGAACTCTTGCATCCGCAGTGGATGATGTCAGCCAGTGGAAACAAATAAAACGTCACATGCACACAGTATGCGGTCTCAAGATGAAGCTTTGAAAGGCTCAGAGGTAAAACTTTAATGACTCCCAGCCTTCATTGTTATCCAGGACCCCACCTTATTTTTTCCCCCTTACTGTGTAATGAGCGCAGCCAATCACCTTTCTGGATTCATACCATCTCTGAGAATGTAATGACACCTGGGTTTGGTCAGTGATGCAGCAAAGCAGAGACACTTTTACAACCATTCTGGAAAGTCTGATTTTTACCCACAATGGCTGAGCTTTCTGTCAACCTCCTGGGCTTGAGACTGGTGTTTTCTTCCATTGGTCTTATGGGTAACACAATTCTCATCGCTTCCATCATTAAGATTAATTTCTTCCACATTAAATCTTTTGAGATATTTCTCTTCGGACTTGCTGCAGCCAACTTGTGGGAGATTGTCATCATAAATATCTATGACATAATCATCCTTCAGACTCCCTCCACCGCCACGGGCACTTGGTCGTGTTATTTACTGGAGTTCGTAACTGTTATTGGTGAAATTAACAGCATCTTCTTCACTGTCCTCATCTGTATCTTTCGCTACCAGAAGCTGAGAGATGTAAACACGAGGGTCAACTTCCCACTCTTCCTGGATAATATCAGATCAGCCTGGACGGTGAGCGGCATTTCTGTGATGCTCTCCGTTCTGCTCAGTGTTCCGATGTTTGTCATCGACCAGGAGAGCAAAGCGGAAAACGTCACAAGAAACAGCAGCATGTGCCCTCCAGACTTCTTTCACTGCACTCAAAATCATTGTCCAGTGTTCAACCGCATATACAAATACCTGTTCATCGTCTCGTGTCACCTGCTGCCTCTGATTATCGTCACAGTCACCAGCTGCCTCATCCTCACAGTGCTGCTGAGCCAAAGGAAGACAGTGACACCAGCGGTTAACGAGACTGGATCAAGTCAGTTCAGCAGGGAGAGTAAAGATACAAAGATCCAGTGGAGTATGATAGCTGTACTGGGAGCCATGGGATTGTTCCAGGTGGACTGGACTACCTACCTGATTTTTCAGTTGGCTTTTAACCCATATGAATTCCCTTTCTGGTCTGAAGCTCAGTTCTTTATCACAATATCTTATACATCCATCTCTCCATACATGTACATGATAGGGCATAACATGATCCCTCCCCACAGCTGTAAAAAAGGATAATTTAAAGATACAGCAAGTGATTTTGTTGAAGTTATTTAAGAGAAGAAAAAATGTTGTACTCTTGAATATAGTACATTGATCCTGTGTAATTACTTCTTGTAAAAGTTTAAAGCCTTCTCATAAACTTAGAATTATGATGGATATCAGTGCTCCACCGCAGTGCGTTTTATATATGTGGCTAGAGACTGGCCAAATATATAGTATGCCATAGATACTTTTAGTTTATAGATTAAACTATATATGGACATTTAACATTTGTGTACATATATTTTTCATCATCTCTTTGTCGTTATGTCTTTCTCCTCTTCCGCCACTGCTCTCTCTCTCCTCCTCCTTCCTCCTCACCTGAAGCCTTGTCTCCTAAACTGAAATCAGGGCTCTAACAAAATGAAAATCCTTATTTATTCCTGATATTGTCACTTATTACTTATTGTCAGCAAATCAGACATGTGACCCTCCCATATCCACACGAGCCAGCTAAACAACAACAAAAGCTAACACTGTGCCAGCTAATGTTAGGCTCGAGTGTGCTAAAAATCACACTTTCCCTCTGATAAACAGTTTGAATCTAACAATATATGTATATTTGAGTATTTGTCCTACTTTGGCCACCATAGTTAGGATTATGCACTTGAATTGGAAGGGGCAAGAAAACAGTACCCAATTGACCGCAATCTGCAGTCTACTGACATCTAGTGGTGGGATTTTACACGATTTACCTTTAAAGCTTTTCTTTACACCACACTTGTTTCTGACTTGTTGAAATTGAGGTCTTCTTTTTCTGTAAGAATGTTATAAGTGTAAGAATGTTATAAATGTGACAATGTGACAATATTAGGCTAACAAACTTTGCAAGTTCACAGGAAGAAGAGGGTGATAATTTAGAAACTTGTATCACTAAATCCATAGAGCATTGTCTTAGAGTCTGCATTTACATCTAATATAAAAATGAAAGCATTCCTTTGTTATGTTTTGTCATTTCAGTGTGATGTAGATCAAAAGAGTACTTATCTTTCTCAGTGATGCATACTTTGAATTGTCTTCACAGCAAATGTTTTTTTATGGTAAAAGTACAAAAGGACCATCATTCCTTGGAAAAATGCTAGCTGATAAACTGTCTTATTTTTCAGTGCAATTGAGCACATGGCAGCTGTGTTTGTATATAGCCATTAGTCTTGTACTCAAAGCAGCATGGCCTGTATTTACAGTACAATAGGTTGAGTGAAAAAGCAATTCTGTGCAATTCACCATCTTGCACAAAAACAGCTGCAGTCAGCCCAACCTGTCATTTCATGTTTATAAACCGTAAATACTACACTATGACCATAGCTTGATTTGTGATATCAGTTTAAAAAAAATAAAAATCAGTCTCCCAGTGAAAGTGAAAGTTGTTATACATAGTACAAGGTCACATATTACTCATAGTGACCAATTTAACCTAGTTGTGAAATGACACTAATACTGTACTCTAATTTTATTATTATAGAATAGGACTATACAACATATGTGACCATTTTCCAACCCCCCACTTCAACCCCTTGACTTCATTTGGACCTTTAACGTAATCCTGACAAACTATGGATCACCAGGTCTGCAATCTTGATTTAGACGTAAATATTTTGCCGTTTCAAAGTGATTTTAATATGGCTTTGATAGTCGTGACAGAACTGACAAAAGCCGTACGAATCTGTGCTCTGGTAATTGTCTGTGCTGCCACTGCTGATTACACATCAGTGACTTGCACTGAAATTTGGAGGCAAACGGTGCGTGCTGATTTACTATTTTTTTAAAAAAAGACCCACTTGATGCTTGTTTTTCAGGTGTTACGAGATTAGAGCAACGTGGGCATTTTTTATGCACAATGTGGAAAATACTTAACCGATAATTAAAATAAAAATATGAATGTCGCCCCCTTTAAACGTGCCCGATACACGGAGGCATCTCTACATGTGCACTTATTATGAACCTTTGATTCGATTTCCCCCCACTGATCAACCCCCTGCCTTACGTTTAATGTGTAATAAACTGTATAATTGCAGGGCACTTGTGGTTGGTGGCGAAGCACTTTGCAATGTTAAAGTCATTTCACGAGTCCGTGCACGACCTCGCGTGGGAGATTTCGCTCTAAGTTGTGTCTCTGTGTGGACTATTAGTGAATACAGTCTCATTTTTGCAAGTACCTTTAGTATCCATTTGTCGCACACAAAATAAGTGCACGTGATTTCGATTTGACTGGACACGCGGAACATCACCACGAGAGTTCCACGTGGAACACAAAAGATGGGTCGTCGCCTGTGAGCCGTTTTTCACCCACTTCCTTGTTTGACCGCCCCGTTCGCTCAATACTTCTCATACCATAAATCGTTGATTCTTCTCTTCTTCTTCTTTTAACCCACACGGGGTTTTAAATCACAAGATTGCGTGGCCGATGATCTGAATGAGAGTCGTTCTTTTGTTTTGTGTTGTTGTGCTATTAGGTTGTTGTGAAAAGCAGAGATCCTGCAGAGCCCGACTGAAAATGTGATTTAGTACTAATTTTATACTTAGCTATCCGCAGTGTTAACATCTGTAGAGCAGAGGTAAGTTTTGTATGGTTCATCTTTAATGAAACTTATGTAATATCAATTTAGAAAAATATCAGAATGAGGAAAAATGAACGGCTTTTTCCTTCATTGTTATGTGCTATTATCTATTATATGTTTATACAAGTGTTATTACCGCAACGATAAGGCATAACAACGCAGAAATATACTGAACACTTTTATTTATTTATTCAGTCACATACATCACTAGATTTACTGGCTCTCACACCTCCTGCTGATCAAAAACTGTGGCAGGTATCAAAACACCTTTGCATATGTTTTTGTTTTTCCCTTTTGGTACTAAACAGAAGTACACAACTCACATAAGCATTGTGTGCCAATTCAGTTGTCTTCATGTTGATTTTGTTGGGCCAAAGGGTTGCCTTTGGTTTCCCATGTCTATGTCTTTCTAAGGTAAAATGGCTTAACAGCACTTAATTTAGGGCGTGCAATTTACACAAAATGCGCATATAGACAACATATGCAAAGCACAGTAGGCTAGAGTGTAGCCTATATAGCCCAGCTGCCCAAAGATAAAGTGGAGGAACTGTGGAGGTTTTTGAGATTTTCACGTGGCTAAAATTCAAACATTGAATGCCATCTCGCTATTATTATGGAGCTTTTTATTACATTTTTATTACTGGGGTTTCCGGATAAGCTATGACTACACTTCCGGTATGGTAGCGTAGGCCTAGCCTGTAAATTAGATTACTTTATGCTTAGATCAAGAGCGTTTTGCTAAAAATATTAGCGACCCAATAGGGTCTAACGGTATTCTTCCAGCTTTTTTTAATTATTTTTTACAATTCAATATGTGCAAATTCAATATGCTATTTTTTGTCCAAATATTTATTCTTAACTTCAACTCCTGGCCACCATCTTGTCCCGTAAACAAAGCCAATCAGCCTTGCTCTTTTTTGTAGACAAGGTCAATCAGTTAATAGTTTATGAGCCACTGATTTCAGTTGCACATATTAATGTTGATACATAATACTACAAAGATACAAAATTACTTTCAGTGTTCATTTGTTTTTTTCGTACGTTTGCCACCGTGATGAAACAACTGGCCGGTCGTCCATTGGGAGCTTGCGCATTGGCTACTGGATCTCTACCACCATGGTGAACGTGTTACGTCACAGCTCGAGAGCACGGATGTGTGTGTGTGAGAGTGAGAGAGAGAGAGAGAGGGGGGGAGCAGAGAGGACAGTGTGTGTGTGTATGTGTGGGCTAAGAGAGGGTGAGAATGGAAGTGTGATCGAAAAAGGTAGAAGAAGTCAAGGAAACAGACAGGAAGAGAGAGAAAGTGTCACGCCTTTGCTCTCAGTGCGCGAATCACACATCCTAAACATTTTCGCGCAAACTTGCAGAGAGTTGTCCTTACCGGCGCGCGGACCGCGCTCGAGGTGAGAACGAGCGAGAGAGAAAAGAAATATTTATGTATATCTCCTGGATGGCGGACTCCCGCTTCCCTCGAGCTGGCGGGCCGGGAATCACGCGCCATTGAAGAGGGGGGTGGTGGGTGGAGGTGGGGGGTGATAGTGTGCATGCGCTTTGGCTCCACTGCGTGCACACTCGGGTCGGTCGATGTGAGCACAGTGGCGTGGCTCTCGGCCTCCATTTGCCAGTTTGTGTTTATGTTCGAGGGATTCTCCGAGGCCCTTTTAACGGCGACGGCGACGTGCAACAGTTGGAGCTTCGCCGCTGAACAATACTGTTGCCTCGCTGCGGTCGGCCACGAGGTACCGAAGCGACGCTGAAAGGTGAGGCTTTAGTGAAACCTGCAACTTTTCCAACTTGGTGAGTGGTGGAGCGGGCGGCCTTCCTTCTCCGCGGTGTGTGAGGAAGAAAGAGCTGCTGGTTTAACAACTTAAATTCTTAACGCCGCTTCTTATTGCAGGGAGTGAAATAGTTATACGGGAGTGACGCTGGGAGTTTATATTGTAAACATGGAGGTGATAAGCCGTTTTAGGCTCTCGTTGTGGTGTTTAACACCTTTAGACTTGAAGCATCCGTGTGCCGGCGTGACAATGTGATTAGGAAATTAGAGGAGGGGGGTTAGGACAACAACAAAAAGGGGTTACCTTTATAGTTTCTGGTGTGCCGTTGACCAAGATCATTTCTCTTGGCTTTCAAGGTACAAACGGTGTTAGTGGTTCATCCTTGTTTAAAATGTAGGGCTGTTTTTCCGTCCGTGTCCTGAGCTGGAAGCCCATTGGTCAGTCATACTGAAGTGGTCTCCTGCAATGCAAAGTCCACTTTTCCCCACAGGGCCACGAGAAATTGTTCAAATGATCTGAGCGCTTTTTGATTGTTTATATTTGTAGTATTCGTCTTGAATGGTGTGATGGTGGCTTCAGGAGTTCTTGCGTAGGAGCATTTAACATGTAGTTTAAAATAATCTTATTAGTCTGTTAAAAATTTAGAAATATATGAGTTTTACTTCAGTTTTAGAGACAGAGCAGGTCTTTTAAATGTAGTTTTACATTTTTAACCAAAATAAATAAATAAATAAAAAACCTAGAGATCATCAGAGGAGCACACATAACCCAAGGTTGTAAATAAATTATGTTCCGTCCCCAATTAAGTTTCTAATTTATTTTTCAGGGTATTTGGGGACAGGATGTGCCTTTCTGAAAAACAAAACAAAAAAACACCCCTTGATTAGTGATTTTGTTATTTTTACAGTATGGTCCTGATGAACACAAAGGGACGTTTTTATGATTCGTGCAGATCAGATGTCTTGAAATTTGGTCTGGTTTGCTTACAAAACATTCAAACAGCCGGCAGTCACAGAAACTAGTGGCCGGAGATCATTTAATTTTGACACGATATCAAGTCTTTACACCTAAGATGAGCTACATTCATCTCGAGTCTTCATTTGATTTCACAGTACTTGTGTCAGCGCCTTGAATAATGCCTGTGTCTTTAAGCAGCCCAGTATATGCTGGACTTGTCATTTGTAACACTTACTGTTGCAACACCCTATAGCGGTTAGCCAATTCTCAGTAGTGCTGAACAGAGATCTGCTGAGGTGAACATCAGTATATTTTGTTGTTGTTATTATTGTTTACTTCACCATTTCGTGTATGGTAAACAAACACATCTTCACAATAATAAAGTAGCTGAACAGTTTACGAGTCTTTTATCTCTCCATCAGGCCATCTTTGAACATTTTTAGGGACAAACTGATGAGGTACAGCAGATAAACATCGGCAACCGCCATTGGTTAATGTCTTCTTTTTTCAAGTATCAGTCAGATATCAGTCAGCAAGAGCAAAAACCACTGCTCTTTAGATGCATCGGTGCATCCCTGTTTGGCTTCTTTAAGTAAACACACATTTTCAGCGGTCTCTGAGTTGATTGGCACATTTTGGTTGTAATCATTTCTGAATGCAAAGTCTTTACATTTCTGGGTGCAGCTTTCCAGGCTCCTCTTTCCTTCCTGCCACAGTTTGTTCTGCTTGGATGAGTTCTAATTGCATCCTCTCTGATCATTGTTTATATTATATTTGTTCTTCATTTTGTTTTTCTGTCTTTAAAATGAAATTCTGCTGGTTAGATTGTATCAATGTAATACATGTTGTACCTGTGAATGCTGTTATAGCGTACAAATAACGCTGTCTTTTTTTGTTTGTGTGTCAGGTGTCTCATGCAGTGTGATGATCAGAGCCACCGGTGATGTCCGCCTTAGACTCTGAGCTCCCACTCATGGAGGAAAACCAGGCAGTGGAAGGTGAGAAGGGCACCATGCTCAATGCGCCCTTCTCCGCTCCTCCTGCTTCCATTGCTTCTTCAGCTCCTCCGTTCCCAACCTTGACAAGACCTAATTTCACTAGTGATACAGTGAATGAGAGCAAAGCTGTCTCCATGGCGAGTAATGATTCCAGTGCTGCTGTTTCTTCACCTGCTGAAGCTAGCCCAGCTAAATCTGCAGTAACATCAGCTTCTACCTTAGAAGGAACTGTTGAAAAAAGCCCAGAAGCCTTGCATATAACATCCGCATCAGACTCCCTAACGTGCACGGAAACGAGCATCGTCAATATGCCTGAATCAACATCATGGTCATCTGCGTTGCCCGCGACCACATTTGGCAACACGGACATGGAAAAAGACTTTCCTGCGGTGCTGACCTTCAAAGGTGTCAGTGTTGTTTTGGAAAACAACAACGTGTGGAAGCAGTTCTACAAGTGTGGGACCGAGATGATTCTCACTAAGCAGGGCCGACGCATGTTCCCGTACTGCCGATACCGCTTGACTGGCCTGGATCCCAATCAGCAGTACAGTCTGGTCCTGTCCATAGTCCCATCGGGTCAGTACAGGTACCGCTGGAGTGCATCCAGATGGGAAGTCACCGGGCGAGCAGAACATCAAAACCAAGGTCTGATCCGGGCATTTTCACACCATTACTCACCCTGTCGCGGCTCAGATTGGATGAACAGCTTGGTGTCCTTCTACAAGCTCAAACTGACCAATAACTCCCAAGACCAGGATGGTCATATAATCTTACACTCCATGCATCGCTACATTCCTAGGCTTCACATAATACCTGTTCCAGATGGAGGCATGCCCACAGCTGACAAGCCTGTAGTTATGGGACATGAAAGCATGACTTTTACTTTTCCACAAACTGAATTTATGGCTGTGACGACGTATCAGAACTTTCGGATTACCCAGCTGAAAATTAATCACAACCCGTTTGCAAAGGGATTTAGGGAGGACGGGAACAACCCCCGTCTGAACAGAATCGCTAGAGAGGCTCAAGCTATTGTGAAGACGGAATACCAGCCCACAGTGATCGAACCTGCCGAACCCAGTGAAAACCAGGAGGAGGTACTGGATCTGAGGTGGGTTTTGTGTTGTTTCTTCCTTTGTTTTAACATTGGCAAATTGCTGTGTTGTCACAGCAAAAAAAATCGAGAAATGCGTTTTTTGTATTGACACACTGTTACTAACTATTATACTTTTATGTGAGTGCTATACTTTTGTGTTGTTGTGATGGAGTCTAGGTAATTATAAGTGCACGAGTAACTGAACATTTATATTCTATGCATTTAATTGACCTAAAAATCCTACATGATCAAACGGATCACTTAAAGACAACTAAACTGACCAACCACTTTGTTAGTTACACTTCGTTAGTACTGGGTTGGACTCCCCTTATCCTTCAGAACTGCCTTAATTCTTCATGGCAGCAA
Organism: Copadichromis virginalis; assembly: GCF_057382275.1. NCBI lineage: Eukaryota > Metazoa > Chordata > Actinopteri > Cichliformes > Cichlidae > Copadichromis > Copadichromis virginalis. Next base: position 4,726,214 of record NC_140632.1, on the reverse strand, counting down.
GGTGCTGGAAACATTCCTCAGAAATTTTGGTCTATATTGGCATGATGGTATCACGTATAGCCCCTTTCTACTGTACCTACTCTGGTTGGTTTGGCTTGGCACACCTCAACTTGTTTTTTGGGGTTTTTCATTAGGTGCTAGCATCTAGTACCAGGTATATTTTTTTAGTACCTACTCTGCCGGGGATCCGAGCAGTCTTGGGTGATTAAAAATATGACGTCAACAAACTGCATGCAACCAACTGGCCCTTCAGTGACATCGTTCAGTGAGTCATGAGGGTGTCTCCTTACGAAAATCCAAACCACTATTTTTTTTAAACTTGACAATGAGGGAAATGGCTACACAAAAAACACCTTGTTTCCTAAGTCTGCCAAAAAGACATACAAACAGCGAGTATACCATTGCTTCAACGTCCTCCTTTGTAGTGGCATTCGTGTAGCATACAAATGACATCGTGGGACTTTTGGCCGCATTGCTGTAACGACCACATGCACATTAGATTGTACTCAAATGTAATGGAAAACAACCAAAACAGAGTCGAGTCGAGCCTTGCGAAGCCTAGTAGGTGCTAGTGGAAAAGGGGTAATAGTTGCTGCAGATGTGTCTGCTGCACGTCCACCCAAATTTGCTCTGCTGGATTGCGATCTGGTCATTGCCATGTTCAAGAAACTAGTCTGAGATGATTTGTGAAATACGGCGGCCCTGGTCTGCTCAGAAAAAAAATCCCCAGACCGTTACACCACCATCAGGAGCAGTGACAATTATCAGACCAGGTAGTGTTTTTCCAGGCTTCTAGTGTCCAATTGGCACTTGGCAGTCAGTGTGTTGTGCTTCAAGGTTTGACATGTCGTGCATTCAGAGATGCTCTTCTTCATGTGTTTGGCTTCCTGTCAGCTTAAAGCAGTCTTTCCATTCTCCTCTGACCTTTGACATCATTGAGGCATTTTCCACCCAGAGAGCTTGCACTCACTGGATTATTTTCAATTTTTTTGGGCCATTCTCTGTAAATCCTAGAGATAGGTGTGTGGGAAAATTCTCTATAGGTCAGTATTTTCTGGAATACTCAGACCAGCCATTCTGGCACCAACAACCATGCATCATTCAAAGTCAAAGTCACTTTTCTTCCCCATTCTGACGCTTGGTTTGAACTTCCAGTGGGTAGACTTGACCATTTCCACATGCCTAAATGCATTGAGTAGCTATCATGCGATTGGCTGTTTAGATGTTTGTTTTACTGAGCAAGTGAACAGGTTTCCCCAATGAAGTGGCCGATGAGTCTATAAACTCATAGTGTGTGTGTGTGTTACATAGAATACACCACAGTGGAACAGCACGCGGTGAATCGCTGCAAAAAACGTCTGCAGCGTATAAACTCAGAATATTTGCACAAGTTCTGATTCATTTATTTTGCAACTCTTCAAATTTAATTGAGGAAATACTTTATATAATAATACAAATATTGCAGTTGTCTTGAATGCAATATAAAAGTATAATAATCAGAACATTTTTGCAAGCTGTTTGTATTGGATTGCATGCATTATTAATTTCTTACTTGACTGCCTCATTAGGTGTAGGAATTTGTGAAATTGCCAGATAAACAGCTGGAAACAGCTTATTAAAATGCCACTGCCACATGCTGCTCCACCTCAAATGAAAGGATTTTGCACTGAGATCATGATTAAATCCACTTGTTTGGTATCAATAACCAATATTAACTTTTATGTGTCTTACAGTGCAAACAGTCAAAATGACTCTGCTTCTCTATCAAATGTGCAAGAGACCCGATTGGTACTGAAGCCCATAATGTCTAAACCTGCTAGAAAAGATGAACCATATGTCCCCTGCATAAGAGGCAAACATGCTCTTGGTGATCTTGTGCTTGTTGCACCCAAGCAAGAAAGCGCTGCCACCAGTGTAGCCCCTGAGGTGCAGCAGGACTTAAAAGTATGGATGTCGCCTAAAGCAAGATCTGTGACTGCTAATTCCTTAACGTCTACCCCTGGATCATCACCTCGATTCTGTAAGAGGAGGAAGAAGATGAACAGACGTTGGTCAAATTCCCGGGGAAGAGAGTGTAAAACTGCAGCAGCCTCCTCCACAGTCGTCCACAGCCCATCACTGACAGGCGCTATGCAACCGGAGATGGATGATATAGAAGGCCTGCTGTTTGTGTCGTTCACCTCAAAGGTAAAACACTGAAAGTGATCGCATTGGATGCTCAGAGCACATCGGCATGTTTCCAGAAGGTGTAGTTTCATTTAATAAAGGGAGGAGTGGTTCCTTCAACATTCCACCTGATATCAAATAAATCTTTAAGCTTTAATGCTCTTTTATGTCACAGCAAGCTCTTGAGGTTCATGTCAGGAACAAGATGGTCAGTACCTCATCGTCAGCATCTCCGGCTTCCCTAACAACCCCAGCACCACCGACACAAACAAGCGACCAACGTGAGGATTTTCTTTCTTTCTTTCTTTCTTTCTTTCTTTCTTTCTTTCTTTCTTTCTTTCTTTCTTTCTTTCTTTCTTTCTTTCTTTCTTTCTTTCTCTTCAGTTAATTAAACTATGGAATAAATATTTGTGCCTTTTTTTAATTAAAACCCTGTTTTTCTTTAAATATTATTGTGGAATCTTTAATATACATTTTTAATGTTGTTTGCCCGAATCTGAAATTGTATCTGTGGTGTTGACAGTGAACGTGAATCCAGAGACCGATGAGGCGAAGATGGCTCGTTTCGAGACTGCGCTGCTGAATGAGCTCAGAGTCCACAAACACAGACAAGTTATCCATCCCGTCTTGCAGGAGGGTGAGTATACAACGGGCATAGTCTTTCAAGTTGTTACCTAAGTTTTATAAAATAAACTAAAGCACAAGAAAACAACCCAAAACACTCTCACTGTTTTTACCGTTTCTCTCAGTGGGCTTGAAGTTGAGTTCCTTAGACCTCACTATGTCCATTGACCTGCAGTATTTGGGTGTTTCCCTCCCACTACCACCTCCAGAACACAGCAAGACCACCACTGTGTCTCCTGGTGGTAAGTTGGGCTGAATCTTTGACAGTTTGTGCATGTTTGATCGAGGTCCTTCGATTGCTTCTTTTGCACAATATCTTATGAGTAATTTGTCGTATGCTGTTGTCATAGTAAGAAAATAGGCGGACAAGTATTGCAGAAAACTAATCAACGCGAGACTTGTCGGAAAAGTCCTTTAAATGGTACAGTGACCTATGCAGTAGGTGGAGATGTCAGTGGCAAATTAGAGCGAGTCACATTAGACTTCTTGAATATGGTAAATGGCCTGTATTTGTATAGCGCATTACTAGTCCCTAAGGACCCCAAAGCGCTTTACACATTCAGTCATCCACACACACATTCACACACTGGTGATGGCAGCTACATTGTAGCCACAGCCACCCTGGGGCGCACTGACAGAGGCGAGGCTGCCGGACACTGGCGCCACCGGGCCCTCTGACCACCACCAGTAGGCAACGGGTGAAGTGTCTTGCCCAAGGACACAACGACCGAGACTGTCCAAGCCGGGGCTCAAACCGGCAACCTTCCGATTACAAAGCGAACTCCCAACCCTTGAGCCACGATCGATATGATCAATACTATATAAAACAAGTTTTTCTGCGTTTTTTAACAACTGCTTGGTGCAGTCACAAAGCTACACAGCAAGTGGTTATATCTACATTTGGCGCAGTTATAAGCGCACTAATAATATTTCATCTAAACTTCATGCTCAGCAGGTTTGTGCATGTTTGGTAAGGTGTCTCTGATAGTAATGTGACAAGTGCAGTTTCCTCCAGACACATTTTTTTTTAAAATCTTCTGATATTGTAACAGTTATACATTCCTTTGTTGCATCTTAACTGAACTACTGTAATGCAATGTATGCCGGACTTAGTCAATCATCTCTTGCTCATTTACAATTAGTCCAAAATGCTGCAGCCAGATTCTTGACTGGAAAAAGAGAGATGTTATTACTCCAGCTGTTTTTAAGTCTTCTGTCAAACTTTTGGAAACTGCTGATTTCTGGAACTGTGATTGGACGATTAGTTGCTTTTGGGTTATTTCATGTAAAAACTCTGAATACAGCAGGATGTTTTCAGGAACCCATTTATTTTAGTGTAAAGCAGGCTTTTAAAGGGATTTTAAATTTATAAATGTGCCGTGCCCCTCTCCTCACCCCTGAACTGGTTACGGCAGACAGCTATCCCTCTCTGAGCCTAGTTCTGGGGGAGTTTCTTCCTGTTTAAAGGGAGTTTTTCCTTCCCACTCTCACCAAGTGCTTGCTCATAAGACGACACCTAATTGTTCCAGGTTTCTCTCTTTTATTATAGAATCTTTAGCTTCTAATATAAAGTATCTCGAGGTGACTGTTGTTGTGATTTGGCACGATAACTGCTGTGAGCAGTGAATTAGTTATCACAACTTTTTAATTCTTTATGCCTTTTAGGAAAGCTTGCACTAGCTTCAAAGCAGACTAACTCAGTTCATATTGACTAACTTGGGGAATTGGTGTGCCATGGATGGTTTATTCTTCGATTTAAAGCAAGTTTGATTCATGTGTCTGATTGCAATATACTGGTGAAGCGCTTAGTGCTGCTGGTCACTTATTAGGAGAATTTAGCAAATTATTGAAAACCGAAGCATGGAAAGTCTCCCAGTCTTAACTAGAGATCTATTTTTAAAGTACTGAGTGTGGCCCTAAGATTCGGTGTGTTGAATTTAGCTGCTTTTCTGTTTCTTTCCAGTAAAGTAAAGAACTTCATACATGATCACATGCAGCGGCATTGTAAGAAGATGTTTTAACAGCTTTATTGGAATGAATTAAACTCACAAAAGTACAAAAAGCACCATTTCCCCGGGTGCTTATCGGTACTCCTGTAATAAGGAGTCGGGTACTGACTGGAATTTTAAACATCCTCTGTACCCTTCACCAGCTTCAAACATTCAAGCCAAAGTGATGACAGCCATCACTGCTGACATCGGCTGCTATGACGCAGAGACCGAAAAGCTAGTTGGAAATCTCAGATTCTTTTTTAGAAGTTGAGATTTGTTGTGTGGGTTTTCAAAGGGTGTGTGTCATATGAGGTTGCAGATCTTTCTTGATGAGTTTGTCAGTCATGCCACATTAAACCTTTGCATAATGTCAAGACAGAAGTGATTAGGTGATGGCTCTTGGGCGATCAGATAAGAAAAGAACAGCTGAACTTGAAGGAGTACAATTTTCTCTTCAGCAAAGAGAATAAAATTGGCATCAAATTCTGATTAAAATTTGTGTTTCTGCTGCAGAACTCAGGCTGGCATTGTTAAAACATAATAGTGTGCTGTGACCTGTAACTAAAGGCATTATGTTTGCTGCACAGATGAGGCACTACCCTTCATCTCCAGAACGGGAAAGACAAGTGACATGACGAAAATAAAGGGGTGGAAAAACAAGTTCGTAAAAGCCAAGGAAACATCGTCTTCCAACGGTGAAGGTAAGGGCTGCTCGTCATATTGTTGCTGCAATGTTCCTTTTATCATGCCGTGGGATTAGTGTAGTCATTCTAATTACCAAAAGATTAACTGAGCTGAAACCAGCTGAAAGTACTTGTGTCTGATTCATTATTCTTCCTCAATAAATTAAAGTCCCTTTCTTCTTTCTCTCTAAAAGGATTACAAAAGAACCTCTCTGCCTTCTGCAGCAACATGTTGGATGAGTACTTGGAAAGCGAAGCTCAGCAAATCAGCGAGCGCGCCGCTGCTTTCTCTACAAACCCAGAAGGCTCGGTGTCCTATCAGCTGCCCGCTAAAAGCTCCAGCTATGTAAAGACCCTGGACAGCGTTCTCAAGCATCGAAAGGCTCCTTCGAAATTCCCGGTGGGGGCCAACAGGCCTTGTCCCCTATCCCACAAACCACTGCTCTATTCTGCTCTGACGTCACCTGCTCCTCCGCTGGCCACGCCAGCAGCCCCCCATCAAGCAGGAGCTAAATTCACATTCCAGGCTGCGTCCTCGCTGAGGCAGCCGAGTGATGCTTGTGGTTCTAGTAATACCCAGAATCAGGGAGTTTCACAGAGGTAAGGATATATTTTAAATTTAGTCACATTTGATCACATGTTTTGTGTTCTGAATTTGATTGGCTACTGATGTGGCTAAAGGTTATTTGAGTTGAGAATCGATACTTTGTTGCAATAGTAAGAATTTATAATTCCTCTAAGGTGACATTTCTCATAAAATAGATGCAACAAAACCAAAGATTTTTCATTTCAAAATGGGAAAAATGCCACGATGATCACTGATACTGACTTTTTGTATTTGTATTTATGAAAGCCCTCTAAATATACTGATTTACTGTAGTTACCTACATTGTTTTGTAGGTAACTACAGTACAGGTTTAGTATTAGTTGATGCTTTTCAAAACCCAGCTGCAAGTTTTATGCAAGTTTTATCATTTGTCATTTACCAGCTTAAAGTGAATTTCAACTCTCCACCTGCACTCTCAGGACTTTCTTTCTTTTGTGACTTTAATGCACTTTAAATTATTCTTCAATTTATCCACCAAAAGCTTTTTACCCCTCAGCCATAAAAGGCCGATGGGATATTGTCGTCACCCTGACGGTTGGGTGGGTGGTGTGGACACCCAGGTTTGTGAAAGGGATAACTCAAGAACTTGTCTACGTAGGATTTTAAAACCATACCATAGGTGAATCTGCTAAAAGTCCCAGAGGAGTTTGAATCTCAGTTTGACCTTGGTCTGAAGGTCACAGTTAGAGGTCAATTTTTCTATTTAAAAAAAAGAAAGAAAAAAAAGCAGGAAGTCACCTAGGATTGGGACTTTTCCATTAGTACCTACTAAGATCGACTCGCCACAACTTGACTTGACAATCAAATAGCACCTAATTTGTATGGTCGACACTCTCATGACTCATCGAATGATGCCACTGACCAGGCAATCGGTGGCATGCAGTCTGACGATGTCACATTTTAGTACCTGCTTGGATCACTTGGAACTCCGGCCGAGCAGGTACTATTTTAGTACTTGGTACCAGGTGCTATGACCTAATGGAAAACCATGGCGAACTCGTGAGTCGATCTGAGTAGGAACTAATGGAAAGGGGCTTATTAGGAGTGGTAGCAACAACAACAGAGAGGTAACACTGACAGCCATCAGTATTTTTTCCACTAGTTGTTTATGAGTTTCACAAAACTACGGCGTTATAGTAGACTGTTTTCGAACAATGTAGAATCCATAGTATCTATTAAATTGATATTAGAATTGTATTTATAGAAATATAATTAATAAAATTATTAGAAAGAGGGGAAAAAAACAAAATGTTACATTTTGAGTCATGAACTATTTTGCACTTTTTAAGTCCATTCACTTTTTTTTTTATCAGTTTGTTTGGGTGGTTATACATCTTTATTTATTTTTTTAATCAAAGGTTATAATATCCATCCATTTTCTTCTCACCCATACTGTAGTTTTTGGGTTATCCAAATCCAGCCACATCCAGTGAAAATGACTGCAGTTATTGATCGTGCAACCCCCCTTTTCACCACTACATTGGCGGGCATATACATAGGCTTCCTTGCTTTGTAATTAGTCCTGTAGCTGTAGTTTTGCTTCACATCAGTACATCTTTTCAATGAACAATTCTTCTCATTTCATGTTTCTTCCCCAGGTTGTCAGAGATGAGCTTTGGTCAGAACCAGGGGCCGATGTCCAAACCTTCGGGGCTCACCAAGTTCCAGCACAAGCTGCTGGAAATGGAGACGGCAGCTTTGAACCAGGGCCTCAGCAGAACACAGCTGACTACAGAGAGGCTGTCAGCTGCTCTGACTGTGTTACTGACAAAACAGGTATGTAGCATGTTTGTCCTCTGCAGGAAGTGTAGGAATGTCAGTGACGACTTCATTGTTTCATTCTGTAGTGATGTTTTTCAAAGTCTCCCTGGCTTTTATAATATCAAATGTAAAGGAGGTACATTAAAGAAAAGCACACAAAGTGATTTTTCAAACTCTTTTGATGACTCTCACTTCTCATTTTAACCAGACGCAGCCCAGCCAGATCTTGAAAGTGCCCCCTTCTCCAAATAAAGTTGCTGGACCTGAATGTGGTCAAGAGTTCTGCAGACTCGGCTGTGTGTGTTCCAGTCTGCAGCACCTGAACAGAGGCCATCTCCACTGCAGGCGGCCTGAATGCATGTTTGGCTGTGCCTGTTTCAAACGCAAGATCACTAAGCAGACGTCCACAGGGGAGAGCCAAGAACATCCTGTTTACTGTAAGATCGAGTTCAAGTTATTTCAGTATCATTTGTGTGTTGTTGACGATTTTTTCCCTGATTCTGACCGCAGTCTTTCAGAGTCTTTCTTTGCTCAGTTTGGTCACAAGTGTTAATGAGATACTTTTTGCCCTCCCCAGCGATGACTAATATGGAACATGTGGTCCAGCCTCGCCAAGGCTCACATGCTAATAAACTGTGGAAGCGTAATGGCAGTGATGAGGATCCAGAAGCAGTTTTTGTTCCAAAAATTGCACCCCTCCATGTGGTTACACCAAAGGTCCAAAGACGCAACAGTGTATTTCCACAACCGGTAAAATAAAATTGCTTTTTTTTTTTTTTTAATTAAATGCTGATGCTGAAGATTGTTATTTTGCCATATTGATAATTGCTAAGTTTGTCAATTGCAAAAAACAAAGCAAATAAGTTTTTCTTTGTATTTGTTTACAATTTGTCCTGTAATCTCATTAAAAAGAGACTAAAATCTTCATTGCAGATACGTGAAGAAGACAAGGATCCAGTGTATAAATATTTGGAGAGCATGATGACATGTGCTCGTGTAAGAGAGTTCAATAGCAAGCCGCCTCCTCAAGTCACCATAGAGCCTAAGATCTTTGCACCAAACGCCCCAACAAAACCACAAAAAACCACTGACAAGTACTACAGCACTTTACCAACTGTCAACAAAGCAGGTAAGAAAAATAGCTGCACTGTAGTGAAGTGGGATATTAAAGGTGTTTGTAGTTGTTTAAAAACATATTTCCCTGTAACCTCCAGGTGAAAACGCATCTCAGGAAACTGCATGTAGTGAAGTAGGAGCAAGGAAGCAAATACAGATCCAGTCAGTGTGTCGGTGGCAGAACGACCAGAGGATGATCCTGGAGGCTTTATGTCAGCGGATGAATCGTGATCAGCTTTCCCAGCGTTTCTACATTGGTCCTTACCGCATCTGGCCAATCAGCAAGATCATTATGCGGAAGCCCAGCGGCTCCATCGTCACCTACCAGGTACTGAAGATTTGGGTATAGACTATATTAGAAAGAGTTACCCACTGGATTGTGAAATCATGTTTTGATGCCTAAACTCAGGAGCAGTTGTATTTAGTTGTATTAGGCAGTACAAACAATATGTGCAGGCTATGTGTGCTCACACCTTACCATGCCTATAATAACCCTTAATGCTGTTTAAATGGATGGGTTTTTGAAAAAAAATCACTCTTTACAGTTTGGGTGTAGTTAGCTACAGAACCAAAAATGTATTTATTTTTTGGGCCTTTTTACGGTTTTATTTGAAAGGGTACAGTGAAGAGTGACAGGAAAGCAGAAGGCGAGAGAGACGGGAAAACATGCAAAGGGCTGCATGTCGGATTCGAACCCGGGCCGGTCGCTCTCAGCCATGCGGCATATGGTTGCCTGCTAATTCCGCTGAGCTAAGTGGGCGACTGTTGTTGTGATTTGATGCAATATAAAGAAAATTAAACTGATTCTGCTTTAAAGTCTGACATTTTAACATCGGCATCTATTGAGTTTGACCAGCTTTGGAAGATGGCCTCAGATGGTCCTTGTGGTTACTACTGTTTGGGCACTTCCCATGTTGCAGTGGCTTCCTCAGTGGCTGCTATCTGTTGGGTGCCTAATAATCCTGCTTTTGACTGTTGGAACATTTGTCCTCACTTTCTTTGCTTTGTTGCTTTTTCGTGTGATGACGTGATGTACGGCGTTCTCTACAGTTCTGTACTTTTTTTTTTTCTATAGGTGCAAATTAGCAAACCATCAAAAGCCAGTGATTGTGATGATGATGATGATGATGAATGTGACAGTGATGAGGAAATGCATACCAGTAACGGCCTTGATGAGAACACTGATGCAGAGGAGGAAGATGGCCAAATCGAAGAGCCGCAGATGTGGTTTGGAGTGACACCCTTTCTGAGTGGAGTGATGCCTGCAGGAACGCTGAGAGCCGAGAGAAAACCTGCTGGTTACCAAGCACCTGGACTTATACAGGTAAGGGCTTTGTAAAGTTGGATCAAATACATCCATGTGCCTGGGAATTTTTAAATTCTCCGTTACAGATTGTCACTGGAAAAAATTTGCACTGAGGTTTGGATGTTGAAGGGGGGAAAAAATGTGATTTGCATTCAGTAATTGGATTTATCCTTTGGAAAAGATAACAGTGTGTGGCTATTTAAGGACTAACAAACACACAGCTACACCAGCTGAAATATACAGGTACTTTCTAAAATATACATATGCATTCCTTCCACTGCAGGTAAATGGCAAATCCTACAATCAGGCCAGACTGCAGCTTGGAAAGATGGGATCTTTGCATCCAGCTAACCGCCTTGCTGCCTACGTCACAGGACGACTAAATGCTTCAGTTGATGTTCCTCAGAAAAATTCTCAGAAATCAGACTCTACACATAAAACCAGCACTCCAAAAACTGGCACCGTAAAAGTTGCAAGCTCATTAGTCAGTCCAAGTATCGCTGCAAGGAAAACTACTGATCTGAAGACACTAACGCCGTCACCAGGTAAGCTTGTCTCTCTGTTGCTAGACCACAGCAGAGGCACTTTGTTTTACATACCTGATCTGCTTTATTCAAAACTACCACCTCCTAAATGTGCTGCCTGTTCTTCCCTTTCTCTGGCTTTCTAGTGAAAATCAGAATTCATTTAAAAATCACATACAAAGCCTTAAATGGTTCAGGTCCTTTTTCTGCAGCAGTGCTAGAGCTGACTGTGCTTTTGAGGTTGTAGCGGCTAAATTTTGAAACTCACTTCCTCAGCCCATCACGTCGGTTAAATCAGCGGTTTGCCTTTTGACTGCTGAAAACTCATTTTAGCTTTTCCTTGGTTCATCACCCATTCCTGTAATTCACACAGAATACTTGCATGTAAGTGTGTGTGCATATAAACCAATAGAGATACTATGCACGAGGTTTGTTTTTATTCAAACTGTGAAGCAATTTGTAACTGCGTGCTTAAGATATTCGCTGTCTTTATCATCGTCTTAAAGGACGTGATGCTGAAAAACAGGACAGTGTGTTTGGAAAGGCTCTTAGTAAATGTGGTTTTTCACGTGTTCTAGCTGAGCAGAAGCTAAAACTGTTTTTAGTATAGTCATGTGAAAAAAGTCCACCACTTTTATGTCCGAGATTTAGTGCATAATAAAACATTTGATTCTTACCAGGCTATAAAATTCTGAAATACCGCCTCACATGAATAGCAGAAATATGTGTGAAAAGCTAAGTACACCCAATCATACAGTAACTTGAAGTAATTGATCTCTGTGTGTCTTTACCAGTATCCCACGTTGCTGTGGAGGAATTTTGCCCCACTCGTTTTTACAGTGTTGCTTCAGTTCATTGAGCATTCATTTATGCACAGCTCTCTTAAGTTCCCATCACAGCGATCCAATCATGTTGAGGTCTAGACTTTGACTGGGTTAGTGCAACACCCTGATTTTTTTGTTTTCAGTCATTCTGCTGTAAATGACAGTGCTGGGGATCATTGTCCTGTTGCATGACTCAGTTTTGGCCGAGTTTTAGCTGTTAGACAGATGGCCTCACGTTTGACTCTGGAATACTTTGGTATACAGAGAAGTTCAGGGTTGACTTAGTGACTCCAAAGCACTCAGGTCCTGTGTAGAGATGGGAATTGATAAGAATTTAGCAATTCCGATTCCTTATTGATTCTCATTGGCTCCACTTTGAGTCACCACCACCTCTAAGCAGCGTATCAAAGACATTACATTTATGCAAATTAATTACATGCTGAGTGTTCAAATCTTTGTGAATTTTGGAGATTTTTGTTGTGATCAGTGTTCTTTTTTTTTTTAAAGTAATTATTGCATATATGCAGAACACTTTTCTTAAAACTAATGCAGTACGGTAGTTAATTACACCCACGATAAAAACAGTCGTTATACTACTCGTTACGTTGCTTTCATGTTACTCTCTAAAATGATCTGAAACACACTGTCTCATAACTGCCATTTAAAAATACAGGCTACAACCCCACACACCAACACAAATACCTATCCCGATGAGGACAAGTGTGATCTTTCTCTTAGTATTTAGGTACGTACACAAAGCCGACAGCACAAGTCAAAGATGAAAACCAGTACAGATTTTAAAGCGGTTGTCATGGTGATTCTACTGTAGAAACATGAGCCGGTAGAAACTGAGGTCATCAGTTTGTTACCTGTTGAAGTTCAGCAGTGGCTTGTTTCTGTCCTAGAGCAGTCTCCACTTTACAATCGCACTCTCAGCCTTTTGTGCAATGAAAATAAAATAATGTCCATATCCACTATTTTCCAGTTCTCTACAAGAACCGATTCTCAATTCCAATTCCTGCAAAACAATACCAAATTACCACCCCTACACCACCATGCTTGTCAGTTGGTATTTGGTTTAGGCTAAACATGGTGCTGTGGTTTATGACAATCAGCATCTCCACTTTGATCTTTCCATTCCCATTGTTCCTTGTGGTTTGTTCAGATGCAACTTCACAAACTTGAGCTGTGCTGCCATGTTCTTTTTAGAGAGAAAATCCTTTTTCACCACAACCCTCCCAAACAAGCCATGACAGTATTTGTTGTACTGTCATGAACTACTTGCAGTTTCTCCGATCATTGCACAGTCTGACCTTAGGGTGAATTTTCTGAGATATCTACTCCTGGGGCCTGTTCTTCGTACCGCGCTAAGTAAGTTAGCTGGATTAGATTGTTGACGATTTCGCGTGATCCTGGATCGTTCGGTTCCCCGAAGCTCATCCGGGACTTGCTGTCATAGCAACAGAGCCGTAAGCGTAAACCTGCTCGGGAGCAGGCTTACTTTATGTAAACAGGATTAGATCGCGGCCACGCAGGTATGTCCGCTTCATTTATACGAAAGCAACAGCGATATTCCACCACTGTTTCACCATAAATAAATAACATCAATGTAACTAAAGATAATGCAGCACTTGATCCTTTTATTGATGTCACACAGATACATACAGGTCATTCCCTAAAAAAGGGAAATGTACTATTAACATTCTATTACATGTATGTGATTATTACAGATGTAATTCATATTTCAGAGTAGTAATTGTAAATTACTTCGTGTAATCAAGATGGGAGACCACGGCTATAAAAGCGAAGGTGGATTTGGGAAGCCTGTCGCAGCCATGTCCTGTCCGTATACGTGAGCCACCCATTGCGGAAGGTGCAAGATTGATAAGGAGAGTCCTCAGAATTCAGCGTATATTGCGGGACAGACAGGATCCTTTAGCTCAGCGCGACAGTGTGCTCATTGAGAGATATCGATATTCCCGTGAGGGTATTATTCACTTAACCAACTTGTTGACGAGGGGGTGCAGGACCACCACCTGTCTTTTTTTGCTCTGCCCTTTTCTTGGTTGCTGTTATGAACAAACTAACAGACTATTACAGGGTCCCTTGCCAAGAGACGAAAAGCAATATAAGAGCAATATATTACCATTCTGTAGAATACTCCTGTATTTCACTTTTACTTGTTCCCATGTTCTTGTGGGTCCTGTTGTGGCTCTAATGTGAAAGGGGATATAATATAACATATTATAATATAATATAATGCCATATGATATTGGACAATATAGTGTCATATGATAGATCTACCCTACCGCCTACTGGTGTTGGCCAGAGGGGCCGATGGCGCGATATGGCAGCCTGGCTACAACCGTAGCTGCCTCCACCAGTGTGTGAATGTGGGAGTGAATGAATAGTGGTATCGTACAGCGCTTTGGGTGCCTTGGAAAGCGCTATATAAACCCAATCCATTATTATTATTATTATTAAATTACCTACGAGTTTGATTTGTCAGCAACTTTCTGCCAGCCCTCTCTCCTTGCTTTTGCAGCCTTTGCAGTGTTCTCTTGCGTTTTAATTAAACTCTGAAACTCCTGAAATCCCTCACTCAAGAGTTCTTGCTCTGCTGCCGGAAAATACCGAGCGCGCTCCTTCGACATTTTCGCCGACCAATCAGCGGGTTGCCGATCAATGTTTCTACTATCGATGCGTAGCCCCTTTTACGACACCCAGTGATGTCACATTACTGCGTCCAGCTGTAGTAATCGTCAACAGCAGGTGTGTTCGGGGAACCGGATTAGCGAGCTCACGGTTAGCGCGATAGTTTGGTCTTGGATGTGTCATTTGATCTTGGATGTAGTAAGCGACGTACGAAGAACAGGCCCCTGGAAAGATTGACAGCTGTCTTTGATGTTTTCTACTTGTAAATAATCATTCTTACTGTAGAATCATGGTCTTTTAAGCCATCAGAGACTGATGGGGAACAGTTGGTTCTCTAAGGTGATTGCTGATGTCTCTCCTCCTTGGAATTGTGAATGCGCTAGACCTGCAAACTACCAAACCTTCTGCTTTTATAGAGGTGCTCAACCTTACTGATGATCTGTTAATAAAGTGCCTTTGGTTATCAGCAAATGGCTTCTTCTCTTAGTTTTGATCGAAGCAGTAAAAGAGTACTTACGCTTTTTTAGTTTGCTTTTCCTTCTTAGCTTAATTTTTGTTGAATAAATAATAGGACAGTGTAAGATGTCAGCTGGGGTTGTATTTATATAACATTAAGTTGTGGTAAGGACCAGATGATTTGTTAAAGCATTAGAATTGATAGAGGGTAGATGAACCTCAAGAAGTGACATCAGCTTAATCAAATAGAATAGAAGTAAACATGTATCGCTAAAAACACAGTTTTGTTAAAATAATGCAAATATTATCATCTCATCATGCTGAACTAGTTTTTTCTTTTTTTCAGTTTTCTTATTCCCTCCATGCCTCCAGAGCAAGGGACGCATCTCATTGGGGCAACAGTCACAGAAATCATCCAACATCAGCTCTGTCCAATCACTTTCCTCAGGCCAACACAACTCAGACTCTTCCTTCCAGAGCAGCTCCTCCTCCTCGCCTGTCTCGCTCACCGTCTCACAATCACTGAAAAGCCCCAGCTTTTTAGGACAGAGTGGAACCTATTCTTTCAGGATCTGCCCTCCGTCCAACCAGGGCACCGGAGGACAGAAGCTACCTGGTGTCTCCCTGCCCGGGGGCTTTACCCTCATTCAGCTCCCAGCGCCCGGAGCTGATGATGCAGCACAACAGTCAGGACATCTAAAAGCATCAAACATGGCGAACAATGATGTCCTGTTACAAAAAGACGGTGCAGCTGGGTGTCCTGCTGTGGACACAGTGAACGCAGTCAAGAGCTCTTTAAGCAGCAAATTAGCAGAGCCCGGCTCCTCCCCTGAGCTGGTTTGTGATGGGAAGATCCCGTCAGACGAGGGCGATGAGGCCAACGGCAAGCAGGCAGAATCAAACCTAGACATCGCTTCAGACACAAGTTCCTACTCATCAGACAGTGAAGGAGAGGGAGACGAAGATGTAAGTTTGAGAATTACACTTGTTTTTTATTTTCTTTGAGTGCTTAGTGATTTATTTTAATGGAAGGCCCTCTAAACTGTAAGTGGACAATGGTTTATTATAAATGTAAAGATAAAAAAATCAGCTGTCAGCTCATAGAAACAAATCAGTCCAACTTTAAATACATGTAAAATTTAAACTGGGTGCAAAAATTCAAATTGGTTCATCTTTAACTCTAATTATAAAAACACTAAATTGCTTTAGAAAATATGAAAAAGTAGTCGGCCTAATCCTGACGTTGTTTGAAAAAGCTCATCATGAATGATGTTGTCTTCAGGATGAGACGGTGGATGTTGAGACTGTAGAAGAAGTGAAACAACAGATGGCCATCGCTAAACTGAAGAAAGCTCTTTCCAAGGGAGTACTGCAATCACGGTAATAAAAAATGAACATCTGGATGTTGAAATTAAAGCATAAAATTGTTATTTACCGTCACAGCTGAAATTTGTTTATCATCATTTAGAGATTCCAGAGAAGATTTGGGATCATTTTTGGAACTCGACTCCCAGGTAAGACAAGCGCCAGCTTAGACCGCCATATTTAATTGCCCTCACTTTATATAGCTATAGTAGGAACACAGTTCTTTGTATTATAAGGCAGTATGTATAGTGTGTTTTGAGTTTTCACTGCATCTCCTCCAGGATCTCATTGATTGTGGTGAGACAAAAACCAAAAAGAGGCGCGAGAACCACACAGTGCTAGAACGGCTGAGAAGATCGGAACAGCGAAACCTCTTCGATAAACTCCAGGCTGTCCTACGGAGTGACCCAAGAGCTCCCAGGCTCCGCCTCCTGTCATTGGTTAGTTCTGCATGCTGCATTTTTCCTTCTAAAGTGGAAACTGCAAGACAACTAATGGGAAAATGTAATTCCACTGAAGGTTGTGTGCACTTTCTACTACTTTTTAATACTTTTTATCACAATAACAAGGTCATGTTCTCATTAAGTTGTCCAGAAAGATAAACGTAGATTTGAGTTCCTGTCAATGGAAAAACATGTGGGAGTTTCCTCTGGTCCGAATCAGTTTGAGTTTGTAAACTTGTAAATTGTTGCTAGCACGTACAGACCTTTGCATATATATGTAGCACCGTCTCCCCCCCCCCTCAGGTTGTCCCCTTCATCTTATGCCACCAACATGAGAAAACGAATCCCACAACTGTCACGTTTAGATTCAGAAGCCACTACACTGAAAGGAATACATGGGCCGCACATGTGGTCACAGAGCACAAATAAAAATAAGAGTAAAGGAAGCTTGCAGAGGAAAAATTATATGGTGATAGTTAATTAATTTTACTGGGTCAAATTCTCCTTAAATATGACACACTTGTGGTTTAGTTTTTACATTTTTTTAAACGTTTTAAAAAATCAGTTTTACAGTGAAGTCTTTTTAGTTTAGGGTTGTTTTTTTTTTGTTTGTTTGTTTGTTTGTTTGTTTGTTTGGTTGGTTGGTTGGTTGGTTGGTTTTATGGGCCCATATTCAGCAAAAGAAAGTTCTCTTTTTTAATCTTTACTCAGACTTGTTTAAACATTTGTTTGGTTGCCCCCTTCCGGATTTTCTATGTTTTTGTATGTTTTTCAAACTTAAATGTTTTAGATCACAAAATAAATTTAAATATTAGACAAAGATAACACAAATAAACACAGGATGCCATTTCTAAATAAAGGTGTTTATTATTAAGGGGGGAAAAATGTAAACTTACATGGCCCAAGAAATAACTGTGGTAATCACATCTTTGGAAGGCTGCGTTCAATTTCTCTCGCCACACCCAGGCCTGATAACTGTTCTTAACTCATTCACTGCCAGCCATTGGCAGTGAATGAGTTAAACCCATTGACTCATTCACTGCAATTGACGGCTATAGACGTCAATGGCAGTGAATGAGTTAATCAAGAAATCACTTAAATAGAGCCTGTGTGACAAAGCGGAGAAGACCAAAAGATCCTCAAAAGCCAGACATCATGCCATGATCCGAGGAAATTCAGGAACAAATGAGAAACATGGTAATTGAGATCTCGCAGTCTGGAAAAGGTTAGAAAGACATTTCTAAAGCTGTGGGACTCCAGCGAAGCACACAAATGGTAAACCTACCCTGGAATTACCAATCAACCAAGATTACACAAGAGCCCAGGGACGCCTCATCCAAGCTCTTGCTGAGCAAAGAGAACATAAAGGATCATCTTAGTTTTGCCTCTTTTGGAAAAAAACAAACAAACTCTGGACTGATGAGACAACAGGTGAACTTTTTGGAAGGTGTGTATCCAATTATATCTGGTGTCAAACTAACATGAAGGTGTTTTAAGAAAAGGAACATACAAACAGTAAAATATGGTGGTGGTTGTGTAATGGTCTGGGGGTGTTTAGCTGCCTCAGCAAAATGCCATCTACCAAAACATCCTGAAAGAGAATGTCCGAGCAGCTGTTCGTGACCTCAAGCTGAAGCACACACGGGTTCTGCAGTAGGACAGTGACCCAAAACACAGCAGCAATACCACCTCTGATTGGCTTAAGAAAAACAAAATGAAGACTGTGGAGTGGCCGGGCCAAAGTCCTGACCTGAATCCGACTGAGATCCTGTGGCATGACCCTAAAAAGGCAACTCATGCTCAAAACCCCTCCGATGTGCTTGAATTGCAACAATTCTGCAAAGATGAGTGGGCCAAAATTTCTCCACAGCGCTGTAAAAGACTCATTGCCAATTACTGCAAACGCTTGATTGTAGTTGTTGTGCTAAGGCTGGGCCAACCAGTTATTAGGTCTAGAGGGCAATCACTTTTTCACACCAGGTCATGTAGGTTTTGATTTTTTTCCCCCTTAATAATAAACACCTTCATTTAGAAACTGCATTTTGTGTTTACTTGTGTTGTCTTTGTCAACTATTTAAGTTTGTTTGATGAAAACATAGGAAATCAGGAAGGGGGCAAACACTTTTTCGCAGATCTGTAGGTGTGAGTTTTTGGCCTCACCGTCAACACTCGTTTTTGCCATTTTGTGTTTTTTAGGCCCAGAAAGAAATTCAGAGCCTGGTTAGGACCTCCAAACATCTAGAACAGGCAAAGAAGATGCTGACGCAGATACAGTCGGGCTATGTAGAGACACTCTCTCAGTTGTCTGGTATGTACACTCTGTGTTAATGCACCTTTTCTTGCCCTGTATTGGTTTTTGTACTGTTTGAATGCACTGAGTTTGCATGGAGAATAACTCGAAGCTTGCTATCCAGCACTTGTGTACGACATCCTGCTCTTGTGTCAACATAGAGACTTGATCGCCAGCAGATCTGCTTGTCACTAACTTTCTGTTTTTTCAAATATAACATTTTTAGGAAAGTCTCAAAATGTGATCAGGCACAAACTAAAGGAGGTGTGCGAAAAACAGAAAAGGAAAGAGAAGACGGTGAAGTGGACGCCTTTCTTTTCCCACCTGCTACAGTCCAGAGCCGCTTTACTACAAGCCAGTGCTCCCAAGCCTAACCCCACGCCCTCATCTTCAGTACAGCCTGACGTCGGGGCTCCTTCTCAGGCTAACACAGCCACAACTCCACACAATTTAAAAACGATGATAACCCTGCTCCAGCCTCTCATGCGAAAAGCTCCAACTGAATCCTGTCCAAAGACACCTGTATCTAAACTTGTGCCTCTGCTGGTATCCTCTCCAGCTCAGGTTGCGAACGCTGCACCCCGGTCCCAGGTGAAAATTGAGCAAGGTGACCATGTGGCCTCAGTCCAAGAGAAAAAGTCTCCATCAAACTTAGAAGTCAAACAGAAAGTTTCTGGAGAGCCAGACCAGGCTACTGGTTCCCACATTTCCAGTTCCCAAACAGATCAGCAGTCTCAAGACCCGCCCGGTAAAGCTTCACCTCAGGCCCCCACAGCCAAAGAAGGAGCCTCACCTGTATCCCCAACAGCTAACTGCACCAGCACCAAGGTTCACACTCCAAAGCCTCTGGCTCTTCCTCTTATTCGCTCCAAGACTGGCAGGCTCATACTTCCCTCATGTCTGAAACCAAGTAAGCACTTTGATCAGTTAATACACCAAATTTAAATTATCTTCCATTTAAATGTGTTACTATAATATTATTGCATATGTTTGTGTTTTTATCTTACAGTTGGCCAAGGCTTCTATACACTCATGGTCATGAAACCCAGGAAGAATGAAGAGGAAGGTGATGCTAGCTCTTCAGCTAAGATGAAGCTATTTGAGCCATCAGACGCTACCATATCTGCATCAGACCTGCCTTTGGATTCGGAAACTGGGCATAACCTCAAGAGCAAAACGGCATCTTCAGATTCCGATTCGAAAGTTTCGGGTGTAATTTCCCCCCAGGCTGAGCTTGCCACCCTTAACAAATCAATGTTTGTGCCTTCAGTGGATCTTAAAGCTACAGAAAACAACAGTGAGGGCAGCACAGGTGCAGGCATGAGCACAACTCTTCCAGCTGCCCACTTGAGGTTTAATCGTGTGTGTTCTGTCAAGTCCGAGGCCGATCCAAGCCTTCCAGAAGCCCGTCGAGGAAGGGGCAGGCCTCGAAGGAACCCTGCAAGTACTGCTGTGGGTGAAAAGGAAAAGTGTAGTGTGATAGAAGAGACCAATAAATGTGTCAGCAAAGGTGAAATATCTGTGCTGCTTGAAGAGAAACAAAGTAAAAAAATTACTTTGGAAGAGACCAAGAAGGAAGCTGAGGGCCTCGCAGGCAATGTCGGTAAAGTAGCAGATATTCCTGTGCCAGTCAAACGACCCAGAGGAAGGCCTCCGAAAAGAAAGTCGGCACCAGTTAAGCGTCCTGCAAGTAGTCCCCTCAGATCCAGCTCTAAGAAACTTAAATGCAATCCCTCCGCTAAGGCAACTGAAAGCCCTACCACCAAGACGTCGAGGCCTTTAACACGCGGTGCTTTAGGAAAAGACTTCCCCAGCGCAAAGAAACGGTCCTGGATAGACGTAGAAAAAGAACTGGAACCTGACCTAGAATTTGCATAGTTGTAACAAACGTCCTTTCACTACAAAAACGAATCTACGCTCTGAGAGTCTCACACTGAAATCTCACTCATGACTAAAGATGTCTTCACATGTGAACTCTGGACTCCGAATCACATCGGAGCCTTTGTGAAAGTCGTCTCTTCTCACATGTACAACACGGCAGGAGGCGGTTTGCTTCAGACACCTTCTCATTGTTAGGTTTAAGTGAAGGCGCTGCCTGGGACCAAGCAGGTAAGGGTGCATCCACCTGCCCTCTATGCTATTCTCACATGGGCACAGTTGATTGAAGCAGGAGTTTTTGTTCTGGGAAGCTGGTTGTAAAAGACTAATTTGTGTGTAAATGAACTAAGGATGCAGCATCTTTTTCTAACATCATCTTCACAGTCTTACTTGAAGTTTCTCTGCTTTCTGCTGATATTGGCAGCTCGAGTCACGTGTGTCAATGAAAGTGTCACCAAATGTGCCTGTCTGAAAAAGCCAAAGGATCAGGGCCACGGATAATAACTGCTGCTCTTTTCTGAACTCAGTGGACTTCTTTCATAATGTAGAGAAAGGCTGATTTATTTTTTTTTGTATAAATGATAAAACGGCATTAAGAGACCTGCTGAATGTATTCATGAAATGAATCAGTTTTGATATCAATATTTTCCAGCAATGAATGATCTTTAAATATGACCAACTTTTAGGTGGAGTATCGAGATGTATTTGAATTATGTTTAACTTTGAGCGATTCTTCACTGAACTCTCTTATGCAAAATAAAACTATACAGATATGTTCTGCGATCCAGCATTTTAAGCCTTACAATGTAAGCTGAGTGTCTGTTCCCAGCTGGATGATGCACAGCTTTAACTCTATCACGTCTTAAAAGGTGTAATTTTTCAATGGGTGCTAGATAATGTGTTACTAATCTGTTACTAATGCAGTAAAGCTCATCAGTAGTTGCACTTTAAATGTTTTTTTTTGGTAGAAATCACCCGTGTTGTCTCCTGTTTGCATTAACCTGTAACGTAACACATTAAATCAGCATTATAAAGTCATCTTTGAATAAGTCAGTACACATAAACCTGATGTTTTGGAAGCGATGCAAGACGTGTAGCTGTGGTAGACGTGTACCTAATGTAAATAGATTCTGTGAATATTGTGGGGGTTTTTTTTTAATTGCATAACAGTTTGTCTTTGGATGATATCGAAACACTGGTTATCTTATCTCAGTCTGAGTGAATTCAATGCATTTATTGTCCCATCCTTCACTTAAAATACCACCATTTTTGCTTTGTTTGATGTCTTCAAGCCAAAATGTGGCTGATTTCATGTGAATGGTGATGTAACGGCATCTCTTCTTGGAAATAAAACCGTTTGTGTTCCTTGTTTTCAGACATCTGTCACAAATAACTTTTTTTTTTGGGGGGGGGATTTCATCTTGTCTTTACATATTATGAACTAATCCTGTCTGTACACCAACACCTTGGATTTAAATCAAATCAGATGTGATTGAAGTGCAGACTTTAAGCTTAAATTCAAGAGGATTAAAAAGTATTTTTTGAGATCTTTATGAATAAACGTTCAAACTGTCAACAACCACCTGAGGTACAATCTCTGGAGATCACCAAGTACTGTTGTGGTTCCTCTCTCGAGATGCCCTGTCAGCCCTTTACCGTAGCCACCTTCACTTATTGCTCATTTGTGGGTCTCTGCATTCAGTTTTTGTAAGAACTGCAAACCTGCTCTGTTAGGTTGAGATCAGGTGACTGACTTGGCCATTGAAGAATATCTAATTTGTTTGCCTTGTGAAAGTCTGTCTGATCAGTTTTGCAGCATTTGTCTAAATCCGAGGAGAAATTGTTGCCCTGTACATGTCACAATCCATCCTGCTGCTTCTATCAGCAGTCACATCATCAATGAACACTGACTGAACTGTTCCACAGGCACCCAAACAGGCCCTTAACATCACCTCCACTGTGTTAGTGTGGTTTGTTTTTGCTCATGAGCTGTCCCTCTCCTCCGCGCTTTAATGAATTATTCCTGGTTCTGTCCAGGATCTTTCATGTTTTCTGGCAAACTAATCGGGTATTCTTTTTATGGAGTGTGACCAGTATACATCTCAGTCATCCAGGTTATGGTAATCTAATTATCGCCTTTGTGCAAGACAACGTGAGTCAATGTGTTCAAAAAAAGACACAATCAAAACCTAAATTGCTTTAACTTAAGCAAACAGTCCCATTCACTACGAGTGAACTTCCAGATAAGTGAACCTCTGTCTGCTAATCAGCAGCCTAATAAATTCTTTGGTGGCTCCCCAAAACGTCCCCTGCACCGGTCTCTCTAATCCCATTAAATCAGGCGCAAAAGCTGATGTAATCACTGAATGGGACCAGTTCAGGTTCGGATTAAACCAGTGATGTCACACTGGCACACGGGAACAAGCGAAGAGCTGAGCGGCGACTCCGTCTCCTCCTGTCATTGCAAACGCAGCGCTCAGACGAGACCCTGCAACGACAGAAGAAGAGAACAGCGAACTTACTCGAGAGATTAGCCTCCACATGTCCCACCGGCTGCTGCAGGAGTTCTGTCACACTTTGTAAAGCTCTGCAGCCGGAAGGTTTTAGTCCTGGGAGCAGGATCATTACGCGCTCCCCTTCGCTTCTTCTTCTCCAGCCCGTGTGCGCGCCACACTCCGTCAGTCCGTGGATTGCCACAGTGGATGGTCAGCAGCCCTCAGAGCCGTGCCTCCGGGCTGCCAAGCTAAGAAAAATGCCGGGCGATGGATTCACCATTAAAAGTCGCATTAGGAAGTTTCTGCGTTCTCCATCCACCGGAAAGAACTGCAAAGAAAATCTCACCAGCAAGGTACGAAAACTTCTGATGTGTGAGTAGAACAGCCGGACAGAAGAAGCGTCCCGCTGCAGACCTGTTAGTGCTGCAGGCTTACCTGGAGCTAAAATCTGATCTGAGATACTTTACTGTAATTATTGGAAATCTAAGGTACAAACGTTTCACCTGCTTAACCCTGTAAAACCTGAACCATGAAACAACTGCCATAAAATTCATGTTTATTGTATTCACCAAAAAAGAAATTAAACATCAGCCTCCATATATGAGCTGTCGGTTTTATTGTTTTTACCGCATCCTGTATTTTTGTGCAATTTATTGATGCACAGGTTGTAACAAGTCACGCGTTACAGGGTGGAAAACTGAGAGATAGGCGCTCATTTATTATTATTAAAACAGCTATTGCGACCTGTTGGCAGAGTAGTGATAAATCATTATGAGAACAGCTGGCGTTGTTTATTAAAATGAAGATATTGCAGTGTCTGGACTGGGAACACCTATATTAAGCAAGCATTCACGATTTAATAGCTGATTTACTGCCAAATGTGATGTTTAAACAGTGGCAAAATTGACATTTTGATAACCTGGCAACCCAAAAGGTTGGCTTATTAATTGCTTATAAATGATCTATTAACACTGGTCAGTTAAAAAAAACAAAAAATTTTAATTTAGAGTTCTTAGAAAGCATTTGTTATGATTCTTTTTATTGTTTGCTGATGTTATTATTGCACTTTTGTTAGTAGGACACTGAGGCTCGGCTACATTCATATGTTCACTCAGACTAATCAATGATGCCAGCAGTTGGTTTCTAATTCCCAAGGCAGACACAGACAGGCAGCCAAGCCAGCTGTCACATCCTCACTTTGTCTTTGAGATCTTTTTCTTTTTTCTTTTTTTTTTACGCCTCAAACACCCAAAAGATAAAACGACGACAGTTTTCTGTCTCGAGCCTGTTGTTGGACACGTATCAATCAAAGACACGCTTGGTGCTGCACATCAGCAGCTCAGAGTCTGCTCGTTTATCACAGAGTTTGTGCAGGTGTGCAATAAAGACAATAACGGTGATCAATACTTTTCAGATTTGACAGCCTGAATCTTGAAACTGCCAGGAAAGGCTGCTTTTTAATACATAAGATGCCAGAATGTTGTACACAAACAGCACATTTACTTGTGTCTTTACTGACTTCTCTCTCTATTCTTCTGTCAGCCTCCACTATTTTATTTTTCTTTTCTAATTATGATGAATTCCTGAAAACCAAACCCGCCCTGTGTTGTCTCTCTACAGGTGACTCTGGAAAAAGTGTTGGGCATCACCTCTTCAGGAAACAGCGCTCTGGCCTGCGACCCTCGATCTGGACTTGTGGCCTATCCTGCAGGGTGAGATGAGAGAGACTGTTTATGCGTTGTTATCTTCCTAATCTGACCTTTGACTTATCAGCACTTTGCTCGCTCCCAGCTGCCTTATCATATCTACCTCATGCGGATGTTTAGTGTGCAAATTTCTGCGTGTGTGTTATCTCTGCATCATCTCAGAGGACTGGAGCTCTGTGTTGGTTTTTTTTCTTTATCCCATCCTTGGGGAGGCTGTCTCTGGCACAGTGATAGCTTGTTGTGCAGTATTATTAATTCTTGCTGCTATAGCTTTAATCAGCATAGAATATAAAAATGAGGATGGTTATGCTGGATGGTTTAGATCTGCAGTGGTGATACTGGGGGGGTTGGCCTCGGAGTGGGTGAAAGCAGTGTTTAAAAACAAGCAGAGAGGGTCCTGCCAGGTCGCAACAAAATCTGTGCACTTGAGCTGATTTTGTTCTGGAACCTTCCAACAAAGCTGTATTAATATTAAGAAGGCCAGCGGTCAAAGGGGAAAAACGAGGAGAATTAGAGCAGTATTGCAACAACGTGTAAAGGAGTGTAAGGGTGTGTGTGTGTGTGTGTCTGTGTGAGGCATGCATGGGCACGTCTTTGCACAAATGGTTCTGCTCATCGTTGTACTAAATGGTGCACAATCTGGCAACCCACCTGCTATCTCAGTTTAAATCTGTGCAAGCTGCTCTGTACCAGGTTTCCTGGCACGGTGCAGTTCACTAGCAGGTCCAATGCTGATCTAAGTTCTGCTCACGAGCTAGGATGCAAAAAGGATTTTGAATTAATAGGTAACAATATTATGCGTCCGTTATTTCAATATGGAAAAGTATATGATGAAATATATAGTATAGACTAAAAATGACTCACGTTATGTCTAGTCGTGCTTTCATTTTTCATGTAATGTAGTGTAATCTTCTTTCTGAATGTTCCCTCTAAGGAAGTTATTCTGTATTTTGAAAACTAGACTAAGGACGGAAAATCTTGTGCACTTTCCCAACCCAAGTTTTAAAATGTGTGTGCGCGCTTGTGTTCCTATTCATTTCGTTTTTGTAGGAACACCCAGTCATCTCCAAGTTTCAGTCGTCTAGCTTTTGATTTATGGTGAAGCTGAAAATTTTGGAGGTAGTTCTCCTTCTTCATTAATATATCCAACTGGTGCAATGTACAACTACAAAACGACCCCAGAGCATGATGCTACCACCACCCTGCTTCACAGGAGGTGCATTGTGCTTAGGTTTGACCTTTACTCCGGAAAGGCATACCCCTTGTCATTGTTGCCAAATGGCTCAATTTTTGTCTCTTCTGACTGTAAAATATTACTCCAAGGCTTTTTGGTCATGCATGTTGGCAGCTGCAAACTTCAGCCGAGCTTGAAGGTGTCGATTTTGGAGTAATGTAAAACTCACTTCACTCTGCAAAGTGGTGACACATCGAAACAACTTGTATTTACAGTTCAAAGGAATCATTAAAAGCCTAAAATCATCATTCGTCCATGCCCACGATGAGGGTGCGCAAGCTCCTGACTTCATCTGTATGTTTCACACAAATCATGAATGCAGAGTTTTGACCACAACACACACAGCTGATTTAAACCAGAAAATATTGATGATTTATTGGGGTTATTTTTGTGTTGTGGGGTAAAATTAAATAAAAATAAAGAGGAATTAGAAGTTATCCAGCTGATCTTTTGGTCATTTGTAAGTTTCATAAATTCATTTCTGCACATGATTAGTTGTTTTTTCGCAATCACTACACATGTCAATTATTTAATGCTTTCCTAGAACATTAACAGCACCAATGTTTACAGTGTGTTTCTACTTCTCGCTGTTACCACCAAGGAAAAACTTCCAGATAAAATTCAGCCATTAGCATCAGGCTTTCTTTGGAGTTGCACAGTTTGAATGTTTAAACATTTGCACCTATAAACTCTGTCATTAATTTATTAACATAAAATGGCCATTTTCCTTAAGTATGTGCATCGTTTCTCGACCTGTTTCCATATCAGACATTAATATGCATTACTGCATTTCTTGGTTTCCTTTTGTAGGTGTGTGGTAGTCTTACTGAACCCCAAAAAGAACAGGCAGCACCACATTATCAACACTTCAAGGTGAGTCACCCACGAGTACAGTCTTCACTGAAGCAGAGCAGCACTGAACTAATCATGCTGTGATGTTATCCTCTGTCCCTCTCACAGGAAAACCATCACAGCTCTGTCTTTTTCCCCTGACGGCAAACACTTGGTGACAGGAGAGGTGAGTTTCATCACCCTCACTTTTCTCACTTTGTCTCTGCGGGTAAACTCAAACTTGCGTCTGTCCTCTCGTCTTCTGTTTAGCTTTCTTCGGTTTTTGCTGTGTCAAGTGAACATCACAGTAGGACTGGTGTTTGTAGTAATTCAGATTTACTGCAGAATCCAGAGAATTAGCTTGTTCGCGTCTTCAGTTATCCACAGTATAAGAAGGAGTTAGCGCGCTGTGCTGCGGACACCCCAGCAGGATGGAGGCTTGCTGCAGAGCTCTGTGTTTGCAGCCTCTCCTCTTTAGAGGGCCTTGTTCTGTCGTGTCACAGCGTAATGTGTCTTTTCAGTCAAGCATCTTGAATCGGTTTTGTTGTAGTTACAACGCGGGCCTCGACACAACACGCTATCTTAATCCTCCCCGGCCAATCAAAGCCGATTAAAGACTTCTCTGCATAAGTGGATGGGCAGGCAGCAGTTGCCATGACGACAAAGACCAAAGTTCAAAAGCCCAAATAGACTTGAGGATAGGCTGTTCTCCTGGATTCTCCTGGAATTCAAAGGGAACCATGTGCTAAATTCCCAACGTTAGAATACTTTGAGTAATTAAAACTGGTTAGAGATCGTAGTGGATGTGGTGGAGAAATATTAGAGCCCTCTTTTTAACCCGCTGTGCTCGGTGATCAAAGCTGAGCGCATCACAGCTGTATTAGATGTTTTCCCACAGGCCCTTTAAAAGGAGGAGTAAAAGATATGCCCGAGTGAGTGATCTGATAAGAAATGTCCCTCACACACACACACTCATTCATCAAACAGTAGCTCATTTACATACAGGGGCAGGCTGACAGCGGATGTGCAGGCTGTTTTGTCCTCCTCTTCTTGTGTGTCTTTTGTATGCAGCTCTGTCTTCAGTTGAATGTCACACTATTTCTTTTGGACCTAATAACTCTGACCTTTGAAAGGTCCTTTTACCATATTATAATAGGAGACTACACAAATAGTCTGCTGAACTTTCGATCCCCAGGAGGGAATAATGTGAGCAGGTCAAGGGACAAGTAGACAATCAGAGGACAGAGAGAGGATGATCTTCTAGAGAGATGGACAGACAGGAATGACAGGTGACTCCTGAGCGGAGCCTGTTTCAGTCGACGAAAACATTAAGACCCTTTAGTGTATGAATGGAGGAGTGTTCGCCATCTTACTAACAACCTAACATTGTTTTTAAACGTCGACTCCTCCCCCCCTTACCATTTTTTTTTCTCATCAGAGCGGTCACCTACCGGCGGTGAGGGTATGGGACGTGGCAGAACGGAAGCAAGTGGCCGAGCTCCAGAAGCACAAGTACGGCGTCTCCTGTGTGGCTTTCTCCCCCAATGGCAAATACATAGTCAGTGTAGGAAATCAACATGACATGATGGTCAACGTCTGGGCGTGGAAGGTTTGTCTCCCTTGAAAGTTTCTAAAGCTCAAATCCTACTTGTGCTTTTACACCTTCTTCCGTTCTCCTGACTGCTTTAATCAGGACAATGATGGTTTAATGTCTGATGACTGGCAATTTTTAAGCTCAATTTTTTCAAACTCTAAATGAAAAAATAACTTTAAAGTAGTGAAAATGTCTAAAACCACGTAGTGAATGTGATGTTACACTGTTGAGCAGCGAGTCCTATTGTGTTTTAGTTGTGTGATCTCTTTCGAATGTGTTGTTCTTTGCAGAAAGATGTAATAGTGGCCGCTAACAAGGTGTCCAGTAAGGTGAAAGGTGTGTCTTTCTCCGAGGACAGCTCCTACTTTGTCACAGTGGGGAACAGGCATGTCAAGTTCTGGTATCTGGATCACTGCAAGGCCAACAAGGTATGAGAGGCTTTCCTATCTTTTATTACTGCCTGGAGTTATTTCCCTACCTTTTACTTCTGCTTTATTTTTGCATAACTGAATAACTTTAGTGCACTCTTACATTATGCAAATACATTTGTGAGACCCAGGGATTATTAATTTTCAGCAGCACACATGCAACATTTCAGGGAAGCGCTTTAACTCCTTCAGTTGGAGCTTTATCGGCTAACCATCACCTCTCTGTGCTATGTAGGCCAGCGCTCCTGTGCCTCTGCTGGGCCGCTCCGGGCTGCTGGGAGAGCTGAGGAACAATTTCTTCTGTGATGTAGCTTGTGGACGTGGCTCTAAATCAGACTCCACTTTCTGCATTACTTCCTCTGGCCTGCTGTGTGAGTTTAACAGCAAGAGGATGCTGGACAAGTGGGTGGACCTTCGGGTGAGTGAGAGGGGAGGGGCTGTCTGCAGGTGAAAGGTAGAGGTGGGACTAACCAGACACCCCCACTATATGATCAATGTGATTTTTAACATTTTGTGACATATAAGAAAACAAAACAAAATGAATGAGATATTCATAAATCTCAAATTAAAATTTTGTCAGTATTTGTTTTATCTAATAAGATAAAGTAATCATACTTAAATTATTTGGATTTATGTAATTTTTTGCTGCAAAATTATATTGTCAAGTACCAACACTTTGACTAAAACCTGCCACAAGATGAATTGAACGGGGTCAAGCTGTGATAAATCACCGAATTCAAATCTGTTGAGTCGACTTCCCTCATGTTGTGTTTATTAACAAAGACTCGTTCAGACTGATGCCAGCATGTTGGCAATCTGCAACCTGCATTTATAGATTAGACAGCAGTTACTTGCAGACCTCCGACAGCCTCTCTGAGAGTTGTTGCAGTCAGTCAGTGGTGTAGGACATGAGCCCTCTTGTTCGAGTATTTTAACTTACTTAATAAAAATGATGATATTTGCTCTCCTGAATCTTTACAGTATCGCCAAGCAAAATATTGTGAAACAATGCTCTACTCTTAACTGCCACTACTGTTCATTTTTATTAAATGGTAGCTGAATGTAACATATTTGTTCTTTATGTGGTATTGGCCTCATTCAGCACTAACATGCATGTTCATTTAGTTATTATTTGAGTACAGTACAGGCACAAATGCCTTAGGTCAGTAACCATACGTGTTTATTGAACGGGTGAAGAGGATCTTAGAAGATTTAGAAGCAAGGACAGGTACAGGATGTGTTTGGAAAAGCTCCAACGGGGCTGCTTTTCTACTCCTCCGTAACCTTTGCAGAGGACTCAGCCAAAGCAATGATGTAATATTATCTGCAGGAGCATAATTAGCTTAATTTTTCAGACTTGAATGAATACGAATGTTTACCATTTTCTCAGAAAGACTATGAAGCTATGACTTGTGAGCTGATTATCTGGCATGTGTCTTTCCGTGCAGACCGGGCTGGCTCAGTCGCTCTCTCTGTCTGAACACATGATCTTCTGCGGCTGTGCCGATGGAACGGTGCGAGCCTTCAGACCCGCTGACTTGCACTTTGTGTGCACGCTGCCGTGGCCGCACCCCCTCGGCTCTGACGTCTCCTCCATGACTGAGGCCAGGTGAGGAAGAGCTCAGGAGTAACTCGGCCTTTCTTTAGCACTGATCCACTGCAGGATCAAGTGAGCTCTATTAATAGAGCTTTCTGTCTCAAGCAGTGCAAGCCCGAGTCTCGTCTAAATGTTTTTTATTCTCGAGGATGTCGGATTTTTACAAAGAAAACATCTATTCCTGTTGTCCCAACCTTTCATTCCCACAGTCATCTGTTCAACGCCACAGCGGATGCCCGTTACCCAGACACCGTTGCCGTTACCTATGACCCCGTCAGCTGCCGGCTCAGCTGTGTATATAATGACCACAGCCTGTATGTGTGGGACGTGAGAGATGTGCAGCGGGTGGGGAAGGTGCACTCTGCCCTCTTTCATCCCGCCTGTGTCTGGGACCTGGAGGTAAATGCATGCAGGAGGAAGTGAATTTATATAACCTCTTTAAAAGCTGTGAGATGTTCAGTGTGTTTCCTCAAGCCTCCTGGCTCAATAGGATTACAGCAGTACAACAGATTGGATTCTACCTATTGATTCGGTTAGTAATTTGCGGCACATTGGGGATCATTACACGAACAAAACTGGGAAACTTGGAGCTGTTGTGCTGTTGTACTGAACATTGTGCATCAGAATTTGGCAGCTTGAAACTGGTGATAACAGTCGATGTAAGACAATTCACAGCATAGTGAAACTGCATTTCTAGAAATCTAACTTACAGCATTAATTGTTTCTTAAAATCGTGCTTTTTTTTACCCTCATCTAGTTTATTATTAACTGAACCTCCTCCTTTTGTCACTACTCCCCAGGTGTTTCCAGATGTTCCAGAAGAAGTGGCTTCTGGTTTGTCATCAGGCGCATTCCTCACTAGTTCAGCTGATAACACCGTGAGAGTGTGGCGCATGGACGACTGGACACAAACTCATTCTCCAAACATCCTGAGCCAAGTGAGGTTGACTTCCAAGATCCGTATTCTCTTCAGCTGTGTTTCAAGTACAGCTGTGAAGAGTTACTTTCTGTCTCCCTCATTTCTATAAAGGATCTTTTGAATATAATCTACATCGACGGGAACACCAGCACCTTGCTGGATTCAGAGTGTTCAACAAGTGCGAATTCAGAGGTCAAGTCGGGGGATGGACAGACAGCGGAAACCAGGACGGGCATCAGGACCATCTGTGTCAGCCCAGACGGCAAACACCTGGCATCTGGAGATCGCAATGGCATGCTGAGGTAGGACTAGAAGACTAAGGCTGAGGCTGATGACAGACTGACGTGACCTCTGTCCTAAAACTGTGATATTCTGCAGGGTTCATGACCTCAGCAGCATGAAGGAGATTCTTAAGGTGGAAGCCCATGATGCTGAGATCCTCAGCCTCGAATACAGTAAACCAGAAACAGGTCAGTGTGTGTGTGAGACTGTATTAGTTACTATAATGATGACACGCTTGGAGAATATTTGCACATTGGCTGTGAATACAGTAGGTGATTATGTGGTCTGATTTCTCTCAGGGCTGAAGCTGCTGGCCACAGCCAGCAGGGATCGTCTGATCCACGTCTTGGATGCAGAAGACGACTACAGTCTGGTGCAAACACTCGACGAACACTCTTCATCCATAACAGCCGTCCGCTTTGCTGGTGAGACACTTGAGAAGCTGTCAACATCTGACGGCTAATCTTTCCTTAATCCGACGCTTTCATCTCCGCTCAGCCCCACACAAAGTCCCTCTTTTATTTCACACGCCGCACGACTTGTTTCAATAATAAATGACGGTTACGTGTGTATTCAGGTGGAGTTTTGGTTGCTTGAGCAAAGCCTTTCAGTTGCACTTTGCTTTCTCTTCTTCAGCCGATATGAAATGTTTGCACCACTTACTGTCACGGTTTCAAATGTAGATTTTTGAAGAGGCACTAATCTACTGTCTCTGGACTTTTTCATGAACTGTAAAATTCTTTTACTGATAATAGTGGGTTAATATAAAATAGGCAGTTTGGGGCAAACTACTTTGAAAGCTTAGCTTTTAAGCTACCAATTACTTCATGCTGGAAGAAGCTGAACTGCAGAAATGCTGCCCTAGGGATGAGTCTAGCTGGGTTTGAGTTCCTCTGGTGTATTTCTGCATGGTGGTCATGTCTGCAAATGATGAGTCAGTGGGCAGAAAAAGGATAAGTATTTGGCCTACAGCTGTTTTCCATGTAGAGAAAGAAATGACGAGTTATGCACCGTATGGACAAAAAGTACTGGGCCACACCTCCTCATCTTTGAAATTCAAAGATTTTTTTTCAGTCCCATTAACCTGCTTTCAAAAACATTTATGAAAGAGCGGGTCATTTTAAACTGGTACTTTAATGGGATGCCACCACTGCAGCAAGTCAAAAAAATGTGTGTATTAGTGGTATTACTACAAAGTGGTTTAGAAACCACAGCGGCTCTCACCCCTAAACACCACTTAAAGATACAGAGCGGGGTTGCCCAGTGTAGCAGCACGTATTGCATAGAAGATGCCAGAACACTAAGCTAACTCAATAACTGCAGAGCTCCAAACCTCTTCTGGCATTAACATCAGCACAAGAACTGTGTGCTCCGAGCTTTATGACATGGGTCTCCATGGTGGAGCAGCTCCTGTGGGTGTAATGTTTAGGTGATTTTGTCCATATCGCTTAAATTTCCGTCTCTAGTTCTGCATTATTTACGTGGAAGTGCAGGGATATCAGCTTTAGCTTTGTATCCATTTTGCAACAGACAAGATTGCTCAGCTAACCAGCTAACTTCTTAAACAACATGCAAAACCTTATCTTGGTAACATAAAAGTAAGTTTCATACTAAAAAGGTCAAAGTGTAATTGTATAATAAGCTGCTGTATAATATTGGGGTGTCTCTGTGGTCAGGTTTCAATTTTTTGAATGAAAAGATGACTAAATCCTGGAATGTTCATCTGGATGTCGCATTTTCAGTGGCAGAAACGTTGCATCGCTCATGTGGCTTCTCAGTCTCAGCTGTCTGCAGGCTTCTCCAACCTCATAAACACTACATTTGCATAATGACTGACACCAGCACCACTGACTAACAATGGGCTGTGAGGTCAGTTTCATGATCATTAACATGCAAATTGTCACGACCATTGATCAATCTCCATGAGTGCTATTCACAGAGAGTTGGGGTATAGCTGTAATCACAGCACTGTAAAATAGTGAACAATGTACCCTTAGGCCCCCTCAGTTCACAGATGGCCGTTCCTTTTTCACGTAAATAGCCTCCTTGACTCCCCACTACTGTTCCTCCCTGTCCACTGACAGAGCGGCCACTGGCCTGTAGATGTAAATAGACTGTGGAGTCCTGGCCTGTGTTCTGCCATCCGCCTGGCTAGAGGTTGTTTCCATTGACTTTCAAATGTTGTCCATTACTGATAGGAATTTCACAGTCTAGGAAAGCTAACCTGTCATTTTTTACACCCTCCATGGTGAACTGGATGTGTTTGTTCACTGAGTTAATGTGATCACTGAATTGTGGGACATCCTGAGATTTGATTTTCACCCAGGTGTTATCCACATATGTGAACCGATTACTCGGTGGTGTCCCAGGGTAGGATGGTAGAGTCCTCTTTTCTGCTTCCTCCATATACAAATCGGCCACAGTGGGTGAAACTGGGGAACCCACGGCGCCACCATGTTTCTGCCCTCAACAATGACACACTTGGTCGGTGTTGAGGGCAGGGTAATCCTCTCACACAAATCATTTCTCCTACTGAAAACGTTCCGTCTAGATGAACAGAATCCACTTTCTGGGATTTCCTTGCCTGGATGATTGAACGTGCATGAAGACACGATGACTAAATGCTTTTGTTTTTTGTTCTTTAGCCAATGACAACAAGGTGAGAATGATCAGCTGTGGGGCAGACAAGAGCATCTATTTCCGCACAGCCCACAAGGTAACATCAGATGTTGGATATTACCCAACAAACACACGCAAAAGCATGAGTGACACAAAAAACTCCTGCCAAACGCCAATGTTAAAGCTAATGTATATGCAGGCTGCTAAATGCTAACAAGGTAGGAAACAGCCACCTCATTGTAGACTGGAAACAGTGAACCAGCTATTCTGACTTCATCAAAGTACTGCCTGCGATATTCTTCTGAATAACTAATTCTGGCCACAAAGAGCTTCATTGCATTTGACTTATTTTTTTTCATTAATTCCTCTCATTTAGGTCACACTTATTGGCACAATGGTAACACAATCTGTTTAGCAATTCTAGAGCACAGACCACAAAAGGAGCGTTTGTGCTACAAGTTGTATAACTATGAAATACAAAAAAAGAGAGGAAAAAAAAGGAGGCGACATTCTTTTGCTCTGGAATTGCTTCTGGGTTAGCAGGCCACTTACAGCATTTTTCATAAACTTGAGACGGGATTTAGGCCACTGCAGTGACTCAGAACATTAAGTTGTTTTTTTGTTTTGTTTTTTCCGGAGCGCAGTAAACAAGGGCTTGTTAGTCTAAAGTGAACCTTCTCTTTGGCGTACAGACATTTATGGAGTGCTCATTTTAGAAAGTTGTTGTGACAGGTTTGTGCTCCGGCAGAGCAGAAATGAGCTTCTTCTGTGCCGTTTTCAAGGATGAGCTGCAAAGAGTACCCTTTTCTGACTATGTCTATATGATGATGATGATGATGATGGTAGTGATGCACAAAAGCTGATTCTCTGTGGTCTAAACCTTGACCTATTCTAACTGCCAAACATGTTCAGTCTATTTTCCCAACTCCATTATTGTACGCAACAACTAGCTGTATACCCACCTTTTAATATGCAGATATTGATCCTGAGTCAAGCTGATCTCTGCAGCCTTTGGAGACTTGGCTCAATGACTGTAAAGCTGCGCATATTTCTCTTTGCAGGTTATATTGAGTTCAGCACGCTCAGAATAAAAGTCACATCATGCATTCTGCTAAAATACCCCTGATATTTTCCCTACCCTCCTCCAGCGCAGGCCTGACACTGTCTTGTTCTGTTTCACAGACCGACAAAGGAACAGAGTTCAGGCGTTCTCACCACATGGTGAGGAAGACCACGCTTTACGACATGGACGTAGACGCCACCTGCAAGTACGCCGCTGTTGGCTGTCAGGACCGCTGCATCAGGTAAGCGAGGGCACGCGGCTTCAAAGATACACGAGCTTCGCTAGGAACGTGTTCTTTAAAGGCGCCGGGGCTTATCTCTTCCTTCTCTCTGCAGGATTTTCAACATCAGCAGCGGCAAACAGAAAAAACTCTATAAAGGATCTTTGAGTGAAGATGGAAGTCTGCTCAGGGTAACATTTTTCTCCACAGTTGAAACACCTTTTTTCTTTCTGTCTGTATATATATATATACACACACATATATAGAGAGAGATACTAAAAGGCTCTTTTGTGTTGGGTGTGGCAGGTTCAGATCGATCCCTCTGGTCAATACGTGGCCACCAGCTGCTCCGATAAAACCATCAGCATCTTTGACTTCTACACCGGGGAGTGTGTGGCCACTATGTTTGGACATTCTGGTAACGCAGCTATCACAGAATAAATCTAACCACAATGACAGAGAACATAATGAGCGCTAACAAGCCTTTTTTTTTCTTGTTTTTGTTTGGCAGAAATCGTCACTGGGATTAAGTTTACCAGCGATTGCCGGCATTTGATTTCTGTATCTGGAGATAGGTGAGAAACCGCCTCTCAGAGATGTCCTTGCACCCAGGCCGAGGCAATCTTCTGCCGCTGCAGCTGTAGGAAATGGCTGTGGAAATGTGTTTGCAGATGCTTCCGAGCTGAAATGAAATCTTGAATATTTAATGCTTTTATCTCCCCCAGCTGCATCTTTGTGTGGAGGCTGTCCCCGGAGCTGACAATCACCATGAGAGAGAGGCTGCACCAGCTCAGAGAAAACCCAAACACACCACCCAGCAAAACCTCCAGTCTCAGGTGACGACACCAGCACACCTCCACCTGTTAATTGAGTACATTCTTTCCGCGAACCCAGCGCCGATGATAAAGAGCCCACCTCAAGCGAATGTATTCCCTTCGCGTATAATGACATGGCAACACAGATAGAATATTCATCTTGTTGACTCTTTCGCTGTGTTACCCAGGCGTGAGGTGTACAGCGCTCCTGCTCTGGGGGGTCTGTCCTCTGACAGCGACCGTGAACACGAGGAGGACGACAGAGCGGCGAACGACGATGCCAATGACCCCGAAGACAACGCGACCCATTCTTCTTCCGCCAGCAGCCACGAAGAGGAGGACACAGGTACTGTGTGATAATTGATGACATGAATAAACATAGCGGTAACTGCTTTTGGTTTTTTTTTTTACATCAATGAGGTCAAAAGGGTTTAGTAATAGGTAGACAATCCTCCACTGGTGCACTGCCCTGACATTCGGCTTCTTTGCAGAGTGCAGCAGAATCTGGAAAACAACCAAAATTGTTTTAAACTGACTTCCTCTATTAACTTTGTAATCATTGTGCTCCTTCCTGCAACAGGAGGCTCAGATGAAGGACAGGACTGGGAGCTGACAAAGGTAGATGTTTGTTATGACTTTAAATAAAATAAATCATTTTGGACTATTCTAAGAAAGCACAACTTAAAGCATCCTAACATGCAGTATTTGCTTTTTGTTCCATTAAAGAAAACAAAAATGAAAAAAAAAACCCCGCATCCCTGTGTGTTAATGATGCCATACAGTTTCTTCCATAGCAACAAATGTGATGGAAAGGGTGAATAATTGTACTGTGCTGTGTATAATGTATATTCCCAGCATGGAGTCGTCAGCCAAGTCATCCCTGAGTCCTCAAAGCGTCCCCGGAGGCGTTGGTCTCATCGTATGGGCTCATTGGAAGTGATGGTTAAATCCATGCTGGACCTGACGCAACTGGAAACCTTTGCTCCGAAGAAAAACCCCAGCTGCCCCCCACATGACAGAGAGAGGCAGAGCTCGCTCGGCCTCCAGGAGCCTGTGGTACGTTCTGTTTGTCTATAAGGGAGATATAGGAAGCTGCTTGTGTGGATCCGTGAGTGTATAATTGCACTGCCCGTTTTCTGCAGATGGGAGAGAGACCCAGGAGACATCAACCCTGGCCGGACGCCGACTGGCTGTCCTCGCACACTTCCAGGGACACCAAGGGGACAGATGTGCTCTATCCTGAGGAAAAGGAGGACGACACAAGTCCTCTGGACAGGTAAACCTCTGCCTGCTACGCACTGTTTTGCCCGACTGATTGCAATGCCACTGCAAGACAACAAAAGTCCTTTTCTATTCTCAGTTTGCTGTTTCTCTCTTTCTGCACCCCCCCCTCCCCATTCCTCGTTGCTCCCACGTCGGTGATTCCATTACATCAGCGATTACTGCAGGATGCAAGGACGAGGGATCCGTATCGAGAGCCAGGACAGCCGCAGCCCAGACAGCGCTTGCTCTTTGGATTATGACAGCAGCGAGTCCAGCCCAGATCATATTTTGGATGGTAAGGTCTTACTCTGAATGCATGCAGCATTAAAAAAAAAGAGTCTTTTGTGCAAAAGCTCTGAACTCCAAAAAATGGTGTA
This sequence comes from Copadichromis virginalis, assembly GCF_057382275.1. Lineage (NCBI taxonomy): Eukaryota > Metazoa > Chordata > Actinopteri > Cichliformes > Cichlidae > Copadichromis > Copadichromis virginalis. Next base: position 4,688,082 of record NC_140632.1, on the reverse strand, counting down.
AAGCACAGTTGCACTTTTTCAGCAAGTAGCACATGACAGGAGACTGTCTGCTTTAGATGCATTCATGCTTATGCCCTGGTGAGAACATACATACATTATTTACATACTTTCATCAAGATTTTGCAGTTTTTCAACACAAAAACTAACACAAGAAGTCTAAACACCTTAAAAATATGTTACAACCCCCAGTATGTCTATCTCCACGCTGTAAGAGATTCTACATAACTGAAATAAGCCACACAGTTCCCACAAATTTTAATAACTAATTAGGAACAAGAAGCAAAAGAAAACTAGGAAAAGTCTAACCATAAACCATCAGCAACACTAAACTGCTGCCACTCTGACCAGCCTGGTGTACATCCCTGTTACAGCCCTCAAAAACAGTCCCAGTTTCTCACATCGCCCCCTTGGGGAGATTAATTCCCCACATCTGATCTAAGCTAATCCAACATCAAAACTAAATGTAACAAAACTAAAAAAGAAAAATGCATAACATGAGCATAAACCACTCAAACTGCTGCTGCAGTCACAGGAATGTGAAGGGAGTGAGAGAACGGGCTTCCTGACCGCCCTCATAATCGCCTTTCGTCCTTTTCAGTCCATAAGGCCAGACCAGATACTGCAGCATAACTGAGAGGTCTTTGTATATTTATAATGCTAAAAAAAATGTGAGCTTTCTTCACGTTGTGAGGTTTTTTCATGTTGCAGTACTCTCTGCCTGCCTGTGCTCAGTCTCAGGTTTTCTTTCTGAAGTGTGCCAAACGCAGGATTTAAAATCACGATTTAAAATGTCCAGGGGAGCTTTAAAATATCTCTTCAATGTACAGTGAAGCTCATACCTGCAGAGAGGGATTTGGGCGTGCAGAGAGACATGGATTTTATTTATTTATTTATTTTTATTTTATTTCGAGGCTCGATAAGAGAAATGTCAGATAAAACTACCAGGCTGGTTATTTCTTAAGGATTACAGAGTACCTGCTGCCCCCCTCCCTGTGTGTAAAAGCTGTATCAAGGCCACTGAAGACTTTGGTTTCTCTGTCATACTTGTGTCTCTGCTGCGTCTAATTTTGCTTTCGCTTTCAGATCCTGCAGAGGCAGAGTATCTGAGTGAGAACAACTCGGATGAGGAGAACGACGAGAAGGAGGTGGACGAGGAGCGAAGGGAAGGGGTGACGAGCATGGACGAGGCTCTCAGGACAATAACGGACAGTGGCGGATGCGATCGAGCGGATTTCCTCAAGCAGAACTTTGAGACGCTGTCGGAGGGCTGCACTACAGGTAACACAGAACACACAGGCAGGCGTGCTTTGAGCTTTAGGGAAATAACCTTATTCTCTTTGTTGTTGGGAGCCAGGGGCAGAAGATTGATACCCTTTTGATGTCTAGTTATGACTAATGTATAGCCTGTTTGTGGCTAACACCTCCAGACATGGAGAAAAGAATTATTGCTTTATTTCCCAGACGTCTTTAAATGACCTCACGTGCAAATTCAGACACAGTCAACACTTATTATCCTCTCAGTCTCACTTCTACTTCCTGCCTCTGTCTCAATTGTCTTCCTTTTTGTTTTTTCTTGATGTCCATCCACAGCTGAGCAGAGCAGAGTCCCGAGGCTCAGTATGTCTTCACGCTTCCTGGCCGGAGGACATAATAACCGGTACTGCCTGACCACTTCAGACCAATGTGGATTCAACAGCTATAATTACAAACCCATGCGGACTCTCACACGCCGCTGTGTACTTTCCCTGTCTAGTCAAGCTGTCAGTTTAAAGTCACATTGTTAACCCTCTACGGGTGATTTTGTGCAGGAAATTGTTTTCTTTTTTTATTCTTGGAGGTGGAGATATATAAGTGTAAACAGCTTCATATTTTGGGGGCTAAATGATGTCTAAGCTACTGTTAAAGAGGCGGCTCTCTGCAGAAGTCTCCAAATCCACCTACCAGCACATCTAAAGCTTGCTAATTCACATGGTATATCTTGTTTAAGCAGTGCAACCCCCTCCTGTTTAAAGTTTACGCTAACTGACTGCTGGATGAGGCTTCATATTGACTTTACAAACCTGAGAGTAATATCAATCTGCACATACGTTAGGGGAATAATGTGTGTCTCACTTATCTGCTTCTCTTACCCGGTATTACCTTTCTGCGCAGAGACGTGCTTCTGTTTGCCAAAGCGAACGGGAAGGAACAAGGCGGCCGCTCCATTAAGCCCCCGGTGTCAAAAGTGCGGCCCTTGATGGAAGATGGCGTAAGCGGGAACGCAGAAAATAAGAGTCCCGTGTCCCCTGGGAAAGCTCAAGGGCCAAAGTAAGAAGAAAGCACATACATTAAGAGGCGTCATGGGGGTTTCATTTTTGAGGCAAAACCGGATCTGCGAAACGTAAAGTCACTAAATGATTCTAAAAGATCAGTATGAACAACATGGGGGGATAGATGCTGTGTCACAAGGCTATGTCAGCACAACAGCAGACATTTCACTGTGCTTTATTCCTGCCAGTCATGTGACTAAAATACTCACGTGTGCCGTGAACAGATGGTAAAGTTGCTGTATCGCGTCTCAGCAGGGCTCAGGAGAGAAGCAGTCCACCCCAGAAGACGACGACCACAGGGTCCCACCTCTGGAGGTTTTCTAATCCTCCCCCCAAAGCTTCGCTGCTGCTGGACAGGACGACGTGCATCCAAAAATCGCGCTCTGCCCAGGACTTGGCCACGCGCTGTACGTTTGATCCGGTTTCAATTCACTCATTTATTTGTCTGTGGTTCCTGTAATGTTTGTGTCTGATTTTTCAGTGAACTACAGTAATTCCATCCGCTGGCAACTGTGAGAAAGTTAATCTGCCTCAAGAGTGTATTTAAACATAATTTGCATTGCCGACTTACAGTTTCTTTGAAATTTGCCAAATTAATCAGTGTATTTTCCCACATGAGTTGAAAGTAACTGCTTTGTAGTCTTCTGAATCAGTTCATAACACTTTAGCACGTGTAATTTAATTCTACTTTCTTAGAATTAGTCATATTAATCTTCTCACTGTCTTTTTCTGCAGCTCTTTCCTCCCCTCTGCCCTCTAGTGACCAGAGGGAGTTGCACAAGAGACCTCAGCAGCTTTTCCTCAATGAACCCTCTCCCAGACCTTCCTCGTGCTTTTCTTCACACTCCTCTGGGTCCCCACAGTCATCCCAGTCCCCACTTCCATGGGAGAGCCCTAAACTCAAGCCCCAGCACTCTTACATGAACGCCACTGCTAGCTCTGTGGCAAAAAACTGGTCCTCCTCTTTTGGAGATGCCATCCATATAATGACCCCGCCAGGATCCCCCTTTTTCTCCAAGAGGAGGAGGTCGTCTGTGGAGGTAGAAACTGAGCCTCCCGTGCTCGCCTCATGTCCTGTCCTGATTTTCCCATCGTCTGCGTCGTCAAAAGATTCCCTTCCACTATCAAACATTCCCTCCTTGACTCCACCTCATCCTACAGCCAGCCAGAACGTCCCTCCTTCTCGCATCCCACTTCCTAAGCAGCCGCTCAGCCCTCGACGCAGCCTGTGCCTGGAGGTGAAGCCAAGCTCAAGTTGGTCTGGAAATATCCGCAGGGCTTCTACTCCTACAACAGACCCCGGATGTCACCATAGAGCTACTCCCCTAAACAAACAAGGTCAGAACGCCGGCCAGTCGTGTACTTTTTGATGTCTCCACAGAGCTAAGGAGCCGATCGGCTAACTGTGTGCTTGAACGTGATTTTATCTTGTTATTTTCAGCATTAGGCAGGCACCTGTCTCTAAGTTTGGATTCCTCTTTGTCATGTTCCATGCCTGTGAAGCAGAAAAGGGACTCAGTTTCTGAGAGGTGAAGTTTTATATCACTTGTGAAGACTTTGCTAGATGTTTTTTAACAGTCGCACATCAAATTGCTAGTTATTTGCTTCATACACAATATGAGTTGGCTGCAGTGGTATTTGTTCATTGTATCTGTTCAGTTCTGGGTATCTTATATACAAGAATTAGTACTGCCACTGCAACTGACTTACATTTCTGGCTTTTATTCCCAGTGCCAAGGAGCCAGGTCAGGTGGCTGTAGCTAAAGAGTGCCCTCTGGTGCCTGAACAGGCCCACACATCAAGCCCACAGCCAGGTTTGTCCTCCCACGACTTCTTTAACCAACCCTCCTCTTATTTGGGTGGATGCCGTAGGCATCCACACTATTGAGATCCTGTTTCTCTTTATTCTTTATCCTTTATTATTCTAGTTGCTCCGTTTCTTTGCCGCTTAACTACTCCCTCAGTTTTCAGCCGATTTTTACCATTCAAACTCTAAACTGTTCTGCTATTTCTGCTTTCGACTGCTATATCTTTTGGTACTTATTACTATTATACTTTTTAAAATATTACACTTTTTTCCTTTAATTTGTCCCATTGAAATGAATGGGAAACTTCTACAATTCTGCTAAAACTTGCTTGTCTTTGAAACTTAACTACTTCCTCATACTTTCACCTAGAAACTCCATTCAAACTTTAAAACGTTCTCAGATGATTGGGCTATTCCTGTGTGATTCAGCTTTTTCATATCTGTTACCGTTTTCATGTAATGACTCTTTAAGTTTTCAGTTACAACTTTGTGATTTTTCAGAAAATACATGTGTTGCTATGGTTGCTATGCAATTAACTCCCACTGCACACTCGTCCGTTCTGAATTTTCTCTTCATGTCTGAACAACTCCTTGCTACTCGCTCAATTTCCACTCAACTTCCACAAATTATACATCAAAACGTAGGTATTTTTGCTGGCTTTAAGACAGTGTCACTATAATTATTGTGAGAGTTACGTTTTTTTCACAATTTGCCTCGAAGTGACACATGGTCTAAAAACTCCCCATTCAAAGTCTATGGGGAGGTTGTGAAACTCAGAGCTGAAATACTGAAACTGAAGGCATTTTCAAATCGTCATATCTCCTTAACGAAGCAAAGTTAAGACATGAGGCTTGTCCCTGTATATCTTCAGACACTCCTGACACTCACAATTCAAGAATTATTTTCTCACCTATTACCGTTCTGAGATGAGTTAGACTTGTTTGAGGGGTGGAAATCTGTCCTCCTCTCATTTTTCAAATTCCGAAAATGAAGCCGTTTCTTCTCTCGTCATATCTCCGCGACGGAGATACAAAGAGCTATGTAAATCGCAGTCAAAGTACACCAAAGTCCGCTGATTCACCCAGTGCAAGAATTATGCTTCTATCCCACCTAGTTTTTGAGTTACACGACGTTTTGTAACTCCAAAAAACGGCGTTTTTCGCGTCTCACCGCGATCTAATTCTGACTCCTCATCACCCTTTTTTTCAAAGCGCCCGCCCCCTTAGAGGTGGCGCGATTGGTAATGACACCGCTCTTCAGACCAGAGGTCGTGGGTTCGATTCCACCTTGGCCCACATGTTTTTTTTTTAACTACAAATTTATACACTATCACAGACCGGTAATTCATATTGATAATTTATTACAATTCTGCAAAGTTTAATGATTTTAGCAGCTTTTCTAATATGGACCTCAGATTCTGGTTAACAGTCTATGGCAGAAATACATACAAGTACACAGCCTGATGAAGCAGACAGAAGCAGTACCTCTGATTGGTTCCGCAGTTTCACCTCTTATCAGCACAAATCTCACCCTCTTCTGCTGTTTTCACCTCTTTTCTGCTAATTTGAGCTTCTGTTCCACAGTGCACTCAGCCTCTTCTGCTGTTTTCATTAGAATTTTAAGCTTTTCCACCTTTTTTCAGTTACGTGAGAACCAGTTTGGCTCAATGAGTAGCTGAAAAATATCAGCCTCTTCTGCTGTTTTAGCAGGATTTCAGAGTTCAGCTTTTTCACTTGTTTTAAGCACAAATTTCAGTTTCTTTACCTCATTTCACAACAAAGTTCTTCCTCTTCACCTCTTTTCTGCTAATTTGAGCTGCTGCTCCACAGTGCACATTTTCCCTCTCATCATATCTTTGCTTGTGACCAGAACTCATTTGGCTCAGAGGGTAGGGCATCTGTCGTGAGACCCGGTGGCAGAGGTTCGAATCCTACCTGTGACAGCTGCTACACATGTTCACTGCTTGCATGCGCTCTGCTTTCTTGACACTCTCCAGTGTGTCATTACACATACAGCCATCTTCAGCAAGCACTTCTGCTTCTACACTTCTTTTCAACTCGGCTTTTTGCTTCTTTACCTCTTTTCAGCAGAAATTATTCCTCTTCACCTCTTTTCTGCTAATTAGAGCTCCTGCTCCACAGTGCACTTAGCCTCTTCTGCTGTTTTCATTAGAATTTTAAGCTTTTCCACCTTTTTTCAGTTACGTGAGAACCAGTTTGGCTCAGTGAGTAGCTGAAAAATATCAGCCTCTTCTGCTGTTTTAGCAGGATTTCAGAGTTCAGCTTTTTCACTTGTTTTAAGCACAAATTTCAGTTTCTTTACCTCATTTCACAACAAAGTTCTTCCTCTTCACCTCTTTTCTGCTAATTTGAGCTTCTGCTCCACAGTGCACATTTTCTCTCTCATCATATATTTGCTTGAGACCAGAACTCATTTGGCTCAGAGGGTAGGGCAGCTGCCGTGAGACCCGGGGGCAGAGTTTCGAATCCTACCTGTGACAGTTGCTACACATGTTCCCTGCTTGCATGCGCTCTGCTTTCTTGACACTCTCCAGTGTGTCATTACACATACAGCCATCTTCAGCAAGCACTTCTACACCTCTTTTCAACTCATCTTTTTGCTTCTTTACCTCTTTTCAGCAGAACTTCTTCTGATTCACCTCTTTTCTGCTAAATGTTTAGCCTTTTCACCTCTTATTAGCACAATACTAAGCAGCTTCTGCTAATTTCACCAGAATTGTCAGTCTCTCCACCTCTTCTTTGTAAGAATCAGTTTGGTCCAGTAAGGTGAGACGCCGCCTATAGATCAGAAAGGCCAGGTTCGAATCTCGCTCAGGGCAATGTTTTTTGTTTTTTCAACTTTTTCTGCTTTTTTCAGCAGAAATCTTCAGCGTAAGGCATCCACACAGCATTTTCGCAGGAAATGCAATTTTTTCTAGTTGTTGCTACGTCCCCTGATGTTTTTCAGTACTGCCTGTCAGTCTTATCTGTCTCATATTATCTGCCTGCTTCCAGTTAGACCTTTACAAGGACGACACATGACAGAACAACAAGTTTTAAATATCTGCTTTTTTTGTTACATTTGTTACATTTATATTTGTTACATTTTGTTACTTTCATTCCTTTAGCTTCTTTGTCTTCAGCCCTCTTCTCGCCTCCCTCTAATATCAAAATATGGATGATTTTCATAAAATTTGCACATTTGTACTTCCTGAAAAGGATGAACATTTTCCGTTATGGCCTCATGTTTGCACACCAGGTACTGTTTTCCATTATCTGGGGAAATTTGCAGGTGAATTTGAATATTACTTAGACTCTGCTGTGACGTCAAATACAAAGCCTCAGTTAATGGGCAGTGCAGAGTTTTCCTCACATTGCTCACTCGCTCAGTAAATAAAAGGTATCTAATAGTTTTAAAGTGCTCTGGTGAATCTTACAATAACGCCATCCCCTTCGTCATACTTCCCTCCCGGCTGTTCCCTGAATGATAAGCGCCTTTCAAAGGCCAGGAATTTCTTTTCGCTTCATTTCAATTTGAAAAACACAGAAACCTTAAATGGCATTAAGTGATAGCAGCTCTGTACCTGAAACTGTGTTTTGCTGGATGATATAAACTGTGAAATCAGTTTTCTTAGTTTACACTGTTACAGCTCTGCAGCTTTTTGCAGCAACCTCCTCAACTGTTTGTTTCTTTTCTGATACCAACTTTTCCCTCTTTCTTTCTTATATGCTCTTCAACCTTTTGCACAACGTTTACCGCTCTCCTACTTCGCTCGATAACAGCGCACGCTTGTGTTTGTGCTATTTGTGCTTCTGGGTTTGGTGCTGATTTTCTGCATGCTGTGCCATACTTGAAATTCATTCTCTCTATCTCTCTCTGCAGATCGCTCAGTCACCTTGGAAACTTGTAGGCAGGTTGTTACCGACCTTCACAGCAGTCTGCGGAAAACTGTCATGTTATACACTACGGTCAGTGTGTGCGTCTGTGTATATGAATGCGTGAAAATGGTGGGTGGATGGAGAACTTGATAGAAAGCAGGAAACAGAGAGAGAATAAGACAAAGGGGAAAAGCAAACATCTATAATCTGATGAAGCGAAAGAAGAGATAAAGGCACTGCCCATCTGTGTGTGCCCCTGGCTGCCTGTTGACTGCATGAACTGCATAAAAGACATGTGTGTCTGGGCATTTTAAAGCCACCCATTTTAAAATTCTCAACATGGCTTTCACCTTGTTGTTTTTGCTTTGTTTTTGTTTTTTAAATATAGTCAGAAGTGACTACATTTAAACAAGAGGGTTAACTGTTATCAGCTAATGCTAGCTAGCTTGGTTAGCATGCTAGCTTGGTTAGCCTGCTACCCAATCTATTATCCAACCAAGGGTTAGGGTATCAATAAAGTATCAATAAAGTGTATGTGTGCACGCATGGATCCAGATACCTGCTGATTAGGGTTGAGTAATGAACACAGGAAATTGTAGAATTTAACTCACCAAAATCTTAGCAGGGACTTTTTGGATGGGACGCTAGTACAGTAAACTACACAGCAAGCCACACTGGAAGGTACACTATATAGATAACATTGGTCACAACCCTTAATTTTTGAATTCACGTGTTTTCAATCCCACTGCCACATGTGTATATAATCAAACACCTAGCCATGCAGTCTGCTTTTACAAACATTTGTGAGAAAAAAATTAGTTTTCAAGAGTTTACTAAATTTAAACGAGATGCTGTAGTGTAATAGGATGCCACTATGCAAAAAGTTAGCTTGTGAAATTTCTTCCCTCCCAGATACTACATGATGTGATATTACTGTAAAGTGGAAGCGTTATAGAGCGGGGTTGCTGAGTACTGAGGCACATATTTTGTTAAAGTCACCACAAGCACTTTGCTGACTCAGTAACTCCTGTGTCATTATCATCAAAAACTGTGTGCCGGGAGCTTCATAGCTCATGGGTTTCCAGGGTGGAGCAGCTCCTGTTGGTGTAATGTGTAGGTGGCCTAGTGAAAAAAAAAAGATTTAAAAAAATATATACTTACCAAATAAAGTGTATGTTTTAGTACATTAAATGGTGAACAGGATGGGTGTAGCTACTTTTGCCATTCAAAGTAGCTACAAAGTAGCCCATATTAAATGCTTAACAGATTTTAAATGGGTGAATTATAAAAACATTCACACTTTGTTATGAAAGGGAAAGTGCTCTATAAGAACTACAATCATTTTCTATCTGGTGGAAAACATGTTTATTTCTTCTGTAAAGTTGAGTATTTTAACATGAAACGGCATGGAGACTTGACTCTGCTTTTGGGCAAGCCTCAAGTGGTCGTTCAGGGTACTACAACTTTCACTCCATCATTGGCTTTCCTTTTAATTTCTGGAAGTTTGGATGGCTGACTTACTTTATATATGCATGTGTTCATTAACAACAGGTACTACAACATAGCCAACAGACCAGTGAAGATCAACATGAGATGAGGAGCATCCTGTCCAAGGCGCTGCTTACAGTTAAGGATGAGCTGGACTCTCTGCCTCATCCTTCCTCACCCCAATCTGAAGGGCCCCCAGGGGTAAACTGTGACAGAGAGAAGGCCCTGGCTCTGCTGGAGCAGTACGCTGAGCTGCTGGTGAAGTCTGTAGAAAAGAGACTAGACACCAAGACCTGAAGAGATAGACTAATGTTTGCAGGGCCCATAAACCAGGAGGAGAAAGATTTGGAAAATGGATGTTGAGTATTATTGTCTAGAATATATATATATATATATATATATATATATATATATATATATATATATTTTTTTTTTTTTTAATTGCCTTACTTTCACATTGCTGTTGCTCTCCTTTCTCTGTGGAGCATTTTTTAAACTATCTAATTGAATTTTTCTAAGTGAATGTTACAAAGGGAAACACTGGAGGTACAAAGGTGATGAAGTCACGTGAAGAGCAGAGGTAGTCCAAAACTAGAAGACCACATGGGTTTAAAAAATATGCCACAGTTTTTGTTAATTATACACACAACTTTTGTTTATTTATTTTTTTCTGCTATTAAACTGTTAGTAATTGGATGAGAGTAATATTTTTTAAGCAAAGTAAATATATGTGGATAGAAACGTACTGAGATGTTTTTAGTTTTTACTGAATTTAAAAACAAATTATGTCCATAAGATGAAGCTAATCATTATTTGTTCCCAGTATAAATATCCAGGCTCAAAATTCCGCCTCGTCGTCTGTGTAGCTGTTCTGTTTTGTGGAAGTTGAAGCCTTGACCCAAATGTGATGTTAGCTTAAGGGTCTGGTACAATATCTATAATTTAACAATATGCTGCTCTTGAGGTAAAAATGCTAACGTTTGGGCTTAAAGGAGTGAGGACAGAAATGGTTTCACTGAGTTTTTACTGTAGGAAAGAGCTTTTCAGGCTACCTCTGTCAGTCGTTGACAGAGGTAGCTGATGGTGTTTTCCTTGTAAAACTCACTGTAACTTTGGTGAAACGATTGCTTGTCGACATGTATCACACAGTCGATCATCCAGTTAGTTCCTTTTATACGTTTGTGCTGATTTTTTATTTCTCTGAAAGAGAATTTCTCTTATTTTACTGTTATACAGTTTCATAGTGTTGATCTGTTAAAACAAAACACAATAAAAACATGGACTTGATTACACTAGGACCCTTGTACATTTATTATTAAAGGATTTCTACAATTAATACTAATCGAGAGGTAATAATCATGAACCAGTGTTGCCGTTTTTTTCCAACATCGGTGCATACATAGTTCTCAGTTATCTATTAGTTAGTAGGACTTTCATATTATAGATTATGTTATTGTCTACAATAAAAATAGTAGCAGTAGCATCTATACAGAAAATCAAATGCCTCTGTGCATGAAGTGATTAGTGCTGTGGCACAGGACGTATTCCTTATTGTTAAACAATGAGCTCAGCTCATTACCTTACACATCACAGGACCAACTAACATGCTTATTTATCCCATTTTAGAGCATAATGCTAAACATTAACTGAAACGTTACCCCCAAGATGTAGCCTGTAAATACCGTAAGAGTATGTGTCACACCATTAATCTACGTATATGTATCTCTGCTGCATAAACACACAGTCGTATATATGCGTTCATCTGTGTGGCTAAAGCTGAATTTCTTAAGGAAGTGTCTCCACATTGACGTATGTGAGGACGACATCATGCAAGATGTTGATTCTGTCGATCTGGTTGAGCTCTCTGATGCGGTGACGGAACTCAAACAGGGGGATGTTGTTCACTGCCACCCTGAACGTCTCAGGCGTGCACAGGATCTTCATCTGCAAGAGAACACACCACCAGTGACATCCTTACATTGAGACTATGACATCTTATGTGTACAGGTAAGAAAGTTCTTCACCAGGTATTACTAAATAAAAAAAAAAAAAAATATATATATATATATATATATATATATATATATATATATATATATATATACATACATACATATATATTAGGGGTGCAACGATACTCGTATCGATATTGAACCGTTCGATACAGTGCTTTCGGTTCGGTACGCATATGTATCGAACAATACAAAATTTGTAATTTATTTTATCAACTTTCCTTCTGACGATGCTGTCTGTGTTGAGCGCTCAGTGTATCTGCGTTCGACTACTCCGCCTAGGCTGCACTGTCGAGCGCAGATCCACTGAGCGTTCAACACAGACAGCATCGTCAGAAGGAAGAGCGCAGGGCAAGCTAGCGAGACAGAAGTTAAGCTCTCCTTGCAACATGGCAAATTGAACCTCCCCCACCCTCATTCAGATCTGGCGTTTGGAACTATTTTGGTTTTCATGTGACGTATGACCCTGAAGGTAAGCGCGTCATGGACTAAAGTAAAACAGTATGTTGGATGTGCCACGCAATGCTCAATTACATGGGTGGGAACTAGTGTGTTAGCGCTCGTTAACGTGTTGGCCGTCTAGCCCCATGCAGGGGTAGCTCGTTAACGGAGATTTGCCGTGTTGTGGCGTTAACGTCATTTCAACGAGATTAACGCTGACAGCACTAGTGGGAACACAACGAATATGACTGCACATTTACTCCTACATCATCCTAGTGCAAAGACAAGTGGAAGCAGACAAAAACAACAAGCATGCATGCTACAAACTTTACCCGAGTGATTTAGACAGCCGTTAGCACATGATTCTCCTTATGGGGACCTGATATGTTTAATATTGTGGCGAGCTCAGACAAGGAGGAGACGTAGGTGTCGTTTGGTCTTGCTTCCCGTGAGCTAGCCAGGGAGCACAGCCGTTTATTGACATCTGCAGAAGAACACTGCCGCTAGCTAACTGCTCAGCGCGGCAACCGCACAGCAACGACAACACACAGAGCGCCCTCTGACCCCGGAAGGACACACCGTCGCAGCGAGAAGGCGTCACCCGTCACTATGGCAACATAAACAAAACATAACTGTACAAACAGAACCCCGAACAGCCCTGACCCGCTACATAGCCCCCACCAAAGGGGTCAGTCGTCCCCAACTACCCCACACAAAGTCCTGCAAATGTCCAGGTGCCTTCTTTTGGCGCACCGGCCGGTCACGACCGGCGGGGGGAAAGTCACTCGGGTCAGAACATGGGGTGCCACCATCATCCCACTTCTGACACCAATGTGGCGAGCTCAGACAACGAGGAGACGGAGGTGTCGTTTGGTCTTGCTTCCCGTGAGCTAGCCAGGGAGCACAGCCGTTTATTGACACCTGCAGAAGAACACTGCCGCTAGCTAACTGCTCAGCGCGGCAACCGCACAGCAACAACAACAACACACAGGGCGCCCTCTGACCCCGGAAGGACACACCGTCGCAGCGAGAGGGCGTCACCCGTCACTATGGCAACATAAACAAAACATAACTGTACAAACAGAACCCCGAACAGCCCTGACCCGCTACAATATGCTGCTGAGAATATAGCCCAGAAGAAGTGTATAGTATAGCTTTTATTTTGGAAAGAGCCATTTCTCTGTAATAAACTCTCTTTTCCAAAGATGCCAGCCAAAGAAAAGCTCACCACAAAACGGAAAAGTAATGACAAATCAGACTATAAGGCAAAAAGAAAGTGCAGCTTTATGGTTTCATGGACAAAAGAATTTCTGTGGCTGCAATATGACGAGCTATATAACCGGGGCTGCACATAAGTGGTCCGCAGGTGCGCATTCGCTGTCAAAACAAAAAACAAAAAAACGCGCACAAGATATGAAGTTGCAACGCGTGTTTGCATACATACGATTTTCTGGAGGAGGACAGAAATTTGTTTAAAACTCTTAAAGATGTCGAAGAAGCTCCTTTAAGCAATTACTTTGGTGTTCCTCTACCTCCAAAGAAATGTCAGAAGGAGTCCGAACCACAAAAGAAGCGCGTATTCTCGGAAAAGTGGTTGCAGGAGGTGAGCTGGCTTCAAACAAATGATGAACGCACAGAGGTGTGGTGCGGAATGTGCCGTGAAAATCCCACTCTAGCGGACAAAAACAGTGCTTTTTATATGGACGCAAACGCGCGTTGCAACTTCTTATCTGGTGCGCGTCTTTTATTTTGACAGCGAATGCGCACATGCGACCACTTATGTGCACCCGTGTAAATAACATAATGTTCTGCCGGGTGTGTTGTTGGTTTTCTCTCGATTTCTGAGTCGACAAGCGCCTTTGTTACTGGGACCAGTCATTTTAAGAAAGGCCCCCATTAGAATCCATGAGAAATGCAAGAAATGCATTATTGCTCAGTCTGCAATATCTTTCCCAGAACAAACACCAATTGCAAATAACATACTAAAAATAAACCTGAAAAATCTGTTTAGAACAGCGTACTATGTTGCAAAGAGTGAACTACCACTGGCAAAATTTAGCAGTCTTTGCAAGGTTCAAAAAGCAAATGGCCTCGATCTTGGTTCCACTTGTCTCTTACCCGTGACTTCAGCGGAAATTTCAAATTCAGGATCTGACACAGACTGATTCATGTCCTACACAGTTCTTACAAGTTCATAGAAATTTCTGTTCAATTAGAACCAAGTATTTGAGTTGATGATTGTAATTTTTATACAATGTTCTAATTTGTTTTTCAACAATTTTTTGATTAATGTTTTGTTTCCTTTACAATATTATACTTTAATGTATAATATTGTAAAGGAAACAAAACAGGAAACAAAACATCAATCAAAAAATTGCTCTCTTTTTTATTCGGGCTGCTTACATTTATTTTGGGCTACCAAAAACTGAAGAGTCCCTGCCCGAAGGGCTACCAGGGATTTTGAAATTTTGAGAGCCCTGAGATATATTTATTTTTTTAATTACTTTTGTTTCAACAACATTACATTTAAAAACTGTACTTTTGAGTTAAAATATATATTTATAATTTTAATAAATGACAAATTAAAAAGACATGAACATTTTTTTTTGTATCAAAAAAATATCGAACCGTGACACCAAAGTATCGAACCGAACCGAACCGTGAATTTTGTGTATCGTTGCACCCCTAGCATTTAGGCGTGTAGACATAGTCAAGACGACCTGCTTAAGTTAATCCAAGCATCAGAGTGAGAAAGAAAGGCGGTTTAAGTGACTTTGAATGCATATGGTTGTTGGTGCCAGAAAAGCTAGTCTGAGTATTTACAAACTGCTGATCTATTAGGATTTTCCCCACACAAGCTTGAGCTCCATTTTTCTCGGTGAAAATGTCTTGCTGATGCCAGACGTCAGAGGAGAATGGCCAGACTGCTTCGAGCTGATAGGAAGGCAATAAGCACTTATTACAACTAAAATACGAAGAAGAGCTTCTCTGACTGCACAACACATTGAAGCTCGATGCAGATGGGCTACAGCAGCAGAAGACCACACTGGATAACACTCCGGTCAGCTAAGACCAGGATAATGAGGCTACAATTTGCACAAGGTCATCAATATTACACAATAAAGGGTTGGGCTGATGAGTCTCAATTACTGCTGTGGCATTCAGATGTGAGCATCGTACCAGAATCTGGTGTAAACAACATGAAAACATGGATCCATCCTGCCTTGCATCAACTGTTCAGGCTGAGGGTAGTGTAATGGTGATGGGGATATTTTATTTACACCACCGGAGCATCATTTAAACACCACAGTCTACCTGAGTTTTGTTACTGTTATCTTCTACTCATCTTCTAATGGCTGGTTTCAGCTGGATAACCCATCATGTCACAAAACTCAGATCATGTCACAAATATGCTTTCCTGAACCTGTCAGCAAGTTCACTGTACTCAAATAGCCTCTACACCAAATCTGAGTCCAATAGAGCATGTTTGTGATGTTGTGTTCATAGTTGCATCATAGATGTTCAGCCAACAAATCTTCAGCAGCAGTTTGATGCTGTTGTGTCAACATGGACCAGCATCTCTGAGGAATGTTTCCAGCACCTTCTTGTATTAGTTGCCACAAAGACCCTAACCCTAGCCAAAAGGGGTCCAACAAGATACTAGCAAGGTGTACCTAATGAATTGTTCAGTTAGAATATGTTACCTCTCATTAATTAAATTAATGTCAAGTTGAAAAGTGCAGTGTTATTTCCACTTATGCTCATTGTAAAACAAATACTTTAGAGAAAACTCATTGAAAGTGCAGGCCCAGGAGGAGGAGCAGCAAAAGTGAATTCTCATGCAATCACTGGTTTCAAGTTAAAAAAAAAAAAATCTGCGATCACTGAAAATTAATTGAGCACACAATTATTAATTAGCCTAATTGCAAAAACATGGTTATAGAATGACCCGTGAGTGCCACAGATTTCCCAGCTTTTGACCTCCTGGCTCCTTTTATCTGCATCTGCCTCATGGCTGTGATACCCGTGATAACTGTTTTTAATTTTACAAGAACAAAAAATGAGACTTACTGTTTAACAGAAGTAAAGTAAAATTGGTCTTTTCAACACAAAGTATTACAATTTGACATGTAAGTGATGCTGCACAGATCAAAGCTCACTTCTGCTGTATGTACTGTATAGTACACATTATAATGTCACCAAATCAGTTATTAGAAGAAGTAGCAGTAACGAGTGCCTGTTAACACATTGTGTTATTGATGTGAGTGAACACAAACCCAGGACCGTTGGACACAAAGACAGAATCAGCTCCACAGATTAGTCTCCTCTTTACGATGCCTGTTAAACATAAGTGTTATTGATGTTACTGAGCAACATGAGACCCCCACTGACCTCCAGGAGCCTCCCTGCAGCATAGCAGCTCCCTTATCTAGGACCCGCCTGCACAAACGACTTTCCAACCCTTTCCATTTTTTCGAGGCCTAACGTTTCCCATGAGAAAGTGACCTAGAGTCAGTTAAACGCACAAGGATCAGCAGTAAAACTCATTTTATTGCACGTTAGTAGTTTTAGTTTAGTTTCATCTAATTAGTTATTAGTTTTTAAAAGTATTAATAATGTAAGAATTGTTTTAAACTTCTGAAAATTGAGATTAATGATTTAAAAAGTGATCTTCAGTTTGTTTTGTGCTCTGAAGCGATCCAACGATTAATACAACACAATATAGCCTCTCATGGGTGCTTCAGCCCACTGCCCTGATCTAATTTCGGTCACTGCCACTCACCTCAAAAGGGCTCCCAAGCGCAAAAGGGAAGGGACCCTTCAGGTCTCTCTCTTCGGCACCCCAGCGTTCACCCAGTTTGTGGTTGCGGACAAGCACCTGCTTGCCCGCCTCGTTGAAGCGGGGGTTGATGTGAAAGGCGATGTCGTTGCCTCTCAGGAAGTTCACTGTGAACCTGCGGGAGACCAGACTGATTCAGACTAAAGAAAACATGCTCTCAAGAACCTAATGCAACATGAAATCCACCTCGTTTTTCAAAGACACTGAGGGCACACAGACGCAGGCTTACATTTTAGCGTTAGGTTTCACATAGCCCAAGATCGTCATCATCATTTTGTCATACACCCCTCGGGCCAGGTTCAAGTTGTATGGCACGCTCTAAACAGCAAAGAGAGAGGAGCACAGTAAAACAGCCTGGCAGCAAACTAACACACCCGGTTCCTTGCATTTGACTCACTAGAGGTCCAGATGTGGGTGGGAGCCAGTGGGGAGGCATGATGGATGGATTCTGCCTAGGCCATCCTGATTGTCCCGGGTTATAGGGCCAGCCGGGATTTGCAGGCCAGCCTGGTACATTTGGATGGATGCTGGGAGCAGGTGCAGGCACTGGAACTGGAGTTGGAGTTGGATTTGGGACTTGAACTTGAATTGGAGCTGGTGGCTGAGGAGGCTGGTACTGGATGCCTGGCCAGCAAGGCTGACAGGGCTGCACTGCAGTTGGAGCTGGAACTACAGTTGTGGTTGGCGCAGGAGGTGGTGTTATGACTTGAGTGGGAGATTGGAGTGGAATTGAAGTGGGGACAGAGACTGGAGCTGGTTGCATCCCAGGCCAGCAGGGTGTGTTTGGCTGGCCTGTCCAGCACGGTGCGGGTTGAGTGGCCTGTCCTGGCCAAGTGGGGAATCCAGCTCCAGAAGGTGACAGGCTGGGCCAAAGGCTGTTAGCCTGTGGGGCAGAACCAGAGGACGGGCAGCTGCCACACAGAGGATCAGAATGCTGAGACAGAGGAGGAGGCGGAGGAGGAGGAGGCGGAGGAGGAGGAGAGGAGGAGGAGGATGGAGAAAGAGAAGGGTCAGGAGCCAAGATGGAAATACGTGGGAGGGAGAAGGTGGACACGATGGAGGACACCAACTTGAAGTTGCAAACATAAGCAAAAAGTTATACATTTACATTAAGGTTGGATAACAGAGGAGAATGCAATGCACTCATTCTTACCAGAGTAGAGATCTGAGAATTTGATGAAGTACTTACATCCATGCTGCCTGTCAGAAAAAAATTAATGGAGCTTTTATTGATTTTAGCCTTTTAAACCACAATTTAAAAAAAAAACCCAAAAAAAACAACCTAACAGGACTTTATAGAGATAGAAAGAAGCTAAATCTTAGTGTGCAGTTGCAAACACTGATATCAAATGAGAGAGACATGAAAAGAAAGCTTTTTTAAATATTATCATTATTATTTTACAAGCTGGGAACATGCTCTGTAGTCACACTGTGCTTTGACAGCAGAGTTCACAAGGTGACCACCAGAGGACTCTACAGCTTTTCAAGATGTCAGCACACGGTAGAACAGGAAGATTGTCCAACTTCCTATACGCAGATAATTAAGGCTTACCCATTACCACGAGACATAGTAATTGGCTGATGACCACAGTAAACATCTTGAGTCATGGAGAAACATAGTGGCACATTGATTTGGGTCAACACGGTGACTTATATGCACTTAAGAAGGAATGCACAGTAACAATAACTCTCCGTTGTTAACCTTACAGCTTTTTTCAATGCAGATTGAAACTAACTATACTTTCTGTTTGCTTCTTAATGTTTCCTGTTGCTATGAAATAATAACAACATTTCATTTAATCTACAGTCAATAAGTCAGATATGGATAATAGTGCACAAGTTGTCATAAAATGTAAAATTTCAGACAGGAAGTTAAAAATGTCCTTGATTTGGACTTCCTGTCCACTCCTGCCACCTTTATCATAACCAATCAACATTAATCAGTCTGATGAGTTACAGTTAAATGATATCTTTATTATTAAAATTTGTTGTGTTCTTAAATTTAGAGCACATTTTATGGCCTATTTGTCTTAGAGAAGAAGATTTTGAGCAGCATTTGCAAAGCTCTCCCAGGACCCAGACCAGGAAAGAATTTTTCACTTCACCTTTTACCTGTTAGAGTGTGCCGTTTCTGATCCATTACATAAAAAGACACTGCAGCAGATAAAAAAAAATAAGAATGGAAGTTACCTCAACTTTGCTCTAGTCCTCAGGTGCACACAGGAGCAGGATGTGCTGTGGTTTAAGGCAAAACGTTGACTTGGAGCACACAGAAACAGTCTTTTATAGCCTTAAATCCTCTCTTCGTTTGGCCCCTCCTCGTTCTATCACTCCACTTTCAGAATAAAGCCCCTCCCTGCGTGTCAAAACTATGTGCGGAAAAAATATATTGCAGCTCAATTACCATTTTACGAGTTTTAATCAATGCCATTTCATTAAACTAAGTGTCAACTAAACTTAAGGGTTAAAAAGTCGCAAGCTGTTAAAAGGAAAGGTGTGGTGATCTTAAGAGGATGTTAAAACTGCAATTTAACATAAAGCAAAGGGGAATCAGACAAAACTGAATCGTGTCTTAAAGTTTCAGGCATTACAAAACAGTGAAATGTACAGCCTATGACAAATGTTGTGTCCACTTTATTTACTCAAACTAGGTCCAATGGCAGCACAATGGCCTGTTTTTTGCAGTCATGGGACTGTGTAACACACAACAACAACAACAACAACAATCTTTATTTATAGAGCACATTAAAAGCCCGGGGCATGCCAAAGTGCTTTACATGAAACAATAAAACAATAAAATGATTTACACTAAAACATCAGAATCATATAGGTGTGGGATTATGTTCACAGGTAAAAACCACTAATAGGAACAGTCAATAGCACACAGCTGTAGCAAAGAGAACTGTACCGTCATACACAGTGATAGAGGACATAGGCAACGCAACAATAAAATAATAAAATAATTAAGACTATAACGTCAGAGTCATATAAGTGTGAGATTATGTTCACAGGTAAAAACCACTAATAAGAATAAACTATAGCACAGAGCTATAGCAGAGTAAAGCTGTAAAGCTGAACCATCAAACACAGTGATGGAAAACATTGACAGCACAGGACAACGCAAAACAACCAGACACATTAGAACATTAGAACAACACACTAGAAGCAAGGCGAGAAATTAACTGGTAGGAAAAGCAAGTTCAAACAGATATGTTTTAAGCCGTGATTTAAAAGATTGAATAGAATCAGACGCCCGGATGCCAATCGGGAGACTGTTCCACAGCTCAGGTGCAGCTAGAGCGAACGCTCGATCACCTCTAGACTTCAAGCGAGATCTGGGCTGAACCAACAATGACTGTGAGGAGGATCTTAAGGCCCTCGTAGGAAGATATGAATTTAAGAGTTCCTTAAGATAACTTGGCCCTGTGTTATTAGTAATTTTAAAAGTAAACAACAGAATTTTAAATTGAATACGAAATTTCACAGGCAACCAGTGCAGATCAGCAAGGACGGGAGTGATGTGAGCAAACTTCCTAGTTTTAGTTAGAATGCGTGCAGCGGCATTCTGGACTGTCTGTAATCTATGTAAAAGGGTAGAGTGGAGACCATAATAAAGTGAATTACAGTAATCTAGTCGTGACGTAACAAAGGCATGGATAAGCTTTTCCAAGTCATTGTGCGGGATGTAATGTTTGGCCCTGGAAATAAGGCGAAGTTGGTAGAAACTAGATCTAACGACAGCAGATACTTGTTTGTCAAGTTTAAATGAGCTGTCAAGTAGCACACCCAGATTCCTAACAGTGTCAGGGAAAGAACTGGTGAGAAAACCACTCATGCCATACCACTGTAGGCAACACAGAACACAATTACAGGGCAAAGAGAAATGAGTCAAAACTTAGTGCTGTTTTTTTGTACGTCTAGTTGATTCGGGCATTTACGACTAAAGTCACAAAGTGCTGCTTTGGTTTGGCCCTCGCATAGTTTGCTGGTTTCAGTTCGGCTTTGACTGAGTGATCCCTTCTTCCAGTCTCACATTTTTTTTACATTTACAGTGGACAAACCAACTGTTTGACATCTTTCAGCATTTATAAATATTAAGAGATTTCAGGTTCACACCCAGCTAAATAAATCTCCACTTAATCATCAGCAGCATGACAAATAACACTTGAACATGTGGCTTCACACAATCGCTATAGCTGTCCCCGCAACCTTATTAGATTACCAATCATCTGAGCTGAAAAATGTCAGAAATTGCAGAAACTCTTAGAATGCAGACACTTAAACCTCTGAGATTCTGTGGTTGGGTGTGCGATTTCAAACTCTATCTAGCGATACGCAGTGAAAATGTTTAACTTTCTTTAACTTTGACTGTCAAAAGGTTACGTTTTTGTTTCAGGTAAGCAGCCGAGGTACTTGTGAAATATTAGCAAGTAAAAGTTATTGTTGAAACACGGGCAGTCGGTAACATTAAGTATTATCACAAAGTGTTTCCTTTATGCAGGGAAAGGTTGACCCTCATGCAAATGAGTGCACTCACCACTGCAACGAACTAAGTTCAGCTACAGTCCATGTCTTTCACACAGTGCATTATTTGTCTACTGCATTTCTCAGGGCTTGCAGCAGTATTTAAGTGTTTCCTGTGTGCAGGTTATTGCATATTCAACCTGTGTGTGGACTCCAAGGTTAAAAGTTATAATCATAGTTCTTATACTTACTCATTAAACACCAACACCAGGGGTGTCAAACATAAACTGACCCACCTAAGATTCAATCTGGCCAACTGGATGGCTTACTATGTATAAAAATGCTCAACAATTGCTCTGATTTTTCCATGCGGTGCTCCTTCTGCTGTGAGGGTTACAAAGTGAGACAGTCATGGAATTTGAAAGTATTTTAAATTGTGCTTATGCAAATCCAATCAGTCTAATTAATATTTGCATGTGCATGAATGCAAACTCAACTTAGAAAAAAAGACTTAATGGTACAAAGACGTCGCTGTTGATCATCTGTTTGCAAACTAATGGTTCATTAAAAGGGAACATGTGCATACTTGTAATAAAGTAAATTAAAGGAATACATTTGAAGGCGTCATTTATACCTCCACCAAGGAGGTTATGTTTTTGGTAGTGTTTGCATGTCAATTTGCCCAACATCCACCAAAAGCCTTATAACTTAATAATCGATGATACTTACGCTAATACACTAATGGTGTGTGTTGTTGACATAAGGATTTTAAATGTCTTGTCACATTTGACCTTTGATCTCTCCTTCAAGATCAACAGAATGACGTGAAGGTCAAAGTGATAATAAAACTATGTAGAGCTATTTAACACTATGCCTCTTGCTTGACCATGTATAAGCATATAGGGAATCATATATGGGGATTTTCAATATAATGTTACTTAATTATATTATAATTTTTTTTCCAGAAAACAAAATAAACTTGCAATCAAACACATTTTTCACTTGATATTTCCTACCCAACATTTACACCAGTTTACTAAACAATGAAACAAATAATACACATGTATAAAAATAATAATTGTGCTCCAAACTACGTCAAGAATATTAATAACAAATAACAAAAGCCTGCACTTTGTGCTGGTTTTAACCGGACTCCAAACTTCAAAGAGTTTAACACTTTTGAACTACACACTTTAACGCTTTATCTCATGCTTATGCTATATGCTGTTAAAGTGACATGCTAATCTCTGAAATGTTTATTATGTTGTTTGACGAGTTCACATCATAAATTGCATAGAAACAACACTAACTGGCTGATTCTGCATCATTTTGTGTTCTGCCTTCATGCACTCGGGCACACGTGTTAACTTGCATTTACAATCATTAATTCTTCATGAGTGTTTGAGAGCAGCCAACCCCAGGAGCCCAGCGGCTCTACAGTGTCACGTTGGACAGTCTGGGGAAGTTGCAGCCTCTGGCAGTGTATGTGTGTGTGGCAGCACTAGAATTTGTTAAATTGAGCATCTGGGCTGATTAAATCCTAATGTCTCGTCATCTCATTTAAGCTGTTACAAGGCAAATTGTGTAGCTTTTTTTTAAAAATTGATTTTTAATAGTTTCCACAATTAGATAACAAATAGATGAATGTTTGCCATTTGCCCAACAGGATTGTTGCTCAGCTCATTACAACAAACAGTGAACAAGGCAAAACATACTGAATAGTAATTTTATAGTTATCAGCATCTTGATTAAATTATATATTTATCACACTTAAATCAAATGGTGACATTTAAAGCAGAATATGATTTTTGTTAGTAAAATTTAAAGTTCTAGTTTTTACTGGCTGATTTTCTTTTCGATGATTCACTTTTCCTCTGTCAAGCATGACTACCAAACAATGAAAAAAAAGCTCTATAGAATTCACACTGCCTGTCTTATGAGTTGGTGGAGACCAAAACAGAAACAAAAGTGAACACAAAAGTAGATTTTCATTCATCAGATGGCCAGACCTTGTTTGTCTGCTGTAACAAGATTTTTTATATTTTTAAGATTTAGGCCTAGTTTTGTTGCTCCCAGGTGGGAAAACTGGTTTAAAAATGACACCTTACAGTTTGAGATGCCTTCTGAAGGTCAGATGTTAACTAATGCTAAGCTAAAGCAATGTTCTAAATGTGCTAACTGGCTAAAGCGAAGCGCCGTTGTGCTTGAATAAGCCACGATAACCTTTGAGGGGTGAACACTTGCTGTTAAAAGTGAAGCTCAAACTCGAAGCAGCTGGGCAAAAGGAGAAGTTTCATATACTTACTACCACCTTATAGCTATATAAAAAGGGTATTCCTGTAAGGATCAGAAGACTTCTTCTTTTTTGTTGTTGCTTGGGCTGCATAGTGAGAGGATAGGATACTTCCAAAGAAACAATCAATAACATTTAGTTTATGTCTCCTCTCCTGGTTGGCCTCTCCAGGGCATGAACTGACATTTGCTTCCTCAATCAAGTCTGAAAACAAAAGCTGCAGCTCACATATAATGCAACTGTAACAGATATAGCTATATTTGAATAAGAAAGCAAACTACATCTCTTCATTTAAGTTTACCATGTGGTCATGACATATGCTGCTCAGCGGGAGAGGGAGTAATGATGTCACTTGCAGGAGATCTCTTGTTGTAGTTTCAGCCAATGGGGTAGCTGAGAGAAAAAGGAGGAAACCGTGAGGCGTGCTGCTGTTAGGCAGAAGAGAGCATACTGGCAGGAGCAGGGTTTTCCAAAGCAACAACGGTGGCATTAGTCTCTGATAAGCTCTGGGCTTTGTTCCAAGTGTGGGTTCAACGCTTGTCAGATGAGTACTGCCCTCAACTTTATACTTTTGTCTCTTTGCCCCTTCTTTCCAACTACATGTGCAAGAAAAAAAAACTGAATGTGTGGAATGAGACACCTCTTCGTGGTAATCCTACAACGGGTAATGGTTTGGAGTGTTTAGTCAGAGGAGTAGTTTTCCATCCGGTAGCAATAACCTGTGGCTCTCACCAAGAGCTAAAGATGGTGTTGTGCCTTCAAACACTGAGTGAAGAAGAGAGAGTAAATCAAAGAGTGTGTAAGAGTGGAGTAAGAGTGAGGGAGATGGTTTCAAATACACGGTTATTGCTTCAGTTGCCATGGGGACAGTAGCATGTTTGTGTGTGTGTGTGTGTGTGTAAACCTGAGTATGTTTATGTATGTGCATTGAAATTCCAAACATCATATCTGGGCCACTGTGAAATGAGTTTAGTATCAGAAAAAATCACATTATTCAAACAGAGATGCCTGGGCTGATGTTCCAAGAATAACAAAAACCCACATTAGAACTCCTGCAGCTGCACTGTCGTGACCTGCGTACTCCCTCAATCCACCACTAGATGGAGGTGTCAAATATTCACTGGGGAGGTTGCAGTCATGTGGTGGGCAAACCCCTGATCTCAAAAAGGCCATTGGATCGGCTCATTTTTTCAGGTCAGCTGATTCCTTTGTGGAAATCACAGTAAACATAGTAGTTCTGGAGTTTTCTTCCAGAACTACTATAGTCCACTTCTGGACAACTTAGTCCAGTCGTGTCAAAATATCAGTACAATTTATTAAACTCCCCAGCAGTGTAATCCAGTTCATCAGCCTCACCATCCAAGTATGGCATAGTTCCCAAATCTT
Organism: Copadichromis virginalis; assembly: GCF_057382275.1. Taxonomy (NCBI): domain Eukaryota; kingdom Metazoa; phylum Chordata; class Actinopteri; order Cichliformes; family Cichlidae; genus Copadichromis; species Copadichromis virginalis. The sequence goes on along the minus strand of NC_140632.1, from coordinate 4,663,163 downwards.
GCTATCACCCTCAAATTTTAACCACACTTCAAAGCTGTAGTGTGTCTGTGTGTGTGTGTGTGTTTTTTTTTTCCAGAGATGGTAAATCAGCTGTTCCATCCTGGATGCAGCTCTGTCCACAATTCAATTTTATTATGATTGAAAGCTCAATTACCATCCAAAAACACCACCGCCCCTCCTTTGACAGATGTGGCTGTCTGTAAACCCCATAATAAGTGTCGCATATCCTGGAATAGTCTTCTGAAAGGGTGTTTCCCCGGCTGAGAACCTGAGCTCGCATGTCCCCAAAGAGATTTATGGATGGTGGCAATCTCCGTGGGAGACAGAGCAGGCAAGCGCAGTATGATCTGATCACAAAAGGCCAAATCAGTGGGACAGGAAATCAGTTAATACTGAGGAACTGTTTTTGAAGGGTTTGCTTACGTTTGTAAGCATGGTTTTGACATATGTTGCACACGTGTGTAGTGAGGACAGGAATGCACCTCCAACACCATATATTTGAAAGATGGACAGTTTTAAAGTCTTCATCTGTACAGAAGAAGGAGAAGAAGAAGAAAGATGGTGATAAAACACATGTGCTGGCAACTGTTTCATTGATCCAAGTGTTTAACAGCAATACAAAGAGGCAGATCTTGCATTATGGATGCTTTCTCCCTCCACTATCCTTCTAGTACTCAGTTTAAAAGAGCAGAGCAGACATAAGGAATGTGCTGTGAGTGGCAGAAAGTGGCTGTTGCCCTTCCATATTCGCTTACCATAGTCTAGGGAAGAGCCCCGTGCTACAAACAACATGTCAGAAAAAGAGATGGAAGATCAATGAGGGCTGTGACACAGTGGGAGCTGGCAGAGGCTGTCACACTGTGTGTGTCCTTAAAGCTTTCACTGGAAGAACATCTGTACTGATATATTTGCTTCTATCATCCTGCCTAAATCAGCTTCCTAAAATTACAACTTAAAAGAGAATTTTCTTAAAGTGTATGAAACTTCATTGCTTCATTTTTCATTACATTTTGTTTTTACAGTGCTTGCTATTAGTAAAGGACCTCTGACATAGCTTCACTGTTTTCCTTTTCCTGTATTTGTTTGTCTGTTTTCAAAGGATTAATTGTGTTGATATTGTCATTCTTTTTTTTTTTTAAATTTCTTGTAATCCACAACCCTGTGGACTAAAAGCTGATATTATGTAGGCCAAGAGGACATTTGCAATCAAATGAAATGTTGAAATGTAATGTAACCAAGTTAGCTTCCATGCATTACCTGGTGGCAGAAACTTATCAGTCATTACTTTATTTAACTATTTCAGCTATTTGTTTATTACTAGCATTTTATCAATCACTGCAAATTTCAGTTGTTTACCATCACTTTTATATATTTCAACCATTACACTCTGCTATATTTATTTTTTTAGCTTCTGTATAATATTTAAAATTATGATTTTAACCGTTACTTTTAACTGACTTTCAACATTATTTGTCTAATGTTATTTAGCCAGTACTTTAGCTTATCTTCTTATCAGGTATATAGTCCAGAGGTGAGGGGATCAATTCAAATATTGATAGTACTGATACCAACCACTGGTACTGGTATTGAATCAATACTAGTGTGATAGCATCGATGCTTTTTTCTATCCTCCAAGTTCAGTATGTAACCCAATGAACTGTGTTAAAGAAATAATTATTATTATTATTATTGGAAATTTAAAAAATATACTTCAAAAATGCACTAAAATGTTTGAACCTTCTTGTGTTGACTACTAGGTCTATTTTTAATAGCCTACAGCACATTCAAACAACAGAGTGTGACCCAAAATGCTTTGGAGACAGACACATTTACATTCCAGGTCTCCAACAAACCCAGTTTCAAAACACATGAAAATCTAAAAGGTGTGTTTTGTTGTGTGCTGCCTTTATAGGGTAAAAGGATCAATATCGGTACTGATACTGGCCCTTTATTTACTTGGTATTGCATCAATAGCAATTTCTGCAGTATCACAACACTAATATACTCTACTAGCAATTTATCCATCATTTTTCTCATTACTTTCGGTCAGCTTGCAGGTGGCGTATCCCTGCTTTATCTAGTTTTTCCTATTCACACCATTAGTACTACCGGTCAGTGATTCCAACGATTTAGCCGTTACTTCAAGCTAGCTGCCAGAACCATTAAGCCAACTTTAAGCTGTTTCAGTCTTTTAACTTTTATTTAACGTTATTACTGAAAATATAATTAAACTTTAGAATACGTCAACAACTTATAAACAATTTAAAAGCAAATGTATGATATACCATACCATTTTAAGCTAATTATTGTAACAGTTTATTCGTGTGTATTTGTAAGCTATTTCAGCTTCTTGTGTATTACATTAAGCTAGTCCAAACAGCTATACTGCTCTGGTACTCTCCATAGCAACAATAGACGACAGGGAGGGGGGAAAAAAGAAAGAGGTTTTTCACACCGACGTTTATTGAATATGCTCGATGTGTAGCTCTCCCAGCACACCTACGTGACTGAAAGTTGTCCCTGCTCTGTTGCACAGGTGCTCCACATATATCCAGAGCGCTCTCCGCCCTCTCCGCCACCACAAACTGCGCTTATTCGCTCTCTCCAACAGCCCGGATGTAGCGCACAGGACCGCACAGTCCTCCACTTTAGTGATAATAACATGGCGCTGGCAGACACATAACGGTGCCCACCACATTGGTAATACCCACACTAACAGGCTAAAATAAGCTACGGGACATGTGAGCTCTTCCACCCCGGGAAAAGCAGGTAAGTGCGGGGCGTTTTATTCGATAGAGCCATTTTGACGGTGTGATTTGGTAAGGGGGAGAAATGTGGCTGTTGATGCTTCTTGCAGGGGGGCAAAAAGCCTCTCTATAAATGCATCTCCGAGGGTTTTGTGTGTCTAGCCCTCTGTCCGTGGGTTTAATGCTTCATAAACAAAGCAGTGTCATTCGGGGCTTGTTCACGTAGCTGCTTACGATGCATCGTGCAGAAATAAATCTGTCATTTTGTAGTGCATGTGTTGTCATGGCTGTCAGGCTCTCTCGAGCGTCGACCGCTGTCCTTGGTATTGAACTGGGTGGGCATCACATCTCTGTATGTTGCAAATAGATTTTGAGGGCCTGTGTAATGCTAATTTCTTAAATTATGTCACTGTTGCTTACCAGAACCACTGCTATCACTGGCTGGAGGTCGAAGAAAGAGAAGGGGGGGGGGGAATCGTAATGGATCTGGGGGCTCACAGTGTGCGTGTATGGTGCTCATTGGCGAGTTTAGCCTAGTAGGCTCTCGTGCTGCTATATTTCTTTATTAGTATTATTATCAGTATTATTATTACCACGACAGCGTCGCTTTTATTGTAGCACTACGGCACATCTACTCCGGAGTGTGACAGTGATGATGACAGTGCAAGACAGTTTTATTGCACTGCCCGTGTTTTCCTTCTTGCAGCTAGAGTTTGAGTGTGCTCCGGCCAATGTAGGCCAGGTAAGGGCAGGAACAGATGGCTTGTTTTCAAGTTCAGTGTGGCTCTCGGATTAGATGGTGTAGACGAAAATTAAAAGTGGTGGCTAGGCCCTCTGAGCAAGGGTTCCCCTCCTAAGCTCATAATCACCCTAATAGCGACACTCTATTAATAGAGGCAAGAATAACATGTTTTCTAATGCAGTCAGGAGGACTGTATTTTATCCCAAAACACGGGATATACGCTGAAGAATGCAGTCTGCAGAATATTTTACTCTGGCAGGGGATATACAAGGACTAATAGCCCAATAGACATAGCTAACAATAAATAACATGATAGGATAGAACAGGATAGGACCAACCAATCATTTGTAGATTGATTATTCTTATAAAAGCAAGCCGGACACAAACAATTAGTCAATTAATGGAATAATTCAACCAAAAATGTAATCCACAGCTATTTTATTAATCATTTGAGATCTTTATGCCAGCATAATACCAGATATTTACTGCAATACACATTTCCTGCTTTCCCTGCCTCTGTATGATAACAGAATATGTTTTGGACTTTAAGATTGCAGGTGAGGCAGTACAAGGCATTAGAGGTGAGGTGTGAGAAAATTGTTAAATACTGCAATGAAAACATGACTTGCAAAGCCGATATCAAAGTCTGCTTAGTAGACGTACAGCTCCCGACTTCCTGCTTTAATAGGTACAGTGCTAGCATAGATACAGCATATAGCAACTCAGCAATGAGAATAAATACATTATTTTAAACATGCTTTTTGCAATACGGGTCACACTTTTGCACGCTGCTCGTGTGAATCAAAGATAACCTTTTGCAATGCATATGTTGCTTTGATAGTTACATCTGTTGACGTCTTAAACATCTGGTATTCACTTACAGTGGCAGGAGAGTACCTTTTAGGGCTAGCCCTACAATGTGTAATAGACACCCCGCCCCACCCCCCACCCACCCATCAAAAGGAAAAAACATTCACGTCTGTATAACAGATTGTGTTAACATAAAATATAACTTGAAGTTATTCTGTAGTAAACTGTGCTGATTAAACTGAGCACTAAACCATGCCACAATATTCTTGTAATAATCGTATTGTTACAAGTGAGTACAGAGGGATTAGTTTACAGTAAAACCATTGGTTATCAATCGCAAGATCTGTGTCCACAGCAAGCAGCAACCTTCAGGGCTGAAGAATGAAGCAGATGCTGAAGTGCCAAAAACTGCAATTCCGCTAGCGACCACTTGAGGCTGACTCCAGAAGAGAGTCAATTTCCACTCACTCGCATGTTAAAATTGTCAACTTTACACCATCAAGACGCACGTTACAGCTTGATACAGATAGTTTGGCCTATATGGATACTACAACTGTGTCCTCAGAGAATTATTTTATAAGTGAACAATTGGAAACTGGATTGGCACGTGTCAAAATCAAAGACATGAACATGGGCATAGCTCCTAGGTTGCAAAAATTAAGCCAATGTGAAAGTGCACCAGAGTGTGATAGCTGTGTTTGCAAATCAACTTCTGGTCCTGTGAAAGTCTACAGGAAAATGACTTTGCCTTGACTTCTGTAAACACTTTCCTGGTCATACTATGGTAAAAAAATAGGATTATGAAACCAAACGCTCTCTGGCTAATGAGTTATCACTCACAAGGCTTTAGCCATTGTGCATGAGGTTTCAGAGTCAGACTCAAACTTCCTTATTACACCAGATTTCTTAAAACTGAGATGATGATGATGATGGTGGAAACTCTAATCTCGAGGCTTCAAAATGGGACTTTACAAACCATTGGGTGATGTCATTGTAGCTATGTCCAGGCATCACTTAGATTAAAGGGAGTTTGTGGGTGGTGCTTTAGGTACCTTTCAGATGACTGTTTAGTAGAATCATAATATAGTTTGCCATGTTTAACAGCCTGTCCAATAAGTTTGCCCTTCAGTTTAGTTAAATATGATTCTAGCATTCTATTAGTCAGTTACTTTGCACTCATTAACACATATTTGTTTCTATGCATTACACCTGTACTTATTGCAGCTTGTTAACTAAGTTTGGAAGTGTTAGCCGATAACTTCACCGACAACTGCACCGTCTCGTCCATATATGCCAACTTCTAGCTCCAACAAACTAACATGGCAACTGTAAAAGTACTGACGATTCAAAATGTAAAGTCCAGAAACCCAGTGGGTGATGTCATGGTTGCTCCATCCATCTTTTATGCAGCCTGTGATCCACAGAAAACTTTTTTTTTTTGTGCTCTAAGCACCACTGACCTCATTTTCGGTATGCTTCTCTGAAGCACTTGCTGTTGCTAGGTAAAGTGTTGACATCTTAAGTCCCACCATATCTAGGTTTTCACTGGAAATGATGTTGACGAGCACAGTGAGATTCCAAGCCTGAGCTTCTTCTTTTTTATAAAATTATGAACACAGTTTATGCGCTAACTTCGCTGTCTGATCTTTGAGAACTGTCACTTCTCAGAGTCACAGGATTTACATAGAAAACACTACCACTCTAGTAGTGCAGAATTTCAGCAGGGTACAAGTGAGGTCTAACAAATGAATAGTAGAAGTTGATGCAACAAGATGCCAAGATATTTTGACATACGTGGATCTAAATCCAAAAGGATTCCATCTTCTTAATCCTTCTTTCCCTCTGTTTTTTATTTTACTGCAGGATTTCTTTGTCTCCAAAGTAGAGCTGAAGTAATGCTGATGATATCATTATGTTCTTGAACTTGATAAAAACTCCAAAGCCAAAAACAGATCTGTCCTCTGTGTGAGCATCCTGACCTCCATGTGTGAAATAGTTGTAGTGCACCTTTAAATATCTAATTTTCCACCCCCCTTGTCCCAATCACGCGTCGATGTGAGATTAAGGGTGCTCGTCTTTTAGAGATAATAGGGTGTGTTGCTTTGGATCGGAAGACACTGCGAAGCTGAGTCAATGTGTTGGTTCATGTATGCTTGCTTGCACACTCCCTGGTTATCCACTCTGTAATGTATTCAGTGCCAGCGCTGAGCACAACAGCTTTACATAATGATCAAAGCTTAAGGGATGCCAGAGCATGGCTTCAGCCTTCAGTAATAATAATAATAACCTTTTGAAGTTATCACAATCCCACAACCTCCTTCCCCTCATACTCTGTCTCTCTCACACACACACCCACACACACTTGCACGGACCCACTCGAAGGTCCTCTTCTGTTTAATGTTTCTGGATACAGGGTGAGCATTTAAAAGAGGATGGCGATAATGAACACATGACTAACTATTTTAGTCCCTATGGCTGTGCACTAGACTGCTCTTGCTGTCTATGAGGAGGCAGCTTTCGTTCTTCACACAAACTCACAATTATGTAAGAGTGCAGTGGCGTGGTGGATTGAATAGTGTTGCCAGAAAAAGACAATCTCACACTCCCTTTGCTATGCACACTCAAGTGTGCGTTGGTTGTTGGTGCTGCTTCCTCATTCCTTAAAGCTTGACCTCACGTTTCACCGGTCACAATCTCCATTTCTCTGTCGGTGGCTAAATAGCATTTGAAATTCAAGGGTGGGAATGTGTTATCTGTAATTGAACTGTCTGATTCAGCCTTCTATTTATACGGAAACCTCTTGAAGACTCATTGGCTGTTTTAACAAAGTGTCTGGCAGACTTCTGCTGGTCGATCTTGCTAATCAAGAAGCCGAGTCAGGAAGCAGGCAAACAAGGTCTGCATAGAGACGAGATATGAAGAGAGAGAAGAGAGGACTACAGAGCGGGAGATAGAAGCTGGAATAGATGAAACAATGGAGGAACAAAGATGGGAAGAGGACGAAAGAAGACAGGCCTTGTAACCATAAGTAAGGTGAGACTAGTGTAGAGAGACCCAGAGGTGGTTGTGAAGCAGGAAGTGAGGATAAAAAGACAACACACATGGGTAAATTATTGGAATTAAAAGGGGATTTGATGAAAAAAGAGTCAAGAATGAAAATCAGGAAAAGGAAAATGAGGCTGAAGGCCCAGTGACTATGCAGTGGGTGAAAATAGCTATTGAAGGAGTATCTGTCTTTCTTTTATTGTCAGGGGTCGCGGGATCCCTTCGGTCTGTCGCTTCTGTTTATTTCAGCTGCGACCGAGCAGTCTGTCTGAATGCCAAACTCATCTTCAGATGTCAGCACTTTTGTCCCAGGTTATTGCATTTTGCTGTTTTGGTCCCAGGATTAAAAAAAAGGCTTCCCTTGTGTTTTCTGCATGGCCTGGTATGTCAGTAACAGAATGAGGTGTATGTGTGTCTGTCTGCAAGAGTGGGAAGACAGAAGGCGAGATTGAGTGTATTTAAGAGACATCCTGACAGAGGAGAGATAACCATGAACAATTGAGAGCGATAGAAAGAAAATGTGTAGGTGATGGTGTGTGTGTGTGTGTGTGTGTGTGTGTGTGTGTGTGTGTGTGTGTGTGTGTGTGTGTGTGTGGGCTTCATGTTTGTTGCCTTTTAAGGATTAAAGAATTAAGTGATTCCACTGTGTCGTCTCTTTACATGTCACAAATGAAAATAAATGGTACAGATGTTTTTGTCATGACTTTATAATGTAATGAAGCCATCCACTTTGCACACAGGGCTGAAATGATGGGTGTCAGTGATATGTTACATTTTCCAATGAGCAACCGAATGTCCTTGCATCCATTCTCTTCCTCTTACCCAAGTCAAGGTCGCAGTGGGTGGAGCCAATCTCAGCTGCCATAGGGCAGTTGGCGGGGTACACCCTGCACAGTCGCCAGTCTGTCACAGGGCTAACACAGAAAAACAGACAACCAATCGCTACAGAGAATTTAAGATCATCAGTTAACCTAACCCCACTGACTGCATGTCTTTGGATTGGTAGTAGTTGGAGTAGCCGGAGACAACGCACACAGACACGGAGAGAACAGGCAAGCTCCACACAGAAATGACCCGGCAAGAAAGGCATGGTGGATTTGAACACCATTTTAACCACCAGGCAACTGCACATGTAAATTCTCACTTGTTGTGGTAATGAATGCAAAATCCACTATTTGGGATTATTTCGGTTTTAAACTAGACAATATGAGCATGCAATCAGGTGAAGGTCTGCAGCCTTTAAATGAAGATGAGATTTTATTTTTATTTTTTTAATGCTCTACTAGCAACATGCTGCTAGTTTAGCTAGCATGGGGCCTGAGGTGGCTTGATAGCTGACAAACGTCTTGTATTAGGAGTAGAGACTTTGTTCTTTGTTTTCCAGGACTTAACATCAACCGTACTGTTACAGGTCTTGACAGCACTACACTGAGTATTCATGCATGATAAGAAGGTGTGTCTAGGCTTATTAGCCTGCTTATTAACCGGACTTGCACTGCCCGAGAAATGTAACTACACATCGGGTCTAAATCAAGCTTTAGGGTTAACCCTGACGCCCACACCTCTAAACTACTGTGCTGACGCTCATAAAGCTGTGTAATTTCTTTGTCCTGAACCCACACACACACATACATGCGTACACACATAGACACACAAAGAAAGAGTTAACCTAGATACTCACATAGCATTACAAGTAGAAGGAAGACAGTCAAACATAACCTACATCCTCTACAGTTTTCTCAGTCTAACTTGTCTGCGCTCATTGAGCCTGTTCTACTTCTTTCCCAATTTGTCTCTTGTCCAAAGCTGGAAAGGCCTGACTGGCATTGTGCTGATAGTGTGTGTGTGTGTGTGTGTGTGTGTGTGTGTTGGTGATGGGGTTAAGGCATCAGAGGGCACTGTAGAAGAGGCCAAGTGAAGCTTGAATACCCAGCGATGCCCTCAGGCTGCATGAATGCTGCATCTGCCTCTACTGCTGCCCAGCACAGAGCTCTGTCGCCCACCCTCCAGGCTTAGGGACTTGCACTATTTCTGTGGATGTGTGCGGGCGTGTGTCTGTGTTAACATGCTTCAGCTTTCCTGTCGGCCGAATTGGTTGATACTGCATTGTTCAAGTGTGCTGCTGAGGCCTAACTCTTTTACAGAACTGCGTGTTTAAAAGTATTGTCTCCGTCTGAGTGTGTGTGGGGGTATGTACCAGTGAAGCGCTGTAAGCCTGAGGTCAGTTTAATCACTGTTAAAGTGATACCTGTTTAGAATGACTGGACTTGAGGAGCCAATTGCTGTCTGCTGCCTTCACCCAAAGTACTTTTTAAAAACTGTGCTTTATGACCGTGAATAGGCAAGATTTTCCTCATCTGTTGTCACTTGATTTTATATATATTGAATAAGGAAAAGCCCATTGTTGCCCTTTTCCCTTCTGGGATAGTTCACATGCAACATTTTAAAGTGATTTTTTCATCATTGGTGTTGTATGTAGAGCTGGGCGATAGAACGATAACGATATGTATCGCGATATAACTTTTACTCGATAGAGAAATTAAGCTATCGCGATAGACCTCGCCGCTCTTGTCCTCTTTTTTTTTTTTTTTAAAAGGTCAGCCAATCCAAATTAAGTAGCGCAGAGCCAAACCAATCACAGCCGCAGCGTCACGTCGCGTAACTTGTTACGTACAGCACAAGTGCCAAGCCGCACGTGTGTTTGTTTGGGAAGCAGCCAGCGGGTAATGGAGGAAATGAGTGTGCCGACTAGAAAAATCAACCGAGCGTGACCGAAGAGAAAACAGATGATGGTTCCAATGCCGGAGAGATTGTCGAACGGAAGAGCCATAGAAGTTCCGTAGTGTGAAGGTATTTCGGCTATTTCAAGTCTGACAAAAAACAGAGTAGCGTGCACTGTAAATTGTGCCGAAAGCAAGTCTGGAAATACAATAAACTGGTGCATGCGTCACACTGTGCGCCGCGTTATTGTTTCGGTGAAATGAATTTCTACAATACTGTTACTGTTAATTGTACTCTCTGCAGTGTTTAAATGCTTACATATACACACAGTTACTGTCCCTCCACACTTACGACTCGGTTCTGCTTCTATGCCGCAGCTTTGTTTACTTTTTCCCACCGAGGCTTCTAGACTTCTGATTGGCCAACATTTCGGCACGGTTAGGAATCTAGCGCCACCTGCTGCTTTGGCATGTTCATAGCAGCGTTTTCCTTCATTTCTGCCTTTATGTGTGGACGGGATTATTTTTTAAAACGAAAACGGAAAATCTCCGTTTTCAAAAATACCCGTGTACGTGTGGACGTAGCCTCAGTCTCTGACTGGAAGCGCTAATTCGTCATTCGGCTTTTGTCAGACTAAAGTAACTGTTAAAACTGTTTGAAAAGCTCAGCTATACAACAAGGAGAGATTGAGAATTTCCTTTTAGTTCTCAGTTTATTTGATATTGACAAAAGTTAGTCAGTTTTGTCTGTTCTTCTGTAAAACAAACTAAGATTTATTTTTAGAATTAATATTTTGTTTCTAAGTGGAATTGACAATTTAGTCTGTTTCGTTTGTTCTATTTTGAAACTTAAACGCTTTAGCGGCTGCCTTTTGTGTAGTTTGCAATATTTGCCTTTATTTATCTGAAAAAGTCTCATGTTCCTTAAGTACATCTACCCTGTTGAACTTATTATGGGAAATAAATATTTAAATAAAAACAAGCTGCTGATTATTTCACATTTTACTTGTGAGCAACGGCACATTTAAATCTTACAAATATAGTTATTTGGCTTATATCGTGATAGATATCGTTATCGCCTGAAATGAAAAAAACATATCGTGATATGAAAAAATCTCATATCGCCCAGCTCTAGTTGTATGGTAGCATATATTCGTCGTATTTTTAGGTCACCAGCAACAGTCTCGATGTATTTGTGATCTTGCTCTGATCAACAGAGCAAATAAGCACCTCATGATGCTAAAACACTTCTTCTAAGGACTTTGTTCCAGAAATCATCAAAATCAAATTAATCTGAAATTGCATTTTCAGCCTTTACAGGCAAATCGAAGCGACAAACGGCTTCGTACTGGGAGTTACGCTGCAGTTTCAAATCCAGTTTCACTACATTGTTACAAGCCCAATTAAAAACTGAAGGTAGCAAAGCAAACCATCACAAAAACAACCTGCAGCAGCAGCAGCAGTGGTGGCAGCAGCAGTTGGTCTTATCCACTCTTAAATGCCGTTGGCAATCATTTGCATGCTTTGTCTTTGAGATCTCTCTATAATTACTTACTTCTTTTGTTACTCCTGGCAGTCTTTTCAAGCTATCTGGAATACTGGGGGCTTGCAGATGCGTCCCAGACTTCTACAAAGCATGTTGACTGTGCCGTAGCACCTCGTTTCATTTGAAGTGTAAAACAGGCCTTTTGCTCAGTTCCTTGGCCAAACGCAGCACAGCGACAAAGACTATGAGAACCATCACTTGGCTGAAATTTATGATGTTGTTGTTTGATGGTTGTCATAGTTTATGATGTTTCAATATAGACAGATAGGCAGCTAAGTTATTACATGGAGCTCCCAAGTTTTTTCTGCATATTTGTAGCACCGGTTTAGGAACGAAACAGCGAGTTATGTCTCTCCTCTGGGTGTATTGTGACGGATCTTTGACTTTGAAATGGTAGTGCAACTGTAGACACACTCATCTGATTTCATCCTACTCAGTGATCACAGAGGAATAAGGAAGGAAGGGAAAAGGAAGACGTGAAGGGAAGAAACAGAAAAAGTATCCTGAAGGGATCCTTGGAGTCGCTCAGTGCTCTCCATCAAGTTGCCAGTCAGTATAGCTTTCATAACAGTTGCGAGCAAGCTCTCGCTGTTTTGTTCTGTGATTTGAGATCAGTCAGGTGGAATTTCATCAAAGCAGACTTGAATAAGGACATTCATTATGGCTCAGCTTGATTCATTACCATCGCCCAGCTCCCACACCCCCATGGGGGGACTTCAAAAGAAACGGAGAGGTTGAAGATGCAGGCTTCTATCGCAGCGAGGCTTACATCATAGCATACTGTATCCACCATCTGGGACATAATTATTAGACGATGTGTAAAAGTGGCTCGATTTGACCGTTGTGCGCTTGAACCAATTCAATCAAACCAGTTTGTATTACAGTTAATGAATGTAATGGCAACAGATACATGTTGTGTTCAAAGGCTGAAGCTAAAGCCAGATGATGTCACGTACAGGGTGATGGAAAGAAACGGCACTGTCCTTGTGTTGCAGTAGAAAAGAGTTAGTAGGAAGGGCTGAAACGAAAGGTTGAAATGCATTGCAGCTTAAGAAACACTAGTTAATAGAGAAATGCTACAAAAGCACAGAAAACACAATGGAAGCTGAATATACAATGTAATTGAAACAGGGAAAACAAACCCACAAAGCTCACCAAAAATCCAACTCTAATACCGTCAAGGTAACAAGCTAACAAGCTAACAGTAAAAGGCTAATAGCAAGCATGTATCTACAGTGTTACATGGATCACACGATTAAAACGCACCTTACCATACATCTTTTTCTCCGTCGTGTCTTTTGCCTGAATGATGAAATAATTGCTTGAAAATTAAATGTGTCTCTGTTCTGTCCTATTATGTCTCCCTTAAAAACAGTTTCTCTGTGTTTTGTGTGCTTTTCCTGCGATTTTCTGTTTACTGGTGTTTTCTTAAGTTGCGGTGCATTTGAACTCTCAGGGCCCCCGTAGACACTGGATTAAACAATAAAAAGATAAATGAGTAAATATATTTATATTCTCTTAGGTGGTTTTGTATTCCTTCATTAATTTACTTGGTTATTGATTTATTGTGGATGCTTTTAATTCTAGCATCCAAGGAAAGAGACTTTCATTAAGAGGAGCACCAGATGGGTTTGGCAAACCCAACGATATCTCAGATACCGAGTTTGGTGGACTGCTGTGCAAAGAGCAGCAAGGCCAGTGTTAGCCTAAACTCTGATAGCAGTTGGGAAACTCACACTACACAGTGGATGTGCTTGACCAGGTGTTTGCTTGACCGGGTGTTTGCTTGACTGGGTGTTTCAACGATTGGATTTAGGAATGGGTCAGAAGGATTAACGATTGTTAATGTTCAACTTCAAACCATAGTTGGTCAAAGCCATTGCTAGATCTGGATGGTGACATAACATACATCTCCTATTGACAAACAGCTGCTCAGAATCCCATTTGTTCTGACCAAACAAGTAAAATCCATTCAGTCAGCGTTACAGAAGACGAATAGCATCCTGTTGTTAAGATAATTATACAGAATAGATTACGCTCTGATTGGGCATGCTCAATTGACAATGATTTATATTAGGTAAGACAGTCCAATCTATCCTAGCATTTGGTTTGTGGCTCTATAAAAATTGACTCCATTCCATTCCCAGAGTCAGTTTGGTCAGATTGTGCAATTGAAAACACAAACAGACATGTTTAATGTACTGTGTTAAAGAAGTATCAGTACTGGTATTGTGGTTAGACGATACAGTGGCTTGTGGGGATCTTTTGCTTTTTGTTGTTTAAATTCTGAACTCCTTTGACTGTAAAGAATGTTGTTTCCAACCCTTCACCAGTCAAAAGCAGCAATCTGGACCTAAATTTAGCACTGCTTGGAAACTTGACCATCACACAGATTAGCATCAGAGATGGGATGTCTTAACACGGCCTTCAGCTGGGAAACAACGCAACTTCGGGCATAAAAAAGGCGGTAGTTAAAGAGAAATCTATTTTGTATATGTGTGTGTATCTGTGGGTTTGTCAGTAGGTATACTGCTAGTGAATACTGCATGAAAGTATACATAGACATTTGAGATCACATATTGTTTGCATGTATATGTACTTGCATGCTTATTCACTTTACTGGGCAGATACACACACAGACACACAAGCACGTCCTTTAAGGCGGGCGGCTAATGACGTAGTGTAAGACAGAGAACACAGATGCACTAGCTGAATAGATTAAAGCATTCATCCAGTGACGCAGCTGTGCTCTCTTTGATGCCTGGGCATGAAACTGCAGGAAATGGCAACAAAAGAGGGATGCAGTCTTAGCTGATATTTAAAAAAAAAAGAGATCCACTCTGAAGCGTACAGCAATAGCATGCTAACACACTCTGTCCCTCTCTCTCTGTCTGTCTTACAGTCAGCATCAGCCATATTGGCATATTGGCAAATAACATGACATTTACCTTTGGCAGTAGCTAAATGTTTAAAGACGTGAGTGTGATGAAGCGTTCAAAGGCTTTAATCAGTGGTTTCTTTTAATCATCATCTATTTGTTTTCCTGACACAGAATAATCAAAGAGAACTAAAATATCAGTACCAGCTTCGGCGATCAGTCAGATTGTTATTTTAAATATTGGTGTTGGTCAAAATTTCACAATGTGCACAAGGAAGCAGCTAGCCTCCAACCACGTGCATTTGGGTTGAGGTTTTTTTTTTCAGTTTGTAGCTGGGTGAGATGTTGCTGTGTGTTAATCTACGGAGAGACAAATTGCACATTGGTTTGTTGTGCGCCTGCTTGCAGGACTTTTATTTTGGAGGAGCTCCAACATCCTCGCATGGTTGTGGTTATAACACATTCACAACCCTGCCAGAGCGGCACTATGTGAGCAAGCCGCAGGCTTCATTTGAACTCCCGGTGTGTTTAGAAAGACCACTCCTTAAGTCGACCGTGAGACGCAGGAAGAAGCGGAGGAGAAAGTCGTACGCCGCTGAAATATAAATGGGTTGCACATCTTTGTTTCACTGCAACAGAGCAAACAAAATGGTCCACCCCTCTGAGGGCAACAGTTAAGGCCAGATTTCTAACTAGATAACAAAGAGATCACGTAGTGATAAAGTGATTATGCCCGAGTTCGTTTGGGAGGATTAGCCAGTTGTTTTTGTTGCCCGTGTGGTCGCATGCCACATGTAGCAGCATATACAGTGAAACCACGGAAAGTAGGTCCTTCACGTAGGTCTGCTGTCTCTGCTCTTTTGTAATGTTCCAGGAGAAAAGGCAGTATTACTGATTGTGCAGTTATTCAGCACGCTACAATGCATTATGAATTATTTGGCTTTCTTTCCTCCCTGTTGTTCTATTATCCTTCTAGCTAAGCCTCTTCATTTCATCTGCCCTGGACGACTGTGCCACTGTGCATTTCTCTCTCTGTAATTTATCCATCTGCAGAAACAGATCATGTGTATTTGTGTGTGTGTGTGTGTGTGGGTGTGTGTGTTCAGTCAGTAATAGGAAACGTTGTGTTTAAGGGTGATGATTACTCTGGCCCTTGTGGTTTACAAGTAGACAAGGTAATGATGGCTGTTACTTTCTCAGCTATCTCCAGTCAATCCTCCTGAAGTGAGTTAGTGTGTGTGTGAGAGAGAGAGCATTTGTGTGCTGAATAGTAGGAAATGACTCTGAAAGCTTGGAGGTATTGCTTCTCATTTTCATGAGCAACATCATTTCTGAATGACAATGAATCACGAGGTCCACCGATCAGCTGTTGCGGTCTACTCATTTCTAACTCAGAGATGACAAAAGTCACTTGCTGATGTTTATCACGGGCTGTGGGCAGGTTTAGTCTGTAAGTGCTGGCCTTGAACTTGTTTTAAACACTGTCTCTGGCTGCCCTTTAAATGCCTCTGTGGCATCCAGCCTGTAGCATCACAAACTACTGGAAAAAGCGATGCTTTGTTAATTGAAGTGGCACTTCATTTCTTACATTTTGGCAGCTATGGAAAGAAATAATAAATTCACTACCCTCCACATCCTTTAAACACTGTTTCAAAATAATCTCTGTCCAGTGAGCATTTTAGTGGACTGAATATAAAAATGGACATTGCTGCTGTGGCATGATCCCCCAAATAGCCAGGTTTTCTTTGCAATTGCTGGCTTGACAAAACTCCAAACCCCACTCACACAGATATCACAAAGGTGGTTTCTTTGTTAACCCAGGCTTTCTGCATCACGCTGTATGCACTCTCAGATAGAAAGGGGCATTTGACACATCTTTTTCCGCACAAACATAGATCAAATGAGCACTTCAGTTTGAGATATTGTCAGAGGAAAAGGTTGCACAGATGTATAAAGAACATGAAAACCTCAGCGTAGCAATAAAATGCCACACTGTTTGCTGTAAATAAAACAAGAGCTTAATGCTGCATGATCAACAGAAGCATGCTGAGGAAAAAAAAGGTTATGTTGATTTAGGCTTATCAGTAGCATTTACATATTTTCTGAATCACTAACTGAATGCATGCAAATTCCAGGGACAATAGCATGCATACAGTTTTTAGTGGTGTAACTTTACAACTGCGCTTTGGAGCCCAGTGTTTGTAAGCCACAGTTCAATGGGTAAAATATATCCCTGCAATTTATTTGACCATTATTGGAGAAGATGTGTGTCAATATGTGTGTTTGAAGCATGTATGTGGAGTTTTATAGTCCTTATGTTGAACTATGTAACAAGAAATTTGTATTTTTTTTTGTCATTTACTATCCTGCTTATGCAAAACATCTCTGTGCATGTTGTTAGTCTGATGTAAAGAGAGGCTGCAGAGCAGAACCGTTTATTTAAATGATACCTTAAACATTTAAACTAATTATTAAGATGGAAATGAGTGAGACATTTGTAGAAAAAAGAAAGAAGGAAACCAAAACAGAGATGGAGGGAAGATAAGCTTGGTTTAGCTATGTGAGCTCTGAGATTCAGACCACACCCAGTCTCACTTGACTTGCACATCTGATTGTCACAGGCTGTGACAGTATTATCTGCTCTGACTTCTGCCTCCTAGGATACAATGATTAAAGCTGTGGAAAATAGATCAAGAGCAACCAAGGAACTATAGAAGGTTTTGCCTTTCACCCCGAGTACCATTAGGAGAGGTTTAGAGCAGCTAAGGGATGCCATCAACCCAAAATAAGAGCTTTATAGCATCATTTTGAATTTCTTGCGTGTTAAGACAAAGCCATGTACTAAATGTAATCTGCATTTAGCCTTTTATTTTTTGCTTCTGATCCTTTAAAACTTGCAAACTATAACAAAGCGAGATGCAAAGTCATTTCAAACATCTCATTCCTGCTTTTGGTTAGTATCTTGTGACCCATTTGATTCATCTCGGTATCTCTTAGGTGGACCTCGGCCACCTAAGGGAACCGTCAGTACTCAGCTGTGAAGCTGCATGGCGACACTACTGGATATAACACTGGTTATATGGTGCGTGCATATCTGTACCTTTTCCATGGGTCTTAGGCCTGAGAACAGACACAGGCACATATTTCTGTGCGCTCTCACATATCGACACACAGCGGCACTAATCCCGGCCCGTTATCAGTAAGCATCAGCGTGTGAAGTCATGTGGACTGGTATGAGTCTGTGGCTGAGCCTCAAACACTGCGCTGCTGAGATCCGCTGATGAGAACATCTCCGCTGGACTCATGTCACACCCCGACCCACCACTGCCTGGGGGCCCACATTAGCTCAGAGGCTGTTTGGTGGAGCGGAAAGGCAAGCTATATTTAGCATTACATGTAGTCAAGAACTGCTGTATTCAGGACACTAGGCAAAAGTCAGATGTAGTCAAAATGGTCAACTTTTGCAGAGTCGTTTTGCTGCTGCATTGTTGTTTTTATTACAGTTTTACCCTCCAGAATACAAAGAGTTACTCTGTTTGCTCTCGAGACTCTAGCTCGAGAACAGATTTAGTTAATCCTCAAACGTTTGTTTTAGCTGTTGAACTACTGAACCCGAGTTCACTGAATATCTCTGTATCGATTTTTATTATTTTTATAATCACGTAGCGGTCAAGGATTTGCCCCGCGCTGCATTAGTTTAGTCTTTCAGAGTGGGTTTAGTGTTTAATTATTCATCACGGGACATAATAGATCAAACTGAAATGATTGTCTCTGTCATGTCGGTCAGCATTTGTTTGGTTTTCTGGAACATGATTTACTTTGTCTGCTCCACTACACAAACCGGCAGCATGGCCCTGTCACCATTTGCATGCAGGTCCTTTCAGGGTTTGAACTCTGGCCTCTTTGTTGTGAGGGCATCCTGTACTAGTGCATGTGGAAGTGAAAGTGCATTAGCAGAAAATTCAGGAGACAAAGAATTTGAGTTGCACACAGCAAATCCAGCATGTCCAAATTAACACTGTCGGATTTGATTTCAACACTATTAAAGTGTCTATATGGGTCCACACCAGAAAGTGTTAATTTAACTCTTTTTGGAGTTGGTACATTAACTCTGATTTAGTGTTAAACACCAAATCTGTCTGGAGTTGATAATTTAACACTTGGTGTTAAGAGTTTATATATTAACTCTCAAAGAGTATTTTAGTTTAACTACGTAAGAGTTATCTTCTAATTCATTCTAAAAAGCGGGAATTTTACTGTTCTGAACTTCTAGAAATTTCTTTTGGAAATAAACATTTACTAAAAAGATGCAATGGTTTTTGAAAAACATTTATTCTGAACTGTGCACCTCAATTTCAAAACATTTTCTGAAAGATGTAACAGTATACATGTTCTCACTTTCATTAGAATTTTGTTTATCAAAAGGTCTGACATGGTAAATGCAAATAACAGCATTCTCATCACTTATTTCTTCAATACAATATGCATGTCCTTCATTCATCCCTTTGTGGAACTTCAACGCACTTCTGCTCTCCCCCATATTCCATCTTCACAAGCATATCCTGTGTGGAGATTGAATAAAAATTAGTTGACACTAATTAATGGCACAAATAATCCAGTAAACAATTGCAGCACAGTAAAAAAAAGGAATCCTCTTTGAGCCATTACTTGTGTAAAGTATTTTCCCAAAAGACAAGGACACAGGCAACAGGTAATACTGAACTAAATGTAAAACCTCAACCTTTTTCATTTTTACCTAAACCGTGTGCACAAAACTCTGGAGGGATCTATGCTAACGTAGAATCCAGTCAGGACGTCTGCTACTGCTGTTTGCTCGTTTTTATTTTTTATTTTTTATGGGCGATCGTTTTCAGGCTTCAAGTAGCACCATTATACCAACATTTCACATTCTGCACATTGTTTTAGGTGTATTTGACCAAAAGTTTGACTGAAAATTCACATGCAAGCTGTTTTTCAAGGCTGTGGTATTTGCCCGCAAACAATACCTTTCAGCTAGCTAAAACAGAATATTATGCTATCAGCGAGCAACATGGCTAATGCCTTTCACACAGCTTTGTCTCAACTCCAAAGAGCCACAGAAGTAAAAGCTCATAATAATAATTGAAACAATCTTTGAAAAAATGACTTACCAAGCATGGCAAACAACTCAAATATGTAGAGCAAAATGTTCTGAAACGGCTTCACTTCAGCTTCGATTGGAGCCGTGCTGGGGGCGGAGTCTGTGAATTTACTCTGTTGGTGTCATAGCCCCTGTAGGAGTTCAGAGTTAAGAGGTCAAGAGTTAATGTTTCCATTGTAACACCTCCAGATTTGACAGAGAAACACTCATTTTTAACACTCGATTTTAACTACTATCATTTTACACCTCAGAGTTACATTAAAAGAATGTGACTCTGCTTAGAGTAAAATTAACTCTACTTTTGCAAGAAGACTATTAACACCAAAACATTTAACACTTTTGAATTTGCTGTGCAGGTGTTTCTCAGTGTTAGTGCTTTTCTTGGCTCATGCTCAGGAATTAAAATGGGAAGGAATCCATAACTGTTCCAGGACTGAATTCAGTCTGACAGGCAGTTTAATGTAAAAATAATAAGTTCATTTCTCACGTGCTACAGCCTGGCATTGCCTTCACCTGACGCCACGGAGATACTCACTTAACATATCAGAGAGTAATGTCACCTGACAGTCCACCTTCACACTCAACGGACATCCTTTGTTTCCTTCCTTCTCACTGTCAAGGGTGCAAATGTCAATGAAGCTGTGGGCGGGGGAACTTTAGCATTTGGCTAGTGCTACAAAGGGGCACAAGCCTACAAACTTTGTTTGTAGAGTCAGGTGTCTTCAAATGTTTCAAGCAGCTTAATAGATACCACCAAAAATGCAAATTGTTTCTGCACAGTTTTACAAAACACGTGTCCTGCTTGGAAAAAGTAGAAAAAGCCTTCCAACGTGTGATACCTTCACTCTCAGAGGTGAAGCCGCTGACTCCATGTAGGATTGTAAGTTTTTTCTTTTCATCTTTTTATAGAAATATCACTCTCCAGAGAAATTTAGGAGATGCAGAATATCTTCCTTGTTTTCTTTCCCACACATCATGCATGGACTTCGTTTGAAACAACTGAGAAAGAATTTCAGAACTTTAAGACCACGCACTCGGGGGATGTGAAACAAGCACCATTTTGGCTGCTTCCAAGCACAGTAAAAGTTACATTTCTTTCATAAATATTGGAAAAATCTTCAGTTATACCAGAGTAAATATAATTTTAAAGCGCTCTTTAAGGACTTAAGCTTAAGGACCTAAGCTTATCCCAGTGTTTCTTTTTCTGTTTAGCCCTACTGCCATTGGCATATTTCTCCTTTGATTTAAAAAAAAAAAAAAAAAAAAAAAAAAAAAAAAAAATATATATATATATATATATATATATATATATATATATATATGACTATGCTCTAAACAGGCTAGAATTGCTGTGGTAATATAGACATTGCTAATGTAGGTCAACAGATTCACCCGTTCCATTTACCATCTGCAGCTAAAGACAAGTGGTGTGGAAGAGAAGATAGTTATACGCAGCGACTGGTTGTAGAAGTGGAGAGAGAAGAAATGATCTGTCCAGTCTGAAGTGGTGGCCTGATCAATGTTTTATAAGTATGGCCACTCTTCTTTGTAGGTTAGACTTATCTTTCCTCCCCCACGTGTGTGCCAGTGGTGAAGCTGTGAGTCATAGCGGGCTGTGTTTTTGAGATAATGGCCCACATTGTGTGTGTGTCTGTGTGTGTTTTATGTTTTTTCCAGTACAATTGACAAGCAACACAATTAACTAACATTAGTTTTAATTTAGAGACCATGAAACCATTTAATTTATAACATTTGAGGCTGAAAAGCAACACTGACAGATTAGTTTATGTTGCTATAGTAGCAGATCTGCTGTGATGTAGAGCAGACACAAATGTTTTCATGCATGGCTTCCTCCACATTTTTAATGTTTCAACATAAGGCTGCAAAGACCGGAGCTTTTATGTATTTTTTGTGTGTGTGTGTCAAATGGCCTGCATCTCATGTACGCTACAAACCAATCAGCTAGAGGTTGTACGTGGATGTGGAGGCCATGGACATTGCAGACTTCTTCTGTCAGCTGCTCCCTTTAGAGGTCGCCACAGCGAATCATCTTCCGCCATCTCACACCGTCTCTTGCATCCTTTTCTGTCACACCAACCCTCTGCATGTCGTCCATCACTACATCCATGGGCCTTATCTTTGGTCTTCCGCTTTTCCTCCTGCTTGGCAGCTTCATCTTCAATGTCCAATATGAGTTATATTTGCTATCCTTGCTCTTCACATGTTCAAGTGTTACAAGATGGTAGTGAGATCTGCTTTGATGTATGGTTTGTAGATAGTAGCGCTGACAAAAAGACAGGAGGTGGAGCTGGAGGTGACAAATTTGAAGACGGTAGTGACTAGAATGGACAGGATTAGATATTTTTCCTTAGCACTGTTGGCTGACATGAGGGACTGCTGTGCTCTCAGAGTCATGTTTTGCTGCTCATCAACAATGGATATAATAATAATAATAATGGATACTTTATTGATCCCTATGGGGAAATTACTTGTTTTTCTCTGCATTTGACCCATTCACTCAGTGAAGCAGTGGGCAGCCCACTAAGCAGGCGCCCGGGGAGCAGTGTGTAGGGACGGTACCTTGCTCAGGGGTACCTCAGGGTAGCCGTTAAGTGGATTCGAACCGCCGACCTTCCGATCATGGGGTGACCACTTTACCTACTGAGCTATCCCTGCCCAATATATATAGGTATATATAAGGCTTCTTTCTCCTGCTTAACTGTTCTTGATTAGCAAAATGCTGACTTAAGGCTATCTAATGGCTGTTTTTCTTATAATTTCCTAAAACCCTTCCGTGAGCGAAATTGTCTGATCATAACATACTAACTGTGAGGCTGCAGAGTTCAAAAGTGACAATAAATCTAATGACCTTTTGGAGGCACCCTTCTGTCGCCCTCTGTAATGTCTGTAGTGACAGAACAAAGGCATCTCACTTCAGCTTTCTGCGTGGTCATTTTACCAGTAAACATAACAAAAATTACTGCACAGATATTATCTTTAATCTGCACAATATGCACAAACGTAACAGGCTGCCTATGTGCGACCCCTGCAGGTGCTGCTCAGCCATGGAAACCCATGCCAAGAAGCTCCCGGTGCACAGTTTCTGTGCTGATGTTCATGCCACAGGCCTCTTTTGGTGCTGCACTCCATATTAGTCCCAGTTTCTCATGTGGGAAAATTCATTGCCTGCAACTGCTTTGGTGGTCTGTCAGTTTATTCTGCTACAATATTCTCTGAGCCCAAAAGTGATATTTGGGAAAGCTTGGCCAGGTATCGATGAGGACAGTTGACATTGCCGTGATAACTTTATCCATCTCCTCCTGTAATGATCAATAATTCTTTGTCTGAAGTCTAAATGCATTTTTTGACATGATGCTTTCTAAAGTGACAGCTCAAACCCTGACGTTTTTACAGTGTTTTTAAAATGGAAAATAGCCTCAGATTTAACACTTAAATCCCCACGGACTGCCATTTGGCTTTTCTACCTTTAAAACCCGGAGAGCAGCCAAATGGCTTTTAGCTAAGCTTTAACTTCAGCGAAGTGGAAGCTAAATTGGCTAGTCATTCATATGTAAATTAGGTTGTTACCTGGGAATTCTGGAGGGAGGGGAGTGGGGGTGTGTGATTGAGGGGGTGGGGGAGCTGCTAAAAGCTGTGAACTTCCTTTTGTGTTCGTCTTGATGCATTCTCAATCATCCAGGGAAATAAATCTCCAAAAGTCACCAACTTGGAGTGTTTCAGTTTGCCATCTTAGGGAGAAATCAACACACATGGGTGTATGTCCTTTGTTGCTGAGATTTATTGATAAAAACAGTACAAAAAATCAACCATTTGTACACATATTTACAAATAATAATAAAAAGTGAGTGAGTACATTTCAACATTTTCAACATTATACCAGTGGTCTGATTGATGCCACAATGGAGCAAATCGAGCAAAGACTGATAAGTTCGCTGCAATTTCCAGTGTGTGGGGATCATTTGTCACCAACTGCATCACGTGCTACAACCCTGGTCTACATATCACCGTTGATGAACAGCTTTTCCCATCAAAGACTCGGTGCTGTTTCCTGCAGTATATTGCAAGTAAACCTGACAAGTTTGGGATCAAGTTTTGGGTGGCTTGCGACCTAAAATCCAAGTACATTTGCAATGTCTTCCCATATCTTGGCAAGGACCCCAATCGTCCCACTGGGGAGAGACTTTCTGAAAATGTAGTAATGAGGCTGATGGAACCATTCCTAGACAAGGGCAGAAATGTTACCACGGACAATTTTTTCACATCGCTTTCACTTGCGCAAAAACTTCTTAGACTGAAAACCACCATCCTCGGCACAGTCAACAAGATTCGCAGGAAAATTCCTCAATCCACTAGACAGACAGATCGCAATGAATTCACCACTCAGGTATGTTGCAGGTCTTTTGTGGTTCTATGTTTATGTGTTTCATTGTGTGTAAAAGGGCTATGGAAATAACAATTTATCTTATTTCTTAGGTGTTTTCAGGAACACGGCAACTGGCCAGCGCCGTGTTCCTCTGCGGACAGTGTACTCCCGAACCATCTGGTCCATCACATCCACGCCACACTTTGTTTTGTTGTAAAGGGTGACAGTGTTTGGCTTCCTTTTGGTAGTGTTATCAGTCTGAACTAGGGCTGCCACGATTTGTCGACTAGTCACGATTACGTCGACTATCAAAATCGTCGATGACTGATTTAATAGTCGACGCGTCGTTTGAAGCTTTGTAAGATCACAAAAGACGCAGGAATAAGTGGCAGGATTTAAGAGTGTAATAACGGACTGAAACAGAAGATGGCAGCATTGCATGTACAAGGATGTCAGCTACCGTTAAACCCCGAAGAAGAAGAAGAAGCAGCTGTGTCCCAGAATTCATAGCGCGGCCCAGCGCAGTTTCCAACAATGGCGGCAGCTGGTTAGTTTTAATGTTACTCTTATTATTCTTTCTGGGTCACAAAATAAACGTTTAAAACACTTACACCCCCGGAGAGCAGTCATTTCGGGGTAGTACCTTAGACCCCCGCGGAGTCATCATTTTGCGTTTCTACCTTTAAAAGCCGGAGAGCAGTCAAATGCTGGAAGTGGAAGCTAAATTGGCTAGTCATTCATATGTATATTGGGTCGTTACCTAGGAATTCTGGAGGGAGGGGATTGGGGGAGAAATCAACACACATGAGTCTAGGTCCTTTGTTGCTGACATTTATTGATAAAAACAGTAGTTTCATTTCATGTTATTTCCTTTTTCATTTCAAGCAAGGAAGTGGATGTAGTTAGTAAGTAAGATATTTCAGACATTATTCTGACACAGAGGAGGAGATACTGGAATTATAATTAGTATCTATGCATGCATTTGTGATTTTGTTTGACCTTCCCATTGCTCACAATTTGAATTTGTTCACACTGCAGATGAGTGTCTCAGTCCCCAAACAAGCTCTCTTTTTCGGTGGAGAAGCAGTCTCCTCATCCGCAGTGAGTGTGGAGAAATCAACACACATGAGTCTAGGTCCTTTGTTGCTGACATTTATTGATAAAAACAGTAGTTTCATTTCATGTTATTTCCTTTTTCATTTCAAGCAAGGAAGTGGATGTAGTTAGTAAGTAAGATATTTCAGACATTATTCTGACACAGAGGAGGAGATACTGGAATTATAATTAGTATCTATGCATGCATTTGTGATTTTGTTTGACCTTCCCATTGCTTACAGTACAAAAAACCAACCATTTGTACACATATGTACTAATAATAATAAAAAGTGAGTGCAACACTGCAACCCATCACCCCGTCGTTCAGTGGTCGTTGATCAGTGGTCCATTGTGGCACCATTCAGAGCACTGGTACAATAGTACCAGCAAGATATGGGAAGACATTGCAAATGTACTTGGATTTTAGGTTGCAAGCCACCCAAAACTTGATCCCAAACTTGTCAGGTTTACTTGCAATATACTGCAGGAAACCCGTCACCCCGTCGTTCTGTGGTCCATTGTGGCACCACTGATCAACGACCACTGAACGACGGGGTGACGGGTTGCATTGTTATGTGGTCACACCCCCGTCGTTGATCAGTGGTCCATTGTGGCACCATTCAGAGCACTGGTACAATAGTACCAGCAAGATATGGGAAGACATTGCAAATGTACTTGGATTTTAGGTTGCAAGCCACCCAAAACTTGATCCCAAACTTGTCAGGTTTACTTGCAAACACTTGGAGTGTTTCAGTATGCCATCTTAGGGAGAACTCAACACACATGTAGGTCCTTTGTTGCTGACATTTATTGATGAAAATAGAAAAAAAACCAACCGTTTGTACACATGTTTACAAATAATAACAAAAATTGAGTGAGTACATTACAACATTTTCAGCAATCACTCACAATCCTGGCACTGCCACGGTATCTGTCGCCTGCATTTACCACATGTGTACCTGTAGCAGTGAACACATCGCACAGTGGCCTGATTTTTTTTGCATCTGTGTTTGACCTGACACGTGGCCCTTTTTCCAGGGCTCGGTGTGGAGGGTTGTGTCCGAAGCAACTGTTCTTTTCTTTCCTTCTTCGCAGCTACATGAGAGTGAGCCAATTCGGTTGCAAGGGCTACCAGGAAGTCCACCCGTCTTTCCTTCGTCCCGGTGCATTCTTGATACAGCACATGTGCATTCAGTGCTGCCATGTCAATCATGTTATAAAACACGGCAACTGGCCAGCGCCGTGTTCCTTTGCGGACAGTGTACTCCCGAACCATCTGGTCCATCACATCCACGCCACACTTTGTCTTGTTGTAAAGGGTGACAGTGTTTGGCTTCCTTTTGGTAGTGTTTTCGGTCTGAACCACGCTGTGCATGCTGCTAAGAATATATACTGTCTTCTTCCGTTTGGCCGCATACGCCGTCAGCGTGGCAGCAGAGGTTGAAAACACCTAAGAAATAAGATAAATTGTTAATTCCATAGCCCTTTTACACACAATGAAACACATAAACATAGAACCACAAAAGACCTGCAACATACCTGAGTGGTGAATTCATTGCGATCTGTCTGTCTAGTGGATTGAGGAATTTCCCTGCGAATCTTGTTGACTGTGCCGAGGATGGTGGTTTTCCGTCTAAGAAGTTTTTGCGCAAGTGAAAGCGATGTGAAAAAATTGTCAGTGGTAACATTTCTGCCCTTGTCCAGGAATGGTTCCATCAGCCTCATAACTACATTTTCGGAAAGTCTCTCCCCAGTGGGACGATTGGGGTCCTTGCCAAGATATGGGAAGACATTGCAAATGTACTTGGATTTTAGGTCGCAAGCCACCCAAAACTTGATCCCAAACTTGTCCGGTTTACTGGCAATATACTGCAGGAAACTGCACCGAGTTTTTGATGGGAAAAGCTGTTCATCAACGGTGATATGTAGACCAGGGTTGTAGCACGTGATGCAGTTGGTGACAAATGATCCCCACACACTGGAAATTGCTGCGAACTTATCAGTCTTTGCTCGATCACAGCGGGTGGACTTGTCATCAAAGCGTAGGTGTTGCATGATGTCTTGGAAGCGGTTTCGTGCCATAGTTCCAATTATCTGTGGGTTTCCCAGGTTTGCTGACCAGCAGTCATTTACAGATGGAACCCTGTAAACCCCCCGCAAGATGACAATAGCAATAAATGCCATTAGTTCAGGGAGGTCCATGAACCAACAAACATGCTCCGTTTGCTGTGCATGTTGAATAGTCCATTCTTGAATGCTACGAAGCATGTCAAGAGTGATGAAACACAGGAAGCTCTGAAGGCGACTCAAGATACTTCTCCTGGCCTTAGCCGTTGGCTCTCCATCTGCAGCGTACGGTTCTATAGGGGTGAAAGGGAGACGGGTCCCCACATGTTCTTCACGCCACACTGTGCCATCTTTCGCTGTCTCAGTCCCCAAACAAGCTCTCTTTTTCGGTGGAGAAGCAGTCTCCTCATCTGCAGTGTGAACAAATTCAAATTGTGAGCAATGGGAAGGTCAAACAAAATCACAAATGCATGCATAGATACTAATTATAATTCCAGTATCTCCTCCTCTGTGTCAGAATAATGTCTGAAATATCTTACTTACTAACTACATCCACTTCCTTGCTTGAAATGAAAAAGGAAATAACATGAAATGAAACTAACCGGAAGACTGATCAGACAGCTCTGAGTCCGAATCCGGCTGAACTTCTAGGTCTTCTCCATCCGAGTCACAAGGGTCGACTTCCGCCAGGATCATTTCCAACGCCTGCTGGGTGGTGAGTCTTCTCTGCATTTTCTTTCCTTGGAGAGGAGGTCCGTACACCACAGGATTCTTCAGGGCAATGAAGGGTTAGGCTAAGTGCAGTGAGATTGTATCATATATATACCCTTGATCACAATTGATCAGTGGGGTCAGGTCACACTGATCAGCGGGGTCACACCCCCGTCGTTCAGTGGTCGTTGATCAGTGGTGCCACAATGGACCACAGAACGACGGGGTGACGGGTTTCCTGCAGTATATTGCAAGTAAACCTGACAAGTTTGGGATCAAGTTTTGGGTGGCTTGCAACCTAAAATCCAAGTACATTTGCAATGTCTTCCCATATCTTGCTGGTACTATTGTACCAGTGCTCTGAATGGTGCCACAATGGACCACTGATCAACGACGGGGGTGTGACCACATAACAATGCAACCCGTCACCCCGTCGTTCAGTGGTCGTTGATCAGTGGTGCCACAATGGACCACAGAACGACGGGGTGACGGGTTTCCTGCAGTATATTGCAAGTAAACCTGACAAGTTTGGGATCAAGTTTTGGGTGGCTTGCAACCTAAAATCCAAGTACATTTGCAATGTCTTCCCATATCTTGCTGGTACTATTGTACCAGTGCTCTGAATGGTGCCACAATGGACCACTGATCAACGACGGGGGTGTGACCACATAACAATGCAACCCGTCACCCCGTCGTTCAGTGGTCGTTGATCAGTGGTGCCACAATGGACCACAGAACGACGGGGTGACGGGTTTCCTGCAGTATATTGCAAGTAAACCTGACAAGTTTGGGATCAAGTTTTGGGTGGCTTGCAACCTAAAATCCAAGTACATTTGCAATGTCTTCCCATATCTTGCTGGTACTATTGTACCAGTGCTCTGAATGGTGCCACAATGGACCACTGATCAACGACGGGGGTGTGACCACATAACAATGCAACCCGTCACCCCGTCGTTCAGTGGTCGTTGATCAGTGGTGCCACAATGGACCACAGAACGACGGGGTGACGGGTTTCCTGCAGTATATTGCAAGTAAACCTGACAAGTTTGGGATCAAGTTTTGGGTGGCTTGCAACCTAAAATCCAAGTACATTTGCAATGTCTTCCCATATCTTGCTGGTACTATTGTACCAGTGCTCTGAATGGTGCCACAATGGACCACTGATCAACGACCACTGAACGACGGGGTGATGGGTTGCAGTGTTGCACTCACTTTTTATTATTATTAGTACATATGTGTACAAATGGTTGGTTTTTTGTACTGTAAGCAATGGGAAGGTCAAACAAAATCACAAATGCATGCATAGATACTAATTATAATTCCAGTATCTCCTCCTCTGTGTCAGAATAATGTCTGAAATATCTTACTTACTAACTACATCCACTTCCTTGCTTGAAATGAAAAAGGAAATAACATGAAATGAAACTACTGTTTTTATCAATAAATGTCAGCAACAAAGGACCTAGACTCATGTGTGTTGATTTCTCCACACTCACTGCGGATGAGGAGACTGCTTCTCCACCGAAAAAGAGAGCTTGTTTGGGGACTGAGACACTCATCTGCAGTGTGAACAAATTCAAATTGTGAGCAATGGGAAGGTCAAACAAAATCACAAATGCATGCATAGATACTAATTATAATTCCAGTATCTCCTCCTCTGTGTCAGAATAATGTCTGAAATATCTTACTTACTAACTACATCCACTTCCTTGCTTGAAATGAAAAAGGAAATAACATGAAATGAAACTACTGTTTTTATCAATAAATGTCAGCAACAAAGGACCTAGACTCATGTGTGTTGATTTCTCCACACTCACTGCGGATGAGGAGACTGCTTCTCCACCGAAAAAGAGAGCTTGTTTGGGGACTGAGACACTCATCTGCAGTGTGAACAAATTCAAATTGTGAGCAATGGGAAGGTCAAACAAAATCACAAATGCATGCATAGATACTAATTATAATTCCAGTATCTCCTCCTCTGTGTCAGAATAATGTCTGAAATATCTTACTTACTAACTACATCCACTTCCTTGCTTGAAATGAAAAAGGAAATAACATGAAATGAAACTACTGTTTTTATCAATAAATGTCAGCAACAAAGGACCTAGACTCATGTGTGTTGATTTCTCCCCCAATCCCCTCCCTCCAGAATTCCTAGGTAACGACCCAATATACATATGAATGACTAGCCAATTTAGCTTCCACTTCCAGCATTTGACTGCTCTCCGGCTTTTAAAGGTAGAAACGCAAAATGATGACTCCGCGGGGGTCTCAGGTAGAAGCCTTCTTGACTTGACTGCTCTCCGGCTTTTAAAGGTAGAACGGTAGAAGCTGGGAATTCCATATTTTCAGGCGAGAATGTAGCTGTGTAAACCTCAAATATCTGCTCAGTTTATCAGGACACCACATATTTTCAAAAGCGCTCCGACGTTTTCGGAGACATCTGTTACCCACTAGCTCGTTAGCGAGCCGGGGGCTAGGCTCACTAGCGCCGTGAGAACACCGGACTCCCCGCAAATCGTTTTCAAACCCACCGCCGTCTTTCGCTACTCAGGTTAAATATATATGAGTCACTTAGATAACTTAAAATGTTATTGTTTGGCTTTTTTTTTTAGTATTTTATTTGTTCCTGAGTAAATCAGTTTGTCTGAGATTAAAGTTATAGTTTTTACACAGCTGAATAAACTTCAAGCAGACAGCTGATTATCAGAAGTGTGAGATGCTCCAGAATATACTCCAGTGTCCTGTTATATTTTAGATAGCAAGGAGTTTATTAAACTTCACCGAAACAATCTGCAAATTTCATTAAAATTTAATAAACTATCATCTTGTCTTTATTTTTAGTTAGCACAGACCTTAAACACTTAAAGCTGTAAGCTAATGATAGTTATATAAGAGCAGATGCTGCTGGTGCAATAAGCTGTAGTTTTGCGTCCAATGGATGATGATCTGATTAGTCGACTAATCGCAAAAATAATCGGTGACTAGTCGACTATCAAAATAATCGTTTGTGGCAGCCCTAGTCTGAACCACGCTGTGCATGCTGCTAAGAATATAGACTGTCTTCTTCCGTTTGGCCGCATACGCTGTCAGCGTGGCAGCAGAGGTTGAAAACACCTAAGAAATAAGATAAATGGATAGTACTGGATGGTACTTGGATTTTAGGTCGCAAGCCACCCAAAACTTGATCCCAAACTTGTCAGGTTTACTTGCAATATTCTTCAGGAAACAGCACCGAGTCTTTGATGGGAAAAGCTGTTCATCAACGGTGATATGTAGACCAGGGTTGTAGTGATGCAGTTGGTGACAAATGATCCCCACACACTGGAAATTGCAGCGAACTTATCAGTCTTTGCTCGATTTGCTCCATTGTGGCATCAATCAGACCACTGGTATAATGTTGAAAATGTTGAAATGTACTCACTCACTTTTTATTATTATTTGTAAATATGTGTACAAATGGTTGATTTTTTGTACTGTTTTTATCAATAAGATAAGATAACCTTTATTAGTCCCACACGTGGGAAATTTGTTTTGTCACAGCAGGAAGTGGACAGTGCAAAAGTTTTGAGGCAAAAATTAGAATACAATAAGAATAAATACAGTACACAACTGTACAGAATAGAATAAAATAAAATACTATATACAGTAGAATAAAATAAAATAAATATACAATAAGATAAAAATAGAATACAAATACAAATACTATATACAACTGAGTAAAAATACAACGATGACAGAAAGGATTATTGCACTTAGTATTATTGCATATGTATGGATGTGTGTGCTTGATCAGTTAAAGTCTTTATTATGGAGTCTGACAGCAGTGGGGAGGAAAGACCTGCGAAATCTCTCCGTCCCACACCGTGGGTGCCGCAGTCTCCCACTGAAGGAGCTGCTCAGTGCTGTCACAGTCTGCTGCATGGGGTGGGAGATGTTGTCCATCAGGGATGACAGCTTAGCCGCCATTCTCCTGTCACTCACCACCTCCACTGGGTCCAGAGGGCATCCTAGAACAGAGCTCAGCAACAAAGGACATACACCCATGTGTGTTGATTTCTCCCTAAGATGGCAAACTGAAACACTCCAAGTTGGTGACCTTTGGAGATTTATTTCCCTGGATGATTGAGAATGCATCAGCAGCTCCCCCACCCCCTCAATCACACACCCCCCCCACTCCCCTCCCGCCAGAATTCCCAGGTAACAACCTAATTTACATATGAATGACTAGCCAATTTAGCTTCCACTTGGCTGAAGCTAAAGCTTAGCTAAAAGCCTACCAGCCATTTGGCTGCTCTCGGGTTTTATAGGTAGAAAGGTAGAAGCCTGGGGATGTTAAAGACTAGAAATGAAAACATGTGAGTCCTGTCTTTAAATAAAAATATATAATTCCCTATATTCCTATCTATTCTTGACATTGAAGCTTTACTCTTCTTGATATTGTGACAAAATACTCTTGGGTTAACCACGAGCTTTCTAAAAACTTGCATATAACAATTGTGCACCACTCATTCCTCATCTTTGCTGCCCATCATTACAACTTTGCTAATGATGGGCAGCAGGTTAGTGTCATGATGTCACCTCAGACATAGTTAAAAGCCCTGTTAACGTAGCTGCTTCTCGCCGGGTGCGGTGGCACGTGCCTGTAATCCAAGCTACCGGGAGGCTGAGGTTGGAGGATCGTTTGAGCTCACGAGCTCTGAGCTGCAGCAGGCTATGTCGATTAACACAAAATAATTATCCTCATTCAAAAGTCATGTAAGAACCTCATTGGCTTACGGAATGTTGATGTTATTTAAAAAATTCATACAAAAACATGACCTCATTCTAGAATGTCATGTGACAACCTCATTGGCTTATGGTATTGTGATGTCACAGGCTTCTGAATCCATAAATAGGGGTGAGGAGGTACAACTTTCAGTCCGTTATTTGCAGCACTTATGTTAGCAGCATTCAGACGTTCACCAGTAAAGCATTTTCAAACATTTGGACCCTTTTCATACTCACGGTATACAGACTCCAACATGTCTCAGAAAGAGCAAGAAAGACAAGAAGCTGACCCCAGCTCTATTCCATGGTATGAGTCCCTAGACCCTTACATCAGCTCTCTTCCTTGGGATGAACAGGTGGAATTAGAGGAAAAGCGATTGGAAGAAATGGAGAAGGAAAATCTCATGAACAGAGAAAAGATTAAGATCCTGACAGAAGAAAATGAGAGAAAGAGCGCTGAATTAGAAAAATTATCCTACCAGCTTCAGGAAAGGGAAGGTATTATTGAGGAGAAACAATGGGCTCTCCAAGATAAGAAGAATCACGAGCTCCAAGAAAAGCTTGATGAAGCTCTAGAAAAAATTAAAGATCTGCTCCAAAATGAGAAAAAAGAGAGCATTAAAGGGGATAAAATGCTCAAGAAGAATGAGGAGCTCCAAGAAAAGCTTGATGGAGCTCTGGAAAAACTGAAGGAACTCCACCAAGAAGAGAAGCAACAGTCCACACAGCAGAGAGACATGCAGAGCAAACTCCAAGCCATGGAGGAAAAATACAAAGCGCTGCAGGTGAAACATGACAAAACTCTGGAAGAAATGGATTGCAAGCTGAGGAACATCGAGAAACAAAATGAAGGCTTGCAAGTGATGCTTGATGAAGCTCTGGAGAGAAATAAAGAGTTTCTGCACAAGATAGACCAACAGAAAATAAAAAAGGAAGAAATGGATTGCAAGCTGAGGCACATCAAGAAACAGAATGAAGGCTTGCAAGTGATGCTTGATGAAGCTCTGGAGAGAAATAAAGAGTTTCTGCACAAGATAGACCAACAGAAAATAAAAAAGGAAGAAATGGATTGCAAGCTGAGGAACATTGAGAAACAGAATGAAGGCTTGCAAGTAATGCTTGATGAAGCTCTGGAGAGAAATAAGGAGATCCTCCAAGAAAAGAAACAAGAGCCCATAGAGCAGAGACACCTGCAGAGCAAACTCCAAGCCATGGAGGAAAAATACAAAGCGCTGCAGGTGAAACATGACAAAACTCTGCACAAAAGTCAACAGTTGCTTCAAGACAAGAAGAAACTGGAAATGAAACAGAAAGAAATGGACTCCAAGCTTGACGAGATGGAGGAAAAACACAGATTGCTTCAAGTCAGGCTTGAGAAAAAAGCGCACGGAAATAAAGAGTTCATTCAAGAGAGAGAGCAACAAGGAATGCTCGAGAAAGAAACGGACCACAAGCTTGAAGTCTTGGAGGAAAAATGCAAAATGCTCCAAATAACTCTCGAGGAAACACTGCTCAAAAATAAAGAGTTGCTTCACGAGAAAGACCAACAGAAAATACAACAGGAAGAAATGGCTTGCAAGCTGAGGAACATCGAGAAACAAAATGAAGGCTTGCAAGTAATACTCGATGAAGCTCTGGAGAGAAATAAGGAGATCCACCAAGGCAAGAAACAAGAGCCCGTAGAGCAGAGAGACCTGCAGAGCAAACTCCAAGCCATGGAGGAAAAATACAAAGCGCTGCAGGTGAAACATGATAAAACTCTGCGCAAAAGTCAACAGTTGCTTCAAGACAAGAAGCAAATGGAAATGAAACAGAAGGAAATGGACTCCAAGCTTGACGAGATGGAGGAAAAACACAGATCGCTCCAAATCAGGCTTGATAAAAAAGCGCACGGAAATAAAGAGCTTCTTCAAGAAAAAGACCAACAGAAAATACAACAGGAAGAAGAAAAACTTAATCTCCAGAGGAATAATCAAGCACTCCAAGAATTGTATAACGAAACAAAGTACAAATCAACTGTACTGGAAGAAGAAAAGAAAAACCTGGAAAAACAATGCTCAGCGATGCAGAGTAGCATCAATGAGATGCTGAGAAAAAATACCGAACTTGAGGAACTTTCTAAGACCTTGAAGTACAAAAACACTGAAATCCAGGCGCAAAAGCAAGAACAACAGAAAACACAT
This sequence comes from Copadichromis virginalis, assembly GCF_057382275.1. Classification (NCBI taxonomy): domain Eukaryota; kingdom Metazoa; phylum Chordata; class Actinopteri; order Cichliformes; family Cichlidae; genus Copadichromis; species Copadichromis virginalis. Next base: position 4,628,325 of record NC_140632.1, on the reverse strand, counting down.
AAAGACCTGCAGTGTAGACTTCAAGAAATCCAGAAGAGAAACCAGCAGCTGGAAGACATGCACACAGATGTGCACAAGGCAAAGCGAATAGAGGAGGCAACAGTTAAAGAACTGAAAGACAAGCTTAAAGAAAAACAAGAACAATTAGAAGACATGGTGAAAAGATGCAACAAACTTGAGAAAGAAAACGCAGAAACAATCGATGAGCTGAAAACCCTCATCATTGAGAAAAAAGTGCTGGTGGAAGAGTATCTGAAAAAGAAGAAAAAACGCTTCCACTGGTTCTGGCGGAGGGGCACTGCTGCTTCTCACCTGATGTAACCTCGTCTTCCTCCACCTCTATTCCATCTTCATTTCCCCCCTTCCCCTCCCTCCTTTTTCTTTTTTCACCCTCACCCCCCGACCAGTCCCGGCAGTTGACTGCCCCCTCCTGAGCCTGGTTCTGCCATAGGTTTCTCCTTTAGGTTTCTTTCACTTTAAAAGGAGTTTTTCCTATCCACTGTCGCCTGGTGCTTGCTCAGAGGGGATTGTTGGGGTTTTCTCTCATCTCTCTCTTTCATTCTTTCTATCCTTTCCCCCCCCCCCCTTCTGCCTTTTCCTTTACCCAATAAACACAATTGCCCACATTTTACATTTGTTTGAAAAATGTCTTCATTCAACAATAATTCATCTTAGGTATAAAAACAAGAAATAGGTAATAGCTGCATGTGTGTGCATAATATACATACTTGTTTCCCAGAAAGATTTAATACTAGATGGATAGAGACAGGTTTTTAACTTGAATTGTGAGCTTTGAGCATCACATAGTTAAAGCACATGATTGCACAGCAGCGGTTTGTGTCGTGGCTCAAGAAAAAATTGAGTGTCTGAAATAATTCCTTTATTTGTGCAAATAGAAATAATTTTTACTCTCTAAAGAAAACTAGTATGTTTGTAAATGCTATTTTATAAAAGCTGCTTTTCTTGTCTAAGGTGAAAACAGTGCTTAACCTCTGATTTGCTTGTCCCAGCAGGCTATATCCAAGCACTCTAAACCAGACCTTCCCAAAGTGTGGGGCGCGCCCCCTGGGGGGGGGGGGGGGGGTATGAAAAGGGAAAAAAAACAAAAACAATGCTTGGACACTGCTAGCACGGGGCGCCTACACAAACGTAAAGCAGGGGATGAAGCATCGCTGAATATATTTCCAAACCAACTTCATTCTAAGCCAAAGACTAGAAAATATGGTGAAGCATATCTGCCCTTTGGTTTAACCTGCACAGGTGCCGAGGTAGGTCTCCCTGCAGAATTGATTTTCCCTTCGTCGGGAGCAGCGCTGGGCTCTCCAAATCACGGACAAACAGTATCCCACATTCTTGATTTTTAGTTGATGTTACGCCCCACTTAAAAACGAAGTGTTGACTGGAGTGAGGGGTAACACAAAGTGAAAGAGAACACATGAGCTACTGGAGAATAGATGTCATTAAACGTGATTTATTGCCCAAAACTACTTTACTTCAGGGTCTCCAAGGCCAAAACAACAAACAAAACACCCCCTTTAGCTAAAAATCAAACCAAGTACTCACTAACCAAAACAAAATACAATGGCTGAGCTCCCTGTCTAACCAAAAACAGGAGAAAACAGTTGAAACAAAAATGGCAGAGAACCCCTACCTGCTTCCACAATGATGAACTAATTAACACAATAAGGGCACACCTTTGCTTACAATAAAAGAAAGAAAACCAAAGTTCCACAGAGTTTAAGTTCTCACACACATACACACTAAGGCCCGCTGCCCAAAACACTACATCTCACAGCTCTGGCAAAAATGGGGGAAGTGGCAGGGGTGTGGCAGTTTAGGATGGCAGACTATATGCCGTGGCTGACGAGCTGGAACACACCTCAGCTGTGGCTCATGAGGCAGACCTGCAACACAAGAAAAGGAGAAAAAAAACCTCTTCTACAAAGGGAGAGCCACTAGAGGTCAGCGACCGTAACAGTTGACAAACACTTGTTGTAATGACTAACTGCTCCTGACATTTTGGAGATGTTAGCTCTTTATACAGTAAAGTTACAGCGGGATACAAATAACATCAGGCTGATCCTGCCACGATTTGTTCCCCCTGTCTAAATCATGGACAAACAGGATCCCACAGCTGTTTATGTTTTTAGACCCATTTTGCACAGAGAGGCATTTTTTGAAAAATGTATTGATAGCAATGTTGAATATTATTACACAGGAAAGAAACAACTACATGTAAAATAATTACACAGTGACGCCTCTGACTTTGTAAATAGAGGGACAGCGTGTGTATATGTAAGCGTGTAAAACCTGAAGATAGAGACAAAATACTGTTAATCTGACTACCTGCCATTCTGCAATTCATCTCATGTAAACAATAACGTGGCGCACAGCGTGACGTGAAAAAAGGCACATACCTTTGACGTTGCGTGACGAACTCTGTATTCCTCGTCCACACATGAACGCGAAAAAAGGAGTTTTAAAAAATCTCAGTTTTCGGTGATTCGAAACGCCGTTTACGTGTGGATGAAACAGCTGCGTTTTCAAAAATCCCCGTGTAGGTGTGGACATAGCGTAAAAGAGTTAGTAGTTTATTTTATTACTACCTGTAATTTATTGCAGATTACTTGTATTTGCTTAATTGTTCACTAAATGTTTGAGGTGTGAAAGAAACCGCAATGGAGCAAAATATGGGTGTGTGTGGTTGGAGGATGTGTTTGTGCATGCGTGCACGCGGAGGGGATGGGGGCGAACATTTTTCTTGTAAAACAAAGGGGAGCCTAGCAAAAAAAAGTTTGGGAACCACTGCTGTAAACACTCCTCTTTGCACTTAAACTACAAAGACTAATAGCTCAACAGTGCGATGTCTGTATGTGGCCATTGCATGCATACTTAAGAACTTGTTACACTGTTCCCCTTTTAAGTCAAACGAGCTTGAAATATTAAAAAGTTGGCAGGAAAAAGCTTTTTTGAGCAATTTTGCAAGATCGTGTTAGCTTAATTTGCTACAGTTGATGGATTTTGCTAACGACATTTGTCAGAATCAACAGCAGCCGGATAGAAATGAGAAGCCTTTTATCTACTTGTGCCTAAAATCAATTATTCTTAAAAAATTCATGCCCACTGTGTCAAAAACAAAAAAGTCTGAATGGTTGCTGTCACCGTGCATGTGCCGTATACGTGACAGACATAGCAGCACAACGTTGATGTTGTATGTATGATGTACCCTGAATGTGAACAATGCTTCTAATAATATCACAATCTTTTGTTTTTTCCCAGTTCATTTGTTGCCTGCTTTTTAAGCACCATGACAACCGTTACACACACAAATATGCCTATTTTCATATCCTCAGACTCACATATATAGACGATGGGTCGCCCATTTTAAAGCACAGCCCATGAAGTGTAGCTTCCATGCAGTTCGGTAGCTGGCTAAATGCGTAAAGTGCTTTTAACACAGAAAACCACCAACAGGAAGTACACAGGTTTTAATGGTGGGGAGCTCTGGGTTCCAAGTGACATCAATCATAGATGACTATGGACTTATTTCACAATAATCTAGAGAGTTATTTTTATAGTAACCATTATTTCTGATTCAAGTCATGTCTTAAGATTACATAAATGTAATATTAGTGAAAATTAATGATCCTTTTGTGTTCTAAATAATCTTTATAAAAGAGGAGCCTCAAAGCCCTTCCTTTAGGAAAAAAGTAGGTTAAACCGGCTTTTTTTCTGCATATAGGACAAAATCAGAAAATCATCCTTTTTCCATTTCAGCAACAACACAACACATAACTATTATTTAACCATTATATTCACTATGTGTTCACTTAAAAAGTTAAATCCTAGTTATGTTAGGTCACGCCTGGAGGCTTCTGGTTAGGTTGTGCACTCTTAGCTAAGCAAAGTGTTTGGTCTCCACCAGTGTTGGGACTAACGCGTTATTAAGTAACGCGTTACAGTAACTACGTTATTATTGTGGTAACGAGCACGGTAACTAGTTATTATGCCAAAATCAGGAACGCGTTACTCGTTACTGGGATTTAGATAGGGTCGTTACTCGTTACTTCGTGTGGTGGCTATCGCGGAGCTTCCACAGATTCAGTAACATTAGCAAGTGGTGGAGGCAGCAGGTGGATGAAGGAAAAGGGAAGCAGAAGGAAAAGAGACCCGAGGTGGCCGCCGGTCCAAGTGTGAACTGAACTTCAGGTAAGAAGTTATGACCTGCAGTCTCTCTGGGTCAGATATGAACCAAGCTTAGGCGGAGTTTATTTTCGTTATTCTGACTTTTTCCGTACTGCGTGCTAGCTAGCATGACAGAGTTTCTATACAGCTGGGTGGTGCTATGACGTTAATGATGTTGAACCTTATTTTGTTCATAAGTTATTAGAGTTGCCAACCGTCCCGTCTGGTATTCAGAGAAAATATTACGCGTTTCTTATTGAGGTGAAAAGGAACAGTTTGTCCCGTAATTCAGCTACAATGAAAAAGGCACAAAGCTGGAGTTACTCTGTGTCTTTACGCTGCACAGCTGCCTCTTCTTCTCTCATTCTCCCCCCTCCCTCTCCCGTTTCTACTTCAATCATGAAAACTGATCAGTGATCAGCTGATCGGCTCTCTTGTTTGTTTATCGCCCACTTTGCGCAGAAAGAGGAAACCAGCGGATGTCGCGCTAAACAACAGCAGCACGTTTAAGCTTGATCAGCTGTTGTTAGAATTTATTTAATATTAATTTCTAGTATCAGCTGATGTTTGCTGGAGCCACAGCTGCAAAAAAGCTGCTGGTCATGATATGGTTTGGTTATCTGGTGAGAGGGAAACATGAAGATGAAACCAGGAGATGTCCTTACTGGATCATCAGAGCTGAACAGGTGATGGAGAAACAGGTTTACCTTTTAGGTGACATGAATGAGTTGAAGTTATGAACTGTTTCTGAGAGACAAATAACACCAGGATCCTTTTCTAAGTAGCTGACAGCTGGTAACTGTGCAGGGGCGGGTCTAGCAAAGTGTTGCCAGGGGGGCAGGTAGGGCATTAACAGGGAAAGGGGGGCACAAAGAAATACTTTTCTTTCTTATTCTCATTTAAAATGTCTAGCTTTTAAAAAATAATTATCTGAATCTTACAACAAACGATTGATAGATTGATGCATATATACCATCAAAACAGTGTACATCACTGTCACAACAGTGTTTGTTTTCATTCAAAGGCTTTATGATTTTCCCTATAATGGTGGGCCAGTCTCTAGTCAAAATGCCCGGGATGATTTTTTTTGTCCCAGTCCAGCTCTGTATGCAGCTCATCTGCAGTCTGGTGTTGCCTACATCTTCCTATTCGGAAGGCAGAATTTCCGAGTTCTGAGTACAATCGAAAGCACCACGACTGCAGTTTTTGTGTTGGATGTAAAAGGCGCACATGACTCTGTGACGTAGGCTAGAATCATGGCAGCAGTCAATGACGGTCCAGGCGTGGGATTTCTCTCGTGGAAATATGCACATTATCTTTTCCTTTCTATTGGTAGGTGGCACAGTGCACTTGTGGCAAGTAAGCAAGCTAGAAGATTGGCAAAGTTATGGAAGCAACACATTAACAAGAGAATTCTGAGTAAAACCAAAGTTACTTTCCCTAGTAACTAGTTACTTTGAAAGTAACGAGTAACTTGAAGTAACTGAGTTACTTTTGAGAGAAGTAACTAGTAATGTAACTAAGTTACTATTTTAAAGTAACTTACCCAACACTGGTCTCCACAGTTGCAAAGCAATGACCAAGAGATTGAGATTTCAGATTATTCCACTTGAGTGCTTCAGTAGGTCTGTGATTTTTCTTGAGCTTTTGGATGCTGATAATTCTGATTTCTCGCTGAGCCTGACTCTTGATTTACAGAGTAGGGCTAGTTGGGGTGGGGCTCATAGCTCCAGTCAGTATTTCAATGCTTAAAATCAGTGTTCACTGGAGCAAATAGTAGTGACACCTAACAGAGGGCGCTGGATACATTTGCACTGTGAGTAAATACTCCATACAATGCAGGCTGGTAATAGAAACGCTCTGTTCTGTTAACAGATCTTGACACCAGGGGGGATGTGCAGTGCTTATTCAAAGAATTGCACAACTACATTGCTTCACCAGAAGGCATTCATTGTAATCGCACCCTCTGTAATTACATCTGTCATAACTGCTCTTTATTTATCCACTATATCTGTGGCTTCTTGGACACAACCATAGCTGACCATCTCTGAAATCTGCACACACACACGTGCACACACATGACATGACACAGACAACCAGATGCTAACATAAACAAATAACCAGAGAGTCACAGAGTGCCCTGCAGTGTTGCCAGTCATTCTCTTTATGTCTGACTGCTTCTCAGTGAAATGGCAGGCCTACAAAAAGGCTGCTTCAGTCTCGGAAAAAAAGAAACATTTGTCTCTTCAGTCTAGATGTGGATGCTGTCTGCATACAGATGTTAGCCCTGGGGCACTGAAACTAATACCATATGGCATAGCCTTCCTTTCACGTGCTTGATAGTGTCGATGGCAGGGCTGAATAATGGTTATTCCTTCATTCTTTATCAGTGTACAGGTTCAGATAAGAAGCAGCACTTTATCTACCTTTGCTTATTGGCTAAGGAATCCAATATTATGAGTGTGGGGGTTTTTTTTCACAGTGGAGCTTGTTTTTTTTTCTCGTGTCAGTGTGTTATTGCTCCACATCTCAATCCCTGCAAATTCATTCTGAATAGATGTGTTAGAGAGCTGCATGTTTTTGAAGCCTGGACTCAGACAAAGGAGTTGGATGCAAGGAAACGATGCAGCTTTGTCCGATAGTTGACTGTACCTGTGTTGTGTTTACCTAAAGTGGAGGCTGTCAAAATGTAAAATCAGTCAATGTAAAACATTGAAAAATGAATGCCCAGGATTCACTGAAATGATGGTCGGATGCTTTTAGTTTGGCTTCATGTGCTATAATAAATAATAAGAACCGGATTCTTGGTGAGGAAAAAAATAATAATGTAAAGATCAAAACTCAACAGCTTTACAGACCTCTTTATTTATTGTAAAAAATAATTAAATATATTTTTCAATACAGTATTAAAGTAATTTATTATATTGCTTTGAATATATGTTTGGTTAAAGGTTGTAATACCTCAGTTGACCCCTGGGATGGGATAAAATTGGCATGAAAGGCTGAGTAGGGGTGACATAATCCAGCTCTCGTAATACATTCATGTTTGGCCTGAAGATTTGTCTTGTTTATTAAAACAGTCAACAGCTGAAGCAGCAGCAGATGTGATGCGTAATCATGCTTCCCACTTTTCGAAGACACCACTATGTCTGATGCCCATCACAAATCAGCAGTGGGCTGCAATAAAATCATGTTTAGTGCAACGCTGCTGTGCAGTAAAATAAGATTAATTGTTTGTATGATGACCGATATCAGCGGAGGGATAAAAAATGTAATTATATACTTGCTCTGGAGTAAGATGAATTGTTAGATCAACAGATAGAGTTATATTGTGCATATTGAGAAGAGCTAACATCCGAATGAGTTTTATGACTTAATAATCAACCTGTGGTCATAAACTAAATATATGTATTATCAAAAGGATGAGTTGTAGTGGTGCCTGGGTTTAGTTTAAAAGTTAGGAGCATTGATATTTGAAGGTGGAAGTATGGCTCCTTCACATTGTCTGATGGTATTCTGGGCTAACTGAAAGCAGCTCTGGTGCACACTGGAGGGATACTGTATCCGACCTTCCCTGGAAATGCCTAAGGAGGAGTTGGAGGTTGGGGCTGGGGAAGAGGATCTAATAATCTACTGAGCTTGCAGCAGAAGACCTAGAACTGAAAAAGTGGTCCTAAATGCACAGATCAGTCAGTCAGTCCCCAGTTAACAGCATCCTTTTCTCTCAAATGGCATGCAAAAGCTCTGGGTAGTCATGTTCAGCTGGTTTATACAAGAACATTTGTATTGATTGGTTCTTCATAAAGCAGTAATATTAAAAGGTTGTAATTTTTTTGTGAGATTTCATCTTCGATTCACATCATGTCTCTTCTTTTCAATGACTATTATAAGAGATTTAGTTTGGGGTCAGCCTTCTACTTTAATGTGCTTTTAAAGGGAGAAAACACAGCTATACACATATATACATATAGACATGGTTACACATCTGCACACGCGCTTTCTCAGGCAGTGATATGCAGTCTTCTGTCCTCAGGACTGCAAAGATCTCATTTAGATAACTCTCCTGATCTCTCGGTACCTCCCAGAGTCACCCTTCTTTGCTGTATCCATCTATTATGTTACACCACGATGAGATAACAACTTTAGCTGATCCTTTCCCTTGATAGTGAGAGATCGGTGAGAGACCTGAAGAAAGCAGCTGACCTGGATAGCTCCCTTTCGCAAATGTTTCTGTCATTTGCAGTGATTGTGATTGCGTCAAGCATCACGCTGCATCTGTATTGTGACAGCTACGATGTACCCGCTCATTAGACATGTGGAGGGTATTGATGCTCTTAAAGAGTGTGGTACTTAGCCGTGAAATGCCATCATTTTAACCGTCTCTGCTTATGTTGCCATCTCCATGTGCGACTGTGTATATAAGATGTAGATTTAGGATATGGAATTAAATTCACAGTCTTTCCTTAATCTAACCAGTGTTTTAATAGTGACAAACCACATGATAAACACAATTATTCATAATTTATATAATTATTTTTGTATAACAACAAATTTTCCCTTTTGAACAAAGGAAAAAAACTGATATCGTTTTTTATTGCATGAACTCCAAAAATTAGACCATTGCTTAAAATTGACCGTTTAAGGTTTGAGTGTTTTGTTCTTCGAATGTTAAGAGCCAGTGACTGCAAATAATTTCAAACTGTTGCCCTAACAGTACTTGACATTTAGCATTTGATTTTATTGGTCTGTGGTTGTCAAGGGAAGTGGGACAATACTTCACTTTGAGAATGCCACAGAAAACTGCAAGATGAACGGCCTGACATACTGACATCTATAAGACTGATAAATCAGTTAGAAAAATTACATACATCATTACATCCGGATTTAATGATTCACAATCAGTCAATCAGATGAAAAGCTGATGTTTTGCAAAATAAGCCAAATTTATTTAATGACAAGTATTTATAGCTAAGCCCCATTTACATGATTGGAGACCATCTTGCAACCATCTGGTGGATTCCACAAAAAGTTGGTGAGTGGTTGATGGAGGTTTCTGGCACTCACATGTGTGAAATTGGATGTAGAGAGGTTTGTGGCGCTGCACCAAAAAGACCTCCTCGTGCTTTGTGCTTTTGGTTGCTAGCAGGTTGCAAGCTAGCAACCTGGAAGACCCCAACTTGTCTGCAAACACTGGCAAATTTATTGGCAGGCAGAGGTGAACTATGAAATGTGCAACGCAAACTGGAACATGACAAGGCTTGCCTTCAAACTTTGAGCTCTTTTAACACGGGTTGGGTTGCAGCAGTAACTGGTAAAGTAAAAACAGTCCTCATTTATCATGAGAACACAGATAAATGTCATACATAATTTGTTTCCTTTCTTCCCAAGTGATTAACCAAAAAGAACTCCAAACTGTCAGAGTTCACTACTTTGAAGGAAAAAATGTATCCTGTAATATTTGTTTCAGGTCTTCAGGAAGAAGCGGACCTTGAATTCTTGATGTAACATGACACAAAATGCTTACAGTTAAATTTGTCTGCAGAAACACATTTCTTGTGTCTCATTTCCTGACTATTAAAACACATACCAATGAGTACCTGCTAAAAATGAATGTTCTTTCAGATGGAAGTTCATTGCTTTCCTTGTGCCTCCAATTCAGTTTTTCAGTAATGCATTCAGATATACTCCACATCCATGTGCAGCACAACCAGCAGCAATCTCTGCTCAAGCCTGAAATGTACCGTATCATCAGCCTTGCACTCCACGAGTATACATTAGATATACTAAACTTGCAGATTTCTTTCAGCCCTTGGCTTTTGCTCAGGCTACCTTTTTTCATATTGGCATTATTTGAAAACAACAGTGCATTCAATATTTTATTTGTATTTGGCTTGCTGCCTTGCATAGGTGTCATTTCCCATCCCCTCTTTCTCTCTCTCTGTAAGGGAAAAATGCTGTACAGTGTTATCCTGACAGCCTGGCACTGCTTCTGTGAGACTGTTTGCCCTCAGCACAAGGCCTGTCCGCGGCTGCCACCGCTCAATGTCCCCTTTGCGTCGGCAAACGGCCAGACTGTCACAGTCTCTGACTGGACCAGCTGTTTTTTTTTCTCTCTTTCTTCCATCTTATCTCCTCCGTCACACTCTCTGTCTTCCTCCCTGTGACTTGTCGTGTGAAAGAGGCAGTGATAGGCCGCCTGGCGATGCAGCTCTTGACACAAACGTTGATATCCGCACACGCTGGCATCGGTGGGAGACAGTTTTGTATGTGTGTGTGTGTTGGCCAAAGCGACCAGCACACAAAACACCATCCTGTGGATTGTGGGAACGCAGAGGACACTCACGCTCTGTTGTTTTTGTGCTTCTGTTGATGGACACGTAAGTAGGAGGAGGACAGTGAAGGTCAGGGGCAGCTCAGTTTGGGACGTGGCCGGTCAAACCCAGTTAGACAAACAATAAACGTAAAATGGGATGGATCCAGGCTTAAGCTGTCTGGCCGTGCCTCGGCCCGGTCTGCTGGCGTAGGCACTTTTCGTGTCCTGTGCATCTCACATTGGGAGTTATCAGAGCATACAGGCAGGGTAGCATTACTAGTAACAGTTCGCCAGAGAACGCAGAGGGTCCCGGATGTGACCTGATTTGTCAATTCGATGACTTCTCAGAAGCATCGCTCCACCGGGGGGGAATCATCAGCTTACAACTGGAGAGGTGGACTCGCTGTTTAGTGGTTTTTGTGCAAAGAAAATTGAGGCGCATAATGGATTTGTCAGGAGTGTAATTTGACATCAAAGCGAAACATCTGAGGAGCACTTAATTGTCTGCCTCATTATGGCCTACCCAGAGAGCTTTGATTGGCTGAAAGAGACCGTCAGTTTGTTGCCAGGTAAGACCTCTGATTCACGCAGTCTGTGTGTAATTTGACAAAAGGTATATTTATAATCAGAGCTGGAGCTTCCCATTGCTCCCCAAATCTTTAAACCTCATTTGAGAGAGGAATCTTACAAACTGTTGTGAACAGTTTGCAAATGATAACATTTTTTTAAAAAGCCTCTCCATCAGACCGAGTTGTTTACCACTCAACGAAACACATCTTTCGGGAACGGAAGGTGAAATGCATGTCTGTGTAAACAGTTTTTGGAGCCAATTAAATCATCTGAAGGAACAGGGCGAAGAGAGAACAAGTGAATGCAAATGAGAGAGAAGTGAACAGCAGACAACAGAGCAGGGCAGGACAAAAGAGGAAGGAGGAAGAGGGGGAACAAAGACTACCTGTGAGGATGCAGGGACACATTTGCTTCTCACTTTGCTCATTTGCCACCACTTCAAGTAAATCTAAACAGAAACACTGGTAATTTCTTGAACACAAATGGCAAACCGGGCTTAGGCTTTCACTCTGAACCTGTTGACCTTTTAATTAAATTAGGAGTTCCTCCTATTCTCTGTAGGAACAAAGTAGAGAGCATTGCCCCTCCCTCAGCTTGTTTATCAGAAGGCATTTGTGTCCTTTTTCATGTTGCGTTTTAAATTATGTATGAAATGTATTTGCATATTTAGTGCATGAGTGAATGCTCTGCGTCTCGATACCGAATTATGCTTCTAAATTACAATCTAAAGGACAGAAAATTAATGCGCTCTTTGGAAAACATGATGAATACACTCTGTTGCCACAGAACATTAAAGCATGCGCTTAGGAACCAAAAATAGATACAGCGTGTATACAAGACACAGACAACACGAATACTGACACACACACACACACGTGCAGACTCTCCGGTTCACTGCAGTGTGTGTGTCTGTTGAGGTGTTGTTGTACAGAAGGGGAAATGCCTGTGGAGGCTCAGATGGTGACAGATGGTTTGGAGACAAATCAGCCTGGGAGTCAGGATCTCTGCCCTGGGACCAGTAGCCCATTTAAGTGTGTTGGTGTATATAGCGTGTGTGTGTGGTTACTGTGAATCCCATTAAATGACATTGAAGGCTAATTGTTAATACATTTGAATACATTTGCATGAGCATTTGGATGGCTGAGCATCTCCCTTTTTTGTGTGTAGAGGATGTTAAATGTTATGTAATGCTTCTCGTAACATCAAATGACATTGCTTTGACAGATTAAACGGTATGCAAGCATGAATACAAATGAATACAACACACTCAGATATAAAGGTAAACAGTTTGCATCAGCATCCTAAACTATCTCTTTGTATGCAGTAGTGTTTGTGTGCTTAGCTTTTAGTAGTTGTGTAGCTTCTAAAAGAAATCAGTGTTTGCATTGCAAACAGTACTCTGCTTATTACCAGTTGTTTTCAGCCATACTCTTGCGTTGAGTTACAGTGGACATAAAGAGGCAGGATGCTTTATTATAGCTTCATTAGCTGTTTGAGTAAACTGCTTTACCCTTCTGTGCAGTGCAGTGAAAAATCCGATCGAGGCCGCTCACCACACACGCAGTCACAGCTCACTGCAGTTCAGCACAGCTGGAATGACGGTGCTGCAAATCTCTAATCTCTGCCATATATTACCAGGTGCAGTTTTTCATCAGAGTGACATTGTTACTCTTTGGCGGGCTAACCTTGCAGGCATTAGTGTGGAACTTCTCAAAGTGCTTTACAATCCGCCCATAAATTACAGCTCAAGAGGTGCTCGCACGGCAGCCTGGAGAAGTTGTGCAGTAAGTAGTTCCTCTGGCTTCTGCGTGGCAGCAATTCCCAGTGGGCTCTACGCTTCAAGTACATCTCAGTCTGAACTTATTTTGTGACTGTTGTGAGAAAGAAGCTGCTAAAAGCTCTGCAGGAGTACGTTTGGGCTGGGCGAGTACATGAACATGTGTCTCCATCTGCTGTCTAACACACGTTCAGTGCTGTGTTTATGTGTGTCTGTCTGCATGTGTTGTTGTGTCTCCTTACTGCTGAGCTTGGCCTAGACGACTTAAGTCCTACTAGCCTTTAGTAATCTTATTCCCGAGAAGCACCATCTAGGTCATGGGTTTCCACCTTCACTATGGGTTGCTTACCCAGTACAAGAAGGAAAGAAGAAGACATTTTGTGAAATGAAAGCTTGATTAAAATATCCCTCTTGTTTAGCTAAAGCCGTTTACTGTAATAGATTTTGTTCATATTGATAACACTGCTGGATTTACCACTACACACCTATTTAAAAATAAAAATTGGTTTCAGTTACCCTCAGACAGATAAAACAAACTAGCTAGCTTGCTAGCTGATTTAAAAGCGCTAGCTGTTTAGCTTGTTGTTTGGTTCAGTGTCTATAAATTAGCTTGGTTCTCATTAACCACTATTTTCTTGTCAAACAAGGACTAAGAGCTGCATACAATCATTTGAAAAATAAACTTTTCACAGGATTAGTCTTGTGAAAAAAAGGAAGTGTATGTAACAGCCACGTGATGCTAATCAAATGATCATCATCATCAGTTTGCTTGTCTGTAGCAAGCAATGTCACCCCAATGTCAGATCGTGCAATGCTCTGAGAAACTGCAAAGCTCCCATGAGCTCAATCTCAGACTCTGTGGGCGTCAGTTAGCATGTTAAATGTTGAAGTTAATGGCATTAAAGTTAGAAAAAATAGACAAGAAGCCTTTGTTTGGGAGGGTTACCAGGAGAAAGCCTCTTTTTTTTCCTTTAAAAAAAAAACATGGCAGCACAGCTTAGGTTTGCTTAGTTGCTCAATCACCTCATACTAACTGCCGAGCATGGTGGTGGAGAGGTGATGATTTGGGCTTTGCAGCAACAGGACCTGGGCCCTTTGAGTCAATCATGAATTTGTATACCAAAGTATTCTAGAGTCAAAGGTGAGGCGATCTGTCTAACAGCTAAAGCTCGGCTTAAATTGGATAATGCAACCAGGACAATAAAGACAAACACAGCAGCAAATCTTCAATGGAATCACTGAAGAATAACACGATCAAGGTGTTGCATTGGTCCAGACTTCAACCTGACTAAAATGCTGTGGTGAAACCTTAAAGAGATCTGCATAAATGCAGTCTCTCACAGCAATGTGACAGTCTGGTAAGAGAGAGTTGGACACCTGGAGATGCATGGAGAGTGGCTGGGGCACCCAAATAACTGGACGAGCACACCCACACACACTGACCAGTCTGATTAGTACTTCCGCTGTGGTTCTTAGTTGGATGTGGCGTTATAGGATGTGTTTTTGTTTGCATGTTGCTCTAAGGTAACAAGAGCTTCGCTTACTGCATTTGTCAGCTGATGATTCAGTGCAAGTCTGCGATCATCCTCGGTTTAGTCACTGTGTGCTGTCCTGCAGTGATGGCAGAAGACTTCCTCTGACAGGAGCCGTGTTTCAGCTTCATCCTTGACGTTGTCTTCATTAAATGTATTTTGTGAATGTCATTTCCAGTGGACATAACGTCTGCATGTCGGTACTGCATCACTTCTTAATGTAGCCACTTAGTGTACCTGCCCCAAAAATAGCAACAAGGTTAGAACCTTGGCTTGATTTGTGGAGGTTTAAGTGGACATCGGCCAAAATTGGAAAGGGTTGCTGACACATCCTCCTTACATAAGAGATTTGTAGCTCAGCGCAAAATGGAAAAGATAAAGATTGAGCATCGTTAGTTCTTTATCGGGGGATACCTGCGTTTAAATTGTTTGGTTTTGTGAATCAAGCTAGCTGAAAGACAACGAGCAATCTTTCCAGATGTACCTCTGTGATAGACGCTTTCTTAATATGCAGGTGTTTACTGCAAGGAGTCATTTGTTAGTTGTGGTATGCACATGTACTTGTATTGCTCTCACACTCGGGTCACAGTTGTGGTTAAATGTTTAGTCCTGATCAGATCATGACGAATATGACAAGTTATGTTTTGATTACACGGGTATATTCTTTTCATTAAAAGTACTTTTGCTCACAAATGAAAGCATCGTTGAAGCAAGCTTACAGTGACTGCACTGTAGAAGGCAGAGTTGTGTAAACATGCCTGTGGGATGAAGCTTCTATCTATGACTTAGCACCCTTTGATCCAGTATAGACTTTTCTAAAGGCAGCCGTGTGCTGCATAATAATCTGTTGTGCTGTGATTGTGATGCATGCAGTGCAGCGCATTCCTAGCACAAAGGACTTTAGGCTTCCGTCCTCTTTCCATGTTTGTCTTTTTCTTCTTCTTCTTCTTTCTTCTGTTAGCATTTGTTGAGATCCCTTCCTAAACTCCTTCCCATGCTCCTCCTCCGCTCTCGTGTTCTACCCTTATCAACCCTCCTACCCCATTTTTATCAATCTATCTCCCCATCTTTCCTGTTTGAGGCCGCTAATTTGATCTGTCTGTCTCTCCTGCTGGGAAGAAAGGAAATGATTGAGAAAGACTTCCATGATTACTTTGCCTTGCCTGTTTAAAGTTGCATTTAGAGAAAGACTCTTTGGTGACTTCTGTCATTGCATCTGTTGAAGTGGCTCTACCAGGTCAGAAGAGTTAGTCATTTGATATACCGCTCTGCAGATTTACTTAGAATGTTTGAGGTAGCAGCATGTTTGTAATATTTTATTCAAAAACGTGCTTTAAATGTTTGCTCTTCGCTTATGATATAGCGACGTGTCTTTCTTTAGCGCCTCCAAAAACTGAAAAGGAAAGCAAAAGTGTAAGGAACAAATCGCACATTGTTTATCTGCCGTTACATAAGCTCCTCACATTCTGACTGTTTTGCTGCCTCTTATCTAAATTACAAACTTAAGTATACAATTTGTGTGCAACACAGCTAGGTGAATGACCCGCAGTCATTTACTGCTCAGACAGTTTGCAGGCTACTTTAGCTGCTCGGCTACATATACAGGAAATGACATGTAAATATACCCGCAAATGCAACTGTGCTCTATTGTGATTTCGGTGTCACCCTCACTCTTCAGCACTGCTGACAATATGCTGCCAGAGTATGACACAGAGGGTACAGCACAAGTTTGTTTACTTTGTCTCTTGCTCCTGACAGTGTAACAGTGCCATTCTGGCAGCCTGCCACTTCCAGCCAATCAAAAACT
The DNA here is from genome assembly GCF_057382275.1 of Copadichromis virginalis. Taxonomy (NCBI): domain Eukaryota; kingdom Metazoa; phylum Chordata; class Actinopteri; order Cichliformes; family Cichlidae; genus Copadichromis; species Copadichromis virginalis. The sequence goes on along the minus strand of NC_140632.1, from coordinate 4,612,141 downwards.
GGCACTGACACACCTCTACAGGAGGCTGAGAGATAAGGGAGCATTTCTGATATTTCTCCTCTTTTAAGTATTAATAAGTATTATCACGTTAAACACACATGAACACACACACACAGTGGCAGCCTTAAAAATTAATGACTTCTGGCACATTTCTGGTAAGCAACTACATTTGAGCTAATAACATGTTAATTGAATTTTTATTTATAATAGAGTTTTAGAAAACTGGGACAAACTGAAATACACAAACGTATTACCTTGCTTTCTAAGCGGATACGCCGTTAAGCATTCAGATTTTCTCACTGGAAAATCTAAGTGTTATTCCATATTTGTGCAGGTTTGAAATGTTAAAATAATGGTAACTGGGTGAAGTTTAAAGATTATGGTTGTTACTTGCTAGTAACAATTGTAATGCATGTACTGTGTGTGTGTGTGTGGTGTATAAAGGTGTGTGTGTATGGTCAGTGGTTAGTGTGTGGTGATGAGTGTAAATGATGTTTTCTTCTGATAGGGGCAAAACATTTTTTCTTGGGACAATCTAAACATTAAACTCCTCGAGCGGTTTTGTTGAACTGTTTTCAGCGTGTTTGCATAAGTGAGGATCTTTTGTTTATTTTGCCCATTTGCAGTACATGCATGCAAATGCATGATCGAGTGGAATGGCACAGCAAACATTGTCTCTGCAAAAGCCATGACAGAGGCAAAGAGAAAAAAAGTAAGGAGTATGGTGGCGGGGGTGGCAGTGGTGGCTCCCTCAGAGGACAATGCCTCTCAGAGAGGAGTGACACAATAGACTCCATTCACAGCCACAACAACAGCATTATGACATTTTGTTCCTATGACTGGACATTATGCATACACCCAAACCACGAGAGTCACAGTGGGTTTTCCAAACAGCTCCAAAAAGCACAGACGGGAGCTTTCATGCAGCATACGCGCCTGACTATACAGCCGCATAGAACCGCTGTCCAACATGTGTTTAAAAAAATCCCCACTGCCATCGTTTTTCCCCTGATGTTTACATTACATAATCAAAGTGGACACTTGGCTTTTTTTCTTTTATTTTGTGTGTTTGGATAGTTTTGCTCGTTCTTTCCTCGTCTATAACCTGCAGCGTTATAAGACAAGAGATTCATCATGCTACAGAGCGGTGGTATAAAACATCCTAGTACTATGTAAAAAAGAAGATTAAACTTTAGGCAAGAAGGAGAATATACTGCCATGATGACTTCATAACGACATCTTAAAGATACAGTCTTTAACTCACGGGCGTCAAACATAAGCGTAGCCAGTGCTGCAGCCAGAATATTAATACAAGTATGCTTTTTTTTTCTTTTGGGATTGCCAGGTTTGCCAGGGTTTTCCAGCATGTTTGGGAAGAAGAAGAAACGGCTGGAGATCTCAGCTCCGTCTAACTTCGAGCACCGGGTCCACACGGGCTTCGACCCACGGGAGCAGAAGTTCACCGGCCTGCCACAGCAATGGCAGAGCCTCCTGGCAGACACTGCCAATCGGCCCAAGCCCATGGTGGACCCCTCCTACATTACCCCCATACAGCTGGCACCAATGAAGGTACATTACAACCACACAGACTCTAGCAATAGAGACAAATCTTTATCACTTCCAGCCTGTTGCTTACCTTTCTCACATCTTTCTCTTGCTGTTCATCCCTCTGTTTCTCCTCCACTTTTACCCACACACGCCGTGTCTATGTGAACTTAATTATGAACTTTTTTTCTTCTCGCCTCTCCTTTTTATTGCTGTCTGTGCTTTCTCACCCTCTGTAAATGTCTGTCACCTCAGTGTTTTTGTCTCTTACTGCTTCCCTCTCCACCTGTTGCACACTTTCCTCAGAGGCAAAATAGAGAATTCTCCATACCATCTGGCCACTTCACTTTAAATGTCTCTATCAAATCGGAAATGGTAATCATATTGTTGCTTATTATGATGCTTTAAGCCTACATTAAACATTTTTGTGAACACTGATTGACTCCCTCTTGCCACTAAAGCTATAGAACTAATTGTAGTAGACTGTGTTGCATTACAGTTTAGCCTCTTATATTTCAGTGGGTTAAAAAAGTAGTGGCACCCACCCAGGAGACATGTTGTGGATAAACAGTGGCTACGCTGGCCACCTACTAACCTATCCACTAACTAGATAGCACACTTGTGTTTGTGTCATCACACCATTTATGATCCCTGGTCATAAGTCAACTGACATTACCGGCCAATTAAAAAGGGCAAAAATCACAAAAGAATCTTAACAAATGAATAACAAAACACTATTTTGATATTTTTCTAAGTGCTTGCGACCAAGCGACCAGATGCCTATGAATCTGATTTGCATGTTCACAGCAGACGTATGTGCTGCTTTCGTAAAAGTCCGGTGGGATTTTCAGGTTGTTTGATATGGACTGCATGTGTGAGAGGAGTTAGACATACACACCACCCATATTTGTCTTTCCAGCCTGTGTCAGTCCAGAATTGTTTAATGTAGTGTCTGTGTGATTTTATAAATGTTTTCCATTACATGATGCCTCTGTGATTTCAAACTGATGTGTCTTTTCATTCGCCTTACCTCCCCTGTGATTGTGATTGTGTGTCTCCTCTTCTCTCCGAGTGTCTCCTCTGATGTGTTGTTGTTCATTGGCGCTCCTTAACATATCACTTTGACACATTTGACCAACTGTTGCCAGTTATAGCCACACTTGACCACTTGATGATTTGCTCGTTGATATTTCTGTGCACCTTTCCTCTGTGTGTTGTTTTTGGGTCTAATGGGCCTTTACAGGGTCATTGTTTATAATGTGGCAATTATTCTCTTTTAAAGTGGTCCAAGCATACTGAAGAGGGCCAGTGCTTTGAAATTTAGGACCCTTTTTGCCTGATCGGTGCTGCAGTACAACTTACTGCTGCGTACACCACTTCTGTTGCCCTTGTACTGTAATATGTCAGGAATGAATTATCCCCCAAGAAACATTTGAATTTTAAACAAATTTTCCATTTTTGTAACTGAAAGCTCATAAAGCGTAACACTACAAGTCAAGGTTCCTTTTAAATAAATGACAAAGCTTGAGACTAAATACACTGTTAGTCTCTCAGGAACTGCTTGCAGGTCCTGCTGACAGGAAAATCCAAGCAGACAAAGCTCTGTTACAGAGAACAGCAATATGCCACAGGAGATATCTCTGAAGAGGGGGAAACAAGAAAATAATTCTCTTGCTCTCTTCACAGATATCTCCCAAGAAAGTCCGGTCATCTGAAACGCCGTTGCCCAAAGTATGACTTCCTCTTCCCTTCTGACCCCCACACTCACCTCACCTTTTTTTTTCTTTTCTTTTCTCCAAACGGTCGCTCTCACACAGTCACAATCCCGCTGTTTTGTTTCCACATCTCTCCCCCACGTGCCTGCTGCCATGCATTCAGGTGGAGGTGATGTGTCAGCAGGAACAGGGAGAAACACAGAGAATGGCTCCACACACACACACACTAACACATGACATAACTACATTGCTCTGCCAAGTCCTTTGTTAGACCTCATCTCCACTCTTTTGTTTCATTCGCATGAAAAGAAAACATGAGATCAACTGCAGTGGCATGCTCCCCTCGTTTCTCCCCTTTTGCTATGGAGCATCATTGATGATGATGATGATGATGATGATGATGATGATAATCATAATGATGATGATGGGTGCTGAGATGTGAAGTGCATGTTGCCATGACAGCTGATTCTGCTCTACTGGAAGCTGTCACTCTGTAGAAACTAGCTCAAAAGGGTTTGCATGTGTTAGAAAAACCCTTCGATCCACCCTTTAATCTAACCCAATCACTTCCTCTCCTCTCCTCTCCTCTCCTCTCCTCTCCTCTCCTCTCCTCATTATACTTATGGCTCCTAATCAACAAAATGATTAGAACGTGAATGAGCTGAAAAGATATTTCACATCCTGGAGACAGTTGTTAATATCCAAATCTTTCCTCCAGCTGTTTTGTCGGTTTCTGAGCACTTAAGAGTTCTTGCTTTAATTAACAGGCTTCAGTACGGCATGCCTAAATCTGCCATATCTGCTTATAGCTCAGGATTAAATTAACTAATAATCCAGCAGGTGGGTAATAAAATATTTGCCTTAGTTTTGTCTATATTCACGCAACCACATGTACCATGAGCCAGCTCTAGTTTGTGAAAGAAACATAAAAGGCGTGTGCAATATTGAGATCCTCTTTTGGTATAGATCCAAATCCCATCTGAATCAGCCTCTAGTTTAAGTCTTAAGCTGGTAGAACAATGTTAAAAGTAGCTAGAGATTGCTCAGAATTCAGGGGGCACTTCGCTCCCATATCAAATCCAAAGGCTTTCGCTGTCACCTGCAGTGCGCGTAGAAAGAATAAATACTAGCAAATATGTGTGCAAGTCTTGTTTGAGCGTGCTATTTGAAAGAAGCAGATAACATAAGAAGCTCTGCTGTTTGCACGTTTAATGGCTTCAGTGACACAACTCAGGCTTTCTTTTGTGTAAAAGCCTGTTTAGAACTTGTGATTCTTTTAATGGTACATTTTCTGAATACGGCGCTGATTTTCTAAGGTTTTTTGTCCAGTATTTTCTCAGTGCATTATACTGGTGTTGTGAGTGCTAGATTTGGGTACAAAAAAAGAAAATGTGTAGTGTAAACCTTTGGTAAACTGGATACTTTCAGGGCAAGTCTCTAGGAAATGAATGCAAGTCAGTGTAGTGATGTATGTGTAGTGATGTGTCCTCTGAAGGGATGTAAACATGAGGGTGTGTGTGTGTGTGTGTGTGTGTGTGTGTGTGTGTGTGTGTGTGTGTGTGTGTGTGTGTGTGTGTGTATTTGACCCTGACTCCCAAGGTGGGCTAGGTTATTTATAGTGTCTCACCCATGGCCTGATATCCTTCTCTCCAGCTTGCCCTGACACTTGATTGACATAAGGCTTCCTCTGCTTGGCAGACTCCCCCAGCTCTGTCTACTTAGTGTTTATAAGTTTGTGCATATAGACACACACACGCACACACACGCACACACACACACACACACACCAGGTGGGCCTGGATGAGTCGGTCTCTGGCAAACGTCCAGTGCTGTCCTCACCAAAGAGTATAGAGGAACAGAGTACAGTAAAATGTCAGCACGGTACCTTTGTGTCTTTGTGTGCATGCGTGTGTGTATATGCTTTTTTTCATCTGCGTGCTAAGCAGTTAAGAGAGGCTGGCACGGCCATCATGCTAAAATAACTACTACCTCTGCCCCGTGGCTTTGAGCGCTCATCATTTATTCACAAGGCCTTGTAGCCTTGTTGTCAGACTGCTCATCTCAGCTGGGCATTAGTATTGCTTGAAGCTTTAGCTCTCATCTCTGTTCTCCCCCTTCTCCACCCTCCACCTTCACTAGCCCTTAGCACACATGTTAATCCAAAAGTATAAGCTAACACCATGCCCTAAGAGCATTTGCATGTTTTAAACATTGTGCTCTTAAAGCTTCTTTATTTTGAGAATTTAATGTGTCTGGTGGTGCATAAGTAAGTGCACTGTGACAACTCATGCAAAACATCTTCATTGTTAGTTTGTATTTCATTATTGAAGTGTGAGCGTGTATGCGTGGGTGTGTGGGTGAGCATGCGATCCAAAGCTACATGTGTGTTAATGTGTTGCACTCATTAACACTAGCAGGGGCAGTGCTACGGCTATTATTAATGCCAGGCTAATATTACACCTTGACTTTGACACCCTCAAATTGCAGACCCCTATAGAGCTGAGAGAGTAATTTACCATGATGGTGTCTCTGTGTGTGTGTGCGCACGCTTGTATGTGTTTATAAATGTTTGTGTGTGTATTTGTGCGCATTGGCCACTTAATCCTATCTTCTTGTTCCTATTTGCTTATGTTTCCTCAGCCGTCAGTCAATATCAGATGTTTCCGTTCGTGTAAAAAAGAAACTAAATGACCTCCACAGAAAAGCTCACAGTGAAAAAAAATAGGAAAAAACGTTTCCATTTCTTTCAAAAGTAAATGTTTGTTTCATATCCACGTCTTATGAAACTTATATGTCTCATATTGTGATTTTTCTCATGCAGTTTTCTTCTGAAGTGTAATATTTTTTTATTATTTTCTTTTCCATCTGGAAGGTGACATATATAATAGCAAAGAAGTTTAGTTTGAGCAGATTACCAGCTGTGCCGTGTTCAGCAGTATTACCTGCTTTGTTTGGACTTCATAAGAAGCCAGCATTTTACTTTACATTTAGGTCAAGTCCAGACAACTTGCAATGTGTTGTGTTGTTACTTGTTACCAACAAGTTACCAACAAGTAACAGTTTTGAAAGCTAAAGTGATGTCGAAATACACACACACACACACACACACACACACACACACACACACACACACACACACACACACACACACACACACACTACAGATACAGGCTCTGTACCCTGACAATATAAAGCTGATTCAGTGACAGTGAAAACCCCTCTAATTTAAACACAGTAAAATGCTGGGCAAGTACAGGTCTTGCAGTTAAAGCTACATGTCGCCAGACAGATTTACACTGGTCTCATTATGCTGCAGAAACAATGAAAACCAACATTTTAGAGGGTGTTTTTGGTGGATTCATCAATCTATATAGTTGTTTTATCACAAACGTTATCAAAATAACCCTCAAGGCACTGATGTTAGCATCAAGCCAGAGTAAAAATAAAAGAGAACATGAGGATTTCATAGAGAGCTAAACCATAATGATTTCTGAGATCAACCGAGAGCTTATTCCTCTTAATTCTGCAGGAGCTGTAGAGGAAAGATATTCACAATCAAAGATAATAAGTGGACCCAGGGGGCTAGCACTTTTGCAACATATCTTTAATACTGCTCTCATCTTTGCATAACACGTTCTTGTTCTGGATCAAGCTTAAAAAATGTATTTTCTCATATCTAGTACTGTCGTCCATCTTTTGACAGCAAACACAGCAAATCTATTTGTCGTCATATAAATTTCACTCTCATGCCATGTGGGTGGGAAGCTAATGCGGTTGTAGTTCAATGGCCTTAGCTGATCTTCAGGTTTCCAAAGATGAATCAGATCAGGGAGTTCATGAATGGAGACATTTGAAAGCTTGTATTGAATCGGTGAAGGACTGTTGCATCAATTGCTGTTAATAGAGGTAAATGAAAAGCGTTTAGATTACACACTCATAGTAACATCTCAGTTTCTTTGGTTTGAATTATTGTGTTGGTACAAATGAATAAGATGGCATTTCAAGAGAGGATGTTGATGTTGGTGTGACTGCTCTTAAAAGCACAAGAGAATCATGGGGTCATTAGTTAGGCTTTCGTTGGTGTTTCCACTTCAGTGAATCTGTGTGAATGGGCCCTGTGGTGTTTGTTGTCACGTAAAGTAGGGCTTAAACTATAATTCCCCAGCTATGCATGTGGACTCTGAGCACACCTGAAAGAAGCACGTAAACAACTACTTTCAACTAAATCGTGCCCATATTATATTATTTGACCTTAGTGACCAGTAATGCTGTGTATGCTGCTGACTGGGCATGTGGTCTTTTCACTTTCTCAGCTCCAGACTTCATCACAGGAATTCACTGACCAGTAGGCAACGTCATGACGGCCCTTTACGTCTGTGGTTTACACATTAGAACCAAAGTAAGAAGTTCAAAGTGCTGCAAAAGTACATTAACATTACGTGTTTTCAAGCAACCAAGCTTTACATTTGAAAGTAGAAAAATAGTGAAGGTTCAGAGAGCAAATGTAATGTGTACCATCTTCAAGAGAAGTCCTGATTAAAAGAGGAAGTACGGCCACAGGAGTCACACTAAATACAGTTTGGGGAAAAGTACTTCTAATAATAGTTCACCTTTTTAGAAAGCTGTCAAACCTTAGTGGAGGACTGATCACATAAACGTACACATTTTTAAACATGCTAATCATGTATCAGCAGCACTTAAAGAACTTAAGTGACCACACTTCAAAATAAAAGTCTCTTTCAGGACATAAAAGAACTTTTCCAGTTCCCGTTTCCATGTCGAAGCGTATGCAAAAGGAAATTTTCGGTAATGAAGCGTTGCAGATGGAATCCAAAACTTGATAAACTATTTCAGAGTTACTGCTCCACAGTGAGAATGAGTTATGCAATGAAGATTTCATTCTAATGTGCTCTCTTTGCTTCAGCCTGTTTTGTAATACTCTTCTCCTTTTTACAATTTCTATCATTTCCCAAGCCGACTGCTGACAGCCTGCAGTGCTAATTCCCTAAACTTCTTGCATTTCAGCTGTGGGTTACATATACTGCAGGTAGTGTAGGTGGAGAGAACTGCTGATATTTTAGGTAGCTGAACATCTCGCTGTTGTCAAACCCATTATAGCTGCACTGAAAATATCTCAGCCTTACATCACGCTGGAACTGTGGAAAATATTGCCACAATATGCACTCTCGGTGGCAAAGTAAATATCCAGTAGATACTGTTGAATAACAACGCTTGGTTTAATAGCTTAGAAGGTGCTGAGGAGTCATGCTTTTGGGTCAGTTAGAAATTAGGCTTTCACGGAATAGAGACAAAGGAGACAGTAGCACATGACAGCAGCCCTTACATTCAGGATCACATCTAGTACTACTGTAAATGTCAGTGGGTCACTGATAGCAGAGTACAGCCATGCACCTTCCCCCAGCAGCTTACTGGCAGGTGACAGAGGGTGGGGAAATTTGATGATTAAGTCTGTCATATGTTGGTCGCTGTGAGCGCAGAGCCAAACTTACAGTCAATCCATGCAGCTGCAGCCAGGCAGAGTAACTTATTATGGCAGGTGGGCGAGGAGCTGGAGATTTCAGGGCCGGAGCGAGCAGAAGGACTGTGCCACTGAGGCAGCCGGGGAAGCTGAGGCAGGTGGGGGTAGCGATGAAGGCTGAGAAGACGGCAGTCGTTAAACCCCAGGCCCCGACGACTCATAAACAGTTACAGGTGGGGCGTTCGACTCTTTCTGCTGCTGCTGAGCCAAGACTACATGCTGGTATGCTGGCTATGCATGTTTGTTTGTGCAACAGGTCTCAGCACTCACTGCCAGCAGTTTCAGGCACTTTGTGAAAACATACACGAAACTGCGCTAGACTAAACAGTGAAGGGTGCAGGTAAGAGTGAGATCACTTTTAAAGATCACATGTTTGACTGTGTTTAAAACCTGCATTTGTTTTTGCTTCAACACTGCAAGTTGACCTCTCTGAATTACAGCCGTACAGAGCGCAGGTTGTTTTCTCCTGTTTCTAGAACTCCAGGTTTGTGCGGTTATTTTTGTAGCTGTGCTGGGTTTGCTGTATGTGTACATATAGAAACTGAGTGTAGAGAGAGAGAGATAGTGTTTCTGATTCAACAGGGTCACCCAGTCCTTGCTCCAGGGGCAGAAATGCAAACCTGTGTCTTTATTGAATAGGGATGCAGGCTATTATGGTTCTGACATGTGCACACTGAGAGTTGCTAATTTGAGGAGGCATTTTATTGCAAGTGTGTATTAACGATACTGGGTGAGCTCCAAGGCAGTAGACTGCCCAGAATGAAAATGAATGAGGTCTAGACAAGTGCTTTGATGTGGAGCAAGTCCAAAATCTCTCAACATGTGGGATCTTACACTCTTTCTGGGGTTTTTAGTTTTTTTACATTGAAGATTTAAAAGAATGTGCAATCAGGTAAGTGTTTCATGATTTGTTTGACTCCGCAAACATTTCCTACATCTTTCTCTTTAGATGCTGATACGCACCTTCAGTGTTTCTTTGCTCCAGATCTGCCAAACTGCGTTTGCGCTTCAGATTGTCATGCACGGTGACGGTGGCATTCATTCAACTTCTTAATTGGACGAAAAGAAAGTTAGATGTTGTGATCAATGTGCATTCAATTTCAATTTAATTGGATTTTGACTCAGCATGTATTACATTCCATCTCAAATTGATCGAGGATTAAATTGGTCAAAGCAGAAATAGACTCGGAGGAAAATAACTCCTGATTGATGTGTGTCTGTGCCGGCATGCACCCTCGCGCAGATAGAGAGAGCATCTGTCTTTCTTGGCACCGAGCTGAAGTGGATGGCATTGATTTAGACCTCTCTCGTTCCTTCCTTCGCTCTGCTCCTCCTCCTCCTCTGCTTTCTCACTTTGTCTTCTCGCGCGGCTGCCATTCACAGTCACACTCTGCAAATCACCTCTCACGGAGGCTTCAGTCGGCGGGGGAATTTTGGCTTTCGGCGATGTGCGCTGTACTTTGCCAGGGCAGCTCAAAATGTCCTGGCTAACAACCATCCCTCAGTGTCTGAATGTGGGTTTTTTTGGAAGGACATTTAGGCTGTGAATTTTAAACAGGGACGGATTGTTGAAGAAACAAAAATCATGTGAGACAGCTGGTCTCTCAAACTCGTAAAGCTAAGATTTAAAAGCTAAGAGTGGATTTAAAGTACTTTGCAATATCCCAATAAGAAACTGTACAGAGCCCTTTTTAATTTTCTAATCTTTTTGGACACATTACATTGTTTGCATTGCATCACCAAGTGCTGCTTTACACACGTGCGAGGGAGTGTAATGGCTGGACCTGCAGTATCCTCGTGTGGCCAGCGAGCAAACTACAACTAACACTTCAAATCCTGCACCTCACATTTCACTGTGGAAAACCGACTGAGAGTGAGCGAGAGCATCATTTTAATAAGTCTACTCTTATTTTATGGATTTAGATGTACCTGGTCAGCTTACGTAAGGACTGATTGTCATTACATAGGTTACACAGGTTGGTTCTTATTATTCTTGGTCTGGTTCAAGAGGCTGACTCGATATTTTAGTTTCCAGGGGATTCTGTAATAGAGATATTTCACCAGAATATTAGCAAAGTTTACTAAGGTAACACTCTATATCAGGCTACACATATTAACCATTAATTATTGGGCTGTAAGCATGTGATTGACCTATTAGCACTTTATCAGTCATTATAAAGCACATTTTAGTGCATTATTCTGCAGCCAAGTAGCCCTGCTGGAAGGTTTTCCATCAGTAACCGCTTTATTACTGCATATAGATAGTAGATGAAGTAATTATAAATTAACAATGATATTAGGATTTGGTAGTTTCACAGCAAAGGTTATTCAAGGTTTGTGAAAAGTTATTTTTGTATCATCATCTGTGAGAAGTAGCTGCTTGTCTTTGGAATTAGACCAAGTCTAGTTCATGTGTGCAATAAAGAGTTATGGTCAGGGTTTGAGAACTGACCTTATTCCTGCTGGTACAGTTCAGTGTTTATGGTTTCAGAAACATTTATATCATGGTGGTGAGGTGGCTAGCTACCGTCACAACAAGAAGGTCTTGGGTTTGAATCTAGGCTGGGGCCTTTCTGAGTGGGGTTCTCTCCATGACCATGTGGGTTCTTTCCGGTCACTCCGACTTCCTCCCACAGTCAAAAGATTTAAACATGTTAGGTGAACTGATGATTCTAAATTAGCTATAGGTGTGAATGTGAGCATGAATGGTTGTCTGTTTCTCTATGTTAGCCCTGCGCCACACTGGTAGCTCATGAGCAAACCGATTTTTAATGATAATTTCAGTTTCAAAGATATACTTTTTTTTAGCTAAATGAGAATGAATTTTAATAAGTGCTCTTAATAGTGGTTCTACAAACTTTTCCCACACTGTGCAAAGGATATTAGGAACATAATTCATGCTAGCTTACCTGTATTTGACAGTGTGTTAGCATGCTAACATTTTATAATTACATAAACATGTCATGTCTGCTATTTTTTTATATGCAGTAGTCTTGTTAGTTGCAGGTAAAAGTAAATACATGTATGTTTGAGTGTGAGAGGTAAAATGAGGGGGGGAAGGATAACAGGAAAGCAGACTAATGAGGAGAAAGGGGAGTAGCAACTTAGCAGTGATAGGGGTGGCAGCGTGTTGTAGGCGTCTGTAGTGGCTGACGGGGCTCCGATTAATGAGCGCTGGGGTGTAATTAATCTATAGTGGGAAGCTGTCTGTTTATCTGTCTCTGAGTTGACAAGAAGATAACTGGGAGACATCAAATTGATCTCCTCCTCTGCTTCCCGCTCTCTGCTTCCTCTCCTTTTTCCTCCTTTAGATCAGAGAGTTTCTCGGGCAGTGACGTGCTCACTTGGAGAATTTTCAAAAAAGAACAACATTATTCCCACCACATATATGGCCAAACTGGCAAGGAAACGTATTTATTCTGGGGGGGTTTTAATATTATATTTTCTAGAAAATTTCTGCTGCCCGCTTCTGAATCAGCCTTAATCTGCCAGTGCTTAGAGGAATGGATAAAAAAAGAGTGTCCAGGCTTTACTACACTAATATGCTTAAGATCAGGGGATTTGCTCTGACTGTATGTTTGTATTTCATTATGCCTCCACCACTAATCCATTTTTGCTGGAAATCATTCTTGATTCCATGCGCTGGATCATGTCTGACTCATGGATCCTGGAGCTTGTAGCTGAGGTTGAGGTCAGAGGTGATTGGGTCACGCTAGTCTGAGCTACTGGGTGGGAGCTGTGGGGGTTGTAGGCATGTCACTGGTGGTAAACATAGCCACCAGTGCTCAGCAGCTGGTGTAAGGGGCTACACAGAGGGCTTCCAGCAGCATGACCCACATAAACAAGTAACCACTATTCTTCCAGCCATGCTTTCCGAATGATACGTATAGACATGCTGATGGGCCACAGGCTTCTGTTAGGGTTATATGATATAGTGACCAATAAGGTTTCAGCTTTATTATCTAAGTTATGAGCAGTTCAGATGCTTGTTTTTTTCTGTATTTGAATGTATTTTTTTAAAAAGATAGTTTTAAAAAGACTGAAATCACAAATATTTGCTGTATTTTTGCATTTCCTTAATAATTAATAATTGTGTCTTGTACTTGTCTTGTAACAAGTAGTTGCCAGTGTTTCAGCTCCCAAAAATAATTTCAAAGAACTGTGAAGCGTATTTAAAGCCCCAGTCACACAGGGCTATAGACTGGTCAGCGAATCTTGTCTTAAACAATAGTTGCCAGTGTTAGCCAACGTTAGCCAGTGTGCAAATTAAAATTTCAATCTAGAGGCATTTAGAAGTTTCTGGAGGTCACGTGGACTTTGGGTTGCCGGTGTCTGTCCCTCCTATGAGACCAGGTTTTCTAACCAAATATGGCTAATGTGATTGAATGCAAGAAAAGTTCTGGTTAGATGTATGTGGAAGTTACGCTCTTCAAACAAAAGCACAGGGCATTTTGCATCTTGTATTGATTTCATAAGGGACATTGTTTCTTTTCATGTGTTTCTGTCATTAGAAAGCTAACAACCAGATTGGTGGATGCTCATATAAAACATCTCCAAAGTTTCAAATAATGAGAGCAGTACAAGAAAACCCTACGAGTGAAAAGCTTGGGCTTCAGACTGCTTTAAGTAGTTGTTTTCAGCAGGATAAGAAAGTCGAACTACAAGAAGGTGGACTTAACTCTTTACCAGTGATGGCAATAACGGCGTTACTAACAGCGAGTAATCTAACTAATTACTATTCCTATCGTTACAACGCCATTACTGTTACTAACAAGAAAATGCGGTGCGGTCGTGTTACTGTTTTTCAACAAACAGACGGTTGAAGCTGTGTTCAGCTTACCGTATCTTATATCAGTTGTACGGAAGTAGCTGTAAGTAATCTGGGCGCTACAGCTTTAAGCAGCTGCACGCGCTACCACGGACGGTAATCACTTTCTGCCCAACGATCACTTTTTGGCACAACACCTGGAGCTAGGGGGGCAAAACAATCGCATGAGTGCTGCTGTTTGACTGAGGAAGAATAAAGTAGTCGTGATAAGCCAATCACATGACCACTTCAAGATGCCAAAGCAACAAGGTGATATATACCAGTTTTTAAATTGTGTGAAAAATGCACCATGTCGACCAATCAAAAATGATATGGCAACATGACATTTGGTTGTTTAGGGAGAGGGGGAAGTTTTAGGAGTGACGGCGAGAGAGAGAAAGAAAGAGAGACAGCAGAAAAAGAGAGAGCGAGTTTTGAGATGTGAGAGATTTGTGACGTTTAGCGTGTTCGGAGTGTGAAGTTAATGTGTTGTCTTGTGTAGTTAGTGTGTAGTGTTGTGGATAGTTTTGTGTTGTGTGTCAGAACAATGAGGCGACTGCTGTCTCCAGGTAGAAACAGGAGTGATACACCTGCTGCTGTCAGACCTGCAGGTATCAGGCTGTGATGTTCTCCTTTATAGTGGACAGGAATATTTGGAGTGGCACAAATAATTTGTGTGGCATCTTATTGAAGAACAGCTGATTGTTCTGTGAATAGTTTGAAATGGTTATAACAAAAGGTAAAAGGTAAATGGATGCAAATAACTTTGTTTGCAAAACTTGTGCTTTTATGATTTTAAAATCGACAATTTATATTTACATTTAAAGTTATGAAATATGATTCATTAAACATGTTTGTGGTTGTTACAGTAAAAAATAGAACTTTTTCTACTCGGATTTTATGTTTTTTGTCTGATTTTTAGATCAGTTGTGTTAATACAGTATATCAAAATGAAAACATGACTGTAAATTCAGACACGTGAGGTTGTGCTGAAAAGGATGATACCAAACAAGGCAAAGTAAATAGTTTTTAAAGGTAAAATGTGGAGGGAAAATCAAAAGTAGTTAAAAATGGCCAATTATACCCTGGACCCCAGAGGGTTAAACGTTTTTTTAAAGTAACGCAATAGTTACTTTTCAAGTAATCAATTACTTTTAGAATCTTGTAACTCAGTATCTAACTCAGATACTTTTTTGAAGAAGTAACTAGTAACTATAGTTAATTACTTTTTTAAAGTAACTTGCCCAACACTGCTCTTTACCCCTTGAAAACCTACTAGGAGCCGTTGATGAAGCTCTTTTCTGAACTGAGTGATTTCTATCATGTGTCAGGGCTGCATATAGAACAAAATGACTGGGTTTCTATCAGAAGTTAGGGAGGGGGATCTCTGCCTAAGCTACTCTTGGAAAAACCTTGAAACTTTTGTAATGGTCATCAAACCACATCTTTATCCATTAATGTTTATTTATTAATTAAAATTCATTTAATGTCATCTTTGTGGAGGAAAGAGTTAAACTGAAGGGAGCTAAGTGGCATCCAAACGGTAAACTCAAGGATTCAAGCAAATACAAATAAGGATTATTTCACTGTGAATCATGCCAAACATGACTCAGTTACAGTCTCAAGAATAAAAATACAGATGAGGAATTGAGCTGAGCAGGTCTCTACTGACATTAATTGTCATTAAAATAGTTTGGGTTTTTTTTTTACTAGCCTGCTGTGTTTACTAATAGGACCTAAAATGCTTCAGCCTTCTCAGTCTCACTTGTGATTTTTAGGAATTCTACATCTTATACTTTGCATAGGTGTTGGAAAAGGAGTTAATTTTCTGTAAAATGTAACCTTGGATTATATTAAAGGATTTTACTTAGATATGAAAAGATGGCAGCGCAAATGTCTTCCTCTGAAGGGTGGCTAGCCTCTCCCTTAGAGATAGGGTGAGAAGTTCAGCCATCCGGGAGGGGCTCAGAGTAGAGCAGCTGCTCCTTCATATAAAAAGGAGCCAGTTGAGGTGGTTTGGGCATCTGACAAGGATGCCTCCTGGGCGTCTCCTGGGTGAGGTGTTCCGGGCATGTCCCACCGGGAGGAGACCCCGGGGTAGACCCAGGGCACGCTGGAGACATTATATCTCTCGGCTGGCGTGGGAACGCCTTGGTGTTCCCCCAGACAAGCTGGAGGAATCGGCTGGGGAGAGAGAGGTCTGAGCTTCTCTGCTTGGGCTGCTGCCCATGCGACCTGGCCTGAACTGACAAGCGGAAGAAGATTGATTGATGGATGGATGGATGAAAAGACAGATCTGAATGAAGCTGTGGTGTGATGGAGCTGCGCTATGTTGCCTGATGCATGTATGTATTTACTGTCCTGAAACTCAGGGGGCGTTTCTGGTGGCAAAATTGTAGTCCTTGTTTTACTACACAAGGGGTCACCATCAGCACACCTACACATTGTGAGAAGCCACTTTAAGCTTCTTAACCGCTTTGTTTTTTCACTCCTATATGTAGAAGTTTGGAGGATGTATGAGCCCTCTCGTCGTGAAAGTTGAGAACGAGTCTAAGAGTATTGAAATTTCCTTCTTCTTTCCTTGTTCTTTTTTGGATAAAAGCATTTCTATATGCTGAAATATATTAAAGTCAACTTTAACAGAATACTTTTTTATGTCTAAATTGATTATTAAGTCTGATGCTATTTAATGAAATCCTCAGCATGCAGCTTCTCTGCCGCAGGATGACATGATGTTGATGGTTATTAACTAACAGACAGCAGGATGGCCTGAGGAAACGGGTCAGCTCATAACTTATTAATCATGGAATCATTTCAAAATTTGCTCCTTGAATAATTCTGTTGATGTTTGGTTAAGAACAGCTCATAACATGTAGAAAACTCAGTGAAACTATTTTGTTAAGTCTTCTTCTATATAATCAGTCAATAATCAGCCTGCACACCAGCTGAGGTCATATTGAACTTTGACTTAGAGGTCAGGAGCGGCTGTTCAAGTTAGTAATAGATGCACTAGATGTGTACTTTAGAGAATCTGATTACCAGAAGCTGCACTGTACTTTGAGGCTTTATCAGTGAATATAAAATGCACGTGATTTATATTCAGGTTCATGGAATTCACAATTAATGTGCTGGTTCTGATTTTGGGGGTTCTCCACGACCCCCAAAACACTGCCACTCCTGGGAGCTCATTCTGGAATCGTATCATTCATTTTCATGTCTAAGGAGACAAATACGTTAATTTAATGCATTTAAAAACAGGTTTTAATATGTTTGGGTTTTGGCTTAAAACATTGCTTCTCTTAATAGTTTTAATAGTTAATTAATAGTTCTGAGTGCTTCTGTAAACTGGTCTTGTTCTCTCTTAGTGCACAGAAGAAAAAGGAAAATTTGTCTTATAGGTTAAGATAAGATAAACCTTTATTAGTCCCACACATGGGAAATTTTTGGTCACGGCAGAAAGTAGAAGAACAGTAAAAAATTAAGAGAAAAACATGGTAAATGGCCTGTATTTGTATAGCGCTTTTACTAGTCCCGCCTAGGGACCCCAAGGCGCTTTACACACCCAGTCATCCACCCATATTCATACACTAGTGGAGGCAAGCTACAGTTGTAGCCACAGCTGCCCTGGGGCAGACTGACAGAAGCGAGGCTGCCATATCTGGCCAACACCAGTAGGCAGTAGGTGAAGTGTCTTGCCCAAGGACACAACGACCGAGACTGTCTGAGCCGGGGCTCGAACCGGCAGCCTTCCGATTACAAGGTGAACTCGGGACTCTTGAGCCACGGTCGCCCGTGGATAGAATCAGATAAACAGAATAGCATACTATACAAAATAGAAAGAACACTTTTTATAAAATAGACTAAGTACTACACAAATAGAATAAAATACAGGAGTAAAATAAGGTTCATATGCAATATAATATTACAGGCAGAATAACATTTCTTAAAGGGTCCAGGGTTTGCTTGGGTTAAAGTGATGCTGTTTTATAAATGAACTTCCTTTGGAAAAAAATAATAATAAACTAATGCACAACACATTTTATTAGTACTTTGTACCAAATGGCATCGTTTTAGTCAATTTATGAAATGTTTTCCTTACTAGATATTCCATTATTATGTTTCAGTGCTAATATTGCAAAGCCTTTAGGAACCACAGCAACTCAGCCCAGCATGACGTGGCAGACCATGTAAAGCTGCTGAGGCTCACTGACTACTGAGCTGCATTGTGGGTAAAAATTGTTGAGGCTCTGCCGACTCATTAACTGCAGACTTCCAAACCTCTGGCATTAACATCAGAATAAAAACTGTGCACCAGGCGCTTTGTGGCATTGGATTCTATGTAGTGTATTGTTTTCCAGTCATTTTCAAAGAAATTATAAGGAAATGTTTACTGTTTTCAGAATTATATGAATTTTATTTGTATATTTAAATATTTTTAACTTTCTAAATTACTTGGTGTGTGCAGCTCATTTGAAGCTGAGTGTGTAAAAACAATCTTGAATCTTAAACTTGAATAAAAAAATAAAGTAAAATCGTGTTCCATATTCTATCCTTATAGTATTTATATAACTTATATAAGCTGCATATTAATAACTGTGTTTAAGAAGTATTATAGATACATTATAACTGGACAAAAAAGTTTATATGAAATATTTTATGCATTAATAAATGGCCAAAAGTTTTGAGGATATCATTTTCACTGAATTTTGCTGAGGGTTAAGAAGCTTTAATACCTTTCAGCTTTTGAGCAGGCAAATTCTAGCAGCTGGTTGTGTTTACCGCATTTATCCAGCAGAGGGGGCTGGAGGATATGAATAGCTATCTCTGTGTTTACCTAAATCATGATAGATTATCTTTTAAAATCCATGTCTTGTTTTCTTGTTTTCTTTTCATGCATTGTCTTGTAAAGAGCTGCTTATATAAGAGAATTCCCAAATACATGATGTAATTTTTTTATTACTCTGTGAATATTGGCTGCTTTTTAAAAAAACAAACAAACAATATCTTTATTCTGTTAATGCATCAGCTATGCTTTATTTTATCCTTTATTAATCAGTGCTGTAGGGAGTTTGCTCAGTCTCGTGACGCTCAGAGGAGAGTCGTGAGTGGTCTGTTTATCTGCTGTCTGAAGGGCTCTGTGATATTATCTTTCTCAGACAGCGGTAAGCTTCTGTTCACAAATTGGTCACTGATGCGAAAGCAGGGAGTACTTCAGAACAGCAGCAGTGCTAGTAGTAGTCTAAGTGTGTGTGTGTGTGTGTGTGTGAATACCCACGCATGCAGGGTTTCTGCTGTGTGAGTCGTGACAGAGGTTCACAGAGAGGCTGGGATTTAATACACAAAGAGGGAGAGAGAGGGAAAATGTGGTTGGAGTGTTAGAATGACTTCTGTTGTGTCCACGTTCCCATTTCTACTTGAGTATATCGCTGGATTTATACAAACATTGTTTTGTTTTTGTTTTTGTTTTTAAAAAAGGAGATTTCTATGATGGTGGCATCATTGAGAGTTGGGAGTGGGTGTGCTGAGTAGGCGAAGCTGCTGCAGCGTGTGCATGCTTTTCATGAGGGTGTAATAGGTGATGAGCTTTCATGAGCGTTTTCACACACTGAAATGTAGCTTCTAAACTTTATTGGACTGAAAGATGCAAGATCCAAATGTATGCACATCACCAAGTGGCTATGGTTTTTTTGAAGTTTTTTGAAAGCATTTGGGTAAAACCTGTTTAAAAAACGCATTTTGACACAGTGGGTTGGAATTTAAGATTTTCTGTATTTATATATTAATCAGTCATAATGTTTTTACTGTCTTAATAAAAAAATCTACATATGGTTAAAACTGTGACAAAGTGGCTGATCTCTAAAAACAGACTGTGCATCAAGGATGGACAAATCTTTCGAGTATTAAAAGTGATGCAGATGCGGAAGTGTATTCTCTATACTGGCCAGTAGAGGGCGAATTGTGTGAAAAACAAGACTCACTTGATTTTATTACCTTAGTCCCTGAATGCACGGCCTCGCTCACTACTTTCAGCCTTAGTTAATATAAACTGATGTTTATTTTATAAATTATGATCCAATTTATAGTAAATGAAACAGGTACAATTTAGGTTTTAATGACAAGATGCTGACATATGCATTCCAAAACACCACCATGGTGATGCGAGGGTTCAGAACAGGCCTTGGACATCCAAATGGGAAGCTATATAACAGTTTTTACAAACTACTTTGGTGAAAACGTCTTGAGCCACCATTCATTTCTTTATAGTTTGCTTTGAAGGAGCCAGATTTTCTTGTAATTTTTTAAGTAAAATGGAGCAATAGTTCTCCAGGTTTTCTAAAGAGCTTTCAAAGTCTTTCTACTCATTTTCAGTTCAGTCCTTGTACCTTATCTTCTTTATTTGACATTTAACACTGACCTAAATAAAGGCCAAATATGGAGAATTTGATCGAATCTGGGGCCCTTTTGAAAATTATTGCAAGTCGTTAAACATTTTACTAGCTGATTAATATTATCACCCCTCCCCTTTTTTTTGTTGTCTATTGTTTTGGGTGTTTTTTGTTCGTTTGTTTGTTTGGGAGTTTTTATTGTTGGGTTTTTTTGTTTTTTATTTTTTTAAGCATTTGTGTCTGTGTGTGTACTATTGTATCTGTTCGTGTATGAAAAAAACAAAACAAATATGTGAGGGGAACAAATTGTATTGTAATTGTAAACGACCAATGTATATTCCTCTCTCTCAATAAAAATTTTTTTTTTTAAAAACACAAACACTGACCCAAATCGTGGTAGCAAAATAAAGGCACCTAATGACCCACATACACATAACTAACAATTTGGCAAAGAAGCACTTTTACATTGTATTTTTAGGCACTTTGTTACTAGAAGCGTGTTGAAAAATGCATTATTTGTTCCCATTTCTTTTGCTGAATGTGTGGAAAAATGCCAAAAATAACACAGTTTGACAGACACAAAATATTATTTTTGCAAAATTTACAGAATTATGAATGCAGAAAAGCGCCGTCAGACTTTGATTTACTATGATGTAAAGCATCGTATTGGCAGTGTCCTCGTTTTTCAGCATGACAGTGATCCCAAACACACTACCAATACAGTAAAATAGATAGAAAACTACAGAATGGAGCGCTAACAGTCATGGATTGGCCTGCCCAGAGCTCAACATTATTGAAGCAGTGTGGGATCATTTTGGCAGAACAGAACAAAAGTCAGCCAACATCCAAACAAGAGGTTTAAATGCCTGGAGAACTATTGCTGAAGACTACTTAAGGAAATGACAAGAAAGCTGCCTAAGAGAGTTCAGCTGTGTTGAAGAATAAAGGTGGTCACACCAAATATTGACTTTCAAGTTAAAATTGTACAAACTCAGTTTTTCCCTGATGTTTGCACATGTTTGCACCTATTTCCCATTTTCCTTGCTAAATCTAAAGAAAGAGGGGTGGCTTCGTTTTTTTCCTGTATTGGTGTGATTGGTGTGTACACAGCTTTACTCGATAGAACTTTTGTGGTCTTGTTTTTTGTTTTTCAGCATGCCTTGTCACAAATAACAAAATCTCCTTTCCAGTGCCAAAGTAAAATTTAATTGAGCATACCAGTGTGAATAGTCCAAAAAACAGGAGCTTTACCTTAACTGATTAGTTACTTAACAGCTTAACTTATCTGGTTATGCAGCATTTTTAAAAGCCAGAAATAAAACAGCAGTGCAGAGGAAACAGAGGCACAGAGCCGCTGCTCCTTCTTCGGACTCTCGGTTGTCCCGGGACTCGGCTGGCCAGTGAAGCGCAACTTCCAAACCAGGGTTCTAGCTAGGAGTCACGGGAAGGGCAAGCTCATTAATTATCTCTCCCTCTCTTCCTCCCTCCATCCTCCCATCACACCCTCCCTTCATTACCAGCAAGGTTAATCCCCCCCTTATCTCCCAATGAGGCTAATTTTTCATGACTCCCTTTCTCCCTCCCTTCCCTCATCTCTTCTCCATCCTTCCTTCTCCGTAATTCTTCCCCCTGTCTTTCCTTCTGTTGTTCAGTTCTTCCCTGCATCTTTGCATAGTTTGTTATTCAGCCACTCCCGCCCCCCACGTGTTTCCCATTTCTTCTGCACACTTCCCCGTCTTCTCATTCCCACTGTATCGTTTTAAATTCGATCTCCTTTCCTTTTCATTTCCTTTAATTTTATTTCCCCTCGTCTCCTCGCTTTCCCCTCCGCTCTCTCCTGTGCTTACCTTGAACAGGCCGTGGCGAGTATCTATTACAGCTTATCACTAAAGGACAGGCCAACGCCGCACGCCGGTGAAATATGGCTGCTGTCACAGCCGCCGCGGAACACGACCGGCGCACAAGGCTCACAGAGCTGTGAGGACAGGGGGAGAAGAGGGGAGAGGAGGACTGGAGAAGGGGGTTATGGAAGCCCCTAATTCAAATTAATGGGAAGATTTCCAGGCCTGATGCCGACCGTTTGACAGTGATTTGGCACACAATTAACCTTGTCTCCCTCTCCCTTCTGCAACACCCCCCGGCCCCCGTCACCTCCTCGATTCCACTTGCCTCCTTTTCTCTCCGACTCCGTCCATCCCCTGTAACTGCCGCGCTCTTTGACACAGTCTTAGTGATTACGAAGCAAATTGAAATGCTGATGTTTTGTGATATCAGCTGACATCCCCTTACTGTCGCGTCCCAATTGAATTAGTTCTGAATCGCTGACGTCCACGCTGCATAACATGATGCGACTGCCTCATTTTAGATTGTGGCACGCCCTGTTCCACCACGACTTCTTAACACAGTTTAGAGGAAGTGTGAGAATAACTCTAATGAGCGTGACGGCAATTGCCGGGTAGCGGTTTTGTTGTCCGGTTTTAATGATGCAACCGCTTTATTTAGGAAAATCCAGCTCACCGACACGCAGAGCAGACCCGGCGTCATAGATTCACATTCAGCGACCTGTTTAAAAGGCCGTCCCTGCTGCAGCTCCAACCTTTCAGCTAGATTTTACTGACTGCTTTTATAGGCCGTTTCACCTTGGGTTCCAGTTCAAGGCACCAAACAGCCTATAGCTTTCAAGCAGAGGAGAACAACTGGAGTGTTACAGAGAAAGAGGGAGGTGTAGCAAGTAACAAAATGGAAAGGAGAGATGATGTGTGGAAAACCAGCCACAGTGAGAGGTAAAGGTTTGTGAAGAGAGCTTTCCTGTCTGGCCCTTCAGAGAGAGTACAAACCGTCAGTGTGTTTTGTCATTGTCGTTACCACAAACAGCTAAAATATCTTTAGTTTTTTTGCTCTGTCATACCTTTTTGCTTGCAACCCTGGTTATAAAGCCATCAGCGTTAAGGTGGGATGATATTAACTGTAGCTACCTTGCTACTTTAGATTCCCGCAGATGAATGGGAGGAGAGGAGGAGAGTGCGTTTGCAGTGACACTTTGCAGGTAGCTGAGCAAAGACGTGGAAGATCCCTGCGCCGGCACAGTGTTGCTGACAGTCGGTGATTATCCCAGGATTTTTTTCCGAGACTCTGCCTCAGCACATGTGACATGAAGGAATCACAGCAGAGACAAGCATGGCAGTTGGGTGACAGACAGCAGGGCGTGAGCACTGTCTGAGGGTCTGAGAACGATGGCGATGTGACACTGTCGGGTCTCAGAGTGGGGCGCAACAGACATCTGCAGACAGGGGAAACGTCTAATAACGACACGCCAAAATAATGTCGTACACAAATCGCCATCTTATTTTTCTGTTCTCTAATCTTGAGTTATATGTCTGGGATTTCAAAGAGGTTGATATTTTGTATGTGCTCTGTTTTAGGTGTTTAAATGGTGATAATCGCCTTGATAGACATGAGCTTCAACTGGTTAATAGCAACTCGTTTTTATAGCAGAGTTGTTGTAGTTTTATGTTTTCTAATTAGTTTTTATTTTGCTTTTAATTCAGTTTAGTTTCAGTTACTTTCCAGAGTGGTTTTTAGTTTGTGTATTTGAAAATGCTTCGTGTTTTATTAGTTTCAGTGTTTAGTTTTAGCCATTTTTATTATTATTGTATGATGTGTATATGTCAGAGGCAAGATTTAGAAAGATCAGCACAGGTTTTACAATAAAAACACAAAAACCAGGTTGCCAGGTCTTTGGTTTGTTTTACATCAGCCTTCCTGTGTGGAGTTTGCATGTCCTCCCTATGCTTGCATGGGTTCTCTCCAGCTTCCTCTCATAGTCCAAAGGCATCATGTTAGGTTACCTGGTGGTACAAAATTGTCCACTGATGTGAATGTGAATGGTTGTGCAAGCTCTGCGATAGATTAGCAACCTGTACCTCTCCCCAATAAGAGCTGGGACAAGCTCCAGCCTGACAATGACGCTGAATTGGATGAAGAATGGATGTTTTGCATTATAATAATACCTATAATAATAGCTTTATTTGCTAGTTGCATACATACACGGGGTCTGGGTACATAGGAAATCTTATGTAGAGCTTAGAGTCAAAGCGGTCACACAAAACAAATATAAAACAATGTACTAAAATACAGTAAGAATTATAATATTAGTTCAAGTATAAGGAACGGTAATTTCCATATTGCACTTAAATGACTATAGTATAAAAATACTGCACGTCATTGGAATATATATAGATGGGGTGGCGTTTGTGTGTATTTAGTTAGTCACTATTTTGTTTTTGCCATCAGACTTTCCTGTGGCAAGAAAGACGCCGTTGTGGAAGCGCGTGTGTGTGTGTGCGTGTGTGTGTTTGAGTTTGAGGCCAAAATGTCCCTCTGCTGCATCTCTGGTTGTAGTTAAATCTTTTATAAAGCTGTTCCCTCTTGTACTGAAAATGTAAGGAGTCCAACTGCACAGTACTAACAGCAGCTTTACTGGGGACAAATTACATTGAATGTCTTTTTTAATGTGTTTTAATTAATTTAAGTACATTTTAAATTTTAGTAACACTAGAAACAAATGATCCAAATTTCGATGCGTTTAAATCTGCCTCACTTTGAAGCAATCAGCAAAGTTTTCACAGCAAAATATGTCAAATATTTTATTGTTTGTTGAAGTTATCATTGCGCTTCATGCCACTGCCCCAGTGGGAACCAAACATCTGTCCCTTTGATTCTTATGACTTACTAAACAGCTAAAAGACTAGTTTTACCAGATGGAGGCCGTAATGCCAGGAAACACAGTCGGTAGATTTGTTTGATCATCACAAATGGCTCCAAAATAAATTATGTAAGAGCTGAATATTCACATAATCTCCTCAGCTCAGCCTCCTCTCAGCGCTACTCATGCATCATGTTTCTTTTTGTTCCAGCGCACTGTTTCCTCTATGTTTCAAGTGGTGGAGAGGCTGGTAGATAAAAAAGATGTGTGTGGATTTTCCCATCACTCTCACGACACTGTACAAACATGCACACGCACCGTGCGCGCTCACAGATTGTAGTCCCGCTGCAGCACGTGTTGCCCATGACTCACGACACAGCCTTGTAAAGGGTTTAACACAAGGTAGGAGGGGATAAGCGGCCTCCCTGATGTTTAAGCTGCCTCTGCTTTGAAGCAGATGCGAGCCTGCGTGTTCATTCTCTCTTTCCCCCGTCCTCCTTGCTCCTTTTGGTTTGCGTGCGTGTGTAATCGTGTGTTGGTGTGCTAAACCAAACCTCACGACTATTAATGCATCCTGATCATCCCACTGAAATTGAAGCTGATGTGTTGCGAGGGAAACGGGGTAGGAATTAGCTCCCTCGATCCAACGCTGGTTGCCTTTTACCATCTGAGGTATCCCGACTTTTATCTTCATGCATTTTTAGCTCAATCCCAGCTCACAACAACCCGTGATTGTGTAGATCAGTGCCTGCTGTTCTCTAAAATCCAAATACCGACGTTCATTTAATGCAAGTGATGATTAATTTCATACTTGTTGCAAAGCCCTGATACACATGAATTGAAACTCTTGCCTGAAAATGTTTGAAGTTAACTGAAGTTGATGATGCAGGAATTTCAATTCATCTCATTCAGTTTTCAGACATGAATGATGAAGCTGAAAGTGAATGTACTGCAAGCCAAAGTATCAGGGTTATCGCCATCAAACTCTCAGACGCACAAGTCTCCTCTATGCTAAGTTTCATGTGTTTGCTTTGCTTGTAGACCATTGTTCGAGGGAACCGGCCACCCAAAGATGCATCCATTAACGGCCTGCTGGAGGAGTTCGACAACATTTCGGTAACACGTTCCAACTCCCTGCGTAAAGAGAGCCCGCCAGGCCCCCATCAGGCTGGAGGCATCTCCAAACCCTCGGGCAGTGGCCACCTCACTGCTCCAGAGGAGAACGGATTCAACCACTACTACTCCCGCTACTCGTGTGACCTGGACACGTCCAGCAGGGACTTTTCTCTGGACCCCGGCAAGCCAAGCTTCTCCATAGATGGGGATTGGGCACTTGGCAGGCACTATCGATTCACCAAGCAGAATGGCCACTCACACCCCATACGCAGCCCCTTTTACCCTGATGCCATGCCTCAGAAATCAGACTATGGCAAACTTCCACCTGACTATCACACCTATCTGGAGAGCAAAGGGCGGTCGGCGGATGAGGTGGCCTCTACGGTGGGTAGCGGAGTAGGTTCCAGCGGCTACTACCGGGCATCGGTGGGAGGTTCATCCAGCCAGGACTACCGGGACACATCAGTTGGCACACCGTCTCGTGCATCGCTACACAGCGAGCAGATTAACTACCCCGACAGTGAGTGGAGTTACGGCGGCATGAGGGACGAATATGAGAAGCGACCCAAGAGTTCCTACGTGACCCAGACCAGCCCCACGCCTGCCATCAGGCAGCGATCTCGGTCAGGCTCTGGGCTGCAGGAGCCAAATGTCCCCTATGCCGCCAGTGGGACTTTCAGGAGCCCGCCACAGGCCCACCCGTACAGCTCCTACACCTACCCTCGCCTTTCGGAGAGTCTCGCCAACTCACAGACTTTAACCAAGGTAACTAAAGCAAAATGGAAATGCCATGTTTCAACACACTATATCCTCCCAACAAGTCTGTACGAACGTATCAGAGAGAATTTTATACATGTACACTCATGTGACACACACTTTAACCTCCCAGTCACCTTTTCACATTATTTTCTTCTTCAGTGTTTCGAGTTCTCTCTGATCCTCAACCATCAGTTTTCTTTTTCTGCTCTTCCTGCCTGATAGATGGTTTCAGCTTTAATCTACTCTTCTCTGAAGGAGGAAGGTGATGTCACATAAAGAATTGCACCTCTGGCGTGTCCACTAGCTCTATACACAGTTCAATTAATGCTCAGACTGACCACTGACCAAAAAGCTCTGACTTACACAAATTAATAAATAGGAGCAAGTGTTCTTGGGGTTCAAATTTATACTGAAGCTTTGCACCACACAAACTGCAATCACTGCTAAATATAGCGTTTTAACAGAAACATAATTGGCACAAAGGTATAAAAATATACTATCATTGCAATTATTAAAAGGCTAAGAGAATTACAAATGCAAATATGCATAACGGTGGTCAAGACGAACTCAGCAGAAATTAAATATCTAATAGCAAAGCTTTAGAGCACAGGTGTCGAACTCCAGGCCTCGAGGGCCGGTGTCCTGCAGGTTTTAGATGTGTCCTTGATCCAACACAGCTGATTTAAATCGCTAAATGACCTCCTCAACATGTCTTGAAGTTCTCCAGAGGCCTGGTAATGAACTAATCATTTGTTTCAGGTGTGTTGACCCTGGGTGAGATCTAAAACCTGCAGGACAGGCCTGGAGTTTGACACCCCTGCTTTAGAGATTAGAAATGAGTACATCAGAGGGACAGCTCAGGTTGAGCAGTTTGGGGACAAAGTTAAAGCAGCAAGGCTGAGATGGTTTGGACATGAGGAGACTTTTCAGAAGGAAAAGAGGAAGATCACGAAGAAGGTTAATGGATGTTGAACGGGGACGTTGCTGTGGCAACACCTTTCCTCAATTATTTCTTCTCTATTGACATCAAATAAGAGTCAATAAGCTGTTTGGAATTTGCACGAGAAGATTTGTCAAGTTTTTTATGGGCACAAGCCACATGCTCAACTCTGCTGCTCAACCCACAAATGCATTTTTCCTTACAAATGCGGCACCATTTAAAGGTAACTAAACAGGCTTTTCAACAGTATAAGATTTATTACCATGAAACATTGTTACAACAAAGAAATAATCAATCAAACACTAATTTCCTTACTTTTTTGTGGAACGCATAGATGGGCTTTGATGTTAAGGATGCCCAGAAATATTTTTTTTTTGTTTTTGTGACATGGAAATGCTTTTTATATGACTGTATTACAGATTTTTAACTGAAAACATCTCACAAACAAAACACACAGAAGGCAGGTTTTTGCACGTTTGTAAAAGTTAGAAAAAAAACATGAATTTAAAGGAACCTATGTGATTGTTGGTAAAATCCCCCAGCAGTGTCACTCAGTAGATTGTATATTGTATTTGGGAACAGCTGCACTGTAAGTATGCCGGCTCTTGTGCAGCCCGTGTCGTGCTCCAGTGGAGCAGTGGGAGAGACGCCCAAGAGATTCCTCTGCACAGAAACTCCACTGACAAGAACAAACGAACCGTCCACGCGTTAGTGGCTGTGTAATGTAACCATATGCTTTCGGTTACTCGTAGTTTTTTTACACCAGAATTCTCAGTGCAAAGAACTCCGTGTGCTGCGGTGGAAGATAATAGATCAGGAAATATAGCAGAGGGCAAAAGGTGGGGTCAGACTTTTCACACAACACCTTTTACATCATTCTTCCAAAGCTCTCCGAGCATCATTAAACCCACGAGTGCCGCTATCACAGTTCTGCACCATGCCTCCCTTCACACACAGCGAGCCGAGAGGGGAAACCGGGTTTGCTGATGTAGATCCCAGGGTGCCTTGATGAAAAACCATTTAACCCGCGTGTCTCGGTAAATAGCCACTCGAAGAAAAAGCAGCCACGGAGAATGCAAGAGCAGCAGGAAGGCGATGCAGGAGAAGGTCATTTTTCTTTCATGTTGTTTGTTTCACATTTCTGCTGCTGTTTGAGTTGTCACGCTTAAAGAGGCGCGCTTGCTTTTCTATTTTAAAAAAAAGTAGAATAAGTAAAGGGTCGAAAGCCAATTTAGCCAAATTATACATGAAAGAATATGTTTGAGCATTTACAAACTTACTCTTTCATATCTCAAAGGCGTGACTATAATTGGACTTAATGTGATGGTGTTTTTAATATTTCTTGTTTGATTTTCACAGCAGTGGTTTAAAAAAAGGAAACAACAAAACAAGGAGTCATCTGGCAGCTGAAGAATCACTATTCTTCTTGGCTCACGGACCTTGGAACAAACCCACCTCCCTCTCTCTTTGCTCACTCTCTGCCTTTTCTTCTCTTTTCCTGGTTCAGCCCACTCACACCGCTGAAGTAAATCCTTCTTTTTCCCTGCCGTTGTTGGAAGACGTTGGGGATGTAATAGTAGACAGCACAGAAACTTGGCCACACACAAAGATGCAAACGCACACACACACACACACACACGCACGCTTCCTTTCTCTCTGCCGCCGTCTCTCTCTTCCTCACTGTTTTGTAGCGAGTGTGAGCTCAGTGCCGCAGCTCTCAGTGACAAATTGATGTTGCGGCACTTTCCCTTTCTGCAGCCTTAGCATAAAACTGGCCGAACGATGTTCCACCGCGGAATTCAATTTCACAGTTGAGTTAGGTTGTTGATTACCCTGCCAAACTCAGATTAATGCGCGTTTAACCAACATGGATCAGGAGACCCCTGGCTGACAGCCAGCGAGCGCTTGCTGGCCAACGATAGAGGGGCACGAGACGGGGGCCTCCCAGCAGCCACCCCCGCACCTGCCTCAGAGTGATTGATTAAAAGAGTTCACACCATGTAATTATACACCATCCCAACACATCAGGGCTCCTCCTCCTACCCTGTCTGTGCTTGTGGGTTTCAGTCTGTGTACGTGTGTGTGTGTCTCTTTGTGAAAGAAAGAGAAATAGCGATTAGGCGCAGAGAGAGTGACAAATAAAAGAAAGGAGGAAAGAGAGTTTTATTTATTATAGTCGGAGTCTCTTGAGGGGAAAAATCAGGCTGGCTGGAGATCATTTTAGAGAGGTGTGGCAAAGGTGATTTAGTTTAGTCTCTGCAGGGTGAAAGCAGATTCATCTTCTAAGTTAATTTTTGTTTTTTCTTTGCTGTAATCCACTTTAGATCACTCTGGGTAGTGTTGATGTTTGCTGTAGCACTTTAATCCCTCTCCTGGGGTTTAAATGACAGACTTTTGTCACGTAGATATGCCACTGACAGCTGTACAGTATCAGCCTGTCTCTACTTACGTCCTATTGTTAATGACCTGTGGCCAGTTTTCCTTAAAATGACAGGATCCATGTGACATAATACGATGACGAAGCTATTAGGTTATGAAACCACTCCAAGTGTGCGTATTTGTAGCCAACTGTGAGTCATGTAATGAAAGCTGAGTCATGTAAGCACTACTGCATTCTCACTAATACCCAATACCCTACTTTGAAGGACAATCTTAAGGAAGAGCTGTGTCCCAGATCTGAGTCCACTGCAGGCTCTTGGTTGATGAATGGAGTAGCTGTGAAGCATTTTAGAGGGGGTGGGGTGGTAAGGATAAGGTATGGTCCCTGTCCTGTGCACTAAATGTTCTCCGTTAGGTCTGTCCGGGAGTAATGTGCCTGCAGGTGTAGTGTATGACCGTGGATGTACAGGCTGACGTTTAACAGTAAAATTCTTCAGTATTCACTGCAGTAAAATGCTGACATCTGCGTAACACTAGACTTATATGTAATTTTCCTCGCTTTTCCAGGGCGACTATGAGCGTCCATCACGCGATGACAGTCCCCAGGTCGCAGGTGGTGACACGTACCCCCGAGGGCCTCTTAAGCTACCTCAGAGCCACACGAAGCCGCCTGGCTACCCCTCGGTGCACCTGCCGTACCCCCCGATCTTTCACCATTACAAACCCTCTCCTTACCATCATCCTCCCTCCCAGCCCAGTCCACCATATACCCCGCAGGTACAGTATGTTCGCTAACTTCACATATAAAAACTGCATCATAGTGATGATTCAGTTTGCTACAGATTGCAGATTATACTCTGTGACTTTGGTAAGTTAGCTGAGATCAACACTTCCTCCAGGTTTTTAACTGTAACCATCTTAAATCTCTAACTAAAGTAGCTCTTTCCCAAATTGATTCTTTAGAAAATAAAATCATTAGGTATATAAGCCATGTTATTTCTGTCTTTTTTTTATAACTTTTTCATCCAGGGGGCCTACTCACAGCCTTCGTCACCTTACGTCCCCCCAGGGGCTTATCCGCCTCCTTCCTGGGGGTCAAGCTCTGACACGCAGCCCTCCAGAGTTTCCCATGAGCAGTTCAGAGCAGCACTTCAGCTGGTGGTCAACCCTGGTAACTTGAAATTAAAGGAACATTGAAATGACACACAAGCATGTGACAACTTGATAAATGGACGGAATGGACACTTTACCCAAATACACATACATTCATGCAACTTGTTGTTTTTCTACATCCAAGTGTTTCCTGTCTAACATTCAGAGTTTCATATAGCAGTATTTAGAGTCTGTAATGGCGTGAATAAACTGCAGCTTGAGTATCTAGCAGAGGCATGCAACTGCAACTTCTAGATGTTTTTTTTTTTACATTTATATCTTTCTTTGTGTCTGATGTTGCATTAAAATGAGGCACGATGTTTGTGTTCTCCTCCAGGCGACCCTCGGGAATACCTGGACAGCTTTATTAAGATTGGCGAGGGATCCACAGGTATTGTTTGCATCGCCACCGAGAAGCACAGCGGAAAGCAGGTGGCAGTGAAGAAGATGGACCTCAGAAAACAGCAGAGAAGAGAGCTGCTTTTTAACGAGGTATCAAACAACGATTACCTGAGAAACTGTCCTTAGCTCATACTATAATCCAAATAGTTCTGATGTCGTATGTTTGAGTGAATTAATCAGGTGGATTTAGATTGGGGCCATAATGACCACAGAACTAACATTTGTCACAGATTGTTGATAGCCTAAGCAAGCGACAGTCGTGAAACTGTTTTAATTAGCATAATAAAAATGCCACTTTATGCTAATTAATGAAACAAACAGCAAGAGTTCAGTTTGCCCTTATTTCCCTAACATCCATCCACAGCAATTAAACCACTAACACATTTTTTTTTGCATCTGTAATGACATTTATTGACTAAACTGAAGACGTGTTTACGCCGAAAACCTTAAGCAAGAAATGTATTCGTGACTGCTCACATTCATGATGTCCTGACAAGCTAAAAAATGAGCTGCATTTCATTTGCCCAGGAAAAAAAAAGTCTAATGTATTTAAATGTGAACTGAGCGACGCTCGGATTGCATTTCTGCCCTGATTCTTTTGTATTTTGGTCTCTGTTTAGTGTGCATGAGTGGGAGAGAGAATGCATGTATGTAAGCATGAGTGCGAGTTGTGGAGCAGCGGGTGTTCAGCGGGAAAGTAATTTGTTTCGTGTAATCCTATTAATTTGAATGTAATCCTTTTATGATTAAGCCTCCAGAACATGTTCATATTAGACAAAGGGGAAGTTGAATTAATATTGAAAAAATGAAATTACATGAATAGATTCAATAAACCACTGGAATTGTAGATAATTTTTTGTAGCACATTTTAGCATACATTCTTAAATATGGTATTGAATTGAGGAATTTCAGAGAGAAACCTTTTTGAGGCTCAAAGCATGATTTTTATTTCATATTAACAGTGTAGTAACAAAGTATAGCAGCATAATAACAGTGACAGAGCCAGTGTACTACAGTGTCATTAGTAACGATACATACATATATATTTCTCTGTCTGTGTTTTAGGTGGTGATCATGAGGGACTACCATCATGAAAATGTTGTGGACATGTACAACAGTTACCTGGTGGGAGACGAGCTTTGGGTCGTCATGGAGTTCCTGGAGGGAGGGGCACTCACTGACATTGTGACTCACACCAGGTAACTGCTCAATGCACAAATGCTGAGGTAAACCATCAAGCTGTGTGATGCGGAGCTTGGAGGATGTAAGCTGTTGTTAGGGTTATAAAATTATAAAATATAAATTATAAAAGGACATTTTGAAAAACAGGATAATTATTTTGCTCAAGTAGTTAATAGACGTCAAACTCAACAACCAGGTGATCAGCATGTAAAGGTCCTGAGGCACGTTTTAACTTTTAAGTGATTAGTAAGATATTCCCTAAAAATGAATCACGGATTCAGCATTGCAAGAACCAGGTAAAAATTAACGTGTTACATCTCGTTTAAAGTTATTGTCCAGTCGAACACAGGCTTTTTAAACCTTTATTTTACCATGAAGGCTCATTGACACCATACTCTACTTAGGAAGAGAGACCTTGGCATTGAAGCAGGAATACAAGCTGCTAATACAGAGTCTATCAAAAGGAATCATCTGATTTCACAGTATCGTTCACTGGTAAAGATCAGAACACGTATTATAAGAAAGAACGGATTCACGAGTTTCACATGGCTGATGGCGGCTGCAGTGACTCCAGACATGCTCACAATAATGTGTGAGATGAGTTTGACTATCATATGGAGATGCGACCAGAGAAGGACACATTTAACTTTTGAACATTGTGAGTTGTATATGTAAAAGTTTATCTTCAGCCATGTATTTTAAAATGTCCCGTAAGTTTTTATGTCTATTACTTTAAAAAATCTAGCTTTTTGAAATTGGATGATTCGTTTTGATACACCCTGCATACTAAATGAAACATAAAGTGCAGCATATTTATTTACACATTGTTCAGCTGGTCATTAATGCAAATATCTAATCAGCAACTCGATGCATTTAGGCATGTACACGTGGTTTCGCACAGTTGTTGTCAGATGGGCTGACAACAACAACCAGAAACTTGTGATTTACTGGTTCACACACAAACATCTCTACATTTTACAGAAATTGGTTGAAAAAAAAATCTATTGAGTCCTACTTCAAGCAAGCGCCTTGTCAAACAGAGCACCTCTGGGATGTGGTGGAACCATATAATTGCTTAGTAAGAAAATGCATGTTCTGCAGATGTGTAAAATAAATAAAAACACTGCAGAGACAATCAGCTTCCTTCTCTATTGTTACCTAAGTTTCAAAGGACCTTATAGACAGACTTTGCTCCCTTCTAACAGAGCCAAGTTTACCTGTTTTTTATATGATGTCCATCCTCTCATCCAAGAAAACTAGCGTCATTCAAAAATGTGAACTCATCTTTATTTTTAATTATTTTATTTTTCAGTTCAATGGCTGTTTTCAGACTGTCTGAAAGAGTTAAAGTATCAGATTTTGAAGCATTATGTAATACTTTTATATAAAAGAAGAAATCAGGCCACAGCTTTGTGTGTGTCATTTGTGTTCGTTTTGACTGGTGAGATTGACGGAGAGAGAATCCACATGGGAGGGAAAAAGGTTTATGTCACCTTTTAAAGGGCGTGTTGTTCAGATGATGTTGCTGACATCAAATGGATTTTAATATAACTTAGCAAGCACTGGTGCGCAGTCGAAGTTCAATTTTTTTTATTTTATTTGTTGCAGCTGACACGAACAGGTGAATAATTTTGCAAGGCGCAGAGGAAGGACCGGCTGAGACGATACGATGCTCCGATAGTTTCAGGATTATCGTTCTCCAACTTTTCCAAATGGTTTCTGTGTTACTGAGTTGCGTTTCTAAGCTGCTGCCTCATTGTTTTAAGCTTACTTTGTGCTTGGTGTTTAATTACAGTCATTTGCGCGGAGTGTCAGCATTAGCGCTGCGCGGTGTCGGATGCTAATAACACGCTTTGGCGAGGCTGAGCACCGCTGCTGCTGTGAAGTATTTTGAACAGTCTCCCACACAGATGTTTGCTCGTTTGTGTGCTCGGTGCATGCATGAGAGAAAGTTTCACCACGAGTGCTTTTAAAAGTACTCACGGAAAGCTCATAAAACTGGATTTTAAACAGAATTTCTCTTTTTGATAAAGACTCACATACATTCACCCTGTAGGGTCAGTTGCTTTTTTTTTTTTTTTTTACCTTTTATTAATATTATCAGAAAAAGTTTGGAATAAAACTTAATAGATGTCCTTATAAAATGTAGATTGATTAGTATGCAGGCATAAAATAAAATCAGTGAGAAAATACCGCAGAAGGGCTTGAGCGGTGTATTTTCTTCATCAGTAATTTCTGCCATATTTGTCCAGGTGAAAGCCTGCTGCTATTTCTGTTAGGCTTTTTGTTGTGGAAATAACTGCTGCCTGCCTCGCGTTGTGCAAGCCTCATCAGCTTGCTGGCAGCAAACACACAAACGCACACACGCTCTGAGATTTATGGACACATGCGCGCTCAATTCTAACTCACACAGGCAAGTCTGCAGCGGGAGGAGAATGGGGGGTCTGCAGAACTATTTCAGTCACGTTCAGATTTCAATTATACTTTTAAAGTTGGGTAATGATCTGCACTTCGAGGGGATTTTTATCTAGTGTAAATGCAAAAGCATATGGGTTTGTGTGTGCAGCTGTGTGTGTGTGAGTATGAATGCCTTAGTGTTTGTGTGTGCACCTTTTGTCTGTGTGTAGGTGCATGTGTAATTCTCCTCCCTTTGACAACCTTTACAGGCTCATTAAAGTTGTTTTTCACTTTGTGAAACAATTTTCTATTTCACTGATCCTGCCTCCATGAGTGTGTGTGTGTGTGTGTGTGTGTGTGTGTGTGTGTGTGTGTGTGTGTGAGAGAGAGCTCATTTGTTTGTGTGTGTATGGGAGCGTAAGAGGTGATTCATTTTCACGTACGCGTCTCCATCCCATTCACTCCGAGTTAGCCGGTTGTTTTTCCATTAGCAGAAAGCTCATTTATCTCTTGTGATTGTAAAAGCATACATGTGTAACAATAAAATATGCTGCAATCTGTAGAGTGTGATTATATATGTTTAATATTATGAGCGTATGTGTAGCCCAAAGGGTTGTTTCTCATAATGTAAGTTTGCAAGTAAGTGCCCCAATAGCGGGAACGTTACACTGTATGATAAAGAGAAGTGTGCAGAAGGGTTGCAAGCATGTAACATCATACTGCAATGCATATACAGTATATGTGCATCTGCATCCATCTGTATCCTTAGTTTGGGGTTTAAAACAAGCGCGCTTCTTTGTGCACATGTATTGTATGATTGCAGATTAGAGCGCACACAAATAAGCACACAGCACAGCCCGGCCAGCTGGGTCTAGAGACGTTAATGTTCAGTGGAGCTGTGAGTTTCTACATGAACTCAGTGAGACGCGCAGCATCGCCCCCTCTCTCCATATGGGACCCTCCTGCCTGCTCGTAGCTAGAAACGCTGCAGGCCACAGTGGGATATTTTCAAACTGGATTTCTACTCCATATCCTCTATAGGATGACTCTCAAGTCTTAAAGCCAGTCATTTTTGTAGCTCAAAGAATAAAAGTCAGTTTTATTTATGAATAAATGTTTTCTCGCAATGCACAGCACATGGAGAAAGCACAGGCGACAAAAATGAGCTTACTGGATAAAAACAGATAGCACATTTATTTAAAAGATAAACTACAAATTGTGGAAATAAACAGTTAGCTATGAAAATAAATCTAATCTGATTAAATAAAATATTTCTGACAGGCCGTGTGTGTGTGTGTCTCCTTACAGGATGAACGAGGAGCAGATTGCTACGGTGTGTCTGTCGGTGTTGAAGGCTCTGTCCTACCTGCACACACAGGGCGTCATCCACCGTGACATTAAGAGCGACTCCATTCTCCTGACTAGCGATGGCAGAGTAAGTGCACGTGCATATTTCTATTCATCCATGCTCCTCTTGGGATGCTATCAAATTAGTCACTGCTTAAACAGTAATCCACTAAACCCCAGGTAATAATAACCTAAGCTGCTATTCTTTTTCACTGGTCTCACACACACACACACACACACACACACACACACACAGTCATTCAACACTCACTGACCTCCATGGGTGCCTGTCCTGCCGCTTGTCAACAGCCAATGCCAGAAACTCATCATCATCCATTACCGCCGTGCCCTAGTAATTAAATCCTGCTTAATGCCTCCTAACGAGTTGATAAGACATGATTAACTGAAGCTTAATTAAGTGCTAATATATGGGATTAGTGTCTTCTGACAAAGCTCTTGATCACAAGAGGTCAGTGCACTTCTGAACTAATATATTCTATTCTGTATGCCCACCAACCTGCTTAGTAGAGACTGGAACCATGTACTGTATATGTGTGTGTTTACAGATCAAGCTATCAGATTTTGGCTTTTGTGCCCAAGTTTCCAAAGAGGTACCCAAGAGGAAGTCCCTCGTGGGCACACCCTACTGGATGGCACCAGAGGTTATCTCAAGATTACCTTACGGGACTGAGGTGAGGACACATGCACAGAAATAACATTATTCTACTGAGGAGTTCAGGAGCATTTCCCTGTATATGTTATGCATGTATGTTTACTGTCCTGGCTGAATAGACTGAATGTTTTTGCGTGTTCAGGTGGACATCTGGTCTTTAGGCATTATGGTGATTGAGATGGTGGATGGAGAGCCCCCTTACTTCAATGAG
This sequence comes from Copadichromis virginalis, assembly GCF_057382275.1. Lineage (NCBI taxonomy): Eukaryota > Metazoa > Chordata > Actinopteri > Cichliformes > Cichlidae > Copadichromis > Copadichromis virginalis. Next base: position 4,574,886 of record NC_140632.1, on the reverse strand, counting down.
CCCCCTCTGCAGGCCATGAGAAGGATACGAGACAACCTGCCCCCACGGCTAAAGGAGTCCCATAAGGTAAGAAAAGTCGAAGGCGAGTTCTCAATAAGTAAACGGATCAGACTTTTGCCAACAGCAGAAGAAAATGTTCTTAGAGCTGTCAACTGTTTAGCTGTAAAAACGCATCTCTGTGTGACAGCTCACCAGTCACACCTCAGGTGCAGAGAAGTGCAAGGTAACATTTATGAACTTATATTACAAAAGTACTACAACTCTTTTATTTTTGAGACACATGGATCCTGTAAATATTCATATGAAGCTACGGGTATTTAATTAAATTAATAGGAAAGACTTCTACAAACAGCTGTAAGCAACAGACCAAAATTTCAGTTCATGTTAATGTGTTTTTTCTAACTCAGATTGCATTTATTGTGAGTATCATTACTCATTACATAACCTAAGACTGGTCTGTGTCTATGTATGAGTATGTAATAATGGATACACCAGAAATATGGCAGTTGTCATATCTGAACAAAATGGGAATTTCAGTAGTTTTAATCATAAACCAAAGTACTGAACTGTTAAGATTTTGGGTAGATCGTAGTGCTAATTCAAAGTAAAGTGAACACCAAAGCCATTACAATTCATTCTAATGGGGACAGAATTTGGTGAGCGGTTGCTGGAAATTGTTGGCAATTGCTAGTGTGAAATTAGCCACAAAGATGTAGTGCACCAAAAACCTCCTTGGCATTGCTTTGGTTTCTAGCAGATTGCTGTGGTTGCTTGTGCTTTGCATGGCAAGCGCTCCTCACCAAGTGGTGACGAAACTTTGAGAAGTGCAGTCGAAACTGGAAATGCGTTCGCCTTAAAATAAAAGTTTCCCTTTTTGAAAGGTGTTGATTGCAGTGGTACAACCTGTTCTCATGACAGTGCGTTGCAGGCTTTAATCTAATGACTCGTGTTGCTGTTTGTCCCTCGAAATGTCCTTAAAGACGGTTTTATATCAGTCGACACTCACGTGTACCAATTAAAAAACTCAATAATCTGCATTTGGAAGGTCGTGAACAAGTAAGTTGTGTTGCCTTTCAGGCGAGAGACCCAAGTTTGAGTCATACATGTCAATTCTTTTTACGCTTCATTTGTATAATATTCATGCATGTAATTCATCTAGCAGCTTTTAAAAACAAAAAGAAGCTCAGGAAGCTACCAAAATATCTTGGTTTCCATGGTGATGCCTCGCTGTTTTCTACAAAACGTACATGCTTCTGACACTATGTTTCCTATTGAAGTACATTACTAAAATGTTCATGTTCCCATGAACACAAAAAAAAACAGGAGACCACAGGAATACCAACAAATGCAAGGTTGTTTTTTTTGTGTCACAGCCTCTTTGTGATGACAGCAACGTCTGGCAAAAACACGACAACCAATCAGGGAAGACACATTTCCCACTAGCAATTGGAGGTTGCCGGTGGTTGCTGACTGGTCTAAAGTCATGTGTGACTGACCTAAATGTTCCCAAAGTTGATGAAGAGATCGACATCTGTGTTGTCACTAAAAGTGTGTGTGCGTGTGTTAATTTTACTGCTGTTTTTTTGGCTATGTTATACTCAAACCTAGCTAAGCAGATGAATTCAAACATTTGCTCACATCTCCAGGTGTCAACCGTGTTACGCTCCTTCCTGGACCTGATGCTGGTGAGGGAACCGTCCCAGAGAGCCACAGCGCAGGAGCTCCTCCAGCACCCCTTCCTAAAGCTCTCGGGACCCCCTTCCTGTATCGTTCCCCTCATGAGACACTACCGCCATCGCTGACCTGCTGACTCAAACCCCAGCCCTCTCCTCCACTAAAAACATTCACATAAACACACTACCAGGGTGGCACTGCCCTCACCCAGCCAAAACACCCCACTGCTTGGTGGTGTGCCACCAACTTTCACACCTGTAACCGTGAAGTAGATTAGCTAGAGGAATATCTAAGACATACATTAATAAAAAAAATTAAAAAACACAAGACAAAGCAAAGAAGAAAAAAACTATTGAAACCATGAACTGGAGTAGAAGAGCGTAATGTGCCAGAGGAAACTCTAGACATCCAGTAAACTAAGCAGACTGCCTCGCCCTGCTGCAGTCTTCTTTCTTCCCAGACTGTAAGTCTTCAGCGCCATGTAGACTTGTTGTAGCCATCCAGAGCTTCTCAGAGGGGGTGTGACAACATGGAAGGACCCAAAGCGACCAGCGTGCTGCTCCAGACCCGAGCAGCAGAGGGCAGAACAATCAGTGTGAAGAGAGAGCGGGTTTTTGACTGGTCACGACTGTTTACCGCGTCGTCGGTTCATCATAAGGAGCGCAGGCTGCTGCTCAGAGACGAGCTCTCTCGCATCTCTTGTCACACACTAACAGTGAAAATGTATTTTAGAGAAACCTGTAAGTTTTTCTGTACAGTTTTGATAACTTGCAGTATTTTATCGTGTCGTAACCATTGTGATATGAGCGGTATTAAATAGAGTTTCTGCAGAGATCTTTCCTACTGTTTATAATCCAATTTTTGCTTAAAGATATAAGAGATATCCCAAATAAACCCACCTAAAACCTGTTACTAAAAAAAATACTAAATATATTTATTATCTTACATTTGTAGACAGAACTTCCATTAAATGTTGGGAAAAAAGGGTAATGTCAGAATTTTGTATGACATTTTCAAATATTTATTTATTTATTGGAACTGAAGGTATATTTTTTTGGTAGTGTGGCCTTCTTTTGTTTGGTTTTTCTTTTTGGGTTTTTTTTGTTAGGTTTTGACTTCAATTTCTAAGAGCGCATTTGGCAGACAGTCGGTTTATCATCCAAGCAATACCCCAGACCTGCTGTATTTATGAATCCATGACGCCCTGTATTTATGATACTGTAACAACATCATGCATTTAAATGTAGCACAGACTGAGTGGATTTGAGAAAGGAAAGAAAAAAAACTAGCTTCACGCAGACTTGTTTTTTTTTTTTATATTAGCAGTCTCACTGTGTTTCTTTCTTAATGCCAAAGAGGCGCCTGTCCAAGACGCCTCCCTACCGCACAGAGTTTAGGATGCTGATAAAAGGTTTTCTGCTCACATCCTCGCTGTCATCATCTCACTCCTTATCCCACCTCAGTCAGTCAGACACACACACTCGCTATCACCGGAGCTTTGCTGCCATTCTCATCTCTAGTTTGGACCAGGAGAACAGTGTTATCCCCTTCCCTGTTTTTACCCATCATTCACTGTGATATGTAAATATGACTGTGTGTACGTGAGCCTGTGCGTCTGCGTATGTCAAAGAGCAAAAGAGGTGGAGAGGTGTTTATCTCTACAGCATCTGAAAGTGTGTGTGTGCGTGTGTGTGTTTGTGCGTGCGCTGCTGGCTAAGCCTTGACAGTGAGTCAAGATTTGAATGAGTAAACACTTATCTGTGGTGTTGGCTTGTATAGTGATATTGCATGTTTGTTATCAGTGAAGCTGGTTTCAATTAAAAAAAAAAAAAAAACACCCATAAAAACATCAAGATGTGTTGCATGGATTTTTCCTTCATCACCTTATTATGCAGTCGTCTCTTCTTCTTTTGTTTTTTTAACAGCACACTGTCAGAATATCCTAAAGAGGTCTTTTCAATCATCAACAGTTTATTTTCTCTTTGTTGTTTTTGGGTTCTCATTTCCAACAATTTCACCTGTATTTCACCTCCGAACACAGAAGCAAAAAAAGACACATTCATGGATCAGTGTTGCCATAATATATTAGGTTATTTCTCTCTCTTCCCTCTAAGCCATTTCCCTCTGAAACACCATAATGGGATATTGATTTAGCTCGGACAGAGAATGGAGCTTCTTTCTCACAGGAAGATCGACAGTGGTCTAGTAAATAAAAACACAGCTACCTGGGCCACTGAGAGTATCAGTGAGGATGACACCAGCTTGTAGAGTCAATGTTTGAGTTAGTGGAAAACACTCATCTGTTCCAAACACAACTTTTGTGTGTGAGTGTGTGTTTGTTTGTTAGTTTTCTAAACAACCTTTGGGAGGTATTTGAAATAGTTTGTGTCTTTAAATGGAATGATTTGTAATGAAGCAATAAAAAACAGATTATTTAAATGTGTTTATATACCATAACAGGCCTGCCAAAGTTGTTAGACCACCTTTGGGCTAGTTCCTGCTGCTGTAGGGTCTCAAGGATTGACACACACACATGCAGCTCTTATTGGGATATTTTTGTTTTATGTTATGTTTTTTTTTAATATTATTAGAAGATTTAAAATCTTTTGATTCATTACTTAGAATTTTTTTAATAATATACTGAAAACAATAATGTACATGTATCTATCTTTGCAGCTCATAAAGGAGAGGCAGAGATTTGCACTGGTTTCTGTAATGTACTGTCCTCCCTGCATTCAGTGTTGTTGTAGGCTAATAAGGTCACGGCCTCAGGTGTAGTGCATGCAGGTTACCTGGTGTTGCTCACTGGACTGGATATGAACTAAACCCTTTTTAACAGCTATGATGCCATCTCCTTATGACGCCCGAACAAGTAAAACTAAAGGGATATGCCCAAATCAAGGAATTTTTTAGGCCTTTTTCACGCGTGAGACTTGTCTGTAGCTAATAAAAGCTGAAGAAAATCGCAGCTTGCCGACCTTCGACAGTAAAAGTCCAACTGGAAAACTTGGAATTTCCTCCAGAATAAAAGAAGACAGGCGGAAGATCGTGGCTGCAGTTTTTGAGAGTTTGTGAAGCTCAGCAACAGGTGAGTTTTCCTCAGTTGTTGTTAGCATGTAGCTTTGTAGCAGAATGAAGGCCGGATGCTAACTTTTTAGAAGCGTCAACAGCTAATTGAAAATATGTATGTCAAAGTAAAGCATTCCTATCTGTGTTAACAAGCACAGATATCCTGCTTTGTGTTACCCGTCATGTAGTGGTTGAATTTAAAAAGCTTATTCGAGGTTAAACAGGGTAAATTCTCTGTCTATGTGATGCTCTTTTGTACAGTATGTTAAGCTCAGGTTGCTAATGCTAACACTTAACGTAGCCGCACAATCATGGTACCTCTTTGTAGGCCTACGGGGGATTTAAGGTTAATGTTTTAATAAATGCATAAATAAATACATCCAAAAATCTATGATTTTTTTTTAAAATTAAAAGTATATGCTTCGATTGCTATTTGTTACAATATGTGTCAACTTACTTTTTTCTAATGAGTAAGTTATTCTAACATGAAGATAAGTAAAACAATGTAATATAAAACAATGTAACAGATGTCTTGAGCTATACCTGGCTTCTTTATATTTTCCTTGAAAAATTAGAAATATTGAAATGAAAACATAAATGAACGTTCTTAGGTAGCTTTCTTTTGCTGTCCTTCAGCAGTCTTTAACAATAGTTCTCCAGGTTTCTTTTGTTCTGTTCTCTCAGGATGACCCCACACTGCTTCAGTAATGTCAGGGTGCAGTTCTCTAGAGAGGCCAGTCCATGACTGATATTGTTCCACTGTGTGTGTTTTTTATTCAGGTATGCTTTTACTGCACTGAATGAAAATGAAGCTATTGCCAGTAGCAGTCAGGTACAAAGACTGGACTGAATGGGATTAAAAAAGCAGCAAAAGCCCAAAGAAAACCTTTGAAAGATCTTCCTGCTATTGCTCAAGATCACTTTGATTATCAATTAAATCTACAGTGCTTAACAAAATTATTTGACAACCTATCATTAAAAAAACAACAACATTTTCCAAATCTAATCAGAAACTTTTCATATTATTTATTAGGCAAATAACAAACAAAATTCATATTTATACCCAAATTTGAGCTGGCACACTGAACTCCAGTATACCATTCAACCAATGGCATCTCCATCAAAAATGTTAATATACTTCACTATTTTTTTTCTTCATTTTTGTAAACCAACAATTTATAAATTCACAGATAACAACAATAATTGTATTTTGGCATATATATATATATATATATATATATATATATATATATATATGGTGGTGGCTAACCAACCGGACATAGTGGTGGTAGACAAACAGAAGAAGATGGCCGTAGTGATCGATGTAGCGGTTCCGAATGACAGCAGTATCAGGAAGAAGGAACACGAGAAGCTGGAGAAATACCAAGGGCTCAGAGAAGAGCTCGAGAGGATGTGGAGGGTGAAGGTAACGGTGGTCCCCGTGGTAATCGGAGCACTAGGTGCGGTGACTCCCAAGCTAGGCGAGTGGCTCCAGCAGATCCCGGGAATAACATCGGAGATCTCTGTCCAGAAGAGCGCAGTCCTGGGAACAGCTAAGATACTGCGCAGGACACTCAAGCTCCCAGGCCTCTGGTAGAGGACCCGAGCTTGAAGGATAAACCACCCGCAGGGGCGTGCTGGGTGTTTTTATTTATATATATATATATATATATATACACATACACACACACACACACACACACACACACACACACACACACACACACACACACACACACACACACACGTGTGTGTGGTGTGAAAATTGACTTTGAAAGTTCAGTAAGTTAAAACAATACATTTCAAATGTCAAAGGAGCTCACAAATTTTTAAGTTAATAACATTTTTGAGTGAAATTAAGCTGACACACAGCTTTATACTTTTAATAAATTTGAGGATTTAAGTTTCCAGTAGTTAGTCTGATTGAGAGGACATCTACTTTGATGAGTTACAACCGAGGATGATGTATAACATCCATGCCGCTGAAACAAATCGGTGTAGAAGACACAAATGTCCTATTTATTTTCAATTAAACAAAACCCAGTGTCAAAATCAATACCTCATCCCAGCAGCGTCTCCTCAGACGGGTGCATCAGTCAATTTTTCTCAGTCACCTTATTTCATTCATCCTTTTTTTGTCTTATTCACCAAAAGATAGGAAATAAAATAGTGATTTATTTTTTCATTAGAGCTGAAAGAATGAGACTTTGTGCTTTTAACACTGTAGTAGATAATAGTGGAAGTAGTTTGACAAAGGAGTAGACGTGAGTCCAGCAATTTATTTAGAACGAAACAGAAGAGTACGGCACAGGATTGCATCAGCAGAAGTTTATGCATAGAATTTGATTCTGAAAATAATTTACATATATTTATAGTTTTTTTTTTCCCTTTAGTAACCTCATTTTCATAAACACACATCTCATCATTCAGTGAAATTCCTCGCTGTTTAGTACATAGTTTGTGTCAGATGGATGCATTTCTTTCTGCCTCTTGATATGTTCTGTACGTCGGTGCGGACATCAGATTTGCTGAAGTCAAAGCAAAAACTTTGAATGCCACTGTACTGCACACTACAAGACTGTCAACACTATGGTTGCATTCAAAATGTAATAATAATAAGAGGATTGGCTAAAAAAAAATATATGAAGGTAAGCTTATACAGAACCAACAGGAGAGAACTGAAATAATTTATCAGCCATTCCGGGAAGAGAAAGAGAGAAGAAGGTGGAAAGACAGCAGAAGCAGAAATTTCAGACATTTCTTTCAAAGACAAGTTGAATAAGATTAGGCAGAAGTGACCAACTATGATCCAGTGACGCGATGACTTTAAAAAAACAAACATACTATAACTTAGAGAGGTCTGAATAAAATTAGTTATTTTCATAAAAGCTTTACTTTTTTTTCTTATTTTAATTAAAACTCTAAGCAGATTCTAGACCAAGATTTAATTCAGTAGCCGGTGAAATTATTGTTTGTTTTTTTTTGGTGGGTTTACACTCCCAGCTAAATCCATGACAGCTCCCCCCTCCCCAAACTGTCCCATTAATTTATGTTTCAGCTTTTCAAAAGTTCTTGTGGGCAGTACATGCTACACATTTATCAATCGAGGATTCAGCCCAGTGCGGGGGTCACGATTCTCTGTGGTATTAGAGGCCTGGAACAACAAGGAGACAAAGTCTGTCATCAGGTTAGCTTCGGAGAGAGCCGAGGGGAGCCGCTGCTGTGCCGGTTCACTACATGTTCTTGTACATGGAGCGATCTCTGGGGAGCTGGGGCTGAGCCGCTGTCAGCTTGAGGTGAAAGTGGTAGATTGTGAGGATGATGACGATTATTAGGCCCAGAATGAGGCCCAAGATAAGGGGGAGGGTCTCCTCCAGGCGCTCCCGCTGGTCTGTGATGCATTTGTAGGCTGCAGAAAGTAGAATGATACACAGTCTGTATGAGAAGGTGATCGAACGTGACTTACAAAGGGCAAAGATGGTGTGTAGATTATTTCAGAACTTATTTGTATTGCATGCTGGATGATATTTTTTTATACCTGAACTATATTGTTATACATAATATCAGGGTATTCTTTTATTCTATTCAGATTTAAGGCTGAACTTCATTTAGTTGTGTGAGTTATATACTTTTCAATGACAATAAATTGAATGCAGTCTAATCAGATGATTGTTTTCTTGATGAACTGAGTTTATTGTCTGGAAAGATTAAATTACCAGAAAAGACTGAGACTTGAACCAGTCAACATATTAGCATTTTTGCTTAGAGGTGACTCAGAGCTGTTTGATTTTCTGTCGTCACTTAGATAACTTTGGATGTTCTTGAAATGCATTAATGTCCTTCAACCTTTCTGCTTGTAGTTGTTGACATGAAGGAGACACACACGTGGCATCTCACAAGTTTAGTCAAGCATCTCTGTTCTCTGGACTTTTTCTCAGGGTGGCTGTAGCTCAGAAGGTAGAGCAGGCCATCTATTTATTGGAAGGTTGCTGGTTCAATGCCTGGTTGTGTTCATCGGGTTTGTTCTACTTATGTGCAACACAAGGTAGAATTCTAATATTTCAACAAAATTAACAGTTTTGTTTTTTGTTATTCTTTTTTTGCACAATTGTTGTGATGATCACAATAAGTCATATCTCTTTTGGTTAGACTTTTTTTTTCTCTTTTGTGCATTTTATAGTTTGATACACTGGTGTTTGTGGGAGTGGGATAGGACACCTAAGCCATCATTGGATGTACAGTATGTATATGGGGGTTAAAGTTGAAGGTGCTTCTCCCCGTGGACAGCAGTTATACACACTAGGAGAAAGGCAGTGAAGCATTGCACAGCCTAGTTTACAGCAGCTAAGGGACAAATGATTCTTACAAGGTGATTGGACAGAGAGGTGAGTACGTCTATAAAAGCTGCATTCAGGGCAAGGATATGACTGCACTCATAAACTCCTAATGACCCCCCCCCCCCCACCCCCTTTTTTCTCTCTCTCCCCCTCTCTGCATCTCTTGTGTCCCCACCTCCTCTTTTTCCTCTTGTCACCCTGGCGCCTTCTCTGCAGCCCTCATACTGCAGCAATAACACCCCCCAGAGAGCTCTGTTTGCGAGTCAGCAAGAGAGACGTACAGCTGTAGCACTCTGAACCCCCAGGATTTCTCATTATCATCATCATCATCTCTGTTGTTCCACAAAATGTGTGACCAGAAAAGCATGATAGTGTGTGTGGCAGCAATCGGGCAGTTTTTCGTCAAAGGGGTTTTCTGTTGTGCTCTTACGTTCACTGAACATGAAGTCAGATGCGATGTCAAAGGGCTGGATCTGGATGTCATACATGGAAACGGTGATGCCCTTCTGGTGGTCACTTGAGATAAGAGTGAGGGTCTGCTGTGCCGTGCACACATAGGAGCGCCCGGCAGGGGTCACCAGGGCTGACAGCCGGTGGGTGCTGGCTGTGTGCTTCCCAGCTGGAGAGAAATGAAAAGGGGGGGGGGGGGGGGGGCGTGTTGTGAGTGGAATGTGAAGGAGGACATTATGATGCAACCAACACTAAGGTGCTTGTGTATGTAACTGACCTCTGGTTTAATGTAGAAAGGATATCCAAGTTAATAACTTGAAACATTCAAAGTATAATATAGGTGGCTCCTGTTGAAATTCTCCAAAATAAAATGTATTGAGTAACGAACAAAGTCTATTGGGGAGTAATTGTTTTTTGGAAGAGGTCCGATTTATTCATCCGGTTTTGTTTTTTTTCTCACTCAGTTGTTTAAAAAAATAAAAATGTGTAATCTCAGCTAAAAGTCACAGGGTGAAAAAATAAAAAATAATTAAAAATCTAAATTAATTTAGCTAAAACTCTTAATTGATGTTGGTGGGCGAAACTCCTACATTCCTACACGAATCAGCCTCTAATTCCAGCTTAATGCTGCTGGGAAATGAATGAGGGGAAGTTGCGCGATGGAAATTGCTGAGTCTGAGACTCACGGTTGTATGCGTTGATGAAATGCGATGTCTCCGAGGTGTCGTAGACGAACTGAACCTTGCTAATCTTCCACACCTCGATGCCCTTGTCACGGAATTCCTGCAACACACGGGGAGACATAAACACTCACGCACACATGCGTCAAACGACGGGAAAGGTGATTTGGCCTGCGCTCGCGAAAAACTGAGTTACTCGATTTTTTTTAAAAGACTTTTGTGTTGAAATCTTTGGGAAATTACCAAATTCTGATACATTTGTTAAATTTACTGGGAACGTTTATTTTAAACCAGAACCAGTAGATTTAATTATATTTAAATCACGGGATTTGCACTAATTTTACACAGGCTACGCGCTGTTTCTGCGTGTCAAAATAATGTAATTGGCAGCCAATTTGTGAATGCACGCATTTTCTTAAGACTTATGGGGATATTTTGGTTACATTTCATGTAGTGTAGATACATTATTTTCGTTTACTCGCCTTGGAAAAGTAGATGCGGAGGATGTAGGCGTTGTTCTTCCAGGTTATGTGGATCTCTGACTCGGTGCTCTCACATTTCCCCTCGATTTCTGCGCCACGGGGGAGAGTGAACGACGCCTGCTCGGTGATCAGCTGCAAAAACATTCAGCAAGCGTCAAGGTGGCAAATAGCGGACTGAGTTTCCAATGAAAGAAAGCATTATCTGTGCGCCAGATTGCACTGTAGTGGTATATAATACAACTGCATGATTCTGAATTTTTTTTTAAAATTAATTTTAATCTCTTTTAAATGTTTCGAAAAGTTTGCTGTTATCCGTTCTTTATAACTGGACTCATAAGAGAGAGGTCAGCATTTTGCGCACAGCCGTGGGTCACAAACGCATATTTTAAATTTATCGTAGGCCTAAATTTATTTAAAGTAACTCTTTCTTCTTAACAGGAGTTTAAAGAAATCACATTGAATACAATGTAAATATTTTACATCTTAAAAATCCCGTTTCCGATGTTTCGATCCGTTTTACGCACAAACCAAAACGTTTAATTTTAAGCGGGTTTCTCTCATTCCTGAAGCATGCGTTGTATTAAAATTCAGTGGGGATTCCTTACGTCTATCCCGTTGAGTGCAAGCACGTCATATGGCACGAGGAATTTTACAGCGAACTCCACCATGAGACATGTTGTGCCGTTCTCTCGAACCGCGAAGATGGCTTTGTCTGGGTTGTTGGAGAGACCGGACAGGTTTTCACCTTCCTGCTCAGCCAGCACCACGGACAGCGCCAGCACACCTGACGACAAGAACAGAGGAGGTGAGCCTGGTGACAAATGGCTCGCAGACACACTCACGCACACATTTGGGCCACCCCTGAAAACATGCAGAATCAGCAGAATCTGCGTCGTAAACGACTGGAGTTTAAGCTGAAGCCACCTGGCATCTTTTAGATCACCTCGGTTTCTGGTGACAAAGTCAAAAACGGGTTAAAAAACCGAGAGTGAAGTCTGCAGTATCAGGGGAGCAACAGCACATCACGGACTGCAGTAAGAACAGCCTCAGGAAGTGACAAAACTACAACTCTTCTTACATTTGAAGCTCTTTTTTTCCCACCCAAATGAGGAGATAAATAATGGGTGAAATACGCCAACTCATGGAAATATAAGAGCACGCGCGCACACGGAGCCAGTAGTGGCCAGACACAAGCAGTGCACGTGCACGCCCATACACTTACACACACTGCAGTAAGGAGTCACGACAGCTTCACACACACTTTCTTACCAAACACAGTGAACAGCAAAAGTCGGGCGCTCTCCGTGGTGCTGAAACCGAGACGTCCCATCGCTACCAGCTTCCCCGGAGCAGGAAAAAGAGCGGGGGCTAAGTGACTGGGCAGCCGGTGCTGAACCCGCGAAAAGAAAAGAGAGAAAGGAAGGCAGTGAGGGGAGGGAGAGAGAAAATGACAAAAAGAGAGAGCGAGAGAGAGAAATGGGGGGTGGGGAGAGAGAAAGAGAGGAGGATTGCCTCTTCTCAGCGCCAAGAAGTCACGCTCAAATCATCGTGAATGCTGCAGGAAAGAAAAAAAAGTCTCCAGGTTGGGCGTGAGATCCGGTTTGCGCCGCAAAAGCTGCCCGGCACCGAGGAGTTCTGGCTATCCAAACCGACCTCTCCTTTCAAGGTTGACAGGCTTTAACCCAGCGACAGCCTCTGCACGTTATTAACGTCACGAAGAATGATCCCTCTTTTTTTTTTTTTTTTTTTTTTTTTTTTAAAGGAAAGAAAAAGTCGCTTAAGTTAAAAATGATCGCGGCATGCAGTGTCAGTTATTCCCGCAGTGCTGTGGTATCCATGTCTGTGGTAAAGCGACTGCAGGTTGGGGTTGAAATGATGGATGTCTGGAGGGAAACACCGACAAAACCTCTCCCCCTCCTCCCTCTCTCACTATCTCAAACTCCACTTGTGCAAGGTTGAAGCCAAGTGCGTTTGAGAGCGAGAGCTACAAAACGCTCATAATGAGATTATCACTCTTTCTCTGCCAAAATAAGAGGGGTGTGAACCCGGCACCGGAATCAGTACAGCACTTAGCTTTCTCTAACTTTACACAAGGATGATTTTGAACCCACAAGATCAGAGAAAAATCTGCGCTTATTGACCTTATGGAATTAGGGCAAAGTGTGAATAAATGTTTTATGTAACACTCACTACCACAAACCTTATCGAGGGTAGATGCCACACAGACGCATAGACATCAGATTTAGACTTTATTTGATGTTAAGGTGTACTGGAAGATACAGAAAAATCTCACAGCACAACAAGCTTATGCTATACATAAATAATACATATTGTGTATGGCACATCACCTCTTCACCTTTGATGAACACTCCACCTACTTTAAAGGGAGTGGCATATAACACCGGACAAAGTTCCAACCATATACTGACACTACAGCATACACAGTCGTAAGGCTGCGAGGTACTACGCAAACAGTTTGATTCATTTGTACTTTAAATATGGGTGTAAATGTAAAACTTTAGTAGCATGGATTTATTGTTTCCACTCCAAACGGAGTAGATCAAAGATGAATGCGTTCTGGTAACTCTCACGGAAATTACCGGAGTTTTGAAAGTCATGTCTAAACGATCTTTGTGGGAATCCGTTCCTAAAGTAACGCGGGCAAACACGCTTTTTAAGCGTTTGTTTTTCTCACATGAAAGTCAAACTCGCACTTGACGGAGCTGATGCTGTCGATGCTGGCTTTGCTGTCGACCTGGGGATGTTTTTTAACAGCCTGTGGAAAAGTTTCTGATCGCGGAATCCGCATTGAAAATGCCGTCGGATCCTGTTCCAGCTCTTTCGCATCCTTTTCAAACTCCGGGAAAGTAAAGCGGCGCAACATTTTGTTGCTCAATACAGAGAAAGTCGCGGCTGCAGATGAGGCAGTCGGTGCCTGGGGAGGTTCAGCCTTGCCGGGAGACCTTTCGCGCCTCCTCACGGTTCTAGATTTACGCAAAGGGACCAGAGTGCGCTCAGGAGGTGCGGGGCTGAGCATGCTGGTTGGCAGGCTGCACCTTTTCTTATAATAGCTGTCGGGAAATCTGTGTAGACCGAAGTCTAACATTTTGGTTCGTTCTGTTGCCAACTCATTCTCACTTTTGTTGGCAAGAATGGGGGTCATTAAAATGCCCAGAGCAGAGGGCGCGCTGGGTCTGTGGCTGTTTCTGCTGGGCCGAGGCGAGAACAGTGTGGATCTTTGAGCCTCACAGCCCATCGTTAGAGGGGGGAGGGGGTCATCTGAGGTGGTCGGCCTTCCCTCGGTTTTCGGATGCTTAAGGTTGGGAGAAATACAAGGACGGGGTGCAAGGGTCGAGACTTCAGAGAGGACCAGATCAGGTGGAGGCGAGGAGGCGCCTTCGTTCTCCGTTTCAAACTCCTCTATCGAGTTCATGGATGGCAACCCGCTCCGCTTTATCCGCGGGATTGGCTGCCGGGTGCAGTTTGGAGCCAATAGGCAATGAGCATGATTACACGCTCGGAGGACCTCCAGTCTGTCTGCTAAATGTCCAACCTTCTTCTCCAGCTCGCCGGGTCGCAGCTGCGCACTTCCACGAGCGCCTCCGTCCTCGCGGCCCTTTTTGGAATTGTTGGTGAGAGCGCAGATGCATTCAGTGTGACCAAGAAACTTTGCCACTCCAATAGCAGAGTTTCCAACTTTGTTTTGTCGGTCTATCTGAAGACCCAGCCTCTTGAAAGCTCTCACCAAAAACTCGACAACGTGCGCGTGACCTGCCACCGCGGCGTACATGAGCGCTGTGTTTCCCCACGAGTCTACAATCTCCGGGTCCGCGCTGTTTCGGACCAGGATCTTCACCGCGTCCAGGTGTCCCTGCTCACAGGCGTGACTGAGCGCTGTGCGCCCGTTTCCGTCCCGACAGTTGACGCTGGCGCCTCTGTGCAGCAGGAGCTCTGCAAACTTACACCGAGCCTGGGCATCGGGCAGCAAGACAGAGGAGATGAGGGGAGTCTGTGCGCCCTCCGTTTTGGAGTCCACGATTTCCCCATCCAGCGCATCCAGAACAAACCGGGCCAGGTGGACTTTATCCTTGGAGATCGCATCCAGGAGGATCTTGGTGCCTGTTTTCCCGTTAGACTTCCCGGGAGCTTTTAGCATGTTTATTAGAAGATTATTATCCAATAAGTTTATTAAAATTTATTTACGAAAACTCATCTTTCTATTAGTAGAGCAGGTTTGGAAAACCTCTTTCCCCCCAACGATTGCTGACAAACAAAGCCTCCACCCTAATTTTATAGTGAAAGGGAAGCTACGGAGGAGTTGCCGGGCAACGCAAACATAATTAGCCTACCACGCTTTGTTCTTCTTTTCTAATGGAAATACTTTGTTTACAATGACATAAAAAAGAGCGTCAGCACTGGAGCCGCCTGTGTTCAAGAGAGGACCTGGCTTATCAATTCACTTGTTGAATGTGATGAGACAGCAGTGGTTATTATTTGTGGGGGGGGCGTGGGTGGTGTGCTTGTGCCCTACAGTGTGCTTTAGAACACAATTATCAAATCAGAGAAGATGAATAATCCACATTACAGCCGGGAGAGTATATGGTAGCATCTGAATGAATCACATTTTCAGTGACATCATTGGTGCAGCTTAACTACAAAATTGGCAGCACGATGTTTCAGCATTCCAACTAACAAAACATGCTTACCTCACACCCCTGATATACGTCTTCCTCTGGCCTGCAGTGTTTTCTACTATCCTCGATTGTTTTTGTGCAATGTTTCTCATGTAAAACTGTAAAAAAGCTAAGCAAACAAAAGAAACCATTTTCTTTCTGCAAAGTTTCACTATGACTGCAGAAAGACTGCAGGGCTGGTGGTGGTTATAGTGTGACAGCATGTTAACATTTATGGTGCCCTCCTCAGATGAGCTGCACAAATGACTGCATGGTTGGGAGAAAATTTATTTATTTAGGTTTGGGTAACTTGGGCGCAATATTATTAGTGTTGTGTAATACTGTAAATTTAGGTCCATCCATCCATCCATTCGCTTCCGCTTATCCTTTTCAGGGTCGCGGGGGGCGCTGGAGCCTATCCCAGCTGTCATAGGGCGAGAGGCAGGGTACACCCTGGACAGGTCGCCAGTCTGTCGCAGGACCAACACACAGGGACAGACAACCATTCACACTCACATTCACTCGCACATTCACACCTAGTGACAATTTGGATTAATCAATTAACCTATCCCCAAAAACCAGGTAAATACAGGACCAGTGTTGCTGACGCCAATAATAATTTTAACTTATAAAGGCAGCTTATGTAGGTGAGAGCAGTGTGTCGTAACTTATGAGGAATCCACATCATTTCCAAATTCTGAACATTAATGACACTAAATCCCTGCACTTTTTACTTTCCACTTTAGTTAATACAACAAAACACACCTTTCAGATTTTCATGTATTTTAAAACTGGAGCCCTGCAATGTAAATGTGCCCATCTTTAAAGCACTTTAGGTCGACTGTTTTTAAATGTGTTAATAATAAATAAAAAAGGCTTGATTTAGCAAAAACAGGTTCAGGCATTTTTCGTAATGAATGTTTGAGGTGTTTTTTCATTCCACCAAAAAAGAAGATAGGATCGATACTAGTATGAATCCAATACTAATACCTGCGTTGATATTGACACTATCGCTATTTGAATCAATGCACTTTTATGTATACACTTTGCATACTGCAAGGAAAAAGCT
Source organism: Copadichromis virginalis (assembly GCF_057382275.1). Taxonomy (NCBI): domain Eukaryota; kingdom Metazoa; phylum Chordata; class Actinopteri; order Cichliformes; family Cichlidae; genus Copadichromis; species Copadichromis virginalis. The sequence goes on along the minus strand of NC_140632.1, from coordinate 4,558,452 downwards.
ATTTAGTTCTTTTATATTCAAGCCCAGGCAGACAACTCTACAGCTAATATTTTGAAAACCAGGCAAGCGTAATGTCTTTATATTTATACTTACACTTTCCTAGTCTAACAGACTACTCAAAGTAGCTTTAAGTAGCAAATCACAATTAACTATGATGCTTTATTCTGCTTTATCTACCTCACATCTACTATCAATTTAGAATCACTACTTATTCTAACATGCATGGCTTTGAAGGAAATCGGTGTACATAAAGGAAACACAGGGAAAACATGCTAATCTCACTCAGCCAGCATTTGAGCCAGGAACCTTCTTGCTGCTGCACGGCAACAGCGTTAATCACTCTACTATTTAATTCAATGCAGTTCAAATTGTATTTATATAGTTCACAACAACTGTCACATCGAGGTGGTTAATATTGTAAGGTAAAGTGAGCCATCTGCCCTGGGGCATTTTGGGGGGGGGGGGGTTAAGGAGAGAGCAGACGGATACATGACAAATGACACTATGGATACGTTGGATAAACAGAAGTACACGCCTGGGGAAATGTACATGATTTTAGCAGTACTGTACTTTTTCCCCCCAATTGGAAATATTTTATTTCCCTCAAATTCAACAAGGTTAGGTCAAACACAGAGTACGTTCTGAGGAAAACACAAATGAGCCACGTAATTATGTCCCATTTTACACCTGGATTTATTGAGACACATACTATAAAACAGTATTAAAGGAGCTGGATAACAACAGTATTTTCATTGCTATAAGTTCAACAGTACAATATAAATACAAAAACACGCACAGAATGTCTGTCGACAAGCTACAATTCAAATAGAAAATAAAGGAGATACAGTAGAAACTGAGGAAATGAAATCAGTGATGTTGCTCTGCAAAAATAATCTGCTTTTTTGACAAACTCGAGAGCCAAAGGTTACATGTAAATCACACAACAGAAACATTCAACTAGTGCAAAAAAAGCTTCTAACATAATCATCTTAAACTACACATTATCTAATATATAATATATATTCATTTATTTATATATACTTTCATATAAATAACCCCTTAATTTGGCATTTTATCATTCATAAAATAATTTAAACATCCTAACAGACACCGAGTGGCACATTTGAAAGCGATGGAATAAAATTTAAAAGCACTTTTACTCATTTATCTCTACACTAGATATGTGGTGAGAGCTTTATATCGTGTTGTGTGGTGCAGTATAAGGGCAGACTGGAAAACAAGAAAAGAAAAAGAACAAACTCAAAAACAAAACAATGGTTGATCATTTTTCCCTCACCCAGCAGACCCACTCAATCCCCAAGCCCTTAAATGGCAGAACACAACTGGTCCAAAAGTAAATTAAACTACATACATTCCAGTATATACAAGAATATCCCGTCTACCCTTTACATATAACACAGCAGAATAAAACAGGGGAAAAAAAACAAACAAACAAAACTTTTTAAAAAAGGCCAAAATACCCATAGGTGCCTTTATCCTTAATGTTTTTATATCATTACATGACTTTTTTGTCAGTTTAGTCAATGTTAGTGTTAAATTATAACAGTACTGCACATCACACTTTTAATTCTCTGCAGAGGCATCAGGGCACAGTACCACCACCTCCAACATCACCTCTGTAACATCGTTAGGAAGGGAACCTGCTGTAGACAGGAGTGAACACCAGAGACTTCTACGAATCTGTTATTCGGTCCACCCTCCTATAGCCAGAGCAGGACAGGGAAACTGCGAGGTTTACAAGCTGAGGGTGCTCAGGTGCAGTCAAGAATCTATAAAGGGAGCACTAGCATTCAACAATGCTGTAATAATGACAAGACAAAGAGACGGCTGCCAGCCAAAGTCAGATAGAGGAATGGGCGACAGCAAGTGTGGAATACCGTTTACTGTTACAGCTATGAGGGAATTATCTTGTTTGCATAGTGTACGTAGAGTACCAAAAGTATTGCAGTTTAAACTGTACTCATGGAAACGAGTAAAATACATGTAAATGTAATTTCCAAGTGCAAAAGAAGCACAGCTATTAAACCATCTCATGAGTACCTAAAATTAAAGTAAGTGAAACAAAAAAATTTGATTGAGGGATTAGCATGTATTCCCTGTGATCCCTTTATAGTATTCTGACTCAGCATGACAATAAACCTTTTTTATAGTCATCAAAAAGTCAATAACATGTCTTTGTGATAAGGTGGAGGATTGTGTAACATGGAGGGAGAAAGGGGGGTGGGTGTTGCCACTCTTAATACAACAATTTTATTTTTTTAAAAATACATTCTTACTGAAAACAGAAAACCTACAGTAGTGCACCGCTACATGTTCCGTGTTTTTGTTAGTTTTTCTTCTTTTTCTTTTTTAACTTTTTTTGACAGCCTATCAGATACAAAGTGCTCAGGACACGACTGGTGTAGCATACAGTGTATTTCTCATACAGTTGATTCATTTGTGCTGAAATGACATTAAATCTTATACATACTCTTCATCCCTCTGTTTCTGCAGCGGTTCATTGGATACTGCTTTTTTTTTTCCCTTCGCAAAAATGGTCAAATTGGGAACAGAGCCTGTTTATGTGACCTGTCATGAGCCGGCGTGTGTGTGTGTGTGAGGAATTTGGTGTATGTGTGCTTGTACTAAGTACTGCTAATAGCTGAAGAGAACATACAATGTGATGGCAACAGAGAATTTAGATACACTAGAGGAGACGACGTATTTTCCTGTGTGTTCTCCGAGGTAACGTTTCCTGTCTCGATAAGTGGTTAATCCCCCCTGACAAACGGTGATAAGCACCAATGGCTCAGTGGTATAAAGATAGTGGTTGGAGAGCACACGATGCATGGCTGAGTGAACAGAGCAAAAGAAGAGGTGTAGGGCCGGGGCTGCTGTGTGTCTGAGCGAACATAAATAAAACACAGAAAGTGATGCAGGAAGGTTTTCATCTCTGGACTGTAGAGGGCTTTCTGTGGAGTGTTTTCTGCACCTTCTTGTGTTTGAGTGTACAAGTGTGAATGTGTCTTCCCAGTCTCAGCCGCTCACACCACTGTGGCAGGTCTGCGGTCCATCTCCTCCTCCAACTTCACCATCTGCTGCATGTCCTTCGTCTTGGAAGAGATGGAAGACAGTTAAGACAGACAGACAGACACCTTCTTTTAATGTGTGCAAGTGGAAGATTTTCTAGTGGATTTGTACAACTTTTGTGATCAATTTGTGTTCAATTTTTAGTAAACAATTTATCAGTATGGGCTTCAGATTTCAGGATTCTGTTGGGTGTATCTCTGAATTGCTTGGCAGGTAATAAAGCCACATGCTTAGTTGGAGTAATTGTTGCCTCAGTGGGACACAGTGACATACTATGAAAGTAAATGATTATGAGCTGGAGTAGAAGCACAGAGGAGCAGGTTGTGAGCTGGCTGTTTTTACTTAGTAATAGCTGGTGAGTCATGGTGATAAATGACTTGAGCTTCTAGTTGGCACTCCTGACAGCGCAAGAGCTGCAGACTAAAAATGTGGGAGTGGAATTTCATCATACAGAGGAAAGAAACACTTTCTATTTCAAACTGTGCAAATCTCTTCAAAGACAGGCCTGTCGTGTACTATTCCCCTGCTGTACTCAGGGCTGAGTCACTTGAGTAGATCATTATAGCAATCATTTAGATAGCAGATAAGTCAAGACTTAAACAGGCTCGGTGAAAAACTGAGGCAATGAAAACGTGACTAGGAGGAAAAGACGTGAAAGGAAACACGATCACTGAATGATGCAGTGACAGAAAGGTGATGTCAGAGGTAGAGATGAGGGGAGATGGCGATGCCTACCTTGAACCTGTTTGTTTGCATGGTGTGATTTCAAAAGCTGTGCCGGAAGAAGCAAATCAAATTAAAAGAAAGGAAAATGTGCATACATGTGAAACATGTACAGGTACTATGACAGATGGTAAAATAAAATGCAAAAATGGGGACATGATGACGTAAACCGTACTTTCTTCTATTTGTAATGTCGGGGGAAAAAAGACGCTGATATTATAATCTGGCTTTTTTGTTTGTTTGTTTGTTTCATTTCAGCAGTTTTGTTTATCTTTAGTAATTCAGGGCAATTCTGATCCTAACTTTGGGGGAAAATTTTTGCATAAATAATAATTATATCACAAGCAATAACAACAGCAGTCAATATGGCAGTGAAGGAAGTACAGTTGTGTTTAGAAGTTTACAAACCCTCATCATGAGCATTAAAAGTATTTGTTTGACAGCACTCACTGGATTTACCAATTTGCAGAACAATGGGAAAGTCCAGTGAACTCAGTAAAGATCTAAGAAAGAAATCTGTAGATTCACACTAGTTGGGAAAGTCCCTCTGAGCCATTTCTGGTACTGGTACATTACACAAAGTGGATGGAATATTGAAGAAGAGTGACTACCTCCAAATTCTTAAATTTCACCTCAAATCAACAGCTAGATAGTTGAAAGTTGGGCACACCTAGTGGTGCCCAACTTTCCAACAGGAAAATGATCCTAAACTGGTTACAGTGCTGGAGGAACATATACACAGAGGACTGGAATGTGAGTGTCCGACTCTGAAATTCAGAGAAATTATCTCCACTAAAGATACATGCTTTACATTCATTCTACCCTGGAAAAAGTTAGTGTTAAAAAAAAGTTAAAAGCCCGAAATTACAATGACAGTCATGCCCATGATGAGGGAATGTAAACTTATGACAAATGTATCTAGAACATTTAACTAGTCCCAAAGCTTGAGTGTCATTTATACTTTCTAAGCCGGTAAAGCAAGAAGCTCCCTAAACTGAGGAATGTTCTGATATGAGCAGGATATGGTCCAATACTAAATGCTGGGTTTAAACAACAGTGTTAACAGCTTAGATAGCAGTAACTGTGATTGCTGTCACCTATCTAGATCAATTTACACTGTAGTGGCAGTAAAAGGTAATTTCCTTCTATGTACCTGCTCATTGAACTTCTCCAGTTTCTCCAGCTGCTCTCTCTGGTTTTTCTCTAGCTGCTCCATCTCCTTCTGATGCTTCATAGCCAGCTGCAGAAACACGGAGACAAAGGCAATAAACTAAATTGTCATAAATAAATAGCAATGTTTTTTATTACAATGAAATATGTTTTAGTAGGGGGAGTCATTTGGAGCATTTGATTCAAGATTAATGATCATTATGCAACAGTGTGTTGTAAAACAAAATTCTGATGTCGTCACAAACAAGAATGACAGGCTGTCTCAGCCTGAGGAAAGAAACTACTCTGAGGTTGAGCGCTGCAGGAGCAACAACTTCTTTATCACTTGCCCAATGGCAGCAGGGTGAACAGACTGAGGGATATTACACTTTGTATTTAAATTCCAACAATGTTAATCCAGTGCACAGGCTAAAGGAATAATGATTGAAGTGCTCTTCAGCTGAGGAACAAAAAATAAACATCCTACCCTCTTCCTCTCATCCAGGAACTTCTTGGTGTTGCTGCTGTTTAGCTCTCGCACTCTCCTTCAGAGCGGAACAAAACCATCACAACATGAAGTTACAATGAGCGCTTAAGAGCCCCAAAACAACGACTGAACGATTACATCATGGGCGTGACCCACCTCTCTCGCTCTGCCTTATTTTTGATAGTCTTGTCCTGGCTGATGGCTTTACTGTTTTCCATGGACATTTTAGCCTGGTTGGCACGCATCTCTTTGCTCTGCCTGCATTGTGGAACAAGCAGCTGCATATAAGACAAGTTGTCTGCATCCAATTTTTGGCAATAAAATCTCAGAGTAGCTGCCCCAAATGATCATGTCTGATCACTCGCAGTAATCCATCCCTATGTGTGTGAGCAAGCTGTGCGGGTCTCTCACCTTTCATGAATGAGTTTGAGCTGCAGGGTCTGCTGCTCCTGGACAGTGGCCAAGAGCTTCTTGAGGTGTTCACACTGCTGGGTGACGTGGCTGTCCTTCATCTCCTGCTCCTCACTGCTGTGACTACTGATTAGCTCTGACCACTCTTTGGTGTGCTGTGCTGTGATGTCCTTTACCTGCATGCGAACACACGAGCGCATTAATAACTCACAGCTAAGATACTTGTCATCCTCACATCTAATAATAGCTTTGTGGAAAGAGCGTTTGCTGTAAGTTACCTTGGTTTTATGATCAGCAACTAGCGTTTGAATCTTATCTTCTGTCTCCTTCTTCAGCTCTTGGCAGTTGTTTTCACTGTAAGGAACCCACATGTACAAGTGGACAAGAGAGGTTTAGTTGAATTGATCTTAAGGAATGGAGTCAAGAGGGGTGGGCAAAGTTAGGTATGTCTTTGATTTGTCTCTGTGCATAAATGGTTATTTGCAAAGCTTCACATCACACAGGGAGCTTTATAGAAGCAGTGTCGAGTCTTGCACGGGGACCTCCTGTCCTCTTTGTATGCTCTGTGCAGTTTGACACAGCTAATATTATCTTCTGAGCTCTAGATGTCGAGGTTTGCCAGTGTAGCAGGCAGAATAGAACCCAAATGCAGGACTCTGGAAACTAGAAATGAACTCAATAACACAGTTTTAATGGTCTACAGGGGGAAAGAGAACAAAAAAACATTCACTGAGCAGGAAAGAGTCAAACAATAAATACACACGAGGCAGTTAGGGAGATGGGAAACACAAGGGAACATAGCTGCAACAAATCAGGAAAACTAGACAGGTAACTTAAAACTCAACATGAAGCACACAAGACTATCAAAATAAAACTGGAACTAACACCAAGACACAGACCCAAACCTCAGAATTTGACAGAGACAAAAAGATAAACAAACATAGAGACAAGACTGACTTCACAAGGGAGACACTAAAGGACAAAACACAGAGATGAGACTAATGAGTTTGTGTGTGTGTGTGTGTTTGCTTTTGTCTCCACTTACCCTCGTTTCTTGATGGCTTTCTCTAGTAGCTTCTCCAGAGTTACCTTCTCCTTATCATGCAGAGACACTATCTTGTCCACCTGCGTGCAGTGAGTTTTCTGCATTGTATTTTGATCCTAGTGCAGAAAAGGGAGACACGTTTATTATTTATAATTATTATTTATTATATATAAGTATTTACCTATGCCATGCAGATGCAGTTTTAACCTATATTGAAACCAATTTGGAATCAGCACAACAGGCAGCAGCAACAACAACAACGATTATTGTTTGTAATACACTCATGTTGATTTTGTTGCTCCCCCTGAATAATGAACCAGCAGCTATCTTTTTTTCAGCCAACAGATGGGTCTGCAGGTACTGATATACATATGTTAAGCAACAGGACTAAATTCTGTGATGATTAATCTGCATGTATGACTGAGCCAGCAGCCAATATAAACTGTGCCGATCGCTGTTTGAAGAAAAACAGCAAATCATTATGTGTCTGGATCTATAGACACTTCTCAGTATTTTAACATATGTGCCTTCTTTACTCCTGGGATATAACTCAAATCTCCACAAATCCATCCCTGAGAGGAAGGGAAAAGGAAAAGTTTGCAGTAAAGAAACAGTTGTATAATTTCCTGCATCTCTCTTATACAGACTTGCTTTGTGCAGCCAGGAGACACTAGAAGCAATATGACACATTAGCATACTCAAAAGCACCCTATGTACATTATGAATGGACTGTGTGTGTGTGTGTGTGTGTGTGTGTGTGTGTGCGTGTGCATGCAGTCAGTGGTCAGTGGAAGATGAAAGGTAGAGCCGCCTCCCCTTCCACCGTTTCTATCCCTCTGAGCATCAATAACTGTCAGGAATAAACAGCAGCCCCTTTGTATTATTAGCAGACAGGTCTGCAGTAAAACAGTCACCCACCTTTGAGTGTTTCTTCTTTAGAGTGTTGAGCTCCTTCTGCTGCTTTTTAATCAATTTAAGGTACGACTGCAGTGGGAGAGATCCATGTTTAGTCACGATGTACAATATACTAGACTCAGGCAGCATTAATAGTTGGCGTGCAATTACTTCCATGAGATAATTGTGAGTTTAATATTGGTGCAAAATCATAACTACAATAGTATTTGTTATTACTAAAATATAACACAAAGTAGTTATTGTTTTTTAGGTCTAAACATGATACAGACAATGTCAACACCTGAAGCAAAGATTACTTCTATATAATTGCTCATTTTCATACATATGCCTGTACAGACTAAACTAAAGGAAACCTGCTGCTGAGCTATGTGACAGGAGTTACAATACCAACCTTCATTTGCTTTAAGTCATCAATGCTGACAGTAGGCACGAGTGCGTTATCTGAAACAGCAGTGGAAACAAATGTTATTCTGTGTTTACATAGTTCGCATACAGCATGTTTAATATGTCTGTCTTTACGTCAGCGTATACCCTTCTTGGCTTCGGTCGTGTTATTTTGGGCAGCGTTGGAAGTCTGGGCCATGTCTGAGCTGGCTTGCGGTGTCACACTGGTTTTCACGGTGTCACCTTTACCCTTCCCTTTCTTGTCGTTTTTGGAGCTTCCGCTGGGAACATCTGCTATGTCGTTCTACAAAGGAAAAGAGACGCATTTATTCAAACTGGCTGCATCCTTTCAGTCAGATACATGCGATCAGACCAGTTTTGGATTCGTATGGGCGCCGCTTCCAAACCCATGTGTACCGTGTCAATTCCCAGTGCTTTCATCTGGTCAGCTCTCTTCTCTGCTATAGTCAAAAACTTCTTTGGGTCTGATAGAGCATCCACAATAGCTGAAACACAAAGAGATTTAGAAGATTTCGTCATGAGCCTGGTGGGCTGAATGAATAACCTGACGCTGAAATGTGTCATTCAGTGCAAACTTTGTATGACACAGCTTTGCGTTCCTGTCTACGTTCTGAGAAAGTCTCCTTATCAAATCTGAAATCCTCTTCACGTCTTGTTTAACTAACCGTTACTAGGGAACAGGATCTTATTTTCAGCTCTTGGTAAAGAGCTGCTTGAGTAGGAAAGTGATAGCGACAGATCTTGCAGAATAACCACTAATGGTTACAGTAATGATTCCTCAGTGCGAGCCCGTTGGCTTTATTTAATGACAACTCCAATTGTCCTGCTCATTTGTATGCTCGTGCCTGTTCGAAACCATTACTGCAGAGTCACTGTCATCATCATTTGTGCCACGCCATTACTGTGAATGTTAAAACCAAGGCAGAGAAAAAGCGAGCAGGAGAGAGTTTTCTTGCTTTCCTTTCTCCTCTCCTCTCCCTGCAGGCTACAGCAGCTGCTTTATTATACTGCTCTCAGAATACTTATGGCGGATATTAAAGGTTATCTATACAAAACAAACTTATAGTTCTGTTTTACCCATGCACTGAAGTCTATCCAGTAATATAAAATACATTAAGTGCTGCAATTTGTGTGTTTCCCTCACCTCCGAAGCCGTCGGGCACGTAGGTCTTGAGGATGATTTGGCAGAAGACTGTGGGCAACGACAGCGGCTTGTTGCCTTCGTTTCTCAGAGAGATGTGGCGGTAGCCAGCCTGCAGGCCGTCAAGAGGCAGGATGCGCTGCCCAATCAGCTTATTGTTGTCGTCGTAGACTGCGATGCGCAGCACGGCCAGGTCTGGTAAGATCACCTAGAAGGAAGGCATGAAGGGAAACAGTGGGTAAGAGGGAGGAGTAACCACACTGAAAAAAAGGAAAAAGAAACGTCGCCATTAGTTCTACCGAAATTTTGGAAGTCTACTGAGCTCATTCTGCTCTGATAATGTTTAAAAAGATAAATATTTGCCAGACAAAGCAGTAAAAGAAAGCAGCATCATTAAAGGGGAAGGTCGAAGATGGAACTGCAAGGGACACAATCGGGGTATAGTCCATGTGTGATAAAAGAAAAAGACACGATAAAGGAGGAACACACTGCATATCTGACTGCTGACAAGCCCGTCTCTGCAGCTAGTATGCATCCAAGGAGTGGAGAATATCTCGTGTACATATGTATGCTTTTAACTTGTGTCTGCAGATGAGCTTCTGTACTCACACCCTTGGAAAAAAAGAGAGCGAGAGAGTGTCTTAACTGGGCTTCTATGTGAAGATAAGAGGATGATTAATACAAAGACGATGGGAAGGTGGGAGATAAGGCTGAAGAATACTCACTGGAGATGAATGGGTAGAAGCATCGCGTGTGTGTGTGTGTGTGTGTGTGTGTGTGTGTGTGCGTGTGTGTGTGTTTGCTTACACATTCACAGCCCTGCTGATGCACTGTGTATTGTTCGCTTGCAGTCATGACAGCGGTGTGTATGCATGCAAAAAGTGTGGCGGCATTTGAGGGCATCTGTGTGTGTGGAGGTGAGAAACGAATCTTGCTTGCAGACTGCTTATGATGGCCCTCTTTGATAGGTAGGGGTGTGTGTGTGTGTGTGTGTGTGTGTGTGTGAGCAGCACTGCGGCAGGCTGTGATTGATGGTGTGTGTTAGGAAGCTGGAGTCACAGTCATGGCTGAGAGACTTCCTATTCTGCTGAGAGCAGCACTATTACACACATGTTCCTCTCTCTCTTTGGCTCCCATCTCTTTTATTTTCCCTTTAATTCTCTCCCTCACCTCTAATTATCTTTCTTTTCATTTCTGTGGCTCCTTTCCTCACTTCCTTTTTCTTTTTCTGTGAGTCAGTATACAGTAGATTGTGTTTCGTTTTTTATGTCACACTTTATTATTCAACAGTATCCCAAATCACTCCGTTTCTGTATTCTCACTTTATATTCTCCATCTGCTTCCTCCTCTCCCTAACTCTTGCTACTATTATCTTAGATTTCATTATTGTCTCCTTTCCTTCTCCTTCCACCCTTTGTACTGGAGTAAGATGAGAATCAGGCTGCTTCTCATGTCACTAAGATCCTTCTCCAACCCAAATAATAGATTTTTCTCCCCCAGTTTCCATTTCCATTGGCTCATCCCAAATGGGACTACGTGCTGCAACATTTTTTCAACTCACTGCATCCATTATTGTTGCCCCGTCTATCCGTTCGTGCTACCTTTCTGAAGACGAATGGCTCCTCGTTGTAGGCAGGGTTCAGTCCATTGTTCATCACCATGCGAGTGCGAAACTCTTTCCGGATGGTGTCCGTTGGCAGTCCATACATGTCGACTTCAACGTAGGTCCCGATTTTCTTGTCAGAGAGAAACTGTCCTGAGAACACCTAAAAAAGAAGCAGACCATTCTCAGTGCTTTGGAGAGGTGTTGATTTTACAGAAATATTATCTGCACAGGTTCATTCAGTGCACTGTGGGGTGGCTGTGGCTCAAGAGGTACTGCAACCTATATACTAATCAGAAGTTTGGTGATTCAGTCTGCATGCCAGTGTCCTTGGGCAAGATACTGAACCTAGAGTTGCTCCTGAATATGAATAGGTGAATGAGTCATGTTGCATAAAACGCTTTGAGTCCTCTAGGAGAGTAAAAAAGCGCGATATAAGAACCACTGTAATTTGTACAGCATGCCACATCTAAGCCTGAAACCAACCTTCAACATGATATTATCTGTAGGTTTCACAGACATGGATGAAACCTAGTTCCACTGAAAAAAAAAGTTTGGTTTAAGACTAGGCTGAATCCCTGAATGGAAATCCCTTATCCACTTTTTCCCTGAATGATTTATTAGTACTGCACGACCTAACCTGTACACTGCAGGTTGCAGCGATGACACCATCCACCGGTGTCTCTGAGAATGGGTCAAACATCCTGTCTGACCGCCGCATGAAGTCGGGCTTCAGCAGGTACCTGACGTGCACAGAAGATGCACATGAGGAAAACGGCCACGCACAAACCCATCAATGAACACACTTTTGTTTTGTAAAATCTGATTATGATGCCTTTACAAACATTTTTTTGTTGTTGATGTCTCTCGATTTAGAATAAATGTAGCACACGAAGGTACTGTGCATATGTGTATGCTAACCAGAGGCCTATCAGAGTAACATTAGTAGTGATGACTGTCTGCAAAAGCCTCGATCTCGCCACATATAAGATTTCCAGCATTAGCAGGAAAATCTCTGCCCTCAGGGACGGTATTAAAGGCGAGGCATGGAGACGACAAGGGAGAGAGGAAGAGACAGATGACTGCCGAGAGAAGAGGAGCTTCCTTCTCGAAAGCACTCATTGGTTTTTGGAAAAGATAGTAGCTGCGGTCGCTTCTGGCAGTCGCTAATGAGATGTGACAAGCTATAATTGATGAGCTTTAGAGAGGAGTGGAGAGGGAGGGAGGGGACAGACCGGAATGAGCTAAAGACAGGAGTTGAGGAGCTGTGCTCACCCGCAGGAACCATTGTACTCAAACTTTCCTTGGTTCAGCTGCATGGCCAGATCTGAGAGAAGAGTGAGAATGATAAGTGATTAGTAACTGCAATATATACACGCCAGTGTTTAAACATCAAAACAATCCAAATAAATTAATGACTAAAAAAGAAAACAGAAAAACCCCATCATTCAAAGACTATGTGAATTTTTTTCTGAATCTGAGTGAATGGGTTTGTAATATTTTCCCTGACTCCCCCTTAGCTCCAAGTCCCCAGACCCCTGCCTAAAGCCTCACATATGCCCCACTCACAGCAGGCCATATGGTCTAATGTCTAATGCCTCTGGACATAGGACAGCAGCTGTTTCACTCCCTGTTAAGGTGTTTATATGGCAGCAACAGTTTGATAGTGTGTGTGAGTGTTTGTAAGAGGTCAGAGATAAACAGAGGTACGAATTCAGCTGCATTTATTTAGCAATTTTGCACACACGAAAAGATATTGATTCTTTTTAAATGAGCTGACACCAAATCCAAACTTTAATTCAGAAACTTGTTTTTTTTTCCTGCATGAATATATTTGCAGCTGCGAGATGGTCGTTTCGTAGCTTCACAGTCAACCCTTCCCCACATGCAGAAGATGCTCTGAGCATGATCAGAGGGTTACTTGAAATTAGATTTGAGTGTGTATTTTGTAATATGAAGTTACATATACTATGAGTGGTGTTGTATGGGTGAGTGTGAGGTTAGAGGTCCCATGTTGCATGCTGTGGTACCTGGGGTCTGGAAGTTGAGTGAGACCATCTGGCAGCCTGCGTTCCAGAAGATCTGAGGCATGTAATTACTGGAGTCCACCCGGCCCCCTTTGGGGTAGATACGGCTCATCTGACGCTTGTTGTAGCTGTGCTGAAGCTCAGGAAAATTTGAAAAAAAAAGGGGAGGGAGAACATGTGTGTTTCAACACATGTGTGTGCGTGTGTGCATTAAACAGACTGTACAACTATTTTTAGTGTGAACAGCTTGGGTCAAACAGTCCCACTGGAGGGGAGAGAGAGGCTGTGTGTCAGCCCGAGCTACACAGGCTGAAAGCACACTGGGCTCTAGAGGCCTCAAGTTCTTTTCCGACAGCAGAGTGGAAACAAGTATGGCTAAAAAACATCAGTTCTGAGCAGACGTTCAGCTCTCATTTAGGTGACCTCAATCTATAAAGTTCAAACTCAGATTTCATTGGAAATTTATGTCTCTTCATGCATCTCAGTAAAGTGTCTGAGCTATTTCCCTTAAAGTCTCATAGAGTTTAAACTTAAAACCTAAACTTGGTGAAATCTGATCTTATGCTGATTAAAGTTTACATACATCCTGTAATGATAACTTAAATGTATTATTTATCTACATTTTTCCTACCTTAGCGTCCTTTTTTTTTTTTTTTATAGCTGTTCTATTTTCTAGAAAAATCCAATGCAACTGGCTGATCTGACAAATGCTCAAAGGATACTTCACAAACTCAATGGCATTAGTCTTCAGATAGCCCAGGCCAACTGACTCGTTAAAAGATGACATGTTATGGTGGATATTCCTTTCTGAAAAACAAAAGAAAAGAAAAGAAAAGCTGATTAACATTTATTTTGACAGTCAGTAATTGATTGATTGTTCTATGAGGCTCTTACATGAGAAATGACAGCTAAAAGTTGAAGCTCTCACCTTCAGCTACATCAAAACTCTGGAACTTGACCGGCTGTGCATAGTTGACCATGGCTGACAGATACGGGTGGATGTTAGTGGTGGCTCCCACATAGGTGTACTGAGCTATCAGAGCCTCTTCTAAGTCTTCTGCCACATCTACAGTCTGAACAGCACAAGCACACATACACATGGCTCAATAACCTAGTCTTATTCATCAGCCCAGAGACAGCAGTCAGCTTTTAGTGGGGTAAAAAGGGGACGGGATGGGCACTTGCCTTCTTGTTGTTGTCTTGGTCAGATGCTTCAGAGATGTCTGTGGCGTCGGTTGCTTCAGATATCTCTGTCACCTCATCTTCAGGTACCTAAGAACACATCCATACAAAACACCCATTAATGGGATGTTTGTGTTAGTGGTAGATTTGACTGAATTTGGGCCATAGTAGTCCAATGTCCTATATTAGCAAATGGTACAGGGGGAAAAAAACTGTTACAGTTAGCCGTTTTAATCTCACCTGCCGGGGATGTATAACAAACCAGAGTGCTTCTCTGCAATGTCCACAGATTCGTTTTAGTGTTTCAGTAGCAAGTCGACACTCAAACCTACCTTCTTAATACTGTTGCTTTGCTCGTCATCTTTCCTTGAGCTGACAGCATTACTCTGAGAAACACTGTTGGATTCTTTCTCGCTGGTTGCTTCAGAAACACTGCTGGGGGCCTCCGAATTCAAATCCTTATCCTCTGCCTCTTTTTCTCCTGCGCTCACATATACAGAACAACACAAATCAATAGCAAAGCTGATTTTTTTTTTCCTCCAACATTAATATTTTACTTATTCCTTGGTGCATTTACTTTAGCGAGTGTTTGCACTTGATGTTCTACTTTGCATTTTTCAGCATAAACCTATCGCTTACTGCTCGTACAAGAGAGGCTGTCACGCACATTACTACAATTTATTATTTCACATAGAAACACAGGCTGTCAGACATCTGACCGTTCTCTGTGTCGTCTTCATTCTCCTCTCCCATAATGATAGCAGGGGTGTTTGTCTCTCCTGCCTCCATGTGTTTCTTGAAGGCCTCGAGCTGCTCTGTATTGCACACATACACATGTTAAAGACAGACAAATCTCATAAAATCACATAGATGTGCTGTATACATACTCTGTTCGACTTCAGGTTTCAAGCGTTTGTTTTTGATGAGGATTTTCCGCTTGAGCTCACTTGGAGAGGGTAAAGGGCGCCCAGGTTCAATCTGCCAAAGAGAAAAGAACTTTTACACTTAAGTAAATATGAGTATAACCCAATCAGAGCAAATTCTAAGAAATACTTTGTATCAGAAAGAGAGGATTTACCGCATAGTTCTCCAAAGGCTGTTTGAGGAGCAGGTCACCGAAGATCTCCTCGCAGTACTTGGCCATCTTGTACTGCTGAGGTTTACTAAGTAACACAATCGCAAAAATACATAATATGTCTATGTATTGATTATTTGTGAAAAATGTATGCAAATAAAAGCAATCCTTACGCATTTGATGTTTACTGATTATAAATGTACCTGCAGTGATTTTCAAATGACAAAATAACAGGAAAGTCTGATGTGACAAATGCTGTCTCCTTAATGGCTTGGATAACATCCTGTGGCAGGAGAAGAAAAACATTAGGTGTGAGGAGGATGAATCATAACAAGCCATCAAATGTTATATCAAACTCTGAACACAAGGGGGCAGACTTACATTATGAAATAGCATTAAAGCAGTAACTGAAAGACTGAACAAAGTTGGGTTTTTTGTGTTCACCTTGAACAGGATATCTGTGCACATGGCCTTGCCATGAGTAATGATGGGTTCCTGGTCCTCTCCTTTCCCATCCCAGCAGTCCAGCTCCACACATCTAATGCAAAGCACACAGAAATGTCTCTGTCCACAAGCTGCACATGCAACTGAGCTTTAGCATAGCCAGATACATGTGTGTCTGTCAACCCATCCAAGTACACCATATTAACATAAATACCTGCATCCAGCCAGCAGGACCTGCCGGTACATCTCTACTGAGGACTTCCCGCCAAACTGTCGGCCTGTCAAGTACGTGTTGTGGGAGGAGCTGATGAAGTAATGGGCCAGCGGCTGGTCCATATCTTGGTACAGTTCCAGCCGGTCCAGGAACACTGGAGCATTTTCATCTGACATTAGGTACCGGCAGAAGCCATCACTGGACATGTGACCTGAACAGAACAAGGACGGACACGAAGGGCGTAACTTAGTGGTAGAATATTATTTATTGTTAAACTTTGTGAATATTTCTTTAAGGTGAAAGCAGTATAAAACTCTGAAAATATTATTGTAGTTTTTTTATTTATTTTGGAAAAATGTAACATGTATTTGTAGAAGAAGTGTTCTAAAGTAAACAGAATAAATGGCTTTTATAATTCACTCTCTATCACTAAGTATTTTATTAGTATATACATTTTTATCATTACTAACTCTGAATTCAGCACAAGACGTGCAAATGTCAGGCCTGTGTGTTTATATCAAAACAACAGCTACTTGATGTTTAACTACTGTAGATTCTTTTGGGAATCTAAATGTGTATTTAAAAAGCAGCAGAGCTATGTGTACAACCATTTCATCATGATGATAACAGGGGAAAAATAAACTCCGGCGCTTGACAATAAATATTTAGCCCTGGAGAAAATGTGCCAACAATCTGGTTTTCCGTTCAAGGTAACTCCTGCAGATGGCAGCAAAGCCTAAAACATCTCTCTCCCTCTGGTTTGCCCACACGGTTCTTTACCTTTCTTCTTCAGATCTTCGTCTCTCTCGTATTTCTCGATGATCTGCATGGCTCTCTTGGGGTCGTAGAATGGAAACAGAATCTCATTTAACCTTGGGTCGCGCTGGTTCTGTGAAGCGAAACACAAACGCAGTCATCCCTCTATTCATCGTCTCCAGTAATTTCCCAGCACAAATCTAATTTAGGACAAACGCATCTTGCGCTACACGCAGGATAGGAGCAAACTTATTACAATATGTTTACACTCTCAATTTGTTATGCCTGATCAAAGGTACTGAACTCAGGACTATGTGATTGGCTTTCATCACTTACTATTTAAGAAATATTATCTTTAAATCATTAGTATACACACAGGCACATAACATTTAGACAGCAAGTACTAAAAGCACTGATCAAGGTGATTATTATACGGCAGTATAAACAAAAACCTGTGAGCCACACTAACAGGTGCAGAGATTAAATGTTGCTTAAAAGCAAAGAATCACATGTGTTTGAGGGAATCAAGGTGGCATTCACAAAAACAACAGCAAACATTCAAACATCATGAACATGTCGCTGCCCACTCACAGAGCCAGGTGGGGAATTTAATCTGATTGGCGAGCCCAGAGCATGAAGCAGCGCAAACACGTGACTGCACAGCAGCAGGACTAGGCAGGTATTCAGCAACACAGAGCAGCACAGCCACAGAACACATATACGCACAGCAGGGAACGAGACGAACCGAGCAGGAAGCAACAGGATGGAAACCTCGACCCTCCCGTTGCTACAGCAACACCAATCAGACACAGGGGGGAGAAGGAGGCAAGCCACGGTAGGGAGAACATGGGGAATGGGATGACGGTGGGCATGCAGAATAAGGGAGGTGGTTGAAGATGCCCTTGCAGGCCCACTCAAAGTTAAATGTTGTGTCCATCCAATTTGATTAAGGTGGACTAATGTGCAGTCGGGCCTGGGAGCAGGGCGACTTCTACCCCAGAGCAGGATGAGAGTAAGAGCAGCAGGAGTTGCAGGGAAGGGCACACGCAAGCTAAATACAGAGAGAAGTTAATGAATGATAAAGAGCTTACTTCATTCAGAAAGCTGACTAACTGGTCTACAGTTAAATAATCAGTTTTGTTCCCATTGCTGCAGAGAGATTAATTAGAAAAACAAAACAAAATGTTATGCTCCTTAAAATCGAAACCCTCACAGTCATTCACACAGTCAGTCAGTTAAAATTAGAAAAGCCAGTCTTTACAGTTACATTACACTTTTAGTAGTATCTTGTTAATCATCACTCTTCTTTGACTGTTGTCATTAGGTTGAACATAATTAATGTTGAACGGTGGAAGCAGGTTAGGCTGTCCAGACATAGTTAGTGCGGCAGGCACAGAAACATTTGTCCTGATTATTTCCAACATGATGCAGCAGCTCTCACTTGGGGAATATTTAAACAGATGATATCATTGTTCTGCTCAGGCACAAGGTAACGCAGGTAGAATACGTTGCTGGGTAAGGGTAATGCTGTTAAATGTGTATTCGGAGGATATTTTATTATTTTTAAGGTATAAAACAATTAAAAAGAGCAGACGAGATGAAACACTTACATTTTCTTGAAGAGCTCCTCTATATCTGTGCGAGGGCAGATCTTCTGTGTGAGCGCGTAAAAAATGTCAAAGGTAAAATCTGCTGGTTCAATCTCATCGTTCTGTAAAAGGTAAGTGAGAGAGTCATTTCCTCACAGTTTTCTTCCAGCGTAACAAACTCGGACACATCTGACTTCCAGTATTGTCTGACCTTTCCACTAGGAAGGCCCAGATCCTTCAGAGCCTGAAAGATCCCCTTCTCCGTTTTGCCTGATGCAAATGTCCGAGTGATGCTTTAAGAAGAGGAGGAGGATAAGGTGAAGATGAGTGAATGATATTGTATAAAAAAAACAACAACCCAAAAACATACTTTAAACGCACTCTTACCCTCTTACAGGAATCTTCCCATTCACGTTGGTAAGGAAACACATTCTCATCCAACTAAACAAAAACAGGAAGTAGGATTAAGGCGTCTTACTGAAGAAGGCACAGCCAAGTTATTACAACTGTGCTGCGAATTGCACTCACTGTTTCTTGAGGCATGTCATTGGACAGACGTTGTTGGCCTTAACGTTGTGAATCACTGACCTCAAACCCTCGATCCACTTCTGCAAACAAACAAGCACAAGTATTCAGGACACACACGCACACGTGTATATACACTCCTACCACTTAAAACCACTGAACAAATTACATAGCATTCAAAAGAGCACCCAGTTTGCATTGTGTTAAGAGGTGAATGTCTTTGGGGAAATAAACAAGCAAATGAATTGCTCTTTAATCAACAGTCTTGTGATAGGGGCCTTGACAGGACCATCATTAACACAGACACAAAAAACACACACACAGCGATAAACAGCGACCTGTTGCAAGGCTACAAGGAGTGATGATAAACAAACAGCTAGAGAAGGCCTGTGACTGCCCATGAATATGCTGCCTCATGCATCCATGTAAAGGCCACTGATAATCCGAACACTTCTGAGCCTCCTCTCTGAATGTCTGTCCCTCTTTGTGCTAAACCCTCCTCCACTTCCACAACAAATTTCTACTGGTGTCATTATAAAAACATTAAATGCGATGGCTTGTGCAGCAGGGGCAGTCTGTTTGGGCCCGTGGTGTTCACGAAGCAGCGCGCTGATGTAAATATCTCTGTCATCTATTGAGGCCTGCTCTTTACTGTAGGGCCACCTGTATGCTGGGAGGGGTGCTGATGGTGTCGCGGTGGGTTTGTGTCTATATGTGTGCGCGAGAGAGATAAAGAGGGACTGTGTTTTTGACTGTGGGGGACGTGCTCATGTATTTTAACCTGTGAGTGTACGTGTTTGTGTTTGTGCTCCCTGCTGTGGGCTGCTGCATGAATATCATTGGCAGCCCCGTGGCACAAACAGCAGTTATAACACCCACCAGCATGAAGGGAAAAAACAAAAAAACACCCTCTCATGGGAAATGAATAAACACCAATCCGGTGGTGCCAAATAACAGATCTGTGCTCAAAAAACGAAAAACCCCAGCTTGTTCTAAAGCTACTGGTGATTTTAAATTTTTCTACAAACTGACATCTGTAAAAACATTATGTACACCGTGCTCCAAAATTATTATGCAAATAGGATTTTAGTGTCATAAACACTCAATTTTGTGTTCAGTTAAACTCATGGATAGTGTTGTGTCTCAGGGCTCTTTGGATCACTGATATCAATCAGTCGTAATTAGTTTGTCAGGTGAGCCCAATTAAAAGAAGTCTACTTAAGAAGGATGTTCCACTTTATTAAGCATGCCACAGGTTTAAAGCAATAATGGAAAGAAAAACAATCTCTGCTGCAGAGTGTCAAATAATGCAATGCCTTGAATAAGGTATGAAAACTTAAGCATGATCATCGTACTGTGAAGAGATTTGTGGCTGATTCAGAGCACAGACGCATTTGCACAGATAAAGGCATAATGAGGAAGGTTTCTGCCAGACAAGTTCATCGGATTAAGAGAGCAGCTGTTAAAATGCTATTACAAAGCTGCAAACAGATATTTGAAACTGTAGGTGCCTCTGGAGTCCCATGAACCTCAAGGTGCAGGATCCTCCAGAGGCTTGCAGTTGTGCATAAACCTGCCATTCGGCCGCCCCTAACCAATACTGACAAGCAGAAACGGTTGCAGTGGGCCAAGAAATACATGAAGGTTAATTTTCAAACAGTCTTGTTTACTAATTTGCCATGTAATCCTGGATGGTCCTGATGGATGATGTAGTGGACAGTTGGTGGATGGCCACCATGTCTTAACAAGCCTGCGACATCAGCAAGGAAGTGACAGAACCATGTTTTGGGCCAGAATCATGGGGAGAGAGCTCGTTGGCCTCTTTAGGGTCCCTGAAGGTGTGAAAGTGACCTCAGCAAAGTATGTAGAGTTGCCATTTACCATTTCTTTCATGGTACCCAAAGAAGAACAGTGCCCTTCGTAGCAAAATTATCCTCATGCATGACAATGCACCATCTCATGCTGCAAACAACACCTCCGTGGCATTGGCTGCTATTGGCATAAAAGGAGAGAAACTCATGGTATGGTTTCCATCCTCCCTCCTGTGGTTTCTGACCTCAACCCTATTGAGAACCTTTGCAGCATCCTCAAGCAAAAGATCTATGAGGGTGGGAGGCAGTTCACATCAAAACAGCAGCTTTGGGAGGCGATTCTGACATCTTACAAAGAAATCCAACAAGAAATTCTCCTGGTTCAATGGATGCAAGAATTGTGAAGGCTATGTCAAGGAAGGGGTCCTATGCTAACATGCGACTCGGCCTGTTAAGACATTTTGATCGAAATAGCTTTTAGTTTCAGTAAATATGACCTTTTAATGCTGCAAATTCAACAAATGACCATTTGCGGTTCTTTACAAACAATAAAATGTTTTGAAACTCTTGTGCATAATAATTCGAACAGAGCATTTTGTATTATTTTATTTTTTGCAAAAACGGTTATCTTTGGAAGGTTTGTTCAATTAAAATTGATGACTTGAAAATTATACTGACTGTCATTTGCATCGAGTATGTAGGAAAGTCAGCGACAAATATCAAAAAAGTTTAGTCAAGGTTAGCGTGGTGCTTTGATTTTCAGTCATTCTTGTTGTTTTGTGGCACCTCTTAATTTTTCTCAGCAAACTATTGTGAATGACAAACTATTATTTGCAATTGTGTTTAAAAGACAATAAAGTATAAGTCATATGTTTTAAGCTAATCTGGCAGACATCTGTCAGGCTGAGAAAACTTACTTTAGAGGACACGTAGAGTTTCTTTTAATCCCAAATCTTCATCTTTACCAAAATGATTGAGCACAATTATGGTCATGTTCATTATATTGCATGCTGTCAACATAGCCTATGAAAATACCAAAGCTAGCATAGAAATGACAAAGAAGTATTGTCTGTGTGTTGAACAGGAACTAATAGAACTTCTTTCCTTCAACAGAAACGAGTATTGAGACTAACCAGATATTCCTACTTGGAGTCTTTTTATAGGACTCAGTCAAGGGGGGGAAAGAAGAAAAAAAACACCTTTTTTTAAGTATAATAAACACTGACTTTAATTTCTCTTACTGTGATGTTTTTGTATTATGCCAAAAGTAGCAGGTTATTTTTGGGGCTCATCCAAGTGGCTCATTCTTCAAATATAGAACAATGAAGAAGTGCAAGACAACAAGAGAAAAGCAGCAGCGAAAGCAGCAGGAGGAATACAGAACAGAGATGCTGTGAATCATTCCAGATGCATCTATTTATTCAATGAATCAAGGCCTTGTGTAGGAGCTGGCATATTAACCCTGGCTTTCCTTTCTGAATTGAGAATCTGTAGGCTGGGTGGTCTTTTAATCTTTACATCTACATTGTTATGGAAATGTTGAAATTACTCAGACAGGTGCTAAGCAGAGTTTACCTCGAGGGCAGAAAAATGAAGTAGTGGTTAAGCTCTTACAAGCAGCCTCACTGTGCTCTCTACTTTGGAGCTCTAATATGTACAGTATTAGTAGGCAGATTGAGCGAACCGGGAAGGCTGCAGGATAGCAGATATCTGACACTATCACGGGATAATGCCTGGACGGGACTAAGCACCAACCTCCAAGGTTGAAAAATCCACACATGCCAAAGTACCAAAAACTGTACTTCCATAAGTGGCCACACGAGGCAGACGCCCAACGTGACTCTTTCCCTTTAGACTCCCAACAAAAATGTCAAATTTCACCACCTGACTGACATAAAAAAAAAACTATAACTTTGGTCTATAGTTACCCATCCATAACAGCTCTGTGTAGGTCATTTTTGTTTTAGGTCTCTTTCACATTAAAGCTTAAAGCTAAGCACCTGATTGATAAGATTGACAGGTGGACACCAATCCAACTAACTGCTTGGTAGGAGTCACGTCACTCACGTGTGTTTGTGGCCTGGGTGACTTGTGGAACATCATTTAATGCTGTGTGATTAATTGTAACAAGAGCCATCTAAAGAAGTTCCTGTTTTGCTAAGTAAAATTTTAGTTTTTTCTAGTTTGTTTTGTGGGTGTGTGTATCACTTGGCACTAATTAGAAGGTATCAGTATTTAGCACGATGCACACATACAATCTATGCATGCATTTTGCTAACCATTGTCCTATGATTTGTTTTTACAAGTTGTCAACCAAACAATAAAACAAAACAGAAACGCCCCAAATGCTAATATTTAAGGCATCAAAACAGGACTTCACAACCGGGTGGGTGACGTCATGGTGCCTATATCATTTACATCTTCTACATACAGTCTATGGGGTTTGCAGTGATTTTTTGTCCAGACAACATATGCTTTGTGGCCATTGATTAAAACCATCTAAATTCATCAAAACACATTTTTTTAACCTGTGATGCACTCAAAAAGTGTCACAAGTTAGATATTAGCCAGAAGCTACATAAGTGCCTTTTGTCACTGAAAGGTATATGGTGAGTGAAAAAAATCATGCTATATTGGCATACACAGCTGTCCATTACATCTGTTATATTGTAATAATATTTCAAACTGCAACACTCCAATTAAATCTCAAGGTCAGCGCTCTTTATCGTTTGTATAAAGCAGCAGAAATGTGGGGAGGGCATGCATTTACCCTGGCTGTCTCTGGGTTCTCTGCCACCATGAACATGAAGTTGAGATTGACCAGGTCTGTGCCACTGCAGATGCAGATGATGCAACCCTCCAAGTCTGTTTCTGTCTTTCCAGTGGCCTCAAATGATGACAGGATCTTAGGGTCCTGAGGACACAGCATCAAAGGCAGAGATTAGTATAGAAATGATGGATAAATAGCTGATCAAAATTAAATGCTAAGACGGAGACCTAGACATAAAGCTAAAAAAAAAAAAAGATAAGATAGAATAATTAAGCAACAGAGCAAGCTCTTTAGATGTTTGAAAGCATTTCTGCTGCTTTAAGTTTAAGTAGGGGAAATATTTCAACATTTATAGACCTTTAGTTCTTTTTCTCAGAACAAAATACATCCCAGCACACCTTAGTCTGATATAACTTTAATGTCTGTTTTATCAGTTTAACAGAAAAATCTCACTATCAAAAACACCACTCCTTCCTCTCTCATCTTCTCAATCAGATTTCCTGTCTGCCACCATTGAAGATAGTAATGCTTATATGTTACGTGATTGAATTAACAGCAACAGGCAACAGGCTATGCCACTTTAAAATCTCAGCCTGCAATCATCCAATCCCATTCATCTCTTCTCTCTCATTGGATTACTTGAAACAGCTCTCCAGGCTTGTGTAACCATGTTAGCCTCTGAGAAGCCCGGTTATCAGTTGTCTGCACTGTACAAAACAGCATACGGCGCATGAGCCGCCATCAGACTGTAGAATCTATATACGTGCCCTCACATACGTACATAAAAAGACCGCCACACAGGACCAAACAAAGGCGCTCCAATCTGTTGTCAGCAGTATGATTTGAGACTCTCCTGTTAGGCTTCTGCATTTCAGTGGCTTCATTGGTTTGCATACAAATTAGAAGGCAGCATGCCCGTGGATATTCCAGTAATAGCTTTCATAATTCATATAGCTGGTATGATGCTAAATACCACAATATAATGTGTCACTGTCAAGGCTACATAGCATGAATCGATATTTAATATACAGAGGAACCATGTGGTTTGGATTTGTGCATATCTGCCTCTGTAACTGCTAAATAGAAAACTGATTGGTTGCCAGCTGTAATAATTCACTGGGCTATTTTAGAGGCCATTTCCTATCATGGGATAAGGAAAAGTCATTCTGACGGAGACAGAACATCTTATACTGTTGATCTTTTGATCCTGTAGTGTGAACTCCATAACCCAGCGGTTTTCTGACAGCGCATCACCACAGTGGCTGAAAGAACAATTTTTCAATACTACTCTCTCGGTCAAAAGCACAATCCACAGCTGCGAGAAAGTTCAGTAAGAACCTGTGGCGAAACTCAGAGTTGTATAAATATTGATGAGCTAGTGCCCTGTGTGAATCTGTATTTGAAAGCAAATCTCAGCAGTAAGAACTCAACCGGGAGTCCCAAAACAGTCATTATATTGATAGAAAAAGCCACTGTAGCCTTGGCTAATTTAGGCATGAATAATAGCCTGAAGTGGCAGTGTCTCTAGATTTTACCGGGAGTACCTCTGTGGGACTAAAAGATGGAATGTTTGATGCGGAGGGTGAGAGTGTGAATTTTGTGAAGGCAGAAGTGAAGAAATGGTCTCTCCTGAGTTCTTACCTTTGGGACGGCACCGACGCGAATACTGTTGATGAGAGAACACTCCAGAACCTGACCTTCCTGTAGGAGACCAAAAACGGTGGAAAGAAAGGGAAAAAAGAAGTAGATGAAGAGGGGGAGAATAAAAGTCTAGAAGAAAAACAATTTCTAATGGTCAGCAAAGCACAAGCACCACAACCTCTCAGCAACATGGGTGATTACAACCCAGAAATGAGGAGGAGTCCTTTGTGCGTTGAGAATAGCTGTTTTAATACCATTTGATTTAATTACCAAGTTTGAGTCTGCAGGAATGAGGATAAACATTAACAGGTTGGACTGTTGCAGAGGTGCTTTTTGCCACCAGGCATGCAGCTGCTTGGGGTCCCAGCACATTGGCGGGCTCCCGAAAACAGACAAACTTATACTGCTGCAGTTTGTAACATCAGTTGAAGAGGCCTGATCACCTTTGGGGCCCAACCTGACTCCATTCACCCCAGCTGCAGAAGGTGTGCATGAAATGAATGCTGCTAGTCTATTTGTAACTCTGGGGGAGGAAATTAATGTCAAAATCTATTGCAAGATTTGCAAAATGTCAGCAGTAAAATAGAAGTTATGAAAGTTCGGTGCATGCTTGTATATTTTCTGAACTTTCTGAGAAATACACAAACAGTGTGCCACCGAACTATTTCTAAAACCACTAAATGGGAAAACAAATCATCCTAATCAGAGTTATTTTTCCAAGTAGAGGGATTCAGATGCACCTCAGAGGTTTTTAGGCAGTGGCAAAGAAAAATCAGGAATGTTATAATCCAGTGGCTGGAAAATGAGACCATGCGAGTACTAGTACTCGCACTCGCACAGCCAGCTGTAGGTCCTATATGCTAGGCTTCATCTTTTTTTTTTTCTCTCTTTTTTTTTTTAAATGTTTATTTATAAGATTTTAAGTTCAAAGTTACATAACGTCACACCAGACAATGAAAATAAGATTCAAAAACAATAACATTTAAGCACAGAAAAAAAAAAAGAAAAAAAAAAAGAAAAAACAGAAACCAAACACACAACAACAAAAAAACCCAAACAGGAAAACAGGGGCCTGTTCTTCGTACCGCGCTAAGTGAGTTAGCTGGATGAGATTGTTGACGATTTCGCGTGATCCTGGATCGTTCGGTTCCCCGAAGCCCATCCGGGACTTGCTGTCATAGCAACAGAGCCGTAAGCGTAAACCTGCTGGGGAGCAGGTTTACTTTATGTAAACAGGATTAGATCGCGGCCACGCAGGTATGTCCGCGTCATTCATACGAAAGCAACAGCGATATTCCACCACTGTTTCACCATAAATAAATAACATCAATGTAACTAAAGATAATGCAGCACTTGATCCTTTTATTGATGTCACACAGATACATACAGGTCATTCCCTAAAAAAGGGAAATGTACTATTAACATTCTATTACATGTATGTGATTATTACAGATGTAATTCATATTTCAGAGTAGTAATTGTAAATTACTTCGTGTAATCAAGATGAGAGAC
This sequence comes from Copadichromis virginalis, assembly GCF_057382275.1. Lineage (NCBI taxonomy): Eukaryota > Metazoa > Chordata > Actinopteri > Cichliformes > Cichlidae > Copadichromis > Copadichromis virginalis. The sequence continues at coordinate 4,531,937 of NC_140632.1, read as the reverse complement.
CACGGCTATAAAAGCGAAGGTGGATTTGGGAAGCCTGTCGCAGCCATGTCCTGTCCGTATACGCGAGCCACCCATTGCGGAAGGTGCAAGATTGATAAGGAGAGTCCTCAGAATTCAGCGTATATTGCGGGACAGACAGGATCCTTTAGCTCAGTGCGACAGTGTGCTCATAGAGAGATATCGATTTTCCCGTGAGGGTATTATTTACTTAACCAACTTGTTGACGAGGGGGTGCAGGACCACCACCTGTCTTTTTTTTTTGCTCTGCCCTTTTCTTGGTTGCTGTTATGAACAAACAAACAGAGTATTCCAGGGTCTCTTTCCAAGAGACGACAAGCAATATAAGTGATCAATATTACCATTCTGTAGAATATTCTTATATTTCACTTTTACTTGTTCCCATGTTCTAGTGGGTCCTGTTGTGGCTCTAATGTGAAAGGGGATATAATATAACATATTATAATATAATGTAATATAATATTGGATAATATGGTGTGATATGATAAATCTACCCTACCGCCTACTGGTGTTGGCCAGAGGGGCTTGCGTTTTAATTAAACTCTGAAACTCCTGAAATCCCTCAATCAAGAGTTCTTGCTCTGCTGCCGAAGAATACCGAGCGCGCTCCTTCGACATTTTCGCCGACCAATCAAAGGGTTGCCGATCAATGTTTCTACTATCGATGCGTAGCCCCTGTTGGGCCACCCAGTGATCTCACATTACTTCATCCAGCTATACTAATCGTCAACAACAGGTGTGTTCGGGGAACCGGAATAGCGAGCTCAGAGTTAGCGCGATGATTTGGTCTTGGATGTTTCATTTGATCTTGGATGTAGTAAGCGACGTACGAAGCACAGGGCCCAGGAAAGAAAAGGAAAAAATCAATAAATAAATAAATAAATGCTAGGCTTCATCTTAGCTAGTTTAAAATCATCCAACAAGAGCTACTGAACATATCTGCAACAAATTAATCCAACTATCAGATAAACATCTGATAAACATTGTCTATTGCCCAATGCTAATCAGTATTAGCCTAAATGCTAGTACTTACATCTTCTCTATATTTTAAGCTTGTTATAATATACATATATTTAACGTGCTTCATTTATAGTTTTTATTTACTTGCATATACCTTTTTCAGAGTCAAATGGTCAGAAGTACAGAAAAAAATCAAAACAACTTACTCTTTCCTTGCATGCCTTTTTAAATACTTTACCTACTCCATGTGGATCCTGTCTTATACATTTCTATTTAGAGGATCCTCTCGAAAATCCTAGAATACACACAGGTCATGATGTGGAAGTCGTACCTTTCCCTCACTCTTCCAGGTGATGAAAAAGCCGTACTCGTCCACTTCCATGTGGCAGTTGGGCTCAAAGATGTATGGGTCCTGCAGCAAGGAAAAATGATTATTTCTAAGCAATGAGGCCATATTAATCAAAGGTTTTATTTGACACATCAAGACATTAAACAGTCAACCTGTTTAACAAACACAGGAATTATGCAATCAGACAACCAGATGTAGCTCTTATTCATTTTACAAGATATACCTGCCTGCCTACGAACACACACTCAAACATACTTTCACAAAGAATGCAGAAATACGCTCAGTATGTACACACAGGTTGCCCGTAGGGGAGATGAAGCCTGTTGTCTAAGGCAAACACGCAGTGAGATTAATGTGACCACCTTTAGCTGTTAAATGCAAACATCAACGCAGTTGGAACACATTTCCAGGTTATAGAGACGAACAGGAGGTAAAAGTGTATTAGCATAGCTACTGTGATGCTACTGCACACATCGTTCAACAGGAGTGTCGGTGGAGGAAATCGACTAACCTTAGCCACCTTGTCCTACTCAAACAATCTTACCATCAATTCAATCAGCCGGAAGATGTGTGTGTGTGCCGACAAATATGTGTATTTTTGCCCCACTCCACTCAAACAACACATCTGAGAAAGCTAAAAACATAAGAGAGAAATAAACTAGAATGGGAGAAGGCTGCTGGGTCACTCTAATATTAGCAGTAGGGAACAGTGTAACACACTCATGTACACACTCATACACACGTGATTTATTATTTCAGGATGTTGCTACTATGAGATACGCAGCTGCAAATAGGGTTGTGCTGGCTTGTTACTTGGCTCTTACCCTGACATCTAAAACCCTCAAAAAAAAAAAAACCCTCAGAAGAATAATCTTATTTCCATTTAGGAAACAGTGAGACTGCTGTAAATGCAGATAAAAGCTTGACTCTTTCATCTGAACGAAGACTGACAGTGTTCGGTGTTAGATATACAGCCACCTCGATGAAGGAGATGGTTTCAGATAAACCTCAACTGTTGAGGACATACAACAGTATCACATTCCACTGCTTTTAGCTTTACTGTAATAAATCTAAAATTGTGTGTGTGTGTGTGTGTGTGTGTGTGTGTGTGTGTGTGTGTGTGTGTGTGTGTGTGTGTGTGTGTGTGTGTGTGTGTGTGTGTGTGTGTGTGTGTGTGTGTGTGTTGCCTATTGATCGTGCCTCTTATTTTGAACACAGATCCTCAGATCATTTCGAGGTCTTTTACCCTTTGTCTAAATTTCCAAATCAATATTAGAAAGTGATAATTAATCTGCCCGGTGTAGGCTTAAGAGCTGTATCTATAAATATTATATATGATGCTATTAACAAGTGCAGTCAAAAACAAAGTACACCTTCTGTAAATTTGTCAGTATCAGTTCATAAAATCATCTTCTCTATGACTATCGTTCTCTCACATTTTTGTGGAGGAATTATGTCTTACTATTTATACTTGTTTAGGTCATTGAGGTTTGTGGGAATAAAATCCCACCACAGTATTTAACCCAGGTTGAGGTCTGGACTCTGACTGGATCACTGCAACAATTTGATTCTTTTCTTTTTTTTTTCCCCAGTCATTCTGTTGAATCTTTGAATTGCTGCTGTGTTTGTGATCACAGTCCTGTTCCATGACCCAGTTTAAGCAGAGCTTTATCTGTCACACAGGTGCCCTCACATTTGATTTTAGAATACTTTGCAGTCAGTGACTCGACCATGAACTCATCCGTCTACTAAAGCGCTCAGGTCCTGTGGCTGCAAAACAAGCAGTAATGGAAGGAATCCAGCATTTAGTTTTATTTATTTAGTTATTTAGTTATCATTAAATAAATAATGACAGTTTAGTTTTTGTATTTTGTTAGATTATTATTATGCCTCGATACGTAAAACCTTAGATGTTAAAGAGGGTGTACTTTCTTTGCGCCATGACTGTAAATGCTTATGTGTGTTTTCTGTCTCGTTCGTCTCAGTCTACCTTCATCAGCCGTCAATATGAGGCTGCATAGTTTCCATGGACACTAAACATCAATCAGATCTTAAATGATTGATTTCCACTCAGTGAGATAATGAACGAAACACACACACACAGGAAGCTCTTTGGCTATTTGCATAATGGATTACATAGGATATCTTTCACCTTTTACCTCAATGCCTCTGGACTCTTAAAGAGGACAAACTCATATCAAATATCTCATTAAAGGATACAAACTAATTATTGAAAATCCATAGTACACTACAGCGTGTAGAGCTAAAGAGAAAAACAAAGAGTGAGATGCAAACTTGGAAACATCTCCATCTATTCGAGGACATGAATAAGATGGCAAAGAAAGCATTCTGGGGACCTTAAGTTGTTTTAGAAAGCCATCTTATGTAACGATATGAGCTGAGAGGCTCTGTATAACGATAGCTGTCCCCTATGAAGCTTTGAATTGCACTCGTACAAACACACATACAGGCACACTGACCCACATGCACATTACCTGCCACTACCATCTGTCACTCAGTGGGGCTTCAGTCACTAGAGACTGTTCTTGTGGCAAAAAAATAAAATCCATGCTGTTTAGCATATGCTTTTTGCACACTGAGATGCTTGCGCCCCGCATCCTTTGTAATTTCCAGGCAGCAGTGCTTTGCTCACACAAACACAAACACATGCCCACACTGACACAAAGTATGACTGACAGTGTTTTATAAATGAGACGCATTGCTGCTTCGTGTTTACGATAACAGCGAGGAACATGAGCTGACAACCAAAATAACTATTGATTTATGAATGAAGGACCGTAGCGCTGTTTTTTTCTCCTGAGACGCATCAGTTTGAGTTGATATTGTTTAAAATATAATCATTAATGAGAAAAATTCACAGCACTAAGAGGGGAGTGGTATGTCCCAAGTGTCATTATTCATTTTAACCGACTGACAGAGCTTGACCTTATTACCATTCAGGCCAGACCTAACCTTGTCCTGTCTAAGCTTGGCTCAAATTCACAGCAGCAACACACTGAGGACTCTGTTCAGAAGCATGCTGGCCCAGTTTCACCGCTCACTGTGACATGGCTTTGGATTTGATGATGCCTTTCCGTACACTCGCAAGCGTTTTTCTCTGCCTAAGAGGGATCCTCCTCCCCCAGCTGATGCCCACATAAACGGAGAGGACTGAGGGGATTTCCTGATGTGTGCAGGGGTACATGTAGGTCCGTGTGTGTGTGCGTGACTGTGACACACTTTGCCTTTGCTCGTCCAATGTCCTAGCTAGGTGTCCTGATTAAGTTTGTCTGAGGAAATGTGGGCAAAAAAAAAAGCAGGAAGATATACATGGTGGTCACATACATGCAAGTGCATACAAAGATATATGGAAGCAATGAATTTGCTTGTGGCTGTAACTGAGCATTTATTGGTTATAATTTAACTTTAAAATAGTTTTTATTTAAGAAAGCTTTTAAATGATCTATTTATATTTCCTAGCTCACATTTTTTCTGTTTTTTTATTTGTGGTGGTGTTTTGCATCCTCCTTGTACAGCTCCAAACTGGGTCCTGAGCCAGTACAGGCAGAATAACCTAGCAGGAATGCTTCTTAAGTCACATACAGTGGGGCAAAAAAGTATTTAGTCAGCCACCGATTGTGCAAGTTCCCCCACTTAAAATGATGACAGAGGTCAGTAATTTGCACCAGAGGTACACTTCAACTGTGAGAGACAGAATGTGAAAAAAAAAATCCATGAATCCACATGGTAGGATTTGTAAAGAATTTATTCGTAAATCAGGGTGGAAAATAAGTATTTGGTCAATAACAAAAATACAACTCAATACTTTGTAACATAACCTTTGTTGGCAATAACAGAGGTCAAACGTTTACTATAGGTCTTTACCAGGTTTGCACACACAGTAGCTGGTATTTTGGCCCATTCCTCCATGCAGATCTTCTCGAGAGCAGTGATGTTTTGGGGCTGTCGCCGAGCAACACGGACTTTCAACTCCCGCCACAGATTTTCTATGGGGTTGAGGTCTGGAGACTGGCTAGGCCACTCCAGGACTTTCAAATGCTTCTTACGGAGCCACTCCTTTGTTGCCTCCTTTACGGATAAATTCTTTACAAATCCTACCATGTGAATTCATGGATTTTTTTTTTCACATTCTGTCTCTCACAGTTGAAGTGTACCTCTGGTGCAAATTACTGACCTCTGTCATCATTTTAAGTGGGGGAACTTGCACAATCGGTGGCTGACTAAATACTTTTTTGCCCCACTGTATACAATCAATCAATCGAAAAATATTAAACAACAATAACAGATTTCACACTACAGCCTGACCGATATGATCAGCCAATTTTAGCTATTTGTCGCTCTGTTGATATCAGTATGTATAATGGCCAAAAAATTAAAATGACAAAATTAAAGAAGAAATAGAAGAAACACCCTTCAACTATGTTTTGTGTGTTGATGTTGCACAGTTCGTCCATGAGGGGGCACTCTGCAACTGTTGGCAACACATGTTGCAATGATCCAAGCAGTTGGCCACAGTGTTAAAGAGTAAACAAATAACTGCACATAAACAGATTTCCCAAACATTTGTTAAGTTTTGTTTGTCTGAAAGAAAATTAATTAGCTGATATATCGCCATATTGAGTTTTGAAATCACCACATGCCTGTATCAGTATTGGCCTTTAAAAGCCTATAATCGGTCGGGCTCTATTTCACACTGTAGTGAAAAAGTAAGAGATCTCACGTGGCTCGTGTAAATCCTCTTTTGCTGCAGCAGAGCCTCCATAGGACATTTCCTGTAGCTCATTAAAAGAGTTGCACAACTCCTCTTTACAACACTGTTTGAGCTTATTTATTTTTTTGGGACATCTTAATTGAAAATCTGTCTTTATGTTTTGCTACAGCATCTTTAGGCACTGGAATTGAGAACCGGTAATCAAAAGCTTCTAAGCTTATCATTTTCTTTTATCGGCACTTGTAGGTTTTTCTTACAGTGGGTTAGGGCATATTAATAAAGCAATGATGTCATGTCGCAGTGGAGCTTCTGCACGCCTGAGTGACTGTATATGAAAGCAGCACTGTTCTCAGAGTCAGACAGATAAACAGTTATGCAGGCACACCCATTTTGACGCCTTTCCCCACTTTGTGCATTTCTAAAATTGGTTCTTACATAAACCAATTTTCTTTGGAATTATGGCTATTCTAAAACTTTTTTAGCATGTGCATAATTTTTTATAGTGTGCTACTTAAGACCCTCAGTGGGCGTGTTGCGGACAAGCAGTCGCCATGCCAAAGCATCTTAATGAGCCTGATCAATGTGGCCTGTCTACAGCTAGAACTGTGACTACACCAGTGATGATATAAACTGAGGTCTCTGTTCTGTGTGTATGTGTGTGCGCTTGTATTACTCATGGTGTGGGAATATAAATGTCTTTCCATTGTTGCACTGTGGACCCGTCTTGGATATTTTTGAGAAGCAAAAAAACAAAAAACAAAGGCAGCATAATATAAATCATTACATTTAGAGACTAAAACTTCATTTAAAGCTTGGTATTCTAAATGTATGAAAACAAAGACTCTGCTCCGTGTGTGGATGTGTGCATTTGTCCAACTAATGACTGAGCCGGGCACAGTCATTAAGGTCCAGGATGATAACAGGGCAGAGCAAATAATCTATGGTGGTATCAGCAGGGAACACTTACAAACAGATAGCTTAGCATTGGCTAAACTTTCATCACTTCACTGAGAATACTAAAAGCCTCTTATTTTTAATCAATTACTCAATCCAGGAAAGTGTCATATTTACCTCATCAAACCTGTCGAAAGAGGCGCCTTCCTGCATGAACTCAGGCAGGTGCTTCTCCCAGTTGAATTCGTAGGACTTTGTCATGGCTGCTCACAAGTCTGAGAAACAAACAAAAGAGGAGAAGACACACAAGGAAAGAGACAGACACAGACACAGAGTATGTTAGAAAAGGATGCTCGCTCTCCAGGGGCTCATCCAAAAATATCCTCTTGAGAGAGTGAGAACAACTTACATATATAACAACCAACCAATGAACAAGCTCCAAAGACAGAATTTAGGAAAAATATTGATTTGTCATTTAGGATTTTTCAGAGATTTAAAGTACCCTCTCTGCTTTGGAGCTGCAATTAGCAGTGAAGCAGAGTAATGGCCTGTATTTGTATTAGAGATGGACCGATCCGATATTACGTATCAGTAATGGTCCGATACTGACCTAAATTACTGGATCGGATATCGGAGAAAAATAAAAAATGTAATCCGATCCATTAAATATCACGAAAGCACCTCGCAAAACTTGCAACACGCCGTAACTCGCCTCAGAACGTTAGCACGTCGGAGCAGTATGCATCACGTGATAGAGCGGCTGCCGCATGCGGGACCTGTCGTGGTCTGGATAGCATTTGGAGCTTCGCTAGCAACCCGGCATTTCATCTCCGACAAAGTTATCCCGAGAGAAGTAAAGCAAGTGTGTAAGTCCATCTCTGAATGTTTGTAAAGCATTCCTGCGTTAAGCTTAACAAACGATATATGGAGCGACTGCCTCTTCCTGCTGCTACTTCAATCATGAAACTGATCAATGATCAGCTGATCGGCTTTTCTGTCACGAGTCCGTCTCTCTTGTTTGTTTTTGGCCCACTTTGCACCAGAAAGAGGAAACCAGCGTCTGAACAACAGCAGCACGTTTAAGCTTGATCAGCTGTTGTTAGAATGTATTTAATATTACTTTCTACTCGAGGATCTTTTTCTACGTAGCTGACGCTGGTAACTGTGCAGGGGCGGATCTAGCAAAGTTTAGCCAGGGGGGCCGATAGGGCATGAACAGGGAAAAGGGGGCACAAAGACATACTTTTCTTTCTTATTCTCATTTAAAATGTCGAGCTTTTAATAAATAATTATCTGACACCCAAAGTTTTAATTTGATGCAAAATGAATAGAAGTCCATTACTGTATATAGTAACTATTAAGTCTAATATATATACCCTAGTAAGCTATAGTACTTTTTCCTTTGGGAAGGTACCATCTGTGCAGTCTGCAATTTTGTTGAGGAAAGATGTTGAATCTATTTAATATTTTAATATATTGAAAAATAATTGATTTCTGTGCATTTTTTTTCACACTGCATCAAATTAAGGTTGATTACGTCGATTGAGCATCATGAGGTGGAGCGTGAGGGGTGGTTCCCTATTTTTTATTTTTTTATTTTTGTTGTTGCTGGGAGTTGGAACCCTATTAGTTAGGTTGCTTAATATTTACGCTAAGTACTCTTTAAAATACCAGAATAGGGAGGATGGTGTAGGTTTAAGTTTATTAGATTGATCAGTATTGCTGAACTATGAAATATATTTTTTTGCATACAGGTATAACAGAATAGCTTTAGTGTAGTTGTTGTTTTAAACTTGAGTATGAACTTATACAAAATGCAGCAAGATATTTTAAAAAAACAGTTTTGTTGAAACACACTATATCGGATTCATATCGGTATCGGCAGATATCCAAATTTATGATATCGGTATCGGACATAAAAAAGTGGTATCGTGCCATCTCTAATTTGTATAGCGCTTAACTAGTCCCTAAGGACCCCAAAGCGCTTTACACATTCAGTCATCCACACACACATTCACACACTGGTGATGGCAAGCTACATGTAGCCACAGCCACCCTGGGGCGCACTGACAGAGGCGAGGCTGCCGAACACTGGCGCCACCGGGCCCTCTGACCACCACCAGTAGGCAACGGGTGAAGTGTCTTGCCCAAGGACACAACGACCGAGAGTGTCCAAGCTGGGGCTCGAACCGGCAACCTTCCGATTACAAGATGAACTCCCAACTCTTGAGCCACGATCGCCCGTAAAGAGTAAAATAAAGAGTAAATAGAACAAGCAAAAGGAATATGGGCAAATGACATCAGAGGACAACCGCTGCGTGGGACCAAGCAGGAACCTCCAGGGCTGAAAAATGAAGTCCATGGCAAAGTGCCTAAAGCTGCAGTACCTTAACTGTCCACTTGAGACAATCTCAAAGAGTGAGTTAAAAAACAACAACAGCTGTACAGAAAATGAGTTTGTCTGTTTTTTTAATTCACCCATTCGCCGTTGTTTTTTGGGGGGTTGTAGCTGCTTTGACTGTCGAGGTTGCCAACACAGGCGTCTTTAGCTAAGCTTCACGTCAGCTAACTGGAATCAACTGTGTAGTGTTGGTACCTATTTAGAACATTTTTAATAGACCTACCTGATAAAATGGAGCTTTTAAATTGTAATAACAGCCCATCCAAGCTATGCGATTCAGATAATATGCATTTTTTTTTTATGTGTTAAATAAGCACATATGTAAATCTGCACAATAATGTACATAGAGCCTACTGGGTCACCTTGCTAACCAAGCTTGCTATTATTTGCTAATAACAAAGAACTCATCCTCACGTCCAACTATCATCGCTTCTGGATTCCAAAAACAACCATAATGTTATAAATTAATCCTATAAATGGGACTATGGGTGGGACTGAGCAACACAAATTGAGCATATCACAGAGATAAAAAGTATGCGAGAAAGGAATTTCCTCCTCCTGCTTTTATCTAGGACCCTGAAACAAAACGGATGGGCACTGCACTCCTCTCCAAATACTAGAGAGTCAGGCTTCATTCATGTGACACACCTGCACGTGTATCATCACGTAAGACATCCAGCTCAGGGAGGGGAGGAGGTAATTGTAATATTGCTGATGACACCACCCAAATATAGGCTCCACCTACGTCAAGCTCAAATGTGTCAAGCAAAAGTGAGAGGGAGAAGTGCACTTGAGAACGTGACACACTATGTATAGCCTAAGAGCTCAGCCGGTATTAAGTCATTATGGGAATACTCTGCGGAGATTTGATTTTCATCCACCAATCTTTTAGCCTGCTGCGCTACAGAATATTTTCTACTATACAGAAAATTAAACGCATATACACAAAGTGGAAACTGGATGCTGATGGATGAGATGAGAAATAGGGGAACTGAGGAAGGATAATGGGGGAAGAAATATGGACAGAGAGTCAGCGTGAAAGATGTGAAGGCACAGGGAAAAGTGAAAGGCAGAAATAAAATAATAAAATCAGTGCACTAAAAGTAAGAGCCTGATATACACCCACTGAGAGGCAGAAAGATGTGATCTGAGAGATGAGGAGAGAGTGGCATGAGAAGCATAGAGATGAAACAGAACAGTGGTGGGCAGAGAGACACAGAACAGTGACACAGCTGTGAGTGACAGAGGCTGGGGGATCAGAGTGGTGAGTACAGCAGACGGGGGGTGTCTGCTTTTGATGTGGGGAACGCAGATCAGACACATCATCAGCAGGGGTTACAGAAGACTACCGGCTGGGCGGGCTACAGTCCACCCCTGCCATGACAAGTGCAGATGATGCAAGGCTTCTGGGATGTTTGAATGCTGTCATTTTGAAAGTACAATGGTTCAATCTCACTGCTGCTGGCAGGTTCAGCAAAAGACACCATAGCTGAACAGAGACAGTGGATAACAACTTTGAAAAACAAGCTACTGCACTTTCATTTATGCAAATTAAACCAATTTGGTCTGCTGTGCTGTATATCACACAGCTAAAGGAGGTATAGTATCCAGGTCAATACATCTACTTATTTACAAAAAAAGGAGCCAACCGTGAAACCAAGTCCTCCACCATCTGTGTTGGCCAAAAGTAGAGTTTACTACAGAAGTTTACTCATCAAACAAGGGAAGCACGGAAATGTTATACACTGTAAAACAGATTCAAAATCATTCATATAGGACATTTCACATCTCTAATTTGGACTAATTGGACTGTGCTTTCCTGTCTGACGATAGCCTAGATCTCGCTACACTCAACAGTATGCATTAGATAACATTTTCCTCAGCGGGATGAAATCTGTCCAATAGCAGTGCAGCAGTTGAGGTCCTATAAGGCCACGCCAGTGCGCACGCTGGGCCTCTGAGCTTCTAGAAGTGTGAGTGTGCACGTGAGGAGCTATGGGAAGCTAGCGGAAGTCGGTGAGGTCCGAGCCCCCTATCCAACCCCTGACAGAGAGATAATTACGATAGATGGGAGCCCCGTGAGGAACACTGTTCCCAGCCTCCTCTTCTAAAATGGCAGCTAGGGTAACACCCAGCGGTCCCACACCTCATAAACTAAAATTAGGCTACAGCTACATCAGTCAGCCAGTGGTGGAAGGGTTGACTGGGGACATGCTCCAATGGACACGAGTGAACAACAGACAGAGAGCAGCATGTGTCATGGCTGTAACAATAATCACAAAACCAGTAATAACAACGACAGGTATTAACTGAGGACTAAAACTTTAACAACAACTTAGCTGAACTGCAGGAAACTGAAAGAGGAAACATAATAAGATGTGTTCTGTTTGATCTTTCAACACATCATCATCTGATGTTTTTGCTGATACTGTTGTGAGGATTCACTGTCAGTCTTACTGCATTCATGTCAGACAAAAAGTATTTCAGTTTCCAGATTTTTATTTTCTTATTTCATGTCATCGTTTTCTTTTCTAGCTGCCAGCTGAGGAAAAGAATGGTTTCCTTGTGTCATTATCAAGGTTGTCAGATTTAGAGGATATACTGTATCTACCTGTGTTGTGCGTGTGCCTTATATGGCTTTATATCTTGCGGGGCCCGTGGAACTGAGGGACGGCAGTTTTTGGTTTACCGGATGCTGAGCCCTCCTGCTGTTGCCATGACATTAAAGAGCAAGTGGAAGGTGCTCGTCTATTTAAGGAATGGTACGTGCAGATTAAATAATAGCAGTCTTTTGCTTATCAGACGTCTTTTCAGGTATCAGCTATCAGGGAAAAAAATATATCCCACCACAGATGTTGCTTAAGAGTTATGTAGATTGCCGCGCAGTTCTGAGAAAGGATTTCATTAAAACTAAGTAGAAACAGCTGGGCAAGTGTGTGTGTGCCTGTCAAGGTCAAGAACACAGTTATGCGCTTCAAGTTGTAGTTATCACATTTTTTAAAAAGCAGATTTGAAAACCAGGTGCTTGGGAAACCCTCCCCCCCAGAAAGGCAGTGTTTGTCAGAAATATTACTGTAACAGGTGCAAAACATCAGCTTCTCAGCTTCACATGACTGGAAACCACCATCTGTTCTATAAGAACAAGGGAGGCTTAAGTAATTAAAAAGTAATCAATAACAAAAACAGCCTTAATTCAATTAATTTCTCATTTTCTGCACACATAGCGTACACACCCACTATTTAGACGACCTGATGATACAGACCTGTTTTAAGTATGTGAGATGAAAGTGAGTGAGAATGGTTGTCTGGTTCTCTGCAAAACACTGGTCATTTATCCAGGGTGTACCTTGTCATTTACCCTATGATAGCTAGAATAAGCTCCAGACCAACCATGACCCTGAATTGGACGAGTGGATGGATGCTTGACACTTTCAAATTGAGAGCCAAACTGTTAATACAGGGGAAAAGTCTGTTGAAAGGGAATTTTCACAGTAAGAGCTGTGCATCACTTATTAAACCACAAGATCCAATGTGCACACTTGAATTATAATATGTTCAGTTGCCTAAGATTTTTGGAAGTTAGGAGTGTCAGGAGAATGAAATTTGTTTAAACTTAAACGAGAATGCAAACACTGTAACATATATTTCAATTTCTGCTTCCATTCCACACCCACGCTGTTCGCTTGGTGTCCTTGTGAAAGTCAAACACTGTAACACTGACGTCTGGCATGATAGTGGAATATGGTTTGTATTTTTCCAAAGCTTGGCCTATGTACAAATCTACATTCGTAAATACAGTTCTATTATGGACTCGCTGTGGCATCCTGGTCTCTAATCTATACAGTAAATATCACAGAGTGATATCATGTCCCCTTATGTATTCATCCAGCATATTTATCTTGTCTTGCGGCTTTGAGACTGAAAATGATGGCATGCATGCTTTTTTTGCACAGTCTTGGAAGCATTTTGGATCTGGCAGTACACCCTAGTGTTACTTTGATTGGGAAAAAATAAACGCATACAGGAAGCCTACATAGAGAAGGCCACAAAAATCTAATGTAAATTCCATCATTAGAGGGTGAATGTGAGGGTCCGTGCAGACATCTGCAAGATTTGTTATCACCATGCAGACACCACACTGCAAGAACAGCTACTCCTCAATGGTGTCTGCAGCCATCGTGTGTGCATCTCACGCCGCCTCTCCTTTAACAATACCATCAATTTTCCTCTTTCACTATCAGGGTCATCACTGCCCTTGAGGCTGAACCCATCTTAGGACACACATATCTAACCACTCACCTGGACTGACTCACTGGAAAACAAATCCCCTGAGACTGAGAACAATTTTCTTCCTGCACATTTTGCTCAAATCCCAGTATTACCAAAAGCCAGAGTGAACCTTCATCAGTTTAATAGGACTGACAATCACTTCCAAAGACTATAACACAAAAAGCATCCTTGTAACAACACAATAGGCTTCACATTCTCAGGACAATATAATCAACTTGCTAATTCTTGTTAATGTTTTTTTAAGTACAGTAAAGCATACAGTATTGATTGCAATACTGCAATGATAATATGTAATTCAATAATATAATGAAAACGCATTACAGTCACTCAAACATTCACAACTCTGACACTTTTCCATCTATTTATTCTCTCTGTTAGCTCTGAGTCAACACAAACAGGGTTTTTTTAGCTCATCACACAGAGCACAATGCAAACACAGGAAGGGGCAGCAGTCAAATGTCACATGTTCTGATGATGCTTTTGTAGTCTTTGGAATATGAAGTCTTCACCAAATTATATATGTGTGTACAACATGTTGCAAACAAGTTAAAGTATTCTGTTGCTGAGGATGAAGAATACTGACAGCAATTCCTGTGCCTCATGTTCAAGGCTACCTTTACATGTTTCAATACAGCCGACGAGTTTGAGGTGTGCACAAACACTGAGGTCTGGCAAATTATTTTACAGCAGCCGGGTGTTTGGAGCTCATCATTTAGTAACAGTACCCACAGAGCCACTGTTCAGATTCAATTCCCAATAAGAAATGCATGCCTTTCCTTTCACTGCGTGAAAATCCCATTTCATTTTACCTTGAAGCATTTGCACCACATTTGCAGGATAACACACAAATGAATGCAGAAAAATACAAAAATATCATATTGCTGCTGTACTTGTACTAGAACAAGAAAATAGAGTGTACGCATATTAAATACATATAAAGAGTAAAAATTATATAAAAATAGAATAAAAGAGCAAGAAAAATGACTCTCAGCTAAATTGGCTTGATCATAACAAACAAACAAAAAAAACAAAACAAACATCTGCGTTATGGTGGCCGATCACCAACCAGAGCATAGAGAAAAAGAAGAGCATTATTCAAACACTGGGAACAAACTGCAACAGGCTGCTGCTATGAGGCATCTGTGTTAGAGATGAAGTCTGTAACGTTCACTCAATATCACAGCCAGGCAATATTCTGGTGGTGGTAGGTTTGTTTAATCGCATTACCATGAGGACCATCAGATTGATTCGCGCTCATGTTTGCTCAGTTTTCTGCACGCATCAGGCATGATGTGCTCACGCCGCGAGGAGCAGGGCAATATCATACAAGTGTGACTGTTTACACTGGATAGAAGCAGTCTTTTTATTCAATGAGAGCCCTGAAAGGAGCTTGTGGTTTTATTACACCAACAAGACCTCTTTTCTTTGAGCAAAAAGCTTGTAGGAGTGAAATGTTAATAAGCCTGTGTCCACTTTTACATTTCCTTAACAATCAGTGATACGGAGGGGGCAGTGTTTACTAAGGAACCATGCTACCACAAAAAAAGAGTGAGATGTGGTGTGCTTGTTCTAGCTTGTGTATAAAATGTGTAAGATCTCTGATTTCACAGGCTATCGCACCTTAGCGTGTCCAAGTGCAGCTCTGCACAAAGACTGGCATGCAGGGGGCAAGCTGAGCAAGGAGAATCAACGGCTGATGAAAGAGTGAGTAAAGGAGTGAATGGAAAACTGAATGGTGCTAATCACAAGTGAAATTCCCTTTTTACTCATTTCAATTGATCCACATTTGGATTCCTCTTTGCTCAATGAGTGAGTGCTAACTGAGGCTTCTGCTGCCTCACCGCCTGCGTGCGTGACTTCATGTGTGTGTGCCTGTGTTTGACTAGGCTTGTTTGACTTTTTAAGTAAGTAGTGTCAATGTGTCTGTCGCCGCATGAGTGTTTAAGTTTGTTTTTTTTAAACCCACTTAGTCCTCTTAGCCTGAAGAATTGCTAACAGGAAAGTACTGTTTAAAAGACCCTTTAGAAGACACTGTTATCTCACAGGTTAACTCACTTTAGAGTATCCAGACTGTGTTGGATAAACTGTGCATTCAAAAGAAAAAAAAGAAAAAAGCTCTTCCTCCTTTCTTTAATAACATACAGAGAAATAACCAACAAATGGCCTCTCTTTAAGGCATTACAGGCTTCATACATACTTCATTAAACATAAGTGGATTGCACATTTTAAATAAACCACAGATGGATTTCTTGAAAATGAAGAGGTTTGTTTTCGTCCCCTGACTCATCATTAAAGTCGAGAACTGTTGCACGCTGCCACTAAATTACAGCCACAGATACAGGATGCTCTCGAATAAGATCTAGAACTGACACACGGCTCCTGTGGTACAAGCAATCAGTGGACTGTGTTTGAGACCAAGGTAGCTCAGTGATAACAGTGTTATCACAATGAACTGTGGAGAAACTATACAGTGGCTTTCAGTGTGTGTACTAAAATACTGAGTGTAGTTCTCCTGTCAACCACAACCAGTTGCAGCAGGGGCTGGCCCCTCCTGAGTCGGATCTGGTGGAGACTTCTTTCTGTTAAAAGGGAGTTTTTCCTTCCCACTGTTGCAAAGTGTTTGATCATAGGGGGTTGTTTGGTCATTAGAGTTTTCTCTTCATTATTCTCTTGAGCTTACAATATAAACACTTTGAAGCAATTTTTGTTGTCATTTGGTACTATATAAATGAAACTAAACTGGATGTGATAGTGAAAACTGATGTCAATTTTAGGAAATTTAGGGTCATAAACACTGACTGTGGTAATAACTAGTAACATAGACTTATTGTTACTAGTAACATACATTTATTGTTACTAGGCTGAGAAAAACATTGATGCCTCTGGTATATTTTCAATACATTCTGGTAGGGCTGTTCGATATAACGATATATATCGGGTGACAATATAAAAACATCTATCGTTTCATTTTACGCTATCGTTTGTTTCGTAGTGTGGCAAAATATAATGTTTACGGCAATATTTTTTCATCGTTTGATGGTCATTGTAGTGGTTATATTCATTTGTTAAAGTTCTCTCTTTCTCTTATATTTAATATGACCACGCTATGGATGGACAAGCGACTGTTTTTACGCGTTGCTGTTAGCAACCACGACGGTAAAACAATGGCGTGGCTCCGCCGTCTGCTTGTTTGTTTTGCATATTAACCTTTCACAATAAAGTTCAAGATCCTGTTGAGACTTTTCAAAATAAACTAAATCCCGTGAAAGAGTATGCAGTGTTTACTAGGGGTGCAACGATACACAAAATTCACAGTTCGGTTCGGTTCGATACTTTGGTGTCACGGTTTGATATTTTTCGATACAATCTGATCGAGAAATCACTCATCTTTGGAAAGGAGAGTTTATTACAGAGAAATGTCTCTTTCCAAAATAAAAGCTATACTATACGCTTCTTCTGGGGCATACTCTCAGCAGCATATTAAACATATCAGGTCCCCATAAGGAGAATCATGTGCTAACGGCTGTCTAAATGACTCCTGTAAAGTTTGTAGCATGCGTGCTTGTTGTTTTTGTCTGCTTCCACTTGTCTTTGCACTAGGATGATGTCGGTGTAAATGTGCAGTCATATTCATTGTGTTCCCACTAGTGCTGTCAGCGTTAATCTGAAATTATGTTAACGCCACAACACGGCAAATCTCTGTTAACGAGCTACCGCGGATCCATGTGGATTGAGCATTGCGTGGCACATCCCACATACTGTTTTACTTTTGTCCATGACGCGTTTACCTTCAGGGTCATACGTCACATGAAAACCAAAATAGTTCCAAAGGCCAGATCTGAATGAGGGTGGGGGAGGTTCAATTTGCCATGTTGCAACGAGCTTAGCTTCTGTCTTGCTAGCTTGTGCTGCGCTCAGTGGATCTGCGCTCGACAGTGCAGCCTAGGCGGAGTAGTCGAACGCAGATCCACTGAGCTCTCAACACAGACAGCATCGTCAGAAGAAAAGTTGATCAAATAAATTAAAAATTTTGTATTGTTCAATACATATGCGTACCGAACCGAAAGCACTGTATACGAGTATCGTTGCACCCCTAGTGTTTACAGATTAGAAGCAAAAAAAGAGGCATTAGGTGCTAAAAAATAAACCTTAGACTCAAACGTTAGAACAGGCTTTTCCCTGCAGCACGCTGTGTAATACATATTCACACAGAAAACGGCGTCTGTTACAACTTATGTCTAAAAATGTATCGTTTCATGCATCGGCTAAAAGTCATAACTCCAGGTACAGGACGCCCAGCTGAAAACACTTCATGCAAGTCGAGCTGCCTGAGATTGACGGAATTTACAGAAAATTTTAATTTTTTGTGATTTATATCGTTATCGGGATGATAGAAGTCTTATATCGGGATATGAGATTTTGGTCATACAGCCCTACATTCTGGCATTCTATAATAAGTATAATATGCCCGTCATTATCATTTTAGTACTGTTCTGTGAGTTACACTTTGATTCCCACTCCTAGTTGTTTTTCTCTAAATCCAATGTGAGCCCAACCTTTCTAAAAAAAACAAAAACAAAAAAACACAAACTGGTGGGGGCCACTGAGACTGCACACAAACGCGAGAATAAATGAACTCTCCAATGTCAAATTCCTGATATAGGGTTCTCTTGAGCAGTGCATATAAAAAACTGTAATCAACATTTGTTTCTCTGGGACTGTAGCTAAAGAAGTATTATACTGTTGAAGGGAAGAATGTATTTTCCACACCAAATGACCCTCTTCTACCCATCTTCTTTGCCTTTTATAGTTGAGGATCACCCTGCTCACTCATGCTTCTCAGTCCCTGGTTACATAATCAAACTTCAGCCTGTGATGGAAACTGGCTGTCTTTCAGTCACACACACTCACTACAACGCCCAACTGTGGTGCTACAGAGCACATGCACACACACACAGACACACACACATAATAACCACCACACTTTCCCACAACAAATACAAGCAGTAGGATCTCCCTCACTTTCAATGAGTAACTTCACTTTCCAGCATTGTTCCATACTCAAAGCAGACTGATAAAGTTCTATATATAGCCATCATATTAACTCTCTTCCAAACTGAGTTACATGAAAAATGAACACACATCCTACTAGACTTAGCATCCACCTCGTAAATGGCAGCCCAAAGCCTTTGCCAAAGTGTGGATATCAGTATGTTTATGTGACCTCAGGGCCCATGACTACCCTCATTGAAGGAACACTGAGGCCTCTCAAAGGGAAATAAAGACAAGCAGGAGGGAGGGAAGGAAGGAATTGAGAGAAGGGCGAGGGTTGTCCCCGGGGTTATCAAGAATCTTTATCCCAGACATTTAAAGTACTGTTTGTTTGTCTGTGTGTGCATGTATGTGTGTTTGTGTGTCAGGGAGTCCCCTGAATGTGGTGAGGTCAAGGGGCCTGGCTGACACATTAGCACACTTAATCAAACCTTAAGACTGACACACGTGTCACTGGTCAAAGATTCTCTTGCCATCTGAAGACAGAAATTTAATAAGGAAGTTAACAGAAGCAGACAAATTACAAAAGACTTTCACATTACTTTGACGATCCATATTTCGGTGATGTTTTCAAGAAGCTCTGCAAAGGAAAAGTGCTAAGGTGAAAATAGAGTCCAAAAATATAACTAGAAATCCTCACTCTGTCTTTGCAGAGTGATGAATATGTGAAGCTGAAGCCCCCAAATGGAATATGGAAAAGACCATCTTTCAAGAGGTGATGCTGAGGAGATGGTATCCGTGTCGGGTTAATAATAGAAATATGACCGGAACACTGGCATTAAAGAGAGAAGACTGCATTTAATTTTAAAAAGGCATTAATGTAGAAGCATAGACAAAATATTTAACATGTAATTAAAATGCCATAGTTCTAATGACTACCTTTCATGCAATGTGCTGCTGGAAGTAACACTCAGAATGCTTTTGTCTCAACACAAGCATTAGGTTCACATTAATATAGAGCAGTGTCAGCCACTAATTGAATTAGTTATCGCTGAGGAGGATGATATGCATATTCTAATACAACTAGAGGCATTTGGGGACACAATCAGAATCAAACTCACAGCTTAGTCTTATCTTGGCGTAAATGGATTGCTGTATCACTCTGAGGTGATGGAGGTAGGAGCCTGTTAATTTGGGGATGAATGTTAGGTAACTGGCCTTTGCAGAGTGAAAATACCATATTATTCCAAAAATGACTGTTACGTCACAAAGTCACTGCTCAACTGTGCTGCATGTGTGTGTCTGCGCATGCACGTGTGTGTGTGTGACGGTCTCGTTTAGACCGGATTAGGAGGTCAGAGGTTCGCTCTGCCCTGTTACACACAGAATGCAGAGGGCCCTTCAAGACCAGGTTTCCCCAAATATGGTCAGGATTACTGAGGATACACATGCGTAGATAATATTCTGGGTGAACTACTAGAAGTGCTTGAGTGGCATCTGAATTTTATTTGAAAAAGATTTCCTTGTGCTCAGATAAACTCAAGCATCTTGGATTCATGATAAACATTGAAACCAGTTTGTGGTGCTCCTGCAAAAACAACACCCTGCTGAGTTAGAGACCTTAACAGGATTAAAATGCTCCAAATTAAAGGATGCTCAAAAGAACAAATTTAATTTGGGAAGTGCCCTGTCACATCTGTTTGCCAAAGATGCACACCCTCCACCCACTGCCCTTACTCTGCTCCATCTTACAGGACAGAAAAATTAAGGATAACCAAGAGAGAACATGTGCAACGAAGAGAAGCTTTGAAGACTTGAGACGGCAAGAACTGGATAGAGATGGGGGGGGGGGGGGGGGGAGTGGGTTGCTCACAAATATGGGACTTCTCCTATTGCCCAAATATGTACCTATTAAAAGAGAATTTGTGCCCCGCTGAGCTGCCGAGGAGGCAGCCAGGAGAAAGGAGCAGTGGAAATAGAACATGTCCATATAGAGAGGGGAGCTGAGGAGAGAGGCAGCACGAAGGGCAGGGGTTAAATGCTTCCCCAGAATTTGACCTTTCCACTGGCGTGAACTCAGTGAAAAAAAGCCCCCCCAAGTCCCTCCTGACTGACAGCCCAAGGGCCTACTGTGAGCATGATTGAGCAGAGACCGCTAAACTATTTCCCAAGAAAGCCCAGCTTCTAAATCAGCTCAATATGCAAGAATGATGTTTACAAATGTGTGAAAGCTCTAATGATGAGAGACTGAGACTTCTGCATGAACCTTGAAAACATGCAGCATTAGTCTTTCCCTGGCACTGACTGACAGGGGGAGAAAAAGAGAGAGAAAGACGTGAGACAGAAAAAG
This sequence comes from Copadichromis virginalis, assembly GCF_057382275.1. Lineage (NCBI taxonomy): Eukaryota > Metazoa > Chordata > Actinopteri > Cichliformes > Cichlidae > Copadichromis > Copadichromis virginalis. The sequence goes on along the minus strand of NC_140632.1, from coordinate 4,510,951 downwards.
GAAAACCTGTCTCGACAAACAAACAGCCCACAGATTTTGCTCCTCTCTGACACGACTGGTCTCCCTAGCAACCCTGCTGGCCAGTAATAGCCTCTAGCTTGCCTGGCTGCAGCAGCGTCATGCAGACACACACACAAATAGGCGCATTTCAGCCTCTGAATGGGATCCCAAAGGGTATTTTTAGAGACATGGGGACTCACTAGCCCACCCAACCCTTCCAGCCCCTGAGGCAATACCAGAGAACACACATCTCTAAACACAGACCATCTACCCCTATCATTAAAAGCCCCAGCCACACACATAAGCACAGTCATAAAAAACAGATCCACGGAGTCCCTCGATTCTAGTAAACAAGCCCTTTAACTGGTGATCGGAGATAACTGGGAATTACAAATTGAAGGCAACTTGTCCTGTCGACGCTTTCTTGGGTACATTGAAAAAGCTCTCCCTGAACTACCCGCTTTATATTACAATAAAAACTAATAATAAAATGTATTTTCATTTTCTGCAGAAATACACTGGAGCTTCTTCTAAACATTACCAGCCTGTTCACTGAGTGTTTTTCTTGAAAAATTCTTATAAGTGAGTGCTGGTATTCATACCAGTCACTTCCCACATTCAGATTCAACAGGTGGTGAATGCAAATTGGATTTTTACTGATTATTACAACAGAAAAAAAAATGTTGCAACACCTGCCTCAGTGGGTGAAAGAAAATTACTCCTTGCTTGTCCTATACTTGCACCATCAGTGCATAACAAAGCTTAGTTTATTCTGCCACCCCAACTGAAGACATATTTTTAATTAAGATAAGATAAGATAACTCTTTATTATCATTGCACAGTCATACATAGTACAATAGTACAATGAAATTGGAAAACTGTCGGCACTACATATAACACAACACGACCCGATACGACACATTACAACGCAACACAAACAACACAACACAGTATAATAACTTAGTAATAAAAAAGAAGAATAAGTGTATTTGTATTGCACACTGTTATTATTGCACATTAATTGTTATTGCACCTTGTTATAAATATAAATATTATTATTGTTACTGTTTTTACCGTTGTTACCTCCCCCCCCAAAAAGTCCAGGGAGGTATCCAGTCAGGTCAGCTATTTGCATTGATCAGGGCTATTGCCCTGTTGTAAAAGCTGTCCTTGAGTCTATTTGTTCGGGACCTCAGCAGCCTGAACCTCCTGCCAAACAGCAGCAGCTTAAACACCCGGTGTCCCGAGTGTGTACAGTCCCATAGGATGCTGCGTGCCCTCTTGAGATAGTGAGTGCTGTATAGGTCCTTCAGGGAGGAAAGAGGATGTCCAATGATTTTTTGGGCCATATTGATGACCCTCTGGAGAGCTCTTCTGTGTGCTGTGGTGCAGCTGGAGAACCACACACAATGCAATATGTCAGCACACTTTCAATGGAGCAGCGGTAGAAGACGGTCAGCAGCTCCTTCTTCAGGTCCATTTTTCTGAGGATTCTCCGAAAGTGGAGACGCTGTTGGGCCTTCTTTAAAAAGGTGTTAGAGCTCCATTGGAGGTCTGTGTCTATGTGCACACCCAGAAACTTGAAACTGGAGACCCTCTCCACACACTCGCCATTGATGCTGACAGGCAGCAGCTCGGACTTCCTCCTTCTGAAGTCAACTACCCGTTCTTTTGTCTTGGTGGTATTGAGATCCAGGTTGTTATTTACACACCAATCTGACAGCCTCTGAACTTCAGCTCTGTACACTGTCTCATCTCCCCCAGAGATGAGCCCCACCACGGTGGTATCATCTGCAAACTTGATGACTGCGTTGTCTGGGTGGGTACTAACACCGTCATTATCTTTATTTAAAAGACTGTAATTATGTTTTCACCGTAATTAAACATATATCGATGTAATACACTCTAATCTATGCACTTATAATGATTTAAAGCTGTAAGGATAAGATTTCACCCTAAGTTTTAGGGGCATTGAGCAGCCACAGTGCAGCACCCACTCAAGCAACAGAAGGTATAACAATTAACCAGTTGATATTTTGTTAGCACAGCTGGTAACTTCACCTTGCAGGGAAATTGTTCAAATGGACACAAATAGTATAATTGAGTAAAATTGGTATTTGCAAAAAAATACTCTGTTTTATAATTAATTTTTAAAAATTATCTGAAAATGTGGAGCCATTTTCAATATACCCATCAACAAAGGCAAAAATAACTAGAAAAATTTGCATTTCCTGCGAAAATGCTGTGTGGATGCCTTAACGCTGAAGATGTCTGCTGAAAAAAGCTGAAAAAGTTGAAAAAACAAAAAACTCTTTCTCACAAAGAAGAGGTGGAGAGACTGACAATTGTGCTGAAATGAGCAGAAGAGGCTCAGAATTGTGCTGATAAGAGGTGGAAAGGCTGAAGACTTTGCAGAAAAGAGGTGAATCAGAAGAATTTCTGCTGAAAAGAGGTAAAGAAGCAAAAAGATGAGCTGAAAAGAGGTGTAGAAGCAGAAGTGCTTGCTGCAGATGGCTGTATGTGTAATGACACACTGGAGAGTGTCAAGAAAGCAGAGCGCATGGAAGCAGGGAACATGTGTAGCAACTGTCATAGGTAGGATTCGAACTTCTGCCACCGGGTCTCACGGCAGCTGCCCTACCCTCTGAGCCAAACGAGTTCTGGTCACAAGCAAAGATATGATGAGACGGAAAATGTGCACTGTGGAGCAGAAGCTCAAATTAGCAGAAAAGAGGTGAAGAGGAAGAACTTTGTTGTGAAATGAGGTAAAGAAACTGAAATCTGTGCTTAAAACAAGTGAAAAAGCTGAACTCTGAAATCCTGCTAAAACAGCACAAGAGGCTGATCTTTTTCAGCTACTCATTGAGCCAAACTGGTTCTCACGTAACTGAAAAAAGGTGGAAAAGCTTCAAATTCTAATGAAAACAGCAGAAGAGGCAGAGATTTGTGCTGATAAGAGGTGAAAATGCTGAACCAATCAGAGGTACTGCTTCTGTCTGCTTCATCAGGCTGTGTACTTGTATGTATTTCTGCCATAGACTGTTAACAAGAATCTGAGGTCCATATTAGAAAAGCTGCTAAAATCATTAAACTTTGCAGAATTGTAATAAATTATCAATATGAATTACCGGTCTGTGATAGTGTATAAATTTGTAGTTAAAAAAAACATGTGGGCCAAAGTGGAATCGAACCCATAACCTTTGGTCTGAAGAGCCGTGTCATTACCAATCGCGGCGCCTCTAAGGGGGCGGGGCGCCTCGAAAAAAAGGGTGATGAGGAGTCAGAATTAGATCGCGGTGAGATGCGAAAAACGCCGTTTTTTGGAGTTACAAAACGTTGTGTAACTCAAAAACTAGGTGGGATAGAAGCATAATTCTTGCACTGGGTGAATCAGCGGACTTTGGTGTACTTTGACTGCGATTTACATAGCTCTTTGTATATCCGTCGCGGAGATATGACGAGAGAAGAAACGGCTTCATTTTTGGAGTTTGAAAAATGAGAGGAGGACATATTTCCACCCCTCAAACATGTTTTTGTGTTGTTATAGCACAAATACTATAACAACGCAGAAATACTATGACTTAGTAGTAATACTATAACATAACAGTTCAATGTTCTTGCACAAATACCACAATATGGCAGAAACACTATGTTTTAGCACAAATACTGTGATTTGGTATAAATACTACGATTTGGCACACATACTATATTCCGCAGATACACTATAACATAACAGATATTCTACGACTTAGTAGTAATACTATAACATAACAGAATTATTAATTGGGCACAAATACCACGATTTGGCAAAAATACTATGATTGGGTACAAATACTATGATTTGGCAATAATACTGCATTTTAACACAACTACTGAGATTTGATTGAAATACTATGATTTAGAAGAAATACTATTACTCCATACAAATACGATGCTTTGGGACAAATACTATGTTTTGGTTCCAATACTATGATGTGCAACAAATACTATGATTTGGCACAAGTACTATGATTTAGTACAAATACTATGATTTGGCAGAAATACTATGCCTTAGTAGTAATACTATAACATAAGAGATATACTATGGTTTTGCAGACATACTATGTTTTTGCACAAATACCATGATTTGGCACAAATGCTATGATTTAATAATAATAATAATAATAATAATAATAATAATAATAATAATAATAATAATAATAATAATAATGGATACTTTATTGATCCCCATGGGGAAATTACTTGTTTTTCTCTGCATTTGACCCATTCACTCAGTGAAGCAGTGGGCAGCCCACTAAGCAGGCGCCCGGGGAGCAGTGTGTAGGGATGGTACCTTGCTCAGGGGTACCTCAGGGTAGCCGTTAAGTGGATTCGAACCGCCGACCTTCCGATCATGGGGCGACCACTTTACCTACTGAGCTATCCCTGCCCTAGCAGAAATACTATGATTGGGTACAAATACTATGATTTGGCAATAATACTGCGTTTTAACAACAACTACTGAGATTTGATTGAAATACTATGATTTAGAAAAAATACTATGACTCCATACAAATACGATGCTTTGGCACAAATACTATGATTTGGCACAAGTACTATCATTTAGTACAAATACTATGATTGGGCAGAAGTACTATGTTTCAGTACAAATACTATGATTTAGCAGAAATACTATGTTTTAACATAAATACTATCTTTTGGCAGAAATTCCTGCTAAAAAGGACTATTTCTGCTTTTTAGCAGAAATACTGTAATTTGGCATAAATACTATAATTTGGGATAAATACTATGATTTGGCACATATAATATATTCAGCACATATATTATAAAATAACAGAAATATTATGATTTGGCCTCAAAACCATAATTTTGCACAAATACCATGATTTTTGCAAAAATACTATGAATTAGCAGAAATACTATGATTTAGCAGAAGTACTAAGATGTAGTAGAAGTACTTTGCTTTAGCAGAAATACTATGATTGAGGAGTAATACTTAAACATAGGAGAAATACTGATACACAGACACACATACACAGACAGTAAAGGGAACAGGAGCTGTGGAGAGTCTGGGCTTGGTATATGTAGGTCAGTTAAATTAGCTGCACCTGCTGTAGTCAGCCCTTACACACACAGACACAGAGAGAGGTGTGAGTTTTCTTCAGTGTATTTCTGACATTCAGGATTCCCCTCGAACAAATGGCCATAATTTCCTAACCGTAGAGGCTAGAACGGTCATTCAGACATCGTTTTGTTCAGAAGAGATGGGGGAATCTTCAGGTCTTCATAATTCAGAGATAAAATATAAATTATTAAAGATATATGACTTGTAATACATTGTAACTGAGTAGAGGCGAAGCAAAAACTGCCTTGACTTGCTCTCAAACAACCTTTGGTTACTCTAAATCTATATGGAGCATCAAAATCATTCTTTCACCGTAAGAAACAGCAGGCTTTGGTGAACAGTCATGGAAATTTTCAGGGCTCTGTGGAAATCCATCAAAAAGATATGATGAGAGAAAAAAGTGCCTCATTTCCAGAGTTTGAAATCTGATGAAATCTGAGCGAGGGACAAATTTCCTTCCCTCAAACAAGTCTAACTCATCTCAGAACGGTAATAGGTGAGAAAATAATTCTTGAATTGTGAGCATCAGGAGTGTCTGAAGATATATCGGGACAAGCCTCATGTCTTAACTTTGCTTCGTTAAGGAGATATGACGATTCGAATATGCCTCTCATTACAGAAATCAAGCGGTGATTTTGAACAAGCTCTCCATTGACTTTCTATGGAGAGTTTTGCGACTTTGTGTTGGTCTGAGGAGATTTGCCAAAATTCTATAAATCCCACAACAATGATAGTGACATTTTCGGAAACCCAGCAAAAATACCTACGTTTTGATGTATAATTTGTGGAAGTTGAGTGAAGATTGAGCAAGTAGCAAGAAGTTGTTCGGACATGAAGAGAAGACTGCAAAACCTTCAGTGGTAGACTGGAAGCCAAGTGCATAGCAACCATAACAACGCATGTATTTTGTGAAAAATCACAATTTTGCAACTGAAAACTTTAAGAGGCATAAAGGTAAAACGGTAAAAGATTTGAAAAAGCTGAATCATACCTGAATAGCCCAATAATTTGAGAACATTTTAAAGTTTGAATGGTTGTTCTACGTGAAAATATGAGGAAGTAGTTAAGTTTCAGAAACAAGCAAATTTTAGCAGAATTGCAGAAGTTTCCCATTCATTTCAATGGGACAAATTAAGCTTAATGTTTTAAAAAGTATAATAGTGAAAAATACCAAAAGACATAGCAGGAATTAGCAGAAATAGCAGAATATTTTAAAATTTGAACGGTGAAAATCGGCTGAAAATTGTGGAAGTAGTTAAGTGCCAAAAAGTGTACGGAAGTCCCAAGAGGAACTCAATAGTGTGGATGCTTAAAGCATCCACACAATAAAGGATAAAGAATAAAGAGAAACAGGATCTCAATAGTGTGGATGCCTTGAGGGCATCCACACAATAATAATTCAGATAAACTAAACTAGACCTTTTTTATGTTAGTCAAAGATGTATAATTTTTAAACTATGTGGAAGTCAACATTGTAACTCTGGAGTTTCTTTTTTTAAGTGGGTCTGGGGCATGGTAGTACAAGTAATGTTCAGTGGTTCAACCCTGAGCTGAAATGTTCTTAGGCAAGATACTGAACTCCAGATACCCCCTGATGCATTCAGTGGGTTTTCATTTGTGCAAAACAAAAAAAACAAAAAAAAGTGTCTGTGGGTGCAGTGTTAGATGTGCTTGGGGTGTTAGGTGAGAGCAAAAAATAGTATTGTTAGATTATTTATACAGGTTGGCCAATACAATAAATAGCAGTTAGTCAATGGAGCAAAACGGTTCTAGGTCTAAACTTGTCCAAAGACACGTTTGTCAGGTTAACTGGTGATTCTAAAGTGACTGCTGGTGTATGGTAACAGTAAATTACTGTCTCACTGTGTTAGCCTGTGAAAAATATTGATGACAGGATCTGACAGCGTGAGAGAGATGAGCTAACGGTAAAGGAGCTAAATGAAATTCATCAAACGACTATAAATGATCACAGGATGAATGTTAAACATCCGAGTCCGAGTTTTACTTGAAACAAAGAAGCTCTGAAGATGTTTTAAGTTATAAATTTCACTCACTTCTAGTCAAAAGGATTAAAAAAGAGTAAAACCTCTGAAATGTATCCAGTGGTTGAAATGATGTTTTCCTGGATGGAAATGATGGTAAACTGGAAATTTCAAAAGTTGGATTTTTCACAATAATGCCTAGACAAAGACAAAAAAAGCAAATGTTGGTGTTTTTATCCACTTTTGAAAGATTGTTTCAGTTTGCTGCTGCACTGTGTTGTTTTTTCTTTGGTGTACACGCCAAATACAAAATTACCAAGTGTATGTCTCTTTGATCTGTGACACTTTAAAATCTGTTAAACTTTTTAGCAGAACTGTGTGAAATATCACTTAATAACTTGATGTTTTTCCCTATTCCGGCACATAATTTCCTCACGTTTCATTGACTGAGTCATTATTCACACAGATTTCTGGCTCAGTTAACTCACAACATTAAGTCTTGTCTGTTAGGCTAATCCTGCACTGTCTAACACACTTTGCTGAATTGAAAAGACAAATGACTACTAACTGTACTCAACATAAGTATGTATACTGTATACCTACCATGCTGTCATGTGCCATAAATATGTACATTCTTTACAGAAATGATGCTCTGTTTTGCAAAGGTTAAACCAATTTGTAGTTCAAGCTAGCAAGGGAGCTGATGATTACATAAAGGAATGAAAAACACTGAAAGCCTCTGTATTGTATATGTGGGAGGTGAATCTGAGAGTACTTACCAGGTGACAGACAGGGAGACAGAAAACTGAGGGGAGGGGAAACACTGGAAGATAGCAGTGGACCACTCTAGAAAGAGAGGGGGAAAAGCAAACGGGAGGGGGAGAGAAAAGAAATTTAGTCCAATTTGCAGATACGTGCTAACTTCATTATTCAGCTTCCTCTCATACACTTATAGTCATATTACAGATGATTGTGATGCCTTTAGGAAAGACACTGACAAAAGACAAAAAAAAAAAAAAAAAAAAAAAAAAAAAAAAAAGATGTACACGAGCATGTTCCTGTTCACACATACACAACGCACACACTGGGGTGTAATCACCAGCTCCCCAGTAATGTTCCTCATCCTATTTGGCAAGTGCAGAATTTTAATCATTCCTCTGGCTTCTGCTAAATAAACTTTTAATGGAAGGCGCTTCCCGTAAGAAAGGCTGCCTCTGTCAGAGAGATTGGTGGAAATGAGCTGGCAAATTAGACAAACGGCACCACCTCCACATCTGCTCTGCAGCAGCTTCTGAGAGGCAGGTATGTCAGTGAAAATAAAACAGAGTCTGCTAAAAGCTTAAAACGTAAATGTAAAAAACAGATTGGGTCAAAAGGTGCAGACAGAGAGGCAACGCGGATGAGTGAAACAAGAACCAAACTATAGATGGAAAGGAGAAGATAATCCCCCTTTTGGCAAGGCATCTGGTACCTCAGGCCTGAAGACAAGAAAAATTCCTCCTCATTTCCTGTACTTAGGAGTGACCGTGATTCTGCTTGTGTCTCTCACATCACCATCACATTGCTAGAACAGGAACAGGCCAGTAATGGTTTCTTTATACAATCACTTTGCAAGATAAACTTTGCCAGATAAGTGTAGACAGCAGAAGCTAGATTTCAACAAGTAAAGTGAGGGAAAGTTGCTGCTCTTAAGGTTGTATTTCCATCTGGGATTATGATTGCTTGTTAATGTGGAGATTTTTGAAAGCCCAATAAGAAATATATTTTGTGACAGGTTCCTCTCGTGAGTTCCAGCTTTAAACATACTGCAGTTGTTGTCCAAATTAATTAGAGAAACTAACACAATGTCAATATATGGACTGTTTTTATATTTGGATACAGGTCCTTTGCAGTCAATGACTGCCTGAAGTCTAGAACCAGTAGACATGTCAAAATGCTGCATTTCCTCCTTTAAGATTATGAGGCTTTACGGCAGCCACCCTCAGTTGCTGCTTGTCTGCTTTCAGTTTGCATACAATAACTGAAAAGATGCTGAGCCAAGACGAGGTGACTGGCATGGCCACTGAAGAATATTTTATTTATTTAAACTCTTGAGCAGTATGCTTTGGGTCATTATCTATCTATCTGTGAAGCGCTGTCTGATTAATTTTGCAGCATTTGGCTGAATCTGAGGAGAGAGTGTAGCAAGTGTAGTACAATCCATCCTGGTGCTTCACATCATCAATAAACACTAGTGACTTAATGCCACTGGCAGTTATACATATCCATGCCAGTTAATCTTGGTTTCATCTGTCCAAACCGTGCCGTATAATCCGACCTTCCTGTTTTCAAGTATAACCAGTGGTTTGAACCTTATGAACCTGCTGTATTTACATTGTACATGCTTTGTATTTACATAAAGGTATCTCTTGATTGTAGACTTTGACAGGGATACGCCTACATCCTTGAAAGTGTTGACTTGGTTAGATGTTGTAAAGTTGTTTCTCTCAACAATGAAACTGTCGTCACACACTCGAGTTGTCTTCTGTGGTTTTTCAGGTCTTTTGGTGCTGCTGAGCTGCTCGGTGCGTTCATTCTTTTTGCACCACACCTAATGTTTTTGCGACTTCTCCCATAGGTTTGCTTGTTTGGTTTGCACTGACGTCTCTCAGCACCCTGTTTTTAACATTATAGTAAAAAACTATAACTTCAGATATTATGCCCGCATCATTTGTCATGAAATAATGAGGGAACAGGCTTGACTTGGCCACGAAACTGCTCGTCAATCCAACTTCTGATTAATTCCTAACTTGTTAATTAAAAATGTTTGTAAACAAAAACAAACAAAAAAAAAATGACCAAAAAAAACAACATTAAAGCTGAAATGCTGCACTTGAGTCAAGTACTTGGAAGTACAAGTGCAAAAATTGTGTTTTGTGCAACTAATTATTGACCCCACTCTACATATATACAACATTTTTACTACCAAAAAAAATCACCTCCAAAAAATCCCAGCATCAGTTGGGCCTTGCAAAAAAGCAGGCCCATGTAATGAAGTTAATACAGAGCTTGGTATTGATCTGGCACCATCTATTTTGAGTCATCTGCCTCCGATCCCTCTCTCCCCCTCTTCATGTAGATAAGCTGCAACTGTGGGAGAGGCCTATGTAGATCAAATATTCCACATGTCAAGTGGACTCACTGGACAAGAGCTGTTCACAGGCCTCTTCAGCCAGGGTAGAGCATCAGCAGATACACTGTGTATCAAAAAAGCCATGACACATGTACAGACACCAATATTCATGTTCTGCTAAGTAATTTAGTAAGAGCCCTATAAAGAGAACAGGTTAACAATACTTGGGTCCTGCTTTTTCACCAGGCCTCTTTTATCCATCGACGTAAGAATGAATCGACATAGGAAACCTGTAAAATACTACTGCTGCTGTTACTAGGGATAATAATAAGTAGAAGAAAATAAGTGATGATGCTGCTAAGTGGACACAGATATTTTACACTTTAGCAGACAAAGCTAACAAACTGGAACTCAATTGTGCTACCATGGAAACTCCAACCAGCAGCACAGCTAAAAGAGTTCAGTCATGAATACACAATATCAAACAAAAAAAATAGATGTTTCTTGCTACATCTCTTCTTTCTGTGCATCTGTGCGGACACACACATGCACACACGAGTATATTTTTAGTAGGTGCTATTCTAAGTAACATCCAGCCATGCGGTAATCATTCCTTTGATTAAAGCAACAGGTAAGAAGCTGCTAATCTCTCCCCTGCCTGTCACAGGATTTAAATGGTACAAACAGTAACAGCTGTGCCGACCATCACTCAACAAATGACGGCTTTACAGGGGAAGCACACAGGGGTGCTGATTAAAACAACAACACTGCCAACCGCACACACTCCCGCAGGTATCACAGGATGGGATCTGGCCGGGGAAATGACATTATCCGTGTTACCTGAAATAGCCTAATCTGAAAATAATACGTCATTATCTACACATACAAGCTTACACCAAAATGCCTCACATAAACTGGTCTGGAGGTGAAGAGAATGACAGTTCAAGTACTAACGACATATGTCCCCGCCTCAGGAAATCGACCCAACCCAAAGGCTGACGCGCAGCTCTCTGTGGGACACGCTGTTGACGGCTTTGCTGCCATGAGCAGCACCTGTCAGGGCACTGAGATGATAATTCTCATTTGGCCCCCAATTGCAACTATGTTGAGAGTGACTCTGAAGGGACATTAAATAACATCAGCTCTCAAAACGACCAAAGGAGGACTCCGAGAAATCCCTCCCCCCGTGTTTGTGTGCAGCTGTGTCATGCAGGATAGTTTGTTTTCTCAGAGGACTAAAGTAGGAAAACCAGACTGAAGACTGGGGGATAGAAAGCTTGACAAACATTAACACTAAAGTTACACTTCACCTTTCATACATCACCATTTCATTATAATAGCTCACACCAGTCTACTGTCTGTAATGCAGTTTGGAAGGTGCCATCAGGAGCTAGTTGGCTGATATCTCCTACATTTACAAATTTATGCATTTCACAGAATTTTTTTGCAAACAAATCAAAGCATAAAAATTACATTTTTCAGTTTTATGGGGATTATGTCTTTATGTCAATGTAAGGTTTCCAGTTGAGGCTCCTGGAAGTTACTAAATCCCCCGTTTCCAGTTTCTGAAAATAACATGACTTAATGTTACAGACATGAGTCTGCTAGGACTAGAAACTTGTCACCATGGCATTAAGACTTTTGTTGTGTCTAGAATCCCATTTCTCTGGACTTAGACTTTCTATGATGTGCATAAATTTAGCTACATGAAGTACACTAAAAGTATCTAGATGGTGTATTCATAACTATCAAGATGTAGAGTGTGAAATAAACTAAAATACCAACAAACTCCAATGGCTTTATTCTCATGGCACGGTGAGCATGTTTTGGTATGCAGGCCTTCATCTATCAACACACCGAATCTTTTCTATTGGTGTTCCACTAATTGGGGCCTTCCAAATATGGTGTTCATCCAAACCTAGGGTGAAAGTGGAAAATTCCAACAGTAAAATTCCACCAACAGGATGAGTCTTCAATAACCTGGACACATCCAGAAGCCCAAAAAGATACCAATAAACATTCATCAAATTCAATCCAAATCATACAAAAAAAGACCACACAGCTGCACTGACCACAAATAACATAAATGCATCAATAAAGTTTATAACAAAGAAGTAAAGTTATTTTTTTAAGCCAGGATATTTACTAGCCTGTTTTTATAAATCCAATAAAGTTTTTTTTTTTAAGAACTCCTTTGTCTATTACTTCTTGTATTGTATTGTAGGTTGAAGGGTTACTGTTATGAAAGTCCAGGTAGTGAATAGCCACAGGCTAGTTAAATGTTACCGCTGCATGTCACTGCTGCTAGCAGACAAAACAAAACTACCCGTTGAAAGTAACACTCTACCCAAAGAAGTACCTGTTGTACGAATGGAAGTATTCAAATTAAGTAATAATGTTTGTGTCTTATCTTTGGTGGTGACTCTAAACCCCAGAACATAGCTTTTTTCACCTTTTACATGCTCTGCAGCTGCTGAAGGAGTCCACAACAACTTTTAAGTAGGACCTTTATGTATGCAGTACCTATTAAGAATCAGTTTCACTAACTGTGGTTAATTAGCAACATTAGTAACGTTTATGAAAGACGAACATTTAAAAATCAAGATCCGAAATCATGAACCTCTGAACGATTCAGACATGTGGAGCTCTTCTGATTGTTTCTTGCCACAGCAACAAAAACAAAGGGAAAAAACAAACCAAAACACTTCTATATGTTCGTAAACTGTATCCACAATCACTCAATACAAATATTTTGAGTAACATACTTCTATACTGCAAGGAATAGTGATAGTAAAGTTGTGCAGTATACCATTCAGCACCATTTTCATTAACTGCATAAACACCAGCCTAATTTTTTATATGACTAAAATGTACAAATTACAATTATTTAGTGACAAACCTGAAAACATGAGGAAAAATGAAAGAAATGCATCTCTCTGGATACCTCACGTCTTCTTCGATTCAACACCAAGTCACACACATCAAAACACATCAGCAAATATTGACCTTTTTACTTACTTAGCATAATTTAAAAAGAAAATTGAGAGTAAACAACAGTTGTATAACAATGACTCTGTAAGAACTGGTGTTGTTTAACCGGCTTTAAAATCTCAAAACTCCAACACAACTTAATTCGAAGCAACCAAAATGCTGCATCCACTTTAGTGATAGTGCCGGATGACCTCTTCGATGAATGTCCACTCTCTGCAACCTTCGAAAACGGGGACACGGACTAGTATTGTAGCGTGGAAGCGGTTAAAATATAAAGACTTGAATTCAATACTATCACCATTCATTGGAACTTACGTTCGGTTTCTGCTAACACTGCAGTATAAACAAAATGAGTCATGCCAGGAGCGGTGCTAGAAGCTCTCTCAACTATTTATGAGGTTTTTTTGTTTTTCATCCTTTTTTTTTTCTCCCAATAGATTCATGTACTACAATCCATCAGAAAGACCCACGCAGGCATGAATGGAATAAATAACCTGAAACATCACTCTCTTTACTGTCTTCACAGTAGAACGTGGGTGAAATTGAAATAGGAGGTAAAGACAAAGAGGGCGGAATCCTGAGAGCGGTAGAGAACAATGGAGGAAGGGAGAAAGGCAAGCAGACAAAGACAAAGCTGCACAGGCACCAAACCATTTCACATACACTTTGACTTTTCAATTTTATTTTTTCTGTGTGATGCTGTCAGAAGCCAGCTCCCTGAGGGCCAAAGAGTGAGAGGCAGCCAAAGAGAGTAAAATCCTGGCAGAGAGAGAGAGAGAAGGTGAGCGGGAGGATTTTTCTGCTTAGTGAGTCAGAGAATATCGCTCGCTTTGCCTTGGAGAATGATGGACGACTGTCTTTAACAAGGAAAAAATTAGGTCTTGGTCTCTCTGCGCACATCAGACACAAACGGAGAGCACTTCTCCCCTTCCGCCATTGTGCAGGCTAATTAGTAGATTTTATTAGCATGGACCAATGGTAGGAAACCATTCAACCTCAGCTAATAGCTCATAGCTATTACACAGCATAATTTGTGCTGCTATGACATGAAAAACTGTAGGGATTAAGTTTCAGACCAGGAATCTATAACACTGCAGTCATCCATCTGCCCAATGTTATATAATACAGGTTCATTATAAAAATAAAAATAAATCATTCAAAAATGAAAACAATGTCTCTCCACATGAGTTTTTTTGACATTTTCAAAGAAATGTCTGTTCACCATAAAATGCATGTCCTTCACATGCAGAGGTTATGCTCATGCAGGTGTAAGAAGGCAGCCGAGGACTGGCTGATTAGCTGTAGAGCCACATGATAGAGACAAGTGAATGTGGAGGTTATGCCCAGGTTATTCTATAAAATCATCTCAACAATATAAATTGAGTTTTTGAAGGAGTTTAAAAAGACAAAATGGTTACAGAAGTAAAAAAACAAAAACATTTATGCATTTATTAACAAAGCTTAGGCAATTTTAATCCAAAGACTCTCCTGAATACATAAAAAACATCCAGTCTTGGTGTGCCACCTATGTAATTTTTAATTTTTTACTTTTTTCATCTGTTCAACATAATGGTGCAAAGGACTGGGTGGTTCCTTTGTTCTTATTTTCAAAGTTGTGCCGCTACACTGCTCTCACCAAAGCTGCGTACTTAGTTGGACTTAGTTGCTAAGATATGGTGGATGCTTTGGTCATTAAAATCAGCATAGCTGAGAGTCTCTAGAGTGGCAGCTGATTATTGCTCCTCTGCAAATACAAGTCTGTGTATTCCTGCAGACACACATGCATACAAAGCAGCAATTCACACATAACGTTTGGCAACTGGTATTTGAAAAAGGCTGTACTGTTAGAAGAGATTGGTGAGAGGCAAAAACGACAAGAAAGAGAACGTGGTTCTCTCTGATGTTGCAGGTTGTGATTATCATGTTTTTGCTCACAGCTTTAAAAATAATTTCAACATTTTTTTAAACTTTGACCCCATTTTCACCTGTAGGCACTAAAAGCAGCAAACACCTGCGTGAAAGAAAAGGTTCTTGTTTTTCCATGACCCTAAAGCAAGGCAGACCAGAGTCATTTTATCCAAACATGCACTTACACTTTGCTTTTTCAGCCAGCATTGCTGTGACTCACAGCCGACACTCTTCCACAGCTTGAGACGCCATCTAATGCTTCAAGTCAAGCCAAACATAACAATATGAAACATGTGCTGCTAATGGTGTGTGAAAAGCTAATGATTTGAGTCTGCCACATATATTGGTCCCGTTCTCATTTTCAGGTCAAACATGGCTGAATTCAGCAAAGATGCTGCCACTTTTACTTTTTTACAATTCTAACCATAAAGCAATTTGTTTTTGATGCCGTGCGCATCTTACTGGCTTCGAGACTACATTGGCTGAATCACAGAGCCAAGATGGTAACAGATGATTTTACATTTTTTGCCTTATGCAACAGTGAGGACGGACAAGGACAAGAAGTCCCTGGCACTTTACAAAACGTATTAACCTTTCATTTATTTGTTCTTCTTGTTAGTGGTGGAGTCTGCCAGCCCCGTGCTGGACTCATATTGTCTATTAACACACAAAGGATTGACAGGAGATGATGAATTCATGTCATCCCACATGAATGTTTGTAATTTGACCTCACTGATATTAGGCTGACCGTCTACTGTACACTCTAACACAGATGCACGGTTGTATTATATTACTCCTAATATCAACCAGACAGCTGCTTCTAGTTCACATTAAAAACACTTCAACGACACAATGCTGGGTGCCTTTGACTGTGAGGAAGGCAGAAATTTCAATTTGCCGCAGAAAATGAAATGGACTACACATTCATCAAAAATCGTCACCAAATTATTTTTCATTAAAGAACAAACAGAGCAGCCAGAGTAAGCTATTAGGTTAATATCCGATCTCTGCAACTCCAACTCCTCAACATGGTAACCAATATGCTCTCAGTTGCTGAGCAGAAAACATTTCACACTGTGTGCAGCATGAAATCTAATCAGCTTTTAGCTGTAAAAATCACACGGTAGTAAAGAGTTAAGCACAGCGACTGCATTTTGAGTAATCTGAATGTTTGTTCATACTTTAAGCTGTTGAGGAGAGCAAATTGATGGGAAGCTAAGTATAACCGTGTGTAATAATAAACAACATGTCCACAGACTGATCTAACAGGATGTTTGACCTCCTTAGATTGTCATCTTGACTTCTGCAGAAAAGTGACTTGAACCAAAAAGTACAAATAAAATTACCGGTTCATTTGCATAATGAGGTGCATTTCTGGAAGAGGCTTTTAATTGAAGGCCTAAGGTGAAAGTAATCATTACTCTCAGTGCTGCAGTGAAACCGCTCATACAGTTTTCTTCTCACTGTTAATTCAAACTCTAGCAGGTTTACTAAATAATAACAGGAGCTTCATAAACAAAAGGAGTTTGTGTGTGCTTACTGAGCCACTCTCAGTGAAGCACAACTATTGTGTTCTGTGTTTGATGTTCAGCCTCTTTTCAGTTTTATTTATTTATAATACTGTGCAATGCAAGTATTGAGCCACCCCTCATGTATAAGGCAAAATATACGCAAGTTTAAACTATTCCAACAAGCTTGAAAGACTCTAAACTCTCTTAGGCAGCTTTCTTGTAATGTTTTTAAGCAGTCTTTACTCTGCATTTATAATTCCATTAACTTTAACAAAATCCTTTTAACGAAAATGCAGCCCAACATGAGAGAGCCTCCACCGTGTTTCATACCTGGCTGGAGACATACAGCTAGAGCTGGGCGATATGAGATTTTTTCATATCACGATATGTTTTTTTCATTTCAGGCGATAACGATATCTATCACGATATAAGCCAAATAACTATATTTGTAAGATTTAAATGTGCCGTTGCTCACAAGTAAAATGTGAAATAATCAGCAGCTTGTTTTTAAATATTTATTTCCCATAATAAGTTCAACAGGGTAGATGTACTTAAGGAACATGAGACTTTTTCAGATAAATAAAGGCAAATATTGCAAACTACACAAAAGGCAGCCGCTAAAGCGTTTAAGTTTCAAAATAGAACAAACGAAACAGACTAAATTGTCAGTTCCACTTAGAAACAAAATATTAATTCTACAAATAAATCTTAGTTTGTTTTACAGAAGAATAGACAAAACTGACTAACTTTTGTCAATATCAAATAAACTGAGAACTAAAAGGAAATTCTCAATCTCTCCTTGTTGTATAGCTGAGCTTTTCAAACAGTTTTAACAGTTACTTTAGTCTGACAAAAGCCGAATGACGAATTAGCGCTTCCAGTCAGAGACTGAGGCTACGTCCACACGTACACGGGTATTTTTGAAAACGGAGATTTTCCGTTTTCGTTTTAAAAAATAATCCCGTCCACACATAAAGGCAGAAATGAAGGAAAACGCTGCTATGAACATGCCAAAGCAGCAGGTGGCGCTAGATTCCTAGCCGTGCAGAAATGTTGGCCAATCAGAAGTCTAGAAGCCTCGGTGGGAAAAAGTAAACAAAGCTGGGGCATAGAAGCAGAACCGAGTCGTATGTGTGGACGGACAGTAACTGTGTGTATATGTAAGCATTTAAACACTGCAGAGAGTAGAATTAACAGTATTGTAGAAATTCATTTCACCGAAACAATAACGTGGCGCACAGTGTGACGCATGCACCAGTTTATTGTATTTCCAGACTTGCTTTCGGCACAATTTACAGTGCACGGTACTCTGTTTTTTGTCAGACTTGAAATAGCCGAAATACCTTCACACTACGGAACTTCTATGGCTCTTCCGTTCGACAATCTCTTCGGCATTGGAACCATCATCTGTTTTCTCTTCGGTCACGCTCGGTTGATTTTTCTAGTCGGCACACTCATTTCCTCCATTATGCGCTGGCTGCTTCCCAAACAAACACACGTGCGGCTTGGCACTTGTGCTGTACTTAACAAGTCACGCGACGTGACGCTGCGGCTGTGATTGGTTCGGCTCTGCGCTACTGAATTTGGATTGGCTGACCTTTTTTTTTTTTTTTTTAAATTTTTTTTTTTAGAGGACAAGAGCGGCAGGTCTATCGCGATAGCTTAATTTCTCTATCGAGTAAAAGTTATATCGCGATACATATCGTTATCGTTCTATCGCCCAGCTCTACATACAGCCATCTAAAGTTTAGGTTCTTTGCCAAGATGACTTTTACATGTAGACAAAATACTGGTTCGCCCCTTGAGTTAGGTGACTTTTTTTATGCTTAACAGTTTGTTATGCTACAGGGAGTGCTAAGTAGAGCAGGGTGATATGACCAAAAATATTTATCACGATATACATTTGAAAATTTGCGATAACGATATAACTGACGATATAATTGACACTAGACAAAATACTTTACAACTCCACAACTTTATTAGTGCAAAAAACCCCATCAGTGTATTTTCACTTAAACAAGCAGCTGTTTTTTTGTGTGCATTAAAGTTATATAAAAATATAACAGTGCAAATTCCTCGCTGACAGTTTAACCAAAAGGCATTTCCAGTGGAAATTGGCCGACATATCCTCAGCATAACCATGTATAATATCCACAAAACTTAAAAAGAGGTTATACACACACAATACGGTAATGTTATGTTGAAGCACAGTACGTATCACTCCGCGAGGCGCCTGCCTACGATAGCTTTAATGCTCCGACAATCCATCAAGCGGTGCAGCTTCGTAGCTTAGCAAAGTCGTACTAAAACATTTGACAGATTTTCGAGCGCCGTGTACCACATAAAATCATTTCGAGGTCAGTAAACACAACCAGAATTCATACATAAGGCACACGGGATTATAAGGGGCTCTGTCGACTTTCAGAAAAATCAAAGGATTGATTTTAAGTGTGCCGTATTTTCCAAACAACACGGTAATAACAACAGCCCGCTATCACGCTCTACCAAAAATAGTGCTTTGTTGTGTATCTGACGGACAAAAGCTAAACCAGTTCCACACCACTGAAGTTGCAGCATTTCTACAAACCAATTCTGGTTCATCGGTTTCATTTAACGATCCACTTTCGCTCTTCTCCTTCTGCGTCGCCGCCATGTGCGTATGTAAACATAGGCACTGCGCATGCGCTTTTTACCCATATTCTATCGCGATATTTCATTTTCCTATCATTGCCCAAAATTACACCGGTATTACCGTGAACGGTATGATATAGCCCAGCCCTAGTGCTAAGTATCTTAAACAAAATATTCCTCTAAAAATGGTCAGGTACAAGGACTGGACTGAAGATGAGTAAATGAGCGGCCAATGTCCTAAAACTAAACTTTGGGAAACAATTGCTCAAGACCCCTTTAAAGAAATTAACAGAAACTCTGGCTCCTTGGAAGCAAAACATAAGGAAATGAGAGGTGACTCGAGAAATTGGCACAGTACTCTCTTGATTTGTCATTGCTTTTAAAAGAACATGAATGTATAATGCAAAAACATGCAACAAGTGAACCTTAGAAGGCACTACTAGGACACAGAGACAAAGCTTGTTGAAGCTCTAGAGATTGTCTTCCGCAAATGGAAACGTCTTTATAATTCAGCAAGTGCTAGGAACAATCGTAGATATATGTACTGTATATGCATGTGAACGCAATGTGTGATATATAATTTACAATTTCCTATCTAGTAAATATATACAGCATATAGAATTTCCTAGTCTATGTCGTGTGCTATAATTGCGTCACCTAAGGAAAATGTCTGAGCATTTTTCACTGGAAAATTTACATCTGTCCTCTTACCATGTGCTTCGTGACACTTTTCTAAACTTCACATTGCTTCTACAGTTTGTTATGATAGCCATCTAAAGGATTTATGTGCTAAGGACAGAGGTTTGTTTAAATGACATCCAAGAAGTGGCTGATGAAAAATGCACGAGGCTCTTTGACAAATTTCTGGCAGTGCTTGGAAAGCCATGTGAAGGGAACTATTCGCCTATTAAACCCAGTGTTTATACTCCACCTAAAATCTGTTTGTTTCACTGCTTGTACTTTTCAGTTTATGAGTTACAAACTCCAAAGAAAGCCTCCAAAAAAATGCCATTAAAATCCGCTTTGTCTTTCAAACCAAAAAAAAACAAAGAAAGAAAGATATAAATTAGGCCCATATTAACTACTATATCTACATATATATAAGCAGGAATTCCTGCTTTTATTTATTTATATATATATATATATATATATATATATATATATATATATATATATATATATAAGAAGTAAAGACAATTGTGCCATGTACTGTGTTCTGCATTTCCACTGAGCTGAGCAGGGTAAATGATAAGCTAATCTCTGAAGTGTTACATAATTGCTATCTTGTAGAGTAGTGGGCTGCCTAAAGAGACCCCTCTGGCACACACACACACACAAAGTCATGTTATGATAATGCCACAGGACATTACAGGAAACTCAGCAAAAAACATAATCCGTAATCCAACCTGAACATCTTTATATCACTGCTATATAATGTAAATTAAACACACACACACACACACACACACACACACACACACACACACTACCACAAGGGCAGTGTTGTAGAGAGAGGAAGAAGCAACATTCCTGCTGTTTATCAAGTCATCTGATCAGGCCAGCAAGTCATGCGTTGAAACTGTGTTAGAGGCTGGGCGGGATGCTTTAGGCTAACCCTCGCCCTATGTACTCTGCAGTTTTCAGAATCTTAACTTATTCTCTCACAGTGCTCTGTCTTCATGTAAATGACTGGTATCCTCCCAAAAACACACTAATGCTCCACTTTATTTTCAACAAACACCTAAAGAAGACACTTAAGACCTCCCTGCATTTGCCCCATTTGTAACGCAAACAGATAAACCATTAAAAGCTTGATCGATAAGTCTGTAAAATATCTGCTAATTTTCCACTTCAAGTACTGACAGTGTTGATAAATGTGATAATTTTGCTGACTGCAATGATCCTCGTCGGTGCGTTGTGAAGCCGCGGGCTCTCTATTACGGGCCTGGGATGGTTAATAATAGCTATCCAGGAGAGGACGGTACAGAATCACGTTTTGCATTCTGGAGCGAAGGTCGACAGTTTAATTGGAAGTGCAAATTGCGTTCACATGTATCCCCACAGTGGATTGAGCCATGGGTAAAGTGAATGCGCACATTGCAAGCGTGTGTGCGTTTAACAAAAGAGAGGGAAGGGTTCGTCCCAACGTATTTTTAGACCGACGCGTGGAGCCGAGCCACAGTTATTATCACTGAAGTGTTGTTTTTACTCCTCAAATCCTCTTTTGCACAAGCTCAGATACTCCTGCTGCCCGCTACTGAATCAGCGAGGCCGATGCTGCCAATTTTTTATTAAGAAAGAGTAAATATTGACTTGATGACTGTAGCTTCCATCTGTTGGTGTGAGAGTAAGAGTCTCGCTCGCTCTCTATCTGCTCTGCTTTCACTCGCTGCCGACACTACCACCACCCCCACTCGCACCACCACCCATCTCCTTCCCTCTGCTGCTGGCTTAGAATCTGCAGAGAATACCCCCGTCATTATATTCACCCTCGAGCCACACTTACCCTTGTAGTGAAGACACGCGTTCTCATCATTGATCTCTCTCTTTGTTTAGGCAGCTAATAGTACTCCCACATAGCTCTATAATCCACAACATCTGGATTAGTGAGGGTTGAGGCCACTTTTTGATCAGCTATCGTGTTACGTGAAGATGAGACTGTGGGAGTGGAGCTGAGTGGTTTTATCAGAGCAGAGAGCGGGCGGGAGGGGGGCGGATGCTGAGGTTTTTCTGACCCTTTTATCCTTGTCACGGGCCGAGGACAGAGTCTTTCATGTCGTTTCTTAGAAAGCTTTCTAAGCAAGTGCACAACTGAAAGACGCCACATTTGCACAAAAGCAGTGTTACAGCTTCTTTGGATATCCAAAAGAAGGTACTTTGCCACGTTTACATTTCTCTGTAACTATTTTGGTATGGCCATTTATGAGGACTCATTTTCTTTATGCTACTTGATTACATTAAAAGATGAAGCTCCTCCAAAAGTAATATCTTCTCTCTCCGGGTGCTGCCTCAGGTGCCTGTCACATCCATATTTTCAATGAATGCCAAGGTCTTAAAATGCATCAGGGTAGGACAAAGTTGCAGAGTGCTGGATCCGTGTAAATATTTGCAGTGGGAATTTAGGTGTGTTGACTCTGCTGCCGCTGACACCGCTTCTCTTACGTGTGAGAAGGAAGGATCTTATGTTCTCCGTTTGAACAAGCACTGAACTTATTATTTTATCCTTCAACACAAAGAGGTGTTGATTTTTTACAGGAATGCTCCATAACATGATGACAGTTTAAAAAAAATCATGTTGGTAAAAAGAATTTGTATCCAATATTGATAACCATTAACACTGGTAATTAAACGTTTTTAGCCTGCACCAGCAGGATGGTACACACGCTAAAATAAGGTGAGGCATGATGGCAAAACTGATAATGTAAACTATGATTATTGAATGCTGTTTTATTCCTCATTGTCTACAAAGGATTGGGTGTTCCCTTCTTTCCTGTCACATGTAGTTACTGAAGTGTAAGCTTAGGATGTTTAGCGTGTTGCCTCACACCAAAAATGTTCCTGGTTTGAATCCCACCTTGGGATGTTTTCCCTGCATCTGTGTAGATTTCTGCTGGGTTTACTTTGCCTTCCTTAGTTCAAAGACATGCTTGTTAGGCAAACTGGCTATGGATGAGACGTAAATCAAGTATTAAAACTGTGACAAATACAATATTGTATGAATGTATGATTAAATGTGACACATACTAGCAAATAGCACTTTGAGTGGGCAGTATGATTAGAAAAGCGCCACATATATGGCAGTCTATTTCAATGACCACCAATTTTTTTTTATTTTATTTACCCACGATCTATTACTGTGAAAAGCCATACACACTGGTACAGGTGGATTTAAAGTAGAAGCTTAACCCAATAGGATGGGGTTTTATTAGTAAATTCTTGACAGTACTTTATAATAACCATTTTAAGAAATGGTAAACGAATAGTGTGAGCTAAAAATGATCTGCAAAGCATCTATTAACATTTTCTGAAAGGTTACAGTAAGGTTACAACTAATGTTTATCATACTTTTTAAGCAGGTAATAAAGACTCTGTAAGTCATCTATAAACATTATTTGGAAGGCAAGTATAAAGTTGTAACTGATATTTATAACACTTGTTTCAACAAGTGCATAATTATCCAGGTATGTAAATCACAAGATTGAACTTGTAGATGTCACTTCATGCCCTGTTTTCTTAACATACACATGAAAAAGTCTTCACAGAACTCTTTGAAAACAAAGTGATTCAATAGCTTGTAGAAGCACCTTTATAACAACAACTCTAATAAGTTTTCGTTTGACTTTATTAGACTCTCACACACACACCCGAAACTCTGGCTGATTGGGACCCACGCCCAGTTTCCCACCTTGGCTCAGGCGATTAGAGGATCATCAGGGGGTCCTTTTGTCCCTCTGTGGGGGGTCACTCCCACTAGGTTTATATCTGGGACTCTCCACCATTTGACCTTAGAACTGAAGAAGCTTCTCGGATGAGAGGTGAAACGTCTTCAAGCAACTTAAAGAAGTCCAGACGCTTTTCTTTGCAAGCTCCTTTGACTACGATGACCTGGATGACTGAGAACCTTCACAGACAGACTCTCACATTGTTGCAGAGGAATTTTGGCCCGCTTGTGTTTACAAAGTTGTTTTAGTTCATCAAAGTTTGTGAGCATCTGCTTATGCAGAACATTTCAATTGGTTTGAGGTCTAGACTTTCACTAGGTCACTGCAACACCCTGATTTTTTATTTTTCGGTCATTCAGTTAGAGATTTACTGCTGTGTTTGTGATCATTGTCCTGCTACATGACCCAATTTCAGCCAAGTCAGATGTAGAATACTTTGGTATACAGAGAAGCTCATGGTCAACTCAATGACTCCAAATGTCCATGTACTGTATCTGCAAAACAAGCAAAAAATCACGCCCCTCCATCACCATGCTTGACAGTTGGTATGAAGTGTCTGCGCTGATATACTGCATTTGGTTTTCACCAATAATCGTGGAATCATAATGGCCAAAATCTCCACTTTGTCCAAAAGACATAGTTCAAGACGTCTTGTGGTTGTCCAGATTGCAACTCTACACCCCTAATCTGTGCTGCCATATAAGAAAGAAGAGGCTTTCTTCCAGCAACCCTTCAAAAAAGCCATATTGTTGAAGTCTCGTGTTTCCAACTGTACTGTCATGACCTTCAACATTTAACATGCTAACAGGCCTGTAGAGTCTGAGCTGTGGTTCTTGGGGTTTTGCAGTTTCTCAGAGAATTGAGTGGTCTGACCCTGGGGTGAGTTTGCTGGGATGTTCACTCATATGAAGATTGTGTCATTGCGTTAACATAGACATGAATGCTCAAAACCGACAAACTACCAAAATTTCTGCTTTTATAGAGATTCTCACACTTGCAGCTGATCCATTAATCATATTTGACTGGCACCACCTGGCTACCATTTACCCTCTTAATTCCTGTAGAAGGGTGTACTTAATCTTTCACAGGACGGCATAGATTCCTGAAAAACCTTCACGACTGTATTCCATAGAATATGTCAAGTTAGGAGCGATATCCATCCTCTTTTGGGACAGACTGCCAAAAGACACCTTTTGTGTATTTCAGAAATACCAGCAGTTTGCAGCGGAGACCAGCTTACTGTTCAATAATCAAACCTTTATCACAAACTATAATATGTGGTAATCATAAAACATGTTTCCAAAGTAATGCTTAGATATGTTTTAAGAATTACTTTTCCTAGTCACTATCAAGTTAGTCATATGGTTCTTGCCAACAGAATAATTTAGAGATAATACACACCTCTCTGCTCGATAAAAGGAGACATATGAAAATGAACCAGGCAAAGCTAACAGACAGCTTTGATGCTACACATCATTAATACAAAATATATCATGAACACATAGGCAGCAATCACATTTGAGCTTCATTAAAGTGTCAAACTTGGCACGGGGGAACACAAAGCAACAGCTTCAGTCACGCAACCTACTTATCAATGAGTGATGTGTGCAGTGGATCAGCGAATATCAGCCTTTCATGAAAGATACAATTAAAATTTAGACTTCATGCTTTCATCACTCAGCACAAATCCAATAAGATGTCTGTCTCGGCACAACGTGTTTGTAATATTTAATGCGGGAAAGAAAGTGTCTGTATTCGCTAATGAGGCCTCAAAGAAAGAGTGGCGGGAAAATAAGATCCAGGTAGATATTAGTGCACGCAGACACGCAGAAATGTGTTAGATCAAACACTGACACATACATTACATTGATTGATTTATTGCAAGCTCTGTTTTCCCAAACTTTATGTTCAACTAAATTCTGGACGCTGTGTCGTTTTAATATTTGCCGCAGGGGCTTGTAAGCCAGCGGCGCTGTTGGGCAGAATGTAACAACAAACTAAGAAACACAACGCAAGAAAAATAAATTTGTGTTGCTGCAGCGATCACTGGCAGCCCCAAAACTCACCAGTTCAGCATCAATAATTTCAGCGGGAGTTCATATCTCGGCCTGCAGAGACAAAAAAGGACATACAGTTAGAAGGGGAGAGAATTTCATAAATAACAAAACCCTGAATGTGGACTTATTTGGCTGAGTTCTAAAACCCTGCTATACAATAGGAAGGTCAGGAGCTGAGATACAACCACACCCAGAGATGAACGCATCCCGATTCCCTCCACTTACTCCCTTGCCAGGGAAAACAAAGTTCAGACATGTTGAGCTCTGCGATGCAGCATATTTTCAACATATTACAACAACACTGGTCCTATCAGTCGCTGTGCCCACATTACCCGTCTGTTGGTCTGTTAGTCCATCTGGCTTTCAGGACTTCCACTTTCAAAGATCTCTTTGCAGGAGCACAAAAGAGAAAATAACGATTCTATAAATCATAGAACTGTTAAAACAAACTGACAGAGGTGGAGAAAGGTCAGTGACTCTAGACCAGGCCCTCCCAAGTCTAACAGAAACCATGGAGAGAAAGTGTGCTAGTCTTAGAAAAAAACTAACAAACAAACAGGCAATCAAGATATACAGTAAACTGCCACTGGATGGATTCCAAATCCAGTCCCGCTAGAATAAACCTCCAACCTTCGAGCAAATCGATATCATGCTGGCAAGAATAACGCTGTGAGAAAACAGACAGAGAAAAAAGAGATTTTTCTCCAGTTGGACCAAACCCTACAGCCAATCTCAAGCTTTCCACAGAGATACAAACACCCCGAAAGTTGATGCTGAGTAATGTCTGTCTTACACACATTTCATGGCCTAATCAAGTTCACATCCACAACAAAACAATGCCAGGCTTTGAAATGCTGTTTTAGTTTCATCCTTTTTCTTTCATACACTGTCTTTACATCCAAGACTTAAAATGTAGTTCAGCTTTTTCATTCTAAACTAACTTCTTATTGGCTTAACGCTTGCATATAATATACCAGTATACACCCTCAATCTGCCCAGTTTTACATTTTAAATAGAGCTAAATCTCCTCTGCACTGAACATATACATAATAATATGCTTAGTTACAAATTATCTCACAGCCATAAAAGTGTCCCTTCAATGTACTCGAGATACACCTGAACTTCAATTAAAAATGCTGGACTGGGAAGTCTGTCCTCACCAAATCAGCAGAAGCATCTACAGTGAGATTTAAAACCACATCCCAATATTTAAAAACCTTCATATAGGAGCTACAAATGCATAGCAGTGCAAGACTTCCTACATCCGTCTGGGCTGAAGATTCCCTCCACATGCATAAATAAAGTTCCTGGATCCAGATTGTGGTATTTTCTTGAGATCATCAAGACAATGTCTCTCAATTTCCAAAGAATTTCAGGATGAAACTCCAAAGGTAAACGGTAAAATGTAACACTTTGTTAATAACACTGTTATTAAACAGAGAAAGAACAAACTGAAGCAATTATATAACCTTGGCAGAAATAAAATGAAAAAAAAAAGTGGCAACATGCCATGGGATCCTCCTTCAAACTTGGCATGTTTGCTCAACTATAAACCCATAAAGTTATGTTTATCTTGAATGGTTGGGATACCATCAACTGGGCTACAGCTTTCAGGAAACCAGCATAGCACATGCAAAGTACTCAAAACTTGGTCTGAGTACTTCAGTCTGTAGTTCCTGCTACAGTAGCTGCCTGCAGGACATATGGACAAGGTGAAAATAACACCAGCTTTACTATCAAGGCTGATAAACGTTAAAGAGTACCAGTGATAACAGAAGCTGGCAAACTGGAGTCACTTTTGTTCTAATCGGTAAAACTAACAATGATGGTTAACAATTTAGATCAAGTGAAGAATTTGCAAATATAACAAGGTTTATCCCGCAAGCTGTGACGATGCAGCCAAACTCTTAAGCTTCTTAGTCCACCTCTATTCATCAAAATGCTTCGCAGTCCGGGTTTAAGCCTCAGGTAAGGGATTGTTATTGTGCGAGGGAGGGTAATGTTTGCCTCCGTAATCGCCAGTCAAACGTTTATGTGGCAGTGTCAATAAGCCAGAGCAGAATTTGTTTTTCTTTACATAATGGAGGCGATGTTTCACAGGCTGCAGAGGACGTCGCCTGGAAGGAGGGAGTGGGAGGCAACCTTCTGAGGGTTTCACAATAACGGGGACTGACGCACTCTTTGCTGCCTGACCACAGCTATCTTGATGGTCGATTTAATATGCACTAGTAGACACCTGTGCAGCAATTTCCCCCCCAAAAAGAAAACGGATGCAGTATGCAAATAAGCGCTGCAGAGCAAGTTGGTGAGAGCAGGGGGAACAGCTGATGCAACAAGTTTGTTTCTACACTCATTCTTAAGTTAATGTTAGGGGGAAAATAATACTTTATACGGTGCAAACAAGTCTACACAGCCCCCCCCCCCCACACACACACACACCTCACCCCCTTCCACACACACAGGCACATGTCATTCCTGAACAAATATCACTCTGCCTCCGGGGTGTAACGGATAAAACTGGTTTTGGAAATGAAAATGAAGAACCTGCTGAGTTTCGGCTGTCATTTGCTCTGGTTTCAAGGAAAGCTGCTGATTACATCTTCCCCTATCAAAAATAGATTGTTTAAAATCCAAAGAGCACACCGTGAATGATTTCACACACAAATTATGACATTTGATCACCCATGCAACTATTTTTATGATACTTTAACACCGTTGTGCTGATTGATTAAACACTGGCATTACGGGCACACGAAAAACACTGTTTTCTAGTTGGCGTAACGGTGAATCAATGACACCTTGCAAAGCTGGGATGGATGCATGCATGGCAAGCTGCAGCTACCACACTAGCAGCAAACAGACTGAGAATGCACCAGTTCTGCATGTTAAATTTACATTATCATACAAATCTCGCAGGGCATTAAGCTCCAAATATGTAGTGCAATAAACCAAAAAGCACCCATTAGAGTAAATGCAAGAAATAAAATCTCGGGTTTGTTGGTTGACTTTTATGGCCACTGTGCAGTGTGCACTGTGCTTGTCATCGGCTGGCTTCTGCTCTGTCCCGCTACAGCTAGCTCCGCTGGCTAGCCTCACAGCCGTTGGAAACGTCAATAAGCCCCGCATTTCATCAGGTTTTCAAGCCGCGGCGGCTCTCTGCAGTCCCGTATTCACCTAGCAGAGAGCTCACCGAGCAAAGCTGGAGTGAATTCGATAATAAAAACCAAAAGGTCTATTTAAATGCGTCTGCCTAGCTAGCTAGCAAATGCTATTGCTTCCAGCTGTGTGTGTATGTGTGTTTGACAGAGTGAGGCAGCGAGAGGATGTCTGACTGATGAGAGCAGGATTTGGAGAGTGCCGCTGAGAGCTAGCGTGATGGAGTTTTAATGAAGGGTCCAGCGTCCGTCTGGCAGCAAAACAAACACATTAAATTGAACTCAGTCTGGTGCACGTTTAACCGAGCAGCCCTTAACCTAAGACGCGGTAAACTCTGACTGTTCTCTCGGCAGCAATCAGAAAGCTTTATGTGTGTTTCTTACGTGGTTTCGCGGTTGGAGATGGAGAGGGGGTTTAATCCGACGGCGGAGAGAAAATGATGCTGTGCAGGGTCCGGGTAGGGATTTTCTGTCTCCGCCTGTCTGCGTGTCTTCCAGCTGCTGCTGCTCTATCCCGTCTCCCTCCGACTGTCTACTCTGCCTCCCTCCCGCCGGAGTGTCCCGGTGTTCTTGTACCACTCGCCCTCCAGTGGAGAATGAACGGTGCTGATGCGCGCTGATTAGGAACCCCTCTTCAGACGGGCAGCCCTCCCCATCCCCTCCCACACCCACCACTACACACTGCACTCACACCTAACGTGCCTGCGCGCGAATGGGTGTGTGCGTGCGTGTGCGATCGCGCGGTGGCGTGCGTGTAAATGAGTGAATGAGTGTGCTTTGGGTTAACGGAGTGAGTCATCCGGTAGAACCAGATCCAGCTCCGCCCCCGTTTTCTAACAGCTGACTACTGTAGCCGCCATGCGTTGATAAAGACAAACAGTGCCCCCCCTCCTCCCTTTGTAGTCTAAAAGTCTAAAGTCTAAAATAATGAGCTCAGAATTTAGATGTAAGTATGTAAGCAATCCCAGGGGGACAAAAGTTGAGGCTTCAAAGTGCTCTATATGCTTTATTTCACAAAGTTTTTTCTATGCTTTGCTGTGTATGATGTCAAGGAAGAGGGGATGGGCTTAATATGATCAGACACACAGCTCTGACTGTAAACACAGAAGCTCCATCCACCTCTTATTTAAATCCTCTGTTTACAAGCAGCAGTAAGAAGAAAGTTGACTCAAATAAAGATGTGAAGAGTGTAACCGAAGACAATATCAAAAAGGTTATTTTTAAGGTTAAGTTTAAGAAAGCTACAGGACACTTTCGGTAGCTTTCAGAGGCCTATTCCTGCCTCCAAGGACCCATTAAGTGGACACTGTTTTCAAAATTAATTATTGTATGACAATCAGTCTCCTAAATGGTACAAAAGCAACTACAGCCACTCCATCATTAGAGGAAAAAATAGTCGGCAGTCTCTGAGCTTCAGAGACTAAATGGGCCAAAAATGATGACAGAAGTATAGTGAGGAAAACCCTGCAAACCAAGGGCACTGTGTCTTTCCTCATCCCTCTAAATGGGACATTTTTAGGTTTTAGGACATGGTCTGATAGTTTAACAATGGTACGGATAATATTAGAGTCACAATCCGAATTTGATCCAGCCTAGATTAAGGCAAAGTTCAGTGTTAACATTACATTCATAACTTTGGGATTAAGGTTGTGTTATGATAGTTGAGGGAAAGTGGAGAGAGCTAAGATTATATTTGGGGGCCAAGGAGTGGAGGCAGTCAGTGATTAGCATTTCACTCGCTCACTCAAACATTCACATCAGTTTCTGCTTGTGTTTTTGTGCCTATGTAACTATGTATGTGTGTGTGTTTGTGTGTGAGTGAGTGAGAGAGAGCTCAGTGTACCTTAGCCAGCATCCTGCGGTCTTCTCCTCTCTGTCCTGGTGTTACAGGACACCTCCTCCTCCTTCTCTTCGTCCCCGCAGCAGATGGACAGACGCAGAGCGATATTATTCCTGGGAGTTTGGAGGGGCGTCTCTGTTTTTATAACCCAGAGAATCTTATTAAAAAGCTGCTCTCCTTCCGTCCTGAACTTGAGGTTAATTAGCTCACTTCCTAGTTGCCGACATGCACCGAGGCCTCTGAATGGTCACAGTGGTTGTTATGGACGACTAGGCTTGTCTTATCTCTGGCTGCCTGTGGGGATTCTGCTGTGGAGCTGAGACTAAGAAGGGCACAGTATTTATGTAGTGTGGAAAACACATACACTGGCAGCACGTACAAATGTAATAGAGACAGCCGAAAAGTCACCCACACAAGCACACTGACACAGTGAGCACAGACGTACACAGACTCACACGGGAGACTCCACCAACGCTCACACAATGTGTAACAAGTTTTTTGGTTTTGTTTTGTTTTTTTGTAAATGTGCTAAAGATGAAAAAATAAGTGTTACCACTGGACATTCAGGAAATGGAGTGATTAGATATTACTGCAGTTGCATCCAAGTGCAAACAATAATAATTCTGCCCATAGGTCTATGGATGCAGCCTAAGATTCATTTGACTTTTGAGGCAGAGGAAAAGCCAAACTAGATGGGTGTTGATCCAAACATGGCTATGGACATCTACATGCATGCAACCCTACTATGCATGTTTTTGCATAATAGTTCTATATGACTTCTCCTGTTATCCAGCCATGGCAGGTTTTCTGTTAGGGTTACTTCAGAGATGTTCCTAAACTGCAGGTACCCCCACTGCCAAAAACGTCCTGTTGTGTAGACACTGCTTTTAGATATAAACTGTACATAAAAGATTGCCTTAAACCTGCATTATTTCAAATGGCCAGCAGGTGGCAACTGCTCTGATTGCCGTGTTTGGGAAAATTACCCTACTGTTCAGTTGATCTGTGATCTCAGCTAACACTTTCCTGATGTGTTTATCAGCTCACTATCTGGTTTAAATTCTTATTTAACGCAACGGGATGTTTATTTTGCAATTTATGGCCACACGTAAAGTAAAATAGACAACAGAGCAGGGTACGCTTTAGGGCGAGCTAGCTAGAACCACCACTTCCTCAACTTGTGTTGCTCAAAATTGTAAATAGCGACAGCTATAATGATCAAGCCGTGGCTTCAAGGTAGGTTCAAAAACAAGTGGTTAATGTCACTGTGGATACGCCCATTTTTTTAAACCTGCAGCATCAGGTACCTGATAACGGCCACTGCCTACCACAACAACCATGGTGTCTCTGAGTAGCACTGAGCAAGGCTGTCTTGTAAAGTATTTTCCATGTAGGACAGAAGAAAAAGACTTTATTAGTTCTTATTTCAATTGTGACATAATCAATACCAGATTTCTAATACAATTTTGAGTTTATTGTTTTGAAGCAGGTAAATTGAAGCCAATTTCATTACAATGCCATTAATAGGAAGTGAACAGTCTATTTATAGGCAGGCTGTGTTGTTACCTGGGAGATAACAGGAAGCAGGTCATCAAGGCTTCCCCTGCCTGCCCATTACCTTGAGTGTGACAACCCCACCAGCCTACAGTGCACAAATACCCGTCACAGATGCTTCCAAACATACTCTGTAACTGGGTTTCAGACACTGATTCATCTTTTAAAAGAAAGCAGTGACACCATTAAGCTG
This sequence comes from Copadichromis virginalis, assembly GCF_057382275.1. NCBI lineage: Eukaryota > Metazoa > Chordata > Actinopteri > Cichliformes > Cichlidae > Copadichromis > Copadichromis virginalis. The sequence goes on along the minus strand of NC_140632.1, from coordinate 4,478,450 downwards.
TTTCCAACACAATTTTTGTTCTTTTTTTGCCTTTGCTGAGTTACGGACTGTGGGTTCAAGACACTTCAAGAAAAAAACGTAACTACCGGGAATCCCCCCCCAAAACACCAACTCAGGATTGGTTTCACCACTGAAACCAGGAAGGATTAATATAATGTATGTAACTGTAACACATTACATACATAGACATGAAATCTGTAAGATGTAACAATAAAAAAACAAACCAACACAATATTAAGTTCAGCACAACAAATCAAAAGACACACAACTCCACTCCAGCAAAGTACAATAATAGCCACATTTATTGTAATTACAAGCAAGTTCCCTTTACACTAGATTTTTTTTCTCAGCTTCATGTTTTAACCTTCGTGTCATACGTACATTTACATTTCCAGAGTGCATACACTGATGAGAAGGGGGGGGGGGGGGGGGTAGTCTGTTAAATAAAGTGGTTCAAGACATAAAAGAAAACAAAAAATGTCTCTCTTGCCTTTATGAGTCACATGTTAAATACTTCTCATTACAAGCATTACTCAGTAGTGGTACTGTACTAAAAAGTGCACACGGTCTATTCAATACCAGACAGCTTCATATATTATTATATAATGGCAATTTTAACAATGATGCATTTCACACATTCAACATCAAACAAGGCAAACCCATTCAAAAGGCACAGGACTCTCACATCGATATCATCTTTAAAAAAAAAAGAAGGTATTTGTACTTACATGTCAGGCAATCCTTCACTTTCAACTCTTTTTCTAAAAGGAAAATCAGCTGAAATATGATTCGATATCAAATGGCACACCCATGGTGGCACTGGGCGGAAGAAAGTTTTAAAAAAAACTTAATGAATTAGCACAGTTCACATGTTACAGGGGGGAGGAGTCCAGTTATTCATAGGTTCATGTTAACGCTGGTGTTCTGCAGATATAAACTGAGCACCTGATTGAAAATAATGCAACCATTTCCCCACAGTTTCCCCGCTTTAGACTCCAATCGTGGGTAAATAATAATAAAAATAATGACGATGCCCGAGGGGGACGTATTTTCTGTGGGCATTCTCTGTGTGTATTGTGCACACAAGGTTTCCCTGTAAGTACAAAGGGAACCAGTTAAGAGGAAGGCCGCTTCAACAAACTACAACAGGATCCTCTTCTGTTTGAATGTCCTGGTTTGTTTTAGTCAAGGGGGCAAAGGTAAAGAATACAATGAGCAATCTGTGAGCAGGAGCCGGCTAGCGTTGCATCTAGAGAACAGGGTGTGTCATTACTTACTTTAGTCCTGTTCAGCTTATTCCGCAGTGATGCATCAAGCCACACTGAGCCCACTGTTTTGCAGGTTAAGTTTAAATGTTTCAGAGAAAATAGATTTACATTAATAAACATCTCTGCTACAGAGCTACTTGTTAACATTTACAGTTGTTCAAATACATGCAGACACTGTACAAATAAACGTTCCCTTCTTGTCCTCTTTGGACAGAATCGTCCACAAACTTGTTAAAAAAACCCCAAAACAAATACGAGGCAGAACAAAGAAAGAATGGCAGATAATTTTTTAAGAATATTTCCAAATTTCACAAAAAAAAACCCCAAAAGAAATTATTTTAAAAAACAAAACAAAAAGGAAATTAGCAGCAACGCATAGGCTTAGTTCTGTGAGAACAAACTCAAGAACCAGCAAGCCACCAGTGCCTCTGGGTTAAAGTAAGAGAGGGTTTAGTGAGCCTTCAGTGCAAATATGTAAAGGTGAATTTAAATCTTATAGAGACGGAAGCTTTAAAGGCTGGATATATAATGACTTCTTTACAGTACACTCCATTTAAAATCCACTGTGAAGTGAATACCAACCCTTGGCACGACACGCCTCTCTGATCAGCACTACTGCAAACATCGTGATAATAAAAATAATAAAAAGAAACTACTCTCTCTCTGTGCAATAGTTCAAGTAAGTTATTTCCTGCAAATAGTTAGTGTTTCCTAACACCTCCTGTGGCCGTACCGAAAGAGACGACAACGTACAGGTAACATACAAATACACAAAAGGTTATTATTTACATGAAAAACAGGTGTCTGGACAAGACTGCACTCTACGCAGAGAGGACCGCTACTCACCAATTCAGGCTCAGATTTGACCTAATCCTCCCACTGGTTACAATTAGGACCAAAGTGGCAGTCTCATCCTAGAATCTGTGTCCATAACCACGTCCACCAGTCAGTGTCCCAAAGGGTCAAGGTTAAATCTCTAGAGCGGGGTTTCGTAGACTCGTTCCGACGACCCCTCCTCCGTGTCGTCCTCTGACTGCGACGCCTTGTGGTTCAGCTTCTCTGCTGTCGACGAGGAAACGAGGTTTCCATGGATGCTGTCGTCGCTCAGCTTGGCCTTGCTGCTGTCCTGAACAAACTCTTGGATTTCCACAGGTAGCCGGCGAAATTTGTCCTGGTACTCCTGGTCCAGATCGCTCTGTAACTGCAGAGGAAGAAAATCAAACATCAACCAAGAATCCGTAAATGAAGAAAATTTAATGATGTCAGTGTGGTCCAACAACCAATTCTGGTAAATGGACTGGTTCTTATATGGCCCTTTACACATCTTGCCAACTTGTTTTTTCCACATGCAGTGCAGAGTAGATAACAATTATCAGCAATGTAGTGTTCAGTATCTTGCTAGGGACTGTGACATTTTTGCAGATGAATAGAAACCACCAACCGAGTTCGACCTACAGCTCTTTGAGGTTTGATCAGCAGGTGGATGGGATTGCTTTGCCTGAGATGATACTATATTACTGAAAATAAGAAGAGTAATAGGTCTCTCCTAAAGTTTCTGGAGATGTCACAAAATGGAAGAAGTCTGTTTCTTTAATTTTTATATATTTTCAGTAGAGATTCATTAACTTTCTGTGTTTCCTGTTTGGTGTACAGTGGAGATTTTTTTTGACCTACTTGTCTGGAAATGCTGCAGATCACGGCTAGGGTGAACCAAACAGTAATGTTGTGGGACCAAAACAATGAGCTGGATGAGCTGAGGGGAAGTTGCATAACAATTCTCTGCGGGGTTATCAGTATGAGCGACCTCATTAGAGCAGCTTTAAAGTTTTCACCCTTTACAGCAACCTTAACAATCAGTGTCTACACTGGATTGTAAGTGCTTGGATACAGTAGGTGCTGCAGTTATTTCCATGCCTCTTATCTAAAGACTATAATAACATGAATCATGCCTATTTCCATAACACAGCCTGAACAAAAAGGCTCAATGCTGAACATCAGATAGGGACCGTGACATTCTGCACTGAATAGGCACCTTGATCTCCTGAGGCAGACCAGGATCCCGACAATATCCATGTACTGTATCCGCCCTGCCCTCACTGAGAAACAGAAAGGAGAAGCTGTTTTCTCCGAGGCATAGACGCCCCCAATGATTACAGATGACAAGATTGTATTCATGTCATTGCGAGCCAATAATTGCTGTAATGCTGATTTCTGTTTAACTACTCGGCTGGCTCCCACGGGAGAGCAGTAATTAAAAGAAACGCTGCTAAGATGAATGGTGTCAAAGTCTCACAGCTCGGTACAGTCACGTCAGCACAATGCGAGATCGAAAGTACCTGAGTCCCACCAAGACTTAGCAGGGATCAATATTTTGTCTTAGAGATACTGGTCCCTGCTGTTGAGTGAATGAGGGGCCCCACTACAGACTGACAGCATCCAGCATCTAACTAGAAAAAAATACAAATGCACGTCTCACCTGAATGAATGGAAGCAAATATTGCTGCGACAAAACTGAGAGATATATTCATCTTGCAGGAACTTCAGGCAGAATAAACTGCTGAACACAAAGCCGTACTCTCCTGTGATAGATTCACCTGCAGTACACCCCTCCATCCCCCCTTCCCCCCCAATCCCCAGACATACAGTCATTATAGCGGCGACCAGAAAATTCACAGCTGGCAAACTGCACAAATGAATATCTGAAAAAATATTTGCAAGAATAGCCAAGAATGGGAGAGACGGAGAGAGCAGAGGAGTCCGGATGAAGGTCAAGGACTCCCATGCTTCTCTTGACTTTACAATTTTCTGCCCTCTCCACTTCACGAGATGGCACATCCATTTCATTTGAGAGCCCTTCATAGCTAAATGAGAAAACCTGATTGTTACAAAGTGCTCGCCTTCACAGCACTTTGAAGCATCGCCATAATATAAATTAAACTGATATTATTTTGTTTAGTCTCTGGATGGTTATCACACCTAGGGGCACTAATTTTGGGTGCAATCCTAAAATCTTGGGACTGAAAATGTGTTTTTTTTTTTTACGTCTACTCTAGTTGAGACAACACATTAAATGGTAAAAGTTGCAAACAGAGCTGCAGAAGCTTACTGCAGTGCCCCGTGCTGTTAGAGCTGGGCGATAGAACGATAACGATATGTATCGCGATATAACTTTTACTCGATAGAGAAATTAAGCTATCGCGATAGACTTCGCCGCTCTTGTCCTCTTAAAATAAAAAATAAATTAAAAAAAAAAAGGTCAGCCAATCCAAACTAAGTAGCGCAGAGCCGAACCAATCACAGCCGCAGCGTCACGTCGCGTGACTTGTTACGTACAGCACAAGTGCCAAGCGCATGTGTGTTTGTTTGGGAAGCAGGCAGTGGGTAATAATAATAATAATAATACTAATAATGGATTGGATTTATATAGCGCTTTTCAAGGCACCCAAAGCGCTTTACAATGCCACTATTCATTCACTCTCACATTCATACACTGGTGGAGGCAAGCTACGGTTGTAGCCACAGCTGCCCTGGGTAATGGAGCCAGCGCGTAATGGAGGAAATGAGTGTGCCGACTAGAAAAATCTACCGAGCGTGACCGAAGAGAAAACAGATGACGGTTCCAATGCCGGAGAGATTGTCGAACGGAAGAGCCATAGAAGTTCCGTAGTGTGAAGGTATTTCGGCTATTTCAAGTCTGACAAAAAACAGAGTAGCATGCACTGCAAATTGTGCCGAAAGCAAGTCTGGAAATACAATAAACTGGTGCATGCGTCACACTGTGCGCCACGTTATTGTTTCGGTGAAATGAATTTCTACAATACTGTTAATTCTACTCTCTGCAGTGTTTAAATGCTTACATATACACACAGTTACTGTCCCTCCACACATACGACTCGGTTCTGCTTCTATGCCCCAGCTTTGTTTACTTTTTCCCACCGAGGCTTCTAGACTTCTGATTGGCCAACATTTCTGCACGGTTAGGAATCTAGCGCCACCTGCTGCTTTGGCATGTTCATAGCAGCGTTTTCCTTCATTTCTGCCTTTATGTGTGGACGGGATTATTTTTTAAAACGAAAACGGAAAATCTCCGTTTTCAAAAACACCCGTGTACGTGTGGACGTAGCCTCAGTCTCTGACTGGAAGCGCTAATTCGTCATTCGGCTTTTGTCAGACTAAAGTAACTGTTAAAACTGTTTGAAAAGCTCAGCTATACAACAAGGAGAGATTGAGAATTTCCTTTTAGTTCTCAGTTTATTTGATACTGACAAAAGTTAGTTTTGTCTGTTCTTCTGTAAAACAAACTAAGATTTATTTTTAGAATTAATATTTTGTTTCTAAGTGGAACTGACAATTTAGTCTGTTTTTGTTTGTTCTGTTTTGAAACTTAAACGCTTTAGCGGCTGCCTTTTGTGTAGTTTGCAATATTTGCCTTTATTTATCTGAAAAAGTCTCATGTTCCTTAAGTACATCTACCCTGTTGAACTTATTATGGGAAATAAATATTTAAATAAAAACAAGCTGCTGATTATTTCACATTTTACTTGTGAGCAACGGCACATTTAAATCTTACAAATATAGTTATTTGGCTTATATCGTGATAGATATCGTTATCGCCTGAAATGAAAAAACATATCGTGATATGAAAAAATCTCATATCGCCCAGCTCTACGTGCTGTGTAAATTAAGTTGCAAAAATAGATGTCTGGTATTCAGTAGTAATAGCTCACTTTCTCAGTCTGCTGCCATGTTATCTAAACTTAGTTATCTAATTTTAGGGGTGGATTTTAACCTGTCTCCACTGAAATTCACAGACCGATGATGCTTAATGCATAGAAACCACTTTTTTCTCTCCATTTAGTTGAAATGATCGTTGTTACAGATCTGTATGTAAAAATCTATCAGCCAGGTAACTCAACTGCATCTGTGCCTCATTGTTTGAAATTAAGGAAGCTCTGCAGTTGTCTCTTTCTGATGTTTTTGAGTGGCAAAACAGAGCCTGCTCCCCCCGCACCACCAAGCAGAGCATTTCAAGGTCACCTTCTCAGAGAGATGCCTCCCTGGCTCCTCCATCCCTCTCTCACTCTAATCTTTCTTTCTCTGCCTTTCTCTTCTCTCTCCGTGGGTCTCACAGAGCAGCCATCCAACACATCAAAACCAGATGGCTAAAGATGCACCACGGCTCCCCCCCCCCTGCTCTTCACTGCGCATGACCTACTTAGGGGTGGGACAGCCTGCTCGCCCTGTGTGCTTGCATGTGTGTTTGTGCATGTGCAGTCTTTTTTTTATACCCTGCCTGCTGAGGCACAAACACCCTCTGATTAAATCTGTCATCTTTTCTCCCATCTGATGACACCCTGGTTCATGAGAACGGGGAGGTGGGAGCAGAGGGCAGAGAAGTCTGAAGGGTGCCAGCCACTTCTGAGAAACATGTGAGCGCATGGCGTGCGCGCGGGGGTGTGTGCGTGTAATCAGAAGCAAAGGGCCGTCTGTTAGAGTGATGAGACGAGAGATGAAGACAGCCGTTTCCTTTTACCAAAAGGAACAGTCTATGAATGAATGACAGAAAGATGGATGGATTAGGGAAGAAGGAGGGAGAACTGTGGTATTTTCAGAGTTTCTTGTGATCTGTGGCTTCCAGCTGATATCTTATCAGCCTGGCAGAGGAGAAATCACAGGAGTTTAGTACACAGAGAGAAGACGTGATTGAAATCTACTCCTCAGGCTTAATGGATTTGGGAGAGGGAAGTTTTGGATAATCAAAATTTGGAATTCCTATGGTGACAAGTAAATTCCAGGTCTGGTTAAAAGATATAGTTCTTTTGAAATCATAAGCAACCATGATCAAATGCTCTGTGTGCTCACGCTCGATCACATTTATGTACGTGTGGTCCAGCTTCGGTTTGGACACCCTAACCAGCAGGAGCTAGAGTTCTCCAGCCAGCTTTTAAATCTGTATCTCATCTCTGAAGACCAGTCATCTGTCAACAAACCACATGCACACATTTCTGCCTTTCTTAAAATACAGCACTCGGTGACCTTCTTCACCAGCTGTCCTCATTTTGAGAAGCTATCGGGGGACTCAGAGAAGGCCTCCAAAGAGCCAAATTAATTCTTTGCTTTGAGCCATGACATAACGCCTGCTGCGGCATTGCAAAAGTCCTCAACTGGCAAAGAGCTGCACTACACATACATCACACAGCTATGTTAACAGTGTCTCATCTTACTGTCACAACAAGCAGGTCTTAAGGAATGATGTGCGTCGGTGTGCAGGCTTTGAAAGTAGGTTTTAACCACTTGCTGCTCTAAACCGTTTCAGTGAAGCTGAAAGTGTTCTGTGACACGGAGCAAAACCTGCAAATCTCACACTTACACTCCGTATCGAGGCATGTACCCCGATCCTGTGATTTAGCCTACTAACATCACCACACAGACTCTAATTAGTCTAAAGCCAAGTTCCTAAACCCACATCTGAGAGATAAGAAAAGGTCACGACCCTATCATCTTTGCATGCTGGTGCATACTGCAAGTAAGACGTGTGTGTGTGTGTGTGTGTGTGTGTGTGTGTGTGTGTGTGTGTGTGTGTGTGTGTGTGTGTGTGTGTGTGTGTGATCGTGCGAGACGGAGGGCAGAGAGAAATTTACTTTCTTTCCACTGTATTGGTCATAAGAATGAAAATGAACTGCAGCAGTCCAAATGCAACAGCAATAACAACACCAGTAATAAAAGAGAGAAACTATTCAGGATAAACTATGTGCTCCTTTTCCATCTATCTCACCTTCTAACCCTCTCTCGGTGCACATATGTGTGTGAATGCCCTTTCCTGGCTCCTTTCAGATAATTTATCTGCTGCTTTCCTTTCCTTTTTTTGAGAGATTCTTTTCTTCAGGTCCAAGAATTTAAAAACACTCCTGCATACCTCCACTATGTACTGTAATGAGTGTTTTCCCTAAAAGGACTGGCTCAAAGGGGAATGTCAGTTGTGAAATGTGCTCAGCGGTACTTTGACATTTTCACCTTTAACGTGGATGCTAACTAAAAGATTGCTGAATAAATGCATGCATGTTTTAACACATCCATGTTACTGTGATATGAAATTTGATTGTAATTTGTAGAATGACACAGTAAAGTAGTATCCACAAAAATATATGATATTTGTTAACAATCATTTTACAATATAGTGCATATTTGAAAGGACTATGTGCCTTTAACCTGCATTCCTTCTAATGGCCAGCAGGGGGCAACTCCTCAAGCTGCAAAAACAAGTCTACTTAATTTATTACCTCAGTAAACATGTTTCTAAAAAATGTTTGGCCAATTATTTCTTTATTTAATCCTCCTTTTGAATTTATTAATTATGGTCCTAAATAAAGTAAAATACACAATAAAGCTGGGTATGCTACAGGGGACGGATGTTGTCGGCCATATGCAACTCAGGAGAAAATTATTGTTTTTTACCCAGTAATTTCCATAGAGATAATGAAAATTTAAACATAACAGCAGTCTAATATTCACCATCAATTTCAGCTCCGTTGTGGTTTCTCCCAATGCCTTGGGGAAAAATCTTGCTTTTTAAAGATAACAGCTGCATGCAGCAACCACAAAAAAAGTTGTAGGGAACGGGAGTCAACCAACATGGTTAAAAAAAGGAAAAATCTAGGGACCAAAAACAAAACACAGAGCTAAAATTTGCAAGAATTTCTTATGGGTTAATCACACTGCTACACAACACTGACTATTGTGGCATTAAACCCAGCTGCTGCTGAAGAATATAGTAATAGTATATTTCACCCTGTGTATGCTGACACTGGCTTTGAGGTGTATAGCACTGTAATGTAAAATGTGGTGTTAAGACAACAGACTGAGTACTTGATTAACAGCCGTGCTTTTATATTGATTATTTTAGTCTATAAATTATACACACTGAAACTTTTGCCAAAATTTCGTCAATTTTTAAACAATCAAAACTTATAATATGCCTAAAACACGCCAGCAACTAAAATGGACTTTCATCTAGAACTTTATTTACTGCCTTGTCCTCACAGTGTTTTTGTTGTTTTTTCCTTCCTCTCTAATGCTGCAGAATGGCTAAAGTTTAAGATGTTCATTCCAGAGTCCTCCAAACCGTACTGTTGAGAGGAAAAGTTTCAACGTTCCTTAGACAGAGCACAAGTCGAGAGAGCTTCATTAGCACATGTGGGCATACATAATGAACACTCGAGCACTGATCTAAAATAGCAGCTGGCATAATAGGGCAGAAGATTAACCAAGCATGCCACATGTATGCGCACGCACACATATACAATGGATTTTACTTCACTGCCTGTGGGTTGCACTCAGTGTTCCCTGTATGTTTCTAAGTGTGTGTGTGTCTGTGTGGGAAAAAGTGCATTATTGATGCAACCCCGCCAGAGAGAGATGATGCAGATCAAAGTCTGTGATGAGGGAACATGGTGGCCACCCACCACCCAATGACAGAGAGAGGGACATAGAATGAGACAGAGGGAGAGAGAAGAAGGCCATATACCAGCTTCCTTCCTATTCAGCTCCAGCCCTCCCATGATCTCCTCCAACCTGTTTGCTCCCTCCCCTTTCCTCACCCGTCCTCCTCCTCTTGCTGCTTTCTTCTACCTCCAGCAAGCATCCCTGAAATTGCGTCACGAAGACTTGGTTCCAAATTAACAGATTGCAGAGAGTCATGAAGGATAGAAGAGGATATGCGAGGCAGAGAGAGTGGGGGGGGGGGGGTCCTGAGTTTCCATGGCGACCGCACAGGACTCCTGCTTCTTGAACGAATGCATGTGTGTCTGTGTGTGCCTATGTGTGTGTGCGCATTCAAGGCTTTCACAGAGGGAGACACCATAAGATATTTTTTTCCTCCTTTTTTCGTTTAGGCAACAAAAGAAGCATTTCTCCTACGTAAAGATGTAATTCGAACGATACGCAAGCGTACACCAACGCGCCATGTTGTGAAACATATTGCCTTCTGACTGTTTCATACTCGTTTCACAGCCAAATAAGGTGTGAAGGGATGACTGGTACATAGTAATTACAACATGCCCTGGTAAGCTTTTAGTCTGCTCCTATCATAAAACGAAGGCTAGAATCCTCACACTACATCCACATAAACAAAAAATCTGGGTATGAAGTCACACCCAGAATCAATCTGAATCTTCAGCTCCAACGCAGGTTTCAGACTCAAAGTAGTACGTTTTAGAAGATCGGGTGTGATCGAGTGGAACGAACATAAACAAGACGAGGCGCAAAGTCTTTCTGCGGACAATGTGACCTTGACCATGTGGCCTTAAGTAAGAAAAAAGCAGCAGGCCAGGATATAGAGCCTTCAAGTGTGCGGAAATGCCTTTTGCCAGCGTGCTGTGCACTGTTGACTCCTGGGGTTATTTTGATTGGATCATTAACAGGACAGTAACACCTAAGTGCACAGGCTGGGAGTGATGACACAACCCGTCATGTCTCTCTTTTTGTCTCTTGCTTCTCGTTCAGTTTAGTACATGACCTTCATACTACCAGCAGGTAACAGCAGCAGAAAAAGCAGCAGCACAAGTTGCAAGCTGCTGCTAATGCTAAAGTCAAAGCATAGAGCAACAAATCTCCCAAAAATCAAATCCTAAGCAAGATTTAACAGGACTGCATAAATAGTATAGCACATGTATGTGAGCTCACACATGTGCTGCACATGTACAGATGTTACTGTAGCAAGTCGCTCAGCTCAACATGTCCATTAGTAGCTTTTCTGAACCAAGAGGAGAAACTGGGTCAGAACTGTATGAAAGGGGGGCACTTTTCCTCTCTCTGATTCATAAATACATACCACAATGGAAACACACTACAAATGTAGTTCTGCATTAGCCCAGACTTGAATATATCCCCACTGGAGCCCTTAACATCCTATCCTTAAGTCTTTCCATTGTGTTTATGTGTCTGAGTAGCACACTTCGGAGATATCATGTTGCATAGACTGTAGTACATTTATTATAGAGGTACTGAAGAATGCAATCCCACACATTTACACACACACATAGCGTGTTTGATGCCATGAAGGGCCAATGACCTGCTCAGTGGGAGCAGTTTTGGGTTCAGTGACTTTCTCAAGGGTGCTCAGTTACATATTTTTATGGACTGGAAAGAGATCTAATCCCATTGGAATGAAACCATGATTCATGTTAATCAACAAAAACACTTAAAGTGCACAGGCATTGTTAGTAATATTCCATTACTAGGAGCATTAAAACACTTTATTGGATTTAACGTTAATACCGGTTAACCACACGATCCCTGAACAGAAGTGTCCCTTTATCACTGGGCATTATACTAGTGTTATGGAGAGCATCCTGAATTTTTCAACAAACACAGCCCGGGGTTATCTTGAGCGTGCTGTCTCTAGAGTTTTGGCCCCTGACATCGGCATATCCCGCATACAGATCACCATCACTCCATGAGAACAGCTATTGCACAGTTTGGATGATTATTATGTACATAATAGATTTCTGCAGGCAAGATTAACTTTGAGGTGGTGCAGACTCTTATTTGGAGAATAGTTTGCAACAAAGTGTTCGGGGGTGGATACGGCTACAGCTTTGTGGGGAAACAATGAGCGAAGAGTAACAGAAAACACAAAAGTGACAACAAAGAAAACGACCTTCTGAAAACTGTCCCTCTATCTCCGTGCTACTTCAGTGTCGATGAGACCCCGATGACACAGGATGACAAAACTCAAATCAGTGCTGACTGTTCATACTGAACTCAGATTGACAAGAAGCTCCAGAAATGAAATAAAGTCCTCATGAAAAGGAGGGAAGTTCAACAGCCTGAGTTAGTTACGAGGCGACAATCATGTCTCAACCTTGACGTTCTCTCCTCATGTCTCCCTACTGCAGCTTTATGGAAAGACACAGAAGACCTGCGAGTCTTTGGGCTGGATGTTTGTACAGTGCTGCACCTCCCACACTCAACTCCGAGTGGTTTCAAAGGAACAAGGAGCTGTCACGTTGAGTGTGGGTGGTTATGGAGCTGTCTCCAACTAAAGACTTCTGATTTATGCCTAAAAACAAAACAAAACTACACTGAGCAGACACGGTAAATTCCTGCTGTCATTTCACTTCATTGGAAAAGATGTATAAGCGTAATAGGAGCAACACACCCATGTGACACTTCTCTGTGCAATACTACAGCTGATGTAATACAACTTAGATGCATTAGATAATGAAGAAAATCTAAATCATAGCAAGAGCTCAATAAGATGACTCTAATAAATGCCCATGTTTGTGTTTAGTACTAGCCAAACAACAAATACTGTGTAATTGTAATTACATTTGTGTACAGACGATGTTGCCTAGACTCATTTTGAGCAGATAAATGCAGTGTGATCTCACTACACACAGCCCAATCTGCTTCTCCTCACATTGTTCTCTTGCCTGCAATCAATGACACGTTTGCTTGAATTTACTAATGCAGCATTCTTCATCACAGCAATGCACTGTGGGTCTCATTCAATGCACAATTACTTTTGGCTGGGCAGCAGCCCAGGTGTATGCACAAGCTTGCATATTAATACTGCCACACTTACGGTGTGTTAGTGCTCAACACTGGGATGCAACAAAGTTCTTACCATGCTCCGCAGCTGCACAGTAATCCTACAATCACAATGACAATTATATGGTTGGAAACTCTGCAACCCAAACAGATAGAGCATTGCAAGAAAATGCTGGAGTATCCACTTCACTACTGACAAGAGTGGCATGATGGCATCACAGCCTACCTGCAGGAAGCACACTAATAACGGTTGAGGAATTGTGCACCCACGGCAAGGCAATTAAATATTTTCCAACAACTTTCTCATTGTGATTCACAGTACCATCCATCAACCAGCAGTAGTGATATTTAAACTCTGGGTTGCATATTAGCATAAAGATTCAAGGGATCATATAATACATTTTGAAAACAGAGACAAATACAATCTTCATACACCACAACGTTCACCATATATTATAGCACACCCGTTCAGTGCAGCACTAAAGCCTGGTGCAGGTCGCCATCTAGTGGTTGAACATACTAGGCCAAAAGGAGACAGACTACATACATATTTTTTGTGCAACTTTTACAAAACCTGCACCAAGAAACAAATAACTGAGCCTTCATCTATGTCAAATATGCATGTATTATTACATTCACTCTTTATAGCACCCCTAGGCCTTCATGTTTTTGAAAAGCACTATTCTACTAATTACAAATTATTTTATCTGCACAGGTAAAGACTGCAAGGTGTGCTGTGAACCTTGGAACCAATTCACAGGGTGACCAGATCCCAACAACCTTAATGTGGGACAAAGGGGACATATCAGCAATGCTGAGCTGTCGTTACATCATTTCAGCTGCTCTTCCGTCTGGTAATAGTTTTTAGGTATACATAGATATGTATATAGAAACCATATATACATAGATATGTAGAAGACGCCCAGACATAGATTGACAAGCCTTCTTTTGAGCAATATCTGACTTTTATTTTTTGCATTTTAGATTTTATTTACTTGGTATATTGGTCAAGATAATACCTTTGGCCTCTCATCCAAGATTTGCTGGCGGATGTCCTTGTGTTTCTCCAGTAGCCTCTCCTGTCTTTTACTCTGGGCGTCTTCCAACTAGAAAAACACACACACACACACACACACACACACACACACACACACACACACACACACACACACACACACACAGTATAAGGTAATTATATCATAAAGTGAATTTGTCATAAAGTAGATGCAAATTTCAGGCAAATCTTCTCAAATTTGCAAAAAGAGCACCATTTTTCAGTGCTCTAAGTGCTCTGTAACGCCACAGCTCTATCGCTGCTCGCTTACCCGTTTGATATACTGCACCACCTCATTGACAAACGATCTGTTGATCTCTAGCTTCTCTCTGTGGGGAGGATTTATCATCAGTCAAACCAAGCAAGTAGTCAGAGTTTAACTAAATATTTAACATACGGTGACACCTAGTGGTCAAACAATTAAAACACCCAAGCCCAAATAGAAACAGCTTATTAATCCTAATATTTCCAAATACACACTTACTCTTCTGTCATATTCTTGTCTTTGGATTTGGCCTCATTGATTTTCTCTTGCCTTTTCTTGTCCATCTTCTTTTTAAGATCCTTCTTTTCTCTGTTGATGTTAGGACAATTAAAAAAAAATAATGTTGTGATTTCTGTTTGTTTCAGTGAATAAGAGTGCGTGCTGTATCCATCCTTACTTCTCACAGATGTCTCTGAGCTTTTTCAGCTGAGCGCTCTGGCATTCCTCTGCTATACTGGTCAGCTTCTCAACCAACTGGGACGAGAACGAACAGAGAACAAAAAAAAACATCAGCTTTTTAATTAATCGTTTATTTCATAAATAATATATCACTGAAGCGACCGTTGCTGTAGTTCTGATCATAATTAAACAACATTTAGATGTTGTAAACAACAATCTCCATTAAGCTTTTTTGTTTTTTAATTCCACGCTTGGACAAACTTTTCTGACACCTGCGCTCTGCTCACTGCACAGGGGTATTGGAGCAGAATACATTCATTTTTTCATGCCACACAAGAGAGCTTGAGCACAGGCAGCAAAACAAAGACTGGAATATTCTACAGGGGGATGACCCAGCAGCATTCATGCTGTGGTTAGTCTGCACTTGCTTTTCTGAGCTTTAGGACAGCTGGAGATTGTCAGCACATTATCCAAAACAAATCAGTGCAAGCTCCTATTTGTGTGTGGGATCTGTTTATCCCAGTTTTACATACAGAACATGCTTGTTTATATTACTGATGTTTATGTGAGAACACAACAGCTGGCAATTATTTATCTGGGGAAAGTGCATAGGAGCGCATGTCCATACGGGCATACAAGCTTAGTATGGAGACAAGTTTCAGAATTGGTGTGATGTCTATAAATAGGCAGCTAACAGGCAGAGCACTTGCAGTCCAAATCTCTCCTTTGGCATTATAAAAACTACAAAATATGCAGCTTCAATTTTCTGATTGAAAAGCACAGAGAGGGTTGTTTTTGTGGCTGATCCCTTTGCATTTGTATTTGTTGGACTTCCCATTAAGAGTGTTTTCATTTATTTGCATTGCCAGGATGAGACGTTATCAGAACGGATGTCCCAACGCTGTGAGTGGCGTGCAAAAAAAAATTAAACAAAAACAAGACTTTTACATCAGAATTCTTCTTCACTAATATGAATTAACGTCTTGTTTTTGCAGAAAAACAGAGCTACACTGTTTAGTTGGTAGGTTACTCAGCCTGTTATGCACTGATCTTGATAGATCACATTATTAAAGCTCACATGCAAAGCTTTCCACTCTCACCTGTGCATTCTGGATACTGCAGCATCAACCTAATTTGCATCACTTAGTACATTAGGTCATCTATGTGCAGTGTGTATCTACTGATAATTATAAGAAAGGTTGCAAAATTGTTTTGACTGGAATACGTGCGGAATTAACTGAACTAAAGCTTTGTTTGTGCATTCAAATGGCATTTTAAAAGCAGTCCCAGAAAATAATAAAAGGGGGAATGGAGATCAGGGATATCTTATAGAGAATAAAGTGGTGCGTGGTGTCCCTGTAAGAGCATGTGCCAAAATAGTTTTAAAAGTCTGTACATTTGCTCATCTGCAATTAGTGTTATTTATTCGACTCACAGTTCAAATATGTGAACGTGTATGACCTTCTCCTGCCCTCTCTTCACGCATATTTTACTATATCTGGTCAATTCAAAGGATCCCTTGAACGTTGATCAATGGCTCCTTGCACTGAATTATTTCCTTTTCCTTCTGAGCTGAATTAGCAGCTCAAAGGGAAAGAAACCAAAGCTATGAGCCAGGAAAACTTCCTAAACAGTCATTTCCCTTGTAATTTTTCCATTCACATGTTCCTCTGGCAGTGCCAGTGATTCCATCTCAAAGTGTTACACACTGTGTCACCAGAGTATTAAACGATTACGGCTATCAGCCTGTGTGATTTACAGCCAAAAATGACTGCAACACGCAGCGACATCCGCTCTGGGAGCAAATGAAAATTACACAGAACATAATTTTTGTTTTCATCTAAGTTTTATTCAGATCAAGTTGGCCTGAATAATGATGAGAAGTCATAAAGGGGATTACTGTCTTTATTTACAGACTTGGTTTATTCACACAGTATCAGACAGGTCTAGACGAGGGTCTTCTTCACATCTGCACATAATTAATTGTCGGATTTGAGGAGAAGTACCTGCTTGATGTGTTCTCGTTTCTGGTATTTTTCGCTGTAGTATTGCTCCTGGCGAAGTGTGAGGAGCTGCTGTTGCTGCTGTTCCTTCAGTTCGGCCAGTCTCTGGCTGCATTCCTGGTCCAGGTCACACAGCTCTTGATCCAGTGTGGACAGAGATTGTTCAGACCGACTGGACACATGCGTGCAAACACACAAACAAAACATGCACAAGTTAAGATAGATACTTCAATCGCAGCAGAGTATCTTATGCAGTAACTGTTAGAATCATTAGAGCATTACTAATCTATAATGCTCACTTCTGACTCCTAAATTTATTTACATGACCTACTAGATTACCTTTGCATGATGTGGAAAATAATAAAAAATGATTATTTCTCCCGTACTAGGCCTTGGTGCAGCAGCTCAGTTCATCACCTGTCCGAAATGAGCTATTTTACTTCTTTTCCTCCTATTCCCGCCACCCAACTTTGGTGTGGCCATGTTTTGCAAACAGAGGGTTTAACAGCAGGTAGGCTTCTGCACTCACAAAGACTCGTCTCACATTTGCCAAAAGATGAAGAATTTGGGGAAAATATTCTGTGAGCAAATTAATCAGCACTGATGTAAAACAAAGAAAATGTGAACGAAAATCAGGAGAGGAATAATGGGTTCACTTTAAATTTCTGACCACATGTCTGCTGCACATTAAAATATTATTTTCATGCACTTTCTCAGGAAGTGATGGTAAAAACTTAGATGTTAGGTGTTTGAAGTTATTTATAACACAAAGAAAGACCGGGCAGGTGGAGTCTGTGATATAGACACTTGTTCTGGACATGAACATGCCTGAAACTTGGAGGAAGTCTTATGCAACATTAAAATTCTATGAACAGCTCAGCAACTAATACCTGTGTTTGCTTTTAACTAGTACTGTATGCACTCCACTGTGGTGTGGCATATTGAGTTTGCATGTACTTTTTTACATAGTTTAACAGAATCATTATCACCTCATAAAATATGTAAAAAGCTTCTGTGGTATTTACAGTAAGATGTGTGCACAACAACATGTGTGGTTATTTTGTAAGTTTCAGTCTATTTCTGCGGTTTAGGACTTACATGAAAATTTTCAATACAATTCACAAAATAGCACTATTAAAATTAAAATGTGGAATATAGTCAGAAATCTGCACTTTTGACACAGGTTGAATCAGAGGCTCATCAGGGCTGTGCCACTGACTCCACACTTCTCTATAGTGTTGTGGTTAACAAATTTGCCTGACAAGCAAAAGATCCTCAGTTTGATCCCAGGAGAGAAACAAATCCCTTTAGAGATGTGTCAGGAAGAAAATGAAAATCTTCCAAATCAAACATGCGGAGCAACCTGCTCTGGGAGCAAAGTAGCTTTTATGTTGGAAAAAAGAGCTTGTTACTAATTGTATTTTTGGTTGAAACACAACACTGAGTCTACATGGGAGCTGGTATAGGAAAAAAGTGCAAGTAACTTTATTCTTCTTAACTGCATGGATGTGTTTTAGTGGATTTCTTTTAAAGACACAGAGCAGGAGGGGACGACTTCAAAAACAAAAAGAAGGCAAATAAAAGTAAAACTGAACACTAGAAAAGGAGGCCACCTACCTTTTCTTACCATCTCTTTTATGGCTCTTTTGCAGGGCAGAGCGCCGACGCTGATGCTGGCTCTGCAGCTCCGACACACGAGCCTGGTGCTCCTTGATCAGCTCGCTGGTCTTGCGGTGGTGTTTCCGAACCAGCTCCTTCATCTCCTTGTACTGCTTTCTCTGCTCCCGAACGAAGCCCTTCTGTTGCTTCAGCTCCTCCACTGTCTGAGCCTCCAGTTCTAAATACAAGAGAAAGGTCAAGGGAAAAGATTTCTAATGAAAAAATTATAAACTACTGTACAACAAACTTTTATATGTTTACTACACTGTTTCCCATCGCTAAAGACGGCCATAATAGTAAAGTGCTGTTACTCTGCAAAAGCAACCATGAATAATTAATCTTGAACAAAGAAATATGACCTTAATATGGGCAACACAGGGATTTATTATCTTGCAAATCAAGTCAAAAGGTCTAATAAATACTTAATTTTGATAAGAAGTGATTTCAAATAAAGATAGGAACAGAGATCAGTAAAATCACTATAGATCTAGCAATCAGAAGCTCACCCGTGAGAACACTCTGGATGATGTCTTCAGTCTTCACTGATGGTTTTAATGAGCCTGTTCAGAATTCACAGGATCAGTTAAAGTGGGAGTAAAGTCAGTAAACTGGGTACAAACAGCGATATCTATATTAATCTAATGCATTGTTATATATATTAAATCAAGTCAGACAGTAAGAAAAAAATAATATTCCCCAAGATTATATCAAAGATTTACTTATTCAAATAATTAGTTAGAAACTAAATGTACATTAATCAAATACATTTAGTTTGACCAGATTCCATTAAATTTAAGATTGTTCGTATATACCACAATGATATGAAAAATGTACAAAATTACTCAAAGTCAGCCTTTCAGGCATGAATATCTTTTTGACTGTGGATGTGTAGCGATGATGATGATAATGAAGGCAGGTACGCTGTTTTAGTACCTGCAGGCTGAGGCTGGTGGCTGACCAGTGACTGAGGTTTGGGGGGAGTGGGTGTGTGGCTCAGTCCGTTCTCAGCGGGCGTTATCCTCTGATCCTTTGATTCTGAGGGGGCATCACTTAATGTCTCCACCTGTGCATCATATGAAACATTCAGGATTAAGCAAATGCAAAGTAAAACTACTGCAGAACAACTTAAATCCCAAATATCATTTAAATCAGGCATGTTTCCATTTTGCAGAATTATACTTCCAAACTTCTTCATATGAAGTACACTATAAAAAAGAAGAAAACAAAAAACCAGACGCTTGAGTCTAACAGTAGGAGTAATTCCTTCCTTTGCACCTGTATTCAGAACTCACTTGTTGGCCCTGTTGTGTCGTGCAGCTTAGTTTGTAGACATAGCTTTGGTAACCCACTCTCAGCATGGTTTCCTGTGCTGAGGCGCAGCAGATCTTAATTTCCCGTCGGCCTGCCTGAATGTCGGCCTATACGCTCTTATCTCTGAAAGGTTAATGCAATTTTAAATGATCTAGTTTTTTTGTCATGCTAACCGAATGTTTCCCTTTTTTCTCCCCTCTGCTCTCTACACTTATCTCCCCACACTGTGCTCCGCGCTCCACGCTCTGCCTCTTTCGGTCACTGTTTCCATGGTCACAGCATGATACAGCTCTCTGTTGGCCATTCTCGTGGGTAATCATATCAGCTGGCAGAACAGATCAAAGAAGCCCTTCAGGAACAACCCTGCTCTCCGGTTCGCTTTTCCTAATAACCCCAGATAACTCCGTCCTGCCTAGTCTGTCATCCTAAATTTATCCTCACTCCAGTCTTAGAAATCATCTCTCCTCAGTAATTAAGTCTGTGTCTGTTACCTGATACACTGGCACCTACATTACTCGTGCTCGTCTCCATTGAGTAAATTCAAACAGTCCCCTACTTGCAAATGAACAACTTCAGTAAAACCCTGTTTCCTCCCTTTGCTGCACTGTTGCTGACCCTGTTAGTCTGAGTTGTCTGTGATCTAATATTTCCTTGGTTGTCACTTTGAAACAAAGCAAAAAAATAAATAAATCACATTTTCTGAAGCAGCAGAATTCTGAGCTTCTTGCCATTTAAGTTGTTTTCAAACTGGAGCCTGTACTAAAATTTAAGCTTACTGCCGACTCTAGTTTAACTGTGTGATTGCCTATACTGCGTGTATATACTGTGCATCGTTGGTCACTACGTGCTTTAATGTGTGAAGTAGATTGTACTGTTATTGCCTGGGGCAGGGTTAAAGTGAGAAATACCATCTTTGTAAACAAAGTTTAGTTGCATTTTTGCAAAAAAAAGAAAAGAAACAAAAATATTTTAAACGTGCAATGTTTTAAACAGTAGTCTTGGTCTTTGGTGATTCTTTTGTATGAAACCATTGTCAGGGCTGTGTAAGTCTGCACTTCAATCACATCTCATGACACAGTCAAGCAAAGTACACTAAAATTTAAATTTTGGTTAAGTGTTCCTGGTTAGGAGCGAAAGATAAAACATTACAGCATACAAAGTGCAATCTTAATAGACTGATAATACGATAAAATAATAACATTAACACAGCTAAGGTGAGTGTAGATAGGCTTTATAGTAGGAGACTTACAATTAAGACACTAGTTAGAGTTCAGGTACACTGCAAAGCGATCACAGCTCCCTAGTACTACAGGCCCTTCGCCCCTCAGTCTACTCAGCCTCATGACACAGTCTCACACATCAGGACTTTCCATTCATGTGGAATTGTGGGTTTGTGGGTGACTTCGTAACTTAAAATAGACTGTGATGGTGTACAGAGGCAAAATGACAAAAACTGTGTCTCTGTCCAACTACCTAAGGACCTGACGGTAAACTCCACTGACTTCTGAGCATCTTTTTAAACAACCTCTGTATTTATGTAAGCTTAAAGTGTCACCCCACCACTATTTATCTATCACAGGTTTTATCTGTATTTCAATTTTGAAATTATTTTCATCAGCACTGTAGGAAGTATTCCAGTGCTTTACTGTTGCTCTTTTACTTGAGTCACAATACATCACAACATCATTCAAAACACTGTAAACAACAGTTAAACACACAGACCTGCATTTAAGATATTATTTGGGTAAAACTATATAGATACTGTTAGGATTTCATGTACTTTAAGGCTGGCCTTTTTCTTAAAAACATCAGGCATAAAATAAAGCATCCCCTGAGAATCAGTGGTAATATACGCAGGGGTGATTTGTGATATCTAGCAGATCGATGCCATATTAGACTTGATGCTGCTGCAATGACGCTATAGCAGTGGTTGGAAATACAGTCTCTCATGGGTGACCAAGAAACAAAAACTGTTCCAAACAAAGTCTGCTGATAGTATCTGTGTGAACTTGTGGTGCTGTGCTTAATAATCCATCATTTTATTCACTAGTGCTATTAGATGGCTGTGGGTTTCAAAGCACTTGCGATGGTATTAAAAAGCCTTTTACGCTTTTCTCTTTCTAAATTGTTTCTGCTCTCTTTATCTTCTCACCTTCCCCATGATATATTTTGACTTCTTAACCAGATTCTTCCTCATAATGAGGAGAGTGCCCATCTGGATGAGGGACCGCTCATCTCATCAGCCACTGATTATTGGCCTCAAAGCTTTTTACGCATGAACACAAAGAGTACAGAGGAGAGACACATGTTGGATGACCTGTGATGCAGAGAGAACTACAAACACACACACACACACACACACACACACACACACACACACACACACACACACACACACACACACACACACACACACCTCTTTGTCACCCTCCTCCTCCCCTCCCTCTTCCAAGGTGAGAGCAGCCAGCTGATTGGCTCTTTGCTCCATCAGGTTGACATAGCGGATTGGATTGGACAAGGCTTCAATGACGTCTGAGGACAGGGAAGAAAAGAGTGATGATGAAAAAACCACATTTCTTTTTCTGTTTTTCTTCTTTCTTGCGATCACCTGACTTACCTGCAAATGTGTCTGGGACATAGTCCTTTACTTCAACATACACAAACAGAGCAGGTAACGTCAGGGACTGGTTCTTCTCATTCCTCAGACTGATGTAGTGATAGCCTGCAAGGTTTGGGTTAGATTTTAATTCTATCATTCCAGAAACAACAGTTTTACATCAAAGCAAAGAACAGCTGGACCGATACTGGATTTTTAAGACTGATACAGATATCTGGTAATGAAACAATATTTTTTCATTTCTTTCACAGACATGAAATATGCACAGATTTCCCTAAAACTGTTACATGTAATTATTTATAAGTCCCTACTGAGACAATAATGGCAATGCAGTTTAAATAAATCTTGTTCTATTGTCACAACAAGTCGTGCATTACTTGCTCCAAACAAAGTGCCAACGTGGAAGCTGTAGAGTGGCCTTTGGTCGAGCAACTATGCAATATCAACAGTCATAACATGGTTGGTTCTTTTTAAATTTGCATCTATCAGCTGTTCTAAAATCAGATACTGATATATCAGTCAACAGCTGATGTCGGCATACCAACAAATCAGGGCAGAAATATCGGTCAGGCTCTAGAGCAAAGCAAAGCTTATGCGAATGTTCATGATTTATCAAACTGTATTATAAATATATAAAGTCTAATATAAGTTATTTTTTTTGATATTGACCAAACGCCAACCTATGTGTGAAATTATGCTGAATAAGTGCAAAGTTTTGTCACCTGGACGGATGGCTGACACAGGAATGATGCGGTGTCCGATAAACTTCCCTCCTTCCTCAAACACTGCTATCCTCAGTGATGCTAGCGTGGGCAGGACAACCTAAGAATAATATTATGAATGGGAATAAAACACACAAATTGTTTTTACTGTTATATTATTAACTGGAAGCAGATGGTCAAGATTAATGCAGCCAACCTTTTTTTTTTAACAGTGGCTTTGCTGCTTAAATCCATAGGTATAAACTGAATATGAATGCGTTAGCGCTTTAATTATCTAAAGATGTCAAAATGGAAATTAAATGACACCCCAGGTTTTTTTCAAGCTTTATGACATATAGCCATTACAGCTACCTATCAATATCTGCATATTGATAGCCACAGTAGTCAAATCCCTTGACTGAATAAGTAGATAAGTTCAAAGGGATGAAAAAGGATTGATGGACTGTACATCAAGAACACTGCATATACAGTCTATGATTGGAATTAATGTTACCACTGCGTGTGTACAAGGCCATAGTTTCACCTTCTTAAAAACAATGGCTTCCTCTTCCCAGACAGGGTTGATGGCATTGCCCTGAGAGGTCTTGGTCTTGAATGCTTTTCTCTTTGTGTCCACTGGTAAACCAAACATGTCGATCTCCACGTATGTGCCCACTTTCTTATCTGACAGGAACTGGCCTGAGATGATCTGGAAGGAAAAATTTAATTATACAGAGAGAAAGCTACACACACACACGTACACACACAAAACACAAACATAAACACACCTTCACAGACAGTGTGTTGGCTACTATCCCATCCACTGTGCTCTCGGTAAATGGGTCAAAGTGCTTATCCGGCCGTCTCATAAACTCTGGTTTCAGTCTGTAGCCACATTTCCCATTGTATTCATACATGCCCAGGTTGAGCTGCATTGATAAATCTGTGGGGTGAGGATAGGAACATATTTAAACCTGGATAATGACATAAAAGTGAGAGTGTTTTAGTTTATTCTTCAGTGTGAAGGAATGTGTTTTGGGCTTCCCTCTCACCAATAGTCTGGAAATTGAGAGCCACCAGCTGACAGCCTGCGTTCCAGAACAGCTGAGGGTTGTAGTTGGATGAATCCACTCGAGTGCCTTTAGGGTAGATCCTGCTCAGCTGCAGCTTGTTGTATCTGAACAGAGCTTGTTAAGGGCAAGACTGCATGACCTGCATCTGAAAATACTTTCTAAGTGATGCTACTAAACATCTGCTGGGATTACTACTCCAAAATCACTCACAAACAACATAATCCACAAAAGCAAGTTAAGGAAAAAGCTAAAAGGAACACACTCAGCCTTTGTCTACTATGAAGGGGTAAAATGAGGCTGAAATAACAGGCTATTCTTCAGTTCATCTATGCTTGAAACACCTATGCTCATCTACTCTGAGCTTTTCACCCATCAGCTCCAAAAAATGAGCCCAGACACTCTCAGAAGAAGTTCATTTATTCTCGTGTAACTTTCGATCACTACCAACAGCTCATGACGTTCTCGACACCACAACAGATATAACTATCCCTCTCCTCTATCGCTGCACTTGTGAGCAAGACCTCGAGATACTTGGAGTCCCCCACTTGAGGCAACAACTCTTTCCTCACCCAGCTGAGAACCATGGCATCAGACACTGAAGCACAAATTCTTATCTTAGCAAGGACAGAAAGAGAGATGCTTCGGTATAACCATAGGGATACTCCACAAACTCTACAGGAGATTTGGTCAGCTGCTCTAAAGCTTTGGTCTCGACAAAGGATGACATCTGGTAGCTTCGATTGATCTCTGTGGGTTGAGAGTGGTATAAAATTGTCAGCTTATTTAACAGCGATCTGTTTGTTGCTGCACATTCAGTATTCATTGTTGTTACTGACTTTTGGAAGCCTCAAAGCTGTTAAATTTGACAGGTTGGATGTAGATGACCAAGTTGGACATTTCCTCTGTAGCGAATGCCTCACTGCCTGCTGTGCCCTACACATGGAAGCACACATATTAAAAAACGTACAAATACAAAGCAGCAGAAACGTTACCAAAAAAGTCTGTTAGAATCCTTCTGCAAAGGTTTTATTGATTTTGGAGACACACAATTTGGAGACATGATCATACACTAGAGGACAACTTCAGCACATATAGGCTAAACAGTCTGTTTCCATTATAACCAGGATTTGAACTGATGGCTGTCACCTGCAAGATACCCACCTCATCCATTGATCCCTTTTTACAGTCATCATCATCATCATCTTCGTCCTCGCTTTCGGCCTCCACTTCACCTAGAACGCATGGCACAGACAGGATAGCAGAGAAATGCATGAAACAAAGCTGAAACGAGTGTAAATTGAGTTTTTATTTCTGCCAAATCAATGCAAACGTTGCACAAACACGAACGGAGCCGTCTGTCTTTAAATGGTCTTCATTTACAGCCCACGACTGCCTCCATTACATTTAAAACAGCGACACAAGTAAGGCTCATGCTGGCAGGTCCTAATTTATTGGCGCTCGTAGACAGAGGAAATGAATTTCAATATTGTTTTGGTTGAGCTGACCCAGCCTCTGCACCCACATAATGAGAGATCTGCTTAAGATTTCCCACTGAATCGGAGGTCGCACTGACAGAGGAAATTGATTTTAACGGTGTAATTGTCTGACCTATAGCTTCTGTGCCGGCCTAATGAGGGCTCTACTAAAGATTTAAGTCTCCATCTGAGGTCATGGACTCACCAATAGACTTTCTGCCCTGTGGTCTCAGTGTAAGCTCAGTACCATCAGAGGGCTGTGTGGAGTCTGCCACTTCCTCTTTGGTGGAACCTGCGATTTAAAAACAAAGCACTCACTGAAGATCATCCTCATATTTTTCAGTTCAAAGTTTACTGTTTAGTTTACTCAGTAAATCATCTTAAAAAAAAAAGAAGGTTATTTTACAACATGTATACCAGTTAAAAAGGACTCCTGACTGTTAACTTGTACTGCTTACTTTCCAACACCAGGGGGCAGTGTGTTTTAGCCTAAGAAGAACTTAAGGCTCAACAACCAGGGCAGACTAAAGGTGACATGTTGCTTGGTCCAGTGGAATATGTAGATGGATGTTAAATAAATAGACAAAACAATATATGTTTGGCCACTGCCTGCCACCACCGCTCCAGTTTGCTTCATATTGATTTTCCCAGACTCTGGACCCTGGTGTTTTTAAGATGATGGTGGTGAGAACAGTCTAACATGTCAGTCCATGTTAGACTTAAGTATGGAAATTATTTGAATCATTTATCAGGATAGAAGTGATTGATTACAGGACCATGGATATCCAGCAAAATGTGTCCTAGACTCTCACTGTGGGGGCCATGGGTTCATGTTTCTCCATTCATTTCTCACTCATTTGTAACAACCAAATGATACACATAACATAACTACAGCCAATCACACAGCAGCAACTTGATACATTTAGGCATATAGATATGGCCAAGATGACATTTTGAAGTTCAAAATGAGCATCAAAAAAATGATTTAAATGACTCTGAACTTGGGTCGGACAGGCTAGTCTGAGCATTTCAAAAAATGCTGATCTACTGGGATTTTCCTACAAAACCATCTCTAGGGTTTATGGAGAATCCATATTCATCAAAACATTCATTGACCCAGGTTGTCTTGAACATGTCTACATGCATCAAAGCACTGAGTTGCTGCTAAAAAGAGTAAATATCCAGTCAGCGGCAGCTCTCCGGGAGGAAATGCCATGTTGATGCTAGACGTCAGAGGAGAATGGACAGAC
Source organism: Copadichromis virginalis (assembly GCF_057382275.1). Lineage (NCBI taxonomy): Eukaryota > Metazoa > Chordata > Actinopteri > Cichliformes > Cichlidae > Copadichromis > Copadichromis virginalis. The sequence continues at coordinate 4,451,825 of NC_140632.1, read as the reverse complement.
TGCTTCATGGTGATTGGAAGGTGTCAGTAACACCGTCATAACCAAGGTATGCAGATGAGCATCTCTGAACAAGAAACACATCGACCCTTAAAGCTGATGGACAGCAACACACACACCGCACACATCTTATCAGCCAAGAACAGGAAACTGAGGCTACAATTCACACGGCCTCGCCAAAAGTGTACAGGAGAAGATTTGAGTTTCGATTTTTTCTTGTGGCTGTCAGCTGGTAGAGTCAGAATTTGGCATAAACAACATGAAAGCATGGATCCAGACTACTTTGTATCAACGGTTCAGGCTGGGGGTGTAATGCTGTGGGGGGTATTTTTTGGCATACTTTGAGATCCCTTAGCACCAAAGCTGACCTGGTGCTGTTGCGAGTGCGTATGTAGTACACAACTGAAAAGGCAAACGTATGAACAAATAGGACCGATATTAGGCAGTTACAGCAAAAAGCAGAGAGCATTTTATACATACACACTCACACACAACTGGCCAGAGTTTAAGATGCCCCGGTTTAAATGTATAATGCCTGCAGGGAGTGCATGCAACAGCCAATAATACCTTCAACTGATGGAGAGGGCCATGAAAGTGATGAATGTTAAACAATAGCACTGTTTTGCTCCAGTGATTCAGTTTCTGGACGGCACAGAGCTCTTGGTCCACAGTACAGAGGGACCCAGATGGTTAGGCTAGCTTTTACACATCTGAAATATCATAACTCAGTGAGCCCATTGTGATTTGATGGCTTTGTTAGTAGAATTTGTGTGTGTGTGTGCGCGTGCGTGCGTGTGTGTGTATTATATTAAAGGTGCAGTACCTGCGCTTGGGGAGGAGGGCTCACACACGCTGGAAGAATCACTGCAGGTGTTAGAAACCTGCTCAGAGAGTTTTTTCTTTGCACTTCCACTTGTCTTGTGGTGTTTCTTTTTGTTTTTCACCAAGATCTTTCCCATCAGCTCCATCGGGCTGGGCAACGGAACGCCAGACTCCAACTAGAGGGAATGTGGAAGGAGAAAGATGCAGTTATAGATGAATGAAAGGTGCTTTCCTACATTAATAATTTCAGATATATTGGATGATGAGAGAACATGAGTTATTTTTCCTGATTAAAATTGTAAATATAAATTTGAGCAAGAGCAAATGCTCCAAAATGCTAATTTATGGGTAAAGATTGCTACAGTGCAATCACAGTTAAGCTGTCTTTTTCTCTTTTTTTGACAAACTAGCTAATTACCAGATGAAAACACTAAAGTTGTTTACTGGAGTGTTCCACTTAAAATGTAAATTTGTGGCTATTACTCTTTTCAAATCCTCTAAGGAAGAGTTCGCTGGTTAGATGCAGCTGGTTAGTAAAAAATGACTGTTTCTGCTGTGAGTGTTATAAACTCGGCTGATGTTATAGCGGAAAAATTCTACGCTTGCAACACCTTAATCAGCTTCCTGCAAGGAAACTAAACATTAAACACAAACGCACGTTCTCTCAAATGAGCTGGACAGAAAGTCGCTACATCTCCAATTTATTTATGGGATACGCTGCTTTTGGATCACAGTGTTTAGGGATAATAATATTTCACTAATGAGCAATTCAGTGGTGCAGAATAAACACACGCACATGCTCAAACTGCTGTGTTTACAACATATCAACTATAAACATAACCTCACTTAAACATATCAAACTTTTACTTGAGCAACTTGAGAATCAAGAGCAACAAAACAGTGATTCATACACCAACTAACGCCAAGATTTTCCTTCTTGTGACCTATTTTCCGCACATGTCTATCTACGCTCTGCTAATGTTGCTGCGGGGGAAATCTTACGACAAAGATTAGCCATCCTGTTTGCATTCACCTCACTGACAGTTACCAGGGAGGAAAAGCAAAATTGGATGGGGCAAGTAATCCTGATTGCACTCAAATGCACCGCACAAAGCCTAATGAAATAAACTCAATCAAGGTTTTCCCCCCCCAAATGTCGAAAACAATTACGCTCAGCTGTGATAAGAAAGTGAAAAGTTCCATTTGGCCACCCTTAACCACTTTCAAGCCTCAGTATCATACTAGTGGTAAAGTGAGAAAGTATTTCCTTGTTTTGTTGCTTCATACGGCGTATCTGCTCCACGATATTTCAGAGCAACGGTTGTGACGTTTAATAAGCTAGATTCAACTGTTTCAAGTTTTCAGTCCAGTCCTTGTCCCTAAACCATTTTCAGTATTTTGCTTGTTACGTTCATTTGTTATAAGACATATGACTATACGACAATTTCACATTACATAAACAGAAATTGTTCAATGAAGGGAATAGTCTTAGCATTTTGTTCCAAGTGCATGCTGGGTATGATAAGAGTATCTGGTCTGGATGTAACATAAGAAAGGGAAGCAAGTTTTTTTTGAATTGGGTCAAATTGTTCTTCAAAATTTAAGCAAATGTTTTAAAATTTCCTCAAAATGTGTAAATTTACTATTAATACTCAAAGTGCTTTTTTCCAATAATACTTTCAGGGAAGTACAACTTTGTTAATAAGTATCTTTACACTGAGGGACTGTGAGTCTTAAATCTTTTAAAAAATGTTGCTTTCTTTTTAACAGGGGATGAACTGTTAAATGTTCGGGTCTATATGTTCAAACAATGTGAGCAGAAGGCGGAGAGGAGTGCTGCATGTCCCGCAAGCGCATGTTAGAGGAAGTAATTAAGTCTTTGTTATGTAAAAGTGTTTTAACTTCAGTTATTGGGATATGGTTATTTATTTTACTCGCCTCCTTACAGCTCCGACAGTTTATAACTTTTGCATCCACATTATTCTCAATCTGGCCTCCTTATGTGTGCTCGTATATCTCCCCTTGCCAGTTATAGTCTGTCTGCAGCTTAAAACTAAGCCCCAACAAGATTAAACAAACCGCAAGACAAATTGTTTAATTCCTTCAAATATTTCATATATTTTACGCAGTTACAATGAAAATGTTTTTCGCCAACACAGTCATTGTCAGCATAGTGAGAGAAGCAAGAAAACAAACGATGAATCAAGCTTTCAAACTGTTTTGTTTTTACTTTGAAAATAAAAGAAAATCACCAGTCGTCATTGTGGGACGCGATTGACAGTTTTGTAAAGTGGAGATGGAGTAGGAGCGCAAGTTTCTAAGAAAACTTTAATCCTCTTAATTCTCACTCTAGGTTGAGCTGGATTTCATCTAGCTGTATTACCCTATCTGCCCCGGTCCCTGTGGGCTTATCAGGCTGATATCCCTTTCGATACGCTGTATACACAGCTGACTCCATGCCAGATGGGAGTGACTGACATTGCTCTCACCTTTCCTAGTTTGTACATGCTCAGTGGTAGAAAGCTCATTCCTCAATGGCACTTTCTCTTTCCATCTTTCTAAATTCTCCCTTGGTGTCTGTCTCCTCATATCTCTCCCCTTCTCCTTCCCTCTGCCACTCCATTCAAAAGGCTTCTCCCTGATAATACTTCAATGTCAAATCCAGTCAGAAGGCTGTAATTCTCAGCGGGCTGTGACTCTGGCAGGCAGCAGTGCTGAAGGAGCTCCCTGCGTGTGTGAGATAATTCTGCATCTTACTCCTGCTGGGAACTTTAGCTGCTCCACAGTGTTGTGCCAAAGGGAATAACGTCATCCCAGGAGAATGACGCGAGAGGAGTAAGCGGTACATTAAAGTACATATATGTGCAGAACTGTTTGCGAGGCATGTTTTCACGTACGCACTGTGAGAAGTGCCTAAAAGTCCTTGCGAGAGTTTGTGTGCAAGTGTCTACATTTGCCTCACGTAAGAGCCTGCGTCATTACACACAAAGACGCCTTGGGGGGGGGAAAGAAGTTTGGCCACAAAGGGACAATGGAAGCTTTTAACTGGTAGTCATGGCAACAGAGGAAAGGCCTGTCTGAGATAAAGGACTGCCAAGAAAAGCCACGTTTAGATTACAGCGGAAAATGCTTCCTTTTAATCTTAAACGGCTTTTGTTTGCAGTCTCTGCTGTGATAACACAGACGTGATAGGGAGGAATAAGCACGATTGCGGGATGATTCGTTAAAAGTTAGCTTCCACGGCTATGTGCGTGTTTAAGAGAAAGTGAAAGTGGCTGAGGCTTCAATGAAAAACAACAGCAGCCGGATATTTTGCCAGGTGCCAAAGGTCACATGGTGTTATGTGTGAGAAAGAGACAAAGAAAACAAAAAGAAAGAAAAACAGAGACACATATATACTAGGGGTGCAACGATACACAAAATTCACGGTTCGGTTCGACACTTTGGTGTCACGGTTCAATATTTTTTCGATACAAAAAAATGTTCATGCTTTTTTAATTTGTCATTTATTAAAATTATAAATATATATTTTAACTCAAAAGTACAGTTTTTAAATTTAATGTTGCTGAAACAACAAAGTAATAAAAAAAAATCTATCTGATCGAGAAATCACTCATCTTTGGAAAGGAGAGTTTATTACAGAGAAATGGCTCTTTCCAAAATAAAAGCTATACTATACACTTCTTCTGGGCTATATTCTCAGCAGCATATTAAACATATCAGGTCCCCATAAGGAGAATCATGTGCTAACGGCTGTCTAAATGACTCGGGTAAAGTTTGTAGCATGCGTGCTTGTTGTTTTTGTCTGCTTCCACTTGTCTTTGCACTAGGATGGTGTCAGTGTAAATGTGCAGTCATATTCATTGTGTTCCCACTAGTGCTGTCAGCGTTAATCTGAAATAACGTTAACGCCACAACACGGCAAATCTCCGTTGACAAGCTACCGCGGATCGCCCCGTGCGTGGGGCTGGACGGCGTCAACACGTTACCGAGCTAACTGCGCTAACGCAGTAGTTCCCACCAATGTAATTGAGCATTGCGTGGCACATCCCGCATACTGTTTTACTTTTGTCCATGACGCGCTTACCTTCAGGGTCATGCTTCACATGAAGACCAAAATAGTTCCAAAGGCCAGATCTGAATGAGGGTGGGGGAGGTTCAATTTGCCATGTTGCAACGAGCTTAGCTTCTGTCTTGCTAGCTTGTGCTGCGCTCAGTGGATCTGCGCTCAACAGTGCAGCCTAGGCGGAGTAGTCGAACGCAGATCCACTGAGCTCTCAACACAGACATCATCGTCAGAAGAAAAGTTGATAAAATAAATTAAAAATTTTGTATTGTTCATACATATGCGTACCGAACCGAAAGCACTGTATCGAACGGTTCAACATCGATACGAGTATCGTTGCACCCCTAATATATAGATATTGCAAAGTCTCAAGACTAATTTCTTTATATTTTGCTTAGAAAATGGGAAACAGGTGCACTGATTTGTTGAAACGTCCATTCATGGAAATACAGTATATAAGGCAAACAACAAAGTTTAAAGTCAATATTTGGTATGACCATGTTTATTCTTCAGCACAGCCTGAACTCTCTTAGGCAAGCTTTCCTGTCAACAAAAGGCTTCTCGAGGGACATTCAAAGCTCTTCTTTGGATGTTGGCTGCCTTCGATAATGTTGAAACAGTGTGCTATCTGTTGCTAATCAGACACTTTCCAGATGGTATTGGATGATGATCCTTTTTTTTGCATTCGCAACTCAATAAATTTTGACAAGTCCCCCAACACCACTGGCTGAAATGCAACCCCAAACAATTTACAATTTGAATTTTTCACTCCATAAGGCCTGTTGCCACAGATTTCTAGTCCAGTTCTGTTGTTTACCTTAAGAATGGCTTCTTGACAGTTACCCATACACTGGGACAGTTTCTGATGAAGCTTCAGTGACCAGTAGATGGATCAACTAAAGGTCCAGATGCATCTCACAGATTCTGTCAAAATGTTTTATCTTTGGTATTTTTCGTAGATTTAACTAGAGAAAATGGAACAAACTATGTGTTTTGCAACAGGTTGCTAGTAACAAAGTGCCTAAGGATACCATTTAAAACAGATTCTTTGCCAAGTTATCTGTATGTGCAGACAAAACACTGGCTGGTCTCTTGTGTTAGATGCCTTTTTTTATGCTTGAATGATTTGTGGGTCAGCATTGAGTGTAAAATCCCAGGAGTCTCTTTGGAAGCAAAATATGAAGCAATGAGAGGGACCTCAAGACTTTTTCACAGTACTGTGTGTGTGTGTGTGTAAGTAACTATGTGAGTTTTTACCTCAAAGAGAACATTTATATGGGCAGCATGGTGAGCAGCAGCGTTCAAGGACATTCATTTCCCTAGTGCACTCATCTGTGTGATAGTATCTTCTGAATGCCTCACTGTTGTTGTATCATATGTGTTCGTGTGTTGGAAAGAGTCAAGCAAGTGTGAATGTGAGCGTGAGCACAAGCAAATGTAGCGGGTGCGTGGAGATCTTATATACTCACAAGATATTTCTCCAGAGGTTCTGTCAGTAATGCGTCTCCAAATATTGACCGGCAATACTCAGCCATCTTAGCCTGCTGCTTTGGTCTGGGAGTCATCACACAAAGACACACACACATACACAATCATGATTTCTCCACTAAATATCAATATCCTGAATATGTATGTTGCCCCAGAGTATCTTGGTGCCATTAAAGATGAAAGGATTCATCAGAAGCATGTCCCTAGCTCTACAGGTGTTTACACAGTTGATAAAAAACAAAGTGGTTGGTTAGACATATTGACAGTCCTGCTGACGGACAGTCCTCATCAATATGCTTAACAGTATGAAGCCTCATTTATGCAAAAATTATATTCACATGCACGGCGTCAATATCCAGTGAATATTTGTTTATGTTCTTCTGCTCTTCAGTTGCGACACAGATATTTGTCTGTCTCAGTCTGACTTTAATACTTTACTCTGCCGTCTTTTTGCACTTACTGTCTGATTGCGGTCTCATGACTGTTGTCGTGATGTGCTGTCAGTGTTTCAGCAGACAACTGAGCTAATGATGGACAAGTCCCAGGGAAACCAGTCAGCACATGGATTTCCATAGATTCCTGTTCACACTGACTCTGACTGTTACCATGTAATATGTTAGCATATTTCTGGAAAGTGTTATATATTAGCTTCACATAGTATAATTCATTCAAATATGTGTGGGACAACAATGCAACTCTATACTAGAGTCTATAAATATAAGTGATAGGCAAATTTTTTCCTTAGAAGGTCTAAACTGACTTTGATACAGTAACCAAAGGCCTGACACAGAACAATCAAATAAAAACTCCTCTGCGTCAGTCTGCTATATAATCAATTTAAATGCGAGATATATTTTTATAATACTGAAAGAAGAAAACCTTGGTTAATACTTTATTTATGAACAGATTCTGTATGTAAGTTCCCCCATACATATTAACTACCTGGAGGGGCTGATATCAGTGACCACCAAGTATATTTCAGAACGTAATCAATTTGCTATTGTGTAATACCCGCGCTCTTAATTTGAAAGTTTAGTCACTGCAAATAAGTTAGCACCAGGCATTCCTGTCTCCTGTTTCCCTGTCGGCAGGCTTTTGTGAGACTCATCTCTGTGTTCAACAGACTCTAACTCAACTGTCTCAAACTGCAGCTGGTAATGGCACCCCTTAATCTCCCCTGAAGACCCTCTGTGAGTTGGAGGAGCAGCTGGTTGAAGCAGCTGGAGGAGCAACCTCAGTAGCTCACTGAGAACGGGAGTAGAACGAGGAGTACTCTCTATAAAGTGAAGATGCTGCATGTTTGATTCCATCCAAGCGACGGGAAACTCAGAGGAGCAACAGCTTCTTAGTTTTTGCCACAAAGCATATTTCTGCATTATGTATTCATGCATTTAATGAAACATGGGTGCACCTCCTTCCACACGCACCCAGCTCCAGCTTTTGACTTTTGAGATGTCAGCGGACAGCTTGAGATGGTCCACAGTTCAGTAACTGCACCCATGTGTAATACATAAATCCTTTTGAAACTGTATTAAGCTTATTGTCGAATACAACAAATGGAAAACTGCCTAATTTAGTGGAATGCATTTACTTTTAAATTAAAGTTTCACAGGACACAGTATATAACATTTTGTTACAATGATGTATCTGGGTATACCTGAGAAACTGCTTACACGTATCTTTAGATTTCTATTTTGACTGCTTCCAGTACCCATAACACCAGTGCAAGAATAATACCCAAACATCAAGCGGTTCATTAAGAAACTTGCCACTGACGACTCACGTTGACCACATAGCGACTGAGATAGCAAAACATCAGGCTGCCATTGTGTTCTTTGAGCACGAGTCAAAGAACAGAAAGTGCAACATGTCACATGTTGAATCAACATAGGCAGCGCACATGTAAAGATAATTCTGGCACAATTGGAACCTCTTAAGGCAACAAGGTAAACTGTTAACTTACGAGTCCACGTGATTCTCAAAGGACAGGATGATGGGGAAAGGCGAGGTCTTGAAGGCACACTCTGCTATAGCTTCAATTACCTCCTAAATACCCAAACACAAAGAATACAAAATATACCTGTAAATTACAACATAGGCTCAGTGTTGGATCATTATCTAATTAATGTCATACATAATGAAAACACAGGAGTTTGCTACTGGTTTCCAAGAATTACTAAAATGCCCTTAAAAGAAATATCGAAACCTTTTGAAGTCATTAACTACAGTGACATTGTTTTGTCTATGAACCTGAATACAACAATGTGAACAAAAATCCCATACAGTAGGTCATCGATTGCAGGTATTTAAATAAATGGGAGCTGAGCGATATTGTTGAATCATTCCCCAACTCTGCTGAAGACAGTTCAACATCCGATATTAGATTTCTAAGCCACTCATTGTCTGAGTCAATTACACCATCATTAACAATAGTGGCAGTTCAGTAAAAGCCTTCATTTCCTCCAATAAAAATCTTTGTCTGTAACTCAACCCCTTCAATCTGTAGCTCTCTTCCATCTTTTACAACTCTTCTCTTTTTGCATTTCACTCTCAGACTAATTGCATTAGGCTTGTTCTGCTTCTTCTGTTACTTTCATTAGATCTAAATTTCCTCCATCAATCAGTTCACCCATTTCTTTCTTCTTTTGTCTTGACACTACTCTGCCCTTAAATTTTCATGCCCTTCTCCTCCTATGAAAGCATCTCGTCGTCAGTTAATTGCCCCTCGGTGCTTCTCTTTCTAGGGTTATTCAGCGCATCCCTGTTTCTTACGATTTGCCATCTGCTCCTTGCATGCCCCACTTTTTGCTTTTTCTATCTCTTCTTCGGTCTATACTTGTCTGTTGAAATGTGTTTTTTTAAATATATATAGTTGTGGTGAGGTTTACTATTGCCCTGATGTCAATCAAAGCAAAGGGAAATTAATTAAATGAATTAAATCAAACAGTTTGTAAACTCTTCTCTTCACTCCCCTTAGTACAGCATTTCCCAGGGAGCATTGTTTGTTAGTTTTGACCATGATCACACTTAGAAGTGTGTCTGCATTTTTATTTTGCAAGTATTTATCCATTTTTTGTCAGTCGACCATTTTTAAGGTCTGCAAAAGAGTAGCAGAACAAGAAAGAACCACAGTTAGCTCCTAGATTAAGAGCTGTAGACACATGGTTGCACGCCTCCAAATCCTCAGATGGGTTCTTTTTATTAAAATAATTCAGTTTATTTGACACCAGTGACCACATGTGTCACCAGATCAATAAAGACTGAAATCCTCCTTAAGTACGTACAAAATATTGACACATCAATATACTGTATTGCATCCCTGAGGGATAAGTTATTGAAATTTTTATTAGAAAATGCAGGCTGGATGAATCCCCCCTCTTTGTGTGGGAGGAAATTGTGGGGAAAAAGTGGACAGACACATCCAGTATCACAGAATCAGTGTGCTATCTATTTACACCTACAGGCCAGTGGACACTCTTTCAGTGATGAGGATGTACACATCCTGGACAGGAACGCTGGTTTGAGTGGGGAGTCAAGGAGGCCATTTACGTGAAAAGGGCAATACCATCTGTGAATCGAGGAGGGGGGCTAAGGGTCCATCTTTCATCATCTTACAATGCTGTGATTGCAGTCATTCCCCAACTCTCTGTGAATGGTACTCATGGCCATTGATTAATGAGCTTTGATCAGTGGTTGTTGATCAATGGTCATGAGATTTTACATATTAATGATCAAGGAACTGACCTCCCAGCCCATTGTTCATTCAGTGGGCTGGTTTCAGTCATTGTGCAAATGTACTGTTTATAGGACTGGGGAAACCTGCAGTCAGCTGAGACTGAAGAAGTCATTTGGATGAGTGACGAAACATTTCTCCCATTGAAAACGATACTTCCAGATGAACAGAATCAACCTTTTGAGACTGTACTGTATCATGATTTTATAGTCAACAGAGCCACCATGTCCTGAAGGATTTTACAGTAAAGATAACACACAGAATTTATATATATATATATATATTAGAAATAAAGGTATCTACATCTAAGTTTCTAAATCTTTGTTAACCAATTCATTTTGCATCTTCAAAAGTACCGTGTTCAAGATCTAACCACTAAATGTCAGTAGATCGCAGTCATCTGAGTACTTTTGCTGCCGTTCATCTGTAGTGTGTGCAGGCTGACAGTCGGCTGCTTATTTCAGTTGGTGTACATGTCTATTTACTCCCGAGGAGGCTGTAAAAACTTTGTTAAGGAAGTCTGATGAGTCAGTGAAGCTCACTTCCGACAGCGACACTGAGGTGACTTGAGGATATCCTAAACTTTTCTGTCAGCCTTTGTTAGCTGCTTTTAGCTAGCATTAGTAAAGCTTTATTTGAATAACTTCTCACACGATGTAATAACATAATAAAACTGTTTATACGAGGGAAAGTGTGATTTTTAGGACACTCCAGCTGAAGATTAGCTAGCATAATGTTAGCTTATAACCATATGCTGTTGTTTAGCCGGCTCGTGGTCAGCTTTCTGGAATGGGGAGGCTCGCATATTTAATCTGCTTGCAATAAGTAACTGTGACAATATCTGGAATAAATAAGAACCTGTTTGAACATTTTTGTGTGTTAGAGCTCTGACTTCTGCTCAGGAGATGAGGCGTGAAGTGAGGAGGGAGAAGGTGACTTTTTTCCAGACATTGGTGTTCTGGGAATCCATCCTAGCTCGGAAACCGTCCTTCAGCTATTGTAAATATTTCTAATGGTTAGAAATATTTAGAGTTGGTCAGAAGTCACCGTCAAATAATCATATGGGTAGGATGACTTGCCAAAGTAGGACGGTTTCTCAGAACACTGGTCTGTTGTCCTTTGCGTTTTCACTTGTTTGGTGATAGGGACCCCTTTTCAGATGATAAATTATAGGTATGATGTTCATATTTTGAATCAATCCACGGCATGTGAATGCCTGTGGGTTCTCTTCTTCTCTGCCTTTGGCGTGCCACGTACAGTATGTGGCCGGTCTGTCCATTTTGGCCACTGTCTTTATGATGGCAGGACAACGTGGTGGCTTTCACAAACCAGATTAGATTAATTCTGAGTTTATGACAATGGATCCGTTTATTGGAAGATGAAATAACACAGAGAAATGGTAAATGGCCTGTACTTGTATAGCGCTTTACTAGTCCCTAAGGACCCCAAAGCGCTTTACACATCCAGACATCCACCCATTCACACACTGGTGATGGCAAGCTGCATTGGAGCCACAGCTGCCCTGGGGCACACTGACAGAGGCGAGGCTGCCGGACACAGGCGCCACCGGGCCCTCTGACCACCACCAGTAGGCAATGGGTGAAGTGTCTTGTCCAACGACCGAGACTGTTCAAGCCGGGGCTTGAACCAGCAACCTTCCGATTACAAGACGACCACCCAACTCTTGAGCCACGATCGCCCCGATCCACGATCGCCCCGATCCACGCTCGCCCCGATCCACGCTCGCCTCCCAGTGTGTACAATATTCTTTTTTTCTGTTAAAGCTTCTGCATTTTGTTGTAAAACTGAGTACGTTTACATGGCTAACAGCATATTCAGCTGGCCTGAAAGAACTCTTTGAGAATTTTTTAAAGATAAAATGTGGAGAAATCCTGCATCTAGAATATGTGAATTTATGCATTTTTTTTTAAATTTATAAGCTTTTCAGTGTTCTTCTCTTTAGATATTTTTAAACCTGATTTAGTAATGGATAAACCAAATTTATTTACAAGTTATTTAATTCTAAGTTTAAATTTAATAACACAGCATTGTTAAATTAACCCTAACAGTTGGGTTAGTAGCAGTGGGTGGATGATCTGCTGAGCAGAATACCCTTCCGTGAAAACGTTCCCTTTGCTTCCCAACCCCCAACCAAGCCCTCCCGTATATCACCATCACCGTCTCTCCTTGTGTTACCTTGAAGGAGATTTCAGTTGTCATGGTGAAGCCATGGGTGATAACAGGCTCTTCTTCTGTGGTGCGACCCTTCCAACAGTCCAGTTCAATGCAGCGGCACCCAGAAAGGAGGACCTGTTTGTACATCTCGACCGAAGAGTTGCCTGCGAGCTGGCCGGCTGCACCGAACACACGAACACAAAAAACAGCTCTTACAGGTATCGGCTAAGTTGATCCAAAAAGAAACAGGATGCCCACAAAAGCACATCCTCCCACTTTTCACTTTTCATTAACTGTATTGTTCGTCACATGCAGTAAAAACAATACAACTGTCGTTATCTGAAGCAGGCAAATCTCATCACCCTGTCACCATTAGCGAAGCAATTATCTCTTCACATTAGCAGCATGTTTCCACAAAATAAGTGGAAGTGTGTTAAAGTGAGAGGCAGCTATGTTCTCACTTGGTGTGATGCCATTCATTTACTTCACTCTTTTCTCATTTTTTCTCTCAAAAACTTGTTTAATTGACATCTTTAAGCAACTCCATGAGGTGAAATATTTCCTCACAATTACTTTAATTTTAAAATGTAATTTATGATGGGTCAATAACATGAAATGCTTGTCCTGTTATCAAACTAATGATTCTGCATGGCTCTTTTTGTGTGTGAAGTTGTGAAACACAAATGCCTCATGGACAGAAATAGACTCCACATTGCAACACGCTTCTGCTCCCTATTAGAATAGCATAGTATGAGTCACTATGAAAATACCTAAAGAAAAACACAGTTCGTGAGGAGAAAATTAAAAGACCTCGTGTTTGTTTTTCTCATTTCTTCATTTCACCAGCTATGAGGCTGGGCTATTACAGAAAATTCAATTTTTTCCAATTGCTGCCGAAATCTGATCCACTTCAAAGATTCAATGCTCTTCAGTTCCCCCCAGAATAGATTTGAATAGATGAATTCTAATATCCATTGAAGAGAAAATGGCCTCTCTATTGTGCCAGCCATGCTTGTGCACCGCAGGGAGTTACTTTGACTACCAGTCCAAAGAAATATTTAACTCATGAATATCAATGAATCAAGTATCATGGCATGACTTGATTGGATAACCTCTTGAGAAGTAACACAAGAAAGGGAGCCTGATATGCAAGGGTGCATTTGATTGACTGACCCACGAGGTATAAAGTTGAGTGTATTCACTTCAACCATAATTGTATTTCTAAATGAACGACTGATCTTTTCATTTATGGGAGAATAAAGGATCTCCCTGTGCAATCAGTCAGGAGGAAAATCAAGTTGAACGTGATTGCGCAAGCAGACCGATAGAAGAAGTTTTAACGTGTGTACGTGCTTACCTGTGAGGTATGTGTTGTGTGAGGAGTTGATGAAATAGTGAGAGAGGGGAAAGGTCATGTCTTCACTCTGGTCCAGCTTCTCAGGAGGAATGATGCTGTTCTCTTCTGCATTCAGGTACCTGGTGAAGCCTTCTGCTGAGATCTGACCTGCATGAACACAACAGCAGTCAGCATCCTAAGCGTGAAAACATTGTTTTTGGTTCAAGCGTCCAAATCTAATTGTATTGTGATGTTCTCTGTTTTTCCAGATGGCAACAATTTCCACAAAAAAGACTACAAAACAACAATGAGCTGATTTGCTAACTGTGTATTTAAAGCTTGATACAGATTATTCTGTACATTGTTCATTTTCACACCTAAAGTTTATTTACTTTGGTCCAAATCAGTTGATGAGTTTGTAGACTTGTGTCTTTTTCCTGTGGTTTAGTTTCTTTTCACACAGAAAAAACAAGTAAACTCCAGGTGAGCTCAACTGCGTCACTGCAAACCACATGAGAACGCTCACTTCAGTTATTAGTCAGATGAGTCTGGAGCGTTAGGAACAAAAGTAAACTTGTCCAGAAAGGTGTTCTGGACAAGTCGATAACACAGAGAAACTCTCTGCGCATCTGTGCTGCTCTGCTGGATCGCAGAATAGAAAACACACCAGGCTACAGGAAGGTGTTTAGGTCACACTCGAAGCGTACACCTGGCGGTTGGGTCGATTGAGTTTTCACTACAAATGAACCGCTCTGGATTCCTCGGCCTCAGTCCAATTCCAAACAAACTCCAAAGCAGTTTGGGATCCAATAACTCAGATTACCTTGTTCACATCTGCACAAACGAACCGCAACAAGGAGGGAAAATATCAGAGTAGAAGTAAACTAAAAAGTGCAGGTGTGCTGTTCCACGCGCTTCACTGTTCACTGCAGTGATCATCTTATCTGCTTTTTCTTGAGTCATCTGACTCAGTATAGAGCTATCTGCCAAATCTTGCAGTTATTCTGATTTGAAGAAAATTTGCAGATGCCTAAAGTTTTAGAAATTTATTTAAAAGTTAAATCACAGAATTGTCTCGATTTTCCAGTGGAAATTAATGGGCAAAGGGGCTGAGTGCCAAAGACAGGGTAAGGAAGATGTAAAGTACTGGCAGATGGAGTAACATAATGTTGGAATTTAATTTTCTTAATGAGATTTGTCACCGTGTTAAACATTAAGAATGCCTTATCCTTTTAACTGCACAAGCTAAAATATGGTGCGTGGCATATGGTGGCATATGTGTCACAGATTTTTTTCCCCACCCTTTGCAATGCCTTACATGAAATTTTTAACAAACTGCAACATAACTGAACATGGCTATGAGAACATTTGCGTGTTTTTGTCAGTCACTTTTTATAAAAACATTATTTCCAATGGAGGTGAATGGACTGGCATCCCCGTTCACCTGTGACTTTAATAAAATAAAAGCAACTTTTGTTTTCTGTAAACATGTGCCTGCATTGTTCTCCACCTTTAACCTCCTAAGACCCGAACTGTTTCATGGCATGCATTTTTAATTTCTCTTTGCTATTTGGGCTGATTGGGACCTGATGAATGTAAAAACAGAGAATTACGTAATTTTTTAAACCTGCTTTAAATTTCGATAGAACAGCGGCAGTATAATGTCCTCTTAAGTGGATATCAAGCCCTTGTAGAGCAAAATTTGGTATTTTGGTCTAGACAACCTAAAATGTGATGTCCACATATGTGAGCGCCAGGTCCTAGGAGGTTAAAGCATTACAGTGGGTGTGAGACTGATGGTAAATGTCTTTCTTTCGTTTCATTTAGGGAAACTCGTTGTTTCCTTTAGGGCTATCCCTCAATGTTTTCCTACTCTAGTTAAATACTGTGTTACAGTACATGCTTCTAATTATTAAAATTCAAGTCTGAAAAGGCTCCCTTTGCTCAGCAGGTAGATTAACATATAAATGTACTTTTCTCCATTTCAGGCTCCACTAGCTTCGGCTAATATTGCTATTATCACTAAGTAATACAGTGATCTGATGAAGCTAAGCTGCCCATGGAGCTGTTCCTTCCTCGTTGTTGATTGGTAGTCACGGTCACTCATGATAAGCTTTGCCTGTTGGCTGCCATCACTCAGCTAATCTTCACTGAATGTGCTTGAGAAAGTGAATAACACTGAATAAATAAGTAATAAGCGGTTGATGAAAAGCTCCACATCTCCATCCACACGAGATCATATTTCCATACGCATTACCATACACATCAAACACCTTGCCTTCATGAATTAAATTTTGAACATATAGTTGCTGCTCAAAGCAAAATACTTCCTCCACCTGCCTACACACACACACACACACACACACACACACACACACACACACACACATACACACACACTTACTTGAAATTACGCTAAATATGCTAAGTGATGCAAGCTTGACGGGTGCAGCAGGTCCCTCTGGCCACTTTATGCTAATTAATGCGGTGCCGCCCTCTGCAGAGTTGCTGGACTAATTAACGCTAGCTGCTGTCTGTGACATCTGAGCTCTGTCGCACTCAGCGTCTTACTCCCTGCTGACTCCCAGGATCTCCCTTCGCCTGGCTGAGGTCTAACCTTTGTATCACACATTCCGTGCAGACAAAGAGTTTCCCCATCTCTCAAGACATTTGTAGGTCAAACACGGAAAAATTGTGTTGACACGGCTGGGATTGTAATGCAGCCGAACCAGAGTGGGAACATACAAGTGCTACTCTCAAGGTGAAACCTGAGAAGAAATTCTACAGGAAGATTTGAGCCAAGTAAAACTTTAGCTACCGGTCACAATAACGGCTCATACTGAGAGGAGAGGAAATTGGACACAGAGATGGATTCTGAATTTCACCCGTAAGACTAGAGAGCTTCCTCTCTACCATTCAAGTGAATAAGCCAACTATCCACTCTTGAATTATGAAAAATTCTCCAAGTGTCTCGTTTCATTTTGTATTTCATTCATCTTCCTTCAAACGATGTCATAACATCTGAGAGAGCACAGACTGAAACAGTCACAGAAAGTGATTCAGCAGTGAAGACATGAATGAGAGGTATAAAATAAAAAAATAAACAAAATCTCCAAGTCACAAATGGAGAAAGTGAAACATTAAAACGTTTAATAAAGACTAAAACTCTTCACCATCATTAATACACACATTTCTGGAGCACATTTAGTTAAAGCATATGGTTTTCTGTTTATCCATCAACAGGGGGGCTTTTTACCCCGAGCTAAACACAGACTGCGTATCTAAAATTTTCATGCCACCTAAAATCCACGTATGTTTTTACGAACATGAGTGTCCTTGAAAGAGGAGAAACTATGTTTATGTGTATGTGTGTGTGTGAAGGTTGCATGTGGAGCTCTGGACCCCTCTGCAGAGCAGATGGCAGCACTTCCTCCGGCTAGATAAATACTTCACGTGGGGAAATCTGTCACTGGGACAGGGAAGGGCATGCTTCCAGAGAGCCTGGGACAGGATGAACACACAACATCACAGTATGAGCACATGGCTGTGATCAGAGTCAAACATTAGGCAGTCAGGATGGATATGTGTGCTTTAAAAAATGACTTTTAACTAATTTAAGGACCCGTGATTTATTCGGTCACATGTGCAAACAGAGTAAAGTAGGCACTTTATTCAGGGGAGATTATTAAAAAGACAAAGCTTCTAGTTTAGTATAGTTTCCATAAAATGTTTAGATAATCATTCTCTTCTTGCACCAAAGACATTTTTTTGAATTCCTGACACAAAAGCATTATTTAATCCTCCAGATCTCCAGCATAATGACAAAAAGTATTAATAAGCAGCTTTATATGGAAAAATGCTGTATTCTACTGCTCTGCCATATGGACCCCTTCGTAAAAACCACCTGTTATGTTCACTTGACTGCTTTCTTATCTTTTTTCAGCTTACTACTTACTCTCAGCGACTACATCGAGGTAACCATTCAAGCCACCGATACTTCTGTCGAAACCTTCACTCAATCCTTTAGTAAAATTTGAATTTATGTCGCAGCTGAGCTTATCACAGTTTGATTTGAGGTAGAAGTCACGTGACATACCGTTAACTTTAACTGCAAGTGCATTTTGTTTTTACATATAGATAGGCAAACGTGTTAACCACTACACTAACACACCAAAAGACAAACCTGAAAAAAGAAGATAAGAATTAGGTTCATAGTATCTGACTCCTGGAAGCTCTGTGATGAATTATCAATCTGTATTCCAACTCCTTCTCCACCACAACCCTCCTTGAATACGTAGCTAAGAAATCGGGTGCATTGATGACTTCCCAGCTTTAACAGTTTTTGATGTTTTAAGCCCTGAAGGAGAAAATATACTAACAAAACTAAACATATAGAGTAAATAATCTAAATACAGCTATAGATGGCATATTCAAAGGCAGCGATTGGTTTGACACTATGGGGAGAAAAATCAACCCAGCATTTTGCTCATAATAAACCGTACACGGCGTACGATAACTCATCCATTTTGGCACAGTTGTGTAAGATGCTTTTCTAGCACAGATAAAATTTGAATTGGCAAATATAAGACCTTGCTGCCTGATATCTGGAGTGTGATGTTTTCCAGTACTGGCAGCTCTGGGTCTACTGACACTTGAGACATCATGAAAGCACAGCATGTCCAGGAGTGCTGGCTCACCAAGACGCATCCATCTCATTTCTTTATATATTATTCTGTATCACTCCTAATACTCTAAATATTAAAACTAAAGTCCTTCTATTAATTAAGATGGTTGACATCTATATACAATTTAAACCTGGGAATGAAAAAAAGAGGAGTGCGTTTAAACAACAACAACAACAACATGTTACCGCTTAGACAACATATAGGTCACATTAAGCAAATCAGCAATTAGGAAGCCAACACACATAATAAAGTGAAATGATAGCAGATCAAGAAATGGTGCTGAAGTCCTGCACATAAAACTAAAAAATGAACTGTAGGTTTATACGTTTTAGATTTACTGCAGTTTAATCCTTTGAAAGGAACCAGGCAAACTATTTATTGCCCTTTCAATTTTAGGTACAAAGCCTTGCATTATATTACACAGACAGATAAAGACATGTGAAGAAGAAAGCCTTCGCCAGAGTCTGGGAAAAACTGCTTCCAGTGAAATTAAAAGGGTAAATAGCACTTGAATAACTGATCGTCAGGAGGTGGGAAGGTTTTGGCACTTTGCTGGTCTGGAGCATTCAAATATGTGTTAACTCAATGCCACACTCCTCCCAGGAGTGGACATCCCAGAAAATTCATCCCAAGGACTGCAATACTCTGTATTCTCTGAGTATTGCAACTGCAATACTTTAGCACAAGTTGGGAACAGGTGGAACATTTTGATGGCGGTGATGTGTGTTTGACTGTGAGTGTTTGGTATTTACAGACTCCTCGGCACCCCACTATGTCCCCTCACTTGCAAAAGCTTTGGACACCATCCAGCAGTCTCTATGGCAACACCCCTGACAAATTTATTGGTGGCAGCGGCTGGAGTGCAGGGTTGGTGGAGGAGGACAGTGTAAAAACACACAACGGGCATAATGTACCGGTGTTTTTCCGATAGTTTTTACTATAAATCACTTGCATACTATCATGAAGTCGATCTGTACTAAAAGGTGTTACGTGCATGTCTGTGTACACATAAGCTTGTCAGTGTGCCTGGGATTGTATTGACAGAAATTTGAGCCACTGACCTTTCTGTGCCAGCAAAGCATTGGGTTCATATTTGTCAACCAGCAGCTGGACCTGTTCTGGTTTGAGAGGAGGGTAGAGTATCTCGTTCAGGCGAGGGTCTCGCTGTTTACTGTTAATGAAATCTGTCATCTGCTCCACTGTGAGGTATGGTCGACTCTTGGCTCCCCTGAGCAGAGAAAGGAATGGGGCAGAAATTAGAAAAAATTAGACAAAACATCTTAAAGGGCTGCTAAGCAAGGTGTGGGTGCAAGGACGGGATTAAAAAATAGCATATGGGGAAATGAAACAAGGAAAAAACGATGGAGGGGAGGAGCTGTAATTAAGACGCAAAAAGACGCGGCGAGGCAGAGCGGCAGACATGCAAAACAACAGGATTAAATGTTGTGTTTTGAGTAAATTATGAGAATTCATTAAAAACGCCTTTCGCATCCAAGCCTGTTCGACTAAATTATCCTCTCCACATCCTCCTGGCTCTCCTGCTACCTCACTTAACTGTGATTAAAATACAGATTTATGACTTGGAGTAGCGTCGGTTGAGCTGGCGTGCTTCCTCAGATGATGGTCTCAGTCTCTCTGGGCCAAAGGGCAGTTCTGCTTCTGCAGCACGAGAGGCCAAACCAGCTAGGCTCGAGAAGTCACAACCAGGGACATTAGAACACACTTTCCTGGGCTAATTAACGTCTTATAAATGGATAAAAGGATCTGGCTTGAACCTGGGAAACCAAATTTTCCTATCGAGGCTACAAATATGAAAAAAGCAACAGATGATTTGGGAAAAAAAATGTATCAATTGTGATTTTTTTGGACATTTTAAACTGGGAATTCCCGTATTCTTTGGAGGTGGAAAAGGTTATTATTACCACACAGAGAGAGCAGAGAGAAACACAGTACTTACACTTCAGAGAAGATGTGGTCCAGCTCAGGCCGAGGGCAGATGTTGCTCAGGAACATGCTATAGACCTCTGGAGTGAAGTCCTCCTGGGGAATGGAGTCATTCTGCAGCAGACAAAAGTAAGATAGGTGAATAAATTGCAGGCAGTAGTGTTCGGACCTACTGTGGAAGGGCAAAAGAAAAAAGTGGATTTAAAATGTACAAGCTGATAGATAAAAGATACTTTTTCCACAGTGACAGGTGCTCTGGAGAAGACTTTTCTTGCACGCCTCAGTGCAACAAAACTGTGTTTTTATTAGTTAAATAAAATGTGTTTAACTCTATTTTCAGTTTAATGCACTGATCCTAACATAGCCTTTACAAAAAGGCAATCTTTCATGTAGCATCTTCTTTATCTATGAGACGCTTACTTGTGCATATCTATGTAAAGTAATGAGTATGTGCACAGTAAAGTGAATTTTATATTTGTATAATCTTCGGATAAACAGAATTATTTAGTTTAGCCAATTTAGCTTAGCTCTACACGTTTTGAAAATTAGTCAAATCCCTTGTAACTGTTGCTTAAGAAAAATATATATACAGTGGCTTGCAAAAGTATTCGGCCGTCTTGAACTTTTCCACATTTTGTCACATTACAGCCACAAACATGAATAAATTTTATTGGAATTCCACGTGAAAGACCAACACAAAGTGGTGCACACGTGAGAAGTGGAATGAAAATCATACATGATTCCAAACATTTTTTACAAATAAATAACTGAAAAGTGGGGTGTGCGTAATTACTCAGCCCCCTTTGGTCTGAGTGCAGTCAGTTGCACATAGACATTGCCTGATGAGTGCTAATGACTAAATAGAGTGCACCTGTGTGTAATCTAATGTCAGTACAAATACAGCTGCTCTGTGACGACCTCAGAGGTTGTCTAAGAGAATATTGGGAGCAACAACACCATGAAGTCCAAAGAACACACCAGACAGGTCAGGGAGGCCAAGAGGCCCATGGTGACTCACCTTCCAGCAGGACAACAACCCTAAACATAAAGCCAGGTCAACAATGGGATGGTTTAAAACAAAACATATCCATGTGTTTGAATGACCCAGTCAAAGTCCAGATCTAAATCCAATCGAGAATCTGTGGCAAGCTCTGAAAACTGCTGTTCACAAACGCTGTCCATCTAATCTGACTGAGCTGGAGCTGTTTTGCAAAGAAGAATGGGCAAAGATTTCAGTCTGTAGATGTGCAAAGTTGGTAGAGACAGACCCTAAAAGACTGGCAGCTGTAATTGCAGCAAAAGGAGGTTCTACAAAGTATTGACTCAGAGGGCTGAATAATTATGAACACCCCACTTTGCAGTTATTTATTTGTAAAAAATGTTTGGAATCATGTATGATTTTTGTTCCACTTCTCACGTGTGCACCACTTTGTGTTGGTCTTTCACGTGGAATTCCAATAAAATTGATTCATGTTTGTGGCTGTCATGTGACAAAATGTGGAAAAGTTCAAGGGGGCTGAATACTTTTGCAAGCCACTGTAGTAGTATTTCCTTTTTCAGGACCTCTTTCAGAGTAAGGTTGGACACATTGGAGCAAATATTCTAATTTCTGGAGCTAACTCTGTTGCTTATCATCTGGTTATTTGCGTCTGTGAAGTCAGACTTGGTTTCTCATATGACGTGTTCCCCTTCTGTTCTTCTATCGTGGTTTGACGAGGAAATATTTTTTACATCAGGTTGTGATGTCCTGAGAATTATAAATGCAAACTTCACTTCTGTACAGTTCCTTTTAAGCATGCAGTAGTCAAGTCCTACTTAAAGGATAAAAATTTGGAAGTGGATCTTCTGAGTGTTATTGATACTATATCAAAACTGCATCTTTGACTAAAATTTAAGAAAGGTTTGTTTATTTGTCATCCTTCCTACACGAGAACAATGTTTATGAGACCTTTCACAGAACTGAGTCTGCGTTTTTGAAAGTAACAAACAATATTCTGATATTCTGCAGATTCTGGTTGTTCTGTCTTAATTATGTGGAGTCGTGTGCTGCTTTTGACACTGTCGACCTTGAGTTACGCATGGAGTACTTCGAGCACTGTGGAGAAGTTAAGGGTTTGACTCTTAACTGGTTTAAACCCTATATTAAACAGTTAACATTGGAAAATACTCTTCTGCATTAGCTATTATAAAATCTGGACCTCCAGAGGGGTCTGTTCTTTATGCTTTGCACATGCTCCTGCTACATCAAATTATTCACAAGATAGAATCTCTTAATGATTTAACTGTATTTACACTTGGATCTTGGATATCACTGTGCCACAAGAAGGCTCAATGAGTGAATTTTGGATAGAAGAAACTGATGCCACATTGTTTGGCTCTCAGATATTAACTGAGAGGTCGAAGAATAACCTGGGCTCCTTAACTCTGTTTATTATTAAAATACAGGCTAACTTTGGGATAATCACATTAGAAGTTTCACAGATAAATAAAACTAAAACATATATTTTCAAGCCTTTGGAAACTGATGATTTCTGGAACTGTGACTGGTGGATTGGTAGCTACTGGTTTATTTGATGTAAACCCTGTGAGCCATAGCCATACCTTTTTAGGAACCTGTTTATTCTATTTTATTTTGGCGTAAAGAACTTTGGTTTTAAATGTACTTACTTATTATTAAACTTTCCCCGCATACTAAGAAATTTCATGTTGTGCAGACTTCCTAGTTAGAGTACTGCTGAGGTAAAGACATCTATCCACTAACTCACTAATGTGACTAAAAGAAACACAGATCTGTCATTCCATCTGCCGTCTTATAGTTGGCCCTCTTGAAGCAATTGCAGAGATGCAAATAACAAACAGCAAATGACTGCCTGCAATTTGCACTTAGCGTCAGGGCTTCTTATAGAGCTATCAGAGGCAAACGGGTATGATAAAGACACAGCGTGCTCAGCAGCAGGGAACAGCATTTTGCCAGCAAGAAACAGAGCAGAACCACACAGTCTTAGAAAAGACCTGGAAGGAGGGAGGTGAGGAAGGATGCACAGAAGTAGGGGGGATGCAGGTCAAGCCCTGTTGAGACTCAGTGAGTCATTCAAAAGACATTGGTGCGAGCTGGGCTGTGTATGTGCTTTTGCCTGGGAGTGTGTGCGTTTGAGGGATTAACAGCAATACCATTTAGCTGTAATTACTTGTGCAATGGAATAACAGCAAATCCCAGCAGACCTTCATACAGCAATCGGTTTTTACCTCCTGCTCTCTCTCCCTATGCTAATTATGTATAGCTTGTTCTGACTGTGGGCGTGTGTTTGTATTCCCGTGTGTGTATATTTATTTATTTATATATATATTAATTCGATTTGTGTTCAGAAGCCATTGATTGTAGCCAGAGTTGGCCACAATTCGCTAATCAGATTAAAAATAATAAGTAGCTATAATCAGCTGAGATTACATTTAAAATTAGGGTGCCATCAGATCTTATTGTACATGGTCAAAGGTTCTTTTATTGCGTTTTGAATACATTTTATATTACTGGCAGTTCTTCTTGTAATCGGAAGGTTGCCGGTTCGAGCCCCGGCTCCGACAGTCTCAGTCGTTGTGTCCTTGGGCAAGACACTTCACCCTTTGCCTACTGGTGGTGGTCAGAGGGCCCGGTGGTGCCAGTGTCCGGCAGCCTCACCTCTGTCAGTGCGCCCCAGGGTGGCTGAGGCTACAAATGAGGTTTTCCATCACCAGTGTGTGAATGTGTGTGTGAATGGGTGGATGACTGGATGTAGTGTAAAGCGCTTTGGGGTCCTTAGGGACTAGTAAAGCGCTATACAAATACAGGCCATTTACCATTTACTGGGAATCAGTGTTTCTGGGATTTGATAAGAAAACTGCAGAAAAAGAAACTGAAGCCCACTTGTATGCACACAGAACACCTGTGCTTTGCATCAGGTATGTTATATATTCTGATTTTAACCAATTGAAAATGCTGAATATCCAAAATGCATTTCATTTCACTACAGACTTAACCTAAGATATAACCTTTTCAGTGAGTAATTTAAATGTAAACACGTTATATGAGTTCAGTCACATCTGAAAGTGACCTGACCCAATTCCAATTAGCTTTACAGTGTGTTTGCCTTACTAGACACATATCAAGTGTGCGTTCAGAGCAGCACCGAACAGCAGTTTCCCACTTCTAGGGATGAAAATTGTTTGCTACTGTTTGAATACAGAGCACTGTGTTTGCACCTCTATGCATTAGGGTGCAGCGTCTCTCTAGTGGCATCTAAAAAAAGGTAGCGATAAAAGAGCTTTTGTCATCTCTATTGCTCCCAAAGGGTCTATTTGTTGCATTACAACCCAGGCTAAATCCATTCTGTGCTGGAACTCATGCAGATATCCAGAAAATAAGACGAATAAGCACAGCCGCAATCAGTTTGTGTTTTAAGAGATGAGTTGAATAGTCAAAACAGAAATGGATGGATGGATGGATGGAAAGATGAAGGCAACTGTACATAAAAGAGACAGGATGAGATGGAGACAGAAGCCGGTTCAGGGACGGAGGAAATATGAGGCGACAGTAATACTAGAAAAAAAAACAGAGAGCTTCAGTATTTTGGAGTCTCACTCTGCCAGAAGGGAGGTTACAGCTTTCCAACGCTGTCTCCACTCGTTTCCTGTCTGCCGAGAACATCCTGAAGATACTGTAGGGAGACAAAAAACATGCTGTTATGAGTAATCACAGAAAATGCCACACACGGAGAGAAATTCTCACTCCTTTAAAGGCTGTGTGTCAAACGGATGAATTCGTCACAGCATTTAACTGACACATATTAAGATTATTCTGTGAAAATGTAATATTGTAGCAACAGCTTAGGAGGCAATGGAAAAAAATAAAAAGGCCGGACAGAATGCAACACTAAAGACAAATATTAGACTCAGATGATGCCTGTGTGGGGAAAGAAATGCAATATAATAAGGGAGGGGTAGAAGATGGGACATCAGGATTTAAATACTGCAGTCTAACAGCCTTGCAATGAATTTTACATTCATAAAGGTTACGCAGTAAATTTCTGTTTATGCTGAAATAGTTGGAGAGCTACTGATTCAGCTTATTTGGAGCATTAGGAAGCTGTGCAATAATGCAGCAGCATAAATCTGTTCCTAATATGTTTGCTCTCATAGATAGATGGGTGGACTGAGATAAAATAGTGTAGTTTTAATATTTTTAATATTCACATTTAAACATGGAAAATATCTTGATTTTAATACTGCTTACAGTGAATTGCAAAGTTTTCCATGGCAAATGCCACTTGTGTACATAAAAGCGACAAGTCTTCATGAATGCGATGCCACACAGGCCCCAACAAAGATGAGGAAAGAAAGCTTCCCGGCAATGGTATCATTTTGCAAATCACACCAATTTTCATCATTGCTGTCATAATTTTTATTATCATGTCATTGTGCTTGTGCTATAAAGTCTGTCTCAACAGAAGCATCTTTTTTCTTCCATAAATAAACAAAAGGCGTGCAGATGTAATGTTTCTTTATGATGTGCGCATGTAAATAACGCAAAATGATCTCAAATCACATCACATCGTCACATCATCAGCGTCTCGGTTCATTTAACTCTGGAAAAACACTGCCGACAGACATCTGTGTTTTCAAGCTTCTGTCATCTGTTTTATTCCGGTGTATACAGACAATAAAAGTGATTTACAGTGGACTCTAGTGTCACTGCAGCCACAGCAGGACATTTAGGTCTGGTTCTGTTCGGAATAGCCTGTTTTAATTGCTTGCAGAGGTATGCCTGCGCAGGTCCACCAGCACTTACTGTACGCTCAGTGGAAGAGCAGTATCAAGCTGACATTAGTCAAACTGACATGTCTTCCTAGCTAGGAGGTTAATTCCCTAAACAGCAAGGAGTGTCTCTCCCTGTTGACACCCACTGCTTTCCTCCGCGGCTCTGAGGGAGGTTATCATGGAGGTTCACTGCTGCCCGCCTGCCTGAAAGCTCAACTTGACTAATGGAGATGGAGAGAGGTGGATTTTCAATGAGGCAATGACAAACTTCCAGATAAATCAAACTGAAACTGAAATATACAAAATGAAATTCTCAGATAAATCACAAACTGACACAGACTAAAGTTTAAAAAATAATAATAATAAAAAAATCACATGGGTGAAATGGGCCCAGCGTGAGATAAATGAAAAGTGGTGATAAGGAGAACAAGAATGAATATTGTCATGACAGATGGAATGGGTAATATATTCTAATAAATATGCAAAAAACAAAGTGTAGGTTTAAGCATCTGCACGCTTAGAGAGAAGGCAAAAAGGCAGAGGAAACTATGCACCGATGAAAAGAGCAGAGCCGTTGTGGGGATGGGGGAGGGGTGTGGTGGGGGGGGGGGGGGGTGGATGAGTCACACAGACTTACTTCTTGACGGGGATTCTTCCCTCAGGGTTTAGCTGCAGCTTCAGCCGGGTGTATCTGCATTGCACAGAGCACACATCAGCAGCAGCTCGTGATAGCAGTTTATTCAGTGTGAGTGACACTCTTCATCAGGTCTAATGTATGTGTGGGGGCTGTTTGCTTGATCTTACATGCGTGACTGACATAAATGACTGTCTGCCATGACCAGGTTTGCAGACTCGTACGTAATGCATCGGAAAGAGATAAAAAGCACGTATCCAAATATCTTAAAGTGGCTGACTGTGCATGAGTGGAGTTCTCTTTGCATACTGCGGATATATATGCCGGCGTTTACACGGGAGGTCAGAACTGTGGGCCAATCCCTGGAAGTCTTGAACGCTGGCAGGGCAGAGCAGTGCAGCAGCAATGCACAGGCAGCGTGTAACCTGGCCTATAAATAGCTCGGCTGCAACAGGAGCCATCATTGTAGGCTGGGCTTTAAGTGGCTGCTGGCTAATAATTAATATCCATTACAGTGTCCACTTGACAGAACTTGGCGACTGCCTCAGGCTAATAGGCTGGTGACTTTTAATTGTCAATTGGGATCAAAGTTTGGGGAGTTGTTTTTTTTTTTCTTCTTTTTTAAAAGCTGTAAACAAAAGTTTTGGTTGGGATAAAGTTAGCCAGTAGCACTGCATGAGGCTTTATTTTCTCTTTCTTTCTTTTTAAAGAGAATGATTGAAAGGCTCCCAAACAAGGAAGGGAAGAGGTGTTTTTCAATGCCCCCATCTGACTCAGAGATGCTTGTATTATTCATTATGACACTGGAGAAAGGGGGAAACAGATTACTCACTGTCTCCTTTTCTGTTTACCTCACTACTTTCTCTGTTCTTTTTCATGTTCCCACTCTAGCTAATCCTAGACGTTACTCATTTACTCATTTCTTCATTAGATGATGCTAAAGACATAAGCAGTTAGATGACGCTGCTCAACTCCAAGTTTCCAGACATAGTCACAGAGCAACACAGAGTAAAACACGCAGTTCTAACCCTGCCATGTTTGGTAATTGAGGGCTGTGTTATCCAAGGAAAGTATTCAGTTATAATTGTACTGATTTCAACACCTTTCAGCAAGTGGTCATTTAAAAAACCTGCTGGGTTCTGTTTAGTTTCCTGTTGATGAGAAAGCTGCCCAGCTACGCTGCTCCTCAGAAAACCCACCACCCAAAATCAGTATCACTGCTTTAAGAGACAGCGATGAGAATTAACCACACGCGGAGAAACATCAACATCACTTCAGGGAGGCAGCATCCTCGCGCTGCAGCAGCGGTATGGCGAAGAATTGCCTTATTTGTAAGCAAGGAGTGTACAAGAACTGCTGCTGCGAGCAACCGACGTGACCGCGAGACCTGCTGTATTCAGTTCTATTCCACTCTATCTGCACTATGTGGTCGATGACCAGTTTTATTGTCTCATAAGTCAATTAGCTCCTCGGGGGTGCACGTTAATGGCTTCTGTTCACTGATAAACAGCAGACAGCTGGGAGTTGTCGGCGAGCAGAGTCCAGCAAAAAATGATTTGCGTTCATATTTACGCTCACTCTGCGTGAGCTTCACTCGGAATCAGAGGTGACACGAGGGCAAAGGATGATGAAAGCGGTCATGGACATAGAGCCACTGATAAGGATAATCAGTGATTTATGTAATACCCTGGAACTGACAAAATACTGGCTTCCTGTTTTTTGCCCTCTCTTCCTCTCTTTTCCCAATTCAACCCAAAGCTCAGCTCACCGAGTCAGCCTGGAATCTACTATATGTCACTACTGTAACACAAAACAAACACTACACCACCAAACAAATGCACACTCACATATGGGAAGCAATAAAAAGACAACTGACGCATGCAGGGTGTTTTATAAACTGGTATAAACATATTTCCAGCTGTTTTGATAATTCTGCTTTCGTCTGTTCTTACTTCCTCCGTTGATGTGTGAAAAATGCGGCTCAGGCTGCGTTGTACACTGCAGTGTGTGAACAATGTAAGCACAAATGTGCTTTGGTGAAGGTGTAAATGCTACATGATGGTTTCGCAAGATTTTTACATAACATTTTACCATTTTTGTTCATGTAAAATACATCAGGTCCCTAATGTGACTCTTGCTACGAGTGACATTTCTAGTGCTTGCAGACCCGATTTTCATATCTATCTTGGGGACTGTAGATTTACATTTTGTTCGAGACTGCTTGCATGTGCGCGTGCGCATGTGTCCGCGTGTGCATGCATCTGGTGACGTACGCTTTTTCGAGGCACGCCTCTCTGGACATGTTCTGCACCAAGAGGTTGGACGCCAGGTTGAAAAGCTCTTCTGCCCATTCCTGCAGGAAATAAAACACACACGCAACATTAACACACACACCTAGAGTCAGGAAAGAGAGCGGCAGTGAACTCCTTTGTGCTTTGATGCTGATAACTGCTGAAGGCTGGAAGTTTGTGTTCAGTTTCTGCTGCCATGTGTCAGGAATAAATGAAGTTCATGCATACTGAGTAGGTATGCTGATCATTTTTCATAATTTTCCAGAGTGGTAAATGACTTGATGATGAACTTATGATCCAGGTTTTCACCATGATCCTAAAAAAAGAAATGGTACCTCCGTCTAAAGCCTCCTAAATCAATTAAAAATAAACAACTATTAAGAAATGCTTTCACTCTTTGAGAATATTATTTATTGCTTTTAATGGCTTAGTTTAATAGCAAATACAAAAAATAGGCACAAAATTAAAACCCCAGGCATATTATAGAGCAAGTCCCCATCAAAGAGCCTAAACAGCTGTGACCCATCGAGGTGTAGATTCACTAATTCATCAGCAGCAGATTCACAGATCTGACTAGTTTTTTTCCAGCACATCCCACAGATGTCTAAATGAACTGACATCTGTGGAATCTGAAGGCAAAGTTAACATCTTGGAAGCCTCGTCATGCTCCTTAAAAGCATTCCCAAGCACTTTTTACGGTGTTCCACGACTCATTGCCCCTATGAAAAACTCTAATGTCGTCAGAGAGTACCTTTGCAATTCAGACACGAGCTTGGTTTGCACTAATGTTTAGGTATGTGGTACGTTTAAGATTAACATCCACATGAATCCAAGAATCCCAGGAAAACATTACCCAGAGCATCACACTGTTTCTGGCAGCTTGCCTTCAATTCAATTCAATTTTATTTAAATAATACAAAACAAAAACAGTTGCCTCAAAACAGTTTATATTGTAAGGTAAAGACCCTACATTAATACAATTATTACGATGCACTATTCTTCACATAGTGCATCCTGCTGCCTTCTTTTTCTCCAGGTGAATGATGCCTGGTTGCCCACATGATGGGTGAGTATAGGCACATGGGTAGGGCTACACAACCTCACCCTGACTGCCCAGTTACTGGCTAAGATACCCCACTCACCACTGTAGATGCCGGAGATGCCACTGCACAGGTCAAAGTTATTACTCACTTCACCTGTCTGTGGTTGTTTTTGGTTGTCCAGGTTATGTACAATAAAAAAGTAGTTACTTTGTTTACTGCTGCTATGCATGATTTTCTTTTTTTTACCTTCGCAATCTCCTCTTGGAACGCCATGAAGTTCAGGTAGGTGATATTCACCATGTCGGTGCCACTCACAACCGTCAGCATCCTGCTCTCCAACTTCCCCGACAGCGTGCTGTTATCCAGCAGCTCGCGCAGCTTGGCTTCCTTTACAATGAAACAAAAACACACAAATAAAAAAAACATATGTTATAACAAAGAAATGAACTATTCAGATCTAAATGAAAAACAAAAGTCACCAAATGAATGAATTTCTATAACAAAATCCCCTTCAATGACACATCGACAGCCACGGAGTGGTAATGATAATTTTCTTAGGAGAAAGAGAAGTATTTAAAATTTTTATATTTAAAAATAATATCCCTTACAGGCATGGATGAGGAACACTTAATTAATAAGCTTTCACAATGATCTCGTTTACATAAAAAAATTATTTATAGTGCTTTAGATTCTCTAATTCAGGGACCTAATACAGTGTTGCGTATGTCCCACTTGATCAATGCCCTTTCCTCTCATGTGATTATTGCAACAACTGGTCACAAGTCACATGATCATATGCTCGATATCCTATTGGCTAATGCTTTTGTATTTTTTCATTTCATATCTGCTCCAATTAAAAGCCTCAAATAAAGCATGTTGATAAAAGAAATTGTGCTACATAACCCAAGTTCTGAACACTTTATGTTAGCCTCTAATCCGGGCTGCACACACGTTGAACCTTGGTGGAACAGATCAGCCAGAGCGGCATCTAAAAGCTAGCAGGCCAAACAAAGCTTCAGCGAAATGGCAAATGACATAAAACAGGCCACAGAGGAAGATGAGCAATGCTTTTTTTGAGGAAGTGGGAGACGGCACTGCTCTGTGTCATGGCATTTTGCTGTGATGTTGTTTCAAAACAAAAACAGTCTCTGAATGAACTCAGAGGAAACAAGACTGGTTAACATTTGGGAGTTCGCACCTTATTTGATGGCTGATTTGGTTGATTAATTAGAGGACAGAGGTAGAGAGTCCGTGTGCTACAGCACCAGCGATTCTCAGTTTGTGTAAAGGGTGCATATGGCAGGCTATACAAGCAGGAAAAGAGGTGGGTTAAGTATTGAATGGAGAACTTACATGTAGACATGTAAGCACAAATGTCCAATAAGATGTCAGCACAGGATTTATTGTGTTATTTATTATTTATTAATAACCCCATGACAGCTCCCCAAAAATGAGAGCATGAGGGTTTTCCAGCCTTGCTTTTTAGCTTGTTTTAAGCCCAAAAAACATCCTCCTGTCTCAACATATTTCCAGCTTAACTGCAAAACCCCCCATACATACAATAACTTGTAATCAACATCACAGGAAAAAATGTTTTGCTAAAAAAACACCAGAGGACTCACTTAACCCAGGAGACCCGAGGAGAATGCTTTTCTTGCTCTCAAAGGGTTTTATTTTTAAAGGCTTATATAAAAACTGCAAATTCCTAAGTCAACAGAAATTGTCCCCACATTGAGAAAAAGCAATTGTTGGACTTAGTACAACCCTAATTCTCTCATCATCCGACAAAATCAGAGGGCTGCTGCAGGAAGTCTGATCTCTCCTACAACAAAACACTGGGTGCTGGCAATACTCCAGCTCCCACAGAGGAAAAACTCTGGAGAATTTGCATTCAGCCGAGCTAATTGTGAGAGGAGAATTAAACCAAACTAATTTTAGCAAATATATATTTAAGAAGTTCATCTTTGGTGCGAATCACAAAAAAAGCCCAAAAAAAGAGAACCCAACTACAATGCCTCTGAGGAGAAAGAGAGGAATAACAACGATCTCCTTCTCTTCTTTGCAAACCCAGTATGCAAGTGGCATACAGAATTCTTGCTCCGGCTTAATTAACACAACAGAAAAGCTCTGTAAAGGATTTTGCAGTGAAAGCAAATGAGCTTCCACTAATTTGACCAATCAAACAAAGAGCATTGTGTCCTGTGTCATGCTGATAAATGTCCTCTACACATCCCTCACACCCCCCAATCAAATTGTGGAGGCTTAGTGGCGCCTGCGATTATCACACTGAGAACTTCTAAGGCAATACATGTTCACCCTGTCCCTTCTGACAGCCTGTGTACTCCCCCCTTAACTAGTTTATGTGGCTAAGGAGGTACTTCTTGAAAATAAGACGTTGCTCTTTTAAATTAAAGAAAAAATGTATATGTGGAGAAAACAGGTTTTCAGTGTTGTGTATCATTTAGATGGTTAGAGTCATGTGTGGACTTGACCACCAATCGATGGAATACACACACATGCACATCCTGAGTTCAATGAGAATCAATCACTGTCCACTTATGTATTCTGAATGACACCCGTGTCATCATTCAAAGCATAAAAAGCCACTTGCAATTTGCTAAAACACACAAAGCTCCCTCTGAGAAACGCTCTGGCTGACAGCCAGACATGAAAGGCTTCTGAGAACAGACGGGATGACAGTAAGATGCATATTTCATTTATTACTACAACGTCAATGCAATTTGATATTGTTTTGAAGCTACTGGTAGCCATTAGCTGAACGTAGGGCTCATCTCCCACTATGCAGTCATATGGGCGGGAGCTGCAGGCACTTACATCAGCAGTTATGTTGGGAAAAGACTGACTGACTGAAAGAAACAAGCTGACAGGTGGGCCCTGCTGGACGGGAGCAGGAGCAGGGGGAGGGAGCAGGAGCAGGGGTGGAGGAGATGAGGACAAAATAAAGAAAAGTAGAAATAAAGCAAGGAACAGAGAGCAATGGAAGGAGAGGAGCAGGAAGGGGGTAAGCCATGTGAGTGAAAACCAATTTGTGCTGGTGCATTGGGGGAGCTATTAGAGGCATGCCTGCGGTCTCAGTTACCACAAGGAGTGGAGATTCAGAGAAAGGGAAAGGGTAGGGATGGGATTTGGATGATGGTGTGGTTGAGTTAAGCCTTTATGAAAACACAGCCATGGCCTCTGTCTTCTGTTGCTATAGTGCACGCGTGTGAGTGTCGTGTATGATGCTTGTGAGCACGTGCTTAGTCAAGCTTTCAAGGTGCATGTTGGCAGCTGCTGCCTGTCAGTATAAGAACTCTTCTCAAACACTTAGCATTCAGCTGGAGATGCAGCCCGAGGAAATACACAGACTTTCTCCTTCTGCCTTAGTTTGTCACGAGGCCCCCACCTGCCCCCACCTGTCACCAGCCATGCGCTCAGACTGTGTCACACTCTGTTGGGCACAGGGAAGAGATTCAGATTGGCAAAGAGAAGTCAGCCACACCTCAGGTCATTAAACCTGCAGCACGGCACCTGTCTAAACCCTCTCTCCTGCGCACACAGCTCGGACACACACCATCGCAAATGCACACACCACACGTCCACCTTAGCACAGGCATGGAACTGCACTCGTGCAGGCTCGGCTCAACGCTCACACAGAGAAATACACACCGTCACACAGAGTGTGTGTATAAATAAACACACAGAGAGACATTAGATCAAAGGAAATGTCAGTATGAATGATTGATGATGAGCCATCTACCTACACACCACTCAGCAGGATCTGCAAAATCTAGTGAACCCGGTTAAGGAAAGGGCTTAAATTTAAGTTTATTATTAATGCAGAATGTAACAGTGACTGGGCTAAAAACTTGTTTATAATGAACCAAAACTAAACTTAACAACTGATGAAACAATTCTGCACCAGCCTTAACTCCCTTTCAGTTAGGCCCCTGGCAGTACAGCCACTGTGGCCTGCTCACCATCATGGGCCTGACAGGCTACGCTCCCCAAGAGGAGCTGCAACCAGACACGGGATGCCCGATGCTGATGTTTTGACGCTGTGTTGAGCTTACACAGATGTTTTGAAAGCCTGCTTTGTGGTTCAAAATGCCCACGTCACTTGATCACATGACGTGGCTATTTTTGGAGCTTTTGACCCCAGTTTTGACAAGCGGCTTGCCTGTTGTTTCTAACCTTGATTAACAGTGTGTAGAAAAAACCCAGTGACACCGAAAACTCCCAGAAAGCTTAAAAGTCATCATCATCATTATTATTATTATTGTTAGCAGCAGCAATCACAGCAAAGGGCAGTTTGTGAGACCCTATACAGCTCAGTTAGCGAAACCCATAGTACCCGCAGGGCAACAGATAATCCCACCGTAGCGGTCAAAAGATACATCGCTCATGTGTAACATGAACCATTAGTCTAGTGCCAAGTTGTAAACCTGCACCTTTATTTAAAAAAGAAATCCCGTTGTGTACATGTCTACATGAAACAAGCGTTTCATGTAGACATGTATGTGATGATTTTCTATTTTTTCCAATTTGCAAAAGAAGAAGCTAAAACTAAACTAAATAAATTGATATTTTTGAATAAAAATGTTTACATAGCACTTGATTTTCTCTTATTGATCTTTATTTTTCATAAGCATAACAAGCTACATTCATTCACACGTCATTCCACTGTAGATAAAACACAAAGATTAATGGGGCAACTGTGGTTACGTATATATCCACAACACGTATGTGGTTATGAAAATACGCTCATTAGCCTCTTCTCTGTAGATTGTATAAATTGTGCATTGAATTTGATAACACGCTGTTTGTTACAGTCAAAGTTTTTCTTGTTTTGTTGTATGGAGATTTCTCCAAAATGTCTTAATTATGGTTATTTTTAAGAACTGGTTAGAATTGCGGAAAATCTGCGTTGCTTAAAAAACTAGCATTATCACCATGTGACATAGCAAAAATGGCCAGAAGGTGTCACTGTAGAGACGGGTGTCAGATTGTTTCAAAAGCTCGATACAAATTCGACGCATCTGCTCTAAACGTTTTAGTGTTTCACAAGGCCTCGGTTGGCCCATCGCTACAGTGGTCTTCTTACTATCATGGCCTGACTCACTATGCTACTCAAGAGGAGCTGCATGTCCTGCCTATATAATCAGTAGCTCCTCCCACTGCAGGAAATAACAATTATTCAGCAATTGAGTACCAAATCAACTCAATCATAAGCCTATCTAGTTATATGAAGTAAATGAAGCTCTTCTGAGCCTGTTTAAAAACACATTCTCCAAACATTAGGCAAATCTCCCCCTCCTTCATACCATACTTGGTACTTTCCCCCAAGAGCTTGACCGTAAAAGGAGTCCAAAAGGGTCCTGACTGTTTTGGCAGTTCCTGAGTCCAAACCAGAGGAAGGCCAAGTGCATTTTGGAGTAGAGGTCAGAAACCATCAAATTAATCACATACAAGTCTCAAAAACTATTTTTAATCAGA
The DNA here is from genome assembly GCF_057382275.1 of Copadichromis virginalis. Lineage (NCBI taxonomy): Eukaryota > Metazoa > Chordata > Actinopteri > Cichliformes > Cichlidae > Copadichromis > Copadichromis virginalis. The sequence continues at coordinate 4,416,325 of NC_140632.1, read as the reverse complement.
CTTGTTTGGAAATTCGTCAGTGACTTAGCAGCAATACAAAGGAAAAATAGCAAGGTCAAAGCATTGTGCGTTGTTTAGAGGTCACACGCCTCCTCATGACACACATGTTGGACAAGTAGTAGTGGAATTGTCGAATGCTTTTATGACGAGCTTCGCTTCACGAATGTATATTAACGTGGTTAAAACAATTATTAGTTGTAAAGGAAAGCTGTTTTAACAGATGAACCTTGCTATGTTCAAGGCAGCTGTAGCAGGAGTACAAGCTGAGTAATGTGACAATTCTTTATTTTCTTTTTTGAAGCACCAATTCTCACAAGACCTGCATTTTGCATGTTTTTTTAAGCTGGTTTGGTTGGTATCTTGAGGATGGCAGCACTTTAGCTGACTCTGCCAGCCTGCGCATTGAAGTTCACACTGAATTTTTAAAAGCATCTGCACTTGTTAAACAAAAGGATGTTATAGAAGCACTGGGAACTTATTTTATGGATATAATAACGATTTCAGCCTTGTAGTAGTTGTTCAGGCTTTATTCAATGCTGCAACAAGTAAATCAGCTATCTCCTTGAACTATAACTTATCATACAATTTTGGCTAAGCTGTGTATATTCAATAGTGTAGAGTCGTTATAAGGTGTATTTGGTATTTGAATCAAAGAAGATATTCTCATCTTTGCCTTTTCCCCCATCTGACCTCATGCACAATCTGCTCATGGATTTATAATCATCGGACAAATGAGCAGAAAGACTTAAATCCAGCTTGAACATCAGAATTCTGAGGAGCACATTCTAACGTATGGAGCCGCGGCACTGCAGAGCAGTACTATCAGCAGGGCACCTAACCTCCTCCTGCTGCCGGCTAGCCTTGTTAACTAACAGAGCGGCAAGATGCTGCTGGTGGGACGGTAAAGCTTTGGGCCTTTTGGAAGGCAATTATGGGATATCAAGCTGGGGGGTGATGTGCTCATTCTGCCACACAAATGCTGCGCAGATGCATGTTTTTGTCATTTATATGCACTCGTTTTCAGCAGAAAGTATTTACTGATGTATGAGCCGCTTCAGTCTGAGCCGTATGACGATATGCCTCGTGTCGCTTATCTTTGTCATTTTATTGATGTTTAGTCTGTCTATATCTGTACGCCGATGTGCATCCTTGTCTACCAGCCAGTGTGAGTCACAGTCTACAGAGCATTTCACCCACAGCAAAGCTAATCCTAAGATGACTCCCTCTCTTGGCAATGCAGTCATTTATTTAAGAGGGTCACGCCGGATCTGCAGAGCATGTTTTAAACATTAGCCGCTTCATAACCTTACACAGACAGAAAGCACTGGAACGTTGATCCTATTAGAAGAAAGCCATAGCTTTTGCTTTCTGTAAATGGCCTTCCTAATAATCCACACTCATTCATGTGCCACCCAGACACATATGAGCAGTGACATCAACACAGAAAAAAAGAGAAAGGGGGGACTTGCACTTCACACCCTCGCTGTGGGAGTCTGATGCCTTACTGCTACACGGGGACAACATGTAGTTCAGCTTAAAAGCGTTTCTGCTGATCAGTCTGTTTAGTTCAGCCACAGTAGCAGCAGCCTTTCATATAAGTATGGGCGAACTGTCTGCTCCCATTGCAGTTCTGCAGTTTCATACTTTAAACTTCCTCAGTGTGGAAACTGCTTTGCTAACTTTTCTAGCTTCGGGTAAAACTCAGCCACCATACTGCACACTGCCCAAGGATAAGCTGCAGATAAGTCTCACAAACAACCGCACTGTAAACACGATCAAAGAATAAAAGAGAGAGGGGAAGTGCAAGGGAATCGGTGAGGGATGAAGGATCTTTGATTCTGGGTAATGAGCAGCAGACCACCGCAGTTTCATGAGATGGCGAAATACCCATGAGGACAGGACTAAAAGGTCAGTGATTCATCAGTCAGCTGTCAGGTGATGCATCACCAACCACAGTACAGAAGTGACTGCACACATATTAGGTACATTTGGTGAGTGTGTGTGTGTACTTTGCCATCCAAAGCCAGAAAACACTTTGTCACAAATCTTCGAGTGAAGCGTGAGTGAACAGTTTGCGAAAGAGGAAGCCCTCGGGATTTAAATTGTATTATCTTTTGGAGTAAGACGCTAGGCTTAATGTTTACATGTGTTTGATTGAGGAGTGCAATGATTAAGAAGGGAATCACAATAACAAAAAACACATCCTGATGAAAGCACTAGCTCCTCACAAGCACTCCAGTCGAATACATTAGCCAGTGGTGATGTGTCGCCAGGGCTCAGTCATGCAGCGAGGCACAGGTTGAGAAAATGCGTAGGAGGAAGTTGAAAGCTCGTACGGACTTAACAATCCTTCATTCCATCTCTTCAACAGGGGCATTTCATTAACCCCGAAGCAGTGAGACATGAAACAAGAGACAGAAGGGGTGGACGGAGGGGAGACCGAGAGCGTATATCACGGCATTTCCAAAATGCCAGCACATCAGCAATAACTCGAGGTGACAGGCGCTCGTTTTCGCGTCTTGGGGAAGTGGCGCACCATTCACACCCAATACTAATCATCTCATGACACGCAGAGGAACTGGCCATTCCAGACGTTCAGGGGGAAAGAGAAAAATTCATTTTTTAAAAGAGGACTTACACAACTGCTGCATTTCTCATTTTATCATGAATAATCTACTCGTGGACTCTTGAATTTATTCCTCTCACCGATCAGACTTTTATTGTACCGCACAGCTATACTTCTGTCTAGACCCGCAGGGTTAACTGGACTCTACACTCCAGGCTAAAATGCATCTGGAAGAAATTCACAAGTTCAGGTATGTTTATGTTTCACCCCAGAAACCATGTTTTTGTTCATCATGCTGCTTTCATTGGGCCTGGGTGTAAAACAGGAAGATCCAGGTGCATCCAGAGTTTTTCCTCTATCAATTTCATTATTTGGGAGGTTGCTTAGAAAAATGCTTTTGTTTGGTTTTGGTATCTTCAAGGCCCTCAGGGGGTTAATGGTGTCTCTAGTATGGCAAAGATGGATATATTTACTGAGGGTTTCTCAGAGGAGTTGCATAACCTGTTTACTAAAGATTATGCAGCTCTTTCCAGTTACTAGTATACTTGAGTTAATAGCAGGGATAAAGATCTAAAGGAAAGCACTGATGCTTCTACAGCTACTGCAACTTAAAATGGTATACGCAGGACTGCTCCTCCACCTCAGGGGCCTTGCACAGCTGTAGATGCAGCTGCGTCTACAGCTACTTTCACAGATTCAACCGAATTTTATCCTCCGCTGTCAGACTCTGCTCTTCAGTTGAAGCTAAAAGGATTCATCTTAAAGTGGAAAAAGAAGCGTTAAAGTTTCAGAGATATTTCTTGACGATACTTTGTCACCAGCGATGTGCCTGTGAGGAAGTGGCAGTCCTTTGAAAGAGCTTGTGAGGCTGATTTGAGCATGTGCACCAAGCTGTTGTTCCAGGTGCCAGTCATTGATATTTTGCATCCACCATGAGTATTCCCTGGTGGGACACATGGGGGGAAATAAAGCTTTAAACCAACTGCTTAGACATTTTTACTGCCTTGGGGTGAAATCAAATGTTGCAAAATACTCATAAAAACTGTCATGTATGCCAAATTGTAAGGAAGCCTTACCAGTAAATTCCTCCATCTCCATTTCAGCTATTGCTGAGTGTTTTGAACATATAACATCCTCTGCCTACCATCCAAAGTTACCTAACTATAAAAGCACAGGTTGATCGTGTTGCAAAAGTATATAGAGAGTCCGTTTACCTCCTTTTGTGGATGAAAACGGACCCAAGAGTCATTAGGTTCAACCGAGAAGAACTGGTGTTTGGTCTCACAGTGCCCTTAAAGCTGCTAACAGACACCTGGAAGGTTAGATCAACCTTTGCTTTCTAATCTTTCAGACTCTGTGGAGTTTTATGACCAAGTTCCACAGCAGTGTGACATGACCTAAACTAAATTCTGGAGCAAGCCCAAGAAACAATGAGATGTTGATATTATTTGGAGACAAAATACAGAGCATTTCAATTTTATTTATATAAAGTCACCTCAAGGTGCTTTATATTGTAAAGTAAAGACTGTACAATAATAGAGAAAAAACCCCAATAATCAAACAATCCCTTTTGACCATACGCTTGATAACAGTGGGGAGGAAAAACTCCTTTTAAGAGGTAGAAACCTCCAGCAGAACCAGGCTCAGGGGAGGGGCAGCCACCTGCCATTGAACAGTTGGGGGTGAGGGGAAAAGAAAAGGGACAAAATGGCTTTGGAGTGTGAAAACCACCCACGTCAGCAGTGTTGGGATGGGTTATGCAGGCTTGGGACTGGCACTACACTAGCTTGTGACCTGCCTGAAGCTGGGTTTGTATTTCCTCCTGCTATATAATTGGCGATCATTTACATGTAAGATGCATACGTTTTGTCTAGTACCCTCTATGGACAAAACATTAACATGCAGAGTTCAAACATCTCCCTGAGCTGGATGAAGAACTCTGATCACAGAGTGATGCACTGAAGTTTAGTGCTGCAATGCTTTGACTTTGAATCTGGTTTTACTGGACACCCTTTGAAGTTTCAGTCCTAGAACGAATAATTAGGCAGCTTGGCAGCAACAGGAATACTGGAAACCTACTTCTACTTCAACATAATACAACCGGCACCTGTTAAAAGCCAAATCCAGCCCCTCTCACACTCTTTCCCCTGCTTGGCAGTCTGAACAACAGCATTCCCTTTCCCACCACACTTGTTTCCTTTGTTTGGTTTTTCATTTGTAATATACTTAAGTTAGGTAACCATACTTCGCTGACTCCCGTGTTCATGAATATAACTGTCATCTTTTCTTCCCGGATGTCATCTTGAATTTTGTGCAGTTGATTTTATTTACCAATAAAGGCTCACAAATACAGACATCGGCCAACGCAGAACAGATTCTGAGTATAAAATTTGCCGGTCTACGACCGCAGAGTTTAAACGAAGTAAGCCTTGTGTAGTCTGAAAGCTGCTGACAGCCATACCCGCAGACCCGGCCAGCACAAACTCCTAATTTAGTCATATGAACGCTCTTGACATCTCATTCAGGCTGCCGTGTCATTGAGAGAAAACACATTCTTCACCAGAAACATAAAGACTGCTTGACAGCATTTGACTGCAAATCACAGCCCCCACAGTAACCAAGTCATCTGATTTAACTGTCACCCAAAACACGGAGGAGTTGCCACAGATTTTAATAGAACTCATCTTTTCAGCAGCAATGTAAGGACACACTGCTTTGGCGTTTGCACGTATACTTCCGACAAAATCTCACCAGATATCACATGATAGAATTTAATTAATCGCTCATATAGATTCCTAATAATTCTTTGACATAATTCTTAAAATCTCTGCTATCCTAGTAAGCTGAGCATGTTTTTTTAGGGTCAAGATGACTTTAATTTTTCCAAAGAACAAAAAAATGGAAGAATCTCAATTGCCTGCACATGGTGACTGCAGGACTTTGAAGAGAAAAATCCTCCAGAAATGGGCAGGAAATTGGTCAATCTTGCTGAGAAATCTACTTTCCTCTGGCATCAAGATAGCATGCAAAGCATATCAGGAGGACCTTTACACCAATACTAGCATGATCAAAAGTTACAGTGTATTTATTTAATAGTGGTTGCCTTTTTTTAACCATTAATCTCAATAAAACACACCAAAAAAAAAAATAAATCTCAACATGTTACAGCAACTCAACAGATACATTTAAGAAGCAATAAAGAAAATAAATGCTTTTCACTAAGTTTTAAGGTGTTACTGTGTCACTCTGTGCAGTCTCTACAGAATAAGGTAATTGTTAAAAAGGTTGTTTGAGTATTTCTGTTCACAGAAATCCAGTCATAACTCTCACAACCACTGGGACAGGCCACCAGTGAATACACAATTATATGGCCATTAATGGCCAAAAACAAACTTGTGTAACAGATGCTTGAGGCGTGAAGGGACCTGTTGAGAAGCAGGCTGCCAGTTTGGATTAAAAAAAGAACATAAAAGCTTGGAGGACTCTGCGTATGGATAATTATACAGAGGAGAGACGCCACATTTCTGTCACAGTGCTCCTCAGTTCCTGAGAGAACCTTTTACAAGGGCACGTGCTCCATACGCAGCATTAAAATTAGGTCATAAATATTACATGTGTTCAGACACGCAAGGGGACTTTGTGAGCATCGAATAGTGACCCGGTTTCTCGGGGAGAGAGTTTGAAGGAGTGAATAAGCAGAAGAAAAGTGGCAAGAGGATGATTCACGCTGTGTGTGAATCACTCTGAAGGAAAGACGGAGAGACAGAAGGGGCAAGGGTTGATGAGGTGGAAGTAGTCTACCTGGCATACACTCTCCCTCCAGCTGACTGAGCCCACATTGGGCACACAGGAAGGCAGAGGTGCGGACGGGAGGGAGCTGACCTCAGATACACCGCATGAACTCCAGCGGGAGAAAAATAATCAGCTGCCAGGACTCACAAAAGCAGCTCTTCTCATTAGAATGAGCACTAAACAAAACTCAGGACTCGCTAGCGCACAGAAAAGTCAAACAGCTGAGCCTGAAATCGAATTGAACAAGTACAACGCTTGTTTCAAGAATTTTGGAAAATGTCATAAGCATCATGCATAATAAAATGATATATTGCTAGAAAAAAGCTGAGAAATTTTATAAAGACAGCTTTTGAGTCCATTGTTCATAATATCTAACTAAATTGAGCATTTATTGCAGTTTTGGTTCCAGAGCAAAGAAAACAGGAGTAAACTAGCGCTAAAATGTTACATTTGGGTAAAACATAACATAAAATGTTACGTTTGTAAGAAAAAACATAAAATGTATCATAAAATGTTACGTTTGAGTAAAACGTAACATAAAATGTTACGTTTGTAAGAAAAAACATAAAATGTATCATAAAATGTTACGTTTGAGTAAAACGTAACATTTTACTCAACTTGTGTAAAAGTCTTTGACAAAGTTTCTAGTAGCAACTCGCTACTTAAAAGTTCCTCCTCTGTGTCATTGTGTCCCAGGTATTCTGGTCATTACTCCCACCCACTGCCTCTGACTCACACTCTTGAATTTGTGAGGTAGATGAACCCCATTTTGTTCAAGCTGTCCATCAAGTGGCACTCTGTCAGGGGTGGCACAAAAAACAGCTCGCAGGCACCGGCAACTGGCAGGTACATAACTATGGTAATTATCCTCTAGTCATACACAAGCTCTAATTTAACGAGGGCAGACTTCTGAAAACACAGAGGAGCTCTGACGGACTGCTAACAGCCAACCACACGTGGAAGGACACATGCGTGTGCGCTGGCATCCAAAAAGGCGCAGATGTATATACACCCACACAAAGACTAATAAACATAATTGGTGAAAAAATAGGCACGAAGCAGAGGCAGCCAAGAGACGGGTGAAACGGGCATTTACATTTTCGATGCTTCCTTGAGCGAGAAACTGAATCTGTGACCCTGAAATGTGACTTCCCCGCTGAGAGGTGAAGCAGTAACAATCCGGTTATGTGTATTATTAGTGACTGTGCATAACATAGTGTCTCCGGTGAAAATATTTGACTGGAAAAAATAAATGGGCATGAATCACAAGCAGTGCAACTTTGATGACCATCAAATGTGACGATTCAGTCAGCAAAAATTCAGCAACCAGGCCAAGTAATTTCCAATAAATGAACAACAAAAAGAACTTTGTATGTGAAGTGCACGAGCAAATAATACAGCTTCACAGACGCAGGTATAAACTGAACAACAACTCAGAAGCCAAGCGGGCAAAGCGGCCGCACACAAGAGGGTCTGCTTGGCGAGCGCTGCAGCAGATTCCCGCTCTAGCAGGCAACTCTGCGCTCGAAGCTGAATTCTGCTCCTTCAATTCAATCTGATTTCAAGCAGTCTGGAGGGCAGAGCCCAAAAAGTACAAGGGCCCTAATGTGATTTGTCACTTTCAAAGCAGTGATGCCACAACCTCTGCGACTGACAGGTTAAGTTTACTGCATTACAGTGAGTTAGTTTTTGTTTAGGCACTAGCTCAGGGTATGGCAGTCTTACCATTTCATATCAGGCAAATGAGTGGTTTGAAGTTGTCATGTTGCGCTGTAAGCGAAAGACAGTCTGTTGCATTTTCTTTTTGAGGGACTATTATCTGGAAAAACTACTATAGTGGAGCCCTTACAGCCAGACTTGTACTGTGTTTCACTGAGTGACATCTGGCAGTTACACAAACATGGTTTACACCTATTTGTTTGCATTTTGGAAATGTGAACAAATAGAATTGACCGATCTGCTTTAACTCATTTAATGCAGTTATGGCGTTAACGTCATTTTAACGAGATTAACGCTGACAGCACTAATTCTTATTATATTAAGGTAAACCTGTGATTAAACTAAATGAGATAGATAGCTGTTGTTAGTTAACTTGACAAACTTCATGGTCCCATATATAAGCAAATACGGTACAGAAGCACCAGTTATTTTGCTGCCACAGTGCACTCTCATGCGATGGCGATTTGCCTGCTTGGCTGTTGACTTCTACACGCGTGGGTTGTTGATTTTATGTGTGAGGAAATTTAAGTGCACAAGTGGCAATGAATACCTGCGCCTGTGAAATTAGATTACTTGGTTGAGATTATGTTTTATCTCGCATAGAATTAATGACATAACCCTGACTCCGTATTTATGTTCTTTAAAAATGTCTGCCAAAATTACCTACAAAGAGGGTGGATGGGAAAAAAATAGACAATTCCAACCATCAGTACTTCATCTGGCACCCTGCTAGGGACCTCTACAATGGGGCCCGGGAGTAAATAATTCACAGGAGTCCCTGTTGGCATGGTGGAGCCTTCAGGCTGTAGTTGCTCTGCCACTGCAGATGCTGTAAGGAGGCAGCATATGTCCTCTCCCTTTGGCTCTTTCCTTTCTTGGACTCCTTCACTTGCACATCCTTTCCTTCCATCTTGATAAACCGCTCTCATGTGCCGTGCCCTTGCCACGCAAAGGACTCAAGCAGAATCCAGACTCAATGACATCTTTAATAATCCTGACCAGAACCAATTGGGTTTATTGGGGGAAATTCCTGCAGGACATAGAAGGAGGGCTGTGGAGCATCAGAATTAGTTGAAGAGGAGAGGCTGTTTCTTTTTTTGGCTTTCTGCTCACAAAGCAGTATGCTTCACATGTACCTGGCAGCACCTGACTATGACTTGATTTGTTTGGCTAATATGAATGACACGCAGGTGTTGTGTAATAATACAAAACAAAAAGCTAGTGCATTACAAGTGTCCTGCAATAAACTACTCTTTTGAATTACAGAACTGAGGAAGAATAGTGATTTTTCTCTTACTTTATTCTGTCTTGAACGCAAATGTGGCATTACAAAATTACTGTTACCTCCTGATTTTTAAGGTACTGTGCATCTCTAAGGGCAAATTCACGGCAGATCTTGATTGAATCCACACATCAAAACTCACTGTTTTCCTGTGAAAGCACAGTGGGGCTATTTCACTTCTTATTAAAGCTAACAGCTCAGAAGGTATCTGCTTCAGACGGCGGTGCATGCGGGATCATTCAAGCCTTTGCAAAAATAAAGAAAAAAAAGAAACTGGCAGCTGTTTAGCCATGCAGTCACTGCAGTTCCCACAACTACAGTAGATGGCATAATTTGGTACATAAACGACCCCAATTGTGCCTACAAATCCCTCAGTAAACATTTAAGGACCCTTAGTGAGCACTATGCAGTGATAATTATGCTTTATCCGCTGTCTGTAGTCATCGTTTAGCCTTTTGCCATCATTAGCTCCGCTGTGACACAGACATCCTGCTGTCCTGACTTCCCCAGACCATCTGCCTGACTAGGCCATGCCAGCCACCAAACCAACCAACCACCTACACCCCTATGCCCCATTTGGTCTGGCATCTGTGTGCTCCACTGATCTGCCAACAAAGATTTACTGAATGTTTAAACAAGCCCTTGGATATTTGACAACATTCATTTTCCCATTTAAGCCCATGGTCTCATTTTCAGTCAACAGTGGCTGCGGGGACAGCCCATTTCCAGACCCCACGGTGCTAATGATACACATAATGCGAGAGATCAAAACTCCGTGCGGAACTAGCCTCCATATCTGATTGGTTTGGATTCTGTGACCGATCTTGGATAAAAGATGATTATCAGTCCACGGTTGTTCTCTACCAGACAACACAGACACCTATGGCCCCCAGGCATATTAAGCCAATCTCAGCCTTTAATGACAGCCAAGGACAAGTCTAGACACAGCTGATTATCAGAGAAACCTCTGAATTGTTTCTTTTTTTGTTTTGTTTTAAAGGTAACAGCTTTTGGTGCAGGAAAAGATGGAAATGAGCAAGAAGGGCGGTAACTGAATGAAAACTGGTGTCTGCCGATCCTTTTACACAATCCAGAAACGTAACTGAAAGCCACATCGGGCTTTAAGGGTACACAAACAGAATATAAAACGTGCCTTAAATACAGTCTTTAACACTTCAAATCCCAAAAAGCTCATTCTGTTCATCTGGAAGTAGCGTTTTCAGTGGAAGACACGTTTCGTCACTCATCCAGAGACTGAAGAAGTCACTTGTTTGAGAGACGAAATGTTTCTCCTACTGAAAACGCTACGTCCAGATGAACAGAATCAACTTTTTGGCACATATAAACTGTTTGCTGCTCTATAACAGATGCTTTCACAACAGGCAGGCCAAACATATCGCTGCTGCCTTTCCTGTTTCCAACACTGTCAGCCTACCATTCCAAGCGAGGACATTTCAGCCGAATTCAATCAGACATTTATCATCTTCCACCCTGAATAAGAGCATATGAGACCTGTCGTCATGTCATCAGTTATGATGACTGCATATAGATTCTTAAACATGCTGTGTACACAGGACCACAGTGGCATGCACTGACAGAGCAAATCTGTACCAGTAGAGTAGATGGAAGTCATTATAGCCTATTTATGCTGCATAATAGTGATTCCTATGCAACAATAGGAATATAAAGATAGGAGCCTGTCAGAAATATTTACATATTTTGAGTGCATTATTGTGAATAATATGGTAGTGACATTCCTGGATTTGATGTGGTTTTCCTGATGCTAGTGATATGTTCTGCCTTAGCTTTGGATGTTAACAAAAGTTGAAAAGGTGATTAAGGCTGACATGACAAAAGAGTGTTAAGTGAAGCGGTTTTATGCTACTGGCAGTTTTCACTTGCTTTTAGGATTATTAAGCTAAAATACTTGTTAAGCACTCACGTTTTCTCAAGAAAGTGTTGCTATCATCTCTCGTAAGTGTTACACTTATGAAACAGAACCTGCAGTCTGTCGGCGTCCAAACCATGTGGTGTGCAGAATGGAAGTGGGGGAGCATGTCCAACCAAACAAATGGCTGAAAAAAGAAATAACAAAAGCCCAGCTTCCCAAAGGAAAGAAAAAAGACCAAGTATGCCAGTTCTTCCAAACTTAGCTTCATCACGCATCACCGAACGTGAAAAAACAAAATGTACGTGTGTAAGAGAGGGATAAGTGAATGCGTCTTATACCTCCATTTGCTGTGCTCTTTTAGGCAGTGGATAGTTCAAGAGAGAGCTGTGTCTCTGGAGCAACAGCATTGAGAATCAGACATTTTCTTTACCAGCCCTCCTAAATGTACTATTAAAAACCAATTAGGCCTTTGCTGTGCTTATGTGCTTCACAGGAATCGTTGAAGGGAGTGAGAAAGGTCACCTGTCTCTTTAAGTCTTGACATTTATACGCACAGGTATAGAAACGATCATTCAAGTGCACCCAGTGTGTGCCGAGTCTACCTCTGTCCTCACCTATGTGATTTATGTTGTCAGGAGAAAGCTAGTGTGACCAAAATGTCAATTAATAAATTTCCCAAGAGCCGCTCTCTCGTCTCACCCACTTCGTCACGATCTGTACGCCACATGAAGCATCTGTTATGAATAGGGTTGCCAACTCCCTGAAAAATAAATAAGGGACACCTCATGGCCAGGGCCGGGCGACCCAGTTGTCTTCACCCTTCCCAGTGTGGTGAATTTTCTAGCTCTTTTTTTGTGTGTGAAATTATTTTTTTTAACCCTTTGACTTGAATTTGATTTAAGTAGATGTGTATTCTTTGTGATATGAACACATGTGAAACAAATGATCATTTAGCCATTTATTTTTAGCTCAAAATGACAACATTAACACAGTAAAACAGGTCTCCTTCTTAAACAGAAGCCTGTCATGCTTAACTTTTGAGAATATAAGTAAATCTTTCTTTAAAAGAACTCTGTCCTGCTTAACTTAAAATAATAGAAAACAATAGAAAGAAAAATATTCTTGTAACAGTGCACATTTAGTGCATTTAGTACAATTGGCTTCAGTTGAAATATTATTTCAGCTTTTCTAATGCTAATCAGCTGCTCCCGTTTGAAAACCCGCTTGTTCCCATGATTACGCATCTTAACTCATCATCATTATTCATCTATGTATTACTTTTATATATTAGTCATCTATTTGTTGTAATCATCTATCCTTGCAGTCGTTTATTACACAAAATAAATTATATTATCACACTTCTGGCCACATAGCGCTGATATTCACTGCACATGCCCATATTAACTTTTTCCAGCCAGGTGTTTTCCTTTTCCCATTCTTCCCTTTCTCTGAGGGGAACAAACATTGCTGCTCTAATGCTGGGCTCACACTGTGCGGTTTTAGGCCCATTTTGAGCCGATTTTTGAGTGATCGGACCGATTTTGGCCTTCATCGTGCATCGTGTAGTATACGTGGGGTAACGAGAAGTGATTAACACCTCACGACCAGCTCCCGATCATCAATCGCTCGTGAGCCGCTCACACTGCTCGCGCGCAAACACGTAAACGCCGTGAAAAAGATGGAGCAGCACGGCTGTGCAGCGTGTGATCTGGACACAAGCGATGGAGGCACAACTTGTAGAACTTTGAAAAGCTCATCCGAGCCTTTTCGATGTGGCCTCACAAAATTATCACGACCACAACAACCGTGAAAATAGTTGGATTTACACTGCTGCTCAATCACAGCTGCCTGATCATGTTTTTCATTAGCAATTTAGCAAAGTTGATGGTGGTGGTGTGTCTGTGTGAGTGAGAGACAGATTTTCTGTTATAACCTTAATTTTATGGACGCACAGTGTGAGCACTCAGGTCGCATCAGAGCATCGGGCCGTATAGTGTGAGACCTGCATCGTGACCTACCAACTTCTAACCCCTGCGAGTCAATCGTGCAGTTTGAGCAGGAGCTGAATAACGTGACTGAAAAAATCGCCCAGTGTATGTCCAGCTTTAGGTGTACTGTCGTCCGAGACTTGCACCGCAGTGACGGCGTTTGTTTCCCTGTTGGCCATGCTTCTTGTTGTGGTCATCTGTTGTCTTCCGGTATTTTCTCCGTAAGCGACCTTTCCTCGACCAATGAGATGAGCGGTAATCTGAATTGTCATACTCGAATTGTCATAAGTGTGCTGTCAGCTCATTGGTCACAAAGCAGGAGAGGGGCTGGGAATTATGTTTTCAAACAAAGCGTTAATTCCATAAACATTTATAGACTACTTTTGATTCTCACTGTATTACGGGACAAAGTGCGTCCCTTATTAGCTCAATACGGGACGTGTACTTTTGTTTCGAAATACGGGACGATTCCGTATTTTAAGGGACGGTTGGCAACCCTAGTTATGAATACATGGATGATGACAGCAGTGGCGTGTCTAGAAAATTTTTGTTGGGGGGGCCAGGTAGGGGCACAGATTTGGAGAAGGGTGGCAGATTTAATTGGCAGATAATGTTTAAAAAAAAAATTCTACCAACCCTTAACCATAATTCAATAATCCTATAAACCTAATAACCAAATGCACTTTTAACTCTTATTAGAATGAGATTTTAACCACTACGGTGCAAAGTTTTTAGATACTGCGTTGATAAAGTACAAGAGATACAATCAGTGCTTTGTCAGTGTTTACTCAGCATTCAAGGACAGCAATATTTGCATAGTATTTTTACTGACATATACTGCACATATGTTTTGGGCAAAAACATTTTTGAAAATTAAAATACGAACATTTGTAACAAACAATTGACAAATTAGCCAATGCCAATGCAAAACTTTATCTGCCTGTTAAAAAAAGAAGATAATCTTCTCACAAACTGGTGTTTGATTTTGAAACAGGAAAAAAGTGGGGAAACAAATGAAAAGACTAACATTTGAATAAAACCTGAAAGCAAGTAAATACTTTCTATGCTGCCTTATGGTAAACTTTGGTAATATTGATAAAGAACAACACTGGCTGATGATGAAATACAGTCAGCTGGCATGGTGACACTGCCAGTATTAACCTGCAGGGCTGGACTGGGACAAAAAAATTGGGCATTTTTACTACAGACCGACCCACCAGGTAGTAAAGCCATAAAGACTTTGAATGAAAACAAATGCTGTTGTGACAGTGATGTACAGTCTTGTTGGTATATGTATGATTTCTATACATTTTACGTCAGATAAAAACTTTGGTTGTAAGATTTAGATAATTATTTAATAAAAACTAGGTATTTTAAATGAGAATAAGAAAGAAAAGTATTTCTTTGTGCCCACCTTTCCCTGTTAATTCCCTACCTGGCCCCCTGGCAAAACTTTGCTAGACCCGCCCCTGCACAGTTACCAGCTGTCAGCTACATAAAAAAGGATCCTGGTGTTATTTATCTCTCAGAAACAGTTGATAACTTCAACTCATTCATGTCACCTAAAAGGTAAACCTGTTTCTCCATCACAGCTCTGATGATTCAGTAAGGACATCTCCTGGTTTCATCTTCATGTTTCCCTCTCACCACATATCTAAACAGACATCATGACCAGCAGCTTTACAGCTGTGGCTCCAGCAAACATCAGCTGATACTAGAAATTAATATTAAATACATTCTAACAACAGCTGATCAAGCTTAAACGTGCTGCTGTTGTTTAGCGCGACATCTGCTGGTTTCCTCTTTCTGGCGCAAAGTGGGCGATAAATAAACAAGAGAGAAAAGCTGATCATTGATCAGTTTCATGATTGAAGTAGCAACAGGAGAGGCAGGGGGAGAGAATGAGAGAAGAAGAGCCAGCTGTGCAGCGTAAGGACAGAATAAATCCAGCTTTGTGTCTTTTTTCTATTCTAGCTAAAGTCCGGGACAAACTGCGTCTCTTCTCAGCTCAATACGAAACGTGTAATATTTTCTCTGAATGAGGGACCATCCCATTTTTTTAAGGAGCCGTTGGCAACTCTACTAACTAACTTTATGAATAAAATAAAGTTCACTATCAGTAACATCATAGCACCCACCCAGCTGTATATAAACTCCGTCAAGCTGGCTAGAACGCAGTACGAGTTATTGCAACTGAGGGTAAAAAGTCAGCACAATGAAAATAAACTCCACCTAAACTTGGTTTATATCTGACCCAGATAGACTGCAGGTCATAACTTCTTACCTGAAGTTCAGTTCACCTGACACTCGGACTGGTGGCTGCTTCGGGTCTCTCCTCCTGCCTCCCCTTCCCTCATCCACCTGTTGCCTCTGTGGAAGCCCCGTCATAGCCACCACCAAACACCTGAGTTATTTCTACACATCGACCTGCATCTGGCCAATCCACCACCTCTCATTGTTCATGCCATTACAAAAAAAATAAAAAATAAGTCACTGGGGATATGCCCGATGGCCAGTCCAGCTATGTTAACCTGCAACCAAATTTGCAGCTCCATACAGAAATGTTACGACTTAGATTATATCTTATAACTCTTATGTTAGCTGCCCTCAGTAGCCTACTGTCTGAAATATTCCACGGCTGCAATAATTCTTTAAGTGTTATTTTTTTCCTTCGTATTCTAATTTCACCGAAGTTTACTAAACTCAACAAACTTGATATTACTTACCGGGACATTTATTCTGTCCTCATTTTCTTTCACCGAAAAATTGTGTTCCTGCAGTGCCGTCTTTCGCGCCTGGCTCTCCTACCTTTGCTAACGTGATGCGCATAGCGCAGAAGCGATGCTGCATTCACTTACACTTGGATATCTGAGCGTCACCGTGAAAACATAATCGGACATTTGATATTTGATTGAATTTTATTGTTTTGCCTTTGGGGTGGCACCTGGGGTGGCCAGTCTGGTTTGGGGGGTGGCCTGTGCCCCCCCAGGCCACCCCGCTGGACACGCCATTGGATGACAGTACAGTGGGAAAACACTGAGCTGATATTAATCATTCCAGTTACATCTGGACAAATTAGAGAGGAGAGGTGAGAAACTCATTTCTGCCCGAGGGCATGTCTGAATGTTTAACCATCCACTCGCATGGTCTGGCTACAAAATGAGATATCTGCGATTTGAAATGATCAACGAGCAGTCTTTCATTAGCGCCGCTTCATTGGCACTCACGATCATTAACAAAGTAAGGCAGTTTCAGTATAGTTCTCAGTTAAAGTTAAGACTCATTTGAGACGCTTTCTTCCAAAATCATCAACTTTTGCAAAGTAGATTAGATTGGATGTTTTCAGCAAGGCGATAATTAGCATGAAAATGGTTCTGAAGTTGTGCCAGTGGCACTTCAAAACTCCCAGGTGATGTAATAGCTTTCTGCAGATTCATAAACATTTGAAGGATCACAGAAAGTGAGCTTTAAGTGTCCCTTTGCTGGGTTTAATTAAGAACACATGCTGCCAAAAACAGTTTTCATAGGAAAATGATACTTGATGAAACAGATTTTTTAAAAAAAATCATTGTCTCTGAATATTAAAATCACAAGTCTCGAACAGCAAGTAGACCTCAGTAAAAGTTGCTCCAATTAAGCAGCCAATCAGACTCACAAGTCTGACTGAGAGATGAGGTTTTCAGTTCTCGCTGACAAAAGAAAAGAGGTGCGAAGGTCTGTACACGAGAACAGAGTTAATTAGAGATGAATGTGATCGTCTCTATGTTCCCCTGTCAAATGGAAACCATGTGTCTGAAAACCTTCCCTCTTCTTGCTACCTGTTAGGCTTGCCATTCCTCCTTATGGTTTCCATGGTAACACACCCACAGAGCTGTTCATAACACTTCAAATTTCATGCTCACCTGCACAGTGGGTAGTATGTATGGTACATCACCACTGAAAGTTAATTCCATTGTCTGGCTTATGTCGTTTTGCCAAGTATAAAGCAAAGTGAGACAATTACACTGACTAATTGTGAATATACTGTAGTATGTATATAAATATATCACTAAATTAAAACAGTGTACCAAAAACAAACAAGCTATTCCTTTGAGACTGTCATTTCTGAAGCGGCTGGATATAACTTAAGCAAAGCAGGTGCAAGGTTAGTGTAAGTCACCCCAGTGGAGGTAAATATTGGCACACTAATCACTGATTGGGATCTTGACCTGATAACTGGAAAATACCAACTTGTTCAATATACTGAAAGCGACATACTGATTGAACAGCATGGAAGAGGAGCCAAATTGAGACCAGTCAATAGGAATGCCAAGAGCCACTGATTGTAGAGTAATAGGAGGTCACCTGCCTGAGGCAGACTAAATGAGTTACTGTTGAGATTCATGGCTGCAATAGTCTAAAGCACTGGTTTTTGCACATACTGAAGTATTTCTAAAGAAATCAGAGTTTATGCTGAAACTCGACTAATCCATAAGAACAGATATTTAAAGATCTAATGAAAGAGCCATGTTAATATTGCGAAGGAGAGCAATGGAATTCTAAACTGCTGATCTTCAGTCAAATTAATGCCACAGTAACTAGCAACGTGCCGGGTGAAACCAGATTGGCATTTTGACACGACGCCTTAAAATCTAGGCGTCACCAAGCTATCGGGGAAAGCTGGCAAATTTGCAGTGTTGGGAAGGTTACTTTTAAAATGTATTCCACTACAGATTACAGAATACACACCCCAAAATGTATTTTGTAACGTATTCCATTACTCAATGAGAGTAACGTATTTCAAATACTTTGGATTACTTAATATATTATCATGCTTTTTTACAACTACATGAATGTACTATTGCAGTGTGATTTATTACTATTACTGAAGGTTATTCGCCATACCAACACCAACTAGATTTTTAAATCTTAATATAAATGAGTAACAGTAGGTGGACATTAGGTAAGGCTGCACTTTTTGCAGCGATCTCGTATAGAAAACTATTCCGCGCGTATATAAAACAGGTCCGCGGCTCCGAACCAAAAAGGCGTAAAACCGTAAAGGGACCTCCGTCTAATACGGGCTCGTAGCCGAAAACTAGCTTTACTTTGTTGTCTGGATCAAATTTGCTAACGAGAGACAGAGAGAGGCGCTGTTATAAGAATCCTTTTTGAGTGTAGCAGCTTACTCAATTGTTTTCTGAGTGATCTGCATTCAGTCGATAAGGTTGAGAGTAATGACTCAATGGTTGTTATATCACTTAAGGAGTATCAAGCTTTACCTGAGCTGCAAGACATAAGACCTGTGTGTTAGATCATATTTTTCTTCCAACACACTATTATTAGTCTAGGTCGCCTCTGGTTTTACTGGATGCACTAACCATGGCTTGTTGCCAGACTCAATGTTCTGTTAGTGCGGACCATTAAGCATAAAGCCGACACGATCTTGATGATTATAGGTCACCTGTAGCCTTAGCCACTATAATGTAAAAAGCTTTAGAAAGAGTTCTGTTGGATACGTTAAATGCGTTCATCAATAAAGGGGAGGCGATATTTCAGCAGGTAGAGCGTTCGCCTCATCGGAAGGTCGGGGGTTCAAATCCACCGAACGGCTACCCTGAGGTACCCCTGAGCAAGGTACTGTCCCTACATACTGCTCCCCGGGTGCTGGATTGGTGGCTGCCCACTGCTTCACTGAGTGAATGGGTTAAATGCAGAGAGTAATTTCCCTAAAAGGGATTAATAAAAAATCTAGTCATAACCAGTTTGGCTTTAAAGCTAAAAATGGCACAATTATTGTATGTATTATTCAAAGAAAAAAGGGCAAATTCATTTGTTCTTGTGTGATCATGTAAATCACAGGAAGTTATCTGTTAAGTTGAGCCAATGACAGGTGCTAAAATACAGAGTTGAGAGTTGTGAGAGTTCTGGCTTGCTCACTTGCAAAAGAAGAGATTGAAATAAAGATATGGAGACAGCGTTTAAGTTCTTTTTAATCTTCATGTTGATGATTTGTTGAAAATAACCTTTAAAACTGGCATGATTGGTAAATGTTTATCAGACCATATTATGTAGCAGATGACCTTGTGATCTTCAGCCATAGTAAACGCTGCTCTCCAGAAACTCCTTCACATTCTTCTTCTGTGGTGTGGAAATGATATCAGATACAATCCCTAGAAGAGATCCACCAACATTTGTAGAACAAAGGACAAAGTTCCCCTCCATTTAAATAGTCGGATAATAATCGTATTATCTGTAGTATGGTCTTACGGATCGAATGATGGACGATGAAGATATTTATAGGCAATGAGGAATGATGCAGAAGCAAACATCCTCCTATGCAAGGTTTTTGCAATTTTTTCTCTATACAGACCATACTTTACACCTCTGTATAGGGCAGCATACTTGTGGACAAACTACAGGAAAGCCAGTTTATGAAAACTATAAACACGCAGCTTATGACGACAACATGAAATGGTACGGTGCGAGCGACGCGTTTGTAGCTGCTGAAGTCACTACATGTAATGCCTTATTGACAAATCTTAGCATTTATTGACACGGTTGATACTTCTGAGAATGACATCAATGTGGTCTCAGTGGATAGACGGTTTGGGCCTACACATCATCGGTCACTGTTACAGTTGTCTCCTTGTGGGTGTCTGTTATTTGATTTTTACCTTATTTGCTGCGTTTCATGTAGATTTTGTTTGCTTTAATGAGCCATTAGTCTGGATTTTTTTAATTCATTAATTATTGCTTAGTATTAGTAAACATGTGAGGAACAGGATCAGGATGTGAGGCACATCTATCTATCTATACTGTAAGGGTGCACTGACCTTTTCCCTGCCTCTAGGTGCTAAGATGAAAGATGAATGCGTGTCTGTGTTAACACCGATTTTTCTTCAGCAACAAAACTGCTGACTTTCAGCTGGCAGCAACCCTCCTTCGCTAGACTGAGAGCCCCTGTCTCGACTGGTTCCTATTTGATCAGCTCCAGTTCCACTGGGACAACCTTTTGCTGGGTTAACAAAATGTCACATCTGAATTCACTGCAGGCATCAAGTGACTTGGAGACATGAGCCAAGCTCCAATGGAACAGTCTGACACCAAAGCAGCAGTGACTGAAGAAAAGGGTCACGGCACGCCAAGAGTCCAGCAATTAATTTATATCCGCATTGATATTTTTTTTTTATACTTGCAGGATTTTCTGAGTTTTGGCCAGCTGCTGCCTCTTCAGCTGTGATAAAACTTGTCACTTTTTCTTTGAACACCTATCCCTGCAAACATTGTGTATATATACTAAAAAATCTGGCAGTTTTCTTCCAAGCGAATCATTAATTCATGTTATAACAGTTTAAATTCACTGCTTTTAAGTTTGAATCACTTGTAATTTTAAAACAATTACTGTTTTAAAAAACAATTACTGATTGTTTGCGCTCCTTTAAAGCAAAGCACCGTGCTGGGAGAATGTACAAGTGTAAATTTAATTATGTGGACAACTGATAAACAATTACTACACTGTGAATTTCATTAATTATTAATGGTTGTTGCGCCTGTTTTGTGAAGCCTGGTGTGAAAGCTTATTCTCACGTGATTTGGCCGATGCATAAAGCAGATATCTCACATTACTTGCTCTGTTCACTACAAATAAAAAAAGATGAATACACACAAAGATGATTCTTTTTCCCTTCTTAAAATCTTTAGGCCATTCCTGCTGCGACTATGCTAAAGGTAGAAATTATACCTGCACAGGTGCACCATTGTGCTTCTTCTAGTCTTTTCACCAGGATAGTAATCTCTGGTCCCACTGGGGTAATTCTCCCTCCACAGTGACACAGGCTCCTCTGTTCTTCATTGAAGTCTCAATTTCACTCATTCATTCAGCTGGTAATTTTTTTTGCCCTCATTCATCCTAATCCAGAAGCACAGTCACATGATAGCATCTGAGGCCAAAGAGAGGGTAGGCATCACCTTCGATTTCTCTGCGAGCGGTAATGAGACGGTCTGCTTCACACCAGGGGAATTAATCAGTGTGCAGGAATTACCTATGTAATTGACTGTAGAATCAAACCCAAACCCATCAGGGTCCATCACGCTAACCTTTTCTTTGCTTCTTTTCTCCCCTCCTCACTGCCCCTGTTTTTAATCCCTGCTGCTGCTCGGCTGGAAGGTTGCTTCGATGCGTGACGCTGATCAATCGCCTCGTCATTGGCGGATTGAAAAAAAAAGGTCCTGCGGTTACTTTTATAAAAATCAATGAGTCAATGTTCCAGTCCACTTTGATCACCTTTAACTGCAAACTGCCATTTGCCCTGTAGTCAATCCCGCTGATGATAAAGATAGTCAGGAGCAATGGAGACACTGAATTAAAGAAAAAATGTTTGAGGCTGTCAGGCTGACAAAGCCGAGACGGAGAGTCAAAACTAGCAGGGGGGTGATGCATGCTTGGTTAGTGTGATGTTTATTTCAGCACCCAAAGAACATAAAGTGTTGTGAGTATGACTGCGCGTGTGTGTGTGTGTGTGCGGGCATGTGTGTGTGTGTGAAGCAGGTCTAAAATAGGAGTGTGTGGGAGTTCTCCCTCCAGACCTGTCAACTGACAGACAGTTTCATGCCTCTGTGAACTAAAATGTCTCTGAGCAGAGTCCGCTGGGAAGTATGGACGAGCCATACTTTATTCAGTTCGTTCACATTTACCACACAGGCTAAAAAAACACTCAATTATTAATTTTATTAATTTCTGTATGTTTTAAGCTTTATAAATGGGGAAAAAAATGCAGTGCCAGTTAAAAATGTGCCTGCTCAGCGCGAACGACTTGCAGCACGAGTGAATGATTGGAGTCACTCGTGGAAAGAGGAATGGGGCATGTCAGCAAAATACACAGCTGATTCAGATTCCCAAGCTGCAATGATTTAACAGCACTGGACTGCAATCCTGATATAGGACATGAACTAGACTGATCTTCTATCCAGGATAGCTCAGTAGGTAGAGTGGTTGCCCCATGATCGGAAGGTCGGGGGTTCGATTCCCCTTAACAGCTACCCTGAGGTACCCCTGAGCAAGGTACCGTCCCTACACACTGCTCCCCGGGCGCCCAATGGCTGCCCACTGCTTCACTGAGTGAATGGGTTAAATGCAGAGAGCAATTTCCCCACGGGGCTCAATAAAGTACAATAATGTACACACTTTCTTCTTCTTTAAGGAGACTCTCTGCTGTTTTATGGAGAAAATAGCCAAACAAACACCACCAAGCTCAATGTTCTTAGCTAAAGCTAAAGAGGAGACAGAGTCTTCAATTCATAAGAATCGTGTAATAATGAATTGTGGCTGAGTCAATAATTTCATATATGTTGAATGAACTGTAAGTGTAACATCAAAAATCAAAAACTGTAAATTAGGCGACTTCATTAATCACAAGATCACTTGTTCTTAGGGTCTAAAGTTCAATTGTCCACTGAGCCTTTTTGTAAGCTTCATCTTCTAGAACACTGGAAGCACAAAGAGATATATAGTTTAATGCAATTCTACCGGTTTCTCACTTTGTTTATCAGATGTACGAAAAATAATGTGGAAAAAAAAAACCACATATAGAGAGTCATCATTAGCAGTCTCCTTTTACATTGTGCTTCAAATCTCTAAAAACATCAGCGCTTATTTGAGCAATTGTGATCCGTAAGGATGTAATTACTGATATACTTCAGAAACAATAATGGACTCAAATCTGCTATTTCAACACACGGCTATGTGAACTAATCTAGGGCCTTTCAGCGGGTGAAAAATGTGCTACCAGCATCCATCTAAGTAAATCTTAAAGGTTAACACTCACCCTTGCACGTCAGCCTGTAAGCAAGGCTCAACTGTTATTTCTGTCTGACTGCAGGTGACTGTGTACTGCAGATGAGGCCTGGGTTTGAATTACAGTTTTATCTCCCTGGGGTGTGGGCGAATTGATGGTAAGGGTTTGCATAGCCTACGACAGAGGTTCATGAGCACATCATTACATCACCGAGACATACAGTAAATAACACCTCTACATAGCACAGGGATCATCTTTCCACACACAGACACACACACAAATCAATCACTGGCTCGGTGGTTAGCTGAAACATGGCTCTACTGGACTTTCTATAAATGCATCACAATGTACAATATGCCACCACCAGCAGAGGCATCTGGGTACACGTCAGAGCTATTATTAGGTTAGATATGATAAAACCTCCGTGTAAGCAATGTATCTTGAGTGTCTGTCACTCATTTTGTCATAATTATAGACTCCTATATTGTCATTATAATGCACTATGGCATACAATACCTGCGTTTTCCAGCGATTTACAGTGTGCCAATGTCCAGGGGTCAGAAAAAGACTTTGACCGCATATGAAGTAATCTGAATGTTTGTGATTGTTGCAGCTGGAGCTCATACCGTGACCCTGTCCTTCATCAGTATACAGCAGACAGCACAGCACTGATGATGGAAATAAACACTGCCTCTGCGGGACTTTTTGTTATGCTGGAGATTCAAAAAACATTCCTTTTGGGTACTGTTGCTCTCAAACAACCAGCTAATATTTGTTTGGTTTATCATTTATTACAAATTTAACTAGGCTTTTTGGTTTTCAGCAATTGGCTCCGAGTCTGGAGCTTTTTTGGGGGGGCGAGCCAAAAATGAAAATAAAGAAAGAGCAAGAACTTGTTGAGGCACAGCTTCACAGCTGTGAAAAATAACTGCCAGGGCCTTGGTTCTGCTACTGGTCTATAAGTTATAATCAGAACCCAGCTGCTTTGAATATGCGTTGAATAAGGTATGCTTCAGAAGACAAATCTAAACCCCGTAGCAACTTGCTGCGTGCTCGCAGGAGCTGTTTAGCACTTACTGCCGTGGGAGGCAGAGCTTTAGCCGACTTTGTTGGATCGGCGATAATGGCCTGCTGGCCTCTCCCAGATCCTGTTACACTGCTGGGGACACACAAGCTGCTCTCTATTTAGCAGCAGTCGTCTCTGCTGTAAGCCTAGACTGTAACAGAAGTGGTGGCCACTTCCTCTCACCTCAAAGTAAAAGTCAGGAGGAAGGAAGAAATGAACATTTTAGCCTTGATCCTACTGCAGTTTTATTTTCTATACATATAAGAAGAAGGAAAATAATACATCAAAAGTGCTGGAGTCGGTACACAGCACAAACGCTCTTTCACGAATTACTCTCATCAATCATTTGGTATTTTAACTGCGTCCTGTTGCTCTAAGATAATAGTTGTTCCCCAGCTTTGTTTTGAGTTAAGAGAGTTTTCCATGTGGCTGTCTGCAGATAACAGCATCAGTCCAGATGGTCCACCTTTGTAAACGATCTTCTCTGACAAGGCTCCAGACCATTTGTTCCCTCTCTGTTGATTGTTATTGCTCCATTGGCAAAAGCCTGCCCAAGCAGACATGCCTGTATGTGTGTGAAATTCACAAATACCACAATAAAAAAAAAAAAAAATTCTGACAACAACTCCTCTGTCTGTGCCGATGACCATGTGTCATAAATATGTGCTATATACACAGTCAGGCAATGTATCAGTATCAGTACGATGCATGCATCACAAATAGGTAAGGAAGCGATCCCTGTGTCTAGATTGAAACGCACTGCAAAGTAATAAGCAGCTCATGTCAGACTAAGGCTGGGTTAAGACAGGGATATTAAATTATCAAACCAGATCCAGTCTGCAAATTCTGGCCTCCTGCAGTGTGACAGTGGATGTCTTAATTTGTCATAAAAAATGGAAAGATCTGCAAATGTAGTCCGGAGAACACTAAATCATTAAGGTTTTCCATTTTCGGGATGTATATTGCAGGCTGAACTCTACAGGCAGGGCATTTCACAGACGGATATTTGTTTGGTTGTCAAAGGGAGGGAGAGAAAGCATGTAATTTTGCCTGTCAGACACCTACTGTAAGAAGCATGGTGAGATGCTGATTACATTTTCGTCTTCAATCCAGGCAGAAGAACACTTCCAGAAACCAAGGGGGACAATGAAAGGCTCACAATGTGCCCCTTACAGCGTGCAAAGAGACAGAATGGAAAGCAGAAGTTATGCGAACATGGTTATGTTGAAGTTAGCTGTATGGTAAAATCTACACAAAAGCTTGGATGTGATTAGCTGTGTTGCTCTGTGCTCAGGAGAAGGAACACACTGTGCAGGAGCAAGCTAAACTGCTGATTTAATAAAGAAACAATATGAATAGATGGTCTGGAGCAGAAGCACCTGTAATAATGACCGAGGGCTTAACACGTGCAAAACAATATAAACAAATATGTGAAAGAGCCCGAGCTGACTTCTATCCAGAGTCCACCTTATGGTTTGTTTTTTCTGAAGTTTAGAGTTTCCTCTGACCTCTGCTGCCGCAAATGCATGAAATAAAGCAAATACTCCACAAGTAAATAAAGTTCTCTCCTTTCTTTTGTTGTGTCAGATTTTGTGCCTCATATGAAAACATTTGGGGTATGAAACGTGGGGAATATTTCCCATCACATAACTGTTCACATACAAAATTAGCAGGCTGTGGTATTTTATTATGATACTGGGGAAAACAGCACTTGGCATGACCGGAATTACTACGACCCTGTGCAATGAACTTTCAGTCCTGTTGCCTTTTAAATGACTACTTTGAAGATGGGGACCGTCATTTGCTAACCTTAAAGTGACTTTGGTGCGTGGAGATGGCCATAGAATGTCAATGAGACAGTTAGCCTGCTATCTGTCTGCTATCAGTTTAAAATTAAAAGGACTCAAGCTGGTTTGTGATAATATAGTAATTAACTGTGAAAAATTCCAACCCCCCGAAATCACAAATCTTTTGCGGTTTCCTGAACATCTGTTGCCTTCTACATACACAGAAATTCACATTAACTCCTTGCATTCAGAGTCAAGCCAGAAACTTCATTAGACTAAAGTTTTCCTAACTGAAACTGTCCTGATAGACACTGGTTTACTTCTGTTTTGGGCCTTTCTGTTTTCTTCCTCTCACAGGTCCAGGTTGGGTCGGGCAGACTGGGGAGGAGATATTATCGGTTCTTCCTTGGCCTTAAAAAGCAGCCCAGGCTTCCAATCTTCATCTGCTTAGCTGAGTGGTAATCAGGCCTCTTCATGAGCTTTTTTGTGTAGAGTAATCTTGTGTGCCAATGTTGTTTTTGCCTCCTCTTCCAGTACGTTTCCCAGTCGGCCCGAAAAGCCGCTGCCATCATAACCTACTCACCTGTTTCGTCAAGCTGGTTCATTCTTGGACAGCTTCCCTTGGAGCTGCCTCGGCTCCATCACCTGCCTGCCCTTCCTCCTGTTACCTGCCTGAAGCAAACCAGTATGCTGGACCCAATAGCCATCTGTTTACAACCGATCCTGAACATTTATTTTCCCACTTTTGGGAAGTGCAATTTCACCCACCAGTTTTCCGCTGGATCTAACTCTCATCTCCTCCCTCTTTCTCTCTCTCTCTCAATGGATCACCTCCTGAGGCTCTGATTGCGCCCTGAAACTCGCCCATCATTGTTGTTCCCTCTGGAGAGTTTCTCAGTGCAGTTTTCCTGTGCTTTTGGTTTTAGCTTTTGTGGAAATAAAATTGTGAGTAGTGCACAGTTCAGCCTCAGCCAAGCTTGCACCTTGACAAAACAGTACTGCATTAAATAATCCGAAAACTTTAGGTTTTAAGTCAAATATTCGGCCATTTTC
Organism: Copadichromis virginalis; assembly: GCF_057382275.1. Classification (NCBI taxonomy): domain Eukaryota; kingdom Metazoa; phylum Chordata; class Actinopteri; order Cichliformes; family Cichlidae; genus Copadichromis; species Copadichromis virginalis. The sequence continues at coordinate 4,389,405 of NC_140632.1, read as the reverse complement.
ACAGATTGAACACAACATCATAGCTGAATAATTCAGTGGCACAGTAAATGCTTTGGTTCACACACACATCCTTTATTCCCATTGCATAAGGCAAATATGCCTGCTATTTGTGTGCACTATGGTTGGTCATTAGTGCTGCGCATTGCTCACTTGACCCAAGGGTACGTAATTTATTTCTGGAGCCACCCATCAAAAAGAGGTTGCCTCTTGTCACACTGACAAGCACCCAATCTAATCAGCCTAAATGATGATGGGGTGGACACGTGCTAATTAGCATCAGCAGTCTGAGAATGGTATGACAAAGGACACTGTGCTTGTCTGGCTTTGTTATTCTACTAACTTCTTGTGCAGGATTTGTGTCAGTAGTTGTAAATGTGCACATTGTACAAACGATTGTGCACTTTTCTCAGTCCGAATTTATTTATTTATTTACTTTTTACAAAAAAAAAACATGTATGAATCATCATGAGTAGCTGAAGCCCATGGGCAGGGTGGCATAAATTCATCAGAGGTCAGACAAGCTGCCCACACAGACACCCGCACACACACACACACTGCGACGAGCCAATGAACACAGCAACGTGCTCCAAATCTTAATGACAATCAGACAGAAATTCCAGCGCCGCTCAAAAACAATACGAGGTAACTCGAGCTGGAGTAGAAACAAGGGCTCAAAAGAGGCGTGCAAAGAAACAGCCTTTCCATCTGTAGCCCATTTCAAGCCAGTCTGTTGACAATGATTGCATTTGAGACCGACAATGTTCATCTGAGACGCAGAACTCTCCAGCAGCACAATGAAAGCACTTCTGAAGCTTTTTACTGACGTGTCATCATCAGCATCTCATCTCGCCCTGGCGAGTGTGTTTGTTTGCTGCAGTTTGGATTAATGAATGAATGCTTCTAAGGGAGCTCTTGAGTGAGACCAGATTAAGCAGCGCAAGCTTAAGCACAAAGCATAAAAATATCAAAACAACACAGTGAGCGTTGTGGGAGTTTTATAAGCGGCATGACCTGCAAGGTTAAAATTGAAAAGTTGACGGTAATATGAAATTCCTTTCACTTGTACTTCTTCCTTATTTTGCCTCCTCGTGCACAACCTTAGACAGAGAGCACTGCCACATCACTATCAGTGGTCATAATGATTTTCTCCGTGTATCTACAGCACTCAGTTACCTCACAGCATAAATGAGGGAGCTTCGTGTATCGCATTTAGCTTCGTGGTAAATGTCTCCAGATGTCTGCATATATTTACATTACAAAAATGCAGTTTATGAGCGTTTCTTTCGAGATGAAGTTAGCGGTTCAGTGAGCCTCACGAAACCTTCATCGTTTTGACAGACGGTGAAAGAAGTGTGAGAGAGAGATGTGAAGGAGTTGAAGGAGAAATGCTCAAGAAGCAAGCCCTGACAAGCGCTGTCCACTTAAAGCAACTGCTGTCTGGTGTTATCTGTGTTTCCCACTGACATCTTCCGCTGACCTCACATCACGTCTCTGCCCCTCTTCTGTTCATCTTTCTTTCTTTTTTTACACATTCTGCAGACTTTGCATTTTTTTAAAAACCCTCCTGCCTTCCTCTTATGACTATCCCATCTCCCTCTTTCTCTCCTTCCATCCTCTCCCCATCTCATCAACTCCTCAGACACTGTGTCTCACTGGTGCTCCCATTACATTGCCCAGGGTGCATCACCACTCCATCTCCCAGTAATGGATTTCCAATGCTTCGACCGTCTTACCTGTCATGTGGTCATGTCTCCTTGCTGGGTAGCATCACTCTGTAAGCTTTTTAGAAATGCATGAATACTCTCCGTGTTATTGTACTCGTTCTATCATCACTCACTGCCCACACAGAGCAGCAAAGCATGACCCCACATCTCGCTTCTCCCGCTGCACAGAATCAAGCTGATGAAGCGTCTCATCACAAGACTGACTGGATTCAAAAGCTATTTGAATCTGAGCTATAACGCAGGGATGTATTGTAAAGCAGCAGAGAAGGCGCATCATTGTTTTAATCATCACTTGTTAGGTGGGAAATGAAGTGCAAGAACTTAATATGGCTTTTTTTAACTGCACAACCATGTGCCAAATTCTGTGATAGTTGTGTGCCAGACTTTTAAAAAATGAATTTACAAATTCTTTGCTTATATTCAACGGCTTTCTCATTAGTTGCGAAATAGTCCATTTGGATACCAAATTAGGAAACCATCTATGCAATGTTACTGAATTCAAATCACGTTCGTCAGTCTTGTCAGTGTCATCTGATCTTCACTTCCTTACCTTCATCTTCAAATCACTGTCAAAAACTAAATGTGTTCAGACTGTGAACGCATTCGATCAGTTACACACAGACACATATATATACACACATAAATTAACAGTCACCTGAATGTGAGATCGGAAGTTTAAACAAGATAATTACAGTAATTACACCTCTGGCACTAAAGTACTGCCATATCTGCACATGCACGATTGCTCTATTGTTAAATATCAATCATTAGAAGAACCAGAACAAAGTTCAGCCCAATCCATAATAGAGTTTCTGTTAGATGGATGGAGACAGAGTGTGAATCATAGTCAGGTTCCCGCCCACACATGGCTTTCATTTCAGTGCAAAAATAAACTCTTCCAAAGCATATCATCAGCCAAGAAAGCACATTGGTCATTGTATTGCTGGAGTTTCCTTCACAGACAGTATAAGACACTGTGAATGTGCGAATTAGAGGCTTACCTTTGGCGTTTTCGCGCACTTTCCGTTTCTGGCATCTTTTATGTATGCTATATCCAGAAGGTCTGTATCCTGTAACCAAGAAGAAGCACAGCTAAATCATCATAAATGTCAACCAATTTCAAATTTAAAGGCTTTAAAGGCTGTTTAGGACACATTTTATGCCCGTGGAAGCTACTTTGATTCAAGGTGATGGCACACATTTCAGAGACGCTTTCCATTTTACAACCTGCCAGCTCTAAACAGTCACATGTGCTTAAGGACACACATTAACCTCAATATGGGATGTCACCTGGGAGTCATTCAGTGTAGACAGATGCTGCCCTGATGACACTCTGCTCCACAAAAGTGTCTAATTAAAACAAAAGTGAAATGTTCCCATATTGACTGATGACCTGACTAAATGAGTACTAGCTCTTTACAAACATACATAAACACTCCAAATTGCTTTTGGAGTGTTTCCTCATAAAATCTGACACAGGATTATCCAGAAATCCAAAAAGAGTTTTTATTTATTCATTTTTTACAACAGAAAATGTCATCATATGCATCATATTACTAAAAGATCTGCTGTCAAAGGGGGAAAAAAGGAGATAAGATGAAAAACTTCACACGTACACAACGTTCTGCTGCTGCATGGTGTTATGCCAGGGTCGGCAACCTGCGGCTCCGGAGCCGCATGTGGCTCTTTAGTCCTTATAGTGCGGCTCCGCGTGGTTTGGGAAAATAAATTAGAAGTATTTAGCTGAAGTGTATTTTATTTATGTTAGTTCTTTTTTAACTTGTAGTTCTAAATTGGAAGATTATTGTGATATTGAAATATAAAAATAAAATTATATTCTATTATTTTTTTCATCGCTCAAAATAAGCGTCACACTCGCGGAAGCCGGTGTACCCACCGAAACGCCGTGCATTTATCGAGACTTTCAACCCCAGGTAGGCCAATTATGGATCTTTGGATCCACATTATGTCAGCAGCTGTTCTCCACCGTGAACTATGTTAAAGACAAACACCGCTCACGCCTCACAGATGAAAGCTTACAGTCCTGCGTAAAGATAAAAGTGACTTCGTACAGCCCCGACTTGCAGACGCTGTGCGCAGAGGTTCAGGAGCAGAAGTCCCATTGTAAACATATCACGGCAGACCCGACGATGTTTGCATGAACATGCTTTTCAGCATCTCTATGTTGACCACTTTTCACACACGGTTTCTGTATGCATACAGCCGGCTGTAGCTTTTCAGCTCACAGCCCGACACACACCAACAACAACACAACAGCCGAGACGTAAGGCAGCGAGGCGTGATTGCGGGTGCCGCTCAGGTGCGTCCGCCTCCCCTGCAGCGGCGCTGCAGACCACGCCCCGCAGCACGCATTAACCAGGTAAAATACATATTTAGGCAGAATTTTGCAAATATCTATTTTTCATCTTTTAGCAGCATAGTGCTTTTTTTCCAATTACTTTTTAAAAGTCAGGTCAAGGCTCCAACAGCCCAAAGGCGATATAAGGGTGGCAGCTCACAACGGTTTTTGTTTGCTACATGGATCATTTTAGTTCAGCTGGGTGTCTTTCCTTTTGTTATATTTCTTTAAGAGTTCAAAATGTGTTAATTACACATGGATTGTAGCACTTCATGGATTTCATAAGCAGCACAGCTTAGTTGTTCACACAAAGCACAAAGGTAAAAAAACAATATATACAGTGTTATCTTCATTTTAGATGTCAAACAGTATTTGCGGCTCCCAGTGTTTTCTTTTGCGTGGAACCAAATGGCTCTTTGGGTCTTAAAGGTTGCTGACCCCTGTGTTATGCAACAGCTAAGCATGTCTAAGCTGCATGAATGGCATTCAGCAGGCAAAGAAACACAATAGTAGTACCCTGACGAATCAGCCCTGAATATCACCACAGCTGTTATTCTATCACTGTCAGTGTTAATCCAAACAAAACCTGAACCTGATTCATTATTAATCCAGCAGCGTCTCAACCCATGTCAGAGCTCCTTGTTTCATCATATTTCAACATTTCACATCAAACTGCTTTAATCCAGAGGCAAAGCAGGACCGGATTTAAGGCAGGGGTGCAGAAAATGTAAATTTCTTTTAAATTTTTTTACTAAAACTGAAACCGGGTGATTCTGAAAAAATCCTGTTGATGAGCTCTCCGTCCAGCTAGCAAGCCAACCATAGCAAAGGCATCTGATTGCAGTATGGACACACACCCACATACAGCATGCATCTATCAACCTGTGTGCATCCATGCAACCATCGCTCCTTCAACAAGCTCTGTTTCATGCTTATTTGCAAAGCTTTAGCCCCTTAATCAGCCTGTAATGCATTTAGCAATGAGCAGACACAAGATGCAATAGCACAGAAGGCCCTTGGTGCCTTCCCTTAGTCACCACATCCCTTATCCCTGCATTTCGTTCCCTTGTACCTGTGACATGTGCAATGACAATAAAGTTGAATTCTATTCTATCAGTCTGGATTATCACACCCTCAATCTCTCTGAGAGAGAGCCAGGACATGAGGTGGAAAATTAACCAGAGTGAACTGTGTGTCCACTCAGCATTATCTGGGGAGACAAAAGGCAATGGGGGCTTGACTCGATCTCCAGCCACAACACTGATATCTGACAATCTCAGATACTCAAAGCTTGGTGGAAAATTGCACCTGGCCAGTGCTCCTTGCAAAACACATACCCACCTTAAGTCCCACCATGAGTATTTTGCATTTAAATATACTTGTTGCTATACGGAGATCGCGGATTATTTTGTTTAAAGGCATATTTCACTCAGGCAAAGCTGAGTAAGATAGCAATTAGATTAGCACTGCAAATTGTTAGCAGGCTAAATATTTAAATTTAAAAATATTGCCACAGCAGAAATTAAAGTACTCTGTTTTACTGCAGTCCACCAGGACAAGTTATTCCTTTTCTGCAGTTCACATAGCATCAATTAGGCGGTCTTTGCTTGCACAGAGAGAGCCTCTGAGTCAAAGGTTAACGCCTACATTGGGTCTGGAAATGCCTGCCTTTGAAGTCTCTTTAGAGTGCTGGCGCTCCACATGGGGGCCTGGTGGAACAGTGGGCTTCAGGAAGTAGCTTGCTGATTCTCGCGGGGTACTTTTTGGTGCCCCTCTGGCTCCGCACAGTTAGCAGAGATCTAAGGTGGATAAGCGGCAAAGTGTTAACCTACAGTACAGAGACGACTCATTAAAAATAAACTGCCTGTACGGGCGACGAGCTGCTCGTGAAGACGAAACGTGTGTACATCTAAAAGCTTCAGTGGGCAGAGGCTCAGTCATTGCTCAGATGTAAATAAAATCTGATGCCAGTGACAGTTTATTAATAATGAGCTGGATTTATAACTGCAGATGCGGCACAGTTAGTTAATTAAAGCACTTTATTTCAGTTGAGCAGTCCAGCTATTAGTTCTCCTGTTTAATGTCTCTCATTTATTTTCTATGACATATGTTCTTTATCTGTTCTTTTCTGTCATGTCTTAATTTATCACTCTCTGTCTCTCACTCTGTCTTTCCCTCTATTCTTTGCCTCGCTCCCCAACCTCACCGCTTTTTTGCGAGTATCACAGCAGCGAGCACGGATCCAAAGCCTATTAAAATCCACGGCACGTCCAGGAACCAAGCAGGGCCAGCGGGAAAGAAACTACAGAAATTAATGAACATGCTTAACCTGCACTGGCCCCGAGCCCTGTTTTCTGTGCCTGTTTGTCTGTCTCTGCTGTGGAGCTACTGTTTACAACACGCTGCCTTCCTTTTAAAATTAAGAAGTGAGCGCTAATGGTGTTTTTTGTTGTTTTGTTTTTTCAAATATGAAACTTTGTAGGAAATTCAAAATTCAGCTGGTGCTCATTTTGTTGTCAAATGCTGCCGGCGCTTTGTATATGTAATATATACGCCATGTTTTCATGGGAAGACTTTTCACATGCGTGTGGAATGTGATACAATTGACTCAAGGCAAGACCGGGAAGAAAAGTCTGCTACAAAGTGCTTTGAATAAAACAGTCTTTTTTTTGAATATCTACAAAGGGGCTGGCAGCGTCAGAACATGGTGGGTGGTTGTATAACAAAGTAACAAAGACTTCTGTTGCCCTTTGAAGCAACGCGTTTCCCCAGCTCGACTGGTACAAGCAAATGGAGGGATGTGCTGATGAGAAGAAAAAAAAGGAAGAAAGGTTAAGGAAACATGGGATAGAAGGCAGACACTGAGACAAGGATAAGTGGAAGTGGGGAGACTGACAGCCACAGCTCATTTACCAACAGCATGCTTGATAGCCTCCAGGGTTCAAAATGGATGCGCACTCCACAGGGCTCAGGGCCTCTGCTGAGCAACGGAGACAAGGAGCAAAAGGAGTGAGGGCAGGAGGGAGTGACAGATGAATACACTCAGATCAAATTAAGGAGCTGGACTGTTCTGTACCAGGACTAGTCAGTGTGGGAAAAGCATACAAGACAGTCACACTTGCTGCTGTTCTGAATCCCATATTTTATCTGCTTTATAATAACAGCAATACATGTAAAACTGTTCACTTCTATCTATTTAAAAATTAAGCAAATCAAAAAGAGCTAAAAGAGACCATCAGTCTACTAACAAGCACTTGATGGTTAATTTCATCTTGTCGTGTTTTGTCTATTTCGCTGCATGTGCATGTCTTGAAACAAGCTGCCACCCAGTCAGATTCGGTTTGTTTCGTGAACTGCTGATTTGCTCAGTCTAAGTGAAATAAGGTCACACAGGCTGTATAACAAGTCAGGGCAGTCCCTAACCCATTGATGCCATCTCTTGGACTGAAATAAGCTCTTGCAAACGCAATACCAAGGCTGCGTCTGGACATGTCAATAAAATACACATGCACATACAAGAATGTGCAAGAAAAACATAATGAATTTTAACACTGTGCAGAGCTATAGAGCCCTTGCATAACCAATTACACTGTTGCAATCGCTATACAGTGTTGTCTGAGTGTTTGATGGCCCACTGACTCGAGGTCAAAGGATTCTCGGCACAGATGTGAAAAACAGAGCTATTACCCAAAAGGAACAAAACACACTAAAGCTCTGCAGGTGCTGAGCCTGTCCCTGTAAGTGGCCCTCCAGTGACTCTCGGCTGGCAGGAAACACATACTGTTACGAGGGAAAATGGTTTGTGGAGAGCTCAGCTTGAACTTGGTTGAGAGTGGCATCCACTTTGCCGCTCTACTCTTGGGTTCCTATAGTGCAGTTCTAACAACCCAACAGTGATAAAGTCACAAACCTCCTCACCTGAAGTGGCTGACTAGAGAGACGGAGAGAGAAAGAGAAAGCTACAAGCAAGCAGACCGAAGAGCTGAGGGCTTGAAAGTCCTTTTTTTGGTAGGTTTTGCATGAAAATTTGCATTCAGGCATAACGGAAAACGGAACTAGCTTTCAGCGCTCTAAGAAGGCTTAGTATTTACAACTCACAGGATAATTGAAATCATTCCATGGATTAAATGATTTGTTAGGCAGTATAAAGAAAAGAGGGACAGCAAATGCAGGAGAGACATCAGGTATGGCATGAGGCAAAGGCCTTGAGCAGAACTGCACTCTGCATGAGGGCATATTTAAACTGAGCAACTAATTCACTCTGGTTTTCATCTGTCTAACATGTCCCCTCCCTCGAGAAGCCTGGCCCTCACTCTATTCATCTGCAATTAAAAGATAAATACCCAAATAAATAAATAAATAAATCCTGGAAATATAAATCTATGGTCTGCCAACTACTTTCTATTTAGAATTTTTTAAGTTAAATAAACCTAAACCCACCACTGATATTCATTCTTCCTCAAGCTCTCAGTGCCCACAAAGGTAAAAATCTGTATAAATGTGAAAAAAACTTAAGTCTGCACTGTAGATCTGAACAAACTGGTTTTAAATATGCATGAGTTCAGGAAGGTCATAAATCCAGTTTTTATGTGGAATTAAATGGACTCGTCCAGTGCCTGCACATAGAACTGTTTCTCTAACCTCTAGCACGGCACAAATCTGCATTTTCCAAAGGGCACAGTCCTCTATCTCAGAGAACAGACGTATGTGGGGTGCTGGTCCTGAGATTTCATGCAGGCATTTCTACTAGCAGAAATGGCAACCTGTCAGAAGAACGGCTAGGGAAAAAAATGAGACTGACACACTCCCATGAAGTCTAAAGCATTTTATTGGAGTGGCATTTAATGTTCTTTTATTATAAAAGTCACTTTTTGTTGTATTTTTTTTTTATCTTTCCACTGTTCTTGCAACAAATTAAATCATGCCTGTTCAAACACCTGCTTTCTAGATTTGATATCAAATGATAAGTTGAAAAAGAATATGAGAACCCATCACTCTGGGGACAACAGATCGTATTTTGGGGCTTCTAGTGTGTGTAAATGACAGCTATCTGTAAAAAGCTTCTATCCACCCATCCACTGATCATTGTTTAAAGAGCGCATGTTAATATAAGCAAATATTAATGAGAAAATAGCAGAGGGCACTTTTTTTGTTTTTGGTCTGAATGGATTGTTTACTTACATCCATCCAAAGAGCGCTTAAATGTGATTGGTCAACGGTACTCAAATTACAAGCAAAAGACATATTACTGTTCCGACACATACAGAATCTAAGGCCTGTTCATTCAGCCTGTGCATGTTTTTATGTCTTGAAATGATTGCTTTCCCTTTACAAGACAAAAGACACTTCAGAGGTGACATGAAATGAGAACAAAGAGATGAGGACAGGACATGCAAAAATGGGGGGACTGTGATTCCAGCATCATCAACTCTTACCCAGTGGGAAACACACACACACACACACACACACACACACACACACACACACACACACACACACACACACACACACACACACACACACACAGTCTACAGTCCTTTTGTATTCCTTTTTTCTAAAAGGAAATTGATGGCTGAACAGGCATAGAGAATTTTGTTCACACTCACCAGCATCTAGCCACCCACTGTAGGTTCTGATTAAGCCATTCTTGCTTATGTATTTAATTATTTTCCTTTGTCTGATTTCTGTATTGAAGTAATGCTCTGGAGCTAGAACGCGTTCGGTTTTATTAATTTCCTACTTTTTTCGACTTCTATTTCTCATCTTGTCACATTGTATTTGAAATTTTGTCAAAAAAAGCACTTAAAAAAATCTTACATACAAACCAAACAGGACAGCAACTCGGAAAAGACATATCCAGAAGTGAATGTAGTGAGCATAATGTGCGTCTATACACACACAGCCACACACACATATCTAAAAATACATAAATAAAAGAGGGGGGGGGGGGGGGGGGAGAGATGTAACCAAGCATATCTAATGAGAAGTTTAACAAATGTTGGTAGAGCAGGTTATTATTTTGACTTCTTAAGTTCTGAAACACTCCCAGACCCCATCGGAGAGAGCCAGTCCAAAACATGGCAATCACCAAAAACAGTAGCCCCCAGACCCTGAGGAGAGAGCCTGTTTATCAGACCATTGGTTAATTCATTTTTATTTTTATTTGCATGTTTATTTATTCATTTATTAAGCATATTTATAACACTGACCTGCCAAAAGTGCCTATCCTACCTATCCGCCTCTAACAGACTTATTAGCTTGGTCTGGGTTCTAATCAAGGTCTGCCAATTTAATAGGGCAGAGAGACAAGGATTAAAAGAAAAAAGCCAAAACAACAACAACAACAAAAAACAACTTAATATTGCTCTCAGAACACCCCTGACCTCAGTCAAGCACTTTTGGACCCAGATCACTGAACAGTTTTCTTACTTGCTGGGCTGTCACATCCCAGTATCTCCATAACTGTGCATCCTAGATCAGCAGTCCCCAACCCCCGGGCCACAGACCGGTACCGGTCCATGAGTCGTTTGGTACCGGGCCGTGAGAGTTGAGGCTCAGGTGTCAAATTTATGGTTTTCGGGGTTTTATTGGTTTTTAGCGTTATTTTTTAATCATTTTTATTGTTAATCCGGTTACCCTAAACCGATCCGTCACGCAAAAAAGGTTGGGGACCGCTGTCCTAGATGACTTGTCATCTTTTCATCTACATGTTCCCAATGCCAGCGTTCTCCTTACAGCCCTAACTATGGTCAAAAGGTCATATTTTTAAACTGGAAATAAAAAATAGGATAAACATTGTCCAATGCAATGTGCGTATAATATTCCAAGCCCTCAACTAATCTACATATTATCATTATGATTATTATGGGGAATAGAATATCCTTGTACATGTACAGCGACAATGTGTATGTAAGTGTATATATGTTGCCTTATATATGAGGATATATGTATTTATATAGGTATGTGTGTATATCACTAAAAAAGCACTTTTTTGATTCCTAAAGCTCTTTTAAAAAAATGTAGGTAGACTTTGGAAAAAAGCAGGCCACATATTGTGGACAATGTGGAAACAAGCTGAAAAGATTGAATGTGGGATGCTCAAGTTGAAATTCAATTATACAATTATGGTCAAGTGAAAAATAGAATTTTAAATGTCATTTCTAGCAGGGTGATAAAGTACAAGTAGAACCTGTTCATAGTTTTTGGTCAGATAGATGGAAAGAGGAGACAGGGATTAGAGGTCAGATGGAACGATGGGGAAAAAAAATAAATGCTTGGGAGAAAAGAGCGAGGGAGGAGCGGCTATGTGGGCAACAACAGAGATGTATGGCTGCGGCTGATAGTGGTTATCAGCAGCCGACACGCTCCACAAAACAACCATTGCAGAGATAAAGGCAGCAGGAGGTTGTGCTATAGATCAGCGCACATATTCAACCTCACACGTGTCAAATGATGCGCACAAACGTAACACTCTAGCCATTAACACTTAAGCTTGTACATACTGTATGCATGCACCAGCTCTAGTTTATCTCTGTCATCAATCTGCAGCATCTGCAGCGTTCAGTCATTGCGAACACTCGGTGTATTAATGTGAACAGCTCTTCGGCTCATACTGGTCACCGATTTCCTGGGAGCGTGCTCAGCCAACCAAATTCTGGGCACACATACGCAGACGGATGGAGTGCAGCGAGGGGTACTGGAGGGAGTTAAGTCCTCTCAGACAGATGCAGAACAGACTAGCATAACAAAGAAAGCAAAGCCGCTTCTCTCATCTGTCCATCACACCCTGTTGTTCTCTTATCTTAGTTATCATTCCAGCTGGATTTTTGCTGCAGCCCCCACCACCCCCCGATTCCCTTTCTTAGTCTGTCTTCTCTTGTCCAGCTCTGCGGCTGTCTTGGACAAGTGCCTTTCCTTTCACTCACCTCACCTGGAAATCTGCCTCACTGGCTCTTCCCTCCTCCCCCCCTTGCCTCCCTTTTGTGTGCTTGGATCTTAACAGCAGTTGTCATGTCTATGGATGACTGTTCACATCTTGTCATGTCTGAAACCCCACTGACACACACATGCTAACACACCACCCACCTCTCTCATCCTCCTTATTTTTCTATCCTTACCCCTCCGTGCCATTTAATTCTTCTCTTTTATGTGTCTGGCATCCTCCAGGCAAACTCTGGATGGCTCTTATCTGTTGCAGTTGAACATCTGAGATCCACCCCAGAGCAGAGAGCGCCGGGATGCATAAATGCACACACACACATACAGTGCACGCACACAGAGACACAGACAAATACATCAAATCCCCAGAAAGGATCAATTAAGGTAATTAAAGTGCAGATAAGGCACAAACAGAGACACTGAAGTATACATGCACATGCAGACTAAGTCAGACACACACTACATTACACTTGTACAACTACAAAATGCTTGTCAATGTCTCAGCTTTCTTTCTGTTCAGTTCAATATAAAGTCTCCTCTGGACATCTGTGCATTAAAACCTCACATCCTTCTTCTGTCTGAATATTCAGTCCACTACGTGTCTGCAGGTTATAACGCTAACACAAATGAAATTCTGGCATTCTGAAAATGAGTAAAAGGTACATTCAACCTCGAGTCTATGGACTGAGACTGTGTCTGTGTGTGCTTGTGCAGGGTTTCTTCAGTGAAGTTCTTTGATAATCAACGCTGCTGGCACACAGAACACAGTTCTGGCCTTCATCTTTCACATCAACTCATTTGGACACCTCTTAAGTGCAAACCATAACCCCTTTGAAGTCAGGACAAAGCAGGCGGGTAAGAGAAATGCATTTCTCACTTTCTTTCTGCAGGCGAACCTTTCTGTCTTTGCCTCTGCTTCTTCAAGATCCTTTCTTGAGCAATCTGCAGTTATCTTTTCTTTCCTGCCACACCTGCTTTTTGGTCAAACTTGAGCACAAAAACTACAAGTAAATGCTAACTACTAAAAGAGCCACTGGGTTTTCATGGAGAACTATAAAGTTTCCTTAATATGATTTACTCTTAGACCCATGAACCTGATTTTAGTTTAGTTAGTTTTGCATGTTAGCATGCTAACATGGTTGAGACTGATGGGAATGCTGGAGTTCTGCCTCTATTTTTCACAAACCAAAATCCTGGGCAAACTGAAATATTAGCTAGATTGTGGAATCGCTCAGCTTAATAAGATTGATCGTCTGGGGGCCACAAAGGTCTTTACCAATCCATCACACAGCTATCAATAACTGTCAAGTAGAAAATTGTGCAATCTCAGCATGGTGATGGTATAGGAGTTGAAGCATTACCAAAGTCAGGAGGCTTCCTGTTTAAGGCCATTATTAAGTGTACAGTAGCCTATTTAACTTCAGTCCATCCATACAGACCTCGGCAGTGTACAGCCCCTGGGGCACATCCGGATCCTACGTTGTCCCAGTGGGAGGTCAATGGGAAATGTATAATAATGTCAATAATGTGAAATAACAATATAACAATAACAATATAACTTTGTTGCTTTTATTTTTAAATCCACTGCTATTTTTTTTTATTTATGTGCATAAAAACTGTAAATATTGTTTGGAATTGAATTTTTAACAGAACACGGACTTCAAAGTATTTATTTAGTGAAGTCAATGTAATGTAGTCTGCGGGATAACGAAAGAGGAGCTGACAGCAATGAGCTCAGTCAAATGACACAGAGTGGAGTCACAGCAAGCTTGGATAAGCTGGGGCTAAAATGGAAACAAAACAGGACTATTGATTGAATACGGAAAAATATTGGTGTTTCTACTACTCCCATTTCACATTTTCATTGTCTAATTGTAACATCCACTCTTGCCAAAAGCAGCTTATAAAGAAATACAATACTGAGCAAAATTAAGTTTAGCTTACTGGTGTGGTCTTGAAAAACAGCCCCAGTTTCTTAATTGCTCATCTCTGATCCAACATGACATTTCAGTCTGGACCAAACGGACTGTCCAACAGACAGAGAGGCGTTGCCTTCCTTTGAGTCTCTCGCCTGTGAAAATCTAAACTGTTCTTTTTGGTGGGAAAACTATTAATTACCAACAGAAACATGTACCAAATTCTTGATATATATTTTCAAATATTAAAATATATTATATTGTTGTTCATGCAAGGTGGTCTGTGATTGGCTGCTACAGCCACAAGGCTTAGTGGAAGGTAAACTGGCGTACAGTAGGAACCTGTTCCTGTGTAACCTGCTCCTGGTTAGGATTTGGGACACAGACTCCCTCTCTACTTTAAGATTAGGCTTAAAACTTGATAAAACCTTTATTTAGGGCTGGATCATGTGACTCTGAAATATTCCCATGTTATGCTGCAAGAAGCTCAGGCCACTAAGGAATTTCTGAGAGTTCACTTAACATTACTTCTCCACTTTTCATTCTCCATAAGCCACTACCGCATGTCCTCAACTGTTGTCTTTTCTTTCCTGTAGTGTGTTTTTTCCCTCATTCTTTCTGTGCTCTCTTTGTTTTCTCTTATCTTCTCCTCCATTCCTAACCAGTCTACCAACAGTACATGGCTGCCCCCTCCTGAGCCTGGTTCTGCTGGAGAGTTCTTCCTGTTAAAAGGCAGTTCTTCCTTCCCACTGTCACCAAGTGCTTGCTCATAGGGGACCATCTGATTGTTGGGGTTTTCTGTCTAATACTGAACTTTACATTAAAATATAAACCAACTTGACGTGACTGTTGCTGTGAATTGTTGCTACATCAATAAAAATGAATTAAAATGAACTGCACTGAACAAAACAAGTCGCACCTGTGTCATGATACAGGCTTTCCTGTGCCTTTACGTGATAACTTTCACGACAACCTTTCTTTAACTTCTAAACTTTCTTTCATCTCTCAGAATGAATGATTCCTGTTTAACTCAAATATCAATAGTGACATAGTGACTTCAGTTTAACTGTGTCTTAATAACAAAGACAGTATTTCTAATGTACAAAACATTTTAATCAGCCAACAAATTAGTCTACCCTGTCAGCCCTGCCTGTGCATCAGGCCCTATTGTCAGCCCACTGCTAAGTGCCGTTTTATCCCCTTTCCTGTCAGAGGAACCACAGGCAATTATGTGTGTTTGTCAACAGGTCCTTATACTGTTGGATACAAATAACAGAGCAAAGCCACAGACGCAAACAGATAATCATCAGTGGAACACAATGAGGCTGGAAAGAGGAGAAAATCTGCCCGAAAGGGTTTACCGCCACCCTGACTTCAGCTGTCTGCTAATGTACTGCTGAAAACTAATTCTCCCTGTCCCTCTCCTCTCCTCTTCTAATGAGCCAGGTGTTGTTTCTCTCCCTTCTGCCATGTCACTCTCTCGAGGAAGCCCTTCAGAGAGGAGCTGGTATTTTAAGTATGAAAGACTGCTGCGCTTCTTTTCTTAACCCAGAGCATCTAGAAGCTGTTTAAATTTGATACCTTCATATCATTCCGCCAAATTGAATTGACTTTAGTGGGGAAAGAAAAGCGAGTGACCCACATTTGTGACACACTTAGTTACTCGAGCGGAAATGGAACAGCGCAAGCAAAAGGGGGGGAGTCCGTGAAAATTTTAGGGATGGACAACGAAGTGAGTGTTTGACAGAAAACATTCAAAATTCTCTCTATTTAACAGTCAAGAAAAACCGAGGTGACAGTTCACATCTGCACCGGAACCAATAAATAACAGTGTGATAGTGGATAAAATGCACCAATAGGAACTACGCAAGTCGCAGCGGGTTACGGATGGGTTTAATGTGGTCTCTTGAGGTACATATTGTTCTTTTGTACTTTATTTGGCTTTGACAAGCTTATTTTTCTCCGAACTTTTATTCTGTTTGGAAATTTGTCTACGTAGAGATGTTAATAATGTGCAATAAAGGCCAAAATTAGTCCCTCAGTGTGCTAGTAATAAGCTTTCTGGCATGAACATTTGGAAATGAAGAGACAGAAGCTAGATAATTGCTACAAAGTACAAAGGAATTCAAATGAAAAACAGCAGGGTAGCATGAAAACCCAGAACCCCCTAGCTGGTGTGAATTAGAGGTCTCTTAAACATTACAAGCTCATCTAATGCAATGAATGCAATTAGTTTCAATCAATAATACAAAGAAAAATCTATTTAAGGGGTGCAGATCTAAAGATTTGAGGCTTCGGAGAGTAAACGCAAGACATGCAGCCCTTCCTCAACATGGCTTGTAAATGATTACCGAGGCCATCTGACAAACTCTTCGCTGTCTGTGATTATCTGTACTTACCATGCCAGCGAACACTCTACATCTGTATCTTAGAAATGGAGTTAAAACTGATTCTTTCCACTTATCCACTTAAGCAACTGGTCATTATGTGCAGGAAGCACTGGAAGTTGTTTGAAAGCAAAAAGCATATAATTGCCTCATTAACAAATGGGACATGAGTGTAAGCCATCCGTTGCCCCTGATTCTTGTAGCAAAATGCACTTTATTAAGGCCTTTCAGTGAAATATTAGTTAAGAGAGAGGAGGACAGAAGCGGGGAAAAGTAGAGAAGAAAACTCTGCTTATGTGCAGCGTTTAGACGTAAGAAGCTATGAGATCTGCACTGAGGATAAAGTGAATTTTGAAGGGCACGGCATCTACATTAAATCCTCGCGGAATTAGATTATCATACATTTATATACATGATGTCAAGCGATTAGTTGATGTAAAACCTCACAAACTTCATGCGTGCCTTTATGCAAGAACAACACATTAATTAACGAAACAAGTCAGGTTTTTCTGTCATCACGATTCCTGAGTTATTAATAATCCTCCTCCTTACAGTCACGTCTACAGTTTATCGGATGGGCAAACAAACTGAATGTTTGAATGTGTATTTTCTGAAGTCCTAAATTGCAAATCTGAAAATGTTAAATAATTATTGTTTTTTCTGACATGAATACATATTTGTATTTGTGATAATGCTACAAGGCAAAGAGGAGTTTTGTCCTTTGACTGTATTTTCTCTCAATTTTAACATCTTCTGTTGATGAATTTACCTTCAAGATTAAGTAGTTGTGTGCCTTTAAAAATTCGCTTCGAGCATCACATGTTTGGAATATATTAATAAGTGACTGGGGAGCCCAAAGAAAAATTAAAGCTATGTGATTGGCAAGAGGCATCCATCTATCCATTCATTTTCTTCCACTTATCCGATTCAGGGTCATGGGGGAGTCCACTTGGACCCTAGCTGTCATATACACCCTAGGTAAGTCATCAGGCTGCCACAGGGCTAACACAGAGAGACAGAAAGCCACTAACACTCACATTCAGACCTACAGTCAATTTAGAATCATGGCTATAGACTTCTTATTGTTATTTTAATATACTGAAATAGTTTTATGGCAGCTTTTGAATTTATTCTTTGAACAAACCACAAAAGAGCAGTAACAATAGGTATTCTACTAATGACTCTTCCACTAAGGCTTTGCCTTTTTGCCAATCTTACAACAATCTTCAGAGGCAGAATAGAGCCATTTAAAATGTGCAGATCATTATTCTTTTAATTTAAGGTCTCCTCCTTTTGGTCTCTGTATCAGTGCAGATGAAAAGAGAAGATCAAGAGAATAGGAGAACATCATTCCCAGACAAACGCCTGATCCAAACGGTGCTGTCAGAAACCAAAATTTGCAAAGAGCAAAGTTAAATGGTTGGCAGAAATAACTTTTATTCTCACTATTTGAAAACAATGAAAGACCCATACAGTCATTTCTTTGTTACGCCAACACGACAACAAACCGATGGGCAACATGAGGCCTTGCTCTTCGAAGCACGGAATGAAAACAGGAAGGAAATGTGTTCTCTTACTGAGAGCTTGTCTACAGTGGGACCTCAAAGTCTATTGGCTGAATGCCTTTATTTGAAAGGGCTCCCTGAGGAAAGCAGCCACCTGGCTTGGAACACTGATGGCAGTCATATCACAGCAGCAGGGGGGTTTTGAGTACTTTGCAGTATCAAAAAACAAGCTGCATGGATTGGATTGTCATGGCAACTGGGCTGGGTTAGTGTTTGAAGTGGAAGGAAGAGAAACACAGAAGAAAAAAGAAAGATAGAGAGAGAGAGAGAGTTAGTGTGTCTACAATTACAGGCCTCACGAGTGTAAAATGTTGCTTCATTAGAAGTAACAGTGTAACATCTAAGCTATAGGTTCTCGGATGTGAGCGATTTAGCATAATTAAACCCATCATGGTCAGTTATTGAGAAATTTAAGTCGTCCCGTATCATTCTACACCAAACAAAAGGGGTCTAAGAGCTACTGCAGCCGACTGTAAGCTCTGACCACACGACATACAGAACAACATGCACGCCATGGTTCTCCATGCTTTTTATTGACCAGTCCCGCAAAAGTCAATGTCCATCTGTAATCTGATTACAAAACGCTCTACTACTGACAAATCTGAATTTATGCCAATAACAGATAATCTATGCCCAGAGTTTCTCAGCTCACTCCCATTCAAATTAGTGACTACATCTTTTATCTATCTTGGCCTTAAGATCTCTAAAAATCCCAAACTCCTCAATAAATTTAATTTCTTGGAAATGCTGGACAAGCTCAAAGACGATATTAGGAAATGGAAACTGCTTCCTCTGTCTTTGATCGGTCGAATAAATGCAGTTAGAATGGTGTCTTTGCCACGATTTTTATATCTTTTTCAAAACCTTCTTATTTATTTGCCACTTAAATTTTTTAAGCAGCTTGATTCATTGATTCTTTCATTGATTTGGGCAGGAAAACCCCCTCGGATATCCAAGGCTCATCTTCAAAAAAATACTTCCAGTGGGGGGGTTGGGTTTCCCTGTCTTTAGACATTATTACTGGGCGGCAAATTCAAGAGCTCTATTGCACTGGCAGTGAGGTTCGCCTACTGATTATTGTTATGATAAGCTTCCAATCTGGCTCCAGGTAGAGGCAGCAACAGTATCTGAAGCCTCATTACCGGTCTTATTGTTTTCTAACACGGGTTCTTCTAATAATTCGATCAGTCGTAATTTTGTTGTTAAAAGTCAAATTAGGAAATCTCATAAACCACCTGACTTCTCAGTAAGAATGCCAATAATACATAACTACTTGTTTAAACCAGGTAAAATGGAAAGGGTGTTTTTAGAATGGGGGGGGGAGAGAAGGGATTGAAATGCATTGAGGACTCATATATATATAGATGATATATTTGTGTCTTTCCTTCAACTTCAGCAAAAGTTTCAGTTACCTCAATCACATTTTTTTCATTATCTTCAAATAAGGAATTTTGTTCAACGAAACTTTTCAGACTTTCCACTGAAGCCACTAAGTCATACTTACTTTGATATAATTCGGAAAGAAGATTTTAAACATCTGATATCTCAGTTTGTGAAGTGCTTTACAATCCCAGTTGATTCTGATCAAATTAAGAATACATGAGCTGAAGACTTCGGTGTTCCTCTGGTCAAACTGTTTGTCCAATATTCAGAAAGGCTCAATAAACGCCAGATATAAACTAATCCAGTTTAAAGTCATTCACAGATTACATTTTTCTAAACTTAAACTTAACCAGATCTATAATTCTGTATCCCCCTTATGTGATAGATGTAATATCGGTGAAGGTTTCCTTGCACATCTATTTTGGCATTGCTCTGTCTTGAAAACTTTTTGGAGCCAGATTTTTACGTGGTTTTCAAACCAATTTAGGAAAAAAGTACCGTTTGATGGTACACTGGCTATACTTGGATCATTTGCATCAATCAAATCTTTTTCCTTTTCACAAAAACATTTAATTACAATGGGTATGCTGGCTGCAAAGAAACTTATACAGTGACGGTCTTCTTCAACCCCGTGTTTTAAAAGGTAGCTTAATGAGATGGTGTCTGTGGCCAGGGTGGAACAGATAAGATTTGATAGAAAGGGGAAACTGGTGAGTTTTTGTACGATTTGGCAACCATTTCTAGAATTCTTAAAAATTAACTGATCCTAATTCATGCCCCACACTTCGCGTGAATTTTCTTATTTTATTTCATTTTATTTTACTCTTTATTTAGTTAATATTGTTATAATTTTTCATTCCTCTTTTTTCTCCTTCTTTTTCTTTTTTTTCATGCTTATAAGTTCACAAATGCTAAATGTAGTAATTGTCCTCAATTGAATCTGTATAAGCATGCTGTGTTTAATTTAAAAGCAAAAAATAAAATAATAATAGAAACGCTCTACTGGGCTACTGTATGTAGAATCACTCACATCGATGTCCATTTAGCTAAAGGAGGAAGAAAAAATCTCTTTTATGCAAGTTGTACTCAACAGCATTTATCTCCATATTTGAGGGAACATAATTGCTTAGATATGGGTGGATCAGCTGAGTTAACACATTTACGTTTTCTTTTGTTCACCTGTTTTATTTCTAAGTAGGTCAAATTAAGAGAAAAAGAGCGACTCTACATAACATGCAGAACAATTACATCCAAGCACTCCTGCCCTGGTTTAAAAAAAGCCCCGTATCATCTAGGAATAAACAATAAGCCCATGCTTTACATGAGTAAAGGCTTTAGTATCCTTAACCCCCCCCCCCCCCCCCCCCCAAAAAAAACAACAAAAATGTGTGATATGTCATATACAGTGAGCAGCGTAGTCTCAAAGCAAAATGTATAATAGCTACATTAGTCCACAGTGACAAAGCCAGTACCACAAACCCTGCCTGTGTCATGTTTTTATGAGCCAAAATATATCCACTAGTTTTTTTGTTGCTTAAACCAAACATTTTAAAAATGAAGCTAAACATCAACAAAAAGGCAACGTTGTTTTTTTAAAGTAAACCAGCTTGTGTAAAATTCATGTTTTGCACTTCGGACCAGCTACTACACACTTTTCTCGGAGACTTTCCTAAACAAAAATGATGAAGTTAAGCAGTCAGTGCATTCCTCTCTTAAAATATTTCCTAGCATTCTTTACACACCTACACATTCATCATTTTTTCAGTAGATAACTGAGTGCAACACCATGCACACCTTTCCCATTCCTCTGAAAGCCTGTGCTTTGAGTGTGACCGATCTTACACATTCAGACGAGGTCAGAATAATAATTGCTGGAACAATAAAAAACAACAATAATACAAAATGCAACAAAAATAAAAATAATGATTAGAAATTATACACTGTATAATTACACTCTGTGTATAATTACACAGTCTAACTGTTTTTGCTGCCTTAATAAGAGGCAGAGAAACAAGGATAAATACAGTACGCAGTCATTTTTCTGACACTACATGCTTCTTTTTGACACTAGTGAACCACACAGGGACTTAACTGTCTGTGTACGGTGGCACTGCCAGGCTGGTGTGCATGAAAAAATAAAAATAAAAAAGCATAAACAAGCCGACACTGACTGATTCAGGAACCAACAGCTCAGTTCTGTCTCAGTCATGCAAATATCTAACTGACAGCTGCAACAGCAGTCTGGCCTCCGTTGCACATTTCAATCTATTCAAATTATGGCTACGTCAAAGTGACAACTCCAAACTCCTGCAAAAGATGCTGCCTGAGTGCCGATAAGCTACAGGGCTTATAGGTCCATGACGTTCCATTTTAAAAGTTCAAATGTTCAAGGTTCGTTCACTGCCTTTGGTAAAACAGCTCCCGTTTTTTTTTTTTTAGAAGGATCATGTAACTCGTATGTTATGTATAAATATTTGACTTTTATTCCTCTGGACATTAATGTGCATGCGAACAATCAATCTCCACAAGCAAAGGCACAGTTTTAAATAGTGGACAGCTGTTGTTTTATAAAGACAAAAAGACATAGTTGTGAAATAATTTATTAGTGTGTCTAATTAGTCACCAGAAGCAGTATAAGACAGAATGACAGAGTGACAGTGTAAATGACCACGGCAGACCCGGGTGCACGTTCAACATGCTTTGCATCCTTTTATTCACACACAATACACACAGAGCTGCAGTTCTCCCGCTGCCACCTCAACGTAACAACCACAACCACCCCAAACACATGACCCATTACAATATTTAAGACGGCGGGGAACGATTGCGGATGCCATGCAGGTGCGTCAACCTTCCCTGCACAGACAGAAACTAAATTTGACAGAAACTAGCTTACACAGTAGCTGTCTGTAGCCGATGGAGCAGCAATAGAGCCAATTCACCAGCATCGCTCCTTACCACACATCTCAGTGCATCAAAATTACTTTTCTGACAGTGTTCAAGTGAGTGGATCAAGACAGCTAAACAGAAAGGTGGGGTAATTGTTTGAATAAACTTCACCCAGAAACTTTTCATTCCCTCTTTCCTTCCCGCTCTGCTCCTCGACCTCTCTGGCTACACCTCCACCATACAAATGCTTAGCACGCGATCTCAGACTGCAGCGTGGACTGAACCAGATGAAAGGCCTGACCACAATAGAGATCAGTTTTGAATAAGTGACGCAGAAATAGGCCAGCATAAATGTTATAAATACCTGGACCCATGAGACAATAAATAGCTTAATCATCCTCTTCATCCTGCTGTCATGTTTCACACAGGCAGTCAAACTACTTTTGATTAGGCCAACATAAGATGTTATTCATCCATAACCAAGCACTTAGTCCAACAACAGAACGCTCTAATTTCTTATAATCTCATGATGCCATCCATGACTGACTTACTCAAATTAATTCCTCTAAAGCGATATGCATGATATTAAAATGTCAGTATAAGGAACACAAGGTTATTGTGAAGGGAATATGCCAAAGTTTTACAAATGAAATCTCACTGGTACCGATTGAAAACATTTTATATTTTCAGAAAAGTTCCTCATGAAAAAATGCAACGTTTAAGATGAGGACAAGGCATTTAGAGGTACTTGAAAGATATAGAACAATATGTGGTAAAACTTGTGTATGAGCATGTTAAAGCTGGGTTAAGAAAACAGTTACCGCTCGCTGTACGCGTACACAATAACAAAAGCATGTGACTTTTTTCCCAAATAAAGGGAGAATAATGCACACATAACTGAATGTGCGCTAAATTTTATCAGGCCACCTCTTTCTATTTTCCATAACTGAATGTGCTAAAAATAGTTGCAGCCATTTGTAATGGTTTCCTGTCCTTGTGTGAACTAATGTGCTGTATTGCATCCTATTGTTAGTTTTTTGTTATTGCTGCCAGGGTCCTAGCCTCCATTATTTTGTTAATGTTCATTAGGTCTTTTTCAGTTCATAATTGGAGAGTTGAGATCCCCAAATAAAACACATCTCTTTTCCTCCACTTCTCTGCTGAGTGTCTTAGTTTCGCATTCGCTGAAATTCTGGGGGTTTATGAAATTTGTTTGCTGTCGTCTTAACTACCACATGTAAAAGCCCGTGGCACAAACAGTGAGTTTATATGCAAATAACGAAATAAGACAGTGTTGACCAAGCGTGGCTTTATGATTCTAATGAAAAGAATGCATCTTCACATTTCTGTCTTTCTGCGTACACGTGGTTTTACTTGTGCATGCAGGGTTTTATGTATCAGGCACCTTGTTGGAGAAACAAAATAGATTTGTGATAATAAGCAACAGCTTCTGGCTGTGGCAAAAACTGAGGTCGAGTCTTGAATCGAACTAATAACAATGACAGAATGCTAAAATTATGCCAGTGCTCGGAGGCATGGATGACTATGCTGAAGGAGACCTTACAGAAGGACAGCATTGGAAAAACTTCTCATGGAAAACAGCAAAGAAGAAAGAATAATCATCAAAAAAACATAATCATTTATACTTATTTATGGTATGATGCCACTACAATTTTAAGTATTCCTGCTATCCAGAGTGTTAACATTCAATTGCTGCAATATGATCATCAATTACAAGACATATTATTGGTTAAGCTTATCACCTCGCCGCAGGGTCTTAACTCCTCTTCTGAAATGCCCGGTCACCGCCGCTACAGTAAGACACCTCTGTTTCTATGACCCAGCAGACTGGGCCAAGGCACAGAGATTCACACTGAACAGATTTGGCACCAGGAGAACCTTTAATCAGACAAAAGCCTTTAAAATAGCTAAAAGACTTCTCTCCGGATCCCTGCATCCAGGTTTCATGAACAAACTCTCGTTGTTCAGGAGAGGAAACGAACGCAACAATGTCCCTCTTGTTCTTTCCTTTTTTTGGAGCGTGTGTTCGTATGTGTGTGTGCGTGTGTGCGTGTGTGTGTGCGTGTGTGTGTGTGTGTGTGTGTGTGTGTGTACCGGCCAGTTTGAGCATGTATTGTTTACCAAAGAAAAAGTTCTAATCACAATTCAAAGAGAGGAACAGGAATAAGTCAAGCACAAACAAAGCCTTATGAAGTCACCCAGGAACTGTTAATCCTTAATAGTTTGGCAAAGCTTTTCTTCGTTTAACACCTTTCTTTTTTTCTGCTTCGGAGTCTCAGCTCTGCTAAAGAGCACTCTGCAGTTGCCAAGTTGCAAGTGCCAACATCCAGGCCACTGTTGCTCTACAATTACAGTTCTGCCACTGCGAACCAGACAGATTGACAGTTTATATTTTCTTGTTTTTAGGGTGTGTGCTTCAAGCCAAGCTGTTGTCTAGGACACCTAGTAAAAATGTCAGAAAGAACAAAACCAAAAAATATATATCCTAGATTTAACATTTTGTTTTAGGAGCTTTTCCAGTTCCCAAGTATCATGACAGTGGGTGTCTGGTTTAACTGTTATAACACTGTAGTAACAGCAGTTCTTACCTGGAAACCAATAAATATACATATATATATAAAAAAAACAACTTACTGCCCAATATTGATAACTGCATTTGGTTGTAAGCTTCAGCCAAAGGTTCACCCTTTAAGGGTTTTCTTTAAAGCAGTATCCCAAGTCCTTATATGAGTCATTTTGTGGAGAAATCTGTCTGGGCAGTCATGAAAAAATAAGTAAATAAGACACAACAGGGAACCTATACCTCAGTACATCAGTAAAGATTTGAACATATTATTTTTAAGTTTCCTGCTACCTATTGTTATCTGGTGTGAACAGTACATGCAGATATAGTATTTCATTAGAGGATGAACGGCTAAGCTAATAGCTGGACAGAGCAAGACTGGTTAGGAAGCTGTATTGAATGACTTGCATATCCAAAACACAGATAACTGCTAATGAGTAACATACAAATAAATAAAACATCTGCTAGAATACAGGTTTTATAGATGGGCTATTTGTACAATTAACCACATAGTAAGCTATACTACGAGTCGGAAATATGCTATATACCGTTGGTCAGAAAGGCCATACTCAACGCTCTAATAACGAGCCATTAGCTACTGAAGTTTTGTGGACACATGACCACTATCTGCGTGACATCAACTTGTTCGCTGTTTTAGATGTGCGAGAGTCATGGTAGAAATGCAGGATCAAGTCAATAAGGCACCAGTCACACAGCGCTAGAGACTGGTTTGCAACCATCTGACAACCCCCAGTCTTGAGGGAAAAAAATTAGCATTCTCTGACCGGCTGCAAATTGTTGCTGGAGGTTGATGCCAGTCACTGGCAAAGAGATTGCTAAAGCCTGAGTCATGCAGCGCTAAGAGCAGTCAGTGATCACCCTGACAACGATCTGTTGCTAGGAAAAAATATGTATTTCCCAACTGGTTGTCAAAAACATTCCTATTATTCCTTTAGTCACTAGTATATTGCTGCAAAAGAGTTGATGTAAGCAATAGACTGGTCTACAAACTCTGTCTAGCTTTTGGAAATGACACCATTTACCTTCAACGTGAAAGTTGTGCCTTGATGGCTGTAGTGCTGAGGTACAACTTTTATTTTGAAACCAAACCTTCTTCGTTTTCACATTGCATCACATGTTTTAACGTTTTACTAAAAATGCCGGGCTAGCTGTCAGTGAGTATTTGCAGAAAACAAGAAAAACTACATGCCACCTTGGCAATCTGCAAGCAACCAAAGCAATCACCAGGAAGTTGTTGGTGCAGACATTTTTTTGCATCAGATTACAATCAGCAAGAGAAAAAACCCCCACCAGGAAGCACTGCCAACGAGTCAGGCAATAACACATTTTTCCCCAGCAACCGGTGGTTGCATCACATCCAATATGGTGAACAACTCTTAAGTAATGTGGTCATGACATCACGTAAGAAACCTTACTAAAGATCTAAAGCCTTTTTTGGCATCGGGCAGTAAACACACTCTTATCTTCTGCAAAGTTAGGCATTTTGACATGGGAGTCTGAGCAGAGTGACTCATTTTCAGAGCCAGCCACTCGAGATAACTGCAGTTTTTGGCACGTTCAAGTTGTCTTCATTTCTCAGCGCTGGAGGTTGCTGCTTGGTTTCAAGATGCACAATAAAAAAAAAATCCATGTGACATAAACAGTTTATTTTAGCATAGATAATGAATGTGTCACAACTGCAATCAGTAATGCTATGTTTGGTAATCACTTATCAACTCTGCAGCACACAATGTAGAAAAGAAGATAATGAAGTTATAACCATTACTTGTGGTTATAACCATGGTAACCTTCTCACTTCTCACTTATATTAAATGCATGCGTCGTGTGTCTTAAATGCTGCACATAAATTAAATGCAAGCCAACATCTGAAAAGGCAGACACGTCAAGACAAATGCCAAATGCCATTTTATGTGAATACAGCAAAAGGCTGACACAAAGCCCAAATGGTGAAAAGCTCATTGGCTTTCACTGGGACGTCGCAGATTGATGGTGTCATATCCTGAAAAGACCATCGACAGGTCCTGCTCACAATCTAATAATTTTTCTGATGACCAAAAATTTATTAAGTAGATTAAAAACAACTGATACCACATAGCACAGCTAACATAGAGGGTGTGGATCATGATAATCACCGTCTTATAATTTCTCTTTTTCGCTCTGTCTCATCCTATAACTACAAGTGCAGATAAAACAAGTCCCCCATGTGCCATGCTACAACTTGGCAGGGGTCACAATTCACTTTGAGTAGATTGGCTGCAGATTTATGCCTCGTTCTTCACTCCTATAGTGCTGACAGAGGTGGAGGAGCAGCAGGCTCTGTAATCACCAAAAATTGCTGTGTTGGGAGAAACAGACACGTAAACTCTGCTCTGACAGAAGAGAAGGAACTGTGCGTACATTTCATATTTGTGCATCACGTGTGCCCAGAAATACAAAACCAAAGGGTCTTCATGTTGTTCTGGATTAGGTCAGTTCTAGGCTCATTCAGAAATGCCCCACACATTCCAGCTGACAAGTGCGTGAGTCTGGTTTTGGCCCGAGGTGAACTGTCTTTCACCTTTGAACATCATTCAATGCCATATGCTAAGTGCTTGTCCAGTGAATGTCCTGAAATTGGCACACTGCTGAAACATAAATCTCCCAAGAGACAGCGTTTAACCTTTTTTTTTTCATATAACCACAGCCTGCTCAGAAGAGCGAATGAGAATATGAGGGTGTCTACACACACACACACACACACGCACACGTACAGAAATGACTTTAGAGGACATTATGTGGACTTACATCTGTTTCCTGGAGGTTTACTTCAATTGTAAACAAAACCATTACATTAACCTAAGCCTCTTTATTCTCTAACCTTTAAACATGTGTTAACCTTGAAATTGTCTGATGTTTTGCATCACAGGGACTTGTTTTTTTTCTCCAAGATCTAACTCTGTAAACACATTTGTGTCCTCACAACATGAGTAACATCTGGACCACGCACACACACACACACGTCTGGTTTGCTATCTTCGTCCCATTGAGCTAATGCTTTCCCTAGCTCAGCGGTCCCCAACCCCCGGGCCTCAGACCGGTACCGGGCCGCGAGAGTTGAGGCTCAGGTGTGAAATGTATGGTTTTCAAGCTTTTTATCGGTTTTCAGCGTTATTTTGTTATCGTTTTTATCATTAACTCGGTTTTCCTGGGTCTTTTCACGTGTGTTATGAATAAATCTTGTTTTTTTCGGTACCGGTACTAGTTTTATTTTGTTGTATTTATCTGCGACACCTTAAAGGCCGGTCCGTGAAAATAATGTCAGGCATAAACCGGTCCGTGGCGCTGCCCTAGCTGCTTACCCTAACTCTAACCATCAAAAATGAATGCCTAACCCTCACCTTACCCTAAACCTAACCATAACCCAATTGTAACCCTGACACTAAAACTATATTTTGAGTGTGAAAAATGCCTTCAGTATAGTAAATTTCAGATTTTGGTCCCCACCAAGATAGTAAGAAGCTGTGTACACACACACACACACACACACACACACACACACACACACACACATGAGGAAACAACTGTATCAGTTTCAAAGCAGCGACATTCTTCAGAATGAAAGAGAATGTGACATTTCTAAGGTGTGTGCTGTCGCTTGGCAACCATGGCAACTAAAGCAAAAGGCTTTTTGCGTAGTTAATTTGAATGAGTCAGTCCACCTCTCCGTGCTGTGGGGCTCCTCCCTATAAAACATGATGAACCAACAAGTGCAAAAATAATTTTCAACCTTCTAAAAAAGAAAAAAGAAAAACACCTATTCTTAGCTGGCCACCGCAGCTAGTGTGCATGTGTGCTTGTAAAGAAGACGGTGTGTTCCCCCCTCGCACAAGAGGAAATGCCTCTTTTAAAGAGGAGGATGGATTTCAACGTCATGAGCAAGGAACCTGCGAATACTCCTCAATATACTTTCTCATTGTTAAACTTGCATAGGAATGAGGAACAAAGCACCTGTACGCTTTCTAAATTAAGAACTACTGGAAAGATGCCAACTCTTGAACAGTAACTGAGTTTTCCTGGCGTACACAGCGAATTTGCTGGTATATTTATAATGCTGCTGTTAATATATGTCTATATATGTATGGTTTTGTTGACACAAGGTAAATCATTGTTATTAATTTACATTAGGGTGACGAGTTTCATTTTACAGCTGATTCATACTAATGCTAGCACACGTGCTACCGATATGACTGACAATATCACGTCATCTTTATTATGGTTCTCGTTCCCAAAATCTCTCTTTCTATCTGTGAATTTGTGTCTGCGTGTGTGCTCAAGACAGTGGATCTTTTGAGGTGAATGAGACAGAAACATAAAAAGCCAGCCAACTGGACTCTCAAGCAAACACATACAAACATGGGAGAGTTATTACTGCTGTAGTTTACATAGCAGTGCCCTGTTTAAAAATACGTCAGTGTGCAGAAATGGAAATGCTGCTCACACTGGATATAGTGTGCACCTGTTTCTATCTACAAGGAAGAGAAAAAAAATCTACATCGGCTTTTGTAAACAACAAGAGAAGCATTGTTTAAGCTTTTATTTTGGTGTCCACTACAGGAAGAAGTGAAGTCACAAAAAAAATCGTAATAATTTTATCACTGAATACAGGATATCTTAGGTCATATCCTGAGCTGCTGTCAACTTCATTTCCCCAACACACCACATCAAGAAACAATAAAAGTTTCTTCTAACATTTCTTCCCCAGAAGTTGAAGCTGAGTGTATACTGTCAGCACAAGTTACTGTGACTACAACAAAGGCGTAAAGATGAAACCAGCAGAATCCTCGTGGAGCCTTGCGTCATCAACTCAAAGGTTAGCCAGAAAGAAAAGGCAAAAACATCAGACCTAAGCACATCTGACACTGAAGT
Organism: Copadichromis virginalis; assembly: GCF_057382275.1. NCBI lineage: Eukaryota > Metazoa > Chordata > Actinopteri > Cichliformes > Cichlidae > Copadichromis > Copadichromis virginalis. The sequence continues at coordinate 4,359,734 of NC_140632.1, read as the reverse complement.
GGAAGAGACAAACTCCGGGATTAACAGCACAGTCAAAAGTAAATATCAAGCCCCTACTGTGTCTAAAGTAAGCTTTTTTTCTGCTTAAAGAAGCAAATTTGAAACGGCGGCAAAGGTTAAGCTGTCACTACCAAAGACACCTTGTCTTCCTGCATGCTAATGGTTGCTTCCTTTATGTTTAATCATTTTATTCGGGTTCAGGGGGTTCGACCGGGAATCAAAATGTTGGCATTTCAGTTGTAAAGCATGGCCCTTCAAAATATGATGATGAAAAAAATTCAAGTTCAGTATATTCAACTTCATTTTTGAGGGGAAAAAACAAGAAACATACAAAAAGTGCTCGTTGTGCTTGCCTGCATTTAGTTTTCAGTGTTTCTAACTTCACAGGAACGACTGAAACGGGGATACTGTGATATTCAAGAATATTGGATTGGGACATTGTTCTCTTAACACTGTTACCAACCAGTTGGTATTTGGTTGTGGGAGGCTGCTAGCTGTCTATGAAACTGATTACTAAAAACCTCAGATACTGGTTGGCACCCCCCTGACAACCGCAAGTCAGTAAGGAAATATGTGCATTCCCCAACTGCTTGATGAATGGTTGTTGGCAATCGCTCAGCGAAACTGACTGCAAAAAGGTATACGGCGCTGGACTGAAAGCCTCCATGTGATTGTGGGTGGCTGTAGCTCAGGTGGCAGAGCAGGTCAGCCACTAGTCAGAAGGTCGGTGGTTCGATCCCAGGCTGCCTCCTGGCTGCATGCCAAATATCCTTGGGCAAGATACTAACCCCATGTTTGCCTACTGGTGGTGGTCAGAGGGCCCGGTGGCGCCTGTGTCCGGCAGCCTCGCCTCTGTCAGTGCGCCCCAGGGCAGCTGTGGCTACAATGTAGCTTGCCATCGCCAGTGCGTGAATGGGTGAATGACTGAATGTAGTGTAAAGCGCTTTGGGGTCCTATGGACTAGAAAAGCGCTATACAAATGCAGGCCATTTACCATTACTTTGGTCACTAGAAAGTTGCCACTGTCCTCTATAGTTTGCGTGGAAGACGTCCACTCGCCATCTACTTTCTAAGTCAGGGGTGTCGAACTCCAGACCTCGAGGGCTGGTTTCCTGCAGGTTTTAGATATGCCCCTGGGTCAACACACCTGAATCAAATGATTAGTTTTATTACCAGGCCTCTGAAGAACTTCAAGACATGTTGAGGGGGTCATTTAGCCATTTAAATCAGCTGTGTTGGATCAAGGACACATCTTGATGAGAGGCCTGGAGTTCGACACCTGTGCTCTAAGTGAAACTGTAAAAAGCGACGCAAACTGGAAATGAAGATTCCTCCTTTCAAAGTAAAAGCTGCGCCTTTTAAAAATGAGGCACAACTTTTTTAGGTTTTGCTAGTTGGTGACTAGTAAAGTAGTAGTAGTGTTTGCAGACAAGTCAGCATCTTCCATGCAAATTGTAGGGGACCAAAGCAATGTGAAGGTTTTCACAACCTGCTCACCAACTGGTTGGGAAATACACATATTTGGCACACTGGGGGACGACCCCTCTCCCCAGAGGTTGCTGTAGGTTTAACCACCGGTCTCTAATCTGTGTGACTGAAGCCTAATGTAAATAAATGTCTCCAAAGTTGATTCAAATTAGCTGTAGGTTTATTTTCAATTTGTCTCAGGGGAAACTGTGACTCAAGTTAACCTCCTGTCCACTAACACTATCATTGAAATGTATTATTATTTGTGTTAACTAAAAGAAAAAATATTTATCCTTAACAAGGAGGAAATACTCTTAATCTTATCTCCTTACTTTTGGCTAAATGTCTTTAGTGAATCTTGTAAGAAGCCAAAAGCAGCAGTTAACTGCAACTGTCACTGGCAATGTGTGTTGAAAGTCAGCGCAGTAGGCACACCGAGTACAGTTCTGTTGTGCTTCTGAAGAATCCGAAGAATGCTTTTACTCTGCAGGCCATCAGACTGAGTCTCTCACAAACACACACACATATAACAAGTAGACGGAGCATCATAGCTTGTTTAAATTGGTCTGTTCAACAGATGTGCAATACAGTCGTGAATAAATGTTAGCAAAAGCACCAAGGTATCTTTATAAACATGAGAAGGCACACTTCTGCCTTGACAGGGGCACACAGGAATACAGCGGGTGCCTTTCTTTATGCCCTAATAGAGTTTTGTCTGGGCTGTGCTTGGTATCAATTTGAGTTATTATGTGTGCGGCAGGACTGTTCTCAACGCTGGGAGACAGAGCAGACACCCACACGCATAAACACACACTCACAAGAGCCTCATCAGTCAAAATCCTCGCCTTATGACAGAGGCACAGGAAACAATGATGAATTGGTGTCAACGAGCTTCTCTCAGTTCTTTTAGTGGAGAATCACACTCAGTGCTGGTTATCTCTGACCGCAAATTCCCACTTTTAACACGCACCCACAACATAAAATGCGGTAGACATCAAAACTGGTCTTCTTTTCTTTCCTCATTGAGTGTTCGGTAAAACTGTAGCAGAACTAAAGACTTTATCTCTTTTCCCACTTATACTGGATTCATTTACAATAGGCTACCAATATACTGGGATCCTTTCTCTGTTCCAAAAACAGCAGGACAGGTACAATCATGGATTATGGGGCGGACAGTCTCGGTCGTTGTGTCCTTGGGCAAGACACTTCACCCGTTGCCTACTGGTGGTGGTCAGAGGGCCTGGTGGCGCCAGTGTCCGACAGCCTCGCCTCTGTCAGTGCGCCCCAGGGTGGCTGTGGCTACAATGTAGCTGCCATCACCGGTGTGTGAATGTGTGTGTGAATGGGTGGATGACTGGATATGTAAAGCGCTTTGGGGTCCTTAGGGACTAGTAAAGCGCTATATAAATACAGGCCATTTACCATTATGTGTGGATGTGTGTTTGTGTTCAGAGGTAAGTGTACAGAGGGGAAATTTCATGCTTGTGTTCAAGTCCTTGTGCTCAGCAGCTGTACATTCAAATAAACAGAACAAACTGTTAAACCTTCAGCAGATTCTGCACATGCTCTCAAGGTTAAACTGGGAGGAAGTGCTTAATAAGATCACTGAACATGATAGCGTTTCTTATCTTACGTTTCGCTACCTTGTTCCTGGTTATTATGAAACATTTAGCTACAACTGGAATGTTGGAAAAACACAATGCACTATGCAATATTCTCACAGGTGTCGGTTGCAGCACTGCAGGTGTGCCAGTTTAGATTTCTGTCTCCTTTTCAAGAAAGTTCTTCAAATGAAACTGGACCAGAACACCCTCAAATCCTTTTTTAAGGAATCTAACTGGAAGCTAACTGAAAGAACTTAAAAAATCATGCTTGAATGGCTCAGAAAGATCAAAACAAACAAACAAACAAGATAAAAAAAATCATCACAATGCTGGAAAAAGACCATCTAAGCCTAACTGTGCTCTGCTGCAGGCCTTTCAGCTAAGGAAGCAATTTCTGAGCGCCTAAATGCTTCCTAGAGCGCCTGTGATCTCTCGATAATAATCCTAGGTGTACCATGATAATTACAAAGGGAATGCCGAATGTGGTTGCCACGAATTCTAATGGTGCTGCTATGGTAATAAGTACTGGATTGTTGAATGGCAGTAGTAAATGGAAAAGGTCAATGTTTTCAAATAACTGTCTTAAATGCCTCTGAAGTGGTAATAGAGCAGGTTTTCAAGCCTGAGCCACTGTCACTATTCAATTCAATTCAGTTTTATTTATACAGCACCAAATCAACAACAGTTGCCTCAAGGTGCTTTATGTTGTAAGGCAGACCTTACAATAATACAGACAGAGAAAAACCCAACAATCATGAGCAAGCACTTTGGCAACAGTGGGAAGGAAAAACTCCCTTTTAACAGGAAGAAACCTGGCAGACTCCAAATGTTTAGGGAGCCCTTCAATGAGAGCTGACAAGTATCATGAGGAGAGATTATATCTTATGCAGTTTTTAAACACAGTGTCTATTTTAGTTTGTTTCTGTGGACACACACTCAGTCGACTGTCCCTTTTTCTGAATTGTGCTCATATTCATGCCAAACAAAACGAGACAGCAGCGACGTCGTCAGTTTTTGTCTCTTGTCAGTCATTTTATGATTTTACGACATAAACGACACAACAGATTCTCACACTTGGTCTGGCTTTTACTTCCTTCGCTGCTCACTGATGGTTAGTGTCCACAGAGGTGTGTTTTTAATGCTTGGTGCTGAGCTACAGTATTCAAAAGCTGACAGCTAAGCCATTGCCACAACTTTAAGTTCTCTCTGCTCTCAGAAACTGTCACTGGGGCTCATTTGCTAACTTTCTATACCATTGAAATGTTTTTGAAAGCTACAGATGCAAGTGACTGCTCTGTCTTTATTTCAGATACACAACAGTTCGCTTTGTTGGGGAGTTTCCAGGCATGCCGAGCCATGCTGGATGCTGCCGATTTGCATAAACTAGCCTAAACTTCAAATTTATGCAAATAAACAGCAGCAAACTAAACACCCCATTTCTCATAATGAAATGTGACAGTACTAGAAAGTGCTGCACCGACACCTACGAAGACGACGAGTAAAAAATGTGGAGAAGTTGGTGCCGTGAAAGCTTTCAGTTTGACAATGCTGCTGTACTGTCAGTGAAATGGAGAATACAGACAAAAAAGCTCTGTGAGAATATGCTGGGAAAACAGTAAGTTTATATCTGCCTGTCATAAGATATATAACAATTTACTGTGCTGGCCAATCAGTTATGTACAGACAGTCCAGGTAGGTCCTGTATCGTGTACAAACAACCCAGTATCATGACAAAACTCATAACAGGCGGTCCACCGTGTCCATTTCACGTTCTGGAGAGGCAAAGCGCAGAAGCTGTTCCTGTATGCAGAAACTGCATTACCAGTAGGGGGAGATAGTATATTTAAAGCCACAAAGCCGGTAGTGAGCATAAAATGTATTAAGAACATTGCAGGGTCCTTTATCGGCAGAAATGATCAAGTTAGGTGGCTAATATGTATATAAATGTAAATGTTTTAATAGTGTCTGTTCAAACACTTTCCTGTGACTATTTTCCTGTTGGCTTGAAATAAAATATCTCCCTGCTGTTACTGCACTTTGCGGCAACTTGTACATTACTTGTACATTTCAGGTTTTGGAGAGGAAACGCGTGAAATGGACATTGGCCTGTCTATTATATATCAGGCTGGTACAAAGCACTGTGCAGATGTCAAAGCAGAGATGAGGGAAACTGTTGGTGCTGCTGTGATAAGCTTTAAATTTGGTCCCACGAATCTGAATTTCATCATCAAATGAAATTCAGATGACAACGAAAGAGGCTTTAAACATCTTAACGGCTTGAAGGCTTCAAACCATTTGGCCTTCCTGCCGTGGTGTCTCACCTTGCTCTGGTCAGTCCAATACAGGAAGTAACCTTTGGGGTCAACTGTCAGAGTCACCGGGGTCACAGTGGTTGAATCCTGTCGTGAAGAAGAAAAGACACGTGTCTGTTTAAATCTGTAAATCAACATCTGAATTTCAACATGAGTGAATACCTCACTGCAGACAATTCTCCGAGGGAACCAAGATCAAAGCATAGTTTGTTTTATCCACTCGCATACCAGAATTTGAAATGACATCAAAAGTGCTGTTTATGTTGTAAACATGCACTCAATCCTTTCCTTTTAGGGTACTTTCCACACCACGACCTGGCATCACCACAAAATGACCAAGCAGCCTGGGGTGTGCGTGTGTGTTTGCAGTGACTGCAATCACGAAGTGCAGGTTGATTTGGAGTTGATGTTTCAATTTTCCCCTCTTGTAATGGACAAATGCTTTCCCACAGTTACATACAGATAGCTCCAAGTCTCTCTCTCTCTCCCACACACACACACACACACACACACACACACACACACACACACACACACACACACACACACACACACACACACAGTTTGACCCTGAGGCATACATGGCAACACCAGATATTATTGGATGCGTCTATAAAAAGAAAGAAAGAGCCATTGCCTTTTTTCTGTGTCCACAGTGGCTGTGGCTCAGCTGAACAGTAGCATATTGTCCTCTTCAATCAGCCATGGCTGCAAGATCAGAGAGATGAGGACCGCATTTGCTGCACAGAGCAAGAAAATCTTCAAAGTGTCTTCATGAGGCTTCTAATGATGTCCCTATCAGAGCTAATGGTCTGCATCTGCTCCACACTTGTCTTATTTGGGCGCGACCTTATGCGACTTGCAGCGTAGGATGCTGGGAAAGGGTTGGGCTGGTAGACAGCAAAGGAGCCTATGCTGTAATGTATTTAACCATTATGAGTCATTTCAGTCATTTCATACTGTCTAAATGTCACAATCATGGTTTATCCAATATAGGCCAACAGTGAAAATACAGGAGGAACAGAGGAGGGGAAAACGGGGAAAGACGAAAGAAGGGAAGTGAGCTGAAAGTAAATGAGCGGCTCGTTCGGTTTTGGAAACAGTTAGGCATCAGAGGCATTTGCTACGGTGACGTTTGCTATGGCAACCCACCATTCCCATGAAATCTATTAGAGACTCAAGAGGAATCGCTTTGGTTTTGTTCACATGATTGCACAATCTTTGCAAGCTTGATTGAATGACAAAAGATGCGGTTCATGTCAATGAATGCATGCCGCATACACACACACACACACACACACACACACACACACACAGTTTATAGCCTAAAGGAAAGGGAAAAGCATCATGTTTGCAGTTCTTAGATATAGCATTTCAGACCAAATCTGGCTCATATCTCATGATCTTTGCTCAGCTCACCATCCACAGTCCGATTTTTCCAATTTAGTTTTTACAGATAAATATCTTTAGAAAAATTCAAGAAAATGATAGCAAGCTAGATCAAAGAATATTTAGCAAGTCATTTATATTTTCAGTAAACCAAGTCAAGAAGTCATTCGGGGGATAAGATGCGATGCAAGTGATGGATTGTCTGTCATGTCTGAGAAAAGAAGAAGGCTCGAGAGCACTGGGAAACTGCCTAATGATGTGAGAGCAGTCATTTTCACCAGCTTCTTTCTTAATGTCCTAGCTCTCCATGGCCACCACTGCAAACACATTAAGCCATTATGGACTCTTAGCAAAGATTTTCTCATGGGTTTTCACATTTACACAGAAACAAGAAGTACTTAAAGCTGGGATTTAACTTCAGAGTGACTACCGGCAGAATAGTACTCGCCAATGTTTTTTTTGTTTTTTTTTATTGTCATTGGACTATTTTAAGGGATTTGTCTTTAATGGGACAACATTAGGCAGCAGAGTGGCCTGCTTTCTGCTGAATTAAGATGAGATTAGTCACTGACTTGCGAAATTACAAACACCCTGAAGGAACTGATCCCAGGCAGGAGACACTTCCATTATTTTTAGTGAAGAGTCTGTACCATTAGCATTGCTGCCGGAGGGGGTGTGTTAGAGAGGAGTTTTGAGCTCAGCATATTTCTGTTCTGTATGCTAATGACATATTCTACTACTTTTAAGGGATTTTCTGCTCCCCTGAGGAGCCTGATAATATCTTATTCAATGCACAACCGACCAGAGGGGTTGATATAAGTATAACCTCATAAAAGTCTCTGTTTACACAGACCAAGCATCGTCTTTCACAAATTTGACACCGTGCCCAGGTGTACAGTAAATGATCCTTATAACATGAAGTGTGTATGTGCTGGAGAATCTGAATGGCTCCCTGTGCCTCAACGGAAAGCAGTCATTATTGCTAAATGTGCCATCTGAACTGACAAATAATAACACATCCAGGCAATATTTTACCCGTACCCATGGATTTCATGAGCCACAGAAGCAGCCAGCTGTCGACAAGTGGCAGCAACAAAAATACAAGATGTCTGCGCACGTCTGTAGGAGGGAGGTTGGGGAGGTCTGAGGCCTTTGAGGCTTTGGAGAGCTTCTCTTGCTTTTCTGCTCCTTTACAACCACCTGCAAGCATCCTGTGCTGGAGTCTGCAGTCACTCTGCTGCTCAAAACTCATGGCTGCTGGCTACGCAGCACAGAACTTCACACTGTTTTTTGCCCAACTCCCCAGGTGAGTTTAAGAATTTTGGAATATATGTGTGACTTCAACTGAGAGAACAAGAAATCTTCACCAGAGTAAAGCCATAAATTAAAGAACATACATATAATTTTTCATTTACTGCCCGTACAATTTCCTGCTGAAAGATGTTCAACTCAACACCCAAAGCAATAAAAAAGAAGAAAAATGATTTAATTCAATCTTTCTCCAGTGAAAATTTATTAGCTTTGCTCTCTCAGGTTGGCTGTTTGTCCTCTGTGATTCTTTCCATGAAATGATACAGAGAGGAAAGAGGAAGGAAGGAGCGCATGGGAAAGGAACCAGAGAAAGTACCTGTGACTATGCCTGTGTTTGAGGTCATATGTTTTTGCAAGGAAAGGCCTGGTGGACATTTGGGTCTGACGATAGTCCTGAATGTACATGCTAAAAGTACACAAACACGGCTGAGAAAGGGGAAACTGAGTCGCATCTAATGAGCTGAAAGAATGGGCGCTCATTAGTAGTTACTAGTTAAGGAAACTTTCTTATTTAAGCTTAAGGTTGATGATTGACAGAATGGTGGACTTGCAAGTGTGCATAATTTCCTCTCTGCAGTCTGTACTGACCGCATTCACACTTCCATAACACTGCAAGACTAATGCCATCTGTGCTGCACTTGGCTCACCTGAGCTGAGTGATTCTGAGCATGTATTTGAGAGGATGATCTTAGAAAGAGTGTATCTTAGTAACCGATTCCTCACTGTCTACAGTATTAGAAAAGTCAAGGCACTGTAAAAATGAGTTACAGGTGGGCTAAGCCCTCAGCATTTTCACAGAGCGGTTTAAAATTAACAGATATTCAGATATTCACTCATAAACCAGAGTAACAAGTGGATATTCAAATGGCATGGGGTGTGAAAACAGCTATTCCAGCTCTTTCTGAATGCAGCTGCTGTAAAAACTAAGGTACAGAAGATGCAAATAACCATCAAGCCATGTTAAACTCAGTTCAGAGCGCAGTTCAGTTGTGAACTTGCCACAAGATTATTAGAGGGAGTGTTGATTTGTGTTGATTTATTGCCTGGGAAAGCAATGTGCCACATAGTGTGGCCATAGCCTCTGTTGCTAGAAGGCTATTACTATTATGTTTTACTCAAGAGCAGTGTGAAATCAGTTCAATCAAGGTCATTTTACTACAGCTGGACCGACATTTTATATAGAGATGCTACCAAAATAAAAATTCCCAAAATATTTTTCTTTTTTTTAATGACCAACTGTTGTGCTTAGATTTGCATGTTGAATGTCAGTGCACTAATTAATTGTGGTTAATTGATAAAAAAAAACGTTTCTAACGCAGGGGGGTTAGTGTTTGATTAGATGAGGGTGCGCACATTCTCACACACAGCGGTACACGCGTGCACCCACTGGCGCGCACAAATACAAATACTGTACATTGGATAATGTAAAGAAAGCACATGTCAGTAGACACTGTAGCTGTAGCATTTCTTTCAACCACTAAGCAGGAAGTCCAACGCAATTAGCTTCTTGTCCGTGCGGTTTCCACTTACAATTAAATCTATCGGCTACTGTTGCACGAGTAGCCTATAGATTGTGTAATACACAGACTGTGTACATGCAAAACGCGTGCAGAAAATGATCTGACAGTGAAAACTGGGGAGGAAAAAAAAGACATTCATCGCTGGCCTGTCTGGCCACTACTTACATCATCCCATTTCATAAATTTGTTGCCCTTTCTTAGGCTCTCGGGTACGGACACTGGCTTGAGCTGCAGCGCATGAACTCCCGGCTGTGCCCCAGCCATTGGCTCATCTACTCTTCTCAACGCACAAGCTCGGGTGGAAATGAGTCACTTCACTCTCCTCTACTCTTGTGTCTCTTCCTCTCCTTTGTAATTTTCTTAAAAGCAGCCTGACGGAAGCCCACTACTGATGCCAGTATGTCATGCCCGCAATGACGGCGGCGGTGGCGCGTCTCGGCTTTGGAGAGCTGCGGAGGCGGACGCAGGCGTAGCGGACCCGGGCAACTCACTGACTGACTGACTGACTGAGAGACATGCAGCTGAAGACGAGGAGAGAGAGACAGACAGGGAAAAAGAGGGACAGTGAGAGAGAGAGAGGGAAAGAGTGAGAGTGGTGGAGAAGGAGGGGGAATCTGAACGAGTTACATATCTTATGTCAAATTGTTCAAGTCAATGCAGGGACAGGATCGATGCTTTAAGTGATCTAGCGCCTCCGTGCGTTGGTGGCAATGCGATGGGCATTTAGTGGCCTCTAAGATGGAAACAAATTAAAAGCTGAAAAAATGAGGGAATCGTTAAATCCTGATTTTTGATGATGAACATTCAAGCAAGAGAGAAAAATCTAGGAACAAATCCTTTTTTCTGATGTTCCTATCAGCTGGGATCGCCACATATAGTCACGTGAAAAAGCTTTTAACAAGTCTTACTGCAGTCCTCGGAAAAACTAAGTACACCCTGTAATTCAACAGAACTACATGTATCACTTGAAGTAATCCTTTTGTGTTGGACTCTATCAGTTTCTCACATTGCTGTGGAGGAAGTTTTAAATTCAGATTTATTTTATTTATATAGCGCCAAATCACATCAACAGTTGCCTCAAGGCACTTTTACCTACTACTCTTTACAACCTTGCTTCATTTCACTGAGGTTTGCAGGCATTTGCAGCTCTCTTAAGGTCCCACCACAGTATTTCAGTCAGGTTGAAGTCTGTATTTTAACTGGGTCTTTGCAACACCTTGACTTTGTTTTTTCAACCATTCTGTTGCATTCTGTTCTGGTCATTGCTCTGCTGCATGACCATATTTCTGCCAAGTCAGTCAGACAGATGGCGTCATCTTTGACTCTAGAATATGGTACACAGAGGAGTTCACGGTCGACTTCATGATTGCAAGGTGCCCAAAGCCTGTGGCTGCAAAACAAGCCCAAATCAACACACCTTCACTGGAAAGTTGGTACAAGGTGTTTGTGCTGATATGCTGTGTTTATGCTGCACTTTATGACCAAATAGCTCCACTTTAATCTTATCTGTCTGAAGGACATTGTTCCAGAAGTATTGTGGTTTCAGATGCAACTTAGCAAACCTACGACGTGCAGTCATGTTCTTTTTAGAGAAAAGCCATACTTGTTCAGTCTTTTTCTAATTGTCATCAACTTTAACATCTAACATGCTAACTGTGGCCTGTAGAGTGTGAGATTTAGCTGTTGGTGTTTTACAATTTCTTTTTTTTATCACAGTATTATGCTCTATATCCGCAAACTGCAAAAAAAATATTTATTTTTTTTAATAGAGGTGCTAATACTTTCTGATGATAAATTGCAAATTAAACCTTATTTCTATGTGGATCGTCAGGACCACATTCACCCAGGGTGCGCCTTAGCTTGGTTGAATATTAATCTGGTGCTGGGTTATTGATGCTGCCACGATCAGAGCCTCTGTACTATTGTCATGGTCCTGGGCCGTGTTGGCCCAGTATTCTTAGTTCTCTTGTATTTTTGTATTCAGTTCCCTGTTTAGGTTCTGTTTCCTGAGTTGCCCTGTTATGTGGTTCCCTGTGTGCTTTCCCTTTGTGACTCTCACCCCCTGTGTTCCCCTCTATGTATTCATGAGCCCTTGTCCCCTTTCGTGTTTTATTCCATGTTTTCCCCAGCCTGTTATGTCTGTGTTCTCCCCGTGCTCTCTCCTCCTGTCTGAACCTCTGTACTTCCTGTTTTACTTTGACAGTCTCTCGTCAGTATGCGTCATGTTGTGTTCACTCCTGCCCTGTCTCGTTATGATTATCTGTGTCAGCTGTGTTCCCCGTGTGCTCCCACTTCCCTCGTTAACCCTCTGTGTATTTATGTCTGCGTCTCCCTCAGTTCTGTGTCATAGTCTCCCTCATGCTGTGTGGATCTCCCTGTGTGTCTCTCTGTGAGTTTTCCAAGTTCCCAGTTTAGATTAGTTTGTATGTTTTTTCCCTGCCAGCAAATAAAGCTGAGTTTTGAGTTCACCTCCTTGAGTCCGTGAGTTTTGCGATTGGGTCCTCATCCTGCCTGCCACACAGCTATCATGACAGAAGACTACGACCAGTAATGGACCCAGCAAACTCCGTTCGGAACCGGCAGCGTGCAAACTCCGCCTTCCCTAACGAGAGGAGAAGGCAGGAGGCTCGGCACGCCCGGGAGCACGAGTCTGCCTTTCATGGGACTCTATGGGCGCTAGGTGGGCCGTGCAGCGTCCAAATGGCAAAGGCTGCTGCTTTTTCCCCACACCGCCCCACGGTAAGAAGAGTTGGAGGAGTCAGCCTATCGCCTGCCACAACTCCTCCGGCATTTTCGACTTCTGGTTCGCCTCTCCGGTCGCCGCCCACGTCCCGCGCAAAGAAGAGGGTTACTCGGCGGTCGGGGAGTGGTTTCGAGCCGACGACAAACGGCCTTACCCCGCTGCAGGCTTTTGCGCTCTACCTGGGACTTCCGCGCTCAGAGCTGCACAAGCTCCCTGTCTCTCCGGCGCAGCCTGGTTCGTCATCGGCTCAGCCAGCCGACATCACCGAAGTGCCTGCGCCCACTGCCTCGGGAACTCACGGCACAGTTCCCGGGAAAACACGACGCTCACGCCGTCGCCACGCTAAAGCTACTGAGCAAGCTCCGGTGGTGAGTGAATCTGACTGCTTTTTCCATGCGAGTTCCAAGCCCGACCGTCTCGGACAGTATTCGTTTTCTGAGTCCGCTGTTTTTCACGTCCGTAACTCACCAGAGAAGAACAAAAAGGTTGAATAGGACTGTGTTTCTAGGCCTCATACTGTTTCTACGTTCGCCTCCGCTTCTATTACGCACGAGACTGACTTCATCACCACTCTAGAGACTGCTGTTCATGCTAAATTAAAGAATCCTGGCACTATAAGCCCCGTGCGCGTCATCCCTGAGGCCATTAACTCTGGGTCTGTTAATTCTGGTCCTGCAGTGCCTACCCTCACGCCCGTGTTTGAGAGCGACTATGTTTCTTGTGCTCCTCCCAGGTCAGCAGCAATTAACTCACAGACAGATTATTTCACCGTAGAGAAGCAAAAGACCGTTTTTGAGCCGCATACTTGTGAACAGCACTGTGAAGTTAACAGTTCTGCGGTCTCTGTACCTGCTGAGTGTGAGACTGTGAGTGGTGTGTCTCCACTCCTGGACTATGCTGCTCCCCAACCTGTATATTTAGAAACGGTCTGTGTGAATGCTCCTGTGTCCATAACGGATCCCTTTGTGCCTGGTATTACAGACTCTGACTCTGCTAAACCTGGATCTTCCTGTGCAATGACTGTTTTAGAGACTGCTACTCCTAAGATGGACAGCTTAAGGCCTACAGAGTCGCTAGGAGTGGCCCGCCATGAATCTCTGTTCGCTAACACTGTTTCTAGCTCCACTAACTCTGTTTTCCCTGTGTCTGTTTCTGCTCCTGAGCTCAGCTCTCCCGCTTCAGTTTCTGTAACCAAGGCAGCGTGGGCCCAGCCTTCCCTAGCTCCCGTATCAGTTCTTCGGGAGAGGGTAGCTGAGGTCCAGCTGGTCCCTGCTTCTGTTCCCAGACTGGCAGAGGCTCCTATCATCCCGGCACCCGTACCTGCTCCTCGGGTGGGGTTGATGGACACCCAGACTTTGCCTGCTCCTGTTCCGGTTCCCCGGGTGAGGTCAGCCGTGACCCTGCCAACTCCTGCACCCGTCTCAGTTCCTCGGGTGGGAGCGACAGAGGTCCAGCTAGCTCCTGCACCTACACCAGCCCCCAGGGTAAAGGCAGCCAGAGCCCAGCTCGTCCCTGCACCCGTATCTGTTCCTCGGGTGGGGATGGCTGGTGTTCGGCCAGGCCCAGCACCCATTCCTGTTCCCCGGAGGAGAGCAGCCCAGAGCCAGACACCTAATCTACCACAAGCGCAACTCCCACTACAACTGGCATTGCTGTCCATAACTCAGTCAGTGGCTCAGTTATTAGCACAGTTTCCTGTTTTGTCACCAGTTCAGTCTTTAGCACAGTTAACGGCTCCATTACCCACTCAGTCATCCGCTCTGTTACCACCTCAGTGTCTTACTCCATTGCCTGTTCAGTTAACGGCTCAGTCATTATTAGCTCTGTCATTACCTCTGTCACTACCTCTGTCACCAGCTCAGTTCATAGCACAGCAACCCGCTCAGACACTGCCAACCTCAGCTGGAAGCCTTTGTGAGCTTTCTCCGCCAGCTGAGGACTGCGTGGTGCTGACAAACTTTGGACAGACTGTTTGCCCTGCACAGCCCCAGCCGTTGCATCCTAAGCCGACTGCGTGCCCTGTGCAGCTACAGTTGGCGTCCCCTCAGCCAAAAGTCTCTACACCTGCTGGCTCTGCATCCGTCTCCGCTGGCGGCTCAGGTCAGCCCGGCCAGCACCTCCTCGTCTCCGCTGGCGGCTCAGGTCAGCCCGGCCAGCACCTCCTCGTCTCCGCTGGCGGCTCAGGTCAGCCCGGCCAGCACCTCCTCGTCTCCGCTGGCGGCTCAGGTCAGCCCGGCCAGCACCTCCTCGTCTCCGCTGGCGGCTCAGGTCAGCCCGGCCAGCACCTCCTCGTCTCCGCTGGAGGGTCCGAGGGGCCCGTTCGGACGTGGTCTGGTCCGGCCTCTGCATCAGCTGCACCCACGCCCGGTCCGGCCTCTGCATCGCCTTCAACGTCGCCCGGTCCGGCTTCGGTCTCTGCTTCTGCTCTGCCTGCTGCGGCTCCGGCCTGTGCTTCGCCTGGTCCGGCCCCGTCATCGCCTGGTCCTGCCTCGTCCGGTCCTGCCTCGTCTGGTCCTGTGCCCACCAGGCCATGGCCAGCATGCCTAACACTAGAGAGCCGCTGCTGCATTCCATGCAGCCGGCCCCCTGAACGGCTCCGTCGTCTCCTTCGCCGCCGCCGCTGCCTTCCGCGCGGCCGGCCTCCTGAACGGCTCCGTCGTCTCCTTCGCCGCCGCCGCTGCCTTCCGCGCGGCCGGCCTCCTGAACGGCTCCGTCGTCTCCTTCGCCGCCGCCGCTGCCTTCCGCGCGGCCGGCCTCCTGAACGGCTCCGTCGTCTCCTTCGCCGCCGCTGCCTTCCGCGCGGCCGGCCTCCTGAACTGCTCCGTCGTCTCCTTCGCCGCCGCCGCTGCTTTCCGCGTGGCCGGCCCCCTGAACTGTTTCCACGTCTCCACCGTTCCCATCCGCATGGTCGGCCCCCTGAACTGCACTGTGTTTTGGGTTGTTTTTCTTGGGCTCCGGTGTTTGCTGTGCTCCTTTGTTTTCTGTTCCGTGCCCTCCGTCCTGGGCCCCCGCCGCCCGCCCTGGGTCGTTTTCTGTTTGGTTTTTTGTTTTCCTGTGTTTGGGCTGTCTGGAGCCAGCCCTTAAGGGGGGGGTGGTGTCATGGTCCTGGGCCGTGTTGGCCCAGTATTCTTAGTTCTCTTGTATTTTTGTATTCAGTTCCCTGTTTAGGTTCTGTTTCCTGAGTTGCCCTGTTATGTGGTTCCCTGTGTGCTTTCCCTTTGTGACTCTCACCCCCTGTGTTCCCCTCTATGTATTCATGAGCCCTTGTCCCCTTTCGTGTTTTATTCCATGTTTTCCCCAGCCTGTTATGTCTGTGTTCTCCCCGTGCTCTCTCCTCCTGTCTGAACCTCTGTACTTCCTGTTTTACTTTGACAGTCTCTCGTCAGTATGCGTCATGTTGTGTTCACTCCTGCCCTGTCTCGTTATGATTATCTGTGTCAGCTATGTTCCCCGTGTGCTCCCACTTCCCTCGTTAACCCTCTGTGTATTTATGTCTGCGTCTCCCTCAGTTCTGTGTCATAGTCTCCCTCATGCTGTGTGGATCTCCCTGTGTGTCTCTCTGTGAGTTTTCCAAGTTCCCAGTTTAGATTAGTTTGTATGTTTTTCCCCTGCCAGCAAATAAAGCTGAGTTTTGAGTTCACCTCCTTGAGTCCGTGAGTTTTGCGATTGGGTCCTCATCCTGCCTGCCACACAGCCGACCCTGACAACTATGGTACTGGCTAGACTTTTCCAGCTACTCGCAGGATTCGATGTCCGTCACTTCCTCTATTTGCTAATATTACATCCCATGGATGGGCTTGGTCCTCCACAACATTTCCTCTTCTTTCTAATCTCTTTCATTCTGCTGCTGCACAGCGCTCTGTTGTAGCAGTTCATCCTGAGAGGCCAACCTGATGTATTCATAGATTCTTTTGTTTCAGAGTGGCACTTACTAACATTTGTACTGTGTCAATGTTCATTTTTAAAGGCTTTTTTGTGACATTCTTTATTCTTATGGATGTGAAATATCAGACATGAACTCCTTGTTCCATCATGATGAGATCATCAGATGGCACATGTGATCTGTTATATTCATACCTGTATCTAGGCTAACAGGTGCTACTGGCTAATTTAAAAAAATCAGCCAAATCAAATCACTTATTGTCACATCACATGTGCAGGCACACTGTCACAGCACATGCGAGTGAAATTCTTGTGTGCGAGCCCCACAAGCAACAGATGTGCAAACACAACACAAACGAGCAAAATACAAGAATGGCCAACCTGAAACTAATAAATATATGTACAATGTATAATAGTGTATGCATTTCTTGATGTGTATACTAAATATTTTCCTGTGTGTATACACATTTTTACAAATTAAATAGTAAAAAAATAAAATATAATAATAAAATATATAAAATATACAGAGTTGAATATGTGCAAAACAAGTGGCATTTATATACAGCGTGGAGTGCATAATGTTGTTGTTCCAGTGCCCACACATGGCTCTGGGCTTTTTCTTACTACTTCATGACTAAACTTCTTTCCAAAGTTCTGTGAGTGCCTCACTGCCCTTAGGAATTTTCTTGGAGTTTAACTTTCCTGTTGAATAAAACATAAAACTCCTCTGGGCTTTGTACCACCCACATTTTGCATTGTCTGCACTTCTTTTTCAAAATGGGGACTATTTGTGTCCTGCTGGCTGTCTTCCCTCTGTGTTTCTCTGTGGTCAGCTACTGTCACTGGCATGTCAAACTACTCAAAACTTACCAAATTCTGGCTGTTACTTTTGATATCAGTGGTAATAGTAGTTTGCTTGAAATTGCTTCATGCTTTTAATGATTGATTAACTATAACAGTTGAGTCAAAGTCCAGTGACAGCTCAGGGAAGTGAGACAGGGTATAAATGTGTCTGAGAGAAACAAAGGGAGGAAACATCCGAAGGTACGAGGTGGAGGAAACAGATTAAACGAGTCACACTTTTAATGCGTCAGAATTCCTTGGGAGAAACAACAATAACAACTAATGTAAAGGATAGTGTCACAAATGTTTTCATTCCAAGAATTACTCATGAAATTTCCCCTTGTGGGACTAATAAAGGTATATCAATTCATTGTTTTTCTGCTTTTCTCAGACTTAGGAAGATAAATAACGGATACCGATCAGCCCTGAGGTTTGACCTACCTCTAAAATCAGCCCTAGCACTTATGTGAAAGTCAAAATTACAGTAGAGGACTGCTGGCATGTAAAAGCACTGAGACCACAAATTTCCCATTACATGTGTTCTGAGCCATTAAAATGTTATCCAAGTTGTCAGTCGAGTGTTTCTCTTTCTTTTTTATATAACAAACAAACAAACAAACTTGTTGCTAAAGGAAACCAAATCAGTATTTCACAAGAGAAACTAAGAAAGCAGGAAACCAGCTGGTGGGGTTTCATGTTGTAGAGCCAGTCTTATTCTCAGTTTCCTCATCTAGTTTCTTTATCTAGCTTCATCTATGCTCAACATCTATTTGGAGTACAACTTCACAAATTCTTTGAAAAGATGGCCGTAAGCTACAGCAAGTACAGTTATGTGAAAAAGAACTGTAAATTGCAGAGACAATGGATAATCTTGCCTCACAGAAAGAAGGTTTAGCTCTATCTTCTACTTTTGTCTGCAGGGGTTTTCTCTGGATGCTCCAGTTTTCCATCAGAGTCTAAAGACACCAACTGGGGATTTTAAATTGGCCATAAGCGTGGATGGGCGTATTAAGGGTGTACCTCACCTTTCACCCTGTGGCAGCTGGGATAGTCTCAAATCCACAGACCCTAACTAGGGTAAGCAGTAAGCTGAATAGATTTTTCACAAGGAAAAAGAGTTACACCCCTGCATCTATGATATATTCATATCCAGAGAATTCAGATTAGGTGCCAGTAGTACTTTCAATTACAACACCTTAATAATGTAGTAATAGTGGCATAGTAAGCTGGAAATACAAAGGTAATCATTAACCTATTAAAATATTATAATGCTGGAATTAACACTACATTATGTCTCCAGTGTTCTTCTTTGTTTAAAGGTAACTATGGAAACATTATGGAAACAAGTGTGGTTTTTGTGAAATAACCAGGAATGAGGGCCACAAAATACAAGAATGCCTCCCTTTATTTACCTCTGTGTTAATAACCTATTGACTGTTAGTTAGCCCTGTTAGTCTGTTGTCAAGTGTGGGGCTTTTATTTTGAAAGGGTAGTAGGGAGGTTTGGTGGAAGAACAGGCAACACGGTGAAAAGAAACTTCCAAAGAAAGGAAAATTAGATCGTTGTGGTCTTAATAGCACATGGTTCATGTGGACCCAGGGTTGGTTATGATTTTGTTTCATGTCGTGAACAATGCCAAATAAAATTATTAAGACTCCTCATAGATTTTCTGTATTTGTAAGCGACACAATGTAAATCTGCAAAACTGCATCACAGCATGTTTGTCTGGCATTTATCTTATATGCTAGAAAAATGTTAGTATTGCTAAAGTGTGATTTACAGGAACTAAGCCTATATACATTACATTATATTCCGATTATTTTGCTGTAAGGGCAACTGTAAATGTTTGTTGTAACAAACCTATTATTTCATGTTGAGTAGATTTTCCAATGACCCCTAACCAAAGATGACCGTTAATAAGTTAATTATTAAAATAGTATTGATGACTGAATGTCATTATTAATGTAAACTAAAATTAATTTAAAGATAAATTGTTATGGTCATTATGTTAAAATATAGTAATTCTTGATTTTAGTACCTTTATACCTCTTGTAGTGTGATCAGAGCATGGTTTGGGGAGCTACAGTGTCTTGTATTTGCACATCAGTAGATATTTTTGAGAACTATGATATGAAGTTAGACCATCATTCAGCCTGTATTGCTGTTGTTATTTATTCACATCACAGTAATGTAAAATATTGTTTCATTCATAATAATAACTCTTTACAAAGATAATTTCTGGTCCTACATTTTCAGTTGTAGGAACTACCACTATGAAATGTATGGAAATGTTTAGTTTTGGGTTCTGATGGACGGATTACTGGTTATTACACATAAACTTCTACACGTTACCAGGTAATCGCCACACTGCATGCATGTTAGTCTCACACGGGAATTTTAAAAATACCTTCAAAATACAGTATGTGAATGAATCATTCAATTTTAAGAAAAATCATCAAGAAATGGTGCAAAATTGGAAACAATTTGTCCAGGAGTTTAATTGACAGAAAAGCAAAGAGAAGTGTTGATGCCTACAGATCCTGGGATCTGTAGGCATCAACAATCACAGAGGGTTTGCCTGAATTTGATCTGAACGAGAGGATTGCCAGGAACCACATTTAATGTCCAAAAAGCACATTAGAGCAAAGCTACATTTTACCAGAGAACAACAGGCCCTTTAGAAAAATGTCCTCTGGAAAGACAGATTAAAGACAGGCAGCTTTTCAGGAAGCGATCCCCATATCAACCATTAAGCATGATGGGATAAATGTTATGGTTTGGAGTTCACTGCCCTAGGAGACCAGGGAGCTTACTGCCATTGATTCAACTATGGATTCTCGTTGAAATTATCCCAAGCAGTCCTTTTAACTTGATGATGATCCTGAGCACTCTGGAAATTCAACCAGGGGGAAAAGGAAAAGATAGCGAATGTGTGAATGTATGTGTACGGACTATATTTGAGTATTATTTGGTGGTGGTGGTTAACGACAATATCACAGAACGGTTATTCCAAATGTCAAAAGTCAGTAATCATAGTGAAAGGACCCAGGGTGTGCTTTGGTTGATATTTTTGTTTAATAAACTAAAAAGGCAAACGTCCTTTGTGTATATTATCTTGTCTGTATCTGCAAGCACTGTTTCACAGCAGATCAAACGCTTGTTTGTCCAAATATGTCAAAAAGTCAACAGCTTGAACGTGATCTACTTACCTTTATGCATATCTGTAGTTTTTGCTTGTTTGGTTCAAATGGTAAAAGTCAGACTATAATAAAATATTTCTGAGTTAATTTCTGCATTTATTGAAAGGATAAAGTCCTGTTGTCCTGTTAAAGAGAGTGGTAATACCAAGCAAAGAGTTCATCCCCTCTTTTCAAGGTTGATAATATGGGCGTTTGTTCCGGGCAGTGGTTCTTAAACTTTTTCTTCCATTTTCTGGTTCCCAAAGTTTTGTTTGTTTGTCCAAAAGACATTCTGTTCTTTAAACTTAGTTCCACTTCATAGTTCTCCCGCAATTGCCCACACAAAACCTTCAGCGGCCTTCCCAAGAGTTTGAGAACCACTGGTTAGAGCAAGACCTCAGGCTGGTTACTGATTAATGGAATACTTTTGCATTCAAGGCAAGGCCATGTTCTCTGAAGCATTAAGAGATCTGCTTCAGTTCAGTGGTGCATTCATTTGCACGTGAGAAATCCAGGATGATTCCCTGACCTCGCTCTTGACTTTTAATTACCTTTGCAGAACCTAACATATAAAACACTTATAGAGAAAGATCCATACGCTGCTCTGGCGAGGAAATGTGATGAATAACGTGCTTCACGCCTGATGAAAAGAGAGAATGAACATGAATGTAGCAGCGTTTCTACGTGCGCATGATGAAGAACAGGTGTTCCAAACGGCTGCCGTCTGCTGTCCTTCACTTTCAATATAAACTCGAGTTGTATCCTAAGGTGCAGATTCCGCATTCAACCTGGATTATGGATTCTGTCCGAGCTCAGTATGTCAAACCTCTTTGCTTCTCTGCCACTTCATGTCACCTGTTTACTTTGTCAGCCGTCGCTCAGTTTTAGAAGCCACTGACATGAAGCCATCTAAAATTATATTAGACTAATTAGGTATTTATGTACAAACCTGTTACATCACAGCTCATAAGGGGTAAATGCTTTCTCTAAACTCAGCTCACAGCTCTGTGAGAGGACAGTGCTGTTTTAAATCCTCCTGGATCAGACAGGATGAAAAATGCCTGTCTATCATTTTGTCTGTCACAGCAAAATCAATCCAAATCAATCTGAGATTATATTAAATGTTGACACAGAAATCAAAGTTGTGTAATCCTTTATCTGGCCAGTGAGATGTGCCTGTGAAAGAGTATTGAGAACTGCAATATTTAGGAGCATAAAAAAAGCCTCTGGCAATGGCAAAAAGTCTGTTTAGGTTGATGCCTGCAGTGCCCTCTCCATGAACCCAAATACAGTCACACAGTACATTAGCAGCATCTTCTGGATTTTTCACGCCAGTGCAGGTTTGTGTCTTTTAACATTGGTTTAAATATATACTATACTATATTGCCAAAAGTATTCACTCACCCACCCAAATCATTGAATTCAGGTGTTCCAATCACTTCCATGGTCACAGGTGTAAAAACACGAGCACCGAGGCATGAAGCCTGCTTTTACAAACACTTGTGAAAGAAAGAGTTGCTCTCAGAAGCTCAGTGAATTCCAGCGTGGTACCGTGATAGGATGTTCCACCTGTCCAACAAGGCCAGTCGTGAAATTTCCTCGCTACTAAATATTCCACAGTCAGCTGTTAGTGGCTTTATAACTAAGTAGGAATGACAATAACTCAGCCACAAAGTGGTAGAGCACATAAAATCACAGCAGATGCAGAGGCGTACGATAAGCAGAGGTAGCCATCTTTCTGCAGAGTTAATCCCTACAGACCTCCAGACTTCTTGTGGCCTTCAGATTAGCTAAAGAACAGTG
Organism: Copadichromis virginalis; assembly: GCF_057382275.1. Taxonomy (NCBI): domain Eukaryota; kingdom Metazoa; phylum Chordata; class Actinopteri; order Cichliformes; family Cichlidae; genus Copadichromis; species Copadichromis virginalis. The sequence goes on along the minus strand of NC_140632.1, from coordinate 4,337,681 downwards.
CGTAGAGAGCTTCATGGAATGGGTTTCTATGGCATCATTCCCAAGCACAATGAAAAGCATTGGACACAGTTGTGTAAAGCAGACTTCCCAAACCCCCGGGCCACAGACCAGTACCGACCTATGAGTCGTTTGGTACCAGGTCGCGAGAGTTGAGGTTTGGGTGTGAAATGTATGGTTTTCAAGGTTTTTATCCTTATTTTTGTATCATTTTTATCGTTAACTCTGGTTTCCTGGGTCTTTTCTCGTGTGTTATGAATAAATCTTCTTTTTTTGGGTACCGGTACTGGTTTTATTTTGTTGTGTTCATCCACAACACCTTAAAGGTCGGTCTGTGAAAATATTGTTGGACATAAACCGGTCCATGGCGCAAAAAAGGTTGGGGAGCGCTGGTGTAAAGCATGCTGCCACTGGACCCTAGAGCAGTAGAGACGTGTTCTCTGAAGTCATGAAGCAACCTTCTCTGTCTGACAGTCTGATGGATGAGTTTGGGTTTGGTGGTTGCCAGAGAACGGTACTTGTCTGACGGCATTGTGCCAAGTGTAAAGTTTGGTAGGGAGGGATTATGATGTAGGGTTGTTTTTCAGGAACTGTGCCCAGTCCCTTACTTCCAGGGAAAGGAACTCGTAATGCTTTTTGGACAATTTTATGCCTCTAAATTTGTGGGAACATTTTGGAGATGGCTCTTCCCTTGTTACTGCGTGACTGCGGGCCATTGCACAAAGCAAGGTCCATAAAGACGGAGGAGCAAGTTTGGTGTGGAAGAACTTGACCGGCCTGCACAGAGTCCTGATCTCAGCCTGAACACCTTTTGGATGATTCAGAGTGGAGACTGCAATTCAGGCCTGGTCATGCAGCATCTGTGTCTGGCCTCACAAATGCGCTTCTGGAATGCTCAAAAATTCCCACAAACACACGCCTAAATCTTGTGGAAAGCCTTCCGAGAAGAGTTGAAGCTGTTATAGCTGCAAAGTTTGTGCCAACATCACATTAAACCCTAGGGATTAAGAACAGGATGGCACTCAAGTTCACATGCGTGTGAAGGCAGATGAGCAAATACTTTTGGCAATATAGTGTAGCATGAAAAGACTAAATGTGTCATAATACTTAAATAATTTGTTATAATTATTATACTTTTCTCATAAAGTACTCCACAACAATGTGTAATATGAATTTTGATAATATGTTCTCATCTCATCTATTTAATCTTTCCAAAAAACAATTGTGTGTCTTGTGACAATAAAAACAACAATGACATTGTGTAGATAAAATAATGAGATGTTGAACAACAGTAAAAATGCTACACAGCAATGAAACAATTGCAATATGCAAAAGAGTAGCACGGTAAATGGACCGCATCCTGTTCTTTCAACAGTTTAATCAGTTTTCTGTATTAACCTCCCTTCCTGTGTTACTTTCAAAACATGTCAGCATATATATATATATATATATATATATATATATATATATATATATATATATATATATATACATATATATATATATATATATATATATATATGTATATATATATATATATATATACATATATATATATATACATACATACACATATATTGGAAGTGAGCCAACTTTCAACTGCAGTAAAATCCCGAGAAGCTTCTAATCCAAGTTAATGAGTGTTGGTATAAAACCATTAGGTCCATCCATTTGTGCACACATTAAGCAGTTAAAATGTTTCTGCTTGGAAGCCTTTTACACTGCTTCCACTGGATACACAGCATGTGAACGTTGCTGATGATAAAGAATTTCATATGGACTGAAGACAAAATTATTGACAAACCCAAACTGAAGCCTTTGATAAGATAGTTATATAAATATAACAATAACTATTAACTATAGACAAACTAGCTATCAAGTTCTCATTTATTAACAATAGTAATTATAAAGTGTAACCTAATACTCAAATTTGACCAAATATCACAGTGCTGATTGGGAAATATCTTGTCCAATCAGCAAATTGGCGCAATTTAAAACTTGCAAAATGTTTAATTCAAGAGTATTGTCAAAATTTAGACTCACACAAAAAATTGTTTCCTGACACTATGCCGCACTACGACTTCTCTTCAGACAGTAACTTGGGCAGGATGTGCCTACAGCTTTGGTCCTCACCGACATCCTCAGCCGGGAGTGTGTGCTTGGACAGAAATGTGAATGTGTGCATATAACCATGAGTGTAGCATGAAACAAACACCTCAATTACAGAGAGGTAGACCGAACATTATAAAATAATGTGAACATTGAACATTTATTCACCTGTGCAAGGGAAAACACTCAACAGTAATTCATGTGCATTCCTGCAAATTATGTGACTATAGTCTCTTTACTTCTGAATTATAAAGCCATCAGCTTTGGGATTCTAAATAGGCTCAGTTCAAAGGGTTCTTTTACGACTCATACTTATAAAATAGTGAGTAAGTACTGGCAGCCCTAACTACTACTTAGTGAATACAAGCTCTTCAAAGACACCAGGGATGTGGTTTCTTTCCTATAAAAAGACCAAAGCAATCCTGGGACTTTCAAGGTTTTTTCTTTCTTTCTTTCTTTCTTTCCTTCTTTTTTTTTTTAATGAGGCATTGCTGCAAAATCACCATCAGAGGGTGCTGCGGCATTACTTTACCTCCCTTTACCTTAACCACAAGGCACTCCTCTGCTTACAATTAAGAGTAATCCTTCTCTCGAGGTCCAGGAACTTCATTGTCCATTCAATCCAAATTCCTGGTAACTAGCATAACACGGAACATGTGCAGTGAAAAATGATACATTAAAAACTTAACAGCTTGCAGAGGGGGCCCGGGGCTTGGGGCTCAGGTCAAATTTACAAAAAAATGCTGAAGCTCCTTGGCTCACATACCCAAGTCAACTCACACAAATATGTGTGTGTTTTTTTCGCTACACTATTAACACCTGGATAGTTGCAGCGACTGCGTGCGAGACAGGGAGGTTTTTAATATGTCTTATTCCTTGCTGTGTTTCTGTGTGTAACCAAATACCTCTGCTACTTCTATTGTCTTATCTGAGATTGGGTAGGGAAAATACTGGCAGGTGTTCCTCCCCTCCGGCTACAGACTTCAGAAATGGGGAAACCAGAGAGTGGGAATTAGAATGAAAGAGGACATGCTTGCATGCATGCATTTACAGGCACACACATACAGTATATGCACAAGCATATACTTTGACACACGTCTATGTGTGGTGCAAGATCACACAGTCAGTGCTGTTACGTGCAGTGTAAACATGTCTGAGGGTGTGTTTTAAATACTCATTACAGCGGACTGGGTAAGCTCTGGGAGAGACTGGGAGAGAAAACAAACAAACCCCACAGGGTGGCTGAGAGGGGTGGTGAGGGTCTGAGGGAGGCCTTTCCCAGTGTAATTCAAGTTCAATAACTGACCCTTAACCTCACTCTTACTCAGGTTACGCAGTTCTGCTGAGACAGATTATAGGAACAGTTCCTCACAGCTGCAGATACTATACACCTCTACAGAAGCTTTACACGCACCGCCAAAAACAACAAAGAGATAAAAGGTCAGTTCGTAATGTCAACAATTAACAAATGGCAATGTGGATGACAGGTTCCCAGTCTGCGCACATTTCGGTATGATGTAAAGAAACTGGGACCACACAGGGCCCTTTCACAGCTAGGAAGTAGAAGACATCATTCACCTGCAGGGGTGCAGCTGGGGGGCAGTTTCAGTCCGTCACAAAGAACTCATAACCTGCATGTCAAAATGATCAGAGAGGGAAAACACAGTCTTTTCAAACCATTCAGAAAAAGTGGTAATTGTTCATTTTACACCTTTGCAGGTGTGGAGGAACGATACAGTTTATTTGCCTGCAAAGGAAATTAGATCTCAGTGAGTGAAAATATAAATGTGGGTCAGAATATTAAAGATCAGAGTAACGGTAAAGACGAAGGGATTTCATTTTGCATGTATTTGTTGGTAAGCTAACCACAGTGTGAAGTTGAACTCATGGTCTGAGATGAACTTGCAAGCAGTCCTTCAAAACACCAGTAGCGCATGGCCCGAGGGTAATGACCCTGAGCATAGGCTGAGTGTTCACGGGGTTTGTACAGGCAAGGGAACCAACGCAGAGTTCAGCAGAACGAGGAAGAGACACACACACACACACACACACACACACACACACACACACACACACACACACACAGATCATAAAAAACACTGCAACTATAAGGCATTACACAGCAACAACAAGTAGATGTTGGTCTGCTATGCTCTGTGTAGCACTTACAGATTACCAAAGCAGCACCATAGCAGGCACTGCAGGCATGAGGCTGTGTACATAGCAGCATTTGTTGTTGTTTTTACTTATAAAACTGTTCCTGCAAGCGAAGAAGCCAAATAAACAATCGCTAAGTCTTTCATTCAGAGGTTACTACAGCCCAGGTTTTCACAAAAACTGCAGTTTTTCTCTGTCTCAATGAACATTTACTTAAAGTTATCCATCCGCCACATGCATCCAGATTTTGCAATTTCCAGAGGAGGCCATTGGAAGGGTTGCAGATGCCACGGTTGTGGCCGCAGCCTAAAAATGGTTCACATCCCATGCTGCGTTAGCATAACCATGGTCACATGTTTGAGGCAGACTGAGCAAGGAGGGGGAGAAAGATGTAGAGATGTAGCTACATGAAGTCTATTTTTCCCAGTGAGGGAAAAACTGACTGTCACTCGTGTTGACCACTTTCCCTATCAGCTTGGCATAGCTCTGGTTAAGAGAGACAGGATCAGCCCACATGTTTGCATCTGGGCATCTTTTGCTAATACCGTATGACGCAACAGTAGATGGGGCTGCAGGTCTGTATCACTAAAGACTTTCTTTCTTAGTTCTTCTTTTCTTCTTTCCAGCAGTGTCAGTGGAGTCTCCTGAAACCAAAATGAAACTGGGAGTCGACCAACATATCAAGTGTCAAGGTCTCGTCAAAAAGGCCCTAAATTTGCATCATTACAGCTCATCCTCTGGGGAGATGGTGAGGTTAATTCAAACCATATCCATACAGCTGTGACAGAAGTGGGGTTTTTGTTCTGGAGTGAAATCAAATGAAACATGTATTATGTCTCTTCGTCCATTTATTACTTTCATAGTGATAGCTTGCCTGTATGGTATTCCCCTAGTCATCTTTGAGTTACACAACATCCAGTTGTCATTTCAAAACTGACATCTTGAGACAAAGCAAAGGGAATCATTGTGTCTAATGAAAACCAGGATTTATCAGATCCTTGCACCTCCCACTCTGACTTTACAATTTAGCGTGTTTGTTATGAGTAGATCTGCCAATCAGCAATGCACAAAGGGTCTATTGTCCACAGCCTACTATGGCACAGTTCCAGAGAGGGTGTAAAACTCCTGTCTGCTCTGATAGCAATCTGCAGCCAAAGCCTCTCTCCCTACACGCAGCAACAACCCGGTGCTGATGAAGCCTATAGTCAAACTCAGAAGCTGATCTGAGGTCAGTTTTAAGCCCCCTCCAATGGTTTTAAATGAGGATTAGATGGGGGGGAAGCTGGTCATAGGTCTGTGCCTAAAGCCAGGTGCTAGGGATCAGGCTTTGTGCTGCGGTAGAGCTTTTTTTCCTTCAAGTGGGCCTAAATCCTTTTAAGAAAGAAAATGTTGATGTTTACATCCTAGCTGTGACCCCTTCTTGCCCTCTGCACTCAAGCATTCCTATCATACCTGTGACATCTAGCTAAGCTTTAGGACACCAGAAGTGTAGTGCAAACAGTGCTTAATCACAGCCACAGGGCATCCGTGATAACAATGCAACCCCTGAACCCCTCTGTGTTTGTGCGCACTCCTCAATGTACAGTATTTATGGATGTTTTGCTGCAGCTGCAATTGGATTTCTTAATCGAAAGGTGCTCTCATTCTCCATTAACATTATTTTCTGATAAACACAAACAATTCTGCACACTGTGTTCCTTTAATGTATTTAAAAAGTCATTGTTACACTCTTCTGATATGATGCACTGGAAAATGGTCAATACAATTACACTGATTAAAAGTAGAACATTGGCTTGAGCCCACTTTATTTTTAAGCGATCAATTTAAATGCATTTCCTGACATTGAGCAATTGTTTCAACCATCAGCCACATTTTTACCACCCTGTTAAATTTCTATATTTCTTTTTACATTCCCACTTTGTACAATAGAAACTGAGCGGTCCATATAAAACTCGTATGTGTATTGTTAAGCAACAAATACGTTTTGTCGGTGGATGGCTGTTGGTGCAAAGCAGTGCTCTGACTGAGGACTGCTGAACTTGAGAAGACAGGTCAACAGAGGTCAACCGAGTCCAGCTAAACAAACATGCACTATCAAAGAAGAAATTTCCTGTCCAATCTGTGAGTTTTTGCTGCACAGTTAGTGTACATTCACCAGATGATCCCAGGGGATGAGACAACAGGTCTGCAAATGACCGTCAGTGCAGGGAAACTTTCCAGGTTGGTTGAAATAAAATAAATAAGTCATAAAATCCTGTAAAGAGCTGGGAGATTTTTTGTTTTAAAATGCAGTGACGCAGAATTTCCAAACAGTTAAATCAGTATGTCGCTACAGACAAAACACTGAAGTAGAATATATAGGCATTACATATCCATTTCACGCTACGTTAGGCCCAGCAAACGGACTGCGTGCAGCAGAGTCACACAGCAATTAACCACCAGTGAGGGTTTGGCTCTAAAGCTTTGCAACGTTTCAGATTGCTTCTCAACCATAATTCCTCCATCCTCCTTGACACAATTACCTGTCACCTCAACAGACAAAGGACACACTTTGGAGGGCTACTTCTTATGCAGAGCTACACATACATTTATACATATGCACTTACATCACACGTGCACTTCCACACATACCGGACGAGGACGCATACTAAGAAACGATACAATAGTTCTTGTGGTTGCTAGGAGCCGTTGTAATTTATGGTGGGATAGGGTTGCAGGCTTAGCGCCGCATCACTGTCTTCCTACCAGGTGATGAGCGTTTGCTGACAGGGTTATAGTCCTTCTCCTCTACCTACCTAAATTCAACATAATACGCAGCTGTCAGAAAAGACTTCGGCACTTGCCTGAATGTTTTGAATATAAATAAGAAAAAGAGAAATTTCACAAGTAAGTTAGTAGGTGGTATTTTTCTATTGAGGCAAGCACAAAAGTTTCTGAACCAATTCAGAGTTTGAATGGAATTTAATATAAATTTTAAACAGAATGCAAGTGGTATAGAGCATGCCAACAATATCACATATTTTAGAGACTGTCTGCTCTCAGTGTGCAGATATACAATTTCTTTTAATATTAGCTTAATGTTTTTTCAAGTCTACAGATGGTGCAGAAATACTTTCTTTCTCTGCATCCACAGTCTTTGTGTGTGTGTGTGTTGCTATCTATCTTTGGTTGGGCACAGAAGTTACAAACAGCACCAGAGCACGTGCATATGTCAATGTGTAAACGTACAGCACATGGATGGATCACTGAGTGAACCTCCCCCGCCATATTGCAAAGATTTTTCATCACATGAAAGCCAACAGGGGGTGGTATGCATACAGGGCGAGTCGCTTCCATCTGCCCTGTCCACTTAAATTAGTGGGGCCTCGCATCCAGCAGCATCTGGTTCCAATATGGAGCCAGGCGGAAGGGTGGGTGCCTCACTGTGCGGCGGAAAATACAGCCTACTGCACCTTTAAATAGCCCTCAGGAGGCTAGGGACGGATCCTGGCGCTATCGCCCTATCCCAAGATTCTTTGTATCTGGCCTAACACTTCTTCACTTTGAAAGAGGACAAATGTACAATTAGGCTGGAATGTCTGCAATGCTGTTTCCAAGCGTGTGTTCGCGGAGCTGGCTTAGGCAAACGGTGGATTCAATGGTAAGAGGTTACACGCCGTCAACCTCCTTTACTGTTCCGCGGTGAGATGCACCGTTTGACCCTGCCCGAGTTGGGTTTCTCCGGTTCTGCTGGTCCGTGTTTGGGTTAGCCTCTTGCTGTTCTGGTTCTGCTGCAGTTTGCCGAGCCAGGTCTCTGTCAGCACTCCTCTGTGGCACAAGTCTACATAGATCCCTCCTCCTCCTCTTCTTCTTTCCCTGTGCGAGAGGCACTTCAGAGCTTACCCATAATTCAAAGGTTTCCATCTCAACCATAATTCACACTGCGCTCTACCCTAACTAAAGGGGCTGTCTGTGACTACGGTGATTGCATGTTTGTCAAACGAATTGTCAGTGCAGCAGACTCGGGAGGAGGAAGAGAGTAGGGCCTGAAACATGATGATGACACGCTCACACACAGGAACGTACACAACAGTATCATCCTCTAGTCCTATATGATCTGTAGGATGAACATAAAAGGATGATGGAGAAGCAACTGTCTAAAATAAATACATACACGGAGTTCAAACTTCTCAGGCGCAGCGGCAAAGGTGGTAGTTTGCTAGTTACAGAGTTTACAGGATGTCGAGGGGACTCTGTTATACTTTACTTCCAGTTACAGGGTTTGCTGCCCTATTGTCACGGAGGGCACCGGAAGTGTTCAAGTCACAGATAAATGCATCCTCTTTTCACTCAATCCGGTCAACTCCAAGATAAGCGCTGAAATAGCAAACAAGCAAACATTAAAATAGGCAGAACATCTTAATGTTACATTTCACTCCCTCAAAAAATGACTGAGCATTGTCTTCTTGGCTGTCCTATGTCCCTGTCCAGAGAGTCCAGAGAAAAAGGGGATAACACATTAAACAAAAAACAGCTACTAAACTGAACAAATTGTTTAATAGCCCATCTGGAAGCCCTCCCTTAAAAGTCCAAAGAACAGCAAGTCTGTGTTTCCATTAGCCATTAGGGAGGAGAACATGGAGGGAGCAACATAGTGTGATCAGATAAGGCTGATGACAAGGCAGAGGGAATCGATGACAGCTTTGGCCCAAATCTTCAGACCTAGCCTGCCTGCTGAAATATAGATCGCAGTGCACCTCCAGCACACACACATCTCCTGTCAGGTCTGCAGATACTCATGTAATGTGTGACTGATTAGCCAGGCTAACCACAGAAAGCAATAGAGAGGCCATATCAGAGCAAAAACTAAGAGAGAAAAATGGGGGGGTGGTTTTGTTTGACATGCACAGAGGCAACACGTAAAAACCTTTTCGTATCTCAGTTTTCACCCTCGCTGCTATTGTTGTGAAATCCTTCCCCTTTGACCTTATTTATTGGCGTGCACACATGCACGCAGCTCCTATCAAAGGGCAAATCAAAAGCAGTGGGAGGTTAAAATCCATCTTACTGATTCTCAAATGAAATGTTGAAAAAAATATATATATCACCAACTTTTTCACTGTCCAAACAGTCCAACAATCAAACAGCCAATGACAACTGCCACTCCCAAACAAGTGCTAACCATCGGGTAATTTTATTAAGTTGTGACTTCCTTTCTTTTCCTTTCTTACATCAGAAGTTCAGAGGTCAAGAGGATCTGTCAGCAATGACAGAGAGGATTATGGGTGTAGGCATTCCATTGGCAGTCATTACTGCCCTCAGTCAGCACCTGGTACTCTCTCTCCCTTTTTTTCCTCATCCTCTTTCTCTCTGTCTCTTCTCTCTCTTGTCCTCTGACAGAGTAAGAAGCAATTAGTGTCACATTAGTGAGTATAATTCTTAGTCATGCCAGAGCTGCGGCTGCTCATTGATTTTTTTTCTTTTTAAATAAACAGATGCTTTGTTTGATTTTCCTTCTCTTAATCGCTGACTCTTGCTTTAAAATCTCAGGAATCTCCACATAATATTCAGGCCGAGCAGATTCCTTATGTTTCGCGACTACAGCTTCAACTTTGTCCACAGCTCTCTGCAGAACTCTCACTCTACATTCCTGCTACATTACAATCACCTATCCAAATACAATACTAAGAGAGAAGGAAAAATGAGTATGAGCAGCAATGTGAGGTTTGGACCCCTGCACTAGAACCCCAGCCCAGTAGGATTCTTCACATTCCAGGCCGTGCTGGAGCTGGAGCTGGTAACAGATCTGAGCAGGCCTGCTGGGCTCAGCGCTTTGTGGCCTGTCCTCCCTTCCTCAGTTTTCTGCTTTGGAACAAGGCAACGTTTTTCCTTGTAGGACACCTTCCTGAGAACAGACTCAGGTACTGACTTTGCTTCCCTCCTTTATCAAAAAAAAAAAAAAGAAACAGAAATATCTTCCTCCATCTCCAGCCAGTTTCCCCTCATGCACACTGTAAAAAGATTGAGGGAGTTTACATCACAGCAAAGCAAGGGGCTGGGTCTTTTTGACAGTAATGCAAGGGGCACTTGTTTACCTAACCTTATGGGTCGCAGTGCAGTTGAACAGGGAATGAATGACTTCATTTCAGGGTTTAAATTAAAGGGTTCCTCCTCTCTTGAACTTAAAACAGATTTGTGCATGCTTTGGAATGAAGAAAGTAATCACTCTGTACACAGACCCTACTACTCTGGCTGTTACTGTAAAACAAAAGAGGCAAAGAATTACAGTGATGACAAGAATGTAATACAGTGTGGAGGTCGCAAATGTCTGCATACAATTAGAACTTGTTAAAAAAAAAAACAAAAGCCCTCAACATTTACTATCTTAAATCTAACTAATGCTTCATACACACTGTAAAAATCTTTCATTTACGGCGACATGGTGTCAGTTACTTCAACAGTTATCAGGCTACACCATATTTGAAGGAAATTGCTACCTTATGTGCCTTTTTTTTAATGGGACCTTTTAAAAACAGGGTACTGTTTCATTTCGAGTTGGTGGTCATTCTGGCAATGGGATTTTTACCACCAGGGAGCCTTGGAACCATTTACACTCACACATGGCATCAAGGCCTGCTGTGGTGGTGATCAAGTGCTTTGGAGATGCTTGGACACCATGAGAACACAAATTAGAGCCCATCTCTCCCGTATTTCCCCCCACACACCAAAAACATTCAGGGCTATAGGAGCACGCTCTCCCTCTCGCTGCAGCCTTTCATGCCGCTTTGCTCGTCAAAGGCGAATTGATTAAAGGCCCCTTTTAAATGACTTCCTTTTCAGAGCTATTATTTCCCAATAACCAAAAGGAGAGCAGATTGAGATCAGTAGTCTAATCTGTTGTTTCCCTCTTCATCTTATTGGTGTTTTTGTTAGAGCCCGGCAAAAAGAGCTCACCCCATTTTTCCTGTCAGTCATCAGGTTGTAATACCGGGGCTCATGGCTGTAACTTTAGACTGCTCGAGCACTCGCGGACGGACCTTTTTTTTTTAAGAGAACAGAGTAAAACAAGTCACTCTCCAAACCCTCTGACAAATAACCTATGCCACAAAGAGCCTGTAACTCTGCCGCTCAGGCAAAAATGCTTTGAAGCTGCAACAGAAAGGAGGGTTTCTTCACTTGCAGACAGCAGAGCACTGGATGCTTCAGCTGAACATCACGACAAAAGGAGGTAAGGGTGGTCTCCAGAACAATAGAAATCCTTAAATTATTTTTATCATACAAAGAAGCAAACAAAAAGAAAACAAACAAAGCCACTGACTTGGAGGTTAGCGCAATGGATTCTTTCCCAACACCGGCTATTTTGTCACTGGTAGTATAAAAAAAGGGGGGCAAAGCAAGAACATGATTGGAATGGCAATATGTCATGCTTCCGCTGTGCCAAATTGAGTTGAAAGTCAAGCTTAGCTTTAAAAACACATAGCAGATGGGAAGAAGAAATGAAAAGATAAGGAGGGATGAGGACTTTTTCATTCTGTGTTGGCTAAAACACCTACAGTGCGCGCTTTCCTCGAGGCTCTAATCGGAGCACACCATCTCCCTTCAACTTCAAACACCCCTGTAAACACCTGCTTGTATCTCACTTCTGCATCTGTGTGGGTAAATACCACCCATTCATGTTCACTTATACACAGACAAGACCTCCGCTAGCTGCCTCTGGACAGTTATTCCTTCTGTGGCCATGCATCACATCTCCTCTCAAGATGAAGAGCTTGGGGAGATGAAAAGCAGACTCTCTTACTCTCTGGGGGGGAAACCCCATTGTAAAAAAAAGAAGAAAAAAGACAGAGAGAGAGAGAGAGAGAGAGAGACCTTCAGGTGAGAAATGTGTGGTTTTGGCAAACAAAAGTTACATTCATCCAGGTGGTCCCAGACGCCCTATTCAAACAGAGGTCTCAGATTGAGCGGCATCAAGATTGTGTTAAAAACAATGCCGCAGTGTGCTCGTATCTCTCACTTTAATGATTAATCTGATCGAGCCAACTTTTCATCTGCTGTTCTAGGAGCTCTTTTGACTTGTCATCTCGACATGTAAAAACAAGAAGTGTTGTGTCTCACAGCTGCCTCACGCTCACCTCCACGAGCTGAGGCGCCGGGTTCTCAGACAGCTGTGATATACAGTCGGTCTGCTGCGTGACACTAATGGTTAATCTGTGAGATCGTCGGGCAGAAGATGTGTGGACTTAAAGACAGGAGTGAAAAATGTGTATTTCAGTGCGGATTTGTTTCACATTACTGCTGCTTTAAGGTGCCGTGGGTCACAGTTTCAAGCATTTGGTGGAGAATGCAAACAGCTCCTCTAATAGTCTGCATTTTTAACTCACACTCCTTCATTATGGCTTGGATTGGCAGCTTAACACTCACCCTTTTACTCCTCCTGTGCCTGCTCTCTTTCACCTTCGGCTTTTTCTGTCCGACGTGCCCCGCTTGCTCCACGAGTCACCACTTGACTGAATGTAAATGTAAACCTTTAGCCTGACTGTGTCACTAGGGAGCAAGATGTGACTTTTTTTAGCCCCACCAAAATGCAGCTTTCAGCATTGATTTCAGGCGTCAAAGCGACAGACAGTTTTCAACCCCGGACCACAGATTACTTTTCTTATGGTGAAACAAAGCTGGCTTTTGTGCTATGGTTCTGGGAGACCGCTCTCTCTTGTCATGTACATGTGAAATTAATTAGGAGGAAATACTAAAACACTTGGGTGGAAATTGCTTTTCACCAGATGTTCCACATATGAGGATCAATTTAGTGTTCTTAGCATAGCAAAATGACTATATAACTTCTTTGCCTGCCTCTTTGATGAAAGCCAATCTGTCACTCAAGGCACATAAAAAGAAGTCGGGATTATAAGCTACTGTTTGTTCCACTTTATGGAGTCTTAGGTAATGTGATTACTTAACCAGGTTAGGAAAATACAATGTTTCATTCTAGGGTAAAATTTGACATACTGACAAGAGGCCCAGTGTTCCTCAATGATCCATGCATAAACCAAACGAGTGGTCTTTTCCTCGTCCCCTGCCCCAAACACAGAGGGGCCAAATAATGTTAACAGATAAATCACTGTCGGATGTGAGATACCCATCATAACAGAGGTGTTTAGATAAGTTTGCAGCCAACGTCTCATATGTCACGCATATGCTTTAGTGCGTTTTTGAAAGGAACCAGCTTTCACACATGTCCGTTTGTGGTGCCGTGGCAAAACTCCACAATATGGATATAAAAAGCACAGCGTGCAATGACAAGGCAGGAGCCAAGATGAATCGGGAGATCAGAAACGCTCTCTTCTCGCTTTTCGCTTACATTGCCGGCTCCGCCTCGCGATGTCAGAGATGTGCAAGCAGCGAGTGAAAGACTTTGATATAGCTTGCAAAGCTGTCAGCTTGACAAATTTAAATGTCAGTGGATATAATGCAGGCAAAAGGAATCAATACCGTTGTATTTGTCCAAGCTTAGTCATCTACTCTCATTGTAACCGACAAAACGCACACTAATCTTCAATCTCTGGACCTTTTTTCAATCATTGTCCTCATTTGCTTGTCTCACAGCATGAGACTATGCAAGCAAGTTTTCAGGACATAACATGCCAACAGCTGAAAGAGAGCTGGCCTGGCTTACTAAGGCAGAGTAAAATACAGCAGCTCTCCCCATAGCTTCTGTTGCTCTGTGTATATTCAAGAGAATCCAAGCCATCTGGAGTCTGTTTATTGTATTACAAATGACACATAATGGTAATCTGGCATGTGATGAGAGAACGTGAATTACAGACAGGGGGCATGAAGCAGGTATTAACCTTCATTTGATTTTCTTTAAGGAGGACATTTAATTTAAGGCTACACTTTATCTACCTGATTATTCATTACAGTAAGCTCGCCCATAACCGTATGAAACAGGATAAACAGAGGAAACCGCCAATTAAATCGCATTCCAGGGAAGATTGGGGGGCTTACTGTATACAGAAGAGTTAGTTTAGTGGCATAAATATTTACACAAACTGCCAGGAATTAAGACAAATGTTACCAGGAAATAGTCTACATTGTGAGAGGCCAGAGCAAGGGGTTTGTCTAAATTTATTAGCCTGTGTTAAGTCCTAAAATTTTGAAAACTGTTTTTTAAACCAAATGAAATAAGACAACTGTCAGAGCTCTGTGTGGGTCCAAACAGTAACTCATCTCGCTAAGCTTGTTCTCGTAACACAGTGTGCTTTTCTTTCAAACGTTAAAAGCTTAATGCGATATGAACATTCATTTTCCATTGACATTTACAGCAAATTCTAACATGGATCAAATATCTCAAGCAGAGAGAGAAGGAGAGAGAGAGAGATGGGCGGCGATATGAATAGTTGCATCAGACTGGCCCTAGTAGAAGTTAAAGATACATACTGCATGCCCAGGGAGTGGATGTCAGTTAAATGTTTATACAGCTGCTCTGAAGATTATTATTATCATGAAACCGCACAGCTATAATGTCATTCTGTGGATGCCAAAGTACAATCAGGTCCTCCCTATAGCCTACTAGCCTTCTCTCTCCCTCTGTCAGACAAGCCTGGTGTTCTGTTCCCCAAGGCTGCACGGCTGGGATCAGACTCGGCACGACACCACGATAATGAAATACAACAATGAAACAGGTTTTGTGAAAGCCAGTATTTGCATTTGGCTACAGATGTGTGTGTGTGTGTATATATATATATATATATATATATATATATATATATATGCTTGTATACAGATGTTGCAGATATTTTTTCACAACAGCTTAAAAAAAACATGATGAAAAATAAGATGTTTTCTGTTTTAGAACTTAACTTTTAAACTCTCAGGAGAAAACAAAATACTGAAACATTAGCAGCAGCCCAGCCAGCGTGTTCTTACGTGTCATTTTCTGATCAGGTGCCTCAGAGTTGATTCTGTAAACAGATAAGACAAACTTGTTAATGAAGAGTTGCCATAGCCTCAGAGCTGGCAGTTTCAGGGCAAAATTAGCATTCAATTGATGTTGTGCTTCTAGCTACCTTGCAAACTTAAGGATTCCCTTTTAGCTCTGTTTTGGTCTCCTCCAGCTCCTTTGTGAAAAATTCTGCTTGTTCGCCTGCTAGTTATCAAGTTTATCTTAGCGACGATTAGTATGCATCGCTATGACTTAGGACATCTAGGAATGGGCATGTTAAGTCAACTCGATATTTAACCACTGCTGATCTTGCTAGTCCGTGTCAGAAATATTAATTGGTTAGATGCATTGTTCAAAAATGTTACAACGCCACTTTTACATATACTCTAATGCAAGGTATAAATATAAATAAATGACACTTGTGCTTTCCGGTGCTGGTTAGCACAGCTATTACAGTACCTAAAATCCATTTAAACTGTGTTTAGTTTTGAATGTCTTTAAGGGTTTTCTGTCTTTTCAATTAGTCAAGAAGTGTAACTTTTGTTTCTTGTTTAAACAACTAGTTCATTAGCCAAACCTGAACTTCTACTTATATGTTGGCAAAACTATACAGTGTAAATAACTGTAGCCACAATGATAATATCATCTGGTTTGGCCACACTGTCAAAGCCTTGAGTGTTGCATTCTGGCAGTCAGCAGCCTTGAAACCACAGGTGACCATCTTTGAGCAGGAGAGTAGTGCTGTAGAGTTATCAGCTAATGATAGCACAGGCTAACTAGCTTGATTAGCAATAATTCCTATGAAAAGGGAAGATAACCCTAGAAACAAAATACAGGCTAAAACAAAATGTACTTTCCAACTTGTGGGAATTGTTTTCCCACAAGTGAGCTGGTCAATCACCTGTCATTCAGAGTGTTTACACACTTAATAATACCTAAATTCTAACATTAATACAATTTAAATGGCTACAATTAGCTTTAAATTAGCAGCATAACTAAATTAGCTTCAAAACTGTTTATACTACCAGGCTGTAAACCCGCTTATTTGTATTGCACTACTGAGCATTTTAACAAAGAAGTGTATAATGTTTTCTTATGGAGCCAGTCTCAAAGGGACATTTGAGAAACAGGAGTTTTCAGGTGATCTGCATAGCTGAGCTCCAAATGTTGCTACCTTGCATTTACACATAAATGTATCATGCACATAAATGCATGAATAGATAGAGACTCCACAGATTCTGGTGATTTCAATGAGAGAAGAGGACCAGATCATATTAAGAATTTAGAACCATTTAATAGAATTCAAAATTCCTAAACATGCTTAATGCTACTTAATGCTACTTTTATATAATCAGGATATTAATCTTTCTGTTTATCCCCTTTTACATACACAGACTTACAACCAAACACTCTTCACAGCTTTTGGTATGTAATAGAATTGTTAATGTTATTATAGTTGACCTTGCTCTCTTTGATATGACATTTATCAGCTTTGTTTAACCTTCAGAGTATCTTACATTTGATAAACACACAGATTTAAGCAATATCCTACGTCATCTAATGGTTCAATCTCATCTTCTACAACTGATAGGGATTTCTGTGAAAGTGAGCATTTAAGTAAAAAAAAAAATATATATATATATATATATATACACACACATATATATAGTACCTTTAAAAAGTCTTTGGCCACTCTTTTCACACACTTTCTTTATATATTCCTAGGGTTAGGAAAATAGGTGCAGCAATTTATTAAACAAGTACACATATACATGGAAATACAGTATATAAGGCCAAAACATCCTGAAATCTCTTAGCAAGCTTTCTTCTAATTCTTTTAAGCAGTCTTTGAGAATAGTTCTCCAGGCTTCTTTAAGGGCATTAAAAGTTCTTCTTTGGATGTTGGCTGCCTTTTGTTCTGTTTTCTGTCAAGATGAGTCCACACTGCTTTAACATTGTTGAGATCCGGGGAGACCAATCACAATCTACTTTCATAATTCCATCAGTTTTGACAAGATCTCCAACGCCACTAACTGAAACGAACCATGACAAAGCCTCACCGTGTTTTACCATATATATATGTACCTCTATACATTTTGACGATGATTTGAATAAAACATTTTAAATTTGGGTTCATCGTGCTATAAAACAGATTACCACAGGTTTAATCTTGCATTCCTGAGCTTTTTCTCCACGTCTCCCTTTTTTTTCTTGACAGCCACCGTACCACGAAACCATTTCTGATGAGGCTCAGTGAACAGCAGATGGATCAACTGAAGGGCCAGATGCACCTCTCAGGTCCTGTGTCAGGTCTTTGCTGGATTTTTCCAGTTTCTAGAGGATATGAATATCAGATACTCTTTCTCAGATATAGACAGGTTTTTAGGCCTCACCTTCTTGTTTTGTCCTGCATTTGTCCAATTTTCTCAGTTTTTAAGGGCACACTGCCTTCCACGCCTAGATATGCCAAGTTTTCAGCTAATATCTCTTTGGGAATCACTTTATTGTTGCAAAAGTGCTGTTTTATGCCTGTCTAACTATGTTATCTTTGGCAGTTTTTGTAGACTCAGCTAAGGAAATAGGAACAAATGCCTAAAGATACAACTTAAAATGGTGTCTTTGCTAAGTTTTCTATTATGTGTAGATACAACTAATCCCCCCCCCCCGACTTAGCAGCTTTTGTTGAATGATTCACAGGTCATGTGTTTCTCTGGAAGTGGTCAGGCACAAGGACTGGAAAGAAAATGAGAAAATCTCCAAAGAAAAAGTTTGAGAACTATTCTCACTTTTAAAAATGACAAGAAAGTCTCCTGGGAAGCAAAATACAAAAGAATAAGTGACTTAAGACTGTTTGATACTGTATATATGAATCTATGCATGAGTCTTGGTATTTCATCACCTACAGAACCTGATTAAATATATATTGCCAGTATGTGTTTTATTCTAAAGGTCATGGTACTCCACTATGTGTGTTTGCCCATGTAGTTCCACAGAAACAAGCATCACTTTAGATGGGGGTTTAAAAGCAGTTTTACTCAAATGGATGCTTGCAAAGACTTACATGTTTAAAACCCAGAAGCAGCAGAGCTGAGAGATTAAAAAGCAATTTAATATTCGAACCAATTATTCCATTAGATCTACATAAACAACCTTGAATTGAAAACATCTTGAAAGCATCATCTGCTGAAGATGCATGTTCCTTATTCCTCATCATGTATGGATGCTTGCTAAGTGTTCCTTCCTCCTTTGGCCTGTAAACAGCTGCTTGTGCTTAAGCGGTAAAATGTAAATCTTGACGCTGGCTGTTTACGTAGCCCAAGCTTCTAATCATGCAGACATATAATTGAGTGACGCGTGGTGTCTTTATGTGTGGAGCTGCATTCAAAGGGCAGATCCCTGTATTTATGTCTTTCTGCCTCTCTCTTTAAAATCAAAGTAGCTGCAGTGCAGCTATACCAACTAGTTAACTAGCTAAATGTATTAAAAATGTTTATGTGATTCTTAATGTAAATTGTCACTGTGTGAGGTCAGTACAGAGCTAAATGTTTTACACTGCTGATACTGATTTTACAGCAGTGATTTGTTCAGGTTAGCAAACCAGGCACGAAAAAAGACACTGCATGAAATTCAAAAGATGCATCTAATAACATAATACATTATTTTTTTAGACTTATGTTGGAGGATTTGAGTGTAAAAGTCTTTTTTATTGTTGTTTTTTGACAAAAGCCAGCCCAAAGTGATTTTACAATACAATAATTATAATATCTAAAATAGCAACAACTTCTGTGGATGAAGGAGCAACCACGATTCGCTGATCAAAACTTTCTTGCACCCTATTTACACAGGAAATTAAATCACAAACAAATAAACACTCTGCCAATTTGCTAAATTACGCACAGCTTCTTGTGTGCGACCAACCTCAGCGTACTTCTCAATATTTGAACCATGCGAGCAAGGTTTGGACCCTTTCTTGTGATCTCTGAGAGGTCGTATAATCTGGAGGTGGACTTGTTGCTCAAATTAGTGGGTAGAGAAGCGTGCCACATGTTCAGTATCCATAAATATTGACTCTGGCTTTCTAGCTGGCCGTCTCTGACCTTGGTGGGTTTCCATTTTGGGACAAACCTATTTGAAATGTGTCCCATTTTGCCACAATCTCTTTCATGCACCATGTGCACGTGCTTAGCGTAGTGCAGCAGTCGTGCTTCTGCTGTCAAACACGTGGACTGATGAAGATATTACTGGTTTCTAAATTAAAAAGACGCCACTGCCTTGCAGTTTAATTAGGGATGAGTCATAACAACAAATTGTTTCCTGGTTTCAAACAACATCTCTGAAGATTATCTCCCTGGGGACACACATACAGTCTGTTAAAACTACATCTGGCTACATCAAGGCAGAGGAATGTAGGCCCTGTGTCTAGCCAAGCTACTGTTAACAGCAGGTGAAAGGCTAATAGTTAGATCTGCAGTGTCATCTCGGGGCTCTGTCTGCCCCCTTACTTGTGGAATGTGCGTGATGACAAGAGAAGGCTGCGCCGTCCACATCCACCATAACATGTGCAGACAGACACATCCACGGGACAACAAATGAGCATGTACAGCACCGTAGTGAGGACAATAAGCCATGTCTTCTTCTGGGTTTTTTTGACAGGATCTATGTGTTAAAACACCACTATCCTCATCTCTCTCAAATAACCTCAAACATTTCCCCTTCAATACATTCATTATACTTTCTTTAAAAGTGCCATGTATTACACATTGTTCTGCCATAAGGGAGTTTCCATAAAAAAGATACATCTATTAGATGAAGCAAAAGTACATGGTGGTGTTTTACTGTATATTATGTTTCTGGTTAGAAAAGAAGATTTCCCCCAAAGCTGAATGATAAATGGAGCATAACAATAAGAAATATGACTTTTAAATGATTACATAATGTATCATTTGTACATGTGGGGGTCTCGGGGTTTTATAACACAAACCTAAACTTGCTATTTCTTCCAGTCTAACCTGAATTTTAGCCTTATATTACCGTCCGTTTGTCAAACAAAGGCAGTCGTTTTTTATATAGAATTTGGGGAAAAACAACTCTTAACTCAAAGAGAGAAAAGATGTCACAAACCAGGGACAATGCGGTGATTGTGCGACTGTGTTTGTGAGTCTGGGAATTTTCAGTTGTGTTGATTCTAAGCACAGACTTAAGGCCTCAGTGGTCGGATCAGAGACTGGTCATATTAGTCCTTACGACTGGGACAAAAGGATTTCCAAGACCACCAGTTTAATCTGATAACAACAGTCTATAGCTAAATTGTTGTTATGAGGATAGACAGATGCTCGACAGCACTGTTTTTGACCTGCATGTGGGTCATTGCAGACTTTAAAAAAAAATCAGGGAAATTTAGGTTGTGTCAGCTTGAAATTGTGTTTATTTGCTTTGTACCTGCAGTCTCTAGAAATGTTACTTTCTGAAAACCTTTTTTCAACCTTGTTAACATGCCAATGTGATGTTTTTATATGCTAGAAGGCACACCAGGGCACACCAGAGAGTGAGATAAAGAGTGCAGTGTTGCAATGACAGGTTTTAAAGCATGGATTTAGAAAGCCAGGTTTCATGCATAACAAACCTAAAGCAACGACTTTACTCTGCTGTGGACATGGGCAGCTGGAGACACTGTGGACATGTAGTCATTGCTGTTGTACTTCTGTGAAGCCCATTGAAGTCCACCTTGCAATTATAGTTTACATAATACAAAGTTTCCAAAGATGAGTCCACAGTCACAAAAATGTAGATCACTTAGACCCAAACCAACCCTCATGGACACAGATGTGCTAACACCCACATTAGGAACCAATCCCTCCAACTTACAGGCTGGGGACTAATAGAAGTGACAACCTTATCTTTAATAACAGAATATGATTTGAGTCCAACACGCACAACGTCTATATAGGAGAGACTGTTTCATTTAGTTTAGTTTTACAGCTAAACGACTGCTACTAACTAATAACTGTCACTTGATTTCTGACTTTTTCTGACTGTTGACCTGCTGAACAGCACCTTCTCTTTATTCTGGACCTCCTGATTTACAGTTTAAGCAGCAGGTTTTCCTCTACTACTTAACAACTGGACCTATGTTTTCCTTCATTTTGCAAGAGAACTTATGAGTGAAGCTCACAGATCCAGTGGAAAGAGGATGAGGGAGCAGGCATGGACCAATATTGATATGCATGTTAAATTAGGGAAAGCCCTTTTTTTTACATAAGGGTTTATGTTCATTTCAAAAAAACAGCTTCTGAACATTTAAATGTTCTTTGGATTTTAATAAATGTCTGGAGAGGGACTTTTCCAAGATTTTACGTATTTTAAAGAAATAAAACATATATATTATGAAAGCATGGGGCTGAAGCTAAACATACATGTGGGAAACTCTGTACAGCTCACATGCTTGTTTCTCCTTTTCCTATAAGCAGTGGAACCAGCACAGCAGTGCATGTAGGTCTTTAAAACAGCAGAGAGCCATTTGAGCACATGTGACCTTGAATTTGATTCCATAACTTTGAAAGAATATTTACTACAAACACAAATAAACAGATACTTGCTAGAAGAAATAAGCATGCCATTAGTGGTGGTTGTTGAGTTAATAGTGTCTGGCTAAGTCAAAGTTTAAGGCTCTCAGAGACTCTCTCAGTAGGTCGTTCATTTGAGTTTGAGATAGCATATCTCTACCCGCCCTCTCTGGCCGTGAAGGTTTCATTCTGTGATGTTGTCCTTTCAATCAGCATGTAATTAGATCAGCAGTGATATGATAAGCAATGACATATACAGTGTCAGAGCCACAAGATCTTCTCAAAACACCCCGGGCATCACTGATCAAGTCCCTCAACAGCCTTGGCTTGGCACATTCCTCAGAACTGGCCTGACATAAGCTGAGCCAAAGGAAAGACACACACACACACAATTTATGCATGTCCATGCCCTCAAAACACACACAAACGTTGACATGATCATTTAGTGAAACCACAAAAATGCCTGCAAAAAGAAAAAGACGGACAAATAATCAGATAAGGCCCTCTGTTTCTAATCCTGTCACTCGAGTAATTAAAGATGCTCACAGCTTGCTGTGGGAGGACTTATCCTGCAATCTACAGCAGCCTGAATGCAGCTTTTACCTGGATTTGGGTTTACCACTAGGTTTACCAAGTGGTATTTTGGCAACAACACAGACCCAATTGCCAGCAGATTAACATAACAATGGAGAAAATCTTTATGAATAAATGACCTGTAGTAGAACTAAAGTCCATGAAAAAGACTGCATCACAATCTGTCACCATTTGCTGATGCTGATGAATAAATACATTATCAAAACAATAATAAGATCCAAATAAGCTAAGTATATTTCAAAGAAGCTAATTAGATTCAGCACCTCAAAAAAGTTAAACTCTCAAGTCCTGGACGCAGCAAAGAAATGGAAAGGGAACGCTGTGACAGCAGCACACACTCATTGGCCTTGCCGTGTTTTAATTGCTAAGTGGATGATCCAGGATTATCCCTGATAAAATATTACTGTCCTAAAAGAAGACAAATATCTTGTGATCGCTGTGGGATTTAATCTCTCGCTATCTTGCGAAGAAATCAGTGTGCTTTGGCCCAAACACAGCCACCATTATCACCTAATGATAAGAGCAGAGGAACTCAGTGGGGGCTATTTTTAACCCCTCAGGCTAAAAACAAAGCAGCAAAATTTCCCTTACCCATGCATGCTTTCAACGGCTACACAAAAGAACCAAGTACTTTTCCTAGAAAAGTAAAATCAACCGGTGCGCGTACATGTTTCGCTTAACTGGTCATCCTTTTTAAGATGCAATTTTGTGTGAACTCTAAATTATAAACTTAGTGAAAACATTACTGCCTTCTTGGGAAATTTTTCTTACAAGATTTTATCACTTGGCTCCTCCGCAGTACTGAAGTATAAGACAGC
This sequence comes from Copadichromis virginalis, assembly GCF_057382275.1. NCBI lineage: Eukaryota > Metazoa > Chordata > Actinopteri > Cichliformes > Cichlidae > Copadichromis > Copadichromis virginalis. The sequence continues at coordinate 4,314,522 of NC_140632.1, read as the reverse complement.
AATTCTTGCAGCCAAAGCTGCCACAGATATATTGATAAAGCGCTGCGAACTGGAAAGAATGAAAAAGCCTAATGCAGCCAGCGGGGAAGCGTGAATAAGTCACACATGCACAAACATTCACACAAAGTGAAGTTCGGCAGGAGAATGTGACAGTCACTTTGCAGCAACTAATCCTCTGAAACCACTAAAGCAACAAGTTATAAACCCATTATCTGTTAGACTTAATCCAAAAACTAAACATTTTTGATCCAGCCATTAACACCACTGGTCAAAAATGTGTTTATGTAACAGCAGGAGCTGACATGTTATTGCTCAGGGGTGGTCAAATTCACATGAGCATTAAACCATCTAGGGACTGTCAAAAGCCATTTTGATGCTACTAAAAAGCATTTAAAAAGAACAATCTGGAAAAACAACAGCATGATTTTAACTGCTCTTGACTTTATTATTTCTTCTGTCTCTTGTTTCGTTTTCATTTCAATGATGTATAATGAGGGTAGGTAGGGGGGGGGAAAGGAGATTTTACATGTCCAAGCCTTTCAGTCATGAAAACGTTTGGAGCCTCAGGGGTAGAGGTCCGCAGGAGGTGCTTTATTGTGGACAAATGATTGACATCCCCTTAGTGACATCACTACGACAAAAAGAGCGCTGGGGGAAGAGAAGGCAACAATCAATTCAAACACTCCAGCGCGGCGCACAGAAGAGAGGCGACGCGCTCTCCAACTCGCAGCAACAAGGTCCAAAAGAGCGACACTTAAAGGTCCGCTTATCCTGTTTCTCTCTCTCTCTCTCGCAGAAAAGTTCAGCTTTAGCAGAAGGCAGCTGTTCGCTGGTAAAGATGTTCAGAGAAGCTTCTTTATACTTAGATCGGTTATGCCTACGCGAAGCCGTTTCCTCGTAGAATTCACATAATTTTTTTTCCTTTCGGGACTGACCAAGACCTAACCCGATTCGCAGCTGGTGATAATATGTGTGAGAGGCGATCGGCGAAGGCTATGGGCTGTCTTTGGTCCCCCAAGGAGAAGCAACGTGGATTAAACACGAATTAATGTGGAATTTATCGGAGCCCAAAGGTGGAACGACGACCGGACACAGCGCTTTCTCGTCAGGTAAAATAAAAACTCACGTTTTTTTCTTTTTAATAAACACTTGAAGTACTTAATTGGCGTAAAACAAAAAAAATGAAATGTTTGTACAATAACTTGCTACACGAGGAAAAGCTTACTTTCTAAGTGACCCCCCTCCCTGCTAGTTCTTGGTTTATATGTGATTATAGGGTGTGTGCGTAAAAGTTAAAGCGTTCTCCTACACACGGAGAAAACTATGAAAAGAAGAAGAGAAAAAAGGTCGTTTCTTTGGAAGTCGTGCTGCTCAGATGATGCTTAGGTTTTTCATGTTTTTTGATGTCCTGTCCCGGGCTACATCTGGTACGCACGTCAGATCTAACACCTGCGAGCCTCTTGAAGTAACTCTATCCCTTATGATTACACACGACCGTCAAAGCCCCTGCAAACAGACGCTTGTAACACCGTCTGGTTGCATCTGTTGCTGCTGTGCATACTAACCCGTTTCCCTTCACTGTATTCTTTGATGCTTCTTGTGATCTGTCGGGCTACACAGACTTGCATTTCTTTTTTCATATCACCTCCCCTAACGTGATTTCTTATCTCCTCTAATTGGAGACTTTTTGTCTGATCTCTCTCCGCAAACCCTTTGATTTGTTTTTTCTGAGTCAGTCCCTCGTTTTTTTTTTTTTTTTTTATTCTTCTCTTTCAGAGCTTCTTCACCTTGATATTTTCATGTATCACTTCATGTTAAGACCAAACTTCTCTTTCAGCTTTGACGCGCTGTATTGCCGGAGGGGGTCTTTCTCTCGCTCTCTCTCTCTTTTTACCCACTTCAAAGTGAAGCGTTGTCTTCCCTTTTAACCTGATTTCCTTCAATCGTTCTGTGTAGGGGGATCACACACAGTTTAGGGAATGCTGCAGTGAGGTCCCTGCCGCGTCTACCTCATGTCAATACCTCAGCGCCAGTGTATTGACAGAAATCAACTTTCTCCACAGGGACTGACTGATCATGGTCGCCGTGGTCCGCTCTCTCATGGTACTGCTGCTCGCTCAGGTGTTGCTGGAAGGTGCTACGGGACTAATCCCCGAGGTCGGCCGGAGGAAATACAGCGAATCCGGGAAGCAGACCCCAGAGCAGTCAGAGAGCTTCCTCAACGACTTTGAGCTTCGGCTTCTCAATGTGTTTGGACTGGGGCGCAGGCCGACCCCAAGTAAGCAAGCCGTGGTGCCGCAGTATATGGTGGACCTTTACCGTATGCATTCAGCAAACGGAGACCATAGCACCAAACGACCCAAGAGCATGGGGAAACACGCAGAGAGAGCCGCCAGCAAGGCCAACACGATTAGAAGCTTTCACCATGAAGGTATGTATTAGTGACATACCTTTACCTGTCAGCCGGGAAGCTTCTCGGCTCTCTCAGACAACCCAAACCTATATTTAAACATGACTCAGTGCGTCAAGACTGAACTTCAGAGTCTTCGCTGTTTTATAGAGGTTTAGTCATTTACAGGTGACACGCGTCTAAGTTACAACTTACTCTTAAATACGCTCGGGATTGCCTAAAACTCAGTAACGCGACTTACAAACAAGCATCTCGTACGCAATTAATTACCTCTCACATATGTTGTGATGCAACATTTAACCGAACATCCCCCTGGGGCTGCTGTCAGAGGTTTTAAAACATCAAGGGAGGTGGTATCCCTGGAGTAATTTGTTTCTTAATAATTGATGGTGTTTGCGTGGGCTCCGAAAACAGTTTTTCCAGACACGCACCACAGGAGCAGGATAAAGGGCGGTGTGCCTTTGCGCAGGTGATAGTCATCACCCTGTTACTTCAATAACACACGACATGACATTATACTAACACGCATTATGACAAAGTCATCGTGTCAGACTGAATTCTGAGTCATTTTTAACAAGACTGAAATTAGTTCTTGGTTAAAAAAAAAGGGGGGGGGGGGGGGTACCCGCCTTATTCGTCTTTCCAAATCCCCGTTGTGCCCGTGCAGTGCGCCATTACGCATGTTCCAGTAACACTATAATTGCTCACTTAGCTTGTAGGTGGATACGGTACTGCTTGTTGAATTTAGTGTTTCAGTTCAAGTTCGCTGCACTTCAAAGATAACATATGCTGCTCATATATATATAAGACTGGCACTAAATCCTGGATGAGGTGCACTAAGTTCAACAACTACACAGATGTTTGCACAGAGTTACAAATAAAGTGGACTTTTATAACTTAAAAAACAGCAGCTGAGAAAATAAAAATGATGGTTTACTTATATTCTATTGATCTGAGGCTATATTGTCTTTTGCACCTGGCTGTGATATTAAAATGACTCACGCATGATAAAAATGAAACACTACAGTGTTTACTGTCAAACATATAGTGATGCTTTATCACCATTCACCATCTTAAGGTCTATGTTCCATTTGTCAAAGCATACAAGTTACTGTGTCCATAGGGGCTCTACACAGAGTCCTCATACAGAGTTCTAAGTGTTTAACTGGGGAAGTTTCCATCAGGGGTGAGTCAGAGGGGTGGTTGAGTGGTTGCTTGGGTGCTCTCCAGAGGCCTAGTGCAATGACACCAAGTGGCTACACCGACACACTACAAACAACCGTGGCCTGGGCAGCTGGGCTGAGTGACTGCCCCCAGCCAGCTACTGGAAACCTCTGCAACCGGCCAACACACCTTGACACCACTGGCCATTACGAATGCGCTCAGGCTGTGTTTACATAGGTCCCCCCAGCCCTTTCATCCCGTGCTAACAGAGCTGCTGGGTTGTTCATCTTCCCACGTCAAGAGACACGCAATTGATGGCTGCTGCATATAATAAGCATGTATCTACAGATGTAAACACAGCACATCAAAGCAAACTGCTCTAATCATTCATCACATCTGCTGCCTGATATTCATTTCACTAGGATAATTAGTTTCACTGCTATCAGTTTTCAAAAATAACCATTTCCCATGCCAAATAGAACATTTCCACTACTTCACAGGAAGTAGCTGCCAGAGACACGTCTCTGATGAATGACCCAGCATTAGCCTTTATCTTATGTTTTGGCATGCAGCACAAAAAGAAATTAGGAATGTTGATACACTCATATCTGTGGTTCACACGTTTGTGACAGGCCCTGACTTGTTCACATAGCCAAACCTCAAAGAACAGAAAACGAGAGAGAGTGAGAATATTGTTGCAGAAAGAAATTGAGGAAGACGTGAAAGAGGAGGAGAGAGAAAGAAAAGAGGATTTGGGGCTAAGAGAACAGAGGGAAAGGGGGATTTGGGAGCTGAGGAACGAAAGAAAGAGAGGGATTGGGGACAGAGGAGGGGGAACAAGAGACAGGGGGCTTTCCCACATCAAATAAGGAGTGATGGGCCTAATTGAGGTCTTTGTGCCTCTGGAGGGAGATTTAGGATGAGATGGTGGAATTTCCTAAATACCTCCTTTGAAAAAGCAAAGAGTTCAAAGTTTGTGTTTACGGCGCTGCACCAAACAGATTAAAAAGTGTGTCTATACATCATCTGTGATCTTCATAAAGTAAGAGTTCAAAGTGGGAGGGCTGCCTCAAAGAAAATTGTAGCTTTTACTAAGACTTCTGTCATTTACTGTACACTATAGAGGGGTATACAAAGATCTTAACTGTATACAGTTTATATACACTCTACTTTCCATTTGTCTTTTATTATCGTCACATTAATTGTAACTTAAGTCCTTGTAATTTCAGAATTGGTTATTAAATTTAATACCTTGACGCATAAAAGAAATACTCCAGTGCTGGCAACATCTACACTATAAATAAATGTTGACGCAACAGTTGGCCTTTTTAGTTTTCTTCTGGCCATTCTCATTTTTGATGAAGTCAGTATATGGTGCAACTTTTTTTCATGTGTACTTATGAAAATATTTCGCAGCAACCAATTCTCACAGTGCAAATGAGCCATTTGAAGTCTGGCTGACTAGCGTGTGTGATCTTATCGATAGATGGAAGCGCACTGATTTCATCTTCTGACATTTAACCAGGTGAATTTATGAGCATGACACTAATCGCTGTATTACATCCCCATGAGCATTTCCCTGCTATTACACTGAGTCATACATGCAACCACATGCAATCACTCACACAACCATGTGGTAGCTTGGCTGGATCCATATACTAGATCCACTCGATGTTATTTCTTAGGCATGTATGAAATTAATACGTTCTTGGCTTGATCCTGACCCTATGGTTGTCTCTCTTCTGTCCTTTACAGAGTCTATGGAGGCGCTGGCCAGCCTAAAAGGCAAAACGACACAGCAGTTCTACTTTAATCTCACTTCTATTCCAAATGAGGAACTCATCACCTCTGCAGAGCTACGCATTTACAGGGATCAGGTCATGGGATCTGCAAGCCCCACCGAAAGCAGCATTAGTGACAGTACTCCTGCTAGTGGCCTCCATCGTATCAACATTTATGAGATATTTGGAGTTCCTGCCACTCAGGGCAAGGAACCTCTACTACGTCTGCTGGACACTCGAATGGTGCAGGACTCTTTGAGTCGCTGGGAAAGCTTTGACGTCAGTCCCGCTATATCTCATTGGACCTCTGGGAATGGCCACAATCACGGCTTCTTGGTGGAGGTGATTCACCCAGAGGAGGGGGAGATGGACAGCAAGGATGCCCACAGACGCAGGAAACATGTCAGGGTGAGCCGGTCGCTACACCAGGACCAGGACTCGTGGCCTCAGGCTCGGCCGCTGCTTGTGACATATGGCCACGACAGCCGCGGGGGCTCAGTGCTCCACAAACGGGAAAAAAGGCAAGCAGCACCCCGCAAACAACGTAGGAAGCACCAGCACAAGGCAAGCTGCAAGAGGCATGCCTTGTACGTGGACTTCAGTGATGTGGGCTGGAATGAGTGGATAGTGGCACCCCCTGGCTACCATGCCTTTTATTGCCATGGGGAATGTCCTTTCCCCCTAGCAGACCACCTCAATTCTACTAACCACGCCATTGTGCAGACACTTGTCAACTCAGTCAACTCGAACATCCCCAGAGCCTGTTGTGTGCCCACTGACCTCAGCCCCATTTCTTTGCTCTACCTGGACGAATTTGAGAAAGTAATCCTGAAAAACTACCAAGACATGGTAGTGGAGGGATGCGGCTGCCGGTGAGAAACAGGTGGCACGGATAGAAAAGAGCGAGCGGGCACAAGAGGCAGAAAGAGATCAGAGGTTATCATGGACACCCAGTTTCCCAATGAAGACATTTATTTATATGAAAGAAACAGAAAACAGAGCTATTGCGGAAGAAGAAGAAACTATATATGAATATATTTATGTCTACATAAGGTTGGGAAAAATAAATATTTTAATCAAAGGAATATTCCTTTACTGGTTTTGAAAATGTATTTCCGATGTACATTTTGAAATGGGTGCAATACCACATGAAGTATAATGCTCAGATTTCTATTTTGTATTTATTTCTATTATAACCACTTTATTTGTAAATAAATAATGTGTATTTATCGTGAAAAAAACATCCCGTGGTCACTCCAGTGTTGCACGATCGGCTTCTGACAGAAATTACCTGCGAAAACGTAACACGTGACAAGAAGCTTATATTTCACTGATTGCAAACCAAGCACTGAACTATTTTGCTAAAAGTAATCGGAGACCAACAACAATGGAGGTTTTGAAGGCAAAGCGATAGGATCACTGGCGTAATGAATTGTAGCACGTTGTAGGGTCACAGACAATTTAAATGCCCACGGGAGGCTCATAAAAACAGATCGTGTTTTTAATGCCTTACATGTCACTGCATGGATCCCTGGGAAGATTCTCTTAACGTCTATGTTTATTCTGCTCCCGACCAATATTATCAGATGGAGGGGGAAAAAAGTGAAACTGCCCGAAAAAGAGCGCAAGAGACATGGTCTCCTCACAAAGACAATGAGCGCGGCTGGCTCTTTATACTGCAACGTTAGTATAAAAGAAACAATGCTCCATCTAGATTAAAGCAAACGGACTAAAACTGCTCCATAAAGAATAGATGAGAATTTATAGTGTAGCCACAATAACAGATCAGATAATGAAAAAGTGAAAGAGTTTGACTGACTGCGTTTTCTGCTGTGTTTGCATTAGAAAGGGTTTGGAGGGATCACAAGGCAGCTCAAAATGCTCTAAATAGACTGTTTTTATGTGAGCGCACATTGGGACCGTGGAATGTTGGTTTTCAATCTCAGACACATGCTTACGCTCGCATGGAAAACCAACGCGGTTGTTTTTTCAATCATCTATTCAAGGGTTTCCTGGTGGGCTTTTTTCTCTTCAAAAACAAATGTGCGTCAAACAAAGATACGCTTGTTACTTATATAGGAGATGTAAATCAAAACATTTAAGAAGCAGGCGTGAGATTTTATTTAAGGGTTGTAAAAAACACAGAAATGTCACTTTCTTTTTCCCTTTTTCTTTTCCACGAGCCGCAGATCGTGTCCGTTCACCTATTCTTATCCTCTAAGGGTGTCCATCTGCTCGAGATGATGCAACCGTTTAATTGGATTATACCCTCCCAAACATGCACTCGTAACCGCACGCACACGCAAACACACCCGACAGCATTTCAGATTTAATCTTCTGCACGTGTTATTGGATTCTACCTTGCATCTCCACCCTTTCTGCTCCCATCTGATATCCATTTCTCCTCCGTGGATTCCACCACACCACAACCCTCCACATGAACCGCACGTACCTCTGCCAGCAGCAGCAGCACGACACTAATGGACCTTTAGAAGGAAGTCACTTAGCTAGCCCACTTATACACGATTGATAAATCTAAACACTGAAAACCTCCGAAAAGTTTCTTTCTTGAGCTCCAGGAGTAACGTCTAGGTAGGATGTGAAAAATATTTGCTTTTTGAAAAGAAAAAAAGTGTTAGATTTAGTGCCCTTATAGTTAGAGTTCATAAACCTTTCATTGGGTTGGGTGGAAATACTGCTCCCAGTGTGGGTGACACATGGGCAGCATGCCTGTAACTCCCCTACTGCACCCCATCCCAGCTGAACTAGAAGTATGAGCTGGCCACCTTCTGAGGCGGACGAGGGGGGGGAGGATCTCATTTTAGAGTCATGTTAGTATCAGACAGCTCCTAAGGGACCACTTCTAAATGAGAGGTCAGGGGTCAAAGCAATAAAGGTCTATTATCTCCACCCTTACTGACTAACTTCCAGGCTCATCACGTCATCACAGGCCAGTGGCTTCAAGTGTGGTCAGCCACTGGTTGCAACCAAGTACGAGTTTGTGTTTCAGAATCCATTTTTGTATTTTATTGATGCACATTCAAGATCCATCCATTTGTTTGTGTGATCGTGCTGATAATGAGCTAAAATTTGGGTCTGTGTGTGACTGCGAATTTCATGATTAAGTTATAAAAAGCACAACTGTGAAATATGTGATTTTGGCAGAATTCTCTTCACCTGCTACACAGACCTCTGCAAAGTCACTCTCAGAGAACAGATTTTCCCTTTTCCTTCTCCATGAACATCTGGCAAATCAGTTTAAGGTGTCCTTTGCAGACTTTGTTTATGCACAAACACACAACAGAGCAGCCACACAACTGATGAGCATAAAACTGGGAGCTGGAACCTACTTGCATGGCAGGGATCATTCGTTTTGTTTGGTGCTCAGCAAACCAAACCAAAACTATCTGCAACTCCAAACAACCAAAATTGTAAGGGCTATAAAATCAGTTTTCCAGATTTCTGTCTGGCCCAGAATTGGAAAGTATGCGGTGTGCCGTGTATCTTTGATGAAACAGAGGGCTCATGAGATCTCGACTGGCTCCGCGCCAAGGTGGGACGCAAAAATTTAGAGAAGTGAAGAGAGACAGCGGCCACTTCAGAGTCTTTTCTAAGTTTGGATCTTTTCTTCTTCATGTGCTGCGCACACTAATTTTAGAGGTGGTGCACATGGTGTTTTTTCTGTGTTCCGAGAACAGCCAGTGAAATGACGTCCAGCATAGCGAAGACTTTGGCATCTGTGCAGCAGCTCTGAACACATCAAACGGACGGCCGTCCACAGATTCAGGAGCAGAGCAAATATGGAAATGACTTTTCCAGAGCGACTGCACGGATGATGCTGCTTTTACATACATGCATTTTCTATATCCGCATGTAAATTAGAGATTATCTGCCAATATGAGCCACTACTTTTGCTTTAAATACGGGTCCTTCACGTTTTAAAAGTCATGCAATATGAATGAACCTCACTCAAAACTACTTGCTTGCTTGCTCCTAACCATGTGCTGCTACTACCATTACTGTAAGAGCTAATCATCCATGCAATTACAATGGAGCTGGCCTTGAGTGACATGCTGAAATCATTATCTTTGGCAAGGACTCAGTGGAGTAGACCATTACATCGCCCAATTCTCACAGCAGAATAATTTTATGCTAAGCTAAAGTAGAGTTAGAAGTCTGCACTGTATACTATTATGATACTCTGGAGAACATACTTACTGAAATAACAAAACCTTTTATCGTGCGATGATGGGGTTCAGCATCAGAAAAAAATGACCTCATAACATCAGAATTGCTTTTCTTTCAGCGAATATCATGCTCTCTATCTCTGCTTTTAACTGATATTTAAAACAGTGAGAAGCGGTCGCAGTTATTGATGACATTGTTCATTTTCCTGACATTTAGGGCTGTTCTTTTATAACACTGTAATCAAACAGGAATGGAGTTCAAGATGTGTACCTTGCACTTTGTGGGCACATCTCCACAGAGGATACAGGAAGAAGTTCCATATGGGAGACATATGAGCTAACAGGCTCAAGGATGGATTTGCCTCCAGACACTGATCTAAGGTCAGAGCTGTGCTTATTCCTCTGATGGTTACAGTTAGGTTTGGGCTAAAGGGTGAACCCGGCTGATCCTGGAACCTTGCCGAAGGGCGTTGCCTACACGCCGAGCTTGAAAGCGGCTGTGCGGCTACCGAGAGCAGCCTCCATCTTTGTAACAGGAAGTGAAGAGATCAAGCAAAGGGGAGATACATGACATCCCCCAGCATGTCCGTAAAATAAATGTCAATCTCAGATACAGTAAATCTCATCCATAACCACGCACACGACTTCAAACCAGTGAGGTTCACGTTCAGAGCTGGCAATTAATTTAAAACTCCGAACTTAACTGTCTTGTCCGAAAGCAGAAAAGTAGATCAAAGCCCATAACACACAGCGAATAATGACAAACATCTACAGCATTAAACAGAACATAACAGAAAGCACACTAAAAAGAAAAAATCCAGCTGACAGTTTGGCCATCGTCTGCCTTTAAACACCAACCGTTTCTCTTTTGGAGCTATATAAGGTTGACATCTTTAGTACATGTCTTCACATTTCAGGACCACAAAATCCTAACAACACAAACCTCGGGGTTTTAGGGTTTCGATGCAGCACCTTGAGGACTTCTGGGCCTGGAACCCAGTCCACTGAGCAACAAGTTGACCCGCTGCAATAAGAGGAGACCTGTTAAGGAGCTCAGGGCCTCACTTGGTGGTCTTTGAAAACACGCTGGTGCTGAACTTTTTGTACTCAGAGCAGATTACCAGGAGGCTGCTTCCAGATGCAGTGCACCGGGGGAAACAGACTCTCCTTTGCTGGGTGGTATGGGACAAACCAATTCCCCCACACTTTTCTCATTAGAGTAATAAGCTTTGTATAAACCACTGTGCTGCTATTGTCAGGGACACACACACACACCATTTCCTCCATCCACCCATCTGTCTGTCCATACGCTACATCTGACACTCATATCTTTGCTGGAATGATGCACGTTAGAAAATGCTCAGGGAGGCTCTTATGATTGTGAGCACTGTGCATGCGTGGTATATTAATTATATCAACCATAAAAACAGCATTCTTATTCAAAATAACACTCTGCTGGTCAGATGAACATCCTTAACACAGACCTGACAAATGCACTACCAGCACAGCGGTAGATAGGGAAAAAAATTATAGCATTTATTTTGAAAGTATCTTGATTAATGCGATTGTAGAGGGAGGGGAAGAGATGCCCGTTCATGTAAACAGCATGTCAGCAAGCTGTGGGCCCTGGACAGTTCAAGAGCGAGGTGTAACTCACAGTCCTTTGCCCTGCTCTCCCACAGCCTGTCACTGGCATGGCAAACTCTGCCTCACCAAGCTTCCTGTGACTCACTTCCTGTCCCAGCCCTGCACCTGCACTCCTCTGGGTGATGTCATGGCAGGTTTTCCTCTTGGAGTCGCGCTCTCCACATCTGGTGCAATGTGCGTATGTACGCATGTGTGTTTATGTGTGTACATCCATCAGCATGCCTGGCTCAGACATCAGTCAGAGGACCTGTGGTGAATGTGGCCCTTCATAGCTTTCCTGATGACCTCCTCCATGAGGCAAAAGCTTTTGGAAGAGAACGGCACATCAAACAGGCAGGGGAGGAAGAGAACAGTCGGAACATGGATTCAGTCCCAAAGCTGGATTATTGTGATATTTTTCCCATTTGCTTTCTCTCGCTCTCTCTTTTTTTTTTCTACGATACAAATATGTCATTTGGTTGCCTCCTTGCATCCTCCTTGTGTATTCACTACAGCCTTCTGTGAATACTTACTGAGCTCGAGTAGTTCTGTTTTCCAGTGAGGAGAAACAACCTCTAGATGTCCTCAATATCTGTAGGAATAATTACAGTAGGCTTTTCTACCATCGGTGACCACAGTGAAAATGATAGATTGAGGGGAACACACTACTTGGACAGGCCTATGAGTAAATGGAAATATTGTATGAGAATGAGTGAATACTTTTTTCCTTTTTCCTGGGCTGAAAGAAGGTTTTTTTTGCTCTTTTCTCCCTCAGATTGAATGTGTACGTATGTGAATGGGCAGGAAATGCCTTACAGCTCCCGTAAGCAGTGGAGAAACCCGTTTGAGGTCAAGGGTTGCAAGAGGAAGGCAGCAGGCATATATCAATATTCATTTCCTTTTCGGGTACATTCCCAGACCTCTTGCTAGTTTCACTCCTTTATAGAGTGTGTTCTGGATCATTAGTTCTTGCTAGCTGCCTGTTGACAACATTAGCTATTCTAATGTTCGTCTGTGGGAAACTGAGTGCCGTGTCCTCCCTTTTGGTGTGTTCATATGCATCACATCGCCTGGCTCTGATCCTGACAGATGGTACTGACCAGAAAGAAGCGAGTGTAAGAGAAAAGGAGGTCACCTCCATTTTTCTTTGGCGTCTGGTTATTTCCCCATGATGTTAAAACATAAAGTGTACCATGAAAAGTGTTGAAGGAAGGAGTCTTGGTGACAATGCAGTTGTGATGCACTATCCACAGCCGTGACATGAGGGATCGATACCATTACCATGCTGAGTATACTGTAAGCATACTCAGAAACTTCTTTTCCTCATTAGAATGGGCAGCATTTAGAAGGCCAGAGTTTACCAACATTCAAGGGTTGACATTGGACTAAATCTCCATACTGTCACTGTGCAAACAGCGGGCGTTCTGTTGACTGGGATATAAAATAGTGCTGTTGGGTTTTGGGTTTCCAGAGCGGGATCAGGGCTGCAGTATATTGAGTCCATGTGGGGAGTGCGTTTTTAATCTGAGCCTTACCCGCAGTCCTTCCTGTTTCTAATTTGGCGCTGCAGCGGTTTTGTCCCGAGGCCAAGAGCCTCTCTTCCACAGAGTGTCTATTTCCTCTGAAGTGAATAGTAGCAGGTGTGCTGGCCTGAGATCCCTTGGAGAAGTCTGCTTATGAATGGCCCACATCTCGCTCTTTTTTTCGCTTGTCTTTGTTTTCTTTTTTCTTCCTTTCATTCTTATTTTTTCGTCTGTCCAGCATTCTTTCTCGCTTTTTCAAATACTTTCTTTCTTTGCTGTTATGTCTTCACCGCTCTGTAGACACTCTTTTGTCTCCATCTCTTTCTTTCATTTGTCCCTTTTGTTGTCTTTCCTTTCCTCGAGATCAAGGTGTATACCCCGATAAGTCATAAAGAGGCAGCTTATGCAAATGAAAACAACAAAAGACAAGAGCAAGAACGAGGGAAGCACAATCACATATCAAATCTTTCAAGACATCAGATATGATAGATCACATAAAAACCTCTCAAAACAAAAAAAAATTGGGATGCTGAAATAGACTTTGTCAAAAAACAAATCTTTACACACACAAACTTCTTTAATTTATAAGCACAATTTCTACTTTATAGTGTTTGTTATAGGAAGAGGAAAAAAGTGCATCTATGAGCAAAAGACGCTGAATCTTGCACAATCTGTGTATGAGCCAGCCTGATAGCGAAGAACTCATCCAATCTTTGAGCAGAGGAGACATGCTGTCATGCTGCTTCACAGAGGCACTGCGATTGGAATTAACCTCTTGTGACCTTCACTTCTCCTCCCTTCCCCAAAACACACGCTTTAATGACTTGGTCTTGAAGGGGTGCAGCCTTCGCTGTAAGGCAAATAAATCCTATCACGGCTAAGTCATATTCTTACTTATCTCTGATGAAAACAAGGCAAAAGAAACCATGTTGGTTGCCAATGATTTGTGACTTAACACAAGAGTGAAATACAGCTGCAAAGCCATTAAGGAAATGAGAGTCTAACCAAAGGGCTGTTTAACTGGAACACATGAACTCTTAATGATGTTTGTGTTTATTCAATTTTGCTTCCACATCATTTGGCCAAGTAGAATTTGGTGTAAAGGTTATGATGAGAGGTTGCAGATTCTGTTCCCAGAGGTTCTGAGTGTGTAGGGCTTACTGGAAATATCTTATTTAATGACAGTAATAAATAAGCAAGTCTGTACTTTGCAGGCTATTGCTATTCTGCAGCCTTCTATTAATCCTTGCCACCATGTCCCGCATAATCAATCTATACAATTTCGATCTACTCATGACCCTCTCGTAACAATGGAAGTTCTCTAGCCTCTGTTCGGGCCCCTTTCCCCCTTCTGCTCTTCTGATTCTCTGCCAAAGTCAACCATAGGCATTTACGTTTCCAGCCGTGGCGCTTCCGGCATCTGCACACGCTTATGTTTACACAGGATGTTCAAACTTGATGCAGATTAAACAAATCCAATTTGGAGGCTAAGTTCAATCACCTCTTTTATTTCAACATTAACTAGATGAAGCTGGGGGCCAGATTACCACTGCCATTTCCAAGAGGATTGGGTAAGGGGGAATGAACTGTACACAAATAAGTCCAAAAAGTATTTTGAGAGTGCTTATATGCAGATGGATGTCATCCGCTAGTTCCCACAGGCTTGCATGTGGTTGGATTTGCTCAGTGTGCGTAGAGTAGTGTTTTCAACAAAAAATCTCCAGCTCTCCCTGGCAGAGTGTCGTGAGCCTTCTCAGGGCCCATGGGTAGTTCAGCATTTGTGTGGTTCCCACACTTATGGTGTAAATGGAGGCCTGGCTTTGTGCACACAGGCCCAGACCAAACACACGTAGAGCAATTCAGTGTTATGAACATTTAATTTTGCCAGGACATTTTTTTTTATCTAGCATCAGATAGTCGCTGATTGCTTAAACTCAGGAAACACAGTATAGGTCAGACGCCAATCGTGCCAAGTTCACTTTCTCATATTGTAGAGCAGACACTCTCAGAGCTTTGCTGCTGTTTGGGCCAAGCTACTGGTTCAGGACTGGGATGGGAAATTTGGCGGAATGGTCTCTGACCTTTTCACAAGTACAAAGGGACTTTCTTTGTGTCCAGAAGAGCAGTCATTTGTTCAACAGGATTTTTAATTGCTGCTCGCTTCAAAAAAAGTGCCGAGTTTGGCTGCTGTTTGTGTCCTCACCTGGCTCCTCTTACGCATTTCAGAGGGGCTCTGACCTTCCAAGACACCTGTTTGGCTAGCGTACGACTGCCCATCTGCTCCCAGCTTACGCAGCCACCCCACTTCTACGAAGCAACTCTATTCAGGATGGCTAGCTGTCCGCCTAATTGTATCACATTCTACATGCTTTGTCCTGGCATTCCCTTGCTAGCAAAAGGTTGCCAAAATCTCATCCGCCACATCAGAGGGCCCTATTAACCCCTGACCCCTGGTTGGTGTGTGTGGACAAGGTCGCTCCTCACACCCAACGCCGGGCCCATTAACACGTCGCCCCACAGTAGAAAAACTATTTTGACGGGCTGTAATTGGTGCTAAGTGATGGTGGACAAAGGCCCCCTCTGTGCTGCCCGCTGGACTGAACAGTACTGACCACTCTTGGAGCTTCACGCTTGACATTTCCTTTCTGAGTCCAATGTGAGAAGAGAGGACCCGGGGAAGCCCCTTCCTGCACCACCACCTCCTCCATTTCTCCACCCCTTCAGCCCTTTCCATATGCCACGGTGCTCCTTTGAAAACGTGAGATAATGAGGGTCTCAGGAGAGAACAGGCCAGAGCAGGATTGCCTGGTCTAGATCTGTGGACGCTGATTAATCCAATGGTAGGCCGTTCCTTTCAGAGTCACCCTAATTAGTTTATGTTAGCTGGAGAAGGTCAGGGGGGCGTGTTCGACTGAGGCCTTTTCTTTAAATGCCACAATAGTGTGATGATCTGTGGATGCAGGTGCAGCATTCGGCTGCTTTTATGTTGCTGAGCCGCTTTGGGTCTCGGTTGTACGGTTCAGTTGCAACCTGGCAAAGACAATGAGGTCTTTTACTTGTGAGTATATGACATTTTTGAAAACAACCCTCCAGCCATCTAGTTTTCCTTTCTCAGGCTTTCCAAGTTCATTAGTCATAAACTCAAATATTATAACGTTCTACAAATAGCACAGGGAAAACCCTCAGCATTGTATGTGGTATAGTGGTTGAAAAACTGAAAAGGCTGCAAGCCAGGACTTCCGAACAACTAAAGACTATGGAGAATAATTTACTGGTAGTCTTGGCCTGTGTGATTGTATTTCTAACCCAGAGCAGACCCAGTATATTTAAACCACGTTGAATTAGTTACTATGCGAATAAGAAGTTTCCTTGAAACTTATCACCATTTACGTTGACTGACTTCATATTTATGGCAAATGCAAATCCTTTTAATGATTGACTGTGATCCCAAATTCCCCCTAGCTGTGTACATCATGAGTCCTTAGTAACAGCCCAAGGCAACCCAGCCAGGCTTCTCTCACACAAAGCTCTATACTTAAGACAGGTCTAACTCCCTTCCCCATAGGCCATGCCATGCTCTCATCCCCGTATTTAACATTCTGACGTCAGAAAGAAGCAGAGGAGGCAGCAGAGGAGACTTTAATACTAAATCTCTCCCCCTGTCATTATCGGCCCCTGTGACCGCCTATCAGAGGCCCTTGAGTGATGTGGGAAAGCCTGTGCCCTGTCCTCCCAACTCCTGTAGGCCAGGCCGCCTGTTCTGTCCAAACCAAACTAAAAACTACAGGACAGGAACAGCTAGGGTTGACATCAATGAGGCGCCGAGCTCTTTATGCCCACTCTGTGGTCAGGAGGAGAGAAGCCTGGATATTAATCTCTTTTACTCACGTCTTTCCTCGCGTGTTTCCTTCCTCTTTCCCCTCCTCACCATGAAAGCTATATATCTGGGCTCTCAATCACATTACAGCTTAATCAAATAAAGGCAGGGAGTGTTTCTTTTGGTAGCTGCTGCAATTACAGTCGCAGCTGGAGGAAGCATCCTCTCCAACACCGATACGGTAGAAAGAAATTAACGTTGTGTCCTCAGCCCAGCTCGGAGTGATGTATAGTGCCAGCCACTCTTTGCCTGTTTTGCTTTAACCTGTAAAACATTAGATGGACTGATAAGTAACTGCTTTAAACAGATGGTATTCCACATAAAATGACACAATAGAGATCCAAAAACATCAAGATTATGTCTAATAAGTAGTAACTAGTTAAATGCTGACTGTGAGAAACCTCATTATTATTGTGGCTTTTCAAACACCTGTGGTGAAGTGAAAAAGCCCAAACGTGCCAACTCAGTCAGTCAGTCCACCAGCCCATGTAATGTGGGCCTTTATGAGAGGACACCTGCAGCACCCAGCGTCCTCAGTCAGCTTTGTGAAAGCCTCGGAAATGGGTGGGGGACAGAGGGGAGAGCTAGAGGGCCAGACCCAGGTTTGTGCCCTGAAGGCCTTAACTATCACCCCAGTCCATGGGTTGCCTTTGGCCTTGCTAACTGTTCCATGAAATGGGCCCCAGGAACAGTGCAAACCTCCCAGAAACAGGCTGCTCACTGTTAGCCAACAGTGCTCTCTTTGTGTGAAAATTGTCAGAGCTGGCCCTTTTCTGCACCGGTCCTGCCTTTCTTTTGAGCCTCAGCTGTGAGCAAACAAAGCTGGCTTAAAGGTCTGCGTGGTGGTTAGCTAGGTAGCTGGCTAGCAGCATTAGTGTTTGTGTGAGTGAGAGCAATGTAGTTTCCCGTGTGAGCAGGTGGGCTTTCATTGACTAATTAGAGAAGATGACAATTACTCGCATTGTAACATGGTTACAAAATACACGCTTTCAAATCTAAGATTTTACACATGATGACATAATAAAAATGATTTAGTCATTCCCAGATCTGAAAATGAGGGAAACACAGCCTCAGATAAACAACAACACATGAGACAAAATGCAGAAGTAGTGTGTGTAAAACTAAGTACACCCCATGTGTAGGTAGTAAAACTACATTTAGCAACAATAACTTGATTTGTTTCCTGTATGATTATCATTTCATTCTGTCATATTTTAGAGGACTTTTGACCCACTCTTCTTTACGATGCACTTTTAGTTCTGTGGATTTTTTTTTTTTTGCACATCTCTATCCCACCACAGCATTTCAGTCAGGTTAAAGTGTGAATTCAACCAATGAAGCACCTTGATTCTTTTCTTTTTTTAGCCATTCTGTTGCTTATTTGCGATCATTGTCCCATTGAAAGACCCAGTTTCAGCCAAAAGACACTCTTCCAGTCTTCCTGTGGTTTGTGCAAACCTAAGTTGGGCTGCTATGTTTTGTTTTTGTTTCTGAGAGAAGAGGCTTGTTCAGTCTTTTTCTAATTGTACTGTCATGAATTTTAACATTTAATATGTAGAGTCTAAGATGTAGCTCTTGGGTATTTTGCAGTTTCTCTGGCTACGTTCACACTGCAGGTCTTAATGCTCAATTCCGATTTTTTGATCAAATTTGATTTTTTTGTCTGCTCGTTCACACGCCAAATAAAATGTGACAGCAAACGCGCTCTAGTGTGGACCCTCAAACCGGCCCGCATGCGCAAAAGAAGACGTCACACACAACGCGCTCTGTTTATACCCAGAGAAAACAGTATTGTTTGACTGATGGCCCTTAATATAAAGACTCGTTTCGGACTTTACGTTTCCCAATTTTGCTTTAAGTTATAAAGTTATTTTGTTATTTACATATGGCTTAATAATGATCCTTATTGCTGTTTAGAGAGGAGCGGTGCTTCAAAGGATAGTTGCAGATTTCTGTCAGAATCTGCAGATTATACAGTACAAATAAAATGTTCACGTTTCTCCAACGCTGTCTTCCCAACAGTTTCACTAACATCTACACTGGATGGACAGGAAGCGTTCACGATGTCTTCTCCGGCGCTGATAATTGGCGTCTGTCTTGTGTCAGTGACGTAAAAGATGGATTTAATGCGACACGACCGTTCAAACAGCAGTCGCTTTCTAAAACATCGGATATGTATCGGATTCAGCACCACAAACGAAAGTGACCCAGATCGGATTTGAAAATATCGGATTTGTGCCGTTCACACTGTCATACCATGATCGGATATGGGTCGCATAGGGTCAAAAAAGTCGGATTTGATGCGCTTTCGCCTGCAGTGTGAATGTAGCCTCTGAGTAGTGCACAATCTGACCTTGGGGTGAATCTGACAGCCACTCTTGGGAAGTCAACTGTCTTGAATGTTTTCCACTTGTGAATAATATTTCTCACTGTAGAATGACGTCAACTTCAACTTCGAATTGATTGTTTTGCAACATTACAGTGACTTTAAGGGTAAAACAAATGATTTTACACATGCATAAATCATCCAAGCAGAGTTGATTTATGCATGTTTATTTCAAATAATGTTGATTGTGTTGTCACGGCATAAAATGTTTTGAGGAAACAGAAGAAACATTTATTAAATGCTATCTGTTATGGGGTTTCATCTGCGGTTGAAATGGACCATCAAGTCACCACAGCTTTTGGTTCACATGAGTGAACTCCCTACAAGATTTCTTCATTTTCAAAGCTGTGTGTAACACAGAGAAGCTATACAGCACTACAAAAATGAGCAATAACTACAAGTGCCATGGCAATGATAAATGCTTCACCATATTTACTGAGGTGGATAAACTCTGCTACAGCAGCTTTTTCCTTTTTTCCTCCGCTTTTGGATGGAATGGAAAACCAGTAGCACTTGGTTTAACCGCATTTAACTTTGCATAATTGTTCCCAAGGTTGCTGTTTTTTATTTCTAGGCTTTCTGTGCCAATATAATTCAATCTCTGTGGCCAAGCCAAATATTTGCAGCATGGCTTATGCTTCTAAACTGAGCTGTAGTGGGCAAAAGTGGTTTTGCCTCGCCACCAGCACTGCACAGACAAGGCAATAAACAGATTCGCTGCTCATCAACAACAAATCTGCTTCTAATCACTGATTGTCAGTGTCATTCCGTCCTCTGTTTTACAATAAAATTTGCGCGATTAGATCAACACGCAGTCATCCAGAGCACTGAAGTTTTATTATGCTTCAATCCACACCTTGCTCGGCACTGAACCTCATGCTGGATGGCTTGATGCAGCTGTTTACTACTCCGCTGGAACAGATGACACAAACTAGAGGGAGTCAAAGTCATTTACAGTTAGTTAAATTCCCTGCTGAGAGGCCTTGTTAAATGTTTCTTCCACAGACTTTGCTGGGAAATATTTGCAATGGTTTCCATCCAGATCTGGGTCATTCGGTTCCACATTCACTGCACAGGTGAGCTGGAGCAGG
Organism: Copadichromis virginalis; assembly: GCF_057382275.1. NCBI lineage: Eukaryota > Metazoa > Chordata > Actinopteri > Cichliformes > Cichlidae > Copadichromis > Copadichromis virginalis. Next base: position 4,294,477 of record NC_140632.1, on the reverse strand, counting down.
TTTGTTTGGCATTGGTCACTGGCTGTCCTTTCCTTTCCACAGGGCTGGGAAAGCAGTACCACAAGCAGCTTGCAACAACAAGAGATGCTTTTGTCCAGGTTACCGCAGCGAAATGACACCGCTAAGCTACCTGCTGCCAATGTTGTCCAGGTCTCCCAGGACAGTCCCTGGGGGCTACCAGACCTGCTGCAGGCCAGACAAATAGATTCAGAAGGAGAGTGAGAGCCATCGGGAGAATAGGTAACACTGTCAGCCGGTTGTTCAGCTGCAGCATACAGATGAAAACAACCTCTTTCACATGGAGTGTATTTTGGCTTTCAGAGCTATAATCATAGATGATTAGCCTAAGAACTCAATTCCGAGCGGGGACTATTTCTTATTCCTGTCACACTGTCAGAAATTATATTTACCTACCACTTTTCCCAACTGTCTCAAGACATAAAGGGCAACTTCACTGATCAGTGGAAATCAGGCAGGGGTGTTATATTTATTTTAAATATTAAAAGGGTTCACTTCATTTCACAGTGTATGTACAGGTTCACACGTATGACTGCAAGACAGCAGGGATGCTGTGGTGTTCCAAATGGCACATTCAGGCCAGAAAAGAGAGAGCCTCAAATCACAATTTTTAAAAACAAATTAAACTAACAGTTTATAAGGGATCACTTAAAAGAACCCAAATGCAATACAGCTATGTGCTAACCTAATGCGACATATGCTTTAAATGTTGAATAAACTTGCAACAATCAAACAAAAGCCAATGAAACCTATTTTGGTGTCTTTTAAGCACAAGAGAGACGTCTCGAGAGGAAAACAATACCATCCGATCAGCAGCCGTATCCTGCAGTGGGAAATGGAAATGGATCTGTTGCGATTGAAAAAAAAAAAAAACTGTTCAATGCGGCATCATTTCCTTCTATAAAAAACCACACAAAAAAACTTTTGTATGACATTAACATGGCAAATTAGTTCAAAAACCTGAAAAAGTAATAAGTAACTTATTAGACTGCGTTGTGTATACTTGATAGAAAGGCTAGGGATATGATATTAGGGCTACAAAGTCAAGTTCTCCTGGCAATCCCAGTACATCATCTTGTTGCCAGACCACATCAGCTGGTGGCTGAAGTGATGCCATTCTTCATCCATCTTCATTTGCTAATTCAGTTCATAAGTGGCTGGAGCCTATCCCAGCTGTCGTGGGGCAAAGGGCGAAGTACACCCTAGAGAGGTCGCCAGTCTATTGCAGAGCTAACACACAGAGACACACAACCAGTGACACTGAAATTCAAACCTATGCCAATTAACCTAAGTCATGCATGTCTTTGGAAGCTGGAGTACTTGGGGAGAACCCATGCAACCACAGGAGGACCCAAGACCTTCTTGCTGTCAGGTGAGAGTGCTAATCACTGCACAACCTTGGTTTCAATCTGCATTTTGTAAAATCAAATCTCCTGTCCATAATTGCTACTGTCTTGGCAAGCCGCACTGCAACCCATACGCACCTCAGAGTCCCCTTTTCATGCTGTGTCTGACTTAATCAATGATCAAAATCATCTCCTGTCACTAATAGCCAGTATATGTGTGTGCGCACACGTGCATGCATGTGTGTGTGTGTGTGTGTGCATGTGTGGTTTTGCATGAGGTTTGGCTTTTCATTTATGTACATGGAATAAAAGGGAGATCCCCGAACAAAGCCATACTGCCAAATATAAATTACTGCAGATGGAAACAACAGTTCCCCTTTGGCAATAATCCTTCACAGTACAGTGGTCCCTCGCTATAAGGCAGCTCACCCTTCGCGGCATCGTTGTTTCGCGGATTTTCTTCGTGCAAGCTCGTCAAATTTACATAAATCTTCGATCGCTAGCAGTGCTGTACTGTATGTTTGTACGTTTTCTCCCCAACTAACTCAACAATCACCGTCAAAGGCAACCCCGGATGCATTTGGCTTCATTCTATAATACTGAACTTATTTTTCTACGAAGGTTTAAACTTCGAGAGCGTTTAAACAAGAGAGAAAAGTGTGAAAATGTTCATGCCTGTCTGAGAAAAGTATATAAAGTGTGTAGTGATGCGTTTTACAGCCTTAAAACATTTGTAATAATTGTAAAAAATAAAGTTGGCTACTTCGTGGATTTCACCTGTCGCGGGTTATTTTTAGAACGTAACTACCACGATAAACGAGGGACCGCTGTAGCTGAATAATTTTGTTAATGCAAAATCACAATAATTCAAATGGGTCTTTAACTGCATATTTTATATAAACAATGACAGTTATTTTTTAGTTTTGCATGTTTTTTGTTTTTGTTTTATATGTTTTATCCTCTTAGTAATATTTTCATAATTCTTTTCATTTATATTTAATCAAAGAAATATTATTCTGAAATATCTAAACGAAGGCTTCACTGGTTTGCTGTTTGTTAAAGACTAAAGGACATGTTAAGGACTGATGTCACCCCACAACAGGTGCAGCCCTCTCTTTGGTCTTCTAATACTTATCTCCCTTCTACAGATCAGCATAGGTGGTCCCTCTTTTCTATAGGACCCCTATGTTTCTTTTACCACTCCCCTCAATTTATCCCCAGCTCTATTTCCCAGTCTCACTGAGGTGTCAGTGCCAGAAGAAATGGGATGCGTATTTCTGGGCGCAAGCTGCGAGTTTACCATAGCATATTTTTATCATGAAAAGCCAACACGGAATAGGACGGCCATGCACAGCTGCTGGTCTAATTTGCTCTAAGCATGTACAAATAGGACGGCCCACACAGACCATAAAAGTGGAGTGGAGGTTTTGCTCAACGCGGCACTTTTGTCTGACCAGAGGCAATGGGACGCCTTCCAAAGAACAAACAGATCACAAAAGAAAAGAGAAGCGAAAACACACAAAGGCACTCTCACATGAGAGTTAGGAATACAGTAGAAGAACTCAAGAAGATGGACTACTGCTGCTGAGCTATTTGAAGCAATGTTTGCTAAAGCGAATTCCCTTTTATGCTGAATAGATGAGGTTGTGTCCGCATTAAATTCTTAAGAGTGGCTTCTGATAAATATAACAATGGGATATAAAAATAGCTTTTTTTTAAATTAATCAAGTCAATGTTGATGAACATCAGAATGTAAACATATAAATCCCTTTTTTCTGCTAACAAACTCTCAGCGCTGCTTTTCACCTTCAGACCAATGCACCTCCTGTTCATTCTCCATACATTTTATTGCACCACGGAAACTTTTATTTTCTCTCGAGCCAATTGCTCTGGAAATCCCCTGTAGATCCTACAAGTCTTGAACGTTGGTGAAAGTATATACTACATGCCTGCGCATGAATTCACACACATGTACAAGCACACACATACACACCAAACGGGCGTGCTTACATATGTCTGAACGGGGTTCCCCTTTAGACACCAGATAAATAACTAACTTCAAACAGTAAACTAGGTGCTAATGAACTGGATCCTGACAGGGTTTGCTTTCCGCAAGCAAGGACCCACCCCACAATGGATTCATTCACGGGATCTCAGCCATGGAAAGTGTTGGTAAAGTAATCCCACTAGAGTTTATGTGACCTTTTCTAACTCTCAGTACGTCTTTCTCCTGTCGTGCCTTTAAGGCTTGGCCAAAGAAAACACTGACCTGCATCAGCTGATACAGGCAGAGGCGACCCATATTTGCATCTTTCAAAATGGCACCCATTCACAACCGGTTGGCAAATGTGGTGAGGAAAGGAACACAACGCCCAGCTTCCTCTTACGCTGTACCTGTGAGATCAGTCATGGTCACTTCAAGGTCAGTGTCAGTGGTTGTTTCTTCTCTCTGGTCTGCAGCACTGGACGTGGCTGAATGGCATCTGAATGCTTCAGTGCAGTCCTCAACATGCGTGACCTGCAAGAAAATATGTTATTTAATCTTCAAAAGCATATGGGCAATGTTTCCACCGTGTGTCTGTGTGAACTGACAGACCTAATAAAAAAATCGCACCATTGCTTGTGGCTTTATTCAACGTATTTGAGCTATTTCTGCAGGAACAGCAACGTCAGCCACTTCAAACTTTCATGCGCACCTGCTGAAACCGACAAAGTATCGTTTTCAACAGCTAAGGACTATGAACTCATCGGGTTTAATATCTGAAAATGTCATCCATGTGTTTTAATTTTGCACAAGCGGGAGTATCTGTCCTAGGCGAGCGATCACTGTCTATCCACATGTCTGTGCTCATTCATATCTTTTATGCTTATGGGCAGCAAAGCGATGAAATACTGGCCCTGACAGGTAAAGCGATATGCTATGCGATGGAAGTTCTTTTACAGTAGCCCATTTTCAGAAAGGAGCTCGATATTTAAACATATGATATCCTGTTCCAAACCACAGTTCAGAGCAGCCTCTCTTCTAAATGTGAGGGTCACACTGCACTGACAACCTGTATTTATGGCTATCTGACCTGACACCATGAAGTTTTATTTCCATCAGATGTTTCCATGCAAGAAGAAGTGAACAGGGAAAAAAGGGAATATCAGTGTTGGCTATTGCGCGCGGAAAATTCTAGTTTAATTGAAAATCCATGAATTTGTATGTTTTAGCTTTACTTTCAAATTTCCCCCCTTTTTTTAAGTATTTAGAATTTTTATGGGATTGGCCTTAGCTTGGTAACATTTTTCAATTTTTACTGTAAGATCCTTTTACTAAAGCACCTTTAGCTCCACCTGTATAAACAAACAATTATTTTAAAAATAAAAGAGCTTTTCTGCAGGGCTTTCAGTGCAGTTTAAGGGTTACATAATCTATCAGAGGTGGCGTTGGAGCTACTTAGATGAATACAGGCACTTTTCATCAACTCATAGACTGTTTAGTCACTGTGTGTTACACTGTACATCAGTATATATATTCTCTATTGATGATCACACCTCGCCTGCTTCAACTCTCTTGACTGAATTCAAAATGATGCTGACATTTACAGAACAAATACCCCGCATGTTCTTCTTTGTTGAGTTTTTTTTCCCCACTTTGTTTTTACTTAAATAAATAACGGTATGAAATTTCATGAGAGCTATGGGAATCCATGGCTTAAAAATAAATCAGTTCACAAGAAGCAGACATGATTTTAACAGCTTAAAAAAAAACTATAACACTCTGCAGGCCACAAGGATGTTTAGCCTTTGTTCCCCAGAGTCCTGCACTGTCAAGAGCCTCTCTTGTGCTGTTTCTCAGGGTTTCTGACCCCCTCAGCACCTAGTCCCACAGGACAAAACATGTGGTTTTGTTGGATTGGAGAAAATGGAGAGTTCAGCAGGATGCAGAGGCATAGGTGCAGGGGATATAACCTTTTAAAAACAACACCTTCGAACAGTGTTTGAATCAGTATTAAGCCATGAATGAGGCCTCCGCTGACACGTCAAAGAAGACGGTGAGGTAAGTCAGTTCCTTGTTGCATTCGTTACTCCCTCTCACCTATCCCACCTCCCCATCACATGCCTCAAAGAACACCCCTTCACCCTCCCCGAGCCCACCTCACCCCCAAAGCATAGGGCTCGACAGCATGAATGGAGCATTGTGATGCGTCTCCGTCACGGCAGTGAATGTTTTCACTTCCATTTGATCCGTCGGCGAGGCTGCTAATTGGGTAAGCGTGTTCCCAGGTCACCGGGAGGTTTCTCTTTCCATAAATACAGAGCACCGGCGAAGGCTTCTACAGATGTTGTTTCCCACCCGCTTCCAAGTAGGTTCAGACCAGCTTCAGGGAGTAGATGTAATTTATTGTGTCTAAAACCACAGTCCAAAAGCCTTCCTTCTCTTTCTCTTCATTGCTCTAAAGACTACATTTTATCATTCTCCCAGGCACCGTAGCATAGGTGATGTTTGTCCTTTCCTCCAGCTCGGACTGTGTGTACCAAGTTGCTCTTAGAACCACAGGTGTCATGATGACATGGGCACGGTGTCCAGCCTTGACAGGTCCAAATTATGTTATTTTCCATTTATCCTTAAACCAATGACACGGTTTATGAGGGTCAGGGTTTATTTGTTTGTTTTTGTCATGGAATTTACATTTCCTCTCTTACATAAGGCCTCAACACAACCTCGTGTGCCAGCACTAAACACTCACAGCAAAAACAGAGAGCTTTGACAAACTCACATGCATGTTTGCTACACCTAGTCTTTGGTGTGTGTGATAAAAAAAATTGAATAAAATGGCCAGGGGGCCAGAGAAAGTGTCCTTCAACCTGAGTGCCAAGGTTTTTGCCCGCATTGGCACTCATCCTGCTATGCTGAGTGGTCCATGAGTACTTTCCAGTTCCTAGGCTGTTCTTCTGCACTAGAGTCGGACACCAGACTCGGATGGGACAAGTAACAGTAGGCTCTCAGTTAATCTAAAAATATAATTTTTATTCTAAAAAAGCAAAACAAAACAAGTTTTTGTGAACCAAGAGATGGCTTGCACAATTAGAAAGCAACATTAGTCTCCTTTTGAGATATTACAAACAACTTTATTTGCATTATCTCAATTGATTTAACTCCATCTAATGTTGTGGTAACTTTAGTGGCCACTGTCAGGTCTTTCTTTCTGTCTCCAGAGCAAAAATAAAAAAAAAAATCAATTAATAAAAATTTAAAAAAGAAAAGAAAAATACTGAAGTGACATAATTTTAACTACTTTAAATGCTCACTCAGAATTATATTTGTCCATTATATAACATGAATTCAAATGTTAAAAACGCTATTTAGTTTACTGTTTCATTTAGTCATTTAAATAAAGAAATGCCTCCAAGCCTTCTCTCTTCCAACACTGGTGTGGTCAAATGGCGCCACCATGTGGTAGCAGAGGTGTTATCAGGTTTTGAAGGGCCATCATTTCCTTCAACAAGACTGACAATGATTTCAAATTGCATTTGTCTCTCTGCAAATACGTGCAGTCATTAACAGTATTTCAACCAATGCATATGTGTAAAAAGAGATATAATTGATACAGTTCGGGAGTATAAAATTTCTGATAGAAAAAGCTGTTGCTAGGTGTGATTTTGCCAGTGGAAGGCTGACAAGATCTAATAGGTCAAAGTTCACAGTGTTGATGATGAGTTATTACGTCCTTTTCCATGAAGGAGATGCTCTTTCACTCAATTTAAAGACATTTATCTTAAAATATAACAGTTTGAATTTCATAAATCTGACTTATACGAAAGCAGCTGTATAGGAAAGTTAGCACATTCATCTTTCCTATGGTGGCGACATGAGGTTGATGTCCCTGCCCAGTTTTAGAATCCATTTCACTCTGAGGCGAAAGTATAGATAGAAACCAGGGGGTGGCAGGCTACACACATGGGCTCACTTCATGCCTAAATGACTAACAAAAAAACCACGAAACACACCTACATATTAAAAGCTACAAAGCTGGCTGTAATTCAGCGTGGCTGGGTGGTTGTCAGTAGAACACCATCTGTACAAATGGTAAAAAAAATGCTAACCATCTTTCTTACTGATGTGTTTCATTAGCTGGCAGTACGAATATGTGGAAAAGGCAAACTCAAATGATTCATCTTGATTCACTCATTGAGGAGGATGTGGGAATTATTGAAGGTGGGCTGATCACTTTGAGGTATATAACTGTTCGTGCTGTTTGAGGTCTGTAACTTTAAAAGCCATTTAAACAAAAATAATAATCCTGTTAGGATTACACCATCCGTTGAAAACATTACAACTTACAAATCGACCCTTACGCAAGGATGCATTTATAAATGCAACTTTAAATGTAAATACAATAAAGTAATAGTAAAAACAATAGAAAAAACGACAGTCTATCTCTCCATTAATCAGTGGTTAGCAATTTAAATGCAGTAAATGAAGACTAGGGACAATGCTCACTTCTTCAAAGAAGAAACAGGTTACACTTTATGGATACACTTACCTGTACTTGCTCATTTAGACTGTCTTTCTACCTGTGGAACAACTGCAGAGTTACTTCACTTGTGCAGAAATTATCAAGGACAAAACTGGCAGGAGGAAGTCTCTTTTTGGATCTACAATATTATCTGTAAATTTAAGCTAATGTCAATTTTATCCCATGGTTATCTGAACAAAATGACAATGAACAACCCGTGCTAATGTAGTTGCTGCTAGCTAAAATACAAGACTGTAATATGGGTGCCATACCGAGGGCAACTGTGACGGCTACAATCACAGGCACCTTGTTTGCTTGAATGATGACACAGACATATTTCACTTTTAAAATGAAAATACATGCTTCTTTGTATAAAATGCTGACTTTTATATGTGTTAAAGCAATATTACCCTACATATTAGTTAAGCCACAGCTGCCCTAAATTAAAAGTATTGGTAATTACCAAAATTATTTTTTATGTTTCTGTAATGGTTAATTTACATGTATGTACACCTGTAACATCTTTTTTAAATTCTTTTTTTTACTATTGTTAAACCAATTATTGTTGTTATCCATGAATTTTTAAAAATTTCTGTTTAGAAAAAAACAGCAGAAAAAGGCAAATTATTGATTTTTGATTAAAACGCCAAGTTACAGTTATTTACTTGCATTTGTGAACAGAAAGAATTCATTTTATTTCTAGTACTTCATTTATTTTGGTCTCCTCAAAGAAGTTCCAATGTGCCGGCTGAAATTTGGGTATAAAAACATGAATTCAATCCAGTGAATTCCATGATTTCTAGTTTTAAATATGTTTTTGACAGATTTCTAAAATATATTTTTTCTTGTTTTCATGAGAGGTAGTCTAATAGACAAATAAACAAAAACAAACAAATATACACAGTATGCGTTTTTAAATAAATATATAAAATGCTCTTCACCTTTTTTGTGTTATTTTGCAAAGCTCTGTTCTGTCATTTGGTCGTATATTACATGAGTAATAATATTTGAGTAAAAATGACTTTTTATTTACATCAGAAAATAATATCTAATTATCACTGGAACAATGGCCAGGTCTCTTGGAAAAATAGAAAGAATATTTTTGCCTTGAATATACAACCTAAAATACCCAACATCTAAACAAATCTGAAAGTGCATAGGCCATTATTTTGAAGATTTCTTCAGTTTGAGACACAGTGGGTTAGCATGATGTATTTTTAGTGATACAATTTCCCGCATCTACTATCACAATTGCATCCAAAATGGGCAACTGTAACAATCTGACGTTTTTGTACGATAGTCTTCCTGGTCCTTATTAGTAAAAAGATATTAACAGTACCATGGTGAAAATTTTTGTTTCTCAGAAAGATGATTAGCATTTCAAGTAGTCTGTAAATTATGAAGGTACATTTTAAAACAACAACAAACAAACCTCTCTTAGTATAATGTCAAACCAAATTAAATTTAATAACCTCGTGTTGCAGTGTTGGTTCTACTGACATCTCTATTTGAGCCAACTAAGAGCTGCCGTTTTCTTGTTATTTCCACAATAACAAAGTGGTAACAAAGTGACAGTATTAGCTGAGCGGCTGAGTATGTTCACTGAAATATTTTTGTTAGCATTGATAAACTTGCTAGCTTTAGCTGGTCTGTACCTTTTAACCACTGAGACGGACAGTATGGTAGTTTATTAATTTTATTTCTCATATTTTGCTGAAAACAAACTCACCTCTGTGGGATATTATGCTACGTGCACCTCGGCCACTTCCTCCTACGTTCCCACCTCCGTTCTCTACCTGTGTGAACTGGGCGTGTTTTACTCCCAAAGGAGCCTCATTCTCGGGGTCAGTCCACTTCCCACGAAAATATCCAGGAATTGCTCACTGGCAGGAAACTTTAATTTAAGGTAAGAATGGGTTTCTTATTCTCGGTTGGGAAATTTGTATATACTTGATAGGGGGAGAGGTTACCGTTATTTTACTACGGAATTTGATCTCTGACGAAGAAAAAAAAAATCATAACACATGATTGCGATGACCCTGTTGGGATTTATCCGTAGGCCTATATAGGGCTCAGCGATAAATGCACCCCAAGACTCTTCTGGGAATCATGAATTCTTGGAAAGTTTCTGTTTATGAAAGTTTCTAAAGAAAGTTTGCTATCATTTTTCATAATTTTTGAATGATTTAAGGATTGTTTCGGAGCTTAGTGACTATTTACAGTGAATAAGGAATCGCTGAGGCCTTTTTTTACGTGGTGTGGGTGTCCTGTATGAGGAGTTCCAATATGAGATCTCATTGAATTGTATATTTTGCATGAATATATTTGCTTTTCTCTTATTAGAGCTTCTGCATTAAAACAAATTTGCTGTCTCCATCAGTTTTTTTGCAGCTAGTGTAATACTATGCCAGTGAATTCATCATACTCCGACACATCTCAACAAGCTTTCCCTCAGCAGGCATGCAAGCTCCAACTTTTTACTGCACCCTACAGCAGCGCATAGTGCAGGAAGGGAGCAGAACAAAGAAAGCAGAGTGTGTGTATATAAAAAAATCCACCATCACAACAACACAGTATCAAAAAGTCACTGATATACAGTGTTGCGGTGAATAGTTCAGATTAGTTTGTGTCAGAGTTTTCATGTCTTTATTTCCCACATTTCAGAGCTCAGATGTGATATAAATGTAGGCTGGTGCAGTGTGTGGAGATTGTTGTTTTGTATGATCTCTCCTGCACCAGATTCGTGTCCCTGCTCGTAACACATTCCACAGCTGTGCTGCTCCTCCTCCTCCCCCTTTCCTTTCTTATCTGCCTTGTGTCTTTCATCCATCACTCTACCTTATTAACATCAACCAATCAATCCCCCAGATGTGTGCTGTTATACTAGGTTGTGTCGCGTTAGTTAGCGCATGCTGCGTGCTCTGCAGTCTGATCTGTTTTCTTCCGCCCGTCGGTGTGTTCGCTGGTGTCTTATTTATAAATGGTATTGAGTGAGGGGAGTAGATCGGGGGCTGCAGTATCATTGCAGAGACACTGCAGCAGAAGCAGAGTTCGAATCTACTCCATACGCGGCCACTCAGAGACAGAAACAGTAAGGGATGTGTGGTGGTGAAATCTTTGCCAAGTAAATCAGAATGTTGAGAAACACTCAATCCTCTGACTCAATCCCAGACATTTCCTTATTATCCGAACAAACGGGATCAGCAAAATAATCCACATATTTTAGAGTAATTCCCCTCACTAAGTGCTTAATTAGAGATAGTAGTTTCCTTCTAAGATCCCCTGTGCTGTGCCCCTGTGGTCACGTTCACTAAACCCTTGAGCACCCCCACCTTTTTTTTTTTTAATAATCTCTTCATTGTCTTTTTAGAACAGGACCATGGCTACACCTGCAAAATATGGAGAAACATCGTGGCAGCTATCTGTGCAGGTGGATCAAAAGGAAGGTGACGAGTCCATGAAATTTAAGATGAGGGTGATGGGAGACTTGCACATCGGTGGCCTCATGCTTAAGCTGGTGGAGAAAATCAGTAAGTGTGCTTAGCACGGATGTGTTTCTGCATAGTGGCTGGAAGGATTTTAAAAGTGTGTAACTACAAAGGCTAACAAACAACCTCAACCTACATGTGGTGCTACAGCAGCTCTGTTAGCCAAGGCACACCCTTGTTTGAGCTGCATTCTTCTACACTACAGTGCCATTGTGTTGTCACAGTGCGCCAACTTGTGTAGCCCCAGGGGCCAAAGTTCAGCCAGTCTCTGATCTGATATCAATTTACGCTCCTCTATAAACACAGAGGAGCTAATGTGGCTAACTTAAAGGCAACTTTATGGAGGTGATTCAAAGAGCATGGGACATAATAAATGACTAAGCGGCTTGTCATCAACAGATGGATTTCAGCCCAGCACCATAAGATGATGTCAGGTAGACTCATTAAACCACACCACCTACACAACCGTGGGAGCGGAAAATATTTGTGACGCTAGCAGATGTAGTTGTTGGTGAAGTATGTTACCTATGGAGCCAGAACCTCCCCCTGAAGGCTCTTTAAACCCGACATGTAAATTAGTGCAATAACTTTATGTGTGAACTACCCCTTAAACCTGACATGTGTTAATAATATGCAGGTGATAAAATGTCTTACTTAATACGTCTGCCTTGCAGAGGCTCCTCAGGATTGGTCGGACCATGCTTTGTGGTGGGAACAGAGGAAATGCTGGCTGCTCAAGACCCACTGGACCTTGGACAAGTATGGGATCCAGGTAAGATGAATTCTTACACCCAAAGGAATGTGGAATATCCCTTAAAATATCCAATGGGAAGGTGTTCTCCAGTCAAATCTGGCTAAATAAATTACGTGTGTTCTTGCAGCTCTTAAAGGTGTAGAGAGGTTTTATATAACACGTTGGAAGCTATTAAATAAAATTATATCCTCCCACTTAGAGAAACTCTTATTGACCTATTCACTGTAGCCAAAACCATATAGGTACATAATAATGTTTGATATCTTATCCAGTCAAGTAATGTTTAAGCCCAAGTACAAACCCTGATTCCAGTAATGGTGTAAAAAATGTGGACAAAAACACCAAAGTATAAATTAGACAAAAACGCTTTAATATTTATTTTAAATCTCGATTAGTTCTACTGCAATGGCAGACATTTTTTACTACATGCACACCAACATGATATTGATAATACTGGGTTTCCAACACAAAGTAAATATACAGGATATACACTGGCTTGACACCTGAAGTGTCATGGCTACTGGACAGACTCACGCGCAGACAGTTCTTTCTTTAAGAACAAAAGGGGATTATTTATTTATTTTATTTATAATATATATATACACGTACTCCTCTTCAGCCGCACTCGCTCCGAAACTCCACACACGCTGCCACACCCGGGCAGGTCCCGTGATTTGGTCGAGAAGAGGGATATCTACACAGAGAATTCAATGTTAGTTCCACAGCAAAATACACACAAGGGATTAGTTTGATAATGCCGAGAGCACGAACTCAGGAGGTTCAACGTTCCAGCGGCGAGCTGTTCTGTGCCACTGCCTTAAATAGCAGCTGGGGAAATCAGCCAGATCAGCAGCAGGTGGACACAATCACACAGGTGGTGGGCCAAGAGCGAGAGCCCGTAACGAGCTCCACCCAGGCAGAAAGGAGGAGGAGAGACAGAAAACAAAAACAAAAAACAACAACACGTGTAGCCAGCGTGAGCCAGCCAGAGAGACACGGGGACCGTGACATGAATTCAATTCAATTTTATTTATATAGCGCCAGATCACAACAAAAGTCGCCTCAAGGCGCTTCATAGATACAGAGAAAAACCCAACAATCATATGACCCCCTATGAGCAGCACTTTGGAGACAGTGGGAAGGAAAAACTCCCTTTTAACAGGAAAAAACCTCCAGCAGAACCAGGCTCAGGGAGGGGCGGGGCCATCTGCTGCGACCGGTTGGGGTGAGAGAAGGAAGATGGGATAAAAGACATGCTGTGGAAGAGAGACAGAGGTTAATAACAGATATGATTCAATGCAGAGAGGTCTATTAACTCGTAGTGAGTGAGAAAGGTGACTGGAAAGGAAAAACTCAATGCATCATGGGAATCCCCCGGCAGCCTACGTCTATTGCAGCATAACTAAGGGAGGATTCAGGGTCACCTGGTCCAGCCCTAACTATATGCTTTAGCAAAAAGGAAAGTTTGAAGCCTAATCTTGAAAGTAGAGATAGTGTCTGTCTCCCGAATCCAAACTGGAAGCTGGTTCCACAGAAGAGGGGCCTGAAAACTGAAGGCTCTGCCTCCCATTCTACTCTTAAATACTCTAGGAACAACAAGTAGGCCTGCAGAGCGAGAGCGAAGTGCTCTAATAGGGTGATATGGTACTACAAGGTCATTAGGATAAGATGGGGCCTGATTATTTAAGACCTTGTATGTGAGGAGCAGGATTTTGAATTCAATTCTGGATTTAACAGGGAGCCAATGAAGGGAAGCCAAAACAGGAGAAATATGCTCTCTCTTTCTAGTCCCTGTCAGGACTCTTGCTGCAGCATTTTGGATCAGCTGAAGGCTTTTCAGCGAGTTCTTTGGACATCCTGATAATAATGAATTACAGTAGTCCAGCCTGGAAGTAATAAATGCATGAACTAGTTTTTCAGCGTCACTCTGAGACAGGATATTTCTCATTTTAGAGATGTTGCTCAAATGGAAGAAAGCAGTCTTACATATTTGTTTAATATGTGCATTAAAGGACATGTCCTGGTCAAAAATGACTCCAAGGTTCCTCACAGCGTTACTGGAGGCCAAGGTAATGCCATCCAGAGTAAGAATCTGGTTAGATACCATATTTCTAAGATTTTCAGGGCCGAGTACAATAACCTCAGTTTGATCTGAATTAAGAAGCAGAAAGTTAGCGGCCATCCAGGTCTTTATGTCTTTAAGTCATTCCTGCAGTTTAACTAATTGTTGTGTGTTATCTGGCTTCATAGATAGATAGAGCTGGGTGTCATCTGCATAGCAGTGAAAATTTATGCTATGTCTTCTAATGATGCTGCCTAAGGGAAGCATGTATAGTGTAAACAGAAGTGTAAACATGAAGCTAATATAAATACAATTCATTTTGCTACACAGGCCGATGCTGAGCTGCGCTACACACCCCAGCATAAACCCCTGCTACTGCAGCTTCCCAATATGAAAACCATCCAAATGACCGTCAGCTTCTCCAATGTGGTCTTCAAGACGGTGACAGACATCTGCAGAATACTCAGTAAGCGTCTGTTTCTTCTGATTGCTCTCTCCTGCATTATTATAGCTCTAATTTTGAATGCCTCATTCACTGTTCTAAGTTCAAGGTTCAAGTTCCTTCCCATATTCTTCCTGTCTGCTCCTGCTTTGCACCATTTCAGACATTAGAAGACCAGAAGAACTGTCACTGCTGAAGCCTCCGGATGATGCCTCCAAAAAGAAGAAGAAGAAAGATAAGGACTCAGAGCAGGAGGAGATTTGGGACATAGATTTACTCAGTGGCGGACCAAGTGGAACAGGTACTCTGAAAGAAAAAGATGTGCAATAGGAATAGATGGTCTTTCATGTGCCTTGAAAGACTCTGTAAGCCTATCTAAGGGAATTGGTGCTGTTTACAACGATATGTGCATTTGATTCATTACTTTCTGTGTGCTGCATTTTGCATGAAGTTCATTTAACCTAAAGAAAAATGGTATATAAACATACATATTTTCAAGGTATATGAATGGAGCATCCCCACTGTAATTTTAAGTTTTGCATGGTATGTAGTGCATCTGTGATCTGACAGGGCACATTTCTCAACAGTGAGATCTGACAGAATTGTTCAGTATGCTGCCGTGTTCTCCAGGAACACCCACTCTCGCACTCTTCCTCTGAGTCCAAGTTCATACTCTGCACCATCCTAAAAATCGCTCCGCCTTCAGTCTGTAGCTCAGTTTATTTTGTTTTTCTCTCACCTTTTTTTCGAAGTTATATTCTAACTTTGGCTTCTTGGAATTTGGATTTTAAATGCAGTACCTTTATATTTAGTATAAATATGAAGATATGTTGAATCTTAGCTAATCATTAGCCCTTTATTTCCCTCAAACTAGGCCCCATGTATAGTAAGACCATGAAAGCAACCTATGACCCTGAGAATGGGATGCCAATGTCTGCCACCAGCGTTTGGTTTGGAGAAAATCCTCTTGCAGAATCTCAGACAAACTTGGCACCTGCCGAGCTGGCCAAGATGTATCAGCCGTTGTCACTGGTGGACAAAGCAGTCAACAATGCAGGGTAGAAACCGACCGGATTTCCTATCTCAAGCTGATTATTATACATTGAGAGATATTTCTTTCCCTAGATAAACATTTGATTTTGTTGTTGTTATAATAAACAGGTGGTTGGACTCATCCCGTTCACTTATGGAGCAAGACATTCAAGACTATGACAAGCTACTACTGCGCTTCAAGTACAATGTCTTCTTTGATATCAATCCTAAGGTAAGAGATCCAAGGTGAACACAAAAAAAGGAAAATGTTGACCTAAAACCGCATGTTTCTGTGTTTTAGTATGATGGCGTCAGGATAACCCAGCTATATGAGCAGGCCCGCTGGTCTATCCTGTTGGAAGAGATAGACTGCACTGAAGAGGAAATGCTGATGTTTGCATCTTTACAGGTGAGAAAAACTTGCCATTGCAGATAGCAAGCAAATGATTTTTTACAGTTGAAGTTGTTTAAATGTGGTGCAATCATTATTGTTTGCTTGCATATACTACGTGTGGAAGATTATTAAATGTAACCCTTGTTACCCTTCGCAAGAGGATGGTTTGGTTGATGAGTGTCAGGGTTAATGAGAAAACTGTTGTGTGGCCCAATAAAATAACTTTAATAACAAGAAGCACTTGGAGAGCACAAACCTCCAACTCAGCTCACTTTCTTTTTAGGGGAATAGTTTTATATTTAGTATATTTACATTTTGTTTCTTTGTTCTTTTTAAATGTACTTTTAGAGCTTTGCAGCCAAACCAAGAGCCAAACCAAGAGCAGGCTTTTGTTATTTGCTCTGCTGAAATCAATTTTAGTATATTTGACAGTTTTTGGATATAATTATTTTTTATTTATGTGGATTTAGTAGGTGTGTAATATTAATTTCACTGTTTAAATGTTAAGTAATAAATCTAATTTTTTACCTCCAAAAAACATTAAAAAAATGTTTGCATGTATTCAGCTTTTTATGTATTTAAATGGTTATAACCCGTTACTATAACAAAGTTATAATAAATAATGAGATATTTAGAATATATGTCATTCATACTCACAGGATCAGTAGGAAACATAGTTTTAAATAGCTCAGTATAGCACTATTATCACACTTTCTGATCAATGTATTGATTTTGAAGGAGAGGACAATAGTTTTAATCATGTCACATTGTGTTCATTTTTATATGGCACTTTCTATATGCTGATAATAAGTTATAAGGCTTTTTGTCAATTTTCAATTAAGAGTTTTAATGGCTTGTTAACATGACCTCACACCACACACATACTAAGTTTTACCAGGATTCATTCAAAATGTTTGTTGTGTTGACAGACAGAATGCTATGCCAACTGTCCCAAAAACACAACTTTCTTGGCAGAAGTAATAATGACCTATATTTCAAATTTCAAGATGCTTCACATAACAAATTACTCCTTATTCATTTGACTGGCTGTTTTTGGATAAATGCTCAGATTTGGATCCTGAGGACTATAAAGCTATAGATTGTATGTCATTATACATTACACTTCTCATAAAACAAGGCATACTAGTGTAAACTTTCCTTTGGTAAAGCTTTGAAATGAAGATCATGGCATGCAATTCTTCAGGGCCACAGTAATGCAGCTTTTTTAGTCTTTGATACAGTTTATGTTTTTCTTAACGCTCATAGTACAGCAGAGTGATGTGGGTGCCTAAATCCATCTGAGGACATGTCAGGACATGAGGAAAATCCCAGTGGAAGAGGAGGAAAGGAGGGGGAGGCAGGGAAACGAGTCATACAATTAAAGACAGAGTAGCAGAAAAGCTAGTACGGTAATAATTAGAATGCCCCAACAGACACAATAGGAGGAAGCTGATTATTACCTGCAACATGATGAGTGTCCTGATTTCATCCCATCTTTGGTGACTTCAGCTATTATTTTGCAACGACTGGGACAGTGATTCAGAAATCACAGATTCAAAAGGAATGCTGCACTCACCTACACATTGGTGCAAAGGCTGGCACGCTGGGCTGTGCTCAAACCTCCCTCTGACTCATGCCAGCCTTGCATAACCTCCTAAGTCATGTCGGAGAACTTCATTACCACTTGTAGTTGTTAAGCCCAGTGCAGAATCTTAGCTTTTTGAGATTCCTAACCAGAAGTCTTTGTCCCAACAGTATCGCATTTGTAAACTGACCGTGTCCACTGAACCTCTGAACAACTCTAATGAACCAGAAATTGACGAAATAGAGGCAGCCCTATCCAACCTGGAGGTGACACTCGAGGCCGGACACACAGACAAAATTCTGGTAAACATATTTTTAAAAACCAAATGTTTTCACCTCTGTTGCAGTAGAATACCTGCTCTGAAGCTGAGGTTGATAGACAAGCCTTAGCTAATTGCATGCATGGGATAATTGACAGTTGTTTGTCTTGCCCCCAGGAAGACATTACAGACGTCCCAGAGCTGGCAAATTCCCTCCGACTGTTTAGGTAAACCCAACTTTAAATATATTACATTTATATTGCACAAAGATGCTAAATAATTATTGAAGTGTAATCATTCATCATCATAGTAATGTGTGTGCATGCTGCCCTTAAATAACCAAATTTAAGGTTTATAAGATCAACATTTGTTAGAGATCAAAGGCGTACTGGATAAACATAAAATATTCTGTTTTAAAATTCATTTTGTGTGTTTTTGTCTCTGATTCATGCTCCTGTTTTATAATGTCCCTGAGGATATCTGATAATTAATGAAAGGCTCTCAGAATTGCTGCTCTGAACGAGCAGCCTCCGTTATTAAAAAATAAGACTTTATGCACATTTTAAAACATTTATGCAGTTTTGCTTAAACAAATGTACTTTTTCAATGCTAAATCAGGCCAAAAAGACTGACGCTGCGCTCATACAAAGAGTACTGGTTTGTATTTAAGGACACCACCATCTCTTACTACAAGAACAAGGAGGCCTCCAGTGGAGAACCAATAGAGCAGTTTCACCTCCGAGGTCAGTAAAAAAGAATTATGTGAAAAAATTATTAATAAGTTTGAATTTAAATGGGCCCTATTATGCTTTTCTTTAGTTCATAACTTTATTTCACATTATCAAACATGGCGATTGTTTCAAATAAAGAGCTCTGCATATATATATATAAGGATATATGTATGCAATCCTGTGTACCAAAAGTTCAGGACTCACACAACATACCTCCCTGTAGCTTCTCTCCTCCTGTCATCCCCCCAAAACCTCATCCTAATGGAGACTGTATCTACTCACAAACCACCAAAAGGAATCAGCAACAAATTATTTAAGCATAAAAAGACAAAGAAAGAACTCCACCAAAAAGTAAAAGTGTTAAATGTGGATTATTTACCTTTAGATATCTCTCCTCTAAGTCCCTGTTAGTAGATAATGTAATGATAATAATCAACATGTTGATTTTTTCGGCCTTACAGAAACCTGGTTACAGCAGGATGAATATGGTAGTTTAAATGACAACACCGCCAAGTCATACTAATTGTCAGAATCCTTAAAGCACAGGCCGAGGAGGAGAACTGGCAGCAATCTGCCAATCCGGCTTGTTAATCAACAAAAGAACCAGTCAGTTTTAATTAATTTGAAAGCCTGACTCTTAGCTTTGTAAATCATAATTAGTAAACAAAAAATAACACACACAGAAAAACTGTTTTATTTGTCATAACTACAGTCCTCCTGGCCCTTATACAGTTTCTTTCTAAATTCTTTGAGTTTTTATCTGATTTTGTGCTCTGCTTTCATAAAATAACATTTTTATAACACTCTGGACTTTATTCTGGCATGTGGCATACAAAATTAACAGTTAACAGGATTCCCCAAAACCTTCTTTACTCTAGGGGCTTTATCTTACAATACAAAGCACCTTGGGGGGACTGTTTTTTTGTAATTTAGTGCTATATAAATAAATTTGAGATGAAATTTAATTGAAATTGCTGTTGGTAATGATTTCAGTAAGAGCAGGTGTTAGTTTATTATGGTCACAGAGGTACATAGCTAGCACATGGCTGTTCAAATCTTCTGTTTACAAGGAGCAGCCAGTCAGTAGAAGAAAAGGAGGGAATGAGAGGAGCTAAAACCAGTTGTGGATGAACTGAAGAGCTGCAAAGACCCAGTATAAGATGAGAAAGAATTATGTTAAAGTATGAATATGCAAAGCTACATTAATAGAGACAAGCACTAAAAATACATAGCTGGGGGAAAAAAAGGTTAGTCTCCCACTGAGAACCAAATGAGAATGATCATTTCCCCTCAAAGGCTAGAAAAACAGAGAACCAAAGTATTCTGATCATTTCATATATGAAATCCGCTTTGTCCGGGGCCGGGTCGCGGGGGGCAGCAGCCTAAGCTGAAATTGAGATTTAAAATGTAATTCTTTAATATACATTTTAAGCTGCCACAAAGACAGCAGTTATATTCTGTGACAATATTCTGTTAGAGATCTGCTGTATCTATCCATTCTTATATTACCATCTCCTCTTCTTGATTCCCAGGCTGTGAGGTGGTCCCTGATGTCAATGTAACTGAAAAGAAGTTCGGCATCAAGCTTCTGCTGCCAGTGGCTGATGGAATGAATGAGGTGTACATCCGATGTGACAATGTAAGCCCCACCTTATCATTCATATAAGTAAAGAGAATGTTTTCAAAGCAAAATCTTTACTTTTTGAGATTTTGTGCTTTTTTTCTGTCAATACCAGTAAGTCTTCTTTATTTTAAAACGAATGCCTTGTGTATATTTGTGTATATAAACATGAGAAATTTGAAGCAAACTTTACACCTTGTTATTCTATTCCTTCCCTTTGGACCAGGAAACCCAGTATGCTAAGTGGAAAGCTGCATGTGTCCTCGCTTCCAAAGGCAAGACAATGGCGTACAGCTCTTACAAAACAGAAGTGAAGCACATTCAATCTTTTCTGCAAATGAAGAACCTGGCGCCCCCTCCTGGTCAATCAGCTCCTGACGTCGAAGCGATGGATATGAACGCCGAGTGTTTTGTTTCGCCACGATACGCAAAGAAACACAAGACCAAACAGGTTTGTCTTAGGTTCGTCATATTTTACTTTGCCGACAGCTATCTTTTTTTTTAAGTATTATTATTTAATTTGCCTTTGATTTCTGCATCAAGCTGACCGCACGTATCCTCGAGGCACACCAAAACATAGCACAGCTGTCCCTGGTGGAGGCCAAGATGCGCTTCATCCAAGCATGGCAATCACTCCCAGAGTTTGGTATCAAATACTACATTGTCAGGTACGGTGAAAGGACTGATATAATAGACGTTCAATGTCATTTATGAATGATAATCCAAGAGATTTTCCTTTTGCTTATTTTTCAATCATTCAGATTCAAAGGGAGTAAGAAGGATGAAATTCTTGGGATTTCATATAACCGCATGATTCGTATTGACATGTCCACTGGGCTGCCTGTCACCACATGGAGATTCGCCAACATGAAGCAGTGGAATGTCAACTGGGAGATAAGACAGGTGAGGGATTGTTTTTTTTTCTTCCTTCATTCAGGACATTTCTGGTGTATTATCTACAGACAGCATTACTTTAAATCCTGAATCTCTTGTATGTAATTACAGGTGGCCATAGAATTTGATCAACATGTGTCAATAGCCTTCTCCTGTGTGAGCTGTGACTGCAAGGTAGTCCACGAGTTCATCGGTGGTTACATCTTCCTCTCCACGCGATCTAAAGACCAGAATGAAACACAGAATGAAGAACTGTTCCATAAACTTACCGGAGGCCAAGAATGAGCAAAGATGTATTAGTCTATGCTTTTTTTTTAAAGAGCATTGATCACTTATTTACATTTATGTTACAGTGTGAAAATAGAGCACTCATCAGCTAGCTGCAGTGGTCCATAAACACTGACCACATCAGTGACAGAAGAAATGTGATACCAAATCACATGAGATAAAGTGATATATTTTTGCCCAGAGAAGAATGCTATGATCATTTTTCATCATATATCTTGTTTTAATCAGTTACGCCAATGTTCCCCGCACTAGGAAAATAACGCTGTTGATGTAAATATGTCAAGACTATGTCAAAAGTCTGGATGAACTGATGTTTTCAAGAAGTACACATTTGTTTCCAGCTGCACAAATGTACTCATTTCAAAAAGTAAAAAGTAATTAAAGGATTTTTTTTTTTTATTTTGCAACTTGTTTCACTTTTTTTTTTTTTTTTGGCTTACAGTTTTTATAATTGGTCCTTTTTTTCTGAGAGTTTAATGAACTCTGTTGGACTGATACTTATATATATATCATAGTCCCTTGCTGATTAGTCTGATCCTTTAAAGCACTAAAAGTCTCATTAATCCAAATCGCTTGCACATTTTTGATTGCATGTTTCAGTCGCTCCCAGTAGGGCTCGCTACAGCGAATTATCCGCCTCCATCCCTCCCTTTCTTGCATTTCTTGCATCCTTTCTCTAAAACAAGGGTGGGCAATTCCAGTGTCCTGCAGGTTTTAGATCTCACCTTGGGTCAACACACCTGAATCACGTGATTGGTAAATGGCCTGTATTTGTATAGCGCTTTACTAGTCCATAAAGACCCCAAAGCGCTTTACATATCCAGTCATCCACCCATTCACACACACATTCACACACTGGTGATGGCAAGCTACATTGTAGCCACAGCCACCTTGGGGCGCACTGGCATAGGTGAGGCTGCCGGACACTGGCGCCACCGGGCCCTCTGACCACCACCAGTAGGCAACGGGTAAAGTGTCTTGCCCAAGGACACAACGACCGAGACCGGCAACCTTCCGATTACAAGGCGAACACCAAACTCTTGAGCCAAGATCGCCCCACATTAGTGATTAGTTCATTACCAGGCCTCTGGATAACTTCAGGACATGTTGAGGAGCTAATTTAACCATTTAAATCAGCCGTGTTGGTTCAAGGACACATCTAAAACCTGCAGGGACACTGGCCCTCGAGACCTGGAGTTGCCCACCCCTGCTCTAAAACCAACTCTCTGCTTGTCCTCCTTAACTACGTCCATCATATCAGAAAGTCTTAGTCCCTACATTCAAAATCCCTACTCTCAGCTCCACAATCCTTCTTTCTCGCCACCTCCGAACATGCCTTCCCCTTCTTCTCCTCCTCGTCCGTCTGCAGCCAACAGTAGTACTAGCACAATGCTGGTCAACAATCACCCCAAATCTTCTCTTGCCTTCAAGCCAGGCCTTTACAGCCACTTCAATATGTTAACCTCAAAACATTTTGCCACAGTTTTAGAAGTACGTTTGGGATTATGTTTATTGGGAAAACCCATTTTTGATTTTTTTTTTTTTTTTTTAAAATCCTGTAGCCAAAACATATCACTGACTTGATGCTGCGTCCACTCTGCTTTACGGTTAAGGTAGTGTCTGTTTGTTTTAAATAAACACCTGAAGGAAGCATCTTAAGCCTTGCAGAGGAATAGATTTGCACAGATCTGGAAAAATCTTTCTACAAGTTTCTACATGCTATTATTAGAACAACAATCAAGTCCTCCACTAATGTGAACAACCACATGGTTGCGTTGGACTGGAAACTGAAATGGGCCTTTAAGTTTGTGGGACGGGGGATTCATGACTTCAGTAAATGTCAAATGTCAGCATATTATTAAAGCAAAAAATTACAATAGTTTTCAGTGTATTTCAGTGATATTTGATTTCTCCCGACTTTATACTGTAATGCTCTAAGCTGATAGTATACAAAAACAGACAGATATTTTGCCAGATTTAACTGGAATTGGCAACAGCTTTATGCAGCATATGTCATTCTGTGTAAACTCAATGTGCTTAACACAAAAGACAAAAATACCTATGTAGTTTTACAACGCATTAAGGCAGTGACAGCAAAATATAACATTTTTTTAAAAAGATGTTGAGTCTATTTTTAGTCACAGATGTAACTGATCTCCGGTTAGCAGGCAGCTTATTCCAAAAACAGCACCACCGTGATTGTCACAGATAATAAAAAGCATAGATATGACGAGAAGAAGACCTTATTTGCTATAAGTATCATAAAATTCGTCCATGTTGCACATAATGTTCTCTAAAGATTAACACGTTATATATACAGAATATAATTTTGCATTATTGTGTTCCAATGCTTCTTTAAGTCCCGCTATGAAGCCGTTTTCTCGGGAAAGATCACCTTTTCCCCTCCCCGTACCCATGATATCGATTATTCTGAACTCTAAAGTTAAACTTAGCGCACTTCTATTCACTCTATACCCTCCTATTGGCTAGCGAGCTCGTCGATGTCTAACCAGCCAATCACAGGCAAGTAAGTCGAAGCATGGCACCAGCAGCACTCTGCTTTCGTTTAGCCGTCCTGAGAAGCTAGAGAAGTGAAAGCTAACACGTGGAAATATTAATTTGGGATATTTTGCTATTTATGCAGGGTAGTGTAGTGCCTTTTTGAACTGTGCCTTGACAGCGAAGACCCCGAATCATTAGCTGAGAAAAACATTTATCGTTCAGCTGAGCTAGTTAGCTCGTTTATGAGCTTCGTTATGGCGGACAACGGAGACGATGATAATCAGTACAGAATTAAAGAGGGTGACTACGTTGTGTTGAAACGAGGGGAAATCTTCAAAGCTGTGCAGATTCAGCCGAGGAAGTAAGTTGACAGCTTTAAAGGAAAATAGAAGCATTTTAACCACCTTAAATACTTCACTGAATTTGTGCTGATCATAATATTTTTACGAGAAGCACAGACTGAGGATTAGCTCACATAAGATGCTTTTGTGTTCATTTGTTATTTTCAGATCAAAGCATGTGTGCAGTGAGATGTATTATGCAGATTATACTAACAAACTGCTCTTTCTGTCTCTCTTAGAAAGGTGATTTTTGAGAAGCAGTGGATCTTCCTCGATAATGCAGTGGGACAGCTGTACAGCACCACATTTGAAATTTTGTCTGGAGGAAATCTAAAGCCACATGAGCTCAAGGACACTGCAAGCCCCCTTGGTGTGTAACCTGCTGTTAAATCTTAAGTCTTTTTCATATTTTCAGATATACAACTGACTCTTTTATGCTACCAGTTGCATTTGGACTTGTGACGACCACCTTCTATACCCAAATAAATATGTCATAGACTTTCTACCGCCTATAACCTTTTACTTACAGTAGTGTCTTTGTGTGCTTGTTTGTGCCTCCCAGATGCAGTGGAGGCAGGTACAGACAACAGAAACATTGTTGACGATGGCAAATCACAGAAGCTGACCAGGGATGACATTGAGGCTCTTAAAGAGAAAGGTCTGAAGGGTCAGGTACATGTGAAACTTTACAATTTCACATTTAAATGTGTCAGAGTACTGCCTATAGTTGTTATCTTACAGAGTGATGGTAAAAAAATACTTTTTTTTTTCATTGCAAATTGGATGGAAAACCAATGTTGACCAGTATCTCTAATTGATGACTTTAATTGAATATATGAAAAATACAGAAGGTAACTCGGTTAATACTGATAATAGTACTTTTGCACCAACAAGGGGATGCCTTAAGAGCTAGGCAGACCTGAAAAACTATCTAAAGCCAATGAACATTATGTGAAAGTCATGTCATAAAGAAATGGGAACAAATCCTGTAAAGTCATGACACGGGACCTGAGAGATTCATTTGGCCATTCAGCTGATCCTTTCACTGTTTACTGAAGCCTCATCAGAAATGATCTCAGTGGAACAGCAGCTATTTTTACAGAAGGAAATACTTCCTTAACGAAATCTCACAAGTCCACTTCTAATTTGTGAATGCCAAATTACAGAAGAACTGCACTGAGAATCCATGGCGATAAGTCTCATGGAACGATGAATCCTGATATTCCTAAATAAGAACAGAATAGATCAGGTGAGTGGTACAGCACGGAGTGTTTATGGCCATCTGTAAAACACAGTGGAGGCTCTGTCATGGTTTGGGACTGCATTTCAGCCAGTAGTGTTGAGGATCTTGGCAAAACTGATGGAATTAGGAACACAGAAAATTACTATCAGATATTGATCCACCATCTATTACCACCTGGAAAACATCTGATTTGCAGCAGCTTCATTTTGATAAGGATCCCAAACATAGTGCCAGTGAAGTAACCTGGATAGAAATGCAAAGAATGGAAGACTATCAGTCATGGCCTGCACCTCAACTTTGTTGGTGTGGGATCATCATGACAGACAAGGGGACAAAGGGCAGTCAAGGTCCAAAGAAAAGCTTTGAATGTCCTTCAAGAAGCCTGGAGAACTGTTCCTGAAGACTACTTAAAGACATTGCAAGAAAGCTGCCTAAGAGAGTTGAGGCTGGTCATTAGAATTGTCGATTTCTGATTTATATATATATATAGTATTTTCATGTATGCTTGAAGATTTTTCAATAAAGTGCTGCACCTTTTCCCCCATTTTCCTAGCACAATGTAAAGAAATAGGGGGTGGCATAAGACTTTAGCACAGTACACATCTAAATGAGTTACTGCTTTAGAGACTTGTGTAAACAAGCAGTTAAACATATGACATATTTATTTAAAATAGATTTTAGTGGTTGCACATCTTAAATGGGAACCAACAGGCTTGGCGTTGAGTCCCGCATACATGATAGCAAAGTTGTAGGAAAATAAAGAGACAGAACACATTGTGTTTTTGTCTTTTCGTGGGAACATTGTGTTTTTAGGATTTAATTAAATTGCTGTATTCCAACATAAAGTGAGACGAGCGACTGTATGTGTGTTTGGTCATCACAGGACATCATTAAGAAGCTCGTAGATAACCACGCCACTTTCGGAGATAAGACTGAGTATTCCCAGGTTAAATACATCAAGAAGAAGAAGAAAAAGTGAGTCACTTATGATGATACAGCCACAGCCTGTTCTGGACTGTTATTTAACGAGCTGTGTTTTAATTAGTGTTATCGGTTGTTCCCGTCTTTTGCAGGTATGAAAATACGGTGATGATTCTAAAACCGTCCTGTCGCATCCTGGCTATGATGTACCACGGCCGCGAACCAGGGAAGATCTGGTGAGTCAGCACATGAATTATCAGTAAGTGTGTTTTCTTTAAATAGCTGTAAGATGTCTACATGAAACAAATATTTCCATGTGCCGCAGCCACCTGCGGTATGACACACTTGCCCAGATGCTAACTCTGGCGAACATCCACGCTGGCAGTAAGGTGTTGGTGTTTGAGACTTGTGCTGGGCTTGTACTGGGATCCATCATGGAAAGAATGGGAGGCAAGTTTCTTCTTCTCTGTGCAGTTATTAAGGTTTTTTTCTTGTTTGTTTTGTTCTTCTTGCACACATCTTTTCCTTGATCTTTTGAATAAATACTCTTTGCTTCCTCCTCATCCAGGCTACGGATCAGTGATCCAAATGTACCCAGGGGGTGGGCCAGTGCGGGCGGGAGTGGAGAATTTTGGCTTTCCTGCGCATTTTCACGACACGCTGCATGAGTTTCCCATCTGCCACGTCAACGCTCTCTTGGCAGGAACTCTGGACACCAGTGCCAAAGACCCCACTGCTGGTAAAACTCGCCTTTTTTTTTTTTTTTTAACAGTCTTTTCAAGATAGTTACACCCCTTTAGTTTCAGATGTAGAAGTATAGCTTCTCTCTTCCGTTTGATCTTCATTTGTTCACGTGAGCATACAGAAAACGTTTAATTCAGTAGTTCAGAAAGTAAAACAATAACCTAAATCTAACTTGACCCGTAAAGTATGATTCAAGAGACTGAATCATACTTTATGGTGTTCAATGTTACGCTGACAAAGATTTATCATTTCAGAGAATACTCATGAAAAGCAGTTGAACTTGGCTGCAGAGAAGAAGCAAAACCAGCCTGAGGCAGAAGAGCAAGGCACTCCAGAGGAGGAGAGCATGGTGACCAACACTGGTGATGATGCTGGTCAGGACGTGGAGAAAACGGAGAAGGATAAACTCAAAGAAGCCAAGGTGTGTCCAGCGTTCATGCATTTTCCTTTTTCCCCCTCAATCCTCTTAGTTTTGTTGTCATCAGGAACAGGAGCTAGCCTGCTAGTCTCACTTCATAAAAGGAAGCAAACACAGATGCACCATTTAGAGTAAATACTCCCAATTCTTTATGCTGCTATGAAGTTGCTACTCTGACTTCATAGAAGTTGCACAGACAGTCAAATGTGGCTTCCATGTTTTCATGGCAAAGAAGATATGTATGGGTGTGCAGATTTAGCAGTAGTTATCATTAAGCTAGTGAGGTACTCGACATCTAAAGATGATTCATGTCCTAAAAAACAAAAATATACCAGCCTCCTGTCACTTTGGACTCAAAAAAGGAACATGAGTAAATAAGTGCCGGTAAGGTTTTTGAAGGTTGGTGAAGTTAAGTTAGATGACAGTTAGAGTTTCCATCCACAGCACAATATTATGGCACTGCATGCTTGGTTGCGTAAGTTGCATAATAAAAATTCTGTTGGCTGGACAGTATTCCTCTTTGGTGCAGTTAATCAGTACAGATGTGGACACTGTAATCATGCTCGTGTGCAGACTAAAGCAATCATACGGAGACCCTTTGGAGGAGGTGGTCTCAGTTCCAAACTAATTCCAGAGCAGTTTCTTTATGGTGACAACGTGATCCGACCCAACTCACAAGGGCACACTGCAAGATTGAGTCGTTTCTGTAGCCATGTATGGATTGCATTCTCGGCTGTACTATTAATACATAACATAGATGTGTATTAATACATAAAAGTATGAGGGATGAATTTTCCATGTTATTGTCTCGTTCTCATGTGGTTTGTGGTGGCACCTTTGGTTCACTTGGAGGATTAGCTGAGTGAAAAGAAACTAAAACACACAAAAAAAACTACATGTCTAAATACTCATCTACTAATTCAGACCATAACCAAAAAACAATGGATGTAAAAACACATGAAGTCTTAAAACTATTTAAAAAAACAAACGAACATGGATGACAGTAGCATTTGTTGACAGGGCCAAAGTTAAAAGGCAGCATAAATAGTATTATTGGACGGGTAATATATCATCACTAAACAACTGGATACAGTCATCAATGATGCTGACACATCATTGATGACTCTCAACAGTACACATACTATCATATGGTTTCCTGACCTCAGGGTTTGTTTGTTTTCTACAGGCTCAAGTGAAAAAGCTGAGACTAGAGGAGAAGCAGAGGAAGCTGGCAGCTACCGCCGCCCTGCTGAAAGGAAGGAATGCCGACGGGTTGGTGTCTGATTTTATTCCTACATCGACATTTCTGTCTCTCATCCCGCTCTTTCTAACATCCACCTCTCTCCGCTCCGGCTCTGCCTTTTTAAAAATTACTCCATATTCAACCAGGTCATTTAAAAAAAAAAGAAAAGAAAAAAAAAAAGAAGCAATTACAGTAGATCACAGGGATGAGAAATTTATGAATGATTATAGTGTCATTAACTATCTCCATAAAAGTCATTAGAAATTATTTGTTTCTTCTGAGCACACACATATTGACTATTGTACATTGCCCTTTACGGGGTAAGTAAATTGATTGCTCAGCAGCTTCCTCTCATATAAAGTGAAGAACGCCTTATAGTTGTTTTGTGACTGATGGATAAATTGTTATCAAGGTGACATCTGAGACTGGAATACAAGTGTTGAGCTTGTTTCCCTATTGATTCCCCTCTAAATCACTGCTGCTTTATGATAATCACATTGTCCTAAATCACCCTTTTTGACTCGCTGTCTCGTTCAGCTTTCTGAAATATAGTACGAATGTCTACTACAGGAAGGTACTAAATCCTTGAGTCTTGCTTTAATGTCTTGCATGCAGCATTAGTTACTGAATTGCTGTATTGCCTACCTACGCATTTCCTGTACAGCTGACAGTGTATTTCATACTAGGCTTGTTTGCCTAATCATCTCTCTCTTCTTCACCTGCAGGCTGGTTATATCGAGCCGGTTTCACCCCTGTCCCGTCCTTTTGGGCCTGCTCAAATTCCTCTCACCCTCCAGGCCTTTTGTAGTTTATTCCCAGTATATAGAGGTAAGATCTTCCATGTCCCGTACGGAACAAAGCTAATAAGTGAGATCTCTCATTAGTTGCCACTGTAGTCAGGCTTGTATTGGTTAGACATCCAATGGAGGGGGCTGCCATACCACATGAATGCAATGGGCATTATCACCGCCAAGAGGTTGCTTGAACTTATTAACTTCCTTCATGCCCATGTTGCTAGAAAGAGCAATCTGTCATATTTTCTATGTTGATTTCCGCAGCCTCTCATAGAGTGCTTCAAGAAACTCAAGGAATGTGGCGGCACAGTCAACCTCAGACTCACAGACACCTGGCTGAGACATTACCAGGTAAATATTTGGACTCTGCACTGTGTGTGCTTTCTGTTTTTTTGCATTTGAAGCTATTCTATAATCAAAGTATAATGAAGGTGGCTCATAGTCAACAAGCAACAGGGAATAATTACTCAAATCAGCACAGCTAACTGCTTTATCACTGTTTAGGTTAACTAGACAATTACCTCTTTTCCATTAGCATCGGCTCTGCTCAACTCGACTCAACTGCTACTTTTTTTTGTTATTATTTTGATTTTTGTGAAGGAATTGCTCTCATGACTAATTAAGTGCTGCCGCTGACTGGATAGTCTGTGGCATA
The DNA here is from genome assembly GCF_057382275.1 of Copadichromis virginalis. Taxonomy (NCBI): domain Eukaryota; kingdom Metazoa; phylum Chordata; class Actinopteri; order Cichliformes; family Cichlidae; genus Copadichromis; species Copadichromis virginalis. The sequence goes on along the minus strand of NC_140632.1, from coordinate 4,264,199 downwards.
CAGAGTTGACATTACACTTTCCCATTGACTCATACCGCTTGGACCCCCAACTGAGCAGGTACTAAAAAAGTAGATGGTAACAATAAAAACCGAGTTTAAAGAAGATTTGGGAGTGTGTCTGTGGGAACTGCTGCCCTCTCATCCAGAAGATTTGTGAGCTCAGATATTGATGTTCAACGTGAGGGCCTGACCCATAGTTTTCATACTAGATCACGTTAAAGGTGTTTAGTGAGCTTGAGTTCAGGCTTCTACGCAGGCCATTGAAGTTTTCCACACTAATCTCATCCAGCCGTACCTTTATGGACTTTGCTTTCTGCACTGGGGCACAATCATGCTGCAACAGAAAAGGGTCGTTCCAGCTTTTCCTTTACTGGAACAAAGAGGGGCAGGCCAATCCAGGAAAACAACCCCATGGCATTATTATTATTCTACCACACTTTACAAATTTAACAAAACAGACAGGCAGGGAGCCCAAACCCACCCATCAGACCACCAGATAGCAAAGTGTGATTTGTCACTGTACAGAACACTGCTCCAGAGTCCAGTGTTGGCACCTTTATACCTCTCCGCTGGTATTGTGCTTGGTGATGTGAAGCTCATTTGCTCGGTTATGGAAATCCATGCCCTGGAGCTCCCAGCACACAGTTTTGTGCTGATGTTTATGTCAGAGGAGGTTTGGAACTCCAGGCTTTTTTAACACTGTCTGCCTAAGCAGTCTGTAATGTTACATGGACTTCCACTTTGTGGCTGAATTGCTTTGGTTTGTAAATATTTTCACACTTACAGCCGAACAAGAAATAAATTTCCCAAACTTTTTGCTGCGATAACATCCTGTTACAGTGTCGTGCTCAAATTGATGATAGCAGCGATGTATAAACGTTGAGACCTTTTGAAACACTGTGTAGATGGACCCGATCTTTCACAAATGTCTGTAAATGCAGACTGCATGGCTAGGTGCTTGATTTTTATACACATGTGGACATGGGACACCTTTATTCAAAGATGAAGAGGTGTGGCCCAATATATTTGCCCAAATTAATAATTGTGGATTATTATCTTTCGATTCATTGGTTGTTGTCCCACCAGGATCTATTGCTTAACCATAAGTATTCACAATGTGTAATGACACAATCCAGAAAAGAATCTAATTCTCCGCTTAGAAACTGCAAGCATTGAATTAATTAGAACACGGGGATGTTGCTGATTATCCCTGTTGAAGCTTCTTTTATTTCTAAACACTTTACTTTGGACTAACTTATAAAATCCTTCTACATTTGGGAGCATCACTACATTACATTAATTGCCACTGCTCTTGATAAATTATTAGACTCCCTACTTTTGTTTTTCTTTATTTTGCATTCCTTTTCATTCCTATTGCTTCTTACAGAATTGGATACTAAGCAGCAGCAACTAGATAAATGCATGTTTGCAGACTCTCAGGACCAAAGTGTTATTCACCCTCTAACCATTCTTGCAGAGTTAATGTCTCCTGACTGAGACTCTGTTTGGTCCCTAGGTGTTGCCTGACAGGACACATCCTCTGCTACTAATGAGCGGGGGCGGGGGCTACCTCCTCTCAGGGACGACCGTTGCCACGGACCACTCGAAACCTGCAGGCTCTAAGCAAGCTGAAGAACCAGCGCCAAAGAGACAGAAACTGGAAGACACGGAGGGATAAACAAATACAGAAGCATCAAATCTTTTTAAGGGCACATTCCCAGAGGCCTGTAGGGATTTTTTTTCCTCCTGTGCTGTTGAACTGATTTGACACCATCAGTAGTAAGGGGAGACCGAGTGTCTGGTTTGTATTCATCAGAACACTTTTTCCTGCCGGGTGTGCTCACATCAGTGGAGATGAGGAGTAAATTGTTAGCCAGTTTATAGTTTGTGTGTCGAGAGTAACAGCTTTGGTTGTTTTTGTCCTGAGACAAGTAAAAGTTTTTTTTTTTATGCTTTCCAGATTCTACGTTATAACTTGCTTTTATTTTATTTTGTTATTCTTGCAGAAATTGCCATTTGTTTTATGAAACAGTTGCTGATGCAGCTTTACTGCGGGCTACATTTCTACCTGCACATTAAAAAGCAGTACTAAAAGAACCAAATGTGTGACCACGTTTTTTCTTGGTCCCAGAATAACTGTTTATTGAGTGCAGTCAGAACAAACTCTGCAGAACACATTTAAGTAATTATGATCTCATATATGTATATATTGTTTTTACATTTCTCTGAATATAAACATCCAAGCCATTCCCATGCTGTTTGATTTGATAACATCAAAATATCACAAAAACGAAAACTCAGCTAAAATGCTTTGGCAAGGCTCCAGGGTTGTTTTTTTTCTTCATTTTAACACTGCAAGCACACTAAACTGGGAGACATACAGTAAAATTGCAACTTTTTTTTTTCTTTTTTCAGTTATGCAGTGTTTTCATGCAACTTGGCTGCAATTTTCTGCAACTCCATATCCATCGCTGCCAGGTTCTGTAGCTCTTTCTCCTGAAAAACACAGATTAACACATTACCAACATTTCCTGCTGGAACAGCATCACATTTGGAATAGAAATCAGGACTGAATGATCATACATTTCCTTCTATTTCCCCCGCCACCCTGTGCCTGCTTCAAATAAAATATTGTAATTGGTCATTTAGGTTAACTAGTCCCTCGTCATGCTTGTAGTTGCATTGCTGAAGAACTAATAAATCATTATGCCATCGCCTCCCTAATTTGTTTTTCTGCTTCAAAGACAGGGAGGTCTCTGTAGGCTCTAGTTCTTTTTTTTTTAATGGGTATATTATTACTTTGTTTGCTCTGAGAAGCTGCAGTCATGTGGTTCTTACTGTGATTACTGCAGCACTCATAAAACGCTGGTCCAGGGAGAGCAAAAAAAAAGAAAGAAGCGCTGTGAGGAAGTCAGCACGCAGATTCAAAGCAAGCCAGACGAGTCGCTGCTCATGAATGCACTGGTTAGATTCTCCTTTATGTTTTGAGGACATGCTCACAAGGGGCGGTTCTTGATGTGCATTTGCACAGATGCGTTGAGCTTTTTGAAGGATAAATCCCAGGATCACGGTGCAGGCTAGAGATGTCCCTAATGAGACGAGCTGCTTTTTCTCCTCGTGAAGCGGTGCGGTGGAGGTGTGTGATGCGCTCCATGGTTTTACTAGGTCAGCTAAATGTGGTGCAAATAGTTTACAGAAACAGCTGCAGAGTGCAGTGTGGGTTTTTTTTATCAGTTTGCGTTTTTTGGATGAACTGACTTTTTGTAATATTAAATTACCTGTTTGTTGTCTGAACCCTTCTGATCATCAGTATAAGTGACAGACGTGATTCCAAGACTAATTTTCAGTCTTCATCAGTGGCATAAAACACTTTTTTTTTGCACTTGTGAATGCAGCCTTTTATAGTTGTTGTTTTTGTTTTTTTTTGTACCTCCTGTGGTGTAAGTGCTCTCTGCTGTGAGCTCCTCATTGCCTCCTCTTGAGGAGAGTGGTTAGCCAGCTGGTTTATCTTATAGCTCAGCAACTTGGTCAGTTCATCCATCTGAACAGACAAAAAGGGGAAAAAAACACATTATGTGTCTACAAAAATATACAGTGACTTCAGACTGGGTGAAGTAACATTCTGTTGAAAAATGTCAAAACTAAGCGCTCTTTGATGTAGCACACAGAGCAGTCATATGCATTTGATTATCTTCAGTCAAACGCTGTATTGTCACAACCTCATGCTTACCTTGTTTGAGGTTGCAGTGTGTTCTTCTGAATCCCTTTTAAACCAGGCTGGGTGGTAGAAGCCTCGGTAAATCCAGGGATTGCGCTTCTCAGCAAGATATCTGAAAAATGGTTAGATTTTTACCAACTTCTTCTTATTTATTCATTTTTTATGGCAGCACATGTTTCATTTGTGAGATTTGGCTTTTATTCTCTGTTCTTACAGTAATCTGCAGTATTTTGTGCTCCAGATTGCAGGCAATGAACCTGCGACACTTAACAGTAGAAGTCATTTGATGTGAAAAAAATATTTGAAGTACCTCAAAGCTGCGTCTCTGTCCTTTGCCGCCTCCGCGTCTTCTTCTGTGAGCTCCTCATCTCGTTTGTGTTTCTTTTGGTGGTACCTGCCGGGTCTCCAGTTTCTCTTCTCTTTTCCAGTATCAAAATCCCAGTATTCTTGGCTGCGTTCTTCATCCGGTTCATCCCTAGCTTCATCTGACAGCTCTTCATCCCGTTTGTGTCTCCTCTGGTTGTACCTGCCGGGCCTCCAGTTCCTCCTCTCTCTTCCAGTGTCAAAATCCCAGTCTTCTTGGCTGCGTTCATCATCCGGTTCGTCCCTAGCTTCATCTGACAGCTCCTCATCTCGTTTGTGTCTCCTCTGGTGGTACCTGCCAGGCCGCCATTCTCTCTTCTCCCTTCCAGTGTCAAAATCCCAGTCTTCCTGACTGCGTTCTTCTTCTGGCTCCTCTTTGGCTTCTTCTGACAGCTCTTCATCTCGTTTGTGTCTCCTCTGGTGGTACCTGCCAGGTCTCCAGTTCCTCTTATCTCTTCCGGCATCAAAATCCCAGTACTCCTGGCTACGTTCTCCATCTTCCTCGCCCTCTGATGGCTCATTGCTGCGTTTGTGGGGTGTTTTCTTGTGATGATAGCGATGTGTAGGTTTCCAAATGCGTTTGTATCTCTCCTCCTCATCCTCATCCCCGTGCCTTTTGTCTGCTTCCCAGCGCTCTTGGCTACGGTCCTCATCTACCTCGTTTTCTCCTAGAGGTTCCTCATCTCGTTTGTGTTTTCTTTGGTGGTATCTTCCAGGCCTCCAGTTCCTCTTCTCTCTGTCTTCATCTTCCTCTTCCTCATCGTCTGACCTCTTTTCATCTACTCCCCAACTCTCTTGGCTGCGCTCGCCATCCTCTTCTTCCTCTCCTCGTTTGTGCCTTCTTTGGTGGAATCTTCCAGGCCTCCAGCTGCTCCTCTTCTCCCGTTCTTCTTCCACATCGTTCTCATGTCTCTTGTCCTTCTCATCACCCAGACTCCAGGATTCTTGGCTGCGCTCATCTTCTGGGTTTTCTCTTTTTTCTTCCACAGACTTCAGGAGTTCCTCGATGTCTTTCACATCTGCTGCCTTTGCCACTGGCTCTGCGTGAACTTTGACTATCTCTTCATGAGTTACTGAGCCATCCCCACTCTTCTTGTCCAACGGGGCATGTATAATACCTGTGACAGAGCAAAAGAAATATTATAAACAATCCACAAAGAGCTACACAGGTGCAAGTTATGATGGATTTGTAGAGGAATTTTAACCTTTAGATCAAAAGAATAATGATCTGAGGAAATCAGCACTACTTTTTTTTTAGAGAAGTCATGTGAAAACTATGATCATTTTTAATGTAATGCTGCCTGATTTTATACCTGCTCAAAGCTTTAAGCTTCTCACTTGCGCTCTGAGTGCTGTTTTACCCGTCTGAAGGTTAAAAAAATAATAATAATAACAATCCTGGAATTATCCAACCGATCATTTGTGCCACAGACCTGCTTGGATGATGTCTTTGCATTGCTGATCGACCTGAGAGTCCGGTTTGGAGAGAGCTTTGGACAGAACTTCAACCAAACATCGTGTTACCTGGAAAAATCAAATGAGCTAAATAACAATATAGATCTTTGCACAGAAAATGCTTTGATTAAAAAGCAACGAATCGAAAAACATACCACATCCTCTCTCTGCTCTTCTTTACCAACTGGAAGCGCAAGATTTCCTGCATTGGAATAATTAAAAAAAATGTATCTGTGTTAAACATATAGGTTGATAAGCGAATAGTTTGCTTGTAGCGAATCTGAGGAATCGATGGCGTCTCTGTCCATGGTCCTGAAGAAACTTATTGCACAGCACTCAACAAAAAAGGGGTGAAAAAACAGAATAAAAAGAAAGGCATAACTCTTTCACCTACCTGTCAACAGAGCCGTAACCGCCAGCACGACAAGTCTCATCGTGACGAGCTGACGGGTAAATCCGGGAAAACGTGACAAAGCTGGAGCTCTCGTCCCTCCGCGGCGGCAGGAGAGAGCTGCGCTGACTGTGCGCCTGCTGCTCTGAGTGTTGCAGCAGAGGAGCGCCTTAAATAAAGAGAGGAGTGGGCTGGAGGGGCGTGGGAGGAACAACCTTAGGCTCAGTTAATGTCATGACTCATTAGACCTGCAAAGAGAGCGACTTGATGGGAATTTCGACATTTTGTGGGAAGCCAAATTGTAATCCGGTTATTGTCGCGGTGCGTTCAGGTGACACGTTAGGTTAAAGAGGCGCTGGCATTAAGAGTTCATGCGGCGTGTTTGTCCTGCTGGTACGGCGGGTGGACACGACACGACCCCGAAGATGTTATGCAACGTGATACCTTACAAGACTACTTTGAAAGTGTCGTTTTCGATGTTCCCAGAGAAGTTTCTGTTTGCTGCTGGTGCTTGTGTCCTCCTTAGAAAAATAGTTATGTTTATTTCAGGTTATGCCTGGTGGCTAATTCCCTTAAAATATCAGTTGTCTCTGCGGTTTCCGGTTGTAGTTATATAATTCCTCCCTTATATTTGCCCAAACGGCTTGGGTGTGCGCGCTAAAGAAAGTCAGAACTGTACCCAAATTTCCCCAGTGATTCATCCACCTTTGAGCGAGCACCATCCACTTTCCTTTGGGAGCCAGTGGGCTTCAGCACTAGCAGAGGAAAACTAATGGAGATCTGCATCATTAGTTGTTGTGGTTAATCCTGCCTGGTGCGCATATAAGAAGAAATCAAAAGAAAAAAAGACTGTGTAGAGGTGTTTTTATTGTTACTGATATTGTTATTGTTGCCTTTTTTCATTGTGCAGTGATCTTTCTGGTGCAGTGTGGGCCTGATCAGGTGTGTAATCCCGCTGTCATAGAGAAACACGAACATTTACCCACTGCAATGTACAAAGTACAATTGTGGGTGTGTGTAAGTGTAGAGATTTTCTTTCCATTCCCAACTTTGTGGGAAACTAGGCTGTGCATAAACAGTGCCAGGATCTGTGAGTGCTGCTGTCTTTATGACAAACACTGGATTGGAATGAGCTGACACATGCAGCGACAGAGCTCAGACGTAGTAAGCTGGCCTCAGCATGGCTAAGGACATTAAAACTGACAAGTCCTGGCATCTTCTTTTTGGCACTTTGCATCATTTTCACTTCCCTGTACAGCAGTTTGTTCTCTCTTTGTCTACAGTGCAATCAGACGCAGGAAAAAGAAGGGAAAAAACAACAACAAATCAAATTAAAAAGTGAACTGAGAATTTTGACAATATAGAATGCTTAAAACTTAAAGTGGTTCCATCTCGGATGTTTTTAGATAAGTATTTTTTACATACGATGAGAAGCACTGACCTTTAAATGCCACAAAATACATTCAAATTCAATCATGTCTTGGAAAGCATAAGTCCAGAAACTGCAACCGCTGCAAGCAAAATTGGAATATTGCTTACCACAAATCTGAACTCTTGTCTGTGCTTGTCATCCCTACATGACTGGTTATTGACATCTCTATTTGTTACTGCACAGAGCCTCCTTTGGGGTGACTGAATTAATTACTGTTCAGAACATAAAACTGTAATGCCAGATGGTGTATTGCACACACAAGCAATACACACTGATTCTGTGGCGTGAAATATAGGAGGACCATTTTCAAGTGTGTATGCTTTGTGTTCAGTGAACAGCAGTAGGGTAGAAGAGCTCTGCAGTTTCCTCTATTGTCTCTGGGGAGGAAGTTATGTCTGAGGCTCAATATTCCACAGTGAGCCATGCAGTCAGTAGATATCAAAAGCACTGAGCCACTGAATTATACAAGTCCTGTGGCCTGAACAATGTGTGTGTGTGTGTGTGTCCGTAAATGTGTGCTCATTCATTCACATGTGCTTCTGTATATGTGATTTTTGTGGCTTTGCCGCTTTTGCTCCAGGCCCGATTAATATTTCAGTGAGCCATGAAGATATACTGTAGGAGCTTACAGGGGATTTCAGAGGAGAAGCCAGAGTGCTCTGCTGGTCTCTCAGAGCACGACTCAGATTGGCTCGTCTGCAGCAACACCACCTCTTTCATCATCTCCATTTACATGAATGAACAAAAGGCAAAGTGGCTCATGATGAACACAATGCAGTGGGCCGCATGAAAGCCTCGACCGCGCTTTGATCTTTGGTGGGGACAAGCTTTGTGTTTGGCTCAAACCTACTGTGTGACTTTGATGATAGTCCAAGAACAATAGGGGAGTCTGTGTACAGTCACTTTTGGTCAAATACACGTGCGTTTGTTAATATTCTATGATCAATGCACCATTGTTTTCTGATATTTTGTTGTGAAGGAGTAGCTTCTTATTAGTATATAGGCACAGTCTGATGTACTAAAGACTAAAGGTTCTCACTAATTAGCACCCATCCATTTTTAACATCTATCACAGCACAATTGACCATAAATAGTTTCTCTTTGTTCCAAAAGGAATATATCTTGTCTGCTGCTGTATGAGGCCCCGAAGCATTTTAGAGGACTCTGGAAATTGTGTGTTTTGTTTTGTTTATTCAGTAATTACAGCATTGTGTGTGTGGGTGGGTGGGGATTATTAAGATTGACTGTTGTACTGACAGAAGATGGCGCTAAAAATGTTTTTAAAGCTTTAAGCACTTATTTCTTAAATCCAGCTTCACAGACAGTTTTACATCTACATCCAGGTGTAAATTAGCCTTTATACATGTAGCGTTTAATGTCACCTTTCATGCCTCTCTCAGGGTGAACTGTAAAAACTTTGGTAATGCCTGATGCAAAAAATATGCCACATCCATCAGCAAGAACTGGATTTGTAGTAGGTTCTGGTTCCAAATCTCAGGCAAGCCCCCAAATTATGTTAGAGCACCTAAATCAATTGTTTAAAAGAACTGTAAGCATTTTAAATGCAAGTTAATTTTTTTTAAAGTCTCACAATACTAAACCTCTCTCCCAAATTCTTATTTATCAAAACACACTGCCAAAACAAACTACCTAAACCAAGAGTGAAAAAAGGCCTTGAATCAACCAGAAAAGTGGGTCATTGTGTTTTCTACCAAGCTAATATTAATCAACCAAACTGGTGAAACAAAAACTAAAAACAGTGTGTTTCTAACTCTAAGCTTAATCAATTAATCATGAAAGAAAACTGTATTCTTCTATATTTTATGGGGGTTGGTGAAAGATGGAGAGCCCCTCCACCTCCTTTGACTTTATATGTGGTATCGCTCAAATGCCATTTCTTCAGCTATAACATTGTTTGTGCTAATTATCCTCATCACAGTTTAGGATTCAGAGCAGGATCCACACTGTGATGGGAAAAAAAGTCTGGACCACTTGTGGCTCCTGGTGTTTCTGTTGCTAGATATTCAACAAACAAGACCAAGCAGACCATTGGGTAAAGACGATAGAAACGAATAAGCTGTAAAGAATGAAAATGAAGCTCCAAATGACCCATGAAGGTGTCATTACAGAACAGCTTGGTTGTTTATGCACTCATCAGGCTGTGCCATATCTCCCGTTATCCAGATCTGTAATGCTATTAGCACCTTCATTGTGGCATCAGGGTGCTTTCTCAATACAGCACTCAATGGGGTCCAAAAGGCTTTTGCAAGGATAAAATGGCCTATAAAGAGGATTTAGCTCTGATTAATTGTTTAATTCAGGATCTAGATTATCCTAATTAGCAGCCATGCAGGTGAAGGCTTAATTTTATAATATAATATGATAATACTTTACTGGATGTACCTCACTTATTGTTCAGCTTCAGCAACATTTTCATAACAGAATTCAGCTCCTTAATTAAATATCAGAGAGATAACCTGAGGCCAACGACAGAGAATGAATGGGGCTGAATGCCCCACTGAACCTGAAGGCACTCTTTCAGTGTTTGTCTGACTGTGAGCTGCAGACTTGTAGAACTGGGTACTGTGACTGAGCTCTTCTGACACCACCCATGAGTCATTTTTTATTAATGCAGATGGTTTTAGGATTTTTTTAAAATTTTATTTTAGTAAAGGTGAAGATTCTAACGAAGTCTTCAAGGAGAAAAGAATACCAAGTGCTACTTAAACGAGAATAAATATGAATAAAGTGAATATGGGATTTTCAGGGTTTTCAAGAATAAAGGTCACTGAGCCTTTACACTACACGGTGAGGACACTGTGTGTTTGCATTATAGCACTGTTATACATCCATATCATCATTTTGACTGCATAACCCACCTCCAGTGAAAACTCATTCATCCAAAATGCTTGTGCGTTTCCTGCTGAATAACATTAAGAGTACTTATTATGGTAGCACAGGACCGGCTCATTTTAATGTGGTTACATAGCTGTTTGCCAAAATGTGCTAATGAAGTATAGTTATTGAGGAGATAGCATCATCGCTACACTCAGCTAAGAGAGCAAAATATCTCAAACTGTACAAGGAAGGCTTGAGCAGACTGTCGAGTTGGTTGCAAGAGCTAATGAAAGTTTTTATGTGGACCCTGCTGCTGACAGCATGGCACTCAAGTCTGGCAGTAAAATAAAAAGAACTCTATTGAGAACTTATGGTGCTGCAATTGTAGCGGGAAAAAAGGCCAATAAACTAACCAAATCAAGCCAAGATCCATGCAAAGTCCAGTTCAACTAATGAGTTTAATATTCAATCCAGTCAGTTTATACTGAAAGAAAAGGATGGCATAAAAGAGTTTGACCTCTCTCTAGTTTTAATTACTGTGCAACAAGGTTGAATATTTGTCCTTGATTCTTGTTTTAATTTTATTTTAAATCATCTAGTGTTGTTTTTCGGCAGTCTCTAATAGAGACATGTACAGTGGGGCAAAAAAGTATTTAGTCAGCCACCGATTGTGCAAGTTCCCCCACTTAAAATGATGACAGAGGTCAGTAATTTGCACCAGAGGTACACTTCAACTGTGAGAGACAGAATGTGAAAAAAAATCCATGAATTCACATGGTAGGATTTGTAAAGAATTTATTCATAAATCAGGGTGGAAAATAAGTATTTGGTCACCTCAAACAAGGAAAATCTCTGGCTCTCACAGACCTGTAACGTCTTCTGTAAGAAGCTTTTCTGTCCCCCACTCGTTACCTGTATGAATGGCACCTGTTTGAACTCATCATCTGTATAAAAGACACCTGTCCACAGCCTCAAACAGTCAGACTCCAAACTCCGCCATGGCCAGGACCAAAGAGCTTTCGAAGGACACCAGGAAAAGTTTTGTAGACCTGCACCAGACAGGGAAGAGTGAATCTACAATAGGCAAGCAGCTTGGTGTGAAAAAATCAACTGTGGGAGCAATCATCAGAAAATGGAAGACATACAAGACCACTGATAATCTCCCTCGATCTGGGGCTCCACGCAAGATCTCATCCCGTGGGGTCAAAATGATCATGAGAACGGTGAGCAAAGATCCCAGAACCACACGGGGGGACCTGGTGAATGACCTGCAGAGAGCTGGGACCAAAGTAACAAAGGTCACCATCAGTAACACACTACAACGGCAGGGAATCAAATCCCGCAGTGCCAGACGTGTTCCGCTGCTGAAGCCAGTGCATGTCCAGGCCCGTCTGAAGTTTGCCAGAGAGCACATGGATGATACAGCAGAGGATTGGGAGAATGTCATGTGGTCAGATGAAACCAAAGTAGAACTTTTTGGTATAAACTCAACTCGTCGTGTTTGGAGGAAGAAGAATACTGAGTTGCATCCCAAGAACACCATACCTACTGTGAAGCATGGGGGTGGAAACATCATGCTATGGGGCTGTTTTTCTGCCAAGGGGACAGGACGACTGATCCGTGTTAAGGACAGAATGAATGGGGCCATGTATCGTGAGATTTTGAGCCAAAACCTCCTTCCATCAGTGAGAACTTTGAAGATGAAACGAGGCTGGGTCTTCCAACATGACAATGATCCAAAACACACCGCCCGGGCAACAAAGGAGTGGCTCCGTAAGAAGCATTTGAAAGTCCTGGAGTGGCCTAGCCAGTCTCCAGACCTCAACCCCATAGAAAATCTGTGGTGGGAGTTGAAAGTCCGTGTTGCTCGGCGACAGCCCCAAAACATCACTGCTCTCGAGAAGATCTGCATGGAGGAATGGGCCAAAATACCAGCTACTGTGTGTGCAAACCTGGTAAAGACCTATAGTAAACGTTTGACCTCTGTTATTGCCAACAAAGGTTATGTTACAAAGTATTGAGTTGTATTTTTGTTATTGACCAAATACTTATTTTCCACCCTGATTTACGAATAAATTCTTTACAAATCCTACCATGTGGATTCATGGATTTTTTTTTCACATTCTGTCTCTCACAGTTGAAGTGTACCTCTGGTGCAAATTACTGACCTCTGTCATCATTTTAAGTGGGGGAACTTGCACAATCGGTGGCTGACTAAATACTTTTTTGCCCCACTGTATTTGGCGAGAGTGTTGAAAAGTAAACAATCCCAGTATATGTTTTTGTTTGCTAAATTTTTCATTAATGTCAATGCTGATTAAGCATTCAGATGACTGCTATATTTCCTGAGGTCTTTCAGCTGATCGATTCAATTTTGAAATAACAAACAACAGTAGTAACAACCCCTCTGCCACTTCCCCAGAAACTGCATAATCTAGTTTTAGCTTCTGTGAAATTTGTCAAAAACACTTTTGCATCACTCTGCTCAGACAATTTATGTCCACTATTACTCGCCATATATATTTATTTACCCCTAAAACATAACAAATGTTGACTGCTACACATCTCAGAAGAATTACAACCTTTTGGACTGAACCTCTGCAGTGAATGAACATTTAATGTGGTCCTGCTGCATATGTTCTCCTCTCCTGGGTTTAAATAATGAGTATTGATTTTTTTTATGTTAATGTGGCTATCACATAAATCAAATCAATAACTGTGATGAAGAGACACAGACAAATGTTCCATCAAAATAGTGATTAAAGCGTAAGTCCAAGCTGACGCTGAGGCAGTGTAGCATCGATGCATGTGTTTGTATTTTATCAGACCACATTTTCTTCCTAAGAGAGATTTAAAAGAGCACTCAAGTTTTTCCATTATTTCCCCCTCGTTTTCTCTCGTCGCTGCTTTTTCTTGCTGGCTTGCTGTAGTTTCTGCCTTTGTTGTCTCATAATACCACGTCAATATGGCACATGAAAGAGCTCACAAGAGGGACGACAGCTTCACAGTCTAAGTCCGTTTGTTCTTCATAGGAGAAGCAAATAAAAGCTGAAAACACTTCTTTTTTTTCTTCTTTTTTTTAAATAAAAGAAAATGGGAATGGTGTTAGCTTGGCAATACATGAAAAAATCACATTTTATAGCTTCACTAAAGTTCCTGCACAGGAATGCTTGTGTCTTTTTGACTTTGAGAGACTTTTTAAAATAAAAACACAAAATACAAACTAGCTTTTCCATGTCATTGATTTTTGTCCCTACTACTTGCAGCTGAGGAAAGGCAGATAAGACATAGTGTACTGTAGAACTACAATTTACACAATGGTTACACAGTGGTTTTGTTTTGTTTTGGACACAGTGTCCAGACTGGGGAGTATTATATTGCATTTTGCATGATTATGACTGTAACGCGGATTAAGCACCTGAGAACTGCTTACAAAATACCTACAGGGAAGGCTTTATCTCCTTAAGCTCACTGCAGAGGTTGTAAAACATGTCAATAACTAAGTTATGCAATCCTTTTCTGTGCAGTAAAGCAGTAACTTTTGAGTATAAAAACATGTTAGGGAAAAGCGATTCACTGCTTTAAAATCTCGACTGAAGTGATATTAAAATTGGCTGATTCTCCCCTAAAGCATCTTTACTGCTGTGACCTTCAACCCTTTACTTGAATTGACACTAATGTTTTGCATTCTTCACAGGAGTGACAACACTGAGTGGTCTGAGTCAGGACCGAGACAGCGGTGAATAAGAAATTGGATTATTTTATCTAAATTCTGCCTCAGGTTCAAAGGTTTAAAGCTTGTCAATAAGTGTAAAGCTTCAGTGTGTTATACTGGCCTCAGACAGAGCCTAGGGGTAACTTCTTGATTGCATTCACGGTGAGGCCTTTTGGTTTGAAAGGTAACCTTTGTGCTAGATTCAAATAGGAGATTGCATTACACCAATTGCATCACACCGGTGTGCTCTGCGGGACAATAAAACAATAAATAATACTTACTATCTGTCTATTTTATCTATGTGTGCAAATCAAAACAAAATCATCTTGCGATTATTATTTGCCATCTCTGACCTATTAACACTGAACACGCTTCATCTGGAGATCTGCTGCATATTTGATGTGGGAGCAAACAGCACATAATGTTTGTTGTGTAAGCTGATCACTAAATATTCAAAGCACACATGTGATAATGCCTCTTTGTTATTCTGTTTAGTTGCTGATGAATTTCTAGTAGTGTTCTCTTACAAAAATGCCCAACTGTGAAAAAGAGAGTAATCAGAGATTGTCTTTGCTTTAATTATTCGTGGCACAGATTCAACAAGGTGCTGGAAACATTCCTCAGAGATTTTGGTCCATGTTGACATGACAGCATCGCACAGTTTATGTAGATTTGTCAGCTGTTGTCGGATGATGAAAACATCCTGTTCCACTGCACCCCAGTGGTGCTCTATCGGATTGAGATCTGGTGACTGTGGGTCATTTGAATATACAGCGACCTAATTGTCATGTTCAGAAAAGCAGTTTGAGATGATCTGACCCTCATAAAATGGTGTGTTATCCTGCTAGAACCAACCATCAAAACACAGGCACACTGCGATCATAAAGGGATGGGCATGGTCAGCAATAACACTCAAATAGGCTGTGGATTTTAAACGATGCTCAGTTGGTACTAAGGAGCCCAAAAGTGTGCCAAGAAAATATTTCCCACACCATTTCCCCACAGGAGTCTGAACCACTGATACATTGATACAAGGCAGGATGGATCCATGCTTTCATGGTGTTTACATCAAATTCTGACCCTGCCATCCAAATGTCACAGCAGAAACTGAGATTCATCCAAACAGGCAACATTTTTCCAACCTTCTGGTGTCCCGTTTTGGCGAGCCTGTGCAAACTGGAGCCTCAGTCCCTTTCTTAGCTGACAGGAGTAGTACCCGACATGGTGTTCTGCTGATGTGTTGTAATTTAATAATAATAATAATAATAATAATAGTGGATTGGATTTATATGGCGCTTTACAATGCCACTATTCATTCACACACTGGTGGAGGCAAGCTACGGTTGTAGCCACAGATGCCCTAGGGCAGACTGACAGAAGCAAGGCTCCCATATCGCACCATCGGCCCCTCTGGCCATCACCAGTAGGGTAAAGTGTGTTGCCCAAGGACACAACGACCAGGACAGAGAGCCCGGGGACCGAACCGGCAACCTTCCAGTTACAGATGCGCTTCCCAACCCCCTGAGCCATGGTCGTATTTGAGTTACTGTTGCCTTCTTATCAGCTCAAAGCAATCTGGTTATTCTCCTGTAATTCTGGCATCAAAGAGGCATTTTCACGCAGAGAACTAACACTTACTGGGTATTTTCTATATTTTACGGATCATTCTCTGTGCTGAAAATCCCAGTAGACCAGTAATTTCTAAAATACTCCAACCAGCCCATCAAAGTCAACCATGCCACGTACAAAGTCACATAAATCGCCTTTGTTCCCGATTACGATGCTCAGTTTAAACTTCAGTGTGTCCCTCTGACCATGTCTACATGCCCAGATGCACTGAGTTTATTGGATAAGTTAACCACAGACAAGGAGAATAGGTGAAGAGGGTTGCTCTCTTTTTCATCTTTTGAATAAGGAAAACTTACTTTAAAATTTCTCATGAAAGTGCATCACTTGCTGAGAAAGAGCCTTTCGGAAGGTATTATGAAAACAAGCTGACTTGTGACTGTACACTTACACCAATAATTCTGTGTTATGTATGCGTTTTATTGTTATTTATGTTATTTAATAAACAAAAACTGTAAATATGCTTGCGTATATAAAACCCCAATTATTTTTCACTACAAGGTCTGTGTTTAAAATGTTTTTTTAATCATTAAGTCTGCCTCATAGCAAGGCCACTCACACTGGTAGTTTGGTAATTTGTTGTATTTTTCCTTTTCTTTCCCTAAACTCACTTTTGAACAGAGTGATCCTGTCACTTGTTTACTCTGAAAAGGTCTGTGATTTCAAGCTGTACGATGTATGAGAAAGGCAGCCATTAATCTGATTATCTGATTTTATTCAGGTAGAAACGCAGCATGTTTGACGTATAACTCGCACGTCCTCGGTCAGTGTCTACCGGCCCGTCTGAGGAAGACATGAATGACTCACTGCTCACTATCACAGCTACAAAGATGCATGAGAATGATAGCAGGGGATTAAAACAATAAAGTGAACTTTATGATAGCTGTCATCTGCTTTAGCCGTCTTCCCTACTCACTATAAACGTGGACATTGAAAAATCTTTTTCACCTGTTTCACATGTTTACTTTATAGTCTAAGTTGTTTAGATGTTGTCTAAAAGTATTTTTGGCAAGTTATGAAATTAAAAAGAAAAAAGATACAATGAAAATGAGCCTGATTATATACAATGCAGCCGTGGTGACATACACCGCTGCAGAGGGTTTCAAAGAGAACGCACATTCTTTATGTGCTCCCTCGGGCTCATTCAGAGTCTGTAGTTGCTGCATCAATAAATATGACATGAAGCATTTGTTGTGTGTGCCCTGAAGTCCACTAGCTGCATTTCCTTTGCTGTTTCTATGCCATGTGTTTACATTTCTGCATCCAGCCTTTTCCTTCCAGAACATGCCATCATGAGTCTGAGAGCAGATTTGCATGCATGAATGTGAACACGAGTCTCAGTCACATCACTGCTAACCGATGACTGAACGTAACGTAGATGCATCACTGCAGCTGTCACGTTTTAAACAGGGAAACGTCATTCAGCACAGGATGATGTGTGTCTGGTCATCATCTTGTTGCAAGTGTTTTGTTGTAACTACAGTGGGGGAAATAATTTACTCTTTACCGAAACACCCTAAATCCTTGGTATTTGAAACTTCAACTCAGTCCACAGATTTTCTAGGATGGAGGTCTGGAGCCACTCCAAGAGTCTAATGTGCTTCTTCTTTAGTCACTTCTTTGTTGCCTTTGTTACATGCTTTGGGTCACTGTGATGCTGGAAGACTAGTCCACAACCCGTCTTCAGTGTTCTGGATGAGAGAAGGAGGTTCTCATCCAAGATGTTGTGTTACATGGCTGCTCAATGCAGTGAAGGCGTCCTGTACCCACAGGAGAAAACAGCCTCCTGCTTTACTGTGGAGAGATGTCCTTTAGGTCATTCTCAGCATTTTTTTGTTTCCTGTTCTCATGCTGTCCTACCATGGAAGCACAGCATGAGTAGAGGTCTCTTTTTTTCCTCTTGTACTTTCCCATTGTAGTGTACATTTCAGTGTTTTTCTGTAACTCTACCGATCTCTGGGGGGGGGGGGGGGGGGTCGGGGGGGGGGGGGGGGCAACCTGCAACCTGCATGTGGCGAATAAAGTTTTGATTGATTGATTGATTGATTGATTGATTGATTGATTGATTGATTCTCTTCTTCCAAGCACAGCGGGTCAAGTCGATACTAAAGAGCTCGATTTTGGTTTCATCTGAACGCAGCACCGGCTCCCAAGCCTTCTCTGAATCATTCATAAAACAGGTGTACATTCGTGTCTTCTTGAGCACAAAGACCAGCAATATTTCAGTCCATTACAATGTAGTTAGTTAACAAAGGTTTTCTTGGTGACTCTGATCCAAACTGCCTTCACATCGTTAACAAGTTTTGGGCTGATCGTCCAGCTCTCTCATGTTCATCCTCACCCCCATGAAGCAAGATCTTCAGACCAAGAGCAAGTGATGGTCATTTGATATTTCTTCCATGGCCAAATAATTGATAGCTCTTTGGTTTTGCACATTGTAGTGGAGAGGTTGGAATGGAAGAAACTGATTCTGTGTACGGAGATTAGGATTATCTGTAAATGACTGGATGACTGATTTTAATGGGCATACAACCAATGTGTGGCATCCAGAGTTCTAGCAAATTCTGCAAATCAATTCATAACTTTTTCTGTAATGTTTTTTCTCTGGATTTTTGGTTTATATTCTGTCTGCATCCATTAAAATGAAAGCACCATCACAAGCGAACAAACTTAAAAATTCAGCAGGGGATTAAATTTCCCCCACTGTAAATACTTGCAACAAAACACATTACAGAAAATACTTCAGTGTTTTAATGATCAAAGAGATCATATTTTACTTGCTCTATCCACACAAATGGACTGAAATGTTTTTCTAATCTCAGAATATAAAAAATTAATCTGTCTGGTAATGATACAAAATGATAAAGAGGCACTGCATATGAAAATGTTGCAGGGTGTTAATAATTTGCCGTATCGCAGCCAGTGACGTTAAAGCATGGTGTTCTGCAAAGAGTAATTTAGAATATAAATGACTTTCTAAGTGTGCTCGCGGAGCTCACATTGCGAGCACAGACACAGATATTAGAATTATCTCAAAGTGCAAAGAGCTTGCTTGTGGCGCTGCTAACTAAATATCTACACCCAGTAAAAGGATTTCTCTTGACTTTGGGGTGGATCTGGTTTTATTATCCCGTAGTTCTGTTTCTGCTAGTGTAATTGCTTCAGCTCAATCAGAATAGGTGAGACAACTGTGTGAACTCATGGATTACACTGACTTTAGCTTTGGAACGTAGGTGAGTCTGGGTTGCTATGATCTCATATCAAACACCTAAATGTTGCTGCTGTAGAGACAAAGCACAGCACTGCAATTGACCCTCTTTCTGTTACCTAACTGGACACTGGAGTCTGTTTTCATCTGATGACTGTGACATATATTGCCAAAATATATTGCCATACCTGGCTCAGCGCATTAATCAACACTCACATTCTCCTCACTGCTTTGTGGAAAAAGAAAGAGTGCTTGCTGGCATGAATCTTTTTATCTAACAATTTTGTAACCTGTAATAGTCTGTAATAGAAGTCTCACATGGAAACTATAAGCCATCAAATAGAATCTGTCAGTGTTATCTATGAGTTCAACATGAAATCAGCAAATCAAAGAAGAAAGAAAACAATTTTTTAAACATCAGACCCACTGAGACACTAAAGCCGCGCAGTCCTCGCCCAAATATCCTGTCTATGACATATTCATTTTTTTAAAGTTTCCCGTGAGTTTTCTTCGTCATGAGTTTAATCGGACAATCATTTACCTCGGTGTACTCTGATCTCAGCGTTAAACCCTCAGAAAGGTGATGGGAACAGTGTCATCTTGTTAATGTTGCTCTGGGAAACATTACATCGGGTGTGATTTGGCGCTATATAAATAAAATTGAATTGAATTGAATTGAACATTACTGTCAAACAAACACACCCACTTACAGCAATGATTAGGCCCCACCCTAAAACCTGCAAAGGATTGCTACCACCCACAAGTGGTTTTATTGTTAAGAAGATAAGATAAGATAAGACTTTATTGATCCCACAACGGGGAAATTTTTGCGTCACCTCAGCTCAGGTACAGATATCAGAAGGAAATACAAAATGATTGGTGAGTTCATGCACCCACTCATATTCACATTTGCCAGATTTATTTTATGCTCGTACTCACTGCTGAACCTCCCATTTACATTTATATTTATACATTTATTTCCTGATGTTCTTTTGTAGATTTCCTTGTGTATGACTTTAGAATATCCTTTACTTTAATTCATACTTTGTCTCTTAAAAGTTTCATGTGTGCTTTGGGATTTTTGGACCTTGCCTCTTACCTTTTCCCTTGTATATTTTGCTTAAGGCATGAGACCCCAAGCCTAGACTCAGTGTTTTCAATCTTTTTATCTGCCTCTGGTGTTATGTATTTGGACGCTTTCATCTCTGAACCATCACACCACCTCTCCACCAAGTTTCAAGATTTTTAGTTTATTAGTTTTCCGGCATTCTTGCTGACATACAGCAAGAATACAGCAGGACATACAGCTCTGCATGGCCACATTTCTCTCACATCTCTTTCTCCTTGCTGGGAAGTATATCCCCAATCATGCACCATCCTTAATCATACAACATTTTATCACTATTGCTGATATATACTCTCTGTCAACTTATCACAGCTTTTACTGGACTTTACGATTATTTAGAGTAAGTTAGGTTCCTGGAAGTCAACCTTTTTAATTTTTATGCTTTTTGCATTAAATCATCATATTTGAACACGAGCCATGAATGCAATTAAAGATTATCTATGTAAATAAAATCCATTCACTTAATTTTTTCCATTTATCCAATTCAGTGTCACAACATCCTCACTGTCATAGGGCAAGAGCTAAGGGACATCCTGGGCAAGTCGCAGGACCAACACAGAGAGACAGACAATTAACCAATTAACATAACATGCTTGGTATGTAAGCCAGAGTGCCAGGTGTCAAACCATGCAGACAAGGGGAGACCATGCAAATTCCACAATCGCCCAGTGGATTTGACCCGAGGACCTTTTTGCAGTGAGGAGATGGAAAACGAAAACACTGGCACTGCAGCATCTTCTATCCGAGGGTAAAGCACGGTGGAGGGAGCATAATAGTGTGTCTGTTTTCCTGCATCGAGCTGGGATAGGTTGTAATCATTGATAGAGCAAGAAATTCTGAATTCTTTGAAGATGAATGTGGTGCATAAAGAAAAACAGTGACCTTAAGCACACTGGCTGTTCTACCACAGATAGAATAAGAAGAATGAGGCTCAATGAATCAGTGTTTTATTCTTTTAGAAAATTCAATCCAAATTAGACGATTGGGCAAGTATTCCCATTAGCTGATGTCCAGGAGCGAAAAGGGGGGGTCACATCAGACCTTGAAAGCAAAAGTGCATAATTTTTAACTCACAGAAACTGGATAATATATGAACAAATGCAATAGTCAGTGTCATTTATTTACCTTGTTCTCCTAACTTACCTTTAGCGCTAGGAAGTCCACATGGTTAAAAAATAATTAACACGGGTGCCCGGAGCTGAACTTAGTCCTGGGATGACCATAACAGTACTAGCTATAAATGTGATACTCTGAAAGGCAGACACTGCCAGTAAGACACCTTTACAACGTCCTGTCCACCTTTGGCTCCTTAACAAGTAACAACTGCTTGTTAGTACCTTGTTGTACATACAGTTTGGTTCATCTCTTGTTAGAAAATCTACTTCATTTTGAAATTTCAATGGCTTCTGGGGTGGACAGCAGTGGACTCGACAATCTTGCGTTTGATGTGAGTACAATAACGTGTTTTTGTAAAAGATACCATTGTTTGCTTCTTTGAGCATTCTTTCTAAATAAGGTCAGCATCAATAGGCACCTGGAAACGTTCAGATTGCCTTTAACTGCAATAAGAGCTGCACTTAACTCTGTTCTAAGTGATCCAGTGGGAGTAAAGGGTGAGAAAGTTTTGAAAGTTTTGCAACCTACTAGTGCTTGCTGCAGTTTAGAGCACATATACACAATATGGTATTTTCTTTTAAACATACGAGTCCAATAAAGAAATAAAATGCTTTATGATGTCTGTGCATTCCATTGCATCTACTCTCTGCCTGAACGTGCACATAAAACCTCAAATTATTCAATGATTCAGTGTTAAATAATGAATATTTGCAAGTCACAAAAAGCAGCTGAAGGCAGGTCATTACACTAGTACAGTGCTTAAAAATTTTATTGGACCACCTGTCATAAAAACGAGAATTCACACATTCTAGCATCTGTCAAAAAACTTTGTTTGAAAACTAAAATAATTTAATTTTTTCATATATTTAGCATCCTAGTTAAAAATGATCATGTGATTTACTGTTTTATTGGGGTTTTTATTTATAAAAGTGTAAATTTCAAAATTCATGGATAGCTATAATTGTATTTTACAATCAAAACTATTATTTCAGTTATAGAGCTTGCACATGCTGGTGGATTAACCGTTACAGAAACAACAATTATAATAATAAATTTCTTAAAGCACTGTTTGTCCTCAGTAAAATTTTTGTTCCCTGTTTTTATATAAACTGGAAGTGAACTAGTCCCGAGATAATGATTTTTCATCTCCTTTTATTTTGGCATACTGATTCTTTTGTATTGATTTTTTGATTGATTTTTTTTCTATGATATTACAGATGGATGAGCGAGTTAATGATCACCTCAAAGGAAAGGCGTGTAAAACGTCTGAAACAGATGGAGACAGAAATAAACCGACCTATTGTGTGACTGATGTTCCACCTTGGTACCTGTGCATTTTCTTGGCTATTCAGGTGTGTTTAATCTTTGATGTGATTAGTGTATTGGTGTCTTTTTCATCCATTTATCAGTCATGTATAATCAGATCCAAAAGTTTTTGAACAATGACAAAGCCCCCTATTTTCAGAGGGTCAAAAGTAACTGGACACCCACTTAGCAAGCAGTTTAAGGGCTGAATTTAGATTTGGATTTCCCTCTCAAATGAGATCCAAAGACATGTTTCTGCAAATAAAAAATTCTATAATTGGGATGAAAATTCAAAATAAACCAGAGAAAGCAAAAACAGTAGGAATGGTCATAACAATCTTAAAAGGAATCAATGCACAGGTCAACTCAACAACATCAAAATTCCTGAAAGACCACAGGTGACAACTAAAGTGCACGATACCAGACTTTTTTCCATGGCTAAGAAAAAGAACTTTAAGAACACTCTCAAGGAGGTAGGTTTACCTCTGTGAGACTTCTTCATGAATGCAAATGCAAAAAGGTGCAGACAGATTAGACTTAAACATCTAACAGAGACTGAACAGTTCTGGGAAACATATGAAGAACGAGACGAACAGCTCATATCACATCATCTGTGAAGTATGGTGGAACTGATGTTAAGGCACGTGCATGAGTGGCTGCCAGTGGTGTTTATTGATGATGTGACTGCTCATAGAAACAGGAGGATGCATTGTAAAGTGTACAGGGCTGTACTCTCTGCTCAGATTCAAACAAATACTGCCAAACTGATTGGCGAGTACTTCACAGAGTAAACAAATAATGACATAAAAGGTAAAGAAATTCGATATTTTTTCTGTGGCACAGTGTCTCAGGGGAGGACATTTTTGCTTTTGATGATGTCCATGGGTTCTAGACTTCAGGCAGTCAGTAACTGCAAGTGATTTTCAAGTATTAAACACAATCCTTGTATTTCTTATTACATTAGGTTGTCCACTTACTTTTGAAAGTGTAGTGGTGGACAGAGATCCAACTGTAAACATCACAACAGCAGTTAAGGAGTCTAAAAGCAACCCCTTTTTGTTTGTGTACAAATACAGAAAATGACCCCATACCATAAGTGACACGGATGCCTTATAGGCCTTCTGCTCTCTCTGTTTCACTAATGTTGGTAACAGTGTAATCACTGCCATCGTTTTGTCATCATCATCACTGTTTGTCTCTTCTACAGCATTACCTGACAGCATTTGGTGGGATAATCTCCATCCCTCTCATCCTCTCAGAGGGCCTATGTCTGCAGCATGACAGCCTGACCCAGAGTCAGCTCATTAACAACATTTTCTTCGTCTCTGGCCTGTGCACGATTCTGCAGGTCATCTTCGGTGTCAGGTAATAGTGCTGCTGCTGGGTTATTGCTGCTTTGTATCCTTTAGGGATGGTCTGATATTGACTTAATAGTTAATACAACTCTGTCTGCACAAGATGTTGCTGCCGTGGATGAGCAAGACCATGTTCAAAAATTCAGTAAAATCCTAATATTTACATAGATACAGGGATGGGAATAACGTAATATGTGTAGTGTTGTGGATAGTTTTGTGTTGTTTTGTGTTGTGTGTGAGAACAATGAGGCGACTGCTGTCTCCAGGTAGAAACAGGAGTGATACACCTGCTGCTGTCAGACCTGCAGGTATCAGGCTGTGATGTTCTCCTTTATAGTGGACAGAAATATTTGGAGTAGCACAAATAATTTGTGTGGCATCTTATTGAATGCAGAACAGCTGATTGTTCTGTAAATAGTTTGAAATGGTTATTTTAAAAAAGGTAAAAGGTAAATGGATGCAAATAACTTTGTTGTTTGCAAAACTTGTGCATATGATTTTAAAATTGACAATTTATATTTACATTTAAAGTTATGAAATATGATTCAATAAACATGTTTGTGGTTGTTACAGTAAAAAAATAGAACTTTTTCTACTCTGATTTTATGTTTTTTGTCTGATTTTAGATCAATTATGTTAATACAGTATATCAAAATGAAAACATGACTGTAAATTCAGACACGTGAGGTTGTGCTGAAAAGGATGATACCAAACAAGGCAAAGTAAATAGTTTTTAAAGATAAAATGTGGAGGGAAAATCAAAAGTAGTTAAAAATGGCCAATTATACCCTGGACCCCAGAGGGTTAAACGTTTTTTTAAAGTAACGCAATAGTTACTTTTCAAGTAATCAATTACTTTTAGAATGTTGTAACCAGAGATGGGCAGTAACGCGTTACTTGTAACGCGTTACTGTAATCTGATTACTTTTTTCAAGTAACGAGTAAAGTAAGGGATTACTATTGCAAAATCAGTAATTAGATTACCGTTACTTTCCCGTAGGAACGCTGCGTTACTGCGTTACTAAAACCGTGATTTTTTTTGCGAGAATGTCTCATGACAGTGACGTAAGCAAGTGCGACGTTGGTGACAGCAGCTGTGTGCAGATCAACAATGGATAATATATGGAGTGCGGGAGAGAGTATGAGCGTGCAGCGTTTAAAGTGTGGAAGTACTGACCTTACTTTGAGTTTGATTCCATAAAAAGTGACAAAAACATTAGCGTCCATCGTGCGTGGGAAGAAAACTTCTTTTTACAGCGAAAAAAACCCCTAAACTTCCGAGCAAGCACCGAGTAGCTACGACGTGATGGGAAACTCACAGAGACACTCGCGCGGATTCTTCAACTGACCGCAGCACACCTGCACCAGGGTAACCCTCCGCCTACCCTGCTCCTGCTTTACAGGTGAAAATAGAGCAAAAGGACCGCTGAGTCTTTGACTTTATTTATTTTCTGCTGTGTTTTACTTGCATCTGTTTGAAAGAGTGAGTGAAAACACAAAAAATATTTTATTTTATGTGCTGGAATGTGTAGAAAATAGGTTTAAATGTTAAACTAATTTATTCAAGTCAGAGAATGTTGCATATAATTAAATGTTTTGCTTGATGCATAAAGTTAAAAGATTAAAACTGATAAAACAAGTTAAAAAAAAGAGACTTTTCCATTTGATTACATTTTGTATGATGGATTATGTAGAAAAAGTAGAATTGGGCTGAAAGATCTATCACTTTATCACCTCTTCAGGTTGTAAATCGTGTTTTTAAAAAGTAACTAAGTAACTAAGTAACTAAGTAATTAATTACTTTTGAAAATAAGTAATCAGTAAAGTAACAGGATTACTTTTTGGGGGGAGTAATCAGTAATTAGTTACTGATTACTTTTTTCAAGTAACTTGACCAACACTGGTTGTAACTCAGTTACTTTTTTGAAGAAGTAACTACTAACTATAATTAATTACTTTTTCAAAGTAACTTGCCCAACACTGCATAGATACTTTGTTTCTTTTACTAAATTCCAATCACATTTTTATGACAGGAATTAATAAAAAAAAAATGTACTTATGACACAAATACATGTTAAGTTTGAAAGGTAGCTGAATTAGAAAGATTATTAAATAACAACAAAAAGAAAAAAACAGGCATCAATTGGTGCTTGTAGTAAATCTCAGCATCTTAGTAAATGTTAGCTTGCTATTATGATAAATATTATTAATTTTGTCTTTCTGGACATGCAACCATGTCAGCACTATAGGGCACAAAGCTATGGGCTGTTAGCAAGACGTACAGTGACTTTTTTGTGCAAAGTATTGCATAATTTAGGCTAAAAAAACAAACAAGCTTACTAAAAAGAAAATTGAATCTGCTAGCTTGTGCTTAACGACCTACTGTCTTCTTTTGTTAGCGTACCATGTGCTAACTATGGGTCTAACTGATTGTCTGTTTATCTGAAAGTTATTACTGTTTATGTCACACTTCTAGGCTTCCCATCCTACAGGGAGGTACATTTGCCTTGGTGACCCCAGCCATGGCCTTGTTGTCCATGCCAGACTGGGAATGCCCAGCTTGGACCAAGAATGCCAGCCTGGTCAATACCTCCTCACCTGTCTTCATAGAAGTGTGGCAGACCCGCATGAGAACAGTGAGCCAACGCAAATTCTGCGCATCCAAATCTTTGCTTAAAAGCACGCTAACAAAAACATAACAGCACTTCTGCAGAGCTCATGATTTATTCAGTGAACACATGTGGTTTGCACTCCAGGAAGTAACGAGTTGTACTCATTGTTTAAGTCTAGCACTCAGCCAAAGAAAACACGGTGACATTGATACTGATGTTCTTGAACACTATGTTCCCGTCCACAGCTGCAGGGCTCTATTATGGTGGCCTCTCTCCTCCAGGTCTTGGTTGGTTTCTCTGGCCTCATCGGCTTCCTCATGCGCTTCATTGGCCCCTTAACCATTGCTCCAACCGTGTCACTCATAGGCCTGTCGCTGTACGACTCAGCTGGAGTGAAGGCAGGCAGCCACTGGGGCATTTCTGCTATGTATGTAACCACTCTGAAGCATCAGTATGGGGTTGGAGAGTTTCATCCCACAAGGTCACAGTCTAGACTTACATCAGGATGTAAATTCTGCCTTGTCGTGGTTTAGCATACAGCCAAAAGCTAGTGATTTAAACATGGTGTCTACAGCGGTATCACCAGTATCTTCCCATATGGAAAAGAAATAGAAAAAACTTATAAAAGACTTGCAGCAGATGTGGCCTACTTCATATAGTGAATCATATAAGGCTTATATGATTTACTCATGAAGTGGCCACTTTCATATATTGTTTTAGTAAGTTTTCAAAACATACAAGTTTCATTTATATAATTTTTCAAGGGATCTTATATCTGTTTTCACTCTTGTATGCTTTTCATACAAGTTTCACACAAGACAGAAACTTTATAAGATTTATATATATCTTTTCCATATGGGTTTCCAATGACACAATAAATATAAAGTCATAATTTTGAGTAAAATGCACTGAAATATTTTTAAAAAAATCAAAGATTTATTTAATAAAATACAAAAATCTTTAAGGAAAATGTGTTTGGTATCAAACAATCAAATAATTTAATTCAACTATATTCCATAAAATGTAACAACTTGTACTTGTGCAACTTGTAACAAAATGACATGGGAATTTTACATGCAATTAAATTAGTTAAATTCAGCAGTTTGTGTTGATGTTTTTTGAGTTTTTGTTTGCATTCATCACCTTTTGCTTATTCTTTTCTATGCACAGGACCACAGTGCTGATCATCCTTTTCTCTCAATACCTCCGCCGCATACCAATCCCTGTTCCTGCATACAACAAGATCAAGAAACTGCACGTCTCAAAGTTCTTTCTCTTTCAGATAATGCCAGTATGTTCTCTTAAAATTCGACTTCATATTTGATGTAGCAAAAACATACTGGCTCTAATACTAACTTTAGATGTTGATTAGATTCTCCTGGGCATTGCAGTCTCATGGTTAGTCTGCTACCTCCTCACCATCTATGATGTTCTGCCATCTGATCCAGATGAATACGGCTACCTGGCTCGCACAGATGTGAAGGGAAATGTCGTGAGTGAGGCTTCTTGGTTCACATTTACTTATCCTGGTGAGTCCACAGGGAATTAAAACAATGCCAAAAGACGTATTCAGCAGTGACAAGCCTAACTGTTGACCTACCTATTCAGGTAAATGGGGGTTGCCAACTGCTAGCCTGGCAGGTGTGGTTGGCATTATTGCTGGAATAATATGCTCCATGGCAGAGTCTGTGGGTGACTACCATGCATGTGCCAGGCTGTCAGGAGCACCGCCTCCCCCCAAGCACGCCATCAATCGTGGCATCGGTGTCGAGGGAGTCGGGTCACTGTTGGCAGGGGCGTTTGGCACGGGCAATGGCACTACTTCGTTTAGCGAGAATGTGGCAGCCCTCGGCATCACCAGAGTAAGATACTGTGAATATGAATTGCATAAAATGTTCCACTCCGGAGCTTAATTATCTTTCAACACAAGGATCAAGACTGCAAACCTAATTTATGAGTGAGGCTGTGGGTCCTGATTACCCGGGCAAAACATATGAACCGCATGATGTTTCATTTGGCAACAGGTGGGCAGTCGAACAGTGATTCTTCTGAGTGGATTCGTCATGATTTTGATGGGGATCCTGGGAAAAATTGGAGCAATCTTCACAACCATCCCTACACCTGTGATTGGAGGGATGTTCATGATCATGTTTGGAGTCATAGGAGCTGCTGGAATTTCTAATCTGCAGGTAAACAACCGTGCTAAATCCTTTTTTTTTTAATCATTTACATTTTTGCTACTATCTGTGTTTTGCTGACACATCTTACATGGCAGTCCACAGATATGAATTCTTCTCGGAATATCTTTATATTTGGTTTCTCCATGTTTTCTGCACTTGTTATTCCAAATTGGATCATGAAGAATCACACTTTTCTTGACACAGGTAAAATCACCATTGAAAATATCACTATAAATAGTTTTTAATGTTAAATAAAAAGCAAATCATCCAAAATCTTTTGTGATACTTTTTTGTCTCAGGTGTCAAGGAGGTGGATCAAGTGTTGCAAATATTGTTGACTACTCATATGTTTGTAGGAGGCTTCCTTGGCTTCTTCTTAGATAACACAATTCCTGGTAAGCTGTAATGGATGGCTTCTCTTGAATAATACAGACTTTTTATAACAAATGGCACAGATGTATTTAAGATACATATTTATACCAGCATATCATTGAAGTATACTAGTCGTATGGCCCTGCTTTTGTGCATGTTGCCTCCTCAGCATGCGTGTATGCGTGTATGGTCTCACTTGTAAAACAGAGGTATCTCAATGGGACTTCTTGGTAAATGCAGGTAATAAATACAGTTAAAGCTGCAATCAGTGCGTCTCAGTGCATGCTCAGGGGTGCTGCTGTCGAGCCATGCTACAGCTCAGGCGTGCTTTAGATGAGGAGTTTCATGTGGTTATGTGGATGTTTTAAGCCTGGGATGCTAATTGGTTGTTGCTTAAATTGGCTACTGAACCCACACCCCCACCCACCCACCACGCCCACTAGGTGGTGATGGAGAATAACCACTAATTATAAGACACACTGCTGTATATCATGCATGGAACCACCAATAAAAGTTTCATGTACGTGGGATGATGATTATCACCTACTGTTGATTTCCTGTTGCCATAAGTGTGACCTCAAGAGTCTCCAGACTCTGACTCTTATCAAGCATGTGAAGTCTGGGGCTGACCGGACAATGTGTACTTGAGATATACAGCAATTTCCTGTTTCATTGCCAAAAATCAGAATTCAACATGGCACCAATGTCACATCCTTTGATGAAAACTCAGTTTTCAAATTGTAGTACCACTAACTGCTTAACCTTATAGCCTAATGCCATTTGTATCATATTTGCTACATGAGTTTCTGAGACCTCTATCTCATAATTGCCATAATTTCAAAATGTTATGGACAAAACTCATGGCATTTCTTGTTGCCACAAGGGGGCACTATGACTACCATTAAATATTTCTATAAAAATATCTTCGTTTATATGGAAATATCAGAAAGAAGTCTGGGTCAGATTGAATAATCTATAAGTGAATGGCAGCAAATTAAAATTCCATGGCAAGTGTTCGAAATTCACCACAGTGCCACAGATACCGCCTTCAACAAAGACTCAAAAAGTTTGCAATATAACATTTCGCAGCTCTGTTGTTTAGACAAACCAAATATGAAATTGATACAATTACAACCCTAGGAGGAGTTTGAAAAAGTACAACGACTGAATAATACAAAAATCACCAAAATCAATTAAAAATGACAGACTTCCTGTGTGGTGTTAATTCAAAATGGTAGAATTACTAATAAATAAAGCTAACCAAGAAATGCAAAAGACCGCAGTCCCTTTAAAAGGGAGTCAATCCTCATAGGCACTCATGTTAAATGGCCAACCTCACAGAAGAAATTAACAAATTTACCGACAGCTAATAGTATATACATTGGAGTGTGGCTCCCTGGTGTTCTCCCAGCCTGAGGAGGTCACAAATAATCTGCCCCCAGTGCTGGTCTGAAGCCTGGATAAATGGGGAGGTTGTATTAAGAAGGGCATAAAATCTGTACCAACTCAAACATGCAGATCAATATGTTGTGGCTTTGGGAAATAATGGAGTCAAACGTATCTTCTTCAAACACACTATATGCAGTATGTCACCCCGGCTTAAAGTCATGCACATCTAGGAGCAGTTAGCTGACATATCAACAGTGACTAATCTTGTTTTACACTGTATATGTGTACATATAAAGAAAGGTGCGGCATATTCAACTAACAGCCTTCTTCATACCATTCAGGGACTAAACGTGAACGTGGCCTCTTAGCCTGGGAAAACGTGTATCTTCAAGACTCCAGCAGCAGTTTGGAAACTGATGAGGTGTATGATCTTCCGTTTGGCATAACTTCTCACCTCCAATCTCAATCTTGGGCTCGTTACATCCCTTTCTGCCCACACAAGGGTCACAGATCTCAGTCGGAGGACAACCATGTGTCACAGAGCCCGGAGAGTGAGTACAGCACACGGATCTGAACGACCTTAAGTTTGCTTCTTAGTTTGAATCAAACTGCTCGTTTCTTACCAAGACGTGTCGCAGAAAAGACTCTGGTGTTTAGACCGTGCATCACTGACTGATGGATATCTTTTAAATTGAACCATGTACTGGTTAGCTGTAAATATCAGGTATATATGCATTTAAGGTAACGCTCTCTCTTTGCTTGATCTTGATTGCAAATAGAGATCTGTCCATCTTAAAAAAACAAGAACAAGACAGTGGGATTATCTCTGTCAAACCTGCAGTCGCTTTATTTTTGATGTGCAAAGTAGATTTTGACAGTTTGAGCCTGTCTGCACCGAAAAGGAATAAAAATATCTAAGACTCGGATTCTGTCAACACCAATTAAAGGAGGACTTCAGAGCGATCAGAGTGTTACTGTGTGCCACCATTACTCCCAGATCTTCCAATAACTTGGTGCTGGTCACACAAACAGAAAACTGGAATAATGTGCTTTTCTTTCTTCTCTTTCGAAAGAAATTAAATTTAGCCCGTGGATAAATTTATTATCACACAGCACCATCTCCCCATTGATTCAGGCAGCTGCTTAAAAACCCACAGCAGCAGCCCCCTGAGCTGTTATTGTGTTTCCTTTAGCGAAAACAAACACAGATAACACATCTTCTCAATCTCCCTGCCTTCCATGCTGTCATATCTTTTTCCCTCTGTATTCATTTCCTTTGTCTAAGCAACTTTGACAGACAGGTGGGATATGGTGCAATGCTGCGATCTGTGGATCCATCAGTGTTCCCCGGGGCCTATTTTGACCACAAGTCATTGGTTGGTTGCACACCCTAAGGTTATTTCAGGATGGCGTGCTAGAACGAGGCACTGAGCGTAATTTGCACTTTAGAAATCTCACATTTTCTTTGATTGGATGTACCTCGGTGGGAACATATTGCAGAATATTAAATTTTGCACAGTGTTCTGGAAAGTGGCGTTCCTCCTCACTAAGTCAAAGTTTTGTGTCAAATTGTAGCATGGATCTGCATATCAGTGGCATAAAAGATTATAACTTAGCAATTCCCACTCACTGACGGGACTTCAACCCTGAGGAATCGCCTTTATTTTCTTTTTCAATCATCAGCGTCCCGTGACATGCCCTGCTTTATGAGATCTATTGTAAGCTCTTGAAAGATCAGATTTCAAGTGCCAAGTTTATTTTTTTTCTGACACAACTATCACTGCAAATGGAGTTTCAGTGGAGCAGCGTGAGGCTCAAAGAGAATCCATGAGAAATAGAAAATGACTGTGCATTTATCGCTGGTAGATAGAGCCACACTGCGGGCAAAACACGATGCTGGTTCATTCATTCATTGAAACGTGGTAAATAATAAGCATCCAGTGAAGGTATGTGAAGTATATGTAAGCTGACCTCATTTATGGGCTGTAATTCATGGTAACTGCTATTTTTCTGTTTATAAGATTCAAGCCCAACATAATTATACATAATTATGTGTGTAAATGAAACATAATTATGCCCTGAAGGTCATCATCAGAGAGTATTAAATGCTCTGAATTGTCAAGAAAATAAGAGCAAAGACATTCATAAAATGTTGTGTTTCCATAACTGTTTTGTATTTATTTGTTTCATTTAAACTTAACATTTTTACATGTTTATGTGCACATTGGGAACAGTTTTACTCACTAAGAGGAAACACTCTCACCTGACAAAGTGTGATTTATTCCTATAATAAAGATCAGGTTAAGCCTTCGACTCTTGTCGTACGCTTTGGGAAACAGCCTGCTCATTTCCTGAGCTGGGTGTCGAGCATATCTTGTACATCAGCGCTCAGAAATACTGATTGTCTTCACACTGAAGAACGGTGAGGAAGGAGCCTCGTCTAAGGTCGAGTGAAGCAAATCTGTTTGTGACATGTAGTATTTTATTTCATACAGAAACTACATGTGTTGTTGTAGCAAAAGCTAACAGGGTTACTTGTAAGGCAGCCAGTTATACTGCTGTGTACTGTCAGGATTATGCCTGGAATAATGGGACTATAAATTTGATGTGTTTCCTCGTGCTCACTGGTGGAAGAAATTATGACACTGGTTTACCTTCAAATAAACTCTGATAGCTTTTAAATAATAAAATTTTAAACAACAAAGTTAAAATTGTATGTTCCTTCCTTTCACAGACACATTGATCATATTAATCTTCATAAACTAAAGTCTCAGAATTACAACCCCAATGCCACAAAACAAGTCGGGATGCTGTGTAAAGTGTCAATTTAAAACAAACAAACAAACTGAATGTGATTGTTTTCAGATCACACACAAACACATTTAATTCAGAGTAAAGCAGTAGAATAGAATAGAATAGAATAGAATAGAATAGAATAGAATACCTTTTAGTGTCACTATATACATGTATAATGAGATTCAGAGCAGCTCCTATCCAGTGCAGACATGTGGAAAAAGAAAAGGGGGGATGAGGTGCATAGTTCTGAGGCATTATGAACAGTCTCAATTAAAATATCAAATATACAAATATTGGAAAAAATGAAAAATACAAATAAATAGGGTTTACAGTACACAGTTTTTGTTATGTTTATTTATAAGATTGTAAGTTCGAAGTTACATAAAATCACACCAGACAAAGGACATAAGATTAAAAAATAATAACATTCAAGCACAGAAGAAAAAGAAAAACAAACAAAACAAAAAAAACAGGAAAGAAAAGAAAAAATACACCGGTTAGCCAGTACAAATCAAAAGTTCAAAAGAAACACCAGTGTCCAAAGAAGATGATTTTCTGTGTGAGGTTAGACAGGACAACAGAGAGTTCACCACGTCCAGAAGATGTGGGGAACAAGTCCAAGAAGGAATCAGGGTCCAGCAGAAGTGCAGTTTCACACAAACACAAAATGCAGTCAAATAGGTTAAAGTTTATTTTGAACCAAAGGAGCTTGCAAAGAAAAGCGTCTGGACTTCTTTAAGTTGCTTGAAGACGTTTCACCTCTCATCCGAGAAGCTTCTTCAGTTCTAAGGTCAAATGGTGGAGAGTCCCAGATATAAACCTAGTGGGAGTGACCCCCCACAGAGGGACAAAAGGACCCCCTGATGATCCTCTAATCGCCTGAGCCAAGGTGGGAAACTGGGCGTGGGTCCCAATCAGCCAGAGTTTCGGGTGTGTTCATTGTGAAACCTGGCCCCACCTTATCATGCGAATTCCTGAGGTCAGATGGCCCAGGATGTGAGTGGGCGTTAAGGCGTCTGGGAAGGGATCTCAAAACTGGATTATAGATGGCAGAGTTGGTGTCGTCAACCACCGCCTCTGTTCAAAGATGGTCGCTCACAGTGGACATAGATGGCTTCTTTCACTCCTCTTTCAAACCATCTGTCCTCTCTGTCCAAAATGTGAACATTGGCATCCTCGAAAGAGTGACCTTTATCCTTAAGATGCAGATGGACTGCTGAGTCTTGTCCTGTGGAGGCGGCTCTTCTGTGTTGTGCCATGCGCTTGTGAAGTGGCTGTTTGGTCTCTCCAATGTAGAGGTCTGAGCATTCCTCGCTGCACTGTACAGCATACACCACATTGTTAAGTTTGTGTTTTGGCGTTTTGTCTTTCGGGTGAACCAGTTTCTGTCTGAGCGTGTTGCTGGGTCTGAAATACACTGGGATGTCATGCTTGGAGAAAACTCTCCTGAGTTTCTCTGATACACCGGCTACATAGGGGATGACAATGTTACCCATCCAAACCTTTTAAAAAATGAGCTAACATTTTTCATGACATAGTTTAAACATGTGACATATTTCCTATGTTTGTTTGTTTTTTAAATTTGGGTTTTACGTTATTTTGAAACACAGAAATGAAGCAGAAATATTGCAAGATTATAAAATTAAAATCCACACTGATTTTTCTGTTGATTTGGCGTCCTTAATAATTCCTAGTGACTGAGCTCCAGTCTTTGGCCTGAAGACTTCTGTTAATGCCTGCTTACAAAACAAAACACATGTAAATGAATAAGCATACAGCACCAGGAAGTATATGGTGATTTGTAACAAGCAGACTGTTGAATGGTGAGAAATACCCTGAAATATTCATTATGCTGCAGTCACTTTATACTCATTATGATTTCTGCTTCCTTTACTCTTTCATCGGGTCTTCATGAGCTGCACATTTCACTCTCCCTCTCAAACCTCTTTTTGATATAGATAGTTGAGCCATACAATCCCAGTTAGCCCCTCTAAAAGGTTCATGTTTATTTAGTGTCTGCTTTTAAACACAAATGGCTGAAGTATATAAACTGTTTTGTTTTTGTTGTACATAAGTGCTTTACATACACCTTTATCTCTGACTGAATGTCAGGATCTCACTTATAAGGACAATATGTTTTCTGATCTGATTGAGACTGCAGCGTTTTCTTACTGTTGCATGGTGTGTTACCTTAATTTGAACACGAGAGGGTGCTTCAGGCTAAATTTTGGCATTGATTATTAAGTCTCGTAGTTAATTGTTCGATGACATGACAAATACGTCTCATACATCCTAATTTGGAAACCAGATCTTCCTTCCTTATATTATAAAAACTTTGTTTGGATCTGGGTGCTGAAAATAACAATAGTGAAACATTTTCACAGTTGTACAAACCTACTTCGCATTTATCATTTAACCCTTGACCCGCTGCAGTAGTTACACCCTTTTCCACATACTCTACAGTAAAATAATAAAAAATGTTTTTGGCTCATCTGCATTGGATCGTATTTATAGTTATTTCAGTAATAGGCTATTAGTGTCTGACCATGTAAGACTTCTAATGTTCATCCAGTCTCAGTGAAGACAACCCTGCTTTAAAATGCATCAGTAGTGGATGGGCGTTTCAGAAATAGAATTAACTGCTTTCTACGATTTGTTTTTATAAAAGTTTGCGTTTTAATTATAATGCCCATGCAGTGTTTAAAGTAAGGTTACACTCTCCAGTGCATAAGTCTGAGAAGGTAAGTGAGTTTAAAAGGCCACATCATCTGATCCCTCCCTGTCCCAGACTGCCCAAACAGTGAAAAATGATCATCTGCTCTTGACCCAAGGACGTCGAGAAATGCAAATATGCTATCACACATTTGCATTTCAGTTATGCAATTCACGCTTTCGTGGAAAAGGACTTGCCAAAGACACGACTATTTGTTTCTCTGTGTGTGTGTTTTGGAAATCATTGCCAACTTGTGGGACATCTGTTTTCTCAATAGTCAAGAAGGCGGATTCATGACGCAATTGTCCCAAACGTCTCCTCCTATTTAATATCGGAGCACTTCGTCCTCGTCTAAAAAACAACTCATATTTTCAAAGAAAATGCTCAGGTTTATCGATTTCAGCTGATGGTATGTTGATACTTCTCAACACTTTTTTTCTATGCGTTGTCATTGTTGTACATATTTTAGTTTGCCGGTGCATTGCAGCAAACTTAAGAAAGTCAGTTGATGTGGCATTGTGGACTTCTCAGAAGCTCCTACGCTTAAGATTTTCTTCAGTGTATTTTTATAAGCTTATATTATTTCTGAGTACATTTGATTGTAAACAGTATTTTTAAAAAAAAGAAAAAAAAGACCTTGTGAGAAAAGCGATTTCATGTAAGACATTTATCAGAAATATATTTTACTGCAGTCGACGTGGGCGGGGGTCGAGGTTTTTCTGCCGGCATACCTCATATAATTTCCGTGTTTCTGAAAAGTACGCGAATGCGGCATAGTTGACGCGCCTCAGATCCGGTGCAGAGCGGTATGAACCGGCTTCCCCAAGTAGTCACCGGAAGCCAAATACAAGAAGATAAAATGATAACAAAAGTAAAAATTTTTAATACAATGTCCAAATGTTGTCGATGCAAATGCTAATATTGAAAACATTGCTGATTAGTTTTGAATGTTATTTTCTCTACATTCTGTGTCCCAATACAATAGTCTTAAAGTTTCTTTTCATTTGTCACTGTTTTACAATACGGTGTCTTAAAAAAAATGCATTTTTTTTCATTATAATAAATAAAGGTGAAAATGTTAATCCAGCGGTACACCAAACATGTAAAAAAATGAAAACACAATGATCATGGATCATAAATTTCGTTCTGGTTCTTTTAGCTATCTCACAACCTCAACACAGGTAAAGCCATCATATTGGACAATGAGATGGAAAAAGTACACAACAGGTTTTAGTAGCATATATTAATAAAAAACTTGTATCTTAATTTTGTGTAATCTAAAGAAATGGATATGTATATATCCAGGAGAACTTTACCAAAGTTCTTCTGGATATAATTTCGTTGACGTTCGGTCTGTAGTTTTACTTTTAAAAATATATCCCGGAAGTCGTATGTGACTTCTGGTCATTTGACGCACACGCTTCCGGATGTTTGCTAAATCAGCTAAACAATGGTGAAGCTTTCATGTCAGTCAGTTAATTCTTAGTAAATCAACACTTAGTTGTGTCTTTAGGGGTTTTGCAAGGTTTCTGTCAGAACAGGGTTATATTTTCAGTGAGTGTTTTGTTTTCTCTTGAGATAAAGCTTCCTGTCTATCTGGTGCTTGTTTCTCTGAACAGAGATGGGTGTTGTTGGATCGGCTGTTCAGATTGGCTTTCGCTTAGACCGGCAGCTGTCAGCGGGATAGGCGTAGTGTGTTTTCCGCGGGCTCTCCTTACGCGTGGGTGTCAGGAGCCGATACAGAGCTACCAAGACTTAGAAGGTTAGTCGCTTCTGTTTGTATTCTTCTACTTTTCGGATTTTTAACGATGTTTTTGTGACACAATTTCTGTTAACACATAAGCTAGATTAATGTGCATTTTACCTTGAGTTAACGCGCTAACTGTTGCTAATGAGATAAATTACATTACTATTACTTCTTAGATAATGTAATTTTGATAATGTCGCAAGTTTTTAGCAGACCGTGGCCTCACTTTGAACAGTCCTGTGCTCCGCATGTTTTCTAGCTTAAATTGCATGAGTTGTATCTGTAGTTTAGAATTGCACAAACTAATTCATGGTTATTATCTTACAGCTTGTTTGCGCCACCTATTTCTGTTTGTTCCCGTGTAAACAATGGAGACCTGTGAGGTGACTTTGGCAATCAGGGGAGAGGCATCCCCAGGTATATCTGATCAACTTGGTGTGACCTTTAACCTATTTTCTCCACGATACTTGTATCAGAAGGCTGATGACTTTGTTTCAGTTTGTAGCCATGCCCCATTCATTTTTTTCTCATAAGGTTTCATCGGGTTCATGGCTTGTTTGGATTTTCCATAGGTGAGGTATTTGCTGTTGTTGGTAGCTGTGAAGCCTTGGGAAGCTGGAGCCACCAAAAAGCTGTGACTCTTCATCCTGTTGGTGGTGATGAGTAAGTTAGACTTTTTTGTGTATATTGTAAATACTTATATACAGGTTGCTCCCCCCCCCCCCCCCCTTACAGTTTGTGGCCAAGTGTCATTTATAATTACCTTGTCAGAATAAAAAAGTAAGCTGTGTGGGTTTTTTCCCCGTAGATGCATGTGGACTACAACAGTCACTGTGCCTAAAGGTGTTGTTACCCAGTACCGCTATTTCAAAGGCTTCTTTCTAGAGTCCAAGGTGAGCTGCTTTTCATTATTTTATTGTCCCCCATGTGAAAGATTCATTCCCCCGTAGTCATAAAAGAGCCACTGAATAGACTAGACTAGCTATTGTTTGTTTTGAAACAAGTTTTGTGGGTCATTGTGGTGTGCGGGATTCTTTGAGCCTTAGTATTTTTTTCTATTGATGTCATTTTCAAATCCCTGAAGTTCTTCCATATAGCAAAAGTCATTGTAAACCTCAACAGTTTATACCAATTTGTGAGAATAAATATTAGAAAGCATATCAGTTGCCCTGGTTTAAGACGGTATCTACACAAACGCTGTGTGACTGCCTGTACCTCTGTGTTTACATTCTCAGAAACATCTGTCAGTGTTGGTCAGCCACAGACAAACTGCCCAGGTGGCCTCCTCTAATCTAGCAGTGGGCCTTCATTGCACCTCGAAGCCTCGTGTGTGAAAATAGGCATAGAAAACAAACTGAGAGAGCAGAGATCAAAATTCCTTGGAAGGAAAAAACACCCACTGTGCATGCTTTGCTACAGTTTTTGTTGACTTTGTTTAGCCTAAACATAGTGTGTTTTTATGCTTTTTCTAAAGCAGGTGGAGCGCTCTTTGTGTGAGGATGACTTAACCTGATTTCATAATGTGTTTGTACTGTGTTTTCGACAAGATGCTATGTAGATTACAGAGAAATCTCTGCAAGCTCACACTTGATGCCTTACTGGTTTAATTTAAGAACAGCTCCCATTTTATGAAGTATGTTGGGTTTGGTTTTTTTTGTTTCTTTGTTTTTGTTTTGTCGCACTTCAACTCAAGTTATATTATTGTGTTTAAAAAGTCCTAACAGGCAAAAAAAAAAGAAGATTTTAAATAAATGACAAGATGTCTTTAACTAGGTGGTGAATCGACAGCCATTGAGTCTTCTAGGGAGGTTTTCCCTCTAAAAATGTATTTGTATATACATGTTGTTTCTGTTGTGACTATTACTTAGTTAAAAGAAGATAACATAAACAAAGAAATGTTTCCTCCTTTTTTCTTTTTTTTTTTTACACGTCACTAACAAATCCACTTTTCAGATTTCAATCCATGGTGGCTGACTGCCCTTTCTGGGGATCGGTGACTATGCTGGCTCTAATTCCTTTCTCACGGTCTGGTCCAAAGACAGCTTTGAGACCAGACTGAAAAGTAGGTTAATGTGTCTGATTTGAAAACCCTAACATTGTACCAAACATTGGAATTGCAGAGTGCAGGTGGTCCCTGTCAAGTGATAGTCAATATGTGGGAGACCCATCATCGCCCCCGCACGATGAGCCCCACAGGTATAGACCAACAGAAAACTGTTCAAGGTTTGGTTGGGTTGGGATTGATTAAGTGTGTCATACTCAACCCCCCTTTAAACCCCCCATTCTCTATTCTAACAGTTACCTGTAAACACCAGTGTAGAGTCTGTTCAGGCTTATCCTACTGAGGGTTTTGTTGTTTTGGATAACACTCACGCCTGAATTGCCATTTCCACCTGGCTGCAGTGTTTCCTCTTTAAACCTTGTCTGCCTGGAGCTTTTTGCCTTTTTGATGCTGTGCGTATGCTTTGGGGAGATATTTGGCGAAAAAGATGTACAATAATCCTGATCCAAGGAGGAGACACTGCAGTGCAGCCGATATTATGATCTGTTACTGTAAAGCTCTCTTTGTTAACAAGCTTGTGTTGTTAAAAAAAAAAAACTCATTCAAAATGAGCTTGAAATGCTGCTTACACACCCCACTGATTTCCTTCTTTGACCGCACCTTATCACCTATTCTTATTTTTGTGTGCTATTTTAGTCCTTTAAAAAAGCATTTCCTGCTGCAGTAGGAATTTTTTAGAAGTACTGCGTTCTTTGATTTCTGTTGTTTATTCTAAGTGACAAGTTAAAATAAAATTTAAAATACTATGTTTATTCCAGATCAGTTTGGAAAATTCTCGAATGCTCTGGTTTGATTTGACTTCAACTTTTGTCTCCATGAGATCCCTTTGTCCCATTTTTAATTCTCTTCTCCTTTACTGCAGCAACACACCAGAATATTGATGATGGACAGTTTGGATTTCACAGTAAGTTGGAATTAAAAATGCCAAAAAAAAGCACACAATAACAAAGTGCAATAACTGCACTTTGTTGTGTGTCATAGATTTTTAATTACATTATAGTTCCTTTCTTCAAATATTATAGCCATCACCAGTTCTGTGGTCAGCATTCATGAGACACAGAGTGGGTGTGAAATCTGATCACATGCTTTCCTGTCTGTGTCTTCTCTTTCTGCAGATGGGATAAACTGTGTTGACTCTGGGTGGCTGACATGTCAGACAGAAATTCGCTTACGTCTGCACCATTCCAAGAAGGCTCCAGTGTCCATCACTAAGAAAAAATTCAAGAAGTCTCGCTTCAGGTATTGATTACACAGAGGCTAAATTTAAAACCAGCTAGAGAAAGTATCAGGGCACAGATCGTTAATGTGCAGTCGTTACCTGATCGATCTTTCACCTGAGTTCAAGAAGTCCTGCATAAGTATCTATAAACGACAGCTGAAATTATAAGCTTTATCATTCGATGCAAAATGTCTTTACAGTATGTGTTTGAATGTGGTTTTATCTGAACTGTTGTACCTGTTTATGCAGGATCAAGTTGACATTAGAGGGCGTTGAGGAAGAGGAAGACGATGAGGAAGAAAACGAGCTCAGTCCTTCATCTTGGCACAAGATGACCACCACTCTGGAAATCAGTATGATTAGTGCCAATGGCTATAAGTCACGCCACTCGCAGCCTGAGTGTGGCTATGCTCTGGAGCCTTCCCAGTGGACTGAGTACAGTATTCACACCATGGACCCAGATAACCTTGAGCTCACATTTGAGTTCTTTGAGGTAATCCTCCTGGGAACACTGTCTCTAATAATTCTGTACATCTGGTAGTTGATGGTGAAAGGAAGGGAAAGCAGCACAGCTGGTATTTATTTAGGTAAATTGAATTGTGTTGTAGTAATCTAGTGTTTTTGTTAACAGGAGGATCTGAGTGAGCATGTAGTCCAGGGGGACATCCATCCAGGACATGTGGGCGCTGCCTGCCTCCTCTCTTCTTCATTTTTGGAGAGTGGCAATGATATTGGAGTAGTCACTCTTCCCATAATGGGACGAAATTCCAGGCAGACCATTGGAAAAGTAAGAGGTAAGTTTTCCCTTTTTTTCCCCCCCTCAAATATTTATTTATGACAAAATGA
The DNA here is from genome assembly GCF_057382275.1 of Copadichromis virginalis. Taxonomy (NCBI): domain Eukaryota; kingdom Metazoa; phylum Chordata; class Actinopteri; order Cichliformes; family Cichlidae; genus Copadichromis; species Copadichromis virginalis. Next base: position 4,222,615 of record NC_140632.1, on the reverse strand, counting down.
GATACAAAATCTACATAAATTTATGACCAGCTTGAGCTTCCTTTTACATGTTTGCCAGAACTTATGCATACTGTGAATGTACAAAGATGTTAACTTATTAATTCATTTTAGTGGATTACCTGGTAATCCGACCCATCCAGGGACTGCAGTGTGACATGAGCTCTTCATACACCAAGTACTGGAAAAAGAGAGGTACTTTGGATGTGGGTCACAGGGGAGCAGGCAGCACCCATGCAGCCAAGTGAGTGATGATCTTTAACTACTACCCAACTTAAAATTAAACATTTGCTGCTTTGTGTTTGTCTTCAGATAATATTCAGATTGTTTTCAAGATATGGTTCATCACACATTTTGACATGATGATATAACCAGTGACATCCATCATGGAATATTTTATGTGATCTTGTGGATATTTTGTGTTTAACAGGCACCACAGAATCAGAGAAAACACAATAGCCTCATTTAAAAGTGCTGCTAAGCATGTAAGTCACCAAGAAGATTATTGCATGAGTCAGTACTACTGCCCTGCTATTGCATCTACTAAATTAGTTTTCTTTCTGTATTCACAGGGCGTAGCCTTTGTAGAGTTCGATGTTCACCTCTCCAAGGATGCTGTTCCTATTGTATACCATGACCTGACTTGCTGCATATCCACTAAGAAGGTAAACTATGATTGTAATTGGCTCCTCAGAGCTAATGAGAGAAATTCATAGTAGCACTGCATGATCAGTTTCCCATGTCGTGCTAATATTTTGTCTCACACTCAACAGAAAAATGACAAGAACCTGGAACTCATTGAGGTGCCAGTCAAAGACCTGACATATGACCAGCTGCAGCTTTTGAAGGTAATAATGCTGTTCAAGTTAAATCTGTCTGTCATGATTGTGTCAGCTTAGGAATGTCATCAATCAGACAGCTTGACCTATAATTCCTGAGCTATACCTCTGCACAGAAAGGTAAAAGATTTCCAAACCATACCTTTCCTAACAGTTATAACAGCTGTAGAACAAAAGAAAGTCTGCAAAACTTCTTACAGATGATGGATGGATGGATGCCTTTCCTCTGCTTCTGTTGTCAACACCAGAATAAAATCAAATGCTCAGTGGAGTAGATCATAGTGAAAAGCTCCTTTTTTTTCTGATGTGTATAGATATTCATAGTATCACATTTGAACCAACACTACATTTACCCACCTGTTTGCCTAAAACGGTAATGGGGGAAAGAGCGAGTTTATAAAAAATAAAAAAAAAATCCTATTGATTGCTTTATTGATCATACAAGAAACATCATGGTCCCCTGCACTGATGCAGAGGTCAGATTGTTACCTAACAATCATTTAGCAAGACTGCAGGAAAAAAAAATCTACCAGCTTGAATTTTGGTGGAATTGATTACATTTTACACTCTGATCAGTTTCTTTAAAACTATGAAACTTGGTGAAGGATGTTAATGCAAAAAGTTTTTGGGGCGGGGTTGTTTTTAATTAGTTTATGTATTTTTGGGGCTGAGTTCCTGCCCCAAGTGGAGGAGTTCAAGTATCTCGGGGTCTTGTTCGCGAGTGATGGGAGAAGGGAGCCAGAGATCGACGGACGGATTGGGGCTGCAGCTGAAGTAATGCAGACGCTGCACCGGTCCGTCGTGGTGAAGAGGGAGCTGAGTGTAAAAGCGAAGCTCTCAATTTACCGGTCGATCTACGTCCCTACCCTCACCTATGGCCACGAGCTGTGGGTAGTGACCGAAAGAACGAGATCGTGGATACAAGCGGCAGAAATGAGCTTCCTCCGAAGGGTGGCTGGCCTCTCCCTTAGAGATAGAGTGAGAAGTTCGGCCATCCGGGAGGGGCTCAGAGGAGAGCAGCTGCTGCTCCACATCGAAAGGAGCCAGCTGAGGTGGTTCGGGCATCTGACAAGGATGCCCCCTGGGCGCCTCCTGGGCGAGGTGTTCCAGGCATGTCTCACCGGGAAGAGGCCCCGGGGCAGACCCAGGACACGCTGGAGAGATTATATCTCTCGGCTGGCCTGGGAACGCCTTGGTGTTCCCCCGGATAAGCTGGAGGAGGTGGCTGGGGAGAGGGAGGTCTGGGCCTCTTTGCTTAGGCTGCTGCTCCCGCGACCCGGCCTCGGATAAAGCGGATGAAGATGGATGGATGGATGTATTTTTGGTTTGTTTATTTGTTTTTGTTTTTTGTTTTTTTTTTCACAGCTGGCTCATGTCACTGCAATGAAAGTAAACGATCACAAAGGTGTGCATTTATTTATTTATTTATTTATTCATTCATTCATTTATTCTTTCAATACTCACATGATCATGCTAAGACCTTGGTTCAAAGAGTAAAATGGCTTGGTTATGAAATGATATTGTCATGTTTATAGAGATTTTGTTTTGTTGCATGAGGTGTTTAAGATAAGTTATTTTATTTAAGCAATGATTTGTTGTTTTGTACACTGTAGATGACACTGTTTATCCAAGCTTGTTTTGTACACATCATCTTGTAAAGATTTGTTGAATGTTGGGGATAACTCGTACAATGTAGAGTAATCTGTTTTCATTTGCTCAGATTTGCTGGATGATGAAGATGAAATTGATGAGCATCAGCCATTCCCCTCGCTCTCACAGGTAAATGACATAATTTGATTGAACCATCTTCATCTCTTCCTCTTAGTCTGATTTTTATGTCCCAGTGTAATAAAGGATTTTGCTCTGTACCTCTCTACAGATCTTCCAAGCTGTTCCTGAAAACGTCGGCTTCAATATCGAGCTCAAGTGGATCTGCCAGATGAAGGTTAATATTCAGAAGTAAAGTCAAAAGTTCAAGACTGTCATTGTCAAAGTAACCTGACGTTGTTGGTGATGCTTTGTATTGACAGGACGGGTCATGGGACGGAAACTTATCATCTTACTTCAACATGAACACCTTTTTGGACATTGTCCTGACAGATGTTCTGCAGAAAGGTGGAAAAAGACGCATCGTGTTCTCCTGTTTTGACCCGGACATCTGCACCATGTGAGTGCAAAAGGATTAAAAGGGGCACATGCTAACACTCATGAGATAAACTCTCTGGTATTCACAAATGGTAAACACTTATATGTGGATGGATAAAGTGTATATTCCAAAAAAAAAAAATATATATATATATATATATATATATATATTTATTTATTTTTTTTGGAATATATATATATATATATATATATATATATATATGAGAGAGAGAGATATATATTAAAAAAAGATATTTTTTTTTTTTTTATTTACTTATTTTTTTGAAATTCCTCAGACTGTGTTTTTACAAGAGTTGCTTTAAATAAGTTGTTGCTGAAAAATCTCTTTGTTAGGGCACCTTTAGGTAGTTCAGTCTCATAGTAAAGCATGGCTCTGGATGTTTAGCTGCTTGATTCTCCTATTCTCTTACTAGATTGAACTCATGAACAGATGTTGCCCTTCCAGCATTTAGTTATTAATAGGTGCTTTCCAGCAGTTTGTGATATCTGTTTTTGCTTGTCCTTCAGGGTGCGTCATAAGCAGAACAAGTACCCCATCCTCTTCCTCACTCAGGGAATTTCAGAGAAGTATCCTGAGATGATGGACATCCGGTGCCAGTCCACTAAAATTGCCATGAGCTTCGCCCAGAGTGAAAATATTCTGGTGAGATACAACCGAGGGTTTACTACAATGATTAGTCTTCAGGTTTTTCAGTGTAATGTTCTTTTTATAAGTGCTACTGAATATGTTGTGTATAGTCAGTCATCTTGAATGTTTCAGTCCGAAGGGCTGAGAGTACTTTAGTGATTCATCCTCACCACTTTATGTAAGAAGGTATTTATTTATTTTTTAGGATGGACCGTATTTAATCTAATCTATATATGACTGTCGTTTTCCAGGGAATCAGCGCCCACACAGAAGAGCTGTTAAAGTACCTTAGCTACATTGGGGATGCCCAGTCTAAAGGCTTAGTGGTATTCAGCTGGGGGGATGACAACAATGATCACGAAACCAGAAGGAAGCTGAGAGAGCAGGGAATCGACGGGCTCATCTATGACAGGTAGGCTGAGTTAACCTTGCTTATCTGTGGCTGCCATGTTAATTTATTGTTGCATAGACTATTTCAAGGTTCAAGGTAAGGAGCAATATTGTTGTGTGAATTTCCAGGCCTGTGGGCTCCTCACTTTGTTGTCATTATGTTCTCTTGGAGCTTGTGATTATGTTACTTGTCAGACTTATAGGATTCACATCGTTAGGCTTGCTTTACATGTCAGCCGAGTCACAGTATTTCCTCGGTCCAATTGTCCTCTAATAGGAGACCAGTGAATTCCTTTCCGAGCATTTTGCTTTGTGTTTTATTAAGTTTCAGGAACATTATGTTACTGTTGTGTTGTTTCGGGGCTGACTCATTTGGCAGTGCTCTGCACATAAATGATTAACAGATATGTTATATATCTGTATGTTCACACAGATATACACACGTGACTTGTATTGCAGAGTCTGAGTTTGCATTTAGAGCTGTTTTGGTACATGCTGTGTATGTTATCTACACCTGCCACCTACTAATATCATTAACATTGTCACAGTCTAGGCAGTATAGCTTCAAGATGGCAGTGGCAGTACAATTTACATCTAGTACAATGTTTAATTGATACTAGTTGAAAGTGGAAGCTCCTTTTAATCATCACCTACAAAGGAACAAAATCATTATTTTATCCACTCTACAAATATGCTATCTGTGCTTTGGCACAGAGAATTGTAACTCACTAAATGAGCTACTAACTTCTACAGTAAAGAAACCAACACTGATAATATAGTAAAGTATACACAAAGTATCTGAAACACCTGCTTGTTAAATATCACTTTGTACTCCACACTCTATTGTGTTTCTTCTCTGGCTGAGACTGTAGGGTATTTCAGAGGCCTTTCAGGTTTATCAGGGATTATTGCATTCCAAGGTGCTTTTCTTATTACGGAGTACAATACTGAGCTGCTTTCCGGCTTCTTTTTCAGGTTTACAGAGTTATATAATTCAGTGCCGGGACACATTTTAATTATTTGGTACTGGCGTAGCTTTTGACACAAAAGCTTTGAGTATTCATTGACTAATTTGTGAGTGTAAAATGAATGCACACAATGTGCCAGTGCTGTTACATAAAGCTTGGCTGGAGCTGTAGGCAGGGTGACAGGGTTTTCTCTGGTCTTTCGCAAAGCTGCGTGGTCAGCAGAGCCTGTTTGTTATCAGTTTCAGTTCCGTGTCTGACTGTACAATGACAGTGACTCTACATTCCCGTTAGCACTTTCCCCCAGATTTCTGCAGACCCCTGCAGAAAAGACAACAGCCGCGCACACTCTAGTTTGTGTTTAACACCTGTTTTAACCCATCACAAACCAGTTGACCTCTCCAGGTAGTTGTTGTTATAACTGTGCTTCTTTCTTACAGAATTTCTGAAAGCTTGGTTCCATATTTAGACTCAAGTTCTCCAGATTCCCGTAATGTCTCTCTGGTTTCTGGCTGTGTTTTTGTTTATTTTCCCTCTGAACACTCCTTGGCTTGTTTTTGCCCCTTTAAAAATAAAGCTTGAATGAATCTCACTCATTAAAAGCTGAAAGAACAAAAGGATGTTCTCGACAATGATGCAAGACGGTTGACTTATCATCTTTTCCTTCCATATTCCACTTAATGTTCAGGTAGCAGTGGTTAATGCTTTGCATTTTTCTAAAATGTAATTGTAATAATCAAAGTTGTTTTGATTGGTCAACTGCCATGTTCATCATTTCCTAGTTTCGTTAGCTGAAAGCGGCTTCACTTCCTTTTTAATAATGCCTGTATTGTTTGGGTATGCTTTGAAAGACCTCCTTATTACATGCTTAATTTTAAACTGTACACGGTGATGTTGAACTTTGAAACAAAGAAGGCAGCAAGAGCAAATGGTTTGTTTGGTGCATGAGACGGCACCTCTGGAGGCGTTGGCTTGTGTATGAACTACTTTAACACCTAGTTTTAATCTTATTCGCGTAGTACTAAAATATGAATGTTGCTTAACACTAAGCCACCTATTAAAGCATGCATACTCACTGTAGTTTTAAATAGCTCACAAAGGTACTTTGTCGGGTATAATAGCATTATTCTTCACAAATATGTTCTTTTGTTTGTTTGTTTGTTTTGCTTTTGCACTTATGGGGCTTGTGGATGGTCTGCCTTTACTACAACTCTCTATGTACAAAAGGGCTGATTGCACTGAACTCTCTGTCTTTATTTTGTGAACCTATTTAACAGCATCTTTCATGAAAGGATGTTAGACTTGCATCGCTCAATATGTGATGTTTTCATTATTATTGGAGTCTCATATCTGACTTCCTTTGAGTGCACATATTTACACAGACATGTCGATAATGATTGTGTCCTACAAAAGGGATCATAGATGCTTTTGTTCGTACTTGACCTAATCTGCTTTGGTTCAGAAAGTGAGCCATCCAGTTTTTAATGCGTGTATTGCCCATTCACAACAACATCTACTTCAAATTGGAAGGAATACCTTATAAGCCACTGGTATGTAACGTACCCAGCAGGTTCAAAAACAAAAACTGAGGTCTTCAAAGATTAATGGGATCTAAAATGTTTGCAGAAAAAGGCAGCTTCTCACTCACAGAATGGTCACCAGTGCAATCATTTCCCTGACCCAAATGAATGCAACAAATCCTGCTGATTGTATTAATGTGGGTGCATGGAAATAATGAATGTGAATTTCTGTAAAATTATGACTCTTCTTGATGGTTTAGAGAAGAACAGAAGTATTTTCTGTTGCTTGGTGGAGATTATGTGAGGAATAGATCAACTAAAGGTTTGTTAGTACTTTTGTCTGTGGATTGTTCTGTGCCATTGATTGTGTTGGTGCCATCGTACCAGCATGCTCGTGTACTCGATACTGTCACTGATCTAACTGCTAGCATGTCTTTTCTTTTTCTTTTTTCCCCCCACAACTAGTATTGGTGAGGACTCAATAGAACAGCCAAACATCTTCCAGATAGAGGAACAACACTCCCTGCAGGAGGTTATTACAGAGACCCTAAAGAGCTCATCTTGTTCCTGCTACTCGATTCCCTGCTCCTTGGCACCATGCATTGCCTCAAAGGACCGTGGTGGAAACCTCGAGTCAGACTCTGGTCTCAGCTCCTCATAAACATCCCTAAAGATCTACCTTTCTCTGTACTGTTGCTACACAGACAAACTCAAGAGGACCATGGTAGAAATGGGTGACTCTAGAAAGTTTATATCACTAAAACCACTCAGACCACCTTCACTCCACTCCAGTCATTAGCAGGTTTTTGCAGGCTGTCGTTTAGCTTCAGTGAAGTTTTATTATTTACTTTCTGTTGAACACGTGTATGTTTAGCCAAAAAGTGAAAGCAGCCACAAATGCTTTTCGTTTTTCTCTGTCAGACGCCGGCCTGTTTGTATAAGAGCAGTCTGCACAGAGGTTTTCATCATGCTGGAAACGAGGTTAAGCTGACAAATTGTTCATGAGTGGATATTTATGAAGCCAATGTTACATCTGTTCTATCGAATGCAAAATGCATGTGGTGTGGTTCAGGGGTATGTTTTTATGTGCGTGTACCCATGATTTATTGATCCTAAATATCAATAAGTAATTTTGAATTTTTTTTCACACAAATTAGTCAGTTGCTGGGTTTATTTTGCATACCACCTGTTCACTGCGCACAAAAATGTTCCAATTTGATGATGTTTAGAGGTTACCATACCACTCTGATCCTCTTTATGATGCCTTCAAACTCCTGATTATTGACTTGGTAATAAGTAGCCATTATTTTAACTTGGATACAGCACACTGGATGTACTGTTTTGTTTTGTTTTTTATTACTTTTTTCTCCTTTGTACTTGATTTGAGGTTAAATGGGAAACTGTATTTATTTGCAGGGCACATTTATACCACAGCCTTAAAGGGGGAAAATGCTTATGTTTGCCTTTTTATTTGAACATTACCAATACCTCAATCACTGATTAGAATAGACTTGAGTTGAGATGCATACACTTCCATACTGTGTATATATTATTGGAATTCACAACACCAATGATGGTTTTTGGGTGGCGGGCTCATTTCTGGTGGACATTACCCTTTTTAGAAGTGTGTAAATCTGTGTTATCGCACAATTTTTAACCACAAAGACTGATGATTGCTGCATGTATCGTCTGTCTATCTGAACAACTGAAAGAATGAAAAGTGTCTAAGATGTAATATAACTACCAGTTCAATATAAATAAATAAAAAAAACAGATGAATACGATGGTTTCTTTGACTTTTGTTTTTCCAAGAAACTTAATGTTTCACATTTTCATAATAGTCACAGTCTAACTAAGAATTTCCATTTGATCTTTTGATTTTAATGGATCTGCATTTTCATTGTACCAAAGCTGCACTGCAATATGACTGAGTCACTGTTACAAAGCTGTAATCTGTAGTTGAAGTGTTCAGCCAGGTGTAGCCAGTGTGTAATTACCCTTCACTGGTTTTCCCTTGAAAGTTTCTACTGTAGAAGGTGAGTCATAAAAGTCAAACCAGTGGCCTGAACTGTTCACTATCAAAATTAATCAGTAATTGTGTTTCGTAGCAGCTTCACTGTTGCCATATCTTATCTATCTATATCTTGACTGTACACATTGCTTTTAATGTATTTTCTTATTTAAGCCATATTGTTTTATTAGAAACTAGTTTACAATTATGATTCTAGTACGAGTACCTTTTAGAATATTGGTAAACCATGTAAACAATTGCAAAATGCATGAAATTTTTCTTGACGCAAAAACTAAGTTGACTCATGTAGTAATGTCTTTATTGCTTCTGATTTTTAGATTAGATTAGAGTTTTGATTACCAGGTTGCTTGTTACAGATGCAACCAGACTAGTAAAACAAACATTAAATGCAGATAAGAGAGCTGTTCTTAGTGCAATACATTAAAAGGTCAAAGTAAACAGACTCTTATGAGGTCATGACAAATGCCATTTCCAGGGAGTTGCTCTTTATATGGAGTTAAGTTCAAGACATACTGATACGTTCACTGTTTGTCAATTTTCCACCAACGTCGCCTGGACTCTCCAGACCTCTGCGCAAAAAGACTCAACGAGGACCATAAATACTGAGGATACTTAGATTTTATATCAGTATGGCTGGTTTAACGCCTGTCACTGACTCTGATTTCATCCTGGTACAGCCTCACTGTTATACACAACACTCTCTGATTACCAAACAGGCTGGTGAGAAAACAGGTTCTATTCAAGCACCGCTGTCTGAGTGAGTGGTATTGGGTCACTTACTAGGAAGGCCATGTGACCACACAGAACCCCCTTGCATCATCTCCATCAGTGCTGTTACCATCAGGCTGGCATAATCGAGTCCCCTTGGCTAAGACAAAGGTCAACAGAGGATCGTTTATCCCTCAGCTGTAAATATTTTGAATAATTTTTTTTAATGATGTTATATCCTTGTATTATTACAGACTGATGTTTAACTCTGATGCCCTTTATCAGTGTTTGTGTTACTTGTTTCTATTTAGAGCGGTGTCACTGATGACTTTTCTCTCCGCTGCTTTGTGACAAACAATAAAGTTGTTTCTATTCTCTTGTGCTTTAAGGACACCACCCATGTCCTTAAAGTCCTTCCATATCATCGTTATGTTGCAAACGGTGCAGAATTGTAAACAACAGAGCTGCAGCGCACTCTGCTGGACAAACTATGCAATGACACCATAATCTTTCAGGAATAAAAAGGGACTGCTTTTTCATCATACCCGGAACAAAACACTTTGCAGATGATATGCTGTATGTCTGTGGTATGTCAGCATTTTTCTGGCTCTAGAAATAGAAATTCCCTTACATCAGATTAAAGCTTAAAGTGTTATTCTGTAATATAAAATATAAAGACAATTGTCTTTATATTTTATATCAGTTAAATTAGTTAAATAAGTGTACCCTGCCTCTCGCCCTATGACAGCTGGGATAGGCTCCAGCGCCCCCCGCGACCCTGAAAAGGATAAGCGGAAGCGAATGGATGGATGGATGGATAGTTAAATTAGTTAAATTATTAGTTAAATTGTTAATATGTTAACATATTAACAATTTAACTAATAATATATCTAATATACAAATTTTATACTTAATGAGAGTCAGACATATCCAGATAATATAGGGACAGCAAACAGTGCTTACCACACTGACTTCTGCTCTTGTAAGCCATTGAAATATGAGGGCACCAGCTGTTTTCCCACTCTTGCTTGACATACAAGTTGCTGCTGTATGCAGACTTTGATCCATATATATAGCCTACAACACTGTGCTTAAGCCTTGATAGAGCCTCGTTTCTTTATATTTTGCTAAGGAAACAGGAAATAGGGTCAGCAATTTATGAAAATGTACAAATATCCTTGAAAATAGAGTACATAAGGCAAAGGAGTTTGCAGAGTTCCAACAAAGTTGAAAGTCTGTATTTGGTTTGACCACCTTTATTCTTCATCAGATCTCTTAGGGAAGCTTTCTGGTCATTTCTTTAAGTAGTCTGCAGGAATATTTCCCCAGGCTTCTTTGGATGATCGCTGTCAAAATGATCCCACGCTGCTTCAGTAATGTTAAGGTCCAGTATGTGTTTTTCTATCCAGATATTTTACTGCATTGGTAGTGTGTTTGGAATTTCATGCTGAAAACTGAAGCCCCGGCCAATCAAAGGCTGGTGTACTTTTCTCTGTTCATAATTCCTTAAATTTTCACAAGATCCCCAACACCACTGGCTGAAATGAACCATGACAAACCATGACAGAGCCTCCACCGTCATTTGCAGTTGGCTGTAGACACTCACTGTTGTTACATAATTGGTTACAATTAATATTTAAGTAATTACGTATTGTATAATGTAAATGACAAGCATTATCATTTGTAACCTACTGTTTGACCAGCTCTGAATGAGAGCCTTGTTGTACGACTTGGAAGGATTGAATACAGAAAAAGGACGATCACAATAGTGTCTTTCTCACACTTTTTAGAAATCTTAACAGTTTATAAATGTTAGAGCAGCTGAGCTAGGGGGCTATGTACGGTCACATGTTACGACAGTTTGTTTTTAAGCCCTTATTGAGAATTTACATTCACCAGGAGAATAGAGTCAAAGTCTAATTGTACCCAATGGCATTGTTTTGCTGAACCCATAAAATGAATTAGATTTTCCAAATGCACGTTTCCCTCTACAGTTTAATTTAGTTTAAAAAAAGGACATAACTGCACACGCACAGTATAATGTAAGCAATTTGAAGTTTTGTCGAAATAACAACAGCAACAAAAAGTTGTTTGAGCTTCATTTAGCAAAATGAATAATTAGGAAAGTCAAAATGTTTATAGTATAATTAGTCAGTTGCACTGCTTTCGCGCCCTCTGCTGTACAGAAACACAAAGGACACTAATTGTTGTGTTTCTAAATTCAGACAAAAATATTTTATTTATTATTTAACTATATTTTTTTTAATTAAATGCTGCAGAAAAAACGAATTAAGAAAAAATAAGCCGAATATTCAACATTTATTTTGTAATTTGGCACAAGATATTACGTAACACGGACATAAGAAAATTTGCTCATATCTGGCTGGGAGTTGTAGTTCTTTTTTGCCTCGGCTCTTGCTGAGTTTGGGGCGTAAAGCACTCCAACTCCCGTGATGCCACGGCACTCACCTAAGCCACTAGCTGTGCACGCCTACGCTAAATAAACCCGTCGACTGTAATCCTTACTGTACACACTTGAATCCTCTGCGGGTGTTTTCTGCTTAACTGTTAGCTTTTTTTCCTCCCCCAACTACAGACAAGAAATGGACAACTCTGGGAAAGAGAAGGAAGCTATTCAGCTTATGGCCGACGCTGACAAAAAAGTCAAGTCGTCTGGTTCTTTTTTGGGAGGGATGTTTGGAGGGTAAGACAGCACTGCACCAAAGAACAACAGCTAGCAAGCGTTTAGTGTCAGCGGCAAAGTTGGCACGGAGCCTGTTTCCATTCACACTTGCTTTCACTTAGCTAGCTGAGGTGTCCGTATGTGAACAGGCTAAATGTTATAGAAGTTTAGCTGATTGTTAACGTAGAGGAAGATGACATGCAGCGCAATCGTACCTGCGAGGCAGTTAGCTAACTTAGCTGTTTTTAGGTTTGTAAACAAGCCAGCAGATCACGACCTCCTGCTAGACTTAGCGCTGGCCTTGAGGCTACGCAGCAGACTGTTTTAGCAAGCTTAAAATATCTAATTTATTTACTATAGCTGTAAGTCTTTCCTTTGTTTAATACTGCCTGTTATGTCAGCTTACACATACAGTGTGCTGGTAAGTTCATTAATGTCATTGAACTGTTTATTTCTATTAAATCAGTTTAATGGCAAGTCCTGGATCATGTTTCTTAATTAAATACCCCCCAAAATAAAAAGGACTTAAAAAAATAGAAAACAACGTAATCAGAGTTAAATCACCAGCAGCAGCACATCATCTAATCCTGATGTAATCCGCAGAGGAGTGAATTTATTGCATTAACTACAGTTAATGGTTGCCTTCAGCTGTGACCAACACCCTCGTTAATCCCCATAACTATAGCAATGGCAGATGCTGTCATTAGATTCATGCTATACATAAACTATGGAGGACGCTTGGAGGAGGGGTGAAGTGTATTTTGATTAGGAAGCTCCTAACTCACACCCTCTGGTTTATCTGACCAGTTCTAACCAAATAAACGTTTCTCTTTTATATCTGTACCTGTATTCATGCGTCTTGCTTTCCCAATGGTCGTCATTACAGAAGCTCTATCCAAATCTTTTGCCTCTGTCAGTGACCCCAGAAGAGATCAGCATTACCTTATTTAAATCTTGCAAACGTGTGTATATTCTATCCGGTAATGAATAAAAAATATTGTTTGTTTAGACTCTTAATGCAAAAAACCTTCGGCGATAGCCCCGTGTGACTCAGTGGTTTTTTTTTTTTCTCTAAACCTCTGCACAGATGAGCCCCAGATGTTACTACGCTGCAGTTCTTATCCAGGATAACCATTGCCAGGCTTCATATTGCTAATTCTGTTGCCGGCCAGGCAATGATGTAATCCTCTGCCATGATTGAATGGCCAGAGTATGATTACGACTACAGGGAGCTCCCAGGGGTCTGCTGGCTGTCAAAAGGAATTGAGCTCTATAGTGCCTGTGTAGAAGGTTTATTTAGGACAAGCCAAACATTGCATCTTAGTGGAAAATCTAACAATAGTGTGTCTTTACATATAGCTCAGCATGATCGTCCTTTTCATAAACAAAATGCAATGAACATTTGCACTAAATTCAAAACTGTGTTCTTGTTTTTCTCCTCATATGAATATATTTTTTTAGGGGACATCACAAAGTGGAAGAGGCATGTGAGATGTACTGCAGAGCAGCCAACATGTTCAAGATGGCCAAGAACTGGAGCGGTGCGATGAACTGATTATTGCTTATGACATCCACACCTTAAAATTTTCCACTCACTTTTGCTGCTCTCTTGAACAAGTTTTTATTTTATTTATTTTTTTGGCGCTGTAACTGCAAACTTTGTGAAAGTGCCACACTTAAGTTGGGTTCAAGTTATGCGCATAATTAAGAGTGTCAGCTAAATCCAAAGTGTGCAGTATGTGTGTGTGTGTGTAACAGTTTGGCATCTCCCTCGTCTCCAGGTGCTGGAAATGCATTTTGCAAGGCCGCACGTCTCCATATGCAGCTGCAGAACAAACACGACTGTGCCACCAGTTTCATCGATGCTGGAAATGCTTACAAGAAGTCTGACCCTAATGGTAAGACCAGGCTGCTAATCATATGTAATACTCTTTATATTCCAACTGTATAAATGAATGAAGTGTTGATTGTGGAGCCCAGAAAGCAGATTCTGTTAATCTGGATGCAGCGTTTTCAGTAATCACTCATCCCAATGGCTTTTTTAGTGGGTGATGAACTATTTCTCTCACTGAAAATGCTGCATTCACATGAGCAAAATCATCTTTTTCTTGAATGGATTATTGATCATGCATTAGACTGAGCTTTAGGCTACAAGGTTTCTATGGAAGCTTCGTTCCACAAAGAAATAAATAATTTCAGGTTACGTATCACAAACGTTTGAGTTATAAGTCAAATTTTTGAGAAAATAACTTAAATATTTAAGTTGGCGCTGTCATTAAGGAAGCTCTGAAGGTGCTACGTGAAAGCCACATGAATTACAAATGAATTTTTGTGTTGCTAGCTGAATCGCCTGGCATTGTTTTCTGCACAACTGCAATATGTTCATGTTTAATGTACACTGGTAGCTCAATGATGCTATCACTGTCCAATTTTGCGTGTGCATGTGTCTGTACCATCTGCCATCTGTTTCCAGGTAACAAGGAAAAGGTGTCATTCACTGAGCTTCTTGATTGGCAGAGCTAACTTGAAATTTAATCTTACTAACTCAAAGGTTTGAGAAAATAGCCTGCAATTTCTTCTGTCAGTAGTGGAAACAAAAGCTTCCATAGGTTTCACTGTCAGCCTGCTGTGACTTTGATGTTGGCATGTTAAGCAGCTTGTTCGCAGTGTTGTGTAAGGTTGTTTCTTTGAGCTGCATGGTATTTACCTGTGACTGATGTCACTCTCTTTGTTGATGTGGGGTACTGTCGTCAAATTCATACCATAGCTGCATCTCCTAAAAACCCCGGACAAGTTTGAATCCCGGTGACCTTGAGCTCGAGGTCAAGTTCAGAGATCAAATTTTCTGAAAATCTTGTGAATGTGATAACCCGAGAACAAGGTTACATAGGATTTTAAAACTGATACCACAGGTGTGTTTACCAGTATTTTTATATTTTACCTTTATAAGTAAGAGGTAAGAAATCTCTTTTATGAAAAGCGTGTTAGATAATTGTATGACTCACACCATTTCACCCCGCTGAAAGAACATCCCGTGTATACCGATGTGCAACACGATGCTGTGCAAGAGAAAGTGTGAGAAAGCTTACATGATGTCTAACTGTTCCCTCCTCTTCCCTTAATGCTGCTAAAAGAGGCAATCAAGTGTTTAAATGCTGCCATCGATATATACACAGACATGGTAAGATTTTTATAGTGTCTGATTGTGACTTGTAATTTTATTTTTTCCAAGACTGTACTAGAAGTCCCATCACCTGGATAACCGAAGGCCCTCATACACATCTGTGCTGTAGCAGGCTACCTCTGCCAGTATCATCATATCCACTGCCCATGTTGTGTTTATTGAATGTTGTTCTCCAATTTGCCCTTTTCTTGTTGTTTTTCTTCATGTTCCTTTAAAGAGGGTGATTTTTAAATGTCTTGTAGATGGAGCCCCACAGGCTGCTACTTAACCTCCCCTCTCAGCACTCAGAGTGGAACCTTTCATTGACTTGAGAGGCATCTGTCTGGATAGATCTAGTGTGTAATGATTTTTTCCCCCCTTTCTTTGTCCTTCAGGGAAGATTTACCATCGCAGCCAAACACCACATCAGTATTGCAGAGATCTACGAGTCTGAACTAGTTGATATTGAAAAGGTACCAACTACTACCAACTACTGTTAAAACTAATTATGGTGCAAATTTTCTTCAAGGGACATTGAAAATATAAATATAAGGGCTTTTTGTTGCTTTGTCTTCTGTAAAGGCGATTGCACATTATGAACAAGCAGCAGACTACTACAAAGGAGAAGAATCGAACAGGTACTGTCCCCTTTATTAGTATAAAATATTGGATTTTGTCAGTCGTTTTTTCTTTTTGTTTTTTGTTTTTTCAGCTCTGAATTCAGAAATTAAAGCAAAAAGTAATTTCAGGTTTCAGATATATGTGTGCACCCTCATCGAAGCTGTAAAGGTCTACAATAGTCGGCCACAACATTAAACCACCAGCCCAATATTAAATAAGTAACCTCACAACTTCAGCACAGCTCTAACCCATCAGGGCATGGACACAGGCTTCTGGAGATGTTCTCTAGTGTCTGGTGCTGGGATGCTGACAGGTTGAGAGTTAAATCCTTCTTGGATTGATGTCCAGCTGGATTGAGAACTAGCTGAGTTTAGAACAGGGATTTCAAACTCATCTTACATCGTATGTACATTAACTGCACATTTAATCCTTGAAATATCTTAATGCAAGAAAAAGAAGTGCAATCTCTCTAATATGTCCCAGTTCTTCTTCACAATAAGGAAGTGTGTCTGTAGTAATTGAAAGAAATCAGTCAGCATGACTCTTTGAGCTTCAATTGTGAGAAATTAATGTATAAAATAATAGAAAAAGCTATATTTTATTTATTTGTGTTTTTCATTTCTTTCAACTTATAAAAAAAGGTAACGTTTTGTCTTTTAATTGCTTATCTGTTACTTTATTACTGTAGTATGAATGGGTATGGGGGAGGTCTTTATTATTAGGAAACACTGTAAAATTTATGAAAGTACAGATAAAAGTTTAAAATCTATGCCCTCCTTTACATTTTCCAAAGATGTCCAGTTTTTGAGTCTTTGCCAGACCAATTCTGGCTCGTGGGCTTCACGTGTCACACCGCTGGTTTAGAAGATGGGTCGGTTGTTTTATCGTGAGCCACTAAAGGGATGTTGGTTGCTGCAGAAGGTATTGCAGCATCGACTCTATATAAGAAAATGGACATAGCTGTGAGACTTCGACCATCGGTTATGGGTTTGTTACATTTTTGCCGCTGCTATGTTAGTTTTATGGACAAAAAGGGTGGTGTGCTAAGTTACCAGCTAGTCCCAGCAAGCTTTGTTAGCAAGCTCCATTTAAACATTGTGCAGGTGCAACACACAGACAGATATCTTCTGATAAGTGCAAAGCAACATACTAATAAAATAGAGAACTAGAGGAACTGCAGTTTTTTCTTCCCCTTTAGCTGACATTACCAGCTGGTGCAGTAAGATTGTTAAGATACTTGTTTTTTGCATGAACATTCAAGCAAAACAAGATCAAGTGTTATTCACCTCCATCGGTCTGTGATTGTAATGTTGTGGCTGACTGGCGTTAAGCATTGATCACTCACATAGCTGTTTACTGAAGTCTTTGTTCAATAGTCCAATCCATTACACAAGTAGAAAGAGGATAGCCATTAAAGCAGGAACAGTATTAGTTTAAAAATATCAGCAGCTGTTAAATAATCTCTAACCAATAACAAATCTTATCCAGGTGGGCTGAACTGCACAAAACTGTGGCATTGGACGCACTCGTTATTAATAAATCAGCATTCGAAACTAATTTAGCATAGCGCTTTTTGAAAACTGTGCAACACTGGTTTCAAACAGCCCTCATGGTTATACAGGTTGCATTAGATTCACTGTGTGCTGTTTACACACTGTCCTTAGTTCCGCCAACAAGTGTCTGCTGAAAGTGGGAGCTTACTGCGCTCAGTTGGAGCAGTACCAGAAGGCTATCGAGATCTACGAGCAGGTGTGTCTACAGTGCTCTGCTTTGTATTTGTGCATGAGGTTCCTAACTCAGTTTTGACATTTCTGATAAATGTTGAATGATATGGATTTATATCCAGGTTGGAGCCAACACGATGGACAACCCGCTGCTGAAATACAGCGCCAAGGAGTATTTCTTCAAAGCCGCTCTTTGTCATTTCATCGTTGACGAGCTCAACGCTAAGGTGAGTTTACGCCTTCGTGAGTGACTCTCAGGATCTGGGATGATGAATTCTGGAAGAATTTTAACTTTGCCTCTCCGTAGATCGCTGTTGAGAAGTATGAGGAGATGTTCCCGGCTTTTTCCGACTCCAGAGAATGCAAGTTGTTGAAGGTAGCTGGATAGCGGCTTACTTTCTTCCCTTAATCTATTCAGTTTCTATGAGTGACCTACATCTCTTTGTTTTAACAGAAACTCCTTGAGGCTCACGAGGAGCAGAACAGCGATGCTTTCACAGAGGCAGTAAGTCTTGTATACACTGAAAACTCTTCTTCTTCTTTTTTAATAAGGCGTTTGGAGAGTGTAGGCGTCCGCTTGTGACTGTTTCAACTTGTAGTTTAGTTAGATTTTCATTCAAGGAAGCTGAAGGCTGGAACTCGGCAATTCTCCATGGACTTTGTATGTGAATGTGTTGCAAAGTGTAGTGTATAGTGCAGCCCGGTAATCATAACAGCTAAACTCATAAAAGACAGTTTAAAATTAACTCAGAGTCACAGAGCGAAAAGCGTCCTCGTGCCAGAAGTTTGAATAAACCAAGTGTAAACCTTTGGGGCTGAAAAATTAAGCCAATCCTGAAATAGATACTTGAGGTTGGTTCCAAAAATGAGTCGGTCCCCACGGACTCCCATATTAAAACGCATGACTGTACTGGAGGAATAACCATAATTACAGCCTGGTATAAAAATTGTTTTGGTCCCTGGGTTAATTTTACTGCTTTTTACAACTGTATAGAGGAATCTTTTTTAACCTTCCCTGTAAATTAATATTAAGGCTTAATTATAAGGGCTTCAGGCTTCAACTCACTGAGCTGACTTTTCAACCATGCAGCTGTCTGACCAATGTACAGTTTGTTGTGCAGTTTATGTAAGTGATATCCTAGTAGTTAGTTACTAAGCACTACTTAGCATGTAGCTGTGTTTGTGTAGCACATCCATACATTCTGTGGTTATAGTTTGCTAACTTCTTCCTGTTTAAAGGGAGTTTTTCCTTCCCGCTGTCGCCAAGTGCTTGCTCAAGTGGGGTCATTTGGTTGTTGGGGGTTTCTCGGTTTTATTGTAAGGTCTTTACTAGAGATGGCACGAAACCACTTTTTAATGTCCGATACCGATAAATTTGGATATCTGCCGATACAGATATGAATCTGATATAGTGTATTTTAGAATCAATAAAACTGTTTTTTTTTTATATATTTTGCTGCATTTTGTATAAGTTCATACTCAAGTTTTAAAAAATAAAACACTAAAGCTATTCTATTATACCTTAATGCAAAAAATACACTGCACCCAAAATATTTCATAGTTCAGCAATACTGATCAGTCTAATAAACTTAAACCTGCACCATCCTCTCTAGTCTGGTATTTTAAAGAGTACTTGGCGGAAATATTAAACAACCTAACTAATGGGATTGCCAACAAAAAAATATGGGGAACCACCCCCCACCCTCCGCCTCATGATGCTTAATCGATGTAATCAACTTTAATTTGATATATGTGTAAAACAAATGCACAGAAATCAATTATTTTTCTACAATAATTAAAAAGATTCAACATTTTTCTTCAACAGAATTTTCCCTGTTAATGCCCTACCTGCCCCCCTGGCAAAACTTTGCTAGACCCGCCCCTGCACAGTTACCAGCCGTCAGCTACGTAGAAAAGGATCCTGGTGTAGAAAGTAATATTAAATACATTCTAACAACAGCTTATCAAGCTTAAACGTGCTGCTGTTGTTTATCCGCTGGTTTCCTTTTTCTGGAGCAAAGTGGGCGATAAACAAACAAGAGAGACGGACTCGCGACAGAAAAGCCGATCGCCTGATCATTGATCAGTTTCATGATTGAAGTAGCAACAGGAGAGGGAGGGGGGGGAGAAGAAGAGGCAGTCGCTCCATATATCGGTTGTTAAGCTTAACGTGGGAATGCTTTAAAACATTTAGAGATGAACTTACACACTTGCTTTACTTCTCTGGGATAGTTTGTAGTTGTACAAATATGGTCAGGCAAGGCTTCAAAACAGGCATCCACAAACCAATAGGTAGGCACCATGGTTATTTTTGGAGTACAGCCTTTTACATAAAGGACCATCTAAAAAGGATCTTGTTTGTGAAAATGCACCACTTTTGATAGAGTGCTGGTGATGCAAAGCAGGTCATTCTAGTTGGAATCCTAATTTGAAGCAGGAAACACTTATTGTGTGTGCCCTTGTCTGCCTGATGCAGGTAAAGGAGTTTGACTCAATCTCACGTCTGGACCAGTGGCACACAACCCTCCTGCTGCGCATCAAAAAGACCATCCAGGGCGATGAAGGGGATCTGAAATGAAAGACACCTCGGGGTAGAAACGCAGCACGGAGGGAAAGTTTATCACGCATGCTTTCAAACACACAAACCAACACACACCCTTACACTCCCCTCACTGTGTATATAGGAGTGTCCACTGATGATTTTTCAATATTTCACTGCTCACTTGCTGTTCTTTCAGAGCACTGTCTTTGTTTCAGCGTGTCTGAATCTGGTCAGAATGTAAATCCTCTCGCCCTCACCTCTGTCTAGAGGATTGCTGCATACATTTTTCTCTTGAAATCTGTCCTGGGGGATTTCAGAGCAGTGTATTCTGTTTTGAAGTTAGTACTGATAAGAAATATTGCATGTTTTGTACAGTTATTGTTTACTAGTCAGATGCAGCTTCTTTCTTTCTTTTTTAAATCTAGTTTATTGTATATTTAAACAGATTATGTAATGTTTCTCATGCTTTGTATGAATCTAAAGAATGTACCATTATCTTAGCTTGTGTTGTTGAGATGGAAACAGAAAGATCTTAAAGCAAAATTCATTTATTACATCCACAAACTCTTATTTAGCTTCCATTTTATCACCACAGGGAGGGTAATGATATGCACTAAGTGTAGACTGTTATACATTTATAGGTAATTTTATTACTGCTGTTTATGATTTGTGAACTTAATGATACTTTGAATGTTTGAAGCTGCGATTTAGAGTTTGTACTGTTGAATGAAAAGCACTGACACAGATCTCCTTACTTCTTATACCCAGGGCTGTAATCCTGTGCTGATGAGCATCATTAGTCACTCATTATGTGCTGTAAACGTATCATAGAAGGTTTACTACTGCACTGTAAACCTTGCAAATGGCCAGTCGCTAAGCATGTCATTGTGTATAGTTCAGTGTTGTGTACTTTCACTATTGTTAGCCAGACCAAAGTGTTTACTAAAGGGTCAGTTGCCCCGTGTACCCAGCTTCTTCCAGGTGGGATAACAGTGGGCTGTGGATTTGATCAGTATGCTTGTGCAAATGGAAATTAATAAAGGCATTATATCCCATACTGTTGTTGCCTTTGGTGTTACCTCAAGCAGGTTAGCTTATCTTGAATAATATTTGTACTCTGGCCTCATCTGTCATGTGTGTGTCATCATGACAAAGTTTTACATGTAAATGATAGCATTTTGTTTTCTATTTAAAAAAAAAAAAAAAAAAAAGCTTAAACTGTAGTTTTTCTTATTCAAGGTTTTCTGTTAAATAGTTTTTTACCCCTCTGTTGTAAAAGGCTGATGTCGTCAGGCAGGCAAGTGGACACCGAACTTTGTGAATGCGATAACTCGAGATCAAGGCAACGTAGGATTTTCAAAATAACACCAAAAGTGTATCTAATAAAATCTCAGACCGGTTTTATTCTCAGTGACCTCAGGGTCAGAGGTTAAGTTTTCTGAAAATTTTGTGAATGCGATAACAAGAAGGTGACATATTTTTGAAATTGATGCCTTAGCTGTGCGTACTAGGAGGCTGAGGGACAATTTCAAACAGAGACAAGTGCCAGGATTTTGAAGGACTTAAGCAATTTTGTTCACAGTTAGATTAAATGATCAAAAGTTCGTTGCTGCTGTTTCACAGCTGCAGTATTTTATATGCAGAGCGTTTCTCTGTAATTAATACAAAAGTGTTGTAAAATATTCTAAACCATGCTTTTGAACATGTGTAATTGATTACAATCTTCACTTCATTTGTATTCACTGGGGTTTGTGTCAGATTAAACTTTAGCTTCACCTCTGTAACAGTGTGATATTGAAATGCCAAACAAAAAGTGCTAACGCTATTCCTGAAACACCAGAACTCAGATAATTATAATAGTGAAAAACTCAAAGAATACACATAAGGTAGCATGATTTGATTTGAGACAGCTAAAAACTCCCCAAAGCCAGTAAAATAAGCTATTTACATTCACCCCCTACACACATCTTATTTTGAGGTCTCAGTTTAGTCCTTTCTTGTTCTTCACTTTGGATACTGGCTGTTTTCTCCCACAATCATTCTCACCAATAACCACAGTCTGAATGTTGGGGTCCGGAGGTTCAGTATCTGAAGCGGCTTTAGAGTCTGAAACTGGAGCCAAAATAGTTTGCGAAGCTGCAGCTTCCAGTACAGATGATGTCGAAACTCCTGGGATCTGTGAGACTGATGCTAAAAACCCCTCAGAAACTGGAACTGAGAGAGTGGATACAGACAGAGAAGTAGAGGGCGCTTCAGAGGACAAGGGGACAGAGTGAGCCATGGACACTGGTAAAGGGAAGGGAACAGGGATGGCTGACCCATCTAAAGAAATGACACTGGTCCCTGTATTGTCAGTGGCTACGATGGGCTGGATCTGAGTCCCTGGTGTGACATCCGTGTGGATAACGGTGATCCCGCCGATAGTGCTGTGGCTGACCAGAGCGATGGCTCCGTGACTGGTCAGCCACTCAGCAGGAACACTGACTGGCTCAGATGGAATCACAATGGAGTCGGTGTGGGTTTTACCACCAGCATCAGGAGCATCGCCAGCATCAGGAGCATCGCCAGCAGCAGTTGTAGCACTTTTCCTGGGCGTGCTCTTATGCTCTCCTGGTCCTGCTTCTTCTGTCTTTATCTTAGTAGGAGATCTGGGCTTCTTTTCCTCCACATTTCCCTCCAGCACCACCAGGTATGTCTTCCACGGAGCATCTGAGTCATGAATCTGAAGGTCAAAGAATCCGATGTTATTTCTGCAGCAGTCAGTGCAGGCTTCTTTCTTTTTTCTGTTTTTTAAGATCTACAATCACTATACAAAAAAATCCAAAAATCATCAGCTTATGTGTCTTTTTTTCTAAATACGGGAACTTCAGCTCCTGCCACAATACAAGTTAAACAAACTCTGTACCCGTGTAGGTGAAACTACTTTTTCTAAGAAGTATTGCTCACCGTAGTGTGCCTGCGTAGGGTGGACTTGTCTGTAAATGTGCGTTTGCAGAGGCCGCACATGTAGGGCTTCTCTCCTGTGTGAATACGCTGATGCCTCTGCAGTGCGTTGAGCTGAGTGAACTGTTTGTCACAGTCTTTACAGCTGTACGGACGCTCGCCTGACAACCACCAAAGAAACAAGAAAATATCAAAAAATATTGAGGAAGAGATTAATGAAAAATCACCTATAAATTCAATGTAATATAACTATTAAATGAAAAACGACATCTACATTTCACCTGTATGTATTTTTAAATGCTGGTGGAGAGAGTTCCTCTGAGCGAAGCCTCTACCGCAAGTTTCACACTTATATGGTCTGGAGCCTGTGTGGATGTTTGAGTGGTGTCTCAGGTATTCTTTAGATGCAAAGCTTTTCCCACAGGCTTCGCACATGAATGGCTTCTCTCCTAACACGAGAGAACAAAAAGTTATGGTCTTGTATGTGTAGATAGTTTTGTTTTTAGTGTGCTCACACTTCAGGACTTTTTCTTTAAGAAATACTGTTTGTGGAGATAGACCAAAAAAATAATCTCCAATGAGCTTTAAGGGAGAAACTATAGGCGCAGAGGATAAAAACTGTAACACATCCCAACGAAGCATCCTCAGGTGATTAGCTGTTTCAAGATATTTTAATGAGGGTATTTTTTAAAAACCTAACACTTCATGAATCAGAAAACAGCCATTAATGCTAATGCCAGGTGCTGCTAATCAAATGTACTTAATTCGCTGATCATCCGCAAGCGTGAGCACGTCTATAAAAGCAGATGTTTTGGTAGTTTGCTGGTCTGGATGTGCAAACAAACTGAACTCAAACTCAAATCGTGCAATGCTCAGATGCAATGCAAAAAACCCAGGATGTTAAATTTTAAAGTTTATTGGGCACTACGAGGAAAAAAAAAAAAGAACAGGACAGCACAACTTAGGTTTGGAAAGTTGGATCTTACCAAACCACGAGACTTTTGGGACAATTTCCTTTGGACAGACCAGGTGACAAATTGAGATATTTGGCCATAATGCACAGTGGCACATTTGGCAAAAAACAAACAAACAATACTGACTTTCCAGCCCGATGGTGGAGGAGTGATGTTTTGCAATCACAGGACCTTGACAACTTGCAGTCATTCAGTTGACCTCCTCTGTATGCCAAAGTATTCTAGAGTCAAATGTGAGGCCATCTGTCTGACAGATAACAGCTGGCTGAAAATGGGTCATGCAGGACAGGATAACGATGCCAGGCACAGCAGCAAATCTCCAACAGAATGACTTTAAATTAAAAGAATCAAGTTGCTGCAATGGCCCCAAGTCCAGACCTCAACCTGACGCAAATGCTGTGGTAGGAGTGTACAAGAGCTGTGCATAAATAAATGCCAGCAAATTTCAATGAACTGAAACAACACTGCAAAGAAGAGAGGGCCAAAATTCCTCCACAACACAATGAAAGACAGATAAAGCCACGCAGAGCTCAATTCCTTCAAGGTATTGCCGCTAAAGATGGCTTACAAGCTACTCAATCATGGGGTGTATTTAGTTTTTAACATACTGCATAAAGTCATGTGAAAACTTTCTTTTTCTTTTCTTCCCACAGGTCTGTAATGCCAAAAATGACCAAAGCACAGAAATGTAAAGAAATGACAAGATGAAACATGCTCTTGATGACAATGCTCAAATCTGATTAATTATTAATGTTCAATTATGGTTTTACCTGTGTGCGATCTCTTATGGTAGGCCAGCATGTGCTTCTGAGTGAACCGTGCATCACACTCATCACATGCAAATGGCTTCTCTCCTGTGTGAGTCCTACACATGTGTAAACACACAGGTTTAAACCTCATCATCTGCTTACACATACACTACATAAACATGTAGGATGCACCAAACACACAGAACTGCCATTAAAAAAACAGTCCAGTTGTTCTTTGACGGTAAAGTAACATAGGAGGCTCTCGTGCCTGATCTCCAATTGATGGCAGCACCTTCAGCCTGATATTCCAGCTGTTTCTGGTGAAAGTAGTCTATATATAAAGATGCCTGGTCTGAGCTATTAATTTAGCATACTGTTCTCCAGGAAGGCTGAAGGTGATGCATTTCATGACTAAGTAGCGGGATGCTAATATCAAAGGATTCACTATAAAGAGAATAACTCAAATGACCCCCTTAATACTCTCCCAAGATTAAAAGCTTTCGGTCAATTTCTTGCTTTTGCAGGCCCACCCCTACCCCGAGGCTTTATTTAACCACCTCCGTACCTGCGGTGCATCTTGAGGGCAGAGTTCTGGGTAAATCTGGCCCTGCAGTCAGTACACTCATAGGGTTTTGTGCCTGTGTGTGTCCTCTCGTGCAACAACAGGGCAGTTTTGGAGCTGAGTGATTTCCCGCAGTCAGGACAGATGTGTCGCAGATTGCGTTCATGCACCTAAGCAGCCGTGACAGAAACTCCACATAAAAAAATGTGACTCTCACAGAAATTGGATTATTACAAATTTAATACTTTTTATCATTAAAATAACATTAATATATGGCTGTTAGAAATTCTACCGGTCCTCACCTGTCTTTGATGGCGGACGACATCCTTCTTTCGCTTAAAGGTCTTGTTGCAGGATTCGCAGACAAAGAGCCTCTCGTTACTGTGAACGTGCTTTTCGTGGATCTTCAGATTGCTGCGGTTTGCAAAGGTCTGCGAGCAGGTCTCACAGCGATAAACCACATCTGCTTTCACGCCATGGTACGTACTCACCAAGACACCAACAAGTTGCAGCATTATTTAAAAATATATACCATGTACATTATGATATAATGCACATACTGTACTGTACGTTGCAGTGCATAATTCCAGCTATATTAGAGCTAAAGCATTATTATCATGTTACCTGATATGCTTTAAGTAGCTCTTCTCATAGTGGAAAGTCCGCTGGCACTTGTTGCACTGGAACTGGGCCTTGGATGATTGTTTTAAAGTCTGCTTGGATTGTTCCTCCTCATCCTCCTCCTCCTCTCCGGGTGGTAAAAACAACGGGTCTTCAGAATCCTTACTCTGCGCATCGTCCTCACATTCCCAGTCATCCCCATCAGAGGCAGGGTCTCCCAGTGAACACTCGTCTTCTTTGGCTTTTTCTTTCTCTGGCTCAGCTTTATCTTCAGTCCTGCTCCCATCCTCCTCTCCATCTTTATCAATAGTTTGATTTTTGATGTTTAAAGGCACTATTTTAGTACAAACGCCTCTCTGTTGCACCTTACTGCCAGACGGTTTCACCTGTAGCTTTCTTCCCCGCCTTTTTTCATCCCTCACTGTTTTCTTTGCCTTGAATCTTTTTGAAGTGACTTCTGTCACCAGCCTATGTGGAGACAGCTGCCGCTTAACCAGCAAGCTTCTACGATGCCTCTTCCCGTTTGCCTTTTCTTCCTTTTGAGCACCATGCACATCATCTGGAGCCACAACTTTTGAGCTTTTCTTTGTGGGCTTTTGTATCATTTCTGCGCTTATGGCTTCGCCGCAAACCTTCAGCAGATCATCACAGTCCAAAAACTCTGCCGCTGCTTGAACACTACCTATCTTGTCTCTGGCAACTTCAACTTTACCGGTGTACACAAATTCCAGAAATGCAGAGAAATCCTCCGAGTGCATATTTGAGAGAGACAGTTTATCACGAGATGCGTCCGGAGACAGCAGAATTTTCTTGAAGTAGCCACTGGATGCAGCAAGCATCACCTGGTGGGCATGAAACTCCTCCACATCTCCCTCATAGTCCACCTGCACGGTGACGTCACTCAGCTGACCTTGCAGCCTCAGGTCATGCAGAGAAGCCAGAATGTGCTCATGATGCGAGCCTGAGGTAAGCTGGACCGCTTTGCTCCCCATAGTTCACTCGGGCACCTGAGAAAAACATGAGCTGTAATTGGCTGGGTTTGTTACTCAGCACTGACATTTGTGTATGTGCTATGAAAAGACTATACCGGCTTAAATCTACATTAGCTTGAGCCATCGTTAGAAGAGGCTAACTTTACAGCAGTTAAAGTGACATTTAGTCTATTAGGAAATGAGATGAACACAATAATAGGGAATTGGCAGTTAATAATTAACTAGAGGGCAGTAAATGCTCAGCGAGTTCCTTAAAATGACCCCGATGTCAGAAAAACTTACATATAATTACTTAAAGTGGTTTAAATGTAACACGTTTGTGGTTTTGTCTCGATACCACTCACTGACAGCAAATGCTAACAGCAGCGTCACATGCACTGTGGCAAACAAGCTAGGTTAGCTACAAAAAAATTAGCACTTCGTATGTAACTAATGTGTGTTTCTTTGGTAACACAACATCGTAGCACGACACGCTGCACGCAGTGTAGCAGCCAGCAATATACACAGCGAAACGAAGCAAGTTTTCTTACCGTAAACTCGGTAAAATGGCAGCCCTTCAGAAATGCTCTACTCGGCGGAGAGCACTTCCTGGAACAAGTCACTCACGAAAACGGCACTTGTCTCTTTACTTTGCCGACATCCGGTGCCGTTTAGACTGATTTGGGATCAGTCTTTATTTTGCAGTCGCGTTTAAAATCGTAATTTGCTGAGTACAGCTGCTGTTTCTGGGTCGTTTTGTGTCGGGTTATTGACTATAAGCGCAGGACCTTATCTAAAACTAGACGGTGTTCGAACGTTTGTTCACCCGTGACTACTGTTGTGCTAATTTAGCTAGATAGCACTTTATATCGGTTTACCTTTGCGCCAAAATACTGTCCATTTGCCTAATCAATAGGATACTGCAGTCTTCATGCTACTGCAACTGCCTTTATTTTGTGTGAAATAAACTGCTTACAGAACAATGACAGCCAAGTCCCCGTGTTACCGTAACTCTTAATCGCTATAGAAGATAATGCTTATGAAAACATTACTCCTAGCACCCACATGGTGGCAGCATGGCACAGTAGGACAGCAACGCGCTATACACCGCTTGTGTTGGGTTAAAAAACACTTTGTGTTTATGCATTATGTACAGTCTGCAGTCTTTTAGGGCTGGACAGTTTTCAGGAGTGCCTGTAATTTATAATGTAGCTCGCTTTCTGGTCGCTAGTATCACGTGGCAGCCTTCTTTGATGTCAAATAATTTCCCTGTATAATATCATGGACTGTATATAGTGTAATAGTTTAGTGCTGCAGAGGGAATACCAGTACCGAGGTAAAACAGGCCAGCATGCTGAAGGACTTAAGCTAATTCATTTACAGTCAGACCAAACATATATCATCTGCAGGGTTGCAAAATGCTGCCATTCCAAAGGTGTATGGAAACCTACTTGAGGATTCACTGGGGTGCTGTTCTGCAGCTGCCAAGGTTTTTTTTTCCTTCCAGAGGAAATCCATTACATTTGTCTTAATGAATTCTGCAAGCTAGCAATCTCTCTGTTCCGGTGACTCATGCTGCTCTCTGTGTGCAGCGCTGTGGAGGCTTTAGCTCTGACCTGGAACACTGTGTTCACCTGGTCCTGGTTGCTTTCCTACTATATATACTATATTCTACAGATCGCCGTTTTCATACAACAGGTCCTTACAATACACAAAACATCTGCATTTGTGATAATCTGCAACTGCAGGCTGATGGGAATTAAAGGTATTTGCATAGATATTAATATTGTGTAAAGTATTAGCATGGGCGGGGGGGGGCGGGGGAGAGTTTAATGAGAAACTGATTACTTTGTGGAAAATAATGAGAAGACATATATGCATTTTACACTTTGAGCTTGCGAGCACATTTGTTGTTTAAGGCTTATCTAAATGAAGGTTTCAGTCAGCCTAGAAGACCTATATAAATGTTTTCTGTTTATAGAAGCCGCTTTACAAAAATGATAAAAGAATAGCTTAAGCAATCGTGGTGGTTATGTCTAAGTCGCACTATCATTGTTCCTGTGTAGCACAGTAAAGAGTTAAGCAGATTCTGGTTTGTGGTATAGTCAAGGGTAAATATGAAGGGCACTTCAGTATTTGTGGTTTATGATGTGACAGGAGGCTTTGTCAGAATGAAGACTGGGTAGAAAAATAGATGAACTGTTTCTACATGTCATCAGTGGTTGACATCTGTAATCAAGAGGATGAACACATGCTGCATCGCTGAAATAACAAAAGGTCAAACAGTCATTGCAAAAACAAGACTATCTGATCTACTTTCAGCTGATACTGGTTGACTTTTTACTCCAGTGCAGTTTGTGTTATTCAGTCAAGGTGTCAGATGTTGCTAGACTATGGCATGCCTAGTAGCCAGGGGTTCTTCCAGTAACGAATTAAATTCCCACATTAGGTTGCCAGAGAAGAAGGTGACGTGCAAAAGCCTGCTGAAAGGTGATGGGCTCAGCAAACAAAACACTGCGCCGACTTTTGGGCTGTGTTTGTTCTGCTATGGGCAGACTCCTCCACACGACTGAAAATACCAGTGCTGACATTCCACAGCGCACAAACAACACGACAAAATGTGCACTGTGTGAGTGAAAAAGCAAAAGTGAGAGCCAAGGCAGATTTAATTTGAGGCTACAGAGTGCGCACACACTGTAAAAAAAAAGAAAAGAAAAAACACAACAGTAGAATTCAGGGAGTTGGATTGTGATGGTTATGTTTGGGCTAGGCTTGTGTGCTGGACTGTACAAACACTTTAATTTGGATGCTGTGAAGGGTAAGCCAGTTTGTGTCCTTGCAGGACCTCTGCAGATCTTTAGTGGGGTTTGTTGACTCAGAATCCCAGCACATGAATTGAACCAGTGATGGTAAACAGCCGAACATTACATGGAAGTGCGGACAGTGGTGGTCCAAGAATAACCGCAGAATTCTTTTTGTGCTTGCCCATATTTACCACAAAGCTGATGCCAGACCAACACAAACCGGTCCAACTCAGTATTCTGTGGTGTCTTTCCCTTCCCCTCCAGTCAGTGAACTCTGCAAACTAAAAACATACTTCTTTAATTAAGATACCAATGCTTTTTTGTCAATGGCTTGTTCCTACTTTGTGCACTTTCTTGATTTTATGAAAATTTGCAGAGCTGTTTCACTTGTTTTAGTAAATGAGCGCAACTCTTCCACCGGCAGTTATGTAAGTAAGAATCTGGTCAGGATTCAAATACTGTACATGTTTGTGCAGTCGTGTCAAGGCCAAGGTTGCTTTGCCAGGATACACACAGCAGTCCAGGCCTGTCTATGGTACTCTCGTCTAACACTTCAACCCAACACCCTTCTCCTTTTTCCCTTTTCTTTTCCTTTTTTTGACTGGCTGGACGCCAGACCACATTTAGCTAGTCCAGAATATCACTGGAACCTCTAAAACCACAATGTACCATCAAGACATATGAGACCAATGATTCACAAAAATTGCAGAAGACTGTCCATGCCATAATGAGGAAATGTGATACTTTTTGTTTTTGTTTTTTTGGTCATGAGTGCTGAGACTTAAGGTTTATGTAGAAGGCCAGATAGGCTCATACGATAGCAAAAAAATGCTCATTCCTTAGTCATACTTGTACCGTGGCTCCAGGCATGGCATTGTCTATAGTATGAGGATCTCAAATGTGTTTGATGGCTTTCAGTAAAATTGGCACAGATATCCATTGTGCCCAGCCGATGAATCCACTCTTAATACCATCCAAACTTAGGTAGGTTTAATAGTAGATTTTTAGCCAATAGGAGATTAATATACTGCCAGACTGTTAGTGCTAGCTACCTATACACATTACAGGGGATTTATAATTCTGTGTTAATCTGCATAATAACCCTTTTGAAACCCTATGCTGTAACATGCATAGCCTGACTGCAGTAACTACATCACCATCACTGCGCAGACAGTGGCTTCAGTCATTTGCTACATTGTATTACAATTAAATATTGCACGTGTTCTGGGGTTTATTGTTATTTATTTATTACGTGTTAAGGTATTTAAGTCTATTTAGCATTTGTTGCCAGATGCTTGACAAGTTAACATCAGCCAGCAAAATAACAGTAATCCTTTTGCAATTGTCTGATAAGCGCAGTACTTCTTCAGTTTGTGACAAAAGTTACCTGTCAAAATTTACAAACTAATCAAGTAAGTATGCTCTTGTACATAGTGTACTACATGAAAAAAAATTAAACCCTGCTCATCATTTAGGGGCACATTACCATGCCAGCGTTTAGCCATATCCAATCCCTCAATAAGCAACAAGGTTCGTTCCAAGATCCTCAATGCGGTGTACTGTAACAAACAACGTTAAGTTTCTGAAATACAGCGCAAAAGGAATCGTGCCTGTCCTCTCCCATTCAAATAGGCTCCATTTCACCAAACAGAGATGTTTTTCTTCTTGCGCCTGCCTGGTTTGGAAAATACTTTCCTTTCATTGATGAAAAGATATACAGCATTCAGAGATGAAATTACTTTCCAAATGGCCTCTGACTCACCATCTCTATTCCCAGTACTCTCTCAGCTCCCCCCTCCTCACCCACTCTCCACCTTACTTGTCCTTGTGAATGTTCTATCTATTGTAACTGTATACAGCACTTAGCACTTCAGACGGCAGACAAACCAGCTCAAGGACAACTGCCCACTCTTACGATGTTCATAAATAGACTATTTGCCCAGGCTTACCAATCACGTTACCCACAGAGCCTGTGTGGGTGCTTGTGGACATTGTGTAGCTTGTACCGAAATAGACCTCCGCTGCTGCGTGAGGGTGCAATCAGGCCTTCAGCTTGCAGTGTGAGAGACCAGTTTGCACAGAAAAAAGCTTTGTTGTGTCGTTGAAAATTAACAATAATGACTCACACAGTCTATCCCTTTTATAATGTGCGATTTTATTATCCGTTTGCGATCTGCGGCGCCTCAAAACAGGTGCTATCACCTCCGCAGAATTTTTTCCAGAATGCAACACTCCCCGACTGTGTGGGCCACAACCGTCAGCACATTCCTGGAGAGCTGGATCCCCAGAAGCAACAATTCCTCCTTCCTCTCTTCCCTCCCTTCCTTCCTGCCGCCCTGGTGTCTTCTACTTTGCTTCCATGGATTGCATCACTCGTCTGCCTCCTGGCCTCCTCTGCTCAGACCCTTTAATCACATATGGCACGCACACAAGTAAATGTGTGCGTGGCACAGACACACACACACAAATGTGAACACACAAACTGTGGGCAGAAGGAACCCTCGTCAGTCCTCATACTGGTTTTGAGGCTTCAGTTGGAATTTTATGGTTGGTTTGAGCAGAGGATTCTGGAGGTTTTCCAGCTGCCCTGCAAAGTCTCCTCTCCCCGCTTTCGCTCCCTCCATCTCTTTGTTCCTTTCCTTCAGCTTTCCTCTCTTTTTCTTTTCCTCCCCTCTTTCCTCTCCCCACCCTCCCAGCTTTACCCACTCGCCCTCAAGGTCAGAAATATCCTGTGGTTTCGGTTTGATCCCCTTGGATATGCTTTTGCTCTCTCCCTCTCTCTGCCTTTTCCTTCTTTTTTGTCTTGCTTGTGCGCACTCTCACACATGCACACACGCACACTTACTGTAAGCATACTGCATTACTCTAAGCATTCCCATGCAGGAAACACATGTTGGGATAAGCACTGGCAGTTCTGTGTGCCTTGCAACACACACAGTCCATCTCATCAGGGGTCAGCAGGCTATCCGGCATGTAACATTCAGGAAGGAAACAATGTCGTAGTCTCCTATTGCTCCGGGCTGAAGTATTTGCCACCGAAGACCTTATCCATATTAAATCTGTTGATTCATTGACAGTGAAATAATGAGCAATCCTCAACTTCCTCACATGAAGCCACGGTCAGTGTACTGCTCCAGCCCCAGCCAGGTTAACCCTGCTCTTCTGGGTTCACCTATTCTCTGAGTTGTGCAACATGGCAAAAGTCCAGCACTTGTGAAATAACAAGGGCCTTGGCTGACTGAAAGAACGGCAGTTCAAACAGTCATCGTATCCGCCAGTTAATGGAGGAAAACAGTCTTGCCCAATTAACCTGATCCCAAGTCTCTCGTGTGTACGCCTCAGTCGTAGTTCCACAAATGTTCAGCTAACGGTTTTCTACCAGAAAAGGATGAGATCATGTCCATAAATCCTTCCTCTTCTTTGTTAAAGTTATTTTTTAAATTCAAAAACAGTCCTCCAACTTTGAAGTTAAATGCTGAACCCAGCCGCCAACAGTTTTCAGTTAAGAGTGACGTAGATCACCTACATTTTTATGGAACTTGTATTCATCCAATGATTTTCAAAGTCAACATGACATATAGTTAAAAGATAGTGGAAAATTAAAACAATTGTGTACTTTGTGCAAAATGATAGCAGCCCTTGCAGATCCAGTTTGTTGAAGTAATCTGAAGACGATTCACGTCAGACTTCCTAAATCACTGTTAAATAGGGTTAAAAAGCAGTGAGGGTGATAGTTTTTCAGTCCACAGGCTATGATTGTCCATGTGGGAACTTTGTTATTTTTTACTTGGCTTTCCTTTGTTTTCTCTTCTATTTCTGCTTTTGTATTTAGGCACTACAGGTTAGCATAGGGCAGCAAAACCTGCTTGGTTATGTTGTAGATAAAGATTTCAAAACTTGAATCCTGCACACTGAAAATGTTCTCAACACAAGGACACCTTGTGTTCTCCAGCTAAAGGGACAGTTTGTGAGGCCTTGGGAAACGGATATTGTTTTGGACTCCTTCAGCATCTTTTCATGTCTTCTACATTCTGACTCATCATGACCACTTTGCGCATACTTGTGCCTCCTTGCGTGCTGGACGATCTGTGTCTGTCCCTGAGCTGAGTCTACTACAGTACTTGCCGGGACAGGAGCTTTGAAAGGCATTGTTGTTTCAGACTGATGCTTTAACAGTGAAGAGGGGAGACTCTCCCAGTAAAATAAACCACAAATACTTTTCGGGAAACGCTGCACCCTGCTGCTCAGTTTCAGCTTGTTGACACAACTGCTCGGGGCAGATTGTTTTTCAAATATGCAACCGGTCGTCAAATATACAGTGTCAAATTAATTTCAGGGTAACCTCTGAAAGATCTCTGTTCACAATATTAAATTTGTCCATTTTCTTTGGGTGGCTTCCCAGAAGCAGGCGAGACCACAGACACGAAAACCTATGTGAGATGACGCCCAACCATACGGCCAAACTGTCCAATCTATAGTGTGCATGCAGACGTACACTACTGTGGCAAGGCTGATTTAAAAATCATTTCCTTTGTAGCTTGTTAGTTCCTCATAACCTCTTGTTATAAGTATACTGTTACCACATGCTCTTTGTTGTTTTCTACGTGAATCAGGCTTTAGTGAGAGGATGGTTTCATTAAAGTGAAACAGTATCTTATACTGAATATTTACTGAAAAATTCCCAAACACCCAGGCTGTTAAAGTGAGATTTCGAATGCTGACCTATTCCCTTTTGACTCTTTGCGGATCACCACGAAATCCCGATAATCCCAAGGAACACAGCTTTGCTTTAAGAGCCACCATTTTCTTTCAGTATGAACCCTTTTATCCCTCCACATCCTTTTGAAAATGTCCAAAAATGGAGAGGAGAGAGGAAAAAGAGGCACGAGGGGGGGAGGGAAGGGATCTGACAGGCTGTTCCAGCAACGAGACCCATGACTGACACATTTACTGTGGAACAGGACAAGTATATGAATGTGTGAGCGAGACAGAGAAAGACACACATGCACAGAAACTGAAATGTTAGCAGATAGTATCTCTTTTTGTCAGCTGAGTGTGGTCACAAGACCAAAGCTCCACTTCACTAATTTCATTCCCTCCTGGCTGGGTAGGAATTCTGCAGAGACATCTCAGCAGGACCTTTTTTCTGTTTCCTTTAAATCCTCACTACAGACACAGATTTGTCACTTTTTTTTCCAAAATAAGATCTCATTTGATCTCCTGCCATCTAAATGGCCTTCCGTCTGAGGCAACTGTCACTGTTTATCCACATTATGAAGATAACGGGGCCATCTTCTGTGGTTTGGGGGTGTCAGATGAGTTGAGTGTGGAGGAGCTTGTCAGAGGAGAGGAGAATGATTCATTGTGTTGCTCTATAATTGAGTGATCCAGCATTCATCGTGGGCATGATGGTGAGATCATCCCTCACTATTAGACGTGCAGGATTCGGTGCAGAACTGCAGGACAGCAGCTTTGAGAACAGAAAGGACTGTTCTGCTGGTTCTGCCTGTCTTTCCTCCAAAGTGCAAACTGTTAATGCTCTTCTCTGTTGCGTTAGGCCTTCATTTATTTCACTACAGTGCAAAAGCCATTAGAAGCAATTTAAGCATACCAGTGAAATGTTTCCCATCTTGAATCCATGTTGCATTCAGGGACATGCAGACATTTAGGACTAGCCTTTTTGGAAATATTCGTCTGGCATCTCGGTTTGGTTTGTAACCAAAATAGAAGTCTCCACACCTTGACTGTGCACATCAGCTGTCCAAAAATGAACCCCTTTGAAAGAGATTTGAAATCATACACATTACATATCTAAAGAGGTACTTGCAAAGTTTAGGGAATTTTATGAGGGAAAGTATGAATCCAGCTGCAAAGACGCTGTATTTCCAACCAAACAGACCCTTGTTTCCGATGCAGGTTCAATCTTATTAATTTGTAGTATTAACTCACATTAAGACTACACATTAATTGTAATAATTTAATAAGGAAGGGTTAGGAACCCTTTCTAACCCTAACACCTAACCTTTAGGATTAGGATTAGGGGTTAGGGTTAGGAAGTGTTAAACCACAACAGTCTTTGCGATCTCACCAGTCTCATTTGTTAGAGTGGACAGGACTGAAGAAAATATGGAGGTGTTTTTCCAATATGATTAGGATGAGATATTTTATTGTTATTTTCCAGAATAGCTGAAGTGGGGTAAACTTTAATGTTCTATGCTTCAAGGAAAAAGGACGTGCTTTTTATTCCATTTATTGACAAATTCAGCACTAAATTAGCCAAGTTCACCCATACAAATGAAGCAGTTGTGTCGCTAATCTCATCTGCACTTTACTTATGCAAACAGCTACAAGCGAAGACTTCAACATAGTTTAATTACAATGCAACATATGCATAGTTATTCCTTTTTTGTCTTTTTGACAAGTAATAGCGCAATTTGACCGTGGGGTTATTTTGGTTCCATTTTGATCAAATATGAACCCGGTATAAAGCTATCCTGTGTGACAGTGAGGGTGCAGGCAAACCATTTTTAGCAAAGCGAGTGCAGAGAGGTGTTGGCAAGGTCCTTTGTGAGAGATGGAAAGTAAGAGAGGGTGCTTGACCTCCCTTAAGAAGCCATCTGTATAGTGTGCTCACAGCACAGTTCAGTACAGGCTGTCCTGAATGTTAACAGCGCAGCACTGGTACTTTCTGAGATTCATAGATTAGCTGCCCACACTTAGATAATAACTGCTTTTACTGCTTGTTGATATTTTGTGGATCATGTGAGATTTGCCTTCATCTCTGTCCTTTGCCTCGTTTTGCAAAAAAATGTCTTTCGCCGAGATGATAAAGTTGGAGACTGTTGACGTAACCAACAGTTACACTTCATTAGTTGATACGGTGCTATCATGCCACTGTGCATACAAGTGTGTGTGTGTTTGTGTGTTTGTAGAGCAGTGGCAGGAGGAGTGTGTGGAGGTCACCTTGACTTTGCCACTGCAGAGCATATCAGTAAGTTAGAGAAGGCAATCTTTTTCACATTTGTCTAGCGAGTCTCACATCGAAGCACAAAGAAGCAATTTACCTTCTCAGCACTGCACAAAGTAAATACACGAGCTGCAGTCATAACCTCGCCTCCTCCTTCTCCCGCCTTCGCCCCGCTCGGCGTGCACGAGTGATAAAACGCACAGGGAGGAAACAGAGACTGCTAGGTACACAGGTAAATGGACAAAATGATCCAGTTTGCCTCATTAGAGAAAAAACATTATGTTCCCGGGTACACTAGCGCACCAAGGTTGTCATGGAAACCAAGCAGCTTTGTCACAGAGTGTTTCCGTGGGGTTCTTGTCTCTCCACATTTGCTCTTCATCAGGGACACTCAGATCACTGATATTCTACACCACAAGGCTATGACTCATACACATCATCTTTGCATCTGGAACAAAAAGGGGTGGGGGAAAAACAATACACACACACACACACACACACACACTAGATAGGCCAGGCAACACATACGTACTTACACTCCTACATCCACTGCAAATCTGTGTTAATTATATGCATATATTATATGC
Source organism: Copadichromis virginalis (assembly GCF_057382275.1). Lineage (NCBI taxonomy): Eukaryota > Metazoa > Chordata > Actinopteri > Cichliformes > Cichlidae > Copadichromis > Copadichromis virginalis. Next base: position 4,185,459 of record NC_140632.1, on the reverse strand, counting down.
ATACTTGCACAGAATAATCTTCCGTTTTTCACCAACTACAGAACGTGCATGACACTTTTAAGGTGCCTTTTTCAGACCATGACAGATGTGCACCGCACTGAGTAGTCCTCCTTTCTGAGTGGTTATGTTGGCGCCTGCCTTTGTGATCTGACTGGTTCACCTCATTATATATCAGGTAGATTATGGGCTTTAATCGGCCTTTAGTCTGTCCGATCAGCTGATGTGCTCAGTGCGTTTCCTGCTTATCTAGGCCACCAGATGTCAAAATCGGGGGCCTTATGGAAAACCAGAGCAGCATCCCGAGTACCAGGAGAGAGAGAGAGAAGAGATGACTGATGTGGAAGGGAATGCCAAACTTTGTAACGGGAACCAAATCTGCAGAGGGAGTTTTGAGAGATACATGTGTTTGCCAGAGATTTTTCAGGTGCACCAGGTGATTTTCATTTGAGTTGAAGATAGCAAGGCCAGTGCAAGACACACACACACAAGTACACATGCACACCCTGGGGTGCAAGGTAGAACAAAGTGATGAGTGACCCACTGTCTCATCGCTCTCCTGCCATTGCCTACAGCTGTTTCATCAAAGTCTCACTTCTGGCAGCCCCTCATGTGCCTGCCTGACACGCTTACTTGCACACGCATAGACACACATACACTTGTCTTGTAGCCATTTATCTCTCCTGCCAGCTTGATCTGGCTGCTTATCTCTTCAATCTTTTCCTAACTTGGATGGACACACATATACACACACACCATCCACCCCCTCTTCATCTCTATTCCCCCACCGTCCCACCACCCTTTTTTTCCTCTCTCTTCCCTACTTTACACTGGCATTAGCTACATATGGCTTAACACATTATACATTTCACATATGGATCTGTGGACGGAGGATAAAAACATGTCTAAAACATTTGATGTGGATTCTGTGTCATGGTGAAAGTCTTTTATCATTACAATCCCTCTACTGCAGCTTGCTCCGCTCATTACTCCGCCTCCTCGGTTACAGAGTGTGTGTTTTCAGTAGTAACGATTCTCAGAGACTTCACATGCGAGCAGCACAGAGTCAAATCTCTTCAGATTCTGATTTATTAGCTCCAAACAGAGTTAACAGTACAATGAAAAGTGCTGGACCAGAAAGGTAGCACAGCTCAGTAATAAAAGCACTCATCGAATAAAAAACAATTTAGCTTTTTTTAAAAAGCTAAATATTAAATGTAGGTAGGATGCAATATAAATGTGCACATGTATGAAACGGGATTTTATGTATAAAAGCATATGCAGCAGTTGCGTGAGGAGTGCAATAAACAATGCAGTAAGAGTCAGTATCTGCAATGGATATGCGAATTGAGCAGCCTGACAGCCTGGTGCTAAAAATTGTCCTTAAGTATAGTGACACGAGTGAGCCACATGCATCAGACAGCAGCAAGGACAGCCGTGTACGTGCTGGGAGTCTGGTGCCGATCTTTAACATGGAAACTGTGACGAGACAGTTGCCCTCATTCAGAAATAGCTGTTCCAAAAATTCGGATGACTAGTTTAAGATATGGATTCATTATGAAACATCAGCTCGATATTCAAGAGAAGACCTACTGTCCAGATAAGGCAGAGCATTGTTTTAGTATTTCTACCAGCACTAAGTAGCTGGGCAGCCCTTGAGACCTGTCGTAAAGCCCAAACAAACAGCTCCAAAAAGAAGACAGATCACTGTGATCTAAAAGGCTCTATCAGGCTTGACTGTTCTCAGCCTTCCCCACAAGAGTGAAGCCTCACCAAATACAGAGGTCAACTCTTTAAAAATCCATTACAGTGATGTGCTGTGCATGCAGTCTATAGCAGTCTACCCACTCTATAGCGCTTTGTGCAGAGTGGATCAGAGTGGTTCAACAGGTACTTTGATGGTGCACCTTCACTCGCGTGCCCGCTGAGGTGTCCTGACCACAGTGTTTGTGTGACGTGACCGGGAGCACGGAGCTGCTGATCCTTTCAACATTAGTGTCAAAGATGTGTGTGGGAAGGTGTTTTTTTGCAGATGTTAAGTGAGAGGTTGTCTTGCCTCACATGACATATAAAAATGTCTAATTGACCCTTGTTGACAGCCTCAGGCGCACATCAGCAATAGTTTATCTATTTCTAAGCATAAATAGATACAGATACAATAGATACAATAGTGTGTGTGTGTGTGTGTGTGTGTGTGTGTGTGTGTGTGTGTGTGTGTGTGTGTGTGTGTGTGTGTGTGTGTGTGATTTTTTTTGGTGTTGGTCTGTTGAATATTCGAGCATAATAGCTTAACTATCATGCTTCGGCACCTGTCACCTCGTTGTGTGTTTCCAGCATGCATCTTCTCTCCATCTTCTTGTTAAAAGGGAGTTTTTCCTTCCCACTTGCGCCAAGTGCTTGTTCATCGGAGGTTGTGTGACTGTTGGGATTTTCTCTGTACCGTTTTAGGATCTAGAAGTGACTGTTGTTGTGATTTGACATTATATAAATTTAAATTAAATTGAATCAGGCTTTTAGTCACTGTGTCTTCGTAACTGTTAATAATTCGAAGTCATTTAACATATAATAAGATGCTGGAAAAAAAACTGACCTTGTCGGGAAGAGTTGGATTACTGGCATGCATGTTGGGATTTTTCTATCCTGTCCAAAACCATCTGTATTCATCTTCCATTGCATTAAATGAGCTAATGAGGTGTAAAACTGGCTGTTAAAGTCACATGGCATTTCAAAGTGGGGTGCTTGATTCCGCACCAGAACAGCATGTAACATGTAAAGGCAGCTATTTTGCAGCCAGCTGCAAATCAAATATCAGTTAACAAGAAAGTCAGGGAGGCTTGTTGGAATCTCACCGGAGTCTTGAGCTCAACGGTGCATAGCTGATGAGTTTCCTGCATAACTGCTTCCAACCAGTCAGCCAGCCGCTCCCTGGCAAGCCATCCTGTGTATGACTCATCACATGGAGCATGTGATCATTCTTTCAATGCACACACACACACATATACAGTCACATTTATCTGCCAGGAGTTTCCCTCACCAGCAGTGCAGTACATGCAGAAAGACATCCCTGACAGAATACAGAAAAGGGAAGCTCTTTGTGTTTATGTTTTTCAGGCAGTGCGTGCATGTGCGTGCACATCTGTGTTTGAGCATATTTGTGTTAATGACAGGATGCGTGGATGTGTGAATGGGATTGTGTTGATTTTCCAACAGGCCAGCGTTTGATGAGGGATGAGTCATCCGGATGGAGACCCCGAGGAAGACTGGCAGGTTGATGATTCATCCAGAAAAAAAATGCTCACAAAATAAAAGATGTGTGTGTTCTTAGTAGCATATGTAAGTATAAACACGGGCATACACAAAGATATGTTTCGTTGCACTTGTGTGTGTATTTTCTTGCATACTGTATGTGCGTGTGTCCTGTGGCTCGACAGCTTGCTTCGGGCTGTTTTTGTTTATCTTCTTGCAGAGAGCCGGTATATGCATTTATCAGAGAGATGCCACAGGGAGTCGCTGACTCCATTAATCCAATGCGCAGGAGAGAATTCCTCATTCCGCACCACGCGCCCTCAAACTCACAATCTTATCAGCTCGCTGAGGCAATATGAATGCCACAATTCAACATGGATGCAAGCATCTGCGGTCATATGCAGATGCGATTTAAATGATCTCATTATTTTCAAGTCAGAACGCTTCGAATCGAGAGAGCGCCGGCGCGAACGCAGGGAGAACTTCATCAAAGATATCAAGTGAATTGATATTCTGGTGGCTCCAAATCTGCATCATTTTTATTATTTAAACGTCTCCTGGCAAGAAGAATCCTAGATTTTCTGACAGAACTACATTGTTAAGAGATTCATTTTGATCATTTTTTGTTTTTGTGAAGCTGCTTCTAATAAAAAAGACAGTTCCCAGTATAATTAGAGAGATTTTTTGATTATGAAGTATCTTGCCAAATACTGACGACTTCATGCTTTAATTGAAGTTATTCACTGTAATTTAGGGGCAAGCGTTCGGCTTTATCATGCATGTATTGTGTACATCGCAGCATTCACAGGAGGAGTTCACAGAAGCTGTAATGAGCGATCATCGTCGTGAATGCGGCTGCGGTCAAAGCAGTCAGAGTCTATCTCTTTACATTAGGATGATTGATCAGCTGGCGGGATGCTAAGCTGATGATGAGGCAGTTATCTGAGAGAGGCAACAGCAAGATCATTAATCTTCCACCGCGATGATGATGATGATGTGTGTATGTGTGTGCCAGGACGGCCGTGTGGTGAATCCAGTACTGTTTGTTCACAGCGGTATTGATGATCCCCCCCCCTCCAAAAAAGAACGGCGTCTCTTTCTCCCTCTAGGTTTCTCATGTACCCTCGCACATGCTCAGACACACACAAACAGACACGCCGATTTTCTCTCCCAAGGGTCACCTTGAGCTGCACAAATTGGCTTCGGTTGGTTGAGGTTTCAACACAGGCAAATTAGTTAGTCGCTGCATCTCTTTGAAAGTCTGAACTAGACTGTGATGATTTCCCCGTGTTTCCCTCTTTCTTCAAGCTTCCTTTGGCCTGTTTTTGCAACAGTCTTTCTTTGTTATTCCCTCTTTTTCTGGCCAGTTCTCATGTTCACGCACTTCCCATTCATCGCATCAGCGTCACTTTTTCATTCCCTTTGTCTCCATTTTTCCCTTCATTCACTCACTCCACTTCCACTGCTGATGAATGGAGTGGGAACTGCCCCAGTAGCATCCCCAAAAGCGGCTGCTGTGGTATTTCTTGACTTGTTCATTCAGGGTGTTGGGAAATGCAGCTCCGCTTTCAAACTTGCCCTGCTTTTTATTATGTGAATGTGTCCCTCCGCTTTTACTTATCATTGCGGCGGCTGAGCTTGTTTGCCTGGCTGACGTGCGGGAACTCGGGAGAGTGCTTTTATCTGGGAAGAATGATACTGCAGTGTCACCAAAGTAGCTGAGACTATTCATTTCCTGCAAGCACTGTCAGTGAAAACAAGTACTCATTTTGAAACTGACACAAGCATGCATCCATCAGAAAAAAAACACAAAACAAAAACCTATCAGACATGGAAAGAAAAGGCGAATCAATAAAATGATCCTCCATGAATGACAATGAGTTTTAATTACATGCTGAAAAATTAGCATGTAAACGCAGCGTGGATGTTGACTTTGGCATTTTGATTCGGAGCTGATGTGCTTCCCAGTGCTGCAGTTTGTGCTCTGCGTGACTTCTCGATTTCTGGGGAATTCTACTGATTGTAGAAGAGCTCATCCTCTATTCTCTATACTTACAGATTTTAATGTTTAGTTTTGTTCAGTTTATTTATAGTTATTCTGTTTAGATTAATCCCAAATGTAATCCCCCAAAAAAACTCCAGATAAAACATACCAAGGAGGAAGAAGACCATGAACTAGCTACACAAAGGGCCGTCAGATTCAAGCTTCTCTCCTGAATTAGTCCTGGAAAACTAGACTAATAGAAACCAAAACCTAAACAGTAGTGCTGGTGAAAGCAACCGAGGGTTTAAGGTGGTGCTGATGGAAATAAGGTAGGAGGAGTAAAGGACCAAGACTGTTGCCAACCACCATGGTCCGCCTTTTCCAGGCGTCATTTGATATTCTTAGTGTCAATTGGTGCACCAAGCCTTAAGACACCAGTTGACACTAAGAATAAATCAGAGGGAGAGAGCAGGTTAATGAGGGAGACAATAAAAAACACAACACAACAAATGACTGAACAAACACCCTGAGGTGGCACGTAATAGATATATATAGTGAGCCACCTATACGCATGCATTTGTTAAAAATATACATTATAAATGTTGGTGTTTAAAACCCACAAAAGGAATCAGTGACATTTATTTTGAATAAATGTGAACTTGATAGCCCATAACTGTGATGTGTTTCTAAACGGAGTGATAATTAAGAAATAGTCGAAAAACACGAAACATTGTTGAACTACACTGATACATACAAGCATTTTATGCAAGCTAAAAGTAAGAATAAATAGCTGAATGTGTTTTGTTGAATGCTTTGAACTTTTCAGTGTTTGCACAATGGACAAACACTAAAATACTGCACAGTAGATAGCTGAAACATCAAGCTTTTAGCATTTAATATGTGGCTCAACTTGACTAAACACTGACGCTAGCTAAACTGAACTGAATTGCAAAGTGGTGCACGTCATTTAAAAAAAATGATTGCAAAACATTCAAAATAATGTTGCTAAATAACATTCGATTATAATAACTGTGGAGTATTAGTGGAGGTGCTGAAGTAGTGGTGCTGTAGATCAGCTGACAGCGCTCTAGGTGGGAAGCTGATGAAAAAGAGTGGAAATCACCGTTCTGTGATATATCCTTTTTTTACATCTCTAGGTATGCAGTCAGTTTCAGAACATACTAGATAGCACGAGCAACAGACTGAAACAGTGCTCCCTTTGATCAAGACCAAGTGAGTCCTCATCTTTTGTCTTGCCACTGACGGCGTTGGCATGGAAACACCACCAGAGTGGGGAACACTGTGGTCGATCAGCAAATGGGTCACATGGAGAGGAAAACAAGCACAACCCCACACACGTACACACAGAGACTCATAGATGTGCGGCAACCCCCTTTACATCAAGTGTAGTGTTACAAAGTAAAGAAACCCCTGACCTATTTCGCCACAACGCTCCTCTTTCTTTTGCACAACATGCTTATGTTGCAACATGCAATACAGTTAAAGTATAAACCGTGACACATATGGTTTTTTGGCCTTTTGCAGAGTGTTGGGTGAAAGTTTCCTTTATGTGGATGCCAGTTTGAAAAATGGAAAGGCCCATTGAAGACGAATGCAAAGAAAGGTGTATTGAGCGGCGCCTGTAAAATGACTCTCTGTGACAGCACCAACTACCTGCCGGTGACGCTGGGTGAAGCAGGAAGAGGTTTTAGAATCCAGCGGCCTTTCTGCAGCTTTGTCCTGAGTGAGGAGATCCCTTCACGGTGATACTCACTACAGAGAAAAAAACAGAGAAGAGTAGAGGTGAAGGGGGATCATTGTTTGAAATTCATTCATATTTCTAGATGTCCTTCTGACCGATTCACAGCCCACGACAGTGTGTACTTGGCTTCATTCATGGCTCCCAAACCAGTCGGAGATTTAGTGTTACTGTCTTGGTCCACAGCCACAACTTGGTGACCTTGTAAAAGTATCTGCAGGGCAACGTGATGCAATAAAAGATCATGTTTACTGCAGCAAAATCTGCAGAGGCCAAAAAAAGAAGTTTGCAACAGAAATAACGTCTACATCTGGCATCCTTTTGCAATTTGTAGCAAATAGTGACGCAAAGAGATGCAGTGCAAAGAATGTATATATATATATATACATACACACACACACACACACACACACACATATTTCAGTATGTCTGACTGGGCTTGCTCTCCTACGTGGTTCAGGGCTGGCATTCAGTTACATCATTCTTCAGAGAACGGAAGCTCAGATTACAGGAAAGGCAAACACAGGCCTCTGGGGTCTGTGTGTGTGTGTGTGTGCAGTCGCTATCCCTGTATGCTCTTCTTATATAACCAATCAGAATGCCCGACATGTTTCTCTTGATGGATGTGATTTCGTTTGGGTTCAGATTTCATCATTTAATTCGACACACAGTTTCGGGGCTGTTTGTATAGCTGAGATTTGGGTGATGTGTTTGTCTCTGAGCACTTTCATATGCATCTTGTTCACATATTCCCTCTTACTGAGGTAGAATACACTTAGTTATTTAACTGAAACACGATATCGCTTTCAAAACACATTTCGGTGATATTTATTCTGTAATAACTCCACATTTAATATAAATTCACAGAGGTTTTGCATTTTGGAGCCTGAAAAAATGATCAAAGCTGAAGAGGTCATTCGAGGTCCTTGAACTGGATTTCACAAGAAAAAGCTTTAACAGCAAAAACAGAGGCCTTACTTGCAGACAGCATATTTATCCTGCGTTTCTCCCTCAGTAGGTAGATAATATGGAGGGTTTTAAGTTGTTAATCACAAAAAACGGCTGCATAATTACCACAGACACATACAATAGCTGTGAGCGTCATCATCATGCAGGTTGAGCATGTGGTAAAGCAGAAGTCAGGGCACAGTGTTGCACATGGTTCACCAAGCATCTCCTCTCTTATCTCTAGCAACAACGGGTGAGTTAAATTAGTGCTGTATAATTAACAAGACAAAATGGGCCTGCAGATGTTCCAGAGTCAATTGAACATCAATAACTCCAGCTGAGGCCAGTTGCTCTCCTTCATCCCTCTTTTCTGTCTCTTTCCAGGCAGTGGACTTGAGATGAATTTCACAGTCTCTTTGAAGGTGCTTTTCAGCCCTGTGGATGAATGGATACAGTGTTTCTGCATGCTGCTGCTGCTGCTACTGATGCTGCCATTTCTCTCTCAGCATCTCTGGAGCTGGAGGGCTGTCAGAGGCGTCTGCTGCTGCTCGCTGCTTCCTGCCACTCACAGCTTTCAGGCTCTGATCACAGCAATTTCAGCCGGCCCCATTGTTTATGTGCGCCGGAGTGCTGAAGCATGGAGTGCCATCCCAGCACCGTTCACATAACCTACCATAAGCAGACATGCACTGCTGGGCTTCTAAGCTCTCTCACTTTCAGTAATATAAATGTTTTGCCCCCTGATAACAACAGGATGTTGCTAGTGAAAATGTAGTGCAATCAGTTGTGCGTGACATTACAAAAATATGTTTTTCTTAACCCCAGCACTAAATTTATACCTTATTGTTTTTGGTGGTTTTATTTCTCTAGGTTTTAAAGCTTCGATCTTCCTGTATTTGAGAGACCGTTTTTATTGAGAATACTTTTAACAGAAGAAATAGATCCACATAGATATACATATGAAGGTTTTAAAGAGAGCATATTATTATTTGTAGCTTCATATTTTGATTTGTGGACTCTTTAACATAATCATTTATGCAAAAATGGACCAATTCTTATATAGCACTCAAAGCACTTTATGCAACTTGTATCATTAACCCAAGTGCTCTTTTCTGTGCTTTTTCTGCATAAGTGCTCCTTACATTTAACATTCACACCCATTTATACTCCAGTAGATGCATCCAGATACATGGGGTTAGTATCTTACCCAAGGATATTTGGCATGCAGACTGGAGGAGCCAGGGATCGAACCGTCAGCCTTCCAATTAGTAGATGATGAGCTCTAGCCACCCCAGCTACATTACCAGCTACCGAGTGCGATGACTCAGCTGTCTGAAAAGGCAACGTATCACCAACTTCACAGCATAATTTACAAATTTTAACAGAATGAAAGATAACTGGATGGAACAGCATCCAGCAACACTTTAAAGATATAACATTCTATTTAGGGCCAATATGTTGCAGATCCACCAATGTCCTCCCTGCCCTTCTTTACATACTTTAGAGGCTCTTATTGTAGACATATGACACGTCAGACACTTCTTTTTTTTTCTTTTTTCTTATTTTTTAAAGATAAGAAATTGAATACACAACAATTATATAATACATAATATATAAACACCCCCTCAGTCATCCTTTAAAACCCCCCTCCCCTGTTTGCTCCTGATAAAACCAGTTAAAAAACAACAATCATAAGTTCAGCAAACCAACCACTGCCTAAACTCAAAAGCCAAAAGTCTTTAACCCCAGTGCTCAATTCCTAATTCACTGTTACTGTGCTTGTATTAAGAACATTATCTTTAACTTGCTAGCTAGCTAGCAACATACAGTATTGAGAAGTGAATCCACCTTTTAGCAAAAATCACTTACATCAAAAGATCCTATTTATATTTGTAGCAACGGCACACCTGCTTAGATCAACAATATGTTATTTGATGTTATCCAGAACTAAACAGTTAAGATTTTCTAGGTTAGCTTTCTTTTACACAACGGAGTCAACCCTACTTGACTTGAGAGACCAGCGTTGCATAAATTTCTTTGGAGAGGTGTTCTGTTGCAGTCACGGCAGGTGACACACTTGTCCAGGTCAGAGTTTCACTTTTTCTTCTCTAGATGTGCAGGCCACGCTTTGGATCACTGTCATGCTGGATTAAACCTGCGAAGCTTCTGGAGAACAGGAGCTCTTGTCTGACACTATTTTCATTGTGGTATCTATAGATGTTGTAAAACCAACACGTATTGCACTTATGCAACGCAAATGTTTTTCATAGATGCCTTCTACAGAGGTTGCTGTTATGCAATGTGCTTATCGCTGTCCGAGCTGTTACAAAAACGTTGATTTCCCTTGATAACACCTGTGCCAAGTTTAAAGCACTTGCCATTCTGTTTTTGCATAACTAGATTGTGCAAGTGCTGCACAGTGTGTGGTGTCATTTTACGAGGATGCCATTTTGTGGCTCTGATGATTGCTACTTTATCTCATTCTATGGCTCCTGATTACCGCTGCAACTGTGTTTTAGACTCATTTTTGCTTCCTGCATCATTATCCATCGTAATGAAATCTAACAGACAAGTTTTTAATACTTCAGGCTAACTTTTCCAATGCGGAGGCATGACTACACCACCACAGTGGATTTTTAAACCAGTCAATATGTTATTGAAGTGCAGTTTTTCTTTAATTTGGAAATTACAGGCTTTTCATAAATAGTCCAGAATTTTCAGAAGCTTAAGCTGCATTTCCTCCCTTGAGGTGATCTGTTAGGCCTTTACTGAAGCCATCTTCAGTTGCTGCTTATTTGTTGGTCTTGCTGTCTTCAGTTTTGTCTTTAGTCAATGAAAAGCTGCTCTGTTGGGTTTACTGATTTGGCCATTGAAGAATATCCCATTTCTTTGCCGTTAGAGACTCTTGGGTTCCTTTGCAGGGTGCTTTGGGCATTATCCATTTGCAGCATTTGGATGATTCTGAGCAGAGAGTATAGCCTTCTACACTTCACAATCCATCATGGTCATTAATAGACTCTAGAGACCTGGTTCCAGGGGCAGTCATACAGGCGTGTGCCATAAGATTGCCTGATACAGTTCATTTTCTCATTCTAGTACATTCTGGTTTTTATCTGTCCAAAGTTTTCTTTTTCAGGACTGTGCATGCTCTTTTAAATGTTTTCTGACAAAGTCTAATCTGCCCTTCCTGTTCTCTAGTGTAACCAGTGGTTTGAACCTTGTTGTAAAACACTATCTCCTTAAGCATGTTCTTGACTTGTCTAGACTTTGTAATTTTTTCTGAACCGAGGAAGAATTTCAATGTTTCTCAACTTTAATGTTCTTTTGTGGCCTTTCAGGGCTTTTGGTTCTGTAGGGATCACCTGTGCATTCAGATTGTTGATTGTCAATGCTCCTAAAGTTTGTAATACTTCTCAGATAAATTTATTTTACAGTATTATTTCAGTTTTCAGCCTAATAATGCCTGACAACTCTTTGGACTTCATATTAACGGTTCCAGTGAACGGCCAATAACTCCAGTTATCTGCTTAACTTACCATGAAATAACAAGAGAACCTCTTCTGGCCATGATGTTGCTTGTCAGTTGATTATCCAATTACTTTTGAGCTTCTGAAAAAGAGCTCTATGTATAAAACATGCAAAGACAAAATTCTGAAAGTGTAATTGTCCAAAATCGTATGGGCCTGACTGTATGTTGACTCGATTCTGCCTAAACTAGGCCAGCAACCCACATGACTTTAGAGGCCTGGAGAAAGAAAAGACACACACTGTAGTTTGGGGGGGTTATAGCAAATGTTCAAAGTGCACTACAGTCTTTTAAAATATGACTAGAGCAGCAAGTTCTGTTAATTAATTCAAGTAATAGTGCAATTCTGCCCCCAGGCTTTATTAGCAGAGAATCCGATTGAGCGATGATTAATCTGTGCCGTGGTAAACCTGAAGTAAAAGGGCACAGCATACTGCAGACACTAATTTGTTCTTTAAGAAACAAGCTTACTGAAGTCTGAAGGCTAAATCACAGGAGGGCAGAGCTACTCCCCCTTAGAGGGTACAGAATGCAAGATAGTCTTTTGTTGTGAGTCTCCTTAATTCATTCTTTATTTTGCAATTCAGCAAGGTGACAATAACGTGGCTCACATGTAAAAGAAGCAGACCATATGCAAAACACTCACTGAGCTTAGTGGGACACAAAACTGATGAGATAGCGGTGATTGAGGAGATCGGTTTGATGTGTAGTGTTTGACACTGAAGCTTCTGATATGAATTTTGTGGCTCTTTTATAAATGCAGAGATTCTACAATTATTTGTGAGCCTGCCTTTGCAGATCTTTGTCAGTTCTTCTAAACTACCTGCTGTAACAATGTGAATCTTGGCATTGTTTCCTTTTTTTTTCCCTCTTCAATTAGGCTTTGTTTCATTGTGTAAGCGAGGTAGCCGCGCGAGCTCCTCTCACAGACGAGGCTGATGGCCTTTTCTGTGCCACTCTGTCCTTTGATTTTCCACAAAACATCAAAAAGTATCAGGTTGGGAAAGCAGGGTGATGATAACAGAGTAGAGTAATGAGTGGGTGACTGTGGGTTGACACAGCCATAGAGACACAGTGAGATAAACTTTGACTTTTAGCTCTCCACTGAATAATCTGAAATAAGAGAAAGGCAGCCAGACGGAGGGAATGCAGGAGATAAAAAGCCCCGTCTCTTTAGGAGTTCTGCGATGCGGCAAGTGAAAGCCCGTCCTCATTCCCAGGGAGTCAAACACTGACGTTTTTTGTCAAAGCTTCTGTCTCGGAGATGAGCACCAGGTGTCCTTTGGCACAGAAAAACTGAAATTAATCTCAATCTCTAATCATCACGTATAGGCACTATTAGAGCACATTGTAATGCACCTTGAACCCACAGTTGAAATTTGGTTATCTTTTTTTGCGTATAGCTAATTTTTTTTTAGCAAGAAAGAAAAGGAACAGCATCGGTATCATTTATTTATATCATCTAGACCTGTATGTGTCTATGTGTGTGTGTGTATCTGGCTACCATTCAATATCCATTAAGCTTTTACCTTTTGTTTACCTGTTTCTCCTAATGGAAATGTCACTGATTAGCTAAATGTTCAAATGCTAATAAGCTAGCTGCTAAAGTTGCCCATCATCTGTTCAGTTCTGGGACAGTGGCAATCTTTTTGTGAAGCAGTTTGCATCTATGGCTAAAAACTGAGTAGGCAGTCAACCAAAACAAAGCTGTTGCTGCTAAACCAGCACATTTAGCTAAAATACATTTAACGCCAGTGGAGCTAAATATTTTTAACTTGTGTTGAATCAAATGTTATTTACAATCATTTCAGTTTCAAATCTTCTAAATTGTCTGTCAGTATGACTTGATAAAACACTTCCTGTTCGTGCTTATCTCATCTAACATCTCATCTTATCCCATTGTACCAAAGGACATTTAAAACAGTCGGTGAAGCTCACTATTTTTTTCTTTCTGACTACACAGATTGCAGCAACTACTTTAGTTTCTTTCTTTTTTAAATTTTATTTTACAATCACGCTTTCTGCACCAGTGGATAATTTCTCATTGTCAAATTATGTAAATCTACGGTATGTAAAGTGTACGCAAATCGCCCTGGAGTGTTGCACATGAGCTACCTGTCTCACCGTGTATTGTGTGAGCTAATGATTAAAATCAGAGGTAGTCAGTCGTGTGTAAACTTTGAGCTTTTCTCTTTCTCGGGTTTGCACTTGCAAGCAATCAGTGAGACAGAAGCAAAGAGGCAGTGGCCCAATCAGCTGGGAGGTTATATTTTCTTTGAAAGGATGAGCAGGTTGTACACTACTGTCACTTGTTGGCTATTGGCCATCTTTTACTGCAATGCAGTATATCACCACTGCAACAGTGTAAAGGAATCAAACATTTAGTTGTCTGTCTGTGTGATAAATATTGGAAGCAGAGGTAATCAGACTAAATAAATTTAAAACTGTGTCACCCCAGTGCTTCAGAAGACATTCAAAGGGTGAATTATTCACAGAGGCATCCTGATTAAAAAGTGATTAATCAGTCCATCCAGCCTGGCCCAAATGGAAAAAAACACAATCTTCAAACACTGCAGAGGTATTAAGGTTGGTTGGAATATATGACGACAATCTCATTATAGAGGCCAGCAGCATGTAATCTTTTTTTATTTTCACCCTCGTCTTTGTCTCCCTGTTTCACTTTCTTGCTCTCTTATTCTCGCTCCTTCAAATATGCAAAGACGGCATTTCCTCCCGTGCTGTAATTAGCAGAAAATATGCAAAGTAGATCAAAAGTTGGAATTTATTAAGCTTCATATTCACAACAAATTAGGTTCTCATTGAGGTGCCTCTTCCACCCTGAGCAACAATTTGTGGGTTTTCTCATATTTAATTACTGATCCTCAAAGCTGACCTTGAAAAAAATGTTTTTACAACAATTTCTACATAAGTCAGGATTCTTGTTAAAGTCACATCATTCCTGCGAAAAACTTTCAAAACTCGGGAAGGGCAGGCTGGTTGGATCATGCTGCTGGTGATGTGTAAGTGACCTGTAACACCTGCAGCTCAGAATTTATTCTGTCATGGTGTCAGTTTCTGATGACCGCATCTGTTTATTCAACTAGCTTTGTCACACCCACACGCACACACACTACCATAAATGTGTAGGTGTATATGGGCTTGCTGTATGCACGTGTGCTTCATGCATGGCTGAATCTCTTTGTGAGCACTCAATATGTCACCGTGAAAGCACAAATCATGGACCCCTTGGATAATTTGCTGTTGTCGAGCGTGGACCGTTAGGGCTCATCCATTCACTTTAACTCCTGAACTACATTACTAACAAGTCTGGGGAGATGATAAAATTCCTCTTGATAGTGGCCGGTTTTCATAAGCAGGCATGAATGAGCGTTTGAAAAAAAAAAGAAAAAAGGACCAGGCCACTTTCACCAAGAGAAAGCGAAGTATTAATACTGTCGTGGGCGTTTCTTTGCCATATTTATCTCAGCACGCCCCGGAGGATGACCCCTGCAAAATAGCATTATGGGCTGATGGCAGGAAACGCTGTGGTTATGATGATAATTACCACTGTGAAAAAGCTTAGTTGGGGGCGGAAATAAAAAGGAGGCGGATTTGTTAATTTTGCACCCAGTAACCACACTCCACACCCACTCGCGAGCCCACATCTTTTATAGATATGCACGCCCACTTGAGCTCATGCATACGGCCCCGGCCTTCACGGGACTGAATTCGAGAAGAAGAATCAGTCGAACCTCTCCTCTGAAGTAGCAGCGGTTCATTTTCCGCCTCTGCCCGTCTAGAGTTACAGGAATAAATCTGGTATGGCTTCCAAGAAAATAATCAATCGCCATTCAGCCTTTAAAGCCACCCTTAATTTAAAACTGCTGAACCCCCGTGATATCCTGCGACAGATGGAAGAAATATTCAATAATTACCGTGTCTATCTATTGTGTGTTAGTGTAGCTGTTAACTTAAAGACTCAGCATGAGTTTAACTTCATCTCACTGCTGTCAGGCTAAAACGCTCACACTCTGCAGACGAGCGCGAGGCCTCGCTTTGATCTTCAAAACATCCGTGTCCACGCTTTGTGTCACTGTGGCAGTAATTTGTTGCTGAAGGTTGCACATGCAGCACGCGCTTGTGCGTTTTTCTCTGCAATCACCGAGTATTGTTGCTGTCTTATCAGTTGAAGGAAATCTGGTGTCTGAGTGCCGGTAGTGAAGTCAGCCCTCATCAGCAACAATCAAGGTGAGGTCCCTCTCCCCGGGCAAAGCTGAGCCACCAGCCACATGTTTCTCGCTCACCGCCTTGCCTTGCATCATGTTCTGAAGATAGCCACAACACGAGACAAGAGACGTAACATTGGAAAGACAGCAGGGGCTGCAGGGCTTGGGGGCTGAGGCAAACCCTGCAAAACTTTGCATCAGGACTTTTTCACAAGACAGGGTGTGTCCAAAATTGTCAAACTGTTCCAGAAAGAAAATTTAAATTAAGATGTAGGTGCGGGTGATGTGCCAAAGTTTTGATTTCCACTGTAGCTATTATGTAGTCTTTCCCAGTGGCCTACAAAATGATTGATTTCCACTGTTTTGCTGGCAGGAGTCAAGCAGCTGTATCATGGCCCTGTCTGCCGTGAGTTGGTATCCAGCTAAGATGAATGGAAATGCTCTGGTGCTCCTCCATCAGGAGACAGGCTTTCCAGTGGCCCTGTCCATTAATGCATTATAAATGAGCCCACTCACATCTTCCGAGAGACATGTGAAGCACGTGAGACACCGCAGAACGGTGTTTCCTGTCTTCCAGTAAGGAGCAGCCGATATCACGTGGGCTGGCCAGCAGGAAACCACGTGACGCAGCAGTCCAGACCACCAGACCAAAGAATTACTGCAGACATCAAAGGAGAAGCTCCACTCTACAGTTAAAGCCTCAAACACGTATTTTGAAATTGGTCCATGTTTCTTATTTTGACTGAGGTATGAAAAACAATCGCTCATCAGAAGTCTTATATGTTATTACATGCTTAAAATATCCATGAGTATGAAAACAAAAGAGCCTGCATGAAATTTTCATTGTGTTTCTGACTTCTGAAAGATGTCACATGATTGGGTGTCATGCATCTCTTCTGCGTTTTTGAGTTGCGCACACAGTGACTAGCCTTATTTGGCTCCTAGAACCATATCAAAGCCTTGATTCGGGAATACTTTCTCCAGGTATCAAGCAGAAAGGAAAATCCTGTCCTTTTCATCTGCTGCAAAGTTACAGTGATAACACGTTTGATGTCTGATCCAAGAACTCTCAACTAAAGCACTGCTGCACTTTGAAGTTGCTTGTTGTGCAGCCACAGCTGAGAATTCATTTAATGTTCTGATAGCTGCAGCGTGTCACATGATGGGACTAAGCATGAAAGCTGAATCTGATCCGTCAGGGTGGGAATAAAGATTTAAAGCTCCGGGTTTGCACTTTGAATCAACCGTATATAGTTTCGATGCTTTGTGCTGCCCCGTGCTCATGCAAGCTGCAGTCTCTTGCATACATTCGGCACATTGGGAGCAACCGGCAACAAAAAACAGCCTGAAAATTTGTTGTCAAGCAGCCCTGATTTAAAAAAGGATCATGAATCATTAATTTAAAAAAATAATACTTACTTAAATTAACTTAAATTAATTATGATTCATCCCATAAATCATGACACACTGCTCTGTCTCACACCAGATTTGACTGCAAGCCTGACACGGGCAGTTATACAGGAGTTTTAATGCAGCGTGCTTTTTCTGTTTGTTGCGAGTCACTAGTAAAAACAAACTTGATCAAATGCCTAGCTTCATTATATGAGCATGACTATTGATTCATCACTCTCTTAATAATTTTTGAATGAAACAAATGGCAGTAAATCCTAGTGTGAGACTTACATGTCATAATAGTGGCAAAAGGAGCCAAATGCAGGCAGACAGAATTAATGAAAACCAGCCGTTACTCGCCGATAGAAAACAAGAAACACAAACTACAAAAGTGAAAAAGAAAATTCTGAAAACGGGAGAACAAGAAGCACGAGGTGAAAGGCAAAAGCAAATATTTTTACACAGAGGGCTCATTACACTAAATTTACATTCAAAATGATGATTTATTTTGAACAGATATTTTTGCATGAACCTCTCTGAATATTTGTTTGAGTCTGACTGCTTAACCCTTGGCAAAAACTCTGCAGCCTGGCTTCATCATTTGGGCCGCAAGGCTAACATAAACATATTTTTCTTGTCAGTCGGTTAATTAAAACAGTTCACAGCACCTAGCATCGTGTAAGTGTGACACAACACTTCCTCCTTTGATGTCCTTGCCTCTTTTCCGCTATCCTCATCATCTCGTCTCCTCATCACCTGCAGAGTGCCTCCAGAGGTTAGCTGATGGAGTTTCATTGCTAGATTACCAATAGATGCTTTCACTTCAATTTGAAACCTGCTTTTAGCGGTTGCGCCATATGTGTCAGTGCAGCTATATAGTGTATAGGCTACATAACCCAGAGTTAGAAGCGATAAAAAGCACTCTCCCGCTCACCGATGAGTCAAATTCCCAAACTTTCCCAAACAGAGTTTGCATCTAACAGTGAAGAAAGGCAGACTGACACTTTAGCTGTTAAAGAACTAGAGCATGCACGCTGGTTATATGAACAGCAGCAGTCATGCTATTCACACCGCAAACACATATAAACACACACCTGCACACACACGCAAAACTGCAACAGGAGAGCGGGAGCCACAATGGAAACTCTGAGTCATGAGCGTCCTTTGCCATTCTGAACTTAAATCATTGTGGCATTGAGTCATTGCAGGGTTTCCTGTGTATTCATTTGTATGTCTGAAAGTTTGAGCGTGGACAAGCACGAGCTCAGCCTCTAGTTGAGGTCTGTGCATCTAAAAGACGTGCTCGCTTTTGTTTTCCACACCTGTTCGCTCTCATTGTAGTTACAGTTTTGTTTTCTTTTTGCTTTGTATAAAATGTGGCATGCAATATGATGCATTCAGGAGGAAACCCCTTTTATGAGCAGTGAACGTGAACATACTGTATCCTGTGCTGCTGAGAAGAGAAGAGAACCTGTACTTTAAGTGTAGACTTCAGCCCAAACACGTGTCTGGTGGGCAGCTTGTCTTACAGATCAAGGGTGTAGGCAGGCAAAGATGCTGCAAATAGCAACATAGAGGGGGATTTTTATTTTTCTCTTATTACCCGTCTTACACATCCTTCTTGCTCTCGCCTTACACGTGTAAAACCATGCGTGCCAGCATCCTACACTAACTCTTAGATTTTCTTAGCAACACAACTCATTCCCAGGGCTCCGATGTGTTGTGAGAGTACATAATTGGGTTGACATGTCAACACAGCTCTGGTCAATCACACATTTTCCACTGAGATAATGACAGCTTTTAACATTCCTGTTGCACCAACAAGATTGTGCGAATGCATGCAAGCACTCAGATGCACATATGTGCACATATTATGAGTTAAGGGAGGATGCAGGAAGCGTATGACCTGTAGGAACAGTGAGATGCGCGTGTGGTTGCAGTGGCTCGATAAGCAAAATGCCTGTATGAATATGAATGCGCTGCACATTGTGCTGAGCGTAATTCGTGATCTGCTTCTGTCTGATGCTATCATCCAGCACTTGGCAGCCAGCTAGCAGTCATGGTAACATGCTTGCCACAGAATTTAAAGATAGCATTTATAGACGAGTCACCACCCAGAAATATTGCAGTTTATGGAGATGCGAAAAGAGCTGCCGGATTCTGCTGAAGGAACGGAAAATCTGGACCAAACTGTGTCCTGGAGTTCAAGTTGTGGCCATTCTCAGTCATTTGCAGCAATCATAGGAATTATATGGACGCCAAACATCCGTCTGTGGCCACTGGGAATTTTTTTTTTGGCACCACAATTGCCAGTTGTTGATCAGAAGTCAGTCTAAGCCGGGGCCTGAATTGATTCGAAAAATCTGTAGGAGTGATTATGAGACAGGAAGGTGGGAGGCTTTGAAACTGAAACCAGCCCAAATGGAATCAGATGCATGTTCAGCCAACCGCCGTCGGCCTACTGCTGGCTGCCTAAAAGCTTCTGACCTTTGACAATTAGAAGGATATGGAAATTGTTGCTTAACAGGTTCTAAACACACACTATTGCCTGCACGAGCAAACAGATGAATACACACACAGGTTCTTGACTCCAGTGACTAGGCAAACACTCAAGAAATTATCGGTAAAACAACATGGTAGAGTGTATTGCAACACCAAGTCTCCAGTGCAGCAGCGGGGTGGAAATGTAGCTTATCGTGTGTTTTCTAACAGACATGATTCACCACAGAGAGCAGGTAGTAACTGAACATTTTAACTTGCCTCCACTTCAGTAAGGCAGACCAGGAGGAACGAAGCGGCTGGCTGCCTCGGATGACTCATCCTCATTGATGAGCTTAACAGCCATCAATTCCACTCTAGGGAGCAGGGCCCAGCACTCTCCCCTGCACTTCTGCCTGGGGTGGGCTTCCTCTACTCTCCCACTCTCTCCCAACAGAAGGCCTGGAGCTTAAATTAGAGCTCTGGCAGTGGGCCATGCAAGAGTGGAGCTGTGAGCAGGCAGCGACCATTCATTCCTCTGGAAGCTTTAGTCAGATTCATTGTAACACTGAGACAGGGCTGGGGGCCGACTTAGAATGGACCTGTTAGATTTTCCACAATGGAGCGGAATTACTTTTCATCTGCAAAGAGGTTTCATTACAGTTTGAGAAAAAACTGCTGTCAAAGTGCAACTCAGCACAAATTACACATTAACTGGTGGTTTGTCCCGTGAAGTCTGTTGCCTTTTCTACTGATTTTAATGCTTAAACTTTGTCAGCCATAATGACTCACTTTGTTTGAACAATCTTAGAAAATGTTGAAATTTTGGAGAAATAAAAGGGGAGAAACAAATACATGTGTATATGCATCTACTGTATGCTGTACATAGAGAAAGAAAAAGCTAATTTTTACTGCAATTAAGGACGTAAGACACATGCAAACTTCATCGTTCCTGATTTAAATTTGGCCGGGGATCTTGTTACATGTCAAACATTAACTCACCACATTTGCTCCCTGCTTTCAACAATTATCTAAAGGGCCAAAAACATCTTGGCCAGTTCTGATTATCAAAGCGTGACCTGCCAATCCCAGTTTTCACTGATTCAGATTTCCCGTCTGAGAACTATATTTGACAGCATAAACAAATTGTTCAGCTGCTCTTCAATGCAAAATATTATTCTCACGATAAAAGAAATCATTAAGTTTCGGGATCTTCTCTCGCATAAGCATCTGAAAGTAAAGCGTTCTGGTATTAGAAAAAGATACAAATAAATGAAAGCAGGTGTAACAAATTTTTATAACAAAACAAATGACAGGTACTCACATCGTTTTCCAATATGTTTCTAACTTACTTAGATAACAGGCCATCAAACCTTTTCTTGATTTCAATCGTCTCTATAATTTTCATGGTAGCTTTGATCCTTTGCTCATACCGAGGCTGCTGACCTCTATTATCTGTACTCTGAATAGCTTTAGCCACTTTTACTTTGTTAGTTTCTTTAAAATGCCCACACTGGGAATAATAATATGATTGGGTTTGTTGTTGGAAACATGTTTGTTACATTGTATTCCAGCAGTTAACTTTGGCAAATTTTGCATTGTTACTCACAGCGAGGAGCTCTCAACGCTAAGAATATGTTAGCATGTTAGCATGTTAGCATATGGCTGTGAGAGTGTGCTCGACTGGTCACCCGTGCTGCATTTTGTGCATGCACCAGCTGATAATCGGACATATGATAGCCTGGTCGGCCAATTCTGGAGTGAATTCCACTGATTTAATGTCAAGTGCACATATTCATGTCTCTTACATTTTATTACGGTAATTATAATTCATTATCTCAAAACCAAGTTGGGTTTTCACAGTACAGTAGCCTTGACCAATATTCATGAGTAAATGGCAGTGGATACAGTTTTGGTATCTTGGTAAGACTTTTTTGAAAGACTTATTTCACCGACGTATGCAATCTGCTGTCCTATAATATTTGATATTTTCCAGCGCCTTTGTTTTCTGGGCCTCCAAAGTGTGATGTTATCACAATTTGAGGAGATTGCTTTTTGGTTCGGTCTGTCATTTCTTTGGCAGTTATTACATCTGAAGTCGGAGAGGTCACCTCGGCATATTGCACAGGTTGCTGAAAGCCATCTGTTAGGTTTCATGTAATGCAGTGGCCCAGTGGTGCTCATGGCACGTTTTAGAGCAATAATACACCACATCCAAACTGCATCCCCGAAGTAATTTAAAGACCAACATCTCTGACAGGCTGTGCTGTAGCTGTACCATATCTGATACAGCACTGCACACAGATAAGGACACATTTCACATAATGACTTTCAGTACTTACTGTGCTTTATCACTTCTGTAAGCCTTTGTAGTTATTTCTTTTTTAAACCTGCCATCGCTTGAATCACATTTCCAAACTAAATGATTATTTTAACTGTCATCAGTGCAGCAGAAGTGTACTTGTTGAAATCTCTGCTATCATTATGATCCTTCACAGTCTCTGTCGCTGTATTCCATATTGTTCTCAGACACTTTTGAAATTATACTGAAACAAAAAGGTTTTAAACTACAAGCAAGACTTGTCGCAGACAAATTAATTCAGAGGAGATGCTAACGGTAAAGCAAATGGTAATGTTGGTGGGGAGGTTAGGGTGTCACTACAACATCTGTTCAGTCTTTTGCACAGCACACTGGAGTATTCACACAGGAACGTTCTAAAAGCGGTCGTATGATTATCTCCACCTAACATAAGTTGGCTCAACACTCAATTTCCAGCGTTTTTTCCTTGTTATTATTTTTCGACAAAAATAAGAAAAAATGCATCCTACATTTTGAAGTCGTTTGCTTTTAATTAAGTTACAAAAATCCTCATTTGCGGGTCATTTCTCAGCAGGAAATGGATAGAAGGCTGCAATAATTACATCATGCTTGTGTTATTTGCATCTGTGTCTGTGTATGTGCGCGCGTGAGAAAGGAAAAGACAGAAGGAAGAATTAGATGCGAAGGCAAATGTAACCAAATGAAAGTGGAAATGCATCTGTGTACATCTGCAGATACAAAAGAAACTAAGCAGGAAGGCCTTTGCATCCATCCTTCCTGAAGGTGTTTGTAGAATAAACACTGGGTTTATTGTTAAAAGAAATGAAGCAATGGCCCTTGACGAGGGCATCAGGTGATGACCTTCAGAAACTAAAAGGAATCTGGTATTTGCCTACACACACACACACACACACACACAGACACACACACACACACACACACACACCTGTGAGGTTGGCATTGAAGCATAGCTCGCCCCAGTCAGCAGAAAGAGACACCTAAGGTTCGACACTGAGAAACTAGCTGATGAGCTGTTCTCATCCGCAGCCTTATCTCCTCATCTCCTCCACTTGCAGAGGTGTGCTACTGAAGGGGCTGCCCTGCTCTGAGAAGGAAAAAACCATCAAAGACACAAAATCACAAAGACGGTATCTCAAAAGACGGATACACATAATGCTCCGCCCGTGGAACCCTGGCTTTTTTGTGTGTTGTACGACATTATCTAAAACCAGACTGAAAATGAGTTTCAGTCACTATCTGGCTGACATTATGAAAGGTTGTGCTAATGGTTATCTGAGCCTTCATCAGAGGGATTTCCACTGCCTTTAACACGCTCAGCCGTGATCACTTTTCATTTCTTTGTAAGCTATCATAATAAAAATATAGAGAGTAGGAAGAAAGGGGGGTGGGGGAGAATAAGCGTTGCTCTGTACTGGCTTTCCCAAATGTTGCGGTCATAGTCTGAAGTAACTGTATTTGAGCTCTATGCTAAATGCATTGAACCATGCCCAGTGCTGATTCCCGCAGGCATGCCAGCCTCAGTTAGCCAGATACAGCAGAGAAAAAAACAAAAAACGAAATCATTACTGTCAAAGCTAATGCTGCTAATTTGCTTGCTACAACAGTAATCAAAGGCCCCTCACTCCTCTCCTTTTTATTCTCCCTCTGTCTGCCCTTCCTGTTTGTCACTGTCAGTCTCGAGGCTATTTTGCCTGGAGGGGAAGGCCTTTTGAGACGACAGCCGATTATCTTAATGGCCGCATTTTCCCCAATATGTGAATGCACTCCGCATCCAAAAGCGGCACAACCCACACAAGAATTTGTTTTGAAACCGTTACAGAAAGCAGGCATTCCCTTTGCGATTCTCATCATTTAACCGTGTGTGATTTTTTTGAGCTAAATGATGCATGCACTTATCTGATATCTGCTGCCCTCAGCCTAGTGTGGCCTAGATTCTCATTTTACAGCAGCAACTTCCTCTTTGAGATTTCACAGTACAATACGAGGTTTCTGTCTATTTTGATTTTTCTTTTTTCCCCCTTTTCTTTTAGTTTTTTAAAGACAACGTCTCGAGTAAACAAGGAGCGGGCATCTTTGTTTGAATTGATTGTCATGCAGCAGTTATCCCTGCTGTCTTCAACAAGGGATTATTTGACAAGAGCAATATAATGAGCAATCTCACAGAAGTGGGATTTCAAAGCACCCTTGTATGTGTGTGTGTGTGTGTACTGTAATGTACAAACACAAGATGAGGCTTGTCACATGAGACATAGAAGCAGTACAGGCAGGAAGTTGACTGAACTGATGAAGTGATGTCCTTCATCAGCGTCTCCTTTACCGCTATGTCTCACCTGTTTTGCACACACTGCACGGGGACTCCACCTGTCTGATTGTTCTGCAGAATAATGGCTTGAAAATAATTGCACAGCAGCTATTATTCGTCCAAAATTGAAAAGAGCAAGAGCCTCAGCTCCGTTCAAATGGATTGCATTTGTATTGATTTCATTTTTTAGTGTTTGAGTGGTCTAAAAGCAGTTTCGGAGGCTGTTTCAGGGAGAAAGGGGGAAAAAACACAGGAGAAAAGCTATTGCATATAAAATGAATACAGTATAATGAAGCAGTAATTCACTTAAGATGATGGAAGTGACAGTAAGCCAACCATAATCACGCTACGATGGAGTTGGGTGACTACATCATGATGCATGGTACAAGTAAGGGAAAGTGAATCATGACTCCTTGCCTTAATTTTCCTTTCTAAGCAGGCATGAAATGTACCTTTTGGCATAAAATCCCTCATAAACTGAGCAGACTGTTCTTTCCCAGGAGATTAGACCATGGAGTCCCTCATGTGTGTTTCACCGTGTGTAGCTGTGCGTGTATGTGTGTATTGTTATTTATGTTTGCAGTCCTGTATCATATTCCCTGGAGGAGGGAGACAGGTTGCCATGGTAGCAGCTTGAATGTAGAGTGAATTGCAGTGATATTTAGGTGCGTGCGTACGTGCGTGCATGCACGCGTGTGTGAGAGAGTTGTGCAGAGGCCAGACAAGGACAACGTGTGCTCGTCACTTTGTAGCTGATCATACAGGCTGTGGGTCGCTGAAAAAGAGCCGTTTCAGATGACCTTCCACTCCAGTGTGACCAAAGTGCAGTCACACTGGATCACAATGGCTGCCTGCATACTCGCAGATATCAAATTTATTTCATGAAGCACTTTAAGATAAACTACCGTTCATTCTGAAGCCATGAGGAAAATAGCACTGGCGGATTCAGTTGCTGTCTGAACACTGACCACTTATCCAAGTGAGTCACAAAGCAGATTATATACAGTCACTTCCATTGTATCCATGTCAAATGCTATACTACATGTTCTATTGGGAGCAGGCCTAGAATAATTAGAGGAAGCCCTTTAATAAATATCACATGCATCCATGACGGCAACATTTGGTGTTTTTTTGTTTTGTTTTTTTGCTTTGGGTTGTTTGATACTTTAAAACACACAAACACTGCTTTCATGTACTTCTTTGGTATTTGTGCATGTCGTTCTGTTAATCCCTACATGGGTAAAATCACAGGAATGATAAAAAGAATTCATTACAATGTAATCCAGTTCATAAAAAAGAGGATTAGGGCCATAGACAAAAAAACAGGGGGTGTCTGTTATTTTTGGGTTTTTTTAGAATTTTGAGGAATAAAAGTCAGAATTTTTTTTTTCCTCAGAATTGATTTTAATCCTCTTCCATAAATTTAGAATAACAACAACAACAAAACAGCTACGTAGTTATTCTGGAGCCTTCAGGCCCCCCTAATGGTCTGAGACAGCAATGTAATCATCCACTTTGCCCCTTTGGTACTTCTGCCAAGATTACCTCAGTCATATGTGTTTTAGACTGTTACATTTTTGTCTACATCTTTGTAAACACTGCAGTTTACATAAGTGATTGTTTTTTTGGGGATTTGTGTGTCAAACTCAGCTTGGAAACCAACCTGTTTGCTCTGAGGCAGCAGTGATAAGCACTCAGCAGACTATTTATACTTTTATAAGTATGACTTGCCTTCAGCTACAGCTACAGCCCCAGCAAAACAAAGATCACATGTCCTTGCTAACTTAATGAGTCTTTACCTTCCACGTGCATTTTATAAATGCAAATCTTAGAATATTATACAAGATGTTTACAGGGTAAATCAACAGCATATGTTCTGCCAGAAGTCTTTAATAAGGCAACATGACTGAATGCACTTTGCTGACTGTGTTCGGCTCCTGTAGTCTGATCCTCTTGCAAGTATTGCAAAGTTGAGATTGACTCATCACCGGCAAATGTGATATAATGCCGACCTCTTCACCCTCGCCTTGCATCTCTAAAAGAGTGTCTTGTTTGAGAATTTGAATAAATCTACGTCTTATACGTTAAGCAGTTCCAAAAACATATATTTTCTGCAAAGGGACGACAATATCTGACAGAGCAGGGAGGAATCACAATTCTTTCTTGCTGGGATTGTCTTCTCCTTTTCCGGGCAGTTTTGACATGGCACCTGTAATGTAATGTTATTTTAAAACAGACGCGCTTGATGTTACAAGAGCGTCCTCGTGTCTTTCTCTACAGTGAGCCGTTTTAGAGGGCTTAAGCTGTTAAAGCCGTGTTATTTCACTCCAGGAGCACTAATGTATGACTATTATTAACCGCTCCACTTATAAGCGAGTGAGTCACCCTGTCCAGTGACAGAGCTGCCACAAGTCCTCACTCAGCTGTCTGACTCCATGAAGGAGAGCCTGTGACGCCAATCCTGTCTCCCCTCGAGCCAAGATCCTTCCTCTCGAGGTCTTGCCTGCGTGACCTGCCACTCAAAAGTGCTCACACTTCCTGCTGCCTCAGAGTTGTAATCGGAAAAACGCCTCGGCAAGACACAGTCCTCGGGCAGCATCCTGAATTCATCGGTACAGGACATTTTCATTTTAGTTCATAAAATATAGAGGGAGCAATATCCTGCAAGCTTCATTACTGTCATTTGAATCACCAATATTTATTCTCCCCTTTGTTTTACTCTCCTGCTGATGGGGCATTTCTTCAAGCAGCATGCTCATTAATAAGCATTATTATATTTACTGTCTTAAGTAAGCAAAAAGAGAAAAATTATGATTCAGATACCATAACTGTGTTGGTCCAGTGTATAA
Source organism: Copadichromis virginalis (assembly GCF_057382275.1). Lineage (NCBI taxonomy): Eukaryota > Metazoa > Chordata > Actinopteri > Cichliformes > Cichlidae > Copadichromis > Copadichromis virginalis. The sequence continues at coordinate 4,158,411 of NC_140632.1, read as the reverse complement.
TATTTTTTAAGGTTGTGCTATAAAACAAAAAGGATCATGATTTTTACTATAATATTGCCTCCATCTGTATAACATGAGGTTTTCTAGATCTAATTACAAAGCAATATCAAATGGTTTGTGGTTGTGATTGGGATTTTTCTCAAATCGCAGTTGTTGTGCGACAAGCTGCTGCGTCAAGAAGATTATTAGGAAAGAAAGGAAAGCCTGCGAGCAAAGTCATATCACAGCTGAAATGATTTTCTACCCCACTTCCTCCTCCTCTCTGTTCCCACTACAAAGTCCTCAGCTCTCCATTTTCAGCCGCTTGAAAATGAGGTGTTGCCCGATCCCAGCACAGAGAGTCGGACCAAAGCAAAACTGAGAATATGTCTGATATTAGCTTGGTTTCGGTTCTTTCTTAGTGACTCAAAGCATTTGTCGCACTTGTCTGGTGAGGCATCTTTGCCTTTCTTGGTTTGATTCGATGCCCTTTCGTCCCACTTGTCGCCGCACACTTTTATTTATTAATCAATAGGATGCTGTGAATTTTTTGGAAACGCAAGCCGAGCCCACAGAAAGATCCCCCCCTCCCACACATTTTAATAAATGATTAATTAATACACCAGACAAATGGACCACAAACGAACTTACAGATCATGATCTTGTTCTGCCTGTGCTGTAAAGTCTCTCCCTGCACCTTGTTACCCCCTGCCTGGACATTCTTCACCTTCTTGACTAAGGAGGTGTTAGTCAAAGTTATTTGAGCTGATAATAAACATTTGAAATGTACAGTAAAAGGGTAACTATCTTTAGAAATCCATCTTCTGGGTTCTACTCTAACCCTTGTCCGCATCCTTGCTGCAGCCTCCTAGGTTTGAGTCTGCCCTGGGTCATGTTCTCCTCGTTATTCCCTGCTGTAGCCTATCCTTTCTAACAAAAAAGGCCAAAAATGTAAAGAAATAAAAAAGTAGTTTTCTGATGATCATTAAAATACTTAACCATTAGTGGATCTTCTCTTTGAGTAAAAGCAACATTATCACAGTGTGGAAATACTCCAGCACAAGTAAATTTTTCTACTTTTGTGTACCGGTATAGCTCACCAAGATATGCCAAAGGTCACTGCTGGGGATCTGGTCTGAGTCCAATCCATACCACTTCCTGTGTGGCTCTCTCTGACTTCCTGTCTACTCCGTACTGTACTAGTAAATAAAGGTTTAAAATGTCAACAACAGCGTGTGTGCACGTGTGTGCATTACCAGAAATTCTGGTTTAAAAAGTAAAAGTATTTATTACTGTTTTTTTTTACTTTTACTGTAACAACAGAATACCACGTTCTCCTTTCTTCTCCTCTCCAGCTGAACGTCTGCTTATTGAGTCGTGGGTTTTTTTGGCACCACAGTTTCTAACACTTCCACCCATCTTTGCTCTCTTTTGTCTTTCCCTTTCTCCACCTCTCATCACGTTCTCCGAGCCGCCTGCTTCACCAGCCTCCGTCCTTCTGCCTCGCTCTCCCTCACGCTGTCTCCTCTCACTGAATGATCTCATTTCTCCTGCGCCTCTGCATCCATCTCTCCTGCTATGATTGAAATTCTCAGTGGAAGTTACCCACGGGGTGTGGATGTGACAGCATCGACTCTCGCTGGTGTCAACATGAGTTAGCTGGGGTTGCTATGTGGCGGCAGGAAATTGGCTTCTCTCTGAATTTGGAAAATCCGAGAAAAATACCTTTAACGGTTCCTCATTTGATTGCGACCAGTGTGATAAAACATGAAAATGGCATTCCCCTGGTGGATCTGAGCCCCAACTGACTCCCTGTAACCTCGAGAATACTTAGAAAATTGACCTTAGATTCCATTTCTACATTCAGATCAGCCTATTAAGAGGCGGGTGAGCAACTGCTGCAGGGATTCAAGGATGCTCAGCCGTCCGCACTGACCTCTGTAGTCTTCCAGGACACATCATGTTTCAGTGGTTTACAGTCTCTCACTGGAAGGCACTGCTGGGGCAGCCTGGTGTTACTCCTCGGCATGTAGGCACGTCTGCAGAGCTGATGAGCCTGCGTGGATTTTCTCGAGCGCTGCCCTCCACTGCGAATGAGTCACACAGTGTATCAAGGAATGAGGGCAAAAGGAATCTTTGGAGATTATTATTCTGATTCATGCACAGCTGCGATTTCAGCTTAGCAGAATCCCCATTTTGGGGTTAGAGTGATGGGCAGATGCGGAGCCTGCAGAGGCATCAAACAGAAATGTACTCCAGCAAAACCCATGTGTGTATCCCTGTGTTTATTTAGCTCATAGTAACCTGTAACACTTTTACAGTTCACAAGTTCAGTTCTTGACTGAGTGGGTGAAACCAAAGTGCAGCTATTGTGCACGGAAGAATGTTCCAGCATTTTGACAAGGAGCAAAGTGGGTGGCTCACAGAGATTATCTCACATAACCCACATGCATTCATACATGCACATACATTTGACGAGCTCGTGGGTGCTGCCGCATTCGAAGACCAGAAACGATGAGGGGCGAAAAAAATGCATTTCCATGCTGTGGGGGCTTATTCAAGCACACGGTGAGAAACAAGGATTTTTGAACAGAGCACGTCTGTGTACGCGCACGCACATCGCACACGGGAGAACAAACATTAAATCAAACACTTCTGCCAGTGTCTTGTGTCCAGCTGCAAGCATTCCTCACACCGCCCTGGAGTCCTAGATGGAATTGCACAAGCCTGCCGTCACACCTCCTGGTTACAGTGTATAGGGAAGAACAATGAATAATGAAGCTCTTCCATGCACAACTGTGTAACAGAACAATCTGCTGCAAGACATGTCTAAGATGTTCTAGCTTTTTAATGAAGCACGCTTGGCACACAAATAAATAAATAAACATCTGGAGTATTATACTTCCACTGATTTATATTTGTAATGAGTACCATGTTACACTACTTGGTTTTTTTTTGAGTTTGCTGTAACTTTTATCTTTTGTGGAGTGGAGTGAAATATCTTATACTGAAAAATGAAGTCCCCTTTCAAAAGAAATAAATCTGTTAGCATGACTTTTTTGGGCTTGAATTTGAATAGGGAAATGTGTAAAATTACAGAAATACATAACTTAATTGTTTTGGTGTAACATGAATACCCATGGGGGGCATCTTTATGGGTAAAAAAAAAGTTTCTGTTCTCCTTGACATTTTACAAAGCCATCCAGTGGGCCGGATTGGTGGCTTTGCTTGGCTGATTCTGGCCCCTGGGCCTTATGTTTGACACCCCAGGCTTAGCCCCTCCTTTAGTTACACTTTCATGTAATTTTAAATATAGACTCAACTGTATCCTAAGGGCTTAGTAACGCAGTGTGTTTTCATTTACAGGTGTAGATGCCGCCACAAAAAAGGAGTTACAAATAACACGATTTTATGCGGTAACTGCGCTGAACGGCGTGTGTGCTATTGTGAGAGCGGGATCTCCCTCGCTTTCCCTTGAATGACATTTCAGGAGGAAACACATTTGTAACACAGCACGTACAGTAGCTATACTCTCACTCCGGCCCCCCCTCCCCATCCAATTTACCAGCATGCGACGCATTTAGATTCCTGGGGGTGTAGCCGCACTACATGGCTCTCACATGACTTCACCGCATATTATAAGGCAGCTCGGAAGCCAATGAGCTCTCGCTGTTTAAATGACGTCAGGGGGCGGGTCGGCATGCCTCTTTGTATGTGTGTGCATGTGCGCAGGTGTGCGTGTGTACAGAAGCCCCCCCCACCCCACCCTCCCGTCCTCGTCCCCTCCTCCGTCAGGCAGGCTTGCTCTCTCTGTCTGTACAGGCGCAGTGTGTACAGCTCGGCTGGCCTCCCTCCGCACTTGAATGGACTAGATTCCCAGCCACGTAAGAAGCACAGCGGCACCACGGGAGAGGATGTCCTGCTGAATCGAGGGATTGGCCTGGGAAAGTCGGCCGGCCGTCCCTTCCTTCCTTCCATCAGATTTATATCAGCAGACACTCAAGAAAGACGGCACTTTTATTCCGCAGGACCGGACCAGCAGAAAGAGAGAGGACGTCGACTCCCGCACACAAAGAGCCACAGCAGTCTTTTTTTCCGGATGGGGGTTTCTCCTTATGTGATAGATGACAATCAGCGTGCATGGATATGATCCCGGGGAACAAGGCCGTGCACTGACCTGGTACTAGTTAGCCAAGGGAGCTAACTAGTTAGCTCTGCACCTGCTAGCTACTAATAGTCTAAAAAGTCAGCAGCTATAATTGGGCTGGAAAGTTGCTTTATTTGTTTCTATTTTTGCATTTCCCCCTTGCCTGACAGCTGTGTCTTATAAATTGTTTCCGTTTTATGAAACGTGCCATACCGTTAACCGGCAAGATAAGCTAGCAAGACGAGCTGCGGGTTTACTCTTCATTCATTTTAAAAGCTAACTTTTGGCAACCTTTGTTGCAGTTTTGTTCGCACTTAACGTCAGTGAAGCTGCAGCACGTCTGTGCTAAGGGGTTTCATCCAGCTTAAGTCAGTAATTCTTAATTTTTCCTTTACCCCAGTCTCATCCAATGAATGGAAAACAAAGGGGTGCAAGTGAGCAGTAAAAAATCAGAGACCAATTTTAGTTGCATGAAATCCAGCGAGCCAGTTTTGGCTGCACAGAGTCGGTTAGATTTTGCAAAGGCAAGGTGCATTTAAATCTCTTATTTTTTTGTATTTTTTTTTTTTTAGAAAAAATTTATTATTTATTTTTTTACTTCATGCAAGCGTAACAGAAGTACTTGGACAGATTGTCTTTCTGCACAACGAAGTGTTATCCCGACAGAAGAGGATAAGAAGAACAAGGAGGAGGAAGGCCCCCGATTTTGTGGAGATATCGCACTTATTCCTCATGAACATACAGAGGTCAAATCCAATTAACATTTCACGCTATGGGAGATCGCGGCACAAAGCGCACGATTTCGAAGAATTGTCTTGTTTAAGGACTACAGAGTCTCATCAGAGTTTCAGCCCCAACCTCGGGTCTCCCAGCCCGCCGGAGACCCCGGACTCCTCGCACTGTATCTCCCGCATCGGGGACTACCTTTTGTTGGAGCCGCTGGAGGGAGACCACGTTTTCAGAGCCGCCCACCTGCACAGCGGGGACGAGCTCGTATGTAAGGTTAGTAGGCAATATGGTAACAAACCTTCCCTATTTCGCAGCATGACTTTACTCCCCCCCTTATGACGTCAATCTGGGGAGAAAAAATATATTCACATATATATATTTTTTTTACTGCACGAAATATTTGTAGGGGTGCGTTGCTTGCACGTCTAGATGAATTAAAACGACTTTATTTCGATGCCTAATGTCCTCAGATGTGATGAATGTGCTATGCAGAAAAATCCTGAGCTGGCTTTTATGGGTTTCCTGTCCACCATCTCCACTTTTTAATAATTGCTTGAACTGTAAATAGAGAGCTGGCAGCAGCAGCCTAATGGAAAAAGTGAATGGAGTGAGCTGTGTGGCTTGGATTGCATGATGTAACGTTGACAAAGGAGTGAGTAACCACGCACACACTCCTCTGTGCTATTCTGGCACAGCCATGGCTTCTTTCTTTCATGGCACAGTGCTCACTCTTGGATCTGTAGTGCCAACATATCCATAGTGCACCTTTTTTCTTTTTGTTTTCTTTTTTCCACCAGGTGCTCAGTTTTTAAAGGGAAGTTGATCTGAGTAAAATGCACACATTCAAAAAAATATATAAAAAACGCTGCCCTGTTAGGCTTGGATGAAACTCATGGCCTCTCCTCACCACATTTATAGCTTCTGACTTCTGTAAATTACTGATTATGAGGGCAGGTGGGTTGTCCCTGAGGCTTAAGTGGATGAATTGAGGCAATACTTGCATGCACCCTTGGACTCGTACGCCACAACATATCAAATAACCTGTGCCTTTTGACTTGAGATAATGTTTTGTCAGGGCAATAACAAATTAATGGCCTTTGGCACAAGCCTGTGTACTAACTGCTGTTTGACCCCCATCTGCTTTGTGCTGGTTTCGATACAGCGGTGATCAATTCCCTCCCCCCCTTTTTTTCAGGATTGATTTTTCTTGTCTAGCTGGAGTCTTAGGCTGCAACTTAAGATCCCCAGACCTGTGGGGTGTATTTGTATCGACTGCAAGAGAAGCCCTCTCACCTGAACTGCATGTACTGAAAGTCAATTGGGGGTTACTATGGAAACAAAAGAGACACTGCAACCCCCAGGCTGCAGCACAATGCCATGTACTAATACAATGCTTTCAGTTTGCCTCTATTTAACCTTACTCGCTCTGCCAAAAGACCAAGTTTGGTGTCCCGGGAATGTGTTGGATACATTTAGTTCAATTAGAGGGCAATTTACACCTCCTTCAGTTGGATTTAATTGTGTAAATCTATGGTGGGAAAGGTTTGGTTTATAGATCTCCAACCACCAAAAGAATCTAATGATATAGCTGAAAAAAATATATACATACGATCTAATTCTCCACATTGCTAACAGTAAGCATAAATTCTTCCTTCTTCTGATTGCAGGTTTTCGATGTGGGCCGATACCAGGAGTCACTGGCGGCCTACTTCGCCCTTGGCCAGCACCAGCACATTAACCAAATCCTGGAGATTTTGCTTGGGGAGACGCGGGCCTATGTGTTCTTCGAGAGAAGCTATGGCGACATGCACTCTTTTGTCCGTACCTGCAAGAAGTTGCGAGAGGACGAAGCTGCCAGGCTCTTCTATCAGATAGCCTCGGCTGTGGCACATTGCCACGACAACGGACTGGTTCTCCGTGACCTCAAACTGAGGAAGTTTGTCTTCAAGAATGAGGACAGGTGAGTCCCATGGAAACCTTAGCATCTTTTGTGCACTTTGCAGTTTCCCTCTGTTTTTTTTTTTTTTTGTGTATAAGATGCTATCGGTGTGTGTGTGATATTACAGCTAATACCGCAGATAGTGTAAGTTGACACTATACAAGGTGTTGTGCAGAATGAAGGAAATATGAGCCTTTTGTGTGTCGCCTGGTTATTCTTGTGCACATATACTGTAAATGTGAATGGAATCACACTTGGGGGAAGGAAATGAGTTACACAAATGTAATCGCTACTCATGCTAAGACTCAGGAAAGCTGTTGAGCTGAGAAACATGGACAGATAAGTTATCAGGGGAAGCTTTTGCATGTCAGATGATCCATTACTCTGGGCTTATGTGTGATGGAAACTTTAGAATAACACTTTTCACAGTGTGGGTTTACTGACCCCTGCTGGCAGCATATGAAAACTACAAAAAATCTAGACATCTGTTAGAGCAGCTTTTTAAGTTCTTTCTTTTTTCTTTTAAAGAATTTGAGTGGATGCCAGTTCAGACTCAACGTTTATTCTTTTCATTAGATACTGTATACAAATCCCAGCTCTAAAGCATGTCCTTAAGTACTTCTTATTTAACACCTTGAAGCCACATGCTGCACTCAGGGCCTTCAGTCTGAAAAATGTGACGTCATTCTCTGGCGCTCTCTGTGGAAAAGAGAAGTTGAGCCGCCTCACATATTTAGTACAGGTCCAGTAACCTTGAATGTCACCGGGCTCGGATGCTGAGGGCCCCTTCCACTAAATGATTCATGCCGGGTGAATTCTAAGAGTGATGTGAAGGGCAGCACCGGGTCGCATTTACTATGTGGCCCGTCAAGACTCCTCTTACAACCTTTCAGTCCTGCTGAAACGGTGAACGAGTGCAGAGAGATGAGAGAGGAGACAAAGCTGCCTTAGAGAGACCTCCTCTGGCTCTGAGGCCAAGTGTGGAACAAAACGCTGCGATGACTGCAGAGAGGAGTGGATGAGCAGACAGAAAATGATACCCGAGCAGGCTTCTGCAGCATTCGTTGGTTTCTTGACCCGAATTTGTCATGCTGCCGTTAACCCTTGACCAAACGGCGGCATCAGTCAAACGCTGGCCTCGAGTAGAATCATGTAGCTATTAAACAAGGCTCGTTTGTTTCTTTCTTCTCTACCGCGCCTCAAGATATTTCATCATGAGCGCCGCCTCTGACTCAGCTGAAATGCACAATGTGTGCCAATATTAAATTCGGCTCCGTTTTAGTAGTTTGCCTTCCTAGGTCCTCTTAGCTCTAATTGCAGGTTTGCACATCCTCCAAATGAGCTGTTATCCAGGCAGTGGTGTGCTGTGTTTAAAATTCACACAGCTCTTTATATTGCAGGGGAACAATGGGTATTTTGCTCAAGGAAACAATAGAATGTTCCTCGTTTTAAAACCTAAAATCGTTCTGCCACGTATTAATGAAAGGAAACGGCCTCATGTGAAAGTCAAACGTAGCAATAAATACATCCTTCTCTTCGATCACAGTCTCGTTGCTTGGTGCATCATATCGTATTGTCTTTACCTGCTTCTGCTGGCTGACTATTCATGTATGGGGGCTTTTTGTTTTCGGTGCTTGAACTTACACAGATTCTTCAGTGATAAAGCTTCTCAACAATTAGTCGCTATTATGAATACCCAGGGGCATTGTAGCAACTGTTGCAGGGTTTAGAGCAAAAAGTGCAAATAGATGCTTTGATGAGTAGGAGGGGGAGGGGGGGGGGGGGGAGATTTTACTTTTCTGATCAGTTACCCATAATTATGTTTCTTCTGGAAAATCTGTTTGTATAATGCCACTTTTTATATATTGAAAAGAAATGTCAGACGTAAGCTGAAAGAATTATGCGATCTACTTCCATTGACATCCAAAAGTGATGGATTTAAAGTACTTTACGTTGCCTGTCAGAATAAATTACCCACTTGATGGTTTTCTTCTGATTGCTCAAATTCTTTCTATATCATCCACATTTATAAGGAGCTCAATGAGTTTTGTTTGTGTGTCTGCAGAAGCCTTGTGAAGCTGGAGAGCCTCGAGGACACGTACATCCTGAATGGGCACGATGATTCCCTGTCAGATAAACATGGCTGCCCCGCCTACGTCAGCCCCGAGATCCTCAATGCCAGCGGCAGCTACTCGGGGAAGGCAGCTGACGTCTGGAGCCTGGGCGTCATGCTTTATACCATCCTCGTGGGGCGCTACCCTTTCCACGATGTCGAACCCGGCTCGCTGTTCAGCAAAATCCGCAGGGGCCACTTCAACATCCCAGAAACGCTGACGCCCAAGGCCAAGTGCCTGATCCGCTCCATCCTCCGTCGGGAGCCGGCGGAGCGCCTCACCTCTCGGGAGATTCTGGAGCACCCGTGGTTTGCCTCATCCGGGGCGCTAGGGGGCACTGCAGTGCACAGCAGAGGGGAAAGGGAGCAGGAGCAGATGGTGCCTGAGGTGAACATGGAACAGGAGCTGGAGCAGTTCTTCAGCTGAGCAAACACCAAGCACAAACGGACGACTCCGCCACGGTTGGCTCGCCAAGCTCGCAGCAGAGCCAAAAAAATAAACAGTAGAGTAGAAGTAAATAGGTGAATTTGTCACTCATAAAAAAAGGTGTTTCCATTGTGTTTCCTTTGCCACCATTTCATGGAAAACCTTGAGTCTGGCATGACAAATGGCATCTATACATCATCTGGCGATGCACGTCCCAATCGGGGATGTTGCTACCAGATATGCAAGTTGCAAACAATGTAGCAAATGTTCTTTTTTTTCCCAGATCTGTTTTGTTTTAAATGTGGTGCTCATAGAAGTAGACACATTCACCTTTTTTTTCCCCTTTTTTTGACACTATGGAAAGCATGAAGGGACATACAGACAAGGAATCCGAGGAGAACAATCCTAAAGGAACTGACAGACTCGTAACACCCCAGCTCTTTTTATTGGTTTTCTTTAGTTTGATGTCATAGCTTTAGGTGGTCATAGTTCTGACCCAGGAGCATTGTTTAAACGGAGCAGGCGTTTTCTTGTGGTTGTCATCATAATCGACATGGCTGACCTCGCCCTTGTCTCATGGTTTTAAGTTTTATGTCGTGTGTCCATGTCTCGTTTGTCTGTTTTATATTGTTGAAGATTCTGACAGTCACTAAACTCCTCAATGGCCTTGTCTTTTGTTATGTTTCCGCCTCCTCCTGTCTCTTACCACACTTTTGTTTTTCCACATTACTTTTGTAAAGCATTTTTGTTTTTTAAAAAGCTATTCCAGTCTATTGTTACTGCTGCTTTATTGTCACTCTGTACACCTCAATCTTAATCTATTTTCATAGTCAGCCTCCCCACTCGGTATCATGCACTTGATGTATTAGGTGAAAGGATGATTCCACCTCTAAAATTAGCTTACTTTTTTTTTTTAAATATATAATTTAATTCCATTCTTCAGTTGTAGGAACAAGAACATAACATTTATTTAAATTGTAACAGCTATATATATATAAATATATATATATATTTAAAACTACATTGCAGGGTTTTTCTTTATCCAGAGATTCCTTTTTCATGTATGATATAGGCAATATCTTGACACAGGACAGGCGCCAACAGAGAAAAAACAAACAAAAAAAAGGTCTGTCTGAAGTTTTAGAATACACATTATCTTCTGTGCCAGTATTCCTGTACCCCCGACAGCCTCATGCCACCCAGTCTCCCTCACTTCTTTTTAAGAAAATTGATATGAGATATTCAGTGATAGTATTGCTATGACATGCTCACTCCAGAACCTCATGTTAGGTTGTTTTTATTTTTTTTTATTTTGTTTTTTTGTTTTTCTACTCCCTGCTTAGGTTCTGTGAAACGGTCATGCTCGAAAATGGGTACCAGTGGACACGTTTTGTCGTATCTCAATGTTACTTGAATTTGTGTTTTCCTTAACTAGACATTGGCATGTGCTCCATGAATGCTATAGCCTGCCTAGCAAAGGGTGGGAGGTCGGGGTGGGGTTAGGAGGGTGCTCGTTTTTCTTTTTCTTTTCTTTCTTTTTTTTTTTTAAGAAAAGTTTAAAAACAGGAAAAATTCTCAGTTTGCTGCTTTTCTGAGTTGTTTTTGGATTTAAACAGTAAAACAGCTATTGCTTTCATCGTTTTTGTAGACTGAGCTACCTTTATTTAAGCTGGTGCTGATTTGGTGCTAATGTTTAGTCCTTTTTTTTTTGTTTCATGGATGGGGATGGTGCATGGTGGGATATCTGCCTCAGATGTTCTGATTGTATCGTAACAGATTCTGGTGTTTTGTCCAAATTTATTCAGTAAAATAAATTGTGAACTACTACTGGATTTTGTTTTGGGTTTTTTTTTTTCTTTCTTTCTTTTTGTTTTTTTTCCTGTACATACAAAATAAAAGCTCTTCAGCACAACGTGCAGAATCACGCATCATTACACACTTAACATTTGTAATGTTGTAATGGCTACATTTAATAAAAACACACACAGACACACCATTTCATCTTTACATTGTAAGGTGAAGACACTACAATAATACAGAGAGATCCCCAACAATCATGTGATCCCCTTTGGGCAAGCATTTTGGCGACAGGAAAGGGAAAACTCCCTTTTAACAGGAAGAAATCTTGGCACAGGGAGGGGTGGGCGTCTGGTGCAGCCGGTTGTGAGGGGAGGAATGGCCTAAATGGTAAATGGCCTGTATTTATATAGCGCTTTACTAGTCCCTAAGGACCCCAAAGCGCTTTACATATCCAGTCATCCACCCGTTCACACACACATTCACACACTGGTGATGGCAAGCTACATTGTAGCCACAGCCACCCTGGGGCGCACTGACAGAGGCGAGGCTGCCGGACACTGGCGCCACCGGGCCCTCTGACCACCACCAGTAGGCAACGGGTGAAGTGTCTTGCCCAAGGACACAACGACCAAGACTGTCCAAGCCGGGGCTCGAACCGGCAACCTTCTGATTACAAGGCGAACGCCCAACTCTTGAGCCACGATCGCCCGTCAAAGCACTGGAAGACACGCTGTGGAGTGCCAGGGGTCAATAATAACTAATGATTAAATACAGAGTGGACACATACTTTGCAAAAGTCTTTAGCCACCCTTTGAAATCATTACAATGGTGAATTTTCACAATAAATGTGGAGAAAGTTTCAAGTAATAATTATATTACTCTACTATCTACTATTGGATATCATTGTCATGCAGTGGGGGTATCCCAAATCATCTCAAGAACACAGTTGTGACTTTGAGGACAGAAGACCCCACCCAATTGCTTTTCCTGGCTTTAAAAAAAGAAGGAATAAAAGGAGCATAAACTTCCTCGCCCTTAGACAAATCCAGTCGAGTCCTGGAATAAAAATGTGGAATTGGAATTTAGACTACCAGCTAAGTGATAGTTATTTCTCAACAACCAAGTAACTGTGATGTAGATATTTGCAGCCTATTTCTGTATTTAAAACAAACAAACAAAAAAACCCAGTGCTCTTCTGGCCAGCATGCCCCAACAAAAGCACTTCCCCATTCCTAATGAGACTGCAATCACTGTCAGAACTTGAATGGATTGCAAATGAGTGAGGACTGCTCTGTCAGCTCCACTTCATCTAAATGATCGCACACATGAGACTCTAGAAGAATGCTCTTCAGTCAAATCATTTTCCTGGTGTCTCTCTCTCTTGAGAGACTCCTGCCTACAGTCCTTTCTGCTGTTCTGTGTGACAACATTGTAGTTCTGCAATTGTAGCCGACCTGCTGACCCCATCCTGTGTTTGAATCGCTCCGAGGAAGAGAATCACTTCAGATTTCATTTGTTCATGCAGTGCTTTGACAGTACTTTCATCTGTGTGTGTGTGTGTGTGTGTGTGCTCAAGAGCACTTCCACCTATCGTGTTCATTCATGGTAACCCTGTTTACGGTTGAATTATCTAATGTGATAACCCAAATTCTCAAGAACAAATTCAAGTTCTTAGGTTTAGATTGACACTGTAAAGCCATGTGTCATTGCTCAACAACACCTGCTAGTGCACTGTGTTTCATACACAGCAACACAAGCCTCCTGATCTCTTTGGGCTAACATAGCGAGATGATTTTAATTTAACAAATGAGGATCTGTGGTGGGCTTTGTTGGTTTCTTTGTTTATTAAATGTGAAACATGAAAGCTTATGAGCAGAGTACACCTGAAAACTTGTTATCAAGCAGATAAAAGAATTCAATACAGTCAACTGCCTTCATAGGAGAAAATGAATGCTGGCCTGCCCTCTAGTGGTAATAATGACACTTGACATTTTTATGTCAAGTATTGCAACACTTGACATAAAAATGAGTTTATATAGAGATATGTTTCACTGAGACACAATGTTCTGTTTTTAAACTTAGTATTTAATTATTCCTTATAATAACATGTGTGTATAATTTCCCTAATAGGGGATCTTACAAAGAGGTAATGAACTTTAATTTGTATCACTATTAGCCAATAACTATTAACTAATTTATGATAATAAACTATTTGCTAATGCTTTATAGTTAAACTGAAAACAAGTTGGGCTGCATTTATTTTTTTCTTCTTGCTACACATGTGCATTCTCTTATTATATTCATCATAAAGGTGTCTACAAATGACCTTTAACCTCACAGGAAAAGGTTGTCCCATTTAAAAATAGACACTTTAAAATGAAAATGCACCAAAAGTAAAGACATCTCTCTCCTTTCAACTTAGACAGCTGTTTGTATCCATCCTAACGTCACTGCGATCTTGTTACATCGGTAGCCATCAGTTGGCAAAAAATGTAGCTGTGTCTGTTTTACAGACAAGTACGTTTCGGGTTAACATGATTTGAGCTAGCCAAGCCGAGAAGGCGGCAGTCCCCCCACCCCCCGATGTTTGAGCATGCGCATTGTGGATAAATCCTTAGCCTTCCACTGGTAGGAAACCAGTGTGCGAAGCAGGCTACCACTTGCTTTGCTTTTACAGGTCTGAGATCAGTTATCACACAGCTAGCATTAGCAAGTAAAAAAGCTTCGGTGATTTAGCATCCTAAGAGTTTCCTCTTGCTAACCACCTTGGTCAACATGTGTGATGTAGAGAAGATGGAGTGTGAAGAAGTTGTTAATAACTCAGTACCCGAGCAAGGAAAGCTGTGACCATGATGGAGAGGGGACCGCAGCTTTAATAAAACAGGCAAGTTGACCCAGGTGCTGGCTCACCAGCACTTTCAGATTAGCATCTACGAGAATGTTTGAATGTACTATGTTTAATCAGCTGCTTTACTAATGCTCCACCATCGATTTCTTTAATCCCCTCATAGATATTAACAATTAACCATGTCACACACTACTCAAGCCTTTTCATTTAGCTAATTTTTCTTTTTTGTCATGAATAAATTGTAATACATTGTACTTTTTTAAAAGGACATAAAATATAATATAATGTATTTAAAATGAACTCGACCTTAAACATATGCAACATTAATATTAATCAGTTTAACATTAAATTGACATTTTTCTGCAGAATATTTTTTTACTTTTTAAAATGTATGCACATTTTTCCAGTTTGTGTACTGGGGGTTTTCCTGGAGTTGTACCGCTCTCTTTCCTGAAGGAATGGTTTGAAAAGTTTCTCCACCACTTGTCATTGCCAGCTAATATTGCGGAATTTTTGTTACTATGTTAGATATTTATTTAACTATAGAAGTAGTAATATTTTACAATTCTTCAGCCAGGAAGGAGTCCAGAAAGGTGAAGGCGTCCATATGAGAGTGCAGACAGGCAGCACAAATGGTATGTTTTAATCTGATCCAGTTTATCTTGTTAAATTGCTAATTAGTGAAGGAAGATTTTTTTTGTTTGTATTTTAAGTAATATTTACATCCACAGACCTGATGTTTAAAAGGACTATATGTTAATGATTTCTGCAGTACCTTAATATTTGCCATTGACTTCTGCTGCAGATTTGGTAGAACATGAGAAGCTAGACTTCAGTGGCTTAAAAGCTAAATCAATTTTTTACAACCTGACAATACAAACACTCATGTAAACCTTACCTGCCAATGAAATGTTCATTTATTTGAAAATTTGTGCTTCCAAGTCTTAAGACGTTTCGCAAACGCAAAAACATTTGTAGAGCACATATTACAGCAGGAGAGTATATCAAAAAAACTGCCATGTTATGATGTAAGCTTGAAAATAATGTGAATCTAAACATTTAAAAATATAATTCATAGCAAATAACATGTAAGGATAACAATTTAGGGGTAAAAAAAAAAGCTGCCACGTATAGTTTAGCAATCAAAACTAAGTTTGTCATACAATTTTTCCAAAAGGACAGAGGTGAGTTGTGATCTGTCAGAACAGTGTTCAGGTGTCATTCAGGCAGTTCCAGCTACTCCTCACACAGCTGTGTCTGTTTTCAAAAAAGCTAGCAAAGCATACATCCAAACACACTGAAATTAGTTAAACACTATAGCTTATTAAAATAGTAAAAAGTCAAAATATCAAATTTTGGAAGTAAGGATACGTTTAAACTGAAAAATATGTTTCCAAAAAATATGGCAGAAAACCTTTTCCTCAAATAAACACTTAAAATCATTGCATTGTTTACTTACCAAACAGCAATATGATGGGAAAAAATCTGTTGTTCTATGCAATGAGAGACTTTTGATACATTGTGGCCATTCTAAAGTTTCTAAGAAGCTTTCAAATGTTTTGCAAGAACTACACGAGTAGTATCTAAAACGCAATCAGGCAGGCAAAATCTATCAGAACAATCAAAAGATCAATCTCTTCCTCACAGAGAGACAGAATAAGCAACTTAATCAGAGCCACAGAACTTGCTAAATAAAGAACTCGAATCACCAAAACACTACTGTTCAACAGCGACCTCCAAACCACTTCATAGGAGGCGAAACAAAGCTTAATGCTTGGTTGTGGACTACACAACCTATCATTTGACAGTGAAAGTCTTATATACTCATAAATCCAAGTTTGAGATTAGTGGCAACAGAAGGGCGTATGTAAGAGGACACAGGAGAGAAAATGATACCTCAAACTAGC
Source organism: Copadichromis virginalis (assembly GCF_057382275.1). Classification (NCBI taxonomy): domain Eukaryota; kingdom Metazoa; phylum Chordata; class Actinopteri; order Cichliformes; family Cichlidae; genus Copadichromis; species Copadichromis virginalis. Next base: position 4,142,522 of record NC_140632.1, on the reverse strand, counting down.
TGTGAAACATGGCAGTGGGGATAATGGGGTCTGAGGTTGTGTGGCCGTGAACACCTGCAACAAATCAGCTGCACCCTCAGCAAGGAGAAGCAATGCTCTGTTCTTCAGAGGCATGCTTCTCTGTGGAGAAGGATTCGCAGATTATGACCTCAAGCACACACGCTGCATGCCTTTTATGTGAAATCTCGCTCAAACTATCAAATTTTTTTCATAAAGACATGAAGGAATGGTTACTGTGCAACTGATAATGTGAGGACATTGTGTGTTTTCTAAGCTATGTTTGACAGTCTAGCGCCGTGATCGTAGGCTTTCATCTGATTTAATTCATGCAGTTTCAATGTGTATGCTATGCAATTAGGAATGTGACTAATTAGAGATCTTCAACAGAGGCCATGAACGGGCAATAGCTGCTTTGCCGTATAAACACCATGGAAAGTGTTGCCGTTTCTATTTTGAACATAAGTAGGTACATAAACATAGAAAACTCTACTTAGAAAAGACATTACTGGTTGCAAAGATAAAGATTTTATAGGCTGGTGGAGGCCAAGAGCAGAATTACAGACAGCCACATTTCTACCGCTCCGTGCTTGTATCGCCTGTGACAGCAATGATTCATCTCATGTTTACACTATTCATTCAGTATTGTGCATTTCCACAATCTGTCAAGCTGTTGACATTCACAAACCATTTCATGACTTAGAAAAAAACACACAAAAATGTTCTCAGACTCCAGCTCTGTTTGGGCTAAATAATTGATGTGTGTTTGCAGCTTATTGTAACACCAAGACAATGCCTTAGCTATTTAGTTAAGGGGGAGAAATCCATTCAAGTGTTTGCTTTATTTGTCCTTTTAACAAGTTTAATGTGTTTGCCTAATGTCCTCGGCTTTCTCTCAAAAAGCCAGAGCGACATACACTCTGGAGGAGTTCTGTTAGCAGTTAATGGAAGATTAACTCCATGGACAAACATATTCAGATGAGTTACTGTGATGCTGCTGGTTCCAATGCATGTGCAGTGACCCGCTGGCCCGGAAAATCCTTCTGCCACAGTAATCTTCTTTTCCAATCCAATCTCTATGGAGCTTAATATCAGCATGAGATAACAGATTTAGGCTGGAAGTGCTAGGGGGATTTTTTTTAAATGATGAATAGAAAATATTAATAATACTATCACGCTACAGTGGGGAAAAAGAAAGACCCAAGAGTCTAAAAGCTAGGCAGAAAAACCGAAACATTTAAGAGCATTACCTTTTATTCTTTACTATTCTACTATACATTAAGGGATGTGACATATGAATGTGTTGAATAAGCAGACTCGTAATGTACTGTAAGACATGCCCTTTCTAAATCAGTACTGGGAGCACGATTTAGCCGTATTATACTGTTATATTACCGTAATCACAATACTCAAAATAGGAGCTTTGCAGTGTAATACTGTAAGCTATTTGGTTGACATTATGCTGCTTTTATGGGGCTCCTACTGCAACCTCCACAAACACTTCATTACAGTAAAGTCTAACTGTATTTACTCACCCATGAACCTTGACTTCGATTTTCCCAAACTATGACAAGACATCAGCTTTGTTACAACTCTCTGCACCACATAGCAAGCTAATAGGAATTCTGTTGTATTCACTGTTTCAACAAAGGCCCTAAAGATGAACACCAGACAGAGCTGAGTAAATGCTACAGGAGCCTCAGTCATGCTAGCCTGTTGCTAGCCAAACCTTAACATTATTCTTGGTAACACACAGGAGGTTACGCCACATATCCACAACAATCAGTCTGATGAAAAATATATATATATTTACTGTCACAACACAAGTGAATACATTTCCAAAACAATTTGTGTTATAGTAAAAATACAGTTGAATACTGTATTTTTACAGCAATTTGTCATAGTGAGCTCTACCATACATGATGTAGTTGCTTAAAACAAGGTCTTTATTCAGTCTTTCACAAATAATTTATTGATTTAAAAGCTATTTTTAAGGGGATTCCCCTTAGCCTCCAATGTCTGTTCTTAAGTTTGTGTTTCCTGGACTACACCCAAGTAACAATCGTTATGGAAATTATTACAGCCGTGTCATTATGATTCCCAAGAAACAAGGGGAGGAGCAATGCTTCCGTGATCATAAAACAGCTCAGAAACAAAGAATTAGTTCTAACTGTACAGCACTTACTCCTCAGTTACTCCTCAGCTCCTCAGCAGGACGATAAGTATTCTGCAATTCAATTAACTCAGCCTGAGATCAGTTTCGATTTTATGTAACTCAGGGGAACAACATCACTGCCTCAGAGTGCTGAAAGTTTTTCTGTGTTCCACCAAGCTGCTCCAATTAAGGTTAATGGCACGGTTGTGTAACGATGCAGCAACAACAAGGCCCTTTTCAAACGCCGTCGCTGTTGTGTCTGGGCTTTGGCAGAACGCAGGCACCTCCCAGTGGAGCCAGTAGGCTATAAAGGTGCCTCAATGAGCCGGTCCCCAGGCGCAGCATAGTGCACATGGGTACCCTTGGGTGTTCTGGCAGCAGAGTTTTGTGGCAGAGCACCAAAGAAAATAGACAGACAACAGATGGCCTCTGTTGTCTTTCACCAAGCCACGAGGCTTCTGCTGGCTGTGGGGTAACAAAACCCACTGAGCTACCGAGACACAGAGAAGCCTGCAATTCAATCAGGTGGAAATGTGAGTCATATAGAGCTTGATATAGCTGTACTTCTTGTATCTGTATTCTTTTTTCCTCAGGATTTTAGAGCTTTATTGACAACTTAACTTAAAGCAGTATTGGATTTTATTTAATGGTATGTCACTTACTGAATTCAAACAAAAAATCATGGGGATATTTTGTGAAGGTATAAAATCTACATAGGCAGTCTACATGAACAAACTTTAAAAAACTAATTATGCCCTTTTTTGTTTTTAGAATTTAATGAAGCACATTAAATATAATAGCTTTCAACACTAGATGGTGCTCACATTTAAGTTTCACATGATTTTCTGCACTTGGCAATTAAAATGAGACACTGCATTGAAGCATTGTTAGAAGTTTAGAGTAGGAAAAGTATAACTGCTGTACCAATTTAATGTAATGACTGCTAAAAGTTCATTTTCAGCTAAAACTAGGCTTTTCCACATTATGTGCATTGTCTGTTCCTTCTGAAGAAAGATTAAAAATGAATTACATTTTATGTGATTATATAATATTAATAACAAATAAAAAATGTAATCAACAGTATTCAAAGTTAAGGAATTAAAAAGGAAACCGAAAGTTAATATTTATTAAGAGTTTCAATTTAAAATGTTGAATGTTGCTAAATTTGAGTGGAGGATTCTTTCATCTTTTCTTATTAAAATTAAAAAATGTATCTAATGCAGATGGCCCCGCCCCTCCCTGAGCCTGGTTCTGCTGGAGGTTTCTTCCTGTTAAAAGGGAGTTTTTCCTTCCCACTGTCGCCAACGTGCTTGCTCATAGGGGGTCATATGATTGTTGGGGTTTTTTTTCGTCTGTATGTATTATTGTAGGGTCTACCTTACAATATAAAGCGCCTTGAGGCAAATGTTGTTGTGATTTGGTGCTATATAAATAAAATTGCACTGAATTGAATTAAATGCTAATAAACCGTGAGCTATCGTTTGGTTGCTTTCGTAGTAGAAACCATAATGGCATCATTCTCTCAATTAACTCTTCAGAAGCTATTTAGTATCAGCCAGAAAAGCACAAAAGCCTCCTATGCTTTGAGTGTGTCAGGACTCGCAAGTAGTTGCGGGAAATAGGAAAGCATCATTCCAGCTAAGTGTTTGGAATATTTTTATGCAAGTTTGCTTGTATTTGACATGTCCCCCCTAAAATGTTTGTTTTTATCGAACATTGCCCCAATTATCTGGTCAGTAAACAGCATAATCAGAGCCTTGAGATGACAGAGTAAATTGGAAAGTGGTCTTGCATGCTGTCTTTGCCTTTCACACTCTTTCGTCAATACCCAATTATCCTCTCTGTTGCTTTTCCTACTGATAGCGCATGACTTAAAATAGGCTTCTTTTTTTGCAGGATTGTTTTCTAATTGCAACAATCCAGAGTGACTTGATGCATTGATCAACCATTAATGGCTCTGAACAGTGGATAGACGCACGCATAAACACTTCACTTCTTGCACGTGTGCTGCAAAAAGATATTTCTTTGGCCCATTTGTCATTTTGCTCAAAAATGACTTAAAGTGCCAGTGGACTCTTCCACCAGTCCTGACATCTGTGGCTGACTGTAGGTATCATTGGCTTTTATGTGTGCCTCAGCTCTAAATCTCATAAGTAATTATTAGACAATACATCCTCGAGGGATGCCAAGCACGAATGAATTGGTTTTGCAAGGTCTGATGTCTGGGATAATTACTTTCATATTTGTGAAGGACACTGTGGGTTAGAGGTTATGTGATGCAATGATGTATGTTTTGCAAGAAAAACATGTCAGTTATCAGCATATCATCAATATAAATGTCCAGGTAGAAAGCAGCTTTTGCAGTACAGGGTGAATATGGTACTTTGTGCTTTAAAGCATTTTTCTGTCCCTCAGAAATCAGTTTTTCACAGAGTGACAAATGAGGGAGACATGAAATAACATTCTAGTTTTGTCTCTGCAACCTTTAGTGGAGCAACTTGCGCTGCTAAATATCAACAGAGAATCACGAAGCAGTTTCAGTCCATGTGGGCTGACTTGTGGCCCCCAAAAGCTTTAAATCATCTGGCTCAATGAATCAGAGTCTTGACTGAGCCAAATTGCCTGACTGCGCCCTGTGGGAGAGATAATTGGGTGAAACAGGTTGTTTTTGTGCCTTGCTGAGGTACAAGAGAAGCAGCAGAAAGGAGAAAACAACACTGACTTCTCATTTTTTATAAAATCTCTGAAGCGTGCAGTGTCTAGTTTTTGTTCAGGATGAATTTAGTGGGTTTTTTTTTTTGTCTTTTCAAAATATAGAAAACTGTAACGCCCTACAAGATTGGCGAGAAATACTTTTTTGGGGATGGTTTGCAAAGATAATATGTGGTATACATGTTAAAAAAACTGAAAGGAATGGATAGAAGGATGTTTACACTAGCTGTAAAGGGTGAATTGATTGGTGCGCAGCTTTCATTTTAAGAGAGAGCAAAATAACGTTTTCCCTCCTTACATCTGTATAATAATACTAATAATACTACTACGAATAATAATAATGGATTGCATTTATATAGTGATTTTCGGGGCCTTCAAAGCGCTTTACAATTCCACTATTCATTCACACACTGGTGGAGGCAGCTACAGTTGTAGCCACAGCTGCCCTGGGGCAGACTGACAGAAGCGAGGCTGCCATATCGCGCCATCTGCCCCTCTGGCCATACTAGTAATAATAATAAGGAGAAGTAGAAGAATAGGGTAGGTTACCATTGTTTTTATGCATTGGTTGGCATGCTGGTAGCACGATTAGCACTGCTGCTAACCACTAACCAAGGAGGTCCAGAGTTTGAATACTCTTTGTTCCTCCAGCAGTTCTAAGCTGTAGGTGCGACTCTGTGTGTGAATAGTTGAGACCTGGAACTGAGAACCTAAGGTTTGATAAGAGGAAGAAAATAGATGGATGAAAGTATCAAAGCAGGAACATATTAGCACATTTTAAAAATTAAAGGTGGCACCTGGGTACAGTAGTTATGATAAGGAGTTGGAGAAGCACATCTTGGCTTATTATGGGGGTCTCGGTAAACGAGAGGGTGTAGAGAGGAATCAGCTGTGCACGACTACAGGAAAGGAGATGAGCGCTTAAATGAAATCTTGAAGGTGAAACAAGATTGAAAGTAGGATGAGAGATGGCTTCCCCTGATCTCTGATAAAAAAACAAAAACCCAAACAACCAGAATAAAAAGCCCAAATTCAAGGAAGTAGTTGTCTATTGCAATGAGACAGTGTATACAGGTGCCTGTGAAGTTCATTTTATGAGTGATAATGTGTCATTTAGGTACTGAATTTGCTTAATTTTTTGCATAATAGTTGCCAGCTGATGTATGAGCATTGTATATTCATATATATTCATATATATTTATTGGTAATACAAGAGTATGTACATTTGAAATAGTAGTTTTTGGTATTAAAGTGAGAAGCAGTGAGTACAGCTGTGGAAGCTGTTTATATTACATTTCTTTTTTGGAGACCTCCTTTAATTTATATGTAGTGCACTGCTATCTAACTAGCAAGCTGCACTATGAATACGCACCATAGTTTGGTAAGTATTTAGTAGTATTCAAGTAATGGGCCCTTTTTGAGCTAATTATCAAACCTAGTAAGAAAAGAAGAGTCATACTACGACCCGGCCGATTATTTCTGCTGCGTTTTAAATTCACACCGCGCGATGAAAGAGTTGTAAACAGATCAAACAAAAGCACCAACTCACAAGTGCCCGCTGACAATCAGACACAATGAATGCGAGACAGCTCTGTGGAGTTGTGATGTAATTAGACTTGTTAATTGGAAAGGAGCATTTCGCCACCTGCGGCAGGAAAAGTGTGAAGATTGTGGTCATCTCTGAAGAAATAGTCCTGCTAATTGTTTTGGTTTCCAGGCAGCCATGGCGGAGGAGGAATGTGACAATTTGAAGTTGCTCTCAAGTTACACCTAAAACTGCTAAAACCTGCCGGCATTAAGGGACATCGTGAGCAATTTGCTGGGTTTATTGTCACAGGAATGGCAATTTCATTCACATTACATCCAGATAAAAAGCCACTTGAACATCACTGCAAGAATGCCAGCCATTCAGCCATCTACTAACTCCTGTGCTCACTGGCAATAAGCAATACCCTAACAGACAGGAGAAATGTTCGACATCAAAAAATCTGTTTTATACAAAGACAAGAGAAGAAATCCTTTGATACTCTCAAAGGGTGCAGCATAAATGTCATTATAATTTAACACAAGCCAAGTGCTTTCACCCAAAGGCCCTCCATTAACAGCATTTGCATTTCTGAAAACTTGGCATTGCTCCTGTAATGACTTGTCACAGGAGAGAATGGCCTCTCTAATATATATTTTGCTCAGCTTGATAATGTGCATTCCTATTTGAAGACGCTCTAAAGCATATTGAGTTCAGCATGCGAGCATGAGTTCAGTTTTTATAGATAGCTATGCTGAGAGCCACAGCAGCCAATTAACCATTTGTAAATTCCTTGTTGGCCCAAGTTTCATTTGAAGAAAAAATTTTTCGGAGGCTGAACCTTGACTGTTTCGTTTCCAGCCAGATATGGATTTCATAATGGATAAACACAGACAGACTGTCTGCTTCATTTCCTTCTAATAGGATAAACGTGCAGACTCTGCCCTATTCTGTAATTCTGCTTAAAACAATATTGCCAACATGAGTCTCCCTCACCAGGGTGGAGCCCACATTATTTTCAAATCTGTCATGGCTCCTGAAGACAAAACACAACTTTGTACTTTTTTAAAAACTTGTTAAAACAAAAATGTTAAGTGAGTTTCTTCACGCTGAGAGAGCTTTAATTGAAGTCAAGTTAAATGAATGTAGAGTACATTGTTTATTGTTAAAAAAGAGTAAAAGTTTTTAAAAATACACACACACAAGCCACAGTTTCACCCACTGAATTTGATTACATTTCGCTAACATTTTTAGCGAAGCGTATCAGTCACATCTGCACACACACACAAATCTCAAAAGGCTTTGTTATATTTTCTAGCTTGATGGTTATTGAGAATAGTGCTTATAGGCAGGGTGTGTACATTTTTGTAGTGCGAATATACTGTGCGGTAGGAGGTATGAAAAATCTTTTCCTTTTTTTCCATTGAACTTTCTTCACAGCAAGTTTCTCCAAAGAAAGTCAGACATTTATTAAGAATATTTTTCCCCAGCTGTTAAAAACAGCACATTTGCAAACTAACTTGTTTTGTTGGGGGATTCATAGACTGACATTGACATTATGTGGACGTGACACAGGGTTCAGTGCTAGCCATCATCAAATACTGCACAGTTTTTGACAAGAATATATACACTGACCATAAAAAGAAATAAATAGTGGCACTGGGGCTGAAGTGCAAAGACTATACGCTGATATATAACCTAAAGTAAATAATAGATTTAGAAGCTGATCGATAAACTGCGGAAGTGAATGAAAGCATCGGTCAACAGTGGACTAACTCCCATAAAGTTTTTTCCCCTTCAATCTCTGACTAGAAACAAAAGTTGCTTGGAGGGCATGTCTTTGCTGAATTTCTATTCGCTTTCCATTCCTTTCACCTGCATTGTACCGAAAATAAATCTACAAACAAGATGAAATGATATGTAAACTCATGGAAGCAATTTGCTTTTTTTTTTGTCCACTTCCCCCTGAGCCCAATTACTGTTGTTTACAGGTTCCAGATTTATGCATGTAGTGGGTACAGTAAGGCATGAGTAACACAGTGCCCTGCAGAGCCCTGACACTCCAGCTAAGTAAATGGAGACTAACCTGTGAAAGGCAACAACATGACTACACAAAAGAAAACGATAAAAACGTTTCTTTATTTAAACATGTTTTGCACCTACAATTACTGCAGTTTTTTTTAATTCAAAATACATACTAGACTTGTAAAAAAAAAAAAATAAAATCATTCACTGAATGCATGCAAAAATGTTTTAATGTCACTGAACATACACACACACACACACACACACACACACACACACAGAAAAAAAATCCATAATGACCTTCCAGCATATTGTAATTCAAGTGGTACACCGCTGTACCTATTCTGGGTTCTGTTTTCCGGCATAAGAAAATCTAGCCTGAGGCTGGACAATTGGGCCAATCATTGGACCAGATCAGGTGAAAAGCACAAAGTGTCCTAACCAGAATCTTAAGCTGCTTTAGCTTTATTTATTTTTACGCATATAAAGCATGTGAACATGCTGGTCTGGTGGGAGATTCCTTGAAGAAGACGGCTGCAGACATATGTAATAGAGGTTATTGTGAGAAAAGAAGAAAAACACGATTGGTATTCGCGGTGGTGGAATGTGATTTAGAATGAATGCGAGCAGCTAGACTTGTAACGATATGACACTTTCTTATAATGAACTCGTGTAACATTTTTTTTCCTGTTTGTGTTAGCTTGTTTTCACTCGCTTTATGAACATATTTTTTCTTCTTTCAGACAGGCAACTTTGTTATGTGCTTGCAACTGTGGATTTACAGCAAAGAAAGCTTGCACCCCTTGGCTCTGTTGCTGAATTTTGAAATTATATATTAGCAGAAGCATTGGCTTATGCAAGAGGAAGAATCAAAAGTCGTAGGTTTTATTTGCACTGTAACGCCTACCTGTAGACCTGCAGTTGCCACATACAGTTGACTTCTGCCCACAAACACACAAGTAACTGCAAACCTTCATGCAAAGTCACTTTGTGCATTCCTACGTTAGCTTGTGCAATACATATATATTTTTTAGTCGTTCCCCTATCCATAATAATTGCTCCATACAAATGAAAAAATGAAATCTATTTGTTCAGATATGTTTTTTTCACACGTTTTAACATTTAAATTAATTTGGACATAAACGTTTGTACAGATTCGCACTTTGAATGTATCGCCCACCTCCAGCGTATTCACCCAAAACGCCTTCACACATTCAGATGTAGTGATACACAGCCAAAGTACTCACGACCCCATTTTATTTCCATAAGAACAAAACCTCTCAAACCACAAAACACCATTAGGTTATGCTGGTGCCGTTAGTGCAGACACAGATACGCTACAATTTTGTTAATTATCAGGCAACAACGGCCCATTGTTCCTACTTCTTACAGATCTTGGACTGCAACTTTATCAAAGCTGGCATTAAATTCGCAGATGCACAGCACACTCCTTCCACCCCCATCTTTCTCCCTTGCTGAACTCTGAGTCATGTTAGCCCATCACCATTAAGTCGCTAAGAGCTTGCTCCATCATTGTACATCGTACCCAGTTTTCCCCTCTGGGAGACTCGTTCCACCCCAAAAAAACAAAGATCTCAGATAGGAAGCTTTATTTGCACAATGTAAGAAGTTCTGATTAATTCAAAGTACAACCTGCAGGCTCCGATTTGGCTCACTGGGCTCCACAACAAATTAGCACACACCATTGCACACCGTCTCACTCGCTGCCATAGCTGAAAGGCACAGCTGAAAGACTTCTGAAATTACTGCAAAATAGAATTTGACCCCTGATAAGGCCCACTATCTATTCTGCCAAGTGTGACATTTTGATGCAACGCAGGATGTCTCTGGAGTGTAGAGCACTCGAGTATTTCACCCAGGCATTTTGAGGAGTGCATACGCTTAAATTGTATTCCAGTGATCATGATATTTGTGCTCTGCCGAAAGTAAAAAAAATTGTGTTAGTTTTTTAACGCCGTAGGATTTTACACACTACATGCAAGTCTGTTCTCTTGTCAGAGGTTACTGCGAAGCCATGATTCGTTTTTGGAGGAAAGCAACTCACAACAACTCGGAGTGAAATATTGCCCTTTTTTGCCCCACTTCATTTTAATAAATATTTTTTCAAATGAATAGGTTTGCACACCCGTGCAAGTGTTTTAATTACTCAGGCTGATTAGACCTAAGGTGGAAATTGGGTTGAGCTATGCTGGGAATAAGATGATGTCAACAAACTTAATCATTAAGTAAGAGTGATAACTGTGCTCCAGTAGGGGGTTACAGTAAATGATGCATTATTACTGATTAAATATCAAACACTATGATAAGTAGTTTGTAAATACTATGGATATGCTTTTCAACTGCTATATATAACACTCACTTTTGATTCATATAGCTGATAAACACTTGAAAAAACCCTATATTTTAATACTTTTCAGCTTCTTTTTTTGTTTTCTTTTGCTACAAAACATCCAAAACTGATAATATATAACAAATAATTACAAGACTCTGATACAAAATCATAAAGGAAAACATTTGTTGTGCTGTATTATAACCATAAACAGCCATAATTCTTATTTTAAGGGACATTATTCCAGCGTATAAGAGCCTGTAACAGCGGTTAGTGGTAGGAAGATTCAGTGGCGCTGACCCTGAAAACAAAGCAACTAAATTCAGCCATGTTTCCTTTCCATATCTGGGTTTTCCTGCTCCAGCATGTTAACTCTCCTGCATAGATACTCTTTATAAGATACTTTTAGGTCCTGTAAAGGGTGCAGGTGTTTTCACTTGGGGCTGATTAGACCCCTGCTCTAGCTGAAGATGAGTTACATCAGGAAAAAAAATCAGATGTCACCAAACATCACACTGAACTGCCTTGATATGAAAATGATAGAGTTGTCAATCTAAAGAGACCGTACACGCCCACGTGGTCTTGAGAGGAGAACTAATCAAGCAAAGTAAGTGAAAGCATTTGTACAGTGCAGTCGAGGCAGGAAAGAGGAGCTTGGTGAGAGCGAGCCAAAAAGACTGTAATGGATTCTGCGCCATGTGCCACTAACAGGGAGATAATCCATCAGGTAAGAACAAATAATCACGTTGGGCGACAAATTGAAAGTTTTAGAAGGCTGTAAAGATATGGCCAGAATTAAAAGGTTCTCAGTGGATAAGAAGGTTTCTGTCTGAGTTAATTGCCCCACAAGTAGCCGGTCCCCAGAAGGGGCCGAGATAAAGCTGAACTATCAAAACAAATAAATCTGCCGAATAGGAACTCATTTATCGTCCACACCTGTGTTTTTCCTGCCGCGGTGCATCAAAATGTCCTCAGTGAGAGGCCGGGGCTGTCTTTTCTTGACTTTCTGTAATTATTTCTTCCCACCTTTGCTTGATCGCATGACATTGCTGATTGTGCTCATGGAAAAGTGGTTAGGGAAGCAAAAAGGACATTGATTTTAGGCAATTTGGATCAAGCTGGAGAGGGCCCTGTTGATTTTCATTCTAGCCATCTAATCAGGGGCTGCTTTACAACCGGGACGCTAAGTGAATGTAATTACCAGCATTTAAGCACCAGGTAGGACGGGGAAAGCTACAGCGGTTTTGGGAAGGAAGAACAACCAGCATTAGTGCACCTATCATCTGTAATTTGGACTTATTTGGGAAGATTGTTTGGGAATATTTCAGCTGTAACCACCCAAACACTGTTTTTTTTTCTTTTCTTTTTTTTTAAGTGAATAATACAATTATTAGTTTGTTTTCTTGCTTGTCTAAGTAATAGAAGAAGAATACGATTGAACCTTTGGAACTCTCTTCATGGCTGATAATGATCCAAGGAACCTCCTGCGAGGACAGCTCCACTGATGCTGGAGTGCAAGCACAGCTCTCTGCAGGTACGTGCGATGGCACACAGTGGCGGGTGGGAGGCGCTGTAGGGCTTGTGTGAGAGAAACAAAGTGAAAGGGGAGGAGCAGCATCGGGAGTAAAGTGGCCACACGGTGTGCCAGTCCGTCCAAGCAGTCGCTTACATCTCAGATCCGCCGCCGCGCAGAGAGCGCAGAAAGCCCGTCTGCCAAGTCCTGTCTACTCCACTTGGTGACGTGCAGAGCCGAGCGCAGGCAGGCCACTTACAGACCGGCCCACAGCCGCTGCCACTGCACTGTGCTGCTCCTTTTGCTGTAAAATGCAACAGCGGTCTTTGCGGGATAAAGACAGCATTCATACATAATCAGCGCCGGAGCGAAACAAGGACAAACGCCGGGGGACAGGAGCAGCGAGCGGCCGGTGGAGGTAAGCGCTCAGTCAGCGGAGGTGCGAAGAAACACCGCGCTGACTCTCGCCTTTGCTTCAATTTTTTTTTTACACGCTTTTGTGTTAAGGCAGGAGTTCACTCGTCCTATCATGAATGAATGAGGGGGATCATCAGTTTCACTGCCAGCCCTTAGCTGAGGACCATAGCCTACCAAATGGTGTGTACGGCGCTCACGTTGTGCGCAAGCGCTCCCGTTAAGAGGAGGGCGAATAAAACTAACTTCACGACTCAGATCGAGGTTTGGGAATTTAAAGGAGTGGTCTGCGTCAATGTCAAACAATTTAGGACTTACAGTTGGTCACTATAGCAACGCTATCAAATATACACACATATTACTGAATTATTTTGGTGTATACACCTGAATTATTTTGGTGTATACACCAAAATAATTCAGGTGTAATCAGCTGGTCATGTTCTGACAAACTGCCTAGAAGCCTTTAATCATGTGCAAACGACCTGGCAGAAGAAATAAATTTCAATGTCACTTACCCCAGTTGTGCATCTTCTGAATTTACAGCTGCACAAATCCCACTACTGCACAGATTGTAACGGAAAGATTTATTGTGGCTCTGGAGTGGATTTGAGGAAAAATAAATAAATAAATAAAATCCTGTTATTATATTCCACAGATGCGTGTAAAGTTGTAGCCTGCACTAGGCAAGACTCATCCTTCAAACAGCTAAGCGTTGCTCATGACAAGTCCCATGTGTTGTTACAGTGCAGTGCTGTGAAGTGAAGTGGAGCACTGGCTGTGAAGGACACTGTGTTTTGCAGAAAGTTCCCGATGATCATCGAGTCCATGCTGTTTTACAAATGCACCTTCTGACCGGGCAGGAGATGTTGTCCTGTGCAAGTGTGAAGGCACTGTAGAGGCGAAAGCATGGATCGCAGAATTATCACATTTTGCCTGCAGTCCATATTTAGCATGATTTATTGTGAACTCTCACATTCAACAGCACACTTGTCGATCCTCCTGGATGGTCCCCCCCGGTGCTGATCCCTGTTTATGAGCCTGACTTACTGTATATAAATAGATGTAGCCTACGGCCACCCAACATGACTGCGCGTGCGTTGCTATTCTGAAGATGCATCCAACATTTGTTATTGTATTAATGGGCTGAGCATGTGGGGCAGGAGCAGGACACACTTCCCTGCTGATGACATTTGAAAACCTAGCAGGCTATCACAAATCAAGGCAGGGATTAAGAGGCTTTAGTGCTAGTCCTCTCTGAAGAGACGGGGAGCTCTGGACTGGATAAGGTAAGACAATGCATTTGCCTGAGAGCTGCTGTGTTTAGCGGGGGTCTTCTCGCCTCACGTGCTGCATTCGAGGGAGAACTCTCGCTCTGCACATTTAGGATAACCAGTCACTGCAGGTGGATGATCACACAGCAGCATTACATGGAGAGGTGTTAACACACTCTGTAGGGTGTGTTAAGCTACAGAGCCTTATTGTCAGGCAAGCTTTACCTCTGTGGAAGTATTGTCGTCTCTTCAGTTTGTCACAAGCTTCTTTGCAATAAACTCAATCAGGGATAATCCTTCTATATCAAATGTGATTTAGGTTGGTCTAGGGAACCGCTTTGGCCGGAGGAATTCATTTAGAAATTACCCAGAGGCATTTATCCTATTAGCAAAGGCAAAGCGAAAAACGACTCCTGTTGTTATGGTCAGCAAATTACAAAACTGCAGCTCAAGGCCATTTATTATAATTTTTTTTCCACCACGTTTTCCAAGAAGGAGAACACGGGGTAAGCATGTATAATTTGACCGGTGTGGGATGTGTGATCTAAATGCAGGCTAAGGAGGTAGAAAGGATCAAATGCTGTACAGTGTTTTCTTGTACTTGGATGAAGTTGTGATGCACTTGGTTTTGCCTCCGGTGATCAACCGTGTATTTCAAGGAGTCGAGGAAGCAGAAGCTGTGCCAAACTTGCCAATAAATATAACCGCAGAAAGCCAAGCTCTGAGTTATTTTCATGTAACAGCAGTCAGATAAATATAGCTATTCGGCAGCAGTTTGGGTAAGACGAAGTAATTTCCAGTGTCTCCTTTTGTTCTTTTTCTTTTTTTTCTTTTTTTTTAAAACTAATGTACATGTAATGCCTCTGTTTATCTGCAGCCTGCTCACCAAAGCAAAATATTAAAGTAGCCGGCAATTACGCTGATTCTGTTGGAGCAGTGGATATTAGAAGGCCAATCTGGACCAGCCCGCCCCCAATCAAAATGAGAATGAAAAGCAGTTGTGCATGTTTTTGTCTCTTTGGCACACAATGAACTCTATTTTCTCCAAGGTTAAAGAGGGTATCCTTTCTTCTGTAATCACATTGCTCTAGCAGATTTATACTGTGCTCTCTCTGCGTGTTCATAGAGGCTGCTTTGAGTATGTGAATAATTTTTTATTTATTTATTTATTTATTCTTTTTTTTGGGGGGGGGGGGGGGGGGGGTTACACGTGCACCCCTTTAGAAACACCAGTATATTCAAACAACAGTATCCACACACTGGGATCTGAAATGTGAGATTTTGAAATGTGAAATCAGATTCTTGTAGCCTGTTACACAATCAGGTGACAGTGAGTTGAATTTAGCAATAATATCTGCAGCTTCAAAATCTTTTTATTTTCTTGTTAACAAATCTTTTACTGAATTAATGTGACACAACTGTCGTTATTAAATGATTTATAAAATTTTGATTATATATTGTTTATTTTTTTTAAGCACACACAGACAGGGTATTAAAATTTTTTTTAATCCAATTTCAAAATACTTTTTTTTTTTATTTTTTATTTTTTTTTAGAAAAGAAAAGGAAAATTGCAGTAAAATTTAAAGTACATGGCTGAATATAAACTTTTACATACAAAACTTAACTATTGCTCAAGGCATACCTCTCCGGACACTTGCATATGTCCATACAATAGTCAAACTTGTCTGTGGTCACTGTAGCCACTGCTGTTATGCCACCTTCCAGCAACCACATGAAAGTCACGAATCCGTTCTTTCTAACTGTATGTGCTTCGATTGTTACGGGTGAATGGCTTGACCTAAAGCACTTTGAAATTGAATTATTCTTTTTGATGCACTCTGCATTTCATAAATATATATATATATTTTTTATGTTTCTGAAATGTGATATTATTTTTTAAAATAATAATAAAAAAATAATTATGGGTTTTGTTCGTTAAAGAAATCATTTATTACAGGAAATATTTTTAGTGGTTTCTTTTCTTGTCGTAAGTTAGAAAACAATATTAATGTCTCTCCTCTGTCAATACAAACATAAATCTATTGCATGCTACTGCTTACTGTATTTACTGTAAAGACTTCCTTCAGCAAGAAAGCTTGCAGTACATTATGTATACATTTCATGCTAACCCTTTGATGCTAGTGGCTCCTTTGAACACGGTGTACCCAGCAGTTTTCATAATATTGCTCCTTTTTTTGCTTCTGTTTTTGTGTTAATTGCACCGTTATTTCAATTCACTAAGCACTGTATTAAATTGCCATAGCCACTTAGATGGTACTCGGGTAGCTTTTTGTACTCTTAGTGCATTTATTTCCTTTTTCTTAGGTTAATTTTTTTGGGTCTTGTGCTGCTAGCAAATTGCAAGCATGGAATCTCTGTACAGGTTGAACTTGACCTCAAGGTCAGTTTGCTTAGCAAGTTTTTTTTAGATTTTCTTTTCAAGCAGTCATGCTGAAACAATGGGAGCTGCAGTTAAAAGCAGCACGGAGCAAGAATTTAGTCCTCATACCTGGCATGCTTCATCACAAACATCTGGGGTGACGACTTTATAACAGATTTTACTTCCACATTTATAAAAATAATAAGAGTCCTGCATTATTATATTATTACATTAAATATTAAAGTCCTGCCTACCTAGCTCAGTTTGGTACTGGACCCGTTACCCATTATTATGTCAAGCAAATCTAGACCCACTCTGACAGGCTATTGCAAATTGTGGAATTGGGCTTTCGAGGTTGACTGGCTGCATTAACACGGTCAGTCTGCATATAATTAAGACAATGAATCTCTCGCCTCATTTGACAGAAACATATGTAGTTTTGTTAGTTGTGTGATTAAGTTTAGAATGCTTGGTTTAAAAAATTGAAGAATAATATATTTTTGATGATTTGCATTTGGTTCTGGTTAAAAATTGTTCGATGGATCCAGAAATGCTTTTTTGCAGGAAAGAGTCTGCCACGTGTACTCCACCAACTGTTTTGCTGTTTGTTGGAAAAGGAGCAGGTTAGTTAGAGCAGGCCATCTTTTAATGTGTCCAAGGACACGTTTGTCTAAAGACTGTTTAAAGATTGGGGAGGTATCCCCATCTAGACCACCTCCAAATGTGGTCTGAGCCATGGGGCATTAACCGAGTCCCTTCAGGAGCAGTCCACCTGTAGTTGTACCACCCAAGACCAATGTTAAGGCCATGTATGAGCAGAGCCTTAGATCATTTACACCCGGTTCGTGATAACAGCCGTATCCAAGCTCCACCTGGGCTCCACTGTATGCTAATGACTCTGTGGCTCATATGCAAGCTTGCTTTAACTCAGTGCTTTAACAAATATTAAGTCTCTCATTGATCAAGATGGGTTTCAGCTTGTGTTGGCCATGTTTGTTAGTGTATTCAAGCTTGATAGCAAGCGTGGAGAGAATGCTTGATCTGTCTTGATTTGGTTTACCGTGTCCTGCTTTGATATCAACATGATAAAGGCGTTTTCAGTGACAGGATGACCAAAAGGCCTCGTTTTCCTTCCAACACAAAGCATTTTGGTTTTTTCCATTAGTTGTTTTAAAAGTAACACTTGTTATTTAAAAAAAAAAAAGTAGCTGTAACGTCTTTTTAATGCACATTTTAAAAACATTTTTGCTGTAAATCTGAATACCATCTCAGGGAAAACTAAAATCCTATTCTAAATACTGACAGGGGAGATGCCTTTCAAGGACAAAGATGAAGATGGATCAGATACTTACCACATTAAGTTTTTTCTTTGCCGATATGCCGATAGTACTGAATTATTCTCCCGCAGCTTTTAAGGGAGCCTTTAAAATTTCCTTATTGGTTTTCTGGGACAGTGATGTCTTTGTTTAAATATGCCGCTGAATATTTAGCATAACTGGCCATTACAAAGCATAAAATACTTGCTAACACACGGGGCATAAGGCCATGAGCAAATGCCGTGCTTCCCAAGCTCTTTAGAGATCAGTGAACTATGAAAAGCAGTCTCTTCAGCTGCCCTCTTGAACACAGTCGCTCAAGGGCTAGTGATGCTGGTATCATATTTCTAAAAAGCCTGCAGTTTCCCTTTTCAGAGACTCAAATGGTCTCAAAATGCACTAAGCTCTGAACCTCCTGCATCCATGGAGATTTGATTTAATAGATCACTTTCAAAGCTTAGTTTCTGTTGTTGTATTTATGTTGTTGATTATGAAAGTTAGGAATTTTGGTACTGTTTAACTGAATAGGTTCTTTAATATACATTTATGTTTCAGTTTTATTTGTATTTTTTTCACATATTTCAATATTAACACCTAACAGTAAGATTTCTGTTAGTGTAATGATTTTAGGTCTTTAATCTGCTGACTTTAAAAGTGTTAAGTTGTCATAGTGTTGCTGTGGCTGTAATATGTAGTACGTGGCATGAGTGTTTTGTTGTCAAACAGCTATGCTTTCCAGGAATCTGAACCACCCTACACAAAAGGCTGTGAGCCATTAGGCCATAACACCAGGGCCAAGGGCTGCACTTAAATTCTAAATTTACCAGTAACTTTAGCTCCGATTGCATTTGTTCAATGTGGCATTGAAAGTATTTGGTCCTCCTGCCAAAAAAAAAAAAAAGAGAAAGCATTGTTAGGAAAACTGAAGACCATTCCATTAATGCTAATACCCACATAGAGTGTTTAAATTCACTTGACATGTTTGGGGACACGGGGTGAGGATTTGGTTTGGACTCAAGCCTGTGAGGCTACATCTCAGGGCCGCTGCACTCGGGGAGGCGGCTGTGTGGTGAGTGGCTCCGCAGGGGGCAGGTTAAGCCTGTTAGCCCCATGCGATGATGCCGTAGGTTTGCACCATCAAGGGAGGGAGCGGGCTGTGAAAGAGGTAGGCATGGAAAATCTTTTTTTTTTTTTTTATCTTGTAGACCATCACAACCAACAGAACCACTGCTATTTTTCCTCCTGTTTATGCAGGCCCCCATTAAGCCTGTCTACAGGAATATTTCTGCACCGCAGCTGACGGCCACAGCTCCCCAGGCATCCCTTTTATAAACCTTACTCATTTTAATAAGGTGCACTTCACTATCTTATCTCTGCTTTGGAATAAACATAATCTATAATGTAATACAAAACCTATTCAGGCTATGTCCAAGTTGTTAAAAAAAGGAGACTAAAGCAGACATTGTTTGGGAAGTGCACCGGGCCTTAAAAGGACACGGACACATTATGTAATCATTTATTTGAAATTGAATAATTGAATCTGCCTTGAGGAGAAGCCAAGCTTAAAGAGAGGCCTGTTGGAAGAGGTTTTGAGGTGGAATGTCAGACTCAAACTAACTCTGTCTGCTTGAGGCAAACCAGACTTCAAATTACTTCAAGAGGAAAACAAATTTCACCGGTCACTGAAGTCACTTGAACTCATTTCACTTGCTTTTTGTCTCAGAACCATGGGAATTTACAATAAAACCATTTGAGCTTTGCCACTGTCATTTCAGTGGTGCCACATTGTAACTGCAGTGTATAGTCTATGTGCTGTGTGCCTCAGGGTGGATTTTTTTTCTTTTCTTTTTTTAAATTGCCATTTGTCTTGGTATTAACAAGAAAATATACTAAAAGCGGGGTTTGCCCAGTAATCTTCTTATCTGAATCTGGGGATGCCACTCCTACTTCGTCCTTCACCATGCATTTATTTTGAAGGGATCTGTTTGAGGGGAAGCCTCTGAATCATTTATCTGCAGTGAGCACTAAATATGTAAATCGTTCACAATTAATTGTAGTATACATAACAGTGACTTACAGCCATGTCTGATTTGCATACTCCAACTGCGCGAGTTAAAAGGTGGCTTTTTGAGTTAAGAGGGTACATAAATCACGTGTTTACAGGTGGTGTGATGTGGATCTGTAATATTATCCTATTTACAACCTGTTTGCATTAGTTCGGATGTATTCTTTCAAGGGCCACAGCAGCTTATAAAATATTGGCACCATCCCAGCCATCCTAATGCTGCGATGCATGCACTCCCCTGTTGATTAATTCACGTTGGCAGTAGATTTTCTCTGTATAAATACCTGCAGCACAATGACCAGGGTCATTAATTGTATTTAGTAATTACCGTATGACAGACAGCAACAAATTAAAAAGGAAAAGGGGCTGTTTTTATTCATTTGAACTCTGTGTAAGTGGGTCACCACATTATCAAAATTGGACTATTGACATTAGCTCATATTCTATTCAATTTTCAATTGAGTTCAGGTTTATTTATAGGGCGCCAAATCACAACAACAGTCGCCTCAAAGCACTTTATGCCATAAGGTAATGAATTTAGTATATTTGGATAAAAGCCTGACAACCAACGAGCAAGCACTTGGCAACAGTGGGAAGGA
Organism: Copadichromis virginalis; assembly: GCF_057382275.1. Lineage (NCBI taxonomy): Eukaryota > Metazoa > Chordata > Actinopteri > Cichliformes > Cichlidae > Copadichromis > Copadichromis virginalis. The sequence goes on along the minus strand of NC_140632.1, from coordinate 4,122,199 downwards.
AAAACTCCCTTATAATAGGAAGAAAACCACTGTTAGTACCAGGCTCAGGGATTGGTGGCTATCCGCCGTGATCGGTTGAGAGTCAAGGAGAAAGAGAAAAGAGAGACGCAGACTCGTAGGGTATACTTTATACTTTGTTTTAAATCTACATCATAGGTACATTGTAACCGCAAACCCCTCTGAAACTTTATGCCGTAACATGACATGAACGTCCCTAGAAATCATATCTACATGTCTTAATGCAGCCCACAGCTATTGTAACTGGCCTGTTCAGCACTGTTGATGACTCCTGTGTGTTCCGACTACTTTTTCACCACGGCTTTTTAATTTATCAGTGAGAATAACAATCATTGCCTCAATAAGGAATGATAATCATTGCTCCAATATAAGGACTCAGATGGCAGCGAATTCCTGGAGGGAGGTCGCTGAAACCGTCAGAATGGACGTGAGGGAATTTACAAAGAAGTGGAAAATCTGAAGGGACAAATATGTTTGCCTCCCCCCTCCAAAAAAAAGGAAAACAAAAAGAAAATGACCACAACAAAGAGCAGGGGCGCAGGATGGGAAAAATGTACCAGCATTTTATTTGTTTGTGTCGTGTCTGGCACCGCATATAAAACACGACCACAATGTAATTAATACATAAAACGCTACACAAAAGTATGAGTGCTGGCAACGATTTCAACCACCTACGTAGGTTATGTCGCACACTCTGCAAAGATTCACTGCAGAAGTCTAAATCAACAGTAAGAAGACAAAAATGTAATGATATGTTGGTGGCATATAAACACACGGGGAGTGAACAGAAGTGCTCAGTGCCTCACTTGAAGTCGTGTAGCACAGAGGTGAAATTTGTGTTTTTCTGCATTTTTATCAGTTTTTTAAATCGTTTTTATCGTTAACTTGGTTTCCTTGGGTCTTTCCCCGTGTGTTATGAATAAATCTTCTTTTTTGGTACTGTTCTGGTTCTGGTTTTATTTTGTTGTATTTATCCGGGACACCTTAAAGGCCGGTCTGTGAAAATATTGTCGGACATAAACCAGTCTGTGACGCAAAAAAGGTTGGGGACTGCTGCTGTAGCAGTTTGAGCCTACAGCACCATAACTAAGGCAAAGTTCAGGTCACCTAATCAAGCCTTAACTATAAGCTTTATCGAAGAGTTAAAACTGGACAGGGTGTCTGTCTCCCAAAACCAAACTGGGAGCTTGTTCCACAGGACAGGGGCCTGATAGCTGAAGGGTCTGCCTCCCATTTTACTTTTAAATGCTTTAGACTAAGCCTGCAGTCTGAGAGGGAAGTTTATTAGGATAATATGGTAGTGTGACATCTTTATGATATGATGGGCCCTGATCATTCAAGACTTTGTGCGTGAGAAAGATTTTAGTGCATAAAGCTTAAAAAGGAAACGCCAATGACAGTGACTTTGGTTATACAACTGCCTTCGCTCAGATGCAACCCTGGCTGTTTAACCTCTCTTTACATGGACACAGTTCATTGGAGTAGACTTAAAAGTCAGGCAATTGCCACTCATATCAGCAGCCAAGCAAATGCAAAGTGAAAATCAGAGAGAAGAAAACTCCTGCTTGGAAAGACATAAAGGGCAGTGTTGCTGCTTGGTCTCTGTGCCCCTGGTACGTTTTATGCGTTGCAGCTTGGCTGTTTTTGCATTCAAAGATGAACAGACTTTGTCCGCGATAAAACTGACCATAACGTTAATAAGGCTGCAGATGAAGGTGGCATTGTAAAGATATCTGTCATTGCTCTGTGCCCGTGGGCCTCGCTGTGGTTTTATAGCTTTGAAGGGTAGACATTTTCTTTTTCTCAGCGTTTGTAAGATAGGCCTATCCATTCCCTCCTCTGTGGACAAGAATTCATTGCCACTTGGAAAAGAAGCCCTTTGATTTTTATGAGAGAGTTTTTTTTAACTGTAGTCACACCAGTCATTTGACGGCGTGGCCATAACGTGAAGCTGCTCGGCATTTGCAGTTTTTTGCTGTACTCTTTTTACTTTGCTTTCCTGTTCCCGCTGCAGCTCTCGAGTCTTGCGGCAATACCTTTACCCTGAAATGAATAGTCCACTTCAAAACTGCTCAAACACCCTTTTGAGAATGGAGCCAATGTGATGGCAGCCAAGTGTGATTATTAATGGCGGGTCTCTATCTCTCAGGCCTTAATTGGTCTCTGCTGATTGCTCAGCGTTCTGATTAAGAAATGTCATTAAAATTGATGTATTATACTTCCATGTGGTTTTCACAGTTAGCTGCTTCAATCAATTGATAATTACGTAGATGATTTATAACTGGGGTTCATTCTGACAAGTTTACAATAACGGACACGGTAGAACTTTTTCTGTACATCATTTGAGTAAGGCAGCGAGTGACTGAAAGTTGTACCGCTTCACCTTTTTATCCCAGTGATATTTTTCATTTTTAAGGTTATTAAGTATGTTAAATGTCATTCAGGAGTGGCCTTTGGACTGCAAGTATTCGAATTTCATCACAAATGCGTAGACAATTAGAGGAAGAGAGCAAATATAAATCTATAGGGAGAAGTCAATGAGATGGTTAATGATGTTCCTTTGTGTGGAGTTAATGGAAAACATCTCTAATTTCATGCCAAAGTAAACATTTCTCCTACGGGGGTTCAACTCATTTTGTTTTTAAAAAAAAAAAAAAAAATACGAGAAAGAAATTCAAGGTTTTCGTTTACACACCAGTGCCAATGCGCTTGGTTCGGATAATAAGTATTGGTAATTTTTGTCACATCAAACTCAATATATACAATATTGCCTGGAAGTTATTGACTGTTTATGTCGTTAAAATTCTAATCTTACGTTCCATAAAGAAAATGGGTGGTGGCACCAAAACACATCATATTCGGGTGCATATTCATTATGACTTTCTTAAAATATACTTCTTATATATGCACACTTGGTTGTGTTCTAACTTTTAATGAGATTTCACTCTGGATTATTTTGGCACTGTTACATAAACAGCCATATGTCACAAATTTTATTTATTTTTTTTAGACTCTGCAACAGCAGATGTATTTTAGCCCCATAAATTGATGGTGGAAAAAAATGTTTAAAACCCAGCGAGTTGTTGTCTTTTATCATCCTCTCGAGAACGATTTGGCAAGGTAGCCCTTTCCATTCCTGCACAACATCACAAATGCAATCAGACTTTTTTTCCTTCCCTTCACCCCAAGAATAAAGAAATAAGCTTTCATTCACTGTGTTTCATCTTTAAAAAAAGACAAAATGTACTCAAGATCCAGCCCTGCAGAAAGTCTGACGTGATGCGCGTGACTCGGTGGAAATGTCAGCGAAACAGGATAAATGAGCATTCAATAACATTTCCCTTTTTGAAAACGTTTCCCCGTCTGCTTTGCCCATCCTGGGAACTAATATACCTATATCGGTGTATTATTTTGAAGGAGAAGAAAATGTTTGTGGCATAGCTCACAGAGGGACAGTAAAGGAAAAGAGAGATGTAGCTTCACATCAAAGATGTGTACACAAATGCTGTGATTATCGGTTGTCTAACAATCACAGCGATAAAAGGGCACCAACAGTGTTTTGCTTAAATACAGCGCGTTTTCGTTTGTATTGGAGTTTTATGTGGACTTGCAGAAATGTGTAAACAGAAGTGTTTTTTTGTTCCGATGAAGAGAGCCTAATTTAACTTTTTGTTCTTTCTCACACTGCGTCATCTACGATGTCAGTGCATGTTTGGTGTGTCGGTAAAAAGAAAAGGCAATGCTCTTTGTGAAAGTAGAACAAGAGGGTTTTTTGGCAGCTCTTAAAGTTCAGTGTGGCTATATTGCATAGTGGTTTATGTAGGCTGCTCTGAGAAATGTATGTATACGTATATACTATATATATTACATGACAGTAGTGCTTTTGACAATATCTGGCGCAGTCGGATCAGACATCCTTTAATCTGCCAGTTTTCTAGTCTGTACGAAGCCTGTGTGATGTCCAGTACGCAGTTAGGAAACCGTCTTCCTGTGCTCTACCTGTACTAAGGCAAGACCCTTATCTAAACCGTAACTGAGTAAATGTGGTAGTGGGATTGCGTCATCTCCTATTGTGTGCTGCAGGAGCATCAGCTAATTCACCTAACATTTTGTGGAAAAGGCTCCTGCGTGACCTGCGGTGGATATCTGCTTGTTGAAGCCCCGTCTTCAGATATTAGAGAATCCACAAAAATGTGATTATACTCTTTTTATTTTTTAATTGTACGCTGCCGTGCAAAAGGGTCATGAAATTTTTTTCAAAAAGACAACAAAATCCCGACACCATAGATTGTTTTGTTTAAAGCCTCTTTGTTTGCCAAATTGATCTTTATTTCTTTTATTTGCGGTGATCAAAACGATAAAAAGATGTCTACCAAGTTTTTTTTTTTCCTCCCCCCCCCCCCCCCCCCTCACTTGTTTTCAGCAAAAAAATGTCATTGTGCATAGATTCCAAACAGAAGCACGTACTCTTTCATAAACAGACAGACACAAACAAAGAAGGAGACGTGGTGACTTCCAAAGGCTGCCACCGTCGAGGAGTCAGATGATCGCTGTTTTTACCAACACCAGCTCTGTTGTTACGTGCGACAATGAGGCCCTTTGAAGTGTCACGTCCCATGCAAAAACTCCTTTGTCGTCATCTCAAAAAGAGCAGAGCTTTCACTTTTGTGTATTATTGGAAGGTTTTTTTTTCTCACATTTTCACTCAGACATTTGTTTGCTACTAATCCCAAGGAGCTTTCCAGCCATATATGTTTAGTTTGGCTGTCTCCCACTGCCAATTGTCTATTGTTGACCTCCGATATTCTCTCGGGACTGTTGTAGAGCCATTAATAGTACGTCTGTGTGTAGATCTGTCCTCACTTTCATACTCTTTGAGTGAATGGAAACCTGTTTCTTATTAATTTTTGAGAACACCAGAGTATTAGGACCACGTTTATAGCAGTGCTTTTTTTTTTCTCAAAGCCTTCCCATTTACCAACTGTTATTGTTTCTGCAGGTGTAGACAGCAATACTCAAAAGATCTAATTTGTCTGTGATGAGCATCCCCATCCACAAGAGACCAAAGGTACGGTAAGATAGGAAAAGCTCATTATCTTAAGTCCCAATAAACATCTTATTATGCCACCGACAAGCCACACGGCATAATACAAAAGCACAATAAAACATGAGTCAGTCATATTCTGCCATGTCTTTTTATTGTTTTGTTTTTTTCCATGGAAACTCTTTGGAGCCATTTTAATTTCACAAATTTTACTAACGATATTGCTGTAGAGGAGAAGGGCTATAAAAATCTAATCTGATTATGCTCTAATGCGAGCTGACAAAACCTTGATTGTTTGATACAGCTTACTGTGCATAACGTGTAGTGTTGGCCTGGTTTGGCGGGGGGTTGATTGTCTGGAATTACTTGATATATGGTGTCATTAATTCTGCTTGACTTCCCTGCCGTGTCCATAAAATGAGTTGTGTCTGTCTTTGTTTCTTTCCCGCGATGATCTCGCAGTTATGTCGGCAAGCAAAACAAAGTTGGTCTCGAAGCAATTACTTGGGCTAGAGTCTGATCTCGGGTCATTAAGAGATAGGATTACTCCTGGACCGCGGGACCCCAGGAATGTGCAGACCCCTCCGGTGGTCTGCTCACCGCTGATGAAATAGAATTGAATTAATGGGGTTGCCCACTGTGAGGACTGATTAGAACAACATACTGGCTTTGATCCCGGAGCGAGGTGACCAGGCATGGGCGCCACAGGCATCGAGGCGGGGTTTCGTGTGTGTGTGTGTGTGTGTGTGTGATTATGTGTATGTCCTGTCTTGGGTCAGTGCATCACTAATGAACGGTGCTCATTACGTGTGCTCTTTGCTGGGTTCATATCTCACTGGGGTGCTCCAGGTGTAAAATCACTCGATGGTGTTGGGTTTGTGGAAGGTGGCCCACAATCATCCTGCTTTTAGATTTGGCAAATCATCTGTACTCCTCAATGCATTTTAAATGCCTCCCCTTTGATCACAGTTGCAACTTGTGTGTTGTAGTCTGAGGTAAAATTTAGTTCGGTGCTATAGGCCGTTCCCTGCAGTCCATCATGTGCTGAAGTCTAATAACACAGCTGGAATTTTTAACCACCGGTGTTTACCACTTTTTGGTTCAAGTAGTGTACGAGTTGGTAATTACCAGTTGAGCGTAACATTGGGCTTTTGTGCATCAGGAATTTCTTTGCTTAGTTATTAAGTAACAGAAATGCTCTGCCACAGCTCACAGTGGGCCAGGTGTGGAGTAGAGTGTTTACATTTTGGTCAGTCTAATGCAGCAGATTGAAAATACAAGTGCTGTTCGGGAAAGGTTTTCTTAAAGTGTTCAAGTGTTGAGATTTGAGTGGGTTGAGATATTATCAGGCATTCTTGGAGCTGCTAACGCGGCCTAAAAAATTCTGGCAAGGAGTTATAGCTTTGTCAGAGAAATCTGAGCAAAGAAGGGACTCGGTGACAGTGAGATTGATATGCTTAATCCTTTAGAAATTAGCTTCTGTCAGTGTATGGATTCATTATGAATACTGCTTCATGTAATGAAAACTTCACTTGAATAAATTTAAGTCGTATTTTACAGTAGCCGACGAAATTGGCAACCTATAACGCCAATTTACACTTGCACTTCTCAATTTACTTGATATTAATAGGCGAGAAATGTCTCAGCTGTCCTCAGTCCTTGTGATGAAAGTGTGAAAGGCCTGTTATTTGTTTGTGTGATCATTGTGCTGCTCGAAGGTGGCAAGAGATCCAGATCCAGAGATCATCACTGATGCACTGTTAGCATTTATAAAGTTGCTTTTTTTTGTGATCGCTTCTTTTTTACAAGTTATAATTGCATTAGTTTGGGGATGACGTGAAGAAATCAGCAAACGCTGCACTGCAGGATTTTATTGACTTGTTTCAGTCATTTCAAGACTACACTCCATGGACAAAAGAATTGGACCGCCCCTTTTCATCTAAATTCGCCTTGGTGTTTCTGGTCCCAGTCCCAGGTGGCCATGCTGTCTGCCCTTCCAAACATTTGAAAAGACTCAGTCATTCTACAGAGCGCACTAAATACGAGGCCACTGTTGCCAAGTCAGTTTGTCTCCTAAATATTACTTGATCAGCAGTAGGAGTTATTATTGCAAAGATCATGTAAAGTTACTTAGTGGGGTCACTGAGTGGTGAGGTGTTTAGTTGGTGAAAGTCACCAGTGTTCTCCTGACTCAGTAACCACAGGGCTTAAAACCTCCTCTAGCATTAGCATCAGCACAAAAACTGCATGCTGGGAGCTTCATGGCTAAGCAGCTCATTACTTTTGACCTTTCTGCATTTTCTTTCCTCTTTTTAAGAAACTCTTAATACCTTCTAATACTTAAAAAAAATAAATAAACGAATACCTTAGGAGTTCCTTTAAACGACTACAATGGATGATCTGATATCCTCGTGTTGGTGTTGTTCCCAGATCATCATGAAAATGTTGTTCCAGGTTCAACATTGCAAGTGACCAATCACATTGTTGTGACGTTATTCTTTTGCGCGCCAAGCCATTCGTGCATTTATGAAATTCCAATGTTGCAAGGACAATATCAATTCTGCTTACTGTTTATTAAAGGGTTACGGTTAGGGTTAGGGTTAGGGTCAGAGTCCGTTGATCGGCGGACAGAGGCGGTTTCATGCAGCTTTAGTACAGTTTTTTGTTTTACGCCGGTTTTTCCCGAAGTCGCAAAAGTATGACGTCACAACATTCTGATTGGTCACTTGCAATGTTGATCCTGGAACAACATTTTGGGAACAACGCCAACACGAGGATATCAGATCAACCCGACTACAATAGTTGTTTTTTTTTAAAAGGCAAAAGGGGAAATTCATTTAATTTCAAAATTTCTAGAATTTTGTCACTATAAAAAAACTCAGTCACTAAACCCTTGATGCCATAAGAGATCATTCCACTCAGGACAGGAATGGTGTTCACTCAGAAAGCCTTTGTATCCTTTCTAAATGGACAAATGCACCCAACCATGCCAACAAAATACCCCCAACTAGGGCTGTTCGATATAACGATATATATCGGATGACGATATAAAAACATCTATAGTTTCATTTTACGCTATCGTTTGTTTCGTGGTGTCGCAAAATAAACTCTTTACGGCAATATTTTTTCATCGTTTTGATGGTCACTGTAGTGGCTATATTAATGTCTTAAAGTTCTCTCTTTCTCTTATATTTAATATAACCACACTACAGACGGACAACCGCCTGTTTTTATGCGTTGTCGTTGGCAACAACGACGGTAACATCATCGCGTGTCCGCTTGTTTATGTTCCACATAAGCCTTTCACAATAAAGCTCAAGATCCTGTTGAGACTTTTCAAAATAAACTGAATCACATGAAAGATGCAGATTATTTATGGATGAGAATTAAAAAAGAGCCGTCAGGTGCTAAAAAATAAACCTTAGACTCAAACCTTAGAACAGGCTTTTCCCCGCAGCACGCCGTGTAATAAATACTCACAAAGAAAACGGCGGCTGTTACAACTTATGTCTAAAAATGTATCGTTTCATGCATCAGTTAAAACACTCGACTCCAGGTCCACGACGCCCAGCTGGAAACACTTCACGCAAGTCGAGCTGCCCGAGATTCACAGAATTTACAGGAAATGTTAAATTTTTGTGATTTATATCGTTATCGGACGATAGAATTCTTATATTGGGATATGAGATTTTGGTCATATCGCACAGCCCTACCCCCAACTGGTCAAAGATTGAGTTATTTTTATTAATATGTCCACCCTCTATGTATTTAAATAGTAAAATCTTTTATTTGAATTAAACACCAGGCCATTGTGATAGTGTTGGTCGTCTAGAACAGCCATAGTCACCTTTGCCTTATTATGTTGTGTTTATACTCCAGTCCAAACTAATTGTTGGATTACTAAAACATCCAACAGTAATCTTTCGCTTTCGGTGATATTACAAGAATGGTCTTTAAACCTTTGAAGGCCACTATTTGATACCCTGCATTTAACCCATCTACCCACTAATTGAAAGTGTCTATGGGAATATCTTACAGCTAGTGGTTACCCGCTGGCTATAAGGTGTTACCATCTGTCTCCATGTGCCCATAAAGCTCAGAGCGGTTTGGGGATTTTTCCATTAGTTGGTACGACTGTTTTACGCCAAACAAACTGCACCACATTCAGCTCAGAGTAGCACGTTGAGTTGCATTTTCATGGGGCCATGGTGTGGTTATTTATTTCTGAATGCTGCTGTTCAAATTTCAACCAAAAAGAGTTAGAGATCTAGAGTGTTTTATCTGCTCCAGACATTCTTTGTGTGGATGTGCCCTAAATCCACACAGCAACATGTGAAAAGGAAAAAGAAAATACCGAATTCTAATGATCAGAAATGTTGCACTGCCTGCCAACAAAACTCAATAAAGTTTTGTTTGTTTGTTTGTTTTTTAAACCACATATCTTGGGAAATAATGGTCATCATCACCCTTGTTTGCCCAGCAGTGTGCTGTTTATGTTGGGCCCCCAGACGGTAAGCTTGAGCTGTCTGCCAGAATCATTCTCAAGGCCGCCTCAAGTAATGATAGATGACAAGCTTCTGCGAGGAGGAAAACGGGTCCCTCCGGTAGCCACGCAGAGCCGCTCAGACAAAGGTGCTATCATCTGGCAGCCCATCCTCTGTGCTATTGTGGAGGAAGGTTGAGGGGTGGAGGTAAATAAAAGAGTGGAAGAGTGTCTGCAGCGGCTAATGAGAAAGAAAGTTACATCTCTCCTGTTGAGGAGTGCAGTAAATTGCTGTGAATACTAATAAATCCCAGTGGTCACCTTGATTAAGCTGAACATGAAGTTCCAGTTTTGTGCTCTCGAAAAGGGCTAACCTTGACTTTAGACTGAGCAGGAAATCTCTCGTCGTCATTAATGGATTCAAAGAAAATGTATGTTTTGCACTCGTTTTAGGCTCTCTCTCTCTGTTAAACGCTGGTATGTTTCAAGCAGCAAAGACGACGTAATTTTTTCCTTTTAATAAATGTAACAGGAAAAATATATTTACCATGAAAATGAGATTTAAAAAATAAATCTTTCCCTTGGCTCTGTGACTCCATTCACTGAAGACACTGAGATGCTGTAGCCAGTATCCAGACCTTGGGTTTACATTATTCTTACATTATTTTCTGAATGTCCCGAGGTCAAGAATAAATAAATAACAAACAACCTTCCCAAAGATATTCATATCCTTACTTGAAAATACTTCTTTTTCTATGTTACCATGTGGGCTCAATGTCGTTATGCACAGTTCAGTTCAAACCAGCAATGTAGTTAGAATCTAGCCTTCAGCGATGCTAATATTTCATTTAATAGTATAGATTTTACATTATAGATACATTAAGATATTAGCATTAATTAAAAAGTGAACAGCTGTTTTTAAATTTGATGTGGTGGGAACAGTAAAAATGGCTGAATAAGTAACTTTATCTGAAAATTTGGACCCAAAGTGATTCAAGGAAGGAGAAATTGTTAGCATTACAGCAACAGGCATCGAGATCGGGTGGATGTCAGAATGTGTACATGCTAAAACGCCATGTCACGCCAGAGGTCTCTGTGTGACTTGCCCACAGCCTTAGAGAATGATACTTCTTACTTAGATGTCTTGGAAAATTTCAGAGATGATGACACCGCTGATCAATAAAGCAGCCTACAGTCATACCATAATTAACTTTATCAAACCACACAGTGCTTTAACACAACAGGGTGCGTCAGAGTGGTAGGATAGGAAGTAATAACAAAACTCAGGAATAAAACAAAACAGGTTAAAGAAGAGTTTATACCATAATACCATATAATTAATACCATAATTCCCTCCACACTCACCACCAAGCTGGAGCATCTGGGACTCAGCTCATCTATGTGTCAGTGGATCTCCAACTTCCTAACTGGCAGACCACAGGCAGTAAGGATGGGCGGACATGTCTCAGCCTCCACCACTCTCAGCACTGGAGCCCCCCAGGGGTGTGTTCTGAGCCCCCTGCTGTACTCTTTGTACACATATGACTGTGTGGCCACTACCAGCTCCACCACCATCATCAAGTTTGCTGACGACACCGTCGTGGTGGGCCTGATCTCTGACAACAACGAGACGGCCTACGTGAAGGAGATTAGGAATCTGGAGAACTGGTGCCAGAGGAACAACCTCCTTCTAAACGTCAGTAAGACAAAGGAGCTGATAGTGGACTTCAGCACTAAGCAGGAGAGGAACTACCGGACCCCCGTCATCAACGAGTGCCCAGTGGAGAGAATGGACAGCTTCAAATACCTCGGAGTTCACATCACGCAGGACCTGTCATGGTCCTGTCACATCAACACCGTGGTGAAAAAGGCCCAACAGCGTCTCTACCACCTCAGACGCTTGAGAGACTTCCGACTGCCCTCCAAGGTGCTCAGGAACTTTTACTCGTGCACCATAGAGAGCATCCTGACGGGAAACATCTCAACCTGGTTCGGGAACAGCACCATGCAGGACAGACGAGCTCTACAGAGGGTTGTGCGGTCAGCTGAGCGCACCATCCGCTCCGAGCTCCCTGACCTGCACTCAATCTACAGCAGGCGGTGCTGGACCAAGGCCAGGAAGATCGTGAAGGACCTCAGCCATCCCAACAACAGACTGTTCTCTCTGTTGAGGTCAGGAAAGCGATTCCGCTCCCTGAAGACCAACACAGAGAGACTGAGGAGGAGCTTCTTCCCGCAGGCGATACGGTCTCTCAATCACACCACCACACAGTACTGACCCACACATATGGTTCTTACACACACACACTGGACTTTCTGGACATTGTTTTCACTTCATCACTTAAATCACTTTAAGCATATTTGCACTGCACAGGACATAATGTGGATTGCACAACACTGGTCACTATATTCTTCATTTCCAGTTAATATTTGTATAGCTGCTGTTATTGTGTATATATTTATTTCTATTTCTTCATACATTCTTATATATTTCTATATTGTGTATTTTGTTGTACAGTTATTTTATTTTCAACTTTAATTTATATATTTTATCTTATTCTTCCCAGTTAAATTTACCCTTCATTCTAATTTGTGTTGTACAGTTATTTCATTTTTAACCTTAATTTATATTTTATTCCCTCCTAGTTAAATTTACCCTTTTTAATTTTTCATATTTATTTCCTATCTTATTCATAGCCTCTTCCTTTTTTTTCTTTAGGTCACGAGCAGTTGTCTAAGCATTTCACTGCATATCGTACTGTGTATGACTGTGTACGTGACAAATAAAATTTGAATTTGAATTTTGAGTTTTCAAAATCGCATTCAGCAGCAGCAGCTTATTTGTTGTTGAAGCCAAAATCCCAGGTGAAAATAGCATTTAGATTGTTCAGCTTTTGTTGTTTTGTTGTGGCTGCTTGGAGTATATTCCTTTTTATCCTTTAACTAAAGTCTGTAATATTACACTTTGTGCTTATCCACACATGTTCCTTCACCTAATGGACTGTCCCACTGTGACGGGATAAAGACATTAAATGCAAAAAGGTGCCTCATCTCCCACAACCACTTACTTCAACTCAGCGGAGTACAGCAGAAGTTGCCTTATGTAATGTTTCATAGTGTTTTTAAAAACCCTACGTCTGCCATTATTATTAAAACAGAGTGTCTTCACCTGCCGACGAAGGGGAAAAGAAAAAACCTTTAGAAAGGCATTCATTGGGGCACAGCGCGCTGAAGTATTAAGCTGCAGAGACAGGAAGTGTTGGGAGTGTAGTGGAGGGGGGTAGTCCTGGGGAAAGTAATGTTCTAAGCAGAAAATAATGGCACTAATGACATGACCTCTGACCTGGGCACCATGAAGCGCATGTCTGATATTGTCTTGGTTGAGAATAATCAGGTGTGTAGGAAGGGCGGGGGGCGTTAGGAGCAAGGTCAGGGCCTGGTGCCATTCATAAGACAACCTCTGGCCTTCACAGCACACACACACACACACACACATCTTTAATGATAGAAAGGGGTGGGGTGGGAGCACGGGGATCCCATTCACATGCTGTCACCAGACCATAACAGAGTCGGAACATAAACGCACATTCATAAACACTGACTGCGACCCGCGCTGTCGTACGTACCCGGTTATATTCTTGTCACATAAACAGTGAGGCATTGTCTCCTGCACGCCCCTGGAGTGATTAAGACGTACGGCGCGGCAGGGGGTCGGCCCGTGGTTTAAAGGAGCATAGAATCGGAAGAGGCTGACACACAGAAACGCGCACACATACACGCAGCAGGGGTTTTAGCATGGCATCTTATCCAGGCCATTGAGGCTAATATCTGTGAATGGGGCATGCTGGCATTTTCATGGTATCGGTGTTGTCGCTTTTCCTTAAAGCGCCCTGAGGGACTGCACGGTATGATCACATCATAAGGGAGAATGGGGGTGAAAAAAAACTACCCTACCACTTTACCTCTAATGTCCTCAATCAGGAGCAGATGACTACAATAAAGGCAATAATATTTAAAAGTCATTAAAAACTGTCGGCTCATGTTTGGCTCAGCAGATAAAATTTCTCCGCTTTGCAGCTTAAAAGGTGCGAGGCAGCCTTGCTTTGGCTCACCGTCATGTGCTCATAGTGATGTTTAAATGACCGGTTTTATAAGCTCTTATGTGCAGCATTTCAAATAGCACACTGTAACTTGAATAGGCTAGAAAAAAAAACGTACTGTATTCATTACAGCTTCAAAATGTCACTTGACCTTCCACCTTAAAAAGTGCTCAGGGTTATAAAACTTAATTTGTTTAAATTTGTGTTTAACCAGAAAACAAAAAAGACACACAAAAATCACTGAAATTAAAAAATAAATCAGTCTCTGCAGCGTGTGCATCACTGAGCCAAGGATGAGCACGCTGGGACAAAAACAATAAGTCTGATGCTATCTGCCGGCTGCAATTCATTGATTAGACCCATGAGCTGGAGAAATACCGGGATTTGCAAAAGCGTCCACGCGAAGAAAAAAAATCATTGCATTGGAGAAGCGTCGATAAATAGGCTTTACCGGGCAGTTTATTGAAAGACCCCTTCAGTTCCCATTTTAAATTGCCAACTCGGGCGAGGAAAGCGAGTATAACGCTGCGATATGATGCAAAGAGAAAGCTGAAAAATGTTCAGCATCGCCAGCTGTCCGTCCATCCATCTACTCATGCACAGAGTCCTGTCAGCCGTGCCTCGCCTCAGCCCTCCATGCCAAACATTCGTGTCCCCCTTTCGGTGAAAACGTCTTGCAGCCTGATGATATCAAGCAGCGGGCTTTGCCATTTCAGAGCACACAGTATGTCTGTCATGTCAGCTGTCTTATTTAAGAATATCTACACCTCAACGTCCCCTATTGCCCGGCCTCCATGCAAGTAATGTCGTATTGATTTTTATGCTTGGCATCTGTGCTCCGGCTATAACGTTAAGTCACGACCCGTAAATCAAAGCTTGGTTTGCGTCATTAGTTGGCATGCTATTGTAAGATGGTTATCGCTGCACATGAGGTGTATTGTTTCACTTAATGTCTTGAGCAGCGCTCAGCTCGAGCTCAGATATAAAACAGTGTGTGCTTCTGGAACAGAATCATAGGTAATTTCATATTTGCAGAACATTATATTGTATTTTATTACATTGCTCTTTCCTCCACGTACCACAGAAGCGACTATAAAAAAGGTTGTTATCTTTGTATTTTTTCCTCATATATGTTTGCATCTGGTCAAGCTATTGTATTCAAGGATACTGAGAGTATGCGCATATAAACTAGAGCCTACACAATGCATTATGCAATATCAGAGATGGAGATAAAAACCATGACTTATTGCTGTTCCTTCCTCCTTGTTGTCTGCTAAACTTGATTGAACGTTTTTCCATTTTTCAGCTGACTCAAGCTGTTTTGCAGGCAAAAAAAAAGAAAATGTATATAGGATTTCTTCTTCTTTTGCTTTCTGGGTCGAGCTGTTAGACAGCGTCACCGCTTCCTGTCCTGCATCATTTAAAGAAAATGAAATAAAAAAGTAAAGCAGCACGCCGATGTTGTGAATATCCCGTGTCCACCCCGTTCCAGCCCCTGTCAGATTCACAGATATGTTTAAAAGGAAGCAATTTCCATGCCTGGTATGAAGCCTCCTTTTTAACCTTAATTACATCGCAGCTCTGTACGGACCAAATGTCCTCTGCCGAAATTAATTTCCCAACAGGGACTCTTATCAAAGAATTCAGATGTACCTCCTTATCATCAGCGGTCAGTGCCACTGCGTTATAATGTACTTGCTGCCAAATTTTTATTTGCATAAATGTTGACACGAGCCTTTATAGCCATCCAGAGAGTGCATCTCATTATGTCACCTATCGCTTATGTACGGCGTCTCAGATGTCCGCCGCCGTTCTCAGGCGTGACAAAGATGTCAGGGTTTGCATGCATGAGACACAGAAAAGCATTTAACTGCATTTTCCACTTAAACTGGGATTCAGGAGTGCGCTGTCATTTATGCGAAAGGTTATTGTCTTTCAGCAGAGATGGCAGGGCGAATACAGATTCCGAGTAGTGAGCCATTACCGACATGCTACAGGTCATCTGCAGTTATGTGTTTATCCGGGCTCTTGTAGATGGAGATTTGGTTTTCACCGTTTTGCCCTGGCTTTAATGACACAATCCAGGAAGCTCTACGATGATCCACAGGTTGTGCATTTTAGTGTGCATGTAAAACGATTAAAGTGATCCTAGTGCAGTTTTATGGATGGCACACATGTGTAGCGCAGATGTCAAAGCAACACTATAGGGGCTCATACTTATGAGCGAGCATTCCTGCACCATATGTGTTTTTCCTTAACTCCGCTGCCCTCGAATCTTCTTTCAGAAACCGCTGCATACTGCTGAGGCAAAACAAATCACCTTTCAGTTTAAACTCCCGCTGCTTACTAAAATAATCAAAATTCACATCGAGCCTCAAAACCCACACATCGAAACCGTCTTTCCTTCCAAGCTGTAAACCCCCTAAAAAATGAAAGTGCCGCTTGTAAAAATTGATTTTGAGATTGAAGCAGAAATTTGTGTTGATAGCAGTACTTGGCACTATAGCATTGAGAATCTGAGCTGGGGAGAAAAGTTCAGTATGCAGTGAGTACCTGGCTCTGTTTCTTTTTGTTTTTTTTGAGTGTACTTGAGGTGTCGGATGAGCAGGTTGCGTTGGCTTTTGAGAGCAGTTGAAAAAGAAGCTCGTCTATACGCGCTGACCTTCCGCGGCTAGACGAGCCGATGAAAGAAAAACAATTAACGTCAGTGAAAAGTCTATTAAAGCACCGCGGCTCTCCGTCCGTCTGTCGCGCAGGTGTTACTTCAAAGATGCCACCTACAAAGTTTTGTAACAAACTTGCATCGCGACTGTTAAACACATTTTTAAATCCATCCGGTGCGCATTAATCCGAGCCTCTCCCGGCTCTTTTTCCTCAGTCGTTATGTCTCATAATGTCACTCGACTATCACTCAGCTGTTTTTGTGTTGAGTTTGCTTCTCTGTATGCCAACCTCTGCTGCTTTTGTCAGTCTTACAGCCACCCACCGAGATCAGATTAAAGCAGATATGTCGAACACAGCACCACTGAGTGGCATGCCTGGAGCAAAGCATGCTGGGATTTAGCGGCTCGTACGCTGCTCTGTGACAGCTGAATGGGCGAGTGATGTAAGTGGCACTGTCCCTCCTGTAATTGCTGTAAACTAATTAGGATCTATGGTTTGTGGGCATTTTAATGGAGCTGCACTGTAATATGTTTTTTATGAGATTTTCCATAATCTTGTTTTCTCTGTGACTGTCGCTGCACATATGTCGTTCTCTATTTTATCGAAACATTTCACTTGGTAATTAGGTTCCTTACACCTGTGCTTCATCAGCAGACTCATAAATGCTGAAGGCCTTACTTTTCCTCAGTTTTTAGCAGTTCTGTGCTGTACTTTAAGTTGGGTATACTTCCATGTAGTGCAGTATTTACTTCGTTTATCCCGCCGCCATCTACCGGTCACAGCCGATGGCGTCCCCTCACTCAGCCTGGTTCTGCTGGAGGTTTTTCCTTCCCACTGTCACCAATTGCTTGCTCATAGGAGGTCATCTGATTGTTGGCGTTTTTCATCTGTTATTGTAGGGCTTACAATTTAAAGAGCTTTGAGGCGACGGTTGTTGTGATTTGGAGATATATAAATAAAATTTAACTGATTTGAATTGGTTTGAATTGTGACGGGGTAGTGTAGTCCCCAAACTGAATGTGGGAAGCTCCAGCCATGACTATTTAACACACATAAACATCACACTTAGCAACGCATTTATCTTCAGTGACTAAAAGTCCAGCTAGATAGAATCAACAGCTGATACTAGCTAGCTCGCATCACAGTCAGCACTCCTGATATATCCTCCACCTCCCACTGGATGAAAATTGGTTGGGGGTCCCTTCCGTGGTTTAGATAAGATGGCAACCACTAACTGTGAGAATTAATCTGGGTTCTTGCAGTGCTCTGTACACGTAGCTATACTTGTCAGTGTGAATGCACTCAAAATAGCAAGAATGTGCAGGCAGATTTGAGACAGAGGGCACGACTCCATCATTCTGAGATTCAGCACATCCAAAGTCAGAAAAAAGACTCTTAAGGGAGATGGTTTAATTATAATTTGAAAGAGCAGTTAAGTTCTCATCCTCTGTGTATACCCCTTCTCTCTCTTTCTCTCAGTCTCTAACTCCGGGTCTCTACACCACACCAAATGTCTGGTTACTGGTGTAAACTGGTTCGCTTTCAACTTATTTTGATATTTTAAAATGTGAATGGGGAGAGGTGGGACCAAATAATTAAGAGCTGAATCTCAGCAGGTTATCTGTTCAGGTGAATTCATGTTTACTTGAATGTTTTTTTTTTTTTCATTTACTTGAATAAAACATACCAATAAATATAATTTGAGGCAATAAATTATCGAGCAAAGGTTAAATGTCTCTATGATGAGTTTATCATCACTTGGAAAGACTCGACCGTTTGAAGTTTGCTGCCTCAGTGAGCCACCACATTAACCAGTTCTCAACCAGCTTCTGCACAGAGCGCTCCACCAGCTCATCGAGGGTCTACAGAGCCGATTAAGGAGTACCCTCGCTGGACCATGGTGAAATGGTGGAGTTAGTCTGTCAAACCAAGAGATGGGTCTCACAACAGTGATCTGATGAGCCTGCTGATAGAGGAATAGGAGACAGGAAGAGCCCGTTCTATTTGCTGTTTATTTTACTAATTCACTCATGAATTATGGTGTACACATGTATTAAGCAGAGGAGTTGATTGTACAGTAGACTGACGCAGAAACAAAGACATTTTCTACCAAATTTCATGGTTCCTGGAACCACGATCCAGGCTTCTTTTAAAGTAATCTATCATGTCCGCTCAGTTAAATGGATTTTAACACATTTAACCTTCCTGTGAGGACGAATGCTGTTTTCTCCAATGTGTAAATAGAGCTCAATATGAACTCTGAACTCTTCTCAAAGTGCTAGTAGACTAACATTTTAGTTAGAAAGGATAAAAAAATGTTATATTGCAGTATGGACTACTTGGTAATTGAAATATTGAATTTCTAAGCATTTTTGAGTAATGCACTATGTGTGCTCAGAGTGTGTAGTGCAGCAAAATTATATACAAAAATATGATTAAAGAAGTGATGAAATAAACCAACAGATCAAACATCTATGAATGCACGGGTTCCTCATTTGCTGTTTTTTTTCTACGGTTGGATTTCCTCTATCTGCTTCACACCACCAAAAAGTTGAATCTGCTGTATTTTACCCCAGATATTATATAATTTTTTTTATCCCCGTGGCAAAAATGCAGAACAACTTTTTAAAGTTTAAGATCCACTTTCTTATCATCTCTTGGGAATTAAGTTTTAGACATGCCCCGAGTGATTTCTACACATCCAAGCAAAGAACTGACAGGGTCACCAACCTGTGAGCCTCAGTCCCTTCCCCTCACATTACACCCGTGCCATCAACACTTTCTTCTTTTTTTCCACTCACTTTTTCTTTTAAAACTTCTTTTTTTTTTTTTTAAACCAAATCAGGCACTTCTGGGTGGAGAGAGCCTCTTGTTTAGTTGTGAAAAATCAATAGCCATTACAGGAGGGAGAGAGAAAATGAAAGAACATGCTCAAGAGGGCGGGAGACAGACTGCTATCCCTGTCAGTCTGACCCTGCCTGACGGCTGTCATCTCCCTTAATTGCTTTGCTAATATCATCCCCGCTCAGCCTGGATCTAGGTCAGCAGGGCCCCTCTGTTGGAGCTGACTTGAGGCTGTCCTGCTTCATGATCTCTCCCGCTGTCTGCCTTTTTCTTCTCCCCCCTCCATTAGGGCCATCTCAATTAAAATAAAAACACACAGTAGGAGAGTGAGGAAAAATGCATTGTTTCTTGTTCTG
This sequence comes from Copadichromis virginalis, assembly GCF_057382275.1. NCBI lineage: Eukaryota > Metazoa > Chordata > Actinopteri > Cichliformes > Cichlidae > Copadichromis > Copadichromis virginalis. The sequence continues at coordinate 4,102,690 of NC_140632.1, read as the reverse complement.
ATATGACCCTCGTTTGAATTAATCCAATCAGACACATTTTTTCCTGGCAGTAGATAATCATTTATGCACCCTGCTCTATTCTGGGAGGGGAAATAGACTTGCCAGAATGAACCTTTTTATGTTTCCCTCAGGTGATGCAGGATCTGCTTTTTCTTTGTCTGTCGTTCTTTCTGCCGTTTGCACCTTTAGGTCAGAATACAAAGCTTCTTAGTTACAGAGAAGCTTAACGCCGATAACTTTGGCTTGTGTTTCCGATTTGTTTAACACGGCGATTTTTATAATGAAAGCATTTGAATCATTTTTGTTTCACAGTTGCAAACTGCCTATTTTGGCTCAACGAGATTGAACCGAGTAGATTTAATGATGGTGATTTATTAAAAGTGAATAATTACAGCTGCTCTTGAGGACAGTTGTATTTAAAAAGATAAAAATTTATGAAAACTAATTTATTTAAAAGCAATAAAAACAAAGGATGAGGACGGACAGGATGATATCTAAAGCTGACGGATACATGAGTTTAAAGGTCAATACACATTTTTTGTGAATTAAAAATCTGATATATTGGCAGATATTTTTTCCCCGCTAGTGATTCATGTAAGAAATAATAGTACTGTAAATATCAGGGATATGTAACTGAAGTAGATATGAACTAAAAATCACAAATAACAATTTATCTCAGTTTCAATTAATAAAGAATAAAAATTATTATTATATCCATCCATCCATCCATCTCCTTCCGCTTATCTGGGGCCGGGTCGCGGGCAGCAGCCTAAGTCTACGTCTACACTAATCCAGATAAATTTGAAAATGGCGTTTTCGTCTAAAAACGCTCCGGGTCCGCACTGTTGTTTTCAAAAACGCTACGATCCTGTACGGCACATGCGTGAAACGTGAGACGATTCGACCTGCCTCATTTCCGTCTGCCGTTTATTTACTTTCCGGCTCTTTGAAATGTCGCGGCAAAATGTCGAGGAAAAGTGCCAAGTTTTATCTGGAGCTATCTGGAGCATGTGCAAACTGCTACTAACCTTTAATAGGGCTGTCAAAATTGAGAGCAAACAAAACAGCTGCCATCTTAGTTGAATTGGTCACATGACTGCATCATATGACTAAAATGTGTCATCGTTTTCCAAAGCCTCCGTTTTCGCTGTCCACGCTGCGACGCGCAAACGGCGTTTTCAAATGTATCCACTTTGGAGAGCGTTTTCAAAAAGCTCAGTTTTCCAAAAACGCCGTCTCAGTGTGGACGAAAGCTCCACCCAACAGCCAATTGGATCGGTTGGTCTTTTTGTTTGTGGCATTTGTTTGTTTCTCTCGCTCTTTCTTCTCTGCCATTATAAATGCTGATATCAGTTAACCACAGATAGTTAGCTCCGACTGATAAATTGGCCCTGCCGATATATCGATCGGGCTCTAACGACATGTCATAAATGTGACATCAGCAGCATCATATGCGCTTCCTCTGTAAAATAAAGGGAAGCCCATTTCACTACTAAGGTGGTTTAATTGCGGCGTTGCTCACTCTTAAATCAGGCCAAAGGACTCGGCGCCTTAATGGGTGTAAGGTGCATCATTTGTTTACATGTGAATTTGCAATCTTTATAAAGATTTCCTCTCTCTTCGTTTTTTCCCTACTTATCTCATATAACGTGGCTTAATGAAGTCTGGAAAGCGAACTGCAACCTAGTTATTGTTGCCAACACACCACCAGTGTAACGCCTCGAATCATTTGATGCTCCAATTATTTTTACAATCAAGTAGGCTTGCATAACAAAACACTTTCTGCGATGAGACTTGAATTTTGCTTCCAGCTTTGCTTGGCAAACTGTCCACTGGCTAAAGAAAGTGGGCACTGTGAGGCTGTGTGTTTGAGAGGAAGAAAGGGAGAACATTAGTGAGCGTTGGGGATGAATCACAGACCAGCTGTTTTCTGCCTTTGGGGAAAAATGCTAGTGAGTTTGAAACGGTAGGATTCAAGAGCAGCTTGTTGGTTGTTTTTCTTCATACCTTTTTCACCTTCACAAATAGTTTTATTAGCACCAAAGAGTGTTTCAGATTTGTTGTTGTATCAAGCTTTAGACTAGTACCTGGATCTATTTTGATAGGACTGGACTAGGCATAGTGTCTGCAAATCCAAGTTTATACACTTGAACGCAACAAATAAAATGGAGAAAACATTGGGGTGTTTGAAAGCTTTTCTCGCTAGTCTGCAGCTTTTCTATCGTTTGCATCTCCAGTCATGGCTACAGGCAGCCATTTTAGCACAGACAAGGGACGAGGAACTAGTAATTGTGTCAGCAGCAGCGGCTCTCAGCCAAGAGCTGCAGATACTTTGTACTTTTTCCCCCTGCTCCCTGTTTAATGGAGCGTGTGAAGGCCAAGGTGTGCTGCCCCGGCCCCAAGTCTAGGCTCGGTTCAAATGGCCTCCCGCACCTTCTCTGATAGGCACAGTGGAACAATAAACCAAAGGTGGAGCAGCTGCAGAAACCATTAGTGTAAGGCCATTTGTTCCTCGCTCCCATTTCAGCCTCGCTGCCCTCCGTTTGCTCCCACAATAAGACCCCTATTTTCATGACCTTTCACAGAGCCTCGAGTTGCATTACTGCAATTTAGCATAAATGTACAAGTTTATGATTCACACATTTGGGTTTGGAAGCTACCTACAGTCTGCTGATCTCCCTTCATGAGACCAGAAGAAGGTTTTTTTTACAATATCTTCATTCCTTGGTGGGCTGTAATCTTGTGTATATTGGCCCACAGTTGCAGATTTCAAGCACAGTCCAAACTGCGCTTCCCTTCACCATAAAGAGTGGAAGTCCAGCTGTCACCCAAACTGTTTGGTTTGGAGGATCTTAGGGAGCTGAATAGAGGCAGACCCTTTGGTTAGCGCGAGGCCTGTTGTTTTGGAACTATTGATGGGAAAAATGCCCAGATTTCACAGATTTGTGGTGCCACTGTTCAGACCACATCTAGCCTTGTCATTAATGAGCTTTTGAGTCAGACAAATTTCTCTCTCGGTTTCATTTTTCTCCATGTCTGCGTTTTCTTCTAACCAGCTTCCTTTCACTGAATTTCATTGTTCCCCAGCATACACCCCACTGCCGTCATGATAGCAAAGCCTTGACTTCATTACGGATGCCAAGTTTATTATCTATTTAAATATGCTGCACTTTAACTCAACACTATGTGAAGCAGATAAAATCAAGACGTCTGAGTGCACACACTCCTTTGTCAGTTCTGTAACAAAGGCTTGGCTTTTTGAAAACACTTTTGGTGAAATGGAAAATATTCTGGAGTGTTAGCAGCTGTCAGGCAGGGATGGCTAAAACCTGAACTCAAATCTCAGGTCAGTCCAAGTTTCGGTTAATTTAGGATGTAAATCTTTGCAGTTCTGACTAGATATGAGGTCTCTCTAAACGACGAGGAGTAAAGCCAATCGCTTTGCCAATCTGTCGAATTGTTTTCATCGTCTTCATGATAAATTCCATAAAAACTGTTGGCATCAAATCTGTTAACCACCTAGATTCTACACACCTAATATGGCTGCAACCCCTCCACGTGTGTTCATTAATATTAAGGACAGCTGAGAGGGTAGTAACCCTCAAGATCTCCATATAAAGCCAGGCCTAATTAATCTATACAAGAAAGAAAGGCATTAAAGCTAAGAAAAAGTAAGTAATCAGTCCTTTTTGGCAGGTTTATAGTGCAGGATTAGATTTAATTAGGCCTTATTTTTTTGTAGAGGCCTTTTTTTCTGTGTTGTTTAGTGAAAACTCCCTTAAGACTACTGTGAAATAAACATGTTTGCCCACTGGTGAATCTTCAGTTAGCCTATTTTTATTAGCGTGTTTGTGAATGCCATAAAAGTTTGTTTTGCACTGTTAACGCTTTTGGAAAAACTTCCATCCTACCAGAAACTGTTCTTCGCTGGGATAGTATGAGATGTTGCGTGATCGCCAATATTGTGCATGCTTTTGTGCACACTTGCACATCTGCATTTAAAATTTCATGAAAGACCTAAAGGACAAAAAGCAGTCAGGCCATTACAAGAACCAAGAAGCGGCTTTTTTTTTGTTCACATCTATGGGGTGGTGTACCATGAATTCATCCGCAGGTTCAGGTACTGAACACTGAGGTCTGCTAAGCTATCCAACGTAATGCATTACTGTAAATACATTACATTTTCCAGTAATGCATAATGTAATCCATTACTGTACAAAGTAATTACATTAAAGTAATGTAATTATAGTACACAGGCTATTCATTTATCTGCACACTGCATTGGGAAGCATCAGCACAGACTAATTTGCTAATGCAAAACCAGCCAGAAACTTAAAGTGATGTTAAAGCTGAGTGTATGCTGACCCCAGCGCAGCAGCCAGAGCCTGAACTTCAACAGGTATCAAAGGCAGTGATGTCTGCTAAGGCTCGCAGCATTGTAGCGTCTGTTTTTACCTGCACCTGTTTCTTGGGTAGAATTACCTTTAATCTCTCTACTCATTACTGAGAGTGTGTAATGCATTGCTTTTCTTTGAGTTACAACCCCAAATCTGGTCCTGAGGCATCTGAGGGTGGTACTGTGGTGCAAACGACTTGAACCTGAGTGTGCGTCAGCTCACAGTGTGTATATTCTGACTGTGTCAATGCACTTGATCCTCCTGACCCACTTTTTGTGCCGGATTTACAATTTCTGTCTCTTCCAAAATTAAATTGGATTTAGTGGATCGCCATTTTGATCCAGTTGAGGAAGACCGTCTATGTGAACTTGACTTTTTAAGAGCCTTCCAAACATGGGATCAGAATAAAGTTCCAGCAGACTAGTTGGAAGGGGATGGGGACCAACTTTACCAAATTCTCGGTGTGTCTTTTTGCTCCCTAAGTCTTTGGGCACGCCTCCTGCATTGAAACAATGATGGAGGTGGTCATGGCAGCTACTCTGACTCTAACTTGTTACGTGCCTGAATTCCTTTATTGCACTGGGCTAACAGTTGCTGTCGGGTTGTTGCTTTTCAATAATGTGCTACTGATAATTGTTTTAAACAATAATTATAACTAAATTGAATCCAGTCTGTAATCTGCCGCGTTTTGCAGGCGAAATGAAACAGTTATGAAACTTGTCCTGCTGCGACAGTGTTCAAACCAGAAGACTGCAGACAGCAGAAGTCCAGGAAATAGTGCAGGTGTTTCCAGCACATTGTTTCATCGCCGTCTGCTCTGTGCCCAGTGAGCACACAGACTGACTGTGTACTCATGTTGATTAGCCACAACAAGCCTGGTTGCCTTTTTTTTTAACCATCTGCATGCCACAGGTTTTAGTGTTTGCCCCACACTCCCAATCCCCATTCAAGAAGTGATTGCCAAAACAATCAGACAGTCGGATATTGACATGAACACACACGAGACTGAGTTTGTGACTCATATTCCCCCTTTGTGGCCCTGCATCCCGGTAAACAGATTTTTAAAGGTGTACTTGTTGATAGGTATCTTTAACACGGTGCAAGGCCAAAACCTCACAGGGGAAAATACACAGCGGCACCCAGGAGTGGATGAGATCACAAGGCTATATTGGGATGATCTTTCCATTGGTTTTTCAAATGGCTTCATTTCTTTCTTTCGGTTTTTTTATAGCCTGGATTGGCCTAGGTGTGTGTGTGAGTGTGTCTATAGCAAACTGTCAGTTATCACGTTTGACATCGGCAATTGACTCCCATCAGTCTGCAGATAGGAGTCGCTCCACCAACAAAGATGTGGGAATGAAAGAGGCATATTTTCTCACAACCAGCCCCAGCTCCCCCCTCCCCCCCGGCAGCACCTTTTTTAAGGATTTTGTGCTTATTCAGGCAATTCCGTGTTCTCTCGGATCACGTCGAGCTCCGGGCCGCGTTGTGCTCGAAAATACTCGAGACACAAGAGGCCAAATGAAATTGCTTCAATACCTTCTTGATTATTTTTTATGTGGAAAGGCGGGGGGGCGGGGGGGGTGCGTGTGGGGAGGGACTGTAGATAACCGGTCCCGACACTTAAGAGTGACATCAGCATTATCCGTCCTCATCTCTGCGCCTTTATTGAAACCGGAGAATAAATTCAGAGTTGGTTTCACTGCCGGCACGGCCGCCTGGGAGTAAACGCACTTGAACTATTGTAATAATCCACAAAACACTGCACAGCTAGAGGTGAGACGCTATCTAGTTCACGCAGCATAATGGTTTCACTCAGGACATCAAACTGTTCAGTCATTTAAGCTGTTGGTGGTTGGCTGCTGGCCTCTGTCTGGAAAATATAGATTAAAAATCTTCATCCGTGTTGCAAAGTTTCACAAAAAACATTCTTTTCCTTCTTTTTTGTGTCAAGCTGCTGATAGCACACGTTTAGCTGCAGTGAAAACCTTTTAGATTGTGGTTTTTATTTTTAGGTAAGTGTAGTTTTTAAAAAAGTCGCGCTGTAGAAATGAAAATGTCAGCCGGACCACTGCTTCACCCCAACAGGTATAATTACTGCCTAGTGGATGGATCTGACAAGTTGAAGTTTACCTGCGAGTTTGTCATGACTCATAATTATTAGGGATGTAAAGAGGCAATCTGTAACACCAATGTTCCATTTTTGTGTCACCGTACATTTGGGCTGTAATCTCGAGGCTGACTCGTCCATTGTTCAGTTGATGTGCTCTCAACCAACCTGCTTCTTATGGACTTCACAACCATAGACTCACCTAAACCTTTTTTTGACAGCTGGCTACACTTTACTGAACTTCTGCTGAAAGCTGGCTCCAATATGGCACCATGTCAAAGAAATCAGAGTGTGGCTGCAGTTTTTAAAAAGAAGTTGGTAAAAAGTTGAGTTTTTGCATAACAATCCTATAACATATCAGCAGAAAACTGCAGGATAGCTTGTCTGTGTTTATTGCTTTTGGCTTTGAACGTACCAGAACTGGTACGTTTTCATACGTTTGGCACAAACGTCCAACCGCACCTCTGATCCTGACCAATCAACTTATGGAAGAGCAGGCCAACTCAAATTTCTTTGGTTAGCTGTACAGCCACAGTATTTATCCCCTCTGAGTGAGACTCATTTAAAAGACACTGTCTCAGTGGTGATTTTATTTTTAGAAATTTGCCTTTGCCAGTTTTGAATCAGCAAGTTGAGGGTGTAGATTTGCAACGCATAAGAGCCTAACCGTGTAGATGAGTGACTTCTCGCGCTTTGTCACCTTCTTTCACACTCGCACACATTTCATATACTAAAGGTAAATATCTTCCTTCGCAGGCCAGTGTGGCGTTGACTGGGATTACTGTGAATAATGTGATGATTGTCAGAGCTTTGGGAAAATAGTGAAAGGTTGTTTACTGCCACACCAACAGTTTTTACAGTTGATTGCTGAACGTTGTTTGATGTTACTCCACTTGGAATTCTCTTTCACACTTGAGTTGTCTGTCTGTGAGCTCTGTTACATTCCCTTTGGCATTTGAGGTCCAAAATGATTTGGAGGTTGTTACTTTTAAAAAAAGAAAGCACCAAAGTTTGTCTTTTTGCTTCTGTTACACTTTGTGTTGAAAAATGGACAATATAATGTTCTTGGAGTGAATCATGTAGATTATTGACCGTTTGGGCATAAAATGGTGTGTGTGTGTGTGTGTGTGTGTGTGTGTGTGTGTGTGTGTGTGTGTGTGTGTGTGTGTGTGTGTGTGTGTGTGTGTGTGTATTAGGGGTGCAAGGATACACAAAATTCACGGTTCGGTTCGATACTTTGGTGTCACTGTTCGATATGTTTTCGATACAAAAAATGTTCACGCTTTTTTAATTTGTCATTTATTAAAATTATAAATATATATTTTAACTCAAAAGTACAGTTTTTAAATGTAATGTTGCTGAAACAACATTAAATGTAATAAAAAAATTAATCTATCTGATCGAGAAATCACTCATCTTTGGAAAAGAGAGTTTATTACAGAGAAATGTCTCTTTCCAAAATAAAAGCTATACTATACACTTCTTCTGGGCTATATTCTCAGCAGCATATTAAACATATCAGGTCCCCATAAGGAGAATCATGTGCTAACGGCTGTCTAAATGACTCCTGTAAAGTTTGTAGCATGCGTGCTTGTTGTTTTTGTCTGCTTCCACTTGTCTTTGCACTAGGATGATGTCGTTGTAAATGTGCAGTCATATTCATTGTGTTCCCACTAGTGCTGTCAGCGTTAATCTGAAATGACGTTAACGCCACAACACGGCAAATATCCGTTAACGAGCTACCGCGGATCGCCCCGTGCGTGGGGCTGGACGGCGTCAACACGTTAACGAGCAAACTGCGCTAACGCAGTAGTTCCCACCCATGTAATTGAGCATTGCGTGGCACATCCGACATACTGTTTTACTTTTGTCCATGACGCGCTTACCTTCAGGGTCATACGTCACATGAAAACCAAAATAATTCCAAACGCCAGATCTGAGGGTGGGGGAGGTTCAATTTGCCATGTTGCAACGAGCTTAGCTTCTGTCTTGCTAGCTTGTGTTGTGCTCAGTGGATCTGCGCTCAACAGTGCAGCCTAGGCGGAGTAGTCGAACGCAGACCCACTGAGCTCTCAACACAGACATCATTGTCAGAAGAAAAGTTAACAAAATAAATTAAAAATTTTGTATTGTTCAATACATATGTGTACCGAACCGAAAGCACTGTATCGAACGGTTCAATATCGATACGAGTATCGTTGCACCCCTAAAAAATATATAAAATAAATAAATAAATTTAAAAAAAAAAAAAAAAAAAAAAAATATATATATATATATATATATATATATATATATATATATATATATATATATATATATATATATATATATATATATATATATAAAAAAACACCCAGCACGCCCCTGCGGGCGGTTTATCCTTCAAGCTCGGGTCCTCTACCAGAGGCCTGGGAGCTTGAGGGTCCTGCGCAGTATCTTAGCTGTTCCCAGGACTGCGCTCTTCTGGACAGAGATCTCCGATGTTATTCCCGGGATCTGCTGGAGCCACTCGCCTAGCTTGGGAGTCACCGCACCTAGTGCTCCGATTACCACGGGGACCACCGTTACCTTCACCCTCCACATCCTCTCGAGCTCTTCTCTGAGCCCTTGGTATTTCTCCAGCTTCTCGTGTTCCTTCTTCCTGATATTGCTGTCATTCGGAACCGCTACATCGATCACTACGGCCGTCTTCTTCTGTTTGTCTACCACCACTATGTCCGGTTGGTTAGCCACCACCATTTTGTCCGTCTGTATCTGGAAGTCCCACAGGATCTTAGCTCGGTCATTCTCCACCACCCTTGGGGGCATCTCCCATTTTGACCTCGGGACTTCTAGGTTATACTCGGCACAGATGTTCCTGTACACTATGCCGGCCACTTGGTTATGGCGTTCCATGTATGCCTTGCCTGCTAGCATCTTGCACCCTGCTGTTATGTGCTGGATTGTCTCTGGGGCATCTTTACACAGCCTGCACCTGGGGTCTTGCCTGGTGTGATAGACCCCAGCCTCTATGGATCTTGTACTCAGAGCTTGTTCTTGTGCTGCCATGATTAGTGCCTCTGTGCTGTCTTTCAGTCCAGCTTTGTCCAGCCACTGGTAGGATTTCTGGATATCAGCCACCTCCTCTATCTGCCGGTGGTACATACCGTGCAGGGGCCTGTCCTTCCATGATGGTTCCTCGTCTCCCTCCTCTTTCTTGGGTTTCTGCTGCCTGAGGTATTCACTGAGCACTCGGTCAGTTGGGGCCATCTTCCCAATGTATTCTTGGATGTTCCTTGTCTCATCCTGGACTGTGGTGCTGACACTCACCAGTCCCCGGCCCCCTTCCTTCCGCTTAGCGTACAGCCTCAGGGTGCTGGACTTGGGGTGAAACCCTCCATGCATGGTAAGGAGCTTTCTTGTCTTTATGTCAGTGGCTTCTATCTCCTCCTTTGGCCAGCCTATTACCCCAGCAGGGTACCTGATCACGGGCAGGGCGTACGTGTTGATGGCCTGGATCTTGTTCTTACCATTCAGCTGACTCCTCAGGACTTGCCTGACCCTCTGCAGGTACTTGGTGGTTGCAGCCTTTCTAGCGGCCTCTTCATGGTTCCCATTTGCCTGCGGGATCCCCAGGTACTTGTAACTGTCCTCTATGTCTGCAATGTTGCCTTCTGGTAGTTCAATCCCCTCAGTTCTGACTACCTTCCCTCTCTTTGTTACCATCCGACTACACTTCTCCAGTCCGAACGACATTCCAATGTCATTGCTGTATAGCCTGGTAGTGTGGATCAGTGAATCGATGTCTCGTTCACTCTTGGCATACAGCTTGATGTCATCCATGTACAGGAGGTGGCTGACAACTGCTCCGTTCCGTAGTCGGTATCCGTAGCCAGTCTTGTTAATGATCTCACTGAGGGGGTTCAGGCCTATGCAGAACAGCAGTGGGGACAGAGCATCTCCTTGGTAGATCCCGCACTTGATGGTAACTTGTGCTATGGGCTTGGAGTTGGCCTCTAGTGTTGTACGCCACATCCCCATTGAGTTCCTGATGAAGGCTCTTAGGGTCCCATTGATCTTGTACAATTCTAGGCATTCCAGTATCCAGCTGTGGGGCATAGAGTCATAGGCCTTCTTGTAATCAATCCAGGCAGTGCACAGGTTGGTCAGTCTGGTCTTGCAGTCTCGGCTGATTGTTCTGTCTACCAGTAGCTGGTGTTTTGCACCTCTGGTATTCTTGCCAATTCCTTTCTGTGTCCCGCTCATGTATTGACCCATGTGCCTGTTCATCTTAGCCGATATGATGCCTGACAGGAGCTTCCATGTAGTACTGAGGCAGGTTATTGGTCGGTAGTTGGAGGGGACCGGTCCCTTCTTGGGGTCCTTGGGGATCAGGACCGTCCGGCCTTCAGTTAGCCATTCCGGGTGTCTCTCGTTAACTAGCAGCTGGTTCATTTGTGCTGCCAGACGCTCGTGGAGTGCAGTCAGCTTCTTCAGCCAGTAGGCGTGAACCATGTCGGGCCCTGGTGCTGTCCAACTCTTCATACTGGAGACCCTTTCTTGGATATCTGCCACTGTGATGGTTACTGGACCCTGTTCAGGGAGGTCGCTGTGGTCTGCCCTCAGATCCTCTAGCCACTGAGCATTGCCGTTATGGGTTGCATCCTTCTCCCATATGCTCTTCCAGTATTGCTCCGTCTCCAGCCTTGGTGGTGCTGTTCTCTTATTGTTCCCTTGCCACTGAGAGTACACCTTTGCTGGTTCTGTGGAGAACAGCTGGTTTATTCTCCTGCCTTCTATCTCTCTGGTGTACCTCCTCAAGCGGCTGGCCAAGGCTGTGAGTCTTTGCTTGGCAGTTTCCAAGGCCTCAGGTATGGACAGCTTGCTGTATTTCTTAGGCACCTTATTTGTCGCACCTTTCTGCAACTCCGTTAGTTGGCTAACCTCCCTCCGTGCTACTTTGATCTTGCCCTCTAGCCTCCTTCTCCATGGAGGGTACTGCCCCTTGTGGCTGTTCAACTTGTAGCCAAGCATCTCACTGATCACTGCTGCCGTATTGTAGATCAGCTTGTTAGTGTCGGTAATCGTGGTTGTAGGTATTGCCCGTAGTGCTGCATTAACATCATCTAGCAGACCTTCTGAGGGTACTTCACGTAATCTTGGTAACCGGCTACGGGGGATCCAGGTTTCAAGCTTGGCCATGATCCTATTTTTCAGGTCAGCTCCTCTCGCACTCAACGATCCTTCTCCTATCGCACTTGGGGCTATGTACCCAATCTCGGGTGGGGGTGATGATATCTCCCCCCTGACCTGGCGTCCTGACTCCTCCTTGCCGTAGCATTTGTGTTGTACCTCGTCAATCTCTAGCTGTGAGAGCAGTCCCTTCTTTCGAATGTTGGAACACTGAGCTACTAGTTGTTTCGCCGTCATTGTGGATGTTGGGTATCGAAGAATCCATAGGTCCCTCATCCTATTCATGTAGCCCCTTCCACCGGGGTTACTTGCGTAGTAGCATTCCAACAACGCCCTGTTTTCGTCCCTTGCCCACCGATGCCTTCTTGTTCCAGTAGCCCACTTTTCGTCAGGGTGCCCTGGTTCCTCAACACCTGACGCGGACCTTGTTGATCCGGGCGACGTCCGAGCCGGCATGCCTTCATATTTATCTGTCTCGCTCATGTCTGCGGTAGGCTTGCTTAGCATAGGGGGTCTAGCCTTAGGACCCTTACTGGATACAGACGCCCCCAGGCAGGAATCGAACTTGCGATCCTCTGTTCCAAAGGCGTGTAGTTTAACCACTACGCTATCCAGCTGTGTATATATATATATATATATATATATATATATATATATATATATATATATATATATATATATATATATATATATAATTTTTTTTTTTTTTTTTTTTTTTTTTCAGCAAAAATAACTTATCTATCATGGCATCAAGAAGTCATGCTTAATGAAGACAAATAAGGAGGAAAGGCCAAATTACATAAGCACTGGACTGTAAACTGGAGTGTAAGCAGTTCATATGGAATGATGAATCCAAATGTGACATTTTTGGTTTAAATTATCCTCATTTAGTCTGTAAAAGTATCAGGAGAGAGTGTCTATAGCCACCTGTAAAACATGGTGGAGACTGTCGTGCTTCTGAGCTGCATTTCAATAAGTGGTGTTGGGATATCCTGTCAAAATGAATGCAGTAATGAACACGGAAAAGTGCAGCCAGATATTGATTTGCCGTGCGATACCATCTGGAAGGTGTCTGATGAGCAACAGCTTCATTTTCCAGCATGACAATGATCCCAGACATGCTGCCAATGCATACCTGGACAGAAAAAAGCACACAGTGGAACAGTATCAGTCATGGATCGGCCTCCCCGGAGTCCTGACCTCATCATTGCTGAAGCAACGTGGGATCATTTTGACAGAACAAAACAAAAGGCAGCAAACATCCAAAGAAGAACTTTAAATGTTCTTCAAGAAGCCTGGAGAACTGTTCCTGAAAGAAAGAACAAGAAAGCTGCATGCACATATTGGTCCTTAACAAAATGTTTTAGAGCTCCCAGATAGAATAACGTGAACCTGGGGCCAGTGTCTGCAGTTTCCAGACAATGCCGGTTCCACCAGCAGGTCAACATATTCAGCAAGTGAGTCATCATCTCCACTTCGAGCATCCACATTCAGAAATTTCACATCTTTAAATTATGCTTGACACTTAAATAATTAATTGAATTAATAACATTTTAATAAATCTCTTCATCCTCACCTTGAATCCCTCAGATCTGATTCACTGTGCCTGTTAAATAATAGAGCAAGTGAAATCTATGCAATGACCCCCCAATTTTAAAATTTCAGTGTTACTTATGACACAGACAGAGAACTTGAGCGAATGTGATATTTAATAAATGAACAACAGAGTAGTTCTTTTTTTCCCAAAGTCTGCAGGTCATGTTAGATAGATGTGGCTGAAATCATATTTTATGATTGGGCTAATTAAAGTGGCCAGTCATTTTTTATGTCTGTGGCAGGAAGCTTTACTACCTCGTTTGGGGCGGACGGGGAGTGAGACACTGTGGAAGGACAATGAGCTTCCTCCATTACTCAAGTCGTCCTCGTATTTTTTCAACCAGCGACCAGTCAAACAACCTTTACATATAGTTAAGTTTAAGATCTCCATGGCAGCTCTCTGCTTGAAGGATACTCTATTTCTGTCTCATTAACCTGACGCATGAATCAAAAACCGCAGCAGCTATTACTCTTCAAGAGCTTAGCATATATATCATTCTTATAATCTTGATGGATTTGTCGTAAATGTTCTTATAATACATATTATGAGAAAAACGGTGAGTCAGGAACTCTTGCCGTTTATTAATAACTAATTAGTGATTCCACTAAAATGTGTTTATTGCGTAATTAATTACCACCATCACATTATAGCTTGTTCTGACGAGTCCATAGACTTTCCCGCTCAGGTCTGTGCAGCTGCGTTGCTTTATTTTCCCCATGGTTGTGATTTGATATGAGATTCACTAGACAATTTCCAGTTTATTACTGCTGTGTCCAGGTAGTCCCTGATAAGATTACCCAATGTCTATGAATCATTGCTGGAGTGTGTTTGAGGTGCCGGTCAGCGGCTGAACTTGTATATCCCGGATTGTTCACCAGAGCGAGCACCGTGCCCTTGCGACACGAGCAACGCTTTGCAGAAACTGCCCCCCTGACTGCCGATCCGGGGCCTCTGTGATAACGTTGTGCTTCTGTTTCGGGTTTGGGTCGAGCACACGGGTGTGCGATGATCCCTGAGCTGTGGAGGAGGCAGTGATATGCCTGTGGGGGAAACACTCTAGAGCCCCAAACCCAATTTCCACTAAAAGATTGAGGAGGCTAACGTGCTCTGGGCAAGGCGCTGGACTCCCTTTTTTGCCCCTCTTCTTGTCTTTTAATCACATCAGGCTTTTAATTCTTTCATGAACTAGTCTCAGACCTTTTTTAACCTTTTATGAAGAGCAGGCTGATGTGAGAGCTGAGCAGAACTTGGCAAATTGCTGCACTTTTAAAGGAGAGTTTTGTCTTACTTTTAGTTCACCACTCAAAAAAATAAAGCATCCCTATTTAATCAGAGTATAGCAGTGAAACTTCTGGGATATTGATCTGGTCAGTTAAGTATCTGAGGGGGTTGTTAATCATTTTCAGCTGCTTTGGTGTTAATGAAATGAACAACAGGTGCCGTAGAGGGTCAACCTCCAAAACAGGAATGGAGGACACTGTCATTTTTTTCCCCCCCTCATCTTTTCTGACAGTTTTTTCACTAGTTTTGCATTTGACTAGGGTCAGTGTAACTACTGATGAGCCGAAACCTGGACCCTACAAAGGTTGCGCAGGTAGTCCAACTCCTCCATGGTGGCAGACACCTGAGACTGTGCAGCCTGCTCCAGATCAACGTCCATCCTCTCATTAGGAGCATTCCCGGACAAACACGCAAGCATGTGGGAGCCATAGAAACTACTGAGAACCATTATGACTTGCTTCATCAAAATGGGCTAGACTAGAATTATTTCCCCTCAGTCATGAAAGGCTGATGGGGTATTGTGGTCAACTCGGAGGGCAGGAGATATGGACATCCAAGTTTGTGATGCAGTAACTCGAGAATGAGACAACGTAGGATAGGGCTGTTCGATATAACGATATGTAGCGGATGACGAAATGAAAAAGTCTGTTTCATTTTACGCTATTGTTTGTTTCATGGTGTCGCAAATTAAACTGTTTACGGCAATATTTTTTCATCATTTTGATGGTCACTGTAGTGGCTGTATTAACCCTTTAAAGCCGGTCGGAGCGGGCACGCTCTGTTTTGCGTAACTATTTTTAAATCCCGGTAGCTCTGCAACCACATAAGCTAGCGCAATAATTTTTTTTGCATATGAAACCGGAGGAGTTGTACTTACATCTTATGCCATCAGCTTGTCCTCGGTCACGGTTTCCTTCCACATATAGCTTTGCAAAAACTGCATAAAAAGCGCTTGCAGCAACAAAAACATAATATTCCAGAAACACGCTTTGCCGATCCGATCAGCTGTTCATAACACTTCCTACGTTGGAATAGATGTCAGCGTGAACTTTTGCATGTCCACCATTACCTGCCTGAAACCGGAAGTGACGTCATTTTCGCGGAAATGTAGTTTTTTACCATCAGAGCCTCATGAGCCTATACTGGTGTTTTTAAAAGTTATCTTTGAC
Source organism: Copadichromis virginalis (assembly GCF_057382275.1). Lineage (NCBI taxonomy): Eukaryota > Metazoa > Chordata > Actinopteri > Cichliformes > Cichlidae > Copadichromis > Copadichromis virginalis. The sequence goes on along the minus strand of NC_140632.1, from coordinate 4,086,964 downwards.
TTTATGACTTTCTGTGTCGTTTCTGGGATGCTTAGGACTCATATTGCACTGCTGGAAATAGTTTATTTTGATGCACATGCTACTTTTTTGCAAATTTGCAGTATAATATTTATTTTCGTTTTTCCTGCAGTATATAAAAATTGGTGTATTTCAAAAATAAAATTATGAAGACACTCAAAAAAATTTCCTGTGGTAGGAAACTATTTTGTGCAACTTTTTTGTATTTACAGTTTTGAGGGATAAGCTTCTTAAATTTCTCTAACTAGAAATATATGTTTAAAAAGCAAAAACAATTTTCAATTTTTTTGTAGTTTATTGCACTTTTTTGCAATTTATGTAATTACTATGCACTTAATGCAGACATATTATTAAAATTTGGGCTATAATGGTTGTATTGATGTATAGCAACTTGAAATGCTCCCAAAAATGGAACTACAGCATGTAAAAATATAATATAAGCTCTGGCGGACTTGGTTCTATGGTAGGTCTTAAAGGGTTAATTAAAGTTCTCTCTTTCTCTTATATTTAAAATAACAACACTACAGACAGATCAGTGACTTTTTTATGCGTTGTCATTAGCAACAACGACAGTAAACCCAGCTTGTGGATCCGCCGTCTGCTTGTTTATTTTCCACATTAACCTTTCACTATAAAGCTGAAGATCCTGTTGAGATTTTTCAAAATAAACTGAAATGATGAGAAACAGAAGGACCAGTCCAAACAAATCGAGGACCTTATTCCTAAACGAGGGGCTACCTCTGTACCATCGACGTGGTTGGGTTATGAAAAGTCTGACACGGACCAGAAAATTGTACTATGCAAGTTATGCAGGGAACCGGGAACACGACAAACCTCTTCTACCACCTACGCAAGAATCACGTGAAAGAGTTTACGGATGAGAAGCAGAAAAGAGCCGTCAGGTGCTCAAAGTAAACCTTAGGCTCAAATGTTAGAACAGGCTGTTCCCAGCAGCACGCCGTGTAATAAATTCTCGCAAAAAAAAATGGCGGCTGTTTCAACTTATGTCTAAAAATGTATAGCTTCATGCATTGGTCAAAACAGTTGACTCCAGGTACACGAAGCCCAGCTGAAAACACTTCACACAAGTCGAGTTGCCCAAGATGCAAAGAATTTACAGAAAATGTAAAATTTTTGTGATATATATCGTTGTCAGGACGATAAATGTCTTATATCGGGATATGAGATTTTGGTCATATCGCACAGACCTAACGTAGGATTGCATCCCAGGGATCTTGAGCTCAAGAGCTCAACGTCAGAGGTCAACTGGTGTGAAAATGACCTAGGGTCATCCCATAAATGAATCTTTTCGCTTTGATTTTCGAGGTGTCTTTGAATTCAGCTCTCTGTAGGCTGATAATCTTAATTTCCCTCAAATGATGCGGCATCCTTTCATTCCTAACACATTACCCAGTCAATATAAATGTAGATATCCAGCGATTCCCATTGAGATCCGATGTGTTTTCAAAATGTTAATTGCATGTTGTCGAATTGTCTGATGGTTTAACCCTCACGCATGTACATCCACACATACACAAGAAACTAATGGAATATATATTTTGCACTGGAGACAAACTAATCAATAGAAAGCGTCTAGTCTTCTTATTGATCATAAATGTGTTAATGTGTTTTTCACACTGCTCTGCATGTGCTGCTTTAGGCTACACGTGATGCATGTCAGCAGACAGGGACCATTTTTTACATCTTTCAGTGTCTCACATTGAGCTGCAAGGAGAGCCATTTGTCCAGTGTAAATAGATGGATCCGATTTTGGCTTCCATGTTTACATCATGCTCCGCTTGTCTTTGCCGGGCTCTGTGCACCTAATCCTGACAGGTGAAAATGTTGCCCGTGTCGTCCGTTGGGGCTGTTGCGTGCAATGGCGATAAACTGTGTGAAATCAATAAGCTTCCATTCTCGCCTATGCACGCTTTCCTACCTTTTAACTTCTAAAGGTCACGGGCCGACTACCCTTTACCCCGTCAGCGTTTGGTCTTTGTGTAATGCCTGGGTCCGCAGAGTGCAGTCTGCCTGCAAACGCTGCACAATCACCGTCGCCGCCGGCCCCTCTTCCTCCTATTTTGACTAGCTCCGAGATGTCTCGGAAGATGGATGGTTCTTACGTCCTTCACTGGTTTGCAATAAGTGCTGCCAAACCCTCCCTCCTATCCTCCACGTCGAATCACTATTCTCTGTTTGATGGCAGGCAATTACTGGAGATTGTTTCTTCTTTGTTGTACATGCCAGTTGGCACCGTGCCCCTTCTTTTCTTCTTGAAAGCTAGTGTCCTGTTTTTCTAAGTGACAGACACACAAAGCATGAAGATGAGCATGATTTGACTTATCAAGCACGGAGATTGATAGGTGGTTTATGAGTAAATACAGTCAAAATTGCTGCATGAAATTAGTTGCCTTTCCTCGTGTATAATCTGCAGACATTCTGAAAGAATAATTATTGTTTATATTGATGGTTGGGTGTCTTGTGTTGAACACAACTGGCCGTCAGTGTCTGGTGTTTTTTTTGTAGTTGTTTTTTTAATTTATTTACCGCTTCGTGTTTTGCGACTCGCGTTCTCGGTGTTTGAAGACACTATTTTCTACGCTGCTCTTTGGTTTTTTGGGGATGTGTTTTGTTTAAGAAGGTATTAATAGTGCAACTTACTCGCAATAGTTCAGCCAATTATGCAGGTTTATTCAGATTTGATAAGAGCCTTTAATTAAAAGGAAAAAAAACTTTAATCTTCATGGAAAAATAATTAGATCAGTCTCAAATCCAAACAAACAATGATGAGCTTAACCGGGAGCATGCTCTCTCTGACAGATTTAAGGTGTTTCCTAATCAAACATATCATTTTCAGACAAAAAAATACATGCAGTATTATTTGGCACCTGTAAATGAGGGATATATATATTTATATATGACCTGTGGGGAATGTGAGAGAGATGATGCAAAGCGATAAAGAGTTGCGGCTTAATCTGATGCATGGAACGACCTTGGCATTCGTATCAAAAGATGTGGGGGAAATAATCAGAGGCAACATGCCCCTGATGGCAGCACTGCAAACAATGAGCATCACTGATGCTGGGAGTGTGTTAGAGAGATGTGCTTCAGTTGCTCTCCTGTTTGTTTCCCCGAGTCCATTTTGGCTCCGCCTATAGCCGACAGGGGTCGCTCATTAAAAACGTCTCCGCGCCCGCCGAACTTCAGAGACAAAAGCTTCTCCTGTATCATTTGTTTGTTTGCACCTATGAAATAGTAGATTTCTGCACTAATATTGTTTGTGTTCAGTTTGGGAAGGAAGAAAGAGGGAAAAAAAATCAATATCAAAGCCTCTCATTCAGTTAGGGGAAAAAATAAGCAGCATATGTAGCCTAGAGAAATGACAAAAAAAAAAAGTTTAAGCAATATTCAGCAGCAACGCGCCGGCCAATCGCCTTCAGTCTCTCTCACTTATTGATGTTTGCTTGGCTCAAAGCAGCTGTGGTTTTGTTTGTTATTTAAAAAGCGGGGATGCAGGATGTTAACAGCGGGGATATAGACGTCACAGAGCTCTGCGGTGTTAGCAGTCACCCCAACAGTCTCGCTGACATTCAGCAGTTGGAAATGGCATTTGTGACATTCACTGAGTAAGAGTAATATATTCACCTCGGTTGGCTCATCTAGCCCTCACCAGAGCAGACAGCTGCTTTAAAGGCTATGTGCACCAAGTATTCTCACTCTGTCAATAGCTTTCTGTAGCCGGGCTGCATGACTTTATCACCCCACAATGGAAGGAAAAGCTAGCGACACACGACACATGCCTTATTTAGCTTTATGGGATGTTTTTGTTTTTGGAATATTATATATAGATATACATGTATAATGCACACAGTGGATTTTCACACAGCAGCATTTACAGCTTGTCTGTTCCCTTCTTCCCCCCGTTCTTTCTTTTATCACTTGGCTCCGTGGTAGACCTGCTTTAACCCGCAGCTAAATGTGAGAAGATGTGACAGTAGGCTATTACTTTCTGACATATTGCAATGCATATGCCATTTAACATTTCACCGAAATGATGGACAGGGACGTGGCGCCGCATTCGGCTTGTCACAAAAAGCATTCCTTCAAAATTTTGTGTTCCTCATTTTAGATGACAAAATGGCAACTGCTGCCATTCTCGCAGTGCAGATGTGGAAGCCTGATGCCAGATTTTTTGAAATACTTTTTATTTACTGTCACCGTGGAGTGTGAAGCTTGCCTCCTCTGACTGTGGGAGAGGAAAACAGCCACTCACCTTCGGCCCCCAGAGGAGCACCCGATTCCCACTGCACCTGCACAGCTTTCAGGCTCAGTGATCCTACCAGTGCTTTACATGTTTAAATCTGCTGTGCTGACTTCAAGCTCTTAGGTTGTGCTTTATGAATAAACCTCATTTGCTCACGTCTTTGCACATGGATGCCTGGGATGACCATTTTTGCACAATCATCAAATGTGTTTTAGTTTTAAACAATAACGCAAATAAATACAAAATACAGTTTTTCAAATAATGATCATATTTTTTAAGGGAAAAGCTATTTAAACCTACCTGGCTCCGTCTGGAAAAAGTCATTGCTCTTCTTGTTAAGTCATAAGAACCTGTCTGTCAACGTTTAATATGCTAAAAGATTTCAAAAATCAACACATCATGGCACGATCTAAAGAAACAGCTGAGGAACAAAGACACTGACGTCTGGCTCCGTCGCCAGACGTCAGTGTCCGACGAGTGTCTGACCAACCAAAATATCAGAGTGCATCATAAACTCATGCAGGAGTTTCACAAAACAAGATCTAAAGATCTGCAGACCTCAGTCAGTGCTCATGAGTCAACAATAAGAGAGACACTGTGGAAAAATGGAGAAAATATTCTGAAGGCTGATGAGACGAAAACTGAACTTGTTGGAAAGTTTAAGTCCCGTTACATCAGGCATAAAACTAACTCAGCATTTCATCGAACATGTCAAACATGGTGGTGGTAATGTGATGGTCCGGGGCTACTTTGCTGCTTCAGGACCTGGATGACCTGCCGTAAATGATGGAAACAAGAATTCTCCCGTCTATGAGGAAACCTCATCTGACCAAATGATCCACGGTCTTGTGACACAGTGAGGCATCTGTCTGTCTTTCCACAAGTCATGAGAATCTCTACTATCCTGCTACTGTTTTGGTCAGATTTCAGTGACCTGATCTTGGATCTTGTCCTGAACATGAAATAAAATCTCTCAGCTGTCATTAGTTTATGCATTGCAACCAGCTTATGTCAGGAAAACTTCCAAGTGTCTTGCAGGACATCCCACATGTGAAATGTGAAGCACCCAGAGCTACTGCGTCATTGACATTCTGGTTTCACATCAACGTCCAACACGGCAACATTATTTTTGAAAAAGCATTCACTGCAGGTTTTGGATTGATTTCCCTCCTGTGGAGCCGTTGGTTTCTATTTGATTTACATTTGAAAACCTACTGGCAGAAACTTAAACTTTGCTGGAAATGGGTAATCCATCACGCTGAACATTTCATTACCTTTCATTTTTGTCAAAGTTAAAACTTCGCTCAGTCTGCTCCTCTGCTCCGCTCGCTCATTCATTGCTCCCTCTCAGCTGGGCCTCGGGACACTTACCAGTTCATGGATTGCTTTGCTCTTTTATCCTATTAGTTCAAAATCTGAGAGAAAAAACTCTTTTCGGTCTTGCTTATAAGCCTTAAGCTGCCACTCCTCTCAATTATCTGCACGGGAGCCAATTATGCTATAAACTATTCTTTTTATAAACCCAATTATCTGCATGTTTTGACAACTGCTTCCTGCTGCTGACACTAACAACTCCCTGACACCACCTCCTCTGTCACCATCCGGAGGGACGGTAATGGTCAAGAGTGCCACCTTAGGACACCTGTCTTTTCTTAACGCAACAAACCATCGTTCACATAATACTTTCCACAGCTTCCCAACTTTTTTTAAGCATTCAGATGTTAAACAGACACACCAAAAAAGAGAGCTCTCCTCGTATCACACAACACTAACATAGCCATACTCAAAAGTGGAGAAATACTGGTCACTGCCCTGCAAAAAGGTGAAACTGTAACTACCAAATATCAAACAAGTAAGGGAACAGACTTCTTCCGTGCAAATGGAAGTGGATATTTTAGGAAAGAAGGCATCCTCGCACCTACACCCATTCTTGTGTAACGTTTACAAACTAAAAAAAGAAATGTGCGGATTGATGCTCGTTTCTAAGTGCAAGAACTGATGACAGGAAGAAAATAGATCTGTGGGGTCTGTAGGTGATGTTCACAGATGATTCAGCCTTTCGGGATTTTTAATGAGAATTGATAACAGCCGTCTTCGCTGCCAAACCCGGCGCTGCCGATTCCCCGCTGCGCTTGAAGGACGTCAGTGCTCCCTGCAACGTCCGCCCTCCCCTCGCTTTCCACTCTCCTGCCTGAACACCCCGTAATTAGCCGACTCCCACATTTAATCAACACACTCATAGCTGCTGAGACCCTGCAAGAATAAATAGACTCGAAGGGATGCTAAAGACATGGATTTTCCTGTGGTCTCTGGCTCCATCGTGCTACTGCGGAGCTGTGATTGACTTGGCACGTTCAAAAATCAGGGCTCGTCTGGCTACTGTAACGGAGGAGATTGACAGGGAGCACTATGAAAGCGAAAAAACTGAGCCCGGGATTACGCTCGCGGCACGGGAAAGCGGGGCTATTGTATTTACAAGCCGAGCATGCAGCCTGCGCTCTCCTCGCCCTCTCCCCATCCGGCTTCTCCACCGGAGGGATTGAGAAGGCGTGTAGAGCGGTGTCCGCAGAGGGTTCTCAACACCGCCGTGCATTTTACCGCTTGTAAAGCAATCATTTCCATCCCCACTTCCCTTGCTTACCCCCCCACCCCCCACCCCTTCCTTCTGTTCCCGAGACTGCTGAGTCAGCTCACCTTCATATGGAGAGTGGCTCCCTCAACCGAGACGTTATTGATTTGCCCCTGTTTGTAAGGGGGAAGTGTTCCCAAACCTCTCAGGCCAATTTTGCTGTGCTGCAAAGCCAGCAGGGCCTCTGGGTATTGGATTGAGAAAGGAAAATAACATCAACATCACTACCACACAGTCATGAACTCGCAGGCGGTCACATGCACGTTTAGACAAGCTGTTAAGCGTCGGACGTGTACGGAGCACGAGCGCGTAATTGCATTCACGGATGTGGATGGAGCCGCAAATGCAAAGCGGTCGTCTTTTCTGTGCGAACACAGATTTCTTGTTCTTGATTTAATAGAACGTGCTACACAGAGGCCGGCATCAGAAGCTACACTAAGCGCAAACTGCCATTTAATCAAATTTGCAAGGTAAGCAAGGCTCAGTTAGGTGTAACTGTTTCTGCCGTGCCATAGATTTGATCTTGTAAACAAAGTTGTCTTTTTTTGTTGTTTTTTCCCCTCCATGAGTCGTACTAGGAGGGATTTTTTCCCCCAGCTCCCCCCACACACACTCTGACCCACCTCGCTCACGTTTTTTTTACTAGCACACTGTTTCACTTCAGTGTGGGCCCGGGCCAGTGAGCTACATCATTGCTTCATTTGGATCAAACTCTGGAGCTGAGGAGTCATTTATCTACATAGTGTGTGTGTCTAACCTTCATGCATCCCACTCTTTGCCACCAGGAGAAATCAATGGCATGGTGTAGAACAAAGAAGAGGGGAGAAAATAAAAAAAACCAAGGTTGAGATTTAAATAATTTATTTTTATGTTTCTGCTACGCACAGTTCACTAGTTTGTATACACAATATGCAGGTGCTCTGTTCTTTTCTTTATGGTTTCATTGTTTCTGTATATTTCTTGTTGGATCCTCAGATCTACAGCGTGCGTGCTGGAAAAAACCTTAAAAATAACACTAACATACGTTTCTTAGAGACAGCCGCGCAATGAAGCTCTCGCATTTTAAAGCGTGCATGTTTATTAACCTCCTTTCTGCCCTGACATTGGATCTGATTGTTCACACTTTTTAGCCATTACCAACTTTGTCTTAATTTGCACCGTTCTTTATTTGTCTCTAAGAGAAGCACAGTGGCGCTTTGCCAGAGGAGAATGCTTTTATAAAAATGTCAAGGAGATTTAGACAGCTGCAAAATTCATGAAGTGGCAGTTTGCTATTATCAGCATGTCTGTGTGTGTCTAAACCGGAGTTTCACAAAACCTTCTCCAGTATCAAGAATTTGTTTGCTGTGTGTCTTCTGTGTGTGTGTCTTTCCCAAGAGTGACTGATGATATCTCACTAGACCAACACTGTCCTTCCTTTTGTACAATCTGCAGCACACACACACATACAGAGGTATAAGAACATACACACACCCCTGGTGTCTGGCTATCCTGTTCTCACATCTCCTGTGACTCTCTCTAGCTAGTACTGCTTGAGTGACAGCTCTTGGTTTGTCTGGGTATCCGTGGTTACAGCCCAGAGGCCTGTGCCGGGGGACCCAGACCTGTCAGCACTCTCTGAATCCTGAAACCGGAGATGGATGGCCGAAAGCCACCTCTGCCCTGAGCTCTGTGCTCTGCTTGTCTCTTCTCCTCCTTCCTCTCCTTATCCCAGACCCTTCTCCTTAACACACCCGCTGCTGGCAGCTCAATATTGCCGAGCCAAACGCGTCTTGCGTTACCTGTTTATTTTCAAGATCGGAGAGGAAAACCTGATAAACAGAGGACACGGTTCAGTTGTCTTTTAATGGTTTCGGGGACACAGCTGTTTGAATTATAAGTGATAGGTGATACAGCAGAAGCCGAAGGTTGAGCAGAAGTCAAGTTGCAGCATTTTGTTAGGACAGCTGGTTCGGTTAATCTTGAAACTCCGTGCTAACAACCCGGATCATCCGTCCCACAGGGGAACAGCAGTTACAACATATCGGGTGTCTGTCCGTCTTTGATGCCCCGCTGCTTCTGCTTTGACAGAGACACGTATGGCAGCTCTGATGCCAATATTGCCTCGGAGCTGCCAATGTAAGCCCCACAACCGATGGATTGAGACGAAAAGAGAAGAAGGGCGATGCTGGTGGGAGGAGAAGAGAACACAAGTGTGCTGGTGGTGGTGTTGGGTGGGGGTTGTTTTGGACCGCCGGAGGCTCAGACCGTTAAGGGCACCAGCACTGCTGCTGGAGTGATCTTTCAGCAAGCTAATGAGAATATTTAACATTTGCTGAGTCTACAGTGTGTTGGAAGTCATTCGTCACTCCATTGATTCAGATCTTGCTGGTATATGTTGAGTGCATAAAATGCCTGCCCTCAGGCATGAGGAGGATCGTCAAGTTGTATGTTCAGTGCAGAAAAACATGCCATAATACCTCATTAATTTTTAATCAGCCAATTAGAAGCTGAAGCATTGTGTGTTTCCAGTTTTTTAATTTTTTCTCTGCTTCTCTGTTTGGTTTTGCGCTGCTACAGAAACAAACAAGCAAAAAAGAAAAAAATTAAAGATTGTCACGACTATTTTAGTGCTTTATTTATCAATAAACAAAGATGTCAGATGGCTGCTGCTCGCTGAGCCTGGTTTTGCTGAAGGTTTCTTTCTGTTAAAAGGGAGTTTTTCCTCCCCACTGTTGCCAAAGTGCTCGTTCATCTGATTGTTTGGGGTTTTGTCTGTATTACTGCAGGGTCTTCACAATATAAAGCACCCAGAGGCAGCTGTTGTTGTGATTTAGGGCTATATCACTGGCTGGTGGGAAGGGACATTACAAGGCATGGAAAAGAAGTTGGCATGGGAATTCAAATGGTAAAATGGTAAATGGTCTGTACTTGTATAGTGCTTTACTTGGTCCTAAGGACCCCAAAGCGCTTTACACTATACACAATCATCCACCCATTCGCACACACATTCACAGACTGGTGATGGCAGCTACAGTGTAGCCACAGCTGCCCTGGGGAGCACTGACAGAGGCGAGACTGCCGGACACTGGCGCCACCGGGCCCTCTGACCACCACCAGTAGGCAACGGGTGAAGTGTCTTGCCCAAGGACACAACGACCGAGACTGTCGGAGCCGGGGCTCGAACCGGCAACCTTCCGATTACAAGACGAACACCCAACTCTTGAGCCACGATCAGTAATGCCAAAGATGGGCAAAACCACAAACTTAAGCAAGTGATGAAGTTATCCGTCACTCCACGTCCAAGTGACGAAAGTCAGCCTGACCTCAGTGTGGCTGCCAATTAAGAATTATTAATTGATTGCTGTTGTGGACTGAGAACCTTCACAGACAAATTGATTGCATTATTATTATTAATCAACCAGCTACTATATAACTATTTCTAAAAACTAGAACTGCTTGTCAAAGGAGCTTGCAAAGAAAAGCGTCTGGACTTCTTTAAGTTACTTGAAGACGTGTCACCTCTCATCCGAGAAGCTTCTTCAGAACTGCTTCTGCTTGGCATTTTGAAAAATCGTGTCTTAAAATAAAACCCTTTTATCTGATATTTTGACTTTTTCTAAAATGGTTATTTGTCTTATAATTAATTTTCGGATGTGGGATAAAAAGAAAAAAAAATCATAACTTGTACCTAGATCCACCGTGGACGTCGATAAGACTTCAAAGAAATGAATGCAAAACAACAATTGTGCATGCCAGGTTGCTTAGCAACACGTTTTGATATGAACACTGCCTCTAAAAGGAGCCTGAGCTAGCTAGATGTGACGGGTCGATGAATATATAGGCGGCTGTCGTTAGATAAAAGATGATTAATTACTGCAGGGCTGAACGGGCCACGGATGGGATGTCGAGTCGGGGCAGAGTGGGGGAGTGTGTGAACCCAGCAAACATGGTTGAACTCCGGCGTCATCGCCCTGGTCAAAACTGAGCACAGTACAGTCGCAGAACTGAACCGTGGGTGGACAGATTTTTATTGTTGTTCATTTTGTTTCATTATAATCATTATGGAGGAAGTAGAGAGTAATTCTTGATCACAAGCTTTTGCTTGCTAGTAGGTTTAATAATAGCATCTAGGTGGTGTTGAAACCCAAACCAATGTTGTAGTAACATCCACAACGTCGGTCCAGCTAAGAGAGACCAGGGCAGTTTGCAGGATGTGTGAAGCTCTGTGAGAATTGTAGCTTAACTCGGCTGAGAGTCCAGAGTGTGGAGAACTAATGAGAGCAAAAAAGAGAGAAATCCAGAGCAGAAAGCCGAACTGGGCCGGCTTCAGACCTGACGAGCAGAGCTGTCTGTGCCAAATTGAGAGGCTAACAAGTTGAGTATGGAAGAGAGCAAATTAAAATTAGATTTTTAGGAAACATCATTTTTGCTTTTGTCTAGGACACGTTAAAACATTGACCAACCAAAGGTAATCAAAAGTTTGTGCAAAAAGTAATAGTGTGCCAACCTGGCTGATATTAGTTACATTGTGGCTAGCTGTATTTTACACTCCTCTGTGACAGAACTGAACACACACACACACACACACCATGGATTTTTTTAAACTGAGATGAGTACCGTTCTTTGTGAGCTGTTACAGGAGGAACATAAAAAAGTGTGACAGAAAACCAAACATCAAGAACACATCGCTGAAGCCTTTCCAGTCTACAGTCGGGTCTCATTTGGCTTCCACAGTGGAGCACTGCAAAGGGTAGCGCTCTCTCTCTCTCTGTCTCTCTCACACACACACACGCACACACACACACGCGCACACACACACACACACACACACACACACACACACACACACACACACACACACACACACACACACACACTCTTATCACCCGATAAAACCTCAAAGGGTTCTTCCACTTTCATATGCTTTGCTTGGTGACCTTCACAGCTTACATACACCCACTCAGAGAAGAATATGTAGCAACACGCGTGCTCACAAAAAAGACAAGATAGATAGCCTTTCCAAAAAACACATAAGAAGAGCCCATCTCCCATCTGCGTGACGTGTCAAACCGCTCAGTGACCGTGATGCGACCTTACTCAAAGCAGACAAACCAGCCGGCTCGAAGTGAGGTAAACGCGCGCGCGCCCGTGTGGCGTGCGCAGAGACTCTCATGTAAGCGCAGATAAACTGGTCCCGTAACAGAGTAGCAGCCTTGCACTCTGCCTGACCCCTTGCAGCGATGAGCATTACATGACCAGTGATGCTGAAGCAGCCCAGCTCAGCCTAGCATGGCACGGCATAGCTCAGCACAGGGACCCATGACTATTTAATGACGGTTTCCAGGGCACAGGCCTGGAAACATGCTTCCTCCTACTTCACTGTGTGCTTTTCTTCAGCCACAGAGAATCAAACCGTACCCCAGAGTATTAACATGGATGGAGGCTGACAGGCAGCATGGGAGACTCGGCACTTCACTGCTGGAGTATGATACAAGAAAAGAGAAAAAGGAGGCCACATGAGACTCTGATTTCATGCATTGCCCTGCGACGATTCGGATTATTTTCAGTTTCCAGCTGAAGCTGAAACAACACCGGCTGCCGGTGACCCCACCACCGCCCCCGCCTCATCCATTTTTAATGGGATGTAACAGCAAAAGATCAATTTTTAAAAAGGAATTGTTCATTGCTAGCAGCATTTCTATTAATGAAGGAGTCTTCAGCAGGGCACGTTGTTGTTGTTGTAATCACAGACATTGAACAGTAACATGAGAAATCGTGGAAATCTGCATGTTAGCATATTTATGTTTTACTTCAGATGTGCTGTAAATCGCGGGTCACTGCTTTCCTGTGAAAATCACATTGTTCTTAATATTAAGTTGCAGGACATTAACAGAAAACACAAATTGCAGTAAGCTTGCTGCGCTTCACTGTCGAGGAGCAATTTCCTGTTAGTGCAATCTGCTATTTTCAGACAACATCCTTAATATGCTCGCTATAGCCTGTAAAAAGCCGTGACCTGCTATTGACGGCGCGGCGTAGAAAGTAAACGGCACTCACAGCTGATCCGGCGGCGGTTCAGGGGTTTCATAATTCAGACCGTCTCAACCGACTCAGGAAAAGTTGGCTCGCAGTGTTTTCCCGTGGCCCTTTCTGTTTCTGTCTTCAAGTGGCCTCCTGTGTGGGCGACTGCACAATTATCTTCCTCTGCCGCAACCTTATTAAAGGTGACTAAGGAAGCTGGGATGACGGAGGACGAGTGAAAAGGTTAATAACGACGGGTGAAAGAATGACGGGTATTCTTGTTTTTCTTGTATAGAAAATATGCTGCCGGTGACTTTGTGCATTTGATGTTTGTTTTTTTTGATTGGCTGGGACTTGTGTTTTAGTTTGACTTTAAAATGACTTCGAGCCCGATCCTTTCAGCACTGTGATCATATCCCTTTATTTGCAATCAACTTCTTACACGAGCACGCCTGAAGTAAAATGATTTTTATGATCACTCGAGCCGTTTCCTCAAGCAAATTAGCTCCTATTCAATGCAGCGGCGAAGGGTGAAAGCTGAGTTTGAAAAGTAACGCTCACCGTGGTGAAAGCACAGTTTAAAGGGAATATTGATCATCATTTCATATCATCCTGTATGAATAAATGTGCAGAAAGACAAAAAAAACCCCAGCATGTTGCATCAAAGCAACAGACGGTTTATGCAGAACTTCTAAACAAACATTCTGATATCACCTCAGCGTATGTAATGCTTATTTTTCTTCCTGTAATAGACCCTGTGCACGAGAAAATGCTAACTTCCTGGTTTGAGACCGGATGTGGGGTTGTACATTTCCGGTAGCTTTACTTTGCGGTCAATCGCTACTGCGAAGATATCCTCCAAAATCATGTCCAAAACTCTAAAACGGAAAGATCGCGTTAAGTTACAAAGAGGAGAAGGTGGGAACACTCACCGCTGCTGTTTCATAAAAAATCTAATGATCAATTTTGACGTTTAAAGAGTTTAGATCGATCAGTTGTTTACATCACTCAACACAAGCAGAACTGCATCACTGCAGCAGAAGACACATCGTCCACATTCAGAAGCATCTCTGTATAGTGACTGGTCTCATGATTCAAACAGGCAAATGTTCAGCATTCAAACTACAGGTGAAGAATAGTCAAACCAGATGTTTCCCGTTATGTCGATATCAGCTAGTCAAGTACAAAAAATGAATGATTGCTGGTAAGGGTTTCTATACATTAGTATTTACGAAGGGTGTATGTTGTGACTTACCTTCAAAATTACAGCGGTCCCTCGCTAATAACGCGGTTCACCTTTCACCTCGCTGTTTCGCAGATTTTTTTAGTGCAAGTTTCCACGTTTTTTTTTACGTCACATTGTGTCCTGCGTCCTGATCGCTGCAGACGATCTCCTCCGTGACGTCTCTCCTGTACAGTACAGAATCGCTGCATCGATCGCTAGCAGTGTGACTCTGAAGTGCAGTGCAGTGCTGTATGTCCACGATGTCCACGAAACGTTTTGCACCGTCAAAAAATAAAATTGGCTACTTGATTTCACCTATCGCTGGTTGTTTTTAGAACATGACACCCGCGATAAACGAGGGACAGCTGAGAAATATAACATTTGAATCCCTTTTCTCTTTTGCTCTGAGGCGCGGGGAAAAAATATCGACAAGTCGATGAACATCATTTACAGATATATTGGGTAAATGCCCAAGACATCTATAGAAATGTAAATCGCCGCTTGATTCATTCATTTGCTTAACTTGTTTTGGACTGTAAACAAGGCGCGACTAGGACACCGGAAACAAAGCTCCCCACAGGAGTTTCTGCACCGGAAGTAGCATATGCTAACGTGCACATAGTCTATCTGTGCCGTTTGTCTGTCTGTTTGTTAGCAGACTAGCATCCACTTTTTTCAAGTTATCATTTTCAAATTTTGTGGTTGTAGATACCAAAGAGCTCAAGCTGATTTAAATTTGGTGAAACTTGGGTTGAGGTCACAAGAACTTTATTTATTTAATCGATCGTCTTCAAACTTCACAACAGTACACTGGGCCTTGGGGGAAACGAGGACCTGGGTTGGCTAAGCAATTAACCCTGACCTTCATTGTTCGCATGCATAATCAAAATCACACACTGCATGAATGTATTTTAAAATCTGAAGTTTTCACAGTTTAAAGAAGCCGACGATTTTAGTCCGATCTGCTCGAAAAGGTAAACATAATAAAATACAAGATGCTATACTTTAAGGTCATGTGTCAAAGGTCAGGGTCACATGAATTAGTATAAAGCTTTAGTTTCCACTGGATCATCTCCAAACTTTAAATCAATATGTAAGTGAGTGAGAGATAAGCACTTTATTTGTTTGAGATCTTTAAAAAATATATATTTATTTGACTTTGACAATGACACAAAAAGATTAATACGTACTACACTAGATTCAATGTATCAACAATTCTGATATCAGCGTAAGACATGGGGTTTTTTGAGGGGGGGACATGAAGAACAGGAAAAAATTATGCAGTTTGCAACAGGAAGGAAATAAAGGACGCAAGTTTCACATAATGTTTATAATAATGTTTTAGATGAAATCAGAACAACATAAGAGTACTGTTGTCGGTTTCTATGGAGGCTGGATGTTTCTGGATTCAAAATGCAGAAGTATTCAGTACGTGCACGGACAGATCTGGAGTTAAAGATTCAAGAATGCCGATCTGTCACGATTTTCGGGTCGCGGGCTCGCACTGTGACTTTTTCCCTCATCGTAGCCAATCGGCACAAAAACTGACAAGTCATTGTCTTCTCCTAAGCCACGGTAATTCATCAGCACTTGAGGCAGGCTTTGGCTGATTGCATTTTCGACAGAGTAATCTCCACTATGTCATAGAGAATTTGGCTTTTATGGCGGAGCGAAACTTTGATGCCAAATACAGGAGGACAGCGAAGGCGAATGTTGAGAGTTCGCCACGCTGGGTCTGATTACAAATTGAAAATCCCCGTGTGCATCTCCACCTATGCATGACTTGTGTACTTCACACTGTGTGTGTGTGTGTGTGTGTGTGTGTGAGAGAGAGAGAAAGAGAGTCGGTGTTTGTACCTCTCGAGATGTGATGGAGCTTTTCCATCTGCTGCTCCCTCAGGCCTTATTTCTTTCATCTCCTGAGATATTCATAAACTGTAACAAAAATAATGGACGCTGAAAACCACCTTTCATCAGACTTTTTTTTTCTATTCCCTTCTCTCTCTCTCTTCTGTGTGCTACACAAAAATGCACTTTCTTTTTTTTTTCCATTTTCCATCTCTGCGGCCACAGAGCAGCAACAATAGTCGCCATCCAGCTTCAGAGCCATCACCATAACGGCTCTAATTAACACAGAAATCCCTTTGCGGCTCAACAAGAAAAATGGAAGCATTTCCCACTATTTTAGGGCTGCTTTTTTTTTTTTTTTGCTTATGCGTGTAAACTGTGGAGGAAACTAATAAGCAGGCAAAGCAATGCTAAGATGTGCAGCTTTTAAATGTCAGTATGTTGCACGAGTTCAACTTCAGCCTGGGAAAACGAGCGTTTCCTAGGAATGCACTCAAGAACCGGGCTATATAACTGGAAAAGGCTGATAGGGCTCGGTATCTAGAAGTAATGTCAATCCCTGGGTCCATGATAATACTTCACTGTCATTTAGAGAAATGACCATAAGAAGCTATTTAGAAGAAGAAAAAAAGGAAACAGCGAAATAGCCTGAGGATATCCAACCTGCGAGTGTAGCCTAACGGCCCCTGTGCGTTTTTCCAATCAGGGCCGGCCTGCCAAAGAATTATGCTCTTTGATTTCAGGCGTGGGGGCTTCAGATCTGAGGGGGGGGGATATCATTAAATCACAACTAACTAACAGGATGCAAGAGTTTAAACTTGTACATCGCTCTCGCTTGTTAGTGTTTCATCCAGACTTGTGCTCCATGGTTGATTAAATCCAATATTGTCCATTAACTGTTCATACTGCAGTCATTTGGAAATGTAGAGACTCTTTATAAGAAGATTTCCAAACTAAAGGCCCGGTGGAACGCGAATATATTAGCACGTATTATTCTGCCTATTGTAAATCTCTCCTACTTATTGCTTCCTTGTGACAAGTAATAACGTGGAACAGTGTGTGTACTTTCATTTGGCTTCGGCGGCTCTGTGGATTTTTTAAAAGGAAACCCTTCTAATTTCCACTCGGCGAGCTTTAGCTTTCAGCGGCAGCCCCTGAGTTTTCGCTCAATGCCCGACACCCCAAACAATAAGAGACACTAAAGTGGCCTCCGCAGAGCTGTGTGTTGTGGGCTACGTTAATCGATACTTTTAAATTTATATTTACTTCACTCCTGAGCTCAGTTTTGATTTCTTTCGCGGGCTGTAGTAAAAGCTTAACATTTACGGTAATAAATGGGGAAAGCGTGTCGCCGCAGTGCTCCCGCGCACCTCTCAGATGAATTCAGCAGTCATGTAGTCAAGACACTGCCTGCACTGCTGATTGAATTTCCTCATTATTGCATTATTGCCCTGAATGTGGCTCTTGGCTATGCAATGTGCTGTGTGAAATGTGCACTTTATTATACCAGCTAACCCCACTAACACCTCCGCTTCGTTCCAGTGGCTCCACCCCTCAGCCTGTTTAGACCTGTCTCAGGAGTTTGGGCGTAATTGGTTGAATAAATAATTGCGGCTTTAGTAGCTGATGTTTGCAACAATCGCAGTGAGAAACACGGCTCAATCACACACCTGATCTGTCTGTTGATTGGCCGTCTTCCTTGTGTCTCTTCCTTGTATTAAGCATCCTCGGGAGGGATTACCGTTGTATGTAACTCTTAGGTGAAGCCGAGGTGTGCATTCTAATTAAATGACGGGTTAGCACACTATTTGAGCATATTCACTATTTTGACTGACATCCTCAGTTCACACTGAGCTGACGAAGACAGAGTGACAACCGAGCTTACCACATGCTCTCACTACGCTTGGATGTTGAGATTCAGACTGATCATATATCATCTGTTAAGTGCGGTACTCTGGGAAAAAAGCTTTCAACTCATACTAGAAATGTAGTCACTCTTTCAGTTCAGTGTGTTTTAATTGGACCCCTATTCAGTTTTCAACAACCCCAAACATAAAGCCAGAGTAATAAAGGGCCATCTTCAACAAAAAGGAGTCATGCTTGTTGCTCTGCATGATGAATCAGTCTTTGATTGCATGAATTCACTGAAGAACTCCCACCAACCTACCTGCCACCTACCTTGAAACTCTGAATGCAAGTGTACATAAGAGAGCTGTCACACCGATGTGGCCAATGTTTGCCTTTTTATATACTTTGTATCAAGTTGGAGAATAAATACTGGTTGTGATATTTTCCTATTGGGCAGATGGTTATAATCATTGATGTGTTGTTCTGTCTGTACACACGGTGGCTCTAAAAGTTTAAATGAATATTTGATTTACATCCACCAAGTTCTTCAAGGTCGGCTTAACGATTTATTGGCCGGTAACTGACAAAGTCTTCGAATTTGAAAGCTTTGATTCTGGTGTGCAGTGTAAAGATTTCAAATATGTCAAATGTGACGTCTGAAATTTGACCCCGAAATGTGTTACATCTCTAAAGAAAAGAGAACAAGCTGCTTAGTTAGACATATGCTGCAATATAATAGATTTTAATAATAATTTAATAAACTCAAGCTATTCATGTCTGATTTTATTTGGCCTGCTACATAATGTTTAATGTACAAACTAGAATTTTATTCCCTTAAAAGTAAATACTAAAGTTAGCTTTAAAATAAATTTAAAATTGTGAGTTTTGACACATCACGTGTCAAATCATTTTTGCAAACATTTTGGATTATTTGAACCAAAAAAAAAAAAATCATAAATCAGAATGCAGCACATCTGCACCGGGAGGAAGCGGCGGTTACTAATTCTCTCCTGAGCTCCACAGAGTTCCCACCGGAGCGCCGCCTGCGCATTGCCAAAAGTGATCTTTGCCCCAAACAACTTCTGAGGGAAGAATGGCAGGGCCGGATGCAAATGAAGTGGGGTCGAGCCATTTAATACATGGTAATTAGACTCATTGAGGGTGACCTTTTCAGCCGTGGCCACGAGTTGTATCTCAACAGAATGAACCCTCTCTAGAAATAAGAACGGCATTAAGTGAAGTCCGGCGAAGTTGGGAAGGAAATTATTCATCTTGTCAAGCACACACAGTCTTCCTGCTTTATTTACTTTGTCCTATACACACTCTTCATAATTGCATTCTGCTCTCGGGGAAAACGTAACCAGCTCAATCTCCCCCTTGTTTTTCGTGGCAGAGTTTGTTTGGCGCATATATTAATATATTTAACATTCACTCCTGATTGTACAGGCTCTCTCATCCACATGCACATTAGTCATTTTGGAGATAAAACCAATTTCAAAGCTGCTGATGTCGATGGATTTGCCTAACTGATAACTTTGAACAGTGGGAGGAAATGATACAATAAACAAAGTGCTGAATCTATTAATATTATTATTGTTATTTTATTTATTTATTTATTTCGCTGTTTTTTTATGATGCTTCGGTGTGATTGCTGCAGTTACCCCGTCAGGAGTGTGTTCGCATTAAAATGTTTTATCCACGATTTGTAAAGTGTAATGGCCACTCTGTTAACCTCTTAGGAAAGATGGTAAACTGCTTCATCGCTCACCTGAGTGGACTGCGATGCCCCTGTTCTACCCCCCAGAGACTCGTATAACAAAAAACAGGAGAGGAAATTAATGCAAAAGACGTTCCAATCACAGTTGAGCAGCTGTAACTAGGTTTGGCTCATTCACCATAGTGGTGTAACGTACAAGGTGCTTTTAGGACTCTGCAGACCTGAAAGTGATCGCCTCAGTGAATCTACCTTAGAAACAGCTGATTGTAGCCATGCTGTCCATGACAGGAGCTTCTATTTTATCTGCCCCCCTGTGTAGATCATTAAAGGACCTTTGTTATTGCGGCCTGTCCAGGGTGTGCCCCGCCTTGAGGCCTGTGGTGGCTGGGATAGGCCCTGACAGCGCTGCAACCCTGATAAGGGTAAGCGAATGGATGGATGGATGTTGTTATTAAATTTGGTGTTGTAATGAGCTCCTTTACCGTCACCAAAGTCACACCAAAACATGTGATTTGAATACAGTAACTCTTCGTAACACATTAATTCAACTCAATTTTATTTACATAGCGCCAAATCACAACAACAGTCACCTCAAGGTGCTTTGTATTGTAAGGTAATACAATAATAATATAATAATACATAAAGGGGAAAACCCCAACATTCATGTGACCCCCTATGAGCAAGCACTTTGGCGACAGTGGGAAGGAAAAACTCCCTTTTAACAGGAAGAAACTTCCAGCAGAACCAGGCTCAGGGAGGGGCGGGGCCATCTGCTGTGATTGGTTGGGGTGAGAGAAGGAAGACAGGATAGAAGGAAGAGAGCCAGAGATTAACAACAATTACAGCCAATACTGGCTTATGTGTGCTGTTATTGTTTGTTTCAACAATAAACTGTAATGCCATTTATGAATTTTTATTTAAAGTCTAATTTCAAGCTGCTGCGGTCGATTTAGTGAAATACATTAAACCTATTGTAAGTATGGAATTGTTTTGCTATGGTATAAATTAAAGTAAGCGCTTTGTATTGATGCCAAATGCAAGGTTGTCATAGTGAGGATTTTATATTAACCACCTATTCTAATCAAACAGGAACTAAGAAATGAAACAATCCTCTGTTGCAAGCTTGTTTTTAATATGGACTTGTTCCCTTCTACAAAAGAGGTGAGAAAAGTCTTTTTAGTGCTCTTTCATGATCTCCACTATGAGCTCTTTGTAAATTCTTCCAGCTTTGGAGCAGCTAGCGATACGTAGTGTGCAGGCCACGCTACATATTGCATGAAGCAGACACGAGGATCCCGTTTTTAACCTGGAGACGGGCCCAATTTTCCAGACCTCAGCCGAGTTCAAAGTCAGTGTCAATTGTGAGCCATTTAAAGTCCAGTCCTTCGACATCATAAAACCCTTGTATAGAATTTGAAATGAGAAAGAATTCAGCCATGACTTTAATACACGTTGGTACTGACCAAAGATGAAATAAAATGAAAATATCCTCTCACAGCGGATTTTTCTGTGCTGAGTATACAGTCCGGCGTTAGACTCCAGAATCCTTGTGTGGAGTAATTGCTGAGGCATACATCCACTTTTTTTTTTTTTTGTATTATCGATAAAGAGGAGCGAAGGCATGAAAGAGAGAATTAGTTCTGTAAAGGACACGAGAGAGAGGCTATCGGTAGAATGAGAGGAGTCGCTAGTGAGTGGGCTGGATTTACACAATGCCGAATACACACACCCACACAATATGCATGCGCGAGGTCCACAGCTGTGGCGCCTCATAATGGTTTGTTGAACACTCACTGTGAATCCAACCAGGGCCGACCTTCACTTAAATAAATAAATAAATAAATAAAAAAAAAAAAAAAAAAAAAAATATATATATATATATATATATATATATATATATATATATATATATATATATATATATATATATATATATATATATATATATATATATACACACACACACACACACACACAGTAGCTGCCGTAGCTTTAGACACAGTTCTGCGCTGCTATACGTACAGTATGTATTTTTGTGCATACCCTTATGCACGCGCTCATTCATCCTCTTTATCGTAATGTTGAAATACACAGGTTTCCAATACCGTGACATTGCTTCCACCTTTCTACTGTGTTTGTGTGTGTTTGTGTTCTTGTGTTGGTGTGTGGCGAGGTCAGTCAGAGTGCACAGAGAAAAGTGTGTCATTAGGGAGGAGGCGCTCTGGTCTCTCCTGACTGGTCTTTTCAGCCAAGTGTAACACCGGCACTGACAAATAACTGATGCAGAAGCTCTCTCTCGCTTTCTAGCTCATTGACAAACTTCTCTCTGCACACACACACACACATACACACACACACACACACACAGAGTCACTTTGTCACAACCCGTCACACTTTTTCGTAGTGTTTCACACATACCGTAGCGTACGCGCGCACTTGGAGGCACTGGCAGCAAAAGCACGAGCGCACACACACGCACACATCAAATTGCAGCCCGAGTTCTGCAGTGTTTCGTAGACGCGCACGGCCGAGCGCAGAATTGCTTTGTCACATTAAGTCACACAGTCTCAGACTGTCTCTCACCCGTCTCGCACAGACAGAAAAGCTCACATGTAGATGACAGTCGGCAATATTCTTACGTAGACGCAAGCTAACGTGAACACATGCTGGTAACTCGGATGTATCGGTCAGAACAGTTTGGAAAACGATATCGCGTGTCAACAGAAAGCTCAAACAATTTACACGCAGCGCATGCTAAACACAAACAACCGCATCGGTGCCGGAGCGATCGATCGGGAGAAAGCGAGTCAACCAAATACTGCAGGCTCTGTATACTGGGTCTTTAGTCTGGGGGTCGACTGGTCAATTCATCAGTCAATATGCTCTCGTCAGACCAAATTCTCATTTGCCAGACAATCACAGGTGTTACTCTCATAAAGAGAAAATCGCTACATCAGGATTAGTCCATTATTGTTTTGGCAAGAGAGGAACAGACCAGCTCGTTCGGTCTTACAGAAGCTGCTGGGTCTAAATAATTTAACCTGAACAGTTACTCGGCGACTTCCAATCGAAAACATCTGAAGTCACTGGTGCGATCACAGTTTTGCTCAAGCGGATTAGCAGAAATTGTGGTGTAAAGTTTCCAGCACGCGGTATAATCGCTTAAAAAAGATGTAGGCCGTGTGCAACGTATCAGAACTGGCATGTTTCAAGAAGTCTGGCCTAATGATGATTTCATGATGGCGGGCAGATCCAGCAAGGGTTTTGGAAGCACAAGCGTGTGCCAGCTGGAGCAGCTTAACCCGGACCAAGCTGCATGTGAAGCCTTATTTCTTCATCTCATCAGAATGCAAAAATTATACAGCAGAGGTCACTTGTGTTGGTCTTATACTGGTATTATCTTTGAGTATTTGAAAATGCAACATAAAAAAATATACATAATAGTTGAGGATAGCAAGTCAGCAAGAGAAAACTGAAGGGATAGAGAGGAGGATGTCTAACCTCACATGGCCCGCCTTCTTTTGCTCCAAAATGAGTCCTTTTTGGTCAAAACTGTGCCCCTTCCCCGCCGCCTGTAACGAAGCGCACAGGAGAATGCACTCCAGCGCTTACAGCGTTCACGTAGCAGTCGACGCACGACCGCTGTAGATTTTGCTCAGCTGCGGTGAATGAGGCAGGCAGTGCAGCATAGTGGTACAAATCCAGTAAACACATTTGCAGCCAGGCAGGGAAGTTGTTTGAGCCGGCGAGGGCCGTCCCCAGCTGAGCCGGCTGACTGAGAGTTTTGGGCCATGGTTCTGACAGGAACAGACCCTAAGAGAGGAAAACATGGAGGGGATGTGCATTTTAAGGAGGATGCTGCAGTATTTATTTGTCTATGTACAAACAGAGTAAAGAAGAGAGAGAATATGACATTCTGTTATCTTTCTCCATCTTTTTTTCTTTTTTCTTGTGTGTGTGTGTAAGTGCGTTAGTATATAGTTTGCATGAAATTGAACTTTGTGCTTAAAACTTTTCTGCGAGCGGTCTAATGGTGTGTGATCTTTACGATTTTCCTCGGAACAGAATATATAATATATGGTAATGGTGTGTCTTGAGCAAGTGCTTTAACTCTCCTCGGCGCCTTTTAATGGGTAGCTTAAAAAGAGAGGATTGATTTCCTGGTTCATGCCGTAGAGAAGCTTCTGTGCACTGTTAAGAAAAAAAAATCAGATTTTGTCGAACCATCTCGTCTTTTCGGGCTTACTTCTTGGAATACGTGAATGCTTTTGAAACGTATCGTTAATTTGCCTTTTTTGTAGATTTCGAGACGTTTGATGGGATGAACATGTGAGAGTTAACTCGAAGTTCAGAAAGAGCAAATGTAGTATATAGGTGTAGCTGTCCCCTGGGGCGCTGTTAGAGTTAAAACACCCTGGATTCTATTATTTTTTGTCTTTTCTTTTTTAATGGATTTCAGAAAAAGTAATGGAAGCTCGCTGCGATCTTTTATAACACCTTCAATTAAGCGACTGTTTCTTTTCATAATAAATAAAGCGATTCTAGCCACGACAAAGGCTAGCACTGAGTTCAGTCTCAACCCCCACAGACCTGCAGTGGTTCATATGTTGTAAATTTCCTCAGCGGGAGCAGCCTGACAGGTCGGCTTTGTGCTAATTCTTGTACACAATGGCTTCAGCTGCTTGTTCTCCGCCCAAATTGAAGACTTGAACTCTTTAAACTGAGAAAATCTTCAAAAAGTAAAGCGTTCCACTTAATCTTAAGTTTGCTTAACTTTTCCCGAGTTCCTTTAACCAGATAACAGAACTAACCTATCAGTCAAAGTGCAGCTATTTTCCACTTTCAAGAAAGTCTGAACAGCAACTTTTGAACTTTGCAAAAAAAAAAAAAAAAAAGTGCTTTCTTCTCTCTCTTTTTTATTTTACAGTATGTAGCTCTGTGGGCGACTGCAGCGTTACATATTTCTCTCTCTCCATGTTAGCAGAGAGGGAGACAGCGGGTGAGAGAGAGCGAAAAGCATGAGAGACAATGAGACTTTGCAAAAAGGGAGAGTTTAGTTTCTCCCCGGCTCTTTAGAGTTTCCCTGGTGAGTTTGCTGGCGCAGAAACAGGAGGAGCAGCAGCAGTCGGAGGTATAGAGATTGCGATAAGCCCCTTCAGAAGCAGACAATAGACGGTATAATGCCGTTGGAATTAACGACTGGCGTCCCATCGTTTCTCATCTGATTAAGACCCAGTGACAATCTTCTTGCTACAGTCTCTAGTTGTCACCAGCTATGACTAATGAACTGTGATATCCTGCTCCTCTGTCTCTCTCTCCCTCTTTGCCCGTGTCTCACTCTCTTCACGCTCTATCGATTATTGAAATGCTCTCCTTTCCCTCCCATCCTCAACACGCCCTGGAAGCTTCTCTCTCTCCTCCCCTCTGCTCCTTTCACTTGCTCGGTCCGTGCTCTCCCTCCTCCCTGTGTGCTGTCCTCTATCTTGTACCATTCATTTGGCTAATTTGATATTTGGAGTTGATAGAGCTCTGAATAGAGGCCCCGTGTTTTCACATACATTTGTCTCCATCTTCCGATCTCTCTCACCCTCTTTCTCATTCCATCTCTCCCTTTTCCCTTCCACCTTCCTCTCTCTCTCTCTCTTCCTTTTTTTTCCGAGAGTAGCGATAATGATATCAGGCTCCAGCCCCTTCATCTGTATTAGCGGCATTTGCGGGTCTAAGAGAGACTAACAGCCTGCTAATTCTCTGCCTCTGATTCGTTAAACTGACAGACATTTGCATAATTTAGCTGCCCGCTTCCTCCTCCTTCAGAGGCTGCCTGCAGACGCTGGTGACATTGAATGGAATTGAAAGCTGTCAACATAACGACTTGTTTGATCAGATTTAGATATTTGTTTGGAGATCGGGGAAAAAGTCCAGTCGATTTCATAAACACCAAATTTGGAACCTGCCGTTCCAGCGAATTAAATGTTTTATTTTGTCTCGTGACAAGTCAACCCAATTCTTTTTCACAGTTAAAAAAAATAAATAAATAAATTGTGTACCTCTCTGATTCGCCTCACCTTTAAGGTCTTACAGTATGCAGGCACGCCCACAGGAACACGCCCCCCTCCCTCCTCCTCTCTGTGATGCAGACAGATATGAGCTGTGGCATCTCGTTTTACCATTTTCTTTTGAGCTACCGTGTCTCAGAGCTCAACAGCACTTCCAGTGAATAATGTACACACTGTCACATGCACCAGCCACATGAGTCTGCAAAAGAAAGAAAAACCCCCGCACACAGAAAGGCTTCCACCGATTTACACACGATTCCCTCTGTGCGTTTCTCACACAGCGTGCATACAGGTGTTCCATTAACCTTGCAGGCTGCGTGTCTAGGTAGCCTCATTATGCTGCATGATTAGCTTTAAACTCGACTGTTTGCTTTGAGGACTCGCGTGCACGCACGCACGCACAACAGCACGCTTAGTCTTTCCACCCTCCCCGACCCCGATGTCAGAGGGCAGCCGCAATATATAGTCATGCTTTTCACCATAGATAAGTGACTGTGTGAGGGAATGAGAAGTTATGCGAATGCGTGCGGGAGACCCTCCTTCTTCCACCCCTGCCTCCATGCATTAATAAAGAGATGCGGTACCAGGTGCCCTCTGTGAAAGAGACAGCGAGGAAACCCAGTAGCAATGAAGCAGGAGGAGGAGGATTGTGTGTGTGTGTGTGTGTGTGTGTGTGTGTGTGTGTGTGTGTGTGTGTCGGTAATGTGGTTTGGCATTTTAGCGGCCTCCTTTTCCTAATGGTGCTTCGGTCTCGCTGGGATTATCCAGCACGCTGTGTCACGGTCGGTAAACTGCTCCGCGCCGGAGGGAAAGGGCGTGCTGAGAGGGTGGGGAGAGGGGGGACAGAGGTTTGGAAGGTGGAAGTGTCAGCAGAGAGCGGGAAATGTTCTCGAAAATGCCCGGAGGTATGCAACCTTTATCAAAGTGAAGGGGCCTGAGGGAGCGCATGAAAGAGCAACCCGCTAACCCCGTCGCTCTGTGCTCGGGCTTCACGGGGAGCGAGGCGTGGAGGGGTGGCGACTGAGCCGATGTCAGCTGCATCGCTCCACAGAAAAAAACAAAACAAGATGAAAGATGCAAAATTTTATCAGTCTTTAACATATCATCAGTCATTATGTTTTTCTCCCCTGTTTAAATGTTTCCATCACCACTCCTTGCCATTTTTTTCATATTTGACTTTTACAGGGCAATTAAAGAATGGCTCCAAAGAAAGCACTTTGCCCTGCTTGAATGTTCTGGAGGGACTACTTGAGAAAGTGTTCCACTCTCCTCTGATGAAAAATGTCTGTGGAAATTTATAAAACTGCACTCCCTCCGGAGAGCGGTTTGGCATTTTTGTTTTACTGACGTCCCCGCCAGCCCTGCTTTTACAATACCTGTAAATTATTGCTCTGCTCTGAAGCCTTCGCTCGCCACTTTCCCCTTCCTCTGTGTCGTCTCTCTTTGTTGTTGTTGTTGTTTTTGTTTGCGGTGGGGTTTTTTTAACCTTCTTATTGATAACCCCTGAATAAAATGTGTCGTCCAGCACCGTTAACATTGAGCTTCAGTGCGGACGACCACACGAGCTGTGGGCACATCTTTCACGCATTTAGTGTTTTTCCCGTGCTCTTGCTGTCACAGCTCGGGTCCATCCGCACGCTGTGGATTCACAGTGGTGACTGATATATTGCTGTACACAAACATACACCATCCTCCTCCATTTCTGGCTCATCTGCTTTCCACGTCTCTCTCAGAACCTGGGGCTGACCCGTACAGCATATCAAATTCTGCATTTCACAGCTTTTTTTTTTTTTTTTTTGTAACTGACACTGCTGAGTACAGGAAATGTTATCCACATATTTATTCCTCTCTGGATGCAAGTTTCTCTCTGAATTTGCTCTTTACATGTGCAGGCGTGTTTATTGCCACCGTAGGTCGAAAGGCCGCAGAATTGCCCCACGTTTGCTTAGCGTGTCTTCCATTAGCGTTGACACCTCCCCCTCACCACCACCCCTCCATTCTAGGTGAAAAGCGCAGTTAGTAGCAGGCGAGTATTTCAGCTTGTTTTATTTATGCACACGTGTGCCCGTGGAGAGATCCATTATCTTCAGTGGTCACAGAGTCCCAGTGTAGGAGCTGGTGGGTGTAGGTGTGGGAGTGGGGGCGGTTATTATACTGTTTCTACCCATCTGATTTAAGCACTTTCCTCAATAAAGGGACCTGGGGGAATTGTGGATCACTCTATAACTATACTATAGCTAATATTTTAGCCTTGAAGTATGAAAAGGCAAGATCCAGATAGTTCACACTGCGCATTGAGAATGAGAAGTCGCCGGTTAAAAGCCTGCAAAAGAGCTCTGACTGATCCGGTGTAGTGCGTGGTAATTTCTTTGATGCCAATCAGAAGATAAGCCTCTCATTTGAGAGTGGAAAAAAAAGCAGGGAAGCAAAGTGGTTAGGCTCGCCATGTGTCATCGGGATGTCACAGGCTAAGGCTTAATGCAGATCATTAGGACCCACATATTATTAAAATGTATACTGTGGAATTTGAGCAACATTAAAGTGTCTTTTACGGGGACAACTCGATTGAGTGAGACGCCTCATCTGCATTAGTAGTAATGTGCAGCTCTTTCTGGTCAACTAATTAAGATTAAATTAAGTGAAGTGATCGTCGCAGGGATTGTAGCGCATTCGGCCGGCCTGTCAGCTGAACTGTCATAGGAGCAGTAAAAGTGTAAGAACAAAAGAGAGGTAAGTGCAGTTTTAGTGTGTGTGTGTGTGTGTGTGTGTGTGTGTGTGTGTGTGTGTGTGTGTGTGTGTGTGTGTGTGTGTGTGTGTGAGTGAGGTGGTGGAAAGTCAGCTGCAGTCGCAAACTAATTCCAGCTTCCTGCTTTTCCATTGGGTGAGTGTAGCTATATTCACCTTACAGAAAGTAGCGGTCTCAGAACTGGTGTGTGTGTGTGTGTGTGTGTGTGTGTGTAATTTTATTTTAGACTGTGTGAATTTTGTAAGCTGTGCAAACGGCATATTAAAAGCCAAAGATGTGGAACCAAACACTGAGCAGGTGGTTCGGGCTAGGTGGAAGAACTGGTGGAAACATTATTAGCTCCTGATCTGACTCAGTGACCGTCTCAATTCTGGTTGCCCATTCCACATTTAAAGAAAATGTTCTGACGCAGCAGAAAGAGTTGGTCCCTAAAAGTACCACAGGCACCCAATCGATGACATGAAATGATCAGTATTCTGATGTTTGTGCGTACTACAACATCACAATTTAACAGAGCAATTCCAGACCAACCAAAAGGGAGAATAAGTGATGGTACGGTCACACTAGGAATGGTTGGAGACGGTGCGTTCAATCAACTTTTGGTCTCATTACCTGTGAAATGGTTTCTTTGAAGATAGGGACCGGGTCTGCAGTCAGCTGCCATCTTCAAAGTGACTTTGGTTGGTTGTTAGTTTGCGATTGAATGGGGTCAAATTAGCAATTGAATGAAATCAGTTTGTGATAATACAGAGATTAACTCGGTTACATTTGTAAAAATTTCTAATTTGTTCCTTTACATGCACAAAAATTCACAATTTTCCCCAAAAACACAAATTTAGATTATTACTTGATTCAGTGCCTAGCATGAACCTCATAGCTGTAAAACAGAAATGTAGAAATTCCTCCACAAATAGTTATTTAGTTGCTGCAGACGGTGATCTGACTGCAGATCAAATACTATGTTTAAATCAGGATGTAATAAGAATAGATTCCTATTACCAGAGTTAGCAAACAATATACATGTGTCGCTTAAATAGAAGCACAGATCTGTGTTGAACTACTCATTCACATTTTTTTCTCAATAGAGACTGTAACACACTCGGGAAAGTATAAAAGTAACAAGTTGTTCTTCAGAACACATTTCTAACAGCTAGTTTTGCTAAGATAACTCAGGTCATATCAATATCATAATAAAATAATATTAATTCAAGGGAAAAGTCAGCTTGAGCATTTTTTAAATCTAGAACACAAGCAGGGAAAAACAAAGGGAATGAAAAAATAACAGCTCTAATGTTTTCTACATTGTAGATTGATGACTTTGACACTTAAACTGAAAAAGCAAAGCCAGGAGTTTAAAATGGGATTCAGGAGGTGTGGTGGTGCAGCGTGGGGAAAAGAGTGAGTCAAAAATAAGTCACAATACTTTCTACTGTGAGTGGTCTTTGCGTACAGGCTGCAATCAGCTGACCTTTGGGGGTGCTTTCTGTGGCTTTAGCCAACTAAATGTAATAATATAAAAGCATGTTACATAGGCTTTCATGGCTAATCTCCAGCCCCTTGACACTAGAAAGCTGGTACAAAGGTGGAAATCAGTGAGGAAATCTAATCGGCATCATCAGCTTAAACTTAATTTGATGTCTGCTACCCTTGATGTAACCTAACACTGACCATGAACACCACAGCCACTCTGCACCAAACCAACAGCTCTGCAAACTAACCAGTGTAGCCGCCACTAAATCTCCAGTTTATGAAATGTCACTGAGCACACTTTACCTTTAAAAAGACTCCTTCCTCTCCTGTCCTGTCTTTGCCACACCTTTCATTATCTCTGAGTGAAGTTATCTTTCTTTTCTCTCCCTGAGAAATGCAGCAGCTGCACCTTTAGCTAGCAAACACACTGTGTGACTAACTGCACACAGACAGTTTGTGTGTTTGTTGATATTTGTTGAGCTGTTAGAATTGTTGCATTTGAAATTACTCGTTACTCCCTTTACGATCACGCCTGTTCTGTTGTGCATGCTAGATGCTGAAGTACTGCAACCGCAATTTAGCCTTAAATGATGCAAAATTCAGTAGCAAAGTATTTGCCTGTTGCAAAGAGACGCACCTCAGACGGATTGGGCTCATCGGCACAGACAGACTGTCCGTTTTTATGAATTAGATGGTAGTTATTTGCAAACCTTCACCAATCTGTCTGAGAGTGACTGCAGTCAGTCTCAGTTGTGATTGTTTGGAGACTGGTTGCCTAGTGGGAGGCAACCAATCACACACAAGTTCAGGGTGTTGCACCTCTGGGCAAACCAGCTGGTCTTTGCAACTACTTGCAATTGGTTGCTGAATGTGAAAAAAATTTAGTGCTTTTACCGGGCTATTTTTAATCTACTGTGACTCATCCACGAGATAATCACTTTGCCTCAAGTAGCTTTTTTTTTTTTTTTTAATTCATTTTACAATACTTAATGCAGATCATTTGACCCACATTTTATGACAATGCGCAGTGGGAAGTTTAAAAAAAAAAGAAGTGGGCTGGGTGAGTGAGACGCTTCATGTGCCTCTGTAGTAATGCAGAGCTCTTTGTGGTCAGCTAATTAAAATTAAATTATGTGAACTGATTGCAGCAGAGATTGTGCTTCAGTTCGGTCTGTTGTCAGCACTGTCAGCAGGGCAGGAAGAATGCAGCTTTGTTTCTGATCTTACTCTGTGGGGAGTTTCAGTCTCTGAATATTGTTCTTATAGGATATAATATGGGTTTCAGTTTGGTCCAGTGATCATTTACAGAAAATTCTTTACCAAAACAAAAAAGAGAAATTTTAGTTTAGCCTTTTTTTTTTCAGTTTACATTTCTATTTTATAGCAAACAGTAGAGCAATCTGCTCACATTCGCCAGCACAACAGCTTGTTGTAGTAACTGTGAAAAGCTGAAGGACTGTTTAACCGAGGCAGAAGGAAGTGGAAGGGTGAGAGGCAGGATGCTGCTCAGGAAAGACGCTGTCAATATGTTCCACTTGTCTTAATGAACATTTTTTTAAAATTTTATTTTAATTTCGTCTTCACGAGGAAGCAGCCCAGTCTTTTGTTATTAAAGCTGTACACCCTCTAAGTGTTTTAACTGCCCGTTTTATTTATTTTTTGAATAAAATGCCGAAGTTTACGGTACCCATTACCTACAGAGCAGTGCGACCATAAATGACAGCTCGTAGCGAGGTGATAGTAAACAAGTACACAAGTGTAAAGAGCAAATATAATGTACAGCTTCTAAAAAACGATGACTTGTTACTGTGTTGCGTTTCACCTCTGAGTTAGTCACATAACCAGCCTCTCTCTGTAGTTTGTGCACACGTTGAAACTGTTACCAGGTTTGGGGTGTTGAATTTCAGAGCTCACATATTTTAGCTCCTTACACCGATAGGCCATTTTATCCAGGAAGTGCTGCTGCAGATGCACATTACTCATTTTATTGTCACTTCTACAAATTGTTTCGGGCTTAGGTTTAGCCGAGACAATGGAATTTGTTAAACATTTATTAGGCCTGTGATTATTAGTGAAAGGTCGCTCCATCTACCTGTATATTTCACCCTCCTGAATCAATGTACACTTTGACAGTTGTCCAGTTGTACATAAATGCTAATCAATGCTATATGTCATTGGGTAGTGTTATAGGTTGGTTGGGAACTTCCATTTAGCTCATACATTTGTCTCCATTTGTTCTTCCATTAATCTCCCTTTACTGTAACCCATCCAGCTACTGGCTAGCCAAAGCAGATGAGATGCCCCATTACTTATTTAGCACCACTTTAAAGGGGACCCAAGTCAATTGAGAAGCCGCTCTCGTTTACGGTAACAACATTTGCCAAGCAGACTCAAACATAGCAGGAAAAAAGATGGGATTGAACGAGATGGAATCAAGTCAATAAAAAAACATGGTGGACGATGTGCCCTGTGGTCAGATAGTTGAGTGAAGGTCAACATGCCGGGACATTCTGTAATCTGGTGGCTCTCTGGACGGTGACAGGCAGATAGTGGTGGGAAAGTATCAATATCGTCCTTAAGCGATATAACCAGAAAAAGAGAGTGATAGTTCTTCCCCGAGTAATGAAATTTTTTCTGACCCTCTTGTATTATAGTACATTAAAGAAACTGATGGACATTATGGACAATGCTGGGCATCCTCTGCACACGGCCATAAACAATCAGAAGAGTCTGTTCAGTGACAGGTTGCTTCTCCCCAAGACAAGAACGAACAGACTTAAAAACTCCTTTGTCCCACACGCCATCAGACTGTTTAACTCCTCTCTGGAGGGGAAACAGGAGGACAAAGGAGGGGGGAACAACTAAGCTGTAGTGCCTCTGCACCTCACTGTACAATACCTTGTGCAATACTTTTTGTAAATAGTCAACAGTGCAATAGACTCAATACTTGAAATGTGCAATTCACTTGTATTTTTATTTTTTATTCCTATTTATTCTATTTATCCCCTTTGTATATTTTATTTATATTTGTCTCTGTATTTATATATGTGTGTGTGTGTGTGTGTGTATGTATGTATGTGTATATATATATATATATATATATATATATATATATATATATATGTGTATATGTATATATATATATATATATATATATATATATATATATGTATATGTATGTATATGTATATATATATATATATATATATATATGTATATATATGTATATGTATATGTATGTATATGTATATATATATATATATATATATGTATATATATGTATATGTATATGTATATATATATATATATATATATATATATATATATATATATATATATATATATATATATAAAACAGTTCTGTAACTGTAACTTCGGTCGTTGCTGTGCTTTTTTTGGAAGTCGAATTTCCCAGAGGAACCCACCCGAGGGATTAATAAAGTTCTATCTTATCTTATCTTATCCTTGTTCTGGGGAAGGCAAGTTTTGATGCATTGGGAGCTCATGTGAAAAGACATACGATAAGGGGGGGCGGGGGGTTGTGGGAGAGAGAGGACACGTTCGCCTGAGCAGCTCCAGCTTTCCTTTGTGTCTGTGTGTGAGTGTTTGCGGATGGGCCAGCGTGGACACTTTACCCAACCTAATCATGATTCCCTTCTTTTATCTGGGTGCAGACCAACTGTCCAGGTCCATACATCACAGACCCCCCCACCCCTAACTCCCACTGTCTTGTCTTCTCTCTGCCTTCTTCCATGCTATATATTGCCATGTATCACCCACTGACACTCCGGCAACATATTAAAAAGAGGGATAGTGGCTGCTCCCTGTTATTGCCAGGAAAGTGATTTATCATGGGGCCACATTCCCACCATATTGATT
Source organism: Copadichromis virginalis (assembly GCF_057382275.1). Classification (NCBI taxonomy): domain Eukaryota; kingdom Metazoa; phylum Chordata; class Actinopteri; order Cichliformes; family Cichlidae; genus Copadichromis; species Copadichromis virginalis. The sequence continues at coordinate 4,053,261 of NC_140632.1, read as the reverse complement.
GAAGGACGTGTGTGTTTGTTCCACCTTTTCCCCATCACTCTGGGCTTTCTAATTTTCCTTTTCTGTCATTGCCTGTTCTTCTTCACTTCTTCTCTGTTTCCTCTACTCTTTTTATCTCACCTCACTTCCACTATCTGTGATGTTACCCACCAACTTCATCAGTGCTCTCTCGCTCCCTCTCAACTATAGAGCCATATATAATTAGTTTTACACACTTATGAACGTGTCAGGTTGAAGAGTATTTCTATCAGTTTTGCCCAAACCAAAATGGCTTAGCCCTGAAATTTTACACAGACATCAATAGTCCCAGAGGATGAATGCTAATAAGCTTCACCTAATGGTGTTGGGTGAAATTTGTCCACCACTTTTGGCTTTGAGGTTCCATCCTGCATATTTACTGAGTTTCGTTTTGTTTTTTGGTAATTCTTTAACCAAATGTGACATGTCTGAAACTTAGCTGTATTGTCCTTAGCTCTATTTTATCTTTAATGCTAACAGGGGAAAATTAGCCTGCTATGTTGCTCAGTATTAGCATGTTAGCATGCTGACTTTTAGCTCAAGGTACTATTGACCTAGGGTTGCCAACCGTCCCTTAAAAAACGGAATCGTCCCGTATTTCGAAACAAAAGTACACGTCCCGTATTGAGCTAATAAGGGACGCACTTTGTCCCGTAATACAGTGAGAATCAAAAGTAGTCTATAACTTTTAATGGAATTAACGCTTTGTTGGAAAACAAAATTCCCAGCCCCTCTCCTGCTTTGTGACCAATGAGCTGACAGCACACTTATGAAAATTCGAGTATGACAATTCATATTACCGCTTATCTCATTGGTCGAGGAAAGGTCGCTTACGGAGAAAATACAGGAAGACAACAGATGACCACAACAAGAAGCATGGCCAACAGGGAAACAAACGCCGACACTGCGGTGCAAGTCTCGGACGTCAGTACACCTAAAGCTGGACATACACTGGGCGATTTTCAAACTGCACGATTGACTCGCAGGGGTTATAAGTTTGTAGGTCACGATGCAGGGTCTCACACTATACCGCCCGATGCTCTGATACGACCTGAGTGCTCACACTGTGCCTCCATAAAATGAAGGTTATAACAGAAAATCTGTCGCTCGCTCTCCCTCTGTCTTTCACTCACATGCACTGAATTGCGTAGAAAAGCACTATAAATGTAGCGGCCCATTTTATCAAACTATTTGTGAGATCTTAGGATTTAATACACATAAAATACGTGCCATTTTTTGGACTTATCTACTCTTAATGCAGTCGTTCACACTAACCACATAATTTTGCAGCATTTATTTATTTTTGGATCAAGCGTTCGTGATACAGCTTCAAATCCTGGATCAAACCACGAAATTCCACCTAGAACCACTATTCTCCTCCTTTTTCAATCTTTAAGTCAAAACAGCATCAGACAAAAGCAGTGCTTCATCTTTTTGCTTAAAAAGTTGCTGTGTTGATTAATTCTTATAAAAACCTTTCCAATTAAATTTTGCCCAATTATTAGTCTGTGAAAAGTTTTGTTTTCATCAAGTTTAATTGAAGTTGAGCTTGTCTCTCAGCTGACCATTCGCCCCTCTCTCTCTGTCATCTTTTTTGGGCTTGTCGAGCCAAAGGAAAACGTTCATGAATGTAATCTCAGTCGAAGTACGTTACAGAGTTTCCATTCCCCAAAGCAAAGGCTCCTCACTAAATCCGGGCATTGTTTGACTTCCATCCAACCTCTGCTGTCAGTGTGACACGGGTATAAAACTGTACAGCGATAGAACACATTCCCCAAATCCCTTCCTTTCCTACAGTATACGTTCTCTTTATCTTTGCCTCACTTCCTTTTTTTCATCATGGTCATTTCAGTGGCCTCTCTGTTTGTTCATTCCACTTGCCTAGGCTGTCTCCCAGGCCATTAATCTACACCGCTTCAACCGCTCCTCTGGGCCAGACCAGGCTGTGGCGCCACTCACCATGTGCTCTGAAAGGCTACTGTGTTCATACAGATACGAAACGATAGACAGAGACAGAGAATGGCTTTTAGAGAGAGCACCTAGAGACATGAGATAAGTGGAGAGAAAGGGAAACATACGAGCAGCAAAGAAGATACTTGCCTCTTTTTCACTTTTCATGTCATCTAAGACAGAAGTGAAAAAATCATGTATTTGAGACCAGAGATGATGTTGCCTCGAACAACTGCACTGAGATTACCGTTGGGTCTGCCCTTTGGAAAAGGTTGAGATTTGAGGAGATTAATATGCTGTTGGATAACGCGGGGTGGTGGTGGGGAGGGATTTGTTGCTCGCCTGGAGCCGGTCTGGACAGGCAGCGGCCGTCAGCGGTGATGAGGGACTCGAGCAGATGGCCTGGCTTAATCAGAGAGTGCTGTCCTGAGTGTACATTTGCGTATACCTGGGTTTCAGATGATGCGTGTGTGACTTATAGTGAGAGAAGTTTTGTGCTCGTCTTGCATTCATAAGTCTATCTGCACTGATACGTGTGTCTGCGTTTAATAGGTAAGAGCAACGAAGACATGAAACACACTTGGCGGTAAATACTGCTAGCCTTGATTTCTCTGTCATTAATCATCATAGAAAGTATTGGAGCTGACTGGGTTGGGAATTTGTTGCTCAGCACATCTGAACTCTGTTTTGCTTCAGCTTTAATGTAATTGACTCTCTAAGAAGGAAACATCAGCCTTTGATTTATTAGATATTCCTCCATACGCTTACATTTGGACTTGAATCTATAAAAGGCCCCGTTTATGCTGCTAAATAAACAGAAAAACTCAATAATCTAAACCTGTCTCCGAACATTAATCTTTGCATGCGTTCACATTTTCAGCAAACTGGGTCCATCCGCTTTCGATGCCATTACTGCAATTAGACAAATTAGCATGTAATTACATGCGCTCCGAAAACACTGCTGTTTCATTTCACTCTTTTTGTGGGTTTTTCCAGAGTGAAGTTTGACTGAGGCCATGTCCAAACTAATATGTTTTCATTTTAAAACTTATTTAAAATCCATTTATTTATTTATTTGAGAACTCTGGAGTTGCATTTTGATTTGAACTGGCAGAAAAAGAGACTTTTTTTGGAAATGGTGTTGCAGGCACCCTCATTCGACTGCTAATTGAGTCTGTCATGCAATGGGGCGGTGTGGTGGTGCGGTGGTTAGCACTGTTGCCTCATAGCAAGAAGGTCCTGGGTTTGAATCCACAGTTTGCATGCTGTCCTCCACCAGTTCAAAGATACAGAGTTTGGTTCACTAGTGATTCTAATTTGTGCCCTGCTTTGAGCTCCAGCACAACCATTACAATTGGATAAGTGGATGAAAATCTCCATGGCTTTCATGTGACAAAAGTCTAGTCATTTATTAAAGGGAACAAGGAATTTGCAGGTGCCTCTGACCCTTATCTGTATTAGCAGTTGTCATGGAGTTGAATATTGGGCACTAGGGTTGGGCGATTGGACGAATATATTGACTTTCGATGACAAGCTGAGCCCCTCGGCGATCGTTTTTACACGGGCGATTTATTTATTTGTTTGCCCATGAGTTTGCTAATAATGACGGAGCTAATAGAAGCAGTCAGCTGAAAGAAACTAGCACTGTTTTAACAGCACCCTCTTTCTTCTGCGAGCAAATGCCCCCTCCTCAGAGTGCGCCCAAATGCCTGTTGGTGGAGCTGCAGAAGCTGCTGATAGTCGCATACTCAGTCGGATGGTGGACATGTACATGCTCATGCAAGTTAGCTGTGTTTAACTACTTTGCTTGCAGTATATGTCTGCACAAGCGGCACACCGCCTTGGTTACATCCTCAGGTTTACCAGTTTCATCTGGTTTAAAGCCAGAAAGATCACAAATTGGTGACTTTTTTAGTGCTGTCAGCTTTATCGTGCCATCATCACGACTAACGCGATTAATAATGAACCCATCTGGAGTCAAAATCCCTAAAATGTTAATGCGTTAATGCTGATAGCCTTAATTTTTGGGGGAAAGTTCGTCCATGTTTGGACTTCTTCTGTGTTGTAAACACGCAAATCAGTCCGTGCATGATTACATTGCTCCGCCCATCAAAAAGTCTGCGCATGGGTGAATATATCTCCCATCATTGATTATTGGACTGACGATTGTCGGTTGGAAAATTTTTACATATCGCCCAACCCTGTTAGACACACATATTGGATCCCGACTGTCCATGAATGGTGTTCTGAATCAGTGATATATATATATATATATATATTAGAGCTGGGCGATAGAACGATAACGATATGTATCGCGATATAACTTTTACTCGATAGAGAAATTAAGCTATCGCGATAGACCTCGCCGCTCTTGTCCTCTAAAAAAAAAAATTTAAAAAAAAAAAAAAAAAAAAAGGTCAGCCAATCCAAATTCAGTAGCGCAGAGCCGAACCAATCACAGCCGCAGCGTCACGTCGCGTGACTTGTTACGTACAGCACAAGTGCCAAGCCGCACGTGTGTTTGTTTGGGAAGCAGCCAGCGGGTAATGGAGGAAATGAGTGTGCCGACTAGAAAAATCAACCGAGCGTGACCGAAGAGAAAACAGATGATGGTTCCAACGCCGGAGAGATTGTCGAACGGAAGAGCCATAGAAGTTCCGTAGTGTGAAGGTATTTCAGCTATTTCAAGTCTGACAAAAAACAGAGTAGCTGCACTGTAAATGTGCCGAAAGCAAGTCTGGAAATACAATAAACTGGTGCATGCGTCACACTGTGCGCCACGTTATTGTTTCGGTGAAATGAATTTCTACAATACTGTTAATTCTACTCTCTGCAGTGTTTAAATGCTTACATATACACACAGTTACTGTCCCTCCACACATACGACTCGGTTCTGCTTCTATGCCGCAGCTTTGTTTACTTTTTCCCACCGAGGCTTCTAGACTTCTGATTGGCCAACAGTTCTGCACGGTTAGGAATCTAGCTCCACCTGCTGCTTTGGCATGTTCATAGCAGCGTTTTCCTTCATTTCTGCCTTTATGTGTGGACGGGATTATTTTTTAAAACGAAAACGGAAAATCTCCGTTTTCAAAAATACCCGTGTACGTGTGGACGTAGCCTCAGTCTCTGACTGGAAGCGCTAATTCGTCATTCGGCTTTTGTCAGACTAAAGTAACTGTTAAAACTGTTTGAAAAGCTCAGCTATACAACAAGGAGAGATTGAGAATTTCCTTTTAGTTCTCAGTTTATTTGATATTGACAAAAGTTAGTCAGTTTTGTCTGTTCTTCTGTAAAACAAACTAAGATTTATTTTTAGAATTAATATTTTGTTTCTAAGTGGAATTGACAATTTAGTCTGTTTCGTTTGTTCTATTTTGAAACTTAAACGCTTTAGTGGCTGCCTTTTGTGTAGTTTGCAATATTTGCCTTTATTTATCTGAAAAAGTCTCATGTTCCTTAAGTACATCTGCCCTGTTGAACTTATTATGGGAAATAAATATTTAAATAAAAACAAGCTGCTGATTATTTCACATTTTACTTGTGAGCAACGGCACATTTAAATCTTACAAATATAGTTATTTGGCTTATATCGTGATAGATATCGTTATCGCCTGAAATGAAAAAAACATATCGTGATATGAAAAAATCTCATATCGCCCAGCTCTAATATATATATATATATATATGGAGCCTCAGTGTCTGCTTCTCCACTTCTGAACAGTACACCACGTTCTCACCAGGGAGCTGGATGGTACAACCACATTGTTAATGTCATCTAGGGTGGAAAGCAAGCCAGCATAACAGCAGAGCATCAATCAGCCAAAGAACCTGGGCTCGAATTCCTGGAAATCACCAAAAAGAGAAAAAACAAAATGACTACAGTTCAGCAGGGACGGGTCCAAGTAAGGACGGAATTCAGTGTTCGGTGTAATTTGGGAAGTTGTAGAACAGTATGTCACGTTCAGTGGCTCATGGACAGCATTTGTTGGAGGCAGTGTTAGTTATTCATTTTCCTCTTTCCGCAGACAGTCTGTGGATTCAACCCAGTGGGTTTCCCTGTCATAAACAAGCTTTCTTTACCACTGTCCGTGCCATCAGGGACTAAAGTTTTAAGAAGGAAAATGGTGGCTGTGTAAGATGTCATTTCCTGCTCGTTGCCTCTAGAAAAGAGGCTTAACGAGAACAATTTAACGAAGGCTTTTTAATAAATTTCCTCTAAGGAAAAGTACGTTCTGGTGGCATTTGTTGGATTATTTACAGTAACGTGTAGTAACTGACATGCACAGCGACAGTATTAATCTTTTTATTTCTTTATGATTTGCTCTTCAGCGTCTAGATGCTCTGCGTTTACGGGATCAACCACCTGGAGGGGGTCACTGGAACACAACTTGCTCAAGGAAACGCCGCTTGTGCACGAGGAGGATCAAAGCCGAGGCCCTCCACTCTGAGGATGACCTCGGTTACCGCTTAGCCATGCAAAAGTCAATAACGCGCGCTCGTGTAAGCGATGGGAAGAGCGAAATATGGAGCCATTGATGCTTCACGGCGGGGTCAAGATAGTATCCAGCCCCGAAGCATCTGTATGGTAATGATGGGAAGAGTAAAATCGAAAACGCGAGGCGTTGCCATGGTGACAGAGGTGATGTCATGATCCCAGCTGCCGGCGAACTCTCTGTAGCTGAGGGTGCAGCCGCATATCCGCGGGGCCAGTCGGCTTACAAACTACTCCATTGTAAATCATTGTCACAGGAGCCACTCCTCTCGCTCTCCTCCACATTGTCTCCTATCTCTTGCTCTCGTTTAATTCTCTTGGCCTCTTTTTTCACTCTCTTATTGCTGGCCTGTCTCTCTTATTGATGTCTATATCTCTTGATCTCCCCTCCTTGGCCGTGCACTCTAAGCTGGTGGTGTTGAAAGAGATGGATGCTCACTGCCCTCAGTAATCTCCGCAGCAGCCATTTAGATAATTAAGTCACTGTTCCTTCACTTGGCTCTCCATGTCCCGCTTCCAAAGCTGACCTACACACTCGCACACACAGACACACAACATCACACGCATGTTACAGTAGCTCCAGTAATGCCGCAGCCTAAAGACCCGCGCGTGTGTTTATGTGTGTAAATGCGCGCGTAGCCGTGTGCGGCGTCAGCCGGGAGAGCTGTTTGTTTTGATGGCGTTGTTGGTTTTTGTTTAGAGAACAGAGAAACACGCGAAAAGGATGCGACGGGGAGAGAGAACAGGCGACAGCTGCCACGGGCCACAGAGGATACACCCGGAACGCGCACACAAATACAAACACAGCGCGTGATTGGCGTCTGGAAATTCACCACTCACGCACCAAGTAGAAAAAACAAAACTGAAAAAACAGCACGTAGGAAGGAAGCGTGCACGCTTGCCTCGGGGTTTTTCTCCAGCTCCGTGTCTTGCTGTTGTGATAATGTGGCGTTTTGTTGAAAGTCGGTGTTTTAATTAACTGAGCGCCGGCGCGCAGTGGTGGAGGTAGCAGCTTTCTCTCTGTTTGGGCTAATCATCACGCCCGGGCCGCCGACAGTCATACACCGTCGGGGTGTTTCTAACTCAAGTCGGCTGCACTATTTCCGCGGTCGTGCACAGAAGAGCAACTCTCGTGCTGTTTTCATCATGCACAAGCAAAAAACACACCCCCTGTACTCAGACCTCAGCAAACAAGCAGCTTAGAAAACCTTGCATCACACAAAACACACACATGCATTGCACACGCACTCATGCAGCTCCCCCTCTATTTTTTTTTCTTTCCACGTCGCTAGAAACTTTTACTTATTAATGCTCTGCTAAAAGAATTGTGCTGATGCACACGGAGAGGGTAATTTGCTGTCAGTGGTGTCGGCATATGCAATATTTCTTAATCTCAAGAAAAAATAACCCTTGGCCCCCACTTCCTTTTTATTTCTCTTCCTTTTTATTTCTCTTCAGGTGCCTAATGCACCTGATCCCAATTTTTTTTTATCCGCCTTGAATGATTTGGCCTTTGCTTGCATGCTTTATCAAACAGGAGATGATCAGAAAGTGTCTGTCTCAGACAAAATGAGGCAGTGTGTGCATGTCACCCACCAGTATTTCATCCATCAAGGTGTCAGATTAATATACAAAGTGCCATCTCTCACTATCGTCTCTGAACCTGCGTGGAAATCCTAATAGGCAGATGAGATAAGGAAATGTGAGGTGCTGGATTCAGATTAGTTCCCGGTCTTGCTCGGAGTGACTGGTGATTACCTCGTGGTTTGGGTTTATTTTCCTGCCAAAGACTGTAGCGGCAGCTGTTTAAGTAACACCCGGCCTATATGCCTCTAATTTGCTCAAACCGAAGCTATTTTTGGTTTCTATGATGCTTAAGCTGGTGGGTTCTGTTATGAGAAGCCCTGCAATTTTTTTTTTTCTTTTTTATGATGTGCTGCTGCCTGTGTGGTGTCTCTGGATTCCACTCAGACCACTAATGAGGTGTGCGAACAGTAGCAAAGTACTAATTCCCCTCGAACCACTGGGATTAATTCAACCTACTAATGCTAAGAATCAATCCCAACAATAGGCTTGTAGGTTTCCACTGTAGCTACATTTGTCTTTTCCTCTCATTTCTAAAGATGGCCCTTTCCTCACCTCTCTCTACATCCCCCCATAACTCACCTCCACACTTACAATGTTCAAGCACATGAAATACACACTCAACCTAATTGTTCCTTTCCTGTGTTTGCCTTTCCTCTGGGTTCTGCTCTGTTGTTCCAGCGGGTTTTTTTTCCACCTCTTCTCCTGGAACGTCAATTAGATTTTCTCCTGTTCGCGTCCTTAAGAAGGAAAGCTAAAAATACCCAGGAAGCCCTCTTTCTTTCCCGGCAATTCAGTTTGCTTCATCAAGGTGGGGAAAAAAGACAAAAAAATGCTGGAAAGAAAAATTCTCTCCCACCAAGAACGTATTAACTCTCTCCCATCCAATTTAGGTTCTAGCACATTGCCTAATTAATAAGGCTTGTGCGGGAATGCTTTTATAGGCAGGTGTGTGTGTAATGGCAGCGAAACATCCAATTTAAGACAGCGCTGTATCTTCATCATCAGGCGTGACTCATCATCTGGGACGGACTCTAGCTGTGAAGGAGAATTTTAAAGGCCCGAGACTCTGGCTCACTGCGCTTCGGGCTATTCCTGTACCAACAGTCTCCCCCATTATTTAAATATCAGGGCGAATACCTCCGTCGTCCTGGAGGGACTGTCAGCACATTTCTGATTGCTGTGTATGCGGCGTGTGTGTGTGCACCTGCGGTAGTTACTCTATACTCGGTGCATGTCTCCCACAGGGCCGCTCATTTACAGCAATATCTTGTCCTCATAAAGTTACAGCATGCCATCTATCCCCAGCCCTCGTTTGTACCATCCAGCCTCGCTGATGGACGGGCCGATCATTAGCGCAGCCTCGTGAGTCTAGCACGTGGCTGTTTGTGCGCGAGCACGGTGAAAGCTGGGCTGTCACTGGGTCAATAGAAATAAACACTACTACAGATTGGAAACGGAGCCCTCACTCTTGGGGAGTATCTGTAGCAGGAGGAACTGCTGGGTGGTATTAAACACAGGGCAGAATGTGCTAGCAAAGCAAACATCACACCCCAGAACAGACGTATGACACACCACCCGCCCCACTCCACCCTGATCTCCATCCTTAACACCCTTCTCTCTATTTCAGGCTGCGTGTCGCGCTCGCACACACTCACAAGCGCACGCGCGCTTTACTGCTGTTATATCTCGTTTGCTCTCTCTCTCGCACACTGTCTGGCTGTCTCTCCGTCGTCGCTGCGTTCTGTCCATCTGTTACGCTGCCTCTTTCCTCACGTCTATCTGTGGCTCCCCGCTCATTCCCACATGGCTTTGTTAACGCGGTTCTGTCACGCGCACCCCAACATGCTGTGTGCCGCCTCGGAGTGACAGATGCTGCTCTAAAGGGTGTGTGTCTCACATTCCCAACCTGCCAGACAACTTTTTTTTTTTTTTTTTGTTTCCCCCCCCCAAACCGTTGCTGCTTAAGAATCTAAAGTTGTCGTAAACTCCTCGTTTCGCAGGGGAATCTAATCTGATCTCTGTATCTGTACATGTGGAGCTGGCTGAAATTTGGGTTCTGATTCATCAATATTTCTTTTATTGCCTCTTTTTTTGCGGGGGGAAAAGTAGCGCCCAGCCACCAACACACTGCAGCTGACAGCCTTACACTCAACGATGTGACAACACAACGGAGAATCCGAGTCAGTCAGCTCATTAGGCTCGATTCCTGACATAGTAATTGTGTTACTTTCTCGAGTCCCTTTGCTCTCGATGGAAACCAAAGCATTTTTGTTGCTATTTGGGCTTCCAGACGATTAGTAATTGTACTAATTTTTGTTTTTTTCTCATCTTACAGAAGAGATCATGAGCTGTTTTTAGTCAGAAAACAGCATTTGGCGTGGGAAACTGATACCCTCAGGTTAGATTATTAACATGCTGGCAGGATTGCAGGAGCTGAAGAGCCTCATTAATTGCTGTAGGGTATGACTGAATTGCTGTCATTATATCTTATGAACTTTAAAAAATAAAAGCCCTTAGATTGACTTTAAACACGTGAGCCTCACAGCGAAGGTTATCAGCCCTCCTCTTGAATCGGCGTCACCTCGTCCAGAGTTTGACAGTGACTTCATTGGATGTGAAAGAAAATGGGCAAATCTTCATTGGCACCATCTCCCCAGAGCGGAGCGGTGCAGAGCCGAGTGTCATTGGAGATGTGATGCATTCAAGTGTTTATCTGGTCTGGCAGAGTCCACAGGTGTGTTGGGTGTTGGTTTCCACGAGGACCTCTGAGAGCGACATTTCCTTTATCGCCTTCTCGTACTTAACCTAAAAAAAAAAGGACAAAACACACACAGAGCACGCACTCTCTCAACGTGGGCTCGCACGCACATGCAGACTTTCAAGCAGTGGCAGAAACGTAGCCGTGGAGGGAATTTAAGTCTCTGTAATTAGTAGCTTAAATCCTTCTGTTCACCGAGGACCATAAATGTAGTGGGATTTGTCTCGGTGACACTCGTTCTGCGGGGATCTGTTGCCAGCCTCCAGTTCCACAGTACATACTGACATGCATAGTGCCAGGATGACAGGAATTCACTTAGAGGATTGTGCAGATATTGAAATGTAGAGCCAAGAATCTGAAAATGCCACTTGGGTGAGTGATAGAATGGGAAGCATGGTAATGTGAGAGTCTCCTCTAGAAAACAACAGAAGCGTTTGTCGTGTGTATGAGGCGCTCGATGATGCTAAGCTGGATGTGTGCGTTCGCTATCTAAAGTAAGAAAGGAAATGTGGAGCACGCAGACCTCTGATTAGGAGCCGTGATGTTATATGAGACATGAGAAAATAGCAGCTTTGCATACTGTTTATACAAAACGGAGCTAACCCTTTAATTGTTCTGCACTTGTTCTGTTGTGCAGAAGCCCCCTCATGAGCAATGCTGTCAGTCATGAAGAACTGCATTTGTTTCATAGTGACTAATTCTTTTCTGTATCTCGAGTTCTACATTTAACCTTTTCTAATTAATCAGCTCGCAGGCGCTGTTGCTTCATTGTGTTTTTCATTCTCTTGTGCCTTTACACAGACATATTAGCGTTATATTGAGTATTTTCAGTCATTTTAACATCAAAATGCACATGCAAAAAATCACATTAGTACAGCTGTTTATAACATGGTTTTAAATTTGTTTGAATTGTATTTATATCAAAACATTAATTATAACACTGCCTGGGATTGGACTGCAAGGACCGCTGACTGCCGCTTCTACAATGCACCAAACCTTACAGCCCCTCTTGTAGCTCTTTCAGGCTAGCTCCAACCAGGCCCCTGCCCCAGGGCCCGTCAGCCCTGCCCTGGGTACGGTTGTGTCTCTTGAGTTTTTATTTCCTCATAAGGGTTTTCTGTGTAGAGCTACTCTATATCAAAAGGAGCCAATTTAGGTGGTTTGGGCATCTGACTAGCATGGTGGGCATGTTCCCAGGGCAGATCCAGGACAAACTGGAAAGATTACATCTCTGGCCTGGGAATGTCTCTGGAAGAGAGGAAGGAGGTGGTCGGGGTTGGCAAGTTCTGGCCGTCTGTGGTTAGACTGCTGCCTCCACAACAGATCCAGTAAGCAACAGAGGACGGATGGATACTTGAATTAGTACAAATGTTCTTACAGAAGTTATTTTGACTTTGTCATCAATTTGTTTTCACCTTATTTAAAATACGGAATTCAGTGGATAACCTTACATTCTCATCACGTTACTCCTTTTTACCCATTTTTTGATTTGACATTCATATGATTTGAAAGCTGTGAAATACTTGAGCTATTTTATGTGTTTAAAACCTTAACCCTTCACCCTGAAGTGCATGTCTTGTTTCCTCAGCCTTGGCTACAAATAACTCAGAAGTGCCAGATCAAAATATTCCATCAGACAAACTATTTTTTGCATTTCTCTTAACAGGACTAATTTTGAAAAACAACATTTTTTTTAATTGAAATGGGCACTGGATAATCCCCACAGCGCTCCAGAAGGTATTTGAATAACTTTGTTCATGTTTTGAATTTTAGCCGTTAGCGAGAAATAGAAGACGGCAAAGGAGGCGACTTTGCTTGTTTCATTCCTCTATCCTGTGCTGTGTGGTGCTACCCTAGTGAGGTTTGTTCCACAGAGCTTGCTAGTGTGAGCACATGCAAACTTGTTCAATGCCTTTTCTTTAATCAAATGGATTGATTTGTTCTCAAGTGCACCGATGTCCTAAGAGGTTTACCGGGAGACAAAACACACTCTGTTTTCCAGTGAATCACCGTCTAGACTAGATAGCACACTGGATGCACAATAGCATGTCTTCACTTCACATCTGAAACGCGCTGAAATTGTGAAAGCAAATGCACTCTTGCCCTCAATTCTGACTTTTGTGGAGATAATGTCCCTTTTTTTTCTGCTTTTTCTTCCACTGTTTTCATGTGGAGGAATTTTTCTAACTGCCCTCTTATTTCTTTGCTGAGGTGTGGAGCTCGGGAGATAAGAGAATATTACCTGGCTCTAACTCTGCCATTGTTCCACTGGCCTAGAATCTTGTTAGTCTCTCTGTACATATTTTTAGAGATAATTCGAGCTTATTCTATTGGAAAATTTGAGGTTATTAAAAGGGGTTACTATGGAGAAGGAGTAAGGTTATTGCAGAGAGAGTGAGAAGAGAGCGTGAGAGAGTTGTCCCGAAGCGTTCGGTTGCTCCGTCTGACTCTGTCGCCACGGATCGGCTTGCTGTGTTTGCACAGAGTAGACCTTGTATTAGAGAGGGGAATGAAATGAACTGAGGATTGAGAGAGGTGGGTGTATATATAACATAAGAAAATACAGACGATAAAAACACAAAGGAAGAAAGAGAGAATTGTAGTGGATAAATAAATGGATGGTCACAGCAGCTAAAGTTACAGTAGGGCAGGTGCTCCCACCTCAGGCTGCTTGGTGTATCGCTTCCATCAAAGCTTTGTAGAGAACCTTTCATTTGCAGCTTCCTCGTAGACTCTTATACTGCACGGCTGGGCTTAAACACATTCAGTTGTAGTATATGCTGCTTTTGTACACTAGCGCGCACACACAGAGATACTCACAGAGAAGCCGGCATTTCAAGGCGTTCCCTCCTCTGTGAGGCTAAGAAGCAGCATGACAGACCCCAGCGTGCAGAATACAGACTTATCATCCGCTGTCATTCTCTCCTTGCAGACCAGGGGATTTTGCATGGGGCTCGCTGAACCTGGTGTGAGCTTGTTATATATTTATTTCATCTGTTATCAAGGGCTTTGAGAAGCATAACGTGCCTTTGGTGAGGTTGAGTACAATGCACTAGAAACCCATCAGTGATGGATTTCACTGCTCAGATCCCGTACCACTTTGATTTATGACATAATAGAAGAGTGATACGCTGCTCCTGCTGCACAATAGCGCCGTGCTCCATTCTTATGTAATTCCAGCTTGCTGTCACCTCTTAGCCTATCGCAGCTAGGGATGGGTATTGTTTAGGTTTTTATCCGAGACCAGTACCAAACCGGTACTTTTGAAACTGTGCCGGTGCTTAAACGGTGCTCGAACTGGTGCTTAAAGAATGTAGAACACAAACTTTGTCCAAAAACCTCTTATGTTTAGCTGTTTTTTTGTAAAAAGATAACAATGTTAGCCTTTTCTGCAGCTATAGGGCATATATGGCATCACTCTTGGCTGGAAGCAGTGCTTAAACAATGGAAAAAACACAAACTTTATCCAAAAACCTCTCATGTTTAGCTGTTTTCCACTTTTCCTTTGGTCATTTTAGCCTTTTTGGCCAGGGTGAAGGGAGTATCTGGCATCAAACAAGAAGACAGCCGCATGTAGCTACGACGGTGTTTGCTAGTTCACCTTACATGCATTAATTTAATAACGTGGTTAGCCTACTCAACGTAAATTACACACGAACAACATTAAGCGACTCACGCAGAGAAGAACGGCTGCTGCTGCCATCATCATCCGTCATCATTTCTGCTACATTGGCAGGGCTAGAGGTCAGGACTCTCCTCTTTGGGTTTTTGGGGGATGCTGCTAACTCCGGGTCTGATAACAGGCAACCCACGCACAGTAGATGTGCACGGTGTGAGGTCTCGCAGCAAGCTATCAAATACGGTGCATTTCTCGGCTTTTAAAGAAACGCTATGCGTCGCCAGGTGTTTCATCAGATTCGAGGTGTTACCTCCTTTGCACAGTATCAGCTTAAAGCACTTGTTGCAGGCTGCTGAGTTTGCATCTTTTGCTGTGGAGTACAGCCAGACTTTAGACCGCTTCGCTTTGGGCGTTTTTTTAATCTGTAGCTCTGCTCTAAAAGAACGTACGTGGGCCCGCTTACTATGCTCGCAAAGGTAAAATGATTGGCTGGAATCCAAAGTGTATGACATCTCAGGAAACAAAAAAGCACCGAAATGTGCGCTGCTTTTCGGTCTGGTTACTACCGTTTATGTCACCGGATACCGGCACCCATCCCTAATCGCAGCCTGCTGTGCTTGAAAAAGGGAGAACCCTCCAATGCACTTCAAGGGCAATCTGATTGAATTAACCAGCCATTAGATGTATGAGATGAGCTGTAATTGGGGTGTGGGGGTGACGCGGGTATTTATCTATTTAGATGAATGAGTTTTGACCGCAAGGTCGTGTTACTGCTCACGCTGCCCTCAGGACAACTTGAACTGAGCGTGTACCTGCTTGCGTCTGGCTCAGCCATTTTGTTTGAACCTGTCGTCGCCGTGCCTAGACGCCTCGCATAACACATTTGGCTCCTTATGGTTTGGCACTGATGGTGTTTTTTATAGAGCTGCTCAGCGGCGCTCATTTCTCTCGCTCTTGTCGCAGCCCTCGTTAATGACTGGGAGAATAGGAATTAGAGGCAACAAATGAACTGCAGTGTATTCGCGTCAGTCAGGTGCGCTGGGAGCAGATGCTGTGAGCATTTACACCTTCATGTCAACATGTTTTCTCCTTAATTTACTGACTGACTGTTTCACTCTGTTCTTTGTTTTTTCCCAGAAACTTTTATTCTATTCGTGTCTGTATCGCTCGCTGCCGCTTGCACGTCGTGGTTGAAATGACCTTTACCCTCTTCCCGTTTCACACAGGCCTGCCCCTGTTGTTCCCTCTGAGAGGAAGAGGAAGTGATGTCACGCCACCACCATCGCTTTGAGAGGGACTACCGGGCACCCTGGGAGCGGAGAGACATCCGTCCTTCTGGCCTCCACAATGGAGGAGCCAATCATAGCTGTGCCTCTGCCGTTGTCAACGGCAACAACCGTCCGGGGCTCCTTCCCCTCCCAGTCATCCCCTCCCTTCTTCCAACTCCAGTTACAGTTGCCGTGACAACATCGAGCAGCGACTTAGTGGTCAAGCGAGGCATCTCGGCAGCAGGATCGGTGGCTCCGGCATCAGCCAAGGTAAGAGGCTCACCCAAATGGATGCTGGGACACCTGCTTCCCTCTGACTCCTCTTGGACAGCTCTCGATCTCTTTTACTGCTCTGTCAGGCTTTCTTTCCTCTCACTGTGTCAACTTTTCAATCTGTGATGACTCCCCAACTGGATGTAATATCTAACTTTTTCCATGCTTTTGAGACTCTTCTGCTTTCTTCTCTCGCTCTGTGTGTCTTCCAGTTCTTCCCTCCCACTTTTTTTCCTAAACATTTCTGCACTGGCACGCCTGTCTTCATGGTTCAACTGTCTCAGCTCCTCAAACCCCCTCTGTTGTTTCTCTCTGCAGCCTCTTTTGCTCTTTACCTTTATCCCTCACTCCAGTTTTGCTGCTCTCTCTGCACATTCTTGCCAAACCATTTTCCTTCCATCTTCATTTTCTCTCTCTGCCAAATTGCTGGCTTGTCCTGCTTTTGCCTCCTTTGTCATTTTTTTCTTACATTATTTAAATGATCTCTGACAGCTGACTCAGATGGGTTCTGCTTTCAGGTGATGATTTGTAGTGTGCTAGAAACAAGCAAACAAAGGGAGCCATATTATTATATACCATATCAGTATATATTGATCTTGTAGGTCATTGATTCCCCAGTGTCCCAGGCGATATTTCTGCATTAACCAGTGGGAAAGATTTAGCTTAGTTGTTACAAATAATAAATTAAGTGGACCCGAACAGGTTTGCATAGAAGCATTAACGGATAATTAAAATTAATGTACGAGCAGTACAAAGCAGCATCTAAAAAGAATGCATAGATATATTTTGTTAGTTACTTTAATACATTGTATAAATTAATTTTCTTTGCAAAAATTATAACTGATAGTTCACACAGTAGTCAGCAAAATTAGTAAAAGGTAATTTTTTTGGCTTGCAGTTGAATTGCAAGGTACCATCATGGATTAACAATTAATATTGTTAGCCAAATATAATAGATACACACCTGTTATGGTAGTCAGGTAAAAATATGAACATAAAGTTGTGTTAAGAGTTTTTTTGAAGAATTTTCAAATCTCATGTTTTAGTACTGAAGAAGCCTCTCTGATCAGAGGTTACTATTTTTTACTAAAAAATAGTAACAAAGTAATATTTGTTACTAAATTTACTAAGATCACATCTTAGTAAATTTCCTAGTTAACAATATGTGTTAAAAGCTGAAATTGTTAGCTGTTACCTATCTAGCAGTTAATGCATATTGTGGATAGCAATTTAACAGCAGTTAACAATAGAAATTGTTAGCCAGCTAGCTAAACAGCTAATGTGGCTATAAAGCAAAGTTATGAATATAACACTGTAAATTATTTTGAAAAAGTATGACTAGCAATTATATTGCTAGATAACAGTATGGGTTAACAGATGAAATTGTTGTCTAACTCAGCGGTCCCCAACCCCCGGGCCTCGGACCGGTACCGGCCCGTGAGTCGTTTGGTACCGGGCCGCGAGAGTTGAGGCTCAGTGAAATGTATGGTTTTCAGGGTTTTTAATCGGTTTTCAGCGTTATTTTGTTATCGTTTTTATCGTTAACTTGGTTTTCCTGGGTCTTTTCACGTGTGTTATGAATAAATTTTCTTTTTTTCGGTACTGGTACTAGTTTTATTTTGTTGTATTTATCCGCGACACCTTAAAGGCCGGTCCATGAAAATATTGTCGGGCATAAACCGGTCCGTGGCGCAAAAAAGGTTGGGGACCGCTGGTCTAACTAACCAATTAATAAACAGTTGAAATGGTGTAGACAGGTGATGTAAAAGTGAGGCTAGCAGTTAAACTGTTTGCAAACAGTATGGAGCGGTTAGCGTGTATCAAAAAAGTAGCCTAGCATGCCAGAGTGTTAGCTAAATATTAGGGGTGCAACGATACTCGTATCGATATTGAACCGTTCGATACAGTGCTTTCAGTCCGGTACGCATATGTATCGAACAATACAAAATTTTTAATTTATTTTATCTTTTTTTTTTTTTTTTTTTTTTTTTTTTATCAACTTTTCTTCTGACGATGATGTCTGTGTTGAGAACTTAGTGGATCTGCGTTCGACTACTCCGCCTAGGCTGCACTGTCGAGCGCAGATCCACTGAGCGCAGCACAAGCTAGCAAGACAGAAGCTAAGCTCGTTGCAACATGGCAAATTGAACCTCCCCCACCCTCATTCAGATCTGGCCTTTGGAACTATTTTGGTCTTCATGTGAAGTATGACCCTGAAGGTAAGCGCGTCATGGACAAAAGTAAAACAGTATGTCAGATGTGCCACACAATGCTCAATTACATGGGTGGGAACTACTGCCAGTTTGCTCGTTAACGTGTTGACGCCGTCCAGCCCCACGCACGGGCGATCCGTGGTAGCTCGTTAACGGAGATTTGCCGTGTTGTGGCAATAACCTCATTTCAGATTAACGCTGACAGCACTAGTGGGAACACAATGAATATGACTGCACGTTTACGCCGACACCATCCTAGTGCAAAGACAAGTGGAAGCAGACAAAAACAACAAGCACGCATGCTACAAACTTTACCCGAGTCATTTAGACAGCCGTTAGCACATGATTCTCCTTATGGGGACCTGATATGTTTAATATGCTGCTGAGAATATAGCCCAGAAGAAGCGTATAGTATAGCTTTTATTTTGGAAAGAGACATTTCTCTGTAATAAACTCTCTTTTCCAAATGAGTGATTTCTCGATCAGATAGATTAATTTTTTTCTTACTCTGTTGTTTCAGCAACATTAAATTTAAAAACTACTTTTGAGTTAAAATATATATTTATAATTTTAATAAATGACAAATTAAAAAAGCATGAACATTTTTTTGTATCGAAAAAATATTGAACCGTGACACCAAAGTGTCGAACCGAACCGTGAATTTTGTGTATCCTTGCACCCCTACTGAATATATTAAGTAAATTGGCCAATAAGCATAATAAAATAAGTGGATCTTAAGGGAAGTAAGTTAAAAATATCCAGCTAATAGTTAATTAAAAATTGTGGAGAAATATTTAGCTGAAATGAAATTCATTAGAACCAGTGTTGAAGACAAAGGAGTTCAAGTGTAACAAGGCTGTTGAGGTAGATCAGAAGCAAAAGATGGTGAACTGCCGTCAAAGATTAAAAGCAATCTCTTCTCGCTCCATTGTGACCATGATATTTAATCCAAACTGTATTATAAAGCTATTTTTTTAAGGCCTCAAGTGACTTAGGTGCATTCATTCCTGATTTGATTATACGTTGTATTTGTGTTTAGAAAATAACTGCAGCTTGAAAGTGTCTTGAGTGGTATAGTCAAGAGCTGTAGTTTGTGTTTTCCACCCCTTCGTCTTGGGATTTGCTAGCAAGCTGGCTGTCAGCAACGTGTGAAGAGAGAGGCCTTTACCAAAAAGGAGTTAGACATTTTAGCCTCTCCCCAGCCTCCGCTTCCATGGATACCATTCATCTTCTCTCTACATTCCTCCTCACTGTCAGATCATTTTCTTTAACTTGGACTTCTTGGTCTCTTGCTCTTGGTGGAATCTGCTCTGTAAGAGCAGAGGTAAGCAATGCTCTGGTAATTTAGCCCACAAGTGCACATCATTAGATTCCCCACTGAATACACTGACCACAGACGCAGTGAATCTGCTTTGGCACCGCATCGGCCCTTCCTTTTGTGCAGCTGAATAATTACATACATTCAGACAAAGTCTCGCCAACTCCCACCGTGGCCGTTGTCATCATTCAATGGCTGCCATAGCAATTAACTACTTTGCATTGCATCTGAGTGCACACTTGTTTAAACATACAGCGTATGGGGGAGTGCGTGCACGAGTGCGAGCGTGTGCGTGCACGAGTGCGAGCGTGTGCGCGCACAGCAACAACTGTGTGGTTATTTCCCAAGATGCCAATTTACTTTGCTTTGGTTTGCTCCTGACAGTCCTTTGTAATGTAGGCAGTAGAGACCAGCACAGTTTAGAAAAGCAAATACATAGTCTGGGTTCTGCTTTAATAGTGGCCTACAAAAGATACCAGAAGCCTTAAGAACTGGCCAACACTGTGGGAGCCTGTCTCTCTATCTTCTTCCTGGCTGCATACTGTCCTCACTTGATCCCTGTCATCTTTGATCAAAGCTGTTGGCGGTCACAAAGAGTCTGATGGACGGCTGTAGCTCGCTCTCCACGGGACCCGTGTCCCTGCTCTGTCCACATATACACTAAAAAGCTAGTGGACTATATTGATTTCCACTGGTCCGATGTACATGTGCACGTGTATATGTGCAGGTGTACATATGCGTGTAGGGTAAATGCTGACATTCGAAAAGGGCCATCTGGCTGCATTGTCCATGTAAAGCTAACCACATGGAACGATGAACCGTTGCTAATCTAGACCTATGCTCTGTTATCCCTTTAATTATTTTTTTTAACTTAATTTAACGTGCATTTTGTGCTGCTGTCACAGATGTTGAATTGGATGTAATTATCAAACAGAGCCATTGTGTCTCCGGCTGATGAACAGTATCGTGAATGTCAGGGAAAAGCTCAGTTTCACTCAGCATGCTAGTCGTTTTTCCAAAGCATTTTTTCCTTAGAATATCAATGAGAGTCAATTTACTAGGTAATAACTAAACAGACATCGTAGCATCTGAGCAGGTCGAGGCAAGAGCTGAGGCCTGGTGCCTGTCAGGAATATTACTGTAGGCTCACACAGCAAGGCCAAATTCCATAAAACTTGGTGGAGAGGTGGAGCACGGGTAAAGGAAGTACTCGTCAGATTTTGGTGCGAATTCTGAACGCTTGCCTTAAACTAGCAAAAAGGTGCAATGGCCTTGGTGGAGGTTGTGCTCCGACTTTGTGTTATTTACTCATCATTTAAAAAACAGCACCTTTTCTGACATATCTGTGGACGGGTATATGTGTGCCACCAGTACAACCAATGTTTTCTTAAAGCCAACTGCATATTAAAAGAGGGACATCTAATATTTGGTTACATGGGGATCAAAGGAGTATGTGTACATGTCCTAAATCATTTAGTGTGTGATGCTCAGTTCTGGATGAGACTTCCTTGCTTCACTATTCTGTTTAATTGAACGTAATTGCATCGAAGTTGCGGAGCGCTTGAAGTTCCAACCAGAACATATTAGCTGGACAAGCTGTCTGAGCTAAACATTTGCATAAGGGGCATCCTTAAAAGGCACATGCTGTGCCGTTTTATTAATCTCATCTTTTACATTGCGTTAAGTCACACGCTTAACGGAAATACTATCGTCCAGCTGCTTTTGCCTGGGGACAATTAAGCAATGCTTATGCAAACAGCATAGTCGCACGTCCTCACTATTGACATAAAAAGAGAGAGGTGACATTACTTTGCACAGTTTATAAAGCTGAAGACGCATCACTGGCTTCAATAATGAGTTAAAAAGAGTTTCACACTTCTTCTGTGTGATCCACATAAGGGGTGTGCTTTTAAAAATGTGTAGATGGATGGATTTGTATATGTGTTAATGCTTTAATGCTGCGGCTAAACGTTTGCACTTTCATGTTACAACCTGTTATTAAGGTTAGCGAGGATTTTATAGACTTTATATGTGCACTAAAGCTGGAATTTTTTATCTCCTAACACATTACTCAGAAATTATCTTCCCACAGATAGGCTGCTGAAACATATGGATTTTGCTGCATGGACTAATCCCTTACTGTGAAATTTTTAATCCGTCCTTCCCTGATATTTAACAGTAGTGGTAGCTGGAATTTCTTCACCAGCCCTCGTATAACCCAAATGCAGCAGACACAACTAGTACAGCAAGAGCATGGTGATAAACTGAACGATTCACTGGCAGAGCACCGATGATGTTGGATAAGATGGACAAGATGACCGCTGTTTTGCAGCCTGTCTGGGGTCCACTTTTATAAATTTTAAATGTGTCCAAAATCAGAAAAAAATCCAAGAGTCTCACATCAGTACAGCCTTTATATCGATCAAGGGACCGCCAAAAATACATCATTATCATTTGCTTGAAGGTTTATGTTGATGGACGGCATCACTGGCATTTTGATTTCGCTCTGTTTACATCTCATTCGTTTCTCTGTTGAAAATGTTTCTTGATGAGATTTTGGTTTCTGATCTTTCGAGCAGTCTCGAACCGTGATTGCTATTTGTTTAGCCTGTAGCCATCTCATTAGTTTAATGTTGTTGCACTCAGTAGGTAAGTAATCTTGTGTTATTCTGGTCAGATAGCTGTTGTAGGAAGGTGCAAAACGCAGAGAGTCTCTAGCTAAAGTCCAATATGAATTATTTAAAGACAATCTGTGGAGGTTATGCTTTGTATTTTGTAGCGTCTCAAAAAAAAGTGTAAAAAAATCTGGGTAGCAGCGATTTGCAGTAAATAGAAGACGTATAGTTTGGTATCAGCCAACAGTTTGATCTTGAACTTGATATTTGCATTAAAAGTGTTGCTTCAGCAATGATTTGATCCAAGATAAGCATCTCAAAGGGGGGAAAAAAACCCCAAAAAAACAAAAGCAAAACGAAAAACCCTCGAAGCGCTGACAGCAACAATCAATAGAGCTTCTCTTAAAACAAAATTACACATTGTATCTCACTGGTCATTGATTTCAGCCAGGTCAGGTAGCCAGTGGATTGAAGCAGACCCCATACTGTGACCAACACAACACTGAACCGCGGGTGTCATGGCCTCACTCTGACACAATCAAAAAGAAGAAGAAAAGAAAGAACGCTTGCAAAAAGCACGTTTCTTCAGAGAGTCTTTTCTATTTCTGCATCCCCCCAGCTAATATAGTGATAGATGTTCTGGTCAGCGTTGAGGCGTTAAAAAAAACTACCAGTATGACACGACCGGGGCATCACCTTTGTAGTGCATTAGCAGCGGCTTAGCTTAGCTTTTATTCTTATTATCTCGCAGAGCCTTAATATCTGCGTAAAGAAACACTCCATGTGAATGTCACGGCGGTGTCAGGGAGCCTTGTAATGAATAGACTGGAAGAGCGAAAAATTATTGAATCTCTACCGAGGTTGAGGCCAAAGAGGGAGGTGAGGGTGGGGTGGGGGGTCCTTTGAAAAATGGGATAACTTTGTGAAGAGTCGCTGTGAAATGTATTGAATATGAGATGATTAAAGTTTAAGTAGGCACACACTGGGGAAGCGGGATGAGAGCGCCGGAACGGAGACGGGAGGAGAGGGAGGCGGGGTGAGGCGCCAGGTGAGGGTTGCTTTTGAATTAGCTCGAGCTAGTGGAGGAAACCACAATTGTTCTGTCAAACACTGCGATGCAACTCCATCATCGAGATAAGATGAAAGTTTACATGTTACAAAGCGAGGCAGACTCACCATGGGGTCGCGCCGAAAACGCTGCTCGCTTTTTACGAGGGAAGCTGAGAACACTGATCATCGCAGCGAGAAAAAAACGATCGCTTCACAGCTTGAAGGGATGTCATCCAGCGTGCCTTTATGCTGATGGACATAAACTGACGGTGCAGATAATTCAGCGAGATGGTTTACAAGAGCTGGTTAAGAATAGTAAAAAGAAAAAAAAAATATCACGTGGTCCTTTTTTTTATCATCCCTGACATTTTGACTTGCATTAAGAGTCAAAATATATACTCCAAACTCTCCCTAAATACTAAATAGTGCGATCTTTCTAAGGCACCTTTATCTTTCTCTTTGAGCTGCAGCAAGGTAAACAATCTTCATGCCGCCGCTGCCTGGATGTGATTTATTAGCTTCTACTGTACGTGTTGCCATCCCATCGCAGACTTGCTGCGTGCCATTTTCATTCACTGCAAAAATGTCACCAAAATCAAGCTTCTAAAAGACAATTCCTCTGAAGTAGAGCTGACTGATTGATGAGAAACCCTTTATTTCAGCACGGCAGCTTTCATTTATTATCTATATGGCATCATGTAAAACCTGAAGACGTTTTCACAGGTGAGTCAAGAGTCCCTTTATGTGACTTTCAGCGTTTGAACACTTATTCAATTTTAAATATGCGGAGCCAGAGGTCTGTTTCACTCTTTCTTTTCCACCCCTCCTTCTTCTTCTCTTCTTTGTAAGCGGTTAAGTGGTGCATGTGTCGGAGGATATTTTAGCACTAAAAGTCAGCTTGTCTAACAAAGAGCTGAGCCGAACCTGTCAGCTCTTTTTCCGCCTTGTCCATCTGGTGGTGGTGTCAGTTTGGATAAAGACAGCCCTTCGGCGGGTGCGTATGCAGAAAATCCGCCCTCGAGCGCGCTATTAAAAACGCCACTTTCTTTTTGCTTCTTCTGATTGGATTTTTTTTCTCCTTCTCATCACTGGAAAATGAGAGTTCGAATTCCTGGCACATACAAGCGAGGAAAACATTCAAAGCTTGCCGATGCGTACACCTGATCTTAATTGGTCTGACAGTTAATGAACTAAGACTTCCTACTTCAGTCTTTTACTTTCCATTACTCGGGCATTAATTCTTTTTTTTTTTTGTGTTTGTGTGTAATCGCAAACATCATCGGGGTGTTTGTGGACAAACAAATGTGCTGTCACCCATCTACGACAGAGGTACTAAGAAACGGCGGGCCTCAAGGGAGCAGTGGGAGGATTAGGCAGTGATTTTCCTTCACATGATACAGGGAAACTTTTGAGTATTAATGAGATGCAGCGATCGTGTGTTTACCTGGAGCAACGGCGCTGGGGTCTGGACGTCTCTGCGCCATGTGGGAAGAATTAAAGCTTCCCGCTTTGAATCAGACCACGCTACGCTGCCATGATTGCTAATCAAGGACAGAGATACAGAGCCAGCCAGCCAGCCAGACAGATGGACGGACAGACACAGAGAGAGAGTCAGAGACAAGACAGAGAGACAGGTGAACTCCTCAGTCATGAGGACTGCATACTGTCAAACTGTCAGAGGGAAAAAGGCATTGTAAAAAAGGAACTGTCAAAACCGTATTTTTCTTTCTTTCTTTTCTTTTTTGTCCGGTATTCACATTTTAAATCGGACGGGTTGTGAATGGGAGTCATGAATCCGATGACAGATTTATCAGAAATCTCTCGCCCTCATCGCAAAGTTAGGACAACGTCATCTTTCGCTGTCCAAAAAAATATTGATAGCTGTCTTGATTTAGGGAGGAAAGGTTGGTAAAAGAAAAGAAAGAAAAATCCACATAAAAACGAAACAGCGGGCAGATGTGGGAGGATAACGAAGCAACAGGTCAAAGGACAGGTGAAGGAAAGCGTTATCTTAGTCTGTCTCGTCACTCTCGCGGTGACAGGAGTGTCCCGCGGGCTTCATCTAACCCACATCTTTTTTCATGAGTGCTCCCGTGTCTGTCTATCCTGTCCACAGACCCACAGAGGTAGGATCCCAGCTGACCTTTTGTCTCGACAATGTAGCGCTGCAATTATCCATCCAGCTCTTCCCCTGTAACGATTCTGCAGCCCGGGCCAAGTCTTCCCTCTCTCTGTCTTTTTCTGCTTTCGGTGCACGTGTTGGATTTGGACGCCTTTGGGAAAAGAAAAATAAAACAGACCGAGATGAGCTATTGTTCAAAGAAATCCACGGATACCCCAAAATAGGAGACCTTTGTGGGTAGGGGGGCTGGCTCTGCGGTGTGTCTGTAACTGGTTACGGTGGGCTTTACAAAAACATTCTGCATGCACGGCTCTGGCATTAGAAGAGAAGATTGTCCAGTAGGGGCCTGCTCTTCTCCTTTTTTTTCTGGTGTGTTTTTGTGTGTGTGTGTGTGTGTGTGTGTGTGTGTGTGTGTGTGTGTGTGTGTGTGTGCGCATATATGTGTGGGTGGAAATGGAAAAGCAGCCTTCTCAACACACCGGCTGTCTTATGAGTCTGGCTCCAAACTGGCGGCCTGATGGCTCAATCTAATAAGCAGTCATTGGATATCAGATTTGAATCTTTCTCTGCTGTGTGAAAGACGAGACGCAAGTCCCTTCTCTATTTATGTCACAATGACTATGCAATATGAGGGTGTTATATTGAAAGGGTTTGAGGAGTGTGTTGTCATCCAATACTGTACATCTGCTCTCCCACCAGTACATGGAGATCATTGTCCCTCCGGTCTTTGGCTGAGGAGAAACTGGCACGGTGAGCGTCACTAGACAAATAAAGGTGTGTTTACGAAGAGCGGATTTGTCTCGGAGGCTCTCGTTGGCATTAGTTTGTCTCCTGTGCTCGTATTTGTTGGGGAAATTAGTAGCTTATGCTACCCTCTGCAGTTGCATGATTTGATGACAGCAACAAAGGCCTAGAAATCCCAGGCTTTTTTTTTCTCTTCTTTTTCATCTTGCTCCATCACACCTCTATTACTTTTTCGATCTAATTCGTCTGCCCATCTCTGCGCTTCCCCCTCCTGTCCACCACCCCTTTTGCGACTTCAAACAACTTCTTGTCTTTGTTGAGGCATAGATCCCCACTCCTGCGTCAGCAATGCCACCCTCTGAGCGCGCTTGTGTGAAATTGGATTGCTGATCCGTTGGTTTTGAGTGGCAGAGATGTAATATGGGATAGCGGCAACCGCATGCTCTGATGCCAGAGACAGCTGTTACAGGACACCGAGGGATCACAGACGACGCTTGACTCCCGGTCCTCATCTCTTCAAGACTGTAAATGCTCTCAGTAAATCTCATGACAACATAAAGGAAAACAGCGCTGAACAACAAGCAGAAACACACAAGGCTGTGGTCAGGCACGTTGCGCTGCCCGGCGTGTTCAAGGCTGTCAGATTTGCCCGATTCGCTTAAGTGTCAGGAGGTCACCGTTGATCCCTGGGCAATTTGAAGTGGCTGTCGTCTTAGATTTGCCATTATCATTTGTCATCGCTGCCGACGGTGCGTGTCACCGCTCCTCTTCCTCACCACAGGTTGAGAGGTCTGAGTCTAAGGGAAAAGTTATTCTTCACACAAATGTATCTTGCGATTATCACACACTCGGACTTCTTTGGCCTGAAAGGTAAAAGGTTTGCACTCTTTATCAGCTTGAATTCATGTCACTGGCGGGAGCATTTTTTTTTTTTTTTTACCCCCAAGGCAAAAAATGGTATAAAAGCAAGTGCAGCTACTTCTCAAAACCACTCTTGCAGCATAGCCTGTCTTCGACATCCCTCCATTTTTCTCCAGTTGTGTTTTAAACACTTATTTTGCTGCAAAGTATGGCTCAATCCACAGCGCTCACTCTTAGCTCTTATCCTCCTCGAAACTCAGAAACAAGGTTGCTTATTTTTTTTGTGCTGGCTGCAATAACTTGATTCAAAGTATATCATATTCTGAAAACTGCTCCGAGTGTAGGATAAAGCCGCAGCCACGCAATATCCACCTGAGGGCTGAAAAGCTCCCCCAAAATAATTGAGCTGGCTAAAAATATCAGTTTAGTAAGTCAGAGGATTTTTGTTGTTGTTGTTTGTATATTCTGAAAGAGAACTATGTCCAAGTTGTTGTTACAAAGGTAAAGTTGGTAGATGTTGCTAGTACTGGGTGGGCCCCTTTTGCCTTCAGAACTGCCTTAATTCTTCATGTAACAGATCCAGCAGGTACTGGACACCTTCAGAGATTTTGGTCCATGACATGATAGCGTAACACAGCTGTACATCCTTGATGAGAATCTTCCATCTCACCATCCCAAAGAAGCTCTGTTGGATTGAGATCTGGTGGCTGCGAAAGCCATTTGAGTGCAGTGAACTTGGTTTGAACCTCAGCAGGTCGTCTTTCTACATGCCTAAATGCATCAGGTTCCTGCAGTGTGATTGGCTGATTAGATATTAATCATTTGTACAAGTTTTCCCTAACAAAATGGCCAACAGGTGTACTTAACAAAGTGGTCAGTGACTGCATATTAGTAGGCGGCCATTGTTAGGTATTTGCAACTTAAAAAATTTTTTTTAAAAGAACATCCAGTTACTGCTAATTTCTTCATCACCTTCTGGACCCAGTTCCATAGGGGATGGCCGTAAGATTGCTGAGAATAAATACCACTGTTTGAAACTTCAACCCAAAAGTTTTCATTATTTTTTCAATTACCGTATTTCCCGGACTACAAAGCGCACCTGAATATTAGCCGCACAAGCTAAAATCAGGGGAAAATCCTGTTTTGTACATACATTAGCCGCACCTGACCAAAAGCCGCAGGTGTTTCAATATTGACTTATCATATGTAAGAGAATATGCACAAAGCGAATTGTCAGGAAAGAGATGGCTGTTTGGAGACACACCCCTTTTATTAATATTTTGAAAATCAAGTTATGGGTACATATTTGCACATGTGCTGTGCTTCATAAATGAGTAACAAATGTAGTACATAACAGTAACCTACAGCACACCAGAAAAATAGATTCAGACTACCTTTTAGGCTCAGGTGCAGTGACACGGCTTTAACAAGAAGAAAAGTCAGTCACTCACCATCATCTTTCTCTTCTTCCTGCGCACTAAAACCACCAAAGTCCTCTTCTCCAGTGTCGGAAACGAACAGGCTCAGGATGGCTTCGTCATCCACTCTCAGCTTCTTTCCTTCGTTGTCACTTTCAAAACCAAAGATAATCCTCATTGTCGTTGTCAGTGTCAGAGTCGAACACCCTCAGAAGGGCCGTGGCGGTGTCCTCCTCTTCATCATGCAGCAGTCCAGCCCTTCGAAATCCGTTGGTGATCGTGGATGTTTGCACACTTTTCCACGCTGTCAGAATCCACCGGTAGAGTTGAGCACAACTTGCTTTTCGCAAGTTTATCGCCGCTCGTCATCCACGACTCCCGCTGAACGCATAGCACTACTTTGAAGTTTGTTTTTCGCGCTACTTGTACGGCACTATGTTGCCTGGCGGATGGACATGTGACCAACATACCACTCTTGAACCCCGATCCTTCCGCCAGGCAACGTAGTGCCGTACAACAGCGGAACAAACAAAACAAATCGTCTTACGATATGACAAAAATCATGGACAATCTATAGAAAAGCCGCACCTGACTAAAAGCCGCAGGGTTCAAAGCTTGTGCAAAAAGTAGCGGCTTATAGCCCGACAATTACGGTAGATACTCTATGTTGCTAAAAGTATTCATTTTCCCAGCCAAATCATTGAATTCGGGTGTTCCAGTTGCTTCCATGGCCACAGGTGTATAAAATCGAGCACCTAGGCATGGAGACTGTACACACATCTGTGAAAGAATGGGTCGCTCTCAGGAGCTCAGTGAATTCCAGCATGGTACCATGATAGGATGCCACCTGTGCAACAAGTCCAGTCGTGAAATTTCCCTGCTGCTAAATATTCAACAGCCAACTGTTAGTGGTTTTATAACTAAGTGGAAGTGATTATGAACAGCAGCAACTCAGCCATGATGTGGTGGGACACATAAAATAACCGAGCAGCTTCAGCAGTTGTTGAGGTGTATAGTGTCAGAGGTCAGCAACTTTCTGCAGAGTCGATCCCTACAGATCTCCAGACTTCATGTGGCCTTCAGATTAGGTGTCGTGGAAAAATACAATAAAATAAAACCAGTACTGGTACCAGAAAAAAGAAGATTTATTCACAACACATGGGAAAAGACCCAGGGAAACAGAGTTAATGATAAAAAACCCTGAAAACCATAAATTTCACACCTGAACCTCAGCTCTCGCGGCCCGGTACCAAGCGACTCATGGAGCGGTACCGGTCCGTGGTCCAGGTGTTGGGGACCGCTGGCGTAGAGAGCTTCATGGAATCAGTTTCCATGTCCAAGCAGCTGCAATCAAGTCTTACATCACCACACCCAATGCAAAACGTCATGGCGATTATGGCGTGGGGTTTTTTTGGACTTGGGCTTGCCCCTTACTTTGCGGAAACAGTTTGGGGATGGCCCCTTCCTGTTCCGACATGACTAATCAGCAGTGCACAAAGCAAGGTCCATAAACACATGGATACGCAGGGATGGTGCGGAAGAACTTGACTGGCCTGCACAGAGTCCTGACCTCAACCTGACAAAACACCTTTTGGATGAATTGGAGTGGAGACTGCAAGCCAGGCCTTCGCATCCATCTTCATCGTTTGACCTCACAAATGTACTTCTGGAGGAATGGTCAAAAAGTCCCAGAAACACAGTCTTGTGGAAAGCTTTCCTAGAAGAGTTGAAGCCTTTATCACTGCAAAGGGTGGGCAGATATATGAGCAACATGGATTAATGATGGGATATTACTCAATTTCATATCCATGTGAAGGCAGATGAGCAAATAATTTTGGCAATATAGTGTAGTTATGACTTTAGTTGTACTAAAACGCTCCAACCACTTCAAAGCATTCATTATTTAGATGTGTCCTCATGAAATCAGCAGCAGCAGAGAATTTTTTAGCACTCCCCACTAATGACAGCATCATCTTTAGTCAAAGGAGCTTGCAAAGAAAAGCGTCTGGACTTCTTTAAGTTACTTGAAGACGTTTCACCTCTCATCCGAGAAGCTTCTTCAGTTCTAAGGTCAAATGGTGGAGAGTCCCAGATATAAACCTAGTGGGAGTGACCCCCCACAGAGGGACAAAAGGACCCCCTGATGATCCTCTAATCGCCTGAGCCAAGGTGTGAAACTGGGTGTGGGTCCCAATCAGCCAGAGTTTCGGGTGAGTTCATTGTGAAACCTGGCCCCACCTTATCATGCGAATTCCTGAGATCAGATGGCCCAGGATGTGAGTGGGCATTATCTTTACCTCTCATACACTCGTACAACTTTTTGTTTTGATTTAGCAACACTTCTCACTTGTGTTTTAACAGTTATTAGGGAATGGGTGTCTTTGGTGGAGTACGTCATGTTGTGAATCCCTAAAGAAGCATTAGCAGAATGCTAGCATTTAATGGGTTGTGCAAGAAAAAGTGGTGAGACGTCAGATAGCAGTGTTTCCTTTCGGTTGTGGCACATCATCTGTACTGTTTTCGTGAGAACTAGGGCATTTTTAAATAGTCATTTTAGCCTTTTATGTAACAGAGAATTGTTCACCGAGTGTTATCTCATGAGCACCCCCCACTGTGCCCTCAGCTGAATCGCAGCCAATTTCTGTACAGTGGAATTAATAGGAGGTATAAAGACTCCCCTACATTGCTGACATTACGCATAGCTGTCTGAATTATCCACATTTCACTATAACACAAAATGAATACTGTGAAAGTGCTTTGGTTTAACCTCATCAGCGGGACAAAAAAATGCTTGCTTCTTTGTCTGATGCCTCCTATCTTATTGCCTGCATCACTTCTACTACGGGCTCTTCTTTAGAGAACAGCTTTTCGATAACTCGTAAAAAGAACAAGACTCGCTTCTGTGACTTGTTTGTACCGCAGACGTCTTTTGTTTTCTGTTTTTTTTTTTTCTCTTTTTTGTATTATGTGGTTGTGACAGAGGCAGCTTTATAAAGTGAGTGGAATCACATGAAGTGTTTTTTCTCCCCGTGTGGGTGGGACCTAATTGTGCTCTGTCTCTGTGCTTATGCAAGTTTTAAACTAGCACTTTCATCTCCCACTTAAACAAGTTCAGTATTTAAAAAGGAATTTATAGAAAAATGAGTTGTAATTGACATTGTCCGCATTCGGTTGTTTACGGCACATTTTAGATAATAGTTTTTACAAAGCAGCAGTCAGATGTCTGGAGACGCTAAAGCCCCTCTCTTCAGTTCAAGGCTGCCATTCATTCATCTATGTAATTGAGCACATCATCGAATGAGTGGATCAGCACTCTAGCCCTTCATACCCGCACTTAGTACCCAAATTTCCTTTCAAGTGTTAAATGAACCCCCCGCTGATCCTCGCTGATTGTATGTCATTTGGATTTTGTCTGGTGGCAATAAAACCTCATCTGCCAGCATCGTTCTCCTTCCTCAATGGCCACTCCTTTCTCTTTGTCTGTCCTGTTCCACAATTGCGGAATAAAGAGAGGTGGCATTTAAAAAGGTCCACATGTGGAGGGGTTGACATTCAAAGTACTGCCACCTTAAGGTTAACTCCATGCGAAAGGTGATAGTGAATGCAGGCTTTTAAAGCATCAGTCATGTCGTGGAATATCAGATATCAGTGAGGAGGCAGACGGAGTAGTGTTTAAGATGCACAGGTAAACAATACAACCTCTCTTTGGCATATCTGGCACTTCAGATCCATCTCACCTGTGGTATTAAGGCCTGATGTGCTCTTAGCGTCAGTTACATGCTGCAGAAGACAATGAGGGATTTTTGTCTTCGTGTTTTGCTGCCAAGGCTATATTTGTGTAAATGCATACGGCTTCAAAAGAAGTAGTTATGGACAATTGCCCTCAGATGCAGCCCGAGGCTGAAACTTGACTCCTGGTAGAAACATTTACTTTTTTCATTCCTATTTGAAAAGGCTAGACTAAAAGTGTTTGTACTTTCTATGGCTGTAAATAGACACTGACAGGCTTTGCTTTGAAAATTCCTTGCTTGACTTATTGCCGTTTTCAGCTGGGTGCACAAAGGAGACAATAAACGTAAGGCTTAAGAGAGGTCCTGAAAATACTTTGGAAAAGAAAAATCACTAGCCAATTGGCCGTGCTCTTCTCACTCACTGAGCTGATATCTGGAAAGGATCTTAGGCGTTTTGTTTAGCTTTAATGTGTCTATTGAAGAACACAAAGTGCATGGAACAGGAGAAGGAATTTTGCTATTGACTCCGAGCGGCTCTCGGGATGGGAGCATCTGTCGCGCAGCCCAGCACTTTGATTCAGACTGACACATCTCCACGTTCCCTAAAGTTTTCTGTAAAGCAACCGCAAAGCTGACATTTTTGGTTTACGTCTCAGCAAATGCTGTGTTAAAGCTCGGTAGAGATCTGTTTCAGCTGATGCATCATAATGAGGTATTATGTTCTGATTCTGAACTCTTCATCACGCCGCATTGTCTAAAGTTTGAGTTTGTCTGATACTGTAAAGTTGTTATTGACCTTTTCTTTAGCTTTGTATTTAGATATCATTAGCAAATGCTATTTTAGTTATGTTACAGATACAACACTATAAAAAAGTATTTGCCATTCCTGATTTTTTTTTTCCTGGTAATGAGTATTTCACAGCGCCGTAGAGGAAATTTGGCCCACTCTTTTTAGCAGAATTGTTTAAATTCAGACATTTTTGGAGGGTTTTCTAGCAGGAATGGTGTAAAAAATTTAAATCTGGTTTAAGTCTTGACTTTGACTAGGCCAATGCAAAGCCTTTGACTTCCTGATGTTTTTCAAGATATGGTCTTGCTGCGCAACCCAAGTGTACTTGAGCTTTAGGGCAGAATTCATAGTTTCATCCCAACCATCCCAAGAAATTTGCAGTACCACCACCATCTTTGACTGTTGGTATGATGTTCTTTGTATGAAATCCGCTGTTAATTTTATGTCAAATGTAAAAGGACTCAAAATTCCCCAAAAGTGGAACTTTTGTCTCATCAGTCCACTGAATATTTTCCCAAAAGTCTTGTGGATTAAAATGCTTTTGGCAAGTGTGAGGAAACCCTTGGTGATCTTTTTGGTCAGCAGTGGTTTTCACCTTGGACTCTCTCAAGGTAAAAGTTGTTCTGGGTTCTTTTCTGACCTCCTGGATGAGCTGTCGATTTTCTCTTGGAGTAATTTTAGTAGGCCGGGCACTCCTGGGCTCACTCAGGTTCACCGCTGTTCCTAGTTTTTGTGGATAATGGCTCTCATCATTGTTCACCAGAGAACCAACGGCTTAGAAATGACTTTGAACCCCTTTTCAGAGCGATAGATATCAATGATTTTGTTCCTCAGCTTGTTTCTTGAAATCTTGTTGCCTATTCTACTTTGTCAGTTTTTGACAGTTACTTGGTTCATTTTTGTCTAATATTTAAATTGTTGTTTGATGAAAATTATTTGCTGAAAAAGATGTGAAAAATATACAAAAACAAAGCTATAAATAATACTAATCATTGGTGCGACATATTAAACAAATACATTTGTAGTTGACAGAAACTTGGGTGATGCGATTAGTAGTAGTATTAGTAAAAGTAGCTGGTGATAGCTAAGTCAAACTTTGTTTTTCTGGTGCAGGAATGTAAAGTACAGGTTGATCTGCTCTAGCTGTGCTCTGATAGGTATTTTTAACTGGCAGATAAACATTTCCTGCCCCTAACAACCCTCGTTTTTATTTGTCCCTGTACTGTGTTAAAAGTGAATGACTGCATCCAAGTAAAATCTCTGCTGGATCCATTAGAAATGTGGCGCATACTTTAGCTCGCGCTTTGATTAGGATGTCCAGTTGATCTGGGCTAATCTCTTTAACGAATGAGTCTTGGGTCCCTGCGTTCATCATGGTCAATAACAACAAATGGCTCTACTGTACTGCTGATAGTTTCTGCTTGGGGCGATAAAATAATTGCCCTTTTTATGTCAGATTGGAGGATGCTGATTTGCCAAATGTACAGGGCTATAAGCTTATCTTCAGTCAGCAATTGGCAATATTACCTCTCTGCCTTGGCAATGTTTCTTTGAGAATGCAGAAGCATTTTTTAGGGACACCACTGCAGCATAGCATTTCTATGGATCTTATTCAGTATGTTTAACATCTTACATGCACATTTAACACATTATTTACACTTAATCTGGAGACTTCTGCTGGCTAGCAGGCCCTGCTTCCTGTATTCTATTTTTACCATCCAGCGCATATAACAAACTTTTTTCTCTCTCACCTTTTTTTTAATATAACAAGGTCCTCATTATGACAGAAGCTTTTCCTCGACTACAGACAACTTTTTATCTCTCTCTCCTTATTCTTGCATTTCTATCAGTCCATTATTCGACTGCGAGTCCCCAGCATTGTGGCCTACTTGCTGTGGGCCTTCCCTGTGCACCAGACTCAGGGGATCTAAAGCCGGCCATTTTAATAATACACACATAAATAATAGATATATTTTAAATGCAAATTCTAATAGGGACTTTGGGGGCGACTCAATCATGCAGCATTTGCGGTTTTGACCTTAACTCGGGCTAACAAATTACTGGGAGCTCAGTGTTTCTCATTAGGTGCTCCACGCATCATCACACCGCCAAGTTGCCTTTGGCTATAACCACAAACTCTGTATACACGTGTTCAATATTTTCCTTTCATTTTTTGTGTTTAGTAGTTTTTACCTGTGCGCTTTTTTTTTTTTTAAGTAAAAAGTAACATCAAATACCTCACAGTTGATGTTGCTGATAAGAGTATAATAAATACAGAGGTAAAGTTATATAAATGCCATTGTTTTTGTTCTCTTTTGAAAGAAAACATCCATAACTAATGCAGAAAATCGTAATACATACATATAGTAAGTACAAGTAAGAAGTTGTCTGGTGAAATAAAGTATATTCAGTGTATAAGTAAATGTCCCATATTTGAAATTCAAGCAGAGTATTATTGCAAAATGCCTAAATAGCTAAAATCTAAGTGCTTTGCATGAAGATGGCTTCTTCTGATTATGGCTGTCTGGGGTTATTGCCAAGCCGCTGAATCAATTGTGATGCCTCTTGAATAGCACTGCTCTTATTTCCTTTTCGCCACATAAATTTAGAGAAGATATTAGTAAGAACACACATTTTTTGTGTGCTTAAGGAAAAGGTTCTCCTAAAATTCCATCCATATATTCATACTCTTTGCCTGCCTCTTATGTTAAATATTTGAGCTCATCTCAACATGAGCTCGGTGAGCCGATATTTTGGAAGGGTCACCAGTGGACCAATGTCTGAGCTAACAAACAAACCATTTTGCATGTCTGGGCTCACACAGATGAAATAATAAAGAAAAAAAAAATCAAACCAAGGACCTTCTTGGCTGTGAGGCGGCTCTGGTAAACACTAAGCCACCATACTCCTATTCATAATGATAACAACAGTGGAACTGCCGTGTAATTGGAAAGAATAAATCTGGGCCGTGTATAATAGCGGGAATGGTTATTACAAATTGCACACATTCTAATGTGTTTCCACAAAAGAAAGAAACATTCCACCCATCCAAGAAATAGATGCAGGTATGCAGCAAAAATGTTAGAATTACTATAGCTATTGTGCAGAGAGGTTATGCTACGAATAAGGTCATGTTTTGTTGAATGGGTTTAAGATTACGCCAGGCAGAAAGCTCTTTACAGCTTCAGCATCAATTTTTTTCTTCCCCCAGTCCTATTTCACAACAATTGCTCCAATGTGCACCGTGACCAGCCCTTACATTTATTCCTGCTAATATCAACAGCTGGCCGTCACATTTACCTACAACCTCAAGTCCCTCTGTATTTTCATAATCTCGCCGTGCACGAGATGCACAAACACGCGGATCATCGTCTGTGAAACAACAAAGGCCACACAGTTTGTATTCCTTTGTAATTCGGCTCTAATAACAGCCCTGCAAACTTTATTGCAACCCTAATCAGATTAGATACTTCTGGGAAATAACAGTTGATAATGTTTGAAGAGGAGGATAATATCCCTATTCAAATTAGTCTGCAAATTAGAATGGAATAAATTGTCTGTTCAACATAATATTTTACCGAGTCTGGAGACAAAGCAATCCAAAAAGTAATTGAAAGCAATTAGATTATGATTACTAAATTTGATTAATCTGGTGGATTACACTACTGGTTGTCAATTTCAGGTTGGTATTCTGTTACAAATTGCTAATATATAACATTATATTTATATATATCCATTTCTCAAGTGAATTTTTATTAGGACTGTGCTTTATAGCACCGATGACAGAATAGTGGATTTTCTATGGAAATAGCATCGCTCGGTACAGTATTAAATTCCATACTCGGGACCAAAAGCCTCTCTTAATATTGCCATTCATTAATCTTAGCTCTTTAGCATAAATCCTGTTCCTAAACTTGCTTTCTACTGACATCAGCTATAAAGCTTTATTTAGGCAAACTTAAAGTAAAGTAAAATTCACCTTTAATCAATCACTGTAACCTGTAATTACTTTATGAAATTCAGTTCTGCCACAACTTTCTTTACAGGTGTGTAAGCGACACTGTGGGTCCTCACTCACCACCCAAACGTCAGTATGAGAATACACGGGACACTTGTTGTGTTGTCTGTGGCTTGCCACTGATCTGTCAGCGTTGCGTCGTCGTCTTAAGTGCCGGTGGGGTCGGCGGTTTTGTTCGTCGCCGTTCTCTTCCAGCCATGCCAGAAGGCACCGTTTGTCACGGCCTGTCATTTCACAGGGAGCGAGCGAGCGCGCGTACCGTGATTTGACATAAATGAAAAAGTAAGGTATGATTGTTGCCTCGCTGCCCGCTCCCCGGCTTCCATCACGACATCCCTCGTTCATTTTGATCCATTCCTGGTGCTGTTACTGTGAGCTGGAGCCTAAATGTCAGCCCAGTTTGAGTCATATTTCCATCTTTGAAGGAAGCAGGAGGGGGGGAAAAAAAACGCTGTCTTTATCCGGCCGCGCAGACGTCCTTCTACGTTTTGGTTGTTTTTGTTGTTGTTGGCGATTCTACAGCTGTCATCTCAATTAGGAAGCTGATTTCGAGGGACTGTTTGCGCGCTCGCACCACATCTACTGTCTTCCTGATGACGCGCAGTATGTCAGAACGGTGCATGGAGAGAAGGCTCTCAAGGTCAGATTGAAATTGGAACCATTTCATCATGAATCATTATGAGAAGTGCTGTGCATCTGTTGGAGCAATAAATATTGTCAAACATGAGCCAAGCACAGTATATACTATAAATGATACACTTGCAGCATGTTATTTTAGGGCCACAGTTTATTGCAGGCTTGTTTTTGCTGAGCTATTGCACATCTATGAAACCCATGTATTGATTTCTTTGTATTTTGTTTTTTTTACTGTTAATTGCACGAATATTTCACTGCACTAAATGAATTTATGGATGTTGTTCAAATGAAAGCCCCCTCCAGCTCTTGGCAGGTGTTTTTTATTCAACAGCTTTTAGCCATTGGCCGGTAAATGACTTTGCTATGATAGTGCCAGCGACTTGAGTCAATTTGTTTTTCGTAATGGCTCGTCTTCTGTTGGTGCACAAAAGCATCTTGAAACTATAGCGTGTGATAATTAAGTTTGGGGCTAAGATTCAATTAGAAACTGACATTAATATCTCTGCTTGAAAGAGCAGTGCATGTTTGACACAATCCAGGACCTGTATTCTTAGTTTATTTGGGCAGAATTTTCATATTTTAGGTAGGAAATCATCAGGAGAGTGATCAGAGAATACGGCCTAAATTTTTTAAAGGGTTCAAAGAGCTCTGCATACAAGTCTGAGTAATGTATACTTGCTTCCAGCCATAAAAAAAGCCTTTGCGATATTTCCCAAATGTCTTTCGAAGGACCGTCAAGTCTGCATCACATTGAATCACAAAGTCCAGAACAATTCAATTGAAAATCAGCCGAATTATTATCTCGGGCTTTGTGAACCCACAATGAAGATTATTGAAAATGAGGGTGATTGTCTTGTTACTGTGAATTTTGTAAGCCAACTCGGAAATGAAACATTTTATGCAGAGTGTTGTGGGTTCGTGTGTTTGTGCATGTGTGTGGTTTCTCTCTGGAGAATAAAAGCAGAGAGATGAACGTGTGGGTGTGTCTGTCTTCCTCGCAGAATGATTACCTTGACAAGGTTAAAAATGAATAAGTGCAGTTGAATAAACCGTCTGCGATTCATTTAATGACAGCTGCTGATTTGAGCCGTGATGCCTACACAATATGAGACAGACACGAATAAAAAAAGCAGAACATCCGAGATCAGCAGTGTTGCTAGCACTTTCTAATTTTTTTTCCCTTACAAGATTGCAGGATTATTATACCTGCTTGTTTCATAAAACTTTATTGTACAAGTAAATCATCATTCTCAATAGGCACACACAACAAAAGAGAAACGCACAAAAGAAAATAGAAATACTGCAGACTGAATCTTGAATGTCTTGAACCATATCAGATTTCTCATGCGGCAGATTTTCCCTGATAAATGGCGCAGAACTCCCACAAATCTTTTTGCCAACCATCATCGAGGGCAGCTATTGAAACTGTCGCACGAAATAAGACTCGACTCTAGATTTCTTAGGCTTCACTTGTACAGTAAGAGTATTTTAGAGCATAATAGTGCCCCTTTTAATTATATTAAGTCACAGAAATACCTTCTTACTTTGCAAATTAATAGTTTAACCTTGCGTGGTCTAAATCCAAGTTAAACCACCAGCTAATTTTATTTTTTGTTATTATTATCCTGTCGTTAGGGGATTAAATCTCTTTTTTAAGACAGACCTCTATAAAATAAAAGTCCCACGGTTTCTGTAATATACACCAATTAGCCGCCTGCCTGTACCACCAGATCTGACCTGTCTGGGCACAAGAGGGTCAAAGTGTCTGACAGCAGGAAGTTCACACTGGATCTGTGGGGTTCTTTATGTTTCAGGTTGGGAGTCTCTGTGGATTTGGCTTGTTCGGGCACATCTTGCAGATGCTCAGTTGTGCTGGGATCTGTAGAGTCTGGAGGCCGGGTCAACACCTTATCCTCTCTGGCTTGTTCATTGCTAAGCAGTCTTTGACAAGCGTGGCAGGGAGGCGTTTCCCTACTTTGTGATGTGAGGCTCATTATTGTTTGGGTGTGTGTTGTGTGTCAGAGTAACCCAAGGTTTGCCAGCAAAACACTGGCAAGCAAATTCCAAATCAGTGTTGTTCAGTTTACCTACACCGTGGTTTTATTGTTGACTGTTCAGTGGTTAATTTAAAAAAAAAAAAAAGGTGAAACCATATTGAATGTGTTGAGTCATTCATGCCGTGTAATCGTAATTCGGTATTTACTGGCTCCTCACGATGAACCTGAATGTCAGCTATTCCAATCATCACAGGTAACCAAGCTGGAAGGCCAGGGACCTCATTTAAGGCCTGTTTACCATATGCTTGATTTTCAGTGGAGTTTCAGACATCAGCAGAATATGAAAAAAAAAAACCTGCAAGAGAAAAATGACTAAAACCCAGCCGTCAAACAGGATCATTTAAAATCTGATTAAAGTATCTGATTGCTCACCTGCTATAACTCATCAGCTTCACTAGCTTGTTGCTAAAGGCACATGTGGCACATAAAAACTAGCAACAGATTCAGGGTAATAATGCTCCTCGTTCAGTATGTGTGAACTTTTTAACGCGTTCACCATGTTTTCATGTTGCTGTCAGATCAACATTTAAGAAATTATCAATCGTACTATTAAATAGAAGTGATGCTTAATATTAAAAATCTTCCAAACAAAGTGGAAATTTTAATATATACTAAACAGTTTGTCTTTATCTTCAGGTTCCTGCACATTTGGGTTTATTTTGGATTTTTTTTATGCTTCGGCATAAAAGTTTTGCTTATTGGCTTGAACTAGACAGAAAATTTGAATTTATAGTAAACTATTATGAACCATCAGAGCTGTAAGCTGCCCTATTAAAGCCTCTAATACAGAATATCTTACACAGAAACATTTGTGTGCATACAGAGGCAAATTTAAATGTTGTGACTCTTAATTCCGAATAAAATCTTTTTCCCTTCCCCCAGCTTTCTTTTTAAACCATTAGCTGATATTTTGAAACAGCTGGTTGCACTTAGTTATCTCTGTAGGCGTTTCTGAGAATACCGAAAATATGTTACACAATTACTGCCATAGATTTAACTCTGTATCTGTAATTTAACCTTTTAGATTATACAAAAGCCTCCCCTGTGTTGCTAAACTGAACAATGTTCCTTCTTTGTGTCTCCTTATTTTATAAGGTGCCCCTCAAAGATCTGGGTTGAGCTATCATTACCAAGTATAAAGGGTTTTTTCTCTTCCTGCTGTAGGCACCTACTTGAAATTTATTGTGGTCAAAGAAAAGGGAAACATAAATATTTATCAGGAGGAAGCACGAGAAATAGAAGAAATGTAATAGTTGTTCTAATTCAAATCTTTTAAATTTGAATCGAGCGTTGTAAGGGTGTGACCAGAAATCTCTTGGTGTGTGACCTGCATATTTTCCTGATAAATGAGACATGTTAAATGATGTGCCAGAGGGAAAATGGGTCTTTTCAAGCAGCACACACTGTTCCGATCATCACAGATAACCAAGCGGGAAGGCCAGGGACCTAATTTAAGGCTATTTACCATACGCCAGATTTTCAATGGAGCTGCAGACATGGGCAAAATATGAAGAAAACCTGCAAGAGGAAAAAGGACGAAAACCGAGCTCACAAATAGGATCATTTAAAACCGTCCAGAGTTCATAAAGACGCGAGTAATTAATAATTCATCAATCTCATCTTGAGATCTTTTACCGTGAATGATATTTGAGCTTCTTCTCAGCCTTACCCGTGCACTCTGAAATGAGTGAATACAGGAAAAGAGGACTCAATTTTATCAAAAACAAAGAGATGGAATGTGATTAGTTTCCGAGCACATCTCCTGGTTGTATCACCCTTGACTGATTCATCAGAGTTGAGCAACAAAAGGAACACAGTTTTTAATCAGAGCCATAATTCTTGATTAGCACTTAAGCAGGATTTGTCTCTAAAGGGGTGATTGCTGTCACTTCTGAACATTTTAGGCAACTCACAGAAGTATAACAGTGAATACTGAACTGTTTCTCTTGGTCTTGGTCTCTTTACCATCTAATTCACCAGTCAGTCATGCATCCACCACACACAGTATATCATACATGTTGAGACACAGTTGGTATAGACATTATGACTCTTCTTTAGGAGCAACGGCTGAAAATAGTGCGTTGTTACATGTGTGATCTCATATTGCCATGTTGGTAACTGGACTGTCACTACAACTGACCAATCAAGTTGTTGCATTATCAAGGACATTCGAATTAACATAACTCCAACTTAAAAGCAGGCTGCACAATGAATCTAATTTTCATTTCCATGGCAGAATTGGCTTCCTACAATTTAATGAACATGATTGAGTGATTTTGAACATGTGTGCTTGGCAGCAGAGAGCAAAGCAAAAGCAAATCGGTGCCTTACCACGTGCGTTTGAATTTTCTGGAGAAATTTGGTTGAGTAACAATACATTAAAAGGCAGATATACGACAAAAAGCAAATGTCTGGCACATCAGAAGGTGAAGACCTGAAATATAGAATTTGATCTTCATCCATTATTTAGAAATATTTTGGATTTAGGGCACGTTATATTAATCAAGAAGAGTGTTGTAGAGTTGTTTATGCATTGCAAAGCATCACAACAGGGCTGTGTTCTTTCTCCTCTGCTCTTCTCCCTGTACACCAACTGCTGCACCTCCACCCACCAGTCTGTCAAGCTAATCAAGTTTGCAGATGACACCACCGTTATTGGGCTCATCTCGGACGGGGATGAGTCTGCCTACAGGAGGGAGGTTGAACGTCTGGTGTCTTGGTGCAGCCACAACAACCTGGTGCTGAATGCCCAGAAGACAGTGGAGATTATTGTGGACTTCAGGAAGCACACAGCTCCACTCCCCCCCCATCATCCTGACTGACACCCCCATCACCTCTGTGGACTCATTCCGCTTCCTGGGTACCACCATCACCCAGGACCTGAAGTGGGAGCCCACCATCACTTCCGTCATTAAGAAAGCCCAGCAGAGGATGTACTTCCTGAGGCAGCTGAAGAAATTCAACCTGCCAACACGGACGATGATGCAATTCTACACTGCAATCATCGAGTCCATCCTCACCTCCTCCATCACCGTGTGGTACGCTGGAGCCACTATCAGGGACAAACAGAGACTGCAGCGTGTTGTGTGCTCTGCTGAGAAGGTGATTGGCTGTAGACTCCCATCTCTGCAGGACCTGTACACCTCCAGGACATTGCGGCGTGCAGCTCGGATCTCAGCTGACCCTTCTCACCCTGGATACAGTCTGTTTGACCTGCTCCCCTCAGGCAGGAGGCTCCGGTCCATTCGCACCAGAACCTCTCGCCATAAGAACAGTTTCTTCCCCTCTGCTGTTGGACACATGAACAATAAACGTACGACTGTCCCCACCACTAACTCATGACCCTACGCTGTGTTCACTGCATGATTCCATGTTTTGGCACTGATCACCACCTGCACTCATGTATATATCTTTCTACGTAGCACTTTTAATTCTTATTCTTACTTTTATTTTTTCATGTCTATTTAAGCGCAATTTATGACAGCATGTTTGCACTGAAGCACCGCAGCAATTTCCTAATGTTGTAAACCTGCTCAACATTTGGCAATAAAACCCTTTCTGATTCTGATTCTGAACTAACTTATTCAACTGGCTAAAAAGCACAAACTGCAGTTTGGTGAATGTATGAAGGCCGAGTAAAACGATGCAATGGCTGGTAACGTGAATCATCCAACATCAGCTCAGACATCCACGTGAGCTGTGTCCATCCAGCTCTGAAATCACGAACGCCATCGCATTCTGTTTGGCCAAAGATATCTTTCCATTAAGCACGATGAGTACCGAAGGCTTCATGAAAACAGTCAAAACGCCGGACAAAAGATATGTTATCCCCCGGTGCAGTTATTTCTCCGAACTGACAAAACCTGCACTGTATGCAAAATGTTGCAGGGAAGATGGAAAGTTATCTCACAGCTATTCAGTACTTTGCTACTTTGAGTTTCCTTCACATCCATCATGCAGGTGCAGCAAATGGATTGAAAGACTTTATACTTTGCTTCTAGGAAATGCACTTAAATGAAGTGCATAAACAACTCATTTGTCTGCAAAGATGTTTTAAGTAGCGAGATTGCAGCACATGTAAAAGTGAAAGCAGCGCCCTGTTGGTTACATTTTGTGTTAGTTTTTTTGTTACCATTTTTTAAACTTGGATAACATTTTTTTCTTCCAAGAGATGCACTCAACTTAGGTGAAAAAGAAGGCCAATTTGTTTATGCAAAGACGTGTACATTATCAGGAATGATAATTACACAACATTAATGCGAAAGATGTGTTATTTATTGCAAGTGCAATAAAAACATTTCCTCAACAAATTCAGTGAATAATAATGGCAAATAATCGTGATCTCAAAACAGATTAACATTATCAAAATAATTTTGGCTGTAAACATCCAGGCCTAATAGAACTTTGCTTGCATATTGCTCTTTATTTTGAAACTAAGTAGAAGAAGAAGCATTCTGAGAGTGCAAACATCTGCCAAGGCCTCTTTCTCTCTAGGCCGTATTTACCTATCAACCAAAACCAGCCACGGCAGGTGGATTCCCTCCCAGAACCTGGTTCTGCCAAAAGGTTTCTTCCTCTTGAAAGGAAGTTTTTCTTTTCCACGGTTGCCAAGTGCTTGCTGAAATGGGGTTGTGAATTGGCACTGTTATAAACTAAATTAACTTTTAGGGGAATACTATTGTATTTTGTATTTAGTTGTCTTTGGTCATTTTAAGAATAGAATAACTCAATTGTTATTGTAACTAGTATATTAAAATTACAAAATTAAAATTGCTAATCCCATCCTTGTGCACTCATTAAAAAAGCATTAGTCTAAAAATGGCAGTAAATAATAATAATTAAAAAAGATAAACCCATGCACACACACACACGCAGGCATAGACAGGTTGTATTGCACTCATGCCTAATTCCACAAACAGACTTATGTTACTGCTTTGATGAGTATAGTAATTGCTGCTGGGTAACAGCTGTTTAAATTAATTTGCCCTGGTTATACACCACCTGCCTGACAGCAACAGCTCAAACAGTGGATGACCCGGGTCTGTAATGTCTTTTTATATATATTTGAGCTTAAACTTAAATGTAGTAATGACGTTTGTAGTAAAAACAAGTACTTGTGTGGCATACATGTCACTGTTTAGTAAAAGCAGTTTAAATTTTGTGTATTTTGTTTTCCAGAAATAAAAGACACTTATTCAGGACCACAGTAACACATATTGACATGTTACTTATTTAACAGTTGTAACCTGTCACTGCAATGTAAAAAAAAAATCAAAATAAATAAAATAAATCAGCTGAACTAAATAAGTATCCTATGCCAGCATGTTTTTGTCAGTGTGAAAACCTCTACCTCTCACTCTAATAGCATTATCATGATGTTG
Source organism: Copadichromis virginalis (assembly GCF_057382275.1). Classification (NCBI taxonomy): domain Eukaryota; kingdom Metazoa; phylum Chordata; class Actinopteri; order Cichliformes; family Cichlidae; genus Copadichromis; species Copadichromis virginalis. The sequence continues at coordinate 4,008,342 of NC_140632.1, read as the reverse complement.
AGCTTCAGATCAGTGTATTGACCTTGTAGGAGAGATCAGAGGTCAAATGTGGCACGATATTTAAAATCTATATATGGTACTTACTCTTTGTGGAGTATAATGCTTTTTGTCAATTTTCAACCAATAAATCATTAAGTTGACCTTGAAGACTTCAATGGATGTAAGCCAGATTCTAATGATTTATTAACTGACCCCACTCTACATCCCCACTCCAGCCGTTCAGATACCAACATCATGAGCTACGTTGTTGCAAAATTAGACAGGAAAGACCATAATTAGCTTAATGTTTCCTGCAAAGGTTATTGTACATTCTTAACTATACCCACACTCAGTCCTCTGCCTGTACCAGGTAGATTTTTTAAGGCCATATTTTATTTTATTTTTTACTGTACTTTAATGAGTTGTTTTGTAGCTAAACCCACTAACATCTGCAGAGGAATATTAATCTGTTTGGTTAAAGTTTTCAGTCAGAAGTGACCGTTGGTTTCTTTTTGTTCTTCCTCTGATCACCATCAGATCAGGCCAATTATGTTACAAACTATTACAAATCCCCACTGAAAGACCAATATGTGATAATGCTAGAGTGTGGTTAAATTGCTTATTTGTCACGGTTTGTGCATTATCATTGTGAGGATTACAATAATACCATGTCCTATTGTAGATTAGGTCACACATTAAGATAACTTGCATTTTGCAGGCAGCTGAAAACGATCTAATTAAAGGCATCCTAATGGTTTCATCACGTTCAGCATGCAACGCTACCAGCATGCTGAACCTGCTGTTGCAGTTACTGCTGCTCTGAAAATGTGTTTGTGATAGAGTGCATTGTGAACTGGGACTGGTGACTTTTGACTGCCAAACTGTTTCACTCAAGCTATTCCCTTCAGCAAGAGTTATTACATCTTTCACTGTGAAGACATTGTGTATCAGTGAGAAATGGCAGACTCTTACTTTTGTTTCTACATTCAAATATATGGCCTCATTTCATCGGCTTAACAACCTCATTTAAATGGGCCTAATGACTCCAACTAATGTCCGGGCATGGCCGAGAGATTGCAAATGTTCTCACGAGCAATGTCCTCTGCATGCACGTTGTATATCTCCATTATGAGGTCTTGTCTTTATAAAAAGCACAACCCATTTTTTGGTCTGCTCCAAATGTTTTATTTTGATATAATATGACGGCCTCTGTGTTGTAAGGTTTACGATGTGATTTCTGGGGCAGGATTGTGAATTTTTCTGAGGATTGTAAAGATGCAAATTTTAGTCAAAAAACAAATTTTTGTGAAATTTATATCTCCACGTGTGTGTGGGTGTGTGTGTGTGTGTGTGTGTGAAAGTAATTATTAAATCATGTTGAACAACCAATTATTCTCACATACAAATAAACGAGCAGCCTAAAGATACATTAACAAATACATTATGAACAACAATAAATACAAAATAAAACATTCTGACACAACTATAAATTAAAATAAGTTGTTGATCTGCAAGAATTTGGTTAAAGGACGCTAATCAACAGCAACACGAGAATTTCAAACTCGATAATCGGCACCATCAGACAGAATCTTTTCTTTAAAAAGATGAGAACAATAGAAACAATATCATCACAACTTTTAATAATTTTTTAACGAAATTTTTCAGTTGTCTCGCAACTTCTAAGGTAATGAAAAAATAAAATATATTTTTTGGTAGTCGGAGTTAGTGCTGTGTACTCCCAGTGTAGAGTTATTAGGGTAGGTTTAGGGCTAAGAACTTGTGCTGGCTACTACATGAACTTTCTTTTATTATTTGCCGTTGCTGCTATTTGCTACCTTTTAATAGCATAAGCGATGGCTAATATGGCTGTCAGAAAATTGCTAATAGTTAAACAGCTCATTTTAAACATGTGCTCTAACAAGATTTACATGAGAATTTTGTCTTACTTACATTTTGTTGAAACAGAAGCTTTGCTGACCTCTCGAAATTCCTCAGTGGTGCTGTGTGAACTTGTTTGTAAGCTGGAGGAGGTGAAGACAGTACTGCTGGTTTCAGCACTGCTGCCAGTAATAATGTTTGTTGGGTAGTATTTTTATTTTTATTTTTTTAGTATGGATTAGTATGGTCGATTAGCATAGCTCAGGAGGTAGATCAGGTCAGGTACTAATCGGGATGTTGGTGGTTCGATCCCTTCGATTAAGCTGCTCCAGTCTGCAGAGTGTCCTTAGCAAAGATCCTGAACCTCGAGTTGCTCCTGATGCATTCATCAGTGTGAATGTGTTTGAATGTTAGACAGAAAGCACTTATGTATGTAGAAAAAAATTCTTGTGTGCATAAAATGCTCAAGTAGAGTAGAAAAGCGTTATATAACAACCAGTCCATTTATAGATTGCACCACTTTGTTGAATAGGATATCTCTAATAGGACAAAGAGCTCTCAAGAACAAAGACATCATGGACAAGATTTCTAACCTTCATAAGGCTACGATCGGCTACCATACCATCGGCAAATAGCTTGGTGAGAAAAATGACAACTATTGACAGAAACCCCCTTAAAGCCTGGGCCTCATACAATACTGTGAAGCTTTGTATATCTAAGTAACAGCCCAGAAACATTAAGGATTTGATGAAGCTCTGTAAAGACAAGTGATCTGTTTCTAACCCTAACCAAATCTTCTGTTCCAAAAGAATTAAATACTTAAATACCTCCGATCCATAATGCGCATTATTTTCTGATACAGAAACGTGTTTCGTTTTCTTGGCGAATAACCTTTTGATATTAAAATAAACCTACTGTGAATATCTTTTTCATACAGCCATTGATGACAGCAAGTGTTCCAAGACAAGCCTAATATTAATTTTATCATTTTTTTAAAGTTTATCCTGCTTCATTTGGTGTATTCCTTCCCTGCAGTATAGTTTTTGACAGCAGAACTGAGTGCTGGAAAGGTCACTGAAATGCTAATGCAAAAATATAATTTTAAGTTGGCTCTTTAAAATTCACAGAAGATTCATTGCAGGGAAATGTTAAATCTACACACACACACACACACACACACACACACACACACACACACACACGCATAAAGCACTTTTGCTGTCTTTGTGTCAGCTCGGGATGACTCCACTGCGTCGCACTCGATATACAGTGCGATAGTTTTTCATTAAACATAGTGTGAAGCAGGAGCCCGGTTACCCTGTTATGGATCCATTTAAATAAAGAACTATGCTTAGTGTCAACACGGATCAATATGTGGACTGGCATCGTGATGTGGTCTTAACCACCAAAGCAGGGCCCATTATGTGAAGCGCTCTTGTCAAAGACACTTAGAAAAGAACGTACAGTCAAATATGAGGCAGGAAATCAATGCGCTCTGATAGGGACTGAAACCTGACAGCTCAATAAGCTGGAGGGAAGATGTTCCCTCTTATTCCTCCTCGTCCTTTCCTTGCAGCCATAACCGTGTCCCACTCCTGCAAGGGATTTAGCAGCTCAATTCTGCAGACTATTTCAGATTACAAGCTGCCGTCAACAACTGCACGGTGAGCAGGTGTGCAGGACCATGCGAGGGGAAACCGCACACAGTGCGGACGCTATCACTGACAACAGAGGTGCTATTAAAGTCCAGAGACCTCATCGAGTCATTCGGGTACAGTAAAAAGGACAGGTGCACACTCCTGGCCAACAAGAGGGAGCTTCTAGATAAAGTCCATCGAAGCCCTTACTTAAAAAACTGCTTCAAATGCATTCTTACTGCAGAGGTTAACAGTTCCTAGAACATTGCTGCCTCCATGCATTGCCGCATAATCGCAGACTAACATAACTGTGGTATGCAATGGATGTTTGTCGTGGATCAGTAGGCAAAGCAACACTCTCCAAGTATGAAGGCCCACTTCAGTGGAGCATGCTAGTTATATATTTGGCTGCAGGACCTTTTTTTATAACGTGACTCATCCGTGTTGGTGATTAATCATCTAACTCATGAATATTAATGTTATCTGTCTGTGTTCACAAAGCAGAAACACTTTTAATCTCTTGCACTATCACACAACAAATGAGTAAACTGAAAGAACAAAGTAAAAATGATTTTATAAATGCCAACAGGAGTAAATATTGGCTTTAAAAGACCTCCCTACTTTTTTTTGAAGTACAGCCTTCTCAGATGTGATAAGTGTATACCTGTTAGAGTGATCCAAAGCAACACTTTTGTTTTTTAGGCACGCCTGACTAAAGTGAATACTAAACCTTGAGTCTCTCAGTTTTAAGGTAAAAAAAAAAAAGGACAAATGCTAGCTAACGAGAGGAATTTCTCCCTGACACGTTCGCTTTTGGATTCCTTACAATGATGCTGTTGGTCGCATTTTAACTGCAATATGAGTTTACTGAAGAGAGGTGGACACTTTGAAAGCAGAAAACAAAGGAAGCGGAGAATATGTCTGCACTGCAACATCGACAGGCACACTGCATCGATTTTACCTCTTGAAATATACACTCGCAGACTGCACAGACCTTCTCTAGCATTTATTAATAAAAGCAAAAATAGATTTCTCATCCTCGTAGTGGTCAGAATACATGATTGTGAGGAATCTTTTTTGCATACAATTCAATGTCTAGTTTTCTCTTTAAAGTATTTATCTGCATTCTAACGAGGAGATGAAATGATTCAGAACAAATAGTTTTTTTAAAAAAAAAGTGCTGTTAAGAATCAAAACAAGCTTGTAGACATCGGCCGATTTGCAAAAACATCCTAATTTCACTTGTCAATTGTAACTTTCAACACAGTAACACCGGAGATGGACCTTGAAATTACTTTTGCCATCTGTATAGAACGGCATTAGCATTTGAAAAACCAACAACATTAGGCCAAATCAAGAGAAGCTCATTCACAGGCAGTTGAAAGGCGGCTCCAAACAGAAAAGTCTTTTGCTTAAATAAAAAAAAAAGAAAAGAAAAAGAGAAAAAAATCCTCCCATAATTCAAGCAAAGGTCTGTTTATCCACCTGCCGCTGTGTAGTTCATGGCTATTTCTCAGTTTCTTTAGGAGACTTGGGTTTCTAATGATCCCAGCATGCCTCTCCAGTTTATATCTTACCCCAAGCAGCGCGCTGTTTGGACTCCCCCCTGTGATTGCAGAAGCACAGAGCTGCACTGACCACTTCATCTTGTGGGATAAAACCAGTCTTTTAGCCTCCTCTCAGTCCCTGGGGGAGCAGGGCAGGAGTTCCAAGACCCAAACCTCAAAGGCTGCAACGCCACCACAGGTTACACATATGGCTGCGAGAGCACTGCTTCTTGACTGATAAAAGTCCCAGGCTGAAGACCATATCCCTCTCACAAGTCACGCTGCTTACATAAAAATGAATCTGCGTTTAGAATACGAACACGTTTTTTTGCTTTGTTTTCATGTGATGCTCAAATTTTTACACGCTGTTCCATCTGGAAAAGCTCTTAAGTGAAAACACTGTTATCTACCTCAGTGAAGAGTTTTATTTCCACCGTACCTCGCTTTATACTGCCCCCCCCCCCCCGAAACCTCGATGAAAGGTGATAGGCACTCTTCAGCCAACTGGCATATTCATTTCAGTGTCCAGAGTTCATCTGAGTGGAGCTGATAAACTTGGCCATTGTGAGCCCATAATGCCGCAGCGCTGCGGCGATAATTACGCACATTCACAGCAAATAGTGGCCACTGGCAGCGCCTGAATTTTCAGTTTAATTACCAACACTTGTAGTCTGATTAGAGATTTTGCCTTCTGGGTGCCGAGGTGATGTAACACTGTAAAATGCTTCAGCATGTGCATTTCTAGCAAACTAAATCCGGTGGATTTGGATGGGCGGTTAAACAAAATGCAGCTCTGCTTATTTTAATGCCGTCTGATTTGAAATCAGCTATTGGGGAGGACAAATTTGGGCAATTTGTCAGGCTGACAAGAGTGCCAGCCAAAACCCTCTTCTGTGTTTATCCTTTCTATTGACCAAATGCATTTTTGTTTTTTGTTTGCCAAATCTTTCATGTCAAGCAAAAGCCAATAGAAGACATTTATATACACTGCATGCACGCTAATAGGGAATGTATATCAAATGCTTTATACCTGCAAGAGTCCCTCTCTTGACTCTAGATGCTATTAGTTTATTTTTTCCCATCTCATTAGCAGATTCCTATAAACACCAAGCCAAAGAATTCCCATAAAGATAAAGAAGATTTTCTGGGCAGCATTGAGTTGTTGTTAGCAGACACGTTAGTTAGAGAACTCTGCTCTCCTTCAATTAAACCCTCCTCCATGCTGTGTGAAGCGAGTGTCTCACAGGGGTAACATATTCTGCCTTCCCAGCACATCCCTTTGACAGTTACCATTATAGAGAAATAAGTGTTAAATGGAGTGTGAGGTTATGGTCAGGCTGACAGAATACATCAGAGGTCAAGACAGAAGTTTATAGCTTCTCCTCACAAATTGAAGTTCAATACTAATTTATCGAACGCTGCCGCTAACTCGTCCTTGATTTTTTATTTTTATTTTTGTAGAAAAGAAAAAAGAAGTTTGATTCGAAAATTCTTTAGCCGCTGCTAATACAACTTGGTAACACAGAGGGAGGAAGGGGTTTTCATGCATAACAGAATAAATGGCGTCGCTTGTTCCTGAAGCAGCCACATTCACTAAGCATCCAAAAGTCAAGGTAACGCTGATGCGCTGTGCCACCGATTGTAAAGCCATAGCAATGTGTGAAGTGCAAATGAATATGGTGGTAAAGAAGTCATTTTGTTTGGTCTTGACACACTATATAAACTCTCCCCGGGAATCTGCTATTTGGTCTGTCTGCCCAGAACATCCCAGTATTTGGCTTGCTGATTGCATGCATTGTAAAAAAATGCATTTAACAGCTCCCCATGCTGCTCTCTTGGCAAAGCAGATATTGTTTCCCTTCATATTGCAATATCAATATAAATTCAATTTATTCTTTAGCACTAAATGGCTGTTTGCCCAGTTAACGCTCATTTATTACAGCCACACATTGTGGCTTGGGCGTGTGTGCGCCCGTGGCCACACGTAGCAGTCGTTTCACCCACAGATAACAGCTACACAATCGTCTCTGATGCTGTCGCCGTGACAGGCCGTGGGTATTTTGTTCCCAAAACGCTCGCCACATATCAAGGCAGGGTCACGGCCTGCCGGAGTCCTGTGTCTCTAACTATCCCAGGCTGATCCGAAGGAGGGCAACATGGTTCCTGACACTCTCCTTTGGGAGGTGTTACCATGACATTAGGATGTCTCCGCGATTCACATGTCCAAGCACTGGTCAACCTCCCTAAAAGCCTGACCACGCCGCTCGGTCCCAAAGCTAAGACATGTTCACAGTACTGTAGCGGCCTAGCCACTTACTCGGTCTGAAAAGGAAAAGAAAACAAAGAAGGGAGGTAGGGTTTGGAGGGCAAACGCTGCAACCTCGAAGCACTCATGGGATATTAGGCGGGGTTTCCAGCCCTGCTTTTCCACTGAAGCTTGTCGGCCTCGCCCCTGCGATCACGCTTCTCTTTTCTGGAACGTGTGCATCAAGCCAGGAGCTGTCGGAGTGTCTTAGCTGGAATTTTAGTGGAAGCGAAGTCCGTTCCCCTTCACTTGTTTGGCCCGCGGCTTCAAATGATAGAGCCTGTATCAGTATCCCTTTCTGTGGTGCATCAGCAGCATATATATATCCACCAGGCACTCGTGTTTTCATTGTGTTTGTCTGTTGTGCTGCTGGGGGTCAGTATTAAGTGTTGGTGCCTGGAAGCATGTGCGCTGTGTTTGTGTTTAGTTTTCAAATTTTCGGTGTATTTCTTTGCCAGTCAGCAACCGGTAACGGCTGATATTAGTCTGGTATAAAGTGATATTTCTGAAATCCAGATGGCGACTGTGGATGTGGCATTTCTGTAGACTGATTGATTGATTGATTGATTGGTAATTTATTTCAACATGTGAACAATATACAAGTACATTTAGAAAAGAAATGAGAGAAAAAAAAATATACTATACAAATTACATACAAAAAAAACATTCTGATTAATTTACATGTTGAAAGGGAGTGGGAAGAAGTATACACTTATTTAATCCCACCCCTGTCCCATAAATTATCAGTGAATATTTAGTCAGCTTCCTTACTGATATAATTTGTAATAAAAATAGTGAACAGATTTCTGATATACTATAATATCACATCATGAATTTTTTGTTTGTTTGTTTTTAAATAGAGACATTCACTTAATTTAAATATTTTCCTTTTCTTTATAGATCGAGAAGATCATATTTTTATAACTCTTTTTGAACAGTTTTATGTTTGGACATTGCTTTAATTCCATATTCAGTTTGTTCCATAGTTTCACTCCTTGAACAGAAACACAAAAGCCTTTTCTTGTAGTACGTACCTTCATTGTTTTGAAGTTACAAAAACCCCTTAAATTATAACTTCCTTCTTTCAAAAAAAACATACTCTGAATATTACCTGGCAGTTCTTTATTTTTTGCTTTGAATAGAATTTGTGCTGTTTGGAATTTCACTATATCGTCAATTTTCAATATTTCAGACTGCAAAAATAGTGAGTTTGTATGTTCCCTATAACCTGCATTGTGGATGATTCGAATTGCTTTCTTTTGAAGAGTAAAAAGTGAATGTAATGTGGTTTTATAGTTATTGCCCCAGACCTCTGCACAATAGCTTAAGTATGGTGAAACCAGTGAACAGTAGAGAATATGAAGTGATGTTCTGTCGAATACCTGTTTTGCCTTGTTTAGTACTGCAATGCTTCGTGATACTTTGGAATGAATATATCTTACGTGAGCTCTCCAGTTAAGTTTTTCATCTATTATTACCCCCAGAAATTTATTTTCACTGACTCTTTCAATATCAACACCATTTATTTGAATCTTTGCATTTGTATTTAAACTACTATTTCCAAATAACATAAGTTTAGATTTATTCAAATTTAATGATAATTTGTTTTTATCAAGCCAGAACTTCACTTTACTTATTTCATTAGTCATATCCTCCAATAAATTCTGCAGATCATCACCAGAGCAAAAAATGTTTGTATCGTCAGCAAAGAGAACCATTTTTAATACTTTGGACACTTTACAGATGTCGTTAATGTACAAGTTGAAGAATTTTGGACCCAAAACTGACCCTTGGGGTACACCACAAGCAATGTCCATACATAAGGAGCAACCACCATTTATTTTCACAAACTGCTTTCTGTCACTTAAATAACTCCGGACCCAATCTAAAACTACCCCTCTGACACCATAACGTTCCAGTTTTCTTATTAATATATCATGATCTATAGTGTCAAATGCCTTTGTCAAGTCTATGAATAACCCAGCCACATATTGCTTTTTATCTATGGAATTTGTGATGTATTCTATTGAATCTAATAGTGCCGATGATGTTGATCTGCTTGATCTGAATCCGTACTGACTCTCAGTGAGTAGTTTATGTTTATCTATAAATTTTTCCAGTCTGTTTTTAAACAGTTTTTCAAGAACTTTTGAGAATTGAGGTAGTAAAGAGACAGGCCTGTAGTTTGTGAAATGGTGTTTGTTTCCAGATTTGTATAGAGGTATAACTTTTGCTATTTTCATTCTGTCTGGAAATCGACCAGTTTGAAATGATAAATTACAGATGTATGTAAAAGGTTTTATAATAGCCTCAATGACTCTTTTAACCACTAGACCTTTGTTAGGGCTTTGTTTTATGTCGAGAGATCACGGTGTCCTTGTTTCTCACTGTCGCTCTGTGTTGTGTGTGTCCTTGTCGCTCCTCGTTTTCACTTCCTATTTTATTTTGCTAGTTGTGTGGCTTAGGTGATGTTACTTCCTGTCATTGCCATTTCCCCACCCATGACGTCCTTATGCCCTGCCTTGTTCCAGATAACGTCGGAATTTCTGCGTTCCCAGTCAGAATTTTAATCTGGAACGGCCCCTTCCACTCGTAGTAATACGAGAGTGGCTCTACCTTAAGAACCAAAACAATCCTGTTTATGCTCACTTTCCTGACTTTTTGGACTCAGGAGTGACGTCACTGCAGAAAAACCAGAAACTTCCTGACGAGAAATATTAAACTCGGTTTAACGGCGTCAGTATCGGGTGTATTTGTCAGCTGTCAAACTGCTTGTTTTGAGATATGTAATTTCATTAATGTCATTTGCAAAACTAAAGAGATACATTTAAAAATGCAGTTGATTTGTGTGATGCTGCAACACTCTGCAGTTACATTACCCAGTACTTTATAATGTGTTAGGTGTGATGTTGCATCTTGTGTCATAATTGTTTTACTGTTATTGGTGGGTAAACCGCAAGACTAGCGTGACTACGTGCATGCATGCACGTAGTCACGTGTGCAAGTGTGCCACCTATGCATGAAGGCTCCTCTGAAAGCTTCCTCGTTTCCTTAAGGTGTATTTAAGGGATTTGAGGATCCTCTGTGGTGACGGAGAGGGAACGGTTTCAGGGTCACGGGAGGAAAAGGGACATGAGGCAGCATATATTAGCATAATGAAAAGAACCCCGAGTCCCGCTTCTCTCCTGTCAGTTTTTGCTTTTTTCAGTTTACCCTCCACTCGTCCGTCTCTTTGTGTTTCCAGTTAGGCCCTGAGCTTTGTTTTTTCTCTTCCTTGCACCCCCCACCCCTTTATTTTTCTTTGAATAAACTTTGTCTTTAACCTTGGACATTATTTAGGCAACCTGCGTTTCCTCAGCCTTGTTTTTCCACATCTATAACTTTTTTTTTTTTTTTTTTAAAGAAAAGTAACTTTTTAATCTTTCGTGCATTCGAGTCCAAATGCAGACTTGAAACATGGCGTTCTGGAGTTTCCAAAAGGCTGTGATAGCTGGCATACCAAAGCTTGCAGACTGAAAGTAATGCAAAAATTGCATAATAATAATGTAAAAGTACTTTGGAGTTGTAGTTTTTGCAGTCACAAGCATCTACAGAAGGTTATTTTTTCGGTTTAAATTGGTTTAAACCTGTAGGTAAAATGTAACGCATTTTGTGCTTCGGTAAGGCTAAAACAGCTTCGCATTCACAATAAGGTTTTTTAAACAAAGATTTGCTTCTCAATTTTAAAGAAAAGCGCTTCCACATTGCGCTCGACACGTCTAATCGCAGCATTTGAAGACATTTCGCTGGACCGGTCGGAGTAAAAACAGCATTACCTCGATTCCTCTCCATGTTTTCAGCGCGCAGCCATCACAGTGAATACGCGCCTTCGCCATCTATGCCACCAGGCTGTTCGGCACGTTGGTGCGCCGCTCGCTTTTTAAGATGGCTGCCAAAAATGGCGCAGTAGTCTCTTTGTTTACTTGTGAGATGCTCTGCTATGTTCCAGTCTAATAGATTGGACACAGCCGCCCCGTGGTTTCGCTCCAGCATTCAGCACTATTATGACGGAAGTCCAGAACAAATCCACTGCACATTTAGGTGTCAGCGCGTTGTCATGGAAAGGAGATACCTCTCTACAGTAAGTGAATAATGTCCGAAAGAAAATGAGTTGTGCGCTTTTGTCCACTTCTTCACGCTCCTGGTCAGTTTGGGACCACACTTGGTTTGGAGCTTTGAGTTGGAGGAGGAGGAAAAAGAAGATTTTTTTTCTTTCCCCCCCATCCTCTATTTTAGAAAAGCTGAAAATGATCTGTCAAAGGTAATGATAAAAGGCGACGTGATGGATGGGTTTGTTTTACTCTGCCTCTCAATCTTTCAGTCCTTCCTTCGCTGACATTCTTTCTGTTTCTTGTCTCCGGGGAGAGCCATTATTTCCATCACCCACCACATTTCAACCAAATTCACTGTATCACTCCATGCCCAGCCAAAGGGAAGAAAAAGCCATTCTGTTAGAGTAAAATTTCATTTCCTTACCAGCATACAGTGTTGTTTTTTTCTTGGGAGGGAGGGTATCTGTTCATAGTGTGGAATTACAGTGTGATATTTTTATGGGTTCATCCAATATAGCAAGGCAGTGACTTCTGTTATTGAAATTTTGATTACGATTACAGTTGTGTGCGTGCATCTCCCCAAAGACAGCAGTCTGATAGCAGGCGGGGAGGGGAAGAGTGCGATTATTCATTTATTTATTTATTGCATATAAATGAAACCATAATGGCGGCTCCTGTTCAACCAGCAAAGAGCCCGCGAACATTTCTTGGTGCACCATAACCCGTCCTGTAAAACAGCTACACACTGGCCACCTGATAACCACAGCGAGTGATTGACTTCGCACGGCGGCGACCCTCCTCCTCACTTGTAGCCCGTGTTTCTCCCCCTTCGCTACAACACAGGATTTTAAAAGGTAGAACACAATCAACCTGTGTACATAGCGCCGGCCTGCACGCCGCGCATCGCTATCTCATTGTGTCTGGCAATTGTGCTAATGACATTTCACAAGATTAGCTTTTCAATGCGGTATTGTTATTGACCAGCTCGGTGTGTTTGTAGGAGCCCATTGCTCCATTTAAGGCCCTCCTGAAGCACTCCTCCTCTCCTCCTCTTTTCCCTTCTTTTGCAAAAGCGGCTTTGCTCTCGCTACACCTGGTTTTTTTTGGTTTTTTTGTGTGTGTTTTTTCCACCCAGACCTGTTATTAAATCTCGTAGCAGTTAGTTGATTTGATCAGTGTGTGCTGTAATGTTGTTTACCCCCAATGGGATCTGGGCGTTACAGACATACTCATCCCTCTCTCTCTGTCGCTGTCTTTTGCTCTTTCCTGCAGTTTCTCCCCAAGTCGAGCAATGAAGTAATTTCTCTCAGCTGGATCGAAGCGCTGTATCTTTACGCTAATGAATGCAGGGCCCATATTAGAAGCACAATAGGTACAAAGTGCCGGAGCTTATGCAGCATGTCCGTGCTGGTGGTTTCGCCTGGTGTCCGACTCGGTGTTTTTATAGGATTGAACCGGTGCAATAACTCTCACAGACGAGGGCTGGCTCGAACAAAATGCTAAGGCAAACACAAAGCCATGAGCAAACGCTTTTCTGTTTATTTGGATGTGGATGTTGTGGATAACTCAAAGCAATCAAAGCCCAGAGCCCCGGATCACCACAAGGCCCCTCCTATATGTACTCATAGCAGATGGTAGCCAGTGGCAAGAGGTTCTGGTAAGCACAATAATGCTGCCTGCTATTGCAGGATGGTAGAGAGCACATAGTGACAGATGTCAGTGTTCGCCGTGTCCGAGAAAACGGCCGATACGCCGAGCAGAATATGACCGCTGTGTCCAGGCGAGGAGGACGGGCGTATGTTCGGGCCTGATTCGTCTCGATTTTTATCTTCCTTCCTCTCTTCGACGCACCGATTCTGACATGTCTGCAACACTCAGAGGTTCAGGAAGGGTGGGGGATGTTTCTCCTATTGCTGCGTGTGCCTGAGGAGCAGATGGATAGCTGTTTCAAATTCAGATTGCATGTTTTGCAGTACAGCAGTGAGCAAAATATGCAGAGTTCCTGTTAAATATAGAGCAAGTTCAGTGATGCACATTTTAATAGCAATGTTCCAAGCTGTTAATGCATTATGCGCCTCTGCAGAAGCTGACCTGTTATGTGTTAGACCTGAAATAATAGTTGATAAACTGATTATTCGGTCCAGAAAACTGAATAACTGCTTGTGAGTTTATGAGGTTTTGAATTTAAAATCTAAAGATTTCCAGTTTTTGTTTTCTTTAGAGTTGCCTCAGTGTCTCGGGTATGAGAAATATTGCTTTGATCAGCCCGTGTAGTTAAAAGTACTCTCGACTCAGGTCTTTTATTGACCCAAAAAACGAGTTAGTTTACATAAATGTGCTGTAACATTAAGAGCAACTGGATCTCCCACGAGAGCACCAGAATCCCGGACCAAAATAACCTAATGTGTTGGCCAAGGCCCCCCCCGCCATGGAGTTGCAACCATTAGCCCTCACTCACATTGCAAAATGTGTGGAACGTCTCTCTAATTTTATTTATTTTTATTTAACCTTTATTTAACCAGGATAATGTGACTTTCACATGCTACTGTAAGCCTGCACAGACATGTCTGGACTGCACTCTACTACACTGCCCTCTGCCATCACTCTTGGGGGAGGTCGCCGTTTTATTTTCATTAATAAATCCATTAAGGGCCGGCACTTTTAAATACAGCACTCTCAGGAATTAGCACGTATGTGCAGCTGGACCGGCTATCAAAACATAGAACGAAGGACCTCGAGTTACAACTCAAAGTGTGACTTTATACTTCACATCACATGATGTTTGAGGCTATAATAACATACGAGCCCACCCACCAAAATAGTAACAATAACAATAAGAAAAAAAGATTCACGACTTGTTAAGATCATCGCTCGTGTTTACGTTTACTTATGTGTGCAGATTTGTGTGCATAGGTGTCAGCAGGTGTTTGTTTCTAAAGCGCCACATTGCACGTCCGCATGCACGGATGTTGCATGCGGACGTACAGAAAGCGCTCCCCGGCCAGCTCGACAACAAACACAGAATGGTTTGGCACGGCTCTGAAATTATTTATCTGGCTTCCCTCCTCTTCTCCAGCATGGTTTTTGTCAAGTCAGAGGAAACCATCTGCTGCCCAGTGATAATGGGTGGCCAGGGAGGAGGGGATTGGAAATAGGGAGAGCAAATAAAATTGAGAGAAAATGGCAGGCGCTGTCCCAGAACCTACAGTACCTTCCTGCCTGCCTGCAGCAAGTCTGCCATCTTAATAAACATCCCTCCTGATATCTCCTGGCTTCTGTGTGTGTGCGTGCTTGTATTTCCACCTGCTGTGTGTACATACACACCTGTGTTTCCACTGTGTATATGTCTGCGTGTCTGTATATTTCCTATCTAACCTTGATCATTTTGAAGTCAGGATTGTTCCTGAGTCTAGCTGATATGCTGTCAATGTGATGGCGCTGACTAAGAACCTTTTTCCCCCCCTCTCTCTTTTACCTGGTGCACTAAAACCGTGACAGACGGATTGCTTTTCACTAGAAGAGATCTTTCCTGTTTCCTGTTTTGTTTTTTTTCTTTTTTGCCTTCTATTTGGATAAATGGACGGGGCGTATTAATGAGAGAACGCCACGAGTCAGGTGCAGGGCTAAAAGAATGTAAGAGAGTCAATTAATGAGGAGTTGCCTGTATAGAGGGGAAAGTAAAGCATGGCTGGAGAGGAGTACAGTGAAACACACAGAGCAGAGGAGGAAAAAATGCTCATTAAAATAAATAGTGGGCCACAGAAAGCACAGGGAAAGTCCACACCTTGAAAATGGTCGGCGTTCTCTATTTCCCAAAGTCTCCAGGGCTCTCAGGAGGAATCGAGCGCTTAGGGCATCCTCTGAGTAAACCATTTCAGTTTTCTCTTGTCTGAAGTCGACAGGTTGAGATGGACAGAAAGACCTGACAGCCTGTCTCCCCCCTAAACCCGCCTCCATTCTCTCACTCCATCACACTGTTTTCTATTTTGCCTTGAGATGTTTCCTCTGTTTCCCCCCCCTTTCCTCCTCCCCTACAAACACATACGAACTGTCAGATAACTTTCAGTATAGATTTATCAAGTAAGTGACGCTCATTGAACCTGTCTGCTATTGTGCAGCTGTTTATTAGACAGCAGATGGTGGCGCTGCGTCAATACAGAGTAATATCTTGGTGTTAAAGGTCCTGCAAAGCTGAGATAAATCCATATTCAAGCAAAAGAGGGACATTTTCCAGGAATGGGATCGATCCAGTATGTAAAGCTGCACGTTAATTCACCGCGGGAAGAATTGTTTGGATTGCTTTTTTTTTTTTTCTTTTTAGGTCTTTGTGCGGTCAGTCCGCGCTCTGCCGGGCTTTGTCGACACAGCTGTTGGAATGCATGATGGCGTGCTTGATGAAGTGGACGCCGGGTCAGGGGGGGATAATGGAATTGAGGGATGGAGAAAGAGGGATGGAGGGATCAGCCGGGCCACAGGAGGGGCCTGGTGACCAGGTCTTTTCTATTAACTCTGGTGTGAGCAGGGCTTGGAGGGAGGCCCCCTCTCTCCCCGCCTGGTTGTTAGAGTGTGCGTCCAAAACTGGAGATAGGGGAGGCGAATATTGCTCAGAGGTCCAGTGGTGATTGACCCTGTGTTTTCATCAGCCTGCGCTTGCCTGATAACATTTCTTACTGCCCGACAAGAGCAAAATATTACAGACGTGGGTGCAAAGAGAGGCTCGGGGAACTCTTAGTTTGGTTTGGTGAAGTTTGATTCGCCCACCCAGCGCACACATTGTAAGCTAGCTTTTCATTTTCTTTTTTGAAATTACATTTTTCTTGTCTCCCGTCCCCGAGAAAAAGATTTCTCTCTTATTGAATCTATTTGTCATGTTTTGGTTCACAATTTTATTATCTCGCTTGAATGAACAAAAATGTTAATAATTCAACACGGAAGACGATAAAGAAAATCTCCAGGGGAGAATTTGAATGTAGCCCACGCCTGAAAGTTTAATTGTTATTAGTATACAACAAGAGAAACATTGCTAAGATTCTTGAGGCCCTGAACAGGATTTTTCCCCCTTTGTTCCTGTTATATAGTCTGTAATCATCACTCACTCACAGCTAATTATACACCTCTCTACCATCATCATGGCTCACTTCAAGACCTTAAAGAACAGTTGAGATTGCTGTCATTTGTCACTTTTTCTCTTCACATCATAAAGGAACAGGTGCTCTTTTTATATAAACATGCTTAGTGAAGGATGTGACACATTTTTCCCCCTGTTTTTCTTCTCTCCCCCCTCCCATATAATCCCCTAATCGGCACTGTTGTGTGTGTCACCGTGCTGCAGGTCTCCGGACTGTCTCCCGGAGACAGCCAGGCCCCGGGACTGCTGCTGGCTCCAGGCGTGAGGTGGGGACAGACTCCTATAAACCAGCTCACACCGTGGGATACAGATGAGCCCCCTGCTAAGCAACATCGAGATGCCGAGCCCACCGGTAATGAATCGCACGCACAGCATTCACAAACACACGCACATGTAGCAGGGATGAAGCCAATTCTGAGAAAGGTACATGTGTGTTTGTATTTTTTTATGAATATTTATTTCATACATATATATTTAAAGAAAATAGGAAAGGTAAGAAAGATCGGGTGTTTTGTGCTGATGTGACCAAATGATGAGAAGCTGCAGACTGAAAAAGGAGCAGCCTGATTCAAATCCAGGGTATTTTTTTTTTTTCCAATTAGGCTCGTCTTTTCACTCGCGCCGGCTTGTCGAGGTAGTCTAATACAACATTATTTGCGCCTTTGTGTTCCCGATGGACCTGCAATATGCGAGGCTGTATGCATAATTGTTACTATGCTAACAATTAGATGAGGCACAAAAACAGGACTGGTGCACCTTTTGCATAAATCCAGGCCCCGTGTTGTCTGTGCAGCCCCAAAATGAGCTTACAGAGCTGTACATTACATGTAAGCGCAGAGCAGGATGCACACACACTCACACACACTCTACACTTGTGCTTCGCATCTAGATGCTCTGGCCAGTTAAACTAGCATCCAATGCTAATAAGCCATCTTTCGTTGCCCTAAATAAACCCACTCGCCTCTGCAATATGCTTGCTTTACATACACAATCATGCATAATGTTCATTCATAAACATGAACTTTACATAAACCAGCTTAATTAGGCATATAATTACAGAAATGTCAGTTTGCATCAGGACTGCGGTGAGCGGGGTCGGCTGCATCCCCTCACCCACATTCCAGACTCCCACCATCCTCCTTTGCCGTCATTTTGTCACCCTCGTTACTGTGTCACTAATCGGGGCTGATTTAGCCTCAATCAAACCGATATAGCAAAACCGCGAAAGTCCTCCAAATGATCTCCAGCAGGTCTAATTTAGATGTCGACCTTATTCTGTTCACGCCACTTTAAGACGTGTACGGAGCGGCACAGCGCACGGCGCCGACAGTAACGAGTTGAGCCAATGCTGAAGTTTTTTTTACTCCTATTGTAATGAACTCACCCAGAATGGCTCTGCCCTAGAGCTGTTAATTTCCTTACATTGCTCTGTTGGCCCGTGCGCTTCCTGCTCATCACAAATGTGTCTCATTTAAGAGTAATACTGGCCCGGCGCGCGCTCCGGTGGAAATTCTGGCTCGACAAATCCAGATTACAAACAGCTGTGACTCTGTGGTGGCTAAGTGTCATGTTCAAAACATGTTGCAACCCCTGCTGCTGTTCCCCTCCTAATTATAATTTGCGTGGTCTGCGGATTAATTATTAAACAGCCGATCAGTTACTCAAGGAATGTTTCTTTAGCAGAAGCCTGCTCGCTGCAGGAGCGATGCAGTTGCACTAGGACGGCGTGGAGCTTTTGTGCTCCGTCGCCACAGCAGCTCCCCACACCCACACCACAGCTTGGAGTTGAAGCGTGAGGAGAGTGAGATGTCACCAGCACCGGCACGCTGTCGCATATGACGCTCCAATTCTAGCATAGTGTTGCATATTGATTCACGTGCGCGCGCTATTCCAAGCTGTGACTGGCGTTTGCAACGAAGCCAGCTCCTCTCCACACTTCACTGAACTGTGTTGCCAGAGAGCTCTCTGCCAACTGTGCCAGAATTAATCAACGGTTTCTTTCAACAGAAACTTCTCTGTTCTGTCTGTTAAAGAAAGTTTGCCTTTTGAAAAAGAAGTTTTGTTTCAACTTTCGCTTCTTTGTACAAAAATAGTCGTGTTTTTATTTTTTTAATGTCAGTCTTGCACTCAAGCAAATTGCAAATAAATAAATAATAAACGGAGTTCAACGGTTAAATCTGAGGGAATAAGACGAAAATTAGAGACGCGGATTCTTCGTTTTTGTTAAACCTTGCAGGTGAGCGCTATAAATTTAGGTTGTTGTCGGGTCACGATGGCAAAATTCTTTTTTTTTTCCTCTTAAAAGACTGAAAGAAAAGTCAAGAAAGAACTGCAGGGCAGATGGAAAATGTGTGTATGTTCCAGTCAACTCCATGTGCAACCATTATACCAACACTTTTGATTACCATCCCTTATCAAGATGGGCTTCAAAAGAGGGGAAATGAAAATGCAGCGTTGGTGCCGATTGGCTCAATGACGTGAATCATGAACTGGACTGACCTCTCCTTTTATTCACAATGTCTGTCTTTATCTCTCTTTCCCTCTCTCTCCATCCATCTCCGCCCGGACTGTTGCAGGGCTAGTACCATGAATAATGCGGGCTTCTTCTTCTTCTTTTTTGTTCAGCTTTTTGCATGCTGTCGTTTAGCCTTTGGCCCCTTAGCAGAGCGCTAGTCTATTTTTGGAGCTTGGGCCGTGGCAGGAGGAGCCAGAGATGAAGGAGTTGGAGTGGATGAGGGAGGGAGGGAGACGGCGTTTAGGTCCAATATGGCCTTCCCAGCACATCCACAGCATCTAACGCCTCGGGGTAGAGAAATGATTGGCTCAGAGTGTCTGGGTAAACACAGACTCCTGCACAGATAATGGTGCCAAATGCCGAATGCAATGAACATGTATGCCTTCACGTTCAGGAAGCTATTTGTTCATCTTGTAGCAAAATAAATCTCTTAATCTTATTACGATGTTGATTTTGGGTGCTGATCTGTACATCCCTTCAAATATTTTGTGTTTTATATTAAGTCTCGAGTCAAAAACAAACTTAGACTGAAGTGGAGCGGCACACTGACAGTTGTGGCGTGGTAAGGAACACAACTCAAGCTGGAGTCTGTCTTCTCATGCTGTTTTCTGTCTGTATTTGATCACGTAATATCACGACTTAAAATTAGCGCCCTTCTCTTGCTTTCGGCTTTGTGCAGCTTACCTAAATAGCACGGCAGCATAGAAGTCTTTATCTTGACTTTGTCTTGGCGTTAAAAAATGTGAAATTGATTTGTAGTTTTTTGCCTCTTTCCCCTCAGCTCCAACCTGGCCTGCACCGGTGGCGGCGGTGAGCCAGCCCAGTCTCCTGTCCCACACCTACGCCCTCCCTCAGCCGCCTTCTTTCAACCACAGCGTGACCGCGCAGTCTCCCATCATAGGAGTGACCCCATCCATCCAGGCGCCGGTGCCCCCGCAACACCCCCTCATGACCGCCCACTTCCAGCTGACGCCGCAGTCGACCCAGCAGCCGCCCTCTATGGTGCTGAGCATGCCCAGCCAGCCTCCGTACGCCTCAGCCCAGCCGACGGTCACACCATCCGCCCTCACTGCCCAGGCCAACCCGGTGGTTCATCCAAACGCTCACAGCATGATTGGCAACGGCCACTTAACCTCTCACCCCAGCCTCATCCAGCCCCACACCCTGCCTCTCACCAACGGACAGGCGGCGGCGGCAGCAGCAGCAGCGCATGGCCAGCAGACGGCTGCCGACAATCAGGACGGTCCCAACGGGCTGCAAATGCTGCGGACGGTTGGGAGCGGGAAGTACGAGTTCAGCGACCCCGGACATCCCAAAGGTAAGCAAGGGCACTGTAAAAACTCTAAAGACGATCTTTTCTTTATGTTTTTTAAAAAAGATTATAAATCCCTTTCTAAAACTTTGAAAGAGTACATCAAAGCAGATTTGTTTGGTCGCTCAGACGAATCCAAGCTAGGAAGGTGGTATTTGGTATTAAATCGGCGTACTCTGGGCTCTCTGCTCCTCGTGACCTCCTGTTATTGTGTGGTGGCGCTGGAATGAAATGCCTAGGCCTCTGCCCTCGGTCTGTATGCCCGGGCTGTTTCAGATGCCAGCAGTCATAAACAAAGCTGCAAACACTCAAGCGAGAGTTGTTACCAGAGCCAGTTCACTTCAAAGCTGATCCAAGGTCACCGAGAACATGGAAGCACCTCAAGCCAGCAGAGAGATCGGTGCTTCCCCCCAAAAATATATAGATATATATCCTGCAAGAAGGCCCTTTACTGTTATTCTTTGCAAAGTAGAAGGTATCTCTGCTCTAAAACATCAGCATCTGTAGATTTGTGCTCTTCCAAGTGTGTCGGGTTAATCTTTCTCACTGCTCCTAGCTGCACTGCAGAAGAGTCCTGCTAAACACGAGGCAGGAAGAGCTTTCAGTCCCTGCCCTCACATCTCCCTAGAAATCTTTTGAAGCCTTGTTGACTTACGCTGTGTTTGTGAAGGTGCTTCACAGCTCCAGCTCGTGCCTGAGACTGCACGCCATAAATTGGTGTTTGCTTTAACCTTGGAGTTTATGACGCAGGGCGCTAGAAACAGATGTTCGCAATTCCCCGACCAATTTTCACATTTAATGAAGCTTTTAATTTAGGTTTAGATTGTTTTCTTTTTCCTGACTCATTTTGATCAATAAAATGTGTGCAAATGAACTTGTAGATTGCAAAAAAGCAATTATTTTGGGGGCTGCCTGTGATACATCGAAATGAGACTGCAGGTAGAATTGGAAATGGATAATTAGATGGGCTCGTTTGCTTGGTCCGGTCTCTATCGAATAAGAGCTTTTTAGCTTCTGCCGTGTTGAATAGACTGTCTCGATCCATTAAGCATCCACATGTCAAAATGGAGTCTTCTAACAGGCCAAAGAAGCTTAATTTTTTGGCAATTATAGTGTTCATACTGATCAGTTTTACAGGAAGGAAATGTGCTGCGAGGCTTTTTTGTTTAACCCAGCTGTGGAAGCACACACTGTTCCTGTGATTCAAGTAATGATAAAGTTACTGTAATATATTCAGTTTGTGTGGGAACAGTTTTTGTCAGCTCCTCTGTTTCAAAGACAAAAGAGAAACATCCCAGTGTCAATTTGCAGACATCATACACTTTAAATCCTGTGCGGGCCTCTGTGAAGGTCAAACTGTAAATTGAGGCACTTGAATCTCACATCTCCTCAAGCATTTTGTCTGCTTTTTTTTTTAAGCTCCTGCCTGGCACCGAATAGATATTAGTAAGCATGTCATTGTGGTAATGTCACAAGGACAGTGGAAATAGGTAAAGCGTTGAGCACCAGTAAATTAGCAGCCGTGACGTCTCTTCAGCAGACTCTCTCGGCTGACGAGGGCACTTCACTTCGCTTCTGTAATCCCAACAATGCCATCCCAACCACTCAGCGCCCACTGCGGCTGATCTGTCTTTTTGATTATCTCTATCTGCCACTTCCCCTGTCCCTTTTCGTTCCCCTCCCTCCTTTTAGCATGCTTGAGAAGTCTCAAATTCCAGCCGCTCGCAGGTTTTGGGCTTTTCGTCAATTAACACCACGTATTAGCGTGGCAAGGACACCCACTGTCCTGCTGTAGCGGCATACTGTTAAAATATGGAGGGAAAACTCTCGTGACCTCCGTTCTGGCTTTCTTCTGTTGCAATTATCGAGGACCTGCTGTTAGCATTTTCTGCTTAGGCGGAACACAAAATAGTAAATTAAGTAGTTTGTGGGAATCAAGGAAAGCAGCTTCAGGTTGGTATTCGGCAACTCTAATGG
This sequence comes from Copadichromis virginalis, assembly GCF_057382275.1. Taxonomy (NCBI): domain Eukaryota; kingdom Metazoa; phylum Chordata; class Actinopteri; order Cichliformes; family Cichlidae; genus Copadichromis; species Copadichromis virginalis. Next base: position 3,985,973 of record NC_140632.1, on the reverse strand, counting down.
CTGTGGAAAGGATAAGAGTCACGCGTGTGTGCACGGCTATCAGCTTCTGCCCTGATTCCAGGGAAGGAAATGGTTCTTAAACACACGCCTCCTTTTCCAGAAAAGCTGGGATGCTGTGTGAAGTTGAATTAAAACACAATGCAGTCATTTGCAAACCCTAAAAAGGGAACTTTAGATATACAGCATGCATCCAAGAGAAGCATCCGGGGTAATAAGGCTATATTTTTTAAAGCTCACATTGATATAGAAGTATGACTCAATATGAAGTTTTGCATACAAAACACAAATGCTCAAGGTGTCCCCCTCCAGACGCCCGGCATGTGTCCATACTATAGTCAAAGTTGTTGTGGGCAGATCGATCCAAATATTAACAGCAATCAGTATTAACGCTGGTATCGGCATCAGATCATTACTTGCACGATAGGACTGATACTTTGTTCCTGTAAGTATCTGATAAGCGTGTGTTCACTGTGACAGTCCTTTTTTTTTTTTTTTAAAAATACTCAAGTATGACAATTTTAGTAAAGGAAGTTGAACCAAACTCCTATAGATAGATACTTTATCCCACAAGGGAAACTTTTGTGTTACAGCAACATGACAAAGAGTAAAAAATAGTACAGTCACAACACAGTGACCCAGTTAAACAAAAGTGCCACAGGCACCCGGTAAGTGGCTTATGCTATTAGGGAGTGCAGGAATTTATACATTTACAGCAGTGATAACAAAACAAAAGTAAAAATGAAGTTAGTTAAAAACAGTAAAAGCAAGACTCTTGTGTAAGAGAGGAGTGCAAATGGCATTAGGAAATATTATGTCCACTATAAATGTATGAAAAACAGCTGCATGAAGGTAAAATACAAAATGTGTGTGGGATCCTATGTCTGACAGGTGTGCTCACCTGTCACAGAATAAAGGGTTATTATACAGCTTCATAGAGAACGTTAGCAATGAAAACCTGAAGCGTTCTTTAAGAGACGGACACATTTACAGTCAAGGTTTCCAAAAGAAAAGCCAGTTTCAAAATACGTGAAAATCTGAAACGTGTTTTGCTGTGTTAGCTCATTATTGTGGACAGTCAGAATCACAGTGACTGAGTGATCATTAAAATGTGTTCAGAATTTTCAAGCTAATGATTAGACCAAAAATATTTATCACGATATACATTTGAAAATTTGCGATAACGATATAACTGACGATATAATTGACACTAGACAAAATACTTTACAACTCCACAACTTTATTAGTGCAAAAAACCCCATCAGTGTATTTTCACTTAAACAAGCAGCTGTTTTTTATGTGCATTAAAGTTATATAAAAATGTAACAGTGCAAATTCCTCGCAGACAGTTTAACCAAAAGGCATTTCAAGTGGAAATTGGCTGACGTATCCTCAGCATAACCATGTATAATATCCACAAAACTTAAAAAGAGGTTATACACACACAATACGGTAATGTTATGTTGAAGCACAGTACGTATCACTCCGCGAGGCTCCGCCTACGATAGCTTTAATGCTTCGACAATCCATCAAGCGGTGCAGCTTCGTAGCTTAGCAAAGTCGTACTAAAACATTTGACAGATTTTCGAGCGCCGTGCACATAAAATCGTTTCCAGGTCAGTAAACACAACCAGAATTCATACATAAGGCACACGGGATTATAAGGGGCTCTGTCAATTTTCAGAAAAATCAAAGGATTGATTTTAAGTGTGCCGTATTTTCCAAACAACACGGTAATAACGACGGCCCGCTAGCACGCACTACCAAAAATAGTGCTTTGTTGTGTACCTGACGGACGAAAGCTAAACCAGTTCCACACCACTGAAGTTGCAGCATTTTTACAAACCAATTCTGCTTCATCGGTTTCATTCAACGATCCACTTTCGCCCTTCTCCTTCTGCGTCGTCGCCATGTGCGTATGTAAACATAGGCACTGCGCATGCGCTTTTAACCCATATTCTATCGCGATATTTCATTTTCCTATCGTTGCCCAAAATTACACCGGTATTACCGTGAACGGTATGATATAGCCCAGCCCTACTAATGATGATCTCATAAATCATAATTCACTGTTTCTGCCCACTTTAGCTTAAAAGTTTGGGTACTGGGATCAGCAGTACTGGCCCTGTATTTACTTGGTATGGGATCGATACCAAAACATGTTGCCCTAAATCCTGCAAGTATCCTTTAGCCTCGGTAACTTCCACCACCGAGGCTAAAGGAACCAGAACCAGCTCTTCTCTGATAACAACCTTCTTCTTTAGGCTGGAGGATGCCACATCTATAATTTATAAAGCAAATAAAACATTATTTCTGTTTTTATTTTTTCTTGTGACATTTTAGCTCGCATGTGTTTACTGATAATGTTTTTGGAGGTTTTCCACCATGCAGTGATCCCTTCTATAGCCTCATGTCTGTTTTTTTTTCTTGTTGTTTTTTTAAATGTTGTACTGGACAAATTTAAAAAGAAATTCTCTGCTTCAACATTTGAATTGCAGATTATGACACTGCAGCTTTATTTAGATTTCAAAAAGCATCCCAGCATTTTTGGAAATGGTTGTAGAAAACCGCCGCAAATGTCAAAGCGTTCACTTCAATGAAATAATGCCACTTTCCCAAATTTACACATGGTCTTTACTTACTTTGTATTTTTTAAAAATGAATATTTATGACATTTATTAGAACTAACACACAACAAGTATGCTAATTCACTCATATTTGTTAAAGATCGTGGTAAAAATTTCAGCAAAGGAATTATAAATGAGGTTTGCTGTTTGCCTGACACGCGCAGAATTTGCTTTCCTTTCAGATGTTCAAAGAGTAATGTCATGCAAGCAAAGCACGCGTCAGCCTGGGGAATATGTCCATTCTCATATTGAGAAACCATGCTGTGATCTGTGGTCCGATCCCCAGCTCAGCGTCTCACGTCTGCAGATTTTATAGATGAAATATTGAACACCCAGTTGAAATAGTAAAGCCACTACTTAAAAAGACTGCGTTGCTCTATTTTAAAGAAGTTTAAGCCTCCAGACACAATGCTGGTAAGCACTGATGTGCAGAAAAGGTTTTGTGGCTTTTTGATGGCAAAGGCCTGGATTGTGGAGGAGCTGACAGAGCTCTTCCTCCTTAATCCAGCTCCACAACAGGCCTTATGTGCATGTGTGTGCGTGCGCGTGTGTGAATACGCACGTGCCCAACTTCTTGGGCGTGACTGCGTGCATGTTTTGTCAGATGTCAGCCTCACAGCCTTAAAGCCAAACACTCCAGTGACAGAAATCACACTCTGTGTTTGATTTGGCTTTGCCTTCAAAGCGAGCAATTTGTCTTCGCTCTGCATCAGTGGGCACATCAACAACTGTCTTCCCCTCTCTCTCCCTCTGCTCCTATGTGTGTGCGTGTCTGCGCGTTAGTCTGCATTTCTGTTTACAGTACGGAGCATACGTGGACGTGACGTACGCTTGTCTTTTTGTGTGTGTGCGGCTGAAGATCCACACAGCGCGTCGCGGCGGCAGCTTTAACTACATCACCTACTGAGATATGCCAGTCACCGGGTTATGATCGGCCTTACCTGGTTTCTGCATCCACAGCAGGGCTTTTTCATAATACCTGCCTGTCATAGCGTACGAATCAAACTCCACACCTTCTTGCCAGTTGTTAATTTCCTTCACACCACCCTCTCCTCGCTTCTTTTTTTCCCTGTCTCCTCTTTGTTTCCCTCAAGTGTGGATTTTATCACAATTGTACCAGAATCTCGCACGGCTTCTCCGCTTTTAATAATCTGTCAACATCTGCATCTTGAGCCTCAGCAGTCACAACTGTTAAGGAAATTTTCTGAAGTGCAGGAATCGGGAGTGACTGACATTATTTATAAAGATAGTAATAAAAAAAAAAGGAAGAAAATCGGCACACGGAAGGAGGTGAAAGTAAAAAGAGATGCATACAGGAGAGAGAAAGAGAGCGAGTGAGCATGAGGGAGATGCTGGGAGTGGAGTCAGTGTGTGTCTATTGACCAAGTCATTAAAATCGATGGCTGCCCTGATGAATATCAGCCTGGAAAAGCTAGTGCAGAGCTCAGCAGGGATGAACCCGCTCACTGCAAATGTGATTGAGCACCATTTAGAGGCAACTCGTGACTTAAAAAAGAAAAACACATTAATATCAAACAGGAAGCCGTTAGTTCTGAGCCCTGTGTTCAGTGACGTTGTCACTGTTACCCGTGACGACCACTCGAATCATGTGTTTCATGGTGCTTTTTTTGTAGCTTAACAAATGCAGAGACAGCTGTTGGGAGCCGTGTTGCGGTCGCGCGGCGCTCTGTCGCTTTTGAAAATATGCTGTTATTGTGGGTAAATGGCTAATGGTAGTGAGCCCACGAAGCACGGTTGCCATATGTGTTTGGGGGCTTTAGCAGAGATTGAAGATCTCACTGAGTGTGCCCTGTATACCGTACACCTCTTTTGTGATGTCAAACATCATTTTAACCTTCCTTCCGCCTCACCAGGCCTTTACATGCACATATGCACGCGAGGGCGTAGCGCAAACAGCTGTAAGTCAGCCTCCTCCACCGTCTCTCGCACACAATCGGCAGGACCCCGGCCTCTTCTCTGCCCAGGAAGTTCATCTTCCAGTCAGCTCACATCAAGCGTAATCTGGGGACCTAGCCGCTCTGGAACTGCTAGTGAATGCAATTAAGATGTCTTGTTGAGTTAAGATCAGAGTTTTACTTTGCTACAGCACGATTGGCCCAGCCTCACAACCGGGGCAGACCCATCTTTCCTCTCGTGTGACCATTTCATCTCCCTTATCTGCCTTATTCATACCAAGGGCAGAGTAAGATTTTAATTACGTGTTCGCCTTTGTTTACTTTTGGTCTGAGCATATTGGCACTGCAGCATTACTGTCCACTTGCATATTGGTTCTCTGGCACATTATTGCTGCAATATTGCCACTAAGTAAGGACGTTACAGATCGCCGTATTAGCAAGATAGCGACTGTTTACAAGTCCGGGTTGTGCATGCTGCTGCTGTTTATTCAGGGGAAATAAGTTCCTTGGTTTCCTTAGGCCTTCCCAGGACTCCCAGAAGGTTAGATCCAACCTGACATCCTGTTGTAGCGCTTGATTTGACTTTTTACTGGCTTCTAATGTCAGTGGATGCAATAAAGATGTGTCAGGATCTGTTCACGTGACTGCTCGTCATATTTGTCCACTCGTCTTTGCTCCGTTTACGCAGTAGACTTGAAGCTTTCAGTATTTGCAGCGATGCATAAATATTTATTTTGAATCAACCGCAAGAACGTACTCCTATCACGACAGACCGCTCAAACCAGTTATTAAAAACACAGCCAGTTTGTGATAGCCGCACCGAGACCATTAATCATAGCGAGCACATTAATTAAACCCTCCCCTCTCCTTTCTCCCCCTGTTTTTCTCCGTCTCGATCTCTCTTTCGTTCGCTGAGGTTCTCCACCCTTACCCGCTAGAAATTCCTGCAAAAAGCGCAACTTTCTCCGAGACAAATATAATGCAAGAGTTGTGGTTTTCGTTAAGATTTCATTTCCCGTTTGCTGACTCAGATCATCGTCCGTGCAACAGTAGCAATTTAATTAAAATCACCGTTGGTGGTGTTGTGCTGGACCGATTATCTTAAAGCTATCCACATCAGGATTAGCTAAAGCAGAACCGGAGTTATTGTGATTCCAAAACAGGCCTAGCTTGGAATATATAATGAATTTGAAAGCTCCTCCTTCTCTTTTTCATGGCATTCCTTAAGTTGAGGTAGCTCTGCTGGAAACTAGAAATGTTCCAAATTATTAATGAGAGAGGAAATTATTCCAGTCACTCTAGGCACATTGTGTGCAGTTATTTCTTTTAAATGAATACATGCAATGCTATGGTGATATGCTTAAAATTAACCTTGGCTCACGAGTCCATATGGGGGCCACGTATTAATGATATTGACTCAAACATCTCATTTTGGAACGCCAGGGGAGTTCTGGAGACCCCTCCTCGTGTGTGCCTGGCAGCAGCCTGATGCTGTCTCTTTAACTTTGCTAAGGATGACATCCATTGAGCTGTCTTAACTGTTTCTAGTACAGCTCCAGCTCTCAGGAGGGAGCCAAAAGAAGAAAAAGGAGGAGAGGAAGCACGAGGTGAGCGGCGGCAGTGTGTCATAAGCGGCTGGAAGCGAACCTGCTCGCCCTCCTTCTTCCTCTTCCCTCGTTATCGTATTTTAAAGGAGAGATGCCCCGCCAGGCTCTCCATACATTATATCCCCCCACAGTTAATATAGGGACAGTAGATAGCTCATTAAGATTGATCATTCCTCGTCCACCTACTCCATACAGAACGTAACACCAGCTTCATTAATCACAGGGATTTCGAGATAAAGCTCGGCGGCGGTGCATTGGCGGGACCCGAAGCCTGACAAACCTGGCTGCTACATGCATAATCACAGGCACAGTGCAGCCAAGGAGCCGTCGCCCAGCTCCGTACCACAGTTAGAGGGGGGGGACACCGTATCTACACCTTCCTCTTTTCCTCTGTTCTCTCCTCAACCACCTCAGCTCCTCCCCCTCCCCTCCCACACGGCGTCTTCGTTGCAAATGTCTGTTTCTTTCACTCGGCTCCATTTCCACTCCTGAACACACCCCTCTCACCATGCTGTTGTCTCCCAGTATCATCCCCTGGGTCTCCCACTGCCCTAACATCCTCCTCCTCATATCCTCTTATAGCCTACCCCCCCATCCCAACTCCTTTTTTTCATCAGTTTTCCTCCCTCTCATCTTCCAGCTATTTTGTACCTGTTCTGCGATTTTTCCACTTCCCTCTGTTCTTTGCTTACTCCTCTTACGTTCGATTTGTTAGCCATTTCTCTAATGGCCTTGTTTTATTTTATTTATTTATTTTATCCCAGTAATGCCTCAGTTAGCAAAGCAGCAGAGGACAATTTAAGAGAAGAAGGGATTAAAGAGGAGAGAGCGCAGAGGGGGGAAAAAGCCCAGTAAGCCCAGATTGCTCATTTGCCTCTGACAGCTGGACCGAGTGTCACATGGCTGTTTTCATCTCAAACGCCCAATCAAACTGTCTCTTTCGCCTTATTAGATCAACAAAAAACTTTTGCTTTTGCTCAGAGCCTCAGACGGCTAGTTAAGCACTTTATGTTTCATTTGATGTCTTTATAGATCTTCATGTAAATCATCTAATGCAGCTCGAGGTTAGCACGTAGCTCGTCTGTCAAAGAGGCGAGGGCACGAAAAACTAAAAGCTAAAAGAGGTTTGTGTCCACGCTCTCAAAGACTGTTGTTGTAATCCTGTGCTGATAAATAACCTGAAAATGAACTTAAAAACGTTATGTTTATTCATTATTTAAAATTAAAGGACTTTCAAAAATGTCATATTGTTTATATGACTTTCCTTAACTTGCAACGAACTACAAAATAATATAAAATACCATTAAGTGGAACAGCTGCAAAAAATGCTGAGTGACAGGGTCGTATCCTTGAATCAGAAATCGTCAGTGACTGAATTGAAAAAAATGCCTTTGAATGTTTTTGACACGGCCTCTTTTTTTTTGTCCCCTGTTTATTTACACTGAGCCTGAAGCTTGTTTTTTTCTAGAGAATTGAAATGCTTGTTGCTTTTGCTTGTTACTCTTCAACAGAAGTGAAATCATTCTGCGTAATTAAAAGTAAGAATACAACAACAGAGAGGGGAAAAAAGCACAAATAAATTATCCGAATACAGTTTTGTGATTATTTGCATTTCTGTACAGTTCGTGTTGTAACTAAAGTGCTGGAGGAAAAAAGTCCTTGCAAGCAGAGAGGCAACCATTTAAATTAATGGTTGAATGGTTAGAATCCTGTAAATAAACAAGCTGTTCAAATTTGTATGCATTATGTATGTAAATTAACACTGAAAAAGCTTAGCCCAAACAGAATGGATAAATGGCTAAAAGAAAAGCTTAAAATAAAAAATTGTTGTTGAAACATTTTTTTCTATTGTTTTAAATAAGATACAGTTGGTAGTCACGTATACGTCTGTTCCGTTAATTAGCTATAAATCCAAAGAGGCAAAACAAGGATAGGATAGCGTAGGGGGTCGGCAATATTCGAACAAAAACATTTTATGAGTGGTTTTCTTTATTTTACTAAAGATCATTTGTATGGAGCTTTTTAAGTATAAATAGTCTGTCACCATCAATGACGTGTGGAAATAATGAAAATCTTTACCATATATGACTACTCTGCAGTGGGCTGTTTATTATTATTTGATATTTAACTTTGCATTTATGAAATTATTAAACAAATAAAAATATGTTTGTTTTATTAACATCAAAATTGAGCAACTGTGCAGTAGAGGAAAGAAATCTATTAGTGTGCTCACGCCGACTTTGAATGAGTTGCTGTAAAGCTCTACAGCCCACTTTGGGTGCTACCTGCGTTTGTGCAAATAAATTGAAATAAAAGTCGAATACTTTTATAAGAAATATTAGGACTAGCAATCTTAATAGCAAAAAAAAAATGTTTTCCTTTATTAAAAAGCCAATTTTCAGTTAAATTCAGACTGAAGTCCAACAGCAGGTAAAGGATGCTGGTAAACCAGCCACGCTGGTAGTGAAAGCAAACGAATCAATCCACGTGCTGTTAAATTCTCTATTTTCAACAGTTCCTTTTACTTTAGTGTGTGAATGGGTGGATGACTGGATATGTAAAGCGCTTTGAGGTCCTTAGGGACTAGTAAAGCGCTATATAAATACAGGCCTTTTACCATTTAGTTCATGGTTACAGGGACTCAAAGGCGTTTATGTGTATTCATCCTTATTAAGCATCGCTGTTTAAATTTGATTTGATTTATTGAGGCTCAGGTTCCAACACATATTTTAGTTATTGATTTTTTTTTTTTAATTCAGTGTGTAATTTACACAATTTCTCAATTGTAAAACGTAACGAGGAATTTAAAGCAATAAGAACGAACACGTAAAATTTATAATAATTGGTTCAGGTTTTTTGTTTGTTGTTATTTGGTCAAAGTCACGTGAAGCCCCCGCAGGTTCAAAATCCCCAAGTTATTGGAAAAATCACTTCATTGTAAATACTTAGAGACATTTACTCTGTTCATTTAAACCTACAGGCAGCTCTGAATCAACACTTAATCTAACAATTTGGACAGTGAGAGGATTGTGGGAGATAACCCAGGCAGCCATTGGCACAACACACTCACAGTTGTACAGCAAATTTATAGTTATTAATTTATTTTTTAAGAAAGAATTAGGAGGCCAGTTTCAGGCTTGTTTGGAAACTTGTCATATGTACTTGTAGGCTTCATTTCAGGCTTTAGAACATGCACATGCACTGCCTGGGTTTGTGAAGAAGTGTGACACTCTGTTCCTCTAAGCTGTACCATCACGCATTGAGTATTCAGGAGAGGTTTCAAACTTGAACAGTGCCATTTACCAGCTTGAAACTTTCACTGCCCTTGGTTATGGGGGAAGCACATTAATTTGTGTGTAAAGCAGAGCCAACCCGAGTGAGGGTTACACCCTCAAATGGGCTTGAATATCAAGCGCCTCGTATCGCAGGCTTACGTGACGTGACGGGATTAATTGGCAAAAGTCAAATGCTGATGCGTTATCCCGCACATCAGCCTTCAAATAGGCGGTAATACATTATCAATGAGGCCGAGTGTAAACACAGCAGATGTTACCAGGAAGCTAGTCAATAACGGATGTTTCTCTCTAATGAGAAGGCGTAATTGCAACGGGGACGAACTCCAGAAACAGCGGCAGATGCGCTGCAACATCTCAGCAAAGAGAAATAAATAAAAGGAAAGGAATCCAGAAGAAGTTCAGCAGCATTAGCCTGCTAATGTTCACCGTGTGCTCCGTTATCTGAGCGGGGAGTCGAAGTTTTTTCCTTACCCAGAAACTTTTAAATGGGCTAGATAATGCATGCGGGGCATCTAATAAATACTAATGACAAGACCAGACATTAGCAAGAATGGCTCCCCTCTCCAAGTCATTATTCAAAAGAGTTAGCAGCAGTCTTAGCATGTAAAGATAAATAATTTGTCTGTGTCTTAGACAAACGATAATGGCCTGCATTGCAATCAAGGGATCTTTGTAGGCTAGTGGGGCTCTGTGTAAGCTTGATAGCCTTCTTTAGCAGTAAGATCGAACACTGTGAGATGCCGCAGCCGCAGCGCGACATTCCCTTATTAGGTCTACCGAATGTTTTTTTTATTTATTTATTTTTTCCCAGAGGCTGCAGCTCTGAGTTATAGTGTCGATTATTATCATTATTCTACTACAGTGCAGTCTGTGTGCCCGCTCGCAGATACAGCCACTTTTGTCTTATGCAATGCAACTTTCTAGAATGTAGGATTAAAACCATTTTTTTTTAAAGTGTTGCTTTAGAGATTTAAAGTTAGATTACAACTTTACAAGGGCACACCAGCCATACATACTGTAAGCATTCAAGCATGCTGGACACAATCAGAATTTGTGGGGCATTCCAGTCACCTCACAGATTTGTTTTCAATCCCCGGAGAGACAGCAGGTGAAAGGAGGGAGGTGGAAACAGAAAGGGTGGGTGGGGTGGAAGAAAAAAAATCTGATGAAATGCGAAGATTACTCGCCTGACTCCACTGTAGGCTGCAGAGGCTCATCCCAGGCGTGCAGTCTGCCGAGAAGACTCCCACATACAACCTAACCCCGCCACTAACCTTTCTGCTTGGACTGCTATGACTTTCACAAAGTTACCCAGTAAACACACATCTTCTGTCTTCAGGGGGAGATGTGACATTTATCTTAAGCTGCACTGGTGGCGTGGGATTTTTTTTTCCTCGTGTTTGTGTGGTTATACTTACTGTCCTGCTGTTTCAGAGGCAACCTGCAAGGAATGTAGCCCAAAGAGGAAAGTAACACCCATGCACAAAGCTTGTAAAGAAGGCCCACGAGCCAAACTCATAAACAAGAGCAAGGTGCGAGACGAGCCGGGACTCTGTCACGCATACGCTGGCATCTGTGCTCAGCCGGCGGAGCCTGCTGGGTCCGGGCTGCAGTCGGGCCAGTGGAGGAGAACTTTAAACTTTTAACGAGTGCTTAAGTGGAGTTTGCACTTTATATAGCGTTTGTACTTCTATATCTGTACTCGGAAAAACGTGAAACAACTTCGCAGCTATTCTTCTAGGGAGCATTTAAAGTGCAGTCATACTATTTTATTTCCCCAATGGCTCCGATTGGCTGCCTTTGAAGGAGTTCTTCATCCAGAACTTTGCACTTGTATTGCTGTTATTAGGCCTTACTGTCAAGGCAGCTGAACTTTGGGGTAAAACCTCAGCAACAGTCATTCAACTCGAGCGACGCAATCTTAGTTAGCTTACATCTCGAGGCTGAAAATGTGTAAATAAGGTGAGTAGCTCAGGTTTTGTCATTGACATATTGGGAGATCCCCTAAAATAGTTTTTTATAGTCGCTCTGTTAGAGAGCTCGAGTTGCTTTATGCTACATTCATCTCGCAGGTGCAATACAAGAAAATAAAGTAAGAGACTGAAGAAAGCATTTGAGTGATGAAACGTTTCTTCCACTTACACACTGCTGCATCAAGGTGAACAGGATCAGGTTTTTGGGATTTTATTTCTTAGATTATTGAGAATGCATTTGACAAGACGGAGTGTAGATTTATGTCTATGGTGCAGAATCGGCCTGGCATAGACTCCAGTTTGGCCCACTGGTCGGCTGCTTTGGACTTTAAACTGTATTTTCATGAATTTTCCTGCTTTTCCTGCTGATGAAGACATCCCCCATGGTCATTCATTACATACGACTAATTAAGCAATAGATTAAAAATGAATTTATTACTGAAATTTTTGCTTCTATGAAAAGCAGATTTTCTGTGAGTTTAACAAAAATGTTCCATTTTATAATTACAGGACAGTCTGGGCAAGGAGCTGTAATTTTATATATTTATTTCTTGCAGTTTAAGCCCAAAGAGTCATTTCATTTATTGCAGCAGCATTTATTTGTATCATGTACAAAAACATACTGCTGACATTGCACCTTTTTCTTATGCTATGGGATCTCAGGGATTGAGTGTAGAGTTAAAACTTAGGGGAGTTTCGCTGCTCCGGCCCACTTAAGACCAAAGTACTCTGTTCGTGGTCGATGATGTGAAATGAGTTTAACGTCCCCGTCCTTTGTCTTCACCTTGGCTCTGTTTGAATTGACCACTGTTTCACTGATGGTTAATTTATGCCACTGTAGTTGCAAAGGTTATTGTGGTTAACTAAAACAAATGTTGTAATTAAAACTACAACATTTAAATAAAGAGTGATAACACATACTGTATTTACATGCTTCAGGTGAACCCTGTCTACCTACAAAAACATTGAGATATGTCACTTCAGCTGATTTTGAATTAGCCTTGTAAAGCTTTCCAGTACATCAAAGTAACTCTGACTAAAAGCACCATTGCTGTTACAGCCTGTGTGCAGCTACATCATAAATAACCTATTAAGCAACATGTCACTCATATTTACAGTTTATACTGAGCAACCCAAGTGTCTCGAATGTTGTTCCAGACTGCATTTAAAAGTATATGTCTGTGTTTATGTAGTCATGCTGCTGGGACCGAGGAGACACCGCACGGCTTAGACAACCGAGGAGTGTTACGCTCACCAGACACTCTAATCGGGAAAGAAAATCACATTAGTGCCATATCTGATGCCTCTTATTTTATCCTCAGACAGACTGCAATGCATGATGGTCCATGGATGCAGTGTAAAGCTTCTATATGCTATTCCTCGGTGTGCCATGGGATGATTTTGTAGTGCGCTATACTGGATGAAACTTGCAGAAGAGATTTCAGACAGATACACAAAAGGGCTGACTCGTCACACAGTGCACTATCTATAGTGAATAAGTGGGCAATCCAAACACAGCCCTGGATTGTCACTGTAATGGCGCTGACATATTCAACTTCCACACAGCACACCTTGTTGGTAATGCCTCTGTAATCACCGGCTGTGCTCCCTTCAATCATTACCTGTTAAAGTGCTCAATAAACTGCACTGAGAAAGAGTGTTCATGTATGGGGTATTTTTTTAGTTTTAGGTGGCTCTGCACTGACTTTTAAAAGACAAAATGGTATATTCTGAATGTTTTCTGCCTGTGGGGATAAAAGTTCCACTCTGGTGAAAACTCAGACTTGAGCTGTTGAAATACTAGAGTGGACAGACTACCTGACTTAGGGCCTGAAGACAAGTTTGGTATTTGTTCGAGTCATGATGTCCTTTAAGGTCAAATCTCATTCTCGGTGAGTGCTTGGAACTTTGGCGATCTAGCAGGAGTGACTAAGAGAAACCTGCATTTATGTGACCAAGTGTGACACGTGCACAACTTGGGGAGGGGGTGGACTCGGATGCTCAGTCAACCCTCTCAAGGTGAAGCACAAATGCAACACGGTTTGCACAGATGCTTCCCGAAAGGTTCCATTCATGCCGATATGCAAATGCTGTGTCCAGATGATTCATTTTACCCAATAAGCCTTGTTTTTTTTTTCTCTCCTACCAAGGTTTATGATTCGGGCTAGATAGGACCCTGGTCCTTGCAGCAATTTCTATAATAATAACTTAGCAATTTAATTAAAAGGAAAGATGGAGAAGTGTTGCACACCCACTCAGCTCTAATCAAATCCCCTCTAAGCATACAGTATGTTATCTACACCAGCCAGCAACTCCTCATAAGCACAACATTCTTATTAGGATTATTCTCTCATGACTTTGTCTCGCCTAAAGTCGAGCAAGTGCGCAGATGTGTATTTGTGCGACTGTAAATCTGCATGCGTGCATCTGCATGCGCAAGGCTGCACGAGGGCCTCTTTGCGTGTTTTGCACAATGACAATGTCATCTGTTACGGCGCGGGTGAATTACTCAACCCCGAGCCGAGTTTGACAATGACGTCCTCCGTAATGCTTAAGCAGTATGCTTGCTAATCTGTGATACAGTCGGATGCAGCGTGCTTTTGCATTTTCACATGCTGCTTTAAAAAACAACAAAACGCCCCTCACGTTGGAATTTTGCCTCTTTGGCATTGTGACAAATAAGCCAAGCCACCATTTCAAGGCTTAAGCTTGGACTGAGCGATAAAAGGTGAGCTTTTATTTAAGCTTACAAGCATGTATTTTCCTAAAGGAATTATTCTCTCTGTTCCCAAAAGTTTTTGGATTTTCTTGCCTTAAGTTTACAGGATCAAGCTGTGGTGTAAATATAAAGGAAAGTGACAAATGTATTGGAAATTGTGACTTCTGAGACCTCTGGGGTTATGAACCTATTGATCCATCCAAATTGTCCATTCAGGGGCTGTTGTTGTGGAAGAGCTTGGCTGGTGCCTCAATATAAATGTAAATACATCTGCTGAGCAAAACAAAAGAGAACAATGCAGAAAGTTTTAACAGAAAGAAATTTTCTCTACACTGAATATATTCAGCTTGTAATCCTGTAACTGTGAATCATCCCCGCTGCACACCTTTGCCTGCTCCCGGAGGGAAAACACAAAAGCACATGCACCTCCTACTATATGGGAACAGTTAATTTAGCTAATTACTTTATAATTATTACTTAATTCACTGATCATCACATCTCATTAGCTCATCTTTTTTCCTCGCTCACTTCGTTATGGACTAGTATTCGTGTTGTATAAGGCATTTTGAGTAAAGCAACGAACGCATCAACCAACCAGCATTCAAGTGATGTCGGAAACACGGGAACCGTCAGTTCGGACTGCTTGAAACACACGGGCGAGGAGTGAAAGTATCAAAGAAATCTCTGCTTTCCTGTGACGTCCATGTTGCTGAGATGTGACATTTATGGCGCGGAGCACGGTTCTACGTCACACTGTCACAGCTGGTGTCCTTCAGGTTCAGCGACGAGTTAAGTCGTGGCAGCACGTTGCCTCCGAGTTGTGCGTGTGTTGGCACGTCAGACTTGCTAAAAATCAAACCAAAGCCTTAGTAGGCTTACTTGGGCCCTCCTTTTTTTTTAAGCTGTCATCAGCTCATCCTATATGTCGAGACTTTTTTAAAATATTGAATCTCCAATGGTACGCTGGGATCGATAAGACAAAGCAGGTGGCAGATGTTGTGATATTTTTCCGTCTGTAAAGTGTTAAATATGAAAAGAGTTTTTCTAAGCATGTATAGTTCAGTGGGCGTTTCATTTCTGTGCTGCTTTCTGGAGAAAGAAAGTATGAAGAAAGCACTTTATTAGAGTTAGGACGGCCTCATTAGCAGGTTGGCACCGCACTGTAAAAAAGGGTATTTGAATTGTAGTTGATTTAATCCAATGTTTTAAATGCTTATCACCCAGCATTTTGCTGGTGATATATCCCTGTAGAGGGATGACACACACACACATGATAAGAAATATAAATCTATGTACATCTTGGATGGTTTTACACCAGCATTGAAGTTATTACACCTGCTTTGTTGTTGTTGTTTCCTCCTCGAGTCTGTGTGGCCTTCGTGTTATCTGACACGACTGTTTGACAGGTATCGACAGAGCCAGTATTACCTCTGTACCACTGCAAGGTCTTCAGACCTGATTTTGGTGGGGATCAAGATTTCTTGCAATTTTAGAACAGATACTGCAGAGGGTCTCTGAGTTTTATTTCAGTAGGAAATGAAAATGCGTACCACGAGGTGATTTGTTTGCTCCTTTTAAAATGATTTCAGCTCTCCTTTGAATTATTTTGGAACATAAGTCATGTCCCAGTTAATCCTGTGGTGCATCTGTTGTCGAGCTCACTCTAGTCTCATTAATTGCAAAGGGGAAGATAGATTTGCTTGCTTTATTCTTCTCATTTACCAAAGTGAAATAGAGAAACTTGTCAGGGCTCCCATTTCAAAATCGACTCTTAAATTCGTCGATTTTCACTCTGATACTAATTTGATGGACTGCTTTTTTAACACCAGGAGTATTCCTGCTAAAAATGTGTGCCCTGTTAACTGATGTTTATATCAGCAGAACCTCCCAGTGGTTCTATTTTCTATTACTATGCATATAGTAAAGTAAATAGCAAGAATAGGCTTAAGCTCACAGCAGAGCAGATATGACCCGATATTGCAAAGCCTGAAGGAAGGAAGGGATATGATGATGATCTCTTGTTTGCTGTCCACAGGATTCTCCTGTGGACAGCAAACAAGAGCACCTTATTAAAAACCAGGGTATGACCGCTTGTCATTTACTGTCCCCCCTCGCCTGGCTAATGAGGAAGCCACTACAGCAGCCAGGACCAGAGACTTTTTTGTGTTTTCACAAACACCAAGAACAAGAAGAGCGTAGCCTGACATCCTGTCACACTGTTACAACAGGCCAGTGGATGCTTCCAGGGCCTGTTGTTTATGTTCTCCCTCTTCTAAGCCTGTACTTGTATTTGCTTCAGCCTAGTTCTGCTGGTGCCAATTGTTTGTTTGCACTTGTGTATTGGACCAGAGGGGATACGTGGAGGTTAGAATATAACGTGCAGGACAGAGCAGCTTTATGCTACTCCAGGTCTTTTTTTGGCTTGTCTATTGTAGAAGGAAACAAAGGCTCAGGCAGCGTCTTTGAGGGGTACAGGTTCCTTTTTTCTGCTGTGATGTCTCCCCCTGGCCCAGTCCAAGCCTGCTAGCAGCAGTGCTGGGACTCCAGCAGTTCAGTTCACCAGATGCAAGCAAGGGAAATAGCAAAGCGGCCTCATCATGGACTATTCTCCAAGGCTATATGGTGCCACTGCTCTCCTACAGGCTGAAATCAGGACAGCTAGAGACTCAAGAGGTCTTGAAGATTTGCTTGAGCTGCTTTGCTGGGAGTAGGTGCAAAAAGTTGAGACGTCTCTGGAAATGAATGTGGCGGTGATTGTTAGAGGTATGTTTAAGAGACTGTTTAAAGAAATAGCTTTTGAAAAAGACCCAAGCTGGATTGGGTTACACATGACATTTGATGGTTTTTATGTATAACTATTTAGTTTGCAGATGGTGTCTTAGTATCATGATGGTGGTGATGAAGTTGTGTATCTGCTAAACACTAAATGAGGCCACTGAGGTTTTGTATTTATTTATTTTGTGATGGTGCTAGAAAAAATTACTTGTTTTTTCTAACACAACAAATTTCTTAAAAATATTCTAGGAATACCAAATTTTTGAATTTGGAAGTATTAAATTTTAAAATAAGAAAACAATATTTTGCCATCTGTTAAACATACTAAT
The DNA here is from genome assembly GCF_057382275.1 of Copadichromis virginalis. NCBI lineage: Eukaryota > Metazoa > Chordata > Actinopteri > Cichliformes > Cichlidae > Copadichromis > Copadichromis virginalis. Next base: position 3,968,734 of record NC_140632.1, on the reverse strand, counting down.
CTGAAATCAAACATTTTTAAATTTTGAACTGTTATTGTTTTTATTGCTGTTATTCTGGTTCGTTCTTAAAACGAGAGAATGAACCAGAAACATTTTGTTTAAACAAATTAATTAATTAATTAAAATTAACATATATGAAGATATATTTACTCACATGTTTGTATTTTACCGATTTAATAAATTTAGACAAACTTTATCACTTTTTATCACAAATATATGTATTTCCTAAAGTGTAAAGCAGTTTTCCTAGATTTAAAAAAAATATTTTTTGAGAATACATTTTATTTTTTATAACCAAATTGATTGTTGGACCATATTAATATCCAATGAACATGATATATTAGCTAGCAGCAGTTATTGAAAGAAAGACCTTTGTTGACTTTTTTAAGAAGGAAAAATGTATTTGAAATATAATATTGTAAAAATGTAATATTTGAACATGAAGATTGAATTTAATACAGATTCTAATTTATTTTACATCCTAATATTTACTTACATTTTCTCTTAGTTTTGCTTAAATTAACACAGGCTGATGCTTTTTCTTAAAAAAATCAACAACAACATGAAAAATTTGATGTATGTTTACATTTTTTAAATTATATATAACCAAAATTTAAATGAGCAAGCTTTGGCTCCACGAAGGGAAAAAATATATATCAGTCTAAGAAAATGTTCTTACAAACAGTGAATCTTTTTGGCTTTTGTACTCGGGTCCTAAAACTTACAATACAGAGATTATAACATCGCCCAACAATTTGTGCTGGCAGTGAACTTTTGACCATCACTCTACCTTTAAATGTTGTGTGTAGGTGTATTTAATTTGTGCAGTCACAAAGACTGAAAAGTGTTTACTCTGTCAAAGTCAGAGAGGAAAACAGCTTTTATTTCTCCCCTAAATATTACATGTTGCACTGCAGTGGTTTGGAGTATGTCACAAAAACGCACCAATCCATGAACACACAATTAATATCAGATCGTTTATTCGCTTTCCTTTTCATTCTTAATTACCCCGTTTCTTAATTCCCCCTGACACTGTCGTTGTGTTTATTGGAGGGTTGCAGGGATTCTGTTCTCTTCGATGGTGAGACATTTTTGATGGAGCCAAAAACTGTGAAAGCTTTTTGCTTGGAAAGAGCTTCTTTGTGTGCTTATGAACCGTGTACTTGGCCCACTGTTCTTATTCTGCTGTGTGTCTCTCTTTGAAATGAAATTTCTCAAACATCCCTACTTATCAAAAGGCTTTTGTACAAGGAAGCCCATTTTGATCAGACTTCCTCATTCCAATCTACTTCAGTCCTTTGTGTGTGTGTGTGTGTGTGTGTGTGTGTGTGTGTGTGTGTGTGTGTGTGTGTGTGTGTGTGTGTGTGTGTGTGTGTGTGTGTGTGTGTGTGTGTGTGTGTGTTGCTTTACTTTATCCTGCAAATCAGTTTTGATTTAAAATTCTTATGGAGGTTAAATAGATTTTTTTTGCAGTTATTTGTCACTATAACCGATTTAATATTTTTTCCCAAAAGGTAGTCATTAAATTATGTTTCTACCTTGAAAGCACTTTGATATAAATTCTTTAATTTTATATTGGTTACATTATTTATGTTGGTTATTTTTAATGCGGTTGGTTTATCAAAATAGTTTTTGGAATTCTTCAAAATGCATTAAAAACAGCAGCAGTGTTTAAAATTAAATGAATTTATTGGTTCCCACAATTTGTAAGTTTTTGTCATTACACGGTGCTAAAAGAAGCTTTATCTTGTGGTCATGTTGGAGATAAAAAGTCATTTATTTTAGCAAAGGAAAATGATGACGCACTGCCTCTAGTTAAAAAAAAAAATGCAAAAGCTAAAGATGATGATTATTGCAGGGTTGTACATTGAGTTATTGATCTGCTAGCATGGTTTGTTCTGGGTAATTAAGCTGCGAGTGTTGGTGGGAATTGATTGTTGAAAGTTTAAAAAAAAAGAACAAAAAGGTCAGAATGAACACATCAGTGTCTGTTCCGCTACGCTCCAAGAATCTGAATCAGTGGAAAGATACGTGTGAACGATTGAATGTTTACTTACAGCATTGATATCACGAATTATTACTTAGTAGGTAAAAAATTGTAAATATTGTATTTCACCCTTTTTGGGAAACTGGCTTTTCAATGTTGTTGTCTTTTTTCCCCCCAAGGAAAAATTGTTTCATCGTTACTCTTTTCGTCCCACTTTGTCGGTACATCGCTGGCTTTCTTAGCCATCAAAAATAATGCATCATAATAATACAAAATAATATTTGTAAGAGCCGAACGCTGGAATATTTGATCCACTCTGATTTTTATAAAAAGGCGTAAATAACTGTGAGTTAAATTTCAAAATTTGAAACCATTTTATCGATTTTTTTTCTTGGCAGGAGAAATAAATACAAGGCAGTTTCTGTGAAAAACACACAATGGCTGCCCCACTTTGTGCCGTTTTACTGAGGTACATGTTCAGTTTTGCCGTTGAGTGTTTAGGTAATTGCAAGCAGAAGCTCAAGGAGCCGACAGGCTACTCAAAACAAACAAAATAATGCAAGAAGATGCTTCTGAAGAAATATATTTTTGTTTAAACACAAAATGGTGGGTCTGCAAGGTGCATGTACAATACATGTAGGACCCCAAAATGGCTCCAAGTTCAGCAACCAATGGTGTGCTGAGTTGCCCCCTAACAACTGCCTATTGGCAGCCCGGTTGGTGGTTTACTACACGTTATAGCGGTGCATGCTGATAGGTTACTGGAAATCACACCCGTGAACCCCATTGGCCACAGCGCGGAGATATTCGACAGTAGAGTTACTAGGCTGAACAGCAGAGTTGGCACCGTTCATACCCCCAACACGGTGCGTCTGCCAATCACGAACCCCGGTGAAGAGTACTGTTGTTACAGTGAATTACTTAGGGGCCGGGACACGTGATCGCTGCGCTCGGGAATTATGGCGCGTTATACCTCTTTCTTCAAACCACCTTTTCACCCATCTGGTGCCACCCTGTCTTACAGAGCTTGACAGTCCTAAAGAGTATTGAGACGTCTGGTGATTCAAAGATACCGTGGCTCCATTGAGAGTGGCTCTGCCTCACCACACTCCAAGCCAAAGCTGAGAATGGGGACGCCATGTGCAGTTTCATGGTCCCCGGTGGTGATGAGTTGTTTCGAGGGCGCTCACCAGTCCACCCTAAAGACACCATAATTAGCTTTTCCATCAGGCATTCAGGTGTATCTGCATGGCTCAGGGGGAGGCGGCCATTGTTTCCTGACAAGTGGACTTCTCCGTTTCCCCCTCTCACTTTCTCTATTCTGGATGGTATGTGGTTCGGCTGATTAGAGTTGAGAGCCATATCGGTCGCTGGAAATTCACTAATGCAAACTGCAAACTACTGTATATTCGCTATTCGCAGCCCATGCCCACACAGTAATAAGATAGCTGGCCGACTGACAAGCAGCAGTGGAGTGGAATGTGGAGAGTGGAGAGAGATGGATGAAAGACAAGGCAAATGGCAGCCTTTGTGTTTACGTGCGGGTGTGTATGGCTCGCTCTAACCGTGCAGCTGTGCATCCAGACGCATTGTCCAAAAAAATTGCATCTCATTATTTCTTCCCCCATTTAGTATTCAGCAAGTTTAATAACTTGGTCATTCCCTTTCTGGCCATTAATTCCTTGATGCGATAACTCTGAAGGATGCGCCGCTCGGAGAGAAAGGATTTTTACCAAAGCACGCTTTTGAATTGCACCTTATTTGTCATGTGTCTTTATACTGTATAATTTCAGCTACCAAATTAATTCAGAGCTGAGCTCCCAGTGTCAGACAGGAGAATGGAGGGAGCTAAATGAGTAGATATTCTAGCCAAAGAGAGGGGCGAGTGTCATTCCAGGTTAATTAAATCCCAGCTTTGAGGCGTGAACACAGACCTCTTTCGGGAAAAACGAAAGAAGAAGAAGAACTCTTATTTCATCTTGTGTGTCACCGGTACGATCATAAGTCTGATCGTTGTCCCACATCTCTCAGCTGCGCAGCTGCGTTGAGCACATGTTTGTTCATAAACACGCGCTTCTTGGGCTTGTTACACATGTCGTGATTGACAGGTGACTCACCATTTCCATTGTTCAGATCGCTTTGTTTGCAAAGGTAGCGTGTGCAGATTGGCTCCGAGAACGAGGAGAATTTATCTCCTTTCTTCATCTAAATCATTGTATATCTCTCACTCTTAACGGAGGATGTAGCAGACTGTGCTTTGTACCAAACAAGTGTTTACTATGCCTCACAGGCTCTGTTATTGCTAAGGCGACAGTATAGAGGGCGGCTCTCTCGTCTCCCCCCTACTCCTCAACCCACCCATAATCATGATGTTCCACATTATGGTGCCTGTTTGGCTCTCAGTGTTCTCTTTTTAGTGGCGTTCTCGATAGGAGATTAACAACGCAGCGGTGTTGGTTATCCCTCCTAAAGCTGTAGAATAAGTTGCTAGCCTCCCGCTGATTTTCACTCTCAGCAACCCCTCATGGTGCCTCATTAAGATGCAGAGAAACGAGCGCCTCCGACCCAACGCTACAGTAAGGCCAGGCTTAAACGAGGCGCTGCTACACCACAACTCACACTGTACAGCGGCCTTTAACAGCACAACGGTTTGCTCCACGCATGTTTCCTCAGTGGGTTTTTTTTTCCTAGTGTTTCTTTCCAGAGATGAAGACAAGCATGGGTTCGGGTGGGTGGGTGCATTTCTTTTCTTTTCCTTGGACGTTGTGTGAGAGAAGGGCGTTTTGGGGGATTTGGGGATAAGCAGTTGTTCTCTCAATGAGCAGCATTTGAAGGTCAACTCCTCTCTGACTAGGACATTAGCGAGAAGCCAAAGAATTTTTATTTCAGTATGATTTAATGCACTGACAGTGTTTCTGTTTTCAGCCTCTGTTAGAAGCTTTTCGGCCTCTCTCCATTGAAGTTCTTGAGCTGCAGTGTAAATTTGCCAAAGTCAAACACAGTCAAGCAAGTGTTTCCTCATAATGATCCGTGTTTCTGATCTCATTGCTAGCTCTGTTATCCACGAGCATGCACATTCCTTGGTACACTATCCAATATGTGAGCTCCCTGTTCTGCTTCCTGTTTTTAGAGCCGTACTTTGCTTTGATTCTGCTGAAACGTTTGTACAAATCTTTACTTCTCTGTCATTTTAATGAACATTGTTTCTTAAGACTGACCGGCAAGTGTCGTGTTCTACAATCTGCACTTTTCAGCGTTTGTTTCGTTTTTGCTTTCCTGTTGCGTTGCTGTTTTTTTCTGCACATGTATGTTCGAAAATGAGAGAGAAAAGAAAAACTCTAAACCCAAATGTGGCATTGTCTGTTTCTTTTTCTTGTTCTACAGAGATGTTGAAGGAGTTGAACCAACAGCGCAGAGCGAAAGAGTTTACAGACCTGAAAATTATTGTTGAAGGCAAAGAGTTTGAAGTCCACCAAAATGTTCTAGCTTCCTGCAGCTTGTATTTCAAGGACCTGGTGAAAAGGTTTGCCTTCGCTTCCCCACCCCCTTACCCTCCACCTTTCCCCCCTTTTCCCACCAGCTGTTGATCCAATCTGTTTTTTTTTTTCATAGGGCGCATTTGTGTCGCTTTTTTTCCCTTCCCCTCTCTCTCTTGCAGGTGTGTGAAGACTTTGGTTCCTAGCACAGGGCCAGCAGCCATTCCTTCCTCTTCCCACTCAAATGAATGTATCTGAAAGTGGAGGGGAAAAAACAAAGTCCCCCCCCCCCCCCCACAAACACACACACACACTCGTCATTACCTTTCCTCCCCATGTAGGGCAATTTAACCACATTTCCATTTTAACGAGCAGTGAAAATGTTCCATGACTGGGAATGTTTTAAAACTCACCAAAGGGCCAAAACAGAAACCAAACTCCACGTTGGGTGGCCGCACTGTGAGCAGAGGGATTGTTGCCTCCCATGCTACTATATTTTTTCGTTTCTGATTTCTTGAGTATTTCAGAACAGCCTTTTCATATGCTAATACACCTTGGTTAGAGTGATATAAAAGACATTTCAGAGTCATAAAGGACGAGACAAAAAGCACATCTAAGACCACCACTTTCACAGGTTAACACCATCCTTCACTAATGTATTCATTTGATTTTGATCCAAGTATTCCCCCAGTGTTACGCCCTTCATTCTGCATACTTTTTTTGTTTTTGATTCCGGCTTCACGGGCGTGTTTTCGTTTCGCCGCTCAGCATACTTGTGCATGTGTGTCGTCGGTGTGAGTGTGCGTCAGGTGCAGACCGCTTTAATCTCTCTGTATGTGTTTGCGCATGCATGTAGTATGACTGTGTAAAGTTTGATAGCACGAGCATCTGCATTGTTTTCCTGGAGAGGTAATACCATGAATCCCTAATGTCCTCCTCCTTACTTCACATCCTTGCAGGTGCTTTCGGCATAATTGAGAGTCCCCTGGACCCAAAGTTACTTTGCCACCTTGATGTTGTTTTTGAGTGTGCGTGTGTTTGAGTGTGTGTTCTTGCTCGCATGGCTAGGGATGAAGCGCTCAACAAAGACAAGCGGTCGCGAGCGATAGCTAGAAAGCCTTAGAGAGGTTTGCCATTTTGCCCCGCAGTCATGCTGCCTCCACAGCGAGGCCATCAGAGAGCACAGAAGCTGCTTATCTGCTGCCGCGGCCTCCTTGCTCACCACCGATACACTTGTTCCTCCTGAATGAGGATGGAGCGAGGAAGACCAGAGAGAGACCAGAGGTAGAAAAGCAACAGAGCCACGTCTGCGCCAGCACCACTCATCTCCATGACAGCCACACATCCCATGAATAAAATACAGACACAGTCTGCCTTTGACCTTGACAATAGCAGAGAAGCTTCCTGAGAGACCGGAGTGACTTTGGATAGAACTGAAGCCCCCATGCTGGTCAACCTGTCTATCAGATTGTCTCGTCGGTGGCTCTTATCTGGGACGTAGCCAGATCATTTATGCACTAAGACAGGGGCCCTGAAAGACACCCAGGGCTCCCAGAGGAGCAGGCTGAATTTCATCAAGCTCATCTTTATGCCTGCTGCTGCCTGCTTTGTCTGATTTTTCTTTTTTAATTTGACAGTTTAATAGAGTAAGTTCTCATTAATTGGTTAATTAATTGTAAAACTACTTTGATTTATTGTCATAACACTGTCATTTTTCATGAGATAATGTCTAAAATAGAAATTCTCTCATTTGACTTGAGACTGAAGAATATCTAATGAATTTGTTACACTAATTGTTAATTTTGGAAGACGTCTTTGCTTTGATGTAATGAAGTCATGATCAGCAGCGCTACGTGAACATGACGCCGCAGCTTCGCCGAGACCGTCTTTGATTTTATAAGACACGTGGCACCTTGGTTTTATGGAAATGCGAATCGGCAGGCAGCGAGAAGTTGACAGGAAGGGGAGAGAAAGGGAGCACAAACAAGAGAATGAAAAGCGTCTAAAGAACATACAGAGATTTTTTTTTTTTTTGATACTTGGCTTTGAGGCGTTCGCAGCAAGTGACGCAAGCTCGGACAGAGAAGAGCAAAGAGAGCCAAAGGCCCGTCTGTCATCGAGTTACGGCCTCCCATGTGTCGCTCAGGTCACTTTCTTTCACCGGGGCCGGGATTACGCTGATGCCGCACGTGGCTCGGTACTGTCCACGTCTTTATGAGGTCAAACGAAGATGGGAGAGAGAGAGAGAGAGAGGCTTCTTTGATGCCGTGTACCCCAGCCTTCCTCGCCCAACTCATTCACTACGGCTCAGATTCCTGCCTCCTCTCATAAACCACCTTTGTGTATGGATGTGTTTGAAATTGTGAATCCGTACGTACTCAAATGGACTTGACATAAAGCGTGCTGCTGAAGTTTTATCACGTGTGTGTGTGTGTGTGTGTGTGTGTGCATGCGTAGGATTCAAGGACATAATATCCAGGCACGCTGTATTAGTCAGACTAGTAGAGATGTAATACTGTAGGGTGAGGGAGTGCACATCACACTTTTTTTTTTGGCCCACCCACCCACACACACGCACGCACAGACACCAACCCAATGACTTATTTACGAAATTAAAGCGTCTCTTGGCACCGTGTCAGTATTTAGCAGCGTGGTTTGCAGGCTCCGCAGCAATTTGAAACGGTGCTGAAAATGTCACAAAAAAAAGAAAACCACACATTATCCACCTAAGTGGACTACAAATACACTGATTAGTCTTCATTTCAAATTCTCTTTTCAGCAGAATCCTAAAATGTCTTTATTTCCTCTTTGCAGCGTGCTGCTCCACTGCCCACCCTCACCCGAGCAAATCAGCCTCCCGTCCCCACCCCACCACCTGGAGGATGTAATGCCGCTTGGAAGTGTGAGCACACGCTTGCCCCTTCCAAAAACCCATTACATTACTCTTTTAAAGGGCCAATGCACCTAGCGAGGAGGCAGATCATCTCTAGTAATTCCATTTTACCCCACGGGATTTTCCAATAAGCGTGCTCGCAGGCATTTAATTTATGGCCACTGTATCCCAGCACCACACTAATGTTAAAAATAAAAAAATAAATAATAAAAAAAGCTCCAGAATCAGCCCTGATACATGTTTTGGTGCCATCTGCTTCCCCGCTCTTCTTCTGTCAGTGTTGACCCATGAGGTTTTTTGTGCCACTCAGAGCACTCTGACTGTGATGGTAGGGGGTTATTTTAAAGCCCATTACTGTGTGGACGCTGTGGGAACTCTGCAGCTCGGTGTGCACGGTTTAGCCCTCTGCAGCACCATTCAGTCAGACGGGGAGACAGGTTACTGTAATACCCCATTTTTGTTTTGTTTCTTTAACAATTTCGTACGGCATCTACGCGAGTAAAGGCTTTGTTTTGTTTTTGTGTTTTTGGTATTGATTCGATAAATCGTTACTTTTTAATGTTGCTTTCTTTTTAGGTGACATGTGTAACTGAAAACCAAATTAAACACACACGATTGCATTCAGGCTTTTTCACCTTATGTTCATTCAAATAATTCAGAGAGCATGTCAGCAGTTTTTATTGGACCTACTTCTTTTTTTTCTCTTGGCAGAAAGTAGTTCCAATGAAAAATGTACAACAATGGAGTCTTTTGAGTCTGACATTCTTGGAATAATTGTTACTTTGTGACCACTGACAGTATGAAAGATGGCAATGGGTACAGTGACGTGCCCTTTTTAAAGCTTTGAGATGAGCCTACTCCATCTTTTTAACACCAGCGGGTGGAGCTGACTGTGCAAGTGCACACTCATTGGCTGACGTGTCGTCAAATCTCGTTTCTGACACTTAGAATGACCCAAATTTACAAAATGGACTTAACGGTTTATTCACAATGGCTAAATTGAGAGACTGAGTCCATAAACACACCACAAAAGTCTTTATAGAAGTCAAGTTCGAGGGATGTTTTCTCGTTGACCTCTATTGGACTGGAAGTGTCTTTTCAACCACACCGATCGCCCCCTGGTGGCCTTTGAAAAGACTGCAGGTTTGAGTCGCTCAGACGTTGGCTTCATTTTTCGGACCTGGAAGCTACATTATCTTTTATAGTGTGTACGTTTGTGAGTTTTCAGCACTGTCCAAATTATAGATTTAATTCTGACTAATTCTAACTTCTCGAAATGGAAAGTAAAATCGTGAAATTGAGATGTTTTAAAAACGGTGAGACCCTGCTGAAGTCTTTTATAAAATTTTTTGGCATAAATTGTAAATGTAATCTTAAGGTCTGCCATAGTGGCACTGTCAGAGATTCTTTTTGTCATCTTCAAGTCAAGTTTTTTATACCAAGAGTCCTGTCAATCTGGTGTCTACATTTAGGTTTTTGTGTGTTTTTTTTCTCGAGTTGATGGCCCCTTTGTTTTACCCTTGGATGCACGTGTCAGCTTTCATACTCTCCACCTGTCACCGTGTCCTTTTTGTCCTTCAGACGATCTAACACATATATGACTTGTTCCTTCCAAGTGTTATGGATGCAGCGCCCTTATATTCCATACCGGAAAAACCAGCAGTCCCAACGCCGACACAGCCACGGCGTTCTGTTTATTTTTACAATTTTAGTCCTGATTTATGTTGTGACAACACGTAAATACGGGCCATTTTTAGCCAAGACACTTTAGGTTGTGGTTCTGAGTAAGCTTCTGTGTTAACATGTCTTGGTAGTGCATATACTCCCACAGAATAAATGATCTTGTAAGAACAAGCTAAATGTGTTCCTTGTAAATGGGCTTTTTTTAGGCTGAAAGATGTATTAGAAATTGTGTGTGCTAGCACGTGTGTGTGTGTGTTTTCCTGTTTCCCTCCCGCCTCTCCGCCTCTGCTCACCACCATTTTGACACTCTCTGCCGTTTTTTTTTTAACTTCCTCTTGAATAAGTGCTACATTTTTCATAAACAAATTTCTTTGCCGGAGTGTGTGTCTGCGTGCGCGCGCCCATCTCCCCCCTCCTTCCTTCCCCACCTTTTCTTGCCCCGTCTCTCCTCTTCTGTCTCTCCTGTCCTCCCTGCCTCCCTTCCTCTCTCACTATTCAAATTCAAGTCTGCAATCAAACGCGGCATAAATATCCACCTCTTTTTAAGAAGCTCCCGGAAAAGTCATTTCCATAACATAAGTGCTCAGACAAAAACAAACTGCCACTCGAGCTGGTTCCTATTGCACTAATTGACCAGGTTGATGAGCATGCTCTTCTTTTATTTTTAGCTCTTTCCCACCCCTCTCTTTCTTCCCGCCTCACCATCACTTTAACCCTGAACAACCCTCCCCTTTCCCATCTTTCCGTCTTACTACCTGCCCCCCACCCGCCCCCTCCTCCAACTGCAGGGCTTTGTGCAGGAAAAAAAAAACGCGGGGGGGGGAATAACACTATGTGGCTTTTTGCTTTGCAGGAGGAAAACGAGTAACTGCCTTGGTTTTTCCAGCCAATGTCCATCCAGGGACAAATGCCATTGTCTTTTCTTTTATTTGGATGTCCTTCTCCCACCCCCACCCCACCCCCACCTTTCACCTCCTGAGTGCGCTTGAAAATGACAACTAATGTCTCAGTTCATACACCACAGGCTACTGGTGATTATTACGCCGGGGACAGAGGCTCTGTTTAGGTGTGACGGTGTATTTATTTATTTTTTTTCCGGGGGTGGGCGGGGATATCTCTTATTTAAAAGAGCAAGGCACAGTCATGGAACAACCCAAACTCTCCCCCTCAGAAGGATGGCTGCTGGCTCCCCTGTGGAAGAACCGTCTCACCCTGCCTCCCTTTCCTTCTTTTTTTATTTTTTTTCTGCTTCCCCACCATCGCACCCACCCTCCCCCCCTCCACCCTTCCAATCTCTCATCTCCACTCCATCCATTCTATCTGTCTCGTGTAGTTTGTTTTTGCTGTCTCTGTCTCACTAAACGCTGACTGTTTGTCATGATTTCTAATCCAACCAACTGACTTCTACACACAAAAAAAAAGGAGAGGAAGAAGAAGGTGGAGGGGGGAAAAAAGGGATCAGACAGACACAGAAGCAGACAGAGCGTTATCACAGCGCTACCATGACTGGCAGAAGCAAACAGCCTCCATCCATCTTAATGCTGGCTACTTTTCATATTGTTGATGTCCATATCCGCTGGGAGCGAGACACAGCAGTGGGGGCATGCATTCTGCGGGGCTTTGATTCCATTTATTTTGCCCTTGAGTGGATTATTGTTTCACATGGGACATTAAACATGGGTGGTGAGGTGTTATTTAATGCTCTCATACCTCCCCGAGGGGATCCTGCATGCGAACTAATCTCGGCCATTTGATCCCGATGAAGTCACAACGTGGCCCAGTTCCCAAAACGGCCCTCGTTGTTCCCCCTCTCTCTTTCTCTCCAGCACTGCATTACAAAGGGATATCATATTCTATTTAATTTGTCCATCTAAGCTCTCGCCCAGCACCTGCAACGTCAGTCGGAGTAGACGCGCCGCTTCGATGACCGGCGCGCGCGCGCACACACGCAGGCAGCCGCGCGCTCTCTGCGGCAGCGGCGTGACTCGTAAACTGTGCACTCACGCTTTAACCAGCTGACTTTCCCATTCCATTATGTCCGTGTGTAACACCATCTCTCTCCATTTTTCACTCTCTCACAGCTCACACGTGCCCTGCCATGTATGCATGTTTGCCCTCCAAGACTATGCATACATGAAACCACACGTTCAAAAAGCATGCCTCTTGAAACAAAGCAATAACTTTTTTTTTCATTTGTTTTGCCTAATCTTTGTGCAGTGAGGACGTTTTGTTTCAGATGCAGCGCTCTAGCTGTAAATCCGCTTGCCCCATAGTAAAGTAGAAACCATCCAAAGTTCTGTTTCTGTCTCTTTTTTCCACTTTTACGTTGTTATCTTATTGTGTAACGATTCTCTTATTTTTCTCCCCACTCTCGTACTTTCCCAGGTGTGTTTTAGGTGTTGTGTGTAGCATACGTGTATTCTTGTCCCTCTCTTTTATTTTTCAATTTCTTTTCTTACTGTTTTTGGGGGTTTTTTTATCCCCAAGTTTCCTCTCAGAATGCGCCTAACTCGCCTCTCTCTGCCGTGATTGGTTGATCAGGTCGTCGGGAGAGACGAGGAGCAGGGAGATGCTGGAGCTGAACATGAGCAACATCAGCGCCGACGTGCTGGAGCTGCTGCTCGAGTTTGTCTACACGGGGTCGCTGGTCATCGACTCGGCCAATGCCAAGACGTTGCTGGAAGCTGCCAACAAGTTCCAGTTCAACACCTTCTGTAAAGTCTGTGTCTCCTTTCTAGGTAGGCGTAGCTCAGGGGGAAGAGCGGCGGGGATGGGTGGGGAGGGGTGTATGTGTTTACACGAGCGTTATCTGCTTATATCAGCAGCTTATTACATCAGATATGCCTGCCGCGACCATACGGCCCTGGGTGTTTTCATATACGGTCATGCTTCATCGCTGTGCACAGAAGTCCTCATGCAGCACCTACATTTCCTCCCCGGCCCTGGCACACCGCTCTCCCATTTTTGTCATGTTTCCAAAGCTCGCAGCCGTGTTAGAATTCACTCTCAGCCGGGCACGGTGCCTCTGATCTCGTCCCAGAGAGCAGGATCAAGCACGGGGGCAGATTTATAAAAAGGTCAGGGAACAATTGTCACTTAAATGTCAAATCCTCTGGTCTGAGCTGCGATGGAAAACAGCCAAACAGATTGATACTTAGACAAGGTATGGAAAGAGGTGGATAGAAGGGGAGTGGGCCTGTTGGGGGTGGAACCCAAAGGATGGGGGGAGGGGTCTGCATGAAAAGCAAATGGCATGTTCCATATTTTAGTGGGTCGGCCAGCCAAAAAAGCCGCAAAGGTCGAGTTTTGCATTCCATTTAATAAATAGTTTTGGGTATCGGTAACACGGGGGAAGTGCATGTTAGCAAAAAGGTCAGCAGCAGGAAAGGAGGGGAAAATTGTAAGAGGAGCAGCAAGCGCCGTTATTGATTTGTTTTTCTCACTTTGGGAGGGGGGGGAGGGTTAAAAATGGGAAAAACACAGAAGCCATTTGTAGACTTCATCGCCAGCGAGGCGTCAATCCGTTCTTCCTCGACAAGATTCATGACATTTCAGCGCTTGAGAAGTAACGAGCACGACCGTGTCTCCTTGAGCAAAGAGGAATTGATACCGCGTGAGAAATTATTGAAGTTTGCAACAAATATACCGAGGAGGAACGGCAGACATCTTCTCCGACCTACTTACGCTTCACACGTCTTCTCTCTCCAACAAATACAAAACAAAGTCATTCATCGTGCGCCTTGTGAGAAATCCCAGCTTTTTTTGTTCTATGATTGGAAAATCAAAAAGTAAATGAACAAAACATGCTCACCTTTTTACAACCCGAGTGTGTAGTATTGGAAAAAATGATTTCTTTTTTAAAGGGTTGTTCAGATGATCATCTGCTGTGAAATATACTTTCAGACAGAGTCTAGCTTTGATGCAGCCCAAACCTGCTTTTTTTTTAGTTTGGCTTTTGCTCACCTGTTATTTACCAGATGTTGGGTGGCTTTTTTATTGGCTGATATTTGTTTAGGAGACACTCTCAGGCTCTGTCTTTAGCGATAAAAGGCCTGGCTTTGCTTCGCTTTGATGGCTGTTGTTTAATCGGGCGCCTTTCAGCGGCCACTCAACCGTTTGTGCCCGCATCCGTGCGTACGTTCACTACAAGACCGGGGGCATTTCCCTCTCTTGTGATAAATGGTGACACTTGTTAGAAAACTACATTTGGAGACACATCACCTAAAATGCCGCCCGTGCTCTCCACCCCCCAAACCCCGCCCTGCAAAAGATCACAGGCGGCAGTATAAGCCTTCTCCCCGCTGGCCTGGCCCTGAGGGTAGTTTCATATATTCCAGGCTGTGTATGTGTGTGTGTGCATGTGTGTAGTAGATCCTGAGATCTGACAGGACTTCTTTAAAGTGGCTCAGCTAATCCCAAATCCCGCTCCCTGCCATCCACCACCTCATGCCTGGGCTGTGAGCGATCGATTCCCCTCGTTGTTTGTCCCCGGAGCTGTTTTGAGTTATTATACTTGTTCTCCCTCAGTCTCAGGCAGATACAAAGCCCAGGCTATGGCTCTGTGCTACCTGCAGCTGCTTTCTCTGTCTTTGCAGCTTTGTACGTCTGCAGTCTTTTTATAGATGACTGAATGGTGTTTTGTTTTTCTCCCCCCCTCCCCACTGGCTGTCTTAATCAATCTGCGTCTGTCTTTTGTTTTCTTCTCGTTTTTGTTTCTAACCTCTTCTCTTTGTCTATCTCCCTGTCTCTCTTTCTCTCTCTGACCTGCTTTACATTGACTCCAGAGAAACAGCTGACTGCCGCTAACTGTCTGGGAGTGCTGGCTATGGCCGAGGCCATGAGCTGCACCGAGCTCCACAACATGGCCAAAGCGTTTGCCCTGCAGAATTTCCCAGAGGTAGGTCGAGGCTCTTCGTCTTTCTGGATTCTTTGATTGCTGTGGAGCAAAGTTACACACGGCGGTTTGCATCTGGGAGAAAATGAAACACCTAAATCAGTGATCAGCTCGAGGAAAAAGGAAAAAAACTTGTTTTGCCTAAGCATCTTTTTTGTCAGACTCAACAATGCAATGGGGAAAATTGCACTTTCTTCTACACTAAATTAAGTCTGTAGTTACTAGATTCCTATTAAAGTCTCACATGTAAAGCATACACAAAGCTTATTGAATTATATGTTTTTGTCTTCCTTTTTTTCAAGCTAGCAAATATCAAATGGCCCTGTTAATTCACTGCTTGCATTAAAATGCTTCTCTGGAGTTAACCGTTTTTACCTCATGGGATGCAATTTCCTGTAGAAGCTCCACGTACCCTACTGAATCACCCAACAGTACACTTATTACCGAGCAGCTTTTAGATAACTTAATGGAAGAGAAATACAGAGAGCTCTGTTTTCTTATAGTTTCCAACCAGCATGAATCACACAAAATAGCGTGGAAAATAAGGGCATCAAAGCTCAGCATCAGAAAGTGTTGGAAAAATACTTTTTTGTGTCGAGCGTTACTCGGTAGGAAAAACAGAGGAAAAACGTCTCTCTCCACAGATCAGAAAAAATTAATACATTATGTTCTGCCTTTGATGTGAGGCGTCCGGGCTGGTCACAGAAAAGTCCACTGTAAATCTGAAATCAACACCTATTTACTACAAAGAGCTCAAAATTAGCCTGTTTTATATGTCTTAGTATTTTTATACAGCATATAGGAGAATAAAAATGTCCACTCATTATCTTGTTTTTTACGTTTCTGTTTTTATGTGAATCACACAGTCGAGAAAAGCCTGAAATCAGGTAAAAGCAGCAAACAAATGTTACTGTTGTCAGTGAAAGAAAATAAGTACATAATGAAACCGCGATGATGCAAAATCAAATGAAATGTACTTTCCATTCTCTTTCAAGATTTACTGTGCAGATGTCTTTGAACTGCCTTAGCTGGGCTTTCTTGTCATTTCTTTAAGCGGTCTTCAGGAATAGTTCTCCAGGCTTCTTGATGGACATTCAAAGCTCTTCTTTGGATGTTGGCTGGATGTTTGTTCTGTTCTCTGTCAGGATGATCCCGCACTGCTTCAGTAAAGTTCAGGTCCGGGCTCCGGGGAGGCCAATCCATGACTGATAGTGTGCTGTTGTGTGCTTTTCTATCCAGCTATGCTTTTACTGCACTGACAGAGTGTTTGGTGTGATTGTCACGCTGAAAAATAAAGTTACTGCCAATCAAAAGCTTTCCAGATGATACTGAATATTAGATCAAAACCTGACAGCACTTCCCTGTTTTCGTTCATGCATTCATTTTAACAGCCCCAAACCATGACAGAGCCTCCGCCGTGTTTTACACATGGCTGCAGACACTCACCGTTGTATCTCTCTCATGACCTCCTCTGTACATATTAACAATAAATTGAACCAAAAATGTTTCCCTTCATTAAGAATGGCTTTTTGACAGCCATCCTCTCACTGAGATCATTTCTGGTAAGGCTTCAGCGAACAGGAGATGGATCAGCAACACGTGCTCACTCCCAAAGCGTAACAATTTATGCTAGGTGACAAATCGTCAGTATATTAAGCTTCCGGCCACACACCATATTACGAGTTTGGAAAAATTAGGAAACACGAGAAGCTTTTGAAATTAATCTACACATGTACGTTACTTTAATCTCTTTGGAAAACACTATCTAACATGATTAAGGTGGTGGTTAAGATTAGGGATAAGGTTAGGGTTAGGGCTGGAATACACGGCCGGAGCGTGTGTTACGCGTCGTGAGTGAGAACGAGCTGGGATCAGCTGAATGGCCAGATGCATCAATCAGGTCCTGTGTCAGATCTTTGCTGCATTTTTTCCCTGTTTCTAAAAAACGTGACTTTCAGTTAGCGTTCATCAGCTGTAGATATTTTTAGGCCAGGCTTTTCTGCTTTTTTCCCTCCGTTTTCCCAGTTTCGTCAATTATTTGTAACTTCAGAGATGTGCCAAGATTTTGGCTAATAGCTGTTTAGGAAGGTGCAAAAACACAATTGTATCCCGGTCACACTGTGCTGTCGTTTTTCATATATTGAACTAAAGAAATGAAATCGAACAAATTGTGTATTTTTGGGACAGGCTGCTAGTAATAAAATGCCTAAAGGTTGTCTGTTATATGTAGACACAACCCTGTGTTAGGTGTCCTTTTTTATTCTTGAATGATTCACAGGTCGGTGACTTTACAAAGACTGGAGTGTAAATGAGGGAAAAAGCAGCCAAGTTCAAAGAAAAACTTTGAAAGACGTTCAGAAATCCTGGAGAGCTATTGCTCAGTTCCACCCTAAAAATGACAACAAAGCCTGGCTCATTGGAAGCAAAATATAAAGAAACATCTAGAGGCTCAAGACTTTTGCACTTACTGTACGTGGGAGAAATACACTTTTTTTTCCTTAAATGCTACGGCCACATGATGTGAAGTTTTAAAGGCCGTTTTTCTGCCCCTGCTGGTCTCTGCGCTGGTTCCAAAGAGGCCTTTGTGTTAGTTTTATGCTAGACAGATCTGAGCATCTGCCTCTGCTCAAAAACAGGAGCTTCACTTTACAGAATTGTGTATGTTCAGAGCTTGGCACAGGAAAAGTCAGATTGTGTCGCTGAAAGTGAAAAGTTTTTTAGCTATTGAATCTTTTTTTTTCAGGTGGCAGGGCAGGAAGAGATCCTCAGCGTCTCCAAGGACGACCTGATAGCCTATCTGTCCAACGACAGCCTGAACACAAAGGCCGAGGAGCTGGTCTACGAGACCGTCATCAAGTGGATCAAACAAGACCCCAACTCTAGAGTACAGGTAACGACGCACAAAGTTAACGAGGGTGTTTTTGGAGTGTGCGAAACTTTGTTCTTCCAACACGAGCACACACTTCCTGCACCACGAGACTAAAAGGCAGCCAGTTCTCGTTACATCTGGCAGAACAGTTTCCGCATGCGTGCCGAGCCGTGTTAGAGATCGGCCCACCTCTTCCTCTCTTCGCAGAAGTGCACGGCACCAAAAGCCACACAAGTGACTCCCCGTTTTGTCCCGCTAGCGCTCATCAACTTTGTGCTTCGGATCCAGCCTAACGCAGCAGTTGTTCGTAATCCCAGGAGTGCTTTGCCCTCAGAATGCGCTCTATTCTTAGTTACACTTCATTTGTTTGTGAGACACTGTACCGCATGAAAAGCCTAACAAAAACAGCAGACAGCCGCAGCCCTCTCTGCGCACGCCTAACAGGTGTTTGATTTATTCCTAGAGATTATATCCCCAAGATGGGTATTGACAGTCAGGTGCAAGCAGGTCGAATTTTAACAGGCACAGAATCGATAAGCCTCAAGGTCAAAGCATCAAACGCCCGCCACATATACGGAAAGGTAAATGGACTGCGCTGTAGACAGATATCCATTCAGCAAGGGGGGGGGAAGAAAAAAAACCTCAGGTTGTGCGATATTTATGGACTGCGTCCCAAAACCATGAATTTAAAGCTGATGATTTTAAAGTATTTTATAGCTGTTTTAAAATGGAGAAAAGATTGTTATCAGATAAATTACACCAGTCCATCACGGCAAGAATCACTCCTTCAAAGTAATGTCTTCTCACCAACCAGCAAGTGCAGGGAAAGGCCTTATATCACCCGGATCAGATTTGGTGCAGACCTCAGCAATCAATGTTTCTTTATTGGCTCCTGCTTTTATGAGGCACATATGTCAATATTTGAATTTTTCACCTTTTCAGATTAAACATTTAGCGTTTATTCTTTGATATGTGGCGCTGTAGTGATTTGGGGTAAATCCATCAGACCTGCCAAGCGTTTTTTTGTTGTTGTTTTTTTGCAGTGGAGAACCTTAAAGTATTTAGTGCTACACAAAAGGGTAAGGAGAAACTTTTAAAGCACAGATCGTGATGGGTGCCGGAAAATGAGAAAGCAACAGTATGAAAGATGGTTTTTTTTGGCATCGCTCTCAATCTCTCCCACTGATAAAGCCTTTAAAATTGAATTTTTGTAGCATCGCTGATAGAAAGGTTGAAAATTCACCAATAACCATAACAAGGCTGGTACACAGTTTTTAGGAGAAGCGTACGATCCCTGTCATCTGTGTCGAAAACCTCTAGCAGGCTCAGTCCGGCCAACTTCTCCAATCTCACACTCTATTGGAGAGGTGCAGAGGTGACTTACTCAGATGAAGTAGAAGAAATTTTCCCGGTTGTCTGAACAACCCGCCGCACTGGTTCCTGAGACGAGGCACCCGGGGTCACCCCCCGTCTTCACGGGGAGACGGGAGAGAGTCGGGGAGGAACCGCGAGCGAGGGAAAGAATCAGAGCGAAGCAGAAAGACAGAAACGAGCGAGAAACGTGTTGGTGAGAAAAGAAGAAAGTGGATTGGAAAAGGAGCCCCTGTGTTCTAATCTGAAATCCAACGGTTTGCGTCTCTGCACACAGCCATGACATCCAGGGAGCCGAGATGTGATTGAGCTCACGGTCAAGCTCAAATCTCTTGCCCGCGTGTAACCAAAGAGAGAGAAAAGAAATAAAAAAAAGACAGCTAGCAAACTCTGGTGTCTGCGGCGAGGACAGGAGCATACGGAGAGAAGCGCGTCACATGATCTGCACATGCCGACATAGATCTCAAGCCATTTATATGCATGTAAGAAAGTTTTAGGAATCCACACGTTTCACAGTCTGAGTAAATATTTAATATTTTACTTGCATACAGATCTCCACTGCCCCACTGTGAAATTACACATGCATGCACTGAAAGTCCCAGTTTTCCACCGGCGCAGGATGTGGGTGGAGCAGAGAGGCCCGCTCGCTAATGTGACCTGATTCATTTATCAGCGCGTGAATAAATGCAAGTGAATGTTAAGATTGTGTATGTAAAATATTAATATTTATTCACGCTGCGATGTACACATTTGCATAGCAGTTTGATCTTCTCCAGTTGGTACATGTGTGTTTGGATTGCAGTAAGTGCTCAAGTGCACACATTTGTGAATCTTATTTCCCTTTTTTTTTCTTCCTGTCGCACACTTGTGACCAATTTGAGAGTGAAAGAAAAAAGAGAATAGGCTTCTTGTTTTATGCCACAAGAGAAGGTTGGATTCATACCCAGTTCGGCTCCACTTGACATGTCAGGGCAGGATCTCACAGAAAAAAAACGCTCGCATTCATCCGAGCATGCGTCGGTTCTGCGCGGCTTTGCGGGTTTTTGTGTGTCTGTGCATGTGCTGCGAGTTGTAAGCTGCAGGCTATAGAGTGGAAAAGTGGCATATTGAAGGCACTGGGTAAATAATATGCAATTTTCTCTCTCCACTATGCTGTCACTAACAACCGATGGCACCGGGAAACGGGGGACCCGGACATCACTTAGAGACAGAGGGAGAGCATTTGAGCGTTAATAATGATTTGCTATGAGACACAAAGCTGCTGAATGAAAGTACAGAACTGTTTCGGTTCTCTTTGAATGGGTATCATCGAAGGTGTGCCACCCTTCAAGCATCTGTATGTGTCTGTCTTTACAACTTAAGTGAAAGGGGAGTTAGGGAGGCTTCAAAAGAAAAAAAGGAAATACCCTTTTTGGAAGAACGTATTCCTGAAGTGACTGTTATTTGACAGAAAACGCAGCTATAGCTGATTAAAGAGGACCTGTTATGCACTTTTTCTGCTCCAAGTTCTTCTTCTTGGACCTAATTAGAGGAACTTTGCACAAGTCAGAGTTCAAAATAATCATTACTTACGTTATGCTGGCCTTTGATGTAGCCACCCTCCCTTCAAGCCTTCAAGCTCACCTTAAAGTCTTGTTATTAGGCTGCCCATTGTACCCAACAGCTAAACACAGTTTTGTGCTTACAGCCAGAATTCTGTGCCTGAAATGACCATATTATAGAGAGATCTGCTGTCTGTAATGTCATATGACACCAAACATTTACAGCAGTCTGAAGCTTGAGCCTTTTTCTCTTACGTATACGTGCTTATGTTGGTATTTGAACCTTCTGCTGCGTTTGATTTGAGCATTCACCATTTTTACAGTATAATTCATGTGACATATACGACATGTACACTGAACTTTATTTGGTGTACCTTGCTACTACCAAGTTGGACCCCCATTTGATTTCAGATCTGCCTTACATTTTTGTGGCACAGATATATCACGGTGTTACACAGTTGCTGCAGATTTGTCACCCTTCATGGGAATTTTCCATCCCATCCCATCCCATCCCAGAGGTGCTCAACTGGATTCAGATGTGGTGATTATGGAGGCCATTTGAGTGCAGTGAGCTCACTGTGGGGAGGCTTTGGCTCAGGTCATCTACTAATAGGAAGGTTCGATCTCTGGCTGCATAACAAAAAATATCCTTGGGCAAGATGCTAACCCCAAGTTGCTCTCTGATGCATCCATCAGAGTATGAATGTGTGTGATAAAGACAGAGAGCAGTTAAGTAGAAAAAGCATAGAAGACAGTGCTACCATTTACATTAATATCATGTAGGAGAAATTAGTTTGAGAAGATTTGAGCTTTGTCACATGTCACGTGGTCTTGAAGTGCTGGACATGGTTGGTAAGAACTCTGAAATTGGCTGTGGTGTTCAAATGATGCTCCGTTGGTACAAACGGGCTCAAAGTCAGCCAATAAAATATCCCCCACTTCATTACATCACCAGCAGCACTCTAAACTATTGATACAAGGCAGCATGGATCCTTGCACCATACCATGTGAATGTCTCAGCAGACTCATTAGATGGGACAACATTTTTCTACACCTCCACCTCCAAATCTGAGGCCATGGTCATCAGCTGGAAAAGGAGGGTGGAGGGTGGAGTGCCCACTCCGGGTCAGGGACAAGTTCTTGCCCCAAGTGGAGGAGTTTAAGTGGAGGAGATCGACAGACTGCGTCCGCTGTACCGGTCTGTTGAGGTGAAGAGAGAGCTGAGTGTAAAAGCAAAGCTTTCAATTTACTGGTCGATCTACATCCCTACCCTCACCTATGGTCACGAGCTGTGGGTAGTGGGCTTGTTTGGCCATCCGGGAGGGGCTCAGAGTAGAGCCGCTGCTCCTCCACATCGAAAGGAGCCAGTTGAGGTGGTTCGGGCATCTGACAAGGATGCCTCCTGGGCGCCTCCTGGGTGAGGCGTTCAAGCCATGTCCCACCGGGAGGTGGCTGGGGAGAGGGAGGTCTGGACTTCTCTGCTTGGGCTGCTGCCCCTGCGACCCAGCACCGGGTAAGTGGAAGAAGATGGATGAATGGATGGTTTCCTATCCTTTGCTGACAGGACTGTCACCTGGTGTGGCTGCTGCTTTAGCCCACATGCTTCATTAGCAGAAATGCTCTTCTTCATACCTTTGTTATTTGAGTTGCCTTTCTATAACCTCAAAGCATTCTGGCCATTGTCCTCTGACCTCTTAGAAGGTATTTTCATCCAGAGAACTGCTGCTCACTGGATGTTTTTTCATCTTGGGATCATTCTGTGTAAACCCTAAAGATGGTTGTGTGGGGAAACTCCCAGTAGAGTATGTCTACATGCCTAAATGCACTGAATTATTGATATATGATTGGCTGATTAGCTTAGGCAGATGCATTAACAAGGTGTATCTAATAAAGTGGTTCGTGTGTGTCTGTCCCCTTTTTTATTTTATATGCTAGTCAGTGAATCCAAGAATAACCTGTATATTAATATGTGATTCAGGGGTGAACATGGTCATTGTAGCCTGAAAACAAGCCTTACACAAACGTGCGCGTGCATACAAACATGGAGTTTTTTATGTGCAAACTGAGTAGTCTAATCTCACGAGACAAAGGCTGGAAGAAAATGGTTTCCAGCATCATGTTTGCTCTCTGAAGGTGCTGACGGTGAGAGACCTGTCCTTCCTTTCACCTAGCAGTCCTTTGTGGGATAACACATCGGCCCAATTATAACAGGCCAGCTTCTGCCAAATCCCTGAATAGGACCTCCATTACGCTTCTCTTCAACATATTTCATAAAGGATCCTATCTTGCCAGGTGACTCAACCTGACAAAAGAGGCTGATTAATTGGCTCTTTGGAAAGCGGCCAACTAATGTAACAGCTAAAAAGAACAATTAATGGTGTATTTTTGTGATAAAAAGGCCGGGCTGTCCATTAGAGAGGACCTGCTGTCCACTCATCAGAAATAACAATGGCCTAGCGTGACATGTGCAGCTCCCCCGCCCAAATTAATATAGTTAAAGGTATTACCTCTTATGCTTATAGGTTGCTGCTGATTATTATTTTTTTGGAGGGTTTGTACAGTTGACTCATGTAATGTGGTGATTTTTTTTTTTTTTTCCCTCCAGCATTTGGTGAGAAAAAAATCATTTTCGCAGAACAAATGATGCTATCATTATGTAGTTAGAGTATTAAATAATCAAAGACATAAATGCTTTGAGGCTGAGTAAGGATATAAACTGAGTTTCCCTCACAGTTTTACGAATCATTTACCTTCAAAACTCCAAATGACCCTATCGGCGCAAGCATCACTTTTAATTTAGTACTTCTCTTCTTTTAGGCTCCGAGTTCAAATTAGAAACTTTTCATCTTCTCGAGCTCCTCGGGGAACGGTTAATTTGTTCTTTTTGTTGTTGTTTTTTTCTGATAAGAGGCGCTTTGTCACAGCAGTAGTCCTTGAAGAGGAAAGTGAAACTGTTGTAGAGTCCACTGGCAGCGGGATCTGTGACGTATGTGCACTTTGAAGAGGCCGAGCCGGGCAATGGAGATTGATGCGGCAGGCAAGGTTGGCCACTTTCCTCCGCTCTTCTCTCCACTTTGTCTCCGTGGCACACAAACGCACTCAGGGGCTCGCTGAGATGTCATCGTTCACGTCCCCATTTTCGTACTCAAAAACGTTCACACAAGAGCGAGAATCGCTTGCACGCGACTTCCAGAGCGGACGGGATCAGTGCGCCCCAGACCTCCGTTCTCATCGGTGCCCTTAGTCGTCCCAGAGCGCGCTCGGTCCTGATGTGTGCAGCCACTTTGAACCGCAGCCACTCAACCACCGCGGCTGCATGCCCAGAACAAAGTTAAAGCATCTGATCTCCTCCGGGCGCGCTCATGAACACACAACAGCTGCGTGACACGCGATTCGTGGAAAACAAATGAGGGTATCTGCTCACAGGACGCCACCATTCTCAAACCTCTGCTATGCTATCGTCTGTGTTATTTAAGGGAAACGCTGTAATTACTGGAATCCACTCGATGTCAAAGAGAATTCAGTTTGTCAGAAAGTAAGCCAAAAACTTTTATGTTAATGTGAAGAAGGCAGCCGTACCTACAAATATGTTTCTAATGAAATCAGCAGAAGAAAGCTTTTAAAACATTTTTTTTCTTTGAATGAAGTCATGCTGAAACAGGCCTCGGAGGACAACGCATTGCACCTGTCAGTAGTTGCTCAGGGCAGCATCGAGCGTCTGTCGTCCTTTACGCCTCTCTCTATACCCCCCCCACCCCCCAGTCCCTCCTTCTGGCTGATATGCACACACACAGTCATGCAAGCAAAAGAGCACAAACACGCTCAGCAAAGCATCACTTGAATCCAAATGAAGTGCCATTTGCGAGAGCATATTTTACTTGCTCATAATGTGTTACCAAAGGAAAAAAAGGCCATGCATGTATTTAGCTCACAGAAACCTGCTCACACACACACACACACACACACACAAAGGGGTGCAGAGCCATGTTTGTTTCAACTGAGTGGGTTTTGTTAAGGCTGTGAGGGCAAACATTTAGTTCTTGCGCTATTGAACACACACGTATAAGTCAGTAAGCTTGTGTGTGTGTGTGTGTGTTTAATTTTTAATGCAGGGTTGTGTTTTAAGTGTTGAGTCGTCCGTTTTTCACAGTAAAGCAGAGGAAATAGATAGGACCGCTCCTGTGTCATTTATTTGATGCCTCTGTGGCACTCAGTCATTTTACACACACACACACACGCACAGTAAGAAGCGTTAGTCCTCACTGACAGTAGTGGAATGGGAAATGCTCAGTGGACATTTGTCATCTTTGTTAGCAGCTGGCGGCCTCCCGGCTGCTTCTCTGCCGGCACTGACAGATCTGAGAAGGCTCCCTGTTAGACACATTATCCCTGCCTTTCACGAGGCTCAACCTCCTCCGTCCACCTGCCCAAATGTGTGTGTGTGTGTGCATGTGTGAGGAGAAAGAGAAGTTTCGAAGTGGGCTGTGCAGCAGTGTTTCGGCAGTAGACGCAGTCTGACGAGGCTGCGGGGCATGTGTCTCCACTGACACTGACCCGGTGTGCTGTTGCGTAGCGGGTCATCGTGAGATTGAGTCCATTAGAGAGATGAAGTCAGAAGGTGTTGTCAGGGCTGCGTATCAGAATCTAAGTGGATATGAATACAAGCTCCTCGTAAATGCAGCTCATCCAGTGAGGATGGAACAGGGGAGGAAAAAAAAGCGAGAGTGGGCAGACAAGCTAAAAGCAGTACCTCCATATGTCCTCAGTCTCCTGTGGATTCTTTCCATATGTTCCACGTTTAAGAAAAAACTAATAAAAACATCAAACTCCTTCTTAGAAATCTGTAAGGATCATGCACAGTAGGCTTGATGTCTTGCAGTTGGCACTGTAGTGGATATAATTTGCATCCATTAGATGCCATCTCTGTTTAAAAGTGCACAAGGATTGCTTGGATGAGTAAGCGAGAAGATGAAAATGACAGGTCACACCATTCGTCTGCAGCGAAGGCGCCCGCATTCGCTCTGCGTGCGCCTGTGCATGAGAGACTGATTGCTTGAGAGCTTGTTGAAGATGGAGAGAAATGGAGCCGGATACGTGGCGCCTTTCCTCATCTGCTCAGAGGACGTCACCCATTGGTCTGAGTGTCGCGAGGATTCTCGTTTACCTCGGGGTTCATGTCGCACGCATGCACACGCATAGACAAATTAGTATGCTCATTAATGTATGTACTCTTCACTCATGCACGATTGCAAAGTCTTAAAAGTTAAAGCCCAAGGAGTTTAAATACCAAATCTTTGATTTACTTATCTTTGGATGAGCTTTGATTCATCCGAGTAAACCTGATACACATGAAAAATGTCAACTGGAAGAGTTAAGTTCAACTTAATTATGAATTTGCACAGTGAAAATGTATTTTTCACGTTTCCATGGTGTGAAAAAGATGGCTCCAACATCTAGGTGTGTAAAGCGCAGCCACGAAAGAATTCCTGTAAATTTGGATTATTCATAAAGCCCATCAGCTGGTATGGTTGCAAAAAGAAATCTAGGAAAAAGCAACTATATTCCAGATGTGTGTCGTCAGTAAACACTTTGCTAATGACTTTGTGGACTCAGATGTTTGTTTTTAAGTCTTTGCTTTAAGCTAATATATACATTTAAAGTAGAGCAGCGGGGTATAATCTGACTTGTGACTGCCTTTCACAGCGTCATTGGTTTCTCAGTCATATCCTCCTCTCACTCGTGACAACTGGTCTCAAAAGAGATGAGATGAGGGAGGGACGTGATGCTGAAGTGGAGGCTTCGGAACTTTGTTAGCTGCTTGTTAGTGCAAATTGAGAATCAGAAAGCTGGTTTAAGTGACTTTGAAGGTTGACGTGCTGGGATTATCCCCCACAACCCTGACAAGGTGTGCAGAAGAGCATCTCTGAACACACAACATGTCAAGCCTCGAAGCACATGGGCTACAGCAGCAGAAGACCACACCAGGTACCGCCGTGTCCGCTAAGATAGGCTCACTAAAATTGGACGACAAAAGATTGAAAAAATGTTGCCTGGTCTATTCGGTGTTGCTTCTTCCTGAGACGTTTGGGTCGAGTTGGGGAGTAATGGAATACATGTACCGGCGTTTAAAAAGGTGGTATTCAGAATACAGTTACTTTGTTGAAGTAAATGGATTACAGGGCGGTCTTTTCCTGTTTCATATGTTAGGCTGTCTCTATTTTTGGTAATTCCACACCAGTGGAAACCCAAACAAAACACACATTAAGAGAAGAATACATTTTAAACTCCACAGTTTACCTGTATTTGCTGAATCCACAGTAGGTCCATAATTCATTGAACTTTTGTCGTTTTACCTCTGTGCACAGCCACAGCTGATTTTAAATCAGGTAGTCAGCATGTAAGCGAAGTGCAGACTGTCAGTTTTAATTCACAAAAAAATGTAAAGAATTTTGCATCACCTGTTTAGAAATTACAGGCATTTTTTATACACAGTCTCCCATGTTCCCCTTTTTCATTCAGCATGTGTTCATGTGTTCATAATGCTGAAATGTTCATGTTAAACAGGGATAGTGGTTTTACTGTTATTAATGTTTGCTAGTAAGCATTAAGCAAACATATGACTGAGACTGACTGGACTGTAGCTAGTTTTTGTTTGTCAACATTTTTTTGGGGGGGGGGCATGATGCTGGGGCAGATTAATTCATACGCAGGCAAAGAAAAATCTCTGTTTCATAGTAATCCATCAAGCTGTTGTTGAGAAATTCCTTTCAAAACCATAAATGTGAAGCTCATTTGTTTTAGAAGACAAACAGCAGCCTGAGTAAACAGTATCTGCAATAATTTCTGCTTGACTAGTTTCAATAGCTGGCATGAAGCACGGCTTTTTTCTTCTTTTTTTTCATGGGGTCTGACACTTTGGATTTGAATATTAGCACCAAGTGTGCAACTCTACTTCATTTCCATGCCGATATATGCATGTGTGGGAGGAAGAGCGACGAGCGGGGAATGGAGGTGGAGAGAGAGAGAGGCAGAAAGTGAAGAAGTGGGAGAGATAGGGAGTTAGTTAGAATTAGAGATGGAGAGTAATTCTTTTTTAGAAATAGACGGACAGAGGGAGAGGGATGGCGGAAAGGGAGCTGAATTAAGGTAGAGAAAAGCTGCTAGGCACTCTTTCCCACACACACACATACATAGGGGATATCCCACACTGTTTACAGTGCAATCGAGTCAGCGGCTGGTTTATTTAATCAGAGTTCAGCCTCAGAGACTATACGTTGTCTTAATCTCCTTAACAAGATTTACCAGCCAGTCAACTTTTGGACAGAACACTCCGAACAGAATCCAGCAACTTTGACCACAAACAGCACAGGATGAAATCAGCGCGGTCATAGTGGATCCACTCCTGAATGCACCCATCTGTCTCTGGCTGTATTTACACGCACACGTGTGTGTCTGTGCACATGTGCGAGCTTGTTTTCAGGCAGATTTTTACCTGTATGTGGAAACAGTGTCTGTCCTAACCTTTTTTGCAGAGACCAGATGCTCTCTTTGAGGTAGTTTCACTGTCATTAAAAGATATTTGGCAAGGGAAGAGAGGCTACAACAGATGTGGCTTTATAGGTAGCTATGATTTGCAGATGGTACAGTAGGATGGTTTTGCTCTTTTTTTTCATGTTTGTTTAAGGAGACGTGAGTAAAAGAAAGGTGTGTGTGTGTGTGTGTGTGTGTGTGTGTGTGTGTGTGTGTGTGTGTGTGTGTGTGAGAGAGAGAGAGAGAGAGAGAGAGAGACTGAGCACTAAAATGGGAGTGGTTCTGCAGCGTGTGTGTGAACCTCTAACACAGATGTCCATCACTCCTTGAACGCTCTAGCTACTAGCTAGGAAGGCGGTTATAGGCATGCACGCACAATTATATTATACGTTAAATAGGGTTTTACTAACATTATGAGTTCTTGAAAAAAGCAGAATTAAATTACAGTTACTAATCAAAATGTTGACGATTACTTAGATTGTATGGTTTTTATGCTTACACGAATGCAGCAACATTAAGGTTAGGCGCAGGTCTGTTTATTTCTGTATACACTAAAAGGTTAAGAACAGTTTATCTGCCAATCAGATCGTTGCAGGCTGAGACGGGTGGCCATTTCCCCAGACAAGATCGCCTTCAGCGCTGGAAATTTACCAATATTTCCCTCATAAAATTTGAAAGCGGTTCTAATATTACAGTAAAAAGTAAAGCTTGTTTATCAGCGGTCACCATCGAAATGCTGGCTATTAGATGTGAAGAACTGAGGTCTTCGCTTCATTATGACTCAATTTAAATTTTTTATTTTTTCATTTTTAGGAAGTTTTAATTAGGTGCTTGCTTTGATGTGTTAATTAAATGGCTGTTATATGTCAAAAGTAACCTTCCCAACTGGTCGCAGGCATTTTTAGAGTTTCCAGCTCAACTGAGCTGTGTGATGTCGGACTGCGAGCCAGTCCACCTGCCGTTCCAAATAAGAGCAAGGCTTCCAGATGTGCGCACAGGCATTCGAGCACATTTATTTCTGTAGTGCCCTTAAGGGCACCACCTGGCTGAAACTGCCCCATATACAGCTTTAATTTAGTTCTGAGGGCCAGAAGAGTCAGTAGAGGACCTATTTCTGATAACCTGCAGATTTCTGTGCGAGATTTCACGAGCCACATGAATTTTAAACACAACAAAATTCAATATTTCCTTCCTCAGACGGTTTTGTTTTTAAAGATATTTATCTTAATGAAAAATTACTATTAAATATGGCCTTTTAACATTTCTCCACAGCCGATTACAGGTATTAATAACTTGATAGGATGTCCGAAGAGGTGTAGGTTGAAGCAGACTTGGAGTAAAGTACCTTGTAATGGAAGTCCATAGCAGTAAGCCTGAAGCTTAAGTCCTCCATTTGAGTGTGACATGACTCGGTAACTACTGGGGCAAATCTCCCACTATGGGGGCACTTTAATTGGAAGTAGTAGCTTCTCTTGAGTAAAGAAGTCTTCCCTTAAGAATATTGCAGAATGCTAAGGAGCTTGCTCTGACTTCACCTTCTCTGTGTTTGAGCTGAGGTGCTCGGAGCGATTGCAAGTGTTTATGTAGGAACTGAGCTGTTTGTTTGATAAACTGCACTGTGGCAATTCATAGATGAGGGAAACAGACAGTCCCAAACGCAGGACAGCGTTTTGCTCCGAGCGTGCTCACAGAGAGGAAATGTCATCAGCAGATTTCTCTGGCTGCCATAAAACCATCACTTCGTCTCTCCCACCTTGTCTTTCTTCAGATCGTTCGACGTACTTTTATCCTTTTCTGCCTTGCCTCCTCTTTTCCTCCCGTTGTGTCATCACTTGTCTTCCCACCCCCCACTTCCCATGCCCTATCTACTTCCTCTCGCGCTTGTCTCTCCGTCTTTTTGTCCCGCAGTCTGACATCTTATTTACTTCTTTCTGGTCAGATGAGCTCAGGACATCGCTGGAGAGCAGATGGGACACATGCCAGACTTAAAAGGCCTCAGGTGGAGGGGAGAGAGAGAAAGGGAGATATGCTTAGGCAGTGTCTGCTTATTATTTATACTCGGCTGAATGATGCTTCTCTCAGCCCGTTGTTCTGTCGCCCTCCCCGCGTGGCTCGTCTGCGCCGCTCTGAGCCAAAGGGTCAATGGGGTCAGCCTCCACCCAACTCTCTGCCGCTCCGTCCGTGCTTGTTTACAGCTTTTTACTGTCAGCGTAGACGAGGCTCCCGTGGGGTCGGCGGTGAGGTGTGAGGGGGGACACACATACACATGTACACACAGACTGGAGGGGAGGCAAAAAAAAAAAAATTCACTCAGCAGCCAGAGCTATAGACAAGGTTGCTATAGCAACAGCCTGTCCTACCTCTGAGCTGAACACCTATACAGTATAAGCATAAATGCATGCACGCCCAGAGATGAAACAAACACAAATATGCTAAAGTTGCTATACTAAAAAGATTCCCTCCCCCCCCATTACCTTCAAAGCCTAATTGTCATTAACCAGCTCGGCACCGCGGGAAATTGATGGTGCCAGTTTTATGTTACAGAAAAAAATAAAAAAAAATCTTGCTGGTGGCACTGCAGCATCTTGGCTTGAATGGGCTGTGATTAGCCAGAACTGGGTCTTAATTTAGCTGCAAAAGAGCATTAGCTGTCTCATGAAAGATTTTTATTTGGAGATGGGGGTGGTGGGAGATTCCCACCCCACCACCGCCCCCCGCCGACAGTGTCAGCTGTGTCATCGTAGCCGAATGCACCTACCAAAGTGAGATGAGGCTCGGATCTTACTGTAAACTTTCAGTTCAAAACAAGTCTCCAGAGTTCCTTTTATTTGCTTTTTTGGAAAATTACTGGGGAAATTCAGTCACTTCAATCTGTGAGGACTCGATTAGGCATTTTCTCATTTTTCTCTACACGTTTTAGCATTTTTGTCCGATATGAGTGTAGAAATTTTAGAAAATGCGTGCAGGGTTTCACTACATCTTTCAAGTTTTGACACTGACGGTAACAGAGCTAATGGTCTCGCTACTGCCAGGTTTCCTCACGCTAACGGTCCCGGCTTTTATCAAACATTTCTTTTCCCAGCAAGAAACACAAATGTTGGCTATACAGCAAGAACACTGTTCTTTGATCACTTCAACTAAAATGAATTCAAACACTGTTAGTGTTCGGTAAATTGGAACTTTATTAACAATAACACAACTTACAGTCAATTTGAAAATTTTTAAAGAACCCAACAAACCTAAAAAAATGAGGTGAAAAAGAACCTAAAAGAACATTCACACACTCACACTCTGATGGATCTACCAGGGAAACTCTTGCTTAAGGATATTTTCAAACGCAGTCATCGAGGAGACTGAGATCAAACCGCCGTCCTTCTAATTGGTGGACAACCCACTCTGTTTCTTTATTTAGATCTCTTTCAGGTTATTTAAGCAGCACTCACTAACTGCAACCTGGAACAAGTAATGACTCTCTGTTCCTTTCCCTCCTTTTATGTCTCTCTTATCAGCATTTGTCAGAGCTGTTAGCGGTGGTGCGTCTTCCCTTCATCCACCCGTCCTATCTGCTGAACGTAGTGGACAACGAGGAGCTGATCAAATCTTCAGAGGCGTGTCGCGATCTGGTGAACGAAGCCAAGCGTTACCACATGCTGCCTCACGCACGGCAAGAGATGCAGACGCCGAGGACCCGCCCCAGACTTTCTGCCGGTACGTGCGCACACATAAAGCACAGATAAACTGACGTCCATCATTTGTGCCCTGGCCTCGGTAGCGGTCACGTGATCTGCCTCCCACATAACTGATCAGTCGGCGCTGTCGGCATCTGGGCGCCCACACGCTCACACATATCCTCGATTCATATTTTACTGCAGCAAGGTGACCGAGAGGTCAGGGCTCCACACGAGACGCGGGCTCGCCAGTGCACTGGATTGATTTTTTCTTTTAGCCCACAACTCAAAGGCGGTGATTTAGAACTCGGTAATGTTTTGCACACAGCTACTGTAAACGCTCGAACGTACATGTGGGCAACGGGTCACGTATCCAAAAGTCACGACGCATTTTACTTTCAGAAGTCGCTCAAACGGCTTCTGCATCGAGTCTGATTGAGGTAACCTTGAAAAGTTAAACACGGCCAGCTGTAGTGGCTTTCCAAGGATTGTGCAAGATGCTATAAACTTTTATTAAAGCAAACCTAGCACATAAACAACTTTCTTAACAGCAGCTAGGCAAATTCAAAATTTCAAATTCAAATTTTATTTGTCACGTACACAGTCATACACAGTACGATATGCAGTGAAATGCTTGGACAACTGCTCGTGACCTAAAGAGAACAAAAAAGGAAAAGGCTATGAATAAGGTAGGAAATAAATATGAAAAATTAAAAAGGGTAAATTTAACTAAGAAGGAATAAAATATAAATTAAGGTTAAAAATGAAATAACTGTACAACACAAATTAGAATGAAGGGTAAATTTAACTGGGAAGAATAAGATAAAGATAAATATATAAATTAAAGTTGAAAATAAAATAACTGTACAACAAAATACAAAATACACAATATAGAACTATATAAGAATGTATGAAGAAATATAAATGTAAATAAATATATACACAATAACAGCAGCTGTACAAGTATTAACCGGAAATGAAGAATATAGTGACCAGTGTTGTGCAAAACCAAAGTCCAGAAAGTCCAGTGTGTGTGTAAGAACCATATGTGTGGGTCAGTACTGTGTGGTGGTGTGATTGAGAGACCGTATCGCCTGCGGGAAGAAGCTCCTCCTCAGTCTCTCTGTGTTGGTCTTCAGGGAGCGGAATCGCTTTCCTGACCTCAACAGAGAGAACAGTCTGTTGTTGGGATGGCTGAGGTCCTTCACGATCTTCCTGGCCTTGGTCCAGCACCGCCTGCTGTAGATTGAGTGCAGGTCAGGGAGCTCGGAGCGGATGGTGCGCTCAGCTGACCGCACAACCCTCTGTAGAGCTCGTCTGTCCTGCATGGTGCTGTTCCCGAACCAGGTTAAGATGTTTCCCGTCAGGATGCTCTCTATGGTGCACGAGTAAAAGTTCCTGAGCACCTTGGAGGGCAGTTGGAAGTCTCTCAAGCGTCTGAGGTGGTAGAGACGCTGTCGGGCCTTTTTCACCACGGTGTTGATGTGACAGGACCATGACAGGTCCTGCGTGATGTGAACTCCGAGGTATTTGAAGCTGTCCACTCTCTCCACTGGGCACTCGTTGATGACGGGGGTCTGGTAGTTCCTCTCCTGCTTAGTGCTGAAGTCCACTATCAGCTCCTTTGTCTTACTGACGTTTAGAAGGAGGTTGTTCCTCTGGCACCAGTTCTCCAGATTCCTAATCTCCTTCAGGTAGGCCGTCTCGTTGTTATCAGAGATCAGGCCCACCACGACGGTGTCGTCAGCAAACTTGATGATGGTGGTGGAGCTGGTAGTGGCCACACAGTCATATGTGTACAAAGAGTACAGCAGGGGGCTCAGAACACACCCCTGGGGGGCTCCAGTGCTGAGAGTGGTGGAGGCTGAGACATGTCCGCCCATCCTTACTGCCTGTGGTCTGCCAGTTAGGAAGTTGGAGATCCACTGACACATAGATGAGCTGAGTCCCAGATGCTCCAGCTTGGTGGTGAGTGTGGAGGGAATTATGGTATTAAATGCAGAGCTGTAGTCTATGAAGAGCATTTTAACATAATTCCCCCTTCTAGTGTCCAAGTGAGTGAGTGATGTGTGGAGGAGATGAGAGATGGCATCGTCTGTGGAACGATTTGGACGGTAAGCGAACTGTAGTGGGTCCAGTGTGTCTGGTAGTGAAGAAATGATGAAGTCTCTGACCAGGCGTTCAAAGCACTTCATCACTACTGAGGTGAGGGCTACAGGGCGATAGTCATTGAGAGAAGCAGGGTGGGGTTTCTTCGGGACAGGAACAATGATGGACTCTTTGAAGCATGTGGGGATCACCGACTGAGATAAAGAGATGTTGAATATCTCAGTGAACACAGGAGCTAGCTGGTATGCGCAGTCTCTTAGGATACGACCTGGGATGCCGTCTGGTCCTGCTGCTTTCCTGGTGTTCACTCTCTTGAAGGCTCTCCTTACTTCATGCTCGGAGATGACGAGCACGTTTCCGGTGCTGGCAGTATCTTCCTGTCTGCAGCCGTTAGCGCCGCTAACACTAGCATTGTTGGAGACCTTAGCTGCAGCCTCGAAGCGAGCATAGAAAGTGTTCAGCTCGTCTGCCAGAGTCACGGCCGCGTTCGTCATACCGGTTGTTGGTGCTTTATAGTCCGTTATTGTCCTTAGTCCCCGCCACAGGCTCCTAGAGTCACTCTGTTGGAGTTGTGACTCTAGTTTCCTCCCGTAGCGCTGCTTCGCCTCTTTCACCGCCCTCCGCACGTTATATGACGCGGCTTTGTACGGGTCCATGTCCCCCGTCATGAGTCCCGTGTTGTAGGCAGCGGTGCGGGATCTCAGAGCGTCGCGGATGGTTTTATCCACCCACGGCTTCTGGTTGGGAAACGTTGTGATAGTCTTTGTCTCCACGGTATCATCCGCTAGTTTCCCAATGAATCCCACAACCGCTTCCGTAAACACGTTGACGTCATCGTCGGAGCTGTTTCTGAACAGTAGGATTTCTTGCTTTGAGATTTTTGGAACTGGCCGATCATTTGCTCTTCTACTGCAACCCAAGTCCAAGTCATTTGAAGACAGTGTTTGTTTACATCATTAAAATCAAATGATAATTCCAGAAAATTGGAGGGCGCCTGCAAATTGCTTTTGGCCGTCAGATTTCTTTTTCCCCGTAGGTCGGCCAGGATCCCGTTCTTCACCCTGTAAATCTTTACCTAATTATAGCGTCTGCGTGGCATTATGAGTTTCGCACCAGCACACCTTAGCGTTCAGCACAAGTCATTTCTGCATGGTAGAATAAAGATAATTGCCTAACAAATGGGACTTTATGCAGGTCAGTTTACCGAGCCGACTCTGCTCTCCGGCCGTGGAGTTTTTGAAAACATGGGGAGGTCAGCCTTAGATCAATATCTTATTCTTTTGCATCTTTAATCCAGCAGCACGAGAAGAATTATCTGTTTCTTGAGAGAAGACATTTGTGGCGTTACATATGCTCACCTTCATCCCATTACTCATCCTCGAGCCGCTAGTTTCTCTTTGTTCTCGGCACTTTCTTGAAGCATTTTCTGTCAAGGCGCATTTTATAGTGTTTGGTATGTGCATATCTTATGCCTTCTACATCCCCCATTATGCAGGCTGAAGTGTGTATTGATTCCCAGTTGCTTGTGGCTCTGTACAACAGAATTATATAAATGCATAAATGCTGCCGGGATGAATACATTCATGATGCATTATACCCCAATGGCTCAATGAATGAGAAATATATGTAAGTTTTTCCGATCAAGTTTTGAACTCCCGTGAAGCTAAAACACTTATTATGACTGACTGTCTGAGGCATGCATTTAATCAGGGCGTCACTGCCGAGAAGCCTGCGTTCTAATGCACTGAATGCACCTTTTCTTGTTTGGGTTAGCAAATGCTTTTTGCATCATTTTAACATATTTTACGATGCTTAAGCGTGCACGTGATGCCAAACGCGCTTGTTCGCCTGCCTCGCTTCTGTTGCTCAACCATCTGCTCCGCTGGGCAAGGTGGGTTCTGCGCAGCGGGGCACGTCGTCGCTGGGATTTCACCGCAGACGAGGAGACGGCAAGAAAGATAAAACGATGAAGACTCGAAGGAGAGTTTGAGGTTGTTCGGTATCACTCGCGTGTAGGCGAACCAGTGATAAGGAAGAACAGGAGGAGAGGTCACAGAGGGGGAGAGAAGGGGATCAGAAATGAAATTTGAAGGGCAGACATTTGATTGAGTTTATTCCTTGAGCATGCGTCTCCTTGTGTAAGCAGTAAGCTAGTGTGTGTGTGTGTGTGTGTGTGTGTGTGTGTGTGTATTTTAAATGTGCACAAGCAGATGGGGCACCACCTGAGCTCGGTTGATAAGTCTGTCATGCGGAAAAAGAAAGGAAAACTGCCATCCGTGAAGCACTTCTTGCTGAGCGCAGTCAATCTGTGAACTTGTGAGTCGCGTGCATGCGTGGGTGTGTTACAGTGTGCGTGCGGACACACGCCTCACACCTCCATTTCTTTACACTCGAGATAAATTTGAGTCGAATTGCACTTTTTCCAGCCTTGAATTTTTTTAAAGTTATTCTTGCGGGACATATTTTTAATTAACATCCTTTCACATTGAGACTTAAATAATAAGAGTTGCGCTCATGGTGCTGGTGTTCCTCGGCCATTTGTTAGCTGAGTCCAATGAATAATGGATCATTAAGGCTGACTATTTAAAAAAAAAAAAAAGGAATAAGACAAGTCGTATATATTTAATTTCATGGGGGGAGGAAATGAATAAAACACCCAAATTGGTTTGCGAGCCAATTAGTTTTGCGTTTTAGGAAAATCTTGTTATTGTTGTTTTGGGGTTTGTTTTTTTTTCCAAGGATGCAACAAATGGGACACAGGAAGTTAATTAGCGAGCTTCTGATGGAGCCAGGCCAGCTCTTTATCCCCTATGTTTAGGCTTTGTTAAAGACAAGGTGTCTGTTTGGCTGGTAGGTAACAGAGATAATTCTCTGACATCTTAACCTAAGGTCAGAGTGAAAGGTAAGGGTCGAATATCCCAGCTGATGGTGGGCAAAAGGCAGGGACCGCCCAGTTCAGCCTGTATATATAAACTATTGAACGACTTAAGATCGAGGTTTGAAGTTTTTAAAATTCAACGTGTTTGAACTTTTGTTCAAACAGACAATAAAATATCTGATCAGACGAGAGACAGTTTCTAAAGTCAGATTTTTAAATGATCGTCTAACATGCACATCAATAGCATTACAAATGTGACAAGCTGTACGGTCTCTAAGGATGTCATCAAGACTTCGTGGGGATTTATGCTTGAGTGTGTAATTTACTCCGTAGCTGTGTCGTAGCGCTCACCCCCCTGGAAGTGTAGCTAAACGTCAGGTCGACGTAACCTGAAACTACTGCTGTTGGCCCGTTCAGTACTCGATTCCTCCTGTGCCACCCCTGCTGGATGGGTCGTGTGTGGGCTGCGTGGACACCCAAGTTAACACCCAACTGGTTCAAGCTCAAGGTCAGAGGTCACCTTTATACTGACACCTCATTTTATATCAATGAAGACGTTGTTTGACGACCATTCGAATAGGTTTGGGGGTTTTCCAAAGGTAGCTGCACAGGTAGAGACAGCCCTCACTAACTTCTGTTGCACATCCAGTCATTTTATTCCATATCCAGGCCTGAGACGTGACAGAAACCACTCGGTGCAGAAAAGAGCTTAAAGGGTTACTCCTAGTAGGCTTTCACAGGATAAAGAGCTAGTAACTGTGTAAAGTACCATGTTGGTCAGCAATAGCTGTTCTGCACACGGAGCAACATTAGCATTAATGATTTTGTTTTTGTCCATATCATCAGTGTGCATCCACTATTCACTCTCCTTCTCGCTGTTTTCTGAGTATCCTGGTGTGTTTATACTGTTTGAGCTGTTAAATGTACCAGCTTTACTGAACACGTAGCAGAAAGTGGCTTTTCTGAGAGAGTTTCTTACTGAAATCAGTTGCCGAATGCCAGGAAACAGTCTTGACGAGAGAGCAGTAAGAATTTAATGAAGTAAAAGAAATGTGACTTTACAGCCCATAAAAACTTGCCAGTTTTTTAAACATACTAAAAGGCACCAGAGGGTAGAAGTACAAGCTCCCATTCCTAACTGTACATAAGTAAACAACAGCAAATATTAGCTACTTTCTTAATATAGATGTATACGCTTTAGATATGGTTTTCTTTTTTTCTGAAGATACTAAATGTGCTTGTGAAATTTCATTTGTTCCAGGGTTTTGCTGAATTAAGCTCATAAATCATGACAAGTGTAAGCTAACCGCTAATAAGAATATTAATGGCCTATGAAGATACACGCTGCAGTGTGCTTATAAGATGGAATAGCAGGAACTTTTTTTTAAGTTTAACAGAAAGTGAGACATTTTAATGAGTACTTGCTCCATTAGCTGCAAGCTCTAAAAAAAATAAAAAAGTTATTTCTATTGTGGCTAAACAGAAGCAGCCAGATGGTTTTCACACATCCCTTAATTGTCTTGTTTTTGCCAGGTTTTTCTTTATGTAGAATCCTGCTGTGCTGCAATGTTGTAATTTCTCTCCTTCTCTTGCTTTTCTTTTTTTTGGACTTAATTGCTCGGTTTTTATTGATTGTTAATCAGTCACTCTGACAAGCCCTGGCATGTCACGTTTTGTTTTGCTCTTTGCAGAGTAAATAATACTGTGTTGATGGGGAAAAAATAGAATAAGATCAATCTGTTTGTAACGATACTGGACGACGTTAGGGCAAAGCTCATTTTTTTTCCTCTGGAGACAAAAGTCGTGAAACCCGAATCACAACCGTGACATGAAGTTCATTCTTCAGCTGAGAACTTTAATTTCATTGGATGCTAATTAAGGAGCCAAAAAATGTGTTCGGCATCGAAACTGGCTCTCTGTGATCTTCAAATACAAATGCAGATTTAAAATTAGATGTGTTAATACGCTCGGTTACTGCGTGAATGTGTGCGCACCGATAGCGATGTTGCATCTTTTCTTTTTTTGCATTTTTTTTTTAAACATAATGTGCACCATTGATTTAAATGTTTGTTTTTTTTCCTCTTGTCACCCCTAATTTCCCTCGGTTTGCTACTGCATCTGTGCATTTTGCGTTAACTGCCTTCTGTCTTTCACATTTGGCCCAAAAAGTCTTGGGTAAAGTGAAAACTATGGGTGTCTCGTAATGAATCCGTGGCATTTTGTGTAGTGTATGTGAATCCATTAGCTGCTAATTGGTTAATTAGACTGTGGATGTGCATCTGATTAGCTGTCATTAGACTTTGCAGGGGATCGGGAGGGGATTAAACAGCCGCCGGTGCTGCAAATTTTGCCCTCAAACATTTTTGCCTTAAGTCATATGAGTTGCACTCCAGCTTTGAGGAGTGTTGACATCCATATACAGTTTGCGTTTGCCTGCTATTAAGCAGCAAGCTAAGTTTTCTTTTGTGTGCATGCTGTGTGCGAATGTGCGTGCACCGAGACAAACTCATACATTATGCTCCCATTTCCTTCTCTCCACATGTGTCACTGTGCTCGGCTCAGAGGAGGGTGGAGAGCGCCAGGGCAAACTGTTAACTCAACCCAGCCAAGTGGAATAGCACTCAGACAAATGAGCTGTAATGACTAGGAGACGCAGGGGTCCTGCTCGCCTCATACTGTTTCTCTGTCTTTGCTCACTCGCACACACACTCACATTGTTAAAACTTTAAATGCATACACTGTGGGAGGGAATCCTTAAACAGTAGCTGCACTCTCAGCCAGCCTTTCCCTCTGTCCACTTCATCATCTGTAATCAAGCGTTCATGTATCTAAAGCTAGAAAAGTGCAACTAGCTTTTTTTGTCACCCTTAATGCCAGAAAAAAAGGAGGTTGTAATTATAGATTACATACTTTTAAAGTAAGAAAAAGCTCACAGCAAATTGTTACTGACCGTTTTTACATTCCTGCGACATAAGGCCAGCCAGAAAATGCTGTGCTAGTGGTGGCGGTCTAAAATGGGTGGATTTTATTAGATCAGCAAGCACAAATAGTGCGACTTGCATCCACAGTTTAGAGACAATAAAAGCAGGCTGTTGTGCGAGGTCCTAAAGGCCCGTAGGCGTGACATTCATCTACTCGTTCACACCTCCGCCAGCCAGGAGATCCTTGGAGAGTAGTCGTAGCGTGCAACCACTGCAAAGAAAGGAGAACAACACTCACAGCTTGTAAAGAGAGCATAGAAGATCATCAGATAACTTTCTTCTGAAGTCTGCCACCTACTGCTTTTGGCTCGGGTCTGATAAACCACTCCGCATCGCTGATCCCCCTCCAGTGCTTCCTCATCACTGCTGACAGCAGTTCTTTTTGGTGGAATAATTGAATTTATTTGTCATCTTTCTGTGTGGATGCACAGCCTCAATGCTAACCATTAGGCAAAAGTGATGGCGACTGGGAGGCTGTCAGCAGTTTGGAAAGACAATTGTGTGCTTTGCTGGGTCCTTTTTTTTATGTCAGGACTTTGTTGATTGTTGTCCTGCTCTGTAATTATTCAGCATGGTTTGTCTTGTAGAGCCAATGCAGCATGAGATTACTCTGCCTCACCTCTCAAACCGGAAACGCGGGATTCAGGAGAATGTGCCAGAAATGTCTTAATCGCTCTCTGCGAAGAGTGCCCTTCAGCAGATTCCTCTTCCGATTTTATTTCTGGAGTCTGAGATTGGTATTTTAGGAGGGGGAGAGGGAGAGCGAGGGAGGGAGAAGGAGACAGAACAAGTAAGCAAAGAAGAGAGAAACTTAGATGCAGCTATGCACTGGAGAATTGGGAGTATGAGTTTTTTGATATTCTTTGGGCTTATCAGTGAAAATCTCAGCAAACACAACTGTCCCGGCTCATAAATGTAACATGGAGGCAGTAAATCCAGAAGAGATAACCACTGGTCCGAGTGTCTGTGGGGGCTGCAGCCAAAATTAAGGTTCCCTCCACTTGTCCTTTTGACTTGTGACTGCTGCCAGCCCGAGCTCCCAGGGAGGGAAAGGGCAAGGGAGGAGGGGAACGAGTGAACGATTGCTTCCCCAGCCGCTGCCAGAAACCTTGACTCATCCTGTTCCTGAGCCGCAGTTCGTGCTCACGAGCAAAGTGAACAGCATTTACAGAAGCACGGATCAGTCTCAGCATCGTTCATGCCACATCTGGTACTCTGACCTGCTGTACCTGCTGCGAGGCTGGAAGGATGCATCAGCCTCATCCAATATTCAACAGGAGGGATGGGGTGAGCCTGCTTTGGGCTCTGTCGTCGCGTGTGCTGACGGTGCAGATTGAGGCATTTGGATGGAAAGTTCATCGAATCATCAGCCCAGAAGGTTTAGATCCACTATATGTTGAATTCTAAAGGAACTGACATGTTTTTCTTTTATTGGGAAAATTTGGACAAAACAAAGTTTAAAAAATAAGATATGATCCTCATTTATGCTCGCTCCTCAGCGCCTCAGTGCCTTCCTACCACTCCCCTACAGCATCAACAGTGTGCAGCGCTTGCTAAAAAGCAAAGAAACCTAAAAAGTTTCATCCCAAACATGAGCAACATTTATTACGGTGCTATTTTGCTCGATGTCTAGGATCTTCACTCGCTTCCACCTGTGCGTTGTAAGCACGGGCAAAAAGATGCTAACTACAGTTCACTTAGTAGTCACCGGTATCATTAATAGAAAAGATCATTTTAATATTATAAATGATTTCTATTGTACACACAGAAACCAGTTTTTGTACATGTGAAGCTCTCATTGCCCATTCCTCTAGCAGTGTAGCTAGCTCGGTCTGTGGAAGGGGATTTCGAGGTGAACTGAGCCTCTAAGTGTTGTTCGAGGACACTTAAACCCTTCACGACGTTTGTTTTTCCCTTCTAAGGAGACCAGCCAGCAGACAATAAAATGCACACACACTGCATGAACGCAAGCACACAAGATCCATTTCAAGCACGCTCACTGCACCCTCCCTGGATTTTCCTTTGGAGCCCTTTGGCCCTCTGATCCT
Source organism: Copadichromis virginalis (assembly GCF_057382275.1). NCBI lineage: Eukaryota > Metazoa > Chordata > Actinopteri > Cichliformes > Cichlidae > Copadichromis > Copadichromis virginalis. The sequence continues at coordinate 3,926,806 of NC_140632.1, read as the reverse complement.
CACCGTAGCAAATTAACACCCCGGGAGAGAAATTATGGGATTCGGAGGGGGAAAAATGCTAAAGAGAGAGAATGGAGAGAAGCGGCTCAGATAAGAGAAGACGGCTCTGCGGCTGTCAGTGGGACTGTGATACCCAATGAGAAAAAGTCTTCATCCTCATAGTTTTCTGCACTTAAACTCTATATGAATGTATATTATTTACACATGTATATATCTATGCACGCTTTTGTAAAAAACAAAACAAAAAAACAACAAAAAAACAGATTTTCCCTGTTTTGTTTTGTTTTTTTGTTTTTTTTGTCACACTAGACGAGATGGTTGTCGTTTGTGTAGTCTTATGATTTATGTCTGGCTGCAAAGCAGATAGGTTTTAGAGGGAGAGACTTATGGAAAATAGAGCTTAAATTGACATAATCTTACAGTCTGAACAGTTATTTGAGCAATGTTCTCATTTATAAATTATATGGTTTTCATACTTTACACCTCCTCTACTAAGCATTAAGGAGAAAATGTACAGTTAATATAAAAAAGAGAACGTGGAGAAGTGCTTTAAATCAATTTTCAGAGCAGATCGTGTATATAAATATATATAAATAGAATGTTTGATAGTGTAATTTACTGAAGATGTGTTGTGTACAGTAATAAATCTCTTCAAGCTGAAATGAGTGCACTTAATGACCAGATCAGTAGCTTTCGGCAATAGCGCCCCACACTGGTGGGTGAAAGTGTTAAGACTACTCAACTACAGTAAGTAACTATTTATGAAGGACATCAAAGTCCACAACAATTACTATGTTGCAATCATGCATCACTCCAACTAGTCGATGCAGATGGCTCCGCCCCTCCCTGAGCCTTGCTTTGTCTGAGGTTTCTTCCTGTTAAAAGGGAGTTTTTCTCTCCCACTGTCGCCAAGTGCTCGCTCATAGGGGATGCTTGGGGTTTTCAATTCAATTCAATTTTATTTATATAGCGCCAAATCACAACAACAGTCGCCTCAAGGTGCTTTATATTGTAAGGTAGACCCTACAATAATACATACAGAGAACCCAACAATCATATGACCCCCTATGAGCAAGCACTTTGGCGACAGTGGGAAAGAAAAACTCCCTTTTAACAGGAAGAAATCTCCAGCAGAACCAGGCTCAGGGAGGGGCGGGGCCATCTGCTGCGACCGGTTGGGGTGAGAGAAGGATTAGATAAGATAAGATACCTTTATTAGTCCCACTAGTGGGAAATTTCATGTTTCATGCCGACCAATTGTAGGAGTTTACCTTACAGTGTAAAGCAAGTTGAGGTGAATGCTGTTTTGGTTTGGCACCATTAATAAAACTAAATTGCAATGAATTTCAGCAGAGCGATTCCCCAAAAATTAGTAGTCGAACATTTGGCATGGCTCTGCTTGGTGAGCCATGTGTCCTTAAAAACTATGAGACAGCTGGAAAAGTGCGTTACAAAAGAAATGATGACAGGCCTTAAAAATAAAAGAACTATATCTGAAAGTCACGTACTTAAGAAATAAGAAAAATATCCATCAAAGACCTGAGAGATCCATCTGGAAGTTCAGTTGATCCACCTACAGTTCACTAAAGCCTCATCAGAAATCACTTTGGAGGGGTGGCTGTCAAAAAGGGTTCTTTAGGAAGGGAAACGGGGAGAAAAGATGGGCATGCCAAAATACACAAGAACTGGACTGAAAATCAGTAGCTAATTGGACTTGCCTGAAGTATGTTATAATATGCTCTGATTGGTGGTTAAGCTGTCAGGCAGCGAATGACAGCCCGAACATTCAAAGAGTTTGCACTGGAGCTGAATGAGTTCAATGTGGACTACCTGCTGGTAGCCTAAATAAGTTTTTTTAAAACACAAAAAAGTATAAAAATTGATCTTAGAGCTCAAGTCAGAAGCACAATGCTGCTTTTCCAATCAACAGGCCAAACTGTTAAATTATCAAAGTTACTGAAAGGAAAAGAAGCAAAATTCACACATTTAAAAATCTGCAACCGTGAAACTTTAGTTAGTCGCACCGTATCGTAGCTCTACTTCTGAGGAACGTAATACAAAAATACCTTAAGAAGCTGTATATGTTTTGCATGTAAAAGAAACTTGCATAGATAATGTTTCAAATGTAGGTATTGCTCAAGGATAAGATAAACTGGGCGTCACAGTTCACAGTTTCAAATGGTTATTTATTTACAAGCTATAAATTGGATGTCAGTAAGAGTCAAGCGAGCGAACATCTGGATGTATCCATGGTGAACGTTGGGTGGGACTCGGAGGGTGATCCATTCACCTTGTCTGTCTGAGAGGTCAGGCAAGTGTAATAAATCATCCAGGTGACCCACTCTAGTACTAGTACCTGAACTTCAAAGCTGAGATTTGTTTCTTCGGTGCTGTACTGTAGTACACACTGGTAATTAGATATTGAGAGTACAGCTTGTCTGGATTGTATTGAAACTAAAGTCTCAAGTTCCACTCTGTTGAGTTACTTCTATCCCCCTTGTTTTTGTCTCTGTGACTCAACCCAGCCGAACCTCCAATGCCCCTGTGGCCCTTCTGCTGCAAAGTATGCCTGGTTAAAGCAAGGTCATAAAAGGCTGCGAAAGGTAAAAAGTGCACAAGGCAAAAGAGCAGGAAGCATTGAAGGAAGATGAAATGGCGAATACGTTGGAAGGTAGAGCAAAGACTCTTGGGGTTTAAGAGAAAAAGAACGGAAGAGAAAGAAAGCAGGAGAGAGGGCAAAGTCTCCCGTAGGTTGAGAGAATGAGAGAGATGTTTGCCACGGGGTTAAAAAACAGCAGAGAAAGAAGGAAAGGCAGGTCGCAGCACAAGGCAGAGACCAAGGAGACCAATAAAAAGGTGATATAAGACCCATTGTGCATGCAGGGAAAGAGAAAAAAAACAGTCTTCTCATTCTATCTTTATCTTCATATCAGCCTTGCTGACTATACATCTGTGTACAAGTGTGTTTGTGTGTTTGCATCCACATCGAGAATCCAGCATGGGGTAAAGCATGGGCCGTGTGCTCCCGTCAAAGATGGGTGGAAGTGATGCACAGAAACATTCAGGTGTGTGTGTGTGTGTGTGTGTGTGTGTGTGTGTGTGTGTGTGTGTGTGTGTGTGTGGTCACATCATACTACGTGGGTGGGCTTCAATTTGAGAATCAGCTCTTACACAAGCCTGCCCGTCCCTCAGACTACATCCTTTTCTGGAGCTTTTTGTATTGCCACACAATACGCCTCCTCCCGTCACCTTGTTTTTCCTCTTTATGCTCGCTCTCTGCCATGCTGCTAAACTCATCCGCCGTCTGTGTTTCTAATGCCAAACAGATGTAACTGATATTTACAGTTGGTGTTGTTCCCAGACCATCATGAAAATGTTGTTCCAGGTTCAACATTGCAAGTGACCAATCACATTGTTGTGACGTTATTCTTTTGCGCGCCAAGCCATTCGTGCATTTATGAAATTCCAATGTTGCAAGGACAATATCAATTCTGCTTACTGTTTATTAAAGGGTTAGCGTTAGGGTCCGTTGATCGGCGGACAGAGGGGGTTTCACGCAGCTTTAGTACAGTTTTTTGTTTTACGCCGGTTTTTCCCGAAGTTGCAAAAGTATGACGTCACAACATTCTGATTGGTCACTTGCAATGTTGATCCTGGAACAACACCAACACGAGGATATCAGATCAACCCCCCGTGCACTTCTATGGGACCAGAAGTCTTTCTGCAAAAACAGACTTCAGATAGAAACCAGGTTTTAAGGAATTCCCGTGTTGGCTGAGGTTTTACGACCTGGAAGCTTCCATGTTTTATAACTGCCATGGCGTTACTTAGCCAAGCAAACATTGTTATGATGATGTAGGTGTTACGGCCGAGAGGGCCCGGCTGTGGGTGTGGACTCAAATGCAGACACAGAGGGAGGCAAACGGGCGTGAACACAGTGCTTTATTTACAAGTGTCTAGTGAAATTACACAACAGGAGACTATGAATGCTATGAATTATGAAATGCTATGAACTGTGAACTGTGAGGCCAAACTGTGAACATGAAACTGAGTGCTATGGCTAGGTGCTGGATTTCACGGATGGAAAAAAGGGGCAGCGGCTTGGATGGAGGTACGCAGTCACTATAATGAGAAGAGACAAGTAGTCAGTGGCAGTCCAGTGAATCACAGCTGCAGGATTAGGCTATGGAGGTTAGGGCTTACGCGTTGCAGGTTTAAAGTGTCATGCGAGGAAGGGGTGTCCAGGGGGTTCCGGGTGAGGAGTGTCCAGAGAGGATCCAGAATATGCGTGGAGTGAGGGACTTGGCAGGGACTTGGCAGGTGTAGTCCGATGGTGGAGAGGAAGAAACCAGATGACAGAACCAGCGTCCAGGCGGAGATGAGAGTAGTTCGGGAAACGTGACTGCCAGGTGGGTCCTATGACAAAGAAAAACACGGTGAGGGAAAAGCAGTAGTTGAGGGTTCTCACATGGGGTTCGCAGCCTAGCACTGACATGGGTTAGCAGAGGATCTGGCAGAGGTCTGTTGTGAATGCTGGTCTTATATGCAGGTGACTTGATTGGAACCAGGTGTGGAAGCTGATTGGAGTCTCTGCCTGAAGGTAGAACCCAGCGGAGTGGAAAAACCCCGTGCTCACCCGGACCATGACAGTAGGAACACCAACATAGCTAAATGAATCAACATGTTTCTCTGTGTATCCTGAATAAGCGACCTTTAGTAAAAATGCAACTATAGCAGCTCAGAGTGAAGTCCAGATCGGGCTGTCATTGGTAGTTTGCATCACTGCTACTACTGATAAACCACCAAACTAGCAGGTCTGAACACTGAAGCCAGTGTGGGTCACTGTGTATCTCTATTTCTTGTTCATGGCTACCTGAGGACACTTTGGTTTCCATAAGCAGTCGGATTGTAAAGACGGTGACCTCAGTGAGCTCTTTCATAATGAAAAAAGACTAAAAGGACTCTCTGTACCGCTTTCCCTCTGCCATTATGCTCTCTCTCTACAGCCTACGTGCGTCTGCTCACCTGACACACGGCCTCACATTGATAGCATTGCTGTCAGTATTTGGATAGAGCCGTCCATCCCAGTTTAAACTCTTGTGCACCACTACTTTTGACATAATAGATCTACCTCACCATGTTCTTGGTCCCCACTGGAACCAAAAACAGGATCTGCAACCACATTTAAAAACCTCTCCTAACCATCCCTGTTCTCAAGAGGACTTCCCAAACCAAACTGATCTGATTTAGGTCCAAACCAGATGCAGCTGATATTGTCACTTGTGTTATTTGACAGATAAGAGGACAGAACGTCCAATCAATTAAACACACTCACAAATAAAGCAGTTTGTTACTCAAACCTTGAGTTAAGCTGATGTTTTTATTTCCTTAAATACAGTCAGATGGAAAGTATACCAACAATGCAACAAAAGGTCAGTAACTATCAGGAGGAGGAGGCATTTTCTCCCCCAGCAGTCACGGGTATAAACTCTGTCAAGGAAAAAAAAGGAGAGCTGTCAGAACTTGGTTATCCCTTCATCCCCAACCGCTCGTCTCTATCCTTCGATTCTCCATCCCTTCATCCCTCCACCTAACTGGTATCAAACCTCACACTGACTGACAGCCATCCCTGTGAGGCTTCATTGTCTGAGAAAAAACGAAAACACACACAGACGCGCGCACGCACCAGCCATCTGAGCCGATGCCACGACTCCCCGTCAGCGGTTGCCGTACTCGTGTTTCGTTGCGTTCTGACAGGCCGGCGTCGGCTTATGCGGGCTTGAGAATGCGTTCGGGGCTTCAGAGGTCAGAGGTGCGCCGCAGCGTCAGCGCCCAGATGTGTACTCTCCCTGACGTGTCTGGCCAAGCAGAAAGCTACCAGGAACAACCCTGCGCATGTGCACTAGATGATAATAAAGACCCGAGGTGCGCATCCACTTAGGCACGTTGACTCGGCACGTGGAATCATTTGTTTGTCTTATTAAAGTTGAGCTCGATCGTCATATTTTAGAATTCCAGCTGCAAAAACATACCCGTGATATCAGGAAATTCAGTTTAATACATCGTCCGCGTTGTCTTAAGATGCAATTAAATGGAATATGTCTTCCTGAACAATACAAACTTACGTAGATTTTAAAAGAGCCCTTTAAACTGTGCAACACTGATTGATGTGCACACACAAGAAAGAAAATCCCAAATTGGCTCAGGCATAGACACAGAAACTTTGCCAAGTTAATTGAGCCAGTCAATATCAACAAAAGTGAAACAGCTAATAAGATGAAGGAAAAGGGGGATGAAAAGAGATGAAAAATTCAATCCTATAAAGGCGAGGAAAAGAGTCGCACGTTTACAGTCCAGTAAAGTTGCAAAATAACACGTGATCAAGAGAAATGGAGTACAAGCATGTAGAGTAATAGCAACAAACTCATCACGGGGAAGAACTAACAGAATAGTGTCAGTATAATTAATCTGTGAGTGTGTGAAGGTTGGAGTCTCATGAGTGGGAAGACAAAGACTTTTATTTTTGTTTGGTTTGCTTTTGTTTTGCTTTTTTGGCAAAGAACCGCCGCTGTAACCGTGACTGTCCTATAAAATTGCACGCTCATTTACTAGCTGATTGCCCAGGGTCTGTTGGAGGTCTCGGGCTGATTGAGGCTTGAAGTGCAACGGGAACAAGTTCAAGACTAAATCTTTTTTTTTAAACTGCACTTCAAGTTTGCAAATCTTTAAAACACATCCAGAGCGGGCGGCAGCGTGCAAAACTCTTACGTCTTCTGCACAATGCCAAAACCTTCATCTCTGCGGTGACACTTTCACAATTTCTTCTCGAGCCATCGCTTTCTTTCGCATCCCACGCGGAGGAGCACATTCTTAAAAACCTCACTGGAGGAGAGCCAGCCGGCTTTAAGCTGTCCACTAAGTCTAAGCTGTATGTCCACGATATGTCTGAGGCAGCGCTTACTGGCTCTGTCTGTTTGCTCAGCTTCAGCAAAGCCCATTGTAGTTTTTGTATCTCCCCGTCTTTTACCCTTGTTCCCCTTCCAAGAGAAAAGCCCTCTGTTTTTACCAGCATTGAAAGACAAGTGAATTTTAAGAAGAAATAAAAAGGGAAAAGAAACGATAAGGGGATAATTTTAACAGGAAGAAGCAGAAGGAAAAGACGGCCGCCTGAGGATGTGCCCTGTCGGGAGAGTGCACGCGAGGAAGAGTATCGATCCAAGCAGGTGAACCAGGGGTTCACCCTGGTTTGGAGTGTATGAAGATTAGCTCTCCTGCCTCCACCTTTCCCCCCCTTTTCCTCCATATTTCTCTCTCCTCTCGCACAGTCTCTATTCCTCCTCATCATCCTCCTCTCCCTCCCTGGCTCGCCTCCCTCTGCCCACCTGCCTGCCTGCTGCTTACAAACACAGCTCATTTCTGTCTGTCGGCTCGTCGTCTTGCCTGCTCTCTGGAACCTGCTGCTGCTGCCGCCGCCGGAGACTGAGAGGACCTGAGACACGCATGTGGCAGCCTGCCAACCTGTTTGTGTGTTTTGGATCACTGGTGTCTTTATCCACCATCTCTGTGTGTGCGTGTGGATGCCTGAGAGCAGAGATCCGGTGAGCTCTTACAGGGATAATCATTGAACGTGTTTCAAGTATCTTCTTAATCACACGAGCCCCGCCTTGACATACAAATGTACACAAATTGATTTTCCTATTCAATATGCAGTTCTCTTATGGCATGCCAAAGTGGTGCGCGTTTCACTACGAGTGCATGTGTGTGTGTGTGTTTGGGCAAATCTATAGGCAAGAGCCTGTAGTACACGTGGGAAGGAAGAATTTGAGAGCTGGGAGGCAACTAAACGAATGGCAGCACCATCAGTCTTGGTAATTGAGTTAAATTTCAACATTTAAATCAGCAGTTTCCTGCGACCAAGAGGAAACTTTCCTGCTTTGCATTTTCTTTTGTTTTCCGACAAACGTATTGACTCAGAACAAGAAACTTTTTATTTCTATCACCTCTCAGTATTCATGTGAAAAATATTTTTTAAGCAGCCAATGCGTATACTTTATCTGTACTTAAAAGCCAGACAGCACGCCACAAAACATGTCTGCTGGTTACCGCTGCACTGAGAGCTTCACAAAGAGCCTTTGGTTCAGTCTTGGCCTCTATTTACTGGTGGAAACCTTTCCTGATGACCTGTTCTCTCCCACCTCTTTCCCTCCTTTATCCACCGCAATCATCCTCCTCCATCCTCCTCCTGCTTCTTTGTCCTCTAGGTGTAGCGGAGGTGATAGTTCTCGTGGGAGGGCGTCAGGCTATCGGGATGAACCAGCGCTCTCTGACAGCAGTCACCTGTTTTAACCCCCAGAACAGTAAGTGGTACCCACTGGCCAGCCTGCCCTTCTACGACCGCGAGTTCTTCAGTGTCATCTCGGCGGGAGACAACATCTACCTGTCAGGTGAGCTAAATTGTCCACTCCAGCTGTATAACTGTGGCGTTGCTGTCACAGACATTCAGTGGTGTGGGGCCGGAGATGGAAAAATGATAGAGGGACTTAATAACAGGGCAGTTTTGAAAGGGTAATCCTTAAATGTGTAAATAAACTAAACTGTTAAACATCTAAGTAAAGTAAACTTTTTTTCCCATGAGAGTGTTTTGGGATTACTCGTGTACTTTACAGCCAGGTTTGGCTCTGAAATACTCCCTTGAAATTTAGCCCAATCACTTCTGGGTGACACAGGATGATTCACAGGTTAAATTAACAGGTCAGGTTTTAGTTCAAAACTGAATTTATGACCTTAATGGAACACACTCGGCTACTTTTCTTCTATTTATTAATTTTTTTGGCCTTTGACAATAAAAAAATTACTAAGCGTGAATTAAATTCTATCATTGTGAGCATGTTTAGCTCAAATAACTATAGACTCTCATCATCCCACAGCCAGTTCCTCTCGTGATTTATTGTGTGGAACAATATTGATTATTGTCAAACCCAGGTAAGGGCAGACTTAATGGATTTTTTTTTGGAGGGGGGGGGGTGTCATTTACATCATCTGTTGAGACGTGCTTTAGTGCCATTAACTGCAACGAGCTGTAATAACAAAAAAAAATCCCACCTCAAGTTCAGTTTCAGAGTTCATTTTCCATCTCAGCAAACGCAGTGGTCAAATCAACTTCAGCATGCATACTTCAACTTTTTAATCAGCACAGACGAGCAACAAGGCAAATTGCTGAAGTAGACCGTATAGTGCTATATAAGCTGCAGGGTAGCGGCTTAATGGACCTCGAGGCGAGATTAGAATTCGCATATAAACTTGTTTCTTGGTTTTTATGACGCAGCCTGTAGCTGTATAAATGCTTATGAGCACATTACGGCGTCAGGTTAGGAAAGCCAAACGTGAGTTAAAGACGGTCACGAAGTTGTCTTCAAAGTTGACATTTGTGACCTCTTTTTATTATAGATGTTTTTCCTCTGTGGCTACTTTGATTTGGCCGAGTGAATCTACCCAGGCCGCTGGTCTCTTCTCTGACCTTTTATGAAACAGTTCAAGAGTTTTAAAAGGGGGCCAACCTCAAAGCTTAGTCACATGTTGCTCGGCCCTGTGCTGCAGACAACTCAAATGTCTTTTTAGAGGAGTCGTTTTTATATAAAATGGTTTTGGTTTTTTTTTTAATAGACCTTTTTCCTCTCTGTCTTGCTCTGTAGTTGCTGCAGCGTTCTGCACTTTGTTTTGCTCCATAGTGGCACACTGTGCGCTCTGCGACTCCCACAATGAGACACGTTTAGGTTGCTTCTCTACCAGCAGACTGAATTTCTGCCTCCATGGTTCATTTGTGCGAGATTCTCACACGGTACTCAGACCTTCATATTACACAGTGGAAATGTAACGGGATTTTCTTTTTCCTGCATGCACCTTTTCCTCTCCCTCTTTTCATATAAATGTAAATGTGTTTTTGGGCATTGGAACAGGTCTGCATGTATCCTCTGGGAGTCAGACAGCCAGTGGGGAAATCAGGGTTTTTCTAGCCAGCCAATCAACAGGCTCCGGCCTGTAACCGTCCTCGCACTCTGAACAGGGTCACTGAATCACGGCTGGTGTCACATGTCAAATAACACAGCTAAGAGAGCTGCTCTGAAGACGGCTCAAACAAGTACAGTTTTCTTGGCTGGCTGGATGACTCAGCAGCAAACAACTTTCTGACGGTTCAAGTTGTCCAAGTCTGCCACTGTTCCTCTTGGGGACTGGAGGGGTGGGCGGGTGGGGGGAACTTCTATATGTACTTTAAGAGTGACTTTTATTAAATATAAAGGGCTAAAAATCAAATTCAGAAATAGTTCTTTAATCTGAAATTATTTCATTTCTATTTCTAATCTAATAGGCGCAGGTGCTGTGCAGGTAAAGGAGCCCCTGTTTGTGCTTTCATCACATCTCATTGATGTTGAATCGCACGAGGAAACACAGTCATTCTCATTTTCCAGCTTTTGTGACACAACTTTTTCTTTGTGTTTGAGTTGTGAAGTTTGAAATAAAGGATTTGGTGGGAAAGGAGACTGAAAACTTTTCTATGGCACTTTCGGAAAGTTACAAAGTGTTAAAAAATAACAAAAAAAATACATGTAATAGAAGTAAAAAGAAACCACTATATTAGATATAAACTCAATTTCATTAAATTCGTTTAGATAGCACCCAATCAACACAACAGTTGCCTCACGGCGGTTATTTTGTAAAATCAGATGACTCTATGTGAGCAAGCACTTGGTGACAGCAGGAAGGAAAAACTCCCTTTTGACAGGAAGAAACCTCTGGCAGAACTGCAGTCATCTGCCATGACCAGTTGGGGGTGTGTTTGATGTAAAAGACGTTGGATAAATACAGGCAATTGTGTAATAAAAATAAGAAACGCAATAAAAGTAAGTATTAGCAAAAGATTAAGAAGAGGATACAGAGTTTATCTGGCTCACATCTCTAGGCAGTAAAGTCCACACTTTGAGGGTCACAGGGCAGCAGAGGTAAAGAGTCGAGGTGTGGATCTCTAGCAGCGGACGGTCTCGTAGGGAGTTGACAGATTGCAGATATAGGCAAGGCAAGGCAAGTTTATTTGTATAGCACAATTCAACAACAAGGTGATTCAAAGTGCTTTACAGAGACATTAGAAACAAGAACAAATAAAAAGCATGATTTAAAATTGATTAAAACAAGCAAATAAACTAACTAACTAATTAACAAACAAACAAACAAACAAACAAAACAGTATATAAAATCAAAACAGATAAAATCAGAACAGTAGATAAAATCAGTAGTTAAATGTAAGTTTTGAAATTTAAGCTTAAAGTGTGGATATAGGCAGGAGCCGGAGCACTGAAGGCTTTTTGAAAGTAAAACCTTAAAATCAATTCTGAAACTCCAGGGTAACCACTGAAGAGAGGATTTCTGTGAGGTGGTTGCTTCGCTTACTGTGTGTTGAAAATCTTGGCAGCAGCATTTTGTAACAGCTGCATTATTTAAATGTTTCACGTGCCGATACCAGAGTAAAGTGCATTGCAGAAGTCAAGTGTAGACGAGAGAGAAGCATGGGTGACCTTTTCTAAGTATGCAAGGAAGGAATAACCCGATCTTGGTCAGCTGTCTCGGTTGGCCAAAGCAGCACTAACTTTCCGTCACCTGACCGCTTAGACAATAACACAGTCATAAATAACACCTCGGTTGTGGAGCTCTTTTTGAACATTATTAGATGAGGGACTCAGACTAGCGGAGAAATTATTAAGTGCTACAAGTGTTGGGGACTTCAGGGGGCATTTGCAATTACCTCTAATTTGGAGTCGTGAGCAGGAAATTTTTGGACATCCAGTTTTTAATTTAAGCAAAGTAGGACGTGATGCATCAACGGCGCCGAGCTTTACTGGGACATACATGTGGGTGTCTGATTTCTCAGGGTTACCATCTGGAAAGCATGAGTACAGTAAATAAACCGCTGGGGAACTTCATAGAAATAGAGTTCAAGAGATGGGAGGCACCTTAAAGCACGGCACAGGAGAGCCAGGCCAAGAGATGAGAAATGTCGTGAAATCAGGGGTGAATCACTTATGCAACACAGTTCTTCAGGCTGCTGATTAAATACCGGTCCGCTGAGCCGAGGTCAAAGAGAAGATCGATGGTTATTTACTTCTTTGTTGAACACAATTGCGATGAAGCCGGTAGTAAGAGGAAATCTGACTATCACATTCTCTTAGCGTTAATAAACATGACAATAATGATGGATGCGTGGATGATTTTGATAGTGATGAAATCATTCAGCACCTTCTCACTTTGTTGAAGCACCTGACAGGTCTGGTTTTAACCAGTCATTAATCTTCAGCCCTATAATTGCCACAGCAGTAGTTCCACAAACCCCAGCAGCGACTAAAATACACCAAAGCAGAAGATTTAGCCCATTTTTGCTACGACAGAGGAAAACTGAAGGAGGCGTGTTTGTTTTTCTTTCAGATCTCTTGATCGCCCTGCTTATCAACTCTAATAAACCTTTTTTTTGTGCATTGCAGGTGGCACAGAGTCAGGTGTGATGGTGGCTGATGTGTGGTGCTACATGTCTCTTTTGGACAACTGGAATCTGGTGTCCCGGATGACCGTGGCTCGCTGTCGGCACAACAGCCTGGTGTACGACGGCAAGCTGTACACGATCGGCGGACTGGGCGTATCGGGGAACCTGGACCACGTGGAGAGGTAAAAGTCACGCAAAGCACCTCTGTCGTGGCTGCCGCGTCAGAGCTTGATCAGCGCGGTCAGTAGGGGGATGCTGAGCAGTACAGTTCGAGCAAATAAATATTCACACTGCACAGCAAAACATGGCAGATGGTGTGGCATGCAGTAGTGCGGTGCAGCATATTGCAAAAGGGGTTAGACAGGTTTCTTAGCATTTTTTTTCTTAGAGTAAAAAGGTGCAAAGGAGTGAATCTGGGCCGGGGGATATTAAAATGGTCACAGCTGTGAGTGGTGTCCCGGAGCAGCACTCGTGTTTGTGAGCGGCGCACGAGTGAGACGATTTGCTTTCTGAGATCAGAGCGGCACAATGCGTCTGATTCCATCCACGTCGGCATCGGCACATTAGCGAGACTTTATCTGGAGGTCGTACTTTGTGGCCTGTTCAGCTGGGTCTTCTTTTATGGAAAGTCTTCAGCATGAAACCAGAAATAGGCGACGTCGTCAAGGAGTATAATGAATCCCTAGTGGCACGGAACGTGTGCAGACGTTATCCAGATTTAATAGTTTGATTGATCTCATTTAGATTTTTTTTTAACACTGCTCCCTATTTCTTAGTTTACCCTCTAACCTGGGCTGATGAGCGTGTTACAAAGCGGGGAGAAGAGGAGGGTTGCCTCCCTTGCTCGACAGAGCAAGATTAACCAAAGCAATCAAAAGAACATTACTGAGTATATTAGAGCAGGCCGCTGTCGCTCATTACCTAGCAGCTCAATTGATCTCCGAAGCTTCTCGCAATGCACAACAGTCCTCCAAATGAAACAGCCTAATTTGATATTTCCCCATAATGCTGCCATACAGTGTCGTTATGACAGGGGGGAGATAGAATATTTGCCCCGTAATGGAAACGCATTTGATTCCTCCGTCTCTGAGCTGCTTAATTTGAGAGCTGCCGATGCATCTAGGGCATTCGAGGCTCCAAAGAAATCACTGTTTCACAGTGCGATGTGCCCGTGCACGTTTCTCACTCTCTGCCCTGGTGTGTGTTTTTGTGCAATCATGAGAAGCTTCTGTGAGGCCCACAGCAACTGGACTCAATCATCAGCACCGTGAAACTTTAACCTACTTTGCCTCTCTCCAAGAACGACCAGAGGCCTCCTCTGCTTGTTGTTAGTGCTCCACTGTTGCGCTGTAGCAGACTGTGCAAGCTACAGAGAAATAACACACGAACACACTCACTACACAAAACCAAACAGAACAGCTGAAGTTTGAATAGTTAATATGGAAATGCACGGTTTGCGCGCTGAGGCGAGGCATTTGTAGCACGAGGTCAAGGTTGTTTTCTCTGGCCATGTCATATAAACGCCAGCAGGTCTCTGAAGCAATTGTCAAGGCAATCAACGGGCTTGTTTCTAAGCAACCCGGGTTTTAATTTTGTCTCCTTTTAAGACTGTTATGTGGAACGAGTAACAAAGTCACAAGGTCCAAGGGTTCACTATACTAGGGCCAGAATTCCTATGTTTATGTTTATGTGTTTAAAAAGGGTCAACATAAAGAACTACCTGTGGTAGCATGTGGAGGGAATATCAAAGACAGACTTGCCTGTGGTCGTCCCAGTAACCCTTGACCATGACAGCATTTTTTTGTTGTTTTTTTCGTCTTTTTTTGTGTGTTTGTCTTATAACAAAAATGATCTTGAGCTGCACGAAGCGCTCTTGCACACTTTTCATTCATTCACATACAGCGGGGTATGCACCGTAAACAGGAAGCAGCTGGGTGCTTCGGGGAAAGACATGTTTCGACTGATAAGACCTGGCCAGGTAGCAAACAGGGTATCTGTTATCGTTGCCATAAGTCTTCTTTTCTGTCCTGTCTACGCTTCCACACTGCAAGCAGAGTTTCCAAAAACAGAGTTTTAGAATAAATTTAGAAGCTTTCCAAAAGAAGAAAAGGAAGACGATGTTTTCAGTGACCTGAAACTTCATTTGCATTTAGACAAAGGGCCAGAATGCATTAAAAGAGCTATTTTTAAAAGATACTTGCTTACAGTACTCGTAGAAAGTCTTAAACTGCCCCTTATTTCTTTACATTTTGCTTCCAGGAAGCCAGACTTTGTGGTCTTAAGCAACAGTACTCCAGGCTTTCTGACAGTCTTACTTTAATTTGTTTGTGTTGTAAAACAAATAATTAATAAATGGGAAAAGCATGTGTTACATATCAAAGTTCTTCCAGTCCATTATTCCTGCCAAAGTAAGGGGAAATATAACAATTACAGAATAATAAGTTAAAAAGAGTGCAGATCCTCAGGAGCTAATCACTGTCTCCAGCTTTTTGAGTGTGTTTCTTATATTCCTCTTGTTGTGGATGTTCCTGATGACATTTTTCCAAAAATGTTCCCTCTCACTTCACAAACTTGCTGGAGGATCACTATAAATACATATCGCATATTCAATTCATATTTGCTCCCTGTCCTCAGAGGATGGCCGTCTTCCAGCTTCTGTTTTCTTCTTTTTCACTGCAGTATCTCCTCTGTGCCATTACACCTCAATCACCAGCCTTGTAGTTAGCTTTAGGTGTCTATGACCTCGTTGC
Organism: Copadichromis virginalis; assembly: GCF_057382275.1. Taxonomy (NCBI): domain Eukaryota; kingdom Metazoa; phylum Chordata; class Actinopteri; order Cichliformes; family Cichlidae; genus Copadichromis; species Copadichromis virginalis. Next base: position 3,911,530 of record NC_140632.1, on the reverse strand, counting down.
CAGTTCATCAGTTGCCCTTTCTTCGAACACTTTTGTGGGTACACCTCACATGACCTGCCATTTTGAAGATGCTGTCACCCTGTCATCTAGCCATCTCTGGCCCTTGTTAAAGTACATTTTGTCCATTTTGTCAACTTGAAGAACTGACTGTTAACTTCATGGCTAACACTGTGTATCCCACCCATTTATACTTAGTTATTTACTGGTGGATGGTTTATGCTGCAGTGCATCTGTATATCTCTTATATTTTTAAAGTTTCAGCAGGGATTTTGTTTTGTTTTGTTTTAAACTATCTTAATGATTTCCAATCAAAATGCGCTATTTCTATAGTCGCTTAATTTTCCGATTGGGCGTGTTGACTTCTGGCAAATGTCTTTGTCGTCAGTGTTGTTGATTAAAAGGTTGATTAACCAACTGGCAGATATTTGCAGTGTGAGCTGCAGCTACATTTCTGAAGACTGGGACATGAAGCTATATTCACTGCAAAGCAATTACTGAAGAACAATAGAGGTAATATGAAGATTATAAGTAAAATAAATCAATAAATAAAATAATAATAATATTAATGATAATATTAATATTAATAATAGTTAATATGTCCTTGTAGATATCCAATTAATCCTTTAAAGCCGGTCGGAGCGGGCACGCTCCGTTTTGCGTAACTATTTTTAAATCCCGGTAGCACTGCAACCACGTAAGCTAGCGCAATAATTTTTTTTGCATATGAAACCAGAGGAGTTGTACTTACATGTTATGCCATCAGCTTGTCCTCGGTCACAGTTTCCTTCCACATATAGCTTTGCAAAAATTGCATAAAAAGTACTTGCAGCAACAAAAACATAATATTCCAGAAACACGCTTTGCCGATCCGATCAGCTGTTCGTAACACTTCCTACGTCCATCAGGTGAACTATCACATGTCCGCCATGTCCTGCCTGAAACCGGAAGTGACGTCATTTGGCGGAAATGTAGTTTTTTACCATCAGGGCCTTATGAGCCTACACTTGTGTTTTTAAAAGTTATGCTTAACTTTATGACTTTCTGTGTCGTTTCTGGGATGCTTAGGACTCATATTGCACTGCTGGAAATAGTTTATTTTGATGCATATGCTGGTTTTTTTGCAAATTTGCACTATAATATTTCTTTTCGTTTTTTTTTTTTTTTGCAGTATATAAAAATTGGTGTATTTCAAAAATAAAACTATGAAGACACTCAAAATAAATTTCCTGTGGTGGGAAACTAGTTTTTGTATTTACAGTTTTGAGGGATAAGCCTCTTAAATCTCTCTAACTAGAAATATATGTTAAAAAAACAAAAACGATTTTCAATTTTTTGGTAGTTTATTGCACGTTTTTGCAATTTATTTAATTACTATGCACTTAATGCAGACATATTATTAAATTTTGGGCTGTAATGGTTGTATTGATGTATATCAACTTGAAATGCTCCCAAAAATGGAACTACAGCATGTAAAAATATACTATAAGCTCTGGCGGACTTGGTTCTATGGTAGGTCTTAAAGGGTTAAAAGAGTGAGTGGTGATACAGCTAACTCATCCATAAGCATGAGTGTTCATATTTAAGCCACATTATAAACACCTTTCAGCAATTTTCCTGTCACTTAGAGAAAACCCTGCTTTAAATAGTCTGAGCTGTAAGACTATTCAGGAACCACATATCACTTCTGAGTATAATTTGTCTTTAGTGGAAAGTGAAGTAATGAAGGAATAATGTGATAACAAAGACATTTTAATTAGTCGCTTTGTCATGCACTACTAAAACTACATCACTGAGTCTCACTGTCAGCTGATTAATTTCACTTATTAACAACAACTTCACAAAAACCCCTGTATCCCGCCTGAAGCTAGACCTCACGGCTGTGCTGGAGAACTTAAAAAGCAACATGATTTACAGTCATGTGAAAAGCAGTTTTCACAGGATCGACGCAGTCCTGTGAAAAACTAACTACACTCATTTCAGTAGCTTAGGAGAACTGCCTTTATCGGCAATAACTTGGAGTACTCGTTTTCTGTATCAGTCTCTCACATTGTCGTGAAGGAACTCTTTGTTACAATGTTGCTTTGTTCACGGAGAGCACAGTCCTCCAAACTATTCAAATCGAGTTAAGTTCTGCACTTTGACTGGACCGTTATAAAACGTTGATTCTTCTCTTTCTCAGCTATTCTGCTGTAAATTTACTGCTGTGCTCGGGGTCATTGTCCTGCTGCATGACTCAGTTTCAGACAAACTCTAGCTCTCGGACAGATGGCCTCACGTTAGTGTCTAGATTACTTTGGTATGCAAAGAGGTTCATGGCTGATTGGAAGGTGCCCAGGTCGCAAAACAAACCCAAACATCATCCTTGCACCACCATGCTTGACAGTTGGTATAAGCTTTTTGGTCTCATCTGTCCAAAGAACAGTCCAAACACTGTTGCAGCAGTCTTGAGGTTTGCTCACGTACACATTTGCAAACCTAAGCTGTGCTGTCACGTTCTTTTTAGAGAGAAGAGGCTTTCTCTTGTCAACCCTTCCAAATAAGCCTAGTTTTTTTGGTCTTTTTCAAATTGTACTGTCATGATTTGTAAGATTTAACATGCTGAGGTCTCTGACTCTGAGATGAAACTTTTATTCTGCTGTGTTGTTACACCTCAGCCGTAAAAGGGTAATGGGGTATTTTCATCACCTTGCTAGGCCGGCGACGTGGACACCCAAAACCTCAGATGAGTTTGAATCTCAGTGACCTTGACCTCAAGCTTAGATATAAGACCTGAACGCTCAAGACCAACAAACATCCAACACTTCTGCTTTTACAGAGGTGCTCAACATCTGCCTTCTGCTTACCGTCATAAAAGGAAACAGTAAAGATGTTTTCCCGTGACTATATCCTCTAATTCTGAAATAAGAAGCAAGCACACAGGAGAAAACTGAATCCCTTAGCATTAAATACACTGTAATCCATTTCATTAGCGTTTTGCTGCAACAGGATTACAACTTCTGTTTTAACCAGTAGCTCATAGTATTAGCAATATTAATAATATTAGCAAAAACTAGGTTTACAATAAGACTTCTGATGTACAACTGCTACACAGTCCTGTAGCTCTTATAATCAGGCTGTAATTGCCACTTGTGGCGATTCTTTAACAAAAGTTCTGATGCGTCCTTCTCGCTTGAATTTCATGTGAGTCGCGAAACGCAGGCTTTGAGTTGGTTATCACGAGTCGACGAAGCTCGAGAAGCCACACGGTAACAGACAGCCCGCTAAATGTGTTTTTCAAAGTTCTTAATACTTTCTTAAAATGCTTAAACAATGTGAAAGAAACTGTGTGGGGGCAAGTTTTGGAGCTTAATACTGCAGCTTTGTTTTGCAGAGGAAGGATGAGCAATTTCAAAGATTAAGGAGGATTTGTGAACAACAGGCAACTGGTCTGTCAAATCAACTCAAAAGACAGATGCTATAAGTCATACACAGTCTCAACAGCTTGGTGAGGAGCTTGACAGATTAACAACAGCAGTTTCATAAGACTCATAAACAGGATTCTAATTCTTCAAATTGCTTTTTTAAAAAAAAAAAAAAAAAACAAGGTGCAGGCCAGAGGCACCATTAGAAAGATTAACTCCTCTGAAAATTGAAGTTGACATAAAAAAAATTATTTCCACTGTAAAAGCAGTAAAACTGGGCTTTTTTAAGCTTTTGAACTTACATGAGGACGTCCGCAGTTCAAATCAGCCGCGTCTTTGTTTTGTTTATCACTTACACTACTATAATATCTCACGTGCTACATCGTGGTTGGAGGGGGTGCGGGGGGGAGCACTTAAAATGTGATATTTTAATAGAGTGTACATATGAATTATTGCATTTGTCTCACAGGCCAGGAAATGATACAGCTGAAGATTATTCAGATCATTTCCAGGCCATTTCTGAAAGCATTTGTTCCTCTCTGCTTTGATAAATGAGCTCCATTAACTGCTGATCCTTGATTTTTGCAGCTAACCACTAGATTTGGCAGGTGTGGCCCTGCTGTGAGTCGCAGTTGGCTCTACTGCAGCTCAGTAACTGTGGGGCCAAAACTCCAAAGATAGTAGAGACTTTAACGGGGAGGCAGCCAGTCCGCAGCAGGACTAAATCCTGGCTGCTGGAGATAAGGTAGCTGTAACTCAAACACTTTTTTTTCTTGCCTCTGCAAGGAAGAAGAACTGCACACATCTGAAGTATACTTGTAATATGGAGAGTTAATAACATTCAGAAATCATTAGTCAGTGTATGTGAATAGCTGCCTTGTTTAATATGCAGATGGCTGGTGGGGATTGTATGTGAAGGCTGCAGAATGGCACGAAACGATGCGACAGCAAGAGCTGATTTGCTCCTCTCGTAGACTGATTGATGCAGAGATTGTTTACACACGCAGCCAGTCTTTTTTCATTATGCATGAGTCTGCGTTTCTGCCTGCGCTTGTGTGTTCCTTGAGTATATGTACATATGTATGCACACATGTGCGTGCGTTTATTTGTTGTCTGCATATGATGTCTCATCCAGCAACAGCCAAGGTCTCTCACCTTCCAGCTCAGGCTCTGAACACTCTGACACATCATTTGCAGTCCGTCCTCTTTCCCTGCACTCCCCATCTCCCCATCCATCTCACTGAGGGTTTCACGCTCCTAACCGTGAAATTCACCCACATTCACAATTATGTCTTCAATCAGAGCCATCTCAAAGCTAGTAGGATAAAGCCTTTCCTTGGGAACGGCAGGAGGTCCAAATCAACACTCAGAGGACTGAGCTGGCTTATTCCTTTCTCTGCTATCTGTGCTAATGACTGACAGACTTTTAGAGGTGGGAGCCGTTGAGTTCGGGAGGCTTTTAACTTGCAATCAGGTATCCCGGGCCCGCATGCTTCTTAGCATGTTGATCCTTTGGCAAACCAAAATGATTGCAGACATTGAATAATTCATGGCTGTCTAATAATGTGTCAATCACGGATGGTTTTGTTTTATTTATCACGCACTATGAACAGGTTTGTGCGTCCTCCAAGCTCTATTGCAAGTTAATATTGCATGAAGACTGCCAGCAACATGACGCTGAGTACAGCAACTAGCTTTTCTCATCAGGGATGTTGTGCTGTTTGGCTAAACAAGTCTGAAGGAGAGAGGAGGCTTTTTTTAATGGCTTTTCAAAATAAAATGACCTTTTAAATTGTGCATGCGCCTGTAAAATCTGCAGTGAAAGAGCTCCATTGTTCGTCTCTTGTTTTTCAGGTTCATTAACATTTGTTGTGCTGTAAAAGAAACATCGCCGCACTTCACCTACGTGTGTGTGTGTGTGTGTGTGTGTGTGTGTGTGTGTGTGTGTGTGTGTGTGTGTGTGTGTGTGTGTGTGTGTGTGTGTGTGTGTGTGAGTGAGTGAGTGAGTGAGAGATTATTCAGACGTCAGTCGCTGAGCGCCGAAGGTCAGGACTGCGTTTTCTCCCATCTCCGTGAAGGGTGCCGAGCTCCTCTAGTGCAGTCAACCTTGGTTTGACTCAACCACTGTCTTTTTCCTACCCTTGATAAAAATCCTCCTCCTTCTATTTTAAGTTTGACTTTTTCCATTAAGTGCCGCTATTCTTTCGACCAGCATAATGGGGCATTTCAAGAATGTTGGCTTAGTCTGGCACAGGAGGCAAATTGTAACGCCTCGACAACCTTACAGAGGAGTGCTGAATAGCTCTTGGGAAATTTCATCAACTCGAGCATGACCAAGAACATACAGTGAGATGGAGACCCCAGCGGGAGGTTTTATCATACCTCATGCTGAACACAGTTTAAGTCTTCTGTGAACTGACAAGTCCCTTAAATACTTGATGTCCCCGGGAAAAAGGTCCTCTCTTCTGCATCCTGCTCTGCAGAAGGAGGCTTCGGCTGCTGTTTGAGTCACAGTCCGGCAGGGTTTCTCCCACATAACAAAAACATCTTCATTTGTTTTTGCAAGGCTCCAATCTGTTCACATTTTCTCACACATCCTGCCACCTACATTTTAGCTCTTACTCTCAGGATGCAGATGCACTGCGAGCACGCTCATTCCATGTAAATACTGACAGGCTGGATTCGGGTACAGTGACTCGGGAGATGGAGGTCCTCCTTTGTCCGTTTTAGCTTCCTGCCCAACAGCACTCTCTTTTGGAGATTTGGGGGAAATAACCAGCAGGGTAATGATGCTAATAACAACAGAGCGTCCTGCAGCTCCGCAGCCCCAGGCATTCAGGACCCTGCGGTGAAGCAGGCAGGAAAGAGGGGAGGAGAGAGACAGAAGAGGAGCGAGTCGAAAAGAGTTTAGCAGTGCAGCGCCAACAGGAGAAGATGAGAGGGAGTGTAGACGCAGCAACCCCAGGTGGGCCTATGAGCGCTGCACCATCAGTCACAGTGGAACCAATGGGCTTGTGTGAAGAAACCCTCAGTCTGCTCTCCCGGACCCTCCAGCCTCTGCACAGAAATAATGAACTGACGGGCTGCTGCGTCTCCTATACGTCCGCATGCGTGTTGCTGTGTGTCTCTGTTTCTGCATACTGGGTCAGACGGCGCCTGGGGCTAGTTTTGGAGCGGATGGGCCGACGGTGTTAGTTGAGGGGGTGCAACCACGCGGCGTGCCACTGTGGTCGAAGGGGAGACAACGGGCTCCCAGAGACCCCTTGCTGAGGCAGTTTCCCCCCCGCAGAGCAAATCCCCGCTCCTCAGGATTAACTAACTTCACAGCGCATCACATCGGATCGAACTTCAGCTTCACACCTCCATTCACGCTCAAACACAAGCCCTCGTGGCCCCTCTGTGGTACCCGTGACCCCTTCCCAAAGGGTCGATGTGGATTTTCTTCTTCTCATGACTCTCCGTGTTCCCATGCAAGCAGTAGCTCATTTACAACAGATACTGTTTACTTGAAGAGTTCAGTGTGTTTTTGCTCAGATTTAATTCCAGAGCAGCAGGAAAATCTATTTGCATACAGCTTAGCTTTCTGAAGTGAAATTAGGCTGCATTACCACCAATTGTGGGGGGTTTTGTTGCTTTTGTTTTTTGCCTTTAAATAAATGAATCACTTTGTTAGGTGCTAATTCAGCTTCTCAAATGTGGAAGTTATACCCGCATGTATGCAGTTTTTGTACACAAACAGGCCTTTGGCAATGTTTTTCCAGATGTTTACAGAAAGGTTCATTTTCCTATTTACAGTGTTCTGCCTGTACAAGGTCATTTTCCAGCTCTGTGGAAGTACTTTGCTTTATTTTTCAGGCTCTGGGGAAAAAAAAAAAAGCAAGGGAGACCAAATCAGGCAGATCATCACATCTCTCTCATATTTCTCCCTCTCTGTGCCTCCTCCTCCCCCCTTACGGTTTCCACTTTTAACTGCAATCTCCAGCCTCTTCTGCACCTTGTGTCCCATTGCTCTCTCTGTCTCTTTACAGTGCTGATTAGGTGGGCAGGAAGATGATGGGTGTATTTGGGGCCTTCGAGGCCGGCGATGTCGTATCTGTCTGACATGCTCGAGCAAAGACAGTGTCTCCTCTTCATTGTCTTCTAATAGGGCACCGGGGTCTCTGAGACAGGGAGGTAGATGGCGCATTGCGTGTGTGTACGTGCGTGCACATGCGTGTGTGCATGACAGTTACAGAGAAACATTGGTGAATGGTGGCAGGTGTGGTATTAGGGAAAGGTGTGAGGAATACTGCAGGTAATGAGTAGTACGAGCTGTATGTGCTTCTGCCTCACTGATAAATTTCAGCCTTTACCAACAGGCGAGCCATTTTTCTCCCACCTTTTTTGCTCCTGTGCTTTTTTTTCCTCCTCTCTCACTTCCTTCCATCTTTCACTCCTAAAGACACCCATACACACATTAATAAAACGTATATTCCGTTTGAGCACTTGCTGCATAATTCCTATCTAGTTAGACAGGTTGCAGCAGAATGTTTGCTGGCTAATTATCAGTGGTTAGGCTGTGACAGATGCTGCCATGATGGTTGGCAGCCAGTTCAGCGTCCCCGCTCAGGAGGAAGCAACAGCTGACCTTTAGAAAGCATAGGCTGGCAAGGCAAACCTTTGCAATATCCAGGCAGCGTGCCTCCCCAGGACACAGGGAGGGATCGACAGTGGAGGTGGAAGGGTTAGTTGTTATATATAGATTTGTCCTGAGTGTATTTGTGTGTGCATGTGTGTGTACGGTCAAGGTGAGGGGTTTTCACATAAACAGTGATAAGCACAAACACAGTGCTATTTTCAGCTTTTGTCCAGGTCTCTCCAGCGAACGTGTGTGCAGCATATACAGTGTGCTCAGTGTGAACGCCTTCATCTATTGTCGAAGTAAGATGCAGACAGGAATTTGATAAAATTCAACTTAGGTTGATGAATACAGGTCCTTTGTGAAGCTCCTGTTTGACACAAGTATTTTGGCTTTTGCACTTCTTGTGTTTTGAAAGTGAGCATCGTGAGCAAGGTGTGGATGTGAACCAGCTGCAACCTTCAGTGCTGGAAAATGACACCAACATGGAGTGTCATTTATCTGTTTTTAGTGGCTCGTTCCAAATGTGAGTCAGTGCCATTGAGAACCATGTTGATGAAGCCAACTTTACTGCATTAAAAAGCATGTTTGCACCACGAGTCATGTGATAAATGTAGCTTTTCCATGCATAACAACTCTACGGCGGGTAAATTATTTATAACCCAACCATCTGGACAGTAGAGTAGGGACAGGACCCCTTTGATTGACAGGGGTGTTGGAGCCAGTCAGTGTCTTCTAGGCCTCATCGCTGCTAATTGGAGTCATTTGACTGGAAAACTCATCCGTGTTTGTGCTGCTGGTGCCTTTGGAGCAGTTTTAATGGAATTAACTGACCAATAATGTGGCTGAAGTTTGCACTTTAGTTTTGGTGACTGGTGTTTTATTAGTAATCTATTAGTGTGTTGATCAGCACTGTAGTTAGCAGTCTGTGTCTGTGCATTGCACCCATACAGGCCATGGATGCTTGTCAAACCTTCTAGCATCTCTTCATTTAACCATTTAAATTTCTGGCTCTAAAAATCCATCCAGTCAAAAGCTTCCAAAGGTATATTTAAAAAGTAGTGGGTGACAGCTACTCTCTCTCTTTCTGTTTATGGTCAGGACACTGTCCGCTCAAACTATAGCGATTTGTTGATCACCGGCTCAATTTACAGTTAAGCCCTGAAGTTTTAACTGACTTTTTTTCTTTTTTTTCCTCTGTTCACCAACACAGAAATCAATATGTGATTGAAGTGCAGACTTCCAGCTTTAAGGGGTTTAAACATAAGAACTGCTTTAACTGTTGAGGAATTACAGCCGTTTTTATACATAGTGTCCCATTTTTAGAGGCTCGGGTGACACCAGGTGAGTGACTTTACATTGAAGAACATCTCATTTCTTTGCCTTGAGGAACTCTCGGCAAAGCTCTAAGCTTTGGACCCTCATCTACTTGCGCTGTGAAGTCAGTCCAGTCAGTTTTGCATTTGGCTGAATTTGAATCTGAACGTGCACGCTTCACAATTTCTCCTGCTGCTTCTGTCAGCAGTCATGTTATCAGTAAACACTAGTGGCCTGATTCCACTGATAGCCATACTCCACCATGTTTGACAGATAATATGGTATGCTTCAGACCATGAGCTGTTTCTTCCCCATTAGAGGTGGCGATACAGCCTTAAAATTATGTCACAGTATTTCAAGTAAATTTGCGATGATGATAGTTCTGACGATAGGAAAAACATTTTATCTGTGATTGCAGCTTGCAGGCAGCATCATTTATTTATTAGTGCAAACAAAATGAATGACATTTTCCTTCTTCTTTTCCACTGAGCAGGTTTGTTGTTTCCACCTGTAGCAGGAACAGTTTTCTTGCATATTTTTGCAAAGCCTTGTGTTTTGTTCAAGGTTATTTAAGTAGCTCCCTTTATTTTCCCCGTGACGCACAGCTGCTGTCAACAGCCTCGTCTCATTGTAGTTGTGTGCACTAGGCAGTGTAAACACACGATGGTGCTACATCGATTATCTAATATGACACATTCATATCATGTAAAAATGCATCAAATCAAATCACTTTTATTGTCACATCACATGTGCAGGCACACTGGCACAGCACATGTGAGTGAAATTCTTGTGTGCGAGCCCCACAAGCAACAGAGATGTGCAAACCCAACAACACAAACGAGCAAAATACAAGAATGGCCAACCTGAAACTAATAAATATATGTACAATATATAATAGTGTATGCATTTCTGGATGTGTATACTAAATATTTTCCTACGTGTGTGTGTGTGTGTGTGTGTGTGTGTGCGTGTGTGTGTGTGTGTATACACATTTTTACAAATTAAATAGTAAAAAAATAAAATAAAATAATAATAATAATAATAATAATAATAATAAAATATATAAAATATACAGAGTTGAATATGTGCAAAACAAGTGGCATTTATATACAGTGTGGAGTGCATAATGTTGAAGTTCCAGTAGTGAAGCTGAGGTGTCTATGACGTGTTCAGCAGTCTGATGGCCTGATGGAAAAAGCTGTCTCTCAGTCTGCTGGTTCGGGACCGGATGCTGCAGAACCTCCTTCCTGATGGAAGTAGTCTGAACAGTTTATGGCTGGGGTGACTGGAGTCCTTGATGATCCTCCCCGCTTTCCTCAGGCACCGCTTCCTGTAGATGTCTTGGAGGGAGGGAAGCTCACCTCCAATTATCCGTTCAGAGCACCGCACTACTCGCTGGAGAGCTTTGCAGTTGTAGGCGGTGCTGTTGCCATACCAGGTGGTGATGCATCCAGTGAGGATGCTCTCAATGGCACAGCGATAGAAGGTCCTGAGGATGCGGGGGCTCATGCCGAATCTTTTCAGTCTCCTGAGAAAGAAGAGGCGCTGCTGGGCCTTCTTCACTGTTTTGTTTGTGTGTACTGACCACGTAAGATCCTCAGCCAGGTGTACGCCAAGGAAGCGGAAGCTGCTCACTCTCTCCACAGCAGCGCCGTTGATGGTGATGGGGGTGTGTACTTCTCTGCACCTCCAGAAGTCCACTATCAACTCCTTTGTCTTTGCGACGTTGAGGGTGAGATGGTTGTCTTGACACCAGTGGGTCAGGGCGCTGACCTCCTCCCTGTAAGCCGTCTCATCACCGTTGGTGATAAGACCCACCACTGTAGTGTCGTCCGCAAACTTCACAATGATGTTGGAGCTGTTAGTGGCTGTGCAGTCGTAGGTGTAGAGTGAGTACAGGAGAGGGCTCAGTACACACCCCTGTGGAGCACCAGTGTTCAGTGTGATGGGGGATGAGGTGATGCTGCCCAGTCTGACCACCTGGCGTCTGTCAGACAGGAAGCTAAGGATCCAGCTGCAGAGGGAGCTGCTCAGTCCTAGATCCTGCAGTTTCCTGTCCAGCTTCGAGGGAACGATGGTATTGAATGCTGAGCTGTAATCTACAAACAGCATCCTCACATACGTGTCTCTCTTCTCCAGGTGTGACAGGGCAGTGTGTAGTGTCAGGGCTATGGCATCATCAGTGGACCTGTTGTGGCGGTATGCAAACTGTAGAGGGTCCAGTGAGTCGGGTAGTGCAGAGCAGATGAAGTCCCTGACCAGCTTCTCGAAGCATTTGCTTACGATGGGGGTCAGGGCTACAGGTCGCCAGTCGTTCAATGAGGAGATGGTGGAGGATTTGGGTACAGGGACGATGGTGGCCATTTTGAAGCAGGCTGGGACTACAGACAGAGAGAGGGAAAGGTTGAAGATGTGTGTGAACACTCCAGCCAGCTGAGCCGCGCATGACCTGAGGACGCGGCCGGGAATCCCGTCCGGACCAGTAGCTTTGCGTGCGTTCACCTTCCTGAAGCACTTCCGCACATCCTCCTCAGACACAGTGTGCGCACTGAAGTCATCCGCGTCATCATTTATGTACAAGACACTATGATATGGCACACTGCTATTCTCCATACTCTCCTTTCTGTCAAAGTTAATCTGAATTCCTAATCTGATACTTTTGTTAAACCTCTTGAATCAAAGCTGAAAGTCGTGCTTTCAATCACATTATGACTGATTTTAATAAAAAATGCCCTGTGTTGATGCACAGAGGAAAAAGTGCAAGCACAAAAACCCTGTCATTGTCACAAAACTAACTGTACACTACACTGAATCAAAGTTTAGAAAACGAATGAAATAAAATCATTAGAAAAACATTTAATGATATTCTAAACCAAATGAGTATAGGCTCCTGAGATCTGACCACCTGCTACATGGCTAATCATCTCCCCCCTTATAATACACGACATATTCACCTCTAAATCAACTCAACATTGTTAGCTGATTTTAATAAAAGAGACTAGCAGGAGCACTACAGGTGTCCCTCAAACCACCAGTGCTTCTGGATGAGAACAACAATAAAAAAGAAAATAGAATTACAGCTAAAGCATGGCATAAAAATCCAGGTCCTAGCACTCAAGGTTGTTTTCAACATGTAATAAAAGGCCATAATTTCACTGAGTTAGAGACAAAAAAATATACCAACACGCATTTGTGCCTTTTTCAGAGTGTAGAGGCATAAAGATACCAGCAATGGCAATCATAATTTCACTCACCACGGGTGCACAATTCAAGTGCATGCATCATTTTCTTTCTAGCCTCCAGGGGCAGTGATGAGTATGCAGCGTTTCTCTTTTTAAGCTAAGAGCATCTCACCGAGAGCACACATACTAAAGCTATAAACACTTTTCTTACTAAGGATGGTGTTGACAGAAGAAGATAAAACCCACAGTACTCTCCTATAGACATATAAATACAACACACTGCAGTCATAAAAATATCAACATACGCCGTAGTAATCTCAGTTTGGCGAAATACCCCTTTGTAAGTCAGTGTTAGTCAGTGAAAGGGACGGACAGGATGAGTCACAATCTTCACCTGTATGGTAAATGGATGGGTTCTTATGTAGCACTTTTCTGCTGGAGCACTTAAAGAGCGTCACGCAGTACGTCTCATTCACACAAGCATTTCTGTTTCCTATCACAGTGCTTTCTATGTAGCACTCCAGTGAAAACACAGCCGTCCCACATTATTATAGCACCTGTATTTTATCAAATACTAAACAGTAGATGAAAAAAGAGGCACAGACTGCACACAAATAATAGCTGTAGGCTCTGGATATAAAAAGTAAAGAACACTCAACGTGCTTTGGTGGGTTTTTTGGGGGGATTATTTTCATTTCACTAGTCCACTTAAATTTACCCTTTTTTAAACTTTCAAATCTCTTAGATTCAGTAATAATAGTAATTAATCAAGGTGACCAAACCTTATGCTTTGGCTGCGGCGACTTTTTCCCCAGCAATTTGGATGTTAATTTTAATACTAGCACCACTACTCGCCACCCTGCACCAGCACAGCGCTGCCCTACTTGGCTGCTATCAACACGGGGGCTTACGTCGGTAATGAAGTGGGGTGTCAGTCTTCCATCTTCCATCGAGTTTTGAAGAGTGCGGAGCAGTAATTGGTGTACGACCTACAGCACCGGCAGCACTCATGTCCCCCGTCCTACGTGACATTCCCATCCAATTAAATCTGCGTCTGCACACACATACAGACACTGAAAAAGTGCACACCCTCTCTATTATCGTCGCTCCCTAACTTCTCTTCCTGGTGGCCTTTCAAGGTGCCTTTTTCCATTTACAGGAGTGTTGTGCGGCATATCTGTAGGTTATCTACATACACAATGCGTATGTGTGTACGCGCATCTTGCCAAGTTGTGCGTCGAGGCATTGAGGAAACAGACTTGTGTTCCAAATGAGTTCATTTTCAGGGATTATGGTTAAATCTGTGTGGCCTGTGGATGGATTGCTCTGTCTCACAAGGATTAGCTGAAGGTGACACTGAGGTGGTAGGTCTGCGTCCATCTGTGTTTGTATGTACTCCCATAGTCTGCTCTGTGTGTGTGTGTGTGTGTGTGTGTGTGTGTGTGTATGATTGTGTGAGTGAGTGCAGTTATGCATGGTGTGTACAAGTATGTCTGTGTTATTAGCCTAAAATGTTCTGTAATCCATCAGAGTTAATGAGGTGTGTGTGTGTGTGTGTGTGTGTGTGTGTGTGTGTGTGTGTGTGTGTGCTCTCCTACAGTGATGGCAGTGAAGTGTGTGTTGTGTACGTGGTGTCTTTTGAATGACCTTGACTTCAGTCTGTCAAATGAGCACTTCCAGGCCGTCCATACGGGAGCAAGACTCCATCAGATCCCCAGATGTCGTAATACACAATCTGTCAGATGTGTGTACGATGAGTAAATAACAAGCAAAACACTGCTGCCCTTGAAGTAAACGAGGAAGATCTGGGAGTCCATGAATGAGCTAGCGTGCCAGAGGTTAAATCAGTGGTTCTTAACCTGAGGGTCAAGAGCCAGTTAGGTTTAAGGCAGGTCACACGGATGACTAAAGGGATCACATAGGGACACAAATTTCCATTAATTATTTCTCTCTCATGCTTAAATTGTGGTCTTTTTTTTTTATAGCCGTCCTCAAGTAGCTACAACAGAAACTGCAGTTTTAGATACTTCCACATATTCTGGAGGTTGCTGCTTATTACGAACCAAAAATGTCCAGTTGGCTCTAAACAGTAAGCTGTCATTTCTATGCTATATTGTAATAGCTATACTGATTTTCCTCAATGTGGTCACTGGCATTTACCAGAAATAAAAAGGTAATAAAGACTATAACTAACAATGATCCTAATAAAAACTAAAACAGTTTCATACATAAAAAGCTAAACTGAAACAAGCGATCCCACTCTGGAAGCTAATCTAAGCTAAACGGAATTTTTTAAAAAAAGCAAAAAACCAATAAGAAAATACAAAACTACAATAACACTGGTAGCACTGGTATAAAAAGATCATCCAGTCATCAGCCTCCAATTTGGTTGCCTGTGATCTGTAACCTAGCATAATCGCGCTGTTAGTCATAGCCGCTAGCTGCTACCCTAATAATGACTTAATCGGGTAATTGCTAACAGTTAAACAGCTAACATTAACGTGTGTGCTGCCAGGTAATACTTATGATTAGTGTTTAATAATTTGATGATATTTTTGAAATTCCTCATAAAGTGCCGTTCGGTGTTGTGAACATCAACGATTTCAGCTGTTAGCGCTGCAGCGGCGCTGTGTGAAGATGTTTGTCATCTGGAGGAGCCAAAGACAGCACTGTGGCAAACGAGTATCTAATCCGACATTCATTTTTATTAATGAATAGTATCAGTTCTTTTTTGACAACCCTACATTGAGGCTAATTTTTCCTCGCGGTAACTCCCAGCTGCCGCTAACTGTTAAGTGCAGTCAGGCTAAACTACCATTAGCTTCGCAATCAGGGACTCATTCAGAAAATAATGAAGAAAATGGTCCTCAAAATTATGTTTTATAATATAACCAATAAAAGATGTTAGATTAGATTTTGCAGAAATTACACATTACAAAACTTAATGCAGTTCATGTTAGACTGAGTGACAAAAGCATTAGCGTAATTGCAGGATAGTTCTCACACATTATGAACTACATGAATACCAACATGAAATGTAAACCGTACATTATTGCATGCATTGAAACATGAATTAATTTTTTAAAAATATTATTAAATCGATAGGATATTGGCTGTAAACATATTGCCACTGAAATTTTTGGGCATTTAGTTTGTGATGCTTCAGGATTTTCCTCCTACGGGTTTTAGGTGAGTTTATTTGCACTTACAGATGTTTTCTATAATATGTTGATACATTAATTAAGGTTTTACAGGTTTACGCAACACAAAACCACTGTAGCTTGCTGCTAAGAACTTAGGAAGTACACATAGCCTAATCCACAAGTAATGATGGACGTTTTTGATGGTGACGTGTTAAGTATTCATTACTATCCTGCCTTAACAGACGATTATTTGTGTTTTTTGTCTGCTTGAAGCTTTGGGCGGGTCTTTCTATAGAGTTCTTATAACCAGACATTTATATGTGTGAAGGGTGCTGAGCTCTCTAAGGTAGGACTCGGTGGATTTCACCATCAGACATTGATTAGCAACCTGGGGAGAGATCACACAGATACAAACAGCTGTCACATGCAGAGAAAATCAACACGGGAAATAGAGGTGCATACAAACGAGTTCAAATTAGTTGTCACAATGCCACTGTTTTTGTTTTCATGTCTGACAATTTGTGTAGAGTAGTGTTTTTGTGAACTAGAGCTAGCAAAAGATGGGGTTTGTCTGTGTTATTCTTGGCACATTGAAGGCTACGTGTTTATTTTAAGAAAACTGAATAATTGTATTAATGTTAGACTTATGCATCTATTTAGTATTTCTCAATGATTACTGTTGACTGCATCTTTATCTAAAAGTCATTTGTCCCTTATTAGCCACATAATGCATCAGTAATGAATTTTATTTTCAGGATTAAGTGTCTTCGTGCTTCAGGAGGCAATTCCAGTGCAGCTGCAGTCGAGTACAAGACCTTAAAATACCCACAGCGAACATGTGGCCAAGACAGCCTCCTTGGGTTAATTGATGCTAAATTTCTACATGTGTCCTGGTGCAAGGAAAATGTAGGCAAAGAGTGCAAGTCAGACAAGAAGATTGTGATTTGGAGAAAGGGATGTTTGAGTGCTGGTGGCCAACAGAAAGCAGGGTGATATTGGAGGTGTGGGCGCAGGCCTTACAGTTTCTGTGATGTGCTCTGACACACAGATGGCAGCTGACACAACACAGATAGACTCTCATTCTGTGCTCTCACACCCACTCTCACTCCTCTTCTCCAAAATGGATGTTTTCTCTCTGTTCACGGTTCCATGCCTCAGTCGTCTGACTTGATAGACAGACACACAGACAGATTAATCTGAAAAATATTACTACCTTTCTCTACTTGATTCCTCTCCTCTTTTTTTAACCCCTTTTCCATTGCATTTCCTCTCTATAGCCATTTAAATTTGGATGAGGCTGTAGCACATATGCAAAGAAGCTGGAAGTCACAGTTGAATGATCTCAAATGAACATCCACAGTCACAAACAGCAGCTTCCTCTGTTAACAACAGCCCACATGCACACCTGGTCTTTACCTGGACTCTTAAGAGTAATTTATGTTGTGCTCTTGAGATTTTCACCACCTGGCTGCTAATAAACAGTCTTGGCAAATGTGAAAAATGTTAATGAGAAAATGATGCCTATATCTCTGTGTAAATTATTCTGAAAGCCCTTCAGGGCTGCTCCAAGCCCTGTATTCTTCGAGCCAAATCACTAGCTCTTGGTTCATAACTTCTGACAGGAAACAGAGGGCTATGAGAGACTGACACTCTCTCACACACCTGTTCTTCTTCTCTTCTTGTGCCCGTTCCAGTGGCAATATACTAATCAAACAGCTGCTTCATATGTCGCTGCATGCAAATATATCTCTGTTGATTTATTTGAATGAAAAGCTAAAGTCGGCATGCTTCAAGGCTCGAGTTTTTGCAGGTGAACCTCCCACCTGCTAAACGGGGTATAGGTAAAAGGAGTGCTATATGTGCTACAACTTGTATGGATGTGGGTTGGGTAGCTGAACATATCACACTTTCTTAAGTTTTATCCAGTGAACTACCAGAAAGCAATCTAAAATATCAACTATACCAGTACTTGTTTCTGTCACTGTTATAGAAATTAAAATACAGTCATCGTAAAAAGAAAGTACACGTTACAAAAAAATTATCTACTGTATTTTTCTGACCATAAGGAGCATTAAGCGAAACAAAACAGTCAAATAAGTCAAACTTTACTCAACTCATTCTTCTTGAGTCCTCCATTTCCATACCATTGATTAATTAATGCTAAATTCTCTCGCAGCTGCTCTATTAATGACTAACCTCGTATTGTGGATGGATTATCTCAGTTGTTCTCCTGACTGAAGTTTGGTCCGTTTACAGCATCCTGCCATGCGATTGTATTTGTCTCTAACCATCAGGAACCCTCACATTAGCTTTTATCGAGTGGAAAAAAGTTAGCGTTCATCCTCCAGCTTCACTGTGTTTATGTTATGCTAACATAGCTGTGTAGCTAGCGATCACGTAGCATATACCAGTTAGCCCAACTTCAGTAGCCCTACAAACGTCACTGCTGTTTAGTTTTCTGTCTTTATTTATGTTGGAAGTGATAGCAGAGCTGTACGTTTGAATTTGTTTCAGAAATCTCTCAGTCAGAACATGCTATATCATGTTTAGGTGGAAGCTAGCGAGCTAACTTCCTGCTAACTTCTAACTCTGTTAAATTTAATAAATTCTGTTTTCATGATGGCTGGATGTTAAACTTAATTGTTACACCTGGTAAAGCAGCAACACTGATCATTTTATTAAAGATAAAAGAATTTAGACAGTTTTTAACTTTCAGTGATGTCGCAGTATTTGTTTGACTTTAGGACCTGAAGTTGAAGTTTTGGACCCAGATTACTCCCTGAGGCTCCTGACTACAGTAGCTGTAATCCTCCAACAATCCATCAAGCGGTGCAGCTTCGTAGCTTCCCAAAGTAGTACTAAGACATTTTCTAGATTTTGAGCGCTGTGTACCACATAAAATTGGTTCAAGGTCAGTAAGCAAAACCAGAATTCATACATAAGGCGCACTGTCGATTTTTGTGAAAATTAAAGGATTTTAACTGCGCCTTATAGTGTGGAAAATACGGTAGACTATGCCCGGCCTTAAAGTTGGGTAAATACAACCTGAGATAAAGAAAAACAGAACAAAACAAAGCTGAAATGCAGAAATGGCTCGAGGTTTGTGGCCATTGTCTTTAATTATTTTGTAATAACACCTGAATGCTCTGCAAACTGCCAAAACTGCTGCTTTTAGAAAAATGCTCACACTTGTTGATTATAAATTAATCAAATGCATGTGATAAATATGATGTAAACATGGCACCTAGCTGCTAGTCACCCTTTTACTTCTTATTGAAGGAGTAAGGGTGTATTACATTTTTCATGCAGTGCTTATGCAGTGGATTTGGTTTAATACTCCCTCCTCTCACCCCAGTCAGTCTCTACATCCCTGAGCCAGGTTCTCCCGGAGGTTTCTTCCTGTTAAAAGGAAGTTTTTCCTTCCCCTGTCGCCAAGTGCTTGATCGTAGCGGTTGGTCTGAATGCTGGGGTTTCTTCTGTATTATTGTAGGATCCTTACTGTACAGTATAACGCATATTTGAAACTAAGTTAGCTATAGAAAAACAATTATTTGATTCCTGTGAAGGTATGAGGGCTCAAGGTGACAAATTTAAACCCCCTGCTATTTAACTTTGAAACTATCATGATAAATATAATATTGGACAAAAAATCAGCTGTTTCTGAGGTTTTCAGATTGTTCTGTGGAATGAGCTAGTTATGGTTGCCACCCTGTGTCTGCATTTTAGCATGCTGCTTATTCAAAACTCTAGGCTGCGGTAAATGCTACATGTTGTGTTATATTGGACAAATGTTTAAAAAAAAAATCATTTTGTTGAAGTGCAGTTCTGAGAGATTATCAGCATGAATAAATGCGTCCCCCAGACAATGCTTGCAGAGACATTTAAGTGAAAACAAACTGCCAAATCCCTTCAAACCCCGAAGAGCGTGACACGCTGATTTGATCACAAACTGACGGTTTTTCTTTTACAAACAAGCTGGATTTACTCACATGACTAACACAGGTTTTTGAAATCCACATTAGAGTGCACATTTGGTGGTGCATGTGTGTGTGTGTGGGGGCAGTGGGAAGAGACTACGATAGACTGTGTTCATGAGAGTAAGATAGCTGGAGTTGTTGCAGGGATTAATGTGAGTTTGTAACTTAAGGGCACGAGTTGCTGCTTGATATAATCTAGAGCATCAGCTCCTCTCTGCAGGCGATAAATGCTTTTTTCCCCCTCTTTTTTCTTTTTTTGCATTTTTAAGGTTACGCTGCTGTGAACCTGTATGGTTTAAGCATACTTAACAGCATGAGTAAATGCAGGATTTGTTATCATGCCTTTCCTGTTTGTGCACTGTATTCCACCACTTGCTGTTTGCATCTCAAGGCTTTTAATAGCAAGTGTGGAGGATACTGTAGCCATTGTTAAGTCCATGTTTGTGTGCGATTCCAGAGTAGTTGTAACTGCAGCACGACGCACTCCTCTGCCTCTTAATGGATCTTTTTGTCAGTGCTGAGGTGTATAGAGCCCAAGTGGTTTTGTTATCCTAACAAGGTTTTTTTTCCTCCCTTTCCTCCCGACTCACTTTTCCTCACTCTATAAACGCTGTAGTTTGTATCTCGGGGGAAATGATGCATGTCAGTATCTCAATGACTGGCAGCCCATCCATTAAGGTTTATCGCATGTGTGTGAAAAATAGAGACAAGTATGGAGAAAAGCATGGTTCATCATCCCCACTACCCTCCAGTTAACTACATTAGTGAATTGGATCCAGTGCCTTGGGCGCCTTCTTGATGATTAGATTGCATGACTTGCGTGTTTTGGAGACAGCTAGTCTATGGACATGTGGTCAGAAATGGAGGCTGTGTGGTCAGCATTAAAAGGCAGGAACCGGTCGACAGCTTCCAAATTAACCAGAGGCGGTACAAACGAGACCAAATGTGTCAGTTGTCAAATGAACTGCAACAGCCAAGCAGCGACCTCAGATGATGAAAAATTAGGCCAACGGGGGAAGTGTTAAAAGGTGCAGTTCCTCAAATAGCCACTGAGCGTTGACTCCAAATGGGAATCAGTCCCCACGGGCTCCCATATCAACCTGCCAATCTTTAAAGCAAAATTAAACGTCTTTGAGGCCTGGTGCTACAAAAAAATCTCTCATTTCTATTACCGATTTTCTCTTTCATGATAAATTAATGAGGGGAAAACTTTTTTTTTTATAACCTTCCTCTTTTTCATTCAGCTGCTCCGTTTAGAAGTTGCCACAGTGGATCGCCTTCCTGCATCGCTGAGCTGTCCCAAACCCAACTAAAATCTGAGCATCTTCACCGCCTCCAGCTCCGCCTGGTGTCTTTTTGATAGTGCTACTATCTCCAGCCTACCTGTTTAAAACCTACAAAAGTTTGAAGTTAAGCTTAATTAGGTGCATGGCTGCTCCAAGTGATCAGTGGTCATTGACACAGTCCCCTCGCTGTCAGCTAGGCTTCGCCCTCAGCTAATAAGAGTCACTGAAGTGGAAGCGTGTTTCTGGTGTCTTTTTGAAGCATTTTTAATGCAACTATCTGATAAATATCATAACTTGCTGTGCAGGTATTTGTTCCAACAGTCCATCTAAGATATCAGTCCTCTACTTTTAGTCAGTATAGCATCTCATTTGCATGTTATTTAGCTCTAATAAGCAGGTATCTGGTATCTGTCTATGGATACAACGTTGCACTTCACTCTCTTCCTTTAAAAAGGGAGTTTTTCCTTCTCACTGTCGCCAAGTTCTTACTCACAGGGGCCCGTCTGATTGTTGGGATTTTCTCTCTATTATTGGCGCTACAAGATTTAAAATTAAATACAGTTGTGATCAATTTTGTGCTAAAACGGCCTCTAAAAAGCTCTACAATGCACAGTCCAGAAGCAGTGTGTCATTATGCTGTGGCTACGTCCATATTTTATATTGCCTCTGATACATTTCATGGCATGAATTCCTGTGTCACATTAGATCACACTTACCGATTGATGTTATTCTTAGATGCTATAGCACATTGATGTTATTCCATAATCAGAGGAAAGAAGATGGCGAGCACACGCACGCAGATAACAGATACACATACATATTCACAAGGCTTTAGATGTGTAATGCCACTGAGCAAATCCGACGGCAGGCTGCATTTGGTTCATTTTTATGGTCTGTGAGTCAGATGTTTGTTTCCGAGTTATTGTTAAAAAGTGAGGGCCTGAGGGCCAATATCTTCTTATGTACTGCATTTTCTCAGCAGCCTGTAATGACATCAGTCTTAGCTGGTGAAGCCCACGTCCACCACACGTTCCAGCTTTTTGAAGATGACGGAAACGGGTTTAATCTTTCGGCATTCTCTTGAAGTGCCAAATCAGTCTTATAGAAGACATAAATAAATAAATAAAGACTTGATTCTATTTTAAAAAGGATAAAACTAACAAACAGTCTGACAAGTATTGTCTGTGTATAACATCTCTTCATATTGTGCATTCCTTTGTACCATACAGCTCAAACAGTATTAAGAGCACATTGCAGGGCAGCGCTTTTGCTCAGGATAGTTTGATATCATTGATGAACATGTGCACTGTAGTTTCCAGTATTTTTAGTGAACATCGTGAACGGCATCCTGATGCCTTAAATACCATCAAGGGACCTAATATGTATTCATCCGCCACCCTAAAAAAAAATGGTTTTCAGTAAATGTTCTATTTGGCTAAAAAGTGAAGTACCAAGCTGTGTTAGAAAATTACTTTGTTAGATTTACTTTGTCTGTAAGAACGACTAGGATTGGCGCTGGGTGCCACAGATTGTTAGGGAAATTGGAAAATGCTGGAGACGGATGGAATTGTCCAATAGGGAATAAAAATAACTCCAGCCTTTTGGTTTTGTCGCTGGTGAAAAATGCAGTGTAGCCAGTAAACATGCACACTACCCACCAATAACCAGGTTGTATGCCGATAAGTCAATCAGATTATCCCCCCCCCATCAATTTTATTAATTACCAGTTAATTAATTAAGGTCGGATCGCCACGTAGAGTCTGCAGACAGGTGGAGAAATGGCACGTCCATCTGCCAATCGTCGTGAGCAAACGCGGCAGCTGCGGCTGCATATTTTGCACGGCATCCGTCTCGATTCACCTGTTGTTATCAAACATAATGGTTCTCATGCAGTCTGGTCATGTGGGAACACAATCACACTTTGCGGGGATGCCTCGCACCTGGGTGACATGAAATTATAACGCTGATTTGTTGACGCATTAGTCGCGGTGCGCGCCGCGAGCATCAGCCTGTCATTTTTATCCGCGTTACGCATTCGAAAGCCTGGCCTCTTTCTTTCATTCACATCCTCGTCCTGCCCTTCCTATCAGTCTTTCGTTCTGTCTCTAACCTGACATAAAGGAACACAATCCCACGTTGTTTGTTTCGTTGTAACCCCGCAGCTGCATTTTCAAGATGATTGTCCCTGCGTGATGAAACAGTCCCTGTCAAGAGCTACAGACGATTACATGGCTTCACGCGGTGATCAGTCTGTGTGTAAACACTTTTTTTAAAAATTTTTTTAAAGAAAGCAATCGATGTAGCGCAGAATGTCGATGATTAAACTCATACGTTGTCTTTAGTGACGATGAAAACAGCTTCTGTCTGACTGAGGGAAGAGGAAACAGAAGGACAGAGATGGTCTTTGTTTTTGTAATCAGCAGAGTGTCTCCCTCCTTGCTTTGGCTCCTCTGCCTTGGAGATATAATCGAACCATATACACCCACTCTCGAGTCTTTTTAGTGTCAGTCCTCATGTCACGGTTCACATTAAATGCTTGACGGTGAATCACACACGTAATGAATTCAATCAGATTTGCAACCTGCGAAACAGCCCCGAGACGGCGGCTTTCTTCTGACCTGCACGTGTTCCCTTTTATTACAACTCCTGACCCTTTCTGATTGGATGATAGCTGTGCTGTGTTTACATTAATGGGATTTGAAGCCCATTTCCCTAATCTGCTTCTTATTGAAAGATACTGGGTCTCACGTGATGAGCACATCGTTATCTGAAGAAGTCAGAATGGTAGTTTTTATTCAGCATTATAGCTATTTCTGTTTTGTGTCTAAAGCTTTGAATTTGGAGAAATGCAGCCAGTATTTCTAATCGTCTGAATATTTGAAGAGCAAGAATTGGAATCAGATAAAGTGCTGCAGGAAAAATTATCTCTTCTTTCAAAATATGTAAAAATATAATTGCATAAATGTTTTATTCCAAGCCCTAGCAATGTTTTTCCCTTTACAATAATACCCAGGGCTATTATCTGGCTCTTTAGCAGCCACTGTGTTCACTAGCTGGTCGCCAACTGCGTCTGCTATACGAATGAACCAAAACTGCGACACCGTGGGCCACGAGACATTTATTATGTGCAGAAATATGGAAACCGGCTGTTTGCAGCAGTGCCGTGTGACTTTTGTCTGTCCCGTAATCAGCATCACTCAGCAGCATCTGACCCTTAAATTTGTGAACCTCCCCCGATGTGGTCCGAGGGGTAATTACATCTGCCGGGGAATGACCACGTGCCAGTCCTTCTATCTCAGCGGGGTTCGGTTACTCAACCTGATTCGGGCAAGTGTGTGAGCGTGAGTGTTTGAAAAGTGCTAAATGGCACTCTTGAGTGTTTCAAGTCCACCTTTCCTAGAGCAGCTTCTGTGTCACCACTTTGTCAGACTGACACTCGATTTTAAACCCACCCCATCCTCTCGGCAGCTGTTGCCAAGGTCATTATCAGACCTCGAGAATATTCCCAAAGGCTAATTCACCCATATCCTCTGGCACTTTATCTAACAGCCTTCTCACAGGAAGGTGGTTGCAATGAGTGCTTCCAGGTGTCATTTAAATTCAGCCTGACTTCAAATGCTGCACAGACCGCGGTGGCGAAGCATCCGTACGCTAAAACAAACACCTGTATGTTGTATGAATGGGAGAAGACACCTGTGCCGTGATGAAGGTCGTTGACCCCAGTGAGAAAACTGGAGTTAAAAATGACTTTTAAGTGTGGCACTTTTAATATTCACTCAAGCGCTTCAAGTGTAAGATTTTGTTGTCTTGGGAATTCTGCCCCCGGTTTTCAGACAAAGGTGTTTTTCTTTACAACAAAGCCGCAACCTTGATTACGGAGGCTCGCTTTAGTCTGAATGGATACGTGTTTTAATCACAAATCCTGGATCCGTTTGCGCCTCTTTAATGAGGCCCGCTCCAGCTGGAAGGCTGTCGGCGCGGCTGCTTTGATCAGTGGCCCATGGACACGGGATTACGCTGCTAACACACCGCGCTAATGGAGCCGCAAGTCAAAAACACACACCCGCGTGGCGCATGCACGCACACACATGCCCAAACAGGAATGCAAATGTGGGGAAATATACATATAAAACGCACACGCTCAACCTCTGACAAGGGCACAATCCAATAAGCCAGCGTCTTGTTCTCATGCAGCCCTTTGTGTCAGGCCCTTTCATCTGGCTGTGTCTGTTTGGGTCGGCTGAGTTTTAGGCTCCGCGTTGACGTCTCTGCCAAAGAGGGCTCAGCGAGTAAGGTCCAAAGCTCAGTGCTGACACACAGCCCAACTCTAGAGACTAATGGCTTGTAGCTCCCAACATATGTTGTTTTGTGTAATTGCTTTAATTGCTGTCATTGTACGTAATGGTTGGTCTTTTTCATCTTCCCTGGTGGTGTAGGCATTCTGCTAATTAAATCTGTCAGCCCTGCAGCCAAATTGAGCATTTCACTGTGAATTCAGAGCAGTGGGAACTTTTAAAATCAGAGCGTTTCTGTAAACTATTGGTGTGCGTGTGTGGGTGTAAATGAGTGACTGACTGCTGGGTGTTACAGGGGTTTTCATAAGTAATTCTCCTCATCCTGGAGCTGTTTAATAGAAGCGGGGTCGCGAACTTTGCTCATCAGTCAAGTCTAAACCTTGACCTGCGCGTAGTTCTGCTTCTTTTATCTGTTTTATTAACTAGAAAAAAAGGTGAAATGACTATATGGGTAATTTCATAAGCCTAAGAAAATGTCTTTGTTTCCGTTCAGGTACGACACCATCACCAACCAGTGGGAGACGGTTTCTCCTCTCCCCAAGCCGGTCCATTCTGCCGCAGCCACCGTGTGCGGAGGGAAGATCTACGTGTTCGGAGGTGTGAATGAGGCCGGGCGCTCGGCGGGTGTGCTCCAGTCCTACGTACCGCAAAGCAACACCTGGAGTTTCATCGAATCGCCCATGATAGGTAAGACAGGTGAAAACACACAGCGTGTTTGTCACAGATTCACACATGCAGCAAAAAAAAGTGAAGGGATGTTATGTCCTCAGGGGACTTGTCGCCATTGTTGCATCAACTTTTGTCTGATGACGGACCTGTTTCTCTCAGATATTCCCAAATGTAGGGTCCTTCTTCCTCATTGTGCTGTCAAATAAATTTAGTTGAAAGAGAATTAGCCCCTGAAAACCTCCACGCTTTTCTTTCAAGGCATCATATCAGAGCATCAGTATTTAGACTGCTTTTTATTTGCGATGTAAAATCTAAAGTGGAAACGGCACAAAATGCAAAAGTATTAGTTTAACCATTTATATGCATCCATTCGTTTATTCTTTGACATCTTACTATCACATTAGAGAGCAACAAGATATCTTTGGGCCTCAATTATGGCTGCCTGGTTGCCTAGCAACAGTGTTCTCACAACTCTACCCAGATGAACCCCTTCACTTCATGTCATGCGCTCGACTTACCCTGTCGAAATCTTAAACTCCTTCTTTATCAGTGCAGTGTTACACAGCACATTACTATGAGACCTTATATTTTCTTAGCGTGCATAAAACCAGACTCAATCAGTTTTATAAGTTAAGTTTGCAGCTCTGTTGCCTCATAGCAAGAAGAGAAGGTCCTGGGTTTGCATGGCTTCTTTCCACAGTCCAAAGACTGTGAACGTTAACTGGTACTTCAAAATTAGCCTTTGGTGGGAATGTGAGTGTTAATGGTTGTCTCTGTTGCACTGGGATGGACTGGCAACCCTGGACAGGTTACCTGCAAGGTGGCCAGATATTACAGGTTGCCCTATAATAGCTGGGTAGGTTCCAGATTAATGGATAGATTGATGGAGGGATGTCCTGTCCCTCCCCTCACACCCAACCGACCAATAGGTGGTCGTCTGATCGTTGGGGTTTTCTGTCTATTATTGTAGGGTCTCCATCTTACGAGATAAAGTGCCTCGAGGTGACTGTTTCATCTAGGGTTTGAGAGTAACGAAATTTCTATTTTCTGTATGTCCTGTACATGTGGCAGAATTGACAAATAAAGTTGACTTTGACTTTGACTGTTGTTGTAATTTGGTGCTGGATAAATAAAACTGACTTGAATCGAACTGAGTTGAAAGGATGGACGGATGGTGGTTTACCGATATATGCCAGTACTATAGTGGTCTGTTTGTGCTGTTGAGCTTGAAGGTGTTTGAACATGCTGTCTAGGAAATTCGACTAGCACAAATGTAATCTATATCTGTCGCTATTTAGACAGCAAAGATTTCTGGCACAACTTCGCCTACTTCCAAGGTGCGTGGAGAGAATGTTTCCATGTTATGATGTCCTCTTGTTTTTTAATCTAACTGCTGCACTGACTTCTAATTAAATGTAATCATTTTATGGGTCTTTTTGTATATTTGTAATATTCTTCTTACAAACGGGGGGGAGGGATTACGTCTCCTCCCCCCCGTCTTCATCATTAATGATCTAGTGCAGTATTTACTTGGACATGACTTAACCAGTTAACCAATACCAACCTGTTATATGTCAGCTGGTTTATCAATGAAGCTGTGATTGGTTAATTTGAATGTTTTTTTTGCTACCCTGATGAAGGCCACAAGCCGAAACGCGTTGGTCAGTCAATAAAGTTGTTCTTCTTCCCTTTAAGTGTTGCTGGAGTTCCTGCGTTGTGTCTGTTTGGACAGCAAATGATAATAATTTTCAATTATTTATCACAGTCAGTTGCTTTATTGTTGGAAAGCAATTGCATGTAATTGACTTGACCCCATTCAGACTGACAGCAACCCGACTTTGTTTCATTGTATCATTTATGGCAGGTTTTAGTGGCAGTGTTGGTTTATTGATCTCTTTTTATTTTTGCATTGAAAAATTATTGAAGTGAGAGAACTTAATGTTGTTGGATTATTGCAATAATATCATCATATTGTGAGGGAAGTGTTTTGATAAGACTGTATCATGGGGTGTCTGGTGATTCCCAGCTGTACACAGTCACCCACCAAAACTGGAGCAACTACTGCTCGGATGGTCTGTTAATACAATGAATCACACAACAAACCATGCTGTTCCTCAGTTTGTATTATAAAAGCTCCAAGTGGCACTAACACCACAAAACCAGTCCAGAGGTCGAGTTGACTGATTTGACCGAACTAGGATGACGCCTAGCAGATAGCTATCAGCCGAGTTGGCACTCCTCTTTAACTCACAGTGCCTTTGGCCCTAATAATGCGACACAATTGCCAAAACCATTTTTCTCTGCTAAGCTATAATTGTGTTTGTTTGTGTTGTAAAGTAGGGCATTTTAATGAGGGAGTTTGTGGCGACTAACTTGCTCTAGGAGTCAGGCCCGAGTGGTTTAATTTTTCAGAGCCAGAGTTTGGTTCCCGATGCTTTTTTTTTCATCTGTATGGCCATGTAAACATAAAACCAACTACTTGGATTATATACTTGGTAGTTTTTTTCCCCAATTAAGGAAACCTTCAGTGTTTATCCTTTCAGTGAAAATGCTGAACCACACCTGAAAATTCAGCAGTCAGCCTGTTTTTACTTTTTCTCTTTATCGTTATCATCCTCCTCGGGATTTTCCATTATTCCCCCTCTTCCCACATTATTGCGCTGTCATAATAATGAGAAGACCATCGCTAAAATGATAGGTGGTTCTGACGATGGTTTCTGACGTGCTATTGGCCAAGCTGTGATCTGAATAACATCAGAATAACACCTGGATCCACATTCCAGTCTGATCCACCGGGGAGCTGTGAAGGACGAAAAGCCAGAAGAAAGCTGCTGTGACTCAAAGGTAGAAGGAAAAACACAAAAGCGTACCAAGCCTACAACTTTGTTATTCAGAGCACTGGCAGATGTCTTCCCAGTGCAAAGATCTTATCCACAGGCATTTCTTCACAAATATAAGTATCCTTGAAAGGTGCAGAGCAGGCGAGATTGCTATTGATTTGGACATATTCTGCAAATCTCTTTGTTTCACATTCTGGCCTGGACAACACTATTGCACACAAGTCAGCTTTAAGCCTAACCTACAAACTTCTTTGTGCTCTATAGATAATTCAATATTTTGTGAGAAAGAGTTAAAAAAAAAAAAAAGGTTGATAAGTGGGATTTGACTGAATTGTGTTTCTCTATTTGCAAGCTAAGAACCAGCGTTGCCTGCAATAAGATTCTCATCCAAGCCAAGAAACAGCTCCGGACGTAATTGCAAGAAATATTGCAAATTGTTTAATCCACACAAAAAAACAGAAGATATAACTTGTTAATTAGTAAGATTTAGAAGTGCTGAGGGGCAGTTTGTTACCTTCTGGCAGAGGCAGGAGAGCTGTTTCCAGTCTGTGAGCTAATCCAAGCTAACAGAACTGCAGAGTGTAGCCTTATTTTATCCATACTGACATGAGAGCAGTGCCGGTCTTCTCATCTTACTCTTACAATGTGCATACATGCCAGGATATTTAAAAAGTTCCTTTATGGTTGGATTTAATTAGCAATCTGCTACAGTCATCTCCAGCCCCATATTTTTGTTTTGGATCTTCACTAGGATGGCTTTGCATGATTTCATCTCATTTCATCCATTGATTGATCCATTTCATCCCCCTGTTCATGGACTTCAGTGTTTTAGCTCCTGTCTCTTAAAGGCCAGACGCCCTCAAAGCTCACTTTTCTTTGAAGTAACAATGATTAAATATTACTGTTTCTTGCATGGCTTTGTCTTTTGTTCAATCTTCTTCATGCTGAGTCGGTCCACTGAGCTTTGTGGGCATCTGCGTATGCAGAGCGATCTCACACTTCAGTCAGGGTGAGGCCTGGACTTTGACTGAGTCATTGCAACGCGTTAATACTTTTCTTTTTCTGTTTAGATCTGCTGCTATGCTTCAGCCAACATGTCAGACATATGGCTTCATATTTGATTCTTGGATACTTTGGTTTACAGAGGAGTTCATGGTGCCCTGGTCCTGTATCTGCAAAACAGGCCTAAATCATCACCCCTCCTCCCCCATGCTTGACAGTTAGTATGAGGTGTTTGTGCTGATATGTCGGGTGCTGTGCATTATGGCCGTACATCTCCACCTTGCTCTCGTCTGTCCAAAAGACATTGTTCCATGTGGTTTGTCGAGAGGCAGCTTTGCAGACCTAAACCATCCTGCCATGTTCTGTTACAGAGACGAGGCTTTCTCCTGGACCCCGTTCCAAAAAAAGCTGTGCTTGTTCAGCCTTTTACTAACTGTACTGTCATGAACTTTAACATTTAACATGCTAACTGAGGCCTGCAGAGTCTGAGATGTAGCTCTTGTATCTCTGAGCATTGCACGCTCATTGTGTTAACACTCACCTGAGTGCTCCAGACCAGTAGCGCTCACACTTGCTGATGATCAGATAATACACACCTGGCTGCTAGCTAGTAATCCAGCTTCATGCCAGTCTCTTTTGAGCAAATCGTCCTCTGTGGTGTTGGCTTTTGGCTTTTGTTGGTTCAGTAGAACAAACTGTATGCATTGTTCTCCTGTGCTTTCTTCTCTAGGAAAGATTTGACTTTATTTCACAACTGGAAAAAAACCTCTACCTTACTTGTAGAGCACTGAAAAAACTTGTTAAAAAAGTGTTATTATCAAGAGCAAAAGCTACGGCTGTGCAGGCATCGACTGTGCAAGGAAAGATGATATCAGCCGGGCCGAAGAATTGGAAACCTAGCAGACTAGCAGAGCCGTCTGAAGCCTGAGCTTATGGGTCGCAGCGATTAATTGTACATCCACTGACCTCATTAATTGAAACTTTGGACCATGTTTAATATGTGAATCCACTTTTGTAATATTATATATATATATATATATATATATATATATATATATATATATATATATATATATAGCAAAAAAGGGAAAAGCATGAAAGAGCCACTTCAACAAATTATAGCACATCCTGGGAGCTTAATGGCTATGGCGCATGCCTCAAAACTGCGCTGTCCACAGTTCAGCAGAAACACAGAGTCAGAGAAGTATTTGAAAGTTACACCAGCACAGAGACACTTTGCTGAGCGCTGTCGCCCAGAAACTTGCTTTCAGTTACTGGAGCCGTCTCAGGGCTTTACTACTGTGAAGGAAACGATGATTATGTAACACGGGTGTTTGGGGCGAGCGCTATGTGGTATTAAAGGGCTTGCAGAGCAGCTGGCACAGGAGAAACACACACATATATACGCACACACAGAAACACATAGATCCAGACATGCACACACACACAACGGCTGCTTGCCTCACATAAACCGTGCATCCCTGAGGACCACAGGTACACAAATTATATAACAAGCTGGGAGGTTACACATGCGTGCGTGTATGCATTGTGTGTGTGTGTGTGTGCGCGTGCATGGCAGACACAGACAGACATATCGTCATCTGTCAAGCCGTAGATGAGCTGGCGTCTTACAGCCAACGAGGCAGGAGATAATGGACGGGTTTAGTGCTTCCAGTGAAATTGGGCCGGCGATGATTTTAGCGAGGCGTTGAGGGCGGGGAGCGCTCCTTGAACAACCCCCTGCTTCCCTCCGTTGCTCTCCATCGCTATTCTCTCTGTTCATCTCTCTGTCTCACCCCTACACCCCCCCGACTCCGTCTCTCATGGTCTCTCCGCACCGTCTTATCAACTGACACAAATATTTTTTACAAATTTTTTTGCAGCTGTGTGTGTGTATGTGCGCGCATCTATGTGTGTGTGTTTTCCCCCTGCGTGCACCGTCTCCCGCGTGGGCTGCAAATGGGTTTCACAAACACTTATCAGGACGGACTTCCCATCTCTCGCAGAGTGAAAAATAATATTACTCATGCCAAAAATAGTCCCTTCAACAAGTCTATTGAGATACGCCGGGTCTCTGCTGAGCAGTATATGGTCTGAAGATCATAACTGAGCACTTTCACATGTAGTAAGCTATTTAAGAAGTCTCATTACTTCATTCTCCAAAGGTCAGCTCACCTAAATTACCGAAATGCCATAGTTTTCTGCTTCCATCTCAGAGAAGAAAAAAAATCAGCGTGTAACATGTTTTTAAAAAGGTCAATCAAAGACCCCTTTAATATATCCGTTCTAGTGGAGCTGAAACATAGCATAGGCAGGGAGAGCTTTGGCAATCACTCCTGCCTCAGCTTCACAAGTCTTTCCTTCTCTTTCTAATATCAGTGTTTCAAATATGAGCGATAACCCCCCCGCTTAGAGTCGTGTCATTGAATGAACAGTTTTTATATATTTAAGTCACGTAGCCTTTTTTTAAATCACTGCTTAAAAGAAATTAAGGGAACCCCTAAATCACACATGACTGAAAAAATACTCAAGTTGAAAATCTCCACAGCGATGTGTAAAAACGACATAACAGTCAAATGAGACAGCAGATGGTATCCTGGGGATTCTCCTCCCAGACCTGGATTGGAGCAGAACGTAGCTCCTGGACAGTCTGTGGTGATATTTGGATGCACCCCATACGTAATATCCCAGAGGTTGCAATTGGATTCATGTCCTCGGGACGTGAGGGCCTGTCAGTGGCATCGACGCCTTTGTCGGCCACAGGAGGAAACCAGGGCCCAGCACAAAGCACAAGGTCTGACCCCGACAGCAGTCAGGGTACCGTCGGCTAACATATGGAAGTCTGTGTCTCCTCAGACCATCACTGACCCACTGCCAAACCAGTCATGTTGGACGATGGCATCGTAATGTTCACCACGGGATCTCCAGACCTTCTCACGTCTGTCACATGTGCTCAGTGTGAACCTCCTCTCATCTGTGAAGAGAACAGGCAGCTACGGTGGACGTGCCAATTCTGGTGTTCTCTGGCAGATTCCAGTCAAACAGCACGGCGCTATGCCGCGAGCACAGAGCCATTAAACAATATTGGATCTTTATATCCTCATGAGAAACATGCACAACTAGCCTGCTGGAGGTCATGTTGTAGGGCTATGGCAGCGCTCTTACTGCTCCTCCTCACACAAAACGGCAGATATTGGTCCGGCTCTCCTCGTGTCACAGCCCACTTCCTGTTTCTTATCTCCTCCACACTCTTGAGACAGTGCTGGTAGATGTAGTAAACCTTCCTGTGACAGCATGTGTTGATGCGTCATCCTGGAAGAGCTGGACTACCTGTGTAACCCGGCAGATTCTGTCTCATACAATCAGTAGTGAAAAGGATACAAGCAAAAAGCAAAGCTGAGAAAAATCAATGAGGGGAAAAAAAAAGTAGATATCAGCGGTTTGTGAGCACCACCTGCAAAACCATTCCCTTTCAGGTGGTTGTCTCTGCAGTGCACCTCACTTTCATTTGAACCAAATCAGGTGCAATGGACTCACATTGATTTGTGCTCCCTTCATTTTTTTTTCTTTTTGTGTTCCTGCCTTGTCTCTGCTGTCACAGACTGCTGACAGCAATGAGCCTGAAAGCGATGACCGATGGCTCGACATTAGCTAATTACAGATCACCATTCCTTGACAATGTCCTTCAACACGCAAACGGCAGAAATATCGACCCATCCAGATCTAAAGCTGATAAATCAGTGTGCACTTTTGAACACTTTTCACCTGGCAGCAGTGAACAGGAAGGGAACCGTCACAGGATGGATATTAAGCTTCACTGAGGCGGGGATCTGGGAAAGGCATCACTGTCTCATTGTTTTTTATGATTTTCTGTTTTAGTTGAGAGGTCATCTAAATATTTGCGTCTAGAAACAGATGGAAAGTTGACAGACCTTGTGCTGCAGGATTATCCAGAATGTTAGAGGGGTGTTTAACCCTCCATGGGGTCTGCAGGCCGGTCACATGACTAAAAACTATGAATTGTGTTCTTACTAAATGTAGCAGATGTCTGTCGACCAGACAGTTTGTCCAACCAAATCTTGGCCACAACTCTTTGATAGATTTCCATTGAAAATCTGCACAAAGCTGCAGGACTGACACGCCAGTTAACCTCTGCTGCTCTCGAGCTTGCTGTTAGCATGCTAACGCAGTAAATTAAGTATGTATGCATGGTGTTCAGCAGATGCATGTTTGGATGGATACGAACGCTGATGCTGGCAAATATCGCCGTGCACATATATTCTCATAAAACCCTATTAGCGTTGCTGTCGTTCCTGATGACAGAGCTGATATATGACGCTTTTTAGGGGCTTTTTCTTCTTAACATTGTGGTTTTTGTTAACTAATCTGTGCTGCAAAAAAACAAACTGTTCACAGCATGTTCTTTGAGGGAAAGAAATGAGGCAGTAATTTTAGAAATATGAAGCATAAATGAGGATATTTTTCCACAAACCCCCCCCCCCCCAAACTAAATTCGTGTTTGAGGCCAAAATTCTAAAATCCCATGAAATCTTAGAAGCCTTAACAAAAAATTAAGTTTACAGCATCTTTACGTGCAGTTTCGTACCGAAAAGCATTAACGTGGCACACCAGGACTTAATCCACAACAAATGACCGACCAAAGTCAACTGTACACAAGCTGTCAATGCAAAAAATGAAGGATGTCGTCTCACAGATACATTTGTCGTAACTTTAAATTATTAAAATTACAACCAGTGAAGCTCCTGATGATTACAGCCTTTTTGAGGAGCTTTTTGAACTTTTGAACTTTTGAACTTGCTGTTCTCTTTGCTGTTAAAGCGTGGGGAGTCACCATGCCAAGATCAAAAGAGCCTCTGTGAGGATTTTGAGGAAAATGCTGGAGAATGCCTGTGGGTCTCACTTATGGAACGTTAAAAAGATCTACAAATCATTTGAAATGGATCGTTCCACCGTGAGAAGAATCATCAGCAAGCTGCTCCAACCTGAGTTAACCCGCCGACGTCCCCCAGCTGACAGACGGGTCCCCGTCGACCGGTAGACTCCAAAAGCCCGGGAGCAGGAGCGCCGCTGCGAGATACCGACCGTCGGGATGATCGTTTCCCCCGAATGACGTAACGGCAGACCGGCCGCGGCCCTCGAGAGCGCCATTTACAGAGGTGGAGGAAGAGGAAGGGAAAGTGACAGAGCAAGAGAAGGTGGAGAAGGTGGAGTGTTTCCATAGCGACCTAATTGGACATGCACCCATCATGCTGAATTAAAGTACATCATCCTCTTTCAGCTATTTCGGCCCATCATTTCAAAGGCAGCTCTTATTCTCCTCACACTGCATAAAAGGACATTGTGTGTGAAGAGGGAGGCAAAAAAAAAGGGGGAACTTTTCGCTGCTCCAATGACCTTGTTGTGATCTTATCTAAGCTACTGTCAGAGAGAACTGACGCTTCTTTGTCCTTTTTCCTCACGCTCTCTGGTATGATACAGCGAGCTGGAGTGGATCACCTCATCCTCCGTCGTTTGGAGGAGAATGTCTTGTTTATCCCTTGTTTGCGTTTCCTCCCGCGATCGGCCGCACATTTCAGCGTCGATGTAATGCCGCTGCGGCTTTGTGATGGAGGCTGCTGTTTGGCTTTTTATCAGAGACTGCGGTCTTGTCTAGATCTGTACAGCAAACAGTATTGGTCTGATTGAGTGAATTGTTCTTTACTCTATTTGTGTGGGTTATTGTTGCTGCGTGCTGGTTTTACAGCGTCGGATATCTGCTGCCGGTGTTGATGCAGGAACGAGATAGGGAAGAACAAGGTGTTTGTTGAGACAGCAGCTACACAATTCATCATACCCGTGTGCGGGTGTGTGCGTTTTCTTTTGTTTGATGTCCTTGACCTCAGCCCGGGGGGAACCCAGGCTTGGTGACCAAGCTGTTTTATCAAGGTGCGGGAGAGTGTGTCAGCCCATGTTGCCCCGCAGGCACAGCTATACTTCTATCACCGCTGCAGAGTTAAAACCTTGTTTTGCTGCCTCTTTTTATTCATTTTTTATGTAGAACGTGGTCAGCTGTGGATTCCTGGCTGAGCTCTCTAACCTTCGAGCTGCGAAAGCCAACAAAATCTATTGCGATATTTCAAGAATAGCAAAGTCCATCTCAGAATTGAAAAGTTTTCAGCTGACACAGACAGATTGCGCTCCCTTTACTGTATCTCAATGTTGTTTCAGCAAAAAATGACTCGTTTTCTGCAACGAAGGCCAAGGGATGAGAACAAAACCAAAGCGGTGGAAGAGAAGTGGAACCCCAGCAGCAGTCCTCTGAGGCTTGCCAAACGAGAACTATGAGATTTACCTGCCTGGTACTCCTCCAAGCACTCAAACTCGGTGCTTACTGTTAGTCCGCTAGAGAGAGGCAGGAAGTGATGGCAAGAGTTTCAATGGGGGAAAAAAGAGAGGAAGGTTTTTCCTTTGAGAGCATCCTGTTATTATTCTGCCTCGGGCACAGAGCAGAGAGAAATGAGTGTTCTGTGTTTATGGGACCTAACACAAAACATCATGTACACACGCTTACGCTGGCACACACACATACGCTCAGGAAGACTGGCAGCAGCATATCAATGAGACGAGGAAGGTAAAAGAAGAAAATAAACACGTCTGGCAGAATGTGAGGAGGACCAATCAGTGGCAACTTGTTTCTCAAGGGCAGAAATTGAGGCTGACGCCTCAGATGGTTGCAGTGGAACTTAAGATTGCATTTCACTCTGTGTAAATGATTGCAGGATCGTCATATGTAAATAATACAGTATTTTTCAACCGCAATAGCAGCGTAGTCTGTCTCTGTCAGTCTACAAGTGAGATAGTTCAACAGCTGCTGAATGATATGCCATGAAATTTCATGCAGACACTGGTCCCAGGAGGATGAATCATTCATGACTTTGGTGATCCTCTTTTTCTCTAGCACTCACATGAGTTTGGTATTTGAGATTTTAAGTGAAATATTTCAACAACTCTTCGAGTGCTTTTTGGAAAATGTGGCACCCTGCAAGGACAAACTCTTTATAACTTTTATGAGCTCTTAATTTTTCTTTTGAAATCTTCATCAGCTCCAATTCTTAGGTTTCTGGCGCTAATTAGCAAATGTTAGCATGCCACCACTGAACTAAGATGTTGTAGACATTACACCTGCTTAACATTAGCAAACATGGATGTAGTCGTTATGTAGTTGCCCACAGCTGTGTGCAGGACCATTTAAGGCTTTGCATTTGGTATTTTTAGCTTAATGTAATCATATTTGAAAGGGAGGATAGCACAACTCTAAATAATTGTAGCCTCATATAAGATTTTGGCTAGCGAAAAAATGGCTCAAACAAAATGTTCTTATCAGAAAAAACAAGATCACCCAAGGCTGAGCCCTTGAATAATTTTTTAGATTATTTGATAGAAAAAAAGGACAATCTGCCTAAATGCATTTTATGTATGTGGTTAGAGATCAGCAGTAT
Organism: Copadichromis virginalis; assembly: GCF_057382275.1. Classification (NCBI taxonomy): domain Eukaryota; kingdom Metazoa; phylum Chordata; class Actinopteri; order Cichliformes; family Cichlidae; genus Copadichromis; species Copadichromis virginalis. Next base: position 3,874,301 of record NC_140632.1, on the reverse strand, counting down.
ATGTAGCACGCCAAGCCCTTATCGTCCTCTTCATCCTGAACTACAGTTAGGGCTCTAACACCAAAACATGTCTAAACATGCTAATTTGTTCCAGAAACTGTCACAATTGTTGTCAGCAGTTCAGACATGCGACTCTCCCGCCTCCAGATAGCTAACAACGAGCCAGCAAAATGACAACATTAGCTAGTTATAAGCTAACAATTAGCCAGCTAATGTTAGGTTCGAGTATCCTAAAACTCACACTTTACCTCTAATAAACACAGGTTTTTCTAATAGATGCTAACAGCAGTTAACAGAGGCTAACAGCAGCTAACAGGCTAACAGCAGCTAAGAGTTTACCAGCGGAAAAGTTCAAGAAAAGTTCAAGATATGCTCAACAACCTCAGTATTACTGTCATCAGACAAACTTAGCTTCGCTGACAACTTTTTCACAATCTGCTCCACTATAAATAAATGTGGATGCATATTGACAGCTGAGGTAAACAGCCGACTGACAGCCTACATTCACTACAGATGGACGGCGACCAGAGATGGCTGTCTTACAGTGGATTATACACATGAAAGTAGAACTTGGTCAACTGCAATCTACTGACATCTAGTGATGAAATTTTACACACTGTAACTTTTAACTAACATAATAAAAGATCAATGTAGCTGTTTTGTAGTTACCCACGGGTTTGTGGACTACAATTTTACAAAAGACTTTGCACATTTTTTTTTCACTTAACGTCACTATATTTGGGCAAGAGTCATCAGCTACTTGGTTAACTGTAAATAACTGTAGCAATAAAAAAAAGAGTCAAAAAAGATTTTTGACTATTAAAAAAGTGGCTCAAATAAAATATTCTTACCACAAAGACGGGACCTTTTAGTACAACTGAATAAAAAAAAAACCCCCACCAGAATCTCAGAATGTCTAAGCCCTTAAATATGCACATCTTCAAGCTTTACTAAAGTTTTAATGAGTTTTTTGTACCAGGCTGTACATGTTTATTTCTGCTGTAAAGCTAAGCATTAGAGTCTAGAGGGACTGACTTACTTTTGGAGCTAACCTTAAGTGGCCATTCCAGCAGCTTAAGTTTTTGGCACTTTCTCATTGGCTTCATTTTTCAACCCAGGAGGTTGGCACTTGCTGCCATTATCATTTATTTTAAAGCAGCACTATATACACAGAGCCCCAGCATGGCAGCGCGCCCCTAGAGCACATAATGCAGCACAGCCAATTCAATAATCAGCAGCAGCAGCACCTCTGAACTCTGGAGCTGACCTTTTAATGAAATATGCCAGTCTCCTCTCAGCAAAAGGTAAGAGGAAAGGGGAGCTGGATCAAACACAGAGGTGAGGCTTTTTAGGGCTGCCAGCGCTGCCTTTATTAAGGCGTCAGGCTCGAATCCTCCCGGTGCCTGTTTGCGATGAGGGATGCCCGTCCACTGTGGCAGAAAACGGGGAGGACAGCAGCTTACGGCCAAGTATCCGTGCATTATTCATGCTGCTTGTAAATTGGCCAGCTGCAGTCTGCTAGAGAGAAATTGCCGGGAGTTTGAAATACATTTCCTCTTCCCGCACGGCAGGGCCACTGCTCGCAAACTCCTGGTTTCCAGCCGGCATCGTTACGCGCAAACCGCTGTTTCATTTTGTTTCCCATCATCTATACCTCTGCAGCGGTGCTGCTTCAATGCCTCTGCTTTCCTCGCGCGCCATATACAGTGTCAGAGTGAATTATACACCATGCACAGTATGCCGTATCCCACCTGTTCACTCATGTATTGCCAATACATGCGCACATTGCTTTTTCTTTTCCTTATTTTTGGTTCTTTATAAATCTACGGAGGTGCCACGGGGCCTAATGCAATTGTGAATTATTGGGACTTAGGTAACTCTTTTATATTGCTTCTAAGCCCAAACATATTTTGGAGTGGAACCCAATAAAGCCACCGTGATTTATGAACTCTGCTTTTTCATCGGTTTTGGTATCCATTCTGTTTTTTGTTTTTTCCAAAGCAATCTTGAGTGGGGCATATCTGTAAAGTGATAAGTAGAATGTTGACGATGATCGTTTTTGCATGCGCTGCGGGGACCAGGAGGAAGGGTGGGAAAAAAAGAACAAATTGATGTCATTATACCGAATGGAAATTTCTGCTGTGAGTGAGAATGACATCCAAACAATAGCTCTGTTTTCTCTTTTTTTCAAAATAAAAAATCTCTCCTGTTTTTCCCTCCCCTTTCTCTCTCTGTCTCGCTCCCTTTTTTTGTCTCTCATATCTTTAGATAACAAATACGCCCCTGCAGTGAGCCTAAATGGATTTATATTCATCCTGGGAGGAGCCTACGCTCGAGCTACCACTATCTATGACCCAGACAAAGGCAACATCAAGGCCGGTCCCAACATGAATCACTCTCGGCAGTTCTGCAGGTAAGAGATAATTAATGTAGCGGCACCACACGCAAGTTAAATCCCCAGTGTGGAATTTAAAAGATTTTTCAAAAGCTCAAAACTGCAGCTCTGTGTTTTGTGAAGCTTTAAGAAAAAAAACCCTCTGTGACATTATTAAACAGCCTGAAAACAATCTAAAACTCAATCTTATTAGTAATCTGTCAGTCTTTGTGTCATAACACAGGTAAACGGTCGCACGGGGAAAAAACGTTTTCAGGCCAGTTAATTAAAACTCGAACAACGCCACGGGGCTGACAGCCTTTTCCAACGCGATGCGGCTCGATTGCGAGAATTCTCCCTCGGCGGGAAATTTGCTTTCTAATACGTGACTGTTAAATCCGTCTGATCGGTATCGCCGCCGTCTGTCACAGAGAGAGAGAAACAAGACACATCTGAGGCGGCTTGATTTAATCAACTTTTCTACAGACTGTTTCGAGTTATTAAACTGAAATCTGAGTCATTTAGGTTTTAGTGGAGGCAGAAAGAGGAGGGGGCGGCGTATTTGTGCAGAGAGTCACGTTTGTTTCCTAAGAAAAAGAAAAAAAACAGGAAGTAGTACAACTGCGATCTGCAACTTTCCCACCATTAGCGAGGCCATAATGGCTGATGAAGGGAGAAAAATGAAAATGAACAGCAGTGGGATCACACCCTAATATCCCAGTCAACTCGAGCCACTGAGGTGTGCAGTTCGCTGGATAATGAACTCACAGTTTTCTAGGCCCTGAGCCCTTTCTTCTCTCTCTCTCGCTCCTTTTTTTTCTCCCCCTTTTCTTTTCCTTGCAGAAGTCGAGAAAAAAAATAGATTAAAAAAAAAGCATGCATGAAATACATTTGGGAGGCAATTACAGACAGTGAGATCTTATGTGCAAAACGTACACCATAAATCATGTTGTCAGAGTTATTGATAAGCTGCACCAGCACACGCCAGGCAGCTTTTCTGCTACATTTAACTAAGTCTGACACAAGAGAGGGGAGGAGATGCACGGGGGGGGGGGGGCGGGATGGGATGGGATTGGGGGGGGACAACAAACACGCCGCTGTCAGACAGGAAACTCGGAAAAATATCTGCAGTGCACGAAGTCTAGGAGGGTCATCATGCAGGAGAGCAGATATTTTCCCCTGGCTGCGTCCGGCCCTCCGCAGGCCCTGCACCTCCCCTCTGTTTATCAGGAAGAGCAGCCTCCAGGCTTCGCCCCGCGCTCTCTCCATTTTGGATCAGCTGTGCTTTTCTCTCTGAGTAGATTTAGGCTTTATGTAATAATCTTTTTTTTTTTCTCCCTTCTCCTCTCGCGGTCCTAACAGTGCTGTGAATTTGTGCAGTAGGACGGCATGTTGCTCGCCGCGTGCGAGCGCGTCTGTGTGTTTGAGCGTGCACCTTATGTAAATGCAGATCGTTCCAAAGCCCAATAGGAGTACAAAGCCCTAATCAGCTTACGGCCCAAGTTTTAATCCTCTCCGCACACAAACTCCTGTTTCTGTTTCTCATATCAAATGAGCACATTTGTACAGATATTTGCTTTTCAGTAGTTTTCCCCCCCCTCCTCTCTCTCTCGTCCTCGAGAGAAAATGTAATGTGTGAGATTTTATGTATTTTTTTTTTTATATATAAATTAATCCACCTCACCCTTCCCCAACCCTTCCCCACCTTAGCCCATGTTGTCGAGAGCAAGTGCGAGTGATGTCAATAATCCCAGGCGTGGCCCCCAGCGTGACAATCAGCATGTTTGTGGAGATGCCGTCTTTGTGTGGCTTTGTTGTCTCGTCGTGATTAACGCCACCAACAATATTTCTGCCGCTGTGACTCAGAGCTAGCTTTATCAAAGCAGCTCATACTTGCACTGAGCTACTTATCTTCCTGACACTGATTACCTCTCATTACTGTTTATCCTAACAGTCGATGCGCGCGTAATGCTCGCTTTCCCGTACAAAATCTCAAGATTTGTCATCTTTTAGATTTCACTTAAAGGTGACTGGGCGGCACAGTCAGTTACAGATGTGTCGTTTTTGTACTAAAGCTACTTTCGGCTGCTCCTTTCTTGTTTTTACACCGGATGCGATCCCAAAGTTTGCGTCTCCTCCCAGGATTTAATCGGGGATCTTTTGCTTGCTCGGCTAATTTGTAACCCACTGCACTATGGAGCCACACAGTTTGGTGTAGCACTGTAGACAAACTTGCACAGCAGCTACTCCTAAAAACCTCTTGACTCAGTGGCACAATAGTAACTTGTACTAGTAACCTGCTCTTTCTTGCTCCCTCACATTGTTGCACAGGAATCTTTGGCACCACAGCGCTGCTTTAGTTCATTGAGGCCATGCACAGCTCTCTTTAAGGTCCCACCAGTGCACTTTAAACGGGTTGACATCTGGACTTTGATCGGGCCATTGCAACATGTGGATTCTTTTCTTTTTCAGCCATTCTGTGGAACAGTCAACAGCTTTTACCACTTTGTTGTTTGTTAGAGGCAGATTTCACCTCCAACAGATGTTATAGAAAAGCAGTGAATGGCTGTTGCTTTGATTAGTTTCGTTTGTTTTTTGCGAGGTAGATATGAGAGGATTCAGTATTGCATATAGTTGTTTAGTTTAGCATCAGGGAAACTGATAGCTTGCTATCAAATGGGAACACATAACTTTTTATATTGTGTTCAAATTTAGAAAAATGTCACTTTTCCTGCATCCAATCCTTGATTCGAAAGAAAATTTTGTGTCTTTTTATGCAGCGCCGTCATTCTGGACGGGAAGATCTACGCCACGGGAGGCATCGTGAGCAGCGAGGGTCCAGCCCTCGGCAGCATGGAGACATTTGACCCTTGCGCCAACACTTGGACACTCTTGCAGTCACTGCCCTGCCCGCTCTTCAGACACGGCTGCGTGGTCATCAAAAAGTATATCCAGAGTGGCTGAGGGTGGCTCGGACCAGGTCGCACTGGGTCAACGCTTAACACCAGCTGAGCTCCAGTTGTGGGACGATGTGTGACAGCAGCTTCGAGACGGGCCGATCGCTCGCTCGGTCTGTCGGCGACCTCTGAACTTGACGTCAGCATTCATCCACACTGTTGCCCCACACCTGAAGATAAAGTCAAATAAAAACGCCCTGTGCAGAATGTACTCATGTTTAACTACTCAGCCATGTCAGGTGACTATTCCCAACCCCCAGTACTGTATGTGTCATGGTAGTAGTTCATTCTCTGTCATCAAACAGGCACAGGGTCCCTCTTAGTAATTTGAAAACTCCAGGGTTTTTAAATGAAGTCTGTTTCCCCCCTCTGGTACTGCCTTTTGTTTTTTGTTTTCAGTGCATATCTCTGTAAACTCAACACCTTCATTTCCTTTCATATAATCTGACTCAGCTGAAAGCCATTGCAGGTCCAGATTCGTGTCCCTTTGAGTAAATCACACGTTAACAGGCGTAGGTTTCGCAGTCGTGCATTTGTGAAAGTTTTTGTGGCATACAAACGTTTTTCCAGTAGCATCTGAAGGACAGGAGGGAAAAGCGAAGGGAAGCGACGCGACTGTTTTCCTCTTTATCAGTGGATCCGATGAGTTTCTTTCTCCACTGCAACCAGAAGCAAAGTTCCAACTGTGCAGATTTATGGGGTAACTTTAAATCCAGATTCTGAACTCTGTGTAACCTGGGCCTTTTTAATGGCTCTCTAAATATTGGAAAAAAAACTATCAAATCGGGGTCAGGTTGGGTTTAAAAAGAGATTTCTTCCCCCCTCCTTTGTTCTTGTACAATTCCAGTCTGATTGAGATATCATCTGGAGGGTGAGTGGCTTTTTTTTCCTGCCTTTATTCACACTGACTTGCTCTCTGGGACAAAGAAAGCACCACACTGAGAGAGAGAAAGAGGGAATTCCTTCTTCCGCTGGCGTCTCATCAGATTCAAGTTGGGACAATTCCTCCGGAAAAAAAAAAAGCACAATATTCACCCGCGACTGTTATCATAGATGTTATCTGTTTATCCATGTTTCTTCTGTGTTTCAAGTTCCTCCTTCCCAAATCCGCTTGTTTTATACAATGTTTCATTGCAACCTGCAAATTATGTCGGGTTGGTATTCTGTAAATACAGCAAGGAAATATGTATATTTTAAAACCTGAAGGCAATTCTGTATAAATGTTTTTAGAAAAAAAAATGATAGGCTGGATTGAAAATGGTACGTCTGTAAATCTGTACCCAAAAAGGAAAACTTAACAATTGTTATTATTGAAACCTAATACATATACCAGAATATGAACACATTGTCAAGTCTGTTTTTTTGTGTTGTCCGGTTTAATCAACACTTTAATCAGGGCTCTTAATGCAACAACTGTGAATAGACTTTTTAACCTTATTCTGAAAAACCCGTGGTTTCCTAGGCCTGCTTTTTAGTACGGCTTCATCGTTCCGCCAAACTGACTGTATGTAAAAGAGCCACAGTCGGCGCGACGTCACACACTGGTTTGTAAGCAACAAATGTGGAACTGCCTTCTATCGGAAGGCCACCAGATGGCGATAGCTGCGGTTGTAAAAAAAAAAAAAAAGATTGCGAGTGTCAAGACTGATGAGAATACTTCCTGTTGAGTTTTCTTAAAGTAAGGAATTAGCTAATGAATAAATAAAACCATCCCATTTTAATATGGGAGTCTGAGGGTTAACTCCTTTTCAAATCCAGCCTCAAGTGGCCATCAAAGGTACTGCAGGTATTTTAGGCTAATACTTGTCAAAGTTACTTTAAAAAAAACAAAACAAAACAAGCAGTTCAAAGTTACAGTTTGCACCTTTATTCAAGTATATCACAGCAGTTTATTTGAGAAATACAGTAAATGTTCCATTTTTCAAATATAACTTACACTAAAGTAACAATTGCGAACAGGTGTGTGTTAGATACACAAACAGAACTGACAAAGCTATGAAAAGTCTAAATTAACTGAAAGAGGGAAGAAGAAAATAATTCAGGATAGAACAAGCCTTTTTCCTTCTGCATACTGGACTAAGTTGTCTCCACTACCAGACAAAAATTGGTTGTTAGTCCAAACTGGCAACAATTTATGATTAAAAAACAAAAAAAAAAAGAGCACAATGTATGACATTTGTTACCCATATTTTATACCCCATGGTTTTTCTTTTAAATCCATAAAAAATAACTCTTGGCAGAAACTGGAGACAAAGTGAACATCATTAACAGAAAGTTGATCTGGTCCTTTTCCTCATAACTGTTTTAAATATTCTAATGCTAGCCTCTTCCAGTATGCCACAGTCTGTAACCACTTTCAACAAAGAAAACATCAGAACAATGAAATAAATAGAAAAGCTGAAAGGGCAAGTTGTCACGTGTTGAAACCTGAGAGACCTGTAAACCCTTTATTCCCCCGTACACGCCAAATAAACTTGCTACACAAACGCTACGCAATTCAGCAAAATCGTTCAAATGGACGCGCAACGCTTCCCGATTCGGTTCAGTTTCAGACGTACAAAAAGACTGAATGTACTGAATATCAGGTGTAAAACATATTTAATAATAAATACCCAGAATCATGAGATGAAAATAAAAAAACAAACAAGAGACCCAAACACAGTTGGAACACTTGGGAGTAAAAGGCGATGGGTGTGTAAAGAGGCAGAAAATGCTCTCTATAGCTTTTAAGAAGGTATTGGGTGATAACAGGAGCAGATCCGGGACGTCTCCTCAGTGTCAAAGTACGTAAAGTAATCAAAGACAACCTGAAACTAAAGCATCAAATATACAGTCCATGAAATATCCGTAAAATTTATGCAATCATCATCTGGCTCAAATGCAAACATACGTATATAACAATCAGAGAGATATAAACAACTCTTGGATTACTGCAGCAGCCGTGGTTGCGCTGAGGTGGTACTGTGGATGTTGCAACAGTATTTTGAGTGGGAAGAAAAAAGAAATACTGTTTTTGTACCCAGTAAACAGTTTTCGCTTTAAAATAAATTAAGCTGAGGTAGCATTGGTTTTTTATTCCCCTCTGCAGTAGTCCAAGTGCTAACCTGCCATTGCCAGTTTGCATACGCTCTTTAGATTTTTTTTGCCACCTTGAATCCGAGAAAAGGCAGAGGTGAGCTGGGGTTAGAGTTGTACCGAGAGGTTTGAGGACCGGACAAGAGAGTGCACTGAGAGAGATGAAGAAAGACGACGGGGTAGAGGGGTAGGGGAGTGGGGGGCGGGCTTCTTCAGTCTACACCTGTTCAAAATATGGCATCTTCAAAACACACACAGAGAAAAGAAAAAGAAAAATGCCACCTTATAAAGCTTCTGTAAGTATCTTGATTTACTACAGTCGGGAAAACATATTCTGTGTCGGCCACAGGTGAAAATCCAGTTTCGCTTGTCTGACGTTGAAAGAGAAGAGAGCAGAACAGATAAAGTCGGTTCACACACGTAAAACAGAAACAAGTAATGCTTTTTACACACTTTAGTGACGGGCACTGCCTAGAATGGCCTTTGTTCAGTTTGGATTTACAACACATGTAAAAACAATTCAAGCAAAGCGTTTTTATAAAAAAAAAAAAAAAAAATTATGTAGAAAAAAGTTACAAAATATAAAACAAAGTTTTTTAGGATTAATAGAACATTTTCAGAGTTGAAACAGAATGCCGGTGAACAGGCACCGTTATGTCAGCACCTTTTGAGTGAGTGAGATAACACTTGGCACGATGAATCCTTTGACTTGCTTTATTTCATTTATTCCTTTTTTTAATCTTTTTTTTTTTTTGCATATTTTTAAAAAAAAAAAAGAGAAAGAGAGGGAAAAAACTGAAGGCCGGTGTCACCAACCTCTCCTTCCACCTGCTGTCCTGCTCAGGTGGAGACTGACCTTCACCGACTGGTCTGAGGTTTTATTACAGAAACATGAATTTAAATATTTGAACATCATCTGAGATGTATTTGACCACAACACTGTTTCCACTTATTTCTTGACCAAAGAGTTCAAAATTAACTAGAGGTGAATAACGTAGATATGTTTAATCGATCTAATGGCGGTAAGATAATCATTTTTAGTCGTCGTTGCCTCAAGGTCCCTGTGACCTCGGTGGTAAATACCCTCCTCCCCAACTTGGGAGCCTGTTCATTGTCACGAGTAGTAAAAACAAACATCCTGCTAAATATACCACTTTCATATGAGGTTTGAAATAAGGCACACGCTAGGCAGTGCAAAAAAGTACAGACGCCTTCCAATTTGTACTGCTTCCAGTTCCTCAGCAGGAGTGTGTCGGTAGGGGGGTTAAAAAAATGAAAGAAAGGGGGGAAAAAAATACAAATCAACTGGCGGGCGCTGCTGGAGCAGGAGGGAAAACATTCATACTGTGAATCTAGTGAAGAGGAGTCGAGGGTCTGCGCTAGCACAACTATTTAGGACATAACAATCCGCTAAGACTGTGAACGCCAGAGGTGGCCTGCCAGCGAATGTTTCGAGTGAGGAGGTTTTTACAGATGACCCCGAGGCGACGCTACGCTTGTTCACCAGTAACTCTGAGACCAGCGCTAAGGGGGCTAACGGCTTTCCACGCTTGATGACCGCCATAATGAAGAGGACATAATTGATTCTAGTCCTGCTGTGCTAACCTCATCGAGTTTGTGTCTACGGTAAAAAACTTCTTTGTAAACTATTCTTCTGGGTGATTGTGGCTCAGATATGGAACTAATCAAGTAGCTAAAAGGGCAGAGAGAAGAGGAAACAAAACAAAACTACAACAAAAAAGGTCGCACAATAGCGCGGTAACAACTGGCCTATGATGAAGCGCTCCACTCGAGGGCAGGAGGGCTCGCTGACGTGGGTCGCCCATTCACTCCCCGTCCTCGTCTCCTGGCGGCACTCTGCTGTCACACTTCTGCTGGTGAGGGTCTGAGTGACTGTGTCTGTTTGTAGAAATGCATGCATACTCGTGTCGAGTGTTTCGGAGTGTATGCGCTGCCACGTTGTGATATGACATCACCCCATCTGTTGGTTTTTCTAGTCGTCCAAACTTAAGAAATCTTCCCGAGAGCAGCACGGATAAAGTTGAGGATAGCACCCGAGTAGCACCAGTGTTGCCCGCCACTGTTGGTTTGTGTGCACACGTGTCTGTGTGTGTGTGTGTGTGTGTGTGTGTGTGTGTGTGTGTATAAGTGTGGCTGACACACCTCCAGGGGTTTGGTTGTGTAGTATGCGTCTGGATGTGGCCAGGTTCCTGAGACGATAGCACCATTGAATGTCTCTGTCCTCATCCTCGCTTTGTTCCCTCCCAGCGACGAGGAGGGTGCTGGATTTTCCTGTGTGGTGTTTTTGTGTTGAGGGCTGAAGCTCCTCCACTCGTGCTCACTCAGTTTTGTGTGTGTGGTGTTGTTGTGGTCCCAGGCTGTTCAGGATCTACCTGATGGGTATTTTCTCTCCATTTCACAGGAATGTATCAAAACGCTGGATTCTCTCCTCCATCTCCTGCACAAACAACAAACAAACACACACACACACGGAGCTTAGCCTCAACTAACACAGCAAACTCGAATGTGTGTATAAAGCATCTGTGCAGCGCGCTTTCAATATTACTTGGAAATTTCCCACAGCAAACAACAGCTTTCACCATGATAAATGATGTAAAATGATGGAAAGCTGTGCCTGAATGAGACGGGCGATTTTTCTCAGCATGAAAACAGCAGTTTGACACTGACTAAATCTGAGCAGAGCCGGAGGAAGAGAGATGGATGTTAGCCTGCACTAGACCATGATTAATGCCTGGAAGATGTTACACTGTGTGTTTCTCTCATCTGAATGGCTGAGTCAGTGCGACACGCGCGGCTACAAGATATCAATTTCAAGAAGTTTAAAGAAAAAAAAGGAAGAAAAACTGCCAACTTTACAGCAATTTTTTTTAACATCTAAAGAAGGGCAAACTTTTTCCAGCAGAGACCGCAAGTTTTAACAAGCTGAATAATCCGTTCATAAACGGATTAGATGATCGATGAAGAAAATAGATTTTCTGTTATTTACTGACTGTATTCGCCTCTGTATTTGAGCTGTTGGTTTGACAGTGCCAAAAACTGAACTTCACTTTTTATTCATTTTATTTCTTCCTTTCAAAAGTCAGCTTGGAAATACCACTGAATTTTTGGACTGATTAGATTTCTGGGCAAGCAGCTGGGCGATAGATGATGAGACCACACTTTTTGTACCGATGCCCTCTTAGCCAGAGGTCGGGGAGGTGCATGCGGCTCTTTCGCCCCCTTTGGGTAAACATGCTGTGCTCAGGGCTGGTTTATTGCAGACGATGACAGCACACTGAAATGGACTGAAGTCATAATTACATACAAATAGTTTTCATGATTATTCTTTTTATTTCACTGCTATGTTTTATTTATTTTAAAGTGGGCTATTTTTTATTTGATTAATTTTCCACAAGCTGTGAACTCAAATAGGTTATGTTATATTTGTTTTTCCTCTTTTTTAAGGTGTTTGTTAAACAGTAAAAAAAAAAAAAAGCTCTTCTTATTAATACAAGAATAATCAGATGCCTTAAGTATATGTATTATCCTCTCCAAATTACATACAGCTATTTGTTACTTGCCCACACACACACACACACACACACGTTTTTCCCCCCCTCACATTATTCAGTTAAAAAGGCTCTTTTGATGTTGAAGGTTGCCGACCCCTGCTCCAAGCTGAGCTACAGAAATCATCTCTTTAACAAAGCCATGCCAGTGTTTGCATCTCTTCTCTCTCACTAAACTGTGTGACTCACTCAGCCCCACCCCACACTCCCTCTGCATCTGCAGCCTGCTCTCATGCAGCATGGAGGAAGGATCAGCGCAGCTCCAACAATAAATACAAAACTGAAGCTCTCAAATTTAAGAAGGCAGATGTAATCTTTTAATGGCACTGAGGAAACCTGTTTGTTTCCAACTGCTCGCTAACCCATGCACCAGTTCAGCCAATCACATGGCTGCATTTAAGCATCTAGACATGGTCAAGCATCAAATTGGAGAAGAAGCGACTTTGAATGGGGCATGGTTATTGGTGCCAGACGGGCTGGGATTTCCCCCCGCGCAGCCATCTCTAAAGTTTACAGAGGATGGTGTAAAAAAGAGAAGCAGCTCTCTGGACAAAAATGTCTTGTTGAGGAGACTGGCCAGACTGCTTCAAGCTGGTAGGGGGACAACAGTAACTCATTACAATCAATGTATGCAGAAGAGCACGCCGATTACCAGTCCTGTCAGCTTAAAACAGGACAAACCTGGTCTGATGAGTCTCGATTTCTGCTGCAACCAACCTGATAATACCTAATAAAGCATTCGGTTCAGATTCAAGCGAAGTGTTTAAACACCAAAAGGACACAAGAACACAAATGAACCAATCAGGGCTGCAACAGACCAACATCTGTGCTTCTCGGGATAAAATGATTAGTTCTCTCAGTGGATTTGATAAGCGTCCGTCTCCATTTTTAAGAATTTACCACCGTTTTTCTAATTTAATTTCATTGTGACATATGTTGAAACGTTTCCGCAGTTTTATGCGTTTTATTTTTGATCCTAAATATTGCCGACATCTCACATGGAACATATACATCATGTATTGCCATTCAGCCTAGAAACGGCTTTTGCTCGGCAGCTCCGCCGTCACCACGCATCACTGTTGGCAGTACCCAACCCAAACAAAAGGGAGTCCGCTTTCACTCTTCCCACCAAAACAGTCCTGCCTGTGTATTTAACTTTCAGTTGACACATCAGAACATGAGATCTAATTTAGCTGGAGCCAGGTAAATTTAATCACGCCAGTGTTATTCTGCATGAGATTCCAACTTCTCTTGAAACTTCATTTAGAACAACAATTAACCGCTTAGCACTTCATCACAGCCCCACAGCGATCAAATCCAGGTTGCACGAGCTGTAAAAAGCCAGCAAAGCCAAGAAAGGTGAAGCTGATGTTCATTTGAATGAAAAAGTCTTCGTGAAAACCTCGACTCAGCCCATGTCTGTGCTTTTAGCACTTTTTTGCTGTGTTTCACTGTAAACACGGGCACATGCAAATGAGCTCTTCACTGCCTTGACGCTTTGCGCCTCTGTGATCTAAAGTTTATCTGCCTGAAGCCCTCGCACGCTGTCATCCCGAGTACACAGCAGACTAACAAGCCCTCACAGCACCTCCCCTTTGTCTCACTGACATAAAGTTAGCCTGTAACACTGTCTCTATCTAGCATGGGTGGATGGTGACTTACATGGCAAAAATGTCTAACCTCTGCACAGCTCAACAGGTCAACTGCAGCCAAACTGCAGTTTTAGGTGTTTTATATCTCACTGGGGCCCTCAACGCGTGCATGAAAAGAAAAATCCAGCGTAGCATGCTCTCCACTGTAACTTTAAATTACTTTGGTGCACCCACCTTGTTTGAACCCATCTTATCTACTCCCACATCACTTACAGAGTTCCTCCATTTCCCAGATCTAATTTGCTACAACCCCTGGGAGGACGAGGTTCTCTGCAGCATCTACGTGAAGGTTAGGTGAGAGGGGGAAAAAACCAAACAAAAAAATCTTCACAACAACTCAAGTATAAGTTGAGTCGTTTTTTTTTTTTTCCAGGGAAGAAAGAGTCGAGAGAGAACAATCTTGTGTATTGTTCCTGGATGAAGGTGTTGTTACACAAGCCGCTGACATCAGATTCACAGACTCACAATGATGAAAGCCTGCACTGCATAGCCTACTGTCAATGGAGAAACTGATACCGCCTATTTTAAATAGGTTTCTCTTTATATGGCTATTCAGCAACAAATGTCAGAGAAGGTCTCAAAAGACTCTTTAAAGAGGGACTGTTACGCTTTTTCATATTTAGTCTTCCAATAGTGCAGTGCGTGTAATCCCATGAGCCAAAAGCTGAGTGTGAGGCAGTTTTTATACTCTTGTCTCTGTATGACGTCAATGAGTGTTCATATGAGACCACAGAAGTCTTGATTGTGAGTAACAGCCAATCAGAAAGAAGCTAACTTAAAAGCAGGGAGAAATGAGCTAAATGCTTGTTGGGGTGTACCGAAGCCCAGTGTAAAATAAATAAAGATCATTTCTGAACTCCATAATGAAATGCTACTTTAATAATGTGCAGGAATCAAAATACGGTGCTGGAAAATGAGCGTAATAGGCCCCCTTGAAGCTCAAGTTTAATCAATATTCTAAATACGAAATGCATGCCAGGAACCAATCAAATAGTTCAATGGTCAAATTAGTTTTAGGAACAATTAGGCTCTTATTCATGACGCTGCTTTGGCTAAACAAGTAGGAATAAAAGTGTTAATTGACCTGCAGGCCAAAGCCCTCAGCAGTATACACACAAAACTGGCAGAGAATTAATCAACTATTGAGGGGTTTAGTTAACCTGACTGGTATCCTGTTCAGCTTTGGCACAGCACAGATTTAGGTTAAAGGTCAAAGGCCCTTACAAAGTCTTTAATTGCTGTCTGAGACACGAGCAAAATATGATACCGGGCCAAGGGAAACACATACGCCAATTTGTGGACAGGAACATAGCTTGCGGGTTTCTGTGTACAGAGCAGATACGGTCCCTCTGGCTTTAAACGCAGCGTGCTATCCGCTCCATCTGCTGAAAAGGTCAGCTCTTCAGGAAGACTGAGACGAGCCGTGCCCAGAGGAGGACGGCGAGAACGTAAGGGAGACAAATGTATGGACACGCTCCATTTCACTCAGCTCTACAACTCGGACATAAATACCGAGAGTTGCAACGGCGTGCAACGTTAAGTTGCCCCCAAAAAGGCTGCAGCCCCTACACTCTGGACCACCTCGGTGTGCATCTGTGTGCTCGTGGTTTTGCATTCTCAAGGAGATGACCTGCTGTGGGGTTGAGATGTATGTTTGGAAATGCAGGCAAACAAAACACGTGCCAGATGAGCTGACATTTCTGCTCTCGAAACACCAATTTAGGCTGGCAGTATGAAACGAACCCAGACACGCGCCCTCCCTCCCTTCACCAGAGCGGCCCGTAGACAGGCGGCACCACCTGGCTGACTGCTCTCTCCCCCTCTCCCTTTGCCGCTTCCTCCCTCTGACATCCTGACAGCCGGCACTGGCTACCAGCGCCAGGACACTGCCATTCTGAGCCCCTGTCTGCACTGACATCCTACAGCAGCAGCAGATGACCAGATGGGATTCTGGGAAAATATACAGCAGCTTTTTCTACATGGAACATTGTCAAGAAAGAGCCAAACTTAAAAGGAAAAAGTTCCCATTCATTCAGACCCTTTTGTCATCCTTCGCTTATTATTATTTGCAGTATTTTCCCGAGAGACTTGGGAAAAAGATAAATGAACATTTGCGGTTATTGTAGCACGAGTTTGTCTTTATATTACATTTTATGATCTACATCTCCTCCAAATTACCATCATGCTACCATAATATAAAACATTATTGTGTGTCAGCGGCTTGATTGCATTCATGAATATAAAATTCTGACTTTCAGTCCTGTGCCGCTAAGATCTTATTCTGGCTGCCTGAAACACAGTACCATTTTAAATTGTAATTATTTTGGAAAACAAAGCCATAATATATTTTTCATGAAGCCTCAGTGGAGTTTAAGAAGTTCAGTACATTTGTTTGGCCAACTAACATCAGAATTATGTGGAATATACTGTGGGGGTCTCCCACAAGCACTGAAAACAATTTTTTAAATGTTCTCACTACTAGTTTCCACTGTCCTCATTAGATCACACTCTGCTGCAGACCTCAATTTCTACCCTGATCTAGATGCTGTTTATGCTACTCTTACCCATCTCTTCTTCCATAGTCGATATCTAGCCTTTTTTTGTCATGAATCCCAGTGAGTGCCAAACACGTCTTCTTGTTTCAGTCTGTCGCAGTGTTCAGAGATGTCTAAGCTCCCTAAGGAGAAAGCCACACCTTCTCCGATATCATCTGCCTTTGTGTACAACTGTCTCCAGCTCTTTAATAATCGGAGTTATTTGGTCTGAACAAGGTCAAATCTGTAGGACAAAATATAAAAAAATAAATCTAAAAAGTAACATTTTCTTGACATCCATAACATCTTGCTTTGAGAATTACTTACTACTAATCCTCGGGATGCCGCATCACTAAAAATGCAAATGTTAAACATACAGAAGGGGAGGGGGTCCTTTGCATGTTCACTTTGGGCCAGCAGAAACACCAATATGACTGCGATCTGCTACGCAAGTTAGCTAATTACCCTGTTAGCTATTATTCAAGCACGGAGAAACACATGCCACTCATCTGTCCATGTGACACTAAATCCAAACCAGTTAAATCTATGTTAAGGTTACGAGGGGGTTCTTGGAAAATCTTCAGGAGGGTTCTCTGGTCCCCAAGAAGCTCGATTGCTCCTGTCCTTAAACCTACTTTCTGATTAGCCCAAGTTTGTTTTATTTTTACCCTTTTCAGTGCGAGAGTCTTTGGGTGGTGCATGGCTTTAAATGATTATCCACAAAGGATAAGGTTTAGGTAAAGGCCGGGCACGCCAATTTTTGTTAGACCTTGTACTGCTCTCCAAGCTGCAGTTATTGCATGCTGCCCAGAATTTCCTGGCATTGTCCATCTAATTTATATAATAATTTTGAGTGTTTGTGGGTTTCAAACAATAAAAGAAAACATTTATTACCATTGTCAATACATTTCTATATTAAAGAGAATCTGAAAAATGTGAAATATTCTCATTTGAGAAGCTGAAAATGGCAAGATTTGGCATTTGTGTACCTAATGCATTATTTAAAGTAGCAATTAAATGTTATGATTCAACAAAATCACTTTCACCTTTAAGTGAAAGGCTCAAGGCAGACTGCAGTACTGGATAAGGACTATATTTGTATTTAAATGCACATTATAAAGGCTACACCAGTGTGTGTTGTGTCTCTCTGACCTCGAGTAGCTGGGTCTTGTCGTACTCTCTACGATGCTTGTAGATGCACTGGCTGAGTAGGGAGTACAGTCGCTCCAGCTGCTCCACGCTGTAGCCCTCACTCTTCTTCACCACCATATCCAGTAGAATCTGCAGGAAACAATAGAAATCATTCGTTTTAGAAAATAAATACATCTTACAGATATATACCACAGAAACAACAGCACAGGCGCAATCGGACAGTCGTACAGTGATGGAACAACGGGTCGCACAAGCAACTCACTGATGCTGGTGCGTGGAGATGCATCATTTGGAGGTCAGCTGCATTCAAAAGCAATTAAGATCAGAATGACAGCTAATTAAGGCTAATCATAATTAGAACCAAGTTTACATTTCACTGCTACTTTAATTAAAACATTCTGGACAGTCAAAGGCCCTTTTAATTGACCCGTTCTTCGCATTTTACCCAAACCAAAGTCTGTGTGTATATGCGCTTCTATTTAAACACGCAGCTCATCAGAATGCACGGACTGAGACAGCAAAGGCACAATAATTAAAGTTATCATCACTGACACAAGGCAAACAGAGAAACCTCAACTGAAATTAAATGGTGTGTGTGTGGGAGAGACAGAGAGACAGAGAGAGAAAACTGCTTGAAAAACATAAAATCAAGGCAATATGATGATTAATAAGACATAGATGTTTGTCAGAGCCTCATCAGTGAACGTCTGAGAGATAATTACAGTGAGCAAAAGAATGAAAATTGCAAAGGTAAAAAGGTTAGCATTGTATTAATCACTGTACTCCATCTGACAATGGGTTCTGTTTAAATGACAGTTGGCCTGATTAAAGTTAAACTGAGGCTTCACATCAAGAGAAACTTGAGCAGAAACTTAATCCCAAGACAAAGTCTGCTCATAACCGGAAATCTGGCCTGAAGAAAAATACTCGGTAGGATTTTTTACTTTTTAGCTTCTATTAAGATACACCACAGCTTGGAGCCACGTACCTGCCACCAATATTATTATTGTTATTATTCTTTATAACTGAAAGAATGAAAAACGTCATGCATGATGCATTAGTCCTAATGGTTCGTATCGAATCCTCGTGACAAACATTTGCTACTGCTCTTCATCTCAGTGCTGACTAACGTAATCAGTGACCTCCTAAAAGCCTTCCTTAGTTTTTTTTAGATTGTTTTTTTCTGCTACAAACATCACATGGAGAGAGAAATTACACCTGCTTCCAACTAAACAACATTATCTGCATCAATGTTTTCACATTTTGTATTTAGAAGACTGGATAAACTCCAGCTCAAAGTGGACTTAATGTGTCCGTTTCCAGCTCCATATTTATTATCCTTGGAGTCTATTAGAGTACCTCTGCATAATTCACAATTCAAAATAAACATTATTCATCTCATATTAGGCCTCGGTGCAGCCCCTCAGCTCCTCCTACAAACATAAGGTTTGAACAGCAGGTTGGCAAGTCCACTGTGTAATGTGCCTGAGATGACTATATTAAGGATATGTAATCTCTTTGACATCATAAAGCACCACAAATGGAAAAAATTGTGTTAGAGCAATGATTACTATGAAAAACCACAGTGTGACAGATCATCAGAAAAAGCTTTTACAGCTTCTCTTTCAGTCACATGTAAACATTTCTATAGTTGAAGTCAGTCTGATTCAAGACTTTGTTTCACCTGTTAACTTCTCCCCTTCTTCTACAGTTATCAGTAAACGTCACATGTTTAATCAGCTCCCTGAACACAGACAGCCATCATCTGTTCGCCACAGTAGTTGCCGTTATTATCGCACTCTTAATTCCTGAAAACACTGTATTTAAAACAATCTCTATGCAGATTGACAGCTGCGCTTGCAGGCTGCCATATTCCAAAAGCAGAGAAGCATATGTTCCTGCACTTTTCTGTCAAGATGGAGGGCATGTGGAGAGAAGAATGCAATCAGGTTAAATTACTTACATTGTACAAGTTTTCTCCTAATCAGTTTACACAAAGGTTTATTTCATCCCTCTGAAACTGAAAAAAAGCGGGCGTGTTTCTTCTGATTGGGGTGTTTAAACTAAGCATTATTTTTACTGTTTCAGCTTTTGAAATGATTACAAGCAGAACATCAGACTCCGTATAAGCACAGCCGCTAAATGCATACCATATAAAACTTAAAGGTCCAGAAAACAGGACGATTATTCCTTTGAAACATTCAAACTTTCATAATTTCATCTGGTAGTGTAGAAAATCACTGGTTATATCCCTTTTCACAAGAACTTCCACCTGGCCAATCTAATAACCAAGTCCCTTGACAAATAATGTCTACATAAAGAAGCTAAGAACATGAAAAAAATCTAATATTCAGAATTCATGCAGAGCGATAATCATGATCTCTGCAACACTGGGAAAAAAGTGCCATCAGCTGCTACATATTGAATATATTTTACTGGTATCTTTTTGTACTTTTTTCACATTAACTCTGGCCTAACATCAGGGGAGCTATCAGCTTTCATAGTTTCAATCCAGCCATAAGAACTAATAAAAGAGGTCCAAATGGAGCACATCACAGTGAGATGCCGGTTTTAACAACACATGCATAAAAGCTTTAATTAGCATCATTACCAACCCATCGCACATGTGTAATAATGTCAGCCAGCCTTTCATCCCACTGCCACTGCATTTCTCTCCATTTTTCATCATGTTCCCCAACTCTTGCTTTAAGTGCATTTCTCTACTTTATAATGCACCTTTTTCTCCTGAGATAGTTCATCTTCTCACCTCAAGCCATTTTCACTGTTTTACACAGCCTCTTCTCACCTCCTCTTCAACTGCATTTCCGACATTACCATTGCACAACAGTCTTTGCTTCTGGTGTATTTGTCTTTGCATTCTCCTCTCTTATGCGCCTTTCTTTCCCCTCTTTGTTCTCTCTCTCTCTCTCCGTTTCTTCGCTTTATTCTCCTCTTACTGTTACCAGGCTGATTGCAGCAGTGCACTTCCCAGCCTTTGTCAGCTTGATCAGGGTGTCGGCGACACTGTGGGGTAAATGGTGTGAGAGGGTCTTACATGGGCTCAGTGACTGAGTGAGCTCACAGCACACAAAAGGGCCGTAATCCCATGCGTTAAAGACTACTACTGACATGGGCCTTTTAACCTCACCCCTTCTAAACTCCTTGCTCCATCTTCCCCCACAACCTTTTCTTTACCACATCTCTATCTATGCTTCTTAAGAACATAGATTCAAAAGGGAGGGTTGGGATGCCTGCGATTTTAAACAACAGCTGAATAAGGGTATACATTGTCATTAGCGGCAAACTCAGAGCTTTTGTTAACGTGGCTTGCACAAATATTTTATAAAATGCAGTATTTCCACTTAAAAGTCTCGAAAATGTGCAGAATGTAAGTGCAGTCCACTGAATTTACAGTCGCTCTATGCTTCTGGTATTTTGCAAACAAATCCCTTTTTCAAATAAGCATGCTGTACACAGTCAGGCATGCAGACTGGAGCTGACTGTGATACAGTAGAGGGTCTTCTTTGATCACTGAAGGCTTCACTATCTACACGCACATGTGTGTTGGAGAGACTTCCTCACCACTGGCTGAGAGAAGAGGGTTAGCAGGCAGAGAGGGAGGAGGAAAAAACTCAACAACAAGGACTCAAAACCCAACAGTCTCCATCACAAGGGACGCTATTAAGCCTTCAATATCTGCCTCTGAGAACAATTCAGCCTGCTCTTCCTGTTAACTAAGATTTTGTGTCTCCAATACTAGCAAATGAATGAATTATTAATGATTCTGGTTTGTTTGTTACCTTCAGCTGAGGCAGACACTGGATTTGGATTTTCAGATTTATTTAAAAAAAAAAAATTAAGTCATGGTGGCAAATAATGTGGTTTACAGGGCACTCGGTCACACGGATAATGCAATATTGATAGTGTTACAAGGGTCAGGGACAATCATGATGAATCATATTACCATGGTCCCAGAACATTAAAATGAAATGGTGTTTCTGTTCAGTTGCCCATGTAAAAACCGCTGCAGGGGTCGACAGCTCATCTTAAATATGCAACGCTTGGCTTTACAGGAAAATGCCATTAGATTACGGTGAATTCTCTTGACTTTAGTAGAGGAGGAAAAAAGGGTTTTCGATGCTATATATGGTAACGTCTTTTGTGCAAAGTATGCAATTTGATATCTGAATAAAATGAGTCCAATGATACTGTTTAAAAACAGCATTACTCTCTTCTAACTGATGATTTTAATATTTACCTATGTAAATGAACACATCATGCTCTGTGTGCCGTTAGGTTTATGCGGTGACTCAGCCACTTAGATAATGAGTAGAACACTGAATTCAGAATCACACACAAAAATATGAATCACGGATGAAAATAAATGTAGATAATTGTTATTATATTCACTCACACACAAAGATCAATAAAGGAGTTAACTTTAATTGATAGAAAACTTAAGAGACCTAAGGGCTGGTTTCCTGGGCAGGGGGTAAATTAAACTATTCTAAGGCTTTAATCTAGAAATGTCAATCTTAGTGGTTTTCCTAATACATCTTAAATGTAGTTCTACAGAATAGAGCTGCCTGGGATAGCTCAAACTTTATCTCAGGACTTAAAATGTCCTGAAGCACATGGCTTCAATCTCAATTAGGAGGAAAAAATCTGAGCAATGAGTATTGTTTTGTTTTTTTTACTCAAAAACACTGATAACAATATGAGCCTTATAAATCAAATAGTCCATACATGACATGAGTCTGGGTAGGAATATAGAACATTGAGAGATGTGAAAATGACCAAATGTAAAATCTGCAGGTTTCATTTGGCAAGTCCTTGGCAAAAAAAGTATTACAAGGTAAAAATTACAATTGGGGGGGGGGAAAGATAATAAGATGGAAAAAATAAGGAAGGAAAAGGAGGAAAGAAATTTCATATTTTACAGACTCAAGACAGGAGAGATCCAATATCACCAGGTAATAAAGGAGAAGAAAACCAAACAGACCTCCACATACACAGAGCAAAATTATCAGATGAAGATATGTTTACCAAACAAATGCACAGGGGAGAAAAATTTAATACGGAAAAGATTTAGGTCAAGGTTATGGAAAATGATTTGCTAATGAACTGATATGATTAAACTTTGGGGAGAGCTCAAGGGAAATAAAGGGTAATCAATACAAACTCCTTTCCATGTGTCGTGCAACCAGTGTGCAGGAAGAGTAAAGTGTTAAACAGCGAAAGATGCTGACAGAGCACTAAGCGTTGCACACCGTCTGTGCATTATGAGGGTATGCTTTTGGAATATACAAAAGCATGTACGGCCTGGTAAAGCTGGATTCATCTGAATAAGCAGTGCAGCTTAAAGCGTTACAGCAGGTATTTGTTATCATAGGATTTGAGCAGTGAGGAGGTGGCGGAGGCTTGAAATTCGTTACTACAGACCTACATTTACGATACATTATTAACACACACAATATAACTGACCTGGAATCGCAGCCTGCCCATGAATTAACAACTGCAATAGCATCTTAACAGGATTGTTATCTTTCCATTGATTGACTCGGTACAACACAAAAGTATGGGATATCACATCCCTGCGTTTTCTGGCTGAAGAAACCTTGATGCAAGCCACATATACCACCGGTCATCAAATCACCCCCCAGTTCTTACATTCTTCACCTCGCTAACAACACCTCTGCAGAGTTGGGCTGGCTTGCTAGAGCAAATTAGCTATGCGTCCTGGCAGCTTAGGTTTAGCTTAACGGCTTCTGTTGGTGTTGGCCTCCACTGTGCAGCGGCTGCATAGGCTGCCTGCGGAGCGCTAATTTTGAGTCTTCCTGTGCAGCGTTTTGGAATGGACACTAAACCGAAGCAAGCAGGGCAGAAGTGTTCTGTTCGGCCCCGTCCTCAGGGGTGCGGTTTCTCTTTTCATGACAGTGGATGCCTCATTCTCTGGTCCGGTGTGTGCCCTATCTACCTACATTGATCGCACTCAGAATGTGCATTTATGTTACCATTTGTTTGCCTGCTTCACTAATCCAGCAAGTGGTAGAGCTCTGTCTAAACAGAGGCTGTCCCACTGCATTATGGAAGCTGCCTCATGTGCGTACAGCACCAAGGGTCTCGCTTTGCCCCAGGGGGTGAGAGCACATTCCACCAGGAGAATGTAAGCTGATGTGCTCTTTTTAAACCCCGCGTAGGTGATATTTGTGCTGCAGCTAGTTGGGCATCACCGCACTCTTTTGTTCAGTCCTATCGATTGATGGCTCCTGCTGTCCTTCCCCTGGATCTACCGCACACTAAGGTGCCGGTGGTCCAACTGGAGTACGTTGGTTGTATACATGTCCCATATTTATGTGTTGTCCCGAGTGAATCGACTGAAAAGGAACAGTTATATCTATGACTTTGTTCCCTGAAGGAGAGGAACGAGGTACAACACAAGGTTGCCTCACCGCGCACCTCGGCTTGACTGTGATGGCAGGGGGTATATGTGCAGGCAGGGCCATGCGCATGTCATCACATGGCCTCCACCCTAAAAGCATGAATAGAGGTTTCTTCAGCCAGGACATGCGGGGGAGTGATATCCCATACTTACGTGTTGTACTTTGTTCTTGTCCTCTCTTTCAGGGAACAGAAGAAACTGTTTCAGCCCTGATATTAAACATTGTAACCAGACATTAAAAATACCATCTTCATGTACTGTATGGGTATTAAGACGTACAAAATCCCACACAGTGTAACCCTAAGCCAAAGGTTGAGGAGATGGGAGCAACGCAAAAGGGCACAATAAATCTGGCCGCAAACTATTAGAAGAGAAATAAGAGAGACTAACTGGTATGTTTATGTTGTGTGAGCAAACAAGTGACCCTCACCTGCATAGCCAAGAGGCACAGATATGCAATTACATGCAAATGGGAGATGTGTCAAAGCAATCAGTGGGAATGAATAAAAATAAAAGAAGCACTTCAAGCACCATCTATTTTTATTGACAATCAAAACGATGGTCCAGCACTACTATTAGGCTGTCTTCTTTTGAACAGGCACGAGGCATGGCTACTTTGCCAAAGGGGGCCCCTGCTGTTATCAATACTAAAAAATGAAGGGAGATGACAAACTGAAGCAGGGCCATTTCTGTTGACAAGCTTCTCTAAAACAGGAAATCCTGACATGCTGTAGAAACTAAGCATCAAGCCAGAAAGACTCCATACTGCGCCAGTGACTAGAAACACTGGCTTTTTCTGGGCAGCTGCTAAAGGAAACAGCAGAGCAGATGATAATCTGTGTGTTCTTGGTGAGATGGAGGAAAAATTGCTGGGGCCAGATTGGATTTCTTGTTACTGAATTCTCATCTGCAATCCTCAGCACCACTTCTCCTAGCCCATCTGTGGACAAGTGTCTGATTATTGATGAAAGAAAACAGCTGAGAATGAGAGACGTTTTGGAGTAGGGAGAGAAACAAGCCTCAGGACCTATTTATTCATACTGAGGATTTCATTTTGATCCAGACAGCATCAAGCATCATTTCAGAGAAACTGGCAATAACAGAACTTGATTTTACTAAGTGAATCAGAGCAAATAACTGTGCAATGGCTCTGAAAGGCAGGGTGTGAATACTGAAATAATACCCAAGCTTTGCGTGTAGGGTCTGTGAACAAACTCATAACACTCTGATGGTATTTAATTCCAGAGAGATTTCAGAGCCTCTTCCATCAAGTTAAAAGTCAGGAATAATGAGGCTTCTACAATCAATGAATACAACTGAAGAGTGAGGGAACAGTACACCACTCACTGTGGGCCCTAACACACATCAGGCACCGTGCCAGTCCCAGCCCCGCCAGCAAATATCTGCTTAAATGGCGGCTCTCATCCTGCGCACCGGAAATTCAATTTGTTCCGTAAGACTGGGATGAAAAAGCAATTATTCACAGTCCCCTCTTTTCACAATCTGTTTCTTTAAGATATCTCCCTTCTTCCCCCTGCTAACAAATAAACCTCCAGATTACTGCTATGTGTGGCTGTTCATAGGGGCAGCCAGTTGAAGCACTAAGATCAGGCCAGCTAAAAAGCCTGTCAATCAGGCTGAAAGATGGAGTCAGGTTCAGCACGAAGAGATATGTACCCCTACGGTCCCCATCATCCCCATGGGATGTGTGTAAAAACCACTAGATAATGGCTTGATAGTTGGATGTCTCTTCGGAGCGTTGAGGAAAGACGTAAGCACATGTCAGAAGGACACTTCTTTTACACCAATTACACTACACAGAGCGCTGTAAAACCAGCGCCCCCTCCCCAACCATCCGATCAGTGGGAAGTGCTGTCAAGGGGGCCCACTGAGCCGAGGCTCCAATTTACACTTGGGGTATTAGGTGGGACCCTGGCGTGACAGTGCAAAGTACCACGGAGCTGCTTCACATGCTTCCACTTACCGTACTTGAACACACCCTGGGACGAGTTGGCAGATCTAGTGGGTCAGAGAGAAGCTCATGTTTGAGTCATGACCTTGTTTCCTTCAGATTTAACTGGAACAACACCTGTTGATTGAACGATGTGAAATTCGTTCTTTCCATTGTAATTGGCTCCCTCCTATGTTCAGAGGGCAAGGATACAAAAGGTTGATAATTGAAAGATGGAAGGGGACGAGCGACAGTGGCGTAACTGTAGCATGAATGAAAAGGAGGGATAAGCTTAAGAAGTTATTCATCTGAGAAGGGCAGTGTGACAGCATCAGCTCCAGAAGAGACCTATGGATCTGGTGAAAGCTTAAGGCTGGTCACCCATGATTGCACTTCCACAACCTCAATACCTTAAATCCCATTCAAAGAAGAGAGAGAGAGAGGGAGAGAGGGAGAGAGGGAGGGAGGGAGGGAGAGACTTTATTCAACTTTTTCTATATTCTACAGTTACACAAAGGTATAAGTTAAAATGTGGGACTTTCCAGGCGTCTAATCTACCTGTTGATTAAATGGGAGGGAGAAAAGTTCAATAGTCTAAAGGCAAGACAATGTAAAAGATTGATTTTAACATCAATTAAAACTGAATGGATGAGGTTGTGCAACTTGTGCATTTAATAGAAACTGTTTTGTTTTTTCCCCCTTTCTTACTTTGTGCAGCTTACTTGAAGCTTGCCTGTTTACGACTTTGCATCAGAGTCAGAGAGGAGTGCTCAATCTGCCAGGGCTGCAAATGGCTGCGTAATATCTCAGACTCAACAATAAACTAGTGTTTTACATCAATAAAACACATATTAAAATGTAAATCAATTCAGTTCAATTACATTTCGTACATAGCACCAATTCATAGTGCAACATAAAACTTCAAGGAGCTTTATGTTTCACTGTTGCAGAGAAATGTTACAAGTTTTTTGTAACAGTGGAAAGGAACAACTCTCCTAACAAGAAGAGAACTCCAGCAGAACCAGGCTAACTGATTAGTAATCCTGATGTGAAAAGCAGCCATTTTTAAACATCTGCAGTTTTATCAGCCATATGTATGAATACGACCCACAGTGCAATTTCCAACACTGGTCAGAACAAGCCACAGTTTCACTTGCATATAAAAATATGCACAAACAAGATGACTTAATGGTTCATATAATTCAAAGAGTGACCAATCAAGACAATACAAATGAGGCACAGCTGTTTCAATTACAGAAGGGAGGAGAAAACAAAAAAGCAAGCCTTTCACCCAGACTGTTAACAACAGCATTGCAACAAGTAGCCAAATGAACTTAAATAAGACTAAACAAAAACATATTTTCAACATTTTTGATTATAGTTCATCTTCTCCATAATCAAAATCTAATTATGCACTTTCAAGATGTGACAGTCCACAGCTGGTAGTGTTGGAACTAATACATCTTTGCTTAACATTTATATTTTATAGATTTTCTTAAAATGATCAGAAGTGAAGCCATTTGTATTTACCAAAAAAGGGGCAACCCTATATTTATACCATCTTTATAACACCAGTATTACTTATTATTACAATTAGTAATACAATTAGTAGAAATTCTATAGAATTTCTACTAATTGGATTGGCTACTACACAATTCATTTTTGGGGGGAATTGTTTAATTTGTTTAAATGTTTTTGCAAGATCCTACAATCTTCTTCCTCTAACAAAGCAACTCAGGTTGGAAACTGTTGAAATCATAACTGGATACATTAAGTGATTAAAATCATAAGAAATGCTCATTTATTAACATTTATTGTGACTATTTCCTCATTACAAAATGTTTGCCTTTGTGTTACCAGAACATTTTTATACAGATCACACTACCTGTTAAATCTGAAATGCTTAACAGTGCACAATGCCAAATCACACCAGCTGTTACATCCTTCATGGTCTGAATCAGAATGATGGCTGTGTAAAATCAACAAGATGGCAATGAGGTGTGGACAGGATTTTAAAAAGCCGAAGTCTTGATGGTTGAAAAAAGTTAAAAAGTGTTTTAGTTCCATTGTGTGTGTGTGTGTGTGTGTGTGTGTGTGTGTGTGTGTGTGTGTGTGTCTTTTCTCAGCCAATTATTTCAGAATAAGCGAATGCAGACCAGAGGCCAATGTTTATAAACTTTCAAGTAGATTTTTTTGTTGTATTTTAATTAGAAATACTGAATACAACTGCTGCAGTAATGAAAAAGTCACAACAGACAGTTGAAGAAAATGTCTCAGTCTGAATCAAACAAGCTTTGAATTATTAAGCTGCCATTTCAGCAACATTTAAGGTTCACTATTTTCTGTTACCGTTTTAGTGTTTAAACGATAGGATGCTTAATAAGTGCTTGGAAAAAAGTATTTTCGAGCTTCTCTAGCACTTCATAAATAAGATGCTCATAAATACGTGATACTGATCATACTTGATCACACAGATCTATTTAAAAAATATATTTTAACAATATTTTTTCCAAAAAGAATGACAATGTTAAGTAAAACACCATCAAGAATAATGTATCAAACTATGTCGGGCAACTTAAAGATCAAAACATAACCTTTATTCATTTTTCCAGTACAAACGCACACACAGATGTATTTTATTAGGCTTTCACACGACTAGCATTCTTAAACCAGCATTAACAGCTCCACATTAGTAACATGAGCACGTGGCCAATTAACATTAGACCACATCTAATTATCGACCTATGTCAAAGATGATTACACTGATGCTCAATTAAACCGACATCAGTAAAACTGTATTTCCCCATAATACTTGGACAACATACCCATGGTGACAGCTAGCCTAGCTACAGTGACAAAAGCTCCCCCACCACGTCCTGTAGAATTTACAGGAGGCCACTCTTACAGATTTCGCTCGTTTCAACCATGACCTTGTCTTTTTCCTTATCAAACTAACGCTCATTAAACCTGCCACCTCACAGCATGTTGTCATGTCCCACCCACTGCTCCATCACAAGGCGTATATTTCAAAAACACCAGCAGATCACACTATAGCCAAACACAGAGGCTCCAAGCAGCAGGTGGTACTTGAGTGGAGTCGTATTTATTTTATGGAAAAGAAGAGGTTCTCCCCAACTTATTTTCTTTCTTTATTTAAGAGGCAAACCATTCAGTCAGAAAGCATTTCATCACAAAAGCAGTGCAGTTTTAAGCAATTTCGAGCACTTTAGCGAAAATCTATGCACCTTTTAAACCTTGAAAACACCCCAATAAAATTACAGTATTTTCAAGAATGTAAGGAAGCTTAAGTGCATGTGGTGTGCTGCTACACCTGTTATGGTCATAATGCTTTATTTATTTTCTTAAAAAAATAAAATTCTTACCAAAAGTCGCTGGTGGTCAATTACCACTGGAGGATGGGGAGGTACTGCTTGTGGCTCTTCCTCGGTCCTTTCAGCGGACTCCTTCAACTGCTCTGATGAGCTACTGTTGAATGTCCCCACTTCAAAGACATCAATGAAAAGACAAATGAATAGATTACCAAAGAAATATTAAATATTTAACTGCAATCAAGAGTAACTGAATAACCTAAGCAAACTAACTAAATTGATGCAGTTTTGTTCTTCTCATTCAAATGCTATTCAAAGAAAAATACATTTAAAATGTCATGGCTACAGGTCCAATGCAATTATACAACAGAAAAACAAATTATCTGCAGCTACGATCAGCTTTAAAGTGTACAATATCTCGCATCTGGCTCAGTGTTTAATGAGATGGGGGTGGAGTAGCTTAGTTTTTCTATTGGTTCAGGAGCCACAATTCGTGTTCTGTTGTCCGATCATGTCATCCTCTGATGGCTTCTTCATATTTTATCAGCACCATTACCTCAGCCTTCCAGCTGGCCTCATCATAAGCCAAACCACAGGCCCATAATCAAACAAAAACTTATTGCTCGTCTCTGACTTGAACACAACATCCCAGTAGAAGGAGCATAAGGTTTCATGGCAAAGAAACTAAATATACTGGAGCAAAGGAAAAGGCAGCCACTGCTGAAAATCCAAAAATTGAAAACCATCCAAAGATGCATATCAGGAGGTGTAACATATCCATATAACTTTCAAGCCCATGGCATTTTGCTATGAAATGCATCCAAGCCAAGAATAGTATTTATAAATGCTAATGCTACTTAAGTTTCACCACTGAGTCTTACATCCTATTTTAAACCAAGCATAAATCAGAAAACTGGATGATAATAACAGTAATTTATCATAGATAAGTGCTAGGCAACCCACTGGCTGAATGTCTAAAAACTCACAGATGTTTGTTAACTTTGCATAAAAACATATTTAGAATTTAAAAATTAGCAAGTCAAATTAAGAGATCAGAACAAGTAGCCCTGACATTGCATCTCTCTCTTTTTAACTCATCACATATATTTGGATTTTGAAAGTGTGAGAAAGCATTAATAGTGAAAAGCGTGTACTGCAAGCAAAAGCTCTACATTTGTGTTAACCAATATTAATGCTGGAACATAACTAACATACCTTCTTTGTTATGATCTTCCTCAACAGTTTCCGTTACTGCCACTCCATCCTGAGGATGCTGCTCCTGAGTTGGTTTGCTCTCATTTTTGTCTTTGTGCTCATCCTGTTCAGCTCTATTAGAGCCCTCAGCCGTGCTCTGAGGAGTCCTTGTCTCTGCCTCACTGCTCCCCTTGAGGCTCTGCAAGTCAAGGCTGTCCATTGACTCATTTCCATTCACACAGTCCACTTGTGAAACCAGGAGAACCTCTGTGTGCTTAGGCTGGTCCTCAGCATCTGAAGACACCGACATTTCAATCAAAGGCTGGAAGTCAGCCCGACTGGCCTCGCTATCCCCATCTGTGTTGGGCTGAGAACTACCACCAAGGCAATGTGGTTCGGTGTGTTTCCCTGTGATCTCAGGCTCTGCTTCTTTAGCTGCCAGCTCCTCAACCTTAGGCATTGGCGCCTCTCTGGCTTCGCTAGCATCTGGAGGTTTATCGGGAGCTGGAACAGGGGGTTCGTTGGAGCTTTCTTCTTCTGTGGAGGGGGCATGTGGATGATGGCCATTGGGTTGGGGACCTGTAATATCGCAAGATGATTCCTCATCCTGTGTTAAACAGGAGTCGCTGGGCCCTGCCGCTTCCACCTCTGCTTCAGGCTCCTCCTCTTCCTCCTCTGTCCCTTTCTTGTAGTTCTTCTTTTTCCGTATGATGCCCCGCCCCCACGATGGCCTCCTCCGAACCTTCCGCTTTACATAATCTGTGAGGAAAAGGGGAAAGGAAAAGAGACAAGATGGAACAATATTAATTTAAACAAAATATTCACAAGGCTAGCATTTTTTGTTTTAACAGAAATCTTGCATTTTGGACAGATAACTCAAAACAACACACCTCCACAACGACTAATGCTTAGAAAAATCCATTTCTCATACTGTAAATTTTATACAAACCATCTCTCCTTGCCCACATAGAGTCACAGCATGTATTACAAGTTCACTGCATTTAAATCTGGACATTTGGCCTTCCTCAAAGGGTAATAAGCAGCGGGTGACATAGATCACAGAGAAGAACCAGACAGAGACAGCAGTCCTGCTATATCATGGATTTTAGACACTAATGACAACAGATGGTGCTTGGGGTTTTGAGAGGAAAGAGCAAACCAAAGCCTGATCTTTGAAAGTGCAGTTAAAGTGTCACAGCAAGCCAACAAGGATGCTAAATGCAGTAAAACTTCAAGGCATTTGCCTTCATTTGCTGCTTTACAGAGCAGACACAAACCACAGCAACAAAGTCAGAGTGAAGGACAGATACAGAAAGACTGTGAAAGAAAAACAAAACAAAACACACATACGGCTCCATCACAAGTCAGTTTTTTATACATTACCATAAGTGGCTGAGACACACAGACTCTAACCCCAAAGAAACAAGTTGTTCCCAAGTTTAAAAAAATAAATAAATAAAAATCTGCTCAGAAATATTACTCACGTTGCAGGAAGCTAGACCTGCTTACACAGCCACACTCAACATTATGGGTACATGTCTTGCTTAAGACATGTAAAGTAAACTCATAAAGTAAAAACATATATTAGGACTATTGTAACAATAAGGTTAGGCACATATTAATTATGGTTAAGGGCTCCAGTTCAAGTCCATGAAATCTACTCTAAAGTCATGAATATAAGACCACATGTCTACATGAGCTGAGCTGTGATTTGGACTGTTAGTTCACTGTGGACTCTCTAATATTCATAAACTACTAGGCTTTATAATTCTGTAGAGGGTCATTGAATGATCTAAATCGGCCAAATTGGCATTTTATGCAGAATCAATAACATATGTAAGCTTGGTTCTCAAAGGACTTAAGGATCACAGCTCCTTAAAATTATTAGGCAGAGATCACACTGTACTGCACATACTGAGTAAAGCTTTTCGCCTGAATACTCCTGCTCCCCACAAAGATATGAATAGGCACACACCGAAAGGAAATCAGGATATGCCTGCATGCTGTCTGTCAAATTTCAAATCTCACATTCCTCTCTCCCCTCCAGTGCTTTTAGCCAGGTTTCATCTTTCCACTCTAAACGTGAGATGTGGTTATGCACACAGTATATGTACATTATGTTAAGTACCTGTCCATAATGAGAACAGAAGAGCAATGACAACTATTGCACCAACCGAAAGCTATATTTGGTCTCCCAGAAATAGACAACACAAAGAGGATAATTAGTCAACCAGTGCTTGCTGATGGGACTCATCTTTGGTAATGGTGTTCTCTAGTGACCCTCTTAATGACCAGTCACGAAACTGCTGTCAGCCACAACCAGCACAGGAGACAGCTCAGAAAGGAATAAAGTACACTTCATGCCAGATAATGTATTACAATTATTGCAGCAAACAGCTATTTACACAAGACTATTCTTCAGCTGTGTTTAGAAATCCATAGCATACTTGTATGTCGTTCCAAAGATTTTAATCACGTACATATACCTTACAAAACCAATGCATGATTCTGCATCTGGAGGGCTGAAGCAATAAAGCATGCAGCATTATAATTTTATCTAGACCTCCTCTGTGGCATCATTATTGTCTTTCTCCTGTCAGTAACAATTAAATTCTCATGTTGCATCTGAAGAATAAGAAGTGAAATCCATCTGTCCCTGGTTATTTAAACTCACACTGGTATCCACGTAAGTGCTGCCTTGAATTCTTTAATTTTTTACTGCTTTCACCATTTATTAAGTGTCCAGCCATTCAGCAGGCTAGGTATGCGTCACATTGGGGGACTAATCCCATTCAAAATCCAGAGCTAGTAGCATTTTTCATGCACAGTAAGCGCAGACCTTCCGATCTTATATAAAAATATTCCAAAAATAAGTGAAAAGAACT
This sequence comes from Copadichromis virginalis, assembly GCF_057382275.1. Lineage (NCBI taxonomy): Eukaryota > Metazoa > Chordata > Actinopteri > Cichliformes > Cichlidae > Copadichromis > Copadichromis virginalis. The sequence continues at coordinate 3,841,187 of NC_140632.1, read as the reverse complement.
GCGATTTAAGACACTTTAATATAGTAATGTAGGAGCCACCTTTCCCATTAGCGGAGGACTGCAGAACTAGGGGCAATATGAGCCAGAGTTCATACTACCACCACAAAACAACACTGTGCCATTGTGCCCACAGTTTGCCATAAAGCCTCTCTCAAGCAGGTGCAGGGGCTGCAGTCTGGGCTAGATTTAAGGTGGAATGCACCTTTCATTTTTGGTTCCTCCTGATCTGATCTGAAAAGAGATGACAGCTGGAGGGTACGCTATGGAGCAGGCGCACAGTTCTATTCTTCAGACATGACTGGCACTCAGAATAGTTTCTTTGTTATAAGAGGAAGGGCCAGGGAAGGACAAAGAGAGCAACAAAGAAGAAATAATCTGGATAAACATTGGATTCTGTAAGCAGATATTTCACATTAGCAACAATGTGTGTGCGCGCACTTTTCATCTGGTCATAATGCTCACTTTTGACCACTTTTTTAAACCTTCCAGATATACAACCCCAATTCTGAAAAAGTTGTGTAAAATTATTCACAACAGAACATAGAAAACATATCAAATATTAGAACTAAAATATTAGCGCCTTTTGAATTTAATGGCAGCAAAACATCTCCACAAACTTTGAATAAGGGTAATAAAACGCTAAAAAAAACAGTAAGGGGCACAAAATAAAACAGCTGGAGAAACATTTTGGGACTAACTAGGTTAAGTGGCAACAGGTCAGTAGCATGATTGGTTACCATAAGAGCATCTTACAGAGACTGAGTTTCTCAGGAGTAAAGATGGGCCATAGGTTCACAAATATGCAAAAACTGGGACTACAAATTGTGCAACAATTTCAGAATAATGTTCGACGATGCAAAGTTGGCCTCACAATGTAAAGTTCCATAAATAATGTGATTACATGAGTCTGATAATCTGGAGAAATCGGTGTGCGCAAGGGACAAGGCCAAAAAGCAATACTGATCTTTGGGCCCTGAGGTGGCACTGCATCAAAACAAACAAACCCTAGCATGATTCTGGGAGCCTTTTTAGCTCAGTGTTGAAATTGTGACTCATATGTCATAAGGCTAATTCAAAGATTCCTCTGGTCTTTTCTCCACTGTCCCACCAAGAGAAAGGCTAAAAGCCCCAAAGCAAGACCACATACTGCATCTAATCCAACATCATGGTATCATAATAGAAGAGTCCTGGTGCTGAACAGGCCTGAGTGCTGTTTGGGCCATTCAATAGACCAAAAATGACACAGGACTGTTGAGCAGCTAAAATCTTATATCTTCATTTTTCCAGTTCCCAGATGTTTACAGTCTGTTAAAAGAAGAGGGGTTGCTGTACAGTGGTAAACATGGCCAAGTCTCGATGTTTTTATGATGTGTTGCTGCCATAAATGACCTAATGTTTTCTTAAAATGGTATATATTGTCAGTTCAAAACATGTTTTCTATGTTCTGTTGCGAATAAAACATGGGTATGTGAGATTTCCAAATCACTGCATTCTGTTTTTATTTTCATTTTTACGCAGCTGCCCAACTTTTCAGAATTAGGTTGCTGGTAATAACGTAGCACCATCACCTTGCCAAGTCCAGCAATTAGTCACAGCATGGCTCTTTTCAATTTCTGCTGAGAAAATATTGCTTTCTTACCTAAACTTTTACCTCAAGATATGAAGCATCCTACTGAGAGAAGAGAAGGTGAGTCGGAATGGCAGCAGATGACTCGTCATTGTGAGCTCTTAAATAATGCATGAAAATCGTTAGAGCATGAAGAGCCAACCACAGAGGGGAGATATGCTGATGGGGGCGGGGAGACGGGAAGACGAAGGGAAAGAGAACCAGAGCACTTTGTAATAATTAAAAGTGTCTAACCCATCCACGGTGCATGTACGGGTCCACACACACAGACACACACACATTTTGAAAGCAGAAGCCACAGGAGACTGCTATCCAAGCTGCCATGCAAGCAAGTATTAAATAAATAAATCAGTTCAGTGACACCAATGAGAAAAAAAAAAACCCCAGCAGCATACTCTGGCAATGCCTTTGGGAAAAACTGTGAATCAATGTTTCTGATACACTGTAATTGGATCACCACTCTTAAGTCACATCCAAACCCATTTCAGACTTCCTTTCCATTAATCAGATGTCATCTGAATTATAAACCTTATAATATATGGACATAGCTTTAGGATCTGAAAAGTAAACCAATGCTGAGGTACTTTAAAGCAGCATTCTTCGTAATGGCCACCAGGGATCGGTGCCTCGGGTTCCCAAGAAAAACCTTTCAATTGCTAGTTTTAGGTCTCATATTATGTACACAATGCTCATCTTATAAATAATGGGTCCTATTAGAGTTGGGGGGAAAAAATCAGAAAGAGACTTCACAAACCAATGGGCTGCTGTCTCTGTGGCCTGTCTTTTTATATAAAGGCTATAAATGTGAATGTGTCCGATTTACGTCTGATCGAGTACCTCGCTCAATTTACTCACTTTAAAAGTGAGTAAACTCATCCAGTAAATGTTACTAGTAACATTAGCACAATAGACCCAGTAAATACCCCAAAGCCTTGTCATTATTGTCCAGATCATACAGTTTATAGTCTCTCTGAAGAACCACATACCATTAGCATTATGAAATGTGGTGTACATATACTATTCATTAGTTTTATTCTCTCGTGATACACTAGCCCATAAAGTGTATCCACCTCAGAAAGGCTGCATATACTAGGAATATGGATTCAATGCCACATTATCAGTGCTAAGTCATACTTACTGAATACCTTTAAGCTAGTGAAACAAAATCAAGGTAATCAATCCATTCAACTACTATTAATTCTTAATCAGTTCTTGGCCTACATAATCCAAAACCCATTGGGCTGATTAATGTTAAAGTTTTAAGAAAGGAAAGTTTCTTAAATTAAATGTTCAACATTTTATGAGAATAATATATTTTATCTTTGTTGCTAATGCTTAACAGGAGTCCTTGTGGGCAACAGTAAACACCGGGTTATTTTCACTGGGCGCCAGTTTACAGGATGCGCCACAAAACCACAGTCGACTGTTCATTTTAGACATTGGCTGTATTACTTGTTTAACATCTGAAAAACTAACATACAACGCTAATTAATTAAAAAGTAAAAGGATAGGGATTTCTGTGCTTGATGCCTACTTTGTTAGGGACGAGTAACTTTCAAGTCTTTATAAGCTGCTAAGCTGAGAAGAAAGAAAGACTGATCTTATTTTACTTCAGTTTTATCCATCAAATTCATAGTTTATAAATTCGTTTCTTTACTTTGGTGAGGAAGGATAACTGAAGTCTTTTCTCATCTTCTCCCTTAGTGTAAAACCTATTTTAAAAGGCATAAACTCAGACACACAATACATATGACAATTCTTCCCAATATCCTTTAAGAAGCAGAAATGCTGCTCCACATCTTACTGCAATGTTCTCTCACTGTGACCCCTTCACACATCAGCTGACAAACACTGTGCATTTACAAATGGCCAAAAAAATGATCTCACTTCCTCAATACAACAATGCCAAAGAAGAAAAGAGGAAGAATTACGCTGTAAAGCTTAAACTTTTCACTGCTGATCGAATATATCCCAGACATGAGTTATTACGCTCAGTGATGTAAAGGACAATGAAGCTGCTACAATTACTGAGTTTAAAAGCTACAATCATGACACATACCATAATTAAGCACCATGAAGTGATGAGCACTTCACAGAATAACATCAGTTGAACACAGACATAAAACTAAACTGTGGCAGACAGTGCATATAAAAATGGTTCTCTGGTTTGATCCATAAAATCCTTTTTGTCATTAGGTCGTTAGTTCAGAAAAATAGCCAAGAGACTGCTAATGTCTGCACTTTATATATTTGCAGAATTCACTGTGTCTCTCTTTTTTAAAAAATATGAGATACAGCTTTTAACACTCTACATACAAATGAATGATTAATTAAGTAAGTGTCATCACCACTGTAAGCATTGCTGCCTTTTTAATTAGACGTACATTTCACAAACAATTTGAGGCCCTGTCGAAATTGTAGATAAATTTCACGTCCATTAATTTTCTGAGCAGCACTGGTCTGAGGAGTTTCCCTGGTCCACTCGACACAAGTATGTTTCTCTCCCAACCTGGACAGATGTACTGTTGTTTACTAACCCATTTACCTCCTTCCTGCTGAATGTGAGTGTGTGTGTGTGTGTGTGTGTGTGTGTGTGTGTGTGTGTGTGTGTGTGTGTAAGGGCGTGGAGTGTGTGTTTCCATGGCAATGAGCAAAATTTTCCTTGCCTACAGAGAAAGCTTGCTCTGTAATTTTATTCTATGAATTTGCATGTGGGACAGCAGGCCAACACAGCGGTGCATTCATGCAGGGAAATATATTACAAAATTATGGGACTAAGGGAAACGAGCTCCCAAGAAAATATGTGAATATACAGATGGTTTTGTTTCTGTGTTTACATGTGTTATTTAATAACCACATAGGATTTGTGTGCGTGCTAGTCACAGCAGAATCCAATTGAGTCAAGCTATTGAATGTAAGGTCAATTTACTGCAGCTCTCGAGAAATGAAGACAAGGCACTGATATTAGACTTCCAGATTTAAGAGATTACAAAAACAACCAGAATATGAGCGTGTGACTCTGGTGATATAAGGACACGTTGTGAATAAGGGGGGAAGTTGAGAAAAGGCAAATCACCACTAGTAAACTTTATGACTTACATACAGTATAGGCTACTCACAAAATTTAAAGACACACTTCTATTACTTAGGATGTCTCTCGAAAAAAGTTATTCCATAACAAATCAATACTTGTGTTTTCCAGAAATCAAAAGCATATGTGGTACTCTACCACTGTGAGCAGCATAAAACAAATATTTATTTGTTATGGTCAGTGCTCTGGATGAAAAGGTATTATAATTGTGTGCTTGTGAGGAGCTAGAAATTTATGACATTACCTTTGTGATGCACCGTTTCATTTCCAGACTCTGTGCACCTTCCTTCATACATGTAGTACGCAGGCAGCCATGAATTCGCTGCAAGCATGGGTATAGGGTATTTTCCACCTGCATCCACATCTGAATTAAAAATATGACGGTCCAAAAGAAAAAACAAAACAAAAAGCACCACGACAGGAACGGATCAGCTTCCAACTCAGCTTTTTGTCATCCCAGGTCACTGGAATCGATTGAAGTTGGGGCCTCAATTGAGTAACATTAATGAAGTATCGATCAGTCCAGCTCTGATCACCCAAGACAGAGGGGGAGGAGCTTGGAGTTAAGAGCTGTGACCCAAACTTAAAAGTTTAAAAGACTTTCTACACACATTCTGTCCAAGTAAACAGTAAACACCATGCCACTCAAAGTCTACAGATTATTCACTTAAAATGCACAAGATTTTTACTTTAAAATTATCCCCAGGTGTCCTTTAAAACTATTAGAACATGCTTAAATGTCACCACCTTTTTTCTAAAAAGAAGCATAATTGTAATTCAAATGGATTGGCGACGTTGTTCTAAACTCTAGCAACAAGCACTTATTCTTGAAAAACTGTATTTTCCCAGCTGTATCCCTCTCTGGGGATTGCAGCCATTTCTAAATCATTCAACTGAGTAGTAATTAAAGCAATACAAAAGCTGCATATCCCCTGCCCTGCCTGCAGAACAAACTCCAGTTCATTGCTTCCTGATAACTTAAACCAAATTAATGAATTAAATGTTGTTTTTACAGAGGCAAACATAAAAAAAGGGAAAACCATATTAGGAAATGTCAAAAAAAAAGTTACATCAAGAGAAGCTCCTGTTTAAAGGGTTGTTTCAAATGCAAATCATGAGGATGTATAAGTAAAAAGGTTTTTAATATGATGCCTTCACTCATTTGAATCAGCAATACCAGTGGGGCAAATGGCAAATGAAAAATGCTCTGTATAGAATATATTAGGTGCAGATGTGATACACACAGGTGCAGTTTGCACCAATTATTGATCCTTATGGACATGAGAAAAAACTCAAAATTATATGATGTGTCCCTCATGGGTTCATAAATGCGGATATAATTTTGCTCACTCAAATGAATGCATGCGATAAACTGACTTATAACTCTCAAACGCCTCAAGGCCATTTAAGCTCAGCTTCATACAAACACTGACTGACACCAGTCTGAGACAGACTCTTTGATTTCCTTTAGCTGTGCTTCCACTTTTACATATACATTCCAACAGCAGGACTTCATGTATGAAATCATATACAAAAACACTTTAATCACAACTGTTTTAAATAAAGAAAAACACAAAATTTTTACTTATTTTTCAGGTTGCAAGCTATGATGCAACAGCACATAGCAGCAGCAGCAGCATGTACCATATATGCTTCAAGTAGGAGACAGGAGAATATGCAGACGAATGAGTGAAGAGAAAACACGAGATGACAAATAAAACGCTGGAGGAGACAAAAGAGAAAGTTCATCGTGGGACGCACGGCCTCGGGGTCTCCAAGTCATGAAAGGAAGCCGGCTGTTAGTTTATCAACTGATGTGACACTTTGCACTGACACTTAATGAAATGTCCGGATCAATAAATGATCCGCTCCTTGCTTCTTGAAATTAAGGAGATCAGTCACTTCCCTCTATTGCTGTGTCACTACCTTCCCATTTCACACATTCACCCACCACACCTCCACCTCAGGCTGTGCCACTACTCTTGGTTAAAAAATAAAACAGTTTTATTGCCAAAAGTCTCTTTATGCCACTTTTCTGAACTTTAAACAAAGCAACAGTATGTGCAGCTTAGCACGAAGACGCAGGGATATGCAGGTAGCCTGGCTCTGCCAGTAGGAAACCGCTTCTGTTTAGCACAATTAAAGCACTGGCAAATAATTTCTACCATTTACACAACCAATACACAATAAAAAGGTTGAAAGCTTCTTTTCTTGCTATTGTGTTGGCTGGAGCAATGACCTGAGGGAGTATCCTGGCAAGTTCAGTGATGGTGAAAGGGGTTAACCAGGGGTTAATTTTCTTCTAAGTGCAGCACACTGATTTTATGAAGTCACAATAGAAAACACACAAACACACGCGCTCACACAAAGAGCACCTCCATCTGCAACGCCAGCAAGCATCACTGTAAACTAAAAGCACTCACTTTAATGGGTAAGATTATTCACCAACACCCTGCTTTAGCACAATGCCAGAAAGAAACATACATATTTCAGCCTAATAAAATGGAGCCCATATGATACAGCAAATTTTAATTTACTTTTTGTATTCACTTTCACAGCAACACTCTTGATTGTTCTCATATTGTAAACCAAAGCCCCCCCCCCACCCACCCACACACACCTTTTCCTTCCTTTTGCCCCTCCCTGAAATCTCTGGATCACTCACTCTTTGTTCATTTGCAGCATAGATGCCTCAAAAAAAAAAAAAAGACAGCCTTCGGTCAATAAGCTCTATAGTGAAAGATAAACTCACAGGGTTTCCATAAGTGAACCCGAGGAAGGATTATTAACAATTGCCTGCAGCTTCCTTTGTCTGTAGGTTTCTCGCTCAGTCTGCTTTCTGTTGGGACAGCTGGATGTTAGCTGCGCTTCTCTGTTGCTCTTCCCGTGAGTATTATACAGGTCTCACGAGACAACCAGGTCCACCGTTGCCTGGGGCTCTCTTCACCCCTGCTTGTACCTGTAAACTTACCACGTAGGAGGCAGACCACCAGTTGGCCACCTGTTAGTCTGAGCCTTAAATTCCCTGTGTTGCCACACTCTCCTCCATTCTTCAATTTGTTTTTCATTTCTATTATATTTAAAGATTAGGGAACCCTCCAGTAAAAAGGCATGCTTTAAGTTCAATAACTATATGAAGTATAAATGGAAGAAAAATCATTTCATTAATAACATGCTAGTCACCAAAATTGGGATCATGATTTTTGCTATATTCGAGCAGCCTTAAATAAAATGTAACGTGCAACAAATAGCTTCTTTTGTGTCAGAGTTGCCACCCAGTAATGCTACTGCATATTAGTAGTATTACAAAGAGTAAATTCAGCCAAAGAAAGAAGAACTGAGAAAATAATTCAGTCAGAGCATCAATCTTTTCCTGTCCTTCTCCTCTCTGCTGCTCAGTAAATGGCCAGTGGGATAACAGTGCCTGTGGTGCCCTCTTCACAGAAGACAGATATGCCCTCACGCACCAGCAGCTCGCAAGAACTATTGAAGATGTCAGCCTATACGCACACATGCACATACAAAGCAGGCCATGAAAGCCTTTTGGGGAAAAAGGTCTGTCGCCTGCAGCAATAACATGCATACACACATGTTGTAAGTCAGGAGTGGGAGGGGGTGGAGAGATCTGCACCGGTTGACTCATTTTGACTGATTTGCAAGTAACAGCACTCCTCTTGGAGTGCAGAAAGTACGATCATGCACCTGGCAGAAGTCTTTTGACAAGGGCAGTAATGTTCAACAGCCAGCTATAGTGTAAAATAAAACACCGTGAAGAAAACGGGAACACTATACTCTCCAGAGATCTGTGTTAGAGCAGGAGGTGGGTGCCAGTATAATGTAGAATTTAAGTTTTAATCTATTTATCGTCTGTAAACACTTCTACAGTTTCACTTGGCATAGACGTTGTTTTGCTACATATTAAAATGGTGACACGTCTGCGGAGCCCCGCGAACTTTCACAGGTAAATTAAAATAACTTGTCATACAGTCCATGTGTCTTACATGGAAATTACCGGTTAGATTACTCTGGGATATAATGCCACAGCTAGAATCAAAATCAGAATCAGAAATGTTGAGCAGGTTTACAACATTAGGAAATTGCTGCGGCACTTAGTGCAAAACATACTAGGCCTAGTTTCATTTTACTGTCCGTCTGACAAAAGCCAAGATCAGGAGGCATTTCACATTCACAGTGAGGGATAGCAATTGCACTCTGCTGAAAGTCTTACACGTGCTAAATTGATTAGATTAGATACCAATTAGATACCCTGTGAGTCTGTTAAAGGATTCTGGTTGTCACAGCTGTATGATAATAAGACTTGGCAGAAAGGAATATTAAATTAACCGATGTTTACACTGAGATTCTTTTCCTCCACACAGACACCTTTCTGTATGCCGTTTTCCTTTCACGATTCAACAGCCATTTATTAAACTTAGACCATCTGAATCCCGGTAATCATCTTAAAATAAAATATGACATGTGACTGCAGATTCCTGCCACATATTGCTACAGCATTATTTGGTCTGTTCGTGCCGTTGGCTGTGAAATAAAAATGATATGACGCTCTTATAAGGTGTAATAAGACGCAGAAATACAAAAATTGGTCATTTTTGCCATTGCTAGGTAACATGTGGCTATTATATCATTTCTAATTCAGCTTTTGTGAAAATAAAAAGAGACGTTACTGTCATTACAACGGGATGCTTTCGATGGTGTTTTAGGTGCATAAAGGCAAAAAGCAGGTCATTTTAACCTGTTACCAGGTGGCTGCCAGGCAACGGGATAACATAATTTATCATGCACATTTAAAAAAATATTTTACCTTTTTCTTTTAATGACTTTTATTCACTCTTGTTTTGTTTTTTTCCATCTCCCTGATCACTAGAAAACACGCAGAAAATATGGGAAGAGGCTGATTGCCTCCCCTCAAAAGCCTATCAAGAAAAACACTGCATTTAATTGTAGATACCTTGGCTAAATTTCCTTGAACCTCTGGAATTAAAGCTCCAAGATGACACTTCAATCACATTTTGATTGCTTCATTTTCAAGTCTCCTGGTGGTGGTGGTGAGGGAGGTACTGTAGAGAAGTTATGAAAATTGTGTCACTGACCAAATACTTAAAGACCTGACTTCAAAATGGAAATAGCTCAAGGTCTGTGAATATAGCAATTTACACTCCCTTGTCCCTAACAAAGACAAAATGCAGTGATGAATAAAATAAGTGAAAGTAGGGCTGGGCCATATCATACCGTTCAAGGTAATACCGGTATGTATGTCTTGAGTGGTGTGGAACTGGTTTAGCTTTTGTCCGTCAGATACACAACAAAGCACTATTTTTGGTAGAGCATACTTGCCCAGAGTAATTGGCGTTTCATGTGAAACATACGATGGTCAACTCGCTGTAAAAAAGTCGATCGAATTTGGATGGAAAAGTCTAATCCATTTTCTTTACTATAGCTTTTTTGATCTTTGATTTTTTGATTTTGATATACAAAACTACAACCATTCTGGATCAGGTGCTTTAACTGTAGAGGACATACTTGGAAACAAGCATGCCTAAAAAAACAAACTATGGGCCCACATGGACTGCTTATAAGTCAAAACATGGGTAAAATTCCTGATTTCTATAAAAGTATGAACATTAAAATGCGGCTAGTGATTATTAAAAACCGTTATTTCCTCCTTTTTTTCTGAAAAGGTGACGTATATGGAGAGAGAAAAGTGCATCTGATCTCCGGGTTTAATGGAGATGTGGTGATTAGCCTAGACGTGATTGTAGGACTAAACTGATGTAATTAAAAACCTTGTCACCACACATTTCTCTTCTTATGATGGTCTAATGTGACTCTGCTTTTAAAGAGTCCCCAGAGATGTGAGCATGGATATGTGAGTTTATATGAAGGAAAGTTAATCTTCACCAAAGAGATTAGCTTCTCTATTGTAGGCGGGGGGGGAAAGGTGTTGGTATCATTACCAATAACCGCTGAAGCCAAAGGATTAAAACCACTCGAGTGAAAATTTGTAAAGCGTGTTTGAACAAAATACTCAATAAGAATTGTAGAAAAAGGTTGTTAGCGTGCTGTCCAAACCAAGCCAAACGTTATGAAAAAAGCAGGATGTTAATAGGAACACTGATAACAGTTCACATCCTATAAAACCGAGTTTAAGTATTGCATGAAGTTCAAAAGACAATTTAGGCCTCATCAACAAATCCATATGTCATTTCAACTAATCAAGCACTAATGCATCATGTTTGTGCAATTGTTCCAGTCAATTACAACTTATCAGGACCGGGCAGAGAGAGGGAATGCACCCCATTAGGCTGCTTGCCGTTTACTAGCTTCTGATGTTTACTGAAACTGACTAATCGACTGCACTATGGTAAAAACAATGAGAGTAAAAGCCCAGGAGGCCTTGTATAATTTTCTGTCTGTAGTACAGACTAAATGCTGGAATGCCGGGCTGCTCTCTAATGTTGGAGAGAGGCAGAGTAAAAAAGGAGAACCCCTTTATCACAGAAAGCACAGCTCTAGATCCACTTTAATGGGAATGGCAGGCAAGCCAGTCCTTTGTGAAAATTCAAACCTGTCTATTACCAACAGAAGCTCAGGAATGACGGAAGATGTTCCTAGAAAGAAAACAAAAGGAGTCATTTGAGGTTTAGTCATTTGATAAAGCAGTCCATCAGCAGAAATGTCGCTGTTAATACACTGTATGAAAGCTTTTAGGCTCAACCGAGCTCCACAAAGAACAACAAAAATAATAAAAACAACACTGTGCAAAATGGACACCTACGCACTGGCAGTATTTTCATACTCACCCTTGCCCTAATCTGTCTGTACAACACTAAGCACAGCCTCTGAAAAGGCATTAACCATATATCATAATAGGGAATTGTCAGCGTTATAATACTTTCTGTCTAGCATTCAGAAGCCTACCGCCCTCACTCACTCATTTACTTCCCCCTTTCCCCTCACTCTCTCTCCCCTTTCCTAGCGTCCTTAGGCAACACAGCTTGTCGTCATTGGGCATGCACAGAGACACTGAGCACTGATGCTCAATCATTCTAGTGCAACTCTCCAGGCTCATTTCTTTCAGACAGAAATGTAAGCGGTTTAAAATAATATATATGGTTATCTGCATGGCACAGAAATAAAAAACAGACATTAAAATCCTGTGAAGAGCCTCATCACACAACGCTGTAAATTGTGCACACTTAGCACGTGGCAACAGCAATGCACGGAGATACGTTGGGAGTGGAAAGATCCACATACGCAGAATGAATCTTCAAAGACATTAACTAGTGCAGATAAGCTGACACTGATGTCAGCTCATCTGCACCCCAAAACAATAAATTGAAGCAAGAGGCATCACAGATAATTTTACATTCATTTCACGCTTGGTGCCACAATGATCCAAGAGGCATCTGTGCCCACAAAATGGCAGCTTATGCTCGGGGCTTTGCACGGATTTTATTAGTGACTGCCACGGGGTGTCAGAGTGTGCAGCTCAAGATTGCTTCTGCTTGGTAGCCAAGAAGTGACTTGAGGAGAATCGGTGTCCAGTTCTAATAACTAATAATAACATCATCACCTCAGCTTTAGGCAAGGTGCTTTGTTTTCTGCTGCTGGCCACCAGCATGTTCTCATTTGGACCCTTGAGAAGCTGAGGAAATATTAAATCCACACAACAGGATGATTCATCACCTCTGGTCTGTACCAGATGGCGTTTACAAGGGTTTGCAGCACATGTAATGTAAACTGAAATGTGCAATTTACTATATTTGATCAACAACTATCATGAAGAAATATCTAGATAATTGAATACAAGAATGTATTATGTAACTGCAAAAAACCCCAAAACAAAACCTTATTTTATGACAAGTTTTGGTCCTTAGGGTGTTTAATTCTTCTCATGAGACATCGTTAGGCAGGCAACTGACAGGTCCTAACTTCGTTCAACAAGATAACAACTCCAAATATACAGATAATGATAAAGAACCATATTCAGCGACAAGAAAAGTAAGTACTGCAAGGAATGGCAGATCCCCCGCTGGGAAGAGACAACTGAGACAGCCTAAAACCACAGAAGAAATTAGGCATGTTTGAAGCGAACTATCAAAAGCTGTTCATGTGTGCACCTGAGAACTGGTGCTGTTTTGAATGTCATGGACGCTTACACAAAATAGCCGCTTTTTTTCCCTCCATGTGTCTCTGTATGAAGGTAATGACAAATGAAAGCTACTTGAGGCATTATTTTCAAAAGCATCTAAACTTTAGTCCGAGTGCTTAAACCTTCCCACAGAATTGTGTTCTGGTATTTAAAACTTTGGACTCAACAACACTGTCTCTTTTATTTTCAAGTTCATTTGGCAAACACGGCAGCCTCTTAAACAGGACAAGTGCCATTATTACTTTTTTTCAACTATGAACCATAACATCAAATCAAATAAAGGAACTTATTAAAGTACTTAAGAAAATTTAGCAAATGGAGCAAACTAAATGAGATGATTGGACTGAAATCTAAACTGGCTAATTGTACATCCGTATTCCATTTACCTGAAATGTTAGGTTACATGCAGCACCTGTAGAGCAGAGCTGTATAAAAGCTACAAAGACAACAAACGCTTTGCAGCAGCTGCAGATTCAACATGTCTTTGGCACGCTGACTTCAAGGTAAAACTTAATTTAGTGGGTCCATGTAAATATGAAAGGCACAGATGAGAAAATGAAGTTAACCAAATTCTCTGCTTTGTGTTTATAAATGAAACAGAGTGCCCTTCTATTAACCTATTTCCTTGTGCGCTGCAACCATCACAGCAAATCACAAGCTGCGTGCCTGCTGTCCCTTTGAGCCAAAATTCAGGCCATCCTTTTATGCAGTGACTACTTCAGCCTGAGGTAAAAGGAGTGTTTATTGTGACTTTAAAATACCCCATCAAGGTCTTATGATGGATTGACATTGGCAATGGAGAGAGGATCTGCCTGTTTATTGTGATACCAGGCTTGGGGAGAGGCAAGGCGCAGCAGTGTTCCATCTACATGAATGCAGCTGGGTGGCTGTTGCCTTGGGCGTGCCATTGAGTGACGCGGAGGACACATTATGCAGCATCTGCATCATTACTCTTGTCTTCCACAAACGGTTCAACAGTTGAATAGGACAATCTTCATAAGTAGCAAAAGAAAAGCACTGGTGAACCGTGCCAACAAAACAGACCGAGTTTAGTCTTTGCCAAAGTGAAAATGTAGCCGGCCGCTTGAGACAAAGCAAGAGAGAATAATCAAAAACTGCAGTTCAGTTAAGCAATTAATCAACAGCTGTCTTGTGATGGTCACAGAAAGAAACCTTGCTGATTTAGCTTGTAAAACAGTCATCAGTGAATCAGGAAAACAGGGGGCTAAATTATGAATGAAAGGAAGGCACTCCACATGAACCCAATGCTGGTGGTGATGCACTATGAATGAACCCAGCCTTTGGCCCAGGTAATGGGCCTTGGTTTTTCTCCTGGGAGGGGGTGGCAGGAGAAGGGGGAGGGTGAGAAAAGAACGTCCAGGAGAGGGGAGCAGAGAAACTATCACAAAGCCACCCATGGATTCTAATGGAAACCCCATCGCCCTTCACATTTCCTTGTGCATTAACAGCAGCAAGGTCTCCCATCTTACTAACCCTGAGAGGGCTGGTAGCAGCAGCAGCTGCCCGCCCACCATCTACATTCTCAACGACTCGGCTTATCTACCCAAACTGCTTTTAACACCTGAATCAGAAATACCGCTAGCCTTTCAAAAAGCCTTCCACGTAACTTTCTCCATGCTTTCAAATAGTGCATTGCATCCCCGCTACCACTCTGTTATATCTGACTGTCATGGGCAATTCTCAGCTTCAGGCAAACAGAAAAGAGGGATGGAAGGAGAGGGAGAGTGGTGGCCCAGATAAAAGCCCTATAGAGCTGCAGATGCCCAAAGAGCTCCAGATAGGCTCTATCCCCGGAAGGTAATGATCGAGGATAACTTTGACCTTCAAGTGTCCTGCCCTTCCACAGAAGAACAGGGGAAAGGTAATAACCCCAGAATGACCTGGCTGAAGTGGGTGCGATTTCAGGAACGATTCTTCAGCTCTGGCATCTCTTCCAGCTGATGTTCCATTCCTTTGTTATGTGGCTTTGTCATATCTCGGCACATAACTGGTTCAATTAGCCTAATAGCTGCCTTGCTGAGGTGCACCAGGTGAGAACTGGCTGCCAATGTCACCAATTAATCACCTGAGTTAGCCTAATTAATTAAGTCTCTGGTGGAGGCTGATAACGACTCTCCCAAGAGCTTTTAAATCGCTGGTTAGTATCTGTGACATTTAGCGTCATAGATAAAGACTGCAGCTAAAGGTAGCACATACAGCTGGCTGTCACCTGTTATCAAAGAAAAAAAAGGTCTGTGCAGATTAATAAATTAGACCCTTCTTTCACTTTTCCACTGATTTGTTTGGATTATTTACAGATTATATTACTTAAAATTTTGCAAATAATTGTTATTAGCAATCAACTTATGACTAAATACACTTGCATAATATCATGTGATGCAATACAACAAGCAGCAATTTGGAGATTATTTAAAATATGAATAATCTGGCTAATATAACATATTTTTGTTTCCACTTCTCCAGTGCTACATTGGAAGAAAAAAAAGGGGGTGGAAACAGGACTGTGTTGGAGTGTGATGTTAAAGTCTTCTACCAAAGCTTCATTAGTTAACCCTGAACTGCTGTTTAGGTGAACATTAATCTGCACATTTCACCTCCACACTATCAAACTGTTACTCTTGGCTTTAACAGAACCTGATGAGTTGCAGTGAGCTTGAGTTCTCAGATGTTTGCCGTTCAAAAAAGATGCCCTCCTCTCTCAAGAGGGCACCATCTCCCTCAGAGAACGCATGGTTTACTCACACAGTAGGGGTTTCCTTTAGGTAAACTCTCATGAGAGACAAGCACCACCTAGTGTTGGACTGGTGCACTACACAGGCACACAAAAAGCCACAACAGAGCATTTTAAATAGCTTTTACCACTTCAGTCATTAAATTTGATCATCTCAGATAATTAACCATCATTATGTAATGATGTAGTTTTATAAAGAAGCGAGGGTCTCAAAGTGATCTCTAAATTTTTCATTTTCTGTTGATCTCATGGCTGCAGAAGACCCTTTGGCTAGCATCTCAGTCTTCCCTTACCCTATCCAGGTAAATGCTAGAGAACATCTTTTCAGATTACTTGCATAATCTGCTTACCTTTGATTTGTAAAAAGGTAACAGCCTCATTAGTCTGCCCCCCATCCATTCCCGGCCCTCCCTTCACCTTTAGGCACCTGCCGTTTGCCACAGGTGGGCATGTAATTGCTCTGTGGCGTGGTCATGTTCTGAATGGTTAGAAGAGAGCAGCCTTGCTAATGAGGCTGCTCACTGTGTTGCTTCTGCACTGCTGAGAAATGTATGTGTGTGTGTGAGGAGCCAGGTGTGGGGTGTGTGTGTGTGTGTTGAGAATCACATACATCTGGTATTCTGTTGCAGTGCGACACAGCTGCTGGCTGCTGTGTTTGGGAGAGTCAAAAGTTTTGAGTGAATGTGAGTCAAGCAGAAAGGCTCGCAGTATTTGGAGAGAATCTGAGTTTTTTCTGCATTTGCTTGACACTACAAGGCAAGCGTGTGCATGATCAGCCTGTTGAGCTCATCTTCCACCCCCGTTGTGGGTATGTGTGTGGTCTAAAAGATTGCATAAATACTCACTAGTGGTGCAATGTTTCTCAGTGGCATCACCCTGAGTGCTGCTCCTGGGTTGCTCCTCTCCCGCACTGTGGTGCTTCCTGGTTGCACCAGCACCCGGAACCGCTGACAGCTGAGCCGGCGTCAGAAGGTCTGCGGTGCCCACAGAGGATCAGTTACCGACAATGGACAATACTCTTTGTGCTTTGTGTGCGTGTGCAGTTCGGTGTGTGTAAACACGAAAAGCACTTCTGAAACACGCTGCTGGCAGTATATTATGTCAGCGTGTATGTGAGAATAAAACACCAAAAGGCTATGAAGGTACGTTGGCAGACATTGATAAAAATGTGATGTGACACACAAAGATGACCAAAGGGTTGTGATATGCCGAGTGAAGTACAACTGTGTGTCATTCAGCACAGACATTAATATTAAAACTACAAAGATATAATTTGCAATGGTTATGTTTCACTCAGAGCTCGAGTATGACAGGAATAAAAAACAGAACTGGAAGCGTAGAGACATGCAAGCCCCTGAAAATGAGACATTTCAACTCTAACATCCGGCAATATTTAAGTTTTTATCCAAATTTATCACAACTCCTTTCATCTTGTCACGGGGGAGGAACCCCCACCCACCCCCGGACGCACTGTGGGTTTTGAACGCCGCTGCAGCTGGACATCATGCAGTGCTGGGCTAATTGATAGCTTTATAGCAGGACCTTGACTGGAAGATTAAATATTTACACTGCTGTATTCCTCCTCTCAGGCAATTGACTTCTGCTCCTGCAATATTCATTTAGCATCCTGTGCTTTTAGTTGCTAAAAGAGGAAATCAAAAGAAACAGGGTGACTTCTGAAAATTGGCTTTTTTTGCTTGACAAAAAAACTGTCAGGCCTCTGTGGCTGATGTCAATAAGACCTCTGTGCATACTTCAGATTATATTTTATATGAGAAATTTGGTCTTCTTGTGCAGTTCCCTGGCAGTCGCATCACTTTGAGAGGCGAAGATGGAAGATAACCTCAGCTTCAAGAGCAGTTTTGTGTCCATTTCTAGAAAAAGTCAGTGCAAGGACTGAACACATCCTGTTTTTTCTGTCGGCATATGCCCACACAGATATGATTTGTAGCCCAATCTGGTCATGGCTTACATTACTAAGAGGAATGTAACAAGTGTGCTGTGCTCTTTGTACAAAATGTTGTTAATTAATGTTAACTCCCACGTGGGCATGTAAAGCAATCGGAATATTTAAACAAGATTATACAGATTTGTGCTCAGTATTTGACAGCATACATAAAACACATCATATTACTGCGTTGCCTGTGTGCTTCTATGTGCATAAGCCTAATTTAGATTTACCCTCCGTCCACCCAGCACTGCTTGGGGCTGTTTGGTGAGTGTACAAATATGGAGCGTCAGGCAGACAGCTAGCACAGAAGGTACTGTCTGAAACACTGGAGCCTGAGGCGCCACATACTCTGCACTAAAAACTGACTGCTCCATCAAGTACTGCTGGGCTACCCTACAGATTTTCTTCCTAAAAGCAAATTTCTATTCTCTGAAAGAATCTATCACAGACTTTCCAGATGAGAGGGGGAGGGGGGGAGCAGACAGGCTGGGAACCACACAGCTAACATTAACTGGCTTGAGTTCATTATTGAGCTCAGCCTGAATATTCTCCCAAAATATTTAGATATTTAGATAAACAAACTGTACTTTTAAGTGTCATCATTAGTCAGCTGACACAACAATATAATGAAACGCAGCAAAACACTCCTAACAAAATACTGGAGTAAGAGTTATTAAAATGATCACATTGGAAAAACTCTTCTTTTTCTTTTTATAAGCAGCTAATTTAGGATGTTTGGATCTGCAGCAACCCCCCAACCCGACTCCCCCTTCTCCATTTAAATGAAGTTCTTACCCCTCTTCCTGCGCGCCTCCTTAATCTCTTCACACATGCGATCAAACTCAGGGTCCAGCTCAGCAGCGAATATGGCATGGGCTGTGTCCTTTAAACTGCACGCTCTGTGCCTGATCACCTTGTCTGAGAAGGGAGGAGACGACAAAACAACACAAATGAAGAAACACACAAACCACAGCTTTCTGTATAGGGCTGCATTCATGTGCCATATGTTCAGAGACATGCTGAGAACATAGTGCAGACATCTACCCAAATCTCTGGTATGGCATTTTAAATATTCATTTGCCTCCCATCATGAAAGCATGCTCTCCATACCCTAATGAGCAGGCAAAGCAAAGAGTCAATAGAAAGCCTAACCCATTCCACTGTATCTGTGAGAAAGGGGAGTGTAGAATTTTCTCACAGTACCAACGAAAGGATAGAGCTGGCTTTAGTGAGAAATGTTAGTGGGCAGAACTGCAGACATGAAAGCAGGAATGCCACTACTTCAAACATTTAAGACAAAGTTGGGTGCATTATATGCACACACAACCATGTATATTGCACATACAAAGAGAAATATTTTTAAAATGCACACTCATTATCTCTCACAGTCCTTACACCTTTATAACTTCCAGGCCTTGTTCCCTTTAGATGTGTCACAGCATCATTAAATCCTCCTTTCCCCCTGCTTCTGCATCCATGGAGGGAAAATAAAGGCAGAGCTGCAGAGGCAGGCTAAAAGCATAGTCTCTGTAAACAGGACGTCTCTCATTACAGCAGGCAGTGGGAGAAGAGTTCAGGCATAGAGTGGCAGAGGTCACAATCTGCCAGCTTCCCTTGTCTAATTGGAGGATTGCTGCTTAATTGCAATGGAGGCAATTTGGGTGCATGTGTGTGTGTTTTTCTACTGACAGAGCACGTCTCACAGTATGCTCATGCACGTGCATTATAAGGGGAAAAAATGCACGTGCATGAGCCCAAATGTCAAAGGCCAGGTGGGATGCCAAGAGCTCATCTGCAACTTCATGGACTAACCTCCCCATCTAAAACTGGCAGGGACGGACTGACATGCAACTCTGTTGCTTTAGCGCTCCTTTATAGTTAAAGGGTTGTTATTGCCATTTCCCCCAATCAGCTAAAGAGTATTTCTAACCCTGAGTCGTACTGTGGAGCACAGAGATATCCCAATTTTTAAACAAATTATTTAGCCAGGTGGGGAGGTATAAAGCAAGCAAACCAACATGACTGGACGTGGAGGACTTTACGCTAAATTCAGTGTGAAGGACAAGGAGAAACCGACCACAGAGGGATAATGAGGTTCTTTCCCAAGCACTAGGAGAGCTGGTGGAGAACTTCCCAAGCAGCATAATTGTGCAGGGTCTGGGCCATATTCCCTGGACCAAGCACAGGGTGAGCAGACAAGATGCTTCGTTAGTCTTCTTTATTAAATTGCCTAATTGCAATTTTTTTTCCCTTTAGTGTATCATTTGTAGGCCCTGCATTCCAACAAATGACCCAGGACCTCGGCTGCAAAGACAGAGATATGATTTATTCCTTTGGGCAGAGAATTGCTTCCCATTAGTATCGGGCAGCTATATTCTAGCAAGGGTGCCGAGGCAGCTAAACACACAAGGCAAGAATTAAAACAGCAATTTTAAGTGAATGTTTTAACGCAGGCCTGCCACATGCTGCCTTCAGTAAACATTATATCAGATTTGAATCATTTGGTGCAACAATAATATAATTATATAATAATATATTATATTAATGCTAACTGCTATATTATATTAATTGTAAATTCTGCATAAAACACATCACCTTGAGGAGGCTGTGTTGTGGTTGTGAACTGAACTTAAATGAACCTATTCACCCCAGAACATTTCCTGTCATGCAAAATTCAGACATATGTGTAAGGTATAGAAAATGAAATATATTTCTGTTTACAAGTGTTTCCCACCAATCCTTATAAAGCCCATTCTAAGCCTGGAAAATGTGCTGAGATGAAGTGTGGATGGGGTAAAATTCAGTTCAAACTGCAAGAAAGGAGACAAATTAAATTTTAATGCATATGCAGCCTTCCACAGCTACAGAGCATGAAGTACACTGTGGAAATGCTATTTTCAGTGGGGGCCGTATGTACTGCATTTGAATTTCCAAGTTAGAGAAAACCATATTTAAGCAATTTTACCGCCTGGAAGCTCTCCTTTTAAGTCATTAAGTATTACATCTAATTACTTTTTACTCACCAGTGGTGGTCTAATGGAACACAGCCATGACTAGAGATACACAGGCTCATATTTATTTGGATATGTTGATATAACATCAAAGGAAATTGGACACTGGGAGTTTTCTATAGATATTGTGCCAGTTTTAGGGACGATATCACAAATAAGCTGGGGATTAAATAATTATACAACTTTTGGGGAAATTTTCTAATTTGCTTCACTACCAAGGGGTGTATAGAAAGCTTGATATCAAAATAAGATCTGAGTTAATTATGAGATAGAACAGATATACTCAGCCTACCTTGGTAATACAAGACTATTTATGAGTTTTTTTTGTTTGTTAATTTTTTATTTTACATTTGTGACAGCCTGCTGGTGAGATTGTATTTATGTACGTGGATTCATAATCAAGCCCAACTACTTCTCACCTCCAGGGTCCTTGTCGGGATTGTATTCTAAAGCATTACTGCAGATGAGGTCAATGTCCACCAAGAAGTCCTTGGCTGTCAAGTACTGGTGGGTGTCAATCTTTGTCATGACAGTGGATAGGTCCATGGGCTGCCTAATCACCTCCAGGTAGTCTGACACCTGAAACATAAACACTGAGTTTGTGATCTCATTCACAGTTTGACAAAGCTGGCGTCAGTCCCTCCACAAATCAATTCCACTCTACCTCTTCAATGTCAACTGGCTTGCTGAAGATGTTAAAACGTTTGTCAGTGGCCAGGCGCTTGGTCACGTCCCTGAGAAAGAGCCTGAGCTCCCGTAATGTGTTCTCCTCCTGTTCAGCCAGGCGACGCTGTTCCTCTGCTGAAAGGACTCTCGGGCCTGGAGCCTCCGCCACTGGCAGAACCTCTTCACACTTATCTGTTTGAGGAGGAAAAGCAAGAAAAGTGCATAAAGTATATAAAGTTTTCACACTGCTTCCATCCATCCAGCAAGACAAAAAAAAAAAAAATCTAACACATTTAAGAACTGTGAGCGTCTATAGCTTAGCAACAAAGCACCAAAGATTTGGCTCAACTATCAGCACAAGTAAAGCTGCTAAACAAAATCTTTTGGTTTAAAGTCAGACACCAGTCATTATTGACCTTTTCCTTTTAGCACCATTGCAAACAACAAACAAACTTAGTCCAGTGAAGAAGAACATGTAAGGATACGCTGAGACAAAATAACTGTCTGACCAATGCCAATTTTTTTAATTAGGTGTTACCTTTTCCTGCTTCTTACTGATTTTATGCCATCGAAACAAAGAAATTGTTGGGGGGGGAAAAAAAGTCAATAAATAACAGTTTCATAGCTCATTGGAGTTGTCTATCCTTATCATACCCTCTTTGGACATTTAAACAGTAAAACAATTATTGTTCCAAAGAAAAACAGTAATAAATGTCAAAAGCAGTGAAGGTGCATCCCTAGATTAAAGATTAATTAAGCTAACGAAATAAAACTCCCCTGGTTTTGAAATACACCTAGGAACAGCCTCTGGCCAGTGGCGAAGCGATAAAGCAAAGCCAGCAGATCTTCACCCTTCGTCTCTAGAGGTGCCCATACTTGCCCAAGGCATGAGCCGATATCGTTAGGAGGGCTATACAGCACCTAAGGGCGCTTCACTCAGCAGCAGCAATCCAACTCCTGATTCTAATTATGGTTAATCGCGGCCGGGCCCTCTCACAGCAATTCCTCTCTGTGCTTTTCTGCTGGCCTCTCTGCAGGAAATCAGACTGCTGTCTTAGAGAGGCAGGAGCCCCTGAAGAGCACAGAGCGAGTACAGCAGGGGACCCTCCTGGTTTGCATCAATGAGGAATCGAAAGATGAATGCTGGACACCATTTCCATTTGAAAGCCCGGGTGGACAGCATTCTCATATTGAACTGGAACAGTAGACTTTGGGAACACTGAGATTGAGCAGTAGGGAAATAGCAGGGGGTAATTGTACTGGTGGATGGGGATGTGATTGAGGGGTGCTGTGGCCTGATTTTGATGTGGCTGAGAAATAGAAATGTCCAGGATTCACAGGTTTCACACTGGGCCAATCTTACACTTCTGTGTGCACCACGCTAATTACCTTAACATCTGTACATATTTTTGCCGAGGTGAAATTAAACCAATTCTGAACACGTCAAACAAAGCTTTGATCTGAGAATATGAATTAGGGACACACGTACACAAACGCGCACACACAAGGACCGTTTTTAACATACCGATCAAATAACATTTGCTCCTCCAGTCTACATTTAATCCAAAATAAAAGGAGAGTTGAAATACGAAACCAGAGCTAGAGAGGGAATAATACAAGCAGTCAACACCAGCCAACACTGCCCTCTAGCACTGACAGAAGAAATGAGTCATTATGCTATTTACTTATGTATGCATAAATAGATACCTGCATTCCTGAGGCGTGGTGGAGGCCTGGCTGCTTGAACCAACAGGAGGTCAGAGAAGAAGTGCCGTATTTCCTCTTCTCCCGGAGGGGACAGTGCAACTACTTCCCCATAGGTCCTCTGGAATATACTTCTCACCTGTATTTAACAAAAAAGAAAAGAAAAGAAAAAGGAGTTTTTAAAAAAGGGAAAAAAGAAATAAGGGTGTTTCTGAAAAAGACTCACCAACAGAACATGTCAAACCTTGTTGCCACGCCGGTATACTTAGTATGTTTATTCAAAGGTGCCCTTTTTCATTGAGCACTATAAGGCAGTTGTTTCATTCATTTTTGTTCCAAGTAGAATTCATGAGATGTGAAAATATTCCACTTTGAGCCAATTTAATTTCAGTTTGATACCAGGGGCACAAACTAACTGCTTCCACTGAAGTTTGTTATGTACACTTTTGTTAACACAGAAGCCAATGATAAATAATAATTATGACATTGACGCGAGTCCTCTTTTCATCTGTCGCTACATTAAACTAATGCACAAAATAGCACAGCAGAAACCAAGCACAGGACTTAATGAACGTGGAAAATATTTAAGTCCAAATTGCAAACCAAAGCGGTAAAAAGAAAACGGGACTCGTTATTTCTAATAGAACCCAATTGATAAACAGCCCACTGTCCAAGGTTTGCAGACAATGCATCGCCTTAAACACGCGGCAGATTTCTTGTGGGGAAATTCTTAAAAGCAACAACTTTCCCATCTGTAGGAATAATAAAGGTTATCTTAACTGTCAAAAACTGCAAATCAGAGTGGGTAACAATGGGTTAATAAACACTAATGCTATTAAAAGGTGTTTGATAAATTCTCAACCACAACTCTACTAAATATAATGCATGTATGAAGTATTACAGATGTCCTCAGTGAATGTGCACAGCTAAGCAGTGTTTTGAAAAAAAGAAAAACAAATAGCACTGTGGTGGATTTTAATGGATAAAAACTGTTCATATTGGATTGAATTAAATTCAACTGAAGTTAATTTTCTTAATGGAAAACAACAGATATGGAAAAACTGTGCTGAACATGAGACCCTGTAGTGGATGAGTTACATGGTCTGATTTGATGCGTTTTCTTTTAATGGTTGCTTGTTTGTATTTTTTCCTC
The DNA here is from genome assembly GCF_057382275.1 of Copadichromis virginalis. NCBI lineage: Eukaryota > Metazoa > Chordata > Actinopteri > Cichliformes > Cichlidae > Copadichromis > Copadichromis virginalis. The sequence continues at coordinate 3,817,059 of NC_140632.1, read as the reverse complement.
TCAGCCTGCAGGATTCAATAACAATGTTTCAATGACTCTAAATTTGGTCTGCCTGTAAGTTCTGATGTTTCAACCTGTATAATTCAGAAGGACTGACTAAACTGTAAGTATTTAAAAATAAATAAATTAAAAAAAAATTAAAAAAAGCACAATAACCTCATTCCCTGATAGCCAAATGTTTAACCTGAAGCAGAACTTTTTATTATCACATACAATGCACGCTTGGAGTCAAAAGACCTCAAGTGAGAGCATCATTATAATTCCTATTATTAATTCATTTTATTTGAAAAGGGACCATGGACAATATTAACAATATTAACATAAATGTCGAGTTAGCTTGGGCTCATTTGCATCTGTAGTCCCTCTGCAGCAGGTCATACGCAGAAGATCATATAACCTGCCAATGTGTACATTTACATGGATGCAGTATCCTAAGTTAGTTCTGTGATGGAGCTGAACACCAGTTCCAACAGGATGCCCCGCTGCTGACGAAGCGCCGACTTTACTCTTTATAATTCCCCCGCTATTTGTCATTCACATCGATCCTCACCCTTAGCTGTGGCATGTTTGCTCGCTCTGCACCGCTATCTGGTGTCTTTCTTTCACACACTCTCTGAACTACTTGCTCTCCCCTCAGAAGAGGTTAAAAAAGGAGAAACTGAGTAAAAACAGTAGGAGAGCCAGAAAGAGATCGTGCAGGTAGCACACAGCAGGTAATGATTCACAGTATTTTTATTATGATAAAGGCTGCAGGTGTATTAACACCAGGAGAGAGAGCAGTAATGTGTAGACAGATGAATGTTTAAAAAGGAAGGGAGGGTGGAAAGTATAAAGGGAATGCCTACTGGCTAGAGAGACTGTAAAATAAAAGTGGACACCTATTCTTTATAGACTCAGATTAGGGTTGTTAAGATTTTGAGCTGGTTTACACAACAACTTTCAAAGTTTGTAGCTGTAGCAATGTTTGCAAACCTATAAATTGAATCACATGAAAAGTTTGTGTATGCGTACAAGAGACACGTAGGTTTCCATTATCACCGTTCTTTCACTTCATGGTTATAGAGCCACTTATCTCCATCTCCAATGCTTTAAAGGCTTTATTTAGTAAAATCACATTCATGTTGGCTAACCTGAATCAAATTCCCAAGTCCCTACCTACTACACGGCATCTAGGGAATAAAAGTGAGAAATCTGCAAGAGTAATGGATAACTGGAACACTGAAGCCCAGATGGTGATAACATGGACCGTGAATGTGTCGCATCAGCAGGAGCTTTTCATTCACTGGACTGCATTCTGAATCTCACATATGAACTCTCTCTCAAGCTTGGTATGAGTTTTCTGTAGTTACTGAAAGAGCAAGAGAGCGAGGAGCTCAAACATCCTGAAGGAGCTCCGAGAAGAATCAAGGCTCCTTTGCTCTGAAACGAGTCAGTAGAGGCAGCGGCACAAATAACTGGAAGGACATGCCAAAGGGATTACATTTTAGCCATCACCAAAAAGGGCTGGACGACATGGATGAGAGAGAGGTTCTGCTGGCTTACTTTATTTAGCCTGCTGCCACTGTGACCCAGTCCCAGAAAAGCAGAAGAAAATAGATGAATATGAAGTGACAATTCATTCTGCCAGTGCACACACTGTTGTGCTTTGATAAATGAAGATTTAGCATGAACTGAGGAACAATGGTCAGTGATGATTTTGCTTTTGGAGACATAAATAGTGCATGACACAAAAGAGCCAGTGTGCATTTAGAAACCATTGAAGAGGTCAGTGTCAGATATCTGAAACCCTCTTTCCAAGGTGATGCATCAGTTGTGCAAATGTGAAGCAGCAGGCGAGATTTGCTGTTCACTTTCAATGTCTTATCAGTAACTGTGCTATTGCGGCGTATCGCCCAACACTGGCCTTTACAGCCCAACCTCAAGCGTGAACAGCAAAACAGCAAAACCGCTGCAACTCAAGTCTGGCTGAAGGACGCACTGTAGAAACATCACTACGCCTCATCATCCATCTCACAGGACATAAGTGTTACTACACTGTATTTATTGCTCCTTGGCACTGCAACCAGATTACCAATGCATTATTAATCATGCTTTTATGGTCAATCAGCAGTGGATAGAATTCACACTCTACAGGCTATTGATACAGTTATTGTGCACTTGAACAGTATAGCAATGCATCAAAGACACAGCAAAAGGTGTTACAACTAGATAGATAGCAAAGATACTGAGGGATGCCACCATCCCTCCACACTCTTTGTGTTGAACCTGGAGCAAATTTTCCTTCTACTTTTATAGAAAAGGGAGTCAATCTTAGCAGGCTGAACGACTGTTAAGGGAGGGAGGGAAATTATGTAGTTGGACCCAGCCTGCAGTGTCAGTTTTGGCTGGGGAGGGATCCTAGCCATTCCCTGCTGAGGCTTGGAGCTGAGACAGCAGCTGTCACTGTGTTCTCCGTGCCAGAGAGAGAAACAACACTCTCAGAGATGGCCAAATCACTTAAAGCGCCATAGATTGCGGCATGTCCGTGCCTAAAAATGATTGATAAAGCAAACAAATCCAGCAAATGGGTCTAATTAGTAGATGAAACAAGCTTTTAAATAGCCTGAACAATACTCCCAATCAGTGGAACCAACTCATGTACTCGTTATGTTCCCATTGCAGGATTTAAAAGAAAGGCTGTAGATATAAGTAGTGCAACAGAAACTATTTCTAGCAGCAGCAGGAATGACTGAGTTTTTATACCATTAGCTTCAAATAGTTACTTTCTGATTTCTTACATTTTGTCTGGCTTTAACCACCATTTAGGGTCATCTCAGGGCAGTCTGAAAACTATTAGAAACTTAAAACCTGCTTATCATAAATAATCTTTCAGTCAATTTATGTCACTGATTACACCATAACATGGATTTAGTCATGTGTGCTAAAACACACCTACAAACTAAAGCTTATCTTAAGTGCTTAGTGGAAATGTCACTTCCAGTGTAGCATATTTCAAGGAAATCAATCTTCACATCATTTAAAGAAAAGTCAGTCCATTAAGGTTGCTACAGCTGAGAATGAGGGCTCATTTAATTTCCAGCAGTGAAAATGTCAGTGGTCAACACTGTCAAGCTATGAAGTATTTTCTCAGAGTAAATAAAGCCACAAGTGTTAAGCAACAATATTCATCTGTCTGACAACCATTAATCATCACACATATAGTCTAAATGTTCATTTACAGTCAGAAAACAGTGCAGACTGGGGCACAGTGTGGGGTACAAAGCTTGATTATTTGGTTTTTCAGACTGCTCTAAACTGCAGCATTTTTCCTTGAATGTTTGGGTGGGAGTAAGGACTCCCTGTTGGCTTTTTGCTATTTTTTTCCCTCATCAGTCATTGGTTAGCAAAGTCTGTGTCATCAGCAACAGAACTTCAAGCGTTGTTGTCAGTGCTGCCAGATTTAGATCCGGTCCGTTTTTTGTTTTAGCTTCAGCCAACAGAATCAATTGATAGGCTTATCAGCTTTGCATTTTTCTACAGAGAATATCCAATATATAGCAATTATTTTAATTTTGTTTTATTTAAAAAGAAATTCCTACATGCCCCTCACTATGGGACAAACCTATATCCAATATAAACAAGCACAATAAATGAAGTTCTAAAATTAAAAAATAATGACATTTAAAATGTTTTGATTTTAAATGAACCAGTCTTTCATTCTTTGCAGGCTCTGTTGCCTTCATTTTATCAACAATGTTTATTTTCTTTTGCTTTTTATTTTTCATATCTCTGGTTGAACAAGGTAACCCAAAAAAGACAAGCCTGATGAGGGGGTGGGGAGGTGGGGAGACTGGGTTACCGTGGGAGGGGGGATTGTTACGATAGTGATTATGACTGATGATTAGGGTTTCAGTGTTTCCCCTCAGCTGACTGCTCTGAAGGGTTGGGTGAGGTGTGGCGGTCAGCGGGTGACAAAGCAAAAGTAGATAAAAACTGTGGGAGCAGATGACATTTACTGTGACGCACTGTTTGCACTAGCATTACAGCTTAGCAAAGAAAAAAAAACCCTTCAAATCATGCTTTAACCTCCAACACCACATAAAAAGGACACTGGGTTAACAATCTTCTCTTTCATATAATGAAAGAAAAAAAAAGGTTGCAAGCCTTCAGGAAAATCTCAAAATGTCAGCTCAGGTGTTCATGTGTGCGTTCCTACCTCATCTGACAGCTTTGAGTAGTGAGTTTCAGCTGTGGCGAGGACAAGGACAGGGCTGAAAGAGGGCACATCCTGCAGCAGGGTGAGGAAGGTGCTCTTCACAGTATCACTTACTGTGTCCCACCACTCTGAGATATGTGGCATGTATACTACACTGGGCACGCTCCGGCGGGCCTCGCGGAATACCTACAGGGAAAATGGTCAAGCAAACAATGTTTTCTAAAACTGAAGAAATGGAAATAAAGATTGTGGAAGCCAGCAGATTGCCTACTGTTTCCAAATTTTGTTCTCACAGTAAAACAACTTCAGTTAAATAAATACATGTCTGCACCTTCTCAGTGCATCGGTATGCGTTTGCGCTTTACCTGAGCACAGGACTCCTCTGGCGTCTTGGCGCTAACGGAGTAGAGAGTGGGCAAGTCCAGGCGGTGTACTGGTAGCTTGTCCAGGTGGTGCAGCAAGGCAGGGGCCAAGTGGGAGCTCTGTCCTGAGCCCGGGGCCCCTGCCAGGAGCAGACGAGGCCTGTATGCTGTGGGCTGTTGGAGGGCAGAGCTAGAGGCAGATGGGAGTTCACAGTTAGTGTATCATCTATCACTATATGAGTGCAGTACAACAGTCCTCCAGTCATTTAAAAAGCCTCGTCACAGCAGAAGCCCCATTGTTCTCTTTTTACTTTTGTGCACTCACTGTAAAAGCTACAGCTTAGTCCGAGTCTGTAAGAGTTGCTTTTAATTGCAATTAATCTTTGGCATTTGGTGTAAAAGCAATCCCACACACAAGTGATGCAGAAAAATAAGCCACACGTGAAGAAGAGTGGTCAGAGGAAAAACAACAGGAATTCAGTATGGTTTTGCAAACACCCAGCTGTGAACACATTACTTGTGCACATGTGCACGCACAAGGCAACATGCCCGCTTGCAGCAGCTTATTGTTGTTTTCAAGGTTTGTGTGGGAGCACAATCTTAGTAATCCTGCTCTGCATTTTACTTGATGGCTTTTTTGAAGGCAAAAATGACTGGGACTCCTCCCTTATCTCAGAGTTACATGAGTTCTACTTCTGCAGTAATTGTTATCTGTACTCAACCTCGAGGAGACATGTTTTTGAAACAGAGTTCTGACAAAATCTGTCCTACTGCAGCACAGCTGTTTGATAACAACGCCAATAAGCCACTTAAGCATGGCTTTGCCTGCATTCAATCCAGTAGGTGCCATTAATCTACAAATCAAGACATGCCTTCAGGGGCTTTTCCTATGTGCATCTAACACACAGTGCGAGCAAATTTTATACAACTTGAAAGCAAGAAGCTTGATAAGTGCTTAATGTGTTTATCAAATAGTTCAAGTTAACGGAAAGTCAAAGGCCAAGTACTTGATCGGTTTATTTCCTTTGCCCGTCTACATTTCTAAATAGAAGGTGCAATAGCAATTCTGGTTTGTGAGTCGTCTTTTCACCTTCTGTTTCCTCTTTCATCCTCTCCTATGATCTAACCCCTTTGACTCTACAGCTGAGGATTGTTAATAAATACTCCCAGTGGAACAACTGTATATTTTTTGCCTTAGAGGTTGCCTTCATCTAAGGAGATAGCAGTATTTCAAGGCTCACTGGAGCTATTGTAGCACGAATTAAATGGCGAAAATGAGAACCGATAGCACCTGTTTGTACAAAGTTATTGTAACTTCAGCGTTAGAAAATGCAGTTCTGTAGAGCAGTCTGAAGTTTTTTTATCTGAGTAGGTCTTAAATGCAGTCTTGTGATAAAAGATGTTTTTTTCTGACACAACATTCATTCCATCTGTTGGTTATGACACGTAAGCGCCTTTGCACAAAAAAGCACATAAAAGCCATCTTTGGTGAACTCACGAGGAGAAATGGAGGAAGGGTCTGTGCATTGCAGAAGAGGTGAGCTGACTCTTTGGGGATGCAGCAGGCTGGACTTCATAAATGGAAGCAGAGCCTTCCTCATTGTCATCGTCGCTATACAGGTCCTCTTCTAGCAGATGATTGTCACCGCCTAGCACTGTGAGGAACATTGATCATGTACACATGTGGCTACTCGCTTTTCCTGGCTTTACTCAGTGTACTGATGGCAAACGGGTACATAAAAAATTGTTTCTGAAAAGTTTAATCCTGAAAGTAGCACTGCTGCTGATGTTAATGAAGCAAATTCAACAAGAAAATTAAATTTAAAGAAAAAAAAAAAGCAAATCTGCTTATTAGGTAGAGATGTTTAGGCCATTTGACATCATGCACAGCTATGGGATTTTCATGTCATTAATGGCTTTTAGAAGTATGATTCCTGCAAGCAATCTCCAACTGGTCGAGTATTGCATCGAGCCTAATCTGCTGTAAACAGTCTTCAGTTGACTGGAGTGGGAGTTGAGTTATTGAAGCGCTCACAGGATGACTAGTTATCCAATCTCTGTGCCATCACTTCTGCATACACAGGGGAGATGTTTCACTACAGATTCTATGTTCACTGTGTGAGGGCGATACAAAGCACTTTGGTAATAAGGTTGGGGAACGAGATAGAGATAATCAAATACTACAAAGTACCAACAGGAAAAACAAACTAACAAGAGAGACAGGTGGCAAGAGAGATAAGAGCAAGAGTGACAGTGGAAAAACAGCAGCAAGAAAAGGAAAACACATGATAGAATTGAAACCACAGGTGCCTGGGTTCCAGACGCCTACCGTGTGTGTTGTCCCTGTCAGTACACTGAGCATGGGGGAAGACTCGGAGCAGAGCTTTCAGCACCAAGGAGAAAGAAGTGGCCAGCAGGGGCCTGAGGGTTGGGGACAAGGCTCGGCCTGGGGGAGCCAAAGCCCTCTGGGAGGCTGGGACAATTGTCCTCATTGCTTTGCTGAAGTCGCCAGGCCCCAGGACGATAGAGGCGACGTCCAGCTTCAGTTTGACGCTGCTGCCATAGATCTGGGGATAGCGGCGGCGCAACGCCATCAAGGCTGCCTCTGTGCAAAGTGCTTTGATGTCAGCACCGCAGTAGCCTGTAAGAAAGAGAACAACAAAGCTTAGTGAATCATTTGTTTTCCTAATTAGGGTTTTACGCTGGCTCTTTTGGCACAGCCACCGTGAGCTGCTGCCACTTCATGGTGAAAATTTTTCAATTGTCTTTTATTGTTCTACCCGAACACCTGGAGCTTTAAAGTAAAGCTACACACTGCAGTCACTTTCAAAATTGGCATAATGTTTTATACTTAAACATCACTCTTACCGACACATTTTTCTGCAAGTTCATCTAAAAATGGCTCAGACAATTTGGGATTCCAGTCCCGTGTGTGGATCTCCAAAATGTGCTTTCTGGCCTGAAGAGAGAGTAGTGAATAGGGAAAAAAAACCCAGATAAATAAAACACAAGGAGCAAAAACATGAGGTAAGAAACCCAGAAAAACACACCATAAATACACCTATTAAATGTAAGCACCCTTCACCCTATCTAGAACTGACAACATAATGAGAAAGATCAAAACAGAGCCAAGTGAGTGAATGAGTTCAGCTGAAACGTTTGCCAAAGCTACACCCTACAATTCACTGCAACATCTCCACAGGACTCCGCTTTGATGATCGGGCAATGAGAGCAAAGTGGTTTTTATCGTGAATAAAGTGCGAGAGCTTTCATCATGTTTCATCATATCTACCTTTCTATTCAACTGGCATCATTGAGATGGATTTCATGAAGCTGTCTAGCTTGGGCAACACCGGAACATAGCAGAACTAAAACATGTAAAAAGACTCGCTTTTGCATGAGAGAGTGTTTTTTCCCCCATCCTCTAATCATTCAGAGCTTACTACCGGTGAGAAGCCACCACTGGCTTGCAGATTAGCCTTTGATTACCAGTGATCCTACTGTGTGGACAAACGATGCAAGGCGACCCATTAGACAGACTCGATGGGGAGGAGTCACCTGCACTGTTCTGGTCATCTGATTCACTGTCACTTTTACTCACACGCAACATTGTTTTATGCTTCCCGCCCTCTAAGAGCTAAATAAATCAATTACGTATGGAAAAAAAAATTAAACTTCTGAGACTGAATTTTAATTTTCTAGAAAGCTAATGAGCATCTGCTTTGCCACATGCTTAACTCAAAACATCAAACACTGAGGATGAAGAGAAAAAAAAACAGGAGATTTTTAATAGCCAGCGGGCTGTGGGTACCAATTTTGTCACAGGACTTATGAGTAAGAGACTAATTATGTTTGCATTATTTTCGATCTCCAGCTGGGTGTCATTGAAACAACTGTGCGCACACTTCCACTGTATACAGTATTGATGTTTCTCACCTTCTTATCGGGCAGGCTGAACAGAAACTCCCGGTCAAAGCGTCCAGGCCTCCTGAGTGCCGGGTCGATAGAGTCAAGTCTGTTTGTAGCACCAATGACCACTATCTCCCCTCGACTGTCCAAGCCGTCCATCAAGGCCAGCAAAGTTGATACAATAGAACTGTACAGAGAAAAGGAGGCAATTACAAAAGCTGCCAGACAGTTATAGAACAACAAATTCAATTTTGTACATGCATGGCTCTAAAACATTATACGCAAACCTTCATGCAAGAGCCAAATACTGTTTGAATCAATACTGATACGGGTCATGAGTTGGTACAACCTAAATTAACAAGGCTTTATTTTTGCAAATGGTACAAAGATTTGGTCCATTAAACAGCCATACTGAATAAAATAGTGTGGTGCAAAGAGCAACTGTGCTTGTGCTCTGTTGACTAAAGCGTGGCAGCATGGATGAAAAAAGAGAGCATACACACTCTTCACTGGTTTAAATGGCACTCTTCACAGTTACAAATATTTAATTTTCTAGCAGGCAATTGTTTAGCAAGGCTCAACTTCAAACTGTGTTTACGTGAAAGGGCTCTTAACCCACGCACAGTTCAGATTCAGTGGTTTAAATCAGAAATGAAGGTCTCCTGATTTCCACTACTACTGTGACCAAGGCTCAAATGAAACTCAAATTCAAGCAGGAAAATAGATATCCAGTAAATTTAATTTACAATTGGAGCTACAATGCCAGCAGTTTTAGCAAAACTGCGCCACCTATTGGTAGTTAAAAAGACAGCAGTTTGGAACTGCACATGCAGAGACATGCCACTGCTGCTAATGTGCAGCAGTGTTGTATAGGTTAGGCATTTTACATTTACATGAAGCAGCTGTGCATCTTTGAAAATGACATTGGCCTTACCTGTGTATCTGGTCTTGCTTGCTGGAGCGAACAGGAGCCAAACCATCAATCTCATCAAAAAAAATTATGGATGGCCTCATAAGGTAAGCCTGGTCAAAAGCACACACAGGACCAAAGTCAAGCTTACTTAACTCAATATATGATTACACTCCTTAGCTTTACCTGTGTTTAAGTACAAAGAACTAGAAGAACTGAAAACATGCCATCAGAATCAAAAAAATGTCTTCCACCTCATCAGAGTGCTGTTGCAGTGGTTTACCTGGTCAAAGAGCAGGCGTAGCTGCCGTTCTGATTCACCAACCCACTTGCTGAGGCAGTCGGCTCCTTTCCTCATGAAGAAGGAAACCTTCCTGTCACCATGACTGCACTCATTGGCAAGAGCTCGCGCAACCAGGGTCTTTCCTGTGCCTGGTGGGCCATAGAACAAACACCCTCTAAAAAAAAAAAGAACAGGGGGAGAATAGGACCTTAGTTTATGTGATAATTACAGCTCACCACTTTTTAGATTCATCTCTAAAATGACTACATAAAGGAAATTCTCACCCTGTGGTTGATCAATATTTGATGTTAATAGTACTTCAAGCTGTAAATTGTTGGGATAACTCAATTTTATGCTCCCTTAACCAACTTCAAATAGTGCTTACACTTCTTTTATTGTGCACAAAAGGCATAAATATAATGTCATCATTAAAGTAACGATCCCATTTTTTTCCCTAGAAAACACAGCATAAATTGGAACTGAATAACCTTATATTCTTGCAGTACGTTCTCACCTGGGAGGCTGAATCTTGAACTTCTCAAAGATCTCAGGATACAGCAGAGGGAATACCACCATTTCCTTTAGTGACTGTATGTGATTACTAAGACCACCCACGTTGTCAAATCTTACCTAGGGAGAAGACACACACAACCACAGACATATTTTAAGTCAGTTTATCCAATGTCGGAAGCAAGCGCTGTACCTCTCTTCCTGACTTTAAGCCACCTTTCTTCTAGTGGGCTCTTTCTTGCAAACAAAAGATTTGAAAATCACATGGTGGAGTTTCTGTGCTCAGAGATCGAGCTGAACAAATGAAGGATATCCCCCCTCCCTGACATCATACAGACCCAAGAGTAGAAAAAGAAAATTGTATGGGATATTTATAGACCTTTTCCACTAGTATTTACTCGGATCAACTGGGAATGGCTCGACTCGGTTTTTCGGGTTTTCCCATTAGGTGATAGTACCCAGTACCAGGTATTTTAGTACCTACTCAGCCGCGTTTCCAAGCATTCTGAGGCAATCCAAAAATGAGACGTCAACAGCCTGCATTCTACTGATTGGTTAGTCAGTGGCATCACTCGATGAGTCATGAGAGCATCTCCTTCACAAAAATCTAAAGCCCCATTATTTAGGGAAATGCCTAAAGGAAAACAACACCGTGGTACCCAAGTCTGACGAAAACCCACACCGAGCAGCGGGTATACCATCATCTCAACGCCCTCCATTCGCATTACATACAAATGACGTCAGAGGACTTTCGGGACACGGCTGTAACGACCGCACACACATTTTGTGATGTTTAATTGTAATGGAAAACCACCGAAAAGAGTCGAGTCCCGTTTAGTCCAGTAGATGCTAGTGGAAAAGGGCTATTAGAGCAGCCTGAAGTACATTCTAAGTGTGTCCATATACTGAACTCTTTAATGGAAATTTTGGCTATGTTTAATATGGCAATCCACCACTTTAAATAAGGAAAAGCATAACAGGTCACATTTTAACTCAGAAAATTTCTTTTTTATGTATTAATAATTGACCGTTCCAAAACTAAACAGTGGGTCGTTTAGTTTTGTCTAATAATTTTGATGAACCCAAGTATTCAGGCTAAACTGTGTTCTATTATTGTTTTGGAACTTGGGAGTATTTTCACTCACTGAAGGGTCAAGGTTCATTGGATCCACATCAGCCAAGCTTGCACCCACTTTAACTCGATCACGCAGCACCCCACTAGCCAGGTCTTCAGCCGTCAGATTCATGGGCAAGCACCTGTTGCAACAAATTCAAGTGAAATAAGTGAGTACAACCGAGTAGTTAAAAACACTGAGGGAAGAAGAAAGAAGGCAGCAGCCAGCACCTGTTCCTGGCCCGAGTCATGCTCTTGCTTTTTCTGCGCTCAAAGCGTTCTTCATCAGAAGATGAGGTGGTGTCACTGCTGTGAATGGCGTGTTTCTTCACTCTGGAGAGGCGTGACAAATCAAGAGTCAGAATTGTATCACTCCGCACTGACATTCCTTTTTTCCCCTCATGAGCACATTACTCGTACTAGTGAAAAGCTACTTGTGAAAAAGACAGTAATATGTTGAGCACCAGATTTGGGCTTTTCACAGTTTGCCCACCTTATATGGCTTCTCCTCGCTGGGGATCTGTGGGTGTCAAAAAGTGAGGGGTTGCTCTGTTTTCTGTTCACTGGCTCTGAAAAAAGGGAAACAAAAAATGATTAGTGGTTACACTCTGGTATAATTTCCATTTACTGTGATTTTTGTTCTGTTTAAATTACATTTGAAACCAATTTAGAAGCGTGAAGAATAATTCAGAAAATGCATATATTTACCAATAGGCGGTGCTTCATATCTCTGCACTGTCTTACGCTGCCGCAGATTGTACGGCCTGTCATTTTCCTCCCCTGCCTCCTCTGCTTCATCTCCTTCATCATCGTCATCATCATCCTCTGCATCTTCCTCCTCTTCCTCACCATGAGATTCTGAAAGCCATAAGTATCATCTTTAAATTTGAGAATACTGAGTTTTTTAAATATTATATAGTACACTAAGCAATCAAAATTTTTTATGATTAATTTGTTTTAAGACGAGGTACTTCATAACGACTTCATGATCTCTTGCTTTCTTCACTGATTCGTAAGCAGAACATTAATAGGGAACTGACCTTCAGTTCCTTCCTCCTCTTCCTCCTCCTGCTCTGTTTTGCCCATGACTTTGTGATGCGCAGGTATGTTGAAAGTACTCCTGCGCATGGATTTCCTGCGTTTCACCCGTGAATACATGTCCATGTTTTCCTAAAAGAGAAGAGCCTTAATGCCAACACTTGCATTCACCTTGCATCATCAGGCAGTGGTACTTTTCAAACCCTGGTTTGTGTGGCGCTCCACTGCTTCGCTCACCTCCTCAGTTTCTCCGGTCCACATGCGAAGTCGCTCCACCTCACGATTCTGCCTGATGCTACTGATGTTGTCCATCTCCTGAAGAACAGCCTCCGCGGTGCTGCACACACGTAAACCAACACAGAATGAGAAACAAGATAACAACTTTGTCTACAGTGTTCTCTTTTCAGAGTACAGAATCTCAAAAATGTTTTTCTCTCTACTCATGTTTCATCTTAAATCTTGAACCAATAAACACTGTGACAACTTACAACACACAGCATACAAATACTATTTAATAAGGAATTTTTTTTAGGATCCACTTTCATATGTTCCAAAAATGAATGTGTCTTTCAAATGAACCGGTTAACCACATTTCCAGCTCATTCTCTGTTCAAAGCACTGTTGCAAAGAAACATGTCAATAGTATGACTGCCTGAAGCTACCTGTTGACCAGCTGGTCAAACAGCAGGCTCTGATTGAGGTGTTCAAATTGGCTCTTCTTCACCCGACAGCTCCTCTTCAGTTCCACATGGCCATTCATATGAGAGTGATCTCCCCCTCCGCTCTCCTCATTCCGGTGACTCATATGGGCTGCAGCACAGATAGAAGATTCAATTAAAATTGGTATTTTTTAATCATATGCTCCCCAGATGATTGTTATTTAAACAGGGATAAACTGGGGGAAAATACTTTACCGTGCCCATTTTGCATGATGCGAGACGACAGTCTGTAAAACAGAACAACAAAGAAAATAATTCTGACAGCTGCACAAAAGATGGCAATCACACATATTACTGCTTAGGAGCTTAGGATGGAGTGTTTCTGATCACAATGCACAACAAGGCTACAAGATTAAACCAAAAATCATTATCACAATTATTTTAGTTGATAACTGTGACCTGGATTTTTTTGAACATTTGAATTTCCATGAAGAAGAAAAAAACAAAACAAAAAACAGGTAGAGCTAGTGGGTGACACGGGTAAAGAGTGCAGCTACCAGTCTGCCTCTAATGGGGAGCCTCAAGGTGCAGTGAACTTGTGTGCCTTGTGAGACCTGCAAGTTAGCCCTGGGCCAGGTGGCCAAAGGAAAGACCCTCAAATACGAGGCCAACTTCTAATAATCCATCCCCAAGTTCACCCATGGAAACCTTATAAGTTTTTCTTCCTCTTAACAGGTCTATGCATGCTCTCTTTTGGTCATCTCAGCTAGAGCTGAACTAAACAGCAAGTGAGTCTGAGCTTTTATGGAAGGGTAAAAAAAAATGTATGCTTGACAATAGCAGGAAAAAAGTATTAAAGAAAAATAAAAATATATATACAAAGAAATAACTCTTAAAAACAAAGAAAACTGCATTTTAAAAAATTAGGCAAACGTAATGCAAAAAGAAGTAACTGTTTTATCCAGATAATCTTGTCTTCATAACTGTTAAAAGCGAAGATCATAACTGATCAAAATTTCAAATTTGGTTAATCACACAGCACTAAAACATGACATGTAACAATGCAACTCTGGTTTCACAGCCAGAGCCACAAAATATCTATCTTGACCAACTCTGTCTTAATTAAATTTACGTGTGTAAAAAAAACTAGGCCAAGAGCTGACCTTGTGCAGTAGGTAGGAATGCCCCAGCTGACCCTCTGGCCCTTAGTCTGAGGGGACGGGGAGGTATCACTGGAGCTTGGCTCAGAAGCAGTCTGCCGCCGTGTGCGCTTGGAAGGCGGTGCAAACCGTGGACTGCTGGGACTGCTCGCATCACTGCTGGGCTCCTTCTGTTGGACAAACACACACATAACACCAGAACTTAGGGGAGTGAAGGCAAAACTGTGACACACAATCAGAAAAAACAAGGAAAGGAAAAAAGAGGATAACAAATACAGAGAGAATGTTTCACAAATATCTGCATACAAGGTCTCTTTGAATATTAAGTAAAAATATATTTCATGGGGCGGGAAAAAAAAATAAAAAAATCGAGGACACAAGAGAACAAGATCGGAGAGCGTCAAATCCAGAATAGAGGACTGTCATGAAACAAGACGCCCTGAACCCACTTCCTCAATGTACCCTGTGAATCTCAGCACAGCACCAACCAGACATATGCCCTTGATGCTCATGCCCTTCACAGCCTAACTTCCCCGCTGATATGTGAGCATATCTCACTGTTGTCATAGGCAACTGTCTGCAGTGCTGACAGAGGGGTTTGTCTGACTGGGTGGATAGATGGATGCAGACAGACTGTAAAATGCAGGATGTACCAGGAGTGAAGAAACGCACGGAGGCTGCCCAAGAGGTCCACCGTGAAATCATTTCCACATGTGAATCACTCTGCAAACACTGTCACAGCAGGACAGTCGGTTCTGACAAGTTCTGACAAGGTCAACAAGTAGCTAACAGAGTAAAATGGCTGGTTGCATGGAGTACAACACTACACTGACTTCTTGTGATATGGCAATGTAAATAAAAGGTGGGAAAGTTACAACTCTGTTACAAAGAGTGCAGTTCTACACTCACACAGTGCAATATCGGGTGCTATCGATTGGTCTGGACTGGAGCTACGTATTTCATGAATCATGACCCACAATTCTGCGACGTACCACCACTCGTCCAACAAACCATTAAAACTCAGGAATGCGCTAACAGCAACCAACAGATATTTCCCATTGATTAAATGATTTCTTTGTCTGTGTTAAGTGCCTTAATAATCGTAAATATTACGGAAATACAGACCTTCCTGTCTTGCATAATCACAATGTTTACATTTTGAAACAAAGCCTGTCAGGCAGCTTGTAGGTCGGGCGATCGGGAGTAAAATCTAAAGCTCATTTATCAAATCATTCTTTCGAAGAACACATGGGAATATTTAACTCTACGAGTGTGTTTTAAACGGACAGTCTAAAAACCAACTTGCCCATGAGTCTTTGGGTCATTTATAACTTAAAGTTCACCAGGTTCAGACTTGCTAAATACGGACCCGAGCCAGCCAACTGTTGTGAACCCGGGACTCCCTTCCCCCCACTGTAAGCTAGCTGCTAGGCTAAGTATAACCTACAATGCTAGCTTAACTATCGCTTTCTCCCTTCATATGTGAGATAATAAGTAAGCTGACACTTCGAGGATAGCGACACATAGTAGTGCCAACAGCCTTGAGTCAAAACCCCAACTGTCTTTATTGGGTGGGCTAATTAATGGTGAAAACAGTGGAACAAGTCAGCCGGTTAAAATTGCCAAAAACAAAGGGAACTCAAGTTGAAGCTATAGCCAGTTCATATCGCTAGCTTGTAATCTAACATCTGTACAATCCGTTCAGTGCGAAGGATACGCAAACGACTAGCCGCAATCATGTCTTACACTGTGTATCTGCGTGACTGTGTTGGTGTCAGTGTCGATACTGCTCGTATTTTGCTGTGAATAATACATTATGTGGAGCACCTTGAGGCCAAGGCTAGCAACCAGCTAGCCAAACTAGCCAGCCAGCTAGCTCGCCGGTAAAGAAAAGAAACCGGCTTACATGTTCCTCAGAGTTTCGCTCGTTTCTCGACGACGACCTAGTCCTCGACGAGATGAATGGACCGCTCCTAGTCCGTGAGCTTTTCCTTGTGTTCACCATGTTTTTTTTCTTTTGTCTGCCCCTTACTGAATCTCTCTAACCGGCTCTAAACACTGCCTCAGTGAGAGCAGGATCGAGTTCGAGGCGCCATCTCTCTCTCTCTCTCTCTGTGTGTCTACCTCCCTATCTCCCCGCCTCTCTCTCCCTCTCTCTCTGTGTGTGGTGGTTCTAAGTCTGTTTGGCAGGTGCATTCATTTCTACTGACTGGATTACCACCAAAAGACCTACTATCTTTGTTATTACATGGATACTTGATATCACAAAGGCAGTAATTCTTAATGCAGATATGTTACTATGGGTAAGTACTTGTATTGTACACTGGGGACAGTCAGTTAATCAGCTAAGTACTATTAAAGCACGATAAGTCACCAAATGAATAACAAAAGATGGTACAATTGACGCCAGCAGGAAAACAGATGGAAGTGGGCAGCCTGGATGCCCAGTATGTGCAGCAATTCACTCTTTGTCTTCATCAAATATATATATATATATATATATATATATATATATATATATATATATATATATATATATATATTAAAACATCAACAAATGTAAAAGGTCTGTGAATGATAAAAATATTTAGATTTGCCCTGTAAAGCAGCAATCAGAATCTTTAAAACTCGAATAATCACACAAGCTATTATTACTACAACATAAAAAACTGTTTTTGTTTGCAAGACAGGGCTGAATTGTACTGACTATCAAATTTTGAATTCTTTGTGACCTCCAAGTATGTAGTAGAAGAGGCTGAATTAATAATAATCTCTTCTCACTTTGATGCTTTTAGCCTTGCTTCTTTCACTGCACTCCCTGTCATTTTATCCCCACAAGTAAAAATGACTGTTTGTGTGATTTCTGTTCTATTTCTGGCTCGAGTCAAGATGCAACTGTGCTAGCCATCTGTTTTGGGTTTTTTTCTTCTTTTTTTCCTCTTTTTTGGTTCAAGCAATAGTTTCTAAAAATCAATGTCAAAATGTTGTTGTTTCTTTCTTAAGAACCTTGTGCCATAAAATATTCCCATTTGATATCTCAAATAAATATTTTTTATACAAATGTAAGAAAATTTAAACCTTTCACATGGAAACAGGAATCTGTTTTCATTATCATTGTACCCTGTTCTGAGCATAAGTGGGCAATGCACTCCAGACAGGCTGTCGATTTCAAATGAAGTGAACTAGACGATTCATTCACATGTCCAGTTCATTATCTCGCCATCGAAATATCGGTTAGATGATTGAAAAATGAAATTTCTTTACCTGTGCTTATATGTTCTCATAGAGTTTAATAGAAGGTATGGGAATGCAGAAAAGGTCAAGGGTCACTGAAATCATTCTCCACTGATACGCCATCAAAGATCAGGCATGGATTTCATGTTAACCAAACATATTTTCCTGGATATGATTTAAGTCCACACCTAAACTAAATTCTGTTACCACCAAGAGCTTCCTTTCATTTTTAAACATTTTTTTTAATCTCTCATTAGCGTAATTTCAGAAATACAGCCTGTTTTTCACACCATACATCACCATCTTCGCTGTGTAGCTGCTTAATAATTGATGTAACATATGTCAAGTTTAAATTACTACTTTTATTAGAAGTAGTGAAAATACTATAATAATACATTTGCTAACAATGATAATTGATTCAAAGATAATGAAAATAAGTTTAAGGGTGTGTTTTATACTGAACATGCCACCTTGGATGCTATATTATTTCTCAAGCACAATGTCTATAATTATGTCAAAAAAGTATAAACGTATGCCAAATTCATAAATACGAGGCACATTTAATAAGTAAGCAAATGAATGGGGAAAAATAAAAAGATCTTTTATAAAATTATATTTGATGTGTTGAATTGTATTTGACTATTAAATGACCATGCTGTAGTATTGTTTCTATTGGCTACAATGTGCAACATAATGACATCATAATATATCATGCATTATTCAAGTTTTGCGTCACAATAACAAATAGGCAACAATTTAAATGTTATTGTTGTACAGTGAAAGTGGTGTCATGCACGTGAAAGGTAATTTAAGTGCATAACTGCTACAAATGGGTCATTAAAACCTGTTGAGAGGTGGTTGTTAGGGAACATAATATGTGATATAGATGAGAACCTTGAGGGGCCCAAAGCTGTACCCCTACAGGAAGCAATTCACAGCGATTTGGCAACTACAGGCCACAGAAAGTGATTTACATTCAGGCATTTGAAACAACTACAAGTAAAATAACCAGTGATGTTGTATAGAGGGCTGGATCCAAGACAAATTTTTCCAAACTTCCAAATGAGCGACTGAAACTACTGAGTGCGGGATGTCACTGATCAACGTAGTAAATATATCGTAATAAATGTATTGGAGTTTCAGTGAGGCAGTCAGAGCCTAGAATGTCCATAAGCAATCACCTGTCAGCTTCAAAGACAGGTTGCTACATTTCACTGTGTGTTATACTTGTATAACTATGCATGTGACAAATAAAGAACCTTGAACCTTGAACCAAAGCAATGTGATCACATCCAGTGTGGAAGATGTACCTGTGTGCCAGGTTTGGTTGCTCTGTTCCTCAGTTAAAACAACCAAAAAGAGATTTTGTGCGTTTCAGTAAGATAGCTTTTTTAAAATTGTTATTTGTTTTTTTACTGATTTATTTACCTGTTCATTTATAATTTTGGTAGTTTTGGTCCTCAGGGCGTATGAGAAGCTTCTGCAAGAAAATGTACCAGAAAACTATATTAAATTATTTTTGTCTGTGTTTGTTTCCCTGCGTGTTTATTAGTGAGTCATTAATTATTTGTTTTGTATTTTGGCAGTTTAAGCCCTCCATAGAGTTGAGCCATATGAGACATCTTACCTCTAAATAGAAACAAACGCACACAAGTTTGGATCCAGTGGGCTTTCCATGCCATCTAATACTGTATCGTGAGTTTCAGCTGGGAGAGAAGACCTGCTGAGTTCAGCACAGAAGAGTGTACAACCGCGACATCGCGAGTGGATTTACGGCACTGTTACGTCACATGTATTGCTCAGCAGAAGCGCCGCTACCCTGAAACTTATGGCTACAGATGTGTAGCCCTGGATTAACCGATTAAAACACGGACTGGTAATTCACTATTCGACCTTACCCTTTATGCGCGCATGCTAATGGGCATCTGTTGTGTTTATGCTGACATATAATCCTCGTTTTTACGACCGGCTCCTGCGTGTGTGTTTTGCTCTTTGCGGGTCCATCGCTTTCTGCCGCCCACTTGCATAAATAACGATAAAGCTACAGGCTGCTTGGCTGTCTGGCTATCTATCGATCACGTAGTGCTTTATAAAAATGATCCGTTTTAGGTCATTTTTAAGCGGTGTAGCACAGTTTTACTCCACACGTGTACATAATACGCCGCTAAGACAATAAAAGGTTACCCTCCAAAATATTGAACATCAACCACGCTAGTGTGTGTGTGTGTGTGTGTGTGTGCTCGCTTGTTCCTTAGATGGGAAACATAGGAAGACATGAAAGAAACTGACACTGTGGAGAGTGAAAAAGATGAACAATGGTAAGTCATTCTCTTTGTTAAATCCACTTCTAGGCAAATGAAGTCCTGTAACTGAATTGATGCCGTGGATGTGAAATAATCTGAAAATAACTGGGTTGGACATAATAATAATAATAACATATTCTGGGGTGTGTGAACTTGCTTTGCATGGTCTTGCACATTAACGCTTGTGACTGTAGACTGACATTCAATAAGCATGATGAGTGAATACCTGCACTTTCTTCTCATAAAGGGTGGTCAGTGAGGACAATGAAGAGGAAGCTCCAATGAGTCGTAGTTTTTCTGTGGAAGACCTCCTCGATGAGGTGGAGAAGATCTGTTACGATGCCTCAGGGACTTCAAAGGTCAGAGACAAATTCACACTTGAGAGCCAGATCTCTGCAAATGTCCAGCCTACATTTCTGAGCTTATAGACTAGTAATAACACAACATTTAAGTAAAGTATACACAGTACTATGCAAGAGTCTTAAGCCACACCTCATTGCTTTACATTTATGCTTCCAAGGAGCCAGACTCACTTGTCATTTTTTAAAATTGGTTTTCATCAGTATTGGCTGCTTTTTCACTCATTTTCAGTCCGGTCCTTGTATCTGACTATTTTCACAGGATTGTTATTTTTGTTTGCTAAGCCACTTAATGCATTTAAGTAGAAAAAGGCATCAAACTTAAGGAGTGAAACTAGTGTTATGTCTATAAATAATTGACAGCTTAGCAAAGAATCAATTTTTGCATCATTAAGGCAAAAACACTTAATTTGTTCACATTTCTTTAGTTGAAACTATGAAAAATGCCAAAGATAACACCACAAGAGAAGTATAAATAGTATTTTTGCACCAGCAAAGTAATTCCTCTAGGACTATTAGCCCAAAATGTTAAAGTTTTGAGGAAACTGGATAAGTACAGAATAAAAAAAATCTGGAAGTAATGTCCTTGAGAAAAACCCAGCAAAAGACCTAACACAGGAGCCGGGAGATGTCTCTATCCTTCAGCTGACCTATGTACTGTTCATTGAAGCCTCATCAGAAATGGTCACAGTGTCTCAGGTTGTCAAGAAGCTATTGTTAAGGAAGGGAAACGGGGAGAGAAATGGAGGAGTCAGGAAAGAGGTAGAACAGTGAGTGTCTACAGCCATGCAGGACGCACTTGCCTGCAGAGAAATCACTGAACTGTTACCTGTAGTTTTTCTGGCACGTGCCCAGACGAACCTCACAAAGCCTTTGTAATAGGGACCCGGCAGGCTAAACATTTGTTTAATTGCGTTGAAAATTGCATGCTCACGTTCGCCTCCAATGGCCTGCGGTGCGTGAGTGAAAGTGGCGTAAGACTCTCCAAATGAGAACTCTCGCCGAGCAAATCTCAGTTGAAAGCACAAGCACCAGGCTTCAGTGATCACAGGATATTTTGTTTACCCGTTCGTTGCCAGGATAAACAGTCCGCAGTAAAAGTCCGACCTCCCGAGGTTAACAGCTGTGTGGCGACTTTATCTCTGAATCCTGTCAGGCCTATTTGATTGGGGTTTTTTTTGCTTTGGTTCCAGGTGGAGATGGTGGTGAGGCTGTGGAAGGACGGCTTCACTGTGAATGACGAGGACTTTCGCAGCTACTCCATTCCAGAGAATCAAGAGTTCCTGGATGCCATCAAAAGGGGGTGAGTCGACTGGCTGAAACAGGATAACCTTCCTGTTTTAACGATGTCTTCAGTTAGATTTTTGCTGCCTTACCACAAAGGAGGGCCATCAAATCCTAGGCTTTAATTATGGTTTTTAATTACTCTTGGTGGCTTAACGACCTCAAATAGTGTTCTCTCACTGATGAGAAGGGAGTGTTCAGACTAATAGTGCAATTCTTATTGTTCCTCAGGCAGTGAAAAGTTATTGGCAAGACGGTGTCATTTTTCTTATCATCTTAATATCTTTTTGAGTAATCTGTAACATAAATTTAACACATTTCTCCTAATAAGAGCAAAGTCATACAGAAATTAAATATAAAACATGTTTATTTATATTTTGTGCTCATTGCGGAGCAGATGTGCTATCAGTGTTAGGGAGAAATGTACAGTAAGGTGCAAAAGTTGTTTAACATTTCGCATCCAAGGAGAAAGATTTTCTTGTCATTTTTAAAGTGTTCTTGAACAATAGTTCTCCAGGCTTTTCTTCATTCATTAGCTCTTTTTCCACTCATCTTCAGTCCAGTACCTGACCATGTAACACTCCCCACTGAACATGTCTGCTCCTATTAAAACTTTCCCAGCCAAGTACTCCAGTCCCTACTGTGACACGTGACTTTTCTCTGAAACACCTCATTTGTTCCTATTTATAGTTGAATACGTGACAAATCTCAATAATAACACCAACAAGATGATTTCCAAATATCTGTTAGCCTAAAGCTTGGCATATCTTTGCATGGTGTGCGGTCTGACCTTAAAAATATTCAGGAAACTGGACAAGGGGAGGACAAAAAAAGAAGTGGCAGACGTTATACTAATTTCTGATTTTTTTCTACCAAAAACACACTTATACTAAAACAATCAGGACAGCTAAAAACACCAATTCAGCTGAATTTATCTGTAAAATGTCCATCACAGCTGTTATGGTGCAAAAAGCAGAGTGCACGGTGGACAGGTTCCCCATGTCTCACATGCATAAACCAAAAACATAACATTATTGCTGAGTGGGCACTAAGCAACATTTTACAACTGCTTTAACAAGTGTGTAGTAGCTGCCGCTGCTTGATGAATGCATTGACTGGGCATGGCTCCACAGCAGGCACGGGCATGACCCAAAGTTGTTTGTGGTGTCAGAAGTTAAGTCAATATCAAAATGCCAAAAAAAAAAAGTTTTAATGAATTAGAGGTGG
The DNA here is from genome assembly GCF_057382275.1 of Copadichromis virginalis. NCBI lineage: Eukaryota > Metazoa > Chordata > Actinopteri > Cichliformes > Cichlidae > Copadichromis > Copadichromis virginalis. The sequence goes on along the minus strand of NC_140632.1, from coordinate 3,794,512 downwards.
TCCACTTCTCCTCGACACCAGCCAAGTGTTTAATGAACGTCAGTTCAAATAGCATTGACCCGTTCAGTTGAGACGTTAATACTTTATTGATTTCAATCAGAGACTGCAGCGTTAGATCGCTTTGAATAAATGCCAAATGAAGTTGTTTTTTATTTTCTCTCTTTCTTTGTCTTTAGTTTAAATATGTTTAAATACCATATCTACGTCCATTATCAAACCTACTTGCCAGAGTTTAGTGATGATAACCAATCATGCTTCTTGGTATACCTGCTTGATTGCCGTTTTCTCAATTTCCTGAGTAGCCACCTCAATCCAAAAGACAGCTCTCAATCAATCAACGGGAGCTCTTTTCATCATGGGCTAATGACAAAATGTCAAAGGGCTAGATCAGGAATATTAAGTAGGCAATTGTCTGATTGCTTTTGAACCCATTCACTTTGGGAACACTGATGCAGACCTACTTAAATTATATGTGCTGCACACATACAAGAAGGAGGGACAGACTAAGCCTGAATGTAAGTCACATGTAACATCTCTCCTTGGTTCGATTCACTGGTTTTGATCACTCCCCCATGATGAAATTAGCAGGGAAGATATTCTCCCTGCTGACCAAAGCCCGACACTTGAAGCTAGATAAAGCTTATTAGTGCAGCTCATTTGTCATATTGATTGATCTGAGTGGACTCCAATCCGGATCTTTAATCTATCCCAGGGAGCTTCCGGCAGAGTGGGAGAGCAGAGCAGAAGAGGAGGAGCTGGAGATTAGCGTGGAAGATCTGACAGAGGAAAATTACGTTCCCAAGAAGAAGGCTTTTCATCCCTTCAGCGGTCGAGGATACAGACTTGGCAGGTGAGAGATTGTCGCTGTGAATGTCCTATTGTTTTTGTATTTTGTGCAGTGTGATCTCAAGATTTAAAGGCTACCATGCACCACTAGGTGTCCCTCTAAATCCAAATATCAAAAACCCCACAACCAAATCTGGCACAGCAGACGAGTCTGCTTGTCAAGCTGAGCACCAAAACATTTTTGCACCATCACTGACACAAAGAGTCTGCAAACATTTTGCATGAGATTTTTTTTTCCTGGCGTCGGTGTGCATGGTAAACCCGGCGTGCGCACTCCTAAACTGGTGGTTAATCTGCTATTTATCTTCTGTCCATTCCCAGTGTGGCACCCAGAGTAGTAGCCAGGTCACCATCTGTGCACGAGGACGGAGAATCTCCTCCTATTCCCATGGTAACACTAGACCACGCCCTTCCCGTCACCTCCCTGCAGATCTGGTTGGCCGACGGCAGGAGACTGGTGCAGAGGTTTAACCTATCGCATCGGTACGTATCGCCAATACGCCACATCTCGATCTTCGGTTTGATCAAAGGACAAAAATAAGAGAAAGAATCAGCAAATTAAAGACCGACTAACTGCGCTGTGTAAGAGGAATCTTGACACTTTTCTGCTCCTGCTGCGCTGCGTGTAAATCCCATAATCTCAAACAGGAAAAAGAAGTGGTTGAAGGGATGAAAAAAGATTTTTGTTTGCTCTAGCTTGGGAGGTGGTGAAGTCGGTGGGGGTTAGGATTACGTAATGCTCTGTTCTAGGCTGCTGGAGTTAAAGGCTGGAGGCATGCTGCGTGTTACGTCCCCCTGCCCCACAGTGCATGGGGCAGCAGAAAACATAATCTGAGATGTAGCAACAGCGTGGATCTATAAAATCCCCTGAGAGGGATTGCGTAAGTCTGGTGCAGCTTTTATATAACAGGGTTAGTAAGCAAAGGATGGATGGAGAGGACTGAACCCTTCCAGCCTGCAGCGTGAGGAGCAGGCCTTACATAGGATTGCTTCATATACACTGGGGCCTCATTATTAATAATATATGATGGTACTAGTATAGTGCTTCATACAGAAGTCACGTGTCACAGTAGGGACTGGAGTACTTGGCTGGGAAAGTTTTAATAGGAGCAGACATGTTCATTTCTGTATTTACGATGGCAGTTTGTTTGTTTCGTTTATTTAAATCTCCAGTCTTGATGTTTAATTTATTTATATTTTTTCTCCTCCAGGATCGCTGATGTTCATGATTTCGTGTCACGCTGCCAGAGGAGCTGCCCACCTTTCGTCCTGACGACGTCTCTTCCTTTCCGAGAGCTCACCAACAAAGAATTAAGTCTGGAAGAAGCGGATTTGACCAACGCTGTCATTGTACAGAGAGCCCTGAACACACAGGCTCCATTTGGACACTCCTGACCAACACGAGCCCATAATTCACACACAGCACGCTGCTTTTCCCCCTCACTGACTCATTGTGTCCCCCTGATAGCAATCTCAAGGTCCACAGCACTCGCATTTGACAGCTGCTGTCTCCTTCTACTGTCCCCGTGTGGGATTAGCTCAAACTTTATTAACGATATAATCGCTTAGTTGCAAAAGGTGCTGTCCTTCCTCTGGAGGACAGCAGTTACCTGTCGTCAGACCTTCTTAAATCTGCTGAAAAACTATATAGGCTGTCGCCCATGCAGATGGTCCTCCAAGGGATCTCCATCTGTTTAATCTGCCACGTGTGAAACCTCCATCCGCCCCATCACACATGCAAAATCCCACCACCATCACCACCAAGCAAGTCTTCCCAAATTGTGATTTACCACCTTTTCTGCACAGTCAGCAGTATATATATATATATATATATATATATATATATATATATATATATGATTTTTTTGTTTGCACAGTACTGTGATACAAAAGAAGTATTTATGTTTGCCTTGCTGTTTAATCTCTATCTCGCCTTGTGTAGTGTTATGATTTTTCTTTCGGTCAAATGCATTGTTTTATTTGACCAAATCATTGGCCGACATATCACATGTCAAGGTATGACAAAATAAAATTTTTAAAAATCCTTAAAATTTTGCATTTTTTTTGTTTTAACATTTAATAAATTGATCAAATTGAATTGGTGTTGTTTTAATATCATTTGTTTAGCTGTGCTTTCACTACTGATGACAGATACGCGATTATGGCTGGACTCTTAAGCACCAATGCTGCACCTTCCTCCACATCTGTGCTGGCATTTACAGTCCTAATAGGGGGTTTAGATTAGGGAGGGAGGGAGGGCTCACTGATGAGGAATGATGACATCACAGCGGTGCTTAAGACACTTAAGCGTACATCTGATGCTGATTCACGGAAAAACTGCCAGCAAACACAAACATCGTATTCCGACGGTTCTTTCTTGAGTATTGAACCTTGTGTTTCTTTGTACGTGACGTGTTTGGTTTTACGTGTGTGTCTGTGTGTGTGTGCTGTAGCCAAGCTCTCAGCACTGGCCTCATGATGAAGCCCAACACCATTATCCATCTTCAATATTTAAAGGCGGGTGAGGAGGGGGTGGGGGGAGTTGAGGAAGAGGAGCTCACATCCTCTGGATGGTCAAGGTCACACGAAGAAATCCGGCAGCAGAAATGTCTCTAAGCTGATCTGACTGTATGTTTAGGATTTTATACCTGAAGCTGCAGGCTGGGTGCATCGCTTGGTTGTGGGCTAGAGAGTTAAAACAGACCATATTTCCTTTGTGCTGCATATTTAATAAGGCAAAGCATGCAGGGAATTACTTTCCCTTCAACTCCCCACATTTCCTCTCAGAATTACCTTCTTTACTCGAGCAGCGGCAGACCTTTTCATTTCGTACATTCCTCTTCACGCATTATCGGAAACATACCCATTCTAATGCAGGTCATAAGCCCGACTTTGCTGCCGCGGTGCCTGTGCCCTTGTCGGTAATGTGGTTTTCATAGAGGGGGTTTGCATGCTTGGAATTTATGGAGAGGTCTTGGTTCAGGTAGCTGAGGTCTACATGACATGTTTGTTGTCATGCTTGAAGGAGAGGAGGATCGCTGAGAGTAAGCATCTGGGACCAAAACAGCTGCTTATGCTTAGTTGGAAAACTAAAGAGTGAAATCAAAGAGTGAAAAGGGCCTTTCCAGAGTTTGTCTAATTCCCCAAACCATACAAAAAGGCCTCCTTTCTTTTTCGGGGTCCATCTTAAAGTGAATATATTATGCACAATTCCAGCTCCATATTTTTTATCCTTGGACTCTACTACAGTTATTTTACATGATTCGCAGTTCTTTTTACCTTCTACTGTGCCTCAGTGCAGTCTCTCAGCTAGCTCACTGTCTAAAAGAAACAGGTTTAACACAAACTGTGGTTAAAGTCAACCACAAACTTGAATTCAGTTTACTCTGTCGTGCAGTTTCCTGCTCAACTTGTATGACTAATTGTGGGAAAGAAACTACAGTGAAAGCCAGGATTGCAGACAGGTAGTGTGAAGTTGAAAGAAATCAAACTCTTAAAAGGCAGCGAAGGTGAAAAGACGCTGTTAAAAATATTTTTGCACTATGCAGCTGGTGACATTTTTTATTATATTCATGTTATTTTACATTCTGGGTGAACAAGGTTGACTAACGCTTGATACAAACAGCAAATAATTATCATAAATACTTCTGTTTTTGGGATATTTCTCTTGTCTCTGGGATAAGGAAGGTCAAATCTAAGGCATTCCCAACAGAGGAGTAAAATTGTTGTTTGACCATTGTAACAAAGGATTATTATCAGCTAGTTATTTATAATAAGTTCATCAACCACATGTTTAAAACAAGACAATATTGGTAAATAGCCTGTGTATGAAGGTTCATGAGGTCGCTGCTGATGGTAAAAGGAAAAACGTTTATTTTGAAGATTGCACAGTGTAACCCACTCCATAAACTGTATAAGAAAAATGGAAATGGTGAGGGTGACATAATCCATTAGTCTTTTTTGTTGATCCAGTTTTCATCTGCTAACACTACAAAGCTTTGTTTGTCTAGTTGGTGATATAAAACTTAGGCCAATGCAGAAGTACCTTTAACCCACAGGTGTCGAACTCCAGGCCTTGAGGGCCGGAGTCCTGCAGGTTTTAGATGTTATAAATCCAATACAACAAATTCAAATTGCTACATGACCTCCTCGACATGTCTTGAAGTTCTCCAGAGGCCTGGTAATGAACTAATCATTTGATTCATGTGTGTTGACCTAGGGTGAGATCTAAAACCTGCAGGACACCGGCCCTCGAGGTCTGGAGTTTGACACCCCTGCTTTAACCAGCTGTTATGACCAGCAGAGGGCAGTTGGTCGGGTTTCAAAAAGAGGCCCACCTCCTTAGAAGTCTAATAAAACCATGAGCTATTCTCTACATTTATCTTGTTATCGCATTTAAAAAGCAACCTATGCTTTACTTTGTGATTTACAAGTTGCTCACATATGAGCATGAGCTTCAGCACCATCCCTCAGTATCTCAGTTGGACCAAACACCAAAATGGCAACCAAGAAAACACCCAGTTTAAGATTTCATACTCATTACAGTTATTATGTAGTCAGAAATCAGTCATGCAGGACAAAACTGTTTTTTGTATAAGGCTGTAAACATGTTTATTTCTGCTGTAAAGTTGTGCATTTTAAAACTGAAGTCTAGGGGACACTTTGGAGACATCTACAGTTGCAAATGTTGGTATCAATCCGATATCAATTAAATACAGGGCCAGTATCGCCAATACTAATACTGATACCGATACTTTAAAACTACAAAGGCAGCTTACGCAGGTAAGAGCCATGTGTTATGACTTATGAGATATCTCATAAGTCATAACACATGGCTGACACATGACATGATGCTGAGCCCACTTTGGGTCAACTCCTGTTGTTTAAATGTGCTTTAGACTGTGAATAAAATAGATGTGACAGTCAAAACACGTGTTTGAGGAATATTGTTTTTCATTAAACACACAAAATAATCTGTCCTACCATCTCTAGAGGAAGTGCATTTTTCACATTACATTTCACTGTTTGCCTCTCTGATAAGATTGCGCAAATCTCATGCAAATCATCTGAATTTGACATTTTCGTCCGGCTTCTTTGCCTATCATAATAAAAAACGCAACAATAAAAAAAAAATGCTTAGTTTGAACGGCATCATTTCTTTTTAGGATTTGCTGCCACTATAGATCTGTAGGCCTTTAGGTCTGGATTTTGGTGCTTCCCAGGGACTAAATCCGCACAATAACTATATAATAGTGAAGACGTTGATGATGATAATAATGCATTGTAAGAAATATGCAGCTAAATTCTTGAGCGCATTTTTTACGAGTTCCGTTTCCGGCTCCCTCTTCCAAAGAAGCACACTAATGCAAGAAGATATGAAACCAAACTGCATTGCATACATTCCACTTGTAGCAACTGCCAGTTCCCATGAATGGGATTCGTGGATTGCAATGACTGGAACACTCTCAGTGTGAAGCACCGATAATGGACTAATAAAAGATTCCTATATGTGATAGACCGTCAGATAACTAACTAGACAATAACACAGGAGCTAAGAAAGACTGATAAAAATATTTTATTTTATACATAAGTGATAAATATAGATAATATAGGAATTCAAAGGTTGGTGTTTTTGACCCGAGCTTAAAGGAGACGATAGTGAGAGATAGTGGCTTGATTGTAAAATGATGCCACTATCTCCCATGTGAAACACCGGTGCGGCCGCTGTAGGGCGCAGCGCGTCACCGTACTGAACGCAGGAGTGGAGACGCGCACCCCGTCTCCATCCTCCGCAGTCTCCTCTCCTGCCCGACAGACTGACTGAGTGACTTGCAGATCACCTCACTGACAGCTCAAAACTAACCTGCTAACTGAGCGGCACCGGCTATTTCCCATCATCACGGGGTGAGTTGATATCTGGTTAATGCTTCTATTATTTTTTTATTTTTTTAATGGGCTCTGGTGTTCATGTAGGTATGCAGACTGGTTGTTGATGGATGCACTTACAGTAATAGTAACGTGAGGGCAGACTACACAGGAGGCTACTCCTCCTGCACGGGACATCGTCGCATTTGCGCTCCCGTTTGTGCCGTTTCTCAAAGCCAGCTGTGCAAACATGTCAAATTCTGCATATTTCGGTGGTGCCATGAATTACATTCTAGTTTTATTTTGATCTCAAGACAGTTCGTTTGTTTGTGTGGATAGGTGCGTGTGTGTGAGAGGGAAAGAGAGTGGTATTATTTAGTGAACTCTCCTGCCCTTGCATTTGTCTGTGCGCAAGCATATGAACTCTTTTTTTTTTCTGTCCTTGTGCTGACAGAGAAAGTGCCTTTAAAAAATGTGTGTGTGACACAACCTGTCTGACTTTGGTCTTTCCTCTTGGCCTCATTCCAGAGCACCACAGCATGTGAATGGCTGCAGAAAGCAGCAGGGTTGTTAGAGCAGAGGAGCAGGAGGAGCTCCCTGCCTCTGGAGCTGTCACTCACCACACACACACCCGAAGTCAGAGCCACATCCAGTTTCAGCCTCTGACACACACCACTCACTGGCAGCAGGCTCCTCGCGCCCTCGCTCACACAAGGAGTCACAGCCACACTCACTTCAACAACAGCACCCCGTCACACACACAGAGGTACGGCTGTCGCCTCACACACAGTCTTTCAGCCATGGCCAAGGGAGAGAGGGGCGTGCAAGGCTCTGAAGGAAAGCCCAACGAACCTTTGTTTCCCAAAACCTCTCAGCAGGTAAGATCTTCTCTTATCATTTGTTTGTTGGTGATTTTTTTCTATTGTGCAGTCTTGCATGTGTGAGTTAATTTTAAGTCTCATAGCTGTAACCTTTGTTTGGACAATTAAGGCTTGCTGAGACTTTCAATCTCAGTTGGTGTCTTTAAGGCTCAGAATGAGTCTGAATTAACTTGATTGGATAAAGTTGGGAAATAGATCTGTTTATTTGCTTATCTGTTTGGGATTAATCACCTCCATTGTTTTCCTGTGACCTATAATCCCTCAGATAACACATTCACTGTCCGGAAGCTGATTATTTTTCATGTGAGTGTTTCCACTGATGACGGCAAGATCGGCTTGATGATTAGCTTCTTTTGTCTGATATCAGTGGTGATTTGCAGTGAAAGAGGCAGTCATTATCACAGCTATTATAGGAGTAAACAGTGACTAGAGGGCAAATTTGCCGTGATTAGAAAATTTGTTGCCTTATGTGTAATTTTTTGTTGTTGTTGTTTCATTTAACCTTATAGATGTTGCACAATGTGTGGGATGAGTTGGTGTGAGGTATGCAAAGCTTTTTTTTGTGTGCATGGGAATGTGCTTGCACTTGTAAACCAGTTCAATCAAGAGAAGATTATAGGTCCTCACAAGAACATGACCCACAGGCAAGGGAATGAAAGACAGACAACCAATTCCTTACATGGAGTATTGTTCCTTTGTAAAGACAGATACTACAGTTCGTGGTGTCATCTCAATGCAATACCATAATAGTTAGTCATCTATTCTTTGTTTCGTTAGATTAGCTCAGGGTGTTCGGGGAACGGCAATTGAACCAGTTCTGCAACTATTTCATCTCTGCCAAACTATCAAATATGCGATGCATTTTGTTTCATTGAATTTGACTTGACAGTTGAAATTTTACACGTTTGCTTCAATCAAACGGTTGTGAAGTGGATTACTCTTCAGGCAGCAGAACAGTGATGTGAACATAAAACACGATTCACTTTTTAGCGTCATAAATGGGATTTAAACAAACTCATCTTAGACAAAGAATTGAAATGAAATAAATCAAATGTACATTTACTGGACTAGCTGTTAAGCTCAATACATACAAGTATAAAAGCGTTATAGTCTGATTTTCTGTTACAATAGTTGGATGAACTGCTTTTTTTTTGCACATTTTAAATTGCACATTAAAGAAAAATGGACAAAAAAGACGGGGAAGTTATTACACTATCTGAAAAGTTCAAATCAATAAATGCAAATTATGTGCGATAGAAACAGAACTGATGGATTAGTTGCCTTCACGTGAAGCTAGTGTGCTCCTAATACCGGATCCTAACATGATGTTTCAGATGTGACGGAAAAATGCAGCGTATGAAAACATCAGCTCTGTAACCGTCCTCAACTATACACACTCACTTTCCATCGTCTCTTGAATCTATTAATCTATACATTTCAAGTTGAACTACCTTTAAAACAAAGGAAGGATTAAAGGTGTTTTACAGCGTAGACTCTTGCGTTCCATTCTCTCTGAAAGATGAGGACTACAAAAGGAACGTTGCACGTGAAACACATATTCTCTTTGAAACTACTTGAAACTCAGATGACATGATAGATGCACACTGAGTAGTAGCATGGGAAATTATACACCAAGAACTTTCCAATCCATCACAAAAGCGCTCGTCACATTGCGATGATATCTATTCATATGCAGTATTGTCGGGAGAAAGAATAAATCACTTCTGCGCACTAGTTCATGTTTCGATTTTGGATAAAATCCAAGGGCCTTGAGCCATGTCACTAAGCCCACTGTGGACATTTATAATGGCCTGCTGCCATCACTTTACTTTCATGCTTATAATCCATAAGCTGAATGGAGGGCAAAAAGCTGCTCTTGTTGACACAGATAACTGGATTCTGTGGCGTAAACCTGATGCACCAAAATGTCCAAAACCCTTTCAGCGACTCAACATGGATCCATTTTTACCAGGCTGACATTAGCATTGCAAACACTGAGTGTGTGCATTTTTTCTTTGATAGCAAAGCTCAGTTTTTCCCTCCCTCGCTTCTTTAATTATTCTCAGTCCTAAATCATTTTCCCTCAGTTTCATTAACTTTAGAGATTAGTCTGTCCTTGCCCCTTTGCTCACTGTATGAACTCTCCAAGTACTCTGTTTTTAAATGTGTTTTTCTTTGTGTTTTTTCCCCTCCTCAGACAGTGTTTCTGTATATATACAGTTTGTTTGTGTGTGTCTATGCTGACTTGTGTGCATGTGGTTTTTTACGTTTGGGCATCCAGCGAACAGTAGCAGGGATATCCTGTTTATCCTCTTTGACGATAAGAAGTCAGTAATGAAAGATGGAGTGTAAGATTTTGGGGGGGAAAGAAAAAGTGTTTTGAGACACAGAGAGAGTATTTTCTGCACATCATCAGTTAAACAGCATTCTCCAGACACCAAAGACTTTGATTTTTTCCCCCTCTCCAATTAGGGGTAATTGCAGTGAGAGCAGAAGAAGAGAGAGTTTTGAAGCCGGAACCGCCGCGCAGCCTTTACTTACCTCTGACCCGCTTGTCTTGAGATTGAATAATTACACACCTCCCTCCTGGTAATTGTCGTTCTCCAACCCCTTCCATATTTTGATGGGGGGAAGAGAAAATGTGAGGCGGATAATAACAGTGTGTCAGTAGGGGTTGAGGCCACTTTGGTGATTTATGTCTTTCATGCAGCTCTGAGGGGAGTAGCTGTGGACCAGCCTGGCCACTAGATGTGTGTCGACTCTGCTGTTTGTGCGTCTGACACTAAAGGTTGTGCAGTCCAGAAGGAGGAAAGGGGAAAAAAGGTCGATATGTGTTCACAGCCAGTTGTAAATATTGGGCTCCCTAGACTGCGGTGTCTCGTCGTATTCGCGTCTGAAGATGAAAGCTCGCCCTTGCTAAACACAAATGCGCAGAGTCACATGCCTGATGGTTTTAGCAGAGCACGGGGAAGGAAATGGAGACTCGGTGGGTTTCTTCGGCTCCTCTGTGGGCTCTGTGTCTGCACACATAGACCACAGTGCTAACAGCTGGCAGGGGGTCTTCTTCTGATCCTTTTTTTGAAATTGTATTTACACACAGTCACATTCCCACACAGTCATGAATGAGCAAAGAGAGGCAAAGATAAAGGGAGATGTGATCACCGTATTATGCAGTTTGGGCTGGGGTTATTTGAAGGAGTGCAGTTCACAGTCAAACACATGTCATATGTGACGTTTCTTTACACTGAATCACTGCATCATTGCAACAGGAAGATATAGAGGAAATGTTATTTTTGGAGCACCACGAATTGGAAAGGACACCTCTTTGTGTTGTAAGCCTGTTCTGATGACTTAAAAAATGTGAGAGGGACACACCTTCATTTGTGTTGGTGTGTCTGGGAAGAGTTTCTGACTGAAGGAACTTACAGTACATCTTTCAACATTTTTAAGATAAGATAAGATAAGATAAGATAAGATAACCTTTATTAGTCCCACACGTTTTAAATATGCTTATGACTATTCTAGTCTTGTATGTGCAATAAATATATACTTACTGCTGTGATCTAAATATACTGGTGTGTTTTGTCCCTTCTCACATCTGTTTGCCCAGACCGACCTGAGCCAGAAGTTGTCGCTATGCAGCAAATTGTGTTTTGCCATCGGCGGCGCGCCCAAGGAAGTGGCTGCCAGCGCCACAGGATTCTTCCTGCAAATCTACCTGCTCGACGTTGCTCAGGTAAGCGCACTGGAAGCGACTTTCACAGATGAAAAAATGAGCTGGTATGGAAATGTGTGCCTGTGAGTTCCAGCGTGTCCCTGTTGCGCTCCACAGATTAACGCCTTCCAGGCCTCCATGGTGCTGTTCATCGGTAAAGTCTGGGGTGCTGTGACCGATCCTGTGGTCGGTTTCTTCATCACAAAAAGCAAATGGACCAGGATTGGAAGACTCATGCCCTGGTGAGACCCTCTCCTCTCTCTCCATAAACTAATACAGGAAAGCTGAAATGATAATTTGTTCCCAGTTTGATGGAATTTTAAAAACTGGCTGTGTATTCTTATAAACGCCAGTTGATACCACTGGCAGAGACATTCACTGAGGATTCTTCCAATAAAACACACAAATACTAAGTGAATTCATAAATGTGTGTTCCCCAACTGGAATAAAAGCATACACTGCATAAAGTGGAAGTTATAAGACTGCATCATAATATCTATAATGATTGTCTTTACTCCAGATTCCTGTAAAGATTCAATCTAAACTGTTTATGGAACTATTTACCGAAACTATAAAGCTAGGGTATGTAATTCTTGGTTTCAGTGTCTTATGTAAACGACTGCAATTTGTTGACAGACCCTGGGACTCACTTAGGTTTGCTCCCACTCTCTCAGACATAATATGGCCCCCACATGATGCTAATGTTTATGCAAAAACAACAACAAAAACAAGCTGTGTGCTCCAGTTTTGGAAAATTATTCTCCAACTCGAGTCTGTCACCTGAGGATTGTGCTAGATAAACAGCCGTTATGCTTGAATTTGTTGTTTTAGACACTCCCTCTGATTAGCTATACAGTCTGTACACTTCAAGGACGTGGGCTGCTCTTTTTGACTTTTGAACGCCACACAAGGAGAAAAAACAGGGACGTTCATCTGCATTTGTTCATAAATCATCCGCTGGTGCTCTCTTAAATACATTTACGTAATGTGCCACGTCCCATTTCTTTTTGCTTTATCTGCAAGCTCAACCTCAGCATCTCAGGGGGCTTTGAGTGCAATTTGAATTTTGCGACTTTGTAAGTGTGGATTATACGACGCTATCAACTCAGTTTCGAAAATCATCCCATAAGCAGCTAAACCGAGTATATGTCTTTTGAACACACTGGCATGACACTTGATGTAATTTACACAAGCAGGCAATCTAATGCCTCCTCCATTATAAACCATAGATTAAACACTGGCTGACAGTGCTGGAGGGGGACCAAGTCAAGTGTGGCCAGCCAGCCACATTCAGTAGCAGACAGATGCTGATGTTAAATCAGCTTCGATTACCCCTGGGAAGCTGTCGGTGTGCGCATATGTGAGTGTGCCCACTGTGAACCTGTAGTGTTTATGGGCATTTTTAATGTGTGTTTTTGGTCATAATTGTGATGAGATGCGTGCAAAGCCTTCTTTGGGAAGTCCCCTCTGTCCATTCGGCAGGAAGTGCTTTTCTCTTCCCTCTGGCTGACACATCCACAACCAGACATTAAGTGATTTGTATCTGCGCCTTCAGTTCTTAAGGATGGAGTCTTTTAGCCTAAAACGCATCCCTTGGGTACTGCCGTGTTTGTTATTTGTGAAGGCAGCAAACCACCATCACTGTGGCAAGCCTGAGAAAGCAGATTTATCAGATTGTCTCCATCAGAGACAGAGTGAGAGTTAAGTGACAGAATTTGTTTAGTTAAGTAAACGTAGCCAAAAACAGACAATAAAAGTAATTCAATTATTAGTAAGTGTCCTACAGTTATAGCTTTAAATACCTGAGAGCTGAAAAGTATCATCCGCAAAACTCAAAATGCTACATATTAAGTAGTACAAACCCTTATTTTAATCTTAACAAGTGCTGAACTTCTGTTGACTGCGGTGGCGTTTGTTTCATTAGCCGTGACAGCTATCAGGCTGACCGCTGTACAGACCGGTCAGCAAAGTCCTCGCAGGGACACATTTAGAAAACCTTGCTGTCTAAGCTGCCAAGATATTTCACATCCGTTGTGGGGTTCAGCGCTAGTAGCCTCGACACCAGATCGCAGGTCGGCTAACTAAACTGCCCTCACTTGGGTTTGGGAGCACTGTGACAAACATAGATGGGAGGTTTTGATGAAAACAAAGAGATAAATACATGAAACAAAAGCAGGTGTAGCTGGTGAACAGTTTTATGGTTCCTTGTATTACAGAGAACTTGTCACAGTCGTCACATGTAAAGAAAGCCAATGCTACAGTCACACGAGGGGAAGCAGTGGTTAGATACTGCAGTATGAACAAAATTATTGCTTGTAATCTCGTTGCCTTTGAAATGGGTGCTTTGAAGGAGAGGTGCAGTTCTGTGCCGTCTTCAAAGCGTCTTTGGCGCATCACAACGGCGATCAAACAACAATGAGACAGAGTTAGTGTGCTATCAGCTTGTGATTGAATGGGGTCAAGTTGCAATCACTTTGGGATTAGATCCTATATGATTTGCAGTGTGCTAGCAATCAATCTGAGCTTATAAATTAAACAGCGATTATTTGCAAACCCACACTGAGCTGTCTGAGAGTGATTTCAGACAATCTGACCCAAACTGCAACTGTCTGGAGACAAGTTGCCTCCCTAAAGGCGACCACTGTGATCACCCCTGCGCCTCGACAGCCTGCTAATCTGAGCGATTACTGCAAGCAAAATCCTTCACCGCAATCAGTGATTTTTACTAGTCACAACAAATGTAGTGGTTTTAAAAGTAAAATACTTAATATGTGAGGGCAGTGGAAATATAACACGGCATAAACAGGAAATGCACATGGAAAGTACAACAACAGTACTTGAGTAAATGTACTTATATATCCACTGGGATATATGAACATGACTAAGCCTAAAATCAGCAAAGAAAGTGTAATCTCACCTACACAACCTCTTCCAAATCCCCTTTGCCCAGTCGCACATCTTTTAATTAACATGCCGCAAATGTCCCCGACAAGTCACTGAGGAGAGAATTGTAAGTGCCAGCTACTTATCAATCTTCTCTGGTTTAATTAAGGCTGTGCAAATTATTAGGACAGGTGTGACAGGTGTGTAGTCATGTGTGCATGACGTGTGAGAGAGTATGCTAGTGTTTGTGTGTGCTTGTGTGTGTGTGTGCGTGCCTTTGTTGCCTCTCCCCGGACATAGTCATCTTGCAGGAACATTCTAACTGTCCCATTCACCGGCCCCGGGGCCCTTTCATCGCTCCCATGACCAAGCGGTCAATACTGCAGCACCAGCGATGTCAGTCGCCTTTGTTACAGCAAACAATCAGGAAGAGAGTGAGGTAGCCAAGCTGGATGATGCCAGAAATGACTGCAATCAACCTCTCTCTACCTCTTTCTCCCACTTTCTCTTTCCTGGCGAAGAGCAGGTCAGAGGTCAGAGCCCCCGTGGGTTTTGTGACAGTCACCTAAATTCAATCGTTCCGTTTTTTCCCCCCACCTGCAGATGTGGCTGTGCTACAGCTATTCCGGTCTGCACTGCGGGATAAACTCCATTTACTGTTTAGAGGAGCAGGGTTGGTGATACATACTGATGTCTGCAGCCAAGTCATGCTGTCCATCATCCATCATGTCAGCATTTCTCTTCATTTTGAACACACAGCTGTTTGCTTTAACCATAATGATACATATCCGTTGTTTACTTATGTATTATACATGGCCCACAATGTTTTAGAAGAAAATCCCAAAAAAACTAGCACAACGCGACAGAATTGCTTCATGCTGCGTTTGCACGAGTGTGGACTACATATTTGCGTGCTTGTGTATGTGGATCTTTCATGAGGATTTGAAATACTGCGGTATTCCCCTCCCAAGGCAGATTCCTGCCATGCTTACAACATTATCATTTAGCATTCAGCTTAAACTGACTGTAATCTGACAGAAATATGGCCTCAAATTACCAGCGCTATGAAAATGACAGAGCACAGCTGCTGTAACACTTACTGTGACAGGTTGAAGCGGTGATGATGGAGGATTTGAATTCAGATCCAAGTTTGCCGCCTTTTTAGTAGGTGGTGTTTTTTAATGAAACCTTTTCAGAAACAATCTGATATTTTTGCTTCTGTATGTTTAGTTTTATCTGACACACTGTCATTTGTCTTCTACAGGATGGTGGGTTGCACTCCTTTCCTGGTGATCTCGTACTTCTACCTGTGGTACGTTCCTCCTTTCAGTGGCAGCCGGTTCATCTGGTACCTCGGCTTCTACTGCCTCTACCAAACCCTCATCACCGTGAGTATGCACGCTCTGTCAGAACTGTGTGCGTTTAAGAAATTCAGATTTATGTGTGTGCGATGCTTCAGATAACTCGGAGGGACTGCGCATTCAGTACAAGAGAGATGTCAAGTTGAAACGGGAGATAAAAGCTCTGACTGATGCAGCTCACAGTCTGCAGATGACAGATTATGTAACGTATAGACAAAACGCAGAAAACGTTGGGAATAACAAGATTTCAAAGTGGAAATGATTACAGTCATCTCATGCAGGCTCTGACAGCCCCTCGTAGGATTTCTGCTTTGATTTGTGAGATGAGCAGCAGATTAAAACCCAGAGCGCTTAAACACCTTACCTCAAATGGGGAAGTGTAGCTATTTAAGTTCCCTTTTGTTGTGATGGTCCAAACCATTCCTCCTCCTCCTCTTTCTGTTCTGATTCTGGGGCACCCCATATAGTATGTGCTGCAGAGCATGTAGCCCACTGCAGCCACACTGTGGTGAACTGTAACGGCATGTCATTCTAACTACTTGATAAGTATACGGTCAGTCCTGCCAGGAACCTCTTGCCGGATAAATGCTGGTTGCCACTTTTAGCCGCCCTTCATTGTCTCTGCCTGTGTGTTTGTGTGAAGGTTTCTGGGAAAGCGCAGCTGTTATCATTCACAGTCTGTAAACAGAGGTTAGAATTCAACATTTCCTTTGTTTATGCAATCAACTAATAATAGCTTTCCATCTAATTAATCAGTTTTCATTCACCTCTGTGTAGGAAAGTTTGATTCCCAAATGTGTTTGCATCCAGGAAAAGCCCCATAAATGACATGCTGTACAGGAGCGATGGCTGAAAAAAGTCCTTACAGAGTCACATTTATTTTCGTTGTGGCTATGCATACTCATTTGGCCACAGTGCTGACTGAGCCCTTGTGTAAATTACAAAGTGAAGCAGGACTTGGTTTGCTCGCCTTTTCTCTGGGAGAGGTGGTGAGAAAGGAGAAAACAGATCTGAGGTTGGCCAGCATGGAAACTGCAGAAATTGCTGTTGATATTTATATACCGTGTATATTTTTCTTCAGCATTCTCTCTGGAATATATAGATAAAAGGCATTAAGGGTGTTTCCAGTTATGAGCCAGATTTTGTTTTTAACAGTTTGACTGGACTTTAGCACAGTAGGGCTATGAGTTACATTCTTCTTTTGTATACACGGACTGTCAAAAAATGATGGACATAGCCACTGAGACATCACCCATTGCTTTAAAGCTTTGAATTTAGCATTTTGGCTGCAACAATCTTGTTTTTCTTTTGTTTTGCTTGTTTGTTTGTTTTTTTGGAGCCAAAAGACTGTGGCATGCTAAACGATCAGCTAACAAGCCTGGTTAGCCAAATACAAAAATACTAGCTTTTCACTCATCAGAATTGGGTTGTTTTCTTGGTCACACCATGTTATTTGTTAGATGATTGCACCAAATAAAATAATTTGACATAATTTAATATAGAATAATTTAAGAAAATTGCTCCAAAAGAGACCAAGAGGATCTCAGCTAACAACCTTAGTTAGCTGAGGTGAAGGCTAGCATACAGTTAGCAGCTACACTGACTCACTTAAATCTCACCTAAATAATAAGAAGTAATAAGAAGTAAAATATATTAGAGGAGTAGGAAATAAGCTTTACACATTAATAATTTCTTGTACCAGACCACAATATTTATTTCTGCTGTAATGTTGGTCATTTTAACATAGGCGGCTTAAGGGACTTTTTGAGCCATCTTAAGTGACTATTTGAGGAAGCTTTATGGCACTTAAGTGGTTTACTTCTTCAGCCCCTTGTAAATTGTTCTTTGTTTAAATGCTAATATCAGCATGGTAATGTGCAAACATTTTTAAGGATGAAGGCAATCTTTTTAGATTTAGGTATTTGGAAAAGTTAAGAGAGAGATATTTAGATTTATCTTGTAGGGACTATTAACATGCTTGCTTAATTTTATGGCTATCTATCTATTAGATTTTGACACATACTATGAAAAAATGTCCACCTCATGTTGGTGCCTGAGGGTAGGGAACTACTGTTGTTATGAGTCGTCTTCTGGGGACCACGATCGGAGCGCAAAATTCGATTGTAACTGATTCAGTAGCAGCGGAGACACATTTTGTTCTGGACCAAAGTATTACAACCTTCAATCTTCTAGAAATAAGCCGCTAGCAATGCTAAAAATAAAATAAAATACCTTCATTATCTTTTCCTTTCCTCAGGAGACTTGTGCAACTGTTTGCCTATCTGTTATGCAGGACTTGCATTTATTTCTGTCCACGTCTTTCTGCTCCTCTTTAGTGTTTCCATGTGCCTTATTCTGCTCTCACAATGTTCCTGAGCACGGACCAGAAGGAGAGAGACTCAGCCACTGCCTACCGTAAGTTTTAATATGCACAAAGTTCTTAATGCCTGCAGTGCTGAATTAATCTTTGCTCTAGCTTTTCATTTGCATAGCGTTTGAAGTGCTGCAACCAAGAGTTGGACCTTTGCTCATTTGATGACAGGAATGACAATGGAGGTCCTGGGGACACTTGTGGGTGCTGCCATCCAGGGACAGATTGTGGCCAGCGCTCACACTCTGAAACACTGCCCTACCAGCAACATGTCGGCTGGTTACCTTGGCAACAGCAGCGGGGCAGAGATCGTGAAGAGCATGGTGCACTCCAAGGAGTACCTGTCATATGCTGTAAGTATCACCGTGCCAAGCCAGGAAGCCAGGTGTGCTAAAAGTAGGGCAAAGAGTTGGTTTGAAAATAACTTCTAGTTTACCTCGGGGCTGTGGCGTGTGTGTGTGCTCAAGGCAGTTATAGAGAATATTAGAGGCTAAAAAAAGCAGTGATGAATGAGAAGGAGGATTGTTCACAATTGGCTCCATATTTACTGTCTACAGGTTCTTTTACTTTTACCTTTTTACTCCTATGTTTACCTCGTGGGAGTGAAAGGAAACACCACTGTTTGATATCTGATCCTCGCACCCTGAGCCAGCTTCTCCCTCACCACCACAAAGGGGGTGCTTCCCCTGGCATCACACTCCACATCTTGCCCCATTGCACTGAGGGGTCGCCACAGTCTGCCAGTCATTGGGCTTGTTTATGCCTCACCCAGAACATTTGAAGCCATCTTACATACAATGTAATGTGTTCAATATATTAATGTCTTATTTGCAGCTTAGGTTAAAGTTGAAAAAAAAAGGGGAAAGGGACACATTCATGTCCGCATTTCAGTTTGCAGAACTGTGAATAAACTGAGCATCCATCATGAGACTTTTTTTTGTGAAGATGAAACAAGCCAGAGTCCAATCTGTCCAGTGTTGGATTTGGGGTTGCACCGCAGCTATTTGGGCTTCAAATGGTTCTTTTTCAATGGATTTTGGGTGAACCCTATCAGGGCAGCCCAAACCCTCTGCAGCCACCCACTAAATTCCTCCGTGGTTGCTGGTGAGGGTGGCACACCGTCTGGGCAAACTCCGTCTGCCCTCAGAAACAGGGAGTGTTTGATGTGCATAAATAATAATGAACTGCTGGGCTGAGCCGCATGGAAAAATAGCAAACAAACAGAGGTTGTTTAAGGCAGAGCAGTTCCTGTTGGTTTACAGCTTTAAATGTCTGTATTTTGGGATACGGATCTACTTGAGGTTTCTTCCTGTTCCTGCTAGTATTTGGAAAGCAAGATGTGCACGGATAGTTTGGCTCCCCATAGACGTCACGTCAATAAATCATGCACTGCTGAGTGATAGAATGACAAAGAATTGAAGAAAATAAAAGCCATGTAGGCTAAAAACTGGCACATTCTGTGTCGTTTGTTTCCAAAAATTGATCTATAGCATGTTAAAAAGAAAGAGTTAAATTTTTTAGGGCACTATGAATTAAAGATTGCAGAAAGTCTCAAAATAGACTGTGTTGTGTCGCCTCCATGAAACGAGATAGCTAGATGGAGACATGACTGTACGTTTCTTTCTCTCTGCAGAAGCAGGTGTACACGATAGCTGCCGGCGTTATTGGAGGCGTATTCGTCATCTGCACTGTGGTGATGTTCCTGGGTGTCAAAGAGAGAGACGGTGAGGACTTAATTTTTGTGTGATTGTGTGTTAATGAGTATTGAAATTGACCAAAAAAAGGTTAATCAGTTGTAATAGTTGACATTCAAGGTTTTAAGCAAAGGTTACGCAAACATCTTCAAAGACTTTGTCAAAAATGGACAAAATCGCTCACAGATTGGAAGGTCTCAAAGGACACCAGGTTAACTTGTCATCAACTCTCCATCAGGAGAACGGTGATCAACAGTGGGTGCTTGGCAGGAAAAAGCCACTGCCCTACAAAAACAACCCTCTTGCCTTTGTGAAGCTTGCCAACGGTCACGTGGACAGGCTGCTTGAACAATGTTTTGCGGACAGGAATGACCAAGGTAGAACACTTTGGTTTTAAATGAGAAGCTTTATGTTAAGAGAAAAGAAAACACTTCATTCCAACCATAAGAGTCGACCCCACCTCTGAAAAATAGGGTTTTAGTAATGTTCTGCACCGGAACGGCATCATAGAAAACGTCTGGACATCTGAACCAAATCCAAGTGATTCATAAAGCAAAATAATGGCCTTAAGCAAGCATTTCTGCCAAGGAAGGTTATTGCTTTGAAACAGTTTGAGTAGAGTTTGGACCTTGAGCCGACAGAAATGTTGTGGAAAGACTTGAAGTGAGCAGTTTAAGTGAAGAAAATCACAAACATCTGAAAGTTTAACCGGTTCTACACAGAGGAATGGACATGGATTGGAATACATCTAAATCAATGTGCAGGACTGGTCAACGGTCAGCAGAAGAATTTAGTAACTATTTTTACTCTTGTAATATTTATATAAAAAAATCAGTTAAACTTGTCCGAAAACTGTTATTCAGTGAGGCCCCCGAGGAACTGTTTCAGGATTAAACCAGTTTCGCTGAGACCAAATTAGTTTTCTACCCAACATATTTCATAACTGGACTTTTGTTGCATGATACCAGTATAATAAAATAAAAAAAAAAACGAACAAATACAGGAAAATTTTAATCTAAACCTATCTAGAAATTGATAACACAATACTTAGAGTTACTGGAATATGTAAGAACATATATACTGGGCTACGTCTCATAGATGTGATCACATTAGCTCTCATTCTCTGCTCTTTATTATAAATGACACCTCTAACTGAGACAAGCACAGTCCACTGCAATGCAGGGGCAGTTCCAGTAGTTCCAGTGAGCAAATCTATCAGCTTTCCCTTGCTGGGTGTTATTTGATATACTGCTTATTCTAATTCCTCGTGTTTCAGATCCATACGCACCGAAGACCGAGAAGCAGGTCTCTTTCCAGCAGGCCTTCGTCCTGGTGATGAGGCACGGGCCATACCTCTCTCTGACCGCTGCATTCCTCTTCATCACTGTTGCCATTCAGGTAAATTTATTGGCAGAACACTTCTCAGTCATGACACTCGGCCTTACAGTAAATGGAGACCTTACAGCGTGGGAGAACTGCTGGCGCTCGATGATGATTTGATCAGAGTAGAAGAGCACTTACTGAAAGCTCATCGTTTTTAAGCGTGTTGTGAGTCGCAGGGCTATTGGGAGTGATACCAGCAGTGTGTTCTTGCTTTTTGTTTATCACATGTGCGCGGATGCTCACTTTTCAACCTCACTTTAACGCTGTTTAAATGATTGCAAACTTGTCCAATTTTGCATCAGATCTGGTTCTCTGTATTTCATATATCCTCTCATCTCAGAGGAGTTATCAGCTGTCTTCTGCGAAAGCCCCAGAGCAGGAATAAATCCCGGCAAAAACACTGTCAGCAGCTTCTCCAGTCACTTTATTTGGCGCTCAGCATAGCAAGAGTGCACAGCTACAGTGCTGAATAGACAAGACTGAATATCTGAATGTTTCATCTCTGGTTTTTGCAGCTGATCCAGAGCAACTTTGTCCTCTTCTGCACTTATGCAGCCGACCTGAGGGATCATTTCCAGAATATTGTACTGACCATCCTGGTGAGTACAGCTTTTAGCACTGAAGATCTGCAACATTAACGTAACCAAATGTAACACCTTGTGCATTTTAACTACAATGTAATGTGGGGAGCTCGACTTCATTTCACATCATGTGCCACATAATCAATGTGAAGAACTTTTAACTTCAAATTTAATCCCTGAGACATCTTATTATAGAAAAAAAGCAATGAACAGTACGTTCTTGTACATGATGAAGAAATGCTGCTGTTGTAAATGAAAGAAATCTGTCAGCACAAGAGGCATAATTTGTAAAAAAAATAAACATGTAAAATTACAATTTAATTCAATTTAATTCAGTTTTATTTACGTAGCTCCAAATCACAACAGCAGCTGCCTCAAGGAGGTTTTAATTGTAGGTAAAGAACCGACAGTGATACAGAGAAAACAACAGTCAAACAGTACCCATATGGGCAAGCACTTGGCGACAGTGGGAAGAAAAAACTCCCTTTTAACAGGAAGAAATCTCAGCAGAACCCTAATTGAATTTTATATCTATTACCTACTTTGGTGTAGTATGAACCACAGGAGGAAAAGCTGTAAAATGTGTGAAAACACTGTTGAAAATCCAAAAT
Organism: Copadichromis virginalis; assembly: GCF_057382275.1. NCBI lineage: Eukaryota > Metazoa > Chordata > Actinopteri > Cichliformes > Cichlidae > Copadichromis > Copadichromis virginalis. The sequence continues at coordinate 3,772,321 of NC_140632.1, read as the reverse complement.
CTGTGTAAATCTGTGTCATTTACATTTCCAAAGCTGTCCAATGGGCCGGATTGAAGTGTTCGCGTTACTTGGTGTAAAGGATTATTATTTTGTCCAGTATTAGCACTACTTGTCATGTTATTTTAAATGTTGACCATCTTTCCTAATACTATTGTTTCTTTTGTAAGTTCTAAATTAACTTACAGACTAAGTCACTTTACGCTTTTGCACACATCTGCTCAGGTATCCGCAGTAATAAGCATTCCACTGTGGCAGTGGTTTCTGCAGAGATTTGGGAAGAAGACGGCAGCTTTTTGTGGCATCACCGTGAGTAAATTGGTTTTATTTTTGTAACATTCAGCTTTGACCATCAGACTTTTTGTTTGTGCCTTCTTGTGGATGAGCTTTTAAAGTGTTTGTCTTGACCAAAGAAACAGTTTTAAGAAAGTTTGTTTTTTATGGATGTGTGTTTGTCTCTCCAGTGGATCCTGCCCTTCACACTGATGTTGGTGTTCATCCCTAACGTCATAGTGGCTTACGTTGTGGCCGTCTCCTCTGGACTCACTGTGGCTGCATCGCTCCTCCTGCCATGGTGAGACTCAACAGTTCAGATGAAACACGCTCGTCAACATAAATTAGGTGGAAATATTTGTGCTAAAATTTTAAAAGCCCTGTAGTGAACGGTCCCGTGAGCGTCCCTGCCATCTGCTAAGTAATATAAATTTGGTTGCCCCGCCCCTTGTTATAAAGGATTAAATAAAACTGAAATCCCCTAAGCCGCTGATATTGTTTACCTAAATTCAACCCTGCTATATGTATGCTCTGCTGTTCATTTTAATCCCCTTTTGATTTGATGCAAAATGTCATTAGTCAAGCCATTCTGTCAGAGGGCCCTGAGCGCTCACCAAGGTCATGCCACGGTCATGAAATGATGTCATTTTTAAGAATTACAGGACCCGTCTACTATAAATCTTCCATACCATCACAGAGCCCCGGCAACGCCAGAGGTATCACTACATCTGTTTTCCAGTCGTTGCTAAGGCCCTCGCCTCTCCTCACTCATCTCTTTTCCCCTCCCTTTAAAAACCTAAATTACAGCCTCCTGAGGGGGGCCTGTTTATTTTGGAAGGGGCTGATTGTTTATCCTGTCCCGCCCGCTGCTCATCATCTAATCGTGTTATTAGCTCTGTAATTTTGGCCCACTGGTATATCAGAGCTCTGACCTCACATCGCTGCGCGCTGGCATCCTGACTGCACGTGTGAGATAACCTAAGTAAGAGCACGAGGGAGGTCTCGGCGCGTATCAGCTTAAAGTTTTACCATGGCTCACTGTGATGTTGAACTTTTATGACAAACGACACATGCTCATTCAGCTCTGCACGCCTGTTTTTGTGCTTCAATCCAGGTCGATGCTGCCAGATGTGGTGGATGACTTCAGGTTGGCCAACCCCTACTGTAAAGGCCACGAAGCCATCTTTTACTCCTTCTATGTCTTCTTCACCAAATTTGCCTCTGGGATCTCCCTGGGAGTGTCCACCCTCTGCCTGGAGTAAGTCTGCATTACTGTTACACATGCATGATTAACTCAAGTGCTGCGCGATATTCTACGTCTGCACTTAGCATGTCATGATACCTCACCGAAATGCATTAACCCCTGGTGCGATGCATAATTCATCACACGAAAGGTGTCGAGTTTGCTCATCTGCAGGGCTGCACAGTGCGGCCTGATGCTCATTTCCTCTCGCGCATTTTAACAGAGCCTCTCCGTCATTGCTTGTAGGTTTGCAGGATACGACACAGGCGCCTGCAAGCAGCCTCCCCCTGTGGTGTACACCCTGAAGCTGCTGATCGGCGCCGCCCCAGTGGCCTTCATCGTCACGGGCTTAATGATCCTGCTCCTCTATCCCATCACTGAAGATGTACGGCTTAGGAATAAAGTCTGCCTGGAGGAGCTAAGGTGAGAAAGAAACCTGTAACCTTTGACCTCTATACTGACGTTTGAAGTGTATAGGAGAAAATTGACTGGACTCAAACGCTGTATTTGAAACCAGTGTCTCTGTGTCTCTCACATAGGAAACAAAGCATCGGCTCCAGAACAGTGGAAGATCCGAGTAACGTGTGACCTAAACGTCGAATGGAGTGAAGACGCGAAGCCACGGATTCCAGTAATGCGTCTGGGAAGTTGCTCATTAGTGTACATTACACTGCTAAATAGATTTAATGTAAACATTTTTGTTTCATTTTCACATGTACTGTACAGTCATACTGGATATATATAAATATATGAGATTACTTAATTTATATAAATGAATGTATAGAGTTATTTGCTGTGTTTAGCTCTACAACACTGTTATTTATTTATAATATATGATTCCAAAAGGTTTGATGATATGAGATGAATAAATGTTGTAGAGAGTGCTTTTTGTAATGGTTGTTTTGGGGGATCTTTACCGAGGAGGTGGTGCGGTGGAAAATAACAGACGAGGAAGCACTACATATACAAATTTAATTTTCAGAAAGCTCCCCAAGCATTCCTTTCTTTGGACATTCAAAACAAACCACAGCGGTCCTAACAGCAGGGTATGACCATGAGAGAAAAGTTACTGTTGACTGTTGCCCCCTCTAGTGGTCACATGGGTTTTCCTGAACGTGTTAAAATTCTAGCAGGATGGAAAATCCTTTGGGTCTCTCGTAGACAGAACATTTGAGATGTTAAAGTGCTAAACTTGACATTTTAAGTGTAAAACCTGAATTTCATACATCTACTTCTGCTTCAAAAAAAAAACAACAACATTAGCCTCCATTTGTTCATATAAGACGTCAGAACAATCAGAAACATGTCCCAAACATATCTAAAACGTACTCGCCGCTGTTGCTGGACTGCTAATCAGCACGTCCTGCTTCAGCAAAAACATGAACTGCACAGGTTTTGTTTTTTTAAAAGAAGAAAATGTAAACAATGCATGGAGTGCAATGAGCATCTCTTGTCAAACGGCTGTCATTTCAACACACACAAGAGTAATTTTGTCATACAGCTGCGGTCCATTTGACAGTCGAATACATCATGATAACAGAGGGACATTGTTTTGTGAGTCCATATATTGAACTGTGCGTTAGGAGTGGCTACACGGAGGCCTCTGTGGTTGTGTTGGGGCTTTGGCTGGGGGCTGGACTGGATGGGCAAGAGTTCTCTGGACTCCCGGGAGTCCGCAGGGTTGATTTCCGCTTCCCGTTCCGCACCGTGAGCTCCTCCTTAGGCTTAAATGTCAGAGGGACAAAGCCATCTGCATCTGCCACAAGTACAACCCACAACGGTCCTGGAGAAAAACAAAAACAAAACGACAATTAGGACTTTTTGACTTAGTATGGTTTTCTAAATGTCAGTGTAGTTTAGAAACTGTAGTTTGTGCGACCTACATTTTGGTGGTCTCAGTTTAGGAAAGCCAGTCTTTGCTACAGCAGCAACAAAACACTATGCACATTAAATGGTAGTAAGCTGCTTTTGTTTAAGACCTTATAATCTGACTTAGGCTTTTAATCACTTCCAATTATAGCTCACGCACGCTATCGGAAGAACAATGCCACCACAAGCTGCCTGAAATTACAACTGACTGCAATAAATAAGGTTTCTTATAAAGTACAGAGCAATCTGAGGGGGATGCCTTCATGGTGAATAAAGCCAGCAAGAGCATACAGATCTTAACATTTAGTCAATGACTTGCAGTTGACCCCACTTGAGGACCAGAAGAAATTTCCTCAGAGTGATTTTAGTTAATTAACCCTTTACACCCTGTGTCACAACACGGTTAATCGCACATGAAAAACAACAGATGAGGCTTTTGCACAAAGGCAGCTTAGGTACTGCTTTACATTAAGGGAAATGCCACTTAAAATGCACAAACAACAGAAAACAAGTAGCAGAGGACACGTGCTATTTGCTATACTTTGTTACTGTTGACCTACTGATGCCAAATCCAATTTTGTGAACATACCATACATCATCTCCACGATGGTAAGGTTGAAGAGGTCTTGGAGCGCACGCAGACACAGTTTCCCGTCGCACAGCAGCACCGGCCTCCGCTCGTCAATAAAAACATTTTCTGACAACTGCTTCTGCGTGAGCACAAAGAAAGGAAATGTGATGGAAAGAGACATGCTCGTGGCTATTATTATGTTAAAAAATGCAATATTCTTATTTAACTTACTTAACTTATATAACTTATATATATATATATATATATATATATATATATATATATATATATAATAGGGTATCAAACATAACACGTAAAACTGTACCTGGCATGTGACATTGACATACGGGGGTTCGCTGGCATTAGGGTAGACACTTGGGGCCTTTTTGCCATTCTGAGTGTAATCTCTGATTTCTGTCAGGCACTGCTGCACTTCTGCAAAGCGTGTAAAAAGTCTTTCCATGTTGTGAACGAGCTGCTCCAGCGCGCGCTCCTTGGCCTTGCCGGGAGTCTTTTCAGGCATAGGCAGCTTCGGCTCTGTGTGCATCTTGTCAGATGGTTCGAAGCGAGGAGAACTGGCTCGGCTGGAATCTCTGCTGACCTGTCCGGCCACCGCCAGGCTGGCCATGCGGCTGACATGGTCCATGTCAAAGTTTTCCACTGTAACTGAAGAGGCACTGGACGGGGCTCTGTCTGATAAGTCCACAGAGCTGGTGATGGGGCTGTGCTCGCTGCTTCTCACCTCCTCGACCAATCTCCGCCTGTTCCCCGGTGAGCAAACTACCCCCCTTCCAGGCAGTATCAAGTCTTTTATCCCTGGGCGCTCTCTGTCATCCTTTGACAGGTGCTCTGAGTGCCTCCTAATCCCTGTGCAGAAATTAGAGGTGGACTCATGGCTCTGAGCAGAGGAGGATGGTATGATAGGAGACATAGGCGACTCTCCATCGTAGATCAACTCTTTGGCTATGAGATGAAGAATATATTTGTCAGTGTTAGCAGATGGGAGGAAGGCGGGGTCGTTGGACTTCTGGCGACCCACCATCAACAGTAAAATCTTATCGCTGAGGAAACAGACTCCTTTGGGTCTCTCGTTCTGCTGCAGAGAGATCTGCTGTATGTTTGGCATCGTGGAGGCTGTGATGCAGTACACAAGAACCATGTTGCATGTGTTTGATGCAACAGCAACTGTGGAACCACGGGGATCAAAAGCCACAATGTCTGGGACCAAAATCCCTGGAATGCTGACTTTACGAGTGGTGGTGACCTTTCGCTCATAGGTAACCAGAATGAGGTGCGAGGAGTCCTGCCCGGAGCCTGTTACAGTGTCCCTGCGACGCAAATGGATAAGGGGGCTGGGGTCAGAGCGACGGTGTCTCGCCAGAAGATGGGTAATATCAAGAGGACCTGAGCTAGGGATGTAGGACCTTTCCGATTCGAAGGATCTTCTCCTCGAATCCAGAAGGCTGTCATCATCTGACATGTGAGAGCCATGGCCGTGCAGGGCCTCTGTCTCTGCTGGTAAGTCGAACGCTATGCCAGAATTTAACCCACATAATTTATCCAGCGGCAGCTCCGTAGCCACAGCTACTTGAGCTTCCCCGGTGGCCTCAATGGCACAGATATAGCCTCCCACGTCAAAGATGGGACAGAAGGAACAGGCCACCAGACTCTTTTGGATGTCATTCCAGATGTAGGAGTGAAGGGCACTGCCTATAGCCACCACCAGGCGTGTGCCATCCTTAGTCCAGCATGCACAGTGGATGAGTCCACTACCTTTGATATCTGCTTTGATTCTTCTGTTGTCCACCCTGACAGAAAACAGCACAGAGGTGTCTCTCTTAGTCAGCACAGCAAGAATGTCCAGTTTAGGGTGCCAAACGCAGCCTTGTGAAAGCAAGGGGAAAGGCTCGCTCATCTCACAGGTCTGCGTGCACAGCAGCTTGTTCTGTTCAAGAGCACTGAGCTGCAGTTGCCACACGGTAACATGCTTCTTGTGCTGCACAGCCAGCAAGGCGGGAGAATCAGAGCAGCACAGGGGGCCCCAGAAGAGTCCGAAGACATGCTCAAACTGCCCGATGACATTTGTGTCGCCAAACTTCACGTCGCCGTTGATAAAGTAGAGAGATGTTAGGCAGACTTGCTTGCCATCTGTCCAAGCAATCCCATGCACAGGGTGGATGGCTTGGTGCAGTGTGTTGAGACCTGTCCTGAGCAGCTTTGCCTTACCAAGATCCATCCTGGCAGGTATGAAGAAGCTTATCCAAAGAGAAAAAGAAAACAAAAGAGTCACAGCGTTAACATTGATAATAGAGTCCTGTATGTCTTCTAAATGGGTCTTGACGACGAGTGGCTATTGCTACCTATGCAGATTAAGAATAGCAAAAGCCTCTCTTGTGTCTCCTTCCAAGTACATGCTTTAATCCCTCTGTGCCTGAGGCAGTGGTGACGAACACCTATAGCTGCTTACGCCTGATGACCTTAACAACACACAGGCCCTTTAGGACCTAAGGGTATTAACATTAGTATGTGTTGAATAAGAGTGTCTCATTAAAGTATTTGTCTTTTTAGACTCTGACATGATTACAAAAAGTACATTAAGTCTTCAAATACACGTCATCAGAGAAAGAAAACTGTAACAGACTTAAACTGTAAACACCATTTTAACACTGGAGCACATTAAACACAATCAGATTCTTCAGAAAACAGATTTACTGTGTGGATTGATTACTGCACATCAGCTTAAAACGCGTAGACACAAACCACGAAAAGGAGAAATGCTCATTAATTCAATTAATAAACATTGGAAATCACTAGCGAGATTAACTTGCTGCTTCCCTTTAAAAAATATATCGCGCAAACAGATAATTAAAGCTAGATTCGACACAAACATGAGTTTTAAAGCTCAGCATACCTTACAAAACTAAAAACACGTTCCAAGGAGCTCGTATAAAACAGTGAACATTAACTCTCATGTCAGCAAACTCACGTTTTACCGGTTAAAAATCGCCTCCAACGTTTCTTAGTAAATGACACGGAAGCAAAACTACTCGACAGTTTCGGTGCATTGTGGGAGACGTAGTTCACTTTTAACAAGCGCTCTAGTTTTATATAGCCCGAATTAATAAAAAACAATTGGCTTACTTAGAGGGACTTGATAAACTTAATAAAGACTATGACAAACCAGAAAATGAAAATTCAACTGACATTAGACACTCGAGCTTTATTTCACCTCCAGGGGTCTGCAGGGCTGAAGACGACGTACGTAGTGGGGTTGTAGATCTCTACGCTGCCTCCCTGCGAAGTGGAAAATATCTTGGCTGTCTCACGGTTGGCTGTAGCTACCGCGGGTGGGTGAATGCCTGGTTTCTGTCGCTAAAGCCCGACTTGTAGCTGCAAAAGGGTAGAACTGGCTCTAAGAAAAAAAAGCTTTGTCGGCTGTATGCTTTATAGCTAATATTTGAAGCAGCACAACCATGGGCGTGGAGGTCGAGACGATATCTCCCGGTGATGGTAAGCGGATTTATTCGCCTATGTGTGCTTTGATGAGGGTTGGTGGTGCTGGTGTTGTCGGGGCACGGTAGTTCCCCGGAATGCCATTCAGATATTTTTAAATATTTACTTTTTTTTTTGTCAAGATTAATATTAAGATGTGTGCGACGCGACTGAATATATCCAGTAGATATTTAGCAATTAACGGTAGTATGCTGCGGCTTTACCCTGTTTTGATTTTAGTTTAGTTTCTTCTTTTACAGTTTAAAATCACTGACGCCTGCACGGCATCTTTCTAGAACTCTCTATCCTGTGAAGTCAAACTCCGTCCGGTGTTTTAAAATTGAGCATTAGCACATAGGCACGTAGGGAAACATTTGAAGAGTTACTCATGTGTAAGCAGTCAGTCAGCTCAAGAGTGAAAGACACCAAATCTAGGGCTGGGTAAGGCAGACTACAGTGTCCTTATAGGCACTGCTAAATTAAAGTGCATCTGATAGCTAATTACTCTACTATTTCTATTACTATGTAGGAAAAAAAATGCCTGCAGGCTAAAGTTACAGCATGAGGATGACAGATGCATATCTCACTTTAGTATGTCCGAAAGTGTAAAGAGGGTGCAGCAGTACTGGCATCAGCACCCCACCAGACTGAACCTTGCACACACACTAACACTTGTTTTTTCTCTCTTTCATTAACAGGAAGAACATTTCCAAAGAAAGGCCAAACATGTGTTGTTCATTACATAGGTAACTTCCTTTCTCTTTCTTCTCTCTCCCCCCCCCCCCCCCCCTTTTTTTCATTCTCTGCATTTTTTTCTGTCTTGGAGTCCATAGGGGGAAATATGTGCACAACACACCAAGCTTTCAAAATACGCAAAATGCTCGTAACATTGTGTAACTGAGTGTTGGTTACACTTGCAAGTTGCCGACAGAACCAGAAAATACTGTTTTTTCTTTTGTTTTTGTTTTAGGGTGTGCTGACATGCACATATTCATTCAAATGGGCATGTTTTTCCTGTTTGTGTCTTGTCAGATTGCCAAGTTTTTAGGTGGGACAATAAGACGCTGAGACTTTTGGGAAATGAATTTGGGTTGCTCTATGGCCTCGGGTTAGCAGACCACACAACTAGGTCAGACAGAAAGTAAATAAACCTCGCTGGCATCTCGTCTGTTGACTGTCTGAGTATCACATGGTTATTATGTGGTTATAAATGCAATTGTACACACTCTGGCTATGGTCTGTGTAGTAAAGAGGGTTGGTTTCGAGTTTGTAAGTATTTATTTATTTTTATTGAACGTACACGTCCATGTAGTTCCATCTTGTAGCTTTGGGACTTCATTTTCATCATTTGAAATGGGTTAATGTGATTTTCCTAATCTATTGTAATACTGGCTGTATATCTTGATTGACCTATGCATAGTGTTTAACCTTATGTGAAAATTGCAGCTTTGTTTGACTAGTGTGTGTGTGTGTGTGTGTGTGTGTGTGTCATTAGAGACAAAACGATCCACAACAACTATGCCCTATACTGTACCTTATACTAGGATGTTGTGCTGTAAACTCTTCTGGGGAAAGTTGGATTTGCCTTTAAGCCTAATTTCAGGTATCCCATTTTTTTGGCTGCTGCCTTATTTCCATTGAGTCGCCTAGTGGATGGATCTGCATGTTTGATGCAACCCTTCCATATATCTGCTTCAGTCTGGCCCTGTAAGTAGACTAGCTGGTGATCCCTCGAGGCTGGGTTTGTGTCTGGAACTGGGGATCCTTCATATGTCAGGCGAATGTAATCTTAATTTATACGTCTCAAATTGTGAAGCTAGGCTCTTGAGATGTGCCACATAGCATTCTAGAGTAAGGGTTTGATTGACACTTGGTGTCTCTGCTCCCCTCTACTGTTGAATACGCAGTTATGAACATGGGTGGATGGATATATTGTTACAATATTGAAAGCCAAAAATTAATTAAAAATTTATTCATTTGCCTGGTCCTGTTGCACTGCTCTATGCGTGAAACTCGTAATCGGACACACTGGAGGCTGAGCGGCCAGTCTCATGTCCATGCCAAGAATGGTAGAATTTGCCCAGTTCTGGTCCCTTGTTTCATTCGAATCGTGCATCAGAGTTTTGGGATTTAAAGGTGTCTAAACTTTGGGTTCTGGTGAGGTTGTTGACGTTTAGGTAATGCATCAAAACCCAGGATTATATAAAGAGCTTCCCAATACTAGGACAAATAAAGTATTTCTAATCTTAAAGTAAGAATAATTTAGATCTGCAAATAATGCAGACCTTCTCTCGCTGTGAGCAAGAATTAAACATAGGGGATGAAAATGAGCACAATAGGTCCCCTTTAAGTTTTAAACTCCATCAAGACCGCACCACCTCTGCTGGATTGCACATATAAAAAAGCTTTTCCTTTTTCTGCTTTATTTCCTTTCTCCGTGTTGTTACCTGTTGCATTTTTTTATTTATAAGAGGGACAAATGTAAAGAATCCTGTCTGCAAAATCTACAAATGGTAAATCGACTGGGAATTACATGGTGCCTCTCTACTCAATTTGAGCACTCAAAGCACTTTCTATTACAAATCTCATCCTAATCACATATGCATCCATTGCTTTTATCCATACCTAACCACTTTACTACACATTCACGCTTCCATGAATGCATCAGGGGAAACTCAGAGTTCTGTATTTTGCCCAAGGATACTTTGACACTTGGACTGTAGGAGCTGGTGATGGACAGCCAGCTCTACCACTTGATCCATAGCCACCCCCAACAATTAGCATGGGTACTCTTCTTTTTGTTACATTCGTCACCTATTTCATTGAGGTACTGTACTCCCCATCTTTTGTTTGTCTTTTTGTTTCGATTTACGCTAACTTACTCATAAGATGCTTATACTTATTGGAATACAACTCAAAAATACATAGTTGAGCCAAACTGAGGCTTCAATAAAGGAACGCCCAAAGAGCTATAAATACAGTTTTGTATAAATGCAGGAAGTGCATTTGCAAAATATATTTAAGGGTAGAGCTGAACTTGGTGATGAACACATGAAATTGGCTAAGAATGTGGTTTATGTAGATAATCTGGGAGTATTTGTGTTGTAATCTGCAGAATTGATATAATGTGTTCCTCACATCAAGGTTTTTATGGACTCATAAACAAGTCTCCGATCCTATAGTGAGGGAGGAGGTTTTTTTTAATTCCTTGCTGAACTGTTATTATGTTAACCCAGTTAAATTTGATACATCGGTTCAACTAGTTTCAGGTAGTTATCAAGGGATTTGTAAGAAACTGAGGCAGGGAAGTTTTAAGATTATACTTCACAGTTTCAGTGCCCCAGAGGACAAGTGTTTTAATTAAAAGCTACACGACAAGATTAGCTGACACTCTGAAAAAAAGATAATGTTTGTAATACAGGTTGGTGTGGATTTGTAACATAAGTCAGCTGGCTCTCGGTGCAAAAACACAGACTGTACCCTCAACTCCACTCCACCCTCCCCTGGTGTTTTCCAGATAGCAAAGGCAAACAGTAAGAGTAAGGAGAGAGAGTGATTTCCCAATACATATTGGGATATGAAGCCACTCTGCTGGAGAGGCTTTCTCACGCATTCTCTTAATGCTGTGCAATTTTTGACTCTCACTTTCACCTCTGGGATTTTGAATATGCAGATGCACACATGCCAGAAGCACACAGACGCTCAGATATGCGAGCGACCTTCTTCTCACTCTGGTGAAAGTTGTAGCCACCCAAATTAGCCGAGTGGTCGTTGATGGCTCAGGCCTCCAATAATTTATCCTGTCTTGCATTCTTGTTTCTCTCATGGCTGACTGCAAGTCTGCTCACAGAGTGGCAGCTCTGTCAGCTGCAGTCCTGCAGTCTGAAGCTCATTTTGCTGCAAGAGGAAAATTAAAGCAGATCTGATGTCAGTCAACATGAGACAACAAAAGTAGCTCATGCGGTTTTAAGTTTGATGAAGTATGGCACTAAGCTACGAAGATGAATGGCATTGTAGCCTCTTTTGACATGAAGCTCGTGCTGCATGTGATGTCATTCCTAAATGTGGACATCATACCTTACCATGTTTGTCCTCCAGACTTTAGCATAAAACAGACAGAAACTGAGACCTCGCGGTTCTACGTGTTTGACCCAGAAATAGATCAAGCTGTGTGTCAGAAGATGCCAAAGTCTTCCTCCATGGGAGAGTGGTTGTTCATATAGTTGAGCAAACAATGGGAGGCTCCAAGATTAGTAGAAAGGCTTCTGCTGAAAATCATTGACTATTGGGTTGTCTGAGTGCTTCACAGGCTTTTTGCAACTTGTGTTATGAACATGGATCGAATATCTATGCAGCACCTACTTGGCAGGCAAGACTGGAGGAAAAGTGATATTCGAGCACATTATTATTTATCAAGTGAACTACTAGGCTCCACTAAAGATCTAGGACACTCCATATCTAGTTAGAAAAAAGCTCTTTTTGCACTTAATGATAGTATTAGAGTAACTTTTAAGTCATGGCTGAGGATTACTTTCAGGCTCCGGTGTCAACTTTACTCATATGCCCTATCCCAGTTGCTTGGCTATAGAAATGAAGAATGATGAAGACTCTTGTTATTAAGATGTCTGTGCCTGCAGGTGTGAAACACAGCAGACATGTAAGTCACATACTCAGATAGCTTTACACACATCTCATTTCATCCACATTTGAGCCAAGGGGCTTGCTGTGTTGGCAGCCATCCTAGACAGGGGCTAAGACAGGATAAGGTAAACAAAGTAAAAATAGCTCCACCCCTGTGTGGAATGGCTTTTTACAGCGATAGCTAGCCACTACCAAGTGTAAGCTTCTCACAAGGAGAGCCTAGGAGCCAACCTCAGAAGGGACAGGCTTGGCTGTATTTTTGCAAAGACCTCACCCATGCTCGGCTGTACAAATAGTGATAATAGAGCAGTGATACGAGTGTGGTTTAGTTAGCAGTTTGGGATTTTGCTATGGCTATCTCTGTGATCTTCAGGAAACAGATTATTATAGAATATTAACACAGGGTCCAATGTGTTGCAATTCATAGTCCACGGCCTGGTCCTCGTTTAGCCTGGTCCCATGCTGGCCACCCCTGGTGAAGGGTGTGGTCTGGCAGGGGCAGACACCTAGCTGCCTGTGTGAAATGAGCTATCTGTGTCCAGACTGGAGCCCGACTGATATATTGATGATATTTTGAGGATGTGTATTGATTGAGCCTCTGCCTTGTTTTTGTAAATTTTCACTTTACAACGGAGGGCGGGGGGCCAGCACCAGAGGCCGGCCCACTTTCCATTGGGATGGCCCTCCCGGCCAGGAAGGACACACTGAGCATGAGTGTGTTTGTTGTGTCTGCGTTCTGTTGTGTCACAGTCCATCGATTTTTTACACATCAGCCGTAAAAACACGGTGGGGTATTGTCGTCACCCCACTGGGTGGGTGGGCGGCGTGAACACAGAAGTTTGTCAATGCGATAACTTGAGAACGACTCAATGGAGGAGCATCGGTGCATCTAATAAAAATTTCAGGGCTGGTTGAACCTCGACCTCAGGGCCAAGGTCAGAGGTTAAGTTTTCTTAAAATCTTGTGACTGGGATAACTCCAGAATGAAGCTGTGGCGGGGCGTGGTTCGTGGCACGGCTGTGGGGGAGGCTGACACACCTGAGCTCGATCAGCTCATCACGCCTCCCCTATATTAAACGTGCCGGGACCTGAGGTTGGGGTTTGTTGTTGTTGTTGTGTGTGGCTGTCAGCTAAGCTCCGGCTGTGTCTAAGAAGCGACATCCGGAATAAAGAAGTGTGTAAAGAGTGAAATATGTGGTTCGGTCTATCATTCCTGTCACAGAGGAATTGCAGGATTTTGATACGGTGGTTGCATCTACTATAAATATCAGACGACTTCAAATCTCAGTGACCTCTAGGTCAGAGGTCAAGTTTTCTGAAAATCTTGTGAATGTGATGAGTTGAGAAAAAGGTGACGTACGATTTTGAAATTGATACTATTTATACACTACCAAACAAATTGATACCCACTAGGAAGCTGAGGGGTAGCACTGGCAGCCACCAGTATTTTTTTTTTCCATCTTTGAGTTTGGAGTGAACTGAAACCAGTTACAACAGATGCAGGGCAATGAATTGGGGTTCATCCTGAACGCTCTATCACATGGCTGAGATAGACAGGTAATCTCTGATTAATCTAACAAACAGGTTTGTCATATGTGGGGGGAAACCGAAGCACACAGAGGAAACCCACATAGGCTTAGGGAGGACATGCAAACTGCACAGAGACAGCCCCAACCTGCAGGAGTATGCACTGCTGTAAAAATGCATTTCAGTTTAGCTGAAATGCATTTTCTGTGTCAGGGTTTTTCTTCAGTGTGCAGCCAACTGCTGCTAGAAACTCAAACGACTTTTCTGCAAGAAGGTTTTGTGTTTCTGCTACTCGAATGCCCTGCAGCAGGTGGTATTCACCAGGGGGTGTGAACCTGATGACTCCGCAGCTGGACCTGGCCCAGCCCGCTCATATCTGGGCTACTGGACTTCTTGGAAATGATGGACCTTCTAAGTTTAGTGGGGGAATGAAAGTGGAGAAGGAGTACAGTACCAACTTTCATATGACTGGATGAGCAAGACACTGTAACTAAACTTCAGCTAACACCAGCTTTAAATGCCAAGTATTCACACTATGACATAGAGATAAAATAATGTACCAGAACAACCTCCAAAGTGATAGCGGATCATTATTATTATTTTTTTATTATTTAATTTATTTATGTAAAAACGAAACCTTTTAATCTGTATTTCTAGAGGATGGAGGACAAAATATTATTATTATTAAAATCTTATTATATTAAATATGTTAATTACTTGAAATAAAACACATTATTATATTGGTTGGTAATGCACAGCATTGCATTATATTGTATAATCTCTGAATCTCCAATCTCAGTTATTTGAACTTTGTTTGCAGTTACAAGTTTCCTGTTCCACAACAATAGATTGTGCAGAGAAAATAACAAACACCATTAAGTTGCTCCTGTTGCTTTTTTCTGGCCGCCAACGGTTCCCAAAGTTCACGACTTTTCAGAGTAAAAGAACAGGGATTGAGATTGTGGCTAATGAAATGATTTAGTGTTTTCATGCCTTTAGTAGTTTAACCGCCACAGCAACAACAGCCCTGTCATGCCTGAATGGTCAGTCATTGTTCTGAAGGAGCTGAGTCCCGCTTTGCCTTTGTTACCCCTTTCTCTCGCTGTGGTCTACATACAGTTAAGCAATGGCCTAGTTAACTTTAAAAATAATCCACTAAACCAGGCCAGTTCTTCCTGATTCACATTTCCTCTGTTCATTTGAGAAGTTGAAACAGACCCAAGAAGTCCCACCAGAAAAATTCCTGGTTATTGCAGCAGCTAACTATGCCCATGCACTTTTGATTTTTGAGTTTATTTTGCCTCTAAATTTTGTTTTCATATGCTTTTTTGGCAGGTATGTTGCAGAACGGGAAAAAGTTCGACTCCTCGCGAGACAGGAACAAGCCCTTCAAGTTCAAGATTGGACATAGCGAGGTCATTAAAGGCTGGGAAGAAGGAGTAGCACAGGTAAGAGAGGAAGGTTGAGGCCCTGCTTGTTTTGTCTTTTAGTATTAAGCAGTACTTTATGCATTCCATGTTCTAAGTACATATTGAACTTCATTTATTCATTTATACTGCCAGGTTTTAATTGATCATACCTAACAGTTAGTTGCAATTCTGAAGGTGCTCTCATACAGTGAACAGGTGCACCACTGCAGTTGTTTGTTTTTTAAATTGTGCTTAGATGCACTGCAGTGGTCAGCAACAATGAGAGGGAGGCTGTAAAACAGATTCTACTGTAGCTATTGGAGTTCAGATCGGTTCAGCTGTAACACATTCCTTCCTTCAGCTCTTGTATGATAATGGCAGCCACAGAAAATACACAGTTACAGAGTTTTCAGTTAGAGAAAACAGATGAATGAGGACAAATGGAGTCACAGCATCAACAGCAACAGCAGTCTGACATTACTTATTTTCTGCAGTTGTGTATGTAATGCTGAGTAGCTGACTTGATTGCTGTCCGCTTGAAAGTGGTCTTTTACAGCTGCAGTGAGTAGAAACCAAGATCTGTTATGAAAGGAGAATAAACTATGCAGTTTCTCATATTTTACTTGTGGTCGGGCCTCTTGGTAAAGTACGCAAACAAAAGCCCTGAGTTCCGAATATCTGCTTGTGTTTCAGGTTCCTGGTATTATGTTTGCCTGCCAACTGTCACACTGTTATTGTTTACAGGGACACTTGAATAGGGTATTAATTTACAAGTCAAAAAGTGTTTTGTGTTCTGTGACAAGGGACTTTTCGGGCGTAGGCGTAAAGTACAAGAAAATGCACATAAATACTCAGTGTGTTCTGCTGTCCCCTCGCCTCTCCTCTCCTGTGCTGCAGATGAGCCTGGGCCAGAGGGCTAAAATCACCTGTACACCGGATATGGCTTATGGAACAACAGGCCACCCCGGAGTTATCCCACCAAACGCAACCCTTATTTTTGATGTGGAGCTGCTTAAGCTGGAGTGACGCATGGGGTAGAAGGCAAAGGCAGAAGGCTAATGGGGCTGCATTCACCATAACCCACAACCGGGAGACTATACCCGACTGTTGCCTCTCACAGCCACCCGCTCTTATGTTTCTCTGTTTTCACAGCCTTCGTCTTTTTCTTCAGTTAGGTATTTAAACGCATCTTCTGCTTCGTTGCCATCGTTTTGAGCTAGATGCTGCAAGAAAATGTTCATGTCGTACAAGACTCTTATACACACACACACACGTTTTGGTTTGTTTGTTACACATGCTTGTTTTGTTGAACTTCATTTAATGTTGTAAATTTTGTTGATCCCTGTTCTCTTTGAAAAGCCGTACTACATTGCAATCAAAACATATATTGCCTTACAGTTTGAACAGCGGAGTTGAGGGTACATAGGTTAAAAGTACAATGTCTGCTCTGTATATTTACTGGGCATTATATACCACTGTCTGCATCGCCACTTTGAAAAAAGGCTTGTCCTGCTGAATGCTCTGAATGATGTTGCTGTGTTTGGTATATTTTATAATCCTTGTGAACATGCAAGTGTAACCTATAAAATCAAACCCAATCAATACTGTACAGAAGTCTTTAAGAGCCATTGCTACTATGACAGTTTATTGACCAACTCTTGAATAAAGTGGCATGCACTATGTTAAAAAGTCTGTGTCCTTTGTGTGATTTGTGAGTGACTGATTGCTACCTCCAGAGGCATCTGTTTACCAGTTCACATATTGTGTTCAATTTTTATGAAACCATAATCAAATTTTTTGTAAAATAAGTAAACCATGCATTTAATCACATCTGGAATCTCGCCTTCAGACGACAAGATGTGGAGGACTTCATCACTTCAAGAAACACATGTAAACTAATACTTATTCCATTTAAGGATAAAATTTCTTTGCAAGAAAAAGGTCCTTGGTGTGCCAAGAAATCTGTATACAGGGGAGAAGGCCTTTAAAACCTGTATTTAATGGTCATCAGGCCAGAAATTAAGATGAATACAGATGTTTCAACTTCCTGGGACCAGTTTTGGGAGGGTCTTTTTCTGTCCCAGCATGACTGCCGCAATGCACAAACCAAGATCCATAAAGGTGTGGTTAGTTAAGTATGTTGTGGGAGAATTCAGCCCCATCTAGCATTTTTCGGATGAACTAATATGGAGATACATCACAACCTGATTTGTCCATGTATTTTATCTCAGTTTCAAAACGTGATATGTTGTTACCATTTTTATTTAACTATGGGTTTGAATTATATGCAGTCATTGCACGTCTGTTTTTATCACCTTGAATTTTCCGACATCAATAGCTGAATAACCCAATAAAGCAAATTAAATATACACATACACTAACAACTGTTTGTGTCGCTCATCTCTACGACAGTCAAATATCTTTGCTGTAACATGTGTTTCCGGTGTAATAGGTCAAAGGGTACTGTAGTTGATTCTCGCAACCGATTGGCTAACTGTCTCTGTTGTCAAACTCCATTGGCTACAGGCACACACGCCTGTCATCAGTCTGAACAAGAAAACAAACGACAAGGTCAGAATTCTGTTGTAATATCTCTGAAAATACTCACTGTTAAACACGCGAGGCACCAATATGCCTCATGTTGTATACCACTGTTTTGCTTTTACGTTTACGCCATTGCAAACGAGTGCAGCTCGGTAGCGTTTTACGGCTAGCTGACTTAGCTTAGCAACGTGTCTAGTCTTTTGTTTTTTTTTTGCATATTGCTCTCATATAAGTCTGTAGTTTTATTCCACCACAGCGACACAAACAGCGCGTGGTTTTGTAATTTGATAAAGTGAGATGTAGTCATGTATTTATTCAGTTTGTTTCTTTACCACTATGCTAATAACTAGTTAGCATCTTCTCTTTTAATTTATCATCTGCAAGTTAAAATACGCCACGAAAGAGCAGGTGTCCACCGCCTGTTACTTAACTTGATTTAGTCACATTGAAATGCATTTTAAAGGTCAACAAACCATAAAAATTTGATGTGCAGAATATTCAGTCAAATCTGATTCAATCTGCATAAAAGTTTGCAAACTTTGCACACATAAGATTTTAAAAGCTTCTCCTCTGGTAGGTATGCTTCTACCAATAACTTTCAATCTAAAATATAAATGATCTTATAAATTACATTTTAGAACTGAGTGCCATATCTCTGTCTTGTAAATGTCTCTGCTGGTACCCAGGACCAAACCTAGCCGTGACCACAATACCTCGGTCTGCCCTGCAACCGTCCAACACGGCCCATCTCTGTAAACTTAACCACATCACTGCAGACTACCTAACCTGCACTTACAATCTGCTATAAAGTTTGAGTACATGGATTTATTATCATTTAATTTGCTTTCAAAAACACTTTAGGATATGAAACAGGCAACTCTAGCAATGCATGCAAAATATCTTCCAAAGTAAATGAGAACATTGCATGTAAGCTTTACATTTCTAGTTTATCAAGTGACACTTGCTGCTGTGTTTTGTATTAAACTGTCAAACAGATTTAATTAGTCATTAACTGGAAATTGCCAGATTGTTCCAACTTACTACAACTGCTGATTTGAGCAGCTTTTTCTCTTCTGCCTCCAGGTTTTTCCATGTGTGAGTGATTAAGCCAACAGTAAGCATGCTGACCGCACAGAGGGCATGTGCAGCGATGGCTGCCCGGCACCTGGTTAGAACTTCAGTCTCCTCATCCCTCACACACTGCTCTCTGATCCATACTTCAGTACCCTGTCAGGACCGTGCTGAGCTGCATTCTGAATGGGCCAGTCTGGCTAAGAAACAGCTGAAGGGGAAGAATCCAGAAGATCTGATCTGGCACACTCCTGAGGGGATTAACATCAAGCCCGTGTACACCAAAACAGACTCAAAAGATGTTGCTGATGAACTGCCAGGAGTGTTTCCTTACACTAGAGGGCCCTATCCCACCATGTACACATACAGACCTTGGACTATCAGGCAGTATGCTGGATTCAGCACTGTTGAGGAGAGCAATAAGTTCTATAAAGACAACATAAAGGGTAGGTTTTGTTGTGGTCTACGTTTTTCACATTTCTGCCAAGCTTGCATTGAAATAATTATTACGCTACTCTTTGACCCTCTCGTTTCAGCTGGTCAGCAGGGTCTTTCTGTGGCCTTTGACCTCCCAACACACCGTGGTTATGACTCGGACAACCCCAGGGTCCACGGAGATGTGGGCATGGCTGGAGTGGCTATAGATACAGTTGAGGACATGAAGTTGCTCTTTGATGGAATCCCATTGGAGAAGATGTCTGTTTCAATGACTATGAATGGAGCAGTTATCCCTGTGTTGGCAATGTTTATTGTCACCGGAGAGGAGCAGGGCGTTCCAAAAGAGAAACTAACTGGCACGATTCAAAATGATATTTTGAAGGAATTTATGGTGCGCAACACCTATATTTTCCCCCCGGAACCTTCCATGCACGCCATTGCAGACATCTTTGCATATACCTCTAAGGTATGTAATAGCACAGGTTTAATGAAACCTTTTTTCCGGTGCTGTTGAACACAGTGTAACTGATTTACTACCACGGTCATGTTCACAGCACATGCCTAAGTTCAACTCCATATCCATCAGTGGCTACCATCTTCAGGAGGCCGGTGCCGATGCCATCTTGGAAGTAGCCTACACCATTGCTAATGGCCTGGAGTACTGCCGCACTGGACTGAAAGCAGGGTTAACCATAGATGAATTTGCTCCAAGGTAAAAGTTGACAAAGTGTTTTAATAATAATGTTATTTAATAATAGTTTATATTTCTGAGAAATCTATGATATAACACGTCACAAATGCCTTCAGGATTGCTGCCAGTGATGGTCACAATATCAACAAATGACAGTTGTGATGTTGGTGAATGAATAAGACGCTCAGTAAATGTCAAAACTTACATTAATATTAATGCACAATGACAGTGATGATGCAGATTTAACCAGTAAACAAATGTTTTTATATCAAACCATTAAATTACTGTGAATCATCATTAAGGTAAAGCCAATTAACCATAAATCTTTAACTATTATCGAAAACAAACATGCAGGTATTGCATGCTCATCATTTCTGCCGCAATTTACCACAAAAAGAAGGGAAAAAAACAAATCAAGTTTTTCTTGGAATTGCACAAATTACACGTTTTTTTTGCTAATATGAGTTCAGTCATGCTAAAAAATAACTACATCACATTCATTTGACAATATTAACAGAGGTGCTACAAAGTTATTTTTGTAAATTAAATGAGATAAAAAGTAAATAAAAGGTAGGTATTCCTCTATATTTAATACATTTTCAAATATATAGATTCAGTCACAGGGGTGCCAATGATTGGAACCTTATTTTTTGTAAAAGCTGTTTAAACATTTCACATCTGGAGTCTGGTGGTCTTTATATTTAAGGTTGTGGTGTCATTATGCCAGTATTGAAACAGCTCCAGTGAGCCTCCAGATAAGTTTGTTAGGTTACAAGACATGTTTAGAAAAGGCTTAAAATATTTAAACTAAATAATTCCACTGAGAGGAATCCATCTACTACTGGTGCAGGTTACCAGTCAATTGCTGCTCCAGCAAATTAAACCCAGGATCGAACCAATATATTAGCTTGTCTAAATGTGTCCATTTAGCAAAGGTGGAAAGTAACGAATTACATTTACTTGCGTTACTGTAATTGAGTAGTTTTTTGTGTATTTGTACTTTTTAAAGTCATTTTTCAAGTCGGTAATTTTACTTTTACTTACCGTATTTCCCGGACTACAGAGCGCACCTGAATATTAGCCGCACAAGCTAAAATCAGGGGAAAATCCTGTTTTGTACATACATTAGCCGCACCTGACTAAAAGCCGCAGGTGTTTCAATGTTGACTTATCATATGTAAGAGAATTGTCAAAAAAAGAACAAAGCGAATTGTCAGGAAAGAGATGGCTGTTTGGAGACATCACTTTTATTAATATTTTGAAAAACAAGTTATGGGTACATATTTGCACATGTACTGTGCTTCATAAATGAGTAACAAATGTAGTACATAACAATAACCTACAGCACACCAGAAAAATAGATTTGGACTACCTTTTAGGCTCAGGTGCAGTGACACGGCTTTAACAAGAAGAAAAGTCAGTCACTCACCATCATCTTTCTCTTCTTCCTGCGCACTAAAACCACCAAAGTCCTCTTCTCCAGTGTCGGAAACGAACAGGCTCAGGATGGCTTCGTCATCCACTCTCCGCTTCTCTCCTTCGTTGTCACTTTCAAAACGAGTCGAACACCCTCAGAAGGGCCGTGGCGGTGTCCTCCTCTCCATCATGCAGCAGTCCAGCCCTTCGAAATCCGTTGGTGATCGTGGATGTTTTCACACTTTTCCACGCTGTCAGAATCCACCGGTGGAGTTGGGCATAACTTGCTTTTCGCAAGTTTATCGCCGCTCATCATCCAGCTGAACGCGTAGCGCTACTTTGAAGTTTGTTTTTCGCGCTACTTCGTACGGCATTACGTTGCCTGGCGGATGGACATGTGACCAACATACCACTCTTGAACCCCGATCCTTCCGCCAGGCAACGTAGTGCCGTACAACAGCGGAACAAACAAAACAAATCCGCTCATGGACAATCCATAGAAAAGCCGCACCTGACTAAAAGCCGCAGGGTTCAAAGCTTGTGCAAAAAGTAGCGGCTTATAGTCCGAGAATTACGGTAAGTATATTTTTTAAAAAGTATTGTACTTCGCTACATTTTCAATCACACCTGTTACTGAGTAAATTAAAAGAACAAACAAAAAAAACCTCCAACATTGTGCTTCGGAAATACTGCAGGGAATGATGGGTAGTAGAACAAATTGGCATTGGGTCACGATAAAGATGGAGTCTGACATTGGTGGTACGGATCCAGCGAAAAAAGAAACCCCGTCGAATTCTGCTGACTCTGAACTCGAAGAAACCGATCTGAACCCCTGGCTATATTTAAGGGACCATTTCGGCTTCAAGTGCAAGAAAGGCAACAGCTTTATTATGCAGTGTAAGCTGTGTTTGCCCAGAGAGACAGAGTTAGCAGCTTTTAGAAATTCCACATCAAACCTGCGCAAGCATGTAGAGGTAAGTTAAATGAAACTTGTACATTTATTTTAGCAAAAAGGCTGTGCTCAAGTTAATCACATTAAGTTAAGACATAAGCTGTTATTGGGCACGTTGTTGTCCACGCAACTTAAATTTTTTTTTACTCGATTGGTAAATTGCCAAAAGAAAATGTGTTTACTTACAATTTTCCTGTTTGTTAATAATAATAATTTATTTTAAAAAAAATAGTTAAATTAGACAGAAGCGGCTACTTTCTTACTTAACCCACATATGTTCACACGTGTGCAGAGGTGTTTTTTTCTGTTCTCAATAGGGGTGCAACGATACTCGTATCGATATTGAACCGTTCGATACAGTGCTTTCGGTTCGGTAAGCATATGTATGAACAATACAACATTTGTAATTTATTTTATCAACTTTCCTTCTGACGATGCTGTCTGTGTTGAGCGCTCAGTGAATCTGCGTTCGACTACTCTGCCTAGGCTGCACTGTCGAGCGCAGATCCACTGAGCGCTCAACACAGACAGCATCTTCAGAAGGAAGAGCGCAGGGCAAGCTAGCGAGACTGAAGTTAAGCTCTCCTTGCAACATGGCAAACTGAACCTCCCCCACCCTCATTCAGATCTGGCGTTTGGAATTATTTTGGTTTTCATGTGACGTATGACCCTGAAGGTAAGCGCGTCATGGACTAAAGTAAAACAGTATGTTGGATGTGCCATGCAATGCTCAATTACATGGGTGGGAACTAGTGTGTTAGCGCAGTTAGCTCATTAACGTGTTGGCCGTCTAGCCCCATGCAGGGGTAGCTCTTTAAGGGAGATTTGCCGTGTTGTGGCGTTAACGTCATTTCAACGAGATTAACGCTGACAGCACTAGTGGGAACACAACGAATATGACTGCACATTTATGCCGACATCATCCTAGTGCAAAGACAAGTGGAAGCAGACAAAAACAACAAGCATGCATGCTACAAACTTTACCCGAGTCATTTAGACAGCCGTTAGCACATGATTCTCCTTATGGGGACCTGATATGTTTAATATTGTGGCGAGCTCAGACAAGGAGGAGACGGAGGTGTCGTTTGGTCTTGCTTCCCGTGAGCTAGCCAGGGAGCACAGCCGTTTATTGACATCTGCAGAAGAACACTGCCGCTAGCTAACTGCTCAGTGCGGCAACCGCACAGCAACAACAACACACAGAGCGCCCTCTGACCCCGGAAGGACACACCGTCGCAGCGAGAAGGCGTCACCCGTCACTATGGCAACATAAACAAAACATAACTGTACAAACAGAACCCCGAACAGCCCTGACCCGCTACATAGCCCCCACCTAAGGGGTCAGTCGTCCCCGACGACCCCATTGCCCCACACAAAGTCCTGCAAATGTCCAGGTGCCTTCTTTTGGCGCACCGGCCGGTCACGACCGGCGGGGGAAAAGTCACTCGGGTCAGAACATGGGGTGCCACCATCATCCCACTTCTGACACCAATGTGGCGAGCTCAGACAAGGAGGAGACGGAGGTGTCGTTTGGTCTTGCTTCCCGTGAGCTAGCCAGGGAGCACAGCCGTTTATTGACATCTGCAGAAGAACACTGCCGCTAGCTAACTGCTCAGCGCGGCAACAGCACAGCAACAACAACAACAACACCACACAGGGCGCCCTCTGACCCCGGAAGGACACACCGTCGCAGCGAGAGGGCGTCACCCGTCACTATGGCAATATAAACAAAACATAACTGTACAAACAGAACCCCGAACAGCCCTGACCCGCTACATAGCCCCCACCTAAGGGGTCAGTCGTCCCCGACGACCCCATTACCCCACACAAAGTCATGCAAATGTCCAGGTGCCTTCTTTTGGCGCACCGGCCGGTCACGGTCACTTGGGTCAGAACATGGGGTGCCACCATCATCCCACTTCTGACACCAATGTGGCGAGCTCAGACAAGGAGGAGACGGAGGTATCGTTTGGTCTTGCTTCCCGTGAGCTAGCCAGGGAGCACAGCCGTTTATTGACATCTGCAGAAGAACACTGCCGCTAGCTAACTGCTCAGCGCGGCAACCTCACAGCAACAACAACACACAGAGCGCCCTCTGACCCCGGAAGGACACACCGTCGCAGCGAGAAGGCGTCACCCGTCACTATGGCAACATAAACAAAACATAACTGTACAAACAGAACCCCGAACAGCCCTGACCCGCTACAATATGCTGCCGAGAATATAGCCCAGAAGAAGCGTATAGTATAGCTTTTATTTTGGAAAGAGCAATTTCTCTGTAATAAACTCTCTTTTCCAAAGATGAGTGATTCCTCAATCAGATACAGGTGTTACCGCGCCAGATCCGCGGCCCCGAACCGTAGTAAGGAAACCTCTGGCAGTTACTTGAAGGTTCCGTAACTGACTCGTAGCCGGAAACAGCTTACTATACAGGTCAACTCCGCTAGCAAAAAGATCGAAGGAGGCGTAGGAAACTGCTTCACCGAACTTTATTTCTTCTCTAAGGCACGAACACCGCGTACAGTGGGCTGAAACAGTTTACTCACACCGGGCATCGCCGACACAACTCTGGCTGTCGAGGGAGTTATTATATTCTTTTTATTTATTTTCTTTTCGTCTCTTCTGTAGCTAACCGTTACTTTTTCCCCTTCTCCGCTCTCTCTCTTCACACACACCAGGCAGTCCCGCTACACACATCCCGAATACATTTCCCATCAGGCTTCATCCTTAAAGGGGCATGCCTGTAACACAGGGCTTGCAAAATCGCTAGCCCGACGTCCCGGGGCTAGCGCCCTCCACACAGGGCGCCCTCTGACCCCGGAAGGACACACCGTCGCAGCGAGAGGGCGTCACCCGTCACTATGGCAACATAAACAAAACATAACTGTACAAACAGAACCCCGAACAGCCCTGACCCGCTACAATATGCTGCTGAGAATATAGCCCAGAAGAAGCGTATAGTATAGCTTTTATTTTGGAAAGAGCCATTTCTCTGTAATAAACTCTCTTTTCCAAAGATGAGTGATTCCTCAATCAGATACAGGGTTTGCAAAATCGCTAGCCCGACGTCCCGGGGCTAGCGATTTTTCCAGTCGGGCTACCAAAATCTATCTCTGCCCTGCCCGTTGGGCTATTGTAGGAAGGAAAAATATATGTCAATGCTTTTGCATTCTTTCAGAAATGTAGCTGGGTAATTATGTCATTGGCATCGGTGAGCCACTGTCAATATGTGACATATTGAAATCGCGTTTGAATTTGCGCTTGTTTTTTGCTTTCACTTTGCAATCGAGCGAACTGTGTATAGAGAGCGACAGTACTGATTGGTGAGTGATGATAATTTGTGCACCAATTCCTCTGACGTCGTCATCATATGAGAGGTTGATCGCACAGAGAATCGCTGACCGTTATGTGTGTGTGTGTGCGTGTGTAAAAGCAGCAGGATATATATTTTAGTTCTGCTGAGGCAAATAAGACAGGTCAGGGTGAAGAAGTGACAGCCAAAGAAAAGCTCACCACAAAACGGAAAAGTTTATATATATAAAAAGAGTTTTGCTCTGAACTGTATTTTATTTCTTGAGAAGACTAATCACTGTAGGGAACCTAATTCCTATTAAGAAGCCTATCTTTTCCATTTTTTGACACAAATCTGGGGTTGGAGGCATTTGATGAACTTGCAATGAATGACCCAAATATGTGATGAAAAACCTTTCCATGTCTTTCCTGTAATTGCTGCTTAGCAGCTGACGTGCACACTGATGCCAGGATATTTGCAGTGTGCCAAAATCAATTGAAATAGTAGCTTCGCCAATTTATTGCCGGGGCTGTGCTTTTCATAAATGTCAGACTGAGACAGATCAGGCAGTTGAATTAGGTTGGATATAAAATTGTAATTATTCAGATCGTTATTATTTGGCGCGGTCTGCAGTTGATTTTGGATGATGTACCCTCTTGATTTGGAAAGTGCTGGTTAAGGATAGCAAATAACAGGAAGGGAAGAAAGGTTATATCCCAAACAACGATCTGATTGATCTGATTTTTAGCTAACTTGTACCACATACCAGTGGTGTATGTGACAGTTATTATATGGCTGCTTAGTGACATTTATATAATCCATAATAAAGCACCAAGGCCAAGCTCTTTTTCTGTATAGAAAACACTAAATTCTATGCTGGTGTGTCACTTGTAATTTTTAACAAACCTCTCTTTTGACATTTTTGTGTTTTTCTTTTCAGGCTGTCGTTCTTCTGGGGCATCGGGATGAATTTCTACATGGAAATTGCCAAGCTGAGGGCAGCCAGGAGGTTATGGGCTACGCTCATTAAAGACAATTTCCAGCCCAAGAATGCCAAGTCTCTCCTCCTGCGCACACACTGCCAGACCTCAGGCTGGTCTCTCACTGAACAAGTAAGTATGAATTGTTTTATTGAATGCTCTCACAGTACGAGGAGATAATTGGCCAACTTTGAGATCCCGAATTGTTAGATTTCGAAATCTGCAAATAAAGACAGAAATGTAAAAATGAAAATTGTAAATGAATTAATCAGTATTAATGTGCCATGTGACCGCTCTCAGGATCCATACAACAATGTGATCCGCACGGTGATTGAAGCCATGGCCGCTGTGTTTGGGGGGACCCAGTCGCTGCACACCAACTCTTTCGATGAAGCTCTGGGCTTGCCCACCGTGAAAAGCGCTCGCATCGCCAGGAACACTCAGATCATCATCCAGGAGGAGTCGGGCATCCCCAAAGTTGCAGATCCTTGGGGAGGCTCGCACATGATGGAGGCTCTCACAGATGATGTCTATAACACTGCTTTGAAGGTTGGTCGCAGGGCCAAAGGCAGTAACCAGAGCGGTGAATTAATTATTGTTAACCATTAACCATTTTTGACCTGAATCTTGTATTGTGCAGGCTTTATTTCTCCTTTGCTCCAAGTGCTCTTGCTGTAGCTTTAGAACAGCAACCCATAATCATAAAGAGATTCTTTTATAGCTGGTCTTTTGCTTTTTATAGTTTATTAAAGACATCGAAGAGATGGGAGGCATGGCCAAAGCGGTAGCCGAGGGAATTCCAAAGCTCCGTATTGAGGAATGTGCTGCTCGTAGACAGGCCCGCATTGACTCAGGTACTGCATAAAGGTGACTTCTTTATAAGGCCTTAAAGCCTCTCTTTCTTTAACCTCCCTCCTGACTTTAATTACTTAAAGCAGTCCTAACATTTAACCTGCCCTCTGCCTGTGCTGCAGTGAAACGGAGAATTTACATCTCAATTCAAAGAGAAAAAAAGGGATGTTGTTTCAATGTGAATACAGAAAGAAGTGGTTAGCAAATCTCTAAAACCCATATTTTATTCACAATAGAACATAGAAAACATCAAATGTTTCAACTGAGTTTATGTTTTATAAAGAGTATTAGCTCATTTTAAAACATGCGTGAAAAAAAGTTGGGACGGTGGCAACGAAAGGCTGGAAAAGTGTCATTTTGTAACTATCTAGGTTAACTGGCAACATGCCACTAACATGATCGGGTATAAAAAGAGCATCTTAGACAGGCAGATGTTCATCAATCTCCCAAAACTGATTAGATATTTTTAGAATAATTACATGATCTGCAGAACGTAATATCATCAAATGATTCTGAGAATCTGGAGAAATATCTGTGCGATAGGGACAGGATGAAAATCAAGTCTGTGTGCCTGTGACACAAAACAGACACGATTCAGTCACTCGGAAATCAGTGCAGCACTTGCAGAAATCACTGTCTCTGAAGTCAAAGGAGCTTGCAAAGAAAAGCGTCTGGACTTCTTTAACCCTGGAGAAACCATGGGGTCGGATCTGACCCCATGGTTTCTCCAGGGTTAAGTTGCTTGAAGACGTTTCACCTCTCATCCGAGAAGCTTCTTCAGTTCTAAGGTCAAATGGTGGGGAGTCCCAGATTTAAACCTAGCCACCATCTGACCTTAGAACTGAAGAAGCTTCTCGGATGAGAGGTGAAACGTCTTCAAGCAACTTAAAGAAGTCCAGACGCTTTTCTTTGCAAGCTCCTTTGACTACGATGACCTGGATGACTGAGAACCTTCACAGATACACTGTCTCTGAATATTCTGAGCCACAGTGAGGGAAAATGGAAAACTGGTGTGTGATTGAATGAACTGACGTTTGAACTTCTTTTTGGAAAACACTGAGGCTGTGTCCTCTGTAATAAAAAGGAGAGGGACTATTTATTGGCAACTTGAAGATCTGAAAAGACGCTGTGAGTGCTGAAAGGTATAAAACAGGTTTTAGAGCTGCATCCAGATGTATTTCTTTTTCAGGGAAGGCCTTTCATATTTCAGCAAGATGATGCCAAACGGCATACACTGTCTTTCACAAATGTGTGACTTCGTGCTAAATTCATCAGTTGAAAACATTTGAAATATCATGAAACTAAAAAAATACAAGAAAGCAGACCCAGGACTGTTGAGCAGCTAGAATCCTCCATCAGACATAAACAGGACAACGGTTCTCTCCAGCTGCTCGTCTCCTCCGTTTACAGACTGTCGTTAAAAGAAGAGCTGATGCTGCGCAGCAGTAAACATGGCCGTGTCCCAACTTTTTAGAGATGTGTTGCTGCCATGACATTCGAAATGAGCTAATATTTTCATTAAACGCTGCAGTGTCGCAGTTTACATGTACTTGAAGTTGTATATTTAAAAGGATAACCTTTCTCACCAGATCATAATGATCTTCATTTCTTCTCATCATCGCCCTAATAACTTACCATTTACTTCCTTTGTGTCTGTCATTTATCCTCTGTCATTCTCCTGAATGTTTCAGGCTCAGAAGTTATTGTTGGTGTGAACAAGTACCGTCTGGAGAAAGAGGAGACGGTGGAGGTCCTGGCCATAGATAACACTGTGGTGCGCCAGAAGCAGATTGAAAAACTGAAAAAGGTCAGTGGTACAGTGAACAGCTTGATGAATTGGCAGTATGACAGGTATAATATACGCCTTTCAAAGACACATGCGCCTTTTAATCGGCACAGGAGGGTTTTTTTTTTTTCTTTAAACTGGAAAAAACGGTTTGCAGAGTTTGGGAAACATCAAGGCTTTCTAATCTTCTAATGGTTTTTTAATTTCACAGTTCCAAAACAGCAATGGTCATTCAAAACACTTTATATTATAAGGTTTGCCCTTTAAAGCCTGAAACATGAAATGTTAGAAATAAAAATCTATTTTCCTTTGAACATTGAGGGTTTATTGAACTTTCTCTCACATAACATAAAAAAACAAAAAAAACAACAAAACACACACACATATATATATATATATATATATATATATATATATATATATATTTTTTTTTTTTTTTTTTTATGTGAGAGAAAGTTCAATAAACACTCAATGTTCAAAGGAAAATAGATTTATTTTCTTTGCAGTTACTGCTTAAAAACTTATTTTGCACTTTATTTAGGTATTTGGGAGAAGTCTCAAAAACGTTTGTACTGAATACAATAAACTACTTTGTTGGGTTCAGACCCTACAGCTTTATTTAGGATAGTTACACATTGTGAGACACTGAGCTGTCTGCAAAATGTACTTTTCTACATATGGTCCCAGTTTGCTGACATAACCAAGTGATGAATATAAAAATTCATCACGATTTTCCGCACACAAAAATAAGTAAGTAAAAAGTAAGTAACATTTATTTATATAGCGCTTTTCACAGATAAAAATCACAAAGTGCTTTACAACACAAGAAATGGAAATATAAAACAATGTAACAGTAAATAAAACAGCAATGTAAAACAACAAAACAATAAAAACAACCTAAGAAGAAATTAATCAAATGCTTTTCTAAATAAAAATGTCTTCAGCTGTTTTTTATAAGAATCAACGTGCAGCGCAGAGACATTGGAAGACACAACCGTGATGCCGCTGCCTGATCGGCCCGATCACCACGAGTTTTAAAACAAGTGCGCAGTACCACCAGCAGTCTCTGGTCTAATGAACTTAAAGCTCGAGAAGATGAATGCGGTTTCAGCAGGTCAGATAAATATTGGGGAGCTTGACCATGTAGGGCCCTAAAGGTTAGAACTACAATTTTAAGATGAAACCTAAAACTTACAGGCAACCAGTGAAGGGGGGCTAAAACTGTAATATGAGTAATATGAGATCTTCTCTTGGTGCCTGTTAAGAGACGTTCTGCAGCGTTGTGCACAGTCTGAAGACGATAGAAGGCTGATTTGTTAAAACAAGTAAAAAGACCGTTACAGTAGTCTAAATGGGAAGGAATAAAAGCATGAATAATAATCTCAAGTTCAGGCTTTGACACCATTAGTCTGAGTTTTGAAATATTCCTTAAATGATAAAAACAAAAGTACCCAAACCTGTATAAGTAGTATATACAACAGCATGATGGATTAAAACATTTAAGTGCCATGTTTATATCACATTGCCTCCTTTTCTTTAGGTGAGGGAGAGCCGTGACCCTGAGAAAGCCAAGAATTGTCTGGCTGCCATTGAGGAGTGTGCCCGAACCAGGGAGGGCAACCTTTTAGCTCTGGCTGTGGAGGCATCAAGAGCCAGGTCAGAACTGACTCAGAAAAACTCCTTTGATCAGTCTTATGTCTGCGTGAACGCTGCTTCAAAACCTCAGTCAGGCTGCAGTTTTATTCTGGTCTGTTGTTCCTTTGTTAATCAGTGTAAATCGTTTCCTAATCAGTGCCTTCAAATGAGCAGAGTGACCTTTTCCAGCACTAGAAGGGCGATCGTGGCTCAAGAGTTGGGTGTTCGTCTTGTAATCGGAAGGTTGCCGGTTCGAGCCCCAGCTCGGACAGTCTCGGTCGTCGTGTCCTTGGGCAAGACACTTCACCTGCCGCCTACTGGTGATGGCCAGAGGGGCCGATGGCGCAATATGGCAGCCTCGCCTCTGTCAGTCTGCCCCAGGGCAGCTGTGGCTACAACTGTAGCTGCCTCCACCAGTGTGTGCATGAATAGTGGAAAGCGCTTTGAGGGGTCCCGAAAATGCAATCCATTATTATTATTAGATAACTGCTATTAAATGCACCCATCCTGTGTGAATGTATTTACCACTACACTGTAATCCACTCTGTGCTTTTTCTTCAAGGGGTTTTTGTTTCTGGGTAACTTTTAGCACCGGTTTTCAATTTCCTTTCATACCCAAAACTGTTATGTGACAAACCAAATCACGAGGAATAGAAGGTTAAAAGGCGTAAAACACAGAATATAATCGATATATATATAATGTCATCTCTACACACCAGCACACCTGCAGCCTGTTCATGTGCTACAGCTTCTACAATACCAGAGTCTGACTGGTGTGTTCTGATAATCTGCAGCAGGTTATTTAATAGTCATTAGTTACTCTGATATTAGGTTAAGAAGCTGGTCACATGGGAAATTAAACGTTATTGTTACATTATCAGCCTTACTCTCTGGTCTTGAGAATGTAATAATGAACTGTGTAACGCTTGGGTGCAATATTATGTGAAGAGTTCACGTGCTAATTGCAGCTTATTTCCTTGGATGCAGGGGGATAGCCTGACTGGGAACGCTTATAACGGCTTCATATCCGGTTATCTCTAAAAAAACCATTTAAATTCCTTCCAATATGTTTTTTTCATATAAACACAAGTGCCTCGCTAATTTACATTTCAACAGCTGATTTAAAATTAGCAGTAAAATTACGTATCTGTTGCTTTTTTATTACCCTCTGCGGATCAGTGACGACACGAGAGCTCCCATAATTCACAATGAGCATACAATGATACAATTTGTAATGCTATTATTAAAAAACAGGCTATTAGTGTATTGAGTGTGGGTATCTTAAAATAGTGCTTAATGATTATTTATCACTCGAATCTGCTCCTTTCTGCAGATGCTCTGTTGGTGAGATAACTGAAGCCATGAAGAAGGTGTTTGGGGAACACAAGGCCAGCACCAGGATGGTGAGCGGGGCTTACCGCACTGAGTTCGGAGAGCATGAAGAGATCACTCTGGCCAACAACAGGTAGAAAATAATAACAATTTATTTCATGACCTTTATAATTTACATGCTAGACTCTCGATTTGCTGATTCAAGTAAAATTCTTCTTCCCCCCCATTAAAAAAAACAAACAAAGAGTTGCAGAGTTCAAGAGCCATGAGGGGAGGAATCCTCGATTGCTGGTGGCAAAGATGGGGCAGGATGGTCACGACAGAGGTGCCAAAGTTATCGCCACTGGGTTTGCAGACCTGGGCTTCGATGTAGACATCGGACCACTGTTTCAGGTGAATGTTGTACCAAGGAAATAGGATGTTTTACTGCCTGTAATGACCTCAATCTGATAATATATGTATCAGAATTGTTTCGTTTTGTTCATTTGTTTCAAACTTCAAATTCAAATTCAAATTTTATTTGTCACATACACAGTCATACACAGTACGATATGCAGTGAAATGCTTACACAACTGCTCGTGACCTAAAGAAAAAAAATGGCTATGAATAAGATAGGAAATAAATATGAAAATTAAAAAGGGTAAATTTAACTAGGAAGGAATAAAATAAAATATAAAAATTAAAGTTAAAAATGAAATAACTGCACAGCAACAAATTAGAATGAAGGGTAAATTTAACTGGGAAAGAATAAGATAAAAGATATAAATTAAAGTTGAAAATAAAATAACTGTACAACAAAATACACAATACACAGTATAGAACTATATAAGAATGTATGAAGAAATATATATATATATTTACACACACACACACACACACACACACACACACAATAACAGCAGCTGTCCAAGTATTAAATGGAAATGAAGAATATAATGTCCAGTGTTGTGCAATCCACATTTGTGTCTTGTGCAGTGCAAATATGCTTGAAGTGATTCGATTAGATGACCACGCATCTAATCGAATTAGTGTAAACAAAGTCCAGAATGTCCAGTGTGTGTGTAAGAACCATATGTGTGGGTCAGTACTGTGTGGTGGTGTGATTGAGAGACCGTATCGCCTGCGGGAAGAAGCTCCTCCTCAGTCTCTCTGTGTTGGTCTTCAGGGAGCGGAATCGCTTTCCTGACCTCAGCAGAGAGAACAGTCTGTTGTTGGGATGGCTGAGGTCCTTCACGATCTTCCTGGCCTTGGTCCAGCACCGCCTGCTGTAGATTGAGTGCAGGTCAGGGAGCTCGGAGCGGATGGTGCGCTCAGCTGACCGCACAACCCTCTGTAGAGCTCGTCTGTCCTGCATGGTGCTGTTCCCGAACCAGGTTGAGATGTTTCCCGCCAGGATGCTCTCTATGGTGCACGAGTAAAAGTTCCTGAGTTTCGGTACCGGTACCGTGTTATTGTCGGTGCTTACTGCAGCTGTCACACTCGAGTGGAAGAGAAGTGTTATTAATATACATACAATACAAAAACTGTAGGCTCAGGGCTCTGAGCTGCAGCAGGCTATGTCGATTGGGTGTCTGCACTAAGTTCAGCATCGATATGGGGCTCCGTGGGGAGCCCGAGACCACCAGGTTGTCTAAGGAGAGGTGCAACTGCGCCCAGGCCACACCCCGCCACATGCGGTTTTTCTGTTATTCGAAGTGTCCGAGGCATTTAAGGTCTTCTTTTGTGTTAAAGAGTAGTTAAAAAATAACTGATGCTCACACCTCAGATTTCTATGTAATCGGAAAGGTTTTGCTCTCTACATAATGCTCTGTAATGTGTAGTACTGACAAGCTACATCAAGAAATGGTGACGAACCCCGACTCCATACCGCATTAGCTTTAAGTGAATTTCAGATGCATATATAAGCTGAAGACATGCTGTTGGCGATTGTCATAACTTTTAAAAAATGAATGACATGCCGCTGAAGTCATACAGACGCAATCGCCGCATCTTTGTTGGACAGTTCAAAAGTTCAGACAACCTAAATGTGCTTATTTAAGCTTCGCCAGATGATCTCATGGTCTGTGTGCATTTTGAATTGAGCCCTACAGCTAATTATGTCACACTTTGTTGGTATGAGTTCGCACCACTGATCACAGGGCTTGGTGTTAAGCTCAGCTGGTGGTGGTAAGTAAAGCGTGGCGTTAAACTGCTGTTATTTTTATCCCAGCTCATAAAAAAAGACAGAGGGAACTCAAGTATTAATATTCAAGTGTTACGCTGTTTCTGAAAAAACTGGAAAAATTAATCAAGACGATATCAAACATTGAAACTAAGAGATGTGACTGTGAAATAGGATTTAGAAAACACTCATTAAAAACTGCTGGGAGTGACTTCACGTTGTAATGCTTTACACAGTTGCCTAACAACCAAGACATCCCCGCTTAGATGGTGGGAGGAGACAAAAATCTCTCTGGGGTTTTGTCAGGAAAAAAATTAAGAGAAATGTATAATGGAAAAATAAATCTAGTAATGTGAGTGTGAGTCTTTTAGAAGTAATGATGGGCTCTGTGAAAGACTGTGTAGGCACAGTCAACAAATTAAAAAATAACATTTCTATGGAAAAGCCTTTCATTGTTATTAAAATGTGACACATGAAAACAAAAAGACACATTAAGTGATCTTTGGGCATTTTGGCAGTTCTACATAAAAAAAAATGACATTTTGAGAACAATACAGTAGCAGCATTACTGTTGCATTCATGTTTATTTTCCTCAAATCCTGCCCACCTCACTCTGAGTTGTTTGTGTGTTTTCCTCTTCTTTCTTTCTCCTAAACAGACCCCCCGGGAGGTGGCCCAGCAGGCGGTTGATGCAGACGTTCACTGCGTCGGGGTCAGCACGCTGGCCGCAGGACACAAGACCCTGGTGCCAGAGCTCATCAAGGAACTCCAAAAACTCAACAGGCCAGATATACTTGTCATCTGTGGAGGTGTCATCCCACCCCAGGTAAGCAGTCCATGCATGGTTTCCTTTGGATAATTAAAGCATTCCAGAGGATTTTATCTCCTAATGCGCCTTTTTTTTAGAGCCTGAAATGTAAGTCTAAGATTGTACGTTTGAAATTAAACAGATAGACGAAAAACACAATCTATAAATGCTCAAGTGTCTTTCTTTCCATCCCTTTCCTATTAGCTTAATATTTGCTGAACACTTAAATCCTTTTACCTTTCAAGGATTATTGAAGTTGTGGTAATTAATTGACAATATCCATCCCACTCCAGATAATAAAAGTTGAATTACTATTTCGTTTTTTAAGAGTGCATCGCCTTTTTAAAGATTAAAACATTTACCAACATTGCCTGAACACCGTGAATCTAAACCGTGTGACGCCTCTGTTTGAATGCAGGACTACGAGTTCTTGTACCACAGTGGCGTATGCGCCATCTTTGGCCCAGGAACCAGGATCCCACAGGCTGCAGTGGAGGTTATTGACAACATTGAGAAGAGCCTGGACAAGAATCGACAAGCAATGTGAAAGCTAACTGCAAAAAGCGAACTGCTTGTTCAAGCATCTGTACAGGATCAGTCTGACTGGTAGCACGAGGATGTAAAAGAAAAAGCAAGACTAATTGTTACATTTAGTTTTTTGTGTGTTCATTAACAACACTCAAAATGAACAATGCAACGTCAGACAAACCTCAGTAGGATTTGAATGACGTTTGTTAATGATTTCACCCTTTGCATCATACCTGTGTGATCTGTATTGATTTCTTAATCAGCCAGATTATATTACATCTGAAATTCCAGAAAATTCCAAAGTGTAAAAGAAAGCACTTATTATACACTGTTATTCCAATTAGGATTATGATGTGACAGAAATTTGCCCTTTTTTCTTTACAATCCAAGATAAAACACGGGGAAAACCACAAACCTGCTTTGAATGTATTTTTTGAAATGTCTCTGTGTAATTTAATAACGTAGCAGAGTGTGATTAGTGCCAGTGTGGTGGAGATGGATCAATCCTCTTATATAACTTTATCCCTGCCTCTTATTTTCATGGATATGATAGTCCTGTAAGTGGCCTTCTGTCGCTCTGATCTCGACTCTTTGCATCAATCATAAATTTGTTCCGAGGATAAAACCCCGTCACAGTGGTCGGAGTTTATGAAGCCGTTAGAGAAAAGTATTTTTCTGATTGTGACTCTGAATTCGGTTTACTGGTCTTTACTCAAAATAAATACTGTGAACTTTGGAAATGTATAAGCTGAAGCATGTTCTTGTTGTGAAAGGACAAAAGATGACAATTTAGTTGCAGGTGCATAATGGTCTGGTCTGAGTATCTTAGGAACTACTGATTTACTGGGATTTCCACACACAACCATCTGTAGACTTTATAGAAAATGGTGTGAAAAAGAGAAAAATATCCAGTGAGCAGCAGCTGAGTGAAAAGGCCTTGATGATGTCAGAGCTCGGAGGAAAGTGGCCTGCTTTAGCTGATAAGAAGGTAACAAAAAACAAGTAACTCATATGAACTCTTGTTACAACCAAGGAAGGCAGAAGAGCATCTCTAAATGCACAGTGCAGAGTAGAGTTTGCATGGGCTCACCAAAATTGATGAAGATCATAAAAATGCTTCCATTACTGATGAGTCTCAATTTCAGCCCTGACATTTGACTGGGAGGGTGAGAATCTGGCTTAACCTCCTAGGACCTGCCGTCCACATATGTGGACATCACATTTTGGGTTATTTAGACCAAAATACTCAATTTTGCTCTGCATGGGCCTGATATCCACTTACGAGGACTTTATACTGCTACTGTTCTGTCAAAATTTTAAATGAATATCCTCATTTGTGGCTCTCATTTTCTTTAAAACAAAAATAAGGTAAAAAAAAATCTGGTAATTATTTGTTTTTTTTCCGTTCTTCGGGCCCCAATATGCCCAAATATCAAAGAGAAATTAAAAATGCATGTCGTGGAAGAGTCTTTGGAGGATAAACATGAAAGCAGGACTCCGTCCTTCCTGGGTGCAGACTCCTGGTGGTGGTTCAATGGTGTGGGAGACATTTTTGGGCGGCTCCTTGTACCAAGTGAACATTGACACCTCAGCCTGAGTATTTTTGTTTTGAACGTCCATTCCTTCATGACCACAGTGCACCCATATTTTAATGTCACTCACTAGAGTTCAGATCATTGGAAACTGGTTTCTTAACACGACGATGAGTTCACTGTATTCAAATGGCACAGTCACCAGATCTCCACCTTTGGGATTTGGTGGAGCACATGGTTACAGTTTGTATTCTGCTCTCAAGATGACCTTTAATTGAATCAAGCCACATCTGAAATACGTACTAAGAGGAAAGCAATACATGTATATGAAATACATGCAAATTCACACCCTTCTGCCTTTAATGGATTTATACGTCAGCTGGCGTTGGCGACCTTTATGCCCCGATTTTAACCCTCTCAGGCTCAAATTAAACTTTTTGTTGCTAATGCACAACCAAGTCCTGCAGTGGTACTTCGGAGTAAAAAAAACTCATAAAATATGTATGTGGGGTAATCAGGTTGGTAGTTTTTAACTGTTGCAAATCGGCAACGCCTGCCTTGAGAGGGTTAAAACGAGATTAAGAAAACATAGACTTAAATGTCAGTCTTCTTTCATTATTCTTGTTGGAGATCGAATGTGTGATTGTCATTTTCCAAGACTTTAATGCATTCATTAAGTGTTTATTTTCAAATATGCACAATCCCTTATATACATAAATATGTTCAGTGTTCAGAACGCTACATTCACAAATCACGATCGTCAACAGTAGTTACAAGTTGCAAGAAATAAAAAAAGTCTGCTTGCCACACACAACAAAATTAAAACACCAACTCCAATATCAAAGGCAAAGGGAGTTAACATCAGCTGAAGATTCAGTTCGTGCCACCATTTAAGTCGATGTCTCAACACTAAACCAACCTTTCAAAGCCGAATGAGCTGCAAATGAGGCTCTGTCACAACACACTTGTATTAGAGAAGTGTTTTGAAATGTAACGCACTTCACATTCTGGCTCCACATTTAAAAACAAGGATGTAGACTATGACTAAAAGCAGCCAGTGTTCATGACTTTGACTGAAAACGAATGAAAGCAAAGCCACGTGTGTTCTGTTAATCAAGAACGAACTCTTTCAGATGCTATCAAACAAAAGGACATCCCAATACAGATATTTACCAGCACACACGGCCACACACTGTTGGCATTAAAGCTCCAAAAATAAACAAAGCAAAGAAAATTCTGTCTGTCATTTTAATTTCATCAAAACAAGATAAACTCCAAAGAGAGGGATCCTGTCCCAGATGACGCTGGGCGAGACGCACTGGACCGAGATAGAAAGAGATACCAATACAGTACATGCTCACAACATGGGTGTTGTCAGAATCACTGATTAAACCATGCATATGTCAGGTTGCTGAAATAACAGTACAACACAATACCTATTTAACACATACGGTAACTGCCTGTGCTGTTCCAGAAATAAAATGTCAGTCAAAAATATGATTGTGGGTTTTTTTTTTTTCAGGAAAACCAGATCAAGTATCTCAAAATAATCACAAACCTATTCAAATACACGTGTATACTGAACCTGAATCATTAAAGTGGACCTATCCTGCTCATTACTAGTCCCGTATTTTTAATACCTAACTCCAGAGCTAGCTCTTGCTTTCCACATTTCACAGTTCAAAAACAACCCTCCATTTAAGCCAGCTTTCTTCTGATTGGCTGCCGCTCTCAAATGTGCTACTGTTCTCGCAGTGAGATCTGTGTGTCTGAGATATGGAGGAGAATTAGGGCCACCATGTTCTCTCTCTCTGACATCAAACAGATCCAAGAAAAGAGAAACAAGTTGGACATTTAGGACAGTGTTTTGGTTCACCAGGACTTCAGTTGAACCCAGTATTTGAAACTCTGGCCATGTTTAATTGGAGCATCCACTACCAAAACAGTTTATGTGACATGATCAGGAAAAGCAGAATAGGTCCACTTTGAAGTAAAAAATCACCTTTTCTTTGCTATGATCAAGGTTTTTGTTGTATTTTTCTGCGCAACCTTTGGTTTATATCTCACTTTTAAATGAAGGAGCCACCTTTCTCAACAATCATTAATTCAGTCTTCTTCACACTACTGGTTGGGACTTAAAGCCAGGGAGTGTAAAATAGGGATCAGCTATTCTTGG
Source organism: Copadichromis virginalis (assembly GCF_057382275.1). Taxonomy (NCBI): domain Eukaryota; kingdom Metazoa; phylum Chordata; class Actinopteri; order Cichliformes; family Cichlidae; genus Copadichromis; species Copadichromis virginalis. The sequence continues at coordinate 3,733,104 of NC_140632.1, read as the reverse complement.
TTAAAAGTTAAAAGGGAACATCAGGCTGAAATGTGCCGAGTATTTGGAAACACTGGGAAAGTGTAGCATCTATTGAAAGTTTGTAGCATTGGGCATTTGGCTTTTATATCTATAAACTGGATGGAAAACAACCTTCCCCTATAATAATGCATTCCCACTGGTAACAGCCTGTGGGAAACACTGCAGTAAAATGTGGTGACAACAATAAAAAGAGTGGCCCTAAGTTTTGATTGTTCAAAACCTACATTGCTGCAGAGTGCACATTTGCACAGTTTGAGTATATGTCGCAGTTGATTGTCTTCTCACTCCTCTGCCTCTTTCACATCTCATTGTGTTTGTGTGTATATGTAGTAAATAACAAATAACAGCTTTTGTTGGCTCCACATTCACAGCATTTAATACATTGTGCAAACACATCCTCCCACATGTCATGGCCAGTCAGAAAAGGGCCAAGTATTACCCTGCTGTGGTATAATACCACACACCGTTTGGAAAGAAACAAACAAAAAAACTTCTGTCTGTCTTGATAACACATTATTTTCAGTCTTTGTTCTCAAGTGTGCTCCAAAAAACAAACCAGTCTTTCAACCCAAAGTCACTGACTTGGATTCTGTGATCTCCTGCAAGGTAGATCGTGGTTGTTCTTTGGGCTTGATGCTAGCACTAACCATGTAAATATTGTTGTCACTGATCGTGTTGGAGACTTTGCACGGCTTACAACATAAACACAGCCACGACAGCTGATTGACCTCCCTTTTGAAGCTTTGGCTGAAGAAGTAGTAGATCACAGGGTTGTAAACAGTAGAGCTCTTTGCAAACATGCACGGCAGCAGGCTGACTTCAGGTGGGATGGTGCTGCTGTCACGGAAAATGGACCACAGGCTTACCAAACCGTAGGGTGTCCAACAGCATATAAAGCCTATACTGATCAAAACAGCAATCTGAAATAAAACAGGAAGATAAAGTCAGCAAAAAACTCTCAAAGTCGATGAAAACAAAGACAAGGCAAGAATTTCATTGGATTATGATTGGGAGCGTCACTGATTTAGTTATGGTTAGAAAAAAACCCCTATCAATTCTCAGGTTTTACATATTGGGACATAATAAGAATGATCTGGTTCTTAGAAAGTCTTAAAATGAGGTAAATAACAACTTCAGGTAAACAGCAACACATCACATCATGGCATTACTTAATAAAAACTAAGCCTAAATGCAGAAGCCGTGTGTGAAAAACTGTCAAGCACGGTGGTGGCAGGTTCATGATTTGGATTCATTTTCTTGCCACAGGACTTGGACACCTTGCAGTCACCGAGTTAAGCATGAAGTACCTGTATACCAAAGTGCTCTAGAGTCAAGGTTGAGGCCATTTGCCTGATGGAAAATGAGTCGTGCAACAGGACAGTGATCCCAAACACGGCAGCAAATCTCCAAAAGAATGGCCGAAGGCACACATATCAAGGTGTAGCGATGGTGTCAAGGTGTCCAGTCAAAACTCAGACCTCAACCCAAATTAAATTCTGTGGTTTAACCTTAAAGGAGCTGTGCATAAACAAATACCTGCAAACCTCACTGAACTGAAAGAAGAGTGAGGCAAATTCCTCCTCAGCATTGTGATAGACTGAAAAAGTCATACAGAAAACCATTTGATGTAATTGCTGCTTAAGGTGCTTCAACATCAATGGTAAATGGCCTGTATTTATATAGTGCTTTACTAGTCCCTAAGGACCCCAAAGCGCTTTACACATCCAGTCATCCACCCATTCACACACACATTCATACACTTGTGATGGCAGCTACATTGTAGCCACAGCCGCTCAGGGGCGCACTGACAGAGGCGATGGGGTTTTCCTAATTTTTTGACACACTGCTTCTGCACTGTTGCTTAGGTTTTGTTCAATAAATAATGACATGGTGTAATATGTCATATGGTTTACCTAATTTTAAAACCTGATAAGGACCAGTTCTTTTTTAGTGCCTCTTAATTAAACCATAGACAGAAGGTATGCTTACATTTGGCTCCAGATTGTGACACTTGTGGGTGTAAAATGGATTGGCTTAAAGTTTTCAACAACGAGGTTAAATGTGCTTTTCAGTCCTAAAAAAATTAAAATGAACTGATTCTGAGAAAGGAATAGGAGGGAACTTAACTAACATCAAGCCATTGGTTGACCAAACCACAGGGTATAGTGCTGACTGGATGAACCGTCTCTCTCGATGATCAAATATTCAACAATTTTCAGAATTTTAACCCTTTAAAGCAAACTACAGTTTCAGATCTTTATAATCTTCAGTAAAGAGCGACTCACTAGTAACAGCCTCCGATGGAGCTTGACGATGTTGGGGATTCTGTGGCTGTTGTGCATCGACTTTTTGTAGGTGAAATAGAGTTTGATGGCGATGCCAAAGTAGCAGCAGAGGATGATGACAGTAGGCATGACCAGGTTGAAGAAGAACAGGGAGATAACAAAAGAGAATCCCTCATATTTCATCTGGCCCCAGGCAAGTGAGCAGGACAGGCCAAAGGGTTCTGGGCCGTATCGACCCCAGCCCACTATGGGAAACAGAGCCCAGATCAAAGCATACAGCCAGGACCACAGGCACAGCATCTTCACCTTCTTCCAACTGATTTTCTCCCCTGCAGTGAGAAATAAAGAGAACAGTTGCTTTCTCCTTCTTATATGCAGTTAAATGGCAGAGCTTAGATAAGATCCTATATTTCTTAAATCACATATCACATGCATAGAAATAATTTAGTTTTATTTATTAAACACCGAAACACAAAAACAGTTGCCTTTATGTTAAAACGCAAAAACTCTGTTACACAGTTACACTGAAAACAGGTTTAAACATATGGACGTGAGCGAGATGTTTCTACCTTCAAACAATTAGAAAACATTGCGGATGGTATGTAATACAAAGGTAAGAAGATTTTTATTTCCATTAATTCTCTTTTATATTTGACAGCATGGCTCTTGTCTGTGACCTCTCTGCCGGTTCTATGCATACATGAAAAGAGGCAGATGTGGGAAGAGCATCTTTGGAAACAGTATTTTTGTCAGCCCTGAATTACTTACTAGGTGACTGCAGGTTGAGGGACACAATCAAGCGCACAACAGCCAAGATGGTGAGGTTCATGATGCTGGCCATGCCAAAGAAGAATCCTGCCAGGCCATAATAGACACAGGAAACATCTCCCCCAAGCCAGCGATGGCTCCAGGCAGACGCCACAGCTAGAGGGTACATGGTGACAGCTGCTCCCAGGTCTGTCATGGCTAGATTCACACTCAGCAGCTCCGGCGGTTTCATCCTGGACGACCTTTTGAATGCCACGATAAGGACTTGCAGGTTTCCCACAATGGAGAGCACAGCTGGGATACAGAGGAAGAGGAGAAGATGATATAATGAATAGAAGTCTAGCTACACAAACACACATGCCGTCTGCAAAGGTGTTTAAAGTGGTTGATGCCTTTGGATGCATATTAATCGTGCGTTAAATTATGTCAAATTTGTCCTTTAGCTGTTAGATGATTTAACAACAACAATAATCAGCATTCACTGGCCTTGATTGCGGTACGTGTGAGGTCCACATTACTGTTCCCCTGTGTTTGAAGAAGTGCATATAAGCACATACACTGACACACAGGTTAAACACACAGTGCATTAACAATGATCCTGATCTGTGTACAAACACAAGACTCTGGATGGATGTTGGATTTGTTTCTCTGGAGAGGAGTGCGACCACACGGTCGTTACATCGTTTATTGAATCCACGGTAGAGGTTTAACTAAGGAAGAAGGACAGCTTTACCCACTGGCTGCCTGCAAATGACACACAATGCTAATCTTTTTAAACAGCCTCACAGCCCATTACAAAATGATTTGACCTTTTCTTTTATAATGGAAGGTAAAAGTCAGGCGAGCACCTAAGTGCAGCTTCAAGGTTTGTGTGAGGTGCTTTTTTATTACTAGTTTATACGCTTAGACCACAATTCAGAGATAAATACGTCACTTTTTACTCCTCTATATTTATTTATTATCTTCTGTAAAATAATTGCTGCAAAATCACATCTGCAGCACAGTTTAAAATAAATAAATAAATAAATCCATCAGTAGGAAAACGTTACAATGTACTGTTTTAAAGGAAGGAATTTTCTTTTTTGGGTATCTTTTGACCACACATTGATTTTTTTCCATTCTCTATTTACAGAAATCTTAATGAAATCTTAAAAAAAAAAAATAGATAAGGTAGTGTTAGTTGTTGTTTCTGACTCTATCCTCTCGTCTCCCTGCATTTCTGGAGCAGATGTATAAGACGGAGACGGAGATAAGGTGAAGCATTTTGCACATCAGTTTCCACACCTCAGGCAAATCTGTGTTTCATTAAACTCACTATGACATTTGCCCCATTAAACCTTTAGGGGATTATTTTCCTGATAAACACAAGATGTTTTTGAAATAGGCCAACCAGCATCTGACCATAGCCTGAAGAACTATTCACGTCTGCCGTTTAGTCTAAAGGCCAATAAGGATATTACTTAAAACATTGTACGTCTATTTGAGCTATCTGAACAATACTGTTTTTATCACACTGTTAAATATTCACATATAAGGGTAATCTTTTACCTCTGACCTCTCAGTAATACAGAAAACAACCACAGAAAGAAAACCATAATGTTAGGGCATTGGCAGGCGCTCAAAGCTGAAAATAACAGTACTTATTTCTTTCACATTTCAAGCAGAAAGAAGTCATGATTACGTCAGACACAGATTAACGCCAAAAATAAATTACTTATTTTTGATGATCCCTAACAAACCATCACAAGATTGGTTCAGATCTCTGGATTCATATATTTCCAAATTCCTTTGGAAAGATAAACCCCCGCGTATTAGCTTAAAAACGCTACAAAGAACCAAGGATAGAGGAGGATTAGATCTGCCTAATTTTCACCAATACTTCTTAGCCAACAGGCTTCAGTTCATCTCAGAATGGTTAAAACATACCTTCTTAGTTGAGCCCTGGCTAGATGTTGAACAGGCACTATGCAAGGATCTAGAGATTTCAGACCTACCATTTATTAGCTCAAACATCAAAAGACATGAATGCTTTAAAAGTATCAACATCAGCTTTTCTCTAACAGCATGGTGGGAGTTTCTAAAAATAACGGAGTCTTCATTAATCCCATGCAAACGTACACCTATCTGGAATAACCCTGACATATTACAAAACAATAATATGATTAATTTCCCAGAATGGAGTTGTAAAGGAATTAAATACTTAGAACATATATTAGAGGGAACAGAATTTATTCCATTTGACAGACTAGTTGAACAATATGGGATCAACAAGACAAGGTTTTTAGAATATCAACAAATTAAATCCATAGTAAAAAAGAAATTTAACCTCAGTCAAGTTGAATTACAAACACCACTAAGTGCGGCACATTTTCTTACTCTTAAATCCCCCAAATTATTATCTAAAATATACAGAACACTTTCTAAATTAGATGAATCAATATCCCTTCCTACTGCAAAGTGGGAAGCAGATTTATCAGTCAACCTAGACCAAAACTTCTGGTCTCAGATTTGCTTAAAAACTTTTAAATTAATTAAAAATCCCAGTCTGCAATTAATACAATACAAAATACTTCATAGAGTGCACTATACAGGTCATCGGATGTTCAAGATGGGCTTTACATCTTCCAACAACTGCTCACACTGTCAAGGCAATACACCAGACAATTACATCCACGCTCTTTGGTTCTGTCCACCAGTGCAAAAGTTTTGGCGCGAGATATGTGAAGACTTATCAAAGTGTCTGAAATGTAACATTCCAACTTCCCCCTTAGTGTGTTTGTTGGGCAGCTTAGATAATGTCACTTCAGAAAAGAATATAGCCCATATGGTTTTCACTGCCCTATGCATAGCCAAGAAAACAGTCCTCATGAACTGGAAAAATAAAAATAATCTTAATTCTAACCAATATAGAAATTATCTATTAGATTACATTAGTCTTGACACAGCCTCTGCCACCACATTAGATCAATTGCTCTGGGCCCCTTTTATCAGCTCCATCACCTAGTGGGGGTGGGGGGTCATAGTTTGGTCCCGCCTTCACTGTTGTGATTGGTGAGGGGGTAGGGACAGGCTTAGGGCGTCGGGGGGTTCCCCGGAGGCATCTTCCTTGGGGGGCTCAACCCGGGGTAGCGGTCACGTCCGGTTGGGGGCTCTGTTGGCTCTCAGGTGACTGTTTCCTCGCGGCTGCGTGCAGCGGGGCTAGGGGAGGGTCTGTGCTGACGGACGTGGGTTACTGACCTGGCAACCTGGCTGCCCCTGGGTGGGTCCGGGATGGGCGTGAGGTTCTGGGGGCGCTCCGTCTCTGGGCTGGGGCCCGGGCCGGGCCTCGGGGGCTTGGGTCCTGGTTGGTGTGTTGCCGGGGTTGTGGGCGGGTGGGTGCATGGGGGCCCGGCCCTGGAGCAGGGTGCCGCCGGTGCGTCGAGCCGCCTGGGGGGCTCTTCAACTGGTGGGGGGGATGGTCACATCTTGCAGGAGCTTTCTTCTCTTCAGGAACTCTCTGCAGGAGGGGGAGATACAGGAGAGGTGGAGGAAGATCTCAGCCTGGGTGTTTATTGTCTTATGTAGTCTGGAAGATGTGTGGATGGTGGGGTGGGTGCAGTTTTCTCTGTGGTGGGGTTGGGTGGACTGTCCAGGGCTCTGTGGAGCCGGAGGGCGCTACTGCACTGGGCCCCGGTCTGATGGGCCTGGGCCCCCCTTCCCTGGCGGGTCGCGAAGGGTGGGAGTGCCTACTGGGGTCAGCGGGGGAGCTGGCCCCAGGGAGGGGTTACCTGCCCCTCCCTTCCTTCCCTCCCCATCTCCAGCTGCCTCCCTCTTCCCGCTCCTCCACAACCACTCACACATGCAGGGCCTTGGAGTGGGGGTATGTCACCAGGGTGCAGAGGAGGCTACCCCCCCCCCCCCCCCCTGTCCCCTTCTGGCTGCCTCTGCCTCAATTTTATCCCACAACTTAGACATTCACATTATTCACACTCTCATTACACATACATATAGGATCTTGGGGGTGGGCACAATCACGGAGTCCAAATTACCATCAGGGTGTATACCTCACCCCTGACGTCGTTGCCCACCTCTCAATTTTAAATACACTTAGTCATTGAGGGCTAGCAGGAGGGACTATGCGCTTACCTGCTGCTCCTTGGCAGGTAGCTCCATGCCCTCCTGGGTTTTAATTGCACCTTAGAACACATATGCATCAACACTACAATGAGCGGGTGGAGGGAGGTTTGGAGTCTTCTCCCACCCCCATTCTCTGCGGCCTGCTGGAGCGGGAGGGCTAGTAGGAGGAGTTGGCCGTCCGACTGCGGTCTGGGGTGTGGGGCCTCCCTGCTGCTGCGGAGTCGGGGTGGTCTGCCTCTCCCCACCGCAGGGAAAAGGGAAACACCACCTGGGTCTGGGTGCAATTCCCCCCTCCAGGGGCAAGGGTACCTAGACCCGGTTTGTAGAGTACGCTTGGGGAGTGTGATTGTGTGTACAGCGTCTCTTTATGTCTGTCTCCACGTTGGTTGAGTGTGGAGTGAGTGCATATGAGAGCATGAGGGTGGGAATGGATGTTTGTGTCTGTGTGTGCCTGTATGTCTGTGTCTATATGTCAGGTTGGGTATCAGACGCCACCTCTCTGGGGACACCTCAGGCCCTCCAAGGTTTGGAGGCCTATCTCCACCCACCACCACTTCCCCTGCCGGTGGCGGACTCCCTCAGGTGTCGGTGTGTTGGTGGTTCTTTGTATCTGGGGGTGGGCGTCCGGGTACACACCGGCTCACTCCTTGGCGGCCGCTTGTCGGGGCCTGGGGCCTGGGGCCTGGGGCTCGCTCGGGCCCCTTTGGAGGTGGGGTGCCCCCGGCCTCTCGGCCTGGGGCTCGGTCACTCAGGCGCAGCTGGGGGCCGGCGGAGCTCACGGGCGCGTCACTGCAACTCCCCCTGACTTCTGCTCCGCGGCTGCTGGGCGAGCCCTCATCTGGGACTCTCCTCAGCTCTTACTGGAACAGTGGCGCGGCTGCCCCTCTGTTGGTCTTCCATGGTCTCTTGTATTCTGGGGGCCTCTGGATGTCTGGAGTTTTGATCTCCTCCATACCCACTTCACACCCTGGAGGACGGGGCTGTGGCCCCCCCACACTCCCTAGCAGATCATTACATGGAGAAACCTTTGGAATGCAAGCATGCTGATCCACACAGGTATGCACACATGGGTATTCACAGACGCGGACTAAAGCTTTCTTGGCTGCTGCCTCAAAGCACACTGTGCGCTGTCTATCTTGCGTGCTGCACAATATCGTTTATTATTTAGTAAATATTGATATCTATGACTAGCTAGTTTATTGTGATGGTGCTTTGTTTTCTCTATTATTATGTTGCTCTTTGTTGTTTGCTGTCTCCTCTGTTTGTTTTTTTTGTTTGTTTTTTTTTTTTTCTCCATACAGGTGACCCAGGAGTTCTTTTTTTTTTTTCTCTCTCTTCCCCCCCCTTCTCACCGTCTCTTCTCCCCTTTGGTTTTCTTTCTTTCTCTCCCCCTCTTTCTCTCATTCATTCCCCCTGTCCTATTTATTAAAAAAAAAAAAAAAAAAAAAAAAAATGACAAAGGATGAACTGAAGCTCTGCCATCACGTAATGTCGCATACTGCTGTTTCTGATGTCATTTAAAAAAAAAAAAAAAAAAAAAAAAAAAAAAAAAGACACAGATTAACGCTAACTCTGTTGCCTCTCTTTTGTTTTCCTCAGCACAAAGCCGCCATTGTATCTCTCAACATCTCAACACTCTCAACACTGGAGTGGGTGATTCGATGAATTTCCTGCCAGATCGGTGAAATTGGTGAACGTATACGGTGATCGTGGCTCAAGAGTTGGGAGTTCGCCTTGTAATCGGAAGGTTGCCGGTTCGAGCCCCGGCTTGGACAGTCTCGGTCGTTGTGTCCTTGGGCAAGACACCTCACCCCTTGCCTACTGGTGGTGGTCAGAGGGCCCGGTGGCGCCAGTGTCCGGCAGCCTCGCCTCTGTCAGTGTGCCCCAGGGTGGCTGTGGCTACAATGTAGCTGCCATCACCAGTGTGTGAATGTGTGCGTGAATGGGTGGATGACTGGATATGTAAAGCGCTTTGGGGTCCTTAGGGACTAGTAAAGCGCTATATAAATACAGGCCATTTACCATTATCGCTGTGATTAGTGTAGAAAGAAGAGCCTAGCTTCTGTTTTTGGCAGAGAACAAAAGGACAACAAAGGTTTAAAAAATCACCGATGTGGGGAAATAAGAGATGGGATTTTTTAAAAGGAGGCACAAATATTTGTTGCTAGATCAGCTTTTGATGCTGGTCTCACAGTCATGGTAAAGCAATGGCTAAGAGAATGAACTGATGAGGATGGATAATATCTAAAAAGAAAAGTGACAATAAAATGTTCTGCAGGGAAGGAGAGAAGTGTACACATTGTGTTGAAGTGCTTTTAAAGTGCTCATGTATAATCAGCTTTCTTCACAGCCTCCGCAGTGTTGAACTGTGAGGTTCGGTTGGTAGATTTGGATCAATGCCCGTGTATTTCAGAGAGATAGCTGTCATGACAACACCTGCAGACTGTTAGGTGGCATTCACCTCTAGAGCAGTAATAGAAATGTGACTGACTAAGAATCCATTAACTGATGTCAAAAGGTGGAGAACATGAAAAATGTGAAAAATGTCCAGATGCTGAATGATGACCTGCTGAGCTTCAGGCTGTAATTAGAGCTAGCCTATAGTGTGCCACGTCTGCTCCTTGGCTTGAACATGAAACAGTTTCCAGAGGTGAGGATTATTCCTGAGCAACCTCAGCTTAGAGCACTGTGTACTTTCCTCTCACTCTCTTCTACTGTGGGTAATCTTGTTAACCTTTCCCCGTAAACTAGAACACCAAGAAACTCCTTTCCTGCACCTGCTTCTGTCTTAGCGCTTGAAGGACTACTTTAATGTTGCAGAAGTCCATTGTCTTAAGAGGAGTTCAGCATTATGGCCGCATATATTTTTAAAATCAGACATCATGAGTGAGAGGTCTTGGTAGCCGGGAATCGGTCTGCCAGGGGCTCCGCTCCTGGCAGACCAGCGTGTCCTGGATCTCCTGGGCAGATCCAGGACACGCTGGAGAGATTTTATCTCACAGCTGGCCTGGGAATGCCTTGATGTTCCTCCGGATGAGCTGGAGGAGGTGGCTGGGGAGAGGGAGGCCTGGGATTCTCTGCTTAGGCCCCTGTGACCCGGGCCCTGGATAAGCGGAAGAAGATGGATGGATGGATGAGTGAGAGGTGGATCAAGCTCATAAGTTGAAGACACTTATAAGGTAGTAATTTCTCAGTCACAGGTTCAATAAGCCCTAAAGGATCCTGCTTTTTTTTCTGTTTGACTCTAAATCATACTGGAGGTTACAACATGAACATAATGTTTATTTAATAAGAGTTGAAACAAGCAATTAAACCATAAACTGATTAGAAAGATTTTTATTGAGGTTTTAAATCAAGTGATGAGCCGTTTCCCAACTTTCCTTGACTTCATACAATATTTCGCCCACCTACTGGCTGTTAGATAGCAGGTATACATTGTTTTCATATAACGTTCATGCCCTGTCTTGCTGAACAAAATATTGCATTGATTTTTTTTGCTGGAAGCAACCTCAGGGAAACAAACAGATGACAAAACTAACAGCACAAATGCACTTCTGTGTATATCCAGCACTAAGACAGACTCCTTCGTCGTGAAGGGAGATTCTCTGACAGTCTCCCTACACAGGAACTCTTGATTTTATGTAAGATCTCCTTTGGGACTTTTTAAGCTCAAAGCCCAGTGACCCGATCAACTTCCAGCTCACTGCAAATTACTTTCAAGTGGCTTTAACTGCTCTCTGCAAACAAAAAAGAATCAATGGCGACATGTAACATCATCCCATATGTCTGCAAATAGAGTTTGTCTTAGCTACACACCCACTATCTCATGATTGAATTAATGGCTGGAGGAGTTATGTTTAGAAAACCCACATTATAACCAGTTATAATACAAATGAGGGAAGGGTTATGAAATACAGACACACTGTCACATTAATTCCACCCACCACATCGGTGATCAAGCCCAGGGAACTTCTGTTTTACCACTTGCTTTATGGATTTGGTTGATGGTTAGAAGAAGAGTGCATGCATAATGTTGTGGAGGGGAATAAAAAGTCAGACAGGATCATGAGTTTGAAGCTGAAAATTGTTTAGGTGACGATGAATGTGCATATGCCCCACAAGTTAGATGTTAGTTACACGAGAAAGAGGAATTCTACACTAACTTGGATGAAGTGGTAGAGAGTGTCGCCAGGGGGAGAGGGTGGTGATGGTTTAAGAAGACAGAGGCAGAAGGATTTCTCTCCTCAACAGACGGTGGTGGATTTTTTTCTGTGGTGAACACATGCTTCAAGAAGAGGGAGGAACATAGGGTGATGTGTAAGAGTGGAGGCAGCTGGACTAAATCCTGGAGAAAGTGTAATGTGAAAGAGAAAAGAAACTGCAAGCTGGTGTGAGGGAAGAATGTAGCTCGGCAGCTAGACAGTAGTCTGTAGGACGACTCTGGAAGGAGAGGAAGTGAGTGAATTAAATGGAGGAGGTTAAAGAAGGTCAAATGTTACACAGAGTAGTTGGGTGGTAGGTAAGAGATAACAGATGGCTGGGACAGTACAACTGAAGTGGTGAGAGAAACTGCCAAGAAGGTGTTTTGTGTATCCTCTGAGCAGAAGGAAGAAGACTTGGTGGTGGAACGAGGCTGTGCAGGAAAGTATTCAAAGGAACAGGTTAGCAAAGAAAAAATGGGACAGTCAGGGAGATGCAAAAAGTATACAGGAGTACTGGGAGGCTATGCACACAGCAAAGAGAGGGGTGGCAAAGGAACGGACTTTAAGTGCGTTGTATGTGGACACTAAGAAAGGAAAAAAAGATTTGTATCAATTGGCTAGCAAGAGATTGAACTGGAAAGGACGTGCAGGAGGTTAGGGTGCTTAACCCTGGAGAACCCATGGGGTCAGATCCGACCCCATTGGTTTACTAGGGAAACCATGGGGTCAAATTTGACCCCATGGTTTCTCCAGGGTTAAAGATAGAGGAAGGAGTACTTTAAGGAGCTGATGAACGAAGAAAATGAGAGGAGCCCTCACTTCCTCCTGACTAATCCTCTGCACTTCCTGATTCAGTAACTGCAGAGGATTAGTAATGAGGAAGTGAGGGCAGCTATGAAGAGGATGAAAAGTGGAAAGCTGGTTGGTCCTGTGGAGCTATGGAGATGTCTAGGAGAAAGCACAGTGGACCAGGTTGTTTAACACTGATTCCAGTTTTTATGAACAAGGAGGACGTGCAAAGCTGTAGGAGCTACAGAAGGATTAATGAGCCATACAATAAAGACATGAGAAAGAGTTGTTGAAGCTGCATGGTGCACTGTCTTCTTTCAATATGGAGAAGGTTTGGACACATGCAGATGAAGCACATGGATATAATGGACAACGGATGCTGAGCATGGAGCTGCCAAACTGAAGGAAAAGAGGAAGACTGCACAGAGATTCATGGATGTAGTGAAGGAATACATGCAGAATGGTGATGTGACAGAGAGGAAGGGGTGAGGTGGAGGCAGATAATCCAGTGTGGTGACCCCTAAAGGAAGCAGACAAAAGAAGAAGCAGTAGGTTTGAAAACATGTGTCCCTCCTGGACAGACTGGATGTGAGAAAGACCTGTAGAGATCCAACTGCAGCAGCATTTGTGATCTATGGATACACACAGGGGTAAATGAAAAGGGGTCAATTATATAGTGGTATGACAGCCCTTACTGTTAGATTTAGACAGACAGATGAAGAGGCTGTTTTCATCCTAATCCATACATGGCTTAATAATGGTCTACTGGTACAGCATCGACACGTAGGAGAAGAAGAAACAGCGTGTTTTATATTTAGGGTGACTTTTGCTTAAAGGTCACAACATGGGACAATGTAAAGACGCAGCTCCTTTTTTTTTCAAGGGTACAAAGTTTGATGATTTTATTTGAGTTAAGCTACAACATTAATAGAAAGGATGGATAGTTCTAAGAGTCTTTCTCCCACTGCACTGTCGCTTTTTGTTTGTAAAAATTGTAAAAAGATTTTTAAAAAATGTAAAAGCACATCTGCAAAGGATACACCTGTGGATCTTTGACTATAGCTTCCTTGGCAACCATTTGCCCACCAGACTGAACAGACTGAGGACTAGTAATAGACTGGCTATTATCCTTCTTATTCAATGGATGAAGGAGCCAGCCCATAACACTTCTGCTGACTTGGTCAACAAAATGGCTACCTGCCAAAGAGCTCCGGGCCAAAGTATTGGGGCCAGTTTTGGTTTGGTTCAGCCAGAACATGGAGATGTCGGTCGAGAATGTGAGTCGGAGGTAATGCAGGGCTCAGAAAGGAGTAGCAGGCTTCCTCATCCATTGAATAAGAAGGATAATAGCCAGTCTATTACTAGTCAAGGCAGGATGGCTGATGTTAAAGACTTGTTGGATGTCATGAAGCGACAAAATGAGATTACAGAGCTCCTAGTAAAACAACAGAAAGCATCCACTCTCCCTCCTTTGGATGTTCCAGTATTCAGTGGGGATCCACTGGAGTTTGGGTTTTTTATGAAAGCGTTCGAGCATGGGATTGAGGAAAGGACAGACAGCAATAGAGATAGGTTGCGCTTCCTGGAGCAGTTCACCCAAGGGAGACCCAAGGTTCTTGTTCGTAGCTGTTCACACATGTATCCTGACAGGGGCTACGCTGAAGCTAAGAGGCTTCTGCGCAAGCATTTCGGGGATGAATATACTATTGCCTCAGCCTACATTGAAAGAGCTCTAAAATGGCCTGTAATCAAGCCAGAGGATGGTGATGCACTGACGGAGTTTGCTATGTTCCTCACTAGTTGCTGTAACACAGTAGACAGCATGGAGTACATTGAGGAGATGGATAGCCCTACTAATATGAGAACAGTCATCTCCAAGCTTCCTTTTAAATTAAGGGAAAGGTGGAGGGGTTTCGCCTGTGACATTCAAGAACGTACAGCAATGAGAGCTAGATTCGCTGATCTGGTCAGTTTTGTAGAGAAGCAGGCAAAGATCGCTTCTCACCCATTATTTGGTAACATTCAGGACACCACTTTGTCTAGAGACAAGGGCAAAGCAAAGGTGTGCAGAGAGAATGCTCTGAAATTCAAGGAGAGGGAAAGCATCTTTGCTACTAATACAGCACCTGTATTAAACAGTGCAGAGCAGACAAAGAGGGAAAGGGAAAATATAGGCCCTACAGGTGGAAGACAGTGTCTTTTCTGTCATAAGGGAGGGCATAACCTCAGTACCTGCAGACTCCTCAAGCAAAAGCCTCACAGAGAAAGGCTTGATTTCCTCAAATCAAAGAGCTTGTGTTTTGGTTGCCTGTCACAGGGGCATCTGAGCAAAGGCTGCCAGCAAAGACACACGTGTGAGACTTGTTCTCAGAAACATCCCACCATTCTGCATAAGGAGCAGTACTCTTCTCCTGATAGTGAGAGTAAAAGTATCAGAGAACCAGCAGCAAGTTTTTCTCCAGCAGCAGGCAGTGAAACATGCGGTTGTACCGGGGCTGGCAAAGCAGTCTGTGCACTCTCAATTGTGCCTGTGAAGGTCAGATGTTCAAGGAGCAACACAACAGTTGAATCATACGCGTTCTTAGACCCAGGAAGCACTGGAACCTTTTGTACAGATGAGCTGATGAAGGATTTACAGGTCACAGGAAAAAAGTCCAACATTCTGCTCCGCACTATGGGAAACGAAGCGGCAAAGAAGGACAGAAGGCTGCCGCTACATTATTCAGAAAACTGTTGCTCCACGTCCTGCTTGCTTACCTAACCTTTTTTACCCACACCCCTCCGCATGTGGGCCAAATACACACCCCTTTACGACATCTACCAACACTTTACAACAACAACAGACTAATAAAGCAGGATTAATTTATGGAGCACAGCATATTACATTATAACATAAAATGATCAAGATTATAATGGAAACTTAAAGATCATGACAAATACTTAAATATGGCATGATGTAACTGAGTGAAATTATTGGCCTGGACTTGGCTCCAACACTCTGTGTCTGTAGTCTTGTTCATGGTGTTTCATGCTCCTGTTCCTCATGCTGCTCGTCAGATGTTATCTCTGACTCTTTTAGTATCCTTAACTGTTCGTGCAAGTCAAATAAATGGTCATCCTTTTGTTTGGGTCCCCTGTAGACCTCGCCCCGGTAAAGGTCTTTAGTGTTTAACCCTCACAGATAAACATAGGATCCTTTTGTTTCTAAGCAGGCATGCTTTAAACAATGCAAGGGCTAATTTGAATCCAAAGGGAATTAATTTTCTTTTTTTAATCTTTGGCCATTCTGCACAAAGTCAAGGGTGTAGACACTGTGTGGGAACATCAGGATAAAGGGACTGTACTACAAACAGTTGGAGTAGAATGGTTTAGAATAGGAAGTCAATCGGATTACTTTAATGCAGCTGTAGCTAACTTGGTCTTCTATCATTATTAGGGGGGAATTCAAACTGTTACTAAACTTTTCTTAGCCTTTTAGCAGCTTTTATGAGTGTGCACGTGGACGTCTCCCTGCACACATGTGCTGTTTTTCTGTTCCTGTGATGTGACTATGACTTCAATCACTGGATATAATTTGTCTGTATTTGTGTGAAATTTTCTGGGAAGAAACTTGCCTCATAACCAGAAGCAGAGCGATGGTGTCGGGACTGATTTCAGTGGAAGTGATTGATTAAGCCCTATATAGTGTATTTCCCCCCCTGTGGGCAGCAGAGAACCGAACAGAAATGAAATCAGACCAGGCTTTGTATTAATCATCCAGCATCAAAACACAGCACGGTTTATCTTTCTCTAACTTCTCTTAGCTTGCATTATTTATCCAGCTTCCCTGTAGCACAATCTGTCAGACTACAAACTACAGCTCATCTATGTTTTTATCTCAAAGCATTGCAAAGCATTGCTGTCCTCCCAATCCCACCACGTCACCACCTAAAAACACATGAAAGGCCAGCTACATTCTGAAATCATGTTTGATTCTAAATGCAAAATGCAGCACAAAAATAAAATAAGGCACACATTTCTCATGCTGGATAACAGAAAGATCAGCAGGGATGACCTGCAGGTATGAGGTGAATGTGGTTCCCAGACAGAACAACTACACCAACTGTTTTTGTCCATTAGAAGAACCAATTCAATACATCAAACCTCAAACATTTGGATTATGAACCTCTGCTGCTTTGCTTCATAAATCCTGCCATCAGTGGATGAAAGGGCCGGTGGTCTTTGTCCTCGGCTGCTATTCTCCACCCTCTATTATTTCAATCTATCAGTCTATCTTTGGTTGTGCAGTAGACTTACTGCTTAATGATGCATTTCCAGGCAGATAAACTGTGCGAAATAGCAGGAGGATGACTGAGTCTCTGTGCTTCTGTCCGTCTTATTGATCAGGAGATCACAGTAGCTTTGTGGAGATTTCTATGTTTTTAAAGTCTTTACCAGCAGGCTGGACACCAGAATTATCCCTGCACTGAATTCTCACATTAAGTCTGCACATGCACAGACAGACCACACCCCCTTTGGTCTCTCACCTGATAAGTGCCCCTTTGGTAAGATTTTTTTCTTCCCAGTTTCTGTCTGGCGTCATTTCAAATTTTCATTTTAAATATGGCCCCTGGCATCAGTTCTCAATAAAAAGCAAGGAAATGCCTCACAGCTGTGTTTCCATAATTCTTCTAACCCTCCTGCACCCCAGGACCTCCTTCCACCTTTTTCTGTCATCACAGCCACTGCACGCATTTGGAGCACCTTGAGGAGCAGCATCCTCTCTGACCTCCGTTCATTGGTGACAGGCAGGTAATGATAAGTGAATGATGGTAGTGTTTACCTCGGCCTCGTCCATGTCTGTCACTGTAATGATATATAATATCCCAAACATAAGTAATAATAACCTCCTCCACCCCCATCCTGAAGGCTGTAGTTTTTCTTTTAAATAAACTATTTTAGTAAACACAGAATCTAAGATCTTATATAAAGGGCGGCATACAAGGTTGAAGACTTACTTCTGTCACTTAGGATTATTCTGAAAGTTATATTATATATTCTCTGAAACCTAAGACCACTGTTCTCCTTACCTGACTGTACCAAACAGATTTCATGCAAATACACTACACACCACACAAACTTACTCTAACCTTCTAAATGACGGTGTGGAGGGTGGGTGTGGGAGATTTCAGATTTAAGCAAAACGTTAGGTCTCCTGTGACTTTGCAAAACGTCTGTCACATTTTCGGTCCGCTGACTTTATTCTGTTCTGCACGCATTTTCAGTATCATGAGATTATATTTTTTTCCCAGTATTTTCTCAGAAAGCCGCTTTGAACTCATGTGCGCAAAATGGATTATAAAAAAAAGATCACGCTCTTTTAATTCAGTTTAGGTCTCCAAAGCCGGGAGAATAAGTCAATGCTATTGAAGAGTATATTCCCAGACAGGATTAAGATGATCAGAGATGGGAAGCATTCAAAAACCATAAACTGTCATTGTTTCTAGTTTAAGTGCGATTTTCAACTTACTTAAGACCAGCAGGTAGCAGCCCGTGCCGATGTCCAGCGCCGGTGATAAAGCAGAGGTGTACTTATCCATGAAAACAATGATCAGTAACCAAGATAAAAGAAAAGTGATCCTCATGCGATCCCGACGAAGCGGAGAAGAGTCAGACTGCGCCTCTGCTGCTGCTGCGCTCCGGTGTCAGAGGCATCTGTCCTCAGGAATGAAGCTGAGACGCGTACCGGCTGAAGCCTCGTGCCTGCAGCCAGCGTGTGTTGTCAGGGTGATGATGCGTAAAGAGAGGATCATCCAGCGTCTCCAGTGCCGTGGTGTCACTGAGCGTTAGATGTCAAAACGGGAAAACAGGTTTATGTTAGCTTCAGGTTGAGTTAGGTGAGAGTGTGGGAGCTAGCCAGAGACCACAAAGTAAATAAATAAATATACAAGTAAAAAAAAAAACTCAACCTTTTACCAATTAGACACAAAATATCCTGTTCTCAAATTTTGCTTTGTTGTTTTCAGTGAAGTATCTGAAAATCCCCTTTATGTAAATGGAGTCAACAAAATATTTATTGTATCATTATTTCTTCTGGTAGAACAAAGATAATTGTTTCTGTGTAAACAAGATAAGAAAAAGTTCCCCAAAATAAACACAAATACATACAAAATAAATACAAAAATAAATACAGAAAACAAATACAGAAAAGGGACTAATTTCAGCTATCACTTTTAGGCTAATAGACATAAAAGTTGAGGGGGCAAGGCTCTAGAGCAGGGGGCAGCTGCCCCCCCTTGCCCCACTGTAGATCCGGCCCTACAGTTAACTTTTGCTTACTCAGAGTAAGACTGCAATGTAAAATTACACAACATGAACTGCTATAATATGTAGCACGAGATCCATTAAAAACTGGCACAGTAGATTTAATAGCTTAATCATTGAAATGCTCATCGTTAAAGTGGTGGTTAAAATTACCAAAGTAATTTTGCCTCTGTACATAACCACAATGTATTTTAAATATACTTTTGTGTAAACAGTTTTCAGGGGATGAAAAGTAATTGGACAAAATACCATCTTTTTAAATATTAGAAATGTTTTAATAGTCAAGTAAACTAACATGAGTCTGCTGAGCTACAGATAAGGAGGAGTATGGTTCATCTTATTAAGACATCACATTAAAACATCATGTGGCAAATTCCAGGGGGAGCCTTTAAAATACTGATATACTAACATGCTCATTATACCAGTTTTTTATTGTCAAAAAGCCCCCAAGAGCACTTATTTCTCAATCTTCAAGGAAGGCAAGGAGGCAGGATACTTTTTTCCTGTTCATTTTCAGGTGACAAAATGCATCAAAAGGTCTTAACAGCTGGGGTAGACTGAAATTGCTTTCTCCAAACCAAGATTCCTCTGGGTAGATATAAACCTCTGAAGATGAATGAGCTCCAATGTGCCTTGATATTGACCGTATGAATGAGGAAATAAAGTGGCAGTCACTGGAGGAGTCAGAGACACTATAACTAAACCCTTCCTTCTGCAGCAGGCCTAGAATGGCCAAGCAAACCTACATCGTCTTCCAAAACGTTTCCCTTTTTCTTTCGCTCCATTTCTGCTCAACACTAAACTTCCTGAAATCGTTCACATAGACACGTGTAGCGCAGGTGCTGTCAATTAAGGATGGTTTGAAATTCATAGATCACAGGTTTATAAATTGCAGATTGGATTTTCCTTTTTTGTGTTCAGCATCATTTGACTCACATGTGGGCACATTTTTGTGGATGACGTTGAGCTTTAAAGTATAAATCTATGAACATCTTTAGAAAGGGGTCTCGTGACCAGTGTGAGCTCGAGGGAGGGTTGCTTGAGGTAAAGAGTAGGACTTACTAATAAAATAATGTTATGCCTAAATATAATCTTAGTGACATAAGCTTTGTTAACTAGTGAGATCCATGGTTATTTTTCTGCATTTTTTCAATTTTGGATAATTTATTCACATTTTATTTTATTTAGTTATGCTGCAATAGGTGTCGGCTGCTGGGGGATTCCCATGATGCATTGAGTATTTCTTCTTCAGGCACCTTTCTCACTCATTGTGTGTTAATAGACCTCTCTGCATTGAATCATACCTGTTATTAACCTCTGTCTCTCTTCCACAGCATGTCTTTATCCTGTCTTCCTTCTCTCACCCCAGCCGGTCGCAGCAGATGGCCCCGCCCCTCCCTGAGCCTGGTTCTGCTGGAGGTTTCTTCCTGTTAAAAGGGAGTTTTTCCTTCCCACTGTCGCCAAAGTGCTTGCTCACAGGGGGTCATATGATTGTTGGGTTTTCTCTGCATGTATTCTTGTAGGGTCTACCTTACAATTTAAAGCACTCTGAGGTAACTGTTGTTGTATAAATGTGCTGTATAAATAAAACTGAATTGAATTGAATTGAAAAAAAAAAAAAAATTCCAGAAAATGAATTTAACTTTAACTTCACCGGTCACCTTCTCCTATCAGTTATGAGTAACCTATTCCGCTTTTAATATGGTTATTATGCTTAAGGTTATACTGAAAAATGAGGAACACCTTCAATGCCCAGGTCTTCAGTTGTCATCTCTATTTTCACACTCCATCAAAACAAAACAACGTAATTGTTAATTTTCTTGACAAATACAAATACGGGCTCATCTGTTGGAAGAGAAGTGACCCAACTTTGAGAGCTCTGAGCTATATCACAGTGACCAGGGCATTAAGAGGTCTTGTGGAAGTTAAATGTCGTGTGCAATTAGGTGCTGACAGCTGGACGGTGGTGTTGATTTTCTTCTTCTTCTTCTTTCTTTAGAGACGAGCTGCTGATGAGTGACTTTGTGTCTTTGTCTCTGGATATTTTTACGTTCAAGGTTTTGTTCTTTGTTTTTATTGTTCAGCATTTCATTTTTCCAGTTTAGTTCTAGTTAGGTTCTTCCCTGTGTGCCTCTGCCTTTTGCTTTTGTACCTTTTTTATCAGCCATATTAAACGGCTTGCTTTTTGTTAATATTCAAGTTTTCTTCCACGTTCTTTGTGTCTGCATTTTGGCTCCTCTTCACACATTCACACGGTGTGCTGCCGTATACTGTGACAATAAAAGTAAAAATAAATATTTAAAATTCTCAGTTATACAGCAACAAAGTATTTGTACTCCAAAACTTAGCACAAAGAGAGGTCCATGGACAGGCAGAGCTGAAACTTGGCCAGGTGTTCTTCATCACAGCAAATCGGCTCCTCAGAGAAAATCGAGCAATCACACAAATCGGCAAATCACTTTTGGGTTTGTCGTCACAGTGGTGGTTAAGGACTAAAATACTGCTTTTAATACTGCTGGTTACTGTAATCTTAGAAAGCATATCATCAATTCCCACTAAAACACAACACATTAACCATTAATTTGTTGTGGCTTGTTGGCAGGTAATCGAGGGTTATTAGTCAGATCTCTGGCAATCCTGCTGGTGGAATCTGTGGTTCTTCAAGTTAGTTTCACAAAGGATGAATTGCCATGAAAAATGATTTGATTGCCCCACTTTGCTTTGCACTGCAGAGGTAATGTGAGATGTAGAAACCCAAAGAGGAAGACAGATATGAAAGTGCGAATGTAGAGAACATAAGGTTAAAAGCAACTTTTAAGCCAGTGCAGCAGCAGCATCATTCATCTTATCTTGAACACTGGGTTAGATTTTTAGTGCAAATAGTCACAACGATTTAATATTTAATCTTGCCTTATTAGTTCAGCAGAGTTGAAATGCACAACAGTTGCCAGAGTTCCCTAACCCAGCGGTCCCCAACCTTTTTTGCGCCACGGACCGGTTTATGCCCGACAATATTTTCACGGACCGGCCTTTAAGGTGTCGCGGATAAATACAACAAAATAAAACTAGTACCGGTACCGAAAAAAAGAAGATTTATTCATAACACACGTGAAAAGACCCAGGAAAACCGAGTTAATGATAAAAACGATAACAAAATAACACTGAAAACCGATAAAAACCTTGAAAACCATACATTTCACACCTGAGCCTCAACTCTTGCGGCCCGGTACCAAACGACTCACGGACCGGTACTGGTCCGAGGCCCGGGGGTTGGGGACTGCTGCTCTAACCTACAGGCCAGCAGACAGTGACATTTATAAAGCTATAACCTAACGGAGCTGTAATACCACTTATCTCGTAATTACACACAGCGGTAAGCGGTTATTTTGCTGTAGCGCTCATAAATACAGCTGAATAAAAATTAAGACAAAAAAGTCATTTTGTTGGTTAGTAAGCTCAGCGCTTACATGTCCGTCACATTCACTCACAGCCTAAACTCACATGCAAAGTGAGATGAATGCACTCAATAATCAATACCACGTCTTTTATTGGAGGCGATCAACACCCAGCGCCAACAACGTCACTTTGAATGTTTTCTTTGTACTGTGGGAAGTGGACTGGTTAGGCTGAGGTGTTTTGGTGTTTTTGCATTTGTCACTTTCTTTACAGAGAAAAGGTTTCAAGGATGGCATGATGATGTAACTGGTTAACAGGTTGTCATCAGTTTTCTCAGTTGTTGGAGGTGAGACATCCGTTCGTACAGCCTCACAGTGGTCAGATATTGAGATTAGTTTGAAAGAACTCTGCTCTTAATTGAAGCGCTGCAATTTGTTTTTACAGCACATAACAGAGGCTGCCATACAGTAAGAAGCTCCAAATAAAGCATCAGGTTTGTTTTCCACTGTCTCATGTGGTCCCATATGTTCTGCTGCTCAAAGGCAATTTTCTGACTCCTCTCCAGGTACCCTTTGAGTACATTTTATTCCACTATATGAAACTATATGGTCTATAAATGTTCTCTTTACAGAGAGCATTTAGCAATTTAATCTTTGTAATTTAAGACATGATCTTGGTGTTAACATAAACATGAAACGTGATTTATTGAAGAGGAGGTTTGTGATGTACTAACTGTGATGAAAAACATGATGGACATCTTATTTTTTATACTCTTAGTCCATTCAGGACCCCTCATGCCCTATGATGGATGGGGGCACTGTAATGGAAGACCTTTCCCGTTGCTCTGAACAGCTTTGTATTGATTGAGGGGCCAAGTGGACACAACCCTTTTAAGAAAAACGCCTCACGCAGCACAACAAAGGCGCCAGATCTCCTCACAGTAGAGGTCAAGGGTTCAGACCTGCGCTCGCTTGTCAAGAATAAGGGAAGAACGACTCATCTGACCTTATCACTATGTTTTTCCACGTCTTCACACCAGTGCTAATGGTTTTTGCACTGATGACCCCTCAGATGTTCATTCATCTTTGAGGGAATTGTGCACTGCGATCTTCCTTAATATCACTTTCTGTGTAGTTATGAACCGATTGTTGTTGCTAACTATCTGATCATGCATTGACATTGTGACCTTTTACCTAAAGAATCAGTTTTTTCTTTTTTTCTTTTTTCTCGAGCAAATGTGCGTAGTCAACCATAAATTCTGCCCCTATTTTCCAATGTCTTTCCCATCGATCTACAGGCAAATACAGATGTGACTTAAGCCCAAGTTGCTACACTAGCAGTCTAGTCTGGAGCCCCCAAACCAACCACAATGTCTCTTAGATCTGTTTCTCTCATAATTTGGATGCAAAATTGGTTTCATGATACAAAGCAAGACTGGATGTAAACGATTTAACTGTACCACAGAGTGCAGCTGTGTGGAAGGACATGCATTTATATCTGAACATCTGAGCAGATAAATCAGAATCACGCTTTTAAAACAAAGTTTTTCAAACCTGTTGTCACAGTCTAGCTGGCAGACCGTGGGGGGTGTAGGGAAGGAGCACCCAGGCGTGGTGCTCTGTGTGCGAACAGTGCGTTTATTTACAGTGTATGGTACAAAACAACAATAAATCCCCGTATTTTCCCCAGACTCCCGTGTCGTGTCTTCCCTGACGAGTCCGTGTCTTTGTGCTCTCCGCTCCCGTGTCTCAGCACTCCCCGTGCTGGCTGCTGTCTGGCACTCCACACCTCTCCTGGGGACACAATAGAAGCAGCCGTCAGGACACGTATAACCGCGGGCATACACACACACTAACTAAGCTCAACAGGATGACTAACATGGAGTCTCACACAATGATCCCACGTCTCATCAGCCTCCTGACAAAAGAACTGATCGCACATATTGTGAATACAAAAAACAGATTAGGGCTCTAAAAAAGGCCATAAAACACAATAAAAGTAGACACTTACGCAGATTAATATTTCAGCTTCTCTTGTTCTGGCTCTTATTCAGATTTCATCCCGTCTGTGACCAGTTTCACATTTATGTTTAGATGTCTCTAAGCTGACACTAAAATGCTTTCCCCCAGTTTTCAGATCGAAAAATGGCCTCTTAATCTTTACAGTTTTATGCATATGTTCGGATTGAACAGGCTAACTGCATTCTAAGCTAGTCTGGCTGTATGTTTGAGTTAGATGTTTACACTATAGATATGACAGCGGTCTCAATTTGCCATCGAATTCTTAGAAAACAACATTTAAAATGAGAGAATATTTCCCATTTAAAAAACAAACAGGTCAAATAAAAATCCAGACTTGTTAAATAGTAAAACCAAACTCAGCATCTCACTCTCTGTCTGACAGGAAATCCCACTGGACCCACATGACCCTTGGCTACTTTAGAAGGCAGCTTTTGGTCATGCTCCCCTCCAGCTTAGCTCCTTCAGCAGTTGACCCAGCTCCATGGTGTCGATTGTGTGCTGGAAGCTGAAGTGTAATCCAGTGGAGCTTTTAGCAAAGAAGCATGCAGCTATAAATGGAGCTGAGAAAAGCTGACAGATGATGATTCTCCCTTTTGTTTGAATGCCAAACATAGAGTTCTTATGCAAACTCAGGTAACCTAGCTAACTAAGTTAGCTTAGTTAGCTTTGTACTGTTACAAACTAAACATGTTATATGCACTTTGCACTTTTCTCAGTCTGGCACTTGTGAAATCAGTACACTATAAACTGACACTTTTCCTTATTTCAAAGGTTTGTGTTAAAGCAAGATAAAAAGGCTATCTGGCGAGTCAGGTACTCTTTAGAAAACATATTTCAAAAATTATTTTAAAAACATCTTTTGAAAATGTCCAGTTCCCCATTGCACATGAGTTTTTCATCAATCAAAAAAAACTCAGATACTCATGTTCTTATCAGGAAACATTAACCGGTCAGAAACAAACTCAGGAGTAAGGTCAGCTACATAACCCCCCTGCAAAAGCACAGATTAATTGGTCAACAGTGTATTGCTCGACTTGTCTCACAGGCTGACACAACCCTGCACCAGGCTTTACTAAAAAACATGAGACATTCAAAATAGGAGGTCTAAGTGGACAGTGACAGATGAAAGACCCAGACTTAACCAAGTTTTTTCCATAAACCCACATCTCTGAGTTACTTAATTTGTTAAATCAGCCCTATTGGTGAGGTGACAGCAATCCTTTTTTTGGACTGTTAATGACCTATGAAATGCTCATTTTAATGTAAATAGCAACAGAATTGCTGACTAAAAAATTATTATCTGACAATTTATAATTGAGTGGAATTGTTAATACAAAGTGTTGACTTAAAAAAAAAAGCTGCCTTCAGACTGCATGCTGTCATCCTCTGCGGCAGACAGTTAACGTTTGTCTCACGGGTCATATGGTGCTACACAAATAAAAGTGTTGTTCTCAGAAAAACTCAGACGTGTGACACCTCAGACTGGTGACTGATCGATAACACTGTGTGCTCTGTCAAGCAAAAACGGCAGATCACTGGAAAGCTTTTATTTTTACACGATGTCTGACCGGTGTAATCTGCCAGCAGTATCTATGCTGTCCTATATATGTACCTAAATGTAAAAATGGATGCCAAATCTTTTACTAAGTTTTACAATTTAATCAGTGATAATAGCTTCTAAGCAAATCTCAAGCACTTTTAATTTTTGGCAGCGTTGAAGGGTGAAGGGTTAGAGTTAGGTCACCCAATTCATACCACTCATAAACACATGCATGATGGGTATGCTAATTCACACCATGGAGCCATCTCCAAAAAACTGTCATAGATTAAACTCTGTCTGTGTAGCTGGATTTAAGAAACTCTTTAAAGTTACTGTTAAAAAAATCTATTGCTGAGTGGATTACTTCCTGTGGGAGGATTTTTTTTTAGATTCAAATACACAGAAAAAGCAACAGTATTTTTTCTTTGATATATATACACCCAGTCAAAAATCACAGGTTAACAGCATCTCAGATTAGAGTCACATAAAGCTCCAGTAGCAGACACATCTCTACATCAACAGTTCAGAGGAGACTGTGAATCAGGCCTTTATGGTAAAATAGCTGCTAAGAAACCACAACTAAGGTAAAGCAACAAGCAGAAGAGATTTGTTTGGACTAAGAAACACAAGTTATGGACATTAGATCAGTGGAAATCTGTGCTTTGGTCTGATGAGTCCAAATTTCAGATCTTTGGTTCCACCTGTTGTGTCTTTGTGTGATGCAGAAAACATAACTGGATGGTCTCTACATGCATGGTTCCCACCATGAAGTACGAAGGAGGTGTGGTGTGGAGGGCTTTGCTAAATGGACTGATTCTTATATAGCGCTTTTCTACTCTCCCAGAGTACTCAAAGCGCTCTATACAACATGCCACATTCACCCCCATTCTCAAAAGCACTGTGTCTAACCACATTCGCAAACATTCATACTCCGATTGAGAGCAACTTGGGGTTAGTATCTTGCCCAAGGATACTTGACATGCAGACTGGGGGAGCCAGGGATCAAACCTCCAACCTTCCGATCAGTAGGTGACCAGCTCTACCTCCTGAGCTGCAGCCACCCTGGTGACGCTGTTGGGGATTTATTCAAAATTGAAGGCACACTGAACCAGCACGGCTACCACAGCATCCTGCAGCGACATGACATCCCATCCAGTTTGTGTTTAGTTGGACCGTCATTTATTTTTCAACAGGACAATGACCCCAAACACACCTCCAGGCTGTGTAAGGAGAGTGATGGAGTGCTGCACCAGATGGTCTGGCCTTCATCACCTGACCTCAATGCAGTCGAAATGGTTTGGGATGCGATGGACCGCAGAGTGAAGGCAAAAGAGCCTCTCTGAGAACTCCTTCAAGACTGTTGGAAAACCATACAGGTGATGACCTCACGAAGCTCACTGAGAGAATGCCAAGTGTGTGGAAAGCAAAGGGTGGCTATTTGGAAGAATCTAAAATATAAAACATGTCTTCAGTTATTTCACACTTTTTTCTTTACTACATAATTCCATATGTGTTCATTCATAGTTTTGATGTGTTCAGTGAGAATCCACAATGTAAATCATCATGAAAATGAAGAAAAACCATTAGCTTATTGAGTAGTTTATATGGTAAGCTTCATCAAGATTGCACCAGTCGTCTACAGCATCAAACACAGTATTTCAAAGTGGATGCGATGTGATTCAATAAAACACCTTCATTTAGTGGCTGCTGATGACCTCAGGCAGGATTAGACTTAGATTTTAAATCTTCCCTGATCATCATGTGCAGACGATATGTATTCTACACAATAAGAACAATGAGTGGATTCTCTGTAGCTTAAATTCTTCTGTTTGTTTATTCTGAGATGTGAACTTTCAAAGCACTTTTGCTCTGACCAAAATTGCTGTGACCACCCTCCAATAAAAAGAACAGTTGCTGCTGTATTTGTCTGATGTCAGTCACTGTGGGGTTTACTCATCCCTTAGGCTTAGAGACTTGATGTTTCTTACATGCCTGGCTAACTTCAAATCCTTTAAAGCTCACAATAATGTGTGAAAGCTGGCTGTGTGGGAGATATTGCAGCTAAGTGAACATGAACGATCTGCTGTAAATCAAAGCAACAAGCAACACATTATGCAGCTGCTTTATAAACTTGTACCATTTCACACTTGAGGGTTTTGCACGTCATAGCAATAGTAATTACCTCCTTTTATTTTCATAACACCAAAGTAGGACATGGAATATGAAACGTAAACAGGTGGTCAGAGATAAGATAAGTATTTATTTAATCTATCTTTAATCTACAGACTGACAACAACAACTGCTGCTCTTGTTGTCATACGGTGCTGTGGCCCTCATTTATTTAAATGTTGTTAGGAAAAAGGGAAATATGTGCAGCTTTTCATTAAAATGTGCAAACATGCATGGAGATACAGATACAGGGAGAAAAAGATTGCAAACAGAATGTGCATTTGGTAAGACCACCTTTATTCTTCAACACAGCCTGAACTCTCTGAGCCAGCTTTCTTCTCATTTGTTTAAGTCTTCAGGAATAGTTCTTCAGGCTTCTTGGAGGACATCAAAGCTCTTTGGATGTTTCCTGGCTTTTGTTCTATTCCCTGTCAAAATAATCCCACACTGCTTCAGTAATATTAAGATTCAAGCTCTGGGGAGGCCAATCCATGACTGATAGTGTTCAATTGTGTGTTTTAATACCTACTGTGCTTTAGTGCATTGGCAGTGTGTTTGGGAACATTGACATATTAAACATTGAAGCCACTGGAAATAAGACACTTCTAGTCTGCCTTTCAGATACTCTTTATCTGCTGTAGTTTTCAGGCCTACCACTTCTTTTTTTGTACTGGACTGAGCAAAGCTCTCAATCTACGGTCGATCTATCCCTACACTCACCTATGGTCATGAGCTTTGGATAGCGACTGAAAGATCAACATGGAAACAAGTGGAGGAAATGGCTTATGATGACGTGCCTCTCGCCTCTCTTCCTAGAGGCAAAGTAGACATCCTGCGATCCTAGTAAAGTTGGTAAAAGTTCATGCTAATCATATAACATGGTCTGCTTCAGGAGATGTTCCTATGTTCAGAATTTCATGTTTTGTTTTATTTTTTGTTTCTATGAGATTCAGGCTTTATATCTCTTCACAGAATAGGGTATTTTTCTTTCTAGGACATTCACAGATAGTGTTGGGAACTTGTTGACCAATCACAGTTCAGTACAGGTTTTAGGTGTTCTGCTTTTCCCTTCTGAACACTGTCCAGTTTGCGTTCATCTGCATATATTGCAAAAATGATCTTCTTGTCTTCTCTGTTATCGAATTTCTTACACGATCCAATCGTGACATGAGTTTCCAGCTCACAGTCAGGCCTTTTCATTTTATTTCTTTCACTAGCAACAGTCAACTGTTATGATAACCAGCTGTGTTGGCCTCAGAGGCTTTCGCCAGAGGGGCTTTACTCCAAAACATTCTCTTAAAAGATAATTTTAACTTTAATTAGTTGATGATTAAAATCTCCTGTAGGGGTATAAACTTGAAAGCTCACTCACAGTAATTGTGACAGATTTTATCCCTGATATCTGCAGGGTCTAATAAAGCTAAATCTAGCATCACCCAACAGCAAGAGTTCAGCGTTGATCATGGAGTCACACTTTCAGTAAGACAAGGTAACTGAGGAGCTAATGTGATATGATTTTGCTGGCTGATGCATGTAAATTTAGGCAGCAATTTAGATTTTTTAAATTTAGATGTGCAAGTCGTGCCTCGTCATTTTCTGGGGACATTTATAACCTAAAAGCAGCCAAATAAAATCCAAGTGTGCTACCAGAAAAAAAGGACATAAGTTCATGGTTGATTTATTTCATGAGTGACAGAGTAATGCACAACTCTCTGGGCAGGAAACAATATGAGACGCAGTCACAGTAGACTGTGGAAACAACACTTGCAGGATCAGGAAAGTCAGGTTTGTTTGTCAGCTTGTTTGGAAGCTGTTGATATATTAACATTTGGTTTATTAGAGACTGAGAAAATTATACAGTACGCTGAAGGACAGAATAATCAGTAAATACCAAAAGGTCAAACCCTTAATAAGAGGCATGTGTGGGAAATAAATTCTAGAGACTTTGGCCAAAACACGGACCTCTGATCCAGTTTATTACATTACATGCTGATGGTTGAAAATAGATATTAACTTTAATTTAATTAAAATAAATTGAAAAATATAATTTCAAATGTAGTTTAAGATTGGTGAAGCCATCCTCCACACTTACCCATGAATGATAGCTTTATTTATTTTGGAACCATCTATTCATATTTTATAATTATTTTAGTGGCATAAATGGACGACATAATTTGGTTAAACTGTCTCCTGCACAATAAAAAATATTAATGACACTTATGCAATGGAAAAAAAAGAAAACGGAAAAGGAAAATTCTTTCAATAAAAGCATTTTTGAATAGTAAAGTCATTTTCAGCACCTCCCTTATTCTCTAAGGTGCTTCCACATTAAAAATCCTAATGTGGAATATTATAAATTTAACAACAGATCATCTTCCTGATGTAACCCTCCCATTTATTGATTTACTAGATGTCATGTTTTTTTGTATCTGGCCTCAGTTTTAAGCTAGGGATATTTTGTGTATAAAGTAAATAAGGTGTCACGGTTCTGGGTCCGTTGGACCCAGTATTTTGAGTTCATTATGTTTTGGTACTTTTGCATCATGGATTTTCCTTTATGTTTCTCTGGTACTTGGTGTTTCAGTTATCTTGGTGTTTTTCTATATTATGATTTATGATCTGATACTGTTGTGATTATGATTATCATTTAGTAGCCTTTGGTCAGTGTCAAGTCTGTCTCTGTCTAGTCTGTGTCTTAGTAAAGTGTGTTTTGTTTCCTGTTTTACTTTGAAGGTTCTTGTTCCTGTCTGATGTTAGTATGTGCAGCTTTGTTCCCCCTGTCTCGTTAGCCCTGATCTCTCCCAGCTGTGTCTCCCTCCTGTTGCCGATTCCCCCGTTACTACCCTGTGTATATAAGCCCTGTGTGTTTTCCTGCCTGTTGCCGGTTCGTCTGTATTACTCAGTGTCAGTCTGTGTATCCACCGTGTCGTCTCCCTGTTGTTCATCGTCATCCTCTTCTGCTCGTTTTCATTCAGGTTTGTGCTCTGTAGTTTAGTTGTTTCCCAGTTTAGTTTAGTTCGAGCCCCATTTGCTGTTTGTCCACATTCTTTTGTGTTCAATAAATCACCTTCACTCCTCTACGACTGCCTGCGATTGGATCCTCATTTATTCCACACGGCTCGTCTCGGCAGCCGTGATATAAGGTAGCTAATTGTGCACTAAAATATACATTAGTACATTATTCTTCAAATTAATTATTGTCTTCTGTTTATTTAGAAGTTAAAGAAGTGATTCATTACTTGATATTTTAATGGTCAACAAAAAGAGTAATTATATACCACACTATATACTATAATTATTTAGAATCATTATTTCTACATGAACGATTGATCTGTTATTAAAAAGTTCAAATGGAAAAAGGGATTTACATAAAAACAATATTCTACACTCAGTAAAAAACTTTTTTTCCCAGAATGAAAGAACAAATATTCAAAATCTTTTCAAAAATTCAATTTAAAAAGAAAAACAAGTAATTAAATTCTAAAATTGAAGTAAAAATAAAAGATTCCCCACTGCTCCATATCAAATCCATGTATTTTTCTTATTAGCTATTTGATTAGCTAAAGCCACCAGTCACCCTTAATGATGGCTTCAGGACCTTAGTCCTATATAAGGATCATTGTTCTTAAATTCACACGTTTACAGTGTTATCTTTCATCTCCAGCAGTGCTGTATATTTAAAATTTCCATGGCTTCAATGTATCTGTTCTGGTTTATTCTTCTATGGAATTTATTTATTTGTTTTTTATATAAAATATTCCTCCTTATCCCACTCCCTATCACCCTCCTACTTTCCCCCCTGACCTTCCTGTTGTCCTCCCTCATTGCTGTTCCCTACTTTCTCCCATTCTTCCTTTCATCTCCGTCCTCCCTTTCCGCCATCAATACTCTCTTTGTCCTGTCTTGCCCCAAAAACTTAAATCATGCAATCCAACTCAGTAGCCAGTACAATAAAATAAAGTGAAATCAACTAAAAATTGAACTCAGAATTGGCTCTTTAGTTTATTTTTTTGATAGATTCTTGCAACATAACATAATGTACTTTTGCACAAACAAGGACTTTGTAGTTTGTTGCATCAGAATCGTTGCTCTGTGTGTGATGCCGTGTTTACATATCATGTTTCTTCTTCATTGTCTTGAAAGTTGAATGCAACATAGTTTATGAATAACTCAGAGTAGGAGAATCTTCAGTGATGAGATGAAGCAAAACAAAAAGGAAAACTTGAAGCAAAGATGCCACAAAGGCTTTTGTTTCTATGCATGTCTCCTCCTGATGTGCTGAAGTGTCCTTCACCATGATATTCAAACACACATATATACATGTTTCTATAAAGGAGCAAATATGTCTCATAGCTAATAATTTCTTTGATCAGTTGGTTCAGTCACAGTCTCCATGAAGCTGAACTACTTTTCTCTACTAAAATATAAGCACAGGCATGAGTCCTGAGAATAGTATACCATCACTCACTTTGAAACTGCATTAAGAAAAAAACCCTTCATAGTCAGCAGAAACCACTTTCAGTGTTCTTTTTATTTTACATCAAGCTTTAAAAGTTAACAGGCAACTATAGGACAAGAAAAAGGAAAATGATGGTAAGGGTTAATAGGAGAGACAATGTGACCAAAGTCAGTTTGACATTAAAATCAAACTAAATGTGGATGTTTAGTCACAAGTTGTTTGTCAGTGAACATTCTTGTTGTTAAAGCCTGGTTAAATTTTGTGCAGAGGGCTTTCAAAACTGGGTCATGTCTAAACTTTGGATCATGATGTTCTTTTATTCTGCTGTCCGTACAGTTTAAATCAATTTTTTTTTTTTACCTTACAGAGATCAGCCTCACCAAAGCCCCACACTTTCTTCTTTGGTGTTATGATAAACTAAATCTGGTTTAAAAAGGCAACCAAACAAACAAATGCACCAAAAACAATACAGCCCAGATAAGCGGAGGAATATTGATGGATGGAAAAAAACAAAACAAAAAATGGCTCAAGTTGTCCAACCTTGTTTTTGGATGACCTCATGAAGATTAAATTGGCTCCAATGGAGGTGGTGAAGTCTGGACATCCACGTCTTCATAGACCGCATCTGGATGGTTAACATCTCCACCCAGCTCAAAAAGGTCAGCTACTTCCTGAAGCCCTGTGTGGAAAAATTAACCCTCATGCAGTTAGGACATGGTCCACAGTGCTGTAAAACACAATACAGAGCAGTGCTATTTCACATATTTACTAACTCTTGAACTCTAATTAAGACGGGGGACTTCTTTCTTGTCTGGGGACTTGCAAATATGGCCAAAAACAGAAAAATGCACAGAAGAAAACCAAGTATCTCCTTAGGCTGATTTATTAGTCTCCTTAGTGGAATATTCCATAGTTCTTTTTTTTAAACAGACAGCATTTTGTGCTGGTGCATTTTGACATATTTCATACAAAATATTGAAGTTAAATTGCGCAGCTGACCAAACCGTACACTGAAAGAGGAATTCTAAATGAAAAAGACTTTAGGGACATGATCAAAGCTTAGTCATAACACACATTTAGGTTTCCATTTCCATGTCTGACCAAAGGTCACAGTCGTGGGCAAAAAGCTGACAGTCTATAAAATTTGAAAAGGTAATTTATTCATACAAAAATCCAAAAATAAAAGTTAAAACAGTCCGGTGTCCCATTTGAGTACAGAGTAAAAACACACAGTCCAAGGCCAGAGCCCGCTATGCCACAAAGCCGGCTGCACTCCACACATCGATCACTTTAACAGGAATAGCAGATGTCCTCTAAGACCCACCGTCCTGTAAGTGATCACTCCGGCCTCTACAACTCAACTGCCTTTAGGTTGCGGCATATAGGCCCTGGCCTGCACAGAAAGACAAAGTAACACGGCAGTGTTTGTGGTGTTGGCTGTAAGTAGACTAGTGTATCAGTGCAATCAATTACACCCGCCTCCAATTAGTCCAACTTCATTACAGCCACTGGCTCACTGCAAATGTGACACACACACAACCACTCCCAAAACAGTGCAACTTTACACAATAGTATGGAGATGAATTAATACAGGCACATTAGTCCACCATGTTATATAATAGCCACGTATGACACCTAACTTTATCCTGTTTTTAAGCTGCACTTTTTATTAATTAATTAATTAATTTTTTGGCCTGTCAGATAATATATAAAAGTTAACATTTTCAGTATTTTACATGAACACAATTGGTGTAGCATATGCTCTAGTTTTATACTATTTCTGTTTTATTGCATTTATTTAATTTCCGGAAGTGTACATTGTTTGGGGGCATAACATTTTAGCTTCCCTTGTGGGGAACAAACACAGTCCGAACTCCTTTCTTTAAAAAGCCCGTGGCTAACATGACGGAAAATGGTGAGTGTCTTGTACTGTACATTTGTAAAAACATTGTGTTAATATCTAAAATACTAAAACATAATTTGTTTTTTAGCATGCTTTATTTTATTTATTTATTGTGACGTTATAAGGCACGCTGCATGCTAGCTTTCTAGCATACTAATTAGCCAAATACGTTTCCGCAGCAGTACCTATCAACAGGCAGCTTACCTTGAAAGTTGTCTTGTATATATTTGGATGTTGAAATAAGATAGATGAGGTTATTTGACCTAATTAACTTGTAACGTATAATGTTAAATCTTATGCTGTTGAATAAGTTTGTTTTGATAAATATTTGTCGTTTTCTTTCTTTTACTCACTAATTAGTTTTTAAAGTTAGCTTACATAGCCGTTCTTTTTCTCATTATACTGTATAGTGTACTAAATGTGTACTTGTACTATGTACCAGTGCTTTAATGGGAGAAGGTAATGCACCACTCAATACAGGCCACAGGCTTTTGATGCAGGGTGTCAGCTCTAAATCAATGCACTTGTGCAAGTGACAAGTTTGTCTTTTACTTGGCGTGATGACCAAGTATGGTTAGGAAGTCTGTCACTGAAGGCAAGGCTACAGAGTCTGTGACTTGTTTACTTGTTGTCCTCCACTCAAAATAATTACTTAAATGATCATTAAAAATAATCTTGGAAAGGATTTCCACTTGATTAAATTGCTTTATTTTAGCATCATGTAATTCTGTTATTCCAACTTAATGTACTTGAGTTGGACCAACTTATTTAATTAATGATGAGTCAACGTATTTTCTGCAGTTCAGTCCAACTTAATTTAACTGAGTTGATCCAACCCATTCAAATTACATTAGTCCAGCAAAAGTACTTTATGCTTATAGAAAGTAATTGGTTAACCTAGAATTCTTTTTCATTGTTATTTTAAGTTTTATTTATTTATGTTAATGTTATTCTTTGGAGTGTTCAACAAAGTCTAGCATCTGGTTAACATGAAACAGTAATGGATTTATAGCAGCTTTCACATAGCTGCACTCCATCCATGCATTTTCTTCCACTCATCCTTATCAGGGTCGTGGGTGGGGGGCTGGACCTTTCCCAGCTGTCACAGGTCGCCAGTCTATCGCAGGGCAAACAAGCAAACATATGGACACATTAGGCTTATCAGTGAACGTAACCCCACTAACATGTCTTTTGACTGTGGATTTGAACTCAGGACCTTCTTGCTGTGAGGCAACAGTGCTAACCACTGTGCCATACTCCATTACAAAAATGAAAAATAAAAATAAAGCAGGAAAAGCTATGATTAGAAAGCTTGATACAAAATGTTATGGTTTTGTCCTTGACAGGTTAAACCACAATAAATAGCAATAGCATGCACGTGGTGTGTGAATGCTTTGCTGCCTCTTATGACCCCAGTGGTTTTCCTGTGGTTTAAATTCTGGCGTGATCTTGTGATAGCGCGAGTCCAGGCCGCTAACCACTCTTACACCGCTAGATTGGATCACGTCATCTCAGCAAATGTTAAGTTGTTGAATTTCATGCAGATTGTAAAAGATGTAATTAAGTTCACCATAGAAACATTAAATTAATTTGTAATTTGAACAAAATAGACTACATCACAATAATGTGTTTTTGCAGCATACTGCTAGTAACAAAGTGTAGAAAGATACAATTGGTTCTTTGCTAAGTTGTCTGTTATGTGAGCACACAACACTGGTTCATACCTCGAGTTAGTTGCCTTTTTTAACGCTTGAATGATTCACCACTTATCTGACAATGGTACAAGAACTGGACTAAAAATAACAGAAAAAGCAGCCAATGTCCACAAAAAATAAAATAAAAATAGAGTAAACTTTGAAAAGTATTGTTGCTATAACCTGCAAAATGTGTTTACTTTGCACCCTCGCCACATTTATACAATTGTCTTTGTAACACTTTATGTGTGAAAACTTCACACGCAGTGATGTACAAAGAGGCTCTCCACACTAGGGCTGTGCGATATGACCAAAATCTCATATCCCGATATAAGACATCTATCGTCCGATAATGATATAAATCACAAAAATGTAACATTTTCTGTAAATTCTGTGAATCTCGGGCAGCTCGACTTGCATGAAGTGTTTCCAGCTGGGTGTCGTGTACCTGGAGTCGAGTGTTTTAACCGATGCATGAAACTATACATCTTTAGACATATGTTGTAATGGCCGCCGTTTCTTTGTGAGTATTTATTACACGGCGTGCTGCGGGGAAAAGCCTGTTCTAACATTTCAGTCTAAGGTTTATTTTTTAGCACCTGACGGCTCTTTTTTGCTTCTTATCCTTAAAAACTCTGCATGCTCTTTTACCTGATTCGGTTTATTTTGAAAAGTCTCAACAGGATCTTGAGCTTTATTGTGAAAGGGTTATGTGGAAGATAAACAAGCGGACACGCGATGGTTTTATCGTCGTTGTTGCTAACCACAACATAAAAACAGGTGTTTGTTCGTCCATAGTGTGGTTATATTAAATATAAGAGAAAGAGAGAACTTTATGAAATGAATATAGCCACTACAGTGACCATCAAAACCATGAAAAAATATTGCTGTAAACAGTTTATTTTGTGACACCACGAAACAAACAATGGCGTAAAATGAAAGAATAGATGTTTTTATATCATCATCCGATATATATCGGCCCTAGTCCACACTGTAGGTGTACTTGATGTGGGAGTGTACAATTATCACATTGTCCTATATGGTCATATGCAGCGCTTTGTTTTGGGCATTAAAACACTGATTTAAGTTTGTATAACTGCTTGACTACAGAGGAGAAAATCTTGCACATTCGGTGGGAAAAAAGTCGGTGGAAATTTTTTATTTCATCCACATGGAATAGTGCTTTTTCTATTAATGTGTTAAAAGCAGTTATAGTCTTGTGAAACTGGGTTTCTATTATGAGATTAAATTAGTATGGGTAAAGTATTGTGTTAAAAGGATATCTGAACAAGCCTCTTGAATGAGAGGAGAAATGAATTTACAAACTCGTAGAAATCCAGTTGGCTTCTTTTTTTAAGCTTTTAAAAATAGACAAAAGCATATTTATTTTTTTATATTATGGTCTGTTGATTTATTATATTCAGGGGTTAAAGTGTGCTGGGATGGCATTCTAGCAGCTTTAATTAATGAGCAGTTTAAATCTGATAAGAAAATAATTGCACATTATTGAAAAATGAGTTAATTATCATGTGTTGGAGCCTTGGATTGCTTCCAGTGACAGAATGGAGATACTTGCACTGTATTGATTAATGTAATGTAATTAATGTAATCTTACGGCCAGCTTACACCATCATGGTGCAAATGCAAAGTTTTGATTGTGGTTATTACCAATGATCCCTCTAATTTTTCATGTGTCTGAGCGAACACACAAACTCCCTGAGCGGTCCCTTGGACCTCTGTGAGCAACAGCAGACGTGTGCACTGTGGTCACGCCAGCAGTCACATGGTTTATTAAAATAATCAAATTACAGCATTTACGTTTATGTTAGACTACTTTTAATTAACTGCTTTAGCCCACTTACAATGGAAATTAAAAAAGTCTTGTTCATGACCTGCGTAGTATGTTAACACTATTGGAAGTAAAAATAACTTGAGCGACTTGAAAGACAACTTTCTTTTTTTATTTTTATAAAGCTCTGACTTGTATTATGAGTCTGTGGTCTGGGATAGAGTCTGTAACTCTGTCTGCAAAATACAATATATAATGACCAATGTTGGGCAATTAATTATATAGTTACTTCTTCAAAAAAGTTACTCAGTTTTTGCAGCTGTTTCCCTAAAAATGCAGCCAAGGCGTTTAAAAAAAACAAAAAAAACAAAAACATTTCAAACTATTTACAGAACAATCAGCTGTTCTGCATCAAATCTGATGCCACACAAATTATTTGTGCCCCTCCAAAAAATAATTTCTGTCCACTATGAGATGAAGGAGAACAACAGCCTGATACCTGCAGGCCTGACAACAGGAGATGTATCACTGCTGTAACACCTGTAACATTCAGCAGTCGCCTCATTGTTCTGACACACAACAAAACTATTGACTACACTACACACTGACTACACAAGACAACACACTAACTTTAAACTACAAACATGCTAAAGGTCGAAAATCTCTCACATCTCAGAACACCGCCGTCACTCCTAAAACTTCCCCCTTTCTAAACAACTAAATGCCATGTTGCCATATCATTTTTTGATTGGTCGACATGGTACATTTTTCCACCAATAGGAAAGGCTGGGAGTTTTGTTTTTGCTCACAGGCTTTTGAGCGTTTTCCTTATAAAAAGCCGTTTTTACCGTTTCTTCCCGCAGTAAATATAAACAACGACAGTATTCAGGAAGAAAACCAAACAGTGCAGATATTTTTATCATAACTCTGGTTTTACGTGGCCGATCAACACAAAATCAAAACTGGTATAAAGTCCACATTTTTCCCGTCAGTTGTTCCGTCTGTCCTGCTCACATCTCCAATGGTTGTACACGTTGTCATTAACGTGGCTTCACTCCACATCAGCCGCTTTGCTAGCTAAAACACCGGTGTCGGCACATAAGGACGCTGTCATAGCCTGTCAACGACTTTGATTAGCTGCATATATTTGAATGTGAATCACATCATTGGCTGGACTATGGGATAAGGTGGCATCGTTCTAATCCCATACGGGAGCAGCCAGTCACTTATTGACTAACACTGCAAAACAGAATTGTTAAAGTTTTTATTTTAATTTCAATTCTGGTTAGATTTTTTTTTGTGCGCAACGCAGATTTTCTGTGTGCAGAGTCCGTGCCAGCAGTGCGCGGGCTGTTTAGAGGGAACATTGGTTATTACCGTATAGCCCAGGGGTGGTCAACTCCAGGCCTCTAGACCCGGTGTTCTGCAGGTTTGATCCATCACAGCTGATTTAAATGGCTAAATTACCTCCTCAACATTTCTTGCAGTTCTCCAGATGCCTGGTAATGAACTAATCATTTGATTCAGGTGTGTTGACCAAGGGTGATGTCTAAAACCTGCAGGACACCGGCCCTCGAGGCCTGGAGTTGGCCACCCCTGATTTAGCCAGTGATAGAGAAGGGGAGCAAGCTCAACGAAGTAATGTTTTTGTTTTTTAAAAATTTTTCTCAAAATCTCAATAAATTTAACAAATAAGAACAGATGTACAAATTAGTACAAATATGTACAAATCTTGTATAGAAACAAACAGTTTCTATACAAGATGTAAGATGTAAGAAGGCGGAAACACTAGAGCAGCGGTCCCCAACCTTTTTTGCGCCACAGACCGGTTTATGTCCGACAATATTTTTAGGGACCAGCCTTTAGGGTGTCACGAATAAATACAACAAAATAAAACCAGTACCAAAAAAAGAAGATTTATTCATAACACACGGGAAACCAAGTTAACGATTAAAAAAAAAAAAAAGATAAAACTGATTCAAAACCATAAAAACCATATATTTCACACCCGAGCCTCAACTCTTGTGGCCCGGTACCAAACGACTCCGGTCTGTGGCCTGTGACTGCTGCACTAGACATCAGATTTTGGAGCTATATGTGTGCTTTTGTAAAATCTCTTGCAAAATCCTGTAATATACTGTACTTGTGTTTAGGGAATGGGCCATATTATACCGTTCACGGTAATACCGGTATAATGTTAGGCTACGATAGGAAAATGAAATATCGCGATAGAATATGAGTAAAACGCGCATGCGCAGTGCCTTTGTTTTCATACGCACATGGCCGATTGTTGAGTGAAACAGATGAACCAGAATTGGTTTGTAAAAATGGTGCAACTTCAGTGATGTGGAACTGGTTTGGTGTTTGTCTGTCAGATACACGACAAAGCACATTTTTTTTGCAGAACATGCAAGCGGCCGTCGGACTAAGATGCCCTTAAATCTGGGAGTAATCTGGGTCCTAAACTCCGTATGCTTCAGGTCAAACGAACACTGCAGCATCACTAACGGTGTGTTCACACCGAACGCGATGGACGCGAATAAAACGCCCCAAACGCCCCTAATTTGACGCGTGTACATTCGCGTCTCAACGCGTGTCCAAGAAAAATCCATCGCGCGTCAAAATATCATATTTTGACGCGCGTGACGCGCGTGAACCGGAAATGTGGGAGGAATGTGGGAGGGAGTTGTGCCAGACCTGGTTTTGCAAGATGGCAGCTATCGAGCTAGCGCTTCAAGAGAGAGTCTCCCTTCTCTATGTACTGTGGAGAGCAGAGCAGCAGCGTAAAAGACGTCCTCGCCGTACCTGGGTCCATCAAGTCCTCCAGGCGCGTGAGCAGTTTGGTGAGTTTCACCATTTGCTCCAGGAGCTGCGCCTGGATGACGGCAGATTCCAGCGATATCATCGTCTGTCACCCGGCCAGTTTGAGGACCTGCTTTCCCGCGTCGGTCCCAGAATCGCCCGCCTAGACACCAATTACAGGCGCTCAATCCCACCTGCAGAGCGCCTGTCCGTCTGCCTGAGGTTAGTAAAAGTGGTCAATACGGTAGTCCTTTATTGATACCTGTGCTAATATATGCTAAACCATCCATTTATACACTGCTAACATGGATGTGCTATGCTAACAGTGAATGCTGTCGGCGTTTACTGATGGCATAGCACATCCATGTTAGCAGTACACTGCTAACATGGATGTGCTATAACAGTGAATGCTGTCGGCGTGTATAAACTATCGTTTATACACTGCTAACATGGATGTGCTATGCTAACAGTGAATGCTGTCGGCGTTTACTGATGGCATAGCACATCCATGTTAGCAGTGTATCGTGTATACACTGCTAACATGGATGTGCTATAACAGTGAATGCTGTCGGCGTGTATAAACTATCGTTTATACACTGCTAACATGGATGTGCTATGC
Source organism: Copadichromis virginalis (assembly GCF_057382275.1). Classification (NCBI taxonomy): domain Eukaryota; kingdom Metazoa; phylum Chordata; class Actinopteri; order Cichliformes; family Cichlidae; genus Copadichromis; species Copadichromis virginalis. The sequence goes on along the minus strand of NC_140632.1, from coordinate 3,692,228 downwards.
TAACAGTGAATGCTGTCGGCGTTTACTGATGGCATAGCACATCCATGTTAGCAGTGTATCGTGTATACACTGCTAACATGGATGTGCTATAACAGTGAATGCTGTCGGCGTGTATAAACTATCGTTTATACACTGCTAACATGGATGTGCTATGCTAACAGTGAATGCTGTCGGCGTTTACTGATGGCATAGCACATCCATGTTAGCAGTGTATCGTGTATACACTGCTAACATGGATGTGCTATAACAGTGAATGCTGTCGGCGTGTATAAACTATCGTTTATACACTGCTAACATGGATGTGCTATGCTAACAGTGAATGCTGTCGGCGTTTACTGATGGCATAGCACATCCATGTTATCAGTGTATCGTGTATACACTGCTAACATGGATGTGCTATAACAGTGAATGCTGTCGGCGTGTATAAACTATCGTTTATACACTGCTAACATGGATGTGCTATGCTAACAGTGAATGCTGTCGGTGTTTACTGATGGCATAGCACATCCATGTTAGCAGTGTATCGTTTATACACTGCTAACATGGATGTGCTATGCTAACAGTGAATGCTCTCGGTGTTTACCGATAGCAAACTGGTACTGTTTATAATATTTCTAGTGATACTCAGATGGTCTCATCAAGTCCCGATTTAATTCGATTTATGCTGTTATCAGTGGTTGAATGATAGCATGGCTGTGGTGTCATAGGTATGCTCTCGGTGTTTGCTGATATCAAACTGGTATTAGGACCACTGTGGGTTAATCTTTGTAGTGATACACACTCCTTTTGTTTATTTATACCTGGTTTAATTTCTGGGATAGTTGAATATTTGTATATAATCACTGCAGACTGTTTTAGATTATATCAAATATATATCATGTAATTATCCTTATAATTACAAAATGTTTTATGTAAGATTTATGTTTTGGAATTTGTAATTTTGGAATTTCAATAATGTATTTTGTAACTGCAGTACACATAATACACATTTTAAACAATTTTGTCCAGGTTCCTTGCCACCGGGGACTCCTTCAGGACCATCGCGTTCAGTTTTCGAGTCGGTGTGTCCACGGTGAGCCAGATCATCCCCCAGGTAGCGACGGCCATCTGGGACTGTCTAGTGGACGATTTCATGGCTGTGCCTTCAACTGAAGACTGGCGGTCCATCGCAGAGGGATTCCAGGAGCGCTGGAACTTCCCCCTCTGTTGTGGAGCTCTGGATGGGAAGCACGTCCAGACGAAGGCACCCCCCAACTCAGGATCCATGTTCCACAACTACAAGGGAACTTTCTCCATTGTTCTCCTTGCGGTTGTGGATGCAGAGCATCGCTTCCGTGTCATTGATGTTGGGGGGTACGGGAGGACCAGCGACGGTGGTATTCTGGCCAACTCCACCTTTGGTCAGGCTCTTCGGGCTGGGACTCTCCATCTGCCTCCTGACCAGCCTCTACCTGGTGGAGAACACCGTGGAGCCCAGCCCCATGTCTTTGTGGCTGATGAAGCGTTCCCGCTGCGGCGTGAGCTCATGAGACCTTTCCCTGGACGCCTCCTCCCTTTAGAGAAGAGGATCTTTAACTATCGCCTTTCCAGGGCCAGGATGATAGTGGAGAGTGCCTTCGGTATCCTCTCCTCACAGTGGAGGTTGTATCGGCGTGCCATGGAGCTCCGTCCTGAAATTGCGGAGAAGTGTGTGAAGGCAACGTGTGTTCTCCACAATTTTCTGCGCTGTGTGGACGAGAGAGGGGCACCTGCTGTGAGGGGTGTGGCACCTGCTGTGGTGGAGCCGTTGCAAGGCCTGGGTCGTGTAGCAGCAAACAACTCCTCCAGAGAGGCTGTCCTGGTGAGGGAGAAGTTCATGGCCCACTTCTCGGCAGAGGGAGCTGTGTCTTGGCAACCAAAGGAGTAGCCTGTTTGAAGTCTGAGTGACTTCCCCACAACGGCTCTTTTAAGAGCCACCCACAAACCTCTAAAGAGTGTTCCTGTCTTTTTAAAATTTTCTTAATAAATGGATCTCTACTCCAAAATAACCTAACCTCTCTTTATTCTCTTAAGTAACTTGTCTTCACTATGTTCCTATAACCAGTGTGATGCAAAAGTTTGAGCAACCTTATTAATAGTCATTATTTTCCTGTATGAATCGGTTACAGTAAAAAATGTCAATTACATATATCATATAGGAGACACACACATTGATATACACTACATATTTATGTTATTTCTCTTTTTATGTGTTGCCAATATATGCACCTGCTTTATTTAGTGTAAAGTTATTGCACACTTTCTGTAAATCCAGTGAACTGCATTTCACTTCTCAAATATCACTGTGTGTGTCTCCTATATGATGTATTTAACTGACAATTTAAATTGTGACAAATAACGATTTGTACAGGACAATGATGGCTATTAACAAGGTTGCCCAAACTTTTGCATCCCACTGTATCAGTATATTTTGTCATTAGTATAATATGAAATAAATTCTACTTGTGTCAAGTCGGGTGCCAATATTTGCTGTGTAGTAGAACAGAGACATTTGTCATTATAAATGTTTATTTGATAAAATATATAAATTCAGTAATAAAAAGATTCAACATAAATATATAAAATTTAACTATTTACAGAGAGACAGGAATAAAAAGGACCCAGCTTGGAGTGGAAGAGCCTCAGGGGAGAAGGAGGAGAAGAATAAGAACATTGTTTCTGCCCTGGAGAGCTGCTGCCTCATCAGAAAACTACTGATCATTAGGGTCCAATGTTTCCAAATTTAGCACAGCTGTGCTGTTGTCAAAAACTAATTTATGAATTTGGAATTTCACGAATTCTCGTGTCTGAGGCGGCATGCTCTCCAGAGCAGGAACAAGGCCGAGGAGGAAATACTCTGTTGCAGACGGGCGTGGCCTCTTTAGGGACTCCAGGATAGCCAGCTCCACCGCCGATGGACCATCCTGGGACCCTTCCCTCGACCGCCTTCGAGCTCTCCTCCTCTGTGGGCCTTTAAAAAACAGAACAAAACACCACAAAGAAATGAGAAGGCTGCTACTAGATTGTCATTTTCAAAATTGAAAAAAAAAACAGGATATGAACAGATTGGTTGTAGATATTTAGTAAAGGTGATCACAAGGGAATCCAAGCAAGTAAAAAGCTATCAGTGCTTGATGTTCATACCTGTGGGTGCAGCAGCAGGAGTGGAGGGACCAGGGACTGGGGAGTCAGGAGAAGCAACAGGGGAGGACTCTGCTGCATGATAACTTGACTCTATCAAGACAATATTAAATGTTAACAGGTTGAAGACAATAGTCATAGAGAATATTATATTATTATATACTTATTATTATATACAGTGGTCTCCCATTTATTGCAGCACATGAACAGTAGTCACAGTTCTCACAAGTTGATTCTCAAAGTGCAAACCTTTGTCGATTTTAAAACGTAAAAGTATTATGCCGCGCTTTTTCTCCGTCTGCGGCGCCACTTTTGTGCGCCTTTTTTGCTCCCGGTGCAGGTGTCTATTTCCGAATGAGGGTCATAGTTATGAGTGTTTTTGTGCTGTTTTTTTCTATTTGAAGTGATGGTTATCAAAACCAAACATGATAAGTTTGGCAAGCGCAGGAGACACGACACGGAGGAGATTTGTCATTTGGGCTGCAGAATGCAATGCGCATCGTTGAAAGCTGTACGGTGCAATAAAAAAAATCAGCGAAAAGGCGAGGCAGTGACGGATGAACAGCGGGACTACTTTATACTGTTTATTAATAAACAAAATATATTCCTGTATGACAACACGCATAAATTAACTGCCTACATTAATTAATTGTAAACATACCTTCTGACTGACACTCCCCTGCTGCCTCTTCGGGCTGTCCCTGGTCCTCGGGGGAGAAGTTCTCCACGGTCCGCACCATATTTCCGCTGGTCTCCCGCGGGGTGAGGAAGGGGTCCAGAAACCCCATGACCGCGAAGAACTTCCATCTCCTCCCCGATCCTGCTGCAGACCCACTCCTCTTCTCCTTCTCTGACCTCTTCTCCTTATTATATGTGTCCCTGAGGCTCTTCCACTTTCTCCTGCAGATGTCCTCTGAATAAACGCATTATCTGGTTAGCGGAAAGGTATTTGTACAACAGTGGGAAAATCGCGGGACAGTAGGCGCGCTTGCTAGCTTTTGCACGGCTTCATCGGGTCAGTCTGAAAATTAAAAAGAAGAAGGAATGAACTTACCAGGTTGCCCGATCTCCTCACTTATGTGTCTCCAAGCTAGGTCCTTTTTATTCCTGTCTCGGTAGAAATAGGAGCTGGCATCATATAGCTCGGGGTGGTTAGCCACGGCGCTGATCAGCTTTTCCTCCATACTGAATGAAGAATGAAGGGCTTTGGCTGGATCTGCCCCTTTGACCTAGGTCAGAGCCACGTCACCAGGCTCCTGATTGGTTGTCGCGGCGCGATTTGACGCTGGAGTTCAGATTTTTCCAACTCGAGCGGTAGACGCGAAACGCGCGTATGCACAAAGTGCAACACAAAAACTCACGCGCGTGGTTTTATTCGCGCGTCAAACGCGCCTGACGCGCTACACTGACGCGCGTTTCACGCGTTTTGGCGTTTTCGCGACGCAAATCTGCTTCCGAATTTTCGCGGGACCCGCAATCGCGCGTCATCGCGCCTTTCCATTGACTTTACATGTAAACCTGACGCTCTATTCGCGTCCATCGCGTTCGGTGTGAACACACCGTAAGAGTTAAAAACTGTCTAAATTCTTTCATCTTTAATAAAACGATCAGCATTGCTGCTTTACCAGGTGTAACTATGAAGTTTAACTTCCAGGCATCCATGAAAACAAAATGTATTACATTTAACGGAGTTAGAAGTTAGCAGGAAGCTAGCGGAAGTTAGCTCGCTAGTTTCGCTAGTTACCTAAGCATGATATTGCATGTTCTGACTGAGAGATTTCTGAAAAAAATCAAACGTACAGCTCTGCTATCACTTCCAACATAAATGAAGACAGGAAACTAAACAGCAGTGACGTTTGTAGGGTTACTGAAGTTGGGCTAGCTGGTATATAATTATGTGCTACGTGATCGCTAGCGACACAGCTATGTTAGCATAACATAAACAGTGAAGCTGGAGGACGAACACTAACACTTTCCCACTTATAAAAGTTAACGTTAAGGTTCCTCATGGTTAGAGACAAATGCAATCGCATGGGAGGATGCTGTAAAAGGACCAAACTTCAGTCAGGAGAACAACTGAGATAATCCATCCACAATACGAGGTTAGTCATTAATATACTGCAACAACATGGGAATAGAGCAGCTGCCAGAGAATTCAACATTAATGAATCAATGGTACAGAAGTGGAGGAAGCAAGAAGAATGAGTTTAATAAAGTTTGATTTATCTGACTGCTTTGTTTCGCTTAATGTGCCTTATAATCCCGTGCACCTTACGGTCCGAAAAATGCGTACTGCACACTGCAGTTTAATGTTGCAAAGCACCTCTTTTTAACTTCAGTGGATATTATACATGGTTATGCTCAGGATATGTCAGCCCATTTCTACTGGAAATGCCTTTTGGTTAAACTTTCAGCAAGGAATTTGCATTTGCACTGTTGCATTTTTATAAAGCTTTAATGTACATAAAAACCAGCTTCTTGTTTAAGTGAAAATAAATGGAAGGTTGTCTTTTTGCGCTAGTAATGTTGTGGAGTTGTATTTTGTCTCGCATCAATTATATCGTAAGTTATATCGTTATCGCAAATTTTCAAATATATATCGTGATAAATATTTTTGGCCATATTGCCCTGCTCTACTTGTGTTAATCAAATGCGTGTGTGCGAAAATGCCACGCTGTTTAAACTGGTTAGTACAGTATTTTGGTGAGATTTTCAGTGATGGACTATGCTGGATTGGTGCACAGCAGGCTGTGTTGCTCATGGTCAGTGATGATTAATTCACTCACCAAATTCTGCATTTTAACCTTACGCTATATTGCCAGTGAGTTGAAAATCAGCCATATAACTTGTGAAAAATCTGCTTAGATCTTGTCAGCTAAATCAGCACACGTCACCTGATCACAGCCTGTATGTGAAGAAGAATCTGAATGTACAGGCTCACAAAACAAGCTGTTACGTGATGTATTTTGTAAGTAATTGTTTTCCCCACGCTACACTGCTACACCTGATCTTAAAGCTTCCCCACCTGTCACATCCCACTTTAATCCCTGATTATAGAAGACAGAGTTCTTAGGAGTGGACTGCAGCTTAATTTTCCCAGCCTTTATTTTGACCACGTAATACAGAGCAGACACGAAGAGCACAAGATGGAAGAAAAAGCAGGGTGGAGATCTTAAAGCTTCCCCACCTGTCACATCCCACTTTAATCCCTGATTATAGAAGACAGAGTTCTTAGGAGTGGACTGCAGCTTCATTTTCCCAGCCTTTATTTTGACCACGTAATACAGAGCAGACACGAAGAGCACAAGATGGAAGAAAAAGCAGGGTGGACTGAAACTCAGGGGCCTGAAGCTTATGTGTTCCTTGCTCAAACATGTGTGTTAATTGCTGTGAGTGCTAACACCTGTGTTTATCTAAATCAAATAGGCTGCAGTAAAAAAATAAAAAGCAGCAATTAATGCATGTTCACCACGCAGAAAGGTGCCACAGATACAAAAAATATACCCCAATAAATACAAATAACAAATACCACAAGTTGGTCACAAACAGAAGTTTCTCACATATTATAAAGGTGTAATGCTTATAGCACAGTAAAGTTTAAGTTACTCTGCTATCAGAGACATATTTGTTCCATGTAACACAGATCCAGCTAATCTGTTGCCAATTCATTTCTTATAAAGTTACAGTCAAAGCCTGATGATGTCACGGTACCCGGGTCTAGATCCCAGGGTTTTGAGTTTTTGGGATGTTTTCTCTAGTTTTGCACTTTTTGTGATATGGCTCTGCATTCTGGATTGTTGATGTTTAGCTTTCTGTTGTTTCCTAGTGTTTAGATGTCTTGTTTGTTTTCCTTCTCCTTGATGCAAGTTTCTCTGCCTTTACTATCTCTGCCTCTGTTCTAAAGATCTTTAAGTTCATTATGTGCTGTGTAGGTTTGTGACTTCCTTCTGGTTTTCAGATGGGATTTATGCTTGAGCTCCTTAGTCTTCTTTTTATGATATCAGTTTTTCTTTCCTTGTGCAGTAGTTCCTCTACTGCTTTAGTTGATGATGTCTTTCTTTTCTGTTCCTTCTTTTTTGTGTTTGCTTGCTTTCTGTGTCTGTGTCAAGTTCTTGTGTTTGAGTCCTGGGCCCTGTTTCAGAAAGCCGGTTTAGTGGAAAAACTGAGTAAGTATACCCTGAGTTAACGAAAACTCTGGGTTTTCGGTTTCACAAAGCGAGTTCAGCTGAAGCCTGAGTGAGTCACTATGACGACACACGCCGTGAAGCTAACCTGCCCCCTAGCAGGTTTACTACAACTAACCCTGACTGTCTCCGCCCCTTTGTCGGAAACCTGACAGTAGGAAGTGTCAGACATGGCGTGTCCCTTCCTTGAAGAGCCAGTAGATCGTGAAGCCCAAATTCTCCGCAGAGCTCTCCGCCGGGAGAGAGTGATCAGAGCGCGTTTGGACATTTTATCATTTCCTGATGATTTTCTGTGCGAACGTTACCGTTTCTCAGCACAATCTATAAGTTATGTGGATAACATCCTCAGGCCATATATTACGCATGTGACACATCGCGGACATGCTCTCAGTTCTGTACATATTATTTGTATTGCACTTCGGTTTTTTGCAAACGGGAGCTTTCTGTATAATATTGATGACGCTGAGCACGTTTCCAAGGCTACCGTCTGTTGGGCAGTCAGGAATGTTACAGTTGCACTGAAACGTCTCCTGCACTCGTTTGTGGTGTTCCCCGGTCATAGACCCACAAGATTTATCAAAGAGGGATGCCACAAAATTGCAGGTATCAGGATGACCAAAACTTAATGTATGATGTGGTGATACTTGGACTACTACTTAAATTTTACATTTATTTCCAGGGTTCCCAGGCGTGATTGGCTGTACAGATGGCACTCACATTCCAATCATTGCTCCTTCAGTAAATGAAGGAGACTATGTGTACAGGAAGTCTTCCCACAGCATTAATGTGCAGGTACATAGTTCCCTGTAGCATTTCAAACTAACAAATTATTTCATTATAGTAATGGATGCTAATTTGTGTTCTCTGCACTGTGAAGATCATATATGATGCTGCCAACATTATCACAAATGTGGAAGCCAAGTGGCCAGGCTCTGTCCATGACTCACAAATATTCCGTGAATGTACACTGAGCACAAAATTTGGACATGGTGAGTTGAGAATACTTTAAAATATATAAAGACCAATTGCTTCAGGGACATTTGAACTGAAGTGTATCCTTCTGTCTTAGGAGAGTTCACTGGCTACTTGCTTGGTGATAGGGGGTATCCATGTTTACCCTATTTGCTTACCCCTTACCCTGACCCTGAACCGGGCCCACAGCAGCGATATAATCTGGCTAATTGCAGGACAAGAGCCAGAATTGAAATGACTATCGGAATGCTTAAGGCCCGGTTCCAGTGCCTGCAAAGACTCAGGGTCACCCCAGAAAGGGCATGTGACATTATTGTGGCATGTGTGATTCTTCACAACATTGCCACAATTAGAGGAGAACACTGTCCTTCTGAACCAAACATCAGCAGTGATCCAAACCATGAACATCCTGACCCTCCCACGGACATACAAGATGGAAGCGCAGTCAGAGACACCATATGTCACAATCATTTCTTTTGACCCATCACCTCAACATGTTGAAAGAAGAATAAACAGATTTTTTGTTCAACTGGCTTTATTGGTTGCCTGTGTTTCCTGTACACAAAGTATTAAAAGATGTAAACCTCATAAAGTGTCTCTGTTGCTTCCTCCTCTGTAACAGCTGTCAATGTTTCTTCATTATTTTCCTGTAGTAAAGAAATAAACAACATTGCTGTTCTACTGTAAACTCATATAATCTGTGGAGTATTACTCACAACTGCATGTTGGTCTGGCTCAACAGGAGGCTGCACCAGATGCAGTACACCATCACCATCAACTGATAGAATATGAGGTTTATACAGGTCACTTATAACTTACAAGGGACCAAATGGCAATTAACAAACATACCAATCACCTTACACTTCATTGTCATTATGCTCTCAAAGACAACCAAGGCTGAGGGAAGGCAAAATCAGTAGGAAAATAACTTCACTACAAAATAATTCATTATGGTGAAGAGTTTATCAAATGAATGAGTAGCACTGCAAAGGTGACTGTGAAGAAAGGATGTATGCACATCATGTATTATTTTGAATTTACCCCCTATGTGGGCACTTGTGTCTTGCGGGGTTATTGACTCAGAGGATGTCCCCGCAGAGATGCCTTCGGCCACAGGGCGCCCACTGTTTTGGCTGAGGGCCAACTGCTCAGCCTCTGTGAGTGGTGGTGGTGGAGGACCCCCACCTGTTTTTCGGGCCTCCGCTTTTTTTCTGTTGGCTATAACGGGTCACATTTGAGCATACAGAGTAAGCAAATATGTACTTGTAATGTGCTCAGATAATTTCAATAAGTGCTTACAGAAAGAAAATTAATGTAGCCTCTAACTGCAATTGATTTACATCGGACAAACAGACCAAGCACTATGGCTCATAATACAATTACACCTTACCTGTTTGGACTATATTTTTATATTTCATTTTTACTTGCTGCCAGGCACGTTTGGGGCCTGTTGGGTTGCACCTGCGCTCACATCACATCAGGAAATAAAATGTATAAAATAAAATAAAATATATTAAAATAACGTGTTAAATGGGTGGAAATCCCTCGATCAATGTTTAAATTAACACTCACGCATTGACTCTGTCGGCTATGTTTTGCCATGCATGCTCCCTGTCTTTTGCAGCTGTCGCTGTGTTACTTTTTTCTGCGGAATTTGCATGTCATCGGCATATGCTGCCGTCAGAATTTCGGCGTCAAGCGCTGTAAAATACATTGACCGCGCCTTCTTTCCCTCCGTCTCCATGGTGACTCGCTTAATCTGTGCTCCGCTTATCAGGGCTTTATGTATCCTCGTCCGCGCGCTTCACTTGGGGTTAAAGCAACTCCGCGTTGACTGAACTAATTGTTATCAGCCTTTCTGAAACCGAATATTCCGAGTTGGACAGTTCGGGGTTACTCAACCCTGAGTATCGTTTTTCACTCTGAGTTTTCTAAACCGGCTTCCTGAAACAGGGCCCTGGTCTCAGTTTTAGTTATTTACAGTTTTATTTTGATAGTCCTTTATTTAGTTCTACTTCCCTTGTCTCACCATCTGTGATTAGTTTCAGCTGTCCTCTCACTGTCTTGTCCTCTGTTAAATACTCTCTCATGGTTGTGTTTTCTTGTTCTGGAAGAGTCCTACTTTTTGGATTATTTTCTCCTGTCCTGCTACTGGTTGCGTTTTGTGAAAGAACCCATCATTAAAGTTACTTTTTTTTTTTAGTTTTCTTCTACATTCTGCATTCGGGACCACATCCTGTCTGCCACACAGCCGTCCTTCACAGATGATAAGTTATATGTTAACAATTAAAAGAAAAGGAATTCAGGGTGTTTCATATAGTATTTCTGAATGTGACAAATAGGTAAATGTAACTGCATTTGGCTCTTGTACCATTGCACTGTGTCTTAGCATGCTTATACTAAATTATGTCGAGCACTGCTTGACTAAGTGCTGCCTCACAGAGCTCCTTTTCTCCACATATAAAGGAAATAACATAATAGAGCCTTTTCTTGATAAAGTGGGAGCACATTTAGATAGTTACTGTGTGTCTGCTTTTAAAAGCTTGCAAATGATCCGGGACAATAATAAACCCATTACTATTATGGCGGTGAAGGAAGGAAGTTTTCATTAGCACAGAGAACCACATAATGTCAAGATTTTTTTTTTTTTTTTATAGCTTCATTGTCACCACCAACGTTTGACTCATATCATTATCTACATGTACTACAAAATGTCATAATTACTGTGAGTGGTATAAGAATGTCAGATGTATACTGAATATCAATATTTTTCCTATCTAAATGCTAATTGCTTGATACTTGAACCAGGCTTATAGGATTACTTAGTCATACTGAGCCCGATGTCTCAGAGTTCTGCTTTATCTGACTTGTTCTCTCCAGGTTCATACTGGTTTTCAGTAGTAAGTTGATTAACTACATAAACCCTTTGTGTAAACAATTTGTTATATCAATCATGTATTGATTTCTTTTTATGCTTAATAAGGAATCTGTGGGATTAATGTTGGAGCCCCGTGTGTTCAAACTATGTACCAGGTTATGTGTCCAGATATGTGGGTTATATAAAACAGAAAGTATGATGAGTTTAGTTTGTAATTTCTGCTGTGGAAAGTTTGAGAATTATATTTAATTTTATTAATTTAATTTCCTTTAATTCAATTTATTTTGAATTATCCCAAGTGTGAGGACTGTGCAGTTGTTATAGTATATTACATGAAGACAGGCAGTCGTTATCACAAGCACAGACAAACGTTTTCCATCCACAGATGTAGTGAAAAAGACGGCTCTGCTCACACCAGTCGGTCTATAGCTGCCCCTAAAGAGTAGAAACAAAGTGCAGTGTGGTACTTTGGGCATCTGTGATTGGAGGACAAACAGTATTAATTAACTGTACTTCAGTTTTAAGGTGCACAGAATTAACATCATATGGTGGTTTTGTTTTCTTAAAAATACACCCACTGACTACTAAGAGACTGGCCTTAGCTCACTGCTATTCCATACTGAATGATCAATATCAGTTACTATGACAACACTGCGTAAATAAAATAATAAATCAGTTACTCTGTGTAATAGGAATGGAAAGATCATTCTTAATAGCCAGAGCCCCCTAGCTGTTGTTGAAGACATTGCAAGCAAAGTTAAAAATCTAACTCCATGAACATTAATCTTCTCCCCCCTTCCACAGTTTTAGCTTATACTTCAATAATTTACCCTATTTCCAAAAAGACGCTGCAGTATAAACGGAAGATGTAACTGCATCGGTAGTTTCCATCCGTTTGCTCCTCCTGTCATATGGAGTTTAACTAGTGAGTGCTCCTGCAAAGCTCAGTGGAGTCATTTGTTTACTTTTGGGTCACACATCAGCATCTGCTACTCTGTCCTCCTCATCTTTGTAGCCTGGTTGTACCTGTGATTTTTTTTTTTTTTTTTTTTCCCTCAAGTGGTGAATCAAATTTCTTCTTTTCATCTGTAGCACATAAGCCTTGTGGTTTGTTGGAGGAGGTTGAAGTGGCTCCCTATTTACTAAATCGTCATTGGAGGCTGATATGTAGCTCTTATCATGTGAAAAATTACGCAGGTATTATAGAGTACTGTGTGATGGTCCATAACCTTGATGGTAATCAAGTATTTTTAATAAAGTAGAGAGGGGAGAAACAAGATGAAGTAATATTAGACGGGGTGTGAAGCAGCCAGTTCTGGCAGTCTTTTGCTGTAAGAAGAGCGATCAGTAACATGAAGCAAAGTAATGACATGTAGACTACTCATTACTTTCTTGTGTATTCTTACTGTTAGATTATATTAAATTAATAGATGGAAGATCAGTTATGAAAGACCAGATGAGGTATGATTGACTCTGCGTCTATCTCTGATGGTTCACCACTCTGGGCTGCAGGGATGTGCTCTCCTGCGCATGTACCAGTGCAAGTAAAAGAAATATTGCAAAAAAGTTTTTATTTATTTGTTTATTGATACTTTTTGGAATTTAAATAAAAAAAAGGTACACTTTGATATACTCTGTGTATATTACAAGTAAAGTCTTCATGTTTCCTTTTGAAGTTTGATGATTGTGGTTTATAGTTGATGAAAATCTGAAATACCTCAAATTATTAGAATATTTTATAAGAGCAATCAACAAAGGATTTACAACGCACAAATATCCAACTTCTGAAAGATACAATCATTCATATACTCAGTATTTAGGGTTCCTTTACTATGAATTACTGCCTCAGTGTGGCATGGCATAGTTATGTTCATCTTGTGGCACTTGTGGCACTGCTGAGGTGTTACTGAAGCCCAGGTTGCTGTGTTGTTTCTCATTTTCCTCTTGACCCCATGGAGTGTGGGCTCAGGTCAGCTGAGTTGAAGGGCCTAACAAGCACAGTAGTTTCCACTGTGTGAGCCGATGTTAAGTCCTGCTGCTAAAGGAAATCTGTATCTCCATAAAGAAGGTGGTGTTGTCACCTATGTTGCATTCACCTTTTCTACCACTCTTCTAGTCAACTTTCCATTCTTACGCTTACCGGCAGCCCTCCGTGAACAGCAACCCTTTTCAGCAATGATCTTCTGTGGCTTGTCCACAGTTATCATCAAGACAGCTGTTAAGTGGACAGTTTCAGTGATACACAGTTTAATTTACCTTTTTTGAGTTTTATTTTAAAAAAGAGCGCTTGTTGTGTGATGAAGACTTCAAAAACAAATACTTTCCTGTAAAACTGAATCAAAAGACTGGCCCAATACCATCAGATATCATAATTTCATAACTGATGCATCCCTAACAGGTACATGGGTCAGACATGTGGCAGAGCAGGAGCTGAACACAAGACTCACACCGTAAACATCATCACAAAGCTTGCAGGGAGGAGGTCAAACCTGGGGCTTTGTTGGGTGAAGGACTGATGGAGGAATTAGCAGCGATTTAAAACGGTTAAAACTGTAGTTTTTAACTTTTTTTTATTTTGTTTGTCACCATTTTTCCCCCAGCAGAGTGGACCTTGGTGGACAAAATTTGGGGTTAACCTTTTTAAATGGAATATAGGTCTTTATGTATTATTTGCATGTATCCAGTTATTTAAAAAAAGACCATAAGACAACCTTTTGCAGGCTTGTCAGCTGGCAGGTAGAGCAATAAAATCTGCCCTTACAAGCATTTCTCGTGAATGATACGTGTAAAGCCGTGTTTTGTTTGCTACAGCGCCTTGATAAGAGCAGTGGTGCCCGTTTGTGTCTACTGAAACTTCTAGAGCAGCGGAAGAACAACACCTCAGTTCAATAATGCATTTTTTTTCTTTAAGGGATTTGAGTGTAATGTGTTCAGTAGCTGTGTGGAGGAAAAGTCATTCTAAGAATATTAAATGAAAAGAATCCTAAAGATGGATCATTTATTATTCAGTGATGTGTCATCTCACACGGAGACCGAAAGCTCAAGGAAGACAAAGTCTGAGTGTGTCAGGGACGAACAGCTCCTTAGAAGGATGTCTGTATAATACAACCTACACGAGATCATTATTAGTGCGAGACGATAATCTTTTTGAGATATAATGAGAAAGATGAGCTCCGATTTTCTGGACTCTTTGAAAACTTATAATAGTGGGTTATTTTAAAGAATTAAAGGGCAATAAAAGGCTATCTACCTTTTTTTTTTTTTTTTTTACTTTACAACTATAAGAAGAAAAATATTTTGGGTTTGTTTCTGTATTAATATAATTATAACACTTTTTTAAGAGAAATTCAGCAAGACAGCAATAATTATCAATATTAATTTATCTGTATTATTTTGATTAACCGTTTTTCTTTATTATTTCCTCAATCCTTACTTAGGTGTTACATGCAAAAATACTCAAGGTGACAACTTGAAATGTATTATTTTCATAAGCCCCAAACTAAAATATATTTTCTTTATTGTCATGAATAATAAATAAATTCACTAAATAACTGAAAAGCTGGAGGTAGACAGTTTGACCCCGGGATTAATCAACAACCAAAACATGCACCATTTAAGTTTTTCTTGACTTCGGCTACGTTCACACTGCAGGCGAAAGCGCATCGAATCCGACTTTTTTGACCCTATGCGACCCATATCCGATCATGGTATGACAGTGTGAACGGCACAAATCCGATATTTTCAAATCCGATCTGGGTCACTTTCGTATGTGGTACTGAGCCCGATACATATCTGATGTTTTAGAAAGCGACTGCTGTTTGAACGGTCGTGTCGCATTAAATCCGTCTTTTACGTCACTGACACAAGACAGACGCCAATTATCAGCGCCGGAGAAGACATCGTGAACGCTTCCTGTCCATCCAGTGTACATGTCAGTGAAACTGTTGGGAAGACAATGTTGGAGAAATTTGAACATTTTCTTTGTACTGTATAATCTGCAGATTATGACAGAAATCTGCAACTATCCTTTGAAGCACCGCTCCTCTAAAACAGCAATAAGGATCATTATTAGGCCAAATGTAAATAACAAAATAACTTTATAACTTAAAGCAAAAGTCCGAAACAAGTCTTTATATTAAGGGCCATCAGTCAAACAATACTGTTTGCTCTGGGTCTAAACAGAGCGCGTTGTGTGTGACATCTTCTTTTGCGCATGCGGGCCGCTTTGAGGGTTCACACTAGAGCGCGTTTGCTGTCACATTTTATTTATAGTGTGAACAAGCAGACAAAAAAAATCGGATTTGATCAAAAAATCGGAATTGAGCATTAAGACCTGCAGTGTGAACGTAGCCTAAGTAATCAGTGACTGTTTTAGGATGAGAAACACTCACCAGTGCAATTTAGATTGTCCCCACTAGAGGGCAGGATTGCTTATCTCAACACTTTTCTTTTGTGTGAGTTTTTTGTAATACTTTTGTCCTGTAGTAAACAGAATTTAAATACCCGGTTTAGATGTGAGCTTTCAGACACATTACTCTGCACCTAAGGTAAATATTACGAAAAACCTCTTATTGACTGGGTGTTATTTTGAACCACAGTTATTTTAGTTTTTAAATGGTATAAATAATAATAATGGTTATTTTAAACGCATAGAGCAACCGACGGTGATTCTCCCTTGTTGAACATTTCAAAATATTGTGTAGTTCGTCTCTGCGTCATCACTAATGTTGGGCTGGTAGAAGATCCCGCACTCCATTAAGCGCACCACAACAATCCTATTTCCACTCGTGTCATTGCAGTTAAAACAATCTCCTGCTCAAAGTTATTGATGCCAGCATTTTGTGACCACTAATGCAGATAAAGTTTCAATATTTATCTTTCAGTCAGATAATCATACTGGTTCTCCGAATGTTCAGGAGAGGCATGATAAATGTAGTTTCCATGTGAGAGAGTTAAAACAACTTTGATGGGAACGGTGTTTGAACAGGGCAAGTAAATTCTGGCACCACCAACGGCACTTTCCTGTATTTCTTTTTCAGAGAGGTACATGAAACTCAGCCTAATCAAGGCTGCTGTGCACAAAGGGGGTATTTGTTTAATCATTTTGGCTCTGACAGAGGTATGCGCAGACAGGCTGAACTCACAGCAATCACTTGTGCAGTGTCAGTGTACATGGACGTCTGTCTTCATTCCCAGGGAGTCAAATACTGACATTTTGTCAAACCTGCTGGCGTCACGCAGATACACACAAGGTGTTCTTTGACATTTGTGCCTTGAGTCACTGATCGCAGCAGGAGTATGTTCAGTCTTGCTACAAACTTGCTACATGTATATGTGATGATTCAGGACCCCTTGATGTGATGTTTGAATGCAGTAGATATGCTTGAGGGTAATTCTTTTAACACGAAAGTCTGCACTTTAAACCAAATCCTGATCTTTTTGTAAACCTTTACAGGCAGTTGTGGTGCTTAAACTTAAGCAAACAGAGTGAAAACAAAGCACAATTAAGTGCTCCCAAGTGGCACGCGATCTGTGACCTTCTGGTTGACATTCTTGTAATTTAGGCAGCCGCTGCCGCTAAATCTTCCTCGTGTATACTTTGTCACTCTTCCAAACAAGCCTGTTTGCTTTCAGTGTCAAATAATGCCACAGCCCAGAAGCCAAAGGGAACACCTTGTGCACATCTTTGAGAGTCCAGTGACAGTTTTGACACCCTGGGAATGATAAGCCAGGAGGTTTTTCATGTCCAGTGAAAGTCACCACATGTGTGTGAATGGAAGAGCTTCTCGTGCAGAGCTCTCTGATGAATCATACGACTGGAGAGGCACTATGAGCTCTTGGTAGTCATCATATGTGTTAATATTATTGAGTCTCATAGGTTGCAGGATTTAGTGTATAATTTGGTGTTGTGCCATACATGCAACAATCCACAAAAATACATTAGAAGTTAGCGCTACAGCACAGTTCCTAGCCCTGTGCTGTAGTGCTAACTTCTAATGTTAACATGAACATGCAGTGACAATGCTAACATGCTGATTTTATGGCATAAAATTCACCGTCATAACCTCAAAGTTAAGGTGAGCTTGAAGAAATATTTTTAGAGTTGAGAGTATAGATGACAACAAACTAAAATTGTCAGTCAAATAACCCTGCATGTGTCTTTCTGGGTCTAGTTCAACAGCACTGTAAGCAAAGTAGTAGGTTGAATTTGTTGATTTATGGTGGGGATATGATGGGGAATTCCCTAAAATAGTTGTTTGGATAATCCACCAACTCATTCACTGGCTGTTTGCATACAAAGTCGTGTTTCATGGTGTGGTGTGTTTCATCTCTCAGGGCTTTTATTCAGCAGTCATGGCTGAGAGGTATCTGAAGATTGCAATTGGGATAACTAAAGATGTCATATTCTTTTTGAAATCATCCCTTTTCATTGCTTGATCTAGTCTCATGGTTCTTCCCAGAGATGTAATGAAGCTTTGGATACAGCTAGCTGTATACAGAGCCTGTCACTTTGTCACTTTTTAAACTGACATTTA
The DNA here is from genome assembly GCF_057382275.1 of Copadichromis virginalis. Lineage (NCBI taxonomy): Eukaryota > Metazoa > Chordata > Actinopteri > Cichliformes > Cichlidae > Copadichromis > Copadichromis virginalis. The sequence goes on along the minus strand of NC_140632.1, from coordinate 3,674,499 downwards.
AAGCCGAGCTAACAAATCTGTTAAATTTATATTTCTGTTGCTTTGATGGTTATTTTGAGATGTTGGTTAACCCACCTCTGTACTATAATTGCTTCTGTTTACAAACTGTGTCTCAAAGAGGTTCAAGTTTTGCAAAGTTCACGTGGAAATTACAATTTTGGATCATGCTGCTTGTATTGAAGTATTTTATTTTTTAAGGGTTGTATTTTTTCTGCTTTCCAGAAGATGTGCAATGATTCGGAGAGCCCCTCTAGTAAGATATTGCAGCAGGTGGATAACATACGCTCATATGCCGTTAGGCCAAACTCACTGAGGGTGCAGAATCCAAGATGGTGCATTCGTGTGGCAAAAGAGTTAATTGAGAGACAGGCGAGTAACATCAACAACTGCTATAGCAGCAACCTGGCCAGCATGCAGGTAGGGGAACATGAGCTGGCTGTTTGACTGTGACTGAACTTCTTTGAAGGTGTATATGTTCAGTCCCAATTATTGTAATTTCCAACCAACTGCACTTGCAGCTTGCCATTACATGCCTTACTGGCTCTCACTAGCCTCGGTGAAAACAATATAGGACTTGAAGTAATGAATCTGCAGAGTGTGGGAAGTGAACGTGGAAGGTTTGAGAGCATCACACCGCTGCAGTTGTCAGATTTCTGATGTCACTGATCCAAGATCTTATTTCACCTTCCCTGGATGACTGTTTGATCAAGCGATGGGGCAGGCGCCACTTTAGAGTTGAGATATCTGCCCTCCAGCCATTCTTTTCGAAGCCGTTATTTGCAGCATTTCCCTCACCTCAAAAGTCAAACATTAACCTGTCAGACACAACTTGGAAAGTGCAGTTTCATAGTGATCAGCAGCGCAACGTATCTAGTGACCACCCGAGGCTCTGACAGCACACTGTCAGCGAAGTGTCCACTGTTACTGTACACTACCAGCCCTAAAACAGGAAAGAAACCAAAGCAGGAACTTGATACCTGTTGACACAGTGTTTAAATGACAGTATTCCATAAACACAGAGGTGGTGGGCCGCCTCTAGGGATTTGTAGGGGCCTGCTGCTCCTGTGTACAGTTTAAATAGCATGTAGATGATTAGAAGGATCAAATGGCCAAGGGATAAAACCACAAAGGGGAGCTGTGCGCCGTGTGAAAACATGAAGGTGCCTATAATAATTACTTACGACTTGTTGACTCACTAAAATTACTGTGAAATTGGTCATACTGTTGAGGAAAGCTGCGTTCAGACAGACAGTAATTGCATTTCCTGTTAGTCTCAGGCTTCGTGTCTCTTTCTCGCTGTGTGTGACTGAACACCTCTTTCAGCTGGCCCTGATCAGAGCGTAGACTCAACTGACTGTAACAGAGAGAGTCAAAAGAGATCAGGCAATACGGTGCATATTACACTCAAGCCACAATTTGAGTGAAAACCTGTTTTTCATCAGGTTTTTATCATTACCATGAAAATAGCTTCACTCAGACCTCACAAACTGACCAGAGGTTTAACTGAACTTAACAGGATTTTCTGATGCCATTGATTGTTAGGCGAGCGTTCACCTCAAAGCCCAGCTTAGAGCCCGTTAGTCGTGTGTGCACGTATGGCACATATAAAAAGCCCCTGCTGATGGGAAAGGCACTTCCACAAAATAGTAGTAAACGGTTGACTGCATTTGGGCCTCCTTATGGAACTGAGCTGAGAGAACAAGCTCACTCCTCCGTGTCCTGTCTGATAAAAGCAGGGTTTGGACGTTTGCCATCTCTGGGGGCTTGGCAGGATGCAGTGACTCGCTGAGGTTTGAAACCCCATTAAAAATTGTCACTTTATTTTAAGCAGCTGCCACACTAGCGAGTCCCACATCCTTCTGGAAAACGAATCAGAAGCCCAGAGCTGGCTGGGGATTGGCTCAGCTCAGACCATCGCATTCATAGTGTGCTGATCTGAGCTGTTAAAGTTTGTTTCCCCTAGATGACTTTAGGGTAATGAAGGCTTTTAATTTTCCTGTCAGTTGAATTAAAGACGCCTGTCCGGCATGTTGTGTCTTGAGACGCTGGGAATATTATTTATGAAACTTTCTCTGCATATCTGAGCAAACCATTATGATTGTGTGTGGGCCAACCCATAATCCCAACTAGATTTAGTGAAGTTGCTACAGCAAGACACTTTATAGCACAAACTGCCAATTCTCAAGGTTACCCTAAGTGTGAATTGAAGGTCCGTGGATGGTCCCACTTCCTCAGTTGGGAGGTTGTTCTTCCGACTTCACTGCATTCATGTCCTTTTAATTCGGAACGTGGGAAAGATTGATGCTGAAAAGATGATGTGTTGTTTTATAGCTCAGAGGATTTAAATGACACATTGATAGCTGTTTCCAGGACATACAAAATGAATATTGCTTTGACTGGCTTGTTACCAGATTACTGCCAGTAAAAAACTTATCTAAGTAATCTAGTGTGTCCACTCAGCAGAGACGGCAAAAAATGTTTAAAATGTTAGCAAAAATCTGAAAGAAGCAAATTTCCAGCATGAATCAAAAGTGTATTACTCTGACATGTTTCTTTTCTGTGCTACTATTCTGTTTATGTTGCATACCGAATATCCTGCAAGTTATGTACAAAACTTTTTGCCAGCTTTCCAAATTGGTGTTCCAACTTGAGAAGGGTTCATATGAATTTTCCAGTGAGGAACTCCATTTTTCCAATGATTCCAGTGCCATAAATTACAGCTGGGCAATGGAAAAAAAGTCTTAATCACAACTATTTTTTTCAGTCAATACTGATCTATATCACAGTATAAATTAAGTCACTATTTCTGTTAGGAGTAAAAAAGAACCTTTAAGCTTAAGTGAGATGAGAAAGTTAATTTTAGTTTCAATATGAATTGCTTTCTGTGAGATGTTAAACATAATAAATGTACTAACTGTATTCATAATAACTAACATGGGCATTTATAATAAACTAAAATCATAATTATGACTTGGCAGCAGCTTCAAGTGTTACACAAGAACACAAACGAACTGGAAAACTAAGTTCTTTGATCAGTTCCAGAGGAAATAAAGTAGCGATCAACACTGAAGAAAATCTCATACTGTGACTACGGCTTCCGAGGAAAACCATCTGATTGTTTAGTTTGTAAGTGTTGCATTAAGTTTACCAGCCTGTGGCTTAGTTAGAGTTTCAGCTGATAGCGTACAGTCTTCTAACTAAGAACAACAAAGACCGAATTGAGTTGGGCTTAAATTTAAAGCAGTGAACTGAAAAACACTAAAACATTCGGTTTACTTCATGGAAGCTGCAGAGAGTAAATTAGCTAAATTTTCAGTATGCATACCAGTCCCCCAGTTTCCTTACAGACTGACTCTTGTGCTTTCGTGCACAGTTCTCCAGTTCACAGACCTTGTGCTCTTGTTTTGATGATTTGGTGATGGTGATTTTTTTCCCCACCATGTACATTTTTTGGAACCCATCTGCCAGAGATGCCACTGTCAGAGAAACTGACCTTTTACATCTTGTCTTATACATTTCCCAAAATTGAACTCTGAGTCATAGGGAGGTGGCGAGAAAAATGCTGCCCCGTCGCAGGTCTCAGCACTCTGGCCCATTTCTAGAAACAATGTCAATGCACAAGTGAATACAAATGTGCAACGGCAAGTAAAAAGAAGAAAAAAAAGAGAGAGTAAATTAGCTGTCCCTGAGTGTCACCTTTTAATTGAAAGACTTGTTTAGTTTAGTTTTTTGGCTCAAAACAAAACATGGCTGTAGATGTGGGGATGAAGCTCAAGCTGCTGTTGAACTGTTCCTACTAACAATTCTTCCAGTTTCAAATACAGTTCCCGTAGGCACATGAAACAGTTACAATTTAACATTGCACGTATTTGTGTAGTACTATCTGCCTACAAAATGTGTTGTGTGGTGCCTCAGACAAAACAGCAGGGTTGTTTTTCTCACTTCCAGCATGAATAGAAATAAATGCATACATATATACACATATAAACTTTTCACTCTGTGCAATCCTGTGAAAAATTATGTAGAAGCCCACAGTTCAGTAGCTTTGTAGAGCCATCTCTATCAGCACGTTTTCTTTTCATAAAGTCAAAATAACATTTTGAGAAAAAGTGGAAATGTGGAGATTAAAACTAGAACATCTGCCACAGCTGCTTTACGCTAAACAAAGTACCTTGTGTAGGTGAGTTACTGAAATCATACTTGAGAATCAGTTTTAGTCATATGGAAAATATTTATCTTTTAGGAGATAAAAGGTTAAAATGTAAAAAAGTATAAGATTTAAAGTACGTCCATCCAAGATTGTGAGCATTATTTTATGCACAGCTCTCTTTACGTCCCATCACGGTGTTTCTGTCAGGTCGCTGGACTTTGACTGCATTGATTCTTTTCTTTTTCTGCCATTCTGTGGGAGATTTGCAGCTGTCCACCCCTGGGAGGATTGTGTCATTGTGTTAACACACCCATGAATGCTCCAGACTAGCAAATTGCCAAAACATCTGCTTTTATAGATGTGCTCACACTTGCTGATAAACCAGCGGCAACAGCAACAGCTGATAAACGTACCCTTCTTAAATCCCATGAGAGCAAAGAGAGTGCACTTAATTTTCCACATTACACTACCTTCAGTATTAAGTTGTGTATTTGCCTGATCCATTATTCCATTTTTCACTTCTTTTTTTAATGATATTAAATATATTATTTTACATCTACAAAAACGATTAATAAGAACAGTCGGCTAATAAGATACATAGGCAAGCTAGAAACAATACACTGTGCATAGGCCCTGCGGGGTCTCAGTTTGGGGGATTAACTGGCTAAAAACCTCAAATATTCAGCACAGTTTTTTCACGATTTTATTCTGAAATTTATATATTTCAAATATAATTTTAAATATCTATCTTCTCATGAAAAAACATACATGTAAGAGCGAAAGAGTTAAAGATCGTGTGCACATATATATGACTGCATATTGGCCATCTGTTAAAAGTTGTCCCTAAAAAAACAAACCAATTATGTGATTGTGCTTGACATAAAATCTTGATGACACGTCTTTATTGAAAATGAGGCAATAAAATGAAATTACCTTAGTCTTCCACACTTGCTACTGAATACTTCTTTTTACCTATTACTGGCTGGCTGTTCTCCATCTTTGTCTCTGTCTGGTTCTGTTTTACACCCTTACACCCACAAATACACACCATCCTCATGTATGTAGAAAGTTTTTGTCTTGCGTGCTGGACATCAAGCTGGCAATTTAGTCCTTATAGCATGCAGATGGTTGGTGTCACTCCAAGGTAAACCTCAGCCCTGCCAGACAGAGTGCACACTACCTACCAGCAGCCTCCGCTCTATCATGGTCTAGTAACATCCACCAACCCTGCGCTTCACAGTGGGCGTCTGCCTAGCAAATCCATATACACAGTCTAGTTCCTGTTGTGGTTCTGTCCTCAAACGCTTAGAGATGAGTATAAACAAGCCAAGAAACCCAGCTGTTTATTGTTACAGGTATATGCAGTCAAGGGCTAGTGATGGGGCGAAAACACGACTGTTTATTTTATATCCATTTCTGAAGTGTGCCTGGAGACACACGGAACAGGATGAATAACACATTAAGGAATAAAGAAAAAGACAAAAAGCAAAATAATCAACGCAGGATCACGGTGCGTGAATTTTGCTCGAATTTTGCAGCAGCAGCACAAAAAGTCAGTAGAAACATGTCTCCATAAAGCTTTATAAAAAAAACATTTTACAACTGGAAGAAATGAGGGAAAGAAGGGTGAAACGTTTTGTTTTTGTCTATGAAAGTTAAAATGTTTGGCTAGGCTTGGTGCCAGAGTGGAGGACAGCATGCTGTAGTTCCCCTGTTCTGGTGGGCTGTGAGGCAGAGGTCAGCTAAGTCTGCTGAAATCTAATCCAGTGTTTCCCACCCGCAATAACAATGTGGCAGAATGGCCCGAGGCTAATGACACGATTATGTTGTTGTGTTCTGGGATATTCTAACGAGAAGCCCGAGTCCTGCCCATGCTGTCTCTTTGGATTACATAGACATGCAAAGCCTGTCTAAGCAAAAGCCAGGTGCCTGATCCTATCGCCTTTTGTGGAAAGAGCTGAATTAGCGGAACCTTGGTTAAAGTTAGTCTGTGCTCTTAATGAGCTCTCTTATCCTCTTTCATGCTTGAAACCTGTTCAACATCTCTGTCAAATGGCCCTGCAGTATCCACACCTGATGACAAAAACAGATAGAGGGAAAAGGAAAACACCTTTTTAAATGAAATTGTTCCACTGTAATCCTAATGTACGAGTCCCTCGATCAGGCTCAGATAAAGTCAAAGAAAGCTCTTTAAACTCAGTTCAGTATGAAACTTTACTGCTTGGTTTGCTCGGGTCCAAACAGGAGATATACGTTAACGGGACCTATACAAGCTATTTGAAAGGCTACACTGTTACAAGATCCTGCTTAATCAGAATGAGCCATGGTTTTTAGATGGTATTTAGATACATAATGCTAACAAATGAGGCTTTGCTGTTACAGTAACAAGCTCTTATTGTTATTCCAGAAACCAAGTCTGTCTCTTTCTTGTGTTTGGAGAAGCTTAGACAGTTTCCTGAAGCATGGAGTATTCATGTTTTGGTATGCACATTTTCTTAGTGTGTAATTGGGCGATTATTGCCATGAAGCATCGGTGTGCAAAGTTCACGAATTCAGGATTTAACAAGGCAGCTGTTTGCATCTTTAATATGCTGGATAGGACTTTATTTAATTTGAACTTCAAGTGCCAGTGTTACAATAAGAGAATTGCCGGCGACTCCTATCACTGATCAGATAACCATTTTTCTAGATTAGATCTCCACTCAGCGGTCTGCTCGCTATTTGTTCTTTTTTTTCTCTCCACTTTTTCCCTACCACCTCACACACCTCTCAGCTCTACATCAAGGAATGCATTTTTTCAGTCACGCCTCTGTGCTCCTGACAGGTAGCGACTGCATGAGAGGACAGTTTGTCCCGCAGAGCTGCAGGGGCCCATGTTTGGCTTGGATGCCAATGAATAACATTGTATGGAGAGAGGAAATTAAAAATGCAGGGTTGTAATTTACTGGAGAGTGGAACTGATTTAAAAGCTCTTTTTTTTTTTTTTTTTTTTCTCCTTCTTGCCGCTTTGCTTGAAGTTTTCCAAATATGCCACAGCTGAGTGTGAACTGAGCTTCGTTGTACCGGCAATAGCGAGCCAGGCAAAGCTGCCAGCTCTCTGTACCTTACCCCCCCCCCCCCCCCATTACTTCTTGGCGAAGACAGGACCGTGCTAAGGTAGGCCTTCATCAAATCCAAATGCTAGACATGACTAACTGATTTCACATCTCAAGTCAAACGCAGCCTTATGTTCTCAAAAGACATGCAAAAGTATTCCCCCCTGCAGGTCGACTTTTGTATGAGCTTCTCTTCTATATGAGCAACATTCTCTAGATTTTCCGAGCGAGCATGTGTTACCTGCTTGTGGTCGCTGCGGATGGCTTCCTGGTGTGACACAGATAACAACAACGGATTAATAGCGTAATGAATCCAGATTTACGAGGCAATCAAGCTTCCATGAAATTGGAGCTCATGCCTTTTGTCGCTGTGCTTAAGTACGCCACTGAATCAGAGCACTTAAAACTGTTTTACTGTTTTTTTTTTTCTGTCGCCCATTCCTGTGTGTAACACTGACTAATGACAATGAATTACATATTAGGACAGAGCACCTTACCCCGGCTAGCCGCTGAGTTTAAGGAAACTGCACTCTGATTTTTTTTTTTTTAACAGCTTTCTCCTTTTATAAACCTCAAATTTGCTGCTGGTAACTCAACCACTTCCTCCCTTCCTGTGAGATCAGGCAGTTAAGCAGGGTGAAGCCAAGCCATGCAGGGGCTGCTGTGGCTTGCAAACAGCTGGCACAGTATTCACTATACCTTTGGCACCTGTGGGTGGGCGTCAACACTGTTGGCTAAACAAACAGGGCCATTATCCAGCTCTTACCGTGATCTTGAACAGAGAATGTAGTGAAAGCGCCACCTGCTGCAGAGGAGGCCAAACAGCATGACATGTATGATGACTTTTTCTTGACTTGTTCTACAGCCTAAATGTCCAATATATGTTGTTGCTTGTCATTTAGGAGTTACATTATTGTTTTGGTAACACTGAGATGTGGCAGATAAATTTTTTTTTTTTTGGGGGGGGGGTTAAATCCTTCAGCCCTCCTGTAGATGGCGATGTCGCTTTGATTTGAGTAGATTCTATACCCTGGCAAAGCCTAAAACGCAGTGTGCGGCCTTTTTTCCCTAATTGGTGGCATTTAACAGGCATAGTTAAATGTATTTCCCTCTTTCTATCTCCTCACACGATGCTGAAGATAAAAGACATCTCAGAGAGGAGGTGATGCATTTGGATGGGGAGGTTTGGGCTGAGGTGTGGCTAGCTTACACAGCTCATACGCCCATACAAGCATCCGGTTGAACATCAGCTTCCAGGACACAGAGGTAACCTAGATGGATGTGTTTGCATAAAACAAACACAAACTGGAAATGTGTGTCTGTGATGGTTGCATGGAAGACTTGGGCTGCATGGGCACACAGCAGCCGAATTTTCCTAAAACAAGACAAGAAAGTGGAGTGCCAGCTAGACAGAAATAAAATGAGTGAGGAGAGAGGGGGACCCTCCAGAGAGGAGTGAAACTTTCCACAGGTTTGCTGTGTTTATGTGGGGCTGGTAAGGCTTTATACCAAAGAAGGGATGCTGGAGAAGTTCTAACATTTTTTTCTGAGCGAGGTTCTTTTTCTCTGATCTCCTCTTATTGCTATCCGTCCATCTCTTTCCCTTTTCTTTGCCTCCCTTTTCAGTCCCTTCTCCTTTCCCACTGTTCTCACATCTTTGATGTGCTGAGTTGTGTCCAAGAAAGAAGGCCTAGAGGGCAAGCCTGGGAACCAGCCAGATTTCCCACTTTACTACCCTCCCACCCTTTCTCTCCCTCCCCGTTGATGACACAGCTTTTTTTCCCTTTTCCTTGATGAGTGCCCAGAACAATAGTGGACAAAGATGAATTGCAGACATTTTCAGTAAAGGAATAGTTTTCATTTTTCCCCCCCAGAAGTTTGAAAAACAGTCGTATTTCGTGGCTAGATTACTTAGTAGAAATAAACACATCATATAGATTTGTTTTCTTGTCTTGAAAACGTGTCTGCGTTAAATTTTTTAATAACATTTACATGAATATATTCAATTTACATTGAGAGGCCACCCTAAAGAAGCTTTCATACAATGGCTATAGTGTAGCCTGTGTCACCATCGCCTCATCTCCATCAGCACACAGACGTTTACTTTTCAGACCTGACTCAGTCTCCAGGATGACAGCCAGCCTTGGGACTTTTGTATATGATAAACTATGTGATAGGTAACCCCCACTGACCTCCCCTCCACCTTTTCCTCTCTCCTTTGCCTCTTCACAGCCACCTTTTTTCCCTCCTTCTTAATAAATCCTCCTCTCAGATTTCTCCCTCTGCCCCTCATGCGTCCCCCCCTGCCTTAGCCCCAGCTGCTGGCTCTCTGCCCACGGCTGAGGAAGTGAGTGCCCAGCGACGCTGTGCGATCCCCAGGGATGGGGAAGCGATGGACTACAGTGGGATTGTGGGAGTAGGGTGGGGGCAGCGGAGAGGGGGGATTGGTCAGAGCCTGAATGAGTTGAGCGGCCGCAGGAAAAACCACATAACCGCAGCGTGTGTTTGTGTGTAGAGCCGCGTGCGTTGGTGCGAACTCCGCTCCCATGGGTCAGCATGCAATGTCCTGCAGAACCGATAATAATAGAGCATGCCCTTAAACATGATCACACATGCAGGCTCACATATTGTGTGTCTGTTCAACAGCTCACAGGCACAAGAAAAGGCAGCGCTGCTTCACAGCTGTAGAAAATGTTATTTTACCAGCAGAGTTATCAAAGTTCTGTATTTTCTGTTTTCTATTTTATTTAGTTTAGCTCCAGTTAGTCTCCATAGAAGTTAATATCTTTGAATTTAGTTTGTATTATGTGAACATGTTTTAGTCTAGTTTTTATTAGTTTCGGTGTTAATTTTAGTCCTTTATGGAGGGCATTTGGCAGATGTGAGATTTAGGAAAAATCATTATAGGTATTAAAATAAAAACAGCTGACCCAAAATTTTGTCGATAGCGTAATCTCAAAAAATATGTCCATCAAAGCATCATCATGAAAATTATTCAAATTATTCTCACATTAACAAATAATAAAACACAGACTTATATATTTTTTTTAAATTTTATTTAGATTTCTAAGTTCAAAGTCATTTAAGCTAGTTTTAACATTTTACAAAAGTCTATTTTTTATTTTTGTTCTAGTACGTCTAATTTGACCATGGTTGCCGGCCTGTCTGGAGAGTGACCTGTTATTTGGAAGGCGCTATCACAGAGACATCCCATTGTCTTATAATGACTTGTTAAGTAAGAGCAGCCACTCATTCACATTGCAGTAAAACTTGACCACTCTGCTGAGTAGTAGAGAGGCTGGTGTTGCAATCAAAGTTAAAAAACTGCCTTTGTTATTAATGCATGAGTCATCCTCTTAACCCAGCACAGCTTTGAAGTCAGTAGACTGTTTGGATGACTGAAAACACATAAAAAATAAATTGCAAATGAAGCATATTAATTCTGTCATGTGCAAAACTTCCTTTGTTGTCTGGTCAGCTTGAAAGTGTGGAAGGGCAAAAAATAATGGACATGATTCAGTGATTGGTATGTTTCTAATTTTAAAAATATGGTATCTGACATGTTTATTAAGTTAAAAACATTTAAACATGAAAAATGTGTTGTTTGCTAAAACAAATGTGAAAGAACATTGTGCATGAAGGCAGCCACATAAACTCTATAATAATGTGTTGAAAAGTGTGTGTCGGTTATTAATAGGCTCTCAGCCTTTGACACCATAAGCCTCAGTACTGTCAGATTTTTCTCGTTATGATTTGAAGTTTTGCTGCAGATGATTCTGCTATGAACAAGTTTTAAATTTCACACAAACTTCCACACTGGCCTACCTTTGTCAACTGTAGATTTCTCCTGCTGAGGAGGGAGACGACTGTGAATAAAGTCACAGGTGTCAGGTGTGGATTTGATCCGTTGTGTGTGGAATAATCATGAGAGCTATAAAGATGAGTACCTCCCCTCCCATTATAACCGCTACATTGGTCCCTTTGTGCGTCGCAGGTGATGTCATCACACAGCCGAATTCATTTATGCTTGTCGTTATGGTGCAGATACACCCAGCAGTTTTCTAAACGATAGGTGTCGCCACTAAGACAAAGCCCCCCACACGCTGCTGCTGGAGGAGGAAGTCAAAACCAGAAGCAAAGAAACTGCAGATGTTTTTCAAACTTTTTTTCCATGAAAACTCAAATAAACGGTCTTATATATATCATTAAAATGGTGGCAGCAACCGACACAATCGTACACTGGTGTCGTTAAACCGATCTTGATCAATAGTTTTTCTTATCAGGCTTTCTGAACATCTTTCAAAGTTTTCCTTTGGACGTTGGATACTTTTTCACTGACTTTCAGTCCCTGTACCTGACCATTTCCAGAGGAATGTTTTTTGTTAAGTCATTTAACATTTACCTATGAATCATTCAAGCATAAACAGCTCCCAACTCAAATAATGAATCAGTGTTGTGTGAGCACAAACAGAAAACTTCTAACAGGCATAAAATACTAAATCAAGGTGTTTCCCAAAGAGCCAAAAACTTGGCATGGTGGACAAATGAAGAACAGGTGGCAGGCTACAAAATAAAGATGAACGGTATCTGAAAGTCTTGTCCTTAAAAAAATAGCATAAAATCAGGCAAAGGAGCTTAGAGATATATCAGGACCTTCGGTTGATCCATCTGCTTTTTACCAAAGCCTCATCAGAAACGATCTGTGGCAGGATGGTTTTCAAGAAGCCATTCTTAATGAAGGGAAACAGCGGAAAAAGAACTGGACTAAAAATCAGTGGCAACAGATCTTATGGAGTGATTAATTTAAATTTAACATTTTTTCTTCAAATAATCATCATATATCATGGTCACGAGAAAGGTATATTTGTCTACAGCCATCTGGAGCCTCTTTCATGGTTTGGAGCTGCATCTCAACCAGTGGTGTCAAAATTGATGAAATTCTGAACACAGAAAAGTACCATCTGATGTTGTTCCACTGTGCGGTACCATTTGGAAAGAGTCTGATTGGCAACAACTTCCTTTTTCAGTTTGGCAATGATCTCAAACACACTGCCAATGCAGTAAAAGCGTAGCCGAATGGAAAAACACACAGTGGCGCTCTATCAGCCGTGGACTGGCCTCCCCAGAGTCCGATCTTCCAAATTATTGATGCAGGGTGGAATCATATTGACAGTGAACAAAACGAAAGGCAGCCAACATCCAAAGAAGAGTTTTGAATGTCCTTAAGGTAGCCTGGAGAAGTATTCCTGAGGACTAATGAAATAAATAAGAAGAAAGCTCATCTAAGAGCAAAATAAAGATGGTCATACCAAATATTCACTTTCAAGCTGGTTAAAATTGTTCTTACTCAGTTTTTGTCTTATAAACTGCATTTCTGTGTATGTTTGCACTTTCCTAGAAAAATGTAGTAAATGAGGGGCAGCTTAAGACTTTTGCACTTTTGCACTTCTAAAGTCCTGCTGCAAGAAAAAACTTTTACATCCTTGCAACATTGTTTCATTCTGTGCTTGTAATGAAGTTCTTACCACCAATCACATCTTGGTGACTGTAGCTAAGTTATATATAGCATGTCAGGGCTATGGATGATGGCATTACACGCAACCATTGTCTCAACCTAGAAGCACTGCAGAAAAATCAGATGCCCGAGTCTTGGATCATGAAACTCCAACTTCTAAATAAACAGTGGTTGAGTTGTGTTTGGGGTTTGAATTGCGTGGGCCTGCCTGGACTCAGTTTTTGCTTGCTATTCTTTTTTGTCCTTTTCACTGATTTAGTAAAAAGAAGTAAAAGGTTCTCTTTTTTTGCTTATTTTTTGAACTTCAAATAGACGACAGCAACCTGGCTCTGGGATGTTTTTAATGTCAAATTTTTCTCACACTTTATGGATGTTTCATGGTCTAAACAATTCATCAGAAAATAATAAATAGAAAGATAAAAGTAATACAGGTTAAACAGGGGTTTTCAACGCTCCCGAATGCTGTCCTTATACAGAAGAAATGGGTCTCTCCCTGTCTCATGAGGTTATTCCACTCTCTGTACAGTCATTAACAGCTCATGACGGTTTGACAGTAACCACCTCAGGAGCAAATACAGTCGCTCTCCTCTCCTGTGTCAACACCTTTGATCTTGAGGTGGTGGTGGATGGTTAGCAATGGCGCTTCGACCTATCGCTGTATTGGTCCTGACAGGTCCTAACAGGATTAGAACCCCAGCCTGCACTGCAAGAACAACAGAGGGAAAGTGAAAGAAACTGTGACACAGAAAGGTTGTGGTTGTCATAATACACGTGTGTGAAACAGACTGGATTAAAGTCTGACACATGCAAGGCCTGTTAGGGGTTTGCACATGTATGTAGGGTAGTATGTGAGCGTATACATATGTTGGTGTGGTGAACGTCACCTCCCACCCCTCTTCACACAGTTACATGCTGTTTGTTTTCACAGTTGCATTGTGGGACACCATTGCCTAGCGGCCCCTGCTCCCAACTGTCAAACAAGATTATTGGGGTTGCCCTCTTTTCTCCTCTGGGTTGAATACTACTAAAAGCATACAGCTTTGTCAGAAATGCCGAAAAGTACAAAGAACAAGGACAGAGAATTTACCCAACGCCATAGCTTTGCACCACAGCAGATAATAAGACCCGAAGCCAAAACAAACGAAAGTGTCTTAAAACAAAGGGTCTACTATTTTGAGTCCAAACATATACAAGAAAGACTGTTTCCTTTCTTCAATGACCGAAACAAAGACTCTTTAAAAAATGTGTCTTTATGGTTTTGAGTTGCACAGAGAAATTGGATTGGAGTTCAAAGTGAGCTCATTGAAGGTCTTCCCAATACAACAAGAATCTCGACGCTTAAGAAACAGCACATACCCTGAGGTAAGACAGCATACTAGGAGTCATACTGGTTACTGGAGTTGAACTCTGAAGACACAGATGACAAATTAAAGGAAAAACCTGAACCAGTGAGAGGATCCAGTGGCTCTTGGTGGGATGGTTTGTGTTGACTTGTTCTAGATTAATCCTTTAATGAAATTGTTCAGTCCTAATTGAAATCATTTAGTATGAAAATTATGCGAACCATTTGCTCCTGGCAATCAATGTATGCCAAATAAAAGTAGCAATTTGCTAGTTGGCAAATGTTGCTGTCACTCACAGACACTCCTGGTTGGATAGGACAGCGGTCCCCAACGTTTTTGCCGCCACAGACCTGTTTATGTTCGACAGTATTTTCACGGACCGGCATTTAAGGTGTTGCAGATAAATACAACAAAATAAAACCAGTACTGGTACCCCCCAAAAAAGATTCATTTGTAACACACAGGAAAAGACCCAGGGAAACTGAGTTAAACCCTGAAAACCATGAATTTCACACCTGAGCCTCAACTCTCGCAGCTCGGTACTGCTCCGTGCCCTGGGGGTTGGGGACCGCTGGGATAGTTAACTCTCTTGATACCACTGATAGTCGCTTTAATCGCTCACTTCAAGGTTGAGTGTAACTTGGCGCACAGACACTCTGAAATGCGAAAGTTCAAATCGCTCACATTCCACGATCTCTTCTTTCAGCACCATTAACCAAATATAAGGGAAAATCTTTTGGAAAAAAGGTGTTCAAAGCCGCTTGCAGATTTTCAGAGACTTGAATCAAAGTCACACTGAAGATATTCTGGTGGCATGTGGTGGTCCAACATCTTACTACCATTTTATTGTGTATTTCCTTTAATTTGTCACCTGTCTGGATATTCGAGAAATATAGTTTCAGCTGGTACCTTAAATCTACAGGTTAAATCCAGCTGAATACGTCCAGTATTGGACTAGGTCTGGAAAGACCATCATGTGAACGCAGTGTGCATGTCATCAAAAGCCTTGGGTCATAAATCAAAAATAAATTACCAAACTTTTTTACCTTCTTCCCTAGCCAAGGCCAAGGTCGAACTGATCAATATGCATGATTTGAGACAGACGAAGCTCCTCCGCAGTCGGGAAGAGATAAACGCCTTACAGAGAGCGCACGCTCTGGCCTATTTCCCTGCTTGAAAGACATTTGTTGTATTGCTTTACGGTATTCCAAACTCTGCACTGTGGCAGGTTTGAAAAATTTAACTGAAAACTATCCAACCACTGAGAGCTGACATGTTACAATACCTCCAGTCCGCTATAATGATGTCACATCCTATTAACACTCAGTAAGGAGTAGATCCTTTTTCTGTATTTGTGTGTGTGATGCTTGGCTTGCTGTGGGTCTAAGTCAGAGTGCAGACACCTGGAGGGGATAGAGTAAAAAGAGTGTTAAGGGAATAGTATAGTATGGGGGGGCTGTAAAGAAGAATAAGGATGAGAAGTCTGCTGGAAGCTGTAGCCGTAAATCAGGTTGTCTCCAGACGTAGAAACGCAGAGGATCGACGCACATGATAAATGAAACCTTTATAACCAAGAGAGGTGGCATTAAGCACAGCAAAGAATTACAGATGGAGAGGTATTAACCTTTGTCTGCTGTGTCAAACTGATACAGTTGCACAGAGAAAAACTACCCTCAGAGACCAAGCAAGGAGCTGCAGGAGTTATAACCCTCCATAAATGTTCGATATTTTGTATAGTCAGCGGTGGAAAAAGGCGCACGCGGGTTTCTCTGTCATCACTTAGTTGGAGAAAGTGAGCCTTTTATTTCTCCTCTTTGAAAAGGGCAGGTTACTTCGCTCTTTAAAAGTCAGCTCCCTGAGTGTATTTTACACAGCAGTGAGGAAGAATCCTCATGAAAATGAAAAATCTGTGGTGCCGAAGCAGCCTGTGTGTTCCAAATGATGAAATGAGCCGATGGAGCAACACCAACAAAAGTGAAAGTGATAAATTCGACAGCCGCCCTGTAAAAACACATCAAACTGAAAATCCCTTTTCCAAACATTCCAGCCTCGTTTGAGCACCTTTGCATTTATTTGTTTTTTAATTCGTTCTCATGCATTTTAATAGATCCATTAGCTATAAATATCCGAATATACACAGGGACACATCCTTAACGGAGACCAAGAATAACAAGCCCAGGAAGGCTCAGATAGAGGGGGCTGTGTGTTCATTATGATATGCAGTGTTCAATTGCCACATTAATTAAGCAGCTCGAGGCAGCAGCGGCAGGATGACGGACAGGCCTAGTCACTGGAGGCACGTCTGATACGCCGCCAAGTCCAAGCCCCTCTGTCCGGCTGCTGATTTATGAACAGGGCCACAAGTCGGAAAACTATCCAGGAGTCATATTTTTAGAGGGCGGTAGTGCTGTGCACATGTGTAGGGGCTTAAGCCGGCCCCGTGGGATACCATTCATCTCTCATCACTGCCATGTTGATAACATCCTCCTCTGTATAATACACACATCCTATTCAGCACATGCACTCACACACTCTTATTCAGGAGAACCAGGTGCTGGTCAGCTTCCTACAAATAGGGTTACATAAATACACAGGCAGCGTTTAGATGACACAGGGTCTCTGGTATACTCTTTTTGTAATCCTTTTGTGAGTTTGTGATTTGCGGATGTTTAACAGGAAGTTATTGAGGAGTGTATAAAGCCCGGTTTCCTTCCTGTTCAGACAGCAGTGCAATTTGGCCGTGTTTTATCAGCTCCCTCTGCTTGGCCTCCTTTTTTTCCCATTATTTCTTTTTCATGCATCACTTGTGTCCAATTTTTATCTTCAAGTGTTACAAATTTAAGAAAACGAGAAGCGTTTTTAGTTCCAGCTGTCCCTTGATATATTCTGGTCATCAGCTACACATGTGCGGATAATGCTTTTCTGTTCTCATTTGAATATCAGAATAGCTCCTTATGAGCGTTATGGCATGCATGAGCACAACCCTTCCGTGGTAGAGAGCACAAAATAAGGGACAGAAAGATGAATGAAAGGTCAAGTTAATGCCTGTGCCTGGCACTGAATATTTCAGTCAGTACAGATGATTCTTAAAGGATTTAGGAGTAATAGGATTACAGTATTAAGTAATTCCATCATTCCATCAAGTCACTGGAAGTTTATTTAATAAAAATGTGAAGGTATTTTTTCCCCAGGGGTTACCGTTGCAGATGACACTGCATAATCGCTATTTTGATTGTACTGTAGATGCAGATATCTTTTGTTGCTAAAATATGCAAAATGATCAGGGCACCAAGAAATGTCCAGAGTTTCCTTCAGATGGATTTAAATTCAAAACAGAAGGTATGTTATATAACAGTAGCTGTTTATTGACAATATCTGAAAACATTATAACTTAAAAAGGGAGACCATTGCCCATTATTTACAGCTGCCCTGAGAGGTCAAATGCATGCAACTTAAGAAAACACCAGCTAACTAAAAAGTGCTGCAAAAGCAAACAAAACACAACGAGATGCAAGTCAAACAAACAGTAGTGTGCTGGACCAGGTGCTGAAGTGGCAGGAACCAAGACGTGAACTACACTGAAACATGCAGTGTTGTGATGGAGAAGAAGATGCAGATTAATGTGTGTTTTAATGACATGATGCATATAATACTTTAGATACATCTTTGCTGTTAGCTTGTTATTTCTGCAGCTATTCTGTCACACTAGTGTCTACCCAAAAACGCTTGTTGTGTATTGTGAGATTTGTTTTATTTGACATTTATTGTGTTTTATATGCTTTTGCAGCATTTTTCTATTTGCTGGTGTTTTCTTTAGTTGCATTGTATTTGACTTGTCAGGGCCTCCATACTTGTTTGCCTTTGAATACTTTGTCGTTCACATAGAAGGCACTCCAAATTCTCTGCGAATATCTAAAGGCTAATGTCAGGTAAGGCTAGTTTGCCTGCTAACGTTGTAAGCTAACTTGTAGCTCAGTCATGTTACCATAGAAACATCATCACGACTAGGAATAATTGGTGGTTGTCTTGTTACTGCATTGAATTTTTGTTTGCAACTTGGAATACTGAAAACTTTGACCGTTTTCAAAATACTTTATTAGTTAACCTTATAAGCAGCAGGACCAGACGGCATCCCAGGTCGTATCCTAAGAGACTGCGCATACCAGCTAGCTCCTGTGTTCACTGAGATATTCAACATCTCTTTATCTCAGTCGGTGATCCCCACATGCTTCAAAGAGTCCATCATTGTTCCTGTCCCGAAGAAACCCCACCCTGCTTCTCTCAATGACTATCGCCCTGTAGCCCTCACCTCAGTAGTGATGAAGTGCTTTGAACGCCTGGTCAGAGACTTCATCATTTCTTCACTACCAGACACACTGGACCCACTACAGTTCGCTTACCGTCCAAATCGTTCCACAGACGATGCCATCTCTCATCTCCTCCACACATCACTCACTCACTTGGACACTAGAAGGGGGAATTATGTTAAAATGCTCTTCATAGACTACAGCTCTGCATTTAACACCATAATTCCCTCCACACTCACCACCAAGCTGGAGCATCTGGGACTCAGCTCATCTATGTGTCAGTGGATCTCCAACTTCCTAACTGGCAGACCACAGGCAGTAAGGATGGGCGGACATGTCTCAGCCTCCACCACTCTCAGCACTGGAGCCCCCCAGGGGTGTGTTCTGAGCCCCCTGCTGTACTCTTTGTACACATATGACTGTGTGGCCACTACCAGCTCCACCACCATCATCAAGTTTGCTGACGACACCGTCGTGGTGGGCCTGATCTCTGATAACAACGAGACGGCCTACCTGAAGGAGATTAGGAATCTGGAGAACTGGTGCCAGAGGAACAACCTCCTTCTAAACGTCAGTAAGACAAAGGAGCTGATAGTGGACTTCAGCACTAAGCAGGAGAGGAACTACCAGACCCCCGTCATCAACGAGTGCCCAGTGGAGAGAGTGGACAGCTTCAAATACCTCGGAGTTCACATCACGCAGGACCTGTCATGGTCCTGTCACATCAACTCCGTGGTGAAAAAGGCCCGACAGCGTCTCTACCACCTCAGACGCTTGAGAGACTTCCAACTGCCCTCCAAGGTGCTCAGGAACTTTTACTCGTGCACCATAGAGAGCATCCTGGCGGGAAACATCTTAACCTGGTTCGGGAACAGCACCATGCAGGACAGACGAGCTCTACAGAGGGTTGTGCGGTCAGCTGAGCGCACCATCCGCTCCGAGCTCCCTGACCTGCACTCAATCTACAGCAGGCGGTGCTGGACCAAGGCCAGGAAGATCGTGAAGGACCTCAGCCATCCCAACAACAGACTGTTCTCTCTGTTGAGGTCAGGAAAGCGATTCCGCTCCCTGAAGACCAACACAGAGAGACTGAGGAGGAGCTTCTTCCCGCAGGCGATACGGTCTCTCAATCACACCACCACACAGTACTGACCCACACATATGGTTCTTACACACACACTGGACTTTCTGGACTTTGGTTTTGCACAACACTGGTCACTATATTCTTCATTTCCGGTTAATACTTGTACAGCTGCTGTTATTGTGTATATATTTATTTATATTTAGATTTCTTCATACATTCTTATATAGTTCTATATTGTGTATTGTGTATTTTGTTGTACAGTTATTTTATTTTCAACTTTAATTTATATATTTTATCTTATTCTTCCCAGTTAAATTTACCCTTCATTCTAATTTGTGTTGTACAGTTATTTCATTTTTAACCTTAATTTATATTTTATTCCTTCCTAGTTAAATTTACCCTTTTTAATTTTTCATATTTATTTCCTATCTTATTCATAGCCTTTTCCTTGTTTTGTTTTCTTTAGGTCACGAGCAGTTGTCTAAGCATTTCACTACATATCGTACTGTGTATGACTGTGTACGTGACAAATAAAATTTGAATTTGAATTTGAATTTAAACAAACCACCAACAGATTTACGCATTAGCAAAGTTATAGCTAGCTGGCTAATTGCGTCTTGCTTGCTAATGTTATTGCTAGCAAAATAATTTCAAAGTCTAAATTGCAGTTGGCTCATTTGCTGACTCATGTGTTATGTAATATGGTATTGAATTAAGGCAAAGGTAAATAACAGTAAAAATGTAATGGCACAAAGCAGAGATTATAATTAACATTTACTTTTTATGTTAATAGCCAGAGTAGTTAGCCAACTAGCTGTAACATAGCATTGCACCATATATTGTTACTTCCAATTCAGCTTTGTTATCATTCTTCTGATATTCAGGCATATGCAGTGTATATGCTTGTCTCTAAGTTACACAAGCAGTATGAGCGCAAGAAACTTTGCTGCATTTCTCTTGACGGTCATGTTAAAATAATAGCAATGGTTTTCTGGAGGTTGTGCATGTCTTTAAACACAGAAGGTCATTAGAGAAATGGAAAATATTTCAGCAACTATTAAAGTATTAAGAAAGCTATTGGATGGGTTCAAGCAAGCAACATGTAATTTGTTTTTAATAAACTGGTTGCCAATGTTTTGTAATTAAAAGCTCTTTATTGATGACACATGCTGCTTGGAATGACTGTGAATATTTCCTGTGAAAGCTGATGTTAAGGTTTATTTGGCACGGACCTCTGTACTGCAGCAACAAATAGCTTTTGTGTTTTATTTTTATACAGAGGTGTGCATGTTGAAAATACTTTTGTTTCCGTGGCTTATAAGCAGCAAGGCAGTGTGAAATTTTGACCCTAGACCTCAGCGGTCTCTAAGTTATGGGGATTAAATTAGCTACAGATTGTTTACAAATATGCACCACTAACATTGTCATATAACCTGGGGTGGACATTTTTACATGACCTTGATTTTGTTGACCGTCAGACTCACTTTATGTAATCTATATGTTCATGCCACGTTGCTTCATTGTGTTTATTAGATAAATGAAAAGTAACTTTATCTGTAATTGGCTGAACATGTTACGTGCAAGTGATTGACCCCAGTCATCTATAATCATTACCAAGGCCAAATCAGTCCACAAAAACAAAACAAAACACAGCAGCACATTTATCATACTCGATCAACACTTGCAAGTCATCTGATCTCAACATATAGAGAAAGTGGAGTAGTAATGTTATGGTGATCGAAACACACTGCATTTTTCATCAGTGTCAGATATTGGTAAGTGACAGGAGGCTGGAAACTGGCAGGAGCGCCTGGCTCCATAACTGCACAATAATGACCAGATGAAATGTATTCATGTATGCTGATCTGCTGCTGGTTCTGCACACAATGCGTTGCTAAACCAGATGCTGTTTGCTTGGGCTCAGTTTCCCTTTTCCAAATCTGACAACTGGTGTTTCTGATGAACACTGGAGAAAGTTCTTTTGATAAAGTGATTGATTTAACCTCGATAAAGTTAAGACAAAAGATAACAAATACTACACACACAGTACTTGCTACTGAAGATAAACAGTAATTAGTTCCATGTGAACACAAAGCCTGCTGTACCAGTCTGGCACAATCTCACCCTTACATTTTGGAAATTGATAAATGCTCTGATTTCTGTGGCACACAAACAAGGAGTGGAATTATAATAAAATAATTGTTGCCCAACACAATTTAAATAAATCATTTTGAAGTAATATCAGCATAAAAGCCAAAGATGTAATTGAACACAGCTTTCATACAGACAAATGGAAAAAAAAGGAAACTGACTTTATTTCATTTGCCACTGGGATGGTGCCTCTTTAAGAATGAAAACCGCAAATTGCTCTCAACAATTCCTATACCTCTGGAGTTGACCACTTTAAAATTGGCCCGCTCGAAGATTATAAATATGGCTATTTGATGGCTCTGTTATTACGCTTGAGAGGGGGGAGGAGAGGGAGGGCTTGTGGCTGTAAGGCCGGATGGTTTCTCTTGATGTGGGCGAAATCTTTGAGCTTCCACACCACACGCTTCTGTGCTCTGCAACAGGAAAAACACAGGAGATCATTTCCAAATGAAAACGTGTGTGCACATCACTCACACACACAGACACACACATGCTCTCCGTATACACTCGATAGAGTGAAGCGATAAACAAAATAAACAGCTCGTCCTTCCACCGCACAATACCCCTAAGTGTTAGCTCGATGACAGTGCTGGGTCCTGTTGCTATAAACAGGAGCTACATAAATTATATGTTTGCACTTTAATAGGTTTGCCTTTTTCCATTTGTGCTCACCTAATCTAATTCCCCTGAATGTTTAATGTGGGTTTTTATGGAGACCTTGATCTGAGACAAAGACAAATTTTCATTCCTGCCTTCATTAAAGAACAGTAAAGTTTGGCATCTTTATTTGTGGCTGACCTTAAAATGAGTCAGTCTTTATTTAGGTAAAGGCGACATATGCACGCTGTTTATCATCCCATTTCTCCTTCTGTTCGTGCACATGCATGCGTGGGTATGGGAGTTACATTAGGAGCCTTGTATGCATCATAAGTCTTTATTGTCCCTGGTGAGCAGCATTTCCAGTAAACAGGGCCCTCGTGAAGGCCAAGTTCCCCATTTGTGTTTGTGTACTGTGGGGTCAAGAGTGGAATCATGGAGTCAAATGGTGAATGGCAAAAAAGTAAATCCCACAGCAGGAATCTTTAACAAGCTCCTTTTAACAAAACCTTGGGTTATTTTCTCTCCCCCCATTTTCCTCTGCATCTGGCCCTCTTGCAAGTACATTTCTCGCTTTTCAGCTCGCTGTGGCTAGCTGCTGCTAGGCTGACTCAGCCCTCCGCTCTATTCTTGGGCCCTGACGAACAGTGTTGATATAGCCGTGTCTGATGGCCACACGCCATAAACCAGTCTTTGTTCCTGCCACTTCTGCTGAGCTATTTGCCCTCGTCTCTCCTCCCACAACGTCTGCTTGTCCGGTCGACCAATTGATGAAGCGTAAGCAAACCACTTTAGGTCAACAAAAAGCGTTTATCTTTCAGTAAGCGAGTGGGCCACTGTAGTGAAATGTGATACTGCAACTACTGCGGAGGCATAACATAAAAATAAAGATGACCACAAGTAATGTAATCCTGTGGCCTTTGGGGTCAAGCCAATGTGTGAAGACATTCTTTAATAGAAGCCCGGAGAGATGAAAATCATTAATCATCCAATTAGCTGGGTGTTTGAGGAAAACGCCCTTTGATCCAGCGTTGCCAGAGGCAGGAAGACACTTCGGTACCTGAGAGAGAGGCCCGCCTTTTCAAAAAGAAAGAAAATGGGTTTATTGTTTGGGATCACAGTGCAGTGACGTTTATTATCTGACGAAAAGCCTTTGACAGATGTCATGACCGCAGTCTTCACACTCAAATACACGCCCATTCATTGTGGAGTTTGTGCTCCGCTCACGTTATCTGTCTCTTCCTCGCAGGGGCAAATTGCCTCATTCCTTAAATCCAGTTAAATAAATATGGTAATAAACAGAGTGTGAGAGGAAAGGCTTGGCAGTGTGCAAAGTGCTGTTGTCCATTAAGATGTGAGAAAAAATTAAAAGCATGTCTGATATTAGTGAGTGGCGGCAGGGGCCTAAACTCAAACCATCTGCCTGCGTGTAATCACGCAATGCGCCGAGACGGGGAAGGGTGAAAGGTATAAGCATCACCGCAAAAGGCACACGCTGCTTATTAGGGGTTTAGAAAGACACAAAACGGCTGCAGAATCCCTGGAAAAAAAGCAAAAAAGCGTAACCATCATCAGATTATCGGATCTGAGAGGAAATTCACATCGCTCCCACTCTCAAAGGGACAAAGGGACCTTTAAACATTTGCGGCTCGTGAAGCTCTGAATGCGAATGATTGATGGAGCTGCCTAAACACGGTGAATAGACAGGAAAGATAGAGTGTGAGAGAGGCACAGATAGAGAGATGCTGACAGAATGTGTTGATCTGAGAGCAGAGAGATCAGGAGGTGTGTATCTGGTCTCCCTCTATGATCCACATGTGTGGATGCAGAGAGCGAGAGCGCGCGCCCAGATCTGGCTACCATCGCTCGTCAGTCATCACTGCAGGCAGACGCCGCTTTTTGATAGTTGACATGGCTGCCATCGGCTGCATGTGGAAAGAGCGAAAACTGAGTGAGGAGTTTGAAACTGTACGCTCCATCGAAGGTATAACCAACTTCAGCAGATTGTGTGGAATGTTTGAAGAGGAATGCAATCCTTAAAATAAGAGCCACAGACTACTTTTATCAGTTATATAAGGCTTAGCAGATGCCAGCCACTAATCTAATGATGAATATCAAGTGCAGACTTTGTCAAAAGCTTTTATATTGAAGGTGTTGTGATTTTAGCAAATCTCTAGATCGTTTTACCGCCTGAAACTGAAGGAGCTCGGGTAGCTGGTCATAATAAATTATGTCACATAAATCAATCTGCTGAACAGAGAGAAAAAAAAGACCTGTGGAAGAAAATCGCCATTCACCACTGGAAGAATGAATGCATTGTCTGAGGAGCACTGTACTTCACTGTACGGCGTTCAGCGCTAAAGAGACAAATCACCCCAGGCCTTCATGAGTGAAGCATAGTGGGAGGCCAAGATGAATACAGTACATTTCCCCTCTCTGTTTCCCTCTTAGCTAAAACATAGCAATTAAAAAGTCCCCATAGAAGCAAAGCTCGAAGGAGCCAGCAGCTCAGTGAGAGACACAGACCACAGCCTCTGCTGTAATTGAAACAGGGCCCGAAGTCTAACAGCAATACCCACATTTATTTATTTTCAGCCATTTAACATGTCTGAGATCTTTGTCTCGGAGAGCTAATTGCTCCTTCCGACAGGAAGACAGTGAGTCAATGGGTAGTTTATGTACAAAGAGATTTTAATCTGATCCCCCTTCTTGTTTTCAGCCTCGTGGAATCAGTAGAAAATATGGAAAGTATGAGAGTCTTTTCTCAGCGTTCTAACAATACAGGATAATCCCCAACTGTTTTACTGAGATTGGTAAATATTTAAAGGGTTTGCCGGGGTGTAAACATTTGCTTATTGCTCTAGCAGTAGAGCAAAGTTTGTTTTGTTGTTGCTTGCATCTCTCCAGTCCATTACATCATGAGCTCATTTGTTTAAAAGTTTGATTAGGGGTCTCAGAAAATCCACAAAAATGCACAAAATTGTCCATCCTGTTGGGCTGGCAAATAGTGAATAAAGACAGGGAGGAGAGAAAAAAAGGAAGGGTGAAAGGAATGTAATCACAGTGCGTTCATGAATGTCAGTGCATTGAAAGATCCCTTTAAAATCCCATCCGATGAGTCTCCCAGACCACTCCTGTAAAGTAGAGAATAGGAAACGTTATACTTTCTCTCTCATCGACCACACACTTGCTCAACCAGCTAAGCAAAGGAGGAGTGGAGGCCACTTCTGGAGTAACCAGAGCTTTTGGTTTCTTTGTGCCCCCACCCCCTCACCACCCTGACTTTTTGCCTTTGTGCACATTGAATTGTGTACTTTAAACATGTCTGCACACAGTTGTACATGTGCACATGCATGATTTCTGAAGCTTTGTCCTTGTTGCTGAATTAGCGGAACGTCAGGTGAGCAGAGAGGAAGGAACCAAAGAAATGGTGACTGGCTCTCGTCTGAGAACATCTGTCTGCCAGCTGTGCGTGTGTTTACACCCGACCCCAGCCAAGTCACCGTCTGGGTCGCTCTCTCACTCTCCCCTTCACATTACTGCCATTACCCCCCACCCCACCTCTTCCTTCCTACTGTCGAGGAAACTCTTCAGCTCCTGCTCAAAGCTACTGCAGCACCTCCAAGCATCTCGCCCAGTCACACACACACACCACCAGGAACAGTAGGCCTGGACTTAGCTACCGCAAGCTCTGAAAATTGGTTAGATTCAAAGGTGATTAAAGTAATCAAAGCAAACTGAGGTTATTGGGGGGAAAAAGGGATCCTGTAAAATGCGTGGCAGAGAACTGAGCCAGCGACGGGCGGAAAAACGGTGACGGGATGGATTTTAGAGAGAAAAGGCTGATTCACGGTGGTCACATGTGTCATGGCTCACATATGACTGATATTGCAATTACTGCTTTTTTCCCCATAAACACTAACCCATTGCATCATGTAGCAAACAATAGAAAAAATACATGACATTCACAGGGAAATTTATGTCCTCCCTTTTGTCCAAATGAAGCTGTTTTGAAATGACAAGTGTTTACACTGACACGGACAAGGGGAAGTCTTGGTTTGAGTGATTACTAAACATTGCTGATCGCCATGATAAAAATGGAGCATTAAAATCAGCGTTCGATAAACATGAGCCAGGGAGTCACAAGAAGATAGACTTTGATACAAAGGAGGTTTTCCCCTCACTGTTTCTTTTTTTTCCTGTTCTGTAGGTGGCCAACCACTGAACTGAGTTTGGAGTGTAGTGAGTCTTTGGTTTAGAGAAGGACTTGGGGTTTTAGCTGTCATTTTGTAGAAACAAACAAATCTTGGTAATCAAAGTCACTGTTTGGAGGAAGTCAAAGTCCCATTCCATCTTCTCCACCAACCGTGGGTTGTTTCATTAAAGGAATTTGTGTTGTATTCTAAGTGCACTTAAAGTTTCTTTGTGTACAGATTTTTTTTATATTTTTACAGTATTTGACAGAAACTTGAAATCGTAATGTAGAACTGTGCTTTTAGACTCCAGTATTGCTGCATTACATAATGCTGAAAAAGTTCCCAATTTCCACAACACATGACTTTTCAGATACTGTTCATCTGCCATAGATATTGTTTTAGGCCTGCCTCTGATTCTTTTGTCCTCTGCATGTCCAGTTTACTCAAACATTTTAAGGACACACTGCACACCATGCCAACAGAGCCACGTTTCTGGCTAGTTCATCTAGAATGACCTTTGGCATGCCTGTTAAACTCTGTTAATGTTGCCATTTGCCTATTATGTGTAGTTATAACACTGGTTCATCCTTGAGTTAGGTGCATTTTTTAAAATGTTTTGAGTAATTGATTGAGTTGCTTAACATACAAAAGCTTCCTCTGAAAATAATCAGGTACAAGATTTGGACTGAAAGTGAGCAAAAAAGCAGCCGCTGTCTGAAGAACTTTGAAAGACCTTTTAGAAAGCACGGAGAAGTCCAGTTTAACAAAAAACACAAGTCTGCCTCCTTGGAAGCAAAATATAAATAAATGAGGGGTGGCTTGAGACTTTTATTTTTCTCATGCTTCTCTTTTCTATTTCTCTCTTCTCAGCATTTTGAGCCTAAAACTGCTTCAGTCTTTGTTGTCTATTGCTACCATGGTAACAAGCGTTGTCATCTATGGCAAGGTTAGTGGAAAAGGAAGTGAGTGATGTGTGATACCACTGATTTCCTTTCCAACCCACCGTCAAATAAAACCCAGGCTGGTATCCCAGATACCAATACCTTAGGAGAGTTCACACTCATCTACCAACAAATGCAGAGGGGCAAACCAGTTGGTCAAACTAAAGAGCACTGAAGCTCTTTGAAGTACACTGCGAGAGACGCCATCTTCTACAAAATGCTGTGTTATTAAAAATAAAAACACAGCTGGTGGAAAATGTAACGAAGTAAATAAAAGCCATAAAAATATATGAATTAGTCAATAATTGTCTGCTGTCAAAACAAATGAGACTGAGTCACTCAGCATCATTGGTCGCTCATGGGCCAACATTTGGTTAGGCAAAGTTTGCTGCTTACAGTGTAAATCATCTAAAAAGAGTACGTAAGTGTCATCCTAGCATACAGCGTCATTTTAATAAAACGATGTAATCTCACTCTAAGCTGAACTCTGCCCTGATTTTTTTCATAGCTATTTATTGTGGCATTCCATTGTTTATTTTGTTGGCATGTTAATTTATATAAATTTAAAACAGCTTTTAGCTTTATTAGGAACAACAACACTCAAACTGAAGCCTAATTGAGCACAGATCACTGACACTGACACGATAGGTGCACCGTCTGTCTGTACCTGGACGTTGCCTGCCACTACCAAACGACTCAGTGAAAGAAGCCTGTCTGGGTGGAGCAGCAGCTTTCTTCTCCTCTTGAGGCGGGCTTCAGTGGCTTTTAAAGAGTAGTAGCTTGCATGTGTGGCACTATGTTAAAGATAGAGACACGAAAATAGTAGCCCCCCATTTTATTTTATGCTCAAAGACACTTTCTTTTAGTAAGGCCACTGTAATGTCAGTTTTACTGTTATATAAGTTCCGCCAGCAGAGGGCGCTCAGTCTCGTACGCATCGGTAGCTGACGCTACACTCGAAGAAGTAGTGTCAGGGGTGAAGAGGCAGCGTATGGTCTGCGCGCCAAAAGAACTGATTAATGTCACATTTTTCTGTTTTTACAGGTAAGCTGGGTGGTTGATAATATAAAACAGAGATTCTAAAAGTGACAGCAATGGCGATTAATGATAAATGTCTCGTGTTTGTGGCGAATGTTAAGCTAGAGAGCTAATTTCCAAGTTGGTCCAGTTGTTAGCCTGTGCCAATCCAGTTATTAGACTTTACCGAAATTCTGTGATTTCCATGCAGGTATATTTTTGTGCTAAATATATGTTTTGCATTATAAGAGAAAATGTGAATCGCTGTATGTTTAGTTCAGGAGGAGTGAATGCTATAGAAATATGTTAAGAAAAACATTATTTGAAAGCGATCTAGCTTAATAAATAAGACTGGTTCATAAGTAGATTAAAACAGTAGTAAAAAAACAAGATAAAACTGTAGTGAGAGTTCACTATGTTATCCATGCATACAGTAAGATGTATTTCTGTGATTTAAGCAGTTTCTAAAAGTGGTGCAGGTAAATATTAAACTGTATAAGTTTGGAAAAAGTAATGTTAGCTACACTAGAAGAAGTATTGTCAGTGGTGAAGAGGCAGTGTACGGCCCACGCGCCGAGAGAACTGATTAATGTCACATTTTTCTGTTTTTACAGTTTTCTGTAAAAATAAATATGTTGCACGGGAGATGAGTTGGCCCATCATTTCAGCGGTGTAACACATGCAGCATGGGCAGGTGAAAAGAGAAGTAGCATGTGCAGGATTGTAGTTTGTTGGCTGCTGATGAGTCCCAGTGTCTGCGGGGAATTGCCATAGTTACAACTGTTAAATTGATCATTGTTAAAAATCATAAACATATCTGTAAATCGACCACTGTGTGAGTCGTTCATAAACACAGAACACTGAATGAAATTATATTTGCTTTACCTTAAAGTCACCTTCTGGTTGCATGTTCACACAGCTTCTATGTTGTACTGTCAAATTCAAATGAATGAAATCCATTTTTACCCCCCAAAACTGTATTTGCTAAAATATAAAGAGAAGTAAAACATTACAGCTGCAGGATACACACAGATCATTGTGCCAAATATTAGATTATTTTAAACGTTAATTAATAGGTGTCATAATTTTTCCATCTTTAAGATTAATTTTTCTTCTCAGTGAAGTAAAAAGTTAATAGTGGACTTAAGTAACTACAAACCAAACGTACATATTGTGTTTTGTTCTTTTTCCAAACATATACATCGGGGTTTATTGTAAAATATTCAGACCAAGTACTTAGTTATTATTATTACTTTTTACTGCCAGGTTGAATTAACAAATTTTGCTAAAACAAAAAAAGTTTCCACCTTAAAAGAAAAACGGCTTATTTGACAGTTACAGTTTTAGCATGTACATATCCTAAATTCTTAGCAATTAACTTTCTTGTGTTTGTGGTGCTGTTTTAGGGAATACTACTGACAACATGTGTGGCATGGAAATAGACTGTTTGCAATTATTATTGACCGATTTCTTTATTAAAACAATCTGAGCTGCTTTAGCTAATCTGCGAACAGATACACCATCTGCTCCACTGTTGTATTTCCTACAAGTAGTTTTAAACCACACTTGCCACTCACACTAAATATCACAACTGACTTATCAACAGGCAAGGCAAGGCAAGGCGAGTTTATTTGTATAGCACAATTCAACAACAAGGTGATTCAAAGTGCTTTACAGAGACATTAGAAACAAGAACAAATAAAAAGCATGATTTAAAATTGATTAAAACAAGCAAATAAACTAACTAATTAACAAACAAACAAACAAACAACAGTATATAAAATCAAAACAGATAAAATCAGAACAGTAGATAAAATCAGTAGTTAAATGTAAGTTTTGAAATTTAAGCTTAAAGTGTGGATTTGGTGCTTTATTCAAATGCAGCTGAGAACAGGTGAGTCTTCAACCTGGATTTAAATAAACTGAGTGTTTCAGCTGATCTGAGGCTTTCTGGGAGTTTGTTCCAGATATAAGGAGCATAAAAGCTGAATGCAGCTTCTCCGTGTCTGGTTCTGACTCTGGGAACTGATAAAAGACCGGATCCAGATGACCTGAGGGATCTGGATGGTTCATACTGGGTCAGGAGGTCACTGATGTATTTTGGTCCTAAACCATTCAGAGCTTTATAGGCCAGCATCAGAACTTTAAAGTCTATCCTCTGACGGACAGGCAGCCAGTGTAAGGACCTCAGAGCTGGACTGATGTGGTCCACTTTTTTGGTCTTAGTGAGGACTCGAGCAGCAGAGTTCTGAATGAGCTGTAGTTGTCTGACTGATTTTTTAGGTAGACCTGTAAAGATGCTGTTACAGTAATCAAGCCTACTAAAGATGAATGCATGGACTAGTTTTTCCAGGTCCTGTTGAGACATCAGATCTTTTATCCTTGATATATTCTTGAGGTGATAGTAAGCTGACTTTGTTATTGTCTTAATGTGTTTTTCTAAGTTTAGGTCTGCATCCATCACTACACCCAAATTTCTCGCCTGGTTTGTGGTTTTTAGATGTATAGATTGAAGTTCTCTGGTGACCTGTAATCGTTTTTCTTTGGCGCCAAAGACTATTACCTCAGTTTTGTTTTTGTTTAGCTGGAGAAAATTGTGGCACAACCAGTCATTGATTTCCTCAATGCATTTACCAAGAGCCTGTACAGGGCCTCGGTCTCCTGGTGACATTGTGATATATATTTGTGTGTCATCTGCATAGCTGTGATAGTTTATTTTGTTGTTGTTTATAATCTGTGCCAGTGGGAGCATGTAGATGTTAAACAGAAGGGGTCCCAAGATGGAACCTTGGGGAACTCCACATGTGATACTTGTCTGCTCAGATGTGAAGTTACCTATTGATACAAAGTATTTCCTGTTTTCTACGTATGTTTTGAACCAGTTTAGTACAGTTCCTGAAAGACCTGTCCAGTTCTCCAGTCGTTTGATTAAAATCCAAAGCATTACAAGTAATACAGATTAAAATTGCTTATGAGAGATAGTCACACTATACTTCCATTACAGTATTTCATACGATGATTAAAATAATTTGTTTAATTATTTTTCCACCCTGACGGTGTCAAAGTCGGCAAATAAAAATTAATTGTAATTAAAAATCATAATTACCCCCTCAGTGTTTTCTTTATAAGAGAGTCATTTAATTTTTTTCTTCAAATCACTCCCATGCAGAGGCCTAACGGAGGCCTGTGAAGGGCTGGGGGTCTACAAGAGTCGATGGGGACCACATGGATGAGCATGGGCTGGTGAGCCAGACAGTTACGGATCGCTTGCTTTTAATTAGTGGCTTCACATGCACTTCATGTGGAGCTGCAAGCCCACCGCAAACGCATGGAAGATGTGACAGTTGGGAGACACGGCCTGAGGAACGGCTCCGGCATTACTGCAGCGTCTCAACTCAACACAATGCCCAATGTGCACGCCAGACCCAAAGCAATTAGCTTCTAAGGTTCCCCCTCGTTCTTTTCCTTCTCTCTTTCTTTTTAATGTCGGAGCTTGGAAAGGCTCAATATAATCAAGTCAAGAAAAGTTTATTCTGTTTAGAATTCCATCTGGTTCCAGGGGGGCTAATTTTAGCGGCGTGCAGGAGTGGTATGCAGTGAGGCTGCATGTACCATCCTACTTAGAGCAGTGTGCGGAGGGGGGGGGGGGGGGGGCTTTGTGCAGACACCCAGGCTCCTAGGCAATAGACTGGCCGACTGGTGTTTCTAAACACTGCTGTAGCCGTTCTCCCATCACTCAGCACAACCCGTGTTCCAACAAAACGTGTCCCTCTGGCACTTACCACAGGATCCAAGGCTCTTTCACCCCCCCGCACCTTCTACCCAGAAATCCCCCTGCCCCCTCCTCTTTCCTCACTCTTTCTTCTTGGTAACTTTTACTGTGTTTCAGCGGTTGAGCATCACCTCAGCTGAAGGCCGTGCAGAAAGAGTGACTACGCTCCAAGCTGTGATGCATTGCTGATTGGATGTGGCACTTGAAATTACCTCGGGCCCGACTACACAGTCATTATGTATGCCTGCATCATTTACAAGCAAGGATGGAGCAGCGAAATTAAATTTGCAGGAAAAGTATCGCTTTTGTTTCTCTATGAGATGATTGCAGGATTCTGACAGAACATAATTCTCTAATTTCAGGGTTAAAAAGTGACGTCTCTAATCTCTCAAATGAAACATTCACAGAAGGACTTTTCATTTTCTGCATTTCTGGCAAGTGTCCTACCTGACGTACCTGAGCGAAGGGAAAGATGTACATTTCAGTTTATTTAACTGCAGCTCCCTCAGTGCAGCGTGCTAATTTACTACCACCTGTAGCTGTACAGTGAAGTATGAAATCACACCTGACTGCACAGCTTTCACAGTGTACATGTAAAGTTGCTTTAGTTTGTGGAAAATTATGGCCTGTGGGGCTGTGGATGTGGCCGCCTTATTCTTTTGGGCTACAGCATGTTTAACAGAGGATAGAGGGAGACTTGTCTTAAGTCAGACACAAAAAGGGAAGCCTTTTCACGCCTTACTGAAGAAACCTGAGAGAGCTTATATATGAGCTCTGTGGGACCTGCAGAGTCCAGTAGTGATTCGAACCAGTTAAGAATAACACACCCTCACCTACTAAGTAGTGTTTGGGCTAATATTTTTTCTTTGGGAAAAAAAACCTCTGGTCAGAGCGCTGATTTGTTTCTGTCTCTGACCTGCCATTTGTCATTTAACATTGTGTGTCAAAAATGCACCCTCTGAGAAAACCACGCAAATCCCCCCAGACCATAAGTAGATTGTTTATAGTTTCGCTAATTTGATTTTAGCGTATTTGATGGATCGCGGACAAGGGCAGCAGCCACATAATCATAGCACTGAGGCATTTATACCCTGCATAATTAACAGTCTTGCTGTGAAAACCATCAAGGTTTCACAGTAACCATGAGATTATTTGTGTATTGCTAATTTTGAGAAAAGTTTATTGCTCTTAGCGTACGGCTAGGAGGATATAAATATCAGTTATGTGTTTGTCATGTTTTCATAGTGGAGAGATTTTAGTTTCCTGTAATAAATGAAGTTTAATGTGTGAAAACAGTGGAAATGCTGAGAATCGGAGGGAGAGAAAAAACACTAAAGAGTCAAATGATTTAATATATAATTATATTGTAATACTGCATATTATATATTATACTTATTAATAATAATAAAAGTTGTGTAGATTACAAATGTCTAAGCCTGCAGATGAAGCAGTCGTTTGTCCTTAATGTCCAGTAGTTTCCACCATTTTTCTTTAATTAACTCAGAGGCAAAGTATGGATCGGTCATCAGAAAATCCTGTTATTAATCTCTGTCTGTATTCTTAACAAATGAAGGGTACAATCATATGGAAACAATCTGGCTCTTGCCCTCAAAGAGACAGAAAACAGAGCCAAATGAAGAACATCCTTTCTCTTAAGACCTGTAATTTGTTTTTATTAGCTATTAGGTAAAACACCTCATTTATCAATGTCAAAGCCTTCACAAAATGATAGCTGTCCACATGTAAATCAGCTAATGCGATGTATGGTTCAGAATTAAGTGGGCTCTTTCTTATGAAATGCTCTACTCTGTGGGCTCAGTGACCCAGCTAAGCCACCCACAACCAGACGTTTTTCTTTCACGGGGCTGTGCTGGAAAACTGAGGAGCGAACACTTAAAAACAGAGCTGATTAAGCACAGACCAAACTGTGTTTCTGTACCCCACACACAGTAGAAGCCAGGGACGCGAATGTGAGTCTGCTACAAATCCGGCAAATAACACTGAATAATTTTTGAGGGAAGAATCGTGTCTCACCTCCTCTGTTTTTTTTTGCATTTTATTGAAGAAAATGCGTTTGAATCTTCACACGAGCTGCCTCAGCACAGGCCGAAAGTTTAATCCTTGTGCATTTTTTAAAAGTCCGTAACCTTACGACCGCACAAAGATGCTCACTGTAAAGCAACATACCTCCTGCTGCTAAACTACATGTGTGTAACTGCAACATCTGATTCAGAATACATTCAGTCAGCCTATAGTAAGTAATGTACAGATTTATTGCTCCCCGACATGGATAAATATTTTCTTGTTAATAAAATCGCACACACCATCACTCGTACATTTAAACGTGTGTCAGATTGGACGACTGTGTCACTTTATGTGCGAGTTCTTTGGAGTGACGGCTCTCTGAGTCCGCCACTATCCACGGAGCACCTTTACCATTACTTATTCAACGTGTTGCACACTATGCCATCATAAGCAACTCGGCCCACTACTTTCGGCTCGGAAAAAGCATGATGAATGACAGGTCTCGCCTGAGCTGTGCCAAGTAACACAAGTCAAAATACATGATACGGAACCATCCAATACTACTGTGGAGCATATCTGTCAGTCTGGCAGACCTCTCCAAAACAGGGACCACACACTCTTTATTAGAGCCAGTAAAATGTCCCAAAGACGTGGCTCGACTGTGCTTTCTGCCTAGCTACCGCGAACAATAGTAGGATTGTGCTGCTCGTCTCTTTTTCTCTTTGTAGGCCTATTATTTTTTCTAGCATTTGTTATTCTCACTTAAACTACAGGCTGGCTCCACGAGTGGGCCGCAGCGTCTCAGAACCGGGCCTGCTCAGGCCAGGAAAAACCCGGCGGAGCCAGACGAATAAAAAGCCAAAGCGCCGACGCCGCGCGGCTCCCAATCTGGTTCCTGTCAGGGGGACATCAAGGGAACACCCGCAACGCAATCTCCAAACGTCTCCCCTTCCTTTTCCCCTCCCTGCTTCTCTCCTTCCATCTCTCCCCACCCTTCAAGCGATACGTATTACAGATGACTGAACCATCGCCAAATTCTCCCAGAATGCTGCTTCTTTTTTCTCGCTTTTTTCCCCCTCTCGTGTCTCCGTGTTTGGAGCCAGCCCACATGGATTGGGATCAATTTAGGGTGAAATGATAATTACCCTGTCAGTTTCAATTCCAACGTGATGAAGTGAGAAACAGGAAATGTAATAAACATAAATGGAATCTCACACGCTTTTGATTGGGAGCGGAATCGAATCAGACGCCACAAACTTGGTCGAATTGTCAATTCCGTGCCGTCCCCGCTGAGAGAGCGCTGCGTTTATTCCCCGTCTCGCAGCAAAACGCTGGATAAAGCATATTGCTGCAGATAATTACTGAATTCCACATTCAATACCAAGACTATATGCCTGTTACTGTTTAGTTTGGAACTTCATACATGAGAAATGATTTGTGTCACATCTTTGCAGTGGGAAACTCGGGAGCCCGTTTCCCTCCTCCAAAACCGTAAGCAGAAGTCACACATTTCAGTGAGTTTGATGGCCGAAATCAGCGCCTGAACTAAAGCGAGCTTGTCATTTTGGAGCGTATTTGGCAAAGGATGATCAGTGATAGCACGCGGCTAACGGTAGCCTGCTCTAACCCTGTCATGTTGGCTGTTCCACAGCTGATGTATGGAGCTGACTCCTGGCGAGCCACACTGCACTGCCTGGATTTGTTTAACCCAGCAGATCAACCTTCAGACAGGAGCATGTGTGCAGGTAATGGCTGCCAGATGAGGTGAGGCCAGTTCTTAGAGGCCTCGTGGATGCTACAGAGAAGGAACCAATAAACCACACGCGCGCACACACATGCATATGCAAACAAGCTCATAGCCCTTGGAACTGTTATGAGAGACAACAACAAATGTGCAAATAAAAAAGTCAATATTTAAAACCATCACGACACCCTCCCTATTTAGGTGGTTCACTGAGAGTTTGAGTTTTTTGATTTTTCAAAATATTGATACAAACGTGAACTCTTCTAGGCCCAGCTTGCGGCTGCGATACCAGCGTGGCTTCGAGTTGAGCCTCATTGTGCCAGATCTGGATTCTGGTTGGCAGAGAGCAGTGAATGGTCGTGGGCTAAAGCGAGGGTTGCCAGGCGATGTCTGGACATTGGTCTGTAGGAACGACTGCTCGACCAACCACAGTCTAGCAGGATGAACGGCCCCCTGTAATGAGGATACACTGGAACTAATAGGTCTTTCCAGCTTGCATATTCATTCACAAAACAAACAAATAAATGTCAAAGATTAAACATAGCGAGGGCATCTTTGGCAGAGGCCGCGGCCACCCAGGCGGCCACAATGACGAACTTAGCTGACAACCACTCAAAAATAAATACAACCCCAACTTAGTGGGCTTTCAAATAATTAATTGTGCATATGTTATAGAGTTAATATTGTCACTGTATGCATCTTCAGGTGGAAAAAGATGTCTGGGCTGTAAATCTTGGCAATTTAGAAAATTGCAATATTAGTGTCTGATTTCGTCTCTTTCACACGTTTTTACGGTGTGGCTTTTAAGGGCAAGCTAAAAGTAATTCTTTCCTCCCAACGTCATCATGTTCTAAACCGGTCAGCACGGCTGTAAATTAATTTGTTCCCTTCGCTGTACAGACAGTGAACTGGGGTAGTAAATTTCCAAGAGTAAGCTCGGAAAGGATGAAGGAAATCTATCTTACAAGCGATCATTAGTGAGTGACTCAAATAAATTGAAGTAGCTGTTATGTAGGCCATCTTTTTCCTTCAACATAGTGGTTAAATATCCTCGAGCGATGCGGCTCAGGAAAGAAAGCGAGCAGCGAGATGTAGCTTTAAACACACCAGAAAAAGGAAAGCGTACCACCCTTGCTCACGATGCTGCTTTTACGAGCTGCCTCCTGGTAATTAAAAAAAATGGTGCACCGTGTAGCTGATATTTCATTTGACACTCTGCGCGCGCAGTAATCGGGAAAGGATCCGCAAAGGAGCTCCCAACATCTCCTGCAGCCTAATTTATAACGGCAACCCACCAAGCAGGAGCAACAGGAGAGCAAACTAGACCCAGGGGTTTGATAAAGAACCTTGGCGATGAAAAGACCTCCGCTACCAGCAGCCGCCCTCTTGCCTGCACAAGCCAGAGAGCAGCTGAGAGTTGAGCCAAACTCTGCACCTGGCCTCCTCAGAGTGCGCCAAGTCTCTTTCCTGTTCCTGTTTCCTGTTATGACGTCTCTTTTTTTTGAATTCCTTGTAGTTCGGAGCAGGTAAAGGGGCCATTCAGGCATTAAAGCCACCTGGGACAGCAGGTTGAGCAAAGCACTGGGGAGTTCTGCTCTGGAACATGTCTGCGGGCAAATTACTCTGCCTTTACTGATTAGTCCGGCCAGGCTCTCACCTGGCAAACACAATATCACCATGTGACAGCGCAGCAACGCTAACACCGTCGGCTAAGATCTGGGAAGAGTGGTGGCTTTCTGTGACATTTTATTATTATTATTATTTCATTGTTTTAGTGTTAGAAGTTTCATTTTTATTACATTTATTAGTGGTGGTGGCGTTCATAAAAATGGATGTTTAAAAAAATGCAGACACAAAGAAAAAATTGCCGTTTGTACAGAATCTGATGAAAACCATCAAAATGTAAATATGTAAGGGCTAAACCCTGTATATGTTCTGTTCTGTACATCATTGCCTTCAAGTGTTTAAATGATTAAAACAATCTGCAGTGGATGTAATTCTCAGCTGACCCTAACTTTGCAAGAAAAAAAAGATTTTAATAGTTAATAACATTAAATATTAAAATTAAAAAGACATTAATTACATAATAAGAATAACTGATGTGCATTTAAAGCTATAAATCAGTTTTTAAGCTGTGATAGGTTTTGTTTTTTGTTTTTTTGCGATAAACAAAATTAGTTATCACAAAAAGTTTTATTTCAGGGTCCTTGTGCCTCTGCTTTGAAAAACAGTGGGAAAAGCAAATATGTTGTGATGTATTCACTTCATATACACAATATAAATTCAGTGTATAGCATACATATATACATTGTAATTGTAATGTATAGTTCTACTCAACTACATTTCCTCCCATACTAGGTTATTATTATTATTATTATTATTATTATTATTATTATTATTAATTAATAGCACATACATAAAGAATTAACACATTATAAAGCCCTTAAGCGAAAAGGTTAAAATAGTATAAAAGTATACAAAACCATCTGAAAAGTAACAGCCAACTTAATCAGCTCCAAGATTAAAAGCCACCTTACATATTTTAGTATTTCATACGTTTTTATATTTATACTTCTGCATAATAACTATCTTTTTATAGTAAGGTTTCTCTACTTTTATTCCAGTAAATATTCACATTTCACCAGCAGTTTGACCATGATTACTTACCCATGTGAACACTGGGTGGCACTGTGCAGGCTGGCACTGGGATTTTCACAGCAGCAAAGCGGGAGAGAAAGTGTAACTGCAGCCAGTTTAGCTGGTGGTCCTCTCTCTCACCATCCTCCTGCATCAGCACAACGCTGGCTGAGAGCTGGGCAATATTTAGCCATAAGAAAATATGAAACCCAGTTTCTATGTAGGCTGAGTTACCCCCCCAACACACACACACACACACACACACACACACACACACACACACACACACACACACTTGACTCACATTTCAGCTGCAGTGTACATAATAATTATTCTGACCACTCTTTTCCTTCTCTTTCTTCTTCTTGTCCTTATCCTCCTCATTTCCTGCCTCCTCTGTAAGACAGAAATAGATGGGCAGATTCCCATGCAGGGTGGCTCTGTTTTTTCTGCAAGATGTACTTTCACTATAATTTTCTTCCAAGTGCTACATTCATAATGCTAGTGAAAAATTTTCAGGAAAAAGTTTCATTTCTTTTCAACAGCAGACGTCAGTGATATGTGAATACTTACAAACACCAGGCTGTGTATATGTCAGGATCTGATAGTGTTGGGCATTAGAAAGGCTGCTTATTATTGAATGGACTCTCTGTGAGGTTTCCGAGGCAGGAGGACATTTATTAGGAGGGTTAGCAAAACACTATCAGCTAATACGACTCGTAATTACACCAGCAGTGAGGAAACACAGCAAGCTAACACCAGTATGGAAACAATCTGACAATGCAAACACTGCAACTAAGCCGCTGCATGTGTGTATGCACATTTGTAAGTGTGTGTGTGTGTGTGTGTATGGGTGAGTGAGTGCACGTGTGTGTGGATGGAGGCCTCCTTGTGCAGATTGTGGGTGTGCGAACTGTCAAATTGGAGTGGGTGGGTGGGAGTGGAGGGAGCACATCTGGAGGGAATTTATTGTATAATTCAGTCTATTATTGCTGCGGTCGATGCTTAAGGAGCACGCACACAATTACCGTCCACTCTGCAAGGCTACAAGTGGCCTCTGGCCTAAACTAATAAACTGTGGAGGAGGGTGGAGAGAGGAGAATTCATTTGAGGTTATCATCATCACACTCCTCTCTGCTACCTCTCACACTGACACTTACCAGAGTTTATATTGAATCAATGAGGAACACCTACTGTTCAGGTCTAGATTGTGGTCAAATAAGATTTGAATCTGGTTTTAAAGGTTTGAATTAGACACACATGCGTTGCAAAGTTTATTGAAAGTTCAAGAGGGTTGTTTAGAAGTACTGAAGATTTACATGTGAGCTGGGGCAGAATTTTCCTTTGATTGTGACAAAGCTGATTTGATCATCCACCGTTTTACTTTTGGCTCTGATTTTTATTTAGTATCAATTTTTTTTAAAACTGTTACAGTAGAATCAGTAATAGTTTCACATTCAAAATAAAGTAACATAAAAATAAGTAAAAGCAAGTAAGCTCAAATATATATAAGACGTGTTAGAGAATTTGCTCCAAATCACATCAACAGTCCTTTCATGGAGATTTAGACTTAAGGTAAAAACTCCACAATAATTGTTGATAACTGCTTTGACAGACAGCCGGTTCTGATACAACGCTTTCATTACATTTTCTTCTGTAGCTGATTGTGGTGGAGTAGATTTGATCATCTACTGTTTTTACGAGTTTTTATTTAATATCCAAAGTTGAAAACAGTTAAAACTGTTACTCAAAAAAGTTTAAGAATAGAATAAAGAAAGAAAAATAAAAATAAAATACCAATATCTGATCAATAAAGTAGTTACAAATTAAGAGTAGAATAGTGTAAAAATGCTTGAACAAAATGCAGGTGCCTCAGAGTTGTATAGTACAGTACTATTGTTGGAAGAGTTAAAATGTGTTACATGTCTTATAGGAGTTTAATTGTAAGACTTACAAGCCAAAGATCTGTGGTTCAGTCCCAGGAGCGGACACAGATCTCTTGGGGTCGGTCCAGGAAGGGCATCCAGTGTAAATAAAATAAAATAAAATAAAATGATATAAATATATGAAGTGACCACTTGTGAGAAGGGAGCAGCTGAAAGTTGCAGTATGTAATGTAAAACAGCTGATCCCCCTGGTTATTTTTTTAAATTATACAAAATGCTGGTTTTATGACAACCAAACCAAAACCTAATAAATATATATTCGATATAACTGTTATATTTGATTTTATTTTTTAATACGATTTTTGTCAGCATAACCGGTTATTCGACTAATTGATTCTGCTCCAATAATGTAATCACACCTTCACTGTTCGGTATTCACAGGTCATTGTCATTATCTCAATGGATTTTGCAGCTCTCATGTTTCATGTGAAATGTCTTGTATGGTGCACTAAGTAGGTGCATGAACAAGGGAACTCTATTGGTTTATGAGGTGATGTCTTTTCATATACATTAGTTTGCATCATAAAATGGTCTGAAATAAAACCCACCTCGTCTTTTCCATTTCAGCAGCCTCTAGGAATAGACTGGTGAGGCGTCTAGGATAAAGACTTTACCAGGGGAAAAATCTGTTCAGGCCATGCATGCAGTATCTGGCTCAGGCAGCCCTGAATGACCCACAGTGTGTGTGTGTGTGAGGGAGAGAGAGAGATTTAGAGCTCCTAACAGTGCTGGCAAAGAGCTCACAGCCCAGAACAATAAAGTACTTCCTTTCCAGCCCTCCTAGTGGCGACCTCGAGTGGAAAGTGAAAGGTTCAGCTTGTTGTGACCTTTCACCACCTGAACGTGTCAGTCTGACACTTTTTTTCATGCTTCCTCTTTATTTATCCCCCCAAAACGCGCACACAAACTCATCAGTCTTTCTTATACATTTTATTTTGGGTGGTGCGTCCTCGTATATTAACGGCTGCACAACTGTGTTTCACATCTTATTTTTATTTCTTCGTCTGTATGAGAGAACGACACAGTCTCTTTACTCGTGGACAATCCTCAGCTGCTGTTGTGGCACACCTCTGTCATTCCGCTGCTTCCCAAGAGACTCTCCTGTCCCGCAGTCAGATAAGCTCCAGACTCCACCCTGGCTGTTGTTCTTCACTGCCAGTGTTGGACGCTAACCAGAAACTGCATCAGGTGGAGAACTAGTTTGTTTGGACTCACCCAAGCCGCAGAGGACTTTCATCATCAGCTGCAGCTGCAGTTTAAGACAGTGGAGGGGTTCATTCATTCAGGATTAGGAAATTAGTGAAGAAGCAGCGTGCCAAAGTATGTTTATGAAGGTGTGCGTAAAGCAAGCCGTCTATTAGAGTCAGTCTTATTCAGTGGGAAGGAGCACACACACAGAGACGTTCGGTACTGATATTTTCACTTTCTAAAGTCTTGTGTTTTTTTTCTTTTTCTGAGTAATGAAAATGTATTGAGCTTCTATTTTGGCCAGGCAGACTTCCAAACTGCATTCTACAGCCTGACAAAATTACTGTGTGCATTTCCACAGAACAATCGCAAAGGCACAACATTTGGACGCACACTTCATCAGTTATGCGTAATGTTTTGTTTTTCTCAGACTTATAGTTCATAGAAACTGCCTGACCCAGCTTGTTTACAGCTTATTTAAGTGAATATGAGGTATAACTTAAATTCCTGATATGGTCATACATACATATATGGGTATATGACTTGTTTTCTGTTTTATTCTTTTGGGGGTTTTTTTCCATTTTTTTATTAACATCTCCTGTTTTACACTACAACCGCAATATTATGTCTCTCTCAGTAAGGTGTTATGTCTGCCGGGTATAGCGCAATCCCTAGTCCCTGAATACACTGCAGTATTTACCAATATTGAAATAGCTTGGGATGAAGTGAGTATTGAATCAGGAATGTGCTTGTGGCAGATCTCCACCCCTGATAATATAGGGTGTTTTTTCCCAAAGTGGTTTTTGCCCACTTGTTTTTCTCTGTGTTTTTTTTTTTTTTTTTTTCTCATCGCAATCCTCTGTCACTCTTCCAGTAAACGTCTATGTGTTTGTGTGTTTGCCTGTGCCTTAAGGAGACTTGTTTTTATTCCGGTTGCTGTCTGTGTTTGTCGTTATACTATCTTTACAAGCCCTTGGTTTGTGAGTTGGAATGTAAAGTGACACATGTCCAAAAAACACAATAAGGCCTTACTGGTTACACTTCCTGTGCACAATCTCTTTGCTATGCAGTATCCATTTATTTGGCTTATTCACATAATAAAAATGGTTTGCTTCTGTGGCTCTGTTGCGGTAAATGGCTACAATGTGTGTTTCTGCTTTTGCCCGTTACCACGTCAAGTTCTTTTACAATTGGACACTTTTTATTCTTATTCTTGTTTTGTTGCTAACTTCAATATTTGTTTAGGGTTCTTTTTACTAGGATGCTTATATTCAAGTTCATGATAAACTTGAATGTAGGATAAAACATTTCGTAAGCTGTCCAAAAGGAGGGAATTTCCTCTTGGTTATGGTTGTCTTTATACATTTATATATTTATTTACTCTAGAATATCAAAAAACTTCTTTATTTTAATTTAAAAAATTTAAAAAAGGGAGAGTGCATCTGGTTTACTACAGTTAAATACATTTCATTCACTAGAAGCATTTCATTCATTTAGTACTGTGCCTAGCATACAGTAGTCAAAATGATACCCTTCTCTTTTGTCTACCCGAGTGTGCAATTTACACAGCTTGGTGATTTGGTCAGAAGGAGACCACACGATGAAGGGTGATAGACCACAGATCAAGTGGCAAAAGAACAGGAAATATGCGATGAAATGTGCAGTAAAGTGGATGAGGTCACCCACACACAGCAACTGAAAATCAAGAGACCAACAGCCTCAGAATTAAAGATAATAATTTCTTTGACCTATAACATTTAAACCGCCACCACTGAAAAACTCATACAAGGCTTGACTTTTTTTTTTTTTTTCCTCCTCTCTGAGCGAGCCTGCATGTACATTCATTTAAGCTGAGTGCAGAGAGACCACATGAGAGGGGGACACAAACAGAAGCCAATTAAAGAACGATGGGAATGAAACGACAAGAGAAAGAATGTCACGAAACAGCTGCGGTCACTATTTGTGCGACAGTTAACAGGCTTTTATAAAAGAGAAGAGAAGAAATCGTCGCATATCTTGACAAGTACAAGTGGATGCAGAGCTGGAACCACCGCACATTCCTCTTTTTGTTGACTCTCTGTTTTTATATTTGTCTTTCTGTCACTTAAAAGGATGATGGTGTCTTTGTTCTCAGAATAGTGAGGAAAGCTGTAGTTTGATGTAATGGAAGTTTTTTCTTTCACTGTAAGACGAGGCAGATCGGTTGATTCAAAGG
Organism: Copadichromis virginalis; assembly: GCF_057382275.1. NCBI lineage: Eukaryota > Metazoa > Chordata > Actinopteri > Cichliformes > Cichlidae > Copadichromis > Copadichromis virginalis. Next base: position 3,630,576 of record NC_140632.1, on the reverse strand, counting down.
GCTGATAGAGAGGATCAGAGTACACCTGTGCTCACTCAAGTCTGCTCTCTGGATCCACACCCCTCATGAATGCAGTTGGTGTGTGTGCTTTTATAGTAGTATGGCTTTACGGATGGCAATGTTAGTCTGTCACCTCTTTAGTCTAGATAGTAATATCTCAACAATTATTAGATGAATTTTGGTTCATACATTATAGATTTACTGGTCTCGGATTAGGAATCGTTGACATTTTCTATCCGGTCTTTAAATCTGACGTCATTAGCCATGTCTGGGCCCAAACTCCGCTGCAGGTCTCTAAGTCAAATGATCACTGCAGCATTACTGAGAGTTGAAAAACTGTGTAAATTCTTTCATCTGTAATAAAATGATCGGTGTGGCAGTTAGCAGGGAGTTAGCACTAGCTTCCTGCTAAATATAATATACCATATTCTGACTGAGGGATTTATGAAACTAATTAAAAGCGTACAGCTCTGCTATCACTTCCAACATAAATGAAGACAGGAAACCGCAGCGACGTTTGTAGGGTTACTGCAGTTGGGCTAGCTGGTATATAATGATGTGCTGCACGATCGCTAGCGACACAGCTATGTTAGTATAATACAAACAGTGAAGCCGGAGGACGAAGGCTACCGGACGGAGGACTTTTTTTTCTCCACTCGATAAAAGTTAACGTGAGGGTTCCCAATGGTTAGGGGCAAATGCAATCGCATGGCAGGATGCTGTAAACGGACCAAACGTCAGTCAGGAGAACCACCGAGATAATCCATCTAGAATACGAGGTTAGTCATTAATGTACTGCTGCATGGGCTGGGCTGTAGTTACATCGTAAGGGTTTAAAAACTGAGCTTTAAAATGATTAGCGGTAATAAAAACCGAGAGAAGCTGACACTGAACACTGACTGTTTTTTAGGGGTTTGTTGAGATTAAACAGAACAAGATACAAAGCATTAAAACATTAAAAACACAACAGCCTTATTAAATGCAGACTACTTTGGGCCCGTAAGCAGGATTCATCACGTCATCACTTAAGGACCGGATTCACTTCACTTCAATTCAGTTTTATTTATTGCCAAATCACAACAGCTTTAGATTGTAAGGTAAACCCTACAATAACACATTTAACCTCCTAAGACCTGAACTCTTTCATGGCATGCATTTTTAATTTCTCTTTGATATTTGGGCTCATTGGGACCTGATGAATGTAAAAACAAAGAATTACCAGATTTTTTTTTTTAAACCTGATTTTTGTTTCTAAGAAAAATGAGAGCCACATATGAGGATATTCGTTTAAAATTTTGATAGAACAGTAGCAGTATAATCGTAAGTGGATATCAGGCCCTTGTAGAGCAAAATTTAGTGTTTTGGTCTAAATACCCCAAAATGTGATGTCCACATATGTGGACGCCAGGTCTTAGGAGGATAGAGAAAAACCCAACAATCATATGACCCCCTATGAGCAAGCACTTTGGCGACAGTGGGAAGGAAAAACTCTCTTTTAACAGGAAGAACCCTCCGGCAGAACCAGGCTCAGGGAGGGGCGGGGCCATCTGCCGTGACGGTTGGGGAGAGAGATCAGCAGATTGTTTAAGAACAGATTAACAATAGATTTGGTACTAATGATTGTTGTCCCTGACGAATGACTCTGACCTGCAGTATGCAGTGTGTCCAAAGGCGTGCGACTTGCCAGAGTAAGCTGAACTGGGTAGAGGTCTGTGAGGAAAATACAGGGGAAATAGTGCTGTCAATAGATTAAAAAGATTTATTACAGAAAATTGTGAGATTAATTAGTTAATCGCGATTAATCACAATTACTTGATCAATAGCCTGGTTGCAATTATATTTTTTCAACTTTATATTTAAGCTTGTAACAGACATTTATGCAATATAATGAAGTAAATGCAGAATAAACACAAAGAATGTTAAATGCTTAAATTCAAAGAGAATTTGAATAGTTTTCTTCAGTCTTTTAGCACAGGTTCTCCCCTGTGAAATACAACTTTTTAAAAAACATTTTAATAATAGGTAAGTATACACTAATATATATATATGTTAGTGCTTTCAAGCATTTAAAAAATGTAATCAGATTCATTGTTACTGTGGATTAATTTTGATTAATCACGATTAAATATCATTCATTTTTATCCTACATTAGTCCCATTTATCCTACATTAGTCCCAAACAGACTTAAGAAAAAAGGCAAAATATATGCACTTAACATGTTTATTGAACATCTTGAACATTCATACTAAGAAAAAAAACTCTGTAATTATTTATCCACTCTCTCTCTGTCACTCTTGGGGAGGCACTTCAAGTCCTTGAAACGAGGAACCAAATTTCCCATCGAGAGGGCCAATGTGCGTTTATCATCCTCCATATTGAGTTGATCGGTTCGGCTGCCCGTCACTACCAGATCAACTGCCCATTTGCGCATGTGCGAAGGTAACTCTACTTGGAGAAACTGCCCGAAATGCGTTGACATAAACATTTCAGGGATTTTTCTGCACTCCAGACGCGTTAATTGCATTAAAAATTTTAATTGCGTTGACCGTGATAGCGGATTAATTTGCGTTAACACGTTAATTTTGAAAGGACTATGAGAAAAATGTTTAGCAAAATATTTACAGATGGCAATCTGTTTATGGCTTTGATTAGTTATTCTTATTGGATCATTTTTATTTGATAATTTGTGGTCACATTTAGAGTAAAATAAGTGACAAAACAGGGGATCGCGTTGTGTAGTGTTTTTAATGTCTCTGGCAGATCCACTCCTTGCCCCTTGCTCATCATGTTTGGTTTGAAAAGAGCTAAGATGGTCAAATGGTGAGCCTAAGGCCTCCAAACAGCTGTCCACAAATCAGTGGCTGATGTGATGGTGTCCACATTCGTCTTTATACAGTCTTTATCACATGGTTGTGACTTTCAGAGTCTGCACACTGAAAGTTAGTCAGCGTATCAGAATTGTAGTATTGTGACCACTATTGGATTAGTCTGTGAGGGAATTTGAGTGGAATTTAAATTTCGTTCCCGGCACCATTTGTCACTCTAGTGGCATCATTATACCCCTCAGCCTAAACTGATATCATGAAGATGGTAAACACTGTACTACCAACATTGTCAGTGTCAACACGATGACGTTTAGTTCAGAGGATCCCTGCTTTGCTATTTCTGTTCTCGTGTGCTTTAGCATTTGACCACTCTTCTAAATGAAAAAGAGATAATGATAATGATTAACGCCACAGGCACCAGTGACCCTCTGATAACCAGTGGTTGCTACGGAAATCCTTACGAAATCTTTATAAATCCGTCCTTACATCTTTCTGAGACCTCATACCAGCGTCCATAGTCACAAAAGTCAGGGCAGGGAAACTGTTTAGGAAAAGTGGATGTAATATTTTAGACTGCTTGAGCACAAACTGAGTCTTGTTTGTATGTTTTGTATATAGGATGTGATTCAGTATGTTCCATCATGCAGTTGTCAAATTCAGACAACTGTGCATGCTTAGTGTTCACTTAAATTTCCCACATCAAGGAAATGGTCAGCAGAAAGATGGTTCCTGTGAGAAAATCCCAACTGCTGTCAAGTTTCAAAGGCTAAATACACCCGAGTTCAGTCTCTCAGAATCTCACTCTGTCAGAACCCACAAACAGAGCCTCCACAATTACCAACAATTACAGAGTAAACTTCCATCTACTGTTACCAAATGATTTTTGTGTGTGTTTTAAGGGGCCTTATAAATGAATGTGTGTAAAGAGCTGTTTGTTTTTTCATTGGGTCCGCAATCTTCTAATCCCGGAGCACTTCAAAGTATTTACAGGAACAAGCCATAACAGGATCAGCCTCTGAACAAGGCAGCAGATCAAAGAGAGGGGCTGCTGCATAAATATGGAAATAATATGACTCAGTGGGAAGGTAGGGTGTTACAGGGACTAGATTTGCAGACGAGAGAACAAGATTGGTCGACACACGAGAGAGGAAGAGACTTGGTTTGAATGCACGTGGGATTTTATCAAGTTTTATTGTCTAACTAAATTACTCAAGTAAAGTTGGGGTTTTTTTCATTATTCCTCAGGAGCAATTTGTCCTGCAGTTTGCTGATTTTTCTTCGACCCAGACATTGCATTGTGGGGGATTTAAACCAGCAGGCTCTCTCTGTTGAGTGAGTTATTGCCTCTCATATAAAACTAGTAAAAAAACAAAGAATAACAAAACCATGTGGCGTGACCCTGGCCTATATATTTGCATGTAGGTAGTCAACAAACCACAACAAGCAGCAGTCTATCTCTACATCTCAAAGGCAAACAGTAGCTCAGGGCCAAGCAGCATTCGTCTGAAGAAACACGGCACATGACCCATGTTAATTTTCATAACCTGTAAAAAGGAAAAAGCTGACTTCTGGCTCTGACAGACACACACACAAGCACACAATGTTTATGTGCTTTAAAAAACATGAGTAGGTCAAAATGTACACTGTAGATGGATTTGTACTCTGCTACAGGACAAAGATTTATATCTTTAACCCAAACACAGTAACATGGGCTGATGTATTCTGCAATTTGGAGCTGTGGTGTTTAATGTGCAATCAAGGTGCGTTTACCATGCTGACATATAGCCATAACTTTCTGGCCAAATGCTTTGATGTTATTATTATTCAGACTGTGTACTTTTCTCTTGAAATAGGTAGTTCTGGAAGATTCTTGCCAGTCTGGGAACTTGGTTAATATCTTCAGTTTGTCAATGACACAATTTTGTGTGTTAAACTACATAAATTTACATCAACTTTGCAAGCAATGCCCCTCATCACATTGATAATGAAATGAAGAGATTTTTTTTGTCATTTAAGAAGCTAATTCACCCCAGTGAAATCTTTGAAGGGCACTTTTTCTTTTCTTTTTTTTTTTTCTTTTTTTTAAGCCTATGCTGCAGCGGCCATGAGAGATCAAATTTACTGCAACTTAAAAAACCCCAGCAAGTTGAAAAATGCTGCAACAGCACACAAAACGCAATAGAAGTTGAATAAAACACGACGGAAATGGGGGGAAAAAAATCACAAAGCAAAATGTAAGTGTTTCTGGCGACACAATCCGGTCTTTAAGTCTGACGTCATTGACCATGTCTGGGCCCAAACTCCGCTGCAGGTCTCTAAGTCAACGTCAACGTCCAGGCATCCATGAAAACAGAAAACGGTTACATCGTAAAGGGTTTAAAAACTGAACTTTAAAATTATTAGCGGTAATAAAAACCGAGAGAAGCCGACAGTGATCACTAGGGGCTTGTTGAGATTAAATAGAACAAGATACAAAGCATTAAAACATGTTAAAAACACAACAGACTACTTTGGGCCTGGAAGCAGAATTTGTCACGTCATCACATAAAGACCGGATAAGTTGAGGGACCAGCTACGGAACCAATGACTGTAGAAAACAGTCAAAAAACTGACAGAAACAAAGTCATGCAAAGGATTGTGCTGAGCTCAAAAGAAGCAGCGTAGTCATCCGTGTTGTGAGGGAGAAAAATAATTAATTAATGTGCGTTTTGATTGCAGTTTCATATAATGCTGGTGATTCATGTTAGCTATTAGCTGTTTACTGTTAGCTTGTCACTTCCGCAATCATTCCATTGTGTTGTCGTCTCACCAAAAACACGCCTGTTTTCTGGGATTTTTTAAAATTTCTTTTATTTTGTTCTGGTGTTCTTTTCCCCATTTCTGTTGCGTTGTGTGTTTTTTGTGTTCTTTTGCAGCATTTTTCTATTTGCTGTTTTTTTTTTTTTTTTCTAAAGTTGCAGTCCAATTGACCTCTCAGGGCAACCAGCCTATACTAATGCTGCAGTTTAAATGTTGTTGTTGTTTTTTGTTGTTTTTATCAAATTGAAGAATGCAAAGTAGTTCAGACTGGCAGCACAATCAGACAGCACAGTCCAATGACATAATTTGACCGCTTGCTCACAGCACAGCTTGTGTAATGATATTTTTGCTGTGCTCCTTGATATTCGGTGGCCCAGCTAGTCGAATCAGCCCTTGGCCTCTACCTTGTATTGTATTGTTTCCTCATTAGCTAGCATACATGTTATGAGTAAATGTCTTTGCTGTCTTGTGGTGTTGTTTATGTGCTTGTCAGTATGTGTAAGGTGCCAGCTATGTCATTGTTCTGCTGCTGATCTAATTGTTGCATCTAAATTTCGATCACGCATTTGATAGTATTTAAATACAAAATAATGGATTTATTTGACAGATCTCTGCACTATTCTCCAGCCTGTTGTTTAATCTAAACTGCCTAGCTCCCGTTTCAGTTTACTGTGCACTTTTGCGCCAGTATACTCAGCTGTACTCACCCACTGCCAACCTAAAGCTTGTATCCCCACGCTGATGTCATCTGCTGCGTATCAACGCGACATGAAGCAACACGAGATGAAAGTGTCTCTTCCAAGCCATGAGGTTTTGCAGATTTCACATGCATAAGTTAATAATTATCTGCTGGATAGCTGACTCCATAAGTTAGGTAGGGATTCAACAGAAACATGGGCTCGCTGTGCTCTGCTAAACACAAGTCAGCATTTCGTCACTTTAAACGCTAAAATTGATCATAAACTGGAAAGTTGGAAAATGAAGGTAATATCAGGATTTCAGCCCTCGGTAAAAGGTTTCTGTTCTCCTTTGAAGCAGCATAAAGGAAAAACAGACAGATACTGGAGGTTGAATGTGGATATTTTAAAATATATTTAAAAGATTTTGTATTCTTCAATGCAGTTTTGCAGTCGTGCATTGTGTGAACATTTGTACGTTTTATCTGGCAGCTGCTCCAAGTAAGTAGAAGATAAAATATGAATTGCTAGAGTTGTAAAATTCTCAAGGGTGTTGAGTGTTTATATTGTTTGATAAACACATTGCATTCTGTGAAAGAGTACTTAAATGCACAATTGTACTAAATTCAGTAATCACATTACAGTTACAATTATGTCATTACTTGTGGTTCAAAACCTTTTCGTTCTGCCCACTTGTGCTGCAGTTAGCTTCAGTTCGTGTGCAGGGAGGAGGACAATGCTGGAGCAGTCGACGACATTTGACGAGTGTGGATTTGGACATTACTTTTATTTTTATTGCACAAAAGAACAAGAGCGTGATGGTAAAGTGCAAACTGAAAGGAAAGAAACAACTGCTTTATTCTAGTTACACAAAATCAGCACTTTGCAAGCATCTGCAATGAAAAATGCTAACGGAAAACTAATCAGGATCCTAGAGTGACATTAAAGCTGAGCCACGGCTGAGCAGACGAGGCCTGATTTTCGACAGGTAGCAAAGTCATTGATGAGCAGTCAGGCTTGTAGCCTCCAATTCTACCTTCACCTGTTTTTGTTTTGTTTACAGTAGAATCAGTGGCGATCACTTTGAAGTCTCATGGGCTGGTTTTCAGCTTCATACTGTCGGCTTCGTGTTCAAACGTAAAGGTTTATATTGCTACACTGAAATGTGACAGTGTATTTCAGGCCACGTTACAGAGTAATGCAAAAGTAATGTAATGAGTGGTGTTTCTCCAAATTACTGTAACATATAATGTGTAATGCATTCTGTTTTTAGATTAACAACCTCAACACTGTTGATCAGCCTCCATGGGTACGATGAGTTTTTAAAATCTTCTTTTTTAAATATTGTAACTCTTGTCTGGTAATTCTGGTAAAGCTAAATCATTCAGGTCAAATCATTATTATTCAGCTCTTGAGTTAACTGCTTTTGTCAAATCAAGATTGTTTGACAAATAAAAAATCTGCCACACAGCAAGTCCAACAATCTTAAAGTCTAAGTGAGAGTGGCATCAAGTCATAAAAGCGAGTTCCAGTTTATTTAAACAGCATGTCCTGGGGGAACTGACTGTGTTTTATATGGATTAATTCATCATCAGTAGCCTAGAACTCAACATGTCCTTGAATAAAGAAGCCCCGACTTTTCACAAACATTTTTGAAGAGTTTTAGTCTGTTTTATTTGTATATGCTGCTTATGTTTAAGTTCAGTTGTTGAACAGCTTCATGTCTGCATGAAATGACACTTCCGAAGTAACGTGATTGATATTTTTCCTTCCTTAATTGGTGTACATGCTTATATGTATGCTCAGCCCTTTGCATGTGCAAAAAGCTGTGAATGTGCATCTATGTGTTGTTAGATGTGTATGTTTGTGTGAGAGAGTGTGTGTGTGGGCACGGGGCTGAAATTAAAGAGGCCCCGGGATGAATATGTAGAGCAGATGTAGCAGCCAAGCTCAAAGGCTCACGCCTGGAGCCTATTTGACGCTGTAGGAAATGTTGTCTCTGACAGAAGGAAAAGAGACTGCTGGGTCACCAGGTTGAACTAATAACTGGGATCTTCAAAATGATATAAACATATACAGAAGTATAAATGCTTGACCCTTCCAGAGGAGCGTTTCTTTTTAACAGTATAATGGAGGCTGTTGCCATAAGTCTGGGAGTGCACTTTTACGACTTCCCCATTTAATTTCTGCTCCTAACATAAAGGCATTTGTAATATAATAAATGCCAGCAACTTCTAGGGGGAAAATCTATAATTCACTCCAGTTGGGTAATTTATTCCATTTGTTTAGTCACAAAGGGCTTTTGGTCAAGATCAGAGACAACTGTCTTTCGAAAGCGAGCAGACTGGCCGGTGATCAGTCAGTTCCTCCGGAGCAAGAACGAGGCAAACGTTTCTCTGTAGTCTCAACAACGCCTCCAAACTCACGGGCCATTTCTGCATCATGAGGAAACTGTATGTCAGCATTTCATCTCAGGACTCCCACTCTCTCTCTTTTTCTCTCAACTCTCCATCTTTCTGTGGCTCCTTCCTTCTTGGATTCTTCTCTCTCAACTCTCAAAAAATACTCACTCATGCCCATAAACAAGCTGGAAAAGAAACATCCACTAAAAAGTCTGTGAAATTAAACCTCAACACCACAACATGTGCTAAGCAGCAAGAAAGACATGTTTGATTTAGCAGTTATGCATGCAGACAGTATAGCAGGAAACTGGTGGCTGTAGCCTAAAGGTTAGAAAAGCTGATTTGTGACCAGAAAGTTGCTGAAAGGCTGGAATGGCTGTCGGGCTGTCTCGTACCTTGTGTTTAACCCTCAACCAATCCAGCAGAGCTGCTTTGTGGCCAGCAGTTGATGACTTTGGATATTTTTGCAGCTTCTAGGTGTGAATGTGTGTAACTGTATAAATGAGAAACTGCTGCTGAAAAGCGCACGTGTGGCGCGTTGACTTTCAAAAATTAGACAAAGTCCGTCAACGGCGACAATGAAGGAAAGCGGAACAGAAGGTGCGCTAGCTAATAAACGCTAATTATAATGTCGATGATGGCCGGCGGTGCAGATTAACCAGTTAACAGCTAATATGATCCGATGGAACATAAAATATACTTTAACACGACATCTCACTGAAAAGCCTGCTTGTACAATTATGTAGCCATGATTGGTAAAACAGTGTCCACTGCTACCCAGAAATATCTCAAGCAGCTGATGTAGCTCCTTTAGTTGTTACGTTAAAAGCAGCAGCTGTCAACTGTCAAGCTTGTAAATCTTTCCCCAGATGTTTTCTAAATTAAAAGTTTGGATTTAATGTTGTCCAGAGTTTTAGCTGTCTGTCTGAACCATAACCTGGACTGTGATTAGTGTTTTTTGGCAAACGAGCAGTAATGCAGCTTGAGCTCAGGTAGCTGCAAAAATACAGTGTTCAAGAACAAAGGTGTAAAAAAAGAAAAAAAGCTTATGTAATGAGAACAGCACCTGTGACTATGATAAACAATATGGAGCCAGTGGTAGCTTTTCTATGCCAAGAATAAATCAAGCGTAGTGTCAGATCAGGTAGTGGAGTTCCCAGTACCAGTCATCATCAGCTGATGGCTTAGTCTTCGCCTTTTGTACGCATCCACATGGTAAATTGTTAGCACTGTTGGCGCTATCTAATCTGTGTTAGCCCATCTGCAAGCCACTTTGTAATATGCACCTGCTGAAATTAATGACTGCTTTGTTGTCTATGGGGGATTTTGTTGCTGCCTTATCCCCAGACCATGACGGGGCCTCCACTGTGTTTCACAGATGAGTATAGGTACTCTCTGTTGTACCTCTTTCCTGACCTCCTCTGTACACACTGACAATAATTTCAACCAAAAATGTCAAATTTAGATTCATCACTTTACTTCACTCCCAGTTATTGTGTCTTTTCTCCTTCTTTAAAAATGGCTTCTTGACAGCCGCACTTCCACATTTCTGATGATGCTTCAATGAACAGCAGATCGTTGGCGTTTTTCATACATTCAGCTAAAGAAATGGGGACAAATTATGTGTGTTCTTTTTTTTCCATGAGGCTTCCAGTAACAAAGTGCCTAAAGATACATTTTAAAATTGGTTCTTGGCTAAGTTGTTTGTTATGTGTGGACACAGCACTGATTCATCCTTTGAGTTAGGTGTCTTTTTTTCTGCTTAAATGATTCATGGGTCAGCGTTCAGTAGCTTACCAAACAAAAAACATTCCTCTGAAAATGGTCAGGTACAAGGACTGGCCTGAAAATGAGTGAAAAGGAGCCCATGTCCAAAGAAAAACTTTGAAAGACCTTCAGAAACCTTGGGAAACTCTTGCTGGAGACCACTTTTAAAAATTACAAGAAAGGCTGGCTCCTTGGTAACAAAATATGAATAAATGAGAGATACCTCAAGACTTTTGCACAGTATTGTAAAGTGCTGTTGTGAACACTATTAACTATTATTTGACCTCAGCTGTCTCCTGTTAGCTCTACACCTGTGTGTGAGGAGGAAAAGGGAGAAACTACTGTGACTGTAAATTACAGCAGTTTGAACTGACATGGAACTGGTCCACATAAATTAGATAAATGACACCAGCAAATTTTAATATTTTTATGTTGTGTGCCAGACCTTCCCAAAGTGTGGGGCCCGCCCCCCAGGGGGGGCGCGGAACCATTGCAGGGGGGGCGCAGGATGAAAAGGGGGGGAAGAAAAAATAAAACGCTTGGACACTGCTAGCACGGGGCGCCCACAGAAATGCAAAGCAGGAGATGAAGCATCGCTGAATATGTTTCCAAACCAACTTAATTCTAAGCCAAAGACTAGAAAATATGGTGAAGCAAATCTTCCCTTTGGTTTCACCTGCACAAGTGCCGAGGTAGGTCTCCCTGCAGAATTGGTTTTCCCTGCGTCTGGAGCAGCGCTGGGCTCTCCAAATCACGGACAAACAGGATCCACAGAGAGGCATTTTTTGAAAAATGCATTGATAGCAATGTTGAATATTATTACACATACAGTAAAATAATCACACCGTGACGCCTCTGCCTTTCTAAATGGAGGGACAGTAACTGCCTGTGTATATGTAAGTGTGTAAAACCTGCAGATAGTCAGATTAACAGTATTTTGTCTCTATCTGCCATTCTGCAATTCATCTCATGTAAACAATAACGTGGCGCACAGCGTGACGTGAAAAAAGGCACATAACTTTGACGTTGCGTGACGAACTCTGTATTCCTCGTCCACACATAAACGCAAAAAAAAAGAGTTTTAAAAAAAAATCTCAGTTTTCGGGGATTCAAAACGCCGTTTACGTGTGGACGAAACAGCTGCGTTTTCAAAAATACCCGTGCAGGTGCGGACGTAGCGTAAAAGAGTTAGTAGTTTATTTCCTTACTACCTGTAATTTATTGCAGATTACTTGTATTTGCTTAATTGTTTACTAAATGTTTGAGGTGCGAAATAAACCGCAATGGAGCAAAATATGGGTGTGTGTGGTTGGAGGATGTGGTTGTGCATGTGCGTGCGCGAGAAGGGGGGGCGCGAACATTTTTCTTGTAAAACAAAGGGGGGCCTAGCAAAAAAGGGGAACCACTGGATTAGTTGACCGATAAGTACCAAAAATTCAGTAAATTCATATTCTTGGATGTGTCTAATTCTTGCATTTTACGCTACAAAATGAGGAAAGGTGTTTAATTTGAGCCTGATTTTTGTCTTAAAATTTAAAAAAATGATTCCCATTATCTTCCTCAGAGTGAGGAATACAGATTACTAATTTAGGAATTAATCTGATTAATAATTCAGTATCTGTTCAGTAGTTCAGTACTTTCCAGATACCCACAGCTACGGTATTGCTCTGTACTCAAGACTGTTTCTTTTCTCAGCTCTTTTGGACAGTGGCATTGATGCCCCTGTGCTCAGTGACAGAAACTATTTTGAATGTGTCCTCCTGTCTTGATTGACTGTGTTTATTTTTTCAGTGCAAGACTCAAAACAAAGACGATGCAAGGAGATTCAGACTGGGACGTGGCATATTTGCAGAGGCCCTGAAGCACATTGTGGGATAAATTTGTTTGCACCTGTCTGTCTGTGTAGAGAGGGACAGGGACCAGAGCTGGGTGTTTTTCCAGAGTTTGTCACAGTAGGAAAAGTTTTACTTTTCCTGAGTGTAATCTGAATTGCTTTAAAACCTCGCTATAAATACAGCACTGCTCTACTAAAATGAAAGTGAATGGACTCATATGGCATCACTCTGTGTCTGTCTTATATCATGTATTTATCACTGACCAATTCCTTTAGAGCCCGTTTTACATCTTTCTGCAATTTGTAGCGTGGAACTTCAGCTATCTATTGAAACCATGTGTCTCATATTAAACACTTCCCTTCCACTTCAAATAAATCAGCCATAGTTGATGTTCTAACTTTATTGCAGCTGTATTAGGCTGCGTCATCTCTGTAGATATTCTTTTATTTCTTTGTTACGGCTCCTGTTTGGCTACACAGACACCCAAAAAGGTACACCCCTTGATTCTTCTTTATACATTCACCAAACTTTAATCTCCGGTTAAAGATATGTTATGCTTGAGTTGATTAAAAAAGAAAGCCCTTTCATACCCGTCACTGAGCATTGAAATAGTGGAAGGATCTATTTTAAGGAGCACTGTTTAGAAAGGGGCCGCCACAGCCCCAAGTAACCGCACCCTGCCCGTGTCCCATCTTACCCCAGAGTACCTAAGTCCTCCTGCTCTTCAACCTGCCCACCCTCCTCCCCTGCACTCCCGAAGCTCTGCTGATGCTTCTCTGTGATAAAATAATCTCAGAGGCGAGGGTCAGGCTGCAGGAGAGGATGACACGCCTCTGACTCTCCTCATCCATCCATGCCTTTCATTACTAATCCCCATGCAGCTTCATCTTCTGCAAAACCCCAACCTTATAGCCCCAGCCTCAGACTCAACCTCAGCCCAGGGCCCTGCAGCAGCCAGGCAGCCAGACCCCTTAGAGAGGCACAGGGCCTTTGTGTGGCTGCTTGTCTGCTCCCTATTATTCCCCCATTCAAGCTCCAAATCAAAGCCAGCTCACATATGAAATGCTTTTGAGGTTTAAAGCTTAACTATACTGCGAGTGCAACTACTGCAGCTACTATTACCGGCACGGCATGATGGATCAATACACATACATGTGTCCAGCTCTACGGAGCTATAGGGACAGTCATCCTACAGCAACTAATACCTCTAACATTAACACTGTCTTTGTGTTTCCAAAATAACTACCTTCCAGTCATCTAAGCTCTAATGTGGGCTAATATATTTTATTTTAATTAATAACTACTCCATCTTGTGGTGAGCCGTGATTACGCTGTACCTTTTTTTCCACTCTCAGTTTGACAAGTGGTCAGTCAAACGGAGCGCCAGAGGCCTGCAGACTTCAGAGTACAGAGGGACTTTTTGCAGCTCGATCTTTATTTAATCTAGCGCGAGTGGAAATGAAGTGACAGCTGCACCGCGCTCACATACTCCCCTAACAGTGATGATGGATGCTTTTTGATTCCCCTTTTTCTGATGTTCATTTTGCCACGGTGCCCTTTCAATAAATATTTTTAAGCCTGTCAGTTAATTCTGAAATTCCATCGATGAACTATGTTCGGAAAAATAAACAGGCCAGCCACAGCAGTTGGCCTGGATGGGGAAGTGTTATTTTGTTCGGACTATTGGCAGGGACTCTCCACAGAAATATTGCTTATTTTGCTTCATTTCAGATTCAAGCTTCTGACAGTTTATGTGAAAAACTGCAAAGCGGATTGCCATTTAAACACAACTGCTGTGCTCTGTAATTACAAGCTCCATTCACACAGGCTGATTGGGGCAGCCAGCCACAGAATGAGGATTGTTCTTGAGAGGCTTCTCGTTCCTAAGATCTATAACAAATTGTGGTCAAATTGCAATCAGAGGGGGGGTGGGACGGATAATTTTCCTCATTATATTAGTCATCTTATTTGTATCAGTCTCTGCTTGCTTTTCGAGGATTTAAACTAGAAACCTTGGAATTCCCAGGAGGGCAATTTGTTGGATAGAATTTGGGAAAACACTGTGGTGAAATTCAATGTCCGCTCTCTGTCATATTTCTTTATAAAGGATGTTGCGCTGTAGAAATGTTGACACAATCACCTCAAAAATGTCCTGCGTCAAAACTTGCAGCTTCGTAGGCTGGTTTAGACCCAATCATCAGTCTTTGCTTTAAAAGTCAAGAGTGGGCCAGTGGCCGTAGTGGCCCACAACCCACTGAGTGGGCTCAGTCAAAAATAGAATAGTACATTCCTAACCAATATAACAGCGGCACTGCACCATCACAAGACCGCAGTAAATGGCAAAATTATTGTGCATACTTTCTGAGGCACGCCTAAAAAAACCCACTGTGTCCACATGCACTCCCGCTAACATCAGGTAGCACTTAAGTGTCCTTCGCCCTAATGTATGACTAAACATGCTGCCCCTTCACCCAGCTACCCCTGATACGCAGAGAGGGACGCTGACATGTGCCTCACGGCCACCATAAAGATACCCGGGCTTTCAATAACAGGATATGGTCCGCATTTCTCATTTTGAAAATGTGCACAAACAGCCCTTTAAACTAAAACACAGCTTCTGTTTGATTTTAAAAAACAAAACAAAAAAAGGAAAGAGTCGCAAAGCAGCTGCCTTTCTTTCTTTTTTTTCTCGGAAACTTTGGCGTGTCGCTGAAGCCTTTTAAAAGTCTTCTCCACTCTAACACCAGAGTGGGAAAAACTCTTGTGTTGTAAAAATCAGGAATGTCGCTGCTATAATGAAGCAGCTCTCTGAAAAGACAGGACGGGAGAAAATTGAATTAATGTTAATATGGCCATTAGCTTACCACCCAGCAGGAGAAATATGGCAAACCTCAGCCGTTCATGCTACCGCTGTTAATCACTTTGTTACACTCCAAACTTTCATCTGCATAGTTTTGGCCTGCAGCAGGGGGAGAAGGCAAAACCCAGAGCTAAACCAGAGATCTGTCTGCAGCGTAGTCTGTCTTCCAACCACGCACTGAAAGCTCCTGGTGAACACACAAACTCTGCTGTGAGGTATCCTTGAAGAAAATATCCACTTACTTCACAGCAACACACAAAGGTGTGTCTGAAACTGGGCTGAAAAAAAAAAAGGCTGACACACGCCATCACTCTAGCTGTGTCAGATATCCCTGCTCTTTCCAGTTCTCATGGGTGAGTGTATCTGGCAGTACTTGTTGACTCTTTGGGCAACAAAAAGGAGCAGTGACTTGGACCAAAGCTGTCAAACGTTTTAATTTAGTCTTGATGGAAAACTTCATCTCATGCAACAAATAAGTATTGCAGATTTTTATGTCGCTCGGGCTCTTATTTGTGAGAGAATTTATGGTCTAAATATTGACTTGAAATTGGTCTTTTAATTACCGTACCAGCCCGAAATAAACAGAAGCAGAAGCAATGAAATCAAGCATTTGGATGCAGTCACTGAGTGGAAGAGATGCAATCTTGTGCTCACATTACACAGATCCGAATCTCCCCGTGCCCTGTCGGCGTATTTGTATATATCCTGTGAATCATCTGTTGTCTTTCAGCTAGATCCACAGATTCATCTGACAATGGGAGTAGCATCAACATCAATGTATTCCAGATCTGGCAACCTGATAGCCTGCTTTTCTTCTCCCTGTAAACAGATCATCTATTCAAAGCTTCTACGTTTTACTTAAGACCAGCCCAGGCTCTGCGTGTCCGCTGACTGGTTCCACGTGTATGCAGGCGGCACTGACTCGTGTGTCTATGTGGTTGTGTATGCTCCAGCTCTGCTGAGAGGGTCATGAGTCACTAGAACACGGGCATGACTGATGCCTTCTCTGAGTCTTAGTCTAATTACTGTGAGGTGTTTGCGATTGCCCCAGTGACAATCCCGAGCTTGGCTGCTGTGTTGTTACAGCCCCGCCATGATGACATTGTCACAAAACCCAAGTCCGTAAGCTGTAATTGTGCAGGCTTCAAAAACACTGCGCTTCTCAGTCACTGCACACCTTGACGTTTGGATGTGCGTAGGTTGTGGCAAACAGCAATCCTGTCAACTGCCGTAGTAATTGCTGCTGAGTAATGTTCTTGCTTTGGCTCGGATCGCGAAAAAGCTCACCAATAAATCTGGAGGCCATTTTAGGACGTTCGGCTTTGAGTTCACATGGGAAAAAAGCAAAAAAAAAAAAAAGCCCGACTACTATAAGCCAAAGAAATGGCAAAGTTGAAACCATACAACCTTAACAACATCAAATTAAAGCTCCCATCAAAAGTTGGCTCCCGTGGAAAGAGGGCGAGAAGGCACAAAGTTGGCCAACAAAGAAGCACAGTTGGAGGAAATACCCACACCACTGACTGCACAGAAGCACAGCCTCTAGTCATTTCCAATGCTTGCAAAGACAATGGGGATACGCTGAGGCTTAAGTAATAAGCCCAAAATGACTTCCAGAGCAGCAGGGCCTCCTCATTTCAGTGTGGCAGCGATGCGGGAAAATCAGAGCCACGCGAGCTGAGGGTTTCGCGAAGGATCAAAGATCGTGATTAGCCTACACTGTCCATCCACCATTATGGGTAGATCTGCCGCCGATGGCAACCATATGCCGGCCGGATTAACCTCTCCATCACAATCACTACCCAAGGGAGGAGGAGACGAAGACAAGAGAAAAGAACAAGAGATGGAGGGAAAGGGGAAGGAGAGGAAAGCAGAACAGAGAGGTGAGAGGAGCCAGAAGAGACGGGGGAGCGATGAGGAAGTGGAGAGGTAGAAAACATCAAATGTCAGTCATTGATGTGTGGCATAACACATGTGCCCAATATGCAGGAAGGCTTTTGGCAGGTTTCCCTGACCTATATAGTCCGGAAGTTAGAGAAACTGCAGGGCTCAAACAAGTCTTTCAACTTTTAAATGAGTCACAGTGGATGTGCTCTGTACTGCACATTTGGAATTTTAATAAAGCTGATACAACCGAACAGAGAAGCAGATTAATTTCTTAAGCTATTTTAAGGGGGTAGAGTCACCAATTTATTAACTAGTTTAACATTTCATTTAAAACTATACTGAAATGTAACTTCTCATAATCCTTAAAAGTTTTAAGTGAAAGTATTCTGCAGCAATTTATTTTCTGCCATTTTCTGCCTTTATTTCATGCAGAAGAAGACAGAACACAGGAAATGAAGGAGGGGAAAGTATATGAAACAAAGGTCCCAGCCAGATGTAGTTCATGGCCCAGAAGCGAGCCCCTAGGCCAGAGAGGAAAATTTACTTCCAGGGCGCCACACTTTATATTCTTTTATTTCAAAATGAGGTTTAGACTGTTAACAGGCATATACATGGAAAAAGTGGTTGAGCGACAAGCGTGTAAGGGGAGTTATTTATAGTACACAACTAACTGGAGATGGTACAGCCTGAAAAAGAGAGTGAATGGTCCCATTTTCAGTGTTGTGTTCATCCTACTCTTTAAAATTTGGGATTTAGGAGTTATTAGTGTATCAGTTCAGACAGATTGTGGAGATATTCACAGACAGGGTTGTGGTCAGACAGTGACAAAGTTTAATCAGCTGCATTTGCAGAAAAAGAAAATTAAGACCAGCAGTTTTGAAGAGATTGGCCTTGAATATTTTTCCAATAAAAAAGCTTTTATGTAACATTTGATCATTTGCATCTTTTATTTTACAGAACATTAGGACAATGTGAGTCATTAAACTGTTAAACTGAGTGCAACATCATCAGGGAGATGGGTTTTGGCGTTTATTTTTTGGTTTGTTTTTTCCAGGTTGTGGTCAGTTGTTAGGGCTGTGCGATATGACCAAAATCTCATATCCCGATATAAGACCTCTATCGTCCGATAACGATATAAATCACAAGAATTTAACATTTCCTGTAAATTCTGTGAATCTCGGGCAGCTCGACTTGCGGGAAGTGTTTCCAGCTGGGCGTCGTGGACCTGGAGTCGAGTGTTTTAACCGATGCATGAAACGATACATTTTTAGACATAAGTTGTAAAGGCCGCCCTTTTCTTTGTGAGTATTTATTACACAGCTTGCTGCGGGGAAAAGCCTGCTCTAACGTTTGAGTCTAAGGTTTATTTTTTAGCACCTGGCGGCTCTTTCTTAATTCTCATCCGTAAAAATCTGCATCTTTCACGTGATTCAGTTTATTTTGAAAAGTCTCAACAGGATCTTGAGCTTTATTGTGAAAGGTTTATGTGGAACATAAACAAGTGGACACGCAATGCTGTTATCATCGTTGTTGCTAAACACAACGCATAAAAACAGGCGCTTGTCCGTCCGTAGTGTGGTTATATTAAATATAAGAGAAAGAGAGAACTTTAAGAAATGAATATAGCCACTACAGTGACCATCAGAACCATGAACAAATATTGCTGTAAAGAGTTTATTTTGCGACACCACGAAACAAACGATAGCGTAAAATGAGACGATAGGCGTTTTTATATCGTCATCCGATATATATCGTTATATCGAACAGCCCTATCAGTTGTTCAATTTTTATGGACTTTCTTGTGTTGATTTCTCAAACTCTTATTACCAGGCTGTGTATGGTTGCTATGTTGTTGCACAAAAGTGGTTTAAGTGATGAAATTTCAACTTTATTTTGTTTCTAAAATCTTTTTTTTTTCAATCTCCTTAATGAAATAACCTTCCCAGCACTTACAGTGGTTCAACCTGGAAAGATTCTAAATCAGGCATTCCCAAAGTCAAGACTGCTGTGGCCCACTTAAAAACAAAGCCCACCTAGTCTTAAATGTTCAGTCTAATCAAAATACAAGAGGGAGTGATGTAGTTTCTTGAAATTTTTATTCGAAAAAGCATAAACAGCGCAGGTTGTTGGCTACAAGTTATCTATAAATTGCCAAGATCAATACGTGACCCAAGAACAGTACATTTAGGTCAGAATAAAAGTAATATCACTAACCAATAAATCAACCACCTCATTTTAATTCCCCTTAAATACTTTTAAATAACTATGTAACTGTACATAATGATGTCATTTCTGTTTTCGACTGCAGCCCCACCAGGGGGGCACAGTTTGAGAATCAAAGGTAACAGGAATGGCTCAGAAACACAATTATCTAATGCTTAATGTACAATACTGCGGAGATGAGATTTTAACTAACAAAAACGCACTCCTGTAGAGTCCTCCAAAAACCCATGTTTCTCAATGCGAATGACATTGCGTGTCGATCTAATGCTGATTGGTTGAAAAATGGGGCGAAACAGGGAAGGGATCAACAGCTGAGTTCACCAGGAATGGGAGAAGTGTGAAAAACAAACAAACAAATCAACAAAAAAACATGAATACAGCATAAAAATACAGACAGTGGCTGAAGTGAACACTTTCCATTGCTTTTAACACCCAGTTTCACTTCAGCGCTTTGTAGGGCAATCCCTAGCTGCCAACAGACTGCCAGAACCCTGACCACCTCTGAACCATAATTTCCCCTTAAGTTACAGCTAATCAGTATATTC
This sequence comes from Copadichromis virginalis, assembly GCF_057382275.1. Lineage (NCBI taxonomy): Eukaryota > Metazoa > Chordata > Actinopteri > Cichliformes > Cichlidae > Copadichromis > Copadichromis virginalis. The sequence goes on along the minus strand of NC_140632.1, from coordinate 3,610,756 downwards.
TTACTCAGTTTATTGACTTTGAGACTCACTGGCTTGTTTTCAAAAGTTTTATCCAGCAACGAATCCAGTGATTTCATCTCGCGTCTCTTGCTTGAAGACATTCCATTAGATTCATAATGAATATTAAGTTAGCTTTCACCAGTGTCCCTGACTGTGTTCACAGAGGAGGAGGCAGCAGTACGTTCAACCAGCTAATCCCTAACCGAACATGCACAGTCAGGTCCTTAATCATTTATTTTTTCACAGTAGATTTTACATCACAGAATCAAGATGTGATTTCAGCTATAATTCCAAGACTTTAAAAAACATGGCATGAACTATAAAGATTGCACCTCTTTGTATACATACAGTGGGGCAAAAAAGTATTTAGTCAGCCACCGATTGTGCAAGTTCCCCCACTTAAAATGATGACAGAGGTCAGTAATTTGCACCAGAGGTACACTTCAACTGTGAGAGACAGAATGTGAAAAAAAAATCCATGAATTCACATGGTAGGATTTGTAAAGAATTTATTCGTAAATTAGGGTGGAAAATAAGTATTTGGTCACCTCAAACAAGGAAAATCTCTGGCTCTCACAGACCTGTAACGTCTTCTGTAAGAAGCTTTTCTGTCCCCCACTCGTTACCTGCATGAATGGCACCTGTTTGAACTCATCATCTGTATAAAAGACACCTGTCCACAGCCTCAAACAGTCAGACTCCAAACTCCGCCATGGCCAAGACCAAAGAGCTTTCGAAGGACACCAGGAAAAGTATTGTAGACCTGCACCAGACTGGGAAGAGTGAATCTACAATAGGCAAGCAGCTTGGTGTGAAAAAATCAACTGTGGGAGCAATCATCAGAAAATGGAAGACATACAAGACCACTGATAATCTCCCTCGATCTGGGGCTCCACGCAAGATCTCATCGCGTGGGGTCAAAATGATCATGAGAACGGTGAGCAAAGATCCCAGAACCACACGGGGGGACCTGGTGAATGACCTGCAGAGAGCTGGGACCAAAGTAACAAAGGTCACCATCAGTAACACACTACAACGGCAGGGAATCAAATCCCGCAGTGCCAGACGTGTTCCGCTGCTGAAGCCAGTGCATGTCCAGGCCCGTCTGAAGTTTGCCAGAGAGCACATGGATGATACAGCAGAGGATTGGGAGAATGTCATGTGGTCAGATGAAACCAAAGTAGAACTTTGTGGTATAAACTCAACTCGTCGTGTTTGGAGGAAGAAGAATACTGAGTTGCATCCCAAGAACACCATACCTACTGTGAAGCATGGGGGTGGAAACATCATGCTATGGGGCTGTTTTTCTGCCAAGGGGACAGGACGACTGATCCGTGTTAAGGACAGAATGAATGGGGCCATGTATCGTGAGATTTTGAGCCAAAACCTCCTTCCATCAGTGAGAACTTTGAAGATGAAACGAGGCTGGGTCTTCCAACATGACAATGATCCAAAACACACCGCCCGGGCAACAAAGGAGTGGCTCCGTAAGAAGCATTTGAAAGTCCTGGAGTGGCCTAGCCAGTCTCCAGACCTCAACCCCATAGAAAATCTGTGGCGGGAGTTGAAAGTCCGTGTTGCTCGGCGACAGCCCCAAAACATCACTGCTCTCGAGAAGATCTGCATGGAGGAATGGGCCAAAATACCAGCTACTGTGTGTGCAAACCTGGTAAAGACCTATAGTAAACGTTTGACCTCTGTTATTGCCAACAAAGGTTATGTTACAAAGTATTGAGTTGTATTTTTGTTATTGACCAAATACTTATTTTCCACCCTGATTTACGAATAAATTCTTTGCAAATCCTACCATGTGGATTCATGGATTTTTTTTTCACATTCTGTCTCTCACAGTTGAAGTGTACCTCTGGTGCAAATTACTGACCTCTGTCATCATTTTAGGTGGGGGAACTTGCACAATCGGTGGCTGACTAAATACTTTTTTGCCCCACTGTATAGTCCTGAAGTCCAGAACTCGTGGACCTCACCGAATGCTCTGTCAATCATTTTCTGCAGCCACCTCCAGTTGCTGCTTGTTTGTGGGTCTTTCTGCATTCAGTTTTGTATTTGATAACTGAAAAGTCTGCTTTATTGAACTGGGATCAGGTGACTGATTTAACCATTGAAGAATATCCGATTTATTTGCCTTGACAAACTCTTGGGTTGCATTTCAAGTATGCTTTTAAGCATTATCCATTTACTCTGTGAGTACTGTCCAGTTATGCAGCATGTGGCTGAGTCTGAGCAGGGAGAGTATCCCTGCACACTTCATCCTGCTACTTCTATCAACAGTCACATCATCAATAAACGCTAGTGGCCCGGTTCCACTGGCAACCGTACATGTCCATACAATAACACTGCCTCCACAATGGTTGAAAGATAATTCGGTATGCTTTAGATCGTGAGCCGTTCCTTTCGTTCTCCATACTTTTCTCCTCCCATCATTTTGGCACAAGTTAATCTTGGTTTCATGTGACTGAAGATTTTTTTTATTAATTTTTTTCCACAACTGTGTCCACAAAGTTTTTTTTTTTGTTTTTTTTTGTTGTTTTTTTCTGGCAAAGTCTAATCTGGCCTTCCTGACCAGGAGTGTAACCGGTGGTTTGCACCTTGGTTTAAAACCCCCTACATTTACATTCATGAAGGCGACTATTGATTGTAGACCTTCACAATTCATACCTACCTCCTGGAAAGTGTTCTTGACTTGGTTAGATGATTTTGATTTGAATGCTCCTTAGGCTTTTTTGTAATCTTTCTGACCACCTGTATCGACATACCTCATGTTGGGATTTATAGTGAACTGCTACCAAATTCAGGTTCAGCTCTTGGAATCAACTCCAGACCCGGTCTGCCTAATTTGTCATGGATTAGCAAAAGAAAAGACCTCACCTGGCCATGATACAGGGGGCAGGGATAGCTCAGTAGGTAAAGTGGTCGCCCCATGATCGGAAGGTCGGCGGTTCGAATCCACTTAACGGCTACCCTGAGGTACCCCTGAGCAAGGTACCGTCCCTACACACTGCTCCCCGGGCGCCTGCTTAGTGGGCTGCCCACTGCTTCACTGAGTGAATGGGTCAAATGCAGAGAAAAACAAGTAATTTCCCCATGGGGATCAATAAAGTATCCATTATTATTATTATTATTATTACTGCTTGTCAGTCAGTTGTCTAATTACTTTTGAGCCTCTGAAAATGGAGCTTCAGTGTATGCATGGCTGTAATTGCCAACCAGTTAATTCTGTTATTTTGTCAAACCCTTTGAAAGCTTGTCCTTCAATCACATCATGATTGTTTTTTCTAAAATCCACTGTGGTTGTGTACAAAAGGACACACTCTGGACCTGGTCATCACCCATGGGCTGTCCACCAGCGTGTCCTCTGTTGTTGACTTGGCTGTCTCTGACCACTACTGTGTGTTTTTTAACATCACCGGTTTTATTCAGCGGAAGACCTCAGTGCGAACTGTGAGGAGGCGCTATCTAACCTCTGAAGTGGCTGCAAATTTTACCAGGGTTTTAGTCAAATGCCCCCCTGTGATTCTACCTGCACCCTGCGATTTGATTTTTAGTTATTTTAACAGCAAACTGAAGAAAAGCCTTGACTCCGTTGCTCCACTCACCACCAAAAAGATTAACGTAAAACATGCATCACCCTGGAGAAACGAAGAAGTCAAAAAACTCAAAAGAAATTGCAGGGCAGCAGAAAGGAGATGGAGGAAAAATAAAAATAATATCAACCATCAAATATTTTCCGAGCAACTTAAAATGTACAATAATACATTAAGGAAGTCAAGAAATTCATACTTCGCCAAAATAATCAGTATTAACAAAAATAATCCCAAGGTCCTCTTTTCCACCATAGATCATTTATTTAACCCTGATTTTAAAAGCTCCAAAAGAACCCCCACAGACTCGCTCTGTGAGCAGTTTGCAGACCACTTCAGGGGAAAGATCAGCGCCATCAGATCTGATATTTTATCTAATCGCGATATGATTGTAAACACATCTGAGGGCTCGATTGTACCTGAGGAGACACTGGACAGCTTTGTCCTGGTTAATGCTGAGAACTTTCAGAAGGTTTTCTCCACAGTGAGACCCACCACATGTCTTTTAGATCCAATCCCTTCTTCACTCTTTAAAACACTTTATGGATTTTTTGAGGCTGAGCTTTTATACATGATGAATTGCTCTCTTCAGTTGGGTGTCTTCCCTGCTGCCTTTAAAACGGCGGTGGTGAGGCCCCTTCTGAAGAAGAGCAATTTGGATTGTAATGATTTTAATAACTACAGACCTGTATCCAACTTACCATTTTTAAGTAAAGTCTTAGAAAAACTCGTTTTTACTCAGATTACTGATTTTCTGAATGATAGACAGATCCTGGAGATATTCCAGTCTGGATTTAGGGTGAACCACAGCACAGAGACTGCTCTCCTAAAGGTTTTAAATGATCTTAGATGTAACTGGGATGCCCAAAAGCTCTCAGTCCTGGTGCTACTGGATCTAAGCGCAGCCTTTGATACAGTAGACCACGCTATTCTTTTAAACAGACTAAAACACATGGTGGGCCTCTCTGGTGCTGTACACAACTGGTTCACTTCCTATCTCTCTGACAGATCTTTTATGGTGAGTATGGATACATGCTCCTCTAAGATCCATAGAATGACATGTGGTGTGCCTCAAGGGTCGGTTCTAGGCCCTGTACTTTTTAATTTGTATATGCTCCCTCTCGGCAGTGTCATCAGGAGGCATGGAGTGAACTTTCACAGTTACGCTGATGACACGCAGCTGTACATCTCCGTGTCTCCTGATGACACCAGACCAATGGATGCCCTTTTTAACTGTATCTTGGATATAAGATCTTGGATGGCAGAAAACTTTTTACAGCTTAACCAGGACAAAACTGAAGTTTTAATCGTCGGTCCTGAGGCTCAGAGAGAGAAACTCTTGTCTAAATTAGAGGCATTTTCACTATGTCCTTCGCTACAAGTGAAAAACCTGGGTGTTATTTTTGACTCTGAGCTTGGTTTTATCCCACATGTTAAACATGTAACCAAAATTGGATTTTATCATCTAAAAAATATAGCCAGAGTCCGCCCTATTCTCTCTCGGGCCAACACGGAGATGCTGATGCATGCTTTTATTACCAGTCGCATTGATTACTGTAATGCCCTGCTCTCTGGTCTTCCTAAGAAGAATATTTCAACTTTACAACTCTTGCAAAACTCGGCAGCTCGTGTGCTGACGAAGACCAGAGGGCGGGCCCACATTACACCGGTTTTAGAATCGCTGCATTGGCTCCCCGTGTGTTTCAGGATCGATTTTAAAGTTCTTTTATTGGTTTTTAAATGTCTTAATGGTCTTGGGCCTTCTTATCTCTCAGATCTGCTTTTACCATACGAACCCTCGCGGACCCTGAGGTCCTCTGGTACTGGCCTTTTGATTGTCCCTAAAGTCAGGACACATACTCACAGAGAGGCAGCTTTTCAGTGGTATGGTCCTCGTCTGTGGAACAGCCTGCCGGAGGAGCTCAGGGCCGCAGAGAACGTACATGTTTTTAAGAACAGGCTCAAGACCCACCTTTTTAATTTAGCTTTTACTTAGCGTTTATTTATTTTTTATGCTTATTTATTCTATCCTGTCATTCTATTATTAATTTAGGATTTACCTAATATTTTTAGATTTTATTCTTATTCATTTTTTAATCTTCTTACTCTATTTATATTTATATTTATATTGTATCCTGTTCTTATTTATTTTATCATTTTACCCTGTATATATTGTATTGCGTCATATCTCCAGTGTTTCCTCGGAGGGCGCTCTCTGCACCGGGGCTGTTATTGACCGTGGCTGCTGGGTCTCTGGGGTCCTCTCAGTAGAGCAGGGCGATATGGCCAAAAATATTTATCACGATATATATTTGAAAATTTGCGATAACGATATAACCGACGATATAATTGATGCGAGACAAAATACAACTCCACAACATTACTAGCGCAAAAAGACAACCTTCCATTTATTTTCACTTAAACAAGAAGCTGGTTTTTATGTACATTAAAGCTTTATAAAAATGTAACAGTGCAAATGCAAATTCCTTGCTGAAAGTTTAACCAAAAGGCATTTCCAGTAGAAATGGGCTGACATATCCTGAGCATAACCATGTATAATATCCACTGAAGTTAAAAAGAGGTGCTTTGCAACATTAAACTGCAGTGTGCAGTACGCATTTTTCGGACCATAAGGTGCACGGGATTATAAGGCACATTAAGCGAAACAAAGCAGTCAGATAAATCAAACTTTATTAAACTCATTCTTCTTGCTTCCTCCACTTCTGTACCATTGATTCATTAATGTTGAATTCTCTGGCAGCTGCTCTATTCCCATGTTGTTGCAGTATATTAATGACTAACCTCGTATTGTGGATGGATTATCTCAGTTGTTCTCCTGACTGAAGTTTGGTCCGTTTACAGCATCCTGCCATGCGATTGCATTTGTCTCTAACCATGAAGAACCTTCACGTTAACTTTTATAAGTGGAAAAGTGTTAGTGTTCGTCCTCCAGCTTCACTGTTTATGTTATGCTAACATAGCTGTGTCGCTAGCGATCACGTAGCAAATCATTATATACCAGCTAGCCCAACTTCAGTAACCCTACAAACGTCACTGCTGTTTAGTTTCCTGTCTTCATTTATGTTGGAAGTGATAGCAGAGCTGTACGTTTGATTTTTTTCAGAAATCTCTCAGTCAGAACATGCTATATCATGCTTAGGTAACTAGCGAAACTAGCGAGCTAACTTCCGCTAGCTTCCTGCTAACTTCTAACTCCGTTAAATGTAATAACTTTTGTTTTCATGGATGCCTGGAAGTTAAACTTTATAGTTACACCTGGTAAAGCAGCAATGCTGATCGTTTTATTAAAGATGAAAGAATTGGCAGGTAGCTCCATGCCCTCCTGGGTTTTAAATGCACCTTAGAACACACATGCATCAACATTACAATGAGCGGGTGGAGGGAGGTTTGGAGTCTTCTCTCACCCCCATTCTCTGCGACCTGCTGGAGCAGGGGGGCTAGGACTAGGAGGAGGAGTTGGCCGTCCGACTGCGGTCTGGAGTGTGGAGCCTTCCTGCTGCTGCGGAGTCGGGGCAGTCTGCCTCCCCCCACCGCAGGGAAAAGGGAAACACCACCTGGGTCTGGGTGCAGTTCCCCCTCCAGGGGCAAGGGCACCTAGACCCGGTTTGTAGAGTACGCTTGGGGAGTGTGATCGTGTGTACAACGTCTCTTTATGTCTGTCTCCACGTTGGTTGAGTGTGGAGTAAGTGCATATGAGAGCATGAGGGTGGGAATGGATGTTTGTATCTGTGTGTGCCTGTATGTCTGTGTCTATATGTCAGGTTGGGTGTCAGGCGCCACCTCTCTGGGGACACCTCAGGCCCTCCAAGGTTTGGAGGCCTATCTCCCCCTACCACCACTTCCCCTGCCAATGGCGGACCCCCTCAGACATCGGTGCGTTGGTGGTTCTTTGTGTCCGGGGATGGGCGTCCAGGTACACACCGGCTCACTCCTTGGCGGCCGCTTATCGGGGCCTGGAGCCTGGGGCTCGCTCGGGCCACTTCGGAGGTGGGGTGCCCCCGGCCTCTCGGCCTGGGGCTCGGTCACTCAGGCGCAGCTGGCTGCCGGCGGAGCTCACGGGCGCGTCACTGCAACTCCCCCTGGCTTCTGCTCCGCGGCTGCTGAGTGAGCCCTCATCTGGGACTCTCCTCAGCTCTTTCTGGGACAGTGGCGCGGCTGCCCCTCTGTTGGTCTTCCTTGGTCTCTTGTGTTCTGGGGGCCTCTGGATGTCTGGAGTTTTGATCTCCTCCACACCTGCTTCACGCCCTGGAGGACGGGGCTGTGGCCCCCCCACACCCTCTAGCAGATTATTACATGAAGGAACCTTTTAAAAAACAAAAAACAAGCGCGTCCATGCTCACAGGTGTACACACGGGTGATCACACCCACAAACTACACCCTTTTTGGCTCCTACCTCAAAGCACACTGTGTTCTGTTGATCTTATGTGCTGCACAATAATGTTTAATATTTAGTATTTACTGTCATATTCCCATATATCATTGTGATGTTGTTTATTCTATTACTCTTGTTCTCTTCTGCTTGCTTTCTTTTTTCTTTCTCAGCAGGTGATCCAGGTGATTGATATATGCATTTTTTTTTCTCTGCCCGTTCTGTTGGTTTTTGTCTTTTGCCCTTCTCCCCCGTCCCTCTTCTCAGCTGTTTCTCTTTTTCCCTCTTTCTTTCTCCCCTTCTTTCCCCCAGTCAAGTCTGTCCCGTATTCAGTAAGTGAAAATAAAATAAACAATAAAAGGTGAATCAAATGGACCATTACGGCAAGGCTGGGATGGTCAGTTTGGTAAAGTAAATCCGTTGGGCATCTTTCTTTGCCTTTAGACAACAATTCTGATGGCAAAAGAGCCAAACGGGACAGGCAAAAAAAAAAAAAAAAAAAAAAAAAGATGAAAGAATTTAGACAGTTTTTAACTCTTAGTGATGCTGCAGTGTTGTTTGACCTGAAACATACGGAGTTTAGGACCCAGATTACTCCCAGATTTAAGAGCATCTTAGACCGACAAATACGACAATAACAACGGCCGCTTGCATGTTCTGCAAAAAAATGTGCTTTGTTGTGTATCTGACGGACAAACACCAAACCAGTTCCACATCACGGAAGTTGCACCATTTTTACAAACCAATTCTGGTTCATCTGTTTCACTCAACAATCGGCCATGTGCGTATGAAAACAAAGGCACTGCGCATGCGCGTTTTACTCCCATTCTATCGCGATATTTCATTTTCCTATCGTTGCCTAACATTATACCGGTATTACCGTGAACGGTATAATATGGCCCAGCCCTACCTCTCAGCCTGGTTGGGGGGCTCCTTGGCCTCCCTCCTGCTGTGTGCCCAGCCCGGAGGCTGCGGTCTGTGACCGGCTCCCGGTGCAGACGGCTCTCTGTTATAATGTTTCCTCACTTGGCTCATGCGAGCCCAGCCCAATTTTTACTCTTTAAGTGTGCGCGTGTGTGTGGGTGGGGGTGGGGGGATATATGTGTATTGAGAGTGTGGGGAGTGAGTTGGAGGGTGGGGTGGGCTGCTTTTAACTATGTAAAGCACTTTGTGCTACATTTTTTCTGTATGAAAAGTGCTTTATAAATAAAGATTGATTGATTGATTGATTGATTGATTGATTGATTGAAAATAAGAAAAAGTGTGTCATTGTCCAAAAACAAATGGACTTAATTATATGTGCTGTGAATGTGTGTGCCCAGTAACTAGTCATTAATCCACACTGTTTGTCTGTGGAACTTGTTCTCCTTTGTTTGTACTCTAAATAATTTAAATTTATTACTTGGTCTTGGCTCTTTTCACAAAGCACAGTTTCCAACAGTGACTTGTATGTATGTATGTCCAAAGATCAAACCAAATACCCCTCTGTGTACTGCACATTGTTTCCTTAACATACATGCCACCAAAAGTGAAGAAATCCTACATATGTTAGTCAGTTGTTTGTCTCTCTCTATCGTCTGTCTCCCTCACTCACTCGCCTAATTCTGTGCCTGTTCCAAATTACTCAGATGAACCGATGAGTCCTAAGGCTTAATGGGGCTCTGCTCGCTTTCATCAGCAGCGAGCCCAGTCATCACTACTGAGTGGAAAGCCTATGTGAGCTTGACTGCTCAGGGAATAGGAGCAGGATTAAGTGATATCATATTGTTTAGCAGGGGATCTCCCTCCCTTGGCAGCAGCCCTGATATTCAGTCATGCCTTCAATAGGTGGGTAGTCATCGTGCTTTCTGACTCGGCTCTGTATCTCCACTGGTGATATTTTATCTTGCAGCTGTCATGACAGTAAATTGAAATTAAAATGAAGGCGTTTGTTAGAAAGAGATGAGTCACTTGTATATCATACAGGCACATTCATGCAGTTATGTGACACAATGAGCATCTGCTGTAGTCCATCTTTCTCTCCTCCAGCTGAGAATGAGCCTGGGTGGGACATCCTTATTCCCTGAGGCCTGTTTTTTTCACTGAGCTATCTGGTGAAGGCTCTAGTTTATGGTTTATACATTTTCTGTGTTGAAAAAATTACTCTTGTTTGAAGTAATTGCTCCAGTGACTTAAGGGCCCTGTTAAGTTTCTCAACACTGAGATCATGTTTGCACATCAGCTTACAGTGAAACCTAGATGAACTTACTGTTGCACAGAGATGCTTTAGGGAAACCTGGCCCTGGTTATAAGAGCCGGTCAGAGAAGATACCTGCTGCTGCTGCTTTCGAGACTTTATAATAGCGGTTCACACTTAGCCTCGGATGACTCCCCCGTGGCATTTTTGTACTCGCACCAAAAGATAATGTCAATTTTAGAGCCCTGACACTATGAAACCTGAACTCCCTGCAGCCTTGCAGTAATGTGCAAGATCATGTCTTGCTGAATTAGGTTTTATGCTTAAATAATACAACATATGACATATATCATTCATTTTGAGTTTTCCCCAAAATAAATGAAACGTAGTGATACGGCGCCTGAAACAACACAAAGACATTGCAGTTGTATTAGAGCAATGGATATTTGTGAATGGGGCGGTGGGCAGACCCTTGTGTCCACCATTCCTCTCTAATTGGGTGCAACAGATTCAATATAAACGTCACGGCCTTCCATATAATCCTGCCCATTAAAATAAGAACCACCATTACTGAACTCTAATGTAATAAATGTTATGAATGCAAACAGTTCTGAATGTCAAATGTCATTTTTCATGGCCACCCAAGTTTCTTCATGTTATGAAACATTTAGGAAGGTTCACAGAGGATTATCAGAATCCCACAGTGCTTTTCTCCATTTTACACACACAGAAATGGTAAGAGTGGAGGTATGGTCGCAGAATTTAAAAAGGGAATGCATTACCAACAACTGGGGTGGTGATGGTGTGTCTTTTAAACTGAAACATGACTTTGCCACAAAAACAAAAAAGTGCTTTGTCTGGTAGAGTCTAACCAATATAGGATTAGGACCAGTATTTGGGTTTGTTTTTTTTTATATAGATAAAAATAGAAAACAGTGAACATTATTTGCAGCTTGCAGACACCAGTGTGTATTAGAGCAAATGGCATTTTCCATCCCTCTTTTTCAGTGAGCTACTATTAAAGCTAAATCAAAGCACTTCCATAATAATAAAGTAACTCCCTTTTTGGGCACTAAAAAGGACGCTCTCGTTCTCAGACATGTTTGGTCTTCTGTTATTTTGTGTTAGCGAACATCACGTTGCTATAACACTGATATGATGGTACGACACTTTTTGATGAATCACATAGATTTTATACCAGTGCCATTCTGGACTATATGGTATCGTACAGCTCATTTAATATGATGCTGATTTTTATATCAATGACTATTTGAGAATAATGAATTGGTAATTTCATCTTGATGTAACTGTTAAATGCCTGTTCAGGCTACATCTCATGTTTTTTTCCAGTGACACCTGACCTGAATAAAAGAATAAATAAATAGAATAAACATGAATAAAAATATTAAAGATATTGATGACAATTTAAAACATTTCTAAATCAGCTTAGCAATAACAGAATTTAAAATGCCTTATTGAGTGTCGTGAAAACAGCATATGAAATTTCATATGAGATTAAAGTGGTTCAGTATAGTACAGTATGGCGCAAAGTGTAGCAAACAATGCAGTATAGTGGGGGAGGAGGAGGGGGGTATTTGTGTGTTAATTGTTGTGTTAATTGTTGTGTGTGCATGGTTTAAATAAATAGGTTTGTTTTATTTTATTATATTAAAAATGAACAGGTAAATCTAATTAAATGAACAGGGACTATTTTCTAGCACTGAACACATGTATTAATACTTGTTTTAATACTTTTGCATAATGTTCGTCTTAATGGAGAAATTACACTAAGCCAATGTGTGAATGTGTTAAAACCCTTTTTAGAAGTGCATTTATTTGGCCCCCACAGATTGTCTCGTATCAACACCTGAAAATAAAAACTAGCTTTAATGCTTTTTAAACCAAGCCTGACGTGGTAGGTAAGAGTACCACATTTTAGAGTGAAAAAGCAGAACTCATATATATTAATTCATTCTCCTCATGCTGTAACTTTAGTCGTGCCTCGTGGAAATGTCTATTCCTGTGGTTGGTTATCCAAGAGACAACACAAAAAGACACTTTAGATCATTTCATCAAATTTCATGACATGGAGAAAAATACAACAAGACAAATATTATTTTTAAGGTTATGACAGTTGACAGTAACTGTGATATATGAAGTGCGATGTGTGAGTTAGAAACTTCTTCGGTTCTCAAATAGAGCAAGGAGTCTTCCAGAGGAAACAGCTTTAAGGATGAAGTGTTCCTTCAATCTATTTTGAGTGCAAGTTGGTTCATTTAATATGCTGGAAAATCACATTTTCTATGCTGGTCCGCAGCATAAAAGTCAAAGAGAGGAAGCTTTAGAATTCCAAATATAGACTGAGGTGGATTTTGTCTTTAATGTCTCATTTCTGTTATTTCAGTGGGATCAAATGGTAATATTTCACTAGAGCAGGAGTCGGTAAACATTACAGCAAATATGTACATTGGATAGGCTGGAATGCCTCTTCAAATGTAGGTTTTGGTGAACTTCACAATCTTAAAAGATCTCCTCCAGTAAAGAAAAGCTTATAGTTAATTGTGAGGCAGTGATGTCTGTGCAAACATAAAAATGTTTCTTCCCCACCCCGACTCTTTAGGGAAGACAGCAAGGGGAAAAACTGTAAATCTCTCATATGCAAGACATTCAACAGTTTAGTCACCCTTTGAAATTTGCCTTGATGAGCAGTAATTGCTGTGCAGACCCTTCCATCTTTTGCACACTTTCATGTCCCCTCAGTGGGTCTTGAATCATGGCATCTCGTGGTCTCCTAAACGACCCTTGGAGTGTCTGAAAAGACCACCAAAAGTGCAAAACTTTGGCACCCAAGAAAGTCCTATGGTGTGCCCATTAAATCATCTAACCCTATTCCCATCTCAATATAGCCACGTATTTTGGAACAAGATAAATATTTGACCAATATATACTGTAGGTGTAGCTCTGGGCTCAGGCCAAAAACACCACTGTCAAAACATGAGTGAAAGAGAAGCATTCACAAGTCGCTGATTATTGCAGGTGCTGTGTCTCCGATAAGGCAGGATATTGATTTTATTAGAGTGGCAGAACTCTAATTACCTCCTGAACAAAACAGCCAGCACTGACCTAAAGCCATGAAGTCGGTCTTTGTATTTTGACTGCTTATTGATACAAATTAGGTCCTTACAAATAACATCTAGAAAATATTCCTGGTGTTTGCCTTCTTGAAATCTGCTGGCCGAAGCACTGTTTGCTAATGAAAAAGAAAAATAATTGCAGACTAAATGTCCTTGGTCTCCAAAGAAACGTTGCCTACATTCAGAGCTTTTCCTTCAATTACAAACTATTTCAAATACATCACATATAATGTGGAAAAAATAAACACTGATAATTTGTTGAGAGATAATTTTGAAATGTTTACGGTATCTCAGTTACATAATGCCTTTTGGGTTGAGGTCCAATTGGAGAGACACTGCTGGCTTTCATTAGCAGCAGGCATTTTTCTCCATCATATTGAGCGATGCTGCCAGAAATCTGTGCTTCTGAAAACATTGCAGAGCCCTGCCAACAAGTAACCCCCCCTCACGCCCCCTTCCCATTCCCGGCGCAGCCAGAGCGGGGCCAGTTTGCTGAAAGGCAGCACAGGCAGTGTGGCACTTCTCCAAGCCTGGCCACTTTGGAAATCGCCACACGCAAGTGCTGGCCTCCCTGACGGTGGCGTGATGGGGTCACCTCTGGGGCCTGGGGTGTGTAAACACACATGACCCAAGACAAACTTTCACAATTCCGCCAGGTGTGCAAACAAGAGGCCGCAAAAATACCCGGAAAAGTCTGACCATGCAAAAACAATATAAGTGCCTCTGATGAACTCCTACAAATACAGGGGGAGAGGCAGAAAGGCTGACTGAACCTGGGTGGAACTGTTGTCAGAGCATGTTAGCGCTGCACATACAAATTCGTCACGTATTAGAGAATCAGAGAGTCTGATGGGTTTGACGAAAGGCTTACCTGTCCTGATTGGTCACCAATGTGGAGCTCATCCAGCCCACCCAGTCAGCTGAGAAAACCCTCATCTTCACAGAAAAAGAGAAACAGGAAAAGCATACTTTTTTTTTTCATTTTTATTCTTTTTTTAGAAGGGTAGATTAAATCTGAGCGCGTCTACTTTTTGCCTCGTCTCTAAAATTCTAGCTCAGTAAACCTCCCCAAGTGGCCAATGGTCTCCTTTAATGCCTTAAGCCTTTATAGTGTTTTTTCTTCCACGGCCTGCACTACAGATCCAATCCACCCTGTCCTGATCCATTGTCTCCTGGGCCAGTGAGTCCTGGAGCTGACCTTTGTGGGGAGTCTTCCAGGCACCACATGTTGGTTTTGTGTTCATATGAACTCTACTCGCTTGAGCTGTTGGGCCTATGGCACCAAGTCTGAAGGACACAGCAAAACAAGGATTTAACTGCAACCAGATGCAGCAATGTCCTCCCATATCATCTGTTATGCTTTGTGTCAGATCTTCCTCAGATAGCCACACTGCCAGTTGAAGGGGACATGTGTTTGTTTGCCAGGGACTATCGAAGCACTGCAGCATATTCCCCAATATGTTTTAATTCTGGCTGCCAGTTAATGCCCGACCGTAAACGTAACATCTGGATTTGGTGAATGTGTTTCTTTTTAATTGGTTATTCCAGAATTATTCATTAACGACACACGGTGTAACGACAAACAGATAATTCTCTTTAAACTGCCGTAAATCTTTGCCATCACAACATGCAATTTGAGCCGACCAATTTCTACTTATAATGATATCATTGTTACAGCTTACCTCCGCTCACCCCTACTGCTAGACATTGAGTGAGCACGTAGCAGCCTGCTGGTTATACTATTAGCAACACAGATGAGAGATGTCTGCATGTCTGTAAAGTCAACCTGTAATTATCATGGCGGTATATCCCCAGGCAAGAGACTAAGTCAGATTTATAGATTTATTCTGTCTTCAAATTAGCATCATGCCTCGGATTCCAGCATTTCATCTCACAGGCTGCAGGAATGTTTTGAGAGTAAGAAAAGGGAGTCATTGTAATTCACAGCTACACATCCCAAAACCACCAACTGCAAAATAGGGCTGTAGAGGCAACATTATGTGAGTGTCGAGTTCAAAGCACACATATTAGAAACCTCATTTAACTGTGGCTGTACCCTTCAAAAGTTTGGATCAGTTTAAGGCTGCGGGGATAAAAAGGGTTTGTAGCTTTGTGCATCGTTTGGAAATAAAGACGGCGCTCTTACAGCAGGCAGAAACGTACGAGGAAAATGAAACTGCATTAGGCTCTTTTTGCCAGTTTAGATCTCATGAATGATTTTTCATGCTGCATGCAAATATGTTGCTACCACAAGGCTCCATTCACAGATGGCACCAACTATCAACATCAAAAACATGCACTGCATGTCACGCTTTGTGTGTTTGTGTTTGAACACGTGCAGATGTTTACTTTGGGTTTTTAATCCTAGATTTGGACAAACCATATCAGTATATTTTTAGATTGACACCACTGAATTACTAATGACCTTATAAGGTAGTGTTAATAGTAGCAAATTTGTTTCAAACATGAAAAACAAGACATCCTAGTGGTAACTTTTTAACTGTATTTACTCTTGGTACACTGCTACATAATTTAACTTGCAAATCTTATTTGTTTACATATAATATAAAGATTTCCTGTCGCACACTTTGTTGCATGGACTCTTTCTAACTTTCTTGCTGTCGCTTAAAACCTGCTTTGAGTTACAACAAAGCATATTGGAACGTGTTTCGTGCTGTCTATACTGTAATATATGCATTCCTGTGTATTCCACTACGCTCTTAAATAAGCGAAATTCCTACATGTATTATAATCATAACATGATAGGTGCTTTCTGTTTGAAGTGAAGTGTTTTCTCCACGAGGAGTAAATACATTCCTCAGTTGGCTTGTCCTGGATTAATCTCTGCTGACTCAGAAGGAGGATTGCATACCTACCAAACATCTAATAGACAATGCCCCGGGGGTTACCGCTGTGCACGTACAGTCGGCTTTGTGTGGAGAACAATGTTTACAGTTCAGCCCAGTCCTTGGGGTAGAAACACAGACACTCATTTGTACTGGGTTTCAGCAGACTTTAGCATAATACTGTCAGCAAGACGGAAACATTAATCTTACAAGAGATGCAGGTGATAAATATCACCTTTTAAATCCCGAAACCGAAACAGTGCTCATTGTTCTACTGTTTTATTGTTAATAAAATAGGAAAATGTGTACAATCCTAAACACCATGACAGCGTTCTTTTTGTCGTTATAAATCTAGGTTAGCATGGCTTTGGAGTAGCCCCATATGATTTGAATTTGATATTCTGATATAAATAAGATGTAAGGCCATAAACTATGGTACAGTTGTGTGATTATCCTAAGACAATGCCGCCAGTGAACTCTGGGAGCTGGCCTGTGTGCCTGTGCTCCAGGCTGTATTATGACTGGTTCAAGTCAGCGTCCTGCTCGTACATCTTTCTAAAATTATACACCACAAGGAAGAAAAGCGGCCACTTCTAACAATGTCAAAAATTCAGATTTAGACCTCCCTACGCCTCCCCCCGTTTTTTTTTTTTTGTTTTTTTTTATCTTGTTATTGTCTTACACGGGGACTGAAAGACGAGTCACAGCGTTATGAAATCATGTGATGAGGGCAATTATCCATCACAAAAGCCCCACAAAAATAAAAAAGAAAAAAATAACCCACCGGCTGGAGAAGACAACAGAGCCTTTTGTTTGCTGCATTGTCAGTGACACAGCACCGAACTCCTCCTCATAATAGCTTGTTTCTCTAGAGCACTGTCTGCCTTTATCAGGCACACTTTGTTCTCCTCAACAAGTAAACTGAGTTTGTGAGAGTCATAATCGGCAGCTCATCTGAAAGCTCATTCAGGTTGGGATTGGCTGTTGTCACCCCCAGATTTGAGTCACGGCCAGCGCAGAGTTAATTTATTCTTCCTAGCGCACGAGATGAATGACACACAGTCATTTCTGTTATTGACATTTGCCTGGAGTGACGACATCATGTGACCGGGGGCGTCATGTGACTCCCGGGCCTTGTTGCCGTACAGTTGTATCATCGGTGCATTGTAATTATAATGCTGACTTAGCAGTTCAGCCACTTGAACTCTGTCAACCTTGGCCTTAGCAGCAATAGTAAAATCTCTCAGCTGTTGACAACTGACCACACAATGACAGGGTTTCAGGCGGCCGCAACTATACTGTACCGGTCTCAGTGGACGCGGACTGTAGAGAAAATCTGAATAGAGTAGAAGCAGGAGCATCACCAAGGTCCTCAGTCATGGTCTTTGGTCTGAAGAAGCTGCTGTAAGTTTCATTTCAGGCCTCAGCGGCAGGACCTGTCCTCACCTTTAACACAGCATGGCATATATAAACCAGACAGCAGGATTTGTGGAGGACCAGTATGCTTTTCATACAAAAAGCACCATGAAGTTTCACAGAGGTGGAGAAATAGCGGGAGACTGGTATGCACGCCAGAGTAAGGAAGATATATATAAGTCAAACTCCATCTACTTAGCACACAAATTAAACCAACTTGTCAGTGAACATTTAGAAATCATCGCTTGGGTCTCAGCGGGCCTCGCTGTTTGAACTGCAGTGTAGGTAGGCACTGTTTATCCTGGACTGGCCCTTGATTAAAATGAGGAATGGAAGAAGGGGGGAAAAAAAGAAGAAATGGCTCAGTCTCTCGGTGGTCAGCCACAGCCTCCTCATCGCAGCCTCCACCAGTGATCTGACTTTCTCCTTTTTTGCAATTTTATGTAATCACAACTCCAAGAGCTATTTTTAATGTGTGTTTAGGTTGTGCGCGCGCCATTCGATATTAAACATTTCCCCTTATTACTTAAAGGCCGACTTTATTTTCCCTCATAGCTGTGACTCCAAAAACAGCTGTCCAGACACCACAAGAAAGGTCCTTAAGTCACTGGAAGATGTAGATACCGCTGCTGGACTCCAAAAGAAAAATATCTACTTTTCATTAAGATTATACCATACCGTACTTCACCAAACAATTCACAAAGAACATCAACATCCTCTTGGCGAAACGGCGTGATAGATTAAGTTTTTCACTTCCATGAGTTTTGGATCCCGTTGAAGCGAACCTCTGCGTGGCGCTCGCTTTATTCTGTTGCTTCAGGTCACCGTTCTGCCTCAGCAGCAGCGTAAGGGGATATTTACGTTCACACCAGTGGCGCGGTGGCCAACAGAAGCTGATTGCAAGTGGTGTTTGTTTCCAACGAAAGCACGTTAATTCGGGCCCGGCCGCAGTGTAAACTACCTTGGCGTTTTACAGATGTCGCCTGTTAAAGTGAATCACTGTACCTGCCTGTTTGCCCGACCGGGCCGTTCTGATGCCTCGCCAGAGAGAGTACACAACACGAGCCAACGGGGCTATTAATAAGCCCTTCCTTTTCTAATACTGTAATCCGTCCGTGTGTGTAATGTCTTGCTCCGGGCTAATTATGTCACGTCATTTTTAGCTTTCGCGACGAGACGAATACAGACAGCCTCTGCCGGAGTTCATTTTAACCCATCTTAGGTATCATTATCCCCCAATATTTTTCAGAAATAATTTTCTTTGAAAACAGTCATCTGCGAAGGTCATCTGCTGTGACAGAGTGAGGAAACAGCAGCACTGCATTACACACATGCTGCGTTAATAGCATGTGTCGTTTTTTAAGCGCGCTCCAACACACGATACCTCTATTATGTGTCTGCGAGAGCTTGTGATAACAAAGCGAGTCCATTTGAAGGTGTGTGGTCCTGAGTGGTAGAAGAGGGAAAGTGTCTGGCAGGGTGGGCCATCAACCACAGTCCTCAGGGCAGACCTTGGCCAGAGCTCAGAGTATGGCCAAGCTCTTCAGCGCCGCACACAAGTATAGCAAGCTTAGTGTACGGCCACCAGTGGAGAACCAGTAATGAATGAAATATTATATTCCACATTATATTTCAGCCTTTAACATTATTACCTGCACATAAAATCTCTCTCTTTTTTTTTTTTGACAGCAAGATGTACGAATGTTACAGAATAAAGCTTCAAACTGTTAGCACACCCCCAAGCGACGAGGTATAGTTAAGTATTTCCTTTTACTGCATTTATACATAGGCCTGGATGTGCAAAATATATAAATATATATATAAAAACAGTGTTTTTATGAGCTCTAAATACCAGCATGGATGGGTTTTGCCGTGTTTGGCTCTTCTCTCGTCAACATAATTTCCAAAGAAAAATTCTTCCAATCAAGCCGACTTAAATCCGAAGAATAGCTTTTCAAGTGAGCTTTGCTGAACTGCACAAAGTTCCAAAAACAATTCTTATACCAACAAAGTCAGAACCTTTCATTTGGATGTCTTCTGGATTTGATCTAGAGGGAGTTAAATCTTCAGATTTGAAGACCAGCAGTTTCAGTGCTGGAAAAGTGCACAGTGGTTTTTCATAAGGTGTGTGAACCTCTGACCTGACAGCGAGATGGGCCGACTTCAACGAATCTTTGCTGCTGTATCGGGGGGGAGGCGGGCATCTGCAAAGTTGAAATCTGTGCAGCCCGGACAGAATTCATGCAAGATATATCACACTACAGCATCATCACAGTTCAGATTTTCGCCATCACGGTTGTTTATCACATGCCGTGCCACCCAAGAAGTTATGTTTCCTGCCATGTGAGTGGGGCTTGACATTTATGCTTTACTTTTCGTTCCATGTTTTAGATTCAATCACGATGTGCAAATTATATCCCCATCAAACTGCATGCAATTTACTGTGGCTCAGCAGCACTCGGTGGTGCTGGACTCTGTCCTAAAGTTTAATACTTCTGACGGAAAAGCATCCATTTGCAGTAACCCTAAAAATGTTTATACATAACCTTAAATATTATTCTTGAAATACTTAAAGTATCGAGCACTAAACTGATCCAGATCTGCAAGCGTCTGTCTTTGCTGCTGCACTGCTGTGATCTGAAACTTAGAACGTCTAACAACTGCAGAAGGCTGCTTCTGGGGGTTTTAAATATTTTCTATTTCGAGTGAATGTAAACTGCACGGATGACACGATCGATTAAATCTCGCCACGGAAACAGGTACTGTCTGTGATAGTCGGTGTGTTTGCAGGATCTGAATGGCCCTTCCCTAAGGATACTGTAACATGCGCTGCAACTCAAGAGGCATGTTCTTGTTTTAGACAGCAAATATTTACAAAGCACCGCGCCAAGGAAAATGTTTCGCTGTACGAAAATAAGGTCGGTGGCAAAGACTTGTGGAAATGCTGTTGTGCCTCTCGGGGAGGGGGAGTGGTGTTATAATTTATGTTTGACATATTAGTAGTAGTATTTGAAACAAAAAGGGCTCAGACTCAATTGCTAGAATATGACAGTATGCTTAGTTTTTACACAGTAGTGTTAATTGATTTGTTGACTGTGTGTTTAGGTCTTTTTTTGAGATACAGTGATACATTTGTTTATTGTGGACTTTGGCTTTGATCTAAATTTTTCATGACTGTTGCTTAAGCATGGTATTTAAATGCTATTTTATATGTTTTTTTAAAAACACCCAAATTTTAATGTGCTGTCTATTTTTAATATAGTATTTAAAAGCAGACTGTTAAATAAAAAAAACACTTATTCTAATTTGTTTCTAAAATGTGTATCTGTGTGTATAGAGAGTGATTTTCTCCTGCCAAACCAGGAGCAGTATGGATACATTACAATCGACACATACATTATTAGCAGGGCCTGAATTATATATTATTTTTCTTAAATCACAAGTAGCATGAACAACCCACAGAACCCAGTGTCATTGGATCATTGGAGCTTCTTTGTATCATTTCTATTAAGAAACACCCCCAATAATCTTCACTCACAACAAGAGTATTTTCCATAGTAGCTGGACGTAGTATCTCTTAATATGTTTATTGCTTCTTTTTGTTTCTTTGTAGGTTTAATGAATGAATGTGGTGAGCCACATAAATAAAAGTTGACTGTTCTCCAGTGTGTATTGGCACAGGTAACAATGCCTAGGTAGAATATTAAAAGAAACTGTCACATAAAAGCAAAATTACCTACATGAATGGCTATCATCTCATAAATTATAAGCATTTGATAGGTTTATTCTAACGGCTAATTAAAGGGAGAACGTTTCAACTGGCAAAAACAACTCCTAAGACAGAAAGACAAAAGGCTGAGGAGCTGCTCGACTCTTTGCTGCTTAGTCACACATGCCTGCTGGCAAATGAAAGAATGATTAAGATACTGTTAACACTTTCAACCTGACTGAACTGCCAGCTTCATTCCACACATTCCTCTGCTTCTCCTCTAACACCCCGTCTGCGTTTTTGTGATGTGTTGTAACAAACACCTGTGATCAGGGATCAAAAGACAAACCGTGCTGAGATGTGCGAGGGTGTGGGAATCGGTGTGTGTGTGTGTGTGTGTGGGGAGCGTGTGATGATTCACTGTTAATTGTCGAGACCTGCCTGCTCTGCGCTACAGGTTGGCAGGCCGTTCTTGGCAGGGTGATAGTATGTGTGTGTCTCCTGTTAGAAGACATCTCTTTTACAGAAAAGACAGGTGGCCATGATCTATGGCCTCTTACGGGAATCGCCCCCCTGACTGCTGCTTCAGTGAGAGCCAATGAAAAAGCTTGGATGCATACATGCACAAACACGGCTATTACGGTAATAACGCGGTGACATAACTACTGTTTGTGACACAGCAACGTGCAAGGAGTGAGAAAGAACAAATTCAGGCTGCACCGAGACGACTCTTCAGAAACGCTCCTCGGTAAATAAGCAGAGCGTCACACCACCTCCGCTTTCCCTTCACACACATGCGCTCGTCCAGCTTTTTCCTCTCTTCCCCAATTCTTTCTGTTGCAGACAAACACACGCGCGTACACACCCAGTCTCACACCACCACCAGCCAGCCAGCCATTCACTCCTCACTCACACCCTCAAATCTTACCAAGCTGAGCTCTCCCTGCTCAGAGGCAGACAGGAGCAGCACGGCAGCCTGCTAAAGGAGTTGAGGGAAGGAGCAGCAGTGTCAGGGAGAGAGAGAGTTTGAGGAGAGAGAGTGAGGAGGGAGGGGGATGAAAGAGTGAAGGGAGACCAACCCAAGAGAGAGCACTGCTCCCCATATGCTGAGGAGGCATGGGCGGTTGAACAAGCTGCCCCCACTGAAGCCTCCTGACTCATGGGAGCGTCAGACCCCGATCCCCAGAGAGCCTGGAAATGCTGCCGAACCACGCGCAAGAGAGGAGGGGAGCCAGAGAGTAGAGGAAAAAAAAGTCCAAGGAGAGGAGAGGGAAGAAAGCCACAACGGTAGGCTGTCCCAACTCAACTGCTGTGCCGTGATGACGTCAGAGGGCATGTGACCCAGGCTCTCCAGTGACGGCACATGGAGGGCAGGAAAGAGACGAGTTTTAAAGCTGGTGCCTTTTGGGTTGTGTGAGGGCTCTGCTCGCCTCCCAAACAACCACAGAACCACAGACGTGCGGCTCGGGGTTGGTGTTTGAGGGCAACCTGGAGTGTAAATGGTTAATCGTCGCGGGCCAGCACCAGTCACAAGGACGGCGCTAAGCGAGTAAGTACGTTCCAACCACACTCGCCAAGCAAGCAAGTCCGACACCATCTGATCTATCCGCAAAGGCGATATTTGTCTCTGCAATTTTTTTTTTCCTCTATAAAACCAGACCTGGTTGTTACTTGTGGTCATCCAAATAGTTGATACGTAAAAGCATGTCTTGTGGATGGCTTTTCCATTTTTTTTTCTTCATGACATGCTGCGTGCTCTTGGTTTAGGACGTGTCAAGGGTCAAGGAAACCACAGAAGAACAAAAGTGGGGCTTGCTGCAACCAGAGGCAGCTATGGCATCTAACAGCCTTTTCAGCACAGTGACACCATGTCAGCAAAACTTCTTCTGGGGTGAGTACCACTTTCCTGCTCCCTGTTGTGTCTGGATTGGGTTGGGGGGCTCGGGTCACAGGAAGGACTTGGGGTCAGGTGGTGAGGCTTGGGTGGTGGAATTAATGGGGTTCGAGGAAAGCGGGCGAAGATGTTGGAACTGGTCTGATGTTTTGGGTCCAGACGAGTGGAGGGGATCAGCTGAGGTCATGGAGGACCCCGCTGTCAAGGTCCAAGCTTTTGTGGCGGACAAAACACCCAACTATCATCAAGGCTTTTTCTCTTTTTTCTTTGTGCACCCAAAAAAAAAACAACAAGAAAAGAAAATCTGCCCATAGAGATTCCAGTATTTATTCTATGTGATGTTTATAAATATTTTCCAAAGAGGGAGATGATATGTTTGTGCAACATACCCTTAGATTTACAAAGCGATGCCATTGCGGAACCAAAAACAAAGGCACGGGTGATATTTTTGACAGACGTAAACAGACGCTGCACAAGGGAGTTTACAGTGGAGCATTGGAACAAGATGTGGGGGGATTACTGGGCTGTGTGTGTTGGGCGCCTGTGCTTGCGCATAGAGAAGAAGTATTGATTAGTTTGCCAAGAAAGATCTGTAATCGCTTCCTGAAATTGTTTAGTTGCGCTGCTGTCGTTAATTAATCGGTGTCGATTTCTGCAGGCTCCAGGGAGCATTTACTCGACAGACATAAATCCAGATTGAACACGAAGTTGATCCATGCTGACTTCCTTTCTATGAATTCGGTGCTTAAGTCTGTAATGATTAATGTAAACGTATCACAGTGATTGTGTTTGACTTTATTCACTTCTACACAAACGGATAAAAAGATGAAATGTCTTTCGTGTGTGTAAGAAGCTCTTAATTTGCACTTTTACAACCAAAGAAATAATTACGTTATTCTTAATGTGATGATCTAATATCTAATAATATATATTCTTAATATCATATCTTCCAAATAAATACAAGATTGTGCCTCCTTCCTGAAGTGGATCTATATGGAAGTAGAAGCAAAACAAATCCAAAAACCTGTGAACGGTAGCAGTGACAACCTAATGATTTTCAACTACCTGTGAAGGCCAGCTTGCGTTCTCCAGGCTGCAGCCTGTGTTTTGGGTTTGCTCTATTGTACTGTGACAGCTTCTTTACACAGTCTAATTCAATCAGCAAAATAAATGGTTTACAAGATGAATTTTCAAATTTAAACAAACATTTTCCTTCCCTTGCGACACAAGAAATAGACAGGCTCAGCTTAATAGACGACCTCCTCCTCTCCCCCCCCCCCCCCAACCCGCCGCCCTCCTGCCTCCCGCTCCGGTCCATAGCCTCCCGCTCGTCTTGTCCAAATCAAATGTTTAAAAGATGTTTTTAAGAAGTCGCTCGGTGGTCAGACACAGCTGTTCTTCTGGGCTCCTGCTCCGCACAGAAGCAGGGTGGCTCCTAATACACTCTGAAAGCTGGGAGAGAGTGAGCGTCTTCTACCAATCACCACCACCTATTACCATGTTAACCTCCTGACCTTTCGCCGTGTCTCGGGGGGGGAGGGCGGTGGAGGGGGTCGGAGCGCAGGAGAAGGAGAGGAGAGGAGCAGCAGTGCAGGAAATTGAAAGCACGCCGTGGGAGAGGCAGACGGTGAAGAGAGAAGAGCAGATGTGTGCAGATGCTCAGGTAGAGAAGACACCCCATAAGGATGATAATCCCTGATCAGTTCTCAGACATCAAGGTTTGCTGATTGATGCCGTGCCACGCCTCATTGACTTTGCCCCTGTTTATGAACATCTGGGTAGTAAATCTGTCAGTGCAACCACAAAAAGCCCCCCTGACGGCACGGTGTGATTTTGCAAGACCACCAGTTTTTTCTGTTGTATTTATAATTCTGAATAAATAAATGTAGTGTACTGTGCTGCATCTGAACTGGCAAAAAATTAGGAATGGCACCCTGGATATTTTTTTGCTTTAGCCAAACAAAAAAAGGAAGGGGAAAAAGTAACGTTGAACTCATTTGACTTGCATAAGAACGTAAAACGTGGATTTTGTGGCATAAATATTTACATCTGTAAGCATCCTTATCAGTTCCTGTGAACTTAAAATGCATGAAGTGGATATAAAGAGAGCTGGAGCGTTGACTTTTGTTGATTTTACATATTTTCTTCAAGTCCCCCCGCTCCCGTGTTTCTCCTGGATCATTTTGCCCAGCGTCAGCCGGTTTGCCGAGAGCACAAAATACTGTTTTTGTAGTTAGAAAGCCACATTACTCCATCCGTCTGTATATTTGTGTTCATTAAGGACATTTTTAATTTAGAGTCGAGCCTACATTCCCGTGCAGCGATAAATTGAGCTGACTTGAGGGAACGGGCAAATATTCCAAATTAAAGTAGAGGGGGCTCATTAAAATTTGTCTTGGCATTTACATGAGGCAATTTTAATTTAATTGCTTTGAATACATTTTTTTTATAACTCCTCATACTGGCAGATCAGATGGAGAGGGCAGAATAATCTTCAACATGTGTGGCACCCACTCAGCCACCGTGCCTCTCCGGGGAACATTTAAGTGCCTCTTTTCTCTATTACAAACTTAATTACATATAGACAATTAAGTCATGGGAGCAATTATCGTTCGGCAAAGCCGTGCAGTCGCAGTCGAGAGGGGGGGGAAAAGGAGTGCTTACACACAGACGGACCCGAATCAACAACATCAAAAGAAAGAAAGCGGGGACGATGTGAGTAAATATCTGAAAACTCCAGGCGGAAAACTTTCCCCCCCGAAGAAAATCTCGGATAATTTGCAGGGAAACCGTATATATGTATTTGAGAAAGGGAGCTTCTGTTGCATAAGTGTTGCCTTAGATCTAACCACAGGCCTGCTTCTTGGAGACGTCTTAAAAGTGAACCAGACATCCCACCGCACCACCACCACCACCTCCCACCCGTTCGCCTCACCCCTCCCACCCCCTCATCCACCCGTGGAGAGACGTGAAGCCCACTCATCAATAGGTAATTTGAAAATGCCGGGGGATGGAGTGGGGGGAGGACGATGTGAGGGCTTCACTGGCTGCTACTGTGCAGCGGAGACTCTTCCCTTAACTCCAGGCTCAAAGGAACTCTATTTAGCATCGCTTAATTGTACCTCTGAGGCAAACATGCTATTTAATCCCAGCAGGGTCATATTGATGGAGTAAAATAGCGCTGTTTGTGTTTGCGAGCTGCGCCAGCTATTAGAACTTATTAGTGCTGATGGTTTACATTAGCCTACATGATTCCTCGGGGTAATCAGGGAGTGTTAATGTGATCGGGGTTTAATCAAAGATAGATTAATTGGTGTGTAATTCTCTCAAATGTACTGTGAATGTGAGGCTGATTGTGCCCAAAAATAGACTTTAGGCTGTTATTAAAGTCTAAATGAAAGCGTCGTGGGAATAACGTAAGCTGTGATTTTTACGGTCTGAAAATCGAGTGTGATGTGAAAGTTGTGGAGAGTTTTCTGTCATTTTAAAAAATAATAAAGGGTTGATATACTTTACTAAAGGGGAACGAACGTTGAGAAAGCCTCTGCTGCTTTCTGAAATTATAAATGCGGTGTCTTTGCTGTGAATCGCTGTGCTTTGTGGTCTCGATGTGGTACAATGTCTGCTTCACTACTTTCAAAATAAAGCAGTGAAATGAGGGAGATTACTCTCATCTCTAATATGCAGACTGCAACAACAAATGTAGAACTCAGTGTAAATACTCACAGTGCACTGTATATTATCTCTTGTTCTGTCCTAATATTCAGTCGCTCTGGGGCTAATTACACTATTATGATAAGGTAACCTGCCAGCTGAGTGCTTATCGTTCTGCCTATTCAAAGCATTGACATTAGACTCAAAAACAATCTCCTTAAAGGGCCAATAAACATTTGAACGCTTGCTTAAAAAAAGTGCTAACGCCTCGCTTGCTATAAATCAGTGCAAATGTTCAATATGCCGTTGGTGTTTTGGCGAGATGAGAGCCAAATTGGTGCGTATTTTTGGATAGCGTTGCAAACTCATTCTGCACATAGCTATGATTTTTAAATGCACCATAATTACTGGGTAGCTTAATGCCATTGCGTTAACCAGTGAAGCTTTTAAAGCGTCGCTGTGCTATTTTCACACTTAACAAGATCCTGCAGCCACTCATCCATTTCAATAGCATCAAGCTGGGTGAATTACCGTTATCCGATATAAGCCCTCAGAGAGGAAGTAACTACCTAACACTTTGAAAATTTGGTCTATCTTGGAACGGCTTCACCCTAATGAAACATAATACCAGTATTATAAAGCAGTCTGCTCTTTCTTTTCACATCCTCCATTTTTTTTCTTCTTGGCATTTATGTTTTATTTTAGTTGTTTAAGTCAGAAGATGACTTAAAGCGGAGCTGATATGGCAAACCACAGGAAAGGCTTGAATAGCAGCGTTTCCCCCGTTGCCCCCCTTTCAAATAGGCCGAGGCGGCCTTGCTTCCACACTCCCGTGTTTCTATAACGGGGAAATATGGAGTGTTGAGCCTCCTGGATGTTTGGGTTCAGCGTGTAACGATGTGAGTGAGAGCGTGGCCACAGCATCTACACAAGGCCTTACCTGTTCTTCCCCGTGCCGGAGAAAAGGGCAGGTTTTTTGGCTTGTTAGTTTAATCTTAAAGGAATGCGGTATCCCCTCCGACTCAGGCCAGACTCCTAAATATATAACCTTACTTTCCAGCACTAATGCACTGAAGCAATTCTGATTATTTAGTTGGTGTAACCTCTAACGCGTAGGAGTGTCAACACAGACAGTCGGGATTGTGCTCAGTTTTTGAGGAGAAGGTGAAGAAGATGAGCAAAGGAGCATCAAAGAGGGCTGAGCTGACATCAGTGGAGCACCTTGTTACAACGTGTCCAGACATCAGTATCAGCGCTGACTTTCTCTCAAGTATTTTCCTTTTATCACATAGCACTCTTATAAAAAACATTTAGGGACAAATTTGGTAACTTAAACAGACGTTTGGCATGTAGCAAAGTCGCTGAATAATGGCAGGTGGGTTTTGTAGTTTCTATTGTGCGTGCACATTAAAGGTGCGTGTGTGACAGGAGGATCTGTCTGCTTGATTAATGCTCTCGCTCAAACTGGCACCTGGAACCAATCCCCCCCTTCTGCCGCCCCCATGTGCACCGTGTGTGTGCATTCCACACAGTGGGACTTTAGAGGGACTGAGGGTGGGCGTTGAGCTGGAGGCGCAGATGGGACCGGGGGACTTGGAGCGGAAGAAAAGAAAGGTGTGCAGAGGAGGGAACAATAGACGGACGTGCATTGGAGGGTATAAGGGTGTCATTAATAGTGCACAGGCCCCATCTCCTAATTTGCTCAAATTACCTGCCCACACAGTGGGCCCCCTCTGCCAGTGCTGAGGTGTGAATACAACAGATCAAATACACCTGAAAATCAGAGAGCCCACCCACTCAGCGACGCCCACGCGAGGCTTTTAAGGTGGCCTGACAACTCTCGGTGCCTGTGCGTGGAAGAGAAGGGTCAAATGTTTACTCTTTCATGTTTCAGAAGGGAGTAAAAAGTGAGAAAATTAGAGAGAAAGAAGAAGACATTCGGAGGAAGAAAAAGAGTAAATGAGACTGGGATATGATACAAAAGGAAGGATCAGTTTGCACTCAAGAGGCAAGTACAAAATTGACTCGTACAAACCACCTCCCATATGGCACTGTGGGGGCGGCTATTTACCCTCATTTACCTTCCTCGCCTCCCTTCATCCCTTCCTCCTTCTGCTTCTCCTTAAGTCGTCCCTTTATCCTTCCCCTCCCACCCACGCTTTCAGGAAAAGGTTGATGACAAACGTGATGGGCGGCGATGCTTTGGTCACCACAGTAATCAGAGTCACCAGCACCGTACCACCTGTGGCACACACAAGCTGGCATGGAGACTTATTCAGATGTGTGCAGAGACACTGAAATTAAATATCCCCCCGAGACACAAAAGGAGGCCCGGAGAGTGTGTGTAGGTGTGTGCAGTGGGCTGCAAGCCTTTGAACTTCGAGTAGTGTGTGTAGCTGATATTGACAAGTCCCCGGGGGGAGACGAGGGAAGCTAGAAAAAGGTAGCTCTCATTTGTAAAGTGGCCTCCAGAGAGAAAGAGAGGAAAAAAAATACTCCTCAGCTCCCCCACCCCCACTGCTAGGATTTATTAGGAGTGTAGTATAGATAATATACTTAGCCTAAGGCAACCTATGAAGTACCTGTTCACTTCCTGTTAATCTGCGTGCACGTTGGAAGCTATTTGCTCGTCACACATCGCTTTGAAACTGATGACTGGTCGCTCGTGGACATTGCAGGCGGCAGTTGCCTAGGTGACCGTTTAATGTATATGTATATGTTATTCAATGGTATTCTTCACTTTTACTGGTAGTCACCTGGAAGTTGAGAAAAGTTTAGCTTGGGTCCTGCCCACCTTCCAGCACCTGTGGGGGGTTTTTCGCCCAAAGTCGCTTCACGTTCGATTCTTTGGTCGCCGCATCGCAACCGACTGCTTTCAGTACTCATGGAGCGTCAGCGCCATTATGCAGAAACTGACCGTAGTTAGAGGGCGCTCGCGAGAGTGTCCTCAACTGACTAGAACAAATGAAGCCAAAATATATATACACCTGCTTTTAAACCAAAAAGCTCCAATTGGATTAAAGTTTTTATAAATACATTTACATTTAAAGTCAGTTTAATGCCTGATTAAGACGTTACAATACTGAATTTTGCCAATATTTTTTTTCCGCATTCTGCTAATATATGCTGATTACCAAGTTAAAACCCACGGGTTCCACCTCCGTTAAACGAACCAGTTTTCAAAGAGTTTCCACAGCGTTTAGTTACATCAGTACACGAACTTGCACAAGGAGCAGCGAGCGTGGCGTTCGAAATCGATGTTACCAGGTGGCTGTTGCTAGAAACTCACTGGCGTCGCTTGTTTTGTGCATGAGATCGAGATTGCAAATTGTTTAATTTTTGTTCTGGTTACAAGTGACAAAAATTTTTTTCCACAATTACCAGTTTTCCCCTTGGAACAGCGATGACCTGTGTAGAAGTACGCGGTGTGTATATATTTGATTTATAAATAATTAAATGATTTAAAGGTCCAAACCAAAATCATGTATAATTACTACATTTCAGCTGGGCATTCAGCAATTCACAGAGTTTGTAAGTTGTATTTAGAAGTAAGAGATAAGAGAAATAAATTAAGTCTCAGATCCAAGTCTCTGTCTAATGATATTTATTACTAAGTGCAAGATCTCATAATCATATATCATAAGTGTATGATCACTTATTACATTTTAATCTTTGTCTCATAAATGCTAAAAATGATAAAGTGGAACTACTCAGGTTTTCTGTCTTATAGTTTCTCAGACTTTCTAAAGTCTGCGTGACTCTTGCTTGTGGGAAAAAAAGCAAAGGTGGGAAAGTTTCGAACAATTTCTGCTGGAACAGCAGTGCAGAAATCCCCTACGTTACATTTCAGGTTGTTTCAAAGGACTTTCCTGTGACATCTTTTTGAGAACATAGCTGCTGTGTTTACGTTGATCCCTGAGCTGTTCCAGTTTACACACATTCAATCCGATCACGGCGCTCCGACAAGCAGCGGCGTCTGATCAAAGTCTATATACATACATGGTGTCTGATCCTCACCGGAGCAGGCTCGAATCCTGTCACTCACCCAGACAGCTGCTCCCTTACAGTCGTCTGTAGTTCATTTTGTTGTCGCAGTTAAAAGTTTTCCTTCAGCTGTTGCTCTGTTCAGCCCGTTTGGTGTCTTTCCCCAAAGGAAACAGACCAATAACAGGCCTTTTCCACTTCACTTCTCCTGATGCTGAACGAGCAAAGGAGGATCCCAGAGGAGCTGGAATATTTTATTAGAGTGATATTTTGAAAGTTGCTCTCCTCGGTGTTTCTTCCTCTCTCATGATGAAATTTTAGGATGCTGCAACAACTCAGTGTGTGTGTGTGTGTGTGTGTGTGTGTGTGTGTGTGTGTGTGTGTGTGTGTGTGTGTGTGTGTGTGTGTGTGTGTGTGTGTGTGCATGCGTGTGAAAGAAAACAGCTCACACAGGGAGCAAAGACAATTCAAAGTTACAGCTAAATGACAGGCTGGGAGCTCTGGTCTTTTGAATTGCATTGTTTTCTTTTTATTCCTGCTTTGGAGGAGGGTTGGTGGGGGTGAAAAAAGCCCAAATGGGACACAAAGCGAGCAGTTTAGTCTCAGGAGAATTACCCTCAGCACAAACAAAAATAGCAGTCATTTTTTGCTGACAAACCCTTTTTAATGCAAGGGTGCTTTTTTAGCAAAGTTTGGCTCTTTTTTTGTTTTCTTATTTATGACAAAGCTGCCATTTCAGAATAGAAGGAGTAGTGAATGTATATTCTTGCATTGATTTACTGTAGCTTTAAGATGCACGAGGAAGAAAGGACAGGGAGGGTTGTTGAAAGTTCTTCAGCTTAGTCGGGGCCCTGGTTCTTTGAAAAATAAGCACAGTGGGAATTTTGAGGAAACTGATCATTCACATAGCATTTATAACGCTCACACACGACCTGTTCACGGACCTATTCTTGTCACTTTCACATGAATTCTTCATTACGCACAGAATTACACCTCCACACTTTTTTTATGCACACACCACCAGACAGATACGCCCTTTTCCTGCAGGACCCTGCAGATGCAGCAGAAACAGTAGAGTTGGTCTCTCTGGTAAACAAACAGTGAGAGGCTGCTGGGAGTCTTCACTGGGCCTCCAAATTATAGTCTGGTTAACCAGAGTCTCCGAGCCAGCCCGTTTACTGCTACACACATGCACGCATAAGGTACACACACATGCACATGAGCACATGTGCACATGACCTATGCACACTAAAGGCATTATAGAAGCACACTTTAAAGCCCATATACAATCAGGTTCTAATGGGAGCTTGTCTGTGCTACAGTTGAGCTAAGGGTAAAAGGTTTTATAGACATAAGAGAGGCTGAAAGGGAAGCACACCCTAAGGGCTCATAATAAATATTACCCAATCATCAGGCTCACAGTGTGAGGCTATTACTGATGAAAAAGAATCCCTTGCAATGTAAACACAGGCTTAATGTTTACAGCTTCTAACCCTGTGTATCACTTTTATGATTCTAAGGTTTTCTTTCCTTCTGCAAGTTGGTTTGTGTAACCTGAAGTATGCTTCGAGGAGCCTTATGATAAGGCCCTGTGTTTTGTAGATATTCGATGTGAATGTATACGTTTGCCTTCTTAGTAGGAGCAGTGCAAAAACAGGGTTTCATTTGTGATAGGCTTCCATAAAACGTATCTGAGTGAGAGGAGCTTCTTTAATTGCCTGTAAATGAGTTCTGCAACTACTGGGGACAGTTTTAAGCCTCTTGAGGATGCAAGAGTGTATCAGGGTGATCTATGGTGCCATAAAATCCGGTTCAAATATTTAAGCTGATCAGTTCTCTCAAAATTATTCGCCGTAAATCTCGTGTTTCCAGAGTGACAACGTATTCCGAGCGGACAATTTAATTGTCAGTTTGAAACCACATCCCAGCAGCCCCGTTGCCAGAGAGAGATTTTTTTTATAAGTGTGTGACGTTCACATTCTCAGCTTTGCCATAATGCAACACCGCAGAATAGATTGTGTTTGAAGGACAGTGTTTCACAATGTGATTGATGCTCCC
This sequence comes from Copadichromis virginalis, assembly GCF_057382275.1. NCBI lineage: Eukaryota > Metazoa > Chordata > Actinopteri > Cichliformes > Cichlidae > Copadichromis > Copadichromis virginalis. Next base: position 3,577,896 of record NC_140632.1, on the reverse strand, counting down.
TGTGGGACCCAGCAGTTGATGAGACTCTGTTTAGGACTCGAGTTAGGCGCTATAAGGCTGGCGTCATCAGAGTCTCAGCTTGGGGAAGAGAAGTCCTCGTCCTGGAATAACAGGCAACGTTTCTGAGTGTATGTGGAAAATACAGGGTCACAGGTCGAATAATCAGACAATAGTCGTTTATCTTCTGGTAAATTTCCCTTTGCTTTGATGATGCTTTCTTTCGCTGAACCCTTTTTTCCGAAGATGACTGGAATTGATTTTGTCTAAGGACATCTCAGGCTGGAAGCTATGAAAGTGAACTCCATCCACCCGGCTCTTTTTCTCCGCACCCCCACCTCTCTGTGACTCATTTCTGACCAGTAGCCTAATAGTCTCGGTGTAATTATAGGCTAAGGTTTTAGGCAAAAGCCAATCTCTGAGTGAGCTGCATCAGCCGTGACAGATTCAACTTAACTCTTTAAGTCATTTAGCAACATCTCATCCTACACGTCAAAAGCCAAGGCGTCCCGGGGCCATTTTGACATCTGAATGGTTTGGAATTTAAACTGGTGTGTACTGCTCCAGGTTGTGGAGTTCAGACTCAGTGTTTTGGAGCTGCTCCGAGCTGGACTGCGATCAGGAAGAGATCAGGAAAAAAAAGCGAGATCCAAACACTCTCGACGCACACCGACTGCAGTGGCTTGCTCGCGCTGCCTGCCCATTACTGTTGTTTTCATTTTCTCTTTATCTGATTGGCTATTGTCTCGGCACTGGACATATTCACTTGACTGACATTTTGATGTCGATTATCTCCCAAAAAGGAGGAAGCGAATTGATGCCAGAACTTCGTCCTAAGCTTTTCTACACGAGCTTTAAAAGTCCATCCATGACAGCCAAGCAAAATAAACGGTATATTTAATACAAATTCTAAAGCTCCCAAACAAGAAATGTATATGGGACATATCTAGGCGTGGGCTTACTCGATCTATGGCTAGATGTTTATGTCTGTGTGCAATTGAGCATCCATGACAGAATTTTCCCCCCTCCATCTGGACCTCTTCTACACCCCCGTACCTCAATTTGGACCCAGTTCCCTTGGACATTCCTCCACCCCACCTCTGTGTATATACATACATGCATACATCCTCCTGTCTCCTTCCTTTTCCTCCCCTGTTTCCAGCCACTGCCTTTCCATCCTTACCTTCCTCTACACTCAGCTGAAAGGGTGGAAATGGGCAAGTGATAGCCAATACCCCCCCTGCGAGTGCTAGTCTGGGCTGCAGGCTGTTTGCCTCTTGCCATGAAGTCACTCTATCTATCTCGCCTGTGCGTCCATACCTCACATAAATCATCCTCAATCGTGCTACACGGACGGGGAGAACAGAGAGAAATCTCCCCCTGTAAATCTGGTATTAGTTTTACCTCGCATAATGAACACAGGGCTAAACGGCCTGGATACATGAGAACAGCATGTCTTGCAGATGTACTATAAATATTTTGATACTAGCCGGCTAGTTTGCAGAGGGGAAGTAGACCAGTGAAATACACAGAGGAAGGGAAAAGTGTAAAGTGGAATGTTGGCCTAGCCCGAGTGTCTGTATTGTCTTTAGCACCTACAGAAGGTCCCGGTCCAAGAAAAACGCTCTTTACAGGGTTCCTGTTCCCAGCAGTGGTCCAGTACCACTCCTGGATACGCTGCGTTGCCTTCAAGCCAATCTGTCAAACTGGTCTCCAAGGAGAGGGGCTCATTGTTTGATTAATAGCAGGATCAGACCTGATTGAGTGATAGACTGTTTAAAGGGGAAACCAGCACAGCTTTAAGGACATTCTGGGACCAAGTCTGGGAAAAGCTGCTCCAGCTAGAGTTTGATTGGTGAAACGGCTGAATTAAAGTGAAAGACTAATAATAGCATAGCTAATGATACACAAGCTGCATGGCGAGGGGTTGCCCAGATATGCTTGATGGCTTTGAGAGTGTTCTTTTGCAAGCAATGTAAAGACAAACTGTGAAATGCCTACAAACACTTGCATGTAAAAGTGGAAAAACTGAAGTACCCCTTTTTGGCATGTTTTTGGCTTCAGCCACAGGCACTGTCACCCTACCCCATCAAAGAGCCAAACACCCACCCACACACACGCACATACAGAAAACCTACAAATACACTCTTCCACATGCACGGTTTAAGCGAAGTGACAGCAGGTGGTGTGTGACACGTCAACATCTGAAGGTTCCCTGGCAGACGCAGAAAGAGTTCTCAGCTCTGCGCCCCACTCAGATCTATCATTGGGACTCTTTAATGGCAGCCTTCGTCACATATTGCTGCTTTATTTTCTCCTCTCCATCTTCCAGCCCACAGAAGTTCCTTTTTTGTTCCTATTTTTAAGTACAAGTGATCTCAATTAGGGACCTCCGTGAAGGCAGTAGGCGGCAGACAGTCAGAGCAATAAGAGCAGAGAGGAAATTGTCTTTATACCCCTCCCACCCTCCCTCCCTCTTTACCCTCCTGCCACAAGCAGCGAGCAGCCGCCCCCTCCGTGTCTCCATCTCTTTCCACGCTGCTCCGTGCCATTTCAAAAACTGAGCAAAAATATCAGACAACTTTCTGTACCCCTCAGCGAAGCGCATGTATACATATGTAAGACTTCGAGGGCGCAGTCGCCGGTCCGGCTTTCTCAGAGTTTAATGTATTTTGGGTTTGCTCTCTGTGAAGGCAGTTGCATAGAGACACGCACAAACACACACTCACACACCACAGAACGTGCTGTCCTCGTCCTAACAGTTTACAGTGATGTCACGGCCTCGATCACAAACAGTCATTAAGGGCTTAGCTATGATCTGGGATCAGCGCTGGGATGTGAGTCGCTGAGGTTGTGTCGATGAGGTCACAAGGAACAAAGTTTCTGTCCGTCGTCATCCTCCTCTGCTGGCTAACTAACCGGCCCACTAGTTTAGTTGGTTCTGCAGCTACATGCCTGTTCTCCGGGTCGGTTTGGTCGATTGGATCGTGTGCTGGATCTCTGGCTGCTTTGTTGCAGAGCCTGGTGGGCTCTCTGATTGGCTTGCTGGCAGGCCATTTGGCTGGTGGCCTGCCAAACATGGAAACATCCCGTTAGAGCTGAAAAAGCCTGGGCCTCGTCACTGCGCTCCTCTAGAAGGCTATAATTAAGTGTCTTGAAAAATGCAGCACTGTGAAATGGAGTCTTAATCCCGAGTCTTAAGTGGCTGTGCTTTTCCTCTTGGATGAGAGTACAGTATATGCTTATGAAGAAGCGAAAGAGTGAGGCTATATGACCGTAATGTTACAAATTATTTTTCTAAGAAAGCTAAAAGTGAGCGTATTTTCATAGTTGGTTGTTTCCTGCTTAAACTGGAAAGTTTACACACATTTCTAGCTGAAACACTGAGCCCTGTGTCTTGTCATCTTCCTTAATGAGGTGTTGTTCACAGCGAGGATACGCGCGCCTCGTAAGTACGTGTCTGAATGCGTCCCTTTGAATGTCAAACAGCGAGGGAGATGTGAAGGTCACAGACGCGCCGGGAGAAGCTTTTGCGCAGTTCGTTTGCTGACAACATTATAGGCGGTGGATGTGTGCACATATTAGCGGTTCACACACTCTTTGTCATTCCAAGTGGGAACGAGAACAGAAACTTTTATTACTCGCTTGATATCTCGACAGGAAAATTAGTCAAGAGAATGTCAGCTAAGTTTGATTTTTATTGAAAACAAATAATTGAAACTGAGCTGCCGAAATACAATATTACCATAAATCATAAAACGCACATCCTGCTCGATGTGCTATACTGTGGTTCCTCACTGTTAGTGACTTCTCCTACTGTGCAGTGACTCCAAGCCAGTGTAACACAGTAGATGAATAATACCAGAGCTGAGAGAGACGATCCAGCTGTGCACCAGGCAAGCAGCAGAACCACTGAAAAGCTAAACGGCTTTATGCTAGATTCATTACTACATCATATGAAATCAGTTTATGCTGAGGAGGATCAGCGGAGTATCCTTAAAAGGCCAATTCTGCCCGAAACCTTCCAGCATTCGCATTTAATCAAAAGTTGTCGGGTTCCTAAAATGTTATTTTGGTAGGCATGGTATGTTCTTTTTTTATTGAACGGATTATTCTGGCACATTAACGCCATCTTTCCGTCACATCTCTGGAACATCAAACGTTTTGAACTTGTGCAGATTTTGCCCAATACCTCTGAATGACAGAGAGCCAGACGGTAAAAAGCCCTCGCGCTGTATGAGTGTGGACCGTATCCTGTAGGGAGCTGGAAGACAGATGCTGGATGTGCAGCGGAGAAGCAAAGCGGAGTCAGATGGGACAAACACTCTTTGATGAGCTGAGCTTGTCAGAGTTTAAAGCACGGCTAGGTAGGGAGGGGGGGGGCTGTTTGGGGCCCTGGGGTTGGGCCGGGAAAATTACGTTGCCTCTGATGGGACAATAACAGAGTGCAGCAAATCTAAATTTAGGCATGATTAGTTTGACTTAGAAAAGTTGGTGAGTTTGTGTAATGTTCTCATTAAAGGGTCTGTTATTCATAGAACGTGCACATTGACAGTTCCACTTCAAATTTAAGTCAGGATTTAAAGTAATAAGGCTGATTTGGCTGATGGCATGAAATTGGCCCTCCTCCTTTAAATTTCCTAAACTAGATTCCACTACAACATTAAGGGTGTTTTCCACATTACTCTACATTTACTCAACGATAAAAAAGCGATATTATCAGAGCTGAAACTTAACTCTGTTGGGATAACCGGCTCCATGGTTCCTGCAAGTCCATGTTTATCACTATTACAGATTTAATTACTACTATTCACATTTATCCATCCATGAATTGTTAGATGATCTTTGAGAATGTTGGACAATGTGAACCATATTTCTGGTGTTTGGGGCACACAGAAGGGAAGCGTAACTCAATCACTCGCCCCCCCCTCCTCCGTCCACATGACGAGGTGCCAGATGCGTGTCAGTGCTTTCCGACATTATATATATATATTCCTCCCACATCCTCACACTCACACACAACTTAATAGACATGTATATGTGCACACATACTTGCTTGTGAAACTTAAGAACTTGACTTATTTCAAGCGCTCGGGCTGTAGTGTACGGTGAATTACATTATTTCTCTTACAACACTGCAATCTTTAGCAAAGTATATAAAACTGCATCTAACTTTACAACATAAAAACAAGCTACAAAGGCTCTGACTGGATCCAAATAACCCAACAGCTGTGCCTCCCACTTGTCCCATTTATTTTGAAACAGGCCTGGAGTATCAAAGCTCTTTGTCTTAAAGACTCATTGCAATAAAAGCCTGTTTGGGAGCAATGGAAATGGAACACAGAGTGGCAGTACACATGCTGATGTGTGATGTGGCATCCAGAAAAGTCTCATTGGGAGACCGATGGGTAATCAGGGCTGAGGGTGGGGTGGGTGATGAGTGCCGGCTGAGATATAGAGGCTCACAGAGGGTAAATGATGCCCTCTACAGTAGACACAAGAGGGACAAGCTAAGTAGGCCCTCTCACTGTTTTCAGTGCAGCAGGCATAAAGAGTATGTCAGCCATAAAAGTTAAAGTGTGATTTTTATTTATTTTAATTTATTTGTTCTGTTTTGTTATGATGTAAGGATGTATGTAGCACTTTTTGTTTTGTTTTTAAAAAAAAATAAGGCTTTTAAAAAATGCATGATTTTTATGTCATGAGTTGCAGATCTACTATTTTTGTTGTGTTAAATATTCTTGAGAATTATTTTCATTCATTTTCTGAGTTTCAAAAAACACCAGCTGCGAAAATAAAAACCGCAAGTGCCGAAAAATCAACTGAAGGTTTCAGCATTTCTAAAGCTGAAAAGTGGCTCCTGTGAGAGTTCCTCTGTTGTAAATTACCGGGTTATCTTTAAGGATGCATACATGTGTAAGCAGTGTTTTGCTGTTGGCTGACATTGAGCTGGTTTTTACAATTTGATACACTGTTGGCTAAATTTACAGCCGTTCGGCGTTTTTGTGTCTCACACATTCTGCAATTAAATAAGAAAACGGGTTAAATAATGTAGTGTTGTAGTAAAGTACAATAAGTGTGTCAAAGTAGGAAATAAAAGCTGCGTCAAATGGACTACTCGGTATGTGATCTCGTTTTGAAATATGCAAATACATTTTAAGTTGTGCGTAATTACGCAAGGAGTCTCATTTTGGTGCTGCTTATATAGATAGATCGTTTATTTTCGGTCTATGTGTAATAAAACGACCGTGTAATAGATTTAACAAGTTGTATGAGGCACAGAAACTGTTGAAGTTGGATTTTCCATAAATGCCTTTCCCAAACGCGCAGTCGGTTCACAGGGCGGCCACGTGGATGGATAAACATAAATTAAAGCCCCTGTAAAGTAGAATACCTGTACACCTGCACAACAGCTCTCCCCTGTGACCGAGTGAAACTCTACCCCTGCGCCTCTACCTGACTCACCGCTCTCCGGTGACTCACTCACTCCTATACCTTATGGAGTGTAACTCGCTTCTCGCCGCGGCTCGGCTCTCTCTGAACGCGTCTGTGAGCCGTTTACGGTCAGGACACGGCGGTAACACTACACGGTCTGATGGACTGATGTGCGCGTTGCTGACTGAAAATGAGCACCTCCGCTGTTAGGAGCGCGCTGATGGTCCAGGGGAGCGGTAACATGTCGGTACGTACGGTATAGGCTGTGAGCAAACTTTGAAATGTAGGTAAGAGACAGGCGTGAAACGCAGCTCCACGTGTCTTTCATGAAGTTATGGCCATTTACAGGGAGATCTGTCCGGCAGTCTATATAGGCGTGATAGATTATGGCGGAGGGAATGCATCTGACTCCAGACACCACGTGTTGGAGTCGCATCAGCGCAATAATTGCTGGGCGCTCGAGCTATATAAACCACAAAAAGCCTGAGCACGGGAAACCCCGGCCTCCAAACACTAACCGCATTTACGGCTACAAAACCGGGATTCGTTTTTCCGCCTCCTTCATCTCACCGGCGATAGTTTTTTTTCTCTTCAAACGTCTTTAAACCTTTTTTTTAACCCTACACAAAATCAGCGGCACGGCCGGAAGACTTAACAGAAAAATATGTTGAATTTGCAGGCGTCGCGGGATTGTAAATAACCCTGTAAAGTATTGTTAAAGCTTATCCCTTTGACTTTGAAAGGTTTTTTTGTGTGTACATAGCCTGCGGACTTTCAGAAAGCCTTTCAGTTTGGCACAAAGACTTCAATGACGCACCTGGAGCTGCGCTTTGACTTTTCACTAAAGGGAGACAGACAAAAAACTTTTCGTTTTTTGAGCATCTGGGTCTGCTGTTCCATTTTAGACGTGCTTTTTTTGTAATTGTATAGCCTATTACGAGCTCGGACATTTATTTGATGTTATTTATATCCGCACATGAGCAACTACGCCAGCGTTATGGCACATGGACTCTTCCACCGAGGAGTTTGAAAAAGAAAGAAAGAAAAAAAAGAACTTGTCATTTAAAGCATCATCAACTTTTTTAAGGGTTGTTTTTCTTGCTGGAGAAGTCTATTTTATGTCGTTTGAAGGCGACCACTAAAGTTTGTAGTGGAGAGGGTTTTGAAACGCGGTGTGCGCTCACTCGAGTCCCATTTTCCATTGGCAGGCGCGCTGAGGTTCAGCGAGCAGCGGCGCACGCTCCTGAGTTTCTCCCTGTGTGAGAGAGAGAAAGAAAGAGAGCAGCCGGAGAGCCTTTGGTGCCTTTTCTGATAATCCACGCTGTTGTGATGCGAATTCCCGTAGATCCCAGCGCCAGTCGGAGGTTCAGTCCGCCGTCCAGTAGCCTCCAGCCGGTCCCAGGAAAGATGAACGATGTGAGCTCTCCAGCCGGGCAGCCGGACGCAGCGGCGGCGGTGCCAAGACTGCGCCCCCACGAAAACCGCAGTATGGCCGAGATCATCGCGGACCACCCGGCCGAGCTAGTGAGGACCGACAGCCCCAACTTTCTCTGCTCGGTCCTGCCCTCCCACTGGCGGTGCAACAAGACTCTACCCGTCGCTTTTAAGGTGAGTCCCGACTCAGCGCTGCGCTGCTGAACGAATAAAGCGACTTTTGATGGCTATCATGGCTCACTGCTAGAAAAAAAACTACCAAATGAAGCCCAAAGCTGATTTTGAACAACAATAAACGCGTCATCTTTCTCTGAAGACATTTTAACAACGTTAGATGACGAGAAGTTCAGATTTTTAAAAACCTTCTCTCACTCGATTATTTACCTCTTTATCTCTTAAGCTTTTTCTTTGAGTTTCCAAGCCTTAATGGCTATTAATGTAAACATGCAGAATCCGGAAGTTATTACTGTGACGTTAAAAATAAATTATAGTCAGGAAATGCATAAAAAAATAATATTATTGAAGTTTAAGGGCATTAGTCTGACGGTTTTAATTGTAGGAAAATGAGTCAGCGTCTGGAAGAAAGGAGCCACATGTGCATATTGTTTTCATCTTGCGTTTAAAATAAATCATTATAATATTTATTTCCGAGAATCAGAAAATGTTGTGAATTAGTTTAATACAATATACAAGCCTTTTAAAGCAACTTCCCATCCAGTGAAATAAGCAACAAAGACTTCATTGTATTGGATATTTCTCTTTTTGACAATTTGCATCAAATGTGAAAATTATTTAATAAACATTACAGCATGTTGTCTACATTTAGTTAGTCTGTACATTTTCATTTTCCTCAAGCTTTTAATACTCCGAATCAGAAAAATATATTTCTAATGCTCCAAAGAATAATGCTTTTGTGTATTTGGCCTATTTTTGTTCCTTTTTTTCTCTTTGTTTTTGGCTTGCATGATATTGCAAAGAAAAGCCTCTGTTAATTACTTGACAGGTATTATTTAAACGGCAGATCAAAGACACTCTCAAGTGGAAATTTGTAGCTACAGCCAAATCAAATGTGACACTTTTTAAATATAAGTGTTATTTAACCGTTCTTATAACTACAGCTCTGTAATTATTCCACTTCTGTGGCCTTACTTATCCTCTTTCATCTGCATCCAAGAATCTAAATGATAACACAAGGCCTTGGCGCTTTTGTTTTGAAAGACTGCATTTTACATGATTCAACTGAGGACATTCATCATGATATCAGGCTGCTTCGAGGCATTAAAATTAAATCCATTTATCAACCTAATTTGTAGGAGGATGGCAGGATGTAAAATGATGAGTCTAGACAAGCTTTGAATAGTCAAAACTGAGAAGACGATAATGTTTTTGTTTTCCCACAGCTTCTGATATTTAAAGTAAAATCTTTCCCCCCACAGGAGCAGTGGAATATAATGTAGCTTACGTCAGATTGAAATTTTGAAAGGAGAACTTTTGTGCTTCTAACAGGTGGTAGCCCTGGGAGATATACCTGATGGGACCGTTGTCACCGTAATGGCGGGCAACGATGAGAACTACTCCGCTGAGCTGCGGAACGCCTCAGGTGTGATGAAGAACCAAGTAGCACGTTTCAATGACCTCCGTTTTGTGGGCCGCAGCGGCAGAGGTGAGGCCTGGAACTTTCTCTGTGCTCCTTTCACTACAACACAGTAGTAGCTATTAGGTTCAGTGGTGTGGATTAGTGGCCACATTCACTACGTGGCAACCACATAATGATCTCTCTGACTCCAGACTCAAATCCCACCACCCATCTCGCAGAGCCCGAGTGGTGAAGCGTGTTGCTCCCCCCTTTCTTTCCCTTGAAACGATACTTCTCGATATGTTTTTCTATCCTTTAATCCAGACGAGTTGCTTTTTCGTACTTGTGATTTTTAGATTGAGAAACAAACTGTGCAAAGATAGAAATGCGCAGCTCTCCAGTGTCAGCCACATTAAAAAGCGAGAATCTGATAACAAGAAATACTTATCAAACTCACAGGCTTTTTTTTTTTTCTTCCTTTTCACCTGATATGACCCAGCTCAGTTCAGGCTCATAAACATGTTGGGTGGTGCTGCAGCTCTACGGCTGATCACTCTCTGCGCATATCTTCACGCTGTCAGGCAGAGAAGCGCGCCTATTAAGTCCAATGGCATTCTTCAAATGTTTGGCATCACGAAAGTGACTATTTGCATCATTTACTGTCATGTCGGTAAATCATGTACGTTTGGGTCTCCTGATGTGCTCTTGCACTCGCCGTGCTTTCTGTAACTATTTTATTTTTTGTACAAATCTCACAGAAAAAAAGTCGCCTGTCGTAAGTTGATGGTGATAAGTGCTGTCAGCAGCTCCACCAGCAACTTTTCCTCCCGGTTTCCTTCTCTGTTGTAGCTGTCAAAAAGGGGAGGAAGCAGAGCAGTCAGGAGGGCCGAGGAGTGACAGAGTTTTAAGAGGAGACAACGAGGCATTTGGGTTTGACCTGTTGCCACAGAGACCTTGCGTGCATCCCTTTGCTGTAACAAAGAATCTAGTAACAGGAAGTGACATAGGAGCCAGGGGAGATCAGACTACGAGGTGTCTGAAATGAATACCCTGCAATGACAGATAAGTACAAGCGAAGTGAACTGATAGGATGTTAGATAGCTGAAAGTCATGCACGGGAGAATAAGAGAGAGAGAACAAAGATGCACAAGGATTGATGGTTACAGGGCTGACGTGGTGCCTCTGTATGATGATAGCACAGATGCACAGGACGGCTAGTTCAGAGGTCTCAGATATCGCTGATAACATCATTAAAATTAATAGCGTCATAGCGTACAACCTTACCTTGACAGGAAGCACGAACAGGATCACAATTAAGAGATGACAGCAGCTTTAACAGCAGTGAAGCAGGAACACAATGCACAAGATGCCCCACTGTATCATAGATCATCAGTATGTGTCACTTTATTTATATGTAACAATATATCAACAAAGTCAAAGGTCCGTACCAGTATTTTGGTGATGTACCGGTGCATCCTTAGTATCCACTGTGTTGAGCTAGTGATATCATTTGTTTATCCTTACTGTCAGCTAATAATTTCAACTCTTAACCCTAGCTAGCATTACTTTATGTGTTCCAGTTATTTAGAAATTCCTTTTAGTTGCTATTTTCTACAGTTTATCCATGAATTGTGGTCAATTTTTATGTTGAAACTGTTCACAACCACTTAAGTCATTAATTGATTGCAATCATAGAGCTAATCTTTCCAAATACCACACCTGATATCGTTGAAGTAACCCTCTGGGGTTCTTGGTCGGGAACACCCACATGCACCTTGAAACGGGTATGAGGGACGCCTGTTGCATCTCCTCTGTCTGACTGCTATCTGATCTTTGAAAAGCATGTTTACACTTAGCTGGGGCTCAGAATGGAAGAGGGGATGGCACACACAGGTGTATGGATGAATAGACAGGGGCTCGGATGAGTTGCTACCCCCGCTTCCTGTTTCCAACGTGTAGCCATGGTTACTCATTGCGTCTGCATACCTCAGATATTACTGTTCCTGCTGACTTGGCTGTTGGACTCTGATTCATAGCATTCCTCATCCATGCACATAGGGACGCATACACTTGCACAGACAAACACTCAACCCCAAGGCAGCAACTGCTGGGGATTATCGAGAAAGGAAGTGACTATTAAAATGCCTCTCGCCCACTCACAAAGCATTAGAAATTCTGGATAACACGATACTGGCTCCTGCAGTCAGTCTTCCATTTAGACTCTGCCAAAGGACCTAAATAGACCCTCTCAAACAGCCAATGTTGTCTGTTGTTAATCCTCTCGAAGTCGTTTCTTCCCCAGTTTGTATTGGCTATTATGTGATCACAACCACACTTGTGACTTGGGGATGTTGTAGAGATGAATACTAGCCATTGTCTCAATTGTCATTTGATGTTGCTTGATGTCACTACAGGCAAGAGCTTCACTCTGACAATCACAGTATTCACCAACCCGCCACAAGTGGCCACTTACCACCGAGCCATAAAGGTCACCGTGGACGGACCTCGTGAGCCCAGGAGTGAGTACCAATGCACGCACAAGCAGTACAGTATGAAAATAAGTGCACACACACAAGGAAGCATCCTAAGTCTTCTTTCAATTTGCCAATTTGCAAGCTTTCAAATATGGGATTCTACTTTTTCATTAGAATAAGTAGAATCCCATCATGTTATGTGGGATCAGATTCTAGCTCATATATGTGATGATGATAATATCAGGGAGCTAACTGTGGAAAATACTTCTCAACTTTTACATAGTTCTTCACCTATTCTTGATATGCAAACTCAGTGGAGTGCCCTTTAACTGAGCTATGTGTCCAGCCAGCAAACAGAGTCGAACGTCCGGCTTAAATGATGACACTAATAAAACGAGGAAATTAACAAAAAAGAAAAGGTTTACAGGAAAAGGTTCTAAATTGTGTTAATTAGCAATCACTTAAAGACTTCTCACAAAGCAGTCTAGCCTCCCATGTGACACTTTGAGAGACAGAAGAGAAATAAAATGTGAGGCAACGTATTCCTCAGAGGGTACGCGGGGTAGCAGAGTGCTAGCATCAGCTCATTTTAATGGGCCATATAAAAACAACTGAGGAGGGAAAAAAAAACTTTACTATAGCCAACAGTGCCAACTGGTCTGGCATGCAGCTGTTTCCACAACCCTCCTCCCTATTCATAAAAAAAAAAGCATATTCTCATCTCATGGCGTCTCAATGAACAATATCACATCGCAAACAACTCACCCCGCCTGTCCTGTCACATATGGCACCAGGACACACAGAGACACAGAGGAGCCAGGAGACACTAGGATTAGTACCACCATCAGTCTCTCGTTGTAGGAAACCTGCCTGTGGTGCCAAAAAATGCCTCACACACTCGACATTCAGCGCTCATCAACATGCGCCCTGAAACAAAGGCATATGCTTGTCCTCAAACGCACATGTACTCACGCTCACGCCCACTTTTCCCCACCATCCGTTCTCGCTCTCGAGCCATCTTGTTTGATCAAAAGCATTTCCTGTGCATCTGCTGTCCCACCCCCCCAGATGACTTTCAAACAAGTCCTGTTATTTGGTGGCGAGCAGATGGGAGTCGGAAGTGAATTTGTTTAGAAAAGCTCGGTGCGGCCTCAGCAGAGCTGCCGTCTTAGATTTGTGTCCAGAAGCCTGAACACACGAGAAGCGAGTCTTTAAGCTAGAGACCTGATCAGGTGAGGGTACACTGGCACAAGACTTCACTCTCACAGGCATTGTTTTTTCTTCTATTTAGCCTGAGTAAAAAAACATAAAGCTAGAGTTTGCATGTTCCAACTTCAGTCTCAGGACAGTAATTTAAGCAATAAAGACTATGTCATCATGCATAACCCCTGAACTTCTTTCCTTTGCTGCTAAGTGGTCAGAATTACAGTGGTGGTGTAATTTACCCAGAAACTACAGCCAGAACACGTCTCCCTCTCAGGGGTCATTAAGTCGAGGTCGGAGGGTGGCAAAACACACATGTGCCCTCTCCACAGAGCCTCCCCCTCCTCCAGGTTTTCAGCGCAGAGACTCTGAGCTGAGAGCAGTGACTGTCTCCAAAACTGTGATTCTATCTGTGAACGCTTCATTGAGACGCTGGGAGGGGGTATGGGGGGGCTTTGTTGGCCATTACGGCTCTATTTTGTGTTAAACGAGTGGATAATTAGGAGGCCTGTGGTATAGCCAGGCCCCACCAGGGAGGGTTGCACTCAGAGATGGAACAGTAGGCTATCTTAAAGTTGACATACACTAGCCCTTTGTGGCCCTCCTCTTTGAAAACACTGTGGGGCATTTTTTGTTTGTTTGTTTTCCTCCTGGAAAATAAGTTGACAATAGCAGAAGATTTCAGCCGGTTCCTGACATAAAAGTTCAAATGTCCAAATATTCTTTATGCTTCTGTTAACTTTTTTTCTAACCGTATAATTGCTTGCCTGGTTGTGGGTGTCTCATTCAGGAAGTAGATTTTGTGTTAACTTGTTTGATGCTCCTTATGGTAGCCATATGAGTGTTCCTGAGGGATGTCATTTTCCCAGCGCTCCCTTGTCTAATATCAGTAGGACCACCCCTGTGACTCAGTAAGGCACACATCTCTGAACTGTGGACCCGAGCCTTAGTTAATTAATTGCGTGGTCGGTGACGAAAATCAGCGAGGCCCAAGTATAAAGATCTGTGGTATAAAGGTTTACAGTGTGCGTGTGTGTGTGTGTGTGTGTGTGTGTGTGTGTGTGTGTGTGTGTGTGTATGGTAAGTGGTTAGTCAGGTCCCTCTGGCCACTGTGTCATTAGCGGGAGGCTAACTTGGTTTTTGTGGCTCGTATTGTGCTTAATCGCTTGACAGCTCTTGGTTAACCTGTGGTTTGCCACCGCACAGACGACTCATCGACTGTGTGTATACATGCGCCCGTGTGTGCTCTCACATGCAGATGTGCGTATCCGTTTGCTCACGTGCGTTTCTCGCAGCGCCTGTGTCTGCTGGTGTGCCCCCACATGACATGGTTTGCAGAATGTGTGTTATTGGTGTCATTAGTCTAGTGTAGCCACAGTGCTGATTTGGAGCAGAGCTAATAGGTCTCATTAAATGTCATTTTGAGCTAATAGACAGGGAGTGGTTGTTTAAACCAATATGCTTTTATAGGTGGTTCTGTCTCCTTTCAGCTGCTCCTGACGGTGGCTGTGGCCAGCTGAGACAAACTTCCTGAGTGATAATAGCCGAGCCGTATTAACGCAATATACAAGCCTTTCTGTCCAAACCCACTATTCTCATTATAGTTAATTGATGACAGACAAGCACAGAGGGTGACAAAAACCATTGTGGCATTACACATACTGTGTCTTGCTGTGGCGTAACACGGTGGTTATTTCTCATAACTTGGTGTGTGTGCGCGAATGTTGTGTGTCAGCAGTGGAGGTTAGCGGTCAGGCCCGTCTCTGCACTATGGGGTTTGAAGCCGTATGGTCTCGGGGGTTCTGGGCATGGGGACGGGGTCGTGTTTTGGTTCAGGTTTGGTCAGGGTGTTAACAAGTCTGGTGAAGAAGCCATGGTACTTACAAGCCTGCAGACAATATTAGTGGTTCAGGAGACCTGTCTGTCTGCCAAGCCAAACTCGTGCAACACACACACACTCTCACACACACTTAGATGCACAATACTTCCATATGGAGTTATGCTTCTCTATGTACTTGATGATAATAACTTAACTTGCAGCTACTTGGTGCTTTGCAGAGTAAAACTGAAGACAAGAGTGTGTGCGTATTTTCAATAATATTATGAAATAAATGATTTTAAAAAACATTTTTACAAATATATATATATATATATATACCCCCAAAACAGGAAAATCAACGCTGGCTTTCCTAACCAGGAATTCCAAAGCTGGGGAGTCCTCACGGCAAAAGTTCCATCATTGTTTTCACAAATCTGGATTAGGAATATCCAGAATAAAAAGCTGCTTACTCTAATATATATAATTTGATTATTTCTCTTGGACAAGATAATCTTCATTAAAACCTCGTACGTTTCAGTTTAGCTGGAAAAAGATGACTCAGGACTTTGGCATTAGGAGTGGTGCATGATTGATAGGGAAACAAAAACATGTCACTTAATTTGCAGTGTTACTACTTGGTGAGATTTTGTTGTGGAGCTTATTAAATTAATGAGTTTAAACTGAATGAGTGATACTTAATTTACAGTAAAGAACACGGAGAAAATAACAGCCAACAAAAGAGTTGCTATTTTGTAATAAAATGAACTGACACTTTATTAAAACTGAAAATAAAGCGATCGCAGACACACTCTGACACAGATTTGCTGCTCTTTCATTTTTAGTGGTTTCTTTTCTTTATCACCTTATTGTGATTCCTGTGGGCAGCTTGTGTCAATATTGCTGTGTTGTGAGCTTCTCTGTGATTGGTTCTTGTCTGGCACACTCTCAGCTGGGTTAATACGCAAAATGTAGTGCCTACTGTTGGATATAATGATACAAAAAAATGCCTCCAAACATTTATATATTACACACCTACAAATGCCATTGCAGGGGCTTGTACAGTAAGTGCTAAAGTGCCATTTGCATTAAACCGTTAAATTCAAATGATGTCAGACAGATACCATTTAATATCCTTGAATTATGTTCAGGAATGAAGCCCTCTACGTGTCTGGATTATTGTACCCTTTCAGTTACTGCCTTAAGCAGTAACTGAAGCAGTGTTCTTTTGTTCATCATCCAAGTAATTAAAGAGGATTTCAGAAGATTCACCTATCGGCTACAGCCACACTTGAAACAGCTTTTACAATGGTAGCTGAACAAATAAAAGTCATCCAAACATCAGGAGGGAAAAAAAGGCAATGAAATGAACGATGAACAGAGTAGGAAGGTGGGGAACAGGGCAGAGGGAAAAAAGAAAAGAAATACTTCAGGCTTTTCTAGAGGCGGCCAGTCACTTGAATGTCTTATGAAGTCCCTTGAAGACGTGCCAAGGCGTCTAAAGAACAAAATAATCCAGTGGGAGGGAGAGACAAAGAAGACAACAGAAGAATGGAGAGCGAGAAAGGGAGGCAGAAGTGAATCATAAGGAGATATAAAGATAACGAGACAGAGTCTGGGTTTGTTTGGCCCCGAGATGCGACAAAAACATCTCAGATGGATTTGTTCTCCCCTGTTCTGAATCAAAAGACGTTAATGCGAGCAGAGAGGTGCAGAAGGAGCCTGTCTGAAAGCCACACATGAGCTAAACTCTGTGTGTGTGTGTGTGTGTGCGTTTGGTGGGTGGCGTGTGTGTGCGCGCTGGTGCTCTTTAAACTTTGTACAGTATTGTACAAATGTGTATAAAGTGTGTTTGCATTCAATAAATGTATCGCCTTTGGGAATTTTGTGTGTGCGCGTGTGTGTGTGTGCCCTTCCCTTGCCTGGCTAGCTTCCTCCGGGCTGGAACGCATGGACCACACAGACGGCTGGCAGCGCTCCACGACAGCCTGGCTCCCCCTTTCCCTCTTTCTCCTTCACTCCTTTGCTCGCTGCCTCGTCTCCTACACCTCCTCTCTCCTCTCTTTTTTCACCTCATCATCGTTTCCCTCTTTTCCCCCCTTCAGTTCTGTTTTTATTCTCTGCTCTCTTCTTTTTCTCTTCTCCCCACCTCGTCTCCCTTTATACCAGACCCCCATGGTAGACGTGCGTTTGGCTGTCACCCACTAAGCCACGCTTTGCCAGCTTCAGATTGCAACGTGAAATAATTCATTGTTTCTGACCACTCACAAAAACAACATGGCCACTGTGAAAGCTCCAAATAAAAAAGTGAAATATGGAACCAGCGTATTCATTCATCCAGTTTACTGTTCCACCGTGAGATGACTGACACACACAAACACAGACGGGCTGATTCAACCCAGGCTCCATGAGTATTGGGGGAGAGGTGGGGGGTCTGAATCAGCCCCAGTGATACATTCATCCAGGCTCTCCTGGTGATCATAAACCAGACTGAAGGGCTTAGAGGGCACGATGTGACACCAAATATATAAATTATTCCATTTATTCAGGATTTTCTGTTGCTCTGCATTTTCCTCAGATTTTACTTAGTCAGGCTTGAGGTAGGAGAATTTCCCACTGATGTTTCTGTGGTGACACTTGAAACTTGATAAGTTCGAGGAGGAGGAGGAGCTTTAAATGAACAGATCAGCGTTCTAAAAATACACTTCTTGATAGGCAATGACAGTCGATTCCAGCCTCGGGCGTAGGCTATAGCCAGGAGTAATGATGGTAATCTGGGATCAGTTCAAAATGTCCAGTCCATTGAAATTGCATGCCTCTTTGCTTATCAATTACTTCAAACGGTGCTAGCAAGTTTTTCAGACAGCTGTGCATTACGCAATAATATCAGCTCATTGCAGACTCACACCTGACTCACTTGTAGACTCTTATTTTCCAACTATTCTCAGTGTTTCCAACAGATTTAAGCTGGGAGGATGGGAGGATCCTCCCCCCTCTGGTCTATATGACCCTGCCGCTGCTAGGGAAAGAATTTTATCCAGATATGATTGTTGAAGGATGACCCAGGTCAGTTCAGTTTCTACTTTTCATAAAGCCAGAAACCACCACTGTTTCCAGAGTGAAAACTACAATTATCTAAACAAAAGAGAAGTGAACTTGATTCAGAGAGTCCGGTGACTCGCAGAAACATCCTTGAAATACTCCTACTACGTGTCAAATATTTGCCTGATTGCTGACATCTGAATTCCCTACAAAGGTGTGTCCTGCAGCTTCTTCTTTTGACTTGTTGAATTGTACTGGAGCTGCTGTCTGCGACAGTTATGTTAAGCGCACAATTTGATGGCTTTGGTGTAGCGGTTGTGGCCTACTAACTATTCAGCAGGGGTCCTAACCTGGCCGTCATTCATTGCATCATTCACAGGTTAGAACCTGAAGCTCTAGTCAAGTCATTTTCACATTTTTATTAACTCTCAAATCCAAAAGTTCATAACAGTAATCTGTTACAGTATTCTTGTTAATGCTGTGGTAATATGTCTAAGCTCTGAACTTGTTTGGCTAAGGTTTATAATTATTCTGCAAACATTACAGTGAAAGCAATAACTCAATAACCAGCCTGCTCTAACAGGCTTTAAAGTATATAGGACCACAATGGTTACTAGATTGTTTTTATGGGGGGGAAAACAATAACATCTCCCACACTTATTTTTTTTTACAGATTACACCATGGAATTAGATTTAGTTAAGATTCTTTGCTGTAAAATGTTTTAATTTATGGGGGGGAAAACACCAGGTCCCCTGTTTAGACTGCAGCTACTGTAGGTAGTCTTTGTTCTGCTTTGCTGCGTCGGTGAGTTTACCATTGCAGCAGAGCAGATCTGCTGGTTCTGTTTAGATTGGGCCTCCTGTCATCCTGTCAGACGGAGCCACCCACATCTGAGGATGCGATGAAGAGTAGCTGAATCATATCGAGGGCTGTCATAATAGCAACCCGGCCATAACGCCAGCCAGATATGAGAAGAGCTGGGGTGCGCTAATTAGCAGAGACTGAACTGGCACATCAATAAAATCTGTCTCTAGCTTGGAGACATTATCTAAGATAAGCATAAAGACCTGTGACTGTCACCACCTCCTGCATGCACTAATTATTATATTATATCTTGTTTTTTAATCCGTACAAAATTCGTTAACACTGCACGCAGCCTAGCTTAGCTTAGCTTAGCCTAGCATAGCTGTTTCACCAGTGTCCTGTGTTTGATAAGCTTTGTTGTCTGCCTGTAATTTCATGTGTACATACATTTGCTATAAAAATTCATAAAAAAGGCACAAAATTCTTCAAACATTTCTAATATTTTAACTATTGAAGCTCCTGAAGCTTTTTTAAAAGGACATTGATACACCACACGATGCAAAATCCCTACACAAACCACTATCCGGCTAAAAGAAATGTATACGGTATTTGAGGGATATTCCCAGCCAGGACATAACAGCCAACCATTAGTCAAAGATCTCTGTGCTCAGGCTCAGATTCAATCTAATGCTGCCATTAATTATGGAAGACTTATATTGTGTTTGCCTACTTGCTCTTACTAACTGTTATCAGATCAGCAGGGGTGAGCTGGATCCAGACTTATTTCTCTGGAACGGCTGAAATAATACTATCCTAGGATCAGCGTGCAACCGTGCGAGTTGAGATACTATCTATAGAGGTGTTATCTAATCATTCTAAATCTTAGTTTGTGCGTGTGACTAAGTGTGTAGTGGCTGAGTGCAAACACGCATGATTGCGCATGCAGTAGGAGTGTGTATCCATACATCCTTTTGTTTTTTCTGCGTTTCTGGTGTTTCCGTGTGTGTGCGAGTTGTTCACATCTGGTCTGAATCTGTCCATGTTTCCGGGCGCTGGCTGGGCAGGGAAGTGGCAGGCGCTATCGAAAATCTCCGCTGTTTTCACAGGGATGATGGGAATCTCAGGGACTTTCCCTACGGCAGTGAAATCATCCGCCTTTCCCGCTCCTTTAAATACCCCCGGCTCATTCCTCCGCCCTGCTAGGGTTCCGATAAAACAGCTGAGACATCTTGTGTTTGGCAACAGTTGTCCTCTAAAAGGTGTAATTAACTCATGAAAAACTGTATTTACTGTCAAGGCCTGCTAAACTAATGGACTTGAGGTCTGGCTGGTTGGAGTGTAAATTGGACCTTAATGTGGTGGTTGACATGCAGCATTCCTATAGGAGGAAAAAATACAAAGGCTTCCTTTAAAACGGAGTGTCATCCATAGATTTGTTGACATTTACGGTGGCTGAGGATGGAAGCTGAATGAAACTGTAACAGAAGTGAAGTTAGCTTGTTGTATGTCGTGTCAGTATAATTTTTATCTTCTTAAACATCTGTCTATATTTTAGGATCGTCGACAAATATGTTGAAATCCTAAAGTCTCCCTAACTGTTTCACCATTCAGCACTCCTCACAGAACCTGCGTCGCCTAACCAGCCCAGAGCTCTTAATTTACTGGTCATCAGGGTCTCTCCCTCGCCGGCGTTGCCTCCCTGCTCGCGCCTGTCCCCCTCTGTCTCCCATCATCCCCCTATGGTCTCCCATTGCTATTTATTCCCATCACTAGGAAACAGGCTGTGCACAAAGCCTGCTCTGTGTCCCGAGGCTTTTTTAGAATAGAAACTGGGTCTGTTGAAAATGGAAACGCTATGATTGACTGGGCGCAGCTTGCACAGAGAGACGAGGAATGCCAGCGAGAGGCACAAATTATCTGCAGGAACGATGGGGAAATATTATTAATGAAATATGGGCTTGAATTATATTATAAAGTCTTCAATAAGCTGAGGTCTTTTAGTAGCCGCTATTATTCTCCTTTCCAGAGCAGCTAGAGGAGACCGATGATGAGATTGTCTATTTATTTTGAGCTGGATGATGCCAGTCCGGTAACGTCATTGTAATAAAAATCATGGTCTGTCTGACTGTCACTGGCTGCCTTCTTTTTTTCTCTGCCGCCATTCTCGAGTCTCAATTTCATTGCACCACTGTTTGGTATTAAAGTTCCAAGCAGTTGTTCCAGAGTAAATTAATTTGTTGTGAGAGAGTCACATGGTTTGTAGCAGCATAACTGAGGCTGAAATAATGCTTTGTTGCAGTAGTGGAAAAATGTTCGACTGTTATGGGCGGCTTCTAAAAGAATTTCTGTCTTAGTTGAATAAATACAAAACGACAAACTTAGATAATCAGCACAAACAGGAAAGATGGATACGACATGCAGCGGAGCCCCTCAGCTGGGATGTCATCGGTACGCATAGTTAGGCTGGAATTTTTCTTTGATCTCTCTAATGATGCCTTAGTGATGATTCTTTTTAAAGCTCTTTTTTGTTCGCCCTCTCCTGTGCACCCACCCGGTGTTATAAGAGTATTGGCAGGCCTTTGTTCCCAGCTCAGGCAGCAGTCAGGTTAGGCAGGATTCTGAAGTAGCGCGCTGTTTCTGCCTGAGCCAGCTGGAGCCCTGCCAAGCACAGCAGGAGTTTCTACTCTGTTTGATATTTACTTTACCGCCTTTACAGGAGAACTAGTGCAAGACCAGACAGACACACCGACACAGGACTGTGTCGGTGTTAAAGAGAACTCTGTGTGTGTGTGTGTGTGTGTGTGTGTGCGTGCGTGCGTGCGTGCGTGCGTGCGTGCGTCCAGGCCTCTCTTTCTACCCCACCTTTACTAAACTATAATCTACACCTGTGGGCCCTGGGCAGGTTTTGCACTGGTTCCCACTACAAGGCCAAACGGACTGCTAAGACAGGCTCAGACATCATCTTGCGTGGATATGTGTTTGTATGTTGGAGGAGTGTAGAGTTACCAGGCTGAGAGAGTGGAATAGAATCGGGGATATAAAGGGTGTAAAATTATTGGTAAAGGAATGCAGGAAGAGAAAATGCATAATATATTTGGCATAGGTTATGACTCCTGTGGGGATAATGGGGCAATGGCGTGAGAGCTTGTGTTTACTAGTGGAAGAAGCCTCAGGTTAAAAATTAACATACATCAGAACATCTCTTTTTATTCCCATGACTTTGTTACTTATCAGGGTCTGGGACACCATTCCCAGATGCGCCTGCACCTCCTCCTCGTTTGGGGTACAAACTGTGTTTATCGGGAAGTGAGCCTCTAAGGTTCAGGAGCAGCAAACAACCTAAGAGTTGAACGTTGCCCAGAACTTTTCTTTCACAGTGATAAAAATATTCTTTGCTGGCAACATCGGAGCACTTACAGTCAGTGTTTAAATGGGTGTTTCGCTACTGCCTGCGTCCCGTCAATATAACAGTGCTTTGTTTTGTTTTTCTGTGTCTGCAGGGCATCGTCAGAAGCTCGAGGATCCTCCCAAAACTGGTCTGTTCTCCGACCGCCTCAGCGAGCTAGAGAGGATGAGGGTGAGGGTCGCGGTTCCGACACAAGCTCCCCGGCCAGCTCTCAACACGGCGGCCAACTCCTTCAACCCACAGGGACAGACGCAGATAACAGGTGAGCCGCCAAGGACAGCTTATACAAACCTCCTGGTGTTGATGGAGAATCCAGGTGCTGGAAGCGTCCAGGAAGTGTGCATGCACAGAATCTCTTAGCATGCTGTTCCGTATCTGATCTTAAACCTCTGCGATTTTATAGTTCCTTGTTATAAGTTTCAAATACAAATATTTTGCTGTTGCCCAAGCTTTGTGTGTGTATGTGTCATCTAGGATACCAAAACCCTCCTTGTGCTGAACATGATATGATCATACTCTGCTGTCATCCTGCAAAATTGAGTTGCCAAAATTCCATATTGTATTTTAAAAACGAGTCTTCTTATTTTCACGTGGGAAGAAATCCTCACACAGACATACATGCTTTGAACTGTGGATGCACACAAGGAAAGGAAGGTTTTAAAGGAGTTAGCGGGCATTTTTATTTTTAAAATTTGACGTTTTTCACATCGCTTCCCTTCCAAGAAAGTATAACCAAGTTGACGCATGGAATAGGCGCGTGTCCAACACGTGCCATGCTTTTTCTGGACAGGTGGGCTGAGTCACAAACCGAGCACCGTTTACTGTATGTAAGGTGAAATATTAAACCCCAATTGGAGCCTCAGACACATCCTGAGCCACAAAACACCAAGCACGGTGCCTCTGAGATCATCTGTCTTTCTCTGCTCCATCACTCTATCAATCTTAGAAGGTAACAAAATCTCTCACGGTTTGGGATGGCTGCTACCCGATCACCCAAATCTCTGGAGGCACGTCACACGTCGTCATTTAGCTCTTAGTTAATCTCTGTCACGGTTTTGTGTTGCGACTCGATGGATCGTTGAGGGCACGGTTTCGCAGCAAAGCAGTGCGGGGGTGACAATTGTACACTGGACTGAAAGTACCACGTGAGCTAACTGCCAAACAGGTGCTGCTTGATTGATAAGATTGTTTGGTTTCTTTGGGTTTTTTGGCATGCCTCCTCACCTTCTGTGATCTGACAAAAACAGTGAAAGAAATCACTTGAAAGTGAACAATCAAATAGTTTAGCTTTGTCATGCACACATAAACACGCGCACACATATACTTTCTGTCTCAATCAGCTTCCATTCTGAGTCCTTGTTGCCGCACAGACACAATGATAAAGTGTTGTGGTTGTCTGCCGGTGTGTTTACACCGTGGCTGAGTGCCAGCGAGGCTCTCTGTGCCTCAGCTGCGAGCACACAGTTTTACAAGGCAAACAGGAAGATCTTCTCTCTAAAAGGTAAACATTAGAAGTCTTATTATTAAAAAATGTTGCATAACATGCCCGAGTGATATTTAACCCTAAACACAGGCGCGGAGAAGCATAGCGACGGATCAAGTCCACAGCTCGTTGTGTTATTGTTGCCAACCTTCCTGCCCCCCCCTTCCAAAAGAAATCTGAATATTTGAACAAGCTTGTGGGCCAGTGGTAATTCTTTCGTTCTTCCTTTCTTTTCCTGTCTTGTGTTTTCTTTATACGTCTTTCTGTAATCTTCCCCCCCTCTTTCCCACTTCCATTTCTGTCCTCTCTCCCTCCGTTTCTCCCCTTCAGACCCTCGTCAGTCCCAGTCCTCTCCTCCCTGGTCGTACGAACAGACGTATCCGTCCTACCTGAGTCCCATGGCGTCCCCCTCGGTCCACTCCACCACCCCCCTCTCCTCCAGCCGAGCCACAGGTCTGCCTGCCATCAGTGACGTGCCTAGACGATTGCCAGGTACTGTCAGGGTCATTTAATCTGCTACAAGTAATTTAGTTTACAACATTTTACAACAAGTTTGCAGCATTTTTCTTACAGCGAGAAAGAGGGGGTAGGGGTGGAGAGACAGGCACACACGCACTTTCACACTGTGAAAAGCAGAAACGTATACAAAGAGGGGAGAAAAAACTATGAGCTACTATTTAAGAGAGAATAATTCAGCAAAGCAAGCTCATTCTCAGGCGAACGTGAGGAATGAGGCCATATTGTCCAACCATCTCTCCAGAGAGCGCTTTGCTTGATGTTTTTCAAACAGTCGAGGGAAAAAAACAACTATTGTTTCCTTTTTTCTTTTTTTCCAAGCTCAGAGCCTTTGATCCCAGAGGAGCATGGGTAATAACAGGCCCAGGGATAATAACAGGCTCGTGACTGACAAATAAAGTGTCTTTACAGCGATGTGCCACTCTCTCAAGGCATTCTGGGTAATTGCATTAGCCAGTCTGTTTGCAGTAACGGCAGCATCTGTGTTCCAATTTGTCCCCGTTTTTCCCCCAATGTAAGAGCTCCTTTAAAATCCCTGCACGCCGCCAGACGAGTTTCTGCCCTGTACACCTGTTTGACTCACTGCCACCAGTTTTTTTCTACACTACTTTTTGTTTCTGTTTCCTTGTGCTAACATACTACACCCTCCTCTGTGTGCATGTGTGTGTGTGTGTGCCCCGAGCGAGGGTGAGTGATTAAGCGATGCAGCCATGTGACTCTGCATTAGAAAGGGTTTAAAATCCCGCCAGCTGCCCTGTCAACTTTGATTAGTTTGGTCGCTCACTTCAGCTTTCATCTAGCGAGCGTTGGTCTTTGTTCTCAAAGCGCGAGCACCAACACGGGGGCAAAAACTCGCCTCCCCACTTTTACCCAGTCGCACACCTCAAGCGCTTAATGCCTCCTAAGCGATGTGACTAAGGCTCTCAGATCTCCAGAGATCATGTTGACACCTCGCCAGGCGGCTGTGTAACCGTATCCAGCCGCAGAACATACCGACGAGCACGAGCAGAAGCTGATATGGATGCTGTATCGGGGTTCCGCCCTCCCTTAAGCGGTCCGGCTCGTGTGTCAAAATGTTACATTTGCTCAGAAGCGATCGCAAAAAAAGTTCATCAGTCAAGTCAAACACCTCATTCGGAAGCAACGCCCCCGAGTTTTGTAACATCCTTCCAAACATTCAGACGTTTACACTCTGGTTTTATTTAGGCTGATAAAGTTCGATCTGGCCCATCATCACAGGGCCTCTTTGAGCACAAAAATAGGTCCTGAAGTTAAAAGCAGGGGTTTTATTGAACAGCGCCGGTCACGTCTGAGATCACACTGCCCCTCTGCAACAGAGAGACAATCGCCTACTATTTCTATTAGAATCAAACGGATCTCGGGGGGGAAAGAGGAAGTTTAAAGGCCTTAATTAGCAGCATATGCTATCTGACGCTGCAGCGACAAACCCGGCTTCGCAATCCCTCCCTGCACATAAACACTGCGCCCACCTCCCCTCCTCTTCCCCACCACCCCCTGTCCTCTCGCAGCAGACATGGTGACACAGAAGACGCCTGGTGATTTATGATAAGAGCGCCATGGCTGGACTAAACCGCTGAGAGGGAGACGGGGAGAGAGGGGAGGGGAGGACCTCCTATTCTCCTTAAACTCTTCGCCCAGCGCAAAGCTCGCCGCAGCCAGTTAGTGGTTTTTTGGGTATTTTTTAAAGGGATGAAGCGAAAAGAGGAACGAAGGGTGAGATGGAGCAGCTCCTTCTCATCCCCCCCTCCCCACACACACACACACTCCTCCCGCGCGCGCTTGCACGGACGCACACTCACACGGATACATACACACACAGGCTGGAGCCGATGGGAGGCGAGGAGAGGAGCCACATCAGAGCTCAGCCCTGCCTCATTATGGATCTCATGGAAACTGTTTCTGCTCAAAGTGTTTCCACATGTGCAGCTCCTGATTCATCCCAACTGCTTCTTTTTTTTATGTGCATACAGTATTCACACACATACAGCTCCCCCCACCACCCCCACACGCACGCACAGATATATTTGCATGCATAAACAGTTGCACAGATGCACATAAACATGCACCAACACACTCACAGGAACATAAATATGCAAAGGTGTAAACATGCTTGCACGCGACTTTGCTGATGTGCGTTTGGTAACTTCATGGAAACCGAATAGCAGCAGCTGGAAAAAAATCTGACTGAAGTTCATCGATATATCATTATTAATATTGATAGATGAAGGCTGCTCCGCAGCCGTGCCCGCAAAATCTATTAGCTTCTTCAGATTGGTTCATAGACAATTCAGTTTACTGCTGTTTAATTTCTCAAGAGACGTATTCGTTAAATTCAATTACTCTACAAGACAAAGTGCTAAATGGTTTAATAGTCCAAACCACATTCAGCGCAATCACAACTGACAAGCTGATGTGTGATTATTTAGGTTCCGTAATAAATCCTTCCTGTCGACGTCATAAAACACCGACGAAATTCACGTGTTTGTGCGTTTTGTGTTTTCACCTTTCAGGTTCCTCTGACCTGAGCCCATTCCCCGGTCAGTTCGAGCGCCAGTTCCCGAGCCTCTCCTCCCTCACAGAGAGCCGTTTCTCCAGCCCTCGGATGCACTACCCGGCAACCTTCACCTACACCCCGCCCGTCACCTCAGCCATGTCGCTGGGCAGCGCCCACTACCACACCTACCTTCCCCCTCCGTACCCGGGCTCCACCCAGAGTCAGAGCGGACCCTTCCAGACCAGCAGCACGCCCTATCTGTACTACGGGACGTCCTCCAACACGTACCAGTTCTCCATGGTTCCCGGCGGGGACCGCTCGCCGTCCCGGATGATCCCGCCTTGCACTAGCGCCTCCACGGGCACATCCCTGGTGAACCCTAACCTGCCCAGCCAGACAGAGGGAGGGGTGGACGGCGACGGAAGCCACAGTAACTCCCCAACTGTACTCAACCCCGGAGGCCGCATGGATGAAGCAGTCTGGAGGCCATATTGAAGAAGGCAGAGAGATAAGAAGTCAACTGATGTCATGGTTTGAAAGCACAAAACCTTTTCTTTCTTTCTTTTTTTAAATAAAAAGGGGATTTTTGAGCTTACATCAGCTGTCTCTACCTTTGGAAATTAAGGTTGAGATTAAAAAAGAGGGAGAGAGCAAGAGAGACCAAACGTGTGTGGACTTGTCCTCCTGGAATGTGTTTAGACCGTGGCGCTACAAAGGGAGTCCGTTTCAAAGCAATAATGAAAAAGACAGTTTTGGTTTACTAGGCCCAAGTGGATGAGACATTATTTCAGTTTTATTCTATTCCACAAAGCTAAAGGGATGCTTCGACGATATTTGTTAAAGACTGCCTCTTTTGTACAGTGTTTGTATTTCTTTAAGGCTTTTTTTGCAGAGCATGTTTTTTTGTGTTGTTTTTTTTTTTGTACTACGACAATATCAAGATGCAAGTTAAGCACTGAGTAGCAAGTAATAAGAGTAACGCATATGTTACTTTAAGTGGTGTGGACAGTAAATTTTGCTTTAAACCGATTAATTTAACTTGTATATTGTGGGTGAAACGATGTAGATTGAGGCGTTTTCTTCGTTTTAACTTATAAAGCCATAAATTATGTATTGTATTTGAAACTTGAGTCAAAGAAAGGTAATCTGAATATTTTTGATGCATCTATATGACTAAGTTAAAATGATTTTTTTTTTTTTTTTTTGATAGGTAATTTAAGAAAGTACGTTTTGTTTTTGTTTTTCTGGTAGCACCCAAAGATTTAAAATCGTGTTGAATATGAAATGTAATTTCCAAAGAGTATTGCAACATTTTTTTTTTTCTGGTGTAACTTTCAGTTTAACTGCTCTACACATCCAGAGCCCCACATCCTTGCGAGGCGTTGACACACATTTGGCTCGGAATTAAACCTTTGGTATTTATTGAGCAATAACTCGTATTGTGCCTCTTGGCAACATACCATTAAAGAGAGTTTCAATGGGGGAAAATAATTATCCGTTTGGGGAAATTCTGCTTGATTTCTTTGCTCTGTCTAGTCTGACATGCACACAGATACTTATCCATTTTCTCTTCCAAATAAGAAATGGTGCATTTAGACACGAATTGACGTCCAGCCCAAAGATGATTGCAGTGGGTACTGTGCCTAATGGCCCACTTTAAAAGAGGCAGGTCAGACTTTAAGGATCACTTATTTTGTGATACATGAACTCCTCAGGACTGGAAGAATCCTTGGTTGATCCCACAGATTTGCTATATCTGCATTTCTTTTTTTTCATACCCAGCCTGGCTGAAAGCACGGTCAAGATTATAGCTCTGACATGCCAAGTCTATTATAGCTTTCATATCCTATGTAAAAGATAGCTTTGAAAAAGTCTGTCTTAGTGTGTGACACACACACACACACAGGTTTGTATTTTTTTTTTCTTGCTTTCTGTCTTTTGGGTTAAAAAGGAAATCGCAGAGAAACAAAAGAGACTCTGGTGATCCTTTCGGCTTTTATTTATTTTCCAATTTTTACTCTGGGTTTACCGAATTGATTTTTACCCTCTTTATTGGCTAATGTCAACAATAAGGGTCTAAATCTAAAATCTCTCTGTGGGCTCGATATGAGGGGAGGTCTGGGTTTAAAAATTACCGTGCGAGATTTTAAAATGTGTTAAAGTTTAAGGGGAAAAAGTGCAAAACAACAACCAAAAAACACAAAACAACAAAGTGGTGATTGGATTCAGCTGCTGGCAGCAAACTGGTAACCAAAAAATATGGGAGACTTGTGTATGTTTGTTTCATAAAGCACTTATTTCTTGTTTTATTTCTAGCAGCACTTGCGGCGGGCTGCCAGCAGGGCTCGTGGTTTTGGTCCTCAGTCGAGATGTAACGCCACTGGAGTCTCACACACACACACAGAATGGATAACACTTGGCCAAACAAGCCATTTATATTGGAGTTTAATCTGATTTCACAAGGCAGTTGGCATTTGTTTAAAATAAAAAAAAGCATTTCTTTTCTTGCTTTCATACAGTATGATACTGAGTGCATGAAGGTAATATAATAACCCAATTTTTAAAAGCTGAGAAAAACATGGCCCTGTCCAAGGATCAGACTTCAAGCTTTTCATTTAAGATTTGCACGCACACTCTGCAGAGGATCTTCTCAACTCACACACACACACACATTTCTCCAGCAGCTTCAGCCCAGCACGAAAAGTACTTTTGCTGTTAGAGCATAACATAAATAAACAAATTCAAAAACCTTTTAGATTGCTGTGATTTTATAGCATTTTCCCAAATACTATGCACATCTGTTGGAATTTATTTAATCTGCTTCACAAATCTTTTAAAAACTGTTTACACCTAAACGCAGCACTGACACCCTAACCTGTCCTCATCTGCTTCTGTTTGGGTTTTTTTGCTGTTCCTCAAAATACAAAGGTTCATTTTTTTTTAATTTTTTTTTTTAATGTTGCGTACAAACTGTCATTAAAAAAAAAAACTTGTATTATTCATTGATCAACATGTATGATATCCAGGAATTGTACCTGCTCTTATGTAAAGTTTACTCGTTATTTCTATTGTTATGCTCCTTCTCATGAACACTTGTCAGGAAACTCAATCTAATGGAGACTGTTAGACTTTGCTGGTACGTTTCATAAAGATCATAATTTTTTTTCGATTGTTTGTTTTGTTTTGTTTTTTAAGGGAAACACAGACCTGACAACAGTGAGTGAAATTGGCATTGTGATTGTACATTTTTGTTTATTTTAAGAATAAAATAGGAATTTTGTAACTTACTTCCCCCCCCCCCCACCCATCAGAATCTTGTTTCTCCACCAAAATCAGTTTTTCTTTCACCTTAATAGTAATAATAATAATGCAGTTTATGTGCAATGGGGACCCCAGAAGACTTCCCTGTGCTTATCTGATTCTGAGATACACACATTTACTTTAGAAACCACTGCTGTTACAAAATTACAGCCGTGTGATGAGGAAACGTGGAGTGAGAAAACATAGCCAGGTAATTGCATTTCCTTATACAGGATCTTTAAGTTAAGATTCAGTTTCCTCTACCTATTTCAAAATAAAAGCCATCACTCTGTCTACTCTTAATCGCCTGTGCACACTTAGCAGTCATTGCTGGTTCGATCTCTCCCTGAAACACGCTGATCTCTGCAGCGTGTTGGTCGTGTCATCTCTTGTCTGCCGCTCCGTCTGCACCAACATTGTCTTTGGACGCGGGCCTGAGGCGGTGTCGAACCTCCGTCCCTAACTGCACGCTCAGCCGGCGCACAACTGACATGGCTGCATTTCAAAGGTGAAGCGAAAACCCCAAGAGATGGAGACAGGGAGAACCAGGGGAAGCTGTTTTATATTATTCCAAGACATAATAGAGCCAATCCAAGCGTGCACGTACACAAGAAACAGAGACGGAGATCTACAGCATCCCCATGTGTTTTTTTTATGATCCAGATTGGGGAACATTCTCGGGATTTCCCTGAATATAGATTGCGTGGAAAAAGCTCCTGCTGGTTTCAGGTTCACATTCTCAGCGTTCTCATCCATGTCTAGCAATTATCATAATGAACTCTGGAGGAGCAGCGGGACCCAGACACCCAGGGAAATTAGCATAATGTCCTCCATGCACGGGAGAGACAGCAGCGCAGAGGCAGACTCGTTTAAAGAGGGGTTGGAATAGAGCTTTTTGTCCCTGTTAAATTTTGGTGGTTGAACATGATGCCAGCGATGATGTGCACTTGATTTTTATACCAGGTTGTAAGTAGTTTTGCAGTAGCACAGCTCAGACTGTATTTTCTTCCTTATATTATGCAATCAACTGACAGGAATACAAACAAGAGTTTATGAGGAGACAAAACCACTCCACTCAAAGGACTGTGCACACACAGATATACACACACACACACACACAACTGACAGCCCAATACAAACTGTTTACGTGACCTCTACAAACGTTTCAGAGGAGCAGCTCAGGCGGGAAGTGATCCTCAAGGGCCTCATACCACTCAGAGCTGTATATATCTTCCTATGTTTCCGTCTCCACTAACAGAGCTGTGGGTTGAGTGTGTTTGTGTGTGTGTGTGTGTGTGTGTGTGTGTGTGTGTGCGTGCATCTTGATTTCTCATTTAGTCCCAAGATAAACTGAGGCTGACGGGCTCTCCAGTGTGGGCTGTAGAACCAGCGTGAAGCCTTTGACCTCCCTGAACCGCTGTTACCTGATGTCATCTGGGCTTCAGTGTTTTGGAGCGACCACCGTCACGTCTCAGAGGATGACCACCTTCTCCGACTTCAGCCCACTCCCACCATAAAATATATAAAAACTGTCAGTAATTTGATGTGATGGTAACTGACACCTCTCCACCGACACCCACCCACTGCTTGATCCTTGAGATTTTCAAACTGTGACAACCATAACTGTGTACTTTGGCGCACTCTAGTGGCTCCTTAATTTAACCATGGGGACCGCAGGGAGGGGGCCCACCTATACAGCGTTCCATATAGCCAAACTAGCACTTATTATGTTAGTGGAACTATTGCACAGCCTCCAAACACCCCACATCTTGCCTCTGTGGAGTCGAGCCTGCACAAGAGCTTTTCCTCCATAAATGAATGCCAGATCTGAAAAGCTGTTCACCCTCACAGAGAGGGGACCGTAAAAGACAACTTGTCTTCTGACCTGTAATAAAAGAAATGATCAGCTGGCAGGCGAGCCGCATCCAGGCAGCAGCCCAGAACCTCACAGACATGGTAGGGTTGTAAGGCAGCCTTGACATCCTGCACCAGAATCCATTCATCACTAGATTAAAGCATGCCTGTGTCTTTAGCTTGCTTTGGAAACATTTGATTCCATGAAACCATTTGCTGCTAAGTGAAGCTCAAAGAGAGTGCACTTATGAAACCTAAAATGCCTACATTTAATGAGCACTGCTAGTTCAGATTATGCAATTTGATACTGGCCACACTGCCTGAAAAAAAAGAAAGAAGAAGAAGCGGGAATTACTGTGAAAATGTGAGTGTCAGTACCATGGAGAGCGACCAAACATGCAAACAAAAGCCCTCTTTGTCCCATGCCTTTGCTTCATGTCAGTGTTTCAAATTATACACCATCTCGACTGTCAGAAAAATGGCAAACTGGTGCAGCACAACCGAATGCACAGAACATAAGACAGGATAAACTCTGTGCCAAATATTCATGTAAAACAGGCGTTTTTCCATAGGTTTCAGCCAGGCAATAAAATTTTAAAAATTTGGGCCCGGGCCCCATCTATTGCCTGAAACCAAGCATGAAGGAGCCCTGTGCGTTCTTCGTGTCAGATGAAGGGTTGTTAAAACTTTATCAGGCAAGTGTTAATTGAGAGCTAATGGACTGGTAATTCGGAGCAGTCACGGTAATCCAGCTCGCTGCTGAATGACATACAGCCCTGGTGACATTTAGATCAGGCGGAGGCCTTTTTTTTTTTTTTTTTAAAGGAAAATCTTCCGTACGACCATGGCCGCGTGAGGCGTGCCAGGGGAAAAGTGGGGGACGAAGGATGCCCGCCATCGTGTCTGGTTCTGCTTTAGACATTCATCCTCTCTGTCTCCAAGGATCATAACTCGTGTTAGAGGCGGGTTTTATGGTTTATGACTGGAAAATAAAATGCCCCGCGCTTCCTGCAGGCGAAGTGATGATTTATAAGTATGAATGATAAAGTGAGCGCCCGTCTGACAGTGTGTGGATGTGTGAGGGCTGCTGAGGATCCAGACATGTCCGACATGTGGATGCGAGTGTGGTCGTATTGCGAGTGTGGTCACCGCAGTGTGGTTATATACGTTGGAACACAGCGCAGAGGGAAAAGTTGTGTCTCAGTAGTAGGTATCACTACCTGACATCATCATCTCACATAATTAGCACAGTGTCCACATCCTTCTCCAGTGACCAAGGATTATTTCATGTGGTTCGCAACTGGAACAGAAACCCTAACCAGAGAATTTAACCAAGATCATAAATACCCCCAGGCTCTGCTGTCTGCAGACATGGTTACTCACTTCGACGGCTCCTCTCCAAAAAGCCAATCAGATAGGTTTATTGTTATCTTCTGCCTAAATTTGGGTCTGATTATTTAAATACATAGAAAAATGTCTTGATCACCTGGCTCCAAGCTCAAACAGTCCACAGTGGAAGCCATGGCAGCCTTGTCCCAGCAACTGATGTAAGACAGGGGCCCGTGAACGCCAAAAAATCCCTCTGGTGAGGTCGTCAGTCTTGTGCCGTAACCACAGGCGCGCGCCAGGCAGATCAATAATCCCCATCAACCTTCACCACAAGTCAGTCAAAGCTCTGAGGGCAGGCCAGGAGAGGAGGTTTGGGGGACCTGCTGAGAATTTGATACTCTCTAAGATGCTCCCTGTCTCAGAGTGGATGGAAGAGATGAGTCGTTTTCAGCAGCCATGTTGCTCTTTTTTTTTTTCTTTCTTTTTTAAAACAGGATCTCCTGTTATGACTTGTTCCTGCGCTCTGATTAGAAACTTCCTTCTCAGCCCTCACCTTCTAAACGGGCTGATGCAGACGTCATACTTCAGACCTTTACGATTCGACTTAATGTAAGAAAACAAAGGTGGAAAAAACGAACAAAAAAACATTGATTCTGCTCCTCGCAAAATTAGCTATGAAAAAACAGACTGTCTAATTCATGCCTTTCTGTGTCATCACTCCAATCACAGAGCTCAGCATCTGTATCCCTCAAAAATAAATATCCGAAAGTCATTTAACAAAACTTACTACTCTGGTCTGAAGGCACAACCACAAGTCAAGGGTTCAATTTTAAAACAGTTCATATATATATATATATATATGAACTATATATATATATATATATATGAACTATATATATATGTATGTGTGTGTGTATATATATTAAAACTGTTCATATAATTAATATATATATATATATATATATATATATATATATATATATATATATATATATATATATATATATATAAATTATATGAACAGTTTTAATATATATACACACACACACATACATATATACATATATATATATATATATATATATATATATATATATATATATATATATATTAATTATATGAACAGTTTTAATATATATACACGCACACACATACATATATACATATATACATATATATATATATATATATATATATATATATATATATATACACATACATATTGGACAAACTTTGGTTTGTGGCTTTATTTCAAGTTTTACATATTTACTTTTCAGAAACATGGACGCTTAGCCCTGTGGCTTGAAGTTAATAACAAACCATAGTGCCATGAGCCAAATATAAAATAATTTTTTTAAAAACAGCAGTTCCTCAAACAGTTACTTACAGCAGGCTCCAAATATGAGTCAATCCTCACAGGCTCCCAGGTTAAAATCCCCAACTTAACAAAAATAAAAACGTTTAGGCTTAAAAATAGACTCAGCTGTTACAGGTTTGGTTGCTTTAATCACTGACCTATCTAAATACCTTCCTTCTTAATTTATGGACTCAGTTACTCGTTTTGGGTTAAACTGAATTTTAAAAACTAAGTCTATTTTGTAAATCTTGGTCATGCCACGTTTCAAAGTCGTATATTGTCTCCGGTAAGAAATTAGCTATCGAGCTGCCTATTACTATTAGCATGTTCATTATCATGTTTTGGTTTTTTGGAGAGGGGGGTAGCCAAGATGACTGCAACACTCATCTTGAGGCTTAAAAACTGAATTTCAGAAACAAATGGGCGACGTCTATCTTTTGTAATGCCTGTGGCGGATACAGCCTGTGGTTGCTAGCTAGCGTTTCCTCTTCACTTGTGCTAATATCCAGTCTCTGAACTGGACCTCTGCTGGAGCATTTTCCCTTTTGTAGCATTTTTAAAACATTTATCTGACAGTGAATATTACTCGGTGCACTGTGATTGTTCTAACAGACCATTCCAGAAGCCTGCGTGCCAGTTTTGGTGAGTGAAATTCTGGTATTTTATTTTCATGTCACTTAGCATTAATTAGCAAACTTGCTAATGAAACCAGCTAATGTTACTTAAGATATTGCGCACTCTTGCCGAAATATGCCACTTTTGTCTCAAAAAACAAACAATAACATGGCAGTTGACCAATTCCACCAAATTTGGAAATATAAAACTTAAAAAAAAAATAAGAAGAAGCAAAATTGTTGAAGATAACACAGCAGCAACAAATGTATTATAACAAAAACAGGACAGGAGAAGGAAAAACTAAACTTAACCTCAGCCTGAAACATATATGTCTGTCTCCCAGGTGCAATGTCTTTAGCAGCAGCTAAATTTGACGTGTTCTTGCACAGGGGCCTATATGGCAGTATTTCTTAAACTATGGGCCTGGCCCTTAATTGGATCACAGGTCTGTTTCTGGTAGGTCCTCACACGTCAAGCACACCCGTTTGTTTTAATCAGCTCAGGTCTCAAAGCAAGACTCAATTTACAAAATTTATGCCTGAGCTGAAAAGGTTTACTAAACCTGGCTATAAAAGTGCACTGTGTGAGTCCCCTGTCAGCCTATATGGACTCCCTGCGCTATAGTGGCCAAGCCAAGGCCAGTGACTGGTAGATCCACTGGGAATGTAATAACAGATTAATGTGGCGTGCCAGGCCCCATGACCAGACGTGTTTGACGCTAATGCTCCACTGTATATTATCCAGCTTGCAGAAATGTTGGATGTGAGCGATGGGATCCAAGGACAGGGATGTTTAGGTACTAATTACCAAACAGCAAGGCACAAGTCTCGCTCCATATTTCCTTACTCCTGTGGAAACACTAGGCAGGCTCCATTTATTTTCTTTGACTGTTGTTTCTGGCAAGGCCGCGTCTCAGTAAACACCACTCGCCCACCATTGTAAATCCGACAGGCGCAGATCTTTCAAGTTAGACTCCTTTGAGGAAAAATGGAGACAGATCGGATGGCGGCGCTCGGGTTTTCCGTCTTAATGAGAGAGTGGAGAAGAGGGATGGCGTTTGATCCCTGGCATGGAAGCCTCTATTTAAGCCTGTCAACGGTCATCACTCTCTCTCCCCCCTTCTTTCTTTCTCTGTTATGGATAGAGAAACAGACCTGCACTACTGGATTTGATCAACTCAGTACTGCACACTTTAACCCTTTTTCAGAACCGGGATCCAGTCTCCCCTCCAGCACCTTCACTATCACCCAGAGAGACTTGCTCAGCCTTCCCCTTCCTGACAACCTGCGAGCGTGGATGTTGATTGATTACCTTAGCTGGAAAAGAAAAGAAAAGGCAGAAGCAGATCTGTGAAAATATTATTTTATTTGTAGAGCTTTGCAATGAGAAAGCCTTTCAGTCATCATGCTCCAGTTTCATATCATGTGTTTGTCCAAACCACACAAGAGCCTTATGGTTCTTCAAGGAAGTCGCGCTATAGTTGCAAGCCCGACAGCAAGCCAAAGACGATAAGCCCCGAGACAAATTTCTCTGTTCTCTGCTAGACAATGAAACTTTTGAACTTTAACTTTTAGGCTGCGGATGTTGATGAAGTCCTCAGAGAGGAGGAAATGTCTTTCTGATGAAGGGCTGGAGGGCAGGGCTCCTGACCATCGCGGACCTGGCCTGGAAGACGCTTTTCATCGCAGCACTAATGGCTCTGGCTAATCAGGCCTGATTGGGGCTGCTAAATAAATACTCTCTCCATTTATAATATCATGCGTAACTTAAGACAAAATCAATACTCGAGACTGAACACTAATAGCTTGAGGCAAAACAAACGTCCCAGCTCTGGCTGCAATACATTTTTCAGAATGAATCCATCAGTGACATTGGCATGGATTTCTCATACTTCCAAATAAAGCCACGTATCTGTGGAGTTTTCATATTTCCGAAGGCTCCGAATTGGTTTGAAAGACATTCACGCATGCAAGCAGTTCAGAAACAAGCCTCGTTCTAAACTTTTAATGCCCATATTAGGTACATTTGTTCTTTTTGTCGAGCATATATTTGAATAATATATATATTTTTTGCCTTTACATCAAATTTTCAGAAGCATTAGAAAAGAAAAAGAAACTACAGAAACACCCACAGTAATGAACTGAAAATGAAACTGCAGAGTGGAACAGTCATATTCAGCAAACAATTAGCATCAATCATCAATCATAGATGAATCAAGGTGTCTCCCCAGGAGCCAGAGCCCGATAATAAACACTGGAGTCAGACTAGACTTATGTGGGCTCGGGAATAAATAAAGTGAACGACCTCGACATCAGCAGCTAGTAAAATGTTTGGCCGTGCGGTAGAGTAGGTATGAAAGGGAGCTTTGTGTTATGAGGAATAAATACAGACAGACACAATCACATTTGAGCGAAAAGAGTTATGTCAGAAGTCTCACAGCAGCAACGTTGGAACCTGGCTTTGAAATGCGAATCACGTTAAATGTGTTTGATTTATCTTCTGCTCCACTTCTGCTTTGCCGTGTCTCTGCCGAGGTGATTGAAATACCATACACACTGTGCACCGAGTAGCTAAAGTCCATCCACATCTGGAGCTGAAACAAAGACATCGGACTTGTTTATTATGACAGACGAGGATCTCACAAAGGACAGTCGCGTGTTACGTTCATGGGGGATGTTTTCTTTATGATGTGTGTTGCCGGTTTATTTTTCCTTGCGCTCAGGTCAGGCTACTTGGCCAGTCTCCTCGCCACGTCTTTGTAGGCGGTCTCGATCTCAGTGTCAGCAGCACAGGTGTTGGTGAACTCGTCACGCGTGGAGGCGTTGTTCAGGTAGCGCCACACCCCCGACATTTCCGCTGGGATGTCGTAGTTGCGGTATTTCTTAGCAACAACCTAGGAGAGAATGCAAGGCGATAACTAAACTACCCCGTTCATTCAGACTCGAGCTGATATCTTCAGCACCTTCCAGGAGGTATGTTTTTTGGATGAGGTGTTCCAGTTTGCCATTTTGAAACAAAACTAATAACATTTATGCTTTTTTTTTAGCTCGTGAATGTAAGAATTAATGCCTTTCAGCAATACTCTGTATATCGTCTGTGCTCTGCATCCAAAAGGTAAGTCAGAACCACTTCCACTGCAAAACCAATGAAGCATTAAGTAAGTCAGCTCTGCAGGAGCAGGACATGCCGGTTAGATTCATTAGATACTTTCCTCCAGTGGTGAATGCTTATCTGCCTGATATATTAACCCACCGTAGAAAGGACCTGCTCTTGTTAAAAATTGTAGTTTTAGTTTAAAACAAAAAACTTTTAAAGGGAATTTGTGTTCTTACATTTTGTTGTGTCCTCCTGGACTAAAAATGGGATTTAGCAGTATAACCTTTAGCTACTAATAATTTGACATATGGATACTAAATGCCCCAAATAACAAATTCAAGATAGTTTTTTTCCCCTTAATTAAGAAAAGAGAAAACTATTTTTTTAAATCTAAAAATCTAATTTTTAAAAATTGTGGCTGTGGAAGACAAAGTCAAGAGCAAACCTAACTTAAACACACCTTGGGGGCAGAGTTGCTTGACATTTTCAGTCTTTTCCTTTTTTCCTTTTTACTTTCTTTTCAGATCCTGCTGGTTTCCAGAATAGATTTACTTGTTTTAGTTTAGTTTTTATTAGTTCCAGTGTTAGTTTTAGTCTTTTTTTTAAATCATTCATGTATTCCTGTGGCACAAAATTGAATACAAATGCAACATTTGTGGAGGGAGTTGGCTCGCAGTCATGTAGACACCCTCAGGCAGGCTGTTGACAGATTTGACCATATTGTTGACGATTTTTGACTGCATAGTTTTATTTGACTTCAATTCTTTCTTTCTTTTTAAATACACATTGTTTCAGTTAATTTTCATTTATTTATAGTCTCTAGTTTCTGTTATAACTTAAACTATAATGTACGTTGACATTTCGTTTTAGTTAACTGTAATACTGCTTGGGACCTCCCCGGGTGTTACCAGACACCAATTTAAGGCAAACACATCATCATCATCAAGCACATATTAGGTTTATTACCACAGCCTTTATTACTCAAATGCAGCAAAACACTGAATTCATTATCAAAATGGAGTTCAAAATCCATGTACTAAATCTGGTTTTGATATATCAAAGTGTTTATTTATCACCGGCTTTAATAGAGGAACAGCTTGATATGACAACTTCTGTGAACCTTACTGTAGACTGGAAAACTTGTTTAGCCCGTGAAAATGTATGAAACTTTTTAACAAAGTCCAATATTGCAGAAACCGACCTCATAAGGTGGTTTGAACTTGGATAAACTGGTGTGTGCTTTAAAGGTTACTTGGAAAAACACACGTCTAACTTTAACAGATAATAGGATCTGGATTGCTCAAAGTACCGATATGAAAATCTCATCTGAGAATAATAAGGGGCCGGTAGAGAATGATTGTTGAAGGGCAACGCAGCTGTAGAATCACCACCACTAATTACTGCCCCTCAATAATTTTCCTCTCATGCCATATTTCTTTACCTTCACTATGTAGAGTTTGGGCAGGAGGTTGCAGTCTGCCAGAGTGAACTCGTTCCCATCCAGGAAGCATCGGTTGGAGCCCTTCTCCTCCTCCATGCTGTTTGCATCGATCTCATCTGGCAATGGGTTGTTAAGGTAGTCATCCAGCTTCTTCAGGGCTTTGGTTAAACCTTTCTCTAGAGCTAAAACGCACAGATACAACACCTTTAAAAGGTGACGGAACACGTGTGGCGCTAACCTCACTAGGTGGCAGCAAAGCAAACGGCATGAGCTCATGCCTAAAAAGTGGACTCTGCTACCACCTAGTGGAGGATTTGATGAATCACTCCCGCATGATTTCATCTTGTTCCGTTGCACATGTACATGTGTGAATGTAAATGGCATGAAATAAGCAGCCCACCAGCGTTGGCTTCTGGTTTGGTGTTCTTGATGTAGGCTGAGAACTTGGCAAAGATGTCGTTTCCAGCTGTATTGGACTCTCTGTGCTTGGCAGCCAGTCTGGGATACCTGAGTGGATGGGGGGACAGGGGCAGGAGAGGCAGTCAGAGACCCAGTCAGACCAAACCATCTGGATAGCATTAACACCTGGGCTGAAACTCAGCTCACACTCCAAACATGTTACACACTCTCACCAAGCTGGCTACTCGCCCCTTGAGCTTCTCACACTGAGGTCGGTTTATAATGTAAAAAACTTTACAGGCAATAAAATAAAGATTTAGTTAATCTGACATTTTTCTCTGCAAACGCTCACACGCTGACTCTGGTCATTTTTACTGGAATAACAACAACAAGAACCCTCTTAGGCTCTTTTACTAAAATTACCCCAATCAGATTTTGTCAATAAAGCTTTGGATGTAGAGTGTTAAAGATTTTGCATTTAGGAATTAAAAGTGCAAAAACACATACCTGGGACACTTACATTATACTGTATATCAACTCAAAATAGATTTGCAGCAGCTATAAACAGTAATCTCTGTTAACGTCAGCCTTCATCAGATCCAGCACTCTTTTACTGGACTAAAGAGTTTCCTGTTCTTTCAGCAATGCTGCTGAAGTGAAATAAATCCAGCCAAACCAGGATGTGTGTAGTTGGTGGTATAATCTGATACTCTGTTATGAAAAACCCTCTAGTTGAATTACTTTGGAGGACAGAGTGTCTCCTCAAGAAACTCTTCAATCTTGTTGACGTCTGTCTTGACCTCTCCTTCGAAGGTCAGGAAAGGAGGGTGCGTCCCTGGAGCCAGGTTGT
This sequence comes from Copadichromis virginalis, assembly GCF_057382275.1. Classification (NCBI taxonomy): domain Eukaryota; kingdom Metazoa; phylum Chordata; class Actinopteri; order Cichliformes; family Cichlidae; genus Copadichromis; species Copadichromis virginalis. Next base: position 3,536,953 of record NC_140632.1, on the reverse strand, counting down.
GCAGATCTGCCGGCTTCCTGCAGAAGACACACGCGGAGAAAGCAGAATGTCGTGAGGGGCGACGTTAGCACGTTTTGTTTTCATGTTTGCAAACTTGGCTTTTTGTAACCTCACCTCTTGAGGTCGACGGTCGTGACGTTGAACATGACTCCTTTGAGCCAGAGGATCATGAAGAGGCGCTGAGAGAAGGGACAGTTGCCGATGCTTTCTCCATCGCTGCCCGCCTGGAAGCAGACAAAGGATGAAAAGACTTACATCTTGTTTCTCTAATTCAGCTGTGGGAAGCAAGTACATGACCCTTTGGTAACAATGTAACAACCTTGCTACTAACAGGGATAAGTCTCCTGTTATCTTAAGCGATAAGTGTTAACTCACTCTTTACCTGATATAGTTGTTCCAATAAGTAACATATAACATTACATAAGCACACATAAATAGGTCATTGTGACAGATTCGTGATAAGGACAGAGTCAAACTAAACCTACCGTCTGTGCACGTGTTATTATCTGATGTGAACTGCATACTTGTAGCAATCAGAATTATTGTCTGAAGGCCAAAAAAATGCCCACGGTGAAGGAAACATCCTGTTTCTTTTTTATTATATTAATACATAACAGCTATCAGATATAACCACTTTGAACACTTAGAAGAAAAATAACCAGTGATAATTTCAATAATTATGTAAGACATGACTGGCTAATTATTACCAGTGCACTTAAGTTTAAGTAACAATACTTAAACTTTTACAGTAGGTTCGATAACGTCAGTATTTACACAGTCAGTGCAGTATACACTTACTGGATCTCCTTTCCTCTCTTCCTGTATATGCATTTATTACAGGCCATTAACACCGTGTCTTCTCTGTGCTGTCGTCTATGTTTTTGTCTCCCTGTACCTTTCTGCACACGTCTCTGTTTTCTGAAGCTGCACTTTTGCACTTAGTATTTCTCTCTGGATTGTCTGTTGTGTTGTTCCCAACCGTAACCCACCCACTCGTGCCGCGTGGCTCCAGGCACCTCCTTCAGTCTGGTTAAGTCAGAGGTTTCTTCCTCCCCACTGTCAGTGGGTGTTTGCTCACAGGGGATTGCTGTTTCACACCCTAATATTTTTAATGATAGGGTCTTGAGATGGCCACTATTCATGACAAATTAATTGAATGAACTGGATGAATTTAAAGTAGCTGTTATTTTGCAGATGCTGACCATACGAGTGCCTGTGAGCAGTGTATCAACAGTGCCCAAGGTTGTTGATTTTTGACAGTACGCTTGTGCTTTGATCAAAAAGCTCTGAGAGAAGGTCCTTAAAAGTTAAAAACCTGGCCTGATTTACTCTTGGCCATTCTCACGTTCAAGGTCATGTTCTCAGCCACGTGTGCTATTTTTAGTTTGCTCCCTGGAAGTCCCCTTCTGACCACTTAAACTGCGTGCTCTGCAGTTTCACCACAGACCTCAAATCAACTTCTGTCTCAAACTGGCGCAAAACATGTTTGGAGGATGAACTGCGGTGCTTGTCAGCAAGTTGTCTCATGCCTGCTCAGAGTGCACAGACAGCACAGGAAATTTTCTGTCTGCTCCAACACAATTTTCTTCACTACCTGGACGACACACTAGACTGAGATACCTACCGCTTTGCTCACTTCCTGTAAATAAAGATCAAGCTGAATAATCACTGTTTCGACACACTAGAGGAGATTCAATGTGCACTGCTGAGGCACAAGTGCAAGTGGAGCCTGACGAAAACTTCTGCATAGTAATCTAGAAATAGCAGCCATGCAGATTGCAGCAGCACAGATGTGTATGAGAAGATGATACTGAATGAACGAGTTAAAATGGGCATAATGTGCCAGGGTTCCATCATCTACCCGTACAGAGAAATGCAGGAGGTTTATGTGGTCCTAACGCACCACCACAACGTGCATAGTAGAGACACGAATGCAAGAGGACATCCACCGAAAGATCTAAAAAGTAGCAGGGCACATTGTCCTGATATGGGAGAGAATGTGCTGTCGAACATGAGCTAGGCCACATTTAAATCAGGTAACGGGTTTGATTTGATTCACCTGTTCACTGCTTTTCTCTTTAAACGTTGTATTTTTATTTATTTATTTTCTGATGAAGACAAAGCTACACAGAATCACTTCCTTCCTATCATATGCTTGTGTACATGCACTGATATTATGTGTCGGCATGCACGGATACTCAGAGGAGCACAAACGGTGACATCTGATCCAGTGAACCTTCTGAATTATACATGGTGATTCTGATAAGCAGGTTCATTGGCCCCTGGGGCACAGAGAGCAGCGTTCGACCTGCAGACCTGCAGACGCACACAAGCCCACAACACATAACAAATATGTGAGTGCAATGACGTCCCGGTCATTACATGACAAGTGTGACCATTGACCACATTAAAGTTATTAGAACGGCAGATGAACTTCATTGCATGCTATTTCACTATTTATGTCACTAAAACCTTTGAATGGCCAGTATAACAAATAATTGGACACACAAACAATCCCTTCAAAAAAAGAAGTTACTGCAACGACGTGAAAAAATATTTTGACATTCACCACAGACGTCCATCATCAGTAAACAGCTCCTAGCAAAGACCAGAAATAAAAGGGCCGTCAGGCTCAAAGTAGCTGAGCCAACTGTATGGACGCCAGCCATTGATGCTCTCAGTGCTGTCTGTGTATTGTTATGGCCAGGCTCAGTCGCATGGTGGTAACACAATACACTGGCCTCAAATAATCGCCAATCAACATCTAGAACACAGAGCACAAAAGCTGCCACACACAGCTAGACCACTAGGCCCGAGGAACGTGAGAGCATGGAGCTGCTGAGTGATCAGATGATGACTGTTGGGGGCTCTCACGTCATACGATCCATCACATGCTGTGTTATGCTATAACTATAACTGGGTTTTGGCGTCCTTAGTTTGCCTAAGCCTGCTTTTTAACAAAGAATTCATAAATGGGGTTCTGACATATTAACTGAAAACATTGATACTACAGTCATTCACAGAATAATACTGTAATTTCTAAAAGGCATACGAAGATTAAAACTGCTAAGATTGATCCCTCTGGTGCACGTAAGACTCCTATAACCCCCGATAGTCACCGTTTATAGGCTAATTCCTGTATGTGGGGTGGAGCATGATAGTTCTCCAGCCATCAGATCCATGTAGATCGTAGCACGATGAATAAATTATTATATTAGGATTGTAGTCACTCTCTATATATATTAATACAGTTTGTGTTTAATTAGGATTTATTGAAAGAAAATGACAGTTTAGAAACTAAATCAAAGAAAAAGGCCTAAAAGTTAATTAGTTGACCTCCGAAGTGCCTGCAGAAAGTCAGACTTCTCACCAGCTAATTAGAACTGTGCATCCAGGCAGCACGTTAGCTTTTCCACCTGCCTCAGGTGTATCCATCTGCCTGTGTGATTCCTCAGCGGACCTGAAGTAAAGCTTTTTATAGAGAACAAAACACCACTGCTGTGTCCACTGATGGTACCACCTTCAAACTGTTGTCATTTTTTTTCCACTTTATTATTACCTGTTTCAAAGTTTCCACCCTACATGCTATCTTATATAAAACATCTTTTTGAAAGGTCCTTGAACAAGCAAGCCTCACCACTTGAAATTCTTCCAGAGATTTATTTGGGTAGTTGTCTGCATTAACGTTCATTTTCATTTGTTACTGGAACATAGAAACTTCAGGTATAGCATTATAAGGTACTTTAAAAGTTTGCCCCCAAAAAACAAAGATCATAAAAGTTGTTCATCCCCTGGAAGTCATGTTTCTACCAACATCTTTGCTGCTGCTGAATACTGCAGATTTCAACTCAGGAATGCAATGTCTGTTTTACATCTGAGACATTAGACAGATTCTCGAGACTGATTGCATAGCACAGTCCTCCCTGAAAAAGTGTGGACTGAAGTAACAGTACCACTGCATGGCCTGATGTGAGCTTCTCACCATCAACAAGCAGCTTCGGTATCACTGTCACAACCATCCTGGGTCGGTGTGCTTGCTGGTGCTGCTGTAACTCTACCTCCGCTATTGGGTTACGCAACTGCTCCATAACACGCAGCGATGCTCATTTGAGAAATTCAGGCAATACTTGGTCCCTCAAATGTTATCAAAACCTTCACTGCAGCCATAGTTTTGTGTCTATCTTACCTTTACAAAAAGTTCAATATCAGGGTCTCTGTCTTCATCAGACATGATTCCTTTTTCTTTTACTTTTTTTAAACTATGTGTCCTTTTTTATCCTTGGAGCTCTACATCTTCTGGAAAGACAAAAAAAAAAGGAGGAGAAACTTTTATCTTCTCTGAGGTTATCCTCTCTCACACCTAAGGAAGTTCTGTTCCCTTCACCTTCACCACCGTTTGCAGCTGTAAAGGCAGTTTTCTGCTCCGTTTGTGTCTCCTGGGTGAGGCTGAAAGTCGGTCCAGGTGATAGTCACAGCCCTGTGCTCTGATTTAGACACAGATGGAGGGCAGCATTAGATGTCACTGACACAAAGTGGAAAACAGGTGTCAGTCTATAGCAGAGGGGGTGGAGCCCCGTGTCTCTCTTCCCACCACTGCAACCAAACCTGACATCAAAATCGCATCACAGGCAGCACTTACTCCCTTATCTCTCTGCCCCACAGCTGACACATTCTTATTTTTCAATATTTTCCACTATTAAATGTTTTATTGTATTATTTTTTGCCAAACTGATGAAACACTTCCTGAACACCCAAACCATCAATAATATATTCTCCCCATCTGACAACATTGCCAAAAATGGGACACTATTTGCGTCACTTTGAGTTTCTGAGGCTGTCAGTCCATCACTTACCGAGTAGTTGTGCAGCAGCATTTATATTTAATTCATGTTCACATGTGTTTGACTCTGGCAGGTTATATTTGATCACCAGCAGCAGACTAGAGAAGATTCCTCTCTAAATTATTGATGCACGGCTGCGGTTTTAAGGCAAAAATTTGCATTTGTTTGCAGAAAGAGGCCACAAAAATAATTTTAAAAAAAGCAGGTACATTTGACACATGGAAACTGAGTAGTGTGTGTGTTTGTGTGTGTGTGTGGCTTATGAGAGATAGATCCGAGAAAGAAAGTTTGATGAAAACAGCAAAGAGGAGACAGATGGCTCAGCTGGAGAGAAACGTTTTAACTGTTTCTATTTATAGAGCAGCTCCCTCTCCTGGCTGGTGTACCAACTTGCAGCACAAACCAATTAAAAGGGAGCTGCAGAGGAAGAAGGTGCTCATTATCAGAGTTCAGGATGGAAAATCTTGAACAGTGTCTGAATGTGTTATTTTAGGTCTTAGTTAGTTTATTTGCAAAGTTACTGAGTGAACAGCACCAAAATGAGGGAGGACTATCCATAATAACGAGCTGAGGATACCAAAAATATGTCACAACTGGATTTATATTCATTTTAAAAAAGAATAATAATAATAAAGTCTAGATGAGAAGATTTTTTCAAATTTCCACCACCAAGACTCTTATCACCTGTAGCTTGTAATTCTTTCAACAAATGGACTTAAACATGGACAAAGGAGGTTAGTGCTGAATCACACTAACGGTTTCCCCTTTTTTCCAGCCTTACATTTAGTGTGCAGTCACAGAAACTGTACAGTTTTTAATCTAACTCGAGTAAAAGTATCGACCAGAATGTCTTCTTTTCTTGTCATGGATTTCTAAATCAGTAATTTAAATCAATAATAATGGGACCATTAGTGGTTTCTAAGATATGGCCTTGGCGTTTCGATCCCTTTGAAACAAAGGGAAGTTCAAATCAGTGACTCGCTGGGCTAATCATTCACCATAAACATCAAACGGCTACAGAGAATTGTCTCTTTCCGGAACTGAGGTGACAGGGAGTGTGTGAACAGCGTATACGCACGAGCCAGAACTGCTGAAGAGTCTTGGACAGCTGCAGTTATGTGAAAAGGTCTTATCGCACAAAAACAGTGACAGAGCCAGTAAAAGTGCATGTTAGCGATACTGTTGATAGCCTAGGGCAGCCCACTTTATCTGACTGTGGAGGTTTCATTTTAAATTTTCCCCTCAGAGACGTGACCTCATAACTCACCTTCCTACTTTTATGATGGAGCTCGTGTTAAGTTTATGGCCATTGTTGATGATTAAACTGTTGGGAAACGCACCCACGGAAAGACACATAAAGGATAGAGGGTGGGGTGTTTTTCTTGAAGGGGCTGAGGATGTTATCACGTCTGTCGTCTCCTACGGTCTTCGGGGGTGAACTATCCTGCATATTTATCATAATTGTGATATAATGTAGTTTTGTACACTGAGTGTGTTAAGTGTGTAGACTGCGATGAGCTTTCAGATCCTGCCAATGTCGTTCCAGCTCACCGAGGAAGAAGGAGCAGCTCAGACAAAAACTGTGCACTCTGAACTAGATGCAATTTTTTTTGTAGGGTTCTTGAAATGTGTTTTTTTTTTTAAAGACAAAACATTATTATTCTTGAAAAGCTGTCTGGTGTTTTCTATTCTCCTTGTCATAATCACCTTTTTGGTTTTATGGTGGAGTAAACAGGGAAACAGGAAACGTGTGGGCGAGGAAGATTATGACATGTAACACAGCTGGAATCAAACTCATTCACCGTCTCACCCAACAATGCTTCACGCTACAGGGAGACAAGGCAATTTTAAAATAAAATAAAAAAACAAAACAGCCTGTTGCCATTACCCATTTCATGACTTTCACTGACTTGATGCCAGCAGCCTAATCAGCAAAGTGACCCCTGCATTAACTGATAGTACACTCACCAGAGCAGGTATCACCAAAAAGCAACAAAACACACAGACGGATTTGCTCAAGCGTAGAGTTCACCCCTGGTTCCTGTGACCTTAACGCGAACAAGTTAATTATTACAGCAGAGTGATTAAAGTCACACACAAAGATTTGGATACAAAGAAATCACTGCTTATGCACTATTCTTTTAAACATGCATTGTTCTAAATATACACAGCTTAGTAACACTTATATTTAAATATAACTATTTAGACTTAACTAGTAACCACATGGACGTCTAATGAGGTGAATTATCATTTCTATAATTTAATATAATATAATATAATATGCACAGGAGCAAATGATGAGAGTCTCTTCAAAAGGATGCTCTACTTGGCCTCAGAGCCTTCTTTTGTGCAAGGAAGTGAAATTCCACGCGCCTGAAGGCTCATGCTGAACCCTGAGGCTGTGTATTGTTGATGCCTGGATCAACCCTGCAGAGCTCTTTTTATATAGTATAACATATGTCTCACCTTAATGTACAGGGCGATGTTAGGCTGGTTGGGATCAGCTGGCGCAGAGCTGCTTTCATCCAAAGAGACACTTTCCAGAGTTTTAAGCGTGTAGTCGACAGACTCCTGCGGCTCGGGGTCAGTTTTAGGGCGGCTGTAGGCCATCATCATCCCATCCTCGGCGTTATCCTCTTCCTGGATCTTCCTCTGAAACGGCGGGTCGTCGCAAGGATCTCCGGGTGAGGCGGATGAATCTGAGGAGGAGGATGAGCGCCTGGATCCGTTGTGCGCCTCACCACTCACCTCCTGCACCTGTGCCTCCACTTCCACCGCAGGCTGGGGCTCCACTTTTTCCTTTCTCGCTTTAGCGTCCTCGTCGTCGCTGGATGAAGAAGAGGAGTCGCTGTGTTTGCCCCCTTCCCTGATCTCCATGTAATCCGGGGAGCTGCGGTCTTCCTCCTGAGACGGCCTGTGGACCAGCACCTCGCTGTACAGCTGCTCCCTCGCCTCACCCGAGTTCTCATATTTGGGCTCGACGCGATCGCGTCCTGCGGGCACATCTTCGTGATCTAGTGTTTCGTAGATGTTGTCCATGTCTGGCAGCAGACCTTGAAGTTGAAAGTGGAGGAGTAGTGCTGGAGTGGTCAGTGTTTTCACACCGTGTGCCTGCCTCTGACTCACTGACTGAGCGCACTGAGCAAATTCCAGTGATAACTTATAAAAGACCTTTGATCCTGCAAGTTAACGAGTGGATAGCGTAAAAGCTGAGCACTGTGCCCCTTCACGGATATTCCGGTTTTAAATGTGATGGCTTGCAAGGACAGAGAGCAGCACATAAACACCGAAAACCTTTCAGAACTTTAAATCAGAACACGATGACTTAATCTTCTGGGACCTTTGCAAGGTTGATAAGCTGTAGAGCCCTTGTGCATTTTCTAGACTTGCTTACGTAAAATCTGTGTAAATGCACCTTGCCAGGTTTCCTCCACCCTGCGGCTGACAGTAAGATAGAAAAGAGGGGGATAGTGGGTACTGTAATGATTATAAGATGACAGAGGTGCAAGCTTTGTTTGTGGCCAGTAACTTAGAAACACACATCCACTGGATGGGTGCAGAAAAGAGGGCTTAAAATTTCAGACAGTCAAATGTATTTTAATGAGTTTTCCAGTTTTTCTGTATTTATTTCTTGCAGTTTCAGCTCAAACGGTGATGCTGACACGTGTCTTTCATTTACTGCACCAGCATTTCTTTGTCATGTGGAATGACTGAGACATACTGTCGTCTTTTTATTACATTCAGGGATTAAATGTGTAATTAAACCTCTTTATACTGACAGAAAGGGGAGTTCCACCGGTTACCCACTTAGGATTAAAGTGTGCTGTATGTGCCCCTTGATATAAAATGAGTTTGTTTCAAATATTTTTTTTTTTATTGAGAGCAAGTATCATGATTGTAGTTTTTACAAATTGACATAACATAGCTTATGCTCCTTTTTTTCTCTAAACTAACAAGGCAAATAATTAAACAACACCAACAAAAAAAAAAAAAAAAAAAAAAAAAAAAAACCCGCAGTCACCCATAAGGGGTCCCAATACCCCGGCTGTCAGCAAAAGGGAAGAGAAACAAGTAAACAAAGTTTTATATTTTCCCAAGGTATATAAGTATATAAGTAAAGGGTGCCAGATTAATTCAAAATCTTTTACATTGTCATTCATACTATATCTTATTTTTTCAAGGTGAAGAGTGTTTATAAGTTCAGTAAGCCACATTTTTAATACAGGAGTCTCATTGCCTTTCCAAAGCTGCAGGATCAATTTCTTTGCAATAATCAAAGCATATGCCATAAACCTTTTTTGAGAGTGTTGTAAATTTTGTGTTTCGTTGGAAATCCCAAAGATGATTACTGTCGGATTTGGTGCAATCTTACTTTTAAAAATATTAGACATATAAGTAAAAATATCATACCAAAAACCCTGAAGCCTTGGACATAGTGCAAAACAATGTAACAGATTTCCATAGTGTATCTTGCATTTTTCACAGAGGGGGGAACACTCTGGATACATTTTGTGAAGTTTTTCCCTTGAATAGTGTAGTCTGTGTATAATTTTGTACTGAATTAAACAGTGACGGGAATTAATAAAAGGCGTATTTATGTTGTGTAAGGCCTCCTGCCAGAAATCTTCTGATAGGAGAGTCCCAAAATCTTTTTCCCACTCCTCTTTGATTGAAGTAGTTGAAGGTATACTCATCTCCTGTATTGAATTATAAAATAATGAAATTCTCTGTTCAAACCCCCTTCCATCACTAAGACATCTGTCCAAAGGATCGGACGATATGTTTTCAAATTGTGGCAGGTATGTACGGATATAGTCTCTTAGTTGAAGATATCTAAAAAAATGACTGTGAGGCAATCCAAATCTATCTTTTAAATGTTGGAATGACATAAAAGTATCATTTAGGTATAAATCTTTTAATTTACAAATTCCCAATTCCTGCCATATATTGAAAGCTCCGTCTACACATGATGGAAGGAAAGAGGGGTTAGCTGTAATGGATGTACACATTGATAGTTTTTTCAATTTGAAGTGCTTAATTATTTGTCTCCAAATTTGTACGGTATTATAAATCACTGGATTCGAGTTGTAATATGAGTTTGTCAAAAGAATAGGAGAGAGTAGTATTCCACCAACACAGTAAGGAAGGCAATCCTCCCGCTCCATCTGTAAGCCGTTAGGGAGTATTGCTGTGTCATCCAATAGAAGGGAAATTATTCTTAAATTTGATGCCCAGTAGTAGTACATAAAGTTAGGTAGTGTAAGTCCACCAAGGGATCTATGTTTGCATAGGTGGTCTTTTTTTATTCTATGTGTTTTATAATTCCATATAAAATGAGTTTGACATCTATTAGATGTTATCTTCACCCATTGGAAAATACAGGAAGGAAGTTTTGTTAAGGCAAAGAGTCTGTGTTACTTACTGAGGTGAATCTGTGTTATTGATGAACAATAAAACCCAACTTTAAAAGGTTAAAAGATGGTATCACGATACTGCTGAGCTTCCTTTGGTGGATGTTCTTTGCAGGGTGAGAATATTTTTTTAATTCCAAATTATTAAAATTACAAAACCGTCCTCATCACTATTTTTTTCAAAGAAATGGAAAAGGTAGGCATGATTGCATGCACAGTTATACTCCAGTCTGAAAAAGGGGAATCTTATGGTTCAACTAAGTCACTGATTTTTTTTTTCCCATTTATTTTCCAATCCATTCGCTTCCTCTTATCCTTTTCAGGGTTGCAGGGGGCGCTGGAGCCGATCCCAGCTGTCATAGGGTGAGAGGCGGGGTACACCCTGGACAGGTCGCCAGTCTGTCGCAGGGACAGACAACCATTCACGCTCACATTCACACCTATGGGCAATTTGGATTAATCAATTAACCTGTCCCCACAAGCTGCATGTCTTTGGACGGTGGGAGGAAGCCAGAATACCCGGAAGGAACCCACGCAAACACGGGGAGAACATGCAAACTCCACACAGAAAGACCCCGGCCTGATGGTGGAATTGAACTCTTGCTGTGCGGCAACAGTGCTAACCACCGTGCTGCTCTTATTTATTTTTTTGTTCCTTAAATGCATCACACTTTACAATATTTAGCTGCATTTCTGAAGAATGACAGATTACTACAAAATTTTAATTTTTGTGGACTAAGAGAAAAAATGTAAAGATCTGGGCCTCGAACACAAGGGTTAAAAAAAAAAAAAATAATAATAATAATAATAATAATAATCAACAAACACAGTTATTTTCACATTAGTCCCTTTATTTCCAGAAGACTCATTATTTGCTTCAATATGGCAAAGATAGTTAATTTGTAAATGATATTAAATATCCACGATTTTAATCCAAGGTAGTAACAAACTGAGATCAGCTTCATCTAATATTCTTTCTTTTCTTAAAAACTTCAAATAAATCGTTTTTGGAATATAGCATGGATACATTTCACTTCTCTGTCAACAAGTTAGGGGAAAATTATCAGACAACACTTTTCCGTCATAAAACAACACAATTCTCAGAAAATTAACAATTTCATATAAATGCTCTCAATTTATGAATTTAAATTTTGTAAAAAGTATATATCACAGTGATGTCTGTCATTTTCGGGCACGGGTAAAGTCAGTGCGTCGAAAAGCAAAAAGGAGAAAATTGAAATTGAACCAATTCTTTCTTAAAAGACGCTGGAAAAAAATGACAGTATTTAATCTGCAGATTATAATTCTAGTCTTCTACCTCTCTCTCCGATTATGCTACTTAAAAAGCTTTTAAGCAAGAGGCACCTATCTTTTTTCGTCATTTCAAACAGCAACTACAAACTAGAAGTGCAAATTATACATGACCTAGAAGCTTCCAGCTACTGCCCCTTCATTCAGTTTCATTTCAATCCTGTAGTGCAAATTATGGGAACAGCTCTCGCAAGTCATGCTCGAAATAGTCTTCTCAACCAAACAGAACCCTTAAAACTCCTAACACAAATACTGACCAATAGCAATTGCACTTCACATTTCACCAACAAATGACCATGGTAATGACAGCAGACATATGAATGGAAGGGCACTACACAATCATCTTACACTGGAAGAAAAAAAAAGCCCTCCTGACACACACAAAAAAAGGACAGACGCACAAACAACTGCACACGTTCGAGAGATGTTCTCGGTTAAGTTCAAAGGCAAATGGTAACTGACTACTGAAGTGATTAGCTCATGGAATGACCTACACGTATGAGCAGTAGCTTGGCACGAAGAGTGAGACTTTAGTGGTTCCAGTTAACATTCAGAAGTAACACTGACCACAGTCAAGTGCTTAAAACGAACAGTTTGGAATACTTTAGATTAATCACAGCATTTGTAGTTCAAAGTAACATCTTATTCAGTGCTCAGAGCACAGCTTCCCAACAAGCTAATGAGTGTTACATTATAAATTCCAACAAGGTAAGATTGTCTGAAGGTACGCACCATTACAAGATTTTTACACCCCACCTTGGAAAAGAACAGCTTTAGTGGGATTTGAGCATACTGATACCTCGATATCATCCGTGTCACAGGCTTGGCCACCAAAAGCTCACCCTTTTACAATCACAGGCTCAAACTTCACGTATACTTTTGTATCTTTACTCATAAAGTGACAATGAAAATGTTAGACGCTATTAGGTAGAATTCACAATCAAAGCAAAGCCACTAAGAAACCAATTATTCTGAATAAACCCAAACCAGAAGCACGCCCGGGACGTTTCCCTTACACCAGACGTACCCCTACGCACGAGTGGGAGGGTACATTTCCTTGATCTTCAGTGAATAACAAGAGCAGCACAACGGCATTTAGTGATGTAAGGGAGGCATTCAGGGGATGCTTCTGGATGTGGGAGTACCTTGGGAGGAGGAATACCTCCTCTTCTTTTACGTCTGCTTCTCTTTCCACTCTCAAGCTACAGGTGCAAATCCTCTTGCAGTAAAGGCTGCGACATCTCCCAGCTCCTGTGTTTTCTCGAGGGCCGCTGTTTGAGTGTCACTAGTATGACGTAGACCACTAGGAAGCCCAGCACCAAAACCACACCGAGGAACGAGCCCACGATGGGGGCGCAGGAGTACCCGGTGCCCGGAGGGGGAACGGGAGGGTGAGGCGGGACCGGCGTGGTCACAGTGGGCTCTATGGACAGGAGGTCCTGAACATTCGAGAGGGAGCCGTTGTTCGGCATAGGGCGGATGGACAGGATGTGGCACATGAGAGGGTAAAGGTCAACGGAGCGCATGGAGGATTTGACGTAATTCTCACGAAAGGCCGGCCCACGAGCCACGAACACAGGCTGCATGCTACGTAAGCTGTTGTTATAGCCATGGTTTCCCACTGGAGATGAAAAAAAGACAAAAACATTTGCATAAGAAGGTGGAAATCTTTGATGTAAATTATTATTCTGTTGCTAATAGACCTTTTATACATCTATATCTGGTTTTCACATCCCATAAATCACAGACCGCTCGTTTTGTTTCCAGATTTATGGGACCTGGCGCCGCAGCTCTACCTGATGATTTACTGCCAAAACGACTTGCCTCAGCAGACGGGATAAGGCTAAATCAATCACAGCGCAGCCCAAACAAAAACTGAAAATGAAATCACAAAACACAAAGACCTTACATGAAAGCTTAGACAGGCTAACAGCCGCTCCTCAAATTTATCAGTGCTATTACATCCAGAAGATCTGACGTGATTCTCTCAGCGCGCTGTGAGTAAAAATCAATACACTCTATCAGCGCTGCTGCGACGGCAGCTTCAGAGGGTTTAACGGCCATTCGAGCAGGTCCAGGGTCTGCCATAAATCTTACCTTAAAGATACCCCGCGGAGATTTCCGATCCCCAACGTTGCCTGGTCGACATTTCTTTCCTCTATATTTTTGTTTTGTAAACATGCACAACTACACACACGTGCGCGCGCATGCAAGAACATCAGCAATTCTACCAGTGCTGTAATCCCATTCCACTGATCGATGTCGCAAGGAATGAGCACAGAAGTGCAGCAATCAGCCGGCGGAATGCTGCTAGCAACTAAATATGGATGTATAAAATGTCTCCCGCTGCAGTATCTAATAAAGGCAAATGCCAAATAAATAGAGACAGACATATAATGGAATACCAAGAAACGCAGAGCACATTTTCTTTCAATTGATGTAAACAAAGAAGAATGACTGGGTTTGTGGAGCTGCAGTGTTATTTGTATTGCATTACTCCGCAGCGCTCTGTGATGCACTGAGAAACAGAAGGGGCCACTGCTGCACGGGAAGAGACATGTTTTAGTCATGAATGCATATCGCTCCCTCTCAAAAACTTTGTTATAGCAGGAAAGCATCATAATACACACATGTGTATCTAAGCAGTCTCACATCGCTTTGTCCCTGAAGACTGAAAGTCTGCTAGTTTTCTTTCCAGCCGCAGGCTCCACCTGGTCATTTCACTCATTAACAAGCCTTCAAGCAGCGAGGAGGAATTAAGCAGTGACATTAGCTGGTGAAAAGACACTCTGCCTCCATGACACATGGGTCTGAACGCTCTAATCTGAGGAGGTGATGCTCAGTAGGTTTTGTATTAGGAAAAAATGATTGCACTTAGAGTTAATGCAATAAAAGCCTCCAAACCCATCCATACACACACACACACACACACACACACTTTTTAACTCAAACACACTCTTGCTGGTCCTAAGGGAAAGCATATCCAGCTTTCTTTGTTAATTACAGCTGCTCTAAACCAAGCGCTGGTTCAGTGACTGAAATAAACCTTCTGTGAAGCTATTATTAGAGCAGAAAAAAGGCTGCTGCTAAAACAAACTGACAAAACCTGTTTAATGTGCACAGTAACGACTCAGCAGAGCTTTGTGATGTGCGAAAACGTACGCATGAAGGGTCCGGTCCTGTTCTGCATGATGGTCCAGCCTTCTTTGGCCTCTATGACGATGGGCATGATCCTTGTGTTGTGCTGATAATGGTAGTGCTGGGGAATCTCCTCCTTCTTGTACACCACCATGTTCGGGTTTGCATCCACCAGCAGATTATACACCTCGTCGAGTTTCCCTGAAGGACACATAACGAGCGGTAGCAGAAAATCTTTATAGAGGCTGCAAATTCTGATTTATGAACGGCGGCTCATGAGGAACAAAAGTTCAATACTTTAGAGATTAACTGAAAAGCAGCAACTGTATATAAAAGATGGACATACCCTACAGTTACAGACAGGATGAATATAAGATGACTATAGTTTCTAGGTCAGAAAAATTGAGCAAGTGCAGAAATGCCTTAAGCCTCCATTCTATATGAAGGCCACCAGATGGCGATCACTTCCAGTCCTGTAGAAGTCTATGGGGGAAAATGGCTCAGTCACTGGTTTTGGATCAAATTTAATAAAAATTAAGTTTGTGATGTAAACCTTGGTCATCATGGAGGATTGTCTGTGGTATGAACTGTTAACTAAACTGATAATGTTTAGGTCAGTCCTGCACATCCACTTTCCCTTTTTTGGCCAGATAAAGTTCATTTACAGCTGCAGCTTCATATTTAATATACAAGCATGATGGTGGTGAAGAGGAAAGTGAATGAATTTCCAAAAACATTACGGTTTATACCTTCGTTGGGCAGGATTCCCACCACTGGACTCTTATCCACCCAGGTGTACAGGTCTCTGCTCACGTACTCATCCAGTTCTATGATCTTCTCAGGAGAAAGCTGAGCCATCCCATGGTCACTGGTCACTATGAGGTTCACTCTGTCATACAACCCTGCCTCCTTTAGCTTGTTTATAAGGAAGCCGAGCTTCTCATCAATCCACGCGATGACTACGTCCATTAAGGAACTCTGAGGTCCAAGGTTGTGCCCGCTCTCGTCAGGCTCCTCCCAGTACAGAACTCCAAAGTCCACCGCCTCAGCTTCTGGTGCAGAGAACCACTCAATAATCCGTTCCACTCTGGTTTCAAAGGAGACTGAGGCGTTGTAGGGGAGGTACTGAGTAGGGTACATGTTGTGGATTTTGACATCAGACCCGGGCCACATCGCTGCCCCGCTCCGTCCTCCAGCTTTCTGGATGGTCACCCAGATGGGCACAGCCTCCTCCCACCACCGTGAATCATAAACACTGTCCGTCTCCATGGAGAAGGACCGGTTCAGAACAGGGTCGTACATCTCATTAGCCACAATGCCATGCGTCTCGGCATAAAGCCCCGTCACTAAGCTGTAATGATTAGTGAAGGTTTTGGTGATGTAAGCATTCTCCACAAACTCCACTTTCACCCCTGTGTCCATGATGCTGCGGAAGTTAGGCGTTGGAACACGGTCAATGTAGTCCCAACGGAAGCCGTCAAAGGACACGAGCAGCAGCTTGGGCCGCTCCGTTACAAGGTAGTCCCTACTTCCACGGTGGCTTGGGCGATCGAGGGATGCCAGAGGCAGAAGCAGGGCCCAGAGGCAGAGCAGAGGACTGTGGCCTCTTCGCAACAAGTAGCAGAGCATAGTGTGCAGTCTGACGAAACAGCCTACGAAAAAAACAACACATTAATGACTGTATGCATTTTATTTTTTCCTCTCAACTTGTCTATTGGAGACAGTACAGGTGACCATTAAAAACAGTTTAAATGCCCAGTGTTCGCACACAGAGGTGCTGCAGCGTCGCTTTTTGTTAACAATTAAGATTTTGCGTTGCTGCAGCTGAAAGAAGGCAAAGATGTAATTTCATATGCAAATGAAACATTAACAAGGGAAAGTTCAAATTGTTCCAGTAATGAAGGGTCACTGCTGTGATGTGAAAATTGTTTGCCTATGCATATTTCTTCTCTAAACAGCATCAAAAACATTAGCTACTGGAGGCTAGACCACCTGATTTATTAACTAATTTCAGCTTTCTAAGCAATAAGCCGCTATTTGCCAACCACGTAGCTGATCTGCTTTATTAGTTTCCTGTTCTGGTTGAATTGAGTCTCATTGTTTGTTTACAGTACAGCAGAGCTCCAGAGAGCTCGTCAGAAGAGTGTTGACTGTCAACAGCCAGTGGCAGCAAGTATTTAATTAGAATATTGTTGTAACGTGACGTAAATCAGCTTTTTATTGGATGATAAATTCAGCTTCACTGTTCCATTTACTTTTTGGTGACAACACAAAGACTGAGAGGTGGATGGGGAAGGTGAGAAGGAGAAAGCGTTGGATGAAGACAGCAGAGAGCAAAATAAAACAGGTTAGAGTGGACATGAAGGCAAGTCAAGAAAAGTTACAAAGCTGAGGTAACTTCTGCTTTGTCCACAATTTCACATTCTAAATAGAACATATTAATTGATATAAATATCAGCATTTAACAGGATTCATGTCAATGAACATGGGTTGAACGGTGACATTAATATTAACTGCAACGCACTCTATGCATGACATTATGATAATTACCCTAACCCTTAAGGGGCTGAGCCCCGTAAAGTTTACGAATGCAAAGGCAACATTTACTGATTACCCAGATTTATATATTAAAATATTAGTAGAGTAAAGTTAGGAAATCAATCACGCAAAAGAAACACACATTTGCACATGTGAGGGCTGTTCTACATAATAACAGATCTCTGGGTTTTGAACTTTTGGCCGAATCAAACAAACAGCTGAAAATGCCTCCTTGGAACTTGCATCACTAATTAATAATAATAAAACTAATGGCTTAATTAAACAAATTATAAAAAATATATGTATACATTACACTAAGCTGGTTATGAAAACAATGCAGAAATTAATTGAGAAAATTGATTTAAATAACAACGTAAATGATAAAATAATAATAAAAACGACATTTAGATATTTCAGTTCATGACAGCAAAGATGTCATTGGAAATGTGGCGAGCTGAGGATATCACAACGGCGACACATCAGAGAGACACTCACATCCAGACGAATTAAAGTGAACCTCCCGACAGTCCGCTACATTATAACAGATCCCGTGTTTTAGCCTTTGTGCTGCATTGCTAACAGCTAAAAAAAAAAACGCGCAGTTCTGATTGCAACAATAACCACGCACAGCAACGAGTGCAATTTACACGAGTGCAGCGGATGGAGCGACAACGAGGCAGACTACATGCACAAACTGAGAAACACGCCAAACCCCGCTGCTGTCAACGGGCTTACCTTGTTATCAGATCCTGCACTGGCTCGATCCCTGCGCTGCACGACGAGATAAACAGCCCGACTAGCTGAGTTATGCCAGGAGGAAGTCCCGCCTATCAGCCTGCTGTGTGTTTTTGCCCCTCTGCTGCTTTTATGTGTTTAGAGGCTATAAACCAAAAGCGGATCATATGCAGACAAAAGGCAGTCTGACCGGTGTTTCCTGCAGACGCATGATTCGCCTCAAATTTCCCAGTGTGCACACAAACTGTGTGTCCCAATGACGTAATGCCGGACCGGTAAGAGTGATGGGTGGGAGGGTGATCCAGCTTTATAAATAGACATCTGGGTGTCAGAGGGGTTAAGTTTGTCTCGTTTTAAGAGCAAAAAAGAGAACGTTTAAATGTGTCACATAAATAATAAAACGCTGCGTTGGAAATAGTTATATTAAAATGTATTGCTGCTTTAAACCCCTCAGCAGTTTCCTTGAATAATATACTAATGCTGAAACGTGAAATAGGGCAGAGATGTTAAACATAAGGCCAGGGAGCCAGACCTGGCTGAACAAAGGATCCAATTCGACCCACTGGAGGGCTTTGCAAAATGTGAAACATGAACAGAGATGAAGCATCTGTGAGCAGTGAGGAGCAGTGAGTTTTACTTTCATCTGAGAGTCTGAGATCTGAATCTTCATCGATCTTAGAGCCTCTCTACCTGACAGGCACCCTGGCATGCCATACTGCCATATAACACCTTTTTATTTTATTTTGTTTTATTTTTTATTTACTGCAAATTTTGTATGAATTAATGAAAGTGCTTCATGTTCAGCTTTCATTGCGTTTTCTGTTTTCTTTATGGCTTCATGTGTTACAGTTTAAGCGTAAGGAGTCTGTGTTGCTGTCCTTGGACTTACACTAGAGTCCGTGACACATATCAGATATGAGATCTTAGGTTCCTGATCATCATTTTAAAAAGCAGATAGCTTATTAATTGTGAATTTTTTCAGAATGTGCTTATTAAATTTCCTTGCAGAAGAAGAAAGTGGGAAAAAGAAATATGAAGAGTTTTATTTGCTATTATTACAGAGATTATTAGAAAAAGGTTTCAGTGGATGGAATTGGGCTTGTATGCGGTGCACATATTAAAATGACTTTCAATCCTCTGTAATTCAGTATTCATCTATAATAATCATGCAAAAGATTGTCCACAAGGTGTCAGTCACGTCCTGCCTACATGCGGGTGTATTTGGGCCTGGGTCTGGCTTTCTTCACATTCTCTACAACGAAATATGGCATCTCAATAATGTCACTGCGTGGTGAGAGCGAGACTATTTCTGACTTGCTGACGAGCACTTCCGTGTCTGCAGAGGCAGCCTCGGCTCTTTTACTGATGTGTACTGCTTCAGCGAGTCATTCGATTTCCCTTCTCATTTGGAGTAGTACAATGAATATGGAAACCCAAATTTTAATCAGACACAGACACGGTGTGTTTAATCTGTCAGAGGAGTGTGGGGGATAACGTTAACCCATATTGTATTAATTTGATAAACTGTGCTTTATTTGTATAAAAGGAACACACTGGCCTTCTTAACTGACCAAGCATAATTTGATATTTAGCCCTGAGCACAGCCCAAAGAAACTGGAATTTAAGAAAAAGTGGAAGACTTCCTTTTTTTTCTTTTATCATCATGTGGGATGATTAAAAGCTTCATGGGTACATAAAGTTCAGCTTTTGTTGTCTAATGTTCCCAGGGGTGGTATAGTGGGGAAGTTGTTTACACGGCTGCTCACAGCAAGACAGCTCTTGGAAAAGCCGAGGCCTTTCTGTGGGGAGTTTGCATGTTTTCCCTGTGCAGGCGTGGATTCTCCTTCTTTTCTAGTTCTCATTCAAAGTGGGCTGAAGCAGGAGGAAACGAAGGGGACAAATTGCAGGAAAAGAAAGGACAATGGTTCCATATGAGGTTAAATATTTGTGCTGATTTATACTTTAACTTGTCATCCAGCTGTAGATCTTAGATATTTTATCAGCGAGCGCAGACAAAGATGTTACGGTCACAATGACAAACAGTCTTAATATCTAGACCCCTGGAGCCATCACAGGGCTAATGGAGAAACATACAATCTTTTCTGCCCACATTCACACCTATGGCCAGTTTGGACTATGTGAGGAAGCTACAGTACCTGGAGGGAGCCCACGCAGGCACAGGAAGAACACGCAAACTTCACACAGAAAGGCCCCAGCAGGGAACTAAGCCTTTCAAGCCATTCAAGCCTTCTTGCTATGAGAAAACAATGTTAACCACTGTTCCACCCCCATCAAACAAACTAAAGATCAGGCTGAACATGTCCTCTATTATGACTTAATATAGCTTAAAAGGAATGAGCTTGGTTCTGCTTGATTTAAATTTATCAGAGCAATACTAATATCACTTGTGTTTAATGTCTATACCAACTTTTGAGTGTTCATTATGTCACCCAGAGGCGCTGTACTTATGGCAAATGACCCTGTGCTGCCATAAACCATGACCTCGGTTAAACATTTTGCAATAAGTTTATGTTCCCAGTTTCAAGCTTAAAGTCTTATGAAATAAAACAATCATGTTGGTTTTGTACATTATCTCTCCATCATTACAAGAAGGGCTGACAAACTGGGGCTGTTAGGCTTTTATTGCATGTCGCTAACTTATAAACGTGAGCTGTCCTCAGTTTGTCAGTTAGATCAACGCCTCACTCACAATGTCTGTTTTCAAAAAAGGTGGGATGGCGATATCAAAATGCTCAGCTTCAGATTTACAAAGCAAGACTTTCAGACCAACGGGTGACGCCATGTTTTCAATTTCCATCTTTTAGATACAGACTATGAATAAACATTATATTTGTTAAACATGTGAGCATTATTTTATCAGACTATAGGCACTTAGCCTGATTCATTAATAAGTTGTTCATCTCTTTGAACAGCCTTATAGAGATGTTAGCATGCTCTAAAGGCCTAATCTTTCCTTTTAATACAGCCTATCTATCCATTTTGTTCCATTTACCCAATTCAGGGGCACAGGGGTCTGGAGCCTATCACAGCTGTCATAGTGTCAAAGGGAGGATACAACATGGACAGGTCTCTAGGCTGTCTTTGCGAGGAAGCTGGAGTACCTGGAGAAAACATCCATGATATGCATGATTTAGTGTATATAGGGCATTTTCAAAAGTTCGGTGTGGAACATAGATTCATTTTGACCAGCAGAGGTGAAAGAATTCACCAGGAAGTAAGGCGATAAGAAATCAGTGATTCAATGAATAAAAAAGAGAAACAAAGTAACCATGTTTGCCCCACTGACTGGATATTTAAGCAGAAGTGAAACTCATTAAACACGGTAAACTTTAAAACCTAAACTATTTTGTATTGGCTGAAGTCAACCAAACACAAAATTTGCAAAATCTCACTGGCCTGCTGTGAACACAACTCTCTCTCTTTACGTTAACTTACACAGATATGGTTCCATTCTATTAATTTAACCTTTTAGGCAATGTATTTGCTTTGCATCTTTTGTGTTCACATCAGTGGCAGATTATTGGAAACAGTTCAAATGGTGCCCGTACAAGCCTGTGCAGCATACTGATGATTCAGACAGTTTTCACACTTGTGTCATCTTTCACCCCCGTGGCCTTGTGGGTTCAGGTTTTTCCTTGATTTTTTTTAAAACTCTCTGTCTGTATATATAAGCTTGTAGATGCGCCCCATTGTGATTTTCTTTTCTTCCATTGAGCTGACTGTGTCAATCTATGTGGGAACACTGCAGCTCCCATCAAGCTGGTTCTGGGTTAGTTGGCTTCTACAGCGGTTGTGCGTTCATACCTGTGTGGAAATCAGGGGTTTTGTTTGTTGGCTTGTTTAGGGCAGGAAAGCTCTGCCTATTGTAAAACTGGTTTCTCTGTGCGTTTCTCTGTCTGTTGTTATGTTGAACAAGAATGTGCCTTTTGTTGATTTCTGTGCAGTTTTTTTTATGGCTATTGTGTGTCAAAACAGTGCAATATGTGCATTTGTATATTGTAGAATATGCTGAAAACAGTTGCTTTGTAAGTTCTGGATGTTTATTGTTAGTTCAAGTTAAGTTCAAAATTGACTATACCTACTCATGGGAGCACTAAACAGTTAAACACCTGTTTTAAAGCTTTAATAGAAAATTAAACTCCTTGTAGCGGTGTAATTTAGAACATCACAAGATTTAGCTCAGATTTGGAGTAGAAACAGAAAGTTAGCGAAAAGAAATGAATTGACACCTTCTATCCTGAGTATTTGGTTGACTTCTTTGACTGGATGGCTGAACGAAATGTTTTTTCTTCTTTATTTGAGCTGCTTGAAGGTAGCACCTTGGCCTCTTAGAAAATGTGAATGGCATTTTTTTCCAGTACTTGCTGATGTACTAAGAGGATGTGATGCATGCAATCAAAAAGACGTTCATTCCAGGCGATAGGTGTTTGTCATTCTGGTTTATTTTGTCCATAAGAAGAAAGCAGGCAAAAGAACAAAGTGTCATGGCTCCTAGAATAAATAAATATATTATAAGCCACCGCTAGTAAAAAAGTCTAATGACAATTAATAAATAATTTCTACAGAATTTTTAAAATGTTTTTCTCTCTGTTCAAATCATCTGCATGTAGTTGCACAAAATGTGTAGTTTTTATAAAGGCCATTCATCCATCAAGCAAAGGAGATTCTTCCTGTTAAAAAGGGGTTTTTCCTTCCCACTGTCACCAAGGCGCTTGGTCGTCTTATTATGGGGATTTATCTGTATTATTGTAGAGTCTTTATCTTACAATATAAAGCATTTTAAGGAAACTGTCATTGTGATTTGGTGCTACAGAAATGTATAAATATATAAATGAAATTGAAATTCTGAACACAGTTGTATTCTTGATGGTGCCTCCACTGTCAGTAACACTGTTATACCTAAGCACAGATATCTACCTTGGGTTCATTTTGTCCTTCGGGTCATGATGAGTGCGCAATTTGGCTTATCAGGAGGGCAGTTTTGGGTCATCTGAGTTCACTTGGGGCAACCAAGGCTGACCAGATGGAAAGCTGGGATTACAAGTGAATCCTTGCCTGACTACAGGGGTCCTAAAACTTCCCAAGAGGTAATTAAATTCAAAGGTATGTTATGTTAAAAATTGTACTGTGCACATGAATGACAGATTTGGTTTCGTGATCTACAACTTGATTTAATTCTGACTTTATTTCTAGGATGCAAATACAAATGCAAAAAAAGCACTTGTGCACAATATTCGTAACCCTGTCTGACACGCTGAAATCTAACACAGTATACCCCCCCCCCCCCCCCCCCCCCATTGCATCGTTTTACAGACCATCACGTTCCTGAAGGGAATGTGACAACCTTTTTGCAGAAACGTTGTGTATGATTTCTCTAGTTCTCTGTAGCAGGGAAACCCCTACAAGACACAGTACCTTCCAGCTTTTCTGGATCTCGCCTGTGGCTGACATTGTGCCATTGTGCCCATTTTTTCTGGTCCTTTGTATTTTATTTACAACATTCTCTCTATCCCATCCTACATTACCCAGATTCACCGGGAGGGATCTGCGCACAAAGAGCGCGTAGCCAATCGTTGGGAGACTCTGGTAAATTTCGGCCAATGCCCGCGACCCTCTTATTTACATAGAGACGAGACGATCCAATCGGGAGTCAGCACAGGAGTGGATTTTGACTTCTCTGCCCAATGGCTGCGGACGGTGTAAGTTTTGGGGGAGTGCATATAATCAACATATTATCGAAGGTGCTTAGATATTGATCCCGTATTTCGAGGTAGTTCAAATTCACCTATCTTGGCCCTTTGGCTTTGACCTTTATTTTGCTCGGTGGAGAATTATTGACGCATAAAATGCCGAAGAGAAAGGTGAGTGTCGTCCCTGCGTGCAGCACACTTCACTGTAGTTTTTTCGAGCTCATGCAATCGAGGAAAAATGGGAATAATATTTTGTGGCGACGTCGAGGCAGGTGAGGTGATGCCAAAGTTTGAGGAAACGTCTTTTCGACTGCAGCCTTTCACGCGTAGGCGTTAAACACCCACTTATTAATAACGGATATTTTATATGCGACATTTTGGGGCTTTTTTCATTATAAATCCTCGTGTTCATCCCAATGGCCGTTCTTGTGGTCGTTTTTCCCCCCCTGCCACTTCCCTGTCCACAGTGCGCACCGGTGAATGTTAGAGCCGCTGGATGGATGGACGCGTAAATCCTGTTGGAGACGTGCGCTGTGATCATTCTTCTGGGCGCATTTCACTCATATAGATTCTCTCATCTACTCATGTAGATTCCTAATAATGCGTGATATATGTAATATTTAATAAACAAATAAAATAAAAGCCCTCCACCTCCCTGTCTAATTTTGGTTCTCCGGGTGGTGATGAATATGGCAGGCGCCACGCAGAATGAACGAGCCCTTAGCCCCATGAAGAGAAAGGAATAAAGGGGGGGAAGGATCAGGGACAATCGCCGCTGTGTGAAAAGAGGCCGTGGCTCTTATCTGAACAGGACTGCACGACAAGCTCCTGTGCATTGTATCAGCGCATACATGGAAATTGGCTTTTCTGTCACCTAAAAAAACGGCTATTGTCCTCGCAGATTCGCCTTTGAGGACAGAGAATGGGGGGCCTCTAGGGGCGGAGGTCGGCCACATGCAAATGATGCAAATAATGTGAATGTCAACCTGCGAGCTAAACCAATATTTTTTTTTCGGGTTTTTTTTTCATGGTGGGAGTGGGCGCACTTCTCTCGTGCGCCGTCCCTGCCTACCTGGAGCCGGGAAATACGGTGTCCATTAGGAGCAACAAATGACGCCCGTGTTGTTAGTTAATAAGCGCCCTCCCCCGAGTGAATCGATGTTTATGGTCCATTATTCTTTTTTTTTTCTTTTTTTTTTGCACGTAAGCAAGATGCCTCCATTAAAAAAATGGAATTAACCAGAGAGATTGTGGCATCATCATATATCATCATCACATAATGTGATTTGCATCTGTGGAGAATTTTGGTCACGTGTGATGGAAATTGTGCTTTGATTATGTGAAACATTAAACAGTGGTTTTATTATTTTTTTAAAGACCATTGATTTCTAGGGGAAATTATTTTAATCCTTTTCTTAAGAAGGATTAAATTTAATTGTGATTACATTCTTTTTGTGATTCGGCCAGAATGAGAAAAACCTTCCTCCATCATAAAATCCTCAAATATTATGATGTAAATAATATCTGAGGATTATTTTTTTGTAAGTAATCAAAAACATGCTAATTGTTTCAGCTATTGTTACAGATGTGTTATACCATGAGTAGTAAGTGATATTTCCATTAAGACATCCTGGAATCTGTTTTGGTTCACAGAGATAATTCACTTGTGCATGAGAAAAATTAAATTTGAACTTTTTTTATATGTTCATTTTATTTCCTGTAGTCCCCAGAGGCTCCTGAGGGCAAGGAGGCCCCCAAAGTCACAAAACAGGTAGACGCTTTGTGAGTGTGTGTGCTGTGTGTGTGTGCGTGGCAGTGTTTCCGCGTGCTGTGTGGAGTGTGTATGAGTGAAAGAATACTCACATGAGGAGTTAATGATTAGGACACGTGTAACAGTCACCAAGTAGATCGTCTCGAGAGCAGTTGGCAAAGGTACAACTGATATCTCTTTCTCTCTCTCTCTGTCACTGTCTCTCCCTCGCTATCTCTCTCTTGTTGATCATTTGTTGCTCCGGTAGCCCACCAGAAGGTCAGAGAGATTGTCAGCGGTAAGTTTCACTCTCCCCTCTCTCTGTCTTCACCTCTGTCACTGTCCACTCTTTCCTCTCAGTGTCAACCCCTCATCCCGCCGGGCTAAAACATGTCACATTACCAAGGCTCTGAGTAAAGTCCTCTCGACCTTTATGGATTTCATCAAGGCAATCGCCAATTAAAAGAGCTCCATAAATGTGCTCCCAGAGGACTGGCTCCTGGCTTGGTATGCATGTCTACTCTCTGTTGTCTTTGCCCATTCTCAGTGTTGTATGTTGCACAACATGATGATGTTCAGGGCTGCATGACTGCCACCAGTGGTGTTATAAATTCTGTAATCATGTGGATGAAAATAAGTATTTTCCTTGATGACGTTATGCCTAATTTGTATTAAGCTATTGATTGTGAATGGCATTTTAAAACAATGTTATCTGAAATATAGTGTTATTTTTGTGTGGTCTAGCAGCCCTGCTGTGCAGTCATTGTGTTTGTGTGTGCGTACTTTGCATGTTAAATCCACCGGTGCTGGGTCTTTTTACCCCGTCTATTTGCATGTGCTATTGAAATCATGGGTATCAAACTGGCGAAGAACAGCCTGAATTCTCTTTAATTCTTTCATTTGAACAAAATCTCTTTTTGGCATATGTAGTCAGTCTCCTCTAATTACATGTGCAACACAATTTGTAGATAGCAGTTGATCGTTAAAGGCCACAATTTAATTCTTTCTGATTCAAGCAACCTGTCAACATCTAGACATACTTTTTGGCTTTGAAAAGTTTCTCAGCACCAAGAAAAAAGAGAAAAAAACCTGAGTTATTAATGCATTCTCTGCCTCTTTCACACTTTACGCAGTCATTTAATAGCTTTTGAGGGGCTGGTTCTTCTCTGTAAGTTTGACACCCTTGATTTAAACATTAGTTTGACATTTTGAGCCTATGTAATTCTTGCTAAGGGTTTCATGGGAAATCTTTATCACTTTCATCTCTCATTTCTGTATGCTAGATATGCTAGCAGTTAGCTTGGCTTAGCTTAGCATAAAGACTGGTAGCCAGTCTTTATGCTACCTAGGCTTGTCCAAAGGTACAAATTAACTACTTGCACCAAAAAAATGTATGGTGTAAGTTCTTTTTTTTTTTTTTTTTTTTAAAGGGCATGCGATACCATGTCTGTGTAGCCACAAGGTTGGTTTGTCTACACTACAAGCTGTGCGTGCCTCATTCAAGCTAACGCCAAGTAGACTGAGGTTTAGCTACAGTTAAAGTGCCTCTTATCCTTTTATTTTCAACTCTAAGTCACCCTAGCAAGCAATTTCTTAGCTGTAGGTTTACTTTTGAAATTGTATCTTTAGGCAATTTGTTACTAGCAGGATTGACCCTCTTCAGCACAGTTTGTCTTAATTCAAGCCTTTTTATTTTAGATCACATGTGCTGTGTCAGACATTTCTTGAGCAAAACAGAGATATTGTGAGAATAAATCACATGATTTCATTTCATCACAGCAGCGTTACTGTAGCTTGTGGCTTCAGGGTAACATGGTCCACACGCAGCAGCCTAAAAAAATGGCCAGAATCTTTGCTCCCATCTGATAAAATCATTGCACAGTGGTCTTAGGTCAGCCCACATCTGATATTTAAAACCCATGGGAATATGATGAAAGCCCATGGGTTATGAAATATGGTGCAAGTACTTAATCATTATCAATATTTGGGCTACAGGAAGATCAAGTGCAGACATTTCAGTCAGCAGGCTTTGGGTTAATCTCAGTGAATAACTCTGTACAGCAAAGTAGCTGAAACTGCTTTCAAAGAGTAAAGAGAAAAGATAACTCTAGATAATATAGATAAGAGCAACATGTCTTCATAAACTCTGAACCATGAATTAGTTCTGACAGGATTTATTTATTTATTGTAATTTTCAGAGACCTGCTCCACCCAAGCCTGAGGCCAAGCCCAAGAAAACTGTCGTCAAGGTGAAACAGATTACACACACACAAACACACACTAAATTATTTGTAATAATTTGCAAAAATCTGAGGAAATTGGCTGCCTTTTAGTATTAGTTTATATGACTGTCCAAAGCTGCTGGATTGGAAAAACAAAACACAAACTGAAAGCAGGCTTAACTGTGATGAGTATGTATGCAATAACTCAGGCTATTTTTACTTGAAAACAAAGAAATGGGGGGTAGCTCAAGATTTGTGTACATTACTGTACTGTTACTGAGTTTTTACAGAATCACATCACTCTAGCTTTAGCCTTATTAACTCCCAGTATATTCTGGAAGATTATATTGGTTACTTCACGGCCTTGCTCTGAGCTGACATCTTAGTACTTGCCTTGAGATCCTTGGGCAGATCCTTTGTGTCCTCCAGGGGCCTGGCTGTAGCCGGAAGGGGATAGAGCATTAACACCCCAAAGCTCTGGAAAGGTCATTTTCTGAACCACTTATTTCCTTTAAGATACAATATAAAATAGAGAAGTCCTTTCCTGGTTTTAGTCAAGTTTGATTTTTTTAACTGTAACCACTGTGTATTGACTCTTTGCTGCCCTTGTGAAGCTTTTGCAATGCTGATTTAGAAAATGTTACTATAATTATCATTATATGCACATTATGTTAATCTCACTTGTTCTGTGCAGAAGGTGGTAGATGATAAGGGGGCAAAGGCAAAGAAAGGTGGCGCTAAGGGGAAGAAGGAAGACGGTCCTGCCCAGAATGGAGACACCAAGGCCAATGAGGTATGAGGAGGGGAAAATAAAAACATGATGTAATTTTTAAATAAAATGTAGGAAAATTATATTCAGTTCTAAAAATAATAATCTTTATTTCCTTATCCTGTCAATTTGTGTACAAACGAACATTAATTACAACAAATACGCCACACGTCTGTTTTTGCTCACATGGATATACCCTCACACATAAACACACACACACAGATCTATGTGTCTCGTCCGTCTGTCAGTGTGTCTTCCATCAGAAGCACGGCTCCCTCCATGATGTCAGTGAGAGGACAGAGTGAGACAGTCAGAGTTAAGGGTATGGTTGAGTGTCTCTAACTGGTCTTTGGTATGTGTGCTTGGACACTAACGTGCTGCTAATAGTCACGTCTGCGTTAACAGGGAAAACATTTACTCGCTGTGCTTTGCAGTGCTGTGTTTATTAGAGTGTTTGGGAAACACAATGAAGAAGTAAGGATGTCCCACTTGCTCTCTGTGTGCAGTGAAGTGGGTCTGACACAACTTTTTCCATTAGCAGGAAGGTTAGCTGCTGCTCACAGAGCTGCAATGTGAAATGTGCTCTGGTTCATGAACAGCTGACTCCACTATTGACCAGAGGGGTGTAGTGGGAGGTGAGATTAACGGGTTACCGAGCTATGTTTAGCTTTTAGGCAGAGTTTTCTGTGTCACTAGTGACTTTCTTTTTACTCGGCAACATTACCGTGTTTGCTTTTTCTAAACTCATAAGCTTTACGTTCAGATTTTCGGTACACTTCTAAGTACAAATATCTGCTTGACGAATATATTTTGTATGCAACCTGTTGAGCAATATCTTACTAACACCACCATGAAGCTCAGCTTCAGCAGCCCAAACTGGGCGTCACGGTGTCACTGGAGTTTGCATGCATTCAGCTGGTGATGCATAAAATGTATGAATGTTTTTATGCTTGGCTCTAACCTGCTGCTAATTCTTCTTTGTGCTGCAACTAGAACCCAGGTGAGAAAACCGATCAACTGCATTTCCAAAATGATTATAACTAATTAAAACTAATGTAGACGTTAAAAAACATTTTAGTTGACCAAAAAAATTCAAAAATTAAAACTAATGAAAACTAAATTTTGTAAAGTTGGAAAACTAACAAAAAAATATAGAGAAAATATTCTTAAATGTAGTATTTGTTTCTTTAGCAAAAATATTATTACAACTCACCTGACGAGGCTTTGATGAACATGTTTACTGGATGTCCACAAGACTGTGAGTCAAAACATAAAATAATAATAATAGAAATTTAAGACACTCCAACTTAATTAACAAAAATTAAACTAAAACAAAGCATTAAAAACTCAACTGAAACAAAAAAAAAAAAGAATGCACTCTGGAAACTTCAGCTAAATTACAAATCATAATGAAATAAAAATAAAAAGTAATATACAAAATACAAAACTATAACAAATCAGTACATTTGCAGGTTGTTTATTGACAGTTTTAGATGAATACAGTAAATTTGATTTTGATATAAAGTGATTTTCATATCTTCTTCATTAGGTTATGGCACAGACTGAACAGACTGTACCCTGACCTTTGTTTAAAAGTATTCATTTAAAAACATCAGAGCTGTGATGCGCAGTTGTTACGTTTCTAACCAACAACAGCACAGCGAGAGTGCCAGGTATGATTATGTTTCTGCTCTGTGCGCTTGTGATGATCACAGATTCCCAAAATTATCCTTTTTCTCAGCACCACTGTCGTCTTGTTTGGTACAGTGTTGCCTTGCACTGTTTTATAATTGGTGCTCAGTCAACTGACTTGTCTGATGTGCCTGGGTTAACAACAAAAGTTCTTAACCACTATTGTGGTACCTGTTGCCTCTGAGGGTGTTAGGTTTGGTCAAACCAACTAACACAAAGAAAACCTGGCTGTGCTGAACTTAGCTCTCAGAGGAGATCGCAACAAAATTATTGCTAAGTCAGGAGAGAATGTAAAAAGTAAGTAAGATAAAATAATTGTGCCGCTGCAAAATTTTAGCTTGAAAAAAACGAGTGATGAGTTGAGCTAACAGCTTGAAGCTCCTCATTGGCAAATGAGGTCATATGTTACCTTGAAACTCATGAACACCGACCTGCCTGACTTTGTAAATTTCTTATTGAAGGTTGACTTCGGTCGAATCGCAGTACTGATAGTTCTGCTTTTATTTACTGGAGGTTTGAGAGGTCCATAAATAGAAATCAGCCACTGCTGGCAGTAAGTGAGTAAATGTGGTGTTTTGTTGGGGAAATGAATTGAGGTTTAAGGTGATGTTCTGCCTGGATAGAGCAGTTTGTGAGTTTGTGTACTCATATGCACCTTTGTTGGGAGATGTCATGAAAAGTTCAAAGCTGCAAAGTGGATGTGTTTAAACCCCTTTAAAGTCTGAATGCCCATAGAAATATCTTGTTGGTGTGTTCAGGTGAATCTTGACAACTTTGGATGGAGCTAGGCAATAGAGAAAATATTTTACATTTTTATTATGTAATTTATTTTTAGTTATTGTTAAAGTAAAGCGTTACGCAATTATTTTATACTTAAAATGTCCGGTGAGGAAACTACTTAGGCACCTTGTTTAAATACTTCAAACTAGGAAGTGTGCCATCAGTGCCAACTTCTCATTGGATACAAAGGATGGAAAATGTAGAAACGCAGCTGTCTGCAAGCATCAATAAAATGTAGTTCAGTATTGTTTTTTCTCTATCGTCAGAAGTATCATAATTATAGATTTTCTTGAAATTTTGAGGAAATATCACCCACCCCTTATCTGTAGTTATTTATTTACTCATTTACACTCTGCTCAACTCTGCCGTTTGTTGTGTTTGTGGGGTTCCAAACATTTGTTGCCAACTTGGCAGTTGCAGAGTGCTAATAGCTGGGCAAACCGTGTTCCTGCCGTCTGTTCTTTACTTTTTAAATTTTCATTTATTGGTTGTCATAAATGTCTATGCTGATAGACTGGTAAAGACCTAAAAAAGACATGCGCTAGACTGAATGTAAAGAATCAAACAAGACTTCTAGGTAAGAGTTTAAAAATATGACATTAATATAGCTTTTATTTTACAGACTTAGCGCAGTCTCACACCCAAGATGTGACCTGATGTTTATCCTTTGTTACACTCAATGTTTACAGACAGTATGACAAAATGCAAGAAGACTAAAATAGAAACTAGTTATTGGCATCCCCAGCAGAAAACGAGGAAACAATACGACAAAAGTGAAATAAATCAGGTGCTAATTTAGCTCAGTGGTTGGGGTGGCTGCCAGGCCAAAGCGCCATCGAAATAGGTTTGCTTTTGACCCGAGCCGCTTTGGTGCATGTCCTACCTGCTTCAGTGAAAACTATCTAATAAAGATGTGAAAAAACACATTAGCTCAACTTTTAAAATATTTATAAGCCTAGAATTTCTACACAGACAAGCATCCCTATAACTCCCTGTAGTTGTTAGCAAAACCATCCAGATAACTCATTTGGAAAGCCTTTTACTCTACAGACAATAAACCAAAACATTAAGTGATCTTTATGCAAAATAAGTTTGGATCTACACTGTTTGAAGGGTTGGTTACCACAACTTACTGGTTGGGTTTTCCCCTCCGTGTACCTCATTGGCCCTCTTACGTCTCCTGGGGTAAATAATGGCTACACCTGCATGTGTGTTTTTCACCTCCAGGTAACTGAAGCAGCAGAAGAGGCGACCGAGGAGAAGGCGTAAAGGCACGGGCGCGTCCATCGACTCGCCCCCTCTGACTCCATGGCAGCAAAGCATCTTTTTTTACTGACGATTTTGTACCATGCTGAATTTTTTTTAGACTTGTGATAGTAGAGATGGACAACCAGCAGCCCCACCTCCCGTATCTTCACACTCCTTCCCCCACCTCCTGTTTTTGCTCCATTCTCCTCCTCCCCCCAGCATTCTGTATTGCTATACTGTATGCCTCTTAGAAGCAGAAAGGCAGAATGAAGTGGTTTTATCAGACAGCTGCAGATGTTCTTTGTTTTGCCCAAGAGGAGCTGTAAACAAGACTTTTTTTAAATCTATAAACCGGCTCTACCTTCATTCGTAGTTATGCTTCTCTATAATACATCACTTACTGGCACTTTGCCTGCAATCGGATGATGGTCACACCATGATGTAACCCCCTTACGGCTAAGGTGAGCATATCAACAGTTTGGTTGCAGAGCCACAAGAAACCAGTTCCACAGTCACCATGGAGAACATCTGCAGCTTTTTAAAAATCTTACTTTTTAGTCACCACCACTGTGTTTCACATAGCTCCTTTTGTATGTGTATACTGGAGTGAATGTGTTTGTGAGTCTCTGTGCTTGACTTTGTTTCCTCCCCCTTTCCTTTCCTTTCTTTCTTTCTTTTTCTCTCTCCCCTGAACACCTTGTCCTGCAGCAGAGTGACATAGCAATAATGAGTGGTGCTTCTGTTCTAGACGGCTCTATTGGCTTTGGACCCTCTGGGCTTCTCTGAGTTTCATCCTGTTGGGAGAATATTTTGAAATAAAAGAAAAAGTTGATGTCTCGTGGGACTCTTTTTTTAGTGTCTCTTCACTCGTTGGTAAATAAAAACGTTGTGAAATAGGTTCTGCATTTGGACAGCAATGCCATGTTTTGTTCTTCCCCAGACACTAGTAGGCTGTATTTTAACTGTATGCCTGCACACAGGCTGCTTTCCCTCTCTGTGTTCAGGTTTTACAAGTACTTTTTAACCAACACAAAGCTGCCACTCTGTGTCTGTGTACACTTTTGTGTGCATGTGTGTGAGGTCGCCAGGGGCACGTGGCTGTGTTAAATACAACTGCTGCGTCAGGAAGTGAAAGGTCAGCATTTGCCAGAGTGGTGGGACCAGTGAAAGTGTTGGGTCTCTCCATTGCAGGACAACCTGTCACTCACACTTGTGGGCCTATAGCCTGTTCCTCCCTCTAGCATGTAGAGGTGAAATGATGGCTGTGCAGGTACTGCCACATACTGAGACAAAACTGTACTGAGATGAGCCTCGGTCAACAACATGATGCCTTTTTATCACCATTCAGCTGTTGGATGCTGTAAAACACAAATATTGCTATAATGTGTTTAAGTGGGAAACACCTTTTAACCCAGTGTTACCCCTATAGGTACTTTAGTGTGCTGCAGTGGGACCTCCAGGTTTTTCAAAAGGTTCATTTAACCCTGGAGAACCCATGGGGTCAGATCCGACCCCATTGGTTTACTAGGGAAACCATGGGGTCATATTTGACCCCACGGGTTTTCCAGGGTTAAAAATATACATAAAATTACTTAAGACACAGAAAGGAGTTTGATCAGCGCACTTGCCCACAAAGAATGAATGGGTGCAATGTATCAGAAAGTTCCAACTCTGTGCAAATATGTCCTTCTAGTGTCCTTTTTTGGTCACATTTAATTTACAAGTTCATTTAATACATTGTTAAACAACAATGTATCTATTTTCTTAACCACTTAACCAGTTTAGGGTTGCGCTGCCAACTCCCAAAAAATGATTTTTCACCTTCAGTAAACATGAAACAATCATTTTGAATAAAATGAAACTGAAATATATACAATAAAAGGTTTGATTTATTCAAATGCTTACCTAACCATACCACTTTATTTATAAAGTGCTTTAAAAAACAGCAGGGCTGACCAAAGTGCTCTAAAATAATCGCAAACATAAAAGACAAACACAGGACAGAGAACCCGAAACACTAAAGAGCTGTAGAAGCTGAATGTATACCAATCAAGTAAATCTCTTTTGAGCAGATTTGATTAATTTATCATTTTACATTATATAAAATTATGTGGATAATTTACATGTGATTAAATTAGTTAAAGCATTTTGACCAGAATTTTATTTTCAATGTATCCCAGCTGTCATGGGGCCAAAAGCAGGGCACATCAGCCCAGGAGCTCCTAGATGCAAGGTTATGGTGCAAACCACTCAACCACCCTTAGTGATCTAGTTTTATATTTTGTTATTACTTTTAAATTTTTTATTTACCTTTTTTTTTACTCATGTTTCAGGTGGTTTTATTCGTTTCATTGTCAGCTGTAGCATCTTTATTTACTCAAATATGCAGGGAATTTGAAAGTGAGACAATTTCAGAAATTCAGAAAAAGTGTAGCAATGCAAACACAACCCTCTGTGAACGTAGCAGAGTCACAGTATTGTAAACATGACAAGTCTCAACAAAAGTAGTGAAAGATTTGACCACTATAATATTTATTTTCACGTTTTTTTTTAAATTATTTAAAATTATTTTCATTGGGGTTAACTAAAATGTTTTATCACACCTACTTTTACTTAACCTTGATCATGACACTTAAAAAAGAGCCATTGTATTAACCCACAGAGCAGACCATTGAATCCAGACTAAAGATATGAGAAAGGTTACGTGGCTGCAAAAGTACTTAGCTGAAACTTCTATTTTCTAACTAGTGAAGACATCAGAGTCCTGATTGTCTGATGACAGGGAAAGAGTGTTGAAGCCAAGTAATTTTCCACACCTCACAGGATTTTTAAGCTATCTGGCAAAGTTTAGTAAAGGGTGTGGATTTGCAAGGGTGTGGATAAACAAGTATCTCTGTGTGGACTGTTGTCAAGATAACCTCAAACCATTTCAGATCTCTTTTTTAATGTGATTAGTATTTATCAGTGAGCTATTTATAGTAAAAGAAAACCTGTAACTGATTGCATCTTTTCATAACCTTTGACTCCTCTTAGGCCCGTAAAGTGACACATGGTGAGGTTGCCTCCTTGTGGTGGTGTCAGCCCACACAATAAACTTAGTCATAAGAGTTCAGGTCAACCGGTAAAATACAAGTTAATGATTAGGCTGAAAAACCCATAACTGATCATCTAAATATTTTAAGTATTATTTTAACTTTTTTTCTGTGCTTTAAAAAATATATACAGAATTTGTTGGTCAAATTACACCCAATCAGTGAAGTCCACGGATGGACAGTTTAATCTGGCCTGATACGATGCGCACATTTGGAAGAGAAGATCGAAAACTCTGTCAGGGGAGGGTCAGAATACTAAAGTGGATTTTTGAAAAGCTCAAATATTGCTTGTTCCTCTCAGAGTAATCGTCCACCCACCTATCTGCCAGAACGCTTTTGACATGGAATAATGGTAGGTGGTGTAGCCACTGGTGATGAGAACACTCTCTGTTGAGTTCCTGTCCATCTGGCAGCCTATAAATGTTGTATTATTTGTGTTTAACGTTGACAAAATGAACCCATAATTGCCTAACGATGCAACATAAATGACAAAGTTGTGGAAAGTGTCGATACAGACCTAATTTGTGTGCGTTACACTTGATTTTATTTGAGTTACACCTTGTTAGTTTTACAAATAGAATGGCATTACTCTGTTTAAAATAGACAAAAAAATTAAGTTGACTCTTAGAAGCACGAAGCCTTATAGCATCTTCCCAGATGCACTGTTGATGTGTTAGATTTGAAATAGTTTATAAAGAAGAAATTAAAATGTAGAGGTGATATGTTTCTGTACTAGTGTTAATCATTTGTGCAG
This sequence comes from Copadichromis virginalis, assembly GCF_057382275.1. Taxonomy (NCBI): domain Eukaryota; kingdom Metazoa; phylum Chordata; class Actinopteri; order Cichliformes; family Cichlidae; genus Copadichromis; species Copadichromis virginalis. The sequence continues at coordinate 3,500,961 of NC_140632.1, read as the reverse complement.
GTAGACTGAATTATATGCAACTGTAAGTGGGTGTGAATATTTCAATTTAGCTCAATTGTACCACATAGGCAACTTCACACATGTAAGCTATAGATATGAGTGAAAAGAGAAAAAAAACAGAAGATATGTGGCAAAATATTTCGAAAAAGAAAACTCCAAACTGTTGTAAAATGATCTGAAACACGTGTGGTGTGTATTTACCTTCACTTTCATTTGTGTCTTACTTGCAGCAGTAAACATTAAATGTGGGAAATAAGATTAGACCAGGAGGGGTTGTTTGTCATTGGTGACGTGGCTTTTAATAAAACTATAATGCACGTCCCTTGCACACATATTATTGTGAGTTTACTTTAAAAAGTAAAAATTAACACCAAAGAGTTGCTGTTCCTTTTTTTTTCATTCACAGCTGTCACCGAGGCATCCTGTCATGCATTTCCTTGATAACCCCCCTTGATGTGTGTGCCTTGTCTCAGTGTCTCAGTTGCCACTAAATTGCTGTAACTCACGGGGTTTCATTCATTAAGCTGCATTCCCCTTCTCCAACCCTTCCCCCATTTTATTGCCTGGTAGTATTTGGAAGAGAAATGGACGACTTCCCCACCAAACGGCTCCCTGAGAGAGTGGGTGTGTTAGCTAGGACATCTTATTACACAATAGCGACAAAGTTACGACAAGCGAGACCAGCAGCAAGAACACGGAGAGCTGATAAGAGAACAGGCTAGCTGTGGTGTTTGATAATAAAAAAATAATAATGATAAACTAAGCTGAAACGTTTGCTCGCCTGTAAATCCCTCTCAAACACGGGAGCCATGTTCTGAACCCGCCAGCTACGAATATACAGAAAATAAATATGGCAAGAATTAGGCTGTGGTAATCCGCAATAGACACTAAATGACAGAGGAATGGACTCTAATGAATAAAAATGTGATAAATGCCGTCTAGTTACAAAATAACAGCCATTCTGCAGCAATGTGTCCTCTCCTTTAGCAGGCTGCCATTTCTACCTCCCCTCGACGGCGGCGCACGTGAGCCACAGCGCCTGTATTCTTCCGCAGAGGGCTTGCGCTTTTTCCTTTGAGGGGGAGGGGGATTAAAACAAACATGCCTCCACGGCAAACCGGTCGTAAGTGAAATTCGCCCCAGCCGGCGCTCAGTACAGCCACAATTTAGCCATTCGGTCTTTGTTAAAGGAAGGCGGTGTTTGGCGGGGTGAAGCCTTCAGCGCGCACTAATTATCGCTCCGCGGAGGTATACTCCCGCAGCCGGGACTTCGTGCGAGCGAAGCTGAATGGAGGCAGCCTCTTCCTGGTGGATAAACAGTGACAGCTACAGGGCAGCCACCTAGACCCACCACACAGGCTCTGGCGCTGCCCTGGCAAACAACACCAAAATGGCTTCAGACAGTACACACATCGCGCAGTTGACTTCTGGTGAGTAAAGGAGATCGGAAACTATGTCACGGTCGTTGTAATATCCCCCCAATTTCCTCGGTGCCCTCTTCTAACGCAGCTCCCGTCCTCTTCTCCCCCTCCAACCATACCAGAACTGTACTTCCTAATAGCCCGATTTCTAGAAGCTGGACCGTGTCAAAAAGCAGCCGAGGTTGGTGTTTTCGCATTTTAGGAGAATTTATAATATGTCGGCAATTGTCACGAGGTGTAATTCTGTATTTTTATGCTATTTTCAGACCCTGATAAGGGAGGTGGAGGAGAAGGAGGTAAGCAGTCAGCAGCACGAGAGAGATGCTTCTCTCTGCACTGTACTTTGTGATGTTGCTTTGACTCTGATTTACCATTTACTGTTTTAAAACATCACCTGTAACGTCTATAAACTGGGTGATCACGGTCCACACTGTTTTTCCACCTCAGCTGCTGCCCAAAAGGCTGGACTGGACGGGGCAGGAACACCCCGGGACGTACGAAAATTTGGTAAGGGTGCTGTATAACTGAGGAAAAAGTTTTTAGAGAGCAAAATAAAAATTGAATTTCCCGCAATTTTTAAATCAGGTGGTGGAGCACAAACTGAAGAAGGACTTTGCAGGGCGAGTCGGCTGCAGGCTTTAGGGGGAGGGAAGCTGCTCTTTTTGGAGCACTTACAAGGGGCTCGGGTCCCAACCTTGTGTGCGCCACGGTGTGCGAGTTTGGTGTCCATGCATGTCCAAAAGGTTGCGAGAGTTGTTGGTGAAAAATGTGTGTGAAATGTTGATACGTCATGAGTGTTGTGGTGTAGGAGCGCCAGGATCCGGAGGAGGGACTCCCTGCGCCACGAGCCTCTAGGAGAGAGAGAGAGAGAGATGGAGGCGCTCTTGTCCTGCAAGAACCATAATTTGTGTGCATGGGTTGAAAACACACAGGGGGGCACAAGAGTTAGAAAACAGGACTTTTTTTTTATTCGTGGGGAATATAAAGAGTATAGTCAGTATAGCCGGAGACACGGCTCGCCCCCTGTTCTTTGAGGTTGTTGTGGAGTGGTTATTTTTTATTATTTGGGGAGAGGGTTGTTTTGGTGCGAGCTCGGACGGAAAAGCAGAGGAAGGATCAGTCGGTGTGAAGATGCGAGGTAACGTTCAGCTTGATGTATTATAATCGCGCTATTAATTGGAGCGCTTAATTGTCATGTAAACAAACGGGGCTTTCGCCTGAAAGCGGCGTTTTTACGCATGGGGGCGTGGAGTGAATTCACCATCCTCTTACATATTTGTTTCCGAGTCAGACCTGCTAAAAGCGCGCACTCCCCGTTATCTTTTTTTTTTTTTTTTCCCTTTTTGTGTTATTTTAAAAGTTTTATTTTAATACTGATTTTAAAAAACAGCGACCTGGTTAATCTACGAGATAATGTTTGTGGGGGACGATTTCCGTCTTCACGTCCCAAAGCACACACGGAACTAGATGGCGTAAAGTGCAGCTTGATCGCCATGTAAATGTATAGGTTTAAGAAATTATTGACAGCGTCGTTCTGCCCGCTCGTATGAGTGTGTGTGTGTTTTTTTCTTCTCTCTTCCTGCTTGGCTCGCTGGGCTCTCCGTTCCTCCTCCTCCCGTCCCCAGTCTTTCAGCCTGCCTCCAGTCTATTGTGCATAATTTCCCGTATTAAAAAAATACTGCGGAGGGGTTTTAATTATTAGACCAAGCGGAAGCAGGGAGGTTAGAGGCAGGAGGGCAGGATATCGGCTGGATTTATTTATTTATTTATGATTATTTATTATTTTTTTGTGGGTGTTTGTAGTTAGATGTCTAGGGGGGGGGGGACGCTGTTAAAGAAGGGGGTTGGGCATCACTGAGGACTCAACAATGATATTGTAATAATTAACGATATTAATTGCGGCTAATTAACGAAGGCGGATTCATTAGATGTTCGATTGCTTTCGTGTCGCATTTCAAACTGATCAGGAAGACGAAGCGCAATGAAATACGGCCGTGTTTTTGAGTGGAAGTGGAAGCCTGCATCGTTATCAGCACAAATGTGTTTAGACTCATTTATTAACGGATTAATTGTCAGTAATAATACACTTTAATGAATGCAAATCTATGTCAGAGGCAGTGATGCTTGAGGTGAAAGATGTTTGTAGGGCTATGAATGGAAAGCAGGATGTTTATAATAATAATAAGAATAATAGCAATACTAATAATGATTACATAGAGGGTAACTTGTAGTGGTGTGGGGCCATGTGCTTTGTGATGGTGCAGCCGTGGCTGGGGGAGTGTTATCCATTACCCTTCAGAAGGAAGGAAAATGGAGCAAATTGTTATTGCACATCACTTAGTTTAGTGTGTGTGTGTCAGTTGTGGGTCTGCGTGTACCTAAGAGGGGCTGATATGTACTTAGAAACACTGATCACGTCTGTGAACCAGCAAGGATGTTGAAAGCAATTAAGGGGTCATTAATTGTGTGTGTGTGTGTGTCACAGAGACGGATAAAGGAATGGAAAAAGTGTGTGTGTGTGTGTGTGTGTGACTGAGTGGAATAATTGTTTAATTTCAGGCTTACGTGTCTGAAACAAAGCCGATGACTGCACGTCTGATTTGAGTGAATACATTTAAACCGATCTGGCTTGCTCCAAGTAAACACACTGCTGCAGTGGAATCAGAGAGGCTGTGTGTTTATAACAGCGTAGGTTTCTGTGTGCTTCATCCTTATGTTGCATGCCACACCCCCTCCATCCCACCACACTGTTGTAGTGCGTATGCTGCTGGGAGCCGCACCATTTAGAAGCCTTCATCTTTTTCATTTTAGTGTATAAATACGTGTCCGGTTGTATTTTTATTTCTGCAGTTTATTAAAAAAAGGAGGATCTTATCTGTTAGTTTATCTGTTATCGGTTTAGTGTGATTTCCTCTGACACACTCAGAGAGCAGAGGGGCCTTTACTTGCATCCGCATTTGTGGAAGTGGCCTGGATTTTTCAGTGTTTCTGTTTGCTGGAAATACTTGAATTTGAAATTAAAGTTTCAATTTCCCTTTACTTTGCAGCCACCGTTTGCCTTCTGACATGTTTTCACCCCCTGATGTGTTCGATAGATTTGTAGATTTTTGTGTGTGAAAATTGGCGTAGTAATGTGGAACCCATTTGTACCTCCACTGAGACGTTTTCTTTTTCACACCACTGTCGTCGGGTTCGAGCAGCAGAAATCATCCAGCTGGTGGGGGTTTGATGTCTTGACACAGCAGCTTTTGGCAGGAAAGCTCTTTGAGCACATTTCTCTCAGCTTCCTTTTTATCTTTTTTTAAACTCTACCACCCTCCCCCCACTAGCAGTAGTTGTTTTTTGTGGTCATTTACCAGCCTGAAGACAGATTTAATCTGAGTGTATGCTTGCGTTCAGGTAAAGCTCTACAGGCACATCACGCCAGACCACCTGCTGCAGGTCTGCACCAGAGTTTGTCCGCTGCTGGAGAGGGAGGTCCCTGCCAGTGTGCCTGGACTCACCAGCCTTCTAGGAGCTGGCAGACAGAATCTTCTCCGCACCGCTAAGAGTGAGTTCACGTGCAGTGCATTTGCATACTTAAATATACACACGTGCAAAAACACCCACTCGCTCAATGCCTGTGTCTTCCTGCGTGTAAGTGCTGACTTACCAAGACATGGAGTGAATGTATACATTTGCGTGGTTATGCAAATATGACTGCATACATCCAGATCAACATGCACAACACACACTTAACTATAGCTGTGCATGTGCTTATGCATCTGTGCTGTGTGTAAATTCCAGGTTGCAAACATGTTGTGTGGAAAGGCTCAGCGCTGGCTGCGCTGCACTGTGGACGTCCACCGGAGCCACCTGTTATCTACGGGAGTCCGCCGAATATTGGTAAGGAAAACAGTCATTTTGGTAAAGTGGGCCAAAATGACTGGGCCAACTATTGATTTGCCTAAAGAAGTCTGTATGTTTGCACACAGACTTGTGGACTTGTTGTGCTCCACCTCGCGCTTAATAAACATGGCCATAGTTTCCAAAAATCAGGGGGATGCATCTACAAATAATCCAAAAGCTCCGGCTCCAGACGTGTATAAGAGCGCTGTTTGGACAGTTTTTTTAAACTCCTGGATCTGATGTCAGTGTCAGTGAGAGTGGATGTGCTCAGTACGACCATCTCAGTCCAGGATTATACTTGCTTGTGGAGATGCACATGGACAGCTGTGGACACCATGGATGAGTAGTCCTTCCTGTTCTATTTTTTTCCCCAAGTCCTCTTGGAATCCATCTGAAGCATTCATGCGAATTTTGGCACACTGGTTGCAAAAAACTGCAGGTCACATGGACACTTCTCTACAGAGCATCTCATGAAACGTGAAGGACGAAAGACCCTCTATAAACTAGCAGATGCAGCAACTATACCACCGGCATCAGATACAGCGCAGAGGAGCCTTACTCATCTACATTCAAACCTACTGTGTGTCAGGGACAGCCAATCAGAAGAGGGTTGTGCTGCGGAGGATAAATAAGATAAATGAGGATTATTTTGAATGGTGAATCATACAAAGTCAATCTTAATAAGTCCAAGAGTGAAAAGATGGAGGTCTTTTTTTAAAAATAATTCACTTTAAAATATTTCAGCATTCTTGTGTTCAACTTGTGTCCTTCAGATTAGCAGAAGAACAGTGTGTAGAGAGCTTGATGGAAACGGTTATGCATCATGAAAGTAGCCGCATCCAAGTCTTACACCGCCAAGCGCAATGCAAAGTGTCGGATGCAGTTGTGTAAAGCACGGCGCCACTGCACTCTAGAGGAACAGAGTCGTGTTCTGTGGACGAGTCCAATGGACGAGTCTGGGTTTGGCGTTTGGGTTTACTTTGTGCCAAGTATAAAGTATAAAGTTTGGCGGAGGCAGGATTATTGTTTTTGAGGGGTTTGAGGGAGCCCCTTAGTTCCAGTGAAAGGAACTCTTAATGCTTCAGGATATCAAAACATTTTGGACAATTTTATGCTCGTAACTTTGGGGGAAAACTTTTGGGATGGCCTCTTTTTGTTCCAACATGATTGCGCACCATTGCACAAAGCAAGGTCCATAAAGACATGGAAGATCGAGTGTGGTGTGGAAGAGAACTTGACTGGCCTGCACAGAGTCCTGACCTCAACCTAATAAAACACCTTTGGGATGAATCAGAGCAGAGAATCCGAGCCCGGCCTTCTCATCCAACATCAGCGCCTAACCTCACAAAGGTGCTTCTGGAAGAACACTCAAAAATTCCCATAAACAAACTCCTAAACCTTGTGGAAAGAAGAGCTGAAGCTGTTATGGTACCAAACTGACAGGATATTAAACTCTTTGCATTAAGATTGGAGTGTGCATGGGAAAGCAGACGAGTGGAGACTTTTGTCAATTTAATGTATATTTAGTGACGTTTACATCTGTACAGTCGTGTCTTTCCGTACTAACGTGCATGTTTTTCTTGACATCCAGTGGAGACGAGCTTCTGCCGTCGACTGAATGGCGCCTACCGTCTCCGTCAGCTGGTGCCCACGGCCGTGTACACACACATGAAGATGCACAAGAGGATCCTGGGACACTTGTCGTCCGTGTACTGCGTGACCTTCGACAGGACGGGGCGACGCATCTTCACCGTAAGTTTTCCCACGCGCGTTTTTGTTCGACGTTGCGTTGACACATTAGCTTGTGAACGAGAGCCTGTTCGAGTCGAATCTCTTGTGGCTGCTGCGCGATTGCGGCGGCTCTGTGTTTGTTTAGAGTCACGTCTCGCATTCTGTGTTAGATTGTTACAAGGTGCCGCTCGCTCACCAAGATGCACAAGCATTTGCGTTTCATGCTGTAACGGTTCTGCTAGGCGGTAATTACTGTTTACCTAACTGTGGTAGGACGCGTTTACTCAGTGACTCACAGCTATAACCTGTTGGGTTATACGTCGGGAAAAACTCAGACAGCTGTGCGATGATAATAATCACGGGTAATGAAGTGAAAGCATTTATCTCAAAAGAAGTAAGCTGACCTTTGCCCCCTGGGTGCCCGTTGTATACATTTGCCGCATGCCTTTTCCACCTAGTTTGAGAGAGGTACAGCTTCTGGTAACGTGTTAAATGGTGAAGGAACAATGAGACAATGTTGATTTAATGTCGCCGTCCTTCTGTTTGGAATCTTGAGTCAAACACTGCCTGCTGTTCTACACCATTTTCAGCTTTCACTTCTTAAATCTCTAAAAATGGCTGGCTGCTGAGAGGAGGAGGAGGAGGAGGAGGGGGTTAGATTGAGTGTCTCTGTGTCTTTTTTCCTGTTATCTCTCTTTCTCTCTCTTTCTCTCCCCCCGTCCTCATGCTATGCTGCCCCTCCTTTGTTCCTTTCTCTTCCTCCCTCCCCCCCACTCTTCATCTTGCTATTTCTCATCATAACTGGAGAAAATGTTTCCTCTGAGGCGCTGGCTAAGTGCCAGAATTAAAATTCATTCTTGCTCTCCCTCACTTTCTCTCCCTTTCCCCCCCCCCTCTCTCTCTGCTACTTTTCCCCCTCCTTTTATCACGAGATCATTTTTATTTATATATGTTCTTATTTTTAGATCTCTTCAGTCCTTTTGCTCAGGCTCTTATGCTGTTTCAGGCATATTAATTGATTATTTTGTGCGCCCTAAAGATTCGCGGGGATCGTTGTGTTCGGTGAACAAGTGCACGCAAGTTTGGTCCAACAACAGCTTTGCTGTCAGTTATATCGATTTGCATAACATAATTTTAAAAACAGCCAATTCTTGTGGTCACTTGAAAAGACAAATCGAGAGCAGTTGGTTTGTGCTTGTTGTCCTTGTGACTGTGGTTAAAATCTTATCTGTAGTTGTGAGGAAACAGGGAGGATTGCACTTTGCTCTTAAATCTATGGTGGTGCAGACGGCGTGGCAGGTCTCCCAAAATGCTTTGTAGTTATAAAAGGTCAAGGCTTTCGGGGCAACCAACACGTCAGCTGATACTTAACATACAGCACTGTGTTAGTTATTTTATAAAGCGTTATGATTTTTCAAAAGGTTTCAGGTGCATGTTGGAGCACATAAAATGAAACACCGTCATTAACAGTGTTTGACCCTCAGCGTGTCAAAAATTCTTATTTTAAAGCGAAGAAGTTTAATTTTATGAAGCGTTACATCCTGAAATCGCTGGCTTTTTAAAACAAGTGGATTTGTGTTTGTGTGTCTTACCTGTTACTTAAATAATTTTGAGCTCTTAACTAAAAAACAGATGGATCTGGCAACGTGTTGAATCACGAGCATTTTAACCGTCAGCGAGTTGGATCGCAGTCAGGCACTCGCCCCAAAGGCGGTTTCACGATTGAAGACTCGATCGTGCACTTTGATTGCAGACTTATGAGTGTTTAAGGAGAATCTGAGCTAACAATTCTTGTAAATGCTTCACTAACAAAGCTTTTTTTTTGGTAACTATTTATAAATATTAATAGAAGTATTATTTGCTTCTACTTTGCTACAAAACCGTTACAAAGTAAGAGGAGATGAGTTGGTTCCTGCCTGATCTATTTTCTGTGCCTCCGTTCTAACAGTCGAGTTCTCATGTGTGTAAAACCAACTCTGTGTCATCACATCCAGTCTCAGTCTACTGAGTCAAATGTAATCAGCCTAAGATATTCTCAGACCACAGTAACAGTGTGCGTGTTCATTTGGCAGTGCTCACTGTTGTTTTGCATTGATAACATTAGCCAGGGAATGTGTTTACATGCCAGCTGCGGTCTTTTTCTCTTTACCTGTTAATAATAAGCTGATTACAGTGCATGCAAATGCACCGTCAGTGCCTTGAGATGTTCATTGTAGCTTTTTTGTCAAAAAGCAAATTAATCATTGATCTATTTTTACATTTCAAGAGTCTCTTTCCCTCCTCTGTTTGTATTCCACATTTGCCAATTTGCTGAGAGTCCTGCTCTGCAGCGTGCCCAGATAGATTTTGGAAATCTTCTTCAACTTCACATTTTTAATTTGTCTTCCCAGAAGCAGATGCGCTGATCTCAAATGTGAATCTTCACTCATGTGCGGTGGTGTTTTCTTTCTGTCCCAGGGCTCAGATGACTGTCTCGTGAAGATCTGGGGAACAGATGACGGGCGTCTGCTGGCAACCCTGCGCGGCCACGCTGCCGAGATTTCCGACATGGCCGTCAGCTATGAGAACACCATGATTGCCGCCGGCTCCTGTGACAAGACCATTAGAGTGTGGTGCTTACAAACCTGCGCTCCTCTGGCTGTCCTGGAGGGACACGCAGCATCCATCACCTCACTGCAGGTATTGTTTTAAAGCTGTTTTTATTTCATATTCTTTACAGACTGGGAGAAGCCACCACAAACTGCAACTGCATTTTACTGTAGAAAGCTAGGTTTTTACTTAACAGGCAATATATATCTATATAAATGTTTTTGTGTTTACAGCACACAGTTTAACTTGTGTCAAGTTTTATCTGTGCAACTGCTTTCAGTTTACTGGACGCTTTGTTAGTCACCCTTAGCTGCTCCTGGCTGGACGCTCTTTTGCCTTTATAACTGCTTTTAATCTTCATGGCAGAGATTCAACAATATGCTGGAAGCATCCCTCACAGATTTTGGTCCATATTGATGTGATACCATCACACAGCTGCTGCAGATTTGTTGCACATGCATTGTATTAAAAATCACATCCTAAAGGTGCTCTGCTGGATTGAGATCTGGTAACTGTGGAGGCTGACTTGAGGGCAGTGAACTCACCGAGATGTTAAAGAAACCACTTTGAGATGATTGGAGCTTTGTGTCATCGTCCTGCTGAAAGCAGCCATCAGAATATGTGTTGACTTCAAATTCTGACCCAGCATCTGGTTGTTACAGCAGAAATTGATGCTCATCAGACCCGGCAATATTCTTCCAGTTTTGGTGAACCCATGAGAATTGTAGCTTCAGTTTGCTGTTCGTAGCTGACAGGAGTGGCACTCATGTAGTCTTTCTGCTGCTGTAGCCTGTCAATGCGATTGGCTGATTCCATATTTGCTTTAAAAAGCAGACAAACAGGTATACTTAATGAAGTGCCCAGTGAGAGCGACTGTGTTTGTGTGTGTCTTTGTCCTCTGTTCATTCCGCTAACCTCTGATTGGTTGTGTTTGCAGTTTTCTCCTCTCTGTAGCGGCTCCAAGCGCTACCTGTCCTCCACTGGAGCTGATGGCACCATCTGCTTCTGGCAGTGGGATGCACGGACACTCAAGTTTGGGTGAGAAAAACACACGGTCTCACCTGCACAAACATTTCTCACACTTTGTGCATCAAGCATTTTGTCAGCACGTCATCGCAGCTCCTTTTCAGACACGGCATACATAACACAGTTGTCCTCATCAATCTGTAAGTGACAGCGTTCTGTCATTCAGATAAAGGTCACTTTTTGAGCTCATGCTCCTCACGGCCTCATTCAGTGAATTGTGCAGCCGCGATGTAGAAAGCCACGGTTTGGATGCGATATTTGGCATGAGATGACACGTAGTTTTCAGTGGAGTAAAAAGACTTATTTTTATTTTTAGAAGTTGATCTGAGCTTCCTGCATCTTCTTCCTTATTGTTACCTGCACTGGCTTGTTCCTGACGCTCATATTACCTCTCTGTGAACCTTGTCCCCATATTGTCTCTGCTACTCGATGCAGAGAGCCTGTGCTTCATTAATGGGTCTCTATATACTGGCTAGAAACCTGTGCACGCCCTTGGAAGTCAGTGCGGTGTAATCTTATTACGTAAATTCGACTGCTTGCAGTTTAGGCATGTGTTGCACTGAAATAATTACTCGGTCGCACACGGTCTTTTTGTTTTTTAAAAAGAGACATGAAGTTGATAAATTTTGACGAATGGAAAGGAGTGCATGTCTGAAAGAGGCTTATTTGTGTAAAAGTTTGATTGTATTGATCTTAAGTACACATGAATTTATAATTGTCTCTGTATTTAATGGCCAACTGGCCAGTTTTAGAAATGTTTAGGTGCAGTATGTAAAGCACGCCAAACTCAGCCAAGACGCCAAAATGTAAAACATTTTCTATTAAAAACACAAGGTGGTGGTTCTTTGTGTTAAATTGTGTTATAAATGATTTTGTTCTCGTGTGTGTGTTTGTGTGTGCGTCCAGTCAGAGGCCCAGTAAATTCACAGAGCGCTCTCGACCCGGCGTCCAGATGATCTGCTCCTCCTTCAGCGCAGGTGAACGCAGCTCGCTGTGGTTTTTTTATGCATGCTTCCAGAGCACTGACAGAGAAACAGAACAAGATGCTCACTCAGACTAACTGGAGAACAGCACACATTGTGCGTCACCACTTGTGTGGCTGCTGCTCCTTATCAGTAAATGTGGAATGACTGTGGTCTGTTTTTTGTGGGTATTTCTATTTTAAGGGTTAGAAATATTACTGGTTTGCAAAAGCACGCACATTTGCAAATAGTTAATGTATACCAATGTCCCCGAGGTAAACCAGTGAATGTGAAACAAATATTACCCTAATCTTTTTTCTTTCTTTCTATTAAAAATATATGCATCCAGGTGGTATGTTCCTCGCCACAGGAAGCACAGACCACATCATCAGGGTATACTACTTTGGCTCAGGCCAACCAGAAAAGATCTCTGAGCTTGAGTCCCATACGGTGAGTCAGCGTACTTATTTATTTATTATTTAGTTACTACAAAAACAGCTTTAATCCAAGCGCACTGTGTTGGCTTATTGAACAAGTTTACGATTTGAGCTAGTTCTCTGAGAATATTACTAAAAATGATCAAATCTGTAGCTGTAGATCTATAGCTATAGTTTTCTTACTGTTTGTGATATAGTTTTATTTTTTTCAGTGAAAGCTCCTCTTGATTTTTCAGTTTGATTTATTTTAACAATAAAAGCAAAAAAAAACCATGCTGGCTTCTGAAGTTTTCAGCCATATATCAACCTCCTCAGGAACATCTGAAGCAGACCTATAATAGTCTTCCTTATTTTCTGTCCTGTATATACTCTTCTAACCACAGATGCTTCAAATAACAAATACGACATGTGCACAAACAGTGCTCATTTTCAGACAGTTTTTTCCACTCTTGCCTGTGTATGATCTCAGCAAGAGTGGATATAGTTATTCCAGACATACTGCTCTGATCATGAGCACCAGCTGCTGTTCAGACCTTCAGTTTGTGAAGAGAGCCAAAGAGGAGGAATTGAGAGGATAAATAAAAAATTGGAATATCTATTTGGAAATGTGAAAAATACAAAGCTGCTCTTATAGTAGTCAATTTTAAAGGTGGATTTGAAATGATTTGTCACAAATATTGTTCTTGTCAATGAAACGTGGAATTGTAATTGAAAATGTCTGAGATGAACGAGTTATTTGACATTTTTTAATTTGCTGAAAATACAGTTTAACCCTAACTAAATAAGAAATAGGCTTGCGCTGACGTTTCTCTCTCATATTTTCCCACTTAGGACAAAGTTGACAGCATCCAGTTTTCACATTGCAGTGACAGGTGAGTTTACGCAGTTTGCATTTCTATACGTGTGTGCGTGAGGTACATAGTTATTGCAGTTAATTTTTCTGCACCACTGTTGCGTTGTGAACCTCGCGGTGCTGTGATATAACTTGATGATGTCAGCAGCTTTGCTTAATGTCTAACACACACTCTTTGTGTGTGTGTCTCTCTCTCACAAACACACATTCAGACACACACTTGTGCTTGTGCGCGACATATTAAACTAGACGGAGTGCAGAAAAACAAGCTCAGCTGTAATTCCCCTGGGTTGCTGTAATCTAAGCAGGGAGGAAGGTGTAGACGGTGTATGCAAAGAGCCAGGGTGGTAGAGGTGGAGATCCGGGGGTACATGTATTTACTGTTGATGTGTGGAGACGGAGGGAACCATTTTACTGCAGGAAGCTGATCTCAAAGTAAGTGTTATATTTTCATTCACATAAATGTGTGCGCGCGCTTGTGTTGCAGGTTTGTGAGCGGCAGCAGGGACGGTACAGCTCGGATCTGGCAGCTTCACCCTCAGGGCTGGAAGAGCATTCTGCTGGACATGCAGACCAAATTACCCGGGTATGTGTCTCTGCACTGCCGTCAAGGCCTGGCCTTCCCATTAGTGCTTTTGTGCTTGGAATAAAGACCTTGTGAGCTGGGATCATCCTGGAGGTGATGATGTCAGTTTACATTTTAAAATAATCAATCACCTGCATTGAACGCTACAGTGTGTGATGAATTCTTCTCATGAAAAATGCAGAGTTTTGAAGTGTTTTACACGTGCTTTTATGTATTTAAAGTACAATGACCTACTGCATAATATAGAGAAGCTGCATTGTTAAGTTAAAGAAAAATCTCTTTCACACCTGTGGGATAAAGTGTGACATGGTGATTGATTACCTGACTGCTCCTAGACAGAGTATAGATTTATTCCCAGACGGTGCATGAGTAGAGTACACTGACAGACTGTTTATGTCTTTGTTGCCTGAACAAACGCAACAAACCTAATGCAGCAACGAGGTCAACTAAAACAAAACCTAAAAAAAGTCCTAAATGCCCACAACTTGGATAATACAAGAAGTTACTTGAAGTATTTAATAGAGTTAAATCTATAACCATTGCTCCTACAATCGGTCTGTAAAATAAAGAAAGTCTGGGTCAGGGAATTGCAGCAAAAAGTATTGGGATGTTTTGGATGTGTTGATTTTCACATCTTTCTTATGTAAACAGGAACAGCTGGGGTTGTGAATAATTATCTGAAGCTGCAGAAAGATAAGGTCTAACTGTCAGATTGGTCTGGCTCCTCATTAACGGTGTAAAAAGGGACTGAGGAAAATAGAATACATTCCTCAAAAGGAAAGGACAGTGGAGTTTTTTAAACTTAAAACTAATGTAGTTAGAAAAAGATGCGTTTCATTTTTTGTTGCGTCTACTTTTTTTGTTTTGTTTTTACAGTATTTTCATATTTGATACACAGTCATGGCCAAAACATTTGGCAGTAGCACAGAGTTTGTTTTTCATGCAGTATGCTGCTCAGTTTTTATTTAGATGATTTCTTCCATGTTTCTGTGATATGGTGAAGATGAACCTTTATTGGAAATGAATAAAAATTTGAATTTTGGAGTGATGCTGCTGCTAATACCTTTGGCAACGACTCTGTGTCTGATTTTTATGTGTAAACTAAACTAGAAAGACCTCAGTTAGTCCTGAACGGCATCACTGCTCTCCCCCTCAGGAAGTACAACCCTCCGCCGCTGGAAGACAAGGTGACCAAGCTGAAGGTTACCATGGTGGCATGGGATCGCCATGACAGCACAGTGATAACGGCGGCCAACAATCTGACGTTGAAAGTGTGGAACTCCATCACTGGAAATCTGGTCCATGTCCTGATGGTATGTGGTGACTTGACACTCGGACACAAACAAAGATGTGTATCATAATATCGTAGTTCAGTGTTGTGTGTTATTCTGTAACAGCTCAGATCACTGTTGACTGGACCACAACACACTGCCAGTTCACACTGTATACACATGCATGGCCCTCAGAGGTTAAACCCTCTTATTCACTTATCCACATGTTGATGTTATTACAAATTTTCACTTTTTCGGATGCTGTGAGTTAAAAAGCCCTGCAGACATACAGCCTATTAGCACATGAGTAGGGATGGGTATCGTTTAGGTTTTATCCGATACCGGTGCCAAACCGGTACTTTTGAAACGGTGCCGGTGCTTAAACGGTGCTCAAAGAATGTAGAACACACACATTGTCCAAAAACCTCTCATGTTCAGCTGTTTTTTTGTAAAAAGATAACAATGTTAGCCTTTTCTGCAGCTATAGGGGATTTATGGCATCACTCTTAGCTGGAAGCAGTGCTTAAACAATGGAAAAAACACAAACTTTATCCAAAAACCTCTCATGTTTAGCTGTTTTCCACTTTTTCTTTGGTCATTTTAGCCTTTTTGGCCAGGGTGAAGGGAACATCTGCCATCAAACAAGAAGACAGCCGCATGTAACTACGACGGTGTTTGCTAGTTCACCTTACATGCATTAATGTAATAACGTGGTTAGCCTACTCAACGTAAATTACACACGAACAACATTAAGCGACTCACGCAGAGAAGAACGGCTGCTGCTGCATCATCATCCTCATCATTTCTGCTACACTGGCAGGGCTAGGGGCCAGGACTCTCCTCTTCTGGTTCTTGGGGGATGTTGCTAACTCCGGGTCCGATAATAGGCACCACACGCGCAGTAGATGTGCTCGGTGTGAGCTATTGCAGCAAGCTTTCAAATACGGTGCATTTCTCGGCTTTTAAAGAAACGCTATGCGTCGCCAGGTGTTTCATCAGATTCGAGGTGTTACCTCCTTTGCACAGTACCACCTTAAAGCACTTGTTGCAGGCTGCTGAGTTTGCATCTTTTGCTGTGAAGTACAGCCAGACTTTAGACCGCTTCGCCTTGGGCATTTTTAATCTGTAGCTCTGCTCTAAAAGAACGTACGTACCTGGGCCCGCTTGCAAAGGTAAAATGATTGGCTAGAATCCAAAGTGTATGACATCTCAGGAAAAAAAAGCACCGAAATGTGCGCTGCTTTTCGGTCTGGTTACTACCGTTTATGTCACCGGATACCGGTACCCATCCCTACACATGAGTGATATGGCTCAGCAGCTGCTGTGTAGGCTGTTTCCGGAATAAGTCATCCATGTTGTGTTGTGAATTTTTGATTTGCTGATGGAAAATGCTGTACGTTAGAACTAAATAATAAAATTACATACGATATAAATAAAAGCCAAATAAAAGAAAAAAGTAAAATAATTAATTAGTTAGTTAATAACTAATTTAATTCCAAGAGAAACTAAGTCTCACTACGGTCAAAAGCCAAAGAATAAAAATGGGTTTTAAGACGTGTTTTAAAAGTGGACAGTGAAGGGGCCTCTCTAACGTGCAAGAGCAAGTTGTTCCATAATTTAGGAGCAATGATAGAAAAAGCCCCGCCCCCTCTGAGCTTCCTCTTGGATCTCGGTACTTTCAGGAGCAGCTGATCAGCTGACCTAAGAGACGGACAGGGTGTGTAGGGACGTAGAAACTCAGAGAGGTAAGGCGGGGCTAGATTGTGATTGTTTAAAAACAAACATAAGAATATTAAGATGAACTCTAAAGGACATAGTGAGAGCAGCGACTGACTGACCCA
Organism: Copadichromis virginalis; assembly: GCF_057382275.1. Classification (NCBI taxonomy): domain Eukaryota; kingdom Metazoa; phylum Chordata; class Actinopteri; order Cichliformes; family Cichlidae; genus Copadichromis; species Copadichromis virginalis. The sequence goes on along the minus strand of NC_140632.1, from coordinate 3,484,356 downwards.
CGTAAAGTGAGTTAGAGTAGTCCAGACGGGAAGGAATAAAAGCATGGATCACTGTTTCCAAATGCTGCCTAGAAAGAAAAGATTTCACTCTTGCCAGTCGCCTTAAATGATAACAGCTGGACAAAGGTCAGTAATAACAGATGTAAAATAAACTTCCAGGCATCCCAAATCAACAGACGAGGACTCACAGGGACCACTAGCACCAAACACCAACACCTCTGTTTTCTTTTCATTAAAATTAAAAATGTTTAAAGCCAACCAAGCTTTAATGTCACCCAGACATGTGGTTTTATGGAGATGCCATCCTTCTGCTTTAAGTTATTGTCTTCCTGTCAGTTAACAAACTAAACATTGTACTCAAGTAACTCTTCTGTATTACGGTGTTGCTGTTAGGGTCATCTTAGGCTGCTGCTGTTTCACTACTTAGCTCTTGGCCTTGTTTTCATCATTTTTACTTTATCTTTTGATCAGAAATCTAGTTGCTAACACGCTGTCAGAGTCTCCTTGGTGACGCAGTGATAAAACTGGAACATTTGATAGCTGCCTGAAAACAGTGTATATAAAAAGCAAACAAAAAACAGATGAATATGAATTTTTTACTTGTTAACTTAAAAAGCATGTGGGTTTGCACACTGACAGTGAGAGGATTGCAAAATATGCTCAGCTGTGTGTGGGCTTAAGCATAAAAAGTCAGGTTTGGCTGTTGCTTCTCTTTTCTTATTTCTTAATCTAATCCTAGATGTTCGTGTTGTTGGTCGACAGGGTCACGAGGATGAAGTGTTTGTTCTGGAGCCACATCCCTTTGATCCGAGAATCCTTTTCTCAGCGGGGCATGATGGGAATTGTATTGTGTGGGATCTAGCCAGAGGAGTGAAGATCCGCTCCTATTTCAACATGGTGAGCGTCTCGTCCACAGAACGTCTCCTCGCCCGCGTGTCATCGCCTTTCACTCGCTTCTGTTTCATTCACAAGTGTCCAGATCTCGATCCTCTCCCTGCACTTTTTTTAACTGTATTTTCTCTGTTTATCTGCATAGATATGTGGTTTTATCAGGTATATTTCTGCTTCTCTTACACACATTCTTTTCCCATTCCCCTCCTCGTCTCACCCTTTATTTCACTTTCACCCGCTGTTGACCTTCTCCCAACTCTATACTTTCACTTTCTCGCTCTGCTTTCTTTACTGTTCTCACTTCCCTTCGTGCCTTCGTGGCTCTCTCATCAAAATGAATCACATATGCCACTCCACAAATTTATCCAGTGCTTTAATTATTGTAGTATTTCCTGCTTCTATGGTAACCAAGGACGGCATTAACCACATTCCCAGAACATGTGACTCACATAGTGAGCTGGTCCTTTGGCCAAATCTTGGTGTTGGTCATAGACAGTGAATAGTGTTGCTTAACAACACAAAGTCTTTGTGCATGTGAAAAGGCCCAAGTTTCAGGCTGAAACCTGCTGTGAGACTTCTCCTGAAAAGCGTCCTCTTGTCAGGGTTTTTCCTAGCTTTGAATGGGTCTTTTGGTTGGAGGAACAACAATAGGGACGATAGATACATGGAAAGTAAAGTAGTAAGTCAAAAATGCCCAGCAGTAACATAAAAAACAATGCCTTGAAAAATAATTTTACTACAGCAGTGTAAGGAGGAAGCAGTTTTTTCATTGGGTCCGATCAAACTTTGAAAACCTCCCTGTGGACAGAAAAAAACACAAAAGAGGGTTGAAGAGTAAAGGTGAATGTAGAGTAAGATTAGCACAAGCAGAAAGGACACACAGGCAGGGAACTGCATAATCCTTAATTATCTTACACCGGGCCTTAGTGCACCCCCTCACTTCATCCTCTGCCTGCAACAAGCCCTGTTAACTCCCTCCTCCCTCTGCTTTTAAGATGCCTTGCTCTTAATTGGCTGCCCCTCTTAAGCAGAAAATGTGAACAGCAGGTGGGTGTGGCTTACTGTCAGAGCCGAGTGCCTGAGATGACCCTATTAGAGAGATCAGCTCTCATTGACTTTACACAGTGATGTAAATAACGTAGCTTTTAAAGCTGTCTGAACCCTGAAGATCGGTCCAGCCTCTGGAGAGTATGTTCATTTTTAAACTCGCTGCCTGCATATCACTGCATCACTGCGGGCTGGGATGGAGGTGATCAGATCGGGCACTGCTGAGGTGTTGTTGAATCCCAGGTTGCTGTTATAGGGGCCTTCACACAGTAATAGTGGGTGGAAGCATGAAATGGTCTAAAATCTCCTGGTACACACCTGTGGTGACTTTGGACTCGATAAAACAAATTTCACTGACCACTACCAGCACCAACAGAGGACACAGCCCACTCATAGCCCACAGAAACAAGGTCCCCTCTAAACCGCACGGCTTCAAAGTTGCTGTTGAGGCCCATACCTGCTGCACAGACTCTCTGAACGATGTCACTAGTGCAGGACGGCAGAGGCTGTTTACAGGATGCCCTGGTTTCACTTTTAAGCTTGAATTCTTTTGAATCGGTATTTCTATTGTAGCAAAATTATGGTGCTAATTTCCAACAACTCTGTCATCCAGCTGGGCAAAAACACATGCAAGGTGTATAAAACTGAGTAGTCTATGTGCTGTTTGAGTTTGGCATATTTCCATCTTGTAGTTGAATGGAGCCTTTGTGAGAATGAAGGAAAACCCGCAGATCAAACCAAAAGCAGCAGCTGGCTGACGGTCAGAGCAGTCAGGGGTTTCTTGCTGATTTCCTGTTGAAGAAGTTTTGCTTTCTGCAGGTGTCCTGTCGGTTTGCATAAACAGGCTACTGTTGTGCTACAAACTGTTTGATGTTTGTTCTTTGTGTGCATATTTCTTTCTGGACAATTCTGCTGGCTTGCTGACAAGACATTAATAGTGGGTTGTGCCCATGCAGTTCAAATAGCTACAGTGCAGTTTTAAGAATTCCCCTCCACTCTGTCTCACCCTTGATAGATTGAGGGCCAAGGGCACGGAGCGCTGTTCGACTGCAAATGCAGTCCAGATGGGCAGCACTTTGCAGCCACCGATTCCCACGGTCACCTGCTCATCTTTGGCTTCGGCTCCAGCAGCAAGTACGACAAGGTAAACTGACCTGCAATATTTATGCACATACACGACAACTCATCGCATGTTATTAGTAATAACAACAGCGCCGCACCCTCTCAACCTCAAAACTGTTTCAGATAGCAGATCAGATGTTCTTCCATACCGACTACCGGCCACTGATCCGGGATGCCAATAACTACGTGCTGGACGAACAAACTCAGCAAGCTCCACACCTAATGCCCCCTCCCTTCCTGGTGGATGTGGATGGGAATCCACATCCACCAAGATACCAGCGGCTGGTGCCCGGAAGGGAGGACTGCAGGGATGAGCAGCTGATTCCTCAGATGGGGGTCACTTCCTCAGGTATTCAGGCTGAAATAAGACCTCTTTCTTTGGAGTTCTGCTTATGCGCTTTAGATATTTGCCTGGAGGTGATGCTGTCTTCTGTCTTATCAGAGACCATCTGTCTGTGCTGTCATAGCCTGACAATAATCTTATCTGTCTTTAAATGAGCTCAATGTGAGGCTTTTATTGAAACTACAGTAGCAATGGCAATTAAGATTAGAGTTCATAAGGCTGTTGGCTGGGATATAAACAGAAGCAATCAGCAGTTAATGAAATGTGTTAGTAAGGCACAGCAGAGATAGTTAAGTTATTAGGCAGCAGTTGTATTCGTCATAGCTGTAACAATGGTTGGATTTAAGCTCATTTTTTAAAATTCTCTCTCTCTCACTTTTGCGCTATTCCTGGCAGGCCTGAATCAAGTGGTGAGTGAACAGGCGGTGGATGGTCCCAGTCCTCTGGACACCATGATTCAGAGGCTGCAGCAGGAACAGGACCAAAGACTGGGAACCAATGACATCTCTGCTGCTGCCTCAAACACCAGGTCCAGCAGAGGTAGGAGTCATGACATTAAAGCGATGCTGACTGTTTATTCTGATTCATTCCCCACCCAAATTTCTTTTGTTCTCATTTTCCTGGATTCCAGTCATTATTCACATCTATCCATAGCAGCACTAATATGTTGGAGCATCATCTTACACTTGAAGCAGACGTGTTTGCTGTGATTGATTAATTCGTAGAATTAACAGCACATGTATTACAGCCACTATTTATGTTTTCTCAGACCTTTAGGTTGACAACATGATTCGTGGATCGTGAAGAGAGTTTTTTTTATTACTATTCAATGAAATAATGCATAATTTGCAACAACTGCAATTATGTAAATAAGTGTCTCAGTGGAATTTTAAACAGGAAATGTAATAAACCCCCCCCTGATTCAAAGAGTTAGTGAATGCAGGGAACCTGTTTTCACAGAGCACACTGAGAGTAGGTAATGTGTGTTTGTGGGATATGATTTTTTATTTGGTCAATTAATTCTCAGAGTGATGAGTACAGAAGATCAGAACTATTTGTGTCCTCAGCTCTGGTGCTCCGTGGTAGCACATGAAAATAGAGTGTGAGCCAACTGCATTATGAAAGAACACTTTTTTTCCCTTTATAGATTCCATCAGTCGGTGGCTTAATAACTGATATCTGCATGTAAAGATGAAGACATCTGTAGACAAAGCTTGTCCCAGCTTCCATTTGTGGTGTTGGTTTTATTGACCAGTGACATCAGACATCATGGGTACATGCTGGTAAACGGCCAGTGTGGAGACAAAAAAAATGTTCAGTCTCAAAACCATCAGCTGAAGACAATTAAGCTTTTTACTAGCTGCATTAAATTTATTTGCATTCTTAAGCAGTGACTGGTCGTCTCAGCCTGTATATCTACTGGCTGCACCTGAGCCCCTGTGTTATGTCCCCAGAGTCAGCAGATTAGCTGATGGGCTCCTAAAATACTTAATAATCGACTCTCTACTATTTGAAGTCACGTTTTAAAAAAGTATTTTTTAAACTCCTATTTCTTACCTATGCAAACCAATTGTGTTTGAGTCCTTGGTGATTAGTCGATTAATCACGGGAGATAAAATAAATGGAAAATTGTTCTTTTTTTAAAAAATAATTTAAATAAGAAAAACATGAACTTGAGCTTTAAACTTCTGGTTTTGGAAGAAAACTGCAGATAATTCTGTGGGTTTTATGTAATCACTGAGTTTCATTTATTTTTTAAAATTCAGAATCTCAGATTTAATTATTATTATTGATAATTCAAATAATTTCTAGTTACAGATTTTTCCAATTTATTTCTCATTACTTTCTCATTTTATATCAAAGTTTTCTACTGTGATGCACTGAAGTGTCCCATATGTCACACCTTAACAGAAGGTCTACTGGAAATAATTCTGAGATTTTGCTAGTGGGCTCATCATTTATTTAGTGCTGTGCAACAGTTCCCCAACAGTTTAAGTGAAACCCTATCTCTCCTCCCCCACCCCTCAGGATCTGTGGGATCTCCCACTGAGGTGCACTCCCCGCCCAACGTGGGTCTACGGCGCAGCGGGCAGATCGAGGGGGTCCGCCAGATGCACAGCAACGCCCCTCGCAGCCAAATGGCCACAGAGGGAGATCTGGTAGCCTGGAGCCGCAGGGTGCTGGTCCCTGAGCTCGAAGAAGCCTCTGTCAGGTAACTCCTGAAACAGATATGTACACAAACACGTTCTCACATTCTCTGGGGCACAGGATCTCCTAAATATGACGAACCTCGTGATCTGTGTGTGTGCAGGAGACAAGTGAACTGGCGTGAAGCTAAAGGAGAGGAAGAGATCAATATTTATCAGTCAGAAAGGAGAAGACGTACTCTCCACTCTCTCCCCAAGGAGAGCAGGGTGAGTTCATGAGCATAGCTGTTCGACTAGATTATGGCTGTTTTATTATGATTTTTTCTTTTAATTTTTTAATTTCTTAACCAGAAATGTCTCAAACGCAGGACTTTGGTTACACTCAGCTCCGTTCTTTGCTTTTCCAGGTTCATCCGACATCAGAGTGTGTGGTAGACGAAGCGAGGAGGAGCCAAGGTAACCATGGCTATCAAACCCGCGCTGCTATGGAGGAGACAAGTCGGCAGAGTGCTGAGGCTGCAGATGAGGATGATAGCACCTCAGAGGTACATATTCATACTGCATTGTTACGAATTTAGTGAATAGTTTTAAGTTTTGATGTTCTGAGGATTTTACATTTTATTATAATGATTTTTGTCTTTCTTTGTCTTTTTTTTGTCCATTTGCTTTTGTGTCCTAATTTAATTTTGTATGTGTTTTCAGGGAGAGGTGGAGGTACGGCAAATAAACGGGCACTCCTCAGAGGAGGAGAAGGATGAAGAGGAGAAGGAGCCCTGGCCAGATGAGCATAGTAGTTCGAGGTAAGAAACACCGAGCGCATCTCCAATTTATCACGTCACTCATCTCCCGACGATGCGTTCGCACACTAAATGCAAATCAGAACGCGGCACGAGCAGACGCCGCACATCTGTGTGTTTAATCTCGGCCCCGTGATGTATTTGCAGCGATTACTCCAGCGATTATTCGGACTGGACAGCCGATGCCGGGATCAACCTTGAACCGCCCAAGAAGAGCGTTAAAGTGAAGAAGAAAAGCAGCGGCTCAGAGGAGGACGGGGAGAAGAAGAGGGAGGGGAAGAAGGAAAGGAAGAAAGACAAAGCAGATAAAGATGGCGCATTACCAAAGAAGAAGAAGCCAAAGGAGAAGAGGAAGGTTTGTTATCAGTAATGAACTGCATTTTCCTTCTCCGAAGTTATTTGAAGCTGACGAATGAACTAACTTAATTCAGTCAGGTCTTTTGCTTCACGCCGGATTATAAGCAGTGTACGTGTCATATTTATTCTGCTGTGCGTCTTGCAGAGGACGCAGTTTCAGGAGCAAGGGCTAACTCTGGAGGAATGGCTTCCCTCTGCCTGGATCACAGACACGGTCCCCCGGAGATGTCCTTACATACCCCAGATGGGCGACGAGGTACACGCCGACCGCATCTTCACCACATGTCTGCTCACACCAAAACACAGGGTCATGTTTTACATGGCAACAAGGACTAAAGTCTGCATCACAAGTCGGAGACCTCATGTGGCATTAACGGTCATTACACCCATGAAAACAAAAGGGCACATCTCGAGCAGTTATGCCATGTCGTTGTAATTACATTGCAAACGCGCACCAAAGGAATTTACAAGTGCAGTTAAAGCCGTTAATTCTTTTGCATATGTGTGTGTGTGCAGGTGTACTACTTCAGACAGGGCCATGAAGCTTACGTGGAGATGGCCAAACAGAAAAAAATTTACAGCATCAATCCTAAGAAGCAGCCGTGGCACAAGATGGAGCTCCGGGTAAGAAACAGTTTGACAGTAAAATCCGAACCAAAGCAGCGTTTCTCTGAAAAGCGCTGCCTCTCTCCTAAATATGCAGTGAACCGCAGTTATATCCTGGCTTCACTGACATTTTGAAGGTGTCATATTTTCAGTGACATTTCTCTTTTAAGAATGTAGACATCCAAAGGTAAAAAGGCGAGCCCATGAGAAATTTTTAAAAAAGACGCTGTGGGCTTGCTGAGCTTTGGTCCGTGTGGGACATGGTCGTGTATGGAGGGGTTCACCCTGCTACCCCCTCCCACTGGGATGTGGATATTTGTTGGTGCGCGTGGCTGGATGTTCTGGCGTGGTCGTTGACCCACTTCCTTGGTGGTCCGCGATCTGCCGGGTGGTTCTTTGGCACATGGAGCCCTGATCTCGGCTCACGCTAGTATGACTGGCCTCTAGTGGAGTCGGCTGCCTGCTGCCTCTGGTCATCTGGGACTCGCGCCCCTTGGCTTTGGGCGCCCCATCTAGGCCCTCCCTTCTTGTCCTGCAGGGATGGGGATTACCCAGTTTTCCCGGATCCATCTCTGTCTGCCTGAGCTCTTGAGGGCCATCATTGCAGCTTTCCACCCTCATTTTCAAGTACATTTGGTGACAAAAACACACAAACACACTCACACTTGACACTCTCTCTCTTTCTCTCTCACACTCTCACACACACACCACTAGAAGAGTGTTGATTTGTTACCCGTGTCATACTGTATACCCCATTGAATGTAATAACTGGAATAACATGAATAGAAATGAAGAAATAAACAGTTAAACCCTGAACAAGAAGATCCTATAGAGACTTTATAGAGCTGATCTTGGAAAAGCAAAATGTGTTTGGCACGACAGTCGCTCAGCTCCTATTTGTGATTGCAAAAGCTGCCAGACGGGACACGATTAAAACAAAATAAGGCAAATAAAAAAAAAAAAAAATGACACTGTCCTCCTAGGAATACATAGCAGGACCCAGGGATTCACGCACATGTTAGTGTAATCATTAACTGCTGTTTTGTTGCAATGCAAAATTCGACAGGATTTTTGCTGCAAACCTTTCACCGGTGTGGCTTCTTTATCTCCGCCACACGTCTGGTTTCACACTCCTAGTTTAATCTTATTTTTTCTTTCCTAAAAACGTCTCTCTACCGAAAGACAAATGTCTACCGAGCATAAAAAAAAGGTTATGAAACTGCATATGGAGCTGTCTACGGAAGAATGAAAAAAAGCCACCAACTTCAGACACTTTAACACTTGAGAGCAACAGTTTATAGGATTGCATTTTATATTTGGTATACATTTCATTTTTTTTCTGTCCTTCTGCGTGAGGAAGCTGAAATAGCAATTCCTGTGCAGACAGCAGAACATAATGCATTGCGGGCACAGTGTGCTTCCTTGTGAATGTGCTGCTTGTAGTGTATGAAATGCAGCGTTTTCTTCTACGACGTCTTTTTATTTTCTCTTAGTATTTTGTACAGCCAGACTTCTATCTTTAAGTTTCACTTTTTCTCAGCTGGAAACAAACCTGCACCCTACACACAAACAAAAAAAAACACCAAACCCTTGACTTGGGGCTTTCCTGTAGGAAAGAACAAGAAATAACTGAAAGAGGAATCATTAATCGAGACTTTCAGGATGGTTTGCTTAATTTTTTTGTCTTGAGAACTCAAACATGCTCGTTATGTCTTTTTTGTGGCATTTAGGAGCAGGAGTTGATGAAGATAGTTGGCATCAAGTATGAGGTGGGTTTGCCCACGCTGTGCTGCCTGAAGTTGGCGTTTCTGGACCCAGACACTGGAAAATTAACCGGGGGATCTTTCTCTATGAAGTAAGTGTCTCTCTCTGCCTCCACATAAGAGTACAGGGTTTTTCCTGACTCATATCTGGCCTCTGACTGCAAGTCAGAATGCAACTCTGTTATCTTACTTAGTTACCCTAACAATAGGGTTTGGTACCTTTCACGTTTGAAACAATGCTGGTACCAGAGCCGGTGTTTGGGGAATTTGGGACTGTTTCCCAGTTATACCTTTTTCCAGTACAGCTTTTTGTAAAATAATACATAAAACATTTTTATCCAGCTACCTAATTATCTGAAGAAGATGTAGGGTCCCGACCATCATCCGTGGGTTCAGTGGCTCATATGTTGGCAACAGACCTCTGGTGTATTTGGCTTTCAAGATGTCAAACACTCCACAGCTTTTAGATGTATTCTTGAGTCTGACAAGGTGCTTCCCCAGATTAGATGTGTTGTCACGGCCAGCTTTGTGTCGCCTGCTTTGCGTTTTGAAAAGCGTAGCCCCACCCAAGGCTGCTTTTTGCACACCGCTGCTGCCATTGGCCTGTGTGATTGTTGACACATAACTGAATTAACGGCACATGGTCTCACTCGCTCTTCATCTTCCTTTCGTCCAGATGTGTTCTAATACCCGAATTTGGCACCAGCTGATTGCATGCAAATCAGTACTCGAATTTGGTTGATACTTTTAAGAAGTAGAAAAGTTCATTTCTGAGTTGAGAAACAAAAATGTGTGTGCTGTTTTATAAATACTGATAGTTTTTCTTTGGCTCTGGCTAAAATCATCTGTGGAATAACTGCTGTTGTAAAAGAGTTTAAACAGACTGCAATACATGCCAAACATTTATCAGCTTTTAAGATGAGCCGACGTCATTACTCTTTCTAAAACACTACGGGACTCTTGTCTTATATCATGTTATATGGTCTCTCTTCAACTTTGCAACATGGCAGTTATAAAACTCACATTTCAGCAAGGTTTCATATCTTTACACAAGACAAGAGGTTATTGATAAAAACACTGACTGCAGTAATATTTCCTGACAGCAGATAGCATATACTTTATGCATACAGAAGTGAACCGCTACTACAAATCTCTTGACTACTTGCAGGTACCACGACATGCCTGATGTAATCGACTTCTTGGTGTTGCGGCAGCAGTTTGACAACGCCAGAAAAAGGCAGTGGCGCATAGGTCAGTTTTACCTTTGCAGTGCGACTTCACTCAAATATAAATGATATCGTATATGACATTCATTTTCTTTTTTGCAGAGTTCTCTGTAGTAATGTGATGTCTCCATAGGTGACAGGTTTCGGTCAGTGATCGATGATGCCTGGTGGTTTGGAACCATTGAGAGCCAGGAGCCCTACCAGTCCCAGTATCCTGACAGCTTGTTCCAGTGCTACAATGTCTGGTATGACCACAGCTTGGATTTGCTCTATTCTCAGCAGGGTTGCACTTCTTTTTGGCATGACAGCAAATCCGTTGCATTCGCATTAGGTAGGACCGTCTTGCATCGGCAAGACTGCAAGACGGTCTATATAAGAACAAAAATGTGCACAGGCAGAGATGCATACAGAAACAAAGAAATTAGATCAAAGGGATGATGCAAACAAGACCAACATGAATCACATTCAGAAGAACTCGCTGGTGATGGTGAGGAAAAGGAAGTAAAGAGGAGCAAAGTGTCACATTGACTGTCATCAGATTCAAAGGTGATGATGACAGTCACTACATACTTGACGTGTTTTTCCTCTGAATGCCAGAAATATCTCTGAGACGCTGAAACAGTAGGTTAGAAAGCCAAAGTATAGATGATGTAATCACCACCAGACAGTTTCTACTAGACTCCACTACAGTCATGTACAACAATGGCATACGATAACGTAGACGAGGCATACTTGATAGAGCTAGTGCCACCTCTTAGTGACACCATGAAACTTCCCCCAAAAATGGCACGCTATGAGTCAGAGAAATTTCAACCAGGATTTTTTTTTTTTGGTCTTCTTTGTTTTCTTTGATGTTGGCTGTTGCAAAAGTGTGAAACCCTCCAATCAGTTCCCACTTTGTCTACTGTCCAGTTGGTCTCCTGGTACAAAAAGATAATAGTGAATACTATTATATAACGATTTCAGGTTCTTACATCCTGAAACACCAACAGAATATTTGTCATTAAAATATTCCCATTAACACTTAACAGGAATTTACTTGCTTGGACAAACTCGGACAGATAGCTGCTTGTGATTATGCTGCATCTCCCTCACTATTGCACGAAACACCTCGTGGCTTGGAAAAAATACCTTTTGCATTGCTGTGACTTTACAGTTTGAACCACTGATACATATATTGTATGTTTACTGAGCGCTTCATTATTTGAAACCTTGTTAAAGAATGAAGCGGTATGCTCAATACTACATGCCGACTTTGTAAAATACAAAAGAACTAACAAAATACTAAGATTACAATGTGATGATGATGATGATGATGATGATGATTATAATCCAACCCTGTTTCCCATCCAGCTGGGATAATGGAGACACAGAGAAGATGAGTCCTTGGGATATGGAACCCATCCCCGATGATGGTAGGAATCTGAAATGCGGTGCTCATCTGAAAAACAACAAAGAACTCATTCCTTCAGTTTTAACAGCTTACAGTTGTGACAGTTTTGTCCTTATGTCTTTGCAGCCACGTTTCCGGATGAGCTGGGCCAGAGTGTTCCGCTCATCGAGGAGGAGCAGAAGGAGCTGCTGTACGTTCCCCTGGACGGTGAATGGGGCTGCCGCACACGCGCCGAGGAGTGCGAACGCATCATCAAAGCCATCGACCAGCTCTGCACGCTCGGTATGATGTCACGAAGCGCCCGTTAACATTAGCCACGTAAGCGGTGATATGAAGTTCCGCCGTGAGGGCGCATTTCTTGTAAGGTAGCAGCTGGATGACTCTTCCCAGTGTGAGTCACCACTCTTAGCCCATGAGTCAGATGAACCAGCCAGGGGCCAGGATCATATGGTCGAAGGAGTAAGCTGCTAACACAGTGAACTAAATGTTAAGGTGCTTTCATGAATTCCCGTTAAGTGATGTAATGACACATTAGGAACAGACTGAAGGCCTGCTAGTGGAAGAAAGATGGTGTGATGGCTCCCTCTAGTGACAGTTTGGGGATTAGACACAGATTCACACACAAGCTCTCACTGCACAGCACGCTTGGCCTCAGATTTACTTAGCAGGGCAAATTGGTGTGATGCTGAAGCTGCAAGTATGTGGGAGTGGCAGGTTATATGGCTAATTTATGAACACACAGTCAGCCAGCTATATTGATTATAACATATCTATATAAGTCTGTATTCATGTCTTCCTTAACCCTTTAAGACCGACCATAGAACCAAGTGCGCCAGAGCTTATATTATATTTTTACATGCTGTGGAGCCATTTTTGGGAGCATTTCAAGTTGCTATACATCAATACAACCATTATAGCCCAAATTTTAATAATATGTCTGCATTAAGTGCATAGTAATTACATAAATTGCAAAAACGTGCAATAAACTACAAAAAAATTGAAAATTGTTTTTGTTTTTTTAACATATATTTCTAGTTAGAGAAATTTAAGAAGCTTATCCCTCAAAACTGTAAATACAAAAAAGTTGCACAAAATAGTTTACCACCACAGGAAATTTATTTTAAGTGTCTTCATAGTTTTATTTTTGAAATACACCAATTTTTATACACTGCAGGAAAAAACGAAAATAAATCTTACAATGCAAATTTGCAAAAAAAACAGCATGTGCATCAAAATAAACTATTTCCAGCAGTGCAATATGAGTCCTAAGCATCCCAGAAACGACACAGAAAGTCATAAAGTCAAACATAACTTTTAAAAACACCAGTATAGGCTCATAAAGCCCTGATGGTAAGCCCGCTCCGACCGGCTTTAAAGAGTTAATCGGTGTGCAAATTTAAACGAAACTTTGCACGAACATCGTTTCACAAACAACGATTATTAACATCTATATGTTTAAAAAAAATCTAAGTCTGTCCCAATTCTTTTGATTTTCATTCATATTACATTTATTGAAATGCAATGTTACATTCTCCATTTGTGTTTGTGTCACGTGTCACATTCAATATACGTATGTACGTATGTAAGACTTGGTACTTTTAAATAATGACCAATGCAATCTACCAAAAGCAGCGCAAATTTGCATGTCAACTGGTTTTGATATGAGGGCAATGGACTGTGTTAGAAACGAGCGGGCTCCGAGGGGTCTTGGAAGTCGAGGGAGTCGTTCTCAGAGTAAATCAAAGAGCTTGGGTTGTGTTCAGGATTCATCCAGAGCAGGGCTGCTTTATAAAGAATGAGTCCACCATATAAACCTGTGCAGTCAAATCATTAACATGGGGATCAGCAGGGATCAGGTTCCAATCATGTTAATGAACTTGCTGCAGCTGCACCACATCTATAAATGGTCACGTTGCTCTTTTTTGCTGTAAGAATACACACATTACTACTCACTACTACACACATACTAACACTAAACATCGTTGTACTACTAGACATTTCAAAGTTTTCTATAACTGATCCTATTGTAGAGCGATAAAAAAAGTAAAATGCATAAAAATAACGTATCGTGTTGCAGAGCTCCATGTGCGCGCTGAGTAAAATGAGCAAAGATGCAGGTGCTCTCGTGCTCTCTGCAGTTTTCCTTATGAACCGATCTCTGTGTAGAAATGTACCTAAAAACTAGGGGTGCAACGATACACAAAATTCACGGTTCGGTTCGATACTTTGGTGTCACGGTTCGATATTTTTTCGATACAAAAAAATGTTCATGCCTTTTTAATTTGTCATTTATTAAAATTATAAATATATATTTTAACTCAAAAGTACAGTTTTTAAATTTAATGTTGCTGAAACAAAAGTAATTAAAAAAATAAATATATCTCAGGGCTCGCAAAATTTCAAAATCCCTGGTAGCCCTTCGGGCAGGGACTCTTCAGTTTTTGGTAGCCCAAAATAAATGTAAGTAGCCCGAATAAAAAAGAGCAATTTTCTGATTGATGTTTTGTTTCCTGTTTTGTTTCCTTTACAATATTATACATTAAAGTATAATATTGTAAAGGAAACAAAACATTAATCAAAAAATTGTTGAAAAACAAATTAGAACATTGTATAAAAATTACAATCATCAACTCAAATACTTGATTCTAATTGAACAGAAATTTCTATGAACTTGTAAGAACTGTGTAGGACATGAATCAGTCTGTGTCAGATCCTGAATTTGAAATTTCCACTGAAGTCACGGGTAAGAGACAAGTGGAACCAAGATCGAGGCCATTTGCTTTTTGAAGTTTGCAAAGACTGCTAAATTTTGCCAGTGGTAGTTCACTCTTTGCAACATAGTAGCTGTTCTAAACAGATTTTTCAGGTTTATTTTTAGTATGTTATTTGCAATTGGTGTTTGTTCTGGGAAAGATATTGCAGACTGAGCAATAATGCATTTCTTGCATTTCTCATGGGTTCTAATGGGGGCCTTTCTTAAAATGACTGGTCCCAGTAACAAAGACGCTTGTCGACTCAGAAATCGAGAGAAAACCAACAACACACCCGGCAGAACATTATGTTATTTACACGGGTGCACATAAGTGGTCCGCATGTGCGCATTCGCTGTCAAAATAAAAGACGCGCACCAGATAAGAAGTTGCAACGCGCGTTTGCGTCCATATAAAAGGCTGTTTTTGTCCACTAGAGTGGGATTTTCACGGCACATTCCGCACCACATCTCTGTGCGTTCATCATTTGTCTGAAGCCAGCTCACCTCCTGCAACCACTTTTCCGAGAATACGCGCTTCTTTTGTGGTTCGGACTCCTTCTGACATTTCTTTGGAGGTGGAGGAACACCAAAGTAATTGCTTAAAGGAGCTTCTTCGACATCTTTAAGAGTTTTAAACAAATGTCTGTCCTCCTCCAGAAAATCGTATGCATGCAAACACGCGTTGCAACTTCATATCTTGTGCGCGTTTTTTTTTTTTTTCACAGCGAATGTCCACCTGCGGACCACTTATGTGCAGCCCTGGTTATTTAGCTCGTCATATTGCAGCCACAGAGATTCTTTTGTCCATGAAACCATAAAGCTGCACTTTCTTTTTGCCTTATAGTCTGATTTGTCATAACTTCTTCACCCTGACCTGTCTTATTTGGCTCAGCAGAACTAAAATATATATCCTGCTGCTTTTACACACACACACACACACACACACACACACACACACACACACACACACACACACACACACACACACACACACCCATAACGGTCAGCGATTCTCTGCGCGATCAACCTCTCATATGTTTAAGCTTGCTGCGGGAGATTTCACTCGTCATGTTTGCGTAGTAAGCTAACGATTGATAAGACGATGTCAGAGGAATTGGTGCGCAAATTATCATCACTCACCAATCAGTACTGTCGCTCTCTATACACAGTTCGCGCGATTGCAAAGTGAAAGCAAAAAACAAGCGCAAATTCAAACGCGATTTCAATATGTCACATATTGACAGTGGCTCACCGATGCCAATGACCTAATTACCCAGCTACATTTCTGAAAGAATGCAAAAGCATTGACATATATTTTTCCTTCCTACAATAGCCCGACAATAGCTCGCGAGCCCCGGGGCGTCGGGCTAGCGATTTTGCAAGCCCTGTGTTACAGGCATGGCCCTTTAAGGATGAAGCCTGATGGGAAATGTATTCGGGATGTGTGTAGCGGGACTGCCTGGTGTGTGTGAAGAGAGAGAGCGGAGAAGGGGAAAAAGTAACGGTTAGCTACAGAAGAGACGAAAAGAAAATAAATAAAAGGAATATAATAACTCCCTCGACAGCCAGAGTTGTGTCGGCGATGCTCGGTGTGAGTAAACTGTTTCAGCCCACTGTACGCGGTGTTCGTGCCTTAGAGAAGAAATAAAGTTCGGTAAAGAAGTTTCCTACGCCTCCTTCGATCTTTTTGCTAGCGGAGTTGACCTGTATAGTAAGCTGTTTCCGGCTACGAGTCAGTTACGGAACCTTCAAGTAACTGCCAGAGGTTTCCTTACTACGGTTCGGGGCCGCGGATCTGGCGCGGTAACACCTGTATCTGATTGAGGAATCACTCATCTTACGAAAAGAGAGTTTATTACAGAGAAATGGCTCTTTCCAAAATAAAAGCTATACTATACGCTTCTTCTGGGCTATATTCTCGGCAGCATATTGTAGCGGGTCAGGGCTGTTCGGGGTTCTGTTTGTACAGTTATGTTTTGTTTATGTTGCCATAGTGACGGGTGACGCCTTCTCGCTGCGACGGTGTGTCCTTCCGGGGTCAGAGGGCGCTCTGTGTGTTGTTGTTGCTGTGCGGTTACCGCGCTGAGCAGTTAGCTAGCGGCAGTGTTCTTCTGCAGATGTCAATAAACGGCTGTGCTCCCTGGCTAGCTCACGGGAAGCAAGACCAAACGACACCTCCGTCTCCTCGTTGTCTGAGCTCGCCACATTGGTGTCAGAAGTGGGATGATGGTGGCACCCCATGTTCTGACCCGAGTGACCGTGACCGGCCGGTGCGCCAAAAGAAGGCACCTGGACATTTGCATGACTTTGTGTGGGGTAATGGGGTCGTCGGGGACGACTGACCCCTTAGGTGGGGGCTATGTAGCGGGTCAGGGCTGTTCGGGGTTCTGTTTGTACAGTTATGTTTTGTTTATGTTGCCATAGTGACGGGTGACGCCCTCTCGCTGCGACGGTGTGTCCTTCCGGGGTCAGAGGGCGCCCTGTGTGGTGGTGTTGTTGTTGTTGCTGTGCTGTTGCCGCGCTGAGCAGTTAGCCAGCGGCAGTGTTCTTCTGCAGATGTCAATAAACGGCTGTGCTCCCTGGCTAGCTCACGGGAAGCAAGACCAAACGACACCTCCGTCTCCTCCTTGTCTGAGCTCGCCACATTGGTGTCAGAAGTGGGATGATGGTGGCACCCCATGTTCTGACCCGAGTAACTTTTCCCCCGCTGGTCGTGATCGGCCGGCGCGCCAAAAGAAGGCACCTGGACATTTGCAGGACTTTGTGTGGGGTAATGGGGTCGTCGGGGACGACTGACCCCTTAGGTGGGGGCTATGTAGCGGGTCAGGGCTGTTCGGGGTTCTGTTTGTACAGTTATGTTTTGTTTATGTTGCCATAGTGACGGGTGACGCCTTCTCGCTGCGACGGTGTGTCCTTCCGGGGTCAGAGGGCGCTCTGTGTGTTGTTGCTGTGCGGTTGCCGCGCTGAGCAGTTAGCTAGCGGCAGTGTTCTTCTGCAGATGTCAATAAACGGCTGTGCTCCCTGGCTAGCTCACGGGAACATATCAGGTCCCCATAAGGAGAATCATGTGCTAACGGCTGTCTAAATGACTCGGGTAAAGTTTGTAGCATGCATGCTTGTTGTTTTTGTCTACTTCCACTTGTCTTTGCACCAGGATGATGTCGGGGTAAATGTGCAGTCATATTCGTTGTGTTCCCACTAGTGCTGTCAGCGTTAATCTCGTTGAAATGACGTTAACGCCACAACACGGCAAATCTCCGTTAACGAGCTACCCCTGCGTGGGGCTAGACGGCCAACACGTTGACGAGCTAACTGCGCTAACACACTAGGTCCCACCCATGTAATTGAGCATTGCGTGGCACATCCAACATACTGTTTTACTTTAGTCCATGACGCGCTTACCGTCAGGGTCATACGTCACATGAAAACCAAAATAATTCCAAATGCCAGATCTGAATGAGGGTGGGGGAGGTTCAATTTGCCATGTTGTAAGGAGAGTTTAACTTCTGTCTCGCTAGCTTGCCCTGCGCTCTTCCTTCTGATGATGCTGTCTGTGTTGAACGCTCAGTGGATCTGCGCTCGACAGTGCAGCCTAGGCGGAGTAGTCGAACGCAGATTCACTGAGCGCTCAACACAGACAGCATCGTCAGAAGGAAAGTTGATAAAATAAATTACAAATGTTGTATTGTTCGATACATATGCGTACCGAACCGAAAGCACTGTATCGAACGGTTCAATATCGATACGAGTATCGTTGCACCCCTACTAAAAACCTGAAACACTGCACATCACTCTAGTCACTGTAAAAACTAACTGTGCTGACTGTGATATGTCCAAGGTTTGTCTGTTGTATTTTGCCTTTGCTCCTAGCTACAATGCTCCACACTAAGTTATCCTAAGTTCTGCTCTGTTTCATCAAAAATACCAGTATCAGCATTCAGTGTTAGGATTCAGTGAAGAGCTTTGGCACTGCCCTCGGAGCTTTGAGCCGTCACACCCAAACCTATTATGTGTTTGTGCTGATAACCTCTTCCCCAGGCATTCCAAGTAAATCAGCACTCCTACTGCAAACTATCATAGACACATAAAAAATTAAAATTCCAACTCTGATTTTGTGTTCTGAGTGAAAACAATTTTTCAAATATATGAACAATAAAGTTAGAAGCAAAAAGAACCAAGTCCACACCTTTCAGTCACAAAACTGACACTCTGCCTATTTAGCAAATCCTTAAAGTTTCCTATTTTTAAGGTAAAGGAAGGGTTTTGTCCTAAATCTAGCCCATGGTTCACTATCAGGAATGTTTTCCAGTTATGCTAAAGCTCCATTCAGTGACAAAGTTAAACAGAGATATGAGGATGAGATGAAAGGGTGCAGGAAGCAAAGATGCCAAAAGAGAGAGATTTTGTTCCCTAACAGTGTTAAATGGAGCTATCACGTGGTATTTATATGTAATAAATGATAAAAGGTTCCGGGTATGATATGTGGGTCTGGAGCCAGCCATCTTCAAAGTGCATTTGAGGGACAGAAACATCCTCCATGATGGTCCGATAGGTGAAAGGAAATGAAGAGAAATAAGTAATCATAATGAAGAGCAGACTGTTTTTTGCAGAACAAGATTTTTATCAAATATTTTTCTCCATTGGAAACATCTAAATTAAGACAGGGATGTTCAGAATAGCTGCAGAAAGAAAAACAGGATAAAAGTGTTTGCATTGCTGTTGCAGGGCTTCTTTTGTTGGAAAGGAATCAAAATCAATTTCAGCAAATGGATTAAAGAAACACATGCACACCATCCTGCCATAGAAAATAAATCAGTTCGTGTTTTTCTGTTATGTTTAAACTGATTTAATTCCTCATAATACCAAATGTGGATCCCATTGGCTCATGTGCACCACTAATATAACTCATGTGTATTTCTCTTATCACGTACTTGCTTCAACAAACACAGATGTTGCAGCACCGTTTGCCTTCCCAGTGGACCTGCAGGCATACCCCACGTACTGCACAGTAGTGGCCTACGTCACTGACCTCAGCACTATACGCCAAAGGCTGGTGAACCGCTTCTACAGGTGCGTCCTCTCGGGTTATCACATACAGAGCGCGTGTGAAAGAGACCGACCGTAACAGCTGCGTTTTCCTTTCAGGCGGCTCTCCTCTCTGATGTGGGAGGTTCGCTACATAGAACACAACGCCCAGACGTTCAACGAGCCGGGGTCATTCATCGTCACCACCGCCAAGTTTGTCTCTGACCTCATGCTGCAGTTCATTAAGTGAGCACATTTAATGTCGAGCGTTACTAAATCACAGTTACGTGATGTGAAAATAATCATCTGAAATGTCCTCCTTACTCATCAATGAATGTTTCATTCCCCACATGTAGCTTTCCCAACAGCTGCAACAGTCGACTTTTTGGGTTTAATAATTTGACATGAATAATTTTTAGATCATTGACCCTGTCCTATCACAGAGGAATAACTCCTGATTCCTCCTCATTTCTTCCACAGGGACCAAAGTCTGACAGACATCATGCCCCTCTATAAAACTATGAAGAAGGCGACCTTCTCTGACTCTGAAGACGAGGTGTGTGTGACTGTCCGTATGCATGCTTACACTGCATTCATTCACACGATGATCCGGGCACGTTAAGCGTAAAGCTTTGAAAATAGACACTAATCTCGCTTTTTTTCCTTCTTTTTTGAATTATTGAGCTAAAAAATATAATTAATTAAGCTGACAGAGAAACATGTTAGATTATTTTTCTTTTATCCTATTTAGGATGACGAGGAAGAGGACGAAGATACTAATACTCCTGGAACATCCACACGGAACCACAAGGTAACATATGTAACAGATTCACACGAGCGGATACAGTGTCAGTGTCGATGCAGGTTCGGTATCAGAAATGGCCGTTTACTGTTTTTTTACTAATTCCCACAGGCCCGTCGACCCATGCAGCGCCAGCTGCGAGCTCGACCTCATTCGTACGACCCTCACGCGTGGAAGGGACGCTGCAAAGAGCTGCTGGATCTCATCTTTCAATGTGAAGACTCTGAGCCCTTCAGAGAACCCGTAGACCTACAAGAGTACCCGGTAACTATGCAACAAACCTCTCGCTTTTTGTGTTATGTGCGGTGCAGACCTGCGAGCTCAGAATCAAACTCAACTCTCTGGAGCTGATCTGAATTTTTAGCTCCTTGTAAATTTCCATCACAATCACATTGATTTGTGTTTTCAGGGGGCACAAGTGGCTCCAGTTCAATTATGATGAGTGCTGTTTGAGGCAAAGGCCTCTTCATTCATGATGTGAACAGACTCACAGCTTCAGTGGCCTTGAGTTCTCTTCAAAAGAAGAAGGGTGCAGTTCTTTCACTTCTGGTTTTTTTTCCTTTTCAGCTCATTGACAGTAAAAACTTCAAACCTCTCTATTCTCTCACTTCTTTCCCATTTCTCTCTCTCTCTCCTTTCTGTCATCTTTTGAAAACAATTCAATGAAAGATGAAAAATCCCAACTGTCCCTCTGCTTCTTCAAGGACTACCTGCAAATAGTCGAATCACCGATGGACTTTGGCACTGTTCTCAACACGCTGACGGAAGGAAAGTACCAGTCTCCCATCGAGCTCTGCAAGGATGTCAGGCTCATTTTTAGTAATTCCAAAGCTTACACGCCCAGTAAGAAGTCTCGGGTGAGGGTCACAAACACACACATTTACAGCTCATTATGCCTATAATATAGATTTTATGGGTCCATAAAATTAAATCCTCAAATTATTATTTTTTTTAACTTCTTCAGATTTATAGTATGAGCCTAAGGCTTTCTGCCCTGTTTGAGGAGCATATCAGCCCCATCCTGGCTGACTACAAAGCCATCCACGGCCTGACTGATAAACTGACCAAACAAGGCACCGACAGACAGACACGACACACTACAGACAGACAGACACGGCACGTAATGAAGAGGAGGAGGAGGAGAAGCGAATCTCCTGCAAGCAGCACCGCGTCCAGGTAGATGAAATTTAACTTTCTCTGCAGCTTTAAATATATATATTTTTTAACCTGATGTCACACTCGGTTACTTTTTGATTTCATTTCTAGCCCAGAGAGGAAGAGACGCGTATCGTCCAGAGTGAACGCAAAGAAGGAGCCTTCGCCTGTCCCTTCACGACCCTCCTCTCTGAGGCAGAGCATCCCCGTCAAGCAGCAGCCGCCTCAGATGGTCAACGGCAAAGCAGAAATGCCAGCTCCAGGACGCACGCGTAGCGCTGCGCGCCATACTACACACTCACTACCCTCCTCATCCTCATCACATAACGTCACGAACAGCACGCCGAGCACAACAGGTATCATCACAGACGTGTTCAATAAATACGATAACGCTCCAGGAAGTCACTGCAGCAGGCAAAGGAGTAGTCGGCCACAGCATGTTGCTGTTACATTTTGGTTTTTATACACACACAACACAAGTTTGTGAGTCGCTGACAGTCACCTTTTGTTACCTTTGGACAAAGCTAGGCTAACTATACGCTGCCTGTTTTTCAGCCTTTATGCTAAGCTATGCTAACCAAAGTGATGTTGATTTTCTTATCTGATGCTGGACAAGAAAGCACACTACATCTCCTCGCCTGCTGCCTAGCCTGGCTGTTTATTTCCTTCTTCTATCTCCTTCTCATTAACAGAGTCGACTCGCTCGTTGCGGGCTCATAACTCTGTGCCAGCTTCGTCATCACCAGCTCCTGAGAAGGTGACACCTTCCCAACCCACAGAGAGTAGCAGCGGAAGCACTCGACGGAAACTCAGGACACCTGTTCGACACACACCAGGTAAGAGATCACGTCACAATCATGTGACCGTGTAAAGCAAAGGTTTACGATCAGGACGTAAACATTTACGTTTCTGTTCTTTTCCATCTCAGGCTCTCCTGGCAGCACTTCATCTCATAGCACAGTCCACCTGAATGGCCACGGTAGTCATGTGACCCTAGGTGTGGGAAGAAGGGGGAGGAAGTCGAGAACAGAGCCGCCAGTGAGTCCACCAGAGGTCTCAACCCCGGCCAGCCCTTCAAGACCGCGAGGTCGCCCACCTGGCAAGAAGAGAGGCAGGAAGAGCAAGCAGGAGGCGGAGGACACAAGACAGAGCGGCAGCCGCAGGAGCTTCACCCCTGACGACGAGGTCGACCCGTCTACAGGCGACGAAGGTGGCATGTCTTCTGCACAGGAAGTGTTGTCGGACTCTGGCATGGCGTCGACGCCGAGACGGCGTGGCCGGCCCCGAGTGGTGAGAATCGAGGAACCTGCTCCTCCTCCTGAGTCACCGGAGCCCTCGCCACTGAGGAGGAGCAGCAGAAGGGCCAACGAAGAGGGCACGCCTCCGTTCCAGACCCAACGACCCAGCCGAAAAGAACCTCCTAAGGAGGAGGAGGAGGCAGGCGACGAGGCAGGAGGGTCCATGCGCACACGTAACCAAGGTCGACGGTCAGCCTGGTACATGGAGGAGGACTCCGAGGAGGAGCAAAGGCAGCTGCTGTTTGAGGACTCATCAATAACCTTTGGCACCTCCTCAAAAGGGCGTGTCCGCAAACTGACAGAGAAAGCCAAAGCCAACCTGATTGGCTGGTAACGGAGGAGCCACGCAGGCTGGGACATGTTCGCTCGTGCGTTGGAGGACTGGGAGGGCGGAGTGGAGGAAGTCACGCTTAGCGGTGTATGCATTTGTGTGCGTATGTGTGCGTACATCCATGGAGTCGCTGGTTCAGCTGCTGCTATTTGAAGCTGAGGAGAGCAAAGAGTTACCAGCCCACTCCTTGTCGCTGCCCCTCCCCTTCCACCTTCCTCTCTTGCCCAGTAAGCACATCTGTACGACATCCGATGGCATGTTCGCGTGTTCCAGCTCCTCCTACATTATTGATCCATGTTGGATCCCGCAGGAGCGCGAATCACAGAGCCTCATGTCGACGGTGTTGTGACTCCTCTCTTGTGAACCACTCTGTCTCCTTCTGACCTTGTACACAGTTTGGTGTCAGATTGGGTAAAGTTGTTGGTAGTTGGAGACTTTTAGTACTTGAAAAAAAAATCACGAGGAGGCCAGATGTATCTTATCTAACTTTTACTATTTTTGAGGACTTTTCAAGCGTCTCCGCTGGACAGATGGAAGATGCCCACGGAGCTGAACGCGGTAATGGACGACGGGACCGCTGGCCTAACAACGTCCTTTTCCCGCTTCCCCCTCTCTCCCTCCCTTCCTCATTGTTCCCAGTCTTTTTTTATACAACCTGCTCTCTGCTTTTTCTAAGATTTGTACGTGATCACTGCTCTCTGTTTTGGAAGTCTTACACGTTGGCTGACCTATCTGTCTGCGCTAAAATACCAAATGGTGTACCTTTTCGGAGGTACTGTAGATCTGTAGGTTTTGTTTACTATTGATGTGTGTGGGTGTTTTTTCTTTTCCTTTCTTTTCTCTTTGCATGTTATTAGAAAGAGGAAGCAACTTTTTTTTCCTTTTCCTGATGCTGTTTTTACTGTGGCGAGGAGGAGAAAAAGGATGCATGGGTGAAAAGGGTCATTTATGTCTCTCTAGTTCATGTTTCAAAGCGTCCTCAACATTAGCAATACCTTGTGCCTTTATGTCTTTTGTATGGGTGCGTGCGTGCATGTAGGTGTATGCGTGCTTGGCTTCTGCCCTGCAAAGTACATGTGCCTGTTTGTGTACGAACTTAGTTGTGACTATGCGGGTAATTGAAGGAATGTGTGTATGTTTTTTCGTTTGTTTGTTTTTTTAATAACACAACTGAGCGTGTCATTTCAGCGTGCAAACAGTGGCATACAGTTTGATCGTTGTGAAAACCTCTCAAAGAAATGTATTTATAGCAGCTGAAAAGAAATTTACTGTTGTTGTAAGCATACCATTACTCATGTCGATATATTATCCTATAACCAACCTATTGTCAGTTTATACCTAAGGTACAGAGGGGTGGAGCTTCGGGTGACTAGCTTTGAGATGCACTTACCAGAGACCGGTTATCAATGCAGTCTTAGGGAGTAACCATGTGTATTTTAAAATCTTTAAACATATAAAGTTTTAAAGTGTCGATATGTTTCCACGGTGACTCCAAACTTGTACGCACACACATAGACACACGCAAATCTGTCTCGCATGTTCTAGCACTTTCTCACGCCTGCTGCAAACAGGAAGGAGACGGATCAAACTGGGATCGGACTGAATTTGAACTGAAAGCAAACCGGAGAAAGAGACAAGTCTTACCTTCATCTTTCTGATTGTGTGCCTTTGCTACTCTGGCATATTGAATCCTTGGTTTCTCCTCTTTGGGGCCTTTATTTTTTTAGTGTTTGTTATCGTTTCGGATCTCCCGGTCCCGCTCGTCACTGGGTTCAGAGAAACTGGACTTCGGGGAGCGGACTAGACCTGACAGGCTCGTGAGGAAAATAATGAAAAGACCGAAACATTAACATTTTGACAGGGGACAAACATATTATGTCACTCTTTGTACACACAGGTGAGAGTTTATAAAGATGGGTTTTGTTTTTTTTGTGGGGTTTTTCTGTTTTGTTTGGGGTTTTTTCCCCACAGCACGGAGTGAGTGAATGCCAGAATCCATGAGTTTCCACTCGTGTTGCAGGACTGACTGGACGGAACTGGATGGTAGCATCAATATACACCTGGTTCTTTTCATAGGTCTCGTCACATATTACTAAACGTATATCTCATCTGTTCATCTTTATTGTCAATGTCTTTTTGTTGTTGTTATGGATTTGTCAATGCCAAATTCTGTCTTTGGGCACTGAAGTTGTAGAACATGGCTTTTGAATGTGTTTTATTTTCTAAAGAGATTTTATTGTCTCCATGGTGAGTGTGTTGAGCTGTTTTACATATGACGCGTTGGCTGTTTTCTGTTTGTGTCCCTGCCATAAAGGACGATATACCAGTGGCCGCATATGTGAAGATGGGTTTTTTATCCTCTGCCACACCTATTTCAGATGTTCTGGTGGTTCATAATTGCTTTGTTTATGCTGTGTTTGTGAAGAGTTTCATTCAAAAATTGCCTAAAAACACTGACACTATCCTCCACAAATGACATGAAAATGAATTTTATTCTTGGGGTTTCAAGGTTATATTTGCCTATGATAATATTTATGTTGTGGAGAAACTTTATTGTAATAATTCATGGCTTTAATAAAAAAAAAAACCACTCTAAAAACTCTTCAGAAACACAAAGATTTAAAGATTTTTTTATCATGTGATGAAAGCAGAGATGGGCTTGCTTTGACCAGGATTTTCAAATTTGAGGTATGACTTTATTTTTAAAGGGGACCTTTTACTCCGACGTCCATGTCCATGTATTCTGTTGTAATGGACTCCATTACAATAGTTCTGCCTAATTCACAGTTCAGAATTATCCTTTTTACCCTCTACTGGACCTTGGTGTAGTTCTAGTTGATCCAGTGTCTTAAACAAGCTCTCCCTCTGCTGTTATGCCAGCTTTCCTTTTATTGTGTGGCTCCCGCAAACAAACAATCTGTGGGCGGAGCTTCTGTGCTCAAATGACCGTATAAGGAGGTGTCGGCTTTCGCTGACATCATACAGAGCCAAGAAATGAAAAAAACGTTTGGAAACAAAGTGTTTAGACGAACCCTGAGCTTCTGGCTCAGATGGGCCACCATAACATATCCTGATGTCATTAATTGAATCGGCACCATTATAACAATATATAAATATATCAGAAAATAAGAAGTTTAATAGATCCCCTTTAATGTGTTTACATGAGCCAGCTGAAAAATAAACAGTCCTCCAGAACTACATGGGACTGTGAGATATCGGTTACACGGCCATATTAAATTAGGAACTACTGGTGTGCTACATAGCCATTTAATCCCCATGCAATAAGGTGATGGGTAAGGATACTGTATATTTTTTCCATCTATTTTTTTTTCTTCACTGAAATACAGTCAAAGTGGGAATGCAGTGGGTATCAGATGTGGTTATTTCTGCTGTGACACCCTATTCATCAGATCATCACACTACCTGTACTCATCACGGGTCAAAGTAGATGCGCTGATATAGCGTAGCTGGTCATATTACCTTAACCGTGGCAGATCAATGTGTGCAACCTAATCATTTTAAAGGGGCCTTAAAAAGAACTCACTGGTGTATAAGCAAGACTTTGGGTGTTAAGCCATTCAAACAGACATCACACACATCTGTATCCAGCTCTTTATACGGTGGAGGTATATATGCCGTTAGGTTTTCAGATTCTAATGTAAGGTGGTGGTGTTACTGGTTCAGAGCAGCACCTCTGCCTTGACGCTACATTTCAGAGCTCATGTAAACATTCACACTGGCCTGTGTTAATGTGTGGCAGAGCTGTGCTGTTTTGGCATCACAGTCTTTGGTTAATGGTCACTGTGTGTGTGTGTGTGTGTGTGTGTGTGTGAGAGAGAGAGAGAGAGAGAGAGAGAGAGAGAGAAGGGACTTCATGTTAGCCACCAGGAAGAATTTTGGGTATGTTTTCAGAAGAGGAGGAGAAGGGGTCTTTTTCATGTGAATTGATGAGGTCGTCTTTGTTAGTTTGGATACTTTTTTTTTTTTTTAAATATAAATATATATATAAAGGAATTAATGCAAAAAAAATAAGCATAAGGCTAGAATGTATGTGTAGGGGAGTACTGCTGTCCTGTTAGTTCATACCAATATTTTAAGTGAATAAAAAGTTGTGTTTCCATATTCACTTTTAATGCTTGTTGCTTCTTTGTTGTATAAAGATAAAATAATAATAATGATAATGAAAAAACACTGACGCTCGAGCTGCAGGTGGGAAATGAGGTGCAGAAGAATGAACAACACTCCCACCTAGCGTTGGAAACGGTAAGTGCACAAAAATCACTTCCCACACCTCCGGCTCTTCCTGACGTGGCGAGCCGCTAAAGGTCCTTGGGTACTCCGTGGGCTGCGGCTATTGGTTAGAATACCTGTTTGGCAATTTTTCCAAAAATGTAAATACACAGGTGGCTGGAGGCGACATGGGCCGGAGTGTGGTTTATGTAAATAAAACAGAAGTGAAACCGCGCCGCTGTGTTCTGGTTTCCACGCGCAGCAGACTCACTCAAACGCAATGTTCGACACGCAATCAGAGGGAAGACTTTAGAGCTTAACAAGAGGTAAGTGTCACAATTAGAATTAGTAAAGAGCTTTCGCGGTTACCTGGTTTGACCTACCTGCGGGGTCACGTGTCCTTTAAAGTTTTACCTGCCACAACTTTATATAAATCTAACAGCCGCCATAAACATATGTTTGAGCTGATAGTTGCCTACGCTCAACAAACTTAAACCTCATATATATATGTTAACTAAAATAAATATAGAACTATCGCCTAGGTTAATTTTGGCGCTCACTTTCGTGCATGTACTTTTGGTTTCCGGGCAGGTGCCAGCTGTGCGGTCATGCCTGTGCTCAGGGCCTCTGCGGTGCTGCAGATCGCGCTGCTGCTCTCCGCCGTGCCCGCGCAGTACTTCATCTCCAGGTGGAGCGGCTCCTCGGCGGCGCAGCGCTACCATGCGACCACGCGGTGAGATCAGTGCGCCAAAAACCAGCTTTTATTTACCGCATCGAAGTTTGCAAAAAGGGGAAAAACGCCTTAAGTTGGCTGGATGTGAATGACCCAGGATAACCTTTTATGTGAACTATTAGATAAAGTGGGCCTTACCAGACTAAGGACTGTTGTGGCCGTTTTCTTTCTGTTTTACTAATAAAAAGAACATTTTTGGTTTCAGATTGCTTCGAATATGGAGAGAATGGAGAAAATCATACATGAATGTCACTGCATGGTCAGACTGGACAAGCCAGCAGATGTCCAAAGCCATGTGAGTGTTTGAGATGAATGGCATTCAAATGAGGACTGAATTTAACCTGAATCATCGCTCGCTCACTCGGGATCTGAGGCTACAGTTATTTGCATAATCTTGTTTCATATTCAAATCCCACACACCTCAAAAGTGATTTCTGGTGTTTTTATGGAAACACATGAGTTGTATTTAGAGACTGGTGATGTGTTTGTTTCCTGAAGGTCTCTGGTTGGATTGGGACAGGAAGATCAAGTGGGACAAGGGCCACCTCCCGTGGAGACCATGCTTTTTGACAATGACCTGGGATTCTTTGGAGGTTTGTGTCTATAGCTCTGCTATACTGAAGCATTTTTAACCAGCCACATGTGATACAGTCTGTCCATATCCTCATTCTCATAGGTTAATGTGAAATTTCACCTTCCCCATCGAGTGCAATTAATTACCAAAAACTAATGGATGTTTAATTCTAATTTTACATGTCCTCCTGAACTATTGCACTTTGAAAAGCACTACATTTATAGTAATGTGCAAAAGTCTTGAACCATCCCTGATATCTTTATATTTTGCAAGGAAAATAGGAAATAGATGCAGTGAAACACACATGGAAATACAGTATATGAGGACAAGAGTTTGTATGATCCTAAAAAGCTTGAAAATCAATATTTTATTCTTCAACACACAGCCTGAACTCTTTTAGCCAAGCTTTCTTGTTATTTCTTTAAGTAGTCTTCAGGAATAGTTCTCCAGGCTTCTTGAAGGACATTCAAAGCTCTTCTTTGGATGTTGGCTGCCCTTTTGTTCTATTCTCTGTCAAGATGATCCCACAGTAATGTTGAGGTTCAGGCTCTGGGGAGGCCGATCCATGACTGATGGTGTTCCACGGTTTTTCTATCCCGGTGTGCTTTTACTGCATTGGCTGTGTGTTTGGGGTCATTCTGATGAATTAAAGCTGTTGCCAGTCACACATTTTCCAGATGCTACTCTATGGTGGATCAAAATATAATGATGATGATGGTACATTGCTCTGTTTGTAAGTCCATTAGTAAGACAAGATCCCCAACATCACTGTATGAAATGCAGCCCCAAACCATGGCATTCGATGGATCAGCTGAAGATGCAGCTCTCAGGCCCAGTGTCAGGTTTTTGCAGCATTTTCCTCCGTTTCTTGACTTTGGATTGCTGTAGGTATTTTTTTAAGGCCTGTCGTTTCTTTTGCCCTAAGAATCACTCCACACCATGTTGGGATATAACAGGTTTTTAGCTAAGCACTTTGGCAATCACCTTATTAGTATTTGTTTTTCTGACAACTTTTACTTCCAAAAATCCGTACTTTTTATTCCTTACATTTGGTTCAACAGTATCGTTTATAGCATTTATGCTCAGGATTTAAAGTCGGAGTGTGCTTGTATCCGTATGTTGTGTTTGTGGTACTTCAGCATCTAGACAGCTCTACAGATGGGAGGAAGCATGAATGGGAGTGATGTTTTTTTTAAGTGGCAGGCAATTTCAAATTCAACGTTTCTATCAGCTCAACAAACATCAGCAAACACACAAACTGTTTGTGTGCAGTTTGTCTCACGATGTGTTGCTATCTATGGGTCCAGCTTCTGTATTTGCAAGGAGAGAAAAAAAGAATGAAGTGTAGCAGAGAATTTGCATTTAAGACTATGATGCTTAGATTCATTCACTGAATTCCAACTTTATACCAACTGTCTAATGCAAAGATACTATAAACAGTGTAGGGAATGTATATCGGTCAGGATAGCTGTGAAACATCTGCTGACATCTTGATGAATTCACTTGTGTAAATCCACAAAGAGCAGCAGTTTAGCTGATCACAGCCTGTGCACTCAGAAAACCTACCGAGGTCATATTAGAAATTATCATGGGATTTTAGTTTTATTGCCTGGCAAGAGCAGAGCTTTCTAGAAAGACACAGAAGGAAATCTGATCGTGGTTTTTCATTAAAAACAGATCTTATTCATGCATGTCATGTCAGTTCTGTAATCTCTTCTCTGTCTTTGTCACATCAGCATCCAAGACGGCGCGCAGCCCTCGTCCCCCGTATGTGTTTCTGCGGGTCGGAGAGGTGGTGTTGGAGACAAAAGGCCACATGGTTGGAGTAGTGGTGAGCTGGGACCCAGAACTGCGAGCTCCTCCAGAATGGGTTGACAGAATGTACTCCGGCTCTGATGTCAGTAGCCTCCTTCACTTCCTCTGATCATTTATTGGTAATATATCATTTAAGTGTTAGTAACGGAAGCGTGTGTTCATATAGGACACAAGAGCAGAAAAGACACCTCATTACAAGGTGATCTTTGGAGGACCTGGACCCTCCTCTGTCATAGTTGCATACTTGCCCCAGACACAGCTGGAGCGCATCACAGGGATGAGGGTAAGTCCTGAAAATCACAGCGCATACAATCATATATATTAAAATAGGTCTTGGGCTTACTGTTGGATGTTTCCAGCCGGACATTCCCACCCTGGAGAACTACTTCACGCACTTTAATGGGAAACGCTTTGTTATGCAGCCCTGGCTCAGAGAGCTCTTCCCCGAAGACGAGGAGGATGATGAGGGCGAGGACTTTTGACTCTGGAGTATGAAAGCCTTAGCCAACAGACAGTTTCATCCTTTGGCTTCTGTGGTTTTCTTCAGCCTGGTTCTTCTTTTTGTTTGTCTACTGGAGTCCAACGAGTGGACACAAAATGCCGTCTTTAAGAGTCATCGACCCGCTCAAGTAAAAATAGGAGTTAAGAGTGACCATCGAACCCTTTCTTTAACGGAGCTGAAGATAAATGATCAAAGATGAAGAAATGTAATTACGCTTCTGAATTACTACATTTATTTCTCTGAAGTTTACAAATACAAAATAATTTAAAGTGTCTACCAAATATGTAAAAAAACAACGTTGACAGACTGAGATTCTTTAAATTGCTTTTAAAGTCAAAATAAAATTATTTTTTTATTTCAAGAAAGTGTTGGCTGAATTAAAACTACTTTTTTTTTAAGCATTATATCTCTCATCTCATTTTCCTGCTCGTGTCTCTGAGGCTGAAGGAGACGGACACCTGCGAGGAAGCGGTGACTGCAGGTAAGCTGGGAAAGTGAGAAGGGGCTGCAGACCCCTGCCCCCCACCACCGTTGTCCTCGTTGTTCCTCCACTCTTTGGTTTCGTCCTCTCTAACCAGCAAAGGGGGTCCCAGACTTTGTCCCAGGAGCTGACTGACTTTGCTGGCCTTCAGCTGAGCATTCTCGACTGCAGACACACACGCACGCAGCCTGCAGCACACACGGGCTAGTTATGGTCACACCATTTAATGAAAATAATAAAGAGGTACGATTGTGTTGTTTTGTTTTTTTCATACCTCATTTGACTCAGGCATTCAGCACTGTGGTAGAACTCTGGTGTCCCCACAAAAACGCTCTTGTCTAGCTTTTCCAGCAGGATGCTACATATTCGCTCCATCTTCTCAAAGTCTGAGAAAGTCACTATGACCTATAAGATATATTACAGCACGGTCACATGCTGCTCAACACGTCTGTGCTGCACGTTCATCGGTGTTTGTCCAAATACTCGACCTCTGCATCCATCCGATACATGTCTGCGTCTCGGTGGAGAAACCTCCTTACTGAAGTGTCTTCTTCTCTGATGTCATGTTGTCTAAGCAGAATGGATTAAAAATAAACACATGGTCACAAAAATTACTGTGTACTTTGAAAAATTAGCTACTGTCCCTTAAAAGAAAGATAAACAAAACAAAACTGTATCAACTTAAAACACTGCTTTACTGGACACCAATTGCTTTGCAAGCATATTTAATGTGCCACTTCTGCAAATTTGAAGTAATTGTGCAGTTTACGTTTTTACAAGCACTGAAATCCAAGTTAGTTTGCCAAAATCACTGACTTCAAATATACAAGGATGGAGGGTAGCAGGGGTTTAGTCTGTGATGGCCACCCTCAGGTTCCGCCCCTGCATGCAGCTGTAACAGCAGTAGGACCAATAAATACACAAATAAGTACGGTTATTTCTCATCCTCTTAAGGGGTTATTTTAAAATTCGAAATGAAACTCTTCTAGTTGTATTCTCGTTTTTAAATATACCAGTAATAAACTTTTCATCGCTTCTTCCATTGCTGGTAATCCTAAACGAGTTGGCTGTATCTGCGGACGCACTTC
This sequence comes from Copadichromis virginalis, assembly GCF_057382275.1. Classification (NCBI taxonomy): domain Eukaryota; kingdom Metazoa; phylum Chordata; class Actinopteri; order Cichliformes; family Cichlidae; genus Copadichromis; species Copadichromis virginalis. The sequence goes on along the minus strand of NC_140632.1, from coordinate 3,451,878 downwards.
TCTCGCTGCTGCCTCTTTAACCGGTAATAGCATAATGCTAACAGTAGCTAGCTAACTTTACAGTTTGCTCCTGCTTCGCTCCAACTTCTTTTCTCACCTGAGAGCCTGTAAAATGTATCCAAGTCGCCGTGAAACGCTGTGGGTTGCTTCGCTGACGGACTCCTTGCTGTTGCCCACGCTGACCCGCACCGATGCTCGGTCCGCCTGGCAGCGAACCTCCGCTGTCCCTGTCACCTGGACCTCCCGTAGACACTTACCGGGACTCTGCCGACTAACCGCTCTTACTTCCAGCCCCTGCTCTTTTTCGTTACCGGAGAGCTCCCGCCCGGCCGGTACTATCGCCGCGAAGACGCGACTCTGACTTTCCATGATGGAGGGTTAAGCACAAACGACAGCCGTTGTGCTTCCCGCAATAGCCGCAATGGTCTTTGGGATTTGTAGGCTACCTGTTCTAGTGCGGCGAGAGCTTAATCCAGCCCATTTGTACATGGAGAGAAGGTAGTTGTCAACGGATTAAAAAGAATGTAAGATGATGTCAAATGCACATGTCAGGGAAATAAAAGGCTTCCCTACCAGGGGCAGATGTAGTTATTAAGCCACCTAATTTAGTTATTAGGTGGCTTAAACTACACAGGTTAAAGGTAAGTATAGTTACCTGCATTGCATTCGATCATTTGCACTTTTATAATAATAATAATAATAATAATAATAATAATAATAATAATAATAATAATAATAAATTATTATTATTATTGTTTTTGTTGTTGTTAGCCCTTCAAAGAGCTGTTTGAGGCTGAAGAGTTGGATTTTGTTTTAAACTTAGTATTAGCTTCAGGTGTTTGGCATCTAGGTGGGATTGTTAAACCTATAAATAAAAGGCTTGAGAATGCATTGATGTCGACAATGGATAAAAATCAACAATCAAGCTCCGTATGTATAAGGCAGCAGTAATTTACAGTGGTAACGGAAACTTTTGGCCAAACTCAACACTACAATTACACCTACATTTACACTCCATATGTAGATGGCCAGGCCATGGTAAGAAACACTATCTCCTTTAATAACAATAAAGTGCTAATTTATTTAAACCTGCAATGATATGCTTTCAGCTCTTGTTAACACACTTTTGTTTGTTCTTCTAATTAAGCTAGCGGATAAATCAGGCCTCTTGATATATCTGCAGGAAAAAAAAACTGCAAACCATAAATAGCTCAATTTTGCTTTGTGGCACAGTCTTATTTTTATTTTTAAATAAAAACATTTGAATTGCACTGCTCTAATATTATTGTGTTTACACCTTGGTTTAGCACTGCTAGCTGATAAGACAAAAAGTTAGCCAATTAGCTTGTTTGAAAAGAGCACTGCTATTAGTGAAACAAATGCTCTCCAATTCTGGATACAACATCTTAAGTAATTTAAGGCTTTTTAAAAAATATTAATTTAATCAATTTCAATGTCTTAATACTTAATTTTTTTTTTAACTTTAATTCTAAGCTACTAGCTGCCATTGGTCAAAGCACAAAAAAACTTTACAAAAACTGCAGCGGGTAGGCTGACAGTCATTTTCCTCACAAAATTCATGTTCTTATGTGTGTTTTAGCTATTTGTAACAGTTTTGAAAAGCAAAATTAAATAATTAGTCAATAAAATATTAACCAACTAAGGTAAATGTGCAAATGTTAAATAGATTGGGATAAAATAAAATAGCCTTTTATTGATCTTGTACATATATAACAAAACTGTGCATGCTCCACACCAGATGTGCCAGACAAGAGGAGTATATACAACAAGATGAATTTAAACAAATTAGAGGGCATGCGAAGTTTTCCTTTAGGTGTATCATAGCCTAATAAAGTACAGTTTATTACTTGACAGCCTATTTTACATGATATCTGCTATGCCGCTTCCACATTTTTGTTTTTTTAACTGAAGGTATCAGTAATGGAAATGTTCTGTTCTGTTTGGTCAGCAGGGGCCAGCAGAGTACCGATAATCAGACAGAAAAAAATGCATCAAATGGTCATGCTTTTTTAACGCACTATACACGGTTTTCCGATCTAAAAAAAAAATAAATTTTTGTTTGAACCCTTGTGTGGTGTTCGTATTTTTGTTACTCAGCCAGTGTTCATGGGTCTGGTGGACCCGCTAGAGTTTTGGCTTTCCAAATTAACACTATCAAACAATTTTATGTTAAATTACTCAACAGATGTTTACTTCATCCCAATTACAAGACATATGAACAGCAAACATGGTTAATTTTTTCCCTTTACCTTTGTTAGATCACATTTATGAATTAATGTGCTTCTCGTTTTTCTTTTATATAAAATGTTATAAATAAATCAGTTATAATCAAGTGGAGTGAGTGGAAAGACACAACACATTTACACGTGAAAAAATAATTAATTGTTTAATTTTTCTTTTGAAAAAAACTGAACACGGGTCTCACAGACCCGAACACCATACAAGGGTTAAAGAAATAGCATCCTAGTTTTTTTTTTTTTTTTTTTTTTGCTGATGTAAAACTATCATTTCAAACTGAATTGCTTCTATTAGATGAATGAAGAGGCCAATAAAAAGAGTAAAAAAAGTATTAATAATTGTTTTCTGGCAGTATTAAATAAGGAACTGGGTATGTACAACACTTATTTTTCTCGTATTTATTTATATTTTTTCAAAGGAGTATTTCATGATATGTGAAAGGACTTTTTAATAAACCAAATAAAAGTATAAATATGAAAAGAAAATTAGTCATTAAAAAATTCACTGTTGATCTAGTTTATCTGTAATTAATTATGTGTCTTCGTTTTCCTCAGAATAGCATGCATTAGGTAAATAACAGGAATCACTCCTCTGCTAAAAGAGAACCTGTTGTATGTCAGTGTGTGGTATTTAAATCTGTCACTGAACTTCATAGGCCCGGTGCTAAGTATATATACTGCATGTGCATATCTTTTTGTATGTCCAGGACATTTGGGAGCAGTAGAGATTTGATCCAATACTGGATGCTGGTTTCTTTATACAACCATGTTTGTTTGGCTTCCCCGGAGTATTAAACTGTGAAATGAGCTTTATAATCACAACCTAAAAATACAAGGCCATATTTGTTGATATTGTCTCCAGTTTCACCGGTCCCCCAGTATGCTCTCTGAAACCCTACATCTTTTGCGAAGCTCCAGCCAAGAAAGATGCAACACCATATAATAGCCTATTTTCAGAGAAGAGGGAAAAGGAGAAGATTCTTACTGCTAAATCTCCATGGAAGTCTGGAGCATTTTCTTTCAGTGGCCTGCAGACTATCAGGCTGTTTTCGCCTAGCGCCCAGTTATCTGTTGCTCTAATCGCCTAAAAAATGCACGCTTTCCCGTCTCCCTTTCACCTCTCCGCCTCCCAGATGAGAAAGATGGCTCCCTCAAAGTGAATTTAAATGCTTAGAGCAGCAGAGCTGGGTGCTGTGATGTTGTGGGAAATGAAAATGGTGGTAAATTATTTGTTAAGTTGGCAATCACCATAAGGTTACCAACCACTTACATAAACAGCAGTCCGTTTTACTATTTAAAACATTAATTCTTCTTTCCCCACAATGTTTATACAACTACCATCAGTTTAAGACTTGATGATGCCTGCCATGAAGTTAAGTTGTAAAAGGTTTATGTAAATACAGAGCTGGGTAAACTCAATTGGGAAGGTTTTGTCCTCTACTGTGCCCTTTTTTGCTGGGTGAAAAAGGGGCTGGGGTCCTTGGATGGAGACTGTGGCCACTTTGGGTAAAGGATTTGACTGTAATAGTGTCTGAATCTGTTGATGTGTGCCTCCTTTTCTCTTGCTCTCTCTTAGATGAAGTAATAAAGCTGTGCTGGAGTCCCTCCATGTCTCTCCATAGACCACAATCAAGGCCCGTGCAGTTTTATTGCAGTTTTATTTTCATATTGTCCAAGAAATCTCCAGACTCCCTTCTGTGCCCGTTGCCATAAATCATATATTTTGACTGTATTTCTTCCACTCTGCGTTTTTTATTTATGGGTGAAGGCGATAAAACATGCAGCTTGCACTCTGTGTGTCCACAGCTGTCATCTGTCTAGAACTTTATTGTGAAAGTGGGGAGAAAAAAAAAGTAAAGTTTCACTTTTTATTTCCCTGCACAAATCTCTCTCCCTGTTAAAAACAGATGCTGATAGAATGAGAAAACACAATAAATGGAGATTTTTCAATGTTTACGTTTCCAGACTCTTCCGATGAACACTTTTATTGGTTATAAAAGCAGCAGTATTCAGCTCTGTTTAACAATAGGTTCAGGTGGTGATCATTGTTTTGTCAGCAGGAGGTACTCTGTACCCGCAGGCCCAACTGTTAAAATGAGATGGACTTGTTTCAATGTTTCACTGTCATTATAACTGGGATTGAAACATTTCTAAATCATCATCTCTACGTTGTTGTGCGACAGGAAGGGCAGAGAGAAAAACAAGCGGCAAAAAGGATGGTGAAGTCTTAGCTACACGTGCTTGTCCAAGAGTGTGAGTAAGTAAACATTTCCATGTGGAACATTTTCATTCTCAGAAAACAAAGTGGTCTCATGTAATATGATATTTTTAGTACGATGCTATAAGACTTACATACGACCACGAAGATCTAGAAGATGAATTTGTTTCTCTAGTACTCATCTAACAATGTAAAATGCAAACGAGTTGCTTTTATGGAACTATTTAGTACTGACAATATTCTATAAATCCTTCAGTCAAACCTGAAAAGCAGTAGGTGGTTCTTTACCTTTCCAAACATCTGCATAAGGCCTCAGTCACACAGGCCGAGAGATCAAGGAAGAAACTACTGGCAACTGTAGAAGTCAACTAAGAGGTTTTTAGTGCAGCACCGTTCAGCTCTTTGTGACTGGTTTTATGCTACTGACTGCCAGGAATCTCCAGCAGCTGCTCGCCAAGCGGATGTGGAGTACGCACTTTTCCCTAGCGACCAGTGGTTGCCAGGGGGTCACTGACTTGTCTCTAGGCTTGTGTGAATTGGACTTGAGCAGCTGATTTCACAGACATCCAGCAACTCCTGCAACCACTTGCCCACCAGTTGTGGAATATACATTTTCCCCCAGTGGTTGCCAGATGTTCACTGACCGATCTCTAGGCCTGTGTGTTGCAGTATTTGCAGTATCTAATAATAAAAGCAAATATTAGATAATGTTAGATAGGCCTATTCTCAGCAGATATTTTTGACCCGGCAGAGGTGTTAGAAAACAAATTCATAGCCATTACACTTGCAAAGCCTCGGCTAATATTATTTAAACACCTGGCCTTTTCCTGCTGGGATAAGTCAAGATCGTGGTATTTTAAGAGTTAATAGAATTAGGAACGTGATTAAAAAATTTTTTTCCGATTAGCTATGGAGGGATGCCCATAGGTCCTGAGAGCTGAGCAAGGAGTCAGGTTCACTGCCGAGTTCTCTGCATGTCAGTATATTATCAGAGGTATTTTCTCATGCTGTCACTCAGCCCCACAGCGTCCATCTCTGTAAACAGCTCATAGTCAAATAAACAGTTCTGTTCACAAGCCTTCCCCACTCTCATCGCTGAGCGAGCCTTCAGTAGAGATTTGGAGACGCGATAGCAGGGAAAGCACACGTGTAATTTATTGTTTAATGCTGATAACGCAATCTGCATGCTTACCCACTGGGAAGACTGAGGCAGTTAAAATTCATATTTTGTAGTGACATCCAGTTTTTCTCTGACAAATCGACATATAAAACAATTAGCAGAGGTGGCATTGCTGTCGTTATTGTTTGCTAACGTAGACGGTTTTCCCACAATGGTTTAAATTGCTCATGTTTTAATGAGCAGTATTTCTCTTAACATTTACATTTCCTGCTTATTTCCGTTTGTGGTCTGTCTTTTTTTGGCTCACTGATGAGAGGTTTCCATGTTAGGCCCATGTAGGCTTTCTCTCTCACACACACACACACACACACACACACACACACACACACACACACACACACACTGAACCTGTTGTAAAGACCTCATAAAGACTCAACATCTGTTTATTGCAATGCATACCAGGAGATTGTGCAGCACAAACACCCACCCTGATAAATACCCACTGACTTACACACACACACACACACACACACACACACACACACACACACACACACACACACACACACACACACACACACACACCGGTTGGCGATTTAATTACTGCATGCAGGCACAGGTACAGGTGCCGCACAGAGCAGGGGCCCTAATGATGATAATGATGTGCGTAAATGAGGATTTTAAGATACCTGATATACCAGTATGAAGCTACAATATGTGTCCATCAGCAGGTGAACAGCTGTGCGATTATTTAACATGTTGTGCTTCATTAGTTGGCTAATTAACAGCTGCTTTGTTAACATTGACCAAACCATAGCATTTGTGCCTGGATGTTATTACGGTGTTGTGGATCTAAATCTTACGGCAGGTTTTTAGCTCGCTGTCTTAGTTCATACATTGCTTGCATTTTATGTGAATTTATTTATTGTTACCATTTCTCCCTTTTTCTCTGCATTTTGTCTTCTGCTGCAGATCTGTGTGTTTTTAAGGCCTAGTTGGGTTTCAGGGCTCCATTAAAAGTTCAAAGGCAGCGTTTACTACTGTAACTGGAGCTAGTCTGCACTGAGGCTTTTCGCTAATGAGTACACAGCGTACACACAAATGGACACATAGCAGCAACACATGTTCCCCTCATGCAGGCTGCAGCGATATTGGCTATTGTATAGTCCGTCATTATTAGAGTAATTATGTCTGTTAGGGTTCCAAAAGATCTATCTGACTTAACAGCCCTTTCAGCACTATGATCCCCTGTTCCTCCCCTCTCTTCCACACTATAGATCAGGCTCGTTTTTTTGGGTTTTTTTACAGATAAAAGTGGAAAGCCTGATCTCAGAATTCTTGCTAAATGATGCACTCAAATAACCAGAGCTCTGCTCCTCGGGAGCTTTTTTCTAATTATCAACTTTTTGTTTCTAAAGCTCAGTGAATGTGTCATTAATGTTTGCGTTCAAACAGGGTATTGACTCATACGCTTCTACTGAGAAAAATGAATCCAAAGAAAAAAGTTACGATCAGTGAAATCATCTTAGGTCATGTGCTCTGAGGAGATGGTTTTTAGCCTTTGTCCGCTCAAACTTTGCACCCTGTGACTTTTCTTGTTAGGTTCTTTTATACCTTTAAATTTTTGCTTCCTCGGTTACGACTTTGTTTTATGTTTTGATGGCACTCAGTTCTTGCGGTGATGTTTCTTTACATGATGCACTGTATGCTCGAGATCTGGCACAATATACAAACCTGCCCGATTTAATCATCAGGCTTGTGTAGTTTGGATTTAAAGGGAACACGCTCCCACAGTGCATAAACCAGTGAAATCGTTAATAGTTTTACTGCGCCACTTTCCGCAAACATTTTATAACAAATTAGAATTTAATAATGTTTGTTGAGCCTTTGGAGGTTTGCGGTTTTGACCTTCCTCTCAGCTGTGTCCTCGGATGTCTGACATTCCTGAGTAAACACTAAAACAAACAAGTCAAACAGCAAAGCCTGGGATCAGACGGACAGCACTGACATATTTCTTAAATGCCGATGTGTTTCTACGTGTGTTGGGACAAATCAGTTAGGGTTATTTAATTTCATGCTTCATTTTTAATTTTTATTGAGCTTGGGGTTAACTCTTACAAAAGAAAATAGGTTTCTTATTATTTTTTAGTAGGTTTGGGAGTTTTTAGTAGATATGATTGTCATTTAAAAAAAAAAATTTGCTCTTGTAACTTCAGATTTTTAGTATTTTTGAATTGATCCTTGCAACAACAACAAAAAGCGGCATTAGTAATGTTAGATTTTTCAGAGGACAACGATTACAACATATTTGTCCAGTGACTTAACCAGAACCCTATTGATTTACAGTTTGTAGAACATGCGTTTAAGATTGCGTTCACAGTAAGTTTGTGAATTCGATGGGTCTAGGCGAGTGTGTTTGGTAAAGGAGTCGAAGCCTGCAGACTAACGTGACAGAGTAATGGGGCGGTGGGGTTTGGAAACTCAAAACGACAAACGTTTATTATTACCCCGTTTGTAGCGGACTTGCCTTCAGGGGAGACTCTGCAGCAGTGACCCTTGGCCCCAGCTTCTCCGCTCCCACCACACCTCCCCCCCCCTTCGTTCTCCCGTCTCGCATTTGCGGCCCAAAACGTTGAAAGAGAATAAAAGAATACAGCGGAACAATATCTGAGGTCATCGGCGCTGAGGCCGCCATTCCTGGAACAGTGGAGGTTTCTGAGGCAATATTCTTTTATTCTTTTATTATGGCAGAGAATGAGAGACGAGTGAAAAACATACTTCACAGCTTTTCTCATCCAAGAACAGATCCAGAGCGATAAAAGTGGACGCTCTTCCAGAGTTTTACAGCTTACCACTCTCTCCTTGACTTTCTTCTTTATCCCCCCCCCCCCCCAACACACACACACTTTTTTCCTTTCCCTCTATCCTCTATCGTTCCTCCTGACTCTTGGGAACGACTGGAATCTGCTACCCGTTGGCACTGCGAATAATAAACACCCCTCCACACTGCCTTCCTGAACCTTGGGACAGGAAACCCCACGCATACGCACCTGCGTGGACTGCCATGACAACAAGCACCATCTGTCCCTGTACCAGTGTCAGAAAGAACCTGTTCTAAGGGGAGAAACACGCACACACACACACACACACACACACACACACACAGACGAAAAGTGGACCTGGGTCAGGGGTTAAAAAACCCCCTTTCCTGTCCAGACAGAAGTGGCCTCCTCTCAAGCCCACTCGGCTTCTTTCTTCCATGTTTTCTCCTTCTACCCTTTCGTTCATTCTTTCTTTCTCTGAATGTCTTGAGTCATTTTCTTTTCATTTTAAATGCGATTGATGATGTGTTTGTGACGGCTGCCTCGCCTTAGCTGCCTCAGCAGCTCATCCCACTGATTATTAAGCAACCGCTTTTTCTTACAGGTGCTCTTTACTGCAGACCAAAGACTGATTTAATAATAAGCAATGTAAGGTAATCTCTCAAGAGTTACCATGCTTTTTTTCCCACACTACTCTCAAGAGCTTTATTAAAAGGGCATGATCTTATGTTACGCAGATTCGAAAAGGCTCTGGCGAAAGCTTCTTATTAGCCGCTATTGAAACCAGCTCCTCAAAAATAATTTTGGGCTGTGTATTAAATCAGCATTTACATTAAAAAAAACACAACTCTTTAAGTCTTTTTGAGGTCTTTTCACAGCAGACGGAGATGAATATATCTAGATACGGTTTCATGCATTTGAACTGCTTAAGGCATACGTAATTCACCCTCTGCTGTTTAAGCAGCTTCAGAAGTGGACACATCCCTCGGCAAACCGAGACTAACCGAGCACGCCTTAGTGTGTTTTTCAAGTATCCAGAATATATTTGTCTACTATTTTGCCTGTGTCTGCTTCGGAGCGAGCCTCTGTGGTGCAGGGCTGGTCTGGTAATAGCCTGTGTGCTGTGCTGAGATTAATGTGAAGACTTATTGATGTAATGATGGAGCCATGAAAGAGCACTCTGGGCCGTGGTTTGGGCCCAACACATGAGCCTAATGGACTCGGTGTGTATGTTTGTGTGTGTGCGTTTCATCTGTGTGTGTGTGTGTGTGTGTGTGGTTTGGACAGAAACAGATGAAATTAATTGGGAGGTTGAGCATTCATAAGAAGCAATCTGAGAAATAGTAAAGTCTATATTTCGGTGTGATTGCGCAGCTCATAGAGAGTACCTGATTTTAGGGTGCCTTAGATGTTTGTGTGTATTTCAAGCTGTTTGACCTTCCTGTTTCTCGTTGCACATACATGCTTCTGTGCGCCTCTGTGTCATTTCTGCATGTATGCGCTTTGCAGCGTGGTTCTCAGCAGAGTAGCCCCTGCTGACACTGTAGGTCAGCATGGTTGGAGGCAACGTAGAGGGAGGCTGAGTAAATACGACCAATATTAAAGAGGTACCTTCACAGAGTTGTGCTCTGTGGTGTGTGTATATGTGTGTGCATCTGTGCACATTTTCCGGTGAGGCGCAGCAGGTGCTGACAGGACCCCCTTCATCTCTCCACTCCCCCCGTAAACCCCGTCTCTTTTTTTTTGTGTATTATATGTGTTTGTATGCCAGCAGGCTCGATCTGCTCAGTGTGGGTCTGATGTGATGAAGTGATTGACAGGCGAACAGTCACAGGGGTGATTGTGAGCAGTTGTGGGAAGAGAAGGACCTTACAGCCTCACAGCTTTCCGCCCTGAGGGGAAGCGAGAGAGGCAGCGATACGGAGAGAGAAAGGGAAGAGACAGTCTAAACAGATTAATCCGGCACACAGAGATGGAGACTCCATGACTAAATGAGCATGAAACGGTTGCAAAACAAATGATGTGCTGCATGGTTGGCTCTCACAGGAACCTGTTGGATGGCTGAACAGAAACAGGCAAGATAAAAACTGAACTCACTACTGGTAAAAGGCAGTCTTGGTTCTTCCTAATCACCCTGCCCGTTTCCCTGATCTCATGGGTGGGAAACCCTGGGGACCACAGAGGTTTATGGGAAATGGCTCATGCTCAGCGAGTGATGTAATATATATAGGAGACAGACCAAATTCTCTCTGGCTGATACAGTGAAGGGAGGACAAATACAAGTTGCAGGATCTAAAAAACACTCCTTAATTAAACTGGACTGTCTTTCAGGTCCTTTTCCCCCTTAAGTGTCACTGTTAGGTCACGCTCAAAGAGCAACCGCCATATTTCAAAAACATGTCACAGAAGAGTAAAATAATTTGGCTTGATTCATTCGGCTGAGTAAGTTGGATTTCATGTCATCTGTTTTCTGTTTCTTCCACTTACCCCGGGCTCTGCAGCTTCTCCTTCATTCCCACTGTGAATGAAAATCAGCTAAAATAAATTATTCTGTAATTTAAATCTGTTTTGCATGACTGCCACACGACCTCTTTGTGTGCCGCAGACACTTCCAAGGTGGCAGAAGTAAACCAGGCGTGGGCTCACAGGCCTTGGAGGATGCATTCATGCAGGTAAGTGAGTAAAATAGGTTTTTCCCATTTTGCTGTGTTTATGTATGTGTATAGCAGAGACAACCACAGCGTCCCTGCCAGCACGGCACAGGCGAGAGCAGGCCTGCAGCCATCTGGGTTTAGTGGTGTCTTTAAATGCAGAGGTGTAAATCTACTGCCCATGTGCTGGAGGGGACGTCCGTTACTCTCTGGCCCACAGACCCACTCGCAGATCAATAAAGTTAACTCAAAACATTCACACTCTGCCATCTGAAATCAACCATTTAATGAGTTGCTGTTCCTGTAAAAGTGGAAGAGGCCCCTTCAGATTTATTAGAATAGAGAAAGAGTAGAATTCCAGAGAGGAGGAGGAAGAAAGATGAAGAAGAGGAAAGAGGAGGAAGAAAGCAGGCAGGACTTCAGGGTTTTTGTTTAGAGCCTTTTCTAAACATTTAAGAGCCACAGAGTGTATCTCTATGGAGCATGCAAATAAACAACAAAAATGGCTTCCTAATCGACCTTTTATGAGGGTGCATAGTTAAGTAGAGGTGATTGGATGCTTTTTACAGGATCATGGAAAGTTTCCAGACTATAAAGCAATGTCAGTAATGTAATTTCACTTAAAACAGCAATCCAAATGTGGGTCTGCTTTCAGAAAGAAAAAATTGCCAGCAGCAAAATGGCTCTTCAGCACGTTTCAGCAAATGACCATAAACGTCTCGCAAACAAAACCAAATGCAGAGTAAAAGAGCGAAGCATGACTTCCCTCTGTTTCCGCAGGCCTCCAGAATAACTCATACTACTGATGATGTGTGAAAGAAGTTCTGGCAAACTGTTAATACATTTACAAAGACCTTGAGACATGGTCCTTCCTGCTCGTATCAGTTGAATAAGAGGGAAGAATGGAAGATACTCCTGATGAACTTTCTATTACGTTTGAGGGATTCATTTCAAGTTGGTGTTATTGAGCCGAACTTTATGGACGAGATAAGAGAGTTTGAAACATACCGAGGGAGCTTCAGCTTCTGCTGCTTGAGTTAATCCATAAACAATCTTTACAGAGTTTGAATTTTTGGCTACCTTTTACCAAAAGCTCTGCCCCCGGGTTTTCCAATACCCCCGCTATATCCGTACCCTGGACGTGCCCCATAAACGCATGCAAACACTGGTGTCCACCTGAAACTCATCTGTTGATTGGTTTATGCTGATGGAGTGCATATAAGCGTTCCATTTACTCTCTGCTTTCCCCAATCTCTCACCCTGGACTGCTAGCCAGCCATCCCCTCGGGGCCACACAGGAAGAAGAAGAAGGACAAATGAAATTGTCCTTTTTACGTCGGTGTCTTACTTTGGGGGCTTACATTACCACATCACGAGGTAAATCCCTTTAGCAGCTGGCAGACAGAGCCAAGTTTCATGAGATTGTGTTACCTGCACTCTGCTTTATGGTGGCTGCAAAGAAAATCCTACATGTTAACAAGTGCACATGGAAAGAATTAGACTGCCGACTCCATGCTGGGTGCCGGGTCTCATCAGGTGTGACAATATGGGGCTAAATCTGAAATGCTTGAGGACGCACGGAGCGACAAGTGCTGACAATTAAGACGCAGGTCAAGAAGCCGTGCTGTTTCGGGGCAGCGTGTGACGCACAGAGCCGTTTACCTGTATGTGAAGACAAGTCGAGTTTGCTGTGAAAGATTATTTGGAGAGTCTGCAACACACTCTGAGCAGGAAGGGTAGTTAAACATGTGTGAGGCACAAGCATGTTTGTATTGGTAATGGCTTGTTTGTGCGAGTGTGTGTGAGCCTGTATGTTTATGCTGCTAATGGGGGTTTAATTTGATAAACGGTTGGCGGATTTGTGAGGGCTCAGCTGGGAAGGAGGGAATTGGGCTTTGTATATTTTGGGTAAACATGAAGAAATTCGCTCCAGGTTTCTTCTTTTTCCCTTACTGCCAGTGTATATTTCCTATTAGTCTGCTAAGACAAAGATGTTACTGTGTATCTAAAAGCTTTTTTTTCCCCTTTAAAAAAATGTTTCCAAATTTTGGGGGAATTCCCGAGTTCACTGTCTTTCTAAGAGAGCACAAAATGAAAAGATCAATGCGACTCCACTCTGTTAATGCTGTTAGCTTAGGATAACGACTGAAACCACAGGAAAACTGTTTCCCTGGCTTCATCTACTCTTCGGTCATGCATCCACAAAGATTTTGGAATTTTACTAATCAGCTGTGCATCTTGTTTTTCGCTTTTATAAACAAAAACATGTGTAAGTTTCTGTTAATTGGTTTGGTGCAACATTTTAACAATGGTTGGAGTGGTTTATTAGTAAGTCTTTAGGTTAATTAGTGATCCCAGATTGGCTGAAGGTGTGGATGTGACCATGAATCGTTTATAAGTCTCTTTCATCTCTTGCTCATTTTCAGCTGGGACGGTGCCTTTGTACAATTCATCCACCTACTTTGGGAAACTGAATGATGGGTTTAAAATAAAATGAAAGGGAAAAACACAGTTTATTTGTAGAAAGAAGCCAGTGTCATGGTAAAGCAGAGGATTTTTCTTTCCATCTAGATGTCTAAGTAGCAGCTAAAACAATCCATTCACATTCCTGGGAATCAAAGCAGCTAGTATCCCAGAGACATGACTAAGATGGCGTTTGGCATATTTTCTGTGATGTGCTGTCTTTCTGTTTGTACATAACACTAGTGAGAAGAGTTTCACCGTCAACTTGTCACATATTTCAATTGTTGAGGAACACTTGATGTCAGGCTAAAGAACCTTGGGTACTCTTTAGCACCATTTTTCAGTGATGCATGGTTAAGTTGCTCTTAAGCCTAGTATCAATCAAAAAAAGGCACAATGGTTCCTCCTCTCCTTTTGTTGCTTTGTTTTAACTGGGTGGTAGGATAGGTGGAACTTATTGAGTAAAATTTGTTACCTGCATTCACTTCTCCTGCTTCTGTGGACAGAGCTTCTTCTGACTCGCTGCATCCAGAACTTGTTCCTCCAGTGACCTGCTATAAGACATGTGTCCCCATTGGCCATAATTTAGGCTCTAAACAACATTAGAAACACAACTTTCATAATATAGCAATGCGCTTTTTAGGAAGATTGTACTTCTCATCCAAGCTAGTAAGCGAAAGAAAATAATAGACTCTTTGTTTGTGTTTCGAGTTGCTGTACTGTCAAAAAGAAACACCAGGAATGACCGAAACAGTCTTTAAACTGTGAAGTATAGTTGCATATCACTGCTGTAAACAGGGTATATCACTGTTAACCCCCAAATATTTGCAAAGCTATTTCATACACCATAAGCAGTCTTATGTATCTCTAATTGATTACACGCTGCCAAAGTTGAATGGATTCATATTTAAATCTGGTAACAGGGAAATATCAAAATTACCGAGCAGTGTTTAGCAAATTTGTGGACTTACTATCACACACTATAGTATAATCTGCTTTTAAAATGACAACAAAGAGCAAAGCGTTTCTCATGTGTTCTCTTAAACCTTAACTGTTACCTTAATTGTGTTTAATTAAAAGCTAGAAAGGGTTCTGTTGAAAAGGGTGTAGCCGTGTGTGCATGGGCTGCTGTTGGGTTTTAGTATGGTAGACATATGGAGTTGGGGGAGGCAGTGGAGGAGCTGTAATGTAGTCACAACAGTGACTCAGAGCCAAAGGAAGCAGGGGTCTCTCTTTCCTAAACAGGATGAGAGCATGAGACCACACGCATGGCACACTGTACACTGTATATGTATCTCCATATAGATCAAACAGCCCCGTTGCTTTGCTAATATCTTTGATTTTTGTAGCTACCCTATTATTTTTGTAGCTCCTAAAATTTACTTTAATTCCTTCTCTTTCACTCAGTTCCTCCCAGTACAAAGCTACTTCCCTGAAGCTCTATGAATGGCTTCACTGTTTTTTTTTCTCTTATCTTTTTATTCCCCTTCCTCCTCCTCCTCCTCCTCCTGACCAGGATGGGCTTTATCTTCATAGATTGGTGTCTTTACTCACTCTCCTGCCCACATAGCAAAAACACCCAGAGAGTGCACATTTAGTACTTTTCTCCATCATGCCAATGTCCTTCTTCCACATAAGATAAAACACTCTCACTATCTCGCCGTTTCTCACCGTTTCTCGCCTTCTCTCTCGTTCTCTCTCGTTCTCTCTTTGCTCCATTTGTTCCACTGTGTCCTCCAGCTCAGACTTGCCCAGTGGGGCCTTGCGTCTGCCATTTGGCAGAGGAAGAAGTCATGTTAAGGAGCAAGTGAAACAAAGGTCAAATGAATCATGTAAGCTCATGAAATGTTCCATGACAGTAATGTTGCTGATGTGGTGTATTGGTCAAAGATATGCAGTTTAATCCCGCAGCTGCAGTATGTTGAGAGTTTATGTGGTAATGGCTTAATGAGGAGAACCTCGGTTGAAATGTCATTAACAGAGAAACAAGGAAACTGTTTTTTCCCCCTTTTGTTTGCATAATGATCCCACAGTCATGTCTAATGCAACAGTCCTGTTGTGTGATTTTTGCTTCATGGTTATCTTGGCACAGCAACAGTAGAGCGGCTCTGTCTTTCTGGTATGTGTGCCAGTGTGTGTTGAGGTGTTATTCCAGGTGCTTTGTCAAAGAGGGTGTGTGTAAATCAGCAGGAGACCGGGGAAAGGAGGGTTACCATCCTTCATCACCATGCATGGTGTGTGCATATGTGTAATAGTGAAAGAGAAGGTGAGATAGCGAGAGCCTGAGAGAGAGATAAAGAGAGAACGTCAGCTCAGGAAGTGAGGGCGGATTTTCCGAGATCCACAGACACAGAGAGATGCTTTGATAATATTATATGAAGAAACAGAAACAGGAGCTAGACCAGCTACCCTCACAATACCACGACCACAGTGAGCAAGAGGAAGTCTTTTGTGCGTTTATGTGCATGCATGCGTTTGTGCCTTTCAGCATCTCGTATTTACAAGAAACTACCTGGTACCAGACCCACCTGGCCTTTTTGACGGCCACGTCTGGCCCATGTACCTGAAACATAAGAACATTCAGCCATCCTTCTCCCAGGACAGGCTGGCTGTAGTATGACGATAATGAAATTGTGATTAAAACGTTTTGTTGAACCAATCAAAAAACTGAAAAAAGGATGTAATATGGGGCGTCATCCATTTGCACTGTGATCAGTTTCTTCAGCATTGGGCTGAACATGAGTTGAGACTTTAGCCCTGTGCACAGCAGCCACATCATAGTGGTCCGGTTCGAGCTGAGACTGAGGGCTGGACTCAAACACTGGCCACAGATTAAAAGTTCAACATGTTTATTGTGGAAACTGAAGGAAAACAGGTTGATGAAGCTGTTTTGGAGTGTTTGGGAATGCGGCACAGGGAGACAGCTTTCTCTCTGTCTCAGAGTCTTCTGAGACTGGAAGCACCTGCACATAGAAGGAGGTGAGTCCAATTACTAACACTGATCCAAACGACAAGGCAAAAACACACAGCAACAAGAGCCTAACCACACTACCACAGTTAATATAACAACCTCTTGATTTTCTCAGGGATTTTTTAAGGGTAGCAGACAGGAAATGATCAGTTGCACAGAGGTAAGATAATTGCTGACAGCTTTGAGTAGCATAAGTCAACTCAGGCCATAAGGATTCAGAAAACGTCAGTATTCGACATCCTGGGACTGAGAGCTTGTTGTTCTTGTCTGTATCTGCCTGAAGAATTCAGTATGTTACACTCTGTGCACAGTTAGATTTTTGAAACACATTCTCACACCTTACTTGTTAGATATCGACCCTTTGTTAGGACCCATCACACTCATATTTATATGTATATGCAGTCACTAACTTCAAAGAATATCATCCAAATATTAAAACAATCCTTACATTTAAAATAGTTTTTCTTGTCCAATTACTTTTGAGCCTCTGGAAATGGAGAACAAAAAAAAACAACAAAAAACCTTTTGCAGTAATTTGAATTAAAGTTAAAAGTCTGCACTTAAACATTGATTGTTTGATTTAAGATCCCTTGTGGTCGCTTATGGACCACACTGGATGTTTTCTTTTATGTCACAGTGCAGCGTGCTGTAGGTGTTTTGTTGCTGTCCAGTTCAACAGTCCCGTGCATTTCTCCTTTGACCCCTAACCTGCCGTTAAGCTAAGTGACACCATTTGCTACTTGTCCTTTAGCTTCTGGTGACCTTCAAGGACCTCAGTCACCACCACACATGGAGGCTATCTGATCTCTTATGCATGTTGAGCCTTGTACATCACAGCAACACAGGTACAGTAAAGCAAAGTTTTAAAACATCCTCTCTGTTAACTCCGACATCTGCAGAGCCCCCTTACAAAAGGTGCTATACGGTTTAGTCCAACAATTCAAACTGTGAGGTGCTATACATATGCTGTAGCTCAAGAGATCAGACGCAGCTCACCTCAGCAATGTACACTTTAAGTCTTTGAACCAAAACGCACAAAAACACACACACAGGCAGCAGGCAGTAGATTTGCAGAGGATATAGAGTGCTGTATCTCGGTGTGACTCCAGGAAACCTGGCACTCACTTCCACCTTCAGATGAAAGGAGTTCAGGGAGCTAGAGTTCCACTCCCCACAGTGTGTTAGTGTGTGTGTCTTTGAGTGAGCGTGTGGGAGTATAGCACCGCTTTGGAGCCCCTATCTCCTGTCTTTGCGGTTCCAGTATAAGCACATTACAAATTCACACATGCCCCTACCAACACCCCCATACTTCAAACCTCTATCGCTCCACATCTGATACAATCACAACATGGCTACAAAGAGGCTGCCAGACAGGGGGTACCGGTGTCTGTGTGTGGACGTTTTTGTGCGATTCTCCAGCTCTATTCATCAGGCAGGATGCAGATTTTTGGCACTTGCTGTAAAATGGTGAGAATTTCCCTTAACCTCAAAGCCTCTTTGCACATACGCACATCGGTGGCCTTCCTTCATCTTTCTGTTTTAGGTTATTTTAAACACTGAAACCCTAAACCCTCAAACAGGTGAATGGGGCTTTTGATTAATGTTGTCTTCTTCTTCTCTGGGCCTCAGCACGTGTGGCTTTAAAGAAAGGATACTAAATGAGAAACATTCAAACAGAGGTCGTGTAGAAAAAATAATTAAACCCTGAGACACTAAATGTTTAGTTGGAAGCTGTGCGTCATTTCACCGTCAATTCATGCTTTAAAGAGCCTACGTGTCTGCCTTTAAAATGATTTCCTTTACTATTTTTGACTAAAAATCTCCTGTTATATAGATGTTCATTCCTCTGTAGTCGCTAAAAGGAAGACTTCACAGCAAGACCTCAGAAGACTCCTTAGTGGCTGAAACTGGTTATTTTTATAGATGTGACCAACTTAAGACCATTATTAAATTGGAGGGATGAAAGCCTGCATGGTTGTAACTTGAAAATGTATCCTTTGCTTTCAAAGGCCTAAAAGAAAAGTTACCACAAGAAGGTTTTGAAGAAAATAGAAAAAGAGTCACTAAATCAGTTTGCATTTGAATAGTGTAAAGTTGTCCATCATGTCCAGTCTGTTTGTGAGACTTACTCAGATTGATTGCAACCTGTTGGCGATCTGTTTGCCTCCATAAATTGGACAGCAAGTACTTGTAAACCATCGCCTGTCTGTCTGACAGTGATTGAAGTCATTCAGAGTTGGACTGTGGTTGTTTAGAGACACATTGCCTCCCACCAGGAAACCTGTGCAATTTCCTAGTGACTGAACTAGTCTCCAACAGCTGGGATAGGCTCCAGCACCCCCTGCGACCCTGAAAAGGATAAGCGGAAGCGAATGGATGGATGGATGGATGGATGGATGAACTAGTCTCCTAGTGGGCATTGCCTGCTCAACCTGTACTTGCAATTGGTTGCCAAATGCAAAAAACAAAATTTAGTACAATCAACAGGTAACCACCATTTGTTTTCCTCTAATTTTCCAAACGGTTTTTACTCATCTAGTGTGACTGAGCCTTTACTGAAGTAGGGAAAAAAGATGTTCTTGTTGATCCCACTTTGAGTCAGGCGCATCAGGGGCGCTAGTATAAATAGTAGCGGCCATCTGAACATCCCCGAATCCGCGTACCTGTTGTCGTCTCCTTTCGATCACCTGACTTCCCCCGGTGTTGCAGGTAGGAGCTGCGTGCGCGTCGCTGCTGTCTCAGCCTGACTTGGTGGTGCGTGTGTTGAGTGGTGTTTCTCATGTTACAGATATCGCCTTTTTGAAGCCTCCATTGTGGCTGGTAGGTGTTTATTTGGCGCATGTGTATACTATGTCGCTCGGTGGTAAACTAATGCTATTCATAAGTTGTAGCTGCTGGAGCCTCCTACGAGCCACCTCGTTAGTAAATTGAGTGCCGCTGTTGATCGGTGTGTAATTTTGATTTGTAACAATCCCTGCTTGATGTTGTTTTTCTTTTAGTAAATATGTATGGTATGACACCTTGCAGGAAGTGTGGGCATCTTTTCCTGACAGAGGTGCTGCTGCTTTGCCTTTCTCCTTTAGTTTGAGTTTGCAAGGTTTCTTTTTCCCTTCTGCTGCCAGCCTCGAGTGGACGTCTGTGTGGACAGTGGCTACATACATGACGGCCACGGGAGCCGGCTGGCGTACATGTGACTGACTTAATTATTAGATTGGAGTAGTGGGGCGGGGGACAATTTGGAATAACACAGTGACTCGGCTATTCCAGATTTAAGGTTTAATTTAGTTTGTATGCCTGGCTCTCTGTTGTTTTGATTCGTAATTTGGTTTCTGTCACACCACTGGTAGGAGGCCCTTTTTCTAGCTGCAGATCACCAGTGTGTTTCTGCAGTTGGGCTGACCCCAGTGTGTGCATATTAGTTTTTTATGAACACGTTATAACTTTCTTTGTTTCTTTTACTCAGATGCAGAGGGCCTGACGTGGAGGAGACTGAGGTGCTTTGGTGGTGGGATCCTTTGAGTATGACACACCTGTGTTTTTCAGTTGTATTAGTGTGTGTATGATAGTGTGCTGCACTTGTGTATTGGTGAGTTTTCCTTTTTTTAATTGTTCTGTGTGTGGCATCCAGAGATGGGCAGTAATGCATTACTTGTAACACATTACTGTAATCTGATTACTTTTTTTCAAGTAACGAGTAAAGTAAGGGATTATTATTGCAAAAACGGTAATTAGATTACCGTTACTTTCCCGTAGGAACGCTGCGTTGCTGCGTTACTAAAACCGTGATTTTTTTTTTTGCGAGAATGTCTCACGACAGTGACGTAAGCGAGTGCGACGTTCGTGACAACAGCTGTGGGCAGATCAACAGTGGATCATATATCGAGTGCGGGAGAGAGTTTGAGCGTGCAGCGTTTAAAGCGTGGAAGTACTGACCTTACTTTGAGTTTGATTCCATAAAAAGTGACAAAAACATTAGCATCCGTTGTGCGTGGGAAGAAAACCTCTTTTTACAGCAAAAAAAACCCCTGAACAAGCACCGAGTGAGCTATGACGTAATGGGAAACTCACAGAGAAACTCGCGGATTCTTCTACTGACCGCTGCGGCACACCTGCACCAGGACAAACCTCCGCCTGCCCCACTCCTGCTTTACAGGTGAAAATAGAGCAACAGGACCGCTGAGTCTTTGACTTTATTTATTTTCTGCTGTGTTTTACTTGCATCTATTTGAAAGACTGAGTGTAAACACAAAAAATATTTTATTTTATGAGCTGGAATGTGCAGAAAATAGGTTTAAATGTTAAACTAATTTCTTCAAGTCAGAGAATGTTGCATATAATGTAATCTTTGCTTGATGCATAAAGTTAAAAGATTAAAACTGATAAAACAAGTTTAAAAAAGGGACTTTTCCATTCGATTACATTTTGTATGATGGATTATGCAGAAAGTAGAATTGGGCTGAAAGATCTATCGCTTTATCACCTACTCAGGTTGTAAATCGTGTTTTTAAAAAGTAACTAAGTAATTAATTTTTTTTAGAAAATAAGTAATCAGTAAAGTAACGGGATTACTTTTTTGGGGAAGTAATTAGTTACTGATTACTTTTTTCAAGTAACTTGACCAACGCTGGTGGCATCCCTGCCCCCCCCCCCCCCCCCCCCCCCCCACACTGGTAAGCCTCCGCTCTGAATTTTTAGAATACTTGTATATTGATATCGCTGCTTGTGCTTTTACATTGAAAATATATGATCAACTATTTAAAACAATCTGTTTTTAATCATTGAACCGCGTCTCGAGTATAACGGATCTGAGTGTCTTCCTGGTAATTGGCATTATTTCGATCCAGTATTCTCTGGGTGAAATTCCCAGGGTGGTGTTGTGTGTTAAATTATGAAGAGTATTTATTCCATCCCCAGACTTTGTTTTTCAGTCTGTGTTTTAAAAGTTGATTACAGCTATTTAACTAAGCATACAGCTTTTGAGTTTGCTTTACCTTAAATATAAATAACCCATCGCCTTTGGATGCCAGTCATACTATTGGACATAAACTGTGCACATACCCAGGGAGGCCCGACCGACACAGTTCATATTAACACAAAAACATGTGTGTGTGTGTGTGTGTGTGGTGTGTGTGTGTGTGGTGTGTGTGTGTGTGTGTGTGTGTTAGTTACACACCCATCTTTTCACACCCACCTACAGGTCCACAAACTCACCCACTCTCACCTATAAGCTGTGTCTGTGATTGTGTGAGATTGACACACAGTAAAGTTTTACAGGTGTGCTGAAGCGAATAATTTGCCTGTTAGCTGTGACTAATGAAATCTCCACTGCTGTGCCCTCAACTGCTGCAGGGGCAGAGGCTACTTTCCTGTTTGGATAGGCAGTGCTTTAAAGCAGAGCAGAGGGGTGTGTGTGTGTGTGTGTGTGTGTGCGTGAACTCAGCCAAACACAGGATGAAAGGAGGGAAAATGGACAAAATTCAATTTACTGAGGTGCAGGTGGACATTCTCACTCTGGGGTTTCTATACGGAAAATTACAGTGAAGGAACTTAGTGGCTATGTTCAGAACAGAGAAGGTAACGAGCACAGTTCTCGATGCATGCTCAATCATTCAGGTAAGTAAATTCCCAAAGGTTGATTCTGTTCATCTGGACGTAGCATTTTGTGGGAGAAACGTTTCATCACTCATCCAAGTGACTTCTTCAGTCTCAGCTGACTGCAGGTTTCCCCAATCTTATAAACAGTACATTTGCATAATGACTGAAACCAGCCCACTGAAGGAACAATGGGCTGGGAGGTCAGTTCTTTGATCATTAATATGCAAATATGAAACATCTCTCCCACTGAAAATGCTACATCCAGATGAACAGAACCAACTTTTGGGCATGATCCTGCACTGCTTCAATAATGGGGAGGCCAATCCATGACTGGTGGTGTTCCAGTGTGTAGTTTCCTGCATTGGCTGTTGTTTAGTATCGTTGTCATGCATCAAACGCTTTGCAGATGGTATTGCAAATGCAGCGTCAAACCATGATATAGACTCCATCATGATTTACAAATGGCTGTAGACACTCACTGTTGTGTTTATATGTACTGATGACGATTTCAACCAAAAATGTCACATTTGGATTCATCACTCCATAAAGACCTGTTCCAGTTCTTGTGTAATTTGGCATATCCCAGGCTTTTCTCCCTCTTCCTTAAGAATAACTTGTTGACAGCCACCCTTCCACAGAGACGTTTCTTATGAAACTTCAGTTTACAGTAGACGGGTCAACTCTGGTCAGGTATAAGGACTGCACGCAAAATGACAGTGTCCAAGAAAAACCTGGAGGGCTATTACTCAAGACCAAAGAAAATCTTTCCCCTTGATGTAAAAATTACGAGTTCATTGTTGCAACCAACAGCTTTTAAATTCAAATTATTAGTTCATTATTAGTCAAATTAATTGGTTTTGAAATCTAATTGTTTTAGAAACCACCAGCAAAGAACAACAGTGCTGATTGCTGGTGGATTCTTCGCATGTTTCCACTGTTTCATCATTACACTCATGTCACTTAAACAGAGTGAGTGGTCAACAAGTGTGCATTTACTCATCTGCCCCCTCGCCTCCCCCCTCCCTCCCAGGAGAGCTGATGAGGGCCTGCATACGGCTCACCCCTGACCCTCACACCACATCAGGGCCTGGAATGCCCGTACACACACACACACACACACACACACACACACACACAGCTCTTTTTCTTGGCCTTCAGCTAACTGCTGACAGAGCTCGTTGCTGCAGTTATGTGATCTGATAATGGAAGCTGATTGATGATTGGCTGAAGAAGGAGTAGTCAGCAGAATGTCAGTGGGACCTGTGACCTCTGACCTGCGACCCAGGACAGTACCGTTGTGTGCCACAGCACGACTATGTTGTATTGCATCGGCTTACCTTAGTTTGAGGCAATAAATAATTCTAACCACTGTATTTAGGTGTAACTTGGGTGCTTTTGTTGACCGATTCAGGTCCTGAAAGAGCCTTCTGATATAAACCCTGTGCAGTGTAGCTAATGTGACAAAAACATATCACATAAAGAAGATTGTTTTCTCGGTCGGTATGTGTGAGATGATGCTGCAGCGTGGGGGGCCACGCAGCTCTCTAGGTGGTGTGCGGTGTTAAAGGCCACTGTGCAAGTGAATGTAATGAGCTGGCAATATGTTGCCTCCGAGGTGCTTTATTTCACGCGTGTGTGTCCTTCACCATCTGATGTTACTTCTGCTTTAGTCATCACCGCTGTCACCTCTGTGTCGCTCTGTTGCGTGCCGAACAGACTTCTAGTGAAGCCCTGGCACCTTAAAAAAAGATTGTCTCAGTGCGTATATTTTCATATATTGCTGCCAACACATTATAACGCGTTATGATCTTCTTCTGGTGAGCTTTGCATTCTCACGAATAAAACCTTTACCCTCTTTCTTCTTGGATGGCGTGCTTGGCGGCTGAACTAGCTGCTGAGGCCTGCTGACATCCACTAATCTGTTGAAAACCTTCTGTTGCCACGAACCTGCGTTTGCAGTAGTTCTCTCAACAGTTTTCCTTCTAAAACTGAAAGTAAACACAGCTCTTTTCTGTTTAATAAATATTGCAAGAGAATAGTGTGTGTGACCTACAGATGAAGGAATGGAGAGCGCGGCCGAAGAACAAAGGAGGAAACCAAAGAGAGGCTGCAGTGATGATGATGGGGCTTTACGATGTAAAAGTTCTGATGGGAATTTCAGCTGCCGGACTTAAGGAACAAAGCAGATGTATGTGTGTGCGCCTGTCTGTGGTGTGTGTATGTATGAGAAAGAGTGAGACTTGGAGAGAGAGAACATTTATGTCCCTTTTTTGCCATTCTCTCTCTGAGGAACAGTAATTGTGATCCATGCTCTGTTAAAATCTGCAGCCCGCTGGGACTTGCATTAAGTCATCACACACACACACACACACCAATGAAGACATCACACACGTACAAGTCCTGTCACTTTACCTGCCCTTGCACCCTTTCTGTTCTCCTCCTCCACATCTGGATCGCTTCTTGTCTGGTCTCTCCAGGGAAAAGCCGGGTAGCGCCGAGAACGGCCTCAGGAGGGAGCTCTTTCTTATGTTAAACAGATGGGACGTGAAGCAGCTGCACATGCTTGACCTTATTTATGTGTAACATGTAGCCTAGAGTGAGAGGACCGAGGATGTTATGAGATTCGTAAAAACAAATCTTTGATGTATCCTGTGGCGCACTGATACAGGTTTCTTCAGACGTGATTATTTGTCTGATACTTTTTAGGTTAAACAAACTATTCAAAACCTGTTGGAGAACGAATCCATCACTGAGAATATTGGACTAGAACTGCCAAGGCACTGTACATACGCCTACTCTGTTCTTTAAGAATCGCTACACTGGACCAGGGTCCTTTCTGTTCTTTTATAATGTCCGTATTTACCTTTGTGATGCTGTTAAAAGCTGTGCAGAGTATCTTGGGTGCACATGTCTGCATTCGAGTCCCAAAAATGTCCCGCTACGTTTATAAAGATTTCTCCCATTTTAGCCTAATTTTGTACTTAAGTAAAGTGGTGTGGCGATCCGTGGACTTAATGACTGCTAAATGTGGTTTTTATGTTGAAGTTTTTAAAAGCACAGTAAAAAGCCAAGCTATTTAAGAGCAATCTCGATTCTGTCTGTTAATTAAATTCAACAGCGACTCGACTTCCTTTGAAGAAAGGCCGTTAAAATGTTTGGGATATTTTTCTCTGCATTTGCTCTCAAAAATAACCAAACCCCGAGACCACAGTCAACATAAAGTTTCAGCCTTGAGAAACATGAAAACTTTTTGAAGGGACGTAGAAGGAAACAATCACGATCAATCCGAAGCCCAACGGGGTAAAAGCGCGCACACACATGCACTCATTACTTGGCAGGGTTCTGAGGCCTGTGCCAGGAGTTGCATTTCATGTTTTATGTTCATGTATACAGGGTAACCATGAGGAGAGAAAATAAACCAAATGCTATTTTGATTGTCAGCACATTTCATCATGTCCCAGCAAGTGAGGAAACGATTAACAGACTCAACATATTATGGATTTTAAGAGGGCAGGAGAATGACTTAATAGTTATTGTTTCATGTGGTTCAGCCAATGTGATGATTTCCACTTTGTAGTTGTGTCAACTTCGAATCTGTTTATTTTGTGGACTTTGTTTCCCAAGAATTGCACAAAATGTCTGCATGCATTCCTCGGCATGCATCAGCACCTTGAACACAGTTGAATACATTCTTCTGTGTCAGTAATGGGAAAGGAGTCGGCCGGCATTTTGACAAATATACTTATTCCTGTTTTTTCTTAACGTTGGACAAGAAGATTGATATCCCGCTAAACTCTGTGCAATAAATACGTCGTGCCGGAGTTCAGATATGGTCAGCGTTAAGATTAAACCGCCTACAGTTCTAACTGAAGTAAAAATCAGCCTTCCATCAGGGTTGCAGAGTTTGATTTTGGCTTTCTGTTCTGTAGACGATGGGCGGTGGGGCCGAACATGGCGACTGAGACAAGAAGACTGTGACGCTGGGTACAGTGCCCAACAATCTGCCTGTTGTTTGTCAAGAAATAGTTTCAGCATGCAACTCCACCTAAAACCACAAATGGAAGTGTTTCCATTTCTCTTTCTGTATCTGTTAAACAAGCTGATATAACGTGCTAATTAGAGAGCGTTTGAAAAGCTTTGATTCCATATTGGATTTTTATGCTATTTCTGCCTGGTTTAAGCTTTTATGCTAAACTAGGACTCCCAATCTGTGCTAAATGAGTCTTCTCATGTGATTTTTGGTTTAAAAAAAAAAAAAGTAAAGCAAGTCCATTTTTAATGTTGAACTGCTTGTAGATTGCAGTTAATAACTCGTTTTGTAAGTAAGGGCAGGAAAAGGCTTAGGTAAGTGGCCCAGAAACATCAGAAACCCTCGTATGTTTTAAATTTGACCAATATGGGATCATCTTCTTAAAAAAACCTGCAGACCACCATCATCATAGCTGCTAGGGATGCACCATCCCGCTTGTGCCCTTGGGATTTAGCTGGAGCTCTCTTGGAGTGTCAAAACTTCCTGATTTGATAGAAAAATGTGTGTTTTTTTATATTGGTATACACCACAGTTTTAGTTTTATGCTAAATGTTGTCCCTTACCAAATTACAAAAGAACTTTACTTGTGACAGTCCTCTGTGCAAGTGTAGATGTGTAATATCTACACTTGCACGATCGTTTTTGTTTTCTGTTGCTGAACCCATGTGGCAAACTAAAGTGCATGTTCTGTCTAAAAAATGACCCAGAGTGAGTCTATGACCAAATAACTCACAAAAATCATCTGTTTATCTAATATTTCTAAGAACAAAAGTGGAACATTTAGATGCAGCTGCTTCAGCAATAACCTGTTTTAAGCTTTAGGTGGGCTGTACTGTATTTCCTTTGAAACTTGAGAATATTTTTCAGATGTGCGTCTTGGAGAAAGTGAAAAATGCTTTGAGAATGAAGCCTTGAGGAAATGCTGTCATATTTGTGGTGATTTCGTTTGATATGATTATTATTATTAACAATAATA
Source organism: Copadichromis virginalis (assembly GCF_057382275.1). Classification (NCBI taxonomy): domain Eukaryota; kingdom Metazoa; phylum Chordata; class Actinopteri; order Cichliformes; family Cichlidae; genus Copadichromis; species Copadichromis virginalis. The sequence continues at coordinate 3,424,774 of NC_140632.1, read as the reverse complement.
ATAATAGTAACGCTAACAATGGTTGTAGGTTTCTAGGGACAAGTACAGTCTTGGCTAAACTTTCATGGTGTTGGTTTTTTTTCCCAACCCAACCGTCCGTTCTGGAGGTGCTTTTAATACTTAAAGACAGGTCTGTATAGGCCTGTGAGGGACTTGTGGTTTGTGTGTGTGTGTGTGTGTGAGAGGAAACGAGAGAAAGTGTGTGGCATTTTTGATCACCTTCATAATAGCAAAACCAGCACCAGCTTAGGCGGGAGGAAAATTGAATTTTCACCTTCAGTTTTATGGCGTTCAGTGTGCCATGATTCCAGTCAAAGTGCTATGAAGATGCCTGTGTATCTTCATAGCACTTTGACTAAAATGCAGACGCACACAATGACACACAGCCAGCACATGTAGCTGTTTGTATTTTATAGTCATGCGAGAACACTTAAGCCTTGCCTGGTTTAAAAGTTCAAATCTCTTAACAGACTCTAATGGAAAAAATGTGACAGACTTCTGTACGTAATAGTGCGTACTGATGTAGATACAACAAACAACATATAAAATATCAACATTTTCGTATTCTTTCTTAACTTAAAAAAATATTTAATGCTTAAAAAACTTAACATATCCAACTTAACGGGTAGGCAACATCATTTATGCATCACTGTTCAAAACGACTACAAAAGCAACCAGTGAACAAACATTTTTAGCTTTGGCTCCATTTTAGAAAACCTAACCCATGACAAAGAGACTCAATTACTGGTGTTTTCAGACCAGACCAGGTGAATTGTATAAAGTATCATAAGTGGTTAAATAAAAAAAAAATAAAAAAAGCCTTTGTGGAATATTTGGTAAATGGTAAATGGTAAATGGCCTGTATTTATATAGCGCTTTACTAGTCCCTAAGGACCCCAAAGTGCTTTACACATCCAGTCATCCACCCACACACATTCACACACTGGTGATGGCAGCTACATTGTAGCCACAGCCACCCTGGGGCGCACTGACAGAGGCGAGGCTGCCGGACACTGGCGCCACCGGGCCCTCTGACCACCACCAGTAGGCAACGGGTGAAGTGTCTTGCCCAAGGACACAACGACCGAGACTGTCCAAGCCGGGGCTCGAACCGGCAACCTTCCGATTACAAGGCGAACTCCCAACTCTTGAGCCACGATCGATTTGATAGGTAACCGTGACTGGAAGATTAAATCTATCAGCTGGATATGACACGCTAAAGAACTGCAAAGTGTTCAAAACTACTAAATTGCACTGTTGAAGAAATATAACAATAAATAAAATCAAAAAGTAAACAAATTTTAAAAAAGGTATAAAACTGGTAAATTTGGAAATACACAAAGTTTTCCTTCCAAAATTATACTTTTACTTCAGAAAGGAGTAAAAGTATCAAAGTGCTGATGTAGAGAACCAGACTGTAACATTTAACATTAGATTTGATTTGCAGATTTTACTTATCTGGCCTACAAGATAAGTAAAGATACGTTTAAATATGAAGGCATTCACATTTCTCATTTAAAATCAGTCAGCCTTTTTCTGTGGTCTCTGACTCTGTGCTGTGTGTCTTGACTAACCAGTCCTCGTCAGCTGCTGTCTTTGTACCAGCAAACAGGACGTAATTAGCGGACTTTGCTGGCTTTGGTAGAAAAAAAAAAGACAAAGTGACATTAATTTCTTAAACACAGATTTTATTTTTATCAGTTCCATGAACACCAGCCGTACCCTACCCAGGCTGTGACGTGGCCTTCAAAGGTATTTAATGATAACACTCAGTTATCTAGCTACTTAACAGTCCTGCCTGTTGAAAATATGCTTCTGCTGTCTTTCAACTGACTGACACTCTTGACCTTCCCATCACTGGGGTTTGAAAACACTTTTACTCCCACAGGTGCATTTCCAATCTGCCTGGTACATATTTCTGTACCAGAGGAAGCAGCTTTACTCACTTGCTTTTTCCTGTCTGCAGATATAAAACTGTGGAAATTCTTCTGTAATTCATCCTTCAGGCTTCCCCCGTCAACCTGCAACCTTGTTTACTGCAAAGCTGCAGCACCACGATGAATGTGGGGTCCAGGATGATACTGATGACATGAAATGATGATGATAATGCTGATAGCTGTTGGTGAACTGTGACTGTTGATAGCTTGTTTAGGGTTAGGCTATGATATCAGCGCAGACAGAGTGAAGCATTTTAAGAATTCTGATGATAAAACCAGTCACGCGTTCACCCACACACACATTTGTAGGCACCTCAAATTTGCTGAAGACACACAGACAAATGGCAACACCCCACCTACCTCCCACAGTCTCATGTGGTCCTGGCCTTTTGGAGCTAATTTCTTGGATTTTCAGAGCAAGGGATGTGCATATCGGTATTTTACATTTCTTCCTTTGTCTTTTTTTCTTTTCTTTATGTTCTTGCAATACTGCTTTGGACATAAAAAGTGCAAGATAACAAAAAGGAATGAAGCCAGTGATAGAGATTTAGTGCAGTGCTGTCAGTTTTTTATCTGCTTTTGAACTGAAATGACACAGATAGACAAAGGTAGAGGACAGACGAACAGGAAGGTTATATACTAGCATGGAAAAGTTTATGTGATTCATAACACTTGTCCATTTTTGCTTTTTGCTCCTGCAATTCTTTTGACTGAAACTGTAACAAAATCCTTTCAATTTATAATTTATGTCAACAGAAGTAGCTTATTAAAGAGTTTGACCCCGCATCAGAAGTTCTGCACTCTAAAACGCTTGGATGCAACTTCAACCTATGACTATTTTCCTGGCCTTAACCCCACAATCTGTTTGCAATGGGGCAGTGAAAATTGAGCCACTAAAACAGTTGGAAATAGACTTATTGAATGCTGTCAATGACAGTGGTTACTTAAGCTATGGCTCAGCACCCGAAATAAGTCACAGGCCCTCTTTGCTGGTAGGTCTCCATGTGACGATTGCAGCCAAGGTCTCATTTAATTCCTGAGCAGAAACCTTGAAATTAAGTATTTATATCATCTGAATGTCATTAAATGCAGCCAGTAAGTAGTAGTGGTAGGATATTTAAGTATGACTGAAAGGAATGTCACATCATGAGAGGCTTTATAACCCTGGACATGCAGAAGAGACGAGTGAGCTTAATGTAATGTTAATGATGTCTTTAGCTTTTTTTCTTCTCTTTAAAAGGGCTGTAAGGAGATTATCAATATTCAGGAGTACCAAATAAATATAGTGGTGTTATGTGATTGATCAGAGATGCAATAGATTATTTATGTATCTTTTTTGGTCTCAGGCTTAAAAACATAAGGCCTATAAAAGCAGAGCTGACAGTTACTGCAGTAGCATCAGAGATAACCAGATTTCTCGCAGCATGTAAAGCACGCTGACCTACTGAGTGTTAACTGGACAAAGTTGTATTTTCTTTGCCAGACAACCTGCTGGTTTACAGGTTGGTTTGATCGACTGAACCAAAGCTGTGATGACTGCAACTTTCTGGGACTGTCAGGGGTTCAGAACACTGCGTGAACATAAGAGCATCAACATTACTGGCTGAAAACAGCTGATTTTGAGATTAGCAGATGGGTGGCTCTCACTGGTTTTTCATGCAATGATCCTCCAACAGAAAAACAACAACAAAAAAAGCCTTCTTATTATTCTGGTTCAAAGTTTCTCATCCCATTCCCACAAACATAAAAATACACAAAAGGTGTTCTTTGCTGATAGGGCCTTGACTCACCATCTGTGGTAGAGCTGAATACATAACGTCCCTTTATTAATGAACTACAAAGTAGCTGCACACTTGTCAGCCAGGAGGTTCACTTTCTGTTTGGCTGAGTTTTAGTTTTTATATGTTGATCAGTGTGAGTTTTCCTTTCACTGTCTGTTTACATTTGTCACTAAAAACTACTCGATGAACTTTAATAAAAGATGACAGTTTGGCTTAAAGACTGCCCTTCACAACATTAATCCTGCAGGTTGAAAAATGACGCCTACCCAGTACGATCCTTTACAAGTGTGATGAGGTGGGAGTGACAGATCTGTCTCCCTTCTGCTCTGATCCAGTGCTTCATGGCAAAGGACTTCTCGTGTGTCTCTGTGAGATACCAAAATGGCAGCATTTGATGTCCCGGGAATAAAATGTCCCGTTTGTTTATCACAGCTCTGAAAAACTGAGGTACTCTAGTGAGTAGCTCTAGTGTAGTGTAATTGGTTCATTTTCAAGAGTTGTGAAGAAGATTTGGCTCCTTTGTGATTCTTAGTTGTTTTGTTTTTTTTGTATATTTGTTACACTTATTTGTTACACTTATTTGTTACACTGTTTCAGATCACCAATCTAAAGAAACGGCTGAGGAACAAAGTAACCAACTGTTAGCGTGGAAAGGGTTACAAAGTCATTTCTAAGGCTTTGGGACTCCAGTGAACCACAGTGAGAGCCATTATTCACAAATGGAAAATACTTGGAACAGTGGTGAACCTTTACATGAGTGTCTGGCCTACCAAGATTACTCCTAGAGCGCATTAATGACTCACCCAGGAGGTCTCAAAAGAACCCCGAACAAGTTCTAAAGAATTGCAGGCCTCGCGTGCCTCAATATGAAAGAGACTGGGCAAAATGGGAGAATTCAAAAGGTGGAAGTAAATGCTGAACACAGAAAGACCAACAAAGGTTGTCTAACATTTGTAAAAAAACATGTTGACGGTCTCCAAGACTTTTGGGAAACTATTCTGTGGACTAAAGAGACAAAACTTCACCTTGTTGGAAGCTTTGAGTCTCATTACATGTCGCATAAAACTAAGAGAGCATTTCATTGAAAGAACATCACGCTAAAAGTCAAATATGACTTGTGATGGTTCAGGATCTGGATGACTTGCTGTAATTCGTGGAACCAGGAATTCTGCTCTCTAGAAAATCACAAGGTGATGGCTTGAAGCTTGAGCACACATAGTGTATGCAGCAGTACAATGATCCAAAACACACCATCAAGTCCAACTCTGAATGCTCACAAAAAGGTTTTGGAGCGACCTAATCAAAGTCCACACTTAAATCCAACTGTGATGCTTTGGTATGAATTTAAACAAGCTGGTCATTCTGGAAAACTGTCCAGTGTGGCTGAATTAAAACAATTCTGCAAAGAAGAGTGGGCCAAAATTCCTGCACAGCAATATGAGAGACTCGTTGCCACGTGGGCCCAGATTTTAAACCCTGTGGGGAGTTAAGAGGGTCGTTGACCCACTATTGATCATTTGCCTCATCACATGAGCCAAGGTGTGAGAAATGGTGTGGGTCATCACCAGTGTTGGGCAAGTTACTTTGAAAAAGTAATTAATTATAGCTACTACTTCAAAAAAGTAACTGAGTTAGTAACTGTGTTACAAGATTCTAAAAGTAATTAATTACTTGAAACTATTGCGTTACTTTAAAAAAAAAAAAAAGAAAAAAAACAATTGTTTAACCCTCTGGGGTCCAGGGTATAATTGGCCATTTTTCACTACTTTTGATGTTTCCTCCACATTTCACCTTTAAAACTATTTACTTTGCCTTGTTTGGTATCATCCTTTTCAGCACAACCTCACGTGTCTGAATTTACAGTCAGGTTTTCATTTTGACAGACTGTATTAACATAATTGATCTAAAATCAGACAGAAAACATAAAACATTTCAAACAATCAGCTGTTCTTCAATAAAATGCTGCACAAATTATTTGTGCCACTCCAAATATTTCTGTCCACTATAAAGAAGAACATCACAGCCTGATACCTGCAGGTCTGACAGCAGCAGGTGTATCACTCCTGTTTCTACCTGGAGACAGCAGTCGCCTCATTGTTCTGACACACAACACAAAACTATCCACAACACTACACACTAACTACACAAGACAACACATTAACTACACGCCGTTAGTAACGTTACTTGTAACGCTGTTATTCCCATCACTGGTCATCATCAGTAGAGTTTAAGGGTGAAACTATTGTGAGATCTTGCCTCACCCTGTCATGTGACTGACAGCGGACATAGATGGCTTCTTTCACTCCTCTTTCAAACCGTCTGTCTTCTCTCTGTGAACATTGGCATCCTCGAAAGAGCGACCTTTATCCTTTAGATGCAGATGAACAGCTGATTCTTGTCCCATCGAGGACCTGCTGTCATCCATTATGTATCTCTTATTGGTCTTAGCTGATTTTCGTTCCAAGCTCCCTAGATATCAATGACTTGAATGACTGAGGACCTAAATAGAAAATATTAAAAAAACTAAGAAATCAGGAAGGGAGCCAAATACTTCCTCACTGTGCAGTAGTACTATTTTAAGTAGAAACGTTCTTTGAGATAAATTACATACATAATCAGTGAAAACCAAGAAAAATAGTGATTCTTTCGTGGGATGGAAAAACAGCACAGACTTTGTGTTTTTTATGATTCCACAAAAATGTTCAAAAATACTTGGCCATCATAAAAACCAAAAAACATTTACAGTAAAAATGGAGTTGACATTACTTTCATCAACCAGTGTAATCCACTCAATACTTCAGTCTTGTTTTCCATAAACATCTGAGGTACAGTGATCTTCGTCCAGGCCTGCAAGAGGTTTACCAACTTCTGGCCTCAACACTAAAAGAATATGAATCGGAGAGTTTCTGTTTCTAGATTTTTGCCATACAGAGAAAATTAGAAGGCACCGAGCATATTGTATTTGGTAAAATCGTAAAATATGTGGTGCTCCTTATTTTGCTGAGTTTAGACAAAAAATCTTAGGAAAAAGTTCACAACATCACATTTTCCCGTGTATGTGAAGAAACTGTGATAAAAAGTAATAGCATTTAAAAAGTTTAAAAAGTTGTAAAGTACAGGACACAAACAAGCAGTAAATAACATTTATATGCTTACGATCACGGCTTAATGATTACATCAAAAAGAACCAGTTATTAAAGGACACTCTCTGTGTCTTTGCCCCAAAGTGAACACACCCACCGTTTCGCTTCAGCTTTCAAGTAGTTGGAGTTCATGTAAAGTATCTGTTCCCTGTAGATGTAATTAACACATAGACACATTTAATCGCGCACTCACAGGGCCACGCCATGTACAAGGCATGTCTCCTCCTGGTGCTGCTGAGAATAACCAGATTATTTTATCTGCAGATACTGGCTCATGGAGCGACCTCCCCACTTCTCTGTCTCCATCTGTCTGTCTCACTCTTCCTATCTTTCTCCGTTCCCCTCTCGCTTCCAATAAAAAATATTACAAGACGTCATAAAGTTAGTGAAACCTGTGCACACGTGTTGAGAGTGTGTTGTTGTACAGGCGTGCCTTTATTCCTATTAATGGACAAATGGTATGTAAAAGTGATCTTGCGCTGTCATTGTCCGAGGTCTCTCTAATGCTGCCTGTCAAACTTTTTACGGGCGATCTTTTTGGATGACGTGAAGCTCACAGGGTAAAGGCTGAGGGGTCTTTGCTTGGATGGGCTGTATTTGATGAAAAGCAAGAAACTGTAGGTAGAAACTGCAGTAATGTAGTGTGACACAAAACCTGAGATGGAGCACAGACGGTCGCACCAGTGATAGTGTGAAACAATGCTAATGGCTGTGTAGTGCAGGCAGTGGTGCTTCTGAGAGTTGTAGACGCAAAGAATCGAGCACAATTCTGAAAACGTGACGCCGATGCATCAGAAATATGACTCAAAACTGCTAAAGTCTAAGCACAGCTCCACTGATACCGCAGATCAAATCAACGCCTGTAAGATAACTCTCAGTATTGTTTTGGTGGAAGGAGGAGAGTGTTGAGAAGACAGAACATGGTTTTTGGTGCCATGTTTCTTTTTACAAGACTTCTGTGGAGTTTTAACAAAGCGGTTAAATCTTTTCAGTTTGGGTTTAGAGTTTCTGGAAATGTGTTTAAACATGTGGGGAGAAAATGTAAAAAGAAAAATGCATTTCAGCGTTATTGACTGCATATGAAAGATACACTTAGCCTTGGGATACTTTATATGTGTTTTTTCTAATGACCAGCAGGGGGAAACGCGTCTGACTGAAAAAGAAGTCAGACTGTATCCAGTCTTTAAGTGATGCCGTGATGAATCCTGCTTCTGGGCCCAAACTACTCTGCGTTTAATAAAGGCTTTTGTGTATTTAACATGTTTTAATTCTTTGTATCTTGTTCTATTTAATCTCAACAAGCCCCTAAAAACAGTCAGTGATCAGTGTCGGCCTCTCTCGGTTTTTATTACCGCTAATCCTTTTAAAGCTCAGTTTTTAAACCCTTACGATGTAACTAAAGCCCAGCCCATGCAGCAGTGTATGAATGACTAACCTCGTATTGTAGATGGATTATCTCAGTTGTTCTCCTGACTGAAGTTTGGTCCGTTTACAGCATCCTGCCATGCGATTGCATTTGTCTCTAACCATCGGGAACCCTCACGTTAACTTTTATCGAGTGGAAAAAGTTAGCGTTCATCCTCCAGCTTAACTGTGTTTATGTTATGCTAACATAGTTGTGTAGCTAGCGATCACGCAGCACATCATTATATACCAGCTAGCCCAACTTCAGTAACCCTGTCTTCATTTATATTGGAAGTGATAGCAGAGCTGTACGTGTTAATTTGTTTCAGAATCTCTCATTCAGAACATGGTAATTTATATTTAGATGGAAACTAGCGAGCTAACTCCCCGCTAACTTCTAACTTTAAATTTAATAAATCCTGTTTTCATGGATGCCTGGATGTTAAACTTAATTGTTACACCTGGTAGAGCAACGCTGATCATTTTATTACAGATTCAAGAATTTAGACAGTTTTTAACTCTCAGTGATGCCGCGGTGATCGCGTGACTTAGGGACCTGCAGCGGAGTTTGGGCCCAGGCACGGCTAATGATGTCAGACTTAAAGGCCGGATAGAAGTCTGGCACAAAGCAACCCCTCATCACAGTTGTACGGTGGCCCCTAGAGACAAAGCACGTACAAACTCCAAAACACTTACAAAATCCAAAACACGTGCAAAATCCAAAACACATGCAAGCTCCAAAACACTTACAAAATAAAAAACACATGCAAAAGACAAAACACGTACAAAATACAAAAAACATGCAAAATCCAAAACACGTACAAAATACAAAACACGTGCAAACTCCAAAGCACTTACAAAATCCAAAACACGTGCAAACTCCAAAACACTTACAAAATAAAAAACACATGCAAAAGACAAAACACGTACAAAATACAAAACACGTGCAAACTCCAAAGCACTTACAAAATCCAAAACACGTGCAAAATCCAAAACACGTACAAAATACAAAACACATGCAAACTCCAAAACACGTACAAAATACAAAACACATACAAAATACGTACAAAATACAAAACACGTACAATATACAAAACACGTGCAAAATACAAAACACGTGCAAACTCCAAAGCACTTACAAAATCCAAAACACGTGCAAACTCCAAAACACGTACAAAATACAAAACACATGCAAACTCCAAAACACGTACAAAATACAAAACACATACAAAATACAAAACACGTACAAAATACAAAACACGTACAATATACAAAACACGTGCAAACTCCAAAACACTTACAAAATCCAAAACACATGCAAAATACAAAACACGTACAAAATACAAAACACGTGCAAAATACAAAACACGTGCAAAATACAAAACACGTACAAAATACAAAACGCATGCAAAATCCAAAACACATGCAAACTCCAAAACACGTGCAAACTCCAAAACACATGCAAAATCCAAAACACATGCAAAATACAAAACACGTGCAAAATACAAAACACGTACAAAATACAAAACACGTGCAAAATACAAAACACTTACAAAATACAAAACACGTGCAAACCCCAAAACACGCGCAAACTCCAAAACACATGCAAAATCCAAAACACAACGGAAGTGCTCCAGGACGCTAGGGGCAGTGTTGAGCTTTTGTTACCTAGTAACTACACAAGCCAGGAAGTACCAATGACCGGATTTGGGGTCTGCAGCCTTAAAGGCCGCATTTTAAGGCCAATTATGTCACAGCGACACGACAAAGACTGTCCCAATTCAAAGGCTGCTCGAAATGCGGCCCTCAAATGCGTCCTTAATTTCCCTGAATTTTAAGGATGGGTCTGTGTAGCCTTCATGGCCCAACATATCCCAGACTTCATAGCGCGGCGGTGGTTTGGATAATTTTGCCGAAAAAAAACGGCGGAAGCGGAGCGGACGAAGAGTAAACTTCCAGAAGTAAGTACTGAATATTATGTCACTTATTTATGCGCAAATGTTTTTATAATGAAGAACATTAAAACATTACTGTTGGCAACATGTCGGGAAAGTTATGTGACATTAGTGACGTTTGTACTAACTTGGTTTTAAAGCCTTCACTTCAAAATATTCGCCGTTCAATAGCTGACTTTAATCTTACAGAGAATGTGATGATTTTATGCGTAATTAAAGTCAGTCATGTCAGTCAGCTGACGGTTCACTCCTTAAGCTGAAAGAAAGATGCTTTAATCACCGGAGTCACACATGTGTCCACTGTACCATCTGGGAACTCTTCTTGTTTACACTCGTAATGACACAAACACTAAATCCTCCTTCTCTGGTGCTGTTTTGTAGCAGTGTGTACACCTGAGACTGTCACCTGTCTGTCTGTCCTGCACTCTCTCTGTTTCTTTCTCTCTGATTGTGTAATAAAAGTATGAACATGTATTTATAAGTCACACTTGTGTTTGAATCCTGCAGCTTATCACACATTTGATTTCTATGTGTGACACCTGCAAGTGTCCAGAGTGAGGACAGACTGAGGGACCCACTGCATTACATCATCTGTGAGGCTTTGCACCCCTGATGATCCACCAGGACAATCTCAGCAGTATGTGAGGAAGAGGAGGAGGAAGAGCCAGCAGCAGCTGACAGATGGAGAGAATAGACAGACTGTTCCCTGTTTGTGAAGGACTGCTAGAAAAGTTTAAAATAACTAATTGTCTGTCCTGAATCAGTCTTATTAGGTAATGTTCAAATAATTTTATCATTCCAGTGTTTCCAGTGTGGGAGAAAGTACTCACGGCCTTCAAGTTACACACTATGAAAGGCAGCAACAAGTTTAATGTTCAGAAACCTAAAGTATGTATCAGCAGCAGAATGGAACTAAAAATAAATGTTTGTTTCAGTTCTATGAAGCTTTGAGTATTTTGGATCAGTAGCACTGCTGTGTTTGTTGCATCATATTGCTGTAATTGTTTATATGCTTTATATATTCTGAGGTAAGTTGATCTATAGTGTTACATCATATTCTATAAGGATGTTATGTGTTTGTATACTTTCTGCCCAGTTTGACCCATTTAGCAGACGTCAGCCTGTTTAAAGCTCTGATATCTATTCTGTATGACTTAAAGCAGTTATGACATGGTCTGATTTTCTCACCCAATAAAGGAATATTTAATACATCAGTCTACTCTTCATTTTATCAGAAACATATATATACTATTATATATTGTACATATATTTATTAGTTTCAGATGTAGCCATTCTTGTATTTTGCTTGTTTACATTATTGTATTTTGCACAACTCTGTTGCTTGTGAAGCTCGCACACAAGAATTTCACTCACATGTGCTGTACCAATGTACCTGCACATGTGATGTGACAATAAAAGTGATTTGATTTGAAACAGCTCACAGCTTGTACATTTTCTTTTTACACATGTATGTAAGCATTTGAGCCAAATTTAGTAATGCCAACATACTGAAGGAACAACATTTGTCTCTTATATATGATACACCTATATATGCACTGTCAATATACATTTTGAACCAGCTGCAGATGTCAGAGTAACAACTGACTGACCCCCACATAAAGTGCGTTACAGTAGTCCACAGGGGAAGAAATAAAAGCATGGATCACGGTTTCAAAGTGCTGCCTAGAAAGAAACGATTTCACTCTTGCCAGTCGCCTTAAATGATAAAAATGGACTGGTCCAACTTAAAACCAAGGGCAGTAACAACAGGTTTAAAATAAACCTCCAGGGGTTCCAAATGAAAAGAAGAGGACTCACAGGGGCCACTGGGTCCAAACACCAACAAATCTGTTTTCTTTTCATTCAAATTTAAAAAGTTTAGAGCCAACCAAGCTTTAATGTCATCTAGGCATGTCAAGAGAGGTTTTATTCAGATGCCATCCTTCGGCTTCAGTGGCAAATAAATTTGGCAGTCATTCCTATATACTTGTCTTTGAGTGAAGATTTAAGGTGGTAAGACATGTAAATAACTGCAACTTGAATCTGTACTGAAGCTCAGTATTTGACAAAGAGTTCATGTTCACTGCTGTAATACCTAATAATGACTAATATAATAACCATAATATTGGCCATATTATATTTACATTACCAAAGTGATATGACTTTAGTCTCATGAACAACATTAGCTAATTGTTATTTACTAGCTAATCTTAAATGACTGTTCAGTACAGAAATGAAGCCCAAAAATCATGTTTTACTGTCCTGTGGTCTCAGCCTCAGATACTTATCAAATCACACAAAGCTCTTGTAGAAACAAACAAACAAATGAAAAAAAATATGTTCTCCTTCATTTCTGTCAAAAAAAGTTGTATGACACGTTTCCAGCTGTTAGTATCATAGTTGCTAGGCAACCTGGGAAGCGCAACGGAGACTAGAGCCCATGTGTTTGCAACAAACTTGCCGTTTATTTTACAAATCGAGCTCAACACTGCCCCTAGCGTCCTGGAGCACTTCCGTTGTGATTTGGAGTTTGCATGTGTTTTGGATTTTGTACGTGTTTTGGATTTTGCATGTGTTTTGGATTTTGTACGTGTTTTGGATTTTGTACGTGTTTTGGATTTTGTACGTGTTTTGGATTTTGCATGTGTTTTGAATTTTGTACGTGTTTTGTATTTTGCACGTGTTTTGGAGTTTGCACGTGTTTTGAATTTTGTACGTGTTTTGGATTTTGCACGTGTTTTGGATTTTGTATGTGTTTTGGAGTTTGCATGTGTTTTGAATTTTGTACGTGTTTTGGATTTTGCACGTGTTTTGGATTTTGCACGTGTTTTGGATTTTGTATGTGTTTTGGATTTTGCACGTGTTTTGAATTTTGTACGTGTTTTGGATTTTGCACGTGTTTTGGAGTTTGCACGTGTTTTGAATTTTGTACGTGTTTTGGATTTTGCACGTGTTTTGGATTTTGCACGTGTTTTGGATTTTGCACGTGTTTTGGATTTTGTACGTGTTTTGGATTTTGCATGTGTTTTGGATTTTGTACGTGTTTTGAAATTTGTACGTGTTTTGAATTTTGTACGTGTTTTGGAGTTTGCACGTGTTTTGGATTTTGCGCGTGTTTTGGATTTTGCACGTGTTTTGGATTTTGTACGTGTTTTGGAGCTTGTACGTGTTTTGGAGCTTGTACGTGTCTTGGATTTTGTACGTGTTTTGGATTTTGCATGTGTTTTGGAGTTTGCATGTGTTTTGGATTTTGTATGTGTTGAGGAGTTTGTGCGTGCTCTTTGGAATTTGTAAGTGTTTTGGAGTTTATACATGCTTTGTCTCTAGGGGCCACCGTACAGTTGATCTATGAGGCCAGTAAACACTTTCCTGATGAGCTGATCAAAATGCTCAAGTCAAGGTTTCTTAGACGGGACTTCACTAACCAACACTCAGTATCACGGCGGCCACATCCATCTTTCATACACTGAATAGCATGCTAACATGCTCAAAGTCAAGGTTGATTGTCATCAGAAATTATGTTTACCATCTTAATTTTTCATACTAACATTTCCCAACACAAAACACAAGCAACAGCTGAGGGTGAATGAGATATTATTTTCATGCCTCTGATATGGTGACCTCTCTTTCTCACCCCAGCTAACATCTATCATAGTCTGATGTTGTCTCTCCGACAGTTTTCTGTGTGCATAATCTTTTCCCCTCTCTGAAGAGACGAGACCTTTTTGTATATAGCGAAGATAAGGGTGAGGACAGGGGAAACGCATACATCCCTACCGAGGCTTACTCAAATACACATAGACGTGCACTGGAAGATGGGAGGTGCTAGTTTCACATTAATGAAGATGCCCGCTGTCATATTTATGATGGCTGGAGTCACCAAGCCCCATCATTCTGCTGCTATGAGACAAGTAGTGAAAGAAATGCTGACGGTGAGATTAGGGAGCAGAAGAGGGATGACGGGAGGATGAGGAGAAGATGAAGGCAAAGAGAGACCTCTGTGATAAAGAAGTTATTAATGGTTTCTCCTTTTTCTCTTTCTGTTTTTCTCTTTCCTCTCCCTCTCACACACAAACGCACACCCAGCCAACTGGCCTTTCCTCTGTGTGTTTTCTTAAGACACTGATACTCCCCACTTCAAAGGATAGAAATGAACTTTTGCCATGTAAATACAGGCAGCTTGTATTCCCACACATGCACACACAGAAGCGCGCGCACAGACACACAAAGTCACGCTTGGTTTTGTTTCTCTGCCGCATCCTGCCCTTCTGTCTCAGCCTCAGTGGAGCAGAGGAACTGATTCTAACATAACCCCATCATACTTATCATATCCACGCACACACAGACCCACATTGCAAAGAAGTCCCAACACACACGAGCACGCACACTAACTTACATAAAGACACTTTTTCTGTCGTAGCCATAGCCAAGGCCAAGAAAACAGCTTAAGAAATCACTCCGGCTCCTTTGGATTCTGGTGGAGACGGCTCGACAGGAACATCCAGCACACAACCGCCGCTGCCTGGAAGGAAGGAAAAAAGCTACTGCATATGGATGATAGCGAAAGTGCTCCACAGGATCTGTTTAGTGGCCTCATACATATAACATCACAGCTGAAAACTTGAATTGATATGAGAATTTGCGGTCTTGGTCCAGCGCTTTGTGCCTGTTTGATCTTTCAGTAAAACTGCAACGCCTGCTCCAGTATTTTGAAATATTTCAATAAACACATTTTGCAGAGAAAATCTGTTGCCAGGCAGTTTTTATAACATTATAGTGCAATCAGTGGCACTTATTGTTGAATCATTTTTTCTACCTATACTTGTGGGTAGTGTGAGGTGGGCACGTGTTGCACAAACTGCTTTAGTGACTCTATAAAAGCACTAAATGTTTACGTGTGTACGCGTAGGTTAAATATGCGACTGCAGCAGGGGTGTCTGTTTGTCACGCGACACTTACGCATGTAGTAAGTGACAAATGATGCTCTCGATGGCTATCGGGCCAGATCCTGAGCACAGAGACTGTGACAGAGACACATGACAGAGACCCTGTTTGTCTTTTCTCACCCACTACAGCACTTAAGAGTCCCGATAAGAGTGTGCAAGCCTACCGTTTAGCAACACGAGATATAGCAAGCACTTATTTAACACTTGGACTGACTGAGGTGGGTGAGACGGGCTTTTTGGGCCGTGACAGTGGCCAGCACATTACCGCAAGCTATTTGTGTCTGTATCTGGAAATAAGTTGAGATGCACTGTTAGACCCACTCCTGACAAGAAATACCCAAAGCAGGGAAAATAAACACCCTGAGAGCGCAAACCTCCACCGGCTCACTCTCTGGGGAGTATTTACTTTAAAGTCAGATGTTTGTATGTAGTTGAAAAAAGCACATAATTCAGGTCTTTGTTATTTGCTCTGTTGAAATCCATTTGAATACACTTGACATAATTTTGAATACAGTTATTTTATATTATCTTTTTTGATTCATTTCATTAAAAGTTGACTTTGTTTTCCAAATAGATTATTCTTCTTCAGTAACATTTATTTAAATTATTATGTTAGAAGCTGTTACTGTAATCTATATAAGTCATAATAATATATCTTTTCCTATATGCCTCTATGTTGTCAATACACACAATGGGAGTAAGAAACATATTTTAAAATAGCTCTATATGGCATTTTTATCACTTTGACCTCCAGATAACTTCAGAGGTCAAACATGACATGATATTTTAAATGTTTATACGGTTATACGGTTATTTTTTAATCAGTTTTTGACCAATAAATCATTAAGGTGACCTTGAAGTCCTTGATGGTTGTTTTTCCAGATTGTTAACATGAGCCCACTCTACACCCCTACAAAGTTTTATCAGAATTCATTCATTCAAAAAAAAAAAATTAAGCTATTGTGTTGATTGTGTATTATTTAGTGGTGGAAGAAGATTTAGATCCTCAAATTAATTACAAGATATACTAAACAACTAAAAATCTTTATTTTACCTAAATGCTGATGATTGTAATTTTTGATTGTTCAGTTTTTAGTAGGTTTCTGTAACATTTACAGTTTACATTTACAAGTGGCAACTTTACAAAGCCTGGTCTGGCCAATCAAAAGGCCCAAACCTGATCTAATTGAAACAATATTAAGAAAAGCAAACAAAATAAATAAAT
The DNA here is from genome assembly GCF_057382275.1 of Copadichromis virginalis. Classification (NCBI taxonomy): domain Eukaryota; kingdom Metazoa; phylum Chordata; class Actinopteri; order Cichliformes; family Cichlidae; genus Copadichromis; species Copadichromis virginalis. The sequence goes on along the minus strand of NC_140632.1, from coordinate 3,408,383 downwards.
AAATAAATAAATTAGGACAATTTTGATAACCTTAGATGGAAAAATACAAAAATGACTTACCAATTAATGTTCTGGCATGCAGCTAATTGTTGTTCATATTGTCGGAGCAATTCATATCTTGTTTAGCCAAAGCCTGCACTCAGAAACATATAAACACTAAACTCTTATATTTGTGCTCGGTGCTTTTTATTTCCTACCAGTGGTGTTACTGATGTTGTGGGGACTATACTTGAGATGCATTTTCATTTTGATACTTTGTAATTTCTAAAATTTAAAAGAAGCCGTTTCAGTTACAGTTGTACAAAATGTGGTCAGCTGAGCTGTACTTCTGACTGTGACACCAAAAATCCTCCACAGCCCAGCGCTGTTCAGGTACACTGTGGGTCACACAGATGATGTTCCCCTCTCTGCAGGTCGTCTGACTCACGAATGCATTTCATAGTTTTTTTCATCATGTCATGATAGTAATGCCCACCTGGAGGGTAAAATAAAAACTTCTTCCTCTTTGTTAGTTTTACCATATTTGTTCAGTTAAAATGGTAAATGGTCTGTATTTGTATAGAGCTTTTCTAGTCCCTAAGGACCCCAAAGCGCTTTACACAACCAGTGATCCACACACACATTCACACACTGGTGATGGCAGCTACATGTAGCCACAGCCACCCTGGGGCGCACTGACAGAGGCGAGGCTGCCGGACACTGGCGCCACCGGGCCCTCTGACCACCACCATTAGGCAACGGGTGAAGTGTCTTGCCCAAGGACACAACGACCGAGACTGTCCAAGCCGGGGCTCGAACCAGCAACCTTCCGATTACAAGGCGAACTCTTGAGCCACGATCGCAGGATGGTTGTTCAGCTGAACAAGTTGGCTGTGTGACAGATTTGCTTGCTTTTTATGTTTGCTATCAGGCTGCTGTCTGTTTTATTGATGATCAAATTAATCTACTTTTAATTTGATTGATTTGTATGAACACAGCGTAAAAGTCAATGTGGCTGAGCTTCCAGCAAATCTCTCTCAAAGTGGCAACTTGTGACTAAACAGATCAACGAGTTCCTCCTTCTTCCTCGGGTTGTCATTGGTGGGTCATTTAAAGTTTAGGAATATTTTACCAGACGTTAGAAACAAAATGCTTCGGTTAGATTTATGGGACAAGATTTTGTTAATCTAATCAAGATATTACTGTATTTGACACTGACTACAGGAACTCCTTATAGATCTGTGGGAGGAAACCTTACATTAATGTTTGCTAATCATCTCTAACCTTTGCTTACAAAATGAAGGATATCCTGCTATTTACCTCTCAAATCTCAGTGTTATAGCTCTTTTTAATGTTCACCAAACAAATACCAATGACCTGTTTCTGCAGATCCCTATTGACACACACTTAAAGTTCATCTACAAAGAAAAAACAAAAGTAAACATGCCAAACTTCTTCACACCTTTAATTTAGCATTTTTTCAGTCACATCCAGGATATTTTCCAAGTTTTGTTGATTTTATTTTAACTGATTGATTTAATGCCAAGCAAGAAGTAAAGAATTAATTGCAGCTTTACAAGGTGTGTTCTTTGATAAACAAGTCAAACTATGTAAATGAGCAATAATGAAATATCATCTTGACTTCCTGGATCTAAGATACCTCTCCTGTGAGGCCTCTACTTTCATCACATTTCATTTTACTGATGTGTGCTTGCTTATAAGGTAATTACCTTATTGGGGGAGGGGGGGGGGATAAACTATCTTTAGTCTAGTTTGTTTACATGTCACTTCTGTTTTCAGGCTAATGTTGCTAACATAGCTTCTATGATGTAATCGTAAAAACTGACAGTTTTCCATCAATCAAACTGATATCAAATCAGTGTATTGACCCTTTCACATTAAAATACATATATATCACTGTCTAAAATTTTACATCCTTTTATCATCACATTGTCTACAAGAGAACCGAAATACTGCAATAAGTTAGTGTATGTGGACCCAAAATGTGCACTTTGCTCACATATATATTTTATTCTGTGGGGTGTGTTCTAACAGTGTTTGGCCTTCAGGTCGCCGCGTAAGTCACATGACAGAAAACTGTGAATAACCTGATCCCTCACTGGCTTTCTGCCATTAGTTGTGTCAGCACGAGTCTTCTCATCGCACCAGTGCTGGGTATTAAAACCTTTTTTGTGCTTTGCTAATTTTAGAAGGGATGCAATTAAAATGATGATACCGCTTAAAAATCTACAGTGAACATGGACAACGCATGTTGCTGGCAGTCACCACATATGTTTTTGACATTCATAGTAAAACAGAAAGAAAGCAACATACTGGTAAAATATAATTAACTTTATTACTTTAAAGATTAAGATTATAAAACAATCATGAATTAAAATGTTATGAGTGCGTTTATGGGATGAAAAGAAAAGAAAAATCATACTGAACTCCATCAACAACAGCCGCTACACAAGTGGAAAGGTCACTGCGGTCCATGTTTTGAACCCAGTGGGAAATTATTGGCACGTTTCCGCTGTACCTTTCTGTGTATGTGTTTGAGCTCCCATGCATGGACCATGTACTGCTCTGGGTGTTATCTGATGAACAGCTGATGGTGCTTAGAGCAGAGTTTCCCCCCATGAGAGCTTTTCCTGCACACTGTAAATCTCACTAATAAGGCTCGGGCGCCGGGCGAGCCCCCCTCCATTTTAACTTTGGGTGATAAATAACGGCGGCCTCACCGAACAGACAGCAGCCGGACAGAGCCAGCTACAGTGAGCAATCCCCAAAGTTGGGGCTAATAGCTGTGGATATCAAGGACTCAGGATAGACTTTGTGATATCACAGAGAGGAAAGCCACGAAGAAGATAAACGAGTGTATCCGTCTCCCTGATTGTGTGCAATTAAAAGGTCAGCAACAGGATAAATGTTGGAAAAAGTAGAGCGGCTGCTTGTCTGCCTCCGCCAAAGATTTGCGTTGTGTTGTAATGAAAATCTGGTTCTTCTCTGTGTTTCTAAGGTAACAACTGATTGCACATGGAGACAGCCGTCTGACACGATGTTCTCACCCCCACAAGCTCATTAATTACACTCATAAACACACACACACACACGGACACACACTTATCACTTATCTCCTCTGTGTATGAAGGTTGAAGTTATTCACACAGTTTTTGCAGGACTGGGGAGGAGAGACGGGCGATAGGGAGGTGCAGGGGAAGAGATAGAAGGAGAGAGGTTAGGGAAGGGAGGGAGCGGTGAGAAGAGGAGGAGGAGTGGAGTTTGTGAGAGGGAACTGTTGAGTTGCTGTTATAAATGACTCAGGGTTTAGAGGAAGTGGCAGCGACCATTATAACCTATGATCCCAGCTTGCTGAATCCACTGATATGTATCAGTTTGATCATTAATACAATCATCAATTAAGCGAAGACACATTTAACACACGACTGAGGCACATTTTTACAGGTTTGCTAACTGGTTAGCCCTGCATGCAACATTGAAATTGCATGCGTGACGTGGCTGTGGGGGGTACAGATTTAGGTCGGGTGATGATTAGGTCTGTACTCACACAGGGAGTTGCATAGAGGAAGGGGAGATCATGGTCCATCTCCAGTTTCCTGGTCTACTCAGTAAACACGCAGAGCTGCCGTGCCTCATAAAGAAAGCAGTGAAGGAAAAGTTTTATTAAATTACGTATGACTCCTGTGTTTTTGTTATCATGCACCATAAAGCTGAGGGTAAATGTTGAAAACGCTGCATGTTTCAAATGGACGATGTGAACAGAGCGCCGAACGCAACCGAACCTTGCTCGTATTATTTGAAAACTGAAACACGTCAGTCTGGGAATCATCTGAGGAAACGCTGTGTTTGTTGTGAAAGATCATCTTTTTTCTTGCAGTAGGTTTTTTAAGCACTAATGGGGACTTGCTTTGATGAGTCAGTCAAATCTAATCTCACTTCCTGTGAACGGCATCAGCAAATCGTTCGTTTAAACCTAATTTCACCTCATGCAAGTGTCCGCATCACTTTCACTAAAATACAGTTTAGTGCTCGGACTTGAGTTCTCTTTAAAGTCTGTGAAAAGAAAGATTTCAAAACTTTTAAAGGACGAATAACGGCCCTTCTTTTGCTTCCTTACACGCAAAAACACACACACACACACACACACACATAATGATGTATGTGTGAATAATAAGGTGTTAATTCTGGAGGTGTTGCCAGCATGCTGTCACCCTCACAACACACTCACGTAGAGCCCTTGTTAGTCCCCTCCACTCATTTCCTCTCTTTCCCCCCTTGAAGTCTTTAAAATATGTAAGTGATTTGGCCTTTCCTGCCCCACACTCTGATGGTTTTATACAAAGCTGTCGCAGCCTGGCCGTTAGCTTTCTCACACACAACGTTCCCTGACTCTGTGATTTTTGCTGCTGCACAGTGTTGTGTTGCCTGTGTTAGTGTAATTATATCAATAATCCCGACTGTATGGTGTCACCTCTACGCCTCACTGGCTGCTGCTGAAACACACCCATGGCATCTGCCCCAACTTGCGATTACCTGTAGCGGTTTCTTGGGTTTTTTTTTTTGCCCTAATGTGCTTTGTGGTTACGGGGTGTTAATTTCCTTTTGTGTCAATGTGCATTTCCTGCTCTTTCAGATACAGATGTGTAGGATTTGGGGTTTTCTCCTTTCAACACCTTCTTTCTCTCGCTGATGGCAACAGATAACAATTCTCCCTGGCTTCCCCCCCTTTCTTTCATCCTCCTCCTCCCTTCGTTCCCAGTCTTTGCGATATGTCCATGTTTACGTTCAGATAACTTTATTTTGACTCCTTATATGCTCTTGTGCCAGTGGTGCTGGAGTGTGTGTGTAGGGGAAGTTGCTGACAGACATAAACAACAGGGCAACAGAAGCACAAAGAGGGCTGATCCGGGGGGTAAGAGGTACTTGAAGATTTGAGTGTGTGTGTGTGTGCGTGGTTGTTTATAGTGGTAATAGGCTGCTCAGTCTAGACCCCTTTTGATCCTTCCACGGCATCTTGGTTAGCACCTCTGTATGGTAGGAACTCTCTGAACTTGATAATGAGACACCTCAGAGCTTCGGTCAGAGTGGGTTTTTTAGCCGGAGCTGTTGCACAGACACAAATAGAAATGGGCACACATGCTTGTATTTCAGGCATCTTGTTTATGTCTATGATCATCTTTTAGAAGTTTGTTTTCAGGGAAAATTGTTTTACAGGAAACGCTTATAGCAACATCTATGCTGCCCCCACATCATCTGCTACATGTGTGCGCCTTTTCTGGGTGGGTGCGGATGCGCTCCACATCAATGCACATTTATGTACAGACTTGGCAAGGAAACCTTCGCATTTTATTAGTTTCTGTCTTTGCATCTGTTAGATGTTTGCCGTGTTATATTTAGCATTTACATCCCCGTGTCTGAAATTACCCCCGCCATGTTTGGAGCTAATTCTGGGAAATATATGCTAAAATAAGGTCCACATAAAACACATTCTCTGGTTTCCGTTCGCCTGGCTGTCTCTGATCACTCTGTTGTAACCTGCTAATCAAAAGCAGCGTGGCAGAGTGCTGGTCACAGCCCCACTATGTTTAGTGTTTACAAGGCTTAAACACGGCCCCATTTAGACTCATATAGGCAGAGAAACAACAGATGCAAGCGCACATACACACACGCGGATGTACATGCTTTTTTGGAGGCATGCTATATGTATCCATCCATGCAGCCCGCAGCCAACACACACTCTGTTGTTCTAATTGGATTTGAGGTGAGACGGTACATGTACAGAGACGACAACGTGAGGAGGTTGATGCAGACATTTTGCGTCCAGCTACTAATTTTATATTTTTGACCGTGTAACTCAAAAACCATCACTCTCTGCAGATCTGGATAACGTGCGCCGATGCAATCAAAAGAGCATAACTGGATTTGTTCCTCTCCACACTTTTCATTCTAAGAAACAGTAAAAAAATAAATAAAGGTTCAAAAATAAGTGAAGAAACAGAAATCTAGGGTTTTATAGCAGCAATCTGAACTTGCTCATTGGTAACATTTATATTAATCACAAATCCAATTTTTAGAAGAGATATTTTTAGTTTTGATCTTTTTTTTAACTCTGTAATTTTTTTTATGTTTTATAAAAGTTCAATATTACTGAGCTAAATGAGCAGACTGTTCTACTTATGCATGTAGGAATCTTTGAGCACAAATACAAGCTTGCGGCATATTAGTCTGAAAAAATGAGAGGCCTGGTGCCTGCGCCGTTGTTTTTACCGGCTGAAAAAAGTTACCTTAGACTTGTTAGCCTCAAACTTTCACAAATGTCTGCACGCTCTCCCGTGCTCTCTTCCGTTGGCCCCCGTGTCGTTACAGGGCATGGCGCCTATAGCAGTCAAGAGAGTCATAGCTGTGCTCCTAAATTAAATCTGAGTCTCAAAGGGGAGAACCGTCCTGGCCACATGCGCACACACCATTGCCTTGTGGTGTCTGTGTGTGCCTCTCCTATTTATGTTGGTGAAAGTCCTCTGGATTTATCTGTTAGCGCTCAGAGGCCAGTGTGTGTGGGATCCAAACACAGTGGAATTATGGGTGATGAAGTCAAAGGTCAAGGCTCGCGGCTCAATGCAGTGTGTGTTGCATGTAAGTGTCTATGTGTATTGGAGCCGTGATGAAACTCGTCAGGGAGGACGCTCTGCACGGATCATCAGCCGCCTGATGGAAGGTGTTCATGAGGAATTTAGATTAGCACTGAGAGAAAGCAAATGAGAGGAAGAGGGAGACTGCTGGGTGGTGTTGGTGGTGTTGGGGGGTTACCCTTTTTCTGAAGCAGATCAGATCATCTAAAGTTTTAACTACAGTTAAGTTAGCTCCCTTTATATTAGGTTTACATCTCAATTATGCTTTTCCATGACTTTTGCATTTATTCTTTACATGTAAGCCGCAGGGTTTAATTGCACCGGGTCACTAAAAATAAAACTAAAGGAAAAAATCTGGAAATCTTTATCTTCTTCCAAAACGTAGATATTAGCTCTCAGCCATATCACTGTGTAGCCACATGTCCATATCTCAGAGGACTGGCATGGCATGTGTTTACATTGTACAGTCAGCTATAAACCTTACATGACATTAACTCAGTTCAGCAGCCCTTCTCTTGGCATATTTATTATTTTAAAGCCCCAATGATGTTGTCATACTAGACCATCACAATTCAACACACAAACGCTGAAAAGTAAGAAAAGGTGAACTGTTAGGGTTCATTAAAAGTCCAACAAGAATCCACACACAGAGGTATTTTTGTTAGATGTTAAACATATATTGATGACAAGTGAATCCATGTATGAAAAGATGGAGGGAGAGTGAGAGAGACCATATTTCTTTGGGTGAACAGATTTTATGGCATATTGCCGGAACCATCATAACCTCTGCCCACACTCTGTTTTATTTCAATTACTCACACAAGGTTTTGTATTTGTGCATATAGGTGAGTGTGTGTGTGTGTGTGTGTGTGTGTGTGTGTGTGTGTGTGTGTGTGTGTGTGTGTGTGTGTGTGTGTGGACTCGGATGGAGTGTGAATGCTGTTTATTTGGTCGTGGGTCTAAACCGGATGGAGAGGTGTGGGAAACAGCAGCAGTGGGAGATGATATCATGAATATGCACGCGCATACACACTCACTGAGTACGTATACGCTTGTCTGATTGTCTGTATGGTTCTTATTGCAAGAAGGGCTCATGCTACATTGGTATCCGAACGCCGTATCCTTCCCAGCAGCATGTCCTGCAGCGTCTTGGTCGTGGGAATGAAGAGCACTAACATGAGGCGGTGACAGGAGACTCAGTAAGTCATTCCTGATGGGAGCTTTTTATTGACCTGATTCTTCATTTCCTTTGCTTTATTTTTTTGCCCTCTCTTATTGGCTTTTATTGGCCAGTAGAAAAAAAACATAAATGGATTCATTGCACACATAAAGTACATTATAATTTGAAAAGTTATGTACATTTCACAGATTTGTGTACATAACTTCAGAAAACAGCTGTAAAATACTGTATTACCAAACCAAAAACTGTGTTTTATACGGGTTAAAGCTCTGAACTTTTAGTTAACATTAAATCCAAACCTACATTTCCTTATTTCGGCCAAGCTGTAAATATAAATTTCCCAAGCCACTGCCATGATTCTTATACACAAAGATCCCAGTCTGACTGTTTCTCGCCTCACTTGCAGTCGGTCACAGCAGATGGCTTCACCTCCCTGAGCCTGGTTCTGCTGAAGGCTTCTTCTTGTTAAAAGGCAGTTTTTCCTTCCCACTGTTGCTACATGGAGGTTTTTTCTGTATCTGACAACCTTTCAATATAAAAACACCTGGAGGTGAGTGTTGTTTAAATAGTGCTATATAAATAAACTGTTGAACCAGAGGATTAGCCTTCCATTAGCATTGTATCAGGAGGCTTCTTCCTGTTAAAAGGGAGTTCTTCCTTCCCACTGTCTCCAAAGTGCTTGCTCACAGGGGGTCATATGATTCTCTGTATGTACTATTGTAGGGTTTGCCTTACAATCTAAAACACTTTGAGGCAACTGTTGTTGTGATCTGGGTTGATTTGAATGGAATGAAAGCAGGTTTGGGGCACCTGTGCGTCGACTAAACTTTATATAGTGTTTATGATGATAGCAAATATTTTAATTCTGGCAATTTTTTAGTGTCACAATGTAATTTAAAAAAAAAGGTGTTAACCTGACCTGAGAGTAACCTCTGCTTCCCAGATATTACCCGCACACATACTCATGACACACAGAACCACAACTGTAAACAAACAATATGCACAAACACAGGCAGCGTACGTGTCTAAACAAAACAGCCAGAAACCAACAGTGACCACCACACAGCAACAGGTTACAGATGAAACAGATGGAGCTTCTTCTCTCAGCCAGTTTCATCTACTCTCCTGCCTCCGTAAAGATGCCACCTCGGATAGTCTCGCCTCGCTGCAGGTGTAAGTGTAAGCTTGGGTGTGAGTGAAGAGAATCCAGAGACGCGGAGAGTTAAAGAGATGAAGGCAGAGAAAGAGAGACAGATGAGCGAGCAGATTAGGCTCGTCCTTGGCGCCTGTCTGTGGTTCTAGTGAACTGATGTGTCACCCGGATCCTGAGGGTGTTGACACCAGAGCCGGGAAAAAAAGGTTGTTGATGCTACTTGGAGTCATTTTGCTCTTTTTAAGATCTGGGCTGATTGTCTATGTTTTGTCCTCATGCGAGTGGATTCAGGAAGGAAACAAAAGCACTCTAGTCTTCACGTATTTAAGTAGGATTTCAAACTTTGGATGTGGGTGGCGGACGCTGCTTATAGAGTTAAAAATGATTGAAAATATTAGTCTTTCTTTCTGATTGGGGAAAAAAACAAAACTACAAGTCTATCTTCTTACTTCCAAGCCTCTCGCCTCGTCATGCCTGTGTGCAAATGTGAACAGGAATTCACAAGTGTGAGGGGTGTACATATATTTGTGTCTGCTCGAGAGTGCGTGTGTGTGTGCATTCCTAGGTGACGCACACATGGTTTTCACATATCTGTTTTACAGCATTTTGCTGTGTAACCCTGACCACTGTCTAACCATCTGTCCTGCTCTCTGGATGCCTGTAATAACCAGTTACCCCTCTCTGTCCTTGCTGCCCTCCCCCCAATCTGGGACACTCTCCTGTCATCACACTCCATCCCCACCCCACCTGAAAGAAAGTCAATGAAAAGCAACAATTTTAATATGTTTTAATGTGATTTTCTCTTTTGATAAAGTGTGAAACGCTATGGCGTTTTAGCACAGGCGTCACAGACGTCATAGAAGTGGCAGTTTGATACCAGACACTTGCTCACACATTTAATATGCACAGTTTCTCATTCACAGGTGCGCAAAGTGAAGCATTCACAGGTGGTTTATTTCATTTCCTTCACACCTTCACACCTGCGTGGCTGATATTGGCCTCAATAGATGGGTTATGCTAACACGCATACAATTGACACACATGTGCTTTCTATAGGGAAATAGAAACAAAGGAATGCATTCACAACCACTCAGTTATCAAAATGATACAGCTGGGAAAAGTTGCGGCTGTGGGGAGGTACCCATAAGTCTCTGTGAAAAGATAAAAGGGCACACACACACACACACACACACACACACACACACACACACACACACACACACACACACACACACACACACACACACACACACACACACACACGTACAGTGAAGCTGACATACAATGGACAAAGGTAGTTCCTGTGTATTGTATCTGCCCTTGTAAAAGCAGTTTCCAATCAAGCACAATATCTTTCAAATGTGTATCTACATCTATATATCTATATATATATCTATATATATATAGATATATATATATATAGATATATATATATATCTATATATATATCTATATATATATATCTATATATATATAGATATATATATGTGTGTGTGTGTGTGTGTGTGTGTGTGTGTGTGTGTGTGTGTGCTGGAAGAGAAAGTAGGAACTCAAAGCTGTGGCTTCTTTTTTCTGCCTTAGTACTGCAACGCGAAGGGAAGCTAGCAACACAATATTTCCTCTATGATAAAGTACCCATGTTAAAGGCTTACACTGTTTACATGGACTCATATTTCACCTTACTTTGTGTTTCCTTCTCTCCCATCACAGTGGAACTGACACACAGAGAGTAGACAGGCTAGGCGACGATAGCATTTCTCAATTTGAAAACAACCCATTTTTGTAAAGCTTGATTTATAATATTGTGTTCAGTCTACACAGTAGCTACAGCTCAGCTCTATGCTCCATGTCTACATCATGCATCTTCCCAGAAATGGTACTATTGTAATAATATCTGTGGGCACAATGTAGAACTTGCACCATATAAACACAATAGTCCAATGAGGCTGTTAGCAAGCTGGTGAGGAGTGAGGCAGGAGGAGTTAGTTGCATATTTCATAATTTATAGAACTATCTGTAACTAATGTAGCCAAATTGTAGAGCTACATAAATGTATGAAGGAATTAAAGGAATGATCTATGTGAGAGACTTTTGATGAAAGGTAAAAGATTTTTGTTCTGCTAACCTGTTAGCTTATCAATATGCTAATAAGAAAAGTGGAAGAAGAGGGATGAATCTGTCAGCTTCCATCTGAAATACAGAAATTTTTTTGTCGTGTTCAAAAACCTCAACAAATGCAATGCTGTCTCAGTTTTGTTGGGCATCGACACTTTTAAGGCTACCACCGTCTTTTGTTGAATACAGTTGATTACGGTTATAATCTGTTAAAGTTAGTGGAAAAGATGCTTTCTCACACGAGTGTCTGTGCCTGTTCTGAAAATGCTTCACACCAAAAACCCAGAAGTACTTTAGAGGCTGAATAAATCTTAAATACGTACACGTGCATTTGCTGATATTTAAATGCTAAGGAGGTGCAAACAGAACAGCGTGCATGCCAAATGAATTTGCACGAGCTAAAAAATATCTAATACCATCTAACAAAATGCCAGCCTATCAGCTTCTAACAATGACAAGCTTGGAGATATGCTGTGGTAACCTAAATAGTGCGCCCCTGGCTGTGCAACTGTTTTGTAGCTTGGTGTCAAATTGCATCGTGTAAGCCTAACCCAAGATACTTTACATACTGTACTTTATGTGTGTGTGTGTGTGTGTGAAGTGAGAACAACTAACAAGGACATTTACCAAATAATGAGGACATCGGAAAGGTGTTAGCAGGTTCTTTCAGTTGAAAGACAACATTTAAATTGTGTGCCAGTAAACACCGACTGCCAAATGTTATGGCTTCAAAAGCTGGTTGTTTGAGCGGCCTCATTCTGTGATGTCTCATTGTTTTAAATGAGAATAACTACTGTGTGTTTTTTTTCTCCACAAATGTATAGATTCATGCTTCTCTGAGGCCATCCTCTTTTCCTTCTTACTGCCAGCTCCGCATTCAATATCCTGCATCTAATATATCCGCTATGCCAGAGCATCTATGCTTTTTTAAATGCATAGTCTCTATTTATTCACAGAATTATTAAACAAAAATATTAAACAAATGTTCCAGCTTCTAATCTAGATGAATCCACCTATTTGTGCGAAAAAATAATAAATATCCTACATATTTGTAGATATATAATAAAAAGTGATCAGTAATCTTTTTTTCTTAACCTGTGTAAGTGTGCATGTGCACGTGTGTTATGTTAACAGGCTCATTTCCGCAGATTTCGCCCATGAATGTTTTTGTCGGTTTTAAACTGGAAATCCAACCTCTGCTTCCTTTCTGCAAACCCCACAGTCAAAATATACTTGTTTAGGTTTCAGAGGGATTACACAGGGGCTAGCTAAGGCTATAGAGTGTTAGTAGATGGCTCGAGGAGGCTGGGGCGTCTGGAAAACTTTGTGTAAGCGGTAAGCAAGGCAGATCTTAGGTTGAAAGTGAGGTTGTTTTGGCTGTGGGGATTTATTTTGCAGGTTTGGGACTGTTTAGCGCAGAAAATATTCAAGAAGATGAATGAAAATTGTCCCTCACAGAACCTAAACCAGATGGAAAAAAGAAGAAGGAAAGGATGCATTTAGCAGCGGCAGGGTGTTGTCGAATGGAGAGTAGTGTACACTTCCAGGGATCATCAGAGACTAATCCCTCTCTAGGGTCGTCTGCTGGGGTCATGCCTAAAAAGGGAGAGGTCACAGCAACATCCGGCTCAATGCATTAATGAGGGGTTTATACTGTAGACCAGTGGGTGTGGGTATCTTTTCAGTGTTTTTCAATGGTTCTCTTTAATTACCAGCCTTGGCACCATGACTGGTTTGGTTTCCACTCAATCATGCAGTCATGGAACTTTGCAGGCATATGAGTTTGAAGCCTGGAGTAGTCCTGCCCATGAGCAAAGGGTAGGGTTTTGAGTAAAGGCTGGTAAAGGAACAATGAGCCCCCGACTTGCATCCACATCCCACGTTGTCTTTAACTTGTAACTCCTCGTATGAAGCCCTGTATCTGGTGTGAAGTAAAGGTGGGTGTGGTCACAGGTCAAGTGTTCACACTGTAGTGCACAAAGCAGCTGTAGGTGTGTGGAGTCAGGCCTCAGTGTGTGGTGTTTATTTGCTCGGGTCAAACGGCAGCAGATGGAAGCGTATTGATGACTTGCCCTCTGATCAGTATTATTGATCAGTGGTTACAGTGAAAAGGCTTTACTGTATTCAGTCCAGCATGCACACAAACACACTGAAGGAGATACTGTAGCCCGCTTGGGACAAACTGCTCTACGTGCTTACACCAGAGTGTGTGACTGCGGAGCAAGGACAGAGATTAACATGAAACACACACACACACACACACACACACACACACACACACACACACACACACACACACACACACCAGCACAAACATTCCCAGTGAAACACAAAGAATTACAGATAAAACCCAGACAGAACATGTTATACAGTCACATTTAATTTTCAGCTGTTGTGTGTTGCACAATGTTGCTTTGTAGAAGTACATAAAACGCTTAAGAGTGAGAAAATACCTAATTGTTTTTTATTGACTTTCCTGCAGGCCCAAGACAGACAGTCAGATCCCTTCATATGTCGAACAGTCCGCCCATCTGGTTAAACCTCGCTGCTGCTTGTGATTAGCGATGCACTTTTATACAGCTGAAGTCATGATTAGATCATTTTGTTTTACAAATGTAGCATTTCAGACCCTTTGATTGCGCAGCTGGTAGAGCGAAGGACTGTAGCGCCATCATAGACGACATCCTTAGGTCACTAGTTCAGTTTCATTCATTTACAGAGACTTTATCCTATGTTGACAGGCTTACAGTTGTCTGCATCAGGCCAACACGTTGCATGTAGCTGTCAGCCGTGTGTGGGAGGATGAGATCTTTTAGATGGTTTGGACTTAAAACTTAACAGAAATCAAGCTTCATATTAAATTAAATGATATGAGATTTTTAAAGTAATGCCACGCTGCTCACCCGCACATGTATCATTGTAGGGTCTTTACCTTACAATAATACAAAAAGTGCAGATGCTGCAGGGATTTGACGATGTATAAATAAAATTGATTTGAATTTAATGAAAAACAGCTTTCATCATCTAGTTTTGTGAATATATAAAACTGGAAATTGTTTAGATGAAGCCATGAATGGTTTTCTTAAAACATAACTGTCTGATAAAACTTGAAAAATTGAAAAGAGGATTGATCGGCTGTTGGGCCGCACACAGTAGCATCATAGTTTTTATATTCCATATCCAGTCATCACACAATATTTTAAAGAAAGACATTGTGTTGGCGTTAAATTTGCAAATGATGTTAATGTAAAAATAGGCCCCAAACTACATCGTGAAGCCACGTTTCATTTATTGCCTCATGAGTGAAGATTTTTACAGATCGCTTTTAATATTTGAAGAATATTGTTGTCATTGGGGGTTGTTGTGTTATGGTTGGATTAGGGTGATTTATTTTAGGATGTATGGCTAACATTAAATGTGTGTAATGACAACCCCCAAAATGCAGTTTTATTAACAAAGAAAATGTTCTATAACTCCAAAGGATGTGTAAGCAAACCTTCAGCATACTGATGGACTAAAACTAGAAAGCTAATTTATACAAAAATTCAGTCATTTTTTTAATTAAAAAAAAATTAAATGTTAATTTTTGATACCATCATGAAACTTCACCATTAACGACTTAAAGTGGGACTTTTTTTGAACATGCCTTGTACTATTTTAAATATTTTCTATATTTAAATAATGTAACATTTTTCTGATAGACAAAATAAGAAAGAAAATTAACACTTAAATGTTTATTTTGGACATTTTCTTTCCTTGGGTCTGAAAGAAGACGTGACTGAAGCAAAATAACCCAAAATGTTGTCCCAGTATATAAAAAAGCTTCCTGTGGCACATAAATGTCACATTATACAATTCTTTTCATTCCCCATAATGTTAAGCATTTCTTTTTTTTGTACTTACCTTCTAGATCCTGTGTTGTTTACCCATAAAGCAGAAGTTCTGTTGACATTTCAATAATTTAGAATAAAAGTATACAGGTTTGTATTCTTATTTAACTCAGTACTAACAAAATTGCTTCATAATAATTGTTAAATAAAGGTTGGGAGTTTTTATTGGTTGCGGTGAGGCCTGCCTGTGGTTGGCTGAGAGCCAGGCTGATCGACAGCTCTACCTGGGTGGCAGGAGGCAGTGACAGCTCTGTCGCTGTGGAAACAAACACAGCAAACCTACCGGCCAATCAGAGTCGACCGTGAACCCCGGGGATTCGTCTAACACATGCCGAAGATTTCCTCAAGACTAAAACACACATAAACACACACATATTCTTCTATGTGCCGCGCTGCTGCGTCGGATATATGAGCGTATATGTGCTAAAGTTGAGTTGATGTGTTCTTTCTCCCCGTGTGGTGTGGTCTTCTTTCGACACCGTCTCTGGGTCGTTGACGTAGCTGTCATGGGAGAGTGCTCTCTGGACCCACATGCGCTCCCGTACACATGCACACACATCAGGGGACAGGGGTCAGCTTGTATTAAAAGACCAAATAAACGAAGTGTTCGCGCCGCCAACCCACCGCAGACGAGCACAAAGAACTCGAGAAAGTGACAGCAGGAAATAGGTGGATGTTAGATGTTGGAGGGGAGCAGCTGAGGGAGATCTTTCATGTCTTGGGGCAGCAGTTTGGATCGCTTTGGGGGTGTTTCTCACCTGGACGGTGCAAAGTCATCTACACGTGCACTGTTTAGTGCCATTTCAACATGATTCTGTAGTTTACCTGAACTTTGGCCTTGCTGTAAAAGACAGTAAGTCACTTTTAATCAGTGTCCTCAAAGCACACTGAAGAAACAGATGTACCGGAGCATCTAAGCCTGTCATTAGGGGGGCTGTCGTGTCTGTCAGCTGCAGAACTGTGCGGCTATCTGCTCAGCTGTCCTGCTTGTCTGATTACTTACTGTAAAAGGCCGGTGTGTGTTTCAGAGATTCGATGTCTGTGTGCACACTTCGTCTATGTAACAACCTGACATTTTTGTGTCTTTAGTGGATCTAGGGGAGACCATGTCTCTTTTTTGCTTTCCTCGTCAACCGTCTTGCTCTCTCTGTCTCGTTCTGTCCCTCCTGCTCCTTGTTTTCCGCCTATTTATCTATTTCTCTGTCATTTTGTTTTGCTTTATCACATTTCCTTTCAACCCCTCATATTCCTTCTTTGTTTATTTCTTTCTTTCTCAGTTTTTCTCTCTGTTTATGTCTCCTTCTCTCCTGTCTGTCCTATTTTTCCCTCCCCGGCTCTTTTTCTCACTCTCAAGCCGCCATAAATCGCTCTCTTGTTGGCTGTTGAAGTGTGAGGAATGGCAGATCTGATGGTTTCTCACAGCTGTTACAGGCGTTCCCAGGTTTACCTCACTGCACTGCCCTCTGTGGTCCTGGCTTTCAGACCTGAAGGCAAAATATACAAGACATGAATAGGGTTTTAAATATTTGAACTGCTTTGATGTGAGCTTGACTTATCTTGCCAAGTAGTCCAGAGAGTTAACACATCTCATCCAACAATAAGACAAATCAGGCACTATTTTTTAAACTTGTGCCAAACAATGGCTTTATTTGGGTCTATTGGGTTTGTGGATTGCAAAAATATGTGTAAACTAGTTAAATATAAAACTGTTAAGCTAAACTTAAAATGTGTCCAAAAGTAATAAAATGTATTTACTGGCTCATCTAAAGCTCAGTAACTACATAAACTGTATAAAAGAGGAAACTAGAGACACCATGATGTCGCCCATTGGTATGTGGACTACTGTTTTACACCCTGGAGTTTAACATTTATCAAACTGAGACACTGGACTGTAAAGACGGTCTAAACCTAGCAACTCAGACTAAAAACTCATCAGGAAAATGTCATAAATCAGAGGAGCAGTGAAGTCATTTTCTTATAAACTTATATATGATCAAATTTCTTTTTAGAATCACATTTGTGAATCAGGTTTAAGGCATTCTGTTACATATAGGGCCAGATTTACGAACGGTAACTGGGTTTGGGGTAATAAAAGTGCTGGTAATAATTACAGTGAGACAGTGACAGTTTTGCATGTAGGAGGTGAGACGCCAAGATTTTTCTAGTTCTTTTCTGAAGGTGCAAACTATAGGGAGGAGAATATTTAAATCGGGCATGAAGGCTGATTTATTAATGTTTTTGACACCCATTTTATGGCTAATTGCCACATTTAGGCCATGTCCACACTGATCTTTTTCTCTCCGTCCACACTGAGACGGCGTTTATGGTCAAGGAAAACAGAGCTTTTTGAAAACGTTCTCCAAAGCGGATACATTTGAAAACGTCGTTTTTGCGTCACAGTGTAGACTTTCGGAAGCAATGACACATTTTAGTCATGTGACCAATTAATTAGGGCATTATACAGCAGTTGTTTTGTTTGCTCTTAATTTGACAGCCCTATTAAAGATTAATATCAGTCTGTACTTTTGTGTTAATTGCAGCAACAACTCCACCTCATTGTCAGTCCATTTAAAAACTCACCATTTTGCTGTGACGTACCCATATCTGTTTTCAGGTGATTATTAAAGGAAAAGCAAAATTCTCTTCAACTAGGGGCACGTTATGAACTGTAAATTATGCCTTTCTGAATCTGTCTTGAAACTAGCAGTGATCGCTCCGTTGTTGCATGAAGATGCAGTGTACTGTGTCAGCACAGGCTCGCAGCACATTGCCAAATATCCTCTTGCCATTCCCCACCCCTCAGCAGTGCTCCTGCCCCCACTGACACACACACACACACACACACACACACACACACCGCCCCATTCCAGGACCAGGACTCAGAGCACAGTGTGATCTGATGCCCAGCATGTGACCTCTCCAACTATGCTGGCAAAGCAGCATGTGTTAGTCCACCTTTACATGAAAATTGATTACCAAAATAAGAAATATGAACAAGAAATATAAACAGAAAGTATCAGTGTGTTGTAATGCAACTGAAACCTTGACTCTTCAGCACTTTGTGTGTGTCTGCAGTGGCAGGAGCACGAGAGACACGGATGGAAGACACCAGATCAGATCATTATTATCACCAACAGGAATAAACAAGTTGTGACCTCTCTATTTCTCACCCCATCCCTCTTACTTACTCCCTCCCTCCTCAGTTTCACTCCCTCAGTGCTCTTTCGCCCTGCCACCTCCATCTCCCCTGTCATCTCTTCGCATGGCTCCCTCCCCGTGTTCCTCCTTCTCTCCTTGCCCCCATTGAGAGAATAGTGATCATGTCTGGCGTTTCATCGGCTCTTTGCACTTCTCTCCTCTATTAAGATTGATGGACTGCTTGGCTATAAATGAGCATGCTAAGACTTGGACAGGGCCACGGTCAGGCAAGGGCTACATCTACAAACCCGCACACACACCCACACTCAGACTCTCACATGCACCCTCTTTATTAGCAGCAGAATGTCTGAGCTGGGGCCCAGGAAGGACGTGACAGTATGCAAACATAGACAACACACACACACACACACACACACACACACACACACACACACACACATATATGTCTATCACCTCCAAAGATATCTGCTGTAAACTGGTGGTCCTGAAGTCCAATACTTTATAATCAAATTAAAAACAGTATTTCAGTATAATGTCTAGAATGCCAAAAGGGGAAGATTAGGCATGAAAGGCTTTTTTTTCTTATCATTATCATCATTTGTTATCTGTGGTGTGCAGAAATGCTTTGTTTCATTGCTCGCCCTGCTTTGTCACCGTTAAAGCCGTATCTCGACAAGCTGTAGCCAACTGATTTTCTCAAACTGACTGATGCTGCACAAGTGCACGAGTCAAAAGTATTTTCAGACAGACATTCCTCCTTTGCTTTCAGAAATGATTTAATTCTTTATGGCACAGATTCAACAAGGTGATGGAAACTTTCCTCCGAGATTTTGGTCCACATTTACATCATGGTGTCACACAGTTGGACCAGATTTGTTGGCTGCACATCCATGATACCAATCTCACATTCCACCACATCCCAGAGGTGCTCTGTTGGATTGAGATCTGGTGACTGTGGAGGCCACTTGAGTACAGTGAACTCCTTGTCAGGTTCAAGAAACAAGTTTGAGATGGTGTGTTCTACTCCAGAAGATGGGTACACTGTTTTCATAAAGGGATGGAAATTACCAGCAACAATATTCTGGTAAGCTGTGGGTTTAAATTATGCTTACTTGGTATTAAGGGAACTAAAGCGTGCCAAGAAAATATCCCCCACGTGATTTACAGCTCCACCAGCACCCTGAGCTGTTGATTTAAGGCAGGATAGATCTATGCTGTGATGTTGTTCTGACCCTCCCATCTGAATTGTACAGCAGAAACTGAAACTCATCTGACCCGGCAACATTTTCAATTTTTGTGTTGTCCATTTTTGGTGAGTCTGTAAATCGTAGCCTCCGTTTTATGTTGTGAATTGACATGAGTGGCACTTGGTGTGGTGTTCTGCGGCTGTAGCCCAAATTCTGCAAGGTTGGATGTGTTTTGCATTCAGAGATGCTCTTCTGCGTATGTTGGTTATGATTTTTATCAATACAATACCTTTGTTTCTTACACCGCAGATCACACATCCACAAGAAACTTCATAGCATGATTAAAGGGAAGGTTATGTTCTGGGATTTGCATCTTAGCTATTAGATTAGAAATGCCATTGTGATCTATTTTAAGGTTCAGAAGTTACAGTTCCTGTTTAATTTAAGTTCCCAAAAAGTCCTTAGCCTTTAAAACTGTCCGCTAAGGCAGCTGTGAATAACTGTCCTGCGTTCGGTTATGTGTTGGCTAGAGGACTCAGGAGGGACCGAGCTACAGATCACATGCTTAAATAACTGATAGACATTTACAAGGCATTGCAGTGACTCTCCTTTCCTTTTGGCTGGACACTCAGTCTGTCAGACCTTCTCAATGTCTCACACAAGCACGAAGCGTTACGCACTATGAAGTCTACATGTGTATTCCCATGAATGTGTTTTGCATGTTTCTATCACTGTAGAACTAGAGGGGGGAGTGAGAGTTGTTTGTGCCTTCTTTATTAACATGGAAAGATTACAGGAAAATATGGTGTCATAATTATTTCTCAACACCTCTCTCATAGATCAGAGTTCATGGGGTGTCTATAGGGGTGCACTGAGAAACTTCCCGGTGGAGCTTGCTATAAATCAGCTTAGCTTGAGCAGATTTGATGACAAAGAATTAATAGCTGTAAAGGACACCCTGAGCCCAAATGTCTAAAAGTCAACTGTCATCAAATACCCACGGGGCCATTAACAGGTCACACAGGCGTAGCTAAGCTGAGCCTGCAACATCATCAGCACAGTTACCCCCCCTCCCCTGAAGCGCCCGGAGCACAGGTGCACTTCCTGGAACAGCGGCAGCGGTGGAAGAACCTCTTTGTCCAAGTATTTGTCCTCTTCCTTCATCCTGGTGAATCTTTGGCGCTTTAATTTGAGACACCGTAGCACACGATGCATATAAGATGTGAGATCGTGAATTGTCAGCTGGCATCTTTAGCTAAAATCCAGCTCTCAAGTGTTGACAGATGTTTTAATCTCATTAGAACATTTCCTCCTGGGAAACCTATAAGGTTCCTTTTGCATTCAAGACACTCAAGGCTTTTTCTTTTTTCCTACACAAACCGCCATTTGTAATTCTAATATGCTGTTCATCAGATACAAACAGACCTCCTTTTTGCCTCGGACCGTTGCAAGCATATTTGCCAAACCTTGTTCTGTGCTCAAGGGGAACTTTGCTGTCACTGCCTAAAATGACCTCACCTGTGGACTCCACGGTTTATATGCTTGGTCACGTACAGCAGGCCGCAACTCCCCTCTGAGCACGCTCGACCACGTGGTCACGTTGTCGGCCCATATGCTAATGCGCACTTCAATCACACAGAATGCTAAAACCACATAACTGCCCTCTATGCAAATACTGACTTCTGTGTTGAATGCACCGGGCAGCCAATTCCCTGAGGGAAGCAATGAAACGAGTATAGAGGAGAAATATGGTAAACGGGTTTGCTCACTGATACCACAAACATTAAACCGTACATGGAAAACATTTTTAAGGCATTGCAGTTTTCCCTACTTAATAGAATTATTCTCGTTTTCTTAAATGCTATTGTTCATATTTAATAGAAGCCACTTACTTTATCCAACATGTTAAAAGATACATAAAATAAAAACACCTTTTACTCTTTCTCAGCTGGTTCAAGATCCCAAGTGAACTTGTCCTTGCACCAAAGTACGTGTTTGATTTTGAAGGGTACTGGTGATCTGTGACATGTAAAATGCATTTTAATTGCACTGCAGACAGAAGTGAACTGTCATCACTACTGTGGGACGTGTATCCATGGTAACTAAGGACACATAACTGGGTAACACAGGAGAAACTTGCTGCAGATGGAAGAAGTTTGCCTTTAAACTTGTGTTTAACATCGTGAAATAGTCTGTTTGAACCCAAACCATGAGTTTTTCTTTCCCCCTTAAACCTAAGCAAATACTTTTGCATGTATCTAACACTAACAGAGGAGGTGAGGACAAAAATAATAGTAAAAGGAGAGTGCAAAAACGTGGTCCCATGCAGGACTCGACCCTTCAAATGCAGACGTCTGTAGGTTTTGTTCTTCTACATGATAGAAACAACAACCTAAGGGCGTTTAGGGAGCAGAACAAAAGCACTGGGAGCTAAATCTGTTAAAGCAGGTCGCAGATGACAATAATGTTAGTGTTATATTAGCTTCCAGAGTTTCTGGAAATCTTCCCTCAGATGCCCCAAATGTAGAATGTTACTGGAACTTTAACCCTTTCTCCTTGAAAGCCTACTAGGAGTAACCTGTGATGCTTTTTTCTGACCTGAGTGGTTTCCAACATATTTCAGGTCTGCTTATAGAAAAAAATATCTGTGTTTGCATCAGAAGTTAGTGAGGGTGGTCTCTGCCTCTGCAGCTACCCTTACAAAAACCTGTTCTAATGGTCATCAAGCCATTGATATATACTGAGGTGTCAGAACTCATTATTAATCATACAGAGGACAAAGTCAAATATGTCGATGACCATAAACACTTTTTGTTTGGTCTCTGGACTGTGTGGGACCCAGCTCTTATAACCAGTAACAATGCTTCACATGAAAGTTGTGTCAAGCTTCAATCACAAGTCAGGATTTCCAGTGGGGTCAGAATGAGTCATGTAAGGAGTGATCCAATTGTACCTCAGTGCAGTGGGTTGCAAAGAGACTATTTGAAGGGAGTATTAAATCTGTGTTGGGTTCATCACAGCAAATAGTTGCTTTAGTGCAGTCACAGAAAGTGTATGTAAATATATTTTGATTTGCAGTAGTGCATCAAATGAAATGGTTGACAGCCAGTTTACCTGTTTAGTATCATCACAACAACATACAGCACTAATCTTTCCATCCAGCATCAGCTCTTTTTCTACTCTCTCATCCAAGTTGCATTTGCCTGAGCTGGCATGAACGCACAGCCTTTAGAAAGAAGCCTGATGTTTCTCATTACTCATTGTCATGGTGAGCTGCTTTGGCAGCAGTGCTAGTGTATATTTATGTGTAGTTAATGTTAACAGGAAGACAAAGTAGTGTACTCAAATAATAACAGATATTGCAAGTAAAGAAGATAAATAGTGATTTTTATTAACCCTGCGATGCCAAGTGTGTCACACTTGATAGTTGAATACTTACTTGATACTTACTTGATACTTTTTGTGATACTTTGAGAACGCTACATTGTCAGCACAATAACATTTTAAGCAAAAACTGAATGAAAATGATGGATGTAGTAAAAAATGGTTACAAATTAAAGGTCATAATTGTTCATTGTAAACTGATGCATTTTAATTGTAAAATGCATCAAAATCCCAGCCCAATAAGTCTCATGTACATAGAGTTAAATGTGACTCAGTCCTCATCTACCTCATATTGTAGATATAATCATGCATTTGAGACTCAGCTGGAAGTTATCTGATCTATTTGTAAATTACAAATGAGGCAAATTTTTGTTTTTCTCATGAACACCGTTTGTGTAACTCTTAATTTTTTTTTTAAGTCAGTAATTGAAATTGAAATCCACTTATAAAGTTGTAATTCTTTACAAATTTTTGTTACATTTACCCTTTTAAAAACATTTAAATAATAAAAATGTGGCAAATATTATATTTTTAGTTTTTTAGATTTTTCTGAATTTTGATTGGTGACACTGACTGTGAGAAGTTTTCGAGTGATTTCCAGCACATTTGGTTACGACGTGTGCCGAATAAACATGTGAGGAAAGATAAGCTGTGGTTATAGATTTCATTGCGCTTTAGTTTAAACAAACTTTTGGTTTTAGCTGACAAGGTGTACAGGTATTCATGGTCGTCAAGGGACCAATCCTGCATTTTTCCTTTGGCCTATTTCGTTGTGTTTGTTTGTTTTTGTTTTTTTTATATTGGCACCTCTGTGTTCAGGACATTGTAAGTCATGGTCATAGCATGAAATATGCTAAGAATGCAGGATCTGGGACGATGAGATCGGAGTAAAATATTTCCTCCTGTGATGGTGTTACAGATGTAATCTTCTTTAGATCCTGTCTTGGTCCTCTTGTCTCAGCATCAGTCTGTTTGATGTGTGGATACTCCTACACTGTGCTGACAGTGTTCTTCGTCACCAGATGTGACCTACTGGCCTTTCTACCATTGCCATGAGATCCACTGACATGTTACTCAGAGCACCTGACTACCATTTGGGAAATGCTACTTTGTAATAACAGTGAATCTCATGGAGCATATTTGTTTTTTTGTGCATGTTTAATTTCTGATTAGACTTTGAATAGATTTATATCAGGATTCCCTGAAAGTCTCAGGCTAAAGAGACACATACAGGTCTTAAACACACAAACACACTGTTCCCTTCATCCTCCTCTGTCCTCCCCTCCTGTTCTCTTCCCTCAGGCAGATAGCATCAAAGATCTGTCACGTCGGCACCTGGTCTTACACAAGTGTTAATGTCCCCACCTCAGCTGAGAATCACCGGAGCACTGACGCCAGGCTGAAGTGTGCCTCTGTGATTCGGTGTATTTTAGCTTTAAATGTATTTTACCATTGCACCTGAGATCAGAAGTCTACTAAAGCTGTTTTCAGAAAGAAGGAGGTTTAGGCAGCATTGTGTTTAAATATCTGTGTGCGGTGCGAATATAACAGGCAGAGTTCCAGCTCCTGCCGCTCAGACACAACAAGCCAATCATTCCTGAGTTCTAAAATAAGCTCCCCCCCCCCCGCCATCCTCTTGCTCTCCCTTCACATGTGCTCCTCTCGTCAGCACCTCTCACCTTCAGAGTGACAGGAGACAACTGATGAGGAGCTGAGGAGGAAATGGGCAACATCAAGAGGGAGTCAGCAAACTTTGAAAGGGGAGAAATGGGGCCGAGTAAATCAGTTTTAAATGGGCAGATTACCTTCTATCTATCACAGCTAGCTACTAAAGAGGCTGTTGTAGTTGTTGGCCACATGATTGTTACTGTGATTTGCTGCGAGCTCAGACAGTATGTAATACATTATTGGACTTTGTAGTTACAAATACCACCAAATTTATATTGTACCTTGACTGCATTCTGAATGTTTCTCCCTCCTCCATTGATCAGTGTTTCCTGTCTGTGTGTTTGCTCTCTATTCTAGGAGCCAGTGCAAATAATTTCATTGTGTAGTTATGTCTTACGATGCAAGTTTCCCATTTTGGGGCAGCTGCTACAGTTTCTGATGTTTGTGTAGCTTTAGTGTGGACAGAGCCTCTCAGTATTAAGATGAGCTTAAGATAGCTGTAGATGTAGTTGTCTTCTCACAAGAAACCCTGCTTTATCTGGCTTTCTTGGGAACTCTACTTTTCCGGGTGTTAGAGTACATAAAGACTCAAAATTTTGGCTTGTGCTTTCATACACACATAACTTTGTGTGTGCATATATGTGTGTGTGTGTGTGGGGGGGAGAGGATGGGGGCGTCAATTCTCTGGGATCCACATGAACTTTGAGACTGTGAGGTCACACACTCGCTGACAACTCAACCACCTGTTGCCCCCCCCCCCCACCACCACCACCACCACCACCACACGCACATGCACGCACACGCAAGTGTGCACAGGGACACACATATCCACATCCTTACACCCACATCCACATTCATAGCACACCCTCTGTCGTAAGACTCGTCACTTCTGCAGACTTGGAGTTGAAATGAGTGGTGATCGTGACGATGGTGTTTGAGAGTTGCGCTTTCTCTCTTTTGTTCTGGGATGTTTTTCATTTTTCTGTGAAAAAAACGGCTACTTTGTCTCTCACACACACACACACACACACACACACACACACACACACACCTGCAGTTATACTCAAATACAACTAGGCGTATTTTCTTGAGGAAATATTGTATTGTGATTGCTTTGATTTAAAAAAAAGTGTAAAGAAATTGTCGTGCCCACACGAACATGCATTGAATTTCATTACAAAACCACGTGAAATCAGTTAAATTAGTAAGTTATTGATTACATTCAAACATCGTGACACGTATACATATATTTTATTTGGCTCAAAAAGGTCACAGAACATGTTAATGTCCTCAGGCCAAAGGGCTTGTTGTTATAGCGCATTTGCAAAGAAAAGCTTTTCAGTCAAGTTCAGGGTAGGGTGTCCCATACCTGACCCAGTCTTAAGAGCAGAAGCAGGTGCATCGGGGTTTTTAAGTGCGAAGGGTTGCACGGCCCTTTATATACAGAAATCTCCTCCCGCCCACCTCCCCCCTTATATATACAGAGTCATGTACTGTTGCTTTTCTGTCAGACATGAAAAAATACATTTAAGCCTTAAATCTTTTCATTATCCACTCCTCTCTACAGTTTTACCATTAGACCACGACTGCCACCAGGAGAACTCCTATGGTCTGTTGTGGCTATGACGTCATTAAGTAATTATACGTCCGACCCCGAGTGTTGTGTGTAAAAAGTGTTTTTGAGTGGTGAACAGGTCCTGCCATTAGTGCATAGTGATCGAAGGAACAATCGTGCATGTAATGAGAAAAACTTTGATGGTGTTTAGTAGTCCCACCCACTGTAGGCAATGATAGAGACAAAGGCAGCACTGTATGAGTATCATAGTTACTGTTTCAGGGCAGAGGATGAAGTGCTTGCTTTGATTCTCTGGGCCACAACGGTCTGAGCCCAGTCCAAATTCAGTCAGTGTGTTCATTCGTCTGGACTCCTTAACCACCACTGCTGCTTCTTTAGTGACCACTGCAGGTCCACAGACATGTCATAGAAATCGTGCGTGAAAACAAAAGTAAAAATTATTTCCTTCAGGTAAAGCTTTAACAAGCTCATATATTCACAGAGGCAAAAAAAGCCTGCTCTGTCACTTCTTTCTGTCTTCAGCGTGATGCTTGATCGTTAACTCAGAGAGTGTTCGGGAACAAAAGCAGCACACACCCAATCCAGGGTGTCACTGTGTGTTTGTGACAACCCAGAGTCAAAGTCAGCCCATGTGAGCAGTGACCTGCGAGGCCCCGCCTCCCGACTGGCTCCCTGCCAGTCCCAAAGTCCGAGAATCGAACAAGAAGCCTTGCTGTCCTCCGCCGAGCACACCCAGACTGTCCGTTAAAGTCCCACTGGGCGACGAGCCAAGGAAGGCACTCTGATGATTGGCTGTGGCGGCCATTTTATCAGGACTGGCAGCGAGGCGCGGCGAAGAGGGAAATGTGTAACCATACAGGCTGTAGGGCGGCGTGTGGAGGCGAAGGCCGGCATAGCCCTGTGAGGTGGGGTTGGAGAGATAGCCGAGCTGAGAGGCAGGGAGAGGCAGGGAGCAGAATCCTTCGGCTTCATACGCAGATGGACCTCTGGGTGGGGGGAATGGCTCTGGGGCGTTACTGTAACGGTGGAGGGGGTGTGCCGGCCGGCTACAGGTGTAGTCCGGTGGGCTGAGAGGGCAAACTTGGAAAGGAGATGAGCACGGGGATGTGGAGAGCAGGTGAGGCGATGCTCCAACCGCTGCATGAGTTCCTGGGACTCCTACAAAATAAGAGCAGGATAAATGTTTACAGCCATGGCAACCTGTAGTTATGACCAACCAGTACTCTGTGAGTGACTGATAAACACTTTCATGGTGTGAATAAGGACGCCCATCACAAACAAAGATTTTGTCTTTAGGTTGGATATCTTATGTTCACCATCCAGAAGCTTCCTGTTGTTGAACTTTACCTTGCTTGGTCATGCCAGGGATGTCCTCAAATGTGAGTGTTCGCAGGGATGGACGCCAGAATGCATAAGACTCAACCAAAGCCTCCAAACCCATCCTGCAAACACACACAAATGCACACATTAACACTTCACCGTGAGCTCTCCCAACCTTCTAATGTCTGATGCAGTGGGAACCTCTCTTTCTCGCTCTAACTCAGCACGCCTCACTAAATCGTGCATTTCGCCCAACCACCTGGCGGCCATCTTAGTCGCCTGTGGGGCCCTCCTTGCCATCTCCATGGAGACCGCAGGTAATGAGGGGCATAAACGCCAGGCTTCGATTGGCTGCTGCTGGTTGGGTGCTTGTGTGTAATTGCTTTCACACGGCTTTTACGGGCGAATCAGGACGAAGGAGCAGGAAGCCGCAGCAACGATTTATGAGGTGGGACTCTCCTTCTTCCTCCTCCGCCCCCACCCCAAATCTGAGCCTCCATGCTCCTCTAGGTGGGGCGGAGGGTTGCTGTGGCGGGTGGGTAATGCGAGTGCTCTGTTACCCCTCGTTAGCGTGAGGATAAAAGTCTTCCCCCCCGCGGGGTTGTAGCCACGGTGATAATTTAGACAAGCTGCCCGGAGCGGTTCTGTGTGCTCCAAAGCAGCCTATCAGAGCAGAAGTTTATTTAGCAAACTGCTTAACTCTTCCTGTAATATTTAAGAGGAGGGTTTTTTTTCAGCCTTCCTGAGTTTAACTTTTATAGGGTCAGCTGTCAAGGTGCCTGGGTTATCCAGTTTGCCGTTCTCTACCTTCCTCCCTCTCGCACATTCCCTCTGCTTCCCTTCCTCCGGCTCTCCTCTCTAATGATTTCTACGAGGCCTCAGGGGAGTGGCTGTTTGGAGACTGCTAGAGTTTTACTGCTGTGTTGTTTTAATGCTGTGTTTATATATGTTTAGAAATGTGTTTATACAGATTTTCTTCGGGACACTCTTGACTTTTATTATTTTGCTGTTGATGTTTATGTTCCAGAGGCTGGCTGGAATCTGACGCTCCATTTAGGCTCGCAGACAAAGTTACAGCATGTGCCTGTAACAGTGCAATTGCAGGAATTAATTTGCCTTTAAAGTTAGCACATTTGAACGAAAACGAATCACCACTCTAACCATAGCTACGTGCCACGTCTTTTTTCAGCTTAGTCCATTTCTTTTTCCTTTTTTTTTTGCCCTTCAGGACAAAATTTAATGGGAGGCTGTAGCACATTTTCCATTAGGAAAAAAATAAATAAATAAATACATAGCTTTACTCCCCATAAAATCAGACTAAAATAGCAGTGACAAAAACCACATGCAAGCCAAAATATGAAGCAGTCATGCATCGCTCACTACCCCTAATGCACCAGATAATGTGCAAATCTCTGCGGTTAAAATGAACTCACCGGTTTCTGCCAGAGTCTCTGAAGCCTTTGGCAAATGGGTTTCTGTCAATTTTCAGCCTTGTAATCTGAAAAAGCAAAATAAGACTCTAATTATTTCCTGAAACGTTGTTATTATGAAATCAAAGATAACGCACTACGCTATATAATACCAGTTCCAGCCAAAATGTTTTCTTTCTCGGAAATCTTTCAATCAGGTCTATAAATAAATTCATTTGTGAGCATGCGTACTTGTATGTTTCTTTGCACATTTATGTGACTTTGTGTGGGTTCATGCATGCATACATGCATGGAGTTAATGTCTGAGCCTGTTCAGACTGTGGGTGGTGTTTAAGGCCCAGCTCTGTGACCCTCATCCAAAAGGACTTTTATAGACATCACCACCATGTTCTGACTTCAGCCATCATGCACTGCAGGCCAGCAAACCTCAGCTAATGTCCTACTTCAAAGCTCACATGGAGCAAACATGTGCAAAAACACAGAAAAGCTGCAGCTTTCCTCACTGAAAACAGAAAATATAACAATCTTAAGCTATGTGTGACAACGTAAGCGAATATCACTATTATTTCTTAACAGCCCGTCACATAAGCCTTTATTTGGTAAACTGCTTTAACAGCCTGCAGAGGAGTTTCCAGAGGACTTTATTCTGTTTATTTTGTAGAGCATGTACATGCATAGACATACACGCCTGCTGACAGAGATGAATCTGCCTTTAAATGCAAAACATAGAACATGTGTGATGTTTTTTTAATATCTCTGTAAAGCACTTTAAATAGACTATCGGCTTAAAAAGTGCCATATAAATACATTTTACTTACTTACTTACTAGGAATTAAAATAGCTTATCTTTACACTGCATGATGAGCTGCACGAACGTATATTAAACTTCTAACATCTACTTCACAACCACAACATCCAAAATTACATCATGTGTTTTCAAATTCACAGCACATTGTAGCAGCACACACTGGAAATGTGACTTTCTTGGCGACTGTGAGTATTTTGTTATATTTAGTTTATGGGTCTCTAGGAGTTCAGCTGAGCTACCTGTTGGTTCTGATACGCCGTGACAGTGGTAAACACGGTCTCCGGGAACGAAAAGGTGCGCGTGCCTTCCCCTGCGGGGATGGTCCTCACTGGGGATAACTCTTCTCCACACTCCTTACGGATTACATGGACCCGCGGCTGGTATTTGTGCATGGAGTGCAGAATGATCTGAACCGGGGGAGGGAAACACATTGATTGAGGCTTGGATTATGTAACTGCTATTTTATGTGTTTCATAAAGCATGGCTGGGGAAAATGTACATGTACGCTTGTGGGTGCACAAGCTCTACAGACCTACACTGTAAAAATAAAGAAAGAAAATTAAATAAAACATGAAAATGCACAGAACATTAAGTCATGTTCAACTCAGACTAGGAAACTATGAGACTTTTACTATTTCATATGAGATGAGACTTTTTAATATTAGATTAGAAATTTACATTTTATATAATAGCTCATTGTGAAATTGAATGTTTTGATTGTAAATAATATGCAGTCATATTATTTGCTACAATAGTAGTAAATCATTTCATACAACAGAGCCACATTACAAATGTGTCACACAAGTGTGATGTGCTGCTACATACATGTCCTTGGTCATCCAGCTCGTTGTTGGTCAGTTTGAGTTTGTCGAAGCTGATCACCTGACGCATCCACGTCTCTCCTGAGGCCGGGGAGTCCGGATGGATGTATACTCTGGGAGGCACAGGGGAGTCGGCATTCCCCGCTACCATCCACTTGGAGCTGTGATACACGTACCTACACAATTCACACACAAGACAGTGAGTGAGCACGGTTTCTGTCTGAATGAACGTATCATTTACAAATCAAAAGGTAGACTCGATACTTCAGTAACTGATGAATAAATATACAGTAATAAAGAATAAAATGTTTTCTTACAAGGGAGTGAATTTATAAAAGCATAAAACTTTAACACTAAAATCTAAGTTCATATTTTACTCTTTATGACTTTAGGGCCGGACTGGACTCTCCCCTCCAGGCCACAGGTTGGACTCCACTACAGGATTAATGCTCTTTTTAAACAAACAGTATTTTCCTTCTGTTTGATCCACGGCGCTTTGACACCGGACGTTCTGAAGTGCGCCAATGCGCACCAAAGTTTACATAATGCATTTGTTATATGTTCTATAGGCAGATGGACCAGTAACGTGCTATCCGGCATGTCATTCACTTTAAAACGTGGTATCCTATAAACTGGATTTTGAACCTTTGAAATGACACCCACGCGGTTTATATCACGCAAAGACTTGGCTGCACGGATACCGCTGCAATAACACGCCGTTTTCTTCTGCTTTGTAACGACTTTTGCTGGTTTGACCTTCCAGGGTGGAGAGGTTAGGTATCCAAACGGTCCTCTCCAAAAGGGACGACAAAACCGCCGTGACAAAACACCGGTGCCAAGCACCATTTGTGGAGGCAAAGCTGAGGTTGCACAATTGAAAAATCCTGGGTTGTACCAAGAACACAGTGTATGGAGTCTAAATCAGGACTACATGCTAAAGAAAATTGCTGTGCTGTTGCCATTTATACAGTACACGCGTGTGAGAGTGTATCTTTAAGCTACAGCGCTGTGGGGTACAGCTTTCATTCTTTTGGGGACATTTTTCGCGATTCGTTTTTTCGCCTCGAAATCGCTTTTCTGTCATTGGGAATGCGTCGTGTGATTTGCCCAAATTCCTTATATTGTGCTTTTTTCCGGACAAAATGGAAATGAATTTGTTTTTTCAGGGCTGGATGACACAAAACTATTGAACTATTTTACGAATGACGTGTTTTATTGCTTAGTATTAGCGAGACCTTTAAATCCTAACAGCACATTTAAAATAATCATGTTAACAATTGTTTTTGTTAACATCCAACATGTTTGCTTAACATTATGCATTAGCCTATTTTGATGTGTTATTATAGTTTAACAGATTATTACGTCAACAAATTGCCTTGGGCTCCATAGTCCTGCTATTGATAAAGGTGTTACGTTGATCCAACATGTTTAAACAATATGTATTTTTTACAAGTATTTTCTAGAGTTTTGTTTTTTATCAGTGCATAAATTCATCCTTTAACTTTTGGCACTGAATATATCCAACCAGTTCATTATCGTGCCCAGTGATTCATCAAAACACTTGAATATAACGTTTTAAGGATTAAAACAATTCAATTCGACATCCCATCACAAATCAATAAAAAGTCTGTGGTTAAAACTTACGTGGGATTAGCGAATTACATCACTGCCACACTTAATCTACCTTTTAGCGCATTCTTTATCTGAAAAGTTCAGTCAGCAAATGAACACCAAGATTATGCCCTCATTTTTTCAAAAAGTAAACATTATTTAAAAATTACTTTTTAAAATATTTTGTACAGAATTATAAATTTAATGAGATGGTGTACATGCCATAATTGACATTATTACATATTATTAACTCAAAAAGTCCACATTTTTGTTAAAATAAAGCTGAATATGTTCTTTTAGTTCACATTTAATTTGTTTTTTTGGCGCCGACCACAGTCCCTCACGTGATGTCGCAGGACTTGTGTCATGTGACTTTGTTTTATATTTCGACAGGGATTGCTTTGACAAGTCAAAAATAAAATGGTGTTTCAAATATCCCAGTGTACTCAGATTCGCTGGCACTCTATTCTGTTTTTACTTTTTCCTTCATTACGAGATTTGAAAAATAGCTTTTAAAAATTCTGACAGCAGGATCTCAAAGTTTAAGAAGCAGCATCTTTACGATTTACGAGCTTTGGAGTAAGTGTGCACGGGCCTGTGGTGGAGCTTTTTGTGGGTCTTACCTATATCGTTTATTGTCCACGGGGATTATATCCATGGCGATGTAATACTGCTGATGTGGATCCAAACCCGTAATCTTCACACGCATAGCGGGGAACATCCGGCTGCCAGGAAAACCAAAATCATTCTTTTGCAACACTGTCATTTTTTAACTGGTGAATAATATATTATTCACCATCACAAAAAATGCATTAATAATAGCTTAATTAAAGAATCAATGCAATAGAGTTTTGTTTGGCTTGGTTAGACAAATTAACTCTCTAAATAATTATTTTAATAGCAATTTTGCTCACTTTTCAAATTATCATCTGGTTCACTGCCTTGCTCATCTAATTTCTACGAATCGTGCGTCGTATTTCTTCTTATATGTTTGATATTGTTTTCATCTTTAACATTTTTTTTCTCTCCTCGAGTTTCTCATTTCTTCTTTTCTTCAGTCACCCATAAAGTTACGCATTCACGCGAATCCCTGTCTCACCGTCCGGCCTTGGTGATGATCATCTCCGTGCCAATCTCGTGGAACCTTTTCCACAGGTCTGATCCCTGCAGGTCCACGCGGGTCTCCTCTCCGGTCCCGGTTACCGGCGCCGTGCACAGAGCTGCTGGGTGCGGGCTCTCCAGCAGCGCGTCGTCGCTCTCTGCTACACCGAGATGAATTGAGATTGGCACGTGTTAATTGTAACATTCCATCACAAGCCAAGCGGTGTTCACGAGGTGTTGCATTTCACTCTTGTTGTGTGACTCATTAAAACAAAAGAAAAATAAATCTGAACGGGGTTAAAGCGCGGTAACGTCACACGGTAACGTCTCAGCAGAACAAAGGAAATACGTTGAAAGCCTTACTTTAATTTACAACACAATTATTTCAGAAGAGCAAGAGCGAAGTAAATATTTTTAAACCTCTGGCAGTTATTTCTGTCTCTACGATTTAATGTCACGCTATTGATAGATAGCCTTTAAAAAATGAAAACTATGAGAAAGTAGAAATATCTGCATGCTTAAACACCGTCTCGCACTCAGTACTGACCTTAAAAATGTTCAACGATTTTCACGCCAGTGCTTGAGTTGAAACCTGTTTTAATACTGAGGATATGTTCAGAGGAAGCACTAACAGCGGTGTTTATGCGTCTCGCCGCTGTTGTTATTTGTGCTATTCAGCACAGGCCTCCCCAAGTGGTAGAAATTTATGGACATTAGACATGGGCCTAACGAGGCAAACTAACACAGAGACTCCTCAACCAAATGCATTGTGAACTTACAGCGGGTTTAAATCCTGATTTGTCCGGGCCAGTCGGTTTATTTCGTCTGCAGACCTCTTAGTATCCTTTCCGTGGCAGTTTCCCGGCCTTTATACGCTGCTAATTGGCGTGTTTATGATTGCAACACAACTCATAAAGCCTCTCACATTAGTCACACTCACACCGCTCATATTTACTAGACCAGAGCAGTGATGTATCACAGTCTCACCGTGCGGCCCCGAAGGAAGCCTATTATTGTTTTACTTTATAAACGTCATCTTTTTTATGCTTATGACCGAATTCTAGTCGGTGACGAGAAGAAGAGAACATGAATTATTATGCAGGCAAGGGGAAAATGCTCATGAATACATAAACAAGGATCAGGATTTTGGTCTTCTGATATAATAACAGAATAACAAATGTGCGCGGGCAGCAGCTGCACAGTAATTAACCAGCTTAAACAAATGCATCCTATAATGATGGAGTATGAGCGTCAAGTCATAATTTTATAATGCTGACATGTCAGACACCTATTATTATTATTATTATTATTATTATTATTATTATTATTATTATTATTATAACTTACGGGATCCGCCACTTCCACATTCAACTTCACTGCCCCGGTCGCCGGTACACCCTCTGTCCGCCCGTAGTCCCGGACTCCCGGTTACATCAGACACATCTGTTTCGTCCTCGAAGCCGGGGGACACGACCTCCTCCCCGCTCGTCCTGCGGCGTTTTTCCGCGCCGATCAACGCTTCTACTGAGAATGCATGCGCCTTGACGCTCAGCGCGCACGGGGACCTGCGCTTCTCTGCCATTTCTCCGCGTCTCGGGACAGAGGAAGAAGACGAAGGAGATCGCTCACGAGCTTGCAGGCCGGGAGCAAGAAAAGTTCAAAACCGAGGAAGTCGCAAAAAAAAGGTGATCCACGCTGGCAATCCCGCGCCAAGGGCAGGGTAGTTTCTCCGTGCTTGCACGGAGCAGCTGACGAGACAGAAGGGCCTGGGGCGAGCTGTAATGGTGTCTCCGTTATCCGTAGGTGCCTTGCGGAGTTTTGGAGAGTGTCAACAACCGAGCTTAGAGGAGAGTCGGGGAGAGGGACCTGTCAGTCACAGAGCAGAGCAACCAATCATGAGTAATCACAACCCCCCGGAACTTTTCCTTTGGTCCCGCCCGCTGTGGGGGCCGCTCGTGCCGCCTTATGTGGTAAAAGTAGAGCTGGTGAATGAATCATGTCTTCAGGCCAAGGAGAGCTAGGAGCGTCTCTCCGGGGCATTGCGCGCATTTTGACACACCGGCCCAACATGCTTTGCATATCTGGCCATTAGTAGCTCCTGCACGACTGGACCCCCCTCCCCCAAATAAAAAAGTCCTGACAGAACTATCATACAGACTGAATCTTATACTGATTATTTACCTCAAAATATCCATGATCATAATACGAGTATGGAATTAAATTTTGTTGTGTAAAATACTATTTTTATGTATTTATCTTTTATGTATTTATATTTATCTTTTAAAAAATCCCAACTATGTCTACTGAACACAAGAGCTTTGTTGTGTACCATTTCACGTGTATTTTGGCATAAATGTCATGGCAACAGTGCCATTAACTTTAGTTACATTTCGATTTTTTCTTTTCTACTCAAATATGCAACTGTAAAAAGAGAAACTAGGCAATTGCTGCACTAAAAACAACCGTATGATAGCTGCACACTTAACCCTGAATCTATAGACTATTTAAAGGCTAATACAATAAGTATTAGTCTCTTAGTCGATAACGTAATAACAGATATGATAATGTCATTATAACGATCATGATCTAATCGGCGCTTTTGCTGTTTTCTTATGAAAAACGTAAATCACGAGGTAATATTTCCGTCTCAAACTGAACCCGAGTCTAACAGTAGCTAAATGAAATATTTGGGAATATGTTTGAAATACAGGGGGAAATGAGTGAATGCAACCAGCTGGATAAAATACATGGATGAGTTTGACTCGCTCTTACTGCAGGCGTGGAAATAATCGTGCGCATTTTCAAGGCCGTGTTAACGAGCGCGGTCACGCCGGGAATGCGCGTTGGTGTGGCGGTGAGATATGGAGGGGAGAAGCTGGCTATAAATAAACAAAGCACTGAGCCTACACGTGTGTGTGTGTGTGTGTGTGTGTGTGTGTGTACAGGTTTCTTTAGTTCTTGATGTTCTTTTTCAGACCTAAACACGCCATTTATTCCAAGAGTAATATGCACCGCGCGTGCTGCCGTTTGCATAAAATGTGCCAAACTAATGAACCTGTTCATTTGTTGGTGTATTTATTGAGCTGTTGTCGGAGTTAGAAAGTACAAAATGCCATTATTCACAACAGTATTTAAGCCTCCAGCTTACCTCCTCGGCTCCTTCGCCAAAATCAGCGTGAACATCGGGCCTCTGCTGGCTTGTTGGTCACGTATCCGCCGTTTGTTGGCGCAAATTTAATGTAAATATCTGGACATTAGGAGAAATTCCTTGTCTATATACTTTTGCTATATCAGATCAAAATCTGCCTCTTTCTCTTCCTCTTGGCGTTTTTTTTTATTTAAATGTGGTAGGTTATTTATAATTCCGTCACATTTACAGAGGCTAACATTTGTTTAAAACAAAATTTAGATTGTAGTCGATGCCAGGCCTCCCGACTTAACCTGACACTGTCAAAAAAAAACTTTAAAGCGAATATTTTTGCTCCCTTACCAGCCTCGGAACCAATAAAAACGCATGTAAACAGATGTACTTAAAACAAAAACAAAACAAAAAAAAAAAAGACAGGAAAAAAAGAAGAAAAAAGGGGCAGAATTTAGTAACAGCACCAAACGGATTTCCCTCTTTTTTCCAGTTTAACAGGAATGTGTTCACAATCGTAATCTCAACATTGTTTAAGTAGTAATTTAAACCGGTTTAAGTTTGTTTTGAAAATCTTCACTCGTGAACAAAGGTTCTGTATGAATTGGATTTTTTTTCATAAAGACTGCCTTATTTATGTATTTGAGATTTTATTTGTAAGTTAAATGTTTTTTTGTTTTTTTTTAGAAGAAACTAACATTCTAATTGGCTGGCTGATCGTTAACAGAGTGCACATTATTTTCCCATCGTTTTCATGAAATACATACTATTTAATAATAATAACAATAACAACAATAATAAGAATAAGAATAATAAGAATATTTCGATTGGTATTGTTGATTTTTGAAACAGCTGTTTCGTGAAACTGATGTCGTTGCTTCCAGAGCACTGTAACTATTATTATCACATTATCGTAACTTTGTTATCATACTGTGTTTCGTCGCAACAGTGTATTTACACTGTAATACAAAAACATTGGTAAGTCATGCGATATTTATTTATGAAATTATTTTTTTTATATTATCTGATGCTTGTGTGATATTCTTCATAATAATATCTTCCCACAGAAATTTTTCTGCACATTTTAGTGACCTTTTTGTTTTTATTCGACGGTTTTTTTAAAAACATTTTTTTAATGTATTTATTCATTTTTATTTTCCCCTTTCTATCCGGCAGCTCCACACTTCATTTAACATTACTGCGTTTTGCATATAAGTCAGGCTACAAGATTAAATAAATAAACAATGTATTATTTACGCTGTTTTAACTAAGTTTGGCAGGTTGCCCTGCTAGTTTTGTTAAGTGTTTCAGTTTTTCATTTCCCGAGGCTGATAGGATAAACTGTTCAAAATGAAATAAAATAAAATGAATAAAATAAAAACATTTTTTAAACAGGGTGTAAGCTTTAAGCATCAGCACATATTAACGTGTGGCCATTTTCTAATGTAGCTTTAAATATATATATATATATATATATATATATATATATATATATATATATATATATATATATTTTTTTTTTTTTTTTAATATAAATCACAGGTTATAGCGGCAGGCTTCGCCTCCATACGTGAAACGCTGTCGGTGCCGCTATAATAGGCTCAAGCTGTTGCTTTGATTTATTATCCTTCCCTTTAGTCTCCAGTTTGTGAGATATTGGACGAAGGTAATTAATTTGGGAAATAAACAAAAATACTAATACTTAACAGCATTTCGGTTTAATGGACTTAATATTCAGTCCACTTGTGATTGACTATATCCTTTAGTCAAGTTTAAAGCATTATCCTTAATTACCCGGTCACATGCAGGTGCGGGGTTACCTGATGGCTTTTAACGACTTTGAGAAGACTTCAGCCAATCAGAGCCCTGCGCATTTGTAACTTTATCTAAAGGACAGATTTTGCCACTTTGAAGGTGGGCGTAACCCGCTGCACCAAGTAGCCTCAGCTGTTTATTAAAAACCTTTGACATAATTACCTGTGAGCTTTGAAGGGACCCGTGGAAGGGTAGAAGTGCCTGAACAGGGGAGTCTGGGTAATACATTGTTAACAGTTATTTAGCGCCTGCTAATGGGCACGTGGAACACTGCCAGGCATTTTATGGCGGAAGTGGCATGAGAGCAGGGAAGGTGTGTGAGTTTCTTTCTGTGTGCGTGTGGGGAGAGACCTCCGTACAAGGCAGCGGTAACGCAGTGCGTTTTATAAGCTTCGGGAGTGATAGCTTTCCACAGTTTTGTAATGTGTCACACTGATCTTTCCAGAGGACATGGGTTTTAGTGCTACAGCTGATCTGAGCAAAACGACAGACATCACACAGATGCAGTGGTGTACACAAAGATGGATGTAGTTATACGGGGAGAAGTGCAACATTCATCTTCAGCCATCTGTTTCCCTCCAGAATCGAGGGTCCCTGCTACACATCCGGCATGTCCTGGGGAGGCAGACCCTAGTCCGAGAACTGCTGGATCCTCTGCATGGCTCCACTAAGAACAGCCATGACTTGAACTCCGTGCCTATCTACAGTTGAAGCAACACTGCAAAGTAAACGACCGGGGCCCCTCCGAGCGTATCCTGCTTATGCTGGCCCAGAATCACTCGTCATCCAAGTGAAGTGACCCCCGCGTTCTTTCATAAAGTTAACCTTCCATTCAAAATGTGGTATTTACTGACACACTTGATAGAAGTTGACGGATCTATGACATTTATTGATTTTCTTTTTACGAGCCGGTTCTGGTCTCGACGCCGTTTATTCAGGCCTCTGTGCGCCTCGGATGCTATTATAGTTGAACTCCTGCTCTGGCTGCAATAGCTTGTCTCATTTGCACAAGCGCAACAGACACACAAAGACAGAAAGAGAGAGAGACAGATGGCTCTGTGCACCTCTGAGTTACAGCCCGAAGCAGCGGGAGTCATCCTCTTATTCAGAGATAAAAAATGCTTTGCTCAGCTTACTAGGCTGCTGCTACACACATCACATTATTGTTTTCATGCTATCAAACTGAAACTTATTTGGTATAATTATCTCACACAGATAAAACAAAAGAAGAGGGTTCAACATAAGAATTTACTATTGTAATTAAGAAAAAAAGGAGTGTTTAGAGTAGGGAGGTGAGAGGAAGCAAAACTGGAACAACGATAAAAAATTGTAACTAAACTTGCAACTAGTCTGAAGTCTGTCCATGATGAACAAATTTAAAGTAATTTACATCAAATCCTGAAGGACATCTACCCGTTTAAACCTCTTCATGCGTATTTTTTAGACACAAGCTGACACTCACAGGTGGTTTGCTGACCTGGTTTGCCCTTCTTTAGATGAATTACGACTCATTGCTAGCTTTTGTCATCATTTCTAGCTGATGATGGTAAATACTGTCTCGATGGATTGAGAACAGAAGACTGCAGCCTCATGATAGGCTGGAACGGGCAGAGGACAAAGCCTTAAAACTATTCTGTTGGTGCCATTATGATGCCGTTAGACAAATTGATGGTGTTGTGGCGTTTAAACCACGTTGTGAACATGCATTTCAGAGAGACAGATAAGGGATATTTTGATCTTATTATCAGCTAAGTTTGTTTGAGGAATGTCATACCAGGGATCACCGCTTTATAAAAGAGCGTCAGTGAGTGATTTATCCAATGAGAGCACATTTGATGTGTCATTACTTCTCAAGATTAGGGACAGGGTTTTGTTTTTGTTTTGTTTTTTACTTTAGGGATGTTAGCCTTTTGCATCTTGGGTTTATACTTTAAACTGTGGAAGCTAAACGAAGGAGTTTAACAATAAAAACGGTCCTTCCTGATTGTCTGTTGAGCGCTTTATGTAGCGGTGCTGTAAGTAATTGTCTCTGAGCTCAAGGGAGGTCAACAGAGGTCAACAGCTCCACAGGATTG
This sequence comes from Copadichromis virginalis, assembly GCF_057382275.1. Classification (NCBI taxonomy): domain Eukaryota; kingdom Metazoa; phylum Chordata; class Actinopteri; order Cichliformes; family Cichlidae; genus Copadichromis; species Copadichromis virginalis. The sequence continues at coordinate 3,368,322 of NC_140632.1, read as the reverse complement.
GCTCCAGTCGTATTTATCCAAGTCAGCAGGAGACGCAGTTATACATGTTTCTCGGGCTGATCTAAGGTCTGTTAATTACAAAGCATAGTCATAATTTGTGGAAGTAAACAGTTCATTTTCTGGCACTGAACACACTGTTAAACAAGCATCTCTCGTATCCAAAAGACAACCTGGTCCGATTCCACAGCGATGCACCAGTGATCTGCGTTTCATCACCTCATAGCCTTCATGTGCAGTGATTAATGCCCTACCGCTTGAAGATATTTGAACTTGGCAGGTTTTGTTGACCCCATCTTGCGGCCTCGAGGAAGACGCCAAACCCTTACCTGTCCAATCAATTTTAAGATGCAAATGTAATGTTTTTAATGCCGTTAGAAAGCGGCCAAACAGCTCGTCTCATTACCTCACTGGCTTCTTTTTTTTGCTCCCTTCAAAGACAGACAGACGGAGGAGGGGGAGGGTGGGAGGCGCAGTTGGGATGGAGAGAGAACAAGCGAGCAGGTGCTGTTTTTATGGTTTTTCTTCATCCAGCGAAGAAGAGGTGAAAACTTTTCTCCTCTTGTAACCCGCAAAACCACGTGAACATCTGAGCGGCGTGTGTGTGCGTGTGTGTGTTTGTATGGGTGTGCATGAGATCATAAGAAGGAAGGATTGTATGTAGTGGTTTGATTACCCTACTTGTTTCCTGTTACATAATTTTGAAATATATAACTTTATGTGTGTGTGTGTGCATATATAGATAGTCTATCATCGTGTGCAATCACCACTACAGCTTCCTGCGATCAGATTGCATAATAAGCTGCTAAAAAGCACACAGATTAGAACTATGGTTAATTAAACTCAAAACACTCGGGTTTTCTTTTTTGGAAGCTCCTTTCTCACTCACGCACTCACACACATCAACACACACACTCTGCTAACGAATGCAAAGCTCATCATAGAAACACCGCAATTTGAAAATAACAACAATCATAAAAAACCATACAAACATCTGCAGCTCGTAACTAGCGTCTCAGGCCAAACCCAGCACACGTGCCTCTTAAAACTGGAGAACAACGGTTATTTTCATCTCTTAGATGTTGGAGTTTTATTTCTTTTCTCTTTCTCTGGCTCAACTGGAACCATTTAAGCATTTTTTTTAATCAAAGAGCAAAGTCGTTAAAATTGAGGATTGGCGGCGAAGGCGTCCGTTAAGCCTGCCTCTCCTCCCCGCCTGCGCTCAGCGCTCAGGCCAGCACTAACTAGCATTTAGCGCAAATGTAAGGAACGCTGTTTTATTACTGTATTTAAGGAATGTCTCCATTATAGCGCACAGAAAGCATATATATGTATATACGGGATTTTATTACCTTGTTATGAATAAGTGTTTCAGTGTTTTCGGTGTTTTTCGCCTGGTGCCTGGTGCTTACTATTTTTAAGCATTTCTGAGGCTTTGAATTACACAATTTTAGCTGGAGAGAGAAAGAACAATTTCTAAAGGAAATTCAAGACATCAAAAGGTCTAAGGAACTTTTATCCACATCAGTTTAATAACACCCCCCCCCCCCCCCCCCCCCACACACACACATAAATGTCTCTAACATCCATTTTTGCTCAATATGAAACAACAGAAGCAATTTCTTGGTTGTCAGCTGCAGGTTAATACATTTCGCTGCTTACTTTTGTTTGGTGTAAGAAAAATCTGTTTTCTGTTTTTTCCAGGCGCAGAGTGAGTCTCAGTCAGTTGAGGCTGTGTGTATACGCTACCCATAATGCATAGAGTGAAAAGTGATGCAAACAAAAATAGTATCAGCTTTATCCTTGTTTGCATCCCAGTAAATGCACGATAAAAGAAAAACAGTAAAAACTGGATTGAATTCTAAAAAAGAGGGGCAGATATTTTATTGTTAATTTTTTCCTTTTGAACACTTCTCAGAAGATGTACATCTCCACTACAAACTGAACTGAAGAGCATTTTTAAAATATGCAAACTTTATCAAATGTCACAAGTTAAAGCCCTTTGTTTGTTTGTTTATTTGGCTTGTTGACAGAGGGCTTTAGTTTGTGACTGTACCTGTCACTTCATGTACCGCAGGACCTTTTACTGATAGTGACCAATAATATCCGACAGTAGATTTTGGCCATGCAAAGCATTCACCTTCACGCATGAGTACATAGAAACGTATGCTTTTATATACAGTATGTGCTGGGTTCGTAGCCGTGTGTCTGCAGTGACACAGCCTCGGGGAGAAATGTGTTTTTGATATAGAGTCTCTTCCTCTCCCTGCATGCGTCTAATACGCTCCCTCTTCCCAGGATAACAGGGTCACAGCATGGAGACCTCAACGACTCCACACCTGGAATAACACCACCCAGAATATCCGCTCTGCCCGTGAGCTTGTGTGTGTGTGCTTGTGTGTGCGCGCTTGTGTGTTTAAGGGAGATCGAAAAAAGGGAAGAGAGTGAAGGAGGCTTTATGAATGACAGAAGGGAGGTGGTCGTGCGGTGCTTTCAAGTCATCTGTCTCACTAATTTCTTTTTCCTTCTCTCTCCGTCTCTCTCTTTGACACATACTCAGACACAAAAAGAGCTCTGGTGTTTTTTTGTGATGGTCTGTTTTGCAGCAGAGGAAATATGAAACACCCCGAGGCATTTGTCAGTGGTCAGTTGCATGTTCTTGTGTGTATGTGTGTGTGTGTTTGAGTGTGTGTTCACGGAGCACGTTTTAAACTCACAAACCCATGTGCGTCACTCTTCCCCCTGACACACTGCTGAGGTCTGATTAATAAAAGATGAGTTTAGGGGAAGTATGACTGTTTTGTTTGCACCCCCCCCCCACACACCCACCCCGCTGCAAAAAGAAAAGATGGGATGAAAGATGGAGAGAGAATGAAAGCAGAGTGAGAGAGGGCAGGGTCCACTCTGATCACCCCAGGACCGCACTGTGAATGGGCCGCTGACCCAGAGTGAGGGATGGATGGAGAAAATAGAGGGATGCAGCGAGTACACGGAGAAAGAGTGGGAATTCATATCTTCACAACAGTTTGATGCCTGCGGTGTGCCTGTGTAACTATAGCTCTTTTTCTTTAAACCAGATCCCTCTTCTCCCCTCTCTACCTCTTTTTTTAAATACCCCTCTCTTTGCCCTCTTCCTGCTGATCTGTGCCAACCACCATGAAACCACCGCCACATTAGAGCCTTTAAAGGGCACTGCCTGGCATCCTGCTCCCACCAAACATATTATAGCCTAGTCGTGCAAACACACACACATGTAAGAGTGTGTGTCACATAAAGTTTCTGAATTCACATCTATAGGGTTGCAACGTATATTAAGTGCTGGGGGATATTTTTCATCCCTACAAAACTGCCACGTGTCGTTGTGGCTCCAAATAAACTCCAAAGATGTTGACTGCTGCTAACAGACTGTGGATGGGGAAGGCGGCAAATAAATGGCTCACATATACCGACAGAAAAATGATATTAAAGCTGAAGAATTTACAAGGAATATGGTTTAGACTGATGTTTATAGACTGGACTATTATTATTACATTCCTACTTGTGTAGTTTTATGAAACAGAGCAGAGAACAGGACTGAGCTTTGTTTTGGCGTTCATCCATTCGGCCCTTCGTCATTACTCAATGTTCTGCTTTATCAGTCAGCTGTTTAGTAGCCCATCTGTGAATCTGTGACCCATTTATCATTTATACAGCACAGAAGGTTGTGAGTGGTGGATATAATTCTTCTCACACACCATCTGAGACTCCAACAGCCCGAAGCCCTTTAATTACCCCAGAAAGCTCGACATTTTGACTCAGTTTGAGCTTCGTCTTTCATCTTTCACATGAACTAACCCTCTGAACATTGTCTCGCACCCACACACTTACACAACAAACACAAACACATAAGCCACACATGCCCACGTGAGGATTTTATGATTTGTTAATGAGGCAGTGAGGATGTTGCTCATGACCCGCCAAGTAGGATGCAGCTGGATGGCACTGACCACACCTGCTGACATCACGCTACCATGATGTTTGTTTGTGTGTTGTTTAATTTGACAGAGATGAGATAATGGATCATTGGACGGGTTATTTTTATGTGATCTGGCAAACCTGGGTAGTTAAGTGAGAGTGTTCACTTACCTGTACCCTGTACTCGATATTGGCCTTTAACCTCCATGTGGGGTGAATAAAATCTGAACTTTTTTTTTTTGCAGTGATAAATAACAACAAAGTTGAGATTTGTCAGCTGCATGTCTGCAATGCACATTTCCCGTTTCCACTAAATGCCAAAGGTGGTCTGTTGGATTGAGATTCAGTGACTGTGGAGGCCATTTGAGGGCAGTTGGTTGTCAGGTTCAAGATGATTTGAGGTTTTTGACATGATGCATTATCCTGGTAGAAGGAGCCGTAAAAGTTTGAGTACACTGTGATCATAAAGGAACAGGCATGGCCAGCAACGATACTCAGTCAAGCTGTGGTGTTTAAACTGTGCTCAACTGAAACTAACGGCTCCAAATTGCCAAGAAAATATTCCCCACACAGTCACACCACTAGCAGCTTGAATCATTGGCAGAAGACAGGATGAATCCATGCTTTAATGTGGTCAGCACCAAATTCTGACTCCACTATTGAGACTCATCAGACCATGCAACATCTTTTCAATCTTTTGTTGTCCGTTTTTGGTGAGCCCGTGTGAATTGTAGCCTCGGTTTCCTGTTCTTAGCCGACAGGAGCAGCACCGGTGTTCATCTTCTTGTACATTTTGAGATGCTCTTCTGTATATGTTGATTGTCATGATTGATTGAGTTACTGCTGCCTTCCTAACAGTTTGAAGTAGCCTGGTTATTCTACTCTGTACTCTGGCATTAGCAAGGCGACAACTGCCGCTCACTGAAAATAAACTCTAGAAATAAACTCAAGAAAACATCAGTAGTTGAGCAGTTGGTGTCCATCTGGCACCAACAACCATTCTTCTCCATTCTGATGCTTATTTTGAACTTCAGCAGGTCATTTTAACCATGTCTGCATGCCAAAATATATTTTGTTTCTGCTGTTTGATAATAGCAAACTGGGCAGTTACTGCCCAGTAAAGGTGAGTGTATACTTCATACTCTAAATACAAGGTGCCACATTTCTAATACTGGAAATCTCCACTCTCAGAATTTTCTGTTTCAAAACATAAAAACAACAAAAGAGTAAGCACTGACATTTAAATTTGTAAGTAAACTTCAAGTGTCTATGAAATATATAATGCTATGCAGTGGTCCCTCGCTATAACGCGGTTCACCTTTCGCAGCCGCGCTGTTTCACCGATTTTTTTTGTGCAATTTTGCATGTTTTTTTTAGCGCATTGTGTTCTGTGTCCTGATTGGTTGTAGACCATTGTCAATCAATCTTGTGCCGTGTCTCCTGTACAGTACAGAATGCGTTCAGCTTGTCATATTTACATAAATCTTCAATCATTAGCAGTGTGACTCTGAAGTGCTGTACTGTATGTTTGTAAGTTTTCTCCCCAACAAGCTCAACACTTTCGACGAAACGTTTTGCACCGGCTCCTGCGGGTGTCTTTGGTTTCATTCTATAATACTGGACTTATTTTTCTACGAAGGTTTGACATTTGAGAGCTTTTAAACAAGAGAGAAAAGTGTGAAAATGTTCATGCCTGTCTGAGAAAAGTGTTTACAGTGTGTAGTGGGGGGTTTTACAGCCTTAAAACATCTATATAATTGTAAAAAATAAAGTTGGTTACTTTGCGGATTTCACCTATCGCTGGTTATTTTTAGAACGCAACTCCCTCGATAAATGAGGGAACACTGTATTCATGATGGAGAGATCTTAAGACCTATAAAGAGACCGAATCTATTTTGCTTGTATATTTGATGGAAAGGCCAGCAGCGCCTGTGTGACAAGTACAAACACACATGCATACGCACATCTTCTACCAAAGAATCCCAAAGCTGCAGCTCAAAAAGAATCTACATCACAGATTCGTAGCCTAAATGTGTCCTGACCGTGTGGTACTATGAAGGCTCAGATTCAGAAAGTTCCTTCCATCAGTGAGCCAAGAAAAAGTGTTTTGGTTAGACAGACGAACAGCAGGCATTACTGTCAGGGAGTATCACTGTCCATGTCTTCTAACTTGGCTATGTAAACAGCATTTATAGGTTTATTAACAACACCCTGTATTACTAGAGGTCACAGGAACAGTTACTGGTGTATGTGACAGTTTGTTTCCCTTTCATAATGGGCTCCGAGTGGGGCAGGTAATTATGACAGGCGGCCTCTTGGGCTGCACATTGATGAATGAGTGTTTACAGTCCTGGGACAAAGTACAACACAAATGTTGGAGCCTCGGAGTATCTGGGCATCTTATTACTGGCAAGCGCAGCCTTTAACAACATAATGATATTTTATCCCTGCTCTTTATACTGTCTTCCCCCTGCCTTTTCATTTATATCCCCTTCTACCCCCATGTCTGTAATACACTAAATTTTCCCATCTTTTTCGCCAGTGTTCAGTTTCACCTATTTATCTTTGTGCTCTTCTCTGCAATTTTATTGTTTTTCAATATAAACATTTTTTTATCCTTTCTTCCTCCTCTCACCCCCAACTGGTTGTGGCAGCCTGGTTCTGCTGGAGGTTTCATCCTGTTAAAAGGGAGTTTTTCTTTCCCACCGTCACCAACTGCTTGCTCAGAGCGGGGTCCTTACAATGTAAGGCGCCTTGAGGCGACTGTTATTGTGATTTGGCACCATATAAATAAAAATGAATTTAACTGAACTGAAAATGAATATTCTGTAGGACACTAGTGGCCATGCTGTCAGCAGCTACCCACAATCCTTTGCACCCAAAGATAATTTGAAGAGACCAACGCACAAATAGACAGACTGAAGGCTGGTCTGGGCTTTTTTTCTGTCAACGTAGCGCATCACATTGACTTCTCTTTTGAAGCTGGGGCCATGGTCTGACCTGTGACTTACAGCTTGGACTCTTAACTGTAGTTTACAGCCTTAAATGCCTTTTTAGTGCTGAGTTTTAATGTGATTTCATCAGCCTTGGCCAAGCAGGCAAGAAACACATTTTTAAAATGTGGGCCTGATTTGAAAATGTTTGGAAACCTTAACTCTATGAAGCAGTCGACTTAAAACTTAGCAACGGAGACCAGTCGTGATGTTTTCCCCTGTGAGTTGCTCGGCAACTCCACTGTTGTATGAGATGGTGATGAGTGAGAATAACAGTGTTTTCAGCTTTGTCTGAATAGCTGCACTTTGTGCTAAATATACTGGAAGAGTGGAGATGTTGTTTGGTAACAGTTAACAATGAGAGAAAAATAATATGCACCACTGCAACGATAAAACAAATAAGTGTATTGTTAAGTGAAATGTTAAGAGCAACTATCTCTGACCTTGGTGCAGGAGTGTGCATGGCCTAAGCTCTCCTCACACACTGCTTCAGAGAAAAACCCACAATACGTTTGTCACATGTCAGCGATGATAATGTAGCAGTCTGCCTTGGTGTACAAAGTTTCTTTTACCTGTAAGCGATGTTAGCTTAGCTTTACATGACACTTAGGAGTAAACACTCATTAGTACAAGATTACTTTAACCTTTGAAGTGAGGGCCAGGGCTGCTGCTTTCTACTCCAGTAGTTTCATATTGATAGAGGCATGATATTCTCATGTGATTCAGCAAGAAAACAAAGAAGCAGATTTCTCCAGATGTGAAACGGTTACTTAGAAATAGCCGGATATGACATAAAAAATGCTGCAATCCAGAGTAAACCAAAAAGATCCAATAACAATATTAAATCTGCAGATTTGCTTGTGACCAATTCCTTCAGATTGTTACACAGTGCTGTTTTGTCAAGTGCGTCGCCTTGTTACACACAAGTTCTCATTTGGCATTGTTGCCTCGATGCTTGGCTATGCTGAGTGCCAAGACATAATGGTCCCGTAATCTACGGCCAGCATTATGATGTTACAGGGGGTGGCGGTGGTGGCATAAGTCGCAGGTTTGTCAGCCAGGAAACTGTGGTTTGTGTCCTGTTGAGACCTTTGTGTTTTGCACTTTTTCATGCACTCTTTAATTTGCTTTTTTCACTGGCTGTTTAGGTTTAGACACTAAAAACTACTTGGTTAAGTTCAGGAAGAGATTGTGGTTTGGGTTCAAATATGGCACTTCAAACAGTAACACTGTCAGGAGTCAGGAGTGACACATCACTAATATCATCCCCCAGACACCAAAAGACATCTTGTGGGTAAATGTCTTATGCCAGTAAATATAGCATGGTGAAGTTTTCTTTGTGAATCCCTGCTGAAGCTGTGGATTTGCTATTATGGCCTGTCGCCATCTTGTTTTGGACAAGATAGCCAAATGCTAAGTTATCAGCTAACTTTAGCAAGCAGAGAAACAGCAGAGCTTCAATGACTAAAACAGGAGCACGCTGCTAGTGCAACAAATCCTAGATTATTGCATTAAAAAGTCCACAACCAGAGAGAGGCGAGAGATGAAGCCTTAACAGAAATCTAGCAGGTAAACCGCCTGTTTTGGGATCCAGCTGTCAGAATCAGAGCAGCCCACACCCCTGAATCAGGTGAGTTTAAAAAAGATTCCCCCAAACAGCCCATAATGAAAGTGGGAATTCCCTTCAGAGATCAAATCCATTATTTCTGCCCGGCTTAAGTAAATTTGGGCATTTTCAACATAGTCTAGTAGTAGACAGAGAAAACGTTGTGCTGGCTTTATTTTTCAGCCTTGGTTGGAGCTCGACTTATACCCATCACTAAAACTGGAAAATATTGAAAACTAAATTGGTGAAATAACATTTAGTACAAATGCAACTGTTATCTGAAGGATCCAAAGAAAACTCAGAACACTGTACAAGTGATTGAGTATAGCTTTATTTCTCTTTTTCTTTTGAAAACTTACTCAGGACTCTGCTCTGTAGCTGGTGTTATTGTGACTGGACCTTTTTGCTCAATTTTAGCTTCTAGTGTAGGTTTCGAGCCTTAAAGAGAGCAGCAGAAAGCCAAGGAAAGAGAAGACGACACGTTGGAATGAAAACCAATAAATGCACCTCTCTACGTATCAAGACAAACAGGAGGAAAATGGATCGGGGTGCGCTCACTTGCTCATTTGGAAACCATCGGCTGATGTTATCTGTCGATCAGACCGCCGTGTGGCTGATGGTGGCAGCTAAATCCTTCTAAATACGACGAGGTGGTGAGAGGACCAAATCCAGCGAGCAATCAAAACACAGAGAAAGGGGCTGAAATGGGAAAGAGAGAAACAACTCTGTGGACACAGCAAATTTACTCCTAATGGACTATGACAAGGACCCATTTTTAGTCCTGCGGTTTTGGTTTTGAGTGTGTGAGTGTGTAGACAGTCCAGGAAAAGAGATCATTGTCTTGCGATGAAAGATGAAGCCCCTGTGTGTGTGTGTGTGTGTGTGTGTGTGTGTGTGTGTGTGTGTGTGTGTGTGTGTGTCTGACTCTGGTCACATGTTCAACGAGTTCAACATTTGATATGAAGGCTTTCAGCGACTTCACATCTCTCACTGTCCCTTTCTCTCATAATATGCAGGAATTCTCAGCAAGCGTTGCGGACTTCCCTTTTTCCGTTGTTAAACTGTCTCGTCGGTATCAGCGCTGACTCACAGAGTTGGGCTGCTCTCGTCTTATGCCTCTTCTCTTTTTTTTACTTGACTTTTGTCAACAGACCACTTAAAAGGAGAACAATAAAGCACAAGGATTTTAATCGGGTTTTAAACAGACTTCATTTATTTGTCGCCACCAGGAAGATTTTAACCCCTCCTCCACCTATCCCTCCATCATCTCTCATCATGCCCGTGCCCCTACACCTCCCCGTTCTTGTTGAATGCACTCATGCATGATGGTCTGAACTTGATAGACATTCAGAGGGCATAGGAAATAGAGCTGTTAGCATGTGCATGCATGCATGTGGTAAATAGCAGAGGTGGGACCAAGTCATTGTTTTGCAAGTCTCAAGTAAGTCTCAAGTCTTTATCCTCAAGTCTCAAGTCAAGTCTCAAGTAATGTCAGGCAAGTCAGAGTCGAGTCTCAAGTCACTGGTGTAAAAGTCCGAGTCAAGTCACAAGTCTGAAACTTTGAATTTCAAGTCCTTTCGAGTCTTTAAAAAAAACAAACGAAAAAATAATGTTGCAGTTATATGCTAAATGTAAATATTAGACCATGTAATTTTAAAATCTGTGTTTTTCTCAACACATGACAAAATAGTGAACTTAGAAAATATACACAAATTGTGAAATTGCACCTCTTTAAAATGCAGCTCAATTAAACCTAGCTCCAAGAATAATTTTCACCGACAGTTCTGAGATAAGCTGCATGTTAGTCTTGGATGCGGTTGTAGGACCAGCTTTAAAATCGCATGACAAAAATATCATACACATTAAAAAAAACTGTATCACCAACGTAGCCTGGAAAACATTTGCTAGTTAGATGAAGTCAGCTATCTCATCGTAGCATATTTATATGCATATTTATAATCATACGGTTCTTGGAGTGAGTGCATACACTCATGAAGTTTAGTAACTTCAGGTCACTGCAACAAGCCCAGGTACAGTTTACCGCCGGATGGGTGCAGGACCTTGAAATGCACCGTGTAGAACGAAAGACCATCGTACGTATCATAAGTTTACCAGTCTCACAAATTGTCGTCATAAATACACATTCGTTAACCGTTTATTAATAGGACCTTTGAGCTCAACGGTAATTAATTAGTAGTGGAAATAATTTCTGGTAGCATCACAGAAATGTAACAGTGACAACAATATTGTATGCTGTAATCCTACTGGGCAATTAGTGATACAAAAAACCTGTTTTATCCTGTGAATAAAAGTATATGTTTTTGTCAATGTACCATAATAACAGAAGCGAAACGCAATATTGTGTCAGGACAATTCACTATTTATGCACAATAAACAAAGGAGCATAGCGCAACAATTTCTGTTCAGCGCCAGACTTGCTTGTAACCTATATCACCAATTATGTTATGAAAATGACGCATTAACTACAACAGCAGACTGACCTTTGTGTAAATGCTTGGAGCAGACTAACCTGTGAGCTGGAGTGTTCTGGGACGTTATATTTGGTCTTTGAATGGCTGCAATCCAGGCCATCCGTCGCGTCTTTGTTACTTCGGAAACATGGCTCGAACAATTTCTCTTCAACGACGTAATCCGATAACAACCGATCTCTTTACCCGTCGGCTTCCCGTGGCTGTCATGCGACCGGCTATTGCAGTTAATAATACAACAGCTTCTTGACATTTTTGTGTTTCTTTTTATCGCTGTGTAACAGATTTCAATTGAAAGCCTGCGTGCGCTAGTACCGCTTGCCACGAATTCCCAGAATCCTTTGCGGTTCTACCCGTGAATGACGTCACATTTTCAATCTCTATATAATATGCATGTTAAATTTTATATTTGGGGTAAAATATCAAGTCTTTTCAAGTAAACCGGTTCAAGTCCAATTCAAGTCCCAGGTCATTGGTGTAAAAGTCCAAGTCAAGTCACAAGTCTTAGAACATTTTTTCAAGTCAAGTCTAAAGTCATAAAATTAATGACTCGAGTCTGACTCGAGTCCAAGTCATGTGACTCGAGTCCACACCTCTGGTAAATAGAGCATGTGTGGTCTCTCTGATTGGCCTCCATGCGTGTTTTCCATTTCTTTACATACTATGTTTCTAAACGTAAATCAATCGAACGCTCAGATCTTGCTAACTTTCATCTCCAGCTCTTATTTTATTTTCATCAACAGCAAGGAATGTGTTAGTTTTATGTGAAGTCAGTGCATATGCCAACAGGCCTGTGATGTGGATGCCAAAGTATGACGACTCTATTCGAGCTAGCTGTCAGACATTAGCTCTAGATGGATGTGAACGAATAATTGTGAGGAAGTTGAGCTGTGAAGGAAAAGAATGTGGAGGGCAGATAGAGATGCAGAGTTTGGTTGCCTACAGCTGTCATTGCCTAGTAACTGTTTTCTTTTCTTGGTGATCCTGGGAAAAGGACTGGAAGACAGGGAGACAGGCAAGGTAGGGGCTTAAATGTGGGGTGTGTAATTTAGGCGGAGGGATTTTTAATGAGTGGAGATCTCTGCAGGTAACTTCCTCTGCACCCTCCTTCCTCCCCTCTGTCTCCACCATCTCCCCCCAACGTAGGGGGGAGAAATCCATCTGGTTGGACTAAACAGCAGATTAGCACATTAGCACTGGAAGAAGGGAAGGCATGCACCACGGGAAAGACCCAAGCTTACATATGACATTGGCACACATGGCGTATGACTCATTAAAGGCAGACATAAAAGTTGCACTAATTTAAAGGCGAGCTCCATCCGCCTTCATTAACAGATGGTAAAAGTTTCCCTCGTGATTGTAGATTTTATACTTTGTACACAAGGTGCTGCACACATCTGAAAAGAGTGATTTTGTTTCAGCACGGTAGGAGGAGCTAACCTACAGTGCTTTTAAAAATCCCTCCTGCAAATCACAGTTTTCAATCATCTAGAAGCTACAGTGGAAGATGGGCGAGGATTAGATACACAACAACCTTTATATACATTTTCATGTGCCAGCTGCATTAGAAAAAAATGAAGCACATATTCTAATTTGACCTGGGAACATGTTGAGGTATCCTCCTCTGAGACCTTCACAACCTTCAATCCAAGTGTCTGAGTTTTTTTAGTAGTTTAGTGTCAGAGTTCTGGCACAGCCAAAGTCTGAGGCATCAAGAGACATACCACATGGGCTAAAATGGCCTTAGCAGGTGAGCGCTTGGCATCTGGTAAGCACTGAATGTCATTTCTTTTCTCTCCTTATTTAGGTTTTCTATCTTTTCCCAAACCTATATCTAATATTACAAAAAAGTATTAAGATAAAAGAGACGTGACAATAGGAGAGGGTAAGCTGCAAAAACAAAAAACAACAACTTAACTCTGAGGAATGCCTCCAAAACACTCATTTGTCTCCTTTAGAAAAACTACTACCAGTCAAGAATGTGGATGTTGGACAATTCAGCAAAATGCTGGAACTTTTTTAAATTCTTTTTTTTGTGTGAAATTTGTGCAAAGGAGCTGCAGTGTTACTGTGTACAGAGGTTAGGCAAAGATTGTGGTCACAGTTAAAACAAAGCAAAGCAAAAAGCAAACATTGGAAGTTATTGTGATGGGATGCAAACTCTGGTCTGGCCCGGCTCAGGCCGCATTTGTTTGCATTGGAGCCGAGATGTAGCTTTGTTCAACGCGAGCGTCATTCTTAGGGTAACTTGGCTGGAGAAAACACTGGTAGGTAGAATGCAATGTATCCTCTTATAATGTTAAGTCACTGAAGATGCTTGTGTTGGTCTGTGTAATAGTTGATTGAACTGAAGTTACTTGTTAAAGAAGAGTTGATGCAACATATACTTTTAACCTTCCTGTCACTTTAAAGGGTGGAGAGTGGTCAAAACATTCAACAGGTAACTGTGTTTGATTTATTTTTCTTCTAGTCTCAGTTTTAATTATTACAGAACTGAGCTGTGAGAAACTACAGGTATGACTGGAAGGGGTGCAGTTTTGCACATGCAAACCAGTGTTTGAAAGAAATTTCACCTGCACTACTGGAGATAGCTCGGACTGAAGAAAGTAAAGTCCTGTCCACCAAAGAATTCTTCAAGCAGGCTCCAAGGTATAAGACAGACAAAGCTAATAAAGAGCAGGGATGATTTAAGACAAGAGGGAGCTGTGAACTAGATGATTCCCTCCCATATTTCTCCCCTCAGGCTTGTAGTATTTCATATCCATCCAGATATAATTAGTTTGGGTTTTGGAGAGATTTACTGGAGAAACATCTTCATCTTCGTGAGTATAATAGAACCACATCACATTTGCTTGACATTTGCACTGTAAGAAAAAACAAACAAAGTGCAAGACTACATGCCAGGTTTACCAAACAGTGCAATAATAGGACCCAATAAACAATCTCCAAAGTCCACACAGGAATATTTACAAAAGTTTGAGAGATTTTTTTCAGTCCTGTCCACGAGTTCCTGAGCACACAGAAGAGACAGTAATTAGTTCTTTCTTGAGACAAAACACAAGAGGTTACCTTTAGTGGGAGCCAGGCTTGTAGCGCAGACAAGTAGTGTCCCAAAGATGAGATCGACAGCTCAGGTGAGTGTGATTAGCTGCCGGTGTGCATGCTTGAAGCGGGAACTCCGCCAAGGTCCCGACGTTGTCCGGTCTTGCCAGCGAGGACATAAGTCTTAGTCTTCCCAGGAGTGGACAGTCCAGTAAATTCAACCCAAGTTCAGACGCTGCAATGCTGAGAGAAACTACAAAAAACCCAAGACCTGCATCTCCACAGGTCTCAGTTAGCATGTTAAATGTTTGAGTTCATGACAATACAGTTAGAAAAAGACTGAACACGTTTGTTAAAAATAAAACATGGCAGTACAGTTTAAGTTTGCAGAGTTGCATCTGTAAAAAACCCACATAACCTCTGGAACAAATGAGACCAAAGAAGACATCTTTTGCTATAACGCACAGCCACACATTTGATAAAACCAAACACAGGACATCAGCCAGTGCCAACTGGAGAGGTGATCATTTGGGCCTTTTTTGCAGCCACAGGACCTGCCAATGACCTTCTCTGTATACCAAAGTACTCCAGAGTCAATCATGCGGCCATCTTTTCAGACAGTTAAAGCTTCGTGGACGTTTGGTCCTGCAACAAGACAGTTATCACAAGTACATCAACAAATCTACAACAAAATGGCTTTAAAAGAAAAGAATTAAGATGTTGCAATGGCCCGGGCAAAGTCCGATACGACCTGTGACCCATGAAAACGTTAGTTTTGACTGTTTCCTCTGACATAGCAAATAGTTTTTTGTCAGCTATGAGTGTTTTATTTGTGCATTAGTTGCAGTTTTCATTCACATTGCACTTTATATCTTTGAATAAATAAATAAAAATATAGAATTTTCTCTTTTTGTCAGCTTGCATTGTGGTGTAAAATTACAATTAAATGTTTATATTTTAAAAAAAAGATTGAGCCAAATGCCAACAGCAGGACAAAAGAACTATAACTGGTACTGCCTCTTCAATTGGACCACAGCAGTGTGTTTGTGTTTTCCATGCTAACTTTGCAATCACGGTTACTTTTGCTGACTTACCAGGACAACATCTTACATGCTAACACAGCTGCATGAACGTAAAACAGTATTTATTTACACACGCACACAAACATATGCATATACAATCCTTACATTGACAAATATAAGCCCGCCTTTGTTAAGTGTAAGTACACAAGCAGCGCAGTTGTACACCAGTTTAATGACCTCATTTTGTTTGGCCAATGAGGTGTGCTGTTAACAACATAACACGTGTTTAATGAACGCACGCTCACAGGCATACACTCCAGCGCATGTTGTCTCAGCACCTGAAATATTACCTAGTTAACAAAAACACTATTAAACTGACCTACACCTAAACACGCACGCACAAACTAATTTCGCCAGGCCATTTTACCACATGCTAATGAAAGGGAACAGACTTTATTAGCTCTTTTTAACAGCCAGCACCCCACCTAATCATGTTCGCCCAGACTCAAACACGTGTGCATTTTCCTACATGAGTCAAAACAAAGATATCAGAGACATGCAAACTGAGATGAGCGATTAGCATATCCTGCTGGTTGAGGTCAAAGAACCACGGGGCAATCCAAAGTCTCCACTCTATGTCGACGCCATGTTTAAACTGGTCCCAGCACCACCACTATTACCAATATTACACCCCTTGATATTCCAACATGATGTATTTTTGGTCTCTTTAGACAATGGAAATCAAATTAAAAGCTATGCAAAAGTAACGAAACATCATGCACTCCTAATCCCGAACTGGCAAACATTTATGTGCAATTTTATTGCAGGACAATAAGCTTGCTGCAATTTTAGTAAATTTAATCATAAATGGATTTAACTAATCTCTATTTCCTCTAATTGCATTCTGCTATTTGCTTTACTATTTTGCAGCCCTTTTCCTGATGCAACCGCACGGTTTTTTACTTCGGAAACTGTTTTAGTTCCATCCAATCATGTTGTAGCTTATCTCATCCTCTAAACCAGAGTCAGAGGTGCTTGTAGCCAGCTGTCAGCTGGGACAGCAGAGGGCCTGGAGGGACTGAGAGGGAGTGAGAAATTTGCTTATTGAATACAGAATGGAGCCCGTTCCAACATAAGACTCAAATTAACAAAATACCAGGATGCAGCTGACACAGAAAAAACAACAGAGAATGCACTAATCGAAAAGTGTGACTGCTTTGATTAATTCAATGCTTAGAAATAATCAGATGTAATATAATAAAAAGAATTTTGACGATTTTTCTAAAACTAAAACAGAGACAGAACAAAATCTTTTGTCCAAGCTTCCAGCTGATTTTAAAATATAGTAAAGTTATAAATGTTATATTTATCATCCTTAAAGCTCTCCAGGGTCTGGCTTTAGCTTTTCCCAGCTTTTGCTCCACACATACAAACACAGATCCTGTGGCAAATCTTTACTAGCAGTTCCTCAGTCTAAACTTAGAGCTGAGGTTGTACAGTTGCTTTTGAGGCCCACAGTCTCTGCAACAGGCTTATTGCTTAAATTTGTCTTCAAATTTACATCTTTAGCTTTGTCCTTTGTACTGTCAGTAAAAGCTTAAAAAAAGTAGATAAGTTGTGGTTGTGTTTTAAGTTTTTTTAATCTGAATTTTGGTAATATTTTTTTTGACCCTATTGTGTTTTTTTCTTTCCTTTTAATTTCTTTGTTACAGTGTACTTGCACTTTTAAAAGCCATAGCACAGACACAGAGAATGACTAAGGTACCGAGCTTTAGTTTACGATGCTTCGAAAAACACAGAGTAATTTTCGGCACATTATTCACACCCTTTAAACAAAGACTCGTCACTCGTGACACACCGTGATTTTGGAAAAGAAATTGTGAGCTGGGCTTTTTTTATGGACACGGGGCATAAAAGAAAGTTTGCACATGTAGCAGTTCGGGGAGCCTGGGAACGGAGTTAATATTTAGTGGTCACGGAATCATGGCGGGTAGACCTGGCAGCGCCTTTACTGTCCAAATTAAAACAGCAGAAATCACCACAACAATTGAGAACAGATTTTCACCAAAGGTGCCTTAATGACACTGTCAGCCACTCACCCTGCAAACACACATAAACACAAAAATGCAGCACATGCTAACGCTAATGATCTACCTGCTTAAAGCTTAAAGGATCAAAATCTTATCAGTGACCAGGTCTTTTACATAATCAGTTGGGAAGGGGTTAAATGTGTATATCTTAAAGTACATATATATACTGTGTACATATACATATATATATGTATATGTGTGTGTATGTGTGTGTGTGTGTGTGCATCTAGTAGGCATCAGAAAGCACGCACCCGCTGTTCCAGTCTGTTTCCTCCCCATAAAAAGCAACACTTAGCACTTCATTCTCGAGCAGTCCTGACAACATTATACAGGTTAGTTTAAGAGAAGAGAGGAAAAAAACAAAGCCAGAGAAAACAGAGGGTGAAAAAAAAGTTTGAGGGATGGAAAAAAAAAGAACAAAAACGGAAGCTTGATCACTCAGCTGGGAATATTCAGAGAATTGTTTTTAACGAGTTAAATAAATTTTCCCACAAATGAGGTGAGGGAAAGCAAGAGGGGCAGAGCAAGGCGGAGAGAGAGAGCTAGGGTGTGTGTGTGTGTGTGTGTGTGTGTGTGTGTGTGTGTGTGTGTGTGTGTGTGTGTGTGTGTGTGTGAGCGAGAGGGAGGTGAAACTGAAGTGAGTGTTTGGCCTGGTGTTGGGAATATTTTACAAGCTGCATTAATGGTTGTTCTTAAAACGCAGCTATTAAGAACCGTCCATAATGTTGTATATCATGGGTGATTATGTTCACATACACAGGCTTACGCAGCTAAACACTCCCTCATTAGACACACACACACACAAGCCAAAGCCCTTAAACGTGTGCTGGTCCAACACCTTTTGTGTAAATAGCTGCTTCCTCCTGCCCAAACAAACTGCACCTCTTCTCCAGAGCGCACAATGCAGCAATTCACGCTGGAGTGTGGGTTAGAAAATTTAAAGACAACAGTTGCTGACACGGGGTAACCCCGGTTTCGTTCGTCCTGTTAAAAATACCGATGCACATTGCCACGTGTGGCCAAATGTGAGGCCTGTGCATGGCTGCCAGATTTGGCTCTGTTTGGGGTTAGTTGGCTGTCAGCTGGTGTCAAAATTAGTCGTTAGCAACAGTACGGCCTGCATGGTTCGTTGTTAGCTCACAGATGTGAACCAGTTTCACCAGTATCACTTTCTGCAGTGTTAACTTGGACTCATGTAGCAGTAGCCATTTTTGACATAACAGAAGATTTCTACATTTTGCAAAGTACAGTGTGGTTTGGCTCTCTGTCCAGGAGTCAGTTGCATAGATGGATGGCTATATGGAGATTTTTTCCTTTTTAACATTTAGCCTATAAACCCTGTTTGGCTTAAGCAGACTGCAGCAAACAGCTAGGTTGGCATTAAACATAGAAAAACAAGAATCAGTCTATCATACGTCTATGATTCTTTCATTCATATGGTGGCTCTAGTACAGACTCGGTTCTCCGTCCAGTGCAGGGATGTCAAACTCATTTTACCATGTGGGCCTTGTACAGCCCACTTGATCTTAAGGAGGCTGGACCAGTGAAACAACTCTTTCTGTCAGTGTAAAGAAGTTTAACTACACATTTAATCCTTGAGATATTTTAATATAAGAAAAAGTGCATCTCAGGTTTTTCCACAAAATAAAGAAATTCTGCTTTGGGCTTAAATTGTGTAAGGAATAAAGCTCATCAGCTCATTGTGCAGGCCGTCCACCAATTATAAATGTAATTATATTATTTATTGACAAAATATAATTTTATTATTACATTTTTATTTTACTATGAATCCACTGTAAAAATCATAAAATTCTTTAGCAGATAGTGAAAAGCAGGAACTTTCTGTT
This sequence comes from Copadichromis virginalis, assembly GCF_057382275.1. Lineage (NCBI taxonomy): Eukaryota > Metazoa > Chordata > Actinopteri > Cichliformes > Cichlidae > Copadichromis > Copadichromis virginalis. The sequence goes on along the minus strand of NC_140632.1, from coordinate 3,349,282 downwards.
ATTGGCATGTGTATCTATTACTTATTTACTTTAGTGTAGCATGCATGGCTATGAAGGAGGTCTTTATCAGTAGGAGAAGCTGTAAAACTTATAAAAAATATAGTTTAAAGGCTAAAAATTGTGTCCTCCTCTCCATTTTCTAAAGTCTTTGACGAACCAATTCTGGCCCTGGGCCTTATGTTTGACACCACTAGTGTTTAACTGTGTTGTGTGACATCCCGAAGGTGAGGAGACCCAACACCCTCCCAGCTGTCCACAGAGTCCATAACATGTTCTGAAAGTGTATTTTTATTTCCTTCATACATTTCTGTTTGTTTATATTAAACAACCTCTCCAGCTGTATAATGCTTAGCATAATGCTATGCTACACTAATAGCTTCCTGGCCCTAATGCTGTATAATTTATGCACAGCCATGCAGGTCAGTACAGCTTTATCCCACAATAAATACGTCCCACTGTGTATTTACTGTCTCCCCAGTTAAAACACATAGTATACTGGCCTTAGGGAATCTGCAACACGCCTGCTTTATTTCCTCCTGCAGTTACTTCTGAAAAAGCTTTATTGAACTGGCAGAAGGATCACTGGAAAAGGATCTGATTGTATTTCTAAGTTATAATCCATGAATCATGCGTATATGAGAACAGAAGGGTTGGAAATATTAAGACATCAGACAGTATGGAGCTGAATATTTTCTTTGTTATTCTAGGCGCCAGGGCTTGCTCCCAGAGGAAGTGGCGGGCATTGTGGTCAGTAGCTGACTACAGTATGGAATAGACCCAGTGTTTGTGTGTATGTGTGTGTCTGTGTGTCCTGAGTGGCGATTGGAGGTGTGTCCATCAGTCCATCTAGCTCCTCCTCTCTCTCCTTCCTTCACTTTCTGCAGTGCTGCAGCCTCAAAAACTCCAATAAAAGCAATAAACCACACTTTGTGTGTATGTGTGTGTGTGTGTGATGCACCCCTAAGAAGCACACCCACCCACACAAACTCATTTCCTAAGCAAAAACAAACAATGTGCACACATATATTTATGCATGCAGGTAAGCACACATGCGCAAAAACCCCCGCGGTCCCTGCCACCCTCCGTCTTCCCGCCTCCCCTGGTTAAATATCCTGGTTATTAAGCAGAAATGTGCTGCAGAATTCTGAGGCTCTGTGTGCAGCACATCTGGCCCGAGCCTTCAGGAAACGACTGGTTCACTTCACTCTTGTCATCACCTTCCAACACATTTCTTTCACGTTTCAATTTAGGAGCGGCACAGCAGGCAGCTACAGCGCACACAAGCACGAATCTGCACATAAACACACACACACATCCACGCGCAGCCACACATGAACACACATCTGGGCATAAGCGCTCAGGCACTGACACACACGGTCCATATTAGCAAGGGTGGGAGTGTACTTTTAGCTGTTACAACGCACCATTTTCAGCCTTTCAGCTCAAAGGGGTGGGCTCCTTTTTCATCCTTTTCTTTATGTATTTTTATTAGAGCTGTCCCCCTCTCTCCCACTTTCTCTCTCTGTCTCCCGTCGGTGTTTTGTTGACAGTAGAAAACCTTTAAACCACCCGTGACACAAACTCCCATTTCAGGCTTGGTCAGGATTGTGTGGGATTAACAGAGTGCGATATACTGAGGCTCTGGGAAAGGATTTTTTTATGGAAATGTATTGTGTTTGTGTGTCTGTGTGTGTGTACAAAAGGACTTTACTGTCAGTAAAATCTAAAAACAAAAGCCTACTTTTCATCAAGAATTTAACACAGCGTAGCGTCTTAATTTTCAGAGAGATTTTACACATTTTCGAGTCTGACTTATATTATTTAAAGTCTTTAATTTTAACAGTTTGGGGATAAAAAATGAAATTTGATAAAATGATTTAGGTTGGGCGGTACTCGTGACGTCTTTTTTTGTTTTTTTTAGACTGCAACTCATTTGTGATACCACAGACAAGACTGCCTGACACTGAAATACTTCAGCATCTCTGTCTTTGTGTAGACTTTAGTTAAGAGTCCAAGACAGCCTTAAATCCGGAGTTATTTGTTTTATCCGTCCTTTCTTTGTTTCAGTTTTTCTTGGCGCAGTATGTGCTCACCAAACACGTTTCCCCCCCACTGTTCGGAGACGTAATTTACTACAATTTCTGGTTGAATTCACTGCTGAAGCAACCTGATCTCATTGAAATGTTTCTGTGGGCAGCAATGGTTTGGTCTCTGGTCTGCTGTCACAATACGTATGATGTGGGAGACACACGGCTTAAAGTCTTAGAGTCCGGCTCGTCGTTGTCTGTTTAGAAACCGTGCAAAACCATTTCTAATCATCGTCACAGAGGCAAAGACCGCAAAACATGTGAGGTTTAACCCACAGCAGCATGCAGGCGCTGACTGATGACACGCTAAGCCTGCTTCGCTGCACTGACTGATGATGACACGTCAAGGAGGCTGCTTCCACTGATGAAGTCATCTGGGATTAACAGCCGGCTGTTTCCTCGCTCCTACGTAGTGACAAACTGAAGTGATAATTCAGGATTAGACAGTGACATCGTCACTTGCTGTTTCTTTAACAGCAGTGGATTGAAAGTGTATGAATAAGACCTTCTTAGTCTCCTGGTTTTGACATTTCATCACTCCCTTGCAATCTGATCATTGCGTGCCATTAAACAGTATGAGTAAGTGATGTTTACTCCTCACAAGCAGGACTACCCTCCTGTACTTCCTCACATGATGAGTGTCATCATGTGAAACACTGTTCAGTCAGCTGTGGGTATGCAGGTGGTGAGTGTGAAAGCTTGTAAAGATTGAAACAGACACTAGCAGTTCATTTTCTCAGCGTAATCTTAAACACATTTAGACTCCATCACTACAAATGTAGCTAATGACTCAGGATTTTTTGGCTCAGGAGGAGGAAAAGTCTGTTATCGAAAGACAGAGACAAAGAAAGAAAGCAGACAGATTGGAGAAAAAGAGGAACACTAGTCTTGCTTCTATTATCTGCAATGAAATTGCGTGGATGGATTTGCAGGTGGGGCTGTTGCACGAGTTTCCTACATCCACTTGGGGGCAGACATCGACAGCAGCTCTGGCAACACTCACAGAGGTGAGACAGAGGACCTGTTGGAATGTCTTAACTGTGCAATGTCATGTTATTTTATTATATATGCAATCTGAGAGTCACATGAACAAGCAAAAACTCAGTTTGCAATCTCTGCAGCAATCTGTAGCTCAGTGCTTCTTCCTGCATAGGACAGCGGATAACTATGTGAGACCAAATTCTATATTTCAGTCCTTACGGCTTCATAAGACCAGTCAACAAATCTCAAGGGGGTTAACTTGTGACTCATAACATTAAATCATTAAATATCACAAACAGTCTAGAAGCCGCAAAGTCTATAGTTACACGTGAGAGCTGTCGTGTTTTATATTTTACTGCATGTTTGGACGCATGCAGTAAAACACCTTGAAGTGGATTAATTTATGTAGTGTTAAAATAATAAATCATGAGTTTGTTTTTTCACGGGCATATTCTGAACTGCACAAATCTACAGTTCTAGTTCAATCATTTGCAGAATCCATGTGATTTGTTTTTACTTTAATCATTTACACACTTTGCAGTCGTCCTTTCAACATACTCTGTAATTACATAAATGCATTAGCATCACATGTTTCTTGTATTCTTCTCTCACAATTTAGATGTGTTGCTTTCCGCCGTTTTCCTCCACATTTTGTTACATTCACTGTTTTTTGCATGCAAATTTTTGTATTGTGCAATACAGACTTAAACTTTCAGAGATAATATGTGGATTTCATCTTCTTGTTTAGGCTCAAAACGGTCGAATTAAAACATTTAAACAAGGGGCAGTCAGTGCAAGAACGGCCACCGTCGCGACTTTCATGAAACACTCAAACTGTGTGACTGTGAAGTTCATCACGCAGGAGCTTATTTTTACAACAAGCGCCTTTTTTTGTACAGAAGTGGCAGCGGTAGTAGAAGTGAAAGAATAGGAAACAGAGTGAGGAGTGAGGAGATGGTGAGAGGGTGGGGGTCGTGTCTGTTCTAGTGTGGTTTGGGGGAGTTATTTGGTGTTAAAATATGCCTTAATGGTTGCTGGGGATCCATTTATTACAGGCAGGAAGCAGAAGGGGGTTTCTCTTCTCATTTAATGTGACCGCCGAGAAGCTCGCCAAGTCCTACAGGCAAGCCAGCATTCCTGTGCACCAATGCTGCACACACACACACTGGACTATGTTATACACCTAATTATACTGCCGTGCATGTGTGTCGATGCATCATTTTAAAAACATACACGCATCGCGGTACTTCTAGAAAACTGGCAAATATGTGCGATCTCATAAAATGCACACACACAAATAGACTGTACTCGCTGGCAGTGAGAATGACCTTTTCTGAACCATGGAAACACACACATTAACACACACACACACTTATACACACAGAAAAGCCTCTGCAAAACATTTAGGCATGGCAGGGGCTGAGGTTATATAAAAAGTCTCTCGAGGGCTTATTAATTCACATTTGTTTTGCAGTTGTGAAGCTTGGTTTCTCTCCTTCTCACTCATCCCGTCTCTGTGTCTAGTTGTCGGTTTTCACTCATTTCCGGTCCGTCGTCCTTCACTTTCTCAGGGATGTATGCAGCTTCCTCCCGTTGCCACACTTTCTTCCCTTCTCTTTCTTTCCCTGTGTTCATCCAGCACAGAGCCATATCCAGCTTGACACCCTTTCCCAGCGTTAGGGAGGGTGTGTTAACACCTCGTCCCGCACACATGCCAGGGCCTAAAGACCCGTTTATGAAGTGTAGTGCTCCTGGCGTGTAAGTATGCACAGACATATTTATGCACTGATGGGCTTTGATTTCATATTTTTGTCTTGTTTTCAAAATATTCTAGAAAAAAACAAAACCTTCATTCCAGTGTAATAACTATGCGCCCCCAGTTGGCTCTTTTTAAAAAAATGTTGGCATGGTAACCTAATGGGAGACGAGGTGTGCTGATTGTGATCACAGCGAGTTTAACGACAGGCTGTCATGTCGTTTGGTCAAAATGCCAAATCAAATTATACAGTGTAACCACTTTTAAGGCAAAGTAACCATAGAGGCTTCACTTGGTTACTGCAGGCGCTCAATTAAAGGTTGCGTAAGGTTGTGTGTGTGTGTGTGTGCGCGCAAGTGTATTGGGTTACATGGCCGATCTAAGGCTATATCCCTGTTTTCATCAGCTGAGTGAGGAAGTATCCAGTGCCAATACAGTGCAATCTGACCCCTACGTGCAAACAGACGTGCGCCTTAATGCACAGAGTAGCAGAAAAGCAGACACACACTTTAATGATGACCTTTTTCTTTAGCAAGTATTGTATCACTGAGTCAGTACAAGACTTGAAGCCCTTCTAACTGCTGTTTTCACTGGAAATCATTGTTCTCATTTATGATTTGGTTTCTTACACAGGCTTTGATTCAATTCGTGGGATTTGGCTTGTAAATATCTTCTTTGATTTAGAGATTTCAAGCAAGCCATTTGGCGAAAGACTGGAGGAGAGGGGGCGGGGGGGGGGGAATTGTTGTTGACCTCTCACCTCTCTGTGCCAAACAAAAGACCTCGAACATCTAAATAACACTTTTGTAGGGAATCCTTTCTCGAGGTAACCTACCTAAGTGGCCGATGACGTTACCAGCATTCATACTTTTGTGTGGTGTGTTATGTGTTAATTACCCTGTGGTCGTGTCCCAGTGTTTTATGTGCACAATAGAAACAAATAAAACTCTGGTATTCCCCCCGACTCTTTGTTGTGCTCACTTTGTTTCTCTCGTTTCTCACGTTTTGTCACGTTTTACATTCCCTCACATGCATTCTGATTTGACTTCAGCAGACCCCTCCAACTGTATCTGTGAGTCCTTACATTGAGGCAATGATTGTTATTTCTCACTGATAAATTCAAAAACAGGCCAATCACAGCAGTTGCTGGCTATGCTTTCAGTGATGAGTGGTTGCATTTCCAGGTGGGTGCACGTCGGGTTATGGCGCAGGGTGTCAGAGAGGTTTGCAGATAGAGCATGTCTACAGTGTAGCTTTAGCACAGATTTCCTGTAAGAAGTCAGTACTGATATTAACAGTTATGACTGACAGGGGATGTTTTCGCATTGTTAACTTGCTCTCTCTAATTAGCCAAAATGAATTGGGGGATTCCCATGATGCATTGAGTATTTCTTTTTCAGTCACCTTTCTCACTCACTATGTATTAATAGACCTCTCTGCATTGAATCATACTTGTTATTAATCTCTGTCTCTCTTCCACAGCATGTCTTTATCCTGTCTTCCTTCTCTCACCCCAACCTGTCGCAGCAGATGGCCCCGCCCCTCCCTGAGCCTGGTTCTGTCGGAGGTTTCTTCCTGTTAAAAAGGAGTTTTCCCTTCCCACTGTTGCCAAAGTGCTTGCTCATAGGGGGTCAGATGATTGTTAGGTTTTTCTCTGTATGTCTTATTGTAGGTTCTACCTTACAACATACAGCTCCTTCAGGTGACTGTTGTTGTGACTTGGTGCTGTATAAATAAAATTGAACTGAATTGAATTCACTAATGTATCAACTACTGTATGTGACAAGTATGTTGACACATGTTGCTGGATATTTTGGGGAACTAGGTTAGTTTGATTCTTGGCTTTAATTCAATCCAATTCAATTCAGTTTTATTTATATTGCACCAAATCACAACAGCAGTTGCCTCAAGGTGCTTTATATTGTAAGATATAATTGTAAGCCCTACAACAATACAGAGAAAACAGAGAAAACCCCAACAATCATTTGACCCCCTATGAGCAAACACGACAGTGGGAAGGAAAAACTTCCTTTTAATCGGAAGAAAACTCCAGCAGAACCAGGCTCAGGGAGGGGCAGTCGCCTTAATAAGATGACTGATTTTTCACGTCTTATATTATTTGATATTAACATAGCTTTGATAAGCTTAGCAGAGCCGGAGCCTAAAGAGCGAGACCAAGAGAGAAAGCTAGCATAGCTCTAGCTAATCTACCTTGTAGCACTTCTAAGGCTTTCTAAATTCGGGCTCTAGCTTTGTATTTAGTATGTTTACACACAAAGAGTGTCTTCTCATTTAACTTTTAGCATCAGAACAGTTTCTCCAGATCTTTACAATCCATGAAAGAACTTGTGGAAACAAATTAAAACAAATTCTGGATCATCAGCTGAATTTTCAGCTAATAATGAAGCTTTAGGCTTCCAACACTTATTACTAATTTAAACACTTACAATCAATCCCCTGACCTTTTTGTACAGTTAACACAAATTTTTCTATGTGTCTGAAGTGAAACCGAAATGGACTGAAGTAGAAAAAGAGCCGATCAAGAACGCTAACTAAGATCATTTTAAACGGTCACTGTGTAACTGCGAGTATCCGTGTGTACCTTGGTGCAGGAGGGGGGGTAATTTAGGTGTAGAATGTCTTCCTCATCACTGGAGCTGACCTAAGAACACAACGGTTAATCATCCACTATCGGGCAGGGACAGGCAGAGTGAGAGAACAAGAGAGGAGCCGGGTGAACAGCTGAATGACACTTTGAGGCATTTGCACTTGTTAAAAGGCAAAAGAAAGAAAGAAGAAAAGAGGAGTCGTACATCAGACAGTTGGAACAAAAGGATATGCTCACCCGAGAGTGGACAACAGAAATCTGCATTTGAAGACGCCTCTTGCTGATTAAGGATTTGAGTTTTACTTCAGTTTTGCCTGCTGTGGTTAAACTCCAGCATTGTGTGTCTGTTTGTGTGCATTTGTGTGTTAGCATGTCCGTTCTGTAAGGACTGTCCTGTTTTTGGATTCGATTGTGAGCGCAAGGGGAGGCCACATGGGGCCCGGGCCTTGTCCGGGATGCCAGCTGCTGCGGTGAAGCCTGCTCTGGACATGGTTGCCGAGGGAGGGGACGTAGGGGAGCGCGGGGTGTCCCAGTGGGAAGCCTCTGGGCTGGGCCGGCAGAGGCTGCCTCTGCCCTCCCTGAAGGTCCCCAGAGAGCTGCTGCGCAGCTTCCCCCACTCCAAACGGGTTGGATCCTACCTGGTGGGGAAAATGATCAACAAGGGCTCATTTGCCAAAGTGATGGAGGGGCTGCATATCAGCACAGGGGAAAAGGTCAGTGCTTTCTCTCCAATTTGACAATTAGAGAGCAGACATGAAGTGACATGTCACTGACTGGTGGGGTGGCACACTGGCAAAGAAAAAGATCACACACATACAAGATTATGATTACATGCTTACAACTAGTGCCTTGTAACTGATAATTATACACTCTTGGGTTTAAAGAACGTAGTAGTCTGTTATTATTCTTGTTATGTGCACAGAACTCAGTCAGATTCATCCATAACTGCTTATTTCATGACTATGAGGGGTTTTACAAGACAACATTTGCTCAGCAGATTTAAGAGGTCTGAAATGCATCTGTTTCTGTGCAATATGTCTGTCGTTGGTTCCTTTAAAAAGTGCAGACTGATGTTAGAATCGGCGCTCTTTCAGATTAACAAAAAACATGAATTTGCATCTTTGTAAGTACTCTGTGTCTTCCACATCTATTTTTGGTGATATGGCAATCCATCTGCACTCACTGTGCAGGCGAGACTGTGCATGTGTTTCATTAATGTGTTTGTGTGTATCCATAAGTGTAACTTTCACCGGTCACCGAGTCGCTGACCCTGGCAATGTACCTGACCTGGTTGCCTTAGCGATGGCCAAACTCATCTGGGGGGTTGTTGTTCCTCTTAACCCAGTTTACCCTCTGCAGGTAGATACTGTGTTAAGGTGAAAACTGTAAACCTGCAAGCATCCACTGCTGGGGGCCTTTGGATTTCTCTGGAAATGTTTTGTTGACCTAAGCCAGAAATGTTACATGTTTATGACACAGAAACTCACGCATGCAGTAAGACACAGATTTGGTAATAAAATGAGCCCTTTTGATCTTAACTGCTATTTAAACCAACGGTGCTACGTGTCCAAGATGCCAAGATGCATCATTTTTTAATAAATAAAACATTTACTTTGTTTGTCTTTGCAGACTATTTTGGTTGTTTCGTTTTCAAATTTTCTTTTTAGTTCACTTTCAAAAGTTTTTCTTTTTTATAAAAAGAAAGAGTGCAGGATATTGTTTCACTTAGTTGTGTTTTTTATTTTTGGGGGAGGAGGGTATTATTTTATTTCATTTTAATTTTGATATTCAGTTTTAGTCCATTTTAAATGTGCTTGTTTGCAGAGGAGGAGCCAGACATTTGAAACACCCGGGGCTTAGCCCTAAAGGGTAGTATGCATGTGGGATTTTTTTTTATTTTTTTGAGGGGGGGGGGGGGGGGGGGGTGTAGAAATGACTGAAAGATTAATAGGCTCTGTTTTGAGTTTTGTTCAAAAAAGAATGACTTCATATAGGGAAATATATATATCACACATGCAGGACACCTTAAACTAGTTTTTTAATTAAGCAGCAAGACAGAACGAAGTTGGGGCTGTATCAACACACGAGGACTAAACCCCAATTCAACCAGACGCAGAACTGATCCAGAATTAAAACAGGACTACAACAGTTCAAAAGCAGGACTACTGAGGACTTAACCAAGACATAACCACAATCAGAACTAGATGATAGTAGCACTAAAAATCATCATAGACCTGCACTACACTTATTTATTTAATTCTACCAAAGTACAATATTTAGATTGAGAAAAGTTTATATAATTATTCAGCCTTGTTGTGCAAACAAGCCTGTAGAACTTAATAAATGTAGAATTTGAAAAATAACAAACCTAAAAAGAAACACTAGGTACGAGATACATGAGTACCTATGATACGGTGATACTTTTGGTAAACAACCATTTGACTAACATGTGTGTCTCACCTGCTCTTGTTCATCTCTGTTCCTCTCTCTCTCTCTTTGTGCTGACAATCATCAAATATACAGATATTTACAAACTCTTCAGATCAAAACACAAACACTTTTTTAATTGTAACATCAAATCAGACTAAATGTTTATTTTTTTAGATTGATAAATATAAAAACATATTTGTTAACTTTAAGAGTAAAGAGAGAAACTATCTGTGTTTTTTAATTGCAAATGGCACCAAATTGTATTCAAACTTGAGCCACACTTATGGAGCTCCACAGTTCTTTTCCTGGTGTTTTGGTTGACATCTCTTGATGTTCCCATGTCAAAAAAACAGGCTCTGTGTTTTGCCTTATATGCATCCACAGCTGTGCCACCAATTTACTCACATGGACTCTACTAACCTATCAGAAGCTTCTTCAGCTCAGAATGGAATCCTCTGGAGTTTTCTTATTAATTAACAATAAACTTAGTGTATATATACTCCTTAATTTAATGAAAGTGCTAAAAATAGCTCTGTCTCTCTTTATTCTGACATTTAACTAATTCAAAATATATTTCAATATTTATCTAAAACAAAAGTTTACTCTAAATTGATGTTGTACAGTAAAAATGTTTTATGTTTTCTCCCTAAAGTGTATGTAAATATCTGGTTACAAATGTGAATATCCTGCTGTGTACTGAAATCCCTCTTGTTTTGCATAGAAATATACTGAACAACATACAAAGCATAATATATAAAATAACATTTACCTGAGTTTTTTCTTTGAAAGAAGCCTCTAATGTCCATTCTTATATTTCAGTACATAACTGAAACCGATTTAGTCGGGGAGGGTAAGAACTGAAAATATGAAATAAACACACGTAAGCTAAGACTCTCTAAAAAATAGCATTTGTTCGGCTTTTCATTTCGCCATTTGTTGATTCACTTGAAGAGCAAGTAACGTAATATTGGTCAAGTGATCAGTTTCATATCAATCTTTCGTGATGCACCGTCATATTTACATTATTTGTACAGTACGAATGATTTTCTTTGGTACCTGCTCAAACTTAAGCTCTCCTTAGTATGGCTGGCTCCGTCTCTCCAACAGCGCACTCACGGGCAGCAGCTGCCCCGCCCCCTCGCTCAGTCGCTTAGTGCCTGAGCTTGGATCATACCAATATCAGGGGGGATTCACGCACAGTCGTAAATTCCCACAGTGTGCACTATGTGCTTCGAATATTGTGTGTACTTTTTGTTTTATACAGTTGTCAGCCAGGCATCTAACTATGAAAAAATTACACTCCAAAATACCCCGGGCTTCTGACAAAACAACCCGGGCTTAAGCCCCGTAAGCCACCCCCACGCTCCGCCCCTGCTTGTTTGCCACGATCGTTATTCTGAGGAAAAATAGTTGTACCGAGCACAAATGCTGTTGTTACCAAATATTTAAATATTTTTTCTCATTTCCAACTTAGTGTTGTTGTTTCACCCTATTAAAGTAGTTTTATATGAGTCACAGTTTACAATAATCCTTATTAATCTTACAATGAGTCTACGTGTAGCTTTCCCTTCATTCTCCCTTTAGGCCAATTCTTTTCTGTTTGGCTGCTTCTTATACTGAACAGCAGGTGGGTGGAGCTGCAGTGCTCACAGCCAGTTCCTGAGATCACCATATTAAGGATATTCTCTCTCTGGCATCATACTACGTGGCAAAAATCTAAACTCGAGCGTTCAGAGCAGTCCGTATCCTGAGCTTTTGAAGGGTTCATGACTATAGGCCGTTGGCTCAAACCTCTGGATGAGTGGAGAAAATGCAGACACAAAAAGTGACAGACCTACGCACCCTACTTCCTTAAAATAAGCCTCTGAAATTTCAACCTAAGTGTGTTACATGTTGGTCATAATAAATATCAGGTTTTCTTACAGTCACCTGTGAACATTTTAATCTATTTTCTATATAAAGCAAAGTGTCTTTGTGTAAATTTCTGTTGATTTCTGGCAAAAACAACAAAACAAAAGAATGTGCATGTGTGCATGTTTGTTCTCAGGTAGCCATTAAGGTGATAGACAAAAAAAAAGCACGACAGGACTCCTATGTACAGAAGAACATGAAGAGGGAGCCTCGCATTCATCAGATGGTGCGACACCCTCATATTGTAGTTCTGCTGGAGGTAAAGACATGAAAATAAAAAATCACAACAACAACAACAACAAGTACATATTCACCCATCAACCATTAACGTCATCAGAAATACACATACATGAATCCAGAGACATATTTCTATCTCAGTGGTAGATGTTGATTGCAGACAGTAATTGAAAGGTTATTTTATATCTGCTGTGAACCACATATGAATAATCCTGTGCGTCAGACTCTGGAGACTGAGAACAGTTACTACATGGTTATGGAGCTCTGTGCTGGAGGAGACCTGATGGACAGGATCTGTGAGAGGAAGAGGCTGGAGGAGCGGGAGGTGCGGCGCTACACCCGACAGATCCTCTCTGCTGTGGAACACCTGCACAAACACGGCATCGTGCACAGGTCGCTACACGCACGCACGCACGCACGCACGCACGCACGCACACACACACACACACACACACAGGAGGAGCATGTATGCCTTCGAGGCAGATCTCATCTACAATTTTAGAAGGCTTCTGACTCTGCTCCATGTCTTTATCTAGTCTTCATAGTAAATAGGTGGATTTACTCCATTGCATCGTTCACAGTTCACTCATTTGCATAGAGAAAAGATCAAATGCTTTTTGAACAGTTGTCAAATTGTTATATTACTACAATCGGCTTTAAGTCTCTCATCGAGTAAAACTGATGTCAAAGCAATACAACAGATGTTATTTAGAGCTTCTAAACATGCTGCAAATGGTATCTCTTTATACTAAAATGCAACCGATGATGTAATGATGATGATACTAATGAAAATGATGATGATGATGAACAATCAACAGCTTAGCTGGTGATCAAATAATGAAAAATCTCCTTCTATCTCTCTGACTGTGAACACAGTAGGTCCAGGTCACCTGCTATATAAATATATATGCAAAACATGGAACAGGAACCTCCCTGTGATTAGGAAAATGATTGCACAAAATGTTTTCACATTCTACAACCAGTTACAAGCAGTTGCAACAACAAACTGGTTGCAACCAGTGTTGATCGCACAGCGACTGCACAGGTCACCTGCTGGGAGGCAACCTGTCTCTAAAGAATTGTCTAACTTGGAGTGACTGCAGTCACTCTCAGATAGGTTGGCACAGGTTTGCAAATAACTGTTGCCTAATTTATTAATGCAGACAATTCCCAATATGTTCCCAATAACTTGCCTGTCTGCTCTTTACATTAGGGAACTCAGATCATCTGGTTGCCAGCTGTATTCTACTCTGTGCTCTACTCCCAATAAAAGCAAGGTTGCTGTACATGTACCTCATTTAGCATTTAAATCACAGTCCTGCAGCAACTGTGTATCTACTTGTGGAGGAAATTCTGAACTTCCCTTTCAGATTACTGAGTTTCTGGCTGGAATTTGAATTTCTGTGTAGATGGCAACAGGTTTGCAATGTTCACAGATTTATCACAGATTGGATGTAATCACTCAGTCACCTGATAGCAGACTGATGCTATCTTATGACCGTTTAATCAGTGTCTTGTCACACCGAAGCCACTTTAAGGATGGCAGCTGCCTGCAAGTGGTGTTAAATATTTGTTGATGAGGGAGAGCCAGTCAGAGGAAAGTTGGTTTTAAAGGAGATAAAATGGCCTGTGTCAGGTGGACAGTGAACTGATGGGGCTGTATAAAGACCCATTATAGAATAAATATGGATTATTTTAAACTGTGAATCATGCAAAGCTGCTCTAGTAGAGCCCGCCAATAAAATAAAGGGGGCGGAAATTACTGTAGTAAGTCCACTTTAACATTTTAACTCATACCTGGTTTTGTGCCCGACTCCAACTAAAGCTCAGAATCATAGAAAGAAAAGAAAAGAAAGCTTTTGGGCAACCAGCTGTGAGGCCACAGTGACCCCCAAACCTGATCACTTTTGAGTACATTTAGAATTTAGTGCCAAATTTGAATCTCATATGGCCTTTGACATGTGATCTCCTAAAGCATGTTTGATAGGCGAGTAGAAAATCCTACCAATCGAAAATTACTAAGAAAATATTCTTGTTGAGCCGATTGGTCAAAGATATTTATTTTTAAAAAGGTGGAAAAAAAGAGAGAGAATTAAAAAACGGATCAAAACAAAAAGTTGTTTATATGGTTCAAAGCTTTATGATTCATACACACATCTTGAAAAAGCATGCATATACACGCAGAAAGAAGTTTGCAGGACATTAACAGCCTACAGAGGAGGAAGTGCTGGGCACAGCGCGGTGTGGGAGATGAGAGTTTTATTTTAGTGGTATTTAAGTACGTGTAGGTGTTAGAGACTCAATAGTCTCTCACACACACACTTGCAAAACAGCCGTACACATTATGCACAGCTCTGCGCTTTGGTTTAAGACCTTGGCTCCTCTGAAGGTGGGAATGTGATTACCAGGCAATGACCTCATCATCCTGCGCCGGCGCCATGATTCACACATCATCACAACATCATGGACTTCCTCTCTAATGAAGTCCCTCAACGACGTCGCTCTCAACCCTTCAATGGCACCTCTTTCTGTCACACACACCCACGCGCTCACCTACACGCACGCACTCGCTCACGCGCGCGCGCGCACACACACTGCACCACAATGCCACACAGAGATGATTAAACTGGAAATAAATGGAAATTTTGCACTTAAACGCACCTCCTGCCACCCACGTTCAATAGGTTCACCGCATACATTTTCTCCTTTATGACAATGTCTGCTCTCGCTCTCTCTTGCTCTTTTTTCTCTCTTTCTTCCTCCGCCTCTCTTTGAACTTGTCTCGGGTTGTGTGAGCAGGGTTTTCTGGATTTTTGGTTAGATGAAGGCAGATGAAAGGAGCATGGCGGATTCCCAGGCTGTAGTTTATAGGGGCTCTCTCGCTCCTGACCGCAGATTTTCATTTAGCTTGGTAGTTTTAGTGCATTCAGTGTGGTTGGTGGTGAGGCTGGGGTACTTTCAGGGGAATGAAGCAACTTTTTCAGGTGAACAGAGATATGGTATTTTGGTAAAGAATAAGAGATAAGTCAGAAAAAGGTGACGTGAATTGATTTGAAAATCGAGTGCAGGCTTTTAAGTTTGGGCGATTAGCTTCTTTTCTAAAACATAATCACCAGAGGAGATTATTCTGACAAAAACTCTCTTTTTGAGGATTTTTTCCAAAAGCTTGAGCTCTACCCAAACCCAAATTTAGCGTTTGGGTTATTCCTTTTGCTTCTGTGGGTCCAGTCTGATCCCATCTCATCTGGTCATCTATAAATACACAGAAAAAGCTTAGTGTTGGAGTTCTGAGCAACCACCATGATGTCTGTCAAGTAAATTGCCCCAGAACACTCATCAGCACTGTGTGGAGAAAAATAACTAGAAATTCCTGTAGGATTAAGGACAGAGCCTTATAAAAATGCTACTATGAACCACATTCTTCCTTTGAGACCTAACCGATTTGTCTCTTATTTTCCTTCTCCCCTATTTTCAGAGATTTAAAGATCGAAAACTTCCTTCTGGATGAACACAACAATATAAAGATTGTGGGTATGTTGTAGTTTCGTCACTAACATACTGATTTCAATTATTTACGCTAAACTGTTTTAGCTATCTAAAATTTCTGAAAAGAACTTTGCTGTAAGATGATGATTTCTCCCACAGACTTTGGCCTGAGTAACACCCTGAAGACTGACTCTTTATCTCTGGAGCTCCTCAGCACCCAGTGCGGAAGTCCAGCCTACGCCGCCCCGGAGCTCCTCGCTCACAGGAAGTATGGACCCAAAGTGGATGTGTGGTCTGTGTAAGTGAGAAAGTCTCAGTGTGTCTATCAGAGAAACTCTCTGCTTGGATATTGAACACATTTTTCTATAGTGTTGTAACCGATTATGTAATGATTTTCTCAGTATTTTTCATGTAAATGTGTCGACCGCCTCCTCACATTTTCCCGTTGTGTGTATCTACAGAGGCGTGAGCATGTTTGCAATGCTGACAGGAACTCTGCCCTTCACTGTTGAGCCGTTCAACATCAAACAGCTGCACCAGAAGATGGTCAACGGGGAGATCAGCAGCATCCCCGGTGACATCAGCAAAGGTACCTATCAGAGTGACCGAAACAAAGCTTCTATCATTACCGTATTTAAACAGAATGCAATCATTTGAAAATCTCATAAACCAAAACTTTATTCACAGTAGGACAAAAAAAAATGGGACGGGGTTATGTTTACCGCTGGTTAGCACCCCCTCGTCTTTTAACTACATAAATGTCTGGGAACTGAGGAGAGCTGCTGTTGAACTTTCAGGAGAAGAAAGTTGCCTCATTCATGACTGAAATAGGATTGTAGGCTCTGAGCAGTCCTGGGTCTTCTTTGCCATATTTTAGATTTCATAATGTGCTAAATATTTTCACCTGGATTGCAGACAGGTCAGTTCAGCGCCCGGGCTCTTACTACGAAGCCATGTTGTTGGCATAGATGCAGTATGTAGTTTAGTGTTGTCTGGCTGAAATATGCAAGGTTTTTTTTCGTGAAAACGATGTCATCTGGATGCTCTTAAACCTGCGTATACATCTTTCAGCATTGATCATGCCCAATTCAATTCAATTCAATTCAATTTTATTTATATAGCGCCAAATCACAACAAAAGTCGCCTCAAGGCGCTTCATCCCACAGGCATTGATTGACATCCATATTATCAGAGATCCAGGATTTCAACTGAGTGCTGATTACAAGCTAGATGACTCCTTTACTCATTGCGCTAAGGTGTGCGCTGTCCATGATTTCCAAAAAATAATTTCAAATTTCAACAGGTTTCCACTTTGTCTTTGTCCATTCTAAATCTTTGCATGATAGAGATTTTACCTGCATTTGTGGATGACATGGTGAACTGTGTTAACACACTTGATTTCCGGAAGCGTTGATGAGCCCGTGCATTGATGTCCAAGATAGAATTGTGCCCATCTTTAATGCAGCGCCACCTGAGAAGCCCAAAGATCAGACTTGTCCCTTGCACACAGAGATTCCTCCAGATTTGCTGAATCTTTTGATGATGACATTTACTGCGAATGATGAGGAATTCAAAATCTTCAGTTTCTAGTGAAATTGTTTTGAAACTGTTTCCCAATTTGCAGACACAGTTTTTTGCAGATTGGTGAACCTCTGCCATGATTATTGGGCTTATACTATTAAAAAGCCACTGGGTTAAGTGTAGTTCTGAAGTTGAGTCTTGGAGAATGAAGCGAATGAGAATAAGTGAGTAGACTTAGACATACCAAAGAAATGCCAGATTATATTATGAGCTGATGTAGCTGAAAGTGTTTATTCATTCTGAAACCAATATAAAAACAAGTCTACATGATGATACTTATTAAACCTTTATGGAAGTCGTGTTTTTGCCTTTAGACGTGTCGTAGCATAATAAATCGGAGGAAAGAAACGTTTTACAAACTGCTTACCTCTACCACTTGTCTTCTGCCAAGTCCACAGCAGCCTCAGTGTCCTGTTTCTCTCTACTTTATTTTGGTCTCTCTCTTACACATAGTCCCATCATTACGCTCAGTCATGGCGCCATGTCACCGCAAACAAACATAGCTCCTGTTACTGTGGGGAAAACCAGCACAGCTCCGAGGCTCTGAAACTGTGACAAGATCAGATTAGTGGCTGTACCGCTGCCATGGCCGGGCATCTGAGACATTCACATTAACTTTTAGACTTTATTCTGCCTCCTAATGGGGCTGTGTGCTTCTAGAGTTTTTAAATTATGCATGATACCGATTCTTTTTCTCTTCAGCCATGGTAATTCATGAACTTCATGATTTGGTGAAGACTGGCCCGTTTCTTAGCTTACATGCTTGTCTGGCTTGTTTCTGTGATATCCTTTAAATTATATATCTTTGCTTTCTAGGATTTTCTTTCTAGGCTTCTCTACTTTCATCTTAAGTATATTTTTTTCTTTCATCTGTACCAGTTTGCCAGTTTATGTGTTTGTTGTCTGGAGGAATGACAATTCCACAGGTTCACTGATTAAAATTCATCAATCGTGTGTCTTCCTTTGATCTGTTACAAACAAACTGAGTTGTCCCTGGCTGAGACAGGCGTCTGGCTCTGAACCAAAAGCGAACTGATAGCAGTAAAGTGAACAGAGCAGTCTTGGCTGATGTGTCTTTGAATGTGGCAGCCATCCCGCTTGAACCCATCTGCTCTTTTACACTGTGAAACGTATCTGGAATCCCCATCTGGACTCAAACTATCATCCATGCTTGGCTGCCACAGAACAGCTCTCTGTCACAGGCTGACAGGCTGAATTGGTTCTCCTGAAGGGAAACCCTGCCTCTCTCCTCGCTGTCTGATACAGTTTCACAAGTCACAAAGAGCGAGCAAATTAAGTCGTCAGTACTCTAAGTATGTATCACTTATAAGGTTGCAACAGCAGTGGAAAAGATGGTTCTCGGCCCTGGGCTCATCTGTGATGAGATGTTTATCAAACAGTAACCACAATCCTGCCTGTGATTAACGACCAGCTGATGCACACTGGCTACACAGGTCCTCTCATTTCTATGTCTAATGCTGCTCTTTTCTCTTGACCACAAAGCAGAAAAAAGGACATTTTAACAGTTATCACCTCCTTCATGAGAATCTACCCATGACCTTCCTTTAACAGCTCTTTTAGTTCAGTTCATTGATCCACTATTGATCTACTGGACATTTTCAGAGTAAGGAGAGTGGATATACTGGACAAATCTATCTATCTATCTATCTATCTATCTATCTATCTATCTATCTATCTATCTATCTGTCTGATGCATTAATGGGAAGTTAGAAAATGCTTGTAAATTTCTTCGGCTTTCTGAAAATGGGCAATAAAAATTTAAACTCAACCAAATATAGAAATCGCCTGTTTTAAAAAGATTCATCTTTGCAGGTGCTGTGTCATTTGTGTTGTCTCTCCTGGAGCCCGACCCAGCAAAGAGACCCAGCGTTAGAGCTGCCATGGAGGAGAGATGGATAAATGAGGGCTATTCCAAAAAAGCTCTGCACACTCTCTCTCATAAAAACAGGTACAAACACACCTTAATGCATGTGGTGCACATCCAATTCATCAATATACACAAAAGACAATGGTAATGTGTTTGCAAAAAGTGGAACCCTTCTTGTAACGATTGAAATGATTTATACCGTTATTATACTGTAACATAAGAATGTGCATCTGTTCCGTGAGAGAAAAGGAGGACACAAAGCCTCTCCTCAGGGAAAGTTCTGCAGCAAACATTACAGTGTGGGTAAAAGAACCAAGAGGGAAATCACTGCGTGTCTGAGAACAAAATGAACATTTTTGTGGTCTGCAGTGTAACAGCTTTGTGTATTATAGCACAACTAAAAAGCTTTTATCACTTTACGCAGAATGGAAATGCAATCATGTATGGCTCCTGCTGGAAATAATGCGTTTTCCGAAATCCGCAGGAATGATGCCACAGTCTGTGAGCGAGAGCCGTTGCAGCCCTGCTCCAAAAATCCTTCAGCTCCAAGTCTTTCTTTGCCACACAGGCCTGTTAGAGCCACTTCTTCTTCTTCCTTCTATTTCTCATTTGTGAGCCTTTTCCAAAGCTTTCTCTTGTTTTCCAGGTTGTCTTCAGAGGATCTCAACTCGACCGTGCTAGAATACATGACAGAGACACTGGGATATTCCCTCTCTGAAATCATACACGTGGTCACAACCAACCGACCCTCGGCCCTCACGGCCTCCTATCACCTGCTGCTCAGCCGACTCAACAGGAGTCAGAGAGGAGCCAAAGCCAGCAAGGTATTCCCGTTATAACACACAGATATACACACAAAGGCCTGAAAACATGAAACACAAAAAACCATCAGTACAAGTGATATATTCATGGTTTGGCATCAACAATGATTAATTTGTCAGAAGCTAGAGAATAACGACTGGAGTCTTCCCAGCAAGAATACATGGAAAGAGAGGAATAACAGTGAATCCCAGACTCCACAACAGGTAATGCTGAGGTCGCCCATCTCACTACTATTATTACTCTCCCTGACATATTGGTTCAATCAACAGTCAGATAAAGTTTTGATCCATTTTAAGTATAAACTGAATTTGGGCCACTCATGTGTGCTTACAGTACATAATAAAGGAACATATAAGTCAAAAACAGCCCACACAGAAAAACTGACCATGCATCTCATTCATTTGATTCACATAGACTGTATATAACACGGACATTACCAGCTGGTTTTTGGACCCGTACTAAAGTCTAGAATTAAAATTCAAAATTCTAATTCAAATACAAATTTTATTTGTCACATACACAGTCATACACAGTACGATATGCAGTGAAATGCTTACACAACTGCTCGTGGCCTAAAGAAAAAAAGAAAGGCTATCAATAAGATAGGAAATAAATATGAAAATTAAAAAGGGTAAATTTAACTAGGAAGGAATAAAATAAAATATAAAAATTAAAGTTAAAAATGAAATAACTGCACAACACAAATTAGAATGAAGGGTAAATTTAACTGGGAAAGAATAAGATCAAATATATGAATTAAAGTTGAAAATAAAATAACTGTACAACAAAATACACAATACACAGTATAGAAATATATAAGAATGTATGAAGAAATATAAATATATATATACACAATAACAGCAGCTGTACAAGTATTAACTGGAAATGAAGAATATAATGACCAGTGTTGTGCAATCCACATTATTTAGTGTCTTGTGCAGTGCAAATATGCTTAAAGTGATTATCATTAGAGGATCACATGCTAACATATCTGCTAACACCAACAAGCTTATTTAACAAGCTGCTTCTGTAAACCCCACAGACACAAACAGCTGCTAATTATTGCTGCTTAAAACACAAAATGCAGCCTTTCTCTCACCATCTCTTTTGTACAGACTTCTTCAACGATTGGCTCTACATGAACACATCAAGTCGAATTATATATATCTGTTACATAATTGCACTAAAAACTCCAGAAACCACACACGCGTACAATCAAAATCAAAAACTGCAGAGTTGAAACCGGGCAGAAAGATAGAGGCAGCAACCACCTGTCAATCAAAGTAGCCATGTCCTAAATAATGCAATGCTTTTTGCATTGGCTTTAATTTTTTTTAGTTTTTAAGGCAACATTGTGGTACAAACTAGTGTCAGGTAGTGTGTTTCAGTATCATACATGTATTGTTGGTTTTATATTTCATCATCCTGACAACCAATCACTGATCAACCTTCAGAATGAACCAACCAATGAAAAAAGCTTGAAGCAGCTGAGCAAGCCTCTGAGGAACCAACAGGCAAGTGAATTTAAGAGCAGCAGAAAGAGGACTGAGAACCTGCACAGAGAGGGTGACGAGAATCGGTCACCTTCTCCTTCTCTACCCCAGCTTCCTCACTCTGCCTCTCCGTCCTTACCCCCTCATCTCCCCTCTCCTTCCCCTGCACCTCTGTCTGCAGAGGAGAGGGCTACTGATGAGGAGACCTTAGATGCCAGAGAGACACTGTTTGCAGAAGGTGAGGAGGGCATTAAATACAAATGCTGCATGCAGTGACAGTATAATACAATGTCAACTATACTATACTTTTATCTCGTTGTATTTTAGTAACTGTTTTTGGAGACCGGGAACTCGTCCACCTTTCTCCTCCTAAAAACTCCACATCTCAACTCTGTGACTCCGCCCCTTGCCAAGTTCCCTTACCTGCAGAGCCAATCAGAGATACTAGCACGTCAAGACCAGTCCGAAATACGCACCTGCTCAGGACTACTCAGTCAGATGGTGCTGCAGACCCCGTGTCAGACTGCTTCAAAGGCACCCGACGCCAGGAAGATTCTAATCACCTGAGCATCAATGAGCGACTGGAGAAGCTGCAGACGTTTTATTCATCCGAGAAGAACGGCACGTCTCCCAGGACGCTCCTGGACACTGACACGCGCACCACACACTCCTCAGACAGAGGCCACTTGGGTTCTGTTGAGGCGTCACAGACATCGCCCTCTTCCCCCCTCCCACTCCTCAACAACGTGGCGCTTAAAGACGGGCGGGGAAGGAAGATGACATGGGCAGGGCTGACCCGACCCGGGCCCCCGAGACTCCTCGTGAATGGGTCTAAACCTCCTGCTCTCCCCTCACAAAGACAACATACTCTGGTCTTCAAGAACCTCAGGCAGGAGAGGGGAAGGAGGAAAGAGCTGTCTGCAGCACGAGGAGAGAGAGTAGCAGGAGGGATAAATGGAGCCAAGAGGAACTCAATTCAGTTGCGCTCGTCTCTCCAGCGTCGCGTGGCAGACCTGAACCTTCCACTGCTTTCTGCAGGCCTGCAGGGGAAACCTGACAGGAAGAGTCAGCTACACAGCATGGACTACTGACACAAAGATGACAGGATCTGATAGTATTTCAGGGACAGTAACTAAAGAAGTATTCAGTAAATACTGGTGTCAACAGAAATAATAGCGAGCAACAGTTATTTGGAACAGATTTAAATGGCAGCTACAGAAAAGTACAATCCTAACGATATTACTTTCTCACTCTGCTGTTCTCTTCATGCCTTTTCTCACCAGCAGGGTCAGTGCTGCAGTGCCAAAGCTTTCAACTCTTAACAATAAGTCATACAACTCCAGTGTCCATCAACAAGACTTTGGCTGAGCACCTATCAAGCATGTTGTTCTTGAATTTCGACGTGCTGATCTCCACTGACACAAAGTCAAAGGCAGAATTTAAAATGATGATTTTTTTTGCTTTGTTTGTATTCACTCTTCTGAAATAGATTTTTGTACTGACAGTGAAAGTAAAAGCAATCCTTGATACTGGTTAATGTTTTTATGTGCTTTCTTTTTCAAAGTTATTGTTGCCATAAGAAAAGAAAAAAACAGTCACACAAAGAATACAAATATTTTTATTTATTTATTTTGTGGTCTGTGTCAGATGTACACTAAACCATTATCATGGTTAAAAGAAGTGATAATATGAAAACATGATGATCATAACAAGAAATATATTATAAATCTAATTTAGGAAATAATCTATCCCTCAGATTCATCTTTAACTCTTCTTACTCCATCTTCTTCCGATTATCCGGCCCCAGGTCGTGCTTTTTTTGGACCAATGTCTCACTTGGTGAGAGGAATAAAAAATGTTTGTGAGCACAAACAAATATCAGTTTGTGACTATTTGATTGACGAATATCTTGCCAATCAAATAGTCAAGCTTGACAAGGGTAGTAGAAAAAAGCACAGGGGTAATACATTGTATATGCAAGTATATGTCTATTATTTTAATAAATTGCTAGTTGGTTCTTAGGCAACATTATAACATCATAACACATCATGCAAGTTTTGCGGTCATAAATTAGACGTTATTGCCATGAAATTAAATGCTATTATAAGGTGCTGTAAGTGCATAATGACTACACAATTTAGTGTATTGTGATATTATCATGTTGCAACATAATGACATCATAATATCTGATCTAGATAAGAACCTTCAGGGGCCTACTGATGCAAAGATGAGAAGACTTGGAAGTGCACCTGTGCGCCATTTTCGGTTGTTCAACTCCTGTATAGTAGGAGTTCACAGACAAACAGAAAGTTTCTGTATTATGGTAAAATTATAGGCACTAAGCACCCATATGATTTACGCCCTGACTAGTATCGGGCTGACAGATGCTAAAGGTTACTGTGCTTTAAAATCATAAAATTTAAGCTCTTACATGACACAAAGTTGTTGTTCTGAATGCACCTTCATATACAGAGCTATCATTAGGGCTGTATCGTCACTGATTTCTAGAATCAATTAGACTCTGATTCACAAGGTTCTGATTTGATCCACGAGTCGATTCAATTTGAATCAGAGAAATTTTGCCTCAGACAGTCAGAAGCATTATAATTCTGATCATTTATCAGTACATATCCATATTTTTATATCTATAAAAAGAAAGCTGACACTTGCGAGACTTTATCAGAGGTGTGAGCATCACAGCAGATGCCTGTGAAGGAGATGAAGGAGATTTTCCCGGCCTGGCTTTTTATAGCAGATAACCTTCAAAATATTCTGCAGTAGAACAAAAACGGAAGAAAACCATGAACCAACATATAAACATTACCTGATGCTGCTGAAGTGAAGCAGAGCAACGTTACAAAGGTTTGATTAGAAACACAGCTAAGCATTTTTCAATTTTGCATCATTTTAAAAAGTTAAAATTTCTTTAGTATTGAACAGCAGACATGAGACTTTCTTCAGGGAAGTCAGTTAAATTTAAGCAAGCAATAATGCAGAAAACAGATTTTTAGATGGGAAACTGTTCTTGAAGTACACTGAAGGGTGCAGGAAGTGTGATTTTATCATGGTGGAAGCAAAACACCAAAAGTCAGAGGGACATTTATGTGAAGCGAAATCTGAAGCGCAGTTTTGGATCGTCTTTGGCTGCTGGTTCAATCAGTTTTGGTTGGAGAGTGATAAAACCTGCAGCTTCAGACTCGAGCACAAAAAAGTCGTAAACACAAAGCGCGAACCCGCCGACGCATCAGAATCAGTGAGCTGTCGGCCCCGACGGCGTGTCCGTGTACCTGCCGTCGGGTGAGAAAGCGTCGGGTCCGCGCTTTGTGTTTACGTCTGATTACGTCTGACACCCGATTTAGCTGTTTAGTGGTTGTCGAAATTTAGTGAGGTTTAACCTGAGATTCTCGTGTTTCGGGCAAAATAAATGTATATTTAAAAAGTCAGCAATGTTTTCTCCCCAAATCTCTGGCTTGTGCCACCCCAAGTCTAGGATCTGCGGATCATTAATATTCAGGACAAAGATGTAGAAGAATCTGGTTGCTGCTTGGTGGCTCTCAATAATTCAGGGACCGTCATCTGATACTTTTGTTTGCGAGTGTGTGTATTGGTGAGGTGGATGTTCTGTGTGTGCCCACTATGGACAGATTGAACCCACTGAGCTGGATACATTTCGAACTCCAGTTACCTCTCTGGCTACTTAACAGTGATATGAACCAGTAAGCTCTGATACTGTTATCAGACATGAGCACACATTCAAGCTGTACAATAGTAGAGTAACAGTAAAGCTGCCAAGTAAAGTAAGCCTATGTAAATAAAGGTGCATAACATTGAAAACAAAATATGTTATTTCAGTATAACTCTATAATGAAACTATATTAGCTCTTTGGATTAAATTAACATAAAAAGATCCATAATGCTTGTTTTGGATGCTGGAAATGTTGGTGTGAGTAAACAAGCATTGGTAACCCTCACCCGTTTAGAAATGACTTCAGTCACACTGATTCTGAATAAACCATGCGCACAACAATTTGGATGAACGTGGTATGGAAATTCAATTAAAAATGCATGCTGCACCTACAGATGTATCCATAGCTACTGGAACGTTGCATTTGCATGCATGCCACAGGAAATGTCATGTGATGAGCATCATGCCATTAACAAAGGCTTTCAAAGATGTTAGAGAACATAGAGTTCAAGCTCTACTGGCTTCATGCAGGAAAAGTTAGACTTTCCACAACCAGTGGTATAAAAGGGTCCATTTAGGTCAGAATGACATCCGAGGGTCAACGTGAAGCTCTGTGAGGTCTTTTGCACTAACTACACACACTTTCTGAAAGTGGAATGGGAAATAGTAAAAGATCAGGATTATACATGCTTTATGGACAGCTGTAATATAAGGTCTCTGAGACATTTACATCTGTTGGATACGGTGGCCCGGAGAGGCCAAACAGACTGCAACTTAATAAAACACCAGCAATAAGAAAAACGCTGCAAAAGCACACAAAACACAACGGAAATAGGGAAAAACAGATTGCCAATAGCACAAGGGAAGTGTTTATGGGGAAACAATAACCCGACGGACCAGTTGCAGGAACCAAAATATGCTAAGAATTGCGCTGGGAGACACTTAAAAGAAGTGGAGGATCTATCACTCTTGTGAGGAAAGAAAAGATGAGAGGTAAGTGTGTTAGCCTAACTATTAGCCTAAAAATCCATCATCAGTATTTTATGAATCATGATAAAACACACCTACCATGTTTTGGGTTCCTGCAATTGCTCCGTCGGGTTATTGTCTCCCCAGAAACACTTCCCTAGTGTTTTTTCCTATTTCTGTTTTCGTTTTTCCAATTTCCGTTGTGTTTTGTGTGCTTTTGCAGCGTTTTTCTTATTGCTGGTGTCTTAAGTTGCAGTCCGTTTGGCCTCTCAGGGCCACCGGACCCAAGCAGATGCTTACATACTGCTGATGAAGAGGGTGAGTACCCACAAAAAGATGCTATTCAGCTGCTGTTCAGTGATATTTAAAGCTGTCTGTAAACACATCTGCAAGCACAGTCGTGAGAACAAGAACGTTTTCTCAGGACTCTGTGCAGTCCCAAGAAAAGTAAAATCCATGATTCAATAACTTGTAGAACCACCTTTAGCAGCGATTGCTGAGATGCAGCTCCTGAGTTTTTAAAAAGCATTGCATAATCTGACCTTGAAGTGAGTTTGCTGGGACGTCCAATCCTGGGAATATCTGAGATAACACACACCTGAAGGTTATGGCCCATTTGGTAAGATGCTATAGGGATGGTTGCTTGTGGTCAAGGGCAGTTAGTCATGTGTGCTCATTTAGTTAAAATTGTTCAGACATCAAACATGCCTGGACTTGTCTCCCTGCAACTTCTTTTGATGTTTGCTGTTTTTTGTTAAGTTAGTTAAATATTAGAGAAGCATTAGAAACAGCAGCCGTGAGCTTTCTGAACCCAGCAGATGTGTCTTAAATCTTTTTTTCACTCATTATTTCCCTCCAGTCTCCCTTCTTTCCTCATTTGTCTTTGTACCCATTTATAAAGTCATTGTAAATTTCTTGTCTTAACTAGCATTTGTTCACACCACCCTCTGTGGATCAGTGTCTTTGTCTTTACTAAATTGCTATGCAACAATGTGGTCTCGTTAGATTGCTTTTGATTGTCTGTGCACAAAAAGTTGTCTCCGTGCAGACTAATCCTGAGGGAGAATCGTGTATTTAAAAGCTGCAGAAAAGAGCCCACAAAAAAACCTAACGTACCCTGATTGTACTTGTAAGCTGAAGCCTTCATGTCTGCGTATGTGTGTGCGCCTGCGTGCGCCTGCGTGCGCGTACACTGTGAACGCATAATGCCACCGTCTACAGTCTACAGCTCAGTTCATCTGTTAATGACTGATGAGAGATGTCCCCAGATGATCCCAGAACAAATGCAGGATTAAGAGCTGATACAAAACCACAAATATGTACAATAGACAAGAATATTGTATCGCTATCATGTATGAAAGAGAAGAACTCATCCACTCAGCTACCCCCCCTCGAATATCATGATATGACACAGATTTTTAAATTGCTAGTAACGATGACACTGATATGGAAAATACTAACTGGTGGTGAGCTGGAGGCCACAGGGGTTACAGGTGCAGTGCTTATGGAATGAAATGGATGGTGTTACTCCATTAGCACTTCAATAGTCTTGGGTGTCTCTGAGCATAATCGCTGTGTCCATCACGGTGTTTGCGTGCGCGCCTGTGTGTGCCAGTCTGGGTAACCCTGTGTTCCGGCGTGTCTAGTTTCTAATGATGGTCATCCATAATTGAGAGTCACCTCGCAGTGGAGGGCCGGGAACAGTCCAGGGTGGCGCGGTGGTTAACTGGGCTCCAGCTGCTCACCGTGAGCGTCCGTATATGAGTCACGGGGGGTCAGCGGTGCACAAAACGCCCAGCACCGCAGGGCAGTAACCTGAGCCCAGGGCAGTTTAATTGATGCCACCTCTGATTAACTGTCAGTTGGGCATCAACACCAGCTAATTCACTAAAGGACGTCCTGACCAGAGACGTTTTAACCTCGGCGCGTGGGAGCCGCCCTCAGCTTAAACACACGTCGACTTTCAAAGCGCGGTAGATCATCGGAGAATGGGGAGAAAATCCTGTTTGTCCATGAAGCACATCAAAATCCTACAGTACAGCACTGTAAAAGTTTAAGGTCAGGGATGGATGGACAGACACCTTTAATATCTGAATTGGGTTCAGTGAGAATCACTTCAGTCTTTTAACTTCTCTCTGCCATGTAAAGCTTCGCTTATCTTTCCTGCAATGAAAATAAAGGCTAATGAAATCTTTTTACTAAAGTGTCTCATCATCTACATAACAAAACATGACATGAAAAAAGCTTCCTCTCTAGAGGTCGTCATTTACATTTATATTCACTAAACATTCAAACTTACTAACATTTTATCACATCTAAGCCAATAAAAACAATATTTTAAGTGAACTGTTCATTATAAAATATTATTGGCACTCATAAACAGTAAGAGATGCCGCTACAGGTGCACAGTTTATGTCAACCTAGTAAAAGTCCATACATTTGTTTCTAATAAGCAGACAGTTAAAATTAGTCAGTTATCTGTTTTACATGTTCCTGGGTGGATTTGAGAACAATCAAGTGTGCAGTTGTAATTGTTACTCATTCATTAGCAAATATAATTAAAGACAAAGTTTTTTCCACCTGGTCCCACAGAAGCTGTGCTGTTTAATGGATTAGAGCTCAGCTCAGTCTAAAAGAATTCTTCACTGAAAATGATTTTAAAATTCATGGCTTCAGAAAGTGGCCCCAAGGACTCACGTTTTGACAATATTAATAATGTGACTGGAAGACTGAGCACATGGATCGACCCAGCAGAAGTCCCCTGCTTTAGGATTAGGTTCAGGAAACTAAAGCTTCTTTCTTTGTGACTTCTTGGTCTTTTTTGGGGCGATTGTGGCTCAAGAGTTGGGAGTTCGCCTTGTAATCGGAAGGTTGCCGGTTCGAGCCCCGGCTCGGACAGTCTCGGTCGTTGTGTCCTTGGGCAAGACACTTCACCCGTTGCCTACTGGTGGTGGTCAGAGGGCCCGGTGGCGCCAGTGTCCGGCAGCCTCGCCTCTGTCAGTGCGCCCCAGGGTGGCTGTGGCTACAATGTAGCTTGCCATCACCAGTGTGTGAATGTGTGTGTGAATGGGTGGATGACTGGATATGTAAAGCGCTTTGGGGTCCTTAGGGACTAGTAAAGCGCTATATAAATACAGGCCATTTACCATTTCAGTTTGCTAATGCTGTGAATCCACCACAGCTATCAAAGAGGCCAGCTTTAAACTTTTTTAGCATTTCAAGCAAAAAGACTGTGAGATTTTAAAGGATTAATATATTTCTCCATAAAGTGTGGAACTCGTTTGGTGCACAGATGTTAATAGGTATAAATGATCGACTGAAAATGAGTGATCATCTGTAATTTATTCCCCCCCACTCTTCTGTAACACTTCTGCAACCAGGCCGTTGTTCCCAGACAATCAAGTTGATCTCGTGTTTAATGTGCCAACAGTCCCCCGGCTTGCTCTTTGTTTGAATGAATCATTGCTTCGTGAAAAAGATCTTGGGGAGCTGCCAGCTGTTTTGACAGGCAGGACTCAGCACCTATGCACAATGGAGAGGCCGGCCCGACGCGCCTCCACATTCAAACATACAGCTCTGTGAGCTACAAGCATTTATTAAAGGCAAACTTGCCACAGACTCTGCCTCTTTGATGTTCTCTGGCAGCTGCCCTAATGACTTGAAGCATTTCAGATTTCTCTTTGTTTGAAAGTTTTCATTCATTTTCAATCAGTACTCTGCCTCTTAAACTTCCCCGTGAGATTTATTTTTACAGTCTTTCTGTGAGCGCAAAGCTGATAAAAACCAAAAACACACAAACTTTTTGCTATCAGACAAACTTGCATGCAAGGACACATCAATTACTAATGAAGTCTGTTAGAGAGAGCAGAGCCACATAAGTCAGGGGTGTTGAGTTCGGCACATTTTGTTCATACTACGAAGAAGACTTTAAAATGCCAACGTGTGAAGCTCATTTTGTGGAGAACTGTGTGCTGAAACAATTCTTTTATAGTTCTCAACTGTCTGGTCCACTCTACGCAAGTAAAACTGCAACATCTGCTGAGCTACAGCGCCATCTGCTGGATGAGCTGCATAATGCACAAGGATGGGCCAGTTCCTACCTTTGATATTTCATCTCTGAGGCACACACAGCGCTAGAAATGTGCAATGAATTGAACTCACTTGAACAGCATAGCTCCCAGGTATTAACCAGGGTATGTTTAATTGTTTTCCTTATTCCACTCAAATGTAATTGTGTTGCAGATTGTCGGAGTTCATTCGACCACAGTTTGACTGGAGAACAGCTGCAGACATGTTGAATTCATTGCATGGGCAAAACTGTGGATGATTTAATCCACATATTAGTTCATTCCACTTCTTAACTTTTAGTTTCACTATTTTTCTTTCCACATGTGACTCAGCAGTGTAGCGATTTACACATCTGCCTGTCAAGCGACCGATCGCTGGTTTAATCCAAGGAGGAGATGCAGATTTCTTGGGCGTTGTGTCAAAAAAAAAGCATGTGGTATAAAAATCTGCCACGCATGTGCTGTGGTGACCCCTTGCGACAAAGGGAGCGACTAAAAGTAGCTTCTTCCGTTCGTGTAAATAGGTTCAACAGTATATTCCATTTTAAAGCAATTTCATTATTTAAATGAGTGAAACTGAAATAAATGATGTGGTAAAATGCTCATTTTAATGTGGCGCAATAATGGAAGCATTTTTCTACAACTGAGGTCTTGTTAGATTTTTATTTATATTTTCTTATTTTAGCATAAGACACTTGAATATCAGTAATTATCAATTTTAGTAGTGTATTTTTTTTTTGTCAGATTAGATCTGTTGCAAAGGTCAAGTGCTTCCCATTTCTGATAATATATACTATATATACTATGAAATGCAGATATATTTTTCTAAAGTTACAATATATACTACCCTAAGTTGTGAAAATTGGAGTGTGCAGTTTGCCCTTAAAAAGTTCAGGGAACTGGACAACTGGAGCACTAAATGACTGCTACGCCTAAAAAGATATCTACAGCATCTGAAAGTCATGTCTTTAAGAAAACATGTCACTTTGTTCCACCATACAATACGTTCTGCAAAGACCGATTGCCAGTTCCTTCATTTTTCAGCATGACAATGATCCCAAACACGCTGCCAATGCACTAAAAGCATCTTGATTGAAAAACACACAGTGGAACATTGTGAGACATGGATTGGCCTCCACCAGAGCCCGGACCTCAGCATTGCTGAAGCAGTGTGGGAGCATTTTGACAGAGAACAGACCAAAAGGCAGAAACGTCCAAAGAAGAGCTTTGAATGTCCTTCAAGAAGCCTGGAGAACTATTCCTGAATACTTAAACAAAAGACAAGAAGGCTCGACTGGTGAAGAAAAAAAAGCACTCACACCAAATATTGAGTTCCAAGCTCATTAAAATTGTACAAAGTCTTTTTTTGCTTCAATAAATCATAGCAACTATTTCCATTTTCCTAACAAAATATAAAGAAATGACCGGTGGTCTGAGACTCTTGCACACTACTGTGTGCAAAGAGGATTGGCACATATATTAAAACAACAGTGTATGAGGTGCTGCTCAAATCTGTTAGATGGGTCAGCTGTAATATTCACTGCTTTTAACCAATCAAACTTGCGCTGACACCCAAAAGCTTCAAAGACAACAGTCGGGATACTGTGGAAAGTTTCTCTGAATATTCTGCATGCAGCTAATAACATAGTGCTGTATGTAATCACAGTGCAGCACTCTTACTACACGAGGTGAGTGAATGCTGCTCTCTGCTACCCTCAGGAGGACACTTAAGAAATGACAGGCTTCCAAGCCCTGAAGTTCAAACCTCAGTCAACAGCAAAATGTTAAAGAAATCTATTTTTATTTGTTTCCGTACAGTCCTTCTTCTACTGGTTAAGTACAACATCACAAGAAGCCACACTGAGGCTCTGGAGCGTTTGCCAGAGCAGCATTATACAACAGCTTGGTTCATCTGAGGGTGGGTGGTTAAGACTTGCTAAGGAAGCAGCATGACAATTTTTTGTTTCCTTCTTTAAATAATAATTTTAAAAAATCCCAGATAACATTTTCTCTGATATGAATTCCCTGTTTGGATTGAGTTTGTAGTGTCTGCAACCTGGAGAGGAAATCCTACTGCTCCTTTCCACAGGATCCCAAAGACCTGGAGGTGATCTCATCAGCTGGTAAAGCAGCACACATAAAAAAAAATAAAATCCTACAATTGTTAAAAACAAACAAACAAAACCAAAAAACCTTAACATTGACACATTTAAACACTGTTCCATAGACCATTTTGTGTTTTGTGCTGCTGACTGGCATCACACCCCATCACGAACTGTCAGACAGTCAACAATCCCACTTAGTTTTAAAAAAAAAAAAAGGAAGAAGAAATAATAATATGTATTTACAGAGATATTCACACATACAGCGTATACACCCATACTTAAACAGACATGTACTCATGGAGCTGTACATACCCAGACAGTGCACAAACCCACCAGAGACACAGTTAGCTCACTGTGCCGGGCTTAAATCAGTCACAGTTGTTGCCATATTACTACAATCTACTTCATGAAGCGGGGCTCCATAAACATCATTTATTAAAACAAAAACTGTCCTATCAGTGTCAACTGTTATAATGCGATAATGACTGAAAAACAGGTACTGCGAATCACAATCACCTACTTAGCTGTCCATGTTCCTCCCAGCCATACAGGGACAGTAACTAGGTTGTGTTGTGGTCTCAGTGTTCAGTGATGCTCAGTAACAGTTTACGTACAAAACTTCTGCACAAGTGGTAAAACTGCAGAGATGATACCAGCGTTGTTTATATATCCCCAGTGCATGTTACCTATGTATCCTTAAAATAAAGAAGACTGTATAAAGAGATGATGCTTACTATGACTGTAAATCGTATTCAGTCAGATAACAAACAAACATTAACTCCTGACCGGCCTGACTGTTCCTGAGCCCAGTCCAAGGTTTTCCTATAATTCTTATTCAGTGTTGAGTTTTGTCCTTTTATTTTCAGCTTATTGGTTCTTCCTGTCCCACCTTTCAATAAAGACTGAGGTACCCCAAGTAAACAAGAACTTTACATACATACTGGTTTTCTTCTGGTTTGGCTGGTTTTCAAAAACGGTGAAGCTCAAACTGGTGAAACTAACAACCTGAGCTGAACTACAACAAGCCTGCCCTTCTTCTCTCGGCATGCTTTAAAAACCAGTTTGATGAAAATCCAAGTACCGAGGCCATGACTGAATGGCTATCACACTGGATCCATAGTTACAATCACAAGAGAGGAACAGTGTTTTACAGGACCGGAAAAAGCAACGAGAAGTTATCAGACACACTGCTGAGAAAAAACAAAAATAGAGGCGCTGACAGTATCAGTGCGAGGAGGGACCACGGAGCCAGGCGGTGCTGTGGAGTTCGCGGTGTCCCGTGCGACGACTTGTTCCCTCAGAGTGAGCCCGCTCCGTTAGCGGTTTTTGGACCCACTCTTCATTCAAGTGCTGCGCAACTTTACCACACACCATTGCCATAGCAACAGTTGAATCAACCCCCCCCCCAAAAGACGTGATGTATGTTAAAAAATGTTAAAAACTACAACCAAAACACAGTTTTAAAAAAAGTGTTTAAAAAAAAGAAGAAGAAAAGAACGAATCAGCATGAAGACACGACACCTCAGATAGTAGGTAGAGTTGGGAAGCCAGTGCTCAGAGGTCAAAGTGGAAAGTTAGTAAAAGTCACCTGGGTTTGCTCTATAGTCAACTCTGTTCTAAGACGACAGCGCAGACAGTGAACTTCAGAGGGAAATTTGTACAATGTTTTACAGTTTCATTTAAGTTAGAAAAAAAGGATGCCCCAAATCCCCCTGACACATACCATTTATATATATATAAGTCATCTCATTAAAAAAAAAAGGTGACAGAACCTTAAACACTGGACCCAGCTGTGAAGCCACATGTGGCCAGAGTTTGATGGTTTGGTCACGTTCAAGAACAACACTACTTGAGGCATTCCTGTTAATATAATAAAACTGAAATGGCATTTCCCCAAGGCATACGATACATTCATAATACTTTTAAGAGTACACGTGTGTGTGTTTGTGGCTGTGTCTATAATCAAATATCTGCCACAAAGTATTTATTCATCTGCATTAAAACAGAATAATGCATCTTCCTGTGTCAATTAGCTTGTACATCTATCTTATAAGTGAGGGGAATTTCTGCCTTTCCTCACTTTGAGTCGGAACTTAGAAGACAGGCTGTGTGAGGTGGAGGCCTGGAGTAGAAACGTGTGCGGTTAAGGGTTAGGCATTGACTTGTTATGGACAATATAAGAGGGGGGCGGTCTGGGCACTGCGCTGGGACAATGAGGGCCCTCACGAAAGATAGCAGAACAAACGATGCGAGTGTTTATCTTTGCATGGCTCGTCTGGGCTCCTGTCCTCGCGACTGAAGCACATTTCCGTAGGAAACAATTGCACCTCATTGGCTCAACCAAGTTGGCCAATCATCAGTGACGGAAGCCAGAGCCCCTGGGCCCACCACACCGCTGACACCAGAGTTTGGTTGGTGGATAGGTTAGGGGAAGTGTGAGCGTGCGTGCTCAGAGTGACTGTGTGTTTTTGAAGACACTGGAAAAAGAAAACCCTAGTCCTTTCCACTTGCAGTGTTGTCATGGATGGAGGGGATGCAGTTTCCGCGGTGATGAAAGTGAAGTGTCGGTAAGCAGAGGAGGAGAGAAGCTTAAACCTCTGCTCCTTTCAAGCCGATTCGTTCCTCCTCCTGTCAGTCGCTGTTGGGCTTCTTGAGGGAGAAGGCAAAGATGTTGAAGTGGTTACTGAGCTGTTTTACCTAGCAACGAAAAAGGTAAAAACAGCAGTTAATTCAAATTCAAAGGCCTTCATATATTCTGTTTCAGTTCAGTTTTGCATTGAATGCAAAGTTTAGGAACAGGAAAATTACTGGTCTCCTCAGGGTTCAGGTTTTGGGCCATTGCTCTTTAACATGCACATTTTCTCTCCAAGTTAAATCATATAGGACAGAAGCATTATTCATTACAGCTATACAGGCCATGCAGTAAGATGTATTATGTATAAAATGGCTACATAAATGAAGACCTTTTGGAATTTGGTGGTTTAACGTCTATAAGTTTTGATCTAAATGAACACAATCACTGTTTTGGGGGGCTTTTTAAGTGTCTTCTTAGCCTCAGTTGGCTGCGTGTTACTGGCACTGCTGCAGTGCTGGTAATCAGGATAAAGGCAGAGCTACAGCAACAAACACATCTTTGTCTTTGGAACAGCTGCAGCCTCTTTGCACAGCAGGGAATCAAACATGTTCTTTGCATATGTGCTCTTACCACAGACACGCCGTAGTGTATGTGCGCTAATACGACAGCAGCTGTCCACAAATAAAGCAGAAGCGTCTCGTTGGTGAAGACCCTGGTGATGGCTAACACCACCACCGCTGTCATGGGCAGTAACAGTATGCTCAGTGGCTGGCAGCGTGTGTTACTCATTTGACACACAATCAACTTACACTGAAAGACAAACACATTCACAAAAAACACGTGAAAAAGCATTAACTATGTACTTCATCAAAAGTAATATGTATGGCATGTTTTGATTTCCAAAAACACGATAGTACCCGTTTGTTTTTTGATTTTCTAAAATAGATACTCAGCATCTTACAGACCGACGCCCTTCTATTTCTGAGGAATTCCATGAGGTCAGTAAAGCTACTGTTTCACCAACACTCAAGTATTAAACATAAATGTTAACCAGGCTGACATACACATTACTGTTAGCCTATATACTGTTTTAACAGTCACATTAAACCATAACTTAACAGATGGCTAAGGCAACAGCTAGTAACTGTGGCTACTTGATAAAAGGATAACATTATTGTGGGAGTTAGGCAGCAAATGCTATTAGTCTTGCCCCTCTGTGAGGTTAACAGACAGCATTACTTAACAGAAAAACACAATAAGGGTCTAAAAAGTGTTGTGTTGCTCCTAAAGTCTCACACTGAAGTTGAAAAGTCCTGAGTTGAAGTTCACCAGCAGCTAAACAGAAACAGTGGCAGGCCACCTTAACAACTCATTTTAGAAAGAAAAATACGGTGCCAAGTAGGGGTGGGCGATACATCGAATAAACTCGATGTATCTCAAGTTTTTCCACGTACGATGGTTAAAATGGCTTTATTGTAACCATCCAGTATAAGTCGCCATGGAATTATTAAGCTGTCTGAATGTAACTCACTCTAAATTTTCTTTTCTCCCACATGCTGCGAATGCATCAGTACAGAGTTTGAAATTCTAGTGAGAAATTCTGACTGAGGAAACTACATTGCAGAGATGAAGGAAAAAAACAACACACAAAAAAAAAAGAAAAAGAAAGAAAAAGAAAAATCACACACTTACCGTGACGTTGGCAAAAGCTGTCCCCACCATGAGGTAGAAGATCCTGGGCTGCAGCACCAGGATGTTGGATGGAGAGTAGATCACCCAAATGGTGGACAGGACAAACAGAAGAAACGGCGAGAGGAAAGGCAGTAAACCTTCATACAGGCTGCTGTGCTTCAGTGTGTTATTCCTGTAACCCCTGCAAAAGCACCGTGGGAAAACAGTTAAGAACAGAATTAGCAATGGCAAGAGAAAAAAGAAAATATGATCTAAACTGATATAAGTTGTGCTTACTTGAGGACGTTGTAGAGGCTCATAGGTAAGGTCACAGTGAAGGAACAAGCTGGAAATCAGCAGAAATTAGTTTCAGTTTCACTGCTTTGGCTAATGAATGAACATATTTAGTAACTGAGTAATTAAACACAGCTCACCAATGATCATAAAGGTGAAGAGGTCTCTGTAGAGAAGGTGAAAAATAACTGGCTGGTACCAGGTTTCCACACCCACAGCAGCAGTAACCAAGTAAACAAGGGAGATTGTCTGCAAGGAGACAGGACACAAGACAGATGTTTAGAAGTCTAGAGTAGTGTCTCACACTGTCAATCAACCAAATGCCCAAAAACTTACCACTTGGCTGATATCATATCCCCAAGGCAGAAACAAGATGCCAGTGTTATATTTCTCCCAGTGGGACAGTATGAAGGAGAACAGCACCACCCACAGTATGTAAAAAAGTGTGACCACACCAACACCACTCTCCGCACGCCCAAATATAGAGTATACAGTGGCCACAAAGAAGACACAGGCCCAGCTGTCCAGACCGTGGTCAAAAAGCTCCCCTAGCGGTGTGGAAGAGTTGGTGCGACGTGCCTGTTTGCCATCAACACCATCTATAAAAAGCACAGACAGACACAGATCAGCACATACAGTACAAGTTTATGGGGATATGTATATATGATGACATCTCTGCTCAGCTAAGGCTGAGCATAACTGTTCAAAGGGAGCAACATTCCTACTTCCCACTTCACTGTTACACCAACACAGCTGGGCTTCATTCAGTTCACTCAGGAGCACAGCCTCACATGAAACATCACGGTTGCTTCACTTTAATGGTTCACAGAGTATGACGGAAGGATAGATAAGAAGGGATCAGTATAACTAACACAGATCATGTCAGTGGGAGAGCAACAGAGAATTATAAAAAGATATTTATCATAAACTGCAATGAGAAAGTCAAAACTGAAAGTATGCCCAGAGATAAGAGGCTTTGTTCATGTCTAAACGTTCACATTTAATGTTACACGCAGTGATTACTGAGGTCATCAGTCATTAGGGCTGTGTGATATGACCAAAATCTCATATCCCGATATAAGAATTTTATCGTCCGATAACGATATAAATCACAAAAATGTAACATTTCCTGTAAATTCTGTGAATCTCGGGCAGCTCGACTTGCATGAAGTGTTTCCAGCTGGGCGTCGTGGACCTGGAGTCGAATGTTTTAACCGATGCATGAAACGATACATTTTTAGACATAAGTTGTAACAGCCGCCGTTTTCTTTGTGAGTATTTATTACACGGCGTGCTGCGGGGAAAAGCCTGCTCTAACGTTTGAGTCTAAGGTTTATTTTTTAGCACCTGGCGGCTCTTTTTTGCTTCTCATCCGTAAATACTCTGCATCTTTCACGTGATTCAGTTTATTTTGAAAAGTCTCAACAGGATCTTGAGCTTTATTGTGAAACGTTTATGTGGAAAATAAACAAGTGGACACGCGGTGATTTTACGGTCCTTGTTGCTAACAACAACGCATAAAAACAAGCGCTTGTCCGTCCGTAGTGTGGTTATATTAAATATAAGAGAAAGAGAGAACTTTAAGAAATTAATATAGCCACTACAGTGACCATCAAAATGATGAAAAATATTGCCGTAAAGTTTATTTTGCGACACCACGAAACAAACAATAGCGTAAAATGAAACGATAGACGTTTTTATATCGTCATCCGATACATATCGTTATATCGAACAGCCCTATCAGTCATTCACTAATGGTGTTCAGGACAAACAGAAGAAACGGAGAGAGGATTCAACTCTAACCTAACTCTGCAGTCTAGCAGGAATGGCTTACGTTTCAGGATGCTGCAGTGTGACCCTTCTCTACAGTCAGGGAATGAAGCTGCTTCAAAGTGTGAGATTATTATATTATCTTATGCCACGTTAGACCCCTAATTAAAGATTGTGAAATCATTATGTAGTTTTAGTTTGCATTATTCTCCTGAAGAGGTGATAACTATCACAGTTATTAAACTGATTTGTATTACATTAGACTGCTCATTTATTGTGAATGAATGATATTGTTTTATGATGCATTATACTGCTGAGTTATAAGAAATACTGTTTTCAGAGAGTCATCACCTTATTTGCCTGATTAGAAAAGAACAGAACATACTGCACAGGAAGCCAAGGTCATAACATAAATGTGTGGAACGCTCAGACACTTCAAGATCAGGCGGACACCTTCCCGCGCTCATCTCTCCTCCGGATGGTCTCGGCTCATAAAGTGTTGAATTGTACGGAATAAACGATTGTTGATTGAGCATTTATACACCGAGTATTGTCCTTCCTTCAGCCCAAAGACCAAACAGAATTGGGAGAATTTAACAAAAGGCAATTACAGTGGTCCCTCGTTTATCGCGGTACTTACGTTCTAAAAATAACCCACGGTAGGTGAAATCCACTAAGTAGCTAACTTTTTTTTTTTACAATTATTATAGATGTTTTATGCCTGTAAAACCCCTCACTACACACTTTCTACACTTTACTCTGACAGGCATGAACATTTTCCCACTTTTCTTTATGGTTTAAACACTCTAAAAGTAAAAATAAGTCCAGTGTTACAGAATAACACCAAAGGCACCCGTGATTGCCTTTGACGGTGCGAAACGTTTCATCGACATTTTTTTGTTTGTTGGAGAAAACTTACAAACATACAATACAGCACTTCAGAGTCACACCGCTAGCGATCAAAGATTTAGATAAATTTTACAAGCTGAACGTGTTCTGTACTGTACAAGAGACACGGCACGAGATTGATTGACAGTGGTCTACAGCCAATCAGAACACATTACACAATGCGCTGTTTAAAAATGTGTTGTTGGTTGTTTTTTTAAAAGCATGCAAAATTGCACACACAAAAAATCAGCGAAACAGCAAGACCGTGAAAGGTGAACCGCATTATAGCGAGGGACCACTGTACTTATGTTATAGCTATTAAGTGGGCAGCCATATGTACTGAAACCTATTTCCCCAATGACATTTTCCAGCCTGGATTTCCCCCACCTTGCTACTTGTCAGAAGATACGTCTCTTTTTTTCAGCCTTGACAACCACACATCATACTGAATATCAGACAACAATTTTATTTCAAATATGCTTTCCTTCAAGTTTTGTTTTTTTAAATAAAATATATAGATATCAGAATTGGGAGTGCAATATATTTACTCTTATAATGTTGTTGCAATGGTGGTTGGTCCCTTATATTTCATACACATACCTCCAGGATGTCATGCATAGCTTTAGACAGACAAGTGCAGCTTTATCTGATTCAAGTTACAAATAGTCTGATAACTTTTATGATTTCAGTTAGAGATACTTCTAAAAAATGAAAATGTAATGCTATGAGATGTAACATGAGTGCATATAAACAATCCAGAAAAACAGGTGTCTGCGTGCCTCATTCTATAAAGTAAGCATCCGAAACAAAAACAGAATAGGGGCCTTTAAGCTTTCGAGGGGCACTGCACTTCCCTGTGAGTTTCTCTACTTCCCATGAGTACGAAGGGGGAAAAAAATGTACAATAAAAATAAAAACAAGCCACATGGAGTTGCAGAGGTCAGAACTCACCAAGTGTATAGGCTAAGAAGTTGAAGATCCCCGCTGCAACCCAGACCCAACTAGGCACGTGTTGGTATCCTGCAGCTGAGAAACAAACATTGTGAGTATATGGCACGACACACGGAGATCATGAAAAACTTAGACTAGAGTAATTTTCCACATTACTGATTCCACTCACTAGACCAATGTTATCCAATCTAAAAAAGTCAATATTTTAGGACAACTGTTAATATGTGTGCAGTGTTTGGATTAGCTATTCCTCTAAGAGCTCAGTACTGACAGATAAAATCCTGACCGGCCCTCTTATTGACTGTAGAGGTCAGCCTTTTGTCCATGAGTGTTTCATTTATGTGTGTATAAGGTAACCACTTAGATTGGACAGCAGACACGCCAGAGCAAAGTATCTTATTTGCAATACAGAGATGTAGTCTGGGCATGTAAACAGGAACAGCTCCCTGGGTGTTGTTGCCTGTGTTAATGACGTAACGGGTTAGTGATTACCATGAGCCACCATAGGCAGTCGATCGCTGGACTTTGCCTTCCATAAACAAACTTGCACATGCCTGAATCTCTCTTCCTACTCTAGACAACAGCGATGGATTCAACCCACGTCTAGTCTGTTTGAGGGAAAACAAACTGAGCAACCCTCCCCAGTTTAAGAAAAAGGAAAAAGTGAATGACCTACAAGATGCATTGAAGTCAAAGTCGTAGAAGGCCAACATGAGGAAGTTCAATACAAGGAACATAAAGCCTGTAAATGTAATGAGGTTTGGTGCCAACCATGTGGGTAGAAACTGTTGAGAAAAGAGTGAGAGAGAAAAAAAAAAAAAAACAGAGGCTGTGAGAACAACAATTCATGATCATGGCACTCAGCTCTCACACACAGTTTTCTCATCATAGTAATGGCATATTGAATAACTGGAATTTAATTAGTAGTGCTGAATAGAAGATTTATGTATATTAATATGAACCTTTTCAAATGACTGTCTGGTTAAATGACAGCATTAAAAACAACAACAACAAAAAATCCTCCCAAATCTAAAACAAACCATTACAATCAGTGACTGATGTGTTCTGACACTGGCAGAAAAATGCGCGCTGGTAATGCATCAGGTCGCCTCGCTACTGTATCACAGCACACGGCTGGAAATCTCATTAATGATGTAGCCTGCAACTGACACATTAAGCTGGACGGGTCTTCCTCACCTTCACAACAAGGTTCCAGAAAGGATGCATGACGTAGATGGACAGGGGATTCGAGTCCACTGCGCTGTACTGCAAAGAGGCACAGAGGTGTGATCACAAACAGGTCTTTAATTCTGCATTTCATTGCAGATAAAGCAAAGCAACTGCCTTGTTAACTGGACCGTCTTGATACTAAATAAGAATAAAACTGATTGCAGTGTGCACCTTTTTCCATTGTAGGACCCAATGTAAAAGCTATATTGCATTGGACTGTGCGTTTTATTTTAGTAGGCTTTCCTATTAGGAGTAGATATTGAATCTTTGATATCTATCCTTTGGCACACCCATCTCCTGCGATAGACTTTGATCACACTGTCACTCTTAGATACTTGGAAGAAGGGTGGGATCTTCATTTTTAGGGGACTACACAAAACTATTGTTTTTTTGTTTTGCTTTGTTTTTGTTAAATACACTGTTCTTACAAAAGCTGGGCTCCCCAGTCTTCACTTTCCAAGTTCACTGTGAATACAGTGCAGCACTTAATACTGCAACAGCCAACTAAGGACACAGGCTAATTTTACTACACAGTGCTCTCACTCAAGCCTACACAATGATTTATCTAACCTAATATGAAAATGTTTATCTATTGCTGCAATACTGACAGCGTGTTCACTGCAGATAATGATGATTATAATATGTGATGACATAATAGGTTGTTTGTGTAATCACCTGTGTGATTAATTATAACCATACATGGAAAAACAGGCACTATAATCATAGTCTGTGTGCATTAACAGATACACAAGTATGTCACTTTCACACCAACTAGGGGCGATCGTGGCTCAAGAGTTGGGCGTTCGCCTTGTAATCGGAAGGTTGCCGGTTCGAGCCCCGGCTTGAACAGTCTCGGTCGTTGTGTCTATGGGCAAGACACTTTACCCCTTGCCTACTGGTGGTGGTCAGAGGGCCCGGTGGCGCCAGTGTCCGGCAGCCTCGCCTCTGTCAGTGCGCCCCAGGGTGGCTGTGGCTACAATGTAGCTGCCATCACCAGTGTGTGAAAATGTGTGTGAATGGGTGGATGACTGGATATGTAAAGCGCTTTGGGGTTCTTAGGGACTAGTAAAGCGCTATATAAATACAGGCCATTTACCATTTACCATTTACCAACTAAGGTGGCCCTGCAGTCTGTGACCTGTTACAAATGAATGTGAGAAGTGGAGTGA
Organism: Copadichromis virginalis; assembly: GCF_057382275.1. NCBI lineage: Eukaryota > Metazoa > Chordata > Actinopteri > Cichliformes > Cichlidae > Copadichromis > Copadichromis virginalis. The sequence continues at coordinate 3,306,628 of NC_140632.1, read as the reverse complement.
CAGAAAAAAAAGTGAACTGATCAGCTGAGCAATCTCCACGCTCTTGTGTTCTTCCCACTTAAAGCTCATCTATATGCATCTTTATTCCCCTTTTGAGAAAGCAACCTCTGTTTTCAAGGAGAGCCACAATCCCCTCATTTGCTCTCATTTGTCCTTCTCTGCTGCCTGCTAGAAACCAGTGCTTGGGTTACGGCTGCTATTAGACAGGGGAAGCCACTTACAAGGAAAAAACTGGGAAAAAATGGTTTCTTGTGACAATCAGAGATATATGACGACTCTTGCTTTTGCTTCAGTCTGAAGCATTAAAAGCATGAGGTATTAGGAAGGAGCCTGAGTACCCACACTAGGGTTTCAAAGGAAGAAGAAACTTGACTGAAATAATGCAAAACATATAGAAAAAGTTGTAATGTTATAGCACATGTTAACAAAATGAAGATATTCAAAGATCAACTTACTACTTAAAATACTCCATGACTTCCATGCCCTTACAGATGAGCGCACTGGTAATAGCCCAGTGAAGCGCATCCTTATGGGAATTAACTAACAACTAAAATGCTATTAGTTGGCAAACACAAAGTGTGATTCCGTTCAAAACCCATCAAAAGACAATGTTGCACACCCCAGGATTTTTTACAATTAATTTAGACGTTTTTAATGTGCTTCTTTGTTTCTCATATCCTACTGGTGTTCGTTAGCAGTTTTATTCCTTACAGTGGCTGAAATAAAAAAAATATTAACAGCTGGAGTCCAATAAAAAGGAAATAGATAAAGTCTCTGAATTGTGCTGTCAAAGCAAAGAAGCCTCCATTCAAATACAACATAAGCAGAGGAGTCGCCGCTAGCTGTTAGCGCATATGCACCAAATGTAAAGTAAAATACAGAAAATAAGGACACTTCCGAGCAGAAATTTCAAACTAAAAACGTACCATTGGTGAATATGAGATGAGCTACTTTGCGGCTTTTATTTTCAACAGGAAAAATGGCAAACATCCGGTATCGTTCCGTAAACTCTGAGTACCTTTACACATTTTTCAGGGGAAGCACCCTGCAGATCGTGACAACTAGCTGCTAAACGTACAGAGCCTGTCCGCTCAGCGGCTAGCATGCCATTGTAACCTATAAATCATACCTTATATTTGTCGAAGCCCGCAAGCTGCTCCTGAGTGACATATTCGTAAAGAGCCATGGCGGTAGGGTCTGGCTCAAAGACGAGATAACTAAATATCTCTTCCTTTGGAAATGCAAATCTCCAATGTTAGCTGCCGTGTTCAAGTACCATCTAGCTTGGCCGCCTTCGTTTACGCCGGGTGAGGCGATGTCGAACCATAGGGGCCACTCCTACGGAGCGCAACCCCCTTCCCGGTTAAACAGTAGCTCACTACCGCCACGCAGGCCTGGAGGACCCTGAAAAAATAAACCACACAAAATTCCATGAAATTCTGTTGACTGGGTCCCTCTTCCACTATGGTATGGTGATTGTGGTCTCACCTGATAAAAAAGAATGCTAAAATAACTTTTAAAGTGCCGGAAACAGTTTTGACTCCTGTTAATTGCTCACCAACTCCATCAATCAAACAGCTTCTATGGCGCTCCTAGATGTGACGTGGCTTTCCTCTTTGACCGGAAGAAACGTCACTGCGCTTACCTGCTGTTGGAGAGCTGGAGTATTGCTCGAACTGGGAGTTAAAAAGCAATTTAACAGAAAATGTGAGTGATAACATTTGGTAAACGTGATTGCACTTGGATAAAATTTGTAATTTTGCTGAAATATAATATGAAACGTTACTTATTTTACTTAGTTCAGTTCGTGGGGGTGTTAGTAGTTAGCATGCTTAGCATCGCTAAAGCTACGTTGATTGTCCACTTAGAAATTTTACTAAAATATGATAATTTGGCGGATTATTTTGAAACTATCCGATCACTCCTATCTGTTATTATCACTCTGTTGATTCACATAAAAATCCTAATATGCAAACTGCGGCAACGTGCAAAATGTCGGCACTTAATTGTAACATTACATGAAGTTGTGCATGATCTCGCTACTATTTCATTTTTTCCCAACTTTCTGTGTTAATTTGTGACATAATTGTCATGCCTTACCTTCAAGTCGCTAGTGAAAGAGAATGACATTTATTTGAAACTGGTGAAAGGTCCTGAAATGCATTCAGATATCTGCCAAAGCTGTAAAAATAAGCACAGAATATACAAAATAAACATGACTTTATTTTAACCCTTTGAAAATGCCTCTTCTCCTACTACCCACTGATGTAACACACTTTTTCTTCACCCCAGCACCTGCCTAATCTTGCCTCTGTGTCCTTTTGCAGAATGGTGACAGACGTGCAGCTGGCCATATTTGCCAACATGCTTGGCGTCTCCTTGTTCCTGCTAGTGGTGTTATACCACTACGTTGCTGTGAATAACCCCAAGAAGCAGGAGTAGAGTTGTACAGTATGACTGCAGAGGTCAGTGAGGTCAGACACTGTTTGCGTTTTTTTCTTTTAACATTGTCATTTCTGATGTTGATCATCATAAAATAACAAATTGGACAAAAGCAGGTTCTTTCAGTTTTTCTTTTTATTGTGTTTCTATTATGTATACCCCCATGTATTAAAAAACATGACTCAAATCCATCTATAACTGTTTTATAGTATGGCAGCTTTTACATTTAGTTAGTATAATTTTGGTGCTGCCAGTGCTACATTATTCTATTATTGAAGAAAAGTCTCTTCTACAGTTTTCAGTAAGTGTCATTAATAAAGGAAAATGCACAGAAATAAAGGTTATTGGGCTACATATATAGAGTTAATTTGTTCCATCCTAGTTCATGGCTGATCACTGAGCACTACTAAAAATCTGGAGGAATAATTACAAACAAACAGGATTTTAAGGTTTAACAACTGTGAAACGACTGAGGCTTTCTTTTCCTCCCCACAGATGAGATGGATGTCAAAACCACCACCTTGATTACATCATCCCCCTCATCATCTCCTCTTTCTAAGAGGTGTAATTTCTGTTTGCACAAGGATCTTTTTTCTTTTTCTAATAAACATGTTTGAATTTGAATTTCTACAGTCTTTGAATTTTTTCACCTGCTCTGTACACATGTAAACATTTGTTATGCAACTTTAAAATACATGGAGTTTATTGCAGGTTATTTATACTTCCAAATTTAAACACAGTTTTGTTCATCACAATCTTTGCAAAAAAACCCAAAACACGAACGCTAAATGAATAAATATACACATGTACATATAAAAGGAAGAAAAGTTAAAAGTTAATTCAGTACAAACGGGTTACTATTTAGGTGTTCACTCCATTTGGATGCATCACGTTTCCTTCATTAACCTCACTGAGTGCATTTTGCAGCATTAACTTAACCCTCGACTTCCATAAGCCTCACACAAAGCTTGTTTTAGCTTCAGCAATTTTGGTTTCTTATACACATAATACATTATTTTAAACCTGCACGCAGGAGGATTTTATAATGTGACATTTACTTTTATGGTGAGTAGAATCACAAAAACTAAAAAAAAAAAAAAAAAAAGGCCAAGTAGGTGAAAACCATTTTATGAACAGTATGTGCAAATCACAAAAGTGGAATAAATACACTCATCTCACATTTGTTAAACATCCACAATAGAGATAATGAGATTATAAAGTTGCTATTGTGCTTATGAGTCTAAATAAAAATCAGCCCTTCCCTGTAATTGTACAAGTGGCTGCCTAATAAAATATTTAGCAGTGCATAACAGTATTGGTCGGTATCTGAGGGGAGCAGCAAGGACCAGAAAAATGCAACTTAAATCACAAAAACAGGAAATGTGAGGTACAATTATGGTAGCTGAAATGTTCAAGGATGTTTCAAGTCTGCATTCTTGAGCAGCTGGAAAAATTTGAAAAGATTGAACCACTCCCCCAATACAGCTGCTAATGTAATGTCATAGAGCAAGGCACTTAACCTTCAGCTATTCCAGTAAAAACAAAAGCTGCTCAGTAGTTGTAACAGGTAATTCTAGGTTCTAAATGTTGCCCAAAAAGGCTAAAAACAATACGATTAAACATAAAAAAATTTATTTATATTGCACATCATCATGCCCCAACCAATCCTCCACTGGTGACAAGCCCCTCTCACATTTTGAAGTATTCAATTGCTCAATATGATATTTTTAGGCTGTCGGTTTCCTAGGCTTCTCCACACAGGGTTACTGTCTCACACATGTTCACAGTGTCAGGCACAGTCACTGGAGTTTCCTCCGCCTTTAAAGACAACATCACACAGCCTAGTCATCTTTTAGTTATTCATATTAAATTATAGCTTCAATCTAAATGTACATTAACAACAAGAAGTGTGCACATCGGTTTTCACCTGTTGTTGTGTTCCCATGTCCTCTGCTGCACTTTCTATGATAGCACTTTCTTTGCACGTGATACTTCTGTCTGTGCTTTTCTTCATTAAAGCTTTAGAGGCCAGCTGTATGGCAGCTTCTTTCTCAGATACACCTGCAGAATGGAATAACAGAGGGAAGCAAAGAATATGTGAGATGTCCACTGTAATAAGGGAAATGGGAGTATTAAGTAAAACTTGATGGTGACATTGTGGATTTAAGGACCAGTACTTCAGAAATTGTTACATTTTAGTGGACACAAAATTATGTAGTGCAGTAATAAAATGCTCCAGCAGGAGGCAGTTTATTAAAGTCCATTTCTGAGTCTAAAGACTGCTGGGTTCCATCTGTTTATTTTTACCCTTTTCAATTCAATTTTATTTATACAGCGCCAAATCACAACAACAGTCGCCTCAAGACGCTTTATATTGTACAGTAGATTGTACAATAATAGATACAGAGAAAAACCCAACAATCATATGACCCCCTATGAGCAAGCACTTAGGCGACAGTGGGAAGGAAAAACTCCCCTTTAACAGGAAGACTCTTGTGTCTGGTTGATGTGAATGAGAGGGGATTGCAGTGTATGGTCACAGATAGCGTGTTCCTTGGATTAAACAAGACCAGTTACACTCAGTTCAGCTCCATATTCCAAAGTTTTGAAGCTGAAATTAATCTTTATTTATGTCATGCTGGGCCTTGGCGCAGCTCTTCAGTTCACTACATCACAGAAATCAGCTCACGCCCCTTCCTTAAGCTGACTTTCTTCTGACTGGCTGCTGATTGCAAACAAAAGATCTGAGCAGCAAGTGGGTAGGGCTTTCTTGCTCAGAGCCAGAGCTATGTGCCTGGGTTGACCATCATAAATTATATATTTTTCCATTCTCATATATATATCACTCTTACATACATGGGCCTCAGAGAAAGTTTTACTTATATTTATTACAAGCATTCGGCACTGTAGCGGTAAAACATGTTGTTTAAGATGGTGGATAACCTGAGGGACTGTGTCAAGGTGTCACTAAAATAAGCATGTGTATCATTCAAAACTTGTAGCAGAGCTCAAGAATAAAAACATTAAGCTAATGTGCCTAATAGGTCCACTCTGAAGCATCACTATGCTAACATATGCTAATTACCACTAAAGTAACTTCTACATCTGCAGATCAAAGCCAGGTGGCAAACACCATAGTAATTAGAAGGGGGAAATGTATGACTGCACCAAAAACAGCTGTTGAAATATTTCACTTAAAATCAGAAATGTCCACCTCATATTAGCCAGTGTCAAAATCAGGGGGTGACTGAAGTCATTCTACCACTTGGGGATCCTGAATGTGTGTCCTTTATATGGATGTACAGATCTGAGCTTCAAAAGTGGTATCTGAAAATTCTCTGGATGTCATTCAAAGTTATCTCATTACATTTCATGCACACTGTGGTCAGATGCACAAATAAGCACAATCATGAGTTCTATGTTGTTGTTTTAGAAACGATTCTCCTTTAATATCAAGTAAAACATACTTTTATGAGATGCCTTCATGTCACTTATCCCCATTTTTAACTGATCATTGGTCAGCTCATCTCTGTAATCTATGTCATAAACAGCCCAGAGCAACAAGCAGGTGTACATGCCTGACAATGACAGGTGTCTGTGGAGGCCAGGTCTGAGCAGCTTCCACACCTTCATGGTAGCAGACACCTCTTTACCTCCTGGTGGGTTATTGCTAGATGGAGATGCTTTATTGTTGTGTTTGGGAGGTGCGTCAGTCGACCCCATCCTTCGGATGGGAATGCGGCTGACGTGGGGCTGCAGCTCACACCTGGGCAGGCGACAGAGAGGTTAACATTTTCGCTATTCAAGAAAGAAAATATCAGCATGAAGAAGGGGTTTCCAGTGTGGTTTTCATTTCATTTTTCAGATCCCAGCCTTTGTTGACTGTTTTGGATTCAAATTATTACAATGCAAAAAAAAAAAGAAAAAAGATAGGGCTTACTTGCTAAATTTGATGGAGGAAAGGATGTGTTCAGGCCCCTGGTCTTTAGCAGTCTGTGACACATGGAGACATTACAACAACACATCATAGTCTAAGTGTATATTAATACGGGACAAAGTGTTAATAATGGAAATGTGAATTTGCTCAGTGAGTGAGCCAGCAAGGTAACCTAACCTCTCTACCAGCTTCTGTGGGAGGATGAGTGATTGTAAGAGTTCGGCACCCTCTCCCTATGTGCCCAGGACGTACAGGTAGAGGCATTCTGGACCAGACCGCAGAACTGGGTCCACCAGTCTCAAGGTCCGGGCAGCTAATGCCTGTCAACCACATGAAGACACATAAATAAACAGAACAAAGAGAAGAAAGGAGAAACAAAGAGTGGAAGATGAAACACTAAGAATCTGATTTATAAAACTTAAGATTTAAGCCATTTAGTGTGTGTATGTTTAAAGTATCACAATTATGCTGGCAAAAACCAAATATGTTGAAATAACTGAATGTCCTGTAATATCTCATAATCTACATATACTCCTAACTAAGTTTAAGTGGTGAGAGTTTTGGTGTTGATCTTTTCCTTGACGTGAAAGTTGAAAAATAAAGATCACAATCAGAGTCAAAAGAGAGCAAAAGGACCCACACTCTGTAGCTGCTTGACAAACGGATAGTTTTTATTCCAGAGGTTAAACAGAGAGGCGCTAAAAGACAGCGGCACATTCAAGAAAGGTGACAATTGTAGAGACGTTACAAGGACAAACACATAACTGTAGTCTGGTATAGAAGGTTAGCACCACATTGAAGGAAACGGCACAATTCTCATAAGGAGTATAAAGCCGAAAGACCTACTGAGAATGTGACTATGCATACAGTGTTTTCACCTAAAGCTGAGTTCGTCATTTTCAATGAAGACGTAGACGCTTTAAGGCTGAAACAACTGGGACACAGAACATCATAGCTCACAGTGAGAAAGCAGGAAAAAAACAACAACTACAGAACACTCCTTCACCATTTAGCAGGGCACTGATCTAAACTGATAGATCGTAACTCCACTGAGCTGAGGCTACACTAAAACCTTTAGTACAGTAATATTAGATGAGACTACTGTCCAGTAAGCACAAGACAACCATCAGATTTGCAGGGTTTTCTGAGCTTCTCTAACTTAAGAGAGCTGACATTTGAAGCTAATGCCGTGTTCAGACTATACGATACCAGGCTGGTCAGATCTGAGTCACGTAAAGCATCGATTGGAGGTTGGGAACAAAAATGAGAGTAACGCATGCCAATAGGGTGTCATGATAGACAAAAAAAAAAGCTATGTGCCAACAAAAGGGCTAGCATATAAGGTAGGTGTACTATTGCATACATTACAAAAGAGAGAATGATGTTCCAGTATAGTTAGGAAGAAGTGTGAGAAGCAGTAACACAAGATAGCCAGCGTCATAGACACTCCTTTGTTTGCTGTTCTGTTGACACTCTTATTTAAAATCAACTGTACCTCCAATGATATCACACTGATTGTGAAAGAAGAGATGAACAAGATTTTATAACTCTTAACCACCTGACACATCGACCACTGCGACAGACTGAAGTATCATGTAGTCTGAGCCCAGCGTGAGTATTAAGGACTGTTTCTACAAGAGCTTTTTATTTGGCTTAACAACGCTTGAATTCGCAAGAAATTTATGTTGTGAGATCACTGCAACTTAGGCAAGTCACACTGAATATGAAAGACAGATGAAGAAGAAGGATATATACCCTATAAGATCACAATAGGAGCAGGACCTTCAAAACCTACTGCTTACAACAAAGCAAGGCACAGCTTAACTACAATGTGTAACAGCACTGGATCAGACAGTAGCTACAGTGAGCAAAGGCCAGATATTCTGAAAGCTATTTTGATCCCTTAATGGTCTGGTTTGTTTGCTCCTTCTAAAAAAGAAGAAAAAATAAATAAATAATAATTCACTTCTGCATGTTCAGTGCAACATAAACGGCCGGTCCTAAAACACAGACCATCATCAAGTACTTGGATAACAGCACGCAAAAAACGAATTACAGACAAGTTACTATAATTCCACAATAGATGAGTAAAATCTTAGACAACATGGCAGCTTCTCATGACTGCTTACCACAAGATATATTAACTCTAGCCGTCGACAGCCTACTACACACCTGCCACGATCGATTTACACAAGGAACATGTCTATCTGCTTGAACAAATTAGGATAAATATTATCTTCATCGGTTTAAGGAAACATATAATACATAAACAAACAAAAAGTCTTCACCATATTTACACCAGACCAGTGTTAGTGTCATATTAAAAAAACAATAAACACCTGCCAGTCAAACTGGTTATAAGCTAAACTCATTCTTTTCATATAATACTACTTGCTGGCAAATAGCCCCACAAATCAACCGTAGTTATCCCAAAGCAGCTACAAGATTGCAAAATCCATAATGAGGTCTCCACACAGGAAGTGAGTGACATGGTGACCAAAGTCAACGATAATCAGAGAAATTGTAGCTATCACCAATGAGAGGGAAGGATGCTGTTTACTGATGTATGAGGATGGTAAATGCCAACGAATGAGCCGCACAACGTTTCCTGTGTGGGTGCCCCTTAAGGACTTAAGCTAATGAGGGTACACAGTTTCTGGCAGTAGGCTATGCTGTGATTATAACGTCATGACCAATGTTGGTCCGACATTGGAATGATGCAGGTTTTTGTTTTTATTTATTTTTAATGGTATTTAGATAATGAAAAACTGACTTGTGTACAAAAATCTAAAAGCAAACCTTTGAATGTCACTTTGAATCATAAGAAATTAAAAAAAGCTATTTAAATGTTTAGCCTCAAATGACAGTATAATGTGATCGACTTGTGACATCGTTTTACAAATCAACATTAAAGTGAAACCCAAAGACAACAGAACAGATCAGAGGGTGCTTTGGAAGGCTTTTAAAGAAAATAAAGTCTGACTGTGTTCAGTCTATAAAAATATGTCTCAAAAGTCAAATAAAACCAATAAATAATTCAAACATTAAACGCATCACAAAAGCAACTGTGCGAATAAAGAAGAAAATCTCCCGGCTACTTTCAAATGGTGAGCAGAGTAACGTGGTAATTAGCTTTAGCTTATTATTGTATACAGAAAAAGCTTCGTCTGGATCCATATTATAATATTATGATGTCTACGGATAACATCTACTGTGTGCTCTGAACGTCTTATAGGACAGCAGATATTAGGTACCCAAGCAAATATCCCCATTTACTAACCAGTCTGCTATGTTTATCAAAGAGCCAGAGGACAGTGCGGCAACCAGCACTTGATTCAAGGTCGGTGAGAAAAAGCATTTCAGTCATAGCTGAGATCTGAGGAACACATTCGCTCTCAAGTGAAAGTGTTATTTACCTTAAGGTGCTAAAACTGTAGACATGTAATTACTGTGCAGAAAGAAAAAAAATTATTTACTAGCACCAGTGATGTTTTGCACGCACGCTTTGACCTACATGGACTACCAGGCTGGTTTCTGAAAAGACAATCTCACTCAATCATCTCGCACAAGGACATGTGCCCAGTGTTTCATGGTTTAAGTCAGATTCAGTCCGGGGTGGGCCCAGTTGGACTGCTGGCGGCCGGCGGTAAGCTCTGAAGGAGCAGGGGACTCAGTTTGGAGAGCAGCCCAGGGCGGGGCAGGGCCTGCAGGGATGGGAGCAAGGTGGAGAGGCTGGGGGGCTGGAGGGAGTACAGACCTGTCATACTGACGGAGGCCGGGAGGGGACAGGAGCCTGCTGCACACACTGAGGAAGATGAGGAGGACGAGGAGGAAGGGGGTGAGAGTGGGGGACGAGCGGGTGTGTGGCTGTTGCTGGGAGACCGGAGGATGAAGCGGTGGTGATGGGGGGGGCGTCTCTTCTCCTGGGGCTTAGTGTCTACAGAGAGGGAGACACATACACCTGCTCAGAGACGTGCAGGGACCGTAGGGATACACAAAGTGGCTGAAACTACCCTGCATGCACTGAGAACAAAGTCATTACAGGTAACGCAAAGTAAATGCAAAAAAACTCATGAAAGCAAACTGAAATTCTTTTGGTACACAGGGTTTCTGCCAGGAAAGAGAAAAGGAAGACAATCGCTATATCTTTTTTCACACTTCCAGCATGAAGAGAAAGTAAAAAGCATGTAGGTGCGATATAACCAAAATCTCATATCCCGATATAAGACCTTTATCGTCCCGACAACGATATATGTCACAAAAATTTTACATTTTCTGTAAATTCTGTAGTACAGTTTTCTGGTCCGTGTCAGACTTTTCATAACCAAACCATGTCCATGCTACAGAGGTAGCCCCTCGTTTAGGAATAAGGTCCTCGATTTGTTTTGACTGGTCCTTCTGTTTGTCATCATTTCAGTTTATTTTGAAAAATCTCAACAGATCTTCAGCTTTATTGTGAAAGGTTAATGTGGAAAAATAAACAAGCAGACAGCGGAGCCACAAGCTGGGTTTACCGTCATTGCCGCTAACGACAACGCATAAAAAAAGTTGCTTATCCATCTGTAGTGTGGTTATTTTAAATGTAAGAGAAAGAGGGAACGTAAAGAAATTAATATAGCCACTACAGTGACCATCAAAACGATGAAAAAACATTGCCGTAAACAGTTTATTTTGTGACACCACGAAACAAACGATAGCGTAAAATGAAACGATAGATGTTTTTATATCGTCATCCGACATATATCATTATATTGAACAGACCTAAAAGCATGCATGCATATACAAGCTGGAGAAAACCAAAACATATTCAACTCTATTGAAATAAAGTGATGAAGGATATATCTTACAGTGATTAATGGACCGAAATGGATGAATATGAGCAGAGTAAGTAAAACAGAATAAAGTCATAACATTTGCCAGGTTCTTTAATGCCCTTTAATAATTGTGGATCTCCTTTTTCTCAGAGACAAAAATCAGGTAAAAAACAAAAAAATGTAATTCTTTGTTTTTACATTCATCAGGTCCCAATCAGCCCAAATAGCAAGGAGAAATTAAAAATACATGCCACGAAAGAGTTGGGGTCTTAGGAGGTTAAAAATGTAATTAACTTATAATTGTTAAATTGTTTATCTGATGCCTTTATCTGCCAACTTTATTTTCATATTCTTCTATCTGAAACAACAGGAAAGCGGTTAAAAAGATTTTTTTTCTGTCTCTGATGATTGCTGCACCCAACCATGTAGCACAGGGGTGGGCAACTCCAGGCCTCGAGGGCCGGTGTCCTGCAGGTTTTAGATGTGTCCTTGATCCAACACAGCTGATTTAAATGGCTAAATGACCTCCTCAACATGTCTTTAGGTTCTCCAGAGGCCTGGTAATGAACTAATCATTTGATTCAGGTGTGCTGACCCAGGGTGAGATCTAAAACCTGCAGGACACCGGCCCTCAGGGCCTGGAGTTGCCCACCCCTGATGTAGCAGAATACAGGCATTGTGAGGAGCCAAAAAAGTAGTGATGCTTATCACGTCCAATATAGCGGACAGCTCGACATGCCCATGATGTCACGTGCAAACCCTTTATACACTGGTGGAAACCCTGGTACATGTGTTATTGAGACAGGGACGCGTGTCTATTCTGCACTCATCATATTTCTTTAAAAGGAGAAAAGAAACTTGATAACTCTAACTAACTCTAAACATCATGTTAGAATACTGTATTATCCATACTGTGAGAAAGATTTCTTTAGGGTAAGGACACAGCAGCAGGAAAAGGGGTCATGCAAAGGTCATGCGGGGGTAATGTGGGGGATGTTACAGGTCGTTAACATCCAGGACACCAAGCTCATCCCAAACCTTGCTGCCAGTTTCACGTCACGCGCAGCAAACCAGAAACTAACATTCACGCAGACAATAACACATCAGCCAGCCTTTCTGAACGGCTCCAACAGCAACGAACAAGAGGTTGAAGAAAAGGAAAGAGAAGAAAATGAGAAAGAGAGAGACCATAAGAGAGGATTTGTGATACAGAGAGAGAGAGAGTGGAGCAGAGGACCACTAAAGGAGATGTGACTTAAGAAAAAAAAAAGAAAAAAAGGCAGCCACAGCACAGGCAGATAGTTGGGAATTCAACTTACCTCTGACTGGCCCGAGTGTTTTGTTGCCTCCACGTCCGCTGCTGTTGTGCTGTGTATGAGTTCGGGGTGGGGGGCACCCGAAAGTAAAACTTGGGGAATTGTGCATCTTCGGCGAGGGTGTTTGGCTGCTGCTACTTTGGCTGTTGCAGCGGACGCGGCTGAAGGTGTTCTCCGATGCAGATCCAGACAGACAGCTAGTAGGAAAATGAAGAAATCACAGAAATCCATGACCCAGCTGTTATCTTTGGACAAACTAAAGGCATCCAAGTTAAAAAAATGTGTGGGAACTCACTTGTTAAAGCTCTTTGGTGGTGACACCTTGCTGCCATTGTGGTGTATTCGTGGGGGAGGGTTGGCATGGATGTGAGTGTTCAGTCCTTTGGTGTTGCGGACGTGCTTGAGGATCCAGGCTCGCAGATTTGTCAGACAGGTGTGCTCAGAAAGCACCAGTCGCGGCCAAGGGTTACACTCTGCCATGTCCAGGGCAGAGATCGCCACAGCACGCCCCACCTGATGGCATCACCCAAATTTATTTCAGAACTGATATAGATGGGCACACTTTGTTTACATAAATTGCCAAATTTCTTTAACATGTCAGGGTAGGTGTACAGTACTGTCTTGAGACACATCTCATTTCTTTATATTTTGTAGAAAAATGGGAAACAGGTGCAATGATTTATTAAAATGTGCAAATATAGATCCGGGTTCTGGGGAGGCCAGTCAATGACTGACAGTGTTCCACTGTGTTTTTCTGTCCAGATATGTTTTTCCTACACTTTCCAGATGGTATTGATTTAGGTCATAGATTTAGGTTCTATTTGTTGGAGGAGGAGGGTCGGTGCATACAAGTGCTTTATCGGTCATTAGCAACATAGTTTCTCTTTCTAAATATTTGATTTGCCAAATACTTTGTAACAACATCTAAGTAATATAATCTGCTCTCTAGTGAGTCTTTCATCCTGCCGAATAACTCTAACTCCATTGTCTTGATGTCAAGGTAACCCTCGTTTTGCTCTATAGCTTCAGTGAGCTCATCACATGTGTCTTAACCGGTTCCACATAAAGTATGCTGCAGGCTGTGGTTAGTGTGCTTTCAAAATAAGAGCAAGTAGGCCTTGTCTTTGAGATGTTGCTCTCACTAATCAATAAAAAAAATGAAAATAGAAAATTCTAATGTGAGGTGACAAGTATGCTTGAAGGGGATGGTAATACACTTGGACATACCTCCCAAGTAAAGTCTATGGGTGGGAAATAATTCAAAGAAAAGTGGAGCATAATATGATATGATATGATATGATATGCATGTGTGTTATATATGCGCTTCCTACCTGCTCAAATATTTCTGGAGTGTATTTTGGAGGGAAGGATGGAGGTGGAGGGGGGGTAGCTCTTCCGTTGTCATGGCAGGCAGGTGGGATTGTATTCATGGTTTTTCCTGTGTTATAGTTGCACTCCAGAGTGTAACTGGTCGGTACCCAGTTGCAGAAGCAAGATAAAATATAAAATTACAACACAAAAGCATTACTGTGTTTCCAAGGCTTTTTGCAACTTAATTTGTACTGGGCCCACAAAATCTGCACTTGGTCATTATGGCTAATTCGAAACTGAGTAAAAATTCTGGAAATCACACTTTAAACACCTGAAAAATGACTACATAAACTTCCTACACCGAACACAGATTGCAGCAATGTCATAAATCTAATGTCTGACCTGTGAAGCAGCCCTATTGCCTTGTGAATGGCAACCCGACCGCTGCCTTCTTTAGATTGGCCATCTCTCTTGTCTCGTGCGTACATGTTTTTCTCAGAGAAGTTACAGCCCAGAAAATCAAAGTGGGCAGAATTCACAGCGATCAGCCTTGGATACAGCATGTTCTCGACCTGCGGCAAGAAAATCACAGCAATTCAGACACACGTGACAGAAAGTATTACAAATGTAATGTAGAAAATGTTTTTCTAAAAAAAAAAAAAATTTCAATGAAAGAAAAGTAAAAAACAAATTTGAATGTTATTTGACAATTTTGCAAAAGTACTGCAAAGTAATGGATAAAATGCATTCATTATTACCTGCTGGCTCTCATCAGGAAGGCTATTTCCATACATGAAACACCCACGTTTAGACGCGTGCCCATGCAAGTCGACATAATATGCCACACCCCCCTCCTGTGGTGGCACCGACTCCTGTTCCTCCACCTGTGGTACTGCTAAATCTCCAGCACCTGGAACTACAGTCTCTGTGGAGCTCGATGAGCTGTTCTGATCTCCCTTCTCCGCCTCTGAGGTAGCCCAGGCGTTTTCCTCCATCATCATGGGGACCTCTGGCTGCGCAGGATTTGCATCTTTCTCAGCGTTCCGTTGGTTTAAGGTGACTTCGAGGGCAGTGAGGGGAGGTGCTTCATGCTGATTTGCAGGTTTTGTTTTAGCAGCTGGGGGCTCTGTATGGGTGGGGCCGTTAGAACGAGTGCTTGGCTGTGTTTTGTGCAAGCGGTTGTGTGTGTGGTGGTAGAGCAACAGTGTTTTGGCTGCATAGATGGACGGGTGTAACTCGGGGCTGGGGTTCAAGTATTGTCTATTCAGGTTCACACCCCTGGAATCCGTCCTTTAAAAAAAAAAGAGAAAGTAAAGAATCTTTTATTGTCGACAAGTCTAAACCCAGCAGAGAGTATTTTGTACACTTCACCTCTGCTATATTTAACATGTGAGCTATTTTATACATTATTACACGGTGATGTTTAGATTGTACAGAGGAACACAGGTCTGGGAATCAAAAGAAGAGGCAGCATACCACTAACATGCCAAGAAAGCAGCGTCACCATTTACTGACACCTCAGTGCATCATTCTCTGAGACACAGGGACATCTGGTAAAAAGGTCACCACATCTCACCTCTGCTGGCTCTTCTAACCTCCTTATGACTAGTAGCAGTGATGAGCCTAAACTAAACTCAGCTGTGGTAGACTTTCCCTTCCAGTTTGATTTCCAGAATCTTATCATTTGTACCAAATGCAGTTTCCATAACCAGAATAGAGCCAGGGTTTCCATCACTGTATTTTAAGTTGTCACATCTTGAAAGATATTGCTTTTTTATTTATTTAACGCAAGCAATTTATCGTCTGTACACAATAATTAAACATAAAACCTCAAAACTGAAAAAAGTTAAAATATTAAAGAAGAACCAGGCTAAAACCAGATTATGACTTAATGATATTTTACTCTGTCTTCCTGTGTCCACTAGGTCTACCATGATTTGGTGCTCTCTCATTGGTGTAGTCTAAATTATTGCTGGGAATGTGAAAAAAACTCTCCAGTGTCTCTTATTCTCTCACCCCTGTGTCAGCATATACATATCTTCACAGTGTTACAGCAGATAGCAGGTGGGCAGCTTTCCATTAACTGAGTGCAAATGCGCCTGCATTAAATTGCACGTAATTTCTGAGTAGGTCGTAGTCACTGGGCTTTTTTCCCCCTGAGTGATAACTGCATAGGGCTTGCAGAAACCTAATTTTTCCAGCTGGATTTCTTGATTTCTCCTAAAACGAGCAGGTTCATTGGCCACACACATGCATAAATTAGTTCTTATATAAGTTTTAAATGTATGCACATGTTAGCAGAGACATTCAGTTGATATTGACAATGAATGTTGTGAAGTAGGGCTGCACGATTTTGCATAAAATGAGAATCACGATTTTTTGGCTTAGAATTGAGATCACGATTCTCTCACGATTTTCTTTTCCAGTATAAATATTTATTGCACTTATTAACTGCACATCAACTTCGTAACAGTTGAGACTGAACATAAAAACAATAAATAAACATAAAAACAACAAATGTCTCACGTTTTGTCGTTGCCGCAAAATGTTGTACTGCTTGAAATTCCGTCTCCATCGTTGCTCGACGCTGCGTGTACAGAGCAGGTAGTGCAACAATAGAAAAATAGTTGCGGGACAGCACTGTGTAGCGTTTGTCTAGGGTGTTGATCATTTTCCTAAATCCCTCGTTTTGCACAGTGTTGATGGGAGCCATATCTTTGGTCAGGTGATAAGTGATAGCCTCCGTAATTTCTTTGTGCCTGCGGAAGTTCGACGGGTATAGGAAAGTGCTGTATAAGGTTCCCGTTATTGGTGTTTGGGTGGTTGACCGGGACGGATTTTCTCCTGTCACTTTCTCGTCATCCCTGACGTGCTCTCCATTGTTTTTCCCCCTGATAATTTTAGCATCACACGGCACAGCTTCTATATCACGTGGTATAAGGCTCCGCCCTTGTCATTTGTTGAGCAGGAAGAGTGAGCGCTTGTTTTCATGCAGATTACGTCCCGGATCAAAATGCGGTACAATCGTGGTTGTCGTTTTAATCGTTGTCATTTGGAAATGAGATCGCACATAAGTATGAATCGAGATCGCGATTTTCTAACGATTAATCGTGCAGCCCTATTGTGAAGGCAAAGTAAGAGGAAGATATGCACATAGTAATACAAAAACTAATGGTCATTGTAAAAATTCAGACACATTTGCACTGTAGCATCAGGTGCCATATCCCCATTGGTTGCCTGGTCTTCAGACAAACTTTCCATTCAAATCAAAATTTCATTAGGAAGCCAAAAAACAAAGATTTTGAACACACAGAATGCTTATTTTTAATAGGATATATCCATTGTATTTGCAGTACATATGGGTCTACAGTTGTAAGACTTCCTATGCAGAAACACAGAGCTAATCATCTTATACTAGCAACTGTTAACTGCTGTGTAGCCTTTTAACAGGCTCAACATCAAACCAACTTGCTTTGTGACAATAATGAAAGAACATTGTAGCACAACAATACATTGTAGCACATTTCCAGACTATAATTGTGGTACACACTACTCACATTATTATTGAGAGGAAACGCTCTCATGTCTCATTTAAGGATGTGGATGAATGTGAAACTCTTACCTGTAGTGTCCACGGACAACCCCGTCTGGGTTCAGCATGGGAATGAGCTTGAACACAAACATGTTGCGCAGCGCATGTGCACGTGGGTCATCTCTTCTCAGGATGAAGTTGAGGAAACCGTTAAACACAAATGATGAGGGAGTCTCCCCAGGGTGCACCCGACTGCTGAGAAAAAACACCTGGGAACACACACAGACACGCAAATACCAAGAGTGAACGTTCCTGTTTAAGGTCAGAGTCTTATAAATTATCATTAAAGGTCCCAATCTACAAAACACTGGAAGTGATTCACAGCCATGTGGCAACTGGAGATCACAGAAAGTCAAGGATATTCAGTGACTTTAAGAATGCCAATAATTGACATTTGTACTGGTAGTAAATACATTAGGGGTTTACCTAGGCAGCCAAAACCTGGAATTTCTGCAAGTGAACAGTCTTCAGCTTAAAAGTAATGCACAATGAGCAACTCACTTCCAGTGTGGATGCAGCTTAACAAAAAGCCAGTTAAGTTTAAATTAAAATGATCATTTCTTTACTTGTGGTAAAACAGTCCTTTCTAAGGTGGGAAAATTGCTGCTGACAATCCACATTATTACATTTAGCATCTATATTAGCAGCATGCTATAACTCGCTACATCAGACTCACCGAGGAAGAAACAAGCAGCTATGGGTTGATTATGTGCGAATGTACTAGTTTACTCTTTTCTTCATGGGGGGAGGCTAACTGCTTGGAGGCGGTCTAGGTGCCCGGTTTCGGAAGAATGTGCATTGTGACTTTGCTTCACAGATCATACTTTACACACGGGAATGTATTTAAAAAAAATCTCATAATGGTCTAAAACTAACTTTCATAATAGGGGACCTTTACAGAATAGTGATTGTTTTGTTTTTGTGTATGATTAAATGATACCCTTTTGCCAGGGAAGCGGTGTGGTCTTGGAGTGTTGGTGTCAGGAAACAGCTTGGGCAGACGGGCTTCCCGTTCATCCTGCATCCCGCTGCAGTTGGTCACAGTGAGAAGGTCCACCCTATTGCCATCTAGAGAGTGGCATAGCAACTCCCTATGATAATACACAGTGCCTGGAGTACTAAGCAGTGGGAGCAGTGCAGGAAAGAGTTTAAGGAAAAAAAATGTTAGAGAACTGTACACATTTAAGGTACTTTGACAAAGAAAAGATTCCAAATTTGTGTGTACATAGTTGTGTCTTTTGTGCGCTTTACCTGGTCGGACTGAGCTGAGCAGCCCTGGGGTAGCTCTGATCCAACTGCTGCAGCATCTCCTGGCACTCTGTGTAAGAGAATGGGTAGCAGAAGGAGAAATAGGTGGTAGCCCCTCTCACCTCCAATAGCCGGTGAGTGAATGAAAGGATGAACTGGTTATCTACAATCTGAAAAGCAGCAGAAGAAAAGAAGAAGAATGATATTTATAGATGGATAATAATAGCCTGACAGGCAGTACTCTGCCTCACTGAGTCCTGTTGCCCACATCCTCTCTGACAGGCTCAGAGAGTGAATATCTACCTCAGATGTTGGTCTGTCTCGTATCCTTTCCCAGCGGATTTTGCCCGGTAAAGTGCGTACGAGAGGAGCCATGCCTTGGCTGTAGAGTTTCCTCTGATTGTTCATGTTCATCACATTGATCTTCAGTAACTTCCCAGGTGCTGCCCCCTTCACACTGAAGTAAAACCATGATCTGAAAAACCACAACATGATACGGGATACTTTAAGTCATCTAATGTGGTAAAGTTGGTGTGGCACGAAAAATTAAATTTTGGTTACCTGTTTCCGTTCTCGTGCTCTGTGCCGGCACAGTCTGGCTGCGTCCACACATTGAACTCATAATCAGGGGTGAGGCTTGACCCAGAGGAGGAGCTTCCACTAGAAGGTGTGTCAGAAGAAAGGCTGGAGTTGCCCTTCTCCACCTTCTCCACACGTGCCAGGTTCCCTGAGTCAAACTTGGAGCTAAACACAATATTCCCAAAGCGAGCCTCCATGGCTCTGAACTCTGGCCTCTTTCACTTTTCTTTTCTGTGAAGTGCCCGTCAGAGTTCTGACACAGATCACCTGTCATGAAATTAGGGTTACAAAAATATGTTAACACTGGGCAAAAACATAAAAGGGAAAGGAGGTATAACCGGCTACAACAGGGGTTTTATGTATATGTAACGTATTTCTCAAAAACATAATAAACAAAGAATTTTATACAGATGTAATATACCATAATACTAGTTTTTGATTGTAAGACTAAACAGCGACATCTCGAGGCCATTACAGAAACTACAACGATGGCCACAACCAACAACACAAAACATTTTCTACAATTACAAGCTTTATACGTGTAGCCATTGCTGTACATTGGTTGCTTACTGTTTCCTTATCATTAACAAAAACGCGAGTGAAAGTCTCTCCAACAAGATGAAATAACGTTTCAGTGTATCAACAACAAGCAATAACAACAACAGCTGACCGAGAAATCGAGGGCAGCGTAAAAAGGGGGAGTGAACTAACGGCTGCAAGCATTACAGTCGGTTCATAAAAAGATTTCACATGATTTAAGGCAAATTAGCAACCGCTAGCTAAAATCGATTACACAGCTAATAGCCAGTGTCCTTCCTTTATTAATGTTCCACACAGCTAGCATACCTTTCTAAGCTACGGAGGCTAACTTAGCAACGGAACTAGCAGTCATTGCTCTGAAGGAATCTGTTTTTTTTTTAATTATTCTACGTTTTTGGTCCACACACTACCTCGACACCTAATCTGCATCAGCGTCTTTATGTGAAAATATAAAATGTCAATTTTACCAGCCTATTTTCGATCGATGTCCATTTTTGTTTCACCGTCCTTCTCAACCCTCAATTCATAGCTCTGTATGCTGCGTTCAGGGTTCTCTGGAGAACTGACACTGCCTGGAAATTTCCTTGTGTCTTAGCCTAACAAATTGCAGGCGAAACGTTTTAAAGTCATTCTGTGCATTTGGTCTGCTTATTACAGTGGACATGCAAAAATATAATCAAAATATAAGTAGATTTATCTTTAAAAAAAACAGCAATTAAAGTTACCAACTTTGTTGTTCTTTTCCTTATGAAACAGCGCAATAAAGAAACGTAATCTTAGTGTAGGCTTACTTTATTTAAAGGTCTCACGCATTATTTGGCTGTAGCATTGCAGTGACATTATGCACCCAGAATATCTCAAACCTGAAAGGCCTGTTCTACAAAGCAGACCTGGGGTTAATGGTCACCACCTCCTTACCTCATATGTGTGTGTGTGGGGGGGGGGAGCTACAAAAAGTCTGAATAGTGCTTATTAATATATGATGGGGTCTAATTAGGATTTTGTAGGTAAGGAGAAGAAATTTTAAATTTAATTTTGGATTTAACAGGGAGCAAATGGAGAGAAGTCAGTATAGGAGAAATATGTCTTTCTTGTCCCTGTCAGAGCTCTCGCTGTAGTGTTTTGTACTACCGGGAGGCTTTTGGGGCTTTTTAGAGCAACCTTATAATAATGAAGCACACTAACTAACAATTAATTCATTAATTCAGACTTATTGCATAAGTTATATGCATAGTTAAACACTTAATGGTATTCAAAGCAACGAGCTTCGTTTGAAATAAAGTAATATTTTTATGTAATACCACAGGTAATAGACAAATATTTTGCTTATATTTAAATATCAAATTCAAACATTTTATATTGATCCTTTAATTGTTTATTTGTTTATTTATTTATTTATTTTTTAACAAAAAAAATTGTTGCAGCCAGGGGTAATAAAATGGATTCTCTTAGGCTGTTTTTATTTATAACAGCCTTCTTTTCCACTCAGTAACGGTTCTGTTATTAGTTAGCTTAGCTATTAACTAATGTTACTCCATAAGCAGCAACCAACCCAGTGAGGTCACTTTCTGTACTGACACAAGAGGGCGCTAAACCTGTTCAAAAAACTTTAGGTTTGTACGCTTATTTCTTAAATCCAGCTTCACGGACAGAGTTAAATTATTACTGTTTATCTATTACAGTGTTTTTTGTGTAAATTACCCTTGATACTTGTCGTGTTTCGTGTGCACTTTAATGCAGCTTTAAAAGCATACATACCTGGGGCTCACGTCACGTGTCACTGTTCTTCTGCGGCTCACCTTCATTGCTGAACATGGAATGTTCAAGGAGCGTGTTATTATTAGCGCTGTTTTGATTTGAGAAAGCAAGCAAGCAAGATATACCTGACTCAACTAAAGAAACAAGTGCAACAATGTTTCTGTAAGTACTTGCGTCCCCCCTTTTTTTGCTGCTTTTTCAGCAATTTAGCTAGCTAAAACACATATATCACTGCTATCCGGTCTTTGTTATGGTTACGGATTTGTTATGGGATTAAAAGGAATCATATTTAAAATTTCGAAACAAAATAGTTGGCGCAAGTACATTTTATGCATATTGTTAGTTTTTTCATAATGTTTTTTATTTTTAAGGTTTCCCATTAGTACACTAGCTTTTTCCTTTTACTCCAAACAGGGGCCAAGCTCCCACGTGGTCAGACATGCCAAGGACCTATGGGCTCACTGGTCCAATCAGCGAGGATCTACCTGAAGAGGAAAACTTGATCCAGACCAGAAAACTGTTAGACACTATGAAGTCCTACAATGTATATGAAAACAACTTAGAGTTGGAGAACAGGTATTATACATAGTTTTTCCAGCCCTGTTTAATGTTTCATCACCTTGAGAAAGAGTCAGTGCAAGCAGTTGACTGCATAGCACCCCTCACTTCGGAGAAATTTAAAAATGCTCTGTTTCATCTGCAGAGAAAGGGTTGTTAAAAGACTGGAGTCCCTCTTTAGGGATTGGCTCAAAGAAATGTGCATAGAAATGGTAAGAATTTATCTAGCATTTTTTTTAAAAAGAATCTCCAAATCTGAAAAACAAAGAGAGTTGCACAGGGTTGATTTTGATAGGTAATGTCATTTGATTTTTAGAATGTACCTAAAGTGGTTACAGAAAAAGTTGGAGGCAAGATCTTCCCATTTGGCTCGTATCATCTGGGAGTTCACTCAAAGGGTAATTACCCAGACATTATTTAATGTTGTTGTGCAATTAAACATTGCACGTCTTTGTGATTATACGGCATCTTTCAGTGCTAACTTTCTGTAAGAACATGGTGAAAGGACAGTAGTTAGCTCTTTCCCTGGCTTTGCTTTTATCTGAAATAGTGGCATTTTGACAGGTGCTGATATTGATGCTCTGTGTGTTGGACCTGGATTCCTTGAGAGAAAAGCCTTCTTCACCTCCTTCTTTGCAAAGCTGAAAGCTCAGAAGGAGGTCAAAGACATACAGGTCAGTCACATCACTGAGTCACTGTACAAAAGTTGAATGACATTTTGCTATTTTGTGCAAGCTGACGGTATCATTGTCCTCAGGCCATCGAAGAGGCTTACGTCCCGGTCATCACACTGTCCTGGGAAGGGATACAGGTAATTTGTTTAGAGAGCAAATTTTTTAATAATGCAGGATGATTCAGTGTTTTTGTATCTGTCTTAATCATGTTTTTGTGTTTGTCTTACTTAAAAGATTGACTTAGTCTTTGCTCTGCTGCCTCAGAGGAGCGTTCCTGATAACCTTGACCTCCTCAATAACAGCATAGTGAAGAACGTCGTAGATGCACGCTGTGTCAGAAGTTTCAACGGTAAGTGTCAGATTAAAATTTGGTAATTAAATTGCTAATTAGCACCTGACAGATCTTCTTGGCCTCCCCCCTTAAAAAATAAATAAATAAAACAAAATTCTACTTTTATTTCTTGTCTGTAGGCTACAGAGTTACAGAAGAGATTCTCAGGCTGGTACCCAATGTTCTCAACTTTAGGGTTGCTTTGAGAGCCATCAAACTATGGGCCAAACGTGAGTGAGTCGAACTTTCAACTTGCAAGATAATTACACATTTATATTCATATTGTTAAGCCATGTTGGCATTTCATTCGAGCACGCGCCTTACATTCTGAAATAAAAAATGTAGACCTTGAGTAGTTTACCTCCTGACACATCTGTTAGTATTTTGACATAGTCTTCTGTCCACAGGCCGAAAAATAAGTCATGATTTATTGTTTAGTGACACAGTGACTAGTACCTGTCCAAGTACCAATTTGAGTATTAGGAATTAGCAGGAGAATTAGGAAGCAGCAGCAATGCAAATTATAAAAGTCTTATCAAATACCTAAAGGGTGCTTTGAGATAATAATATAGATGCTGAAGTCTAATGTTCTCTGTTGTTTCCCTTCAGAGCGTAACATTTACTCCAACAAGCTGGGCTTCTTGGGCGGTGTATCGTGGGCCATAATGGTAGCCAGGATTTGTCAGGTGTACCCAAATGCTACCGCTTCTACCCTGGTGATAAAATTCTTCAAGATCTTCTCCATGTGGTGAGTTGTCTCACTTTTTCCTCATTTCATTGATGAAAAAAAAAAGTGTCAACACCCAATGCAAACAAGGATCAGCTGCCGTGAAACTCTCATATGTTTTGTCTCAGGGTGTGGCCGATCCCAATCCGCTTGATAGAAGTAGAAAAATGCACCTACAACCTTCCTTTTTGGGATACCAAGGTATGCCCAGCTAAAAAAAAAATCTGGTGGAGTCACCACCACCAGACGTTTAATAAATGAACATTTTCAAAAAGCACAAGTAAAACATGCTTCTGCATTTCCAGGTCAATCGATGTGACCGCTATCACCTAATGCCCATCATCACCCCAGCGTACCCGCAGCAGAACACCTCAGTCAGTGTTTCTCGGTCCACGTTTGCCATCTTGAATGAGGAGATTCATCGAGGTTAGAGATTATAAGCGCCATAAATACAAGCGTAATTTAACAGTCTTTGAACCTTTCTGTTTGCTCCAATGTGAAGAAACTGTTCACTGAGTTGAGTTGAACTGTTCAGACTGTTTCACTCACAACATCGGGGATGTTCTTCTGTAAGCAAAGCGAGGGGGTTTAATTATACCTGGACTCTAACCACTTCTATTTCCTTCCTCATCCACAGGTCACGCCATCTGCCTGGAAATAGAGCAGAAAAAAGCAAAGTGGTCTGAACTCTTTGAACCAACTGACTTTTTCAAAAAGTACCAGTATGTATTAAGACATGTAAAGATGAAAATCGACATTGCCACACACAGAACACAACTGTCTTCCCCAATTTCCTTGTATTTTACCACACATCGATGTTTTGCACTCGTGTCTTCTGATTGTTCATTTGTACTTTGACAAAGAAAAGAGCGTTGTATTTGATGATGTTTGACTTTTTAAATTGTAATATTAATAAATTAAATGAAATTAACAGCTAAGGGCAGCACGGTGGCACGGTGGTTAGCACTGTTGTCGCACAGCAAGAAGGTCCTGAGTTCAATTCCACCATCAGGCCGGGGTCTTTCTGTGTGGAGTTTGCATGTTCTCTCCGGGTACTCCGGCTTCCTCCCACCGTCCAAAGATAGGTTAATTGAATAATCCAAATTGCCACTAGGTATGAATGTGAGTATGAATGGTTGTCTGTCCCTGTGTGTTGGCCCTGCGACAGACTAGCGACCTGTCCTGGGTGTACCCCGCCTTTCGCCCTATGACAGCTGGGATAGGCTCCAGCGCCCCCCACGACCCTGAAAAGGATAAGCGAATGGATGGAAATTAACAGCTATTTACATTTTAGTATCTTTACTGTATATAAAGGGCAAAATAAGAATGTTTTGTGCACACATTGTAATCTTACTCTATGTATTGTGTAAATTTAAAGTGGGTGGTTAAGCCGGGCTGTCTTATGTTATTCTTTTTTGAAAATGTCTGGGATGCCGACTGTACGATGATTGTAGAGAAAATGCACTGCTGTTATTCAATTTATATACAGGAAACCTGATTGGTTAAATGTAAAAAGTGGATCAGCTTTTGCCTGATACTGTGACGAATTTACTTTTGTACCTGACTTTACTGAACTGTGGTTGGACAAGTTTGGCTGTTTGCTGTCATGAATTGAAACGCGTTCAGTGAAGTCTGTTTGAGTAATTTGTAGGAAGCGGATCGTCTGTCAGTTTTTGTGGGGATTTTAAATTATTTGTTTGCTTTCTAAACGCTTGGTATGCTGCTTCAGACATACATTTGCATAATGGTGGGTTTGTTGAACAGATTTTGCTGTTTTCTGTCCATGATTCAAATATAAACTGAAACCTGTTGGGGTATTTGTAGTAGTTTCTCATTTATTCATCGCTATATGAGCTGCTGGACGGTTTGAGTCATTTTTGAGCTCCTGATATTCTCTGATTCTTTAATGCTTTCTCTAAACTCTTGTGGAATCTGTAGCTTCTATCATTTCTGCTGCACTTACATCGTCCTGTCTGAATAAATTCACCGTGTGTTCTGATCTTCTGGGTTACTTAATAAAATGGCAAATAAAAGGTTAATGGTGTAATCATCAGCTGTTGCTTTAAAGTGTGGTTTTGCTTGTTTGTTGCAAGGCCTACACCGAGTGCAGTAAAGGGGAAATCATCAGTGCGTCAGTATTCTCTCTGTTATGTGTACAGCGTTGTTACCCACTGTCCTGTTACACTGCCTGACTTGCTTTAAATATTGATTAGACAGTCAATCAGCTTCAAAAACAGGAAGCATGATTAATGTACGATTCCAGCATGTGTGGAGCCTATCGCCATTGTTCTGTCTCATGTTTCAAGGCACTACGCTGTGTTGGAAGCATCTTATACTACAGAAGAGAAGCGTCTCGAATGGTGAGTACATAGCGCAAAGCAAAACTGGAACATCTCATGACTTTGGGTATGAATCCTTCTTATGTGTTCCAGCACTTCTCTTAAAGGCTGAAAACTGTTTAATATTTCATTCCCGACTGCTGTAGCGCTGTCCTCTTTCTGAAAACTCTGTGTTGTTCGCTCTGGCAGGATTGGCCTTGTGGAGTCGAAAATCAGATTACTGGTGTCAGCTTTGGAGAGAAATGAGCCGGTCTCCTTGGCCCATGTTCACCCACACGCCTTTCCTGGGCTCAGAACAGCGAATAAAAAGTAAACACAAGCGATGTTCTGGTTACGTTTAAACCGTGTTTACAAGTAGCGTTGTCTTTGCTAACTCGTGCCTGTTTTTCTGTCTGGTTTAGAGATGGACAGAGCACAATGTGGCTCATTGGACTTGTCTTAAATGGGAAATACTCTGAAAGATGTAAAAAAAATCTAGAGCGCAGCTTCAAAACTTTCACTAATATCAGTAAGTTTTTCTTTTTTTTTAATTAGAAAAAAGTAATTCCTGAAATTATAAAATGTGTTTTTATTTTGTTGCAGTCAACAGCCTGGCCAGGAGCTCTAACATATATGATGAAGGGATGTCCTTATCAGTCGCATGCCTAAGGAGGGAAGACCTCATTTATGAGCCACAGCAGAAAGCTCTCCAAACCTCTGAAACTGAGCCGCCTCGTCTCGTCTCACCTGTCAGCGCTGACAAACAGGGCACGACAAAGAGAAAACTACTCCATAGATCTGAGACACCATCCAAAAAATTCAAAGATGACAAGGTTTGCTCAATCATCCATCCAAATTGCTTGTCTTGGATGTTAGATTGGTTTTCTTTTTTTGTTTTGCTTTCTTAAGTGGTAAAAAAGTAAAAAAAAAATTGGTTTTAAGGTGGATTAGACACTCAGCCATGTCACTTACTAGAATCTGTAGTAGTATTGTACATTACCTTAACCCAGGAGTGTCAAACTGACTTAAGCAAGTTGGCCTGACCGGTGAAACTACATGAAAAACATTTAAAGGTTTTGGTAAATTACTGCTTAGTAAGTTAGTATCCTGTAATTGAGACTATGAAGTTTTAATTAATTCAGAGAAAATATTCTTGTACTTTGGTGTGGCGTGGATGGCAGGGGGTGAGGATCTTTATCAATAGGAAAAGCTTTAAAGGTTATGAAAATACTGTTACAAAATACTGGGCCTCATTGGAGTCTTTGAAGGGCTGATACTGGCCCCCGGGCCCTATGTTTGACACCCCTACCTTAACATAAAGACATCAGACTGTTATCAGTTTTCTTAGACTGTCAGGAGATATTAATATGCTGTGAATAAGTCTGTTCCTTGTTTCTCAGAGTCTGCCCGTCGACCAGCCTCACAACGTCCCTTCAGGTGGCCACGTCGCTGGACCTTCTGCATTTGCAAAACCCGCCGTCAGCCTTACAGCCCCCAGGTACAGAAGAACACGAATGAACAGAAACCTCTCCCTAGTTTCCCCCAGTTCATGTATTCCATGTGCCAAAAATCACATAACATAGCAGCTTTTGTGAGGTTCATGGAAGTCCTGTTGAAAGCGACACTTACAAGATGAATTTCATCTCTTTACCACAAGAGGGCAATGAAGCCTTTCTACTCAACTGCAGTGAAGCAATGTGTGCACAGATCAACTTTTCAGACACCAGTCAGTGGCTGATAAAGAAAAAAAATGCTGCAGATTAGAGTTATGGGAGCAGCTTTGGATTCAGTTATCTCTGCGAATATTCTTCACTTTGAGGAAGGAAATTAAAGAATCCGAATGCTTGCATTTTTCACTTTAGTGTGTTGATTTGGAGACCAGATAATAGTAGTGAGGTGCTAATTAATACATTGGGGGTGGTGATCTATTATGTTGTGCATTTAAAAATAATTTATCGTTTCTTTTTTCTTTTTTCCTGGAAGCCCTGCTCCCAGAGGAAAGTGTTTTGTCTGTTGACCTCTTCCAGCTCTTTGCTAAGTGGTGCTTTTAAGTCATCTGCTGTCTTTGATTAACTGCAATTAATGACGGGGACAAACAAACATCACTTATTATTGGGCTGTAATATATTTGGATAAAGAGGCTAATAGAACTATGCTTAAGAATTTAGTATTGCCAGAAAAAGAAAAAAGTGGGAAAAAACAAAACAAAAAGAAGCTTTCAATTCCTCATAGGCTTTGGAGTTTCGTACTTTCACTTGCATTGAATAGATTTCCTCTCTCATTTCTACACCAAATGCGACATTTGCGGCGTTCAGCTGATGATATGAAACTGATTCCGAGTGATTGAGGGAGAACAGGGCTTAAAAAGTGTGGCTGACCACTTTGTGACCATTTGAGAGCACAAAGTGTCCGTTGTGTGACAACTTGTAAAATTATCATGTGTGATTTTTTTTTTTCTTTTAAAGCTAGCTCAAAAAGGTACTTTTGTTCTTTTTGACATTTAGTCATAATGGATGTTGGAACGTTAATGGTATGATTTGTAATCGCTCAAGTAAAAATTGAACGGGACTAAAAACGGGCCGAGATTTTGATTTTGCAAAAATACCACGAGCTGGCTCTTTTCTCTTTACTGTCTTTTGTTGATATGCAATATGTATCATTTTGGGGGAAGATTTGTGCCAGGCGAGACACTGAGATACTCATCCATAGGGAGCTGTCTCATAACATGGCCTAGTTAAAGGTTTTCTGTTGTTTGCATCCCAATCCGGTCAAAATTTCCCAAGATATTGCTTGTAAGAGTGTGTATGTTGTTGCTAAGGAACAGTTTTTTCTGCACTCTCAGTAGGTGGTCTCTTTATGAATATCATTACATATCCTTATTCAGGGGAGGCAAGGCATGTTTATTCTTTGCTCACCGCGTTTATCACTGTTTTCGTGTTAAAATTTGTGAGGGCTCTGTGTGGCCACTGTTTAGACCTTGATGTATTTCCTAATATCTACAATTGTGATCCAGACTAATCGCTGATGATCTGATATGTTTTTAAATAGGTGTCTGATCTGACTGAAGTTAAAAGCGAGCCTGTTTTTCCCTCACTTGCATTTGTCTGTAATTAATCAAGGACAACATTAGGACTCAATCCAGAGGTGTATCCACGGGAGGTCCAGTTTAAGGTCTGGGGCTCCCCTGTAGTTGTGGCCCTGCTTACTCCTGCCGTGTGCACTCTGTGTGGGGCTGAGGCTCAGGGCACGGCCCCCTGTCTTCCTGCTGGGCCTCCATCTGCTGTGGTGGTGGTTAGGTCCCCGGATTGATGGCAATACAATGATTTTATGACAAGTGTCGCAGTGAGTGACAGAGGGTCTCGTCCTAACCGGGCCTCCCGACGACCACGGCTCCCACATTTGTGGTCGGCTCTTTGCCAAGGCTAATGGGAGGAGTGATCCTCCTGCTGTGGAATGGGACTTGTAGTTTACAGCTGGCTGGTAATTCAGGACAAGGAGTAAATCTCTCCGGCTTCTGTCTCTTCTGGCACCAGCATGTTTTTTTTTCTCAAATAGTAATCTTTGGTAAAAAAAAAAAAAAATAAATAAATCAGCTATTCTTAGAAACTAGCCTTCAGTGCTAACTTCTGATTGGTACATGAGTGTAGTTGCTCTTCTGCCAGAAAGAGTAGCCCACTCTTTTGAGAGACTTTTGTTAAGCCTTCTAAACTGGTCTCTGAAGTTCCCCAGTTGACCCAGCAGCACTCCTTTCACACACCTGTCAACACGCTGTTTCTTTCCACTTTGGTGGGTCCAAGTTAAAAAGAAATTGTTTCCTTCATCTCCCACTACTCTCCTCCTTGCCCAAAAAACAGGATGATAAAAGCTAAGAAAGAGTTTCACATCTGAGCAACAGTAACAACGCTACTGTACCTTCAAAGGGGAAGATGCCACATTGTGAGATGACAGGGTATTGATATGAAAGTGTTGTCTCCTTCCTGGGAGAGATCAGAGGAGGCCTGGTAGATGTGTACTGTTATGTTGCTCTGAGTGATCTGACCAGTGTGGTGGAAGAGAAGTGCCATTCACTGTGAAATGTGCCTGTGTCAGTTTTTCCCTGACAGGATCCAGGGTAATACTTCGGAATAGGCATCGGATTCTTTTTCTTTTTTGCTCTCTTTAAAAAAAAAAAAAAGAAATCTTGGCTTGAGTTTGTTGTTAATCACTTTTTCGGGCTATAAATTACTTTTAATTTCTGGAAACTGACATTTCTGGGGAAGATAACACAGTTGATACCAATAATGAAGATTTTTAATCTGTTACACACATTTTAGTCTTTACTTTGTGTACAAGACAAATCAAACTCCACGAGTTATTTGTTAAATCTTTATGATATCTGTTGTACTTGTGCAGGATTGTTCTGCAGGTGTTGCAGGTGTTACAAGCTTGACCGCTAACTTAGTTCTGCCTGTTTCTCTTACAGGCAGACCACTTAATTGCCACCGGTTGGATTGCTTTCTGCTTGCAAAATAAATACATAAAAATAAAATACTCCATCTCCTTTATTTGCCTGATTTTTGTGTGTGTTAAGCCTATATTGTACTGAAACTATAGTGCTATACACACATGCATCGCTGCATGTAGAAGAAAAAAGCATGTAAGCACATAAATCAGCCCCACAAGCATGCAAGAGCTTCTGCTTTAGAAACTGAAGTGCTGCTTGTGCTAATTGACTGACTGACTTTTGACAGTTACGGGCCGGAAACCAAGGGAGGAACTGGCCTTTTGATGGTCACTCTAACAGCAACGGCACACACACAACCTTCCTGACTGACAGCTCCGGTTAACTGAGTTATGCTGAGTTACAAAGTGGCAGAAAAATGACTTTATATTTGTGTTTGCTCAGTTAACTGAAGCTGTCAGTCAAGAGGTGGGGTTGTGTGCATATTATTTCTTTGAAAGTGATCACTGATAAGAGGGTCAATCCCTCCTTGTCACAGCCCACCCCCACCACCAGGAACTGTCAGATCCACTTTAGCAGCAGTTACCTGTAAAAGCATACAAATCCACAAACTCTCGAACACCTGGTTGCTGCTTAATTCCACACCTGCACCTATTGAATTTGTGCACATATACTGGAATGCCTGACACCTCAGCAAACAAACCTAAATAAGCAAAAAATCTTTACACATGGAAAGCTTTCTAGTTTTAAACAATGTAGTTTTTTGGTTTTGTTCTGTGTTGCAGCATTTAAACGGTTACCTTCAGAAGACTTCATGATAGCAAGGATTCAGAAAATACACAAAGTGTAAATGTAATGCCTTTTGGAAGCCCATTAAAGTTTGGACCAAATCCACATTTTCAGCACCAAAGAAAGTAAATTAATGAAGTAATTAATACTTTATTTAAATGTGAACTCCCCAAAGTCTCAATATGCTTTACAAGAAGAAAATGAGCCCATAAAACACACCGATATCAATAACATATATTCTAAATTGATGCTAATCTTTGCTTTCCAGGTGCTGGTCACAGCGTGCCTCTAATTTATATGAGTCTGAGTCTTTTTTATAAGAAACATTCATGTCTGTCCTCTAAATGTCCCCAAGTAAGGAAATTATAGGACAAAATAGGAAACTTGGATAGATTAAAGCTCAAAAACAGTGAAAGAGAAATAAAAGCATTTGGCTGTTTGTGTTTATGGATTGTAATTTCTGCATTAATGAGAGTAGATATCAGCTTAGTGATTCTGACAGTCAAAATATTGTCTGTTTGTAAAGTGTGACCTGCTTATGCTCCACAAATGAAAACAAGAGTGTTAATAATAGACTAATATCAGGATGTATCTAAATTATTCTGACAGTCGTCTGGAAATTATGGAATTGGAAAACTGTCCTAAAAAGCAAAGAAAACGCTCAGTGTCTGCTTTGCAGCAAAGGCTGACGTATACATCGGGACGAATAACGATCTTTTAAATTAGTCACAGCCTGTGAACTTGTGTCAAGCAAAATTCTTGACAACAGGTGAAGTCAAAAAGTCTGATACAAAGCTCCATTCAGACCTCTTTCTGAAGTCTACTTATTACTGTTGACAATAAACAACTTTCATATGCTCCTCTAAACACTTTTCAGCCACATGTAAATGAGTGCAGCGTAAGACTTAATGTAAATATCCTGGTTTAAAAGGTGGCTTAGTTTTGATCGACACGTGCCAATGACTTTAATTAATATTATTTAATATCATGTAAATGATTTCAGCAATTACTGTACCAGTATCAAAGAGGAACCCTGGCACTAAACACAATGGAATAGAATATAATTAGAATTGAATTCAACTTCATTGTCATTGTACACATCACAGGTACAAGGCAACGAAATGCAGTTTGCATTCATCCAGAAAGTGCTTTAGCCATGATATAGATATATTACAGAATATAGATCTATTATAGATACAATGTACACAGTATGAAGGTATGTTATGAGTATACTATAAGTATGTACAAGCTATGAACATGTTACATGTATGGTTATAAATACAAAAAGCTACAGCAGATCATAGATATAGAATTGCGAGTATTAATAAACAGTTCTAAAACTATAATTATTGTATTGTACAGTATGAATACAGCATTTACAGTAGTGCAGTCGAGATCAGTGAGATCCTACAGCGCCTCCCAGAGGGCAGGAGGGTGCTTTGTTTGATTCAAGCTTAACTGTGTGCCACAGAAAGCCCACAATGTAAATCTGTGCACTTCACCACATTTTTTTAAAGCTGTCCAGTGGGCCAGACTGGAGTCTTTGCAGGGCTGATTCTGGACCCCAAGCCTTATGTTTGACACCCCTGATGTAAACCTTTTGTAAATGAACTTTTCTTATTGACAGAACATCAAACACATTTCAGTAGAAACAGTAGTCTCAAATATAGATATGCAGTTATAGGAGTGCTACTGTATGACTGCTCTTTCTAATGAAGGTTGAAAACGCTAAAAAGAATAAAATAAAGGAGAAAAAAATGAGTAATGAGGTGGGTCTGTCACTCCCAACTCAGTCCTTCATTTAAAGGCACTTGTTAAACACCATTTTCTGATGTGTGTGTTTAATCTTGGGAAGCAGCGTGTTTTAACACAAACTACCATCTTTCCCTCAACCTAAACTAGTAGTTTTTGGTAACCTTTCCAAATATTTCTCAATGGCTAAACCTAACCAGCAAGTGAAAGGGAAAATACCTACCACACTCAAAAAAGGCTCAGGAGTCACAGGTGCAAACGTGACACGAACCACAGCCTGGTGTTGGTTACACACCAAAGCCAAGAGACACCTTGTACTTTTGTCTCATTGGACGTTCCGGGATGACAATGTGTTGCCACCTGTTTAAAATTCTGCGTTTACACCTTTTCACAGCACAAGTCTAGAAACACTGGTTGGTGTTTAAACCTGTAACTGTAATTGGTTCAAATGACCATGTTTAAGCAAAGCTGAAACAAAATAATTGTACCTTTTCAAAGCAACCACGCTTATAAAGATTTCCAGTAGAATGAAGCTCAAATGTGATGGCGGTCATAAAAAAACATCATAAATAAATGTAAAGCTGTCAGGTACGTCCACCGGAGTTCAGTTGAGTTAATGGCACCTCTTTTGGTTCTGCAATGGGATAACGATTCCGCCAAATTAAAACAAACCCTATAGCCAAGTTTCCAGCAGGGCAACAAAGTGGTAACTGAAGTCAATGTCAAGCTCTGAAATGTGTAAGGAGAAAAAGTTAAGCTCAGAGCAAGGCGCTGAACCCACTGGGATTCTCTCAATTCAAAAGCAACCTGAAGGATGTAATTGAGGCCTACGGACACCATAAGCACAACATGGAAGAGCACCTGTTCCTGGATGGCACCCTGCCATTGCTCGCTGTCTGCCTGCTGTGGAGGCTAGCTACCCACTGATAAGGAATTAGAAAGTCATTAAGGAACACAAATAGCAGGATGGCACAGTCGCAACCAACTCCAGACTAAATTTGTGTCTTCATTTGCAGACTTATGAGCGTGGGGGGAAAAAGACTTTTTTCTCAATTCATTATTGATCATATTTACATTTGAAATTCAGACTGTCTCATCAGCTTTGGGCTCTTTATTAAATCTCACTTTCAGATCATTACCAAATTGCTAAAAAAAGATTTTTTTAAAAAAAAGTTCCAATTAAATTCAATATTTGTTTTCCTTGTTTTTTGAAAGGTCACCGTGAAACATGAAACACAGAACTGAAAAATGTTACACTGTTTCTTTTTGGTCATCCATCTGCAAGATTTTTAGTGCAAAAAAAAATCTTCTTTGAAAGCTATTCAAGCATCCTACTCTGCAGAGTAGTTTGGTTTTGTAGAAATTTAATAACAAACCAAAATATTGGATAAACTGAAAATTTGAACAGGTGTTACTATGTCTGGACATTTTCACCTGGAGGTTGGGCCTCTTTCATGATTTGCCTGGAGATAGATGGGCTGTGCGTGACAGAAAAGTGGTAAAAGTTAGCTCTTGTCAGTTATAGCCTCTGGGCCAGCTGTTGAAATGCGACACAGTTACACAAAACTATTTAAATATCCAACGGCTACTATAAGGTTTTCCTCTGGCCCTGCATTTCTTGAGTCTTTGAACTTTAGCTGATTTCCATCTGTTAACACAAACGCAGTCTCATGTCACTTTGTCAAAATACATCCAATATTGAGTCTATTGTTCTTTCTATGTTTATGGACACAAAGATCTCCCATTTTTGGATTGTGCGGATGTGTGTGAGCACATACACACAAATATTCCCTGAGAGCATTAAGTGAGAAAATCATGATATTGAAAATTCTTATCCAATTCTACAAAACAGTAGTATTGTAAGCTCCTTGCTGTTTCACAGTGCTACAAAAACAGCATGAGCTGGCTCATCGCTCATGTTAACATACACTTAAGAGACTTTATGTTCAAATCCCACAGATAGCTGATGGTGTTTATTTATTTATATGACTTTTAGCTTTAAATTTCAGTGTTTTCATTCACTGTTTACCAACTTTATTACCCTGGACTGATAAATGTCATGGGGGCAAACAAGTTAATTGCTGCCCATTTACATGATCAAACAGACTGCCTTACTAGTTCAGGTTTTTCCCACGCCGTGTCCTCTGGGGCCGAGAATGAAGTCAATTCAGAAGGGACAGAAACTGCCCTTTCTGGATTAACCACACGAGTGTTTAGCACAAAAAGCTGGTCTTCACGGGGAGCATCTGTCTAGAAAAACATCGACTAAACCAACAAAAACAGTTAACTAACTCATTTCTAATAACTGACATGTTTGGATTTTGTTAAAGCCTCGAGCTAAGGGTGTGGTCTAATTTGGTGCTTTATTAGCATTAGCTGATGACTCATTATTTTATGTGCTTACCTATGTATGGTCACTTCTGTCTCTAAAAAGCCCAACATGGCGGTGGGAAAGTAATAATAATAATAATAAAATAAAGAAACCAAGTTGCCAAGTTGAGAACGCCTTTTTATAGAGGCTATGGTTTTCTTATGCTTCTTTAACTTTCGATTTAATGACACTTCAAAGACTTTGACTGTAGTCTTTTTTAAACTGTTGTCTCTATATATTCAAGCAGAATTACCATTTGATATAATATTAATAAAATATTGTATGTCTACTGTTTCATTTAAAATTTTAAACTCAATTTAAAGGTGAATACTTTAATGCCAGAAATTAAATGCAGTTATAAATGTTTCATTGCATGAGGCATGAGAGAGCCTCATACACCTCATTTAACATATTTTGGTTTAGTTCTCATGAACCTTTAAAAAAAAAACAACTGCAGTTTGCGTGGTTAAAGTTTTTATAAAAACACTCTGTATCCTGACTGGCTATTAGCAAAAAGGTGCTGGAAACATGAAGACAAAAGAATGCTAATCCTGCTCTAGGTGTGCTGGATGTGGAAACCCTGGAGGCAAAACTTCTGAGGGGTCAATTCTTTGCCTTTACAACTTGACATTTTATTTGTAAGTAACCAAAATAACATTTAAAAAATGAAAGACTTTTGAAATATTCAATGAATGAAGCATAGTTTCTTGAAAAAAAAGAACTTTGAGAGTCTCTGTGTGTAAAATTGAGTTGTACATCGGACAAGTCAGAGAGAATTTATGTCTGACCTTTGCACGGAGACAGCTGCATGTGCAGACTTGACTGCAACCATCAGTTAAGCCTGCATGTGTAGCTTTAAAGCTGGGGCTTTAAGCTTCACTGTTTTGGCTACACGGTAGCTCGAATTGACCACATGTCCAGTAACTTCAGCAGACTGTGTCTGATGACTACGAGATGAATGTCTGTTTCACTGAGGTCCTCAAATGCGTCAAGTGCACTAAAGCCCATTTCAGGCTGCGCTGCTTGAGAGGTCAAGGCATATGGGAATCTGACAGATATCATGAACATGGCAATAACTCCTATCTTTTGCACTTAAATTCTGGAGCCATAATGCATTGTACTTTGAGAGTTACCCCAAGGCTCACTAGCCGTGTGAGTCATTGACAAACCAGTGACTCTGACTGCACAGTCAATTACCCATCTACCTTTCATGGGACAGGAGTGGAAGACAGGGAATGAGTTCATCCATGCATTCAACCTACAGCAGCCATGCCTATACCAGAGGTGAAACCCATATGCAGACTGAAGAGACAAGAGGATATTGGGTTAGTTTTTTTTTTTCTAAGTGGAGAATAAAGGTTAATAACAGTCCTTTCCTGTGTCATATTTGACATGACCAGTCATCGCAGTAATTACAATCATTACACTCCAAAGGATGTCTAGTTATCCCTCTTAAACACAGGCCGCACAAAGGAAATCAATTATTCAATCAGAGCACTCCCATTCATCCCTGCCTGAGTTCACTTAATTTTGGGCCTGGGTGAATCTGCCGCAAATAAACCCCACGACCAGAGAAGAAAAGACGAACAGGCCCCTAATTTGTACCCTTTCAGACGGTCAATCACTTTTCAAAGGAATGCAAGCTTATTCTGACAATCAGGCCGACGTGAATGGGAATGGGTTTCATCTGCTACTTTACATAAGTTATCTGGTGATAAAGAGGGCAGAAGAAGAGAGGGAGGGGTGAGCTTTCTGTCTACAAGTGCAGCCTGTGGCCCCCTCCGCTTTTGCTCTCAGCCCCCTCTCTCTTTTCTCTCATCCCCCTTTCACCTCATCTCTCACCCATCCTCCGCTCCTCATCTTGCCCGTGCCCACTAGGATTGGCAGCATGTAATTTAAGAGCATGGGCACAAAGACCAAATGCCAAGCCCATAATGGAAGCTGGATGTGTTCTGATTTAAATGGGCTTCTCTGCACAGGGCCCAGGGCCTGTAATTAAGATCACTGGGACAAAGGCGAGGAGACAGTTTCACAATGCAGTCGGGACCTGGTTGAAGACGAGGGAGTGAAAATATCATCTCCTTGCACCAAAAATGGAAAAGAAGTTTTTTTTTATTTTTATAATGGACACTTGAGTAGTTAGAAGAGGAGACGGAAGTTAAAGTTAAAGTTATAGGCGCTGTCTATTTGTTAGTACTTTGTTGCGATGATCTGATAAAGGTACTCGTGCCGGTGCTGTCCATTCATTAAAATGACAACTTGGACACGCACTCGGCTAACTTTCAAGGATCCGCCACAGTACATGCATCTCTTTGATTGCTTATGGAGCATGTCATGTTGCAAAGAGCAGCTTAACTTCATAGAGAATTCCTATTACCAAGCACTGGCTCCATCAGCATTCCTGTAGGGGTATTTGATCAATCTGAATGATGAAAAGACTACGAGAGGCCTTCATATCCGGATGGAGGGTTGGAAGTCTCGTCCTCCATAGCCATACACCCTCCATCACTCTCTCCTGAGCGTTTTTTGTTCCCGAGGACACACTCTAGCTCCTGGTGCTCTGGGTGGTTGTGTGTTCAGACCTTTTTCCGTTTAATTAGATTTGTTAAAACAATTTTTGGAGTGCTTTATTCGGTAAAAGCTCTCAGGGGTTAATATCCGCAGAACACTTCTGTTCAGCTTCTTTTCACCAATGGAGCATAAATTATTTAAATTATTCAGAATTGTGC
Organism: Copadichromis virginalis; assembly: GCF_057382275.1. NCBI lineage: Eukaryota > Metazoa > Chordata > Actinopteri > Cichliformes > Cichlidae > Copadichromis > Copadichromis virginalis. The sequence continues at coordinate 3,268,401 of NC_140632.1, read as the reverse complement.
GACCTTTTATCTCACCCCCTTTGAAGGCAGCAAATTAAAAATGCAAATGGGCTAACTAATTAATATGTAAATGCATTCATTCCCAGTTAACAATTAGCAATTAAACCTGCAGTGTCTAGAAAGAGCACTGACAAAATTAGCAACTTATTTTTTCATTTGAAAAATAGTCAGTTCGAAAAAAAAATTGATTGACTTTTACTGACAACCACCTGCCTCGATATAAACAAAATTAATAGGATGTCATGTTGGAGACACAGAAATCTGAGTAGAGTCATGTCACAAACAACCAAAATGTGTGTCTTTTTTTTTTTTCATAGTTTGGTTCCAAGTCTTGTATATTTCATAGCTCGTTCAGCATTAATTGAAACATTAGAGTCTGAAAGGGATTCTGTGCATGTGTGAGGAGTTTCTATAAGGGCACTGAGACCTGCCACATTGCATAACGCAAATTACTGCAGGTCCTACTTTTTAATAGCTTTAGTCCAGAGCAAAGAGAGACCAACAGGAAACCATAAAACAGCAAAAGCTGTCAAACAGTTTCCCATTTCCTTCAGCATGCTCTTACGCTATCTTACACTTCACACTATCTTCTGTGTTACACTTTATGATAGCTAATGTTACAAACTCGACATCAATCATGCATGCCAAGCCCCGACCGTCTCTCCAGTGTCTGAATTTAACCACATCCAGATCCTTTGATGTGATAGCAGGAAGGTGCGGGGGCCGGGAGGCGTGAACTGCACCTCCTGTAAAGGTTATCTGTGATACACAGACCCGGGGGCACCTGCCTCATGCAGAGTATGCGCACATTTCGGCGGCGAACATACAAAGTGATGTATGTGTGCAGATCACTGTCAGCTGTGGAGCTCTGACAATAGAGGTCAGTCAGCCAGTCAATCAGGAACAGAGAAAAATGATTTGTCCTTTTCTCTCTCTCTCTCTCCACGAGACCTTCTTAAGCTTATATCCTAATAATTACTGTCAGTGTTCAACTTGATCTCTTGTCAGCTGGCAACTTCTGCCAGAGGGCTCAGCAGCACGATCATCACCTTTCGACAAACGCTCAGCAATTGCCGAGCCTTTAAAAGCGATTCTTGTGTTTCATTAACTTGCATTAAGTGCCCACGTCCCCTGATACTTGAGCGCTATATTGCCAAAGAAGGTTCATATTTTATTTATTGCGGTTTAATATTGTTTTTGAATATTTGCGCTGCCTTTTGGCCTGCCTTGCAGTCACATTATGTTCCTTAATTTCTCTTTGGAATTGACTTTCTGTTGCTCGGAGTGACGTGTGATTAAAAACATTTTCTCGCATAAAAATGTAAAACGAACATGAAGTTAGTCTCCACGCTGCAGCTGTTTGCTACAATATCTTTAGATTACGCCCACGTCTTTATTTAAAGCACTTTTTAATTGGGCTGTTTTTTTTTTGTTTATGTTGCACAAACTAGACTCAGCCACTTAAGAGCAACTCACCTTGCTGACCATTTATGCCGATGACAACCTCTAATTCGCTTGCTGGTTTTCATATACATGCTGGTAATATACTAGCAACTGCGTAATTACTGCACTCGACACAAGACACTCCACATGCATCTCTTTATCCACTCATTCGTGGAATAAATAGAACTAAAACACAAGAAATGCAGCAAAGAGCCTCTTTCAAGCAAATAGGCTGGGGGTGGGGTAGATAATTAATTCTGAGATTAATGTACTGTAGCAGTGGTGTGTTATTAAAACGCTATTTTTAAATTACAGCTCAGAAAGCACCCCCTTGGGATTAAGAGTGTTAGCCACTGATCTCTGCTTAAGTTATGGATGGAAAAGGAGGGGTGGTCTATTTTACATGCTCAGGTCTCATCTTATGGCTCATGCTGTGGGCTGACACGGAAAATCTTTTTGGTGTTTGTTCGCCTCAGTGACTCACTGAAAAGCCTCTAGTCCCTTTATCAATGGAGTCAGAACTTGTGCTTTTCAATAAGTCTAAGTGTTTGATAGGCGAGGGCCACTGCTGGCTTACAAGTGACATTTGATTAATGGATCTCGCTGTGCCTATTGTAAAACACTTGTTTGCCGAGCAGGGGAATGTTGGGAGGTTGTTGTAAGATAGAGGACAGATCTTGTGGTAATATGGTGCTTAATAGAAACCAAACTCAGTACAGGACCTATACAGATCAAATGACAGCAGCAGCCAAATGTAGACTTTTAAGGCATTATTTTCCTTACAGTTCATTATAAAAGCTCCTTATGCTGATATTATTGAGATCTATGGCAATGTCACTATAAAGAGGTTTAATTAGCCAAATAGGAAGCTAATTTAAAAATTATATGTTGTAACTGTGGCTTAGATAAGCTTAACTAGTTTATTTTGGAACTGTGCTCTCATGAAATATATATCAAATTGAAATGGAGATCATATGTCAATATTATCAGGAAGATTTGCAAAGAGTTTGTTTACAGCAGTTTATTTTTCCCTTTATCTTGCTTGGGAGTAAGAGGCTTAGCTAAAACTGCTAAATTACACATTTATATCACTGATGTGTTGTGGCTAAAATACCTTTAAATACGAGTAATATTTGCAGTATTCATCTAGTTCTGTTTAGATCATCACAACTGAGGAAAGCAAATGATTATCATTACTATGCTCACCATTTAAGTGCTAACATTGCTGCTGTCTGGTGCTGAGCCGGTAGCATTCAGTTTCTTTATCTGTTTTTAAAAAAGTCCTTGTATTTACTTTATAGTTCAAACCATCAGGGCAATTTTAAAAAGAATGATGGCGAGGCTCCACAAAGTGTACAGCATTTTCACAAAGCGCATACTCATGTAATCCACTGATAATGTGAAAATGTTAACGCTGCTTTAAAACCTCTGCATTTTTCTGTGTCCTTGTATCTGTTTGTTACAGTAATACTGTTTGTAATTTGCCTCTAATGTGCCAGTCACAGCTCTTGTTTTGTGCACCGGTGCTGTGTTCCTCATTTTTGTTGTTGTCTTTTTTAATAGACACAAGTCCTGAAGATTATACAGCTGTCCTTTTGTTAAATGATGTTAATGCATTAAATAACAATTTGTAACACATTGATGTGATAAAAAATTGTTACAATGTTACAATTACAATGTGATGTAGTTAAGGTGTGATACGGATGTCCTCCAATTATCTGAATGGCAGGCTGATAAAAAGGGAAATAAAAAGATTTAACATATATATATATATAACATATATATATGTTATATATATTATATATATGTATATATAAAACACCCACCCAACATTTCTCAAGCTTCTCGTGTTCCTTCTTCCTGATGTTGCTGTCATTCGGAACCGCTACATCGATCACTACGGCCGTCTTCTTCTGTTTGCCTACCACCACTATGTCCGGTTGGTTAGCCACCACCATTTTGTCCGTCTGTATCTGGAAGTCCCACAGGATCTTAGCTCGGTCATTCTCCACCACCCTTGGGGGCGTCTCCCATTTTGACCTCGGGACTTCCAGTTTATACTCGGCACAGATGTTCCTGTACACTATGCCGGCCACTTGGTTATGGCGTTCCATGTATGCCTTGCCTGCTAGCATCTTGCACCCTGCTGTTATGTGCTGGATTGTCTCTGGGGCATCTTTACACAGCCTGCACCTGGGGTCTTGCCTAGTGTGATAGACCCCAGCCTCTATGGATCTTGTACTCAGAGCTTGTTCTTGTGCTGCCATGATTAGTGCCTCTGTGCTGTCTTTCAGTCCAGCTTTGTCCAGCCACTGGTAGGATTTCTGGATATCAGCCACCTCCTCTATCTGCCGGTGGTACATACCGTGCAGGGGCCTGTCCTTCCATGATGGTTCCTCGTCTCCCTCCTCTTTCTTGGGTTTCTGCTGCCTGAGGTATTCACTGAGCACTCGGTCAGTTGGGGCCATCTTTGTGATGTATTCGTGGATGTTCGTTGTCTCATCCTGGACTGTGGTGCTGACACTCACCAGTCCCCGGTCCCCTTCCTTCCGCTTAGCGTACAGCCTCAGGGTGCTGGACTTGGGGTGAAACCCTCCATGCATCGTAAGGAGCTTTCTTGTCTTGATGTCAGTGGCTTCTATCTCCTCTTTTGGCCAGCCTATTACCCCAGCAGGGTACCTGAACTCATATACTGTATATATATATTTATTAGGGGTGCAACAATACTCATATTGATATTGAACCGTTCGATACAGTGCTTTCGGTTCGGTACGCATATGTATGAACAATACAAAATTTTAAATTTATTTGATCAACTTTCCTTCTGACTATGCTGTCTGTGTTGAGCGCTCAGTGGATCTGTGCTCGACAGTGCAGCCTAGGCGGAGTAGTCGAACGCAGATTCACTGAGCGCAGGGCAAGCTAGTGAGACAGAAGCTAAGCTCTCCTTGCAACATGGCAAATTGAACCTCCCCCACCCTCATTCAGATCTGGCGTTTGGAACTATTTTGGTTTTCATGTGACGTATGACCCTGAAGGTAAGCGCGTCATGGACTAAAGTAAAACAGTATGTTGGATGTGCCACACAATGCTCAATTACATGGTGGGAACTAGTGCGTTAGCGCAGTTAGCTCGTTAACGTGTTGGCCGTCCAGCCCCACGCACGGGGCGATCCGCGGTAGCTCGTTAACGGAGATTTGCCGTGTTGTGGCGTTAACGTCATTTCAGATTAACGCTGACAGCACTAGTGGGAACACAATGAATATGACTGCACATTTACAACGACATCATCCTAGTGCAAAGACAAGTGGAAGCAGACAAAAACAACAAGCATGCATGCTACAAACTTTACCCGAGTCATTTAGACAGCCGTCAGCACATGATTCTCCTTATGGGGACCTGATATGTTTAATATGCTGCTGAGAATATAGCCCAGAAGAAGCGTATAGTATAGCTTTTATTTTGGAAAGAGCCATTTCTCTGTAATAAACTCTCTTTTCCAAAGATGAGTGATTTCTCGATCGGATAGATTAATTTTTTTATTATTTTGTTGTTTCAGCAACATTAAATTTAAAAACTGTACTTTTGAGTTAAAATATATATTTATAATTTTAATAAATGACAAATTAAAAAGGCGTGAACATTTTTTTTGTATCGAAAAAATATCGAACCGTGACACCAAAGTATCGAACCGAACCGTGAATTTTGTGTATCGTTGCACCCCTAATGTATGTAATAATCAGTAATGTGTAATATCCTGGCTTGTGTGATGAAAATCAGACTCAACCTGGGGTTTTTGGTGCCTAATAATTCCAACCACACAGTAACATATTCATTACTAACACAGCATTGTTCATTTTTGGTGTATTCTTCCTGCTTTGCAGTGACATTTGTTTCTGCTGATTGTGCACTCACTGAGTGACCCTCAGCATGTACATTAATTAAAGAAGACGTTAACCCTTACTCAGCTGCGTTTACGAGCCTAACAGTACATCTATACCTAGTGCTGAAATGCAACTAAAAATCCATCTTCCTCTTTCCCAAAGGCACAACTTGGTTGTTTTAAAATTGATATATGCTGTGTTTCCAAAAAGCAAGTGTTGAAATTAGTTAACCTTTACAAGAAGTTCCCATTCGTCATAATACAGGAAAACACCTTACAGGAGAAACCCAGTTCAACAAAATAAATGGCAGCTCACCACTGAAAACTGCTTCAGACTGCTTCAGATTAAAATAACAACAACAGGTAGAAAGATGCATGGCAGGTTGACTTGAGTCCTTTACTATGAATTGGGCTTTGAGAAGTCTTACTGGCATACTTTGCCATGTTAACTTGTGCTTATGCAGATCTAAGCTGCTCTGGAGCAGGTTATGTTAGCGATTAGAGATCGGCAGATATGAAATCACTTCCTACTGACCAGTCGGTTCTTTGGAAAATTGCATCTACATTCCTGAAAGATCCCTGGGACCTCTAAAGGGGATGGTAAGATAGTAAAAGGGGAGAGAGTGAGAGTCTTTAAATTGTTTGCCTTTTCATTATGATAATCTGTGGTAATTATAGAATTTTTGATGCAAGTTTATTCTTTGATTATTCCTTGAAGCCTTTACAGTTTTATTATTGTGTACATTATCCTAAACCGTTTATATTTTTCTCTCAGATCTTTAAACACCACCAGGGCTGCAGCTGAAAGAGTGAAAGCTAAAACTGTCCAGTGCACATCTAAAGATTAATTTAATGGAATAACGTAACACATCAGATTCTCTTGTTTCCCTGTTACAACAGAGCTGCAATATTCTGTATGTATGTAAACTCACACAGTCAGCATTTTTGTTGGCTTTGCTTCCTGACTTCAAATAGGCTAAACTTTATTAATATACAAGCTCTTGTCCAGTGTGCATACCCGTTCTAATTCTATGCTACTGTACATTTCCTAAAACAAACTCTCACACTGCAGATTTGTTTGGTTATTTTTATCCTTTAATATGTGCTTAATTGGTCGCATTTTAGTAAAACTATACTTTTATCTTCCCTTTTAAACCAGTTACTGCGTTGGCAGTAAACTCCTTGTTCGTGATTGGCCACTTGCTGCTGACACTATCCTTTTCATGTGAGCGTGATTTTAGCTAGACGGTGAAGCTCTGGATTAATGTATTGAGGCGATATCTACCTTTGTGTCACTTTAGCCTGATTGCCAGTGTTAGGGTAAGTGAATGCAGATAACGGAAATATATCCTGGGTATGTTGACCTTACTTCATACAGAATCTGGAGCTATTGTTGTCTTGGCTCTTAGTGTAGACCATAGGTGTCAAACTCTGGCCCGCGGGCCAAATTTGGCCCGCAGCCTAATTACATTTGGCCCGCGAAGCCATACCAAATTACTATTAGAGCTGGCCTACTGGTATTATACAGCTAATATATACATTGTTTAGTATTAAGCTTTGCTTGTTCCACATTCAGTTTTTCAGCAAAACTTGTTTGAGTCCATAAGAAGAGATTCATTCTTAAATCTGGAGGAAGATATTTTTCAATAAATATTAATGTTAGCCCGCGACCTTGTTCTAGTTTTGAATTTTGGCCCACTGTGTATTTGAGTTTGACACCCCTGGTGTAGACTGTTTTCCTCAGCCTGGAGCCAATCATCTGAAAGCCACGAAATGCCCCACTAGGGACACAAATAGCCTGGTCAGGCACCTCTACATCTCAGTTAGCAAACACACTCATTTATACCTACGACACGTCATGCAGATATTTTTAATAACTTGAAAGAAACTGACCAGAAAAACACACTTACAAAATCAAAGCAGTGTTAGCAACCAAGGTGGCAAACTACAAACAGTTAGCCTAACTAGAGTAAGCCTCCAAAAGCTACCTGGTAGTTTTTTATTTTTATTTTATTTTACCGTTATTTGTGTTGAAAGTGAATGCAGTCCACTTTCAACACACGTGAAGTCTGATTTTGCTTTTTATAGAATACCTATTTCCTCAAACTAGCTAGCTTGCTAACTATTGACAAAATACAACCTCACTCAGCTTAATATAGTAAATGTTTGTGTTCATGGGTGGATGACTGAATTGTTAGAAAATGGAGAAAATATTATTGGAATGTTTCCAAAACTGACTCTGGGCACAAGATGTTCCAAAGTAACACGTGACTGTAATTACGTTACATTTTTCAGTAACGCTGTAATCTAATGAGTTACTGCACTAAATTCAGCAATCTCATTACAGTCAAGATTAGGTTGTTACATGTGTTGCAAAAGTTTTTATTCTTTTCTGCATGCCCGATGGATGAAAGAAGAAAGACAAATCAGCTGATTCTTCTGTGGGTAGGCGGACAATGGATGGAGCGGTCTACAACTTTCGAGGAGAGGAGACATGGACATTACTGTTATTCTTACTGCACTAAAGGACAAGAGCGCAAAATGCATTAAGGGCAGAAACAGCTGCATGGTTTTGCTAACACGACAGCATCTCTTTGTAAGTGTCTGCACAGAGAGCATGCTAAGCTAGCAATGAATGTAGCATGACGCTAACAAAGAATGCAGAGTGATGTTAAAGCTGAGTGTATGCTGACCCCAGCCCAGCTGCCAGAGCTTGGCTGTAGTGAATAATCAGGCTAGTCTCCATTTCTACTTGTACCTATTTCTGCAGCAGAGACACTGTGGCTCTGAAGCTTTTTTTTGCTTTGTTTAAGTGTGTAAGTAATAGGTGACTCCTCTCAGTAGGAATACCTCTCTCCTGAGTTATGAAGTGCTTAATTCACACAAATATGTAAAAAAACAAAACAAACAAACCCACACGCAAACAGAAAAAAGACAGTGGTGTGGCCATCTGCATGAGATGACCGCTACATGATAGAGTTGATATTGGTGTCTGCATGTGTATGTCCCTGTGTTTGTGTGTGTGTGTGTGCATGTGTAATGTTCTGTTTTTAACATTGGCAGTGAGTGCTTTGCACCTGTGGCTGCTGGCAGACCATTCGGTGTGTTGCAGCTCCGGAGGGACCTTGAAGCCCGTCGCAGTGGGAGAGAGGAGTCTGTCCTGCTAACCATAATTAGCACAGGCCTGTTGATTCACTGATAATGAGAGGGAGTTCATTAGCGCAACGCTAATTGCTGCCTACTTCACCACTGCCGCCACCACCGCAGCCATGCCAGCCCCCCAAACCCCTTGCACTCAAAAAAGTTTGCCCGTCTATCACATTAGTAATGAGGAAAAAAAAAAAGGAAAAAACGTAAAAATCTGTAACTTTTTCAGGACATTGAAGTGGAAGCAGATGGAATACGGCCTTTGAATTAGTTTTGACTTATTTTTGTACATATGTGATTAAGTAGAGCAAAACCTAGTTAGAGGTTTTTTGCTTGTGAAATTTCACTGCGATAAGCATTTGTAGTGTTCTCCGGAGGCACAGATGCACGTAGATAGGACGGTTCTGTCCAAGGACACGATGGCGGTTCAGAAGCTAATTGCCAGAGCAAGCAAACAAGAAAAAGCACAGGTTGCTGACTCAGCTTAAAGACGACCTCAGCTGTACCTGCATTATATAACAACTGTGTCACAGGCATACTTTAGTCCAGTCAGGCAACGAGTTTTACTTACAAACTGCAATTACCAGGGACAACTGCACAAAGAATTATATTCACTCTGAATAAATACATCAGAAAATCCAAAGCAATGACGATGAATGTATCCTTACAACCAACACTAATGTAATTTAGGTAAATAAATCAAGCGGAGCGTCTTTGATAATGTTAGCTAAGATTTAAAATGAATCCCTTTGATAGTGGATATATTATATCTCATGATCATAAAGAAGATTTAAGTCAAACATACATGTGGTACTTTTAAAGCCCGCAAATGAAAAATTAACACAAAGCAAACAAACACACATAATCAGAACTTGCCACCTATAGCTATTGTCCTTTGGTCCATTTTTGCAGGTGTGTGCTAATAGCTCCTCGTTCCCTAAATGATGTCACTAAAATACGTAGTACAGTGTAACAGAAAGCTTATTTGCAATGTACAAATCTCTAAATTTGCCTTTAACCACATTAATTTGAATATCTGTAAGTGCCAAAATATATGTAGTACCGTCGTATGATTCCTGTCAACCGTAACACTTGAGCTGTTCACAGTAACTGTTGCTGTTAAGACAATTGTTTTGTTATGTGATCTTTCATTTGCCTGCCATTTGCATCTGATATTGCCGTAAGCCGTCTATGCATGGCCCCAGCTGAGCTTCAAAACATCTGTTTCGTCCCGTAAAGCAGCCTAGTGTATGTAATCAAGCAGTTTTCTGACAAAAGCTGTTGGCACACATTGTAAAACACCAGTCTTAAGGCTGATAAGGCTGTCTGTTTTCCAGATCTGGAGTCACGCTCTGTGATTTTTCAGTCTTATCAGTGGAACCAAACAGAGTCGTGAAAAAACACAGGTTAAATTCATTTCATGATCTCATGAACGTACCAGTACTGAACTTATCATTTAATTGTTTTTGGTCTTTTTAGACTCACAGCTTTTGGGTATACAAAGTGAAGTGAGGGGCATTAACCTCATTCTGTGATCTTAGTCAGCGCTTTCCTGAAAACTTTCTGGATTTCTGCTAGTTTAAGTTTATACTCACAAAGTCTTCATTTTTTAAATTACGGTCATTAAAATCACAAAGGCAATTTTCTAGAGTTGTTAGTGAACCAATGCAGTGTCCTCGGTTTCACAGTCAGATCCACGCTTTGTTTGGCATGTTCAAAACACGAGGACGCCGATGGCAAAATTAAGGCTTTTCAGCAGGACTTCACCTACCCTACCACATAATGATGGATAGGTCCGTCTTTTATATGTTGGAAGTTAACATGCTAATGTAGCATTAAAGGGAGCAGCAGGCCTTATCTATCCCAATTGCAAGGGCTTCATGTGACTGCGCTCTGAATATCCAATCATATTCAAAATGGGTTTTTGTAATTGTAAACTTGGGTGTTTTTGCAAAGATGGATACTCTTCCCTCAAAACTTCTCTCCTAATTGTGACGCTTTAATCTCTGAAGCCGTCTGCAGCGTACAGTCCCCTGAGAATACTTTGCATTCGACCGCGGGTAATGTCAGAATAGATGGATGCAGCTATGGATGGAGGATGGAGGGATGACTAACCAGTCCGAAAGTGCCATGGCAATATCCGTCAGTGTTGTGTATTTCTACATAACAAGTGTCCATCCACGAGGCAATCTCACCTCGAGAGAGTGATCTGTCTCTCCTCTCCTCTCACTAAGAGGCTGAGGCTTTATCAGTGAGGCCATGATGAATTCTCAGCAGACACCCACTCCGTATGGGCCCTGAGTGAGCATGCATTTAAATGAACCCTCTCTTCCTCTGCCTCGTACTACACAAGAATTTCTAAACTCTATCTTGTCAAGCACTACATCAAACACAATAACAACAACCGTCCTAGCCCACCTTCATCCCCTCCCCTCCATTTTCTACTTCCTTCTTTAAGTCATTTTCTTCTCTGACATTTTTCTTTCTTGGTCCACATCACCAAAGACTCCTTTCATCTGCTTTTCATGATGGACTCATTTACATTTTTTTAAAGCGCTTTTACGTCATATCCGAGTTTGTTGCTTCTCTCAATCAAACCACAAAGAGTCGGAAGCCATCACTCTTAACCAGCTCGTTTCTTGTCTTCTTTTTTTCCCCCTCCCCAGGTTTCGAACCGTAAGGTGAGAGAGGTAGCGTACTGGTGATCAGAGCATCAAAGCTGCCAGTCAGCCCCAAGGCTGGCGCATCATTCTCGAGGTGAATTACAGCACTACGAGAGCCCTTTTGTCCACGGCCACTGCTGTTACAGGCACAGCACGTCAATCGGCAGCCTAATTACTATGAAGACGCCCCGCTCTCACCTGGTCCTGCGTTTCAAACACTCAGATTAAAGCAGCGTCGGTTAAGTTTTGGCAGGACTTTCCTTGAAACGGGAATTTCAGTGGATTACGGTGGAATAGAGACATTAGCAAGATTTTAGTTTGGATTATCAGTGTTTGGTAAGTTACGTGAGATATATCATTATTAAAGGTAATTACAGAATTTTAATAATTCCCTAGTTGCACAAATAACTTGTACTTATTGTGCTTCTTAGCTCAGCGCGGTCAAAGGTGCCTTTAAAACACCAACAAAGCAGGTCAAATAAAACCAGATTATTCCTGAATGTCAGCCTGTTAGTTGTTAACATAAGAAAGCTCGCTAAGAATAATGGGTTTGGCGTTTGTGTTGGTAGGTTCAAGGTCGAGTGTTACGATAACTAACGGTAGCAAGCTTGGTTAGCAAGCTGCATCCACAAACTACGCAGGTCAAATTAGGGCTGGGCGATATGACCCAAAATTCATATCTCGATATTTTTTAGCTGGATGGAGATATAAGATATATATCTCGATATATTTTTTTTAAGCCATAAAGTAAGAACAAAAAGAGAGTTCTTAGTCAAAGCTGTGTCCCAGATGTCACACAGGCACTTTTATTAACATACAGCACAGATGTACATGAAAAATTACTCAAAATTAAATTATGAGCATTCATTAAATAATCATGCTCCATAAATAAAAGAAAACAAGGTTGTTTTTGTGCTAAACAAAGAGCTCACAATTGTGCAGTCAAAATGTAAACTAAAAGACGCTGAGCGTAATAACAAAGACAGATTTCACAGCTGCTCTGTTCCCAAGTTTTACTGTGTGACTGACAGCCTGGAGTTTGAAATCCGCTTCATAACCACGTCTCCTACAGGTGCCATTTATGGTCCTTATACACACACAGTACGGTAATATTACGTTGATGCACAGTACGTATCACTCCGCGAAGCTCTTCGGTAGCCGTAATGCGCCGACAATCTATCAAGCGGTGCAGCTCCGTAGTTTACCAAAGTCGTACTCAAACATTTGTGACAGATTGCTGAGCGCCGTGTACCACATAAAATCGGTTCGCGGCCATCAAGCACAACCAGAATTCATACATAAGGCGCGCTATCAACTTTTGAGAGAATGAAAGGATTTTAGGGTTAGCGCTGTTAGCTCGTTAGCATGTTTAGCTCGTTAGCACGTTGACGCCGTCCAGCCCCACGCATGGGGCGATGCGCAGTAACTCGTTAACGGAGATTTGCCGTGTCCGTCTTGTCGCTGCCTGCACGTGAAGCGATGGGGTAGGAGGGGGAGTTGTCTTCAGTGAAGGCGAGGCGGAGTAACGTTGCGTAGAGACAAAAGTGGACGAAAGAGAGGCAAACTTGCGGCTCCACAACTATAATTATAACGTAACATAGACTATATCGATATAAAGGATATTGTCACATCTTATATCTCGTATAAAAAAATATCGATATGTTTTAAAAACTCGATATATCGCCCAGCTCTAGGTCAAATGCAATAAGATATTTTTAAGCATACTATATTATTTATCTGATGATTCTATTGAAATTATAATAATAATTACATAATAATAATTAATATTATTTTGATATATTCTTCATTTTACATATTTATTTTGTTCAGAGTGCAACATCTAAGAAATTCTGGTACATTTATCAGTAAATGGCTTTTGACCCATTGATAAAGCAAAATGTTTGCTGGTAATACTAAACAAGACTTGACTGACATTGAAACTAATAAAAACTAAACTAAAGATAAAAAAGTTCAAACACTAAAAACAAAATTGAAATGAGCAAGCTGACTCTGATAACTAACTGAAACCAAACTGAAATAAACGAACATAACTGTGGAGCGGACGTCAGGAGGGCTGCCTGTTCTCTGTGACCGCGCAGAATTGATTGCATCTACAATACAACTACAAAGACTTAAAACATAAATGACCTTTCGGCCAAGTTGTCTCCATTTCCACAACAGACCAAAACCGTTTTTATACCAGGATGTAAAAAAGCTTTTTAATGGTGTTTAGCTGGCATTTTGATATGGAAGTCTACGGGGATTTGCTCTCTTTAGGGACTAGCCTGTGGTCAAGTGGTCATTCCAGGAAGTGCACCTTTCTCACTTCCTTTTTGTCAGCCCCAGAGGCTGGCGCTTGGTTCAAGTCCCCTACTACCCAGCTAATCCACCACACCAGTCTTTCCACCAAACCACAATGATCATCCCACTTCGCTCTCGCCCTGCAGGCCTACTTGTTGTTCCTAGAGTATTTAAAAGTAGAATGGGAGGCGGAGCCTTCAGTTTTCAGGCCCCTCTTCTGTGGAACCAGCTTCCAGTTTGGATTCAGGAGACAGACACTATCTCTACTTTCAAGATTAGGCTTCAAACTTTCCTTTTTGCTAAAGCATATAGTTAGGGCTGGACCAGGTGACCCTGAATCCCCCCTTAGTTACGCTGCAGTAGGTTTAGGCTTCTGGGGGGTTCCCATGATGCACTGGGTGTTTCTTCTTCACTCACTATGTGTTAACAGACCTCTCTGCATTGAATCATATCTGTTATTAATCTCTGTCTCTCTTCCACAGCATGTCTTTATCCTGTCTTCCTTCTCTCACCCCAACCAATCACAGCAGATGGCCCCGCCCCTCCCTGAGCCTGGTTCTGCCGGAGGTTTCTTCCTGTTAAAAGGGAGTTTTTCCTTCCCACTGTCGCCAAAGTGGGAGTTGGGTTTTTCTCTGTGTATTATTGTAGGATCTACCTTACAATATAAAGCGCCTTGAGGCGACTGCTGTTGTGATTTGGCGCTGTATAAATAAATCGAATTGAATCCCCAGGTAATGAGTATTCCTTACAAGGAAGCGTTACTTGGGATTTATCTATTTGGTTACTTGTCAGTAAAAAAAAAAAAAGGTAATCTAATTTTTTTAGCCGTTTTGCAGCTGTGTGACTTTGCAGTTTTGTAAAACATTATAAGTAAATTGTATTGTTACTTTAGCTAAACGAGATTTAAGATATCAAGGTTTTTCCGAAAAGATGGGAGGGATTAGTTCAATTTGATTTTATTTATTTATTTATTTATTTATTTATTTATTTATTTTTTGATTTTTTGATTTTATTTATATAGCACCAAATCAAATGAAACTTTACCTTATATTGTAAGGTAAAGTCTCTACAATAATACAGAGAAAACCACAACAAATCAATTGAACCTCCGTTGAGCGAGCGCTGGTGACAGTGGGAGGGAAAAACTCCCTTTTAGCAGGAAGAACCAGGCTCAGGGAAAGGGCAGTCATCTGCCACAACAAGTTATGGGTAAGGGGAGGGAGACAGGACAAAAGACTCACTGCTGAAGAGAGCCAGAGATTAATAATAACTAAGAGTGGTGTATAAACACGTACAGTGTGAAAAGAAGTGAGAGAAGAAAGATAACAGAATACGCATTAAATATAGGGAATAATTGAGCATGGCTGTTACTACTTACTCCTTCTTGCCCACTGATTCAGCATATAAAACTGCTTGTTGGTAGCTCCTACACCGAGCCACGAAAACACAGCAACTTCACACCGCGTTTAGATTTTCCTCAATTAAACCACTGAAGTCATTGTTTCTGTCAAAAAGGGAAAAAAAATGAGGAAAGTTCCAGAAAACGTGCAGTAATTATTCATAATCCCAACAATTTGAGTGCAGCTACCTCATTTGGCTCAGTAATTTTGGCTTTTCTGAAAATTTCTTGCATACATTTGCACATTAATGTGGCCTGTTGTATGTGGAGAGGGCTGCGTTTTCCTGTGTGATGTCTCCCACAGTGGTGCGGCCCAGTCGGGAGGCAGGGCCAGCTGAGACACAAAGATTGGTTTTGTTCTCCTTTCGCTGTGGAGCACTTTAACACATTCAGCGTTATTGCCTCTTGTCAGTGGTGTTGTGATGGTAAACAAACACCTTTGCGGGGCGTGTGTATGCAGGTGTGTGTGTGTGTTCTCTTCCACGAGACTCTCTGCGTTGTGCCAAAATCCCCCCCAAAAAACGAATGCACAAAAACCCCCTAGCTTTTTGTCATTGCTTCTCTCACTCATTAATTGTTACTTTGCACACACCATTTAATCAAGGCGCCTCGCGCATCTTTGAAATGCAGAGAAAACAGCACGCCAAATCCCTAAACGCCGCACACCTATCTGTATCACTCATGCATTTTATTTACCATAAGCTCCATATATTTCTTAATCTCCTTGACTTTGTCACTCCAATCCTCCTCTTGCCACTCAGTCCACATCTTTCATGTTTTCTGCACTATTTCTTTTTTTTGTGCTGGTGGCGAGATATGGCCACCGGTGTCTGTGGCCGGCTCTGTGTTGTGCTGTGACTGTCTCCCTGAGATTTGCATAAATAAGCTCCTAGTCCCAGCATGCCCACGCTGTTGCCCAGGTGCAAGGACATTTGCATATAGAGCTGTGATAGGGCTCCCCTGGGTCCCCTCGGCAACTGCTGAGCGGGTAGGGGGCCGGCAGCACCACAAATGAGTTCTGAATTGGAACCTCACCGCTGCCCTCCATTTTATGTGTGTGGAGGCACGGAGCACAGCAGAGAATGACCGGAGAGAGGGAGGGAGAGGAAAGGAAGAGAAAAAATAAAGGGAGTGAGAAAAAGATAGACGCAGGGAGATGGGTAGCATATGGCAGACGGCAACAACAGCAGCAACACGGGCTGCTGGGTAGAAGCGAATAACCTGTATTTGATCTGTAACTTGGTTTCTTGCTGAATTTTCACACCAGGGCGAATGAATCAGTTGTTTATGCACATCATATAATGAATCCCATAATGACTATCAACAGCTCTCCTGATATATTACCCCATATTATGTCAGACGCCAAGGAAAGCTACATCAGCTGCGATACTTCTCGACTTTCTCTGATTCCCATCATGCTTTCCCATTACCACGGAGTCTCAGTGGCCTTTTGAATCAGCAGAATAGGGTTTGGGAAGCAGGGAGCCGAGCCCAGACCTGATTAGTCACATGCCACTCCTCTGACAGCGCTCTCTCCATCTGAGCACCATCGAGCCGTCTCTCCTTGAAGAGAGGAGTTCTGATGGGACGACAGCCAAAGGAGTCCTACGGGATCTGCAAGGAGATCCTGCAAAGAACATATGCAAAAAATCATAGAAAAGCACAAATATTATACAAAACATTTCATCCTATAGCTCAGTAGTAAGCACCACAAATCTTTCTTCCTTGTCATTGGGCTGTTTGAGAACAGACACATTCAACTCTGGTTAGATGTGTCTGTTCTCAATCTATAGCAGCTGTTCTGTATACTTTGTAATGAATAGGATACAGTCACAATGGGAATGACGAGGCAGAAGCAGAAAAACAACCTCTTGCAAATTACGTTCACGCTCTAAAAAGGCTATTGCACCTGGTCATCACTTAAGGGATGAAAGAAATATCAGCGCAAAAATCACCACATAGTGCAACGTCTACCGTGGCGAAGACATTCTGACCCCAATTACCAGAGGACGTCTGTCTAAACAAGCGAGTGAGAACTCAAGGCCAAACAATGAGGTGGTCTTCTTGTCAGAGATGCTCAGGAGTCGGTGCAAACTCTCATTAACAGTTTCTTTATTCTGGGCTGTGAATGTTTTACATTTAAAACACTGGTGCAAAGAAATGAAGGTGACCCGTCCAACCTAATTGTAGCTGGGGTCGCGTATGCAGTGAAATGTTATATCATAAAGAGACGACACACAATAAATCACCCTCACCGGGAAGAAAAGAAGCGAGCTGTGTTTGTTTGAGCCAAAAAAAAAAGTTTGCATTTATTTCAGTCCAGCAGCCTGCATAACTAACCTTGGAGCTTTAATTATATAATTAACACCTCTGGGACATCACGAACAAAAGCTGAAGGTTATAGGCATCATAAATGCAGATTTTATTGGACTGTCCAAAGTTCAGATGTTGAGGAGGCAAGGATGCAATCATAGAGTCTAGAAAGCAAGACTACAGAGATTTTACTAAATTATTTAAAATATAACTGAAGTATTCTTGCATGTAACAAGTGCAAGACCACCCGATTCTGTCTTTGCAGTAAACTGTACAGTTAGAACTGCAGCACCCTAATGCGGTCCAAAGTGAGTTTTTGCAATTGATTCCACAGCAGCAGTAAATTTACACAGCAAATGAAGTGAAACCAACAATAATAATGCAGACATTTGTGTAACGTCATGGCTGACCATGCGTGGTTAGCGTGTCTGGTCAGGGGGAGGCTTAAAGACATGCTAATGGCTCTGTGAATCTTGTATTTTCTAGCCCACTGAAAAGCTTCTCTCAGACACTGAATATGCACAACTGAAGGAAAGAAAATGCAGTCGAATTTGAAAACGTAAATAAAAATGCCGCAAAGTTGAATAATCTGTTACATCAGGGCTGTGTGTATTTGTTTAATCATGTTTGATTGAGAGCGGGGGGCAGCATGAGTGCATAAATAAACAACCCTGCATCTCCGGGCAAAATGTTGATGAAAATGACGGTAAAGTGTGATTGGTGCGTGAAACCGATATCTTTGGACTGGAGACAAAAATGACAACGCTGTTTAAACTGTATAACAATGTGGTCATGTAAGACCCCGTTGCTGCTTTGATTTTTGAAAGCTTCTCAAAAGTACACACGTACACGCAAATGCATTTGTGCATTTTAATTTATTTCCTGCCTTTCATTGCCTTTTTATAACCACTGCTAATGATTGAGGCCCCTGTGACAAAGGGAATTTTTCTAATCGCTACCATACGCTATTTAGAAATGCAGAAGAGTCTTAAAACGCCATTCTCGCTAAAGGCCAGCAGAGGGCGACTGCTCTGGTTTCAGAGACAAGTCTGATTGTATAGAACACTATGGGAAAGCCTATAACATCAGTTTGTTGAATACAACTCCATGTTCATTTTGTAAACAATGGTCCCAGTTAGAATCGCAAAGGATGATAAAGACGCAGTGTTCTCTTAGTTTCCCAATTAGACTCGTCCAGCCCAGAGTCAGAACATTAAAATGTTCCAAATTGCTCATCAAGGCTTCAAGATAGGATTTCTGAAAGCAGTAGGTGATGTCACAGTGACTACATGCCTCTTTTATATACAGTTTATTATGGCCTAGTACTTATAGAGCACTTTCCTGCTCTAATTGAGCACTTGAAGCTCGACAAGCCCCATTCACCCAGTCGCATTCATACAAAATCTGTGTCTAAATGCCTTATTTATCCCATCATTCATGCACATGCACACGCTCGCACAATGCATCGAGGGCAACTCGAGGTTCAGCATCTTGTCCAAGGATGCTCTGACATGTAAACTGGGGGATCAAACCACTGACCTTCTGATTAGTAGATGACCCCCTAACACAGAGGTGTTGATCTCAAATCCCCTACCAGCCAAACCTCTGCAGTGCACCTTAACTCAAATTAAGATCACAGAAAAAAACAGTATCGAATGATATTTTTTTTCTCCACAGCAATCAAATGAATTCATAGACCTTCGTTGTTTAGCCACATAAAACACCTTTGTTTGATAGCTGTTTGTTTTCAGTATGCACATTTTCTGGGATTAGCTAGAAGGGTTTTACATAAAACGGTCAACTGTGTATGATTAATCAATTTACTGTGCATGATTGATACAGTATGTTCTGTTTTGTTGTTGTTTTCCAGTGTGCCAACAGGCTGAAAATCGCTGGTCTAAGGGACACCAGAAGCGCCGCTATTGATGTGTCTGTGTGGCTGGCATGACCTCCACTCCAAATCTATTCAGGGCCTTTTGTTTGCTTCTTTGTCTTGCTCCAGGCTCTAATGGCGATCAAAAGGGACGTGGCGGCCTTTCTCAGTCCTCAGCACTAATGACATTGGCACAGACGCACAGAGACAGCGTTCATCCTATCCGCTGGCCTCCCAACACGGTCTCGTCGCCATATACACCGTGCCTTTGCGGAGTCTCTTCGGAGAGCTCCCATTTAGCCATTCTCTGTGATTTCCCTCTCAGGAAACAACCAAATCATTTTCTCGTAGACACGCTCATTAGCTGACAGCCCGTTCTCTGCCAGTTTCAACATTTGAATATTCCCGTGTGGACCTCGGCAAACATCGGAGGTCTCATCGTTTCCAACCAAAGCCAGAGCCGACTTGCCAGCAATGCACTCCAAGGAAAAAGATCTAGATGCCAAAGCAATAAGATGAGGTAGAAAGAAATAATGGCTCAAATGTTATGATACTCAATTACAAGACGCGAATATGTCAGAATGTAATTAGACATTCGGTTGGTAAACTGATGAAATCACCGGATGCTAGGCTGCCGTGACGGTTCACCTAAACCTGAGGATATTAGGATGTTTAACAACATTCAGGGAAAAGCGGATAGACACACCGACCCTCACTCGCATGCCGTCAGTATCACCGAGTTTAGTAGCTGATTTTTATTTCCCTAATATGTTCTGCAGTAAATCTGCATTGTCTGCGGCTATTGAAATACAGAGAAAGAGAGATCAATATAATAGGTTTGGCACCTGGCCAAAATCATCCCTGACAATGTGCGAGGCAGGCATTTGAAATCATCGGTGCATATCCACGTGTTTGGGGGATAAAAATAATTCCTCGCCTCTTTGCCAGGGAGCGAGAGGCACAATGCCCAGGTCTGAAGGGAAGGGTGCCACATGGGTCTGCAAATTGGCTCAGGCGATCAGACACGGGCATCTCATTTTGTAGAGGAGAAGAAGAAGAAGGAGGGGTTGCGTGGGGGTGGGGGGGGAGGAAGGGGGGGGAGGAAGAAGGAGGAGAGGGAGATGAAGATGGGAGGCGTGTGTGTGTGTGTGTGTGAGGGTGGGTGAGTAGCGGGTGGGGGTAAACAATTCCAATGATTTCCCCAACCTGGCACAGTCCAGGATGTGGATGGCTGCACAGGAGAGGAACTGCAACGGGTTTATTTGGCTCTCTGTTTGTTTCTTTATTGGGAGAAGAGAGCGAGAGAGAGGGAGAGAGTAAAAAGAACGAGGCGGGAGGAGGAGGAGGGTGTCTGTTTCTTGTCAGAGCAGTTAGATGAGGGAGGATGTTCAGAACAAATTATTTCATTCAGATGAACTAAAAAATCATTCTTTCACATTTGCAAACATTTGCTGTCGGAGTTGCCAGTCCCGAGCATAAACCGCATTTATGAACACACAAACCTGAACGTCGGGGAAGTCATTTGCTTTGTGGAGGCTGGCTGATAACATTAACCTCCGGAGTGTGATGTCAATTTTAATGTCAACCGTTTTAACTTGAGGCAATTACCGGCGTAGTTATGAAACAAATTCCAGATTTTAAACACCCGATAGGGTCGAACCGACTGCGCGTAAACACGCAGGCGCACGAGTTAAAAAGGCATCCATGATTATTATTTTTTTTTCCTTTTTCTTTCTACGTGTGTTGGCTTTCGCGTGCACGTGCGCACGCACACCCACACCCACGTGCTTCCCATGCAGGTACCTTTGGCACCCTACAGACTAGACTGTTCCCGAAGAAGTCTCAGCGGGAGTGCTAGATTAAAAATGACAATCACTCGGGGTGCACGGCAAACACCACAGGAAACGCAGGTGCCTTTGTTAAGAGACACCCAGCGCTCTAAAGGGCCTAATTATCTGCTGTTATTTTGGCAGTTATCAGGCAGAGAATAACTCCCCTGCTCAGACTCAGAGTCACACAGCGAAAAATTACTCACTCGCTCACTGTGAGGTATTATATTTCACCACTGACACGGTATGAATATTATATACTGTGTAGGAATTTCACTAGAATTTTCACAATAGAGTGGGGTTGGTTCCTGTTTTGAAGGAAAAGAAAATGATTAGTATCACCCCTGATGATTAAAAAAAAGAAACATTTAAATGTATCGACTTTGAATTGCATGCAGCGTACTTTCCAAAACAACTGCCAGGTGTAAGAGATGAAAATTTGGCACAAAAATTTGTCTGAAAACACACACACACACACACCAATAATAGTGACTTCAGCGATTTCCTCATGGATCATAAAAATGAAATGCAGAAACAAGAGGAAGATATTAAAAACCGCTCCCCCTCTGCTCTCAAGGGCTAGGTGGCACTGTTGGGCATGCTTTCAGACGCGTGCATACATATCCTGCCCTCGGCTCATGAACAGATAATTGGACAGTTTTATGGAGGATATGAACTCTGAAGGGGAACTTAAGCCATCTAATCATTGGCATTCAGCGTATGCTATTCATATGCATAAATACAAATAAAACACATTCGCCGCGTGCACAAAGAGAAGCCTTGCTGAAAAGGAAGTCGCACTACAAAACAGCCACATTTCTCTGAAATTGAGCCAAAGATTATAGGAAGTAAATGACTTCAGGTAGAAGAACCTCTAAATATCTTTTTCCTCCTTTGGAAAGGATGTCTGAGTTGGAGATTAATCGATACAATGTGTGATCCACGAAGACCTAAAATCTCAATCTATTTTCTTAAAAAAAATTCTGCACTCGAACAAAAGAAGCGAAACAATGCTTTGCTCGGATTGCAGTGTGTGAGTGTGTGCGAGTTTTTACGCGTGCCCGCTGTGTGTGTGCGTTTTCCACCAGCAGCGCACAATTCATATGAGAGGCACATTTTGCAAAGCATTCACACCTCAAGTGTTTGCGTCCATAAATCAAAGCATTTTGGGATCTCAAATATATTTAAATTCAGCTTCATATATTTCAAGTGCTGCTGCTGGGTACTACTTGAGTCCAGAACAAGGTGCATCAATTGCATTCCCGCCATAAATGAAGCATTTCTATAGTAGTGCTCTAGATGCATTAAACCAATTTGTCTTGTGTGTGTGTGTGTGGGTTTTTTTATATCTGCTGTTTACATGTTTACATCATCACTTAAGCTTCTTTCACCTTTCAGCTAAGACTTCCTGCCTGTTTCCCCCACATGCTCTAGCCCGCTAATGTACCCGGCTCCATATAATATGCAGATAATGGTGCATCAGCGTGTCTTCTCCGTGTCGCCCTCGCTGCGTTACAGTGGATCACACGACACGGCCTTGCCCTGCAGGAATACAAGCCCCTTGTAATTGAAATGAATCAGAGAGGGAGGAACACGTCTACAGAGAGCCCAAACTTCTTGCTCTCTCGTCAGCGTATTCAGTGGGGATCCAGCTTTTCAGCCGGCACCGTCAGTCTCGGCAGCTCTGTCGTGGGGGCTGAGGCTCGTCACTGTGGCTGATCGGAAGTGGCACGGTCGAGGAGAGGAGGCTCTCAGCGTGGGGTGCAGGAATTGGGGACAGTCCCCTACGGTCTCCTGCTCCCCTCTCCCCCTCTTTCTCTCTCCCTCTCTCGTGTGCAAATGCATATCCATCTCTTATGATCTTTGGGTCTTCTTCTTTTCCCTCGCTGTGATCTCCCTCTTCCTGTTTCCCTCCCACACTTCTCTCTCCCTCTATCCTTCCTTGTATCTTTGTTTCTCTTACTCTCTCCTTCCCCACGGCCCGTCCTCCTTCATCTTAATCCCTCTTCCTCCTTGAGTTTTCAACTTTCTGTTTTTTGGGGGTTTTTTTGTTCTGTGTTTTTTTTGAAAGTTCAGTTTCACAGTCATAAGGAGAGGAAAAAGTAGCCCCAGTGTGGGTATTGCAGCACCTGTTAAACTCGCTGCTCTTTGTAGAAAGAGTAATTCACATCTTTTATACCTTGTGCTTGTTTTGGACACATGCACAAAACTCTTTATCCAATTCTTCTTCCTCTGCTTGCTGAAGTTTTAATATTTCACTCTGACATTTTCTTTTTCCATTCCACATGAGATGCGCTCTTAAGTCATTTGCTTGAGGTTTACTGCAAAAGCCCAAAAAAACCATGCACATACGGTAGTTGGTGCACCCATGGCACACACACTTGCACACACACTTGCTCCCCGCTTCTTCCACACACCCGCCTCTTGCCTCTTTACACTTCACCCATCTGTGTGGGGGCAATTATGTGCCCCCCTCTCATCCCAGTGAAGCCACACACACTCAGCAAAACCACATTCATCCCTCAGTGCACCTGCATCCCTCATGTTTCTAACAGTCCCACAATGCCCTCCGTCTACCGGCCTACAACGCCCCGTGTTCCTGTGAGAGCGCATCGCTGCCATCTTTCTCTTCTATCTCTTCCATCCGCTCCCCACTTTGGTGACACGCACATTATTTACTTTATGACTGAGAACTCAATTTAAATCCCCCTTTCTCCATCAGTCACATGCCACACAATTGCTTTCTCCTTATCTACTGGAGTGTCCTTTTTACAGCACATCAGGGCACCATAACACACCAATAAATTCTACTGTTTCTGTATTGTTACCTACTGAAACCTGCGGTTTAAACTCATCTTGGAAGGGGGAGCGGGTGGGGGGTGTAGTGGCTATGAAAAAATATTACAGTTTGCTCCTCTGTATGTCACTGACATAGCTGTAAACAAGTAGCTCCTCCTCAACTTTCATTCTTTTCTTTGCAAGTTTTGTAAGGCTTCCCGCCGGAGCGAATAAACAAGCTGATTATTTTTTTTTTTCTTGTTATCCTGGGGCTTACTCGCTAACTTTGCCAAGCGCAGAGGACAAACGCGTACACG
This sequence comes from Copadichromis virginalis, assembly GCF_057382275.1. Lineage (NCBI taxonomy): Eukaryota > Metazoa > Chordata > Actinopteri > Cichliformes > Cichlidae > Copadichromis > Copadichromis virginalis. The sequence continues at coordinate 3,244,455 of NC_140632.1, read as the reverse complement.
AGTCTGGGTGACATTGCTGACCATGTCCAGCGGCCCAATTACCTCTCTCCAAATACGGCGTACAAAAGCGGGGCCGGTGTATCTGTACACATGGTGTCTGTTACTCCCCAATTATTCCTGCATAAGCAGATTGTGTGGAACATCAAACTGGGGATGTGATGGCTCGTGTGCGGGCTGCCTCCAGCAGAGTGCTCTTTCTTTCCTATCATTTGATCTCGTATTGTAATCCCAGGTGCTTTGAATAATTTATAGGATACAGCTTCTCGTTAAACAATAATTTATATGTGTCTATGAGAATTGATTCCACAGGAATGCACATCTAAATAATGAGAGAAACTGCTGCATTTCATCTATTAGAAGAAGCAGAGAGATAATAATAGCAAAACAAAGGCAATTCAACAACAACAGCAGCACAAGCAGGGATAATAATAATAATAATGCTAATAATAATAGTAATAATAACAATAGGAGTTAAGTACGGGGATTTAATCCGCTGTTACCGGAAACTAAACAAGTTCAGCAAACATCCTCTAATGAGGACGCTGTATTATCGTTAAACTCGTGCAGCTGGGTATAAAACTGAAGATTGTCAAACATCCCTCATGAGATTCGTTATGACGTTAGTGTCCACTTTGGACTTTGCGGCTCACTTGTGTCACTTCATCCCTCCTCCACTTTTCAAGCCAGCGCCGCATTATCCTATTCACATCCACTTATGAATTCGCAGGAGAGGACCACACTCATGCATGATAAATTTATTGTTAATGCAAAAGGCTTGTACCGCCCAGTGCCGGAGCCCTAGGAGAAATGATGCAACTGATTCTCCTTCTCAGGCGGAACAATCAAAATGTTCATCAGAGTAGAAGATGGGAAAGGGTGGGGATGTGCCGGCTGGATGAACCCATACACTCTACAGTTTTTTTGGGGGAGTGTAAAACACCTCATGAAAACCCTTAGACCTGAAGTAACTGCTTATTTTATTTATTTATTTATTCTTTAAAATAAAAAAGTGGAACAGTGTTGGATTCATTTACACACACAGAAAAACAAAGGAAAGATAAGTTTCAGATTACAAGCCGTCACCTGACACGTCTGTACTCACACTTTCTCAGAAACTGATTGACTGAAATCTGTCATCAAAACAAAAGAAAAACACTTCCTGTTCAGTTTACATTACGGCTTAAACTACGATGTGGCATGCATAACAATGAGTCAGAAAATGTGGTGTTGGCTAAGGTGCAACGCTGCGAAGAAAGTTTTTTCGGGACCTTTGTAAAAAGAGGAAGTTTGCCTGCTTTTACAGGAAGTGCCGGAGACCAATTATCCAGAAGTGTGACGCTGTCAGAAGTCTCCGGGTTTTGTCAAGTCTTCTGACACCCTGCCGGTGTTGTTCTCTGGGAAATGGAACTGTTGAGGGTTTTTTTCTTCCCCCCCACCCCCAAAAAAAACCGGGATGGAAAAAAAAAAATCACTGCATCCGTGAGTACCCTAAGGGTCTGGATTTAACTTCTCCTGGTCGATACATTTTTAATTATCTTTTTTTTTCTCTGAATATGCGATAAGCATTCTGTGTTTGTTTGGAGCCCCTCCCCCCATCGCCCCTCGCTTTTTTTTTTAATAATTTTTTTTTCTTTACAGTGGCTTGAATTGAAATATCTGACATTAAAACGCGTAAACGTCCCTCATTAGTGACAAGATTCGAGATGTCATCGCTATCACATGGAAATCAGAAAAATAAGATGATAAAACGTAGATTAGCATTTTAGAACTGCCTGCATCTAGTGCATCATTCTGCTTCAAAGAAGAAAAAGATAAATGATGATGCCATTAAAAGTGAACTAATTAAGGAATGCTTCTTTTAAAAACTCATTAACTGCACCCTCATTTACATAATGATGCATATTAATTAAGTTTTAATGAATCTGAGCTTCCATCAAGTCTCTTCTCCTTGGCAGTGGAGCCATCTCTACAAATGAATAAACACTTCTCTTAAGTATATTTCTCCCTGCAAATGGGAAATGGGTTTTAAACAATAGCAACAAACAAACAAAAGCCTACAATCTCTGCTCAATAGAAATGCAACATAATTCAAGGTCAAACTTCAACGGGGAAAGATCGACGCAAATTCCTACTGGTTAAAGCGAAAAAATTGCTCACTGACTGCAGTTCCCTCCCCGTGTAACACATTTATTGAGAGGAGCATCTCCACAGTCGTTTCTTGCGGTTTCTTTTTTTTGAGGAAATTAATAATTTCGCACTGTGTCTTTATATATAGAGAGAGTACAGTGACAGGCTATGGGTTGCTTCTAATGAGATGCATTTTAAATTAGAGCGCACCTCTCACATTGCCAGCTGGTGCTTGCTCAGGTGCTTCTGTGTGTTGTGAATGACGGAATGCGCGCACACACACACACACACACACACACACACACACACACACACACACACACACACACACATCCTCATCATCACCATCATCGTCCTTTGGCCCCCCACCGTAAACCCTCCCAAGAAAAAGAGATTTCCTCCCAGTGCTTGCTGTTTGAATGACTTTTCTTAATCCAGGCTTTTTGCTGCACTTTTAATTATTTCATTCCTCTTAGTGAAATAAAAATCATTACAGCAGCGATAGACAAGTTTCCTTAACTAAATGGAAGGGCTGCGGCTTTTTCTGAGAGCAGCAAGGAGAGAAATGGAAAATAGGATTTTAAGATGAGCTAAGTTTTGGGTCGGTTTCTGTCTGCTCCCCCTCTTCTCTTTTTTTCCGCTCGGTATGTGTTCTGACTGTGCCGATAGAGTCGCAGCTCTCTGAGATAAAAACCTACCCAAGCTAAGCATAAAGGGGAGTCCTGGTTCTGTAAGTCTCAGTCATTTTTGTTTTGTATGTTATTGTTTGAGAAAATGAGTAAATTCTATCAGATGTTTGGCAGGGACAACAACTGCTGTAAAACACAGAAGTGGGATGTCTGTCTTCCAGATGAACACTGTCTCATTGTTGTGTTTGTTTGCGTGCCCTTGCGTCTCCCCAGCTGGTGTGTGCGGCAGGCAGGTAAGCAGGAAGGAGGGCTGCCTGTGCCAGCAGCCAGGCGAGCGAACGACGCAGGCACACTCCGAGGCAGACGAGCTCGGCGGGGTTAAAGGTCATAACGATCAGATGATTGGAACTACAGAGGGAAAGGGTGTAGCCATGTAGGGAAAATGGGGGAAGCAGATGCCCGTTAATTAGGGGAAATGTGACGGACAAGATTTGATCAGCGAGGGGTACGGCTGCCTCCTGCAGCACGGCAGCTGTTGCGAGGGGGGATGCTGGTGGGGCTGGTGTGTGTGTGTGTGTGTGTGCGCGCGTTCCCGTCCCCACAGGGCACCGCCACACTTCACAGACATGCCAGGAACCGTCCGCAGGCCAACGCAGTGCCCTACGGAGAGAGACTATTTACAGCACAATACAATTCAACTCATTAAACTCTCAGATGAAGTTGCATTAGTCAGTGTTGACTCTTAGCAGGAAACTTCATTTGTTTCGATAAAAATTCGACATCCACTGCTTTGTTTTTTAGTTTGGGGTGGAAGGCACTTAGCTGGCACGTCATTACAAGCGTAATTTAAATCTAATTTAAATCGGTATTTCCTCCTATATGACTCTGTAGTTACGAACTGAAAATATTGGCTTTTATTTTGCTCCCAAAACCTTCTCGCACCCAATTCTAAGATATTTCCTTCCTCCTGAAATTATACATGCGTCTGTGTGGGCATCATATATCAAACATTTTTCATGTCAGAGCACTGCACACTGGTGAGGAGTATATTATTCAGTATACCACGCAGACCTTTTTTCTTTTGAATTTGGAGTTTGTCATACTTGTACCTTGGAAAAACTTTCTAAAAATATTACCCATATCTTTCTTTCAAATTTCTACCTTGAGTTCTGAGTCAGACTTTGATAATAACTGACCTAGACATTTGCCGGCAGCCCTCCTCTGACGGCCTCTTTGTCATTCTATTTCTGAAAACACGACGATCCCACGCTATCTGTCACTTTTGTCCTTTCAGTTGTGAAAACAGTAGAGTTTCACTTAGCTGAGTAACTTCTCCACCAATGACTTTCTGCCTATGTGTCTCCCCTGTCTTTCCGTCTGTCTGCATCCTTGTCAGCGTGCTTCTCCTGCTTGCCTGTTTCTCTCAGAGTGTTTCTATCTACGGTTGTGTCAGGTGTCCTTGTTCTAATGCTCTCTTTTGTACACGTAATTAACATGCTGCGAGACAGACCGACGCGAAACTTGACAACGCTGACAGACATTACTAATGCACACACTCAACTAGATTATGATTCGTGGAAAGGTTCGGTGTAGATGAAGCATAAAGAAGTTTAAAAATAGTCCAGCCAAACAGAGGTGATGCTAGTCTCGGCATGTTGGAAACAAGATTTTTTTTTTTTATAAACATCAAACTTCTCAAGCTGAAGACGGCAATATTCATGCAAAATAAAACAATAAGAAAGATACACAACTTTTCCACAGTGCTTCCAAAATGTTTCATTGTCTGGTCATTGTGCTCTCATAAATGCATTGTATTTTATTTTTCTTAATGCATATTTTATAAAACACCAGTCAAATTAAAGTCTGCATCAGTTAGAGAAGTCATTGTAGAGGTGGGTGTTTTTTTGTTTTTATGTTTATGGAGGACCTAAAATGCCAAAATCACAAATAAATAAATAAATGTGTTAAAGAAAATTAAAAATGTCAACAAATACACAAAAATATACCAAAAAATGCAGACTTGCAAAATTGGCTTAAAATATTTCTGTTTTTTTAATGAATATCATACCCAGTATTTCCTCTTTGATGTTTAATTTTGCATTTTATTTATTTTTATTTCCTAAGCCTTTTCTGCTGCGAGCCTGACGTCGATCAACCAATAGGTCCCTCGAGGTGCTTTGAATGACAGCCTCCCTCATTTGCATAATGAAGCGGAAATGCCTAGAAATTCAAAAATGAAAATTTGGGGAAATAAATGGGCAGAACAATGGAGAGGTAAAAACAAGCTAATAAAAGAATAATAGATGGAGACGTCAGTGTTAAAAACAGAACAGCTTTATTTAACGCTTTGCTGAGTCATTCCTTTCTTTCTTTTTTTATCTTGTTGCATTTCAGTGACAGCAAATGTAACATGTTCAACTTTTTAAAGTCAAAAATGTGTCATGTACCAAAAAGTAAGTCGTCAAAAAAAGGGTGATTACTATATGCAAAAAAAAAAGTTTTTAAAACACCTCATTTGCTTCAATACTTTTTATGTTTTTGATACACTTTAGATCTTTTATGTTAAATTTATCATTTCATTGTTACCAGCAGGAGAGTGCGGTGTGCACAGGAAACATTGTTGCTGAGAAGAATCCCTCCCTCCTTCCCTCTGCACCCGCATCACCACCACCACCTATTAAAACTTATCTTTCTTTAATCAATTGTTAAATGTCATAGACAATCATCATTTAACACTGTCTTCCTGTGTGATTCTTTTTAATCTGGCTGTAAATAGGGCAGCCCTGTCTATCACTTCAGTTTTCCGCCGTACACAAGAGACTTAAGGTGTTTCAACAATAGCTCATGAAGAAAAAAAAAAACAGGCAAAGGAAAAAAACAAAAAAAACAAAGAAGCACTTTTTTTTTCTCCCTCCTCATCTCAAATCCCCGCAGAGAACACCAAAGGTATGAAAAGTGAAGAAAGGAGGAAATAAATCCAGGCGATGATGAATAATTTGAATGTAGAAATGAAGCTGTTTCAGGAGTGAGTGAGATACCGCACAAGGAGCAGCCATGGGGAGCGTACAATTAGGTCACCCAAAATAAAACGCTATCCTCCAGAAAGTCTTTCTTGGAGTTGTCAAATTCAATATATTTCACTGCCAACAGAATTCTTGATTTGGCTGTGAAGTGAGAGGGCGAAAGAAAGGAAATGGAGGCCTATTTGAGAGAGACAGCTCAGGACCGCATACATTTCATAATTTATGTAAAAAACGGGGGCTTTTCATTTAGAGTCAGGCTGTCCTCTTAGGAGGGACAACAACAAGAACCTTATTGTCAAGCATGTGCCGAGAAGCGTGACGTGCCTTTGCAAGGATACCTGGTGCTCCTCTGATTTTTTTATGAAAGCACGCTGACATTGTTTGCTCTCAGAGGCTTTATATTAGATTTAATGACACTCACAGAAGAGCCCGAGCCATTGCGCACACATGTGTCCGCCTCGTGTACCGGAGCATGGCAACAAAACTTTGGGGTGGCGGAAAGTTTACGAAGCATCAATACAGTGACAAAAGTCAACAAACAACCCCAGCCAGCCAGCATCTCTCTCCCTCGCTCCGCTCTCTCTCCGTCTACCCCCACGACACCCAACAGGAAGGTGAGGCTTCTCCGGAGAGCACGATACGGCACGTCTCCAGGTGACAGATATGTCACACCACCTAAAACCCTGTGGCACAATTATACCTCTGTCGCTCTGAAGACAGAAGGGGAGGGGGGGCGGGGGAAGCGTGGTGGGGAACGGGGGTAGCAGGGGGGAGAAAGGAGATGGTGGGTACAGAGCAAGAGTGAGTGAGTGAGAGGAGAAGTGGAGGGTGTGCGGGCTCGGTGGTGCTGGTGGATGCTTTACTCCCGGCTTATTCAAAGAGACAGCCCAAGGGATGCCTCTCGTTCTTCTAACAAAGCACTTCTTTTTTTCCTTTTTTTTTTCCTTGAGTATTGCTGGGTGTGCGCCAGTCGAATCCTCTGGGCCCCCAGTCTTCCCCCTCAGCCATTTGAGGATGCCTCAGAAAGTTTTTCTCGCAGATATCGGGCCTGTTTCAGTGCTGATGTTTCAAATGAATATTGCAATGCTGCTGCGGCCATGCAGAGGGGTTACTTGGGGAGTAAGGATAGATGCCGGTTTAATGTCAAACTTGCAGCTGAGGGATTGTCACTCTACTCGTGTTGTGCTGCACAGCGGTGACAGCCTGCTTCAGCCGCTTTAAAGTCATTTCATAAAATTGTCTTGATCCTTGATGAGTTTTTTCTTTGGCTCAAACTTAGTTAAAAAAAAAAGAAGGTGCTTTTTTTTCTCCTTCGTAATGCAAATAAAACCTCGCATTTCCAGTTGCACACAGACACATACACAGTTTATATTAGCTCCTTCTGACATGTGATGACTTGGGAGTACCTAATATGGGCCCACGGCTTTAACAATGCATGAGTGAGGGAAAGAGAGAGGGGACGTGCCTGCACTCCAACTAGGTCAAACTGTCTAAGGAACAAAACAGAACAGACCTCAAGTTTGCGGAAATCATTACAGGAAAACAAACTTGTCACTCGCTTGACACCCTTGACTGTTTTGCTTTCCGAAGCAGAGAGAACGATAATAATAATAAAAAAAAAGAAAAAAAAATCTCCATTGCAAATTAGCCTCTATAGTTGTGAAGTTTTTTCCCCCGTTTGAAATGCATATCAAAAAGCCAGCCAAAGCCACAACTTACCTTGTCGTTGACATCGGGGGACAGGAGAAGAAAAGGCGCTTTTCTCTGCGAGAGCTGGTTTCGGTTGTATACACAAGCCCCACAAAGGAAGATAAACCAGAGGCATACATTCATAAAATATACATTTGCTTCTTTGTCTTTCGTTAAGATCTTCAACAAATAGTGCTGATGCAAGAAGGACAAAAAGAGAGAAGGTTACGGGGTGTTTGAAAAATAGAATTGCAGCAGGATGACTTAACCCCCGCCTGTTCCTTTATGAATTACTGCTAATCACAGCAACAGGCTCATTTATACTTAAAGAAGCTTTGAGGGGCACTTTCGGCGCCATTTGCCACACTCTGTCGTGGGTTTCCAGAGCGGATGACTTTGGTCTGCAACCCCTGCTAACTCACTTAGGATGCTCCACCGACACAGTGACAGACACCTGTGTCAATGCGCGACACTTAGTTTGTCATTATCTTATAATACGTGTTGATATCGCCCATTTCCTCGTAGTTTATTAACACCTGTCACCTGAATTTCTCCGTCAGTTTGCAGTCGGTTTCCAAACCTGCGCTCCTCACCTTGTCTGTGCATGCATGCGTGGCCATGTTGCCACTGCGTGTGCGTGTGCGAGTTTGTATATGTGTGTATGATTGCCAGTACAGGAGAGAGCGGCAGGAGTGACAGCGCCCCTCCCCAAGGTCACGTCCAAGGAGAGTCGAGCCAATTACTATGCAGATCAGAGCTGATGGCGTTTAAGGGGATTGCTCCGATGCAATCACATTAGCTGGCCAGAGAGGAATCTCCAGGCTGACCCCAATCACAAGGGCTACAGCGCCGGGGTCAGCCGGGATGGAGGACTGCCGCCCATGTTTTCTTTTCACAAAACACTTTTTCCTTATCTCGAGCAGGCACATGATTATCAAGCCAAACAAGCCTCCTCCTTCTCCACCAGTCGGCTTCCTACAGGCGTGCACTTGCATATATATAAATATATATATATATATATGCATATATATATATATATATATTTTTTTTTTTTTTTTTTAACTTTTTTTAAGAATGCATATGGATTGCAACACGTACTTTAGTGCTGTGAGGCCCTTTTTGGCTGAAAATGATGCATCTGCGTGGTAAACCGGGATCCAAACACAGCCCAACAATGTGCACAGTTGACCACAGTTATCCACGGACACATATTCACACTTTTCTTGCCATCTTTTTCTCCCTGCTCCTCTCTTTCTCTCCCACTCGTCTTTCAGGCGAACGCCTGTCTGTGATCCGCCGCGGTCTTGGAGGGCAGATTGCAATTTACTCTCTCCCTGTGGGTGAGGTGTGTGTGTTCAGGTTGTAAATATGCCTCCTCTCTCTTTTTTTTCTCTCCTCCGTCAGTAGTTTCCCTGTTGCCCATATGGCCAGTAATGAGACTGAGTCTGATCAGGTCGCCTCTGTGTTCCTGGAAAGATCTCACTTGAGCCACTGGCCCGTAATGGAATCTGCATCTAATGCATACATAAATCACACCTCTTTCAGGACATTTTCATATGCATAATGTCTTTCAGCCCCCCTTCCCATTCCTCTTTCTCTCTCCCTCCCTCTCTTTTTTCCATCCGGTGAGCTTTGTATGGAGGGATGGGGAGAGAGGTGGCAATGGAGAGAAAAGGCAAGACAGAAAAAAGAGAAAGGTGATGAGTCCCTCTTTATTGTGCCTTTTTTTTTTTAAAGAAAGAAAGAGAGAGATCCATCTGTAATTCTGTCCTGTCTATTGTGCTGACAAGACGGGGCTGAGTGGTGAGATGATGCTAAGATTGGGGAGGATCTTCTTTAGGTGGCTGCTCGACATCTGTTCTCACTGTCTGTATCCTGTGTGAATGTATGTGTGTGAAAGAGTAGCACAGAGAAAGAAAGAAAGAAGCTAAAAGGAAAAAGAGAATAAATAATAATAGCTAAAAAAAAAAAAAGCCTGGTGAATTTGTCAATTCTGCACATCGGGGGTTGGACTTTGGGTTGATTTAAGAAGGACAGTTACTGTGGCCTTTCTCTTTCTGTCTTTCTCTTTCTACCTCTCTCTCTCGCCCCCCACACCCCACCCTCGGAGGCTTTGTTATGTTAATGCAGACGGATGTGGCGGATTCACAGTGATTTTTCATCTGCCGGTGACGAGAGATAAAAGGCGAGTGACGAGTTGTCGCGATCGTCCTCACTGTTCGCCTCTCAGTCACTAACAAGCTTCTGCATTGTACCTCCGCCATTTTCCACGTGCTCCATTTGCATCTGCAAGCCTCCACTTCATCCTGCCTCCTAAAAGTTTATGCCTCCTCGTTAGGGCCACGTAGGTGTGAGATTAAAATGTTGGGCACACTTTCATTTTCGTAAGCGTACTGACTGCGCGCAAGTGTGTTGCATTTGTATGTGTGCGTCTACATGTCTAGGGCACGTGTGCATTTTCGCATGCTGTAAAGCTGATATTACCATACAGCATCTATGCTAGTCAATGTTATTTATTTATTTGAGTGCCTCCTTAGTATGTGGCACTTTTCTTCCCCCCCGTAGGTGCTCTGCATCTCTTTAGATGATACAAGCTGCCATATCAGCACAGGCTAACCCATTCTTAATCACATTTGCATTTTTATTTTGAGATATTCCTCAAACGTTTGCATTATTGAGGATTTATGATGAGCTCTTCGCCTGATCCTCCATCAACTTCACTCATAAAGAAGGTTCTCCATAACTCATAGGCAAGTGGAATATGCTGCCCCCCCTGAAGTAATTAGATAGCAGAATTCTGATATGGAAAGTTTGAATAAATCACTTTGTTTATGAGTGCTGAGGCCCTGAGAACAGGGGAGTCAAAAAGGGAGGCCTGTTCACACCAAAGAGGAGGAGAAATTCCCGGTGTGCAGTTTAGCCGCAGTGCTGCGGAAGTGCACCATTTGATTTTGAACCGTAGACATGAAACTCTAATTGTGGTGTAACACCACTCATGTCATTGTTTCTATCTCTTTTGATAACATTGTACCAGGGAGCGCTGCAATGATCCTGCAAGGTGGGGGGGCGGGCATGACACGAGCTATCAGAAGTCTGAACCACCAAGCGAATGTGAGCAAACCCGAGATGTCTCTCAGGAAGAGTGTGTGTGTTTGTGTGCACAACTTACGGCGAGTACAGTAGGTTCGGGTTGAACCAGGAAGTTTGTGTGCAAAACCTGCATGTTGGGAGGTTCTTAAGCGGCTGCTATGACATGCCAGGCAAGAATAATGTGAGAGATGAGGATAGCTGAAGGTGTTAGCGAGCTAGTTTTAGTGTCTTTGCCAGCTGGGCGTCGCGCCTGTGTCATCTGTAGGATAACATTTAGAGGTGTGACATTCGCAAATTCCTGTTTACAGGAACCACTTTTCTCCCCGTGCTGGTTCATACCTTTCTTTCATCCGATTGTCAGACATGCAACTTGAAACCTGCCACTGTCGTCAGCCGTGGCCAGTCAGAGCCAGTAAGGTATTGAAAGGGGCGCTGAATGCCAAATGACTGGAAACTAACCGAAACAGAAATTGTACACCTACGGAAAGGTTTTAACGATAGTTTAAGGAGCTAAAGGAGTGGGCTATATGACAAGAGAGTGGGTGTTCAAGAAATTCAGAGAAACCTCTCGCTGATGACTGAATGAGAGACCCGAGTTTTCCCATCACGAGCAGCATTAGCATAATAGCGTGCAGCCGATAATAGTAAACAAGTAGTACATGCTAACAAATTAGCCATCTAGCAAGGTAGTCCAAGTAGTAGTAGCCTTCTTTCAGGAAATACAAGCACATGTGCTTTTACTTGCCAGCTTCTCTCTGGTTCTGAAGGAACCAGAAAAAAACATGGAGGGAGTCTTTTAAAATAACAATATCGTGTTGCGTTATGGGAGAGGTTCTTTTCCTACCCCTAATCCATATCAAACTACAAAGTGGATCGATGACAACAAGTCTATCGGCAAACAATGGTTCGAGAAACTCTTCTGCACACTTAATCTGTGAAGTCCGGAAAACCGCGGTGGGATCGGGTCGCGGCATTTGCTGGCACAGAGCAGTTGCTCTCTCTCTCACACGCCACAGTTAATGGGAGATAGCTGGCGTCGGCTGCGTGGTAACGCCTGGAAATAATCCACCTGCGTTGAGCATGCAGGTCACATGACGGCCAATCACTCGCTGCAAATTACCCGTGCTACTCTTACAACGGCGCAATCAGAAACCGCACAGATTTTGTGCCGTGGCGTGCCGGCGGGTTAAAGATCATTTAATGTCCGATCCAGCCGCGAGGATAATTGCGTCCTCACATGCACCTCCGCCGTGTAATGTCCACGAACACGTGAAAGCGGTTTTGAGTTGTTTTTGTGCAGGCAGGAGTGTTGCGTTTACGATTTTGACATCTGCTAAAGTTCATACTTTGGTACAATAACCTTAAACAGGTGCATACCAGTGTCTCCTTCTTTGTCTGTCTTTTTCCCCTGCAAGAAATTTAAATGATGTTCTCTCCAATTCCAAATGAGTGTTTTTGGCAAATCTATGGGAAATGAATCAAGTCGAGTTTTATTAAAAAGGATTTGAATATTCAGATGAACGCTTGACTGATCTTTTGTTTAAGCCCTCTTCTTGTCGCCAGTTATTAGCTCAAGAGGGCGAAAAGTTTCCCATATTTTGGCGAATTTCACATTGGATTTACACTGGAGGGGATTTTATTAAACCATTATTTACATTGACTCATTTCCATTTTAGTTCCCTACAGAAAGTTCAAGCTTGACATTTTTGAACAAACTGTGTTTTTTCTTATTAGTTTTTATTATAGATTTGCAATGATGCTTCGGTAAAAATAGGATTTCCAGTGACTGTTTACCGAGATGTAATTGGCTATCTGGAGTAGAGAGGTATTTGGTGTTGGGCTGAACTTTGGGATGAGACAGAAATTACTGCCTCAATGCCTCTGCCTAATTGCAGGTAGTTATTCTACAAATAGAAATCTCTGCCTCGTGATAATTACTGCCACACACTCTCCAAGTGATGCAATATGAATGTGTGAATCCATTGTATGTGGGGATCAAAATAATGACATGTCGACCCATGAGAGGAAAGGATTAAAAATGAGATGGATTGTTTTTTTGCATGAAAAGCAGTTCAGTGATGTTGAACAAGTGGAATTCGGTGCAGTGATTCAAAAAAAGGACAACTTGCCCTCTGTGTGAGGCGCGTTAAACAAACCAAGTAATAGTGGCAGACTTCCCATTAATTAAGCTTGAAGGATTCAGTTTCAATCCTCCATTTGTTGATGGGGAATTGCATACTTCACAGCCTCTGCCCCTTTGATGGTAGTTTTGGGACCAACAAATTGATTGATGGATAGCTATTTGCATGTATCTTAAAATGCATCTTTTTTTCGCCACATTTTCATTGAAAATAATGGAATGGCAGTAAGTGCGTGTAGGTGGGGCTGGCAGTGTGCAGGGTAGGGCGGTGTTGGTGGTGGTGGTGGTGGGGGGGGCCTTGTTAAGCAGAATTCATTTTCCACCAGATCATAATGCAATCATAGTGGGTCCGCTTTATTGTGCCAGTCAGCACATGTGCACACACACAGACACACACGCAGAAAATGTTTCTTACTCCGTTTAGGATTTGATTTTATTATTCCATCTCACTGTGTCCTATTCAAGCATGCACAACAGCCCGACATTCCTATTTATTTATTCTCAGACTGTTATAATCAACCATATCAAGCATGTGCAACGCGGTTACACACTTCCTTCGCGTCGCATGCGACTCACATTCGTTTAAAGTAAAGTATCACTTTTGTTGCCCCGCACAAAAAGCGGGGCTCGATTACACGTTGGCCTGGTGTAAGAAAATTGAAACCCTCTGTAATCCCACCTAAAAGGAAATTACTCTGATTTCCATGTTCATGGCAATTCCATTATTGATGAGGCAAAGTGAATTGGCAGAGGTGGTGTCCAAAGACCTACATTAAGTGCAATATTTAAATTGTACCCCCTCTCTCAGTATGAGCTGTGACCTTCGGGTGCCATGAAAGCCCAGCCTTATAACCGAGGCAGTTAGTTTGCCTAAGGCATATGAGATATAAGCATATGTATATTGATATATTGAGGTAGTTCGTCCCTCGGCAATGCAACGATGCAGCATATATATTTATATCTCGTGTCCGGTGGACGCAGTGCCTGTGTCCGCTGATGAGAATGGGTATCTAGCTCCACAGCATGTGGGTGAATTTACTCGAGGTAGCGTATGCAGGGGTTTCAATCTCCCCTGCAAACCATTTGAATATAGGCCGCTGATTTATTACCTTATTTGGTCTGTCTTCTGTATGCAAATGCATTAGTGGGGGGTGGCGGGCAGTAGGGTTGAGGGTGGCGGCGGCAGTGGTTCTGTCGTTGGTGGTGAGGGGGGGGCACACTTTGGTTGTATGCATAATGAGATTCCCAGGGTCATCCCTCTGGTGTGTCAGGGACCCGTTCTGAAGCAAGCCTCCAGGGGATGTAGAAGAAGATGGGTGGGGGTGGAGGGCGTCGGGGCGGGGTAGGAGAGCTAAGGGGAAGGTTGCAGGGGAATGGGCTGCACTAGGCATAGTCCTCAGGTGCCCCCCGCACCGCCACCTCCACCAACTCCAACCTTCGCGGCCCCTCCTAAACTCCTGGCAGTTCATCAGCCTATCTGCTGCCAGCTCCAGCTACCCCTGCCACCCAGCCTAGCTTGCACTAAGTGTCTTCTGTGACTCTTGGCTCAGTGGAAGTGCATTAGCCCCCATGACAATATATCCCCCTCCCCCGCCAATTATGGATCTGATCTGTGTGTTTAATAATTGCCCTCTTCAGACGCATTCAATTGTGTCCAAATGGGAGTGGAATTGATTTTTTTTTTTTTTTTGGTAGGATATTAGCCGATTACTTTGAGTGCTCCCCTAATTTGAATCGATTTGAATAATGGTTATTCATGTGATCTTTGCCTTTGCTACTGTGCCACGCAACGACACGCCCTCAAGGTGCAGCGCTGCCACTGTGATAAGTGCACTGTACGCCCAAGTGCTGGCATGCGCACACACAGTTTGATATTACACGTTGTTTCATAACTCGAGAAATGTAAAACGATTAATACGTTACAAGTTAGGGGATACGAGGGAAATTGCGGGGCGCGGATTAATGCGTAATCTGAAGAGTCATCTCCTCAGCCGATCACAATCGGGCTTAAATTGAATCAGAATCAGAACGGCGCCTTTGAGTGTGGCAGTTTAAACTCTAAATAAATATATGGTTTTCATTTGCCTGCTTGCACGCGCAATCGCATAAACCTGCTACATCGGAATGAAAATTTATGAAAGAGATGCTCGGCCTTGACTCACTTTTGTCGAGCATATATGCAAAAAAACGCAGACCTGGCTGCTCTCATCCGTAACCGCGTAAATGCTACCCCGGCCATCCCATGTGTCTCTCAAAGAGACCTGGGGGACACAGACAGTGATTTACCCTCCCCTCCCCAATAGATAGACAATAGGTCTGTCTGACACTTAAAATATTAAAGAGTGGAATATGCACCGCTACGTTGATCTTCACTATCAATATTTAACATCCTCTTATGCATGTATGCTGAGTTGTCCAATTTCATTAAGGCCATTTGTCATCTTGGAGGGCACTGGTCTTGGGCCCTGAGGAGTACAGGGACAAACTGAGGGGGGGATTGTGTCACCAGCACCCATATCAGGGAGTGTGGGGGGGACTAATCTGCAGTCCTTACGGTATACACACAACAAACACACAAGTAAAATCTCCAGCAACACTGTTTCAAGTGAGTGTTGAGCAGCTGAAACATCACCTGCAGTGTTGAATATGGACTGAACAAGTAAAAAAATTATAAATCTATTTGGGCCGTAGATTAACATGTCTGTGCAGCTGCTCTCGATGGAAGTGCACGAGCACGTGTTGTATTTCTCTAATTTGTCAGCTCTCTGAACAACTCAACACGGGGCTTTCATTTATGCTCTGAATGTCATTATGTGCGTACATGTTGCTTTTTTTTGTCATTATAGAGAAAATGCATGAGTTCCTAAGAGAAAGGTGCAAGGAAGTATATAACCACAAATTGTGCATTCATCAGTTTGCTTCTGTTCTGTGGGCGTCGTTCTGAGCACGTTGACTAAGACAACGTGGTATACACGGAGCTCTATTTGCTACCCGTACATTTGGCTCGTGTTTATCACATTTCCTCTAACAATACATCTCGATTCCTAAAGGCACAGAATCTCAAATGTGACATTTTAACAACCCTTATTCCTTTCACGCTGCACCATTTCCTTTTTGCACTTTAGTGTCATTTTCATTCCAAACCTGAATTACCAATTTGTCTTTGTGGCACGGGCAATTTACATGCATCCGTTTCAGTTTTTTTTTTTATATGCAAAATGCACTAAAGTGTAGCATTTTTCCCATCACAAGGATATTTTCCCGGGTCTAATTTCATGGTTTTGATGGTGAGTGAGTCTGTCTCGGAGGAACTGTACCTCTTGTTCTCATAGCTCCTGGGTGACGTCTTGATGACAAGTGTCTTTAATATGCATGGAGAATGGCAGGTCCCACATTTTGTCCCCACAGTTTTGCATGTTGAGGGGAAATTGCCCAGCGTTGGGGCTGTGGTTACTGTAGAAGACGAATGTCAGTAACCATTCAGAAAGAGACCCTGGCTTTTTATGATTATTGCCTCTGTGTACCACCATTAAAAACGGAGTGGAGGGAATTGTCCGTGCAGCGTTCTTGGCTCTCTGTGCGGTGGCTAGGTTCCAGCAGAAAGGGTTGCACAGACATTTCCCTCTTACGAAGGAGGTACAGTGATCCCGTGCCAAACCCAGAGGCCTCGTGTCCTACAATGGCACAGCCAGCCTTAAATGGAATCTGAGGGCTCGTTTGCTTGCTTGCGGGAACACGTAACCGTGTTTGTCAGGTTTGTGCAGGCGACAATGGCCCGAAACTCTGCAAAACGTACAGATTTTCGGCAGAACGTCAACATCCGAGCGTATGAAAGAAATGTCTACCAGTATTAGTTGCATGTATCTTGCAGCTGAGATCACGAGCGCCGGTGTAGGTGCAGGTGTTTTGGCTCTGTGGAAAGAGGTGCACTGCAGTTTCAAACCACAGTGGGCTGAATCCAGCACACAGCCTTTTCACCGTCTGCGCTAAACTGGCAGTGCCAAACAGAATGACGATCAAATGTAATCAAAGTAAATGTAAACATGTTTGTACAGCGTGCATGTTTCTGTTATATCTGACAGACTTTTGAAGCTTCTTTTTTTTAATTGACTATTAAAGGTTTGTCTACAAATGCCAGTCTTTGATGCTGAAATTCAATATTCGTCATGTGTTACTGGCATATTTGATTTCATGTAGCTGACATGGATTCCAGTTTGGCTCCTCTATTTTTTTCTTGGCAAATCGGAGACGTTGTCCTTCTACATTATTAACTTTAGTTAATAAGTTGCTCCACCATTAGTATAACCTCTGTTACTGCTGGGACTCTTTAACTACTGTCAGACCTCTTGATTACTACAAATACCCGAGAGGTAACGCTTCAAATAAGAGGTTTTTTTTCTGGTAAATAGATCATTTTGCTAGCGTTTCAGTTCTTGTCATTATTTCATCATTGTGGTTTGTTCCAACTGACTGTATAAGTGCTAAAACAGAAAAAGAAACAAAACCACAACCTTTTCTGTCGATGCTAAACGGCACATCCACCACATGAGAAGTCATCTTTATCTCATTTGACCTTTAAGTCGCCAAAAATAATTGTGGAAAACATGTATTTGCACCAGAATATGGAATCTTAGAGATATGAAGGCTTTTTTGTAAATAATTAAAAAAAAAAAGCATGCTCGCGATTAGTGCGGCTGCACAAAAACAGGTGTAAACATGCTCGGAGCGATCTCGCTGTGGCTGCATAACGGCTTTCTTTTTAAACAAAGACCAAGTTTGATCTGTCACGGGCAACTTTTAAAAATGACAATCAAAGGAGAGGAAAGAGATTGTTTTTAACGATTTCTGACGCTGAAAAATTGAACTTAATTATTCAACGTACAACAGATGCCCTACTCGCATTGTGTGTTTGCGCGAGTTTGGCGAATACGTTGTAAAAACACACTTCCTCATAAAAATCATTTAGTCTCATATTTAGTGCCAAAACCCTGATCAGCTCTGACAAAGCGAACACGGTCTTGTAATAATTTCTCAAGTTTTCCCTGCACGGGGTTCGCTCTCTTCTTTGAAACACTGCAGAATAAGACGCATCACTCAGGCATTATATAGAACATGACAGGTGATACCCAATTATTGAAAACTTGAAAACTGTAAAGGCATCTCGGGCCACTCAGATGTTTTATTTAAGAATGAATGCTAAATAAAGTCACTTGTTTGGATTGTTTTGCGTTCACTGTTTGATTGCCTCCACTAATGAGTTTATGAAGCTTATCTGTTTTTCCCCTTTCCTCAGTTTTTTTGATTCCACCATCTCTCATCTCTCACCTAAATGATACTCTCCGCAGCCATTCCAAACACACATGCACAAATGAGCACAGCGACACGTCGCACACACCTATTCACTTGCACACTAACCTTTTTTTCCCCTCATGCACACAAACACACACACACACACGTCACGGTATATTCATGACTTCAAAAGACCTTTCACCCATATACATTAATTTCCTGCAACCTTAGTCGTAACTGCTCACCTACCGCTAACCTTTATCATAACCTCTTTTTTTTGTCCTCCACTGGAAAGAGACATTCCCATAATGCGACTGTGTAAACTGATTCGAGTCCCCACAACATGAGTGATACCCAGACTACACACAAACGCGCACGCACACCTCTGGTGGCCATATCCGCCACACTTCTTACTGGCGCTAATCAATCTTACAATACATTCATCATCAGCACCCCACCGCAGGCTCCGTCCTGCTGAGTGAAATCTCATTTAGGCCTCTTTGGATGTTTCACTGCGGAAATACGCAATTACATCACGGACATGGAGGGACCGGGCTTGGCGGGGAGCAGCCACTGACAATTAGACACCAAACAGACCAGGTATGAACTGTGTCGCTGCACACCAATGAAGAAGAGCACAGTATTTAAAAACTCTATCTAGCTGTAGAACCGTAGATTGTGGATAGTTTAACATTTAAACCGTCCCCCTTTTTAGTTACATTTACCTTTACCTGGCCCCATTTTTCCTTCAGATCTGCCCTAAATCTTCATGGCATTAGAATCAACAAGGTGCTTAAAACATTCCTCAGAGATTTTGGTCCATCTCCAGCTCCATCACATCCCAAAGGTGCTTCACTGGATTAAAATCTGGTAAATATCGAGGCCATTTGAGTGCAGTGAACTCAAAAAAATTTGATTTGTGATCACTGATTTGACTGATACACTGATGATCTGGGGTCATCAAAGGATGAACATGGTAGGCTGTGGAGTTTAAATAATGCTCATTTAGTACTAATGAGCCTAAACTGTACCAAGAAAATACCCCCACACTATTACCAGCACCCTGAACTGCTGATTAAAATTAGGATGGATCCATGCGTTCACAGAAATTGAGACTGATCAGCCAGGGACTGCTTTGTGTTGTATATTCAGAGATGCTCTTCTGCACACCATGTATGTAATGAGTGGTTCTTTGAGTTCCTGTCGCCTTCCTATCAGCTTGCAGCAGTCAGGCCATTCACCTTTGACCTCTGGCACCAACAAGGCATTTTCACTGGGTTTTCTCCTCTTTTTCTGAATATTCTCTGCAAAAACTAACATATCAGCTGTTTTGAAATGCTCAGACCAGCCTGTCTGGCTCCAGCTACTGTGGCACATTCAAAGCCACTTAAATCACCTTTCTTCTCATTCTGCTGCTCGACAAGTTCAGCATCTTGTCTTGACCGTGTCTACATGCCTAAACGCACTGAGTTTCTACCACATAATCAGCTGATTGGATATTTGGATTAATAAATTGTTGATGAGGTGAGTGTATGATGCTGTTAATGATTAATTTGTGTGTAAAATTGCAAAGAAATAATACAAATGTCCATTGTTTGCCTCTGATATATGTTGTCAAGCATGAAATAGCATACAGCCAAAGCACCTCAACATGATATGCAAACGGACTGCGTGAGTAATTGTACTTAGTTACATTCTACACCAGGTTATTCATTAAAAATGGCTTAAGTTGACTTGAGAATTAGACCGCAAAGCAGCTAAAACTGGAGTCCATTTTCATTTCTGTAAGATTTACACCACAAATGAGACTTAGTTATGGATTCATGGAGCAGCAATGAGATTTTAGAGTATTGGTTTGGCAAATCCTTAAATTAGCCCTGTTTTGTTTTGCACGGTGAGTTTACAGAAAAGGAAAAGGACACGTGGAACCGTTATAAGCACTGACTACAGATCTGCGGCAACTCTCAGCTATTTTAAATCAGTAGTTGTTTTCTTTGTTTTAGAATGAAATCAAATCATTTGTTTACTCTTTTCCTTTTTTAAAAATTCCTGCTTAAACGCTTTTACTCTGTCAGGTATGATATCTGCTGCTCATTTTACTTTAACACCTCGACTTTCTTGTCAATTACAAGCATTATTTCACTAAAATTTTATTTCATTAAAATAAGTGTGAAATACAGCTTACCTTTACATATCACATTAGTGTCACTAACCAACCTTACATGGCTTGTTTGTTCCACCAGATTTCCCTTTGCTGCTTTGAGACTGTGATGTGTTGAATGCATCGGTGGCAGCAGAGGGAATTAAAGGTAACTTACTGTAACGTGTACTCTTTGAGTGTACTCTCTTGTAAGCACTCTATTGCTCTGATCTCCCTTGGACACGTGATATTGTGCATCGGTTTTTTAAAAACACGTTTTAAAGAAGGAACGATCTCAGACGAATAAAGCATTAAAGGTGGCGCTCGAGATGACAGTCGGCACAGCTGGGAGGCAGTGAAACGAAACACAAAGGCTCATCCATTAATTATCACTCTTTCACTCACTAATTTCAAGAAAATATAATTGGTATCTTCACAATGGTTGTGACACAACTGGACTGTGACTGGAATGTGACAGTGAATAACAAAATCAGAAAACTGCTCTCCTTCAGATATGTGTGTGTGAGTGTGTGTGTGTGTGTGAGTGTGTGTGTGTGTGTGTGAGTGTCTGTTCACACAGCCAGCTCTAACTTATGATTGTGAATGAACATGCATGAGTACAGTGCAGGTGTGTGCACGTGTACGTGCCCGTCTGCGTGCAGGGTTCACAGGCCCAGGCTTTGACATTCACGCTACACCACCTACGCACTGGGGTCCCATCTCGAGGTCATTTACATATCTTTGAAAGACAGATTGAAAAGAAAGAGAAAGGAGAGGGGCGAAGGGGAGGGTGGGAAGAAGGGAGATAGATGGAGAGGAAGAGAGAGCGATGGAGAGAGTGTGAAAGGGGAGGAAAAAGAGAGGAAGACCAAGCCCGAAGATTACAATTCCCCCCATCTAGAAAATGAGGGGAAAAAGGCAGGGTGTGTATGGGGCCTACTGGGAGGATCCTTATTCATATTTGTGTGTGAATTGTTTATCACGGTGACAGAAGCGTGCCAGGGCTGAGATAAAGGCAGCGCTCCATCACGGGGCTGTGACAGCGGGAGGACACGCCGCGCACTCACCGCAGCAGCCCCAGAAATATTATTAATAGATGCTGACTTGATTTGCCACGATTGCAGCGTCTTGGCACCGCTTGATTGTGGCCTGTGAAGTTCCGTCCAAAGGGGAAGCTATTTTTCATGAAGTGACAGAAGTCTTCGCGATTTCTATCCCCTCCCCATCTCTCCCTCCTTCCTTTCCCTACCCCCTCTTTTCCTCCTCTCCTGCCTTCTTCCCTTCAGTTGAGCAGTTGCATCTCTTTCCAAGGAGCTGATATGCAAGGCTGCTTATTATGAGAGCAGTGTCAGATTTAGAGAGAAAAAGCCAGACAGGGACCGGGAGAAATAGTGGCTCCTTTGATGGGATGGCCTGTGAGATGGCCTGCAGATGATATCCGGTGTGAGCGCGAGCGTGCCGCGCACGTGTGCGTGCGAGCGTGCCGCGCGAGTCTTCAGTAGTTTCGAGCAATATCACAGCTTTTAGGAATATTGGAAAATTTGTTATCACATGTGCACATACATAAATTCATAAGTTCACACAAAGCTGGTAAACACAGGTTTCCTTTAAATACACACACACACACGTGCGAACGTCAACGGCGGCGATGATGCACGCATTAGCCGCCCCTTGCTCGCAGCACGGCTTGGGTGAAGAGCAGAGCAATTTACAGTACAGAGCGGGAGGCTCGAAATCCTTTCCATACTGACAACATGTGAACCCCCCCGCTCCCCGAACACGTCCACCCTCGTTCGACACAATATCTCGCTCACATTGCGGGAGGCTTGCTTTCACTTTTTTCCCCCCTCTCCATTTAAACTGCTCTCTGGGTGTGTGCTCGTGCAGCCATGAGAGGGCATTGCAGTCCCAGATGTGTGAAGAAACTGTGAGCAAACTTGGTTTTTGCCTGTCAAAGTTCAGCTCATGCACACGTTGCCTTTGACAAATGGGTTTGCGACTCTGATTTGAATTTCAATCCCGGGCCACCAACAAGTTTCACAGGCGTCCTCCCCCTCCTAAAGTGCCAAGTGGCACAAAAAGATCAGTGACGATATTTGACAATGAAATAGAGACAGAAACCTTTGTATTGAACAGTGTCATCTCAAAACCGCAGACGAGCCTCAAGTGAGGGGAGTTGAAAGAGTACAGTGAGATCACGACATCTGTAGACCGCCGTCATAACGGTAGGGCCGCCTCACCCCTCCTGACCTTGTTTGCTTAGAGACTTATCAAAACGACCATGAGATCAGAACACGGCGGAGTTTCTCAGGTCTGTCTTTGTCGCCGCACATACACACACACACCTGCGCCTGGCAACCGCAGGCTCTGTCCTCATTGGCGTGGAGACGGGAAGGAGCCTGCGGTCACACACACACATACACACTTGTACACACACAAATATACATTGCAGCGGAGTGCTGCGCTGGTGGGGCCCTAACCTCATACAGGATGTGCGCTTGTCTCCGTACAGCCCTTATCTCTGCGCGCTGCACTGCTACTGCAGCCCAGAGGCCACAGTGTGGGTGTGACACCTGCCAGGGAGAGAGAGGGAGGAAGAGGGGGGGTGGGGGGGGTGCAGAAAGAGAGAGAGGGAGCAGGAGAGCTGACAGAAGAAACAGAGACAACAAGATAACTTTTCAGAGGATAGGCTCGTAATTTGACTATCAAGTCTCTTTTAGCCTTTCTTGCACCGTAATGAACGAAGCTGGGAAAAACGAAAAAACAAAAGCTGCGAGGCCGGGGTTGGCACCCACGTTTGAACATTTTATCCAAGAAACAATCCCTCCTCGCTACAGTCCACACATGCGCGCGCACATTTCTTTGAAAACTGCGGGAAATCTCTTCAGTCTCCTGACAAATAGTCGATGTTCGGTATCGTCTGACAAATTAATTCCAATAATATTCAAATGCAGCGGCGTTGGCAGCAGCGGGTCATCTTTATTCAGCATTATACTTTCCACGCCCAACGTTGTTTATTCAATCTGCACCCATGCCGACCAGCCGCCGTCTACTTTGGAGTGTTCTGTTTTTCAAGCAATCTGTTTCTGATATTGCTCTATTTTCCTCAGACGGAGTGATATTTTCACACTGCACCACCCTTAATGGAATCACGGCGCTGCCACCCCTCCCCAACCAAGTCCCCCTCGATTTGAAGGAAAAAAACCCTCATTCAATTAAATCAAAACCTGGAATACTGTAGCTTTTAATTGAAAGGGAATTATCCTCTATATGATTTCAGAAACGATCTCTGGGGAGGTAGCGCTTGCTTTTCAGCAACTCACCAATTAGACACTTGTCTCTTAAATGGAAACTACCTCCAAAGGAAATGCCCTGCATTAGGGCTTAATGATTTGGGCACTTACCAATTACGGTAGCAATGAATTTCTTTTCTCGTTAAAACAAGACATCATTTTATGGATTCATAAAAAGCTGCGCTTGTGCATACTGCCGAGGAGCATTTCAGGGTGAGGGGAAGCAGCGCACAGTCGCATCGTGTTCCTTAGAATACCATTTATTTAGTTACGTAATCGTTCCAGCGAGAGGAATATATTAAGAAAACGAAGGAGCAGATTTTAACAGGTTAAATGATCTGAAAGAAGAAAATGTGTCCAACATTTAAACTGTTCTCGGATTGTCAGTTTGACCACCGAGTTTTTTCTCTGCAAGCCTTTGAATGCTCCGATCAAAACAACAGTCCAGCACAGCCATGACACTGACAAAAGAGGGCAGCAGGCTGCTGCTGAATGACCACTGAGGAAAAAACAAAAAAAAAGGAAAAAGAAGGGAAAAAGGAGAGAGCGAGATTTGGCCAGAGAGAATCTGGGTCTGGTTTTGCTCACTGAAGAGGGTCTGCCTGGCTGCTCGCCTGCCTCCCTGGCTGTCTGTCTGTGTGAGTGATGTGAGATTGGTTTATTTTGGTTCATCATCTCGCTCATCAATCTTTTACATGGGACTGGGTCAGCAAAGATGACAAAAGTGAATCGCTTATGTGGTCTAAAGTTTCTGGCAGCGACTCGGTGTGAGTAAACACAAAAGACTTGCTCTTCCCTTTCTTCTTCACCCCCCCTCACACACACATCCACCCACAAGCACCACCATCCACCCCTCCTCCCCTGTCACCCGCTCCCAGTTTCTGTCTCTTGCTCTCATTCCCCATCACACGCCCTCCGCTCACCCCGTTTCCAGAGATATATGAAGGCAATGTGTGGATCTGGTTGGCTTTGTGAACTAGGAGCCAGACCACATCTGAGACGCTGTGCTGAGGGAGCAGATTGCATGGTGACGTCTTTCTCCTCTCTCTCTCTCTGTTCCTTCTCTTCTTGCACTTCTTCTTTTTCTCCTCAGAAGGTGTTGCGAGTGGCCACTGATTGATAGGTTTCTCAGTTTTTCCATGCATCTAACTGAACTAAAGAAAAAACAAAAAAAAACTGTGCCGCTCTTCCAAAAGTCCACTCCGGAGTAATTCTCAATCATGTAATCAGCTGAGTGACTACTGTACTGCAGCCTGCGTGGGTGGGGCGGGACGTGTGACGATGGCCCACCGACAGCTCTAATCAGGAGCGAAATGCAGAAAAGATGCAAGAGAAAAAAAGGGGTGAGAGAAAGCAAATGAAAAGATGAGCATGGAAAAAGTGGAGTCTCCACTTGACCTTTTGAATTCAAACACATGTCAGATGTTGTAAAGACTTCTCAAAAACACAGGGGCAGAGGGAATGCTGGGACACATTGGCGAGGAGCGTCATTAGGGAAGCCTGACAAATCTCAGTGGGCCACATGAAATTACTCACAGCTTCCATAGGTTTATCATGGAAAACTTAAATAGGATGGGAAAGGTAAGATTAACTTTCCGTGACCTTTTTCTGCCGAGCGACTGTTTAATGACACATCAGGCTGTCGTGTAAATTTTATGAAGGCGAGATTTTACATTTGTTCGTCATAATAAGCTGCACGCCCATATAAAGTTTTTTAAAATCACGGCTACTGATTGCTTTATTTCTTAAGCTGATTAACTTAAAAGACAAAAGCTTTCCAAATTTAAATATTTTGATTGCATGCTATATGTACTATTTAATTAAGCCTTAAATTAAAGGGCTGATTAAGTCAACTCAGATATTTTCAGTTAATGTGACTTTGTTTTCACAATTTCTCCTTTAATTATTTTATTTGCGTAAAAGCACTGTAGCTCCATTACTTTAGGCAGCTATGAGTAATGTATACCTTCTTAAATTAAATGTGGCAATTACTTATATCTAAACGCAATCATAAATCATTAGTGCTGCCTTACATAAAACTTCTGTTGACTGATTACCCGCTTCTGAGCATCAGTAAGAGATCTTGAAGTTAAATTCCAAAATCTTCCTGTTTTTTTCATTTGTTACAATGAGCAAAGTAGCACTCTGCACACTGTGTGCTACTAGATCTGCAGTCAATATCCCAGTTATGCACCTCACTCTGCTACAGCTTTGATATTCTAACACGACGGCACATAAAGACAACCTCAGCTGCTGAACCGTGATCGTAATGGAACAACTCAGCATGACCGAGCAGGCAGAATATTTAATGTCCATAACTTGCAAACTTACAAACTTCCACTCTGGACACTGCAGTATTAATGGATTAGTGCGAGTTATAATACGAACACAAAATAGAAAAGAATAAGAACTGAAACTACAAACGAAGAATCTGTTTCATCAACTCAAAAAAGGGAGAAAATGTCACAGAAACTCAACAGATTGAAGCAGAACCACTGAAAAAAACATTTACAGTGCGCAACAGCAACAATTAGTTCGAGCACGTGTGTTTTCTGTTGATTTCTCTGTACATAACTGTCGGTCCAAAATCTCCCATATCTGTCCAGTTTGGTTGAGGTGAGGCAGCTGGAAAGGCCACAGCTTATGAAGTACTTCTTGGTAATACTCATCAACCCATCCTGTGCTCCTCCCCCCCTCTTCATTCAGGTAGGCAGGTGCACCCAAACCATGCTACCCTACAACATCTAAGAAGCACCAGATTATCCCTAACAAAGCACATGAGCTGGACAGGCAACCACCACTGACAAGGGCTCTTTTGGCTCAACTCACTTTGCTGTTTCATTTTTTAATAAAGTATATTTATGCTATCATGCTATCATCTGTGTGCACAGTTGGACTTGGAGTCACACATGCTGTGTGTTGCACCGTCAGAGAGACATGACTCCATTCTCCTTATCATCAGCAACCGACGCTCTCACGTCTCACACACTGTTTTTCTTTTTTCCTTCTGCGCTTACTGATGACATCACAAGTCTGAACTCTAACCTCCTGGAAGTAGTGAACTAAAATAACACTGAAAATGTGTCCAAAACAAAATACAGTTAAATCAGTATACTCTTTAGAGATTCAGAAAATGTCAGTTTTATAACCACTCTTAGATTGCAACATGTGCACTGTAAAATAAGCTAAATGTAGATTTAGGACAGTACTGCAAGAGATATAACAGGCTACCTTTACACATGCTTCAAATGCAATAAACTCCTCTTAACTGTACTCTTATTGCAGTAACTTTAAAAATATCATTTCTCTTGTCTTTGTGTACTTTTGCAGCAGTTTTCTAGCTCCTGGTGTTTTCTAAAGTTGCAGTGCAAATGTGACCTCTCAGGGCCACCCTATAAATCAGTCAGATAGACAATTAGTTCGTGTCCATTAAATGTCACAGGTTAACACAATTTCTCTAAAGCCCAAGGTGACGGATACAAACGAGTTGAGCACAGTTAAAGATGTTCAGTTTTCCACAAAAGACAAAAAATAAAAAAAAATAAACCTTGCACAACTGAATATAAGCGCAGCATTAAGTGACCTTACACCGTTTAGTTGCAGGTTAGGAGTTAATAACATCTTTACTTCTCAGCTTTATGTGTTAGACGCTTATTTAAACGAATCCTTAGTCATCTGTAATCTTTTAAAAGTCCCGGCTGTGCAAAATATGCGAATAGTTCAACATAACAAGATACACTCTGACTGTATTTTATAGATGCAGATGGAAAGCAGCTAGTAGCTAATCTGGCACAAACCAAAGAGATCAATGCTGTTTTTTTACATGATGCATAAAAAATACATATAACAAAAGTTAAACTGACATATAAAGTCAGGAAACGTTCCTTAACAGTCTGCTTGCATTACATCCCATCCTGTGTCTTACATTAAAAACTAGAAACACCAGATAAACCTCTTTAAGGCTTAAAGGTTAAGAACAAACAACAAACAAAACTTGCGGTCAGCAGCTGGAAAGAAAAACTCTTCCTTAGCCAAACTGTGAAAACACAGCTCTGCAGGAACATGTGACTCACCATACAAACTGCTTAGCCACAAACGTGATCAGCGCCTTTCCAATACGGCCCTTTGCCGCCCTTTCTCTCACTAACCCGCACACATATAGCGCGCAGCGAACGCAGGGCAGGGTCGGCCAGCGCACATGAGAGGGACGCTTTGAAAAATAAGCCCTCATTTGGACAGAGTGGATTCAGATGGTTTGGCTGCAGCTCAAAGGCGAGCAGCTCTCTGGGTCAGCTTATTATTTCAATGGATGCAAGGCGCTGATGTTCTCAAGTGTGGTGCACTTCAATCAAGCAGCCCGGCAGCTCAGCACATGGGTCAAGGCTACAGTCTCATCTTTCGGGTCTGAACCGACTGAAAGGCTGTCCTGTAGCGGTTTGGACCGGGCACTGCTATCCCCTACCCCCCTGCGCCCCAAGTCTTCTGTATGAGACAAACTGGGCACCCCCCCCCCCCCCCCCCCCCTCAAAAGAATAAATAAAAGTGCAGTAAATTGAATTCAGCTGCAGTAAGGGAATCCCAGACCTGACCAGGAAAAAAAGGAAGAAAGAAAAATTACTGAAAGATGCCAAGTTTTGCAGGAGTGAGGAAGAGAAAAGACAGATGTTTAATTTCCGTCAGTGTGTGAGCAGTGGGGCTAAGAGGTGTGGATAAATGTGTGTGTGTGTGTTGGGGGGGTGTTTGTGTTTGCACAGAAAAATATTTTTTGACTCTTATTCTTCTGAAACAGCACAGAGTGTAATTAACATAAGCAGAGACTCTGAGCAAAAACAAACAATTAAACCCGTGAGTCACACAAAAATATGGAAGTAATCTTTGTTGTTTCGTCTTTATCTTACTTTCTGGCCGCTCTCAAGTGATTCCTTGCTCCGTGCGTTTACTTGTGTATACACACTTTTGTTTGTTCGGCCGAGGACCGATTATTACCATAAAGGATTGCCTTTCCATTTTTAAAGTTGTGGTAGTGGATTTCATAAACACCGGCTGCAATTAAATCACACTACAATTGACCGCACAGAACAGGAGACACCTAGCACACACACACGTGGAGAAATGTGCCTGTGCAGCCACACGCACACACAAACAAAAAACTAAAACTAATAAACACTTAACACAACAGAGTGAAACACAATCACAGCTGAATGAGAGCCATCATGTGCGCTTGACCGAGCCTGCGCCTCTCTGACTGGTCAAAGGCAGCCTTGCGAGAAGGTTAACCGGACTATATTTGTTGTTATTCCACTGTGGGCATCTGTTCCATTGCTTACATTAGCAGTTATCGACTGCACCAATATTTGTCATGGCCCCGGAGTTGTGTAATTCAGACTTACCAAAGCGTACCATCCACCACCATGGTCTGTTTCCCCCTCTAGCCATGCCCTGATAGGGTAATGTGGGGTGTAATGATGGCCAATTAGAAGGGATCACGAAGCAGGACGTGCAAACAGAACCCAACAGACCAGATCTGAAGGTGCGGCGCCCTGCTGTGGCTGCAGGCAACCTAGCTATCGCCTCGCTTTCCCTGGTGCTGATCCGTTATCGGCATTCCTCCTAATGAATAAGGACTTCATCTAAGGCAAACTGATTTGAAATCTGCGTCCCTGAGAAACATCACGGGGATTACGGTACGACTGCGCTGGGCAGTGTAAAATAGTCGGACCACCCAGCTTCCAGCCCCACCAAAAGCCCATTGTGCAGCCACACAGGCAGCACCTTGATTCATAACAGAGCTGATGGTCTATGTCTGAATGAGTGCAGTATGTGGCGAGAGAAGATAACCTCCAGCACTTTGTATCAGTAATTGGCCCTGATGAATTGAACAGCCTTAGAGATTTGCTTGGTGCAAATTGAATAACGGTTGTTTTCCTGCTGTAGATGTATTAGATAATGATACTGCACAATGACCTGCACACAGTGTGTTTGTACGCAGGTCATTGTGTGTCTTTCTGCTCCTCGTGTTACAATTCAAAAAACTTGGCCCTATTGTTTGGGTGACTTTGGCTTTTCTTCCTCATTGTCTGAGGTCCCGCAGACTGAAGCTAATTGCTGTTTCCTCTAAATGTGTGTTTTCTGCTGACCTTGAACGTTTGTGATCAAACTCTAGTAACACAAATACAAACAAACTTCACTAACTCTGGGGGGGGGGGGGGGGGGGGGGGGGTATTTTCACTAGTGTGTCATAGTTGATTCATGGGTTTATGACTCTTCTATCATCATGTGTGATTTCCCTCCCTGAAAACCTCAGTGAATCCTGAAATCTAATCCTGAAAAGACTTAGCAAGTATTATGCATATTAAAACTCATATAAGCGGATGAATATTTAAATATTTGAGAAAAATGTCAACCCTCTATTTTCAAGAAACTTCTGGAGGTTATTTCACGCTTTTAAATTTAAATGGTTCGGGGGGTTTAATAATTCTATAACAGATAATGAAAATGTGATATAAACCTCCACATTATTGTGCCCATGTGGTGATAGTTGCGTAGAGCTGTTAATGCCTGATTTAACAGCCTCATTTTCTTTTTAGAAAGACTATAAAGATTGTAGTGTATATATCTGTATATTAGGGATGGAAGGAAAAAACATCAATCCAGTTTAGTATCCCGATGTTTCATGTGTATACCCAATGTCTATATTTTAAATTAAATAGTAAATAATAAATAAAATAAAATAGTTTGATAATGCATTCTGGTCCTGAGATGGTTACCGAGAAAACCTGTATTAAAATGGCCAAACTGGAAAACTACCCACACTTAGCTAACACGCTTAGCTTAGCAAAGCTACCTACTTAACTCGTGGTGAGTAAATGGTTGCCCAAAAATTTACATAATAATAAAAACTTTTCTGCTGAGAAACTTTGCATGGACATCGTCAGATATACAGCAGTTATTATCATCTATGTGTTAAGTTCTCCATTTGTGTTTCTGTCATGTGATACGCTCAACGTAGGAGAGCGTTACGTGACTTAACGGTCACGAAAAATTAAAAAAAACTTCAATAGGAAATATAATTTCCTAAAACTCATGCAAATTCTAAAAAAAACACAAATACATGCACACAAAAAGTAGTGTGTCACCATGGAAACCAACAAAAGGCAAAGTTATAAAAGACTTAATTTTTTAACATCGAAGGAGGATATTTTTCTAAAGCAATTTTTTTAAGTAAACCTAACCAATCGACATATTTGTAATTAATGATATGTTCTAAAAATGTGTGTGACTCAAACTTAGCTCTCTGGTGTGGAAGGCTGACGCTTCTCACAGTCCTCCACAGTTCCTAAATGCAGACTTTCTTCTTGCCTTTTAAAGAGAACATATGAGAGCAAACTATCCGATTATCAAGCAGAGCCAGACTTTATCCTCACTATTTACCTGCAGATTAATTGAGGCCATTTGATTATATCAAACGTTTATAATATTTTGGAGTTAAATAAATATGACAAAACGAAAGTGTGGCCCCTTGCAGTTAGTCCGATAAAATCTAATAAAGCTAAGTGAATGTGCTAGTGAGCTGCACAGATCAGATGCAGGAAAAGCATTTCAATATGAGTTAAGTACACAACTTCAAATGCAACATTAGCTCTGGTGCATCTAATGGTGTTACCAAGTAATAAAGCCCACTGGCAAGCATAGTACTGTAGACAGGTATTGCTGACAGTTTTAATCTCACCTGTTGTTCACCTGAGCTTTGCCTCATCTCTGGGTCTCTTTGACTGATTGACAGGTAAGTAATTCAAAGTGTCCCCTCCCCAAACTCTACCGAAAGCCGAGCCGAAACCAAGCCACTGTAGGGCAGTAGAGGAAGCTACAGGGGAGCAGTGTGTCATGAGCTATGAGAAGAATCAAAAGTGCACATTTTTTTGAAGACCAGGAACAAAAGCAGGCCTGCATCTAAGGCTACATCCACACATACACAAGTATTTTTTTAAATCCCGTCCACACGTGCAGTTTTGAAAAAATATCTCCGTCCACATGTGAATGCCAAATCCTAACAATGCAGAAATGTTGGCCAATCCAAAATCTAGTAGCCTGGGAGGGAAAGAGTAAACAGGGTTTTGTGCCTTAAGTACTTCTGAAAAGTTTTTGTGTTTTTCTGGGAGGGCAGCTAATTTTGTGTTACTTTTCAAGTGCCTTCATCATT
This sequence comes from Copadichromis virginalis, assembly GCF_057382275.1. Lineage (NCBI taxonomy): Eukaryota > Metazoa > Chordata > Actinopteri > Cichliformes > Cichlidae > Copadichromis > Copadichromis virginalis. The sequence continues at coordinate 3,212,835 of NC_140632.1, read as the reverse complement.
TCAAATGTTAATAACTAACGACAGTATTTTGGCTGGTGTAGACTCACAACTTAAGGAATGGACAAAACACATACAGCATACATAAGTTTAATGTTAAAAAATTAAATTTATTCAAAACCAATGTTGTGATTTGGGTTGTGAGAGCTCTGTGTTGACTGTAGAAGCCACATCCGAAGTTCACGCTGACGTCTTTCTAAATGGAGGGACAGTAACTGTGTGTGTACATGTGTGTAAAAACTGTACATAGTAAGATTAACTGCAACAGTATTTTGTCTGTACCCGCTAATGTTGAAATTAATCTCATGTAAACAATAACGTGGCGCACAGAGTGACGTCATAAAAGGCGCACACCTTTGACGTTGCGTCCACGGGTGAATGCTAAAAGTTTTCAAAACATCTCCACCCTGGAAGGAGTTTTTAAAAATCTCAGTTTTCAGTGATCCAAAACGCTGTTTACGTGTGGACAAAAGGACCGTGTACGTGTGGACGTAGCCTAAAGCACTTTGGGTCAACTTCTGTTGTTTAAATCTGCTGCAGGCTATAAATAAAAGGTTTCATCGTTTTTCACAGTGCATGATTAAGGTATATTTTTTCATTTCCCAAAAAATTTATTTAACATAATTTGCTACATACTGAATCTTAGGGATAAAAACAAAGTGCTAGTATAGACCCGATGTTGATACCAGAGTTGGTATCGATACTATTCTTTGGCTAGGACTAAATCGCTTCCTGTAGAGATGTTGTGATGGGGAAAGCATTCTCTTGCTGTATTTTAACATGTGATTCTGTATTGAGTTGCCTTGTTTTAACCAGCCTCAAGGGGAAATAAGAGGAACTCCAGCTTTATTCTTCAACATTAGCCTCGTTTTTCAACTTGGAGGTTGGAAGTAATGTTTTTTCTCCAGTAATAAACTTCTGAAGCATAATTTAAAAGCCATGTTTTTACAATAAATTCTCATACAGTTATGGAACGTCACAAAGAATCAAGATGATAAAACCATGTCAAATATAATTTTGAGTGTCGAACGAAGGTCAAGGTCTTTCAACATGAAAACTGTGGCCCAAAAGCTGAAATATTACTTACTCTAATGATCTCCTGATGACACTCCAGTCTGTGTATGCAAACATGACCAAGTCTCTCCCAAAACTGCAAACCACACATACCAGAATGCTAATTTGTGATGTTTATGACAGAGATGATCTGGAGCTGCGACAACTGCAGTGAATACACGACTGGCAAAAATATATTTATTTAAATCTCTCATAAATTCTTTTTGAAATCTGTATTGTGTTAACAGTTCTCCAGAAGAAAATACCCACAACACAAGAAAATCGCCCTGAGAACCCAGCCTCGACACTTCATCTATGCAGGATACACAAGTCACGAGTGCCTTTTTTAAAGCCACGCGATTAATTCATTCATGTGCACAATTCATATCGTGAACTGATGACAACGCCAATAAAACCATATGAATTAAGTTTCTGTGCAGATTTCCACTGTTAATGCTTCAAGTCTGAAACCCATTTGCTGTAGCAGGAGATGGAGGAGATACAGAAATGCTTCAGATGTTTTACAGCCAGTTTTACCAGCAGTAAAATTGCCTCACTTCATATACAGTAGTACTGCTCAGTGTCTGCAGGGTAACATGTGGGCATCTTGATACAGTATGGAAAACATATAAAACACAGCCATGAACTCTGTGTTGGATGACATGAAAAAACATTTGGATAACATGTGAATTTACCTCTAAATGACTGAGTCATGCTGGACGTGGATTTACTGCATTTATGCTGTTTGTGTTTAACATCTTGGACTTGTGTTAGCTGTCTGAAATGTTATACATGGTTTTTGTTTTATGCCAGAAATCCATACATAGACCAACTGATGACCTAAAAACACTAGGCCAATGGCTGTTTTAATAGTAGATTTATAATGTTTAACCTCGTATTGCTTCCCAGTGCAACCTTATAGTAACTACAGTGATTTCAGTGCAAAAAAGGGAGAGATACCGAATATACTGAGCAAAGGATGTTAAAGCTGCCAGGGAGGAAAACAGGGAGGCCACGGAGAAGATTCATGGATGTAGGGCAGGAGGTGGTGCTGAGGACTAGACAATAGTAATATCCAGATGGGCAGAGTGAGAAGTCCACAGAACAGACAAAGACAAACAATTTATTCATCCTCATATTCATGTAGTCTATTATTTTTATACAGTCGTGTGAAGAGAGTGTGAGAAACAGTTGCAGTGTATGAAAAAACGACAACTTGGTAAACAAAAAGGTGTCCTCTATCTCATCTCTTTGTGAAGCACAGCACTGCTCCCAGCGCTCCTGATTCACTCCCAGGAAGTCCAGACTAACCGCAGTTGCATTTGATTCCCTGGTAAAGAGGTTACAGAGTCAAATCAGTTGGTGCAAGGCTTGAGCGGTGGAAATGTCCTGTAGGCTCAACTGCCAAAGAGCGCTGAGAGTTTGCGTCTTTTGGCCTTTGCACTCTCCTGCAGCATGTTTCTTCATCACAATCAGTTTTTTAAGAAAATCTTTATTTCATATTAAAGGGTGATACAGGACATATAAAAATGTGTGGATAACGATTAGTAAACTTTATAAATTGCTGAACAGAATAGAAAACTGAGCACAGACAGCCTGTGAATGGATCTTCTTTAGCTAAAGCAGCAGTTTAGCTAAAGAGCCTAGCTAAACTGCTGCTGTTTAGCTAACTTCTCCATGTGCCTTTGTGGTACTTGCATGTCATATTACTTTGATTTACTTTAACACAAAACAGTTTTGTCAATCTGTATGCTTACTTCATAGATCGATCTGTGTGCTTATAGACATGCAAACTTAATTAGCTAACTAGCTGTATGGCAGCTAAACCATGCTTACAAAGGAGACAGGTGATGCCTTGCAATGAGAGGTCTGTTTTTATCTTTGTCTGTTTGAAAGGAACAAGGAACTGCTTTAAAAAAAAAGACTTTCGATTACTTCAAATCAGTTGAGTCCAGCATTATTTTCACGTGCTAGTAACTGCTGATTAGCAGCTAAGCACGATTTAGCAGTTGGCGAGTTACACAGCACTACAACAGCACCTAAATCCTTAACAACTAATTGGTGAGAAAGAGAAAAATAAATGCTTAACTGCATGGTTAAACACGTTCTTGACGCAGTTCTCTCTGAACGATGAGCTCCAGCTTCGTCGGGAGCTGCAGGTCTTGCAGTTTCCAGTGCGCGCAGTCTCTCCCTTTCCTCATAGTTTGTTTTATTGGAGCTTCATCACTAGATGCACATGCACACATAAATTATGCTCAGCTATACACATGCACATGCAAACAGGCGCATACCGCTCGTACACATGCACTCTTCTCTTTGGCTTTGAGATGCCTCCAGTGGGTCACAAAGCGAAACAGGCGATTGACACCCTCTGGTTTCAACTTCTGTGACCCTTCCAGCTGCCTGTGAAGTAGGCACAGAACAGCAGAGCGAGGCCCTTGGAAATATCTGCGGTCAGCTGCATGGGGAGGAGGGAGCGAAGGAAAGAAACTTGCTTTTAATAAACAAGATAATGGGTGCCATACGCCCCTTCTCACACCACCGCTGCTCAGTCGCTCCCTCGCTCCCATTACTTTGTTTCTGTCTCCGCGCCTCGCCCGCTCTATCTGACTTTCGCTATAAAAATTACATTCATTGTTTAAGGATGGAATGAAAAGACGGAGTAAGTGTGAGAAAAAAGGAAAGCAGAGTTGAGAGGGGAGGTGGGAAAGGGATGGGGTGGGGGGGCTGCTGATCTTCAAACCAACAATTAACTGGCGTCAGGATGTTTATGGGCAGAGTTAGTTTAAGCGACTGGTCCTCAAGTCAGTTCAGCTGTGGCCTTAAACACTCATTCCCTTTAATACTGAAATTACGTAGAAAGAAAGAACGAAAGACAAAAAAAAAACAAGCATGTTCATTTTCAACTCTCGGAGGAAGAAAATCTGTTCATACCAAAATCAAAGGACGACTTTCTGTCTGTAAATTGAATTGTTTAACAGCAACAGCTTCATTCCTGCAACTCGGGAGCCCAAGCGCTGGCCCCAAAGCGCATTTTCTCGATGTGCGCGTGTGCCAGAATAGGAGCCGATGGCTTACAGCACCGTCCTATCTGCCTCACCCTGATTTCAATAAGTTTGACAGCAGTCTGAGTGCTTTTCCAAGAATCACAGAGAGGTGTGGATGGGCTGACATGAAAACTCCACAATGAGATTTTAAACTAGGGGAAAAAAAAAAACGCTCACCCACAGCAGTTAGCACTTACACAACCAGGGTAAGCTGCGGTGCTGTGTGTGTGTTTGGGGCCCACATCTGGGAGAACCCCGTTTCCCTTAGACAAACACTTGTTTGAATTAAATGCAACCAATCAGACTCTTAATATTTTCCTGATTTACGTGTCAAAAGTGGGAAGAAAGACGTTTAAAATGTGTCTTTTAGAAAGCTTTTCTAAAGCACAATCTTGGAATATTAAATAGTGAGATAGTTTTCCAAGAGAAGCAAACAGGATTCATCTAATCTCTCCTTTTTTCACCTATACATATTTCTCTCTCCTTTCCAGATTAAGTTCGATTACAGCTTTGAGAACAGTCATTCAGACAGATTCATGTCTTCACGTAACCTTGCGGTCTCGGTTGTCAACAAATTGCCCTGCGTCTGCTTGACAAATCAGCTTAAACGTAACTGTTAACAACTTCACTAACAACTACTCTTAAGTGAACCGCAGGACGAGCCGATGAAGTGTCTTTAAGGAGCTGCAGTCCTGGGAAAGTGCACAGCCAGAGTGCAGCCTCATGTCATCGAAGTCGCACACAAAGACAGTAAGTGGCTCAACGATTTTCATGTTCATTGAGCGAGTCCTACCCGGCAACTCGAGCCGTAATAATGCCCAGACTTTCCAAATATGAGACATCTGAATACTTTTTTTCTTTATGGCTTTGTAATACATATTCATGTCTGGTGAGTGGAAAACACAGAGGATCAGTATTTTGGATCCTTTCAGTGTCAGAGCCCGTGATTCTGTATGAACACGTAATTTACATCCTAGGCAACAAAGTGGTTTTCACCACAGTCATAGCTGTAAAACCGCTGCTAACTGGTTGATGTGGATCCCAGCGTCTTGTGAAATGTAACGTCCCACAAGACTCCATCCTGGCCATCGCCCCGCTGTACTGGGACTCCTTTTTTTATTAGCAAGTCCTTTCTTTTTTTTCTCACTTTCTCAGCTACCACCCCCCCACCCCTTCTTCATTTTCATTGTCTTTCTCTCCCACTTTTTGCTCTCCGCTTGTGCTGTTAAGCCCTCTGAGACCGCCGCTGTGGTGTTGCGCCAAGTATTTTTGGCTCGACACTGCTTACATGCAGAATGCAAATTATGGTGAAATCCGTTGCTCCACGATCTAATTTACTGCTAAAACCGCATTTTATAGTGATATCTTTTCTGTCACCCCTGCTTGTTTCAGATAGGTTTTCACTGACACATTAGTTATAGTGCCTCATATTTCTGGCAAAGAGAGCATGTGTTTTATTCAATTATATCACTTGACTTGAAATTGACATTTGGTAATGGATCCAGTGCTGTTATTAAAATGTACTCACCCTACCACATCTGCATCGCAGCGTCTTCATGTGACTTTTCTCCTCAGTTACATATAATCTTAGGATGAGCACGCACATGTCTTTACAGGTAATACCACCTTCCACTTCAACACAGATGTATTGTTTTCAGCCAGTATAGGGGCAGGGGATTCCCCCCTCTATTTATGCGGTATTAGTGCAGCCCCTTGGCCAGACACTTGGCCGGCCCTCTCCTGTCTGGCACGGCGCAAAGCGGGGCTTGCCAGAACACGCCGGTGAGCCAGGCTGTAGCTGCTGCCGCTCGCAGGAATGTGTCAGTCATCCTTGCCAGTCCATTGCTGCTGATAATTCAAAATGACAATATAATGAAAGCGGTGAGGTAGAAAGTGCGTGGCACTGCGATGTGTCGCTCTCACCCACTGCTATCAGCTGAGTGGGCTTGGGGGAGGAGGGGGTGGATGGTGCCAAGTAAAACACACATAAAATGTTAGTGAATGGGGAGAAGTGTGAGTGGCCATGCCAAATTGTTTGTGGATATCAGTGCTTTTGGACCTACAGCATATTTGGCCTCGCTTTGCACAGCGCGTCATAAATTCCAGGCGGAGGAGAAGCTGGCGGTGCTTTTTTGGCCCGTTATTACTTGATGTTTTGTCTCCATTTTTCCAAGATGAGTGTCCAGGAAATGGCATCAGAGACATACATCAGAAAAAAACACAAAAACAATAAAACAAAGGCCTTAGCTACTTCCAGAAAAGTTTCTACTTTTTCCTAATTAATAGATTTTCATCCCATGAAATATTAATCAAGATGGATGGTTTAACATGCAGGGAGGGATTTGCATACTCGAGGTTCTTTCGGCTCGCCCATAATTTCATCTCTCTGATTCCACCTTGTGGCTTCTGTCAACCAGAGAATACCTCTGATGAAGGTGTCCTAGTCTGTCTCGTTCTGGCTCCGTTGCCAGACAGATGTTGGCATTTGAGTCGGGAACCTTAAGGGACTGGCGTAGTCCTCTGGGGTGAAGGGGAGAACAAATTATATTGACAAACATGCATGAGATTCATCCTCTGTCACACAACCTTTTCAGCAGAGGAAAGTTTGAGTGAGTCAGACAGGATATGAATATTCTGTTTTATGTATTAATGACACGCGCTCGCGATGCTTTCGATTGACTGACAGATTAGTTATAAAAGCTGATCACTTTCACTTTTTGTCTTTAAACGAGACATTTAGCAAAGCACCATCGCTTCACTTAACCAGGTCAGAGGAGAACAGTTGCGGCCCTTAAGCCCAGCATCGCCTTCCAGCATCCCGGCGAGGACGGCGAGTCTAATCGGTGGATAAGCGTGCTGATACTCCTTGCTTTCCCCGATGCCTCCCGAGGGACGTCCTGGCTTGGCCGTCAGCTCAGGATTAATTAGAACCTCCTGTGTCCCTGCAGACGTATTATAGAGCTCAGTGCCGGTCAAACACCGGTTAGCGGTTAGTGCAGGAGAGGCTAATACCTTGTGCTTGAACACATCGTGGTATAATTAATAACTACCTCTCTGCTCCCTCAAGCATCGGCAGTTATTATTTACTACATGCGGCCTAAAGGCATTTTTATTCCTGATGCAAGGGAGCACAAGCTTTCTCTCCTGTTTTTCTGACTTTAGTAATACTCCGCAATGTAGTGCAATTTTTAAGACATCTAGTTGCCAGCTAATTATTGGAAAATGACACTTTGAAGAATCAGTCATGGAGGCACGATGCAGTGAGATAATTCCTGCCGTTTTTTAAATGTTTGTTTGCATTTTTAAAAAAACATTTTATATAAATGTAATGAATAATCAACGATCAGATCCTTTGAGGAGTCCCAAAATAGAAAGGATGTGTTTTAAAGACAAAAGCAAAAATTTCGTAGTTGCAGATCAGCAGATTTGCTTTGTATTTTAACAAACCAACTGAGATTACTGTATATTTATATATAGCTTTCGCCCTGTTTTGCTATGCACACTGATTTTGTCTTCATCTCTACCCTCACGCTATTAGCAATTTTACTTGTGTTCCTTGGATAAACTTCTTCTTTTTCAAGCTGTTCCCGTCGTCACACGCACCCCGACTCAGATGGTCCACCTTGCTCTTGAATAAACATGGGCTGAGGAAGATCAGGGTGGCCTCGATTGCCTGTGGTTTGGCGAAATGTCACCACAGAAAGGCGCTGAGGTAGATGTGGGCTTGATCACTCAGTCATACTGCGTCCATTGAAGGTTAGAAGTGAGGCGATTTGGGCAGAATATGCTCTCATAGCTTATAGACATGCAAACAAACACACACACAGTCTTAGTGGATCACAGCATATCCCTTCTATCCGACTAGCAGGTAAAGGAAAGACGCACAATTCCATATTTCTCAGGTTAGAGGACTTGACCGTTGCCTTTGAAGGACTCGGTAAGAAGGCATAAGGGTATGGAGAGGGGATATAAAGAATCCCTGCAATATTAATGTCCAAAATGTCACAGAAAGGCCACTGTATCATTCAAAGTGCGACAGGCCTGGCTCAGGCTTGCAGAGTGACATCTAGAGCCAGTGAGATACTTGCCTGGTATAATGAATGAACTCAGAGTTCCCGCCTCAGATCCCTCTGGACTTGGGTTTGTCTCCGAGTAAAGCATGGCCTGGACTGTCAAGAGACTTTCTGTCTAGACGTTAAGGGGAAAACAAACTGCACTCCGCGAGGTCCAGTTCAAACAACAAGGCTATCATCCTCATACTCACTCAAGCCTGAAGTGATTATTTTCCTGATTACTCCCGGCTGAGGAGTACATGTTTAGTTACCTCAAATAAAACAACAATTTGCCTTCTGTTTTGTGATCACCTCCCTTTATAAATTAAGCCGCGCTGAAATTCAAACAGCCAAACGATGAGCACGAGCGTCAATATTGCAACATCTCTTTTGAGAGGGTGTAAGCTCCTTATATCAAACTGGTTTGTTTGTCCCCCAGTCACAAATCATTTAGTATTTTTTTTCGCTCAGTGGGTTATATGAAAATGAGCGACGAGCCTCCGTTTCTCCTGTGTGCGGATTATGAGCCTGTGTTTGGGAGGGCCTGACTCTAATGGGCTAGTAATTACAGTTTGTTTATGAGTTTATCGATGCATGCCACCACCGTGCCTGCATGGGTTATGGGCAATGCAAGATAAGGATCACACATTTATTTTCACCCTCCCCTCGAAAGAGCGAGTTAACTCACGTTGTGCACTCCCACTGTGATCATATTACAAGGCCCAATACTTTTGATCTGTGCTGGTATAGGTCGGGGGCATGAATCTTACTTGACTTTGCAACCTTGGGATAAACAAGTTGTACCGTTTCTCACTTTGATGTGGAGCCAGAAGCTGTGAAAAACACAGAAATAGCTCATTATAGAAAAAAAAGTAAAAAAAATGATTGTCCAATTTACACCTCCACCGTGTCTCTGCAGCATTGCTATTAACAAGGTCAGCAGCTAACCGTACGGTGAATTTCTAACATAGTTCCTTCACCTGTGTTTACATCTCTGGACCGAATCTCGAAGCAGGGCCGGATGGTGGGTCATGCTCCTGTGGCGTCTCAAGGGAGGCTGCGGGTGGGGGGGTCTGAGGGTACTTTCCATGGTGTGTTGTCAGCAAGGCAACAGCAGCAGGCGGTTTGAGATCCTGCTTACTTTCCCGGGCTCCCGACGACCTGCATGGCATATGCTCTGGGAACCCTTGACGCAGACCCACTCGCCTCCATTTGTGTTTGTGCGGTCAAATTTAATCAAGATGGCATCTGTTGGTGTTTAATGTGAGTAATTGTCCTATACAGTATGCTTGCGAGCATGTGCGTGTAAGTGTGTGTGTGTGTTCAGACGGCCAACCTTAGCATACACTCAGGGAAAGCATTTAGGCAAATGTGCTTTCTATATGCTCGTATACTATCTCACATTTACTATTGACGCATAATTTTGCTCCGTATGCCGTCAACACCCCGGACTGCTTTTTTTTCTCGCTCTCTACAGCAGTGTCTTCTTGTTATGAGTGCATTCCCTCTATGATGGTGTGTTGGTCTGTGTCAAATCATGTGCCAGAGTAATAACTGTCTTGTATGAATGTACCTGCAACTGGCTGGCTGTGGAAATGAATTTCCTCCTCGACAACAAATAGAGCTCTAATCTAATCTACCCTGCATCTTTCCAGAGTGTGTGAAGATACACGGACATGCAGTATATGTGTGTGGTCGGTCGTAAGTGTATCTCTGCAAGTGTGAGAGCAAAGACGGAGCGCAAGTGTGTGCATGACTTCAGTGTGTGTGTTTGTGTACAGTATGTGTGTTTGCATTAAGGTTCGCCTAAGAGCCCATTGTTGACTTCAAAAGGATTCCTCTGAGGTTTTAATTATGCCACTGCTTAACTTGGCACCAGAAAAAGAGAGTGATCCTGGCTGAAGCCTATAAATCTCTCGGTGCAGACATATCCACGCCCTCCAAAGCCATCGACTCCCCTGGACCTCCCAGACACATTAAGAAGGAGCGCTAAGGTTGGCCCCAACCACAGTCACCTCACTCGCAAACACTAGCACGTACACACATGGACACAAGCAAAGTGCTGAGCACACATGGGCAAACAGCCGCCTGAGCTGATGCCACCAGACTTGCCCTCACATGTGTATGCGTACACGCGCATTTATGTTTGCATCTTTACAGGTATGCAGAGTTTAAATACTGTTGCTCTAAAAGACTATTTCAGAGCTTTGTCCCGTAGGGTCAAAGGAGAATGCTGGCACACAGCAACCTCATGCCGGTGCTATCGTTCTCCGGATAAAATGCATGCGAGAAAAGGAAAAATGTTCCCCTTTTGTTACATGAACACGCTTCCCGAATCACACACTAGTCCGATACTCGGCAGAACACAAATCAAGGCTTCCGGGATGCATTAAGGGATGGCTTTAAATCCATCTGCTTTCAAATGCATTCTAGCCAGATGTTGAAAAGTAGTTAGTGCAACTGTTTCTCCCAGATGCATACATAAGCCGTACTCCCCTCCTCCCCACCCTGAGTGCCCTTGTCATGTGTGATTAGCTACACAGCTAAACTTTTTGCACATGTTATTTTGACATAGTTGCTATTTGGGGATTGTTACCAAACAGCTTCAGGTGTAGCATCATCCTTTGGACTGTGCAGACCCCGACCCCAATTTGTCTCACGTAAAGACAAGATGCAGTCAGACATGAAGAAAGACAGAAGGGCAAACCAAAGGGTTTTGAGTGAGGGTTCGGTTACACTGGGCTTTAAAATGTGAAAATAAAAAGGCCTACTCGGTCCCAAAACTTGGTGCCCTTATCGAGGCCTGAGGGCAGGCACGTAAACTCTTCAAAACAGTTCCTCACAGAAATGTTGCTGCAGTTATACAAAAGACAAAACTCAAGCATCTACTAGCAATGTGAAGAAAAATTGTTTATTTGTATCAGCTTTTTTTCTCTCTTCACTGTGAAATGACTTTCTTGATGTCTTCCAGAGTGGCTGACATATAGTTAATGTAGTGTATCCCCCCTCCTCTGCCTTACCCATATGCCTCTAAAATCTGAAGTGGAATACCCAGATTTATCTCAAAGGCAAATGATGGTTGTTGGTAGCAGACAATCTTCAAATGACTGTATCTTTTATCTGTGTACCCTTTTCCAGGGTAAAACAGAAGGAGTGAGGGACTTGAAAAGTGATACCTCTGCGTACCTGCTTGAAAGAGGTGTTTTTTTTCCTCAGCGAGGGATTAAGAGCAGAATGTTTTTTTCTTTCTTTTTTCTTGTTATTCTTCACCATTGCGCTCCACCCTCCTCATTAAAGACCATGCATATTCTCCCAGGAGAGTCCTCCAACATTACAACTCTTCTCCACAGGTACAGCTCTCTGGGGTCCTTCACTTTTTCTCATCCTTTTTCTCTCTCCTCCCCTTTCCTCTTCTCCGCTCTCCCTCCACCTCGTCTCCTCGTCTGTTTCCCAGTCCGTCGCCCTTCTTTTCATGTACTTCCCACTCCCTGCGCCCTTAGATCCTCTCTACCTCCTTCCCTCGTCCTTTACCTCGCTACCTTTACTTCGGCGGCGCGCGGCGCACTCCTTCCCTCGTTCTCCTATCTCCTATCTCCCTCACCTTCCATCTGCATATGCGAGTGCTTATTTTGAAGTCGTGGCCCACAACAGATATTCAATATTAATGAGGACCCTCATGAATTTTTGAGCTCTAATTAGATGGCTCAGAGTTCGTTAACTGAGAGGGTTTTGGTGCTCAGTAGTGGTGATGGAAGGCTTGGGGGGGGGGGGGGGTGAGCTGTGAGAGCGAGGGACTGTCCCACCCTCATCTTCCACCTCTACGCTCCTTTCCCCCACATAATGTCTTGCGGTGGGGACGGCAGCGGGGCGAGGAGGGGGGGCCTGGATCGCCAAGCTCATTATAAGACAGCTGGCCATTAGTTTGCGGGCCCTGTGCATTGTATCATCTCGGCAAGCCGCCTCCTGCTGGGACATTATTTAGCTATTCTATTTCATCGTCGCTTCAAATGATGCAATGGCCTTTTCAGGAACAGGCAGGCAGAGACAGGGCTGAGCCGAGAAGGTGACACCTCCGCCCTTCAGTGGCAGGAGAGGCATTCCTCTTCACGAGCGAGAACGACTCGGGCCGTTCATCCGTGGCTTGCCCTATCTTTACTGCACCCCATTGACCGCCTGCGGGCTGGAATTGCACCTTTAAAAGTTTGTCTTCTTGGTACCTATCCCCATTTGAAGAAGGATTTTTCAAACGGCTTGCTAGCTGACACCTCTGTGTCATCTTGCACAATGTCAAAGTTGCGTGCCTTGCCCTTGCGACACACCCGCCAACACCCAAATTCCCTCTACTCCCATGCCGATTCTCCCACTCCATCTCGAGAAGCATTCCCTCTGTCCTTTGGTTTCTGATTCCCAAAGGTGTGTCATGATCAGCAGATATTACAGGCGTCTTTGCCTCGCCACCTCCCCTCCCCATCCAGTACCCTCCCACCCACCCCTGCCTTGCTTGTGCATATGCAGAGGAAGGAAGCATCTCCGCTGTGGCAGCAGCAAAACACCACACTACAAAAGAGATGCGCACCTCTGACAGTAACCATCAAGAAGGGCGTTGACAGAATAAGGGCGGGAGATGATGATCTGAGAGGCAGAGATGTGCAGAAGGATGCAAGAAGGAAAGAGAAAGGGCTTTCTTTCCTCTGTCTCTCTTTTTTCATATCTTTTTTTTTTTTTTCCCAGGATTCATCAAGCCCCACTTGACACATGTCTGACTGGGGTGGCGTTAATCTCCCCAGAGGGTAGGGTCCCCCTTTCTCCTCTTCATGCCACTCCTTCACGGAGCCCTTTCCTTTTCCTGTCAATTTACATTTCAAAACAGGCGATGAGCCGATCAAAGACGGTCACTAACGATGAGGCCTTTCATCAGCGGCTGGCATGGTATGCAGAGATAGTATACAGTGAGGTTTCATTGATCATAAGCAGGTGGGTGTGCTGTTTGGCACCGGTTTGTGTGCTGTGGGGCTCCTGTCATTGTTTTATCCCAAGTTTGTCTCTAGGGGCAAGACGTCGCTAGCGGGGGATGTGCCAGTGGGTCTCACCGGAGAATGTCTTTGTCATCTAGAAGCCTTACATGCCGGTGAATTAATAACAAGCACCTGAATCCAAATGAATCTAAAAACTGTCTGTCAGAGAAGTTTCAGTAGATCTTGGCCATTTTAACTACTCGCTTACTGAAGTTAAATCTCAAGTCAATTCAGTTCAAGTCAGACGTAAAATGGCAGGACGGGAGAAAGGAAGCAGAAATGTCACTTGTGATACCGAGGTGAGAAAGGAGCACAGCACGGGCCGAACGCCAAGTCGGTGTTCTACAAAAAGTCGTGGGGTTTTTTTGTTTGTTTTTTCGGACAGATGCAGAAAAGCATAGTTGAAAATACCAATAATGCTTAGACACACACACACTGAACACTGTGATTCAGCTCATCAGTTATTCAGCTTTGCAGGAGAAGATAAAGAAAAATACTCTATATGGTGAGTCCGCTTATATTTGTTGCTAAGTGGGGAGTTGGGGAACTTTCCTCTGGTTTGTGGTAAGCACCAGGCTTAAACAAAATTACAACTTTTGAGTGACTCAAAGAGCTGAATACTGCAATGAATACTGAGTCAGACCCTTAATCTTAGGATCAGACCCCCCCCGGGGTGGGAGATTATATTAGCAGAGACATTCATCTCCAATAATTTAGTAATGTAGATAGTAGATTAGCTCTATTCCCCATTGTCTGCCAACACCTGGGGCATAGCTCATATTCAATGCCTCCTTGTTCTCTTACTGTATATTGTTGTAGGTGGCCTGGACTCCCTGCTATGCTCATTTGACTCCAAATTGCCAAGTTCTCCGGGGAGATAATTCAATAGCAGCTGACCAAAAGACCCCCACCCACCGCCCCTACCCCCACCCTTTGCACAAGTCTGCACTCTTTCTCTCAATTACTATAAAAGATCACACATTAAGGTGTAAAAAGAGCCGGATTAAGCACATTAATGCCTAATCACATGTCATTTTTATTATACTCACTCGGTATGTAACCCATGCCCTTTTTCCTGTAATTACAGCCAAGTGGCAGAAGGAAGGCACGCTGTAATTGTCTTTGAGGGAGGAATGGCAGTGGCAAAGATAGATTTCAGATGGCATATTTGCACTGAGGAATTTGAGTTTTTTTTCTCTCCCCCTTTGCTTTCTTCCAACCAAAAAAGGACCCTGTCGTTTTCAGAGCTTGCTGCTCCCGGGGTAGTATGCTTTTTATTATTTTTCCAATTAGAGTCAATTGACCTGACAGAATGGAGGGCAATTAGTGATATTTCCCCCTCCTCGCAGGCCTGCGGGGTAATTTGCTGGAGGTTCTCGGCGCTGCTTTATGTGAATATACGCCCCGCCCCGCCCCGCAAACCCTTTTCGGAGCATAATGGCTTATGATTTTTCAGAATATATCTCCTCTTACTTTTTTTTTTCTTTCTCCCAGGAAAGTACAATTACAAACTGTTGAAGGGCATCATCTTTTAAACTGCCTATAATCTCTCTCTCTCCCTATCTGTCATATAAAAAGAGGGGCTTCGCTATCAGTGCATTGCCTTAGTATTTATGAACAGAATAGAGATCATGTTCAGGGATTGTTGTCAGAGTAGTAGCGGTAGCTGTGTTGGTTTCATAACACATCCATCCAAAGAGGCATAATTGCAAGAAGATAATTTTTTTTCGGGGTATGCAGAATTAACTTGTGCGTTGAAAGCCAGACTTATGGACGATGGAGAGGAGGCGCTGCAGAGGGAGCCTGTTGGCTTAAATCTCCACTTGCTATTGATAAACTTGATGAATGTAATTTGTGCCTGCAACCCCGGGTTTTTTGTCCCCCCTTTGTACCTGCAATGCCAGAACTCTCTGTTCCCGTGTGCAGAGGAGCACAATGGACGGGTCCACGCTGGCTCCCATCTGAATACCTGTATCTGCCTCTGCCTCTGCTGACGAGCCTGACACACAAAGAGGAAATAATCTTCTGAACTAAGCTTGTCTGGCGTATCCACTGCTGAGTCTATAAGTGCGGAGAAAATCTCCTCAAACTGATGCACTGAAATAAATACGCTTAATTTACCGGCGCGGAAGCGGCATTGCAGACCGTAGAGGCCGTCAAATAAAAAGAGCCGTCGATTGGAGTTGTATGGAGACGGAGATGCAAGACAGTGTGGGTTAGTGGAGCATGATATGTATATAAGCAACATGCAAATTTACTGAGAGGGGGAGAGGATGCAACAAAAACACGTTTGATACATTGGGTAAAATTTATTCCATGCATGCGAATGTGCCGCCCCAACCCGAGCACATCATTTGCTCGACATTCAGTACATCTGTTGTGTTAAGTGACTGTAATTTAGGTGACATTGGCACAAAGCCTCTTAATGTAGCCCCGGTGGACCCCCTGTAAGAGGGGCACGCGGGACCAAACAGAGGCATCTCGCAGCTGGAGCCGCGTCAAGGATCATTTCCCTCTTCACATGATTAATTACATTTTGATCACTTGAATCTAAATCTGATTAATTTCGGTCACATGTCAGGGAGGCATCAGTGGTCTATAATGTATACTGTGTTAATCTCTGCCAGGCTCTCCTTGAGAGTCATTTTATGAGACTACAACATGTGAAACTAATGTTGTGCATGTGTGAAGAGCCGAAATGATCACTTTGCGTCATTCATGTGTGAATCTTCTGAATCATCGTGTGTGAATCAGTGGATCTGGCAACGGGGAAGTGAAATGTGCTCTCTTTAATGGGCCACCCATACAAAAAGGGGTGGTAGAGACTCTCCACACTTTTTCATCTGCATAGGAGCACTGCAGCCTGTGTGCACAACATTAACCTTTTCTTGGAAATCACTTGATGGGATATATATGAGGAGCTGCAACCTTCAAAAACCCATCATGGCTGTTTTTTACTGTGATCAACGGGAGAAATACCTCAAGCAAAAGAAGGGGCTTTAAATCACACACACACACATGCACCCATTCCCTTAGGACCACAGGCAGGATTCCTGTCTTAAGTGCTTGTTGTGGAACACCTCTCTCACCTCTCATGGGTCAGGGCACAGTGTCAGAATTCAGCTAACTGTATGGTTTATTTATTAAGTTGTATTTTTACTGTAGGCAGAGTCAACACTTTTGTTATATTAAATCATTAGTTTCATTAGGTTTGACCAACATGCCTGGTTCAGTTTATCCAGTGACAGCAATATGTTTGCTCCAGCATAAATGCGAGGAAGTAAATATTGTTGGATTGTGTATAAAGTTACTCTATGAACTGTTTTCTAATGTCTAGCTGATAGACTGTATATAAAAAAATGGAAGTATCTTCCATACCTGAAATGTGATATCAATGCAGGACTTTTTTTTTTCCAATACAGAGTTACTCCTGAAAACATCCATTGTGTACAGCTTTATGGGAAGTTAACCTTCAGCTGCCCTGATCAGTGAAATCTGATCGTTTCTATGATCTTCAAATCAAATATTTCAGTCAGATTAGCTCAAAACTTCACCACGCCTATACCCAAACATGTTCTGATAAAAGCTTCGAGATAGGAGGATCTCACTTACCAGTGGGTGATGTCACAGACACTGTGTCCATCTTTTATATACAGTCTGTGAACCTGTGTTTGACAGACATCAGAAAAGGGGTAGATCAGCCTCACAGGGGCCCTGATGCACGGCCTCAGAAGTATGGCAGGAATGACTCGTGACAGGAGTACAGTGCAAAGAAAACATAGAGAGGCCAGAGGTTACTTTACAGTACACGAGCACCCTCAGGCCTAGGGCTTGTTTGTATCTCTTTCCCTATTTTCGTGTGTGTGTGTGTGTGTGTGTGTGCTGTAGATTTTTGTGGTTGCAACTCATCAGTGAGCTACAGGATCACAATTTCTGCCAAAACCAGTAATTAGATAAGAATGATAAACACACCAAAGCTAACAGGGAAATTTGGGGGAGCTGAATGTCCAGTAATTTACGTTGTTTTAATAAAATATCAACAGTGTGTGTGTGTGTGTGTTTACACCTTGGCCCCCCTCCCCACCGTGGGCCTATTTTAACTGTCAGATGACAGCTTAGTCAAATTGGTGTAATGTTTCAGTTCTGAGATGTCACGAGACGTCGTGTCCCGACTATCTTGTCAATGTCAAACATTGTTTGGTATAATCGAAATCACCTTGACTGCGCTTTGTGGGCAAACAGAGGAGGAACTGTAATTGTAGATATGCTGTATGAAAGAGGGGCACAACAACTTTCAGGGAGGCTTTGTGAAGAGTGCGAGCTCTGGAACTGTGATCCTCAAGGGCGAATCAGCAGAAAACAAAAGCACACAACAGTCGTGGCCTACATTCATGTTGCAGCGCTTTCAATGCCAACAGAGCTTATTTTCATACGCCATTAATTGCTTGAATAGATTGCCTGTTGAATTCTTAATGTGCTATAAATTCCATGTTTGTTTTCCCCAAGTTGACAGCACACAGGCACATTGTGTCAGGCCTTGCCCTGTAATCAGCACTGGCCTTGGAAGAACCTCAACTAAAGAAAACCCTTCCATGTTCTCCTCTCTGCAACTTTACGCGCTCCTTGCCTATTGTGGCAACATTTGTCTCCTCTTGTTTTCATCGCAGTGGAATCTGGCCATTACATTTTGCGCCGTACATCGGTGGCATTGTGCCAGAGGGATTTCTTCTTTGTATCTATTGAAGAAGTAAGTGTGAAAGCTGGAGAGGGTCACCGAGAAGTGCGCTGCGTCGCCAAACCGATTATCCAGCAGCACAGTGAGGAGTTGGACAGGACTGAAGGGACATCTCTGGTTTTTGTCTCCTCAAAGTGCAGAATCAGTCACTCCGAGGGTTTTACCTGTAGGAGTCAAACCCTGCTTCCAATCCATTTTAATGCATAACCAGCAGGGCTTTCCTTTCCAGCTTAATTCGTACGCAGAGACTTTGCATGTTTTAAGCTCTATGCAAATATTATTGGATTTTCCAAGGATTTGGGCGGATTTCCTGCCATGGATTTTCCTTTACAAATGTCTTTAGAAAATAAAGTGAACCTATTTTATTTAAATTCGGTTTAAAGAGGCAAACAAATATTTAGATGCTAAAAATATTGAGTAGGGATCTTCTGAAGTAGGTACCCAACTTTATATGAATTTTTTTGCCCATACTGGCATTTACTTTCCTGCCTAATCTTTTTTTTTTTTTATGGGAGATGAACTTTCGCTTGAGTCAAATCCAAAGTCTATCAACTGGATCATCATCACCGTATAACCCGTGTGGCTCTGTGATGCTCAGTGTGTCTGCTTGCAATAAAAGTAGATCATAGCCAAACAAACAGACAAATTAAAGTTTGAACCCTTGATTCTCACTGTTATGATGATATGATTTGGCTACATGTTTTCCCTGGTCTGATTATCTGGGGTATTAAAATGATATGAATTTCTTTGGCTCTCATAGTCAACAAGTATTAGCCAAATAAACACCTAAGGCTTCAGTGATGCAAGCCTAGACTGGTCAGCAACATCTTGGCAACTACTGGTCGCTAGGGAAAAATGCGTATTCCCCAACCAGTTGGCATGGTTGCTGGGTGAAACTGGGTGAAAAGAGCAAAGGAGATGCTGTACCACAAACCGGCTTGCTCACAA
Organism: Copadichromis virginalis; assembly: GCF_057382275.1. Classification (NCBI taxonomy): domain Eukaryota; kingdom Metazoa; phylum Chordata; class Actinopteri; order Cichliformes; family Cichlidae; genus Copadichromis; species Copadichromis virginalis. Next base: position 3,193,988 of record NC_140632.1, on the reverse strand, counting down.
ACAGATTGGGACACATTTGTCTGCAAGTCTCCAAGTGGGCGTCTTCTGTGCAAGTTACGGGTGACCACGGCAACCTGCTAATGACCAGAACAATCGCATCACATGGTGGTTTTCGGTGGAGCATCGTCTACCTCTTTCCAACAACCACTGACCAACCAGCCCTAGAACACACACACTTTTCCATAGCAACCAGAGGCCTGAGGGAGATGTTTGATCTAGAGCATGTTACACTAGCAGTCCGCAGGTGTTACACAAGTTTTGCCTACAGGTTTCAAGGGGTTAGTCTCAAAAATATCTGGAACGGTCAGTCATGTAGTTTAACTCCTGCCGGAGAAGATAAAGATGTTCATATACAAAGAACTTAATGAGTCTTTAAAATAACAAAATAGTGACAGTGTTCTTCTCACCTGTGTTTTTTGGACTTTGGTGGGTTATTTCTTCCTTTTTTTCTTTTAGTTTTTTCTTCTCTCCATGCTGAACTCCAATCAAGAGACTTGTTTAAATAAAAGAAGTGTTCTACATGTAGGCAGCCGAGCATTGCAGTCATGCTACATGTTGGTTGCATTTTGGAGGACAGCAAGTAAGTGTGTCTCCAAAGCTTTTCTTCAGTTAACATCCTACGTAACATCCTGCATTAGGCCACAATCTCAACTGCAATCTTTTAAACAAAACAAAAGGCAAGAGGTGGGGGGGTCCAACCCTCTAGTAGACTTCAAGAGACTTGGAGAATGAGTACCAAGAACCACTGAAGATTAACGGCACGCAACACTTTATGATGATTTCTCCCTGTATCTGTGTAATGTTCCACAGCATTGTTTTTCCCCCAGCCTTGAAAGGCAGCACTGACAACATCACATCCTTGAGCAAACCAAGAGGCTGTCCAGAATAATGGGCTGCTGTTGCAGTCATGTCATCTGAGAGGGCGTTGTATTCAGGAGCCACAGCAAGGAATATGATGGGGGTTTGTTTGGACATGACCGCAGCGGGTACACCATCCCCTGCGGCCGTGGAAAATGACACTGCGAAGGAAGAAAGCACACAAAAACAGGTAAAGATTGCCCCCGAGAAAAACTCTAAGTGCTGCCCTCCTGAGCAAAAAGGCTAGCTCCTCTGAAAGATGTAGACTGTGTACACAATTTTCCCAGTCGCAAATATTAACCCAACAAACAGGGACAAAGGCGAGTATATCCCCCACACCCCTCACCCGCTGTGCCTCCTTCAAAAACACAAAGTTTCAACAACTACTCTTGTTTTTCCAGCGTCCAGCATTGTAGCTCTCGAGCATTTTAGCAATCAGCTCCTGCATTTTTCTGTGAGAGTGTAGCTGGTGGCAAACAGAGCTGCACACTGAAAGTGCATCTAAATCTAAATCGAAACAGAGCCGGGGTAAGTAGTGACTCTTATAGTGATACGTTAAAGCAGGAAACTTGCCCATCCCTGTTTTGACAAAGGCTAATCAGACAGTGCTATGAGTGGAATTTGAGATGCACGTGTTTTTGATTAGCGCTCACTTGTGTACCGTTCCTGCATTGCAGCTTTAACGGTGGCAGACATTTTGCCAGTAATGTGTTTTTTTGTTTTTGTTTGTGTTTTTCTCCCTCCTTAAAACAATGAACAGCAATTCCTTCATTTACAGCATTACAGTTAGCTGTTCTCTCAGTATACGGGGACCAATTTTAACGACTTTCTCTCACACCCTGCTCACTTTCTTATGTCTCTACCCTTCATTTCTCTCATAGTTTAGTCTGTTGGTGGCTTTTTGGGCTGAGAGGGGGGTAGGCCCTGGCCACAAGCTGAAGGCTTGATTACAGTCCTGGCAAAAGAACAGAAAGCCGAGGGGCAGAAGGGATGGAACAGGATGGGGAGGGGGGAGGAGGGAGGAGGGGGGAGTATGGTGGGACCTCAGGCTTTGACTAAAAGCAGCTGTGGAGTGAGCTGGAGTGAAGGCCCTGTTTGCTCTTAAGGGCTCACCAAGACTGACCTCAGCAGAGCTACACGTGGTAGCGCTAAGAAGCCCACGTTAGCAAACTTGGCATAGAGCTCCACTCTTAAACACTTTAGCATTACCTACGGTTAATTGGGTCTTATTTATGTGGCCTTGAATGCTGGTTCTCTGATAACTTGTACTCACCAAAGTAATTACTGAGATGAATGAACGTAACACTGCAACGTTGAATTGCATTTTCGCTATATACATTGATTTTTTTTCCTTCCAAATGAGACCACATTTAAAAAAACACCCTTTTTAAATGGTTTATACCCTGTAATAAATTGCTTTATTAATAATTTCTTTCTTTCTTTTTTTTTTAGATCAGTCTATAAGGGAGAAAAACAAATTTACTATTGCTTTTCCTTTTTTACAATTTGGCTCTCATGAATGAACACTTCAAAAGTTTTTATGAATTCTGTGCAGCCATTTACAACCTTTCTCACTGTGCATTTTATTTATTAAGCTCAAAGCCTAAACATGTTTCAGTAAAACTCCTAACTGATATATAATGGTTTGTAAAGAATTCGTTAAGATTTGCAAAGCCAAGAATTAATTGATATCCCAGGTTTATTTCCCCGCTGAGCTTCCCAATACTGAAAACAATATCGGCAATCAAATCCAGCTTCTGAGAAACCAGCAGGAGCTTAATCGTGAGCGATGTAACATAAACCTTGATACTTAAGGCCCTAGTGGGATAAAAGAGATCTTACAATCAAAACCAAGTAGTAACATAGTAAACCTCACGAGCAAATGAGTCCGGTCAGTAATTCAAGTGACTTGATGCTGTCTTTTCATGAAGCTTTTATCTATTCAAGACAAAAAAAAAAAAAGGATGGAGAGAGAGAGAGAGTAATGGCGATGAGCTGGAAGTGATAGTGCTGCCAGAATAATAATATATTCAATATAATGGCAGTGAGAGAGCTCCCTAATGGCAATATTCAGGAGCTGAGTATTGTAAAGAACCGCGACAAGGCTAAACTTGTGCGGTGGATTTACATGAGGAAATAGCCAGCGACTCCCACTCTTTTCCTCAATATCCGGGAGTGGGGGGTGGCGGGAGGGGCGCGTTTCTGCACATAAAAGATTTGCAATAGTCCACACGGTGTCCTAGTATAGTTTTTTTTCACACTCCCACAAACCTTCTGTCAAATGCAACACTATCATGGGAGAGAGAAAGCACCAAAGAGGATCGAGATTTACGAAGACAGTGGATCTGAAAACAGGGCGAAATTATACTTTCACATATGTAAAACTTTAATGCTGCAGGAATTCAGATTTCACTTAAGTGCATTGTCATCTTGGCCAAACGGGCACAGGAAAGGAGCACAGTTTGTTAGTGTCTTCTCCTGAGCTTTAATAGGGGGAGGAAATCAGCTTATGTATACAGCTTATGTAATTTGGGGGATATATTGCATCCAAGCGGGGTCTCGGTCCAGCATTTTCCCCCCAAATCTTGGGGGGAGGCAATCTTGCATGCATTTGGGCTAAAGTGAGAAGGTCATCCTCGGAGGCTAAGGTTAGGTGCAGTGTGTGGATTTCCCGTTGAAGCAGCGCTGGGATCAAATGCCTTTTGTTTTCGGAAAGGGGCTTTAATGTGAAGATAACATGTTGTTGTTTGGAGATGTTGAAAATGCAATCTTAAGTATCCCTCTTGAATGTGAATCATCTCATTACCAGGCATTCTCACACTGAGATAATGCGAAACATAATGTGTTTTATATCATCATGGTATGAAGCAGGGCCAGCAGTGCACTGTGTAAAAAAAAATCCCCTTCAGTGGCATTATTTTGGTCATCAGAAGCATAAATTTGGATGTGAGAAACATCAAAGCCTCCATATAAATGCCTTTCTCTTCATGTTGTCATCCTATCTTTGAATCACTCCCCCTCCCCCCTAGGGCCATGGTTATTTACATTTTCAAATCTGCATTTTTCATATAGATCTGTCTGCCTCTGATTTTAATATCAGTGATGTTTCCCACGACACCTTTTGTTTTATTATGCATTATGAATTTCTTCCCCTCTCACTCCTCCCTCTCTTTCTCCCTCTCTCTCTCTCTCGCCTCCATCTTTTTCTAATCCCTATCCCCCACACTAGGCTTATGAGTCCCAGTGTTTTATCATGGGGAGAGAGATTTATCATTTCAATCTCATTTCAATAAATAAAATAATCTCTCTTCTCCTGTACGTGACAGCAGCTAATAGTATTTTGTTATCGTGGAGTGAAACTTTGCAGACTTAGTGCACTTGCTGAAATGCTTTGCATTGGCATTCTGCAGCAGCGTACAGTCGCCTGCAGTAGTGAGGAACGCTTATCGTGTTGTAAACCGTGCACCGGTACATTTAAAGAAATGTGACTCCGGCCCACCTGATTAAAGTGAAGCGTGATGTCAAAACATTTCACGCACCGATTTAATGGATGTAATAATGTAATGTGCCTCGGTTGCAGCACGCACTGATTGGCTGCTACATTGTCATTGAGAGGTTAAAGACAACATCGTGTTAGATGCTTAGTAATTAAAGATAGTGCACCTATCGGGTTTGGTTTGTACCTATTTCACTTGCAATATAAGGAGCCTCTTGTACCAATTCCGTCCTCTTAAAAGCTACTGGGCTGCACTCATGTATGCTTTTATCTTTCAGCCAGGATATGTTCTTAAAGCACGGTCTGTCAGATCCGCCTGCACTGTGGTGTGCACAAGAACAAGAGCAGCCATCAAGACGACAGTTTTATTTTAATTGCTATCTCCCTTTCCTCCCAGTCCTTCATTTTCCCTTACCCCTGGAGCAAATCAACAGAAAAAATGTAAAAGGACTGACAGGAAAACAATTGCGTTTCAAATTGAACTCCCTGCAGAGTGTGTTCACTTCCTTAACCTGACATCCCTCCCTTCCCCACACATGGCAGAGGAGAAGGCAAGGCGAGCGGCAGCCACACTAAAGCCAGAGAGAGGGGGGAGACCGTCCTTTTGAATATGTGTTTTCTGTTTATCATTAGCTGACTGGGTGCTTCATCATTCGGCGAAAATCCCTATCTGCTGAACATAAGGCCGAGAGACAGCGGGGAATCAATCTTTTGTGCTTGGGCAGATAAACACAGGACGCAATCAGGGGGAGACGGAGCGACGGAGCAGGCCGCGGGACTCACGCCGCCGGTGATGGATGGCGGAAGTGAAAGTGTCAGGATGGCATTATGCAAATGGGGGAGGCATCCGAGCATCGCCCCGGTGATTATGGGAGATGGGAGAGCAGCCTGTGGTCCCCCTGGCACCAAGGCAGCCATTTTGGGGGCTTGTTGTCTCCTACTGGAGCTGGGGGGGGGGGGGGGGGGGGGAAGGAGGAGGAGGAGTAGAGCGATGGATAGAGTGGTCGACAGGGTGGGGGAGAGAAAGGAGGAGATGAAGGAGGAGGAAAAAGGGAGGGAAGAACGTGTCATGGTATCATTCCCTCACATGCGCCACCGCCTCACCCCCACCCCCTTTACTCCAAAAAGGGGAGGAATAAGTCTATAAGCAGAGTGAGAGGCATCTGTGTCATTTACTGAAACAAATGATCAGCCTTCACTTTCCGTGGGGTTTGAATGAGGAGGGTGAGGCTGCCGAATGATAGAGATAGAACACTGATGGAACAATCATGAATAATGAACTTGAACTGGACAGAAATAAAAGCTGGTCTGCGTGATTGCGACAGCCGGCGTGTTTTTCGACAAGTCGAAACGACTGCATGCAGAGTGGCTCTCAGAGGCCTACGTGACCCCTGGGTACAGTGGTATCTGTTCTGACTGTGCTGCCGTATAGACTATGACGCACACACACACACCAATCTCAATGACAGGCAAGCAGGACACACACTCTCACGGTAATGACCAAGGATGCTACTTGTATTCAAATGAGGGTTGAAGTGAGAGCAAGGCAGATACTTCAGGGAGCAGCCGGGCCCAGAGGGGAGATCCAGCCGCAGTCCCTGCTGCACCATTACAGTAAGATTGGATGAAGATGGAAACATGGAAAATATGATGGCGTGTGTGCGAGCGGATGGGATGGCGCAAGGAGACGCCTCCCCCTCCAATGATCTATGCGCATGAGCCTGTGCAGGTTTTGTATATCCAAGAGGTAGTAAGATAGTGCGTGATAGGTGAAATTAGTACCCTTAGTCACACAAGCCTATTTTTCTCTTGTTTACACAAGAAGAGAGGGAGAACATATTTGTTTGTGAAATGAAAGAACAGGTGAGAGTTGTGGGCGTCACAGTTGACTCTGTTATGTTTCACTAACGCTGCTGCTACTACTGCTGCCCATCTCGATCTTTACAATCCTAAATTGTTGTCCTGTTTCTCCTTTTGAGGCTATTTTTAGTCCCTGACCTAGCGAAACAAAGCGGGCTGAAGTGCCCGTCCTCCACCTCTAACTTTACCACTCGCCACAACGCACAGACAATACCCCTCCGTTCCGCCTGATTGGATCCATTTGCATTGGACACCTCCTCTGCATATTGATTGATGGGTTTAATCAGCGAATCAGGGGGAGCGCTCAGACATCAATCTCTGTCAGGCCCCTACCTTTTTTCCGAGCCTGTGATTCCCTGCTAGGACTCATCAAGGAAAGCAAGTTTAGACAGAAAGAAAGGGTGGGGGCCGGAGAGGGGAACAGAGGCAGAAGATTGGGGGGGGGGAGAAGAAAGGCATGCGGGGAGTGGAAGGACAAAGTATTTGCAATAACTTCAGGTGGATTTCTCTGACTAGGCCCTATAAAGTAGATCAGGTGTAGCATAAAGGAAGGTTGGCCAACTGTGACTCCATGCAGGAAATCTATAAATGAAATAGAAGCCAGACCAAAGACATTTATGCAGGTAATACATGTACAGTAATGCAGAAAATGTGTCCATCAAGCATAAAAAGGGGTTTCAGCGGTGCTCATGTGTGCTTTACATATGTGCATTTGCAGTTATTAATCATATCATTTGACACATTTTTTAATGTATTTTTTCTGTACTTTTTCTTTTGTGTCACGTTAACTTACATAACAGAGGATGACAACAAAGGGAAAATGAGTGGCATCAACCAACTCACGTCGTGTCTTCCTGTTGAATTTTTTTTGCAGGTCCTACAACACATGTAGCTGTCAAAGCCCCGGGATCGATAGGAAGGGTTGGAAAACAGCTTCTTCACCCCCCACCGCCCCCGCTGTTTGTGTGCGAGTGCATGCGAGTGTGTGTTTCCCTGCGTGCACAACTGTATATATAGAAAGTGTTAATTGAGTTGTGATTGCCATTGTGTGCCTCATCAGGGGATGAACAAGACCACCCTCCACCCTTCTCGTGTCGACGTGAGAGTGTACCTGTGACACGTCGAGCTGACAGATACTTCGTTTCCTTCTCACTTGATAATTGCTGCAATGCAAACTCAATTAAAAGTAAGCAGCTCGATGTGGAAGGCGATGAGTTTGATTAAAATGTGAATAAAAATACAGATCTGTGATCCTCGCAAATGTATCGTCGGAGACGGGTTTGGTTTTTTTTAGTTTTCCTGGATGTTTCACTTCTTTGTGGCAGAGATTTATCATCGAGTCAGTAACCAATAGATGAATGAAACATGAAAACACTCCTTCTTCGCCATGAGCAGACACTCACTATTTTGGAAGTTATTAGGGACCAGATAACTGTCATGAAACGGCCTCAAACACCACTAGTAAAAACAGCAAATGAGCTCTCTTCCTCTGTATTTCAACATTTGTGTTTGGGTTTTTTTTTTATATATCTTCTATTAAACTCAATTACTTCCTGCGTGAACCTGGCCTTGACGAAAAGGGCCCCATAATTCAGTTCGAGAGTACAAAAAAAGCAAAACATTGCAACACGCTCGTTTTTTGGAGGAAGAAACTTTTAATACCCACAGCTCTTAATGACGGCACTGCAATTAGAGTGGCTGCATTTTTGCTCTCGCCGCGAGTCAAAGGAAAACAAATAAAGCAGCTCGATTTAGAAACCTTATTAGACTTTGAGTCCCTGAGCAATTAAAGTATTACAGCTGAAGTGCTTCTGTGAACCCACCGATGGAAAGCATTTATAGGTGGTCTCTACTTTACTGGTGGTCTGTTACTGGGCATTTTTTTTTGTTTGTTTTTTTCTTTTTCTTATTAGTGGCACTCAGAGCTGCAGACGCTCCACTGTTTATGCACAAGCCGGAAAAGTTACTGGACAATGAACGCTCTTTATGTATCTCAGTGTTCGTCAAGGACAAATTCTACACGTGCAAACTTCAGCCGCAATCTGCTCACTCGCTTTACTGTGGCAAAATGCCGTGACACGTGACGCAGAGTCAAACAAAATCCGGTGATTTAAGAATTAACAAGAAAAACGATTAAAATTAAACCCAACTCGTCTTTTTATCATCTATTCTTTAATCTTCTTGCTGCAGCATTTGCCCCATGCAGTGTCTAAATTGGCTTGGCTGTGATGATGCCCTTTGCAATGCAATCTCTCCAATTTGATGCCTTATCAAATTACTAACCCAGAGGAAATTAATGGTATCATCTGTGTCAAGGCATTGATGTAGTTTCACTTAGCCTGAAACACTATGGTCCTAATTGAATGATTAGATTCCTTTAGATTTTCTATCCATCTTTATACTAATTACAATTGAAGAGGAGAACCGAGTGCCTTACATATCAATTTAAGGAAATAAAACCAGGTAAAAATTAAACAAAAACTTATATCAATCACACCAAACTCAATAACAGGTTATGATAATTGGCGATAATTGGAGGAGAAGTGTTCTGAAGACAGGCCGAATTTCATTTTCTTAGATATGTGTTATTTTAATGGGTTGTGATACATTTTGGAAGAAGAAGCACAGCAATAAAAGACTAAAACCTGATGTGCCACTAGGGGGGGTGGTGATGCTTTTTGGCCCAGGCTAGAACGCAGGGTTGGTATGCATTGGAAAGTGAAGCAAAAAAATCTTGTCTTTCAGTGACTCACACACACACACACACACACACACACACACACACACACACACACACACACACACACACACACACCTACATGTAGAATGTGGCTGCGTTTTAAAGCAGATAATGAAAAGAAAGCGAGAGAAAAAAAAGAATGTGATCACACGACTACTTGTGTTACTGCTACAGCTTCGTCTCCACTAACTTTGGCGTGCAGCAGTTTCACCCTCTGCCTGCTAATACCATAATCCCCCTGGAATGACCTCCTCCTCTCGGACCGCTTCTGACACCTCCTGCTCGGCCACCTCTGCCCCCAGTTCCTCCCCTCTGATCACTCAGCGAGAGCCCCAGCCATAATTGACTAATGACCCCATATCAATATTTGGCTGTGGTCACAGGCTTTCAGTACTGTTGTAATTTAAAGTGGATTAGTGTTCGCCTCAGCACGTTTCTTTTGGCAGCCAGCCAGTGGGACGAGCTTTTGATAACAGGTTCCTTCTTGCGTGAGTGTGTTTCCAGTGTAAGTGTGTGGGTGTGTGTGTGTGTCTACTTTGTACTTGTGTTTCTGTGAACTGCGCAAGCTGTCCATCGTCCCATGCACCTTAGATGCCAAAGCGGCAGAAAACAAAACAAAACAAAGAGAAAGCCTGCAGCATTTCCTGGTCAGAAGCTGGGAAAACACGCATGCGGCCGCAGGTCGACTGACTTACCGCCTGAGCCTGTTCCTGTGTAATGCTGTGGTCCCAGTCCAGGTATTTTTGCTGGTTATTGTGAATTGCACCTAAAAGTGGTTAATTACTACATATAGCTGATCAATATAACAGCAAGACAGCTATTCTAGCTGTGGATCAGGGGTTCCTAATCTTTTATCATTTGCGATGATAGCCACAGATTTCAAAGGGTCGTGACCCCACGGGATGGGCGCTAGTGCACACAAAAGGAACTCAGCTCTCTATCTTGACTTGATTTACATTCTTAAACATTACTTATAGATTTCTCCCCCCCACTGTTCTATTTCTACGTCTGCACTGCTGTGGCTGATCAGACACAAACAGATCCAGACTTGTCAGGATACACCGTCTGCCTCTCTGCTGCGCTAAACAAACCATCGAGCTTCGCTACAGCAACGCTGAGACACTGAGACAGAAAGAAGAAAAAACAGAAGAAAAGAGACTCTGGCCGTGTCTTACCTTGTCCCTGCGCTGCTCTCTGTATGCAGAGCGCGCAGGCAGTGTTTATCTGGTGGAATGTTTGTGTAAGTGAACGTTAGGCTGATCGAGTTCAAATCACGGCGGGATAATTAAAACATGTTGATCCCTTCAGTCATGGGAAAGGGGCAGATTTATTAATGATACACTTACCGCAGCCGTGGACCGCGTGTGCGGCTGAGAAATGGTAATATTACTTGAAATCATTGGTTATCATTGTCATTTACCTGCAGGCCCGTACCAGTGTGAGTGGTCTTTCATGTAAATGAATTTGTCGAGAGAATGAGAGAAATGAGAGACGGAGGGAGGAGTGAGAGATAGAATTAATAGCTTCGGGTCATGGGGATAATGATTTCTTCATGGACCTAGTCAGAGTCAAATGGCCCGGGCACCTCGTTCGGGTTTTTCTTTTTCTTTTTTACAGAGGAATGAATGTAAGGGTGAACATTACACCGAACAGGGGCATTTACTGAATATGTAAATGCGTTTGCTTTTATGACGAGGTCCACATGCCAGTAACGCTTCCAAATGACCCACTTTGTATTCACGCGACGCAAATTTGCCACCGCGTCGTTAGATCTCGTTGATTGAGTGCTGCTCCCGTATGTTGAACAAGAGAACATATAATTTGCTCATGATATCAAAATATTATGACAGTTAAAGGTTTAAAACCCCCACCACCTTTTCTTTCTTTCTTTACAAATATAAATCAGACTGCTTGGTCAAGTTCTTCTCATTCAAAATCGCCCAATCCCAATTGATTTTCACGGATTCGCTGTGAATCCCCCGTGCATAAAGGTGCACGTGGGATTTTCCACCCATGCTTACTCAGTGGGGGGGATGGATGTGTCAAAAGTTGCTGGTCAATCTTTTTGCACAGCTATTGTGAAGGGGGCAAGTCTGACAGAGTCGAGCAGCATGGACACATGTGAGCATAAAGGGCATACCTCACACCCCCACCACGCCATGCTGAAAGAAGCCAGTGAGGGTGTTAGCAGGAGGAGAGAGAGGAGGGGACAGAAAAATAAAATAAAAGGGCCCAGGCCAGGGCCTAATGGTGGGAACAGTGCGGAGGTGAAGCCTTCTTTTTGTTCGTCCCGGATAAAGGAGGCTTTTGAGAGGCAGCGTGCGTTTTTGTTCTGCAGAGGGCCATCGAAGCTGCAGGCCATGCTTGTCCTGGGCTGTGTTGTTTGAGGAGGGGGGGGCAGGAGTGTGGACACAGGCAAGAGGCAGAGTTACTTGCTCCAGGGAGAGAAATATGCTACTGCGAGGGTGCTGGAAAGAGGACAGCATATCATCTGTCTATGAAGAAGAAGCAGGAGGAAAAAAATGGGAGAGTGAGAGAGTGAGACGGGGCAATAGAAAGAAACAGATGGAGGGGGGCAGAAAGTGAGACGGCGAAAGAGAGAAAGAGAGAGGAGAGGTGTGAAGGTGCTTTATGGGGTACTTAATGGCTCATGTATCCAAGCTGCCGTCATTTCAGGACATCCATTATGGTGTGTGCACCTGTATACATGTGATTTTCACTCAAAATATTCCAGGAAAAAAACACGCAAGTTCTCAGCTAATAACCGTCTCTGTCGGCCTGTGACAATGACCTGCTGTTCAACTCGATGGCGAGACAGCTTTAGGCAGTCAGCAGTGAACTCTCGGTGCTCCCTGACCCGTCTGACCTATCCAACAGTTCAACTTCCACAGAGCAGCATTGATTGATCTGCCTTCAGGGCCTTTAAATTGCTGCGTGTCTCTTCTGCAGACAGGGAACAAAAAATCGGTGATTCCTTCACTGAAACCTGATCTTGTTATAAAGTCTTAAGAGGAGAATGATGCATTCACACCAACCTTTATCTGCTGACACAGTGTTACACCTCCAGCCTTAAAAACAGCTTCACGTGTCTCGCATTTGCATGTTCAACTGGAAACATGCGTTTTCTCACTTATTTTACATCTAAAGTTTTTTGGTTTTTTACTGTAAACATCAACACTGATATGCTCAAAAGTGTCACTGCAACATTGCCTGACTGTCAAAGGAAAATTATGTAACTCCAACTATTGTGCTGTTTGTTATGTTTACTGCAGTGAATGCAAGCATGATTATATAACTGATTTAAAAGTTTACAATTTAGAGATTTATTGTATGATTGGATGTATGACTGGATAAACTGTTTAAAGGATAAAACTGACAATATGTTTGCTGTTAAATGTTTCACATTGCAGTCGTGTCATTATAGGACACTCCATACCAGGAGTAAACAGGAAGCCAGTCACATATTTTTTATACTATTTTTTAAATTGTTTTGTTTTGGGTTTTTTGGAGGATTTCTTTATTTTTTGTTTTGATGTTAGGTCACTTTTTTCTTAATTGATCCGCGGGGATCATTTGAAAGGTCTTTTAACCTTTTGACTGGCTGTAAAGCTTCTCCTAAACATTCATTAGGTGTGATGGAGAGCACAATGCGATTGATGCTATCAGATGGCATTTCATAAGTGTAGGAGGACAGGCTCCTTGATGAGTTGCGCGGACCTAGGATTAAGTGACAGGGTGATTGCTGAACTCGCTGCTGTTTTTGCTGTAGGTTGACTATCTTTGCTACACAGTGTAAAAATGCAATTTACAGTCATATGAAAGAGAAAACTCTATACAATCCCAAAGTACAGCCCATGATTTAGAACCATCTTTAGCAACAATCAGAGGAAGTAATCATTTTCTATATGAGTTTATCAGTTTCTCACATCAAGCAGCCTTGCTCCGATTTATTTAGGTTTGCGGGCATTAACTTGTGTGCAGGTCTTAAGGTGCTGCCACAGCATTTCTGTCAGGTTGAGGTCTTTTACTGGGTCATTGCAACACCTCGATTCTTTGCTTTTTCAGCCATTCTGTTGCAGTTTTGCTGCTTTAGCTTTCAGACAGATGGCCTCATATTAGACTAATGTAAGACTTGTTTTGCACAGGACTGAGTCCTCTGAAAACGTTCTTATTAACTAGACTGTACCTTTAATGTTTGTTTAAAAAAACTTAAATCTGCTCTCCAGCTGTATAAAAAGCGCTTTTTGTGAAGCGAGAAATGTCATTCAGTGTGACGCAGCTTGTATATGTTTAGCTTTTATTTCAAGTCTAGTGATACAAAACAGAATTACACAATTATAGAGTAATTATTCACTTCAGTGCAGGTAAGAAGAAGAAAAAAGTCTGCAAAACTGTGGAGGATCACAATGTATCACAATGAATGTGACGTGAGAATGCTTAAAGGATACCTTCTGGGTGAAAGGTGAGTTTACTCGAGTAAGAACTGGCAACGGCAATTAGACCACAATGAGGTTTTTTCTTTCACATTTTTAAATGGCAGTATATCACAGTCTGATTTATTGTTACATGGCCAATTAGCACCTCGGTCAGGCATTTACCTCAGGGTCAAAGGTCGTGTTCCTTTAGTCTGGGAGAGAATGAGAGCTTGACACAGGCAGCCAGGCAAAAGAAGAGAGCAAAGAATATTGACTTTTTCTGGGCTCATGTTATTGTGGGAAATTTAAAGCTGGAAGAAACTTCCATTACAATATTACATTAAATATATGCAAATGTGTAACAGAGAGTGGTGGTGGGCAATGTAGCCTCAAAATTATATTGTGATATTTCAAGAAAATTGCAGTAATGATAGTTTTGATAAGATTTTACAAAAGAGAATGCTTCCAGGCAACAGCACTTGCAAGTGTACGTAAATGAAGGCATCTTCAATGTGCTGCTGTCATCAGTGACACACTTCCTGATTTTGAAAAGTGAATGTACTGAATCAAGGTGCCAGCAGAAGCTTTGTAGAGCAATAGTAGTGAAACAGCTTTATATTCAGTAACACGGCGTAAGTCAAATGTAGGCACAAAAGTACCGTAGGTAGTGCTTTTAAGTAAAAATTAACTGTGCTCATCAATTTTAAGTAAGATAACAGCAGCTAAACAGTAAATAAAGCTACAAAACCTTGTGACTTATCAAGAATCTATATAATACTGTCACATAATAAAACAAAAAAAGATGTTTTCCACCTGGGATGTTGTATCTTTTTCACCAGCTGCTTTTCCTCCATATACAGTGGGGCAAAAAAGTATTTAGTCAGCCACCGATTGTGCAAGTTCCCCCACTTAAAATGATGACAGAGGTCAGTAATTTGCACCAGAGGTACACTTCAACTGTGAGAGACAGAATGTGAAAAAAAAAATCCATGAATCCACATGGTAGGATTTGTAAAGAATTTATTCGTAAATCAGGGTGGAAAATAAGTATTTGGTCAATAACAAAAATACAACTCAATACTTTGTAACACAACCTTTGTTGGCAATAACAGAGGTCAAACGTTTACTATAGGTCTTTACCAGGTTTGCACACACAGTAGCTGGTATTTTGGCCCATTCCTCCATGCAGATCTTCTCGAGAGCAGTGATGTTTTGGGGCTGTCGCCGAGCAACACGGACTTTCAACTCCCGCCACAGATTTTCTATGGGGTTGAGGTCTGGAGACTGGCTAGGCCACTCCAGGACTTTCAAATGCTTCTTACGGAGCCACTCCTTTGTTGCCCGGGCGGTGTGTTTTGGATCATTGTCATGTTGGAAGACCCAGCCTCGTTTCATCTTCAAAGTTCTCACTGATGGAAGGAGGTTTTGGCTCAAAATCTCACGATACATGGCCCCATTCATTCTGTCCTTAACACGGATCAGTCGTCCTGTCCCCTTGGCAGAAAAACAGCCCCATAGCATGATGTTTCCACCCCCATGCTTCACAGTAGGTATGGTGTTCTTGGGATGCAACTCAGTATTCTTCTTCCTCCAAACACGACGAGTTGAGTTTATACCAAAAAGTTCTACTTTGGTTTCATCTGACCACATGACATTCTCCCAATCCTCTGCTGTATCATCCATGTGCTCTCTGGCAAACTTCAGACGGGCCTGGACATGCACTGGCTTCAGCAGCGGAACACGTCTGGCACTGCGGGATTTGATTCCCTGCCGTTGTAGTGTGTTACTGATGGTGACCTTTGTTACTTTGGTCCCAGCTCTCTGCAGGTCATTCACCAGGTCCCCCCGTGTGGTTCTGGGATCTTTGCTCACCGTTCTCATGATCATTTTGACCCCACGGGATGAGATCTTGCGTGGAGCCCCAGATCGAGGGAGATTATCAGTGGTCTTGTATGTCTTCCATTTTCTGATGATTGCTCCCACAGTTGATTTTTTCACACCAAGCTGCTTGCCTATTGTAGATTCACTCTTCCCAGTCTGGTGCAGGTCTACAAAACTTTTCCTGGTGTCCTTCGAAAGCTCTTTGGTCTTGGCCATGGCGGAGTTTGGAGTCTGACTGTTTGAGGCTGTGGACAGGTGTCTTTTATACAGATGATGAGTTCAAACAGGTGCCATTCATACAGGTAACGAGTGGGGGACAGAAAAGCTTCTTACAGAAGACGTTACAGGTCTGTGAGAGCCAGAGATTTTCCTTGTTTGAGGTGACCAAATACTTATTTTCCACCCTAATTTACGAATAAATTCTTTACAAATCCTACCATGTGGATTCATGGATTTTTTTTTCACATTCTGTCTCTCACAGTTGAAGTGTACCTCTGGTGCAAATTACTGACCCCTGTCATCATTTTAAGTGGGGGAACTTGCACAATCGGTGGCTGACTAAATACTTTTTTGCCCCACTGTAACTGCATCAGTGACTTCTGTCCTCTGCTGCTAACAAGTGCAGCTAGCTGTTTTGAGGCTACGTCCACACGTACACGGGTATTTTTGAAAACGCACATTTTTCTATGTGTTTGGTCCTTTCGTCCACACGTAAATGCAGTTTTGGGTCACTGAAAATTTTTGCATTTAGGTGTGGACGAGGAAAACGGAGATTTACTCAAGAAACATCTTATTCTTCTTCTAAATTTTATTAGCAGACTCGTGCAACGTCAAAGGTGTGCCCCATTTTGACATCAAGCTGTGCGCCAAATTATTGTTTACATGAGATGAATTTCTACAAAATACCGTTGCTGTTAATCTTACTATCTGTAGTTTTTACACGCTTACAGATACACACACAGTTTAAATTGATGAAGGCACTTGAAAAGTAACACAAAATTAACAGAAAAACAAAAACTTTTCAAACCCTGTTTACTCCTTCCCTCCCAGGCTTCTAGACTTCTGATTGGCCAAGATTTTGTTTTTAGCGTTTACATGTGGACGGAAAATTTTTTCAAAACTGCACGTGTGGACGGGATTTTTTTTAATAAACGACAATGCAAGGAAAAAGGATTTGTTTTGGTTCTTAGCGAGGTAAATCCATTCATGTATCCACTAGCGTTACACCTTAATTCTTGCTGTTAATACTGTTAATTCTGGGTTGCCGGGACTGCTCCAACTTTCCGAGTGGGAAATCTGAGTTGAGGGCGCGTTCCCGATTGAAACTCAGTCTTTCTAGGAAGCTGTTAATGTAGCTCCATTTTTAGGCACTACGTTATCATGGGAAGCTGGCACACAGCTCTTGATCTCAGACATGACTGGGCTCGTCTACGAACGTAAACTCCATAGCAAAGATATCGCGACACTTTTATGTCATGCAAAAAATTAGACCGGTATTACTGCAGATGACATGATATGACACAGCCCTAAAAGAAAGGTGAAATCACACCCGTGCAATAACGACAAAGCAACATCTAGATATCTTTGTAGATTAAACACAAACTTCCTCGTGTCACTTCATATCTTGCACTGGATCCTGTATTCATACACATACTATGTAAATCTTCAAAAAGACATTAGATTGCACACAGTCATTTGTAAAAGGCAAATTATCTCTAATAATAGCCTTTATTTGAGCACTAATTGCCATAATCCATAAATCATCCTCAGAGATTACATCACCTAAGGACTGTCAAGTAGCACAGATGCACGGTAAACCTCCAGAATGAGCTAATCGTCTCTGAAAGAGTATATAAAATGAATGAATGGATTCTCTTTAAAATAAGCTTTGTTTGGATAAGCTAGGACATGCAGTGAGTGAGTAAAGCTTTGAGGTGATAGAAAGCTGGGGCAGGGATAGCTCAGTAGGTAAAGTGGTCGCCCCATGATCGGAAGGTCGGCGGTTCGAATCCACTTAACGGCTACCCTGAGGTACCCCTGAGCAAGGTACCGTCCCTACACACTGCTCCCCGGGCGCCTGCTTAGTGGGCTGCCCACTGCTTCACTGAGTGAATGGGTCAAATGC
Source organism: Copadichromis virginalis (assembly GCF_057382275.1). Taxonomy (NCBI): domain Eukaryota; kingdom Metazoa; phylum Chordata; class Actinopteri; order Cichliformes; family Cichlidae; genus Copadichromis; species Copadichromis virginalis. The sequence goes on along the minus strand of NC_140632.1, from coordinate 3,176,613 downwards.
AGAGAAAAACAAGTAATTTCCCCATGGGGATCAATAAAGTATCCATTATTATTAAAGCTAGCGTGTGTGGCTCTCCTGTCCATTGCTTTGCTCATTTGGCATTCTCCAGCAAATAGACAGTAAAAACAATGCAATCCAGAAAACATGGCGCAATGGCCCCGATTTCAAACCATCAGCACTCACTCTCGTACCTACCAGGACCCTCCATTAGCCTGCCCATGTGTTTACATTCCAGGGGTCTGTTCACAAATGATTTGAATGTATTTTTCTGACTATGGTTATTTATCACATGCAAAATGGGCTGGGACACCGTGATGTATGCTATCAGCAGTGACAATGATAACCAGGACAATAATTACACAAAGCTCAGGCCATCCATCACAGTCACTTATCACTTAAATAATCAGGCGTTAAACAGAAGGAGGCGTGGAGAGGAGAAGAGGGATCCTGAAGCAACTCCAGCTTGTACACATGGTTTCATTGGTTTCATTGGTGTCAGCGGTGTCACTTGACGCAGTGCTTATTAGGCTACAGGGGTATTAGGTAGCCTTAAACAGAACAGCCTCCACATCTGATATATTGTTGATATCACCACTAAGTTGATGCTTTTTGCGGAGCTCTAAATCACTTACGCCTTAACTTTTATGCCTTACAGATTTGTATCCCTTTTCCATCTTGAATAAGAAAGTTGCTCAGAAACAGTAACATGTTATCTGCTAATAAAGATCACGTGGTCTCACTGAAAAAAGCTCTAAAATGCCTCAAATAGTCTCAAATCTTGTTATTCTAACACCTGAAATTAACATGAACCTAAACCTTTTGTTGATTAAACTTTGACTTTTCAAAAGACTAAAACATTTAAATTCATTTAGCTCATGGGTCACGCCCACTCCCCCAATTTAATCTCTAAAGCATGACAACCTTAATACAAACACAAAGCACATTATGAACAGCCCAGAATAGTTGCAACAAGATCTATCAGGGTTTTTTTTTTTCAAATGCACACACAATAGCTGATGTTCATTGTCATTTTAGGATTGCCGAAGAAGAAGAAGAATGACACTCTCTGTTATAAGTACAAAATCTGTGATCATGTTTTATTTGCTTTTGTTTAATTTCTGTACTTTGGAGACTAAATTTTCCACAGGTTAAAAAAAATGTATCTTTGTTTGGCTTCACTCAGAGTCCTGCATAGTCTCAACATGTCTGGGCTGCGCTGATGGTGAACTTGAACCCTAAAAGCCATGAAAGAATCTGGAGAGGGAACGGCGCACAGAGAGGGAGTGTCCAAAGCAGCCAGAGGTCACAGGTTATGTAAAGACTAGGGAAGCCCTCTGGGTCAAGTTGATGCACTCAAGGGTAATGATGTTGACACCCTCAGGGGGCTTGTAGCCTTTCAAACATGAACCTACCGTGTACTGAGCTGTCGGGAGGAAAAGTGCAAATGCGCACTGGCTAGAAGACTCGATGGAGGAAATATGGTTTAAAAATTAGACAAAAAGACGACTGAAGAGCAAACATCTGCTGCATGCCAGCACCAAATGAAAAGCACTTTACACCAGCGTTTCATTCCCTTGTTTATTGGAGTAGAATTATGAATACGTTTCCTTTGAACATGATGAATCATTAAAGTAATGGTGTACTGAGGTTTTGTTCTTCTTCTTTTTCTTTTTTTTTTTGCTTCGATGTTTCTTCTTCTTAATACAAATTTCTATCTGTGTCTGTGCCTCTCCTGAGAGCTGCCATTGCTCTACTTACCAGGAAATACTTTCTAGATATGCTAATTTATAGTCATGAGAGAGAACAAGTGTGTGTGTGTGTGTGTGTGCTGAGAAATGCATAGTTGAGTATTGCAAAATAACAGCAAAGCAGGAGCATTTAAGTAAGTCAGAGTCTCTGAGAACGTTTGCATGTACTGTTTAGGTATTTAAGGTGTGTCTATATTTGTCATGTACTCAAATGCATACTGTATATAGCCGCCAACAGTTTGCCAAGGACAACAATGCCAGAGGGCAGCTTGTGTGTACATCTCCCTTGCTGTCGGCCAAAACAGCAGTATTTGAGCATTTGTCCTGCGTGAGAACTGTTTTTTTTCTTTGTGGTTCTTTGAAGCAAACAAAGGCACCAGGGTCTTAACATTATCTGCATTCTGCATATCTGCCTATGTCAACCACACTAGGCAGACCCACTCCTGCCACTGCAGTAGGCCACATGTGAAAACCTGTATAAATGCATATAACAGTGCTGTGAAAACGTGAGATGGAGAGCCTGGAATGGTTGTACCTTCCTGCTTCAGTTGCTGTGACTCTTATAGATATTGGCAGTAACCATTTATTTATTACAGACAACAATGTATGGAGTGCTGAGTTTAACTGCCCAGAATTATCATCACTTCGTATCAACTGTAGAGCTGGTTGCAAACTAATATCTTTACCTATTCAGTTTGACAGTAGACATATTTGCAAAATACACAGACAGATGGACGCCACATGTTTTAAAGTGGTGCGCTCCCCTGGGAACAAAGGGATAGTGTAAATGAAACCAACTTCCTCTTCCAAAAAGTGTACATATGTACATATTTCGTATTGGGGAGCAACCTAATTCTAAAAAAAGAACGAGTTAAAGAATAAAAATAGGATGAACTTGTGGGTCATGTGACCTGCCTTTGCCAGCTGTTTCTAGTGGCCCAGGCGTAATGACAAAAGAGTCTGTGGCACCGTTGTCAGAAAGTCAATACTGTGATTAACACTGTCCTTCGGTTGAGCCCCAGTCCACCACTTTAGCAGCCAATAGCTTTGACAGTCATTACCTAACTAGTAAATCACCACAAACAGGATGCAAGTAAATAGGAGAGTCAGTGATTGAATAACTCCACTAAACAGCAAGAGGAAACATGTTGCTGAGTATTTTTACACAAACTCATTGTAAGTGGAAAGTGAGCATATGTTACAGAAAATGAGCTTGTAAAACGTTTTCGTATTTCTTCTCTCCGGACCCCCTCCAATAGCTCTGGAAGTGAGTGTCATTCAAGATGTGGCCTTTCCACACTCATAAAGAACACATAAAACACACATTGTGCTCTCGTTAAGTACTTACAGAGGTGAGATTTATGTGCTGGGGTCTGGATTTCCAAATAGAGACCGATGCTGTCTCTAAAGTGTTTGTGATTTACACAGCGAATGTATTGGCACGGGCAGAATACCAATGTGATTGCTTAACACCGGAGTTTGAATGGAAAGAGGTGAGCGCAGTTAAAATGTTTGCGAGTGTATGCTAAAGGAGGGTCCCTGGTTAGCGCCAACACATTTCTTTATAATGTGTAGTACGGAGCACCCCGGGGTCCTTTTCCTCCCTGCTCCTCATGTACGTAGGCTAAAAAGATCTATTTGCTTGTGTAACCAAATTCTCTGTAACTGCAGAAAAAAGACGGTGATATACTTCAGAATTCCTGCTACGATAGTACAGGAGGTGCTCCTGCTTTAGTCAAGGAAAGAATGAAGTCCCTCTTTACCTGGAAGTGTCACCAACTTCACTAATGTGTCTTTAATGTAGCCAGTTTCACCCTTGGACAAGGATATCAAAACACTTAAATCGACCTGCTCACTGGAGGCAGAAGTGAGCCTTGTAAAATGAATTATTGATGCCATGCGAGGCTCCTCGCTGACTGAGAACAATGTAACATTGCGCTGGTGAATTCATCTGAGCTCTTTAAAATCAAGGTCTCTCTGTTCGCTTTCATGTTCTGACGAGGGCTCAGCCTCCAAGCCACAAGACATTCCTTGATTGCCGGTGATGTCCAAGTCTTTCTCGGAGGCACCTCAGTCCTGTCGGGACAGAGAACGTTATTGTTGGGATACCTGCATAGTTGCATGATTGGTGTCAAATAAACACGGTGCTGAGCTACAGTGCTAGAGGTCTTTTTACCTGTAATTATGGCATGGCTAGCTTTCTTCTGTGGGCCAGCTGCCAGCTTGCTTTGGCTTTTATGGGGCTTCTGGTCCTTTCTTGTGGTTGTCATGCTGCAATTAAAACTGTCTCCAATCGCTGGGTGGCAAAAGGCGCTGAGACAGACTCTTGTCTCTCTCACACACAGACATACATATGCCTGTGTGCTTGCATATGCACACACACACACACACACACAAACACACTGTGGAGCCTCTGGCTGGAGGCAATGGGAAAGTGTATGATATAGGAAAAACATAGTTAATTACATTTGACAGGTATCTATTAAAGTGCATTCTTAGACCTTAGAGGCCTTCGCACATCTAATGGAAATACACACTCAACTTCTGCCCATGAATAATAGGGCTTCTCAGCCAAAAGCTTTGGCTTTTTTCCCCCTTATCTCACCAACATCAAGCATCTGTCAGCGAATATACAAATCACCACTAATCAAATCCACAGAAGTATAAACCAAGGTCTTACACTGGTATTCGGATTCTTTTTAATTAGTTATTCAGGGATTCTTTTCACTTTTAAGTGAACAGGCACTTGAATCCCTCCTCCGAAGCAGCGCGAGCTCGCCTGTTTATTACAGACAATAGCAGTGTGATTGTAATGATGGCACCCGATTTTGCCATTAAAGAGGGGACGTATGCATCGCAGAGGTATTTGATTGTAACCTGCGATGTTCAAATCCATGGGTATGTGTACAATAAGGCAGGACAAGGTTGAGATGGCTGTCTGTTTGGTCTGTGCATTGCCTCGTTCTCTGTTATGGTCTGTCAGTCTGTCTGGTTTGTGGGTTCAGCGTGTCTGGATCCCCGTTCTTTGCCGATCTTTCATCTAATCTGCCTGAAGACTTTGTCAGATCAGCTGTCTTGGAAAATCCAATTTAGGTTCTTGATAAAATATATTTGAGGCAACAAGAACAGGAGACTGACTCAGTTTAAAATAACACGTGTTCTCAAGGAGGAAATTACACGATTTTACAAGATTTTTTATCAATTCCTCACAATGATCAAAGACGGATTAATTAGTGGAAGGGTTACATTTTACATATGTTGAATTTGTAGAGCGCATTAGTTGTCATTTCATGATAATCTCAGTAAAATGCCTCATAAGCATTTCTAGCTCAGTAGTTTTTACACATATATGCAAATTTATTTTGAAATCTCCTTTTTGTACAACAAACTACAAGAACACCCAGGAGCAGCTGTGGCTCAGGTGGTAGAGTGGGTTGTCCACGAATCGCAGGTTTGCATGAATAAATCCAAGGACTTGCTCCGTTACAGATAGGTTGCTAGGCAGTCCCTGAACTCAGCCAAGGATCAGTTTGGCCTGTCACCTCAGCATCATATTAGATATTATACCTCTTTGATATTAGACCGTTTTTGCATTTACTAACTTGAAAAGTTAGTAAATGCAAACTAAAAGACTAAAAGCAGACCAGCGTGTTCCTTCACTTTCTCTGCAGCAGACATAAAGGATAATATTAAATAGTATTGGCCCTGTGCATGATTTATTTGACACCTTAAGTCCCACCCATCAGCTCAGTGGAGTGGATTGATCCAACCTTGCAGCTTCTTCTTCCATTTCTTCTTTATCAGTTAAAATATGATAAGCTTTGGTGGTCCAACTTCCAAAAAGAAAACTTCAGTTTATGCAACAAATCGAGCGCAGTATTTGATCAAGCAGTTCACATCAACTAATAACTTCCATATCCAGTTTGCTATCTCATATGCTTTAGCCTGTCCACAGTTGCTGCACAAGCCACTTTGCAACCCACCTCGACATCATGCTGTTTAATGTCACCACTGTTGTCACTGATCCCTGGACTGTTCTGTGATACGGGTCTTGCTGCTGCCTCTTAAACTTTCCATATATGTGCATGGAGCGCTTCGCTGCCAAATATGAATTACTGCAGATAGAGATATCAGCCTTCTTTTGACTATAGCAGGGCTGAGTTAAATATGTTTCCTTATGGCAAGTAAAGATTGTGATTACAGGCAATGAAATGAAATGAAACAAACTGTGGTTTCCTACTTGAACCTCAGAAATGCAACGAGCGCTCCAGCCTTCACATTTTTATCCCATCCAAATTTTATCATAGAGGCGATGTTGACACCTTAACCAGTAGTGGCATTTTATCCTTGGCTACAGCAAACACTGAAAAGAATAGAGGAAAAAAAGGAGCAGGGAGATGTTTGATGTAGCCAGGCAGGATGTCATGAAAGCTTGTGGTGAGGTAAAGGCCATTCAAATCTGGAAGTTCTGAAAACTGTGGAAGTCAGTGACATTTTGAATTTCTGCCCTTCCAAGAATTTCCAATGCACAAAATTTGGCTCTGTGCAAGTTTTGGCTTGCTGTGTTTGGCGTGTTTTGGACAAACTATTGTCTGGTATCAAAAAAGTAATGATCCTACATGAAATGTCAGATATTAATGTCAAAACTAGGTAGCCATCATGTTCATACCCCTTGGTCCCTTGATGGGCTTAACAGGAAATATTTGGTGTAGCACTCGGTGTTATCAGACAAACTGGCGAATGCTTGTGGGTTCAGGCATTCATTGTGAAACCTGGGAAACATCCATGTAATGAATGTTTGCTGGCACAATCCATTCCTCTGACTTTTTTTTCCTGGCCAGGGAGTTCTTTGTGTGGTCTGCAGCGTTAGTTAACCCAGTCACCAACTGAACTACTGACTTGTTGATTCATGTGTTTGCTAATTAGCTTTCGATGCCTCGTTAACCGCAAAATTAACCAGTGAGTGTGCAAGAATTTTCCCCGTGCATCGATTGGCATCTTTGCTACTCGCTCTATTCTGCATTCCCCCACACCCCCCAAAAAAATCACCTCTCCCATTTCCCCCTCCTCCCACACCCCTATGTTTCCCCGTGTCCTATCTTCTGCCTTTAAAAGGGCCCAAGGATCCCACACAAAGCCAGGAAAAGATGATGATGATAGTTTTGTTGCCTGCCCCCCCGTCTCTGTCCACATTCCTCTGAAATGAAAGGCGGCAACAATTATCTTCATGTCTGATGCCTCAAGTCTTTTGACATCTACCTGGTAGAGCAGGTCTGGCTCACTGCGGCTTTGGGAGCAGGTTTGTCGTTTGCCCCAATTACTGTCCACGTTAAAATGGCTGAAACCTGGGAGTTGCCCATCTCTTCAACAAAGTTGTATATGTAAAGCCGGCAATTTTCTTTGGCACCGAACGCTGTTCTGCATGTACAGGCCAACCTTTTCTGAAACAACTGACAGCACGAGTGCTTTATGTGCTACTTATGGACAGCTAGTCAGGATTCACTCTAAATATTACCACAGGTCAGGAGAAAGGCAGCGTGTGGGTATTTAAATAGACCATACATCAAAGCGTAGCAATTTGAAAGTGACATGTCTGGAAAGTGCTAATAGCCTCCCTGAGCTGATTCCATCCAACCTCCTGCCAATGTCAGAATCCAGCTGAATTTGCTTTCCAAGATGTTCTTCTGAGGTGAAAGCCAGCAGTCAGTTGTAGCTCCACTGGTAGCCGTTTCCGATGCTTTGGTAGCGTAGCATCAAAGTCACGGGGCACACATATATTCCGCAGGATTAGAGCAGCGTAAAAGGACAGCCCCAGCCCATTCACTGTTGGCACGGCCGCCACAGCCTCGGCACAAGTGAGTTTTTAATGCATTCCATTTAACTTTAATTACTCCAATCTCTGCGAGGGCACACAGGAAGAAAAGGCCCGGGCGTTTGTGCCGAGCAGATTACCCCACTGCCCTGCCAAGTCCGCGGCGCGCTGCATCCTAAGATAGAATTCAAATTCAAATGTGGGCTAAAGAAAGTGCAGCTGTCACCCCTCTGGCCTGCGAAGCCCCAACCGGATCAAAGATGAGCTGTCCTCCTCCCCTGCCCGTGTAAAAATGAGCTGTCCTGGCCGTGCCAGTGTCTCGTCCCCCTGGGGCACCTAATCCTCCTCTCCTGACTCCACACTGACAGTCTGAATAAAGGCATTAAACCCCGCAAAATAATTACCAATTAAAACGGATGGAGAAGTCATCAGGTAGTGACTGGGGGGGAGAGCAGGCAGAGGCGGCAGAGAGGGATGGAAGCTGTGGCGGGTTTCTTTCCTCCCTGCCAAGAACAACCTGTATTTTCTCCTTTATGGGTTATGGTTTTGCAGTTCTGGATGAGTGAGTGACCTTACACAGTGGTATCAGACCGGGAACAGACTTCTCAGAGCTTCTAGGATGTCGAAGAAAGTTTATGTGAGGCATCCCAACTGTACCGAAGCCAGAAATAAGTTTTATAAGCTGCTGAAATTAAGAGTAGTTGTTTTATCTTGGATGATGCTGTGTAAGGCTGAGTTGGAGTGAAGCTTTAGAGACTGCTGGTGTTTTTCTCCTTTTTTCATGTTTTAGGATCTTGGTATGTTTGCACACGTGCAAGGATACGGCGCATAGGTGCGTTTGGAAGTGACCCTAAGTGCAAAATGAGCCATTAACTGTGTGTCAGCTTGCTGTGCTTGTGCTCTAAATTAGCCTGCGTGTGTGTGTGTGTGCTTTTTACCTGTCATAGAGTGTTATAGGGTGTTTGCAGACTAGCGTGCCATGAAGCCCCGGGCACTAATCCACCAGCGCCACACTGCCGAATCCAGGTAAAGTGATCCTAAAGCCTTCTTACCCCTCTCCCTCCCCTGTTCTCGCTGCTCCCCTTTGAGCTCTGTCTATTAGCAGTGGCAGAGATCAGACTAGAGAATATCCACTCAACAGACCAGTCTGGACCAGGACATGCATTTTGACAACTTAATCTCCTCTTTGACGGCAGGCAGAAAAGGAGTGAATTGCCATGCGACAAAAGGGTTTCTGACTTGACCATGTTCTTTAGAAATTCCTTCCTCTGGTATGGGAGACAACCTGTGCGGTGCTCGCACAAGACTGCCGATACCATTGTGCAGTGCTCACTTTGCAGCTTCACTAAAACTTTGCTTTTTTCCCCTCCTCCTGGCTGCACGAGGTTCTTAGCAGGAGGACGGATGGGGACGGAACATGAAATTCCAGCTTGACACTAACGGTCTAATAAAAGGCAGATGGCATAAATCAAAATTACGCTTGAATGCTTGTTTATGACCCTCTGTTTCATAACGATGATTGAGCAGGGTGTCTCGTTCCAGTGAATCCAACTGCTTGTCTGTGCCTCACCGCGGTATTTCACTGATGTTGATCACTTTTGACCTGAGGGACAGTTTGCATTGCTGATATGACTTGCCTTTTGGTTATTGTATCTGTGCCAAATCTCTCTGGGCTAAGTACAATGGGTGTGTGCACTACTGCGGACGTTGTAGCTTGTGAGTGTGTGAGAAGAAGAGGGAAGGGATTTTTTATTTTTTTGTCCATCCTGTGAAACCCATAATTAGGTCATGACTTTGACTCAGACACACGGGAGTATTTGCAGAATGCATATGTACTATACACAGAAAACACTGCAGAGTACACTACATTTATCTTCAGCAGAAATTTAAAGGTGATCCCATGTGGGTGTTTTCATCTGTCTTTTACTGTCTGTGATTAAGCCTGGGATCACTTTAAATCTGCTCCCGTTTCATCTCACTATCCCACAATTATCATGTTATGGTTATATTATCATCTTGATTTACAAACTGAGCTCTGCTTTTGCGGGGGCAAGTCGGCTCAAAGCGGCAACTTTAATTCCGTGTATTTTTAAGTGCAGCCTCAGGTATTTTATACCTGAACTACCTTGATCTCTGAGTTGACAACAGCACTGTATCCAGACCTCAGTTTCAGTCTCTTTCTAAAGATCAATCAAATACTGTGGGACGATATAAGGGGGAGAAAAAAGTCATAGTCGCATAACTCAGATGATTTTAGGGACTTATTCTAATGGCAACTATAGCCTAACATATGCAACTGTACCTTTTAATATATTTAAATACAAAATCTCACATCCATGCAGCGTGCCCATTTTTTGAGCTTTTGATTAATCCCATCAACAGTCTCCTTTGTTCTTGTCAGCTAAATTAAACACCTTCACTGATATCACATTAAAAAACCCTTTTGACAGGTCTGTGCGTCGTGTCAGGAGAACTGGCAGCTTATGTTAAGTTTAGTAAGGAAGATCTGTGTTCACTCATCTGCCTGCATTGCAGGGTGTTCAGGCTGTTAGGCTATCCTTTACATCCCTCCGCTCTTCCTCGCTTAATTCATTCCAATTGGCTCCACCCACGTCGCCTAACTTATCCTGACCATGTACGGATCCTCCTCCAAGTCCTGACCTACCTCCCAACATCTGTGTTGTGTTATGTAGCTTAATCAGAGTCTTAACACCAAGTCGTTTATTTCTCAAGGCATAAAAAGTTTTTTAATTTAATTATTATCCTTTAAAATATGTTTTTGATGAGATGATGCCAATTGGATACATTTCTGGAACGTGCACAACCTTAAAATTGCAAAAAGACAGCTTCCTCTCAGCCACTATCAGTTTCCACAAGCCCTTCCCCACTGCCACTGTCCCAAAGACCAGCTAGTTTTTAGCAAATCTTTAATCCACTGAGTAAATGCTGGCTTCAAGTTCACTCTAACCTCTGCTACATTCCATAACAAGATTTTTCTTCTTTTTTTGGCAACAAAAGCTATAAACAAAAGCACAATTGCACAATTGGAGATACAGTATCTGAATTTCAGGAGCGGGACCACGCCTCCAAACACGCTCCTTCCGGTCCTCATCTATATAGGTTCCCCCAGTTCTGCAAGCTGTTCGTTCTCGTTTACGTGCCCCACGTTCCCCCCCTTTTCTTTAACTTCTTACATGGGGATCAGCGAGGCACGGGAGCCGCCATCCCCAAATGGGGAATGCTGTCAAACCTAAAATGAGGACGTGGGCCCAGTGAGTGAAACAAATCTTTATGTTTTTGAGATTTCAAACCTATATAGATCCCAATTCTCAGGCAATCAATATGCAGGGTGTGGCCAGGGTGTCAAAAAATGCTTTAATTCTGCAGCTCGGGGAAATGGATTCACGACTTTCACGGGCTTGCAGGTAGGTAGCATCACAACAACAGCGGGTGCAGTGACTCCAGACAAGCCTGCAAAAGTACGGGATGAGTTTGGGTATCATATGGACACATGCCGTACATCTGGAGACGACACAATGGGCCTTGTGAACATTGTACGTTTTGTATATAAAACTTTATTCGGCCATGTATTAAAAAATTTACCACAAGTTTCTATGTCCATTAATTTAAGGAAACATGGCCTTTTAAAGTTGGAGGATTGGAGAAAATACAATGCGTCGTGGCAGAAGATGAAAACGGTACAGTGGTAATACTCACCGTTGTGACATGAAAAGATGCTGGAGAATGCGTGGAAGTGATTAAAAGACAATATTGTTTTAAAAAAATTGGCTAATGATGAATTTCTAGTGTGTGAGACATTCAGAGCTTGCGGTCGCTTTCTCTATTGACTTTTTCTCACTTGGAGGTGGCACACGTACAGCAGCGCTAGCACGAGGTAGACATTAGCATATGATTGCTTGCGACCACTTTCCACTTCTGCCATCCATTACGTTTTAAAAGAAAGGACTTTTAAATCAAATGCGGCACTTAAGCAAAGGCAACATTCAGTGCGCTCGAAAGCATCTTTGATAAAAAGATGAGAAACTTTGTGATACGCTAAGGTCGAAGGACAATTTGATAATTTAGGGAGGGCAAGGATTTCTCTTTTCATAAAGAAAGAAAGAGTGCCATATAAAGAGAAAGAGAAGGCCTTCAGACCTTGTCAACCATCTTCATTAGAAACCCCACTTTAGTCTTAATGCATTTCTAGTCATTATCCAGGGCACAATATGTCACAGCCCTCTTTAAAAGAATATATACACATTGTTCAAATAATTACCCTGTGAAGGACAAACAAGCACCATGTAAAAGGCATCATTATTTAGGTGAAATCACTGGCAGGGACTTTCAGGCCTTCCCTCTTCTTTGCCATTGTTGCAGAAGGCCATTTGATGTCAGAGTGTCTGAGCGATTTGCCAAACAGCAGCACGAGCGCCTGTGTGGATTTAAACAGTCTTCGATCAGAGCTGCTGCTGCTGCTGCTATGATCAACACGTATCCAAGAATCACGATCCTTAGTCTGATGATATTGTTTCAAACTGGGTGTGTTAATCTAAACTTACAAAAAACACTCTGCTAGTTTGGGGGAAAAAATGACACCCTTTAAAAACACCCCCCTACCCCACCTCCGGTTGTCAATCACCTGTTATAGATCTCAGGTTTTTAATTAATATGCATAGTTAATTAGCTTCTTTCTGTCAGACAGCAGTAAAATGGCAGCTTGCTGAACTAACCAGCATCACCACGCATGGCTGGTTGCCATATTGTCTTATGTATTATCATTACTCACACTTGATGTCAAATCTATAATAACCCATAGAAACTAAATACTGGTGGCCTCTCCTACCAGTCAGACGAGTTTTTACGCCCTCTGATATTCCTACTAAAAAAAACAAAACAAAAATTTTACTTTATTTTACTTTATTGTGTGCAGGTGAGTGTGAAATGTCGTCCTGTGGCAGATTAGAGACCTGATAAATGATAGATAAGTGTAAGAAGATAGATTTTGCCTGTTCTTAATCAGGCAAGGTTTGCTTAGGGTCAGGCTTAAAATCCTCACTTTCCCAGCATTAAGAGGCCAAACTTCTCTGCAGCCAGCTTCCCAAATATTCCCTTAGTTACCACAATTATACAACCTGCAGCACCATGGGAGCACTTTTCTCAGTCGTCTTATCACAGCTGTAGCCCTACTGGTTTAACTTGTACATCGACAAATTATCCTAAAGGTGTATAGTGTGAATAGTGTGTCTGAATAAACTGATCAGGATGGGGGTGATTATAAGTGAGTGCAGGATAATCCTGACCACCCCCTGCACCACCTACTGGACAGTCAGCAGAGCACTGACCCTGACAGACTGATTCAGCTCTGCTGCCGTATTGGACAGATGCAGGAAATCTCCCATACTTCGCCCTCTAGGTCTTTACATTGCAACACATCTGTGTAGCAGAGACTCATCTCTTCTCTCATGTTAAGAGTTTAATTCAACCCTGCAATGTCACAACACTTAACGCTGATATTCTTAAGCCACTTGAACGTCATCTGGCATCTGCTGTGCCTGTTTTGTTGTTTTTTTTACAACATTTAGCAAGCCTCTTTTATTCTGCTTTGGTGAATTTACTGCGCTATCTGACTTTGTTGTCACTTCATTAGAGCAGCGCGGTGGTTAGCACCATCGCGTCACAGCAAGAAGGTCCTCAGCTGAAATCCACCAGCCCGTCGGGGTCTCTCTTTGTGGCGCTCGTAAGCTCAGTCCGTGCTTGCGTGGGCTTTTTCAGGGTACCCTGGCTTCTTCCACCAGTCCAAAGACATGAATTTAGGTGAACACCGGTGAATCGAATTTGGCTGCAGGTTTGAGTGGGAGCGTAAATGGTTTTCTGTCTCTCTGTGTGAGCTGTGTGACAGACTGAGAACCTCTCCAGGGTGCATCGTGCCACTTGCCCTGTGGCAACTGGGATAGGCTCCATCCCCCCTGAGACCTTGAATTGGATAAGAGGAAGAAAATGGATGGATGGATCTTTTTGCTATTTTTTTATATGAATAACTGTATAAATGTTCTTTTTACCTTTATTGTCTTTTTTCTAGATTTGTAATGTTTGACATTTGCTCCATTTTATGATATTTATTTCATTTTATCAAGCTGTACTACTGTATTTAGGCTATTCTGTTATAGGTTTGTATTTAATGTTTTGGCTGTTTTGGTATATTGGTGATCATTAAATACGCTTGGCTAGTAGCCTGTTGCTAAGTTAATTTGCCCACTTTATATGTATCCTGCACACAAGAGTCAAAATCCTCTACATAAAAGTGCAGCGCATGTTTTACTGAGATGCTATTGATAAAATGATTACAAAGATCCAATCTGTCATGTGAAAAAACACATGTTTGTACATCCCATGTCAGTTTTTCAGGAAAGTCTTAATCTCTTTAAAAAGAAACAAACATGTCTACAGATGAGATCCTCAAACAAATTACAGATTGTTGGCATTTTTTGTTATTTTCATAATAATATGAAAGAATAGACAAAACCGAAACATCACATGTCACAAGCACCCCTGCTTTTATCACACATTCAAATTCATAAAATTATCAGGGTTTCCAGCTCCGGAGCCAACGGTACAGCTTTCTTAGGGAGCTAGTTCAACCTCAGACGTCTTGGGTCTGTTGTTCTCTTTGTTATTGAAGTGTGTGGTGTCAACACGCCAAGATCTAAAGAGCTCTCTAAAGCTTCTCGGGGGAGAGGGGGGGGGGAGGTTGTGGATGCCCATGAGTCTGGCAGGGGATTTTAAAAGATCTCCAGGTTTTTTTTGGGAATAAATCAGTCCACGGTAAGGAAAATCATCTCCAAGTGGTGAAGATTTTTTAAATGACTGCCAGTAATTCCAAGACTGGCCTGCACAGTAATTTCAACCTAAAAGCAGACTCAAAACCTCTCCAGGACGTGCGGGTAACTTTTGCAACTACTGGTGTCAAAGTGCATCTATTGACAACCTCTGCTGAATGTCTACACAAAGAGTTTGCCCAAATTTAAATGAAATGGAAAATGTCTTTGCACTCCAAAAATGTTCTGGTTTGGGGTTGCTTCACTGCCTCGAGGACAGGTCTGCACGCAGGCACTGATTCGGCTACGCTTTCTGCATCATGCGAGAGGGGCTCGAAGTTACTTTGAGGCCATCTGTCCGAAAAGCGAAGCTGAAATGGAAGACGACGTTTCAATGGGATCGCGATCCTAAGCAAACAAGCAAATCCACCACAGAATACCTCAAAAAGAAGGAATGAAAGGTTATGGAATGGCATTGCCTGAGCCCAGATTTAATACCATCATAATGTTGTGGGAGGATTTGAAATAGGTAGTACATCCAAGAAAACTTTCATGAATCTCACGGAATTTTGAATGTAAGAGTGGTCAAAATTTTCAGCAAGCTGATGAGGAATGAGTGATTTCTGCTAAAGAGGCAATTCTAGCTTCTGAGGGAAGGGGTCTAATTCTGTCTGCAGAATAACATTGAAATTTTTCTTCAATAGATGATTGAAAAAGCTCATTTTCCCTGCAGTGTTGTTATGATGTTACTTGCAGTTACTGTTTCACACATGTCAAATATCCAGCAGTTTCCAAGGGATATAATTGCTTTTTTTCGTTAGAATTCACAAAGGAATTTGTGCTCTTTCAATTACACTAACAGAAAACATGCAATACAGATGATAGTGATTAGATGATAATACCGGTAGGGTCAAGATCACGGCATCTCTCTTTCTTGTCTGCTTTTGCTTTTGTGGTGCAATTTCTGACATGGTTTATGTGGCGTGCTTTATATTTTGGCTATTTGTTGGATTTTTGTCCCCTTTCTGCCAAGGATCCAGGTTGGCTTTTGCCTGCGTTCTGTCAGGCTGATGACGTAAAGAAAAACCACGAGTCCGGCACTTTTAAAACGACACAGGACCTATAAGTGATCTCCTGATAAATAGCAAAATAGAAGACGTGACAGCTGAGGTGACTACGCAGATGTAAAGTTTAATACCCACACTTTGTCTGCCAAAACAGGAAAAGCAAGGGTAAAAAAAGGACACATTTTTGGCAGCCCTTCATCAAAAGCATAAAGCAGTGGCCACAAGGGGAGAAGTAAACAGATTAGAAAAGCTATTGACATTTCCCTGTAGCAAGGAAGGGGTGTCGAATGGCAGCGGGGATGATAAGGTGTACAGGCATTTAGTCCCCCCTCTCATGTTTTATGTATCTGTGATCACAACCGATCGTGAGCGAAATTAATCAATAACAATGCCGCCAGGATGTGTGGATGACACATGCCACTGCCCGCCCCCCACCGCCGCCGAGCTGGCCCCCACCGCCCTCGGCACCCTCTCGCCGCACTCCTCCATTCTCCACCCTCCTTCATTTTCCTCACCCCATCCATTTTGATACGGGGGCCTGTTGTTCGCCCACGTCTAGGTGAGGGATTTTTACATCCCCGGCGTGCTTGGAGGAACTCCATATGGCCGGGATCAAAGGTGTTGCTGGGTGCATGGTTCTGCTTGGTTGCCAGCCACCGCCGTTAATTAGAAAACAAGATCAGAGGCGGTATTAAAATCCAATTAAGCCCGTATGAACAGATTGCCAAGTGATGTTCACTAATGCATTACTGAGCACCATGCAAATTTTAGTGGCAGCATTTGGCTTTATGTTATGTGTTCATGTCATTAAGAGTCTGTGTGTATTTGGGAGTGTATCCGAGTGTCTGCGGGAGTGTGTCTATGCGCATCACTTGCCGGCTATCTAAGGCTCTGTGACATTGCCTGATCTTTTCCTTGATACACAGCCCTAATCTCATACAAACAATCAGCTAAAGCTCTGCAGAGCAACAACACCTATCCACACAATAAGATTGGATGATATTGCTTCTTACAATTAAAGCATAATTGAGAATGCTGAATTATTGATCCATCATAATTGAGTTCTCTTCATTTGATTTGTATGAGAAACTAATATGATGCACAGAAAATACAGCAGATTTGACTAAATTGCCTGAGAGTATTTGAGCTTAATCCAAAGATCCATAACGTTTCTACGTGGCCTCCACTGGCCACTCAAAGACATAAATTACAAGCGGGACAGGAGCCTTCTATTTAAATCAGTTTAAAATCCGAGATAGCTGTCAGCAGATAAAATTAAACCGTGTTAAGGAATTGGATGAGGCACATTAAAATGCGTACATAAAATGATTCTGCACAATAAGTGCCAATTTAGTCCATGAGTTTCATTCGCACAGCAGACAGACAGGGCATCTGTACCAAAGACTGACAAGTGGATGCAGCTGGTGGCCTATGGCCCGAAGCATCCACATTATCTCAGACGAGGGTTGTTAATGTTGGGCTGAATGGAGCCCCTTTTGAGATACAAAATAACATTCTGATTAGAAAGCCAGGAAATACACATCTGAAGAGCCGGAAATTGTCACAATGCAGAACCGCGGCACATTTGGCACAGTCTCAAGCTGGGTATGGAGGAATAAGATCTTAATGAAGGGATGTGCTCTATCAAATGCATTGAGCTTTCTCATATAGTTGCGCTGTTTATCAATTTCCACAGGATATGTTCTTCGAGTTAAAGTTTTGTGACAAGAAAACAAATTGCTGCACCCCAGTTTTTGGTTGGCGCCGATGATTTGTTTGCTGTAAAAATCTTTCGGAAATCTAATATTTTACGAGGGAGCCGTGTGACAGGCCTTTTGGCACTTTAGCTCCACCAGCATAGGACATCTTTCTTGTGTTTTAAAATGTTATTTATCTTTAACAACCCAAGACTCTGAGGAATTCAGTTAGATAGGTGTCCGTCTCATTACAGTATGGACATGCTGCTGAATTACTGGTGCACGTTAACCATGATAAAACAAGTGACCAATCAAAATCACTGGGCCAACACGCAGTGAGGCACAAAACTGTATGTAAAGAAAACGTTTTGCACGTACTGTAGCACTGAACAAAATCATTGCAACTGGACCAGCTTAAATTTCAGGTTGAGGGCTCCGCCTTTATCTGTGCAGCTGTGCGTGGTTAACTTGTTATGCTGTGATTGGTCAGGGCAGGTCATTTGTAGCATTTATAAAGCTTTGACAGGGCAGCAGTGGCTATTAAGAAGCTCGTTCAACATGATGGGTGTTTGGCTTTCCTTAGGGTAAGTGAGTGGTTATATTTTCTGAGGGGTCTTAGTTGTTGCCAAGTTGCTGTAGTTAATATTTTTTCTATGTCGACAGGGCTTTGCTGCTTGTCATGCTGAGTGGCGATAGTTACAGCTACTCTGTGAAGAGAGGTAAAATTCAACAAGTCTCAGCATTTCTAATTCTAAATGTTAAGTCTGCTTTAAAGTTGTACTAATGACTTCTCTTGCTGTGCAGGTACGGATCCTGACGTCTCCTCCAGCAGTGGTTACTTTAAATCTCCTGCTGATTCTGATTGGGAAGTACCTTCTGCTGTGTTTGCGCCTGTGTCATCTGATTCTTGGGTTGTCCCAAATTCAGATCACCCTGAAAGTAGTGCTGCGAGTGGATCAGCAGGCAGCTCTCACAGCTCTGATGCTTATTCTGCGTCTGCATACTCGGGACACAGTAGTGACTCCCACGCAGACTCGACACAACCCAGTTTTCAGCTGGGCTTAAATCACGGTAACTAGTACAGACATGTAGAAATAAACTCTTAATACAAGCTTGCCATAATACTCAACATCCCTCCTTTAACTTTTGTGCTCAGACTTCAGCTGGGCAGTTATGCCTCCCAGCCCTCAATCTGACAAATTTCCACCTTTCTATGTGGGAGCACCAGACCCTCTTCCCCCTGTGTTCCAGAAAGGCGAACTGTCTCGTGTGGAGAGGGCCTTTGAGCATGGCAACTCAGAATCTGAAACTGAAATGCAAGGCTTTGAGTCTTATCCTGATGCTGAAGGTTTCAATGAGGACTTCAGTGACCCTCTGTCATCAGACCTTGATGGGTTTTGGTCTGAAAACCCTTTTTTGGGCTACATGTTGCTTACTGGCAAGTATCCCCCAGGCACAGTCACTCACTACAGCTCCAGTTTTGAGCAGGGGGGTGAGCAAACACATGATACGCACTACATTAAGGGCCAACCTGCTGGCTCGGATCCTGATGACCTTACGCAGCCAAGCCAGTCTGTGCAATAGTAGCTGGCTACACTAGCTTGTGAAGTGACTGGACGACACCAGGCCTCGCGGTGGAGGGTTCCCCCTCACAGCCAGGTTGATTTGAGCGGCCGTGCCTGTACATCTTAGCAGGCGGGTGCAGCCCTGAGGACACTCTGAAGGCCAACTTTAATGTTGCCCAATAAAGATCTGATTCACTAATACTGTGCTCTCTATGGGTTCTTTTTTTTTTTTTTCCACCCTTTTTCAGTACACTCATCTAAATGAGTTGACATGGCAAAAGACATTACTTAAAATGACACTTAAGATTTCTAAATTTATGGTTTGTAGTCCACTCACAAATTTCAGCAGAAACATGTGAAGGCCATTGGGGATTCACATATCCAATAATGACGGAAGCTGTTTAATGGGGCAAATGCTAAAAGCATCTCGTCTAACCATTTTCTACAACACCCCTAGAATTAGATGCTTATAACACTTGAACCGATGGTTCAAAGCTTTTGAGCTTGAACAAGCAGATTTATTAGAATTGTGCATTATGTGCACTTAATGGTGCACTTCAGCCTACACCAGATTAGCTTATAAACTTCAATGCGACTGCATACAACTACCTAAAACCCAGCAGAAAGATGTATGCTGCTTATCAGTCTTCTGATGACTCGTATCCCATGCATTTGTAAACTCATCTAGGAGGCTGCTCGCAGTTCGCTGTGCTACGAATAAAGGACATTAATGAGCAAATCCTAATGTCATGAGCTACAGTTTAGACTGTGCTATTTCTCAAACAAGGGCACATCAATACCCAGTCTTACAGTGATATTGCCTGACAACATTAATGGACACCATTCTAATTCACATAACAAATCGGCTCGGAAAGACTCTCCATTGATCTTTAATTAGAGGCGGCTGTTAATCACCTTTATGACTCCTCGGTGGCACCGTAATAGTTTCTGCAGTGAAGCCACAGCAGTCTGTTCTAAGAACCGCATCAGTGGGGAGTGTTTACTGTGTTTATGTACAGCGCAGCACATTGCTAATGGATCTGCTTGGAAGATTTTGACTTTTTTTTATCTTTGTGGTTCTTATTCACGAGAGAACGACAGAATTGCAGAGCCTTGATCCGAAGCTCTGCTGCTGTAACAATCTAAAATCCTCTTTCTGTAATGGTCTTGTTGGGCGTAGGGACAAACAATGACCCACAGGAGAGAAATGGCAATTACCTCTAGTAAGATGTCCACTTCACATACCTGTCACAAAGCTGATGAACCCATCTTAAAAGGCCGGCAGAGAGGGACAAAAACAAGGGGATTTTCCCTTTGTGACCCTTCAGCTTTCAGTCTTTCTTTTTCATCTATTAAGACATAAAAGGGTGAGTCCCCAGACAGATCCATCCTTTATCCCTCCCTCACTCACTCATCGCTAACATGAACCCTGCCGTGTCCATATTCTATGGCTTATCAGTACCCACTGACATGACTGTAGCATGTATTTGCTGTATTGGTGTATTATTTTTCTGAGTGATGGTTTCATGAGTTAAATTGGGACCAGAGCCAGTTTGTCAGTGGGTCCAAACCAGCCCACTGAGTGGCTTTGCAGAGACGGTGGGTACAATGTTTTGACTTCATTGTATTTTACACCAGGAAATGCTGTGTTGTAAATCTTGAAGAATGGATCATGAACCCTATATTATCAGTTTCACAGCCTTCATATTGACAAGTCATATCCCCTGCCACACTGTGAACGATAAACTTATTGTTTAAATACTTACTTATTTTTAAGACATCTGAGGCTGTTCATCATCTGGTTAGTAAATCCATTAAATGTGTACATTTATACAATCCACTGTAGGATACCTCTTTTAACTGAATGGTCTATCCATACCTTCTCTTCCAATTATCCAATCCAGGATCGGACTGAAACCCATCCCAACTACCACGGGGCAAGAGGTGGGGTACACACTGGACAGGTGGCCAGTCTGTCACAGGGCTAACACAGAGAGACCGACAACCATTCACACCTAGAATCTCCAGGTAACGTAAACCCACTAAACGCCTGCATTGGACTGTGGAAGGGAGCCAGAGAACCCAAAGAGAATCCACACTGACACGGCAAGAACATGGAAACTCTACACAGGAAGTCTGCGCCCAGATGGTGGATTCAAAGCCAGGACCTTCTTGCTGTGACGCAACAGTCCTACCAACTGTGCCACCGTAAACGAAAACATAAGGAAGAATTTTAAGGTGCTTTATTTATAGGTTTTCATACACACATTACTGAGATCAAATTTGAGCACGTGTATGGTGACCCGAAAGGCACTGCAACTAAATGAAAACAAGAGCAAATAGAAAAATCCTGCAAAAGCACACAAAATGTAACACAAGATTTTTTTGGAGACAATAATGCAACGGACCAGCTGTGATCATTTGCATGTTTTTTCCAACATGTTTCTATTTCCTCTTGTTTTCTTAACTTGCAGTAAGTTTTGTTTTTTCTCTCTCGGGGCTGCCGTACATTTGTGGATTTTACACCCTGGTTACAAGTTGTAACACTCGTGTCTAGACGAATATCTGCAAAGCCATGTGTGCATCTGTGTAGAACCAAACACAGCCATGCCAGTCGCTTACACTGGACTTGTTGCATTTTACGTCTCTTACGCTGCTCAAACTCTTCCCCTGTAAATCAACAAATGTGCAGGTTGTGTGTGGAGGCAGTTTGTTGTAACCTATGGTTACATTTTAAGATTAACTGACCTCAGGGGGTCGAAGAGTTTTGGTGCCTAAATTTGAGCAAACTGTGAGTGAAAACCAAACAAATGGTCTCACAAGAGACTCAAACCACATTTCTCCTGGTTGAAAGTGGTGCGTGGAGGTTTCGCAGGCTCTGATGTCCACTTTGTCCTCTTAACTGGAAACACTCCTGTTGTTTCTGACAGACTCCGCAAGCAGCCAGTGTATTTATTTGGCTGGAATATTTGTTGTATCAGAGCATGAGCATTGCTTCAAAATATACTCCATGAATTACAACCCCCCCCCAAAAATTCACACTTTGTTACCATATGCTGTGATTGGGCATCTGGCATCCTGCTGTGTGCATTGATGTGAAGGTGAAATCTGGTTCGACTTAACCATTTGGCAAATGTGGGCCTAAACAAGCATGTATTTCAGTTGCGTGGCTGTAAAGACCAGATAAAGAGCTGAAGCCCTATGTGGAAATAATTTGCCCATAAAATTCATAGATAATACACGTGTGTTATTTTGTGTGTTTTATGGCTCCGTCCTAAGATAATGCACGAGATAAAAGAGCCACGGTTTATTTAAAGGCGTTCACACATCAGTGTGATTTCTTTTGATGAGATTTACTCATTTATTGTTAAGTTTACTTATCTGTCTGACTTCACACAGTCAATTTGAAGTGTACAAAGACCAGGAAAAAAAGCCCCTTTATTCTCACCAGAGAATTTGAATACCTTTGTGGGATGAAAACCATATCATTAAGTGCACCGCAGAAATAGAAGAGGCATCGTATTCCATTACCATGTACATCTGCTTAACTCTTGACTTTTTTTCCCCCAGAATCCACAGGATGTGTACAGACCAGTGTTAAAATCTACCCTCAGCCATTGCAAACGGCCAAATTGCCTTGTGATTAACGCACAATAAAAGAATGTGATGGCTTAAAGAAGCTGCAGGAAAAGCTGCCCAGTGAAAGATGGGTGTATGGCGCACTCTGTAATTAAGCCAGTCTGCACTTGATGAAAGTAGATCACACTGGCGGGCCATGGCTTCACAGCCAGTTTGTTTTTACGACATAATTACAGTCCAAATCAAATGAGAAGATTTAATATTGCACCACAACGAGCATGTGTCCAATGTCAACAATGACACTGACCCCCCTGAGGCAAGGTGTGCATGTGTATGAGTGTGAGGGTGTGTGTGTGTGTGTTTGAGGGAGGGGGGCAGGTCAGGCGTCAGGAAGCCGACAGCACAGAAGCTTCCCTACCACAGCAGCTATCTACCTGTGTAGGAGCCTACCTGGGAGGTCTGACACCAGTGGAATTACACTGACAGTGGGACAGAGGGGAGTAGAGAGGAGGAAGAGTTTATCTAAGAAATAGAAAGAAGAGGGGGAACTCGACGTATGAGGAAAAAAATGATCAAGAAGAGGTTAATCTAGCTGAAGGACAGGAAGGAGAGGAAACAGAAAACAAAGAGCCGAGAATGAAAGAAGCGATGTTATGAGCAAGTGATGAAGTGACTGAATGAAAAGAGAAAGAGAAGCAGCAGACTTTAATATGCAGACAGCGAGGGTGTGGCTGGAGCGTAAAGATAAATAAACGTTTTGCTTGACTGTGTCTCCATGGTGAGGTGTCGGCCAGTGGTTAGGAGGACTTGTGCAGTCACGACCCACTAAGTTTGTATAAGCGCTTAAAAAACCCGAATCACTCGAGGACAAAAAGGGGGAAAAAATCACTGTTCAAGTGAAAAGAGCGTTTGTGAAAATAACGGAAACTCTAATGACTAATTGTCAAACAATAGATTTCAGGCTTACTGTAGCCGAGGAATCCTTTGAATATAGGTTGGAGCAATTATAGCATCTGAAAGTTGTCATTTCTGTTTTGAGGTGGGTGCTGTTATGATGCTTGACGACATGGTTATGCTGTAAACGACCAAAACCTCCCACTGAGCGGCTTTTGAGTTTTCTTCCCACTGTAAAAAAAAGTCTGCATTTCCTGTCCTCTAGTTAAACACTCAACACAACCACAAAGCCTTTGTTCCTCTGGGTCAGATTCTCCCAGAAGAGAGAATCGTCCCCAGCCACAGCTGTTGAATGACCACCATCGACCACACTGCTTTCTGTCTTCTGACCACCCTTCTAAATTGCTCTTCTCTCTATCCAGTCCTCCCTCCACCCTTCCCCTACTTCCATGCCTCTTTCCACCCCTTTTTCCTTCTTTTCCCAAGAGCAGCCAGCTGGGCTGGATTTACTCTGGTCGGCATGTCGCAGGGCGAAGCGCCGTCTGCTCTTTGGGCGGGCAGCGTCATTTGACTGGGTCCTGGTCAGGGCTGGCAGATTACTAACTGGATATCTACAGAGAGGCCAGTGGGGCCTGAGCCCTGTCATCCACTGGAAAGCGGGGTCTCTGCGGTGACCCCGTGGTTCTGTGGGGCCCAGGACACGAACCACAATCCCTGCTGACACCCTGTTCTCCGAGGACGCGGTTTTACTCCAAATCGTGATTTCCCATCAACTGCTCCGCGACAGACTGTCTGTGACTGCAGGCCTCTGCCCAGCGCTTTCTAGCGAAGAGGATACAACGCCACCTCACTAGCGGTGCTTGTGGCCACATTTCCCCCACGAAGCTGGGCACGCAGGAGGGGGCCTTCTTCTGCACGAGCTTAAAAGAGAGCTTTTTAAACTCGTGTGACATGTGTACTGTGAGCCGGTGTCAGAGAAGTGGCTGGGATGTCTCTGATTACATGGAGAGCAGCCCTTTTGAAAAAAGAGACAGTTCAATATGGGCACAAGGTTGCACCAAAATAAGCTGTATAATAAGATGTTTAGGGTTGTAACGTGATTTACAGTTTTGCAAGTGGAAACTCACAGCTTTGTATTCAAACTTGTCCATCTGAAAAGAAAATGTTTAGGAAAACCATAGAAAACGCGTCCGCCGTGTAGTTGGTGAGAAATAGTCTGAGCAAATATTAACTTTGATCAATCTATTTGTATTTTATTTCTGTCATTAAAAACATCTGCAGCCACAAACAATCGCACAGTCACACTGTTCCAATTGTTATGTCAATAGTTATGCCATTGCTAGGATAAGAGCTGTGGGAATGTGACATCTTCTCAACATGCACATTTCTGCTGACCAGAATCATCAACATGGTACCCAGATGTCAGCCTTCAGGCACAAACACACACACAGAGTCAGCAAAATCACAGTCAGATTTCTTCAACCACCAAATCCATCATCTGAGTATTTGTAGCTTCTTATCTGGCAATCCAGAGAATATTTTACAGTAATAATCACATTTTACACACCGAATCGCTCGCAACTTTGGGACATTTTGTTTCGGCCTTTGCGCCGAGAGCTCCTCCTGATTCGACTTTCTCACACAAACCCACCCAGCGCGCGCCTCTTTTCCTTACGTTACTCCACCACCTCCGCCCTATTGTGGCGTTTCTCCTCTCCCTTCTCGAACTTTCTCTTTGAGCACGCGCGTCCTGCACACGCACTATTTCTGTTATGCTATCCAATGGCCTGGAGGCTCAAGTGAGGACAGACTTGACTGCTGTTGGCCTCATATCAAGAAATACCTGATGGGTCCCTGCACTCATGCCAAGACTCATTTATGAAGCGTGAGACCGTCAACAGCCATCTTCAGAAATAAAAACCTATGAGTCACATTCATAGCATTACTCTCAATAAGAACAAAGGAGTTCTACTAGCAGTTATCGCTGAGGTTCCATGTAAGGTGTTTTGTTTACCCATGAGCTGGTGTGCTAGCGCGCTGTGAAATATGGTTTATCAGATTCTAATCAAGATTCTGTACTTACCATCCATCTGTGTCTTGTCTTGCCCCAGCCTTCGGCCAAATGTCTGCGAGGCAGCGAGATTTCTCACTGACAGCATGATAGGTATTTCTTGAATTTCAACCATAAAGATATCAACTTGGAGAGATCCAGCTGAGACTGCAGTTCAGTCAGCAGGACATTCAATTTCAATTCAATTCAATTTTATCGGTCGTGGCAGATGGTTGCCCCTCCCTGTGCATGGTTTCTTCCTGTCAAAAGGGAGTTTTTCTTTCCCACTGTTGCCAAGTGCTTGTTCATAGGGGGTCATCTGATAGTTGGGGTTTTCTCCCTATTATTGTTGGGTTTTCACTTTACAATCTACCCCACCTTGAGGTGACTGTTGTTGTGATTTGGTGCTATATAAATCTCGAGATTGAACATGACTGATTTAGTAGGAGATTTCTCTCTTCCACTGTAAGCACAGGAAATATAACTTAAAACTGGACAGCATCAGAGAAATGCTTAATTATGCACTTATAGTATCTCACAAAGAATTTGACAAATCCAGCAGCGCAGTAGTCCAGCTCGCCATGCACAGTGTCATAACCCTTTTGAATATGTTTTGTCTTCTGTTGTTGTGAGTCAGAATGGATTATCTGATCTGGCCTTCTTTTTTTGTCTTCTGTTCCAGCAGTTTCACTTCATACTTAAATATGATCATAAGACATGACTCCTTGCTTTAACAGTTTACCACATCAGTAATATCCGTAATCGGTGGCCAGAGTTTGGTGTGTTTTTTTTTTTTTTTTTTTTTTTTTTGACAAAATGCAATAAAGCATATAAGGATAAGCAAAGATTCACTGAGGAGTAGGAATAATGTTTTGGCTCATCAGTCCATGCAGGGCCATAATGGTGGCTGGAGCCTATCACAGCTGCACACTCTGCACAGGTCCAATCAAGTCCAACCATTCATATGCAAACAGCAACTTTAAAGACACAGATTAACCCATCGTGCATGTTTTTGGACCGTGGAATCAAACCTTTCTTTCTATAAACATTTAGATTAAAGGTAAGAGTAATTGGGTTTCTGTTTGGCTGGCGTGTGCTTTGTATAGTTTTCATTCATGTTGCAATCTGCAGATCAGCAGCACACTTGGAACCAACATCAGATTATGAGGTTATACTAAATTATGAGCAGCTGCTTCTGTTGGTTTGTACATAAGTGTATGCAGAAGTCAGTTTCTCGTGTGTGTCGGCCCAGCGAAATGATTTAAAAAAATAACTTTTTCTTAATGCCTTACAGAGATGCCTGCCGCAGTTCCGAAAATGGATGACTATTCACATTTTAGACGTGCACTAAAATTAAAAGTCGCGCACAGTAGCTGTTCCACGGCCGCGTCCGAGTCAAAGGAAGAAGAAATAATCAGAGAGGAAAATTGTTTCAATCATAGAGCAATTGCAACATTTATTGAAGTGTTGGCTTTCTTGTATTGATTTTTCAACACATTACAAAAATACATATATGTTCAAAACAGCAGATGTGTACTGTTCTGAAATCACTTATTTTTTCACAAGGATGCACCCCCCTCCCCCCACCCTCGCCCCAAAAAAAGAGAACAAGGAAACTATTTTGTACAAAGAGTGTAAGTGAAAGTTGTGAAAAGTGAAATATGAAAATGTATTTAAAATTACATTTTAATGTGCTAGCACAAGACCTTCAACCAACCATGAGGATAAACACCAAAAAAAAGAAGAAGAAGAAGGAGTCCATGAATGTCTGATAAAATGATTCGATAAAAGTATTCCTGCACAAAACCACTGTATTCGTTTTTCTCAGTTTTGAAAATCATTTTATTTTACACCCGTGGAGCATAGCTTCACCAAAAAACAGCAAATTCATTAAAAAAAAGAAAAGTGAAAAAAAAAATACTTAAAAAGATGAAGATACCAAAAGTCAATAATGGCACCACTGTTAGAAAAAAATGATAACCTGGCATGATTCTGCAATATTACATTAAAAAATAAACCAAAAAATCTGTTCATAGAGTGAACAAGCAATCATACAGAAATATATTCATGTAGATAAAATCCCTCCACCAGGACAATCATACAAAAACTGCTATGGCATTCAAATCATTTGAGAAAACATTGGAGGAAAACAATAGTTTATTATCATTTTTAAACACTTACACAGAGTATTTCATTAATGGCATACTTCAACACTGTAAACATATTGTAAGACTGAATGTCCATGTGTGTGTGTGTGTGTTTGGGACACTGTGAGGGCTCCACTCTTCCAGTTGCACGACTCACTTTGGCCTAAGTCTGAAACTGGGCTTTCGGGGGAACGTGCGCGTTCTCGACAGAACCTTGATTCTTTTGCAGTCGTGCGTCAACACGTGTAAGCAAACTGAAAGTAGCTCTTCAGGCAGTCTCGCTTTTCAAGTCAATTTGATAAAATATGTCAAACTAGCAGGTAAGTGGATAGCTTATGAAGAGCTCGACAGCTTGTTCCTTTTCGAAAATCATTAAAAGAAACAAAGAGCGCTTTGAATTCAAGGTACCACGTAGTTCAGTTTCTTTAAAAAACTAAATGGCACAGATAAAATCTGAAAATAGGCCAAAATGGGAGGTCAAATCTTCAAGTGACAATGCTTTTGATGATTGAGATTTGCAGTAGTAAAATGAAAGATGTATTCTCAATCTCCTTTCATGTGGCTTTGCTGTCTCCCTCCCCTCTCACGCTCACTCTGTCTGACTCTGATGGTCTGTTATAAGATGTGGCGAGTAGATGTGCATTTGGTTACAGAAAAAAAATACACTTTTCATATGCTCCCAATTTCATTTGAATGACTATTCTCCCTGGTCAAGGTCTTGCTCTCTCTCCCTCCATTTCTTTCTCTCGCATCTCCATTTCTCAGTTCCAATCTTTCATTTTATGCTCTGAGAATAGCCCCCTACTCAAGGTCGGCCGGCCATCCCTTAGTGCAGCTGTGCTCAAAATTATCATAACTCATTCAGCCTCTCTTTATATATATATATATATTACAGATTCATTTCAGAATGAACGATGCAGAAAATAAAAACTCCAATCCCCAGAAGACACGAACTCGCACACTGTCTCAAAATCTGTTACTGACAGTTAAACCCGTATCACTTTGTGAGGCGAATGAACAGGCTTCCCTTTAAAAGCAGCGCTAATACACGAATCTGAGCTAGTGAACTGTGAAAAGACGCCGTCACAGAGAAGGGCTTAGAGCGCGCCGCCGAGAGGAGAACGCACGCCCAACACGGACTGATATGAATTTCATCTGAAACCATTTTGTGCGCCGTGAGGGGAACACAGGAAGTCGACCTGGGTCAGAGAGAGTCGCCGTGCCAGACATGAGTGGGAGATGGAGAACGATTTAGAGAGTGTTGAAGCAGGTTTGGATTAACAAATTACCTTTAAGTAAAGCACACATCAGGTGGGGTCGTGGGTACTCGGACAGTCTGATAAAGCAATAATGTATGGTAGTTACATTTAGCATATACTGTGGATGACGCAAGCAGCTGGTCTTCTGATTGTTTAGTCTCGGCCATATTTCATGGTCAGTCAGGGCTACTTTTACATATATAAAAAAAAATAATATATTTACAAACCATAAACAGGACTGTTCTCCTTCTCACATTAATCACAAGTAGTCTCAATTTATTCAACATATTAAATATGGTGGTTTTAACCTACACTGGGAATGTACTGAGCATCAGTTAAGGGTTTCTCCATCAAGTGCAACCTTTATTTATGTCCTTTGTGAAGCAAGGACAGCAATACAGTAACTGCATTTTCAAATTATTCACATGCCAATGTTGAAAAGGACAAAAAATAATAATAATTCCCTGAATAAATTAATAGGAACTCACCAGATCTCTAAGGTAATGCTGGATTTTTTTAAAAATCCGCCATATTGTTTTATTGTCAGGCTGACATTCAGTGCTTTGAGCCTGTACGAAGGGAATGGATTGTAGTCCGCTGCTGCAGTTAATATAGAAAACAATTATTTATTTATTTATCTTACTTTTAAAAGCTATCTGCTTCACACAAATTTATTCTCACTTGATAATAAGCTTCCTTACAGGAAAAAAGAATGAAAATTTGTATTAAGGGTGACTTCTTTTATCACATTTTTGTAAAGAAAATTCTATTTTTTTAAGCACATTTCAAAACTAACTCCATATGAAATCCCACAAAGATGTACCTGCACATGCCAAATATCATTACAAAAATCCAATAAATACAGAAATTATTGCACAGTAGAAAGGCTCCATGGATTCCTAACTGATAAAATCCTCAGACGGTTTGCCAAGAAACACCTAGTTAGGCATTCTAGGCAAGTTCTCATTAAAGTTTCCCTTTGTTTATATTCTCAGGTGGCAGTTTCTGTGACGAGGAAAAGAAAGAAGAAAGAAAAAAGGATGAACATCAATCATCAATCAAAACATTTTCTAGAGAGATTATCCAGCCAAGCCCCATTGCAGAAAGTGGTTATAAGGATTTTGTGTGTGTGTGTGTGTGTGTGTGTGTGTGTGTGTGTGTGTGTGTGTGTGTGTGTTTGGGTACACTGTATGCTGTGTAACTAATGGTTGCTGGCTTAACTTCTGTCTGCTTGCTCCAATTTGACCTCGCTGGCCATCAAGTGTTCACCATGCCATTTCTTCATGTGTTTCTCCAGTGTGCTGTAGACACTGAAGGGCATGTGGCAGATGTCGCAACGGTATACCTCTTTTCCATATTGCCCGTGGGTCTTCATATGGCGCGTCAGCTTGGAGCTCTGGGCGCAGGCGTAGCTGCACAGGTCACACTTGTAGGGCCGTTCCCCCGTGTGGCTGCGTCGGTGCACCGTCAGGTTGCTGCAGTTCTTGAACACCTTGCCGCAGAACTCACAGGTGTCATTCCTCCTCTCTTTGGAGCTTGGAGGCCTGCCAGGTCCGGGTCCCCGCAGGAGGTGTGGGGTGCTGCTGCCACTGCGCCCTGAGGCACTCCCGCCTTCCATAAGCTCCCCAGGTGGGGTGGAGAAACGGAGGCTTCCCGTTTCTGAAGAGGAGTGCTCCGAGGAGGTGGCAAACGGCGACTGACGGGAGTCAGTGAATCCCAAGAAAGGTTCTCTGATGAAGTGGCGCGAAGCAGCGTAGCCAGCCAGCAGCTGAGAGTAGACGTTTTCCGGGGAAATGAGAGGTATGGTCGGGGGAATCTCCAGCTGTTCTTTCTCGATCTTGATCCTCTTGTTGTTGGAGGGGCTCGGGCTGGTGATGGGGGTGGGCCGCCTCTGGAACAGCCCGGGAAAGCACTCTGCTTCAGATACGCTGATTCTGCCATTCATCACAGGCCTCTGGTCCTCCTGCTCCTCTCGCTGTCTGTCAGGTTCCCTCTCATTTTCTCGTTCTCGTTCTCCTTCAACCCCCTCTCCGCCGTCGCCGTTAGGTTGTCTCTCCAAGCTTCTCTTGTTAGGGTTAAGTCTAAGGTGATTGTCCAGATGGTTGTAGGGGTGCATGATGCCCACCCCACCACTGTCGTTTACTCTATCCCCACTCGGGGGCTTCTCACTGGGAGACTGTCTTGAGCCATTTTCTCTGTTCTGGGTGAACTCTTGGGAGTCCTCGCTTAAGTTGGAATCTGGCCGACTGCCATTTTGCAGTTCTTCCTCCTCTTCCTCTTCCTCCTCCTCTTCTTCTTCCTCTTCTTCCTCCTCCTCCTCATTGTCCATCCCCATTCCTCTTGCATCTCCCTCCCTATTCTTCTCTTCACCCTCTCCCCCCTCCCCTCTATTTCCCTGTTCTGGTGAGCCGGTTATGGCCCCAGACTTGTTGTGCATATGTGTCTTCATGTGCCTTTTAAGCTTGCTGGCCTGAGAGCAGGCGTGATCACATAGATGACACTTGTACGGCCTCTCACCTGTGTGACTGCGTCTGTGGACGATCAGGTTGCTCTGGAACTTGAAAATCTTGCCACAGAACTCGCAGGATTTCGATTTCCCCGGGGCCTGGTTCTGACCCTGTGTGTCAGGAGGGCTTGAAGAGCCGTGTCCCCCCTGAGAGGTGGGTGGCTGAGGGGGATAGGTAAGAAACGGCGAGAGCTGGGATCCGGGCTGGAAAAGCGTGGGACTCAGGAGGCGATGCATGGGTGGCACACGGTTGGGTGAGAGAGGAGGCGTGGGTCCACCGTTGTTGGTTGTGTTGCCTGCCAGTTCCCTCAGCCGACGGGAGAAGTCCATGGGCGGGTGCTCCATGGGGGTCATTCGCATCACCCTCTCGAAGGCACTGGGGTGCTGTGACAGCAGCCCCATTTCCTCTGGGCCCAGCCGCTCACGAGGTGGTCTTGGGGGAGGCGGTGGGCTGACAAAGGGCGGTGTCGCGGGCAGCCGCGTCTCCATGTAACCCGGAGGATGGGGGTGATCCCTGAGCTGGGGTCCAGCCATGCGGAGGAGGTGGAATGGGTTGCTGGCATCACCAAGGAAAGTGGGGAGAGGGGAACGGGGCAAGGCGTCAGCTCCTGGGGGTGGAGGAAGAGCCATGCGGGGAGTGAGGGAGCAGTTGACTGGGTGGTTGTCCAGGTAAATGCGGATGCCATGGGTGTGCTGGGCGTGCTGAAGCAGAAACCAGGCACTGGTGAAGGTCTGCTTACACGTAGTACAGATGTAGCTGGATGGCTCATCTTTTTCTGTGGACCAAGAGAGGAAAAAAATCACCATCAGTGATGAAACAAGAAACTCAAAAATCATTTTTTTCCTTCGACAACTAAACCAACCCATAATATTTTATTAAACACAAGCAAATGAACTGCGCATTGTTTTTCGGTGTGTGAGTGTGAGTGTCTTCTGTGGGCTTTTGTGTTGTCTCTGTGTGTGTAGTGTATGAAATACATGTGCAGTCAGGGCATGTGTCTACAGGCTAGTGTAGGTGGCAGGTATTGCCCTTAGGCCATAGCATATTATGCTAATTCTAATGTCAGCTTGGCTTTAATATACAGATCCATCTCGTCTACTTTGTCATTTCCATATGAAGAAAGGGTAGGCAGCAGTGGAAAAGGGGGAAGAAGGGAGGTGGGGGCGGCAGCTGGGGAAGGGAGGTGAGATGTGGAACTAGAGAAAGAAAGCCACTCAAAAGGAAGGAAGGAAGAGCGAGACGACGTGTAAACAGCAAGAGCCGACACTGTATCCACATTAAATAAAGCTCTACGTCACGGATGTAATAACAGCAGTAAAGTGATCTGTTGTGACTCCGCATGCAAACACACGCACAGAGCTATATGCCACACACTGACAAATTGGCCCTTTAAATGTTGAGACTTAATAATGCCAAATGAATCTATCAGTCACTGTGGCGTGGCCCTGTCAGCCTGCTTGTGACTCATAAAAAGGGCCTTCGTAGAGATTCATCTAATTCAACACAGGCTCGTGCTGGAGAGGCATTTCCACATTTCTCGTGTTTGCTCACAAACCATCTGCATCTACTTTATCATCAGTGGCTACCGCGAACGGAGTCGAGTTGGTACGGTGGTCCCAAGGTTTGAAGCCCGCCAGGGACAAAACAAAGACGGGGAAGTTAGTAGCGCTCAAAGTTTTGTGTGATCAAGAAAGCAGTCCTGAACCATTGGCTGACGAATATAAAACACACATTTCCCCTTTTTCCCATTTCCTTTTTCACTCGTCGTCTCCCTTCTCTCTACACCTCTGTACACACTCGCACAGATTCACACATACACTCGCGCTGTGGAGAACAGATGAGCGAAAGCTGATGTTGGATCAGTGTCTAGTACAGGAAGCTGATTTGGCGGTGTGATTGGTTTGGCTTTCCCCAGGGGAGAGAGGGTCAGAAAGAGTTAATGAGGGGCTCATTTACTGATTCTGTCTGTTTTTCTCTGCTATTAGTGGTGCTCTGGTGTAGCCATCGCTCTCGCTATTTGTGTGGGGTGGGACACGACCTGACTCCCGCTACTTAATGCGTATGCTCGAGCGTGTGTTTGTGAACGTGTGTGCGGACATGTATGTGGATGTATTTTTTTTGCGTACGCCTGTGTGTATGTGTGGGGCGAGTGGCGGGCTGCCTGCCCGTGTTTAGTTTGGCTAAGCTTCACACGGCCGCTTGGCAGCAGAGAGCTGGACAGCTTAACAGCTTGGACGGGGAGAAGAGAGCGAGAGAGGGAAGGGGAAAGGAGGAGGAGGAGGAGAGGGGGTAAGAAGAGAGGTGGAGGGACTTTAAGGGCCAGACGTGCTTGGCTAAACACGCGTGCACGTACGCATACACACAGACAGCACACATACGCACACACGGGGGCTGCTTACATGTCCCCAGGGAGCAAGTTAGGTGTATAGACTGAATAATCTCATCAATGCACAAGGATCAATATTAGATGAAAATGTGAGTTTAAGAGAAGGACTGGTGATTTCTTTTTTTCCAGTTTTGTCTACATTTTTGTCAGCGCACAAGGCCTCATCAGTACAAGTTATCCAATCAAACAACACCAGTCCCACAACCTTCCAGCCCCCCACCGTTACAACAACACATTTGCATCTTGTCATATCTTACACAGCCGTGCCATATGCTGTTAAAGGAAGCGTGGCAGCTAATAGAGTGGCAGCTGATGGCTGCTGCCTAATGACGGCCAAAGACAAATTTCATCAACTTCCCAAACAAGCAAGCAAGGAAGGAAGCAAGCCGGGTGGGGGAGGGGGGAAACCGAGACAGGGGAAAAGAATAGAAAGCAAGTGCTGTGCTGCCAATTTTGGTATCAAGTAAATACGGCACCGGTGTTGTCGATATCGATACCAATACTGTTACTTTTAACCCATAAAGCCAGCTTATGTAATGGAGATCAGTGTGTCATGACTTATGAGATGAATCAATGATTTGCGAGTTCTGAACTCATTTTAAATCAATGTGATTTTTACTTTAATAATAATTAATTAACACAACAAAACACAGCTTTTCATATATTTTGAAACTGCGTTTTTTTGGGAGCCTGTCTCTAAAGGACTGTGGCTAAACATGTCATAAACTATAAATAAAATAAACTTGAAAGACAGCAAAAAGAAAAATCAGACATTTTTGTAGTGTATGAGGTGAATAACACAATCTAACACAATTCAGTGAACTCACAGGATAGAAACAAAGTATCAATCCTATCATTCTAGTATCAATCTGATACCAATGCCAGTGTTGGTACATCTAGGAATCACCAAAGGGACGAGAGCGGTAAAACAAAGCCTGCAGCCTCCCTTATGAGTAACATCACAGGGCACTACCTTCTTGTTGCTCGCCGACTACGAGCCATGACACACACAGCTGCACAAATAAGTTATGTTACAGACATCCTCTCTCCATTCTTTCCTCTTATATAAAGACTTCCACACATGCTGAGAGAGCGTCGCTCGACAGCGCTCCGGCCAATAAAAGCCTTCATTAAAGAATCACGGTGGGCCGTGTCATGCTTCAGTTTGTGGTAATTACAGTCGTCTGCCTGACACACAGGCAGGGACCCCTCCACCGCTGACCGCCAAGGTCAACTACCAGTTAGAATAGTTACATTCTGCTCTCTACGCGATCGCTGATGCTGGACCTAATCGCCCAATTTACTCCAGCACGCCATGCGCGCACAGACACACGCAGCCTTTACACACACACACACATTCAGCGTGTGTGTGAATGAGACTGAGAAGAGAGGTTAAATGAAATGGAGTCACAGCAGGATTCGGTAATGTGGTACAGTGCATTTTGCTGTTTTTTTCTTCTTCATTTTGCTAGCAATAGTGTGGTTTGTAAATGTTCTAGTGTAATGGGATTCACCTCGAAAAGACTCCCAGCCCAGGTGTTCACTCCAGCAGACTTTTCCCATGAAAGAGAGGAACACAATACAGAACTGAGACCAGCTTAGGAGGGCAACTCTTTGTCCTGTGCAACAAAACAAGGGCTAAGGGCCAGGAGGCCTGGAGGAAGTTATTAAAACATTGGCACATGCGTGGAGCTGAGGTGGGCCAGTAATAATGCTCTCCTTCTCTCCTGGGTTGTTTTTTTTTTTTTTACTAAACCACCAGGCCAATTAACCCAGACTTCGGGGACTAAGATCTGAGCTTTACATCAGATTTTATTCTTTCCAGATTGCCTTTTATAGCCATTATTTTGCCTTAAAAAGTACAAACAAAATGCCAGTGAAGGAAGGGGAGCCATGACATTGACTGCTTGCATATGGCCAGTGTAGTTGGCTGGTAAGGGTTGACGTAGACACCAGGTGTATGGCGGAGACATATGGAGTTGTGTTTAATTCACATATTCCATCTCTCCAGCTTGTCTGATTTATATTTCAAAGCATGGGCTTCCTCCATTTACATTACACTTACATTATGAGGCCTTTATCGGGTGTGCTAATCCACACGGACTTATAATAAGACCACAGAAGGATAACAGAATTCCACAGGCTCAGCCTTCAACGAGAGGGGCAAACAGGAGCCTCTCTGCTGAGTGAGAACAGCGAGTGGATGCTAATGAATCCTCGCTGATGCCAAATTAACTCTCAGAAAGCTCAGGGAAATACAATCATAACTGAAAATAAGTAGCGATGAATTCCAGACCGTCAACTTCTGGACAGCACCAAACCAAACAGCATGAATGAAAAGTGTAGAACAAACTTGTTTTAATGTAAAACAACCCAAAAAAGAATAACCCAGTGCAGGTTTTTGGTTGTTAACAAGAAAACAACTGGGGTAGAGAGGATGTGCTATACTCGACGTCTCACACACACACACACACCCACACACTGCAGCATTCCTGGGGTTCACGTTCGCTGTACTGCTCCAACATTCCATCAAGGGCGACAGAACGCCACAGCGACAGATTTGCATACAGAACAAAGCCGCCCGCCGGCTAGGCCACTGGGACACAAACCTGCGCCCCTGCAGCCCCTCCTCTCCTCTCCACCTCTGTGCACGCACTCACACTGCCTCTGATGCCCGTGCACACGCCTGCACAAGCCCTGGGAGTACGCATGTGTGCACCTGTCAGGGGTTAGCTGACACCTCTGCTGCTGGCAAAGCAGCTTCTCATTAGCATGGCTGTGATCTAGGGGTCCCCAGGGGTCCCAGCCTCCTCACCTCACCCCTTGCCCCCCCACAAACCTCTGCTCCTCTCCTCCTCCTCTTCCTCCTCCTCCTCACTTCTCCCAACTATCCCTCTCGCTCGTCGTCCTCCTCCTCCTTCTTCTGTGCTGCACTCCCTTTCTGCTCTTGATGGCTTGTTTGTCATGAAGCAGACTAATCAGGAGACACAGGGCCACGCAGATCAACTGTGGAAGCCTGTGTGTGTGTGTGTGTGTGTGTGTGTGTGTGTGTGTGTGTCTGCTTCACAGGAGATAGGGAGTTTGGACGGTAAACTACAGTACAGCCCCCGCTGACAGTCACACATAGGTGGGTAAAGAAAGAGGGAGATGGAAAGAAAGAAATAAGTGGAGAGACTGTGGAGGGTGGCAGTAGTAGGCAGGGGGTAAGGCTCTCACACAGTGTGGCTGGCTCCATGCTAACTCAAACCAGCTTTAGCCTGCTAACCATATACATCTGTGTGTGTGTGTATGTGTCTGCAGCCAATATGACCAGCTGAAATGCCTGACAGCCTCAGATGGGATTTTAAAGAAACAGCACTCTTTTTAAATTGTGGCAAACTCAGAGCCACACACAAAATATATATAAATATTTATTATGATGTGTTTTACTATGGCCTCCTTTCTTTTTTTAATCTCTTCACTTGTCTGCGTGTTTTCTCTCTTTTCCCTGTCTTTCTTTTTCTCTCACGCACACACTAAGCACCTGTACATGCTATCTGGGTACTCCACCCTGACCCTCATGCCTTTTGCTATGTGGGTCAAATGAACAATATAAGGGATCGGGTATCTCCAACAACTTGATCACAGACACGCACACACACACACTGACTAGGTCCAGCTGCACAGCAATGCATGAGTGGAGGAGGCTCTCATGTAGCACGACTGAGGGAGAATGTTACCGCCATGAGGCAAGCTATCCCAGCCAGGGCACGGAGGACACGCTGTGAAAAATAACTGGCAAGACCTCTCCGTCAGTAAAGAGCTATGACTTTGGCTCAGGTTCTAGGACAAAGAGGGAGAAAGAGGGAACGATATAAAGTAAAAGGGGAGAATAAAAAGAAAAAGGGAGCTCCATAAAGTGCATTAGCTAAGCCCTCTGTGCCATTTCTCTAAGCCTGACTCATCGCTATCAGCTCCTAACTGGTCCCAGCGCCTGTGTGTGTGTGTGTGTGCGTGTGTGTGTTTTGGGGGTCTTTGAACACACTTGTGGGGTCTGCTGTCTATCACGTGATGATGACAAATGGATGACACTCAGTCGTGCTTGTGGTTGAAAGAAGATGCAAGAAAGTCGGAGTGAGATGGAAAAGGGGATTGAAGGAGGGAGGAGAGGAAAAGAAGTGGAAAAAGTAGAACTGCACGCAGCGTGGAAAGAAAACAGAATCGCACTTTGTTTTTGTTGTTTTGTCTTTGTCTTTATCACATGCATTTCAATTTTCAGGCAAAAATTACATCCACTTTAATCTCTTGTTCCATCTCCTACCCATTTTACCATGACACAGAAGCGCGAAAAACAGACAAAACATAAACTTAAAACTTAAAAAAAAGGACCCAGTAGCGGCGGCGTCACCGGGTGGGGGTGATGAAGGGAAAATTCCAACAGAAATAATACGAGAACTCAAAAACCACTTTCACAAACAAATTGAGAAATTGAGTTAGTGGATTCGCACAAGGTTTGTTGAAAATGTCCTTCCCTCTAAAATGGGCAAATACGTCATTCATGAAGGCGGTTTTTACAACCTCCAGTTGTTTTCAAAGTTTAGCCACCTGTAGCCGCCACGTGAATGAGTAAAACGCTCGCCCGTGTCAACATTTTCACACGGAGCAGGTTTCTAAACACTCTTAACCTAGAAAACTGAGCTTTCTAACAAACCCAAGCAATTAATTTTTTTCCTAAAATTACCCAATCAGTTTTACAGCAATCTACTGAAACAGCAAGCGAAACTACAAAGAATTGAGACGAGACTTGAATTGCATCACACGGTCACAATTTATGGGTGTAAATGTTTTTTTACTCATACTTTTACAATGTCCTAAAATAGAAACATCCTGAATATTTTCACGTATTGTCTCAGACATGAGGAGCAAACGGCAGATATCACCGGTTCGTTGGAGGTTTTACATCCAAATGAGTTTCACTTATACCCACAGGGACACTTTGTCCACAGAGCCAATTTGCTATTCAGCGGCGCTAAATAGCAAATTGACTTGTGACATGTGAGCGAAATGTGCGTAATTAAAACAATGTAGGCATTATAAAATGATGTGAAAATGTGAGCTTTAATATGGCGAACATGCTGAAATGTAGTGTTTGTCCTGACTTGTATTAAAGAGCACATCCTTTTGCAAATGTCTCCCAAGGATGAGCCGCCTGCATTGACAGACATATCTTTTGCAATGTTGCTACTGTGCCTCGGTTTTGTGATGTATGTGTATCTATGTGGCATTCCATGTGCCCTATATGTGTTTGCATGCATGCGCCCCTTGTTATTGTGTGTATATCTCGGTCTACCATTCTGTGAAGGGGTGAAATATTCTTTCAGCAGTAGTAATGATTCCCAGCTGGCTTCTGCCCACTGGAGCCAAGAAGCCAGTCCCGCTTAACTAACAGCCCACAGGAAGACACCAGCATGGCCTTGAATGGAACACAAGTCCTTCCAATCTAATTACCTTACTATAAAACTCGCCTCTTGCATGTCACAAAGGAGAAGACCTTCGTGATCTGAGTTACTATTAATGAACACCTTTTCTATATAAACGATCAATTCTGTTCCCCTATTTCAGGAACAAAGCAGAGGCAACAAGAGAGACTACAACAACGATTGCATGTAATTAGTGCTAGTTCACTAAAGTTGTGTTACGGGGGGGTAAAGTTGGACCACAGATTTACATTTTTCTTATCTAACTCGGGGTCGAAAGGTAGTGTACATATTTGTTCATCAAATATGAGGCTAAAGCCAGGAAATTGTGCACTTGGTTAACAGAAAAACTCAGCACAGCGGAAAAACGGGGAGCTTGGGCAGTCATTTTCACACTTCAGCTCATATGGATTAAATAAACGAGATATAACTTAGAAAGCTTTAAAGCTGACGGGCTTCTCTTAGATTTGTGGTATAGTTGGGTTTTCCAACACGCTCTCATATCATAGTCACATGCGGCCATTTTATCAAACAGGAAACAGCAGTTCGCGTCTCATTTCGGAGGTGTTTGCTTTGCCCTTATTTGCCCTTTGTTTCCATTTGGCTGTTTACCTTTTCTTCTGCTGTTATCTTGTTGGGCTGTTTTTTCAGCTAAAGCATCCATTTTTCAGTTGGGTGATGTTCGTTTTGAGGGCTTCGTGCTTTGCATTTTTTTTTGTGAACTTCTTGGATACATTTGGGAAAATTCACAAATTTAAACCTGGGGTTTGAAAAATCATGCTTAGCACTACCCAAAATGCAATTAAACGTGACCGTAAAGGGCCCCGAAGCATCACATGCATGCAGGCGTCTACAGGGGATGATTTGAGATCTGTTATGCTATTCCCTTATGTTGAGCCACAGATGCCACTGTGTATACCTCGTGTGTATCACTGTGATTTATCACGAAAAAACGCACTGATGCCAGCATTACAGCACAGGAGTGAGCATGTACGGAAAATAATTTTTTTTTTTCTAAAGATCTTCTTTTTAAAGGAAAAATGTTCCAAATCTCTACATGTTGAGATTTTTTGCCTTCAAAGATAAAAGGGTCATGGAATGTGGAAAAAACTGCAACATAGTTTTAAAATTGCTTTTTTTTTCTTAAAACATTTCAGTTTATCAGCTATTGTGTAAATGGATGGTTGGTAAATGTAAAAGTTTATTGAAGGTTTTGTACTTTTTTCACCAACAGAAAGGGAAAATATTTGGAGTTTGATACTTGAGATCAAATTAATTACACTCCACTGCGCACAAAAAACAAGATATCAGTAAAGTTTATTTTCATTATTACTGTCTCTATAGGCAAATAAATGAATTAAAACCAATCAGCCTCTGTGCCCCCCCCCATGTATTTATGCATCTCTCCCAGCTATATAATGTCTTGTGATCCAGTAAAGGCCAGCAGCAAAATGCTAAACGTTATTTGTAGTTGTAGCTGTCATGTCTCCAGGGGGAATTCTGTTTTTTATCTCCTATCAGTTCTGAAGAATGCCTCTGTATGTCAAACCATCTCCTGTCCCACATTGTGTCTAAAAACAAAGCCTCTCAAATTACCTCATGTAAAAAAAATGTAAGCACGAAGATCTGAAAAAAATAAAAATAACTACAGTTCATCGAAACCACATAATCTACCGAAGACTTCTTCTGACACAAGGACAAGTCAAAACAGGATACTAATTTTTTTTCAAACATTTTAAAAGTATTTTGTGGAAATTCAGTGTATTAAATCATTGCTAACCCATTTTATTAATGTTGAATACATTGTACTATCATTTCTGCGAGCATGACTAGAGTTAATTCATGCCTTTTGTGATTTAACTTATATTTTGCCAATATCAAAATCACTGTTCCATTTTTATAACATGAATATAATGTTGTCTTTTTTATATTTTAAGTAATATTATATATTTTCCTCTCTAATATTTTACAAGTAATTTATGTCAAATGTAATATTAATTTCTGAAGATTGCAGCTGATGTAATCTTTGGTAGTGCTAAAGTAACTCAAAATAGACGATCTTGGTAAGGCCTCCTGGAAGTTACTACATAAATGAGAAATCTTGGTGTTGCTGCTTCACAACAATAAGGAATGTCTGAGTAGAGTTTTTTTTCTTTTCAATATAATTCTATAACTCTGCCACTGGCTCCAATAAGCAGCAGCCTTTGCAGGTAGGGAGAGAGTAGACATAGATGTGCTGTAGATTAGCTGACCTTGGGTACTTTGCTAAGCTAAGAAATTTCAGGTGCATACAACATTTTTTCCAGAGTAAAAAATTCTAAATGTTATCT
Source organism: Copadichromis virginalis (assembly GCF_057382275.1). Classification (NCBI taxonomy): domain Eukaryota; kingdom Metazoa; phylum Chordata; class Actinopteri; order Cichliformes; family Cichlidae; genus Copadichromis; species Copadichromis virginalis. Next base: position 3,135,298 of record NC_140632.1, on the reverse strand, counting down.
TGCCAGAAAGGATAGTTTACAAAGCCTGCAGTTGTGGAGAACAAAGACTGCACTCGAGCTGTTTCAAAATGCTGGCAGAAGACATTTATGGATACATTTCAGGTAAAGTCTAAGTAGCAAAGGCTTCGTAAATAATGCTAAGTGCTAATGCTATTCAGCAAGCTAACAGAGGCTAAACTACTAATATTCTGTGTAATTAGATGGCAGAAAAGTAGCAAGAGGTGTCAGTCTAGCTTTTATTAGGCAGATAACATGAAGAACAGGAGCCTGGACAATCCTCTGGTCAGTGTTTAGGGTTTCGAGAGGATTTTAATCTGTACCAAATTAAGAGCTAACAATTCTAAAACAGAAGGAACAAATGACAGGTGTGGGCTTATATGTCGCTAAGCACAGGTGAGGGGAGACACAAAGAGAGCAGAGCATTAGAGGCTGAATAAGGTTAATCTGTTCAAATAATTATCTAGCCCATGTAATCACTAATAGTGGGCGTAAGTGGACAGATACTAATACACAATTCTGAAAATGGTGTTGGCCATTTTTACATGGAGGTTAAAGGTAGCCAGAGACTAACTGGAACATTTTATCCTATATTATCCTATATTATTAGGAAGTATTATCTAGCTAATCTAATGTTTGCACAGATTTCGTTTATATATATATATATATATATATATATATATATATATATATATATATATTGTAAAGTAAAATCCTAAAAGTAAAATGTATGTACATACATTTTTTTCTGCAGGATTTAAGCAGTTATGTGCAACATTTACATATCTTACTGCAAAGTGGGACATAATCTCAGTTTTTAAAAAATGGAATTGCAGAACAGCAACAGTCTCTTTTCCTTAGCTTTGACAAAATATTAACATAGAACAATGATTTGTTTTACCCCACATTAATTGAGGCTTTGATGCCTACATCTGTTCTGTGGCAGGATGTTTTAATCATCTGCTTGTATTTCTCTTTGAAAGATTGAAGATGGAAAATAAAAAGCATTTCCTCACAAATTTTCAAAATCACCTGACAAACTATGTTAAAGTTATCTATTTATTCAAGTTTACTTTACCTGTTTATAAACTATAACAGTAAAATCTAATTGCGTTATTCCATGTGTAGATGAATACTTGACCGTTAGTTGGTCATCAGCAGCATGGTGGAGGTATGGTTAGCCCTGTCACCTCACAACAACACAGGCATGATTCAGACCTGCTGACTGTGTTCTGTGCAGGTTCTCTGCCAATGAGAGGATGAGTTTTAGTGGTGTAGAGTTCTCCAGCTTCCTCCCACAGTCCAAAGACATGCATGGAAGGTTCTAAATTGGCTGTAGGTGTGAAGGTGAGCACAAATGATTGCCTTTCTGTGTCAGCTCTGTGATTGACGGGCAATTTTTCCAGGCGAGAAGAAGATAAGAGATTGAGAAGAAGAATAGGTAGGTGGATGGTCATTTTTAAATGGAGAATATTTTATCTGCACTGCATAATATGGTGTTTTTATTCTTTTCTGTGTAGGTCTGCGATGCCAGACTGGGACACAATAGGGACTGATTCTCCTTCACACACCACCTTGTTATTGCCACAGTTTGAAAGATTTGAACGGTACAAGATGAGAAACACCCTGAAGGCCTCAGTGGAGGTAAGCTGAAGGCAAGGCTAAGCTCACCACCTGTTTGCTGATGATCCATGAAGGCTGTCTCTGTAGAAGAACCTTGAAGTCGAGTTTTCAGAGACGGTCAATCTACGCGGATCTCGTCACTGCACTAGGGCTGGATAAGGTGTCAAATTAAAATTAGGGTTAAAATTAAATTTGGGTGAGATGATCTGTTTATCCCATAAAACTATGCCAGCGTTTGTATCTCTCCAACTTCTACCCCTTCCTTTGCATCTCTCATAATTTTTTTCCTGCAGCATGGTGGGAAAGCAAAAGTCAGTGCAATAAGTAGCAATTCAGAGTTTAAAGGCATACGCTAACAACATGTTAGTTGACAATGGTTCTTCCCACTACACACACCATGAAGAATTAGACTTTTTCTCACTAGGACTCGACAATGGTTCATGTCACCACAGCAAAACCATTAAATCCTTTTTTTAAATATAGTTTTTTGACTTCTTGATCTCGTGCCAGCTGCCATAGTGCCTGTTTAGACTCACTGATGTCATACCGCATGGGACTATTGACTTCTTTGTCCAATGTGAACAATATCACTGGCTGGAGGTTTTTAATTTGCACATGCCTTTACATACCAAAATGGGTCTCAAGAAAGCAGTGGCTCTCTTCAAAGATTTAGTCGATAAATCTGAACAAGAATCTCACAACCCAACGACCCAGCACCTCTATGTTCTGCAAGCTTTTGTTAGTGGAATCTAGAGGCTTTGACAAGAGCAATATAATAGCTTTAGCTGCTTGTTAAATGGGCTGTTTGTGGTAAACATGCCCTTAAATATAGTGCACACTAAATTGATGTAAGTTTTAAGAAGCAGCTCTTCTGTGTGCCGTTCATTCGCTGTAGGGAATAAACTGACTATAGATAAGTACCTCATACTACCCCACTTCAAAGGAACCAAACTATGCCTAAAGGAGTGAAAACAAAGTAAAGTGGTTGTTATTTTAAAAAATGATGGTGACGTATGTAAAATGAAAATTGAAAAAGCTTCTGGCAAAAAAACAAAAAATAAATATGTTGTGTGATATTGATTTTCGCTCGTGAACACTCACATTAACTTTGGCAGTAAATGCTGAGATTCACATATCCTGTATCACCATTCAGACTGACAATGCAGAGGACTGATTTTTGATCCGTATTTCCCAGCCCTACACCATATCTGTGACGACAGCAGAAGCTCTGAGGTATTTTCAACCTCCACAAGAATTCAGACTTTTCCTGTCCTGTAACCCAGGAGAGGCTGAATGCATTGGCCGTGCTGTCAGCGGAAAAGAGATGACTTACTTTAACCAGAATGTAATTGAGAAATGTGCTGGCCAGTGTTTGGGCAGCATGACAGGGTGGTGTTTTGTTTTAAGTCTTTTTTGACTTGAGTTTTGGTTTATGTTAGGCAGTAAAATGTCTGAACAAATATTAAATGGATTCAGGAGCGTGTATTTGACACACTTCACTGGCATTTCTTTGAGTTTTGAAAATACACATTTTAACTGGTAATGTGATCGATTCACAAATGACAGCATGATAAATACTGAAACTGAGGAATTTGATTGTAAAATATATAAACTCACAAGCTTTAAAATTTGATGGCATCTTTCAAAAGATTCTGGCATGCGGCAGGAAAAGGTTAGCACCTAGTGGATTATCTCACAATTAATAGGGTAAATAAATAATATGATTAGGTATAAAAAGTACATCCCAGAGAGAGATTATCTATGATTGCTAAATGTGTGTACATATGTTTACACACATTACTAAATGGGGTAATTTTCAGCTCCTGCATTAAAAATCCAATGATTTTGTTGTGGAAATAACTGCAAAAGTGAAAGAAACATAACGGGATTTATGACTGCATTATTGGACATGGACTGGATAACCTGCACAAACATGAAGGCCCCATTAATACTGAATCGTACGTCCCTCTGGGGTTGCATCACGAAGGGTAGAAATCTGCCAAAACAAGCCATGCGGAGCCACCCGCTGTGGAGCAGCAAAAGTCACTCCTTCTTAAATAGAGGGTTTGAAGCATCTTATATCCTGATAGCATCTCTTAAAAAGAAGATCTTGCTTATTTCAGCAAGAAAATGTCAAGTCACACGTGCATGCATTCCAACAGCGTAACTCGACAGTAGTGTTCGTCCTTTCCTGCCACCCACAGAAAACACTCGGCACATTATGAGAGAAAAAATCATGGAATCTGTTAAGCAGCTCAAATCTTAACACAATCAGGAATCATTAAACAGGTTTCTTTCAAAGCTGCAGCAGTCCAAAGGAATTCCAGAGGGTTGTCCAGAGGAGTCCTCTGCTAATCTGGTATCAAATTCAAAATGAGAACAAATATTTCTCAAAGAGTTTAAAAAGAAAATTCATTTTCAATTTTTTTTAATTCAAGATTTTTTTTTTAAATTTACAGATAAATGACTGGTTTCAAAAAGTTTGATAACTACATCGTAGTTTTACCGTGATAACGTGATTATTTTCTAATGTCTCACGTATTATTGGTGCTCTTAAATAGGTTCAGTTTTGCTTTGTGAGTGTTTGGTGGTGTTCACACTTGAAGTCCCCGATCAGTGGTACCTTACTACAGGGGCTAACAGTGACTTTCCTTCTTTCTTTTTTTTTATTCCTAGCCAATAAGCAGCGTTAATACATGGATATATCCTGTGTCAAGTGGCTTTTATCTAGTCCCACATTACTGATTGTGTGATTTTCAGTGTGTCTGCACTCACAAATTTTTTTAGCATTAGCCGCCAGTGCACCTAACACATTTTTATGAAGGGCTGAGTTTGGCTCCAGACCTCTTTCCCTCTCTCCTTTCTTTCTTTCTCTTTTTCGTTTTTCTCTCTGTCTCTTATCACGCTGATACATTTCCTGCTCCTGGCACGGCTCCTGCATAGCTTATGGTTAAAGAAAGCTTTCATCTATCCAGTGCCTCTAGGACACACACACACTCGTTCACACACACACACACACACACACACACACACACACACATAAACACACTCACACCTATACTCACACACACACACACATATACAATCACTGGTACAGGCCAGCACTGCCCTGCCAGACCACAGGCCCAGACAAGCTCCGCTGGCACCAATCACCCTGATAACATCTTAGGCTTTATTTCATTTTGGCTTGCTCTGTTTTGCTCTGGGAAAGACCGGCACATGCAAGAGGGCTTTCTGGAAAAGAATGAATTAAGCCAGTATACGGGGAGAGTGTAGCCCCTTAGCCTTGAGCAGTTAACTCCCCTGTCTTCAATGCCATCTATGGACATGACAGTGCAAGCCCTCTTTCATCCCAAGAAAAAAAAGACCAGGCCAGAGCTGATGTTTCTTCTCCATTCTTATAGATGGAAACACAGTTTTTATAAGGTAACATAATAATAAAAGATAATGAATAAGGCCAGAAGGACAACTATGAACCTTTCATCTAGAGGGTGTGTTTGCTCAAAGTGCTGAAGAAATAAATTAAATGTCAGTCCGTTAAATGTCCCCTGTAGTCTGGGTAATTCCAGACTTCACCAAAAAAAGTCTCTAACATGGAGATAATTTTTACAATGTAAAAAAGAAAAAATTTATATTTTATTTTATTATTTTTTTAAGTTTTTTTTTTAGTAGTAGTCATTTCTCATGCAATGGGGTGGAGCCATTCAACCCAGAAATCTGTATCTCAAATCTGAGTGAGTGAATGAAATCAGATGACTGATTTGGTAAGTGAAGAAAACTGACACTGAAAGAAATGAAAGTGTAAAAAACAGAGGCGACGGTGACCTTTGCACCCATGCTTTTTCCTTCCCTCCTTTTTCCTGCTTACAGTAAATCGTTGCTGATTGCGTAGCGTGTAGGAAGAAGGCGGTATTAGTAGCATGTATATCACAGCATTGCTCTAGGAGCACTCCTGATTTATACTTAAGTGGTAGACCAGCATAAAGGCAGCCCGCGTTCAGCACGTGTTTGTCTGTGTCTAGTGTTCTCTCCCGGCATAATTGCTCAAGACAAATAAGTAGATGAAATAAAAGGAATTGCACCATGAAAGGCTTCCAATATCTCTTGCGGTGAAGCAGCCTGCAAAAAAGGGGTGGAAAAAAAAAAACGACATAAACGCTGTCTCCTTATTTTCTTCTCGCGACCATCCCACCCAATCAGAGGCAGGACGCTAATAAGATAAGAGGAAAGGAGCAACGGCGGTGTGGCAAGTAGGATTACCCCTGTCTGACTGGCTAACAAGCACCATCTCTTTTTCTTTTCACAAACACCTAATGCTAGCCCCACTTTTCCTCCCCCAAAGGCAAACACACACAACTTTTCAATAGGAAAATGGGAGCGAAAATTTCCCCGTTTATGTCTGAAAGGGGCATATGATATGTTTACGCACTAATGTCTCCGCGATAGCTGAGCACACATGTGAGGATTTTATCCGCATGTTTACTTGAAGGTTTCTCCGAGAAGTGTTTCCAGAGTGGGAGAAGGTTTATGTGCAAGTTCCCATTTAAGGTCCATGCACGTGTATACTTTAATTATAAGCACGTACTGTAGGTTCTTTAAAAGATTTGCAACATTGCCCATCACTGATAAAAGCACACCTGTTATCAATTGTCACCACCAGCGAGGGGAAGCGAGGGGTAGCTCAAGTTCAGCGGTGGAAACACCTTGATTATAGCTATTTACACAAAGAGCATAAACACATTCAGATTCCCACTGGCACAACGTAAGGTCTTCACTTCCCTCAAACTCTTGCGCCTGTGTCGGAATCCCAAAGCGCCATCATCACTCGCCGTGCGTACGTACACATATATATAGAGCAGGGACCAGGGGTGTGAGGTTCCTAATGCCTCTTCAGTAAGGCCGTTAAGGAGCAAAGAGTCCACACATCTGGAAGACACAGTCAGTCAGCACATGCTGAAAGTTAGCGGTGGCGCTCGCAGTCCAAATTAGTGGCGAGTTTTATTCCCCCGCTGTGGTAGGAAAATATCAAATCTGTTGCCATATGAGTGCCATAAAGCCGGCTCTGGAGTGTTTGATGCCTTCATGTGGGAGCCTTTAAGCCGTGTGTGTATGCCCGCGTGCGTGTTTGGTGGGAGATGCAGGCCTTAATGGAAGATGAGAGTCCCTGTATGAATTCTTGCATGCACATATGTTTTCTATGTGTGTGTGGCTCTTATCAGTTTATGTTTCTACTTTCCTGCACACACATGCAAATGGTTTCTTGAAATCTCTGCGTGTGTGTGTGTGTGCGTTGGATGCTGTGGCAGTGTGCATGTGCAGCTGTGCCATTTAGCAGCTTGCTTATAGACCTAGTTGACCCTGCTGCATAGAGCAGACAGACAGACACAAGCAGAGTCAGACGGCCCCTGGGGTGGTCCTGTCTGAGTCGCGGTGTTATGGGCCAACAACACTAGGGGCCCATACACAGGCAGGAACACATACGGTAATTGTGCGCACGCACACACACACACACACACACACACACACAGGCAAAAAAATTAGATTTTAACCACCACAAAGGATTTAATTATTTTAACCTAAATTTAAAGCTGAGGCAGGAACTACATTTGCTGTGTTTTCACAGGTTCAGTATTACTATGCATGTGCAGCTCCTAGAAAACACACAGTCCAGCGTGCTTCTCGCTCTTTCATTAACATGTTAGAAGCTGAAAATTGCAAATAAATAAGTGGCCAATTATTTTTGCTTTCAGCCTGCAACCGCCTGTAGCTGTGCAGAAAGGATGACTTGAGAAGATTTACGTGCAGCTTTGTGCAAAAGCACCAAACAAAAGCGTGCGCGCCAACTCTCCAGACCAAACTGCATAAAATAGAAATACTTTTCTATGCACGTGCTGGACGTATTTTGCAATTGACTTCAGTGTTTCAAATGTAAAACCGAGCCAAACATGTTTTATTTATTAATGCAACTGATACTGTGAATTTGTGTTACTCAGTGTTGTGTGTTTAAATAGAGGAGGGAGTGTTCGCCGTTTTTTTTTCCCCCTGCAGAGGAATAAGGAAATATTTGCCACTCGTAGAAACTAGGAAACACACACACACACACAAATTAAAATAGACGCACATGCCTAACAGCAGACACAAGATAAATTCCTTGGCAAGCATTCAAAACACTCATGTAAGGACAGAGAAACACACTCAGACCGCAGCAAAAGACACACACACACACACACACGCTACCTCCACAACTCCCACCATGTGACCCCTAATCACAACCCCAGAGCTTGGACATCAAATGAAGCAAGTTGAAAAAAAAATCATCAGGAGTAATTAACGCATTTTCATATGCAAATGTGATTAATGCAAAACTACAAAGTCATTATGCAAATCGACTTTTCCTTGAGCCTCTGTACAAATATTCGCAGCTCAAATCAGGGATCAGTCTCGCCATCTTTCTTTTTTTATCTCTTACCCCTCTCTCTCTCTCTCTCTCTCTCTCCTGCTTTCCCTCTCTCTCTCTTTTGGAGTAGAGATAATACATAAGTAGCATGTGAAGTTATTTCTAACTCACGCAGTGTGTGTGTTTTCATGCGATGGGCCGGGGCTATGGCATTACGCCGCCTGCCTACTGATTACTGGCTGCTTGGCACTGGAGCGAGACAGGGAAGCCGGCGAACAGGGGAAGGTATGAATATGCAAAAGCCTGATTGCTTTTCATGATTAAAGCCTATTTAATATGGAAATGAGAGCAAGCCAGGTGATTAAAGGAACATTGGGTGGTGGGGCAAAAAAAAAGAAGAAAAAAATCAGGGTGGGGAGGGAGAAACAGAGAGAGGAAAGAAGAGGAGAGAGGAGAGGGACACCTTCAAATCTAATGTAGAGGTGTGGAAACAGGAATGTCACCGTTATTTTGTGGCAGTTTTGACCTCTTTGATAGCAAAGGTCAGTGTTGCTTTTGTAGGTTACTCCACAGGCCTTTATCTAGAAACCATAATGACTCATTTCAGGTAAAAAAAATAGAAAACGTAAAAAAAAATCCCCGTTTCATTAGGACTAAAAAAGACGTGTTTTACGTTAAAATGCCTCTGCGTGTTTTTGCACCTGCAGAAAATGTAGGTGTGACGGTTCTAGAGTGGCGGGTGCCTCATTTGAATTCTTTGATCATGAATCCAGCGCTACTTTGGCTCAGTTAAGAAAAGAAGTATCGGTATCGTATTGAGTTTGTGAAGAAGAAGAAAAAAGAAGGAGAAAAAAAAAGCAGCGCGAAATCTTTATCTCAGTGTAGTGACATGCCCACTAAAGCGAAAGCAGGGGGATCAGAGGTGGGCCGAAGAGAGAAACACAGAAAGACGTTTGAGGATGTCACTGTCGTTCACATCACCTCATGAAATATTTACTTTGAGCTCCTCGCAACGTGTTTGCGCGCGCGGTAGAGAATGAGATAGAAAAAGAAAGAGGCTGTCATGATGCGACTTCACCCGTCTGTGCTGGATGTCTTAAAGTGCTCCAAGGGGGCCCAACAGCAGTCCTAGGAGGAGTTCAAAGCGGGGCCAGGGTCGTCTTAGTACACTAACACTCCCCTTGCGACAACCTCTCGCTTTCTGGATGACACGCATCATTCTTCACCCACACATACACATATACAAATTCATCCCAGGCACACACGCACGCATATTAACATAGTCTGACAAAGCTCTGACACACACATGCACACATAGTGCATGCATCAGCAAGAGAAACTCTGGAAAAAATACAAACAGGGCACAGAAGGGCCATTTTTCATCTACGCCGTCGAGTATGCATTTGCTTGCGTGCATGTGTGTGTGCACGCGTGTGTTTGTGTGTGTCTGCGTGCAGCTTTTGGGGTTGAATCTGCTAGCCTTGCAGCATGATTGCAGTTTAAGCAAGGAAGCTGACAGACAAAGAGGCCAGACAGGATGTTATAAAACACAGCCAGGTGAGGAGTAAAAAAAAATAAATCCAGGACCGGGGGGAGGAAGGCAGAGGGTTAATAATGTTAGATATGCAGGGACGGCCCAGGCATTTCATGCATTATCAGCATGCTTACATTAAAGCTTATTTCATCTTCCCGCAAGTCAGATACACACTCTAATTTACCTGTGTGTTTTGTGTCGACTCCTGTGCTGCAAATATTTGCGTGCATCTGGTTGCGCACCCCAAACTTCCTCGATACCACGTGTAAGCCAATGCGATGTTTCCTTACAGTGTGTGCGTGTACAAATGTGAGAGCTGCTAACACACTGGACGTAATTAGACCTAATAATGTAATCCAATTTGGTTGAAACTTGAGACTGCCTTGAGTGGCAGTATAATGTGTTGGAACAAAGCCATCCTCCTTTCTTTCATTTGGGGCTTCGAGTGCTTTCATGTTCTGTTCTCTTAGTGATAAGACTGTCTGTGTGAATGACTAACTGACTGCTGCTGTAACAGGTTGACTCACCCCCCCTCCTTTAAACATTCACTCAGCACCTCTGTAAAATGTATAGCATCTTTGTTTGTTTTTTTGCTTTCAAAACACTATTTTTGCACTCGTGTTGCTACTCAATGCTTCACACTCAGTCTAATGGGAACAAACTAGACAGTTAAAAAAGCTTTTGCTATTATCAGTGCTGGTTGGTTATTTTGTAATTGATTTTTTATCCACTACTGGGTAAAGTCTTAGTAAAGGGAAACAACATCGTTGTACACTAAAATTAGCAGGTACATCAAAAACAAGCTGTCGCAGGTTTGTGGTCAGTAGATATTAACCAATCTGTGTGATAGTGGTACATGCAGCTGCAACCTGTAATAGTCTTTAACTCTGTAACGCCTGACACATTGAATGATGGGTATTTTGAAAGTATATTTAAAAAATATGAAAAGTATCATTGCTAATTTTTTTTCTTCTAATATATTTGATATATAAATGTATTCACAGTGCAACGCTGGTCACGACTGTATATTTTTAAATCAAGAACAAATGTTTTTGAAAGTTTATAGCAAAATATTGCACATATGAAAATACATCAAAATATAAATTTTAATAATTTACTCAAAGTGTAAGTTTATTCAGCTGGATGCAACTTTATGCAACATTGTTTCACTAAACAGGAAGGAGTGTGTTTAATTGATAAGGACAAATGCTGTTTTGTAATTTGTATCTGTTACTCCACACGTTATTAACAAAAAAAAATCTTTACATTAAGAATCTTTAACTAGTAAAGTTTATCTATTTTTATTCACTTATTTTATTTATTTCAGTATGTAACAAATTCTTCGTTTCCCTTTACTGTCTGAAGTTCCTTTACGATCCATAAGTGGGCGGTATATAAGGTAAGGCTTAGAATATATGAAAGGTTTAGAAATTTTAAACTGTATTTAAATATCACATTAATCAGATTTCAAGTCTTCACAAACAAAGGCGGAGGAGGTTTAGGGGCTGCCTGCTAGCAGTTCTCTTTTTGAATGACAGGAAAAGGTAACGTTTGCCAACCACGTAGCGTTACGTCAAACTTTACATTTCAATCCTTTGATGTTGTTCTGAAGAATCTGAATTTGTTTTTCCTTTATCAAAAGATATTTTTAATGCACACTAGTAAAAGAGATAGCACAGCATGCTTAGTAGAAGGACATAGAAAGGAGGGTGGGACACTTGCAGAAAAGGGCAGTACTGAAAAATGGGCACATATCAGTGGGTCTAACAAGTAAACGTGGAAGTTAATGGAACTGCTGAGAGACGCTTAGCCATGGTGAGACTGAGAGAAGGTAAACCATGCAGGCAGAAAAGAGGAAAAATACCGATATATTCATGTTTCTGGACAAAAGGAAGCTCTAATTTAATCGACGTGGTAAACATTAAGAGCCTGAACACTGGTGCAAGCCTGCTTTGTCTCCATTTAGCCCAGGACCTCACAGCTTCTTCAACTCCACTGACATATGACGAACGATATCTGAAAGCTATCTTCATGTCTTTGCACAAAAACACATCGTACTATAGCTGTTGTGCTTTTCAGCAAAGATTTACACACTTATCCAGCACACACAGAGGCCTAAACAGGTGGCAGCCTACTTTAGACAACAGGGATCATGTATGTTTGTTCAGAAAAATAAGATGGCATGGACTTCATGTCTCCTCCACTGAGAATCATCTCAGACGCCTTTGTAAAGTTCGACTGCTTTTTTTCGTATAAGAAATTGTATTTTAGGTGCAAGCAAGGCGGGTTGTGCTTAAATGACCCCGCGCTGTCCACAGTGCTGAAATAAAGAAGCACACAGCAGCCTGTTACTGGCTGTGCTTGAGTTATTGTCATTGCTTACATTAGATCGGTGCTGCTGGCGTGTATGATGTTCAGATCAAGTGGCCTGTCTGTGCCTTTGACTCTGCGTATGTGTGTGTGTGCGTGTGTGTGCCTGTGTGTGTGTGTGCAGTTAGGCAGTGCAGCTGCTACGGCCGAGTGTGCTATTCTGCGCCTGGCGTCTTTGCCTTTTTGCTGCGTCTGTAAAAGTTACTGATTGTTGTGAGCCCTGTACTCGTTGCTCTCATAATGACATTGATTTGGCCGTTGTGGTGTCTGTATGTGATGCAGCATCCTGTTTTACTGTGATAGTGGTGCATCATTGATGGTTTCACTAACCGTGCATGCATGTCTTTGCAGTTCTTCTCTCTCATAGGAGTTGTGTTTTGTCTTTCACCCAATTTAGGTTAGAGTCGCTGTAAATATGGTGTGGTTGTCAAATGACAGCAGCCAGTGGAGCTCTAAAGTGTCATAGTGAGGTTATTGGGTAAGATACTGTTTCACATATCAGCTCGGTCGCTACAATCTTTAAAAAAAATAAAAAATAATGTTACAAACTTAGTGAGGTTTACTCAGGGTCATAATAGTGCCTCTCTGTATTTTGACCACCTGCCTGGTTTGTAACTGTGGTGACTGAATCTCATCAAGTTTGGGATCAAATACTTCACAGTTCACAGTCGCTTCTACTGTACATGTGTGTAAATATATTATAAATTAGTGTGTCACAGCACTTGTTACACGAGGACGTAACAATATAACATTGTGCTGACCGGCTCCTGCATTAACTGCATAATCTCGCATGTAATTCTACTCGGTAACTTTCACAGTGAAGCCATCTTCCCTCTTCTAACCAGCCCTTTCTGACTCTACTGGAGTCTGTGTAATCCTGGATACCCTTCCCAGCTCTCGGGTGTGATGGTGACTGTCTCTCTCCTGATAACTTTGAATTGGTTTCCCTCCGGCGCTGGCACTCTCCAGGCCTTGCCCCCCACCCCTCCGCCTTTCCCTTCCCCTCATAGCCAGATGAACGGCCTTGCTGCTTTATTAATCCCCTTCTCCTCACCACGCACACAGATGAATTTTAATCAGCTTTCTTAACCTCTTCATATGCTGCAGGATTTCTATACAAACGTTCAGACACGTGAGGTGCACTCAAAAAAAGAAGAAGAAGAAGAAGGAAAAAATACAGGCACACACAAATAGACACACACATTCTGGGGGCGGCTCCTCTATCACCTTCTTTCACAATTGGTTTCAGCTGAAGAAGTCCTTGAGGCCTGCAAGTGTGTGCGTGTGTGTGTGTGTGTGCGTGCGTGCGTGCGTGCGTGCGTGTGTGTGTGTGTGTGTGTGTGTGTGTGTGTGTGTGTGCCCGTGCCCGTGTATGTTTGTGTGTGTTCTGGTGTGTGTGTGATGTTTTACTTAAAATGGAGCAGAATAGACACACAGTGCAGCTCTCACTCACTCTAATAAAATCATCTCAGGCTACATTAATCCCTCCTGAAGGCCACTGTCAAAATAACAAACAGCTGGGATTCTTTAAAGAGAGCTATCTGTCTCGGACAGGTGAGAGACGTGTGTGTGCCCGTGTGCCCGATCCAGGTATTACTCATGTTGTGGGGACCTAAATCCGTTTGCTCTGCCATGATAGGCCAAGTGTCTTACTGACAGGGACAAAAAACATGATATTTTCAACACAGCAGGTTAAGGTTTGGGTAAGTGTAGTAAAATGAAAGCAAGTCGACAGCAAGTCCTCTGAAGTCACAGATATAAAACTCTATATGTGGATGTGAATGCTCATTTATGTAAGTGCGCCTCTTGTGTGACAAGAGAGCTCTTTCCCGACCTCTGTGTTTATGGGCTCGATGTGTACTGGTGCGCTACAATCTCTTTACCTCCTCTCTCTTGTTTCGGGCAGATCCCTTTGGCTGGGGTCAGCCTCCTCGCCTGATCCTCCTCCCCTCCTGGGGTCACCTGGACGCCCACTTCCACCGGAACAGCCCCTCTTCCCAGCTCCAGTGACCTGGCCCTCGGAGAGATGGGAAGGCCCATAACCCCGCCAGCTGCCCCAGGTTTGGAGAAGGACCCCAGTCCGCCAATGGGCCCCCGGCACAGACGGCGCTTGTGCTCGATGAAAACCAGGATATCACCCAGAGGGAAGTTAGTCTGGCACTGGCCGCAGGTCAAGAGGTCATGCTCTCCAGATGCTCTCCTCCGAGGGCTCGGGGTGGACAGCTCAGGAGATGGAGATCCTGCCCCTGAGTCATGATTGGCCTCTGCTGCCGAAATAAGAAGGGGAAGGTAAAAGATGTCAGTCAGTGATGTTATTTTAAGAAAGATAGGAGTAAGATAGTTAGAGCCAAATATAGAGAGGTAAAGGGAAAAAACACCCAGCGAGTTTAGTTATCCCTGAAACCATTACCTGATGAAAGCCATCTCTTCCTACCACACAAGATGATCATTACAGTCACAACTGTGTGTCACTTTCATGGCATGAAACAACGCCGCTGTTAAGTTGCTTCGCCTAGGCAAACACCTGCACTGCTTATCCGTGAGAGATCTGCGTGGGCTGCACCCAACACATAAACTCCACGTGTATGTGTGTCTGTGTGCATATCAGCCTGTGTGATTGTGTGTGTGGCCAGGAAGCTATTCATCTCACAGTGCAGGCTTGGTTTCCGGTGAGGGCCTTTTGCTGCACTAAGCTGTCATAGCTAGACGGCTCCCTACACCACGGGAGCCCCAGCTTGTGCAGAACAAAGTGTAGAGTAACGTAGGCCACATCCACCACCCTGTGTGTGCGCGCGTGCGTGTGTGTTCGTGTTTGTGTGCATCCTAGAATAAGACAGCGAAAAGAAAAATTAAAAGGAGAGAGAAGAGAAAAAAAGGGCCATGTCTAAGTGCGTGTGTGTACATGAATGGATCAGGTGAGTTTGAACAGTGTATTCTCCACAGACAGAAAATCTATAAAGCCAAACCCGGGGTCCTGTTAGGAGAGTAAATCTCATTCTTTACAGATCTGACACGGTCATTAATAACATTTACACATTCTTCCCTCTGTTCCTCCCCGATGGCGCAGACTCTGTCCCTCAGCTTAACGTAAATCCCTCATGGACAACCTCCATTTTTTTTTACATTTTAAAACTCTACCCTCATGCACCAGTATGGAAATGTGTCCTCTTCTAAAGAGCCCCGAGGAAACCTGAAGCTCCAGAGACTGAAGGCGTGTCTGAGTGAGCGGGTACCCAGGGAGAGGTGTTGATGCCTGGGAGAGAAGCATAGCAGCACTTGCCTGTCTGCTGCGTCTCCACTTCTAGCGCCCGTATCTCCCCCCCTACCCACGCCCCCACACCCCTCCCCCTACACCCCTTCTTCTTTGCCTCCTTTTCTCTTTTCCTGACACCCTAATAATTGCAAAGATTAGACAAAGAGGGTGTGTGCTCTCGCTCTCTTCTTCTTTTTTCTTTTTTTTGTTCTGCTGTATTTATCAGACCAAAGATCCTAAACCTTCTTATCAGCCATCTCACTCTGTCAGGGAAGCATTGCGTCGCTGTCATAATGCTTAAACTCGGGCAGGATTGGGGATGAATACTAACGCATCCCTTTTTTCCCCAAATTATCATTATTATTATTATTATTTATCATTTTCAAATATTTCTTTGTAACTATGATCCCCCCCACCACCACCCCCTTTACCAAATCACCCATCCGCCCACGTATACACTCATACACACTTTCCAGTCCTCTCATTCCACCCTGGAGTGATGATCCGATGCCAAATATCTTTTCTCTAAATGGCGATGGCTTCCTGGATGTCCGCCAAATAATTTCCATCTCATAATCTTTTGGCGGCAAAGAAGGAACACAGCCGCATATTTACCTACAGTTCACAGCTTGTGACCATGATTCGCTCGCGCAGGCAATGTAACTCTGCATGTATGTGCAATGCATACAAGTAGGACGGTGCAGGAGATCTTTCTGCTAACGTTATTTTTTTTATTTATTTTTTTTTACTTTGGGGAAAAAAAAAACAAAAGAGAAAAGAAAGAAGACAGGTGGCATGAGGCACGGATCCTCGTGTGAGAAATGCGAAAATGAAAAGAAAAAAAAGACAACTACAAGTCAGCGAGCTGACAGACACCTGGGCATTTGAACTCGACTCTCTCTCCCTGTGAGAGACAGAGACAAATAGTGAAAAGGCCTGTTTGTTAGCCTACGGTTGAGTAACACGGCCCGAGGCTGAAAGCAGTAAATTAGCAGGAGTTGGCACCGTGACTGTGAATATCTGGAATATCAGTCGGACATCTTCTGAAAACCGCACCCCTCTCTGAAACCCGCGCACTCATCTGTCCCGAGGCTCACCTGTGTGAGAAAAACATGTGTGCAAGAAGGAACCAAACGTGGAATGCTTGCGGGGCGGGAGGGTGGTACAAAAATAAAAAAATAAAAAAATCTTGGACACAAGCACGGCAAAATGGAAACGTGAAAGAATAACAGACTAATGTAGCCGATCACGGTGACAGACAGTGTCTAATTCCTCAGTATAAACTCCTATGTGAGAGGAACAAGCTTGATAGGTAAAGGAGCATAGCTGACACGCTGTCAAACATGCCATCGTTGGGGAAGGCGTGATGATGGCAATGAAACCGGGCTGTCTGACATGATAGCACACATACTTTATTTCTGTCTCTTCTTCTTCTTCTGTTTCTCACATACACACACATATAAACTTGGAGTTATATTCACCCTGTGACAGTCCTGCTACTCTGCCTTATCAAGTGTGAGTTAACTGAGGCAGCCTTAGAGCACCCCCTATCAGTTTGATGAGGAGAGAGTCAGTCATTCACTCCACTATTACTACTGCTGCTGCTGCTGCTGCACACAGCCACTGCACAATATGTACCAGATGGGAGCTCAAGACAATGGGCCTCTTTCACCAAAATTTCCATCTTTGTAGAAGGTCAAAAAAAGCTGTTCAAAGGCCAGAAAACACTTAATAAAAAAAATATTTTTGGGATTTTTTA
This sequence comes from Copadichromis virginalis, assembly GCF_057382275.1. Lineage (NCBI taxonomy): Eukaryota > Metazoa > Chordata > Actinopteri > Cichliformes > Cichlidae > Copadichromis > Copadichromis virginalis. The sequence continues at coordinate 3,118,365 of NC_140632.1, read as the reverse complement.
GATACTTTTAAGTGCAAATGCTGAAATTGATCCCGTGTAGTTTGGCTATGCTCGAGCGGTGATTAAACTGGTAAAAAGTTAGCGGCTGGGTGAAACCAGCTAGGTGGGTGAAACCTGCCAGAGTGCATATAGGAGGACTCTGGCCTCCAGTCATGTCCTCAGACATTAATTGCACCTATAAGTCCTTCTAATCCTCAACTATTGTGTTTGTTCTTATATGTTCTTATACATGACGACTCTCTCGCAGTTTCACTGTGCCCGAGGTGAGGGCAAAAGCAAGGAAATTTGACAGCACGGCAAAACAAGCTCTACTCTTCCCAACGGAATAAAAGGAGGAGAGGAGGGGGGGAGTCAATTTTTTTTGGATAAGACACAATTTTCTTTTTTCTTTTTTTTATTTGAATTTGACGAAATGCCCCGAAGAAGCAGTGTCAGAACAGAAAACCACGAAACTATTTTCCGCTGGTCTTACACAACACTTTAATACCAGCTGCGCGCTCTGTTCGGCAGTTGAAAGGCAGAGGAAGGCCATGGGCACTCGTATGACAGTCGGCCATAGCGTATGGGTTCAGACCTGTCTCCCTCTCTTTGTTTTCCCCCTTTCCATTTTGCTGAGCTGAGAACACATGCACACACACAGAAACCCCCAAAGGGGAAAGTTGGGAAAGATTCACGCTGTCGTTGAAAATAAATGACACCAGCAACGACGCAGATGGTTGCAATCAAAAATTCAAACGACAAGCGGCCTCGCTTAGCCTCTCCCCTTTTTTCTCAGCAGCGATTGCCAAGGAGAGCTGCAACAGTGTGCGTTGTGAAAGGCCAGGCCTGTGTGTTTCATTATCATATCACCATTTAATCTGTAGCAGCCCTATTTCTTATCATAAATCTTAGATTATCAGGCCTGAAAGTGAGCAAAATACGACTGCAGCTGACTGTGACTTGTCACTAAATCGCTATAAATGACTTGCAACCTCTGAGGCATGACATTTGGTGATATAAATCAAATTTGCCAAACAATTTTAGAGATATCATAATAATAATAATTTTAAAAAGCCGCTTTATAAGCATTGCAAAATGGATTAAACGTGTTCGATAATATTGAAATATAGAAGGAAAATCGGCGAACAAACTGCAGCACTGCCTCGCAGTGAATCATAAATCGCTCAACAGTCATCTCCCCTGTGAGATTATCATCCGGTTACCACAATGTGTGTGCATATTTACTGTGGCGTAAGACTGCGTACGGTGGGTTTCTCCCCATCATTTGACAGCCATATGGTGTGCATAAAGAAGAAAACATTAACTGTTTCACAAGTAGCATGCCAATTCGGAGGGTAAACAGTTATCACGAGGCGTTTCCACGGCTGAATCCAGAGAAGAATTCACAGTAATAAATCTGATTCGAGATTGCAAATGCACCACTCTCTGAAGAAAGGGGGGGGAGCAAACCTGGGATGCTAAACGCCAGTCGTTCCACATTAATTTGACTAATTCATAAGGATATTTGTGTGACAGGTCTCTCTTTGTCACGGATGTGACTCCGAAGCTGAATCACCGAGCCTGAAAAAGCCTATAGGGATGATTTCCCTGTAAGGAAACCGAGAATGAACTATAAACTGCGCCGACTGAATCGGCCTGCTGCATTTGTCACAGTGAAAGCATAAACAGATACGTGCTGATGTATTCTGAGCGTGGTTCTTTCTGCAGTTGCACAGTATAGGCAGATCTACATAGAGTCAGCGTGTTCCTTCCTTGCTGCATACTTGCGCACTGAGTGCCTCGACTGCAGTTACAGTCGCTTGTTCACCCCTTTAGATGTCTGGCCTGGCAAGTACACAGGCTTCTGCTAAGCCTGTCCAGAAATATGCAGATATTCAGGTTCTGTTCATAAGTAGTGGATGACCTGTAGTCCTGCAGCTGGCACAAGGCTGTGTTCTGTTACAGTGAGCCATGACGTGTGTTTTGATGAATGCTGGTGCCCTGCAGAAGCTAAATATCATTCCTTTTATAAAGAGATACGCCGAGACTGGTCTCGACAGTTGATACAGAAAATGTGAAACCGTCGAGCTGCAAAGTGATATTAAAATCAAACTTTCTTTTTTCAGAAATGTACTTCTTTCTTCTCGTCTTTCTTTCTTTTTCTTTGGCAGTATCTCCGTACATGTGTTGACTTAATCAAATAACAAGTTGGCTTTCCTCCCACTGCCCCTCTTTGTCCTCCAGCCTGAGTTGTGGACACAGGTCCAAGTCCTCCCTCTTGAACCTGAGCCTCTCAGGTCTTTGCCACTGCTGGAGTATGTTTTTTTTAAGTAGGTGACACTGAAAGAAGATGAGAGACAGGCCCTCTCTCCACACATTTCCCCTCCTTTCCTCCACCCTGTACTCGACCACCCCTGTGTTATTAGGCTAAGCACCAAAACATTTGTCAGCATTTAGAGATATTAAGTTGTTTTGTGACACTTGCAAGTTTTGTTTTTTTGTTTTTAAAGACCAAGCCAGAGATGATTAAAAAGATTTCTAAATCCAGTCATTTAAAGCTTCAGGCAAGAGCAAATGAATCCTGGGGACATTTCAGCGCAGCTTGAGAGCTTGGACAGAGAAATTAAGAAAATGAAAGCTGATCTGTGACAGCTAATTATCAGCCTAATGACATTCAGCAGGTGCAGAAGCAGAAGCAAATATTATTTTAGCCTTAATTTGTATGAGTTGACTAATAACAGAGGGATGTTATGTAAAAAAGAGGGTGAAAAAAAGCTGCAATTGTTAGACACACTTTATCCAGATTAAGTGTTAAACACACAAAAGCAGTGCCTGAGGTGCAAACAAAGTTTTGCAAATTTTTGTTTGTTTGTTTTTCGGTTCAGTCGAAAAAATGTACGACTGGGGCTGAAATCATCTCCACCTGAATTAATTATCAGACAGCCAGAGCGACAACAGAGAGAATCAGCCTTCACATCAATAGCTGCACCATAGCCAAGCATCAGCTTAACGTGGTGCTGCACGTTATCACAAATAAAAATAATTCCATTAATTTAACAAAAAACCAACCGCTTATATCTGGATGTGTCTCTCAGATCGCTCTCTGTGTCTGAAATTGGCGAAACAATTTCAGCAAAAACAAAAAGAAAAAAAACTTCAGAGGGGAAAGTCAATGAGAGAGTGCCAAAGTGAATAGTGATGAGTCTAAATGTTAAATGTGTCGGGTGGGACGGAATGCACCTAACCGTTTTCAACGCAAAACAGATTGGCCAAAGATTACATCATGAACTTCTGCAATGAATTACCCAGATTAGGCCTCTATGAAATTGGATTTAGGCACAGCAGAGCGCTGGGAGATGAAGGTTAGATTGATATAATTGATTTGAAATTGGATTATAAGACTTTTTAATCATATGCTCGCCTCCCTAAAAAAAAAAAAAAGAAAGAAAGAAAGAAAAAGGAAAAATCCTGCGCAGTTTTTTTTTTTTTTGCCGCACTCGTGAAAAGAAGTTGTGACCCTACGGATCCTAAAATGTGGCCCACGTAATAATAAGATTAGCAAATATAGTACAAATAAAAAAATAGTGATCTTCCCCGTGTGTGTGTGTGTTTATTTTCGTGCCCTGCTCCATTCTTAAATATTCTTCTTGTGGGCCGGTGTGTCGCAAAAAAATCATTTTAAGTTTGATGCTTTGTGCCAAAATGTTAGAGTGTGTGACAAAAAGTGAGAGAGAAAGAGAAAGAGGCTATTTTTTAAGAAAGAAAAAAAAACTTTAATCGTGCAAACTCACCCTCTGTGGAAATGTTTAACAAAGTATCCACGCGCAAATGTGACACATCCCGGGAGAAGAGAAAACGTAAAATTGAATATGAATTGTTAGAGTACAACCTCAGTGCACGTGTGTGTGTGTGTGTGTGTGTGTGTGTGTGTGTGTGTGTGTGTGTGTGTGAGTGCTACTCACACACACAATCAAGCAGACACCCCAGTTGTAGCTGTCACAGGATCGTCCCTTGTAGTAAAATCCACTGAAGCCGAAAAAGGCGCATGTAAAAACGGTCTCACTTACACTGATACAAATGATAAAATAGTTTAGAAGCCATGCAGTCACTCGCATCGAGTCTAAAAGTTTAGTTTTAAATAAGCAGCTGCACGGTATACCTACTATTTTTTATTGTTTGTGCATTAGTGATATCACATGATCTATTTATTTTTTCTTGTTCGGCGCATTTTTTGCAATCACTGAAAACAACGTGCTGTCTTCGTGTTTTACTAAAAAGAAAAGTGCGTTATTAATCACGTTTAGTTCTTTATTTATTTATATTGGCCCGAAAGTCCGAATCGGGCTAAATAATAATATTGACAAAATTGCAAAGCAGTAAATGTTACGATAAAGGAAGTGATAAGCGTGTAAAGATTTTAACCTCACCTTGTATTGTCTCCCTGTGCGTCAACGATAAGTGCTGCGGGTTCACCTGCTTGCGGCGGGACATTGCCCCGGCATCTACTCTGGCATCGCCCGGTGAACGGCACTTGGAGTCGGCTTGGACCGTGGTGTCGGTCCTCTCTGGATCACAGGTCCCCGACTTCCCGCTCCCTTTTGTATTCCCCTGCTGCTTTTCACAGTCTTTAGCTGGAAATCGTCTTTTTTTGTTTCTTTTTTTTTTTCTTTTGGAAAGATCACCAGTCGGACAGCAGCGCGATAAGGATGAAGGACCGCTCAGTCCACGGTGTCCTGCTGCGCCTCGGAGGAAGCAACACTTGGATTAAGGACGCCAAAAAAGTGTAGTTTTAGCAAGGAAGCGTCTGCAGACGACCGATGACTTAATGAGTGCGCCGGTAAAGTAAGCTTTTGCAGATTAACCAAATAGGACAAGGAAAGGAAAAAAAATCCTGGACTGTCCGCTTCTGCAGCGACCGCGGTGACAGATTAAGTAGCCTACGGAGCACTCCACCAGTGATGGATGTTGTCACCTATTTAACTCCTCTCCTTTTCTTTAATTTTAATGATATAATTATATCATCTGGGTTCAAATGGTGGCTCTTTAGTTTAGGATTCCCTACAGTCCTTCCATCTCAGCAGTGGCGCGCTACAATGACCCTTTGGCACTGACTCCCCTCGCGCGTTTTGGCATCGGTGCGCAGAAACGGCAACTCTTGGCTCTCGTAGCAGTAGCCGCGTTGATTGAGAGAGGGAGAGAAAGCGACAGAGAGAGAGAGAGAGAGAGAGAGCGCAGGCGGGCAGACGGACAAGAGACACCTCCCTCCCCTCCTTCCAACAAGCTCCAGTGTCTCCTATTGAGCCGTCTTTGCAGCTCACACGACGAAACATGCCCTGTTTGGGGCGACCCGCATGTGTGTGTGGGTGTTTGTGTGTGTGGTTGGTGTTGCCTCATTCAAGTTTAAGTGCGTCCAAGACATCAGCCACTACAGAGGTGTGAACGGCAAACAACACAGAGACAATTTGCGGGGGGCAACCAGCAGTGGCTCCCCAGAGCTCCACCACCAGCTTCAGACGCAAACATCACTCAGCAGTGGCTACTTCACAGACACGCTCATGTCTGGCTATTGGAAGCAGTGTCGCGTTAGCAGCCAAAATTCACCTTGACTTTCTTTTTTCTTTTTGGTAATTCTATCACAAATAGTATGAAGTAAATCAATCTGGTCATTTCACCTTTTACCTATTTAGAACCACCACCTCATCATCCTTGCTTACAGAAGCCTCACAGGCACGCCAGATGGAAATGATCTTAAAACAAGAACAGCAAACACCTCGATCAGGTCCAAGTCAAACTTGGATGAAGGGTCGCCTTTAATTTAGACAATTAATCCTTTGTGTTGCTGTGCGTTTGTCGGCTGTGTAAACGGTGAAGCAATGCACAGGACACATGGCACCATACATGTAGTATTTACTCACATTTGAGTCAGAGGGTGGAAAACCCATGCTGTAGCTTTGTTGTTGGGGATCATTTAAATATGTTGTGAGGCAACAGTACCCTCTGTTGGCACAGTCTGGAGAACCTGTTTAGGCGGTGATACCTTAATGCAGCATTACTAAACTCCATCCCTATTTTTAGAATGAAGCCTCCTTAATTTGCCATTTATACAGTTCAGCGTCTGAGAGAGAGTCCTTGGAAAAGCAGATCGGGTTCACTGAGAGGCAATTAATAGCACTAAGGGAAGGTAATTGCACACGTACGGGTCTGCATTGAGATACAGGTTAGTACAGCTCTAATGCCACCACACCATACAGTCCAAAGTGGTGCCGTGCCGTAATTTGCTTGAAATACATTGTCGAATAAAAATAATAGCCTCACACGGCCGTTTAAAGTTGACACTGTTTCCTCGTAGATCAGCAGAGAAGTGTGCAGCCATAGCAATACATTTTACAGCCCGCCATTAATAAAACATGGTGGGCAATTTTAAGAGCATTAGAAGTTTGATTGCTTCGGGGCAGGCCTAGGGGACTTTCAGGACAGTAATTATTTATATAAATGAAATGTCATCTCAGCTCTGGCTCAAGTAGACGTAACCTCAGCAGACGCCACATGGAAACACTACGGCACAACAGCTATCTTTCACAGATAGGCCAAGCATGTTGTCGAGCATATTGCTTTGACTGGAGCGCATAAATTCGATATGTGATATTACACGGAGTATCTTCGACTCCGCGTCGGGCCAAGAGAGCAACAGCAGTCGCGGACATATTGAATGCTGAAGGAAAACATTATCCTGAGTTCACACACGCTCTCTCTCTCTCGCTCTCTCTCTTGCCATCCCTGCCGGCTGCGAGCAGCTCCTTGATCCTTACCCATGGGTTTCTCAATAATACATCAATGTCTCCATTATAGCTTGTAACTGCAGGCTCTGGGCAAAGGCAGTTTAAAGCTGGGTTGCATGGGGCCAACATACCACAAATACCCCACTTGTGGACACAGGAAAGGTTTTAAGTCCAAATGTTGCCTCTAAGGAGACATGCATCTCTCATGCTAAGTGCGGTCGCTCAAGAGGAGGTACCTGAACACACCACGGGGCAACATCCAAGCAAGATGTGAAAGTTTTGTCCAACTTACAAGGGGCCACGGTGCTGACATGCAATCTACTGACTTTAGAAAGATCTGCCTTGTTTGTAACTTACAGTTAAGCATTAAAATAATGAGCCCGATAACAAAGTTTTTTTTTAAAAATTAGAAGCTTTTGCATTTGTGTGGACACGCGACTCCCCCGGCTTTGACTCTGGGTCACCTCCATCATTGCATCCCTTACGTCTTCCATTTTTCATGTCCCTCCCATTTATTTACTCTCCAAAGAATACAACAAAGACATTAATATAGTCCTAAAATAGACTAATGTAAATGACGGAAACTGGACTTTATACAGTTTTTAGGGTTATGCGTGCAGACCTTTGGAGGCAGTCGCTTCAACGCGTTTAACCACAGCGTGACAGAGCTGACATAAACAATGAAAGGTCCACTCCAGGAGAGCTGGGGTAATATGAATATTGCTCTGGGATTTGCTTATAGTCGGCGCTTCATTGTGCAATGTTTAATATTAATAAAGAAAGTATAAGTATATATTATTCATAAGCTGATTTACGGTGGCTGGTGTGTGTGTGTGTGTGTGTGTGTGTGTGTGTGTGTGTGTGTGTGTGTGTGTGGATTTGAGTGACAGATTGAGATGCTCCCTTGCTACAGGCAATACAACTAGACAAGGCTCTTACTTTTCTACAGGACACATCCTGACAATTTCTCCCACAGTTAAGAGGATTTGTCCGAGCAGGGGTGAATATATAATGCATGCAGATTCCAAATTTTAATTTGGACGGAGTAAATGATTCAATGCTGGCTTTTCTCAGAAGTGAGACTGGGCGGGAGGGGGATGCAGAGGGCACAAGATGTTACTTGCAAGCCCCGCTCTTATGCAGTGACATTTAAACAAGCACAGATGATGCTGCACCTTTCACGTGTCAACAACAGGAGCCTAAAGGAAAATTACTTTTCTAATATTTTCATTTTCCTGCTTAAAATTCCTTTTTGGTTAATATGATAGCAAGTTTCCATTACCAATAAACACCACAAAAAATGTCTTTTTTTTGTCCTAATCAGTCCCTTTTCTCGCCTTCTCCTTTGCAGCAGGATGAGGTGGTAAACTTTCCTAATCTGTCCTGTTTCACAACCTTCATGTTTGAACTCAGAAGCCATAGCGACAGATAATACATGATAATTATTTGCAGTTTGAATCTCATGTGCATATATTGTTTTGCGTATTAATTAATATCATCGTCATTCTGTGCATACAGCTCAAAACCAATATTTAAGTTAATTTTAAACGTGTACGTATTGTTTGATTAGATATAAATAACTCACGAGTAATATAGAAGATAACGCCGGCACTGAGGTAAAAGAATGAGTGATTTTCTTGTGTTTAATCAGTAAAATAAACCAGTGATGTTTATTTTAGGGAGTCAGACAGAGTAGATTTTGGCTCAGTGTTCTTTAGTATGTGCACTATCAGGCAAACACCGGCAAAACTCATCTACTCTTAGATCCAGTTGTGCATCAGAAGTATGTTTGTAACACATACAGATGTATAAAGATCTATAGGTATCAAAGGAAAATCTGCTTCAGTTTATGTATTATACGTGTTTAACCTTGTCATTTTTTCTTTTTAATTTAATTTTTAACTTACCTGCAGATTCGCATTTATACTGGTCACAACTCATACTTGTTTGGTTGGGTTCCTTAAACATCCTGCTACTGCTACATCGAGTGATATTTCTTATGAGGAGCATATTTCTATGTTTGGGTGTTACCTGCTGCAGGACTCACCAGGTGTGAAAATAACCGGTGACTATTTAGCACAATGTAAATAATATTTGCTTGCTTGTTTGTAATTTGCACATGTAAACTATTTGGTCAATGCTGACCGCCAAAGTCCAAGAGAGATTCTGTGTCTCCCTCTAGTGGATATTATTGGGAATATCATCCTTTAGATTATTATCAAGAATATAAGAATTTAAAATGTTTTCAGGAAAGGCGGGCTGTTTCCAGCAGCGCTAGATAGACTCAAAACACGAATGAAATTAATTTAGCAGTGGAAATGGAAAGAAAAATGTGACCCGAGAGCACGTGTACCTCAGTGCCTGCGTGATGACGTCATCCAACGGTCTGACGTACCGCAAAATGGTGGTGCCCTTGTTACAATGGGGTCTGTTGTTCACTTGTTAGCCAACTTATTGTGATCAACTGTGGATTATTGCTACAACTGCCTGATTCAGGCGATTTATTCGGACGTCTACATGTTAAAGGTAAGAGTTGTGTCTCGTTGGAAGCGGCGGGGAGGTGAAGAGGCTGAATTCTGAACTACTTGTGACATGTCGGAAGCTTCGGCGTTACACCGAGTGGAGCAAGTTTGCTAGCCGAGGTTTAGCTAGCCGAGGCTGGTGCAGAGTGGCCCTGTTGATGTGACGGCGTTGGTTGCCCTCAGCTTGAGTGTTTCATAGATGTTAGCCTGTCGGTGCGTTTAAGCCGCTTCGAGTGTGTGGCTCGTGTTACCCTAATCTCCGCCTCTAGCGGCTTTTTTAGTTTTACGAAGCTAAGTTACCATCACAGCTAACAGTGCCAGCAGTAGCGGGTTCGTTGCAAAGCATTATTCGCTGTGTGTAAACTCGACTGTTGATTCTGCTGTGCTGCTGTATGCACACTGGGAGCCGACATTCACAGATCCGTGAAAACTATAGAAATATATTATGTTGCTATCTGAATCCATTTTAATCATCGATTTGTTTACAACGAGCCTGGACTTGGAGCTCAGTGTAGCTCAGAAATGTTTACTGCTCTTTAGCGTCTCACACCGTGGACTACAAGCTAATTACACTTTTTATAAGCCTGAGTGTGTATAAAACTGCGCTATGGCCCTCACAGAATACACTGGTGGCCAGGTTATAGACAGATCCTTTTTAAGAAAGAGACAGGATTTGTGGTACTCTTTGCCTGAACGTAAATATCTACTCGTGTGAGCTATGCTATTTAATGCTTTGCTGCCCTTAGTGATGATCCTTTTTATTTTTATCTCAGCAGTCCAGCACAGCGGGTCCATCCACCGCCTCTCCTCAATCAATGAAGGAATCCAAGGAAAACTCGTCAATGACGGGCCAGGCAATCTTGGACCATATAAAACCATGCTGGTACTGGGACAAGAAGGATTTAGCCCACACGCCCTCTCAGTCTGAGGGTCTGGACCCTGGCACAGAGGCCCGGTATCGCAGAGAAGGGGCTCGCTTCATATTTGACGTGGGGACCCGACTTGGCTTGTATCCTTGATTTAGATGATAGATTCATTGCTACAGCTACAAGAGAAAGGGTCACAAGATTAATCAGTGCCACATGCTTCAGTTTTATAGTTAAAGATAAAGAGACTTTTAAAAAGCAATACATCTGAAAACGCCTTTTATGGCTGTCTTGTCCTTTCTCACAGAACCTACTTTGATGTGAATGTGAACATTTTTACAGGGTCTGTCTGATATATACTTATTAGGGGTGCAACGATATTCGTATCGATATTGAACCGTTCGATACAGTGCTTTCGGTTTGGTACGCATATGTATCGAACAATACAAAATTTTTAATTTATTTTATCAACTTTCCTTCTGACGATGCTGTCTGTGTTGAGCGCTCAGTGAATCTGCGTTCGACTACTCCGCCTAGGCTCGACAGTGCAGCCTAGGCGGAGTAGTCGAACGCAGATTCACTGAGCGCTCAACACAGACAGCATCGTCAGAAGGAAGAGCGCAGGGCAAGCTAGCGAGACAGAAGTTAAGCTCTCCTTGCAACATGGACCTCCCCCACCCTCATTCAGATCTGGCGTTTGGAATTATTTTGGTTTTCATGTGACGTATGACCCTGAAGGTAAGTGCGTCATGGACTAAAGTAAAACAGTATGTTTGCCATGCAATGCTCAATTACATGGGTGGGAGCTAGTGTGTTAGCGCAGTTAGCTCGTTAACGTGTTGGCCGTCTAGCCCCATGCACGGGGCAATCGGCGGTAGCTCCTTAACGGAGATTTGCCGTGTTGTGGCGTTAAGGTCATTTCAACGAGATTAACCTGAAAGCACTAGTGGGAACACAACGAATATGACTGCACATTTACGCCGACATCATCCTAGTGCAAAGACAAAAACAACAAGCATGCTACTAACTTTAGCCGAGTCATTTAGACAGCTGTTAGCACATGATTCTCCTTATGCTGCTGAGAATATAGCCCAGAAGAAGCGGATAGTATAGCTTTTATTTTGGAAAGAGCCATTTCTCTGTAATAAACTCTCTTTTCCAAAGATGAGTGATTCCTCAATCAGATACAGGGCTCGCAATATCGCTAGCCCGACTTCCCGGAGCTAGCGATTTTTTCAGTCGGGCTACCAAAATCTATCTCTGCCCTGCCCGTCGGGCTATTGTAGGAAAAATATATGTCAATGCTTTTGCATTCTTTCAGAAATGTAGCTGGGTAATTATGTCATTGGCATCGGTGAGCCACTGTCAATATGTGACATATTGAAGTCGCGTTTGAATTTGCGCTTGTTTTTTGCTTTCACTTTGCAATCTCGCGAACTGTGTATAGAGAGCGACAGCACTGATCTGTGAGTGATGATAATTTGTGCACCAATTCCTCTGACATCGTCTTATTAATCGTTAGCTTACTATGCAAACATGACAAGTGAAATCTCCCGCAGCTTAAACATGTGAGAGGTTGATCGCGCAGAGAATCGCTGAGCTTATGTGAGTGCGTGTGTAAAAGCAGCAGGATATATATTTGACTACGATGACCTGGATGACTGAGGACCTTCACAGACAGATATATATTTTAATTCTGCTGAGCCAAATAAGACAGGTCAGGGTGAAGAAGTGACAGCCAAAGAAAAGCTTACCACAAAACAGAGAAGTTATGACAAATCAGACTATAAGGCAAAAAGAAAGTGCAGCTTTATGGTTTCATGGACAAAAGAATTTCTGTGGCTGCAATATGACGAGCTAAATAACCAGGGCTGCACATAAGTGGTCCGCAGGTGCGCATTCGCTGTCAAAATAAAAAACACGCACAAGGGTTAGGGTTAAATTTAAAAACTGTACTTTTGAGTTAAAATATATATTTATAATTTTAATAAATGACAAATTAAAAAGGCATGAACATTTTTTTTGTATCGAAAAAATATCGAACCGTGACACCAAAGTATCGAACCGAACCGAACCGTGAATTTTGTGTATCGTTGCACCCCTAATACTTATATATAATGATGTTTGTGGAAGCATTATTAAAATAATTTTTTTTTTAATTTAAAGAGTCACATGTTAAAGCTGATATTTTGCAAACCGTTAATAGTCTTTGTGAGTCCTTGACCTGCATTCAGACACTATGACACACTGGCAACGGGCATCATATATTTCCACCGCTTCTACATGTTTCACTCCTTCAAGCAGTTTCCCAGATATGTAAGTCAATCTGATAATGGTCTCTGTTTGTTTCACTCCTGGAAGCAGACCTGATGTTTGTAATGGTGAAGTAATGGTGTGATATGTGTCTCGACAGGTGACGGGAGCTTGTTGTCTTTTCTTGGCTGGTAAAGTAGAGGAAACCCCAAAGAAGTGCAAAGATATCATTAAAACTGCCCGCAGCCTCCTGAATGATGTGCAGTTTGCCCAGTTTGGAGATGATCCCAAGGTGCAGTTCCTTGTATTGACCTTTGTTTTGAGAGGTTTTTCACTTGTGATTGCAGAAGCAGAATGGGTGTGAATACCTGTTTAAAAACAGGTGGTGTGTAACAGCGCTCACTGATACAGGCAGAATAAATGAGGTCCTGGTAAAACTGAAGTTTCCAATAACCTAAAAAGTTCCTTACTTATTTTTTTAGTGATCAGGGCTTTTATTTACCATTGCTGCCTGTAAGCGAAGCAGGCTTGCATTACAAACAAACTTTTATTCCTCGCTTTTATTAGAATAACTGTCTGTGTTCACTTGCATACAAAGCTTTGCTCAAACACGCTTACATTTCTTTAGTTTTAAGCTGGTACATTAGGTGTGTAATACCACAGTGAGCCATGACTCATTCTTTAAACACATCAGCGAGGTCATCAGAGCGTCACTCAACACAGCTTTATGTGCCCTGACTCACAGAGACAGTAATCAAACCGGCAGCTCTCACGGGGTCAAAACCAAACAAGAACAAGCTGTAAATGCAGTGGAATATGATTATGTCATTATGCCGCTTCACGTCTTTGCTATTAAAAACTCCCTCTCAACATTCAAGATTTTCTTTTTCCTCTTACCAGTTGGCGAGCTAAAATATCTATTAACTTGAAGTAGCCTCTGTTTCACTTAACCTTGAGTACTTTTGATAGAGCTGATAGATCTGTGACATCTGGACCTGGCTTATAACTTGTCACTTTGTTAGACACATTTACAGCACTCACATGAAGCGGCACAAGCATCTTACAGACGGCTTGTTTGCTTTCCCAGTCGCTCTTTAGCTTATTTAGCATCATGCTAGAATTAGCCAGTTTCTCCCAAAACATGAGCCTGAGTGCTTTACTCAGTTGAGCTGAAGCCTTTAGTCCAATAGCTTTAACTTATAGAGGGCTTTTACTGCCAATCATTTGCAGTCATACCAAATACCTCATTGGTATTTGGATATCAGCCTTTTAGTTATAAGCCACCATCAGTGTCCTGGCTTTTCTCACCAGTTTTTAGTAGCTTAACTACTGTCATTAAGTCAGAATTGTACATCAGCTTCTTTCTTACTTAAGTGTTTTTAAATGAAAAGTTTAGCTATTCGACTCTCATCTGGCTTATCGTTACTAATTGGAAGTAAAGGTAATGGGAACTTGTCTTGTTAAGCCACTAAAATTAGGATTTTTCCAAAAGACAATATTATTGTTACATTTTTTAAAAGGAGAATTTTTTGTCATTCATTGCCACAACAAATGGCAACATCCAGAGAAAACGACCACACATGCAATCTAGTTGTGAGCTTTCATGTTTTTAACATGTGCAGGATTTCCAGCACCTACAGCGTTTTTAGAGACTGCCTCCACATTTACGAGCAGGGTGTTTTTTGGAAGAACGATACTCTGACACAGCAGTAAGCTTTTAATTAGCCTGCTTGTTTTAACAGGAAGAGGTGATGGTGTTAGAGAGAATTTTGCTCCAGACGATCAAGTTTGACCTGCAGGTGGAGCACCCCTACATGTTCCTGCTGCGCTATGTCAAGCAGCTCAAAGGTGAGATAGGATAAGTATGACATCAGCTCCACAGAGCGTGAGAAATGATGGTCCTGTGGGCAAACTCTGACCTGTTTCACGTTACAGGGGAGAAGAATAAAGTGTGCAAGGTGCTGCAAATGGCTTGGACCTTTGTCAACGACAGGTGAGGATTTTGTGCGTCAGGTTTTACAGCCTGGTTAGTTTTCATTTGTAAGGAATGCAAAGTTATATGGTGATGTCACAATAACCTGGTGCTTCAACGGGCAAAAACTCAAACCACCTCTCGTGTTGTTTGCAGCCTGTGCACCATGCTGTCTCTGCAGTGGGAGCCGGAGATCATCGCGGTCGCTGTCATGTACCTGGCTGGCCGCCTGTGCAAATTCGACATCCAGGAATGGACCAACAAGCAGTCTACACGCCGCTGGTGGGAGCAGTTTGTCCAGGACGTTCCAGTGGAGCTACTTGAAGGTACTCAGCATAAAGACGTTCCACTTAAAGCCTCTTCCTTTGTATTTTTTTTTTTTTTTGTCTTTACCAAAAAAAACATGTCTTTGCCTTCCAGACATTTGCCACCAGATCCTGGACCTGTACTCTCAGGGAAACAAACCCATCCCTCAGCAGATGCAGGAGAAGGAGAGGGCACCTGCTGCTCCGATCTCTGCTCCTCCAGCTCCACAGGGACAACCGCCAGCCGCTAACCCTCCTCCCCCACCACCAAAAAAGACTTCCCCTCAGGGTGGTAGCCCGTCACGCCAGCTTAAACGCTCACATGTAAGTATACATTCAGCCTGTGCTGTACAACTCGTGTTTAACATGATTCATGCACGGGGCTCATATTTTATTTCCTCTGTGTTACAGACGTCCCCCAAAGATGAACCAAAGGCTCCAGGTAACATGTTTATTAATGATTAGGCAGATTTTAAAGCTGTTAAAATCTGATGAAATTAAACTGAAATGTCTCCAAGAAAGCAACAAATTAATGTCAACGAAGAGCAGTTTAGAGAAAGATGAAAGACGGCAGTTAGATTTTCCTGGCAGGGTTGAGGTTTTTATGATTATCCAGGAGCACAGAAGCATTTGCTTACGCAGTTACAGTTTTGTTTTGTCTTAAAAAGCTTCTATTTAATTCACAGAACAAGTTGGATCAAAGATTCCTCGACTGGAGAGCCCCATGCCTCCTCTACCCACAACGCAGCCACCCCCAGGTAAGCGTGACTGTGTAGCTTACGTCATCTGCATTCTTTACACTGTCCAGGAAGTTCAAATGATTTAGAGCTGGATCAAAATATCGTTACGTGCTGGCGTCCTCTTAATACTCTGTTTGCGTGCGCCACCACAGCAACCAATAATGAGCAGCCAGGACCCCCTGCCTGCAGCTCGAGCTTAGAAGCAGCCCACAGTCGTTAGTCCTTTCAGTCTGCTTACGTAACCACATCTCGTCTGGACATTATTTCCCAAGACACGCATACCCCTAACCTATCCCAGACCAATCTGATTAGTGCTTGAGCCTCATAATGAGACCTCCTATGTGGCTAAGCCTGGTAGTTTTGGTCTGCCCGTGTGCTCACTGTCTGAGAATGGAGAGCTTCATTTTAGATCTTTGCAGTAGGGAAGCTGATTTTTATTAACAAGTCGTTTCTCTTTACTTTGTCCTTTCACTCCAGCTCCTCCCGCAGAAGCAGAACCAGGAAATGAAACAGCTCCTCCTCCCCCACAGGCTCCACCTCCACACCAGCCTCCTCCGCTGCCCCACCGCCCTCCTCCTCCACCACCTTCCAACTACTTGATGTCCACAACGAGCTCTTATATGTCTGGTGAAGGCTACCAGAGCCTACAGTCCATGATGAAGACTGAGGGTCCCTCCTACTCCATGCCGCCCAGCTACGCACCCCCAATGTATCACGTCTATCCACCACCTTCAGCACCTCCTCCTGGGCCACCACCTCCTCCCTCCACATACCCACCACCCAGCTTGCCACCATCCTATCCACCACCGGTCTACAACAACTACCCCCCGCCACCGCCTCCACGCATGCCACCAGGCCACGTGCCTCCACCAGGGATGGCCCTTCCACCCACTGGGTACCCTCCTCCACCTCCAGTGCCTCCAGGACAGTCACAGGTGCCCTTGCCCCCTCCGCCTGGTATGCCTATGAACCGTGGCGCATGGATGAGATGAGAATGTGATAAGTCTGTGAACTGAGCTTGTGCAGAGCCACAACTGGGGCGAATAAAAACAACCAGGATCTTGTTATCTTGGAGCAAAACAGGAAAAGCGGAGCTGCTTCATGACTTAACTTCTGATAGAGAGGTGCAGGGTTGTGAAAGAAAGCGTGTAGGTAAATGGACTGTAAAGATAAAGTGAGGTCTGGACAGTTTTGTTATGGGAGGTGATAGGAAGGTTAACAAATTAGCAAATATGTAGAGGATAGGTACTCACAGTGCCCAGTTCCAGGAGCTTATGAGAAACACTGTCCAGTCATTGTTTTTATTAGTTTTTTTCTGGAAATTTATCAGGAAATAAGAGATTTTTTTTCTGTTGTCATACATGCACTCTCACTAATTGTGGGATGGTGAAATGTTCCAGTTTCATTCAGCCTTTGAGTGGATCTAAGGTTGGGTCTTGTGTTCCTTCCTTTATTCTGTCACCTTTATTGGTTTTCCTGAATACACCTCCCTTCACTTTGTGTTCTCTTCTCCACATTCTCATTGTTCTGCTGAGAGCAGTGTAATAAAATCTTAAGGTGGTTGAATATGCTGTGGGACTGTCGTATTGAAAGACTTGAACAGACACATGCTGTATATTTTTTGTGGTTTAAACAGCGTTTTTTCTTTTGTTTGTTTTTTACATTTTACTCTGATAACACTGAGGTAGTGTTGCAAGACATTTCTGCTGCTTTTCCCCCCTCATGTCACCACCCATCTTCTCATCCGCTTCTGCACCCAGAGCAGTAAACATTAAAACAATAATTTCCTCATTCACTGTCACTGGTCTAAGAAGCCCAATAAAGAAGAAAAGAAAAACTGACTTCAGCTGTTCTTTATCTGGGTTTTGCTTTGGTTCTATTTTTTTTAAATGGTACTTTTTATGGCCGTAAGTTTAAAAGAGTCAAAAGTTCATCAAAGAAAGCAGAGCGAAGTACTTCCTCTGGGTTAGGTACCTCTGAGTGGCTGTTCCTGCAGTGGGAACACACACGCAGAACACTAATAGTTAAAAGGATGAAAAACTGCTTTTTGGAAGAGCGGAAGGTTACAGCCTGGGCAGGTCATCAGTAAACAGTGACAACTTTCCTACAGCCACACATAAAAACAACTATAAAAATAAAAAATAGCATCTTTTGAGTGAATCTAAGTACTCTGAGAAAAGAGACACAGGAAGAACAAGCAAAACCTGGGTGTGAGGCCACAGTGCTAACCGCTGCACCACCAGCTTACTTTTAAGCACCTTTTATTTCCTTGCACTGCAGGAAACACACACAGATCAACCACAACTAACACTGGACAGTTTGCAAGTGTAGATTTCAGTTTTTTTGAGCACTTCTGTATAAAACTGCCTTAGACTACTCTGTGCTTTGGTTTAGGTGTAAGAAAAGTTCTCGTCACCTGCTCTTCATAGCTGAAAATGGGGTCTGTGTGAAGAGAGAAGGTGTTGCTTAGATTTCTCCCACCCTTTACACACCAGCTCATGTTCCTCTTTATCTCCACCAGTCAAATGTTTATGAACAGAGGCCAGGATACAGACAGATGAGCAGATACCTTTTCCACTAATCGGTTTTAGCAGTGAAAATGATACTCCCCCACTTCTTCAGTCCACCCATTCAACTGCTTATTGACGCAAATATCTAATCAATCGCATAGCAGCAACCCAGAGCATTTAGGCAGATAGACGTAGTCATGATGACCTGGTGAAGTTAAATGGGAAAGAAAGTGAGCAGCAGATCTCTTGGCAAAAATACGTAGTTGATGCCAGAGGTCAGAGGAGAATGCTTCGAGATGATAGGAAGGCTACACTGACTCAAATAACCAGTCATTACAACCAAGGTATGCAGAAGAGCATCTCTGAACATACAATTATATTATACAGCGCCAAATCACAACAACAGTCTCAAGGCGCTTTATATTGTAAGGTAGACCCCATCATAATACATACAGAGAAAAACCCAACAATCACATGACACACTATGAGCAAGTAAGACAGTGGGAAGGAAAAACTCACTTTTAACAGGAAGAAACCTCCAGCAGAAGGCTCAGGGAGGGGCGGGGCCATCTGCTGTGATTGGTTGGGGAGAGAGAAGGAAGACAGGATAAAGACATGCCGTGGAAGAGAGACAGAGATTTATTGAGAAAGGTGACTGAAGAAGAAACACTCAGTGCATCATGGGTCACCTGATCCAGCACAACCTATACGCTATGAGCATCATTTAAATGCCACATTTAAAAGCCTGTGTGAGTATTGTTGCAGACCAGGGTTTTTATGATGTATTTTATGACTGTATTATGTTTTTACTTTGTAAAGCACTTTGTGACATATGTCTGTGAAAGGTGCTATATAAATAAACTTTACTTACATGTCCATTTTTCACCATAAATGTGCAGAAACTGTGTCATCCTATCCTGCCAACGTGGACCAAAATCACTGTTTTGTTTTCAACATCTACGCCAAGAATGAAGGCAGATTTGAAGGGAACAGGGGTACCTAATAAATTGGCCAGTGGTGCGCATTCCAGTTTTTGGTTTTACATTTTCATTTCCACTGTTCCGCCACCAGAGGGCAGCCTACCCCAGCTAGTGAAAAAAAAAAATGTAGCGCATGCTTAAATAAAGAGCCGTTCACAACATCATTAAGCAACTTGTTTATTTTCTTCCAAATGTTTCTAAAAGTGGACTATTTCATGTTTTCGGTCTCACCAGCGAAATATTCTCCTTTATTGGTGAAACCACGAAAAGAGGTTCCAGTCATGCTAGTTACTAAAGGAATAGACATTTACACTGTAGATTCTAGGTTTCTGTATTGTGGCTTTAGCATATAGGCAGGAAAAAAAAAAACACTACAGATGCTTTTTTTTTTTTTTTTCTTCAAATATACAGCTGGGTCCAAATTAAAACACAATAAAGAAAACAGTGTGGCACGTCTCAAATCATTTGCCATATATAAAGTATTCAAAATTGTATAATGGCTTCAAATCGGTTCCTAGAAAAAGGACACTTTAAAAAAAAAAAAAATCATACTTTGATTATTATTATATATATCTATATATTTTAACCCTTTAATTGAGAGTACCAAGGTGGACAAACGGGTAGCCTCAGAAATGTTCTAATTTGGAACAAATAACACTAGAGATGGGAGAGCCTGAGCTGTCGAGTCACTCGGCAAACTCATCAGACAACTTTAATAACACGAAATCCGTCTGATGAGTTTAAAACGTGACCGTTCAGTTACCAACTGCGCTCCCATCTCTATCTCACTATGTTACACCTGGCAATAAATACACCGACAAACAGTATTTGTTCATTCTGACATCAAGAAAAGTTTTTTGTTTTAAATGTTAGTGTTTTATGGTACGGAGACATCAAGGGGAAGACTTATCTCATATTCTAAAAAAGAAAAAATAACTTCAATAAAACACGCACTGCATAAACACACCTGCTGAATCCATGATGCGAGAAACGGTCTAATATCCATCTATGTGACTTTTCTTTCCCTAACCTTATCGTCAGAGATACAGTGGTGTGAAAAAGTCTTTGCCCCCTTCCTGATTTCCCAGTGTTTTGCATATTTGTTACACTTACATGTTTTGGATCATCAAACACATTTTAATATTAGGCAAAAACAGCCCGAGTAAGTATAAAACACTGTTTTTAAATGGTGATTTCACTGATTAGGGGAGAAAAGTTATCCAAACCTACCAGTTCCTGTGTGAAAAAGTAATTGCCCCTGTTGTTAAATCAGGAATTAACTGTGATTAACCACAGTTCAGTTAAAAAAACAAACAAACAAACAAAAAAAACCCAAAAAAAACCCCCCAAAAAACCCCCCACACAGTTCAGTTTCACTAAACACACTCGGGCCTGATTATTGGCAGACCTGTTGAATCGAGAAATCACTTAAATAGAACCTGTCTGACAAAGTGGAGCAGGCTAAAAGATCTCAAAAAGCAAGACATCATGCTACGACTTGAAGAAACACCTGAGAAACAAAGACACTGACAGCTTTCAGTCTGGAAAGGGTCACAGCGGTAGTGTGATGGGCTGGAGCTGCTAATCCGCCTCAGGAGGAAGACTGGCTGTTGTAAATGGAGCCATGAATTCTGTCGTCTACCAAACCATCCTACAACTGTCCGGCCATCTGTTTGTGACCTCAAGCTGAAGCGCACTTGGGTTCTGCAGTAGGACAGTGACCCAAAACACGCCAGCAATACCACCTCTGAATGGCTTAAGCAAAGTAAAATGAGTCCTGACCAGAATCCGATTGAGATGCTGTGGCAGGACCCTAAAAAGGCGGCTCATGCTCGAAAACCCTCCAATGTGACTGAATTACAACAATTCGGCAAAGATGAGAGGGCCAACATTCCTCCACAGCGCTGTAAAAGACTCATTGCCAGTTATTGTGAATGCTTGATTGCAGTTGTTGCTGCTTTATTGCGGTTTTTGCTGGCCCAACCAGTTATTAGGTTACCAGTTATCACTTTTTGCACACAGGCCCATGCAGGTTTGGATTTTTTCCCCATTAATAATAAACACCTTAATTTAGAAACTGCATTTTGTGTTTACTTGTGTTTTCTTTATCTAATATTTAAATTAGTTTTGATGATCTGAAACCTGCAACTGTGACAAACATGCACTTTTCAAACCACTGTATAAAAAAAAGTTTCAGAGCAGATCAAACTGAGTGGGGAGGTTCAGGATATTTTAGTTATTGAATTACATTTTATTTTGGATGGATTCAGAAAATGTCTTCATCAGCCTTCAATCGGGCTGTAACCAGGGTTCAATGGCCCAAAAAAAGAGGATTCACAGGCAGATGCTACAGCTCCAACCATTCAGTCTCCTCCCACACAGACTCACACTCTTAAACACACTCACACACATGCGCGCACGGTCACAGATGGGCAAAGGTAAAGCTGTAGCCCTCCCAACCTGAGAGAATGATTGTCAAGCATGCACACAGCATACAATTTTTAGCCCGTTTCACAAAAGTAAGAAAATTTATCTGTTCCTTAATAAACAGAGCGAGACGGCAGATTCAGAATGGCCCGGATACATTTGAACGAACATTACAGAGAGAAGGAGTAAGAGCAATTCATCTGGAAAAGAATGATAATGATAACGATGACAATAACAAAAAAAAGAGTATTACCAAAAGCAAACCCTGTTTGAGGTCTGTGTGTGTTTGTATATGTAGGTGTGTATGTGTGTGCTTTTTAGAACTCAATTGTTGATCACATGGCCACGCTAGAATACAAAATAAAGTCAAATCAACAGAAACAATGACGTAATGCTATGGTTTTATACATAATATACACGAGTTAACAGCGATCTCTAGACTTTATTATCCATAGACTTGTCTTACGAGCAAAAAGGCGCTAGGTCACAGTGGGTTTCACTTGGCTAACATTATAGAATGCTAATGCTAGTTATACTCATTGACCGCTGGAGGAAGTGGGGAGGCGGGGTCATACATGTGACAGGAGCTCGGGAGGGGATGGGGGTGTCTCTCTCCATAGAAACTAGTATTAATCGCCTCACTGTTGCCAACTTCTGCCCCCCCACCCCCGTCACCTGTGCTCGAAACCACGTCTCATCCCTAGCTTATTACAGCTCAGCTAAGCTCTAAAGGAGCGAAAGCGGGTGTTTGTTTACAGAGAGAAAAGAGAAAGCCTCCAAACCGATGCAGAAAAGTGGCGGGTTGGTGACACTAGCTGCCGGCTGTCAACATGTCAGCGCAGAGATCCAAAAACGTATACAGGCAACAACGAGACTAACAGGTCCATTCTGTAGCCAGTCTAAAAAGAGAGCGTTCGCCGGAGGAATGCCGGGTGCTGTCGGCAGGTGGGAGCACGGTGGCGTGACGGGTCCGTGTAGGTGCAGGTGGGAAGGTGGCGTTTCAGGTGAGTGTGGATCCTGATATCTCTCCGTCTCTCTCTAGGGCTGATATGCTACAGCGGGCCTTTGAACTGGTTACCAGAGAGGTGCTGTCTGACGGACAGCTTTGATCCTGCTGCATCACCCAGTTTTCTCCACACCACCTGTGAACAGAAGAGGAGAGAAGAGGAGCTGAGCGAGGAAGAGGAACAGCGAGAGAAAGACGGGCAGACACAGAGGCTGGAAAGAAAAGACTTTCTTCTTCAAGAGGGAAAACTTCAAATGCCCACAGTTTGGCTTTGAGCTGGGAGGACTACACACACTCACACTACAGTAGAGCTTCAGTGCAGTGCAGAAGTCTCGAGCTTCTTTATATTTTGCTTTCAAGAAGCCGGATTTTCTCATAATTTTTTTAAGTGGTCTTGAGCAACAGTCCTGCAGCCTTTCTGAAGGTCTTTCAAAGTGTTTCTTTGGACTCATTCTTCAGTTGATACGTCTACTGTTCACTGAAACCTGATCAGAAATGGCTTCAGTAGAAGGGGTGGCCCATTCTTAAGAAAGGCAGGGTGTGTATGTATGGCCGAGGTCAGGAGAGAGGGACAACAGCCATGTGTACAACACGGTGGAGGCCCTGTCATGGTTTTGGGCAGCGTTTCAGCCAGTGGTGTTGGAGGTTTATGGAATTTTAAAGGGAGAAAAGCACAGTGAGGTTTTAACCCACCGTGTAGCACCATCTGGAAAATGTCTGACTGGCAACAGCTTCATTTTTCAGCATGACAACGATCCCAAACACACTCCCAGTGCAGTAAAAGCGTACACGGATGGAAAAAAGCACACAATGGAGCCGTATCAGTCATGAACAGGCCTTCCTCCTCAACATTACTGAAACAGCGTGGGATCAAAAAGCAGCCATGAATGGCCTTCAGGAAGCCTGGAGAACTATTCCCAAACACCACTTTAAGAAATGCTGCTTAAGAGAGTTATTAAGGAATAAAGGTGGACACATCGAATATTGACTTTTAAGCTCTTTGGAGTTATCCCAACTGTTATCTTATACACTGTATATGTTTGAACATTTCAATGAAGCACTGCACCCATTTTCCAATTCTATCAAAGCATAAAGACAAGAACGGGACTCTATCTCAGTCCGTGTCGTCTCTCCGGTGCTGAAATCTCTCTATGAGAGTGAGAGGGGCCCCCGCGGGACCCCGGTGATGTTACAGAGGTACTATTGTAGTGCTTCCCCATTCCTGGCCTGTCACATACCTCTGCAGGGCCCAGATAACCCCACTCTCGTACTCGCTCTAATCAGCAGACCTTTTTATCCTGGGAAAGGCCTTTTCAGCACAGACAGAGAAAGATGAGGGGAAAATGAGAGGTGGAAGAATAGAAGGGTGAGGTGGAGGAGTGCTATTGGGAGGGAGGAGGGGGTGGTGCTCTTTTTCCTGCCGCACCAGTTTAATTGCTCTGACAGCTCAACTATGAGCCTCTATACTTTGGGCTTTCAGCTTTGGAGTGGAAAAGGGGGGCACAAAAAGAGAGACAGAGGGATGGATGGATAGAAAGAAAGAGGGAGAGCTGCTGTGTCATTCCAAACCAAATGAGCCCAAACGAGTTCCTCATTAGCCAAAAAGGCTCAAAACTGACCTGATTTGAATCCAGTATAATGAATTTAAAAAGCTAATGAACAGACTGAATTTACAACTATCAAATTCCTCATTTTTCCATTGTTACACTAATGGTCTGCATATAGTGCACTTTATATTATTGGCACTACATCAGTGACAAACCTGTGGTGTGATTAGCTAAGTGGTTCTGCAGTGATGGCAACAGACCTGTGTGAGAGCTCAGACACCCACCTAGCCCCCCACTTTCAGGCTCTCCAATAATCATGACAACACACAGACAATTAGAATAAAGACCGGGATGCGAGTACATCTGTGGGAGCAGGAGGTGCACTTACATTGCACATCTCTCGCACAATGGCCTTCTCTTTCTCGCTGAGATCATCCTCATAGTCCTCAGGAACCTGCTTATCCAAGTTCTCGTGGACCTCCAGCACCTGATGGCAGACACAGGGTTGGACATGTCTTATTTTCCTTCTGTATTTACAGAACTACACTAGGCAACGCTGTTATCTTCCAGCCTAACTGCCAATGTGTTCTTGTTTTTTTCCATAGCGCTACCAGCCTGACCCACTTGAACATGGTTAAGTACTTCTAGGCATGGTCTGGTACTACTTTATCTGCTAATATAATGCTACCCCCTTTTAACCATTTAAAAGAAAGTAACATTACATTAGCAACAAATGTGTTTTTCCCACATTTGAACTGTCACGCTGGTCGCAGCTATACCATAATAGCCTTCAGGCATCATCCTGCAAATTCTCCAGGAACAGCACTATGATAGCATCACAGCTGCATCAATGATACAAAAGCTGTAACACTGTTTACCAACAATTACACCCTGTGATTGATTTCCCTGACTAATATTACCTTCATGGCATGGACCACAGCCTCAGGCTTTTGGACGCAGGACAAATAGCCTGTAGCTGGAGAGGACTCGCTAGTTGGTAGGCGTCCAGTCCCCTAAGGGGAGAGAAAAACAGAGAGTGAGAGAAAGAAACAATAACATAACAATGATGAAGATGTTAGGGAGCGGGAGAACTGTGACAGAGGTTAAGAGGCAGGTGCAAACCTGCACCAGCCAGGACATCTGCAAAGAGCTCTTCATTTGAGTCAAGATACCAAAAAAGAGGCCCCACTCGTCCCATCAGGGGGCACCTGTTCGGATTTAAAAAGAGAGTATTCCTGAAAATGTCACCCCCTTCATACCAGCTCAAATCACCAATCCTCCACTGGTGTTTTTCTTCCCTGTTTCTTTTGTATTCCACTCCCTCCTCTGGTCTGCTACCTGCACAGAGTGATTTAACCTGGTGTGATGGGAGCAGCCAGCCAGGAAAGAGACTGAGGGGGAGTTTGCTTGACTCATCACCACCCCCCTCCCGGGTAGTTCCAGACAGTGGGTCTCTGTCTGAGGGACACAGAGATCACTGGGATACACAATGGGTCCCATTCACCGTAACCTGGCATCGGGGTCTTGCATTAGACACAGATCCCTGGCTCTGTTAGCCTGGGTTAAATTCTCTGCTCGCTAGTGATGCGCCTGTCAGCTCCCTCCATGCCCGCTGGCCCCATTTGGGTGCCAGAATGATCCCACGTAACCTGATAGCACGGAGATAAAATAATAATCCCACTGCACCCAAGAGGACCGATTTGTGGAAACTGCCCAGCAGTTTATTCACATCACATAAACCGCACAAAGCACTGATTTACATCTAGAGGCTTTTGGCCATACAAACCAATAAGAAAAGTATTCTTTCAACCATTGGACAAGAAAAGGTCAAAGTGGCAAAAGAGCTTAACGGCACGTTTCCATGTTTTTAAGCATAATTTGATGTTATCCTCAGACAGGTTGAGCATTATATTTACAAGCTCTGACATGAGAAAAATAGGATGAAAGTGAATGTGAGTGTACATTTGCACATTTTGCCAGCACTTGAACTGACGCAGTGTCTTAGTTTAGTAACTACATCAAAACAACCATTTATGACATCCACTTAATTACATACAGTACCAGAAAAGCTTGGACTGGTTTGATACTTGATGTAATCCAGTGCAGATGCCAGTCCAAGCCCCCTTTTTTGCACATATTTAGTATATTAAATTTACCCACCGTTTTGTTTTTGCCTGTGTGGATTCCAAGGTTTCTCTTTAAATCTGCAACTGTCTGATCAAAGAGCAGCTAAACAACACAGCAAATTCATCCAGACATCCGAGGGAAACATTTTGTTTAGTATTCCACAGACACAGTTGAGTTCGCTCGTTGCAACAGCTGCTCGCTCATGTTTGACCTAAAAATCACGCTTGCAAAACTTTGTGTGTAAAAACACGTAATACAAAAGACAAATGGAGTTGTTTTTAAAATTTATGCCATTTATGATATCCAATTATCTGTGTGTGCATCACAAAGACCCATCCATACTTTACAAGCGCTTCAATTTTCCAGTGAGTTAAGACTGTATCTTTATACCAACAAAAGGTAACAGCTTCCATACAGTGAAGTGGACTTTGGTCTGACTGAAAGTATGAATGTATAATTCATCGTTAAGCCTTTTGTGATATTTAATATTTGAAATATGTAAACATTCACTGCAAGCATTTGCCAAGAGCAGTGCAGTCAAGAAAAGGATTTGGACACAGATAGCTCGGGGCAGTGTTTACTGCTCGTAACTGTAAGCATCTCCTGCATTAACAGGGCTGATTTGGGTCATTGCAGCAGGAGGCAGGCAGGGGGACAAACACTGTCAGGAGCAATGGTTTGAAGTTTAAACATACGAAAATGAGCACAGACTGTTGAGCGTCTTCTATTCGACAATCTCATGTACGCTCACTGACCTGAAACTTTGAGTAAGACAAAGAAGTGAATATAGAGGATGAGCTGATCGATTGGGAGGGACACACACAACTAAGAGTCCACTTCACTGAAGTCATTCTGAAGTCCCACATCTCATCTTCGATTTTATGCCTTCTTTCCCTGCTCCTCAACATGAACTGGGCAAACTACAGAGCTCAACGTTAGTGCTGTTCTGTGGGCTTGTCACAAACAAGGCCATTAGCAGAAAAAGCTAAAAATAAATAAATAAAATAAAAAAAATCTGCCTTTATTGTACAATTTATAAACCCACAAGAACATATTACAGTCATGGTGGTGGATTATTTTACTGTCAAATAGCTCCAGACGAGCCATTTCTCACCGCTTTATCACTAAGCTAAGCTAAGCTAAGCTAGGCTAACTGACAACTAGCAGCTATTAGCTTGCCACTCTCTTTACTTCCTCTCTTCTCTCTCTGAATAAGAGTTTCACAGCTTTTTATATTTATATAAGCATATACTAGCTGCTACGCTTTGCTAATGTTTAGATTTAGATTATTATTTTATGCTTTATATTTATATTTAAATATTTCTAAGATTATATATGTTGCTCTTTAGATTGAACGACTTAACTCGAAATTTCGAGTTAATAACTCAATATTTTGAGAAAAGTAACTCGAAACTTCGAGTTAGCGCTGCCAATCAGTAATCTACTGTACGTGAATTATGTAATTTCCTTGTTAACCGGAAGCTGAAGCCCTCAGCTACAAATGCTACAGCTAAACTACTAGTATTACAGCCAGTCATGAATGCACAAATTACTGATAATTTTCAGCGTGGCTTCACAAATGATGAAATCTTTGTGTTAATAGCTGAATCACATGGCGTTACTATCACCAAACGTACTCTCAAAAGCACCAATTTGTTACGATCTGGTTTTGAGTGCGAATTCTACGTAGATCACTGATTGGCAGAGCTAACTTGAAATTTAGAGTTATTAACTCGAAATTTTGAGAAAAGTAACTCGAAATTTCGAGTTAAGTTGTTCAATCTAAAGAGCAACATATATAATCTTAGAAATATTTAAATATAAATATAAAGCATAAAATAATAATCTAAATCTAAACATTAGCAAAGCGTAGCAGCTAGTTTTCAGGAAAATGTTACTATAACGATCATAGGATGTGTACATACATAAACTATCTCCTCCTTAACAGAGCGACAGTTAAGAAAGAACTTTGAAATATTGTCACACATACTTATTAATATCTATACATTTTTTCGATTTATATTACATCCCAATTCTTATGGATGTAACATAAATATAAATATGTTCTTTTCTGATATATTATGTACATTTAATCATCGCTTGCGTTTGTTCGGCGTACGTCACCCATACATAATTTAACAGTCACCAAAATTGGTGTGGACTGAATTTTTAAGACGCACCACTAAATACACAATGAAATGATGAATAAATGAAACAATGAATAAAAGGCGCTGCTGCTAATAATTCTAATTTAACAATACATAAAAATCTATTTTAATACCAAATTCATGATGCTAAAGCAAAAATATAGTTACATGATGATTTAATCAAATATATCCAACATTTTTATATCCAGCATATTTTTTCACAACACATGCCTGTTAAATGTCTTATTCATAGCACATCAAAAGTTTGACCTTATTTCATATAAAACTACACTGTAAATATGGGGAACCTACAATTCACAATTTACCTCTGTGCTGCAAAATGACCCTGTGATTAAAACAAAAAAATATATATATTTTTTTAACACAAGGAAGATTTAGTCTTCTGAGGAGCGGCACAGCCCGACTCTGACCTTCCTTAATTGCCAATCCTCTCCTCCTGAAGACATTGGCAGGGTTAAGGGTGGAGGTGGAGTGGAGAGGATTATTATTTTCATAGTGGAATTTGGTTCAAACAAGCTCCAGGGAGGAAGAAAAAGCAGGGACAGGATATGAGGAAGAGTGCTGACTATGCTAAATTTCTATCCTGGTCTCTGCCTTAGTTTCTCTTCTGTCTAAGACTCTGTCTGGATCATCCCCCTTATGCCCCATTTCCTTTCATTCCTTTTCTTCTCCCTCTCTCTTTTTTCTTCTTCCTGTCACGTGTAAGCGAGAGCGAGGTTGCCTGTGGAGGTTTAATTGGAGTGTGAGAAGTAAAGTGAATTAGAGCTGACTTGACTTTGCCGTGGAGGCACTGGCATAGCGCTCCCTACAATTAAGCATGTGCATGTCTGTGTGCAATTAAGCCCTGTCTCTTTATGTAACCACATCTGTATAAGCAGTGTCATAGCGCTGACTGATTGCTGTGACTATTGTCTTAGCGGTTAGTGTGAGCGGGTATTCATCTAAGCGTGTCAGTGTGAATCTTAGTATAGGTGGTTAGCCTTCTCCAAATTTGTGTGTTTGCGTATGTGTGCGTGTGTGTCAGTCTTCTCATTACTGACCATGTGCATGGCTTCCTGGCGCTGGGGCAGTGAGGACAGCTGGGACTCTGAGTGGTACAGAGTCATTCCCTTCCGCAGGGCACGAAGGTCACCTGGGTTACACTGCTGGACACAAACGGTCACAAAACAAACACCAAAGGAAAAAAAGAAAAGAAAAATAAGACTTCAATGTGAGTTTTACCTAAAATTACCCAAAGAGTGGCTTCACTGCATGCTAATAAATCAAAGTTAATAATCCAAGACAGAGTGCAAACACACAGGGAATCCTGTCAGTTTGTTCACTTTGGCACTAATTTGACTTTAATATTCATTCTGACAATGTTGACAAAAATCAATGTATTTGCCTCTATGAGAGATATTTTAACATAAAAACGGCCACTTTTTACTCAAATACTTAAAATCCTGAGGTACTCGCAAGTACCATCACCAACATTTGATAGAGATTAGCCCAGTTTTGTGCACATAAACAGAGAAAACACTGCCTGTGAAGCAATTTTACACCAATTTTCTCTTCTTGCATCTGTGTCACTAGACGCACAACTACCAGCATCTTTGTTACTACCCAGGTTTTGCCCGTTGGTATTTCCATCCAAGGGGGTTTATTAAAGTCTTTGGCTGTGTCTCCCTCACCATACAAGGCACTTTTCCTCATCACTCTCACGCCATTGCTCGTGTGCGGAAGTATCCCGTTTTGCCTTCATTGAGGTTCACTACATAGGGGCAACATGCCTAAAATTTGTCCTCATTAGCAGCCAAAGACCACTGGTTCCTGGGGGGCAGTTACCAGCCCAGCTTCGCTCTGCAGGCAGGGACACGGCAAACACCACTGTTTCTTGTGACATTTCTCGTGTCGCGCACTAGTGTTCCCTCTGTGCGTGGCGCGGTGCATGAACACACGTGATGCCTGGGAGCGCTCAGCTATAAATAACCCGTTGAGCTGTGGGTGTGTGTCTATGAATGCCCGGACATTGTGCTGTGTTGTCTGCCTTTGTATTATCTGTGTGTGTGTGTGTGTGTGTGTGTGTGTGTGTGTGTGTGTGTGTGTGTGTGTGTGTGTGACGCACTCAGGTGCACGCTCGCACGCACAAAGCCACAATCAGCATTCCCCTCGTCTTCCCCGTCCTTTGATATTCCTGCTCCTCTTCTCTCCTCCAACTCAGTATCCTTGTAATGTTCCTCTAACCTTTTCCAGTCCTCCCCCTGGCGCTTCTTGATCTATCCTTTCAGTTTCCATATTCATGCCCTCAATAGTGCATCTTTTTTGACATCTCTATAAGCTTTGTGTCTGGTAACCTTAAATGTCAAAATCAAGAGGGGTGACATAAACGCATAGTTGATCACCTGAATAAGAAGGCTTGCTAAAGAGTTTTATGTTACCGATGCAGACCTCTCCCTGAGTCTAGCTTTTCATTTAACCATCACACATCTCCAACTTTACTTCCCACCCCGACATGACCTTGACCGCTGAGACCAGCAAAGCCATTTGTTTGCCAGACAGCTGAGGACAGTTGGCTCGCTGCAGTCTTCCTGGCTAAAATTCAGGGGCCCTGCATCTTATCCATCCATCACAATGTTCTTGGTGCTGACGGGAAGATGCTGTGGGTGTCTTGCATCGTTTCCTGTTTGAATTATGAGGGGCAGGGGTGATGCCACTTTGACAAAAGGGTAGGAAGGACAGCGGGATGCTCCTCCAGAGCCGTGATTTAATCAAATACAGGATGGAAACTGTTAAATCAGAGTAACTCGTGCTAGACTGAAATAAGAGGCGTTTCCTTAGCACAGTTACACCGTTAGACAGTTGGGCTGTACATCATATGCCGGTGCAGTATGGATGCTAATCTGGGACAAGCAGCTTTAGCCTCAGTATTTTTGCATCTGAAATCAATGACCTGGTCTTTAAACTTAAATACGTCGCTCTTCCATCATTATTGTTACCTAATTATGCCATGAATGCAAAGCCTGACAGCCATAACATTAAGTGTTTGAGAGTTTGGGGCTTATTGCAGTGACTCAGGGGACGGAGCATCATCTGATATACAGATCATTACGTGCTTACACTTGTCAGTTTCATGACAAAGTGTCAGTGTGGATTGAGGAGGAGCGCATGAGTGCTTCACACACTGTAGTGAGTTGACAAAAGATATTTTCTCCACAGGTCTGAGCCTCTCTCAACGACGGCGGAAATTTCTGACATTGGGTGATAAAAGTGCTTTGGGTTGCAAGCTCCCAAATGCAAAGTTTACAAGATGCCTGACTCACCCTGACCTAAACCAAACAGTATTTACCAAGAGTGAACTTCCGACAACGTCCGGACCAGATTATCTCAACATCGTCCGGAGTTCGTGTGCGAGCTCGACTAGAGACAAGTAACAGCTGGAAGAAATGGGAGAGCTTAGTGGGAGAAAGCCTGAGGAGGATGCGCGTGTCTGAGCATGTCTGAATGTGTGCATCTGAGTGCACACACCTGTTTTTCTAATTGTGTTTACACCTGGGCTGCGTAGGCCCTTGTTAATGTTAATATCCACTGTGGGATCCTGCTGTTAACTCCCTCCACGCTCCCTTGAGTATGGTTAAAATACCTCAGCCAAGCTGGTCTGGAGGGTCAGCATTCCTGCACTAAGAGGCCATTGTTTCCTCTAGCTGAACACAAGTTTCGCTGGGCCGGTTTCATAACACAGGAAGTTAGGCAATACAATCCACTGGGGAAGATAATCCATTGTAACAATTGAACCTGCTAATATGCACACACGTCATCAGGTAGGATATCATGAAATCTAACTGAATGGTAAACTTCAGTAATTCTTATTTTCACCCAATATTTTCCTGTTATCACCTCTGTGGGAAAGTCATGTTTAGTAACAACAACCAGAGATTACAGATTCATATTTTTCAGCTTCAGATTGACAGTCCTTCATTGTTCAGTTGCACTCCCACAAAGGTTTCGGCCATGCATAACAGATGCCTGAATCTACCTGGCTTGCCCCCCGGATCTTTAATTATTCAGCCCTCCAGACATCAACACAAGCTAGGACATGCGTGTGTC
The DNA here is from genome assembly GCF_057382275.1 of Copadichromis virginalis. NCBI lineage: Eukaryota > Metazoa > Chordata > Actinopteri > Cichliformes > Cichlidae > Copadichromis > Copadichromis virginalis. The sequence continues at coordinate 3,086,101 of NC_140632.1, read as the reverse complement.
ATTTATGCACCAAAGCACAATGTAGCATTCATTCACTTAAGTTACCTTGTACCAAACACTGTGCGGAGCAGTTCCAAGGACAGATAAAAGCTTTCTTGCCAAGAAAGGCCACGTACAAGCAAGGGCCACCTGTGTTCATTCATTAGCACAGCATGCTAGCAGCACAGAAAGGAAACCCCTGGACACAGAAGCCACAACCCTGCAAGGCGGTGCATTTAACTTCCCGTGTTCTCGGAAAACCGGCACAATCACAAGGTGAATCATTTCTGTGGTGATGTTTGTCAATGCACTTTACTGTATTACGAAAAGTTGGAGATCAATATCAATATTAGGTGTGTATCAATGATATGAAGTCACAACCAGAAACCGGTTAGTTTAGCACTACAGGACGAGAGGGAGTGATGGGGACAAAGCTCGTTTGAGTCTGATAACACGCTCTCTCATGATTTGACCACTGATAAGCAACAGAAGTTATGTGTTGGTTTAACTTTTTTTATGGTATAAAACATGAGATATATTATGTTAATTAGAAGTTCTAAGTGTTAATAATACTGTTATGTTAGCACTTTGAACCACAGACAGTGGGTAAAGCTCAAATGGCTGAAAACTTACAGTTACTCACTTGCTGGAGTATGGATAGTTTTTGCACTGATGAAGATGAAGGGGAAGGGTAGGACCTATTAGGCAGAGAGGCACTGTTGGCCAGAGGGGCCGATGGCGCGATATGGCAGCCTCGCTTCTGTCAGTCTGCCCCAGGGCAGCTGTGGCTACAACCGTAGCTGCCTCCACCAGTGTGTGAATGTGAGAGTGAATGAATAGTGGCATTGTAAAGCGCTTTGGGTGCCTTGAAAAGCGCTATATAAATCCAATCCATTGTTATTATTATTATTATTATTTAATCCAAAGTGCTTTTACGGTGGCCCTGAGAGGCCAAACGGACTGCAATTTAAGAAATAAGAAAAATGCTGCAAAAGCACACAAAGTGTTTCTGGCGAGACAATAACCCGACGGACCAGTTACAGGAACCAAAACATGCTAAGTAAGTGTGTTTTAATCTCATGATTCATAAAATACTGATGACGGATTTTTAGGCTAATAGTTAAGCTAACACACTTACCTCTCATCTTTTCTTTTCTCACAAAACTAATAGATCCTCCACTTCTTTTAAGTGTTTATCGGCAAAATTATTGGCATATTTTGTTTCCTGCAAATAGTCTGTCGGGTTATTGTCTCCCCAGAAACACTTCCCTTGTGCTTTTGGAAATCAGTTTTTTCATATTTCCGTTGTGTTTTGTGTGCTTTTGTAGCGTTTTTCTTATTGCTGGTGTTTTCTTAAGTTGCAGTCCGTTTGACCTCTCAGTTCCACTGTAGTTTTTGCTTAAAAACAAAATGATTTCAGGTCCTGTAATTTATGTGAAAATGGATTTCTGAGTTGACTTTTTTAAATACTTTCCAGCTGCGTTTATGGGCTCAGTCGCTCATTTTTGGTCATGAAAATTAAGTGTATTTCATAAATCCTGGTCCTAATAGGTTTCAAACTGGAGGATTATCTGCGGTATGCTCATTAGCTAACGATTTGATATTGACAAATTCATAGCCGATGAGCAAGTGGTTTGACGGTCAGACCCACCCCTCCTCGTCATATTAGATTTGTTTTTTTAACCAAAGTGGAAATGGTTTCTTCAGAAGCCAGTGGATGATGTCACAGTCCCGATCTTTGCCGCAGTCTAGCTAGCGTCTAGCCTTTATGCTAAGCTAAAAAACACTACAGGCTGTTGCGTCATAATAACTTAATCCCATCAAGGGAACAAATCATCATATTCCTACCCTTTAAACATTACCACAGAGGTGATTCCTTGTCTGAAAGGCACAACATAAAACATTACTGCAAAGAGTCACCTTGCCTTGTACAGCTGCTGCTTTGATAGTGTCAGCCCTCTACAGAAGAGAAAGCAAGAAGCTCAAAGATGTGAAAAGTCCCACCACCAAACGAGTAAAAAGAGTGAAAGGGCCAAACAGACTGAACCAACCGGCCAGCAGAAGAGCCAACAAACACAGACATCACAGAAGATTACCTTTCTCGTCTGTATTTGCGATAAGCTATAGCGGCTATAAGCCTAGGGAGAGAAAAACATAATGGTGGAATGGTTTATTATGTTGTTTCGCTCTGTGAGGAGCCGTGAACAGCAATGGAAGCAACTGTTTTGCTGATGGATTTAAACACATAAAATTAAGGTAATGTATTTGTTAAAAATAAATAAATAAATCAGTCTCAACAGTTTCACATTTTGCACTGCACTTGAACGCATTCATATCCCAACATCACGTCTGCAGAAAACAACGTGAACAAAAACTATAAGACGGGAGTTCATATTCTATGCTTGGACTGCTGCGAGACAATGTGTAACACCTAACTGTAGCGCGTAAGAGATAATTATGAGGATCGTTTAGGTTTCATGTCAGTGATAACAGCCTACACTCTGCCTACACATGAATCTGCTGGGATATAAGTGGGAAAGAAGACTTCAAATTATAATGTGAAATTCAGCCTCGTCTCTGTGCAACCTGATTTGCATTAAACGAACCGACTCGCACCATAAAATGATGCGATAAAATTAAAGAGGCCAAATTATAAACTTAAAGCCTGAGCTGTTTTTTTTTGTTGCCAATAATTAGTCGAACACTTCATGAATCAGATTTCCCCTCACGTGACCAGATTAGTGTGCTTCGATTTCGTCATCTGCTGTTTGTGCTCGACTGGGTAAACACACCTCCGCAGACTGACATGTGACCTTCTGGTGAACCACACCAGCATTCCACACACACCCCACCCCGTTTTTGCACACACCCCCTCCCTCACCGAGCCCTCCATCCTCCAAATTTGGGAGAAGTCAGAGCAAGGTCAGCTTTGGGGATAAATCCTTTACTCTGTCACTGTCACTTAATGCCTCTTTCCCCTTCTTTTTCCTCCTCTCATCTCTGCTCCGCTCCCACAGTTCGCCTCGGGGGCTAACATCAGTGCACGCTACTGAAGCTTACTGACTCCCTATGAATTAAACATGGATAAACATATTCCCCAACTAACAGGGAGCCTGTTGCAAGGGGTAGCTTCACAGAAGCATTAGGCAACGATTTTATGTCATCGCAGCTTCCTGTCATGCGTTGAGGATGAGTTAAAAATTCGCACAAGAGGAGTTTAGCGAGGGTATAAGTTTAGACGGAAACTCAAGTGGGCTAATTGCGGCATGGCACATGTGCCTGTGTGTGTGTGTCCTTGTGCAAGCCTCACCTGTGAGAGGAGCTTATTGTTATCGTCTTCCAGTATCCGCACTTTCGTCTCCAGCTGCCTGATGTAGTTGGTGGAAGAATCTGGAGGAGAGATGAAGAGGAAAAAAAAGAGAAGAGGAGAAGTGATTAGCATTTCAAAGACCTCAAGCGGAAAACGGGCAGGCAGGGCCACTGAGGCAGAAGGACCACAGAGAGCTCCAAAGGTTGCCGTGCAGTTTGAGATGCACATCATATCCTTGTGAAAGAGCATTATAATATTAGCTAATATTAGCTAATATGCTAGCTCTGACACTCAAAGATCTAAAAATATTAAATTGGCACCCAAACAAAAGACAAAAGGTACAAATTCTCCCACCTTTTACATTTATGCACTATGGATGCAAATGTTGGTATGGGCTTATATCAGGTATTTATCTGGTGACTTACATTGGCATAAAAAGAAAGATGGCATCAGCTTTTAGACGGCTAAAAAAAATTGTTGTAATAGTAGTAAAGATTTCATCCCTAATTTTAATTTTTTAGTAATTTTAGTTGATCCAAGTATTGGTTCCATCCTCAAATTCAAGCCTATTGGTCGCTTTGCAAAATAAGTTCTTGCAGCTGATGTCAAAGGTCAAGCACAGTGTTCACGCTGACCCATTTTTTGACCCCATACAAGACCGCTTTTTCCTTTCCCAACTTGGTGCACATTTCTCCTGTTCTCTGTATGAAAGAGAGTCAACTGTCATATTTGAGATTCGTCACAGAACTGTCTGTAATCTGCACATCTGACAGTCTAACTGCAGCCTAATTATCCCACAGAGGTTTACACAACCAAGGTTGATCCCAATAAAGCGGCACTGTGCTGACTTGAATCAACTTTACCGAGTTCAAATCAGGGACGGGAGCGGATGTGAAGCGCGGAGGTACAGTTTGACTCTGCAGGTGCCAGGGAGCCTGTTATCTAAAAAGGCATGTTTAATTTACAGAGAGAGATCAAAGCCGAGTTACGCACAGGAGCCGCGCTCTGGTAGCTACTCGGGAGCACAACACCGCACGCACGGCTTTATTTTGTTTTGTTTTCTAAGTGGAATTACAGAGAGGCTGAGAGCGGCGACGGCGGGGAAGCTGCTGATGAAAATGATGGGTTGAGGTTTAACAAGATGCACATGAGGACTCACAGCTGCAGGGTGCCGCACACGCAAATGAAACAAAGCTTCTCGCATCTGTTTGGCAACTCTCGTCTTAGTTTGCCTCGACTTAAATGACCCTCACAAGTCCAACACGCATTTAAGCAAGTCGACAAGCACTTTGCAAGCAGGGGGCACCACTGTTCACAAATCAGCCCACTCGAACGCCAACCTGGATTCAGCAGGTTTGCAGTTACATGCACACAGCCACAGATGCTATCAGTTTCAGACATACTTTAGAAACCTCCTGCTGTTTGCATAAACACGTCAGACAGCATACACACTCAGCTGTCTGCAGATCCATGAAGTTTTGGTCAAGCTTATGCTTAACTGGTGTCCTAAATCTACCTTACATTATAGATGCAGAACAACATTTTCAGAACTGAATCTGGAGCCTGTAAGTGTTCTCATGTCAGAATTGGTGCTCTGTATTAAATGCACTTTACCAGAAAAGCAGTGGTAAAGCCCTTGTTGTCTTTCATTCAACTACTGTTGTCTTTTATCTTCTTTTGCATCATTTTTCTTTGTGTAATAATGTGAAACAAGTATGAAGAAAGGGAAATATATCCTATTTTAAAACCCACGGGATCATCAATCTTTTCCCACAACTTGAAAGCAGACAGAGCCAAGTCCAATCGGTCTAACCCCATGACTTTTTTTTTTAAGAAGGGCCAGTGCAGACAACACTTGTTAGCCAGTGACTGGACACCTACAGGAGGCCACAGTGGGACGCTGGCCAGATCTGGTAATCCTCTCTTACTGCCTTGTGACACTCTAATCTGTATTCATCTGCTTGCCTGACCTGCAGCCAGATCTCAAGCTGATTAGGATGAAGGTTCCTCAGCGTTCAGTCAGCAAACAACAAACGAAGAAGACTCTGAAAGGGGAGGGGGGGGCAGAAAATGGATGTTAACTGCTGCTTTTCTCCCCCACTGTTGTGTATGTTGAGATTATTCACAGGGATTAAGATTAAACCATCAGTGTTCGAACAAACTCGTATTTTTTATCTTCTTAAGACCAAATAAATAACAATAAGATGTAAAGATGTACAGTCGAAGGTAAATATTGATGCAGTTTTCCATTTTAACTAGAAAAACAAAACAAAAACAGAATTGGCCCTAAGTGATGGGTTCCACAGACGCGAGCATGAACAGCTTCTTCACATAACACAGCACCATCCCTCCCCTTCTACTCCCCACAAGCCTTTGATGTGTTATAGGAGGCTAAATCTCAAAGTGCATCCCTTCAGCATCACGCACGGCATGATTAAGTTGTCTTTCTCAAATATGTGCAGATCTGCTGTGAGAAAATTCACAAGAACACACACACATACACACACACACACACACACACGCTCAGAGCTGCGGGGATCTGCTCGTGGAATCCAGCCGTCACCCTCTCTCTTTAACACCCGGCTCCGGAGTCATCCTGGTGGGAGAAGGGTCAGGCAATTAAACTGCTCCCTGGCTCCCCTGCCACTCCTTCATCCTTTCATCCCCGCAGCCCCTCCAGCAACACATCCTCTCCCCTGCATCACTCGTCCACAAGGAAACGCTACAGATCATACAGAGATCACACAGCAGAGCCAAAATAACCGCCTTTCAAACCCCAGCTCGGTGCATCTGCTCTTTCATGCACACACAGCCCAACAAAAACAGGATCATGGGAGAGGCTGTTATTATTTATGCACAGCCTGAATGCAATCTTAAACAGGTGAATAAGCGAGTAGAAGATGCTGTGAAGCAGTGAAATATTTCCAACTAGGCTGTAAACAATGCAGCATGAGAATGCCGGAGGCCCTGACAGAGAGAGGAAAATCCGGCCTTTACGTGAGCTATTTTTATATCTGTGCTACTGATGTTTACCCGCTGAACTGAGCTGATGTGAGACTGTATATATCTGTGTGCGCGCCGGACAAAAGGTGACGCAGACGGCGGCACGAGTCCATCCCCCCCTTTCAGCGCGTCGCTTTTTATCACGTCAGTGCCACTGTGACCCACTTCCAGCAGCCACTCCCCTCCTTACCTCCACTCCACTCCCACTTTTCCCTCCATTTCACTACATCCCATTACTTTAACGACTCTCTCCATTACAGCTCTTTTGCTGCTCTGAAAGAAAAAAGAAAAAAGAGGCAGTTTTGAAGAGACTGACCTGATATTATGTCACAACAATAAAAACACATATGAGGCCGTTAATCTGACTGAAAATAGAGTTACAAAAAGTTGTTGTGACCCCGTTTTAAAAGGGTCTGGGCTCCACTAGCTCCCGTTTGGTTGCTACAAGGCTCCAAGCAGCCTATGCCCATCTGTCTATAACAGCCCATCTTGCTGTCTTTGCTGCACGCCTCTAGCAGACAAAAATATCTGCGAGCCAAATCACAAGTGAAACAAGTGTGGAATTTAATACTGCACAAGACAGTGTATGTGTTATAGCAGCGGTCCCCAACCTTTTTTGCGCCACGGACCGGTTTATGTCCGACAATATTTTCACGGACCGGCCTTTAAGGTGTCGCGGATAAATACAACAAAATAAAACTAGTACCGGTATTGAAAAAAAGAAGATTTATTCATAACACACGTGAAAAGACTCAGGAAAACCGAGTTAACGATAACAAAATAACACTGAAAACCGATAAAAACCCTGAAAACCCTACATTTCACACCTGAGCCTCAACTCTCGCGGCCCGGTACCAAACGACTCACGGACCGGCACCGGTCCGAGGCCCGGGGGTTGGGGACCGCTGTGTTATAGTATGAACTGTAACGCACTGTAACATTTCATAGTATGAAATTTAATGCATAATGTCTATTCAGTGTTGAATGGACTTCTGTCGCCATGAAAAAATAAAGACCTTTAAAATGATTTAAATGTTGGAACCTCCGAGGCTGAAACCTGCAGCCAGTGCACTCGTGCCAAAAACTGCAGTTCTTCAAATAGCCGTTTGAGAGCGTCTCCAAATACAAGTCACTCAAGCATAGACTCCTTATGTTTAAAAGACCAACTTTACAGCACAAATAAACAAGTTTATAAACTTTTTATACAAGTTTGTAAAACTTTTAAACTCTAAGAAAAAAGGTGTTGCATTTTTCTCCTTTTGCAACAACAGTATGGTGGTCAATGCTGGCCATTTAAATGATATATTAAGGCTTAAATTGGTAGTTGTTTGGCCACTTTGAGCAACAGTTAAACAGGTCGCTACCAGAAGACATCTAAGAAGCTGGCTGTCCACTTCAGTCAGTAAGTGATTTTAACTTAAGCTAAGCAGCTAACTAATAAAGCTAATGCTAGCTAACAATTACGCCAAACCTTTTGCCCAATTGTGGCACATCTGGTTTAGAAACAAATAAATAAAAACAAACAAAAACAAGTTAGCAACAGCCAACTTTAGGCTTCATAGCAAAAGTCCACAAACCAATGGGTGATGTTAGTGTGTGTGCATCTTTTATATACAGTCTGAGTTTTAAGACTTTTCAGTAAGTGTGAGATTTTGTACGTTACACTGCTGATTAGCAGGACAAGGTGGGAACATTGCAGCATTTCACAATACAAACAAACGTGAACCCTCTCATAAAACCGTGCTCCGCCGCGCTACAACTGGCCAAACCTCCAGAGAGTTCCTTTAGTTTCTGTTTGAGTACTGTTACCTTCCAGGATGATTTATATAGCCTGCACTGAATCACCTCATAATGATAATGTATCATCCACAAGAAATGGCAGAATTAGTGTCACTGTGATGGATAGCGTATGTATAATATCATTCTCCTCCTTAAATCTGTAGCCTGCTTTTCCATCTCTTTATTAGTTCTTTTTCTCTGTCACACCCTCGGTGCATATGTTTCAAACCCCCGAGTGGAACAAAAAGGTACGCCTGATGTTATCGGAGGTCACGGCAGAAGAGGGGGTTTCAACAATTATATTGACGAGTCTTAAAATTAGACCACACATATACATTTACAATCGACATTGGGCAGATAGTGGCGGGAATGTTACAAAAACCAGCCTCCGAGGTCTTTGTTACATCAAAGTAGCTTTGGTAAAGCAGTATGGTTAAAAAGGACCAGGCTTTGGAATCCCCTTATGTTTTCAAGTCAGATCCCAGGGCTGTTTAGAAAGCCTGCAGTGCATTGAAATCACTCTGCTTTTATTATTCCTGGCTCGGCTCTGGCTTTCATCTCCTATTCACAGCTGTATCTCAGTGTTTTAGTGCAGAGACATGTATATTCTCTCAGCGACGTGCGTGTCTGTGTAGCATGTATGAGTGCTTATGCACAACATTTTGAAGACAGGGAATGCATGTGGGGTGTATGGGTGTCTAAGCTGACAGTGTGAGCTCATGTGGGAGGGTGAAAGGATGAGTGAGAGGGTTCGAGCGAGAAAGGGGATTTTTTTTAACCCATCTGTGATACGTGTGTGTGTGTGTGTGTGTGTGTGTGTGTGTGTGTGTGTGTGTGTGTGTGTGTGTACACACATGTGTTCAAGGCGGGAATAGGTTGGGTCAATTACCTCAAGATGTTGAAGAAAGTGAAACAGTATGGACTGTTTCTGCTTTTTTCTACACTTACACCCGAGTCAGTGGTCAAATCAGTTCCACTGGTTACATAAAGCTTAAATCGTTATACTAAAATAGCTTTATTAACCGGCAACTTTAAAAATCTCAGTTTGGAACGAGCCGTATTCATGGTGGGAATCTGAAAGAGGTCCACCTTAAAAGCTGAAAAAGGGGGTGGAAAAGAGCAAAGGCAGAAGAGAATCAAAGACATGGAGAGACGCCACTCCCTCCAGCCAGCAGTCAGAGCAGCAGTAAACATTTAAATGTAATGTTTGTCTAAGTAGCTGCAAAAGTAATTCCTTGAATTATTGTTCCATCACTTTATTGCTTTTGTAAAAACCCATTAATTGCTGAACTTACCCTTAAACCCAGTGAGGATGGAGCTTACATGAGTGCGTCATCATAAGGTGTGTGAAGTACAGTCACCACCTCCAGTCACGGTGTTGTAACTGTTGGAAATGCATTGCTTGCATAACATGCCACATTAAAAGTGGCTCTTCAAGCACCTTCAGCTGCTCTTAAACAGTGTGCACAAAATAAGATGCTAAATTTTAACCTGTGAATACAGATTAGCCTCCATTTGCGTTGCCAGGTGCAAATTTGCATCAACTCAGTTGATTACATAGGCTTTGTATGAAATCAAGCATGACGAAAACAGGTTTGGTGTGAAGGCACCATTAATGCTAGCCCATACCAAGCTACACACCGGTTCACCACAGTCTCTTCTCATAATGCATCTTCTGGCTTAATAAATGGTGTATCTGTCGTGACTGATGCTCTCACTTTTCTGAGATGGGGTCTCGCTGCCTCCAACTTTCCATGTAGCACTTGAACGGCGAGGAGTGCAGCATGACTGATAAAGCATTTTTAAGAGTGATACCAGTGGCTATATTTGTTGATTAAAAAAAGAAAATGTAAAAAAAATTGTGAAATTAGCTTTTTTCCATTTTTGGCTTCCAAACATTAAGCTAGCAAAGATGACAAACAGACGGTACATTCATTTCACAGCGTTGCTTTCTTTTTGTCTTGATGTTGCAAGTCTAACAAACCTCCGCCCTTGCGTAAAAATGAAACTTTCATTAAACATTCATTGGCCAGTTCATCAAGATGATGGAAAAGGAAACTGTGTTCAACAAACAAAGAAACAAAAAGGAAAAGTATTCAGTGACATTTGCCTGCAGAGCCTTTCTGTGCTCCATAATGTAGTACTGTGTACTGTCAGCTCAACGAGATGTTCAATTCAGGCAGATTAGTTGGGAAAATCCTTCCCTAAGGAGACTGGTTAGAATGGTCAGGAATGTCAGATTGAAGATGGAAAAGTTGAGCTATAAGAGTTATGTCCAAGAAAGAATTTTTGATTACTGATGTGCATTTGTGTCAAAAGTGAAGAAATTAAATGTTTGAGATTTATTTATTTTTTCCTGTGACATTTTAGCCCGGAGTGGCTGAGGAACCCAAAGAAACAGGGTTTCAGGCTTTCCTTTCTAGATGAACCGTTTTAATTTATCAATTACGTTTATAAAAACTGCAATAAAAACAAGCTAACATTTCATGTGCTGCATTCTGCAATCCACAAATACAGGCATGCACTTGGCCAGTTAGTTCCTTTGCTTGGATGCACAGTAATCGGTCATAGCCAGGGTGAACTGGCCAAGGGAACAGAGAAGAACAAGTTAAGTGTGCAACCATGCTGCATTAATGAGGGGGATGGCAAAACCTGGCAACCCAACCACGTAAACCACGGGCTCCTGGAAGGTCTTCAAAGCCTCAACTGGCTCATCAGCCGGCGGGGAGCTAACCCCATCTGACAAGACATGGCACCCACTCCAAGGGAGCGAGAGCGCCTCACCTCCCCACGCACTCTCCCGTGCGCGAGTCCGTGCATGTGTACGTGGGAGAATGTGCTGCGGAGAGAAGCGAAACATGTTTTGTTTTTTTGTTTTCTGTCATGTGCATGAAAATGTGAAAGTGTGTCTTCGCGTGTGACAACAGTGCAGCGTTGCTTTACGCTCGAGGGGAGACGACCCCTGCCGAGTGATTAGCGTGAAAGTTAAAATTGTCAAACGAGCTCCAGAGGGAAGGCTCGTGCGCGTCGACAGCTTAAACACTGACCAGGTGAGATCGGCTCTTTAATCATTTGCTGCTTGTCAGTTGGAAACAAAACCAAACACCAACAGCTCAGCGCGGCTTCAGCGCAGAGAGAAACTACTAGAGGAGGTTTTTGCCTCGGGGAGTTTTGGGTGGCATAAATATTTCACGCACTTTGGTGTATCACATGAATAACGTGGCCTTACGAAGCATTGTGTGGGCATGCAGTGGAAAGTAGACAGTTGAATGGATGTAAAGTGCACCTTGGACCTTGACCACAATAAAAATACTGAATAAACAAGCTTTGTGTTCTCGGTTTAAGAGTAACAGCAGGTCTTTCTCTCTGCTAAGCATTAACTTTCAGGACTTGTGAAGAGAGAAATGAATCTGACCATCAGTAAATTAAATCGGCAATTACAAGGTTAATATTTGGTTTACACGCCGTTTTCTGGACAGTTTTCTTCCTATGGAAGATGGAGTTTGGTTCAGTGTCCCATCCTGACAGAAAAACAACATAAAATTTTTTAAAAAGTCACATGCCTAAAAGTGAAAGCACCGAATCACAGCAGAATACAGCGTCCCCTTTTCTCTGATTTCAAAATAAAGACCAAAACTTTCAAAATCAAGGTTTTCAAAGTAAAACATAAAAATATTTGTGTGTTAAAAGAAGGACAAAACTCTCAAATAAATAAAAACATATGGAAAGGCCGGCCCTCCGAACCTTGTTAAAAACAAGTTTGGAGAGAAAAGCAGTGGGACACCCAAACTGCTCTTCAAGTACACTAACAGGCTTCTGTCAGTTGGAAAGGTTCTCTCAGTCCAGAAGTCTAAACACATTACAACATAGGCTTTCCACTTGTTTCCTGCTTCTTGCATCCTCGTCTGGCCTCATATTTTCCAACGCAGATCAATCTGTCTGGATAAACAAACGGATGCTGGCATCGAATCCCTATCGACTTTGTCCAATTCCCCACGGTAATCATATCCTGTTATGCATCTAATCATGACAATTTCAGACATTCACAGTTACGCACAGGTCAGCTGGGGCTCTTCATAATGTCAGAGGTTATTCGCTTCCATTGAGTGGAAATTGAAAACTAATTCTCTGACGTCCAACGATCGATCGCTCTGTCTGCTTCGACGGTGGCAGAGAAAGAGGGAGAGAAGCCCGATTTATTTATAGGTACTCCAACAGACAGCGACGCTGACGCACGCCTTGTTCCCATCGCACATCCTGCCCGACAAAGTGATGCCTCCCTCCGCTGTCTCCTCAGCTCGTCATCACCACCCTTGCAGGGTCAGCGGATGCCTTTGCACGTCTGCACCTACGGGCGTCGGGCTGAAAATACGGCTGCAATACAGTACGTGTGATATCCGTGTGCGTCACTGATTACGTACACTGTATGAGGCCACACATTAACGCACAGACATTTTTGTATGTTTTTTTTATGGGAGATCTCCAGGGTGACTGCTAGCAAGGCTGTCAAAAATCAATACATATGGTTTAGCGCTTGCATTGCTTAAGTGCTCTACAGTACTAGGCCACTTCTCAGACTACTGCCCCATGCTCTTAATCTTTTGATTAGGCTAAAAGAAAGGCAATCAGGCAGCTAGTTGAGTTCAATCCTGTGAAATCAAAGCTGTGGGCTTAATTTAGTCCCCACCCTTACTGTCCGTGTGTGTGTGATGGCTATTCACTGCGAGACAAAACAGAAAAAGATTAGTGACATTTTGTAGATGGATTAGCTGGTAGCTATTGTTTGCCTTCACACTGCCGTCCCGAAACCCTTCAGCCTACTCCTGCACAGCGCGTAAGTTCTGTTATTTAGCAGATAAACCTTTTTAAAATCATCCTTTACTCCTTGGTTTACTGGCCGATCAAGGTCAGGAGCCAAACTACAAGATAAATGGACATTAAAAGCGCTCCAGTACTAATTTAAGAAGCTGTCAAGGGCTCGCTAAAGCTTTCAGGGGTGAGCCATATATTCTGTTCAGTCTATGCTGATTCCAAGGACCAAAAAAGGCTTTACCGATATCTCACGCTCGGCAGCACTCAAGGCCCTCGACAATGAAGGTCAAGGGTCATAACTCTTGACTGACTCGGGGACGGGACGCGTCCTTCCTCTAGATCAGCAACCATTTTCTGCTGGCGCAGAAGATGACGATGGTGGAATTAGTGCGTTTCTGTGTATTTATTTTAAATAACAGCACACAAAACTGCACAATCCCCTTTGTCTGAATACATTCCAGTACAATGCAGCCATTTAGATGGGATGATTTGTTCGGGGGATTAGGAGTGCTTTATGAATATTTACTTGTTGAGTTAAATCATGTTTTAGCCAACAAAATAAAATGAAAAAAAATAATAAAAAGAACATTTTTGGAAATGTCAGCGAAAACAACAATTTAACACGTGAGTCTGGACGACAGATTCAAAGATATGTTGCCTGTAAACATGTGGATGTCATCAACGTGAAACCCCACAGTGCCCACGGAAGGCTTTGCAGAAGAGGCTTAAGAGATGGCTGGCTTTACCTCGCACAACCCACAACCCACCGCAGTGTGTAAACAAACACCAGAGGGCATTGTGGGTAGAGAACGTCCCCCCAGAGCCCACGGCCCTATTTAACCTCATTCCTCTCCCGTTACCACGGTTTCAGCACCGCAAACCCAATAGCAGCCTCATTTGCATAAATCTGCATTCTTTTAAAAGCCTGTCTGACTGACTGCTGAGCTGGCAAAGGTTGTGCTTATGTAAGCAGAGTCTAAGAGCGAGCAGTTAGATGGTAAATACAGGGGACGTTCAACACTGAAACCCCTTTATTATCGGCCTCTGAAAATCCCATCTCCCGTGTGGGTTCTGATGCAATCCGCAAAGCGGGGCTTTTTCTTCCAATCCTGTGAAAATAACATTTCCAGTGACATCATGCGGAGGTTTCATTACTGTTGATGCCAATATCAACCGCCAGTGATTTCACTGCAATGTAAATCGGAGAAAACAAACGGGGAAAAAAATGAGGGCAAGATTCAGCTTGTGACTGCGCTATTTAATCTATGAGCCGACAACATCTGTCTTGCTATGTGTCGACATGGACGGTATTTATGTCGACTACATCTCAAAACAAAGAATTACATGTGACAACATGTAGGAAATCCCGAAAATGACTTTGCATAAGAATAAAAGTAAGAAGGGGTAAGTTAACTTAATGCAGAGTCGTATAGGTGCAGCTCTCACTGCTGCCGGTGCAAGGACAGAAAGAAGCAAGAAAGTTTGTTCAACGCTTACGGTTTAGCGTCTGGTCAGAAAAAGTTTTCGACCAATATATGGGTCCTATCAGTCGATATCAGAGACGGGGAAACACCACTCAAACTTTCTATGAGTGTTAACGTTGCATCGTTTGTTCACCAGAGGACACTCTGCAAAGTGAGCTCGCAACACCGCAAACATCAACCAGCTGATTCGAGTAGTCACTGACGGCATCAAAGTCATCCATGACTTCCTGCGATGAAAAAACGAAATTATTTTTAAACGCATACTTTTTTAGGCATGTATCGATATCGGTCTTAAACATCCTACATCAGTCGGGCTCCATTTCTAATTGCACAACTAGTCGAGAGTTTTGTAACAGCATGAGGACAATTCTCACAAACGAACATAAAAGCCTGTCCATGCGCTGGAGTCATCTGGAGATGTACCAAAAGGGGCTATTGGCACAGTTACTGCCACAAAGAGAAAAAAGGTCTTATGTAAGAGCTGTTCAGATAGACAGTATCTCATCCAAACCACAGCTTAAAATTGGATTGATGCTGGATCCGAGTTCGCTCCCATAACAGTGATTTGAGAAACGGTGAAGCTAAGCGAAGGCGACAGCACTTATACTCTGCAGTCGTCAGGAAAGAGGGCCATTAGAAAGGAAACAGGAGAATGACAGCAAGGCGTACAGTAGGGAGACAGGAGACACTGTGCAGGCAGGACAGAAACAGGCATAATAACAAAGGGAATTCTATTATAGCCTCCATTATGAATGGTTAGAGCTGGCTGGACTGAAGTCTCCACTACAGAGGAAAACAACACAAGCCAGGAATCATTATCCACGCCACTGATATTATCCCCTCAATTTTGTTGTTTTTAGCTCCAAGTAAAACTGGCCAGTCTGTCTAGCTTTGAAACGTCTGCATCCTTTTCTGCAGGAGAAGCGTTCATAACAAGTCCAAACAGGGGCGCGCTGCTAATAAACACATTTGCAGACACAGGATGTGTTTAACCTCTCCCCGACGTGAGGTTCCTGCAGCAAAGTAACAATTTAATCGAAGCGAACAAGTCCTCCTTTTCCCTTTGATGGCAAGATGACACCTAGCTGTTCCAGATGGATACAAACAAAAGACTTCTTCATCTAATATTTAAGTGCATGAAAGATAAAGTCAAAGGTGTGAAACCTGAGGGAGAAGAGGAGTCAAGTGAGCGTAAATGCCGGCGACCTTTGAGGAAGAAAGTATTACGAGTTGTGACAAGCACACATTAGGCTCCACTCCTGGTTATTTTGGTCACGTGGCAGGCCTGAGAGAGCAGGGCAGCACTGAGGCCTCGCCCAGGCCTGCTAAGCTTTCCTGAGGTGCCTGATCAGTCCAAATGTGTGCAGCTAAAACTGATCTAGAGCCAGTGTCCTTCAAGATGGACCACTAGTCTCTTCATAGCTCTGCTTCAGTGGCATCTTTAGTAAAATCCCTGTGCCGAATTGAGCGAACACTGAAATTTGCTCCTTTTCTCTCTCTCATAAATTGAGTGCGGACCCCCCGGTTGAGAACAACTGCTTTCATATTATTCCAATATGCCAATAACGATTTGTTTCAACGCTAAAATGAAAAAGTTAAAGAGAAATGGAGCCCGTGGTGACAAATACCCGAGCGGCGCTCTGTACTGGCAGAGGTTTAAATACTTTGTAAAGAAGCCCAATCAATAAAGTAAGCAGCTCCAATCATGTGAGGGTGATTAATTATACGAGTAAACACTTAACTAATGAAGCTAATGAACGGCTTCGTGGAAGCGGTGCCGTTGCAAACATTAACTCTACTTCCAGCCGACCACCGGTGCCGCCACCCGTGTCGGCCGACCCTAAAATTTAGAGCTTTAGATTCAATCGGATAATGGAGTGGATTAAAGCATTATAGATAACTGTAACCCAGCATATAGGGAGAGTTTAAAATCCCATCGCACACACCATGCGGTGGTACATCACAAGGGTCCCAATTCCATAAGTGCCAGTGTAGCAGTGAAGCGCTCCATGCTTTTAATAGGCCTAAACCCTGCCTCTGACTTTACAGTCATTAGGTTTATTAGTGTAGCTTGTTCACGCGCACACATACACGCATGAGTTCAGAATCCCAGGAACAAATTCCATTAGCGAGTAAGAGTAGAGGTTTATGGCCAGATGGTTAACCTGCCTTGAATCAGCCTACGGTAAAAGACACACATACAGACACACACACATAAATGCCTCATAAAGCTTAATGGAAACTCATCAGTTGGTAATTTTATTATACAAGACCTCCCCGGCACCCCATCGTCTGGTCGTCAAGTCACACTTTCTCTCTGCGTGATGCATGGCTATCGTTCGCACAGCGGGGTGGTTACACAGGCTGTTTGGTTTGAAGCCTCTGATGGGGGCAGGATCTGAAGCCCGTTTTATGTCAATCTGACAGATGCAATCTTTGAAGATGTTTTTTTGGGGTCTGGCTGTCATAAATAAAATGTAGAAGAAGAAAAAAAATGTGAGGGGACCATTTTTCACTGGGAAGTTATAAGTGTGGCAGGAGCTGCCGCTGGCTGCTGAAGCCGCTGAACTTTAGAAGGTGGTTGAGTGAAATATGCACTGGACTGGGATAATAATTTTAACGACCAGGATTGGATTTTTATTTCACGAATGCCTCAAAACGTCTCCAGAAACTTCATGCAAAAACTATTTCAGCTTGTCCAAAAGTAACAACTTTACAGGCTTAAACAGAAGCGTCACCTCCACACCGAACGGTCGACCTACTTCAGTTGACAAAATCGAGCTACGTTGATCAGCGAGTTCATCGGCTATCTGGAGCAAACTCTCCCATTAAGCCCATTAGCCGTTCTTCTCCTGATTGGCCGCCGCTGTTAAGCAGAAGGTTTGAACTACTGGGGAGGCAAAAGGCACCAGACACCAGTCAAGAACAAAAGCGGGGCTAACTTTATCTCGGCGAGCACGGTTGGGTCACGCGCTGCTTGGCCTCCATTGTCGTTTGCGGAGCCAGCTGTCCTCTGGGAGTCGCCGTGTCAGCTCAGATTAGCAGTGAGTGACACAGATCAGAACAAGACAGCGGTCACCAGGTGGTCTCTGACTCCACTGATTGTACTAACAGGCCTACAGTAAAAACAGAGGGTAGTGAGCAGTAAATCTCCAACAGAATCCAGTTGGGAAAAACGTTAGTGTGTCAAAAGGAAAACGGAGGATCAGGCTGGGGGCAAACAAATTTGCACACACTTACAGATGAACAGAGTATATAGGAGTTCCAAAACATAAGCGGGAGGTAAATCTTTCTAACTGGACTCAGCCCTCAGCGTTTTTGTGTTTCATTTTTAAATGGAGGCTTTTCAAACCTCTAATCATCTTACTGTAAAAGCTCCAGATTAGCAAACAGGAACATATGTTAGCTTTTTTTTGTCCTTGACAATATTCTCATGTCTGTCTCCGTTTAAAAATTCCACTTAATCCAACGTGTTCAGCGAGAGGAAGCTTCTCCTGTTGGGAGATTTTTTTCCCCCCTCTTCTTCCTTTGTTCTCATGCTCTGCGTCTTCAGATTTCCTCTCAGTTTAAAAACACGCAGGCTGTGAGCGTCTTGGCCTTCTTGTCTGTGTCAGCCCTGTGACAGCCTGGCCTTTCACTTCAGAGTGTGCGTCGGGAAAGCTTCAAGCAATGCTGCACAGGACGGGATGGATGGGATGGTGTTCAGTCCATGAGGTGTCCGCACAGAGACCAAAAAGACGCGCAAAAATGAAAACTTAAACCGCTGCAGGCTGACAAACTGATGTCAGCTGCTGTGTCTTCACCAGTTTAAAAGTTAGTTTCACGTACATTTCTAATGTTTCCTTGCCAACCTAGTGGAAAAAAAACGAATCCGTGCATAAAATTCTCAACGCTCTCACACAGCACGGAAATTAAAATGACGACATTAAGGCAAAGCGGCCGATTTGCCTTCCCACCTGGTGGAATATGACCTCTTCTGTCACATTTTTCTTTCCGCATGTGGAATCCCACGAGGCAGCTCAGCAAAAAGGCATCTTCACAGACACAGAGTTACGTTACTCACCTGTTTGTTTTTTAAACAGCGTAACAACAATAGACTGCACTCACTGCACCTTTCATCCAAGTTCCTGTCAGCACGCCATTCTTATTGACTTCCCACAGAAATGTAAAGAGTCAAAGAGGCCCCACCCGAGAGCCATTAACATCTGCGGCCTTGCAGCAATCACAAGTTCACATTCCATATTTTACAGTGAAAGCCATAATTCACATTATAAAAAACATGTAAATAAGCGAACTTCAGACCACCACGGAGACGTCTGATGGTGACAGAGCAGTTAAGAAGTTGGATCCGCTCCAAGCTGGATCAGTTGTGAAACACACTGATGGCGATATGCAAGTTTATGAAAGCCTGGCTACAAAAGAGATTTGCATAGTGTTGCATTTGGTGGATTACGCTAAAGGCTGGAATGTGAAAAGGGGAGTGTACAAGCCAGCCCTTTAAAAAGCATCAATCATTCAAATCAGCGTCGTGGGAGCACTTTTAATAAGCCAATCATCGCTGAGACCGAGGGTAACGCCACTCACAAAGTGCTGTCAAACCCTGACAAGCTGTGCGGTGGGACACTGGCCTCCAATGACTGGTTAGTGAGCATTAGGGAGCTAATCTTGCTAATGCCTCCAGGCAGCTATCCGGGCAGTTATTTTGAAGGTGCTAGCTCAGGGGTCTGCAACCTTTAAGACCCAAAGAGCCATTTGGAGCCGGTTTCCACGCAAACGAAAACACTGAGAGCCGCAAATACTTTTTGACATCTAAAATAAGATAACACTGTATATATTGTTTTTTACCTTTATGCTTTGTGTGAGCAACTAAGGTGTGTTGCTTATGAAATCCATGAAGTGCTACAGAGAAAATTACATTTTATTTATGTAATTAACACATTTTGAACTCTTAAAGAAATATAACCAAAGGAAAGCTGAACTAAAATGATCCATGTAGCAAACAAAAACTGTTGGGAGCCACCACCCTCATATCGCCTTTGGGCTTTTGGAGCCTTGACCTGACTTTTAAAAAAAAATAATTGGAAAAAAAAAAAAAAAAAAAGCACGATGCTGCTGAAAAATGAGTATTTTACCAGGTTAATGTGTGTGGTCGGGTGCGGTCGCAGCACCGCTGCAGGGGAGGGGACGCACCTGAGCGGCACCCGCAATCACGCCTCGCCGCCTTAACGTCTGTGCTCTCTATGCTGTTGTTGGTGTGTGTCGGGCTGTGAGCTGAAAAATACAGCCGGCTGTGTGCGTACAGCAACCGTGTGTGAAAAGTGGTCAATAAAGAGATGCTGAAAAGCGTGTTCATGGAAACATCGTCGGGTCTGCCGTGATATGTTTACTTCTGCTCCTGAACCTCTGCGCACAGCGTCTGCAAATCAGGGCTTTCATCTTTACGCAGGACTGTAAGCTGCCATCTGTGAGGCGTGAGCGGTGTTTGTTTTTAACATAGTTCACGGTGGAGAACAGCTGCTGACAGCTGGGTTGGAAGTCTCGATAAATGCACGGCGTTTCGGCGGGTACACCGGCTTCCGCGAGTGTGACGCTTATTTTGAGCGATGAAATTTTATTTTTATATTTCAATGTCACAATAATCTTCCAATTTAGAACTACAAGTTTAAAAAAAACCCAACTAACATAAATAAAATACACTTCAGCTAAATACTTCTAATTTATTTCCCAAACCAGGCGGAGCCGCACTATAAGGACTAAAGAGCCGCAGGTTGCCGACCCCGAGATAGATGAATTGGGAGAGAAAGCCACAACTACAGTTTCAGTGGTCACCAGGACCCAAAACTGCATGTGTGAAATCTCAAGGCAAATTTTATATATAGAAACAAAAAAAAACACCTTAAAGCAGCTGCCCAAAAATAAGGTTTCTAAAGCTATTTTATCCCTCTTGGGTTATATTAACTTTACAGCTTTGTTATCAACACAGAGAGCCAAATGTCTCAGGATCATCCATGCAAAGCACAGATATGAGAAGAACTCATCTGCATTTTTACTACGATAACACGTAAATATGCCTGCCTCTGCCGTGTGCGCGCATCAATGCAATCACCTGATTGTCGACTCGTGTTACAAGTTTTCGTTTCTCAATTCTTGAAGTGCCAAGTCCCCTACAGCGTGGCTGATATCGGGAAAGAAGTGAACAGTGTGGAATCCCAATCATCAGCACCCAGCAGGGCCGGCCTAAATTACTAATATTGTAGAAAAAAAACAAAACAAAAAAAAAATACATTAAAATTGAGCGGATTCCTCAGATTCCTTACAAAAAAAAACTTTACTGTGTTCGGTGCTTGGTAGAAGAGCTTTAGGAATCACTTATGTGACTCAAAAGGTATGCAGGGCAGAATGTAACTTGCACTTTGTACCTCCAATGTAAAACACAGTGATAAAGTGGGAGCTGTGGAGCAGAGATAAAAGGCTTTCCTCTGGTGAAATATTTACTCCTCTGAAAATGAAAGTATGTTAAGTCAGTGCCAAGTCCTTTTTTCAGCACTTAGTAATGTGCATTGTTCAGTGCGCTGCAGGTGTAGTGATGTTTCTAGCTCCTTAGTCTTTTTCTGTGCGTCTTCTTCAGACGTTTTTTTAAGCAGAAGCACTTAAGGTTACTGTGGATAGCCTGTTTTGTCTCTTTTAAAGCCGTGAGATATTTCCTCTCTTTCTTTTATACTTTGCCCCTCGTCCTTCCCATCAGCTCCACCAATAATTTGGTCTCTTCTTTATTTAGGCGCCTTTAATGCTTTTGGTTTTCTCTCCTGTTCATGTTTCCACGTTCATGTGCTCAGATCTTCTCTCCCTCTTGCACATTTTTCTTAAGCTTTAGAATTTCTCAGATTTCCCCTCATCAGCTGATGGTCACTGACGTGAGCTCCCTGAAAACCTCCTCTGTCAGCCTTTCCACTCGCTTGCTGCACCGCGAGCTGCATGTCTGTGCTTTTATTTTACTTTGTGGCTTTCTATGAAAGTGTTATCTCATCCAGCATTTCTCCCAAACAGTGAATGAAACTTCTGCACGGAAAGTGCTTACACTGTATCTTTCATCTTGTTACACGTTGTATAAATGCTCCACCTTACGTAGCTTAACTGAGCTCAAACCGCTACCACATGGCACAGCCTCCCTTTTCGTCTCTTTCCGCTGAATGCCCAGTTATTGTTCAGTGCACATGTGCTGACTACGAGGAGGCCCCCGCAGGTACGGAGCGCACATTCCTGCTCAAGGGAGGCCTGATTTAAAGTCACCAGCCTCCATCGAGATACATTCCTCTGCAGCAAGATTCAACCTGTTTAGAAGTTCCCCCCCCAAAAACAAAAATAACTAAAGCTGACAGGAGAAATTTGTCAAGATGTACAGCGAGATGTATGGCAGGAATGAGCACAGCAAAAGAGGTGCCTCTCTGTGGAGAAAGCGCTGTAAAGCACACCCCATAACGCTGAATAAAAAGGGTATAGTATCCTAGCAACTGGCAAAAAGGGAACACCGCTTGCTCTGCAGTGTCCTCCGTTGCTCCTGGATCTTCAACCTTGCATCGTTCTTACAGAGGTTCCCCCTCAGCAGCCCCCTCCCTTCTCTCATACTCTATTCTTCCGCTTCCTGTTAGGACACTCTATTGCACCCCAGTGAGGGGCACTTTCATCAAGCACACATGTCATTTAACACTGCTATGTCATCTAAAGGGTTTAAGAGAGTGCATCGGTTTATTCAGCGCCTATCATACGCAGGGCTACATGCCACGTATTCAAAAGAGTGGTGGGCAGAGATATAGCACTGGAGCCTGCTCTTCAAATCCTTTTTAAACAGAAGCCCTCCCCTCCAAACCCTCTGCCACGTTTGAGATCCGTGGCACAGCTACAACATCAAGCGGTTTAATCCACTTCCATGTTTTGCAGACTGAGAGGAGATTTAGCAAAGAGGAGTGGGTATACAGGAGATAACGTAGGGCGAAATGTCTCTGGAAATTCCCCATGGCTGCTTTTGCTACTCCGTCTACAAATATAGTGACGGGTGTCTGCGAAGACAGACACGGGGTCAGAGTGGCTTCCTCAAGAAAAAGGACGGTTTTAGAATACGAGATGTTTGTTTGTGGGCAAAAATTAATAGGCCAAGTGTGACTGGACTTGATGGTGAGGTAGTGAAGTCAGTTCTGGTGAGTCACTTTGCTTGAAAATCACAAACTAAAGCGTTGGCCTTGGTGAAGGACACACTCTGCAAGCGCCCTTTGTGTCCTTCTGTGCTGTGGCATCTGCATATGAGGATGTGTGGGGTCAACCGGTCCACTCAGACAGACGGCATAGAAAATATCCCAGCTGCAACGTTTCCGTAAATTTCAAGAAGATTATATCATATTTAGTTTTAGTACATCTTTGCTTGTGGATGTTTTTTTTGGACACTTTGAGATTAGCCCGTTTAGCCCCACTGGCAACAATTGTTGCCAAAGTTTATCACTGTCATTTTCGACTCACAATAAAAAATCTCAAAGGTACTAATGCAACTTTTTCCACTTATATGCTAGTAGACAACTTAGACAAAGGTTTTGATTTTTAAAAAATCGTTTCCAAGTGCTTCCTATCGCATGACATCATCTGCTTCCCGCTCTTTCTGGCTGAAGACATGGCGGATGCAAATCATCCTGGAAAGAGGTAATTTTCATAAATTTCTTATGACTTTCACCCCAAACATATTTATAATTATTTAATCATTCAAGTCTCTAGAGTAACCCTCCCCAAAAAAATTGTACCTAGGATAAATATTTTTTTGTTCATGGGCTTATTTCTGTGAGTGGCAACAAAAGTTGCCAGTGGGCACATAGCATGTCGCTAACTAAAGGAAAACACTGTCTGCAGGATTGCTCCTAATTTACTTATTTAAAATTGTAGAATGATGTACAATGGCTCATTTTAGTCCTTTTAGAATAATTCCTAGCTAAATAAATTCACAGGTATTCAAGGCCTCTGTGTATAGGATTTTTATACATTACCATACATCATTTTCTTGCTAGCTAAAATTCGCTTGCTAGCTAACATGTATGTTGTCCTTTCCTTAGGTACACCGTAGCAGAGATCCTGGCCATGCTGCAGGACTCTGAAACTGTGGCGGACATCACAGTTGTGCCTGAGTCAGAAATGCACGCACATGACACAGACTGTGACAGTGACCAATCTGATGATGAGGCCACTGGTGACCATAACCGCCTCCCATCAAGAATACTCAAAGGTGAAGGCTTTCTACCTAATTCGGACATGCAGCTGCCAAATCCCCCCGATGATGATCCTGGGTGCTCATCCTCAGTGAGTCAGGGTCCAAGTGTGGTTCTTGGCCTGGCAGAGAAAGCTGAAGTGCCACCTGGAGTCAAGTTTTACCACGACAACCTCTTCACAACCCTGTCCCTGGTGGATGAGATGACCCTGAGAGGCTATGGCAGCTGTGGCACGATGCGACAAACTCAGCTCCATAACGTTCCCTTCACAGCACCCCAGACCTTCAAGAAGACACCCAGAGGAGATGCTGAGTATCTGGTTGAGGCAGAGAAGCTGATTGTAAGGTGGAATGACAACAGCGTGGTCACCGTGGTGTTGAACATGGAGAGGGAGTTCACCGAAACTGAGGCGAAGAGATGGAATAAACAGAAGCGGACTATGGACAAGGTCAGACAGCCCAAGTGTATCCAGGACTACAACACACACATGGGACGAGTGGACCTGCATGACCAGTTTGTCAGCCGCTACAGAGTCAACATCCGGTCCAAGAAGTGGTGGTGGCCATGCTTCAGCTGGGCCCTGAACAGTGCCATGGTGAACAGCTGGTGCTATTACAGGTACACAAGGCTGTATGTTATTTAGTGATATCACAATCGAGTTGGTGATGTTTGACTCGAGGTCATCGCTAGTGCTCTTCGGTCGACAAGAGCAACAGTGATGATATCCAGACCAACATCACAAACTCAAGTGTGATATTGCTTTTACAGAACATTCTACATATGGGGCATGACGTTGTAGAAAGGATGAAACGATGCACATTCATGCATCTATCATGCTTGTTTTGTCATTCATTTAGGTCCTGGAAAAGCGGGGAGAAGGATCTCCTCTCCTTCCAGAGGCTGGTAGCCCAGACCCTCCTCCTGCGCCATGGAACAAAGCCAAGTAGGCAGGGCAGAAGATCTTCAATGGCGGTGGCGATAACTGATGCCACCAGGTTTGATAATTTGAACCACTGGCCCTGCAACACTGGTAGCAGGTACAAGCGATGCAAGAACTGCGGCGGACGCACATCATTTGCGTGTGGAAAGTGTGATGTGCCACTACATGTGGAGTGCTTCAAGAAGTACCACACTGAGTAGAACATGCATGAAAGATGATGGAATGTATGGGAAGAAATATGTTATATATGTATATATGTTTTTAGAGGTTCTAAGAAAAAAATGTTTGTTGAGTTTTTGAGTATAAAAAAATTGAGAATAAAGAAATCAGTTCAAATTGTTTGATGTTTTGAATTTTATACAGGGGGAACCTGAGGCTCCACCTTTTTGTTATTATTTATTATGACTATATTATTATTTTGTTCTTATTATATTATTATTATTACTTCTCTATTATTATTATTAGGTGACATTTGACCTAGTGACAAGCTGTGTGACTACTGGCAACAATTGTTGCCAGTCATAAAAATGCTATTTTCTTCAAAAAAAAGTACAAAATGGAAAAAATAAATACATAACATGATTCAGAGGGACTCAATTGATAAAATGATATGCCTTACAACTCTGAAAAAAATCTGGGCACAAACGGGTTAGGCACATTTTGATTTTAAGTTAAACCTTTAAGCCATCGTTAAATTTATGTGAGACTTCTAAACAGTTACTGAAATTTATGAGTTATGTGTGACAAACATGTTGTCTTTTACGCCAAATTCTTGACTGGCTTTTAATAAACAGAAAATAATAATAGAAGTACCGCTCAGGAAAATATTTTTCCAAACCAAGCTCGAATAAACAGATCTGACTGATCGGAGAACTGTCTTACTAAATGTGCATTCACAGCTCAAAACGGCGACCTGTACTGAATATATAAATTGTAAAATAACACTATGGGTGAACCCTTTTCTTGTTTAGACACACGAGGACCCACCTTCAGATCTGCAAAGTGCTCGGCCTTAACGCGTTAAAATCAAATAAATTCTGCAAATTTTTCCAGTGAAATTACACGGTCGGCATTTACGCGTCTGGTGTGTAAAAGCCTCAACTCACTTTAACTGAATTTGGATAACATTCAGCTTATCATTACCTTAGTTAGCCATCGATAACCATTAGCCTATTCTTGCAACCACTGATTTAGCCTGCTAGCTTTGGCTACAGCAGCTAATTGCTTCTTTAAGACATCTACCCGTGTTTCACTAACATTCATTTCTAGTGTTTGCTTTTAGCTTTTTAACATTTATTTGAAGTTGCAGGCATATATTTAGCAAAAAAGTTTTACTCATAATTTTAGCTACTCCATTTCAATGGTTTATTCATTATTTTTAGCTAATGTTTACATTTTTCTTTTTTAAATTAGTAAATCATTTAAATAGCTGTACTTTTAGAACACTTTTGCAAACACTTATTTATTTACTTTGTGACAATTACTTTTCCATTTCAACCAGTATAACTAGTTTTTGCTCTCTTGGGGGGGGGGACACTTCACCCGTTGCCTACTGGTGGTGGTCAGAGGGCCCGGTGGCGCCAGTGTCCGGCAGCCTCACCTCTGTCAGTGCGCCCCAGGGTGGCTGTGGCTACAATGTAGCTGCCATCACCAGTGTGTGAATGTGTGTGTGTGTGAATGGGTGGATGACTGGATGTGTAAAGCACTTTGGGGTCCTTAGGGACTAGTAAAGCGCTATACAAATGCAGGCCATTTACCATTTACATGTGTTTAGCTCAGTCATTCGGTGCAATAGCTAAGTTAATCTTTCCACATACCCCCTTCCTATTGCAGCAGGACCTCACACTTAAGCCACTGGTTAGAAATCGCTGTTTCAGTCGTACCGAGAGCCTGATGAGGATGAGTTCTTGTGGTGCCTTGTGAGAAACACTCGAGATGAAGTGCTAGCCAACCTCTTTTGCCCTGCAAGCAGATGTCTGACTCAAAATGTGCCGATGCTGAACTTTCCCAAAAAGAAAGAAAAAAACAAAAACCAGCAGGCGAGGAGAACAGATCAGAACCAACTAGGCCACAGAGCTGGGGAGGAGAAATAGGCTGGCTATAATTGGCTGTCATAAGTGTCATCTCCTCTCAGTGTGTGAGTTAGAAGAGATTTGAAATATGATGTGTGATGCCTCTCTGAAGATGAATAACTGCCTCAATTTGCCTCATATGACACCTACCAACTTTACACCAAGCTCGAAACCCGTCTCTATACAGAGAGGCTTGAAAAGACGGAAAAGAGAGGGCGATTTCTTTCCCCTCCGTTTCCCACTGCAACACTTTTAAACCAAATTGTCTCACATCCTTTTAAGAACCATGATTGCGGCCAACCATAGCCAGGCAGCCTGTGCTTAATCAGACATTATCTGCGCATCTGCAGAACCCACAGCTAGCTCTGATGGAGTCAAAGAGGATCGGAGGGAGACCCAGGAACATGTCCAGATTTTCAGATAATCACACAGACTTTCCCTGGCGGCTAGTCCATAACCGTTAATACCAGCACAAACGGCAAACGCATGCCAGATAAAAAGCATCTGCATCACTCTCCCTCTGTTGCCAGTCATCGATTTAGTCAGGTAAACGCCTTTTCTTCCCGTGAGCTTGCATTTTCGCCCGATTATCAGCTTTCATGTAAGCTCTTTACGATTGTCACGGTGGAATCAAATGCCCTACATTTGGCTCGGTTTGAATAAATAATGACTTTGATCAGGCTGTATAATCTGAGGCCAAGCTCAGTTAAGTGGGGTGGTCTTAATACCTTTTTTGATGGACTGTCGACAGCTGTCAGATCGTCGCTGAGCATTTGTGGTGAGAAGTGGGATGTGGTAAAAGACAGATGAATACATATTTAATGTGTTGGGAAGACGTTTGATGCGTATTGCAGCTTCAAAGCCAACCTCTGACCTTCTACGTTCTGACTTACCTTCTTTTCATCTGTTGAACTTTCTCTTTACGATCTTTTTCCCTTTATATATCCAAGTTCAAAACAGACATGCATTTCCCAGCACACCTAGACTTTATGTATAAGCCTGGTGGTTCAGTTCTTTGCGTCATTGTCCAACTTGACCACTTCACTATTAAAGCTCTACTTTAAAGCATAACCAAATGGTTTCAATTGGACTTTCTTTCCAGCGCCCAACATGAAATAGCCGAGAGAAATGTGTTTCTCAAGTGTCGTGCCAAACCACAACAGAGATGTTTAAGTTACGCAGCCCAGCCTGCAAGAGGAAATTAGCCTCCAGAGCAAACCAAAGCAATGTTACCTGAAACCATCTAAAAAAAAAATAAAAAATTCCTCAGGATGGAGCAATAGTGCTGTAGACTGTACGATTGATTCCAGATGTTTTAGCCGAGAGTCAGACCTCCACATTATCTCATCCATCTCGATGGCCAATGGCCAGTTTCACTATTTTACAAGTGCTCCAGTGAACATCCAACTAGGAATGTGACGCTATTCTCATCCAAGCAACAAAGCAAGCGTTTCAATAATTCTTTAATTTTCTTTTTCCTTCTTCACAAAGAAGTGAAGAAAGTTCATTCTCCTGGCTCCAAAACGAAAAAGCCCCATTTAAAGAGCCCAAGCACTCACAAAAACACAATCTATAACTGTTAAGACTGGAGGCTGGAGTAAGGTGACAGCGCTGTGTAAACTGAAGCAAGGCGAAGACATCTGCTGACTCCAATGTCACAGCGACCAAAACAGAAGAGCTGACAGGCAGAAAATCCAGATAAACGCCTCGTTCCTCCCGGGCCCTCGAAAGGAGCTGATGAAGAAGTGTTCTATCTACGAGCTGCTGACTTTTGGCAACCTGTTCTACTCTCGAAGGTCACTGGCGGTGTTGCGTAGACAAAATCAAATTGCTGATGGTGACTTTACAGCGCGGCCCAGACGAGTTTTTGCCACCGCGCCAATTGCACCAATTGAGGTCTGTCCAGCTGCTCTCATTTGCATCCTAATCAGCTTGTTATTGGATCTAGTGCCATCTGACGTGAAGCGTGAATCGATAAGGGTCTCGCCAGGAGCACAGCGTCTTTCGCTTACCTCGACTTTAATCGAGAGGAGGTCGCCAACCAGGGATGATGAGGGTGTGAGTTAAACTGCACTGCATTCGAGACAAGTTAGCCACATTATTTTAGAAGAGAAGCAGGAAAAAAGATTTTGGACATGATCTCGGAAGGGTTTATGTCAGGAAATTTAAAGTGCATTCTACATTTAATTGTTACAGTGTGACCTGTTTTACCTGTATAATGCTGTCGCAAAATATTGTTCAACTTCACACGACAGTGCCCACATAAAACGTGGTCTGGTGATGAGTAAGCGCACAAACCACGCCCTGCTTGTCTATTGTGAGCGAGTAACTCACACACAGACAGAGCTGACCTCACTGGGCTGGCATCATTGTGCACGGGTCAACCACCATGGAGGCCAACCATGCCCAAACCAAGCCCCATCCCCCCAACCCCTTACCTCTCTCCGCTTCAGTGACTCTGAGGCTAGGCGTGGGAGCCATCGACTCGCCCCACTGATCACTGCTTGTTGCCTTGGCAACTGAGCAACCAAGCCCCTCCAGCAGCCCGCTGTCCAATGATCAGAAGAAAAGGACAGCCTCTTAGATAGGCACGGTCGCAAAACGGCGGCACAGCGTGAGGACGACAGAGCCAAGTGCTTTTATTAATTGTATTAAATCACAACATCAGCGGCACTTTTATAGATTCCAGGGTGTCACTGATGACCACACGAACATTAAAGCAATCACGACGTGTTGTAAAACTTTTTGTTCTATTAAAAGGCCTCGCATTGGATCTCTGAGCCAGCCCGTGTGTATGCGCGAGCCTCACGCTGGCTCTGTAACCTCATTCTGTCGGCCGGGTGCTGCGCTGACGGGAATGAAAGGACAGTGAATAAGACAGCAGGTTCACAGAAATCGGCAGAGAGACGGATGAGGATAGAGGCAACGACTGGAATAGTCTGTCACGTAAGAATAGACGGGGAGGCAAAAGTTCAAAAAGCGGCCTAGAGACACGCGCTTTCCTCGATTTTTTCCATCCTGCTGCTCCTCTCTCTGCGCAGTCTCATTCCTGCTGTGTCACAAAGAGGAACGGGACCCACTTCCTCTTTTGTTTGTTCAGGAATGTGGGACGTCCTGACAGGCAGGCTTTTCATTGACAGTGAACAGCTGAGAGTTTCCCCACTGAGGCTCTCTCTCTCTTAACCTGTCCTGCGTACATCAGTGAGTTTGTGTTTCTTCTCCATTATCTGTGTTATCAGCCCAGCAGGCTTCACACAGATAGTTTGCTGGAGGAATAGAAGCCACAGATGCTGGCTATACTCCAGGGACACGACATGTGACACAACCCAAGTCACCACTGGGTCTAATTATGTTTTGTGGGGTATTTTGCAAACTATGAAACGGCGAGCCACGGCAATTTTACGTAGATTTATAGTTTTGTTTTAATTTGATGTGGTGAACCTTTATTCACTTTGGCAGTTATGATGATCTCAAAACTGCCGTTTCAGTTTAGCAGCAGAGAGCAGCTGCTCTCTAAGTTTTGACTAGGCAACATGGAGGTGTTTATCTTTACCAGAAAAAGCGCCACTAAGCAGGGGAGAGGTTACAAGAAACCACCTCAGCGTCTTGGAACACAGAAACATGAATCTCAGCATGGACAAACAGGATATCGGTGACAGAAACATCCTATTCCTGCTTAGACGCCCTTTTTCTGCCACACAGACTTCCACACAATGACTTGAAACGACAGCAGAGAGGAAAAACACCATTGTGTTGCTGGTCCTACGGTTTCCTTTGAAACAAGAAAGGAGCTCACACAGAGAAACAGAGTCGCTGGCTGAGATATAGTGAAGAAAAACATGGGAACCATTCAAAAACCCAACTTTCCTTAGAAGTAACAAACTCTTCTGTATGAAGACTTTGAACTAATGCAGACAAAATAGGCAGAGACTGATTTTCCCCATAAAAACTGACTATAAAGGGTGTTTTAGTTCAGGACTACTGTGAGGAGATGAAAATAATCCTTGATCCTTTGCTTTTAAAGTAACTGATCAATCATAACGCAGAGAAAACTGCTTCTGTCACACATGAATGTGGACATGACTAATTTTCTTTAGTATGATGAAGTATACAAACACACGCTGGTGGCCAACAAAGACGGCTGGCTCTACACTTTTATTGTGAGCTTTTAGGTCATGTCACTCCCTAAGGGTAACGAAAAAGGAAATGAAAACAGAGTGAAAGAGGAAGATCGCTACATGAGAGAGGGGAATAGTTCACACCGACTGTGGCACCTCATACATTAAAGCACACATACATGTAGCAACGGCAGGTGCTAAAGACCCCAGTTTAAACATGCATTTTTATGACTTCTCAGTCAGTTAATTAGGAGTAATTTGAACCTAATTTCAGCCTGAGTGGGTTGGTTTGGTGGATGACTCAGCCGAGTGACTAAACATATTGTACTAAGGCACAGCTTCTCAGGAACAAAACGTTTTACTCAGGAAAGTAGTTGCAGGAGATCGGGGCACGCTTCAATATATAGAGTACTGGGGAAAACGTTTGAGCCACTCCTTAGTATTTTCCATTTTGTTATGTTTTGAATAGAGTGCAAACATACATAGATATACATGCACATACAGTATATAAAAGTAAGAACCATCTTAGACCAGATTTCTCGTCATTTCTTTTAGTCTTCAGGAATAGTTCTCCAGGTTTCTTGAGGCTGAAAAATGAAGCTGTTCCACATAGACTGATTCATCTGCATTCATAACTCCAACACCACTGGCTGAAAGGCACCCTGAACCATGAGATAGCCTCCGTGTTTTGAAGATGGTTGTAGACAGTCACTGTTATCCCACTCTCCTGACTTCCTCTGTATACACTCAGTTTAGATTCATCACTCCACAAGTCCTGTCACAACTGATTTTCAGTCCAGTTCTCGTCTAATTTGGTGTAATTACCCAACACATCAGCATTTTTCTCCCCCTGCTTTCCTTAAGAATGGCGTCTTGACAGCCACCCTTCCAATGAATCCATTTCTGATGATGCTTCAACAGTAGAGGGCCATTTTCTATTTCCTAAGAACATGATGTTCATATACGAGTCGTCTGCTACAGATAGTTTTAAATCCTGACATTTATTTGTTTATCTCTAAGGACTGAGTTACAAATGAAGCGAAAAGTAGCCAATGTCAAAGAAAAAGAAAAAAGAGCAAAAGCCAGGAGAACTATTGCTCAAGATCACTTTAAACAAATAAACAAACATATACAAAGAAATCTGGTTTCCTGGAACCAAAACGTAAAGAAAAGACGGGCGGCATAAACCAAAATTCAAAAGTAGTATCTTGACACATCTTAATCTCTGGTGAATCACCAACCTATCTGACTGGTTTCTGCGAGCAGCACACACAGCTGAGTGGGCTGACACACTGGGCGGTAACAAACTCTAAATAAATAAAAGAAAACTCATCGCAGAGCTGACGAACTACGTCAGCTAGTGAGCCAGTCGCTAACATGTCAGCCACTCACTACTGTGGCTTCTCTGCAATGTGCACTTTATACCCCCATTGTTCTCAAGCTTGCACACTATTCCACTCAAGCATTTTTACTGAATAAGGAAAATAATCTATCCAAGCTTGCTAATTGCTCGCCAGCCAGCTCATTAACTAAGCTACTAGCAAGACAAAGTCCCCATTGTTTATTCAGAAGCCATACTTGCAGCTTTCTGCCTTCCTGTAACGCTCTGCAAACTTTTATGTTTATAGTGAAACAGCAAACTAACATCCTGAATTTTGGACTGTAGGGCTCAAAGGTCAGCTCTGGATGGCTTGGTGCTCACCCAATCTGAATTTTCTTCTTTTTTTCATAGCAAATGAGCCCACCCACTGCAGCAGTGTGACTAGAATAATACGAACTGGTAAAAACAAGCCTGTGGGAAAAGGGAGGGGAAAAGTTTTAATAATCAAGTATACCAGCATTTTGGTATACTTCTGCAGCTGTCACCAATGATTGGGCTTTATTCCAAATTTCACTGGCCCCAAGCACGCACACATTTACAAAGAAAACACTCGCACTAGGCTGTGTGAAAGTAATGGATTAACCAGCTGCACCTGCATAGCCCAATTAAAAGTATTTACTGAATCAGAGTCTTATTTACTACACGTTTTATTCATCTGTGTTGGTACACAAGTGTCAGCCAATGAAAGGGAAGATTTTTTGTAGAATGGGAATAATTTATGAGAAGTGAAATCCACAGCACAGCGGGGGCTGCGATACTGCGGATAGATCTTAAAATGTTACAAGCGGCCAAAAATATGCCGATGACAGCGTAAATTTCTCTCTTTCTTCAACTGAGTCTGAGAAACCTGATCCTCCGGGTTAGCTGGGCCGTAGCCACAGTAACAACTTTCACTAAAACCCATCTCCATCTCTAATAACACGTCCTATCATAGTGATCATTCGTGTGCACCTGCATGGTGGTTTGACATCTGCTTTACACCCAGTCCCAAGCCTGGAAAAATGGGAAGAGCGTCCAGTTTAAACTCTGTGCTAAATCAAGTATGTGGCTCTCGCCTTAAACATGGCAAAGCTCGGACAGTTTGAGTTATCAAATCAAAACTGGCTCATTAGTAGTGTGGACACTGGTAGAAAATAATTAAAGCTACAAGCAAACACATGCAAGTAGCATGTTTACACCTTATTATCTGGGGCGGTTTTAAAACAGAAAACATTTCCTGTCCAGGTGAGAGTTTCAGCAGATTATTAGATTGGAAGTCTTGATAAGTGCTGCAAAGAATGCAGCAAATGCAAGTCAAGTTAATTCATCATCAAGGCGTTTGTTTCCCAGAAAAGGAAGGACACGTAAACTGATGGTTCCTATCAGCGTGTCATGTCTAAAGTTTATAGACTGAAACGTGCTCAGCAGCACTTGCAAAAGTCAGGAAACTGTGGACATCAGGCGTAAACGTCGTTGTGTGCGACAGACTGCTCTTTACAATCCCTGGCAGCTAAAAGGTCAGTGGAATGTGTAAGAATGTCTAAAGGTCAAAGAAGCACTACTGCAGAGAGGATCCTAATCAGTTCATCTGGACAGCCTTTCCCCCTGACTCGTTTGGAGACCGAGTGTGGCTGTGTGAGTCTCAGGTAGGGCTGCCACAAACGATTATTTTGATAGTCGACTAGTCACCGATTATTTTTGCGATTAGTCGACTAATCAGATCATCATCCATTGGACGTACAGCGTACAGCTTATTGCACCAGCAGCATCTGGTCTTATATAACTATCATTAGCTTACAGCTTGAAGTGTTTGTGCTAACTAAAAATAAAGACAAGATGGTAGTTTATTAATTTTTAATGAAATTTGCAGATTGTTTCGGTGAAGTTTAATAAACTCCTTGCTTTCTAAAATATAACAGGACACCGGAGTATATTCTCCAGCGTCTCACACTTCTGATAATCAGCTGTCTGCTTGACAGTTTTAGCTGTGCAAAAACTATAACTTTAATCTCAGCCAAACCGATTTACTCAGGAACAAATAAAATACTAAAGAAAGCCAAACAATAACATTTTTAAGTTATCTAAGTGACTTATATATATGTTTAACCTGACTAGCGAAAGACGGCGGTGGGTTTGAAAACGATTTGCCGGGAGTCCGGTGTTCTCACGGCTCTAGTTAGCCTTGCCCCCGCCTAGCTAACGAGCTAGTGGGTAACAGACGTCTCCGAAAACGTCGGAGCGCTTTTGAAAATATGTGGTGTCCTGATAAACTGAGCAGATATTTGAGGTTTCCACAGCTACATTCTCGCCTGAAAATATGTTAAACGTTTATTTTGTGACCCAGAAAGAATAATAAGAGTAAAGTTAAAACTACTAGCTGCCGCCATTGTTGGAAACTGCGCTGGGCTGCGCTATGAATTCTGGGACACAGCTTCTTCTTCTTCGGGGTTTAACGGCAGCTGGCATCCTTGTACATGCAGTGCTGCCATCTTCTGTTTCAGTCCGTTATTACACTCTTAAATCCTACTACTCATTCCTGCGTCCTTTGTGATCTTACAAAGCTTCAAACGATGCGTCGACTATTAAATTAGTCGTCGACGATTTTAATAGTCGACATAATCGTGACTAGTCGACTAATCGTGGCAGCCCTAGTCTCAGGCAATCTGTGCGGCACTGTAGGGGAGCCTAAAGCGAGCCCTCTGTGACAGCATCATGTTTCAGGCGGTCTTTGACTGGAACTAAGTTCCAGACCACCAGAAGCGAATGCAAACGTTAAAAGTCTGGAAATATAAGTCACTGTTTTAGATTAGAAAACTGAGCTGTACTCAAAGCAACCCCCAATGCTTTTTCTTCTAGGACTTCTAAACAGGAGCCTCACAGTTAACGGCGCACACCCCGTCTCACACACACACATTGTCCTTATATCCACAAAAGAAGAAGAGTTGGTAGGGGGAGTAGGGTGGGGTGAATCGGGGTGGGGGTGAGCCATGTGAGTGCACAAGAAATTCAATTAAGCAGACAGCGGGATAGCTCCACAACCCAACCTCCTTTGAGCACAATGTGCCCTCCAACAGTCCCGGCTCCACTCCCAAGCTTCCCAGCCAACCCCTTACCGCCATTCAGCCACTCCCCCAACACCACCAAGACCCACTGAGGACCCTTTGCTGCACCCCCTACCTCCCCCCACCCTCTTCCCAGTTGTCTCTTTTGCCTCAAAGGAGATGAAAATCTTTAAGATGTGCAACAGCCAAGATGGAAAAACGAATTTAAATAGTTGACATTAAAAAGTTTAAGGCAACTTGGCTAAAAAAAGAAAGTTGTTCGTTTTAGACACACAAAAAAAATCTTTTTGTTTTCTGTGTGTGTGTGTGTGTGTGTGTGTGTGTGTGTGTGTGTGTGTGTGTGTCTGGCAAGCTGACAGATGCTGTTCATTTAGCACTTGTGCAGCAATCCTCGAGCTTGTCTCCTAAATGCCCAGGGGAGCCACTGGCATTTGGACAGCATTAAATAAAAAGCCACTCTGCAGACCTCACACCACGTCCAGATCTGACCTCGCAAAGATGGCCACTCCGCTCGGATTTCAACCAGCCAACTGACTAAATCTGTGCCGGTGAAGAAGCCCGTTCTACTCACCCTCCCCTCAGCCTCGCTCTGGCATGTAACAGGTAGCCAGGCTGCTATTCGAGCAAGGTTTTAAGAATTATTTACTCGGGGTGGAAGCGATGAAACACCTGCTCGACCGGCACGCTTCTGGGTAAAGCAATCTAATGTGTGTAAATAACAGCTTCCTATGAGAGTAGCCTTGCTTTTTCCTGACATGTTAGGAAATGTCAATAGCTGTTCTGTTACTTACCAGACCCGCGCTGTTTACAGCACAAGAATAATTTGCGATTCTCAGGGTTGTTTGGGACGACGCAGCGTCAGTCTCATTACAAATGCATAGGTTTTAACAATGAGATAATAAACCTCTCAAATGAGGCGGCCCTTTCCCATGCCAGCGTATTGTTAGAAATGTGTACATCATTGTCAGTGATGAACACACAGAGCCCGAGACTCAGGGGCGCACAATGTCACACACACACTCGCACATAAAGGCTGAGAGAGGCGCTAAGCTGCCGCAGACACAATGTGGATGTTACATAATAACAGCAGAGCACAGACCAAAATGTTGCGTGTTGTGCGAGTATACGTGCGTGTGTGTTTGCGGATTAAGAGCCCCTCGTGCATGCAACCATTCTTTTATATTATGTTACCTTCACGGTTTTCTCAGCGCACAATTCCAGGAATGTCCAATGGATAACATGTGACCGGTGTGATCTGATTTGAAGCTGCTTGCTTTGAGCCTAAATTCTGCTGCGGTTGCCCTGTCCTTGTAAATCGGGGTAAAATAAGGTCCAACCCCCCCCAAACACACACACGTGAAACAGACTTTATTCCTCTCACAAAACAGATCACAGTGGGTTATGAGCCCGTGTGCTTGCTAAACGAGGCTTAGTGTCCTCCTGTTCCATCATGGCTTTTTCATCCCCACTTGCAGCTTTCAGTCATGTATTTAGGTCTTAAAAACAGGGACATTGACTTCTGGTCCCAAGCCACGCATTTCAAACGGGGGCCCTAAGCAGATATGAGTCCTCTCCCACAGCCAGAGACAACAAAGATAATCAGTGAACAACCCCAAGGAGAAAAAAAAAAAAAATCAATCTGCTTGATCCCCTTTTGAAAGCTATTAAGATAAGTCTTTTTCATTGAGAAGCACAAGTGCAGTGACCTAAATCAGTGCAGACATAAATGACAGGTTGGCGTGGGGGCTGAAAAGGCCACTTAAGAGATGCTGTGTGTTTCATAATCACCCCAATCAAGACTTTACAGTGAGGTTAAGCCAAGACCCCATGGGTGTTAATCCATCCCAACAGTTCTGATCAGCATATGCGGCCACAGCAAGCACATACGCGCAGTAACTACACAGTGTGTCTCTATTAGCAGCAGAGCCCAGGAATACAGGTGTAAGGGCCAATTCCCCATTGTTTAAAGCAGGGGTGTCAAACTCAAATACACAGTGGGCCAAAATTCAAAACTGGCACAAGGTCGCGGGCTAACATTAATATTTATTGAAAAATAAATCTCCTCCAGATTTAAGAATGAATCTCTTCTTATGGACTCAAACAAGTTTTGCTGAAAAACTGAATATGGAACAAGCAAAGCTTAATACTAAACAATATATATTAGCTGTATAATACCAGTAGGCCAGCTCTAATAATAACTTGGTATGGCTTCGAGGGGCAAATGTAATTAGGCTGCGGGCCAAATTTGGCCAGCGGGCCAGAGTTTGACACCTATGGTTTTAAGAAAGAATTGGACCAAAGTTTTTATTTAGGAACTTTTAGATTCCGATTAGTTGACGACTGCTCTACTTCCCTACAGAAACCCCATAATGTGGGGCGTGCATGATGACTGTGGCATCCAGGTGTGTTTACAAGTGCATGTACTCACCATTCAGTCCATTGGGGATGCTTCTGTGATGATGTGGTGCTGATAGGTCATCCATGGATCTTCTTATCGTGGTCCCCATCTTACCGTTCTCTGAGGGCTTGTGCATGTGGTTGTGATTGTGGTGATCGGGGCTACCGGCACTTCCTGTGCTGGACGTGCTACTCCCATCTCCAACATCCCTGACCGTGCTGGTGCCCCCGTTCAGGTTGGTCAAGCTGGACTGACTATCTATGGAGCTCCGGGACCCTGCCCCATTCCTCTCTTCATCCAGCATGAGGATGATCTCCTTCAGTTCAGAGTTCTCCCTCAGCACAGTCTCCTGGTTGGCTTCCAGCTCCTTGAGCTTCATCATGTAGGTGCCCACCTCCTTCCACATGGCGCTGGCTGTGTAGCGGCCGAAACGCTGCCACTCCCGGGACAGCTTCTTGCCCTTCTGTCGGTCGTCGTCCAGGAAGCAGCAGAGTTCCCGGAGCTCGTGGTTGTCATCTTGGAGCTTCTGGTTGATTTCCTTCAGGTTCCGGATTTCATGAAGGTGCACCTGCAGCCGCCGGTTAATGTCCTTCATCATGTTGCCATGCTCGATCATCAAGTTCATTTTCTCGCCGTCAACCCTCCTTAATTTCCTAACCAGCTCCTCTTTGCTGCACCGCAGCAGCTCGTCGTCCGTCAGCTGGCTCAGGTCATCCTTCGGCCCCTCGGACGGATTTTTAGCCATGACTGTGGCGGCTGCGAGTCTCAGTTCGTTTATGCAGCTGCTTAAAATTAACTCTCAGAAACTCACTAACCTAACCTCAATTGCGGAATCGTGTTAAAAAATGAATACATTGTCCAAAAAGGGGGGGAAAAAAATCTGAAAAGTATCGATAATGCCCTGATCTTCAACAGGCCGATAATAAAACCGAAAGAATAAACAACACAAATATGACTGTGATGCTTCCACAACCCGAGCTTTTAAAGAAATGACACCACTGATCTGGTAAAATAAATAAAAAATACTCACAGGAACAACAGTTGGTGGTCACAGTCGGTCAGAGACAAACAAGCGATATAAAATCGATTATCAGGGATTTCCGATCACCGAGTCCTGTCGGCAAAAACACAGCGACCCGTAACAGTGTGCACAGTCTCTGCTGGACATCACAACATTCACATGATGGAAAACGTGAAATCCGCCAGCTTCTTCCTTTATGTTTAGGTGAATTCAACCTAATTTCGCGCAAAACAGCGAATGTTCGAGTAAAACGCGCAACCTATAAGAAAAGTCCTCTTGGACGTGTTTCACCGTCTCCTCGGATAAAAGCGTCTTCAGTGAGGCGGTGTGATAGTGGACGGACGACTCAATCCTTTCCACCCAGCAGCCTCGGAATTATCAGTGGACCCCCCGCCTCTCTCCTCCCTCTTGTCCAAACACTCGGGTTTGAAATCATTCAAGAGGATTCAGCTCGAGACGACCAATCAAGACGCGCGAGAGAAGTGGGCAGCAGGTAGATGAAAAAGTGCGGCGCAGCCTCGCAGAGCTCAGGCTCGGCCTTCTTAAAGGTACAGGAGGACGCGCTCGCCGTAAAAACACACTGGATTCATTAAAGAAGAAAAATCAGACTACGCCTCACGACTTTTATTCTTTATTGTTAAATGAAGCACAGATGTATTGTGTGCTTTTAATGGCCGTGATTTCGTTGACAATACTTGAGCATTAAAAAGCTGGGCTGGTTTACTGAAATGAAGCCCCAAAATATTCATTTAGTTAAAAATCAAAAATACTTTAACCTATGACAGTAGGCTTTAGCTACATGCATATTTGATTAAAGATTAAAAAAATATTATCATCTGTGTTTAAACCAGAGACAACTTCTGGGAGAGTTCTTTTTCTGAACATTGAATTTAAACAGCTTTTTAAAAGTCAGAGATCTCTGCAAGATCTCAGCGCCCCCATGTGGACACTGTCCGTAAAGGCATTAAGACAGCAAATCGGGTAAAGAAATATAAAACACGCTTGTTTCCAAATGATTTCCATTTACACACATATTAGTTTTGTAGGCACAAAGAGGTTTGTGGTTATGAAAAAAAAGACACTACACACCGCTATATAATGAGTTTGTGCATGATTAACAAACAAGTGCAAATGGTATTTAACCCAGCTGTCCCCCTCAAAAAAATAAAATTATATTGTAATGAAAAAAATATATAATATATAATTATCACCATCATTTCATTTCGCTTTACCATGTAATTCATATCTGATACTGTTTTTATTATAACGATTTATTTTTTTAATCACAGCTTTTAGGCAGGAGTAGATCAACAGTTTTACCCTACAGACCACTATGATTTCTTTTTATGTAAAGTCCTTTAAGATCCTTTATTTTTGTAATCCCTGTGACTCAAAGTGCACAACACTCCACTCTTTGGTCTGAGTGTGCCAGCATCCAGGATGTCAAAGGTCTGTCCCGGGACGAGAGTGAAGTCAAACCTCTGGAGCAGTTTGGCCATCACCACTTTAGCCTCCATCTAAAAAACACAACAGCGCCCACAGAGATGAGTCAGTGTGTTTATAGGTGAGTGGGTCTTCATGTTGACTTACGCTGTCATCCTCACCTGAGCAAAGTTCTGTCCCAGACACGAGCGAGGACCGAGGGCAAAGGGGTAGTAGCAGTAATAAGGCCTTGAACAGATAAGAGACAGCCTCAGTTACTGTGAACCGTTTCACTCATTTAGTCTGAGATAATAAAGTGTGTGCAAACATGAAACGTAATAAAGTCAGCATGGTGAAACAGTGTTTTTCTTACTTGGGAGCATCTGGGTGAAATCTGTCTGGATCAAATTTTAGTGGATCCTCGAAGAATTTGTCCAGTCTCCCGCTCACATAGGAGCTGAACTAAATAGGAAAAAATTTCACATTTTAACCATAAATGTATTTGTTCTTGCTTGAATAAGACCTCATTTTTTATGTTTTTCTGGCAACTTTGTGACAGTTTTGTTTATACATACGCTACCAGTCAAAGGCTTGGACATATCTTCTTATTTTCTTTATTATGGGTTTTTCTTTTTTTCATGACTATTTACATTGCAGATTCTCACTGAACACATCAAAACTGTGAATCAACACATATGGCATTATGTAGTAAACAAAAAATGTGAAATAACTCAAAACATGTTTATATTTTAGATTCTTCCAAATAGCCACCCTTTGCATTCTCTTGATGAGCTTCTTGAAGTCATCGCCTGAAATGTTTTTCCAACAGTCTTGAAGGAGTTCCCAGAGATGCTGAGCACTTGTTGACTCTCTTGCCTTCACTCTGCGGTCCATCTCATCCCAAACCATCTCCATTGGTCAGGTGACATCTGGTGCAGCACACCATCACTCTACTTCTTAGTCAAATAGCCCTTACACAGCCTGGAGGTGTGTTTGGGGTTCAGTGTGCCTTCAATTCTGAATAAATCCCCCACACCATCACACCTCCTGCTCCATACTTCATGGTGGGAACCATTCATGTAGAGACCATCCGGTTACATTTTGTGCATCACACAAAGACACAGCAGGTGGAACCAAAGATCTCAAATTTGCACTCATCAGACCAAAGCACAGATTTCCACTGGTCTGATGTCCATTCGTTGTGTTTCTTGGCCCAAACAAATTTCTTCTGCTTGTTGCTTTTCCTTAGTCCTGGTTTCTTAGCAGCTATTTGACCATAAAGGCCTGATTCACAGTCTCCTCTGAACAGTTGATGTAGAGATGTGTCTGCTACTGGAACTCTGTGTGCATCTATCTGAGCTCTAATCTGAGCTGCTGTTAACTTGCTAATTCTGAGGCTGGTGACATGGATGAGTTTATCCTCAGCAGCAGAGGCGACTGTTGGTCTTCCTTTCCTGGTGCCGTTCTCATGTGAGTCAGTCTCGTCGTAGCACTTGCTGATCTTTGAATGTGTCCCCAAAGTTTAAGCAATTTTCCAGACTGACTTTCAGTTCTTAAAATAATGAAGGACTGTCATTTTTTCTTTACTTAGAATTCATATTATGGCGAGAACCAATCAGATAAGGGCTGTCAGCTGTGTACCAACCTGACTTCTGCACAACACAACTGATTATCCCAACTCTATTGAGGCGGAGAGAAATACCACAAATGAACCCTGACAAAGGCAG
Source organism: Copadichromis virginalis (assembly GCF_057382275.1). Taxonomy (NCBI): domain Eukaryota; kingdom Metazoa; phylum Chordata; class Actinopteri; order Cichliformes; family Cichlidae; genus Copadichromis; species Copadichromis virginalis. The sequence goes on along the minus strand of NC_140632.1, from coordinate 3,044,369 downwards.
ACCTGTGAATTGAAACCACTTCATGTGCCTACATCATGAAGCTCATTGAGAGAAGGCCAAGAGTTTACAGCGCTGTCAACAAAGTTAAGGGACTTGAAGGACTCTATAAAACATATTTAGAGTTATTTATCTTTTTTTCTTCGCTACATAACTCCATATATCTTGCTTCATATATTTGTTGTCTTTAGTATGTAGTTATCATTTAGACTTACAAACATATTAAAAAGAAAATGACTCACAACAACGCTAAATCCCCCGGGTATGTGGATACCGTCAATCACCATGTCTTCAGCAACATCACGAGACGTGCCTGGAGCTGGGGGGTAAATTCTTAGAGTCTCTTTTAACACCTGAAGGAAGGTTACAATGAGAAGTGCACACTTTGGGTGAGTTATTAAAATAAATAAATGAATAACTAAATTTACCACATGTACCTGTGACAGGTAGACCAGCTCTCCTAAGTCGTCATAGCTTATGTCACGTTTCATCCCAATGACATCATCGACCTCTTTCTTCGCTCTAAGAAATAAAAATACAATTTAGAAAACCAAAAATTCACTCTATATATTACACAGTTATAACTGCAGAAATATTACCTAAATCATCTTTAGAGGTTAACACAGGTCATAGGAGTAAATATGTAGAAACAGATGTAAAACTACATTTTTTATAGAGAAAAATGCACATCTACATAAATGTCTGTGGGCTTGAGATTTATATAATCTCAGGATTGGGAATATTTTTGATGTTTGATATTTTGATGGATCAAATTAGAAGAAGTTGTTTTCACACAACGGGTTGACAGTCAGATCTGAGGCACACACTGATTGTAAGAACTGGATCTATCAGACTGACTGTACAACAAGTGTGTCACAGCAAGAAGCTTTCTGAAGATCTCAAAGACTTTTGTTTAAGTCCTCTTTACTTATAGGTTCAATCAGATGATGTTTCAGGTTATATTCATGCAAAGATATAGAAAGTTGTAAATAGAAAGTGTAAATTGTTGAGTTCTGTTTGACTTCTTACTTCTCCAGTATTTCAGGATGTCTTCCAAGCGCCATGATGCAAAAACCCAGTTGATTGGCTGTTGTTTCTTGGCCTAAAATGTTGCCAGTTTGTCAATAATGCATCAGAATATTACCTCAATCAAGAAGTTGTAATCCTAATTTCTACATCACAACTCTTTGAGTCTTAAAAAGCCTAGTTAACTCAAAATCAATAATATCATTATGTAACAAAAACAGATCATATGTTTCTTTTTCTTGATTGATATTTTACTCATTTGCAAATGTTATGGTCCCGGTCAAGATTGAAAAGAGTAATAAATATGTATTTTTTTTACATTTGAGACAAACAAGTTTACCCTGCCCGGGATAGGGTTACCGGGGCCCCGCCCTGGAGCCAGGCCCGGGGAGGGTGCCCGAGGGCGAGCGTCTGGTGGCCGGGCCTTAGTCCATGGGGCCCGGCCGGGCACAGCCCGAAGAGGAGACATGGGCCCATCCTCCCGCAGGCCCACCACCCGCAGGAGTCGCCATAGGGGTCGGGTGCATTGTGTGCCGGGTGGCGGCCAGGAGCGGAGGCCCTGGCGGACTGACCCCCGGCTGCCAAGACTGGCAATAGGGACATGGAATGTCACCTCTCTGGTGGGGAAGGAGCCTAAGTTAGTGCGTGAGGTTGAGAGGTACCGGCTAGATATAGATATATAGATATATTGTCCTTCAACGCACATATTAAACAAATATGTAAGACTGCTTTCTTCCATTTGCGCAACATCTCTAAAATTAGAAATATCCTGTCTCAGAGTGACGCTGAAAAACTAGTTCATGCATTTATTACTTCCAGGCTGGACTACTGTAACTCATTATTATCAGGATGTCCAAAAAACTCGCTGAAAAGCCTTCAACTAATCCAAAATGCTGCAGCAAGAGTCCTGACAGGGACTAGAAAGAGAGAGCATATTTCTCCTGTTTTGGCTTCCCTTCATTGGCTTCCTGTTAAATCCAGAATTGAATTCAAAATCCTGCTCCTCACATACAAGGTCTTAAATAATCAGGCCCCATCTTATCTTAATGACCTTGTAGTACCATATCACCCTATTAGAGCACTTCGCTCTCGCTCTGCAGGCCTACTTGTTGTTCCTAGAGTATTTAAAAGTAGAATGGGAGGCAGAGCCTTCAGTTTTCAGGCCCCTCTTCTGTGGAACCAGCTTCCAGTTTGGATTCGGGAGACAGACACTATCTCTACTTTCAAGATTAGGCTTAAAACTTTCCTTTTTGCTAAAGCATATAGTTAGGGCTGGACCAGGTGATCCTGAATCCTCCCTTAGTTATGCTGCAATAGACTTAGGCTGCCGGGGGATTCCCATGATGCATTGAGTTTTTCCTTTCCAGTCACCTTTCTCACTCACTATGTATTAATAGACCTCTCTGCATTGAATCATATCTGTTATTAACCTCTGTCTCTCTTCCACAGCATGTCTTTTATCCTGTCTTCCTTCTCTCACCCCAACTGGTCGCAGCAGATGGCCGCCCCTCCCTGAGCCTGGTTCTGCCGGAGGTTTCTTCCTGTTAAAAGGGAGTTTTTCCTTCCCACTGTCGCCAAAGTGCTTGCTCATAGGGGGTCATATGATTGTTGGGTTTTTCTCTGTATCTATGAAGCGCCTTGAGGCGACTTTTGTTGTGATTTGGCGCTATATAAATAAAATTGAATTGAATTGAATTGAATTGAATATAGTCGGGCTCACCTCTACACATGGCTTGGGCTCTGGAACCAGTCTCCAGGAGAGGGGCTGGACTCTGTCTCAGTCTGGAGTTGCCCCTGGTGAGAGGCGGCGGGCTGGGGTGGGTATCCTAATATCCCCTCGGCTTGCTGCCGGTACGTTGGGATTTTTCCCGGTGGACGAGAGGGTTTGTTCCCTGCGCCTTAGGGTCGGGGAACGGGTCCTGACTGTCATCTGCGCTTATGCGCCGAGTGGCAGTTCAGAGTACCCAGCCTTCTTAGAGTCCCTGGGGGGGGGGTGCTGGAGGGTGCTCCACCTGGAGACTCTGTTGTCCTGCTGGGAGACTTCAATGCTCACGTGGGAAACGACAGCGAGACCTGGAGGGGCGTGATTGGGAGGAATGGCCTCCCTGATCTGAACCCGAGCAGTGCTCTGTTATTGGACTTCTGTGCTAACCACAGTTTGGCCATAACGAACACCCTGTTCGAACATAAGAGTGTCCATAAGTGCACGTGGCACCAGGACGCTCTAGGCCGTAGGTCGATGATCGATTTTGTAATCGTATCAGCAGACCTGCGACCATATGTTCTGGACACTCAGGTAAAGAGAGGGGCTGAGCTGTCAACTGATCACCACCTGGTGGTGAGTTGGATCAGGTGGCGGGGGAGGACGCTGGACAGACCTGGTGCACCTAAACGTGTAGTGAGGGTGTGCTGGGAACGTCTAGCAGAGGCCCCAGTCCGCGAGATCTTCAACGCACACCTCCGGCAGAGCTTCAACAGCATTCCGAGGGAGACCGGGGACATTGAGTCCGAATGGACCATGTTCAGCGTCTCCATTGCCGAAGCTGCTGCATTGAGCTGCGGCCGCAAGGTGGTGGGTGCTTGCCGTGGTGGTAATCCCCGAACCAAATGGTGGACACCAGAGGTGAAGGGAGCCACCAGGCTGAAGAAGGAGTCCTATCGGGCTTGGTTAGCCTGTGGGACTCCGGAGGCAGCCGACAGGTATCGACAGGCCAAGCGGAATGCGGCTCGGGCAGTGGCTGAAGCAAAAACTCGGGTGTGGGAGGAGTTTGGAGAGGCCATGGAAAAAGACTTTCGGACTGCCTCGAAGAGATTCTGGCAAACCGTCAGACGTCTCAGGAGGGGAAAGCGGTGCTCTACCTGCACTGTGTATAGTGCTGGCGGAGCGCTGCTGACGTCGACTGAGAAAATTGTCAGGCGGTGGAAGGAATACTTCGAGGACCTCCTTAATCCCACTGACACGTCTTCCGAGGAGGAAGCAGAGTCTGGGGATGAGGGGAATGACCCGCCAATTTCCGGGGGCGAGGTCACTGAGGCAGTTAAACAACTCCTTGGTGGCAGAGCCCCTGGTGTTGATGAGGTCCGCCCCGAGTTCCTGAAGGCTCTGGACGTTGTAGGGCTGTCCTGGTTGACACGCCTCTGCAATGTTGCGTGGAGATCAGGGGCAGTACCTGTGGACTGGCAGACCGGGGTGGTGGTCCCCATCTTTAAGAAAGGGGACCGGAGGGTGTGTTCCAACTACAGGGGGATCACACTCCTCAGCCTCCCTGGGAAAGTCTATGCCAGGGTGCTGGAAAGGAGAGTTCGTCCGTTAGTCGAACCTCGGATACAGGAGGAACAATGCGGTTTTCGTCCTGGTCGCGGAACACTGGACCAGCTCTTTATCCTCTCCAGGATACTTGAGGGTGCATGGGAGTTTGCCCAACCAGTCTACATGTGTTTTGTGGACTTGGAGAAGGCATTCGACCGTGTCCCTCGGGGTGTCCTGTGGGAGGTGTTGCGGGAATATGGGGTGTCTGGCCCATTGCTACGGGCCATTCGATCCCTATACAACCGTTGCAAGAGCTTGGTTCGCATTGCCGGCAATAAGTCGGACTCGTTCCCGGTGGGTGATGGGCTTCGCCAGGGCTGCCCTTTGTCTCTGGTTCTGTTCATAATTTTTATGGACAGGATTTCTAGGCGCAGCCAAGTGGCGGAGGGCTTTCGCTTTGGTGGCCTCAGAATCTCATCTCTGATTTTTGCAGATGATGTGGTTCTGTTGGCTTCATCGGGTGAAGGCCTCCAGCTCGCACTGGAACGGTTCGCAGCCGAGTGTGAAGCAGCGGGAATGAGGATCAGCACCTCCAAATCTGAGGCCATGGTTCTCAGCCGGAAAAGGGTGGAGTGCCTACTCCGGGTCGGGGATGAGTTCCTGCCCCAAGTGGAGGAGTTCAAGTATCTTGGAGTCTTGTTCATGAGTGATGGGAGAAGGGAGCCGGAGATCGACAGACGGATTGGGGCTGCGGCTGCAGTAATGCGGACGCTGCACCGGTCCGTCGTGGTGAAGAGGGAGCTGAGTGTAAAAGCGAAGCTCTCAATTTACCGGTCGATCTACGTCCCTACCCTCACCTATGGCCACGAGCTGTGGGTAGTGACCGAAAGAACGAGATCGTGGATACAAGCGGCAGAAATGAGCTTCCTCCGAAGGGTGGCTGGCCTCTCCCTTAGAGATAGGGTGAGAAGTTCGGCCATCCGGGAGGGGCTCAGAGGAGAGCAGCTGCTGCTCCACATCGAAAGGAGCCAGCTGAGGTGGTTCGGGCATCTGACAAGGATGCCCCCTGGGCGCCTCCTGGGTGAGGTGTTCCAGGCATGTCCCACCGGGAGGAGGCCCCGGGGCAGACCCAGGACACGCTGGAGAGATTATATCTCTCGGCTGGCCTGGGAACGCCTTGGTATTCCCCCGGACAAGCTGGAGGAGGTGGCTGGGGAGAGGGAGGTCTGGGCCTCTTTGCTTAGGCTGCTGCCCCCGCGACCCGGCCCCGGACAAAGCGGATGAAGATGGATGGATGGATGGACAAACAGTCAGTAACACAGGAACTAGAGTTGTGTGACACAGTGTGTGTGTGCAGATATTATGCAGCCCCTCTGGATAAGAAAGGACAGTTTTGTCCATGCTAAGTGAACACGTGTTTGAACGGTGATATCAGGATGCTCTACAATTAACATTAAACTGCAGCACACAGCAGCAGGATACAAATTCACAGACAACAGTGGCCACATTGTGTAAAACTGAAAATAAAACACACTCTTCAGTGCAGTGAGCTTCGTCTGACGCTACAAAGGAGCTTCCAGCTGCATTTCACACATCAAAGCTGAAACAACAGAGACTCACCTGCAATGAAAAATGTCACAAAATTGTCCAGCATAAATTCTTCATCTTCTTCAGTCATGTTTTCCTCTGAAATGAGGAGAGAATGGACAGATACATCGATATTTAACTTCTCCTGGTTTCCAACATTACTTACAAACCACATGCACCGAACTGAGAAGGCATCAAAAACTGTGGGTCACATTTGTTCTATTCACTTTGTCTCGTCACAAAGAGAATAAAATATTGCTCTAGTCTAGTCTAATGTGAAATTTGGGAACTCCAACCTTGGCTTGCAGTTTTGATGATTTGTGTCAGGATGTCTTTGGGGACCTCGTCACCGTTTTGCATGGCGGCCTTTCTCTCACTGATCCACTTGGCTCCAGTTGTACGGAGCAGGCGGCACGCTTCCCTCACCTCATTGACATTTCGTCTGTTCTTTGGATTGTACTGGAATGGCAGACTGAAGGGTTTAGCCTGTCATTCTGATAACAATGTTGTTGGCAGACATACTTCATAACAACAAACGCTGAAGTAATACCTCAAAAAATATGTCTCTAAGGTAGGTAACCATTCCTTTCAGACATGTCTCAATGGCTTTAGGGAAAGGTGAACTATTCTTCAAGAGGTCCAAGTCCACCCCGAAGGCAACCTGTTATCAAGATAAGACATGCACAGCAATTCACTCACGCTTAGAACATGATTGTAGCCTTTATAAAAAGTTAGAAAAGTTAGAATAAACATATTTTTTATTCTTCAGTATTAAGAAAAAAAACAGCATGTTAAGGAAGCTCTAAAAACCTTAGTAATAACATCCAGGGTGACACAGTTGATGAGATGGAGCATATTAGCTTCTGTTTTACTGTCAGCAAGCTCTGCAAGTTTATCCATCAGTTTCTCTGCTGTCTCATTGAAGGTTCCCATTAGACCTCTCAGATACCTGGAAAAAACAAAAGTTTGAGACAGAGGAACAGCGACTAAAGGATTAGGATGTATAATTTCATAACTCACAGGCTGCTGAACGCAGGGTCCATGATGCGTCGCTGTTTGTACCACCGCTCATGATCCCGTGCTGTTATCAGACCATCACCTAAAAACCTTGAAGACAGTTAAGACAATGATTTAAAAAAAAAAAAAAATCTGTGAAGTGACTTCAAGAACAAACTAAAAGTCGCTGAGGGGCAAAAGAATCCAAAACTCAGTGACAATAAAGAAATAATAAAAACATTAAACAAATTATAGCAACACATTCACCCTCTCTCCTGCCAGGCAGGTGCCTGATACTGGCAATCACTGTCCCAACCAACCACAAAAGTATTATGCAATGAGTTTCAAAACAACAACCCTGCAAACATCACTGTTAAAAATTACGATAGACAGCATGAAAATGTCCTCATCATAAATTCGTACATGGCTCCTATAATATGATCACTGAGGTCAGGAGTTAAATAAAATGCTAAGATGTGACACAAGGAAAGTATCACAACATGGTAATACTATCAAGTTCTATTCATTGTGACTAATAAGGTATGTACACACAACTACAATAAAGTGACTCAGATAATCTGATACATCACCTTTGACCAAACAGGTTGAAGAGTCTTTTATAGACAGACTTCTGTTTAAGGTATTTTGGGGACATCAGGATTTCCTGAAACCAGAAACAAAATGACACAAAAGTGTGATGATGAAGAAGAAGAAGAAGAAGAAGAAGAAGAAGAAGAGGGCTTTAAATGTGAACAAGTCCCCAAAAGGCCAGTAGCTGGCACTGTTTATTAGCAGGGACCTCTGCCAACAGGATTGATGGGTGCACTTTCACACACAACAGGTTTGTTGCACTGTAGTCATTTTAAACTGAAACAGTAGAGATACACAGGTACTGCTAATCACAATAATTCACAGATTTACAGAAATAGACCCTTTATTAATGACACCTGTGTACTGATGTGAAAACAGTCAGGTGACAAGTGTTTACCTTGGTGGCCTCTGGACAGTACGTACACAGTGAAACGTAGTGAAGCACATTTAACCTGTAAACAGGTCCATACTTCTCGGCCCTGCAGGTGACATCTTAATTAGATCTTTTAAAGGCGAATGATATTAATACTGTAATACAAAGAGTACAGTAAGAACTGCAATGTATTTGTTATATAGGCAGAAATTAACAGGCAACTAGAAAGTGCATTTTCTGAAGAAACTGCAGTGTGAATGCTTGAATCTGAATGTATGCATTGAAATGAAATAATTACTGAATTTAAGTTAAAAATTTTGAATGAGATAAAAAAAAAAAACCCGAATTTAACCTGAAAACAAAAGTGCTGAACTGCTAAAAGCTGAAGGTTACACAGAAGAAGAAGTTGGAAAAAAGCTGAAAATGTTTTAATTGTAAATTAGAAAAACCTAAGAAATGAGAAAAGAACATTTAGAGTCAGAAAACATCTGAAAGAATATTAAAAGGTCATATTCTTTGAATCACTGAATGACTAAAATGTGATCCCTCCACTTGGACCCACACAGTTTAAAAAGTTTACATCTCTGAGCTTTGAAAGACAAGATGTTGGAAAAAGAACAACGATGGCGACGTTTTGAGGGTAAAATGATGGCTTTAACACTGTGGACACAGCAGCAGTTGAAAGAGAAGTGTTTAAGATGAATCTTGGTACAGTGGCAGGCAGAGCTCGTTAAGCAGGCAGGTGTGAGCCTGGTTGCTATAGTGACCGCACCCAATGGCTCCATACACACGGACACAGACATGCACCTCACTTTTGCTGCTTAAAATGAACAGAAAAGTCAGGCCGAAACAAATCGTTCCCAAATGAAAAGTAAAAGTCGTATTGACAAAATTCTTTCACTGTGAGCGACAGCAATGTCTAGTCTACCAAATTCTCAGTTTTCATGTCTGTGGAGTTTATTATATGGACGTGGTGACAGTGGAAAGACACCATGCTCTTCTGATTTTCAAACGAACCTTCTGAGCCATTTTAACATTAGAGTCTATGGAAGAGTTGGAGGGAGGAGGCTGTGCATTGGTGACATTTATGAAAGAACCATAACACCTAGTACAATAGTAAACACATTGGATGAAAGAGGACAGCCATGGCTACGTTTTGAGGGTAAAATCATACCTGTAGAGCAAACGCTGCGGACACAGCAGCAGTTTTAAAAAAGATTTTAAGATTATTTTTTTTGCTCCTCTCACTCTAGCAGTTGAGCTGCCTCACTCTAGCCCCAACATTCCGTCCCATACACACCCATTATAAACTCTGAAACGGGTGAAAAAACATCATGAAACTTAAACTGGAACTGAAGAAAAAGTATAATAGATATTGAAAAGATAAATGCAAGTTGAATAGTTGAATGTCTTGTCTTCGTTTTAAAGTTTGAATGGTGGCTCTATGTCAATGTATGTGGAAGTAGTAAGAGTTTAAAAATGAGTAAGTTGAATGAGGATTTGAAGGGTCTCCCCATTGAAATACATTATAAATTTTTGTTGAATAAAGTTGAATAAAATTAAAAATATAAATGTTAAAAATATGAAAAATGGAAGCAGTGTTGTCCAAAAGAATAGGAATCTAACGGTGTTGGAATGGTTTTTCTAAGTTGAACGGTTTTGAAGGAGTAGGATTACAAAAAACGTACGGAATACAGAATAAAATATAATAATAATAATAAAGATTACAACAACAATACTGTGAATGCTTTTCAAGCATTCACACTAATTAGCGGCAAAATATGCTGTGAAAAAGGAAACTGCGTCAGTTCAATACAGCCAGGCTAGCTAGCATTGGCTGGCAGCAGTCCCTAACACTGACCTACATATTGTGTTAGCTTAATGGTTTGACGTGTTTTCTGCATAAAAACTTTGTTTGCGCTAAACTTACCACTCCAGAAATCTGTCGTGTATAAATCCGTCATTTTTCATCGCCTTCAACATCGTTGGTGAGTGTCCGAAGAAAAAACTGAGGAGGAAACAGCGAGTTACTCTCAAGTAACGTCCGCATAACTGCTTCAGCCGACGACCTTTCCTACCTGTCCCTCGGCGGCCCGGGGATGTGGTCATACTTCATATGAATGTATTTAATGTACAAGCAGTAGCCAAGAAACGCAATGACGAGCAGAAAGAAGAGAAACGTAAGTGCCCGAGCAGCCAGGCTCAGAAGCAGGCTGGAAAGTGCCATCCTGGAAAATGTCCCGGAGACGTCCGTGTTAAAGCTGGTTGTCCTTTCAGTTAGAAAGTCCACGGCCAGATAAAAGCAGCGAGCCTGTTATCAGTGACTCTTCAGACTGAAGTAGCCTACGCAGTTCAGATCATTAACACGACACTCCATCACAGTATCCCACTTAAACTTCAGGAATATCGATATGTTAGGAAGCAGAAACCATAGTGCTTCCAGTTCAGCTGCTTTGGTGCAAATAAAGCAACAAGAGGTTCACTGGAGCTGCAACAAGAAAACCTGGCTTTTCAGCTGGACCTCTGCAATGCACTCCTCATCGAGCCCAGTCCCTTTAAAGCTAAGCGTATCGTATTTGATACATGTGGTTTTGTGAGTTTTATTTGTGTGACCTTTATTTACCTTCAAATGATACAAATTGCATGACAAGTTTTTAATGACTAAGTTGCAAAAATATGGCTAATGTGATACAATTTAAACACATGTGCAGATTATAATTTTATATATAAATATTTTTTAATACATGTAGTCTAAAGGATCAACATACACTCCATTATCAGAAAAATAAAGATTTCTGGCAGTTATTTCATGGTTCAGGTTTTAAAGGGCTGGTTTTGCTGGTGCCCGTGTCACTGCTGGCAGCATCATGAGTTAATGTTACAGGCATTAAAAGTCCTGTTGTAGTCATGAAAAAGCAATGACAGAGCTACATTAAAGTAAAGAGAATATTAAAGTCAGTGATCATCAAAAAATATATAATAAAATTCAATATTCATTATCGTTTTTTTTTTATTATTATAATAAAAATAGATTTATTATATCAAAGTACAATCACATTAATGCTTTTAGAGTTTTTTTTGTTTACATTAGTAAAGAGTAACCCATTTTCTTCTATGGTCTACTACCACTTATGTGATGTTGCCTTATTTTATTTTTAATCCCTGTGAATCAAAGTGCACAACACTCCACTCTTTGGTCTGAGTGTGCCAGCATCCAGGATGTCAAAGGTCTGTCCCGGGACGAGAGTGAAGTCAAACCTTTGGAGCAGTTTGGCCATCACCACTTTAGCCTCCATCTAAAAAAAAAAAACACAACAGCGCCCACAGAGATGAGTCAGTGTGTTTATAGGTGAGCGGGTCTTCACATTATTTAGCCATCCTCACCTGAGCAAAGTTCTTTCCCAGGCACGCGCGAGGACCGAGGGAAAAAGGGTAGTAGCAGTAATAAGGCCTTGTTGAACAGACAAGAGACAGCCTCAGTTACTTTGAACAATTTTTCTCATTAGGTAATAATGACCGAAAACAAGAATAAAACATGTCAGCATGGTGAAACAGTGTGTTTCTTACTTGGGAGCATCTGGGTGAAATCTGTCTGGATCAAATCTCAGTGGATCCTTGAAGAATCTCTCCAGTCTCCCACTCGCATAGGAGCTGAACTAAACATTAGAACAGTTTATTATTTATCTCGATTCCAGGTAACTTTTTTTTTTAAAGGACTTAAGCTGGTGGGGGGGGCTGTTTGGGTTCTGTTTGAGTAAATGATTAGAAGCATACACACACCCATCTTCAAACCAAAAGGTATTAAAACATATTTAAAATCTTCACAACTTACAAGAGCAACAAATCCTCCAGGTATGTGGATCCCATCAATCACCATGTCTTCAGCAATATGACGAGATGTGCCCGGAGCTGTGGGGTACATTCTCAGAGTCTCTTTTAACACCTGGGGGAAGATTACAAGGAATACGTGTAATGTGTATGTGTTAGTCTGCATTTAACCCAGTGAAGCAGTGGGCAGCCACTGACTACTGAGCTATCCCTGCCTGTAAACTGGTCTTGTGTCATAACACACGAGATGCAGCCTTTGATTGTTAGTTGACAAACTTTGATTTTTAATCTCATGGATTCACACTGAAAACATTACCACAATTTTCAAATTGCCACATGTACCTGTGACAGGTAGACCAACTTGCCCAGGTCATCGTAGCTTATTTCACATTTCATGCCAATAACATCGTCCACTTCTTTCTTCACTCTGAGAAATGAGAAAACTCCATAAGAAACCAAAGTTCACTTGTTCTAATGGAAACTGTTATGTGCTATATTTTGAGTTCTTACCTTTCCAGTATATCAGGATGTCTTCCAAGTTCCATGATGCAAAACGCCAGCTGATTGGCTGTCGTTTCTTGGCCTGAAATAGCACAAATGCTTTAAAATCGAATCACAATACCACCTTAAAATGAACCAACTCACCCGAGCGTTTGTATTCTTAATATCGAAACAAATCTTTTGATTGAAAAATCAAGTGAAAGCAGTTCCAACAAACTATATATGAAACACGCTGCTGTTTTTCCATTGCTTAACCGTTTTGAAACTAGAGGTCAGTCAGAATGTAGATCTGACAGTGTAAACAAGAACACTGGACATTCATGAGGAAAAGACCAAAGACACCATAAATACATGTCTATACAAAGACAACATTATAAACAATGTAGCTTTAAGGCACTGCAATATATGTGTCACTTTTCAGACCTAGAAACTTAGTCTTTATGGACCAACTGGGTTCTGGACTTCATGACCAACAGGCCGCAGTCTGTGAGGATCCACAATGTCTCCTCATCTTCCATGCTCCTCAGCACTGGCTCCCCTCAGGGCTGTGTGCTAAGACTCCTGTTCACGATGCTTACATATGACTGCTCACCAAACCACCCTGGCTGTCAAACTGTAAGGTTTGCGGATGCATCACAAACAACGAGGAGACCAGCAACAGGAAGGAGGTGGAGCACTTGGAGGATTGGTGCAGGAAAAAAAAAAAAAAAAAAAAAAAAAAAAAACACTGCTTAAATGGGAAGACCACCAAGGAACTTGTGGACTTCAGGAGAGGAAGACACAGGTTCTGCAGTTGAAGTAGTACTCAGCTACAAGTACCTGGGTATGCACCTGGAAAAACAACACTTCCTGTCTGATCAGGAAGGCACACCAGAGGCTCTGCTTCCTGAGGCGGTTGAGGTGTGAGAGACTTGAGCTCAGTCCACATCTCCTTTTACAGAAGTGCGGTGGAGAGTGTTCTGTGCTCCGGCATCAACGTGTGGCACAGAAACTGCACTGTGGCAGAGAGGAAAACTACAGAGGGAGGTGAAGGCTGCACAGAGTTGTCAGAGGCAGCCTACCAACCATCACAGAAATATACACCTGATGCAGGAAGAGGGGCACCTGTATCATGAAGGACCCCACTCACCCAGCACACTCTTTGTCCCACTCCCTCAGGCAGGAGGCTGAGGAGCATTACATGCAAAACCTCCAGACTGAGAACAGGCTTCATTCCAGAAGCTGTGAGACTTCTCGGTACATAATGGACGAGAAACTGCAACTGTAGCGCCTTAATCACTACGGATACTTTGCTGCTAAAATATTTATATCTATACTCCATACTGTTACTCAGGTTGCTGCACTTCTCTTACTTGTATAGTTTACTAGTATTTGATACCATTTTATTACTTGTTAATGGAAAACCGGGACCGTGGGTACATAAAATCGTTGCAGCTAATGTAAACATGCGATGAGAATGACAACGCTTCCTTGAATTTCCATCTTTTATATACAGTCTTTTGTAATGTACACAGCTCATTTAGTCAGTAATTTATGTTCGTGTGCATTATATGCATGTTGTGAATAACTGGAGCAAAACTTGCCAATAAATACAATTATATAAAAATTCACACTAAAGATTGTGACCATGACGTAACTATGCGAGCTGCAGGAGCCCGTCACTGGAGGAGGGACGGGTCTGTCACACAGCATTTTAAACATTAAAGCTGAAATAGAAACTCACCAGCAATGATGAATGTCACCAAATTGTCCAACATAAACTGGTCATCTTCCTCAGTCATGCTTTTCTCTGAAATAATAAGAACATTGACATGTTAATATTTGATTTCTTTGTCTGTCCTGTACTTACCCCGCATTTTAAAATTATCAGTCAGGTATTTATATTCTGCCTCCATTCATAAACATAAACAAAAACCTCCATGGCTAATACGATGGTAGGATGATAAATATTTAATTTATTGCATATTTTAGAGATTCTTTTGTTCCAGCAGCTGAAATACTACTACTAGTAAACTTACTAAGAATTAAGAATAACTGAGTAAGTGATTAAGCAAACAAACAAAAACACAAGAGCTACTGCAGCAGGCTGCCATGCAGCATGGCGCCGTCCCTCACGCTGACAATGCGATGTCTTTTCATTCATCTTCATTGTATTTCTTTACTCTTTGTGTAATATTGATAGCAGTTTAAAATCTGTTCTTTCCCACCACAAAGAATCTATAATATCGCTCTTATCCAGTCTAATCAAATGTCAGATTTAGGGGCTACAACCTTGGTTGGCAGTTTTGATGATTTGTGTCAGGATGTCCTTGGGAACCTCGTCACCGTTTTCAATGGCGATCTTCCTCTCGTGGATCCACTGAGCTCCAGTTGTACGGAGCAGGCGGCACGCTTCCCTCACCTCATTAATATATGATCTGTTCTTTGGATTGAACTGGAATTGCAGATTGAACAATTTAACATGTCACACTGTTAACAAGGCTTTTGTCAAACATACTTCATACTAAACAAAAAAGAATCTACATCTCAAATACCTCAAAAAATATGTCTCTAATATAGGTAACCATTCCTTTCAGACATGTCTCAATGGCTTTAGGGAAAGGTGAACTATTCTTCAAGAGGTCCAAGTCCACCCCGAAGGCAACCTGAAATTTATCAAGAAAAAATATATAAGTATACACACACTCACCCTGTAGAAACTGTAAAATTGACTGTAATATAAAACCTTAGCAATAACATCCAGGGTGACACAGTTGACAAGATGGAGCATATTAGCTTCTGTTTTATTGTCAGCAAGCTCTGCAAGTTTATCCATCAGTTTATCTGCCCTCTCATTGAAGGTTCCCATTAGACCTCTCAGATACCTGGAAGTAATGATAGCTTTAGACAGAGAAGCAGCACATCCAGGACATCCCAACAAACCATCACAGAAATTCATTAAAGGATAATGTTCAACAGAAAAAAGGGAAATGTTTCCAACCCTGAACAAGTGGTTAATCAAGGAGACCGTTGTGTGTTTTTGTGATAACTGAAACTCACAGGCTGCTGAACGCAGGGTCCATGATGCGGCGCTGTTTGTACCACTGCTCATGATCCCGTGCTGTTACCAGCCCATTGCCTAAGAGCCTTCAAAGAAGACAGTTGACAAAATACTTTTTCACAAATTTGAAAAAAAATAAGGATTTAAACAGTTTGGATTTGTCAGCTGATTTTTACTTTGTTAAACTGAGATTACAGGATAGTATTATATCCGTTTTAATCTTAGTAAAAGGAATTGAACTAACCACAGCATCAAAGCTCACGTCTACCACTAAATATTGGTAAATGAACGCAAGTCGCACACTGGTATCTGCTCATATCAGCCTTACCAAACTCAAAAAAGTGCGTGTGGTGGGGGGGTTAGCGTGTTATTTACCCTGGACAGGTCACCATCCTGTTAATCTAACCTGTGCTCAGACAGAACCCAAGCAAACACATGGAGAACATGCAACCCCCACGCAGAAAGGCCGGGACAGATGTTGGATTTAAACCCAGGTCTTTATTACTAACTCTGCTTTTGAATTAGTGCATCCTTATAAAAATTAAAAGCAAATGAAGCAGACTGATAAGTCAGTGTTACCTCTGACCAAACAGGTTGGAAAGTCTCTTGTAAGAAAATGCATCCTTGGAGTACTTTGAGGACATCAAGATTACCTGAAGCCAGAAGCAAAACGACAGAAGCATTTAACAGAAAGAGGACTTCGTGCCAATTTTATCGAGAGTTGTGCTTTTTGATACAAAACAAACTTCATTATTTCACACTCTGAAGTTAACTGCGGGATTTACCTTTGTTGCTTCTGGATATGACACAGACACTAGAACATAATGAAGAGCATTTATCCTGCACACAGGCCCATACTCCTCTGCCCTGTAAACGACATGCTGTCATTTAAATGATACACTTAAACATCATTGACACTGAAATGCTATTTTCAACTGCACAAAAACATAGTTTGTACTTAACTTACCACTCTAGGAATTGTTCATGTACATTTCCACCATTTTTTAATATCCTTGAAAACGTTGGTGAATGTCCGAGGAGAAAACTGGGGAGAAGAGCTTTAAATTAACAAGATCAGTCGCACATAATGTCAGCACAAGTGTTTTACCCAACAACTTTACCTACCTGTCCCTCGGTGGGCCGGGTACGTGGTCATATTTCATATGAATGTGTTTTACGTACAAGCAGTATGCAAGAAACGCAACGATAAGCAGAAAGAAGAGAAATGTAAGAGCCTGAAGTGCCAAAGTCAGAAGTGTGCTGAAAACTGCCATCCTGATGGTTGTCCTTTCTGTTAGGAAGTCCGCTGCAGATAACGCCGCAAAAGGTCCCACAAGGCGACACAAAGGGGCCTCAGGGGGTCACAAGCTGATGTACTCTTAGTAGGAAGGTTGTGTCAAGAAGGGCATCCAGCGTAAAATCTGTGCCAAAATCAAACATGCAGATCCACCCACTGCTGCGTAAACAATGAGCTGTTCATCAAGCACTCCAAGACTAGCAGTTAATGCAACACTTGATCATTGCACTGTGGCACAAGGTCAGGTAACTTTCAAGGATATAAATCACTCATTCAGAAAATAGAAACCACTTTTTTTTCCCTCAAAGTGAGGAAGTAGGATATTTAAACATGTACTCTAATTAATTCCTTGCTAAAGCACACTTCAAGCAGGACAGTGTACAGAGACACACCGAATGATCAAAGCTGTCAAATTACTTCTTCTTCCTCTTAGCTCCAACAATAGCTGTGCTCTGGTGCTCAAACAAATAGTACTGCACCTCTGATTGTGTCTCCATGTCACCTGCTATGGAATAAATGGAAGTGGGAACAGGTGCGCTGGAGAGGCAACAGAAAGACAACCCCCACAATGGGTGAAGGATACAGTCCATTTCTCTCTCCTCATCTTTCCTGACTGACTTTTCTCTAGTTTTAGGGTCCTCGTCACTACACTAGGGCATGCTCCTGCAACACAGCAGTAAATGCATTTGAAATGAGCCATTCTCACAATGTGTGCTTCCCACTGGGCCGACAACTGTAGATAATAGTGTTTTTCCATGGCCTGATGGAGCGTGTTCTTAACCTGTGTGACGTCATCTAGCTCATCCTGTTAAAAGGAATATATCAATTTAAGAAAAGCGCATACATGCCTGCCTAAAAAAGTAGAAAATTATAGCATTTACAGTTTTCATTTTATTTTTTGCACCCCTGGTCCTCTCCATTTCTCTCATTCCTTCTGCAAGTCTCTCCATTCCCTCAGCCTTTGCCCAGAAACCCACCATCAAAGTACTTGTTTATAGTTTAGGCCAAGTTAAAAAAAAAAGAAGAAGAAGAAAAGTAGCAGTTCTCCATCACGCTGGTTACTTCAGGGGTCTCAAGACTGACTCAGAGGGATTCAGGGTTCAAAACTCATTTTACTGTCATTCAGCACTACCTCAGGAAAGCGATGCAGAACAAAAATATGTGGCATGAGCTCAAATAAAAACACAAAAAACCTCATTGCAATGTTTAAAAAGAGGCAAGTGTGAGACATAAATAAATGTAAAATAACAAAAAACAGTGCTGCATATTTGAAAACACAAATAAAAATGATTCAATTATTGCACAAGAGAGCCGATGAGCTGATTGCACTGAAAATTCTTTCTTGACAGATTTGTAGAGTATAATAATCTACAAAATAGCAGCTGTTTGAGCTGTGCAACAGTCTGATGGTGGTTGCAAAGAAGCTTCCACAGAACTGCAATGACCTGCACCTCTACGTTACTGTCTGCCTGAAAGCAGGAGTGAGAACAAACCGTGGTCGGGGTGTGAGGTGTCCCTGATAAGGTTTTTTGCAGCGTTGTTGGGCCAGGCCCTAAATAGATGGCAGGGTGGCTCCACTTGTCCTCGTTCTCATGCTAGAGATATGCTGCTTGTCAGCACACTCTCAGCGGTGCCTCTTTAGGAGGTGGTGAGAACATCTGGACTCAGATGTGACCTTTTCAGCCTTTCTTGATCAGTGAGGTGGTGTGCAGGGACAGACCATACATCACATCAACTCCCAGGAAGTTCATGTGCTCCATGCTCTCTGCTGCGGTGTCGTTGATGTAGAGCAGTCTGAACGAGGGGTTTCTTCCTGTAGTCAGTCACCAGTTTCTTGGTTTCATTCACATTCAGGAGAAAGTTGTTGTTGCTGATCCACACTGTGAAAAGCTCCACTATCTCTCATCGCTGTCCTGGATCAGACCCACGGCTGTTGTATTCACAGTATACAAAAATCTGTGGAACAATCGTGTCATCATGTCAAGGCTATAGTCACTTAAGCAGGTGACTGAGGGTTTCTTTGGCGCTGGGATGATGTGATTTGTAGCAGGATGGCACAGCATCTTGGAAGCATGCAGACTTAAACAAAAAAAAATTCTGTGGGATCTCAAAATTTATTTTCATTTTCATAACATGCAGCACTTTTATGAAAATCTTGGATGCTATGCAGGCACAAAAGGTTCCTTTGCTCACTGGTTATTAAAAAAAGTCACATCAAACTATGTGATGATTTTGTGCAAGATTAAAATGCTAAGTGCAAACGTTATTATACCAGCACTCCCCATGATGTTACCATATATATTATCATAATGAAGACATAAGCATGATTACATTCATTTCATATGAATTTACAGTGTAGTTCATACATGACACAATTTTTTCTTTAAATTCTTTTTTTTTTTTAAATCACAAGTTTTAGACAGGAATAAAAATCAAATCAGTTTTACCCTTTAAACCAGAGGTGTCAAACATGAGGCCCGGGGGCCAAATTGGCCCACGGCCATTAATATTACGGCAATGAAATTCAGTAGTAAGTAAACAATTTAAGGACAGAAAAGTTTCTATTTTTCAACATCTACTACAGAAAGTTTAGGGTTTTTGTTATTGTAAAAACAAAAACAGCATCAAAAACAAAAAGTCCTCAGTAAAATAAAATTTTAAAAAGAGAAAATCCATTCTGTTCTTGACAAGGATCTTTTTACACATTTATTTCTACAATTTAGACTCAAAGAGTTGTGCTGATTTCAGTTACTAAAGAAGCATTTCTAAATCATGTAGCAAAACTGAGACATAGTGTTGAAGCTGTACTTTCTTTTTCCCTATATTAATATATCTCAGGGACCAAAAATAGACCACTTTTTATGTAAAGTCCTTTAAGATCATTTATTTTTGTAATCCCTGTGACTCAAAGTGCACAACACTCCACTCTTTGGTCTGAGTGTGCCAGCATCCAGGATGTCAAAGGTCTGTCCCGGGACAAGAGTGAAGTCAAACCTCTGGAGCAGTTTGGCCATCACCACTTTAGCCTCCATCTAAAAAACACAACAGCGCCCACAGAGATGAGTCAGTGTGTTTATAGGTGAGCGGGTCTTCATGTTGACTTACGCTGTCATCCTCACCTGAGCAAAGTTCTGTCCCAGACACGAGCGAGGACCGAGGGCAAAGGGGTAGTAGCAGTAATAAGGCCTTGATGAACAGACGAGAGACAGCCTCAGTTACTGCGAACCGTTTCACTCATTTAGTCTGAGATAATAAAGTGTGTGCAAATATTAAACATAATGTTTAATGTTTAAACATTATGTTTAAACATTAAACACACTGTTTCAGCATGGTGAAACAGTGTGTTTCTTACTTGGGAGCATCTGGGTGAAATCTCTCTGGATCAAATCTCAGTGGATCCTTGAAGAATCTCTCCAGTCTCCCGCTCACATAGGAGTTGAACTAAATATGAGAAGATTTAATTTTACATTTTAACCATAAATGTATTTGTAATTGCTTGAATAAGACCTCATTTTTTATCATCATCATCATCATCATCATCATCATTTATTTATTTATATAGCACTTTAAAAACACACCTGGTAGACCAAAGTGCTGTACACTACTAATATGCACATAATAATAAAACCAAACATAGCAATAAAGTTAAAAAACAATAAAAATGTCAGTTACCCACGGAGTTAAAAGCCAGGGAATAAAAATAGGTTTTTAATAAAGACTTAAAAACTGGCACTGATGCAGCCCGTCTAATATGGAGAGGAAGGTTATTCCAAAGCATCGGCGCGGCAACAGAGAACGCTCGGTCTCCTCTAAGTTTCAGCCGTGACTTTGGGACCGAAAGCAGCAACTGCTCAGCTGACCGAAGGGAACGAGTGGGGACGTGGGGCTTCAACAAGTCAGACAAATAAACAGGTGCCAGACCATTTAGAGATTTAAAAGCCAATAAAAGGACTTTAAAACGGATCCTGAATTCAATTGGAAGCCAGTGTAAAGAGGCCAAAATCGGAGTGATGTGATCAAATTTTCTTCTGCCAGTTAAAAATCGTGCCGCAGCATTTTGCACTAATTGCAAGCGTGACAAAGTGCCCTGCCCAACCCCTGTTAAAAGAGAATTACAATAATCTAAACGTGAGGTAATAAAGGCATGAATAACGCTTTCCAAGTCACGCTTGGAAAGAAAGGGCTTAACCTTTGATAAACGTCTGGGGTGATAAAATGCTGATTTTACCACCCTGTTTACGTGGTCATCAAAGGTGAGTGCAGAATCAATTTTAACTCCGAGATTTGTGATCGAACTCTTTAGTTGGGAAGTCAAAGCTGCAAGATCAACATCCAGAGTATGAGAAGAACGATTTGGGCCAAATAAAATTGCTTCTGTCTTCCGATCATTAAAATTTAAAAAGTTGTTTGCCATCCATGCTTTGACATCAGTAAGGCAGTCAAGCAGAGGTCCAGTTGGGAGACTATCAGAATGACTAAAAGGTAAGTAGAGCTGGCAGTCATCTGCGTATAGATGGAATGGCACTTTATGCTTTCGGAAAATCGCGCCAAGAGGCAAAAGGTACAATGAAAACAATAACGGCCCAAGAATAGATCCCTGTGGAACACCCCAAAGCAGAGGGGCCACAGAGGATGAAGCCGACCCCAACTTAACACAAAATGTCCTATTTAAAAGATAGGACTTTAACCACAAAAGTGCCGAACCAGTAATTCCCACACAGTGCTGTAAGTGGGAGATCAGCAAATCGTGATCCACAGTGTCAAATGCAGCTGTCATGTCCAACAAGACCAGCACTGCATATTTACCACGGTCTGTCGCTATCAGGATGTCATTCATAACTTTTACGAGGGCTGTCTCCGTGCTGTGGAATGGCTTAAAGCCGGACTGAAAGATTTCTGACAATTTAGAGTCATTCAAGTAGTCCATCAACTGAGTATAAACAATCCTTTCCAGAATCTTACTAAGAAAGGGAAGCTTAGAGATGGGTCTAAAATTTGATATGACTGAACTGTCTAAGCCTGGTTTCTTAAGTAAAGGATGTATGACTGCATGCTTAAATTCCCTAGGTACTTGACCAGACAAAAGACTAGTATTAATTTTATGTTTTTCTGACAACTTTGTGACAGTTTATACATACACTACCAGTCAAAGGTTTGGACACTTTTCTTATTCAATGTTTTTTTCTGTTTTTTTCATTTGTATTTACATTGCAGATTTTCACTGAACGCATTAAAACTTTGAATGAACTCATATGGAATTATGTAATAAACAAAAAAGTGCGAAAGAACTCAAAACATGTTTTATATTTTAGATTCTTCCAAATAGCCACCCTTTGCACTCTTGGCATTCTCACGATGAGCTTCTTGAAGTCATCGCCTGAAATGTTTTTCCAACAGTCTTGAAGGAGTTCCCAGAGATGCTGAGCACTTGTTGACTCTCTTGCCTTCACTCTGCGGTCCATCTCATCCCAAACCATCTCCATTGGTCAGGTGACTGTGGAGGCCAGGCCATCTGACGCAGCCCTCCATCCCTCTCCTTCTTGGTCAAACAGCCCTTACACAGCCTGGAGGTGTGTTTGGGGTCATTGTCCTGTTGAAAAATAAATGATGGTCCAACTAAACAAAAACTGGATGGGATGGCATGGCACTGCAGGATGCTGTGTTAGCCATGCTGGTTCAGTGTGCCTCCAATTTAGAATACTAAATTGAGACTCTTGGTCTTTCCTGGTGCGCTCCTCAAGTGAGCCAGTTTCATTGTAGCGCTTGATGGTTTCTGTGAATGCACTTGGGGACACATTCAAAGTTTTAGCAATTTTCCGGACTGACTGACAGACTTTCTTTACTTAGAATTCATATAATGGCGAGAACCAATCAGCTAACAGGTGACTACATCATGAAGCTTATTGAGAGAAGGCCAAGAGTTTACAGCGCTGTCAACAAAGTTAACAGTGGCTACTTTCAGGAATCTATAAAACATATTTAGAGTTAATTATCTTTTTTTCTTCGCTACATAACTCCATATATCTTGCTTCATATATTTGTTGTCTTTAGTATGTAGTTATCATTTAGACTTACAAACATATTAAAAAGAAAATGACTCACAACAACGCTAAATCCCCCGGGTATGTGGATACTGTCAATCACCATGTCTTCAGCAACATCACGAGACGTGCCTGGAGCTGGGGGGTAAATTCTTAGAGTCTCTTTTAACACCTGAAGGAAGGTTACAATGAGAAGTGCACACTTTGGGTGAGTTATTAAAATAAATAAATGAATAACTAAATTTACCACATGTACCTGTGACCAGTGTTGCCACAGTTACTTTGAAAAAGTAATATATTACGGACTACTGATTACTCCTTCCAAAAGTAACTTAGTTACTTTACTGATTACTTTATTTTTAAAGTAACTAAGTTAGATTACTAGTTACTTTATTAGTTACTTTCAGAAGCTGCCAATAACACTCCCCACTGCCTCAACATAAAAACATCAACCGATTTTGCCAATACTCACTTTATTGGAAGTGTATTTTAACAGTAATGTCAACAATATATCTCCACATCACGTGTGCAAATTATGTTGATGGTGTGCGAAGCACACCTGCGGTGCGGGGGAAGAGACAGCTGACCATCACTTTCATTCTCAGCCGAGAGGATTTCTGACAGATCAGAAAAAGTGACATCATCGTCTTTGGGGCTGGACTCTTCCTCCTCCGTCTCATCATCGGACTCCGTGACAGGATGATAAACTTGAAACGCCTTAACAAAGTTGGATCCATTATCAGTAACTGTTGCAACTACTTTGTTGAGTAATCCATAAGAGGAGTGGATGTTTTCGATTTCTGTACCAATGACATCATACGTGTGTCTACCACGAATTCGCCTACATGCTAATGCAACCTTGTGACGCTCTAATGTGGTTCTACTGATCCAGTGGAGCGTTACTCCCATATAGCTTCTGTTGTTAGCAGTCCAAATATCCGCGGTAGTTGAAACAAAGTCAATCTCATTCAGTGTGGCCTTCAAATTTCTCTCCATTTCTGTAAACTCCTTCTCCAAGTAAGAAGTAAAAGTCGTTCGGTGAGGCAGCTCGGCATTAACAGAAGTAGGGATCTTTTTTATTATGGCACGAAACGAGGGCGAGTCAACAGTGTTTATAGGTAGCATTTCTTCTACAATATACTGCGCGACCAACTTCTTCAATTCTTCATCACTTACTGGTTTTGCACCACAGTCCAACTTTTGTTGTTTGGGGGGTGTAGGACCTTCTGCGGAAGTCACGGCTCTCTGCTTCGGACCACTTGGTGGGACTCTCTCTGTGAGTTTGACTGTGCTGTGCTGCGACTCCAAATGTTTCTTTAAGTTTGACGTAGTGTTTTTGAAGGTAGATAACACTTTTTCGCCAACACAGAGTGTACAACGAACCTTAATATTTAAATCTTTAGTTGACAGAAACTCAAAATAGTGACCATATTTCCAGCTAAAGAACGAACATCTCTCTCCCTCCATTGTTGTTTACACTTTTTTACGTCGCTGGCTGCTTGTGAGCGGGAAACGTGACCTGTCGCTTATGTGACGTTTCACGACACGTATGCGTTTGTCATCCGCTGAGACGAAAAGAAGAAACCAAATCTTTTTGCTTAAAAAAATAGTAACGCACAGTGGTTTGGACAAGTAACTTTAATCTGACTACTGTTATGGAAATAGTAACGCGTTAGATTAGTCGTTACTGAAAAAGGGGTCATATTCGGAGTAACGCGTTACTAAGCAACGCGTTACCGGCATCACTGCCTGTGACAGGTAGACCAGCTCTCCTAAGTCGTCATAGCTTATGTCACGTTTCATCCCAATGACATCATCGACCTCTTTCTTCGCTCTAAGAAATAAAAATATAATTTAGAAAACCAAAAATTCACTCTATATATTACACAGTTATAACTGCAGAAATATTACCTTAGTCATCTTTAGAGGTTAACACAGGTCATAGGAGTAAATATGTAGAAACAGATGTAAAACTACATTTTTTATAGAGAAAAATGCACATCTACATAAATGTCTGTGGGCTTGAGATTTATATAATCTCAGGATTGGGAATATTTTTGATGTTTGATATTTGGATGGATCAAATTAGAAGAAGTTGTTTTCACACAACGGGTTGACAGTCAGATCTGAGGCACACACTGATTGTAAGAACTGGATCTATCAGACTGACTGTACAACAAGTGTGTCATGGCAAGAAGATTTCTGAAGATCTCAAAGACTTTTGTTTAAGTCTTCTTTACTTGTAGGACCTTATAGGTTCAGTCAGATCATGTTTCAGGTTATATTCATGCAAAAATATAGAAAATTGTAAACAGAAAGTGTAAATTGTTGAGTTCTGTTTGACTTCTTACTTCTCTAGTATTTCAGGATGTCTTCCAAGCGCCATGATGCAAAAACCCAGTTGATTGGCTGTTGTTTCTTGGCCTAAAATGTTGCCAGTTTGTCAATAATGCGTCATGTAACAAAAATAAATCATACGTTTCTTTTTCTTGATTGCTATTTTATTCATTTGCAAATGTTATCGTCCTTGTCACAAACAAAGTTTGAAAAGAGTATGTGGCGGAGCGTGGTCTGTGGCGCGGCTATGGGGAAGGCGGACACACCTGAGTGCCATCAGCTCATAACACCTCAACTGCATTTAAGTCTGGACTGGTGTCTTGGGTGAGTTGTTGTTGGTGTGTTTGGCTGACAGCTTAAAAGCTGCATCCGAGTTGTAAATGACAACCGAAATAAAGAAGAAATGCTGAAAAGTGTTGAAACGTGGTCAGGTCTGTCATGCATCTTTTACAGAGTAATAAATATATATACACATTTTTTTCTTTTGGGGGGGGGGGAATTTGAGACAAACAGTCAGTAACCAGTGTTGGTCAAGTTACTTGAAAAAAGTAATCAGTAACTAATTACTGATTACTTCCCCCAAAAGTAATCCCGTTACTTTACTGATTACTTATTTTCAAAGGTAATTAATTACTTAGTTACTTTTTAAAAACACGATTTACAACCTGAAGAGGTGATAAAGCGATAGATCTTTCAGCCCAATTCTACTTTTTCTACATAATCCATCATACAAAATGTAATCAAATGGAAAAGCATCTTTTTAAAACTTGTTTTATTAGTTTTAATCTTTTAACTTTATGCATCAAGCAAAAATTTAATTATATGCAACATTCTCTGACTGGAAGAAATTAGTTTAACATTTAAACCTATTTTCTGCACATTCCAGCACATAAAATAAATTTGTGTGTGTGTTTACACTCAGTCTTTCAAATAGATGCAAGTAAAACACAGCAGAAAATAAATAAAGTCAAAGACTCAGCGGTCCTGTTGCTCTATTTCCACCTGTAAAGCAGGAGTGGGGCAGGCGGAGGTTTGTCCTGGTGCAGGTGTGCCGCAGCGGTCAGTGGAAGAATCCGTGAGTTTCTCTGTGAGTTTCCCATTACGTCGTTGCGCACTCGGTGCTTGTTTGGAAGTTTAGGGGGTTTTTTCGCTGTAAAAAGAGGTTTTCTTCCCACGCACAATGGACACTAATGTTTTTGTCACTTTTTATGGAATCAAACTCAAAGTAAGGTCAGTACTTCCACGCTTCAAACGCTGCACGCTCATACTCTCTCCCGCACTTGATATATGATCCATTGTTGATGCACACAGCTGTTGCCACGAACGTCGCACTCGCTTACGTCAGTGTCATGAGACATTCTCGCAAAAAAAAATAAATCACGGTTTTAGTAACGCAGTAACGCAGCGTTCCTACGGGAAAGTAACGGTAATCTAATTACCGTTTTTGCAATAGTAATCCCTTACTTTACTCGTTACTTGAAAAAAGTAATCGGATTACAGTAACGCATTACAAGCAATGCGTTACTGCCCATCTCTGTCAGTAACACAGGAACTAGAGTTGTGTGACACAGTGTGTGTGTGCAGCTATTATGCAGCCCCTCTGGATAAGAAAGGACAGTTTTGTCCATGCTAAGTGAACACGTGTTTGAACGGTGATATCAGGATGCTCTACAATTAACATTAAACTGCAGCACACAGCAGCAGGATACAAATTCACAGACAACAGTGGCCACATTGTGTAAAACTGAAAATAAAACACACTCTTCAGTGCAGTGAGCTTCGTCTGACGCTACAAAGGAGCTTCCAGCTGCATTTCACACATCAAAGCTGAAACAACAGAGACTCACCTGCAATGAAAAATGTCACAAAATTGTCCAGCATAAATTCTTCATCTTCTTCAGTCATGTTTTCCTCTGAAATGAGGAGAGAATGGACAGATACATCGATATTTAACTTCTCCTGGTTTCCAACATTACTTACAAACCACATGCACCGAACTGAGAAGGCATCAAAAACTGTGGGTCACATTTGTTCTATTCACTTTGTCTCGTCACAAAGAGAATAAAATATTGCTCTAGTCTAGTCTAATGTGAAATTTGGGAACTCCAACCTTGGCTTGCAGTTTTGATGATTTGTGTCAGGATGTCTTTGGGGACCTCGTCACCGTTTTGCATGGCGGTCTTTCTCTCACTGATCCACTTGGCTCCAGTTGTACGGAGCAGGCAGCACGCTTCCCTCACCTCATTAACGTATCGTCTGTTCTTTGGATTGTACTGGAATGGCAGACTGAAGGGTTTAGCCTGGCATCCTGATAACAATGTTGTTGGCAGACATACTTCATAACAACAAACGCTGAAGTAATACCTCAAAAAATATGTCTCTAACATAGGTAACCATTCCTTTCAGACATGTCTCAATGGCTTTAGGGAAAGGTGAACTATTCTTCAAGAGGTCCAAGTCCACCCCGAAGGCAACCTGAAATATCAAGACACGGATGGACCTGCACTCACACTTACAACACGCTTAGAAACTTTTTAACAGTAAATTAAAACAAACGTAAAAGCTTGTGCCTTCATCAGAATTATGAAAAAAACAACAAAAAAACCCCACGTTGCATCTGTAAAACTGACTATGATACCTTACTAATAACATTCAGGGTGACACAGTTGAAAAGATGGAGCATATTAGCTTCTGTTTTATTGTCAGCAAGCTCTGCAAGTTTATCCATCAGTTTCTCTGCCCTCTCATTGAAGGTTCCCATTAGACCTCTCAGATACCTGGAAGTATGATAGCTTTAGACGGAGAAGCAGCACATCCAGGACATCCCAACAAACCATCACAGAAATTCATTAAAGGATAATGTTGCACAGAAAAAAAAAAAGGGAGATGTTTCCAACCCTGGACAAGTGGTTAATCATACAGACTGTTGTGTCTTTATGTGGCAACTATGAAACTCACAGGCTGCTGAACGCAGGGTCCATGATGCGTCGCTGTTTGTACCACTGCTCATGATCCCGTGCTGTTACCAGGCCATTTCCAAAGAACCTGAAAAGATATTGAGAAAATTAATAAAAATAGCAAAATATGATTGCAACACAAATGATTTTAACTCTGTAAAAGTCAGGAGCTCAACAGATTACATTGTCACACAGCAGGTTTTATTATTATCATAGTTAAATTGCTGCTAGCATGGCTACACAGCATGTTAAGTTACTGCTGAGTTGCATTTAGTTTGAACAGTAATGTATGGATACATAAATACAAACTACTTGTGGTCAGATGTTTACATATATTAATCATTGGCATGAATGTCAATTCATGTTTTAATGATTTCTTTGAATGTTTCTTTCTCTGGGGTGGAAAGACTGTGCAGTATATAACTGGCTTCACAAGTGTAAATTAATTTCACAGTGGGTCAAAATTATACAAACATCTTCAAATATCTACATACACTACTGTCATGATCCGGAGTTTGTGACTCCGTGTTTTGTTTTAGTAGTTATTATTATTCTGGGTTTTATTTTCATGTTCCTATGTGTTCCCCAGTCTGTGTGAAGTTTGTGTGTTGTGTCATTGCGTGTATGTGTTTCCTGTTTTATTTTGAAGGTCTGCGTCTTATGTGAGTGTTTTCAGTTTGCCTCCCTAGTCTCGTCACGTTAATCACTCCCAGCTGTGTCCCCCACCTGTGTGTAATCTCCCTGTGTTCTTTGAGTGTTTTTAAGTCGTGTCTTCTGTCTTAGTCGTTGCTGGTTCGTCTGTGTTGTTTCCCCTCGGTCTCCCTATGTATTTCCCCGGACCTCCCTGCATCTTCGTTCAGGTTTGTTTTCTTAGCTCTGCCCAGTTTAGGTTTTCCAGTTTTATGTTCACCCACCATTGCTGTTTTTACCCACTCCTGTAAATAAATACTCACCTGCACCAGAGCTGCCGCCTTTTGGGTCCTTTCTACAAACTCCACACGTCTGCCACACCGGACGTGACAACTACACTCCAGCTGAAAACACTACGTCCAGATGAACAGAATTAACTTTCTTGTACACTGCAGAAACTTCACCACCAATTAAAGCATTTATGAATGTATGTATATATATCCTAACCCTAAATAAATTCTAACTTGTGCACTCAATTCTTATTGAGTCAGCAGCGTAGTATGCTGTACAATCATTCCACCCTGGAAAAAGAAAAGCTCAAAGAAATAATTAAAGCCCAAAATTACCATGACCATGAGAAACGTAAGTGCCCGAGCAGCCAGGCTCAGAAGCAGGCTGGAAAGTGCCATCCTGGAAAATGTCCCGGAGACGTCCGTGTTAAAGGTGTGTAACAAGTGTCCCTTGACAGTTCGCTGACTTCTGCCGTGTGATTGGCCCAGGAGCTTTAAAAGGTAGTGGGTGTGTGAGGGGAGGTCAGTGGTCTTCTGTGGGAAGTTCCAGACCTTTGGAGATTAATTATTAGATCTGCAGTCTGCAGATCTAATAATTTATTATGGTAGGTGCCGGTTTTTAATGCGTGCTGCTGGACTTATTAGTGTGAACACGAGTTTTAATGGAGGAATCAATCAAGCTCTAGATCGACTGCGCGCGGGGAAATCGATCAATATTGTAGGTATATTGAGTGTTTGTTTTATATCTGTGATTTTGAATCGTTTAATAAAACTGATCTTTTATTGGATAACATTTTAATCGATAGTCTTGATCGTGGTTGTTGTGCTGCCTCTGCTTTAAAAGTCAGGTTTCTGTGCAGGAGCTTAGCGCCCCCATGTGTACACTGTTGGTAATTGCATTAAAAGAGCAAGTTGGGTACATAAGAAATCACTACACCGCAAACACAAATAACATCACACTGACAAACATTAAAGTTTCAGTTTTATTTTCATTTACATAAAACCTGTGCTTAAATTAGTTACAGACACTAAAGCTTCTGTGGTTCAATGGCTATGAAAAAGCAACTACATAATATAAACTAAAAAATATATATCAGCAGTGTATAAAAGTAACAAATGGCAATACCTTAGAGACCAGCGCCCCTCAGAAATGTTTCTATATACTGACTATTGTAATGGGTGGCTCTGAAGTGTAGTGGTTAACACATTTGCCTATCAAGCAAAAGATCTGGTCATTCGCACAGACACAAGACTCCTTTTGTTGTTGCATCAGAAAGGATTTCTTCCTCTTCTTTTTCCTGCTTCCTTTAGTAGTTTCCAGATCATCTGCCTCCACCTCATTCCATCCCTAGGATCCTCTTCTGTCACACCACCTCCACCAGTCATAGTCCCTACATTTTAAATTCCTACTCTCACCTCCACTCCTACCTTCTCTCTCTCTCTGCCTCCAAACATACCTTCCCCTTTTACTCTTCCTTTGTCTTCAGCCAACAGCAGCACAGTTTCTACAGACTCCCTGTTGGCCAACAAGTAGTTTTATATTCATTATTGTAATAAATAAAAAACACGACATAACTTCATATGAATATGCTATGTATTTAAATCACACCATTATTGTTTTCATTACAAGGTTTTCTTCTTCTTTTTTAAGTGACAGTTTTAGATATGAATAAAAGCCCAGTTTTACTCTATAGACTACTATGACCTCTTCTAATGTATTGGTGCTTTATGGCCATTTATTCTTTTTATTCCCTGTGAGCGAAAGAGCAAATTACTCCACTCTTAGGTCTGAGCATTCCAGCATCCAGGATGTCAAAGGTCTGTCCCGGCACAAGAGTGAAGTCAAACCTCTGGAGCAGTTTGGCCATCACCACTTTAGCCTCCATCTAAAAAGCACAACAGCGCCCACAGAGATGAGTCAGTGTGTTTATAGGTGAGCGGGTCTTCATGTTGACTTACGCTGTCATCCTCACCTGAGCAAAGTTCTTTCCCAGACACGAGCGAGGACCGAGGGCAAAGGGGTAGTAGCAGTAATAAGGCCTTGTTGAACAGACGAGAGACAGCCTCAGTTACTGTGAACCGTTTCACTCATTTAGTCTGAGATAATAAAGTGTGTGCAAACATTAAACGTAATAAAGTCAGCATGGTGAAACAGTGTTTTTCTTACTTGGGAGCATCTGGGTGAAATCTGTCTGGATCAAATCTTAGTGGATCCTTGAAGAATTTGTCCAGTCTCCCGCTCACATAGGAGCTGAACTAAATATGAGAATAGGTTATTTATTCGTCTTGATTCCAGGTAACTGTCTTGTAGGGCAAGACACTTTACCCTACCGCCTACTGGTGTTGGCCAGAGGGGCCGATGGCGCGATATGGCAGCCTCGCTTCTGTCAGTCTGCCCCAGGGCAGCTGTGGCTACAACTGTAGCTGCCTCCACCAGTGTGTGAATGCGAGAGTGAATGAATAGTGGCATTGTAAAGCGCTTTGGGTGCCTTGAAAAGCGCTATATAAATCCAATCCATTATTATAAAACAGAAGTTTATTTTCTGCTTTGAAGCTAGAAACACATAAAAAAAAAATATCTATGACTCACTACAGCAACAAATCCTCCAGGTATGTGGACACCATCAATGACCATGTCTTCAGCAATATCACGAGATGTGGCCGGAGTCACGGGATAAATTCTCAGAGTCTCTTTTAGCACCTGGGGGAAGATTACAACGTTTATGGTGCATCTTGTTTTATAAAAACAAGACTGAGAGCCTAAGTTTACTGTTGATACAGTCTTTCATTGTTAGTTGACTAATTTTGAATCCATGGGTGAACATGAGATTACAAATCACACTAAAAACATTACCACAATTTTCAAATTGCCACGTGTACCTGTGACAGGTAGACCAACTTGCCCAGGTCATCGTAGCTTATTTCACGTTTCATCCCAATAACATCGTCCACTTCTTTCTTCGCTCTGAGAAATGAGAAAACTCCATAAGAAACCAAAGTTCACTTGTTCTAATGGAAACTGTTATGTGCTATATTTTGACTTTTTACTTTTCCAGTATATCAGGATGTCTTCCGAGTTCCATGATGCAAAACGCCAGCTGATTGGCTGTTGTTTCTTGGCCTGAAATAGCACAAATGTATCAAAATTGAATATTACCACCATGAAGCTCAATAAAATGTTACAACATACACTATATACAAAAGAAGCTGCTGTTTTTCAAGTTTCAAGTTTAGCATTTCCTCCATTGCTTAGCATTTTTGAAACCAGGGGTCACAATCAAAAGACAGCTCAGACGGTGAAGCCAAGAGCACTGCACACTCATGATAGCAGCAAGCCATTATTTAGATTCCTGTTGATGCAGAAATCTACAAATACCATGTACTTCAGCATAAAGACTCGAATCAACAAGGCACAAGAAACCTGTAACTCCTTGATGCTGCTCTGGACTACAAAAATCAATAACATCCACCAGCAACTCAGTTCAATTGTTGTGTCTACCCCCTCTCCAGAACCTTTTCTCTATTTTGAGCCGTTTTCCACTTTCCATCTTCCTGATTTATCTGATATTTCTGAGTTTATATGTAACTCAAAGCCTGCCACATGTCATCTTGACCCTATGCCTACAGGGCTTGTGAAATCCTGCCTCTCTTCCTTACTCCCACTCATCTCTGCTATCATTCACTCTTCACTCACCACCGGTGTCGTCCCCTCCTTAGTCAAGATTGCTTCAGTCACTTTGTCAAAGGAGCTTGCAAAGAAGGGCGTCTGGACTTCTTTAAGTTACTTGAAGACGTTTCACCTCTCATCCGAGAAGCTTCTTCAGTTCTAAGGTCAAATGGTGGAGAGTCCCAGATATAAACCTAGTGGGAGTGACCCCCCACAGAGGGACAAAAGGACCCCTGATGATCCTCTAATCGCCTGAGACAAAGAGGATCATCAGGGGGTCCTTTTGTCCCTCTGTGGGGGGTCACTCCCACTAGGTTTATATCTGGGACTCTCCACCATTTGACCTTAGAACTGAAGAAGCTTCTCGGACGAGAGGTGAAACGTCTTCAAGTAACTTAAAGAAGTCCAGACGCCCTTCTTTGCAAGCTCCTTTGACTACGATGACCTGGATGACTGAGAACCTTCACAGACTTCAGTCACTCCCATGCTGAAAAAACCTTCTTTAGATCCTAACAACTTTAACAACCGCCGTACAATTTCTAATTTACCCTTCATCTATAAAATACTTGAAAAAGTAGTTGCAGTTCAACTTCATTCACACCTGGATAATAATAACATCTACGAGAGATTTCAGTCTGGTGTTCGTTCATGTCACAGTACAGAAACTGCTTTATTTAAAGTCACTAATGATCTTCGAGTCGGAGCTGACTCTGGTCTTCTCACCATTCTCGTCCTTTTGGATCTGAGCTCAGCCTTCGACACGATCTCTCATTCTGTCCTTCTAAGCAGACTTTCCTCTCTCGGCATCTCTGACCCACTCCAGTCAGTTCAGTCTGTAGTCCAGTCTCTGGTCCAGTCACTCATTCATCATCCTGTTCAGCTCCCTGACCTGGTTACAACCATAGCTCCTTGACCACTCCCAGTTTATTCAACTGAAAGCATTCCACTCTCGTCTATTCCCGGTCACTTCTGGTGTACCCCAAGGTTCAGTGTTTGGATTTAAACCAGTCTTTGATGAAGGGGGCTTCATATATGTGGACGAATATGCTGTGGCAGTTAAGCCTTGCAGTGTGCCAGAAGGAAGCACAACATCCAACTTATTTTGTAACATTTCACAGATCCATCCAACTACCCATCTACTTTGTTAACCGCTTATGCTCTTCAGTATCACAGTCTGCTGGAGACACACGAAATAACAGAGACTCACCTGCAATGAAGAATGTCACGAAATTGTCCAGCATAAATTCCTCATCTTCTTCAGTCATGATTTCCTCTGAAACAATAAGAAAATTGACATATAAATTAATATTTGGCTTCCTTCTCTTTTTTTCATTTATTACACGTCAGATGATACAATGTCTTCTGTGTTAATGTCTCTATCAGTCATCTGTTTATATTCGGCAAAGCTTCCAAAGTGTCCATTTTCAAGCGAATCACAGAGCCAGCCTTCCTGATCAGTTTATTTAGTTTGCTGGTGTCATCGGCATGATGTCGCTTCTTCAGCATCAGCACGCAGACCACAACAAAGAACACTCCACTCGCCACAACTAAAAACTCAGTGTATTTGTTTACTCTTGTGTGTACTATTCACAGCAATTTAAAATCAATGCTCAAGGCTTACTGAGTCTATTCAAATGTGAAATTTAGGGATTACAACCTTGGTTGGCAGTTTTGATGATTTGTGTCAGGATGTCCTTGGGGACCTCGTCACCGTTTTCAATGGCGGCCTTTCTCTCAGCGATCCACTGAGATCCAGTTTTGCGCAGCAGGCGGCACGCTTCCCTCACCTCATTAATGTATCCTCTGTTCTTTGGATTAAACTGGAATGGCAGATTGAAGAAGTTAACATTCCATGCAACAAGACTTGCAGTACATACTTTCTTCTTCTTTGGCTCTTGGAGGAGGCGGACGCCTCCCCCTCTCCCTCCCTTATCTTCTCTGCTGCTGCTTCTAGGTGTTTGTCTAGTCTCGTCTAACTCTAACCCTCAAAGAGTTTCTCGGTCTTGTTCTCTAAAACCTAAAGAATTATGGATTTGATCAACTGGTCCCGTAATGGAATTGACAACCTGCTAGGCTTGGGAGAGCCCGATTGTCCTGCGGAGACGTTTGCTGCCGGATACTCCATGGTCGGTTGCGTCGTGTGTCTGGCAACACTCGACGGAGGACATTGAACGACATCTACCAATTTGGAACCACGATAACGGAGTTCGGGCTGATTGGAGCTGGCTTGGAGCTGGCTTATCGAAGAACAAGAAGCGGCTACAGCTGTTCAAAATCCCATAAGGCTGGCCAACATGATAGACGATTGGCAGGGCTGGGAGTACTCAGACTGTGTTTTGAACGCAATATGGATAACATCTTGGAGAAGAACAATGGGAATTGAGATAATTGGTGACCAGTGATGGACATTAAACCAACTGTAAAAATTGGATGCCGTTGTTTGCACTAAACCCAAACATTCACCAGCTTCACTCATGTGGCTATCCCACCGGCGCCAGCTGAAGGCCTGCCAAGGTCGAAGCTGACTGGAACAACAAATTCTTCCCATGATAACAGGATTGTTGTCGAACTCTTTGTACCTCATTCAAGGCCACCTGGGTCAACTGGAGACTGTTGACTGATGCTTAACCGGGCGTGGTGACATTTTCTCTCAGCTGAACATGGGATACACACACACACACGCACAAAACATGTACGCTGATACTCACTATCACCCTCCCTCCCCCGAATCCAACGCCTCCTCCCATGCGTACCTCCCATCCGATGTGGATACCGGATCAGCTGGAGGTGCAATCGAAGATTGCAGTGGACCCAGATCAGCTGTACACACTGGAATACTCTCCCATGTTGCTTGTCTGTGTTTTATTGTGTTATGGTGTGTTGATATCTGTGCATTCCTGGATTATCCTTTTGTGTTACACATTTCGATGTTTTTTTTTTCCTTGCTACCTAGCCTGACCTGTCTCCCCAATGTGATGTTTGTGTATTCTATGTACGGTCGGCAAGGTTTGTCATCTCAGTTGTGGGCAACTGCAACTGACAAATAAAGGCTATCTCATCTCTCATCTCGCTCATCAAAAAACACTAAAGTAATACCTCGAAAAAGTTGTCTCTAATGTAGTGAGCCATCCCTTTCAAACATGTCTCAATGGCTTTAGGGAACTGTGAAGTGTTCTTCAGCAGGTCCAAGTCCACCCCGAAAGCAACCTGAGATTTATCAAGGAAAAACACAAACATGAGGAAATATTATTTGGATAAAGACTGCTGTAAAAGCTGTAAAACTGACTGTAATATAAAACCTTAGTAATAACATCCAGGGTAACATAGTTGACAAGCTGGAGCATATTAGCTTCTGTTTTACTGTCAGCAACATCTGCAAGTTTATCCATCAGTTTCTCTGCCCTCTCATTGAAGGTTCCCATCAGACCTCTCAGATACCTGGAAGTAATGATAGCTTTAACCGGAGGAGCCAGAACCTGCCAACAAACTACCACAGAAATTCATTTGGAAAAAAATCAGTGGTTGAACAAACAAACTCTTTTGTCTTTTTGTGATAACTGTGAAACTCACAGGCTGCTGAATGCAGGGTCCATGATCCGGCGCTGTTTGTACCACTGCTCATGATCCCGTGCTGTTGCCAGGCCGTTGCCTAAGAGCCTACAAAGAAGACAGTCGACAAAATACGTTATTTTATTCCTCTGAGTTTTAGTTACTGTTAGTTTTGCTTACTGTTGGCATTCAGGTTGCATCTAATCTAAATGTTCCTATCTGGTCCTCCTATAGTTTTAAGCTGTGCGTGCCATCTGCTGTCTTCTCTTATTATCCTGTGAGTATATATTATCTCTGTCTCCCTTTGTTCATTGCCACATTGCCCCTCTTCCCTCATGGTTGCGTATTACCTTATTCTGTGTTTCCCAGAAAATTCCTAGTGTTTGGATTCCTCGTTCCTGCCCAGTTATTGTTTGAGATTTTATGATTATTTTTGCTAGATTTGAGTTTATGTTCTGTCTCCTGAATCCACATCCTGCCTGCCATACAGCGAATACATGACAGAACGACGCGATCCTGATGGACTCACCGAGCTTTCTCAGACTGCCTCCACAGTGAGGGAAAAAGGCTACTTAAGTATGTGATAAAGTATTAGTACGTCATTGATTCCCATCTCTGCAGTACAGTCAGTGTTGGGGAGTAAAGGAATACATGTACCGCTGTTACGTATTTAAAACATAAAATATGAGTAACTGTATTCGGTTACAGTTACTGTTTATAAGGGTGGTATTTAGAATACAGTTACTTTGTTGAAATAAAGGGATTCCACGGCGGTCTTTTCCTGTTTCATATGTTCGGCTCTGCCCTCTCTATTTTTGGTAATTCCACACCGGTGGAAACAAACAAAACACGCATTAAGAGGCTCAAATGCCCATGTCTCAATCTCGCGTCTCATAATGACGTGAAGAAATATTCAAAAAATGATTTAATATGAAGGCAATAGCAGAGTGTTACATGCATAGCCCTAAAGCATGTAGCCTGATGGGCAGTGTAGTCCGTGCTGCAGGGAGAATGGACTGTCATACCCGTTATGTGTCTGTAAGCGAGGGAGGGAGAAAAAGGTGAGTGGAAAAGTACGAGCTGTCACCGAGCAGAAACGGGAGCTGCAAGCATGTAAATATAATAATAACCACTGCAGCCAAACAGAGAGCCTGACGAGCCCAGTTGTAAGTAAGCTGTTAAGACTCGACTGTACGCTGTGTTCCCGTTTTCCTCTGAAACAATAAGCAGCCTTTCAACGCCTCTCTCTGTCTCTGCTACCAAAGTTGACCCAGACAACAAAGTAAAGCTAGTTTTTGGCTACGAGCCCGACACGAACCCGACGTATTAGCCAGAGGTCCTTTACTACGGTTCAGAGCCACAGACCTGTTTTATATACGCGCGGAATAGTTTTCTATATGAGATCGCTGCAAAAAGTGCAGCCTTACCTAATGTCCACCTACTGTTACTCATTTATATTAAGATTTAAACATCTAGTTGCTAATGGTATGGTGAGTAGCCTTCAGTAATAGTAATAAATCACACAGCAATAGGACATTCATTAGTTGTTAAAAAGCATGATAATATATTAAGTAATCCAAAGTATATTACTTATATATTAAGCAATTACAAAATACATTTTGGGGCATGTATTCTGTAATCTGTAGTGGAATACATTTCAAAAGTAACCTTCCCAACACTGAGTACAGTGGTGGTCTGTATTATACCTGTGAGTCTTAATCTTAGTCCTGGGGCCCGTTCTTCGTACCTCGCTAAGTAGGTTAGCCGGATTAGATTGTTGACGATTTCGCGTGATCCTGGATCAGTCGGTTCCCCGAAGCTCATCCGGGACTTGCTGTCATAGCAACAGAGCCGTAAGCGTAAACCTGCTCGGGAGCAGGCTTACTTTATGTAAACAGGATTAGATCGCGGCCACGCAGGTATGTCCGCTTCATTTATACGAAAGCAACAGCGATATTTTTCCACTGTTTCACCATAAATAAATATTATCAATGTAACTAAAGATAATGCAGCACTTGATCCTTTTATTGATGTCACACAGATACATACAGGTCATTTCCTAAAAAAGGGAAATGAACTATTAACATTCTATTACATGTATGTGATTATTACAGATGTAATTCAGATTTCAGAGTAGTAATTGGAAATCACTTCGTGTAATCAAGATGAGAGACCACGGCTATAAAAGCGAAGGTGGATTTGGGAAGCCTGTCGCAGCCATGTCCTGTCCGTATACGCGACCAACCCATTGCGGAAGGTGCAAGATTGATAAGGAGAGTCCTCAGAATCCAGCGTATATTGCGGGACAGACAGGATCCTTTAGCTCAGCGCGACAGTGTGCTCATAGAGAGATATCGATATTCCCGTGAGGGTATTATTTACTTAACCAACTTGTTGACGAGGGGGTGCAGGACCACCACCTGTCTTTTTTTCCTCTGCCCTTTTCTTGGTTGCTGTTATGAACAAACTAACAGAGTATTACAGGCCAGTATTACCTTGCCAAGAGACGCAAAGCAATCTAAGAGACAAATATTACCATTCTGTAGAATACTCCTGTATTCCACTTTTACTTGTTCCCATGTTCTTGTGGGTCCTGTTGTGGCTCTAATGTGAAAGGGGATATAATATAACATATTATAATATAATATAATGCCATATGATATTGGACAATATAGTGTCATATGATAGATCTACCCTACCGCCTACTGGTGTTGGCCAGAGGGGCCGATGGCACGATATGGCAGCCTGGCTACAACCGTAGCTGCCTCCACCAGTGTGTGAATGTGGGAGTGAATGAATAGTGGTATCGTAAAGCGCTTTGGGTGCCTTGGAAAGCGCTATATAAATCCAATCCATTATTATTATTATTATTAAATTACCTACGAGTTTGATTTGTCAGCAACTTTCTGCCAGCCCTCTCTCCTTGCTTTTGCAGCCTTTGCAGTGTTCTCTTGCGTTTTAATTAAACTCTGAAACTCCTGTAATCCCTCACTCATGAGTTCTTGCTCTGCTGCCGGAAAATACCGAGCACGCCCCTTCGACATTTTCGCCGACCAATCAAAGGGTTGCCGATCAATGTTTCTACTATCGATGCGTAGCCCCTTTTACGACACCCAGTGATGTCACATTCCTGCGTCCAGCTGTAGTAATCGTCAACAGCAGGTGTGTTCGGGGAACCGGATTAGCGAGCTCACGGTTAGCGCGATGATTTGATCTTGGATGTAGTAAGCGACGTACGAAGAACGGGCCCCAGGTGTTAAACAAATAAGAGTATTGCAAAGCTCACTCCACCTCTAAATATTGGTAAATGAATGCAAAGTATCACACTGGTATCTACTGATATCTGCCTTTGTTGATCAATTCCAGCCAGTAACTGAAGTTAAAACGATATCAGTAACAGCACAGCCTTTTAGAACTGGTGCATCGCTACAAAAAAGCACCTGATAAGGCAGTCTTACCTTTGACCAAACAGGTTGGCAAGTCTCTTATAAACAAGTTTATCTTTGGGGTATTTTGTGGACATCAATATTTGCTGAAGCCAGGAGCAGAAAGACAGAAAATTTTTTTTTAGAGAAAGAAGATTTGATACGAATATTATCAGGAGTTATGCTTAGTGAAACCAAAATGTCAGTAGTTCACACTTTGAAGTTAAGGGCAGGATTTGTGCCAAGCACTTTCACACACTCAGCGGCGGTCCTAGCCTGTTTGGCGCCCTGGGCGAACGGATGATCTGATATCGTCGCGTTGTTGTTCCTGGAACAGCATAGTAAATGTTGTTCCAGGAACAACATTGCAAGTGACCAATCACATTCTTGTGACGTTATTCTTTGGCGCGCCAAGCCATTCGTGCATTTATGAAATTCCAATGTTCCAAGGACAATATCAATTCTGCTTAGCGTTTATTAAAGGGTTAGGGTCAGGGTCCGTTGATCGGCGGACAGAGGCGGTTTCTCGCAGCTTAAGTTTTTTGTTTTACGGCGGTTTTTCCCGAAGTCACAAAAGTATGACGTCACAACATTCTGATTGGTCACTTGCAATGTTGATCCTGGAACAACACCAGGGGCCCGTTCTTCGTACCTCGCTAAGTAAGTTAGCCGGATTTGACTGTTGACGATTTCGCGTGATCCTGGATCGTTCGGTTCTTCGAAGCCCATCCGGGACTTGCTGTCATAGCAACAGAGCCGTAAGCGTAAACCTGCTCGGGAGCAGGTTTACTTTATGTAAACAGGATTAGATCGCGGCCACTCAGGTATTTCCGCTTCATGTATACGAAAGCAACAGCGATATTTTACCACTGTTGTACCATAAATAAATAACATCAATGTAACTAAAGATAATGCAGCACTTGATCCTTTTATTGATGTCACACAGATACATACAGGTCATTTCCTAAAAAAGGGAAATGTACTATTAACATTCTATTACATGTATGTGATTATTACAGATGTAATTCAGATTTCAGAGTAGTAATTGTAAATTACTTCGTGTAATCAAGATGGGAGACCATGGCTATAAAAGCGAAGGTGGATTTGGGAAGCCTGTCGCAGCCATGTCCTGTCCGTATACGCGACCAACCCATTGTGGAAGGTGCAAGATTGATAAGGAGAGTCCTCAGAATCCAGCGTATATTGCGGGACAGACAGGATCCTTTAGCTCAGCGCGACAGTGTGCTCATAGAGAGATATCGATATTCCCGTGAGGGTATTATTTACTTAACCAACTTGTTGACGAGGGGGTGCAGGACCACCACCTGTCTTTTTTTGCGCTGCCCCTTTTCTTGGTTGCTGTTATAAACAAACAAACAGATTATTTCAGGGTCTCTGTCCAAGAGACGAAAAGCAATATAAGTGATCAATATTACCATTCTGTAGAATATTCTTATATTTCCCTTTTACTTGTTCCCATGTTCTAGTGGGTCCTGTTGTGGCTCTAATGTGAAAGGGGATATAATATAACATAATGTAATATAATATAATGTAATATAATATTGGATAATATAGTGTGATATGATAAATCTACCCTACCACCTACTGGTGTTGGCCAGAGGGGCCGATGGCGCGATATGGCAGCCTGGCTTCTGTCCCAGGGCAGCTGTGACAGCTACCAGTGTGTGAATGTGAGAGTGACTGAATAGTGGCATTGTAAAACGCTTTGGGTGCCTTGAAGAGCGCTATATAGATCCACTCCATTATTATTGTTATTATTAAATTACTTACGAGTTTAATTTGTCAGCAACTTCCTGCCAGCCCTCTCTCCTTGCTTTTGCAGCCTTTGCAGTGTTCCCTTGCGTTTTAATTAAACTCTGAAACTCCTGAAATCCCTCACTCAAGAGTTCTTGCTCTGCTGCCGAAAAATACCGAGCGCGCTCCTTCGACATTTTCGCCGACCAATCAAAGGGTTGCCGATCAATGTTTCTACTATCGATGCGTAGCCCCTGTTGGGCCACCCAGTGATCTCACATTACTTCATCTAATCGTCAACAACAGGTGTGTTCGGGGAACCGGAATAGCGAGCTCAGAGTTAGCGCGATGATTTGATCTTGGATGTGTCATTTGATCTTGGATGTAGTAAGCGACGTACGAAGAACGGGCCCCTGATCGTGCCTGGGCGAACACTCCCTCTGGCGGAATTATAAAGTGGAATTGTAAAGCGCTTTGAGGGTCTCAAAAAGCGCTATATGAAAGCAATCCATTATTATTTAAACCAACTGTTAACTGTATATTTCTGTACATTTAAGTATTATTATTATTCATATTGCCGCATTCATTGGCCTTTTTTACAATTAATTTTATTGTTTAATCACATTAAAATGTTCCTAATTTAATGTTTAACAGCACTTGAAAAAGGCAAAATCCCATGTAAAATTAGGGCAACAAACTGTATTGTCATTACTGAAAATAACCGTATTTTCATGAGAAAGTTATTTTCTGTTATTTTGTGGTATTATTTTGGCGCCCCAGCAAATGGGCGACAGAAAACCGATCGGTGCCTATGCCATTCCCAATACGCGCTGGCATGATGTCGGGGCAGCATGAATACGAGCAATTTGTTTTTATTTTTTGCCGATGCCCGTGATGCCGCCCCCCACTGCGATGCCGCCTCGGACCCATGTCGCCCGTATCAAAAACCGCTACTGCACACACTCATGCTGTTGTCACAGTTTACCTTTGTTGCCTCGGGACAGGACACACACACTACAGCGTAATGCAGAGCATATATCTTGTAGACAGGCCCATACTCATCCGCCCTGTAAAAGACATACTACCGCATAAATGATACGTTTTATCATTATTTATTAATCACTCCTACACACAACCATCGTTTACGTTCAAATTACCACTCCAGAAGTTTCTGGTGCATATTTCCGCCATTTTTCATTATCCTCAAAAGCGATGCTGAGTGTCCGAAGAGAAAACTGGGGAAGAAATCAAGTGGTCAGCGTCGAGCAGTGTCAGCAAAAGTGCCGAGAACTTTACCTACCTGTCCGTCGGTGGGCCGGGTATGTGGTCATATTTCATATGAATGTGTTTAACATACAAGCAGTATCCGAGAAACACAACGACGAGCAGAAAGAAGAGAAAAGTTAGCGTCTGAGCAGCCAAAGACAGAAGTAAGCTGAAAACTGCCATCCTGAGAAATATCCCGTAGAAGTCTGCGTCAAAGATGGTTGTCCTTTCTATAACACCGCGAAGGATCCCTGGTTCAAGACCGAGGGGAGACACAAACAAGCCTCAGTGAGGTCACAAGCTGGTTTACCCCAGTGTCGTCGTTCTAAACTCGCATTAACGGGAGATCCAGCCGCCGTGGCTGTGGCGACCCTTTGGGAGGAAAAACAAGGGAGCAGCTCCAAATACCGACCGCACACAGCCAGATCTAATTAGGCGGAAGTTCGACATAGCGTACTTCAGAGTAGAGAGCCCACGGAGACGCACTGAATGTCACAGCTTTCGTGCTGTTATTTTGCGAACATTGTGAACAAGTGCAAAAACCCTCTACAGTTTAAAAAGGCTACTGCTGGGATTTATTAAACAGGCGCAGTTTCGATTTTGCGACATAAAGGAGTGGGCCTTTTTTTCGGCTTTGTATTTCATATGTGTTTGCAGAAGTTGTGCTTTCAGAGCGCAATATTTTGGGAAGAGAAAGGCGTCTAATTGAAGCTGAATTTCAGGCCAATAGAGGGCTTTGAGCTGGCGCACACACTTGGTAAATCTGCCTCTAAGCATCATCTTTAGTAAATAAAATGCATTCCACCTTAAAAGCTGTCGGCACCTGCAGGTTTATTAATTACTTAAGGTTAAGAGATCAGAGTCCCGGAACACTCTGCTTTGTTCATATTAAGATTATATTCAAGTCTTCTTCATCAAGAACACAAGAAACAAGATAAAAGCAAATAAAATGCATTCATTTCATCTTATAGTGCGAGGCGTTTATTTATCTCAGCAGATGAAAATGTCTGACATCTTCACTTTTCGTTTGACAGCCAATAAACTCATCATCCACCAGTCTTTCATCACGACTTCTGAACCTCTCCCGCTGTGAAATTTCGTACCTTACGCCGTTTATGCAAACTTTCTGGATTTGTTTCAAATTAAAAGCGCTCACCAGACAGTAATAGAGCTTTTCTTAACTGGGCTCTTATTCTGAAACATTAGTAGGAACCT
Organism: Copadichromis virginalis; assembly: GCF_057382275.1. Lineage (NCBI taxonomy): Eukaryota > Metazoa > Chordata > Actinopteri > Cichliformes > Cichlidae > Copadichromis > Copadichromis virginalis. The sequence goes on along the minus strand of NC_140632.1, from coordinate 3,000,751 downwards.
CTTGTGAAAAACTAAACCGTTAAGAAAAATGGCACATAGGATGTGTGCCTCTGAGATTTCACTCTCTAATAACAGTTTGTTAATTCATGTTATTACTGTATACAGTTTGTCTGAGGTAGAGAAAGGGGGCAACTTCTCAAAACAGACATTGTATTTCAGTTTTATTTCATTTACACAAAAGTCATGTTTAAATGAGTGCTACAGGCAGTGGCTATGAAAAAGCAACTGCAATACATTTTGCAGTTCTCTCCATATTTTGCTTACAAGGAGCCAGATTTTCCTTTAATTATTTAAAGTGGTATTAATCATTCAAGCATACAATAGGCACCTATAACTCAAGTGATGAATCAGTGATGTGTCTGCACATAACAGACAGCTTTGAAAGTGTCTTTTATATTTAGGAAATTTGTTACTAACAGAAAAGAAGTTCCTATGTTCTAAGCAAAATAAAAGAAATTAGCTTTGCACAGTATGTGTCTGTGTATATTTATATGTGTGTGTATATGTGTGTACATACATACAGTAGCAAATGGTATTGATCCTAGCTTCCTCAAAAATGTTTCCATAATAATAATAGATTATTCCAGTGAAGACATAAAAATAGTTATAAGCATTTCATATGAATATATTGCGTGTATTACGATCATACATGAGACTATTTTCATTACAAGGATTTCTTTAAAAAATCAGTTTTCAGACAAGAGTAAAAACTCTGCCCCACCATATAGATACCTATGACCTGTTCCAATGTGAAGTCCGTTAAGATCATTTATTTTTGTAATCCCTGTGACCCAAAGTGCACAACACTCCACTCTTTGGTCTGAGTGTGCCAGCATCCAGGATGTCAAAGGTCTGTCCCGGGACGAGAGTGAAGTCAAACCTTTGGAGCAGTTTGGCCATCACCACTTTAGCCTCCATCTAAAAAACACAACAGCGCCCACAGAGATGAGTCAGTGTGTTTATAGGTGAGTGGGTCTTCACATTATGTTGTCATCCTCACCTGAGCAAAGTTCTGTCCCAGGCACGCACGAGGACCGAGGGAAAAAGGGTAGTAGCAGTAATAAGGCCTTGTTGAACAGACAAGAGACAGCCTCAGTTACTTTGAACAATTTAACTCATTTTATCTGAGATAATAATGGGTGTACAAACATTATTATGTAAAACATGTCAGCATGGTGAAACAGTGTGTTCTTTACTTGGGAGCATCTGGGTGAAATCTGTCTGGATCAAATTTCAGTGGATCCTCGAAGAATTTGTCCAGTCTCCCACTCACATAGGAGCTGAACTAAACATTAGAAAATATTGTATTTACTTATCTTGATGTTTATACAGAAGTGTATTTCCTGCTTTGCTAGAAACACATCAAAAAATACATGTCTCACTAAAGCATTTATTCCTCCAGGTATGTGGATCCCATCATGTGTATGATTAGAAGCACACACACACACACACACACACACACACACACACACACACACACACACACACACACACACACACACACACACATCCATCTTCAAACCAGGAGATATTAAAACATATTTAAAATCTTCACAACTTACAAGAGCAACAAATCCTCCAGGTATGTGGATCCCATCAATCACCATGTCTTCAGCAATATGACGAGATGTGCCCGGAGCTGTGGGGTACATTCTCAGAGTCTCTTTTAACACCTGGGAGAAGATGTATACAATTCATACGGCACATCTTGTGTATATATATATATATATAACACCGTTCTACTCAACAGAGCAGTGAAAATGCTTAAAACCACAAATCTCATTAATGCAGAAGACCAAGGATACTTTAAGATACAGAAAAATAGTACCACAATTTTCAAATTGCCACATGTACCTGTGACAGGTAGACCAACTTGCCCAGGTCATCGTAGCTTATTTCATGTTTCATCCCAATAACATCGTCCACTTCTTTCTTCGCTCTGAGAAATGAGAAAACTCCATAAGAAACCAAAGTCTATTTGCTATAGTGGAAACTGTCGCGCAATATATTTTGACTTTTTACTTCTCCAGTATATCTGGATGTCTTCCAAGTTCCATGATTGCAAAAGCCAGCTGATTGGCTGTTGTTTCTTGGCCTGGAATAGCATAAATTACACACGACATTAGGCAGTACAAAAGATGTATGCAGCTATTGTAACATCATTCACTGGTCTGATTGCAAAGCTGCAAGATGAGAGTTTCCACCATCTTGATTCCAAAAAGAAAAGGATGTGATGATGAGGGGGTCAGCCCACACACCTGACATTTGACTGACAAACCAATGAATGTGTTGTTTAATACTACAGATCGGCCCCAGCCACCTTCTCCTCAAAGACAGTATGGCTAGCATACTGGTTTTTGATTCAGTGTTGACCCAGGATGAGTGCCTGAGCCTATAAACTCTGCAGGTTTTACAAAATCACATTAAAAACAGCACCACTGAAAGCCATTTATGGAAAAAGTCATTTTTCCATAGACTTCTATAGGAACAGGAGCAACCGCATATATCGCCATTTCGTGGGCTTCAGAAAGAAAGCAGGTTTAATTCACTTCCATTTTAAAGTTCACTTTTAAGACACTGTAAATGACCACGGCAGACCCGGGTGCAAGTTCATGCTTTGCAGCATACTTTATTGACTCACACGGTTGCTGTTCACAATGCTCACAGAGCTGCAGCTCTCCCGCTGCCTGCTCAACATTATCGCAACCACAAATACAGCACCCATTACAATGCGTGATTGCACGCCCCGCCACAGACACAAAAGCTATTTCCATCTTTGATATACAGTCTATAACAATACATCCATCATCTGGATGGTCAGTAGTCCATGAAAATGAATGTATGTTGTGAATACCTGCAATAGATAACATTTTATAAAGATGAAACCATTTGGCATTAAGTTAAAAATTGATGCTTAAAGTGGTGACTGCATTGTGCGCCTTTTAACACAGCAAACCTTTTGGTGTTCCACAAAGATAGAGCAGGCCCAAATTATTGTGTAATATTTCATACATCAGTCCATTTTCTTAATTGTTTTCTTAACCTATCCCAGCTGTCACTGAGAAAATGGCACTATCCTCCCTGATCAGATCGCCAGTCAATCACAGGGCACTACTTCTAACATCAAAGATGAAATAACAGAGACTCACCAGCAATGAAGAATGTCACAAAATTATCCAGCATAAACTCCTCATCTTCTTCAGTCATGCTGTCCTCTGAAATGATAAAAAAACTACCTATAAATGATTTGACATCTACCATGTTAAGATGTGCTCTCATCATGAACAGGTACTAACACAAACCTCCAAGGAGAGTTCATATGGGAGACACTGAACTTGTGCTGTCCTATCATTTTTTTTCAGTGTGTTTATTTACTCGTTTTTATGCTCTTCACACAGATTCAACAAGATTCTATATTATTGCTCTTATCTAGTCTAGTCTAATGTGAAATTTGGGAACTCCAACCTTGGCTTGCAGTTTTGATGATTTGTGTCAGGATGTCTTTGGGGACCTCGTCACCGTTTTGCATGGCGGTCTTTCTCTCACTGATCCACTTGGCTCCAGTTGTACGGAGCAGGCGGCACGCTTCCCTCACCTCATTAATGTATCCTCTGTTCTTTGGATTGAACTGGAATGGAAAACTGACAGGTTTAGGATGGCATTCAGATAACAATGTTGTTGGCAGAACTACTGCATAACAACAAACGCTGAAGTAATACCTGAAAAAATCCGTCTCTATGGTAGTAAACCATTCCTTTCAGACATGTCTCAATGGCTTTAGGGAAAGGTGAACTATTCTTCAAGAGGTCCAAGTCCACCCCAAAGGCAACCTGAAATTTATCAAGAAAAAAGTATACACAAATATGCACACACACACTCACCCTTTGGAAGGGTAAAAATGACTGCAATATAATACCTTAGTAATAACATCCAGGGTGACACAGTTGACAAGATGGAGCATATTAGCTTCTTTTTTACTGTCAGCAACATCTGCAAGTTTATCCATCAGTTTCTCTGCCCTCTCATTGAAGGTTCCAGTTAGACCTCTCAGATACCTGGAAGTAATGATAGCTTTAGACGGAGAAGCAGCACATCCAAGACATCCCAACAAACTATCACAGAAATGAATTAACGGATACTGTTGCACAGAAAAAAGAAAAACCTTCCTACTATCTGCTACTATCTCCCTACTGTTTCTACTAGTTCTCTGGGTGAAATTGCCTTGTTGATGCCAGAGATGGGATGAGAACGTCCAGACTGCTACAAACTGAGTAACTACTCATTACAAATCCTCTTAAACTGGTTTCTTCCACCTCTTTCCATCTCTGTAATATTCTTTGTCAATATTTTTGATATTTAAAATTGAGCGATTTTTGATAAATTTGTGCTATTTGTCAAATTTGTAAATTCTGTAACATGTTGTATTATTTAATTAGTGTAGTCTGTTACTGTAACTGTCTTGGAGCAACTGTAATCCAAATAGTTTCCTTAGGGATTAATAAAGTATTCAGAGTCTGATTCTTAACCGTGCTAATGAGTTCACTGTGTTCAAATGGGCTCCACAGTCAGCTCTCTAATTCCAGCTGAGGTCCTTTAGGATGTGGCGGATTTGAATGATGGATGCACAGCCAACAAATGTGCAGCAACTGCATGATGCCATATGGACCAAAATACCAAAAATCAACCAAAACGTATTTCCAGCACTGGTTGAATGTATGCCATGAAGAAATGAGGCAGTTCTTAAGGCAAAAGTGGTTTCAGCCTGGTAAAGGCAAGGTATACCTTATAAAGCAACAAATGCATAACTCACGTGCTGCTGAACGCAGGGTCCATGATCCGGCGCTGTTTGTACCACTTCTCATGATCCCGTGCTGTTACCAGGCCATTGCCAAAGAACCTTCAAAGAAGGAAGTTGAGAAAACATTCTCACAAAACCCAATTCCTAATTGCTGTTAAAATAAAAGCATTTTTTCAAAATGTCTTCAAATGGAATAATCATAAAAATATATAACATTTCTCATTTTTTAAAGTATATTATAGTGCACACCAGATCTGCGCTGGCTAAATCAGCAGAGGTAGTGTATTGAAGAGCTGGATGACTTTAAAACAGTTTGGTTATTTATTCATGAAAAGACATCATTTTATCGTGAGAATTTAATTTTGTTCCACTGATAAAGCAAAATGTAAATAAACAAGTCTGATGCTAATGTAGAGAAGCAACCTAAGTAGCCTGATAAGGCAGTCTTACCTTTGACCAAATAGGCTGAAGAGTTTTTTGCAAAGAAATTTATCTTTGGGGTACTTTGGGGACATCAGGATTTCCTGAATCCACAAACATAAAGTAGAATCAGAATCAGAAGACTTTATTTATCCCCAAGGGGCAATTAACAAACAATGTTCAGCATATGTTGAAGATAAGAACAATAAGAACAGGAAATAGGAGTGAAATAATAAATACACAGAATATACAGTATATACAGTTTTAAAATTAAAGTGACTGAAGGTGAATAAATAACTCTAAGTGACTAAAAGTGAATAAAGTGTCAGTAGTGTAGGAAGAGTGTAGTTTATGGGTGTGGGAAATGAAATGAAACATTGCAAGAAATTGGATTTATGCAAATATTATCGAGAGTTAGGCTTAATGTAGTTATTTTTTATTATTTGGCAATTTAACAATTGCAGGATTTCTGCCCAGCACTTTCACACTGTTTCACCTTTGTTGCCTCTGGACTGGACACGCACACTACAACGTAATGAAGACCATTTGTCCTGTAGACAGGCCCATACTTCTCGGCCCTGTAAAGGACATGCTGACCTTTAAATATTATTAATCACAACTTTTTAAAAACCGCACAAAAACATCGTTTACGCTCCACTTACCACTCCAGATATTTGTCGTGTACAACTCCGCCATTTTTCATTATCCTCAAAAACGACGGTGAGTGTCCCAGAAGAAAACTGAGGACAAAAACAGCTGGTCATTCTCTGGTAATGCCAGTACAGGGGTTTCGACGACGGCTTCACCTACCTGTCCCTCGGTGGGCCGGGTATGTGGTCATATTTCATATGAATGTGTCTAACATACAAGCAGTATGCAAGAAATGCAACGATAAGCAGAAAGAAGAAAAATGTAAGTGATGGAGTTGCTAAAGTCAGAAATACGCTGAAAACTGCCATCCTGAAAAAATGTCTGATATATGTCCGGGTTAAAAATTGCTGCTCTTTCAGTTAGGCAGCCCCAGCCTGAAAGAAGACGGACTTGTTTGGACGATCTGATTTCCTCGTGTCAGCATTTTTGTTCCCACATCATCATAATTAATGTTGTTCCAGGTTCAACATTGCAAGTGACCAATCACCTTCTTGTGACGTCATTCCTTTGTTGTCCCTGAGACATCGCGTAAATGTTGTCCCTGAGACATCGCGTAGATGTTGTCCCTGGGACATCATGTTAAAGTTGCCAGAGACATACCATATGAAAGTTTAGCTTCTTTTAGCCCCTGTTTGTTTTATATTATTTTATATATATATATATATATTTTTTAATATTATATTTAATATTTACATTGTATTGCAAAAAACCCCAAAACAAGTTAAAATGAATTAATGAATATTGACTAATTAAACCTTCGTTATTTTTCCACCAGAAATGGACGATATAATTAGAAGAAGTGTTCTGAATGACGGAAAAAAAAAAAACTGGAAAAGACACACAACTTTGTGTGCATGTGTCACAATGCCAGGAGGACCCATTCAGTGTTGTGTTAGAAAAATTGAACTCATTAACCCTTCATGGACATTATAAATGTTTAAATGTTGCCTCAGGTAAAGACAGGAAAAGAGACTATTACAAATTCAACTGCATCAGAGCTGGGAAAAAAAGTTGAAACAGCTACAGAGCAGTGGGCTGTAAGGCCTATGTTTCATTTAAAGTACTCAAATGTTGGAAAGACCACACAGTCATCGTGCAGCGTACATATGATAAGCATGATGGGCATGATCCTTCGGACCCAAAAGACGCACATTTCAACAATATTTCCAGTGATTTGAGGAGGAAGATTGAGGAACTGCTTTCCCTTGGAACTAAGCCAGCCATCATACTAACCGAATGTCATAAATGGGCCAAAGAACATGGACACAGAGATCTTCACAACAGAGAGCATTTTGTCACACCACGTGACATTGACAGTGTTAGAACCTGCATGATGAGGAAGAAGCACTTTAACTGTGGAGACAGTCAATGTGTACATACCTTACTTAATGGAAAACATCAAGAACATGTTCTCTTCTATCAACCATACACATCTGACCAAGAACTAATGATTGTTTTGCAGACACCTGTAATGAAATCAAACATGGAGAACTATGCAAAACAGTTAGTATTTGTTGACACCACGCACTGCGTTAACCAGTATTCATTTCCCTTATTCACACTTGTTGTAAGAGATGATCATGGGCATGGAGTCCCTGTGGCCTATGCTATTGTCAGCAACGAAAGTCAGAAAACCCTGGAAACTGTTCTTGGAATAGTTTGTGAGCATTTCCCAACTTCCCCGAGGTAAATAATACATTGACAGCTATTAATTTTGAAATAATTCCTTTTCAAAAAAGTTATAACATGCCAGAATCTAATGCTATAGCTGCAGCATGGGCTGCAAAAAACTTTCCTTTCCAGTTGTTAAAGTTATTCCTATAGGCTGTATGCAGTATTTTATATATCTACTTGTGAGTTGAAATGTTTAATTTGGCATTGAAGTGGTGCTTTGAGATAGCAAAAACATTTTCATACTGTTTAATCTCATTTAGTGTTTTCTTTTTTTCTGTAGAGCATTTATGGTTGACAAAGACTTTGCGGAAATAAATGCTTTGCAGAAGGTTTTTCCAGAGTCAGCTATCCTTCTATGCTGGTACCATGTCTTGCAGGTAAACCACATTGTTTTCTTTTCACGTTGTCTAAGATGCACCTGAAACACATTTTTACAACAGGGTCCTGTTGTTATGATTTGCCTCATTGTGATATTCACCTACTCAGGTTAATGAATATAAAGGGATAAAATGTTGAGTGACTATGTCCATCCATTTAAGACCACAGTGCACTCATCTTCTGGTGGCTGCTTCCCAAAGCTCTTTTTGACATTTAAAAATATGTTTGCCTGGTTGATTTCTGTAATGCACAGGTCCTCTTGTCCAGTGAGTGACAAAGTTATTTTTGGACGTCAGCTTTCTTTTATGCTTTTTGTACAGCTGCTCCTCTGTCTCTCTCTCCAGATTAACTTTTTTCCTCTTACATTCACAGGCTGTTAATCGATGGCTTTCAAAATCAGAGTCCGGGGTCCATGGGCTTTCTAACACCCAAAAGAGAAATGAAATCATTTCTTTCTTTTGTAAGCTGAAAGCTTGCACATCTGTAAGTGTAATTTGTCTATTTCACATTTTGATTTCTTGATTACACTAAGAGCATAATAACTTTCAGTTGCTAAAAAAAAGTTACAGAGAGATACAAAATAGATTTTTGAAACAATTTCTAAAACTGGCTTCTTATCTTGCTTATCAAAACAAGTACTTAAGCTGTGCAGAACATCATTGTGTCACCCACTGTGCAGTAGAACTTGTGAGTGGGATTCTTTCACAGACAGATGCTGAAACCAAATATGCTTATAGGTTTAGTGTTCCTTCATAGCCATTGTAAGGGAAGAAATAATTGCTTCTTAATACAAAAACACGACATATTATTAATAACTTAAAATTCTTAATGTTATTCAATAAAAGGAAAAGGGCTTCAATACATAATATTAAAGATTTCAATAGGTCTGTTAAATGGATTGAAATATATTCTGTTGCATCCAATTCTCTTAGGAGGACGACTTTAAAGCCACATCAGCAGAGTTCTGCCAGACATTTAAGCAATACCCTTTGGTGTGCCAGTATTTTCAGAAGCACTGGGAAGGCATTGGCCACATGTGGTGTGACTACGGCCGTCGCTTCAGTCACGCTCGTTCTGAAACAAACAATGTGATTGAAAGGTATGATTTATTATTTTGACCTCATTCAATTGTATTGCTGAAAAAAAGATATTATGCTTTAATCCAAGAGGCTAAACTGAGTAGGTTCGTCATGTCATTGCCAGAACAGGTTTTAGGCAAATCCTTTAAATTCTAGCAGCGTTTTTTATGTTATCACAACAAAAAACAGAGTAGGTGGATTTGCCTAAATCAGCTAAACCGGCACAGAGCATTCCTTTATAAAAGACGTGTGCAATAGGTATTCCAATTTTTAAAAAAATAATACAGTCTTGATTAAAACTTTAAATTCCTTCAATTACAGTTACTAATCATTTCAAATAACTGTTTTTCAGATTTTTCCACCGCCTGAAATACCAGTTTTTATCTGGCTACAAGAATAGGCGTCTGGATGATCTGATTGAAGTGCTCCTAGGGAAGGCCGACGACTACTTCTCAGTCATAAAAACCCTGCAAGATGTGGGCCGCATGAAAAACAGGTTTGCTGACACCTTGTCTCAAGTTTCAGACTCTGCTTCAAGACTGATGGAAAGTGGTTGGGCTCTTAAAATTACAGTCAAGAACAGCCATGGAGTTAATGCATATCAAGTCCCATCTGAGTCAAGAGAAGACATGGTGTATGATGTCTGCCCTGTTGAGTCCTACTGCAACTGTACATATGGCTTACGAGGACTTCTTTGCAAGCATCTAGTGTTACTTGCAAAATTAGCAGAGGCTGACAATGACATCTATCCAAACATGGAAACAGACATTTCTACCTTGGCAAGAATTGCAGTGAAAGAAAGGCATTACTTTGTACACTGTGAGGACTTGAAAGTGATAAAAATGCCAAGTTTGTTTGGAAATCTGTGTTTTTTTGCATCGGCTGAAACACTTCAGTGCACTTGTTGTACGTTCTCTCACTATAACACATGTGCTTGCCTGAAGGTGGCTTGTAGCCATTTTAAACAAATGAAAAACTCTCTGAAAAGTCCTCTATCAACTTTGAATGACACTCCTGTAGTTGAAAGCACAGACAAAAAATGCACAGAAGATGCGGTTGGAAAACTAAATGCTGTTTTAGACACAGTTAAACAGTGGGCATTCATTCCAGAGGGTATTACTGCAATGATAGATGAACTGCATACAAATGTCTTAAAAACAAAACAAGTAGGCAAAAGTATATGCCAGTACGAAATAAAGACGACAGATAATGCACGCAAAATTAGGCCATTGTATTCTAGCAAGAAACGTTCGGCCAGCATCGACATTCCAACAGTCTGTGAAAATGAATGTGAACAGTCGATAACCACTGAAAGAGAGACATCCTCTGGAGAAAATGAAAACCTTTTGGAATACAAAACAAAAAAGAGAAGAGTTAAAGCTAAGTATATGCACAAGTAGACTTTTGTGTGACATTTCAAAGGGACTGCATCCATTACTTCTGTTTATTGAAACCTAAAGCTGAATAGCTGTCTTAACTTTCTGCCAAGGAACAGATGAAAAGAAATTGTTTGCTCTCTCAAGCAGTTGTTATTTATGTGTGTTATTCATTACTTTGGCTTGGTTGCTGTTTTTGATACAAATTCATCTGTGCCCATTGTAATATTTTCACATGTTACTATTTTTATATTGCTATGCATTATAAATAAAGGATTACTTATTACTATTAAAGGTCTGCATTTGTAATTGTTGGTATTATTTATAAAATATGCGCTCTTAAGTTTTTTGCTCCATAAAACGATACCTGTCACTTTTTGGACATGGTAAATGGCCTGCATTTGTATAGCGCTTTTCTAGTCCATAGGACCCCAAAGCGCTTTACACTACATTCAGTCATTCACCCATTCACACACACATTCACACACTGGCGATAGCAAGCTACACTGTAGCCACAGCTGCCCTGGGGCGCACTGACAGAGGCGAGGCTGCCGGACACAGGCGCCACCGGGCCCTCTGACCACCACCAGCTGATACAGACAGAGTATCAGCTGTTGAGAATCCTGGCTCATACAAAATAGAAGTAAAAGGTTTCAACATCCAGCCTTTTTATGATTAAATACAAAGTGTAATAACAGAGTTATTGGGGTGTGATTTTGTTAATAGTTAGTCTTAAGTATAAGTTTAATAGTAATGAGTAAGAAAATATAGCCAGAATAATGGAATGAGACTAACACCTGACCTCACACTGAGATTTGGTATGAAGTGGCATGTTTGTGCTAATGCTGACATTGGGGCTCAGAGTTCCTCTGTGTGTATATATTTGTGAACGTTAACTTGGCTAATGTCCAAGGGTTTGACTGCTTTCCTGTTGGATTGTATCACAAAGAACAGGGATAAGAGCACCAGTGGCCGTGCACACCCTCATCTCTCTCCTTCACCCGATCATTAGTGTTGGAAACCGGCATTAGCTCAGAGTAGATTAGACTTCAGTATAGTGCAAGTGATTTGATTTTATGATTATTTGATTCAGTTTTTTCTGTGTTCAAGCTCAATTACTTTAATAAAATATGTTGAATTCAAACAAATAAATAAACAAATAAACTGTGGACATTACCCTTTTAAACCTTTCTGAAACAAGACAGGTAAAAACCAGTGTATAAAAGTTTACATAGGTATAAATAGCTCTAACACTTTACTCCAGCCTGGCGTCCACACATGTGGACATCACATTTTGGGTTATTTAGACCAAAATACTAAATCTTGATCAACAAGTGCCTGATATACAGTTACGAGGACATTATACTGCAACTGTTCTATCGAAATTTCAAATTAATGTCCTCATATGTGGCTCTCATTTGTCTCAGAAACAAAAATTAGGTAAAAAAACAAAACCTGGTAATTCTTTCTTTTTACATTCATCGGGTTCCAATCGGCCCAAATATCAAAGAGAAATTAAAAATGCATGCCATGGAAGATTTCGGGTCTTAGGGGGTTAAAATGACCAGACCCCTCCGGCCTGTTTTCCAGGCCACTAAATTAAACCCAGTCAATTACCAATTGAACAGAATAAAAACCTACGAGGTCCACTAATAGTCCAAATCTTTAATAGAAAAGACAGGCAGAACTCAAACAAACAATAATCCAAACGAGGAGCATATATACACACTGGAAAGTAAATAATTATAAGTTATTAAATCAGACTAATTAAATACAGTAAAACTAATAAGGGAAGACGAACACACGGGAAATAAAAATAACAGTGTAAACATACCAAAACTCAAAATAAAACAGGAAAGCTACTACAAACCGAGTGTGACACAATTACATTCATATTGAAACATATGTGATAATTTTCTTTCTTTGTAGCATTTTTAAGATATGTGTTAGAACAGTCATTATGCTGTTTGGATTAGGAACCAATCATTTTTGCCAAATAGTTAACACAAACTTAGAACAACAATGAACAATTTTCAAGATTCTGATTTACAGAACAAACAAAAGTCACAAAAGGTTTCATTATTTAAGAGACAAGATCAAGTTTTTCACACAGGAATGAAATGACAGAATCCAGTGCAGCGGGGCCAAAGGTGTGTGTCAGCAAACTGAAGGTTGAGGAATCAGTCAGCTCATGTTTAAGATTGTGTTGGATTTTGAGAAGGCCTTTCTTAACAGAAACAGCAACAATTTATGGTTACCTTGTCCTCAGCGCTCCGTGTGTCTGTGGCCTAGACACAGCTGAAGCCTGATTACAGCGTCTGGGCACCGAGCAGCCTCAATAGCCTGGAAAGGTGCTAACCGCTAGGCTAACTAGCAACAAGATGCCTTCCCTCTCCACAGATGACTACCACAGCCTCCTGCAGAAGATTGCAGTACTGGAGACTCAGTGCACTTTATCGACAACTTTAATATTTTTTGGGAACGCAGGCATCTGTTCAAAGCAAATGGATTTAATTTTAACAAGTCAGGGGTGAAACTGTTCACCTCCAACTTGTTTTATTCCATACGTCATCCATCCGTGCTTGGTGCCAAGGCTGAGATAAACGAGGAGTTATCTCATAAAGAGGAACAAACAGTACTCCAAGAACAGACAAAGCCCAGCAGAAACCTTGAGGAGGAGCTCCATTTGCCCCCACCCGGGAAGAGCCTCAGAAAGGAGAGACATCTAAGGCAAGAAGAGGGGTCCCTATTTGCCTCCAACTCTCTCAACAACACCAACGACCAGGACAAGGGACCACGACCTTCCCCAGTCCCCCAAACCCCTGACAGGCCATCACCCTCCTCCCCCTCCCTTTCTCCCTCCTCCCCACACCTGAAATTCACTGAGGAGATGATGGAGCGGGTCAATGCTGGGCTCAGATCTACCCCCCGTCCCAATCCCTTTTTGTCCCCCATAAACCCCCCACCAGAGCGGCCAAAGGTTCGCCATCGAGCCCCACCCTCAACAGAGCAATCGAAGTCACATTGCCCAGCCTCGCCCCCCTTAGTTCCTCTTCATGCCCTGTCTCCGCAGTCTGATGTGTGATGTGTGAAGGGTCTGGGCTGTGAGGATTATGGCAGTGATGACTTTTCCCAGGAGAAGCTGGGACCCTGTTTACTAGAAGGTTTTAAAATTTCTGTACTTTTAGGTGACAGGAGACATGTGGCCTGGTCAAAACACAGAGAGCTGCACTCTCAAAGATCTTTAAACATAGTAAACATACCTTGTGTGCCACAGACTGCTCCCAAACACGAGGGGACAAGTAATACCTCTAAAACACTTAAGTTAAACATTAGATCTCTAGCTGGGAAAACATTTTTAATTAATGATTTAATCACTGAGCACAGCCTTGATTTTATGTTTTTAACTGAAACTTGGTTGGACCAAAGTAACAGTGGAGCTGTTCTCATCGAGACGACCCCTCCTAACTACAGTTTTATCAGTGAGGTCAGGGCGAGCAGGAGAGGAGGAGGGGTTGCTGTCTTATTTAATGAATCATTTCAATGTAAGCAGCTATCTCCTGGAAGTTTTCAGTCTTTTGAATATGTGGCTTTGCAGCTGAAGGCCCCATCCAAAGTTGTGTTTCTTAATGTTTACAGGCCTCCCAAATACTGCACAGACTTTTTTAATGACCTCAGTGAACTGCTGTCTGTGATCTGTGTTGATTTTGACTGTGTAATTATTGCTGGGGATTTTAACATTCATGTGGACAACCCTCAGGACAAAGGGACTAAAGACCTGAGTAACACTCTGAGCAACTTTGGGCTGACTCAGCATGTAACAGAGGCCACACATAATAGAGGACACACTCTTGACCTACTGATCTCCAAAGGCCTGAGCATTTCAAAGGTTACTGTGTCTGATGTGGGCCTGTCTGATCATTACTGTGTTTTCTTTGAAAGTAAAATCTCAGCCCACACAAATATATCAACAACAGTGATCACAAAACGGTGTATAACTGAACACAGTAGTGCAATTTTTAACCAGGTCTTCCCATTAACACCTGACCTGCCCAGAGGGTCAGTCAATGAGCTCGTCAATAGCTTCAATGCTAACATGTTAAATGTAATGGACACTATTGCTCCCATTAAGGTGAAGGTTATCTCTGGAAGGAAAAAGTCTCCATGGAGAAACTCCACACTGGTGAAAAAAGAAAAAAGAGAGTGTAGGAAAGCTGAGCGCAGATGGAGAAAAACAAACCTCCAGGTTCATTATGACATTTATAAAGAGAAACTTCACAATTATAATTTACAACTGAGGAATGCAAGGAGGTCCTACTTCTCTGACATCATCACTAAAAACAGCCATAATGCTCGGGTCTTATTTTCTACAGTTGACAGGCTAACAAACCCTCCTGTGTCAGTGGCAGCTGAACTTCATTCGACCATGGCCTGCAATGACTTTGCCAAATTCTTCACTGAAAAAATCCAAAAAATTAGACAAGCAATTGGTACATCAACAGCAGATCCAGGATATGTACTGTGTCCACCAAAAAACTGTTTAAACACCATGAAACAGTTTCAACCTATTAACAGCAAAGACCTGGAGGACATCTTAGGTAAACTGAACTCCTCCTCCTGCTGTTTAGATGTCCTGCCAACAAGTTTTTTCAAAAAGGTCTCAAAGACTTTAGAGTCAGACCTGTTACAGATCGTCAACTTTTCTTTATTATCAGGTGTGTTTCCAGAATCACTAAAAACTGCTGTAATCAAACCTATACTGAAAAAGGACAATCTTGACAAGACACAAATGAACAACTACAGGCCGATCTCAAATCTCCCATTTTTAAGTAAGATCATTGAAAAAGCAGTTTCTCAACAGCTCAGTTACTTCTTAAAACAGAATAATTGCTACGATGCCTTCCAGTCAGGTTTTAGACAGAATCACAGCACTGAAACCGCTCTGACCAAAGTGTTTAATTACATATGTCTGAATACAGACAGTGGAAAAATGTCAGTCCTAGTTTTACTGGATCTCAGTGCAGCATTTGATACAGTTGACCACAACCTATTACTCAAACGACTGGAGAACTGGACAGGTCTTTCAGGAACTGTACTAAACTGGTTCAAAACATACGTAGAAAACAGGAAATACTTTGTATCAATAGGTAACTTCACATCTGAGCAGACAAGTATCACATGTGGAGTTCCCCAAGGTTCCATCTTGGGACCCCTTCTGTTTAACATCTACATGCTCCCACTGGCACAGATTATAAACAACAACAAAATAAACTATCACAGCTGTGCAGATGACACACAAATATATATCACAATGTCACCAGGAGACCGAGGCCCTGTACAGGCTCTTGGTAAATGCATTGAGGAAATCAATGACTGGTTGTGCCACAATTTTCTCCAGCTAAACAAAAACAAAACTGAGGTAATAGTCCTTGGCGCCAAAGAAAAACGATTACAGGTCACCAGAGAACTTCAATCTATACATCTAAAAACCACAAACCAGGCGAGAAATTTGGGTGTAGTGATGGATGCAGACCTAAACTTAGAAAAACACATTAAGACAATAACAAAGTCAGCTTACTATCACCTCAAGAATATATCAAGGATAAAAGATCTGATGTCTCAACAGGACCTGGAAAAACTAGTCCATGCATTCATCTTTAGTAGGCTTGATTACTGTAACAGCATCTTTACAGGTCTACCTAAAAAATCACTCAGACAACTACAGCTCATTCAGAACTCTGCTGCTCGAGTCCTCACTAAGACCAAAAAAGTGGACCACATCAGTCCAGCTCTGAGGTTCTTACACTGGCTGCCTGTCCGTCAGAGGATAGACTTTAAAGTTCTGATGCTGGTCTATAAAGCTCTGAATGGTTTAGGACCAAAATACATCAATGACCTCCTGACCCAGTATGAACCATCCAGATCCCTCAGGTCATCTGGATCCGGTCTTTTATCAGTTCCCAGAGTCAGAACCAGACACGGAGAAGCTGCATTCAGCTTTTATGCTCCTTATATCTGGAACAAACTCCCAGAAAGCCTCAGATCAGCTGAAACACTCAGTTTATTTAAATCCAGGTTGAAGACTCACCTGTTCTCAGCTGCATTTGAATAAAGCACCAAATCCACACTTTTAAGCTTAAATTTCAAAACTTACATTTAACTACTGATTTTATCTACTGTTCTGATTTTATCTGTTTTGATTTTATATACTGTTTTGTTTGTTTGTTTGTTTGTTTGTTAGTTAATTAGTTAGTTAGGTTATTTGCTTGTTTTAATCAATTTTAAATCATGCTTTTTATTTGTTCTTGTTTCTAATGTCTCTGTAAAGCACTTTGAATCACCTTGTTGTTGAATTGTGCTATACAAATAAACTTGCCTTGCCTTGCCTTGCCTAGTGTGTACAAAACAAATCAAGACCACAGACTCAACACGCACCACTCAATTTTTGGTGTTCTTTATCAGTTGGCCAAGACAGAAATGTTTTAATCTGTGTGCATTGCTTTTGAACAAGTCTTTACACAGAAAAGGTTTCAGAAAGGTATTTTTCAGGTTCTTCTGACAAGGCTTCAATTTTGGAAAATGCTGTTTGTTTATAGTGGCAACTTATAAACCCTTTGTGATAAGAACATAGTTACCACAGTCCAAGTCATACCTTCAAAAAGTATGCACTTTGTGCTCTTGTGGACCCATCCAAAATTTTTCCAGTGATTTGACTTGGTATTGGATAAATGTGAGGGAAATTCTATAAAAATAACAAATACACCTATGTTTTCAAATACATTACAAAAAACGTAAACATGCTATGTCATTATGATCAAACAAGCTTTTCAACATACCTCACACTGCAAATAGATTAGGCCATCTATTACCTTATAAAACAAATAAATAAATACATATAAATAAAAACAGAACTAAGGAATACGATTCATTAAGTAAATTGTACAATAAAGTGTATTTAAAGCAGAATTTAACATTAGTTTTATGACAACATAAAAGGATTTTTATGTCAAGAGGTACCTCATCTGAAATGTTAGTCTGGTCAAACAGGGATTTCAAACTTGAAATACAATAGAGTTTGGTCCAGCTACTCCCACAAGGTAATCTGTGAGAAAGCATATGCTGTAGTCAAAAGATATCATTTTCTTTTTGCATGCTGCAACCATCATCCATTTCAGTCTTCTAGGAGCTTTGTCTGGTTGTAGTTCTTTTTTCTCCTCCTCTCCCCTCATCTATTAATTAAATTGTTTTCTGACCTTCCTAACTGTTTCCGACCTGTCTTCCCAATGTGATGTTTAAGCAATATATGTATGGTCAGAAGGGGGTGAAATTTTCATTGCAGTTGTACGTGTAACATTGCATGTGATAATAAAAGGCTTGATTGGTTGATTATTCAACATGAGTTGACATTTACCTGACATTGTGAAGGAGTCACAGTTTCTGTAAGGGTGTAAGAACATAACATGTGGATTTGTTACACTTCTTTTTCACAAGTTAATAACAATCAATAATTTTCATTCCATTATTTACAAGCTATCACACGATGTCCCAGGGACAACATCTACGCGATGTCCCAGGGACAACATTTACGCGATGTCCCAGGGACAACATTTACGCGATGTCCCTGGGACAACATTTACGCGATGTACCAGGACAAATTTGTAAATTTCTGGATTACTGTTAATCTCCATAGAATCAAGAACTCATGTCCAGTTTCACAGCTATGGACCAGTTAATGTTTCCAGGTGATAGTTTGATTCATAGATTCAGCACACAACCATAAGTCTAGGCCTTTTAGTCCAGATTCTCTTCACTTATGTTTGTAAAATGATCAGGGAAGCTACTGCAATAGCTAGGTTTCATTTGACGTAGACGTGACGTCGACGTAAAGCGCGAAATTTGACTGGCGGTCGGAAGTGAAAAAGATAAGCGCAAAATCACAGACAGACAGTACGCAAAATGCCTATGTCCTGTTGTGTTTGCCTGACCCAACCCCCGGGCCACGAAACACCCAAAAAGTTGGGGGAACGCTGGTCTAGAGAACACTGGTTAGCTAATGCTGTCGTCAAGTAGCCTATCGCTAGCAAACAAACAGCAAGCCAAGTGAGGAACATATGTATAATGCTTACCGTTTATTAAAGGAAAGTATCCTAAATTGACTTCAAATTCGGCGGACAGGCGGCGGTTTTTCGCTTCTTCACTTGTATTTCGAAATAATCGAAGGCGGGTATTTCGAAGTCGCAAAGGAATGACGTCACAAGAAGGTGATTGGTCACTTGCAATGTTGAACCTGGAACAACATTAATTATGATGATGTGGGAACAATGCTGACACGAGGAAATCAGATCGTCCGACTTGTTTTTCCTTTCGTTCACCACTTCCGTGTTCCTCAGGAGTAGTAATAAATAGCTGTTTTAAGACTGGCGATACCAGCACAGGCTCCATAGCTCAGTGGTTAGAGCACTGGTCTTGTAAACCAGGGGTCGCGAGTTCGATCCTCGCTGGGGCCTGTCGCGGGACAACCTTTTAATCCCTTCAACATAATTAAAAAAAAAAAAAAATTCAGGTATGTTACATTGTTGCTGTTTTTTCTTTTCGTTCTCTAATAACCATGTTGATCGACAGAGACGGATTTACGGCCGTGTCATTGGTGGCAAATAACATTTATATCTAGAATGTTTCAGTCAGTCATGTTTGGCACTGATCACCACCTGCACTCATGTATATATCTATCTACTTAGCACTTTTAATTCTTATTCTTATTTTTATTTTCATGTCTATTTAAGCGTAATTTATGACAGTATGTTTGCACTGAAGCACCGCAGCAATTTCCTAATGTTGTAAACCTGCTCAACATTTGGCAATAAAACCCTTTCTGATTCTGATTCGCTTAACTCAAATTGTACAGGTTCAATTATTAGCTGGCTTTTTTGTTGTTCGTCAACTACGTAGTGTTACCACGACGAGCAAAACATTTCTCGTGCTACATCAATATTAAATGAATAGTCACAATAGTTATCACTAGGTAAACGCTATAATCGTCTTATAAACAGTTTAAGACATTTAACTTCCGAGTCATCATAATTAAAATGGCATATTAATATTCACAGATCAAAACCTACATGCTTGACTGAAAAAGACTGAGGTACTTTGAGTAATAATAATCATAAATAATCCCTCGGTTACATAAAGCGCTAATGAAAACAGAAGGCTTGGGCTTGATATAATTTCATGTTATAGCATTAGAAATACGATCCAACAGCGACCCCTGTCTCCGACTCTCGAAAATTGGTTCAATTTCTAATCTGGCGAGCCTAAATTTCTGAGTAACACAAGCAAGAGTCATCGCCTGCATGAAGCTGTACAGTACATAAGCATCATTATTACAGCTATGAAACATACCAAACAATAGTAGATGGGTCGATGGACTCAGTCACACTCAGAAGGGAATGTGATTTTTGGGTAACTCAACGTCAGGATGGCCGAGCGGTCTAAGGCGCTGCGTTCAGGTCGCAGTCTCCCCTGGAGGCGTGGGTTCGAATCCCACTTCTGACATCAGTTTTTTTCTTGAACAACTGAGGTTCTGAAGACGGTTTTCCTGTGAAATGCTCGTACACGGTCCATGATGAGGCAAACTTGCTCTCAAACCGCATGTAAATGTGCTCTTATCCCCTTGGATGCTGGGAATTTGAAAACAGAAATTTTTAATTTGCAAGAGCTCTTAATCTACTAATACGAATCAACATTGCTATAAAACACTTGGCTGGAAAATATGAACCCATGAAATGTCAACAAGGAAAAGAAAGCTGTTTTTATTGTAATTATTTTTATGTGGTAAATACCATGACCATAACCAACAATAATAAAAATGTAATTAGCAGAATTTCTAAGATGAATGTAGGCTATGCCGCAAAAGTGCTTCCTTAGAATACGTATGTTAGGTCACCCCATGAGCCATATGAATTGAATTAATGCACCAAAAGTTTAGCAGGAGCAGGCTTGTGTGGCACCGCGCCCTGTAAACTTCAGCGCACGATGTGACGCAGATGCAGTTTTGACTCATCACAACTTTTAAAACAAACTGTAAATGGGGGAAAGGCAGGGAATTCCTTCGAAACATAAAACAGGATCAATTTTGTGCTTATTACAGAGATAGATGTGCTTCACACATCAGATCCCGCCTGCCTTTTCCCCTCTGCTGGCGAAGCGGGAAATACTCTCTCGGTTCATGCGATTACACTCATTTCCAGGAGCGCCGGGTAATTGCTTGAGTCAGCACAGAATCTCACGTAGATGTGATGAAGACACGCGTACAGAAGCGACGCGCTGAGTGATGCGAATGGGCATTGTGACTCAAATGCGCACTTATGTTTGCTCGTGTAAATGTGCTGGCTGAGCATTAAGCACGCTGCGCGGTGCTTAAGCGGGCTGAAAGGCTGTGACTAAGTGAGCGTATAAACTGTTACTTTAACTCTCCTAAACTGATTTCTTCTCTCTCAGTCCCAGCAGCATGAGCCTGTGCAGCATCCTATTTATAGGACCCAGTATTGCGATCCATGTGATTAGGCTGACACAAAGCTAGAAGAGGAGATCCATGATTACTATCTCCAGACGTGGGTGGTGATATATACGCACACTGTGGGATTATTTTGACATGCTAAGCCGAGTTGTTGATTGCTTTTTAGTAACAGTGTGCTGGGTGAATTCACCAGTGTGAAAATCTAAGGCGGTTTAATACGCTATGGTTTCTGATTTACGTGGATCTTTTTTTAGGTCACTTATTTCAAAAAGATTTAAGTGAAATGTGATTTCTAGAACAGGCCAGCAGTTTATATACATCACCTGCCGACTGTAAGCTAAAACATTTAGCCGCAAAATACATTTTATTTGTTTAAATTATTTTATTTTTAATTTCATTTAGTGGTTTAAGCTTCATAGATATGACTTTTTCATCTCCCTGTCATGATATTAAAATGTTTTCTTATATGGACTCCTGTCAGAAAGAAAGCTTTCAGGCTGGACTCTGTGCAGCTAAGTACTCCCTGTGATTCTGTAGCTTGTAGCATAACTTTAAGTTATTGTTTTCTGTATGTTACTTCAGTTCACTCAGGTTCTTTTAAAGCCCTGCCAAGGTTTTTCAGTCAGATTGAGGTCTGGACTTTGGGCCACTGCATCACCTTAATCCTTTTTCAGCCATTCTGTTGAAGATTTGCTGCTGTGCTTGAGGTTGGTGTTCTGCTGTATGACCCAGTTTCAGCCAACCGTCATCTTACAGACAAATTGGCCTCACATTAGACTCTAGAATACTTTAGTATACAGAGTTCATGGTTGAATCAGTGGTTGCAGGGCTCAAACCAAACCCAAATCATCACCCCTCCACCACGGTGTTTCTGCAGATATGCTGTCTTTGGTTTTCACCAGACGTGGTGCCCTGCATTAATGACAAAACATCTCCACATTGGCCTCATTTGTATATTTTTTTTCAAGTCTTGTTGTTTGTTAAGATGCAACTTAAAAACCTAAGCTATGGCACCTTATGGCGTTCTTTCTTTCCTTCTCTGAGAATTGCACAGTCTGAAGATTTTGTCATTTTGTTACCTGAGTGCTCCAGTCCAGCAAAACCTCTACTTTTATACGGGTGCATTTAATTGGCACCACATGGCTGATATTTACCCTCTTAATTCCTATACAATACAATACAGTTTTATTATATAGCACATTTAAAAACACAAAGGCACACCAAAGTGCTTCACAATAATACAGAAAATCAACATAAATCAATTAAGAAAGTACAGATTGGGCACTAGCACCAGCACAGACGGAAAGGAGGCACTAATAGACCAGAAGAGTTAAGTAAAATAGGTATCGAACATCCAAAGGTTAGGTGCAGCTGAAGCAAAGGCATGATCGCGTCTGGTCTTCAGCCTAAACTTAGGTTGGGCCAGGAGTAATTGACCTGATGATCTTAACGCTCGGCAAGGAGAGTACAGATTGAGGAGATCAGTGAGATAACTGGGCGCAATATTATTCAGAATTTTAAAAGTGACTAGCAAAATCTTAAACTCAATGCGATATTTAACCAATGTGAATCAACAAGAGCTGGAGTGATAGAATCTAATTTTCTAGCTCCAGTAAGAAGGTGAGCCGCAGCATTCGGAACAAGCTGTAGCCTATGAAGAGCGACGGCTTGGAGACCAAAGTAAAGAGAATTACTACAGTCTAACCTGGAGGTTCCTTCCTATGGAAGGATTTACTTGGATTTTGGAGAACTCTAAACCGTTCTTATTCACATGGCTCGATTTCATAAATACCAAACAAAGTCCTAAAATGATGAAAATAAATAATAAAATAATAATAGAAAATATTATTATTATTATTTTATAAATAATAAAATAATAATTAAATAAAACATAAATAGCTTTTAAAAAATTCTCTTTATTCTTTCAAATATTAGGTCATTTATTAGGCTACAAACAAAGCGTTATATCCAGGACTGCTACAGTTCAGGCTGAATTAATAAGGCCTGTGTACTTACAAATGATGACCAGCAGATGGTGCTCAATGACAGCTTCCAAAATAATTCCCACCATTCTTTCTGGCCTTTTTCTTTAGAGAACTAAAGTACGACATACATAGACTGGCTAGAAAACACTGTAATGGTTTCTACTTTAAAACACACTTTTTTTAATCAAACATTTAAACGAGAATGCCGTCTGTTTTTTGTTTCCAACATTTCCTGCAAGACAAGATCGCAATTCTGATCTAAGGAATCCAATAATCCTCATCTGACCTTAAATACCACTTTCTTTCTATTTGTTTGATACGATCCAGCCACTTTTACTGCTACGGCCGCTTCATACCTGTGCATATTGTTCGCAATAACCTTCAAGCTTGTCTGCATTCTTATCTTAAAAAGAACAAGCAATCATATTTTGGTCCAGGATCTTGGCTCTGTGTAAACGCTGGAGGCTGGGGGCCGTTTGATGTTGTTATGGCTGGCTGGCTGCCGCCTCAGCACTACTGGATCTGCAGGCCCCTCTCATGTCCAAAGGTATTGTGTTGGCTGTTCTTTTGATTATATTATCAACAGAGAGAAAATTAAGACTCCCACTGGACATGAGTAAACAAACAAAAGTTTGTAGAGTCTGGTTCATCCAAAGAATGTCAGCTATTCAGACTGCTCTGAGGATATTGATGTCCAGTGTTGGGATTATCATGCCGAATATTATTCTTACTTGAAAATGTTATCAGTCCTTGGTTTGCGAGAGAGATGAAAAGCATGAAAATACTAAAGAGGGAAGGACAAGTATCCCAAACTTGAGATTGTTCATGTAAATGCATGCCGAACCCAGTTTTTTTAATCTCTTAAGCTGGAATGTGACAGCGAGGGTTGTTTGTTTTCAGCTGAAATACATCAGTAATAACTGGATATGTCCTTGTGAAAATTTGACCGGGCGTATTTAGGTTCATCTCTTTGAAAAACTGTCGTGCAGATACCTTTTAAAATCGTACGTATTGATTGCAATTTAACTTGTGACAGGATTATATTATGCCTAGAGGATCACCTAATTATTTTTCCCCAATCACCACGATATTGTTATCAAGCCAAACCAATGCTGAAAACTGCATTTGCTTTAGCGGCCACTTGAGGCCTCTTGTCCTGTTGCCTTTCATATTAAATTAATTCACATAAAACACAGACTTAGCTTCTGGGTCTGACACGTGAAGCCAGCATGAAAGTGACTTAAACCATTCTTTTTACAGGCCACCAGGGGTGGTTGCAAAAAGACCTACAGTCCTATAGTATCTACAGGCAAACAGCCCTCTGCAAAGACATCTGTAACCACTTTACTGAGGAGTTCATGCCCTCATTTTGGGTCATACTGCACAAAACATGAAGTTTATTTTGTAAAATTGGGGTATTCTAGGCATCAGAGATGAGGAACAACACGCCAGTGAACTTGTAGCTTCACATGTCATTGGTGTCACCTCATCAAAATGTGACCTGAGAACCAACTGGTGATGCCATGGTAACTAAATCCCTCTCTAATGCTGTGTATGGTTAAAATGGCAAATACAACAACTTTGAAAGGCATATTTGTCATACTGTAAGCATACCTATGGGTAATTTCACCAACAACATTCTTGACAAAGAATGTCACTTTCCGAGTCACTGTGAGTCACTCTGTCTGCAAACTGGTGACTCCTTAGTTTTCTGTGGTTATTCTTGCATCTAGAAAGTTTTCTTGACATCTAGTATTTTTGTAGTCTGCAAATCAAGCTAGCTAGCACGCTCCGCCTTCCCATTTCACTGTAACAATCGTAGTGTATCCTCGTCCTTAGCGGATGGGCTAACCTCAACAAAACCTTTCACAAGCATCATCACACATGCAGCGATTATTAACATTTATACATTTTAAAAAGGCTTTATTATAAATGCCAATTCTTTGGATTTTATGATTTTTTGAATATGGTGTTCCAACATGCAAAATGAAGCTGGCAAATGAGTCAACCAGTCACTGTTGACAACATGCAATTGCCATTAATTCGGCCTGCTGGTGTTAGCATTTAGCTTCAAGTACATTTGTGCTTAAGTAGTTTTATATTTGCAGGGTTTTCAGTCTGTAAGAGTGGAAGTACAAATTGTGTGAAGTGCCACTTGTATCCCACAGCTCCTCTTTTTTCAGACTCTCCCTGGGATAGAGGCTCCATTTTCAGATTAGTTTTGTTGACCACCTGAGAACAAGGCCTTCCTCTGTGTCAAGCTGGTCAAGGAATGGGATAATTCAGGCCTGCAGATAATCCATCAGTTCCACTGATCCTTTGGTATTCTCCAAGTCGCATAGGTAGAGCTGCTGAGGCATGTGTATGGATCTGTTCGTGTGTGCAGACATGCATATGTGAATTAGCGTTTAATTAGGTTTGTGAGCACGTCCGTAACGACCGCTTTACTCGACCTTACTGAACCCTTTTCTGTCTCGGTGAATATATGTTTGTTTGTGTGGAGTTACCCACGTCACAAGCGATCGGCGGGAGAGCTGGGGATGAGGCTGCCTGTAACAGGAGCAGCGAGGCACTTGAAGGACCGTGCTGTTTGCAGGTCGACCAGCCGCAGCACACCCAGAGGAAATCTCATGTTCCTGCCAGCCTGCAAAAGTAAACAGATCTGTAACCACCGAGGGCTGGCACCAGGCCTGGGCCACCAGCGCTATAACTAAAGGAATGAATCACATAACACACACACACACGTTCACGGCCTAAAATTAGAGTGCACGGCAAAGAGCGTATCCAGAATCCTCCACGCCGGTCCGGTCTTCTCACATTTCGTGCGTAAAATCAATCGCCCTAATTTGAAAAACAATGATTTTTGTCAGCTTGAACTTCTGTGCAACCACAGCACACTCCCTCTGTGACATGATCCACATGCTCTCCATAAGCTGTGAAGTGTATTCACCCAGTTTTAAACGCATCTGCCCAGAAAAAACTCCTGCTTCATTCAATATTCCAGACAACATCTTTCAGCTACAAAGCTTTGAAACCTCCCCTCCCTTTTATGTTCCCTTTCCCTCTCTGTTTCCCTCTCCCTGCTTTCTCCTCTGTCTACACATCTGCGGTTATTTATCTGTTATTCTGTGGGAGCAATGTGGTCAACATGTGTCTGGCTTCCCTCCACACAGCACTCATCTGTAGTCAACTTAGGAATCACTGGACGACCATAGTAGATCTACCAAACTCTAAGTAGATACTCTCCATGGAGATGGAGACTGATTTTTATATGTTTTTCTAAAGCATGTAGACATGACAGTAAATCTTTCTGCAATGGGGGCCCACTTTTAAACCAATATTCTTTTGTTTCTTGGGTGAATGTGGGCAGTAAATGAAGGTTAGCCAACATGACCTACAGGAATTAGGGGATCTGAAAGGAGTATTTGGCTTGCCTAAGCCTATGGATTTGCATTAGCCTGACCTTTAAACTTTTAATCTCAATGTTATTTAATCCTCTGGAAAGAGTATAGCCTCAGACAATGTTATGGTACGAGTAGGTCAACCTAGGCCACAGCAGAGATGGCTGACATTGATGGCGGCTGTCAGCTAAGGCATGCAATGGCTTAAGAGGTTAAATTCATGTGTTTAAGCAGGTATATTTTTCTAATTGGTTAATCAGAAAACTAGCTCATTGTATGCACTTAGTGTGGTTGAGTAGAGCCTCTCCACAGTCTGATGTCTTTTGCTGACATCCAACTTCAGGAGGCTGTGGCTCAGGAGTTTGAGCAGGTTGTCCACTAGTTGAACAGTTGAAGGTTCGAATGCCAGCTCCTCCTGTCTGCAAGGTGAAGAATCCTTGGGCATGATATACGAGATGCCCCCAGATGCATTTGATTGAGTGTAAATGGTGAACTTTTCTAGTAAGAAAATGCTCTGTGTGCTCAAATAAAGCGGAAAAGTGCTATATAAGTACCACACTATTTACCCACTTTCTGGAACATCAGTTTAAAGGATTTTCTAGCCAAAAACCACCATCAAGCTCTTTCTCTCTCTGTCTTGTAAAGTCTTTCAACTTTGGGCCCAAACCACAATTGATAAATTAGATTCGTGAATTATGCCTCACCCTCGTGAATCACAACTAGGACAGCTATAACATGTTTGTAAATCGTGACCCATGCGTGGCTCGATGAAGCTGTGGCTGATTGTTTGGAAGTCTTAGAGAAAATGTTAGTATGACTTTTGACTTGTAGACGTGAAGTCAAGTCTTGAGGCAGACCACTGTTACACTGAGAAGAAGCAAACACAATCAACAGAGTAGGCTGATGAAATGTTGGACTGTGATGGTGCAAGCAGTGACTCTTTGCTAACATGCTAGCAAGGTGCCTCACTCAGTATGTACTTGGTGACGGAGTTGGGGAAATTGGGTCCAAATCAAATATAGTGCCCAGTCGCTGCCCAGTTCATTATCTATATCTGTTTAACTGCTGGGGAATGCAGATATCTTATGAGCCAGTCACGTTGCAGCAACTCGATGCATTTAGGTCAAGGTGACCTGCTGAAGTTAAAACTCAGCATCAGAGTGGGAAAGAAAAATGATTCAACTGACATGGTTGCTGGTGACAAGTGGGTTGGTCTGTTTCACAAACTGTTGATATGCAGTGATTTCTCCACACAATCATCTCTAGGGTTTCCACACAATGGTCCCCTCCAAAATATCCAGTGGGCATCAGTTTTCTGGGTGAAAATGTCTTGTTGATGCCAGAGGTCACAGGAGGACAGAAGGTAACAGTAAGTCAAATGACCAAATGTTACTACCAAGGCTGTGGTTCCCAAACTTTTTTTGCTAGGCCCCCCTTTGTATTACAAGAAAAATGTTCGCACCCGTGCAGGTGAAGCCAAAGGGAAGATATGCTTCACCATATTTTCTAGTCTTTGGCTTGGAAGGAAGTTGGTTTGGAAACATATTTGGCGATGCTTCATCTCCTGCTTTGCGTTTGTGTGTGACGTCAAAAACCTGTCCATTATGCTAGCAGTGTCCGAGCGCTCTTTTTTTTTTCTTTTCTTTTCATACCACGCCCCCCTCCCACACTTTGGGAACCTCTGCTACCAAGGTATGCAGAAGAGCATGTCTGAACACACAATGTGTCGAACCTTGGAGCAGATTGGACCACACCAAGTGTCTTCCCTGAACTAAGAATGAGAAACTGAGCTCACATAGGCTCACCAAAATTGGGCAATAAATGACTGGAAGAATAGTGTGATGAGTCTTGATTTTCTGCTGAGATATTCAGATGGTAGCATCAGAATTTAAGCATGGATCGATCTTGCCTCTCCAGTGGTGGTGTAATGTGTGTGTGTGGGGGGGGGGATTCTTGGCTGTAGATTTCAAATCTGCAGCACCTCTGCGATGCTGTTATGGCACTATAGACCAAAGTCTTTGAGGAATGTGTCAAGGACGTTGTTGCGTCTTTGTCGCAAAGAATGAAGGTAGATCTGAAGGGAAAAGGGGGTCCACTACCAGCAAGGTGTACCTAATAAAGTTGTTGGGTGAGTGTATCCTTCACATGTTTTGGACTAAGCCTGTAACCTACATACCGGTAGTTTTTTTTTTCTTTTTCTTAATTTTAGATATAAAACTGTATCCACTCCAGGCATTAGTAACATATTGTTGAACTCTTACATACTGTTCTCCTCACATTCAGTTTGTTGGGTTCAAGTCCCCCTCGTAGGCCTTGGCGCCCCTAGAAGTGTCAGTACGGATCTGGATTAGCATCCAGGAATTTTTTAAAGGATTGTTTACCATTGCTAGATAGGAAAAAACTGCACATTCAGAATCATTTCTTTCCAAATGCATATGGAATAGAAATGACTAGAAGTGACAGACATCCTCTTTATATTGCTATATCACAAGCTGATCCAGATCCACATGACTGTCTGGATACAGGGATTCAATTCATGCATGTTGTTGAGGGAAATTTCAGCCTTGGCGGAGGCGTGCAGTCTCAGGCTGCTCATGTTTTTAAAGCATTCAGCTTGGCTCTACTACACAGTACCTAAAGAGTGGAAAAAGAAACACCACAAGAGTCAGATGATGAATGCAAGGTCTTTATATATATATTTCTTCAGTATAATTGCAACATATTTATAGAGTACTGCAGTAGAACAGAATAAAACACAGACACCTGTTGTTGTTTCATGTAGTGATATGAGGCAGGAGGTTTCCCTTTAGTTAATGGGTGCCTTCATTATTCAGTCTTACTAGTGCACCATGATGAGAGTAGAGTCATTTCAAAGCTTCAGCAAACTTAAAAAACAAGAACAGACAAATAAATACTGTACAACACCATATATGTAATACTAGATTCAGAAGTCACAAAAAGGTCATGCTTTTCTCAACAGAACAGTTATACGTATATATGCACCTTCATATAACAATGCAGCATTTCTGGCGAGTTTCCCTTCACAATAACACTCTCATCAACAAATGGCAAAAGTAAAGTGCCTTTTCTTTAGAATTGGTGATACCAAAATGCAAATGCATGATTGCAAAAATGCATCTGGATGCAGACTTCCTGAAAAGATAAAGGTTTGGAGCAGACATCCATAGAATTAGACTGGATAGAAAGGACAAGTGGCACACGAGGTCATTTGATAGGCTGTTATAGGAGTGAGGATTGTTTAAGTGATGTGCAGTGTTTAAAAACCTCTGTAGATACAAAGCCAAAATATATTCTGAGAGCGGTTAAACAGTCGCTTGATCAATCTCACGAGCCACACTTAACACTCTTAAGCCACACACTTGAACACACACCATATAACGGTAAGAGACTATTACCAGTATCCTGCGTCAGCCTGTTTATGGGTCGCTACCTGAATGACCTCTCAGGGATGTTTATTTGAGAAGCGATGTCCTTTCTATCCAATCAAGCACTGTACATAAACTCAAAGACCTTAAACAACAAACCACACAATTCATCAACAACAGGGATCAAAGGACTCCAACTGCACTAAAGCATCATCTGTTCAGCAATTATTGATTACACACCCAACACTCCTCTACTAATCTTTACCCACAAGACTGTACAAGATCCAATAGTGCTCCGCTGTCGAGGTAAATGAGCAAATTTGTTGTGATGGTCAGCTAGTCCCCCCCTGAGAAGATAGCAGAGACACAATCTAAAAGAACGTAATGTTTTCCCCACATTGCGTGGAGATACGGAGGTGGGATTTACACAGGCACCAACAGTCAGACTTCTGTTTTAGCTCTTTGGCACCCAGATCACATATACTTCCTGGCAATGAAAGAAAATGTGTGGAAACACTTGAAATCAATCGGTGTGAAATAGCATTTGAAATCAAATGTTCTGTTCTTTTATAGTCTCTACCTGAAGACTAATAGCATCATTCTCTCTAGCAAACTAAGCACTTGCAAATGAATGTTCCAAATCCTTTTAGCTTAGTTGTCTGGCTGAGACCTCAAATTTCTCAATAACCTCCTACTTCAGTTAAGTAACTCAGAGGACTGGCTGAATGAATGTGTCCTGTGAAACTAATGTCTTGTTCCACTTTATAATGCCTTTGTAAAACCTGAAGGATTTTATACTGTAGCAGCATAGTTAGTTATCACCTGGACTGTCCAAGCCATGTGCTTGTTCCATCAATCAATCAAACTCATATTCATTATATTTCCTCATGTAAAATCTACAATAAGCATGATCAGGATGTTTCCTTAATGTTGGTGTTGTCAATCACAAGCGCTCAAAGATAGCATCAAAAAAGCCAGTAGGCAGACATCATGCTTACACACACCCAGGAGAGAGTACTGGATATAAAGAGAAAGAGCTTGGTGTCATGCCAGATGTGTAACAGGTTGGCAAGTGATGAGACAACAATGTATTTTTTGTTTTAGTTCAGCTTGGTTGAGGCCGATATAAGGATAATGTGCCAAATCCTAACTTGAGGAAACCAGACTTCACCAATATTCCTAAACCTCCGCAAAACTCCTAACCTGTAAATTTCCTTCAAGTCATGTCTATTTAATTATTTATAGGTGGCTTTGATGTAATATTTCATGACTTTTAAGGTAGGCTACCTCCCCTCAAATTAGGATTGGGCCCTCTGACTCTCTGAGTGAAGTGGTAGTTTTGGCTGTGGTCCTTCAGTACTCCCTGGCCTCTTCGAGTTCATTCATGAACACGTCCTCGTGGGGGTTTTCTGGGCAACTCAGTCCATTGTTGGGTGGTCGCACCGCATGGAAGCGACTCCAGTCTCCCTTGCACAGAATCCAAGGCAGCACATCCACTTTGAAGTGCAGCTCGGGCGAAAACTCGGTGCTAATCAGGTTCGGCGTGCCTGCGCCTTTTCCTCGTGTGATCAGCCTCCCGCGGTCGTCGTAACAACAGTGCTGTGCCGCAAGGGTAGTCGAGTCACTGGACAGTGCCGAGCGGATGCAGCTGCGCGCTGAAGGCTTGTAGATGTCCAGGCGCTCCTTGGAGCCGCTGGCATCGTGCCAGCGGAACGGCCGTCCGTGAGCGTCATCATAGACACTGACCACAGTGTACGCGGCTTCGAAAGGGTAGGAGCAGGGGCAGTTGGGCAGCTCAGACAAAACCTGATGGAGGTACCTCTGCAGGAACTCGCTCTTACAATTGAGCCATTTCTCACAGCTGTCTACATCTGTTGGAAAGAAGACAGCAACACTGCATTAATCTCTGCCACTGCTGAGAGCATGAACAGATGAACAGACACCATGGAGTCAAGTCTGAATCCTATACTTGCATCTGTATACATCTGCTTTACACTACTGAGTAAGCCTAATCTAGATCCAGTTCCAGTATATATCTGATTGAGAAACCTTTTTTACGGTTATGGAAAACTTCCCGAATAAACACTCACCTGTTCCAAAA
The DNA here is from genome assembly GCF_057382275.1 of Copadichromis virginalis. Taxonomy (NCBI): domain Eukaryota; kingdom Metazoa; phylum Chordata; class Actinopteri; order Cichliformes; family Cichlidae; genus Copadichromis; species Copadichromis virginalis. The sequence goes on along the minus strand of NC_140632.1, from coordinate 2,968,986 downwards.
GGCTCTGTGCCATTTTCCATTTCGAAAGGGAAAGGCTCTACCACAGTGTTGACATCACCTACATAGAGAGGGATAGATTAGCCGATTAGTGAAAAAAAAAAGCCCTGCAAATCAGAATAAAAATCTGAATCATTTAATGCACGTGTTAAAGTAAAATATGCTTGGAAGTAAAATATTACCCGGGCAGGGCTCCAGGTCACATTTAGAAGCTTCTGTCAGAGTACAGGAGTACCCACAGGACTTGGTCCTCTTCCTCTCACCATGTCCACATGTCACTGAACAGGGAGACCAGGGTGTCCAATCATCTATGTCTTTCTCTGTGGAAGAGAAAATGTAAACATCAGTGTCAGGAACCCAAAGGTACACAAGTAGTGCTTAACAGATTTTAACTTCAGACATTTATTTGCTCTTACGCACACAAACATGCAAACGTGTTTCAGCCTTGTGGCTTTCATCAGCGCATCAGAGACTGAAAATGTAAGCATTTTCTGTGAACTCATTTCCTACTGATCAAAACCTATTCCACACAAACAAGAAAAAGCCTATTAAGATTAAAGCACAAGAGAATTTACACAATGGGAAAAGTGTCGTAGAGATTACGAGAGGTGATGAGAAGATTAGAATAGCAGCTCTGCACCTTCCTTTTGTAATAGGTGGAGCTAATTGGAAGCAGCTTCGAAGTGTTGATAAATAATTACAAGCACAAGAGGAAGAACCGGCAAAATACAATAACACCGTTTTGTGTTGCTATGAACTAAACACGCACTTCGACAGGCTAATCCAAAATGAGCTTTCAAACTTTCCTGACTGCCTCAGCCCAATTTTCTCCTGGTCTAACCTTTCCCATGCAAACCCGTGTTCTTTTTAAGAAGGCTTCAGTAAAATTAAAGAGAGAAAAGCTGTGCTGTGGCTGTCCGCCTCCGCGCCATGCTTCCTTGTGGTGTTAATAACACTGAAAACAAGTCATTCTTGATTAAAGGCGAGGTGGGTGCAGAAATACCAGCTTGGGTGTAGCGAGCACCCAATTTTACTTCGTGGGCGCTGCCAACTCGCCATGTGGCCATACAGGAATGAGGTCTCAGGAGAGTCTTAATTATAGAAGAAGCTAAGGCAGACATCCTTGATTTATGTTCACCAAGCCTTTAGATGTGACCACTTTATAGGCATTGTTGCCTTTGCTCGCTCGTCTATACGCACAACAGTTAAACAGATGGAGCCTATATACCGATATAAAGGACAGAGGAAAAGCGTTACAGTAAAACCTAGTTTTAAGCACCTGTTACTGCATTACAATAAAACAGAGGAGTTTTGTGCAGCGTCAACCTTCATAACTGTTCAAAAACACAAATAGATTAATTGTGCACAAATTTGTATCTATGGGAAAACCTTTGACGACTAAAACTTTCATGCTGTGGTGAGTCTATGGCTGTGCACTGAATTAATTTGCTTTTCATTCACTGTACAAATCTGACCTCTTCTCATCTCGCACTATTTACTATTTTTACAACTGAACAAATTGTCTGTGCAAGCTGAGACACAACACTAGTTATGTGGATCCTTTAAAGCACCTCGAAATTCTTGAACTCGCTCAAAAGGCCAAGCCGCCGAGGGTACTGAGGACCATCAGGGTCTGAGGGGGGCCCGAGGGGTCCCAGGGAAAGATGAAAGGGCCGGACAAATGGCCGCTGTCATTCTCTGTTCCCAATCTGCCCTCTAATTGTCTACAAGCAGAGGGCTGTTTTGTCCCAGGGAACAGTGCCGGCCTCACGCTGCCATTAGCAAAAGCATCAGACCCATCTTCAAAAGGCAGGCCTCTGCGACCAGCACAACCAGTGTCAACTTCAAAGTACCCATAACCCACAATGTCCTCATATTCAAGTGCTCATGCAGCCTCACTTGCTAGCATTGTTTGGATCTCTGTGACTACAGTTAACATGCAGTCTTTCTAAGCTACACTTCTTTCTCCAGCTCTACTTCAGGACCATCTTCATCGCTTTCAATATGATTTACTGAGCTATTTAGTGTCCAAAGGTTCATTTTTAAGCCTTTTTTTCCTTTGGGAAACAGAAACAGTTGTGTTTATACGGCCTTAGTTACACACAGAGAGTGCACCACTTTGCAAAACCTACCATAGTAACTCTGTATTGGATCCCAGCCTTCGTTCCAGTGAGTATCCCAGTCCCCGCCTACTCCGCTGGGTAAGGGCTCCTCACTACCGTAATCCAAAGAGTAATCTTCCTCCTCCTCTTCTTCGCCAGTTTCCTCCATGCCCGACCGGCTGTTGCTGTCCTCGCTGGAATCGGTGTAACTCCAAAACAGGGGCCAGAAAAGCTTCTTGCCTCCGAGCAAATCTACTGTGGATGAGGGGGAGGAGGAAGAGGAAGGTAGCCAATCTTTTTCCTTGGCAAGGTCCATCTCCACTTCCATTTGAGGATCATCGACTACTTCAATGGTCACCTGAGTAAAATAAGAGAGTGTCACTGATATCACAGCATGAACAACGCTTAAATGAATTATTTGGAGTCAATGAAAGATAATCAAATATTATCCATCTGAAATGTTCAATATCGCTACAATAAATCTGCTTTGCGGTTATGAAAAAGTACAGCATATACTTTTTGCAGCTTTAGTGCTTGACTTACAACTCTTCTTAAGAAATCAACCATGTCAAATCCTTGGAAGGGTATTTTAGTCAGGAAACCCGCTCTCCGGATCTAAGTAAGCCAGTCAGACGTAAGCATGAGCACTCAGTCAACTAAACGATCCTCTCAGGGAGAGAATGCGAACCTTTATTCTGGATAACTACCTCTCATTACCTCGATATGACTCATCCCAGATTCACAGTACTTCCAAGGGCCCACTTCAGCTGATGTAAAGACCAGACAGCAGTGAGACTAAAGAGAAAAGCTATGTTTCTGTAATTGTTGTAAAATGAATAGTTAGAAAGTAGCTTGACGATCGAGTACTATGGTCATTTCAGTATAGCTGGGTATATTCTTGCTGTTATCCTCGGCCTAGGGTAGGTCTTGTAGGTCTATGTTACATAAAATCTCCTCGGAAATCAAATGTCTCTGTACTTATATTGATGTACAGCAGATTGGTAAAACTATGTCTCGCATTCTGAATACTCTGACCAAACAGGAGAAGATAAGTGCCTGCAGAGATCATAGAAAAGACTAAATCTGTGTCTTCATCTGTTTGTTGTAGACATTAAAGGGTTTCCTTTTAGCCTCTAGACATATAACACAGAGGTAATATCACGTGACTCCCTTGTCCCTACTAACCTGTATGTTGGGGTTCTGTGAGTTAATGTCAGCTTTGGCCAGGTCTGGAAAGTTCTTCAGATCCAGTATAAAAGGTTTGGTCTCCTCCTCAGGCTCAGGTTGTGGAAGAACACCAAGGGAGCGGTGCTGGGGGTGAGACCACCTCCTCTGGTGGCTGTGGGGCTCAGGCAGCAGACTCTGAACCTGGTTCTGCTGCTCCAAAGCCTCAGAGGCAAACTGGACACCACCACTATGAATTGACTGGCCATGAGCCTGACGGAAAGAACAGGTAAATGCAGGTTACAGTGAGCACAAGTTATCTACTGGAATAATTTAAGAAACTAACCAAAAGAACACTTGACAGAAAAACTCTTAAGGTGCGATTCTGCTTGCAAGGTGACAAAGTTTGCAGACACCACCAGTGTGTGCTGCTTAAGGGCTGGTTGCAGAAAGAAAGATCTATTATTAATAGTGGCTTACTGAAGGGTCTAAAAACAATTAGTGTTCAGTTTTCAGGAAGAAAGCCTTTACACCATCCACCGCTTTGCAGCTTGGTAAGCAATTCCAAAAGGCCCCTGGGCATCCACTAACCAGCCAAGTCATCACCCAGCCTTCGGTTCGTTTTCTTTTTTTTTTTCCCACAACAGTCATGCCATCCAGGCCGTGGACAAAGAGGGTCCTGTGCCAGAGAGAGATCCGCTTTTAGCTTTAATGAGAGGGCCTGGGAGGCGTGGGACCCCTGGGCTGATGCGAGTGTGTCTGAACCTGCTGTGCTGCCGCCGCTACTGCCACTGCTTAATTTGACCTTTCAGGTTTTACAGTTACTAAGAAGGAAGGCCGGCAGGAAGAATCGCTGATCTCCGAGATTAATGGTGATTAGAGGTGACATTATAATAGTGGGTAGTTGCGGAAACATGTACCAAATGTAGAATGCAGTCTCTAAAATGAGATGCTGTTTTTTGCTTAGTCTGTTTTAAATCTAATAGGACACATGACTGTTTCATGACAGTCACTGGTAAAGAGGAAAAAAACAAAAACCCCTAATGAACCCTTGTCTGCCATTCGTTCATGTTTTTGTCATCCTGTGAAAGAGCTAACTGGCCCAAACATATGATTTGACAAGAATTTCAGATTGGACCTGTGCCAGTTTGTGGTACGCTCAGCACAACAGTGGCAGTCGGTGGGCTAAAGAGCAGAAGAAACGCTTTAATGAATGACCAGTCAGTTCATGATTTATGGTTATGGCCTCGAGAACAGGGCAGACTTTTCAGGGACCGCCTGTGATCATCCCATAAAGAACTTATGTAGTCAGTCAAATCCAAGAATGTGAACACATAAAGCTGGTTAGGAGGCGGTGCCTGTCGGGGATGATAAATGATGGATAAAGGTGAGCCCTCCTCAAATATGTGTAAGCTGGTGGTGACAAACAGATACTTTTTTCTGGAAACATTTAGGTGTTTTCTTTGCACTATTTGTCACTTTTCTTACAAGAAATGACAACAAAAGTTGACTGAAAATAGCGATGGTGCACATTTTTTAAGCAAGAATTTTAACATTAATTGTAAGAATATAAGTAGCGGTGAGTAACATTACAGTTGTATTTATATTACTAATGTAAAACAGTTATGTTTACTGGATTTTAGAATTTTTAGATGAACATTTAATGTGATTTTTACTGAACATTTTATACTTTACAATACATAGTCAGCCAAAGAAGACCGCCAACTTGCTGTGCCCCCAACACGCAACACCCCCCACACAGATCTAATGATTCACCATCTTCAACATTACATCTCATGTCTGATATAAGATTTCACTGGTAAAAATTCACCCCCACGTTGCTGCGTTTATCCCCGTACCTGACCTTAGTCCATACAGGTCATAACGGGCTTACACAAACCAAACACACACAAAATCTCAAGTCCAGAGTCATGAAAGAGACCGCATACTTTCACACCCTCCTCATCTCGTCCTGTTACACATCTGGATCCTGTATTCTTTCGCCCTGTATATCACTCTCCTCCTCCTTTCGTCCTCCCCCTCATTCTCTCTGATCGTGATCTCCTCCTCTTGGTAGTGGGGCTCCTCTGATCAAAGGCATCATGGCTGATGGCATGCAGTGCGTTTTAACAGGGACACTGCATGATGCACCGGGGGTACTCGGCTCTGGCCTGGGGACTGGATTTTCTTCTTGAAACAGCCTGACAATACACCCTTTTGGCAAACCGCAGCGTCCTGCTTTTAAGTGCCCGGAAAGACTGAATGTTGGGCTACTGTCACTGCTACTGCTGCTGCTGACACGCATTTAGGTTAGGGAGAGGAGGTCCGGAGACTGGATGGGGTGAGCCAGAGTAGAGGGGTAGGGACAAGATCCGGTTGGGGTTTGGGGGAGGGGGGTATGCAGTATGGCAGCCCTGATTTATGCACCCGCAGATATCAAAGGGTCCTGCACTTGGCTGTTTCCAAACCATTACAGAAGAACAATAAACTATGGACTCTCTTTGATCACCATCTTTGTGTAAATGGAAAGAGGACAACAAATGCATGCCTGGTAGAATCAGGGTGAAGTAGTGGAAGTTGGTATGTATAGTGGGGGTACAAAGCAGAAGAGGGCAAACAGGTCCCAGTATCTGGAAAAGAGGCCACTTCAACACAACGCCCCTCCCTCTATTCTCCACCGAGGCATGGGGGTAAAGGCAAAAACAGGAAATTCCACATTAACACAAAAAAGAGCCAACGTAAACAATCAGATGAATGACACTTGACCTGAGCTCCAGTGTGAGAGATGCCTAAGGCTTCCCTTTCTCTGGTTACATAAGCATCTTCTTACTGGGCACCCTAACCCATACTGAGCTTGTCCTCCTCCTCCCGCAGTCTTCCTCTGCTAATCTCCCCTCTTCATCCACCACTCACACATGCAGGGGGGTCACAGGCAGAGAGAGTCGCCAACATTTGGCTTTTTGGTGAATGAAATGAGCAGTCACAGCAGCCACAGTAAGATTTTTATTTTCTTCTTGTCACTAATGAGTCCTTCCTTGTGTCTTTTTGCTTTGACATCAATCAGGCAGATGATGAGAGAGAGAGAAAGTCCCAATAGGGCATCCATGGGAGGCCACACAAGAAGGAGAGAGTTCAAAGGCAAAAACTGAACCCTGACACAAACACACACAAGCGGACTTTGATATCCAAATATGTCCATGTGTAACACAAACATTCCCCTTTGACACACCGCACAGTGTGTGTGTGTGTGTGTGTGTGTGTGCGTGTGTGCAGAGAGTTTGGATTTAGCAGAGTGAATGCCCAGAGATGGCAAACCTTACTATACATGGAGAGAGCAGTGGAACAAAAGAAGGCAACAAATTTCTAATGTGGAAATTCTTTAGTTGATTAAAGAATGCCTGGAAAAAGAGGGTGAGAACATTTCATTAAGGTGTTTGTGATTTTTAAATTTCAGCAAACAAAATTACAAACAAATGCACAACATAAGTTTTAAATGTTGCAAACAAAGTGAATAACTTAAATAATTTGCACCAAGCAGTTATATTACCAAGAGGCTGAATGGGAAATTAAAGCTAAGCACCAACTTTCTGATATTTTATTGTGCTCTAGTTTTAAAATTATGTTGGTACAATTTTATAAGCTATTGTAGTAATAAAAGGAACAGGACTCAGGAGACATTTTACAACCATCAGCAAAAACTTCCAACGCATTAGCTAATTGCCTGTCAGTGGCAAGTGTGATCTATGGCTTTTTCTAACTTGTTGCTAAACTCTACGCCACAAAAAAAGCCAACACACAGAAAGGGAAAAGAAAAAGGAAAAAATGGAGAAGAGAACTTACTTTGTGGGCAATATTCTTGCGTCTGGTAGGTAACCCTGTCACCACACTCACAAGAAGTATTGACCAGAGCACAACCAGCATCTGAAATCTTCTCGGGACCTCTTGACTCATCTTCTCCACTTCAAAGCTTCCCGTGAAGCCTAAAGGCGGTAAAAGTGCTTCACTGTGCACTGTGTGTTTTAGGTTAGGTTAGATTACAGCTTTACAACAACAACACAAAAAACGCTTGTGTCCTTTTCGCGTTTTCTTCTCTCCGACTTTTGGCTCAGGACAAATAAAAGTTTTCAGCCTCGTCTATCAAGAAGTGTCGCAACTTTAATAAGATGCGCACGAGCGTCCGCAGGTATCCCGCGCGCTATCCATTCCTGACACCAGCGCCTCGCGCAGCAACTGTCAGTCCGTGTGGCGGCTCGAGCTCGATGCTGCGCTTCTCCATAAACACCGCGGGACGGAGGAGCTTTAAGTACCAGAAAGAAGTTAAATACCCCACGCAGAAACTCCCCGTCCGCACTGTCGCTCACTTATTCAGCTACTTCAGAGTGTGACTCACTCGTCGTGGGCGGGTGCTCACTTCCAATACATTGACATCTGGAGTTCATAGTACGCTGTGCATTTTGCTAGCTGTCTGTCTGATGCGTTCATCCATTATCCAGCTGAAGTTCATCCACCGGCTCTAGAGAGGGTGTGCGCGCGCACCGCCCAGCCAACCGGTTTCGGTAAACTTTCCTTTTACGCACGCATTCAGGGGGGTTGATGCTGAGGGAGGAGGGGGCAGGATGCTCATTGCTCACAGCTGTGCGGAGGGTGGGTGCGCTGGGCACTGAGGTACATGGTAAGGTTTAGTTTGCGTTGCAGACGGCAAGCCACAAGGCGGACATGCTCTCACGTGTTACTGGGAAAAGTTAGAGATTATCTTCAATCTCGAATACCAGTGGCTTAGGGGAGGAGTGTCAAATATAAGGCCCGGCAATAATTGTTTTTTTTTGTATTTTCATAAATGTTACAGCTTATCCTCCTGATAAAGACACACACATTAATACTACAATGATGAAGTAACAGATAAGCAATTAAATGATACCATAGAAATGTCTAGTTTTACTGTGTCCACGGTAAAATAAACAAAAATAGGAAATTTCCCAGGAAATTAACAAAAACTTTCTTTATAATTACAGGACAGTCTGGGCAGTGAGGTCACAGACTTCTCTGTAATTTTACACATTTCTTACAAATTTAAGCCCAAAGTGACAGATTTATTTCATTTACTACATCTTTATATAGGTAAACTGAGATGTAGAAACTGCACTTTTTGTCCTAATAATGAGATATCTCAGAGATAAAATGTGAAGTTAGACATCTTTATGCTGACAGAGGGTATTCTTACTTGTCCTCCTTACTTAAGATCAAAGCATGACCCTCGAATGTAAGATGAGCTTGACAACACTGTTAAGTGAATTATTCAGCTTTAGCTCTGTGAAATTTTTTAATCAATTTAAATTTGTGTCACTGCTTTAAAAGTAGGTTAAAGGGCAGCCAATGACTGGACTGTAAGGAATGCTGACTTGTAAGGCAAGAAGCCTTTGTAACGTATTCTTCGTGAGCTGTGCCTGCAGTCTGTGTGTGTGTGTGGTAAATAAACACAACGTCTTTCTAGAAGTTGATACAAAGAAAGTGATTTAATCTTTGCAGCACCGTTTCCAACAGCACGGTCAACAAACATCATGGCTTTATAAACTCCTTTAAGTGGTTTATCTCCAACCCAAATACGATTCCAAAAGGCAAAAGCAACAGATAAGTTTCCACTGGTCACTGCAAGCAAGTTTACAGGTATTGTAAGCAGCTGTGCATTTGAATCATTTCTGCAGACATTAAACCTGCAGTTTCAGTGAGGGGAAACCAGGCTGAGAAAAAACAGCCGTGTTGCTGTTTGCAATTACATTTTTTTTTTTTTTTTTTTTTTTTTTTTGCCTCCATGGACAGAAATGTGAAGACTTAACATACTGCACGGCCCTGCAGGAAACTGAGTTTTATGTCAGGGTGCATACAGATCATAATGAAGTGTTCCACATTTTATTGCTTGTTAACAGCAAATGCATCACCGATCTGTTAGTCAAACTATTTTTTTGTGTGAACACAGTACTGGAATGATACAGACCAAAAAAAAAAAAAAAAAAGAAAAAAAAAAAAAAGTGACTAATGTATGATGGATGTACAGTTTAAAAGACCAGCAAATAGCAGTCACGCTGTGCTGAAATGCCCAAAACATTAAACACACACACACACACACACACACGTCTCTAAACTTGTGTTTCATCGAGTGTTTGCGGGAATTGGCCAGACGCTGGCCAGGTTTCTTACTGGCTACACTGACACTGCAGCTCAAATCAATAAAGTGATGGAACATAAACACACAAAAACAACACACACTCAGATGAACAATGTTTGACAGTGGCTTGTAAAGCCACATGTTTGGGGTGACCTTACACAGTAATGTCGGACCAAAACAGAAAGTCAAAAAAACAAATGTGACACAAAAAGCAGGTTGATATGGAATGTCATTCCAGAGGATGATAACATCTGGTGAATGATAAAGTGGGGGAAGGGAAAAACCAAAAAGAAAACCCCAATGACATTTGGACTATAACCAAACAAACCTTACAGGTTTTCAGTGACTACGTCATCTGGACACAAAACGCCCGTCAGTAGTGCTGCACTGAAGTTAAGACATGTAGTCAAGTTGAAACACACTTTCCACTCAGATAATGGTTTCCACAAATAAAAAAATAAAAGAGATCGCTAACGATCGACAAACACATGTTAAATAAATAAAGTTGTCTGTATATCAGATGAGCCCTACATCGTCATGCATACAGCGTGCTCAGATTGGCGATTCTCATGAAAGCGCTTGAGTGAGAACGATTTCAGCAGGTGAGAAAGCAACAAACAAGATAGAAATCACATGTAGCTCATTAGCTTATAGAAATGTTAAAGACACAAGGCTCAAGTTTTTGAGTGCAGGTGTAAACCGTAAATAAAGCTGAAAAATATTTCTAGAAAATATGCAGTTAAAAAAAATCCTTTGTCTTCCTCTCTGGAATTCTTTCCCTGTTAAATGTTTTAATTTTGAATATCTGCTTTGCATTTTAACAGGAAGGCTAGAAAACATATCTATACATATACTTAGAACCTTTGGTTGGGTAAAAGAACCCAATAATCTCTCTGTTCAAGTAAAAGTGATTAGGATTAAAACAAAACAAAAGCAGATAAATACATATAGTATACACATGCTTATTCCCGTGAAATAATGCATCTCTCGCTGAGGTTTGGGATGCTACCCCAAGGCAGTATTACCAACATTGTGATAAATAATATTTACATATATGATCGTTTCCTATCGACTTCATCATAGCACGAGCTATGATCAGATTTCAAGAGTGCAAGAGCAGGAAGTCATGGCAGAGCTTCTTCTACCTTGCTCTGAGTTATTTGAATTACAAAGAAACACCACGCTGCTGCTGTTATTGCACAAATAAGATACACATTCAATGTGCGCACAAGAATAAGACTTTATGTTAGACAGATGCAGTCGCAATAAGTTAGGACAAACTGGAAGGCTCTGAATGGACTTTGTAACAACGGACACGGACGCATGTGGCTGATTTTGGTCGCGGTGAAGCTGTTGGGACTTTGGCTTTGAGTCCACTGGAGTTTGATGTGAACAAATATGGATAGCATGAATGCAGACACTGGCTCAGACAAAAATACGTGGGGGCATAAGACTGATATCAGACGAGAAACGCTAAGAGAGGGGCCAGTGAGTTAGGAAAACACGCTCTGTGTGACAAGAAGAGGACGACGAGGCTCAGTCCTGAAGAAGACTCTCCTCGGACATCCACCCAAGCGAGGGAAGAGCCTGCTCACGTCTTGAGTATTTCAGCTGCAGGAGGTCGCCCACTTCACTGATGGCTTCCAATGCCTGACAAAGCAACAGGAAGAATGCAGTTAATCTCGATCCAAAATACAAGAAGAAAGCCACACAGTAAAAAAACAAAACAAAAAGACGGTACACATGCCAAAACTTAAGGGATTCAGCCAGACTGATAAGACTGGCTTTGATTTCTAACACGTCAGAGTGTTGAAGGAGGCGAGGAGTCCAAAAGCAGAGGTGAACAGAAGGCTCCCTGTATAAACCACAACTGAACACTTCTTTCCACCAGAGACTGTATCAGTGTTGCAACACACTGCAGGGCACCTGGAAACAATTTACCTTCCTCCTGACCTTTTTTCTGATTCCACGCTTTGCCTGGCTTTTCCAAAGACGGAAAAAACGGCTCCTAGAAGCTCTGCTACAAAGGCAGGCCTGATGCCGTTTAAACGGACTATTATAAATGGTGTTGACAAGCTTCCCAGTAAGATGAATGAAGTGTCTTTGGAGAGACAGAGCAGCTCAAATAAAAGTCTCTGCCTGAGTCACGCTGTAATCTTTAGAGACAGCTTGGCCCTTCTAGGTTCCTTCGAAATAAAAGGACATATTGGAAGCATTTATTATTCGACAGGCACGCTCACACATACATGGACTCGAACGCAAGGCACAAAAAGCTGTCAGTCAGCGGTCAGGCAGGCAGTTGATTAAAAGTGCAGGAATCCATGATCACCCACAGTGGATCAAAACAAACTCTTAAATCACATTGAGGATAAAATTAAGTCTTCAGCAATCAAATAGTCTATCCTGTAACAACAACTCTTGAACTGGCTTCAGTGGTGAAGGAGACCACTTAGAAGAGATCAGATGTGCCCCTCTCTTTACGTCTTTGATGATATTTAAGAACTTATTGGAAGCTGCAGATCAGAAGTGGCACTTTTGCAAAGCTCTGGTTTTAGGTCGTGCTTTACAAAGCAACATTGCAAACTGTTTTTAAAAGAGTGAACAATATTTTCAACTCAGTTTTGCACCAATTCTGCTTCCATGCGCACATAGATACGATTAACTTTTAGAGTAAAAACAGCCCATGCTGCAAGTATGAGTAAGGGGGGGGGGGGGGGGGGGAGAAGATAAAAGTAAACTTTTGTGTTTCATGTTAGAAATGGGACTTACTGTATCGAGCATCTCTCTGGTGTGAGCGGCTGATACACAGAAGCGTGCTCTGGATTCGATGATGGGCGTCGCGGGAAAGCCGACGACCACTGTACCGATGTTCCTCTTCAGCATCTCCCGACCGAAGGCGCTGATAAGCAAAGGAAACTTAGACAAAGGGCAGTGTGCTGCTATTCATACGATGGATCTACGATTAATGTTCTCATTAAGTAAAAGGTTATATTAAAAACAGAGCATATGCTCTTGTGCAGCTATACCCCAAAAAAATCTAAACAAACAAAATAAAAAACACACCCGATTTTGGCCGGCATGTAGAGCATCAGCGGTACAACGGGGGAGTCATCGTTGCCATAGATGATAAAGCCCATTTCGTGCAGTCTTCTGCGGAAGAAGGTGGTGTTCTGTGAAAGCTGTCGGAGGCGATCAGCACCTGGAAAAGGTAGACAGAGATCCAACTGGGCTTCAGAAGAGTTATTCACAATTTTGAGTCAATCTTTTGAGTCAGTTTACTCTTTACTCCCTGAGATTTCTTCCTCTTGAAGAAGTATCAACTGATTCTTCGCATTTTTGTCAAATTAAATATTATAATCTCTATTAAGTTAACTTTTTTGCAATTGGAGACCTCAAGTATTCACCAAGTAACATCTCCCGGCCTTGATTAAAGCCCCTCCACATCAATGGTGCAACCACACAGGTGTTTTCACTAAATCTGCCTGATAAGCCCTCTTCAGTACAAATTGTTCCTGATTGGCATCCCCCCACCCCTCACTCCCCATTGCACCTGTCAGAACAGGAAAACTTACACTTTTATGGCACTTTATTAGTACATGAACTTCAGTGATCTCACGCATTCCAGACAACCTGAGCAGACGTCTAATCAGCCAGAGTGAAAGCACCTGTGAGGGTGTGCTGCTCCTTTAAACCACACCGTTCTGGTTACTGGTGCTTGTAAGCTTTGTAAAATTTCATTATCTGCTCTTTTTCTGCAGCCAAGTGAAGAAAGCAGTGTGTACTTTACAGAGACCCCTCCCACCACCACTCATGACGTCTTTATTCCTCAATTTAGCTCGCTTTTGAGCACAACTGATCCAGAGTGAAATACGCAGTTGTGGTTCTAACAGCAAAACCATGTTAACAAAAACAAACAAACAAAAAAAGTACAAAACTCTCAAGAGGGCCACATTGTTTCCAGCCTTCTAGTTATTTGAAGACTAGCTTTGAAGTCAAACAGAACTCTAATATTTTATGGTCAAGAGGTCAACATCAATCATGTGTCAACCTGATACATGTTGTGGATTCACTCACTGAGTCTGTCTGAGCCTCCAGAGATAGCATCGTAACCCAACAAATAACCATATGGCACAAAGCGCCTGCCTGGCTGTGCTCAAAAATGGAGCAGAAACAGCAGCTTCAGAGCACTAAGAGACACAACAAAGTCTGACATTACACTTAACCACATGCTTCTTTTCCAGTCAGGGGATCCAAAGGTATCCACAGAAGAGTGGAAGATTCTTAAACCTCCTTATATACGGATGAAAGCTTTGTCTACATACATTTGATTAATATAAGCTTACAGGCTTTCAGCAACAACAACAGTTTCGCAGGCGGCTCAAATGTCACTCGTGACTTTGTGTCAGCGCCTGGATCTTCAAAGGGTTTCATTTCGAGGGCTGACGGGGCTGCAACCAATCAAACCGTAATAGTTACTGCTGCAATGCTGCAAGGTCAGCTGGTCTGGCCTACTCCTCTCAGACTAACTTACAGGAAAAGCTGATGACACTGTAGAAAGACAGTAACAAAAGTTAACACCAGATGTTTATTCCTATGCCTAATGAGTTTCATTTCATCTTATATCAGCATGTTTTGGAACTCCAAGTCAGTCAAGCCCTGTGAAGAGTAAAGGGGTCCCACCCTGCAAGAAAACAAGACCCTATCATCTATTTGTGTGTGTGTAGGAGAGTCCAGCAGAGTTTGATCTGCACAGACCTCTGGTCGCGAGCACCATGCTGCTTTGTACCCACAGCGTGAAGGAGCACAAACATATACAAAGAAACACACATCTGAAAGCCATAAAGGGGGAGAGGGGAGGGGCAGAATAAAGCCTTCCATCAGCCTGGACTGAACTGGACAAAAGAAAGGAACCGTTAACAACCAAATGGAAGAGCCACAATCACACAAAGTTCAGAGCCTGACCAACATATGTTGGTTTGCCAAATGTTCTCAGCTAACTTCAGACCAACACAGATATATTGCTATCAGTGTATATGTTGTCAAATATGCAACTGGGCTTGGGAAGAGTTCATTTAGAATCAACGTTGTAGGTGAGCTTATTATTAACTCAACATGTTGCAGCAGATAGCCACCCTCCTCGAGCCAAGACTTGTTCTCATTATTTTTAAAGAGAACATAATGCAGAAAAAAGTGCCTGTAGTAATCTGGTCTCATCACATGCTTTGTCCAGCAGAGCGCGCTCCAATCTCAATGTTTATAACACGTAGTACCATGGACAACTAATCTATATGTGTCTGATACTTTAAAATAAATAAATAAATAAATACTGCATTTCTCAGTCCCTGATAAAATTCTGAGCCTAAAACTCCATCATCAGTAAGCCAACAGTTTTTAAACATATTTAGAAATCAGAATCAGAAGTGTCTTGTACTAAACTTTGCACCCCATGCTGCAGTCACACGTGACACTGTCAGATTGTTTCTTATATAATATGGGCATGTACCTGTGCAGCATTTACAGCACACCCAGAAAGCTGTAACACACACACGCACTTTGATAAAGTGGCCTGACACACCTTTATGTATAGGTAAATATTTACCAGTTAGCTAATAACACTGGCTTTTATCTCTTAGCTGTGATAAAATATAGACCGTATGAAGGAGTAGAAAAGCTGGCAAAGTTGATTAGAAATTAAATAAAAGCAATACCATAGTAACTTTGCATTCAATAACCCACCAATATGTCTGCAGAATAATATCTGAATGACTGGTCTATACTGCCATCTTGTGGTTAGGTCAAATAATAGCAGGAAAACTGACCACAAACACAAGGTTAAAATTTCAGTGTTGCAACCAAAACAAAACTGCAGGGGGAAAACAAACAAAAAACCCCAAACCATACCAAAAACCATTTGTAATTAAAATTTTAAAGATTCAACTTTAATATTTGATTTGCCAGGCTAATTAACAAAACTTCTATTTGCAATTTGACCACCAAAATGTTTCTGCACAACAATAAATAAGCAGTTATCAGAAACAGTTTATGGATAAAAACACCGTCTACACTTCCCTTCCAGTATTCCAAACAGCTGTGAGCAGTTTTTCCACCTACCCAGTGTGGTCCCATCTTCTCCCATGATGATCTTCATAGAGGTGATTATCTGCTGGGCCACAGGAGGGGACATAGAGGTGGCATACATGGCGCTATGAGAGTGGCGGCGCAGATAGTCAATCAGCTCCTGACAGAATGCAATTAAAGTGAGGGGGGGGGAAAAAAAAAGTATCACTAGGACAGTTGGGACATGATTTTTTTATTTTATTTTATTTTTAAACGTGGCATACTTGAGTTTTTCAAACTGTCGTTTCTAGCTCAAAATGAAAGCATACACTCAATCAGATCCTATCTTGTAAAACAGGAAGCTGAATTCTACTTTACCAGTAAACACTGTTGGCCAACACTGAATTAAGCAATTTAGGAGTTAGGAAACTACTCAAGCTATTGACTATGAGTAAGTGTCTCAATACTGTAATAACCATGAACCATTGCTTTGACTACTTCACATTGCACAGACTAGACTTAGCCTTCTGAAAACTGTCAGCAGTTCACTAACCTTTTTGCCTCCAATATATCCCCCAGCAGCCCCAAAGCTTTTGGTGAATGTTCCCATCATGATGTCAACATCTTTGGAATCCAGGCCAAAGTAGTCCACCACTCCCCTGCCATTAGGGCCCAGGGCGCCGATACTGTGAGCCTCGTCCAGGTACAGGTAGGCCTTGTAGCGCTTCTTCAGAGCTATGACCTCAGGCAGGCGTACGATGGACCCCTCCATACTTCAGGATTATGAAAAAAAAAAAAAAGAAGAAGAAAGAAACTAAATTAAACGTCTGCAACAAACCTAAAGCCATTATTAACAAACACCCACAATCTGAACCAAAGCACCAGAAGGCTGCTGTGTAAAGCAGTTGACATTAAAAGGTACATGCCTAACACTTGCAGGGCTGTTTATGCATAGGTGAGTACAGTCTATTTTAGCAACATAAGGTTTAACTCTAGAAATCCCTGTGGAAATGAAACTCCATTAACATTGCATCAGTAAAGGGCACTGACTCTTTCAGGCAGTTGGTCTGAGAACTATATTGATCAACAGGATTGATTGTCCTTATAGTAAATCCCTTCAAAGAACAAGGAATTAGGGGTGCAACGATACACAAAATTCATGGTTTGGTTCGGTACTTTGGTGATACAAAAAAAAAAAAAATGTTCATGCCTTTTTAATTTATCATTTATTAAAATTATAAATATATATTTTAACTCAAAAGTACAGTTTTTAAATTTAATGTTGCTGAAACAACAAAATAAATCTGATCGAGGAATCACTCATCTTTGGAAAAGAGAGTTTATTACAGAGAAATGTCTCTTTCCAAAATAAAAGCTATACTATACGCTTCTTCTGGGCTATATTCTCAGCAGCATATTAAACATATCAGGTCCCCATTAGGAGAATCCTGTGCTAACGGCTGTCTAAATGACTCGGGTAAAGTTTGTAGCATGCGTGCTTGTTGTTTTTGTCTGCTTCCACTTGTCTTTGCACTAGGATGCTGTCGGAGTAAATGTGCAGTCATATTCATTGTGTTCCCACAGACAGACAGCTGCTATGTTGCTCAAAGACCGATCAACCAGCTCACATGGACAGATATCCATGTTAGTCCCACACCACCCAAAAAAAGAAGCTGTGGTTGAAGAAGCTAACATATTAAACTACCAATCTGCTAACACCACCTATGTGTCATGATATCAGAAGTGGCTAATTGTTATCTCTTTGGGTGTAGCTGTCTGCCTTGGCTAGTGGCAGATGGTCATGTAACAACTTACACCCAACCACAGTAGTATAGTCATAAAATATTAATAATTAATTTGATTTGAAGTATTTATGAGGTTGAAATGACTAAGTATACATTACCAGCTCACACAGCATATAATCTATGCTAATTCTTTAAGGCAGTACATTATTTTCGTTTAGGCAAGTGTAATGCTTTAGAATAGTATTTTATCGTGCTGAAAAACCACAAAAACTGCTGTCTGCACCTGTAGATGCCCTCCACCACAATAAGAATTTTCTTCCAGGGTCGGTGGGTTCTCGGCTGCCCGTGCACGATGGCATCTCTCAGTAGCTTCTCAAGGCTTTGCATGTCTACAACACAAAGGAGTTTGTGAATAAATGTTTGTTTTAGGTTACTCGTTAAATCACTGACAGTAAGAAAAGCCAAGTAATGAAAAGACAAGCAAATTTAAGGATTAACATTTTCCCAACAGAAATATGAGACCTGTGTTAAATGGATGAACAACTCTGTCAATATTTCATGATCACAGAGCATTTTCTCAGAAGCCACACAGCTTGGTTCCTGCCTGCTGACTACACGTCATGATCTCAGGTGTGTGTGTGTGTGTCATGTTTTTATCCTGAGCCGAAAAATAACCACACCCTATAATGTGTTATTTAGCACTGGAAACAATACAGTCAATGTATAACTGCAGACGTGAGTAAGCAAGTGTCCAAAAAAATAGTTTGGATTTTATAAAAGCAGCATGCTGAAATGTACGCACACACCCACGCTGAATGTCTTTGCTATCCTTTTGACTTAACGGGAATTATTGTTAATTGTTGCATAGAGTTGAAAGATCCATTCTAATCCTTTGTCTCCAGTGTAATGTCAAGCTTTGGGTGTAACGCAAAATACAGCTCAACTGCTTGCAGGTCAGAGGTTTAAAACTGGAAGTCACTCACTGTTGTGTTTGAAGACCCGAATCGTGGAGCCCGACAGACGAGCACCCAGCACCAGCGACGTATGATTCAGCTCATCGCTCAGGATGAGGCAACCCTACAACCGCAAACAGAAATGAATTTTTCAAATGAAAGCGACAAAGTTTACACATTTTCACGTAACTTTAGCAGCTCACCAAGTAGCCAGAACAGCAGAACGCCATCATTTCTCCAGAAATGTATATAGCTCAGAATTTAAAGAACTATCTTCGCTCATCCTTGTTTAGGGATGGATCTATTGTTATTTAGGTTACACTTAAGGTAAGCCTTTAGTACAAGAGGCAAATATTACAAGAAGAAGAAATCGCGTAACTGACACACTATGCCTGCCAATGTGAATTTTTATTACATTGAAGAGTGAATTAAATATGACAGATAAAAAATGGATCGATAATTGTTAAGTTCATACAGATTGAAAGCAAAAAAGACATCATTAAAAGCAATACCAACCCGTTTAAAAACAAAACAAACCGAAAACAGATAACATAGCAAAATGGCAGCCTGCCCAGCTCTTAAAATCAACACGCCCAAACGGTCAAATAAAAGTTCCTCTAGCCAATGAAAACCCGAGTTCGTTACAACATCACACTATGAGGACAAGGATGTGAGCTAGTAGAAACGTGACAACCACAGTTAAGAATTTATTAATGTTTATGACCAGAGCAGTCTGATTAAATGTCAGTCTCGATATTGTTCCCTTTCCCACGTTTGTCATTAATGGTCATAAAGACGTATGCTCTGACTCACAAGGTGCAGTGACACGCGCCTATCAGCACAGGTTTCTACCTCCCCACCAGCTACAGAAGAAAAGCATCACGGCTGGAACAACAGGAATTCCAACACTCAGATGTTTTGAAAACTTTCCCAGAAACTAACGGGTTTTAGAACAACCTGAACTCTACAAGCGTGGCTATCCATCTGAAAAAAATACCCTGTTTTTGTTTGTTGTGGTTGTTGTTGTTTTTTTTTTAATCCTGTCCCCTCTGGCAGCCTCTGCAATCTGAATTATGATCTGAATGCATGATTGTGCCAAACACATTTTGGTTTTCCCACCAACACAACACCCCAGGCCCCACACCCAGAGACCCCGATTAAACCTGTTTGACCAGGATGTATTATGAATGGAGTGATTTTTTTCCAACTGTTTTGGCAAGGCCTTTGTAAAGTATTTAGTTTTACATTTATAAGTGACATTGGGCAGTAGCTCTGTGGGAGGGCAGGATCTTCGCCTGGTATCCAGTAAGTATCCCATTTTCACTTTATACAGGAAGAGGTGGGTTTCCTCAGCAGAAATTGCTGTTACCAACACTCACAAAGGGCTCAACGTGATAACATACGTACAGACTCAGTTGAATACATTTGAGTGACAATGGAAGTGAATGAAATTCCTCACCTTCCCCATGAGAGCAGGAATATTCATGGAATTGGTTGCAAAACCCATGCCAAAGGCCATGGCTGACTCAACTCCCAGAAACCTGGCAACCAATTGCTCCATTTCCTCGTGGATGTCCAAGTTTCCTGAAAAATCACAGCAGCTCTTCAGGTTCCTCTAATATTTAAATTACAGACTTTTCTCTAAGTCACGCTGCCTTTTCTATCATATCGGTGAAGTCAGTCCATTTCCCTTAAGCTACACCCCCCCCAAAAAAAGTAAAGAAAAAAAGAGAAAAAGAGAGCAGCATACTAGGTGCTGAACTGTAAAAGGATTTGAATTTCAAAGCTCCCATCACAGATTATTATTTCAGCACTTGAGCTGTGGCTACTGATGCATCCTGAAAGTGAAAACAAATGTGGAGCAGCGGTTTAAGTGGAAGTGGAGAGTCTGGGCAATTCCACTTTTACTCATAGTGGAAAAAAGCATCCTTGAAGGATGACGAATCACAAGAAGGATTTCACAGACCAAATGTCAACATTCAAAAGATTTCACCCCTTACCCATCTCACAGCGAGTGCTGCCCACTCCCACTCCATACATTTTTGTGACCTCGAGAGCAGCATCGGCACAAGCTCCGGTGTTCTCAGCGAAGCCGAGGTAGTTGTATGAGCCCATGTTGATAACGTCCTTCACCACTTTGCCTGTATGCCTGACGGGAAGAGACAGAAAATTGGGTTTTAAAAAAAGTTGTTTCTTTAACCTTGTTTGCTCATTTTGCAATGCAAATCTTTTTTAGTGTTTACATTTCAGCTTCCAATGTTATCATGCACATTGGAACAATAAACTTATGTTATCAATAGAATTTGGCAGGTATGCTGCATTTTTTAAAACAATAGATACTAATCAGAGAAATATTTTTAAAGAATGATAGTCTTTAAAATAAGCAGAGCAGTTTATTGACAGCTACTGAACTAAATTCAGTAGCTGTCAATAAACTTTTCAACTCTTTAATTACAGATCACTTAACATTATAAAGACCCTACTGTACCCTATTGTAGGTAGCATGTGCTAGCTCGTGCTACCTACAATAGGGAGAAATAACAACATCCCCTTTAACAGAAAGAAACTTAGAGCAGAGCCGGACTTTATGAACAAAAGTATTGGGCCACACCTGTTTTCAGCCCTACTGCCAAATGCCGTACACACCTGGCTTTGCAGTCTGCCTTCACAAACTTTTGTGATATAATCAGTCATTCTAAAGAGCTCACTGAATTCCAGCATGGCACTGTGACAGGATGCCACCTTTGCAACAAGTCAGTTCATGAAAGTTTTCCCTCCCAGACATTTCATGAGCAGCTGTAAGTGGCATTATTGCAAAATGGAAGCATTTAGGAACCACAACAACTCAGCTACAAAGCAGTGGACCTTTTAAAGTTACGGTGGATCGTAGGTAGAGCTGGGCGATAGAACGATAACGATATGTATTGCGAAATAACTTTTCTATCGAGGAAACGTTAAACTATTGCGATAGGCCTCATCTCTCTTGTCCTCTTTAAAAAAAAAAAAAAAAAAAAAAAGGAACAACAGCCAATCCAAATTAAGTAGCACAGAGCCGAACCAATCACAGCCGCAGCGTCACGTGACTGGTTACGTGCCGCACATGTGTATTTGTTTGGGAAGCAGCCAGCGGTAATGGAGGAAATGACTGACTAGAGAAAAATCAACCGAGCGTGACCGAAGGTTACCGAAGAGAAAACAGATGATGGTTCCAATGCCGGAGAGATTGTCGAACGGAAGAGCCATAGAAGTTCCGTAGTGTGGAGGTATTTCGGCTATTTCAAGTCTGACAAAAACAGAGCAGCGCCCACTGTAAATTGTGCTGAAAGCAAGTCTGGAAATACAATAAACCAGTGCATGCTCAATCTCTGACTGGAAGCGCTAATTCGTCATTCGGCTTTTGTCAGACTAAAGTAACTGTTAAAACTGTTTGAAAAGCTCAGCTATACAACAAGGAGAGATTGAGAATTTCCTTTTAGTTCTCAGTTTATTTGATATTGACAAAAGTTAGTCAATTTTGTCTGTTCTTCTGTAAAACAAACTAAGATTTATTTTTAGAATTAATATTTTGTTTCTAAGTGGAATTGACAATTTAGTCTGTTTCGTTTGTTCTATTTTGAAACTTAAATGCTTTAGCGGCTGCCTTTTGTGTAGTTTGCAATATTTGCCTTTATTTATCTGAAAAAGTCTCATGTTCCTTAAGTACATCTACCCTGTTGAACTTATTATGGGAAATAAATATTTAAATCAAAAGAAGCTGCTGATTATTTCACATTTTACTTGTGAGCAACGGCACATTTAAATCTTACAAATATAGTTATTTGGCTTATATTGTGATAGATATCGTTATCGCCTGAAATGAAAAGAACATATCGTGATATGAAAAAATCTTATATCGCCCAGCTCTAATCGTAGGTAAAAGTCGCCAAAGCTCTGCAGACTCATTAACTACAGAATTCCAAACCTCCTCTGGCATTAACATCAGCACAAAAACTGTATGCCGAGAGATTCCTGGCAGAACAGGAATCTGTTTGTATTTAAAGTTTTACAGAAGTAAGCTGCTCTTTTAGGGCACTGAGCTAAAGCACTCTGAACGCCCTTGAAGTAAACACAGAAATAAAAATGATCAACTCACTCATCTAATTTGGTTCGTCATTATCGTCTAATCATATTTTCCTAAATAGTACCTCTGGAAATCTACAGGTGTAAGGGAAATACATTTGAGGCTTTAAAGGACCGACTGCCAGTTTGCTTTGGGATGTCAGCATGTTCAGGGATGATTTCTCTTTCATACTTTACTGTAATGAGTTGTGTAGGGTGTATCTTAGGACATCATGTGACAGAAAGCAGTGGTTTCAACATAACCACGTGAATCATGCCTTGCATCACTCACTATCAGAAACACAAGGTCAGTAAACTGTGAGTGTAAATCAGTGACACAGAAATACACACCTCAGAGAGACTACGTCACTCTCATTATCAGAACTGCAAGGTCAGTGACTTAAAGTGCATGTTAATGGAACAGACACACACACCTCTCAGGGGAGTAATGACCTTCGTGTGAAACACCTCTATTCAAAATAAACACATGGAGACAAAGAACCACAAAAACAACACAAAAAACAAGCGACTTACTCAAACGTCCAGTTGTAGTCGTGAGTTACTCTCTCTACCAAGTCCACCTTGGCACCAGGAACACTGCAGATAGGGCGGTTCCAGTTGTCTCGGATCCGCATGTACAAATTCCTGGTGTAAAAGTTTTCAAAATCCTGATAGAGGGGGACAAAATCCTGCAGAAAGAAAGCAAGAAAGTGCAGACGATTTCTAACATAATCTTGACAGTTTAAATTAGGAGCAATCTCTGAACCAGATGTAAAACAACATAACATGAACACCAACTCATCAAATATCCAAAATTCAAACATAAAACATGTTGCAATAAAAGTAGGACGACTAGATTATTTTGTCTTGTTTGGAATTTGTCCCCTGAATTTGTCTTGTATGTGAAAAACTTCAGTATACACTTCATTACCTTCTGCTCGTCTCTCTCACGGGCCACATGGCACTTTTCAATGTCCCAGTGTCTAAGGAAGTCTCTGAGGTAGCCAAAGATGGTGAGGATACCGTAGCCCATGTAGGTGAGCACAGCAACCCATAGAGGAGTCTCCTCGAAGGATTCCACAAATGGTTTCTTGTACAAGCTGTAATTATGGGGGACATTTTGGTTCTGGAAGTCAACAAAAAACAAAACAAAAGGTTAGAATCTCAATTTCAATTAACAAGTGAAATTTAAACATCTTTGTGCAGATTCAACCAGCCAATCTGAGTGTGAGATATAGATTTAAGACCATTTCCGCATCTCGCCAGATCTGTTCGCTTACTACTACTACTATACAAGAACTCCAAAACACAGCGGTCACTCCGGTTTAAGCTGGAGTTTGAGTTTGTCTTGCAAAGACTGTCAGAAAGCTAAAAGTTACACAATAAGCACATATATTCGTGGACACTGAGGCATTCCTGTGTCACTGCAGCCCCCCCAGCCCATTCCCTCTAGGGCTCTGAGTCACTGAGCTTTATGAATAGTTATATTGATCTTGGATTGTGAGGTGATATAAATGTGGTCATAGATTGGTGGAGCAGCACAACATTGAAAAAAATAATAATAAAAAAGCTTGGCTATTTGATTTTTTTGGTAACAGTAAACCGATGAGGGCAGTTACTCATTACATTGCTCTGCCCTGCAGCTTAGCAGCCATATCGCATATGACCAGTCATGCCTCTCCGAGAAACACCTTTGAGCTTATGACCAGGAGAGAAGCGTGCATGTGTGTGCACAGGGTGTGTAACTAAACCCAACCACACAGGTAAAGGTTCACTGAAACAGCACTGAGAGAATAGCACTCGGGCAGCCATGTTTTCTGAAAGCAGTGAGCACAAAACAGTCCTGTTCAAGTGCACTGTTCAAACAGACTGTTGCATACCGATGGCAGCCAACAAGACTAGATGTAGTTTGCCTGGCTTCAGATTTACTCTGTTTAAAAATAAAATAAAAACTACACCAGAGGTCCCATTTGTTTATAGACGAGCATCACTGAAACTGCACCCAGAGAAACAGCCAAAAAACAACCCTTTATGTTTGCTCTTTCTCATGCTTCCTCTGCAGTTCAGCAGATCATATTACACTGTATACATAATAAGAGCAGCTCTTGGTGTACGGTTCACATCAGACACAACAAATTATGTCTAATTGTCAGCTGAAAGGATCTTTCACTCTGCAAGCTCAAATCCTTCTTCCAACCATTTTTTGATAAACTTGTCATACGTGATTATTGATCCGTCATTGAAATCCAGTCTTTACTGTAAAATGTGTTAAATACTGCACTCGATCAACAGGGAACACTCATTTCAACTAGCTGACTGAAGGAAACAGTTTAAAAAACAAAACAGTGCTGCTAAAAGAGAGAAATTATTAACAGCCCTATTCCTCCATCAAACACAGGTCTCACCAGGAAGCAACAACAAATTCAAGGCCTTATCAACAGCAAGCAGAGTGCCCAATCAAAGCAGGCACAGGAGAACGCTTTTTCACCATTTACAGCAATTCCAGTTTAAGTGTAAATACCATGTATAACAATGACCAAGGCCAATCACCCAGTTTGACATTGCCAAATAAAATTAAAGAGGTCCTAATGTGCGCATTTCTAGCTCCAGGTTTCTTTTTTTTGGGACTCCATTAGCTTTTACTTTTTGCCTTAAACCAGCTCATTACAGGCCCCGCCCTCATAAACTGAAGGTTTGAGGAGCAGGTGGGTAGGGCAGCAGTCAGCCTCGTGTCCCTAAGATGACTATATTCGCTACCAGTGACTCACACAGAGGCAAGAGTAGGAAAAAGAAACTTTTCTAAACTGATCGTTTGGTTCACAGCCTTTACCGCCACATACATTCATTTCATTATTTGCAACTTTGACGATGTTAAAACGAGCGTCTATATATATATCTTTAAGGATTAAGCTGTTAATATAGCCACAAAATCTGGATCTAGTAATGTAAATGCATTAGTGTTGAAATCAGCATTCTGAATGCTGTTGGATTAATGCTGTCTCCCTTCTGTGTTTAATTTAAACAAGCTAAAAACAACAAACACAAGGCAGACCTCCACTACCACAAAAAAACAAAAACACTTTCAAAAAGAGTTCTTTTCTTTTCGTGGGTTTCATTCCTGCCTTGGGAATGAAAGGGAAGGACCCCACCCTTCACAGCCTGAAGACATTCCTCTCCTGCTCAAGTGTCATGTGAAAGTAGTGGTGTCCTTCTCTCCCAGGATACTGATAGGTTTCTGTGGTAATAACTCCGCAGGACCTCAGTCGTCTCATACTGGGGTCAGCGCAAACAAAGGCCTGTCTGATTTCACCTGGCACAGGTGCAATATACATACAAGAGGTGAAAAACAACAGAGTGTAAAGTTACAGAAAAAAGTCTCCACTGCAGTCAGGCCTGATCAGATGGCATGCTCCCCTTGACAGCATAAGTATATGTAGCCTATACAGCGCAGTAAAACCCAATACAAGGTAGAATCACAGTAGTGACTTTCTAGATTGGAATATGTTAAAGAGAAATGCTTATTTAAAAATAAAAAGTACGTACAAGTTAATTTTAACTTAAACAGCTAGCTTGAGGTTTATAGTATTAGGCCTAAAAGTGTAGACTGTATGAGATCACCAGAGAATGCATTTCCTGAAGAAACTGCAGTGTGAATGCTGATAGCTGAATGTTTTGAGCTGAAATGTAATGTCATATTGAATGAGCTGAAATAGGCCGAATCATTCACCTGAAGGCTAAAATGTAGAACAGTTAAGAGCTAAAGTTCACACAGAAGTAGTTTCAAAATTGGAAAGTAGCTGAACATCTTTAAAATTGAGATGAGAAAAAGCTGACCAATACCAAAAGAAATTTAGAATCACAAAACATCTGAATGAATATTGAAAGTTCATATTCTTTAAATCACTGAAATGTGGGGAGAATCCACTACAGACACACAACAGTGTGTTCGTTATGCTCCTGCTGTCATAAATGTGGCCACAGGAGCAATTTAAAAAGTGGAGTCTTTCCTGCTGTTGAGACAAACTAACTAAAAATACAACACAGTATGTCTCTATGGGTTGGTTAGAAGTTACTCCCTTCACTTGCATCCACAGTTTAAAAAGGTTACATGTGTTAGTTTTGAAAGATGCATTGTTGATAACTGTAGACCAAACTCTGTGGACACAGCAGCAGTTGAAAGAGAAGATTTTAAGGTGCATCTTTTGATCTATGCCACTCTGGCATTTGGCTTTTCTCACTGTAATTGCCAACATTCCATAGACACCCATTATAAACTCTGAAACGGGTGAAAAAAAAGCATTAAACTCAAACTTTGAACACCACAGACACCATTCAAACTTTGTGTCTGTAGGTCAACGTATGTGGAAGTAGTTAGAGATGAAAGATGAGTAAGTTGAAAGAAGATTTGAACAGTCTCCCCCACTGAAATACATTATAAATATTTGTTGAATAAAGTTGAATAATTTGAAAATATAAAAGTTAGAAATGAGGGAAAATACCAGCAGTAATGTCCAAAAGAAGAGGAATCTAACGGTGGTTTACAGTTTTTTTCTATGCTGAATGGCGCTGAAGGAGAAAGCGTAAAACAAACGTACGGAATATGAAATAATAACAATAATAATAAAGACGTGAACCAACTGCCCAGACTTCAGTCTTGGCTAATTTCATTGACATGGCAGCTAACTCGTGAGGTCACAGTCATATGGCAGCTACTCACACTCACATGCCTGCTGTGGAAACACACTCCCTCACAGGAGTATGTGGCCACAGTACAAACAGAAGTAATACAAACGAACGGCTCACAGGCTAACACTAACAGGATTAATTCAAACTATGCTGAAGAGCTGTTTGTATATGAATGTGCCCTAGCAGTTGACGGTTGGGCCTTACCTTGTCTCTGGGGCGGCGATACTTCTGTGGCTGTTCAAACAGAGAGTGATCCTTCACGAAGCCATTTTTACTGGCCTTTTTACCATTCGAGGTCCGGTGACAAATGTCCCCGTTTAGCAGCTTACTCGTAGCACTTTCCGTCATCTTCGTCGACCGGCTAAACCTATAAATTTCCCGGTTTGACGTAGCTTAACTTGGGTAACGTTATCGTGAAGTATGAGCTGAAGAAGAAGACGCTATTCAACGCCCACTATGAACCATGAAGACACGAGACTGCCGGAAATCCCCGCCCCTCAATGGTGTTATTGGCCAATGCGGTTACTCCAGGACAAAGATCGTCTATTTAAGTCAAAAAATATTGTTCCTATCGTTTAAACAAAACAATGAACGATAAAATACACACACACACACACACACACACACACACACACACACACACACACACACACACACACACACACACACACACACATATATGGTGGTGTGTGTGTGTGTGAGAAATAGAGAGACAGAGAGAGAGACGAGAGAAACGACTGTCACTGCTTATATACATTTCCTGCTATGTCTTACGTAACAGCTGCTGTTCAAATAACAAGAAAAGTGATGATAACTAATTTGGGGTCTTGGATTCATTGCAATTAGCACTTGTCACGATTCTCCCAATTTTTAGGCAAACAATTTTCCATTAAGCTCAGGAAACATAATCTGCAAATTTCGTGGCGGGATTTAACAACGTGATGACATTGCGTTTTATTAGGAACAGTGTGAGAGCTCTTACTCTACTCCTCCCTCCCTCTCTGCTAGGCCCACCCTCTCGTTAGCGTTGGACGTCCTAAAGCCCGGGCCTTGGAAATAACCCAGAATAACCTTCGCTTGGGCGTCAACTGAACACCTTTTTCCGCAGACGTTTTTATGTGCCGAGAAGAT
This sequence comes from Copadichromis virginalis, assembly GCF_057382275.1. Taxonomy (NCBI): domain Eukaryota; kingdom Metazoa; phylum Chordata; class Actinopteri; order Cichliformes; family Cichlidae; genus Copadichromis; species Copadichromis virginalis. The sequence goes on along the minus strand of NC_140632.1, from coordinate 2,940,890 downwards.
ACAAAACAATGCGTCACTGTGTATACTGTGCAATAAATTAATTCCACTATTAACGCCTTAATTACGTATTACTTCATGGGAGAAACACTGCCATGGACCATATTTGAAGTACACAGGCAGGGAAGAGATCTCTGTTGTGAAAGCGTGCAGCAACAATGGCATTTCCTGGACACACAGCCAGGGTTTTGTGGTGGACCTCCTTGTTGTACTTCCTGTTCTTTTCCTGTTTGGTACATGTCTAGTGGGGAAACGTGCCTGGCTGTCAGCACACAGTGCTGGATAATATGTGACTGTTTGTACAATCCTCCTGCTGTAAAGCAGCATTACGCTCCTTTCTGGGTCCATCATTTGCATGTATTTGTTTGGTTGCTGGAGGAATATTTCATGTGAACAGGGCTGTTCAGACTCTTTAAAAACCCATTCCCACTTTTAGCCTCCTAGATGGCACTGTTGTGCTATGGAAAGGTTGAGCCCCATCTGTTCCCGTACCTGCAGTCAGAGGTTATATGCTGGTGCTGTCGGTCAAATATAGTTCAGAGTTAAGCGGCATCGGCGTGTTGCTTCGGTGTCACATCCGCAATTAAGACACTGATGATAAAATCTGATGATTTAATTCTCTAATCAATGGTCAGCCCTCCTCTCAAGGTGGTAACCTTGTTTGTGGATTAATGCAACATCAGCCTGGTCAGCTCTTACCACTGTGCACAAATGCAGTTAAGCACCCATCCATTCCAAACCTGATAAAGGTGATAAGGATCCAGCTTTAATAGGATCAGAGGCAGGGTTAAAAGGTACAGGGACGTGCTCTCATGGATGCAGATAGTGCAAGGAGCTTTTACGTTGATGGTATTCGTTCTGATGAGACTGTGGAAACCATACTAACGTAAAATGAGCAAGCAGTTTGTTCTTGGTATGACCTCTGTCTTCTCGTAATTATTAGCTTTATCCCTTAAACAGATCTGATGCATTGGATAGTCATTACACTGTTATTTGTTAATAATACAAATTCTATGTTATGTTACGCGTTATGATAACTGTGGAACAGATTCATCTCTGAGATATAACCTTAACAGTATCACAGACCTTTTTGTTTTTCAGCTGCTACTATCGCACGTCCAAGGGTTCCCAACTAAAGCAAGTGAGGCAGCAGTCCCAGGTACTGAGCTCCAAGAGCTGAAAAGATATTAAAAATTGACCTCCATTCCTGCCAGGGGTGCCAGATCTGTAGTTTTCCTAGAAGAGTGGGTTAAATAGGGTAGAATTAAAATGTATACCCTTCTCTTCTTCTTTCAGCTCGTCTTGTTAGGTGGATCATCTGCCTCACTATCTGCATGTCCTCCTTCATTGCATCCATGAACTTTCTCTATGGTCTTTCTATTTTCCTCCTGCCTGGCAGCTCCTCTTCTGCACATGTCCAAAACACCTCAGTCTCGACTCTTTAACTTTGTCTCCAGCTCACTCCCAGTGAAACTCTTAGCACCTTCCAATCTGTATACTCAAATCCTAACAAACTCCTAATTAAAGTTGCCAACTCTACTGGTATTGGGCTTTTTCTTTTAGTTTTCGATTTATTTTGGCTAGTTGTGATTGGCTGTTAGACTGACTTGTTGGCAAATGAATGCTGAAGAGGCCTGATTTTGTATATCTTCCGTAATTTGGATGACCATGACTTCATTTTTTGACTTTGTATCTTACTTAATATAATGATTAACTGGTCAATGAAACAAACAAGCCCATAATTACTCTCATTGCCTTACTTGCAGTTATAATATAGTTGTCCTACACAGTACTATAGGAATGAAAGTAGCAATTAGTTAACAAGCTTCAAGCCTTTGAGAGTTATTTAACTTTTCTTACTATTGCTACATACAGTTTTCAAGGCTGTTGATATCTAGCATTTTTTTTAATCTTAACAAAATGTAAAGTTGCTTCTATGTTCCTGAGCAATAAATATATAATGAATACTGAAGTCAGTGCAGATCTTAAACTTGCATTCTTTCTAATGGCCACCAGGTGACGACTCCACTGTATGCAAGAAGACGCTCCAGTGTGCAGAAGTGCGTGACTGAATGACATATCCTTGGTAAATGTTTCCAAATGTGTTTATGGTCTTAATACTAATATTAGGTCACTTTGAAATTGTAGAAACAGTTGGACTAAAATAAACATTAAGCAGGCTGTTTTCTCATTGACGAGTTGCTACTGAGTGAGGCCTAAGTCACAGTGATTATTCCCATCATACATATACAGTCTATGCTAAGATTAATGGGGAATTTGCCAGATGGGGGAATGCTAAGATCCTATCTGTCGATGCAATGGCAGAAAATGACAACTTGTATTGTGAGTTCTTGTTTTCCTTATGAACTGGCTGTGAGTTTAACTGACCCGTGCTGTTGTTCGTCTGATGTTAACATTTCAACATCTGCAGCCCGCTTTAAAATAATATGGTCTGTTATGGGAACTGATCAAAGGGATTTTTTTCATCCTCTCCCCATCTCTGGTTAGACATGAGGATCTATTGTCTATAAAATATTTGAATCTAAATGCAACATGAGAGTAATTATGCCTGGGAGCATATGTACCTCAAGCCTCCTCTTTCAAGCAAACATCAACTTTCCAGCCAACTGATATTCAGCTTTAGCCTAGTCATGCTACCTGTTGGTGTTTTTTCAAAATTTGCCCAACAACAGCTTCATCCTCATCATGAAAACGGAAAATTATCCTTGCAATTTATTCGTATTCAAAAGGAGAACACTGCACATAGCAACTCTTTCCCTGGGCACCTGGCTGATTGGATACCTGCAGCGACTCAGACATACTATGAATGCAAAAACTCTTTACAGATATTGATTCTTTCACTGATCCGCGGTGCTATAAAACCTATGTGCCTGCTCTTGCATCATAATCCAAATACCTTATTATCATAATCTACCCAGCGTGATGCCCCAAGAAAACTTCCCTGATGAGAAAAACATCACAATTACAATATCTCCATTGACAAGGTCATATGTCCCCGCCAACGTTCTTACAGTGTAATTCAAATAGGGCATTATTTCCCATTCACCGAAGATGCATTCCTGCTCTCTGCTGCAATTTCCCCGCTTTGATGTCATCTAATGAAATCATCAGGAGAATCAATCTCTCCTCCTATTCCCACGACAGCCTATTAAGACCCAGCACTAGAGGAAGTCTAGGCAAGCAGCCATTTTTAACTTCGGCGGTGTCTAAACGCAGGGCGATAACAAATGATGAAATCAAACTGGTGCACAAGTAAGAATATAAATGAGTATAAACGAGGGTGCTCGTCGCTAGGAATTACGCTCCGCTTCGCAGAGAATTTGCAAGTCATATCCCAATCAATGATCCATCCCGGCGCTCACTAATAATTCCTGTAATCAATGCTTCCAACAATCGTGTAGGGACAAAGTGTTAATTAGAGCACCGCTTGTGACACTGTAAACGGCTAAAGGGAGAATAGTCAGTATGGGCGTAGCATGGAGGAGGATTAGGTGATACTCATATGAGCAATATTACTCCACCATCGTCATTCCTTGTTGCTTGTTTTATAAATGAAGACATCAGCTGCCGTGGTTATAATCCATCAGGGAGCGGAGCAGTCCATCCCATATGGGCGAGAAATTAGAAAAATCTTGTGGCCCTCTTCTGAGTTTTCTTATCAAGTTACGTATACATCAAGCAACCACACAATATAAGACAACTTTTTAATATTGTAGGCAATGGGAAAGGAAAAAAATCTATACGCGCACCTCCACAATGTTGGATGGATCCTGTCGCCACTGTGCAGCAGCTAGGCTGCTTTCTGACTGACACCACCATTAGAGATGGTTACACCTGTCTAAACCTCGCCTCTGTCACAGATTATCAGCAGAGAGAGCCACTGAGAAGAGGACAGAGCCTCCTCCATGGAGTCAGGTAAGGCAGGCGGGACAGACAGATTGACAGGTGGACTATTTTCCAGAGAGCAGTAGACTCTGTCCAGCTCTACACCGCTTGCATAATGAGGAGTGACTTCTGGCGTGAATGTGCGCAGATGAGGAACTAATGATAAGAACGTGATTGAGGGGCACAGAGGTTGCTCAGGTGTGTGCTGCTGTTAGTGCTGAGTGTCAGTTTGACATATTCAATTTCCAGACTGTGCGGCTTTGTAAACTGCACTAACCCTATAAATATCTCAGTATGTGTTTGAGTGAAAAACCATATCAGGCCCAAAGGGGAATATTTCAAGATTACAATATAAAATAAACATTGTAAGTAGAAGACTGCTGGAACATAATGTAGGTCATGTTTTTTATGCTAAATGTTCAGTGCATAAATAGATATTTTTTTCTGCCAGTTAAAGACGGTATGAATATTTCATATATTACAATCAGCATTAATTCTTTGACTTTTTTAATGGCACAGAAATAAGATGTAAACACAGCCCTGACACATTTTAAACTGACCAAGTTAATTAATAAGTAAGCAGCAGACAAGGGACAACACCTTAATTTGCAGTCAAATGTTCCCTTATATTTACTAGCGAGGTGCTAATTTGATCTTCCAGGCTACATCCAAAACAATGAGCTAAAAGAGGATAAAAAGGGTCTGCAAAGCTATGGTGGAATCATGGGAAGGCAACAGCAACTCAAATCCCTCATTACAACCAAGATATGCAGAACAGCTTCTCTGAATGCATAACTTGTCAAACCCTGAAGAAGATGGGCTTCAGCAGCAGAAGACCACACCAGGTGTGTTCTAAGCCTTTCTGCTTAGAACACGAAAGTGAGGATGCAATTCACACAGACTCACAAAAACGGGACAAATAGACGTTTGGAAGAACATTGAGTCTTGATTGGTGCTGATACATTCAGATGATTGGATCGGAATTTGATGTAAACAAAATGAACCAGTGAATCCATCCTGCCTTTTATCACCAGTTCAGGATGGTTGTGTTGTTGTAATGCTGTTTGTAGAATTTCTTGGCATTTTTTTTGCCTCCTGAGTGCAAGCTGAGCATTGTTTAAACACCACAGCCCACTGAACATGTACTTCTCTTTACGACCACATCATACCGATCTTCTGATAGACGGTTGGAGCACAATCATGTGTAATGTCATGAAACTCAGATCATCTCAGACTGTTTTTTTCCACAGTCTGCAAATCCCAATCCAATAGATCTCAACAAATATGCATTATCATCATCTGCTATCATGTCAATGTGGACTAAAATCTCTGTTATGAATGGAGGGAGTTCTGAAGGCAAAATGTGGTGGTCAAGTGAAAGTATATTTTCTAGATTATTGCTGCTGTAAATCAAATTTACATTTCTTGCACAGTGCCTACGTAAATAAAGAAAAATCCATCTCTGAGCCCATAGAGAGAGTAGGGATTTTTGACCTTTTGTCCTACAGAGCAGATAAGTCATGCCAGTTTCATGGCAGAGAGGGAATGGATCCAGTGTTTTCCGTGGATGCAGGGGTGTTTCTCTGACAAAATGAAAAGGTTGCCTTCAATACTGGAAGAGACACAGAGGGAGACACGATCTCTCTCCGGCCACTGTTTTCGACAGGTCATCAGCAGCAGGCTAGAACATTTATCACCAAACTTATTGCTTTGCTGCCACCAACAGGAGGAAGGGGTGGGGTCGGGGGGGGAGGAAATCACAAAAGGAATCACAAAATAAACTAAGCTATCCTCCTTCAAGTCCAGCAAGTGGAAAGATGTGCCGCAACAACTCAATATTGTTTATTATTTCTGGGTTTGTTTCCTTGTGGAGCACAGATAAGGAGCTATCCATCACGGTCCCGGCTGGTGACCTGAGGATTCCATTATGTCCCGACACAATATGTTCACGGTTTACATTGAGCAGCACACAAAGGCAATGCCAAGGAACCAATTTCCTCTTACCTTCATGAATAAAGAATCTCATTCATCTTCCTCTGTGCACATCCATAAAGGCAGACAAGAGTGGAGAGGAGGCCCATTATCAAGCTGTCCTCAGTGCTTCCACAGTGGTCTAAGCACAAATGCGGCTGAAGGGAAACACAACTTTCCTGTTGTTTTGAGATAGGAAAGTTTAAATTGTGTTGACTTTTGAGATTTTTTACAACATTTTTTTTTTTTACCTTCTTTCTTTTTGTGCCTCCACAACCACACGTGAGAGTCGTGCGTGACTACACTTGTGATTCAGTTACCCTCAGCTGGTGTCTGTCATATTGATTTCTTCACACTGACACTCATATCAAGCCTTCACAATAAACCCCCGCTGTCCCTAAAGTACCTCTCACACTGTTGAGTTTCTATCCCTCCATTCAACATTTATTCATATACAGCTTGTTCCCCTTTCATGTCATTGTTCCAGATAATATAACATGTTCGAGACAATAGAGTGATCCTAAAAATGATGCCTCACGCAGAAATGAAAAATCAGGACAGCTCTCAATATTACAATATCTGAGCCCTCTCCTACCACTGACTCGTGTTTTTTTTATTATTCAGCTCATTTCCTCAAGAGCAGAGGGGAGACTGTGACAAACCACCTGCTTTCCCCCACACTGGTGAAGAATTGGATGACTTTGGAGCATGTCGGGTTCTTTCTTCGCAAGTATAGGTCAGTGTTAAATCACATCAGAGCCACATTGCTGAAACTGAGCGAGAGTTTAATGTGTTCGCGCCTGGTTTCTCAGTCCGTAGACGAGGGTGGGTCTTTCACAGCTTTTTCCTCTGGTCCGATGGGAGGTGAGAACTGTATCAGCACAGTGAGGAGAATGAATTTTAGGCTATAGTCCATTCAACCTTTATTTTATTTTTGACTCGAATTTCTTCTGCCATATCATTACATATGTTTATACCTAGTTAGACTTATAGGAAAAATAAGGTTTTCATAGGAATCTATACGTTAAGTACACCCCATGATTCAGTAGGTTGTAGAACCATGTTCGTTACGATGTTCGTTACGATGTTCGTTACGATGAACCACTTGTTGTTCCTAGAGTATTTAAAAGTAGAATGGGAGGCAGAGCCTTCAGTTTTCAGGCCCCTCTTCTGTGGAACCAGCTTCCAGTTTGGATTCAGGAGACAGACACTATCTCTACTTTCAAGATCAGGCTTCAAACTTTCCTTTTTGCTAAAGCATATAGTTAGGGCTGGACCAGGTGACCCTGAATCCTCCCTTAGTTATGCTGCAATAGGTGTAGGCTGCCGGGGGATTACGGGTATTTCCTTTCCAGTCACCTTTCTCACTCAACATGTGTTAATAGACCTCTCTGCTGAATAATACTTGTCATTAATCTCTGTCTCTCTTCCACAGCATGTCTTTATCCTGTCTTCCTTCTCTCGCCTCAGCCGGTCACAGCAGATGGCCGCCCCTCCCTGAGCCTGGTTCTGCCGGAGGTTTCTTCCTGTTAAAAGGGAGTTTTTCCTTCCCACTGTCACCAAAGTGCTTGCTCATAGGGGGTCATGTGATTATCGTGTTTTTCTCTCTATGTATTATTGTAGGATCTACCTTACAATATACATAGCCTTGAGGCGGCTGTTGTTGTGATTTGGCGCTGTATAAATAAAATTGAATTGAATTGAAATTCTATTTGTTGGGGTTTACAGGAATTTGTTTGTGCACAGCTCGCCCACCACAGCATTTCAGTCAGTCTGGACTTTGACTGGGGCATTGCAACAATTTTCTAGGTTTGCTGCTGTGCTCGGGACCATTATACTATTGCATGACCCAGTTTCGACCAGACGTTACCTGTGTGCAGATGGGACACAGGTAACGTCTGTATACTTTGGTTTGGTTTATAGACCAAATCAATGACTGCAAGGCCCCCAGGTCCCGTAGCTGCATAACAAACCCAAATCATTACACCTCCACCACCATGTTTAACACCTGATATGACGTGTTTGTGCTGATATGCTGTTTGCTTTATTCAGATGCAACTTTGCAAAGCCTAACTGTGCTAACATGTTCTTTTTTTGTGAGAAGCTTTCTCCTATCAACCCTCCCAAACAAGCCACACTTGTTCAATCTTTTTCCAGTTGTACTGTCATGAACGTTAACGTTTATCATGCCAACTGAGACTGTAGAGTCTGAGATGCGGCTCTTGGATTTGCTGCAGTTTGTCTGAGCATTGCACCGTCTGACCTTGGAGTGGATTTACTGGGACGATTGTGTCATTGTGCTCACCCACGCCTGAATGCTTCAGACCGACAAACTGCTTAAACTGCTGCTTTTACAGAGGTGCTCACACTTAACATCCTCTTATGGAAGCGGTGAGGCAGTACTTAGCTTTTCATGGCTGCAAAGACTTCAGTGAAAACTTTTTTCTTTACAACTACATATGCAGTTTGGATCGTCAGTGCCATTCCTACTATAGATGTAAATGTGTACAATGGTCTTGTGTTATTTATACCCTTAATATATATCGAGTATCATTTCAGGATCTGTGCTCAGTTGAAATATTAAATAGAATAGGAACAAGCTTAAGGGCTGAGTGCAAATTTGTCATCTCCATTTAAATTCTGGCAGACAAAGCAGGTTTTAAAAGTTTAAGCAACTTTAGGTTTTATGGAAATGGTGCAAAGTGTTCCTTTAGGGCTAGGATCGAAAAGCTTAGTTGCAATTTAGTGGGGTGGGGGCTGTGACTTGGAAATTCCTTGAAACTCACTGTATTTGTTAATGTTAGGAAGACTTAGTCTGCTATGAAAACTAAAGAAATAGATTCAGTCATGTTTGGCTTTGGTTTATTTATTGTGTGCTAAACAGTGTATGAAGTAAATGTACAGTAGTACGCCCTTTCCTTGTGACATCTGCACGTACAATAAAATGTTATCACTGGCCTGCAGGCCACACTACACCCGTCTTTAAAATGAATTACACTTGGATATCCTAACTTGGTATTTAGAGGTCTTCAGTTTTGGAATGACCTTTCCAATAACCTCAGGTTTACATCAGTATCTGATCTTTCTCACGTCCAACAGAAAACATACTTTCTTAAAAAAAAAAAAAAAGCCAGCTATCCAAAGTGGCTGTACGATAGCTGATATTTGATTTGTTATATAGACCTGCGAGTACGACCCCAGGAGTGCATAAATACAGGACTAAGTATTATTGCAGATGACCTTCAGCTCAGCAGTGAGCTGCTCACACTAAGCCTCCTGTGTAGCTGTGGCTTAAGGCTATAATTTCTCACCTGCTGGTAAAAAGATGTGCAACATAACAATCGCATTCAGAACCGTGCATGAGTCAATACCCACAAACAGCGCCCACTGAAGAACAGTCTTGTGCATGTAACCACTGTTTGTCCCTTTTCAAGCATCAGTGGAAAATGGCATGGTGCAAAGATTTTGGAGTCCACTGGGCTGTGTAATGCCACGCTGATTATTTTCCAGAGCCAGGGAAAATAAAACTGTCAGGCTGCATAAATCATAATTAATTGTAATTAATTGAACTAGTTTTAGCCTAATCATCACATAAATCGCACAGCCAATTTCCAGTGGGGGGAAAAAGCCCTGAAAACTACTCACACACTGTAATTGATGGCTTTGCTGAATGCATTTCAGGCATTTAATCATCTATGTAAATGGGCTGCATTACTCAGGAAGTGATTAAAATAATGGAAATCTACTATGTACAAACTATGCCAATTACACAACTAATGGACTTCCCACTATGTTGGAAAAGTTTAGAATAACTGAAGCTTAACCGGACTAAAAATAACTGACAAGGAAAGACAAGTCAAACTTGTTTACTAATTAAAAAAGCACAGCAGTTACACACGATATGAAACTCAATCCATTGGTAGTAATGTACAAGAACTATAAATTTGGCTGGATTTATATCTTCTAGATACATTTAAGCTGCTGTACACATCTGCCATAAAACAGGGACTGTGCTCACAAATGTACGAGGGGTTTAAATAAAACACTGCCATAACAAACAAAAGGAGGGAATGTGAGGAGAAAGTGAGGAAAAAAAAGGGGGTAAATACTGAGGAATTCCTGTTGAGTTTATTCTGTAACCTTCAGCATTACAGGTTTATAAAAACAAAAGCAGACAGTGACTAAAATCTACATTTTTTCCAGGGTCAGTTATCACCATTCCCAGCCACATGTGAAATGAAAGAGGTTGCACTGTATAAAGAGTAATGTTTCAGATGCAGAGCCCACTCATACTTTGCCTCACAACAAATGCTCAACATGGGTTAATGAAGTCTAATAGACAAAAAAACAAACAAAAAACAAGCGTTTTACACAGCCTTACACCCTCTTTCACACTGAAAGAAGACATCAATCTTAATGTCCAGTCCTGACAGATACTTGTATACCACAACACCCCTCAACCGCTGAGGGGATGCACTGACTCCCCCTCTGTATGAGAAGTGCACCGAGCTGCTCTCACTCCTTCCTGCGCTTCTTGTCGTGGTAGTCATCCTTGGAGCGGTTGCTAGTGGATGGCCTCTTAGAGCCGCCGTGCTGCTTGGCTTGCTCCAAAAATTTATCCAGACCGAAGGGATCCTCCTCAAACTGAACAGGTCCTTCGCGCCTCTGCCCGTGGTCGGCGCCTGAGAACTCTTTGTCTGGGGCAAACCTGAAAGTGGACAGGAAAATAACTCATTACCAATCCCTATCTGATCTGCAGGTTATTAAACGGACTCACTGACAAGGGGCAGAACATTTTGAATGAGAAGAAAATGACCCTGAAAATATCATGGAGCAAATGTCTCTGGTAAGTCAGTCAAAAACTGTTTTCAACATTCTGTTTTGCACAATGGTCTCGCACCCTGTGGCCAACCAAACACTCCTGAAGCACAATGACAACCTGGTGACTAAACATATGGGACAGGCTATGCTCGACTAGCCGAGTGTAGCACTGCTGCCTCAAGGACGAGACTTCCTGCTTCATGTGAATGCTTGTCTCGTGCCTCAAAATAAAATTAGAATAACCTTGAAATTTTTTAGGTCTTTGTCATTTAAAAAAAAAACATAGATACTCCCTTGGCTAAAGGGCGCAGGCTTAGCCATCTTGGTAGCAGCCTAATTAACAGTTACTATGCTTAGATTCCACACATTTTCAAACGCAAAATTCAAACAAGACAACAGCGACGACTTCAAGTTATTATAAAAGTGAGAAAACTGCTGGCGATGTGAATTGACCAGCTCCGGGAAAAATCAACTCCCAATGCGAGCGACTGAAGGAATTACCAATGAGAAGGCAGGATACCACTAGCTGACATATGACCTGGTATAAAAAAAATATATATGACAAAGTTATTTAGGTAACCGGAGCCTGGAATGTCTGCTAGCAACAAACCGTCAGCACCAAACGATGCACAATGAGCGACCCACGTCCTGTGCAGACGGAGCGTATTGGAATACCAAATTGTATCCATGGCAGAAAGCTCTGAAATAAGGTTCACATGAGGAAGTATGATCACACATCTGTCACTGTGTTCCTGAGTTATGTTGTTAATTACTTGCTGGAACAATACGACATCCAAATAAAGCTGACACAGATACCACCACTTCAGCTTTTTTACCCTTTTAGACATATTAAACATATCTCTGAAATGACCTCATAATGAGAATATGAATATAATAAAGTAAGTCCAAGGTGTTCTTGATTTATTGTGTTCAGTCCTTCCTTGGGTGACTCTAAATTTTGGATGTGTTGTCAACACATTATGTTTATCTTAAAGGAACATTTTTGTAATCATTTTCTTCCCAGAACAGTTAAAAAGGTGAACAGGTCAAATAACGCCGTCTGAAGAAAAAAAGAAAAAGTCCTCATACCTGTTGTTGTGCATGAGTGAGTCCAAATCATCTGCATAAGCATCTTTGTCTATATTCTTGCTGGGCCTGTAGATGTTGGAGGCCATATCTCTGCCACTGCGGAAAGGCTGGTCATACACGTTGTACGTCTCATCTTCACCACCAGCAAAGCCACTGTCCATACCCTGAAAAGAATGAGGGAAAAAAGAAAGACTAAGATCCAGTTTGATCTGGAACTGAAACTTTCAGCTACATTTATCTTCACAGCAAAAAACCCAAGATGTGAACGCTGGAAGAGTGGAACTAAAAACGTGAGAATCATTCCAACCTTGCTCTGATTGAAGAGTCTCTGGTCATATTGCGCCTCGCTGGAGGAACGAGGGTTGGGCTTGCCCAGAGCGATGAGCTCACTGACGTCCCTGTCCTGATCTCTCTGCAGCTTCGACCTGGGACGCGGAAAGAGGAAATCAAAGGGATGTTCAGCAGAAATCAAAGACAAGATAGAAGAAATGACTCATGGAAAACTTTAGAGAAAGTTTACTTTAACTTTCTTTAAAAGTGCTGTAATAATGTGAGTGCTACAGCTTCAAAAATTTAAAGAGAATAAAAGTGTCATTTCAATGTCATGTTATATAATACATAAAAATTTATTGGAAAAATGCTGGGAGAAACTTGCATGAATGCTTAAACTCTGTATCCTGGCCTTAAAGCTTAAATATATATTGAAATGTGAAGTTTTTTTATTCAGTTCTTGGTGACTTTAACATCTTGATTGTCCTTCAGCAAACAGTCATCTCAAAGTGAAGTGAAAAGTAATTTTAAGCTAACAAGGTCTGTGCTTTCTGACAGCTGGAATTGTGACTGTAATGAGCTCTCCTCTGAATTTCACTTTCTTCCCTTCTCCACGGACCCACAGTTCCATCAACTGACAACCTGACGCGCAGAACACATGACTTAACACACAAATGCACACTGGCGGCGCATCCCCCATGCACAAACAGTCTGTGGATCCTGAGCGCGCTGCTGGATCCTGCTGCGTTTGTTCAGTATTAGCTCTAGCTCCATGAATGATTCAGCAGTGTGGACTGCATTCGTGTATGCGTGCGTGTTTAGAGGGAAAGGGTGGTTGAGTTCACATGCGGTGCGTTTAAAGTGCGTGTCCAGCACCTCTTATCGGGAGCAGCTCTGGAAATGTTCCTGTCGTGCTGCCTCTCTTTCCTTCTGTCATGGCGGATCTCGTCACGCTCCCTGGCCTCGCCGTCCTCGCCACCTGCCGCGAGAGATGGACGGATGGGAAGAGGGAGAGAACAGGGTGCGAAGAAAAAACGAATAATAAAGAAGAAGAGAGAAGCAAGGGGTACACATGAGGTGAAATGGTGCAACAGAAGTGTGGAGTGAAAAGAGCAGGGGAACAGGGCGGGGCAGAAAGAGAGAACAAGAGAAGGTTTTATAAGTAACCTTAGAATATTTGAATCAAAATCACAGCTGATGGATGAAGCATTTACCACAGCAAAAGTTCTATTTTATAATCACAGTCAATGTCCTGTAGCTAAACAGTCATTCAAGGCGTAAAAAAAAGAAGAAGAAAAAAATAGACACGAAACATTGATTTTTCCTCTCAAAAATATACGTGAATTATCAGTGGGGAAGCAGGAACATCATTTCACAGCTTACTGGTCCTGTCAACACTGGCAGACTGAAAAATGTTGTCATGATTTATGCCGGTCATGTTCCCGATTTGGCAGTGGTGACAGCACTGATAACAGAGTCCGCTCTACTTGCTCAGAAAAGCCTCACACAGATACACCCATGAATATTAAGTAAACTTTATATTCCTGGCTCTTATCTTCAGGGCTCACCTTTGTCACCGTGACTTTTGATCCCTGCCCTGCGATCTCGAGCCATTTGGGCCAGCTCCCTCAGCTTCTCCTCCTTCTTTTCCTTCTCCTTCTGAGCCATCTTCTTCTCTACCTGAGCTCGCATCTCCACGGCCTCTCTGGCCTGCAGACATAATCAGCATTTAAATATAACCAACGAACGATCACTTTAAAGCACAACCTTTCAGATTCCCTTTGACAATCATGTGTTACCTTTCTATCAGCAATATAAAGGGCCTCAGCCAGCTTGGCAAAGTTTTCATTGATGTGAACCGTTTGAAGACCCCTCCCATCAGCAGCCAGACGTTTGTCGAGTGGGATGGTGTAGCCCTGAGCGCAACCAAGCATAGTGAGGAAAAAAAAGTGGGCACACACATGTACAAAAAACAAAACCGACCCAATAACTATTTCAGATGTCATGTTACCTTAGCGTTCTTCCAGTTGGAGATGCACGGTGGAATCTTCCACTCTTGCTGCTCCTTGACCGTCATCTGTAACAAAACTGAGAAACTGTCAAACATAGTGCAAGCAACTTGATTTAGGATGCAGCGTTAAAATGCCTGAAAAGCCGGACATCTGTTTGAGCCAACTCTACCTTTCTGCTTGGAGAATGCATCACAGGGGCAGGGGGAGAAGGCGGTCCACGAGGAATCTTCTTGTTGATTCTGAAGCACGAAGAATGACAGGCAAAATATTTTAGATGTTTAAAAAAATTAATCCTGTAAGACTTTTTAACACATTTTACTTGGAAGTCCTCATTTACTCCTTACTTTAAATTTCTAGGGTGATCAAAACACCACACCCACAAAAGGGACACATTCTACAAAATAAACATCTAGATATCATAACTATGTATTAAAGTGTCAAAACAGACATTAATGGTTAAATGAACACATTTCAAATTACATAAATTAATGATGGAGATAATGTTTACTTACTTAAAACGTGGAGGTTCCATGGGGTCTTTCTGCATTTCCACCATGCGGATCACCCTCTGTTTGGCCCCTGAATTAAATGCCACTCCCTGTTGGGACGGGGTGTACCTTGAAAAGAGGGAGAGGATGAGGGGAAAGTGCCAGACAGACAAAACTTTATTCTAACCCACACTGACATCCGTTAAAGCTAAAAATACAAGCATGTAGTTGCGCGGCAGCAATAAGAGCTTTCTGAATTCTCCAAATACTTCAATAGTTCATTTAATAGCCCTTTAAACAGCATCCTGTATGAAAGGAGAAAACATAAAGCTATCCCAGTTAGTGATACACCATTTGACCATTTATATAAACAATTAACATAACTGCCAAAGTGGTGCAGGTAATGTGAATGATAATTGTAAGTTAATCTTCCATTTCATGTCATGAGTTAGTGATATATTTTATCAGTTAAACTCTGATCATCACATTTTTCTAATAAAAAGCTTCTTGTTAAGTTGTTGCCTTGCATGAAATACACAGATCTATGCATGTTCTCAGAATCACGAGTCAGACTAATTGATCAGTGTGTTCAAGGTTCTGCATAATTCTGCTTGCACCTGTACCGTCTGTTCTTGTATTGCAGCCTTTAGGATGATCAGAAATTAATCAATAACTAACTAAACTAATACAGTCTCAGTGCAAAACTCTGGTTTTGTAGGCTGAAATTCAAGTGAATCCAGAGGAGAGCTGCATTATTAACAAAGAGGTAATTTGGGGGGATGATCTGAATTGATTCCTAGACTTGAGTAGTTATGTTAGCTAGTGTACATCATTAGCTTACTGTTAATAAGCTATACCCAAAAGCTGTTGTACCCGCATTAAAAGAATCTAAGAACAGGAGTAGAACTGAAAGAAGGCCTCAGGCCCATGTACTACAGAGCACTACAGAAACTGGAAGTCAACCTTCCGACCCTCCTCCCTGACTGTGTGCAGTGTTGATAATCTTCTGACTAATACATACCTGATGTACTGTGCAGGAGCTTGTTTGTCTGCGGCTCTTACAGGCATGGCAGCAGCGATTTTTTGAGACACCTGCTTCTCCAGGGCTGTACGGGTTTTCTCTGTGAGCTACAAAAGGATGATCATGTTTACATTCCAGATTCAAGAAAAGCAGTCACATGACACAAGAGAAACTGTACTTCTCAAACATTAGTAGTAAGAAAGCATCCTGACTGGAAACAACATAAACTGATGAAGGTTGAGCATGGTGCAAAATCGGGAGATGAACAATCTCAAACAATTGCAGGCTTTGATCTACTGAGAATCAGTAATATCTCAAGTACACTAAAACACTACAGCCTGAACTGTCTTTTTATTTTCTTTACTTATTTATTCATTCATTTAGGTCTTTATGGTTTAGTTTGCAGGAGGATTAAATAGACTTGAATCAGTAATTTTGTTAGACAACCTTGTATTTCACAATGACAACTAAAACGAATCTTAAAGATAAGCAGTCATCCTGGTGTCCAACACTTCTTACTAATTAAGTTTAAAAAGTCTAAATACAAAGTTGTCAAAACTAATTATGACAAATTGTTTCACTCGCTCAGCAACTTTACTGGGACAAAAATATACGTTGTCCATTTTTTCTTTGACATCATCGATACCTCCGAAAAGCACTTTGTGACGGCTTTATATAAAATTTTTACTTCTTTGGTAAATGGTTCTAAAAATGACAAGTGAGCACTCAAATCTAAAGTAATTCTGAGGGCGACGTGCTCTTACCTCTTGTATAGCCTCCTCATCTGGCTTCTGTAGTCCTGGAGCATCTTCATTGAGAACTTCCTTTGGAAGCAGGTCTGTGTATTTACTGAAGATCACCTATAAGCATGAAAAATGAAACCAATAAAGGAATACCACTTTTTAAAATGAAAACAGAGCCAGAGATGCAAATAAACTAAAGCCTAAAAGTCATTTTCTGGCCGTGCGAAAGCGATGTACATGACAGGTTTTATTCAGGCCTTAAAAGAATTGCTGATTTTTATATTATGATTTAAAGACAAATTCTTGGATTGTATGGATTGTATTGAGAGGATCCCTGCTAACTGTCGAAGGGATAAAATGCCCATATACCTTATCCTTTCCCTGTCCTTGTCTGGCAATGGCATCATATTTAATCTTTCCTTCTGCATCCACTTGTACTGCCAGGGCATTTGATGTCTTCTTCTTTCTACCCATCTCCAGAGGAAACTGAGCCACATGGATCTCTGGGAAAGCACCTCCATCTCCAAAGTCCTGCAGAAACACATATTTTGCAGTGAAAACTCAGGGTTGATTTCATCTTCAACCCGTAGAGGTTAGACAAAAAGGGACCCAACTATAAGCGAGCCAAACAAGAAACCTTATCCCATACGAGCAAGAGGTTTTACCTCGAGTGAGCGAGGTATCCAGCCTTTTCTGTGTCCATAAGGAGGGGGCTCTCTACGGGATGCAACCAGGGCGGTAGAGTAAGACTTCTGGGCCCGGAGCTTCTCCTCTGCCTCCAACTGATCTTGGGACAGCTGGGTCGGCGCCGGTAAAAAGCTGAACACACAGGAATCCTCATGTAAGTCTCAAAGTGATGAACAGTAACACAGGCGCTCTAAGCCCTGGCTAGCATTAGCCGCTAGTGACAACAAGTAGCTTCGAGGTTAATTAAGACACTCGTGTGTCAGTTCAAATAGCTAATGATCAAGGTAAGTTAAGAGAAAACGTTAAAGAAGCAAGCTTAAACACGTGGCTGCCTAAACTACGTCTACACAACGAACTACATCATATCGTGACCACAACTGCGTGCTGATAAGCTAGCTATGCTAAATGTGGAACTCGCGACATTTTTACTTGCTAGCCGTAGCCGTTGGCATCGACTAAATCAGATACAGAAACGACAGCGTACATACCACACATATCAGTGTGATACATTAATCGTAGTCTACACACCAGAAACCAATCGGTTGAATCGATATCTTATTTCCTAACAGTTTTGCAATTTATAACTACAAAAGGCTTTGTCGTGAAGCTCACCTCGTCAGAGACATCTTCCCGTTTCTTCCTAAGCAATGAACTGCACATGCGCGAAGACAGAGCAGACATGCGCAGAATAGAACAGACGACAACCACCAGAAACAAGAAACGTTCTGGACAAAGTATATAGGTGGAAAGTAGGCAGGGGCATTTGTAAGGTCTAGGAAACGATGGCTGGAGAAAGAAGAGCAGAATTCTTCATACTTTTAAGTTAGAAAAGTATCATGCAAAATTGAAAACAATTACTCATTTAAGAATAGAAGAAGTGGTAACTGATAACCTGAAAATGATAACTAATTCATGTTCATCCTATTATATAAAAAAAAATTTATACGCAGTGATGCTCTGACCTTTTTAAACTCTTTACAAAACACTCCCAAACTGGAAGGAAGGTGAGGATTTATGTGACACTATCTGTCAAAAAAAATCTGTGAATAGTATATAGTCATTGATCAATGGTATTTGATCAGTGGTTGTTGATCAATGGTCATGACAATGTGCATGTTAATGATTAAGGAACTGACCTCACAGCCCATTGTTTATTCAGTGGGCTGGTTTGAGTTATTGTGCAAAAGTACTGTTTATAAGGTTGGGGAAACCTGCAGTCAGCTGAGACTGAAGAAGTCACCTGGATGAGTGATGAAACGTTTCTCCCACTGAAAACACTTTGTCCAGATGAACAGATTCAACCTTTTGGGATCTATAAGAAGGCTGAAAAATAACAAATGGGACAGATAGCTTGTCATCTGAGTTCTATAAATTATTTCATCCTCAGTTGATGCATTACCGTGGCGTATGACTCAAGGATTAATTACTCTAATTCCCAAACCTAAAAAAGATTTGCTTTTAATAGACAGCTGGCGTCCTATTTGCTTATTGAATAATAATTACAAAATTGTGGCCCTTGTCTTTGCACAGAGAATCAAACCGGTGTTAGAGTCAATAACTGATGAAGAGCAATTTGGCTTTTTACCTAACAGACATATTTCCAATAATATCAGGCTTATTTTGGATATGTTGAATTAGTCATACCTAATTCCAGATAATGGCTATATTCTGTTTTTAGATTTTTTTTAATGCTTTTGACACGGTTGAACATCAGTTTTTACATCATTCACATAAAAGCCTTGCCTTTTTGTAGTTATATAACAATGCCAACTGCTCTATTAAGCTTAAACATGGGTCATCAGCCAGATTTAATGTGCAACGAGGCATCGGACAAGGCTGTCCAATTTCACCATATCTTTTGCTTCTTGTTGCTCAGCTGCTCTGCTCACATATAAAATCAAGCAACTTACAGGGCATTTCTATCACTAACATTTCTCATTGATCAACTTGCTGATGACACAACTTTGTTTTTAAAACATAGCACAGGGATTTCTTTTGCAAGTATTTTGTTAGAATCATTCTCTAAAACTTCTTTTGCCTTAATCTTAAAAAGTTTGAATTATTTTAAGGAGTGTTTAAGAAGTGTTTTATTTGGAACAACAGTTATATTCTCTGTAAAAACAAATCATTTTTTTTCCAGAACTGGTTTGATAACAGTCTCATGGCAAGCCAACTATTTAATCAAGAAGTGCATCTGTTTACTTATACTGAATTTTTACACTACTATAAAATTCCTCTTTCTCCGAAATAATTCTCTGTTGTTTTTGACGCTATTCCCTCAGGATTGTTTTCACTTCTTTGATGTGTAACAGGAAATAGAGCCCAGCTTCTGCCTCCTCTGGTCTCTGGAACTGAAATTATTCAGACTAGTTTTCTACCCTTTTAACCACCTAAAACAAGAACCAGACAACTCAGAATCTGTTTCTTCAAGATGTGCTGTTCATGCTTTTATTTTTGGTGGTTATTTCTTGATTTTATGTTCTTAAAAATTGACAGTAGGCTTTCTAGATCATGTAGTAACAAAGTGAATAGAAAAAGGTCCTCCTGCATGCTAGATTTATAGAGTCCTAATGCAGTAAGTGAGACAGTGTGCGGGAGTTATATTTACATTGTTGTGAAAATACAAAACTATACTCACTGCCTTTATAAGCCATCTGTATGTTTTTTTTCAGTTGGTGTCGTAAGTAATACTCACGGCTATCAGTGGAGTCTCAGGCAAGCCAGTAAGTGCAGACAGATCAGATTGTAACTTGCTGCAAAAAGCATTTGGAGATTCTGTATTGAGTGTACGTGCCAAGCATCAAACTGAAGGGCTGAAAAATGAACCCGGCATAGACGTGTCAAAAACTGCAGTTCCTGGCTGTGAATCAAACCCCACAGATGCTCCTGTTAAAGTGCCTACATTTAAAGCAAGTATTTCTTGCATGTTTTATCCATTTAATTAATTAAATTTAATTCATTGCTAAAATTCACAACTTCATTAGCAGCTTGGCTGCTCTAAATGGCAGGTGCCAGCACATGTGGCTGTCGATGGGAGCTTTCTGCTGTGCTCCAGTTTTGGTGAATTGCACCTTTCTGGCTCCAAAAACGCAAGTTAGCAAGTATTTAAACATATAACAGAAATCACGGAGGCTATTTCCATCTTTTATACCCTACAGTCAATGATATTTGCTTCATGACGCTTTTTTCGTGCTAAGTGTTGAAAATGGCAGCACACATGTCCTTGACATCTGTCATGGCATTACTATACTTGAAAGTTTCACAGCCCTGATGTCCCCCCTTTAGAATATCTTTTGTTTTTGAAGCAAAGTGTAACAAAGCAACATTTTGGGCTGGATTTAGGTGGAGATGAAGGCTGAGGCAGAGTATAGCAGAGGCAAGAGGTGCTTATTTGTCCACATATGCTATAACTGCACAGACAATTAAGGGCAGGTCAGGCCTTCCAACAGTAACACAGCGCACACACTGTCTAAGGACAAATGGCAGCCTTAAATACTCTCATCTGTTAAAGGACTAAACCATTATTTGCTCACATGTGAGTTTACCAAATTCCAATATTCCACCATCTATAGACAACCCACATTTTCATAAATAAACATATGCATTTTACCATTTTCTAATAACAATGAAAACTATGATATATTTTAACCTTACATCTCAGCACCATCATAAAAACACCAAAAGAACATGTTCCCCACACTCTCTTAACCCATCGGCTTTCCTGGAACCTTTAAACGATGTCCGGACTCCCGGGAAAGCATTTGCCCAAACAGCCTGGAGAGGTCACAGAGGACTTTTTACATCAAAACTTTTACCTCTAGACTTCACACATAAACCTTTGCCTAAGTTTTACTAAACACTAGACCTTATTTGCTCCCCATAACAATTCTTTACCCCTCCAGGGCAACCACCACACGTCTCAATGAGGAGCAGCTATGCAGGCCCTGGAACAAAAGGCTACCTGCTAATTATTAAACTACTCAATAAATATTCAATAAATAAACTTCTTTTGTGCAAATAGTTATTGGTGTGCAACTCTATGCCTAAAGTGCGGTGTTAAATAAAATGCTAGTTAAAGTGCTTTTAATAAAAATTGCTGAATGGACTGACAAGTCACTGATAAATTGCAGCCCTTTGGACCAACAGTCCAAGCTGCACTTACATGTTTCTGTTTTTGCAAGCACTGACTCTACAAAGTAGTGTAAAAGCACAAGCAGGAAAAACAGCTGACGTTATCTTGTGTAAAGCAGCTGGAAGGAAACCCTCAAGCAATCACGTCCTAGTTCCCATTTAAGCCTATATGTTTCACTTTTTTACATTTGTTTCAAAAACGTGCTTTGCCCAAGAATTGTAGGATTATGTCAAAATAATAGAGTTTGCTGTTATATTGTATGTGATGAATATCTTGAATCAACCCTTCTGACATGATGATCAGCCATAAAGCAATACAGGACATCCCCACAGGTGCTTGTAAGCTTTCTTTCCTCCCCTTCCTCTGTGTCTCTCCTGTGAGGCAGTCTGTCAGTCCCTCAGCAGAGACATAGTTTATTAATGTGACACAGGGTAAAAGGACACGTCAAAGGAGATCAATCATCGGGCTGTGGTACGGGACAAGAAAGCTTTTAATAAACCCAATCATCTGGGTGCTTCTCCCTCTCGCTCTTTATTTAATGTGCCTGACATTTGGCATTGAGGAGCCCTACACCATCCTGTGTGCACACCCTGGATATGCTGTATCAGGATTACTGATGGAGAGGTCATTGTTTCACCACTCAACTGAAAAACCTCCGGGGAGCTTCTAAGAAGTGCTGTAGACGCATGACAAGCAGCATTTCTTTGTGAATGACGGGGGATGTTTGAATTCAGTTTTTAGGTTACGCTGACAGAAGTGGTCACGATACATTTTTCACACAAGTAGTTTTAATGGTTGATTGATCCCACATTCCTGGCTGTTGAATGAAATACAAGAGGCTGCACAAATCTCTTCAGTGGGATTTAAAAATGACAATGACAAATAATTCAATTTTTTTCTCTATTTTGTTTGAAGAGCAACATTTAATGGAATATACTCCTCAGCTTAAGGTCACACAAAAAGCAAACCAGTCGTGCATTTTCTACATCATGAGGCCAGACTAATAATAGTAGGGCGCTTCCGCATGTTCCTGGCTGTGTTTAATTTGGGGTCATGACAAAAGGTGATGCAGGCCAACACGGAGGTGGCAGAGCTCCTGGCGATGTGGACGCTCAGAGCAGCAGTAGTGTCTGAGGCTGGGGAAGGCGACGCATGCCCTGATACATGACAACATGGCCCCTCAGTGTCACTGTAGGGGGACATCAACCAGGGAAAAGTGATGTTTAAACTCTAGGGCACAAGATGAATGGACATAGCCATCATACATCCATCATTCATCCACACGTCTATACATACTGAATGTATCCCTCTGCCCACCCGGCTCCTGAATGAAAGTTTTAGGTTCCTTTTAGTGCTGTTGGCTTCTGTTGCTTAAAAAAACATGACCTATCCGTTCAAAGACTCCTTATGGAAAACCAACTGTGTTGATATAACAATGACAAATGTTTCATTATTAATGTACACGAGGAAAGTAATATGTTAACTGTGTTTCTTTAGAACTCTCATGCAATCAGCTGAGCATCACTGTCATGCTCAGGCAAGTTTTGATACATTGTTAAAATAAAAATAAGAACTCTTAGAATTATTTGTTACATTGTTTCTTCATTGTTTCAGCTTCATGCAAATTTTAGTGCACAACATTACCATACAGCAAGACTGTCAAAGAATAATGGTTGTCATTTTTTAAAGTGATGTTAAGCAGTAGCTGTCCAGGCTTTTCAAAGGTCTTTCAAAGTTTTTCTTTGGACATTGGCTTCTTTTTCACCTTTTTTCAGTCACATCCTTATACCTGACCATTTTCAGATGATTATTTTAATGTGTGCTAAAGGGGAAAGAAAGGAAAATTAGTGGTAATGGGTCTGATGGGGTGCTCATTCCAAATTTAGACAGAGGAGGTCAGGAGAAAAATACAGTGTCAAGTATCTACAGCCATGTGTAAGAAGAGAAGGGTGTGTCATGGTTTAGCGTTGCATTTCAGCCAGTGGTGTTGGAGATCTTGTCAAAACTGATGGAACTATGAGGACAGAAAAATGCCATCAGATTTTGAGCCAGCATGCAATACCATCTGGAAAGCTTCTGATTGACAAGGATGAAATTTTTCAGGATGATCATGATTCTAAACACACTACAGGTGCAGTAAAAGCATACCTGGATAACTCAAAAGTGGACAATGAGAAGTACTTGTAATTTGCTCGCTGGAGATACGGGAATCAAAAGAATTTGTCTTCTCCTCGCTCTATTCTTTGGAGAGGAGGAGTTGTTCTCACAGATGAGCTCCCCTCTGCTGAAAATGATTCATGTAAATTCAAGTAAAATTTATTTATATAGCACATTTCACAGATAAAAATCACAAAGTGCTTCACAATAAGATCAGACATACAAGTTAAAATTAATTAAAAGCCTGTTTGTAAAAAATGTCTTCAGCTGCTTTTTAAAGGAGTCAGTAGAGTCTAGACAGCGTAAAGACAACAGCAGGGAGTTCCACAGCCTAGGTGCCAGTGCCTGAAAAGCCCGATCCCCACGAATTGTGAGGTAAATACTGGGAGGAGAACAGGAATAAGTTTCAAAAAAGAGAGAGACATTGAGAGAACGCACGAGAGCCTTGTAGCTCCTCGTGAGGAGTGAATGAATAAAATGAAAACAACTTAAAGTGGGTCACCAGACTGCCAGTTCCAAGTCTGGTGTATGTACACGCACCCACACATGCACGCGCACAAGTACACATTTGCATGCATAATATGCGTGCACAAATACAAATTGACACACTCGAGAGGATGTTTACTGCATGCCATGCAGCACATTTGACAAAAGAGAGCAAAGCTATTGTGGCACTTTGTTTATTCATTGTTGCACTGCAGTCCTCCACCTGAGCTAACAATCTCATATAGCGTCACTATGTGTCACCTCAGATATTAGATACAGAAAGATGGTCTTAAACGAGTCTGTGTCTATTTCCATTTACCTGCCACACAAGGTTACACAGAGAATGCTGTTTCTGTTCCCTCTTCCGGCTGCTTGATGAAGAGAATCGGTTTGAATTACATGGATGTAAGTTCTTCGGTATTGTCACAAATAGAATCTGTAAATCTGTTAGACAGGTATGGACACCTTGCTCGTTATCCCTCACTGGTCATTAGTGCTTAATGTTCACAAAATGTTGTTCTCTTTTTCTAGCTAGAAACTGTTGGGATTTCTGATATAACTAAAGAGGGAGCAAAGAAAAAGGAAGATGGGTACAAATTTTACAATGCAAAAAAGACTGAGTGAAATTAAGTTATTTTAAGAGTGGCAAAATCCTGGGTTACTGTGTTGTCAAAGCCAGGGGCAATGCTCACTGGCCTTCCTGCAGTGGAGTCCTGCTCAGTGCTCCTCTTTGCCAGGATTAGGATGGATTCCAGAAAAAGACTGGGCCAAATAAGGTCGGCAGAGGGCTTGCACAGCTTATGGGGGCTAAATAAACCAATGGAGCTTGTCATCTAAAAGAAAGGGAGCAGCACTGCGGACTAAGTGGAAGAAGAACAATATTTGATTGTTCGTATTTGTCTTTGTGAATCCATTATTTTTAAAACATGCATGTTCAGCTGATGGACACAATAAGGTCAGGGGATGGATGATTAAGTTAGCAGAGGAGTGGGTGACTCAGTGCTGAAGACCTTGTAGTTTATGCACATAAACAACATTAACAAATGTACACATCCCTGCCCGAGGTTGTGAATGATTATTTTATTTAGCAATGGTTAGATAGAAGAGCAAATAATACAAACATTTTCCAATATATATATTGCATCAATCATGTTCTCTTTTCTTTTGGAATGCTTATTTTGATTTTCATGAATTTCGAGGTCGAATAAATAAATGTGTTTATTCACCCTTTGGCTCATTACATAATGAATGAACCATGTCAAGCAAATCATATCTACTCCTCAGTTCTCAGATTTGCCACTAGATGTCAGCACCATCCCGAGAAGGGTCATCAGTTCTGCACACACACACACACACACACACACACACACACACACACACACACACAAATCCGAGCACATCCACTATCACAAGTGAGAACAAAGATGCCTCCAGGTGTTTCTATGACTCTGAGCCCTACTACACTGCATCTGTTTTGCATAAGAAAGAGACAGACACTGAAATGGCGAGATGATGCTGTATACTTGTGGGCGACTGCATGTTTTTTTTTCTAAAGCAGGCGTGCTTGTGCGCAGTTCTGTGCGAGTGCCAGGAAACGCATTAGTAGACAGCGAGAGAGAGAGAGGGAGCCAACAGCGGCCAGTCAGAGCCTCTTTGCATCAGCAGGCGGGCTGTTTGAGATACTACCCCCCCCCCCCCCCCCAACCCTCGCTTCCTGCTCTTTTGGCATTTTCCCAACTTGGACAGTGCACACCCCATTTAGGGTGCTTGGTTTTGTGAAATGGGCTCCCATCAACACCAGCACTACCATCATTTGCCTCCCATGTTGGAGAGGAAGTCATTGATTTCCTAATCAACAAAAAATTGCTGTGTCATTCAGAGAGAGCTTGTTGTTGAGAAGGCGGACAAGAACAAATTAAAATGCTCTCCGCACACACTGGCAAGCCTTTTACGCAATTATTCAGCCTGCTGCGTGTGTTCAAATAAACAAGGAAGCCAAGTTGCTCTCTGTTAAACCCTAATTTCATGCCGCATTCATGCATTCGTGGGCACGCCGTGGCTGGTTTTCGGCACCTCGATGTCGATCTGACCTTGAGAATGGGGAAGGGGGAGATACAGGCAGAGCTAAGTATGAGCAGTGGCACACGGGGCTCGATGAAGGGTGCTGATAGTGAGCAGCGGCAGCGTCTCCAACAGTGGAGATATGCATCGCTCCAGATTTGAGACAGAGCCCTCGAAGTGAAGCAAAGGATTTGAGAAGCGACTTTAAGAATCTGCAGTTCAGCCTCATTTCATGCGCTCCCTGGTTTTCAGTGGAGCTAGCGTTACACACTAAAGAAAGACAATGTTCGCCCAGGTGCAAAATAGTAGTTCTGTGTTACTGTTGGCTTCCACTACTATGACTGGTCTGTGTTACTTTTGTAAGGGATTATGTGTAATTAGCCCTTAGTAAACAGGGTAACTGATAGACAATAAACCAGTAACCAGTTTTATCATATTTCTGATGGAACAACACAGTTACAAAGTCAGATGCAGGACTAACATCGTTAGCTAGCGCACCACGTACCTCATCACGTCTCACCTGAATATCTTCCTTAGTCTGTTGAAGTATCAACTTTACATAAATGTATATAGTGCCTGTATACTGCTCTCACCTGAAACACAGCAAAATAGCAGTTCTGTGTTAGTTCACAGGGAAGTAAGGAAACTTGTGCAAGCTGCTGTAGTAAATGTTTGATTTGGAACTCAGCACTTGTTGTCAAGGTCACATTAGGACACCATGGGCTGCAGGGACTTTTTTGGGTGTCTTTTTCAAGCCCCTTGATTTCTCCAGCACAAGTCAACTATCGCTCTGCTACAGCTCCAACCTGCACAAACAGAGCACAACACAACAGCTCAGGACTGTGGCTACAAAAACAAGCCATAGATTGATTGTAAGCCAGGGTAAAGAAAACACACACACACACACACACACACACACACACACACACACACACACACACACACACAGCTAGAGCTGCTTCATCGTCACAAGGCTATGTGTTGTTTAGTTTAGCTAGCTAGCTTAAATTTTTAATAAAAATGTTTAAATAAGATGGAACATAATCTTGCTTTGATACTTTTATTGAAGATAGTTATTTTCTAATATTGGTGCACACATTTACTCAAAAGTTCTGACTCTGGTTTTCCTCTTTCTGCTAATAATACTTATCTGTTGTGTTTCCGAAAAAGTGGACTGGAAGTAGAGGACATGTCATTGGAAAATTTGTAAAATAATTAGTTGTTGTTCTTTTTGGGGAATTCTAATTGTATTTTTTATATATAATCAGGGAATCTTAGTTTGTAAATTTAATTGTGGACCTATGTTAGGGTTTTTAGATTTATGTGATGTTTGGGTAAGCACCCCCACCCCCCTGCTTGTGTCTGGCAGGATAGCCCATGTCTACGCAATGTGACCAATCCTCTGTCTGTGTGTTCGAAATAACTAAGAGCAATACATAAC
The DNA here is from genome assembly GCF_057382275.1 of Copadichromis virginalis. Taxonomy (NCBI): domain Eukaryota; kingdom Metazoa; phylum Chordata; class Actinopteri; order Cichliformes; family Cichlidae; genus Copadichromis; species Copadichromis virginalis. The sequence goes on along the minus strand of NC_140632.1, from coordinate 2,913,608 downwards.
TGAGAAATTTGTTGCTGTTGTGTTTAGAGGCATGAAACTCTCACTTTTGGAAAGAACAATCATTAAAAAATGCAATCATTAGATATTAAACTCTCTCTCTCTCTACCACAGTGTGTCCTCTCTCCCTCCCCTCACCTTCAGCTGGCTGCCGCAAATCATTGCCCCTCCCTGAGCCTGGTTCTGCTGGAGGTTTCTTCCTGTTAAAAAGGAGTTTTTCCTTCCCGCTGTCGCCAAATGCTTGCTCACAGGGGGTCATCTGATTGTTGGGCTTTTCTCTCTGTTATTTTGGCATCTTTACAATATAAAGCACCTTGAGGCAACTCTTGAAACTGAATTGAATTAAACTAAAATAGTCATGGATGGTTCCTGGTGAGGTCTAATACAGCAAGTATGTAATAAACTCTAAACTCTTATTAACTCTTGTATTTTCAAAACTATATATATTTATATATTTTTTAGCAAAGTTGTTACGTTTAAACTCAGATTAAAATGAGGTGGTGCGTTTGCTTAACTAAGTAGAAAAAGGAGAAGTAAATGTATCTGCTTTTGATGGTGTAACTGAGTTCTGATCATGTAAAGCCAACAGAACTGTACATATTTCATACCTTTTGCCTGGGATTTTTTTTATGTGGATTCTGGTTTGTGCATGTCTGTGTCAGTGATGTGCCATGTGATTTGTCCATAATTATCAGTGGGCTTACTCACACACAGCTGTGTGTGGGACATATTCCTGTGACAGTTGGGGAACTGCCAGGCCAGCCACGCCCTCTAACCACTGTCTGATTGATTCGTTGGAACAACGTTGGCCCTTGTGCTTTCATCTTTATGCATGGAGGCTCCCCAAGGCGATCAAACCCCAGATTTTATTCATTTCCCCTTCAGTCTCCATTCACCATCTTCTATTCATGGCTCTCTCAAACGTACCACAGGCAGCCAGTGTACTGAAATGGACCTCATTATCATAATAATTGCAGGCGAGGTTCACCTTAGGATGGCTGCTTCTCCACTACAACCAGATGACGTGTTCTGGTAGTGAGTGATGCGATGGGGCTGCTCCACCCTAACAGCTTTCGACAGTTGAAGGAAACTGGAAGTAGAATTTGCATCTTGGTTCTGCACGTACCTGGTAGCAGATCACCTGGCATTATCTGCTAAGCAAGAAGGGACACAGCAGCATCAGGATTTGATCCATGTTGTAGACATGTTGGTCATATCAGCAATCCAAAACATTATAAATGATTGATTATTAAATATTAAATATGCTAGCAATAGCAATAATGTTGTCTTTTAAACATAGACGCAGTAGTGCCAGCGATCTTCCATTGGTCTCTTATGACTAGCCCCGGCTGGTGAAGGAGAACTGTTCCTCAGAATGGTTGCCCCAATTTTGCACTCAGTTTTCCAAACATTTTCTGTGCTTTCTGATCTTCAGCAGCGCTAACTCAATTCAGTTTGAGGGGGTAGAGACCAAAAATGCACGTGAAGGTTTGTGAAGAACTTTGCATTAATAACTTGCAAACATCCTGGGCTTCAGCAGCCAGTGAAATACCTCTACACTTATTGTTTTTTCACTTATTTGGTGTGGTGGGGAGGGGAGCCTTTGGTGATCACTGAAAAGTTACCACAGGCATAACTGGCTTGTGGTGGACGCGCATTCATTGTGATTTTGCTTTTTGATCCTTCCTCTCATTGTGAAGCAGAATTCACCAAGCATTGAATTGTTCTTTTAATCAATATTCACCTTTTTTACCTTAAGTTAAAAGAAAAGATTGGCACGACTTCTATACCACTATGGGGGCTTAATGTATTAGTGCAGATTGAAAACTGGAAACCAGATGAAACCATTATCTTGGCTCTTAAGTAAACAAAATCCAGCTCAGCACTTAAATACATTAAAGTGATGTGATTACTCTTTTCATTGATGGGTTCAGTAATTAGCCTAGATTACAGCTGCTCTAACCAACTGTTTTGACATTTCAAGTGCAGCTTCTTTGCTATTTAATTTTTTTGAGTTAAAAGGAATCTGATTATTTGCTATCATTTCAGTCTCACTACTTTCAGTGGACACGCTGATCTGATTGATTATGATAGGCTTGTGATTGGCTGAAGGACAGATGATATATAAAGAATGAATGAGACATCATTTCTTCTTTGGATTGCACACAGTTGAAGCCCAAATATCTGAGTAATGTCATACTGCACTGGTGACACTATTTGCAACTACCGTCTGCACATTAGTGACTGGGTGGGGTGACGGCGACGTGGTATCGATGTCCTGCTTCCAGGGAGCTGTAATGGTATCCAACTTTATATATAGTGAGCTGGCGATGTGACGTTAGTCTCAACAAAAAGAGGAGAAATGTGACTCCGGGTAACTCCACAGCTGTCTAATCCATATATTGTGTCTTTTTCATTCGCTTAGTCACACACCAGTGAGCCGATGTTCGAGAATCACCTGGCTTTTTGTTCAGGGCTGGAAAATGTGCGAAAATGTAGGCTGACGTCTCCTTAAACCAAAATATCTTTTCTTATTTGGAAATGGTTTGTCATGGGGTGCGTAACAAAAAAAATCTTATTTTAAACAATATTTTATGCTTTAAAAAGCTGAATAAACAGACCACATATTACTCACCATTATAGACATGAGAGTGGAATTTCTCTAAAGTGTCACATTTGTTCTTTAAAACTCTATAAAATCTTTAAAATAATGTATTTTTCCTCAATATCTATATATCTATCAATAGATATATAGATATATATATATATGTATTTTTTTTCTTTTTTCTGCCAAGTAGTGTGTTATGACAAAGGTATTAAAGATCAGAAAAGGCACAGCGGATGCTGGAGTGGATATTCATTTACATCTCAGAGCCAGTCAAGGGTGGCGAACCCAAATGGAACTGCCAGTACTGTCTCCCCCTTGGTTTTATCGGGCTTTCTCCGAATTAGCACTGTATGAAAGTAAACTGGAATATGGATTTTCAAGGCCCTCCACCCCACCAATGCCCCCACCGCATAAAGATAACTCAGACGCTACCACTTGCAGCCTTGGTTAAGGGGTGTATGTATGTGTGTGTGTTTGTGTGTGTGTGGAGGGGGTGGGGGCTGTGAAAGATCACAGGGCATGCATTTCATTGCGCTGGCCTGAACTGTGAATTAGCCATGCATGACAGTAAAATACAAGGCATGAAATTAGCTACAGCTCCCCTCCTCTGTCATTTGTCTCCCGTGACATCAGTTGCTCTCTGCTGTGTGTGTGTGTGGAGTTTTTTGGGGGTGGGGGGTATTTTTCCATTATAAATGAAGTAGCAGAAAAATGCAGATCGGATTTGTTATGGATCAGCACTGTGGAGTGGAGTATGGTTATGTCTAACGCAAAGCAGTAACATAATTTGCTGCTAAATAAGAAAGAATGAGCAATACATGATGCATTTCAAATGAGTACATATATTCTGATTTGGCAGCAAATGTGTGCTTTGAATTTTTAAAGACAAGGCTGTTTTAAGTGTGAAATTGTTTATGAGAGGAGAAAAATTGTGCAACGATGCCTTGAAAATGTCTAGGTTTTATGTCCCAACTGATCTCTACTCTTTACAACTTCAAACATAAAAATATCTCTCAGAAATAAATGATGAGACGCTCCTCTTTTTTTCCACGCCTCTGAGATTGCTAACACGCGTGGCCTTGATTTCTTTGGTTGTGTCTTTTAGCTAGCTGATGACACATTCTCACATGATACACGTCGCTATCATAAAGGACATCTTTATGGAAGTCTTCAAGGACAGTGACTCTGCAGGATCTGTCTCGCTCTCTGTGCATGACTTTCGTTTCAGGTGTAATTCCCTCAGCAGGCTTTCGCGAGATCAATGCATATAGTTACACCCACTGCTTTTATGCTTTATGTTCTCATGTGATGCACCTACACCTGGGTTGAAGTAACATTTCCTATCCCCCACACCACAAAAAAAGCCCATGGAAGAAAGGAGTCACTCGACATTGACTCAATTGACCTGGCTCTCCCACTGGAATGAGGTGTTTTTGGCTGAGTGAACAGTGTTTCAAGGTTATGGCGAGAGATGCAGTCAAACGTAATGGCAGCCTGTAATGAGTGTTTTCCTGTGGGATGGACGGTGACTTTGTGGATGGCAGGTGATTTAAGGCCTGAGGGAAAAAGGATTAGAGAGTCTTCTGCCATCTCAGGGTTCAAACTAATTTAAACTGATAAAGCACAGTTTGTTAATACCTGTCTTTCTGTTTGTGCTTCTGCACCCCTTTTGCTCCGCGTCAGTCAAATCTACGTCTCGTTTGTGTTTTTTCTGAATGAAATGTTTGCCTGTGCAGCTTTTTCTCAAGCCTGTTTGCCTCCTTTTGTGCTTGGCCTTTGTGATTGGGATATCCATTACATATTTTTGCGGTGCCTTAAAACGACGTGGCATGTCAGGTGCAGATGAAGCATTGTCACTACAGGGAACCGCTGGCATTGTGTTCGGGATGAAAACAAGTCAGTGTACGATGGCTTGATGCATGAGCAAAACATTTGCCTAAAATTTTCACCTTAGCAATAAAGACCAACTCAGCTGTACTGAATACACAATATACTTATTGCCCACAGGTACATTTAAAGCAAATGTATGTGTGGGCTGGAAAATAACGTCCCTGAAAACTGCATCTTTTCTAATGGCCACTTGAGGCCAGCTTAAAAAACCTGAGTCAATCCCCCATATAGCATTATGGGTCATTCCATCTCCAATTATTGTGGGCCTTCTGCTCAGCCGTCTCTGATTTCCCTGCAAATTAATAGTCCAAAGTTTGGATATGTGTAAAGATTTCTGTGAAATTTTAGCTTCATATATCAATTTTTTTTCAAGATATATGCATATATACAGTGGGGCAAAAAAGTATTTAGTCAGCCACCGATTGTGCAAGTTCCCCCACTTAAAATGATGACAGAGGTCAGTAATTTGCACCAGAGGTACACTTCAACTGTGAGAGACAGAATGTGAAAAAAAAATCCATGAATCCACATGGTAGGATTTGTAAAGAATTTATTCGTAAATTAAGGTGGAAAATAAGTATTTGGTCACCTCAAACAAGGAAAATCTCTGGCTCTCACAGACCTGTAACGTCTTCTGTAAGAAGCTTTTCTGTCCCCCACTCGTTACCTGTATGAATGGCACCTGTTTGAACTCATCATCTGTATAAAAGACACCTGTCCACAGCCTCAAACAGTCAGACTCCAAACTCCGCCATGGCCAAGACCAAAGAGCTTTCGAAGGACACCAGGAAAAGTTTTGTAGACCTGCACCAGACTGGGAAGAGTGAATCTACAATAGGCAAGCAGCTTGGTGTGAAAAAATCAACTGTGGGAGCAATCATCAGAAAATGGAAGACATACAAGACCACTGATAATCTCCCTCGATCTGGGGCTCCACGCAAGATCTCATCCCGTGGGGTCAAAATGATCATGAGAACGGTGAGCAAAGATCCCAGAACCACACGGGGGGACCTGGTGAATGACCTGCAGAGAGCTGGGGCCAAAGTAACAAAGGTCACCATCAGTAACACACTACAACGGCAGGGAATCAAATCCCGCAGTGCCAGACGTGTTCCGCTGCTGAAGCCAGTGCATGTCCAGGCCCGTCTGAAGTTTGCCAGAGAGCACATGGATGATACAGCAGAGGATTGGGAGAATGTCATGTGGTCAGATGAAACCAAAGTAGAACTTTTTGGTATAAACTCAACTCGTCGTGTTTGGAGGAAGAAGAATACTGAGTTGCATCCCAAGAACACCATACCTACTGTGAAGCATGGGGGTGGAAACATCATGCTATGGGGCTGTTTTTCTGCCAAGGGGACAGGACGACTGATCCGTGTTAAGGACAGAATGAATGGGGCCATGTATCGTGAGATTTTGAGCCAAAACCTCCTTCCATCAGTGAGAACTTTGAAGATGAAACGAGGCTGGGTCTTCCAACATGACAATGATCCAAAACACACCGCCCGGGCAACAAAGGAGTGGCTCCGTAAGAAGCATTTGAAAGTCCTGGAGTGGCCTAGCCAGTCTCCAGACCTCAACCCCATAGAAAATCTGTGGCGGGAGTTGAAAGTCCGTGTTGCTCGGCGACAGCCCCAAAACATCACTGCTCTCGAGAAGATCTGCATGGAGGAATGGGCCAAAATACCAGCTACTGTGTGTGCAAACCTGGTAAAGACCTATAGTAAACGTTTGACCTCTGTTATTGCCAACAAAGGTTATGTTACAAAGTATTGAGTTGTATTTTTGTTATTGACCAAATACTTATTTTCCACCCTGATTTACGAATAAATTCTTTACAAATCCTACCATGTGGATTCATGGATTTTTTTTTCACATTCTGTCTCTCACAGTTGAAGTGTACCTCTGGTGCAAATTACTGACCTCTGTCATCATTTTAAGTGGGGGAACTTGCGCAATCGGTGGCTGACTAAATACTTTTTTGCCCCACTGTATGTTTATTTTTGCATTTTGAAATCTGAGGCAATAATTCAACATGAGTATATCAAGAACTGTTAAAGGTAAGCCAGACATTTTCACTGGCTTTTATTAGTATTGGCTTGATCACTCTTGCGATATTATAAAAGGCATATAGTTCCAGTTCACAATAATGCAAAGTGAAACATGTAAAACACCTTTTGAAATGAAATTCTTAGTCATAAAAATGAAGAAAATGCTATTTTTTATTCATTTTTGCAGGTTGGATTGAACATTTATAACAACTTGTACCACAAAAACCAAAATATTAGTAGTAACCCAAATATATGCATATTTTACATTTTGGGACCCACTTTGTAAGCATGCACGTCCTATAATTTTACGTTTAAAATATACAAAGAAGCATTAAAAAAGCAACAATTTAACTGTTTTATTTTTATTACAGCTTGTGCAGCATTTATTCAGCAGTTGGCGTGCTGACTGCCTCAAGTTTGCTTGCATGTAGCAGTCAAGCCATCAGGGTTATGGTTAAGGTTGGGCTGCCAATCATACCAATGCATCATGTGGACATTGCAACATGGCTTTGCAAGACTCCCATGAAATGAGATGCTAATCCCTTTTTCACTACTTTTAATTGTTTTACTATGTTATTTGTGTTTATGAAAAGTTTTGTTATATATATATATATATCTCTATCTATCTATCTCTTGGGGAACATTGCTTCTAATTCTGCTCTTTAGGTATGGCTCAATGGATTGGCCATGCAGCACGTATTTATATATCTTGTTATAGTTTCATAGCATGACTGTTGAATAATAATGGCATTTTCTTCATTTTACTAAGAATTTCATGTTAAAAAGTATCCGAGATGTTTTATTTTGCTTTATTGTATAATTCAGCTGTATACTTTACTTTTTTTATTAGTATGTGCTCTGTATATTATATATGTTGTATTTCATGCCTGAAGATGGAATGACCCCGTGTTAAAAAATTTTACAGGAGAAAAAACATTTATTGCTACCAAGGGTTTAAAAAAATTAATAATTGAAAATGAATTAATTGGCTGTGAGTGACAGATGGATGTTACACAGTGAGCTTGACTTTATCTCAGGAGCTGAACTGAACCTCTTGCTTATGTTTGTGGTGTTGTTGCCGTTTGCGGCATTTTTAATCCAATCCTGAGAAATATGATGTTTGCTGAGAGGTTGAATGTAACAGAATGCCCCAAAAGAGATTTTTATTTCTCTATAATTAACAGCTGGCTATGTGGTGCATACATTCCACAGTCTTGTGAAGCTTGCTAGGAAAAATGAACCAATAACTTTAGACTCTATTTAATGTGGCCACAAGGTTTGCAGAACTTTAATCTTCAGCATGGGACTCCTCCACTTATATACTGCATGTAAAAGATTAATATATTAATAATGATAGCTGAAGTGAAATAATATTTCAGGCTGTTCATTTAGGCTTAGGCATACAGTATGTATTATTTAGGGTTTTCACCATATCATATTTTCTCTATGTGATTAAAGTAATTAACTTAAAGGTGCTACTAGATGTCTAGTATAGACTAAAAAAAAAAACAGTGAATCGGCAAGCTGAGCGTTTCGTCTCTTTTTGGAATCAAACACTGAGGTCACATGTAGAGCACACAAAAGTGTAAAGATAAAGACACTGACATACAAAAGTGATAGTGAGACACAGACTTCGATTAAATTTCCTAATGAATATCGTTTTATTTAAGCTTTAGTCAAATTTTTAGAAAATGTGCAGGTGTCTCAGATAATGTTTATGATGCTTTTCATTTTTTCTCTTTCACTTCCATATTTCCTTTATCCATCCATCCATTACTCTGGCTACACACTCCATGCCTCACCAAGAGAGAGGAGGGCATGTGGTACTGCATCAGTGTGTGTCACTGTGCATGCCACTGCATGCTATGAACACTGAGGTGAGAGGAGGGTGGTGACAAAGTTGTGCCTTGTAGCGCTGTCAAAAGTCTTAAGCCACCCCTCATTTCTTTATATTTCACTAGGAAACTGGGAAATGAGTGCAGCGATTTATTGAAGCTTGTACAAACATACATGGAAATACAGTATATGAGGCAAAAACAGAGTCTGTACAACTGTAACAAGCTTGAAAGACAATATCTGGTACGACCACCAGATATTTAGTCTTCAGCCTTTATTCTTCCTTTGTCCTTTATTCTTGGCTGCCTTTTGTTCTGTTCCCTGTTAAGTTGATCCCACAATGTTTCAACTGAGGTCCAGGCTCTGGAGAGGCCAATCTATGACTGATAGTACACCACTGTGTGTTTTGCTATCCAGGTATGTTTTTACAGTGTTAAAGTGTTTTTGAGATAATTGCCGTGGTGAAACAATGAATCTGTTCCCAATCGGATGCTTTCCATGGATACCATCAGAAAATACCATCAGATTTGGATGAAAATCTGTGTTTTACAGATGGCTGCAGACACTGTTGCACCTCCTCTGTATGTACTGATGATGATGCTCTGAAACAAAAAGTTCCAATTTGGATTCCTGACCCTGTAAGTCCTGTTTTCCGTAACTTTAAGTCCAGTTCTTGTTTAATTTGGCATAACTGAGCCTTTTTGCAAACAGGGAGATATGCTTCTTGGCACCCACCCTTCCCCAGAGACCATTTCTGATGAGGCCTCAGTGAACAGTTGATATGTGCACATGAATTTCAAATACTGTTCACGTGCTGGGTTTTTTTAGGCCTGCCACTTCTCCTTTGGTCCTCCACTCTCCCAGTTTCCTTAATTTTTTTAAAGACACAATGAACAGCATGTCGGGATACGTGTGTGTTTTCAGTTATTAGCTTTTTTTGTTTGATGCAAAAATACTTTTTTATGCCTGTCAGTCTGTGCGGTCTTTGGAGTTTTTCTTAGATTCATTTCAAGAATTGGAAACAATATGAAAGCTGAAACTGAAGCACAAATAACTTGGATGGTCTGCAACGCACCGCAGGCACTTGTTATTTGTGAGATATATCCACTAAAATTGCTCCAAAAGGTGACAGCACCGCAGGTGCTGTGGAGCGGTCCAGTTCCAGGACTTGAATTAGTGGAAGTGAAGTCTAGCACACAGTGATCAGCTACAGCTGTCTGGCACCTGTCATTTGCTATGGAGGGGAGGATTACAGGGCTTCAAATTAGCTGTAAGCATGTATTTTTAATGCTGTTAGGGTGAACATTTTAATGTGAAATAGTCTATGGTGCACTCACATACAAACCTATGTGCCTTTTGATCTTAAAGAAATATTTTGCATTTCCTCAAGCTCAGATTCTTACATTATTTTAACAACCTTCCATACACACACGGAGCCTGCATCACTAGAAATGACACATTGCCCTCTCTGCATGTGAGACATACGCCGTGGCAGTAAACAGTGCAGAATACGATTTATGTGCCTCAGCGCTGTGGCAGGAACAAGTGATAAATCATGGAGTATTGTGAAGTGGACACTTCATCAGGCTATGCATTTTCTGAATATGTCTGCTGTAATTCTGAAGCAATGAGTGCTATTACTTTCTCCTCATTGTAATTAATGTCACCACAGAGAGAGAGAGATAGAAGTATAGAGGGAGAAAGACAAAAATAATACAGAGACAGGAGAGGAAATGAGCAGCTAGCAAGCCCGAGAGGAGAACATAATTCAGGGCTGGACCGAGTGCCTCGGCTGTGAGATAACGGTGATAATACAAGAATTGGGGCTGTTGTTTCAGGGATAAGCTAACAGTGTTAATTCCTGTAATTCTTAAAATTAGAGTTAAATTACTCAATGCATTACCGATTTAGCAAATATGTATTTGGAGCCTAACTGGGAGAAAATGTGAAAGTAATGTTTAGCACCTACCGGATTTTTGACCATTCAGGGGGAGTAGTGTCACACAGATCACATTTATAAACTACTGTTTTCACTATAAAGTTGGTAAGGCTGATGTTACCGACAAGCAGTTGCGTATTAAAAACCCAGTAGATACAAAAAAAAAGTTTAGTGAATTTTTGTTCTTCTTTGAGTCCCTCTCAAATTTAAAGGTACAGTTAGTGATTTTTGTAAGGTTATTTAACAGAAAAAAAGGATACTGTACTCATAAATATACAATGAATACTGTGTAATTACATCTTCCAACAAACTGATGCATTCTCATAAACTTATGCATTGTTTTACTATTTCTGGAAAGATACTGGCCACATAAGTGGAGGAAAAGAGAAGTCGCAGGCATTCGCTTGCCATTGAGAGACATGTAGATTAATAACTGAATCTTTGGATTCTAAATATGAATATGTCATACCTATGTTTTATTGTCTGAGAAGGGATCACCTTCACCAAAGAAGGGAAACGTGAAAAAAAGAGACAACACTACTGGCACCTTAATCAAATATCATCCTCTTCCTTCTCACCCCAAGCCTCATTTCCTGAACTGAAATCAGGGCTCTAACACATGAAAATGTGCATAAACATGCTCATTTTTCCTGAAAATGTCACAGTTACTTATTGTCAGCAGGTTAGATGTGTGACCCTGCCATCTCCTGCAGCTGACAAGAACTGGCTGGACAACAACAAGTGGCAATAAGCGAACATTATGCTAGCTAATGTTGGGCTGAAATCACACTTTCTCTCTGATAAACATTTTGATTAAATTCTCACATTGTATGAGAGTGTATTTGCTAACCCTCAGAATCCAGCAATGTTACATCCACTTCAAAAAAGCTTCACAGCAAACAGCAGCTAACAGAGGCTAACAGCAGCTAACAGAGGCTAACAGCAGCTAAAGGAGGCTAACAGCAGCTAAAGGAGGCTAACAGCAGCTAAAGGAGGCTAACAGCAGCTAAGAGTGGCAAAAACAGCAGTGCTCACTAACAGTTCAGCATATCCTCAACAACTCACCACAGTATCTTTATCACTGATCAGAACTGAGCTTCTCTGACTAACTGACGTGTATCAGACTCCTTTCCCAAAGTTTCACAGCCTCTTTCAGAGTAAATAAAGGTGGACGCTGCTCACCTGGCATTGACGGCTGAGGTAAAAGTGGACTCACAGCCTTCAACAAAAAATGGATCTGACCAGTTTATACTGGTAGCAGTATAAACATGCTGATTGGAACTGGCTGTTATAGGCTGTATTTTGATATAATGTTTTTGATCTCTCTTGACTAAAACCTGTTTGTCCTGTAGCTAGGATTATGCACCTAACTGTGATGGGTAAGAAAACAGACCTCAGATGACTACAGTCTGAAGCTACTGACAGCTAGTGGTAAAAATTGTAACCACCATAACTCTAATTTGAAAGTCCAGGGTGACTGTCAGGCTAACATGTGAAATATTTTTTGGCAATAGTTAAAAATAGCAATATTGTTAAATAATATTGGGTTAAATAAAACCTTTCTATTGAACAAATGAAAAACCTGATGACCGCACTGGCATTGTGACCATAAACTTACAACTGTACACCCGCGCAAACTCACAAACCAAAAGAAGGTGACTGTGGAGTTACTACAGCCTTGAAGTTTAGAAAAGCCACATTCAGTCAAGAGATACTCTGTGAGAAAACCAGCAACACCCAATTCAGAAAAAGTACAAAGATGTAAAAAAAAAAAAAGAATAAAGAGATAATTACAACATCAAAACATCGATTGCTTGGTTTAAAGTGCTCAGGTGTTAAAGTGAAAAATAAATCAGACAAGGCAAATCTTCCACATGAACTATTATCGAACTAATTACAGTGAAAAGAAAACTAAGTCTCAACAGCAGTGGTATAAACACCACACATACACGCACACATATCTTTCAGTTTAGTCTTTCACCTCCTCAAATTCCTTTCTGCAATTGTTATTTGCTATTATTACAAGCAGTTCATTTTATTAACAAACATGCATAAAAGGCTGTAAAAAATACAACTGTTAATTGGAAAATACCTTGCATCGCCCATCGGGCCAATTGTTCACAAATAATATGCACCAATAATTCTTTTTTGAGAGCTAGAATGTAAATGTGCCTGTCTCTAAAGCACTCTGGGTCAACTTCTGTTGTTTAAATGTGCTACAGAATTTAGCACATGAAACAGATGTGACAGTCAACGTATATTTTTTCATTTCCCCCCCAAAATTCAACACAATTCAGTGGATTACATAATAAACAAATTATCAAGCCTATTGCTCTTGTATCGATCCGATACCAATGCCTGCATTGGTATGGACACTATTGATATTTAGATCAATCTGCCCAGCTCTACTTCTTGTGGTGCCGAATTATTCCATAACATGTTTCATATATATGTAAAAAGATGTGCTGTTTAAAAAAAAAAAAAAAAATCTACTTAATGTAAAGAAAATGCTTTCTAAAAGTCTTTTCTGCAGGCTGAAATGTTCACAGATGCATATTTGACACCTCTCCCTGACACTGTGTATTTTTGACTGCTCCATTTTGTTTTTGAGATGTATTTTGCCTCGGTCAGCCTTGGAAATGAAAAGCTGACTGAGTGGCTGTGTATATTACAGGCCTCCAGGTGAATTTGAGAGAGGAGGGAGCAGCAGAGACCAAAAGCAGATGCAGGAAGCAAGACCGTCTGTCTGAGAAAGCGTGAGCAAAAACAAGGTTTTTGTGCTATTATTTGAAGTTTTATTATCAATTAAAGATGTTCTTAGACAAAGGGGAACATTACTTCTAATTCTGCTCTTTAGGTATGGCTCAATGGATTGGCCATGCAGCACGTGTGGACTGTTACGAGTACGCATGCTTCCACTTGGAAAGATTAAAGATTAAATACTAAGAGTTTTTAATCAACTCTGGAAGAAGAGAGCAGTTTGAGAAGTCATAGCCTGTACTATTGGAAGAAAAGATTGATTTGTCGCTTCAATTTACTCTCGGTAATGAAATACGATAAAGACTTTAAAGATCTCATTTTATTGTTGCCAAAGGGCAGAAACAGAGAAGCGAGTGCACTTCGACACTTCATAGCTGCTGTGATCTGCAGTACCTGCATGGCCAAATCCACGCTGCATACATCATCCTGAGCATACAAGGAAAAACAAGATGCATGTCAATGCTCAAAAAGGCTTACTGATGCAATATTGTTCTGTTGGAAAAACACCTGGCGCAATTTCTTCACTCGTCGCCCCAAAGCTCAGCAGTGTTTAAAATCCAGCACACCTTTGATCGGCACGCATGATGGATTTTCTCAGCCCCTCTAAACCGAAAGCGACAATGCATACTAAAAAACCTTGGGGAAATGCTACAAATTAAAAATCGAGTTGGAAAAACAAACACACACACACACAAACGCATGCTTGCATCCTGCATTGCTCTCACGTCGCCTTCTCTCTCGCTGCTGTTGCGAGTTTCTGTTTGCTTTAAACACAGATATCCCTCCAGTCCCTCACGCTGCTGCACACTGTAGCAACTCAAGGCCTGTTGATCAATGCAGCCTTAATTTGAGAGCATGGATTATAATAGAGGCATTAGCGTCCATTGATTGGAGCGCAGAGGGCCAGTTGCAGTATGAACGGAGAGTCGATAGAAACATCACTTACATTGACCAATACTTGCAAAAAGCCCCTCGGGGTGGGGGGATTTAAATGTCAAGAACAAGTTTGATGTGGGGGAGATTTGACCGGGCTCTATATTTGGTTTGTTCAATTTTTTAAAATGTTTTTTTTAATTAGAAGAAGAAGCAAAGTCCTGTGATCACGTCAAATAATTTAAAAGTGTTAGAAAAGCTGCTAAGGGGAAAGAGTTAAATATTTTAGATACTAAAAGTAGCGTTGATGAAGACACTAACTGTTCGTGAACTGGAAGATTGGTGCTGGGCTAGCGTATGGTAATTTAAGGGTACATCTGCAAGGTTAGGAGGAAAATTACAAATTGATTTTGGCGATTTCACAGGGTATTATAAGCTCAACTTGTTGCGTGCATTTAAAGATCCACACCGAGCGATTAGGGAAATGAGAGCACAAGTTCAATGAAAGTAAAAACACTTCATCTTGGAAATGTCTGTGGAATCAGTGCAGGCTTCAAAATGTCTGTTCTAGAACACCATCTAGGTGCTCGGGGCTGTCCACTGCAGGTATTTGTGGGTGATAAAAAAGTGTTTCTACATACTAATAAACATCATGGCTTCTTTATTTTGCATGCAAATTTCAAACACTTTGCTTGTACTGTTACATTCGGTCTGTGAGATAACATACATTTCTCCCCTGTAACATCCCATAATATCCTAACAGAGATAACAGGCAGTCTGGTCAGTAATCGGATTAATGAAGCAATCTGGCAATCAGTATTAATTAACCAAATGAGCCTAAGAATGAGTTTTTGGGGGGAGAAAAAGGCAAAAACAACAATAAGTAGAGCCAATCGTCTTTATCTGTGAGAACCACATTGCTCATCCACACTCTCTGCAGCCAATCATTCGAACCCTAATTAACTCTCTGGAATTGGCTCTGTGTGTGTGTTTTGGCCTAAATGTTCCTTCCCACTATTTACAGTGCAGGAGATTATCTTTTTGGTTGTTGTTGTTGTTGGTTGTTGATAATCTGAGTGTGCTGCAGGGCTAGCAAAAGCATGCCAGGAGCAGCAATATTTCCTCTCTGCTTGCACTTTTATTGGCTGTGCCCGGGTTGACAGAACCTGTCCAACAGTCAGTCACAGAGAGGTGTCCTCTGCTGCTTGTGTCAAACTACACCTAATCCTTTACATTTTGGTGGATAGAATACCTTAAGATGTCCAAATGCTTATAAGCCCAGAGATGGAAAGGTGTTTGACCGTGGAGAGCGTTCACTGTCTGTCTCTTTTGTTGCACAGATTCCCAGCTGATCTACGGTATTGTTGTGCTCTCCATTCCTTTGAAGGCACTATCCTCCTTCCTCCTCCCTCTTCATGCTCCTCTTGTGAAGCATGAAGTAATAGTGGCTCAGTGAAACTGCTGCGCTAGCTCTTTCATCTCCCCATGGAGCATCTGGTTGGTTTGAGCCATGTAGTTGCGAGTACACACACCCCGGGCCCCAGTGTGAAACTTCACCCGCTAACACACTCTGATGGCGTCCTCCGACGGAGCATTTTTCGATTTTCACGGCTTATGCTAAATATGGCTCTCTCGTGCAGCTGGAAGTAGCTGCTGGAGACAGAGAGCGAGCAAGAGTGATGGGAGTGGTGGAGGGCAGGGTTGCAAATGGTGATGTGGGCACATGCAGGGCTTGCAAGAATGAGGGGCATGACAGAAGAGATGAAGGGGTGAATCATGTTGTTGTGTTTTGCAGCAGCTAGGGGTGGGGCAGAGGCTGATTTGGAAGCCCAGAGGGGAAGGGGGTCGGAGAGTGAATGCATTGAGGCTAATGTGGGGACATACGAAGGGGGAATGAGCTGAACAGTAGGCTCAGTCAAGCAGGCAAGTTCACTCATTCAACGTATTCCCACAGAAAGCTAATGTACAAGAGAGGCAGACAGAGTGGGTGGGATAGAGAGAGTTATAAAAACGAGAGAGGAAAGAAGTAGAGAAATATGAGCTTAGGGCATAAGTAGGAGTGTTACATCATGGAATAGTAAAAGATTGGGTCAGGTGGGAGTTTGTCTCCTCTAGGACTGAATTCGAAATCTCTCTGCTGCCTTTTCAGCGTGCAATAACAGCCAGCCCGATAACTCAGAGAGCTTATTATCTCACAGTCCTCCACTGCCAGGTCAAACAACAGTCTGCACCTCTGAGCCCCCAGGATGGAGCACTGCACCACAGGGGACCCAGGGCTGCTGCTCTCCCCCCTGCTGGTGGAACAAACTACACAGTCACCCAGGAGCACTTCCAACTGCGGAGACTTTTAAAATACAGACCTTGAGCCCTTTTGGTTTTAGCCATGTTTTTATTTTTTTAATGATTCATTAGGAAGCAGCTTGCCTCTTTTTGGCTTTGCTTTTAATCTTTGGTCCTGTTGGGGTTTTCCTGCCCCTGCTCACGGTCTTGGAAGAATGATCCAGATGCTCCATTACAATTAAAAGTCACTTACACTAACAATTATTCTCAAATCAGAGCTTTTGGCCACTTGGGGGCAGCGTAAACAAATTGTCAACCTGTCGTCTTTTATATCACTAAACTAAGAATCGGTATTTCTTTGTAGTGATGCTGCTGGTCATCTGCTGAAAGCCTTTATTGCCTTTTTGGTTTGTTTTCAGTTACCTACATTCTGAAAACAAAAAACAACCAGCTTTTCAGATGCTAAATGCTCCTCTATGTTTGCTGTCCAAGCACTGGCTTTTCATTTGGCGTTGCAGAACTATGCAATAGTTACATGCTAAGACCAAGAACAAAAGAACAGCCGGGCTGAACCAAAGCAATAAAATGGTCATCCAATGATGTGAGATGGCTTTTCTATCACGAGCAACCCTTTATACATTTTTATCTTACGCGGTGTGTTTAGGTAAAAAAAAAAGATAAACTCTTGATATTCTCTTCTATCTGCTGTGGCGTTGTTATACAATGTCCCTTGCGGGGTTCCGTAATACTAGACATATATAGAAATAATAATAAAAAATTATATTTATTTATTTCAGTGTAACACATGCTACCTATGCCTGAAACTGTAGTTTATATTTTATTTGAAATGTTTATAACAACAACAACAGCAACAACAACAACAACAACAACAACAACAACAACAACAACAACAACAATAAAAGTGTTACTATAATCATCAACTTTATAAACTTAAGGCAAATAATCACTTCTCTGAAGTGAAATTAAGATTCTAATTGATTCAGGATCAATGTGTGGCATTATTGATCATATATGTAGATCTAAAAATTACTCTCTTTGTCTGAAGACAGATCTCAGAAAAAAAGACTCCTAAAGACACCAGGATACATCAAACTAAACTCAGCTCAAGTTAGCATTCATCACACTCTTGATTATAATAATTGTCTAGTTTAGTTCATTTCCCTTCAAGGTGAATTTTGTAGACATTTCAAACGGCATTAAATGTGAAAACTGAGAAAATATTAATGTTCTGCATTACTCTAAATGGTTATGTGGACATCTTTAGTCTTTATATTACATTAAATTTTTCCCTGGCAGTATTTTCTAAAGCCGGAAATAGAACTGAGAGTTGGTTGGTTGGTCTAGTCCTCCTGTGGGCCTCTTGAATTACAATATTGTGAAAGATTATCGTTGATTTTTTTAGCCAAAAACATCATATTTAGTCTAGAACACAGGTGTTTTTAAAAACATAAAGGGCTGTCAAGTGCATACCATAGACAATAACCTAACCATGGAGGTATGTTGGCCATTAAATGGCCAACAAACAACCTGGCGCACAGTCTGATGTCCAAAAAAAGAGATAATGTCAGGGCTCTGTGTGCGGGCAGGCAGAGATGAGGATCCAAATGCAGGACTCGGAAAACGGAATGTAACTCAAAAACCTCAGCTTTATTGCTGGCAGGAAAACAAACATGAAGGGAGGATGGACCACTGAGACCAAGGACACACAGGCATAATCTGTGGGTACGACGCGACACTGGGCATGGGAAAACACAGGGCTTAAATACACAGGGTAGTAATGAGGAAATGGGCCACAGAAGGGAGACACAGCTGGGAGAGATCAGGGCTAACGAGACATGGGGAACAAAGCTGCACACACTAACATAAGACAAAGACTTTCACAATAAAACAGGAAACATGAATCACAACTCAGAGACATGGACTCAACACAGAGACAGAAAATGAAACATGGAACTGAACTATACATGAAACCACCATTCCTAAAACATGGATAATAGAAACATGAAACTCTAATAATGATAATAATAATAATAAACATCACAACAAGAGAATGAGAAACAATCCAAAACACCAAGATAACTGAAACACAAAGTACCAGAGAAACAAAGAATAATCCATGATGCAAAAGTGAACCAAAACATAATAAACTCCAAATACTGGGTCCAACGGACCCAGAACCGTGACAGATAAAGATGTACGTCTTTCAAAATTCTTCACCCTGTGTGAGTTTTCCAAAAACTACAGTAACCCAAATCCCTGTCTACATGGGAACGTAGCCTAGGTTTAAGTATTCACACTCAGGACATAATTGTTACCTAAATTAGGAAGTTTAGAAAGGTAGCAACAGCTGGTAAACCATCTCCACACAGGAACTCTGGTCTGGATTCATGACGAATGGACCAGTTGACTACATATTAATAAGTTGCTGCCTTGCTCATTAAATGTATTGTTCTTATTTTACAAATATGCAGTGTCAGTTACTGTTTCAAACAAGCAATGTAAGCAAAGATTTTACAATGAACTAAGGTAAAATCATATAGTGTTTTGGGATGTGGTTGCTAGCGTAGCAGAAACAGTGGTTGCTGCTAACGCTATTAAGGTTAGCCAAAAAAAGCCACACATTTCAGTTACATCGGAAACATGATTCTATTAATGGTTTCATATAAAATACTCACAGAATAGTCTGTTCAAGGTTCTGAAGGTTTTCTGGTTTTTAGTCAACTTTTACATTTTTTTTCTTTGCTTTAAACGATTAGCAACTTAGTTGCTAGGAACATCTCTCATCAAAGTTGCGCTTTCTTACATGTTTCCTTTGAATTCTCCAGCTAATTACCCACTTTTTAAAAAAAATATGTGCTCAATCAAACTACTGAACAGCTGGGAGGGTTTAAAAAAAATACTTCATGCCCTGTGTGTCTAATTGGTTATTTATTTTTCATCTGATACACCTCATCATGGTGTGTTTGGCTTCATCTTCTCTATATATTAAAAAAAAGAAATCTTCAGAAAAAAAAAATGATACATTGAAATTTACTGGACTATAAAGGAGCATAAAATGTAATAATTCAAGTGCCACAACTCTGCTTAAAAGAATGTGACTAAGAAGGAAGACTACACAAGCTGTAGTGACAGCCAGACAACCGGCCAGCGTGCCAAACAAGGACAGGATCCCTTGCGAGCTGCTGGCAGGGCTGCTTTGTTGCATCCTCCAACCTGCTCAGGTGTGCTGCATCCTTAACTAGGCCAGCTTCACCCATCGGTTAAATTGGAAAAACTCCAATCAACAACCCTGTGGCCATCACACAAGTAAGCCTAAAAGTTAGACGCAATGGCACCATTGCCTACTTGTCGAAATCAGAGTTAGTGCATTATGAAATGGCTCATTACTAATTTAGCCTGCTTGTTGTTCAATAATTTGTGCTATTCATACACGCGCTTTCTCTATGCACTCAAATTCTTCTGAGCTGCAGACAGCCAAAGTCAAATACTTTATCCACACTGCTGCAGACAAAAGGTTACTCTGATTCTCCCTCTGTCATATCTGCTCACCTCTTTTCTCTCTCACTCCATCTGTCTCCATCTCTCTTCTTCAGTCTCTCTTTTCTTTTTCTCCGGAGAGCTCATTCTTCCCGAGCTTATTTCCCACGAGCCGTCGCTGATTGTATGATTGCAATCACCCCACGCAGCTGCCATGGTGACAGGTAGAGCGTATTCTTGCTCTGAGCGCAAATTTAACACCACATTTGATGACATAAGCAGAATGAGGTGTACCAGGATGTGTCCCTGTATGTGTGGGTGCCTGGTTGTGCAAGTGAGGCTAATTTATCTAACGGACTTATACCCATCACAAAAAGCCACCGGCGTCAGAAAGTCTTGTGACAGTGTGTTGTGTATTTCTCATTTTCTTATTACATCAGAAAATGAGAAATACCAGCAGATAGTGTGAAGTTATATGTCAATTTGTAAGCATTCTCTCCTAAGGGGCATGAGGTTTGTCAGGGAATTAGGGTTTTTATGAGTGTTGTCTGTCTCTACATCTTTGTAGCTTCTATGAAACCTCTCTGAGGGGTGGAGGGTGCCCTTGCTTGTGTCAGAGAAATCTGTTTTGACAGGCTCGGGGTGATGTTTGATGGTAAGGTGCCTTTTCTGTTGGATTTATTTTAGGTATTAGTTCCTCCTACGCCGAGCGGCGCATCGGGCAGCTAGTGATCTCCATCGATGTCGGTCAGCAGCGACTGCTTCAGCTTCGTCCCAGGCAATGTCGACAGTTCTCAGGTCGTCCATAAATGTTCGACGCCATGTGGTCTTTGGTCGGCCTTGCTTTCGCTTGCCAGTTCGTGGACGCCATGTCATGGCAATCTTAGCTGGGCGATGAGGGGGTAGGCGTAAAATATGTCCCGCAAAGCGAAAGCGTCTTTCTGCAACAACATCGGCTAATGGGCGGGTGCCTGCTCTTCGTAGGACCTCCTCATTTGTTATTCGGTCCCGGTAGGAAATTCTCAGGATTCGCCGCAAGCCACGTTGTTGAAGCACGTTCAGGTGTTGAATAGTTGCACTTGTTGAGCGCCAGGTTTCACTAGCGTAAAGTGCAGTAGGGAAGACGATAGAGTTCAGTAGTCTGATCTTGACCCTCACATTCAGGGAAGTCGAGTTCCAAATAGGTTGGAGACGTCGCAGGACACCAACTGCCTTCCCTACTCTGGCGTCGACATCCCGATCAGAGACCCCGTTAGGGTTGCCAACCGTCCCTTAAAATACGGAATCGTCCCGTATTTCGAAACAAAAGTACACGTCCCGTATTGAGCTAATAAGGGACGCACTTTCTCCCGTAATACAGTGAGAATCAAAAGTAGTCTATAACTTTTAATGGAATTAACGCTTTGTTTGAAAACATAATTCCCAGCCCCTCTCCTGCTTTGTGACCAATGAGCTGACAGCACACTTATGAAAATTCGAGTATGACAATTCAGATTACCGCTCATCTCATTGGTCGAGGAAAGGTCGCTTGCGGAGAAAATACCGGAAGACAACAGATGACCACAACAAGAAGCATGGCCAACAGGGAAACAAACGCAGACTCTGCGGTGCAAGTCTCGGATGACAGTACACCTAAAGCTGGGCAAACACTGTGCGATTTTTTTCAGTCACGTTATTCAGCTCCTGCTCAAACTGCACGATTGACTCGCAGGGGTTAGAAGTTGGTAGGTCACGATGTACTCTCACACTGTACCGCCCGATGCTCTGATGCGACCTGAGTGCTCACACTGTGCCTCCATAACATGAAGGTTATAACAGAAAATCTGTCGCTCGCTCTCTCTGTCTTTCACTCACACAGACACACCACCACCATCAACTTTGCTAAATTGCTAATGAAAAACACTGATCAGGCAGCTGTGATTGAGCAGCAGTGTAAATCCAACTGTTTTCACGGTTGTTGTGGTCGTGATAATTTTGTGATGCCACATCGAAAAGGCTCGGATGAGCTTTTCAAAGTTCTACAAGTTGTGCCTCCATCGCTTGTGTCCAGATCACACGCTGCACTGCCGTTTGCGCGCGAGCAGTGTGAGCGGCTGTGGTGAGAACCTCACGAGCGATTGATGATCGGGAGCTGGTCGTGAGGTGTTAATCACTTCTCGTTACCCCACGTATACTACACGATGCACGATGAAGGCCAAAATCGGTCCGATCACTCAAAAAATCGGCTCAAAATGGGCCTAAAACCGCACAGTGTGAGCCCAGCGTTAGGGCAGCAATGTTTGTTCCCCTCAGAGAAAGGGAAGAATGGGAAAAGGAAAACACCTGGCTGGAAAACGTTAATATGGGCATGTGCAGTCAATATCAGCGCTATGTGGCCAGAAGTGTGATAATATAATTTATTTTGTGTAATAAACAACTGCAAGGATAGATGATTACAACAAATAGATGACTAATACATAAAAGTAATACATAGATGAATAATGATGATGAGTTAAGGTGCGTAATCATGGGAACAAGCGGGTTTACAAACGGGAGCAGCTGATTAGCATTAGAAAAGCTGAAATAATACCTCAACTGAAGCCAATTGTACTAAATGCACTAAATGTGCACTGTTACAAGAATGTTTTTCGTTCTATTGTTTTCTATTATTTTAAGTTAAGCAGGACAGAGTGCTTTTAAAGAAAGATTTACTTATATTCTCAAAAGTTAAGCATGACAGGCTTCTGTTTAAGAAAGAGACCTGTTTTACTGTGTTAATGTTGTCATTTTGAGCTAAAAATAAATGGCTAAATGATCATTTGTTTCACATGTGTTCATATCACAAAGAATAGAATATGCATCTACTTAAATCAACTTCAAGTCAAATGGTTAAAAAAATAATTTCACACACAAAAAAAGAGCTAGAAAATTCACCACACTGGGAAGGGTGAAGACAACTGGGTCGCCCGGCCCTGGCCACGAGGTGTCCCTTATTTATTTTTCAGGGAGTTGGCAACCCTAGACCCCGTCATTCGAGATGATGCTGCCAAGATCTTTTCTGTTGGAAAAAAAAAGAAAAAAAAGAAAATTGTTTGGTCTGTGTCATACATGCCTCCCTAACTGGCAGAGTCATCGCGAGCAGAAAAAAAAAATGGTTTGCATTGTGTGACAGTCCTTGAGTAAATTATGGTGAATGTGGGGAGAAATAACACCTGGAAAACCCTATTTCACGGCA
Organism: Copadichromis virginalis; assembly: GCF_057382275.1. NCBI lineage: Eukaryota > Metazoa > Chordata > Actinopteri > Cichliformes > Cichlidae > Copadichromis > Copadichromis virginalis. The sequence continues at coordinate 2,890,662 of NC_140632.1, read as the reverse complement.
CATAAAACTGCACATCAAGCAGCTAATTTCCATTCTGAATGTATTCTCTTGCATTTGTCGGCAGAGGCAGAGAAAGCCGGCGCAATATCACAAGTTTAAGGGCTGATGTCACCCAGTTATCCAGTTATGTCTGGCTTTTATATCTGCGCCGCCGCAGTAATGTACAGAAAGCTCCACTATAGCTCACCAGGTTGAGTGGGTGACCCCACAGACTGAAGGGTTAGTGTAGATGCCTGTGTTGTTTCCCTCTTCTTCCCTTGTCAGAAAATTAATAAATAAAAAAATTGTTATTATTAATCTGGTTCTGCTGAAGGTTTCTTTTATTACTGTGCTGGTATCTATCTGATACCGAATAAATACAGGGCTGGTATTTCCAATGCCGATACCACTACCAAAAGCTGTATTTTTAACCCATGTTAGCGGATAGCAGTGTGTCATCATTTATGAGATGACTTTTCATTCATTTTCCAAATTCTGAACACAATTTAATGACCAGTAAATCACTGTTTGTTTACTTTCCACAATAGTCAGGTAACACAGTAAAACACACCTTTCTGCTTTAATGTATTTTTAAACTGCATTTTTTTGAGGTCACTGAGGCAGTTAAACAACTCCTTGGTGTCAGGGTTCTTGGGGTGGATGAGGTCCGCCCTAAGTTCCTAAAAGCTCTGGATGTTGTAGGGCTGTCTTGGTTGGCACACCTCTGCAATTCTGCATGGAGATCAGGGGCGTTACCTCTGGATTGGCAGACCAGGGTGGTGGTTACCATCTTTAAGAAGGGGGACTGGAAGGTGTGTTCCAACTGTAGGGGGATCACACTCCTCATCCTCCCTGGAAAAGTCTACATCAGGGTGCTGGAAAGGAGAGTCCTTTAGTTCGGCTATCAGGGAGGGGCTCACAGTAGAGCCGCTGCTCCTCCACATCGAAAGGAGCCAGTTGAGGTGGTTCAGGCATCTGACAGGATGCCACCTGGGTGCCTCCTGGGTGAGGTGTTCCAGACATGTCCCATTGTGAGGAGGCCCCATGGCATGACAGTGTGTCCAGGACACGCTGGAGAGGTGATATGTCTTGGCTGGCCTGGAAACACCTTGGTGTTACCCCTGACAAGCTGGAGGAGGTGGCCGGGGAGAAGGAGGTCTGGGCTTCTCTGCTTAGGCTGCTGCCCCCATGACTCGGCCCCGGATAAGATGAAGAAAAAGGATGGAACGTAAACATGTCTGTCTCTAAAACATTTTTGGGCAATTTCGTTTGTTTAAATGTGATATAGGCTATAAAAAATAAATGTGACAGTCTACAGATTCAGACATTTTTCATACTACAGATTTAAAAAAAATACTGACATTGGTATCAATACTATCGATATCAGTCTGCCCACCTCTAGTTTCTTCCTGTTAAAGGGCAGTTTGTCCTTACCACTGTAAATCTTAGATATCAGCTTAAATCACTTATTAAGTCATTAATTAGCAACAGGAAACCATCTTTTTAATCCCCATCCCATCTCTTCCCTTTTGGCTTTTCTTACATATACTCCTGATTTTTTTCTAACCTGCAGCTCTCGATCCTTTTCTCTTTTACATTCACACATCATCTCTCCTCTTACTTTGACTTTACTCTGTTCATTTCCTTCTTCCACCTTCATCTTACTCCCCTTTTCCCCCTGCCTGATGATGCTTTCACTCCTCAGGTTCATACTTCATCTCCTCCTTTCTTTCACTCTACCCTGCAATTTGATTTAATTTCCTTCTCTTTCACTTTAATCTTCCCCCCCACTAGTTTTTAATACCCATCTGGATATAAAAAGGACACCACGGAGCATAGCTTCAGCCAGGCTGAAGGAGATGTGCAAATGTGTTTTATTATGAGTAATTTGGTAAATCTACTTGGACACAAATAACAGATGACAGTTATACAGGAAATATAATTAAGAACTTAACTTGACTATTTTAATATTAATAATTCAAGCTTCTTTTGAATTACTTTTAGGGAAAAAATACACTTAACGGCCACTTTATTAGGTATACCTTTCTAGGCAGGTTGAGCCCACTTTTGGAGGCCGTTTGAGAAGAATGAGTTCACCTTTCTGTCATGTTCAAGGAACCAGTTTGAGCTGATCTGATCTGGCATTGTCAGCCACAACACTCAGGTAGGATGTTTTGTTTACAAATGTGGTGTTAATAGCCAAGAATATATCTCGCACACTCTTAAACCACCAGCAGCAGCCCGATGCAAAGATTGAGTCAGACCGTCATGCTGTTTATGTTGTTTATGCCAGATTCTGACCCCTAAATCCAAATGTTGTAGCAGAAAGCAAGACTCATCATACCAGGCAATGTTTTTCTTTTATCATCCATTATATATTTTTTAACTTTATTATTACTTTTATGAACTTGAGCAAACTGTTTCCTGTTTATAACTGACAGGAGTTTCTCATTCTTGATTGGAAGTGGCAGTTTCTGGAATCCATCCTTAATGTTCAAGCCAGACTATAAGAGAGGGCAGCATCAACGCTAACAGCAGGATGTCTCTGTTTGGCAAAAACTAGCCAAACTATTTGCTTAGGGTAGCACATTGTGGTGGATTTAGCGTTCTGGTCGCAGGTTGTTGTGGTCGCAAGTGACTCAATTCAGTTATCAGTACAAACATTTCAGTTGTACAATCTTTCTAATAGCTTATGGTTCTGCCTCCTTGACACTGGCCTTGTAATGTGTAGCAGCCTGTCTTTTAGCTTGGCTGTATAAAATTCAGTTTCATACTGAGCTTTGTTGAGAAGAGTCCTCTGTGAAATGGATTGAATGAACAGACATGTTTGCTGTTGGCTGTTGTTGAGCTGAAAAAAGACACCATATCCACTGTTGCTCTGTGCTTTTCTTCTGTACAGAACCCAAATGAATTTTACTTTTCTTCACAACAAGAAATGCATTCTGAGCCAATAGTGAAATAAGAGTGAGCAGGTGGATGGTGCTGCCGATGTAGGAGCAGGATGCAATAGAAGACCAGTTCAGATATAGGCGACCCTGCTGTAGGGGGCAAATGGTAACAGCTTTAGTGGTATTTTAACTAAATAGTTTTATTGATTCTGAATTTATGTATAAAATAAAATCCCCAGCTGCTGCTGTTAAACTTCTAATTATATGTGGGGATGAATCCAATCTCAAAATGTCAAGTGTTAAGTGTAGAGAAAACAGAAATGTCCAAGGTTTGGTAACACCTCAAATAAGATGAGGTCTGAGTGACTGATACTGCTGTAATCTGATCATATTTTATGGAAGTTGTCTTTTTAAGAAGAGAGCCACTAGGTTAATGAAACACACACACTTATAAGTCCACTGTTTAAAGAAAATCGCTCAAACACCTTGCTCTCTATCAGTTACAGATTATTTTTGCACACATAACTGCTGTTAAAATAATAAAAGAGGCAGTTTTATAACTTCTAGTTCATGGCACTCCCTGCAATGTCAGAATCCTGCTGCATAAATGTTTTGGAGGTGAGAATATTTCAACTGAAAGGTAAATTAATCGCAGTAGAGCACATGCAGCCACACTCTCATTATTGTAGAGCATTCATGGTGTCCACAAAGCGATGCACTACCCTTGATCGGGGAGTTGGCCTAAACCCAAAGGCTCGTTCTCCTGGTATAGCAGTGTCATGAGAAAGCCTTTAAATTTAAACAGTCACTGTATCCAGACCTGATACACTGGGAGTGGACAACAAACAGATGTGGCTATTAATAACTTTTCAGCTTTAGTTATGGCAACAAACAACAGTCACATCGCCTCGGTTATTTTCTCCAGAAGATACAGAAGTCATCAAAGAATGTCTTCATTGACTCTTCGCTAAAATAGTCCCAGTTTGTGCTTCTCCCCTAGCTTAATCTCCATCTATTCTGAATTTGGCTACTCAAAGGAAATTTGATGATCGCTCTGGCAGCTGTGAATGAATTTTGTACTTTCATGTATTATGCTATAGTGCTCTAGTGTGTTTGTCTCATCATGCGTGTGAATTAAAAGCTGATTCTCTCCTTGACTGCCACTAAGAGCCACGTTGTAATGAATGAATGAATGAGAGATTTAAAATCTCTCATTCATTCACTACAACTTGGTTGTAACTGCTGAGCCAGGAGCACGACGGGCATCAGAGGCAAGGAGTGACTGAGCTGGTGAGTGAGGTTGTGGTTCACACAGGTCAAGTCTCCATCTTGCTAAATGAAAGACGCATATGCATAGAGAGGGTGTGTGTCATAAACTGGCTGTGTGGAGGCAGAAGAGGACCCAAACGCAAAACTCACGGAGACAAAAAGCTGAACTCAAAACCACTGCTTTATTGCAGGCTTCACAAAGAAACAGAACTAAACTGGGAATGCTAACTGAGGCCCGAGGGAACACAGAAAAGCACACATGTTCGGGGAGGAGACATTGACGACGCGACACCGAACTGAGGGAGACATGCACATAAATACACAGAGGGTTAACGAGGGAAGTGGGAGCACACGGGAAACACAGCTGACACAGATAATCATAACGAGACACGGCAGGCGTAACACAACACTGACGGGAGACTGTCAAAGTAAAACAGGAAGTACACAGAGGTGCAGACAGGAGGAGAGAGAGAGACAGAAGAGCACAGGCATAGCGGGCTGGGGAAACATGGAATAAAACACAAGGAGGGGAGACAAGGGCTCACAGATATAGAGGGGCACACAGGGGGTAAAAGTCACAAGAGGGAAATCAAATAAGGAACAACTTAACAGAGCAACCCAGGAACCATGGCCTAAATAAAGAACAAAATACAAAAATACATGAAAACTAAGAATGCTGGGCCAACATGGCCCAGGATCATGACAGTGTGATTTACTGGTGTTAATATTTAAAATGTTTATTATTATGTGTTTAGAATATAAATGCTATCTGATAATATTATAATATTGTCTGTTTCTGGTCTCTTTCTCTAACCCATATACTCATTAAAAAGAGACCAAAGTACATATACAAAGCTAAAGATGAATTTATGTGATGACAATACTATTATTTTATTTATTATTTTACAAACTTCCATTGGTATCAAGACATCAATATTTCCGATTCTTTGGAGAACAGTGTTGTAGCAGCCTAATCCCATGTTGCGACAGCCCTGCTCCAGACACTAGTCGATAGGAGAAGAACAATTTAGTTTTGGATTAACAAGAGTTCAAAGAAAACACAAAGTGCTGCTTGGCAGAGCATTGCATGCATGCAGAAAGATGCTTGAAAGTTAAATGTTTGCTAGCTGGTAAGCTTCTTGCAAGCTGTGGGCACTGGCACACACACAGCAACAAGCAAGGAACGGCACGAGCTGTGTCATGTGATTTGATTCTGAGCGACGGATCCTCACAATAAAAACTTTTCACACAGCTTTGCAATACTGAAAGATATTGGAGGTTACCTTACCTGCCCCTAGAGTGAGACGACTACACAGGTGTAGCGAGTTGAAGAAGTTTTGTTTCTCCCTTTTCACAAAACACAATATATCTAAAGCTGGGAGGAAGTCTCAGCATGACCTCTGTGTCATGTCAGTCATTGCTAACACTGGCAGCTAGGACTGTGATATTAAGTGACAGAGACAACCTGCAGTCTCCAAAGGAGTGATCTGCTATATGAAGTCTCTTCTCTCGAGTTTGCCAGGTCCACAAAAGACGGGAGGAGTGAAGGCTGGCGTCGCCCCTGATGATTCTGAAACACGAGCACTCCTGCACCGCTGTGCACTTTGCAAGGCTGTTGCTTTTGTTGAATCGATTTTATTTATTTTTATTATACGTGTGTGTTTAACACCACACGAAAGGCCGAACAAGGAGGGGTCTTTAGTGACCTTTTTGACTTTTTTATTAAAAGATGCAGCGAGACTGTGTTTGCGGTTCTATGAAGCATATTTTTTGATAGAGATGTTCTGCTGTGCCACAAGAATTTTAAATGGCTCAATAACAACCTTGTAAATGTCAAACGTCTTACTCCCATCTTGCTGTTTACCCCCCCCCCTTTTTACACGCTTTCTTCTTCATCCTTCGCTCATGTGTGTGTCTCGCCCATCCTATCCTGTCTTCCTCTCTCTTCTCTAATTGTCCCCTATAGCCGAGGGGACGGAGCCAGACAGGGAGACAATTATACAGAAGTTGCTGTTATGTAATTCATTATCCTGCTCCGTCTTGATTGGCTCACTTGGGTGAAGTAAGGGTAGGAGGGAGGGAAATAAGGCAGTTCATGCATGGCGCACAGAGTTAAAGGACGGCCGGGTAGTGATGTGCCTGGCACAGCATTCTTACATGCCTCAGCGCTTTCCATATATACACATATATAGAGAGATAGAGATTGTTGGAGTTTGGCTTTATCAGGCTGCACTCAGGCCAACTGCCCCTCCTCCTGTTTCCTCTTATCACCACGCCGCTCTGAAGGTCAAATATTACTCCGATGTTTGCTCAAAATGCTCGAATGAACACGCAGGCACAAGTACAAATCTGTCCAATTTATTACAAACCAGAAACACACTTGTTCATTATCCGTATGTCAGGAGTTGTAGATATGCAGAGTCCAGAAGAGCACTGAAGGCAGCTTTTTGGGGCTTACATGTAAATTAAATAACCGTTTCTTCACTCCAACATCATAATGCACGACTTCACAGAGCCTCTATCGCTATCCAGTGACACATTGCTCAATGAAGCTGTTCATTGTGCTTGCAGCAAACATAAAGTTAATCAAATTATGGGTGTTCTTCATTTTTCTAGGACACTTCAAAAGCACCCGTGGTGCCACTTTGGCCATTTCCTTCATACAGAAGACAACAGATGGGACAAAGGAGTCGTTTCATTTCAAGGCTGAGGACAGGGGCTTGATTGTCTCCCAGACAATTTTAGGCTTATTTGTAATTAAAAAAAAAAAGAGAGAGAAAGTGGGAATGACTTTCAAATGCAGCTCTGTATCGTTAGGAAAAAAAGCAGTCTAGTTTCCTCTGCGCTGCTGACTGGATGCCTAACATAATGGACGGACACCTGTTTGAATTAACCAAAACGTTGCAAGGTTGCTCTGACACTATAGGCATTGCATGGTGCATTTAAACAAAGGCTGTCTAAAAGAAATGATGCAGTGATTGAGGAGTGAGAGAAGAAGGGATAAAAGGAACAGGAGAAAGAGATGGAGGAGGGAGAAACAGAACAAGGAAGAGTCACACTGACGGGCGTCTTATAGCAGGGCCGATGTCCTCAACATTGTGCGTCTGTCATAATCTCCCTAATTCACCACTGTATTACATAATGCCAGGCAGGAGGTCTTGTTTTTATATAATAACCATTTACTACAGGAAATGCCCGAGTCAGTGTGTGCTATTTAGTTTTGTATTCGGACTCGAGGAGTAGAGAACGGAACTTGGAACGTATTAAATGACCGTTCCACAAGCAGCACCTACGCAGCGACACTCAGCCTCGATCTCTCACTTCAGGAAATAATCGCTGTGTTTTATTTTACTAACATATTTACTTGAGCATTCCTGTGCACGGACAACTTGACACACAGTGCCGGTGTGTTCAGATTTCCATTATTTCTGTTTCTCCTATGTAATCTGAAACATTTATCCGTGATGCAAGGAGTCATCCCGGCAGCGTAGCTACAGAGATCGGTGCAGACTCAGTAAGTTGTCAGAATTGCTATGACACTTTATACTGACATTCATTGTCCCGACATCATCTTAAAAGCTTTGATAGTACCAGGATCTTTCCCCCTCCTCCATCAGGAGCTTGACATATGCAGTTTTGAGTAAAATACGTTGACATGTATTGGATGGACTGTCTTGAAATTTTTCCAGAGACATTCATGATCCCTTTGGATGAATATATCAACTTTGGAGATCTCAAGGCTTTGACTTTAGACACGTCTGGCATCAGGCAGTGTGAGGGGGCTCTGTGCTTTGGGAGAACATGCACATGCGTATCATCAACAGTGACAAGCAAATTCTTCCCTCATATAAAGGCCTGCATTTCAATCCAAAACCTTTTAAAGATGTTGAAGAGCTGGCCTCATTTGGGGGCAGGGATAGCTCAGTAGGTAAAGTGGTCGCCCCATGATCGGAAGGTCGGCGGTTCGAATCCACTTAACGGCTACCCTGAGGTACCCCTGAGCAAGGTACCGTCCCTACACACTGCTCCCCGGGCGCCTGCTTAGTGGGCTGCCCACTGCTTCACTGAGTGAATGGGTCAAATGCAGAGGAAAAACAAGTAATTTCCCCATGGGGATCAATAAAGTATCCATTATTATTATTATTTGGCAGACTGTATAAACTGTAACAAGATCTGATGTGTGCTGACAAGCCTCTGCTGTGGATGTGGGCTTTGTGCAAAACTACCAGCTGTAAAACCGTTCTGCAAAAAGATGTACCAGGCTACCTTGAAAGAGTACATTAATTTGAGTAGTAAGATGCAACTAATGCAGTCCTGCTGCATCCTCTTTTCCGTAAGCCTTATTTACTGAAAACAATTTATACGAGCGTCTTAATTGCTATTGTATTTTTAAAGGTAAAGCACGTCTCTGGTGTTTTATCTCCAAGTTCCCTGCTAAATCTACAGGCCTGGCTTACATTTTAACACCTAGTGATTATAGCCAAGATGAGATGGCAACTTTTTTTCCTGTCTGGAGCATAGATTGCACATAAAATATGGACGTATAGATGCCTGGATCTTAAAAGTGTAGCCAGTGCTGTGTCTTAAAACTCTTTCCAGTGGTTGTTGGGAGAGGTTTATTTTTATTTTATTTTGTTTTACAAAATACGTTGTGTATGTATTCAAATTGTTATGTATTTATACAATTATAACCTGTTACTATAATGTGCATGACACAGTCATTATAAATAACACGACATGCGGAATCACGATATGCCTGTATGTTGTCAAACAATGGCAGTAAGAAACATAGTTTTAATAGCTCCGAATAGCATTATTTTCACCTTGACACTCAGATTCATCTGTTGAAGATGAAGGAGAGGTCAAAGGTCAAATGCAACATGCTATTTTAAATCTTTATACAGTACTTTCTACATATTGACAACACACGCCACACTTGTAGCAATCATGGCGTCTAAGTTATAAGGCTTTCTGACCATTTTTGACTAATAAATGATTAAACTGACTTTGAAGAGCTTGGTGGAAATAAGCAAAGGTGTAATGGATGGTTACCATGACTCCACTCTACAGCCGTACATGCAAAACTTTTTGTGTTCACAGAAGAAATGATGGCAAGCAATCAAAAATATAAGCTCCTTGGCAGCTGTAATTATCTATGGAGAAGTGACCCTTCTTCTCAGTTTATGATCACAGAAGATACTTTTCTAATAAGTTTACGGTCTTAATCGCTAGTTTTAAATCCCCAACAAAGACCAATTTCCTTTTTATAAATCATGATCACATCCAGACACAAAAACTGACAAAAGACAAGAAGCCAATCCTGCATGAGTGTGCAGTGCTCTCGATTCCTCAGTTAGATCCACCCCTTGCTTGCATAGTCTTGTTTGAAAAATTAAGATACCGATGGACAAACTGATGAACTCATGGCTTCAATATGGGGTCTGCCACACACGAGGTGATGTCATCTTGCTCACGTCAACTTTTAACATACAGCCTATGATCAGGAGCTTGTCAACATCAAACAAAGTGCCCAGAGCTGATCTGTTTGTGCAGTCGACTACAGCAGCTTCACTGTGTACTGTGGGTGGGGGAAATGAATATGTACAAACCATCAGTGGGCTTTGCCAGAATTTGTCTCCTGACACCTTGTGTTTATCTCTTTGAATGCATTACATCTTGTTACTTCAGATAATCAAATTTGAATGTGAGGCGCCGATTAAGCAAAGCTCACACAAATATACACATTGCACTCAAATATTCACGCACACACACACACACACACACGCGTGCATTTATTCTTGACCGTTTGAATTGCACCATTATGGTGATTGCAGTTTACATCCATCTTCTCTTTCTCTAGACAGCCACAGTCAAACCTAATGAGCTTTGCTCAGACGGAGCTCGTGGCTCTATTCAGGTTGTGCAAAATGTGTGGAACCTAATCCTTTCTTACGCAGATCACTAACTTACACTGATCAGCTAATAACTCTGCCAACTCTCTCATTAACCACTCTCAGTGACTCTGGTCCGGCGCCCATGAACTCACAGACCTGGCACACACACGTTTTTCCTCTCTCTTCCATACATGTAACAGTGCTGGGTGATAGCAAGCAGAGAGCTATATTTTAGGGTGCAGTTAATCCTTTACATACATAATGCAAACCAAAGACATTTTTATCACTACACCTGTAAGGCCTGGAAGCCTTCTCGATTTTAAGCCACTTCGATTTGGTCAGAAATGATCCAAATGTAAATCTGAGTGAGAGCTTACTGCAGCATCAATGACACATCTTTAAACATTTTCAAATGTTGAACAAAGTTTTAGGCACAATGGTTACTGTCAAAGGCCTCTTCATAATGTATTTATGGTACTAAGTATGCAAAATGGATAACTGTTGGCATTCTTATCCGAGGTTTGGATCATCATTAGGGCACTGCATCATTTAGCGCTGTTGCATTGGCTCAAGAAGGTCCTGGCTTCTGTGTGAAGTTCACATGTTTTCCCCACATCTGCTTGGGTTCCCCCGAGTACTCCGGCTTCCTCCCAAAGACATGCAATTATTTGGTTTACGGTAACTGGTGATTCTAAATTGGACATAGGTGAGAATACGAGTGTGAATGGTTGACAGAGAAACATTCAACCAAGGTAACCTTTCCAGGGTGTACCCCACCTCTTGCCCTATGGTAGCTGTGATCGCCTCTAGATCCTCTTGTGATCCTGCGTCAGATAAGTGAAAGAAAATGAATGGATGGATGGGTCAGCATTAATGAACGACTGCTACTTTGGAACCTTAGAGAAAATATATCTACATACAAACATATGTGCACATGGAGAGATGACACAGCTAGCTTTTAACATGGCGTCCTACAGCTCTTTGTAACCAGTGCCAGTATAGTGTCACTGATTTATTATATATTTGTGATAAAGAATGCAATGTTGGGGCCAGTATGTAATGCTGTCTTTAACTTCCAAACCTAATGAATTATGCAGGCTGTGGCTTAAAAGTAGCCTGAACAGTAATGTAATATACATATATACATATATACATATAAAAAAAAAAAACACCCAGCTCGCCCCTGCGGGCGGTTTATCCTTCAAGCTCGGGTCCTCTACCAGAGGCCTGGGAGCTTGAGGGTCCTGCGCAGTATCTTAGCTGTTCCCAGGACTGCGCCCTTCTGGACAGAGATCTCCGATGTTGTTCCCGGGATCTGCTGGAGCCACTCGCCTAGCTTGGGAGTCACCGCACCTAGTGCTCCGATTACCACGGGGACAACTGTTACCTTCACCCTCCACATCCTCTCGAGCTCTTTTCTGAGCCCTTGGTATTTCTCCAGCTTCTCGTGTTCCTTCTTCCTGATGTTGCTGTCATTCGGAACCGCTGCATCGATCACTACGGCCGTCTTCTTCTGTTTGTCTACCACCACTATGTCCGGTTGGTTAGCCACCACCATTTTGTCCGTCTGTATCTGGAAGTCCCACAGGATCTTAGCTCGGTCATTCTCCACCACCCTTGGGGGCATCTCCCATTTTGACCTCGGGACTTCCAGGTTATACTCGGCACAGATGTTCCTGTACACTATGCCGGCCACTTGGTTATGGCGTTCCATGTATGCCTTGCCTGCTAGCATCTTGCACCCTGCTGTTATGTGCTGGATTGTCTCTGGGGCATCTTTACACAGCCTGCACCTGGGGTCTTGCCTGGTGTGATAGACCCCAGCCTCTATGGATCTTGTGCTCAGAGCTTGTTCTTGTGCTGCCATGATTAGTGCCTCTGTGCTGTCTTTCAGTCCAGCTTTGTCCAGCCACTGGTAAGATTTCTGGATATCAGCCACCTCCTCTATCTGCCGGTGGTACATACCGTGCAGGGGCCTGTCCTTCCATGATGGTTCCTCGTTTCCCTCCTCTTTCTTGGGTTTCTGCTGCCTGAGGTATTCACTGAGCACTCGGTCAGTTGGGGCCATCTTCCCAATGTATTCTTGGATGTTCCTTGTCTCATCCTGGACTGTGGTGCTGACACTCACCAGTCCCCGGCCCCCTTCCTTCCGCTTAGCGTACAGCCTCAGGGTGCTGGACTTGGGGTGAAACCCTCCATGCATCGAAAGGAGCTTTCTTGTCTTTATGTCAGTGGCTTCTATCTCCTCCTTTGGCCAGCCTATTACCCCAATATATATATATATATATATATATATATATATATATATATATATATATATATATATATATATATATATATATATATATATATATATGCGCATATATATATATATATATAATATATATTATATATATATATTATACATATATATATATATGCGCATATATATATATATCCTACCAGTGGCTGGACAAAGCTGGACTGAAAGACAGCACAGAGGCACTAATCATGGCAGCACAAGAACAAGCTCTGAGTACAAGATCCATAGAGGCTGGGGTCTATCACACCAGGCAAGACCCCAGGTGCAGGCTGTGTAAAGATGCCCCAGAAACAATCCAGCACATAACAGCAGGGTGCAAGATGCTAGCAGGCAAGGCATACATGGAACGCCATAACCAAGTGGCCGGCATAGTGTACAGGAACATCTGTGCCGAGTATAACCTGGAAGTCCCGAGGTCAAAATGGGAGATGCCCCCAAGGGTGGTGGAGAATGACCGAGCTAAGATCCTGTGGGACTTCCAGATACAGACGGACAAAATGGTGGTGGCTAACCAACCGGATATAGTGGTGGTAGACAAACAGAAGAAGACGGCCGTAGTGATCGATGCAGCGGTTCCGAATGACAGCAATATCAGGAAGAAGGAACACGAGAAGCTGGAGAAATACCAAGGGCTCAGAGAAGAGCTCGAGAGGATGTGGAGGGTGAAGGTAACAGTTGTCCCCGTGGTAATCGGAGCACTAGGTGCGGTGACTCCCAAGCTAGGCGAGTGGCTCCAGCAGATCCCGGGAACAACATCGGAGATCTCTGTCCAGAAGAGCGCAGTCCTGGGAACAGCTAAGATACTGCGCAGGACCCTCAAGCTCCCAGGCCTCTGGTAGAGGACCCGAGCTTGAAGGATTGACCGCCCACAGGGGCGAGCTGGTTGTTATATATATATGTATATAAAAAAACCTAATGTTATTGATTTACCACACTGTGTATGTGTGCAAACTTGAACAGAATAGCAATGACTGCTGAGATGTCAGTAGTTTTCCCTCACAGTGACACCTGGAACTGAAATGACAGTGAGGTTGGAGAGCTGTTTACTACTCACATCAAGACAAATGCAGTTCTTCACTTTAAGACTGTGGCCGTTTCCTTGTCATTCAACACAGTGGGTGTGACTTCAGAGAACAGAAATATGTTAATTTTCTAATGATATCATATATGACTGTAATGAACTAATCTGTCAAACGTGTGTTGCTCCTATCTGCCAATCGTCTTTCATCAAATGAAGTGTTTGGTAGGTGGTTATGTTGGTAATCTTTATAGCTATTTTAATAGCTCCCATTATTCCCCCGTTCCACTGCTTTCACAGTGATTCAAAACCTGCTGACAGCAGCAGCTGCCTGGGAAGCAGCAACTGGCGTACTCATTATTTCACAATCAGGAGTCTTTTATTTACCTCCATTCCCTCTCATGGTCTCTATGGGAGCTAATGGGAGGAGGAAATGTTTTTCTTATTAAAATGAGACCAAGATGGGATGAACTGACTGGCAGTGAAGAACTTGAGGTGTGGCTTCCGAGAGAAATCTAACACTGGTCGTTTTGTAAATAATAGCAAATTTTTTTTGAGTTATAGTAGAAATTGTTTAAGTTGTTGCAAATTAAGACTGTTATCTTAAGATTGTACATACTGAAAAGTTGGAATAAAGTAATGAACCTGACTATGAAGCTGGAGAAGTTAAGGGTTTAAATTCCACCTTCAGAATAACTAAAGTGATCTGTCAAGAAGTCTAAGGAGCTTAAAAAGAAAAGCGTCTGGACTTCTTTAAGTTGCTTGAAGATGTTTCACCTCTCATCTGAGAAGCTTCTTCAGTTCTAGGGTCAAATGTTGGGACTCCCCACCATAGCTTCTCAGATGAGTGGTGAAACGTCTTCATGAAACTTAAAGAAGTCCAGACGCTTTTCTTTCCAAGCTCCTTAGACTACGATGACCTGGATGACTGAGAACCTTCACAGACATCTGTCAAGAAGCCAATCTTAAGGAGGAGGAACGGGGAGAAAAAGCTGAAGTATGCCAACTTAAACAAGAACTGGACTTAAAATCAGTGGCAACCGATTGAAATTTCTGGTTTAAGGTAGTGTCAATATCTATGGAGGGGGTCAAGAGAGAAGTGCAACGGTGAGTGTCTACAGCCTCTAAAGCACGGTGGAGGCTCAGTCACGATTTGGGGCAACATCTCAGCCAGTGGAATTGTGAACACAGATAATTACACTCAGATCACCATCTGACATCTTAATTTTTCAACACGACATTGCTGTAGTTCCATTTATTTTTGCACACATTTCAATAAATCACTGCTTGTATTTTCCAGACTTTGCAAACTGTTGTATAACTCATGTTTCAGCTATACAAACAAGGAAAAAATAAAAATGAAAGAAAATGTTGCAGAAAGCATGAATGACTCTATCTACCTGTGAACTCAGAAAGTACCCCTACATCCTACTACTTTACTTACAAGCTTTCTATTTGCATGTGTTTTAAGGTAAGTGAATAAGCTTTAATTTTATGGGGTGTGCATGCTGCAGTAACCAGAAAGAACCGGTAAACTGTCATTATGGATCTGAACGTCTTATTTCCTAAATCTATCTTTTAATCTTCTCCATGTAGAGATAGATGACTGCATCACTTTAGAAACAGAACCTGTTGCATACTACTGTCCTTTGTTATCTGTGGTGCATGTCAGACTAATTATGAGAATAAATTGTGCAGCCTGGTTTATTTTAAAAAAACTGGCCTGCAAGAAGAAAACGTGTCTTCCTTGCTGAATAATGCACAGCGTTAAAAAAAGAAATCCATATGATCCTTGTAGGAAAAATGGGTCCTTGTAACATTTAATTATTAGAAATTGCTGAGTAGAAAGGTTTTGTAATAATAGCCCTTCAGAGAAATACATAAGCATTTATCCTGTAAGGGAGAAGGCCTTTGGTTGTTTGGTTTGTAATTAAGGACGGTACAGCTCCTGCAGCTAAACAGCTCTCTCCTCCTCTTCCTCCTCCTCCTCTCTTCCTCCCCTCTTGTCGGGAGCAGTGTTCAGTGTAATCTCTGGCCTTAATAAACACATGAAGATACATGTGTGTGCACACACCAACACACTGACACACACATATTCTCTGTGAAATCCCTTTAGCTGGAAGAGCACGCTGTCTTAACAGTGGAGGCCTTCACCACGCGCGGCAGTGGCTATATATAGAAGTCATCATAGTCGGCTTTCAGGCCCCCTCATCTATTTCCCCTCTTCTTCTTTTCTGTATTAACCGCACCACTGGTTTTCTTTTCCTAAAGTGCTTTCTAGCCGGACAGCCCATCCTCACTGCTGTCCTTGAAAAGGTTGCACACATGTTTCATTCTTCTCCATTTTGACTGTCTCCTGCAGAGAAATCGGCGAAGGGCGACGGCAGAAGAGACGGAGAGCGGGAGACAGTCCCTTCTGATTGAGAATGATTAAAAGCAGCGGGATGTCACACCCTGCTGGTGCTGATGACACGACAAAATTACAGTGTGTTAAAGACAGTAAGCTGAGGAGGACGCCCGGAGCAGGAGGGAGAAAACGCTGGGAACGAAATTGCGATCCAAAATCAGTTTTGACAAATTGATGTTGAGCTGAGCCTGAAATCCCACACGTCTTGCCGTCTCAAACCCAGTCACCCCACCCCCCACCCCCCAGTTCAGTTGCCTCATTATACAGAGAGTGACCTCATTATTTCCTACAGAAACAAGCATTCCCTTTCACGACCCTTATATGAGGTGCCCCCAGGATCCCATTAAAGCGACGCTCTGTTTGAAGACCATTCGGAGACCGACACTGCTCCACTTGAATTGTTAATGTACCAACTGGTGGAGTGCAATGGCTCTGAGCTGCTTGTGGTGGTGTTGTTAAAGTTAATGTTTGATTATGGGCTCTCTGATTTGCCATCTGGACTGCATGGGAGGAGAAATTAGCACCGTTACAGAACTGTCACTTCCTATGCTCATCAACAGCTCTGGCTTTAGAAGATATTTGAGGTTTTTTTTAATAAGGTGCAAAGCAAAAAGTGGATTATCACTTCATTACAAATGTAGAGATCTGGTATTTCAGTGGAGACTGCAAAGTTTACGGTCTTTAATACCATGTAAAAAGTTTTATCAGACTAGCAACAGCCCTTTTTTATTAAAGAAAAGATACTAAATAAATAATAATAAAATAAAAAAAAGAGCTCTCACATTAACAGTCTGAGACTGAATGCTTCCAGCAAGGATGGAGGTTCCCTTCCACACCATACAGGAAATGAGTGTCTTTCCAGAAAATTACCTAGATTTGGATTAACTTGTGATATTTTCTTGAAAATGAAGTATTTAGGGCTGTCAACGTTAACGCGGTACCGCGGAAGGATCCGTCATCGAGATTAACACAATTAACCCATCTGGAGTGCAGAATGACTCAAAATCCCTGAAATGTCTCCGTCAACACATTTTGGGCAGTTTGTCCATTTTGCGCTCCAGTTAAAACTGTTAAAAATTTAATTACGTTAATCGTGATGACGCGTTAATGTTGACAGCACTAGAAGTATTGATGTAAATTACAGAAAGAATAATTTTAAAAATTCCTGGATCTGGAACAAACTCCTAAGTTAAGCTGGGCCAAGCCTTATACATTAACTCATGCAAATTCGTCCTTAGGATAAACTGAAAAATCACATTTTCGTGGATTTTTGTTGGTTTGAGTCTTTTTTTTTCTTCTTTTTCTAAGTTCTGCATCCTTGTAGAATGCAGAGATTTCCATCTCTGTTGTGCATGCCTGTGAGGTAGCATATCATAAACAGCAAGGCAGGTGATAAGTAGACAGCATCAGCAAACTAGTCAAGTTTCTTTTAAGTATTCTTTATTTCTGGTATCTGCATTCTGCCATAAAACAACCAACCAGGTAGGCAATACACACACCTGAACCTCATTAGTCTCTACCATTGAAAAAATAGGTCAGACCAAACAATGCGATTCTAAACAAAGAACTGGAATACGATTATGCATCAAATTGACTCATTTACTCAGCTAAATGGTCTGAAAAGTAAAACACTGCATACAATACAACTCAAAAGGCTACATTAAAGAAAATAAACAATACTATACAAAATGAAAAACCCTTCATTTGGTTGCACCCAGTGATGCGATCGATGACCTCATGACCCTATATAAACAGGAAGTACTGGAGCAGCTCCTCCCACACACCTGTTTTAGATACAGGACCTGACGAAATAGACAAGTATGGTAAGTATAACCAAAGCAGCATAAAGAAACATAATTTTCTAGACATTTGCCTGTGAACAGAAGAAAATTGAAGTGACTTGATGGTTAGTAGTAATTGCTTTAAAAACATGTGCGTGGGTGTAATGGATGTAACCACTGCTACCACAAACAAACCTGGTATAGTATGTTAAGCAAAGTTACACCAGCAATGTCTAAATTAAAGCATTATGGTCAACTGCAAAATAACAAGGAATAGATTATCAGTATGGTTTTGGCAAAGGTCTGGTGTTCATGTTTTTAGTATGATTTGTGGTATTTCAATGAAATCTTTCTCTCTCTGACCTTATTAAGCACTACCTCACCTGAGGTCAAAGTGCCAAAGCTACAGTTCACCAAATAACGTGTGAAGATGCGTAATGGTTCCAAAAACACAATGGTTGCTGACACAGAATCTGCTAAATGGACCTCTTGGTCATGTCTGTGGTGCTTTTGGAGCAGTGTTGCGTTAATTATCTGTGTGTGTGTGTGTGTGTGTGTGTGTGTGTGTGTGTGTGTGTGTGTGTGTGTTATAATTTTTCTAGTTTTGGTGGCTTTGGGAGTGAGAACGGGTTGAAACTATAATGTAACTTTCCGTGTGGAGTTTGTTCTCCCTGTGCCTCTGTAGGTCCTCTTCAGGTAGTCATCCTTCCACACACATGCGTGTTAATAAATAAACTGGTGGTTTCTAATTGGTGATAGGTGTGAATGCTTGTCCATCTCCTTGTGTTACTCTGCAAAAGACTGGTGAGCTGTAAAGGGTGTACCCTACCTGTCAAGCAATGACAGCAGGGTCAAAGCTCATCCCATCTTGGCTGACGTGGCGAATATTAATGCAGTGATATTCCTTTGGTAAACTTCTTGTGGAAGCCTTAGATTTAGCACCGTCATTCTTTCCTATCATGAAAGTTAACTTTAGATTAACATTAGCTGTGTTACACTGGCAGTGATAGATTACCATCAAGTTACAGAAATCCTATGTGCACGCTGCAGGCTCGTGGTTTGTTTTTCCTGTTTTGTTGCTGCTTTTTGCCAGATTGTAATTATAATTTGTATAACGAAAGTTGACTTCAGTTTCTTGTGGTAACATAAAACAGCATTACTGACATCTACATAAAGATACTGAATACAAAATGCCTCTAATTAACAGCAGTGCAACAACACACATGTGGTTAAATATACTTCGGGGAAGCTGAGGAAACTTGTACTAATTAGGAGCTGGAGTGTTATCATTTAGTTTTTACTCACTGATGAACAAAATGTTTTAGGTAAAAAAATAAACAAGTAGTACTTTTCATCAGTTTTTAATAATCAGATCTTGGGTAACGTTGCACGATGTGCGAATCATTTCTACATGTTTCAGGATGGTGCCTGATGTCGCACTTTTTGTGGAGAAGACAAATTTGGTTTTAGTTTTTAATGGTTTATCAGACGACAAAAAGGTTAAATTTAGAAAACAAATTACTGAAAAATAAGTACAGAACTGCCGGCACTTTCAGTCGGTTCTTAAAAACAGAATGAATGCTTCTGGCATAACTGCACTTAATTCCATGGTTGGTGTGAACGGCTGCATTAGGAATAAGTGAGTCCGAAACTTGTATAAGGAGCAGGTTTATTGCTTGACCAACACATTTTGGCCCGTGGCCTTCATGACCCTGCTAAGGCCTCACAAACTTTTTCTTGCAGCTACCTCAGTTTAAAATGTATAAAACCAAAAAGTTCCCTTACAGTGGAGAGTTCTTAAAAATGCAAAGTTGATAAACACTACAAATGTAGGATATCGGTGAAGTCCTTTACACACTTTGCAAACTTAATCTATTTGTTAGATTCCTGAGTTGTGATGTAACAACATGACAACTGGGAGTTCAGGTGTGCACACAGGGAGGGACTCGCTTATCATTCATGTCTTTGAAGCTGACAGCTGATCACTTACAGACTAGGCTCCAGTTGCCTTTATAACCCTCTGCTATATTTACTACCCTGTCATATTCAAACAATAGTATCCTGTAGTATCTTAAGACCTTTACACATAGGAAGGGTAAAATCTGTGTAAATATTTTGTGCATTAAAAATATTTTTGAGACTCACCTGTCCAATCAGATCTCATTGGTTTGTTCCAGGTCAGTCAGCTCTCTGAAATGATTTGTCCGGATCCTGAAATGTGCTCCCAACTCTGCCAGCAAGAACTCAAACTGCCACGCTGACATCCTGAGATATGTAAGAAAGTGGTCATGAAACAGCTTCAACTCCTGGATCAAACCATGAAATTCTCCCTGCTGCTGCTTTCTCCTAAGAATCTGCAGAATCTCTGTTTCTTCCTAGAAGATAGAAAAACACACGACAGAGCACCATCAGTCATGGATTGATCTCCCCAGAACTTGAACCTCCACATTGTTAAACAAAGTGTGATATCATCTCAACACAGAATGGGACAAAGTACACTCAACATCCAAAGAAATGTTTGCACTGTTACTACTCAGCCATACCCAAAATTGACTTGGCAAGAACTGTACAAAAATATTTCAATAAATCACTCCACCTGCTATTTATTTTCCCAGCAAAATATAAGAAAAGAGTGACAGTTCAAGAATATTCCACAATACTGTAACGCAACCATATTTATTGTTTTAAGATGTTTTAGCTGCTTTGGAGTGATATATGAATGTATACAAAAAAGACTTTGGAGTCCTTTCAATGAAACTCTCTGATAAATGATTGCTTGATGTGCACTTAATTGTGCTAATAAACTGTGCCCAGGACTTCTGGTAAGTGAACCTAAAGTAATTTTTATTTACCATTTATTATCAGGAATCAATGCCTGTGCTATCCTCCTGCACAATTTAGGAATGCAGTTTGCCAACAGTGCCCCCTGCCCCCCACAAAAGCGTTCTAGCGAACAGTGTTGGGGAGTAACGGAATACATGTACCGCCGTTATGTATTTAAAAGACAAAATATGAGTAACTTTATTCCGTTACAGTTACTGTTTATAAGGGTGGTATTTAGAATACAGTTACTTTGTTGAAATAAAGGGATTCCACGGCGGTCTTTTCCTGTTTCACATGTTCGGCTCTGCCCTCTCTATTTTTGGTAATTCCACGCCGGTGGAAACCCAAACAAAACAAGAGGCTCAAATGCCCGTGTCTCAATCTCGCGTCTCATAATGACGTGAAGAAATATTAAAAAAAATGATTTAATATGAAGGCAATAGCAGAGTGTTACAGGCATCGCCCTAAAGCATGTAGCCTGATGGGCAGTGTAGTCCGTGCTGCAGGGAGAATGGACTGCCATACCCGTTATGTGTCTGTGAGCGAGGGAGGGAGAAAAAGGTGAGTGGAAAAGTACGAGCTGTCACCGAGCAGAAACGGGAGCTGCAAGCATGTAAATATAATAATAACCACTGCAGCCAAACAGAGAGCCTGACGAGCCCAGTTGTAAGTAAGCTGTTAAGACTCGACTGTACGCTGTGTTCCTGTTTTCCTCCGAAACAATAAGTTCCATTGAAGCAGCCTTTCAACGCCTCTCTCTGTCTCTCGCTACCAAAGTTGACCCAGACAACAAAGTAAAGCTAGTTTTTGGCTACGAGCCCGACACGAACCCGACGTATTAGCCAGAGGTCCTTTACTACGGTTCAGAGCCACAGACCTGTTTTCTATACGCGCGGAATAGTTTTCTATATGAGATCGCTGCAAAAAGTGCAGCCTTACCTAATGTCCACCTACTGTTACTCATTTATATTAAGATTTAAACATCTAGTTGCTAATGGTATGGTGAGTAGCCTTCAGTAATAGTAATAAATCACACAGCAATAGGACATTCATTAGTTGTTAAAAAGCATGATAATATATTAAGTAATCCAAAGTATTCAGAATACATTACTCTCATTGAGTAATGTAACGGAATATGTTACAAAATACATTTTGGGGCATGTAATCTGTAATCTGTAGTGGAATACATTTTAAAAGTAACCTTCCCAACACTGCTAGCGAAGACTGCAGATTGTTATGATAACGGAAGCAATTTATCCGGACGGCTTTTCAAATGAGCAAATGGAGGCATAAACTCCTCGTTGACAGACAAGCGAAAGGTGGAAGGAGAGGAATGGGTTTTTCAGTCTAAGAGATGACATGTCTACTTTGCTGTCCTGCCAGCGCTACCTGTTCCCTGGTAACATTTAAATTGCTACCTTGCTGCAGGCTCAGAGATGAGCAAAAATGTCAGTGTGTGATGACAAACAAACAGTGCCTCTACCATGTCTTGATTCTCTCTTTATTAGACAGAAACGCGGTAAGGTTCATTTGCATCGAAAAGAAATGTGGGCGAGAAAACCTCAGGCGCACACAAAGAACTGCCGGTGTGACGCTGCGAAATATGACATCGTGCCACAAATAAAAGTCAATCCCTCAAAGGCTACATGCTTTTTTTCTTGCTCTTGCTTTCTGTGAACAGTCTCTCTCTCTCACACACAGGCCCAGCGGCCATTCGTTGTTTGAGCAGCATGTACCCATCAAATCCTACCTCCCCTCCCATCCCCGCCACCTCTCTCTCTCCAAGTGTATATCACAGGGCTGACAGACAGCACTGGGGCTGAATCGCTCCCTCAGCTTCGGAGGTCTGCTCTAGTGTGTAATACTGATCTGTGTGCCATCAGCCACCATTGGCTTCACTTACACACTGCCTCATAGAAGCAAATTTTGCTTCAAAGGGAGAAACTATTTATTTTCTAACATTTGTACCAGAGAAGCACACAACTAAGCTCGCCAAGGATTGTTTTCTTTTTCCAGGTTTAAATCCAGGACATTAAAGCTGCTCAAATTGCCTTCTCAAAGCTTTCTTGGTTATCTGTCGACAAAGCAGTCCAACTCAGTAGTGCAGCATAAACAACATCTCATTTATCTTCGTTTTAGTCAACAGCAAACGTCTTGCTCTTCGATTCAATTTGCTTCACGCAGCTCCAATGATCAGAAATATAACTGCCAGGCATATGGAAGAGAGCTAATCCAGAAATGTTTATTAGTGTAGCAATTGTACCTTTATGAGCTTTCAGCACCACACATCACTACACTAATGCAGATGCAGGACTCGCTGTTAATGAATGCTGCCTGAAAGATAATGTTTAATCTGTAAAAGAAAAGATATTAATCTGTTATTTATGTTGCTGATTTGCAGTCCCAGCTGGATCTGCTTTACTATTCATAGAGTTGAGCCTGAGCCTCGCTGCATGGGCCGTTAAGGCCGTGATTTGCACGAGACATTGCCCTGTGCGTATGTGTTTATACAATCATGCATGCACTTGTGCTTGAATGCATGTCCATGTGTGCTTGACCCAGCTCTATACATGCAAGGCTGGCTTTCAGCACACCACACAGGCATGTTTTTTTTCCCTATACAGCATATTTTTCTCTCTTAACCTCTGCAATCCAGCTGATTTGGTGACTCAACACTTTTGTTGCAAAAAGAAACACAGTCTTCACAATAAAATGCAGTGCATCTCGAATTAAAAAATAAATAAATGTGTGGACTATAAGCTAACTTGTAGGAATTTAATAAACCTTGTGAATAAGTAAAAGCCACCAGTACCAGTAGGTTTGATGGTGAAGTGCATAAATGAGGTTTTTTACAATAGCACAGTTGTATTGAATTGTCATCTAATATTCAATCAATCTGCTCTGCATGAAATTTTTGGAAATGAGACCTTAAACTATGACCTCAAGAGATGGTGCCTTTAGCAGATCCGGGATTAGCTATGTTGAGTGTACACAAACCCATAGTATGGTTAACTACTATATACACTGATCAGGCATAACATTGTGAGCAATGACAGGTGCAATGAATAACACTGATTATCTCTTCATCGCGGCACCTGTTAGTGGGCGGGATTATTATATTCGGAAGCGAGTGAGCTTTTTGTTCTAAAAGTTGATGTGTTAGAAGCAGGAAAAATGTACAAGGATTTAAATGAGTTTGACAAGGGTCAGATTATGATGGCTAGACAAATGGGTCAGAGCATCTCCTAAACTGCAGCTCTTGTGGGCTGTTACCGGTCTGCGGTGATCAGCATCTATCAAAAGTGGTTCAAGGAAGGAACAGTGGTGAACCAGTGACAGGGGAGACAAGGCTGAGGCTCACCGATGCACGTGGGAAGTGAAGGCTGGTCTGTGTGATCTGATACAACAGATGAACTACTGTAGCCAGTTGACGCTGGTTCTGATCAGAATACACAGTGCATTGCAGTTGTTGTGTTTTCGGCTATACAGCCACAGACCAGTCAGAGTGTGCATGCTGATCGCTGTCCACCACCAAAAGCACCAACAGTGGGGATGTGAGCATCAGAACTGGACCACAGAGCAACAAAAGAAAGCCTTCTCATCTAATGAATTATTTTTTGTTTTTGTTTTTTGTACATGTGGATGGTGTGGTGCATGTACACCGTCTACCTGGGGAACACTTGGCACCAGGATGCACTATGGGAAGAAAACAAGCTGGGGGAAGCAGTGTCATGCTTTTGGGAAAGTTCTGTTGGAAAGCTCTGGGTCCTGGTGTCCACGTGGATGTTACTTTGACGAGCACCACCTACCTAAGCTTTGTTGCACACCATGTACACCCTTTTACGGAAGCAGTATTTCCTGATGGCTCTTTCAGCAGCAGGAACATGTGCCCTGCCACAAAGCAAATATAGTTCAGCAATGGTTTGAGAATAGAATTTTTTTAAGGATTTTTTTTTTTTTAGTTTTAGAATAGAAGAGGAGCACAAGATTCAGTTTGAGGTGTTGACTTGGCCTCTGAATTCCCGAGATCTCAATCCAATCGCACATCTGTGGGATGCACTGGTCCTGTTGCTTTCCTGGTCATAATGCTATGTCTGATTAGTGAATATGATTAATGCACTCTTTATCATGATTTGCATTTTCCCCCCGCTGAGCCATGCTGGATGATTTTCACGTACAGGTATTTAACCCGGGCTACAGTCTGCACTGTTATATCTTGGATGGAAATTCAGGCAAATTACCTTAATATTTCCACTTCACTGCTAACTGGATATGTATTCTAGCTGGTCTCATAAAGTGGCGAGGAAAGTGGAAGGTGAAACTGATTTTTATTATTTACCCCTGCAGGCATCATTTCACACAAATCATGCACTCACTTTTCCTTTCCTTCAAAAGAATCTTAAATCCTTATTTTTCTTTTTTAACCCCCATGAAGATTGTTGTAGAGGGAAAAGCTAAACATATTCCCCTGACATCAATTCCAATTCCCTCAACTGTACTGTAATATCACTGCATATTTCATAATTAAATATTTTTGTGTTCATATCACTAGTGATCTGTGCAATGAAAAACAGACAGGCAGCTGAAGCTCAAAGCAAAGTGTCAACCCTCTGTGTGGTACTTTTACCTTTACTTCCTGTTTTATTTTATTTTATTTTATTTTACCCAGAAGGCATGCCATTGCAGAAATTATAAAATCAATGTGGATATAATAAAAATGAATATACATTATTTAAAAAAAACAAACAAAAAAAAACAAGTCAGAGTCAACAAATACAATATTACAAAAACATAAAGTCAGACTTATGAATATTAATTGCACCAAAGTTTTTATAAAAAGTAAACTTGCCCAGGGAGGCAAAAGCATTCGGCTTCAGTGTAAAGTTTATTCCAAACAGAAGTGCAAAATAAGACAAAGCTGTTCTACCAAGTTCCCAAAAAGACACCCTAAGGAGCAGCCATCTAGACAAGTGCAAATCATAGCAGCTATCTGTAAGTTGTAAAGGATTGCACAGATAAGGAGTTTACCCAATATAGCACTGTACTGGGGAAAGTGCTGTTGCGATCGTGTTGTTGCGATCGTGGCTCAAGAGTTGGATGTTCATCTTGTAATCGGAAGGTTGCCGGTTCGAGCCCTGGCTCGGACAGGCTCGGTCGTTGTGTCCTTGGGCAAGACACTTCACCTGCTGCCTACTGGTGATGGCCAGAGGGGCCGATGGCACGATATGGCAGCCTCGCTTCTGTCAGTCTGCCCCAGGGCAGCTGTGGCTACAACTGTAGCCTCCACCAGTGTGTGAGAGTGAATGAATAGTGGTATTATGAAGCGCTTTGAGGGGTCCTGAAAAGCGCTATATAAATGCAATCCATTATTATTGTGTCCTTCGACCTAAAGAAGGCCAGAAAAAAGTGTGATGTTTTTGTTCTTAAAGCGACTCATGGACCGGGCCGCGAGAGTTGACGCTCGGGTGTGAAATTTATGGTTTTCAGGGTTTTATTTTGTTGCATTTATCTGCGACACCTTAAACGCCGGTCTGTGAAAACATTGTCAGACATAAATAAAAAGGTTGGGGGCCGCTGTGTTAGACAACTAATTTGATGAGAAGCTTAAAGAGTTGTGATACGCAGTCCAGACAATGTAGTGTAGAAGAGGTAGTTTGCATGTAAGTAAAGTCACCACGAATAGTAACATTTAAGAATGTAGCCAGTACGTGGATTTTCTTAACTGGTAAATTAAGACAGTTTTTCATTAGTCTTTCAATAAAACCTCCTCCTAGATTACGAATGCCAGCATTAACTAAGTTATTTGTGGAAAACATGTTGGCATTTAGAACCTAATTGAAAAGATGCTGTGATGCCTGAAAGGCAGTCTGGAGCTCCTTAGTTTCCTGACTCAGAGTAAAGTATTGTGTCATCTTCATAAAGGTGAACTTTAGCTCAAAAACATATTATCCCAAATTTTATTTACAGAAATAGTTTTTTGGTTTTTTTTGTTTTTTTTTAAAGAGAGGGCCTAAAATGGAACCAGGAGGGACTCCTTTGAAGAGATCCAAGAATTTTAACTGGAAATCCTTTCACGGATACACACAAGGTTAAATCTGCAAGGTAGCTCCTGAAGCACCATATTACCCCCTCACTCAAACCAGTATCAATGAGTATGCCTAACAACAGGTCATAGTCTTCAAAAGGTAAAGCTGCTGCTATACTGTGACCCACTCTAAAGCCAGACTGAGTTTTCAGCCCAATACTGTTTTATTTCATATAGAGAGGCTACAGAAGTATGCTGTAGCCTCGGTGTTACCCATGGTGTTAATTTATCACTTTGAATTACAATGCTACAACTGTACACTGAACCACACGACATACACACTCACACATCCATTAAGTGGCGTGTCGGATATCCAGCCGTGAAATCAACCGCTGAATAAGGAGTGCTTCCGTCCGGGGAAAGAGATCCATCGATCGCTGTCTCCAGACATAAAAGAGTGTCTTGATGCAATACCCCACAAGGATTTGTGCTAGACATGCAGACCGAGAGGAATCTCATACTGTACTCTGCGATGGATCTGACCTGAGTGACTCCTCCTGCTCCTATCCTACCTAACAACTTTCTACTCAGACACGATTTCTGTTGTGTGAAGTTCATTGCATACCTCAAGTGATAAAGCTCATACCAAACAAGTGAAACATCTGACACAAAACCTTTGTGAAATTCCCTACAAGGAAAACTGATTTTTCCAGTCACTTCCACTTCCTCCACCCTTTGAACTATTGTAACATGATCTTTTTGGGTACTTTTTTCCTCTCTGTCTGCTAAGGGACAAGACCAAGAAAACCTGATCTGAATGAACCAAGTGTGTGATAATGAGGCGTATGATAATAGCTACGCTACACTGTGACCCTTAGCTCCTTATTCAAATTCAGTGTGATGATGGGATTGAATTTCTTCCAGCCTGGCCCCTGAAATAGAGCGAATAACCATGGTCATTAAAACAACCTTATCCAGTGGAGACCCATGAGAAAAATGACCTATTTGAGTCTAAAGTATAATAACTTAAAAGAGCCAAAGTATCCAACTGTTACGCTGTAAGATCCAAATAATTCATCTATAACACAGTGCTGCTGAAATGCTATGTATTCTTAAAAGAATAGATATTTTACTGGTATGACTAGTCTAGTGAATCTAAATCTATATTTAATAGACTTGCAATGTGGGCTTCAACTCCTATAAACCGAATTTATTAGTGAGGAAACAAAAAAGACAAAAAAAAAGACTTGCTAAATATTGTGCCCACAAGCAAAGGATGTGAGTCAGTTTTCATGTTACACATCCCCAGTGGAACATTGGCTTATAAAGTGCTCCTCCATAAAATGTCGGCTGTTACGCCGTTCTGGCAGCCTCCAGGCAAAAGCTGTAGAGGTAGCTTGATCTCCTTAGACATTTAATTTTCTTCCGTGTAGGACAGAAAAACTTGTTAATGTGCTCTTATATGAGGTTTTTAAGCGCAAATCATCTACATAATCTGTTGTTTTTGTCTGAGGTTTCCAGGTTTTTGCGCTACATAGTCTCCTTTTCTATTTCAGTATGAAATTTGCAAGTAAGATGTTCTCTCCAACAGTCTGTCCGTCACTCAATTATCACCCCAGCACATGTTGTATACGTTTTAAGCAGGCAAGCTGCGATAACAGGGGAAGTAGTGTCGTTTTTAAGAATCACTTTATTCGTCGTGCATTTGCACGGTATGTTGTGACACACAACACACAGGTGTCTGCACGGAGCAGAGTCAAAAGCAGCTGTGTTACTTCCTGTGGAGTGGGTTCTTGATAGCTGTCTGTCTACCGGTCTGTGTGAACACACATCAAAGCCTCCTGTCAAAAACTTCTGATGGAGTTGGAACAGTGACATATTTCAGAGCTATAATCAGTCACAATATGACAGAGAAATTACCACCTTCCCTCAAGAGCAATCAGTCAGTTCCAGTGCCAATCAGCTCATCTGATGCTCACACAAATAGACATGTCAAAAAAAAGAAAAAGGATACCACTCCCACTCTGCTGTAACGCTAGTTCTTTCTGTTTGTGGAGCTCCGAGGAGAACCGAAAGAAGCTTTGCACTCCAGAGATGTTTAAGTCGTTCAGCGAAACACCTGTGCTTGTTTCATTAAAACCCATTTGATTGTCAAAATAGGTGCACACACTTATCAGTGGTCCTATAAATTCTTTTAGTTGGTGTCTGAGTAACTTGTACGCAAGTGCACGCAAATGATTGCAGCCGCATCTTTGTCAGCTCGCCTCGCTGTACGCAGCAGGCCGGTGCACCTAGTCAGTGTTAAATGATCATGTTCCAGTCTGATGGTTTAACCAAGCTCTGCTGTGCAACGACGATGCCTAGAGAGACGAGGCTCCATTTGAGCAGAAAGATAAGACGGCCTCCTGCCGGTCTGCCAGCGCTTGGAGAGTGCAGCAGGGGGTGGGAGAGTTTGACGGTGGAGGAGCGGGGATGCATAAAGTGGGAGTGAAGAGTTTGTAGGGAGAATGTTTTCTGTCTCTTCCTCTGTAATCTGACCAGAGTAAAGAGAGGGACTGGAGGGTGAGGTGAGGTGAGTAGTTGTAAAGCAAATGTGCCACACTGGCAGGCCCCTGGGAAGACCCTGTAAACACTGCTCAGTCACAGCTCTGATTACAAAGGCAGAGAGGGGAGGGTTATAAAAAGAAGAATGGAAAACAAGGGGGAACTGGGAGGGTGTGACAGCAGGAGGGAAGGTGGGATGAAACCAAAGGGACAGAAAAGGACGTGGAAAAAAGAAGAGGAAGGGAGAGATGCTAAGTGGATGGAGCATAAACTAGAGGTGGCTGATGAAAGAGTGGAGAAAAAAAACGTCAGAGAGAATGAAATCGATATCAAAACCCTTTGTTATTTCTGTTTAGCCGGAAATATTTTTCTCTACAGGTTGAATTGTTTGCTTCTATAGGAAATCATCCAGCCTTGTTGTGCAGCGTATAACTCCATCACAAAGTCAACACATGGATTTACCTTCTGGAGTCGATACTGCAGCTACATCTAACTCTGTTTCATTTGCATTTCTTTAACCATGACTTTTGTGCTCCCCTCTGTGCTATTGATCCACGCAGCCCATGCAATATGAGGATTTGAAATGGCGGAGGAGAAACGTTTGATATAATTTTCCTTTAAGCCACAGCGCCTAATTATGTGGCATGAGCATGAACACTGACAAGAAAGCAGGAAATTGGCCTCGGCTTCTGAACTGGCAATCAGTGCTCTTTGATAGAAAGCTATGGAGTCATATCATTGCATCAATAATTACAGCTGTGGATAAGCCCCAAAAACAAGCACCAGCAGAATAGGAACCAACCAATAAAGAGAGGCAAAACAAAGTGGGCCAATCAAAAGGCGAGAAACATTTAATATGTCAGCGTCAAGCCAAAGAGGCACAGCAAGAGGGATTTTGAGACTGAGTAATGAACGTCGGTGTTTGTCTGTGAGGTTGTTTGTGGTCCTGATAGCTATCTGTGACGTGGGGCAGATGGATTAGTTCAATATTGAATTAGAGCTGTCTTTTTAGAATGCCTCTCCGTGTTCACAGTTAGCCTGTTTAATGTCTCGTGCCATTCATCTGGAGCAGACTTCCTGCTGGTTCAACATGAGATTGTGTTCTTTTCTTTTAATGCATCTTAATACAACTTTAATAAAGTGATATATGGAAGTCTGTCGATTTCAGTATTAAATTTCAGTGCCTAATATGTGTTTAAAGTTACTCTAAGAAACAAAAACAAAAAATAAACTCACTTAGTATGCTCATAAATCATGAGCACACAGATGATAAGACACGGTGTTAGTTTATCAAATGTTCAACATTATTAATATACATACACTGGCCCCTTCAGTAGACCTTATGCGTCAGAATTGGCTTAAATTCACCAAGGTGCTGGAAACATTCCTCTGAGATTTTAGTCCAGCATAGCAGTTAGTGCACGTTTGTCAGTGTCATGATCTGGAAAATTCCATCAGGCACCTGAGTTTCCTTGGTCTCCACCCCTGGGCGGAGCCATCATTGCTCCTGCAGTCCTGCACACCTGAAGCTGATTCTGGGTAATCGGGTTGAGGATTTAATCTCCACTCAGACTCTGCTTCACTGCCAGTTTGTTAATGACATCATTTTCCCTGGGCCTTCTTCACCACTTGCCTTCAACCTCAGCTTTTCTCGGGTTATCTCCGCGTTCCGGAAAATACAGAAAACCTCACCTGCCTGCCCTCCAGCTGTCGCTCACCACCTCGAACGCAGTGGAACTCAGGTCAGCCCTCTTCAATACTCACCCAGATTCTCGCTGCCGCTCCCTCAAAGCCAAACTCACTCTGGCTATCAGTAAGCAATATCAGTCATACTCACCTTCCCTAAGTGTCCTGCACCCGCCACCTTTCTAACCACGTACTTTTCTCTTCCCAGTCGCACCCGCTCCATTCCTGTCCCACCTGTCAATTCCCAGTTCACCCTCACTGACCCACAGCCGCATCACTAGTAACACTTTGCTACGAATTAATCTGTTTTCTTAATAAAACACTAAAACGTACATGCCATCTCTGTGGTTCTCTGCATTTGACTTCAGTTTAGCTATCGGCCTCTGACCGTTGTGACAATCGGCTGCGTATTCATGATGCAACTGTCCCACTGTAACACATCCCAAAGCATGTGTGTATTCTGTTGAGAGCTGGTGACTGTGGTGGTACGATGACCTTATTGCCATGATTAAGAACCAGTCAGAGACAATCTAAGATGATTTGAGGTTTGTGACAAAGCATATTATCCTGCCATAAGCAGCCATCAGATGTTGTAACTTAAGGCATTTCAGTTGCAGCCATCCTGTTTAAAATATCCTTAAAACAAGCACTAATCAGGGCCAGTTGGATGTTCAGAAAACATCTGACATTATTTCCATGGGGAAAAAAAACAAAACTGCTGCATCATGACCCAAATAAGTCACACATGAAAAATGGTTTGACGTACATGACAGATGTTAGGGGAGGGGGGGAAAGGGCGAAGAAATTAATTAAAACAGAATGCATCTATCTCTGTCTACGTCTGTGGACACTCCACTTCTTACAGTCATCGCACAAACACACGCACCCTTTCCATTTCCTCCATTCCCCTTCCCTTAGCTGACTCGCTCAGAGTGACAGCCTGGATGATTTCTCTTGTCAGTCTAAGTGTGCGCTGTCACACCATAGCTGCACCTGCCTCTCTCCACCGCAGCACTCACTCTGCCCTCACCTTCTGTGCTGGCTGCTCTTTCCCCAAACTTTCTCCTCCTCCCTCTTGTTTTGCTTAAATCTTCTTTTATCTATCCTGCAGACTCATTTGGTCTCAATTCACTGCTTAACATCTTCTTTCCTCGCAACACAAACCTCCTATCCATGTGGGCGTAGGGGATGGAAATGGGAGTGATATAATTGACTTTCGGGTAAAGCTCATGCTCTGATGGATGATGTGTTAATATAGCTGCAGTGACCTCAGATCAGTGTTTGGTGTTCTGATCTTATCTGCTAATAAGTGGGTTAATTAATCTCAATATTAACTTTGACCCATTGGAGGGGAAAAAAGGATGTGGTGTGTTCATAGGTCTCTGTAGGGACTGGTCCACAGATATGAGTTTCCATGCAAATGCTGAAGTTGAGCCTATTTTAATGAAGCAGAGAAAATAAAACAACTGCTGCATCTAAATGTGAAACTGTGGGAAAACATACCCATCTTTGTTTTTAAGCTGAGGCGGAAGGCAGGAGTCGGTGAAAGAACACTACGTGAAAATTTTAAATGCCAAGTTTAAATTAAAGCCCTGCAGGTAAAATTAATGTAGAATATTTGAGAACTATAATAGACCGAAAGCAAAGGAACACTCATTCAAAGACGATAACTGTCAACATCTCAGTATCCCCATGTCTGTGATCGTTGGAGGTTAGTAACGTGCCTTACTGTCAGCCGCAGTCTGCCTTAATTGATAATCACTGTCAAACATGTAGAAATTAAAATTCAGTGATGGATTTCTTTTCTAGGATGGAGTCAGTATAGCTGCATTAAACATTTAAACCTGCTTTTCCTACAACCACGAGCGAGTATTAGTCTATATATTTAAGGTCTTATCTTGACCTGTTCTAAGGAGGAAGGTTTATTTTATTTATTTATTTATTTAAAGTATAGTGCTGTCAGTTTGATTTGCAGCATGTTTGATTTTGTTTGGTCTGTTTGTGCTGGTTCTCCACACCTTAGTGTGGTTGAGGGGCTTGTGTGTCTCAGTGATCCCAGGGGCTTTGTTGTTGGGGGGCTTTTTGCCTCTGATTTCCCAGGAAAAATTGGGTAAGGGACCACAAAGAGCAATTCACTCCTATGTATGGGGGGGGGGGGGGAAATCAAGGGGCAAAATTACCCAGTCTGGAATAAGTTTACCAGGGCCCCACCCTGGAGCCATGCCTGGGTGCACGCCTGAGGCAAATCGCCTACCTGATCTGAACCACAGTGCTGTTCTATTATTGGACTTCTCATCACATGATAGTTTGTCTATAAAGAGGACAATATCTGAACATAAGGGTGTCTGTAAGTGCATGTGGCACCAGGACACCCTAGGTCACAGGTTTAACTCAGCTCCCAACTAATCATTACCTAGGATCCAACTGAAGATCAGGTGGATGTCTTCAGTAGAGGAACCAGATTCTGGGGACGAGGGGGGCAATCCACCCATCACTGGGGACGAGGTAAGTGGATTGGTTGTTATACAGCACTTTATACAACATGGCTCATTTACCTACTCACACACATTAATACAAGCACTTTATTCTAAAGATGATTTAATAGTTGATTTATATCCCCATGTTCATCTATGGTCAAAGCTTTGTATAGTGACCAAAAGAATGAGAACATGGATCCAAGTGACAAAAGTGAGCTTCCTTTGAAGGGTGTCTGGCATCGAGGGGTCCCTGGGATAGAAGAAGGACATGCTGGAAAGATTCAGCTGGTCTGTGAACGCCTCATTGTTTCCTGGATGTTGGAGGAGGTGGATGAGGAGAGGGGAGGGTATTCTGGGTTTCTCTCGTTAGGCTGCCCCTGCAACCTGGCCCCGGAAGGGGAAGAAAATAGATGAATTGTTCGTGCTGTTGGAAACTGATGTAATTAATCAAATTTAGAAATGTAAAGGGGAAAAAAAAATCAGTGGTAGAAGTTGTAATTTGTTTAAAATGGGAACACCATTGTAAGGTGGTTATTAGTAATCTGTAATTCAACTTTTGTGAAAATAAATGAGATTAGCTGAAATTAAAATGATAAGATGTTTTCATAAGGTGTAAGTGCATAAACCATAAAGATTTAAATATGAGTCATTTAGCCCATTGCTAAGTGGTTACCAGGCAACATGTTGTGTTATATATCATATGCGATCGAATGTTACTGCAGTGAAATAGAAATTATATACTTTTATAAGGTGTTAGAGGTGCATCAATGTGGAAAAACAGGCCTTTTTAAACCATTGTGACATGGTTGCTAGGCATCCTAATGACCTCATTACTATACAATATAGATAAGAACCTTCAAGAGCCCAAGATATACCTGTGTATCAAGTTTGGTTGCTCAGATCCTGATTGTGTAGAAGAGGTTTGTAGACAGAGTGTGTGCATACTCTACCTCCTAGATTAGGCATGGGTTTCTCAGGCTCATCTGTATGTCATTATCACTTACCTGCAGAATTCAACCCCAGCTCAGGTTTCCACTCATCACCAGATCGCTGACCTACTCAGTGTGGTGAGAAGTTGAGTTAAATGAGTTGCTCTGGCTCTTGCAGGATCTAGCTTTGATGCTTGCCTTTTTCACTTATGTACCTGCCTTGTCCTCCTCTTGCTGTGTGTTATGTGAACAAACAAAACTGCCTTGCAAGTCTGAATTTATTTTCTAAAACACAAGGAGGAGGCGCAAAATCAGTGGAAAGCAGCAGCAGCAGGCTGCTCTTCCCATCCCAATACTGGGTCTGTCTAACTTTGGCTAAGAACCAAATGTTCCCAGCCGCCATGTCCCATGGATTAATCTCTTACTACAGCAACACATGGAAACTTAATATTACGAAGAAACTTCATATCAAGAGTTCTACAGTCACTTGCCATGGCTCTTAGCAGTGCCAGAAGGCTAATAACAGGATCTAATAGGTTTTAGACCCTGCTAACCATCTGCCTGCCCCTGCTCTCTTCTCACACTGCCTACTCCTCTATGAGTGGAACCAGCACTCAACACAAGCACAGCTCAGTTCAGCTCCCTGCTCTCTAGATTTTGCTCTGTCTGGCTTCCTTCAGGAAACCACTGATCCTGCTCTACTCTTCCTAACATTCACTCTAAGCTCAATCCAAACTCTAACTTCTGTTCTGAAGTACTCTCGGGTCATTTTGCTATCTTCTTTTACAATAAAAAATCATATTAATTACAGCCTCCCCCTCCTTACTTGTAATATTATATGTAGCATAACCATTCCCAGTCTGATGGGCAATGATCTTAAAAAAGGAAAATTTGCTTTTCTAAGACCATTGCACCTGGATACTCCAGACCAGCAGACTTCTGCTCTTACAGAGATGTTACGGTGTAATCTAGTGTGCTGTTCATCTGAGGCTGAACCTAGCAGTGACCAAAATGTTTTTTTTATTTTTATAATCCTAATGCGTAAACCCTTAGACTCAAAAGAGCATGTACTTTCTTTTTTGCATGACCGTCTATAGGGGGAAGAAAAAAACCTTGGTAAATATTTTTCAAAACAGGGTTGATGAAAAACTTATACCTATCACATCAGACAGAAGCCTCACCAGAATCCAGCCAAGGTTAACCCCAGAGCACCCCTGGGCTAAACACAAAACTGACTTTGTGATCTGCATTGCGTCAGATTTCAAAAACTACCTTCAACACCTTTAAAGCAGCTCGGTCTCATGTGATTTGTTTCTGCAAATTTAGAAATATTTTTCCCATACAGTGTCTTCCCACAGGAGAAGAAGCATTAACATAAAATGAAGCCAGTTTACACTTACACAAGCTTGCTGCCATCAAACACTGCTACTTAAGGATATTTTCTAAATGTTCTCCCTTGAGTGCTACAATATTTGGATTGCAGCTCAGCAAACGCCAAATTTTCAAATGCTTTCATTGTAAGCAGGTGAAACGGGGGGAAAAACAAAACTGTGCTAAAAGAGACAGGATGGTGGAAAGGAATGAATAATGTTCAACAACTGAGGGGACAAAAGAGCAGAAGCTGGCATAAATTGGCTTGCAAAAGCAGCGTACAGTCATAACGTACGTGTGTATCTAACCGAATGCGGATTCATTACTGGAAATGTTTGCGAGAACCTGTGCACTTGTGGTACAACTGATACAGAAGCAGAAAACCCAAGGTGGTTAGAGTTTTTAGGTTCGCAGGCAAACCGACACAGATTAAGAATCAACACAAATCGAAGACCCAAACTTAACGACTCTGCAGGGTGTCGTTTATTTTTATTTTTTTACATTTTCAGTTCAGTGCAGAACTAGGGTTACTGTGTGTGTGTGTGTGTGTGTGTGTGTGTGTGTGTGTGTGTGTGTGTGTGTGTGTATATATGGCTTTAATATCCTCTGTCTGATCACTTGTTGGGTCAGAAAAGATGATCCATGGCTATTCATTCTTATCACGGCTGCTTTTGTCAATTTGTCGTATTATTGATTGGACCTGGAAGCGAAATCTCTGCAGCATCCGAACAAAGATGAAAGAGGAATAAAGATGGTACATCTGCAGTTTGACCGTCACACAAGATGGCTTAGGCCTGCACCTCTGTCCTTGTGTGCGTGATATGTGTGGAAGAACACTTCTGGGGTTCGCCCCTTGATACATCCACAACATGGATGGATGAGGCACACCAAAACAATATACCCTCTGACCTAGATACTAATAGAACGGCCCCGGCCTTCAGTCGCTCGCTGCTGTTCATACCACACTGTCTCTCACGAGAATCTACACAGTAAGAGAAGGATTACTGTGTTCCTTACATGGAGTAAACATTTTTAAGTGGTGTGTTGCTCCTGGTTTTGTGGACATAACTTCCTCTTAGGGAACAAAGAACAAAGTCCCTGAAGATGTTCAGCCTTAGGGTCACAAACTAGTTTACTCCTTCAGCCAGTCCTTAGTTTCTTCTTCTTTGTCGTCGTCTTCTTATAAAAACATGGTGTGTGTGTGTGTGTGTGTGTGTGTGTGTGTGTGTGTGTGTGCCCCAGTGTGCCCCAGTGTGCCAAAAAGCCATTTTTGTCCCTTTTCATTTGTAACACATGCCTTCATGCACGCTGTCCACATAACCTAGAGTAGTTGGCTCGGTGCATGTTTTCTCACACTGTGTTTGTGTAAATACCGGCATTCACAGTGAGACTGTTTGCCGTTATTAAATATTAACTATGGGAGTGTTTGCTCTGTCTGACAGACCAGCTACTGCTAATGGCACTGTGAGTGTGGTTTATTTGTGAGATGAGGTTCTGTGTTGCAGGAGCTGCTCCTCAACTTATTGACAGAGGGAAACAGAGCTTGGTGAGGGTGGCTTACCCCTGAATTATCTGTCTTGCCGTCACATGCAGGCTCTCACATCCTCAGCCGTCTCTCCTTCTGGTCAGGTCTTAAGAATTGCTGCCTGCACTTGACCCTCACTGGGGTTTGCTGGGGTAAAGAGGGGAATAAGTTAAATCCCATTGCTGAAAATGAAGTCCACTTTGGACTTTGTTCCAAGGTAGACTTTAATCAAAAAGATGGATGTGGAAACATTACAGTATCCATAGGCTTGTGGATTCCCAAGATTTTACTGATGTTATTGTCATTTTCTAGAGACATAGGTACTCCACGGTTTGACCTCCCATTTTGAAGCCTCAAGTCAACCAAATATATTTCAGCATCTTCTTAACATCTTGATAACTCCCTGGGAACTCTGAGTCACCGTGAGTTGTTCAGAGGGACGTTTTGTCAAACAACAGAGGAGTTATCAGATGGAAGGACTGCTCATGCTCAACAAGGATGAGACAAGAGAAAAAATCCAGTGGTGACATTTAGCTGCGAAGCACTGCCCTTTACCAAAAGTCAATTGAACAGGAACACACAAAGGTCAGTGTGTTATAAACTGCAGCACAGCGATGACACGCAGGTGATTCACCTGTAAACAACACTGTAAGAGCTTCTGTTGCAACAAAATGAGGGGGAAACGGTTCACACAGTGTGGGCACATATTCCATATACACTGAAATGAATGTCAAAATCTTCAGTCGCTTTTCTCATTTAGGTCACCGGTCTGATGCTCTAAACTTTTGATCCAATCTAGTTTTGAAACCTTGCATTTCACAAAGCATTCCACGATTGATGCAATGTACACAGCAGTCTTTGTTAGAGCTTCTTTTCAGTTTCTTTCCACTTTAAGCTCCAGCAAAATGTTTTTTTTTTCCCTTTTCATAGAAAACCCATTTTCAGAGGCTAGATGTCAGTATAAAACATGTTTTTACTGTAAGTGTTTGGCATGTGTTCTTGAATAGTAAACTTGTCTCACTTTGTCAGATGTATGATGGGAATTGTAACTGTTACTGGAAATCCACATTAAAGTGTTTGGTCCTGTTAACACTCAAACCTTCACTAATTTACTTTACAAAGGTTGTTTTCAAGAAGGCTACACATCCGCCTTGGCAGGCCAGAGAGACCTGGGAGGATACAATGAAACAGGAAAAGTATTGCTGACACGGGTTTAGGAGTGTTGTGCATTCACTTAACAATCACTTTTTCCTCTTTTGTACAAATGAAGTAATCATGCTAGAAATTTCAACAAAAGGTTTCCTTATAAATTCTTTCTGAAATTTCAAAGAGTCTCCCAGTGTTTTACGTTGTATTAGATGTGGGGTGATTATTGCTCATGAGATCAATTTGCAGTATCCAACACCTCCAATCGTCTTTGGCCCTGCTTTTTCAGGGAAATGGGAATTTTTATTTTTTCTGTCAAGTGAATGCATGATACTTTCATACTTAGTCTGAGTGTATCTGTTAAGCTTCTAATATAACAGTGGAATAAGTCCCACTGTTAGAGATTTTGCCCCACTTATAATGTAAAAAAAGCGTTATGCATTGAGTAATCCACTCTGACTCGATGCTCTACAATGCAGACTGCAGACTGAACGATTAACTGTAATTTCTGTGAGACAGACAAGGAACAGACAGCTTTTTGTGTGGATTGATCCTTTTATGTGGCCTGATAGCTCACATTTGTTTGTGGATTTTACTGCTTGTTTTGTGCTTTTCCTCCCTATTAAAGCAATAAAGTTTTTCTGTTTACTAAAGGTGAAACTGAAAGTTTGGCTTCTTTAGGGTCTTCACAATTCTGAAGTTACCTGAGGCATCTGGCTGTAGGGTTTCTATAATTATGGATCATTGTCTTGCATACGTTTTGACATGCATCATATTTTCCAATGATATCTGTTCTAAAGCTTTATTTATTTTTAGTTTTTTATTATTTTAAAATAAGTGCTGCATTTTCAGGATCTGTGGGGGAAAGAAACTTTGTTCCTTCCACTGGCTTCTACCTGTGCAGAGACAGGCGGACACAGCACAGTTAAACTGCTGCAAATCAGCAGTTTAACTTCAAAGATAATCTCATTTACAGAACTTTTCACCTCAGGTATGCCGATAGAGGCTAAGCATCATTTCATCTGCAGCCAACACCTCCTCCTTCAGTTGACGAGCGATACGTCCTATTCATAGATGCTTTTGCAAATAATGATAAATATGATATACATTAGCATTGAGCAGAAGGGAAATATAAAACACTTTCACCATAGAAGAGCTGAAAAGCAATTTTAATTAACAATGTTTTACATTTCCATACTGAATACTTCCATTAATGTTCCAGCTATGGCAAACATTCGTCTGGGGCTTATTCAATCAAAAGTTAATTAAGTTTTGTTTGAATTAATACAAATGCATTACAAATAAAGGATTAGCATCTCAGATACCTACCACTTTTATCAATTACAATACTTTAGAAGCACAGAAATTTAATTGGAAACTAACCAGCTCTGCTGGTAAAAGCAGAAAACAAAGCCTTTATCGCACAGTGAAATGGCCTTGGTTTCAGAGTATGAAAAATGTTTTACAGCTCAAATTATCACTGCATAACAGTGTTTAGGATAATTTTCCCCAGAGGGTTAAACAAAACAGGTTCATGACAATTTATCATAACACAATTTTTACGCAGGTTTGAACATAGCTTAAACCTTGACAGTACACGCTCACCATTACACACATTTGCTTTCCCCCATTTCACCTTTTTTGCCTCATGTGATCTGTCTCCTGTGTGGATCTCAGAAGTTTGACTCAGACTTACGGTTTCCTCAGCCTCCTCTCGCTTCTATCATCCAGCTCTCATGCCGCCTCCTTTCTCTCTGCCCCACCTCTTCCCCATCTTCCTTTTCCTTTCTCCTTGTCTGCCATTCTTGCTGGTGATGAGAAGCATTATTTCTCAGAGCTTTTACACCCAGGAGGCCGCTGCCTGGCTTTTGGCAGACGTTGATAAGGGATGATGCTGCGGTTGCCAAGCCATACAAATTATTTCAGGAATAAAGAGATCAATAGCATCTTTTAGCAAATCCTCCCCCTTCCCAGACCACCGTTCATCCCGAGTTTATTTTTCACTGGCAGAACAAAAGTTAGAGGAAACAAAGAAAAAATCTGAGGGAGGCAAGTTTAAGCTGCGTAGTGCACCAGAGGTCATTCATAAGAAAGAAAGGAAAGAAACAGGAAAACCAAATGTCAGCTTTTCTGTTTGCTGAAGGTGCCAAGCTACAACTCACACATGTAGACACTAAGGTGTGTTTCTGTTCAGTGTGACTGACAATGTAAGGATGCTGTATGTAATAATACTGTTAGGTTTATCTAAGTAAAACCCTTTGCTTAGATAATACACTTATTTTTTAATATTATGTTATTCTTTAAGCCTATTTGTGAATGAATTAGTGTAAATAATTTTGATATACTTGTTTGTATGATATATTTGCAGGTTGTTGTAGCCAAGCTTAGTTTAAACAATGGAAATTATGGGATCGGGTAACTGTTAAGCATAATGGTGGCTCTGCTGTGCAAAGGATCAGGAACACATGGGCATGTAGATTTTTCAAACAAGCTTTCATGAGTGAATCATGGATCCTACAACTTTTCCGAATGTGTTCATATGTCGCCTACAGTAGTCCTACCACCAGTGTTGGGTCCGTTACTCAAAAGTAATGTATTACACAT
The DNA here is from genome assembly GCF_057382275.1 of Copadichromis virginalis. Classification (NCBI taxonomy): domain Eukaryota; kingdom Metazoa; phylum Chordata; class Actinopteri; order Cichliformes; family Cichlidae; genus Copadichromis; species Copadichromis virginalis. The sequence continues at coordinate 2,849,994 of NC_140632.1, read as the reverse complement.
TTCTCCTTACTTTAATTAAACGCAATGCCGTACATTGCTTAATTACTTGCCACAGAAAGTAATTCATTACACTACTTTGATGTTTGTATTACTCTGTAAAATGACCTGAAGGACATTGCTAACTGATAATTTTGTCACCATGTAAACCTGAAGCTACAGGTCCACACAAAGACAAAAACACAAAATTGACAACACAACAACGTTCAGCCCTGAAAGTTCATCACTGCCTTTGTTAGCTTTTTGTAGCTGCTGTTGGCATGTACTAGCTTTGTGTTAGCATGCTCTCTGTGCAGATGCTTGTAATATTCATGTGACTGCAGTAACATGTTACTGCACCCAACCCTGCTCACCACCAGTTTGATACTGACTGCTTGTGCATGAACACTAACGTTTCTTGCCTCTGGCTGAGGAAAAAGTTTCTGTTCTCTACTTTTACATCATTTCCTCTGGGATTAATAAAGTATTCTGATTCTAGGGTTTCTGTTACTTTGTTTGGTTTTCCTTCTGTTTCCTTCTGTCAAAATGCTGCAGCATGAAATAGCGCAGTGTGCTCAGTCTGAGGAGACAGCTGCTAGAGCATAAGGCGATCAAGGATCTAATGCAGTTAGCTAGCAAGCTAAATGAATCAGTGAAATCCAGAAACATTTTCATAGGAGAGCATTTTTATTGTTTGCTCAAAATGTGGCCCAGATGTAAGATTTATACCCAGTCATGGCATTAAAAAAATATATGATGGGGAATTGGAGTTTTAATTGATGCAGATATCACGGGAAACTGAACTGTGAACCCATGTATGTATTTTATTTAAATGAACTATTTATTCCACTTGTAAGACAAAACTAGTCAAATATGTTTGTGAGGGACTGCAGCTTACAGGCATCAGAGGGACAGAGGCAGAGGGCAACAGAGCATATATAGGTCAAGCAAAACAGACAAGACAGGTAAGTATTTCAACTGTGAGCTTTGTTTATGTACAATAGTATATATTCCTCCTTTAAATACGTGTAAAACTTTTTATTGATAGGATTAAAAAAAATCACAAGTTCTTGTTTTTAATGTCATGACTTGTTTACATTTTTAATAGAGCCTCCTAATATATCATATGTATAGTATTATTGTTGTAGTATTGGCTTTTCTAAAATAATATACCAATACTATTGTCTACATTGTGCTATGTAGCAATATGACAAACTGTTCAGCACCTCGGACGGACAAGACTGTGGGCTGATGGTTTTTGATGAGAGATTAGTAAGACATCACATTCAGTCAGAAAATACTATATATTGTTATACTATGTAGGTCTATAATTATTTTTGTTTAAACAAAAGGCACCAGTTTCCCAAAGGTGTATTCTATACATTTGTAATTGATTCTTTAAAAGTTACAATCAGTTCAACTTGCAGAGTAAGGTAAGTCATCAGGTAAGGTTACACTGTCACGTGTGCACATATGCAGTAGCTGTATGATTTAGTGAAGTCTAAAGAGAGTGCACCTGTAGCTGTTTACCTGTTTAATGATCTCATCAACCAGCCTGAAGTGACATTTGCAATAATACTGTAGCTCAGTCAGATTTCTGCAGCAGCAGATGCCTGCGACTACACAAAGTCAATTCTGTTTGTCATTATAATAAGAAATGTTTGGTCTGGTTACAGATTTTTCTTATTCTGGCATTTAAACCTATTATGTTTGAACAACAAACTTGGCCACAATAAACAGGAGTAGTGGCTGTCTGCACATTTCCACCAGTCGAGCAATGTGACACATTTCCCCCAGGTGTGAGAACAAAACCACTGTGAAACAATCAGGAAGACATTTCATCTTTCTGATTAAATGCTTTGTTCTAGCTAAACCCTCTACTCCACATCACTCACCCAAACACTGGTTCTTTTTATCTCTCCCATTGTTAAGTTATGAAGGAGGGATAAACATTTGCACAAGCTATTATTATTATCTAAACCCACTTGCATTATTAGGTTGCTAGTACGAGGTTGGGCCCCCGTTTGCTTTCAGATCTGCCTCAGTTCTACATGCCAAGGTGCTTGAAACATCCCTTGAAGATTGTAGTCCATGTTGGAATGAAAGCATCACACATGTGCTGCAGATTTGTTGGCTATATACGCATGATACAAATCTGATTCCTCCAGGTGGTCTATTGGATTGAGCTCTGATTGAGAACCAGCCATCAGAAGATGGACATGGTCAGCAGCAGTAGGGAGATGCAAGGCAGGTTCGATCCCTGCTGTTTACATCTCGTGTTGTGTTTTCATTCAATTCTGACCCTACCATCTAAATGTGGCAGCAGGAAAAAAAAATCATCAGCTCAGACAAGAATTTTTCAATATTCTATTTTCATATTTTCCCAAGCACATGTTAACTGTAGCCTCCGTTTCCTGTTTTTGGCTGACAAGATGAGCAGCCAGTGTGGTCTTCTGCTGTAGCTGATCTCCATATGGTACCATTCTGCATGCTTTGATTGTAACGAACGGTTATTTACTGTTGCTTGCCTACTAGCTTGAAACAGCCTGGCAATTACCACCAGAATTCTGGCTTCAAAAAAACATTTTTAGCCTAGAGATCTGCAAGTAACTGGTTATTTTTGCTTTTTTTGGACGATCCAGTGCAAACTCTAGAGATGGTTGTGTGGGAACATCCCAGTACATCAGTTTCTGAAATACTCAGACAAACCGTGCAATTTTTAAAGTTACTTGAATTACCCTTCTTCCCCATTCAGATGCTAAGTTTGAACTCCAGCAGATCATCTAAACCATGCAAAAAAAAAAAAAAAAAAAATGTGCTGGTGTCATTACCCTAAATGGGTGACATGTATTTTGTATGTTATAATGTATTTTGCCCCTAAATGGGGCAAAATACAAACCAGATTTTGTTCTTAAGTCTAAATAATCAGTGAGTAAGAGGTGGGAGGCTCATTAAAAAGTAACATTTGTTAACTCTTTAATTAAACATGATTCAAAATAAACAACTTCACATTCTGAGATTTATAATGATTTTTTGGAATTCTTATTTCCTACTTTACAAACAAATCCTGCAGCAGTTAACAGTTTTTTTGTTTTGTTTTTTTTTGTTTTTGTTTTTTAAATAATGAGATTTTTTGTTTCATTGTCAGTGGCACCAAATATTTGCTGAACTTTTCATCCAGCTCTCATAAATGGTTTATTAGTTAAGGTCATTCTGGTGCCAGTAGCACTATATTTCTACATATATCCTGCTTATGTGCCACGGATAATGATCTACAGAATCTCTCATACATCTTTCTGTGTATATGAAAGAAACGGCTGGACATGATGGGATTTCTACAGCCCTAAATGAGACATGGGAATGAATGATGGAGCATTAGGACTGTAGTCTTTGTCATCTTCGGCCATGTTGCAGCTTCATATCAATGTGCCCATTACTCATCATTGGAAATCAGTGAATGCGTGGGTGTATATGCGCGTGTGTGTGTGTGTGTGTGTGTGTGTGTGTGTGTGTGTGTGTGTGTGTGTGTGTGTGTGTGTGTGTGTGTGTGTGTGTGTGTGTGTGTGTGTGCGTGCAGAGAGACATAGAGATGCAAACAAAATGATGCCTAGCCTCTATGCATGCCTGAGGTTTCTGTGTAAGCAGGCTTTTGTAACGAAATACTGTACAGGAACTTATCAAATCACCCACTCTGGTTATTAGATTGCTACGTTTCCCTTTTCTTGTTACCTTTTAAAAAAAAAAAGTGAAATAAGAGACAGAATGGTATCCTTTGCAGTTTTAAAAATTAATGTTGACAAGTGAGGGCTTGGTATTCTTTTATTTTTCTGAGAAAAATCTTACATTGTGACAAGATACGGAGATAAGTGTGTGTTCTGTTTTTTTAATATATCGATGTCTTTTTGTTATGTTTGCTACAATCTAAAAGAATAGTTATTGTGTCAAACACACAGTCTGACCGTTTCATTACAAAAGAACAGCTTTTGGCAAGATGCCCTTGAAAATGGCAATTAACCCCTAGCTGCTGCAGTGGTGTTGAACACAACTCGAAGTGAAAAGTGTTAATGAAAAATATTAAGTCAGACCTAGGCAGCCTAGAGGTTGGATAATGACTGAAAGGTTGCCAGTTTGGGTTGAGAAAAGAAATAAAAAGAGCTCCCTGCTCCCTCAACAACTGTTGCCAATTTGTCCTTGAGCTGAGAAGGAAACCCCAAATGGCTCCAGTGGAACTGCTCAGCAGCTAATGGCAGAAGATTGGTGACTGTTGTGGGCAGCTCCCAGATGGGGATGTAAAATGTGTGCTTGCTGCTGTGCAACACTTTACTGAAAGATTTTGCAAGCTTAGTCAAATTTCTACAACATATTTGAACAGTTTATGTAGAACACAGTGGAGTGTTTACTTGCAATTTACTAAAAACTGTATTATTATTTTGTCTGTAAGCAGCACAGCATAGAATTACAGAAATAACGTTTTAACTACCCATCCATCAGTTTTTTTCCACTTATTCAATTTACTGGGACCAATACAGTTTTCACTAACAAGTGGTATTTACCAAGTGTTTGGTCTCTAAACCCTGCACGATTGGGGCTTTAGTAGCCGATTTCACAGCAACTGCGAGTAATCTCGGCTAACAACTCTCAACCGGTCATGGAATGCACATTATTTTTGTAGAAACTGGTGGTTGTCACCAACTGGTCTCATGGCCCATGTGACTGGAGTCACTGGTCTTGTTCCTGACCTGATGCGCCATCTTTTGGCTTGATCGCCACCAGAGATCCTCAACTATGAGATTGTGCCAGTTTCACACAGAATTTTGTGCTTTGTTACAGTTTTGTTTGGGAACACTGGTCAACAGTGTTCCACAGCATGTCTTTTATCCTGTCTTCCTTCTCTCACCCCAACCGGTCGCAGCAGATGGCCGCCCCTCCCTGAGCCTGGTTCTGCCGGAGGTTTCTTCCTGTTAAAAGGGAGTTTTTCCTTCCCACTGTCGCCAAAGTGCTTGCTCATAGGGGGTCATATGATTGTTGGGTTTTTCTCTGTATCTATGAAGCGCCTTGAGGCGACTTTTGTTGTGATTTGGCGCTATATAAATAAAATTGAATTGAATTGAATTGAAACAGTGGCAATAGTAGCAGCTGAGTTGAAACTAAGAAGCAACCCCATGTGTCTCCAGTAGCAGTGCCCAGCAGCTAATTATGAAGCTGGAAATTTACTCCTGCTAGTGGCAAGCACAACATTTCTGTGGAGCAGTCAAAGCTTATCCGTGGAGACAGGTGCAGCAGTGCACGAGGAGATTTGAAGGGGGAAACAACAAAATTTAAAGAATGTTTTACTTTTTTAAAAAAGAACTACATCCTATATAATTTATTTCTATATTCCAGCATGGTGAAATCCAACTGGTGAAAACACGATTTACAGATAACATGTATGCTTGTTATTTTGGCTTGTAAACACAGATGCTAACCCTAGCTGTAACCTTTTAATGTGTCATTTTAATGCTGTGTAGTAACAAATAACCTCAAAATGCGCCTAACGGGCATATTATTCATAAGTTATCCCATGTTGTACAGACAAGAGTCAATTATTAAGTCCTGGGGCGATTGTGGCTCAAGAGTTGGGTGTTCGTCTTGTAATTGGAAGGTTGCCGGTTCGAGCCCCGGCTAGGACAGGTTCGGTCGTTGTGTCCTTGGGCAAGACACTTCACCTACCGCCTACTGGTGATGACCAGAGGGGCCGATGGCGCGATATGGCAGCCTCGCTTCTGTCAGTCTGCCCCAGGGCAGCTGTGTGTGTGTGTGTGTGTGTGTGATTAACACACTGTATTTAATTTGTTTTGTCCATAGAAAAACTAACCTGTATAAATGACAGTTTTCCTAGGCGGAGCTGTCTGGCTTTTGAAAATGTTTCTCACAGAGCAAAGAGGGTGTTTTTGCCATTTTTCTGCCTAAACCCATAATTTGAGGTGCAAAGCCCACTTGTCAAAGCAGACATACCTATGACCTTTCGTATGATTGAAACCAGCCATGGTACGGCACATCATATTATTTGATGTCCTTGCCTTGATCGGTGCAATCATTCAAGCATTAAATGTCTACTTTATAGCTATTCTGAATGTCACTCTCCCTAGTTCATCTTTTTGAAAAGGAAGGTCTTCAGTTATGAGTGAGCAACCCTGCGAAGCAGAGCACAACTCAATCCAACCTGTTCTACACAATTTCACAGCACAAAAAGAGATGAAATGGTCTGATTGCTTTCTCTACATTTTTGATTTACTATTAAACCAAACAATTGCTAACAGACTGTGTCACCCACTGTCTTGGTAAAGATAGCAGAGCACTTTCACAGGAGGCATAAGAGGTGAATTCAGTTCAAAGTCTATCATTATTTGATGCATTTGTCTCTTACAGCTTCTGCTGTGAGCACCTGTAGTGCTTTTTTTATGTTGTCAGTGCCATCTTAGTTCTTTAAATTCATTTCTTGACCCACTGTGACAACAAATTAGTGTCATCTAATGTCGTCGAATTAGACGAGTGTCGTCAAATGTTCAGTTCTGACACGATGACCATAAAAATAACAAATGAAGATAAAATACTTTTTCCTCAAAATTCAAATAAGAGTTTTAACATTTGAATAGCTAAATTTAGAAATAACTCAATGAAGTAAGTTATTCATGACGTACAAAAAGTACAGTCAGATGACTGTAATAAACACCTTGTATTAGGTCAAATGACTCATTTCACTGGAAGAAAAATCTACATGAAATTTGTGAAACTTCTAAGCCAGAAAGATCAAAAACATCACGGTGCAAAACACATGCACTACTTTATATGTATAGAAAAGCACCTCCAAGTCGCATTTGGCATTCATTGGAAGGCTGCGTAAAGCAGACGGGATAAGTGCCTTTTTCTTCTTCCAGAACCATGACAGCAGCGATTTATATCACCTTAGGATGTCTGCTACAGGTATACTGGAGAATTAGTACAGGTAGAGAAAGATTACATTAATGGTCATTGTTTTACTAATTAAAAAGTACATTAGAATATTGGTTCATGGTAAAAAAAAACCTGTTTGCAGTGTGTGGTTTTGCTATACTAATTTGTTATATGACTGTGTGTAATATGAAAGGATAAAGGGTATCATTTGTAGCTGTAGTCCTTCTCACTATGTAGCATGCCTCGGCTAACTGTTGTGATTTTATAGCTCACATTTTTACTTTTTCTTTTGAATCTTCCGGTTCTATTTTTGGCCACAATACACATCCCACTGGATGCTGTCTGCTGAGCACTAGTTAAAAACCGGCTGATGAAGATGGAGAACCAGCTAGCACCAGCTGGTTAGCTGCTAGGTGCTTGTTAGCTGCCATGTGCATCCGCTGCCAGGTGGTTCCCCGGAATTGGGCATTAATCTGATTCTGTCACATTGCAAACTAAATAGCTGTTATCATTTTATCCTTAGGTTATCTAAGTGTTTGTGACCTGTTGTTGTACATAAGAGTTGATTATTCATGACCTTTGGAAAAATAGTTTGAGAAACAAATCTCAATTATTTTAACCCCCAAACTGGTTGATTTTTAAAGGAAAAATAACTGCAATGTGACAGAATAAGAAGTTTTAAGTTACTGTCAGAGTTACAACCTTACCCTGGTTATTATTTCTGACGTTTTTCACAGCGGCTTTTTCAGATCTGGTATCACCAGTGTGGGGCTTTTTTTTTTTTTTTTTTTAATATCTTTATAAACACACCTATTGTATGTCCATCTGGCAAACAAGAATACTTATTATTCTTGCTTTTCAGCTCAACACTGGCAACTGGAATTATCATGTTAAGGACACAGCTGCTGCTGGGCAAAATGAGCCAAATGCCTGAAATGGTGCAGCGTCAAACCTTCTATTAAAACAAATGCAGAGAGTGGGTGGTTACACTTAGCGCTTATTCGCCATCTGAAAATATAATTATAACAACAGCTGACACCATTGTTCTCACTTTAAACTTTTCTTTGAGGCTGCCAACACCTGCCGGGGTGAATTATACTAATGATGAGCACTCGCAGTCACAGTGATTGACATTTATCTGAGTTCACTTCCACTACACATAATGCGTTTTATTTTTTTTTCTTCTTCTCTCCCACCCTTAAAACCTGGGCCTTTTAGTTTGCTTTCCTTGCGAATTTATTTATGCATCTCCAGGTGACGGTGACTGGCAGAGAGCAGAGACTGTGAGACAAACAAAGAATTAGAAAAGCCACAGTGAGAAGAAGAAGTTGAGAAAGGGAAAGCAGAGGGGTGTGAAGTCTCATTTAGCTTCAGCCGCAACAGAATCTTTCAGCTTCACTGGTTGGTTTTGATAGAACAGGAACAGCCGGGCTCCCCCACAGAGAAAGGGGCCAGCACAGTGAGATGAAATAGCTTTTTCTAAACACCCTGATCACGCATTACAGCAAATTACTTCCCATCACACTGAAAAAAAGAAATAATAAATAAAAGAAATCAGTGTGCATATTCAGTGAACCATGGCACTACAGTCTGTGATGGTGCAATGTGGAGGCTGATTTGTACTATACAAATGAGGATCCGGGAAGTGTGTGTGATTGTAAAGCAAAACTGCATACGTATAAGTTTTAAGAAGGGACTTCAAATAAAAGTTGCATTTAATAGACGCGTCTATGGCTATTACGTCTTGTGATGCACTTCATGTATTCATTAAGCCTGATCCATATTGCTAATTAACTTCCCCTGTGTGAGGCTTATCTCAAATTGCCTGTGTGCTGCACAGCTGTTCAAGAAGCATCTTTAAAAACTCTACGCTTTGTAAGAAAGTCTCCTAAAAAAATATCCTGCCTCGGGGAATTTTTTTTTTCTACACCATGCAGTGACTTACAAGAAACTTGGATGAAAGCGGTGAATGTCAACTGTTCCAAAGTTATGAGTGGAAATTATGCATGCGTCAACGTGTCTGTAACTGGTAATTCAGGAGGCTCAAACTGGAAGGGGCTCCAACATTGACACGGCACTCCTGGTACTCACCCAAATAAGCATCCCCTGTTTTTGTGTTTTGCTTAATTTTATAGTAATGTTATTTTTCAGGGCATCTAAGAGGAAAGGTTCATGTTAGCGCCCCATTCAGTCTTTCTGTTTCAATTTAGTGCATAATGCTTACTTAAATAAAAAAGAACAAAATTAAAGAGGCCCAAGTGTTTTGTTCAGTTGGCATGTTGGTGCAATGGTTAGCACTGTTGTCCCACAACAAGAAGGTGAGCTGGTGTTCTCCTGTCTGCATGGGGACTTTGGCTTCTTCCTGTCTAACTGGTGATGGGTTGTTTTGGTCTCTCTCCATTGGCCCTGTGACAGACTGGTGACCAGCACAAGGGGTATCCCTCTTCTTAAGAACTGGGATGAGCTCTGCATTAGTGTAAAAATATGAATGGGTGCTCTGTTTCTTAAATGCTCATATTAATTATGGCCAAATATTTGAATAATTAAAAAACTTAAACAGTAAAAAATGAATTGAACGGTGTATATCCAACAATTTGCTGTCAGCTAGAAAGCTGATTCTGGCTTTTTATGGTGTCCGACTAAAAACAACCATTTTTCTTTTATTATTAGGACTCTTTCTTGTTCAAAATTCTAAGATAAGAACTAATGCAAAAAACCCCAAAAGAAGAAGAAGAAGAACAACAACAACAACAAAAAAACCCTTTTTTCCATCTGAATTCATTTTTAGTAATGAATCTTTCAGCTCATAATAACGGCAGCGATTATTGGACGTTATGTGACAGGTTTTGTTAAGTTTGAATATTTGCTACAAAAACATGTTAAATAAGAAATTTATATACATTTGATTTATTTAAAATGAATGTTATCATGAAATACTGTTTTCTGTTACACTGTCACTTTGTGGTTAAGCACTGTATTATATATGATGGATAAGTGCACATAAGCTGCTGATTGTGCCTACACACTGTCTAAAATATAGTCGGGCTTTCTCTCTCTCGCTCTCTGTTCTTTATCTTTGACTGACTGAATGTCAGTGAGAACAGATGAATTTTAATGCGATCATCACAGCTACACACCTCCGTCTATTAGCCCCACCAACACTTGAATTTTTTTTTTTTTTTTTTAGATTGCAAGGACCAGTCAAATGGCATAAAAGGCAGGTAAATGGGAACTAAAAACAACTTCTTCTTTTTTCAGACAATAGAACCTGCACCAACACTCAGTATGAGATGAACAAGGATTGTCTTGAAGTGTTAATTGCGCAAAGCTACTCTAGTCGAGTCCCAAAATAAAAACAGCTGGGGGCTGAGAATAATAATAATAATGATGATAATAATAATAATACACTTTTTCCTTTTTTCCCACTAATTCTTCACTAAGTTTACCTTCTACAGTGTAAGAAAAAAGTCAGTGGATTCCTGTGCGATATAAATATCAATTGATAAAAAAATATTATCACTTCTTAGTATTTAAAAGGTACCAAACTCATATTTACATATTTGACTTTGCATTTTCCCTGACACCGCACCAAAAGCCTCATAGAATAGAATAGAATAGCTATGTGCTTTGCAATATATACATTTAAATCTAAATGAACAAAATCCTAATAAATGTAAATATTTTGCCAGGTTTGGGACACTTGTTTGCTTCACTCGTGTATAAACGTGTGTGTGTGTGTGTGTGTGTGTGTGTGTGTTGTTTGTTTGTTATTTTTAGTCTTCAATATATCAGTCTTTATATCAGGTTTAATAAATGACATCTTTCAGGCAGATGAGTTACTGAAATTGGTTTCAGTTTTGGACATAAACCAGCAGGTGGCTCCATAAAAGCTGAAGGATCTATTGTGTTGAATCTACACAATCCTCTGAGCACCCTCTGAGCAGGTGAAAGCAAACGTCAGACTGCACTTGCACATTCAAATGAAACAATATTATTAATATCCACCAATAGTAGCGCAAATTGTTTTGTAACCAAGTATCATAAATTTAAGCAGAAAAAAAGTTAATGCATCTATTTAAACAGCATTCGAGACAGAAACCTCTGGCTTACACCTCTGAGCTGTGGCTTACACCTCGGTGTAAAGTAAAGGGAGCACTCAGACTGCCATTAATCTTTAGTGCTCTCTGAACATCTCCTCGAAAAGCCTTCATTATACCAATGAGGCTCGATTTTAGACCAAAGTACTCAAAAAACTTTTTAAGATAAAATGGTCAGCACTGTCAAATGCTTCTATTTGGTCTAATGAATCCAAACTCTGTTCCCTAAGTACCAGAGGAATCCAAACATTGCTGATTAAAGGCATAGCAGCCCTGTGTATACTTGGTTTTAAAATGTTTCTTGCACAGGCGGATTGTAAGTGGACCATCATGCAGAGACATAATCGTTCACACTGCGTCTCAAACTAGACTTGTCCAGTTGAGATTTCATCACTCAAGATGTCTTTGAAAAGCAAATATAAATGTGGCCAGAGCCTTACCAACCAGCCTGAGCCCTGAAAAATGCTTTGTAATGTAAACAGAGATGGGCTAGACAGTTCCTACTGTCCTCAAAGTCTTATTTCTTCAGAAGCACAGTTATCACAGCTCTTCTGCTTATCAGAGGTAGAATCAGCTATTCAAAGCTTTCACTGTAAACATCAATAGGATCTGGACTGAATTCACTGAAGAAGTTCTTCTAAAACTCAACTTGGAAGATCAGGGCTCAGAACAGAACTCGCAACATCCTTCCACACTCACAAGTTTCTGTGAGTTCTTCTCCAATAGCAGACCAGAAAGAGGTGATGTGCTAACTCTATATATTTCCAATCTCTAGTCCCATAAAAAACTTGGACGGAGCATGTATCTGGTTGATGGTCTGGATTCATCAGCAAGGTCTAATAATGAACTGTTGACCGAGCTGAACTCTCTCTTGTCCCACAAGTGTCATAAAGAAACGAACTGTTCTTTTAAGGCTTTTCCTTTCAGAATATCTAAAATACTTTTTTTTTTCCTGCCAAACAATTAGTTACCTGGGAAGGGGACAAAATTATTCTCTTAAATGAGATGTTACTTTGTCTTCACTATGTAAACTTTTCCACTAATTCCTGTATTTCTACTGTTAATCGCTCTCTCAAAGCCAAAAAGAAAAGAACTGCTAGTCAAAGTGTCACTTACATACTATCATAATTTAGACTCTAGAGGTAACAGTTGTTTTGCACTTTCTGTGACTGCAGATTTCTTTTCACATTACATCATGTCTGTATCTGCTCTTTCTGCCAGAATTAACTCTACAAGACAATGTCAAGTCCTTGTTGTAGTAGTTGTTCCAAACTGTGGATAACTCCTGTGAGACACTGCATGCTTAAGCAGAGGAGCTTTACTTTCTGATAGGAGTTTCTCTCTCTCTTTTAAAGCTGGGTACTAATTTTTTTAATGTCTGGTGAAAGTGAGTGTGTGAGAGGGAGCAAGACAGATGAGCCAAACCAGATACATGGGAGTTTACTTTCTAATAACACAAGGCCATAATTTCTGGGAATGAGAAAACTGAGGAGTGCACAAACACACACAACATGATAAATATACCTTAACGCCGTACGGCTGTGTTCATCTGCATTGCAGGCTGACGCTAATGGCAACTGTCAGGGACGAAGGTGGCTGTGTTATAGGAGACAATGATCTTTGATGTGCTGTTAAAAACACCTGCTAGAGATGCATATAGCTGGAAAAACAATTTTAAGGTGACTCCAAAGCAGGAGCGCTTTATGGAGATGACTTGATATTTTATGCTGTGTATTGCTATGAATAGCATAAAGCTAGATACGTTTGCAAATTAAGAGTAATTATGATAACAAAATTACTTGATTGTTGACTATTTACAATTGATTACATTAAAAAAAATCTGTAAATGTACCTTAACAGCATATTTGTCATGTTTTAATGTTCTTGTTATCATGGGAGCATGATATATGCACATGTATGTTTGTTATTATTGCCACAATCCAAAACGATGACAAATACTCTCCAGAAAAAACCCTCAAAGGGACCGTGTGCTTTAAACAATGCCAAAAGTTATATATACTACCACACAGTAACTGTGTTTAAACTGCCACAGGGGGGAAATTAAGGCTGACAAAACATCCTCTTCTAAGTTGGATTAAAACAAAAACAGAAATTAAAAACCATAAATAAAAAACACATGTAAAAGTGGGGAGTGTAATACAAACTTAGGACTCAGCATAAAGTGCAGTTTGGTTAAAGCTTATACTTTAATAAAAAATTAAAATAATTATTTGATCCCCTGCTGAAAGAATCTCTAATTTTTATGGTAGATTGATTTGAATGGAAATAAAGTATGGATAGGGGCTCCATGACCTTAATGTGCTTCTTTTTTAGCCACACCTTTGCTGCCTTGGAAGTATGTTTAGGCTGATTGTCATGCTGGACGACCCATCGGCTCTAGCTGAGGAAAGGAGGTTCCTGTCCAGGATGTTATGGTACACGCCCTGTATAGGGCCATGTACTATACACTACCCTCTATTCTACATAGTTAAGCCATGCTGGCTGTTCCCTTAGCAGACAAACAGCACCAAAGCATAATGTTTCCATCTCCATGCTTGACTGTGGAGGTGGTGTTCTCGGGGTCACACTCTGCATTTCTTTTCCTCCAAATTCTTCTTTCTTGTGTCCTTGTTGTTTAAAATGAATACTGCACAATCATTCCACATCCTTAAACGCATTGAGTTGCTGCCTTTTGACTGGCTAATTGGATATCTGCATTAATGAGCAGTTGAACACGTGTAGTGGCCAATGAGTATTAAGAGATTTTCACCGGAAATTTGGCCAATGACATTGTTTGCAGAGTTCTTATCAATCAGGTTAATGGCATTTTAAAAGAAAGGCACTGTGTAAATAAGCCATTGATTTTTGAGCAATGGTACGTGCCCTTTTCCCAGTGCAAAGCAGTGTTTATTAAACCTACATTAGACCTTACTGAATAATTGATCTGTCTGTGACTAACGTGTCACAACATTTTAACTGTGCTTAGCTCTGCAAATCTGTTCAGAGTTCTACTGAAGGCTGTTTGCCCCAGTGAAGTGTGGGATCCCAGGAGATTCACCTCAAGGCTTGAAACATAAGCATTTCAAAATGCCCACGGCTTCTTTTAAGGTGTTTGTTGCTGTTGAAGTGAGTGTTTTAAAGTACCGAGGAAAAACAGATGGCTGCAACAGATTTGAGCCAGCAGCTGGGCATCACATGCCATTAGCTTTAAGCTGCCCTCTCTTGCTGCAGCACTGATCATATTGTCTCACCCCATCTTGTACATACAGATGTCTTCCTGCAGTACCAATAAATCCTAGACTCTAGCCTTAGCCTTCTGCCTTTATGCGTGGTGTGGGGAGATGTTTCACTAACATTTTCTCAATGTGCTGCAATATCTGCACAATTGTATTGGATGTACAAACATGGCTGATGATAAATGTGTGTATGTTGAAGTGCAGGTTCAAAAAGCACGTGTTAATCCGACAAAGCTTTTTCCTCCCACTCCTGTGGTGTCGGTTTGTCTGCTTTGAGAACATGTCTCCTGTTTTTCCATTGTGCTGATTTTCACAGGCAGAAAAGCTACCAAACAAAACACAAGTGAATAAGCAATACCAGCGACTACAAGCAGAACCTTTTAGAGTAAATAAAGGTTGTTTTTTTTTGTGTCGTCAGTAAGAATTTGTAATGAAGAAATTATGCATGTTTGAACCTTTTCCTCCGACTCACATGTGCACAGTCATCAGGCTTATGAGTGGGATCTTGTCAGCTCGATGCATTTAAAGACACACACAGCAGGGAACTCTATCAGTATTTCCCACTGCTGGTGTTTTTGCCATGAAAAAAAATGATTTAGCAAGTTTTTTGGACTCTGTAGAAAAAATATATTCTGATGAGGAAACATTGACCCAGAAAGAGGTGGAAACCAGCCGGTGGTAAACAGAGATTCTGAACTTAAGTAGAAGTATAGATATGAGTGTTTAAAAATACTCCAGTAAAACGTGAAGTACTGATTCAACACTTTTACTCAAGTAAAAGTAAAAAAAAAGTACAGTGAGAAAGTAAAAGTAGTTTCTTGAAGAATATTTCTACCAGCTATTTTTATGCAAAGCCAACTGAACCTTGTTCTATATTAATGTAGTAATAAAATATTAATAGCTTGCAACTTTATTTCAGTCTAAATTTTTAATTCTAATAAAGGTACTCAGCTTGAATCAAGTAAATAGAACATGATCAGAGAAAAAAAATTGGAAAATTTAAAATAAATAGCTCAATTATTTTGCCTACATTATACAGCATGACTTTGCCAATAAACAGGAACATGAGCAGGGAAGAAGGTAAAGTGGGATTCAGCAGGTCTGAGATCAGTTGTAATGGCTCAGTGTGTGGAAAGGGTCATAACTCACAATAATTTCTATTGAGAGCTCCGGTAGATTTTCTTTGCTCTGCTCTGGATCTGCACAACTGAATTCAACAAGACGTCAGCAGATGTTTCCTGAACTGTCCTGGCTGATTTCCATCCTCTACACTGACAGAATACTGTTTATGCTGTCTTTATTCTAGACATTATAAAGTTGGTATGAATTCAGCGAATGAATCTCAGCATCATCAGCTTAACTTCAAATTCATTGATGCAACCTAACTCTGACCATGAGCTCCACAGCCGTTGTGCACCAGTCACACACTGTTCTTTACTTTAAACCCATCACAGTGCACTAAACTGCAGAGTTTTTCATACAGCTTCTAAAGAGCTGCGTTTGTTTTACAGCACGTTTCACAGGGGGTACCCCACATTTATAGCGGTGCAGCACAGACAAAGAAAAGGATGAGGAGGGGTTCTAACTAATGAGGAGGGAAACCGCAAACTTGGAGGTTCTAAGAGTCCGATATATCAGGATCAGTTTGTGGTTTAGAACAGAGTTTGTGTAATTATAAAACTATGTAATTTATAACCTGGCTACATTAGCTCGCTTTCTTCTCTCTCCGTGTGAAATACAACAGCTGTACTTCTAGTTAGCAACACACTGTGCTACAAACTGCACACAAACACTCTGTGTTTGCTGATGTTTGTCGAGCTGATAGGAACACTGAATTTGAAATTACCTGACGCCTAAACAACGTCACTCCCTTTATGTTCGCTCCTCTTCTCTATGGCTAGCTAGATGCTGAAGTACCGTCACCTGCAGTCAATCCAGTGTATGATTTTAAAACACGCACACGCCCACCGTAACCCCTGACTATGGCACACAGTTTTGCCTCTCTCATCTCTTTTTATGCGACATCCTCTGATTTCTACATGAACAGGATTGCCTTTCATGTCTTACTGTTTAGCCTCAAATCGGTTTGATTTGAGGCCCTGATTTAATAACTCTCCTCACATCTGTTAACCCAAAAATAACAAGCCTGTCTTGAAAATGTAAGAAGTAGAAAGAAAAGATATTTGTTTAAAAATGTAGGAGTAAAAAGTCGTCAAAAAAAAAATACTCAAAGTACAAATACCTCAAAATTCTACTTAAGTACAGCAACAAAGTATTTGTACTTCATTACTTCCCACCCCTGCCCGGGAGGATATGATCCTAATTACTTAGAGAGACAAGTACTGCATCTTCTTGTCTGCCACAATGTTTTTGAAGGAGGTAGACAGTGTGCACTTCAAAAAAAGGGTTCTTGGGTTCATTAGGGGCTCTACACAGATCAAAAGGGATCAAGTAAACAGTCTCTGTGTGCTGTATTCTCACACACTTTGCAGCGTAGTGAAATCTCATTTTTGCATATATATACATATATACATGACCAGGGTTAATTCTTGCCTGCTATGTTAGGATGTTCTGCGAGAAATAAAATGTGGCAACCTTGTCATAAGCAAAAAGTTGTTGGTTTTAAACCAAATTCAGGTGCTGATATCTCCTCTGAGAGTTGGATTTATGCTCAAAGCTGAAGTACAGCCTCTGAGCATAAATGCATATGCACCTGCATATTTAGTCAGCATAGTTAGACTACCTGATATTGTTTGTATGTACTTTCTTTATACTTTCACAGAAAAGCCTGTCTAGCTTTTGTTTGTCAGAATGCATGTAACAAAATACTGCTTTAATTCAACACACAGGCACCCCAAAAGAATCAATGGCCTCAGAGGAGAGGTAAAAGCCAAAAGAAAATAATAACTGTGTAAAAAATAAATAAATAAATAACATCCAGTGAAACAAAATTCAATGTCTTTACTAAATGTCTCACACACTAGTTTTTATGTGAATGTAATGATCTCTTCAGAGGATGACATAATGCTCATTAGATCAGATAAAAGATACAAATGGAGGTAGATTTAAAAGAAGTATCATGCCTTTTATCGGACAAAAGCCACCACAAAACACATGATTGTCTGCTGCTGCGCTAAACGTGCTGCCAGTGCTTAACCAGTGGAGGGAGACTTTAGAGTTTACCTGTACAAAACATACTACAAAAATAGCTACACAGAACATACAGTAAAATTAGGGCAGAGTAAAAATACCTTAAACAATAACATATCAACTTAGAGTGTGTTTTGTTATATGCAGTGAGATTGTCCGTTCATAGTTATGGACAAAGTCGCTTTTTTTTCTTTTCTTTTTTTTACTCAATCAATTATTTCTCCATCAATTTGCCTTAGAAAAGAAATGTTAATAAAACATTCAGGAAGGGGTTTTGTAATTGAACCTGTGTTGATAATGCCTATGAAGAAATAACAAATGTTTCTTGGCTGCCCCTAATTAACAGTAACTTTCTGACTGCAAGTGTAAAAATAATGTCTCAGGACTGGAACCTAGCCCAGGAACCATAGATGAGAGGCGGGGTTTACCATGGACAGGTGGTTGTCTGTTGCAGGGCTAGCACATATTATATTCTATTATTCTGCCATGCCTTATTGTCTCTGTTTGGATGCATGTTTAACAAGGCTCCACAGGGCTTGGGCTGGTCCAAAAGGACATTGAGAGACTGTCTCAAAGTCATTTAAGTGTCGTTGCTCTCATCATTGTGCTGACAGACCAGCTCATGTCTCATAACTGTGTTGCAGCATTTTTCATGTATGTCTACCCAGTCCACAGAGAAGAGATCAGTTTCCCTCTCTAATGTCATTTGAAAGGAGCTCCCCCATTTAAGATTTGTCACCTTTGAAATAGATTTGTTTTGCTTTATGATATAATAGCCTGCAGCACCACATTTTTACTTTTGCATATTTAAAAATCCCATTAGTTCTCATTTAAAATTCCCTGAATACTTCATTAAATTATGCTTTGTTCTTAGGATGAGATGAAATCGAGAACAAATGTTTTGCTTCCATTAATAGATGATGGTATTAAAAATTCTGTTTTATATTTTCACTTTATTGTTACCAGATGCCTTTCCAATTATTTGCACTCACTTTACATTTGGTTTCCGTAAATATCTGAACGAAGATATTTTTTAAAATGATATGTTGGGGGGTTTTTTTGGGGGGGGGGGGGGTTCGTCCAAAAGCGGTGCTCCACACTTAAAACTTTGCACACTGCATGATACACTTACACACAAACAGCTGTGGTTGAGTTTAGCTACTTTGCAACCAAACTAGAGCTGCTGTTTGAACATTCGGTGACCCCCTGAAGGAAGGAAGCCAAAGAAACGAAGGCAAAGGACTACTATCAATTGATCCAGTTTTTGCTTACAGAAGTGCTGTAGGGACAAAAAGGTTCAGAGATGGTGTAGATCTAATGTCCCATTAGGACACAAAGTCTTTCCACATCACTCCCTTAGATCTGCTGTTTTAGACCTTCAGGATGGACTGATGCATCAGGCTCCCTGACTGGCTATCTCTCCATCTCACAGTTATCCTTCACTGAATGCCTCTGGATTCAGCTGGCTCTCTGATGCCTCTGATCAAGTGAGCAACCATGCTCACACTCTCAGGGTGAAAGATTTTTATTTTTGGTTAGACATATTGTGAAATTTAGCCCCACAGATTTACACGACATGTAGCTCATCACTCACACATAAAAAAAGAAAAAGTGTCACTTCGAGCTCAGATATGTGACCTTGATTAATGTCATATTGAAGGAGTGATGGTGGTGGGTCAGTGCAGAAAAATAGAAGACATTACTGTTGTTGCATATACAGCAAAAGCAAAAATGTATTTATTTATTTCCATGGAAATGAGCTGACTTTAATATAGAGTTGACATATCTGTAGCGTATGATTATTCTCCTGATTTTTGGTTAATAGCAACTTAACATACACATAAACAAATTGCAGAAAAACAACATACACATATCAGAAGAGCTACAGAAAGGAGTAAAAGCACTTATGGCAATTACTGTGAGGTTAAACAAAAAACAACAAACCCGAAAACAAATGGTATGCAAATGTGCAACAGCAAATTACATCATTCAAAGCAGGATAAATCTCAGTGGATACATAATAATAATAATAATAAACTTTATTTATAAAGCACACTTAAAAACCAAGCATATAGGCTTGTAAATTACACAATCTACAAAGGCCAGACACTACCAGCTACTTTGTATTTGTGGTGAACGCAATTAAATGACAGGTACAGTCTCCAGGCATCCTGCAAGCAGTTAAATGTGTTTTTTTCCTTCTCTTTGGAGTAACATATGGATGTTATATCTGACATCAAAGTTTAGGCAAATCTGTTTTGCTTGGGTTTTAGAAATGTACCCACCAGTAATGCAACTTCATCTGGGATTGCATCGCATTTGCCAAACACATAGGTATGATTTTTTTTTTTTTTAAGGTATGGCTGAATACCACACTTTCATTTCTTTTACCAATACCACAGCCTTGATCTGCCAATACAAGTATCAATCTTTCTCCCCTCTTGTAAACAACTGGGCAGTTAATAATTCATTTGTCTGGACATACGCCTGAGCTTAAGGTATCAGCTGTGCCTTTGAATCCTCATCTGTGTTATATTGTGGCAGGTAAAGGTTTAGATTTAACAAACAGTAACAATTTTGTTTTAATGGATTTTTCTCCAATATCTGATCCATAGCCAGATTTTAGTCAGTATCTGACTCTAGTGAACAGTGTACTGTTTGTCATTGCTGTAGTATTATTGTATTGCTGTAGTATAGTAACGGGTACTCCGGCATCCTCCCACACTCCAAAGACAGTCAGGTTAGGTTAATTGGAAACTCTAAATTGCCCATAGGTGCAACTGGTTGTTTGTGTCTGTGTGTTAGCCCTGCGAGCTGTCCAGGGTGTACCCTGCTCCGCGACAGCTGGGATAGGCTCCAGCCCCCCCGTGACCCTGAAAAGGATAAGTGGAAAAGGATGTTTCAAAGATGAATGAGTAATACCTGGATCTGCAATTTAGAGTTTTGCAGAAACTGTTTGTTGGTTGTGATTCCGATTGAGACCTTCAATAAAGCAGCCTCATGTGGCATTAATATCATTAACATGCAAATAGCTCAGGGTCTGAGAGAAAGTAACATTCTGTGACCCTACAGGTGAGCTGTAAAACTCAGTTTATATATAGTAATTAGGTTTTGTCAGTGTGTCTGATGTGTGTTCCACTTAAACAGTATTTATAAATGTTGAGATTTATAAATCATCAGGATCAAAGAATCATTGCAGTTTGGTGGTGTCATATAGTAATCTGTCCCTGTACCCAAAGTTTTTACACAAACACAAAGCCTTACTTTGGTTACCTCCATCTGAAGCAGTTTGAAAGATTGCAGATAATAACTCTACCTTCATCATCAACCACTGCAACAGTAACTAAGAGATGTGAGGCGCATCTAAAAGTCCATTAAGAACTTCAAGTCAAAGTCAAAGTCAACTTTATTGTCAATTCTGCCACATGTACAGGACATACAGAGAATAGAAACTTCGTTACTCTCAATCCCTAGATAAAATAGAAAATGAACATTTAAATATAAGAGTGATTAAAAATGCAAGTAAAATATTTTAAAGTAAAAAAAATTAAATAATATAATACAATTTTACATATAACAAGAAAGCTATACAATATACAATATAAGGGTAAATGACATTGAGTGCAAACCAGGCAGAGTAGTGCAAATAGGCAAATAGTGCAAATGGAGATTTGGTAATGTACGGTATGAGATAGTGTAACACAAAGTCTTATGAGGTAATGGCAGTCCAATGCTCCACAAAGTGACTGGTAACTGGTGCAGGCCAGTGAGTGAGTCAACTTGCGCTTCTACATCTTCCACCAACCTCTTGGCATACATCACTCCTGCTGAACATTTCCAATTTAAATTTAGAGTAATGGTTTGCCCTTTTGTTTATAGAAGTTGCACCGGTGAGGTTCAGGAGACAATTAGAGTTCAAGAACTCAATGTTCCACTTGACTGAGGACAAACAGACACTGAAACCCAGCGCCATGCAAATGAGTCCAATTAGCTGTAATATCACTGCATCGGGTCTGCCTCTTAAGCAAAGCAGTCTTTAAAGGATTTTGGCTCTTCTGCACAACACTGTGTACAAGTAGAAGTGAGAGCTCCCCTTAAAGCAGAGTCAAATATTTGCGCAGCATTTTATTTTTGTCATGATTTACAGCTACCCAAAAAGCCTCCTCTTCCTCCTTTTTCTTTTTTTTGCCTGTCCCGTTTGGATCTTTAGCCATCAGAATTGTTGTCTTAAGGCCAAGAAAGATGCCAAGTGGATTTACTTTACCAAGTGGATCATCATGGCCTTGCCATATTGGTCCATTTGATTGACCTTTTATTATAATTATGTATGTATTTTATTTTCATTTTTTAAAGACGGGACAGACATGACTGGGGATAGGACAGGGAGAAAGAATGAAAGAAAGAGAGGGAGAGAAAGAAAGAAAACTAGAGGGGAGAAGTGACGGTGAGAAAGGGGGGAAGAAGAAAAACAAAAAAACACCTGGATGATAAAAAAAAACAGAAGAGAAAACAAACAACAAAGAGCAACATAATAAAAACAACACCATCACAATAAACTAGCTAACAGTAGATAACAGTAGATACTTTTTTAATTTCACCTGTTGAGAATGAAAAAAGAAAACAAGCAGAAGAAAACGAGAGCAACATAATAAACAACATCACAATGATATATGGGAATATGACAGTAAATACTAAATATTAAACATTATTGTGCAGCACATAAGATCGACAGCACACAGTGTGCTTTGAGGTAGGAGCCAAAAAGGGTGTAGTTTGTGTGTGTGAGCACCCGTGTGTACACCTGTGAGCATGAACACGCTTGTTTTTAAAAGGTTCCTTCATGTAATGATCTGTTAGAGGGTGTGTGGGGGGGGCCACAGCCCCGTCCTCCAGGGCATGAAGCAGGTATGGAGGAGATCAAAACTCCAGACATCCAGAGGCCCCCAGAACACAAGAGACCAAGGAAGACCAACAGAGGGGCAGCCGCGCCACTGTCCCAGAAAGAGCTGAGGAGAGTCCCAGATGAGGGCTCACTCAGCAGCCGCGGAACAGAAGCCAGGGGGAGTTGCAGTGAGCTCCACCGGCAGCCAGCTGTGCCAGAGTGACCGAGCCCCAGGCCGAGAGGCCGAGGGCACCCCATCCCCGAAGTGGCCCGAGCGAGCTCCAGGCTCCAGGCCCCGAGAAGCAGCCACCAGGAGTGAGTCAGTGTGTACCTGGACGCCCACTCCTGGATACAAAGAACCACCAACGCATCGATGTCTGAGGGCGTCTGCCACTGGTAGGGGAAGTGGTGGGGGGAGATAGGCCTCCATACCTTGAAGGACCTGGGATGTCCCCAGAGAGGTGGCGTCTGGTACCCGACCTGACATATGGACACAGACAAACAGGCACACACAGATACAAACATCCATCCCCACCCTCATGCTCTCATATGCAATTACTCAACACTCACCCAACGTGGAGACAGACATAGAGACACTGTACACACAATCACACTCCCCAAGCGTACTCTAAGCCCCGGGTCTAGGTACCCTTGTGCACATTATCATATTCTAGCATGCCATTGTGGTGATGGGAAATGTAGTTCTCTTCTTGCAATAGCTGTCAGTGTTCTTTTCCTGCAGCAGCTCTCAGACAGCTTTGTTTACCAGCGTTAGCCCTCTTGACATCACAAGCTATAAGCCCCATTGTTTTGCTCATGGGGGGGAAGGAGATGTAGACAATAGATCAGGCAGAGGAGAGAAATGAAGGCAGGAGTTTGACTATAGGGGTGGTGCGGGGAGGTGAAGACCGAGCTGAGTAAGGTTGTGCCACTGAAGAGAAAAGGTGAGAGAGGGAGCGAAGGGTGAGAAGTAAGAAGAAAGCTGGCAGGGTGAAAAGGATCTGAGAGGGGATATAGACTGAGGCGTGTATCCCGGTGGCTTTTGAAGTGGGTTATGAAAGTAGGCCTAGAATCCTGTGGAGCGTGTTCTTATACTACAGAGGAGAACAATAGGGGGGCTCAACACCTTTCTGACCGAAAAAACACACAGTCGGAGGTTCCTCAGAACATTAAAATGCAACATAAACACTCGTGTATTCCAGTGTACATTTCTCCGTGTATGTGTGCTTATGTCAATATTCATCACTCTCAAGCCTTTTAGTGAGTGTTTCCTTGTCTTTCAGTGTGTGTGTGTGTGTGTGTGTGTGTGTGTGTGTGTGTGTGTGTGTGTGTGTGTGTGTGTGTGTGTGTGTGTGTGTGTGTTCCTAGCTGCAATCTCTGAGACTCATCAGAAAGCAAAGAAATGAGGTAAAGAGATGAATGTGTTCTAAAGCTGTTGTCTTGTGAACCCACTACAATCTGCCCACAGTAACTCCCAAGTCTGAGAAAAAACCCGGTTTGTTTTCATTACACATGAGAATACGTTTCCATATGTGTCAGCACAACTACATCTCCAGCCAGCCAATGGATATCTATATGTAGGCCTAATTAGCCCAAAACTCTGATGGAAAGAGCTTCCCTGAGTTGCACTTTGTTTGCCAAGAGCTGATTGGATTGAATCGCCAAGCTGGCTGAACTTCACAATAGCACTAAATCAAACCATATTTTGCTGGGGACCTTTCCAAGTAACTCTCCCACCACCCCTCTGTTTCTCACACCTATTTCCCACTTTTCTTATGTTCATTTTCCTCCGATGTTTTTGTATCTGTTTCACTCACCACGCTTTTCCATCTCTCTCTACCTGATGTCTTCTGCCTCTAACTGTGCCGGCATTTACATGTCTTTTTGTTTGTGTTCATGCGTGTGTGTCTGCCTGTGCTTGTGCACGCAGCTCATTGCTTTGCATAATTATATTATCTTATTTTCCATTATTCTTTACAGTTTCTTCCCACAGGCGGTAAATATAGGGAACCTGTTATTCTTTGTTTTATTTTTTTAAGATTTAATTTCTTCGGGGAAGAGAAGGTGTAGGAGTCTTTCTCTATGGTTTAGAGATTCATTGTTCAGGTTATAACTGTCTCCTTAGGGTGTGAAGTTGGGAGCTTACGTCCACAGTTTCTGCTGATGGATGCAGTGTTTGTATCCTGGTATAATAATAATAATAATAATAATAATAAGATTATTTATCTTCACTATGTTTTATACTGCAAGTGATTTAGGCAAAACTTTGATATATTATATTTGATATTAATAACAACAGCATCAACTTTTCTATTTATATGACACGGTTCCTAAAACTTGCAGAAAGTTATTAACAAATTACAAATATTAACAAAAAAAGAAGAGCAAGAATACAAGTTCTTAAAAACAAATAGATACAAAATAGACAGAAATAAAAGCAATATCAAGACTTATGATCATAAAGTGTTCAAGAATTAATTTAAAAGATCATAAAGATGTTGCTGGTTTGTTCTCAACAGGCAAAACGCTCCCCAGTTTGGGGGCTTTAATGGAAAATGCCTGGTCAGATAGCCATGACCTATAAATAACCAGCAGGGCCCAGTGAGTGTCGCATAAGGGGTTAATGAGTCCATGATGTAATGTGAAGCAAGGACATTTAATGCTTTAAAAGGCACAAAGAGGTTCTGTTTTAGAGGTCTGAAGGACAGAACAGGTCACTAAAAACCGGCACATGGTGCAGGAAAATTAAGCTCAATTGTGGCCAACACGATGGTTACAACCAAACCAAAAATGAGAAGGCACTACCTCTCCCAAAAAGTCAAGGAAATGTTACAATTCAGGCTGCGGAGATATTCCATGCTGTAAATAACTACTAACTACTTGCCATTTTCAAGGTTCTGCTCTGTTTTGCCAACAGTGATAACTGGGAAGCAACTCGTTAATGCTGAACCTGTTTTAACATGATTGAAGATGGTATCACTAATGATCAGAGCTGTACCTTTGACATGGATGTTTATTTGTGGATTTGTGAATTTGTCTGCATTGGTCTGGGTGAACTGGTGGGAACCAGAACCTTCAGGTCTTGAGCCTTTTCATCTGGGTATAAGAGTTAGCTTCTGTACACTGCAGGCAGCAGCACTGAGAGCTCAAGGTCACATCAGCCCTGTGAGCCAGCTGGATAGACCAGGATTCCAAACTGTGGGTAAGAAAATGATCATAGCCTTGCTTTGGGCAGCGGTTGTGCATGTGGATTTATATCTACTGTGGCTCTGTGGAATGAAGAGCAAGGGAAGAGCAGTGAATGCAAGTCCTATATATCTAGCAATTATGGGAATCCCTAATTTTCTAGAATCGGGTCAAACTTGGAGATCTGCTGCTCAGTATTGCTTCTGTTCACCCAGCTGATGGCATCCCGAGCAGGCTCAAATAGAGGTGAGTGGAGGCACTGATTTTAAAAGGAACTGCAGTCTAAGTTATAAACTACAGCTAGTAGTAAACCAGAGTGCCGACACGACCAGCATCTCATGCTCATCCCACAAGAGCACTGAACAAATCGCTGGGGCTGGCGTGTGATTTTAACACATTATGTGCCAGTGCAGAATGCAGTGTTAAGAGGTCGTACTTTTTACTTTTTTTTTCATATTTCTTCGAGACCAGGCTGAAATTGACTGTTGTGATAATGGCATAGCTTGGAGAGTGACAAGGTAAAATGTCATTCAATGTGTATGTTTATCTCCAACCTCGGTTGGAGCTATGTTTCTGTCTATCTCTCCACACGGAGCTGTCTTTCTGAGAAGAGCTCTGAGGGACTTTATGCTTGGTAATCCATTAAAAAAAAGCAGGCACATTACGAGGGCATATTAAATCTCACGCTTAAATTACCCCCTATCACAACCTCCTTCTTTTGCTTCTTGAGAGCAAAATGTAATGCATTCTCAGGCTGTTTTTCAGGGGGGGGCTGTTGTTTTTTTTTGTTTTTTTGTTTTTTTACACATAATGAAACCAATTTACAGGTAATTGCCTCCTCTGTACTCCTTGTCCAGTGCCTGGTAATGACAGTGCTGTGTGTGTGGAGTGATAAAAACGCAGGAAAACATGAGCCAGAGTGTTGTCATGGGGAAAGCAGGGATGTCACACTTTGCCGCGTAATTCAATGAACTGTACACACAGAGAGGAAACAAAATGCCTGTTTTGACATGTGTCTGGGTCTACTTTCAACTGATAAACAGGTCAAATTTTTTTTCATCCAATACGCTCTGATTTGTGATTTTCTTTTGCCACCACAATAAAATTTACATGAGCATATTTGTTTGCCTTTAATTACACATTTTATTAAAAAACAATTGTGAAACCATGGTAACTATGTAAATGTATTATATGTTTACTACATTGGATATCCCTTTACCTGTTCAGCCCCTGCTAACATACATATCTAATGAGCCAGCTATACTGCAGCAACTCAACCCATGACCTGCTTAAGTTCAAACAGAGCATCAGAATGGAGAAGGAAGGTGACTTAACTGAATGTCGTTTAGCTGTTGGAGCCAGACAGGCTGGGCTGAGTATTTCAGAAACTGTGGCTCTACTGGGATTTTCCCACACAACCATCTTAGAGTTCACAAAGAATGGTCTTAAAAAAAGAAAATATCCAGGGAGTGTCAGTTCTCTGGCCGAAAATGCCTTGTTAATACCAAAGGAGAATGACCAAACTGCTTTGAGCTGATAGGAAGGCAGCAGTGACATCAAATGACCAACTTTTAAATCCAAGGCATGCAGAAGAGCCTCTCTGAATTCACAACACACAGAACCTTGATGGACATATTGGCTGCAGCATTGGAAAAACATTGCCTGTTTTGACGAAACTCGATTTCTGCTGCAGAGTTCAGTAAGTGTGGTCAGAGTTTTGCATAAACAGCATGAAATCATGGATCCATCCTACCTTCTATCAGGTGTTCAGGCTGCTGCTGTTAGATTGTTATTGCTATCATATCGATATGGACTAAAATCTTTGACGAATGTTTCCAGCACCTTGTTGATTATTTGCTCTGAAGGCAAAAGGGACTCTAACCCAGTGCTAGCAAGGTGTTCCTAATGAGGTGAACAGTGATTGGAGCTATTTAAAATAATTCAACAGTGAACCGGTTACCAGTCCCATAACATTTAAAGTGTGGATTTAATACACTAGTAATAAGTTTTTTGTTTGTTTTTTAATACCACAGCTGAAGTCCGTTTTATTCGCTGCTTATTTTCGACTACTGTTCCTCACAACAAAGAAGTAGATGAAAATATTGCTTTGTTTGGGTTTTTAAAGGGAAAAGGCTCAGGGGCTTCTGTCCGCTGAATGTTAGTCAGTCAGTCAGTGAGTCAGTCTGTCTGACTGACTGAACCACTGAACCAACCCCCAGGTGGATTTTCGAGGTGGCTATAAGTGATCACATCTCTTTGAAATTATATTTATATACCTCTAATTTTTAAAACAGTTTTCAAATGCAGCGATTATGCTTCCAGAGAACTGCAGCTGCTTTCACACTCGCTTCCCTCCTGCTAGATCAACCCAAAGACCTATATAAGCTCCCTTAACTGATGAGCAGTGTAATTAACCAAACGTTGCCCGAGTTGCAGGGACGACCCAGACATTTAAAAGCAATTTATTTTTGACTATTTTTCTACCTTACAGTTCTAATATGCACACACACTTAATCATATTAATACCGCACACATTACACTGATGAATGTTAATGGCTTTTTTGCTTCACGTCATCAGGGATTAATTAAAGTAGCAGAGGTCACTGACACAGCTGCCTGAGACAAAGATTTTGGGCGCGTTTATGTCTATGTGGGCGAGCATGAGCGCATGCGATTGCAACACCGCTTTGTTTTACTCGTCTTATCACTGTCAGAGCAGCTCTCTAACCCCCTAAAAAAAATCCACCAGCATAGCAACTGAGCTAAATACTAACCTCCTCCCATCCTGTCACCACACACTCCTCCTATCCCCGCCACTCACACATTCACCACCTTACTCTGTCACCAAAATGTCCTAAATTAGCTCTGACCTTCTCTAATGAAAAGTGAAAACAGCACCGTGGCTTATTACGGTAGCAGGGCTGTGAGCCCGTGAAATAGCATGCTGTTATTTACCAGCCCCCCAGTGGCAATTATGAGTCGCACTCAGGCTTTCCACGACACTTCCCAGCTAGCAGGTGGTCCTTTTAGATACAATAGACACAAATGACAATGAAGTAAACAACTCCTATTCAGCTTCTCTTGCTCTGAGGTAAATGGCAATACCACTGCACCGAACGATAAAACCCATAAGGGGGGGAAACATTTATGAGAAAACGCTACCTGATTTTATTTCCTTTAGCGATAAGATTGCTAAGTATATGGAGGTTAAATATACTAGAAACTTCACTGTTTTCCAACAAAGAGCCAGGGTCTTCACTAGATAGACGCAGACTTGAGTGATGGAAAAGGTGAAGTTCAGCAATCTGTAAGAGATTCTGTAATCACATTTATTTGCATTTATTTTATTTATCACTCTACTTTTTCAATATATGTGATCAATTATTAGAAGTAAACGACAAAAATATTCTGAAATGACAAAACACAATGAACAAAATGTGCATTCGTCTTTTGACTTTGCAGTAATTTTCTGTGCAATCACTCCAAATCTTTTTCTAAGCCAATGGAAGGATTAGTGTATAAAGACAAAAAATATCAAATCATTTGTGAAGAAAAAATGCAAAACATTCTCTTCTCTTCTAGTTTTACTATAATTAAACATCTTTCTGTCTGTATATGAGACAAATAAAGCAAACTGAAGACACCCAGACTCTGTGAAGCAGTGATGACTCTGTGTTCACAGCATTTTATAGATTAAACTGTAAATAAAAAATACATTTTAATTAATATTGACAGTAATTTGTTTCCAGCCCAATTTTCTAAACTGGTTGACATAGTTCAGCCTGCCAGCACATGGAGATGGATTATTAGATCAATGAAAAATGTGCTGAGGTCGTATCCTAACACGACTATCTTCAACAGGGCACCAGAGTCAGTTAGTGTATTACATTAATAGGCTGTTCTAGCTGGCATTTGAAATATGGCAAAGGCACAGAACATAGCTTCTTTGCAAGAACATAACTTGAATGCTAAACCGATTGGCAAATTTATCTTGCTTACTAGTTTCTAAAGGTTCCACTTTGTATTAGTATTATTTCTTGTGGTAATGAACACTTCAAAACCCTCATAGCTTTATTCAGTGCATGTGCATAGTATGTGTCTCAAGGGATAAGAGCAAATGAGAATGTTTTAAGATCTTTCAGATCTTATGTCATTCCACCAAACAGCTGTCTAGCTTCGCTGAAGGAATAGTACTGTACCTGTTTCATCACCTTTTTAAACATTATCCATGTTTCAGGTAGTGCTGCAATTAATTAAAGACAAGAGCCTTCTGGAACAGATGTATTCGGTGTTAAGTCACTGAATACATTTAAGCGTGAAAGCTGATTTGTTCAGTGTGTCGCAGGTAAAGAGGGTTTGCATTAGTGCTGTTTGCTTTCAGATCAGCTCATGTGAGAGTGGTCATGAAGTCACTGTTGTAAACTGACTCTGCTCTTTCCCAGCAACGATGCACTTCTCTGCTCCTCGTCTCTTACGTTACCCATCTGTTGTAGCAAATTCTCATAGGCCCTTTTTGAGCAGCATTTCCACACAGCTCACACGTTTCTGCTCAGTATCGAGGGCAAATATAATCACCTAAATAAATCTGAGTCCTCTTGATGGCACTCTTCTTCTGAAGAACGAAACCGCTGCCACTTGAAAACACTCCAGCTAGTCTTGGTAACTTGTTTCTTGCAAGATACATTCCACTCTCCTAGATCTTGCTTTATTCAAGCATTCTAAAGGATTTGATATATAAGTTATAATGAAAGTAATGATTACTGGGGATTTCCAGTCCCCTTTAGAGCAAGTGCACTGTTTCCTGTAGAGTTAGCAAAGACCTTGCATGAGCAGCAGGTCCCCATAGTAGATGACTTAAGCTTTTAACAGTGTAGACCTTACACTTTATTAAAACTTCTAACAATAAAAATAAAACAAAAAAAATGTGTCGAGATATGCTGTGGTTTCATTTTCTATTTGTAGTACAGACACGAAACTGAAAATCCCAGCACACGTTACATATGGGTTTCTTTTGGCATGATTTTTTGGAATTATTATTTATTGACACGCTCGGATTAAAGCAGCTTTAATTCAGTCCATCCACCCATCCATCCACCCCCCCACCCACTTCTGCTTAGCAGGGGGCAGCCTAAGCAGAGAATCCTAGACCTCCCTGTCCCCAGCTACCTCCTCCAGCTTGTCCACCCAGGGGGCATCTAGGAGGTATCCTTGTCAGGTGCCCAAACCACCTCAACTAGCTCTTTTCAATGTGGAGGAGCAGCAGCTCTACTCTGAGCCCCTTAACCTATCTCCAAGGGAGAGGCCACCCTTCTGAGAAAGTTCATTTCCGCAGCTTCAATCTCGATCTTTCGGTCACTACCCAAAGATTGTTGACCATAGGTGAGGGTAGGGATGTAGATCGAATGGTAAATCGAGAGCTTCGTTTTTACACTCAGCTCTCTCTTCATTACGACAGACGGTACAACGTCCGCATCACTGCAGCTGCAGCATCAGTCCATCTGTCGATCTCCTGCTCCCTTCTCCCATCACTTGTGGCCATCACCCGATGAAGCCAACAGAACCACATCATCTATGAAAAGCAGGGACAAGATGCTGAGTCCACCCAAGTGGAAGCCTTCTGCCACTTGGCTATGCCTAGAAATACTGCCCATAGAAATTCTCCAGAACATTCAATTCAATTCAGTTTTATAAGGTAAAGAGGTTCCCACCCTCTGAAAAGGAAAAAACCTCAGGCAGAACCAGACTCAGGGAGGGGCAGCCATCTGCATCGACTGGTCGAAGGGGAGGCAGATAGGATAAGGCATGGGGTGGAAGAGAGCCAGAGGTATTTTTATAATAAATAATGAGTAATTGCAGGGTGATGAATAAATCCACAGAGAATAAAAAGAGGTGCACTGAGTGTTAGGTGAGTGAAGAAGAGTGTTTCTTTTTCACTCACCTCATACTCAGTGCATCTTTAGAAGCCTCCAGCAGTCTAGCCTGCTGCAGCATAACCAAGGGAGGATTCAGGGTCACCTGATCCAGCTCTAAGCTTTATCAGAAAGGAAAGCTTTAAGCCTAAAGTAACAAATGTTTTGTGTTTGTCTCAAGTTTTCCTGTGTTTCAACTAGTAAATTAACATCACTATCTTTTGGAAACTGACTTGGATGAGACATCGCTTCAAACTTCAGTCCATAAAAATAAAACAAAACTCTGTCCTTATTTAAAAAGAAGGATCCTAAAATGTAAACGAGGCAATGTTTTTCATTTTTATGTGTAGAACTTTTTAAACACATATACTTCAGCTGCAGTTCAAAGCAGTGTAGCTAGACGTCTGTAGGAAGTGTAAAATGCTAATACACTTAGTTCCTACAGTAAAATTGCAATGGTGTCAGTCAGCTCAAATCAGTATATTTTGTCTCTTTATTTACCTGTCAGCCAGTACCTTATCCTCTGTTTCAGATAATTCCACATCCAAAGTGAAACTCTCCAGAAACATACAACATATGCATCACTGTTTCTTTTAAAACAGTTTCTTTGGAAAACACATTGTCTGCACAAAAACTGCAGTGTACATTTCTGTTGCAAGAAAGACGGTAATAAAATAGGGAGGTGCTTGGGTGGATGGATAGATAAGAACAATAGTAGACTTCAACACAAGAGAACAAGAGATGTGCTTCTTTTGTAGCTTAACCAAAATTCAAAGTTAAGAAGAAAAGAAAAAGGAGTACAATGTCCTATCTTTAAGTCTGCTGAAGAGGGTTAGTGGTGAGTAGTGGCCTTGAGCTCTTGGTATTAAACTCTCAAGATAATTAATTTGGAAATGTGAGATGCAGGTCATGGGAATATTGTGATTGGAACCAACCCTTGTACCAAAAGTCAGCAAAGTAATCAAATGCATTTGTTTAACTGATCAGTGTGAGCACCTCTGTACAAGCAGAAGTTTGAGCAGTTTGCTGGTCTGCTGTGTGTTAACTCAATCCCACCCTTCCCAGGAGTGCTTTTCCCAGCAAATTCCCTGAAGGACTGTGTGAGAAATGGAAAACAAACAAAAAAACAACATGTCTCAAAAGCCCCTTGTCCATTAGTACCTACTTGGATCGACTCAGTACAGTTCACCATGGCATTCAGGATCCAAGCATATTTTAGAATATGCTCGGATCGCTTGTAACCCTCTACTGGGGCTACAAGCGATCCGAGCATATTCTAAAATATCTTTTCGCCAGACTGCATGTCATCGATTGGCTGGTCAGTAGTGTTAATTGATGAGTCATGAGAGCATCTCATTCACAAAAATTAAAACCACTATTTTTGAAACCCAGCAACGAGGCAAATGGCTACAAAAACAATGGCATGGTCCCCGAGTCTGAAGTTTTACCTGAAGTTCAGTTCACCTGACGCTCGGACCGGCAGCCGCCTCGGGTCTCTGCTCCTCCTGCCACTCCTCGTCCCTCATCCACCTGCTGGCCTCCACCACTTGTTAATTTTACTGAATCTGTGGAAGCTCCGCCATAGCCACCACCAAACAACTGAGTTATTTTTACACACCGGCCAGCATCTGGCCAATCCACCACCTCTCATTGTTTATACAGTTACCAAAAAAAAAAAAATCATTGGCCCATAGAGCAAATGCCCGGTATGCTCGATGGTCAGTCCAGCTATGGTCGTGCCATCAGTTAACCCTAGGGTTGCCGACCCCTGTTCTAGACTCTAATGTGAAGCCATCTGACTGCTAAAGTATGTCCCACATTGGGCCATGCAACAGGACAATGATCTCAAGCACAGCAGCAACTCTACAACAGAATGGCTGAAAAAAAAAAAAAGATCAATGTTTTTCAATGGCCCAATCAAAGTCCAGACCTCAACCTATCAATGCCGTGGTGAGAGCGATGCTTAAATGAATGACAGCAAACCTCAAGCAATGTTGAAAAGTAGAGTATGAGAAAAATAAAAATGATGTAAGAGATTGACAAAGTCATTCAGAAAATAATTACTTCAACTTGTTGCTGCTAAAGGATGATTCTACAGGCAACTGAATCATTGGATGTGCAGACTGGATTAATCCTGTGAACTCTCTTTGTCACCTAACTGAACACGTTTCCTTATTTTTAATTTTCCCTCTAGCAAACACACAAGCGTATTTTATTTTTACCTTGGACCTCGAGGTTAAAAGCCTTTTGCCTTCATTGTGCTTGTCCCTTTTGATTTTGCTTTTTGGAAGTTTGCACCTGTGCCTGTCTTGATCAGGTAAACGGTTGTCAAATTCTGTGTGCCTCATCAAATTAGTGAACTTTGATTATAATTAATCTGCCTTGTCTATGATTCATGATTGTACTGGTCTAAATCAGAAGACTGAAAAAGGGGACGGCATTTGGAGTTTTTGGTTTTGTTTGTTTTTGGTTAAAAAAAAAAATTGTATGTTGTATTGTTGGAGAATAACAATTAATGCAAATATAATTTGTCACCGAGTGCTATATTTGCTCTGCTTTGATGTTTTACTTTGATGTTTTTGTTTTTTATTCATATTTTTATGCTGTATTTACTGGTTCACTTTGTAGAGACTGACTTTTTTTTTTTTTTTTTTTTTGGACCAGTGTCATAACAATTAACACCAGAAACAAAAGCACAATGTGACAAAAACACTTGTGTCATAAAGATTTGTTTGTTTCTTATAACTTTTTCAGCAGTTGCTATTTGAAATTCTAGGCTCTAGTTGATCAGGTACAGGGCCGTGCAGAGAGGTTTAAAGGGGAGGGTGCTCAAGCCCCTCTAGCCCCCCCCCCCCCCCCCTGCACGTGCCTGATCAGGTAACCCTCGTTTATATTTCCAATCCTGTAACAGGTTTGTTAGCCTCTTAGCTGCAAATACGGGGAAAGACTATTTCGGTTCCTTTCAGCTGAACTCAACACCTGTCTATTATTTTGCAAGTCACTGTTTCAAATTGCCAAACTTCATCAATATTCCCGACTTCTTCCCTACACCGTTACAATTCTTTCTCTGTGTCTATTTGGGAAGCTCCGCTAGCCAGATTAAGAATTTTTAATTTAACTGTAATTTTAAATGACAGTACTACTGAGGTACCTGCACCGGATAGGCTGAAAATAGGGCAAGATATTGTCGTTATTGTAGCATCTGAAATGGGTACCCTCCCTCTGGCAATATCCATCTTTATCAAAGCCAGTACAGCCCATCTGAATTGCTTCCAAATGGTTACGACCAATGACTGAGGAGAAATGCTCAGTTTTATGGAGGTGATATAGACATTGTAGTAAATGTAATGCCACACTAACACCACGAGTGTGACCTCTACCCATTCTTTTTTTTTTTTTTTATTGCTAATGTCTCAAGGATATGGGAGAAGCCTGAACTCAGATAAAAGTCGGCCCTGCAGTTATTGAGTGAGAGCGAGAACATGCCCGAGAGCAAACAAAGGGAGCGCATTTCACTCAAACTCTGTTTTTAATCTCATACAATACAGAGGTGTTTCTGACCCCCGTCCCCCCGAGCCACACCATTACACCGTCAAGAATGTCAAAGAATTGCTGACAGGCCAGACTGCAAAACCACAGAATTTACATCAATATAAAGTACGTATAAAATATTGAGACAATGAAGTAGAGCAGCTGGAAAAAAGTGCTTCATACGTACCCGGCAAGACTGTATTAAGTGTGGCTCTAAATGTAGCATTGAACAAGTGTAAATCCCTTCTAACCCTGCAGCTGTATCATATTTGTTCCATGAGTTTTTGAGGCCCAGTTTTCTTTTCTGAAAACCCTGAATTCATTGCACAATACATTTGAAAGCAATAAATTGTGCATAAATGTCACATTTGGCCAAAATGATACAAATTAAAACTCAAATAGACAAAAAGCCTTTTTTTTTTTTTTTTTAATTGTCTGAAAGTTCAATAAACTCCCATTTTTTTAAAATGTGAATTTTCTGGCAATTATTTGACTGAACATGAGCAAATTGGACTATTTTCTTTTTTCTTATAGGAAATCACAGAATCAGTTGTGTAAACTGTTTCTACATGTCAGTCAACAAAACTCAATAAATGTGTGTACTTCTACAAAGGAAAGAAGTCTTTTTGTGGTTCTTGTTCTGAGAAGCACCTGATTTAGGTACATACTGTCAGAAGCTGTGCAAAGTAACTGCTTTCATCAAATCACTTGCACTCTGAGTTGATTCCCTGGAGCTTTCTACTGTACATGTGTTCTCTGTCGCTGACATAGTTTTTTGCTTGTTGCAGACAGAATGCCTTGCCTTGAGTGCTTTTTTTTCTTTCTTCCCCCTTTCTTTAAAACCAACACATGCAAGTTGATGAAAAGACGATCTATATTTGAATGGATTAGTTCTGTTTTGTGACTTCCACATCCACGTACACCTGTGGTCAGTATAAAAGCAGGGACAGCAGCAACCGCCTTTTTCAGACCAGAGTATCAGTGGCCATAGATGTGACATTGATTAAATCAGATAACATGAGAAGGAGGAGCTGGTGTAGAGGTGGGTTGCAAAG
Organism: Copadichromis virginalis; assembly: GCF_057382275.1. Classification (NCBI taxonomy): domain Eukaryota; kingdom Metazoa; phylum Chordata; class Actinopteri; order Cichliformes; family Cichlidae; genus Copadichromis; species Copadichromis virginalis. The sequence continues at coordinate 2,814,039 of NC_140632.1, read as the reverse complement.
CGACCTGGAGATGAACAGCAGGTTAACAGGCTAAAGGAGCTTAAAGAGTGCACTCTATATGAGATTTGCCCCTGGGGTGCATAAAAGGAAATCAGCTGAGGGATTATCTGCTACCCTTCTATGCAGAGCTCGTCTGCCATGAGTGCAGCTGAGCTTGACCTCGTGGCCCGCCTGAACAAAGAAAAGCTGGATTTGTGTGATCCACAAATATATTAACTGATTAAACTGTTTTGATTATGCGGATTTTATGAGAGCTGTCAGTGCCAGCATAAAAACGAATCAGATGTTTTGGCTCAGATTTGATGGGACAAGAACTGTGAAGTGTATCCAGGAGACCTATTTGAACTATCTGCATCCTGTGGAGCATGTAACACTCCAACCAAGGAGGACTAAATATCAGTGAATTTGCAACAGAGCTAATAAGCAACTAAAGCTTCCGTCCATTATAGACTCTCCCACCCTTAAAGGTCAGCACTGTCAAGTTGATTTTCGATGGCTGACAGAACACTATGTGGACACCACAAATTAGTTTTATTTAGAGACAGAATATCAACCAAAGAAAAATAACAACAACAAAAAAACCCAAACATGTTACATAAAAGTTATAAATTGAGGAAAACCCAGACAGAATTCTGGCCCTTCACAGATTAGCTATTATATTCAATCAGCCAATGACAGATACTCCTGAAATCAACTGTGTATAATGCGCACCTGTGCACAGACAGGCATTCACATTTCTACACAGACAAGCTCTAAGAGCTGGGAAAGAGCGTCAAGACTGTAGACCTGCACAAGGCTGGAATGGACTACAAGACCATCGGCAGCAAACTTGCGTTTGTTCAGAAATGGAAGAAATATAAAATGACCACCAATCACCCTTGGTCTGGAGTACTGTGCAAGATCTTGCTTCATGAGGTAAGAAAGATCATGAGAAAGGTGGCGGTTCAGCTCAAAACTACATAGGAGGAGCTTGTTATTGATCTGATGGCAGCTGGAACAATCAACAGGAAACGTTATGCTTTGGGGCCGTTTTTCTGCTAAGGGTACAGGACAACTTCACCACATTGAGGGACCAGTGGAAGAGGCCATGTACTGTAAAATCTTGGACCAAAAGCTCCTTCTGTCAGCCAAAACACAGAAAATGGGTCATGGTTGGGTCTTCCAGCATGACACTGAGCCAAAACATACCAAAGCAACACAGAAGTGGCTAAAAAAGAAGCACATTAATGTCATGAAGTAGCCTAGTTAGTTTGAGATGCTCATACCTTGAAATCTGTGGAGGGAGCAGAAGCTTTGAGTTAGCAAGCGGCAGCCAAGAAACCTAAAGGATTTAGAGTTTATGCAAAGAGTAGCTTGCAAACCACGCACTAAGCCATGCTTTGCTTGAGGATCAATTACTTTTTTCATTCAGTGACCTGCAATTTGTAACTTTTATGTAATGTATTCTTTCAGAATTTGTGATTGATATTGTCTCTCTCGTTAAAATGAAACTACCATAGAGACTGTTCATTTCTTTGGAAGTGAGCAATCTTATAAATTCTGCTGGGGATGAAGTAATCATTTCTCTCACTGTACATAAAAAATAGCCACAACACAGAAAAATAAATAAATATTGGATAAAATATTGAATAGCAGCTTGATCACATGCTTTGATATACTTTCAGTCATACGCATATCATCTGTTATAGACAGTAGGATCAGTTTTCCCCCTTTGATTTGAGTCTGATTTGAGATTAGTTAGTATCCAACAGTGTATCATCATCACACAGTAATTTATTTCCAACAGGTCTACTGGAGCGCTCACTGGGCAGTGACATCCATCTGCATATCTGCTTGGGTTTGATCTCTTCAGGCAGTGAGAGACAGTCAGGGAAGTGGCAGCTTTCACAGCATGGTGGCTCAGACTCACCATGCTGTGAGAAGGAGGTGCAAGTAGAACCCGTCAATCCCCAAAATCACCCAGCATAACACTTGCATCCAGTGTCAGGTTGCCATTCACAAACTTGCAGAAGTGTATTTTTACCTCATTTTTACCTCATCATACTTTGATGATTCAAACTAAGCTAATACGAGTTGGTTCAGTCGTGTGTGTGTGTGTGGGGGGGGGGGGGTTTCTTACTTCTTTAAATGATCCAGACTCCTCCTTTTGTTTTCACTTCATTTTTCAGCCAATTAGCTCTCTCTCTCTCACTTATATTCCGCTGGGATGGTAAGTGACACAGTCCAGTGGAAGCTACGTTACAGAGGCTGTCGACACCATCCAGCAGTCCTGACAAATCACTGCCCAACTGACAGGTGAGCTTCTCTCACAGAATGGGAGTAATGAAGACTCCGTTTTTATGCCTGGAATGGCTCCATGGTAAACATGGTAACATGGTAAAACTGCGTTTTCACATGATAAGTACTAAACTTTTTATTCTCTTCACACTACTCTACTTCTTCTCATGGGTTTGTTTGACATTACTTTGAGTTACTCAGGAGTACCAGTGGTATTTAACTAGATTTTCACAGTCAAATAATAAAAGAATCCAGCAGGTAAGGACAGATGGAAAAGAATTATTTGCACACTATTTATTTAATTCTCGTGGCTTCACCTCACGTATTTAGAGTTGATGAGAGCAGACGAAGGAATACTTGCACAACATTTTATTTTGCAAGACCACATTCAGACATTATACACATCGCAACCTTTAAATGGGGTTTTAGTGCAACATTTTGTTTTAAAAAGCAGCACACTAACAATAAATCTGTGCAAAACAACTTTATTTGTTCATATTTTCTAACACACACACACACACACAGACAGCTTTGGTTTTGTGCACAGATCTAGGCTTAAATCCAAAAACCCAAACGCAACAACTTGGTGCACACAACTGCACCTTACCCTAACCCCCACCCTGCATACACACACACCACGACAAACAACCTTTTCAAATACACAATCTACTTAGTATGCAAAATATGCACTGCAGTAAAACACTAGGGTTGAGCTAATCAAATTGTAATGATTTTCCCCAGGAAAACTAATTATAAATTCTTCAACTCCACTCATTCAATAACATAGCCATTAAATCATAATAGCAGGGGAAGAGTCTTATTGATATTTTCCTCACATGAGGAGGCAACATGCTCTCTTGTAAGAAATGAAGCTTTGATGCTGGTCTTTGAGGTTTACTTCAAAGAAAGCATACAGGCTAAATGATAGTGGTGCCGAGTTGAAGAGAGCACTCCAACAGGGCAAAAACACTGAAATACTGACGAAAAAAACACGCATGTTGTATGTAAACATATGAACGTCCATGTACCATCCATATGAAAACAGCAGTAAAAGCAGGCACTGCAGTACAAATGTAGCACACGAAGCCATAGTGACACAGACATACACACTGCTCTAAAAGTCAGAAAAAAATGAACATATGGGGAAAATATGTCGTGAAATCTTTTTCCTCATTAATAACATCAAAACCAGTGTGGGAAAGTGGAATTCTATTATTGTCTTTGGAAAACATATAGAAGAAAGCATGACTTCTGTAGTTTATTCTGAATTTTTCTGAATTGTTATAATAGAAGCCAAGAATAAGCACCTGCTTGTTTGCATTGTTTTGCTATACTAACAATAGAATGAATTATTATATTTTTCTTCCTGCCTGGGATCACAACATCAAATGAGAACAAAACAAAGAGTTTTGTCAAGTCAGTCATAGTAGTTGCAAATGAGAATTTGCATAATTCAGGCAGACATCATGTTCATTTATGAGTTACTGTGCTAATAATGTAGTCACAGTACTCAGTAATATTAGTACTTATGTAATATTAAATAGGTTCATTATAATGAAAGTAAGAATTGTCAAAGAAGACCTTGTTCACACAAGCCTGGTTGGTCACAAGGGAAAATATTTATTCTACAACCAGTTGAAAAGTGGTCAAAGGAGCTTGACTAGCCTGCAGTTGTTGGAGACTGCAGGCTAGTCAGTCGCAAAGATGGTGCTGCACAAAAAACCTCGCTGCAATAGTTTTTTTTGGTGTTAGCAGATTCCTGGGGTTGCCTGTAGTTTGCATGAAAGCCACCAAATGCTCGCCATTTAGTCTATGAGATGGACTGAAACTTGACAAAATGCACCTTCCAAGTAAAAGTTGCATTTCAATAGGCACAATTTTAACTTTGAAGGAATAGGTTTGGCTTGCGCTTTTCATAGCTTCACTAGTATTTTGCAAATGTTTGCAGAAAAGTCAGCTGTGGTAGCAGGGTGTGGTTTTTAGCAGGTTTTTCCCTACTGACTGGTGGCTGCCAGATTGTTCCAGAGTGGTCGAGACGCTAACTTAAGATTTAATGAGTCACCTGCCAGTGCTGAAGCTACCTGCAAATTTAAATGTGGGCTAGATCAATGCTTTCAAGGCTGTCAAGGTCCAAAACAATTAGACCAAAACTATTAAGAGGGTGAGAGCGTTAAGCATTACTGTTGTGTCTAATAATATTATATGCACTGTACTGTATGGTGGCATGAGTACAAGTGGACTTTTTTATTGAATATTTTCATAGATTTCTCTGGGTTTAAACAAAGTTCACTAAGTTGGAATGACAACAGAACAATGTTAATGTTTACTTAATGTAGGTTGACTTGAATCCAAGTGTGAAGAAAGATGAAATAATTAGCACAGCTGGCAACAAAGAAGACTCTTCCTTAATGTGATATTTGTCTTTTCAACATTCTTCTTCCATATTAAACTCATAGTGATGCTTGCTTTTAGCTTTATTCGATACATCCATTGTGTTCATATATGATAATTTTTATAACATGAAATGTTTTTTAATGTGACATGATGAAAGAAGACAGTGGGGAAGTGCTTACAACCTGCTGGCATCTCAGCGATGTGCACTGGGTGCCCTTCTGCATCAGTGCCTTGATGCAGTGGCTATAGCATTTTGCATTTTTAGATGCAGAGCGATAACAGCCTTCTTTTGAAGAGTGAAAAAGTCTGTATAATGAGGTTGGAGAAGGTCACGGGTTCACTGGAGACCGTGGTTCACGTCCTGTTTGTGATCTATGTTTTTTTTTTTTTCCACTTTTTTTCCTTGTTTCAACTCGATTTCTTTCTCTCTTTTTTGTTCTTTTTTTGTATGTTGTTGCACCAAAAATTGTTTCACTAGGTTTAGGGAAAGGGTTGGTTTGACCCTGCATGTTGAAACAAGATGCTTATCCTGTGTGTTTATGTTACTAATTGGGAATGAGAATTCTTTCGACACCTAACCCCTAACCTGTCTCACTATTACCTGGCCCTACTGTGTCAGCACAAATGATCAAGGACACTGTGTGTGTAATTTTCTGATGCCAGCGGCTTTGACCAAACAGTAGAATTTAATTCCACGAGAAACAGGCTACACATACAATGCAAATCCTAAAAAAGACTGGCTGGTGGAGTTTCACATTTAATGTGGTCTTTGCAGACATGTCTGATCAGATAGAGTGTTTTAAGTGCAGAGGCATTTGTGCCGTCTGAGTAGGTAACCTGAACCAACAACTTACACTGACACCATTCCCAGTTGGTTTCACACCAAGTCAAACCTCGATCTGTGATTCACAGCACTTCACTACAACACTTTCCCACCTGCTGTGTGACCCAAGTAAGAACATTCTGAGAATGGTGTCATGACTGTGAACAATCAGAGATGTTTTCCCACTACTCCCCACCTGATAACACAAACCGCAATGACCTGTGTGGCAATCAGATTCAAGTCTCCAAATAGTAGTTTCAAGCAGGCCAAAGGAAATATGAATGTGGAAGCTTAAAAGGTGGTTCTGTACACCTTACCCACAGATGTTACACCTAAAAATGAGACGTGCAGTTTAGACTAGTTGCATTCGCAAAAGACTCCAAAAATAATACTGCAGTTGGCAGCAGAATATTATGGCAAGAGCTGAATTCAATAATATTAAAAAAGGCATTAAGAGCATCCAGGGAACTCATTTTACTGAAGCCACTAACGCTAATGCCAAACATATTATTTGAGCACAATACACACACACACACACACACACATTAAACAAGCTTTGTCGAATGTGGTAGTTATTTATCTAAGGATCTAGCCACAGTACACATTTTTATGCCAAACACAAACAGCACAATCCGTCTAGTGATTCCCTGAACCACTAGACTGTCAGATGAGTGTCAGGTGCGACTCTTAGCAAAACAATGACACTTAATACCAGCATATAAACGGCAGGTTCCTTGTGTAGTGACGCACAGGGAGATGACGCACAAATTATAGCAGTGGCACTTTAATAATTCCCGCAGCAAACATCTATTACGTGAATGTGTGTTTTAAATTCAAGGACAAGAGGGAAATGTAGAAGAACCCGCTCTCTTTTTTTCTGTTTTCTGATCAATTATCGTGCATGTGTCAACCAAACAGCCAATAATTGTGCCAGTCTCAGACTGTCATCTCTAATCACTCATTGCTTACTTCCTCGTCAGTTTTGCGTTTCCAAGCTGTTTTTACCCCAAATGAGCAAATCAGTGCACATAATATTAATCTTGGCAAAAATATTGAAACTGGTCTGAGGAAGCTGACGATGGTAAAACGCATGTTTGGTCTGGTTTGTAGTTCCACTTCACTCAATCCTCTGTGTGTGTGTGTGTGTGTGTGTGTGTGTGTGTGTGTGTGTGTGTGTGTGTGTGTGTGTGAGAGAGAGAGTGAGTGAGAGAGCCAGTGTATGCATTTATTAATATTGCTGCAGCCTGTAAGTCGCTTACTCACAAATGTAATTTTTGAGTGCTTGATTTCAGATCTTCACATTTGGCTGTTTGTGCAGTTCGACAATCTGTGCTCCCTTCGGCCTAATTTGCACCTCACACTCTCAAGGCTTCTTGCCACTCACCTGCTTTTTCACACATTTTTCTTTGGCCCTGTGAACCTGTTAAGTCTGTTGCTAGAACTGGTGCGTGCCTCTGCCACGATCTAACGCCAAAGGGACAGATATGAAAAAGTGGGGGAAAGCAGTGGAATAAATACAGCATAGCGTTTGAGTGTTGCAGGCAAGCTTATAGTGCATGGTTGTACTCATGGTGCCTGCACTGTCACTGTATAAGCTCTGACACATGGTAGCTGGACCGTGTTAAGCAAAGGCAAAAAAAAAAGAAGAAAAAGAAAATCAATCTTGTAATCCACTACTCGATTGCATGAATACAGAATTGGAAGTTGAGGCTCCTGTGCCATCTGTATGGTGGTGCACTAAGAAAATAATCTATTTAATTTCCCTGGTGGCCGCAGGTGCTATCATTTATCTCATCCAGAGAGACTTCTAAAGTAGATAAATGCACTTCTTAGAATGAGATAAATCTACCTTACCATATGTGCCCCGCTGTGCTGCCTTATGGGAAAGGGGGGGGGGGGGGGTTGTGTTCCCTCAGCCATTTAATACTCAAGACGCCAAACCTTGGCCAGACGAAATTCATTTCGATCAGTTTCAGTGGGGAAACTGTTGCACGGCGATCTGTAACTGCAATTTAATACCACCACAAGAAATAAATGAGAAAGCAAAGTGGAAAAGTCTGCGCTTAAATGGGGTATTTTTGAAAGAACATCACATCATGTTAAAAGATTTGCAGCCATATCAGTTCTTGAGGGCTAATGAGCGTATATGTAGTCTATCTGCATGATCCGAATGAGGCGCTGGACAGCTAACATAGCCTGACAACCCTCTGCATGTGTGCTCGTGCATATACGCGGTACGTTTGATCCAGCCGCACAGAGATAGAGTCGTGATTCTGTCCTACGCTGTGCACACACCCCCTGGTGTTTTTGAGTTGACATTTTAATTCCTACTTGCATGACTGTGCTAAAGACTCTCTGCCCCTCCTTTAACGTCACTAATGTTCTCTGTCTTTGTCTCCTCCTATTATTCCTCCCTGTACAGAACTTTCCTTCTTTACTTGTCCTTTGTTTCCTTTTCTGCAGGGCTGTCAACACTCCTCACCCTAAAATCTTCTTTCCTCCTCCTCCTCCCCCTCCTCCTCCCTGAGGACTTGCATCTTGCCTATCACTAACATTTACTGGCAATACAATGTACCTGCACTTGAATCTTTTGACCCCTCACCCTTTGGGACTATGAAGTGCTCTATAACCACTCCAGATCCTCATTGGTCACAGATGCTCATGACAGTTTTAGCTTATATTCTGTAGCTGAATATGAGCCTATGCATAATTCATAGAGTCAAGTCCTATGGCCTTGAGTGATGCTGCTGAGAAAGTTAAGTGTAGAAAGCACCCAACCATGGGGGGAGGTCTGTGTGCAGCTGCCAGCGCAACAGTTTGCGCGTCATAATATTTGATCTTGGAGCTAATTGAACTTGACATGCATTGGGGAAAAGTGCATCATGGTGTGTAGTAAAGAGAAGTAGGACTGCTCTGGGTTTGAGCTTGTTCCTGAAATAAAAAATGCATTATTTTTTTAAAGGGAAAATCTGGCTGCTCCCAAGGGATTTCTAATGGGTCTGGTGTGTGAGTAAGTAAAGGTGGGCTTGCCTGTCGCATTCAAGTATGAACCTTCTCTCTGTTTTTAATGTGGTGTTTTGTTTTGTTTTTATTCCTGCTGTAATACATTTCTATGTCTGCATACCTCACCCATACAACCCACTGTTTGACGGAGCAACAAATTTGCAGCAGAAGGCAAACAAAGGGAAGAGAAACAAATCACGTGGAGCTAAAGGGGTGCAGTGGTTAAATCAGGAGTCGGTACATGAGCTCCGGCATTGGATGTTGGGGTTTTTTTTCTCCCAAGCCAGTGGGCAGAAAGAGTGGGGTGAGAAGGGGAAGAAATTATTAAAATGTGCCACAGCCACAAAGTGCTCTTGGAGTAATTAAGTCGACAGCAGCTTGGCTTGCTGCTCCATTTTCAGTGTTTAATGTTTTTCAACAATGACAGAGCACGGCAGAAAACTGGCCTGTCGTCACGCTCTCTCTCCCAGCTAATCCTTTTACTGCTGACCACTCTGACGGGGTGTGAGTCCAGCCCTACTGCCTGCCTGCCTGCCTGCCACTTTTCTGGGGAAAGAGAAAAAATAAGGGCGGATGGGGGAGGAGGGATGAGAAAAAGCAGCCTGTTTGTTTTCCAATGTAATGTTTCACTTTGTTTGTGTGCGTGTGTGCGTGTGTGTGTGTGTGCATGTGCATGTGTGTGTGTGTGCGTGTGTGTGTGCATGTGCATATGTGTGTGTGCGTGTGTGCGCGTGTGTGTGTGTGTGTGTGTGTGTGTGTGTGTGTGTGTGTGTGTGTGTGTGTGCGCGCGTGGGTTAATGTAATGTTTAATTTCATTTTGAATGTGTGAGATTTCCATTGCTTGCCTGTGGGGTTACGTGCCAGCAAAGATGTTGGTGCATATCTTGGGTAAATGTTTATTCGGTCCACAGTGAATACACTCCAGCCCCTTGTTACTTACAGAGAGGGTTTTTAGCATCATCTCAGGCTCCGAGCCCATCCACTCTGCTCTGGCCACAATGGCTAATCCTGACATAGGCAGCGGCGGCAAGCAATCAGCACTCGCGGCCCAAAACATAATGGAAGTCTGCCTGTCTGGCTAGATGTCTGTGTGGATGACTGGTAGGCCAACCCCCTCGTCTGGATGCTTGCCTTTCGTACCTCTGTGGCTGTGCTGATGGCTGAGTAGACAGTGTGTTAGACAATGTAAAGTTATTCTGTCAATAAATAAGAAGTCGAGCGCATCCCAGAATTGAAGTAATCAGCTAATTACAGAAAAATGTAAGAAATGCTTTGGCATCTCTCAGATGGTTTGAAACACTATCTAATGAATACAGAGGGAGATTTAGTACGCAGCATTTCCATATGTATGTCTTTCTTTCTGCCTTGCTGCATTTTTTTGAGTTTCCGCAGGGCTGATGTGCTGAGCTAAGACAACTGGTCAGTCCAGTATTCCTAGTTCAGCATCTCTCAGGGATAATTCATGCTTATAATCTTTGAACGGTTAGGCGAAAAAAGAAGAAAAAAAAAGTAGTTACACATTTCAACAACATGGTCGGTTTATTCTCCTGTATCACAAAGCACTGATTTTCAGCATGCTAGCATCGTTGAAAGGATATCAAAGTCAGTAAATCCATCAGACTGAAATATCTCAGCAGCTGCTTAATGGATTGTCATGAAATCTGTTACATATGACAAGCATATAATCTTTAAAATGGTACATGTGATAATTGCTAAACTTGGTTTATGACCAACTTCCAGTGTAATGAAAATGGGTTTAATGCTGATTAACAAATATAAGCTAACACACAAAAATAAGATGGTGCTGTTAGTATCTTGTTGCCTGCTAACACTGGAAAGATGTTCTTTTGAGAATATTAGCATTGTTATGCTACTTTTTTACTGTCACACCTTTCCACATGCTTACTGGACCAAAGTTGCCTATTCCAGCAAACGCACCTATAGTCACATGAAGAAAAAAAAAACCTGTGCTCTCTTTCAATTTCAAGGTTATTCAAATTAGGACCTAATAAGAAAAAATGATCAGGTCCTTATCAGGTTCACCATCCTGACTTCTTTCATACAAAGCAGTGTATGAAAAACTGAGTACGTGCTTTCTTCTTCCATGGGAATCAGGAGGGCAGCAGTAGTAGCAGAGTAAGAGCCAAGTACTGATAATCAAATATACTTGATTAAAAGATCATCAGCAAGTGTGAGCACCGCTATAAAACCAAGGTTTGGCAGTTTGCTGGTCTTTAGGATTTAGGTGTGTGTTAGCATAAAAGCAAAAAGCTCTTTAGGAAGCACTTGTTGCTGCCTATCTGTCTGGAAAGGCCTATAAAGCCATTTCCAAACGATCTGAAGTCCATCATTCTACAGTGAGAAATATTATAATACACAGTGCAACAAAACCCGGCATATGAGCGCAAACACCTCATACCAGCTGTGAAGCACGGTGGTGGAGGGCTGAGCTTTTGGGCTTGCTTGAGCACTTTGCAGCAATTGAGTCGACCATGAATACCAAAGTATTCTTGAGGTGGATGTATCTGACAGCTAAAACTTGACCTGAAATTGAGATGTGGAGCAGGGCAACGCACAGCAGCAAATCTCTAACAGAATAGCTGAAAAAGAAAAGAATCAAGGTGCTGTCAGTCCAGACCTCAACCTGATTGAAATGCTCTGCTGGGACCTTATTGGAGCTTTATTGGCTTTTATAACTGAAGTAACTTTGTAAAGAAGAGTGGTCCAAAATTCCTCCACAATGATGTGAGAGACTGATAAAATCAAAAACAATACAATTACTTGAAGTTATTGCTGCTACAGGTGGTACAAGCTACCGATTAATGAGGTGTAATCACTTTTTCACACACTGCTCCTGTATTTTTATTAAATAAATACGATTTAAACTATGCTGTGATGATCTACGTTGTGAGGGAAGCAGTCAAAAAGCAGGGATGCCCAGACTTACCCTTTCCCAGAGTCTCCTCCCTTCAGTGTTTAGGAGTAGGGGCTCTAGTCGGAGCCCTTCTCACATTACATGAAAAGCTCATTTCTGCCATTTGCTCACACTGTCTTATCTTTTGATCACCACCCAATTTGCAGCCATAGGAATGTAAAATGACCAGCAAATCACTTAGAGCTGCTAATTCTCACTGCCCTGGTGCACATTGGAGAGCATCACTCAACTAAGGCATTAAAATGTCTCCTAAAATAAAGCGGTTTTGAGATTAGATTGCAACGCTCATTTCAGCACACATAAAATGAATAAGTGCTGAATTTTATTCAGGTGCTTCAGCTCCAAGGCCCTCACAGTTATGCAAAAACATGCAAGACCAAGGCCCGTTGTTCACAGTCAGTGTGTAGAAAGGCAAATTTTATGTCTCCAAGCCAAATGCATTCTCCATGTGTACCAAACCCTTGTATGGCTCTTTTTACTTCAAACACAAGCTCCTGAGTAATATTGCCTTTAACTTGTTGTGTTTTGCTTTAAAACACTGTAAAAGACATTTTTACCAGAAAGCTGAGCTGAATTATAGTAGATGTGTTTTTCCTGCAGTACCTTTCAAATATTGGATCACAGCAAATAGTCGTTAATGGGAGGAAATAGGTCTCTCCCTAGGGCTTGTTGCACTGAAGCAGCCCCAGTGCCTCAGACCTCTCTCTCTCACACTCTTATTCACCCACTCTCATTTTCCTGTTTTGTCTCTCTCTATTATGATGCACTTTGATGCTTAGACTCCACTGCTGTTTGTGAGAATGCACCATTGTGCACGCTGAAGCTTTCCCATAATGAGGCCAGAGGTTGTCAAGGGGAGGGCCAGGGGGGATAAATGGAAAGATGTGAGAGAGTCCGGAAGAGGTGGATAAAAGGGAAGAGAGGCAGATGAACTGGCAAAAGAGCAAGAGCTGTGAGTGTTTATCGGGGAGCGGTTAAGAGCTCTGCTGCGTGCCCAAGGTCTGCTGTCACAGCTTGAGAGAGCCCAGCCAATAGGCACTGCGGTTGCACAAACTTAGAGTTCAAGGGTCACCAAATCCTATTTAACCTTTCCATCTAAAAAGTGACATATTATTTAAGGCTCGCATCGCATCACCTGAGACGTCTCCATTCTCAGGGATTTAAGATGACTGTGTAGCTTCAAGGGTGAGGCCACAAAACAACACAGCGGTACACTCGGCTTCTTTGCAGAGCCACAAACAAAGATAAAGTCCTTTCATGCCAAAGATCTCTATTCCTGTCTTTCGTCGCTCAGAGCTGTGTGAAAAAGATACTGTGCATAATCCAGTCGCATCCGTATGCAGCCAGTTTCAGAGCGATAGAGCGGGAGTAAACAGGATTCCCTCCGGCTGTTGCTTTCACCTGCTGGACGTGGACTGTAAAAGAAAAACAAGGCCACATTCACAGAGCTAAAAGCTTTTCATGCAAAGGACCGGCTTACAGTTGAAAAACTTACAGAGGGATGAATTAAATATGACTGGATGAATACCACATGACTGTTTGTGCAAAGGATCCAAAATATTTATGAAGGAGAAAAACAACAATCGTCACACTTTTTGGTGATTTGTTTCTATTTTTTTTAAGAAATAGAAACGAGTTTGACATGGATGGAGCTCACTTGTTGTTGCCCCATCCGTGCATGTGAAGTCTTTTTTACAAAGGCCATTGAAAGCTCATCGTTTGTTCATTTTATTTATTTTTTAATTTGTGGATTTGTTTTTAAAAATTAATCTGCAGTTATTAGATTTTCATGCTGGCTTCACAAAAATATTTCATTCTTGTCACATCTATTCTTCCTGTCATGCTGGCTTTAATTATGGATTTAGATATAAATGTACACATATAACACACACACACACACACACACACACACACGTTTACCCCTTTTCCAACTTGTTTTTTCATTTATTTGCACTTTAGCAAGCTTCTGCCTTTCCTCCAGCTGACCATCTCTCCTGTATACCAATCTCTAACTACACGCCATCAACAGCACCCAGAGGGCTTCTACATGCAATATTGAAGATTTCCATTAGAGCTGAATTGTTTGTGGGGTGGGGGGTGGGGACCTTCAAGAGTGTTTTGTGCATCAGGAAACGGACATGAAGCTTCAGCATCCTCACAGAAAGGAGAGATGTGTAGTACGGGAAGAGGAGGAAATAGGGAAAACCTCAAGGGTTTGATAAAGGAAACAAAGCAAAAAGATCAAAATTAAATAAAACAGAATGCAGTGTAACAGTACATAAAATATCAGCATGCGTTGCTCCCATTTCACTTTTATTCTCAGGTTTAAAGTGAGTTTTCTACCCGTGAGAGTGACGGTGAGGGAAAATCCAGCACAGCGGGGAATGAAACTCATCCTCTGTTTATTTGAATGGCATAAAAAGATTCAAATACACAGAAATATACTTGAACATATTGTATACTACTTAGTACAACTACCTGGTGATATATCTCTGGGGAAGAAAGGTGATTTAAGTAACTTTGAACGTTGCATGGTTGTTGGTACCAGAAACTGTTGATGTGCTGGGTGAAAATGTCTTATAGATGCGGATGAGGAGGATGGCCTGATTGCTTTGATCTGACAGAAACAAAGAGAAGCTCAAATACTTCAAAGAACTATTAAGTTAGAACCAAGGTATGCAGAAGAGCATCTTTGAATGCACAACACATTGAATCTTGAAGTAGCTACAACAGCAGAAGACCACACCATGGCATGATCTTAAATGAGGCGCGAATAGGTGAAGAATCCACCAGACTGTCTGTGGACAGAGCCCACAGCAGCACCAGCCCAATACTCCACCTGAGAGTACAGAGAGAGGATGAGAGCAATAGAGGGCAAGAAAATCAGGCCTGCCTGGACCATGTCAGGTTCAATCTGGTAATAGCAAGGTGTGTCTAATGAAGTGGCTAGTGATTGTCTACGTTCAGCAAACACTGACCATTTTCATATCCAGTATCCATGTGGCACACAAATTACAGTCAATCAATTACAGATACCCCTGATCTCAACTCATTATGCATTTAAAGCACACCTGTCCAGCTTCTCCACCACTGTGGGCAAGACCAAAGAGCTGTCAAAGGACAGACCTCCACAAGGCTGGAATGGGCAACTAGACCATCAGTCACAAGTTTCGTAACAAGGTGACACCTGTTGGTGTAATTATTCAGAACTGAAAGACATATCAAAGGACGATCAGTCGTTCGCATTCTGCATTGCATGCATTCTTGCATGTACAAGTCTTCAGCTTTCCAAATAATTCAGAGAAGGCTTTGGAAAAAGTGCTGTGGTCACATGAAACCAAAACTGAGCTCTTTGGCTTCATCTCAACCCGCTGTTTTTAGAGTAAGAGAAATACTGTGTATGACCCAAAGAACACCATTGTCACAGTCAAGGATGGAGGTGGAAACATGCTGTCGGGCTGTTTTTCTGCTAAAGGTATAGGATGACTTCACTGCACCGAGGGACCAGAGGAAGAGGCCATGTACTCTAAAATCTTGGATGAGAAACTCCTTTTCTCAGCCAGAACACTGAAAATGGGTCATGGATGGGTTTTCTAACATGACAATGTAAAGCTTATTTCAGTGGTTCAATCCTATAGGAAAGGTGGAGGAAGCTGGAGCAGCCAAGAAATGTAGATTTAGATTTAAAGAGTTCTGTAAATTTATAATTTATATATTCTGTATTCAGTTATGAAGGCTCTAATTGTTGGTTGCGAGCTGCCGCTTAGATGCTTGTATGTGCCCGGGGCTGTTGATGGGTCTGTATGCAATGATGGGCGTAGCTGCGGGAAGTTTATTGTTTTTTTTTTGTTGATGAGTGAGTATAGGGGTGGGATTTAATAAGTTTTCTTCGTCCCACTCCTTTTTCAGGCAAGTTTTGTTTTTTGTTTTGTGTATTTTATGTTCAGTATAGGTATTTGTTGTGCCTGAAAATGAATAAATAAATGAAATGAATGAACCTGGTGACCAACTACAAGAAATGTCTGACCGCTGTGCTTGCTAACAATGATTCCTCCCCCAAGTTATACATTGATTTGCAGGTCATTAGGCAAAGGAAATATGTGATCCCCAAGCAAAACATAACTTTAATGTAATGTGGTCTTTCTGGATTTTTGGTCGATATTTTGTCTCTCTCCATTAAAATGAAACTACAATAAGAATTAGAGACTGTTCCTTTCTTTGGAAGAGAGCAAACCTACAAATTCAGTGGGGGAGGGGTGTCAAATAATTATTTTCCCCACTTTAAGTGTTTTACTACCAGACAGGTGCTCAGTTTCTCTCTGTGCCGACTGATTATCAGCATTTTCCTGCATAAAACTGCATGCTGCTGCAGCTGGACACCAAGCTGAATGTTGTGAAAGGAAAACCAATTTGCAGTAAATTTGAGGTGCACAAAGAACAAAATGATTGGCTAAAAGATGCTAAAGCTAAGGAAAAATGCACTTGGAATTGGATAGTACTTTTCATTAATATTTTTCACATTACATTGCATAACTACATTGCATTTGCATTACAGCCATTTGATTAATGGCTGTAACAATTCTAACATTGTTAGAAATGTTATATACGTAATTAATCAGATGCAGACGGAACGTCCCCCAGGTCACAGTACATTGATCTCATTCATCAGCTGACTCATATAGCTCTCTTTGATTATGTTTGTATTTGAAACTCCAATATTTATACCTTCTCATTTCTGTTTTTATCTACACTTACCTCTGAGGAAAATCTGACTCTTAAGAAGAAGTGCTCCACTAATGGTTCATCTGTCTGCTGGCTGGTGAGTAGAGATTGTGTATTCTGTTAATCAGTGATTATATGCTTAAGTAGCAACCTGCAACCAATAGAAACAAGGCTAACAAAAGGTAACCAAAACAATGAGCTGAAAGACACTAAAGCTGCAACGACTGCAAAGTCAGGTGATATTTTGATACATTTGTCATCTTTTTTTTAAATCTTTTACACAGTCATTGTTAATTTAAGACGTATAAGTGAAACAGGCCACTAAATTCAAACAAATTATGGGTCAAGCAAATACTGATCAAACCAGTTGGGAATAAAGCCACGGGCCACGTCTTGATCTACAACAGTGAATTCAATTCAAACACAACTGGTACCTGTGCAGAAAAGGAAGCATAATAGTGAAACTTGCCGGAGAAAAACAGTTTAACACTGTGTACTTTTCACGCTTAATTCCAATGTTTCAGGGTTGGAGTGTCTTGCAGAACTTATTCCATCAAAGGCTTTAGACACAGTTATCTAACGAAATCAGCAATTAACTGCAAAGAAGCAGAGACAATTCAGTGAATAAAGCAACCTAATTAACTTCCACCATGTGAATGTTTTTTCCAGCAAAACACTTTTGATAGTCGAGCAGATTCTCTAAAACTGTGTGTAGATGTAGCGCGAGGCAATGTGCTTCTCTCTTTGTGTGTCTGCAGATTTTGCTGTTTTCATTAGACACATAAGGACTCACCACGTCCTCTGTCCAGCTGTGAAAGTAGAAACTAAGAAGCCTCCAGGTGCATCGATGTGCAGTTAATTCTGTAGCTAAATGCTCTTTCCTGCTCATACGGACGCACACACACAACCGCCTCCACAAGCACACACATAAGCGTGAAGGCAGTCTTTCCATTTACTAGCAGTATCAGCTCCTGAGAGGCACTTTCCTTGAATGCCTGAAGTAAAGTGTGGGCTTCTTTTCCCTACCATGTTAGAAGCTGGAACAGCTGCCTGTTTTTGCCCATGCATAGTCACATAATGCATGTTTATAGTGTTGTGCAGTGAATTTGAATGTCTCTCTCACTCGACTCATCTAGCTTTCTTTGAATAGATTCAAACACATCCTGTCCCAGGCACACACACACACACACACATCGGTAGTCATGCATTTAGCTGTGGCCCTTTAGGTGGATACCCATCTCAGCAGGTGACAGCTATAAATCGAGCCCCAGGGTCAATGGAGGGATAGAAGAAAACCCCTTTCATCTTCCTTTTGACTTCTACTCAGTCCTCTGCGCTTGCTCTCTCTCCTTGCTTTTAACTGCACCTTCTTGTGTGTGCAGAATTCTCAAAGCTCTAACACACTTGTTCAAGATTCTTCAAACCTTTTTACAATAGGCGTGCCGGCATGTCCTTGTTTTGCTCTCTCTTCTGCCCTCTTTCCACTATCACCTTTCATTCACTCAGATTTGTTTGAATTCTGGGCGAGGGAGCAAAATCCCCAGCAGATGATAGACTTGGGCCTTAGAGGGAGCAAGTCACTGGCGCCATGCCTCCTGGACCAAAACTCAGAAAGAATTCTTGTACTTGTTGAATGTTTTGGCTCTGTGCATGGGCAATCACGCAAATCTGCTTTCCGCTGGGGCTCTGCGGGAGTCTATTTATGGTTGGCCTGATTGGAGAATAATTCTCACTCTTAAAGGGGTCGTTTCAACTATTTGTGATCTGTGACAGTTCAATCAATATGTGGAAATATGAGCAACTCATTCTCAGAGTAAGAATGCCTAAACAGAATGCCCTCCACAACGGCATATTTTTGCTCACATTTGAAAAGCACGGAGGGTTTTCGGCTCTATTGAAAAACTTTTCTTTTAAACGTTGTACAAATCGCATCTCCATCAGTGCCTCTCTCCTGCCCTCATGAACAAGACAGTATCCAAGTGTTTTTCCTCCTCTCTTAGTCCCTGGGGAAAGGAAGCCCATTCCCACCCACGCATCCCCCCCCATCACCAGTTCATCATCCATCTGGGAGGCAGGATAAGCACTGCATGGGACATTAGGCCCATTACCCAATCACAACATGTTATCAGCCCCGGCCCACCAACTCTCCTCTTGCTCTCACACCGTGCTCAGATTTACTGGAAAGGACACTGTGCTTAACACAAGCTGCGAGGGAGCATTGGGGCTGTATCACACCACTAGATTGTCTCTCCATGTCAGATGTGTGTAGCTGTATTTCTGCTTTCAATTTGAAAGTCAGATTATCTTCATGAATGTATAATGACATTTCTAACCCTCCAAAGGGTAAGCGAGTATAGCTAATGGCTGGATGGATGCATATAAATAATGAAAATAGGCACAAGCTTATATGTTTCCATTTGTAATGAGATCTTGAGAGGTTTAAAATACTTTTTTGGAGAGGGGGCGGGGCATTTATAATTGCAGGCCTCTACATGTATGAAAGATTAGAGTGAGCAACTCTATTACATAAGTGAGTTTAAAATGCACAAATATGCCATGTATGCCAAATAGCAAGCGTTCCAGAATAAAGTTGATGTATGTAAGATCATAAAAATGCCAGTAGAAATTGCTTACCTGTTTACTTGTGGCCCGCTCTTAGCACCCAGCTGGTAGCCTGGACTAAAAAGTAAATTGACCTGCCTATTGTGACTTTTACATAATTTCCACCATGGCTGAAAGAGTCCAATAATTATTAGTATAAATGACACAAGGGGAGGATATAACAAGCTTAAGATTGGGGTTAAAGAAACACACACACACACACACACACACTTTTTTCTTATCTCTTATTACTTACAGTTTGTAATATACAATTGCCCTCAAACCCGTCAACTGAATTTCTTTTCAGAGGCACAAAGTTTTCAAATCTGCAGAGAAAGTTTAGTACAACAATTCCTTCTCCTCTTAAATGTCCCTCATTTACTTAGTTATAAATTAGAAATTTAAATAGAAATTGCAAATATACTTTGCAGAATATGGGGAACGGACAGGGTGAGATTAAGTTTAGACAGGTTGCCCTGGCAACAGACCTTAGAAAGGGGAAGTTCTTGCAAGCTGCACAGGAAGTTTTAGTGCACAGGCATATTAATAAATAAGACACAGAAAAGAGGAACTTTGCCATATAAGGAATGTTGGTATCGAAACTGTGTGACGTCTGAAGTACAGAAATAACACCATATAAGACACATGTTGAGATTCTAATGTTAGAGATCCTGCAACTGGTGTTTGGGCGGTGCAGGGGTCTCTCTCTTCTGGAAGATGATTGAATAAAAAGAAATATAAAATGTTTTGACCACTATGAGTCGGGTTTTCTCTGTTCTATCATGGGGACAAAAGAATCGGGGTTTATAGAATAGTCACAACAGCTAGATGTCTACAGAAATGTTCAATTGTAGCTGCTGCAAGAGCTGAATCGCAGTTTGTTTTTAATACTGTTAAAAGTGCAATCGCTATAACAACAGGGAGCTTCAGCACATCAGCAGCTGTTTTCATTATCTGCAGCGCTGCAAGATGCTGATGTTGGTAAGGATTGTCTTCCTGGTGCTGAGGCTGCTATATAGCACTGCATATGGTTGGAAATAGTGTTCCCAGTATGGGGAATGGCTGTTGCATGTTAACCAAGAAACAAGAAAACACAAACAAAACAAACTATTTGGTTTTTTGTAACAATTTTGACACACAAAAAAAACTGTTTCTCCATAGAAAAAAAAGTGTACACATTTTTGACACATTACATGACTCTGGTGTAGCTAATTATTTAATAGTTAACTAAATTAACATTTACATTTGTGTTGATACACACGCAGGCACAGCTACAGTGCTTCATGATGATTTATACTGTAATGTACAGACCCTAAAATATACAGAGAAAACAATCAGATGACCCCCTCTGAGCAAGCGTTTGGCGACAGTGGGAAGGCGAAACTCCCCTTTAACAGGAAGAAACCTCTGGGAGGTGAAGCAACCAGTCCAGAGGTTAAAGAAACTTTGTTCAACATTTTATATTTTAATCCAATATTTAGGTCAGTTCAAATGTAATAAATTAACAAATCTTTTGCTAACGTTATCTCAGAACTCATTTCTGCACAATCCTTCCAAAAAGTTTGTTTTTTTTTCAATTGTCCATTCTATACCTTCGACAATGATTTCAATATTAACTGCTTGGAAATTTCTAAAAAAAAAAAAAAAAAAAAAAAAAAAAATTTAATAAATAATAATCAAATAAATCTACTTAAAAGATTTGAATTCTTCCCAAAAGCACATAGTGTGCAGTAGTCTGCCAGAGTGAAAAAGGATGGTCACAAAAGAAATGCATCAAGTGAAAAGATGAAAAGATACCTCCTACAATACATTAATTATTTAGACCTTGGCTAATGTCAGGGAAGAGAACACACAGATAAAGCTGAATAGACCCTGTTAATAAGAGTAAAAGACTAAAAGAGGACAATTTACCACACAAGTCCTTTAAGTTCCTGCTTTCTTCAAAGTTAGATTTTACTGTCGGACTGTGGGACTCTGCAGCGCTGCTCCCAAACCAAGAGATCCTGCATAGTCTGTTCATAAAGCTGACAGAAGAAGTTGTATCCATGAAATATTGGCTATCAACAAAGCTTACAGTAGGAACAGTGTTTATCAGCGTATCTCAGTGTGTATTTGTGTCTCTGAGTAGTGTGTCTGTGTCGGTTCTCGGGGGTGGGGATCCGACTGTCACTCTCTGACATTGTAGCCTAGATCTAGCGGGGATTTAGTGTTTTTGATTCCACAGTATGAGTGACCGTTGGGCACACAGGCAGGACAGAGGGTGTAACCGGCCTCAAACCTCCAACTAATCTACTCATGGAATTATCTCCTGCTAAAGGAGCTTATAGAGCCACTGTTTACCCCAGGGGGGACCCCAGATGTACAGTAGACTCCACAAACACATTGATAAGGGAACCCAATGCGACTTGCTCTCAGAATTATAGCCTGGGATTTCATTTACCTATCCAAGACAAGCCAACAAGCAGATTTGGGTAAAAAAAAATAAAAATAAATCAGATCTTCTTACATGTTTTAGCAAAAAAATAAGGAACCAAGGAAATCTGCACAAGTTCAGCTGTGCTTCTCACATACAGCCCCCTCCACTGCTGGATATTTAATACGTTAGTTCTTTAATGCATTAAAAAATAAATATTCTGTCCCACTTTGCATGCTGAGATGGTTGTATTGCAGTAAGCTTGTGTAAGCACAAGGCACACCAACTGAGTGCTGATTCCAGTTTTGCCTGTCCAGTATGTTAACCGGTGGCTAAAACACGGGCTAAATGAATAAAGTCTCACAATGGATTTGAACAAATTGCATATTTTGGGATTTTGCAAAAAAAAAATTATCAGCATTTTTTGGGGTATCAGACGATACAGCAGCAGCATTGAGCACTGACCTGATAATCCTTAAAACCTTCACATTTCAGTTAAAGGTTTAAAAAATAACAATGGCTCTGGGCATGGTAAAGTCTATTTCTCAGTTTCAAAAATACCTAAACAACTGAAACTTGGTATAGATGTCCATGGCACACACAGAAATAATGAATTTAACAATCTCCTGACTTTCACTCTAGTGTTACCATGAGGTCTTAGATCCCTTAAATAGCATCATGAAGGGAAATGTAATTTGAGCAGTAGACAGTAGCGGTTTTTGATACGGGCGATTGCCCGGGGCGGCATCGTGGTGGGGGGCGGCATCACGGGCATCGGCCAAAAAAATAAAAAATAAAAAATTGCTGTACTCATGCTGCCCCGACATCATGCCAGCGCATATTGGGAATGGCATAGGCACCGATCGGTTTTCTATCACCCATTTGCTGGGAGTAAGGGCGCCCTCCGTTTGCGAGGTGCGCAGGGAGGAGAGGGCAGGGCGGCGGGGGATTCTCTGGCTGGCTGGAGCAGCATCTAATAACCAACTCGTAAAATAAAACAAAATAAAAACAAACCAACAAACAAGAAAACAAAATAAATTTAAAAAAATAAACTGCCCTCTAGTGACACTACACAGCTATAGCATGAAGAACTACAGGCATCTACAGGCTACAGGCTATTGCACTGTCATGGTGGCACCTTCATGCAGAGGCTGAGTACCCTTGTATGGAGTCCTTAAAGAAGCCAAATGCTGATTAGCTGGAATGTTGATATGGAAAGGAAAGGGCACAACCAAAGAGGAAGGAGAGGAAGAAGAAACAAACAATACCTTAATGACACTCAGTTTTCACTACTTTTTAAAGTAATTCTTTGTTCATTATAATTTCTGCATTTTTCATGACAAAAAAAAATCTCAGCGAAAAGACCAACAGCAGCACAAACATAATCAAGGGAAGCTTATGTTTTTGGCTGACATTTTTTTGACACCGCCTTTGAGCGGGGGCAGACAGCTACAACATGTAGACACGTGTAACACCAGTGCAGTACTATTTAAGATGCTGACTAGAGCTTTTAAGCCTAAGCACTGCTGTTTGTGGCTCCAGAGAGTCACTAGCATGGCTCTTCCTGTAGCAGGGTTAGTGGTGTGAAGATGATAGCATCTTATTAGTCTTTGTGCATTACCTACCCACTCTCTGTTCTTTCTTTATGATTTATGTTGTTATTGCTTATTGATCTTTTGTATGTTGTGTGCATGTGCATTTTGGGACAAATAATAAATAAATAAATAAATAAATAAAAGACCTTTTCAGTTTAGTTAATTTTCTCAAAATGTCAAAAAAAACGAGTCTAAAATAAAAGTCACACTTATAAATACTTGCAATCTCACAGGTTCAACATTGCGGTTTTTACACAACATGTCTGTTGTGCCTTCTTCCTGGCAAGCTCCTCTCCTTCCCTGTAGTTTTCACACTGTGATTCAGCCAATTGGCCAAGGTGTTGATATGAGCCACGACAGCATATGAAAGCATGAGGTGATGAGAGCACGTGGGAGGCTTTGAGATCCAACATGAGCTGTTCATGGGTGTTTTCTGGCTGTTTTTGCTGAGTCCTCACTCCCACCCTTTGGAGGTGAAAGCCAATGAGTAAGAGGGAGAGGAGGGGGGAGAGAGAGAGAAAGAGTAAGCCAGGCAGGGATGACTCTCTTACATAATGTCTGCTGCTGCTGCATGACACGTTTGGTCACGCTCCGAATCACTACTCCCAAGTCCATCACCAAGAGGTGTGTGTGTGTGTGTGTGTGTGTGTGTGTGTGTGTGTGTGTGTGTGTGTGTGTGTGTGTGTGTGTGTGTGTGACTGACAAAGAGAGATGATGCTGAGAGGTTGGTCCGCAGTCCTGCCCGCGGCTGAATGTAGGGATTTGTTATTGATTGCACAGCTGTCTTCTTTAATTATGTTTCCATCCAATCAACGCAAAAGGTGACGAGAGCCAAAGTGACATTTCTCCACTCGGATTACTTGTGTCTCCTTTGTGGCTATTCTGTCCTCTGCTTTGACTTAGTGCCACACTGCACCCATCTGCACTCGTTTCACTGGACATTTTAGCTAGTGCGAGCATACGCTTTCATTCGTTTCGGGATGCACAATGGCACAAGTGAGATAAACCAGGAGTGTGTGCAAATACTTAGGCTGATCTATCTAGGATAAACAGTTAAGCCGAGAGGAGACGCTGTGCAGTTATCACCAATGGGGCTGTGAAAGAAGAACTCAGCTTTATTTTCCATTCACACCATGTTAGAGGACTGACTGGGACAGCATTCAGCACTGCTGTTTGTATAATCAGTCAAAAACGTGACAAACCATGTTAGAGAATGTGATTCTTTGACAAACTTGCTTCTGGACATAAATGACAGAAGTCAGTTGTGATTCTTGTGTTTTAGAGGCTATTTTTAAATTCAGTGACAGGCCAGAGCTAACGATTATTCTCAGCAAACCTGGAAAATGCTTTCAGCTGTTTGGACACTCTAATTCTAAAAATAAAGTGTTGGAACGACACTTTAAGTATAAGTATTATCAGAGTATTTATAACCACTCTTTAATTTTTTTTACATCAAGAACCATAACAAATGTATTTATTTACATTTACTTTTTAATTTAATGCATAATTTATAATAATTATGAACTAAATAATGTATCTGCTGCATTTTAACACATGCAAATATTAAACCCATGTTCCATTAATTATTAGAAACTTTAATCTCATATTCTTGGCTGTGCGCTGCCCTGCATTTCACTAAAGACTTCCCATATTATGCTAATAATTACATGGAATGATTTGATGGGGACTGTATCAAAAGAAAGTCTATTTTCTTTATAAATAATGCCAAATCACATTATTCTGCCAAGCAAACTTTTTTGGAACATTATTCAGAATTATGCAAATTGCTGTGGCAAAAAAATGCATTGGAACAGGCAGCCTCTTCCACTCTGCAGCTTCAGTACTGTGCAGTGCAGCGGGTGTATTTCGAACACAAAAGTGCTTGGGTGTTCAAATGCTCAAGTTGGTTCAAACTTCATCAGCCCTGCTCTTTGGGCAAATACTGCAGATAACATAAGAGATATTAATGGATCTGTTCCTGGATTGGAAGCATATTTGACTATCCGCCTCCTAAAATCCTCTTCATATCAAAGCAGCAGTTGAATTAAATTTTATTTATATCCCACCAAATCACACCAATGGTCATCTTGAGGAGCTTTATATTGTGAGCTAAAGACCCTACAAACAGTAAAGAGAAAGTGCTTTGAGATACTGGAAAGCAAAGACTCCCTTTAACAGGAAGGACCCTCTGATAGAACCAGAGGAGGGGCATCCATCTGCTGCGATGCACTGGGGGTGAGGGGAGGGAGACAGGTCAAAATGCACAATTTAATAATAATTAATGATTAAATGCCGAATGGTGTATAAACACATGGTGAGTGAAAAGGAAAAACTCATTGCATCATAGGAAGCCTAGACCTATTACAGCACATCTAAGGGATGGATCAGGGTCATCTTGTGCAGCCATAAATATAAGCTTTATCAAAAATGAAAACTTTAAACCTCATCTTAAAAGTAGAGACAGTGCCTGTCTCCCAAAGCCAAACTGCGAGCTTGTTCCACTGGACAAGGGCCTCCCAATCTACTAGGCCACCCCATCTAAACCAGCAGTCTGAAAGCAAGTTGCTCTATTTGGGCTGATATGGTACCATAACAAAGTGTATAGAGTGTTCACAGAAATCCCTTTGTGCATGGGAAAACACTATCAATGTAATTTCTATTGAGTATTATCAGGGCTTCAGGGCTTGTGCATGTAGATACCGTGTCCTTTGAGTGGCAAAATGAAACTGACCTCCGCAAGCCAAAAACAAATTTAGCGAAAGAGGATTCACGACAGCAGTGTGTTTGTAATTGTGACTTTTAGTGTTTGCCCTGTTAAAATTGAACGTGGCACTAAATCAAATGTTCCTCTGAATAACAAAAGCTCAGGACATATGAAATGGACACGGCTGGATTGAGCAAGCAGTAATTGAGGTGGTTGCAGGCCTGAGCTAACAATGGAGACGGTGCAATGCGCTACTGTCCATCAAAATTAATGACAGCGCCCGCTGATTAATTCCAGGTCAAAGAATATTACAAACAAATTTCTGCAACCACCAAAACCTGTCTTTCATGCTCTGCCTCTCTTTATTCATGATTTATTACAAGCTCTCCTTGTAACGCTGTCTTCCTATTACTTTCCATCTTTTCTACTTGCTTTCCTTTTCTTTGTGCCCTCGGAATGAGTGAGGTGTAGAGGTAGCTGCATCTGAAAGGCATAATTGAGTCCTTGAATTCTTTATGGGAACAATATTCCCCTCTGACTCACCGCATTCCCACATTAGCGCCACAGGATTCTAAGAGCTTTTATATCGGTTAGTCTTTAATTTCCACGATATTAAATTGCTTCACAGCTGTTGGCAATTCATGTTCTGGCAGTATACATTCAGAGCTCAATTCATCACTCAAAGCAATTTGAAATTAGCTGAAGCATGTCTCCGTCTACAAGGGGAAACCACATAAACACCTGTCCAACACTTGAGACACAATCTTGACACTATTTATCCCACTGCGCTCGTTAATTTCATTTGTCTTGTCTCGTACAGTGGGGGGAAAAAAGAGTATGTCTGGTGGAGCTGTAAATGTGAGAACAAAAAAACAACAACTGAGGGACACTTTAAAATTCTTCTTCCTCAGCTGGAAAAACAGCGTGTTCTCCGAGGAGTGCCATGCTCCCTTCGTCTCAGCCATTTTTGTTGTTTGGGATCTCACCGGGACAGCGGCTAACTGACCCCCATCCGTCTCCATGGGGACAGAAAAGCCATTTCTGCTATTACTGAGATTAGTAATCTTATCTGCTTCTGTTCTATTTTGGAAAAGCTCATGTAGACTATCAGGGGGCCTACTGCTGCTTCTCCAACAGCTATTATCATATCCACAATATCTACATCTCACATATCAAACATCAATACCTATACCACTACTGCTAAACCCCAGAGATGCACTTTCTGGCATCACAGTTATCTGTTTTCCACCACTGCAGAGCCAGCGTGTAAGCAGTGTTCCCACAGTGACAACCAACCCACCTTTCAATACATTTTGGAGGCCCACTCCCACCCGATGTCAGTTGTTCCAACTTTGGCCCGAGCAGTTTTGTGAGGTCTCACTGGAAAAGGAATGGATTTAAATTTACATTTAAAATGATGCAGCTGAGTAAATGCGTTTTAAGGAAAACTGTGAATAAACAACAAAAAATAAGATTAGTCCAGTTACTCAACCTTTGAACATGTTACACCCAAAAATGACAAACAAATGCACTCCCCTCTTTAAATCCTGTTGTTTGGGCACAGAGTGCATTTCAATTTGTCACTTTTCATGGGCGGAGCAGTAACCGAAATTACATTTTGACCAATAGTGTGAAACGACACATTTAATCCCTACCAACCCAATTTTCCACATCAGTATGTTGGTTGAATGCATTCCTCTGCAGCAGGCCAGTGCATATGTTCTTTTAATTTAAAGCCACGGCCAGTAGAATATAAAATGTCTTGAATTTACCTCTCCCTCTTCAAACCGAGCCCCACGGTACGCCTGCTCTATGCAGCGATTTGAAAGATGACTCACCACCACTTGTTTCCCCTTTTGCAGACTGCAGAGTGGAAAGTCATTCTGTACAGTAAAGGCACAAAAGCGGTGATGCAAAGACGTTATTATAAATATTGAATACAGTGACTGAAATAAACTTGCACAAATATGAATTCCTTTTTTTTCTCCTCACACTTTCTGCAAGCTTACTCACCAGCAGTGGTCAAGAGTCTTGACTTGGCCTTTTTGTGCGGAGGTTGCATGTTTGCACAAGTTTTCTCTTTGCTGGAAGTGTGATTGTGTTGCTTTATGTGCAGTGAAGATGAGAGGATATAAAAACTATGATTTCCAGTTCAATATGAGAGTAATTATGGTAATAAGTTATGACATGGTGTCATCATACTAGAACAATACTATCACCACTAAATTTGGTCTCTTCTTAAACGATATAACTCTTTCTGCCTATGTGAAAAAATTGATGTTTGGACATATAACATGTGCCAGACGTGTTAAACTGTATTCTGCCATCAGAATTCTTCTTCTCTCACATCCTCCCTTTATGGATTGTCACAGCGGCTCCATCAGCCTCCATCTCACCTTATCCTTGGCATCTCCCTCTGTAACACCAACCCTCTGCATGTCCTCCCTCATGACACCCATGAATCGTCTCTGAGGTCTTCCTCTTTTCCTCCTGCCTGGCAGCTCCATCTTCAACTTCCTTTGTCCAGTCTCCACTCTCCCTCCTCTGCACATGTCCAAAGTGTCTCAGTCTGCCACCTCCAGCTCCGTCTCCTGTCCTTTTGTTAAGGGCCACCATCTCCGAACCATACATGGTTTTATTTTTGTAGCAACAAAAGGTGCCACTTGCCCTGCTCTGATAGAACAAGCTCATTACTGTGCCCTCTTATGTGACCATGGTAGCTTAAATACATATTTGAACAAGGGGTATGTTGATCAAACACTGGATAATGAACACCACCACACATCCTGGAACTGTGAAATGTGAATAGAAAATATGTATATACAATGTTATAATTAAGAACACCATGAATAGTCTTGTAGCTGGGGATTGTAGATGGTTATATGTGCTGCCCTCATTTTTACAGCTACTAATGACCTCCTCTTCACTCTCACTGCTCTCTCCTTCCCTCGCTTTGTAGACTGAGTTCTCACAATCCCCCGGGGGGCCCGAGAGAGAGTCTGCGTGCTCCGAGTGATGATCAGCAAGTCTTAGAGAGATCCCGACAGCCAATCATCTGTCTTCCAGTGGCGGGCGTCCTGCTTGGCTTCACATTTCAGGATGGTGCCATTTCTTATATTCCTGCCTGGAGAGCTGTTTCATATTTGGAATGGACTGGTGGTTTTTCTTTGCCCTGACGTGCCGCTGAATGTGACTCTGATAGATCTGTACTGTGTTTATTAGGGGAAAATCTGCAGAGCTTTGTCTGCAGCCATCTATGCATGCACAAAGTGTAAAAGAAAATGTTCACCCGCGCTTCCAGAATCAGGATAGATTAGTTACACAAGAAGTATTTCTTGTACTGCCCCCCCACCCACCCACCCACCAGTGTGAAGAGGAAAGTTTCCCATTAAAAATCTTCCCAGACCCAGCTCAGTTAGTGTGGAAAAAATACATTAGGAGAGTTAATGTGATTTTGGCTGAGCAGATTAGAAATGTCTTTCATGGTCACATTCCAATATTAGTCCAGAGCTAAGCCTCAATATGTGTTTCTTTTGTGCTTAACCTCATAATGTCAAGAGACCCATAGTCAATTCTGGCATGGATATTCTCTACCGCTGGCAGCAAAGTTAGCTGCTCTACTCGTCTAAATCCGTGTGGAAAAGGAAAAGTTTGGGGAATAGCATGTGGCAAGGAGGAACACGAAATGTGAAAACGGATGTTTTGATAGACAGCCACTGTCAAACACTAACCTCTGCAAAAGCCACAAGTGACGCAGCATTGTCACGTACTGTAGTGGACGTGTGCGCAAAACAAACAGGCATGGGAGTCAATGGCCGCGCTGATGATCTGCCCTAACAGACCGAGAGTCCCGACTGTCAGCCAAATCCACAGAATAAACACGAGCGGTGACTGATCCACTTTCAATTTAAATGACCTCCATGCTGCCGACGCAACTCACTGAAGGAATCCAAATGCCTCAATCACGCCACACTCCCTCCCCAACTCAATCCAAGAGGGATTAAACAACCAAATCAATTAGAAGCTGCGGCTAAGAAGCAGAAGTCTGCAGCTATCTCTTCCTTACTTTCACTCACCCTTCATCTCTCCGCATGCAGCTCAAAACAA
Organism: Copadichromis virginalis; assembly: GCF_057382275.1. Lineage (NCBI taxonomy): Eukaryota > Metazoa > Chordata > Actinopteri > Cichliformes > Cichlidae > Copadichromis > Copadichromis virginalis. The sequence goes on along the minus strand of NC_140632.1, from coordinate 2,784,465 downwards.
AAGATGCTTAAGTACATTATGTATATTTGGTGTGGTCACTGCCTCGGAGCTGAGTAATTGGAGCTACTTTTAAATATGAACTTCTTTTCGGTGCCACAGAGCACATGTGACACACAACCAAATGTCGATTTAATTCTATTAAAAGAAACACTTTTAACTACTACTTAGACAGTGCACCAAAGACTCGAGCGGCGCTGTTCAAAATCTCTTCTCGTGTTTAATCCCTGACTTTTCTACCCTCTGCGTGGCCCGCTTTTTCTCAGCGAAATCTTTGCATGCAGAGCCTCTCGTTGCACCTTTCCCTCCCCACCTCCGTATCTCTCCGGCCCTGGGAAGAATACAAAAGTTCTGAGGGAAACAAGTGTGCAGGATGAGAGGACCGGGGCTGTTGCTGAGCGATTCCTCCATTTCTCTCTCACACACAATCTGGCTACCCCCTCCTCTTCCACCCCCTGTCTGTCTCATCCTAGTCCATGTGAATCAAAGGATATCAGCTATCTTATAGCCCTGTCTTAGAGGGGTTTGACTACAGAGGAAAGAGAGCGAGGAAGTGGGTTGGTGGGGGTGGGGGCACTCTTCCGATAGAAGTAACTCAGAGGGCAACACGGAGAACATCAAATAAATGCATTGAAAATATATTCAGCCTTTTGTGTCATTTTTATTCTTTTTTTTATTGTTTGTACATCTGTAGAAACTTTAAAGCAGTTTGTATTGTGTGTCTGTGTTTTGTTATGCACCCCTGCCTGTCAGGATATCTTAATAATGACTTGAGATAAAGAGAAAATCTTGGCTGAACTGATTTTACCACGGTTTATGGTTTTCCTCTTTATTTCCAATCACGTATCTGGTTGGGGTAATCATCTTACTCCGCATTGTCTGGCTTATGTATTCTATTAAAGCTTGTCCCGGCTCTTTATTGGAGCTACAGTAAAGGATGTTTAGCCACAGTGAAGTATTAAAACCCATAGTTTTCATCAATACACAATTCAATCAAATGGAAATAATCTTTCAAGGTTTTTTCTCACGTTCACTTTGACATATTTGATATCTTTGGAATTCGTTTGAGTTTAACAAAAGTTTAGCTCCACATCTCAGTCTTGTTAAGAAACATAATGGGGGAAGCTGGTTTTGAAAACTTGCTTGGAGTCATCTTGAGAGGTACATTCCATACATACCCATTTTTTTTCTTTCCTTATCAAGTTCAAAATCATGCTGCCCATCTTGGTTGATGTAGCTTGCATATCTTTGAACTGCAGGAGGAAGCTCGAGCACCTGAAGAGTACCCATGTACAGGGAACAAGAACAGGGAGAACCACATGGCATCAGATGACTGTTGGATTCAAATCCAGGACCTCCTTTCTGTGAGGCAACAATGCAAACCACTCACCCCGTCCAGGTTTTAAACGGTTAAATGTCTGTTTAGTGATCGTATATACTAATACGTATTAGTTAACAAATGTTCAGATTTATACTCACAGCTCTGTCAGGCTGTATAATAATGTTAGCTTAAAGCTAAATGCTCAAGTTAGTATGCTAATATGATGGTGATGGCACAAGGTGTTCCCTATATATTATTTTTTATATCTTAAAAAACAGGTCATGCCTGCCATGCTATGTTATGTTACTTAGTGTAGTTCAGAGAGTATGCATGTTAACAAGCAAAGCATATCAAGAGCTATGGAGGATTTTGTCACAAACATATTGGATAAATAAATGTAACACTTACACTTAGACAATACCAAGTTTTTTCTGACTGTAATGCATCACTCGAATTTCCCTTTGCAAAAGATGCATTTTGTCTCATGTGTAAAGTTATGCGCATATTTTGTAGATTCCCTTCAAGGGCAATGTAGGTGAAGCAAAGCATTTTGCATAATGTTGGTTGTTAACCAAACAGATACTTTATAAGACAGAAAAGCAAAATACGTAACAAAGCTCATGTCCAATGAGGCCTTGGTTTGTCACAGGGCAAATGCTTAGGCTTTGATTCATGGTCTTACTGTGCTCAAGCCACAGTAAGCTTGTGCATTAAGGCACTAGTGCTCAAGTGCTGCTGAAGCCTCTGCAAGAACGTTTCACTGGGATTCTTGGCTCTGATTCCACACCAGCAGGAGTCTGCCATAAAGGAGGTAAGTGCTCCACTGGTTCCTAAATCACCGGCGCAGCTTAGTCCTTTTTTCAGAACCTAGTACTCCTATCGATGAGGTTGTCATTGCGAGGGCCAGTCGAGCTCTAACAGGAGCCTCTCCCTGTCATGAGTTGGCAGAGCGTGCAGACGCAGTTTTACGTGGAGGACCAAAATGCAGGAACACAGAGGCAGGTAGAGTTGAACTGCAGCTGAATGGCTTGTTGTAGAAAATCAGAGAAACACAAAAGTCATGAAGGAGTAACCAAAAAACAACTGAAAAGTAAACAAGAGATACCTGCAAACTGAAACAAACCAGCCAGACTGGAGCTAAGAAACACTAAATGCCTTTTCAACAAGGACAGAGACAGACGATCTACCGTATTTTCACGACCATAAGGCGCACTTAAAAGTCTTAGATTTTCTTCAAAAAGTACGGCGCGCCCTATAGCGCGTGCGCCCTGTGTGTTGTAAGGAGGACGTAGTAGAGAACACCATGAGAACGCTAAAGGGTGAAGTGTGGCCGAGTTGGAGGAAAGACTCGAGCGGTGGATCATCGAGCAAAGAACGAGCGGGAGAAGCGTTTCGACACTTTTGACATCCCGGTGAGTCACACTGTGGAGAAGAAGGGGACCAGCACGGTAGCGATACGCACAACGGGGTATGAAAAGTCTTCTTTCACTGTTGTGCTTGGCTGCCATGCTAATGGACAGAAACTGCCGCCTATGGTGATTTTTAAGCGAAAGACTTTGCCTAAAGAGAAGTTTCCAGCAGGAATCATCATTAAGGCAAATGAAAAGGGCTGGATGGATGAGGAAATGATGAAAGAGTGGCTGAGGGAGGTGTATGTAAGGAGACCAGGTGGTTTTTTCCACGCATCACCATCGCTCTTAATCTGTGACTCTATGCGTGCCCATCTCACAGCCGATGTGAAAAAACTAGTGAAACAAATGAACTGTGAGCTTGCTGTCATTCCGGGAGGCCTGACAAAGGAACTCCAACCGCTGGGCATCGGTGTGAACCGCCCGTTCAAAGTAAGGCTGCGAGCGGCCTGGGAGCGATGGATGACCGATGGGGACCACAGTTTCACTAAGAGTGGAAGGCAGCGCCGGGCGAGTTACGCCACAATTTGCCAATGGATTGTAGATGCTTGGGCTAACATGTCTGCTGGCACTGTTGGTCGAGCTTTCGCAAAAGCCGGCATCATTTCAGAGGAGCCGCACGGCACGGAAAGTGACTCTGACAGTGAAGACAGTGAACCTGGAATGTTTGATGGAGATTTAGCGCAGCTGTTCAATTCAGACACAGAGGATGAGGACTTCGATGGGTTTGATTGATGATAAAAATGTGAGTACCAAACTCAGTTTTGCTCCTGCTTTATTTTTAAATACGCACACTTGTATGCTTGTGTGTTGTTGATGATGACGATTACCGGTAATAAAAATGTGAGTAAGGTACCGAACTCAGGTTTGCTCCCGCTTTATTTTTAAATACGGTACTTGTATGCGCCCTATGATCCAGTGCGCCTTATGTGTGTGTTAAATACAGTAATGGCACACATAACTGAGACTGCGCCTTTTAGTACAGTGCGTCTTATGGTCGTGAAAATACGGTAACAAAGAACATGGAGAAACAGCGAGAACATACACATGAAGGAAACAAGGGAGGAGGAAACAAGTGGGAACACAGGTGACAGTAATCACAGAGACATGGGAAGGATGAGACTAGAGACCACCAAAGTAAAACAGGAAGTAACAGATGTCAAACTGACAACGTGTGAAACGACAGAGTCCAAAGGTAAACAAACACACAGAGGATGAGACTGAGGGAACAGGAAGGGAACACTAAAGGGCACTAATATACCAAAAGTCATCTATAACTAAACTAGAGACACAAACAATATTAAAGGAAACCAATTGAGGGATCAGAAAATCTTATTAATACGAACTAGGAACATAAACCACTTTTCAAAATCCAAAACAATAATGAATTTGCACAAATCCAAACACAGAAACTCTTGGTCAAAGATGAAAAACCATAACACTCCCAGCGCCATTTAGAAAGATCAACATGATATACACATTTAATCTAATAAGAAACACATTACATTTATGGAGGTCAAAGGAGCTTGCAAAGAAAAGCGTCTGGACTTCTTTAAGTTGCTTGAAGACGTTTCACCTCTCATCCGAGAAGCTTCTTCAGTTCTAAGGTCAAATGGTGGAGAGTCCCAGAGGGACAAAGGACCCCTGATGATCCTCTAATCGCCTGAGCCAAGGTGTGAAACTGGGTGTGGGTCCCAATCAGCCAGAGTTTCGGGTGTGTTCATTGTGAAACCTGGCCCCACCTTATCATGCAAATTCCTGAGGTCAGACTACGATGACCTGGATGACTGAGAACCTTCACAGACATACATTTATGGAGATTATGAAATGGCATCTATCCAGAACTGACCCCGGTGGCATTTTTTTGGTGACCTTACCTCTTGTTTGTGTGGACTGCTGTCATCTGTCAGAGACCAACATCATTTCTTCAAGACCTACAAGAGATTGTTACCCGACTGAAGTACAACCATCTCTGTCTTCCACACTCATTCAAACCCACAGATGCTCTCTTTCTATATCTCTCTCTCCCTTTCACACACACGCACACATATACTCTCTCGCTCTTCAAAAGCTGTATTTGAAACAGCTCATTCATTCATAATGCAAGGACTTCCATTCATGTTGGACTCACGGCTGTGTAAACTTAACAAAGAAAAAAAGGCACATCACCTTCCTGCTGAGATGGAGGAACATATTACCGGCTGCCTGGTTCTCAGAGTGCTACCACATTAAGTGTCCAAAACATTCACTGTAATAATGATGTACAATATGTGGGAAATTGTTATTGTTAATCAACTGCAATCATTTACCAAAGAGCTGGAGCAGCTGCTTCGGGTAGGTTCGGTTGATCGTTAATTTAAAGCTGGTTCATTGGAATAAGCAGCTCCCCAGAGATCTGGGGGTTCTGGGTTGGTGGTGGATTTAGATAAAGGCTAAATTTAATTAAAAATAGTAAAAAAAAAAAAGAACATATCAAATGCAGAAACTGAGATATGAAAGGTTTCTGTGTTTGTTCGTGTTTTTGTTTTTTGTTTTTTTAAATGCTCATTTTGAATTTGATGCCAGTAACAAGTTTCAAAAAGTTGGGATAAAGGCATGTTTACCTCGGTGTTACATCACCTGTTCTTTAAAAAAAAGAAAGCAAGAAAGAATAAAGAAAGTAGTTTAAATGTGAAATGTTTTCCCATTCTTGCCTGAAATAGAATTTTAAGGCCTCCTTTGTCATCTTCTTCATTTCACAACGCACCAAATATCTCTCACTTTCAGCACTGATATGTTGGCTTTGTACTTTTTTCAATTTCATATCATGCCATCCAGCATTTACTCACATATTACAGAAGTGCCCTAAAATTTTTAGACACAAGGTAGTACGCAGTTTACATATTCCTACATGTCTACGCGTGCTCTTCTTGCTGTGCCGGGTTTCATTTTTCTTTTTCAATGACTCAATCGTGCTGTTCTAGGTTAGTGTGTCTTTGAAAAATGTTACTTTAGTACTTTACATGTTAAATTTAGTATTATTTTATCATCTCGCTCCTGCAAAACCCAAACCAAAGCAAACAAAACACATTCAAAGAAAAAAGGTTGATGTGAATGCTGAAAGAAATAAAGCAAATAATAAAAACCAAACTTTTTTAAAACACAAAATACATAAAAGTTATCAGTAATACAAGACTTATGAAAAACAACCTTCACTCACCAATTTATGGAGATACCAAACCAGTAGCTCTGCTTACTTTACGTCACTGTAGTGCTTCATTGTCTGCTGTACTACTGTCACCACACAGATGCAACTGCTTTAGCAGCTTTGTATCCATTACTTTTTTTTTTCTTTTTCTTTTTTTTTCTTGCAATTATTATTATTATTTATTTATTTTTATTTTTTTTGTGTCCCGTTTGGATCTTTAGCCATCAGAATTGTTGTCTTAAGGCCAAGAAAGATGCCAAGCAGATTTATTTTACCAAGTGGATCATCATGGCCTTGCCATATTGGTCCATTTGATTGACCTTTATTATAATTATGAATTTATTTTATTTTCAGTTGCTACAAACGGGACAGACATGACTGGGGGATAGGACAGGGAGAAAGAATGAAAGAAAGAGAGGGAGAGAAAGAAAACCAGAGGGGAGAAGAGACGGTGAGAAGGGGGAGAAGAAAGAAAGAAAAACAAACAAAAAAAACAAAACACCTGGGTCACCTGTATGGAGAAAAAAAACAGAAGAGAAAGCAAACAACAAAGAGCAACATAATAAAAAAAACGGCAACATCACAATAAACTAGCTAGCAGTAGATATCAGTAGATACTAAATAATAAACGATATTGTGCAGCACGCAAGATAGACAGTGTACAATGTGCTTTGAGGCAGCAGCCAAGAAAGCTTTAGTCCGCGTCTGTGAATACCCGTGTGTACACCTGTGTGCATACCTGTGTGGATCAGCATGCTTGCATTCCAAAGGTTTCTCCATGTAACGATCTGCTAGGGAGTGTGGGGGGGCCACAGCCCCGTCCTCCAGGGTATGAAGCAGGTATGGAGGAGATCAAAACTCCAGACATCCAGAGGCCCCCAGAACACAAGAGACCAAGGAAGACCAACAGAGGGGCAGCCGCACCACTGTCCCAGAAAGAGCTGAGGAGAGTCCCAGATGAGGGCTCACTCAGCAGCCGCGGAGCAGAAGCCAGGGGGAGTTGCAGTGACGCGCCCGTGAGCTCCGCCGGCAGCCAGCCGTGCCTGAGTGACCGAGCCCCAGGCCGAGAGGCCGGGGGCACCCCACCTCCGAAGTGGCCCGAGCGAGCCCCAGGCTCCAGGCCCCGATAAGCGGCCGCCAAGGAGTGAGCCGGTGTGTACCCGGACGCCCACCCCCAGACACAAAGAACCACCAACGCACCGACACCTGAGGGAGTCCGCCACTGGCAGGGGAAGTGGTGGTGGAGATAGGCCTCCAAACCTTGGAGGGCCTGAGATGTCCCCAGAGAGGTGGCGTCTGATACCCAACCATTTGTATCCATTACTAAGTAACACAAATCATCTCCTGATGGACATAAAGCACTGCACTGCTTATGCCCATATCATATCTTACTCTCAGAACCTTGAGAGAAAATCTGTGATGTACAAAAGCGTAACTTCACAGTGAAAATCAACTCAAATTTCAAATCTATAAATATGCGACTGGAGGACTGTGAAGGGTAATTGCAATGTTGTCGACAGCCACATCAGCCACTTCTTCTATCTGCAGGTGGCACATGCCATGCGGGGGCCTGTTCTCTCATGCTGGTTCCCATCCCTGCTCATCTTTTGTGCCGGGTTTCTGCTCTACATATTTTAGCTTTCCACTGAGGTGTCCATATGTCAGGCCTTGTTCTGTTTGAACAAGAGAATGAAATAATCGGGCTTCTTTTTTTTCTTTGCAAAATTTGAATTTGCAAATATAGCCATTATTAACAATAATCATTCTTCTTAATTATCATGAAACATTGTTTTTGGAAAGGAATGAGATGTAAATACACAATATGAGACACAAATATGATTTTTTTTAATGACCCTGTTTTTTTTCCCCCCTGAAATTTGGCATGGTTCAGATACAGTATGTAAAAATTGATTTGCCTTTCATTTTTCCATCTTGATATGATCCCTCCAACATACACTTTGGCTCTCTGCCTGTCAGCCTGTCTGTTGGCGTCGGGTCATCTCTCTCCACGCTTTGCCTTGTTTGTATGTTTATTCCACTTTTTGTCACAATTTCTCTGTTCATCTGTCTGTCCATCTGTCTAGCTGAGTAATCAATAGTCTTTTATTACACAAATGGAAGGAGATGGGAGGAAACTACATCAGGAAGTCAATCAGATAGCGTAAGAGGCAGGGAAGGACATTTCAGATTCAAATCAGCTGAAATGAATCACAAGGGCACAGCTGATTCATAGGGCAAGGCTTGATTTAGGGCTTCATGGGCGTGATTCAACAACAAACTGGCTCTGTTTTCTACCAAACATGCTTGTGTGTTTGACATTTACTAATAGTTACAAACTTTTGTGTTTACACATACACATTTGCTGCACATGGGCCCACACTTGTGGACATGTGCTAAGCAACAACCACCCACATTTTACATTCCCTGCTGGACGTGTGTGGATGGGGAATTGTAAAGGTATGTGCATTGCATACTATGCAGAAATGTGCATAGTACAGTATATGCTTAAATACTGTACTTGTATACTAAATTGTTGCCTCGTCTAAAAGTGTTATATCTGGATTGTTCCCTGTCTCGAACGTGACAGCTTACTTGGTCCTCTGAATTTGTTCGTTTAGCCTTTCGTTAGGTTTGCAGTGATAACTCTGTTCATTGATGAATGCATGTATGTGAATGGTTTTCCAGGTGGAGGCCACTGACACATTACCCCCCTCATCTTTTATTTGGCTAGATAGGGTGTCACTGCTGTTAGCTTGCAATGATACCTGCACCCTGCAGAGCTGCGCAGGTAGTCCAACTCCTCCAAGATGGCACATCAATACGTGTAAGATGAAGCTTATCTGTAAGATCTGTAATCATTCATCTGCTAGATTTCCTTAGTGTTCGCCTGCTAGTCCATTCTTTACATCTCTACCACTTTCCCATGCTGTCAAAATCAATACTGCCATCATTACACTTCCACGCTGCGTGGTTTAAATTTCAGGGAGAGTGACAGTGCTCTGTCATTCTCCCTTTCATGCTCTCATTCCTACAACCCCACTCCTCCCCATCTCTACCTCACTCTAGTCACTCACAGCTCCATGCAAGCCTCCATCTTCGTCTTCACCACCACCAATGCCTAGACTCCAGGGGCTCCTGTCCTAAATCATATCACTGCTTGGACACTGTTCTGCCATGATGGGTCATCAGTTTTATTGCCAAATAAGTTCATTTCTCTACCATAATAAATCATGTCCAGTTCTTCCAAATGATCACTCCTTTTGAATGCTAGAAGGCTTGCTGTGTCTCCCAGCAGAGTCTCAGGAGCATGGAGGAGATTTCAGGAGACAGGCAGTTACTCTAGGAGAGCTGGACAGGCCCGTAGAAGGTAAAACCTTCACAGGCTTGGCAGTGACACCTTAACTGCGTTAGGTATCGGGAGGAAAACCTTGGACCCTCTTGTAGACCCTACACTGGCAGAAATATGAAGATAGCTCCTGAAGAAATTGACAGATTACCACACTGGCCTAACCTAAATCCAATAAAACTCCATGGGGACATTATCCTTCGATCCATCTGACGCTGCCAGGTCCAAATCTGGGAACCATCTTTCATCCTTAACACATTACCAGTCCATATCACTACAGATACTCCCCCCCCCCCCGCCCCCCAAAATAAGTTGTTTTTTTCCCAAAGAGCTCTGATGTGATGTTCCTTAACTTTTTTGAGCAGTGTATACAGCATGTACATTATACTATTCCTCACCTCCTCCACTCTCTCTCTACTAGATTGTACTGATTGCAGGAGGCAGATGTTCGAGCCTATCGTCTACATTTTTCTTCAGTGTACATTTCCTCTTTAGTTAAAGAAGTCCTCTGTTTTTGCCCCAGATTTCCTCTTTGTGCCAACCAACATTCTGTCAGCTCCTCTAATGTCAAGTGACCGAATCGCACTGAACTGAACTCAGGCGCAGGACCCAGACAGAGACAGCAGGTGGTTTAACAATATTTATTAGACTTAAGCTCTTGAAACGTGGCAAAAACAAAGCAATAGAAAGTGGAGCTTGACTTGGTGTGGCCGGGGAGACGTGGCTAGGGAAGTGCAGAACTAGGGCGAGGGAACAAGGCCTGAGATGCAGAGTGGAGCTGGGCAGGAATCGGTCACACTGAAGGGAGAAGATAGAGTTAGGGAGGTAGTGGAGGTAGCCTTGAAGTGGAAAGTAGTAAGTGTAGCAATCTCACTTGCAGTTAGGGACACAGAGTGTTGGGGGGGGGGGGGTCCAGGGGTGCTGAATGGCGTGGCAAGGGCTGACCTGAGATCTATTTGATAGTCCCTCGCCTTGTGTGCTTTATGATCAGTTTGGATTCCCCTATCTCTTTGTGTCTAATTTGTCCCTGCTGTGTCTTTTGTATTTTCATGCTCAGCTTTTGGTTTTGAGCATAACAAACAGCTCACTTTTGGTTATGATAATCCTGTCTCCAAGCGTCTGCGTTTGGGTCCTACACATCACGCACAGACCTGTGACAAGTGAGGTGAGGTGAAACATCCAGATTCAGCCTGTCTTTTTGGTGTCACGTTTGGAAAGGCTGATATAAAGCTCCTATACTGTATACAGACAACAGAAGTAATTACAGGGAGAAGCAAACATGTTATAAGTACGATGTCTGTGTAATATATGAAAAGAGACTTACACACTGAAACATATGAAGACATTCTTCTTTTCTGGCTCCTCTCCTTCTCTGCGTCCGCTTCATTTAAATGCTGAGAAGTCAGCAAATCCACAGAGGAAGAAGGATCACAGCACATAAAATACCAAAGGAGGTGAACCCGAGCCCTCGTCGGGGAATTTATCCACGGGAGATGAAAAATGGCCGCTTCCCAGACTACATCGCTTGTTCCCACCTGGAGTCTCTGTGGCTTAGTGAAGCGCTTCATCCCGAACTGCTCCATTTTGAAAGTCACTGCCTGGTTCCATATTCATAACTATTCCTGTATGAATGTTCAATTCCATTACAGCCTATTGACAAATCACCTGCTTAGAACTACCATTCCAGCCCCGTTCTCTATGCAGTGATTGATCTCTCTCCTATCTCCCGGCAGCAGCTTTATTTCAAATCTGAAAGCAAACATTAGCGGGCTCAAACATTACCCTTCTTCCTTATATTCTGTGCCTTTCTCCCTCTCAACATTACATCTTTCTCTCACCATTCTCTCACTATCTCATCCAGAAATCATCAGTCAGCGCAATGAGGGAATAATAGGAGCTCCCCTTGCTAGGTCGAAGTGACTGCTCCATCTTCCATTACAACTCAGAGATGAATGATGGCCTTGAAGATAGAAGGTGGGGAATATGAATTAACTGATCAACGTTAGGAAGAGAGAGGGTGGTGTCGGGATTGCTAGCGGCTACTTTGTTTAAGGCTAGGAGCTGTGGGATTTCTCCCACTACACATGACGCACTATATCTCCAGCTAAGCCCAGCATATTCCAGAGCTTTGATATAAGATGGGGCCTCTTCTTCTTCTAATACATATTTGCTTTATCTTCCAAAGGGGGACAACTTTGATGAAATGTGCCCGTTTCCTTTCTTCTTTCTTTGGCATCATAGCTCTTTTCCAAGGAGCCCCTTAAAGAAAGAATACAAATTGTGTCCCCTCTTGAAAGCATACAGCAGTAGTGTTGCTTGGTGGAAAGAAAGAAATGTCCACATGATTTATGTGCCATATGATTTCCAGTACAATTGCGGGGAGAACAAAAGAAAAAATGACTTGCGCTTCGGCATTGTATTGCATGTTGCTTTGATAAGCAGGCATTCTTTCTGCAAATGAAAGAAATGTGTCATCTTTTTCAAAATTCTCGGAGCTTTCATCACTTTGTTTGTCCCTCCGTGCCTGCTTTTGTTTCACCCATTCTGCCTCTGAAGTAGTTTTCGAGGGGCAGAGGGCTTCATTGTATCTTTTTGTGTCTGTCCTTTTCCCTCCTTTTCTCTTTTTGTCATTCTTCCTTATTCAGAATCTAGAGCCTGGCCTTTGTCTCTGTTCCCACATGAAAATTTTCAGTCTGACTACAACAAGGCAGGGGAGCAACTCTTGATGGATCACATAAGCTACCACATTTTCACGGCCTAAAGCACTATCCAAGTACCTGAATACATTACTTTTAAAAAGTTTGGGGTCACTAAATTTCCTTATTTATTTATATGTTTTGCGTGTTTGTTTTCATCTAATTCGACAGAGTTTTTACACTGGATGCCTTTCCTGACATAACCCCCACAGCGGTTTGTATCTCCACCTGGGATCGGACTGGGGTTCTTTTCCTTGTTAGGTAAATGTGTAAACCACTACGATATGGAGTGATGATGCCTGGAATCAATCAAAAATGAATTATTTCTAATGGAGTATGTTGGAGTACACAGGTCTATTTCCAGTGGAACATTGTGTACCTAATGCAGGTTTATCATGTTAAAGGCCTTCCTGATTCATCTGTTGACGAGAGAAGCAACAAAATCAAATAGCTGCGTGTCTGAAACATCAGTCTCAAAGCAGCCCTAAAGTAACTTTCACATAAAAATATCCATCCATCCACGCATGCTGCTAATCCAGCAGTCTAACTGGCAACACCCAGACTTCCCTCTCCCCAGCTACCTCTTTGAGCTTTTCTGGTGGGACACCAGGCCAGTGTTAAAAGCGCTGCCTCACCTCAACTGGCTTCCTTCAAATTGGAAGAGGGGTGGCTCTGCTATGAAGACCCAGCTCCTCACTGTATCTCTAGGCGAGAGCCCAAACACCCTCTGGAGGAAGCTCGTTTCTACCACTTGCATACTCTCTCATTTTTATGGTCACTACCCACAGCTGGTAGTCATCGTAGTTGCATTTGGAATGCACAATTGATGGCTGCTGAAAGTAAGCCTCTGTGGGCCGTAGCATATATTCCATTAAAAGTCATTAATTATTTATGATACTTTATTTCATTAATCATAAATTGTCACTTACAGCATTTCCAGTTTCATGATTTATTAGATAGACTTTTCTTCTTTTTTGTTGTTGTTGTTTTCTCAAAATAAGAACTTTGTCTTTGACTTTGTCCAGACTTTTGAGCAGTGCTGCAAATATATCATGTGAAATAGAGTAATTTAGTAGGTTTGGTTCATTTTATTGGCTATGTCAAGAAAGCAAGCAAACAAACAGGTGCATGTTTTTAAAAACAAAAAACGGTTACAGCTTAGGAAAGACACGTTTTCTGTTCCACCCTTTATGATAGCTGATAAACTGTCAGCCTTCAAGATAACATAAAACCTGAGCTACAAACTCACGTGTGGTATCGAATGCAAAACCCTTTCACCTTCCCATGAAGACACAAGCAAGCACAAGCGAGGAACATGAGCAGTATCTGTTTCTATGCATGTGTTTAAGACTGCAGATCTACAGTGCATCTGGCTCACATGAATAATTTGTGCGAGCAACTGTATGCCGATGTGTCTGCGGGTAAGCGTTTGTCTGCATGTGTGATCTCCCTTCACGCAACCATCTGGCCAGAGTCTGAAACGCTTAGGTAACACACGGCCAATCGTGCCAGGTGTCAGGGTGTCCTGGTGCCCAGGTGGCAGGGGTGGCTTGCCAAGCCCTTTGCCTGTCTGGATCTGTGATGTCAGCAGCAACAATTAAAGCAATATTTCACTTTTGATGTCAAGCTTTTTATTTTATGTTAGACTCACCTTGACAGAACTTAATGAGTAGTTTACCTTTCGCCAGCAAGCTCTGTACGCTCTTGACTTTCATTTCAAATCAGTGCCCAAACATGTGACTGAATAAATGAATAAAGTTTTCCGTTTCTGTAACAACAGCGGTTCAAGTTGCACGGCACAGAATCATTGCAGGATGTAGCTCTGCGCTGTAGCATTTCAGCCGTCATGATACCCAATACATTTTTCATTCTATCAATGTTCCTGAAATCTGTGGTGGAGGTGGCGAAATATCAGCAGTCCATACAGTAGGTCGACTCCAGTTTGAAAACATGTATTTCCTGTTTGTGTGCGGGCAAAACTGAATCCTTAAGTTGGAAAGTTTAGTTGTGCTAATAAAGGAAAAACAACTGACATATTTATTCCACAGATGCTATGAGTTATAACCTTTGTGATTTGTAAAAAGTTACATTATTTCCATTTGCTTTACTGCAGTAACTTTTCAAACTCTTCTACTGTCTTATACACACAGCTATTTACTCAGTAAAACAGGGCACAGAAAGCTCCGGTGGGCTCCCACCTGAGGTTAATGGGGTTGCACTTGCTTTCACACAATTCACAGCTCACAGTTTTCACAGGAATCATCTGAGCAGCAGAAAGACTACTTGAAATACTGTAATAAGCCTCAACGAAGGACTTTTGAACAAAAACATTTGCTCAGAAAGCTCGAGCTGTGCTTTGTGTTCTTCAAATGGCATATCTCAAAACTCTTCTGATCTAAGAGCCGCAATTTCTCAAGGTGGGGGAAGTGATTGATGCAGCATTACGGCACCAACACCTCTCTGGTGATTGTCTATTCAAGCTCCGAGGAATGTGGTTTAAAAAAACATGCAGGTACCCTGCAGTGCGGTGAGTGTGCTCTCGGTCTCTTTGTCTCTCCCTCGCCCTCCCTTCAGATGTATGTAGGTGTTAGGACTACAGTCCATGTGTCAACATAACAGAGTCTGACAGGTGCTTCTCCTCATTATTCAAATAGATTCTCAACAGTGGGAGAGGGAGTGATAGATGATGTGCCCTCTTGTGTCGTGTTCTATAAGTTCCTGCATATACAGTATACTGATGGGTTTGTATATGTGTAGAGTCGGATGTGTATGCATTGCCCCCCACCCTGCGCATTGATGGTTACATTAGACTGACATTTACAATGAAATATCACCCTCTTATCATCTGTATATCATCACATTTTTCCCCATAAGCAGGACTTATCGATCTAAATATCACATCCATCCTGCTTAGCACCAAAGCTGTGGACTTTGCACGCAACAGTTCCCAAACAACAGGAGATAAATGAGTGTCCATTAAGGAGGTTAGCTAGGACTGTTTGAGGACCCAACCTGGCCGAATTAGATTCTAATAGATGTCCTTGATAGCGTAATCACTTTGACCCGCTAACAGCCTCTTTACTGACCGGATGGTCAGCGTGCAGGTGTTTAGGTAGCGGGGATTTGAGGTAAAATAAGTACAATTAGGATCAATCAGCAGCATCACTGTGTGCGTGTCATTTTTGTATGTGTGTGCGGGAGAGAAACATGTGACCTTCAGTGTGGAGGTGGCAGCATTATTAGGACCCTCGTGGATTATTGATAGCACTGTGGCAGGTGGCTCCCGCTGGCAGGAGGCTTGTTGAAATGTTTTGTTTTGGAGTAGCATTAGTGGAAACAGCACAGACATCCACACAACTTAATCAGATACATCGTATTAGCTTAGCTTAGCTTCTGTCATAGCATAAAGATAGAAATAGGTGAAAGCGCTAATTTGTGCCTGAAAGCACATTTTGTGAGGTATTTGCACATTTGTCATGAAATATTATGACACATTAAATACAAAACATTTAATATTTATATACATATTTATATAATTGCAAGCTTAAGAGGTGCTCTGTTACCTTTATCTACTGCTTCCGCACAAACGATCGACCTTATGGCTGTCAGCCTGGTTTGATTTGTTGGCTGTTTGTCTCGGTATCATTCGCTCAGCAGAAATTAAAAAAAGCTTGGTTTATTATTTTGCATGCTGTTCATGTAAAATATCGCTTCACATCTTATCTAACTTCTTTGTGAGCGTGGGTTCAAAGACTGCTTTAAAAAACACTATGGCTGCAAAGAATAATTGCCCCCCCATAGGTTGTAAGTTGTTGTCAGTGATCTTTCCTGTCTTCTTTGATATGATAGAAGATGATATGATTTGATACTCTTCAAGCTTTTGTAATGACCAGGTTTGCCCTACAAAAGACATCCACGTGTCACTTCTCAGACACATTTAATAATCTGAAACTACTGAGCAGCAGTTACTATGAATATAAGGCAATAGGAACAGTAAATAAAGATAATGGATATTTTCAGCGTGCACAGTGCACACACACGCACACGAACAGCGGTGGCACAGTGTCATCTTTGTGTGGCTTAAATATAAGCCTTGTGCAAACTAAAGGCTAATAAGTCCATAGCTCATCTGCTATATCGGTGGTAAGTGGAGGCTTAGCACTTCG
The DNA here is from genome assembly GCF_057382275.1 of Copadichromis virginalis. Lineage (NCBI taxonomy): Eukaryota > Metazoa > Chordata > Actinopteri > Cichliformes > Cichlidae > Copadichromis > Copadichromis virginalis. Next base: position 2,768,343 of record NC_140632.1, on the reverse strand, counting down.
GACTGCAGTTAGTATCATGCAGGGAAAAGTCAGCTAAGGATCAAACTCCGCTCCGAGTCTCCCGCTTATAGGGGCAGCTAGCCGAGCCAGGAGGCCACTGATCTGGCAAGAAAGCTGGACAGTAAAAGCCCTGGAAGCAAAGATACTACATTTTCTCTAGAAGTGAGTGTGCTTGTGTGCGTGTCAGGAGAAACAACCGTTCTCTGAAAAGCGCACAGAATAAACCAGGGTAAAAACTAAGACAGAGATGTGGGATTAGTCAGGGAAAGAAAGAAATCTGAGAAGATGCTCTCTTTTCTCTGTGTGATGACTAAGCATGCTTCCAAAACATCTCCATGCAGGAGGGGAATTCTTCATCCATGATTAATGTGTTTTTGCATCATGGCATATATAATACATTGTGAATATTACAACAGTTGTTGTGGCAGCTGGAAATTCATTTCAAGATTTCAGAACAAGTGGCTGGGGTGTTATTAAAGTATGCCAGAAGCTTTTGCGCTGAATTCGGTTTGAAGACAGTATCCAATGGTTAGAATTCATTTATTATGCTTTTTTAGTACAGGGGACAGCAAGATAGAGAACCCTGCCTGGGAAACCCGTCACACTCGGGGCACTTCCATCTTTGATTCTAGGAAATATATTTGTAGAATGAACACTTCTGTTTGTCATTCTGTTTGCATGTATCTTTGGCAGTTTAGCAGCTCATGAATGTTTGTTTCCATGTTCCATAATCCATCTTCCTTTAATTCCCAAGGGATGTAGCTCTGTCCGCTGCCTGTTTGCTCTTTGATTCAGCTCTACTGTAGCCAAGAGAGAATCGGTAATCTCTCATCACCCCAAAGACCTAATTAATGTGTCAATACATTCTCTTTAATATGAAACCCCTGGACGAGCCCCTACAGGTGACAGTTTGGCAGAATATAACAGAATAATATGTGACACAAATCAAAAAAGACCACAGGAAAAAGCAACGTTTCATAGGTGAGTTTAACAAGGGGAAAATGTGTAGAGCTGTCTGCTGGATGGGCTATATTAAAATCGCTTTAATCATATTTTATAATATCCATCTTGGTGGTAATGGTTAGCTGAAGCTCGATGGGGTCTTTATTTTATCGAGCAAATAGGTGAGATGCACTCATCCCGGAACCATTCGATTCAATCATTCCTTCATTCTTTTCTCACTTTATCCAGGTCAGGGTCTCAGTGGCAACTGGGCAGCAAGAGTGGCCCAGATGTTGTTTTAGCCTTGCAGCCCTATTCAAAGTAACAAATGGCCTCAATTTTACAGCAGCAGCAGGAGATTGTTTCATTTACTATTAGACTTCAGTGCCTCATTTAACGCTGTTCGTCCTGCAGTCGTAATTCACCTTCTCTACCAGTGGGTTAATGTCTGTGGCTTTCTGCTGCTTTGACTAACACCTCGCCTTTGTTACAGAACGTATCCCTTTGCTACAACTAGTGCTGCGTGTTCAGACATCAGAGTCCCTTATGTTAATGCCATCATGCAAAATACAGCACTCTTTTAGGTTACTCAGACCATAACATTTGATCTAAATATGCATATAAATGTGCCAAAGGTATTGTCAGCTTACTCAATGTCAGGGAAATGGTTTTAATAATATGGCTGATCACTATAGATGTCTTTAATCCTGTAAAACAACATTAGCTAAAATGCTGAAAACATATTGGGGCATATAGGTCCATTATGAGTTACTTTGCATAGAGCAAGTTTCATATATCTCAGATCGTGTCACAGTTCTCGCATACACAATTGTAAATACATGTTTTTTTTCTCTACCACCTCTACAAATCCATAAATCTCACTTGTGTCTCCAAGTTCTTTTATTCTTCACAGAACAAGAGAAGGTCACCGATGCTTTTCTGCTCATCTCCCTCCAGTCCTGCCATGTGTCAAAAGCCACTTTCATGCTTTGAGCTATTCCTCAGTGCAACAGCTAAGATTTGAGCTGGTGCCAAAGACAGACAGACCACATATCTCTGGATTTAGCTTCCTTCCACTGGCTGCAAGTTCTTATCATGTTTAAATTTGGTCTGATGCCCAGATATGTATAAAATGACCTGATAGTTCAGTGTAAGGGATTAGGTGAAGACTCTCAGGTAGCTGATCCTGAGTCTAGACCTGCACTTGAGATCCCTGAGCCCTTCAGCAACACGCACCCTGAGGAATTTTCAGTATGTACGTTTTACTTTGATGCAACTGTTTTTTATCCCCTTTGGGTTTTTTTCACCCAGTCCAGTGTCTTGCTGTATTTAATGTTTCTTAATTACTATTGTTATTATTATTCAAGTAATTCATTTATCCTGTGACAAATATAACATTTCTATTCCCTTACAGGATGGCAACACCCTCGTTGCCATATCTGCCCTGCCAAACACGCATGGGAGATTTTTCAGCAAATGTGCTAGAAATATGGAATGGTGCTGAGTCAGTGCTTGGTCAGGAGGTAGAGCAGGTCATCTACTAATCTGAAATAGGATGGTTCAATCCCTGGCTTCTCCAGTCCGCTTGCCAAAATGTTGTTCTTAGACAAGAGTGAATTCCAAATTCACTGGATTGTAAATGTTAGATAAAAAGCATAGAAATAAGTGTTGTATGAATGCGTGCATCAGTGGGTGAATGACGCTTGTAGTATAGAGCGCTTTGAGTGCTCAAGCAAGGTAGAAAGGCACTATATAAGAATCAATCCATGTACCACATCATAATAAAAAAACTCCCAAAACTCCAGTGTTCATAACTCCATTTGAGTTGCAGAGATTTGGAGAAGCAGCACCAAGCACGGTGGCCAAACAGCCTACTACAGCAGCAGCTACTGTATACCTGTGGAAGAAATGCTACAGAATATGATGGCTGGTGGTGTACAGGTTGAGTCAGGTTGCACTACTCTTGCAAAACATTAATTATCAAATGAAGAATGCACAAAGTGAAACATTGTGGATCATTACCTGTATTGGCAACACCTGGGTCCCAGGGCCTCATGGGAGAGCCCCTTATCACATTTTCCAAAAACAGTGCCAAAATATGTCAAACCAATAAAGCTACACAGAGCCTCTTTCAGCTGCTCCTTGTTTAACAAGGGGTCACCACAGCCGGCAGCTACACATGTTTTATTTAGCAGATTTTTCCACAGGTTGCCCTTCCTGAAGCAACCCCAAAGGGATTCGTGTCTCCTCCTGGAACCAACCAGGGATCTTTGGCTTGTTAGGTGAAAGTGTAAACCACTCCACCGTGGAGCCACAAACCAGTACAGCTGTTTGAGCATGTTAAATCCACACTACTACTAGCTGCATAATATCTTGCTATTATGACTACTTAGTAGCAAGTGTAATTAGTAGTATCAATAGTGTGTAGAAAAGAGACTAGATTACAATAAAAGGAGCCAGTGACAGGCCCAACGGTCATCTCTCTAGTTTTCCTCTCTTGTCTGAAAGGCTTTCTCTCTTTTCGCTCTCATTTACGCCTGACAAGCCTTCAGGACCTTGGACAGCACCCTGGCATCAGAGCTGCTGAGGCAACACGCAAAAAAACGAAAGATTTCCCCTCTGCCCAGGGTGCGGCTCGTTGGGATTTTGCAAGTCGCCCGTAGCTGTCTCAAGACCAGGGGGTGCTGTCCAAGGTGCTGAATTTAAGCTCTAAACCCCTATGGTGAAAATTAAAACCAAAACGTCACATTTTCACTCTGTGCTCTCTTTTCGCCTGGGTTTGAAAGAAAAACTGCACTGAAAGAAACCAAACCTTCTGCCCGGAACAGCCCCCAGGAACATTTAGAATTGTGTGTATTAAACACACACACACACACACACACACACACACACATATATATATATATATGTATGTATATATATATATATATATATATATATATATATATATATATATATATATATATATATATATATATATATATATATATATATATATATATATATATATATATATATATATATATCCACGAGCGTCTGGCAGCACAAATGAACCAGCTGCTAGTTAACGAGAGACACCCGGAATGGCTAACTGAAGGCCGGACGGTCCTGATCCCCAAGGACCCCAAGAAGGGACCGGTCCCCTCCAACTACCGACCAATAACCTGCCTCAGTACTACATGGAAGCTCCTGTCAGGCATCATATCGGCTAAGATGAACAGGCACATGGGTCAATACATGAGCGGGACACAGAAAGGGATTGGCAAGAATACCAGAGGCGCAAAACACCAGCTACTGGTAGACAGAACAATCAGCCGAGACTGCAAGACCAGACTGACCAACCTGTGCACTGCCTGGATTGATTACAAGAAGGCCTATGACTCAATGCCCCACAGCTGGATACTGGAATGCCTAGAATTGTACAAGATCAATGGGACCCTAAGAGCCTTCATCAGGAACTCAATGGGGATGTGGCGTACAACACTAGAGGCCAACTCCAAGCCCATAGCACAAGTCACCATCAAGTGCGGGATCTACCAAGGAGATGCTCTGTCCCCACTGCTGTTCTGCATAGGCCTGAACCCCCTCAGTGAGATCATTAACAAGACTGGCTACGGATACCGACTACGGAACGGAGCAGTTGTCAGCCACCTCCTGTACATGGATGACATCAAGCTGTATGCCAAGAGTGAACGAGACATCGATTCACTGATCCACACTACCAGGCTATACAGCAATGACATTGGAATGTCGTTCGGACTGGAGAAGTGTAGTCGGATGGTAACAAAGAGAGGGAAGGTAGTCAGAACTGAGGGGATTGAACTACCAGAAGGCAACATTGCAGACATAGAGGACAGTTACAAGTACTTGGGGATCCCACAGGCGAATGGGAACCATGAAGAGGCCGCTAGAAAAGCTGCAACCACCAAGTACCTGCAGAGGGTCAGGCAAGTCCTGAGGAGTCAGCTGAATGGTAAGAACAAGATCCGGGCCATCAACACGTACGCCCTGCCCGTGATCAGGTACCCTGCTGGGGTAATAGGCTGGCCAAAGGAGGAGATAGAAGCCACTGACATAAAGACAAGAAAGCTCCTTACCATGCATGGAGGGTTTCACCCCAAGTCCAGCACCCTGAGGCTGTACGCTAAGCGGAAGGAAGGGGGCCGGGGACTGGTGAGTGTCAGCACCACAGTCCAGGATGAGACAACGAACATCCAAGAATACATTGGGAAGATGGCCCCAACTGACCGAGTGCTCAGTGAATACCTCAGGCAGCAGAAACCCAAGAAAGAGGAGGGAGACGAGGAACCATCATGGAAGGACAGGCCCCTGCACGGTATGTACCACCGGCAGATAGAGGAGGTGGCTGATATCCAGAAATCCTACCAGTGGCTGGACAAAGCTGGGCTGAAAGACAGCACAGAGGCACTAATCATGGCAGCACAAGAACAAGCTCTGAGCACAAGATCCATAGAGGCTGGGGTCTATCACACCAGGCAAGACCCCAGGTGCAGGCTGTGTAAAGATGCCCCAGAGACAATCCAGCACATAACAGCAGGGTGCAAGATGCTAGCAGGCAAGGCATACATGGAACGCCATAACCAAGTGGCCGGCATAGTGTACAGGAACATCTGTGCGGAGTATAACCTGGAAGTCCCGAGGTCAAAATGGGAGATGCCCCCAAGGGTGGTGGAGAATGACCGAGCTAAGATCCTGTGGGACTTCCAGATACAGACGGACAAAATGGTGGTGGCTAACCAACCGGACATAGTGGTGGTAGACAAACAGAAGAAGACGGCCGTAGTGATCGATGTAGCGGTTCCGAATGACAGCAATATCAGGAAGAAGGAACACGAGAAGCTGGAGAAATACCAAGGGCTCAGAGAAGAGCTCGAGAGGATGTGGAGGGTGAAGGTAACGGTGGTCCCCGTGGTAATCGGAGCACTAGGTGCGGTGACTCCCAAGATAGGCGAGTGGCTCCAGCAGATCCCGGGAACAACATCGGAGATCTCTGTCCAGAAGAGCGCAGTCCTGGGAACAGCTAAGATACTGCGCAGGACCCTCAAGCTCCCAGGCCTCTGGTAGAGGACCCGAGCTTGAAGGATAAACCGCCCGCAGGGGCGTGCTGGGTGTTTGTTTATATATATATATATATATATATATATATATATATATATATATATATATACACACATATATATATATATATATATACATATATATATATATTACATATTAGGTGGGCATGCCATGCACTACTTTTGCAGTACGTAATTTGCTTCTCGTAATGTCTCCTAAGCGCGCAAGCAGCCTGAATTACATAAAAGCCTAGCTTAAAGATAAGGAATAAATAATTTTCCTTATTGGTAATTTGTCCCGAGGGGCTGTTGTCTCTGCAAATGGAGTAACCCCCCCCCCACCCACTGTGCTGATTACTCTGAAGAAGGCGGGTCAGATCGTCAGTGTGGGAGAAATCCAGGGGCCCATCAACAGTAGCGCTGAGTGAAGCAGAGCTGAGAGATGCGCGTTCACTGAGCCGGAGGAAGGAGCACGGCTGCCTTTTCCTCCACCGCGCCTCACTTATAATAACCGCCTCATCACCACCATCAGCATCCCACTCTCATCAAGAAAGGCTCGGGTTTGTGGATGGGATTTTGGTCTGGATTACTATAATTTGCAATATTTACGCGCGGGGCTTTTGTCCGTCCGGAGTCTCTGCGTGGGAAAAAAAAAGGTAGGAGCAGATTAAAACTGGTTTAGTCCTGTTTTATTTTAATTTTATTTATTTTTTTATTCTTTCCCTCCCCACCACCATCTTAATACGTTATTTGTTTCTGTGAGGATGCTTAAGTTGCGGGATTCTGAAGTTTTTCTGAAAATATTCTGCGAATTTGATGTGACTTTGAGCTGAGATGAGGAATTAGGCGCAGTGGGATGGCTTGGATCGTTAGAATTTTGAAAAGCCTTCACCCGCAGTTTAACACTAAACAGTGGGTAGGTCTGTGACGTGAGGGAGATAACGTGGACTTATTAGAGTTGATTTTTTGTTGTTGTTGTTGTTCCTTTTTAAAGCAAACAAATTCGTAGGGAATGAGCGAAGCGCGTAGAGATGGAAAGTTTTAGCTCACCGAATCGCGTCTCTCGGTCGGAGAGAACAGCGAAGGAGGAAACTACCCCGAACTATTCCCGTTTTCTCGACAACTTCACCCACGAGTCCTGTTCAAATTTCGCTTCGTAATTTCCAAAAGCAAAGGTTCGTAAGCCCTCGAGCCACAGTCAGACTGCCACCGTGCGAGAGGCAGAGGGAAAGCTTGAGCGCTGCTGGGGGGGGAACATGTAGCCCGCTGTTTTATTCATCCGTGCGGGCTTGCGGGTTGGATTTCTGGCAGGTTTTAAATGTTTCCTATCATCTGAAGGTTTAAAATATTCAATTAAGGGATGAAATTACTCATGTGATCGATAGCATCATTTTCTGTTGCACTTACATTGTGAAAGCTCGGCCGTGCGGAATTGAAATGTCCACCGGGGCTTTCAGCAGAGACTACAGCATCCCTCTAATTTAATATTTCTGCCAGAACTTGTGTCTCTGAGCTGACTGCAGAGTTACCGCTGATCCCGTCTCTGTACCTTATTTGCTCTAAATTATGGCTGGTGTTTTATAAAAGTCTGTTTACTGAAGCCCACGTTGGATTTCGTGATGCATTTAGGGGCCATTTGCTCATCTAAAATCTAAATACTGGGCTATTTTTTTCTTAACTGCAACATCTGGAGCCCTGCACAGATGTTCAGCGCGAGCGGAAAGAATCGTAATGTGTCCGTTCCTGCTGGTGCCAGATTGAAGTTTATGCTCTCAAGTTTTGCACTGAAGCTTTAAATGACTTCACTTTATTCCCGGTTCACCCTAAAATTCCCCTTTTGCTCCGTGCGCCCCACTTCCTCTTACCAGCAGTGGACTTGGCAGGTCCGGACACGCTTCTAATGCAGCATACCCTCGTCTGCTGTGACTGCTGTCGGATTAAATCGCTCCTCCGGGCTGCAGCATGTGATGGACAGGGAGCACAGCAGGGGGCTGAGGGGGTCTCCAGTGCGTGATAGGGGCTCGGCTACATTACAAAACATGCCTATAAATCTGCTGCACCGAAGCCGGACCTGTCAATGCATCATTTATGGGCAGTCAGTGAAGGTATCCCATACAGGTCATCTCATATCCTGCACTATTTAATAATTCAATGTGTATATCCCGGAAAATATGTGCTTATTCTAGCAGAGCAAGGTAGCTATTTAGAAATTATGCCACTTCCTATTTGTTTAACAGGAGGCAGAAAAAAACAGGTTTGGGTTTATGCTAGTTAAACAGAGTACTTAATTAAGAAGCCCAAAACAGCTTGTTAATTTTTCCTTTTTCGCCCTGTGGAGTGAGGACTGCTGGGTGCTCTCAGGCATGCTGTTAGCTGAAGGGCATCTTTCATAACAAGCCTGCGAGGAAAAGTGTCAGTAACATATTCTGGGTAAAACTCAACTTGGCACTATGTTAGCTTCATTTAGCTTAGCTTTGAGGTGGAAAGATTTGGATTTTAAGCAGGGCTTATAGTCAGTCGAATGTTAAGTAGTTAATGTCATGGTGGGCAAATGTTGTTTTTAAAGTCAGAATCAATTAAAGGTGGAAAAAACCCCTATTGTAAACAGCTGTGTTTAACACAATGATATCTCCATGACTGCTTGAAAGAGAATATGTTACCATTGTTAGCATTCAGTGTTAAAACCATGGTTTGCAGGCTATAGGGACACCCGATATCGCAGTTAAGCAACACACACACACACACACACACACACACACACACACACACACACACACACACACACACACACAATAACTCATGTTAATTGAATAGAGTCCAGGGCCATTTTTTTTATACCAGGCAGGCATCTCAGATTTCATGGGCATATTGAGCCTTGCTTAGTCAAGGGACACAGCACATAACACTCTTTTATAGTTGGTGGCTTGGGTTGATGCAGTAGCGTTCAGGGTGATTTCACCACACAGAACCTTTTAACCTCTCTTCGGACGCTGTCTCACAAAGGCACTTTTAAGACAAAGACAGTCGTCCAGCCAGGCAACCCAGCGTTGTCAGAGAGACACAGTCAGGTACACTCCTGCACAGGGACACACATGCATGTGTACACGGTGCATTAGCATAGGTATCAGTTTCTACAATTCAATAGCTTGCCTGCTGCAGCAAGATTAACTATTCAGGGCAGGTGGTTAAAGGGCCTATTGTGTTGCATGGGTCTGTGCTACTGTCATGATTGGACAATGCGTTTGTCTGGTGGGCAGCCCAATAGCAAAACAATTGCAAGGGCAAAGGGCTGGAAGAGTACACACACGTATAAGGTTTCACCATGTGAATCATTCCTGGCTCTGCAGAGCAAAATCAAACAGAACTAGATGAGTACAGGTGTAGCGTACAAAGGCCAGTGAGCTAGTTAATATTCAGTACCGCTGTCATCTGGGTTTGGGTGATGTGAACAAGTTAAAAACGTATTCACTGAAGGAAATTTAGAAAAAGAATGCTAGTGGTGGGATTTGGAAATGAAGTAGCACCATCGTAACGTCTTTCTGAATAGCTGTTTATGATTGCAATCCCCCAAAGATACGCAAATGAGAAAAGGAGAGTGGCGGCAGATAATTAGTCATATTTATCAGGATCCCAGCAGGCCCTTACAGACAGCAGGCTAACGTCTGAGGCTAAACACATGCTCCGGCTCACCTCCATGGATTTCCTCTCATCGTGGAATCAACAAGGCAACCCAGCCCAGTAGATGGACTTTATTTATTTGTGTATTTTTCACAAAGCCGCTTTGTTGTCCTTCGACTATTTGGGAATTCATCTCTCAAACGAAGGCTTTACAACTATAAATGATTATTTGAGTGGACCTTCAAATAAAATGAGTAATTGGCAGAAATAGAAAAGTGCATAAAATGGTTGTAAACCTTTAATGGGTGTTCAGTAGATATTTAGTGCTATTTAATGGCCACCTAGAGAGTCAAATCCACATTGAATGGTGCTCTCAGTATCCCTTCTAATTCATCTAAACTCATAGGCACAATTTGCCTAATTGCTGTTTTCCCTATTCCACCTCCTCTGAGTGCTGTTTTACATCTGAACCAGCTTTATAACTCTAGTTTAAGTTGGCATATTTTAGCAACAGTAAAGAAAATCCCTACAGTTAAGCCAAAAGCTCACAGACAGTGTTAGTTTGACAAATGATGTTTCCAAAATTCTACATTGTGTTGGCTAACTAGATATAGAACATTACAGGGTTTGTCAAATGTTTACAGGCAGGGGATCTCTTACAGAGGGGGTCATTTTCCAAGGACACCCCACCCCTCGTTGTCCTAGCAGTGATTTAGCTGGTCAGGGATTAGGGGTGTGGATCATTTGAAATATTTCCTACATAGCTAACTGGCTAATAAACCAAAGTACACTACAACAGGAATGGTTGATTGTAGCTGAAGAGGAGTGAGTTGTTTTATGACAGATTGTCATGATGTGTCACAATCATATTAATTTCTATGGGCCCTAATAGGATGATGGAGTGGACACAACATGCTTGGCATGAATGGGTCTCATTTGTACAGACTTAATTGATACAACATTTTATAACCTTTAATAAGAATCTCTGGACTCCTCTTTGTTATGTTTCATTGGGTCACATATTTTATTTGTGTCACACATCCCCTTGCAGGTGGTTGCTTTGTTTTGCTAGAAAATAGAGATTCATCTTAAAGAAATGCATTCAGTGCTGTCTGTTCTTTCCCTGCAGTTTAAACCATGGGGCGTGGAACCGGACCAACGATGACCGTTCTGTGCTTCAACCCAGGAAACCGCCTTAAAGAAAAATCACAAGACACAGCTCTGAATCACTGACAAAACACGCTACGGCTCACCTTTACCATAGCAATTTTACGCGTTTATGTGGAAACTGGATTTTTTTTCCTTTCCTTTTTTGCACAATTCTCCATAGATTTGGCAGTTGAGATAAGATCCTTTATCAACGTTAGACCTGCCTCTCAGATAAAAAAAAAGGATATTGCGCTGTCTGCCTGACTAAGATTATCTATGTGGAATATAACATTCAGCAGAAAAAGCCCGGAACTAAACCATTATCAGATGTTCATATCACTTTGAGGATCTGTCCCCAGTTCTCACCCTCTTCTGAGCTCCCTGTTATTCTCTACCATGAATCCAAACAGCCTACCTGGATTTTTCCTTATGCTGCTAAGTACCATGCTGGGCCTAAGCATAGGCCTGGAGTTTACTGGCTCTGAAGGTCAGTGGGCTCGCTACCTGCGCTGGGATGCCAGCACCAGAAGCGACATGACGTTTCAGTTCAAGACTTCAGAACCAGAGGGCCTGATGCTCTACTTTGATGATGGCGGATATTGTGACTTTCTGCTTCTCGCTGTATCTGAGGGTAAGCTGCAGCTTCGCGTCAGTATCGACTGTGCCGAGACCACCATCACCTCAGATAAGATGGTTAACGACAGCCGCTGGCACTTTGCAGCCATCAACAGGCACAATTTGCGGACTGGCTTGGCCTTGGATGGCCAAACCAAGACGGAAGAGGTGCGGCCTCAGCGGCAGTTCATGAATATTGTCAGTGACCTCTTTCTTGGAGGCCTCCCAGGGGACATCCGCACGTCTGCCATCACCCTGCCCTCCGTCCGCGAGCTAGCGCCATTCAAAGGAATTATCACAGACCTCAGTTATGGGAGTAAGCTGCCCACGCTTATCAATAGTCAGAAAGTCCGCTTGGAGATGATGGGCCTATGCACAGAGAACCCCTGTGAGAATGGTGGGATCTGCTCACTGGCAGACGGAGAACCCTACTGTGACTGCTCCAGAACTGGATATGTAGGTCGATACTGCACTGAAGGTAAGAGGGTTGGCTCCAGAACCTTTCTGTGTCAAGCACGATTGCTGGTTAAAATTTTGAAATAAAAATTCAATGGGATTCCTTACAAATGCAGACTTCAACTAGCATCACATCTGCTGTCTGCTTCCAGGTATAGCGAAAAAAAAAGATTATATGATTACCCTTCATATTTGCTTTTTTGTTTTTTTGCATATGTTGCATCATTAAAATCATCTCATACCATGTGGCTGTAAGCAACGCAATAAATCTCAATACAAGCCTCTGAAAATTAGATTCAATTTCCATAACTGTGTTGCTATTCCCGCTGCACCTAATGCGATTTGTGCCACACCAAACTTCATTTATGAAATGCCTCGAAAAATGTGCATTGATTGCACAACAGTGTAATTTATATAAAGCAGGAGCATCTATACTCTGGCGTGTTTAAGCGGTTTAATGCAATTCATGCAGGACACCCAATGAAAATACCGAGGGTTTTGTTGCTCTTACGGCTTCTTTTAGAACGTCTTCGTATTTCACGTGGGAGTTAAATTGGAGATGATGTTCTCAGCATTTCTTCTCCCTTCACAGTTATTACTTTTGATCAGGCAGTGGTGGATATGGTATTAGCTGATATGACTAAAATTACAATACTGAGTTCTCTTTTTTCCCCCCTATTAAATGTATTCAGATTTTGCAAGGTGCTGCAGGACCTGAAGGTACACGAAGTTTGGTTGAGAAATAACTTCATGTGTTTTTCTTCTGCTTCTGTGCCAAGGCCATCGCTTTATTTGGAGAGTGTAATGAGATCCAGCTCTTTGAGGATATTCCACCCTATTCTATCATCTTCACACCCTAAAAGCTTTAGTTATTAAAAAAAAGGTGTTTTTTTCTAATTGATACCTACGTGGTCCGACAAAACTTGCCACTGGTCTTTCCCTTCCTTTTCAGGAAATATATATTTAAAAAATAATCATGTTAAAATCTCTCATTGTTCAGAACACCCTGCTGCTTTACAGCCTTGAGATCAGTGCTAGCTGATGCCAAAAATAAGTTGCTCGTTTTTTTGCTATTCCATTCACCACAACACAAAATTTTCTCTTTTTTTCCATATTCAAGAACGGTAACCTTTTAAATACACAGTTTCACCATAACCTTACTCGCTTAACTATTTGTTTACGTGTATGGATTGCAGGAGATCCCTTTGTGTGAACAGACCCATGTCAAATTTCCTCCCCTGCTGACCCACTTCCTGCCTGTCTAAATCAAACTGACACGACTGAGGGATGACTCCATTTTGCCCGAAATCAGAGGAATGCTCACTGAAAGCTAGAGCGCTAATGACGAGCTATTTTAAACTGTATCTAATACAATTAAAATGTTTGTTTTTTTAAATGTCATCACTGCAGCGTGCCTTTAAAATGTGATTTTTTTGCTGTCTTTTGCTTCCCAATATGCACCAAAATTTGCTGATCAAATGAAGCTGTTCGGACGTCAGATCACGAGTGCTAGCCTGTGGCGTTGTTGAGGACAGCACGCGATGTGCTGGTTGCAGAGCAGTCGAGCAAACGGGCTGGACTTGACCTCTTTTCGCTTCATCCCATTTGCCCGCTGCCTGTGTCGAACAGTCGATAGAGGAGGAGCAGGAGGCCTGTTGGTCTGAGGGCTGACGGTGGAACTGTGACATCTTTGTGTTAGAAAGGCCGAGGTTTTAAGACGACTCAGTCGGGCGGTGGTCATATCTTAGCTGCAGGGCAGAACGAGTCCAATGTGTGAATTTACCACTGGCCTGTTGTACCCTAATTTGTCACAGGAAATTAGCTGTTGGACAACAAACCAACTCATGCTTACTTCCTTCTTCGTCCTTCTATCCTTCTATTCAGGCATCTGTTCTTCATTTTCCTCCGATTTCAGGCTATAAAAAAAAGGGGAGCTAGGGGAGGGTAGTCAAGTTAATTCCCCAGCTGAACTGACTGCTGCTCTTTTCTGCTCTCCCATTAACTGATGTGGCTGATTGTTGATTATGCCACAGAGACTGGGAACCATAATTAGGAGGATAATGAGAACAGAGATGGCTAATTTGCCTGGAAAATGCCTGCGCAAACACTGCCGTCAATTCAAACTGTCTGTCGGCAAACTCGTGAAGAGTTCTTTTACTGTTATAGCCACATGTCCACAAGTGGGCAAAGTACTTGTTGTTCATGCGGCGCTTGAGCACAGAATGTTTTCAGGGGATGTTCGCACACCTGTCCCGTCAGTATACTGTGATCATGCCGTACATTAATGAGCAATAAAATTAGCAATTTGTCAAATGTGTGAATATGTATATGTTACATTGTCGGATGCAGGAGTCCGGATGCATTTGCATTCACAGGCATGCGCGTGAATGCACGCGGATGCAGGCGAGGCCCTGGAGCTGCTCGTTAAAACGGGCAGATGGCTGACTGGCTGAGTAGACTGGGCCTTGGAAGAGTTTTTCCAGCCGTGTTTTTAATGGTAGCCTGCTAGCCGACTGGCCTGGAAGGGAAAATACAAGGACTGAGCAGAATTCACATGTGTGATGAGAAATGAGAAAATGGGAAAAGTGGGATAAAGCTTCTGTTTGCCACTTCACTGAAAAACATCCTTCTTGTTCCCACACTGGTATACCTCCCCCCCCCCCTTTTCTCATCTGTCATGAATTAGTGGGGGTCAACCTTCTGCTAAGGCATCATCATTTCACCGCAGTGATAATTATGAAATGGTTCCGTTCTCTGAACGCCTGCAAGCCCTTCCATGCTTTGCACCATAAACAGTTGGCCATAAAACACATGCTCAGTCTCGCCTCCTGTGTGGATCAGGATGTATCAGTGTGGCTAACTGCGTCATGGCGCATGGATTGAAATTAGACAGTACTCGCTCTCTGCATGCGTCGACCTTAGTGTGCAGATCTGTAGCTGTAGCTTTAGTACTTGACCTTGTCATTGATCATTCTTAAACTGCTTCTTTAAGCACAGCCATCGTTATTATTCTCCTGCTATTCCTTGTGCAAATATCACTGTCTTTAATAGAAATGATCTGGATGTGAAATCTCTTTCAGTTCAGCTAACTTAGCAGCGGTGACATTATGAAATCTCTTGAATACCTTGTGGTTTTTCTGGTTACATAAAGGTATGCAGAAGGTCAAGGTTGTTAAGAGCTGCACAGGATTGTTTAATGAATATGTAAAAATGATCATCCATGTCCTCTTTCAGGATTCCACATCCTGCATTTGTAATGAGCAGTTTAAGGACCTCCTTTTTGCTTAAACAAATATGCAGGGACTCGTTGGAAGGTTAGTAATTGAAGGCTAGGGCAAGCAAACTGTTAAGTAAGTGCTGAAATGGTGCCTTCGGGCTTAGCTTTGGGGATTAATAAACAGACATGGAAAAAATGACAGTTACAATAATCTTACTATAAAAAGTAGGTCAGCGAGAAAAAAAATGGTGCAGGGACTTGCCTGATGCCAGTGCACGGGGCATTTGTGTCTAGTGCCCATGCTGAAAATTATGCTTGGATTTGAGTGGTGAAGCTGCTGGTAAAATAGAGCCAGGGATTACGCTCGGACCACATGTCCTCCACAGCACATTGGCTTGTTCTGAGCACCGTCGCGGCAAGAGAAAAGGTTTTATCTACACGGAAACTGAGCATTTAACACACGCGCACGCACCATATCTGGACACAAGCATTTGCACAGTCAGGGAAAAAAATATGTGTACCTGCTGATTCAGGCACATAAATTCAAGCATTAAGTCCCCCCCCCCCAGGATCATCTCCTGAGAACTAGAACAGTGCTGCCGTCCATCAGCTGGCTTCTACCCTCCTTTCCCACACTTCCACCCATCGCCCTTCCCTTTCCTCTTCCAATGTCATTTTTCTTGTGTGGGAGGAGAGGCAGCATCCATTTTAGACTCCCTAAAGGAGACAGGAGGAAATCTTCACCTCGTCTGCACCATCCCCTGCTGCAGAATTTGCCTCCCTACTCCTCCTCTCAAATGATATATCTGTCGTGGGTTGAGTTTGTTAAATTTAACATTAAACAAGGACTCAAAGCTGTCAGGGAGGCGGGTGGGAAAAAAATGAAACACAGAAATCCCTGGATGTATCTAGTAGTACGAAACAGGCCACTCCTCTTTGTAGACTGGGCAGAGATCAAAGCGCATCGCTAAGTCACATTAATATCTGATATCTCGCGTTAGAGCCAATATTTAAAATGTCTGATGTAGTCTGTCTTAATTAAGATGTGTTTAATTTTCCTCTCATCAGTTTTTGATGCTCTTTGGGGGGCACCGATTACAAGCGCGAGTATTCCTATTAGGATGCGAGCTTCAGGTTTGTGACTAAAGAAGAATAATAAATATATAACAGACTCAACTGATGTTGAATCCACTCAGTCATCTGTAATGTTGCCTAAATCACACTGGCATGTCTGAGACCCACAAGGTGTCACTGACGGGTGAGCTCTCGGTGAGGATGTTTGCCGCGAGCGAAGCTTAACATGCGGCTTTTTTTCTTCTTTTTTGTAATGTTGCCGTGCTCCACTATTAGCTACACCGGGACTCCCACTGTGAGCATTCTTCTGAGAAACCACAAGGGGCGTGTGATTGTGGGTGAGCGATAAGTTGAAGAAGAGGAGGTGGAGGAGAAAGGCATGGGTCTGAGAACAAGCAATCCTGCAATCCATAAAACTCACACCATAAATCCTCAACAGCGTGGATTTATGCATCATTTTACGTGTTCAAGGGACTCTGTGTGATGCGGAATATTATGCTACAATGACAATATTCGAAATGTGGAAGAGTTGTTTGCACAAATGTCGATCTGGATCCCGTGGGGGCGGGACAGATTCAGTTTTATGCCTTTTTCTTTCCACAGGTGTTCACACTGAAATAGTTTACAATCAGACATGTCAAGAGGGCGCCTCTTTGCTCCTTACATGATCGCCAGTGTGTTAGGGGTTTGGTTTTTTTGCATGTGTAGATGCAACATGCAAAAGTGGTTGTAGAGTGTTGCTAATGCGATGCTTCTCTTTGCTCTCTCTCTCTTTTCCTGACGTTTCCACAGCAGTCCTGAGAAAACCAGGTGAGTCTCCAGGCAAATGAGGTCACAGCTTCAGTTTAACTGCTGCAGCCATTCACGTCCCATCCAGTTATAAGTTATTTATGCATTCACCTTTAAAACGCAAGCAATTTTTTTTACCACAAGTTCTGTTTTAACTCTTAGATTTGACCTTTATTCAGCAAACACCCTCCACAGTTACTTTACATTCACGCAGACTGTTCCTCGTATAAGTCATTTGTCTGTTTCAGTGGAAAGCTTTCGAATGCACTTGGGGAAGCTTTGCCTTTAGTGTGATAGCCATTCTTTGCCATTATGCAAAGCATGCACAGTGACAATACAACTGTAGTATTGGCGTGTTGTGTTTTTTCTCAATTTTTCCTCTCTGTTCTCCTGTCTGTTTGATTTTTCTCTTAAAGGCCTCGCACACCTGAAGGCAGAGCAAGGTACTCTTTCCTCTTTCTTTGTAGATATCTCTTTTATTTATTTGTTTTTTAGCTCACTAACCCCTGTGTTGGTTGTGAGCTGTAAATTTACAGTGTGCGCCTGCACTACCTGTCCGTTTGCATTTGCGTGTTGCTGTGCGGCTACTGCAGAGAGGTGGGGTGGGGGTGGGGGGATGACTGTGTGTGTGTGTTTGGCGCAGAGGGGTGCACAACAGCATGGCATGTCCCACATCTCACCTTTGTCTCTCTCTCGCTGTGCTCGTGTGTGTCCTCAGCCTCGTTTCATCCAGGTCTCTGTGTATTACATAATTGTGTACTACTCTCACTTCCACAGCAAACAAGCAGTGACACGGTCCACTGTGTGGGAGTGGGGATGGTGGGGATGGGGTGAAAAAAAACAGGGAAGCTCGGGGGTGGGGTTGGGGGTGGATAAGGAAATCACTGGAATTTGGGGAGACAGCTCAGAGGAGAAAGAAGCTTCTCTGGGATAGAGAGGGGTGAAAGGGAACAATAAGGATCAAAGAGTGTCAAGGTAAGGTGCATGTAGGAGAAATAGTAGCAGGGTTTGCATTCATATTTGATGAATCTGCAGCAACACAATTTACACTCTACATCCACTGCCAGTGTAAGATAATATTGAAGTCTGGGTGGTGGATGGGTGAAGACAGCAGAGCCCATTTCTGAAGTGGCACATTCATGGAATGTGAATTACTATTACTATGATTAAAATGGACGGAGCCGCTTCCTTTCTGTCGGATCAAATTCAGTAAAGCTGCATTTGAGAATTTATTTTTTGGAATAAGCTTAAAAATATCAGCGTTCACAGGCTCTTAGTTACTCTGCAATTTAGATTTTTTTTTTCAGATCTCGCTGGCTTGTTGAAAGGGAGTCTGAGACTTATTGTATTTCAAAATCAAATTCAATCTAGCTCTCCAGGAGTCCAAGATTATTAAGTTTGGCATAAAGTAACTGTGACTTTTCTCTAATTGTGCCCAAGTGTTTTCAGCTTTCACTTACCTAAACCGAACTATAACTGTGTGCCGATATTACAGAGAAAGGATGTTCGTTCTTGTTCTTGGAAACAACATTTGGCCATGGCTTCCAGTCATATGACGAGTTTGGAGTTTGCTCAGCTATCATGAGCAAACTATGGCTTATTTACAGTACCGTGCAAAAGTCTTGAGCCACCCATCATTTTTTAAATATTTTGCTTCCAAAGAGCCAGACTTGTCATTTTTAACCTCCTAAGACCCGAACTCCTCCACAGCATGCATTTTTAATTTCTCTTGGATATTTGAGCTGATTGGGTCCTGATGAATGTAAAAACAGAATTACCAGATTTTTTTTTTTTTACCAAATTTTTGTTTCTAAGAAAAATGAGAGCCACATATGAGGATATTTGTTTAAAATTTCAATAGAACAGTAGCATATAATGTCCTCGTAAGTGGATATCAGGCCCTTGTAGAGCAAAATTGAGTATTTTGGTCTAAATAACCCAAAATGTGATGTCCACATATGTGGACGCAGGTCCGTTAAAGTAGTCTTGAGCAATAGTTCTCCAGGTCTTTCTTTGGACAATAGCTGCGTTTACACCCAGTTTCAGTCCAGTCCTTGTACCTGAGCATTTTCACAGCAATGTTTTTTGTTTGTTAATCCACTTAACAAATCTATGGACCTGAATGAATCATTCAAACATAAAAGCACCTCCTGACCTGTGTTGTGTCTGCACATAATGAATAACTTAGCAAACAACCCATTTTTAACTCTATTAGCAGCAGTTTGTCACAAAAACATACATTTTTTGAGAGTTTAGACACTCTTGAGGAAAAAAGGTAGTTATCCCAAATAGTGACTTAGAAAAATATAAAGAAATGACTTTTGCACAGTTCTGTATATATACTTCAGCCAAAACTATGACAAATAGCCAGCGAAAACCTTAGCCGTAGACCTCAACTCTATTAAAACAACACACAACGGCATAAACAAAATGAAATCTAGAAAAAGAATTGTTGAGATTTTGAAGTGTCAGTTGTGTGCTGCCCGTGTGCGCTTCTCCCATTACTGCACAATTTGCATGATTGTCGACATGTTGCATGCAAGTGTCACAGGCTTTATGTAGACTAACAATAGCTTAAACCTACTTTTTGTTGTCTTTTTCTGGTGCTCTGCCTTGGATGACACTCTTCCTTCTTTTATCTCTACGGATCCTTTCTCCTCTAGGTAGAAGCAAAGGTACAGCAAATCCTTTTTCCCCTACTTTTCTTTCATCTAAGCTGCGAGAGATCTCTCTGTGTGTTTACATTTATGGGCTGAATTTTCACTGCCGCTTATTTTTAATTCACTTTGAGTGATTATTTAACATATTCATTTGCTCATCGTGGGAGGGAGCCAGGAAAGTCACAGGACCTGATGCTTTCCAGCTAACGAGCGGCCACAGTTATCGTTGCGTGAACGATGAATGAGTGAGTGGAGAGATGAGAGAGGGTGGAAAAAAACACAGTGTCAGTATCGCATACTAAATGAGTCTCTCTTAATTATCACGTTAAATATAAATGATGAGAAAAAATGGATTAATCATTGTCTTAGCAAGCAGTAAATATTAATAATAGCCTGTCTGTGTGAAGATGCCTGTGTTGTGACAGTTCTGTGTCTCGGAAAAAAAAGAGTAATTGGTGAATTTGACCTAACATTTAACTTCATTTAAATGAGACCATAGAAGCAACCTCTGTGTAGTGCAATTGTGCAGACAATATTCTCATTCTACACTGATCAAAGCCATGTGGCCCGTTTTCGTTAGTTGTGTGTGTTTGTGCGTTTTTACAGGATGTCCTGCCACGTTTGTGTGCTTCTCAGTGTCATCTTGATTGATATCAGTTTTAATGAAAATAGCATATTTCCTCATTTAAAGTAGCTTGCATGAGATGTAGTCATGTGCACAAGTGTCCCATGTTCACAACAGTGGATTGGTTTGATTGATTGTGAGCCCGCCTTCTTAGCTACTGTTGACAAACCTTATCAGTCTTTCTGTTCTTGCACGTTGCATATTGCTGTTTGCTCTAATAACGGGGGCGACTTTGACACTTGAAACTTTGAGTTATTTTGGAATCAGTCACTCCTTGCTTTCAGCAGAGGTAAAAGCAACAGCAGGTTTTCTTATTTTTAGCCTGCAGTCATTCAGTTTACTGACTGAAATGACTGCAGGCAATTTGATCAGCTTAGTAGATTTGATCAGCACTGCTTGGCTAATTAAGCTAAAAGTAGCTCCTTGTAATTAACACGGGTTCGTGTTAAAATTTCATAAAGAGAGTCTTGTAAAAAGGATCTGAAAGAAGAGCTATTTTGCTCATTTGCACCTTCAAATTTTCGTTTGTAGCTTTGCATGGTTAACAGTTCAAAAATAATCCTCATTTCTCTTTCACTGGGTTTTTGTGCAGTCCCACAGTTCATCCTCTGTTTTAGTTCCTCTCCCTCAAAGCCTCTGCTCGCAGACAGCACACACAGAGTTGTGTGCCATGTTCAATATGAGCATCCACCCTTTTAACAGTATATGTACTATACTGGTACCCTTTATATTTACCCTTGGCTTCATGTATCATATGGTCAGTCTGAGGCTACGCGTTCCTAAAGACAGTAGGCAAAAATATAGCATCCTACCTGAAAAAGGCTTTCTGGATGAAACTTTGACAAACTTGACACAAACGTCCTCAGATCCATCAGTTCAGTCTGTCTCCTAAACTCTGATAGCGGTCAGGATCGGTTTTCACACGGTGGAAAAATGTTACAGTGGATGTGAACAACCTGTAATCTTACAAAGTGATGCAATCTAGTGATTTCCTTGGTCTTGGATACGATGCTGGGTTTCTGCTCTATGTAGTAAGCAGTCAAACACACTATATACCATCACTTATATTTTGCTTTTGTCTTCTTGGGCCACAGTAAACTCCATACCCCCCACTGTTTTGATACAGAGTTGATAGTTCTGCAACTTCCATCACATCGTTAAAAATCCCAATTCCAATAAAGTTAGGACACTCTGTAAAATTTAAAAAAGAAAAAAAAGACCTCAGAAATCCATAGTTGGTTCAACTGAGCTGACAGATAGTGAATTTTGAAAGTTTGCCTGAGCCAATGCAGAGATTTCCAGGACAGAATCCTCCCTGTTATCTATACAGTGCAATCTGACAGATAATAGGCATCTAACATTGATCATTACTGTCCACTGTGAACAGAGATTCCTCCAGAATTTCTGAACCTTTTGATTAAATTATGTTCTGTATACAATGATATAGTCAAAGTCGTTGCAATTTTACGTTGAGGAACATTTTTCTAAGGTTGTTTTATAGTTTTGGATGCAGTTTTTTCCCCCAGATTGGCGAGCCTTTGTCCATTTTTATGTCAAGGGGTGTGCTGTGGCAGGCAGGAGGAAGGACCCAAACGCAGGACTCGTACACGAAGGAGTAAACTCCAAATGGCAGCTTTATTGCTGGAGAAACATGTAATACAAGAAAACTAGACTAGAAACTCAAAACATGAAGCCCAAACTAGAAAAACAAAACCGGGAAACAGAGAACCAGAACTTTGCCAGAAGCATGGAAGAAATACACAGCACAGTGAGGGGATGACACAACAACAGAGAGAGGGAAATAAAGGGCTTAAATACACAAGGGACTAACGAGGGAATTTGAAACAGGAGGGAATCACAGCTGGGACTAATCAGATATCACGAGATGAGGAGGAAGCAAAACTGAATGCGCTGACATAGGACTATCAAAGTAAAACAGGAAACACAAGACAGGCACAGAGACACGGACTTGACACTGAAACATCAGGAGCAGAAGGACAGGAGAAGAAAACTGTGACATGAGACACGACTGACTGTGGAACATGAAAATAGACATGAAGACAGAACTAAACATGGGGGGCACAGGAACAACACCCCAGAACTAGAAATCACGAAACACTGAAGAACTGTAGAGCTAGAAATTACAAAAGACAGAACAATGAGAAAACTAATAAATTACGATATATAAAATAATTAAAACATAAACACTGGGTCACCAGACTCAGGACCATGACATTTTACCTCAGAGAAGCTCTGCTTCTCTGAGATACTCTTTTAATACCATATCACATCATATTACTGATTGTTGGAAATTAACCCATATGGAAAAGATATATATAAATCTTATAAAGTTTGTATCTGTCTTGTGTGAAACTTGAATGAAAAGCATACAAGAGTGAAAACAGATATAAGATCCCTTGAAAAATTCTATAAATGAAACTTGTATGTTTTGGATACTTAATAAAACAATATATGAAAGTAATGAGAAAGTGGCCACTTTCATGAGTAAATCATATGATTTATGATTCACTATATGAAGTAGGCCACATCTGATGCAAGTCTTTTATAAGCTCTTACTATTTCTTTTCCATATGGGAACCTAATTAGTTGCTAAATGTTTCTCTGTTGTTTTTTAATCTTTCCATCCTTTTGTCGCCCCATCTCAACTTTTTTTGAGACATCAAAGTCAAAAAACTTTATTTATCCCCAAGGGGCAATTAAGATAGAC
The DNA here is from genome assembly GCF_057382275.1 of Copadichromis virginalis. Lineage (NCBI taxonomy): Eukaryota > Metazoa > Chordata > Actinopteri > Cichliformes > Cichlidae > Copadichromis > Copadichromis virginalis. The sequence goes on along the minus strand of NC_140632.1, from coordinate 2,745,392 downwards.
ATGTTGCTGTTATCAAATTCAAAACGAGCTAATATTTTTTTAAATCAGAATTTATGTTTTCCATGTTCTGTTGTGAGTAAAATATGGATTTATGAGATTTGCAAATCACAGTATTCTGTTTTTGCTTACAGTTTACACCGGCTCCCAACTTTTTTATATCTGGGGTTTTATTATTATTAATCCTTTATTTATCCAGGTAAAAAATCTCATTGAGATTAAAAATCTCATTTCCAAGAGAGACCTGGCATCATAGCAACAAAAGTCACATACCACATAGGTCTATGTGGTATGTAGACGTCTTTATGGGAAGACGTCTACTGCCTGCAGTGTCTAAATGATAGTTCTGATTGGGTAGTCATTGTTTTGATGTGACTCTATGTGAGCAGTTCAATATCACCAATTTCCCGGGACCGTAATGTATCTGCTGACTTTTTACACAGATGGAATTACAATGAAGCTTCACTGTAATGTGTTTGATTTACCCATTGCCTATCAGACTGACTTTTCCCTGTGTATGGGCTAAAACTGAATTCCCCTGCATTTATATCACTTAAGCAAAATAGGTTGTAATGTCTATGTAGTTAGAAATCCTAAAGCTCTGTTGCACAACAGAAGGAGCCAGATATGATACACGGGACTTTCTATGCAACTCTCTTGGGGATTTTATTTTCCTCCCACAATCTGAGTCAGTCAGATGGACTGATGATTTAAAGTTACTAATAGGTGTAAGTGGGACTATTGTCTCTAGACTTGTGTGACATATGAATCAATATGTAGCCTTTTAATCAAGGAATGCTTAAACATGATACAATATGACTCTAAAACAGAGACAGCAGCCAAGCCAGTGTTCACATTACACTGTGATGAGTAAAATGAGGACATGCCACGGTCCCAGTGTTATTAGATCCATGTCTCTGCAGTAGTGTGTGTGTCTGTGTGTGTGTGTGCTGTAAATGGCACAGCGGTCAAAGGGCACAGTAAACAGGAGGCTGGGGAAAATAGACTACACAAAAGACCCGAGTCCACCACAGAAAAAAAAGGAGTAAAAAAGAAAAATGATAGCTGCAGCCAAAGGGCCAGGCGAGAGTGTCAGTGTTGCAAGATTATATACTTGTAATGAAAAATGTGGAGCACCTTGTCATCCCTCTACTCAGATCTGGGGCTGATATTGCACGTAACCGTTAAGCCATCTATAGGGAAAGTTTTAGTCGCTTGCAATCCAAGAGAACCCCATTGTTCTTGGCTCAGAGATGCAACTTTTTGATGCATAGCATAAGTTGACATGGCAAACTTTTGTATAAGCTATGGCAGTGGACTGTGCTCCAGTTAGTAACATTGCTCTAGTTAGCAAAATGCTGAACTTCAGGCTACAGATATTTTCAGATTTGAGTGCCTCGTTTATCTAATTAATGTAAATGTGTGGTGAAGATTTATTCTTATGAGCAACTTTATTACTGAATTTAACCTATTTTGTCTTTGGGAGATGGAAAATAGGGCAGCATTTATAACAATCCAATTTCAGTCATACTTTTATGTCATCCAGATAATGAGCTTAGTCAAAGGAGACGCCATAATGTTCATTGTTGGTTTCAATATTTTGAGTTTGGTTATCTGTAGATAGTAACTGTGCTTCAGCTGCCAGACACATCAGCTGTTACATGTATCACATCAACACTTGAGGTGTTAATGTCAATCACAGATTGAATGTGTGCTATGTTTATTAACACGTCGAATTAACACGTTGAAACAAGGTTATTTTCTACTGTGTACTTAGCTGTACAATGAACAAAATTTATACCCTTAATGGTAATTATTCCACAAGATCCTATTTTTAACAGAGAACAACCACTCAGTACATTCAGTTCCCTTTTACATGATGATTTTTCCCCCTATGTCTCATGAGAGGTGTGCCTCCATCCAGACATCTGGTGTTCATCTGGTGGTAACAGTATCAATATCAGAGATGAGACTGCAAGGCAGATTGCACGTTTCACTACCTGGCTTTTCTCTGAGTTTTAAGAATGTTAAAGCCCAAATGAATTGTAGTCGAATCCAGGCACACACTTAAGAGAGACAGAATATTTTCACAGTTTGTAATAAATGCAATGTAAAGTTGATTCTGTTCACACATAGTCAAAGGGTGGAAGTTGTCTGATACAGTGACCTTAAGAGCTCATCTCACCTTTATGGGGATGATGTGGTTTTATTGGTTTCACTGGGCAGTGACCTCCAGCTCGTACTTGGGAAATTGATGCTTGAGTTTGCAGCAGCTGGAGTGAGAATTAGTACTTCAACGTCCAGGAACTTTGAAGTGCTAACTTTGAGGTCAGGCACGAGTTACTGTTCTAGTTGGAGGACTTGTTGATGATTGAGGGGAGAGATGGATTGGTGTGGGGTCAGCGGTGATGTAGACTTTGTACTGGTCTGTTGTGGTGAGTTGAGCTGATGGTGAAAACAAAGCTGTCGATTTACCGGTTGATCTACTTTCCTACACACACCTGTAGTCGTGATCTCTGGGTAGAGACCGAAAGAAGAAGATCACGGATCCAAGTCACTGAACTGAGCTTCCTCTGAAGGGTGGCTGGGCTTCATCCTATATGGACAGGGTAAAGAGCTAGGTGTTTGGGAGGGACTCAGAGTCGAGCCTTTATTCCTCCACATCGCCATTTGATGTGGTTCAGGCATCTGACCAGGTGTCTCTCAGGAGCTGGTGTTGTAGGCATCTCGCACAAGGAGAAGGCCCTGAGGCAGTGCCAGGACATGCTGCATTTCTGCTTACACTGCTGCCCCTGTGACCCTGGACTTTGGTAAGTGGCAGAAAATGGATGGATGGCAATCCAAAGGTGGTAATAATACATCCGACATTACTACAGGCTATTGGACAGAACTGAAATGTGCCAGATTTCTTTTTCTATAATTGCACTCCCAGTACTGTGAATGATCCTGAAAAGGCTACTGGCTTTTTCTGTAATGGAACAGTATGGACAGAGCGCAGGCACAGCTACAGTAGCTTGTCCCCATTGCCAAGTTGTCAGCGGTCCACTTTAGAGAGCAGTTAGTCCTTGGAGAGCGGGAGAGCGAGAGAAAGGAGTTCAGCCCAAGTCTAATCCCTCAGCATGAAGGCTTAGGACTAAGAACTTATTCTCCACTTCTGGAGTCACTCTCCCTAATTATCCCCTCAAAGTCCTGCCGCAGACTTCCAACTGACAAGATTTTTGCTTTCTGCCTCTGCAGCACTCATTCTGTTTCTGTCTCCTCTATATATACGCTCTCTCCCTGCACGTCACCGTTTACTTGATTCCTTCTTTCTCAGTTGGCCTCTCTGCCTTTGTCCCAACCCATTCATCTCTGTCTGCCTCGGTATCCTAGCCTTTCTCACTTTTGCTCTCCTCATCTTCCTCTTAGCTTTCTCTTCTGTTTCTCTACTTCAAAGTCATGTGGGCGTCACGTGTCTCAAATCACAGTCAGGCTTAAGATGGGAGTGCTTACTGCTGCCCACAGATGCTGCCAGGCTTCAGTGGCATTTATGAAGAGCTCTGTCCATACGCCTCTTAGCTTTTTGGTTTGGTCACCGGACTCGGACAGTACTACACCAGAGTACTCTAGTAGTCGCAGTGGTTTCAGAAAATACTGTAACTATACCTTCAGCACTCATGTAAGATTTATTTTAAACGTTAAAGGGCAGAAAAAAGATTGTATTTTTGCTTCAGAACAAATTTGCAGCGTATGTGTTTTTTTTTCTATTGCTGTGTTGTGTTGCATTACTTGATATGTCAATCCAAGGAATGATTACATTTCTCCTCTTCTGAGTGGTTGATGTGTGTTGATGCTTGAAAATTTGTGAGTGACATATAATTCATGTCAGGATGTTAGCGAGTTAACACAGTGGGTGCTGGTGTTTTGAGACAAGTCATGAGCTGCCACTGAATGCCGGACTTCACTGGCTCCAGCATCAGCTTTCAATCGCTGTCACCTGAATCAGTGCTGGTTAAGTTTAAGATTTAAGATAACTCTTTATTGTCATTGCACAGTCATACATAGTACAGTAGTACAATGAAATTGGAAAAACTGTCCTACGTCGGCACTACATATGACACAACACGACACGATATGACACATCACAACGTAACAAACAACACAACACAGTATATTAACTTAGTATAAAAAAGAAGAATAAGTGTATGTGTATTGCACACTGTTATTATTGCACATTAATTATTATTGCACCTTGTTATAAATATAAATATTATTGTTATCGTTTTAAACATTGTTACCTCCCCCTAAAAAGTCCAGGGAGGTATCCAGTCAGGTCAGCTATTTACATTGATCAGGGCTATTGCCCTGTTGTAAAAGCTGTCCTTGAGTCTATTTGTTCGGGACCTCAGCAGCCTGAACCTCCTGCCAGACGGCAGCAGCTTAAACACCCGGTGTCCTGGGTGTGTGCAGTCCCGTAGGATGCTGCGTGCCCTCTTGAGACAGCGAGTGCTGTACAGGTCCTTCAGGGAGGGAAGAGGATGTCCAATGATTTTTTGGGCCATGTTGATGACCCTCTGGAGTGCCTTTCTGTGTGCTGTGGTGCAGCTGGAGAACCACACACCGATGCAATATGTCAGCACACTGTCAGCACAAGTATGAGGGCAATAAGGCTAAGTAAGCCGCTGCAAGCCACAACTGCAAGTAGATCTGAGGGTAATGTCGGCACAACTTAAGTTGTACGTTTGCAAGAAATTTTATGCTGAAATAATAATAGCAGACATGGAACCAATGGGCTAACATGCACCTGCTCTTATTCATGTAATTCCCAAATCGAGAACTATATGAATTAATTATCCCAGTATAAGTGCTATTAGGGAATGACATTAACCGCTGTTTTCATAAAAAAGACAGCTGCTTTTACTGGTAGAAGCTTGAGTCATTTATGTTTTATATTAAAGCTATTATTGATATAATCACACTCAAATTTGTCAGCGTTAAACAGGAAAGATTATTCTGATGTAGTTAGGTTAGCTTAATACTTTTAAATAATGTGAAGTGATAAATACTGTTTTACATCTTTAAAAATACAATCATGTGAAAAAGAAAGTTTTTCACTGGACTCTGTGCACTCTTGCTGCTTCCATAGGAATGAGAAGGGTAAGGAGCAGCCAGGTACTGCTAATCAAATGTACTTAATCAAATGATCATTAGCAAAAAATCTAGCAGTTTGCTGGTCTGGAGCATGGAGCAAGTGTCTTCAGTGCCACAGTCTTCCCAGAAATGACATGCCAGCAAATTTAACTCAAAACTGTACTGTGCAATGCTCAGGGAAACTGTAAAAACAAAACAAAGAGCCACGTTTCAGTCTCTACACACCTCACTTAGCATGTTTACTGTTAAACGTTAAGGCAATACAACGAAAAAAGACTGAACAAGTGACTTGTTTGGAAAGGTTGCCAGGAGGAGACCAGCAGTTCTCAAATGATGAATATAAAATATTGGCTGAAAATTATTGAAATGACAAAAAAGAAAAGAGTCAAAATGTTTTAATGGCTCAGTCGAAGTCCAGACCTCAAACTGATTAAAACGCTAAACTGGGACCTTAAGAGAGTTGTGCATAGATGAATATCTACAACCTTCAAGTGCAGGAGGTGAAGGAACGTTATACAGAAGAGTGGACCAATGTTCCTCCAGTGATGATCAAACAGGAAACAGTTACTTCAAGTTATTGCTGCTAAAAGTGGTTCTACAAGACACTGACTGATGGATCTACTTAGTTTTTCACAGGACAGGAGTCACTGGACAACATACTGTTTAACATGGCTGTAACTCACAATCCAAACTACTGCAGTTGGTAAAGTTGGCCAACTACGGCGATTATTAAACCCCCGAGAATGTTGTTCAATGGGAACATAAGAACCAGTCCACTTGGAGTCTGTAGATAAATCTGATTTTCTGTCATTGATCGATATCCTTCTTAGCGGTCTATCTGTGGACTGTTGAGATGAAAGTTTAGACGAGGGTTTTCCATTAAAATTAAAACATATTTTGTGTTTGCTGTCTAAAAATGTGTTGGATTAATTTTTCCCCTTGTGAAATATCAAAGCTCAAGTTTTGGACAAATAATTCAAAACGTGCATTGAAAATTCATTAGACAGATGAAGTTTAACTAAAAGATTTTGGAATTATTGTGGTGTTGGCACATGTGTGAAAAATGTGTTAAGAGAACTTATGTGCTAAGAGCTGGGAAGGGAATATTACTGTATTTTACAGTCCTTTTTAGGGAAACACTTTGGGGAGCTAGGAGAAAACTCTGAGGATATCCCTGAATGCTATATTTTACTGAAGCAAATTGACATTAAATTGATTTTCTGCTTCTAAAAAAAGTAAGGCAGAAAACTTGACCTCACTTTATTCAGTCCTTTACTGACTGATGGCACGTTTGAAATGAAACACTTGTCCTTTCTTGTCCTTTGTAATGCATGGCACCAACAGGCAATGCATGTCATCGGAGGCCTGGTTCATTCCCATCCATGCCACATAGACAACGGCTGGGAGTTTTCCTGTTGTGCTTCAGACGTTGCATTCAGAGCACCAGCTGTCACTTATTGGCCTTGGCATGTGTTGGCTGTTCTGTTGATAAATAGCTATTTACGGACAGACGCTCACCCTGAAATTGAGTTTAACTTTGCCCATCCTCATTACTCAATCCAAAACTACACCACAACCCTCAAGGTGGGTTTCAAAGTTGCTACAAATTGAGGCCACTGGTCCAATTAAATTTCAGCACTGACCGGCTGCTCCTCAAAGCAGTCAGGAAATATGAGTAGTAAATGGAGACCTTCTCTTCTATACCTGTGGCTTTCCTCCCGCAGCCCATTGTTTCTAAAAGAGGCTGATTGGCTGGGCTAAAACCAAAGAAATATCTGGGAGTCGTAACATAAATGGCTCAAAACTCCAACTGAAAGTGGAAGCAACAAGCAAATTCTGTTCAAGGATCAAAGGTATTAAAAGATTTGTTTCTAGAATCTGAGAGCATTGATTGTGCCTTCTAATTTCCGTTGCATGTTTTCTCCCATTTCTCTCCACATATCATTTTCTATGCTTTGCCATTTCCTTCATTTCTCTCATACTCTTGTTTCACTCTGTTACTTTGGCCTTTTGTTTTCCATTTAGTTTAAATCATCCTCTTGTCGTTTTATTTCTCCTCTCTCGCCCTATTTTTCCATTTCCTGCATCTCCGGTTCCCCCGGACGTTGGGCAAAAATAAAAAAAGTCAGCTACAGTGCAAACTTCTAACTCACTGATGTCATTACGATATTCGGTAGCCTTTCCCTCCTTCTCTTTGCTTTCCTCTCTGTCTCTCCCTGCTGCTGACCTCTGGGATCAACCGAGCAAAACTGATTCCCACTTTTTCACGGATCACCAGTACGTCAGCGGTTACACAACAGCGAGCGAGAGAGAGTGAGAGAGAGTGAATGCAAATATGCAACTGACGTATTTGTCCATCTTTATTTGTGTCGCTGTTTATCACCATGAGAAATTTGGTTTTGGTTAAGCCTCGCTCTCATCACAGTAGTTAGTGAATTGTGATTATTAGCTGGCACGTGCAAAATGTGCACTGTTTCCTCTCCGTGACCAGTGAAAGATCAGCTGACACGTTACATAAATTCAGTACAACACATCTGCAAATATATACATGCAAATTGAAAACATCCTTATCATTCTTCCAAAGTCCGATTCGTCGACCACGTGATTTAACTTAAACTGCATGCTTGTCCAGCTCAGGCAATCTGTCAGAAGTAGGTCAAATCATATCTCGTGTAAGATAAATAAATAAATAAATAAATACTGGAGTACGAGTTCACATTGGGCTGAAATCTAGGAGATGCTGTGCATTGTTTGTGAAGTGCATTAGATCTTACAAGTGGGATTTATGCGAAGAACTAGGTTAAGATGTGGCTTGAAGGGCTGTATTGTGAGAGCGTAAGTATGAGTGCAGGAAGGCTTAGCAATATGCAGGAGCGAGTGCGTCTGTGCAGAGCGTTGTGTGATCGTGCAGACGGGTGACATGTGTAGATGTGATGGCTGCAGCCATGCATAGATGTTCACACCAGGGAGAAAGTAAACAAACATGGCAGCAGAACGGTTTACGAAAGCAGCAACCGCTGCTAGAGCACGTCACCTCTTTCTTTCCCTTCTCCCTCCTATTATTGTTTAATTCTTCCCCCCGTTTCTGGTTGTCCTTGGCTCAGGAAGTCATTTTTTCATGTGTTGTTTGTTAGTTTGTAAAAATCACAAGGTTAAGAAACTGCTAAAAAAGGATTGCAGGTAAAATATTTAATTGAAAACCGCAGTGTGTGAAAAATTTGAGTGGTGGTTACAAACAGCTCTTTTCTGCTTTGGTTCTTTGATTTATTATTTATTTTTGGGGGGAGGGATGAAGAAAACAGGGAATAGATTTTCCAAAATGCAGTTTGGAAACCACCGGCTATCAGTTGATGATAATTTGCCTTTTAATTAGCTTTCTGCATTCATAAACTGCTATATGTCACTAGTTCTTAAGTTTCTTTTTGAAAACAACAACAACAAAATTCTCACTGTGCCCTATTTTAGGTTTGATTGCTGTAATTTAAAATTACAACCAAATTTAGAGCTCTTGTGCACAGACCATGACTCAAACATAGCTCACTCTGCTTTATGTGGTGCATTGGATTAACGAGGAACAGGTCTTACCACATGCAGTTATATGAAAGAAAACATTTTCAAAGGACTCTCTGCAGTCTTCTGAGAAACAAAGTATTCCCCGTGATTTAATAGCTTCTAGAACCACCTTTAACAGCAATAACTTGAAGTAATATTTTCTGTATGACTTTATCAGTCTCTCACATCGTTGTGGAGGAGTTTTAGCTCACTCTTCTTGACAGTGTTGCTGTAGTTCATTCACGTTTGGGAAAATCCATGTATACACAGCTCTCTTAAGGTCCCAGCACTACATTTCAGTCAGGCTGAGGTCTAGAGCATCACAACACTGTGATTCTTTTCTTTTTCAGCCATCCAGTTGGAGATTTGGTGACCCAGTATCAGCCAAGCTTTAGCTGTCAGACAGATGGCCTCACATTTGGCTCTAGATTACCTTGGTACACAGAGATGTTCATGGTGGACTCAATGACTGCAAGGTGGCCAGGACCAGCGGTTGCAAAACAAGTCAAAATCAATACCCCTCCAATATTGCTGAGAGTTGGCTTGATGTGTTTGGGCGGATATGCTGTGTTTGGCTTTTGCCAGATGTGGTGTTATGCATTATGGCCAAATGTCTCCAGTGGGGCCATGTTTGTGTTTTTTAAACACAAAAGGGCCTTTTTCCTAGCAGTCCTTCCAAACAAGCCATACTTCCATACAGACTGTACATGAACGTTATCATTTAACGTCCTCACTGAGGCCTGTGCAGTCTTCTGGTCACACTTGCTGATGATCAGTTAATCAGTTGCATTTGATTAGCAGCACCTGGCTGCTGCTTACCCTCTTCATTTCTGCATCATATGCATCCTAGCTTTCATAAATACGTATGAGGTATAGATTTTTATGTTATGTCAATACTGGACTTTTTGGCATGTTTTTAAATCAGTTTCTTTCTGTTTCTTTCTTTTTTTCTATGTATAACTCATGGCAACCTATGAAATGTAGGCCTATGAAATGTAGTCGATTTTTCATGATTTCAGAATCATATTTGCACGTATCTGTATGAATGCTTATGTGTGTGTGTGATGATGAAGTGTAGTGCTCATGCAGTGTGTTTCCTGCAGTCTTCTAACACAGAGGAGTCTACAAAGGCGCTGTCTCAATTTAAAAACATTTTCTATCCTGGCTGGTGAAATTTTGACCCATGAACCATGAAGGCAGAGAGCTAATGGAAATGTGACTTCTATTAACTGCGGAGTTACAAAGTAAGCGATATGAAATGTTAAAAAGGTGAAATGAAAGAACAATTTTTTATACTAACCAAGGGCATAGTTATTTTAGATTAAGAATAAAAACCTTTAAAGTGACACCATCTGGAGACAATGAATATTCTGAGAGTCTTGATAATATCTGATGTCTTTTTAGGCCAGTGTGACTGAAACGAAATACACGACACCGGTGACGCCCTGCTCACCCCTTTTCTGTGACAAAATAAGCAAATTGCAGTTGATTCAATTAACCATACCACCGGTTTGTTACGTAAGCGGATTCCAAGAGAAAGGTTCAGAGTGCTGAAACAGAAAAACTCAGGCAGTTAATATTGGCTGCGCAAACATCCGTGCCCACGTGTTTAATTTGCCTCCGAGACGACGATAATTGGCTATACAGTAACTCCAGAGATTGTGCACAATGCAGAGAAATTATCTTCAGTCACATTTTTCTTTTATAATCATGCCCTCAATTAACCGGGCTGTTGAGATGTCTAAAGGAGCCATGTGACTCAACAAAGACGTCCAGCATATGCTTAGAACAGAAATGAAAGAGGATCTCTAACCCTCCACCACCACTACCCCCCCTTCAGAATGAGACATGGTAGAACCCATGTAGCAGGCAAATGCCCTTGCTCTGGTTGAGCCATTATGCAGATGATATGCTAATGAAGTCATCTGATTTGATTCTGCTTAGGGTGTGCTGCACTGGGGGGAAGATAATCAAGCGTTGATCAGCTCCCAGTACTGCACTCGCTGTGTGCTCGTGTGTGTGTGTGTGTGTGTGTGTGTGTGTGTGTGTGTATGCAGTCACGTCCTATGCTGGTTGGCTTCAGGAGAGAGAAAATATATTTGGTTACACATTATGTTTATGTAATTTTTTTTGTCCTTTTATGTACGCTTACTACACACACTGACTGCTTTACTGCATTTAAACACATCAGTGTACTTTTTGGTTGGATGTTGCTGCTGCTGGAAACTGCACCGTCAGTGGGGCTGTGGGTAGGACGCCAGAAAATCTTCAGTGCTCACAACCTGTTTGTATGTGTTACTTACATTTTTCTTTTGCTATATATTTATTCAGCTAGTTCCATGCTATTTACTAAAAGTCTAAAGGTTGTTTCATAGCCTTTTCTGAAGTACAATCTAAAAAAATATATTTTAGTGGAATGGTAGCTATTTCTGGAGGACTGTCAAATCTCAAAATATTGCAAATGTCAACCAAAATAGAGTACATAAAGCTTTGCGAGACGTTTCCAGATTCAAATCTAGGAGCTAACAAAATGCTTTGACTTATAAATGTATAAACTTAAACGTATACACATATACGTTTAAGGATGCAGTCTCCATCGCACTGCACTCTGTCCTCTCAGGCCTGGACAACAACAACACTTACGCCAGAATGCTGTTTATAGACTTCAGTTCAGCGTTCAATACAATCCACCCCTCACAACTCATCAGGAAACTGACAGACCTGGGCATCAGTTCCCTCATCTGCAAATGGTTACTGGACTTCCTGACCAACCGGCACCAACATGTCCGGCTGGATAACCACTGCTCATCTACAATCACAGTGAACACCGGTGTACCACAAGGCTGTGTGATGAGCCCTTTCCTCTACTCCCTCTTCACCCACGACTGCAGACCTGCTGATGGTTCCAACACCATCATTAAGTTTGCAGATGACACCACGGTGATTGGCCTCAATGACAACGATGAGGTGGATTGTCTGGCTGAGTGGTACAAGACAAACAACCTGCTGCTCAACACCAAGAAGACCAAGGAGCTCATCGTGGACTACAGGAGGAATGCTGACCCACATCCACCCATCCACATTAAGGGGACGGCTGTGGAGCGTGTGAGCAGCTTCAAGTTCCTGGGAGTCCACATCTCCGAGGATCTCGTCTGGACGACCAACTGCTCCAAGCTGGTCAAGAAGGCTCACCAGCCTTTTCTTCCTGAGGACTCTGAGGAATAACCATCTGTCCTCAGACATCCTGGTGAACTTCTATCGCTGCACCATTGAGAGCATCCTGACCAACTGTATAACAGTCTGGTACGGGAACTGCTCTGCCTCGGACCGGAAGGCGTTGCAGAGGGTCGTGAAAACTGCCCAGCGCATCGCTGGAGCACCACTTCCTGCCATAAAAGACAGCTACAGGAAGCGGTGTCTGAAAAGGGCTGGGAAAATCATCAAAGACCCCAGTCACCCATCACATGGACTCTTCACCCTCCTGCCCTCTGGGAGGCGCTACAGGAGCCTCCGGACTAAGACCACCAGGTACCGGAACAGCTTCTTCCCCACAGCTGTCAGACTCCTGAACTCTGCCTCCTGACATCTGACCCACGTTAAACTCATGGACTGAACATACACACACCCACAACCACTAACACTTTATATAGCCTCTGTAGAAAGTAGCCACATATTTCACTTATCTTAACTGCACTACTTAATAATTCTGTATAAACAGTCATTCTGTACAATACGATAATTATAATTCTACAACTGTTTACAACTTGCATATTTCTGTATAGCTTTATATTTATATCCTGTTCATAGCCTGTACAAAGCTTGTATACCCACTACAGCCTGTACATACTTATAGTTATAGCATATTCATAACATACCTTCATACTGTGTACATTGTAACATACCCATAATAGACCTATTTTTGTACCCTCATACCTATAACAGACCCATTTCTGTAATATATCTATATTGCTAATATATATTTTGTAATATATCTATATCATGGCTAAAGCACTTCTGGATGGATGCACACTGCATTTTGTTGCCTTGTACTTGTGACATGTGCAATGACAATAAAGTTGAATTCTGTTCTATTTTATTCTATTCTATATATCAGCTGAAACATTCCAAATTCTGATGGGTGTTGTGAACAACATCATCTTGTTGCAATGCAGTGTTGTGCTGTAGTCTGGCATTATGTTGCTGTTAGTCTGACACAGCTACGCTGCAGAACAACTCTAGGAACATGACAGAGAGCCCAAGCTGTCTGCCTGCCCTCCCAGCTGCACAGTTTCCAATCCAGTTAAACAGCCAGACCAAGTTCTGGTGCCCAGAGGTCTGAGCTGTTTTTCTCGCATGGGCACACCTAAGTAAGTACGTAAGTAAGTCAAATTTGTATTGCTGAAAAAAATATAATGAATATTTTAAAACCACATCAGATATCAATGGGAAAAAATAATGCTGCATGTCTATAGTGATATGGCCTCGGTTGTGTGTTAGGAATGGAAGGATTCTGGAAGGATGGAAATGATACAGAGGGCTGAATTCAATACACTCGGAAAATCAAATTGGACAAATAGTTTACCTGCAGCAACTCAAAATTGTACTCAATATTTTGTTGGGCCCCCAAATACTTGTTTTTATGCCTGACAACATTCGTCCCAACATTGTCCCAATGTTTCATTCATTGTTGGGGCAATGAATCTGGACATTGTCATGCAGGACACACTGCACCAGCTTATGCTCTGACAATGGGTCCAAGGATTTGATCCTGATAACTAAAGGTAGTCTGGGTACCTTCGCCGAGGCCTTAGAGGTCTGTGTGTCCCTCCATGGATAAGCCTCCCCAGACCATCACTGACCCACCACCAAACTGGTCTGGGGTGGCTGTAGCTCAGGAGGTAGATCAGGTCATCTACTGATTGGAAGGTTAGTGGTTCAATCCCTGGCGCCTCCTAGTCTGCATGCCAAATATCCTATTAACCCCAAGGTGCTCTCCATCAGAATATGAACGTTAGATATTAGAAAGCACTTGAAAGCATACAAGACTGTTCTTGTGTGAATGGGTGAATGTGGCATGTTGCTTGGAGTACTCCAGTAGAAGTAGAGTAGAAAAGCGCTCTATAAGAATCAGTCCATTTACCATCAAGCTGAACGATGTTACAGACAGCATAGCAGCTTCTCGAGACCCTTTCATGTCTGTCACATGGTCTCAGGGTAACCTGCTCTCATCTGTGAAAAGTGGCCTGCTGGAGGTTATTTTGTACCTCTGACCAGTACTTAACCTGTTCCTCCTTGCACAGTGGAGCAGATACCGGCCCTGCTGATGGGTTACGGCCCTGTCCAGCTCTCTTAGAGTAACAGATTGAGATTGTGCTGGGAGACACAGCAAACCTTCTGGTAATGTTGTGCCATCCTGGAGGAGTTGGACTTTCTGTGCAACCTCTGGTCCAGGAATCACCTTATGCTACTGACATGTACTGACATTGACCCTACCAAATGCAAATCTAGTGACGAAACAGTCAGAAAGGAGAAGTAGGGAAAAATGTCAGTTGCCTCAACCTGTAAAACCATTATTGTTTTGGGAGTTGTCTCATTGTTGGCCCTCTACTGCACTTGCATAATTTCGTTTACACCAAAGCAGCTAAAACTGATCAACAACCCTCTCTGCTACTTAACTTGATGCATTACTCTGATTAAAAAGTGTTCCTTTATTTGTTTATTTATTTTGGGCACTATATTAGGAGGGTAGTTTCTTTTTTTTAAAAATCATCTGTTTACTTTAGTATGCATGTTAAGAAATACAAATCTGTAGCCTTTCACAGGCTATAAACTTGATTTTACAAAATACTGTTAGATTTATCACTTAACTGCTATTTTCTATTTTGATAGATTGTCACGTCGAACCTATCCTGAGATTAAAATCCAGCATGTGCACCAAATTTTAACCATAGGACATGAACTCCGACACTATCATTGATGCATTCGAATTTCTAAAAAAATACAGTGAGCATGACTTCAGTGTCCTCAGTGGTAGCTACAGCCCTAGTGCTGTCACAACAAATATACTAAGAGGACTCGACTGCGAGGCTCTGGTCTTTATTTATTTCTTACAGTTCAGCTGCTTCAGCTTCTCCTGTCTCTGAATGATTTTTTCTTACTTTTGCTTCGGATTTCGCTGTCTTCTTTCCCTTCCCGGTGCTCCGTTCACCTCTGCAGTTCCTCCTTTTGTCTGTCCTCGCTTTCATCTCTGCGTCCCTTTTCTCCCGCTCATTCTCTTGTCACTCTTTCACCCTCACTCATTAGTCACACACCCACCTCCACAATTCCTCTTGTTCGGCTGTCAAACACTCATCAGTTCACTTTGTGTTTTTCACCCCCACACGCGTCTCTCGTTCCACCCCGTCTTTTTCTTCATCACCTCTTTTTTTATATAAAATGTGAAAATAGCAATTAAATCATCCATCTCATTCTTTAAAAATCTATTTTCGTGATCTCCCACTTTAAAAACTATTACTTTTCCAGTTTAGCTAAAGTTCAGCACCAGTTTGCAACACTCCTCTATCTCCCCCTGCCACTCTTTCCCGTTTCCACTGCACTACCTGTTCCCAATCCCGTCTCGTCCTAGCTCTGATCCTGCCCCGAGCCTTAAGTAAACATAGCATCCTTTCACTCTTTCATCTTTTCTCATTTTTTTTTCCGTTTGAATGTCGCTGAGCAGATAATGGATTCAACTTGCATGTTCTTGTAGGCGAATCTCAAAGCGCCGCAGCGCACCCATTAACCCCGATTGCCTCAGCGTCTGACTCGGGGTCCTCAAAGAGACTCGCAGACGCATTTGATCCCATTTGAGCATCATCTTCCCTTTCAGAAAAGCGCGTGCTGCTCGGACGAACACATCTTATTGATCTCCACTGCCCTGCGCTCGCACGGCATGGCAGATCTGTAAGAGGCAATAATCGCTCTGGTAATTGGCTGATCAGTTACATGGAAATTTGCTGAGCTGACACAGTTACTGGAACATGTTTAAACAGGTGTGGGTCTTTGTGGGCTTCCTTTTATGTGAGAGATGACACGCTGGGGATTCTTTCTAATTTCAGATCACACACTATAACATTCATTAAAAGCACAGTTTGGGGGTGATTAATAGAAATATTGAATTATATTTAGCTTCTTAATGAGATTTACTGTTTCGCATATTTTCTTTTTCTTTCTTGGGAGCAGGTGCTGCTCTCTGTTCAGGTATTTGATGAAATTCTTTTTTACTTGTTTTCAGTGGAAATCGAAGCGGGCTGCAGTGTGTTTAAAGAATAAGCGCAATAATATTTTGTGTGCCTCTTGCAATGAACAATTTTTAGAAAAAAACAAATCCCAAACCAGCAAGTTCATCAAGATTCAACTATGTAGCCAAAGCTTAATTGGAGCTTAAATTGGATTTCTCTGTGCCACAGAGTTTCATTGTTATGCAGCAGCTATTAAAACTACACCACCTGAGCCACACAGTTGCACAGTGACATGTCCTTTTCTTGTATCGTAAACACACTGTAGTGTTTCAGACACATGGCTGAAAGTAGTCTCTGACAAATACACTCTTTTGTTCTGCTTGAGTAACACTAGCTTAAAAACTCCAGTCCAGCTGGTTCAGGAACATATTCAACCTTATTAAAAAATAAAAGCACTTAATCGAGACCAAAGCTATTTGGCCATTTAAGCAATCTTTTCTCTCTAGGCTGAGCACATTCAATTTGAAGTAAAGTAATGGATACGTGAATAGTGTAAGTGAATATTACGTTAAAGGGTTCGATTTAACTTTAATAGACTTTAAAGTATAATCTGTTATTTTACATTATTGGACCAAACGTGCATGGCCGCACTTGTTAATCTTAGAATTCAGTTAGTTTTAGTCCTATCTACATAGGTGTGTAAAATAAAGCTCCCAGTCATGCACTCTGCTTTTACAAACATTAGTGAAAAAAAGGGTTTGAGCATGATGTTATCACAGGATATCACCATTTTAACAAGTTAAGTGGTGACATTTGTTTCCTCCTACATATTCTGCAATCAGCTTTAAGTGGCATTAATGCAAAGTGGAAGTTTGCTGCTTTAATATCTGCAGAGTTACAAACATCAGCACAGAAACCGTGTGCCGGGAGTTTCTATGCCCAAACAGCTCAGTTAGCTGTAATGTGTAGGTTTGCCTGTATGTTTTATGCATGTAGCTTGCTTTACTGGACATTTGCAAACCATTTTATACTAAACTTTTATTTTTTTAAATATGATATGCAATTTTTGTTACATAAGTACAGATCAGAAATCTGTGAAATTTCCATGATTGGTATATATTCAGTTTATACCAAGCATATTTTTCCTAATTACTAATTACTTGAAAAGATAAATCCTTGATGTGATATTTTCACTGCATTTTATTAAAAATTATTGAGGACACAGAATCATTTCTTGAATGTACAGAAAAATATTTCTATGCTGTTATAACAGCCCCATCGCCTGCGTGCTTTTATTTATGTCCTGTTCTTGTAGTGAAATGAAATAAAAAGGGTTGGTTATAGCCTCACTGGTAAACGCACTACTGAATACCACTGGTGCTTATCGCCTGTCAGAACAAAGGTTCACCCACAGGCTTACTTCTAATGTAACAATCATGCTTTCTCCTTACATGTAGTCAGTGCTACTGTTGTTCCACGATTGTTATTTCCTCACCTTTAACACTGCCGGATGGCTCTATAGATACATGTGACGATGCTGGTGTGGCTCTGTGAGTTCATGAGTGTAAACAGCAGAGCTCGTTCTTGTGAGTGATCAATAACTCTTTAAAGCATAACAGCATCACTATGCAAGTGAGTGTGTGCGTGCATGTGTGTGCGTGTGTCTACAGAGACATTAGAGGCTAAAAGTAGGTGATGGACTCATGAAGGGAATACTTGTCTCTAACAGTGGCTAACAGACCTGCTGGGTGAGGCACTGGAGAACAGATCTGACCTTCTTCTGACCTACGCTGTGGAATGTTCACACCATTCAGTGATGAATGACATGTGCACAGACGTGTTAACTTGTCAAAGTATGATCATCTATGTCCTTGAACATGCTAGGCAGAGAGACGTCTGCTTATGCGTATGTATGACTGAGCGAGCGCCTTGCTGAATTATAGAGTATGTTTGCTTTTTAACAGATCAGCAGAAGAGGTGATGCCACAGTCAATGTCACAGCCTTCATGCATAATTGCTCCACTTTGTCATTGCCAAGGGCTGGGCAGAGCCACATCTGATTGCTTCCCCCTTTTCTCCTTCCCTTTGTGTCTTTTCATCTCTCCCCTTCAGTCTGTATTCTCATTAGGCTTATTAACTTATCCTGCAGAGACAGACAGAGCGAGACAGACAAAGAGCGAGCATATTGAGTACACTGGAGTCAAAACGAGTAGTCTGCACAGGGTGTCTTTTAAAGGTGCTCTACAGAAAGAGATACGTCACAGCATAAACCAAGAATAGCATCTTAAATCTAAATTAAGTCATGTATGACCTCATGTCTGCTACAGCAGACCTAGTGTGTGTGTGTGTGTGTGATAGAGTGGGCATAAGCGTGCGGGTGCAGCGGTGTTTATTTGCGAGAGCTTACCTGTTGGCACGGGAGTGATGATAGTAAGAAGACACTGAGCCGCAGAAAGCTTACCCCATCTGTGGTGCTGAGAGGTCACTGTTAGCCGCTGACTCACTGTCTGCCACTGGTTAAAAATGAATAAGAAAAAAAAAGAAAGCGCAGTGCAACTTTCTGGAATGACTTGATTTGGTAACATTTTATATTTATATATTTCCGCATGAAAGATAGATGCCTTGCTTTCCATTAAGGTACTGATGTGCTTCATATGAATGTGTCATATGAAGCTCAGATAACAGGTACAAACAGATGATTTTTTTCAGTGTGTATCTGTGACGGGATGACCCAGCTCTGAAAGGCCGGCAATGAGTGAAGTTGGAGTGTCTCATAGTTAAATGATGGGCCCCTTTCGGGTACTCGGAGGGCTTTGAAACACTAAGTAATTGGTTTTCCTGGCAGAATGGGGCCACAGCTATGGCTTTGGGCCAGTGTGAGCTCCACTGTAGCTCAGTACTTGTCAGGGACTAAACACAGGGTAGAGGTTCAGTAAGAATTGGAAAATATAAGTCATGTAAATACCTAGATTAAAAAAAATTGAATAAATACTTACATATCTGTTCACTATTAAGAAAAAGACCTAATATTAATAGTCTAGGATTTGTTGTAAGTTATTACAAAGCATTTACACTTACTAAGCCTTACATATGATCTAAAAGTGTGGATGATGGACTGCCTCTGGTCTCCTGTGTGCCTCAGGACTGCATTACCACGACACTGTAACATGACGAGTGTGTGTGCACAGTAATGACTGAATGCCAAGAACATGGCTCGGATATGCACACACACAGAAACACATGCTCACAGATTTAGCTACTCAGTGTTTGTCCCTAAAAAGTCCCAGTTCAGCAGGCTTCTCTAACATTCACTCTGATAAACACACACACACGTACTGTACTTACATCCCCAGGTCTCTCAGCTGATAAATTTTCCCATACTTGTGTGTGTGTGTACACATGTTCATTTTTGTATGTTTGTGGGCAGATGCAGTGGAGCTGGCTGGCTGCAGCTAAAGGCTGGTTGGCCTCAGGCACAGCAAAAGCTTAATATATAAACTGGCCTACATGCCACGAACTCTGCTGGGAGACTGTCAAGGGCAAATTTTTGAGACTGATAGAGTTGTGTGGTAAAGATATGGGGAGGGGCACTATAAAGCTTTTTATGAATTGCACTCATCTCTTTTTGCTCTTCTGTTTCTGCATCAGTGCTTTTATAATTCAAAAAAGGATATATAACACAATGCATATATTCTTCTTTCAGTTGCCACAGTGGATAGATCTCTATGTTCGATTTGTGGGTTTTTTTGTTGTTGTTTTCTTTTTTTCTTGATGCAACCCTGTGAAGAATTTGTGTCTCCTCCTTGTCCATGGAAAGTAAAGACAATGCCCTAACATGTATTTTTATGCTATGGCTTTAAAAGCTAAAGAGAAGATGGAGTTCAATGCAAACCACCTGATCTTTGGTGTGTACCATCATGCCATTGTGAACCTGCTCGCAGTGCGTTGAAGGGCAGAACATTTTTAAGCGACACCAAAACAGCTGTCCCTTACCACCTGAGCTACCAGCCGAATAAGTCCCAGCAGAAGGGTCCAGCAGTCATGCAAATATGGTCAGAATGGGCCTTCCAACATATTAGGCATGTTGGCAGTGGTGCAACACTCCATAAAGAGGTAGCCAAATATGAATTGGATATGTTGGCTCTTTATATTTTCTGTTTTCTCACTGATTAAGAAAAAAATGTTTATACATTCATCAAAACGTTGAACATGATCAGGCTTTGCACGTTTTTCAGTCAAATATTGCAAATAGGAAGTCAGTGTATTTCTACATGTGCCCTCCAAATCCTTGAAATGAAGGGGAAATCACTGTCCTCACTGACCTTTGGCACTGACAAAGCTTGGTGTGATTTAACCAAGTATTGTGTAGTGTCATCTTTAAAGGGCTTGTGAAGCTCTGATTTTCCTCCATGACTTTCAGCCCTTGGTTACTAATGGGTTGTCTGTCAAAATCTCACTTTGAAACATTCTTTCAAAGCGTTTCCAAATTGATGGAGCTTTTTAGTGGAAGGCCTCTGTTTAATCCACAGGGTTGTAGCTAATTTGTGCAAAAAGTTGGGAAACTTAGTTATTTGATGTGCAGCAGTTACACTTTTAGCTTTGGATCCCTTCTCGACTTTCCCTTCATCCCTTTCAACATTAATGCTGTCCTGTAAAGTGGAAAAGGTGAATGTCTTCACATTGAATAGAGAAAGAATGCACATATGTATGTGCTTTAAAAGTTGTCTCAAATGGGCAGCTGATTTGCCTCCTTAATGCCTGTCGGAATGGTGTTTGTCTCTCGCTAGGAATATTTGATGAAAGCTGCATTTCTAACTTACCTAAGCGGAAGAGTGAGTGAGAAGTATGTAGACGATCATCATGGGACTGTGTGGGAGTGCAGTTTGTAATATAAAGTGGTCCAAGGCCATTTAGAGCTCCATATAGTGTATGTAAGCAGAGGAACTTGAAAATCAATTCCGAAATATACTGGAAGTCAGAGCAGTCTGACAATAACTGGCCTCACGTGATCCCTGTTTTCTCTCGGCTAGTTGGCTTTCCAGAAGCAAAGTTCTGAATCAGCTGAAGGCATCAATAGAATGTTTTGGAAGGAGTGTGAATAATTTAGTCTGTTTGACATAAAGGTGTGCCTTATTTTCTCTGCAACATCTCAGATAAAAAAGGTCAAACTTTCAAGGATTTTCTAGTAGGTTTCACAGTCTGAGCTGTATTCATCGGCTCACGGCGTAACACACAATCACAACTACAACTCTTAGCCTGCAATGCAAAGCACTGATCTCATGAATGTGTTTCACCATAGATCAGCAGCCACACAAATACCCACTCCTCAGATTATTTTTTTACAGTTTGTAGAGGGATGATCTCTAGCTCAAGGCTTTTTCTGGTGCAAACGTTTAAGCCGCGTCTCACCCCGTTCCAAATTTTCTGAAAATCCTTGTTTTCCACAGTGGATAGAAATAGGAGACCTCTGGCAATATAAGGGACGAAGCTGTCAGTTCAGCTTGACGCCTGTCAGATGTTCCCTGTTTGGGGCTTGAGGAGGAACAGAAGCTGCTTGACAACAGATTCCCACTCTTGACCGTAAACTGGTGTCTTTGACTGGAAAAGCAGTACAATGGATGAATTTAAGTGGCTACACTAAGGTCAATCAAATTATCTGTGTATGTATATATATATATATATATATATATATATATGTTACAAGTTACAAGTACCTGGGGATCCCACAGGCAAATGGGAACCATGAAGAGGCCGCTAGAAAAGCTGCAACCACCAAATACCTGCAGAGGGTCAGGCAAGTCCTGAGGAGTCAGCTGAACGGTAGGAACAAGATCTGGGCTATCAACACCTACGCCCTGCCCGTGATCAGGCTGGGATAATAAGGTGGATAAAGGAGGAGATAGAAGCCACTGACATCAAGACCAGGAAGCTCCTCACCATGCATGGAGGGTTTCACCCCAAGTCCAGCACCCTGAGGCTGTACGCTAAGCGGAAGGAAGGGGGCCGGGGACTGGTGAGTGTCAGCACCACAGTCCAGGATGAGACAACGAACATCCACGAATACATCACAAAGATGGCCCCAACTGACAGCGTGCTCAGTGAATACCTCGATACGAGGAACCATCATGGAAGGACAGGCCCCTGCACGGTATGTACCACCGGCAGATAGAGGAGGTGGCTGATATCCAGAAATCCTACCAGTGGCTGGACAAAGCTGGACTGAAAGACAGCACAGAGGCACTAATCATGGCAGCACAAGAACAAGCTCTGAGTACAAGATCCATAGAGGCTGGGGTCTATCACACCAGGCAAGACCCCAGGTGCAGGCTGTGTAAAGATGCCCCAGAAACAATCCAGCACATAACAGCAGGGTGCAAGATGCTAGCAGGCAAGGCATACATGGAACGCCATAACCAAGTGGCCGGCATAGTGTGCAGGAACATCTGTGCCGAGTATAACCTGGAAGTCCCGAGGTCAAAATGGGAGATGCCCCCAAGGGTGGTGGAGAATGACCGAGCTAAGATCCTGTGGGACTTCCAGATACAGACGGGCAAAATGGTGGTGGCTAACCAACCGGACATAGTGGTGGTAGACAAACAGAAGAAGACGGCCGTAGTGATCGATGTAGCGGTTCCCAATGACAGCAATATCAGGAAGAAGGAACACGAGAAGCTGGAGAAATACCAAGGGCTCAGAGAAGAGCTCGAGAGGATGTGGAGGGTGAAGGTGACAGTGATCCCAGTGGTAATCGGAGCACTAGGTGCGGTGACTCCCAAGCTAGGCGAGTGGCTCCAGCAGATCCCGGGAACAACATCGGAGATCTCTGTCCAGAAGAGCGCAGTCCTGGGAACAGCTAAGATACTGCGCAGGACCCTCAAGCTCCCAGGCCTCTGGTAGAGGACCCGAGCTTGAAGGATTGACCGCCCACAGGGGCGAGCGTGAAATTTTTTATATACACACACACACACACACACACACATACATATATATATATATATATATATATATATATATATATATGCACAGTTTATTTTGTTCTTACTTGTAGTCACAATAAAAAAAATATGGAGTTTCTCTTAAACTAATGGGATTTGGATACTTTGGCATTTCCCCAATTGGAGCAAACTAAAAATAACGGAGCCTGAGTACCTTTGCAAAACTGACAACACAGTTTCATTAAATGCAGAGCGATGGTATGAATTCAGCTGTTTCAATTAAGTTTAATTGAAATTAAATTGCTGCTTCGAAAGTCCAAAAGAAACACTTCAAAGATTTTTGACATTGCATAACCGTATTCATATAATCAGATGTGGGGGCTTTAAAACACAATGCTGCCACTGAATTTTTGTGTTTTTTCGCCACACTTTCAGTTTGCCTGTATCTGTCCATTCCTGCCCCCCTCTCCCCAGTTCTCCGCTCTGTGCCTGGTGGTAATTGAGTCATTTTCTCC
Organism: Copadichromis virginalis; assembly: GCF_057382275.1. Lineage (NCBI taxonomy): Eukaryota > Metazoa > Chordata > Actinopteri > Cichliformes > Cichlidae > Copadichromis > Copadichromis virginalis. Next base: position 2,722,043 of record NC_140632.1, on the reverse strand, counting down.
TCATTCGAGTACTGTCTCCGGCAGGCAGCTGTATCAAGGTGACCTCTCGCTATTGTTTGGGCCGCTGTGTTTTTGTCTCGCTAGCTCACCAACATAACCACTGCCTTTCAAGCAATGTTATGGGTCAGCTGTGGCAGTGAGACATCATTTCTGACCCTGGATACCTTGCTTCACAGTTGGAAATGTCAGTGAAGAGACAAGTAGGTACGACAATGAATGTAGTGATGTAATACTGCAGTCAAACCTTACCTTTCTTATGTATCCCTCTCCCTCAGAGCACACTGAGGTTTTTCGCTCAGCGTCTCCCTCGTCGAAACAGCCAAAGGGAACGTTAGGATCTGTGTGGAGTTGGTCCTCTCCTTTCCTCTCCTTGGAACACAGTTGCTCAGAGGAATAATCTCTGTCTGTTTAAAGCACTAATCCATCTGTCAATTCCTGTCTATTAATTGTACGGTTAGTGTTTTGTAGGGGAAGCTGGACAGGCGGGGTAATTAAATTGATTTCACTGCTACTTAACCTTTCCGTGGCCGCATCTTACTCAACAACAACATTTCAATGACACAACGTCACATTTATCATCACCATCAGCTCGAGTGCACATGACTTGTGATGTTTTTGAAAGTGTAATCTCTTATCCTGTACTGGGTATCCTTCTACTTCACATCCATAAGTTCTTCTCTAACTGGGACATAGTTCAGACAGCAGTGACTGTGTTCCACTGCCTCAATGTCATGCCGTCCTTTCTGAGGATTAACGATTTCTGAAGACTAAAGAGGAATCTATAGACTGTTGCAGGATTACTGATCATGAGGCGGACAGATCTTTACCCTCAAATCCTTTGAGATGCTCTCGATAGGGGGCCGATCATTATGTGCAAGTTAGAAAACATACTTTGATACCACGAACACGATACACATAATAAATGGTAAATGGCCTGTATTTGTATAGCGCTTTACTAGTCCCTAAGGATCCCAAAGCGCTTTACACATTCAGTCATCCACCCATTCACACACACATTCACACACTGGTGATGGCAGCTACATTGTAGCCACAGCCACCCTGGGGCGCACTGACAGAGGCGAGGCTGCCGGACACTGGCGCCACCGGGCCCTCTGACCACCACCAGTAGGCAACGGGTGAAGTGTCTTGCCCAAGGACACAACGATCGAGACTGTCCAAGCCGGGGCTCGAACTGGCAACCTTCCGATTACAAGGCGAACTCCCAACTCTTAATAATAATAATAATAATAATAATAATAATAATAATAATAATAATAATGAAAAACGTTAATGTAAATGCTGTTTTGGTAACTCTGTTTTTGATAGCACATTCATGAAGACTCATGAAAAGAGCAGTAATTCATTTACATGTCTTTGCTTCTCTTGCACAGCATCAACAAAACAAAAGAAAAAATGAAACAGGTGAAATCAGCATTGCTTTTGGTTGGCAGCAGTTAGATAATTTGGTATTTCAAACATCTATATTGGCTCAAAATTTTGCAGCATCACAGAAAATTGTTGCACTCCTACTAAACACTTTGATCAGACTGGGCTTCTGTTTGCCCACAGTGTCCAACAGTTGTCTTAACTGCTTGTCCAGATCAGGGCCCCTATGCAAGCTGCAGTAGGACAAATGGCATGGACATCATTTGTGATGACCCTAACCATAAAAATATTCCATCATCCATCCACCTTCTTCCGATTATCCGGGGCCGGGTCGCGGGGGCAGCAGCCTAAGCAGAGAAGCCCAGACCTCCCTTTCCCCAGCCACCTCCTCCAGCTTGTCCAGGGGAACACCGAGGCATCCCCAGTCCAGCCAAGCGATATAATCTCTCCAGCATTGGCGACGCTGTCATGCCACGGGGCCTCCTCCCAGTGGGACATGCCCAGAACACATCCTTGTCCAATGCCTGAACCACCTCAAATGGCTCCTTTCGATGTGGAAGAGCAGCGGCTCTGCTCTGAGCCCCTCCTGGATGGCTGAACTTCTCAGCCTATCTCTAAGAGAGAGGCCAGCCACCCTTCAGAGGAAGCTCATTTCTGCTGCTTGTATATGTGATCTCGTACTTTCCTTCACTACCCACAGCTCGTGACCATAGGTGAGGGTAGGGACTATGTAAAAACATCAAATATTCTTATTGCGCAGTGTCAGGTTAGGGAGTAGGTGGTAGAGGTAAGACAAGAGAAACTGACAGATCAATTTTGCTATGATAAATTGTTTGCGTTCATGTCAACATAGTTATGTTAATATTGTTTTCTTAAATGTCATTTTACCAAGAACGATTCAAGTTCCAGATAAACTCGACAGAGTTTGAATTCAACAAAAATGATAAAAGCATGGAATGAAATATACAGTGAAATTCAAAGAGTTTTCTCAGCAGCCTTCGGGAAACACCTCTAAAACTTAGACCTCAGAGGCTTAAGAATCATTTTGTTCTTAAATGTTATTAGCAAAACGAAGCCCCGATCTGCAGTTGGGGCTTATGATCTGATTCAATTAAAGAAATGAAACAATCACCCTTACACTTTAAGCTGTTGGCTACGCCAAATTAAAAAGCGGTAAAGCGGTTTGGATGATGGAGAGACCACACTGCCTCTGGCTAAGATTATCTCTGACCTGGAAATTCACCCCTGCCTTCTCTATTTGAAAACAGCATTCAGGTTAGGAGTCCCAACAGCTACAGTTAAACCATACAGTAAGGCTGTTTGATGGGAGGATATAGCGCTGTAAAGCCCTACACAGTATGGTTGCTCATGTCCACTAACACATGTGTCACCGACTGTTGGCGAAATACATGATCCCTCACTGGTCAGTCATGTAACCTGCAGTGTTAAAGATGATGTGCTGTGCACCCTAAACATCTGATAGTGCTTAGGATATAGGGAGGGAAAAATAAAGGCGGCAATTCATAACAAGTGCAATTCTGAACTTTCCATTGGATAGTCCGTTATCATCAGAGGAGTGAGGACACGGAACAAGAAACATGTTTATTAAGAACAAAAGAGAATAAATGGACTACTGTCACAGGCTTTCTACAGCTGAGGAAGACTCACAGTTTGAAGGTGTAACTCACGAGCCCTAAGAAAAATAGTCCAGCCTTTCAAATAACCTGTATTGAAGTATTGTAATTCGCATTCGACTTCAGTGAGTGATATGTGATCGCCAGGTGAGCACGAGTAAGCTGGCTGTGACAGAGTGTGAGGGATGCTTTGTAAGTGAAGCTGAGCCACGGGTGGCAGTCAGAGCTGCATTTACAGGCATTAAGGATGAGAGGCACTTGTCTCGTTCTGTCACTCCCTCATTTCTTTTCCTACCCCTTCTCTCTCTCGCTCTCTGTCTTTTCTTTTTTTCGGTCTTGTGACTGATTTGGCTCATTAAGATCGGGAGAAGGAGAATTAATTATTGTCATTAAATGAAGCGTGTTTCTCCCCCTCTTTCAAGCACTCCAGGGTTAGTGAAGTGTGGACAGCAGTGAGGGAATGAGGAAGGAATAGAAAGTAAAAGGATTGGGGGGGGGGGGGGGGAGTAGGGAGTAATGGAGACTTATGCAGCAGATGTGAGGAAAAAGAAAAAGGGTTCGAGAAAAGGAAGAAGAGCGAAAAGAAATGGGACGAGAGAGTTTAAGATGGTGAGAAGAGTGGAAAGGGTGGATATGATTGGATGGAGGCCTCGTGGATAAAGAGAAAGGGACAAAATGGAGAGTGACCAGAAAGCACACATGAGAGTCAGGCATCATAAGATGGAAGGCTAAGGCCGCAGGAAAGGAGAGGAGAGGAAAGGGGACAGATACAGAGAGGCGGAGCCTGAGCATTTTTTTTTCTTTTGGCTGGGCTGCATGCTAATACGCTGGAGCGTATTGTTCAGCTCAGGGAGCTGAAAAAATGTATAATCCAGGTCAGGCAGGGATGGAGAAGGATGGGGAGGGGGGATGGGAAGAGTGGGAGGAAGGGAAAAGTGCAACAGAAAGACAGAGCAGAAAAAAAATACAAGAGGAGGTCAGAAAACCCAAACCCAAGAATGCAGAGCGGCAACAGAAATATCACGCAGGAGACGCTAGTCACCTCCGTAATTAACGGTACGGCGGCTGCTGTTTCTGTAATCGCTGAAATAAGCAGGGAAGTGAGACAAAAGCATCAAAGAACAGCGGGCGAAGTTTAGTTTGTGCTCGCTCTCACTCGCCTGTCACCTGCAAAAATTACATTCAGATTTTTACACGAGAAGCCTCCAGTGGCTGCTGCACTGCCTGTGTTTGTGTGTGTGTTTGTGTTAAAGCTAATATTATTGACTGTTGAGGAGGAAGCTTGAATGCACAATGCCTAAGGGCAAAGCCTCTCAAGAACATCCCCTGCAATTCAAGTGACCTGCTTTCCTGATGCTGGCTCGTTCCCCATTACCCAGAGTGGCATTTCATTTAGCCTGTGTCATTCATCGTTCCTTTTCCAGATGGGATAGGGACTCTTGTGTTGCTGACACCTCCCCCCTCTGTTTTTTGTTTTTATTGGGGGGATGTTTTCTTTTTAATTTCCCTATCGCTGCCTTCCTCTTTGTCTTGCTTTACGTTTGTTTGCTCATCAAATGTGGTCTTTCTCTCTCCATCTATTTTTAAAAATCACGAGCTTCATATATTTAAGCAGTTTTCCATGCATGGAAGCTATTTGCCACACAGAGTAGAAACACACAGCTCAGGGCGCACGTACGCAGCCAAATTTGTTACACCACAGTCGTGCACCTGGGAGGGAATGGTATTTGAGGTGAGGTTCTATTGAGTGCTGCAGTTAGCATGACTCAGCCGACAAATATACCTAAGCGATAATCTCTGCTGCCCTTAAAGTGTTTGTGCTTCAAGACCAACTAATGCTGACAACCATATACATTCAGATGGAATTTATTAAGTTGACACACTTGCTCTAACAGAGTGTACATCAGCAATAGGCAATGGTGAGAATGTGTTCTGTTGATACTGTGTTCATATTGAAATAGACGAGAAGATAACAAAATGATTTTATTGGAGAAAATTAGTCGGGAGATGCCAGGATCAGAACAGCAGTGCCAGCAGTTGAAAGTTGGGGTATGCTGTTATGTGTAAGGTACAGGTGTGCGCAGCGATAGCGATTTGTCTCTATTCTTATGTTATTTGGCTCTATTCAAGGAAGTGTTAACACTGAAGGTGTCTTTTGTCTCTTTTTGTTTAAGTAAAATGAAAAGAAACTTTCAAAAGCAAGATTTAGATTTTGCACACTAACAAACTGAATTGCAATACAAGCATTCTGGGATACACCAGAGCTGGATAAAATCAGACAGACAGACGGTATTAATGAAAGTGGTATTGCCTAGTACTTCTATCTCCACCACTGAATATCTTAAAAACTGGAAAGATTGCCTTGAGATTTTGTGCAGACGTTTATGGCCGCTTTAATGATGAACTGTAATACTGTTGCTGATCATTTTCACGTACAGCTATTATCAGTTCAGGATTTTAATTTATCTGCTGCTTTCCAGAAAGCTATTGTGGTTGCAGGTTGGGCTCAAGTCTAATTAGCCATTGTTGCCATGCTAACACTAAAGAGAGTTGAGAGACTGTCCTCCCCCAGAAAGCAGCTTAATACATTGTTTTGTGCAAGCTGTAATTATGATGTGTCCGTTTTAATGTTAAACAGCCCTTCAGAAACTGTCTAAGTGCTGCATGTAAAATACAGACTGTTGTGCTTTACATGTAAATGAACTACATGAACCTTTAAAATTAAACTTCTTCTGTTCAACAGATGCAATTAAACTCAAACCACTCAAATCTTTTTCTGACCCTAATCAAGACGTTTTTGTGCCTGATGGGAAGAATCAGAATCAGAATCAGAATACTTTATTGATCCCTGGGGGAAATTATTTTTTGTTACAGTGCTCCATTTTAAACCAACATTAAGACAAGACAGACAATACACTAACTAAGAATAGTACAATATATACATATATATACACACATACATAAGTCACTCATAAATAAATAGTTGGAAAAGAAACATGTGTAGCTGTAGCAGCAAACAGTGTGTTAAGTGGATGCGTTGTACAGGGAGATGGCCACAGGCAGGAATGATTTCATGTGTCGTTCAGTGGTGCTTTTCGGTAATCTCAGTCTCTCACTGAAGAAAACAGCGAATGCGGTTCAGGTGTCCCGTATGAGGTCAGGTGTGTGTTTGCGTCACAGTAACGTCATCTCCACCCTACCTTTTGTTTCAGGAACGATTACAGGGGGTGTTATCACGACTGACGTCGGTTTAGTTCATGGAAGACGTTGTAACATTGTAAAACTGGTCATGCTAATTATTATGTTTTACCTAAGAGAAGTACATACACTCACCAGATGTTTCATTAGGTATACCTATCTGTTCCACTCGTTAAATCTCATATCTAATGAGCCAATCACATTTCACCAACTCAGTGAATTTAGGCATGTAGATATGGTCAGGTTGGCCTATTGAAGTTTAAACCAAGCATCAAAATGGGGAACAAAGGTGATTTAAGTAACTTTAAATATAGTACGGTTGTTGGTGCCAGACAGTTTGGTATTACAGACACTGCAGGTCTGCTGGGATTTTCCCACCCAGCCGTCTCACCAGTGAAAATGTCCTGTGCACGTCCGTTCTCTGGGTGAAAATACCTCGTTGATGCCAGAGGTCAGAGGAGAAGGGCCAGACTGCTTTGAGCTGCAAACAATAGTAACTCAGATAACCACACTTTACAACAAAGGCATGCAGAAGAGCAGGTGGTGATGGTGTAATGGTGTGGGAGATATTTTCTTGGCACACTGTTGGCCCCTTTGTAGCAGTGGAGCATCATTTCATTCCCTTTATGATCACAGAGTACCCATCTTCTGATGGCTGCTTCCAGCAGGATAACACGTCATGTCTCAAAGCTCAGATCATCTCAAACTGGTTTCTTTAACGTGGCAATCAGTTCGCTGTACTCAGATGGCCTCCACAGTCGCCAGAGCTCAATATAACAGAGCAGCTTTGGGATGTAGTGAAACAGGAGACTGACATCATGGATGTGATGCTGTCATGTCAATAAAATCTCTGAGGAATGTTTTCAGCACCTCGATGAATCTATGCTGCAAATAATTAAGAGAGTTCTGAAGGCAAAACCCAGTGCTAGCAATGATGTAGCCGCTGAGTGTATAAACACAAGCAGAAATCATTGCAGTGCCTCTAACTGACAGCAAGTCGCTAGTCAAATCTAGTCCATTAGGGTTATTCACTCAATACCAGGATAGATAGATGGATATCAATGGAAAGAGCAAAACGAGGGGGAAATACTGATTTCTGGAACATTTCGTCATTTGCTGTGATGGCATTAATACGTTTCTTTACTGTATTTTTATGATCTGAAAATACAGGATGTAATAGTACTTTTAACCTCCAACCAATGGCACAAGTTTTAGTAGAAGGCACAAACCCAAAAGCAGACTAAAGAAACCTTTGACCATGGATCATCTCAGGCAGGTCTTGCCCAGGGGTCTGTATGGGCAGCTGCTACAAAGTTTGAAAGAGAGCTTCCTCTTTTTAAGATCTGACATATAATTTGACCTGAGTGGGGTACATGAATACACCAGCAGTTAGACTAAAACTGCTTTATCTACTGTATGCCTGAGGCAGTCCATCATTGTCTACTGCAGAAGACATATCATTTTATACACCATTACACAGCAATAAATGGTAAACCATTATTTTCTGGCAACAGCAATCCAGTTGAATTTTATATTTTGTGTACTCATCTGAGATATTATCCTGCAACACTGAAGCAGAGTGCACCATCTCACATTTGTAGTCGTCTCAGCCATTATTCTGCAGTCAATACCACTAAAGATCTAAGTTTTCAGGCAAAACTTACTTCACAATTCAAACCTTGAGTCAGCAATGAGCAGTGAAAGTCAATATTTATTTCTCACCTTCAGACTCTCCTCTCCGTCTCCCATATCTGTCTCTTAGTTCATTCATCTCTTTAGTTATGTAAAAAAAAAAAGAAGAAGAAGAAAACAAGGCAGCGGTTTTACTGTGTGCCATCGCCTTTTTATAATATAACACTGCGGTTGTGCAGACAGTCACCACAGGTGTCTCTGGAACCAGTGCAATCTAGAGATAGAGATGTAACCACACAAAGCGGAAAGGGAGAGACGGGAAGAGATGGGGAGACAAAATTGAGTAGAGCAACCAGAGGGAAAAAATAATGACACCAAGCCGAAGAGGGAGGGGGTGAAAACAAACAACGAGAGCAAAGATCAAGAGAGAAGAAAGATGGCAGCGAGCTAGAGAGAAGAGTTTGTGCTTTAGTGGCTCTGGGGCTTTGTTTGCTACGTAGATGCTCATATATGCCAAAGGTGCGCTCAAAGTCATGCTAATAGGTGCAGCGTATGCGAAGATGAAACAGTGGGAGAACAAACACTCGTAGCTTTAGCACGCCTTGTGCCAACATCTGTGAGAGAGCTGGGACTTTGGTATGAATGCAAATTATCGCTGCTGTCCTCTTCTGCAGTCTCCCTGTGCAGAAATAGAGTGGAATTGTCTGAAGTGTCTCAATATTCTGTTTCTTTTGTGGGTAGAGCATCTGTGAAAATAGCATGCATTATACCTACCAGAGAAGGACACACACTTGCACGCTTTACACCATCTGCACCCAGAAACAAGCTTCATGTGCTACACAAGAGCTCACAAACCGTCCTCCACGTACACAAGAGCTCATAAAATTACTGTTTCCACACACAGACACACACACACATGTGCGCACACTCCAGGGTGGAACTTAATGGAGTGTGATTTGGTCTGAAGTCTCGGCGTTGGGTCCCTCATCTGCATGCAGGCGGTATTCGCCAACGTTCCACGACCCATGATAATAATAATAAATCCAGACTGAGGAATTGGCACACCTAATCTGACAGGCCTTTATGGATCGTCTCATTCATGTAGGACCGGCGTCACACTGTATTATGGTTCTGTAACTCTTTCATATACCCTGCACATCACCAATTGTTGAAAACTAAAGATTAAAGATTTGAGGGAACATTATTTCGGAAAATTGGATAAATCATCTTTGACACATATAGATCACATAGTGAGATTGGGGGAAGTGGGGGAAAGAGTCGATAGCGAACAAAATGAAACACCGGCAACGCACAAAGCCAAAGATTTGATGCGAGCGCTCGCATTATTGGATCAAACCAAATCTTTAGAGAGGCTGGTGTTTTGTTTGACTTCACATAATAAGTGGAATAATTTGCTCTTTGATGAAAGTCTGTCTGGACCGAACGCGCTGAATTAAAAAAAATCTCTTAATAGAAAAGGCACTCTTCAAAGTTAATGATCTCCCCGATACCACATCTGCATGAAAGCTACACAATAGTGCAAATGATAGTGTGTGTATTAGGCGTATATATTTATAACCTGGTCTGGACTTTGCATTGCAGCACCTTGATTCTCTTGTTTTTCTGCCATCCTGTTGGAGATTTGCTGCTGTACTTGGGCTCATTGTCCTCGAGGTTTAGCTGTCAGATGTCATATTTGACTCTGGAATACTTTGGTATGAAGAAGAATTCATGGCCGAATCGATGAGTACAAGGTGCCCAGGCAGCTGTAAAATGGACCAAAACGATCACCGCTCCAACACTGAGCTTGAGGTGCTTCAGCCTTTAGCCTGCATTTACACCTTGTTCATGACAGTCATATGACCCCCCTATGTGCAAGCACTTTGGCGACAGTGGGAAGGAAGAAAGGACAATTCCTGGGAAGATTTGCAGCTGTCTCTCACCATGGCTGCTACTTAACCTCGTAATTGCAATGGAAGCAGTAAAGCATGTACAGTACGCCGTTTGTGTTGTGGTTTGGTTTTTCTTAAATGCATGTATGTCATGCTATGTCATTTATCTGAGATTCTATTTACATAATTTTAAGAAATAGATGAAAAAAAGATGGAAAACGATGTGCATTCAAAGTGCATAGTCTTACATTTTTAGGCCTGCTTCATAAGTTTTATTACTGTTATTATTTTGCAGATATAGTCAGCATTAACATTTGGGGATCCATAAGCCATTAATTTTCATGATGTCATTAAAAAAAAGAATCGAGTTCAAGTGGCATCCTGTTTTTCTCTAAGCGCTGTTGCTGTTGCATATTAGTGATGCATAAACATCATTTCTTAGAGACATAGTTGCTGCAAACACCCGCTCCCCAGCTTTCACTTATACAATGCACAAGCCAAATGCTGTGAGATTTAATGTCACACCTGGGTGCTGTGTTAGATAATAGTGTGTGCGGGTAATGAGATGTAAAACATCTTTCTATATGTACGCCTTGTCGCAGTTAACACTCAGTGTACTTTTTTTTCTGGCCATTGACTCGGTATATTCATGCCACTTACAGTGGAAAATATATATATATATATATATATTTAAAATAATATATAACGTAGAAAAGGAATTGAGTTTCTGTGGTTAATCTATCATCCTTTTCATCATCGGCTTCATCGTTATCTGCAGTCGCTCCTCTTTAAAGTTGCCGACCCGCAGGACAAGCTTTGACCTTGGAGCGACAGCCGTGGCTTTCTCCGATGTCTCCGGGTCTGGTTGGTAACAAAGTCCCTCTCCGACAGATCCACGGCTTAATGAACTTCACCCAGATGCTAAGGGGAGGAAGAGCCTCCCAGTAGCCCACAGTCCCTCTCCAATCTCCGCCTCATCTCCCAGTCCTCCCTGTTCGAGCTGTCTTCTAGCATTTCTCTCCCTCTGTCTTTGTCTCATTCTCGACTGGAGCTGGTTGTCATTTTGATTATAAATGACTTCCATTACCCGTTTCCCTCCTTTCCCTTTGCACAACTTTCCCCGAGAACCGTCTTCTTTCTTCTTGTCAGGGGTGTTAGGGAAGACGGGACAGTTTTCTACACATATCCATGTGTGCGCCGTCACGGCACGCATGCTGTAATAAAGACTTTCCCCGCCCCATCTTTGTATTCTGAAGAGAAAAGGTAAATATTAAAAGGCTTTTGTAGTGCCGCGAGTCTGCGAAGAACAAAGTCATTTATCTTCTAACATCCTCCCTCTCTCCACCAGCAGCCAAAACATCGAGCGAGCGAGCGTTTCCATTCGCCTCGCCTCGTCTCCCCCCGCAGCAAAAATAGCTGAACTTCTCTTAGCTCCCGTGAAGAGGGAGGGCTATAAAAACGTTTGTTGTTGGAATTTTTCCCACACACTAAAGCACAAAATGGATTCATCTCCTTTTAGCACAGGGGAGCGGGGGGAAAAAACAAAAAAGCAAATAAACAAACAAACAGACACAGAAGAGTAGGCCAACCAAAAAGAAAGGAGGAGAAAAAAGGAAAGAAAAAACAGGAGCATGACAAATGGTTCTTCTGAAAGCTGCATAATTCTCCCGTTCCTCTTTGCCTGGGAGTGTTAGAGCTATTATGTCACTCAAATAAAACATCTTCCAGCGCCTTGACCCTTGTTCATAATGGACTCCATATGCCGACGGTGATATAAATAATGGGGAGACGGCTATGGGCTCAAGAAGTCTATAAGAAGAGGTGTAAGTACATTACCTCTGCGTATGCGTTTTTTCCCAGCTGCCATACGTGATAATCATTCGCCCATTTTTCAAAGGGAAAACGTGCATCTTTAAAGTCAGCACATTTGCCTCGAGGTCTAATTTGTGATTCAGTTCAGCTGAATGACTCAGTAAACAAAACCCATGTTGGCATTTTCAAAGAAACCCTCACCGTGTTCTGACGTTTTCTGAGGCCATTTCGGTTGTATTTACTGACCCTCGATGGCCACTCATCACACACCGGGCAAAACGTACCTCTGCAAAACCAATGTGACACAGCGTGGCCCATGCTGTGCTAATTAATATCCTCCTGCTCTCATGCTGTTTTGGATATGCTGCAGAGTGCACTAGCTGAGAAAGAGTGCCAGAGACATGAAGTGTTGGTTTATTGAAAAAGGGATTCCAAGTCTCTTTGCTGTCAACAGGGGTTGGAACCCGTGTTTCTCCTCTTATCTCGCCTCCTCTGTCTCTAGTGCTCTATTTGCATTCGGGTGTGCGACTTTTGTGCACAATGCATGTGAGTACACAGGCATGTCTCCCTGCATGTGCCTTCTGTGTGTACATATCCCTATGTACAGGCACAGATGGACCTGGGATTCACCATCCATTCCTTTCCAGGGTGTTTGCATGGTGCCTGCCCACCACAGATGGTCTTAATCATCGGCCATTTTGAGCGTGACGTGGCACTGAGAGCGTGGGTACGTGGGAAATCAGAGAGCGAGCGGATGGACAGAAGTCGTGGCAAGAGTTAGATAATGGCAAAATGGCACATGGCACAACTGAAGAAGTGTCAGTTACTCTGTTACTTTTTTTGATAGATTAGACAGTAGGATGTGATGGGATGAGACTGTTTACACAATTGACCATTGAACCAGTGATGCTTAGTAGTTGGCTGGCCTTCAAAGAGAAGATGAGACCTCTTCTCTTGAGGCACAAAGTCTGCCAGCTTTCAGCTCTTAAGACCACACTAGCTGCCAGGAAAAGCCATCGTTTGTCCTGCACACTGTGCGAATCGCAGAGGTGACAAATTAAAGGAAAACATGAACCCTTGATATCCACGGTGAGATGATCGAGCAGCTCTGTTATTCTGTGAGCGCCGTTTGGCTTCACTTGCTCTCTTGAAGTAAAGGGTTGCTGTGTATCGTCACCGTGCTGTACTGAGTGATCAACAGGCATAGGATCTCAGCACCATTAAGCACCTTTGGGAAATATTGGACTGACGCATTAGGCAGTGCTCTCCACGGTTATTCACAATACCCTGTATAAGAAGAATCATATCCCTCAAACTAATGCCTAAAGTAAAGTCATGCATTGAAGTTATACGGTGATCTGGGATTCTTTTTTATGAAACAGTTGCAGTCTCATGCCAATGTCAGTGTAGTGAGAATGACTTGAAAAGGGGACAGACAGATTACTTTCAAAGGAATGAAATCACTTGGCTTCAGAGATGGTTGGTCGGCGTCTTTATTACAGAGTGAACGATTTAAAGAGCTTTTTTTTAAAAGACATTCATAGGTCCCGTAGGATAATGCTATTAGATACAATGTACAGCTATAGTAGTGGATGTGGTCTAATGTTACTACCATTACTACTCTTGGATTTTATGATGCCATTGAGAGGGGATATCATATATATGCCCAATCAACAGGTAAGTGGGGCCAATAAAAGGGAAGCTGGTATAAAGAGGCGTGGCCTTAAAGGGAAAGGCGTTAAAACGGTTTATTTCGTACCGAGGGCCGTCCCCACGGAGCAGCATGAGATAAGTGAGGATAATTTTGAAGTGTAAAACATGCACAGCTGCTCTAGCAAAGTAGCTGCATATGAATAAGAGATGCACTTTAATGATACGGAAACTTTTCCACTTTAAAACTGGAATTTTGTGTTTTTTACCACCATCTAGTCCAAAATTTGAGAACGCTTTTAAAAATAAATATCATTATTTATGACTCATGTTGGAAGAGTCGTGCACAACATTTGTACAGTTGCACAACAGCGTGATTTAGATCCAGGTTATGGTAAATGCTCAGTAGCGCACAGCGCGAAAACATTATCGGCAACACTGTGGAGCTGACCAAGGTGCTGAAATTTCATATGCAGTTCTCTGCAACATAGTTGGACTTTAATGCTGGACGTTAAAGATCCCACAAAAGCAATGAGGGTGGTGGTTGTTTAAACTGTCGGTGAAAAACAAGGTCCGAGATTTTATGGATGCTTGAAAACTGTTGTTCAGTTACACGGAACAATTGGAATTGTGCATATGACACATTTTGGTAGCGACTTCAACACATCCAAGAAAAGTAACAAGTTTGCTACATAATATGCGTTTTCCCTCTGGAAAATGTAATGACAGCGTGTTAAATCCTTGTGCTCTATTTTAATCCATCTGTTATATTTTTCGAAGCCCCGTCAGAGTCGGCGTGAGTGAATCTAACGCTAGAAAAATTTGCTGTTAGGAAAAAAAGTGCAGAAAAGGAAGCTGTCGGAGTCACCTGGCATCATTTTGCAGAGCAAATGGTCGCGCTGAAAATGTCAAACAGGTGCCAAAAGCATCGCTTAGGTTAGAACTCTTTTCGTTTGTAGATTCAATGCATCTCAATTTTTGCAGATTAATGAAACATGCACTGCTGTTGCCCATTTGCCCTGAAATCTTTTTTTCTGTCCGCTCGCTTTCAGCAATATTCTACTATGTGGAGCAAGAGAGGGACATAGACCGCGGGTCTTAAATTATCCCTGCTCTACATTGGCTCTGAAGCCTCTGAAGCAATGTGGGTGGACTGATTTTATGAGTGCAATGATGGTTTGACGTGGCGTAATCCTCTTTCGCTGATCTCCTCTCGTCCATCTGCTCCATCTTCATCCCTCTTTTCTCTCCTCCCTCAACATTTCATCTCTCCGTTCAGATGCACACGCATGTAGATACTCTAACATAAGCGTGTGCGTACACATGCACACATACCCTGCATATGCACAGCATTCAGCAGATTACATTTGGATGTTTTCTGTCCCGGGGCAGCTCTGCGAAGTAATCATAGGTCAGCGGAGCAAATTTCCATCCGTCTCATACTCCATTGGCACCCTTGTGTTTTCTGATGTTTCTGCTCCATCACTGTCGCTCCAGTGAAATTGGTAAAATAAAACTAAGTGTTCCTATCTGATGAGTCTCTGCACTCGTGTGCCTCTATTTATTTTGGCCAGAGATTGTATCACCTTCTATCTTTTTTTTTCAGATAATCCTATTCACTGCTAAACAACACAAACAGTCTCAGAAGAAGCCACTTGCACTGGCAACATGTAATTTGTCTGACAAGTGGAACACTTGGTTTTCTGGTATATTTCTGGTGGCGTGGCAGGGACTTTCTTCCTAAAAGACAGCCAAGAATATCCTCTTTCACCCTGCTTAAAACAGTCTCAGAACCCCTTGTTGTAATTTGATGTGTTTAAAAGAGATAAATATAAACCGAGGGCAGCATTTCCATAATGCAAGGCTTATCATTTTAACAGAAATTACATTTTAAGAATGACACGTTCTTTTAAGTTTTCATTTGCTATCACTGGAGAGATTGCTTTTTCGTGTACGCACAGATATGTACATTCATGAAAGTTAATATTTCATGCGTCACTTCTGCTACTTGATTTCTTCTGACTTGGGTGGAAGTCTGCATTTGGTGGCAGGGAATACTCTGATTCCTTTTTTTCACATGCACAAGTTTGCATTGAAGTTCTGAATTTCACACACTACCTCCACTTACTCACCTTTGATGATTCCTTTGGCAATTTTCCCCATTGTCTCTCACCTCCCCCCTTAATCTTTTTTCCTTTCTCATAGCTTTTATCTTCCCTCAGTTTCTCTTTATCTTTCTTTCTCTTAGCCTCCCTTCTCATCATTCTTACCCCCACCCACCTCATCTTCTCCTCTCCTTTTCCCTCACTCTCTCCTTGCCATAGCAGTGGGTGTACTAAGCAGGGATTAGGCGTGATTGAAGTGCTGACGTGAGAGTTCTTCCGCCGGGGCCTCTTATCCTCTGCAGTTCCCCAGAGAGACCTCTCATTGCTAGGCTTCAGTAGCAGGTTGGGTCTGGCCTCTCCAAGGACTCCCCATGGAAATAGCCTCTCTTCATGCCTCCGTGCTTTATCCCCAGAAGCCTTAGTGCCTTTTCCTGATAGATGTGTGGCTTGGCCCTGATAGAGCTCTCTGCCTGCCCGACTCCAGCTTCTAATTTATTTATTTATTTCTCTCTCTCTCTTTTTATTTATTTTTTTAAAGAGAGAGGCCATCCCTGCCGCTGTATATCAAAGCCTGGACTGGAAGACTTGTCTTCCTGTCCTTCCCCGTCCTTTTTTCCCCTGTGCCTGCTTTGCTTCACGGTTTAGATGGAGCCACATGAGTGACAGTTGCTGAACTTACTCAAAAGACCCACTAGTTGAGTTTTCATGGAGGTGCCCAGCTTACCCAACTCATCGTACCATTTCAAGATCAAGCTCGAAAGGTCAGAGTGTTTTTCTTTAATGTGGCATATGGCCGCAACACTGTGTGATAGTAGCAGAAGTAAATTCATAATGTGGAGCAAGCAGATGCCAGAGAGTCGGGGTTGGGTGAGAGGTTGTGCGGTTGCTGGGGTGGGTGTTATGCCAGTCACTTCCCACGACCTAAATCTTCATTACATTCTCATTCGTCTTCCATCTGCTGCTGTGCTGATGGTGATTAACACATAAAAGAGTGTGAGATGTGTGATATGGCATACACTCAGCATATTGTGTGTGCTTTACCCCCCACCCCCCAACCTGACTTGGATTCTGCAAGAGCGCTAGCCTTTGAAGTTGAGCTGTAGAGAAGAAGAGAGGGGAGCGGGCGGAAAAAAGACTCCTATATTCAGAATGTAGTGTTGCCCTCAGGGGCGGACGGGAATATTCATGGCGCCACTTGTTTCAAGTTTGTTGATTTAGCCAGTATTTGATTTCCCCTCTTTGCTTTTTCTTTTCTTGGCAGTGTTTTTACACGGCTTGTGTTTGCTCAAGAAAATGTTTGCTCAAGAAAATGCTGTGATTACCTCTTTAGCCCAGAGTCAGACCCTCATCATCATTTTCGCATAGCAATCTGTGGCAATTGCAAAGCTCCGCTTTTGACCTTTTACGCCATCAGCTTGTGTCTTGTTGGGCCGCCGCGTTTAGAGGCGATGGTTACTGTGCTTTTTGAAATCACGGTGAGCAAGTCACAGTATTACTTTTGACTCTTTGCTGTGATTGATGAGAAGAAAAGGCAGAGCCTAATGTGAGCACAAGCATACGTAAACTGAAATGCTTTGCAGCCAGGCGACTCAAGTTTGAGATGATGGATTTATCCCAGCAGCAACACTCCCCACAAACATGCTACATATAAACCTGGGGAGTGATTAGTTAAATATTCCCCCTGAGCTTGCAGGTGAATCCAATATAAGAGCTAAATAATGGGCTAATTTCAGCCTGGTGTTCATCTATTATATGTTCACTGTTTGGCTTTTGGGGCTTCGTGGTAAGGCTGAGAATGTTTTTTTCTGGCATCCAGGTTTAAGTTTAAAGAGGCTGCTAATGACATCTCAGCACACTGACTTGGACACAGTGTGTCTTTTGTCCTGTCTTCCTCCCCTTAACACCAACCAATCACAGCAGATGGCCCCGCCCCTCCCTGAGGCTGGTTCTGCTGGAGGTTTCAAATAAATTCAAATTCAAATTCAAATTTTATTTGTCACGTACACAGTCATACACAGTACGATATGCAGTGAAATGCTTAGACAACTGCTCGTGACGTAAAGAAAAAAAAGGAAAAGGCTATGAATAAGATAGGAAATAAATATGAAAAATTAAAAAGGGTAAATTTAACTAGGAAGGAATAAAATATATAAAAAAAAAATTAAGGTTAAAAATGAAATAAGATAAAATATATAAATTAAAGTTGAAAATAAAATAACTGTACAACAAAATACACAATACACAGTATAGAACTATATAAATATATAAGAATTCTTCCTGTTAAAAGGGAGTTTTTCCTTCCCACTGTCCCCAAGTGTTTACTCAAAGGAGGTCATTTGATTGTTGGGGTTTTTTCATTTTTTCATTTTTATTGGTTGCTTTGCTGCTCCCTGAGTCAACGAAGACTCAAAGGACAATTTTGACTTGTTTGCGAAGAATGAAAAAAAGGACTGGTTGAGCACTGTGTTTGAAAATAGGTGCCCACATGCACACGTGTAAAAACTGCTTGTATACTACGTGGAAACGTCGATGTTACACAGATCCATAGGGATGGATTGACTATGCATCCAGCATGATGGCACTGCTGGATGAACCTCCACTCTATACTAAAGCGGGCGTCAGCTAAATGCCACATCATAGACCGGAACCACACTAATCGCTGCATTGTGTAGCTGTGTGGCCGACTTCTAAACGCCCTTTCCCTTCTCCTTCTCACTCTCCTTGCTGTTGATTCTCAGGGCAGCCGGGAACGTATGGCACTTATTACAAGTTAATGGATCATAAATTGAAACTGAAAGTTCTATAAAAGAGCTCCAATTCTATGCGCATGTACTCACAAACACTCACACACACACACTGCTCACGCTGAGACTTCTTCCAAAGAATCCGACCTTAGTCTTACTCATTTGTTATGCCCAGCCGATGCCTGGTTTGAGGTCATCGCTTATGAATTACCAGCCTAAATTTACAACCTAATAGGTTTTGGAGCATTTATGTGGTGCTCTGCCCTTCATGTCCTCTACAGGGAAGTGCTAAAATAGGCGTCAACCTCCGGAGATTTTACTTAATGGACTGTTTCAGTTACTCCTTGCTGGTGATGTCATCTGGTTGTGGTCTGTGAGCATGTCGTGGTTGATATGTGTTTATGGATGCACATGGAGTGGCACAGTGCGGCAGCGGTCCCAATTTGCGAGTGGCGCTGTCGTGAGGATTTGATTTGAGTCCAGTGAAATGGGGAAAAGGGTTTAATGTTGAGGTTTGATGTGGATGACTATATCAGCTAATAGTGAATGACTGAGTTCATTGATCTTTACCTCTCAGCCATGAAAGATTGATGGGCGAGTGTGTGGCGTGGACACCCAACTTTTTCAGTTTGATAATTCGAGAACGAGGCAATGTAGGATTTTCACATTGATACCATACCTGCACCTACTAAACATCCACTAAAAATCTCTGACCTTGACCTCAGAAGCTAGATCAGGTCATTTACTAATTGGAAGGTTGGGGTTTGATCCCTGTTCAAGCTACAGTCTTCATGCCAAATATCTTTGGGCAAGACACCCCAAGTTACTCTCTGGTGCATTCGTCAGAGTGTGTGCGAATATATATAATATATATTAAATAAAAAATAGCTAATAGATAGGAAAACGTGATTGCATGAATGGGTATGAATGGGTGAATAAGGCAAAGATGTATAAAGCCGTTTGAGTGCTCAGTTAGAGCTGAAAATATAGACGAACCAGTCCATTTAGTGGAAACCAGTCCATTTAGTGGAAACCAGTCCATTTCGTGCTGTTGGACTGTCGTTGTTGTCGGTGGAGAAGTCGCACACCTCCACAAACATATCCACAGCCAGACGTTGCTTTTGTTTGAAAATGTTAAAATATTTAAATATGCATTTAAAATATGCAGATATATTTTCACGTGGTTTATCTCCGTGCAGTTCAAGAGGAAGCTCAAGCTGAAGCAGCTAGCCCATTTGTAGCTCCGATTGAAAGGCCACAATTCCCTGGATCATCAGCTACATCACATTAAATGTGTCTCTGTGAATAATTGCAAATCACCAGTGGTCATCATGATGGTTCAGTGGTGTGTGGTGTTTACAACATGTCCGATTAGATGGGTTCTTTTGGTTCCTCCAGCTGTCTCATTAGATACGTGATTTGAAAGCTGCTTTCATCTTCAGTGACATCCAGTGAGGCATGCAAGGGTTCCCTATGATTCGCTCAAGTATATACCCGAAGTATAGCTGAAGGAGTAACAAACTGATGACCAAGCAAGTGGACAAATGAGTGAACGCACTGAGACGAGTACTGTGGTTTTGACTGAGATGCATCATGTGCTGGTGAAGCATAGCCACCGAACAAACTGCTGAAAGAATCTGAACGAATTTTTTACATCAACAGAAATGTTGAAATAAATCAACTGTGTCCAAACTATTTTGCTCATCACTACTCCCCTTCTCCCCAGTGCTCATTAATGTTTCAGATATGGCACATGGATGTTCAGCGTTCGACAAAGTACATAAGAACACGCAGATGCGCAAATGTCCAATAAACATGAACCACGAGGACTCGTGTTCGTCTAATGGCGATTTCATGAACTCATTGGAATACTTTAAATTCCCCCAATGAGATTAAGAAACCAAAAAAGGCATTGCACCCCTCCTTCGTGCTCCTTTTTTCATTTTATTTTACCCTCCTCCTTGGCCGGCATCCTCAGCGTAAATTAGCTTCTTGACACGAGCTCTCTCACATAATTCCACAGACATTTAAATAAACTGTCATAGCCATCACCATCATCATCATTCCCATCGCTATCCACTCACCCAAATAATGGAAGTGTGTAAAGTGTGTGTGTGTGTGTGTGTGTGCACGTGGATGTCTTTATTTGTTCTCTCACCACATGGCCATTGTGGTACAATAGTCAATTAACAATCTGTGAAGTGGAGGAAGCAGTAGCATAATAAAGCTAGAAACCACTTAGGTGGATACGACACTAAAGCTAGCTCATATTCTTTCTGGACTATCAATTCAGTGAGCGTGCATCACTCTTAGCTCCGTAAGTACCACCTCACATACGCGCACCATTGTACTAAACCCAGCTGTACTCAAACCCCTCATCCATCTGGGTTAGCCTGTGATCGAGGAAAAGAGTCATACTCACCACCGGCTCTAACTGGTCAAACACAGATGCGCGCGCTCATGCAGATTCCAGAAATAGACATGTGGAGTGATAGCCTGCAGATTGGAGCTGACCAGTCTACCATACAGCCAGCTGTCCCACAGGAATTGGCATTTACTTAGACTGGTGCACACACAGTCGCACACACACACAAACATACACTTGTGTTTGCATGAGTCACGTGAGTTTCAAGTCTTATGATGACAGCTTGTTCTGGATTGGTGTTAAAACAATACTGAATCCCCAAAGTAAATAATATATAAATAAAGCTATTAGAGCTGTTCCTCATCGTAGAACTCTTTTGAAATGTTTTTATTAAGAAGTAGAAGCTAAAGAGTGTCAAACAGTATTTAAGCCTCTGGTTTTCTATATGTGCTAATGGTAAGGCTTCAACTGATTGTAATGACAAGTAGTTGAATTTATGTCTTTTGTCACGGTCCGGGGCAGCGGCCGTGTGGAGAGTGGAAGGAGGACTCAAAGCGCAGCACTCATTCAGGTGTGAGGGTGATTTATTGATAATAACAAACATAAAGAGGAGATGGCAAAACAGAACTACGGATGAACTAAACTGGGTGAAACTACACAAAGGAGTGGCAAACCTGAACACGAAGGGAGAACAGCAGGGAGAGCACGCAGAGGATTTCACAGGGTAGATGCAGAGTACGCAGGGTAACGCAGAGGATGAACACAGGTAGGAACACAGACGACGCGACGAGGAGCAGAGGAAATCACACGCTATAAATACACAAAGAGACACTGGGAAATCACACACAGATGGGGGAAACAGCTGGACCTGATTAACCTGACGAGACAGGGGAACACTAACACCAGGGACCAACAGAGGGAGCACAAACCCAGAACCCAGTGTCTAAAATCCCAAACACAAACCATCCCAAAACAGCCATGAATAATAATGAAAGTAATAACAATAAGTACATAAACATAAAGTCACTGAGTCATGGTCACAGGACCATGACATCTTTAATGATGAATAGAAACTACACTTGCACTTGTCTTTTTTAATCATTTGCACTGGACACTACACAAAGTTATTTCAAATGTGATATTAAGAATAGTAAATGGACATAGTCTCAGGATAAAGAAGGCTTGAATGTTTTGCTGACTTTATGACAAAATGTTTTGCTGTTGTTAGTTAAAAAACCTGAAAGTTTTAAATGACACTCGTGCTTTTTCTAACAGAGCTAGCCGACTGTGCAGCTGGCTACTCATTCCCTTTTTGTTTTTGCTGTTAGTTTTTTTTCTTGCGCCATGACACGATGTTGTAAAAATAAATAAAATATGTCAAAATTAATAGTGCTCACATTCCGAGTCCCAAATTTTGTTCTTTATCTATTTTTCTGTCCTCATTGGTAAGAAATTAACGACTGAGTTTGTGAAGTGGCTCCAAGGCTTGAGAGGATCCTTTTCTCTTTAATTTTAGAATAGACCGGCCCTTGGATACATAACATGGCTTCTCCCTCTTTAGACCGAAAGCTGTTAGTCTTATCTGTGCTGATGAGATATAGATGTATATGTTGTTTTTGTGCGTGCACCTAACCCATGCTTGTCCCATCGTTAAACTGAAATATGTTTGAAACAAGGATCTGCAACTGTGCTAGAAGCAGACAGACTCCTCCCTCTAACAGGGGGATCTGATCAAAACAACGGGGGGTCTAAACAAAGATGTAATTTGTTGGTTAACTTGAATGATTTCTCGAAAATTCGATCAAGTGAGTAGCCAAATGAAGCCAAACACCAGGTGTGCGCTGATGTCTCAGTAAAAGTGCCTTTACTTTCAGTTCAGCTCTAAAATACTTTATTCAGGCTTGTCAGTCAAAGTTCTGGGCTAAAACACAAGGACACTTAAAAGAAATAAAACAATTCAGATGCAGAGATTCAATAAGCTTCGCGCTATAATTCATATCATGGAAATATAAATGCTAATGCAATCTCTTTTGTGCATGCAATGTGAAACACAAAGCACTGCAGTGAGTCATTCCTTTCTCAAATTTCTGGAACCAGCCTAAAGTTGTTGATGTAATGTCCTTAGCCCAATGAAAATAGGCCACTGAAGTCCATGAGGTGTTCACTAGTGTGTTATTCAACTAGCAGTAGGCCTTCTGGCATTTGTTCCTCTCCTTGTATTCTGAAGGGTCCCGTGGGAGAGTGAGCCGGTGAAAACGGAGAGAGGAGTTGGTGGCGGGGGGGAGACAGCGACAAAGAGGATGCTTTTAGTGTACCGGGCCAAATAAAGCACCTTTTCTCTGATAAAGCAGTGATGAAGCTAAAGAGAAGGAGACTGTGAGTGTAATAGAAGAGAGAGAGAGGGATTCAGGGGTTTGGTGCGAAGAAACAGGAAAATTAGCTAAACCTCGTGTTTCGAAAAGACGTGTCTTCGGATCATTTCTAATGTAGCGTAGGAAAAGAAAGTCATACAACCTTGACTAAGTTGTCTCTCTGAGTATTCTTACTCTCATTCATATTCCCTCTCACTTCTCTTTGCACACTCATCCTTTCAGTGTGGTGATTTATCCCTTCATCTCCAGAGTGTCACTGAAGAGAGCCGTTTGGCTCTCCAGACTAATAACCGTCGCTGAGATGGAGAGAGGATAATGTTATTGACTTCCAAGCTAGAAAGCAGCTGGCAGTGTGTGTGTGTGTGCGTGTGTGTGTTTCCATGTGCCATGTACTGTCATTCTGGGTTGTATTTTTCTGTGTTGTTTAGATCTGGTGTGCGTATTTAAAATTTGTGAACATCCGTGTTGTGAAAGCTGCTTCATTCACCAGTACACCAAACAGTTAGCTATGCTGCTGCAAGCTTGCATTAGCATCGTTGTGCTAAATGTAGGCGGACCTTGCTTCACAAATAGTAAATACCGCTTTCCTCAATGACAATAATTCTGTATTTACCTCCGCATGTCAGGATCAGTTGATTTGATTGCAGCCAAACAGGATTTGCTAAAGCGGCTGACATTTGTTTTTCATAAAACACCCACTCATGTTGCCATATTTTTATTATTATCACGTGCAGGAACCTGGATCACAAAAGTTTACAACATGTGTTTAAAAAAAAAAAAAAGCTATGTATGAAACAATGATGGTCCAGATGATATGGTGGTCACACTCAAAGCACTGGAAAATCTATGTAGGCAAGGCAAGAAAGAAGAAGAGAGATGGCAGAGTTCAGAGTGAAAACTGATGCAGAGACACGGCGGCTGGGCATCCAGCATCATGTTTGCTTCCACGTGATAAAGAAAGCAGATGTGAGAGTGTGAATGTGTCAAAAAAATCCAAGCTCACCTTTTGCCTGTTGATGCTTTTGTGCATCTTTTTTATATATATGTCTGTGGTTGTAAACTGAGATGTACTGCATTGTAGCTTATTTACCTTCATGCTTAAAGTTTGCAATCAGCCCTGCAGTAAGGTTAAAAGGAGGAAGCTCAAGGAAGGTGAGGGTAATCCATCGCTACTCTTATCTCTTGAAGGAGCAAATCGTTGCAAATGCTTGCACACACTAACACACAAACACGTGGGCGTGCACGCACACACACACGCGCTACCGAGTGAGAATCACATATTGTTTTGGCTACGGGCTATAACTGGTTCTAGCTGGATTTAAAGCTACAGAAGGGTTTTCTTTCTTCATTTTGTCAAGCTCAATGTTAAATGTGCTTCCCTGACTCGTCTCCAGCTTTGTCCCCGAATCTCGTCTGCTCTCCAAGAAATAATTATTACACTCAGCCCTCACATATATTTGTAAATGAGAAGGGATATACTTCTTAGTTATCTTGCAGCCCGTGTTTCATGGTTTGGCTTGAACTAAATACTCGAATGTCTGCGTGTAAATAAATTGCTGTTTCACCGCCTTCTTAAAGCGCCACTCAACACGATTGGCTGTTGAGATTAGGTCACAGATCGAGCCTGAGGTTTGGCACCTTGCTCTTCCTCGCCATCCAAATTATATTGGCTTTGAGGGCTCTTTCACAGTGAGTCATGTTTATTTCATTGTCCCTTTTATGGCACCGCTGTTCCCCTTTTAACCCCTCGCCTCCCTGCGTGCAGCTAAATGTTCTGGCAGTACACAGGAGAGTAAGTTATGGAGGTAATAAATATTAGAAGACCTCAGCTCCGACTAGGAATGTGTGCTAATCTGTTTCAAGTGCTGTAGAGGTGCTTTGCCTCTCGCCTGCTCTCATCAGTTTCATCCAGGAATTGCATTAATGCTATATTAAACAATTTAATATGTTATTTAAAAACTGTTTAGTTTTTTTTAAGGAACAAATGCAATGACCGGGAGCTGTCTCTGCTGTTTCTGGTTCCCAGTGCTGCTTCAGATCTGTGCGTCATGTCATGTTTAAAATAACAGCACAGACAAAGATCTTAAAAGCACCACCCAGTTAGTTTCTTTATAGCTGATTCTTTTTATAATGTAATTTCATGTATAAATGCAACTGTGACAGTTCATCAAACGTCTGTTTGATTTATTAGCATGTCATTCCAACAGCAGCGGTAAGAGCTACACAAATCTACTTTTCTAATTGCGTATGCTGTGCAATCTTTAATCGGCGTGTCACGTTATCGCAACTGCACATGTTGACTCGCATGCATATGGGATGTTCGGTAAGGAGGAACTGCAGAAAAAAGCCTTCACATTAAGCGCACAGTGTTGCTGTAATTACAAGTGTGAATTTTGATGTGGGCCCACAGATTTCCCATGTGGCATTGCAAATTCAGAAACTGTGTCAATATAAGCAGTAAACATACTGAGGAATCCATGAATGTCCTCGTAAATCAAAATTAACTTGCGGTGGGATTTTATTTTTGTTGTTCTCTTTTAATTTGAATGAGTACCATTTTGCAAGTGTTGACTCTCTTGAATGAAAATAACTTCTTTTTCCTTAAAGATCTGATGTGCAACTGCTAACTGCCATTCCTGCGATGTAAAAATGATTCAGGTGCGGCTGGTGACATGTGCTGCAGTGTGAATTCACTTAATTAATCGAGGTTCTCCTGCATGTGGACAGGAGCAAAACGGCATGCCGCAGCTGTATCATTTTAAATAGTAGCACTCAGAATATCTACGTAGCTGTTCCACTCGTTAAACAAGTCAAATGATTTTATTAGCAAAAGCCTCAAAATATGACATTTGGGTTTGGAGCTGAAACCGTGAAGTGGCAGTAAAACTAATGATAAGAGTAGCGTGCAGCTTCATGCTCCGTGGCTCTATCCACAGGCAGGTTGGAAACTGACAGAGACTGATGTGGTGAGGTGGAGACACAGCCAGGCTTCTGACAGGAAAGATAATAGCCAATAAGGCAACGCCACTCTGGATGACTGACAGGCTCCAGGGAAGGCCTTGCCTTCCCGCAGTCCTGCTCCATGGAGCAAGTCTCTGCTTAGATATAAACATGATGAGTAGACACACATGCACAAAGGCACACGCTGAGGACTTCTCAATCCAAAGTGACATTTCACCGACTACACAAATTACCGAAGGACAGCTTATTATGAGTTTGTGTACTAGGGCTCAGTCTATAGCAGGGGTGCCCAATCCCAGTCCTCGAGAGCTACCGTCCTGCAGCTTTTAGATGCATCCTTGTTCCCACACACCTGAATCAAATGAATGGCTTGTTATCAGGCCTTTGCCAAACATGATGGCATGCTGAAGAGATCAAACCATTTGATTCAGCTGTGTTGGAGTAGGGATGCATCTAAAAGCTGCAGGACGGTAGCTCTCGAGGACCGGGATTGGGCACCCCTGGTCTATAGTGTACATACCGTGATCCCAGTATGCTTTTATTACTCATTTTAAATTGAATTCAATTTTAATCTGATGACAATACAAAAGAAAAAGCATTATATTAACGACATGAAAGAAAAAACACTCAATTTTGATCAAACAGCATTTTACATCAAATTAGATCAAGGACGGCTTTTAGTTTTGGCTAAACTTTAGTTTGTAAAGATAAAAATGCCATGATAAAAAACATAAATGATTGTTGACAATTACTAACAAATTAAATATGTATAATGAATTCACAAAATTGAACTATGTCACCAACTAAAACTAGGCTGCAGAACTTGGGGGATATGAAACAGGCCACTGAATACTGAGCCGCAGATGGATATGGAAATGAGACAAAATCTGATTGGATGACGTGTAAAGCGTAGAAATCTGTAAGAGTTAGCGATACTTCCATGTGTGCACAATCTAAAGGATTTTTTCATTGTCACAACAGTGGATGGACGTGCTGAAGTTCTTACCTCGATTACATTGATGACCTCTGAATTCCAGCTTCAGACATTCTGCATGTTTGCTTGCTCACATTTGTGGTGATTCTCATGAGCGAACAACAACCCCTACACAGAGGAGCAACAGCTTTGCTCTTTTATGTAGCAAAGCCATTTGATTTTAAGATAAAAGGGTTTGAGTGGACTTAGAATAAAGTATGTGTTAATTAGGGATTCCCCTACATATTGCCTAATTAACACATACTTGGCTTTTTCACTAATATCAGGCTGCTGGCATAGATGATGGCTTATAGACAAGAAGCTACTTTTAGCTGCTCCCTCATCACAGAGGATGGCCACAGTGATAGCTCCACATTTTTTTGATTTGGCAGCGTTTTATGCCCAAAGGGCGTTTGTGTCTCTGGTTGGAATTGAAATAGCGACCTATTGACCTATCAAATGTGTTTGCTGTGAAACATTCATAAGAAAATCAAGACATTCTTACAGTCTACAAATCTTTAAAATAAGCTGAATGTCAAATAATCTAAGTGAAGGATGGATTGTAGTCCTTTTACTCTATTTATATCCAACAGTTTTAATCCCAAGCAGAAAACCCCTCCTAATTTTTACGGTACATGTAGCATATAAAACATATGTCAAACCAACACAGATGCAGAGTGGTGAAAGTTTATAAAGACGCTGCCATGCAGAGCAGCGGAGAATATGAAACCAATGCAATGCTCACTGCCGTCACTTTCCATTTGGGTTCAGGATGGCAGCTGTCAGGCTGACGCAAGAGTCGGCATTGGAGAGACACTCTGTCAAAGATCGTTTGATTGTTAAAGGAATAATAGCGACTGCAGATGACGCCATAGTATCATAACACACACTTATAGACATTAAAAAAAACAAAAACAAAAAACCTGCAGTGCATAAAGATTCAGTCAGCATGTGACAGTATTAACCAGATGCTAAAAACACACAAGTAAAGAGCTAATGACATCAGCTAAATGTAAAACCTCAAACTGTGTCAGGATGTCAGGACTTTGAATGCATATTGCACATTTAAAGTCAGAAGCATGGCTCAGGTGTCTTTCTTTTTTTGTTTGTTTGACTAAGGTTTCCACTGTTTGCAATTTCTGTTCAGTTTCTCAATAACCATCACTGTCTGTTATGCTCTGTGTGCACGTTATAACTGCATTATGCTGTCACACTCGGCACAAAACTTGAAAATTAGCAAAAGGTTAAATGTGCAGCACATCTATTGAATGTTCTGCACAGGAATTAAGAAAAACAGTGCTAACTAACAGTTAATGTAGCTATCTTAGCAAAGCATTGACATTGATATATTGCTTACAGAGGCCACTATTTACTGCTTTGCACTAAATCCTTCAGTAGAACAGAGTCATGTTTTACTTACTTTTTTAAATTTAAATTTAAATAGCTTTTAACAAAGTCAATCAACTCTTATCAGTACATAAGACTTCCTCGTGATTTTAGCCAGTTAATGCCGACATATAACTTTGGAAAGCCAACGTTAAAGGGGGGCGCCATGTTCTGAGATTTCTACTCTTTATTGTATACTATCACAGACTCGTAGTCGTACTTAATAATGGGAATGCAGGATTTCTCCCTTTCTCCCCTTTGCAAGCTCATCTTCAACCTCCACCTCCTCGCTCCAGCATTCGCTCCGCACAATTGCCTCAGTTGATGGGATTGGACCTCAGGCGCCTGCCCCCATTCTTCAGACACCCTCCATCCCTCCATCGTTCACTCCCACCATTCGCACCATCCCCCGGCTGTCATTCCAGACCTCATCGCTCACTCCATGGAGACTTCACCATCAGGAGCCAATAAGGAGCTTCACACACACACACACAGACGTAGAAAAACACATTGAAGGTGACAGTGACTGTTTCAATCGGTAGCTGGAAAGAAGCCTCTGGCCATGTCTAAACGAATGCAGATAAATTAAACAATAAAATTTATCTGTCCAAACATTTTCAGATCCTTTTCCTTTGGACACCCAGTACAAAAGTGAAATCTTTCACATTCTTCTTTTGCCCATTTCACTGCAGCTCTGTGTTTTTTCTGCAGTTGCTTGAAGAGTAGCTGCATGTCATTCTCTCGTGGTATCATATCAAAGTCCACGGGAGAAGTAGCATTTTTAAATGTTACGCTTGAATAACTCACCCCTTTGTGGGCATGAGAGACATTTTTAGTCATTGTTAACAATTAAGTCATTATAAATTCAGAAGACACAAAACGACACAGTATGTGTGTGCACGTGATTCATTTCAGTGCCATATTCCCCCTCCTCCTAGTGCTGCTTTTTTGACTTTACTGAATCCTGAGGGGACAAACACTTCTCTATATCTGGTAACGCTACATTATATTTATCATCTAATTTAGAACTTTTTCAGTTGCCCTTTGACCCTTTAAGCATAATTTATACAACTATGTCGAATCCCTGCATCGTTGTTGCGTGCATTTCTACGTATGCCCTCTTGTGTCTGCGCTGCTCGGCCATCATGAGTGAAACTGAGCTGTTGATGTTGGCACTAATACACTTTGAAGTTAGTTGTTACTTTTACTGAAAAGCAGTATACTGTCCATGGCTAGTAAAAGAAAAAACTCCAGAACGCTCACTACTTCATGGTGTAATAATCAAACTAGATTCTGTACAATTACAACCTATTCGGTTTTTTTCAATAAAGCCTTTCTGCTTTTGCCAATCAATAATATGATCCATAAATAAAGCATTGATGCTAATGCTGTGTTTATAGACCATATTACCAAACAGTCTGATTATGGTTGACTTCAGTGTCACTGCAACGTTAAGTCACATTTCTGGTAAGCTGCTCGTCGTAGCTTTAGCTCTATGTCATAGATTTAATGCAGCACTATTAATCAAACATTAGTGCTTCTGGAAGTGCTACAGAGTAAGTTTGCATGTATATTATTAAAATAGGAAATGCTAAATCTAGCTCACATGCAATAAGTGAAGTGGTATAGTATAGTGGTAAAATATAAATTAGTTTTGCTGCTACTAATTAAAGGCATGTGGGTGTTTAAGCACATAAGACTAAGGCCTCGCCCATGCATCCTGTGTATTTTATCATCATCATTTGTAAAGTGTGATAGATAATCTGCTGTTATTTTATTATTATTTTTATTATTTTCATAAAAATAATCAAGAACATGTCCGACAAATGGAATTTGCACTCTCATGCAGACACTACAGAACAGGGGGAGTAACTCCAGGCCTCAAGGGCCGGTGTCCTGCAGGTTTTAGATTCTCACACCTGAATCAAATGATTAGTTCATTACCAGGCCTCTGCAGCACTTAATTTAGCCATTTAAATCAGCTGTGTTGGATCAGGAACACATCTACAACCTGCAGGACACCGGCCCTTGAGGCCTGGAGTTCCCCCACCCCTGCTACAGGACCTTGAGGGTAAATAATTGAAATAGCCCTTGGCACTGACCGCTAAAGTACTGGACTTCTAGACAGCCAAACCATGGATACACACATGACTTTATTCTTACATGAGTCTCTACAAGTAGTTTAAATGGTTTAGTATGCATATCACCAGCCAATAAAGAGAAACACCAATATCATCTCGAGCTTGCTCTCCTGGCAGTTTGTGATAATGAAATTGCCCGTCCACTGAGAATAATATGGTGTCCCGCTTAAGTGTAATATAAAAAGGAAGCTGTTTGCTCTGCTGCCATTCCATGTGCATTACTTGCCTTCCTACCAATAATGAGCCACATGCTCTCACAGTCAGGATGTTGCATTCTTTTAAGTCTGCCTCGTTTCTCCCTTCAGCAGTTTCTATTGCGTGAAGCATTTTGAAGTTGAGAGGGGTTTATTTTATTTATACTACGTGGTAAATATTGCAGTAAAATGAGCATGTACTGCTGTATAAGTAATGATGGTTTTGAAACTCTAAATGAAACATGTTTTTTTTTTTTGCAGTGGGAGATCTTAGATACTAATTTAAACAAGCCATTCATTGGGGACTGTACTTTTGCAGGGATGATCTTCCGAGTGTAAAAGGTATCGTGGAAAGTGTTGGACTGGCAGAGTTATTTGTGTTTTCTGAGAGGTTAAAGGAGGTAAGGAGAGACGGGGATTTGGTGATGTGTTATCAGGTGCAGTAATGAAGAATCGCAAGCCGGAGGGACACCTCCTCACTGCTAGTCTTAACACACAGTGTCACTTTGTTTCTCTGGAGAGCCATTGGTAGCGTCTCTGTCTCTCCTTGCTTCCATCTGCCAGTCTCACTCTCCTGCTCTGGCTCTCTCCATCTTCCAATCTCTGCGTCCTTTTTTCTTTTTTTTCCATCTCAGTCTCTGCTTCCACCTCTCACATCCTTTTGTCCTAGACTCTTTTTGCTTCCGCTGTGTCACTTCTGTTTATGTTTATCTCTCTCTTTGTCTCGCTCTTTGTCAGGCTTCCTTTCTCAATCTGTGAGCGCAGACATCAAAGGCAGTCTCAGACAGGCCGTCTGCCACGGCTTCACAAGGTTACATGAAATACGAGATGAGAAAAGAAGTGTCAGGGTGACAGTTCAGTTTAACCTCTTAGATATGTCGTGTGGCATCTTTAAAGCTGTCATAAAAAGGACACACTAAATGATTTTTATGTGTAGTTTTTGTCTTGCAGATAAATGCCTGAAATCTCTCATGTGTTGCTTTTTCACTGCATTTTTGTATTCTGAATGAATGTAATTGTTGCAGAGAGTACGTCGGTCATAATTGGCCGGTAAAATATTAGCAGGGAACACATTTCCCACCAAATCTCCCTCCAACATAAGCCTTTCTGACAGTGCTGCTTGCTTTTGAAGAGAGACATCACCCATGGTGCTCCAAATTCATTTGACATGTGATGGCTCACCACTGAACCAGAGCCGCACAGTCGCATAGTTAGCATTAGCCTTGCATTGCAGTAGAAAACCATATGGTTCATATTGTTTGGGGTTTTCTGGCTAATTTGGGCTAAATGTAGTCTTTTAGCAGTTTTCAAGTGATCCTGTTCTCACATATTAGGGAAGGAGGTACAAAGTGGTGATGATTTTTAAGCTCATTTTCTTTTGAGTGGATGCAACCTTGGATAATCCCTAAGAGTACCCCACAAATGCTAGTAGCAGATACTTAAATCTTCTATGTTTAAGTTTCAATCTTCAGGCTTGTTTATCTGAAAACACAGTGCGAACATGTATTTGATGTGTCACACATCCTGTTCACTTTGCCAGTAAAGTGTCCTTGGGACTGGTGGTCATGCTTACTACCCAGCTCACTTCCTTGTGAGGTTTGGGGGTTTGGTGGCTCTGCAACTGTAAGTGAGCATTTTTGCCACAATCACAAAGTCTCAAATCTGATTAACATCATCTTGTTTCCCTTTTATATGTTCCAAGTCTTTTTGCCAACAAACGATAAAGGGCAGTTTGGTGTCCTGCAGCGATCCTGAGTTAGCTGAAGGTTGTGGGCAGTTGTTTCATAAGACCCTTGAGGTCAGACTGGAGAGAATTCAGCGTGTGTGACAAGAGGAAGCGGAAGAAAATGGGAGATGGTAATGAAGGAGCTAATTGCTTCCAGTGGATTTTGAAATCGAACGCCAACCCCCAGTGCATACACCAGGCATCACACAAATGGAATATTGATGACTAAGGCGAAAATAAGAGAAAATGACCCCGCTATGTGATCAATATGAAAGCCACAGATCTGTGCAGAACATGTCTCAACAGGCAATACATTTCCCCTGGTCTTTATGGATCCGTATACACTTACCGCAAGCTTTGTATTGCTGAAGTGCACAAATAATGCATATCAATTTGCACTCTCTGTTATTCAGAGCAACAATGCTATATTAATGGCTTTTTACAGCTCTACAGAAACTTTGTAATTACATCATTGTAGATAACGCTGTAACATATCATAGTAAGCTTCTATTTGGAATTTACTGTCAGTGTAATTTATGATAAACTAGCTTTGACATACACATATATACATTTC
Source organism: Copadichromis virginalis (assembly GCF_057382275.1). Lineage (NCBI taxonomy): Eukaryota > Metazoa > Chordata > Actinopteri > Cichliformes > Cichlidae > Copadichromis > Copadichromis virginalis. Next base: position 2,689,298 of record NC_140632.1, on the reverse strand, counting down.
CATTCATTTTCTTTTTTGCTAGCTGTAGATTCAAACTATATAGAAATTTGTTTAGCTTTAAAAAGAAGCACAACACCTAAGCTGTAAACCTTGGGTTTGATATAAACATAGAATACTGTTGGTATAATAATAATGTTGACCTCTAATCTTAAAAGAGACATTTAAGGGACACAGTGCATATATTTTGACAATAATTTTAGATCCTAATATACATTGTACCCTACTGGATTCACATGTCGGTCAGGCTGATCATTTAACCTCAAACTTCTGCCTCCATAATTATTCATTCATAATGTAAATTAAAAAGAAATGAAACTTGCACATAAGATGATGAGCATGATCACATTTTATCTGCCATCAGTCGTTAGCGATATTAACATGATGAACATTTTGGTTGACATTAAAATGTTGACCAAAAGTTTAGGAATTGGCAACATTATGTCAATATGATACATCCAAGGCCCCTCAGTTTCCCTCATTTCTTTATATATTACTAGGAAAATAATAAAATAAATGAGAAAGTTTAGCGATTTATTGAAACGAGGGATAAATGGAAATAAATAAATGGAAGAAAAGAAAAAGCTGATTCTAATGAGCCAAGTCCAATATTTGTTATGATCACCCTTATTGTTCAACACAGCCTGACTTATTATAAGCAAGCTTTCTTGTAATTTCTTTAAATAGGTTTCAAGAATAGTTTTCCAGGATTCTTAAAAAACATTTCAGAGCTCTTCTTTGCACGTTCGCTGCCTTTTGTTCTGTTCTTTGCCAAAATGATCCCTCATTAGTAATCAGTAATGCTGAGGTCCGGGTTCTCAGGAGGCCAATCCATAACTGATCATTGTGGATGTTTTTTCATCCTGGTATACTTTCACTGTCGTGCTTATATAATAGTCCGAACAGGTGCAAAGAAACAGTCTCTCTAGGCTTGTTGTGCAATTTGAGCAGCATTCCTGAGATAGCCAACCTAATTAAAGTGTGCTGTATAGTAGAGGGATGTTGCCATGACAATAACCTTTCTACCTTAGGTCAAGGGAGAGCATACTAGATCAGGTGTCTGGAGATGATCTAAAGGATAACACTGCTGCATGCCTACAAAGAAAGCTTGTACACAGAGGTACTTTCCCTGTACCTTTCGGTTTCAAATCACAAGTGTTCTTCGTTTAAATGCGTTCATTGCTGTGTATACAGTAGAAAGGTTGCTTAGTATTCAAGTGAGAACAGCTTCAAGGATAATTGATTTGGAAAAGTGAAAGACGCAGCATTTTATGCGTCTCAATCAGTTGGGAAAATTCAGCCCTGTAACCATTTTTGCTGTCAGTTTGCCATGCAAGAGGCCTTCAGGCAAGATGTGACAGAAGGCCCACAGAACATATAGCACTGGCTCTCTCTGATGCTAGTGTTAATGTTCAATAAAGCCAACCGGAGCGAGGGGCTAGACTCTCATTTTATTGCTGTGGATGTAAAAATCAATATTTTATTAATAATCTGAAAGTGTTTTGAAAGAAATTACGGCCCTTTCTGGGGGAGCTTTTGGATGCGACATGCCGCTGTCTGTTTTTCTTCAGTTATTACAACACTATCGTTTTGATTTTGATGCCCAGCACAGTATAAAGCTTTTGCGAAGAACAATATTACATGAATATACAATCAGGCGAGCTTCTCCACGCTGTCAGTGCTTGTGTAATTTCTAAGATGAGATGCATAAAATCAGTAGAGATGGGAGGAGGGCTTTTTTTTGATCCTCTAATGTATATTCTTTTAGCTCTGTGTTGTGCTGTCTCAGTGGTAATAATGGGTTTCTATTTATTCCCCCGGCACATGGATGAGGGCTTTCACAGTTCCTTTGTTTCCTCCCATACTATTTCTTCCTGTTTCTTCGCGCAGTGCAAAGACACGAGTTTGACATCCCACAGCCTCGCTCCCCTTTTTCATTTGTTTCTATCTCAGTATTGTCGTTCTCATCCTTCCTTCCTTTCTGCCAGCTTCTCAGCACCGCTCCCTCATGTTTACATATTGCCTGATCCGAAACAACAAAACTGAAGCTCGCAGCGCTCGTGTTCTCCCCCTCTCTCCCTTTTCCTTTCTCCGCTTTCTTCTTCCACATTTGTCCATCATGACTTGTCTGCGAGTAACACAAAGGAAGAACCCCAGGACAGTGAGGAAATGAAATGACACATTGAAATGCCTTTTGTTGGCAGGTAGCATTGTAGTTACCGTCACAGCAGTGCCAGAGCAGTTAGTAGGTTTGGTTCATGTTGTTCTTGAGGTTGAAATTTCTGAAAGGTGACACCTTGAACAGTGCGCCTTTGGAGGAGGAATTATGTAGTCGCTGCAGGTTGCTGTTGCCAGCTTAACACAAATGATAGTGAGGGTGTCTCTATTAGATTCACCCACACCCATATTGACCATGCAGCACAGAAAGCTACACTGAGAAACTGGGAAAACAGATTTCTAGAGTCCTCCCTTTCCCCGTCTCCAGCTGTCTCACCATACTTATAGCGTCAATTTAAAAAAAAGGGGCTCAGGAAGTCACTTTGCAACAGCCGAGTGACATAAAACTGTAAAATCAGACTAAGTTTGATTTATGCGCCCCATTAGCGGGGAATAGTGTTCCATCATAAGTAGCCTGTCTGTCTGGAGGCTGTACGCGAAACCCAAACCCACGGTCGGATTTTATGATCTCAGCTGAATGATGGGATTATCATAGCTGTAATTATAGTGCATTGTGTATGTGTGTGCTTGCCTGATGGAAGCTTTTGTGCAACATGCAGCAGTTCCCTATTTACTCAGGCTGACTCACGATGAATGAAGAGAACAACACTCATGCTTGTTTCATGTTTAGGAGATTTTATAACAAACGGCAGAATAAATGCGGTAACGACCGGCTGTGGTCTTGTGGAAGAGTGCGATGAATCATAGCACGGCACCGCAGCAGGGGGCTTAGCTGCTAGACGTTAACGCCGAGCCTCGTCGTCTGTCAGAAGATGCATAACGCCCTGAAAGTAACACTTTGCTTCTTTTCCCTTTCCCATTCAGCGAGGGAGGAGAACGTGGCCACCTTCCGCGGCTCGGAGTACTTCTGCTATGACCTGTCACAGAACCCCATCCAGAGCAGCAGCGACGAGATCACGCTGTCCTTCAAGACCTGGCAGCGCAACGGTCTCCTCCTGCACACGGGGAAATCCGCAGATTATGTCAACCTGGCACTGAAAGACGGGGCAGTCTCGCTCGTCATCAATCTAGGTTCTGGCGCTTTCGAGGCCATCGTCGAGCCGGTCAATGGAAAATTCAATGACAACAGCTGGCACGACATCAAAGTGACACGCAACCTGAGACAGGTAATCGGGGGTAGCGGCGATGGACGGAGTTTGGAGACAGTTTTGTTTTGTTGTTTTTGCTTTAGATAAGCTGCTTCTGAGAGCTTCTGAGAGGGAGCTGGGATTAAGAATGTCACTTTGTTCTGATTGGTTGTCATTCCATTGCTACAATTCAGACAAATGCCATTATACTTTTACAGAGATATCTTTTATTTTAATTCAATGTCATTGTCTAATTTCTTTCTTTCTTAGCAACTAGTCAATAAGAACATGGAAAAGCAGTTCGCAGCATATTCTAGGTACCGTCTTTCTAGGTGTTTTCCTCTCTCCTGTTTAGCGGCGTATTGAACTTGAGCTCCCTGTGTTGTCAAATTAAAGTTATCAGATATTTCTGTTTTGCTTCACATTCCTCTAAGATGACACTTCTGTCAGGCACTGTCACTATCGCTTTCCTTTGGGAAACTGTTCGTATGCTTGTGTAGACCACGCACTTCCACTTTAAAGGCAGACACAGTGTTTGCCTTTCAGCCGTCCATTAGCACTGTATTTATAGCACAGATGATCGTCGGGCTTTTTAAAGGCAGAGATACATCTGTATGGCATAAACAGAATTAGTAATGCGACATGTATTGTTTCCTATCATATTGTAGTAATTTATAATTAGCTTTTCTTACTGTTAAGTGCATATATTAGATCTGTCTACAGGCAGCTATATAAAGAGTGGAGGTAGTAGTAGCGACACGTGTGCGTTTGCTCATTGTGTCGGCCGACCTTTAGTTTGTCGGCAAGGTGAGACAGCCTTTAGTGTTGCTCTCAGAGCAGCGGAACAAGTAAGTGTTGATTTCCTGACCCTCCCTGACAGTAAGCTTTTGTCCCACAGGTTAGTAAATAGTTGTTGCTGAGAATCCCAACAGGATAGCCCGTAGTTTAGAGGTTAGAAGCTAAGAGTCAAGGACTGCTGGCCTGCTTTCTCTTTCTTTCTCTCAACAGATCTGTCTTTCTATCATTTTCTTTCTTCTTTTTTGAAAGGCACAATTTGTTAGACTACAGGTGAAAGAAACACTGCAAGATTTGTGGGATTTAAGCCGTCCTACACAAATTTGATGTGAAAGTCCTCTCTGTGGTCCTCGTTGACGTTTTCATGTAGGACTCTGGTGTCGAATATTTGGAAAGGATGGCACGATGCCTCGGATCTCTGGCAAATCGCACAGTGTTTATTCACTGTAACACTAACTCATCCATGATATAAGTCATTTTTACTACTAACCAATATCTAACCAACTAATGTACTAACTAACATCCTAATTCCTCATCGTTGGTTTTGGTTTTTCTTTTCTGTCCATCCTTATTAACAACCTTTTTTGTTCACTATTCTTTTGATTTCCTTTCTTCCCCTTTTTCTGGAAAGCAATCAGGCATTGGACACGCTATGGTAAACAAACTACATTGTCTGGTAGATATCATTCTTATTGTCTTTTTTTTGGGTTTGCCGTGTGTCCCCCCCCCTCTCTTCTTTTATTCGTTCTCTTTGAGTTCCATCCTAGACACTCTTATCAAAAAATGAGGAGATGGGTTTGTATTACCAGGCAATTCTTTCTTCGCTTCTTCTCAATTTCCTCCCTGACCTGCCAACAACCTCCTTCTTTACCCCACAATCCCCATCCTGTTTTTTTTTCACTTTGGCTTTTACTTTTTTCTCTTTGTTTCTTCCACATTACTGCAGATTTATGACAAATAAAAATAATTGACTTCTTTGCCTTTGTCAGGGCAACTTACTTTTTATTTTTATTTTTTTCACACAAAAAGTCCCCATTTTTTGTGAGGACTGTCGTCCAGAACTGACAGAAGCTTGCCACAATCCCAAAGATGGTGACCTCGACAACGGGCCCTAAAAGAGAAACGATCAAAAAATGGCAACCCCTAACCTTCATTGCGGGAGCTCTGACAGTTGTTTCCAACACACAGTGACGCATGGCATGCCCACACCTCATTGACCTGTCACCACCCAAAGTCATATAACAAACATGTCACCCAGAATAACCACTAACACTCTAATTCATCCGCTCACCTTCCACCTATCACCTTCTCATTCACTTTGCCCTCCCCGTGTGTGTTTTCGTAGCATGCTGGTGAACGTGACGTTCTGTGTGTTTTGACTAACTCCGATCACCCTTGCCCCCGGGCCCATATGCGTAACATATCCAAGAATAAGCAAACTGATCTAGGATTATTGGTCTGGTGTAGTGACACGGGCACTGCAAAGCATGACACCTGAGCTAAACCTGATCAAAGATCAGCATGAGCTATTCTGAGAGTGTATATGAATATGGGCTCTGGTCTTGATTGTGCATGAGCGCAGCAACCTGTGTGGCTTGCTCCAGCTTTGTATGGCACCATCGATCCACTTACCCCCCTTACATGTCCAGTTAAGTGTGTTTAATTTGCCTTCTAACAGTGATGACCTTGGTTTGCACATGGACGTGGTGTGAAAAGCCTTCCCTTTGTTTTGCATGTGCGTGGGTATATACATGTAGTCGTCTGCAAGAGAGGCGAGAATGTGAAGATGGTTGGTGTGAGAGAGAACGTGTGGAACAAGTGAGGACGTGCGTGTGCACGTCTGTGTGTTTAAGTGCAGTCACATAGTGTACTGTAAATGTCTGTGTCTGCAGTTACAGATAAATCCCGAAACCTAAGACAAGTGGAATCAATTTGTCCTTGGTTTGAACATTGTACTAACCCTCCCCCAACCTGAAGTTTCAGAACCAAACCTAGAATCCATTCTCTTACTCCCATCAAAGATAAAGAAAATATGCCTCTGCCATATTTTCTTTACCTGTCCTGTGAATCCTATGGCAAAAATTCCATTAACAAAATCAAAAAACGCTGTCTTATCCAAAGGTTCAATGAAAAACCAACCTATCGTCAGGAGTCTTATAGCTCGTTTTGAATGCAGACCAAGGAAGGAGGTGTGTTGTATCCACAGCATAGAATCCCAGAGTGTAATAGCTTGGCTTTGGCTATGTGTTGCCCCTCAACAGGTCACAATCTCCGTCGACGGGATCCTCACCACCACTGGCTACACCCAGGAAGACTACACCATGCTGGGATCCGATGATTTTTTCTACGTGGGTGGGAGCCCCAGCACTGCAGACCTGCCTGGATCTCCAGTTAGCAACAATTTCATGGGCTGTCTGAAAGAGGTAGGAGGGGCTCGAATGGGAAAATAGGTGCATTATCAATTAGCGTACCATGCTGGTACTTCACGGTCACGCTCTCTCAATCTGTGCAGTTGTTTTCAAAGTGTACAAAATAATAATCATTATACTGGCCCTGAAAGGAAAGAGAAGAAGAAAAAAGAAAATTACATTATCAATTAAAGCTGCTGAGTTGGCAGAGGGAGTATCAGACTTTCAATATTCACCCCCTTAATCTAATTCATAACACTTACTGCAGTTTGTATGTGAGAAAATATTCCAAAATTGCTTCTGTCACATGTAATTTGCAGCATCAGCTTGAGTGCGCTGCTAAAACGCCTCTCAATAGGCGGCAATCTGAAAGAAATATTTGCTTATGATGAAATACGAAAACGCATTGTTGTTTTGGGACATTTAGAATGTATTTGCTGGCTCTTTGAGTTTGTTAGAACCAGAAGACATATAAAGTACCCCATTATTTTTATTCTGCTCACCATTACTTATCCTGCAGCCAGTAATAATAATAATAAAGTGCAGGCTGGTGGCTCTTCATGGCTGTAAAAAAGTCTGCATTGATTCCCAGAGGTGTGGACTCGAGTCACATGACTTGGACTCGACTCTGACTTGCCTGACATTACTTGAGACTTGACTTGAGACTTGAGGATAAAGACTTGAGACTTACTTGAGACTTGCAAAACAATGACTTGGTCCCACCTCTGTTGATTCCTGCACTTCAGCAGCACCGTCAGGAATAACCTTCGCGTTTTACTTGTGATTCAGTTTGTCTTTATATAATGATACTTCTTATTATAAATTATATTTTATTGCTTTTTTAAAGGTATTTCTGAGCTCTTACTGGGCGGTTACACTATTCTGTTTGAAGGCTGTACTTTTCTACACTTAAAATATCTTTTTCTGTTTTCATATGATAACATTAAAGCTGCTGCTTTAAACTGTTGAAATGACAGAAAACCAACTCCTCATGATGGGAATCCTACCTGAAAACTGTTGCCATAGTTATAGCACCAGTGCTGAAAACGTGAATAACAACAGTGGCTCTGAAAAGATGCAGGCAGTCGTTCAGTGGGGGATATAATTATTTAATCCCCTGCTGAATTTGCAAGTTTGCTCACTTACAAATAAATGAACAGTCTCTCGTTTTTATGCTAGTTTCATTTTAATGGAGAGAGACAGAGGGCGCCAATATGGAGGCCGAATTCTGGCTGTGATATAGGGGATCAAATACTCAATACTAATTCCGTACATAATACTTATGTTTCTCTCCATTAAAATAAAGCTGCCATAAAAATTAGTGACTGTTCACTTATTTGTGAATGTGTGAAAGTGAGAAAACTTACAAATTCTAGCAAGGAGTCAAATAATTATTTCCCCCACTGTACATAAAACGCTAATTGTGGCTCCACGGTGTAGTGGTTAACACACTCTTCATCTTAGACATGAAAGAGACACATTCCCAGTGTCGGTCCCTTCCCTAGATGAACGCGAGGGTTGCATTAGGAAAAACATCTGCCATAACGACTGTGCTGAATCTAACATGTCCAAAATGTCGATAGGGCTGATTTCTAGGCCAATATTAGCCATTTCCTGGTGCGTTAGTATTTTGGATTGTTATCTGTATATCTGTGGTTTGCCATAACATGCAGTATTTCAATAAGAGGTAACTATTAGCTGGTATTTTATTATTGTATCTATTGGTATTACTGTTTCTAATGGCAGATGCATGAAAATTAAAACAATAAAGAGAGGACAGGAGAAACACCCTTCAAACGTGTTAAGAATGTTGACATTTCCCAGTTTTTCCACCAGAGGGCACTCTGTAACATCCCTGCTGGCAACGTGTGTTTGGAAGCCACACACAGCGGACACAAACACAACAACCAGCTAACTCTACTTGGATAAACAATGACACATAAAACTGTTTTAGGAAATCTGGTTATTTTTCATGGTTCTGATATATCCAAGTGTCAGGTTGTTGTTTCTTGGTCCAAAAAGAGATGCCAATGGAATAGTGACTTAAATTGAGGTTTATAAAGGCCAGCAGGGAGCGACTCCTTCGGTTGCCCAAAAAAATACAGTCGTATAGAAGACTATGAGTCATTTGGCCTACAGCTCTTTTGACCTGTGAACCTAATGAATTTTTTCGGTGAGTTTATGATCTCAATTACGAATTTTAAGCGTTATTGAACACATCATCATGTCCATTTTGTAAATTATGTTCTCATTAGTGTCCAAAAGGATTATAAAGCAGATCATGCTTTAGTTCTATGATTGACAAGTTATTATGTGAGAGTGCAGTGTCCCTCAGTTACCCAATCAGATACATCAGTCCCTTGTCATATCCTATTTCAAAGCACCAAGATGGCGAGAACCAAAATATACAGCTTTAGACTAGAAAGTGAGGTCTCACTAACCAAAGGGGACCTCCCCGTGGCTATCTCCATCAGTTTTATCCAGTTTATGGAAATATTATACAACCTCATTTCTCACAGGACTCACTCTATCCTCTCATCTAGGCTGTTTTTCTCTTCCATTACAATCTTCTCAATTTTGACAAGGGCTAGTAAAGTGTATGATGTGCTGGCAAACTCACTGGGCCACTGTCCAACTTGACACACACGCGCAGGTTTGGGTGACGGATAAGGGGAAGGTCACCTTGTCTGGACTGTTGTATGTTTCGACTGAGTGGCTCAGATTGCTGTTCCTTTAGTCATTACCACCCTGGCTAATGCATCCCTCATCAGCCCTCAAAGTGCCATGACCCTTTGTGTGTGACTCTCACACACACAGATACATGTTTATGGAACATGCTGTATGATTAAATAGTTTTCAAGCTTTTGATTGATTGCCAGTGTTTGTTTTAGCACCAATGTGCCAAAACGATACACAGTAGAGAGAAGAGGACTTATTCTACTTTATTTTTATAGATTAATTAATGCATTAATGGGCTACCTGGCATGAAGCAAGAAGGAATGATCCAAGTAACCAAAGCACACATCCTGTTATAAAAATTCTCTTCCTAGCTGTGTCGTGTTTCCATGAAAAATGAGCATCAGTATGTATATTGTCTTTTTTGCAGCCTGTGAAAATCTGTTGATGTTTAGTTCTTGACAATACTTTACAAAGCATGAGATATAAATGAGCAGTTTGGCCAGTTTGCTGCAAAGCAAGTCTCTCTACAGCGTTACCGGTAGTCTAAATACAGTTCGAATTTTTTGTATCAAAGCAACACAAAGTGGATAACAGTAATATCTGACCTGTGTGATGGATATCAGGGAATGTACCTGGACCCACTGTGTTTTTTCCAAAGCTTGCAGTTCAGTGTTTGACTCATTAATTGAATATTGATTTGTGAACACAAACGTGTCTCCTGTGCTCTGCAAGTTTGGCATAATTGTTTGGATTTCAGTCAAGACGGCTATAATCGAAAGAAGAAGACGAGTATTTGGCAAGAGCTATGACACTGATTAAGTCAGGAGGAGCATTAAAGAGGAGCTGGTGTGGATGTGAGCTGCAAAGTGGCTTGCAGTTGTGCAAATTGCTAAAGCAGCTTAAATGTTGCTCTTTATAAGATTCGTGAGATTTGCAGAATGGATGTGGGAGCTGATGTGGCTGTCACCAAGATCAGCTGAGCTCCAGGATTGCAGCTGAGTTTGGTTTTGTGTTTTTGCTTAATCTGATTGTAGATTTCTGGGTATATTTCATTACCATTGGTGCATTACCTTGAGAGCCAGTACACAAGGTATTCAGTAGGTACACGTGTGCATTCTGAGTGGCTGCTGGCAGTTTGTAAGTGAAATAAGGTGACAGCACTGTACAAAGCATGAAAAGAGCTATTCAGTGTTCAGTAACAAAAACCTTATGATTGCTTCAGAAGCAGAGAACGTTCACCTTCAGAGTAAAACGTTGTGACTTACTGCTGCAAACTAATCTGCCATCGTCCTAAAGTTGATTCTGTTCATCTGGACGTTTTCAGTGGGAGAAACGTTTCGTCACTCATCCAGGTGACTGCAGGTTTCCCCAACCTTAGAAACAGTACATCTGCATAATGACTGAAACCCGCCCACTGAAGGAACAATAGGCTGGGAGGTCAGTTCCTTCATCATGATTATGCAAATTGTCATGACCATTGATCAACAACCACTGATCAAAGTCTTACAGTATTGTAAGATGGCGATCTGCCAGTGACCAAAGCAATCACCAGGAGGTTTTTGGTGCAGCACCCTCTTTGTGACCTCCTGCAACCACTTGCCAAACGGTTGGGGAATGCACGTTACTAGCAGCAAGTAGCTGTCAGGAACCCGATGACTGGTCTCTACATCTTTGCCACTGAGGTCACACCAAGTCAGCAAAGGTTTTCAAATACAGCAAGTGCTGGAGCCGTGCTACCTAAGCGTGCTTACCCTTCTTCAGATGTAGGCAAAAATGACAAGCCCACAATACTTTATTAATAATGTATACTTTATTAATCCTGTAGGAAAATACTTAGTCCTCTGCATTTAACCCATTCACTCAGTGGGCGGCTACCGGGGAGTAGTGTAAAAGCGGTACCTTGCTCAAGGGTACTTCAGGGTAGCCATTCGCTCATGGGGCAGACACTCCACCTACTGAGCTAACCCTGCCCCCTAAAACTGAAGGGCCATGGGTAGGAGTTGAACCCGCGCCGCCCACTGTCAGGGCGCCTGCTCATCTTGCTTGAGCTAAACCGGCGCTCGTTAGCCATGTGTGTTATGATTACTTGTCGTATCTCAAACCTCAGTCAGTCATTTATTTCCCAAAATTGTCCACCCTGCTTAAAATTATTTATACATTAAAAAAAATAGAAAAGTATATGAATGAACTGTGTAGTATAATAGTGCTAAAGCGTGAAAGAGTTCCCCCGCCCATTTTAAATAAAGTGATTAATGACAACGAGCAATACTTACTACTTGAAGCTGGATCACTCTGTTTGGGGGGTTTGGCCTCTACATAATAATAATAATAATAATAATAATAATAATAACTTTTTTATAGGCACTTTTGAGACCCTCAAGATCACCTTACAATAGTACAATAACAGTAAGAACAATACAATATAATAAAATATTGTACTCCATAGCAAGATTGGATTTCGGAAATATTTTTGCCCTTTTTAGAAAATAAAATAAATAAAATCTACACGTTTGCTAGGAGGTCCTTGTTGGTACATAAAGAGACAAGGATCCATTTAAAATCTTAACACGGACAATGCAAATCTATTATTCTCTGTCCTTCCACCACTTGTCGAGGAAATATCTTTTTAGCTGTTAAATCTTCATCAGCGGTCATCGGCTAGTTTCTAATTGGAAACACCCCAAACACTGTCTCTGAAAAACGCCACCGAGCTTTTAAAGAAGCAAATTTGAGCCGATAAATAGCTTGCATGTTTCCTGAGCCACGACGCGGGGACGGTTGTATAAAATGTTTGTTTCCATTATTATCTCAACAAGCGTGACTCAGCATTAGCTGGCACTTGAGTGTTAGGTGCACAGAATCACGAAGTGATTCACGGTGTGTTTGGTTAGTGGTAGTGTCGTGTGATGCTCAAGTGTTCATCATACATAGCTCCATTAAGTGGGCACGATGCCAGCTGCTACTCAGCACCGTGCAAATTGCTCACAAGTGGCACCCTGATCTCCCTTTCATACTCTTATTCATTAAAGGTATTTCTTTGATTGTTCCATTAGTCCCACATTGTACGCATGTGTGCATTTCCCCTGCGTGTGCTCCCTGTGTATCATCCCTTTGTCTCTCAGCCTCTCTCTTGTTGTCCGTATTTATTCCTTCCTGCCCCCTCCGCCTCTTCCTGTGGATTCAATATCCCCACATAATGAGGGAATGATTCAGTTGAGTTTGGCCCGCTGCTCAGATCAAGATGCGTCAGTGTTTCTGTCTGCGTGTGTAATGTCTGGCTCGAGCACTTTGAAATGCTGGTGAAGCAGGAATGTTGGTCTCTGTTCATTCTGAGACTTTTTAGAAATTTTTTTCAAAGAACACCTTTTTAAGCTGATGAATACGCTGGTGGAGACATGTGTCGCCACAGCGAGCAAATGCTTCCTTTTCTTGTCTGATAACAAAAGAGATGCCTGCGTGCTGCCATCACAACCCCTGTCCTGTTCAGTCTTCGCTGCACTCATCTGCGCCCGTAGGCTACATAGGATCTCATCCATACACGATGCAAGCACACATGTCCCACCCACACTCGTGTTCCGCCATGTGGGCTGCGGTGTATCACGTGACCGACTGGCCAGCGGGCACACTCTGGTCAGCCTGATGTTTGGTAGTGCCGTGCAGTCTGTGCCTTCTGCAGCCCTTTTGAACTCTCACTCCAGGCCCCTTCAAGCACAGGGCGGCACTGCGTAGTGGCAGACTATGGGGGCGGCTGGGGAATACAGTGTCAACCCTGTCAGGAGAGGAGGAGCAGCATCCAAGAGGTGGAAGCAGAGAAAGAGGATGTTGAGTAACAATCAGGGAAGCAAGTATGTCAGGCTAGAAAGTGGGAGTGTTAAAAAAAAAGAGAGGAGGTGGGTGACAGAGTGTAGGAGAACAGAAGTGAAGTGCAGGTGGAGAGGAGAGAAAATCAGGATGGATGGACATGGAGAGTATGATGAGTAAGTGAGAAAAAGAGAAGGGGCAAGAGACCACTATTTGACATTTGAGAGAAACGATGTCGTCATCAGTTTTGTGTTATTCACTGCTGTATGTTCAGGCAGTGCTTCTTTCCCTCTATTACAAATGCAAATGTCACCCTGTCCTTTTAATAATTTGACTTTTTTTTAATATCTCCTTCGAGGGGAACAATGATGGATGGGTGCAAACAGAAGACTTTAATGGAATACCTTCACCTTTCCCATCACCCGCCCCCACAGGGCTAAGCTGTGCCACTGGTAAACAGTTTCTGTTTAGAGGATTTGGCTCCAGGTGACACCTTTTGTACAAAGCACCTTATGCGCCCGAAACACAGGCTACCTGTAAATCTTATATAATGTGATAAAAATAAAATTGCTGAAAGATATTTTTAAGTTCTACAACCACTTGCTCGGGGAGAGCACAGTTGTGGCTATGATAACGGCGAGCATTTGAGAGGAATGATGTTTTTAGAGTCGATAAAATTAGATCTGTTTTGTAACTCTTTTGAAGGAGTGCAGCTAAAAACAGATGTCGTTTTTTTTTAGTTATTTGGAGCCATTTGGTAACACGGGTGAAATTCTGTACTTGTTATGTATGAATACAATACAGAAATCGAGTTCACGACTCCATGCTTCAGACTTTGCTGAAGTATTTCACACATGATGATCCTGTGCAGACTTTGTAAGGTGCAACCCACCACCATTTCTAATGACCTATAAATGGTGGTGGTCTCTGTCACATAGAGACTAACAACCATCTGCACTCACATTCAGACTTATGGGTAATTTAGATTTACCAATTAACCTAACCCTAATACTTGCATGACTTTTAACTGTGGGAGGAAACCAGAGTACCCAGAGAGAAGCCACTGCAAACAGCCAGACCTTCTTGTTGTGAGGTAACCACCACCATGCCACCGAGATGTCGATCCAGGCTTAACAAAAGTAGCAAAGCTATGACTACAGGGCTTTTCCTTTTTGTCCTCGACAGGTTAAACCACAATAAATACCAGTAGCATACAGATGGCGTGTGTATAGTTGTTTGCCTCTTATAACCCTGGTGATTTTCCTGTGGTTGGAAATCTTGTGTGATGTTGTGAATTTTGTGAGTCCAGGCAACTAACTAGTCTCACTAGATTGCATCATGTTATCTCAACAAGAACAAATTAAGTTGTTGAATTTCATGCAGATCCTACATGATTTAATTATGTCCACCATAGAAACGTGAAACTATTTTGTTCAAACTACAAGTTAGACTTTTGTAAATGTAACAACCACCCAATTTACTTTTTTTCAGTGTACCCTGATATTCTTTGATGAGTAATGATGCAGAAGTATTGAAAAATATTGATGTTAACACTTGTTAAAGATCATTGACTGACAGGGATAACAAAAATGTGCATGTTAACTGTGACGCAATTGATATAGAAAACTGTTAAAAAAATGTTAACAAAAATACCAGAATCTCAAGCACCCGGAGATTAGCTTGTGTGACGCAAGCCCAAAGTGTACAGTGCTGCAACGCTTTAATCAGCTGAAGAGCAAAAGTGTGATCATAGATAAAATGTTTCAGGTTCAGTATTTGACAGATGACACAGCCGAGTGGATTTAGGTCAGTAAGCTTTAAAAAACTAAAAAACACATTGGTTAAAATCTGTGGTCAGAGTCAGTGAGAGTCCTCTATGCTGCACACGAGTAGTGAAATGTGCTTAAACTGTAATAGTGATAGCATGCTGCAGTACAGGAAGGATTGCATGGCACAGGTGGGTGGTTTGGGTGTTGCCCTGAAACAGGAGGGATACGACTGATTTAACAGTAAGCATCTCTAAAGCACCTCTGATGAGCACAGTGTGTACACAGGATGTGTTCAAGCACAGCACTAAGTGTAGGTCGTCAGCATTCGGTTCTTCATAAAATTCTTGTAGATGTCCTCATAACATTAAAGCAAATAGACTTCTGTTAAAAGTGATGTCCCGTCATGTTTAAGGCTGAAAAACACTCCTGTGTGATGTACAGTATATGCAGTTAAACCACTCAACTTGTACTGCTTTTGCTATGGTGCCACTTTTGACTGTTTATTTGACTTGATGCTGCAACAGAAGGAAGTGAGAGACTAACGATCCCCACAGGTGTAACTGTCAATAGTGCTGAGGGGGGGTAGCCATAGAGACAGGGCTTTCACAATGTCATATCTTCACTTCACAGTTATCTTGGTCAAAAAACGATAACAATAATGAAATACCAACATTTTAAAATGAGGAATAATTGCAGTATTACAGTCAAATTTGGTGAATTAGTTGAACTAAAATTACAATAAAATACGAGTGCTTGGTGCAGAACGGTATGCACTGCAAAAAAAAGGACAACTGCACAGTTATTTATGATAATATGTGATATGTGTTACCATCATTTGTATGGTTGTCATGTCATCCCTGCACGCAGCCAGAGGACAGTATTTTAAACAGGAGGGTCAGTAATGACTCCATGACCAAGATCATGTGACAGCCCAAACAGGAACACCTCCCTGTGGATGCTGCAATGAATAATGCACCATGTCAACAAACTGAAGCGCTGTGCCTCAGTTTTGCCACATTAAGGGTTCGCCCAAATCATAAAATCTCTCCCCCACGGAGTTACCAATTCATTATTTCTTGAAAGACGTGTCTCAGAAATGTCATGCTTTGTTACTTTGAGAATCACAATGCTACATTTGCACGCTGCCTATGTTAAATGCACGTGTGACAAAACATCTGTTTGCTTTCCGCTTTGCACTTTGACCATCTCGACAAACAGATTGTGTGCATGTCTGTGTACATGGCGGCTTGTGCGTTTGGATCTGTTCACATCCAAAAGAATGTACTGGTTTTGTGGGTCTGTGTGTGCACACTTGAACAAATTGCCATGTCCCCCTGCGAGGCTGTCTTTGTAAGTGTGTGAATGTTGTTGTGTGTCTTCACTGCACTTCACTGGAATTATCCTGCTCCTTCATTAACACTAGGGTAAATCAGCAGCTGACAGCAGCTGTGTTTGGGGCTGAAAGGACATGAGCACTCATCTAAAGTAGATTAGGGAGGAGAGCGTGTGTGTGTGTGTGTTTGTGTGCGCGCGCGCGCGTATGCACGCATACACATGCCTGTTTGTGTGCACAAAGCTTACACTTCCACCAACCTACCCTTGCTCTGTACCCTTCTTCTTGTAGCTTTACTGTGTCCCAATCAATACTCAATCCGTGGAGGATCTGGACTTTATGGAGCTGTTACAGTCCCCCTGTGCGTGCATTATGAATGAGCCCCATAAGGCTGTTGGCTAAAAGATAGCGTAACAAAGCACAGCAATAACAAAGGGAAAGATGAAGCGTGTATAGCCGCAGTAGTCCATTCTTCTGTTATAACAAAATTTCGATTACATTATCGATCAGCCTGCAGCGGGACGGACGAAATCATAATTCCAAAACAGATCAGGGATGGTTGATTGGAAGATTATCGCACCCTCGAACAACACCGCTGCGCCTCGGAGAGTTTGTAAAGACTTCACACTGTCAAGAAAATGAAGCCGGAGGGCAAGTTAGTCATGAGTTAAACAAACTGAGGTTTTCAGAGCACAAGACAAACCGTTGTTCTTCGGATAGAAACAAGAAGGAATCTCAGGGCTTAATTCCTCTTTCCATGTCTACTTGTTATTTCTCAAAGATATAGACATAGTGCCTTGGAACTTTGGCAAGTTTGAGCAATTTACATCTAAGAACTGCACAGTCACTATCCCTGTACTATTAAAGAAAAAAGTTCTTCATTGCAAATGAGTAGCATTAAAGCACCTCTTTCTTCTTCTTTCTCTTTTCATGTAATATTCAGTTTGTTCTCTTGCCCAAGAGTGGTCTTAAGCATGCCGGAATTGGAATCCAAGGTATCGGGCTTCAGACGAAAACATGGTAAAAAAGTGTTTCAGAGAGATCAGTAATGATGGTTAAAGCTCAAATATGTTAGAGCTACAGGGCGGCTGCAGCATTTCAGTATTAAAAAAAAAAAAAGAAATTCAAAATCATCCCCCATTTTTCATCTGGCGCTTATCATCATCTCAGAACGTGCGTTGCATTTACTTGGGTAAGTACAGCAGAGCAACAAATGTTGCTGCTGCTGATTGATAATTACCAGAGAGCAAAAAAACACAAACAAAAAAATCTCTCAGATCTCTCAGAACTGAGTGGGGGGCAGAAACGACCCCCCAAGCCATGGGTCATATTAGCATATTTAGCATATGCAAACACTTTATTGCTTTTTACTGTTTGATTTATTGCCTAAACCTTCTTCTGTGTAGTACGGAGGACCAAAGCTGCCAACATCCAGAATAAATAAAATGCCATGCATTCTTCGTGCTCACTTCTGTTCCGCCAATACGTGAGGACTTGACCCTGTGGCGTACTTCGAATTACACTCTCCCTCGTTTGTGTAGTGAAGCAGAAAGGCACAAAGACATAAATAACTCTGAGGAAATAAATTGGCAAAGAAATAAAAGCATGGCTAAGTAAACAGGGGCATTAATGCAAAAAGAAATAAATACAGAAGCAAATTAAAAGAGGAAATGTATTTTTTCTTGTTTTTGGCAGGATGGGAGACAAAAAACCTGATTTTGACATGTTGCAGTAAAAGGAGAAAAAAAAAAGCACGGGATTAATTAACGATGGCCCAGTTCCATTAAGTGTGCCAGTAAGCCATGACAGTGAACCAGTGTACACAAAAGCATTCGTTTAAGTCATGTCTGAAGCACCAAACAGTTTCTAGAAAATACTTCGTACTTATAAGCTTTTGCTTTTATTTGTTTTATATTGGAAGTACTGGGGACTGTGTGTTTGACAGATAAGCATTTGGATTTTATTTTTATGTATTTTTCATACATGTTACTTGTACCTTTGCTTGCATTGCAATTTTTTAGCATTCCATCACAAAGGTGGGCGCAGTAATAGAAATGCAGTTTGAAACTACTCGCAGTTATTACATATTAATTATTTCTTTGCCAGTTACATATTTATATAAGTGTATTTATTGACATATAAGATAATCAAAACTGCTGTTAGGAAGCAGTTAGTACCTATTAGCTATTGACGTTTGTGTCTAAGTGGCAGGTGGGTTACACAGTGGCCTTAACACTTTGCATATGACTAGATAGCATCTGCAATTTATAGCCACCAGCCTGTGTTGTTAATGGTTTTTTTAAATAATTTTTTAAAACAAATACACAACCTTTGCTTTTGATTAGATTGAAAATTTAAGACTGGGTGGGCCTGGTTATCAAGTAGTTTTTGAGTAGTTTTAAGTAATCTAAGAAACCTCTTATTAACCCTCACCTGTAAAAGGCTGTGGGGGTGTTGTTGTCACGCTGCTAGACGGCCCGGCGGTGCAAGATTTTGAATGCAATAAGTCAGAGTTTGAAATTGATAACATAGGTGTATCTACTAAAGGCTGAGGGGTAGCACTGGCGGCTACCAGTATTCCCAAAATGTATCTCAGGCACCTTTTTCCAGTTTGTGTTCTTACTGAAAGTTAAAGCCACAGGTCTATACCCCATGAACTCTCATTTTTACAGTAAACGTCTCAATTAAATCGCTGCGTTGTGTTCCAGTTGGCTTTGGTTTTCTTTGTTAGTGTACTTTTGTTTTCTCTTGCTATTCTGTATAAATGTTCATTTTTAATTCAGAGGGTTTCTTTTACTGTGTATTTGAAAGTCAAATCACCTGTAACAGTACATAACCAGTGGATTAACAAAGCTTGACAGTGAGCGTATTTTGTTGTGTTCATGTTCAGGAGATTACATGTGGTCATTAACTGCACTGACATCTGCACACACACACACACACACACACACACACACACACACACACACACAGGACCCCATTTGACCTTTTTACTTGTGTCTTGACATGTTTGCTGCCCTTGTTCTCACTAGCTTGTTGTTGGAGCTTGTTGCCTCCCCCTTAACACACAAACACACACACATTACACCCCTCTCAACCCCACCCGCTCCCCTCCTCAGTCCTCCTCAGCGCTTGGGTCACCTGTGTTGATTTACTGTCAAATCTTCCAGGATTATCAGTAATCCCACAGAAGTACAATCTGTTGGCTGACAGCTGTGCTCGCTCTAACAGTGTTGCTGTTTCCTGCGCATACACTGCCCTATATACCCGAAAAAGCCTCTCTTCCTCCTCAGAAAAAAAGAGGGAAAAAAAACATTAATTTTCTGCATCAATGGATTCCAATTGACAATATTCTGCAGCCCATATCTGTGGTATTTTGTTGTATTTGACTATAATGTGGCGCTGCTTTCTACTTTGATGGATTAGAGGGTTGGTGAAAATTTATTGCTGGTAAATAAATATGATATTGGATATATTCTCACACTGTCACAGATCCTCCTGTGGGGTTTCACCCTCGGTTTATCAAGGCTGGTCTTTTTGAATATTACAAGAAATGACTCGCTAATAATTTAACCATCACGTCTCACAGTTCAGTCAGTGAGTAGGTGTTCAATCAAGCCCAAAAGAAATAGTCGTGCATCTCCTTTTTGTCATAGATGAATTGAAGCGGGAATAGAAAAATGACTGAGACAATCAAAGCTTTACATATATATTAGTTTTAATGATCCAGCTGCCCTTTAATTTGCAGTATATAATAATGTCAACATGATGCTATACTATTGCACTTTGAAATGAACTGCAATTCATTTCCATAGAAGTTATTTACCGTTGCTGCACCGGCAAATCATTTCATATACTGAAACATTGGAAATAAGCTTTGAAAAAGGACGAGAAAGTACAGTAATCGTACAGGATTCTTGGTGATCGTTTCCCTCATATATCTTCCACAGGTGGTGTACAAGAACAACGATATCCGCCTGGAGCTCTCCCGCCTCGCCCGCATTGTCGACCCCAAGATGAAGCTCCAGGGTGACGTGGTCTTCAAGTGCGAAAACGTTCCCACCCTCGACCCCATCAACTTCGAGACCCCGGAATCCTACCTGGCCTTGCCAAAATGGAACACCAAGCGCGTGGGCTCCATCTCCTTCGACTTCCGCACCTCTGAACCCAACGGGCTGATCCTCTTCACCCACGGTAAGCCTCAGGACAGGAGGGACGCGAAGGGCCAGAAGAACAACAAGGTGGACTTCTTTGCAGTGGAGTTGCTCGATGGAGGGCTCTACTTGCTGCTAGACATGGGCTCCGGGACTATCAAGGTCAAAGCAACGCAGGCTAAGGTCAATGAGGGCTCCTGGCATCATGTGGATATCCAGAGAGATGGTCGCTCAGGTAAGGATGAAAGAAAAAAGACGGATAAAGGTTGAAATGTCTGTTTTTGTGTTTTTAAGTTATCTGTGCTGAACTTTCACAGATGTTTAACATCCCTGTTAAATCAGCTCTGTGCTTTGAGAAGGCACAGTGGTCCTGCCATGTCACTGGTGTCCTGTTTTCTCTGATACACACACAAATACACAAGAAAAAAATGGCTTCAGTCAAAAAAATTGAACTTCTGCTTCAGCTCAAACCGTGTTGCCTTTGGCTGAACGGTACAAAGTATAAATTTATAGGCAGAGAACTAAAACATGGTCAGAAACAGAGTAATAAATACAGAAGAAAAGAGAATTACAACTGTGCAATATTTACTTATGTAATACACAGTGAAGCATATCTTGTTTTGTTCTATTGCTATTGGGACTTTTCTATTTTTAAGCAGTAGTCAGCTTTTTAAAATGCCAAAAGAATTAAAGACAAAATTGCATCTTTAATGCAAAGACATCAAGTTTACATCCACTCACCATGGGCATGGATGGAATTTGGATTTTTGGATTCTAATGATTTCTTTGAACTGTGCTTTTTCCAGGCTGAAATGACTGCACGCCATACATCTTTAATGAATTTGAAAAGCAACTCTTTCAATTTATTTTGGATTTTCTCCACTCCACACAGGGTCAAAAGCATACATACACACATCCACACTGATATTTGTGTCACTTAGCACCAGACACTTTTGCCATGAACAAGTTTCTGGCATAATTCTGGCTGGATATTCATTTGTTTTTTTCTTAGCACATTTGGTAGAGTTCATTTAAATTCATTGGTTTCATGGCACAGACCCAGCTTCAAGCTTAGTCGAACTTGAAAACTGTTGATTTTGGAGCACAGGCTTCTTTCTTGATTGGTACCCACTCAGCCCACGAAGGCGTGGACAAACTCTTGTCACGTTAATCTGGATAAAATCCAAATCTTTAGTGAACATGCTGAGACAGAACATGACACAAGGAAAAATACTTGGAAACACAACTGGAAAGCTTGACTGCACAGTAGACGAAGAACGGCAGGTGACAGAGCATGGATATATTATATGTGTATATAAATGAACAGGACAAAGTGAATCTGACAGCAGTGCAGAAACATAAATGCAACCAAAATCCAAAAGCATGGCCAAAACTGCAGAACTGCTCGCTTGACTGTTCACTCACATTTTGCAAAAACTGACACACTCTTCAGTCAATTACAAACAAAAACTAAAAAACCTAAAATAGCAACTACAAATAGGGAAACATGAATTCATTTGCATAACCATTTATCTCTCAGTTGACTACAGTCTTCGTAACACTAGTGAAACTAGCTTTGATGTAATGAAATTGCTTTGCTTCAAAAAATACAACTTGTGCATACTTACAGTGAATTATACCAGCTCAAATGTTGCAATGCTGCAGTGATTCTACGTATTCCAGCTTTTCCTGCATCCCCACAGCGAGATGATGGAAACCATCTCAATATATTAATACAAGCATTGATTTATTGCCAGGATAAAAGTCGTATCTCTCTCTAGATAGCTACTGAGTCCATTTCCCCTTACCTACCGCTATCTGGATGTTCTCTGACCTCATAACATGGGCAAATACACAGAAAGTACTAGAAGAAGATTATATTAGAGAAAGGGGCTCGAAACTTCTTTCGCCTTGAGCTCCGAACCCAACACAATCTCTGCATTAGGTGAGATCCTCCAGAGGACTTGGTTGTGTTAGACGGCATTACAGCCCATGTTATATATCAGATTAGAGCAGCCAATTTAGCCATGTGTCAGAGCTCGCTGCTTTGATTAATCACCGGCACAGCCCCCAGTGCGATAGCAGAGTAAAAAGTAGGATTTTCAGGGGGAAAAAAAGAGGAATGAGACAGATATATGGATACCAGACTGAGGGATGGTTAAGAACAGCCATAATCACACTTGTGGCTTGAGTGAAATGTTAATAGGAGTTGCAAGTGAATTTAATTTTCTGTCCACAAAGAGCTATATCCAGGATCTCTCTCTGAAGGACGGCAAGGTGAATATAACATAAAGTGAGAACTCACAGTGCACCACTTTCAGACAAGCCAAGTTTAGGCTTTGTAGTGAAAGTGATGTTTTCATCTGTTGTGTCCCTCGCATTAAAAAGAGCTGATAATGAGCTGCGGGTAGAGGCAGTGTAGTAGAAAAAGAGCTAATGAACCTGTTTATTTCTTCCTGTAAGTTCATAATCATCGAATAAGGTCATAAAAGTGTTAAAATAATTAAAAATCTTGACATAAAATATGAATATATGGCCTTGGGTAATGACATTATGTATGCATGATGTTTTATAGACACGCAGAGCAATCTGGGGGATTTTTATGGAGTTTAAAAAAAACACACACACAGAAAAGTCTATAATTTGGGAGACAAACCAGATTCTCTTTGCTTACCTTTGAGTTTGTTATTTGTACGTCTAACACCAAATGTTAACTTGAAAAGATCTGAAGTGTGAGGAAAATAACATGAACAATATAACACAGTCTACCACAGCACAAAAAGAGTGTCTCGTGACTGCAGGGGTTATTTCACCTGTTGCATTAAAGTGCAGCTGTAAAATGTGATCTATTTCCTCTGGACCCATTGCTAGGACAACGCAGCAAAGAACCAGTGTTAAATCTTTAGGCACTTTGTTACTAGCAGCCTGCCACAAAAACACATAATTTGTCCTCATTTCTTTAGTTGAAAGAAAGATTACACAGTTTGACAGGCATATAATGGTATTTTTGCACCGGCAAGGTTATTTCAAATAACTGTTATTACAAAATAACAAGTGGAGGAAGAAGTGGCTGGCCTTAAAGGGTATCTGCTGCTGATGAGTCGTATCTGAAAGTCATATCCTCAAGAAAAGGAAAATCCAGCAAAAACCTCACACAGGACCTGATGCATCTGACCTCCAGCTGATTAGATAGATGTGAACCCAAAGGCAGACGATGGAAACAGAATCTTATTTTAAATTGAAAGTGTACCGTTTATTTTGGCAGAAACACAAAAACACGGATTTCAAACCAAACTGGGGAAACTAAGGCAAGGCAAGGCAAGTTTATTTGTATAGCACAATTCAACAACAAGGTGATTCAAAGTGCTTTACAGAGACATTAGAAACAAGAACAAATAAAAAGCATGATTTAAAATTGATTAAAACAAGCAAATAAACTAACTAACTAATTAACAAACAAACAAACAAAACAGTATATAAAATCAAAACAGATAAAATCAGAACAGTAGATAAAATCAGTAGTTAAATGTAAGTTTTGAAATTTAAGCTTAAAAGTGTGGATTTGGTGCTTTATTCAAATGCAGCTGAGAACAGGTGAGTCTTCAACCTGGATTTAAATAAACTGAGTGTTTCAGCTGATCTGAGGCTTTCTGGGAGTTTGTTCCAGATATAAGGAGCATAAAAGCTGAATGCAGCTTCTCCGTGTCTGGTTCTGACTCTGGGAACTGATAAAAGACCGGATCCAGATGACCTGAGGGATCTGGAAGGTTCATACTGGGTCAGGAGGTCACTGATGTATTTTGGTCCTAAACCATTCAGAGCTTTATAGACCAGCATCAGAACTTTAAAGTCTATCCTCTGACGGACAGGCAGCCAGTGTAAAGACCTCAGAGCTGGACTGATGTGGTCCACTTTTTTGGTCTTAGTGAGGACTCGAGCAGCAGAGTTCTGAATGAGCTGTAGTTGTCTGACTGATTTTTTAGGTAGACCTGTAAAGATGCTGTTACAGTAATCAAGCCTACTAAAGATGAATGCATGGACTAGTTTTTCCAGGTCCTGTTGAGACATCAGATCTTTTATCCTAGAAATATTCTTGAGGTGATAGTAAGCTGACTTTGTTATTGTCTTAATGTGTTTTTCTAAGTTTAGGTCTGCATCCATCACTACACCCAAATTTCTCGCCTGGTTTGTGGTTTTTAGGTGTATAGATTGAAGTTCTCTGGTGACCTGTAATCGTTTTTCTTTGGCGCCAAAGACTATTACCTCAGTTTTGTTTTTGTTTAGCTGGAGAAAATTGTGGCACAACCAGTCATTGATTTCCTCAATGCATTTACCAAGAGCCTGTACAGGGCCTCGGTCTCCTGGTGACATTGTGATATATATTTGTGTGTCATCTGCATAGCTGTGGTAGTTTATTTTGTTGTTGTTTATAATCTGTGCCAGTGGGAGCATGTAGATGTTAAACAGAAGGGGTCCCAAGATGGAACCTTGGGGAACTCCACATGTGATACTTGTCTGCTCAGATGTGAAGTTACCTATTGATACAAAGTATTTCCTGTTTTCTAAGTATGTTTTGAACCAGTTTAGTACAGTTCCTGAAAGACCTGTCCAGTTCTCCAGTCGTTTGAGTAATATGTTGTGGTCAACTGTATCAAATGCTGCACTGAGATCCAGTAAAACTAGGACTGACATTTTTCCACTGTCTGTATTCAGACATATGTCATTAAACACTTTGGTCAGAGCGGTTTCAGTGCTGTGGTTCTGTCTAAAACCTGACTGGAAGGCATCGTAGCAATTATTCTGTTTTAAGAAGTAACTGAGCTGTTGAGAAACTGCTTTTTCAATGATCTTACTTAAAAATGGGAGATTTGAGATCGGCCTGTAGTTGTTCATTTGTGTCTTGTCAAGATTGTCCTTTTTCAGTATAGGTTTGATTACAGCAGTTTTTAGTGATTCTGGAAACACACCTGATAATAAAGAAAAGTTGACGATCTGTAACAGGTCTGACTCTAAAGTCTTTGAGACCTTTTTGAAAAAACTTGTTGGCAGGACATCTAAACAGCAGGAGGAGGAGTTCAGTTTACCTAAGATGTCCTCCAGGTCTTTGCTGTTAATAGGTTGAAACTGTTTCATGATGTTTAAACAGTTTTTTGGTGGACACAGTACATATCCTGGATCTGCTGTTGATGTACCAATTGCTTGTCTAATTTTTTGGATTTTGTCTGTGAAGAATTTGGCAAAGTCATTGCAGGCCATGGTCGAATGAAGTTCAGCTGCCACTGACACAGGAGGGTTTGTTAGCCTGTCAACTGTAGAAAATAAGACCCGAGCATTATGGCTGTTTTTAGTGATGATGTCAGAGAAGTAGGACCTCCTTGCATTCCTCAGTTGTAAATTATAATTGTGAAGTTTCTCTTTATAGATGTCATAATGAACCTGGAGGTTTGTTTTTCTCCATCTGCGCTCAGCTTTCCTACACTCTCTTTTTTCATTTTTCACCAGTGTGGAGTTTCTCCATGGAGACTTTTTCCTTCCTGAGATAACCTTCACCTTAATGGGAGCAATAGTGTCCATTACATTTAACATGTTAGCATTGAAGCTATTGACGAGCTCATTGACTGACCCTCTGGACAGGTCAGGTGTTAATGGGAAGACCTGGTTAAAAATTGCACTACTGTGTTCAGTTATACACCGTTTTGTGATCACTGTTGTTGATATATTTGTGTGGGCTGAGATTTTACTTTCAAAGAAAACACAGTAATGATCAGACAGGCCCACATCAGACACAGTAACCTTTGAAATGCTCAGGCCTTTGGAGATCAGTAGGTCAAGAGTGTGTCCTCTATTATGTGTGGCCTCTGTTACATGCTGAGTCAGCCCAAAGTTGCCCAGAGTGTTACTCAGGTCTTTAGTCCCTTTGTCCTGAGGGTTGTCCACATGAATGTTAAAATCCCCAACAATAATTACACAGTCAAAATCAACACAGATCACAGACAGCAGTTCACTAATGTCATTAAAAAAGTCTGTGCAGTATTTGGGAGGCCTGTAAACATTAAGAAACACAACTTTGGATGGGGCCTTCAGCTGTAAAGCCACATATTCAAAAGACTGAAAACTTCCAGGAGATAGCTGCTTACATTGAAATGATTCATTAAATAAGACAGCAACCCCTCCTCCTCTCCTGCTCGCCCTGACCTCACTGATAAAACTGTAGTTAGGAGGGGTCGTCTCGATGAGAACAGCTCCACTGTTACTTTGGTCCAACCAAGTTTCAGTTAAAAACATAAAATCAAGGCTGTGCTCAGTGATTAAATCATTAATTAAAAATGTTTTCCCAGCTAAAGATCTAACGTTTAATAAAGCCAACTTAAGTGTTTTAGAGGTATTACTTGTCCCCTCGTGTTTGGGAGCAGTCTGTGGCACACAAGGTATGTTTACTATATTTAAAGATCTTTTAGAGTGCAGCTCTCTGTGTTTTGACCAGGCCACAAGTCTCCTGTCACCTAAAAGTACAGAAATTTTAAAACCTTCTAGTAAACAGGGTCCCAGCTTCTCCTGGGAAAGGTCACCACTGCCATAATCCTCACAGCCCGGACCCTTCACATATCACACATCAGACTGCGGAGACAGGGCATGAAGAGGAACTAAGGGGGGCGAGGCTGGGCAATGTGACTTCGATTGCTCTGTTGAGGGTGGGGCTCGATGGCAAACCTTTGGCCGCTCTGGTGGGGGGTTTATGGGGGACAAAAAGGGATTGGGACGGGGGGTAGATCTGAGCCCAGCATTGACCCGCTCCATCATCTCCTCAGTGAATTTCAGGTGTGGGGAGGAGGGAGAAAGGGAGGGGGAGGAGGGTGATGGCCTGTCAGGGGTTTGGGGGACTGGGGAAGGTCGTGGTCCCTTGTCCTGGTCGTTGGTATTGTTGAGAGAGTTGGAGGCAAATAGGGACCCCTCTTCTTGCCTTCGATGTCTCTCCTTTCTGAGGCTCTTCCTCAGATGCCTTAGATGTCTTTCCTTTCTGAGGCTCTTCCCGGGTGGGGGCAAATGGAGCTCCTCCTCAAGGTTTCTGCTGGGCTTTGTCTGTTCTTGGAGTACTGTTTGTTCCTCTTTATGAGATAACTCCTCGTTTATCTCAGCCTTGGCACCAAGCACGGATGGATGACGTATGGAATAAAACAAGTTGGAGGTGAACAGTTTCACCCCTGACTTGTTAAAATTAAATCCATTTGCTTTAAACAGATGCCTGCGTTCCCAAAAAATATTAAAGTTGTTGATAAAATGCACTGAGTGGTCAGCACATGCTGATATAAGCCATTTATTCAGTGTAAACAACCTGCTGAATCTCTCGTCTCCTCCTCTGACCGGCGGTACAGGTCCACTGATGAATACAGCTGCATTCAGAGAGTTTACAGTGTTTAATAATCCAGTAAAGTCCCGTTTCAGAACCTCCGACTGTTGTTTGGACACATCGTTTGACCCTGTATGCAGAACAATGTTTGTCACAGTTGGATATTCATCTGCAATTTGAAGAATTCTCTCCTTCAGGTTGTTGACCATATCCTTAGGAAAGCAGAGGACTTTAGTGTTCTTACCGCACATCCTTTGTACATCCTTTACGGCAGAGTCACCCACAATCAGAGTTTCAGGCCTAGCCTTTAGCTTTCCCTGTGGTCTTTTGCTATTCAGCAGATTTTCAGACCTTACTTCGCTACTTTTAGATGGATGGTTGTCCGATATAGATCCAGGGTCCTTTGATAGTGGAGCAAATCTGTTCTGCAGTTTCACATTCAGTTGTTTTGGAGGTTTGTTGTTATTCTTCCTATTCGCGGTTGTCCAGTCCTGTTTCCTCCCGTATACAGGGGTAGAAGAGCTTCTCTGTCTCGTAGGAAGTGAAAGCCAGTCGGTTTCAGAGAATTCAGCTTGCTGTGCCCTGCCTGTGGTACGTCCTCCCCCTTCCAGGAGACATGATTTATGTCTTGGTTTTGCACCAAGACAGTCCAAGGGGGGATTATCACTTGAGGATTTATAATAATGCACAGAGTCTACTTTCTTGGTCATGTTATCTGTGCTCCTTAGCTGTGTACTAGCTTGCTCATCGCCATTGTTTTGAATCAAAGGCAAGGTTGTTTCATTTCCACACAGTCCATTTACCTCCACGTTTACTTCTAAGCGATGAATTTTTGTCTCCAGTACTGCAATCTTCTGCAGGAG
The DNA here is from genome assembly GCF_057382275.1 of Copadichromis virginalis. Lineage (NCBI taxonomy): Eukaryota > Metazoa > Chordata > Actinopteri > Cichliformes > Cichlidae > Copadichromis > Copadichromis virginalis. Next base: position 2,660,846 of record NC_140632.1, on the reverse strand, counting down.
GCTGTGGTAGTCATCTGTGGAGAGGGAAGGCATCTTGTTGCTAGTTAGCCTAGCGGTTAGCCCCTTTCCAGGCTATTGAGGCTGCTCGGTGCCCAGACGCTGTAATCAGGCTTCAGCTGTGTCTAGGCCACAGACACACGGAGCGCTGAGGATAAGGTAACTATAAAAATGTTGCTGTTTCTGTTAAGAACACTTTAGTCCTAATGATCTATGAGTGTCCAGAAGCTATCACAGGTAACCTCATAAGGAAAAAAGGGAAAAAATCAGCATAAAAATCAATAAAATCAATAAAAGAAGCAAAGCATTAAAGAGCAAAGAGATGAAGCGTCCACACTCACAAAACTAAGCAAAAAAACCACTAAAACCAGGGGGATGGAAACCAGGAGGGAAACACAGCTAGTGCTAATCACACACACAGAAACTGAACACACTATACACAAGACAAGGAACTATCCAAATAAAATTGGAAACAGGAAACAAAAACAGAAACGCAGACTAGACACCAGAGCTGTGGAAGAGCAGACATGAAAACTTAACTAGACGTGGAACACAGGAGGAGGCACAGTAACAAATCTGGGAACAAGAAATCACTAAATACAGGAGAACGTAGGGAGCTAGAACTACAAGAGACTAAACCATGGAAAACACTAAATCGAAGAATATACAAAACCCAGAAAAACACAAACACTGGCTCCCAGACTCAGTACCATGACATCATGAGATTTTGATCCACCTTGAAGTGCAATCTGGAATGCATCTGACTGGCAATAGCTTCTGTAGATAGAAAAACACACAGTGGAACACCATCAGTCATTGATTGGCCTCCCCAGTGCCCAGACCTGCATATTACTGACGCAGTGTGGGATCATGCTGACAGAGAACAGAACAAAAGGCTGAAATGTCCAAAGAAGAGCTTTGAATGCCTGGAGAACTGTTCCTGAAGACTACTTAAAGACGTGACATAAAAGCTTGGCTAAGAGCATTCAGACTGTGTTGAAGAATAAAGTTGGTCATACCAAATATTGACTTTCAGGCTTTTACACAGTTTCTGCCTTAAACACCGTTTTTCCACGTATGTTTGTGCATCTTTCAATAAATCGTTACACCTTTTGTCCTTGCAAAATAAAAAGAAATGAGGAGTTTCTAAAGTGTTTTTCGGCAGTACTATATGAGCGATCGTTGAGTGTCCACAGGTGCAGACAGTGACCTGCTCTGTAACCTTTTCCCAGGAGACGAGTAGTTTTGTCAGATTTGAGGGTTTTTTTCTTTGATTTTTTTTCGTTCAGCCTTCTTTTCTGTTATTTGGTGACACAAATAGTTTCCCTGAAGAGCTTGTTAAAGTCTGTGATCAGTGCAATTTTGGCTGCCAAACATAGGTTTGCACCTCCACTTACTCAGCCCACATCTTTAGCACGGGGTGGTGTGCTGCGCTATTTCTATCTTTCACAATTTTGCTGAGTGCATCTCTACTTTGTTAAAGCTCAAGTACAAAATTACAAAAAGAAATCTGTCATTTTCAGCTCTGTCCTCACCTTGATGAATGAAAAAAATGACTGTCAGTCTCTTTGAAAGGTTCTGGAAAGAACTATAGACTAAAGGTAATAGATGTTACTTGGGTTCAAGAACTGTAGCTGAAGCAAGCAGTGTTTTTATTTGTCAGCCAGTAGAACATGGCAGATCACTTAGACTGTAAAATACGAGGCCTGCTTTGAAAAACACCACCAAGAAACATGTCAGAGTGGATACCCCAGCATTTTTCTAACACAAGTTGATTTAATGATATTTTATTTGTCAGTAATCGCCTTTTCCCCCCTTCAGGCATCATTTCAGTAAACAGCCGTCGGACCCCTTTCACAGCCAGCGGGGAAAATGAGATCCTGGACCTGGAGGGGGACCTTTATCTGGGCGGTCTGCCTGACAGCCGAATGGGCTTGGTGCTCCCGACTGAGCTCTGGACAGCTATGCTCAACTACGGCTATGTGGGCTGTGTTCGGGATCTGTTCATCGATGGCCGCAGCAAGGACATCCGGCAGATAGCTCAGTCGCAGAACATGACCGGCATCAAGTCTTCGTGTAGTAAGGTGACGGGGAAACAGTGTGACAGCAACCCCTGCAAGAACAACGGGGTCTGTAAGGAGGGCTGGAACCGCTTCATTTGTGACTGTACCGGGACCGGCTTTTGGGATAGTACCTGCGAGAGAGGTGAGAGTCCTTTCCAGCCACTTTCTGCGTACTGTTTGTCTTGCGTCTTATGGTGATGATTTTAAAATCTTACTGCCTTTGGCAGAGGGTTTATCGGTCTGAGAGTACAAGACCTTTAATGCGGCTCACTCAGCTCTCCTTTTATATTCTAAAAACCATTTCTTCAGTGAGCTTATGGAGCGGTGTTTTGCTGCTTTTAGACAGTATATTGTGCATCTTACAAGGTGCAGTGGTTGACAGTGAAGTAGCTTTGCAGAGTTCAAGTATCTTTTCTGTCTGTTTTTCTAAATATGGTTGAAAAGTGGTGGCGGTGTAGCTGCTGCTTACTAACTATAGATTTTCTAAGGGTGTGGACAGCGCTCTGTTACAACAGAAGTGTGACTTGGCACACTTGGTTCACATTATTTATGGAAGGATTTGCTGAAAGATTTAATAGGAGGGTTTTCAAGCATTTTCTTTCCTGGGAAAGATTCTAGAGAGAAATTGAACTTTTCCCAGTTGGTGAAATGGGCTCTCCTTGTCTGAGTTTTAAGAGCTTGGCCACATAAAGGTTTTATGAGATGGAAAGAATAGGGACACTCCAAGCTGTGGGAGAGTATATTATTGGACTATTGTTCAGATTGCTCTTGACTCTTTCACTATTTTACAAAGATTTTCAGGATTCAGTGGAGAGATTTAAGTACTTTCCCAAGAACTCGAGGCCCGTAAAGAATCGTACGTGTATGACGGATAATGAGCATCTAGAGAGTAGGTGCTTAAAGCCAGCATTAAGTGTGAGTGTAGCATGTGGGACAGTATTGACTGATTAACGCATTCAAAGGGGGGAAATCAAAATGTACCCAATGTAGATGTAGGTCTGTTTTGTAGTCATTGGTTTGGAAAATGCATTCAGGTGGAGACAGAAATTTGTTCCCTTTTTTGTTGCTGATACTGCATGTTTACAAAAAAGAAATCATAAAATAGCTCAGAGTTAGAAAAGACAGATCAATATTCAATAATGTACTATCATAAATAATTTTTCTGCAAAAGTAAATTTTGCATTGCAGTAATGTGGAGAATGTTGAAATGTGAAAGAGGTGAAATTCCAGTGGGAGCTGGCTCTTTTCATCGAGTTAACCTTGTGCTAGTCCGACTGCTGCGCCTGGCGTAGTGTGGACGTCCGTCATGTTTTATTTGCACAAAAAAAGGGGAAAAGAAAAAGCCAGATGTGTGAAGCCAGCTGTGCCTGGCTAAAAACCACTCAGTCAGTGAACTTCTGTCACCTTAAACCTTCGGGAAGAAAACTTATCACTCGTCTTTGTCCTGCTCTGCTCCTTCCCGCACATCAGTTTCATAATTGTCATATCTCTGCATTCATGCAGACCGTTTGCCATTGTTTGACAACTCAGCAGGTCTGCCTGAGAACAAAGCTTTACACTGTTCAGCAGTGGATTGTTTTGGGGGGTTAAATAGTGAGGCTTGAGGTGTAATGACATGGTGATGTTCCTGATGCTGTTATGACTGAGTGAATGCATCATCTTTATGTGTTATGCTGCTAGAATTTGAGATAATGTTGGACTGCAACACACACAGCAGCTGAAACAGGTATTTTTCATGGCCACTCCATAATGGTTTGTTTCCTGATCCTGGTGAGAACGATGTCACTTCACCAAATTCCAAAACAGTTGAAATGATGCAGTCTGTTTTGGCTGTGGAGCTTTTTTCCTTGAGGGTATCATTTGGATTTTCATGGCTTGGGTTTGGAGACTAAAGTTTTTTGTTGTTTTTGAAAGATAAGCATTAACTGTTGATGACTGTTTGTCCGTTGAGTGCATCAGGCAGTGCTGTTTGTTGCAGGCAGCTACCACATAATAGGATGTCAGGATATCTTGGCCTTTAGTGCTCCAGTTTTTTAATTAGCAGGCAACTAAGAGTACCACTCCAACTTCACACTTGCCAACAGCAAATATCATGAAAAAACAAACAAACAAGCAAATAACTGTACAGCTGCATATACAATGATCTCCGACATACACACAGTGTTGTATAAGCAGCCCACTCACTGCATTAACCTTAACAAGCTAAAGTTATTGTGATAAGTAATGAAAACATTTCAGGTTATGAACATTTTACGCCATACTGTTAATTTAATGTTTGCATCTGAAACTCACACTGCTCTTGTAAATGCAGAATTCATCACCGGCTTTGAGGTGCACTGATGGTGAGCGTTCAGATTCCCGTTTTTTAATTCTGGTCCATACTGTTTGCTTTCTGCCTTTTTGTTGTCTATAGCCTGTCGATATCCATCCTCCTCAAACACAAAATATCTCAATACCCAACTCTTAGTCATACGCTGCATAAAAACATGGATGGATCTGTTTCTGAAAGGCAGTGCATGAAAAGCCTTAAAGCTGCGTCTTCAGACTCCTGCAATACAGCGTGATGATCATTTAGTAAATTATGGTGAACAGATAATTGAACAGTGTCGTTCTTGGTCATATTCACCCACTTCAGGACTTCACAAACCAGCACGGTTAAAGAGTCCTGTATATCTTTATGTCTTTCCTTTTTCTTTCACTGACCTGCTGCTGGATATTGTACTACACAAAAACAGTTTACTTGCGATTCCTCCAGCCTTCTCTTAAGAACTCAGTCTTTCTTCAGATGTAGAGAAAATTTCAACCCAAAAACTAATTATATCAAATCGGTGTCTTAATGGTAAAAACATGGACAGAGCTGCCTCGACATCCTTCCCACACAGTGTGTTGTCCTTGTGGTCTGGCCTGAACCATGTCAGCCAGAGCTCCTGTTAGTGCAGAGGCACCACAGCTCGATACTGTAGCCCTCTCAGTTTGCGGCTCACTTTCTCATATTGAGTGAGGCTAGCCACCCCGCAGAGGAGTCTCATCTCGGGCTGCTGGTATCAGTGATCTAATTCATTCAGTCGCTAACCAAAGCCCGCGACCACAGGTAAAGGGCCGTAAAGAAGGCTGAGCAATAAATTGAAAGCTTTGATTTGTAGCTGTCAAAGTGAAGACAGATCTCAGTGTTACTCCCTAAAGGTGAATTATTGCATTTAGGTCCTCTGCAGTGCTCACTGTTTGTTTTGAATAGGAACTCCTTTGATTTGAGCTCCTTGTTCTTTTTTAGGTTTTGTGGCTTCATACTCGTGTTTGACCTTTAGCTGCAGGCTAAACATGGGAGGTCACAGTCACATTAAAGCCTCTTCATTACATCAGTGGTAAAAAAAAAAAAATCATTTCTCAAGGCGTGGATGTTAGCAGACTGTCTACTACTGCATATTCTCACACTGAAGAAAAGAATACATCTGCCTGTTTAGAAAACAGTAGCCCTTGATTTAAGTGATCCTTTGATTTGAAATGTTGGGCTTGAAACGGCATGAGGTATTTTCTTTTTCTCAAAATGAATGCGCGACACTTTAGACTGAATGGGATTATATTAGTCATGCTGGTAGAGGAATTTATTTTCCTTCTCCTCCATGCTTTTAAGCAGTACAGCGGAGAAGTGCGCGTGTGTGATGAGACAAAGGGTGAAATGATAAAGATCAGCACTCTCCCAGGGAGTGTAACCAGGCTTATGCATTTACATCACAATGTTTGGCCTTTGCTGGTGACTTTTCCATCTAATGTAAATAAGCTTGTCTTTTGTTTGTTGGAATCAGCCTCAGACTTTTGTTTTGTGATATTTTAGTCAAATAGATTTCAACTCCTGAAGTCAGAGACTTCTCACACCAGCAAAGTCAGAGTTGGGTAAATCAATAAAGTATGTACACAGGTTTCTCAGATAATGACTGTCGTAATGCACCGGTGGTGGGAAGCACAGTCAGTTTACTCCAGCCAGGCAGCTGAACAGATTCATGTGTATTTGGGTATGTGACGATAAGAAGGGCAATGTTTATTCATCGCCTCCGTGTGGTCTCAACAGAAGAAGCCACTTTCTTCCACTTTTTTCCCTCTGGTTCTGTATTAACATCTGAAATGCGACGGATTGTTTTAGATAAGATCCAGTTTTGAATGCAGCTTGTTGACGTGCTAGAAACACTTTGAGATTAGCTTCAGTCCCATTTGCCACAAGTGTTGAAACGTCTTAACTGCAGCTCTCTTGTTAAAAAAATAAGGTGCACCGACTCACAATCAAAGAAAAGTTACTTTAATCACTACTGACCAACAGTACTGCACAGTGATGGTCAGAAACAACCAGCAAAATGGAGTAGTACAGGAGCAAGTTCAAGACACAAGCAAAGCCAAAAACAGAAGGATTAATCAAATTAGAGAGTAGCACACAAGCAGGGGAAACAGGCCATTTATATATTGAAGCCAATGGGAAATAAGAAACAGGGGCGGAACAGGTCACAGGTGAACGTAATCAGGATAATCAGACTGCCTGTCAAAAATGGGAAACGACCTAACAGACACATCGCTAAACACAAAGACAAGACAACTCGCTCTAAACATGAAGAAGGGAGAGAGGAACGCTGAAAGATGAGGGTGCAAAAACAGAAGGAAGAAGCACAGAGGGAACGAAACATGCCAGAAATAACAAACTCGGTGCAGGAACTGAAGCTAAATTAAGACTAAGAATTGGAAAAAAGAATTAGGGGAGTAAACCATCCAGCACTCCATAAAAACTAGAAACTACAGCTCAGCATGTTAGTTGAAAAAACATGAATTAACCTCCTAAGACCCGAACTCTTCCACTGCATGCATTTTTAATTTCTCTTTGATATTTGGGCTGATTGGGTCCCGATGAATGTAAAAACAAAGAATTACCAGATTTTGTTTTTTACCTAATTTTTGTTTCTAAGAACATTTGAGCCACATATGAGGCTATTCGGTAGAACAGTAGCAGTATAATGTCCTCGTAAGTGGATATCAGGCCCTTGTAGAGCAAAATTGAGTATTTTGGTCTAAATAACCCAAAATGTGATGTCCACATATGTAGATGCCAGGTCCTAGGGGGTTAAAAACAAATAATGGAAACTGGATCCAAATATAAGAACGAAGCCTTTAAACAGGAAACCCAAACTGCAGTATATAGCTAACAATGCAAAACTCCACAGAACCCCAGGACCGTGACAGATTTTGTTTTACTGATTAACTAATTCTTTGTGGAAGTATTCTGCAGCACCACGGGTGGAAGTGGAAAACCTCCTCCTTATGTACCACTGATGGTTTTTAGCAGAGGAAAACCCAGGTCCCATGAAAGTAGTTTCAGCCCATTTTTCGCTGATTATATTTTTGGATCTCAAATAATGGAATCATCAGAAATGAAAGTCTCACGATGATTTCATCACAGTTGTATTGAATGGAGCACATCGCTCCGTGTAATTCCTTCTCTTCCACCGGGAGCTAAAAAGCAGGCAATTTTCTTGCTCTGTTTACTAGAACGAAAATGCAACCTGACAGATATTTTAGACTCTTTGAGGAGATCAAAGATCGTACCAGGCGACATTAACAGACAACAGCACTGCTGTCTGCTTGCTGCTTTCTACCTAGTATCAGTGCCGGGTTTAATATACAGATGATTTCTGCCTTTTATCTGTTTTTTTGTTTCGGTTTTCCTATCATATTTGTTCCCTTTCTTGTTTCTCTCTTGATGTTCTTCCTTCTCTTTTACCTTCCGCATTTCCCATTTTATCACTTCCCTCTCTCTTCACCCCCACATATACTCCCACCTTTTGGCAAATCTGCTTTAACCTCGCCCATGAGACATGACAGCGCCTGTGATCAGAGGCTTGCCGTGGTATGGCACAAACAGATGTAGTGTCAGCATGGTAGCTAGAGTGTGTGTGTGTGTGTGTGTGTGTGAATATGATGAATAAAAAGCTTTAAGTCTCATCATTTACAGTTTCTTGTGACCATATGTTTCTGTGTCTTCACACTGTATATATTTGCATCCATTATTATGATTAACTCCAGTAGGCCTGTGTGAATGCATGTTTGTATATGCCAGCCAAGCAGCGCCAAAGCCGAACAGTATGCAGGTGTAGTAACAGGGCCGTAGCCCTGATAGGCCCCATCATATGGGCTGTGACCAGGAGCTTGCCCCTGCCAGCAACTGTCTTCCTGTGATCTAAATTCAAATGGGGCCGCTTGGCTTGGTGCAGCCTCTATAGACACGCATGGCAAACAGAAAAAAGAGAGTCTTGCTTCGGGCTAGGCAAGCTGACGATCCTGGCCGATCTTAATTTGGCATCAAGGAGCACTGTCCAAACTTTCCTACTGAACTGAGAGAAAGTGTGACTGGTTGTGACAAAATTAGGACAGCGTTCACCGGATGCTCTGGAGGTGTAGCTTCCTCTTATAGGTAGAAGACAGAAACCACTTTTAACCACAGGGCACGTTCCACAGGTCATGAGTTAACCTGTGTCCAAACAATCACTGCCCAGCTGGGGCTGCAGACTGCAGTCACTCTCAGACAGACTGGTGAAGGTCTGCAAATACTGTTATCTAATTTATAAATGCAGACAGATTGCCAACACATTGCAATCAATCTGATTCACTCTGTGCCAAACACATCGCGTCTGTTAAGCATCTCTTTTGAGGCAACTTGAATCAAGTGGTTGTATTCTGGTTACATTCACATATAAAAATCGTTTTGAACTTTGAACTGCAGCAACTACATCACTGTTTGTGGAGGAAATTGGTGAGGTTCAGGCTGGACTCTAAATGTAAGTAGTTAATGTGAATGCTCTGTGTGTGTAGATTAGCAGACAGCTTGATAAACCAAGAGGGGTTTGAAGACTGTGTGTCCTCAAAGACACGGTCCCCGTCTTCAGAGTAATCAGTTCAAACGCAATGAGACCGCTAGTTCATTGCAGATAGTCACAATAATTTTGCTTGTGCCACGGTCTCCAGTCACTCTTTTCCCTAGTGTGACTTGTAGCCTTAAGTTTATTTAAATCTTTAGAAAATCAGCCTCAAAAGACTCTCATGTAATCTTTTAACCAGATCCTACACCGCTGATCCTGCTTTAAATACAGGCATAGTAAAATGGTTCACCCTTAGAATAAGAAGAAATTCTTCTTCTTTTTTTAAACTTTGTTAGACTACTTTTATTCATCTGCGGTGCCAGCTTTAATCATTTGCCAAACCATGAAAAAGTTATTTTTGTAACTTAGCTCTTGCTGCGTGGGAAATGTCTAATTGGGTTGAATCGGGCGTGCAGGTTTAGTTTGGTGTAGTGCTTTAAAACTGATGCTGAGAAATGATTTTCTTCTCGCCTGCAGTCAGATCCACAGAAAGCAAAGAGGAAAAAGGAAATCATTACCCTCCTGTAATAATAATGTTTCAAGGTGGGCTTTGTCCTCTTTCCCGTCTTTGGGAGTCAGCTCGAGGCTTTATTTCTTTTTGATTGTTACATTCCATTACATGAAAAGGTTACCCAAATGTTATTCCCCATAAGGAAAACTCTAGCACAACAGATTATTCAGGTCGTATTTGAGTCTAACTTGTAAGAGGTGACATTAATTCAAGACTACAGGGAGGTATATTTGATGTCATCCTCTGAGTCTGCCGAGCGAAGGAGAATGGCATCTTAGGCTTTGTTTCAGCAAGCTAGTCAGTCATCCAAACAGTCAGTCGGTAAGTGGAGGTTTTGTGTTTGAGTGTGGGTCTGTTTGTGTGGGTGTGGGAGGGGAGCTTTTAGGGAGCCGGGGCGCTGCTGACAGTTGTGTGTTGCAGAGTGCTGTGCAGCTGATAAAGTAGCCCAGTTAATCAGGTAAATAGGCCTGTAATGAAGTGTGTTTGTCTGATGGTGTGCCAGCCAAGCGCCAAGTGATCCCACCGAGACTCTCCGCTTTCTGTCTTTCTGCTGCATTTACACACACACACACGCGCCGCACACGAATACACAGCGAACGCCAGTTGGAAGCGCACACGTACACTCACACAAACACACATCAATCCACTGGAGACAGATTGGATTGTGTCTAATGCATATTGCATTTTCCCTGACAAGATGCCACCGCCCACGTACAGTAAGTGCTTGTGTTTTCCCAACTGTCAGTACAGAAGAGTAGCGATGGCTCCAGGCCCAAGCTGATGGCTGGAAGTGTGTCCACCGCAGATCAGTCAATACATCACTCAGCACAGCACGAGCTTCCTCTTTCCTAATGTTTTCACCGGAGGCGAAAAACATAATTTGCACGTTGTTTAATTATTTGAATTTAATACTCTTTAACTTGTAGGCACGCTGAAGGAGTTGTCCTCAGTTGGTCCTCATGCTGCCATTTAGGGAAGTTTTTTTTTTTTTGTCATTACATTACTGCCTAAACTTAATGACAGCAATCACACCGGTTCTCAGAAAGACCGAAGCACCAGAACACACAGGCTGTGCAATTACCTGCTCACTTTCCTCGCTGTTCATTCATAGTGGCAGTGAAATAATGGGTTGCCACACGGCTTTTACAGTTTAATCACAGGTTATAATTGCAGAATGTCAACCGGGTGACATTGATGGTTGCCACCTTTCAGTATGAAATTCTGCAACCTGGCAGTGATGTTACGTTCTTTTACCTTTTAGGTTATGCGCAAAGGCTAAAAATGTTCTGTGTTGTGCTCAAGATTTGCACAGATTCAAGTAGATTTACTTTTCTAAACTATTGCCGCTGCTTCCATAACTTTGAGGTCACACAGCGAATAGCCAATCAAAAACATGTATAAAATAAACACTCATTTCCATCTAAGGAAGGAAAAGGGTGGAGGGGAGGCAGCAGAAAAAAAGTTTTCAATCAGCCAATCAGCATACAGCCCTGTTTGGGGGTTACAAAGTATCAAAATGTTGCAGTAAAAGAAAATTAGCAGACAGCTGCAGTTCTCACTGATGCCCACTAATAATAATCAAACTGATGCAGCAATACCCCCTTTTTTTTCTCTTGCAACACTATTGACATCATCAAAGTTAATTTTTAATGTCAACTTTTTGGAATGTCAGAATCAGGATGAGAGACGTTGCGTGTTCGGTAAAAAGAGGCCAGTGAGGGTGATGGTGGCAGATCTTCACGCACATTCATCGTGAATAGTTTACTCTAAATCAACGATTGTTTTCTATTGTGTCTTTCACAGTGTTGTCTGTTTCTAAGATGATACAGAGACGTCACGGGAATATACGGTTCCAAACAGGCCGCGATCTCCTGCTGCATCATCTCTGCACTCAGAAAAAAAATCTTTCCCAAAGCCATTTGTATTCAGATGAGCTCGGTTCTCAGCTATGCTAAATGCCGCTTCCACTGGTGTTAGAGTGGCATAATTTAAATGCTTGTCTAAACGCCTTTTCCACCCACAGAGGGAGGGGAAAAAAATCTATCTGAAAGTCTCTTTAATCCTCGAGCCCTATAATAGACCTTGCATAATTGCCAGACTGCCTTTGTGTGAATAATTTCTTGAGGTCAGGTACCAATTACTGCCACATACGATTTTGATTCCATATGTCAAACCTAGCCTATGCACACTGTGTTTATACAGTACAACAAATCCAAGCAGACAGAAAGAGAAATCACTGCACCATTATGGATATGCTATACAGATATGAGGCCTTGTTCTGCCATATTAATCTGCGTCTTCTGCATATTTTTAAAGCTCTGATCTTTTTTTTGACACCTACCAGCATATTTAAATATGTGTTCCCATCAAAGCCTCGGGACGAAATATAAATTTAAAGCGTACCCTTCATTTTTACCCTACAACATGCAGGTACAGTAGTGCCATGTTTTCAAATTTTCCGTAATTAGAAGTGATTGAGTGCTACTTTTATATTTAAAGTGGCAGCAGAGACGTGTTTAAACTCCAAAACGTTTCAAACTAATGGACGGAGAAACAGCTCGCTGTTTCAAACAGAAGTTAACAGCATGTCTGTAACTTTTTATCATAGATGGAAAAAAAACTTCTTATTTTGTATTAATTGAAGGGAAGTACTAGTAAATATTTGAAGTGCCTCCTGAGCGTTTTACAAAAGTGTTTTTACATGCCTGCCATTATAAATGCATTCAGTGCTTTTTAAAGGTTTCTCTATTATTTGTTTTTTTTTTTTACCTTTTATCAGTAAAACACATTGAGTTTTGTATGGTTTCTCCTGAAAACCGTCCTCTAAATTTTTCTTTTTTTACTCGACATTTCTTTCTTCTCCAATTTTTCAAGTTGCTGCCATGAACCTAAAGTAAAATGGCCGACATCAAAATAGATATGACATGTGTGGATTTTGACCTGAAGAGTCTGTAAATCTTCAGTCGGATAAAGCACTGGGGAGGGCGGTGCCTTTACTGTTGCAGAACGGGGGGAAATTAGTGAATCTCCAAGGTCACGTTTCTGAATGGCAGCGTGCGTCAATGCTCGCAATAGAAAGCTTCGGCCCAATGCTGGACGATTTGGTTTGAATAAAAGAACATCTCTTCAAGGTCGATAACTGTGCAGCTGTCTGAGTACGCACTAAACAGTGACTCACCTTTTCAGCAGTTTTTTTTAGTTTAGCTGTCTGCATTTGGAGGAAACCATTATCGCATAGTGAGATAGAATGAGATGTACAACTAGGAGCCTTCGAGATACCTTTCCAGTGTAAGAAAGTAGATATCCACCCAAACACAGAAGGATAAGGAAGTCTTTAGAAGTAAGAGGAGGGATTCATGATTAAGGGTTCTGCAATGCCCTCAGTTATGTCACTTGAAGTGAAAATAATTTAAGTTCTCTTCTATCTTTTGAAAGAAGAGATGTTAAAAAAAGGTCCAATCCCATTCTCTTCTGTTCTACTGGTACCTCCTGTCATCTTGTTTGTTCTCGTGCCTTTCCCTGCTGCCCCTACTTCTCATCATAAATGGGTGATGAGCACCTTTGCTAGGACATTTATCTCAGCAGAGAGAGAGAAAATGACACTTGAAGGTCTGCCCTGACTAACTGGCCAGCTCATAGAAGAAGGGTAAAAAAAGGAGGATGGCAGTAAATACATAAACAGATAAAAACGAGAAGAGGATGAGGCTAAAAATACAAAACAGGCGGAATATGTTGGAAACACTGGCAAATTAAGAATGGTGGTAGACTAGTGCCGTGCAAATCTGCAAATTGCGGTAGACGTCCGACACAAAGTATATACAGAGCCGGTATTGCTGATACATACCGATGGATTTAACCTATAAAGGCAGCTTTTTTAGCAGAGAGCACTGTGTCGTCATTTTTCAGATGAGTCATCATTAGTTTGCTAGTTCCGAACACATTTTAACGACCACTAAATCACTGTGATTGTTACTTTCCACAATAATTAGTGAACAAGAGCCGCATAAGTTGAGGCTTGAGTGTGAAATTCATGGCTTTCAGGGTTTTTATCGTTAACTCGGTTTCCTTGGGTCTTTCCCCGTGTGTTATGAATAAATCTTCTTTTTTTTGATACCAGTGCCGATTTTATTCTGTTGTATTTATCCGCGACACCTTAAAGGCCGGTGCGTGAAAATATTGTCAGACATAAACCGGTCTGTGGCACAACTTGGGGACCGCTGCTGTCGGCTACCCAAATAGCTCCTCAAATAAATGTGATAGTCAACACAGAAGGCTCAAACACTTTTTAGTGGCGCATGTTTGAGATCTGTTTTCTCATTTCCAAATAAAGTATTTAACACAACTCAGCGTATTTAACACATAGATAGAAATGCAATATCGATCTCATTGCTTTAAATGGTAAAATGGTAAATGGCCTGTATTTATATAGCGCTTTTACTAGTCCCTAAGGACCCCAAAGCGCTTTACATATCCAGTCATCCACCCATTCACGCACTTTAGTATCGATACCGTCGATATTGGGGCCCGCCCACCCCTGTCTCGTACCTATGATGTGGGAATTACTGTTTCTGTGCAGATGATTAAATTTTTTAATGATAGGACATGCTTTTTTCATTTCAAATAGATGACTAGACTTAAAAGACCCAGTCGGACTGTTTCCTTATTTATTTTTTAATTTTAGTATTTTTTTGCCTGAAAGGGCATCATCTGATGTTTTGTTTCACATAAAGCAGTAAAGGCTCGCTGGTCGTGGATGTGGTAATTGATTCGCATCATTTAGCACACAATGTCTCTGTGGCGCACTGCAGGTGGTACATTTGGAGCAACATTAGCAGCTGCACCTGCAGTTCACTTTGGAGCAGCAATAACGCTATATGTCTCTGTCTATTATTTACCAGCCAGACAATGCTACCTCATATTTTATTTATTCATCATGTCTGTATGCTGTGAGATAAATCACCTGTCTCCTTCTCTTGACACAGGAGATATATATGTGTGTATATATATATAATTTATTTTTATTTATTTATTTTTTTTCCTCTGGCATGTAACTAACAAGGAGATGGCAGGACTGATATCCTCGAATATATGTACGTATATATACTTAGGTGTCAATATACCAAGATGTCAGCAGTCGCCAAAACACCAGAAAGTGTTTGACTAAGTTTAGAATAGACGTGTCGAGGTGACACACAGCTTGAAATTTTTAGTGCATGCTGAGCTTTTGAAAACGCAGAGGCACGTCAACACGCACAGATCTGATCCTTCCTGTGTGTTGCGTCTTTAAAAAAAAATCACTGGCTTTGACAGGATTTCTCAAAAGCCAAAGTCAAAGTGAAGCACTTAAAGCTCCTTTGGTTGGTAAATAAAAAAGAGAGAGATGACCTGACGGGTATGTGAGTGAATGTGCTGTCCTGAATTACACGACTGCAATTTGCCTCTTTTCATTTAGCTTTCTCGTCTAGCTTATGGAATGTTAGCTGCGCGTATACATATCTAAGCCTAACTGTTTGGCAGCCTAGGGAAGCATGCTAAATTAATCCTTTTTTTCATTTGAAGCTGAAACATTTTGTGCTGGGTGCAGAAAAACCCTGGTCCTGCATTTTTTCTTCTTTCTTTTTTCCCCACCAGCGACGACTCTCATTCACTCTCCCCATCTGAAATTTGTTCCATTTGTCTTTTAACACTTATCTTATTTGCTCTTGTTGAATAATTGTTAATTGAGCAGAATAATGGGTTTGGTATCTTCTGCACTATCAAGCAAGTCTTGTTTTGTTTTTTGGTTTTTTACCCAAATTTAGTGGTTCAAACTGCATCAGGTGAGGTATTTTTTTCCCATCGAAAGAAAAAGGCTCCACCCTAAATCATGAGCCTTTTATTTTCTCCTTTTCCGTCTGCGGAAAAGTCGATAGAAGAGATCGACGCCCATGTAGATTGAATTTTAATTCTTGTGGTTGCCAGCTGTTGTAGTTTCCCTGAACACATGCGGAAGAAATGGAATAAAACGTCTTCTCCTTTCTTCTCCCGCTGAGGAGATTTGAGTTGCCTGCCATTAAAGATTGTGCTTCCTGCCTCCGGTGCCAGAGGACAGGCTCGTGGCGAGCTGACAGTCGGCCTCCTGTGCTGGAACACTACGCCAGCGGTGCCAGACTCATCAGCTGATCTGCACAAAATCTTACAGTGCAAGAAAATGGATAGGAATTAGAAAAAGGCTGACGTAGTCGTAGATAGAGGGAGAGGGAAGTACAAACTGTTGACTGAATCACTGAAAATGCCAGAGAGGCAGTGGTAGAGAGCCAGAGATTTGTTTGACAATGTTTACCCGGGAGAAGAACAGATCCTCGTGCACTTTAAAACGATCTGTTCGTTTCAGTTTTTCACTGCTTGGAACGTTATGCCGTTGCTCCCTAATCCCCATTTGTAATTAAATGTGTGCTTAGGAAGTGTGCTGGGTTATGTAAACTCAGGCTCTCATTGTGGCACTATGCAGAGCGGGAACGATGGGAGCGCGTTGCATCCATCTTCACCGTACTTTCTGCATCGTGTGACTCGTTTCATTTGCCTTTGCCTCTATATATATTAATTTTTTTCTTTCACTTCAAGACACAGTCACGGGCAACTTCCCCTCTTCCCTTCGTGTGGTTTTCTTGTCCACTCCCCACATATACAGAGATAGAACAAGAGCTAGAGCGAGAGAGGGAGGACACACAGAGGAAATCAAGCCTTCAGTGTTCGGCCATCTGAGAAATTGACAAGTCTCCAAACCTCTCGGCAGCAGGGAGGATGGTTTCCAGAGGGACTTTTTTCTGGATGAAGTAAAAATAAAAAAGGGGGGGAAATAAGAATGTACACTGTACTCCTTTGCTGGAGATAATACTTTATCCTCTTAAAGTCTTCATAGTATTTGAGAATACATAATTTAGCATTTTCTAACAGTACTTTCGTGCAGCACGATATTCAAGGACCGATTCTCACGTTTAATGATTCTGTTATTCGAACAGAGACTCGATTTGTTTCCTCATGCTGCTGTACTTTCATCTCAGTTTGCTGTTTCTTTTTGCCTTTTTTTTGTTTCGGTAATCTCTTCTCTTTGTTTATGTTCCCAGCCTGCTCATCCCCTAACAAATCAAATGAGAAGCTGGTGTCAGCAGCAGCTGGCTGCCTTTGACTTTGCTGCCCCCCAATGGCCTGATCCTGGTCTAGTTCACTGCTTTTGTGTACATGCAGGTGTGCTCACGACACATTTGCTGCTCAGACTCGAGGACTTTCTTTGTAGCGATGAGGGAAAGAATAGTGCAACGTGTTTTGAATGTTTGTGATGCGACGTTTTTCACAACCAAGAGTGCAGTGGTGGAGAATCACACAAGTGCATGGGGGGATTTCTTCCTCCAGAGTCCAATAAAGGGAGCTGCTGTACATTTAATTTGCAAACTCAGTGGTTTGAACACAAAGCAGGAGGTACAGCTCCAGAGTACCAGATGTGAGATTTGTTAGATTTACAGCAGTACAAGGTTTTTTCATTTGTTGAACATGTTGCTGGAGTTGCTGGAAATAAATCAGATAAAATTCTCTCGGCACTAGAGTATGAGCCAGACTTTCAAGGAAGCACAGTGAAAAACCACACTGTTCCCCACACGCCATCTAATTTACATATATCTAAGAATTTTACTAGTTGGGCTCTGACTAATAATTCATTTTCTTGATCAATTAATTAATCAGCCATTTATATTGGCTTGTAAAATGCTCCTTTTAATTTCCAAAGCACGACAGCTGTGCAAGGCTCCAAGATGTTAACTTGACAATATGAAAATCTGTGAAAAGCAGGAAATAATCTCAGTAGCACGTCAGCAGAGAAGAATAAAGTGGTAAAGGGACTGCTTCTTAAAGAGTACTCTTTTCAGTGATTTCTAACATTCACACTCTGTATCAGAGATTAACTTCAGCTTAGCATCTTGCCCAACGATATTTGGTATGCAGACGGGAGCGGCCAGGGATCAAACCACCAACCTTTGTTTGTAGATGACCCGCTCGACCTCCTGAGCTACAGCCACTAAAAAACCCAGTGAGGCTCGATTTCCCGACCCCGGGTTTACAGGACCAGTTCTCTCCCTTTATCAGCATTCAGAGAATATTGGTCAATTACGTATCAATTGGCCAATATTAGGTATTTGCCACTACCTGATATTGACTGGCCGATTATGATGATTTATAACCACTGATTAATGACAATTTAAACATGTAAAAAGTAGAAAGGAAACAGGAAAAACACCCTAAGACAGGGGTCCCCAATCCCAGTCCACGAGGGCCAGTGTCCCTGCAGGTTTTAGATGTGTCCGTGATCCATCACAGCTGATTTAAATGGATAAATTACCTTCTCAACATGTCTTGAAGTTCTTCAGAGGCCTGGTAAAGAACTGTGTTGACCCAGGGTGAGATCTAAAACCTGCAGGGACACTGGCCCTTGCGGACTGGGATTGGGGACCCCTGCCCTAAGATCATGTTATGAGGGTTGATGTCATGCAGTTTGTCCACCAGAGGGCACTGGTGGACACTGGCTATTCTCTGTCAGAATTTATAAACACCAAAAAATGAAAATTAAAGTAAAGAAGAAACGGGAGAAACATGGTTCCAATGTGTTGTTTGTTGATGTTGCATAATTCGTCCACCAGGGGGAAGGCTGCAAGTTTTGTTTTGTAAACGCATGAACAGAACAACCAGCTGATCCAAGCGCAGTCAAACCAAGGCAAAGCAAAAACAAGTAATCCACAACTTATAGTAATGACTCATAAATAGCTACACTTAATAAATGTTGGGGAAATCTGTTTGCTCCTGTTTGTGTCGTGCCCGAAAGAAGAAAAATATAGTGGATCTATCCGATTTTTCAATCACCAAAAACTGGTATCGGTCTTCAAAATCCTTTATCAGTCAGGCTCGGGTTGCTTCAAAGTGGCCCTCCATGTATTAGCTTCACACACTCATTCGCTCCACCACACTCCCTTTGGGTTAATCTTAGGAACTCGTAAAATTGATCTTTTTCTTTATCCCACACACCCAAACACACCAGCGCTAAGCACATTTACTGATGTATCTTTGTCCTCTCTTGCCAGATGCAGTGACAGAACGCACAGTTGAGTTGGGGAAACTCAACAAGGGCAAAACAATAAATCAGACTTACTTTATCAAGAAATTCTCCTTGCAGAGGATCACAGGGGCTACTAGGATCTGCAGAAAACACAATTCTGTGGCTTTTTTAAGTTTCTAGTGAGATTATAGTTGTGAGGAATGGCCATTCAGCCTGTTCTGATAAATACGTTTTGTTCTATTGCACTTTTCAATTCATTACCTGTGTCCATGTCTGTCCCCAAATTATCATTATTTGTGTTGATATGTGGCGTGTTCCTTCAGACTGACCTCCTTGGTGGCGTATGGGCTGCACTGACAGCAGTCTGTGGATGGGTTAATGTAAAGTTTCATGTAAGGTATTCAGACTTTGCAAACTTTGTTTATGTGCGTATACTGTATGAGACCCAGCGTGTGCCCATGTGTGTCGCTATACCAACTAAGCAGGAGTTTTACTCCCATAAATCACTGTGTACTGTCATTAATCATAACTTCAACATCCTTTAGGTCAAATGTAGCCGCTTGGCTTTGAATAATCCATCTTACAGTGGCATAAGCTACCACAGAGACTGTTGCAACTGAGTGCTGTTCCACGACTTATATCACCGGTGGATTTAAGCCAACAACACCGCAGGAATGATTTAGCCTCTTTTCTGTCCTAAAATACAGCACGGAATAAATAGTACAATATGATGTCCTTTATAAAATTATACTTGAAATTAAATGTGTAGCAGCTTGTTTCAGATACCAGTGTTATCTGTCACATGTTGATAAAGCTCCACGGATTTACCTCATCCCCATGTAAAGCCTATTCAATATGTCTGATGCACAAAACCGCTTACTGTTTCATATTGGCGCTACATTAACCCCTGTGATTTTTTTTGTTGTTGATATTCTGATAGATTCATCTTGGCCTGCTTAGGTTGAGCATGACAGGATATTTAATAATCCCTGCACTGACCTCAGTTTTGCTGCCTGAGGGGTGGAGGGGTGTCATTCTTCAGAGTGTTTGCTGTGGACGTCTTCTCAAATCTGGGTTGAGATTCAGCATTGTTGTGCACGTTTTTAGGGTTTTTCTGCAAAAAAACCAAATCAAAAATGGAAAAGAAATGATAAAAAAAGCCTCTGTTGTGAACCACAGACTGCAGTTATTTGTTAAGTCCTCCATTATTTGACTTGTTTTTTTCATTGTTCCACCATCAATATTTTAACAGTGGATCAAACGGGTGTTTGTAATTCGAGACGGGTCTCTTTCAGGGAAAAATAAAAGAATTCTCTCTGGAACAGGTAAGTGAACAGGTAATTAAAAACAGGAACAACCACAAAATGATCAAAGATTAAAATAAATTTGATCATAAAAAGGAAAACTTGTAACATGTGGGTCTTTTTTCCTTTTAATTTTAGAGCACTGAAATTACAACATTTATGAATAAACAGTGCTGGCTTTTACATCAGCCTTGGGCTTCATGATTGATGTTTACATTTATTTTTAAACCTGATTCTGGGAGCACAATCACTTTCTAGTCCTACAGTTACCAACTAGTTAGTAATAAATGTCCAATTTCTAACCAAGAAATAGTCTTTTTCTCAATTAGGAAGTGGTGAAGATCAAAAAATAAATAAAAAAATAAAACTGAATGCTAATGTCAAAAGAGTATTCGGTTAGCATTAGCCACAAATTTGGCTAATACTATTAAAAGCTTTGACTAGCAAACCAATTACATAAATCTGGCTAACAGCAAACCAAACTTTGATAATAGTACAGAAATTATTAAAGAAAAAACTCTTACAATTTTTTCCATTTAAACAAAGGCATTTTTTCCCCTTTATCCGCTACATCGCAACATTATAACATCACACCAATGATTGGTCAGCTGTAATATTGATCTGGGACCAACATTGTTATGATAATGGAGGAACAACGCCAACACGGGTATATCTGATACAGCGTCTATATGACAGGTACTGCCCCCTGGTGGCCATTAAAAAGAGTGTAGGTTTAAATTCCTCTGTTTTGGCTTTAATGTTCAGGTCTTGAAGCTTCAAGTCTTCTAAGCTGAACTAAAGTGTAACATGTGAATTATTTTTCTTTCATAACGGTATTCCTTTATTTAGTAGAAGGCGGAGTTTTCTTATAAAGTAACACAGTGAAACACAATGCATCTAAATTTTGACATTAAAACAAACACTAATTGTAACTATTGTAAGTAATCAGTGACATTTAGATCAGCACACTTATAAAATCCCTCAGTGATATTTCCAAGGTCATTTGGTCTTTAAGGGAAGCCAAGTATCATGTAGTAAAACATTCAAACAGGAACGACAGGATTGAAGTCACTTTGTTGGATACACTTTGTGACTTAATGTAAGGACACACTAAGAGCTTCATACTTGATCAGCCTAATGAATGCACAGTATTTCAATTATTTAAAGTGCTTTGTTCTTTTCTTTTGCAGAGATTATTCAGCTAGAGCATCCTTTAAAAGTCTAGTCTTGTCTGTTGGGATATTTTTGATGGTTCTGGTTATAGCGGCACTTTATGTGCGTGTGCAAATAGTGAATCACATGGCGAGGATTGCTGTGGATAATGTCCGAAGCCAAGATTCTCTACTTTCAAGTGCAGGCATTTTATGCATACATAGAGTACACAAACACTCGGCTGTGGATGTGCGCAAAACACATTGAGACACACTTAGTGCCCGTAAGATTCTTTATCAGTGTCCTTATCCTTGCTGTCAGGATGACGATATGATTTTTGAACTTTAAAGACTCTTGACAGCACGCTCTACATTGTGTGCCCGTGCACGCACGTGTGTATAAAGCAAGAGAAGGCAAGTTTATTTATATAGCACAATTCAACAACAAGGTGATTCAAAGTGCTTTACAGAGACATTAAAGAACAAAAACAAATAAAAAGCATGATTTAAAATTGATTAAAAAAACAGTAGATAAAAATCAGTAGTTAAAATGTAAGTTTTGAAATTTAAGCTTAAAAGTGTGGATTTGGTGTTTTATTCAAATGCAGCTGAGAACAGGTGAGTCTTCAACCTGGATTTAAATAAACTGAGTGTTTCAGCTGATCTGAGGCTTTCTGGGAGTTTGTTCCAGATATAAGGAGCATAAAAGCTGAATGCAGCTTCTCCGTGTCTGGTTCTGACTCTGGGAACTGATAAAAGACCGGATCCAGATGACCTGAGGGATCTGGAAGGTTCATACTGGGTCAGGAGGTCATTGATGTATTTTGGTCCTAAACCATTCAGAGCTTTATAGGCCAGCATCAGAACTTTAAAGTCTATCCTCTGACGGACAGGCAGCCAGTGTAAGAACCTCAGAGCTGGACTGATGTGGTCCACTTTTTTGGTCTTAGTGAGGACTCGAGCAGCAGAGTTCTGAATGAGCTGTAGTTGTCTGACTGATTTTTTAGGTAGACCTGTAAAGATGCTGTTACAGTAATCAAGCCTACTAAAGATGAATGCATGGACTAGTTTTTCCAGGTCCTGTTGAGACATCAGATCTTTTATCCTAGAAATATTCTTGAGGTGATAGTAAGCTGACTTTGTTATTGTCTTAATGTGTTTTTCTAAGTTTAGGTCTGCATCCATCACTACACCCAAATTTCTCGCCTGGTTTGTGGTTTTTAGATGTATAGATTGAAGTTCTCTGGTGACCTGTAATCGTTTTTCTTTGGCGCCAAAGACTATTACCTCAGTTTTGTTTTTGTTTAGCTGGAGAAAATTGTGGCACAACCAGTCATTGATTTCCTCAATGCATTTACCAAGAGCCTGTACAGGGCCTCGGTCTCCTGGTGACATTGTGATATATATTTGTGTGTCATCTGCATAGCTGTGGTAGTTTATTTTGTTGTTGTTTATAATCTGTGCCAGTGGGAGCATGTAGATGTTAAACAGAAGGGGTCCCAAGATGGAACCTTGGGGAACTCCACATGTGATACTTGTCTGCTCAGATGTGAAGTTACCTATTGATACAAAGTATTTCCTGTTTTCTAAGTATGTTTTGAACCAGTTTAGTACAGTTCCTGAGAGACCTGCCCAGTTCTCCAGTCGTTTGAGTAATATGTTGTGGTCAACTGTATCAAATGCTGCACTGAGATCCAGTAAAACTAAGACTGACATTTTTCCACTGTATATATTCAGACATATGTAATTAAACACTTTGGTCAGAGCGGTTTCAGTGCTGTGATTCTGTCTAAAACCTGACTGGAAGGCATCATAGCAGTTATTCTGTTTTAAGAAGTAATTGAGCTGTTGAGAAACTGCTTTTTCAATGATCTTACTTAAAAATGGGAGATTTGAGATCGGCCTGTAGTTGTTCATTTGTGTCTTGTCAAGATTGTCCTTTTTCAGTATAGGTTTAATTACAGCAGTGTAGGAGAAGAGTTGACAGGCATTCACATGAAACACCACAATGACAGTCAAGGCCCTTGTTGGATTGTTTATCAAGCAAAGACTTGTCACTCCGTTAGGGGGAAAAAAAAAGATTAGATAACGCAACAAAGCCGAGGCAAGTAAATAATGGAAATGGTGGGAGAGGCAAAACGGAGAGGAAGAAAACAGATTGAGAAGGACTGATGTGTGTATGTGTTTGTGTGCGCGCGAGTGTGCCGAAGAGATTTGCCTGGCTTACTCCCCGCTCCATACCGTGAATATTTGTGGAGTTTTTCACTTAATAGCTTTCCTCCTCCTCCGTCTTCTGCTTCGGTTGGACTGCTAATTATGTAAAGTGCGGGGCTCATTGGAAAGCACACACATACACGTTGCACACACAAACACACACAGAGTGACAAGCAGCGGCTTAATTACCATCTGAAATGACATCCTCATTGCCGCTGATATCTCTCTTAAGAAATACAAAATTACAGAGAAGAGCGCGCTGTAGCTCCAACTGTGCCTCTCTATTGTGCGTGCCGTTGATGCTGTATAGTCACGCATGTTTGCAACACTCACCATGTGGCTGTATTGAGTGCAGTCACCTGCAGTATCTCACTGATGCGCATTATTAGCTTTGCACTTGGCGTGAATGACAGTGATTATAGAAGAAGTCGACTGAATATTTTCGGTTTTTACCCTCTAAAGTGGCGTTTGGTTCAGCTTCTTCTTCGCTTCTTCCTAACTCTGTTCTTGCAAAGGGAACTACTTGAGCTTTGCAGAATCCCACAGTGTTCTCATAACTTACTGTTATACATTAGTTAGACAAATAAACAGCTGCAAAGACTGAGGATTGGATTGGATGTATACTTCTTCCCACTCCCTTTCAACATGTAAATTAATCAGAATGTTTTTTTGTATGTAATTTGTATAGTATATTTTTTTTCTCTCATTTCTTTTCTAAATGTACTTGTATATTGTTCACATGTTGAAATAAATTACCAATCAATCAATCAATCAATCAATCAAAAGGAAGTTTTGATGTCGTACAGCCTGACACCAGGTTTTGTAGGTTTAGCGCTCGTTCCTGTTGGAATGATAAACCTGCACACATGGAAGAGGCGGAGCTGGGTGAGATCTAAAAATTCTGTGAGAGATTTGATGTGCTGAGAAGTGGAAGCAGTCTGGTGAACCTCTCGGGAGAAAACAAAGGCTTAAAAGTAAAAATGTCAGTCGTTATCTGCCTGTGAGCATCCACTGACATCCAGTGGTTTGTGCGTGCACACCATTAACACAGAACTACACATGAAACAGGTTGGCCCAGCTGTGTCTAACCTCATGTTGTTCTCTCCATTTCAAAGCTTTGGAAAATAAAATAGACGATGAAACACAGTTATATTTAATCTCATTATTTATCTAAACCTGGACACATTAACCCCTTTGGTGCTGATGGAACATGCTGACGTCTCATCACCTGAAAGGGAAAAAAAATCTTTAACATTGCACCTTGTTAAAAATATCATCCCACGCCAATAAGTTCAGTTTGACAAAGGCAGGGTGACTGTTCCACAGCACAGAAGTGTGCCACTTGGGGCTTTTGTTTTATGAACAGGAAGATGTGTTCAGCACTGCAGAGCTGGAGGCAGGACACCAGTATGAACCTAGAAAGGAGGACGCTGAAAAGTGGAATAAAAATTCAGTGACCAAAACATGTACGGCTGCAAGGCTGGTCTTAAAAAATACATTTTGCTCCTTCCACTACTGCTGTAGTTAAAAGTTATAGTCCACCAGTATGTTCATGCATTGAGGCTGAAAGGCAGCAGCAAAGAACAGAGTGCGCATCACACAGATTAAGTCCGATACAACATGAAAAGGAAGTACAGGGGTGAACATGGGTTGCAAAGTGGCTTGCAGATATGCAGCAGCTTTGAGGAGCTAAAGGATATGAGCTGAGCTATTGGCTGATGTTGAGATTACAATGAATAAGTGAACATTTTTGGTCAGTGCCTCTTGCTGCTGTTATGTGTTACGGTATAGGTCAGTTGGACCACCATTATTACTTGAAAGTGCTGAATGACTGAGAGGCAGGAATTTTCTCCTGTCAGTCACACGCTGTCAGTTATCTTGGGAGTTTGCACTTTATTCTATTTGTGTCTTTTCCTCTTTCTCTTTCTTTCCCCTTTTCCCCTCTTGGACCTATCCTCAGTAGTTCCAATCTAAGCAGGTGGACATCTTTAAAATGAGCCCAGCCTTTCTTTGGGTAAGGCTTTTCTGCCTCTCAGTGCAGCTAAAGACCTTGGGACAGTGGGAATAAAACACAGCAAACAGTCAACTAAAAGCTGGACTTTGAAACATAATTTCAAAGTCAGTGGAAACAATTTAACACAATCCCGAGCCAGATAAGATTGATTCATGTTAGAGTAGATAACACAAAAAGGGTTCTGTTGTCTAGTCCAAAATATTCATAGGTTTAGCGTTTACAGAATTTTGTATTGCATTTACATACATACATGATTGACAGGTGGAGAAAGATATGGACAGTGAATAATTAGAACTGCTGGAACAGATGAACAAAAGGCAAAGCAAATAAAATGTGGTGATTTAAAGGCTCTTTCAGTCATGCTAATATTGTGGCACAAGGAAGGGATAGTAACGGTGGGTCTGCCAATTGCTCACTTAAAACCTCAGATAACCATGAAATTTTGTAGTGACGTTCATGATTCCCTGCATTAGTGTTTTTATACAAGCAAGCAATAGGGCCCACAATGTGCATGACAGAAATGTGCAGCTGACAAAACCAGAATGCAATGCAATAGAAAACAAAATAAAAGAAGACGTGAAATAAAAGAATGTGAAAAATTAACGGAACGCTTTCATTTCAAGCAGTGCAAAAATTAAAAATTCACAATGCATCAAAGCAGAACTGGTGCCAGCAGCATTAGCCAAACACTTACATAAACGGATACGTCTGTAGTTGACTTTTGGAGGAATCCACACAGCGAACACAGTCAAAGCATTTCTGTGAGGGACTGAGTATAGTTTTTCCATTTTTGACATAAGAGTGGGAGCTGAGGAGGGATGTTGAAGGAATGTGGCCTGACTGGAAAGACTTCTGTGTGAAGGTGACAGTTTTAAACTGACTCCTGAAAACAGCAGGCTGGCAAAGGGGCAGCATTGTGAATTGCCAGCAAGCGATCCATGCCAGATGTACTAAGCTAGTCATTATGCTAGTCAGTATAGATCAACATGAATGCATGTGTGCACATATCTCTGCCTCTTCTGTTGAAACTGTATTGCTCTGTTCTTACAGTCGAAAATAGAGTGGAAAGATTGTGCAAGACCAAATTAAAGCTATTGAAGTTTCTCAGGTGGCATCATGGTCGCTTTGCTCGACAGCTGTCAACCATATTGAAGGCAATAGAACAGCCAGTCAATTGGGAAAATGTGCATCCCCTGACTGGTTGGCTATGGTTCCTGGAAGTGGCTGGCTGTCACTGGCTGTCACTGGCTGAAGGAGGTGCTGCATCAAAAATGTATTGGCATTTGCCACAGTTGCTTCTACTTTTTTATGCTCGCTACTTGGGCGATATGGCCTAAAATTTATATCGCGATATAATTTGAAGCATGTGTGGTAACGATATATATCGTCATTTATTCTTTTCTTCTGTATAACGTATTTTCCACACTATAAGGCGCACTTAAAATCCTTTAATTTTCTCAAAAATCGAGAGTGTGCCTTATGTATGAATTCTGGTTGTGCTTACTGACCTCTAACCGATTTGGGCGTGCAGAAATCTGTTAAAAAATGTTTTAGTACAACTTTGGTAAGCAGCACTGCTGATTGTCAGAGCATTACGGCTGCCGTAGTGAGGAGCTTCGCGGAGTAATCTGGGTCCAAAACTGCGTCCATTTCAGGTCCCAAAGTCAAACGAACACTGAGAGTTAAAAACGGTTTAAATTCTTTCATCTTTAATTAAATCATCAGCGTTGCTGCTTTACCAGGTGTAACAATTAAGTTTTACATCCATGAAAACAGAAGTTATTAAATTTAACGGAGTTAGAAGTTAGCTCGCTAGTTTCCACCTAAACACAAGACCTAACTATGACATACCATGTTCTGGCTGAGAGATTTCTGAAACTAATTAAAACGTTATAGCTCTGCTACCACCACAGTCAGGAGAACAACTGAGATCATTCATCCACAATACGAGGTTAGTTATTAATATACTGCAACAACATGGGAATAGAGCAGCTGCGAGAGAATTCAACATTCATGAATCAACGTTACAGAAGTGGAGGAAGCGCAGTTTTTGGCTTTCCCCATATTTCAAAAGTGCTTCATGTCTTTGCTATGACTGTCTGCATAATTTGCAAATGATAATGGTTTTTCAGCGGCTATCGCTGGGATACTTTTGACCAAAACAGGCGCAGCTTGATGACATCATCAACATGCGCTATCGCGATAGAGTCAAAATCTCTATCGTTGGCCAAATTTATTGTTTCTATCGTATATCGTTTATATCGCCTACTCGCTACTACCTTAGAAGTAGTACAACTTGAAAAAGTGTGACGCAATCTGGAAATAGAGAAGGTTTACTTTCTAGTAAAAGCTCAGCCTCAATTGCTGCAGTCAGCGTCTTTAAAAAAAAGGTAATCTGTCTTTATTTCTTATTTTTTATTCATTTTTCACTCCTTACAGCTCAGAGACTAGCTGGCAAGCTAGCAGCAATAGCTAGCTAGCAAACAGAGCAATCAGGAGGTTTTTGCCAGCCAGTGAGGAAATACACATTTTTTCTCAAGCAAATATTGGTTGCCAAGAGTTCGCAGACTGAGATCTATGCCTGTGTGACTGGGGACCTTATTCATTTGATGCTGCACTATCACCATGATTGTCACATGTAAATAATGGCGCATGGTCACATGTCTACGAAACGTCAATTACGGCTGTAATGTCAAAATGTTATTTAGGCCTATCTCCATGTGGTTGGGAAGAACACACATCAGCATAACTGTGCAGTTTTCTTCACTGTTGTCTGTTGTGTATTTCTGCCACTTATTGGTTCCAGCGGGGCAGAATCCAACAGAACTCTATTTCAGACCTTGCAATTAAAGAGAAAGAGAAAAAGAAAAGAAAGTGTTACGGCCGAGAGGGCCCGGCTGTGGGTGTGGACTCAAATGCAGACACAGAGGGAGGCAAACGGGCGTGAACACAGTGCTTTATTTACAAGTGTCTAGTGAAATTACACAACAGGAGACTATGAATGCTATGAATTATGAAATGCTATGAACTGTGAACTGTGAGGCCAAACTGTGAACATGAAACTGAGTGCTATGGCTAGGTGCTGGATTTCACGGATGGAAAAAAGGGGCAGCGGCTTGGATGGAGGTACGCAGTCACTATAATGAGAAGAGACAAGTAGTCAGTGGCAGTCCAGTGAATCACAGCTGCAGGATAGGCTATGGAGGTTAGGGCTTACGCGTTGCAGGTTTAAAGTGTCATGCGAGGAAGGGGTGTCCAGGGGGTTCCGGGTGAGGAGTGTCCAGAGAGGATCCAGAATATGCGTGGAGTGAGGGACTTGGCAGGGACTTGGCAGGTGTAGTCCGATGGTGGAGAGGAAGAAACCAGATGACAGAACCAGCGTCCAGGCGGAGATGAGAGTAGTTCGGGAAACGTGACTGCCAGGTGGGTCCTATGACAAAGAAAAACACGGTGAGGGAAAAGCAGTAGTTGAGGGTTCTCACATGGGGTTCGCAGCCTAGCACTGACATGGGTTAGCAGAAGATCTGGCAGAGGTCTGTTGTGAATGCTGGTCTTATATGCAGGTGACTTGATTGGAACCAGGTGTGGAAGCTGATTGGAGTCTCTGCCTGAAGGTAGAACCCAGCGGAGTGGAAAAACCCCGTGCTCACCCGGACCATGACAGAAAGTTGTTCACTAAGTAACATGTTCACTTTTAATAATGGCTCCATAGCATCCCACTGCCATATCTGCAAACATCTGGGAAAAACTTCCAAACTAAATCTGTTTCAACTCCAGAGTGGACATCATAGTTTGTTTCAAAGGGTGCTTTTTATGTTCTCCCTGGTTGCAGATTTATTCTCACCTCATTTTATTTACTTTTTTCCCTTCTACTGTGAGACCCGGGGCCCGTTCTTCGTACGTCGCTTACTACATCCAAGATCAAATGACACATCCAAGATCAAATCATCGCGCTAACCGTGAGCTCGCTAATCCGGTTCCCCGAACACACCTGCTGTTGACGATTACTACAGCTGGACACAGGAATGTGACATCACTGGGTGTCGTAAAAGGGGCTACGCATCGATAGTAGAAACATTGATCGGCAACCCGCTGATTGGTCGGCGAAAATGTCGAAGGGGCGTGCTCGGTATTTTCCGGCAGCAGAGCAAGAACTCATGAGTGAGGGATTACAGGAGTTTCAGAGTTTAATTAAAACGCAAGAGAACACTGCAAAGGCTGCAAAAGCAAGGAGAGAGGGCTGGCAGAAAGTTGCTGACAAATCAAACTCGTAGGTAATTTAATAATAACAATAATAATGGATTGGATTTATATAGCGCTTTCCAAGGCACCCAAAGCGCTTTACGATACCACTATTCATTCACTCCCACATTCACACACTGGTGGAGGCAGCTACGGTTGTAGCCAGGCTGCCATATCGCGCCATCGGCCCCTCTGGCCAACACCAGTAGGCGGTAGGGTAGATCTATCATATGACACTATATTGTCCAATATCATATGGCATTATATTATATTATAATATGTTATATTATATCCCCTTTCACATTAGAGCCACAACAGGACCCACAAGAACATGGGAACAAGTAAAAGTGGAATACAGGAGTATTCTACAGAATGGTAATATTTATCTCTTAGATTGCTTTGCGTCTCTTGGCAAGGTAATACTGGCCTGTAATACTCTGTTAGTTTGTTCATAACAGCAACCAAGAAAAGGGCAGAGGAAAAAAAGACAGGTGGTGGTCCTGCACCCCCTCGTCAACAAGTTGGTTAAGTGAATAATACCCTCACGGGAAAATCGATATCTCTCTATGAGCACACTGTCGCGCTGAGCTAAAGGATCCTGTCTGTCCCGCAATATACGCTGAATTCTGAGGACTCTCCTTATCAATCTTGCACCTTCCGCAATGGGTTGGTCGCGTATACGGACAGGACATGGCTGCGACAGGCTTCCCAAATCCACCTTCGCTTTTATAGCCGTGGTCTCTCATCTTGATTACACGAAGTAATTTACAATTGCTACTCTGAAATATGAATTACATCTGTAATAATCACATACATGTAATAGAATGTTAATAGTACATTTCCCTTTTTTAGGAAATGACCTGTATGTATCTGTGTGACATCAATAAAAGGATCAAGTGCTGCATTATCTTTAGTTACATTGATAATATTTATTTATGGTGAAACAGTGGAAAAATATCGCTGTTGCTTTCGTATAAATGAAGCGGACATACCTGCGTGGCCGCGATCTAATCCTGTTTACATAAAGTAAACCTGCTCCCGAGCAGGTTTACGCTTACGGCTCTGTTGCTATGACAGCAAGTCCCGGATGAGCTTCGGGGAACCGACTGATCCAGGATCACGCGAAATCGTCAACAATCTAATCCGGCTAACTTACTTAGCGAGGTACGAAGAACGGGCCCCCGGACCAGACCTGGCTCACAAATCAATACATGCACTGCTAGTTAGGACATCCTATGTGGTACGTATGCATGTGTGGATGTGTTTTTTATGTGTACGCACAAGAGAGCAGAGGAGATACGAAGAGGTAGGGAGCCAGGGCAATTTAAAATTGGGAAGAACAATGTTGAGCCAAGGTTTCATTATCCTCCAGGCTACTGTACCCACACAGTCGACAGCTTGTTCATAGAATAGATTTTTACAACAGCCCTAAGAGCAACACAGACGAAAGTGGGATTTTTATAGCAGTGTGCTGTTTGGTGGGATGAATGGTTGAGTGATTTCACACTGCTTATACATGAATTTTGCAACACATCACACAAATTTTGACATTTAGGTGAGGAAAAATCCAATATTACTTATAATGCATTACCTTTTGCATGGGTAAACATTCGCCTCTAAATATCGACCTGGAAATGGCACCTTAGTCTGTAGTTGAACACAGTACGTGACAAGGGAGATTTCATCGTTTACATGTACAAACCGTCTGTGGTGTGACCCCACACACACACACACACACACACAGCCAAATGGTGGTGCATTTCTTAGGCCATGGGGCTATTTTTTCTTTTAAAAGCTGAGGTGTCAAAACAGGTATTTCATGGTTGGATACCCTTTTTAATCTGTCTCTCTCTCCCCAAGAGGCTTCCACTCTGCTGACAGTCTTCCTCTTTCTCCACCACACTCACTCAGGCTTTCTCAAAAGAATAGAAACAGAACAGTGTGGCCCAGCAGCCATCAAACCCTGTTTGTATTGTCTCTATTTAACTGCAAAATATTTTATATTATTTAGCACGGAACGGCAGCTTTTATATGATGTTAGCATATGACTGATTTTACATTTACAAAACGAGATCCTGTGATGAAAGTAAAGGCATCATCTAGCTAGCGCACATAGTGGGGAGTTGCCGGGGAAAGGAGGAAGTAGCATGATGATTTAATTTTCTGCAGTCTGAGCAGCATGTGTGTGACACTGACTTGTCAGCTGATGGATGATAACTACAGCAACTACAGCTGCAACTAGGCATGAGGGACGTGTGTGTGTGTGTGTGTCTTAGTTCCAAAAAATGAGCGCATGCAAGGATTCCTGTTCCAAATTTTAAAGTGGATGCTCTTTTCATAACAGACCATGCTTAGTGGGGTATATCAACCAAAAACCAAGAAAACTGGGTGTCCACAGAATCGGTTTCTTCCATTCCAACCTCCTCAAAACAATGAGACAAGATTGTAGACCTGCACAAGGCTGGAGTGGACTACAAGATCATCAGCAAGAAGATCGCAATCTTTCAGTATCTGCAAGGTCCTCCTGCTTAATGGATAGACCTGTCTTTACATTTTCCAGTGAACTCGAACTTGGTATGATTCAGACAAGGCTTGTGAGAAAGTGCTGTGGTCAGAACACCATCGTCACAGTCGAGCACAGAGGGGGAAAGATTATGCTTTGGGGCTGTTTTTCTGCTAAAGGTACAGGATGACTTCATCGCACTCAGGAACCAGTGGAAGAGGCCTTGTAAATCTTGGATGAGAACCTTTTTCCGTCAGAGACAGCACTGAAGATGGATGTAAATCCAACATGACAATGACCCAAAACATACTTCCTACTACATTTCTTGTAGTTACTGAAAAACTACAAGAAATGTCCTTGCCAACACAGTTTTCTGCTCCAATTATTAAGCAGTCAGTGACCTGCAAATCAATTCATATCCTTTATGTAATTTGATTTTCTAGATTTTCGGTTCATATTGTGTTTCTCTCCATTAAAATGAAACTGCCATAAACATTAGAAATTGTTCATTTCTTTGTGAGCAATCTTACAAATTCATGCCGGGATTAAATAAATATTTCTCTCACTGTATTTGTTTACTTTCAGGGCACACGTTTTTGTTTTTTTTTGTAGATTTCATCTCCTGGTGCATAAACAGCTGTCTGAAGGAGGTGAAACATATGGAATGATTTGATTTGTGCCATTTATCATGTTATCTCTTGTTTTTGCACCCACACGCTTGCCCGTGTCACTTTTGCTAATTAAATTAAACCCGCTAATTAAAGGTGTAATTAATATTTATGCCGAGTCGAGATCAGCATTTGAGCTTTCTCGTGTATTTTTTTTCCCCACAGAGGCGTCAATATTGTCTTATGACGGGAGCATGTATATGAAGGTGGTGATACCTAACATCATCCACACTGAGGCTGAAGACGTCTCCCTCCGCTTCATGTCCCAGCGAGCGTTCGGCCTGCTCATGGCCGCCACGTCTCGTGAATCTGCAGACACGCTGCGGCTCGAGTTGGACAGCGGAAGGGTCAAGCTGACGGTCAACCTAGGTATCGTATTAGCCGTCACCTCTCTTCCAGTTCCTGGGGTGGCCTTCCTGTTTCGGTATTTCTGTTCTTTTTGTAAAGATTTTCTTTATGGTCCAGACCTTCTCTCAGACCTAACACATACTAAACCCGTTTTGTAGTTTGTCTTTGTAGTTGCATGGATTGTTTTTGACTTGCCTGGACTGTAAGTTTTTATGCCTTGTTGCGAAGATGTCTTTGTAGATTTTATATCCATCAGTCTAACTCTTAACACACTTATCCATGCACCGCAGCACATCTTTTGAACTGGTCGTAGATCACTTTAGTCATGCCCATTATTGTGCACAAATGGATTTTCTTTCCAAAGACACACATTTCACTTTTGAATGATTTCAATAGATGGCATCTCTGACACATGCGTTAATTCAAATACACAAACACTTCACTTTATCTTCTGCCATCTATTCTCAACTGCAGGTAGGCGTTACTGCATTGTAGTGCTGCCCTGATAGTTTGCATTTTTATCATGTGGTTTGTTTCTTTGTCCGTTTTATTTGATTTGATTTCCCTCATGATAGCAGGTTCATGTTTCCCTCCATCCATTAGTAACCCTTGGTCTAGCTGGCATCTCCCATGCCTTGTTCAAAGATGGCACTCACCCCTTCAAAGGCCCAGAGCCTGCGGCCCGTCTGGCAAACAGCCCGATGCCACGGCACCTAGCTCGCCTGCAGATGGTGGCACGAGTGGTACATTTAAGTAGAGTGCAGGCCTTTATACCAGTAAGGCTGGAAGAGATAGACTTGACAGAAAGAATATGTCTTCTGGTAAAGTATTTGAACATAATAAAAGCTAAAAGTATAGAACATTTGTAGAGAATTTTCTAGTTTATGTTTGAATCTGAATCCAGTGTTATTGAAAATTCAGTTTAACTCATGTAGCTCATTTTCCACAACTTGCGTAGGATCCTCTGAAAGGGGGGGTCTTAAGGCCTCTGTGTGGTGTTGGTGCTGAGTGGCACGAGGCTGTTTGCACCCACTTTTCTGTTGCGGTTGACGGCACATGACCAGCCTGGTCACATGGATTTCAACCCGCACCTGACCATCACAGGCTCAGTTTTCCCCCTTAGGTGTGGATTTGAATCTAAGATTCTTCTTCTCCTGGCGTGCCATCTAAAACGGCTTTGTTTCATACAACTAGTACAGTATTTTGGACTCTGGGTGCTGGGTTGCAAAATCGATGTGGCCAATAAGTTGCAAGTGACCATTTTGAAACATGATGGGTTTTTAGGGGGGAAATGACACAGGTTTAAAAATGGAGAATAAAAAGCTTCAGATGGTTTATCCAGAGCAGTAATATTGACCCGTGTTGGTCCAATATTGCTGGGTACAGTAATACTGATTAAAAGAATTGGACTGGGGATTACTTTTCCAATGCTAATATAGAAACGCTTAATGTCAGTCGCCAGCTAAGCTAAAATGGTCGCCAGTGTCATGTGACCGTCCCCGGAAGGTGGCTTTTTTTGCTCTTGGATGTCTGCAGCTGTAACCTTGAAGGATGCGATTTCATCTGTCACTTATTCTCCCCTCCCCATCTAGACTGTGTCAGGATAAACTGTAACACCAGTAAGTCAACATTCTTCTTCTGCAGCCTTCTTCCTTCAGTCAATGTTTGATTGTAGCCTGTGTGCTAGATGTAGAGGCAGGGATGTGTGAATGCAGGGGACTGAAAAGAGGATTTCTCAGATAAAAGGGGGGTATAGCCAAAGTTCAAAGCTATGCAAATCAGACTTAATGTGCTCTATATATGTTAAATGGCCCATGTTTCCAATTTAATTCAGACACTAGTTGTAAATGGTTTTTGTCGGTTTGTATCTACTCGTCTTTTGCACTTTCAGACTTTGTGGGCTGTATTGTTTCTCAATTACCCCGTAATAGATTGCAGTGTCTCTTTTTCCTGTTCTTCTTATTTAACACATACTGCAGAATATGGGTTTATAATGCGAAGTACAGCTGGTGTCAGAAGTCATGCTGTTATTCATTAAAAGGACCAATACTTTCAAAGTGCTCACAGTCTTGTAGAAAGGACAAAAGACAGAACACAAAGAGTCCTTCAGCTGTGTGTGTGTGTGTGTCTGTACTGAAGTGCTACATTATAGATGCCCTTTACGTTGATAGCTGCAGCTGTATATGTAGTTCTTATTATAGTAAATAGTGAATATAATGAAGCATTGTTAGGTTTGTGCATTTATGATCAGATATGTTCAGGATAATAAAATCACCAATTGAAATTTGGATTGAACCAGCAGCCACAATGCAGCAGACTCTGCTCTGAATCAGCCGCTCTGGCCTCTTCATCGGCTCGATGGGGCTGCATTGCCCCCTCGTGGTTACTTGGATGAATTACTTCAAACTAAAGCGCTCAATTAAAAGTCACAATAAAAAGTGTGTTTCTGGCAAAGTGTAAATTTAAAAATGATTGAACACTAGAAAAAACACTGAGTCTTTGTATGAGTAACAGCATTGCTGCCAGTTTGAATAACTTTTTTCCTCTGCTGTGAAAAACAAAGCAGATTTTTTGTAAGTATTTTCTTTTTTGTTTGAGTACCTCTAATCTCACTTAAAGCTCAGATGGAGGAGATGTTATCTGTATGTCGCGAGGAAGAATGCTTGGTTTGAAATTGAATTACTTTATTTATGAAAACAAAGATTTGGTTTATGCTTGTGCCATCCCCGCTGTCCCTTCACTAACTAACCCTCATCTTCAGGCAAGGGCCCTGAGGTTCTTTATGCTGGACAAAAGCTCAACGACAATGAGTGGCACTCAGTGCGAGTGGTCCGCCGCGGTAAAAACTTCAAACTCACTGTGGATGACGACATGGCGGAAGGTAACGCTCTTGTAATGCATTTCTTTATTGTTTTGCTGAGATATACCAAACGTACATGATCTCGCATCTTTTTTCTTTGTTTGTTGGGCTGAATAATGTGCTTTTATTTCTACTGCTGATTTCGTTTCATGAACAGTTTACATAGAAATTACACATAGTGTGAAGAATTATGCCTTTCTTCACTGGAAAAGGCATGCCTGTTGCTTTTATTCCTAGTATTACTCATCCAAAACATTGTAAATTATGAATATCCTGGAAGTAAGTCGTGCTGGGTATGAGAGTTTTTTTCATTTTGTTCCACTGGCATTCATTATCCACACAACCAGGGCGTCTCGCTTCCTGCTGCTGGGTCATTCCCTTTGCCTCTTTTTCCTTTCTCTTCCCTCCCAGGTCAGATGGCGGGTGATCACACTCGTCTCGAGTTCAACAACGTGGAGACGGGTATCTTGACTGAGAGACGCTTTGTTTCATCTGCTCCTTCACCATTTATTGGTCATCTGCAGGTATTAAGAGCTTATCAGAAGCTCGTGTCCTGTATTATTCATTATATAATTCAAAGTCAGCAGCGGCATGTATCTGTGAGAGGAAATCAAGCATAGCTTGCAGGCTGATAGCAGATGATGTAGCTGACACAATAGGTGGCTGCAAGCCGCTTTGCAACCCACATCCACCCAGCTCCTCAACAACAGATGACATATTACATTATTCTGTCATAATTTATTTACCAAATAAATTTTATTTTATTACTCTGAACTTGGAGCTCTGAACATATTAACTGAGGCTGCTGGGTTTTTTGTAGTTGCTCTGAGGATGGGAAGGTCAGACTTTGGGGCAAACTTTGGTCAAAATGCTAAAATCTTTGCTTTTATAGAAATGATCTGTCTGTCTAATGTTATGAGTCGCTGTTATGGGTCAAGTTCATTCCAATGGAAGCAGCAAGTAGCGGTGAGGGTGTACGTGTATTTCGATTTGTTTTTTCAGTTTAGTAGATTTTATTTACCTCATTTTAAGACCTGCTAATGACATTTTTTAATATGTTCTAATATGTAAAACTTTAGAACTTGAAGAGGGTGTACTTTTCTTCACACTATAATTAATGTAAGGTCTGCTGTCAGTGCTGTGTGAGAACCACACCAGTCATATTTTATTCCTTGTGTATGTTTTTAGAGTTTATTAACTTGCTATGATTCCTCCAGTCTTCAGTTGAGGTCTCTTGGCAGTTTTGCTCACTACACAGTCGTGCTTCACAGGTAGTAATAACAGCACCATCTCTCCCCCAGAGCCTAAAGTTCAACGGTATGCAGTACATTGATATGTGCAAGAATGGCGACATCGACTTCTGCGAACTCAACGCTCGCTTCGGCATGCGTTTCATCATCGCCGACCCCGTGACTTTCAAGACTAAGGGCAGCTACCTGGGCTTGGCCACTCTTCAGGCGTATACCACAATGCACCTCTTCTTTCAGTTCAAAACCACCTCACCTGACGGTTTCATCATCTTCAACAGCGGAGATGGGAACGACTTTATTGCCGTGGAGCTGGTTAAAGGGTGAGTGGGACGAGCCGTGTTCATGTTTTATTCAGCAGTTGGAGTCCAGATATGGATTATACATTTTAAATAGCAGGGCTGATGTGGGTACAGTTGGTACCTTAAGGCTTTATGAATTTAACAGAGAAGCCCAAACAAATTGATCCCAAATCTCCTTTTGCACATAAACACGATTGTGCTGGGAAGAAGATTGTTTTCTCTGTCAGTTTAACTCCGATTAGTGTCAGAGCAACGTGAGGTGATTGTGAGAGTTTTTCCATTAAAATTTAATCCCTATTGCAAGATAAAAAGAGACCTAGTGCACACACAAAATACCCCCCTCCCCAAATACTGATGTGTTCATCTGCTCCTTCTTCTTCTCTGCCAGATTTATTCACTATGTCTTCGACCTGGGAAATGGGCCCAGTCTGCTGAAAGGAAACAGTGACAACCCACTGAATGATAACCAGTGGCACAATGTGGTCATTACCCGAGACGCTTCCAACACACACACGCTCAAGGTGGACGCAAAGTCAGTCACCCAGAATGTCAACGGAGCCAAGAATCTGGACCTCAAAGGTACCTGATCTCACCTTTTCATCAGCTTTTTCACCTGAAATAACATTATGTCTTCATCTAAGGTAAATAGCAAGTAAATAAAAGCACAAATGAACAGTTTACTCACATAAGTATATACACTATACCAGCGGTCCCCAACCCCCGGGCCTCGGACCGGTTCCAGTCCGTGAGTCGTTTGGTACCGGGCTGCGAGAGTTGAGGCTCAGGTGTGAAATGTCTGGTTTTCAGGGTTTTTATCGGTTTTCAGCGTTATTTTGTTATCGTTTTTATCGTTTACTCGGTTTTCCTGGGTCTTTTCACGTGTGTTATGAATAAATCTTCTTTTTTTCGGTACCGGTACTAGTCTTATTTTGTTGTATTTATCCGCGACACCTTAAAGGCCGGTCCGTGAAAATATTGTCGGGCATAAACCGGTCCGTGGCGCAAAAAAGGTTGGAGACCGCTGCTCTATACTATGAGTCAGGGGTTACCTGAACCTAGAGTTACTTTTAATCCAAAAAAGGTTTGTAAATGAATTGTATCAAAACAGTTCAATATCAGATTATTCTTTTAACCTGCACCAGTAACGTCCTGGAATATCTTGTGGATATGCTAAAAAAAATTATGTTTTTCAAGTATTTTATGTGTATTTCATTACATTTAGACAAAGTCAGCCCACAATTGCTGGCTGGAGCTAAATAGTGACACTATATGACAAATCGTACCACTCTTCCTCTCGGCAAGAAAGTAAACAACAGTGATGTAATCGCATATTTTCCTCAATTTTCAGGCGACCTGTTTATTGGAGGTTTGGGACCTAACATGTATCAGAATCTCCCCAAGCTGGTGGTTTCTCGGGAGGGCTTCCAGGGCTGCCTGGCCTCGGTTGACCTCAACGGCCGTCTGCCAGACCTCATCAGCGACGCCCTTTTCCGCAGCGGGCAGATCGAGCGCGGCTGTGAAGGTACAGATGGCCTACAGCATAGGAGATTCCTGACCTGCTGCGTGAGATTTATTAGACTAATTAGAGAGCTCTTCTGTAGCCCCCCCTAAAGCCATTTGCTGGCACCGTTAATCCTCATTCTGCTTTCCTTTGCCAGGTATTTGTCACATTTTAGGATAATACTTGGAGTAGAATTTGTCAGTCTGTTTATCTAATATCAGCTTTCTGAGCTTTTGTGTTGCATTCGTATATTTAATGATAACAATATGTTGTAACCTCAGGAACAATTCTAGATTGCTTTACATTGTAACTCATTTAAACCGAGCACTTTTCCTCCTAAAATTCACGTCCTAAGGCTAAACTAACGTATTGCTGTTACAAAATATAAACGAGCTGCTGCCAAGGTTGTATTTTTTACAGTAAAACAACCCATAGCTCTTTTGACCTATATCTATAAATTGAGTGCTTAATAAATACATTTTCCCATGCTAATGCTTCAACTGTATTGAAATGGAATTGATTATTCATGCATATGGAAAAGGTTACAACACATTTCCTCTAGAGGGCAGCAGAAGATTAAGATAACAAACACTGCCATTATGGTGAACTCGTATAATTTAACACCTTTATTTTTAAGCAGCTCAGCCCTCACTAAAAAAAAACCAGTCAGCGCCCCTCGCCTGCTGCCACAGTAACAAACTTGTACAAGTTTTAAGAACACTAACGATGCTGCTCCCCACTAACCTCTACTCTTGTTTTCCGCTCTGCTCTGTTCTGTTTGTTATTTTTCTTTCTGCGCTAACAAAGTTGGTTTCACCAAAGCCGACCTGCAAGGTAGAGGGTTAAACTCCGCCTCACGGAGGCCTGCTCGCCTGAAAGTCTGCTGTGTGCAATGCATCGTGGGTGTCACCATGGCAATAAGGACCCCTTTGTGTGCTGCAGAGGTGGCTTGCTCTCTGAAAAAAATAGACAGAGAATGCTGGCAGGGCAAAAATGAGTAATCAAGCAAGTGTTAAATTATTACTTTTTAAATATAAAAATGCCAGTTGTGACACATTGCAGGCTGGCGCAGACAGCAGAAAGAGGCTGTCGCAGCACATCTAAACACTCAGTGTGCCGCTGATGGATCAGACCTCTCTTTCTGTCTCCATTTTTTTTTTTAAATAAAAAATCCATCACATCTGCTGCTTTACCCAGATGAGTGTTGCTATTATTTTTTTCCAGAGAGGAAGCAGCCTGCTGCCACAACACTGGAGTTCAGCAAAATCCTCCATCTCTAACAAAACAAGCACCGATGTGTTTGATTCGCGCTGATGAGCCGCTCGTGCCCGTGCGGTCTCTGGGTTGCCTGGTTGACCACCGTTACTGTCCATTACACAGTAAATGCACTTTCAGCTGGCAAACTTGCTCTGTTTATTCCACCTCAGATGTCTTCTTCTCCTTCTTTTCACATTGTCTTGCACAAGACAACTGCTCTTAAACTGTGTTTACTTGCATTTGTCTGCCATGTATTTGGACTGTTTATTTAATTTTTGCTTTATTTAATTTTGTTTGTTTCTCTACGGTTATCAGAAGGGTTACTGTCAAGTTTCCCCCCCCCCCCCCCCCTTTTGTCTGTCTAGACTCTCACGGGGTGGGGGTGGGGGGGTTGTTTATCTCGTTATCTATGCTGTGCGCTTGTCCTTATCTGCATTCCCTCTCAGTAAAAGTATTCAAAAGTAAGAGCTATGTGTGGCGTGTAGAGGAATAGCAAACACACATCCAGTTTGACTTTGAATACCCTCCTCAACTCCTGTCTGACTGAAGTGCATACACGAGGATATGCACTGCGTGTTCTCAAGTACTCTTTCCGTTTTCTCTTCGTGAATTCCGTCTGTCCAGTGTATCCAGTGTTCGCCGTGTATTCTCTCGCAAGTATTTGTCAAGGAAATGACCGGGCTCGCTTTTTTAATGCCATTTTTTTGTCTGTTTGTTTTTTAAATGTGGGTATTGTTAAATGCAGTTTTGAATCCATGAGCCGTCTGCTAGGAGGTTTATGTCTTGTCTTGCCTGTTTTATAGAGGGAATGCAGCGAGTTTTACTCTGATAAAACTATTTGGAAACATGTTGGAATGAAATGAAGTGCATGCGCGTCCACCCGCACACACTACCAAAAAGAAGGAAACTTAACAGTGTCATCACATTAGCCCAGACGGGGGTCCAAGTCATTTGCAGCAACGTGTCTTAAGTGCTAATCGGAGTGCATCGCACACGCTGCAAGCGGCGTCTTCTACAGCACTTTTTGCAGTAATTAACTGAGAGTATATGCTGATGTTCCCCCCAACCCTGCTCAAAGAGCGTGAAGTCGACGCTGCGAAAACCTGGCGCCTGTGCGTCGCCTTCCCAGTGCTACAGCAGCTTTACCCAGCAGGAAGCAGGATTCATCAGGCAGTATTTTTTAAACTGCATTCGCACTGCAGGTCAGGCCTCGTGTGACGACACTGTTTGCTCCTTGTTTTTTTCTTCGAGGCCCACATGGTGTAGACCTGTCTTTCTAGAGTGCATTCCTTCTGCATGGGTCCTGCATTGTTTAGCCTCAGCGGTCAATCTTATCGTTGCTTGACTGTGCACCTGTGGTATCTCTCTCTCTCTATGTTTCTTCTCCCCTTTCACCCTTTTTCAGGGCCCAGCACCACCTGCCAGGAGGACTCATGCGCCAACATGGGCGTGTGCATCCAACATTGGGAGAACTTCACCTGTGACTGCTCGTTGACGTCCTACTCGGGGACCTACTGCAACGACCGTGAGTGCTGCTGGCTTTAAGATTTTTCTGCATTTGCCTTACATGTGCATTAAAGGGGGACTCCAGAGAGAAGTAGAAAGCCTTTAAAGGACAATGCCTCATGGGCTTTGAAGGACAGTTGATTGAGGAAAATTAAAATATGGAAGGCTCAAAGCCAGCTCATCTCCACAACAGTGTTATCATGTGGAGGTGCAGCACAAAGTTGATGGAATCCTCCTTTAACACATGATGCACGAGGTGCACAGAACAGCACAAAACTGCACAATACTGCAAGGTTACAGTTCATAAGTCGTACCGTTATACATTCTTATGCACATGCACATTATTATATTTCACACTCTCCATGCTAAAAACTGGCTCGACCCATGAACTCACGCCGTCCTGTGTGCAGCACTGAGAGCCGCATCCTTGACTCAAGGACTCGTTGGTTCAGGCCTGTTAAGTTAAAGCTTTGTTAAAAATGCTGCATGAATTCGGAGCTGAGAGTGTGTTGTGATCTTTAAATGAAGCACCTGAGAGATGCCGGCAGTTGTTAAGGGCATCTATTTTTTTGCTTTGTTGCAGGTGCTTTGACGTAACAGGTTTGCTTGATGTCGTGAGCTTTCGCGGTTCGGGCTCGGGAGTTAGCCCGACCGCAACTGATGATGTGTAAAATATCCACTTCTGCCTCAATCGCCTTTTCATAAGCGTCCTTCAAATAGCTTTCGCTAAAGACGAATTGCGAGTTTGTGTGCGTGTGTGTCTGAAAGTGAGGGAGAAAAGGGATCTCTTATCCCCATGACGACAAGGGACTTCCCCGCAGTAATCACGGTTGGCGGTCTTTCATTTAGCGTTTAATAGTGGGGGCACAGCGCTGCTGGGCCAGACTAATGAGGTGGTGGAAGCTGTTAGGAGAGCTGCTATCTGTGAGTGCTGGCATCCCCTAATCATCCAGACCTTTCTGATGTCAGGCCCGGCTGCTGTGTATGACTTTATATCTCTCGGTTCCACATTTCTTTCTCTCGCTTTTTTTCCTTCTCTCCTTCTCACTTCCCTCTCTTTCACGATCCTCTGACGCAGTGTTTTCCACACGGGGGCCAAACAGCCGACCTCAGCTCTCACTCGGTGATGGGAACTGAGTGTTTATGTGTTAATTAGTGATGAGAAGCCCTCATTAATTCCCCCCCGGCGCTGCCCGGGATGACATAGAGGGAGGTCTCATTGATTTCATATCAACAAAGATGTAATTCTTCTTGAGACACAGGCGCTTTTGACGGTGACATATTTTACATCTTTGTGACTCTGCAGGTTTAGGTTCGCCTGCTTCTTTTGGAAATAGATGTGCACTAATATTGACTAGGCTGTCCAAGCGTGTAATAGTATTTTTAGCCGTGCGGTATTAGTCTTAATGAGAATTTCGTGGCTGATTTTCTTTCTTTGCGTAACTCTTTCGAGCAGTTTCTCTTTACTTGTTTATGGCAGAAAGGAGATGAAGAGAGGTGAAAGCCAGGCAAACAGGCACGCTGCTGCGGGAATACTCCAGTGCATTGGAGTTGTGCTCGTATTGCACAAGTGTGCATGACTCCGTCTGCCTGAGATAAAGGGTCTCGTTTACTTTTCTCGGATTGAGCCAATCTTCCGACGTCCACTCTGATGCCTTTGCTTCCTGTGAGGTTTCTGGAGCCCCTACAGAGTAGTCACGCACCACCAGGTGGCAGTAAATCCACAAGCTGGACCGCACACCGTCTCCCTGTGCTGGGAGAACATGAGATGCAATCCCCCGAGCATGAAATCAGTTTTCCTGTTATTTTCCTC
Source organism: Copadichromis virginalis (assembly GCF_057382275.1). NCBI lineage: Eukaryota > Metazoa > Chordata > Actinopteri > Cichliformes > Cichlidae > Copadichromis > Copadichromis virginalis. The sequence continues at coordinate 2,617,370 of NC_140632.1, read as the reverse complement.
CGCTGCTTTGCCTCTTGTCGTTCTCTCTTTCTCTATACATCCCACTGTACCAACCCACAGCCCTCTCGCTGGCTGTAGTTATTGATCACTGAATGAATAATATCTTCCGGACATTGCAAGAATCCAGTGTATTACATGTACAATTTGTGATTACAATACAGGCATGTTGCCAACAATTTTCTTAAGTCCTTGCCTTTGTGCGTGCATGTGTGTTCCAGGCATCTTTTATTCAGCAAGCGCAGCGTGAGAGAGGGAGAAAGATCTTCTAATTAACAATGTGGGAGTGGAGCTTCTCCCTCGGTCTCTCTGCCTCTCCATCTCTCTTTCTCCAGCAGATAGCTGCTAGCAAATATCATTAATTGTCTGTTTCTGTGGCTTCATCTCTACCCATTGTCCAAATGAAGAAACTTGAATAAAGTAAAGTGAACACTTCTGCCAATAAAGCCACTATTTGCGATTGTTAGCACTGAGCCTCTGTGCCCTCTTCTCCATCATAGCTAACAGGTCGCTAGGTGGTGGAAAAGATGAAAAAAATAAAGGGGAAAAAAGCACCTCAGCAGGCGAGAGCTATCCACACTGCTTCCATTTATTCCTGTGTACCCTTGCAGCCTGCACATTGTGACTGCACACCTTCACTTATGGGAACGTGACTGTGGAAATTCAGAGGGCTCTTTGCACCTCGCAGGCTGTTTTCAAAGCCTCTCGGACAATCTGTAGGTACATGTTGTGCCCAGCACTGCTTTAAAAAATGGTTGGGGGGTTGGAGGGGGTTTATCCTGCTGGGTTCTGGCTCACTGCTTTTGTCGTGCTCATTTCCATCTCCTTGTCGTCTCACATCCTTTCCCCTTCTTCTGCTCCGCTCTGCTCTCCTCTGCTTTCGGAGCGGACCCTCTCCACGTCTGGTTCCGTGAATGCCGCAGAGTTTCATTTAAATCCAAGGACATGAGAGCTTTGGGCCAAGCAAGAGGAGCAATCGGACACTCCTCTTCCACATCCAGAGCAATTACTCAACTTACGTAATAGAATTATCTCTGCAAAGGTCGCTGCATTGTTCTACTGTCAGGGGCATGGTAAACAAACAGAAAGGAGAAGTGGAAGAGGGAGCAGGAGGCGGAAGACAGGGAGCAGAGCACTGTTCGCCAGTTTGACGCTCACATCAGTAATTGCACAGATAGATTTAGTGATGAATTTCACTGTCAGTGCTGTGATTCCTTCAGAATCCCTCTGCTCCAGCTTTTAGCCAGTGTCCTTAATTTATTTTTCCAAGGCATGCACAGAGGGTTGCGACCATATCTGCCTAACTGCTTACACAATTGACAACAAAACAGCTTTATTACTTCGTTCACTATTTATAAGAAAATAATCATGGCGTTTGCCACGTATTCATTTCTCCTCCGCTTGCTTAGCAGAGGAACAAAAGAGGTCGGGGCACAATGTATTTGCCTGCATGCACAATGTTCTAGTGAGTGGAGAATACACAATAACCACGGCATTTTCCCACTATTTACTGATGTATCTGCTCAACAGTATTAAATCCCGAGGGGTAGGGGGGAAACGGGGGCGGCCACACAATGCAGCCTTTCACTTTGATATGACGTCGATGATGAAGTGATGAAGGGTTTTTAGAATGAAAAAGCAGGTGAACGTGCAACACACACCCACGTGCGCACATGGAAATACCATCTGTAGATATGTGAGAGCGTCGTGTGAATATTGAAAGGATTTTCATCGGAGCATTTAATATTTTATCGTGCTGTCTCTGTAAATAGGATTGAGTAGCTCGAGCTGGCCGGGGCCGGCCAACAGGTGTGGAGCAGGGTTTGTTATGCAGCGCCCTCCGACAGCCGTTGGAGCTTGGCTTGGTTTCAGCTGGGCACAGATGTAGCACCTTTACATCATAATGCATGGACAGCGATTTCAGCCAGCAAATGCATTCGATTTGAAGATGAATCGGAAAGGTGGAAACGAGCACGCCTTCTTTCATCTTCATCTCACAAAAGCCCGTGTTTTCATGCAGAGTTTGACAGCACCTTTCTGGTGAAAGAGGGCTTATAAGTGGAGCATAGCAATACGAGAACATTTGCCTATAAATACCACAGGTGGATCAAAAATGGGCCAAAAAGAGCTCTACGGAGAATGATTTGTCCTCAGGGCACAACCTATCCCAAAAGCACACTTTGGGAAAAAAACTGTCGTAGTATTTGAGGCAATCGTTTTAGCTAGAAATGCTCATGTGATTCAGCAGCCATGTAATCAGGTGGCTTAAAGACTGCCTGCAGTATCATCGAGGTTTGGGAGGGGGGTTTAGATGCCGCTTTGAAGGAAGTTGTTGTTGTGTAGCTGTGGCTCGAGGAAAAGTAATTGCCCGACATCAGCCCAGTGGAATTGCCTGAAACACAAAAATACAGAAGAGTGCACAAACATAAAGTTGCTCCTTCAAGGTTTATAATCTCCTTTCCGCTCTCCATCACTTTGTCACTCGGCTTCTTTGTCCTATAATATCTGTATTAGAACCAGAACTGCATGTCCAGCCCCGGAGGAGGTCTAACGAGCTGCCCCGCTATTGGCTGATCAGGCTAATGATGCTTGCTCCAGCACTGCATCGTGTCACTGCGATAAGACTGGATGTCACTCGTGTCAATCGATGTGTCACCGTCGTGCTCAGAGCCGCGGTATAATTGGATATATGCAACGCCGTGGAGCCTAAACGCCCCGGGGGCAGAAGAAAGAGAATGGATAAAAAGATGGAGGAGAACAGTGGGAGATGTTCATCCTCATGAGTGTCAGTAAATGGATGTGTTGAAGAAATATGCACTTTTCCATATTCATACATTTACAAAGTATTGCTGTGGTTCTGAACCATTACTTGTTTTGTTTTTTGTTTGCAGAATTATCATAAAGAGCTTCCAAATGTCAAGTGAAAGGTGACGCTTGTGATGACAAGCCTACAAAGTTTCACCTGATTGTGCACTTTCCCTTAGCTCAGCTGTACCATTTAGCTGCTTCAGCTCGTTGTTTGGCCGGCTACAGAACTTGGGTCTCATTAAAGGTGCCCTGTGGAAGTTAGTTGGGGACTTGGCATCTTTTTTTTTTTTTTTTTACTTTTTACATTGTTTATACTGCTAGAAGTCAATGTCACTTTTTTTTGCCACATCAGCAAAGTATGAAACCAACCAAGCGTCTGTATGTCTATCACACTCTACATCCCACCCAGACTGCAGCAAAACTGTGATTTACATCTGCTTTTATTCCAGAAAAACATCATCTTTTTAATTGGCATTCCAGCCACTTCCATGTAATCTCAGAAATCCAATACAGCTATGCTACTGTGTAACGCGAGCTCAGTCTCAACATTCAAGTCAGAACGTGACTTTTCCATCACTTCCTCTCTTCTTGAGAGAATCTTGCAGAGTGGCAATGGCAGATGTAGTTAAAAGTAGCCCCCGACGTTCTGGAATAAATGTAATTAATTCATTAAATTAATGAATAATAGTTTAATCCACGCTACAGTGCTGCCACTTGTAGCTTCGTAGCTTCCACTTATATATCCCTCTATACAGAAGAAAGCCTTGAAAATGCTCAGAAAAATACTCGTTTGCTTCTCCTGCATGGCAGCTTATTATTGATAAAAATCAGATCTGAGCAAAAAAATCTGAATTTAAAAATGAGTCTTGTATCAAAAAAAGCAAACTGCAGCCTTTATGTGCTTCAAAATTAATTACTAGCTAGTAAAGAGATGGCTCACCGGTGCTGTGGATGGGACGTTGATGCCAGCCCTGGCCAAGAACTAGAAAATGCTTAACTAGCCATATATATATGAGAGTATGTCAGTGTTGTGTGACTGAGGTTTGGGGTGAGGTGGAGTTGTTTTCGCTGGCTTTCATGCTTTTTCTAAACTACATAATGCACAGAATTGTAGTCCGACAGAAGAGTAAGCTAGTACACGCTAAAAAGGCCAAGCATATAGCGTGGTAGCGTTACATCTCGGTTACTGCACCCAGGATAAGATGTTGAATTTCTCCCAGCATGGCAAACAAAAGCACGATTTCGACTGCTGGCTGTGGATGCACAGTGCAGCTCGGGCTTTCTGCGAGCTGCTTCCATGAGTGAACGAGGGAGATGTTGCATGGGACGGGAGAGGGAGGGAATGATTGAGTTGAGCACATTAGAGACAGTTACGATGAGGGGCATCCATCTGTTTTGGTGCACGGCGGGTGACCTTGAGGCTGTCAGAGCGTTCCCAGCATCCACCCTGTAGCCCTCACAGGCTGAGCCCAGCCACAGACACATCCATCAACACATGTTCTTAGACACATTTCAGCTGCACCAGCAACACATACAAATCACCCAATCAATACCTTGAACACGCAGCCTGAACTGAAGGGTTTCGATCGGGAAGATTTTTTTCTTTTGCAGGTGTGTAAGGTGCATGTTTGCTTTGTTGTAGTTAGAGTATTAATTTCAGATTTGCATCACATTGTCACATGCACACATACACAAACACACACATATAAAATATATAAACAAAATATACAACACTAAGATAAATGTGGATGTTTCGCTGCTGTTCACCAAGCAGCAAAACAGCAGTAAAGAGCTTCAGTTAAATGAGTGCATATAAACGGCCAACTAGCTTAATGCACAGGACTGCACTCCGCCATCTTGCTTGTAGTCACAGGAATGGATTTATGCACACTAATACAGACTGCTCATGGAGCAAACATACACGAAGCGAGCTTGGCTTTAAAATTTATTTAAGTTTTGCATCATTTTAATGGGGTCTTATCACACATATACAAATAGACATGTATGCTGCTGCTGTTTTGCTGCTCTCCTCTGTCTGAGGCTCTCTGAGGCTGTCTTAATTCTCTGCTAAAGATGTTGTTACTGCACTCTAATTTTGCATAGCAAATATTTCTTAGCTGCTATAATAATGCTTAAAATTTCACTTAATGAACTCCTAATGAATACTAATCATTCAGATTGTTACTTTACCAAAATTTTACAGCCTCTATTCACTGCTTTTGCAGCTGTTATGGCTATTAAGGCATTAATTTGACTCCCATGATTATTTAAGCTCTTAAGTGTGTTTGGCTGGACTGCAGATGGTAGCGTGATTGCATTTTCTCTCATTGCTGCATTTGTCTGTTTTTGGGCAGGCTTCCTAAATTTTTTTTTCCATGTGTCCTGTTTTTGTACAAATACCTAGTGAGCTTTAGTTTACGTATGTGGTCACAAGGGGTTGCGGATGAAGTTGTTTGTTTACCTAACAGTGGGGAGGATCAATAGGAAGCTTCTCATCACTTTCTTTCCTCGCTACACTCAACAAATGCTTGTGCAGTGTGGCGGATGGTTTGGAAAGGCCACACAAATTCAAGTTATTTGTCACTGGCCGACAGCATCCCCACTCTGTACTCAATTGCAGCAGCGAGTGTCTGCAATAACCCTCTTTCCTCCCTGCTGCTGAGGCTTCACAACACCAGTTTAGCAGATTGTGGATCAACAAGTAAGGTGAATTAGTCTGATTCTGTTCTATCACTCTGTTGTTCTCGTTCTCTCCCCTTTTCTCAGCAGTGTCATCACAGTGTCACAGTCTCTCCACTCCAAGCACTTCATGGACTTTATTTAATCAGAAACCAGGAGAACTGGATATATGTTTTAATTTGTGTTCTTCTCAGAGTCGATCTGTATGTCACACTGGGTTTAAACCAGGCTTGGATAGACTTGAAAATAAGTCGTACTGTATGTCTGATTCCTACTGACACCTTTGCACACAGGCGTTTACAAGGTCCTCTCCCTTTCAAATAATTCTTAGCACCTGGTTTTGCAATTAGAAAGGAGCGATTTCAACCAGAGGGCAGTTATTCAGTCAGTTCAGTTGCCATAGAGAGGTCACTTAGTTATTGCATCATTGTGGGAGGAAGCAGTTTGGCCCTTCAAGCTAAAACAAGAAAGAATTGGCCAAATTGCGCTGGCTGATAGCTTACAGCCATTAATTTTAACCATTTAACAGCTCTCAACAAAAGAACCCCTGAAGGGCGCTCATATGGCGAATACAGTTCTTTGAGAAGAAGGCCAGGGCGTTTAGTTTCCATGTGACGAAACTGATGGTTTTCATCAGGTACAGTAGGCATTTTAAAAGCCAATTACCTCTGACATTTTTATTTTTCAAAGAACTGACAGCAAACTCTCCAGAGTGTGCAAGAGTTCAACGCACAGGAAGAGCTGGATGTACGGGATGCACTTACCTCAGTCTAACGACCCTGAAACAACAAAGACTGTGATCTAAATGTATTCAATAAGAAAAGAAATATATAAACTGTCAAAGCATTTCTTTGCATTTTAGCAAATTGCCTCCTTTATGCTAATCACAGTAGGGAAAACTGTGTTTCACACAGCAGCACACACAAAAATGATTGCAACCATGTAATAATGATTGCATGTGTAATGAACTGTAGCAACAGGTTTGCTTTAAAGATGCAGAGCATGTCTGTGACCCTTTGCAGTCAGTTGCAGTTGATGTTTCACAACAGCAATAAAGTAGCAATTAGACAAAGTCTGTCTGCTATTAGTTTGTGAGCGTTTAGCGTCACGAGACACGTCACAGATAAGTTGCACAGACTGACTCTGATTGGTTGCAACATGTTTGCAGATTAGATTACAACTGTTTACAGACCTTCATCAGTTTGTTTGAGAGTGACTGCCGTCAGCCTGAGTCAGACCACAACTGTTTGGTGGCAGGTCGCCTCCCACCTGGCAACCTGTGCAACTGCCTTGCGATTGAAATTCGTCACTCAGACCTTTGGGCCATTAATTTTTCTGTCTCCTTCAATCACAAAGAGGCTGCTAGGTCCTATTTTCACTAGTGTGACTGAGACGTAATGTTTGGTCATGAGGTCTCATCATATTGCCTTGAAAATGCACATTAAAGATCCTTCATTTCCCAGCTGGCCTACCTCGAAATAGAGCAAGTTAGCCATCTTATCTTATCTTGGTAATATGTTAAAATCAGGGTTTTGCAGCATACAAATGTCACTTTCTTGGTTTCCCTTGGCTTTCACTATTTTTGTAAACATACATAATGTAGTGGGCTTATACATAGGAAGCATTAGAAGGCTAAAGGATCTCAGGCTGACATCCTATGTTGTCCTCACCCACACGAACAGCATCAGCATCTGTTAGTTTTGCTTTGAGTGTAACTTTTCAAATTTGATGTGACCCTGGGGCTGCAGTGTGATGACTTCTACTCAGATCTATTTATTGTTTTGCAGCCAATCCTTAAAAGACCCAGGTTTGTTGTCGAACACCCACACAATTCTCTTTTATTATTAATAAAGAGGATATGGGATTACTGTACTGTAGTGATTCGTATTTCAGCATGCTTTCTCTTTGCCCTTTCCAAAAAATAAGATCAAGCAGATTGAGATGGTTCATTCACCTGTTGGATGCTATGTTGTGTTCATCATGTGGATTTCTAGCACTCCTTTCTGGTACTCAGTTTATTGAGGATATTCCTTTTTGGTATCTGAATCTCACACACACACAAACTGGGGATGACTCATGTTCTATAACCGACATCTGACCAAACACTGCTTTAGTAGTTTAAAGTTGAGAAATACCACATGCTTAGTGCTTCATGTTCACCTCCTCATAATTATCAAGCTCTCAGCTCAAGTTCTCGTCCTGTCTTTGCCTATGCTTTTTTTTTTTTATTCCTCTTTTCCTCAGCCTCTTTGCTAGATGTCAGCAATTACTGTGTGCAGCTTCCCAGTTCCTCACTTAGACCCCTAAAAATGGCACTCACAGACTTTTCACTGTAGATTTTACACTGAGGTGCCACAATATTAAACTATGTAGGTTCCCTTTCTGCCAGCAGCCCCGTTGACACCTTGGAGGATAGACACAAGGCTGTGGTTCTTCTGGGTCTTCTGGATGCCGGGTTGGGGCATCTGTGGATTGTGGATCCCGTGCACCGTGTAGATGTACATTTAGATCGGGTAGATTTGGGAATTAGACGAGGGAATTTGGAGGCCAGGTGACTTTATCTGAAGGGATGTTTTTTGTGGTAGCATTTTAAAGACTTGCCCACAAACATCCCTGAGCATTTCCATTTTAATAGAAGGGTCAGTGTTTTGGGGTTGAGTGTGAGTTAGATGGTCAAAGGAAGGGGTCTAGGTGTGTGAAACCCCGTCATCCTAGACTGGTTTTTGGTATGGAGGAAAAAAAAAGAGCTAGAGCATGTATTTCTGGGCATGTAAAGCTTCTGTTATCTTTCCTGTAATGAAACATTACCTTTTTATATTTTCATATATTTCCACTAAAGTGGCTCATCTTCAGCGTGCTTTAGGAATCATGACATGAAAAAAGCTTCCTCTCTAAAGGTCATCATTTATATTCATTATACAATGGCCTGGATGAATAAGTAATCCTGATTTGCTCAAGGGTTGTTGATTAATTTCACATAACAGCACTCTTACATACTATACTAAGTCCTTGTCCTTTTATTCTTTATTATCTAAATTCATGTACCTTGTTCAGGTATGGCTGCTGCTCTAGAGCAAAGGAAATGTGGATTCAGATGAATGTCGGCGGTTCCAAACATGCATATGACCACAATCAGACCTGAGTTTTGTCTTTGGACTGGAAATACATTGAGTATGAGTTACTAGAATTCACTGACAACAGTTTGCAGACAACAAAAATAAGCTAGTTAACAAATTAGCACTCATATATGTTTAGACTTTAGTTGAAAATGACTTTTAATTTTTATCTGATTATGTCTAACTCTTGTAATGTTGCCCAGTTTCTGTTCTGGCTGTGTATTCTAAATCACACAATAAATGATTGAGTTGAAATTTTTAGAGAGAAGATGAACAGAATAAGTAGCAGTAAAATGATCAGCCATAGCTTTGCCCGTGTTTTACCTTCTCTGTATTTACGTTTTAGGGACTAATGGAAAATAAGTAAACCACATTGTGTGTGCAGTTGCCATATTCATAGCAGGGCCCTGCTACAGTACAGCCCAGTCACAACCCTGCACATAATATGAAAGCACCCTCTGCTCCTCAAAGTTACTGCACCTTTCTTGCTTTCCATAGGTCTTCTTCTCTCTCGCACACACACACACACACACACACACACACACACACACACACACACACACACACACACACACAAATAGGACACTGATGCCATTTAGATTAGTATCCCATGTGACCAATGCTGACATGAATTTGCTGGGTGACAAGGGACCCAATTACAGCAGAGAGCTGATCGTCCACGGACCAACCGTTTCAAATTGTCTCCCAGGCGTCAAGCAGAGGGAACAGGAAAATGTGTATTATTGAATGTGTGTGTGTGTGTGTGTGTGTGTGTGTGTGTGTGTGTGTGTGTGTGTGTGTGTGTGTGTGTGTGTACTGTATTTGTCTGTAACTGTGTCACTCTGGTTTCACATCTTTGAGAGAGAGGCTAGGATAAACACCAGGGTCAAATACATCACTGTGGCTAAGAGTAACTCAGAGTGACTGCTGTCAGTTTTGAGATGACAAATACAAGTTATGAGCTGACACACACACAGACACACACATGTGCACACACACACACCTTGCATTGCTATGTGGGCTTACTCATTGACATTATGCATTACTTGAGCCCCTTACCTTACGTTAACCATAATAACTCAACACCTAACCCTGAAGCTCAACCCTAAACCAATCTCTAATCTTCACCTTGAAACCAAGCCACCTTGAAAAAGCAGTCCAGGTCCCCACTGTGACACAAGTCGCCATGAGTTAGTGTCCAAGCAGGTTAAAGGCCCTGCAATACACACACACACACACAAATGTACCCACTTTAGGTGGTAGTGCGGTGCCAGTGTGCTCTTTCAGCCATGATTAGTGTCTTGGTAACTTTTTAAGAAGTAAGAAAAAAGAGGGGGCTGGAGGGGGTCATCATAAGTTTATCGCTGTTTTTACAAAGCAAAAAGAGGCACACTGCTCTGTTAGTTGGCATGTTTATACCAGCTGGGCCTCGCAGACGAAAAACGTACTCTCTCAGTTCAAATTTGAAATGTTAATCTTTTCTGCTAAAAAGCACTGCTTCAATATAACGAGCAATTTCCAAAGGTCACGACGATGCAGTGCAGAGTAATCATCGCGTCAGACACAACATTACGCTGCTGAGGTCCTTTGTATATATCATTTTGTTTAACCGCTCTCTCGCTTTTCTCTGCTTGACAGCTATCTTAACCAAATCTAGCTCAGCGCATTGATCAGTTGGCCTTTAACGGCCAAACAAATACTTCCTGTGGTGACATAATTGATTGTAATCAATCTTTCTCGGCTGCAGCTGTCCGGCGTGCTGCTGGCTCGGACTCGAGGGTTGCATTGCGACGGTTAAGCCGAGCGTCTTCGGGTTTAGGTGTTTTGCATTTACATGCTCTGTGCACGCTCACTTTAGCAGCTGTGCCGTCTTTGTTCTGTCTCGGGCTATTTTCAAACCTCGTTCACTTCAACACGCAGCCTTCTCCTCTGCCCCACTTCTTGAAATGTCTCTGCGGCAACGTGAACCCCGCGCTCTGCAAGTACCGTTTGTTTTCCCTCCTCTCCGCCTTTGCTTCGGTGAATCGAACCTCCTTCTCACTGAAACGTCTGCCAGGATAAAAGTGTCTCCCATCGCCCGGGTAATGCTTTTGAAAGGCCTTGCGTGCATATTAGAGGCAGGCTCGGGGAGCACACTGGGATGTCATATGTGCCGTCCTGGCATGAGACAGAACGGCTGAGGGAGCCAGAACGTCCTCCCTCCTCCCCTGTCTTCCGTTTACTGTTGCTCCACACTGAGCTGACTCACCTCAGCCGGGCCGGGGTGTTTGTTTGTTCTAAATAATTATTTTACAAAAATGGTGCAGGTAATACACTTTCGGCTGGTTTTATTCTGCTCAGCGAGCGGCTAACAGTGATGGTGGTGGTTTCCCTCTTTATTATTCACCATGTAGTGTGTGGTGAATGCGTATGTGTCAGTGAGACTGGCCCCAGGCTTTTGCCAGCCCATTACTCCCTCGCTGTTCTACATGTGTGTGTGCGCGAGTGGGCTGTGTACACGGCCCTTACTGATTGTCTGCCCGTCGTAGGGACCCTCATTACCGCCCCCACACTGTCACAAGCATCTGCTTCCCTCCCTCTTTCTTTTTCTCCGCCTGCCATGCACTGCAGTGGGCTCCTAGCATCCGCTGCTCTGTTCTGACACCCAGTGAAAAAGAGATTGGAAAACACATAAAGAGTCTATATCAAACAATGAGGGAGAACTCACATGGGGGGAACATGGAAAGTAGGAACACATGAGTGTGTCCAAGCTGAAAGTGTCAGCAGGTTCTTGGCAGGGAAACAGACCTCTTATCAGACTCTGAGTGCTAGTCCCTAGACGGAGATCGGTCTGTGGCCCTGGTTCGACCCTTGCCAAGCAGGTCCTTCACCACATGTGACCCCTCAGAGATAGGCGGCTTTTACAGTGATCTATCTCACAGCCTGGCGTGGAGGAAGGTCAGGGCCTGAAGAGGAAGAAGAAGGTCTGTGTGAGGCAGAAGAAAGGCAGGCAGAGAGAGAAGGTATAATGAGTGTTTCAGAATTAGCCTGGCTCACACAGAGAAAAACAGCAGTATGTGTTACTAATGATTTGTTCGAGTAAAGCCCAGCGAGAGGGGAAAAAACCGCGGAAAGGGCACAGGAGATGGAAAATGAAGAAGAGGATGGAGGGGAAGATTTTTCTCAGAGCACAAATTGGAAACATGGCTCTTTCTTTTGGTCTCTGTTATTAGGGATTACAGTGACAGGCAGACACTTGGAAGGCTCAGTTTTGTCAGCGCTCAAAGTCTTGACAGCTTACGGATTTGCAGACGAATACGAGTAATAGCCCTTTTAGATGAAATATTGATTTAGACATTTTGAAAGTGATCAGCTGCATATTGTCCTAACGACGCATCAAGTAGCATCCTTCTAATCCCTTACAGAGAAGCATGCTTACGCCACTTTCAAACTTGTTGATGCGCCTGTGAATAATAAATGTAGCACGTAGCATGTTCATTCACACGTTCATGTACATATTTAAAAAGAACGATACACACGTACTCGTTTCGTTTTTAACTGCTTAAGACCGGAGTGATGGAACGTCCTACTTTAAACATGTGCTCTTAAACCTACGACAAGATAATTATTTAACAACCTCAAGGGGAAAGCCATCCATTATCATATCTGCAGCTAGCATTGCTTTCTGCTGCCTCCGTGGTGGTGCGGGTCTGTTTAACTTGGGCTAATTCTTCAGAGATGCAAAATGAAAGTGATTAGTCTTCCCCGGAGACTTGGTTTTTTTTTTTTGCATTTGCAGAGATGTAAAGCCTCTAGCTTTTCTGCTTGCTTTTTGCCACTCCTATCTGTATCCTCTTGCACACTCTAAATCTGAGAAGGAATAATTGATGGGGAGATGATATTGCTTTTTCCCAGCTGTCGAATCACAGTTTATTATAGCGCTCACTATACAGTAGCCAATTATCACATGGCACAGTTTCACACCTGTTTAAGACACACACTTGTTTTTTTTTTTATCCTGACGGCGTCTAAACGTCTCAGCTTCATGAACAAACTGATGTTACTGGGTCTGATCCAGCAACATTTGCATATCACTTTCACCACAGCTCTAGTCTGAATGCATTCAGTCACATTAATGGATAGGCCCGTATAAAATACGAGTGCACTTGTCTCCAGTGCATCTTTGTGAGCTGCACATCACTGTTTTGACCCTGAAGCTCTATAACACAGCGCTCCTTTATTTAAAGAAAGCAGTCGCATGTAATGAACATGCTTTATTCTCTACATGCAGCATCAAGAATTTGCACATTTGCAAACTGTTCGACATGCATGTGCAAAACACACACTGGGTGACGTTACATGAAGGAGAAGCACAAAGAGCTCGACTGCCATATTTCATCTATGTAGTTTTCTGTCTTTGTCTTACAGATTGAAATCCTTCTAAAGTACAGGGTGGGCCATTTATATGGATCCACCGTAATAACATGGGAATGGTTGGTGATATTAAAGTCCTGTTTGTGGCACATTAGTATATGTGAGGGGGCAAACTCCTCAAGATGGGTGGTGACCATGGTGGCCATTTAGAAGTCGGCCATCTTGGATACAACTTTTGTTTTTTCAATAGGAAGAGGGCCATGTGACACATCAGACTTATTGGTAATGTCACAAGAAAAACAATGGTGTGCTTGGTTTCAACGTAACTTTATTCTTTCATGAGTTATTTACAAGTTTCTCTTTGTTCACAGCCATTGACATGTTGAAGAGGTTAACACGTGAGGAGCGGATCAAAATTGTGTTGATATCTGGTGAACGCAGTAACCGGGTCATTGCAGCAGATTTCAATGCAAGACACCCTACGAGACCACCCGTCTCCCATGCTACAGTTAGCAAACTGCTTGCTAAGTTTCGTGAAGCCAACCATTCCCATGTTATTACGGGAATCCATATAAATGGCCCGCCCTGTACAACTTTCAAAATATATTGTGTTGTTTGATGTTTTCTCACATTTTTTGCACAGAGCACATGAAACTTGCTGCATCATGACCCACAGGTTTAGATTCTGCTTATGGATGCAGTGCTAGAGGTCCATATTCTTATATGTGCACAGCTGGATGTATGCGTGTGATTAAAGAATATTATATATGCGTTTCCCCCTCTGTAATTATTTTTAGATTACAAACGCATCCATCCATCATTTCCTCCCACTTATCAAATTTAGGGTCATGGTTGGGCTTGAGCCTATCCCAGCCCCGGACAGGTCGCCAATCTGCAGCAATGACTTCAAACCCCGTTCTGAAAGTGGTGGGATTGTTTACACTAAGAAATGGACCATTTAAAAAAAAAAAAAAAGGTAATTTTGAATTAGATGAAGATCAAACGCATCCGGTATTGATTTTGATTATTTTGAACTCTGCTGTCTTGGATCATAGCTGCCTGAGCTTAGCGTAGCACACATGAGTCAGTTCACCTGCTGCAGGTTCTCGTTTGTATGGGTTTCTAGGCTGCAGTAAATCCCTCGAGCAGGTCTGTAGTTGCCAGCTGCAGTCCGGGAAAGTGCAGGTACAGTATGTCCACACATAGAATAAAACTCTCTCTGTGGTAGAGCTGAAAGATAATGAGCTCTGCTAAAACTGCAACCTGGCAAGGAAATTTCAAAATAAGAGCAAGAAGATTGTCATTCTTTCAGTCCCCTACACATAACTGGGAAAGGTTAATATCTGGGCAGCTTGCCCAAAATAGGTCTGTATGTGGAAAACACTGCACTGTGTAGATGTTGTATTTATATCTGTTAGTGTTATTTGCACATAAAGCCATGAGCAGCAGTAATGTAAAAGTGACCCAGAACGCTGTGACTTTTACAGATTGATGGTGCCAGCAGTGTTATATAGTCCCTGTCTGAAAAGGGCTTGAGTCATAAGTTATGGACATATTTAATGAAACTAAATAGGGGTGTGTTCATGCCCACAGCAATGGACCGGTGTAAGTTTGTATGCACACTCACTTTTAATTCTATATTCCTGGCAGAAGATCAATGCTTTATCGCCTGTATATTATTAGCTGCCCGCTGTTAGTAATGTGATGCATGTTGGTGGTAATGCTGCTTGTCAGACTTGCATTGATTGGTGCATCTTAGGCTCTGAGAAGGATGCGAGACGCTGACATCCATTACATGTGACCGTGCTCATTAAACATTAAGAAAAGGAAGAAATCAAAAAGCAGAGCTGGTTCCGTTATGAGGATACTGCGTAACAGGTCAGAGGTCACGATGCAGTTCGACACCACGGCTCATAATTAGGAAGGTACGTAATCAAAGCTGTATGAGTAACCTTGAGAGGCATCAAACGCTGAGCATTAATGGGCTAATAAGTGACCTTAAATCTCGTTTGGGTAAAGTTGGAGTTATATATCCCGAGCAAAGTGCAGGTGACTCTCCCTCCTAAATCATTTTTATAGTTAGTGCCTGATAGTTATCTGATCTTTATCCTTAAGTTTATGCCAGCCGGCGCACAATAAAACACTGCAGACAGATTTATGTGACGGAATAGATAATTACTGTTCTTGCAAAGTGGCCGTGGATACCTTAAAGCAATTTTTTATGCCAACAATGGGAGCTCAGGTTTTGCATCTGCACTATTCTATCACAGTTACACAAAATGCTTCATTTAAAGTTCCAAGAGTGAGAATTAAGTTCCTGCTAAATCCAGAAGATTGGCATTGCAATTACACACCCCTGCACTCGTGTGAAAATAACCTCCTCAGCTGAGGTATTTTGGTGTTCTACCTTGCTAAACTAATGGACTCCTCATCTCATGTTTTTCCCCTTTTTATTTATTTTACATTTTCAGCAATAAGCATCTGACTGAAAATCCATAGATATCAGATTTCTAGTGCCAGATGCAATTCCAACTAGGGCAGCCTGTGCTAAAATTGTATTCCCGGTTGCTTTAAATGAAAGCACCCAGTGTGAATAACAAAAAAAGTGATGATTTTGTATTTCCACTAGCACTGCTGCTATCAAAGCTTCTCTAATCACACAGGACATCCCTGGATGTTGGAGGATTCTAGCGATTCCTTAATCTCTACCTTTGTGATTGGGTGGTTTGAGCAAAGCCACCTGGCTTCTGCTAGCTCGTGCGTGGAGCCTCCTTGAGAAACAGCACAAAGATTTTCTTTTTTTGTTTTTGCAGCTGACTGCGGTCTTTTATTGTAGGAACTTTCTCCTCCTTTCTATTCTTTCTGTTTTCGTATTTGAAACTCACAGAGGGGGGCAGACTGTGCCATATATATATTTGTCCTCCCGCTATCACCTCAAGGTGTCACGTGACATGCATTGCCATAAGCAGATAATTCTCACTTTGCGTTGCCTGAAAGTGCACCGTAGCACATGAGCACAGAGTTATGTGGAGCAGCGTTTGTGCGTCCACGTTTTGCAGGTGTTTTTAGAAAGTTTAAGGTTTGAAATACGCAGTGTGAGCGCCGTGCTGGGGGTTAGGAACACGGGGATGTGTGCTCGAATTGCATTTTTACAGCTGTGTGCTGTAAAAACTAATTGAAAAGAAGGGAAGCGGGTGTTCTTTCACTTTGTTGGTGCTACAGTGTCACAAGCGCTGACCTCCAGAGCTTACATCATGATGCTGACCTTCTGCTAACTGCCTCTTTGTACGTTTGGAGACATAATTCCTGGGACCCTCAACAGAGTCAATATGCTCTTTTTCTGCTCCATTTCTGCTCTCCTCCTCTGTGAATCATCGCCGTCATTATATAAATGACTTTAAAACACGTTGAGACACCATCAAGAGAAATTACGCTCGATTCCTGAGTCACGCCTCATTTAATGGGCTGGCTGATTTTGTTTGGGCTCAGCAGTGTTGCTATCCTTCGCATGTTCTGTATCCCCAGGACACGTTAGCCCAGCACGTGGCGGCTGTGCGTGCGTGTGCCTTTGTTCACTTTTTACGCAGTTTATTCCAGAGAAACAGGACTGATGTGTGTCTGCTCGAATCCAAGTGGGGTATGTAAATCTCTGTGTATGAGGATTAAATGGTTGAGGGGGCTGCTGTGAACTAAAGCAAAATTTCAGTCTCCCAAGGTTAAGTCTATCTGAATAGTTCAATTTATATTAGCAAATACGCCTGACCTCTTTACCCAGAAATACATACTGATGTGCAGCTTTGTTAGGGAGGATTCTCAGCAAGGGCAAGCTCTCGCAGGGATTTCAAGGATACATAAATGACTCCAGCTGAAAAGCTTGAGGTTCAAAAGTGCAGTTATTGGCATGGATTTTCTGATTTTCATTTTTAAAATGTTGAGTAGTGCCATATCGTAATTGAAATTTCTATTTAAAATTTAACCTGTTTCTTTTCTCCAGTCTCTACAGTCCCAAAACAATAGAACCGCTCCTATTTGTTCTGCTTGGAAACATGTTAAAAGAGTAATGAGCTTTACTTTTAACTCACTGAAATGAAAATATGGTTTCAAAAGATGGAAAGTTGCTTTAGAGTGCAGACACTTATCCCGGGGTTTATTGACTGTGAAGAAGCCAGGGGATGGATAACGTAGCGGAGGTGATTGTTCTGTGATAGCAGCTGATACGTCAAATAAAGTAGGCTGTGTTGTGTGAACACCAGCATTTGATTTAATAATAGGAAACGCAGTAATATATTGTATCCCTCCTGTTTTTCCCCCAATATCATTTGTAGTAAATAAAGCCACTGTGGAAATGCAATTTAGCTTGAAACTTCTGGAACAGTTTTGGTTTGAATTATGTTTTAAAAAACTGCTGTGTAATAACTCCGCTTTAAAAAACCACAACAAAACAGTGTGAATGTAGTAATATTTAATACTTCTACAGGTGTGTACTGTTTTGAGGTTTGGGGCTTTTTTTTACTTTGTTTTCTCTCGACCAGAACAATGTCCTTAGTGCACGTTAGGCTCTATAGGAAAATATCATTTGTGTCACAATAATACAAATTTGGTTGCAGACTGCGACAAATTATTGTGTCTGTGAATTAGAGTTATTTTGGAAATGGTTGCTTCAAAGACCGGGACCAGGTCTGCGACCACTCAAAGCTGCTTATCAAGTGCTCATCAACCTTGTTTCAATAGGAATATATACCCAGAATACAAGCCCCTGCAACCAGTTGAGTCAAGTCCCCTCTTGCAAAGAGACAAGCTGCTCTCATTGGTGCAGACTGACTCAGATTGATTGCAACAAGTTTGCAGTCTGTCTGCATTTCTAAATGAAATGGCAATTATATGCAAACCTCAGCAGTCAGCGTAAGTGCGTGAAATTCAGTGTAATCACTGGATCACATTATTCCTAGGTTGGTGTTCTTTTTTATTTTAGCATGGCTGAGCCTTAAAAAACATAGCATTTCATTAATCTGAATGTAACAAGGGTTTCGGTGATAAAGAGTAAAAGCTTAAATGCTCCCTTCTAAAAGAATGTATAGAATTTTATGACATGTCTTGAAAGGCTCAAAGTGAAAGTATGCTCCGCTTTAGCAGCACTTACATAACTTAAAGTTTTTCATGTTATTATGGTCTGAAGGTTCTTATTTCTGGAACATTTTACTTTAAAAAAGTAACAACAAAAACTTTGACCCTAACAATCCAACAAAGTGATGAAGATCTGTTGAAAACTCTCGTTACAAAGAAGATGTACAGTAGCTCCTAATGTAGAGCAAGTGTTGAAGGCGGTTGCAGAAGTAATAATAAAAGTACAATCAGGCTTTAAAATGTTAAAATGTTATTACAGTTATTACAGTATGAGCAGGTTCACAGGTGGATATTCATGTGTTCATGTGTATTTGATTAGTCTACTTGTGTGGTCCAGCCAAGCAATACTAGCAGACAAAATTTGGAGATGTTACAATCGTCCATTGTTCTCAGACAATGAGTCATCATAGTTTTTGTTTTTTGCAGTCAGGTGTGAAATGAAAGACAGATGCCGTCATTCAATATCAAAAAATAAAATCTGGCTAATACTTCTCACTTAAGTGCAAAATAATAATAAATATATTTTAGACCCTTTGCATAAATAGATCCTCTTTGAGTCACTGACATTACAGAAAGAAGAAGTTCGTTTAAGAAAGTGAATGTTGCATTTCTAAAATTTCGTATACATCTTACTTTCAAACAGCGATGATCACTCACAGACGTCAGAGTGGGTCCTGATTTTTTTTTACTTCTGAGATGTCAGTGTGGATGCGGTCGAGAGCAACTCAATGAACAGCAGCTTTGCTATTAAGTTCAGCTACATCATGTTCCTCTCCTATCTTTTCGGCCTTCTACATCTACTACACTGGGTTCAACTCACTGGGATCTGTTGTGATAGCAGATGAAAGAAGAGATCCCCCCCCCGTCATGTCCGCCGCTTCTCTGGAAGCCTCTTATCATCGTGTAGTTTTCCGGTGTAACCGTATCTTCATTTGTGCGTATCGTACGTGTATAGTTGTTGGAAGTGTGTGTTCAGCATTCCAGCAACATTACGTGCTCATGTAACCCTCCAGCAGTGGAGATTGACAACCAAGATCGATAGTTGCACTGGGATGTGAGAGTAGGGGCCATAAGGAGGGAAACGATATGTTTAACACATGGAGATCTGACAGATTCAGCACGTTATTTGCCATCTCCATTTCACCCCCCCCCCTCACCCTGCATAATAATGCTAGCAGAATACGTTATGATCTCACACCATATAGTTTGCTTCACATAATTCAAATGGATTTTCCTGACATTAACACAGTGTACCATCCTGTTAGTCACAATACATTTGTTCCAGAATGGCTCGCTGTGGCGGCGCAGCACAATGCTCTCTGTTGTGTTTGCTGTGATGTTTTCGGAACAATATTTGACATGATGCAAAAATATCAGCGCGTTGTAATTTGTGCATTTAGAGGCGCAACCTGCTCCTCTTCCTGTGGAAATTCACAAGCTTCCATTTTAACCTTTGCGTGCCTAACTTCTTAAGAAAGCGCTGCTTTGTGCCTCTTAGCATTCTGCATGGCACAAAGTAGGGAGGAAGCGAGGAGAGTGCCTTATTTGAAGTAAATATTCTGCTCTGTAGTCACAGGTACACCTGCTATGATCTTTTTCCAAACCCAGAGTTGCACTGATTGGGCTTGAACGGGCTGTAATGAGTCTGTGTATGCTCACACGGTGCCAGCAGAGCCTGGGCGCTCCGAGGGGCCTGCAATCAGGACGGCAAACCTGTAATTCTAACTTCTGACTTCTTTGGACTTTGGTGCGTGCAGCCGATTCTGTGTACGTCTGTGTGACTGCACGTAAGTGGTGGTTATTACAAGCTGTGTCCTCGCCATTTACTGTTAGGGTAGAGGGGGCGTCTACCGTCTCATTTTGGTCAGCACCCCAATCAGACCTCTCAGGCCAGCTCCTGCAGGGTTACCTGCCCGGAAGGCGCCGTGGATGCACGTTACTGTATGTGTGTCTGACCTCGAGCTCAACCTCCTTCTGTCCGCATCACATAAACACCTCCAGGAACCACAATGCCAATCTGGACGACTATTCATCAATTCCATATCGCGGCCTTGATGAGAAAGGCTTTAATAATACATGTTCGAGGAGATAAAATCAAGGGAGCGAAAATTAATATTCTCTGGGCTTGTCAGGCTCATTTAAGCAAGCCCTGTGTTTTGTTGTGTGGCCTCTGACACAGATGATTGCGTGGGCAGCTATGCAGTTTTTCCTCATAATTACTTTTCACCATGCCGCTCTTGTCCATTGTCAGCCTCAATAAGGCAGAGGTCTATGAAAGAGAAAGCGAGACGGAGAGGCTGAGATATCGGCTTTGAAGCACAACTCTTAATGTTTTCGACCAGACTTCCTCGGTGTTCAAGCGCAGTCCCCTGCCTTAAAAACATTTCACTTTGCCTTTTCTTGCTCTCTCCTATCTACAATGCTGCATTGGGGTCCACTGATAATGGCTATTACCGAGGCTTCATCTGCTGAAAAAGAGCTAATTAAATCGGGTCAAATTTATTGAACTAATTAAGCAAGCACATTCAAAATATCAAGATTTGGATGCTTCCTGAAGTCTTAAAAAGTACATTTATTTTCCTTTTTTCCTCCTCTTCAGCACATTTCAGGGAGAAACAAAAATGATGTCAAGCATCATATATATAGATATAGATATATGATATAACATCCATATACGTGGCCACACACGTATCCAGAATTCAGCAGTCAAGCAAAAAAAAAAATCATAGAATAATAATTTGCTTACTCCCGTGACAAATAACTGCTACTCCACACTTATCTATTTTACTTCATCTCACTCCTGCTCAGCTGCAGACCCAACAGCAGATGAAAAGCAACAAGGAAAAAAGGAAAAGTCAGCTAAGAAGCATATCTGTGCACAAGGCAGAGTCATTTTAATTGAGTGTGCTGAGCGATGAGCTTGCTTGGAGGTGCTTTAATTTGCAAGGATGGCTAAACAGATGTAGCATCATAAAGTAATGTAATGGATTTCCCCTCTACCCCTTGGCGTGAAAGCATGCGAATAAGCCTGCCTAAGTGATGGCAAACTTGGAGAATGAATTGGAAAGAGGATTTTTACACTAAAACATACTTAAGCTGGATGACTTCTCTCCCTTCTTTTCTTTTCTTTTTTTTGACGGGGCCTTGTCATTAAATGCTGCAAGGCGAAAATAGATGACTGGCAGCGTTTTTTGCTGTTTGAAGATATCAGATGTTTGTGGAAGTCTTATTTTGCCTAAATGTGGTGCATGCATGCATGGTACATGTCTGCAGCATGCAGAGAACAGTGTGCTCCTTTGAAGTGTGTTTGCATGCATGTTTTTTCAATGAGTGTGTGAGGACTGTACAGTGTGTCTACTGTATAGTATGTTCCTGTTTGCGTGTGTGTGTCTTTCTGTGCTTGTGAGCTAGGTAGCGGGCTAGATAAATCCAAGGTTAACTGTTGTCAAACCAGCCTTCGGGCCATGGCAGTGTAGTAGACGCAAGAGCCATGAAGTGCTCCCAGAAGAGAAGCCGCTCAGCCCAGCTCCAGCTGTCGAGCTGCAACTGCACACGCCTACCCCACAGTCCCGACCACACAGACATATGTCACACTCCCGGTTCGAGCCACATCGGGGAACTGTGGCACGGAGGCAGTGGCATGCTTTCTCTTGGCCGGAAAGCGCTCAGCCGGGCCGAGTGCAAGAGGCCATGTTTCACAGTAGTGCTGTTACAGGGTTTTCACAGCATGCGAAAAGAGACAGACACACACACGCGCACACTCGGGGAAAGGTCGAACGTGATCCGCCCTCTGTCAGCGAACGAAGAGCTGGCAAGGTGAATGTTGCGTGTGTCTGCACTGGCTTGCAAATGACAGATGGAGCCCAGGTGCCATTAGGCAGACGAACGACGACTTCATTAGGACGTGCCACTGGCAAGTGATGAATGCTGCCCTCACCGAGCCATATTTGGAACGAGATAAAAACTGGGAAAAGAGGTGCGAGATGCTATGTAGGTTGTTCAGAAGGCAGCTTTGTTTTTCATTTCAAGTCTGTGCTTTCAGGCCACATTAAACGGGAGGGGGGGGGCATCAAATGTGGGGAATAACATCAAATAGCTGAGATGAGATCAAAGATATTTGTTGTCTATTTTAAGGGTATTTTTAATGCAATTACCAAAATGGCTTACTAGCCAAAAGCAACGCGTTGCTGGGGATGCTCGGTGCTTTTCAGGGTTCTATTTATGCAAATTCCAATTCGTTGCGTCAGTCCAAAATGTCGCTCACCTACTTTAATGAATGTTCTGAGGAAATACAAGCATATGGCAGAGAGCTGTTGCTGTATGAGTGGAGCTACTCTTCGCTCACACTTTACTCTCGACATCATCAGCACAGCTCACAGTGGCTCTTGCTTACTCACAGAGGTAAGACAGACAACAGAGGGGGGTGTTGGGGTTGAAGTGACAGCGGCGGAGAGGGCAGAGAGAAGTTAAAGGGGAAAGGAGGACAGGGAACGAGCTTGAGAGAGATCACGAGAGACAGAAGCGGAGGGAGAGAGAGACGGGGAGGGGGAGGGAGCTGTGCCAGCGGCCGCAACCGCTCTCTCGCCCAACTCACATCCATGTGTCACCTCACCGTGTTGCAAATTAGGCTACACATGCTCCATGGAGATGTCAGAACTGTTGGCTTGAATTTGCATAGGTGCACGGTGGTCATTTTTTATTCAACAAGATTATTTGATGCTACATCTAGAAATCTGGACATTTCAATAAATAAAGAATTCCATTTTACATTACACATACATATAATGACCGGAGCCACATGTACAAGCATGAACTCCACGCTTCCATATTTACCTTAAAGTAATAGCGTGACATTTTAGGAAATGTACTTACTGATATTCATGCAGGTTTGAAAAAGCATTTTGTGGTAAGGTGAAGTGATAGCGAGAGCCGGTAGACGGTACAAATGTTGGGACGTAGCTACTGTTACGTCAGCCACTGGTTTCTGAAGTCCTGTTTTGAAGCCTTGAGCGTTTCCATTGTTTAAAAAATGGATCTGAAGAGGAGGTCAGGTCAGCATGACAGCATGCTAACACTAAGCTAGCCTAGAATCCAGAGTGGAAGCAGCCAGAGCCTGAACTTCAACAGGTAACAAGCAGATGAGCAGTCAGGCTGCAGCCTCCCTTTCTACCTGTTCACGTTGCTAAAGCAGAATCACTGCAACGATCGCTTTTTGTGCTGGTTTTCATCTTTGCTTTGTGCAGCCAGCTTTGTATTCTACTAAGAGAAAGATCTCAGAGACGTGTGTGTGTCCTCATTAGGGATTTGTGTTGGTGTGTGTGTCTGTAGCCTCAGGTTTGTGCTGTTAAATGGTGATTATGAGACAGTATGTTTCAGCTATTTTACAGAGTAATGTAATGAATTACTTTTTCCAGGAGTAATTAAGTAACGTACTGCATTACTTATGAAAGGTGTACTTTGTAATATGTGTATTAATGACGCATTTGAGTAAAAACTTTTTATTGCTGCTTAGCAACGGTGGTGACTCTCAAAACGGGGCCAATGAGAACCCAATGAAAATCGATAAGGAATCAAATCGATAAGCGATATGGAATCGGAATTGCTAAAATCTTATGATTTCCCATGCCTAGTAACCACCGTATCACCGCTTTTTTTTTTTTTTTTTTTTTAAACACTGTATGACCAAAATTTCCCAAACTTAAATTTTTCTTAAATTTCACAAAAACAAGCGAATAATCCCCAAAACTCATCAGTATAAAAGTTTTCACAGAACTCGACAGCTAAAAATTTTTTCCCACTTTTATAGCACCAGAAGTCTTTTTGCAGCCAAAGCTATCGCCACCTGGTAGAGTTCAGGTGCAGTAGGAGGCAACTTTTAAGGCACTTTTGCACTGGCTTAATTTTCCAACCTACTTTTTGAACTGCCTTTGCTAGAGCCAGAATCCAGTTAGCTTAGCAACCTTGAAAAGCCAAAGAGCAAAAATTCCTCCTCTTCCCTAAATTTACTTATTGACGTATCATAGCTTGTATCACCTATCCAACACGTTCTCTCTCCCAAAGCGTAACATTTTACGCTAGGTGGCAATTCGTCGATATGTTACTTCTGGGCACCCAACACGTCGCTAGATTACAAGATTGGAAAAATGAGGAAACATGAGAACCGTTTGGAATGAATCTGCACGTGTACATTTTACTTAAATCGCTTTGGAAAACTCTATCTAACATCATTAAAGTGCTGGTAAGGTTAGGGATTAGCTTATGGTTAGGGCTGGAATACATGGCTGAAACATGTAGCATCATTCTGCTGGATTTCATCCATAACCCGGCAGATAGCATAAGAACGAAGACAGTCACCTGTCGTGTTCCTCAGGAACGCCGCGGGACTTGACAGATCGTCAGGATATTATGCCTCAGGAGTGAGAGCAGGCCGACCTATAATATGGACAAACTGTGCTCTCTCTGTTCCTTAGTTGAAACCAGTTACTTTCTTTTTCTTTTTTGGAGTCCCCACTGTTGACTAACAAATGTCTGAAATAAACAGTTTGGCATGAAATGCATGTATGCATGTTTCAAGCATTAGCTCGAGGTTAGCTAGCAATGAATGTGCTGCTATGACTACATGTTGTGTTTACAATGACCAACGGGAGGGTTTTCCGGCGTCTGTGAAAACACAGACATGTTGAGTAATTATGTTATTCTTTTCATTATATCACTGCGTATAGTGAGATGGCAACAAGGTTTTTCATAGACACCAAACAAAATAAATAATAAATACATATATTTATTATTATTCACATATTTAAAGAAAAAATATAAACATTTATTTACAGATATGCATGACGACACATTCCAGTGGCCCCAAAGTGCCACAGCACTTAAATTAACAAAATTAATTTACAAAAACCAATATACATGTACCCATAAGGCACACGTTTGTGAACAAGGTGCATACACATGACTTGGCGTGATGTTGTCATTCGTTTTGAAAAACTACAATCATCATCAGTAGTAAATATAGTAAATTTCATCCAGATTGATTAAGACGGCCAAGAGGTTAGCTAACAGGCGTGCACTGTAGTAACAGACAAATGACATGATGACACACAGAAGAGGCGATAGCAGATTCAGTCACTTTTAGCTAAGCTAAGCCAAATTCTAAAGCTTTCACTACACGCAGTATTTATACAGAAGGCTAATAATTTGAACTTGATATGCAAATATGCTTTTCTCTTTAAAAAGTTTATATTTCTGCACAGTCAGATTTACAGTGAACTGCCTGCTGTAAGAAATAAGCTGTACACGATACATCATAATAGGCCTGTAATGTTATATTTAAGGACTTCATTGTGGAAAAACTGCCATTAGTGATAAACATATTACTCAATCACTGGCTCCTGTTATTTCACTAATAAATAGTGTTTCAGTCACAATTCTCCCTCGGAAACCTTGCTGTAATTTGACTTCATTAAATTTGTAATGTTGGGGGAGAACTCATGAAAGGGAAGCACAGAGCCGGGTCTGCCTTGTGATTTCACCCCCCCGCTGCTCAGGAGAAATATGCTCTTTGATGTGCCGGAAAGAAGCAGGATTCCACATTTTCTTTATAAATTCTTTCATTTGCTATCTAGCTCGCTTTAACAATTTAAAACTAGAGTCACCTCGAGCTGCACTCAGGGATGACGAGCACATGATTCACTATTTATAATTGTTTGTTTCTCCCTCTCCCTCTACCCCGCTCTCTCTCACTCAGTTTCCTTCCCGGCCCGTGTCTCTAACGCAGCTCCGTGTTTGGGGGCAGGTGTACGGGTTATGGTTAGCGTTCTGCATTGTGGGCTCTGATGGGACTGGCGATGCATTATATTGTGAGCCAGATATGGCTGCAGTCAGACGAGCAAATGGATACTGCCTGTGAACCCTGCCTGGGGATAAAGAAAAAGACAAACTAGCAGAGCGAGGAATCTGCCCAAAAGATATGATTGTGCCTGACACTTAACCCCTGAAACCATTTAACTTCCTGTGAATCTCAGTAAAAGCGTAACTGCAATAATCATCACATCATTATCCCACAAGGAATTGTGGTTGAATGAAACCACACACAAGAACTCACTCTGATGCTTTAAAGACATTTTCGCTCTGTGGTGTAGCCAGACATGACTAAAGCAGCCTCTCGCACTGGCTTTGAGTTAATGGTGGTGTTGATCAATGGCATTTGTTTCCATTACAAAGAGCCATTAGGGCAGTGTGACATGTTGTTTGGACGGCAGGTCTGCCTCATTGGCACAAACTATGTGATTTGGATGGACAAAAGCCAGCTGGTGTGGCGACAGGGCAGCACTTTTTTTTCTTTTTTTAAAATTTAACACCTCATGCATATTTAGGTCACACACACACACGCACAAAATAAATGTGCTGTCAGGTGAGCGCCCACATTTTCTCAGTTTGAGGTTAGATAATAAGAAGTGCTGCGCAAGTGAGAGAAGATTTGCAGCGGTAGCCGTACCATTGTTATATAATGCTGGTCGAAGAGGTGAGATGTACAATTTTTAAACCAGGTATGCTTCTTTTGGCCAATTATAATCACATAAATGGATACATGAATGGCAGCAAGATGAGCAAGCGAGAATTTGAAAATGATTAGCATCTGATGTAAAAATGAATAGTAATGTGCACGTCTAATCAATACAAATTTGTCACATCTTGTGCACGTACGTGCTGCACTTCCTTCCCTGCAATCTAAAATAAGACTTCTCTCCAGGCAGCCATGACACACGCAGCTCAAGCAAGCAGGAAAGAAAAGTGTTCAATATGGTGATCTGTGTGACTTACATCTGTCCTACTTTTTCAGTGCAATTCGACAGGACGCGACTTCACAGGCAGTCGCCAACGATTTTCAGCTCCTTTCTAAATTGTTTCCAGTTCTATAGAGATCACAGCCTTAGCAAAACCTGCTTTGGTCCACTTTGTGCTGTCTGTGACAATCACAAGTCTTTCAGCCGCCACTGAGATTACAAAGCCAAAGGTTGGCTTGTATGTGTGTGGGTGCACACATGTGGCTCTCTAAAGGAAGCATCCATGCAATGTCTGGCCTGGCCAGGTGTTGTAGGGTGACGCTGGACCTATTTTCCAGCTGGCTGCTCTTGTTAGAAGTCTGCCGGGCACACAAATCGCACCGATTGATTTTGCTCACCCACAGTAAAAAAGGAGGGCTGTGATTACAATGCATGCTTCAGCCAAACGTGAACAACTTTCAAAGTCTCCTGTCCTCCCTTCTGCCGTCTCTCCTTGCCTTTTTTTTTTTTACATTGTTCGGAAGGTAAACTATTCTTTTCTTGTTACAAGAGGAGCCTCTGAAAGGAAGAATTATGTTGTGGGTTTAAGCGCTACACCCAACTATTTACTTTCCTCGGAAGTTGTCGCAGTTAACATTATTTGACTGTATAATGCATTGGTAGGATTCAGTCACAGGAGCCTCTGTGGGTCGGGCACGTTGCACTCAGAGTTAGTGTTGTTGCAATAAAAGGGTGTGCTTGTTCTGCAGCATTAAACCAGCATGTTTTTCAGTAGCAGGAGAAACCAGAGCCTCTAGAGAAATGCAGTGCAAACTCTGAACTTGTGTTTTTCATGGAAAAATGGGAGGTGCATGGGTGACAATAAGGTATATGCTATAGCTCACCTAGGTTGAGCAGGTGCTGCAGGGGCCTTGGTTTGAGTCCATCCCAGACCCCATATCCTGTGTACCATTTCCCCCTCTCCTGTCTACTCTGAGCTGTCCTTTCAACCAAAGTCTAAAATGCCAGAAAAAATCAATCTCTGGAAGAAAATATGAACTGTATATACTCACAAAACAGCCTTCTATTGTTACCCAGCATTCTCTATTCTGGACCTTCTTCAGGATGTCAGTATACTCCAAAGACAATTGAATTTGGCATGCTCTCAAAGGCTGTCGAACTGCTGTCTAATACGGCTCAGTGAGCAAATGCCAGTATACTCGATGTAACTGAAGGTCTGTACATTTAATAGCATCCACACCAGATAGATCTAGCAAGTTGTGGTTGGAGGAGATGCAGTCAAAGACAGCTCCCTGGAGAGAGAACACAAGTCTCTTATCTTAGCTATTGGAAAACAAAAAGTCAAGCA
The DNA here is from genome assembly GCF_057382275.1 of Copadichromis virginalis. NCBI lineage: Eukaryota > Metazoa > Chordata > Actinopteri > Cichliformes > Cichlidae > Copadichromis > Copadichromis virginalis. Next base: position 2,589,156 of record NC_140632.1, on the reverse strand, counting down.
ATGTGTTTGCTTTTCTTTTTTCTTCCAGGGAAACGTCTTTGACAAGATGAGAAAACACGAGGCCTAGAGGGCTTTAAAAAAAAAAAAGCCACACAAACAACATATTTGACCAATATTTATTTATGTTTTCTGGTGAAAGTGTATGAATTCTGCCAGGCAAAATTTCTGATGAGATCAAAGCAAAATGTGGGTGTGCATTTTCCTCCCATTGTTTTTTGTTTTTGGAAGTTCTCCATTTTGCCTTTGTTTTTGGGGGATATTATATTCTGTTTCTGTTACAAAATCCCTCGTCGCTTTCAGGCCCGATGAAAAGGTTTCACCACTGACGGCGAGCCTTTTCAGCCGTGTGGCGCTGTGCACGAGGACTCATTGGTCTTCATCCTCGTGGCAGTTTGGACAACTTGATTTCTTCCTAGTGGAGGCCTGGTGAACAGTGTCTAGGAAATGCATCTTAAGAAGCTGCTTGTTATGACTAGTTCTAGGCTATCACTAAATCTCTTGGAAGGTATATGTGTATGATTTCCATATTAATAGAAAAAAACTGAAAAATGGTCTCCTGATACAGATTTTTTTCTTGCTTATTTATGGGTGCATTGCAGCTTCCCGTGCGTGCTAATGGTGGCTCTGTAAAAGGCAGCTCCTTCTCACCCTCAAACAACATGCATCTCTTCAGCTTTCTGCCAGGGCCCTGTTATTTAGTCTTCAAAGCAACTCGGCGTCGGTGTAGAAATAACTTATCAATATGCCAGGGACATCTGTTTCTGCATTTTTTTTCTTTTTGTATGTGCTCATCATTTTTTTCTCTTCACTTGTGTTCCTGTTCTGCAGCAATGTAGCAACAGCGTGAGAACTCGTAATTAATCCAGCGCGTATAATTGTGGTGCATCTGGGTGTTCTCGTGTCGATGCCATTCCCCTGCATCCAGATGTGCTCCCATTTTGGACCTCTTGTTCCGTGCGCATCGATTTCCAGTTTTCGCTTTCTAAACCTCGACTCCATTAAAACTGTGAACCGTGACCAACATGGAGCCTTCCTCTTAACACTCCATATCACCGCAAGGTGAAGAGCGGGCCAAGAAGGCTAAACAGAGAACCGATGGCAGAAATAGAATGGAGGAGAGGAACAAGAGTGAGAAGATGTAGAGGTTTGAGGTTCACTCGGGGTAGCACTTTATCAGCCGAGCACAGCTTCCCTCCACCAGATTGGTCTTGTGTGTTTACGTGCAAAAAAAGAAGAAAAAAAAGTGCCTATCTCGGGGCTACAGCTCAAGCTCAGGAGGGCTACGCCTGCCCGCCCTGCTTTGCGCGCTCACTCAGCACGGAGTTGAAGAGTTCACCCAGCGGGCTGAGAGTTGCTTCTGATCCAGTAATATGGAGCGTCAACCCCAGGCAGGTCTACAGAGAACTCAGCAGCAAACAGTGCTGAGCCTAGCCTCCCCCGTGTAACATCCCCCTGTCGCCTCCTCTGCTCCTCGCCACACACAAACACATCTATAGTGAAGATATTTTGCACTCTGTTTACTCCGTTTGCTCTGCGCTGGCAAGGTGAAAAAAGTTGGGCCATGAAATCGACAGAGATGAGCAAGGATTGAAAGTTAGGGTGGGTGTTAATTATTTATATTTCTGCAGTCTAGAGAAGTGAAAAGTGTTGCGTGCAAATGTCCTTCAGCCATCAGGTATGCTCCAGTCTTCTAAGCGTTAGCTTTAGTGCAAATATATTTAAATCAGTATAGAGGATTTGGATATTTTTTTTCTGTTGTTAACTGTCATTATTATTATTGTAACCAGACAGAAGTCCTGCTGAAATGAAGGGAGAATGAGCTCTGATTCTTGGTTGCCTCGAGCGGAGCTTGGCATCATTGTCCCAGAGTATCAGGAGCCTGAAGGAACAGGAAGGAGGGACACAGAGATCTGACTGCATGGAAAACTGCAGGATGGGGAAGCAGACAGTTAGGCTGAGAGGGACACTCTTCAGATTATTAATAACTAGTATCGACTAGAATGATGCCACACCTTGCTAACAACTTGTGTGTTGTGTGTTCCTTCCTGTTAAAAGGGAGTTTTTCCTTCCCACTGTTGCTCGCTTATAGGAAGTGATCTGATTACTGGGGTTATTGGAGGGTCTTTGCCTTACCATATAAAGCACCTTGAGGCAATAGCTGTTGGGATTTGGTGCTATATAAGTAAAACTGGGTTGAACTAAATATTTTAATTACAGAACAAACATTCTGTACTTTCAGATAGGTGCTATGAAAAAGTGCCAATTTCTTTTCCCAGTGTATGTTTCTTTCTGCATCATCTATCTGTAGTATGTGTTGATGGGAGGCCTTTTTAATATGTGCTTCTCACTAATGCTACTTCTGTACTCTAATGGTGATTGCACTTCTCTGCCCAGTCCTTTCATTTGTACCAGAGGAGCGGGCCTCATCAATGATTGAGCACGGGCTTGCACAGAAAGACGAGCAGTGAGCCGACAGGAAGGCTGGTTTTATTTTCAGCGGCTCTGCATCTGTGTGTTTGCACGCATGTGTGTGTGTGTGTGTGGGTGGGTGGAACAGAGGCCATTTTCCGGCTGAAGAGACACTGGTTTACGTTTTGACCTGAGAGACTTGGCAGAAAAGCTGGCTGAAGAATGATGGTGGGGGTAAACAGAAATTGAGGTGTGTATGCGTTTTCAGCTGAGCCCTGCTGTTATCTGGCACAAAATACAACAGAATCTCAAAGGTGTGTGTTTGCTTCTATTAGCCTGGGTGTCAGTTCACATTCTCCTGCTATCTATATGACTGTGAGATAGACTGTGTTGGCCAGCTCGACCAATGAAGCGTTGCGGGCTCTGTCTATGATGGACCCTGTATGGCCTTTCCGGGAGAAATGCATGTATCAATAGTCTTATAATGAGAGACAGGGGAGGGTGGATACACTCACTGGTCTTAACAGAGCCTCACCTTTATTTATGAGACAAGACACTGTGGTTTTCTCACAAAGAAGAGACAGATAATGACATCACTGTCAATGTTGCATCCTCCCCCTTCACAGAGTGCTATTACTTCTACTGTCAGCTGCACAAGGATATACCGTGAGCAGATGTAAGTGTGTGTGTGTGTGTGTGTGTGTGTGTGTGTGTGTGTGTGTGTGTGTGTGTGTGTGTGTGTGTGTGTGTGTGTGCGCTGGTGGAAGCTGAAGTGTATCCATTCAACAGGGGCCACTTTATTGGCCTTTTTTCATTTCATGGATGGGAAATCCTTCATTTGAGCCTCACTTGCTGTCACCTAGTGTCCTGTTTACCATCACTCTCCTCTACACAGCCTTAGTGAAAATCAGTAGTTGATCAGCTACACCGGGTGACAACCTCAGCCATGTTGGCACATTTCCTTCTAATCTTCACCAGTATGGCTCTGGTCCAGTATTATGACTCATGGTCCATAAAAGGGAAATAATGAGAGCGCACTAAGATAGTAGAGTCAGCACCTAAAACCTAGAGATGAACTACTGTTTGGTCAAAACCACCAATTTAAAGAGGTCACCAGGTATACTGTAGTCTGTGATAATATCACGCTGGTCCACCGTGTCCATTTAACTGTGTCCATTGCCTCTGCTAAACGTGAAATGGACAAAAATGCAGACGTTGCATGTAGTGCAGTGCAGCTTTAATTTTCTCCCTCATAGTCAGCAGCATATTTGAACAAAGCTTCTCCAAGTTCACTGTGAAAAAGATGTACATCTAAAATTAGAATGAATATCTTGTGACCAAAGAAGAGGCACCTCTGCTTACCTAAAACCTGCTGTGTGGTTCTTTCCACTAACAATGGACCAAAGAAATCAGCAATACGATGTAAGGCATCAGCCAGACAGGTGGGAAAACTGCACTATCCTGACTGTGGGTATGCAGCGTGTCTACTGGTGGATTTCAAACGTGGATGTCTGCCAAGCTCGTATTGTGGGATTTGTTTTTTCTTTTTTTTTGACAACCAGGCAGATGTTGCAACTCCATCCTGTCATATCTGTTTAGAACATATCCATTCAATTATACCTACTAATCAAGGTATGTTGGATGGTGGCTGCATGCAAGTAAGGTTAAACCTAATCTGAGGCTTTCACTTTGGTGTGTCTATGCATTGCATTTTTTCATGCTGGCAGCGTGATACTCTCTAGAGTCTTTCACTGTCTCCTATCTGCTTCTGAGCTTCAGATACAGCCCAGCTTTTCTGTCTGCGTTACCACACAGTTAGCGATTAGCACCATACCACATGTTACCCTAACTGAATTTAAAATTACATTTGGTCTAATTTCAAATATCTAAAGTAAATGTCACTATTTGGCTTCTATTTTTCTATAAAATAACCTGAAACATTTAGACAGAGTGCATGAGTAGTTATTATGTTTCACAGTGCTTTACCCGGCTACAGCAACTTAGTAGCACTTTCTAGCATATAGCTAGTATTAGCTGTATGCTAATACTCTAACAGCCAGCTTGGATGCACTCATCCAAGCTGGCTGTTAGAGTTACAGCCCTTGGTTTCATATTCTTCCACTGGGTCGGTGGGGTGCTCTGTGACTCTGTCTCTGTGGGTCTATTCCACAGCTGCCATTTTGACATGTAATTATAGGGAAACACAGGTGTTGCTAATGACATCAATGAAGGTTTTGTTCTATTTAGATTCAGAGCCTTAATTAACACCTGTGTTTATGTCAGAGCAGCTGCTGGGGAAAAGATCCCAAGCTTATCTAGCTTATATAATATAAAAGATAGACAATTTAAAACACTTGTATGAGTATGAGGTGTTTAATACATCACTGTACAGTAGTGTTTGTTTTCAGACTCGCGTGCATATTGAAACCCTTGCCTGTTTGGCTATCACCCCTCACATTTCCATTTTCTGCAGAGTGGGATTCAAAGAACATGTTAGCAGGAGAGGCAGAGCTGCACAGAGAGGCACACGGCCGAGCGAGTGAAGCAGAGAGCGAGAGTTCAAGGAGGCTGACCTCACTCGATACGCTATTGATTTGCTCGTTTGGGTTCACAGCGAGAGTCTGACACTGGAACTTAACAGCTGAAGGCTCCATCTTCAGTAGCCAATATGAATAAGATCAGCTACTATCACTTTATTTTCTCTGTCTTGTCCCACTTTAAAAGAAAAAAGGGCGCTGTTAGCGTGTAGCAGCAACGGTTGTTTGATCACACTGGATCCACATTTTTGGGTCATTTTGTTTGTTTTATGGTGCTCATAATTTATGTTCGCTATGAAGTTGTTCTGTCTGTGTGCAGTGCTTTTGAGTGTGAACTGTCCTTTTGTTTATGTTTGCCTTAAATCCATCTGCCCTGGCTTAAAGCTGTTTCACCCCACTGATATTTCATTTTCAGTGATGGGTTGCTCAGCCACTAGTCTCAGTAATCTCACACTCTCAGCTTTTCTCCTCTCTTATTTTCCGTCTTTTCTCTCTGTCATTTCTTGTGTGCAAATGGGATATTCAACATTTATGGTTTACAGAGGCTGTCATGTATAATTCAGGCGTGATAACTTTGGTGATGAATTTGACCTTGAGGCGCAGCGAGGCTTTTGATTACAGTTCAGTAGCCCCACGCTTCAGCTGCTTGAAGGTATAGTGCGGGCTATTTAGGAGAGGCTGGCCTCGCTTTCTTGCTAATATGCACCATCTTCTTGCTATTGTTCATGTGCAACACGCATCTGTAGTTACTCTAACAAGAATCTGCATACACATACATGTCTTTTGTCTTTTATCTGTGTGATTTTACAAGCTAAATTTCTCAGATGGAAGCAGTACAAACATTTTAATTTTAATTTTTATTCCTATTTATTCTATTTATCCCCTTCGTATATTTTATTTATATTGTCTCTGTATTTATATATATATGTGTGTGTGTATAACTCTGTAACTTCTGTCGGTGCTGTGCTTTTTTGGAAATCGAATTTCCCAGAGGAACCCACCCGAGGGATTAATAAAGTTCTATCTTATCTTATCTTATCTTATCTTATCTTATCTTATCTTATCTTATCTTATCTTATCTTATCTTATCTTATCTTAAACACTCGTATCTACTCCAGAAAAGGAATCAAAGCCAAAGCACAAAATCCCTACCTCTCGGTAAGTGTACAAGAGAGAAGAGTGGAACAAGATTTAAATAGACGAACAAAGATTGGTGACGAGCCAGCTAACTGCTGTTGACAGTGCCGTGTTCCCCATAGTTTTGCAGCCCCACTTTGAAGACAGATTACTGTGGATTAATGTAGCTGGCAAATGTAACGACTCTGATGGTGTCCTCTGGCAAAACGGGAACGAAATGTACTTGAGGTGAAGAACGGTGTCTGGAAAGTCGCTTTGATTACACTGAGAGCGTCTTGGGTTTCACATCACAACTATTCTGCACCTTTCACTAACTCAGCCCTTATTGGTACCAGGCATTAACTGTTAAAAGCAGAACAGTTTAAAGGAAATCTTTCATTTGAGATTGTGAATCATGTATGCAAGGAAAGTCAAACTTTCCTGCTACTTTTCAATTTGCTCTTGAGATTTTTTCACCTTCTATTGGCTTTACAATGCTTTGGGTTTACATTTGGAATTTGGTGGTAATAGAATATCTCCTGATGAATTATTTCACACAGCTTGGCTAGAAAACCTTGTGGACTGCAGATGAATAATGGCAAAGGCTAGTCATCTCTAAGCTTTGGTTGTAGCACTGGCCTGTTTTGCTGATGCTACAGTCATACTAAAGTAAACAGTGGTTGGAGAGTGCAGTATGACCAAAATTATATTGGCTAAATGTAATAAACGAAATCTCTTTGCCTTTAAAATGGTTCCTTCATTGACAGGGACTGGGTATGACACTAGTCATTTGGCATCTTCAAAGCACTTTGGTGAATCAAGATGGTGACAATAGGCTAATAAGATGGTACAGCCTGCTATCAGTTTATGACTTTTGCAGACTGATACCAGTTACATTCAATCTGGTATTTCCATGCAGTCTGTGATAATATATAGATAAGAATTACAAGTCTGCATTCACAGAAAGTCATATTAAACAGAAATTCACATTTCAAGCAGAAATGTAGAATTTCCTACACAAACACTGAAACAGTTGCTGCAAAATGGCTCCAAAATAACATGGACGCGACCAGATTGAAACTATTTGAGTCGAGTCTCCTATTGCAAGGAGACACACTGCAGACAAGCCACACTAGTCAATGCAAACTGACCCAGACTGACTGCAACATGCTGGGAATGTGTCTACAAACCTTCGCCAACCTGTATGAGAGTGTTGCATTCCATCCAAGTCAGACTGTAACTGGCGGGAGACAGGTTGTCTCGCACCAGGCGACCTGTGCAGGCACTTTGCAGTTAAAAGGGCAACCAGGTGGTTTATGCAAGCCTAGTGCAATCACTGAAGATGCACCTATTTTTTTTTCTTGTCACAAGGAAGTTCTATTTTTACTCCAGTGTGAGTGAGGCATTACTCAAAAAGATTTACTTGTCATCTTGGAGTCCATTGCATTTATCTGTATGTAGTTTGTTGAGCTTCTGAATTAGTGTACTTCAATTTGCACACCAGCTGGCAACCACGTGTCTCACTGCCTCGAGCACTTCCTATAGTGGCGTAAAGCTGTACAGTTATTAGTGCGGCTCCTCCAGTCGCTCTATCTTCTGTCTCATTATGTGAAAAGCTGTTGATGTTGATAACATAACATTGCACAGCCAGCTATGGCATTCCTCCGGCACTATCGCATGTGTTTTCTTGTGTGAGAGAAGTGATAACAAGAAATATCAAGTTCAAAAATAAGAAAATGTAATTGATAGCTGTTGTGAGTCATTTCTTTCACTCAGTGGGTAAAATTAAAGGAGAATTGGAAGGGGTTTGCGTTAAAAATCCCAATATGAAACTGCAGTCAGACATGTATATATATTTTTTTAATCCATTATATGCGTTGCATTATTCATGACTTATGTAAAGCGAAACTCGTTTTTCCTTTGCCATGTTGCCAAACGTCCAAAAAGTCGGCATTCAGAGGACTGGGTAGGAACTCTGTGGTGATCGGGTCTTGTCCTCTTCAATGGTGTATTTTTAACAGACTTTCAAAGAGATAATCACTAAGTAATGCGCATGGGCGTTATCCTTTACCGTATGTGCTTGTGCTTTAAATGCCATGCGATTACTCCTTGCAGCTTTTATAGTACAGAGCAGATTTAGACGGGAGGCTGTAACGGCCTATCAAGTTCTGTGCGGTAGTTTGTTACGCCCGCTGCACATGTGCAAACATCTGCATATCATTGGTGTAGCTCCATTTATCCTCGCAACGTTAAATCCATTTACCTCTTGCATGCCATGAGTCTAAATCTAGGGCAGAGTAATTAAATGCCATTCTCTTCCTCCATTAGAGAGATAATTAAGTAGGAAACCAGCACTCGTCTCATTGCTCTTTTATATGGAGGTAAATCGGAGCTGAGATCGGCTGAAATAGGTGCTACCTTGAATGAAAATTTCCTTATTAGTAGAGCCATCTGTAATATCGTCACCTTTGCCTTGCAGCGTGTTTTTGCAGTCTTTCCTCCTTCTGCCTTCTCTGTAATCATCTCAGTGTTTCTTTCCTTTTCTCTTTGTTTGTTCTAACACGATCATCAGGTGTGAATACCGTAGCTGATTTTCATCAAATGTTAAAAAGTTCCAGGTTTTATTGCACCTTTGCTTAAACAAATAACTTGCTGTGCCATTAGGTGTCTGTCACTGAGGAAAAAAACAGGCCATCTGTTCTGGAGAAGAAATACTGACTTCATACTCTTAATTTGACAGTAACAATTCACAGTTGGTCACAGAAGGGTGCCGCGGTTTCCATTTTCAGAGTTGCTTGAAAATCAGCGACGGAAAGTGGAAAAAGAAACGCTAAAAAATTTGAGGAGGCTCACAATTGGTGTGAAATCCAAATAAACCTTCTTATTTTAGCACAAGGGTGCTATTCCACTGGGGATTATTGGAGATTAGGAAAACCAGTGAATATAGAGTTGGAACATGCACTGCAATCCTGTTATCTGTCTAAAGAAGCATGAAGGTAGTGTGAGATGAGATCGAGTGATATCCATTTCCAAGATAAATGTTCTTTGAACATTCATCCAGGCCAACATGAAAAAAGTAGGATTTTTATTCTATAACAAAGCTAACTTTAGAATTTAGGTTAATGGAAGCGTTTTATTCTGTGAGACCACTTTCGTGAACACATTTGTGTTCTCGTATAGGACACAAACTCTCTCGTTTCTCTGATTCAGTCTGAAAGCTCCTTTCGTCTGCTCCTTTATTCAGATGGGTCAGCACGGTGGATGAATCAGCATATTTGATTTAGCACAGATTGGGGGTTTTTTGTTTGTTTTTACATCGGATGCCTTTTCTGCTGCAAGCCTCGCTGGGATTTGTGTATTGTAATGCCCCAAATACAAGAAACATGCTTTTTATTTGTTTTTGGTTTAAAAGGTTTCAAAAGGCTGATATTCAAGAACTAGACAAATGTTCATATTATTAGATCAACCAGCTTTTTGACATGAGAGAGTTTCAGTTTGTCTTCTACAGAGACTGTTTAATTGATCGTTTGTAGCTCCAGTTTTCTGTCTGTTTATAGGCTTTACTTATTACTGTACTTTGATTTTTCCCTATTAAAAATTAGATGCTTTAAGGAGAAGACTTCCCTCAACATTAGAGTATAAATGGGGGGAAATTTCCCAGAAATTAGAATAAATCTTCAGTTTGAGGTTTGTTGCCTGGTTGGTTTGTTGGTTGGTTGGTTGCATGGTTGGTTTGTTGGTTGGTTGCGTGGTTGGTTTGTTGGTTGGTTGCGTGGTTGGTTTGTTGGTTGGGTGGTTTGTTGGTTGGTTGGTTTTGTTGGTTGGTTGGTTGGTTGGTTGGTTGGTTGGTTGGTTGCATGGTTGGTTGCGTGGTTGGTTAGTTGGTTGGTTGGTTTGTTGGTTGGTTGCGTGGTTGGTTTGTTGGTTGGTTGGTTGGTTGCGTGGTTGGTTTGTTGGTTGGTTGGTTGTCTGGTTGGTTGGTTTGTTGGTTGGCTGGTTGGGTTTGACAATTACCAGATGAGCAATGATTCAAAGGAAAAGCTCAAAGTGAAACAGATGACCTCTTAAACCCTTCAGCAGAAGAGAAAGGTTTGGTCCCCTCACAGGCTACCTTAATGACTCCACTTTTACATGAAGGCAGGCAGCTCGCATTCCCTCTAAAAGGCAAAGGAATGGCAGGACAGGGCACAACATAGGCATGAGACAAGGTATGTTGCAAGTGTATGGGAGGCAGTGTCTTTTTAAAAGCCTAAAGCTGTCATCAGCATGCACAAAGTTTAGAGACATTCAGGCAGATGTCCCTGCTCAGGCTTGATTGCCTTCACCAAGACCCATCACGGATTGCACTTAGCCCAGCTCGAGTTGGCAAAAAAAGACACAGAATCCCGAGTTATTTTTGCTATGCATGGTTCCTCCATTAGGTACAACTGAAATATTGACGCTGCTTGCTCTTTACACTGCTCTCCTCCATGTATCTTGCATATCATAGGTCAAGAATTAGCTGAACTAGACTTCTCTTTTAGCCAATAATGGATTTTCCACTTAAAGTTAAAAATTTGGCAGCGCTCGATGGCTTTTTTTTTTTTTTTTAATAGTTTTTTTTACTGACTGTATGGTTCGTTTCCAGGCCCAAGGCTCTTACAGAGAAATTTTCCACATTGCAAAGATTTTTAAAAAAGCACAACGCACATGTCTGCAACATTATTGCCAAACAACTTCAACAAGCACATTTCACATGTGATGTTAAAAAGTGATGGAATCAACTAAAGGTATTTATATGGGTCTTGTCTGTTTTGTGTTTATGCTACAATATTTACTTAGCATCAATTAATTGCAGGTGTTTTTCACTCTCATCAAATTGTTATTGTTGGTGTTTTAATTAGCTCTACATTAAATAGTTAAAAATCATGTACAATCAGCATATGCAGCATTCAATTAACAATGATAACAAGCCAATAAATGAGAAAACATGTTTTATGAATAGCAGCATATGGAAAGTACCTGGCCTGATAATTAGAGCTTTATGCAAAACAAACTCGATGTAGAAACATCATCTAATCTTGTTGCAAACAATTCTCCTATGAGAGTGAAATAAGTGGTTTGAATACCTTAGATAATTCTCCCTGATGGGTGTGTATGTGTGTGTTTTTGTTTTTATGCTCTTATTGTGTATCTGCCCATCAATAAAGGTGAGTGCACACATGTTGTATTTACTCATGTCTTCTTACCTGCTTTTTGTAAAGCCAATTACTGCATGTCAATAATTTAGAGTTGAACTACATGGACAAACGTATTGGCCAGTCTACATATTGCTCCTCAACTGCTTTTATGGCATCGCATTCTAAATCTATAGGTAATAATATGGAGTTGCTTCTCCCCCTTTGCAGCTGTAAAAGCCTCCACTCTTTTGGGAAGCTTTTCTTACTAGATTCTGGAGTGTGTCTGTGGGAATATTTGCCAATTCTTTCAGAAGAGCATTTGTGAGATCAGACACTGATGTTTGGCTTGCAGTCTCCCTGTTGATGCCTCCCAAAGGCCTCGATGAGGTTGAGGTCAGGGCTCTCTGTGGGTCAGTGAAGTTCTTCCACATCTAGCTATCATCTATAAATGCCTTTAAGGACCTTATTACTTTGTGCACTGGGGCACACTCACACTAGAACAGAAAAGGGCCTTCCTCAAACTGGTTCAACAAGTCGGAAGCCTAGAATTGTCCAAAATGCCTTAGTAAGCAGAGCATTGATTTCCCTTCCCTAGAAATAAAAGGCCAAGGCTTAGCCCAGAAAACAACCCAATTGCATTATGCCTCCTCTATTCTCCAGACATTTACCAAACCCAGACTCAAACATCGGGCTGCCACATAGAGAATTATGATTTGTCTCGGTGTAGAATACTTTTCTAGAGTCTACTTGCAGTGTGCTTTTACAACACTTGCATGACCAAAACACATTTGGCATTGTGCTTGGTGACGTAAGGCTTGCATGAAGCTACTTGGCCATGGAAGCCCATGCAATGAAGCTCTTGGAGAACACTTTCTGTGCTGGAGGTCTTCCCAGAGGAGGTTTAGAGCTCTGCAGTTGCTCGAGTAAAGAGAACATCGGCAAAGTTCCCGTACTGTGCACCTCAGCGTTCAGTTTCTTTGCAACACTGACTGACGTGTTGCAACAGTGGCGTCATATTACAGTGTCACAGTCGATTTCAGTGAGCTCTTTACAATTATTTGTTCTTTCACAAGTGTTTGTAAAGACTGCCTGCATGGCTAGGCTCTTGATTTTATGTGGCAGTGGCACTGAACACACTTGGATTCAAAGATTAACCTGCAGCCTAATCCATATAGAGCATATTTTGTGAATTTCTTGCTATTGGTTACCACAAAAGCAGAGCTAGCCAGGCCATTATGAAATAGGTTTATGTCAGATACAGAACTTTATTCAAAATTTCCTCTGTTGGGTTTGTTTATATGAACAAGTTTCTGTTCAAAATAACTTCAGTTTTTGATTATTTGTTATTTTTGCTTGGTTGCTTTTTGGTTTTTGTATTTTATTTTTACCTGATCATTTCAGGACAATACACTTATATACCGCAGCAGCAGTTACTCACCACTCTAGTACTTTGCAGTTCCTCCTTCCAGTTCCATTTACAAAAATGCTACACAAATTATCGAAGCTCTTCAATCTGAATGAAGAGAAATTGTTGTTGTGAAAATGAAAGGTTTTTACCGTTAAACTGTGAGAAGTGCTGAGGCTGGCAGTACACAAGTGTGTAAGAAATAGCAAAATATAACCACAACAGTAATTGTGTGGAAAAATAGCGACTTGTTATGTTGTTGTTGTCATAATTAATCCTGCAGTAATGCTGCATTCAACAATCATGCCTTTATAACACAGGCAATTGGACGGAAATAATTAGAGACCAGTCTTTATTTGTTTGGGCTGTCCGAGCAACAAGCTGGTATTTGCAGGCATTCATCGATTGGAAAATTGTTTTTCAACTCAAATGACTGAAAATCTCGACAATTTTAATCGATTTTCTGAACAAATAAACATTCATTATTGTTTTTTTTCTCATTTAAAATGTTGCAAATATTATTTCACTTGTCAGGCTTGTATTTCAAATCCAATCCACACCACAGTTGTTGACCTGTGGGTCATCACGAGTCCCCTTCAGTGCCCAGCTGCCTACTGCCATATCTTTACCTCCCCTGAAAGTGACCTGATGTCTGTGCATCCACACGTGGGAAAAGGCAACGCGGCTTTGCAGCCGTAATTACGCTCCTCCATATTCATGAGAAAGAGAGAGTGCCCGGTGCGAAATGTCAGTGTTTTTCCCACAATGCTTTGTCCTGTCCTCATCCAGCTCTAATTGGACCGGTGCAGGTAGCCTAAGCAAATAGGAAGATGGAAACCAGCCTGGATTGTGGTCAAAGGGGCCTATGGTTGAATTTTATCGCCCCACCACAGTATCAGCACAGAGTCTCACCAGGACAGGATGGCCAATATTCAGCTACCCTGGGGTAATTAAAAATGTCCTCCATTCAATTTACACCCGGCTGGCGAAGCATGATATCATTATTGGAATGCATTATAACTCAAGGTTATTATGGGTTTTATCTGCTGTGTTTTAGAGCAGGCAATTGTAAGATAGCGGAAGCTACAGCGCTGTGATATTACAGAGAGAAAAGAAAGGTGCAGCAGTCCTCTGCTCCGTGCATTATGTCATCGTTCGTACCCCCCTTGGGATATGACCCAAAACATTTCTACACATCATAAGTTCCAGGCCGTTGGCAATTTTTGCAGTGACAGCAGTGTTGTCGAAGCACACCTGGCGGAGAGGTTTGCATACCTGCTGTACACCAGCATATGTTATATAGTCTAGTTTTTTTTGTCTTTTTTTAAACACCATGCCAGGATGCTCTCAACCTCACCGAGAACACAAAGACAACTCAGCAAGTGAGCATCGTCCCTCCTGTCACTTTGTTAGCAAAGTGAGACAAGGAGCAATATAAGTGTGTATCCGTTTATATATGCGCGTGTGCGTGTACAGAATGCAGGAGCAGAGGGTAGTAGGTGAACGTCTATTGTTTTACAAATTAGCTGCCAGTCAACCTCCAGATGGCCGGTGGGTGACGCACGTGGGCTGAGTGGCAGGTGCGAGAGATTCGAGAGCTTTGTAGGTGCCCCGTGTTTGCTTTTGTCAACAACAAAAAAAGCAAAATTGAGGTTGTGAACGATAGCAGAGGCGTCAGGGTTGCTTTTGAATAGTCACTCTGCCAGCACTCGAACGCACAATGACGCTGTTTTCAAACTACGCTATCTGTATTGTTGTCCTCTCACAAGTGGAGTTGAGCCTGTGGAATCTTGGATAACACCATGATGGTTTTTAGAGGAGGCGTTGAATTGAGTTTTTGACTTTTCGTTGCTCAGAGTTATGTAGCTATTTAGCTTTCTTTATTCTCTCTCCCTGTGAAGGCTATTTTAGTTACACAGCTCCTTTGGATGCAGTACTCTGTCAGGTGCAAACACGTTTGTGCCCACGCATGAGAGAATGCACCTATTTGCATCGTAAACTGTATATAATACAAGAATGTAGCCGTGATGATGTCACCCGCTCGAAGCAGCGACTGCGTGCACCACGATTGGAGGAGGGAGTGGAGTTTTTAGCACATGCTAACAAGTTTTGTTAGCAAGGTGCAACTCCAAGCAAGATTTGTTGAACAGACACAGATTTGGGTGGGCTGTACCTATAAATAAGCACAACTACAACAAACTACACACATTTTCAGATGACTATTTAACAATATAATGTGCTCCAAAATGCACCAGTCAGGAGATAAACTGAGAGGTGCAGACATACAGCTAGCAGGCTAGGCAACACCCATCTGTCTCTCACGGTGCACACACTGCTTATAATTTAAGTATTAAATACAATTTAAACAGGATATGGCCACCAGTGTAGGAACATATGCGTTATTAAGTAACACGTTACAGTAACTACGTTATTATTGTGGTAACGAACACGGTAACTAGTTATTATGCCCAAATCAGGAACACGTTTATCGTTACTGGGTTTTTTATAGGGTTGTTATTCATTACTTCGTGTGTTGCGTTCAACTTACCTTGGAAATCGGAACACGGACGTGGGAATGATGTCACACTCAAGTAAACGGCGTTCTGTTTAGCCTCGTCAGAGAAATTGGGATTCCAATATGGCGACGCCCTCGAAAACGGTTGTTTTGCTAGCCCTCTACAAAAACAAATTACTACTAAACACATATGCAGCTCATTTGCTGTCTGGAGATACCTACATCGTCCTACTCGGAAGGCCGAATTTCAGAGATCCGAGTACAATCAAAAGCACCACGACTGCAGTTTCCGTGTTGGACATAAAAAAGTGCACGTGACGCTGTGACTAGAATCATGGCGGCAGTCGACGGCGGTCCAGGCGTGGGATTTCTCTCGTGGAAATATGCACATTCAGTTAGGGAAGCAACACATTAATAAGAGAAGTCTGAGTAAAACCAAAATTACTTTCCCTAGTAGCTAGTTACTTTGAAAATAACGAGTAACTTGAAGTAACTGAGTTACTTTTGATAGAAGTAACTAGTAATGTGACTAAGTTACTAATTTAAAGTAACTTACCCAACACTGATGGCCACTGGCCTTGGATATCACCACATGTTTATCTGAGATTTAAAACTGAGAATTTTAACGTGGGATTCCAGGATGATCGACTTGCTTTTGAACCGAGCCTCAAGTGGCTCTTTTGAGGAACTGCGGTTTTTAGCTCTCCTACACCAGCTGCATTTTTCAGCCTGCGACTTCGCCGCTTGATTTGCATCGGTGTGAACACACGGGTAACTGGATGGCATCCATACTTAAGCATGTGTGTTCATATAAGCACAGGCAACATAAACACGCGACAGTGGTAATGGTTTCTCATTCCTTTGCCATCCCATAAGCAATCACCTCAGCCTCTCACTCACTGAGCCATCACATTTACCACACACACAGCACAAAATCCTTGGCCTCTTTCTCCCTCAACGAGGTATGATCCATATTTCATACATTGCCTGTAAATCGCTTGGCCAGAGCTGTTGTGACAAAGCCCTGGAAGTGGCAGGGGGCAGATTGGCTCTGTGCCTGACGCTGACTGTACCTAGAATACAAACAGCCTCCACAGAAACTGTAAAATGCTGTATATGGGTGTTTTTAGTGTCAATTTTCAAGGTTGAAATGCTCCCTATTACTATTTCATTGCAATCTGGTGTGTTGCAATAGTTTATCATCATACTGACAAACCAGTGTGTATTCATTGGAACCAATTTGCCCGAGTGCATTTAGATAGGGATTAAAATGTTGCGAAATGGAAAAAGGCATCATCGGGCTTCGTGAAATAGAGCAATCAAACTCCCATTCTGCTGTAAAGCGGTGCTAATTCCACAAGCCCTCTCCACCCTCTGTCTTACATCAAATAACGCAGCCTGTTTGAGGTAAGCATTTATAAAGTGCGACTAACACAGAGTCTGGGTAGTACTTCCCTACAATATACCGGGATATGTTTTTAAGTGCATAACCATTAAGTCAAGTCATCCGAGTCTCTGAGCTCTCCGAGTGTTACACTTTGATCCTTTGGCGTCAAAGTTTATCACTTCTTCTCCTTTGATGGAGGAACTCGGTTGTGTGTTTGTGCATGCGCGAGTGCCTGTGTGTTAATACGTACTGAGTCTTTGATCCAGGATCACCTTGAGGACAGCGGCTGAGGCAGCGTTATGTGGGTGACAAAAAAAAAGATATATGCCATAAGCTGCTCTGTAATATAAAGTTAGAGCCAGCAACCACTTAGCTTATCTCAAAGATTGGAAATCTGGAGGAAACCGCTAGCCTGGTTCTGCCAGTTTAAACAAACAAGATATATTGCACAACTACTGAACTTTTTAAGGTGCCAGTAGGCAATGCTACGGAAAGCCAACTGGCTGCTGGCTTCAGCTTCAAGTACATATTGAACCAATACAAGCGTGAGTGGAATTGAGTTTCTCATCTAAGTCTCGGCCAAGAAAGTAAATGCGTAAGTGTATTTTTTCAGAATGTTGAACTTCAATCAAATGAAAATGTATCGATTCCAGCAAAATGCACATGTTACAATGTTACAAAGAGATGAGTGTGAGGACAAAAGCAGCACTTTTTAAATTGTGCAGTCCAGCACAATAAAAGCTCTCTCTCTCTCTCTCTCTCTCTCTCTCTCCTTATATATAGAGATATGTAGGTTATAGTCAAGATGTTAAGGTAACTCTGTTCGTTGGGTTGCGCTTTACCATTTTCATGCACTTGTTTCTTCCTCAGCTGGCTCTGGGTTAAAATCATATTGAACTTCAACAAAAACCACACACACACACCCACACACACACTAGCCTTTTATTATGGAGTGAATATTTATTGCTGTGACCTTTGCTGGGATACCGTCACATTCCATCCCATTACACAAAATGCCACATAATAACATTGCCCTGTCACTTATTCCTGTTTTTGATGAGTATGTGGCAGGATGTGGGTGTAGGGCGCAGTATCAATTGATCCATCTTTGCCAGTGAAATGACAGAAACAGCAGTTTTTGTGAGTCGTATAAAAGACCAGATTTTGTCAAAGAGCATTTTAAGCCTGACACATGATTGTTTGAAAGCATTTTTGTGTGAAATGCTACAGTAAGAGAGTCATACAGACCTGTCCCTCTGTCTTTTTCCATTTGAACGCAGAGAGCTCGATGAGAGATTTTACCCAATCAAGGAGGAGGGGAGGTTGAGCAGTGCAGCCCCACAGAGAGCATTTTATCTACTCTTTTGGGGAATATGCTTTATTTTCACAAGTGTGCAATTAGTGCTCTGTTGCATAACTTTGATGCACACAAATGGAGATAGTCTCCCTCTTTATCTAATTTATCTCCCCACACACCCTGCTTTTTTTCTTCTTCTTTTGACAAAGCCACCCGAATCAATTTAACTCTGCTACTGCTCAAAGTAATCTCTGTAGGCGAGGCTATGCATTTATGCTGAGCTTGGCCTGTGTGTCCAATGTGCTGCCTGCTTACTTGTGCATATTGCATGTGTGGAAAGTCAAGGCCATCAGACAGCTATTATAAAATCGAATGTCTAAAGAATTAGACCAGATTATTTCCTAATGTGATGATTTTACTACCCTCTTCATACGTAGATGTGTGGCACGCACTACCCATTTGCTGTTATATGCTTCTGTTTTTTTAGCTAAGACCTTTGTGTGTGTGTGTGTGTGTGTGTGTGTGTGTGTGTGTGTGTGTGTGTGTGTGTGTGTGTGTGTGTGTGTGAGAAACATGATGTAATACCATCACAAAACACTACTCTCAGTAAGATGCTGTGGGTGAGGAGAGGACGACAAGACAAAGACACGCTGAGGAACCCATGGTATCCGCAGCATGTTGCCTCTCTCTGAGTATTGTTCTGCTGGTCCGTCTCTTCCTGTTAAAATGCTGTTCTTCCTCCTCACAGTCGCCAAGTGCTCAAAGGGGACTCTCTCTCTCTCCGTAATATTTTACATCTTTACCGCTCAATACAAAGCACCACGAGATGACTGATGCTATAGAAATAAAAGTTAATTGAACTGAATTGAGTGGTTTATTTATTTTGCTTAAACCTTTATTTGAGTCATATATATTTTACTGATTTATATATGACTTTATATATGACACCATTCTATTTTATAAATTATAAATGCATCTAGTTTACACATGCTTCTGGTCTCTGTTACAGCAGTATTTTGTTCTGTTGTCGGTGAAATCAAGATTTTCAGGCGCCATTATCTGCTTCAGTCTCTTGTCATTGTTTTCATTTGAATTTAAAGACTGCAGGTGTTGCAGTTAACTATATGAATATCTGCTCCAAAGATGTCATAAAAATTGTAGGTTGTAACTTTGTACACGGTTAATGTGCCGGTGCAGAAGTCTGTTGCATTGACAGCTTAATTCCTTACAGTTTTTTTATTTGTGAGATATAAAAGGAAGAAACAGACATCTGTATGTGCAGAATAATTTTCTGTGCTGTAGAAACAAAGTCTGTGGGGATTGCATCGTTCCAAGTGCCTGCACTCAAGGGAACACATTGTGATGTGGGTTTATCTTGAATCAAGTTTTGTATGAAACCCAGAAGAAATTTTAGCAGTTCAGTCATTTATTTTTAGCAGATTTCCACTGGAAAAAAATATCTTTACTGCCGCTTCACAACAGCTCGCACGATTTCATCGCACGACCTTGTTGTTTGACAATTTGATGCAGATCTCTTCTCATCATGCGTCATGTATTCTCATTTGTGACAATTTGGAAGTCTTTGCCTGCGTTTTGTGCGCTCGTGGCACTCGGCTTGGTTCAGCTCAGCACAGCTCAGCCTGAACTGTCGTCCAGTTGAGGTTTCAGGCTTCATTCATAAGTCATATGGGGGGGGGCTGCTGCATTTTTAATCTTTCAAACAAACAGCCACGTTTCAATTGCAGCTTGTCAGTTTTGATTTTGTGATTCATTCATTATTAAGTGTGTTAGGCTGCAGTGCAGTGCAACGGATGGATTACTGCACTTTAGCCATGGGCGCGGTATGGCTGTGTGTGTGTGGGAGAAGAAGACAGATGTGCGATTGCACATGTGCATGTTTTCATCCCATCAAGGACGGCTCTCTTGTCCGTTGTATCGTTTGAGAGGTGTGAGGCGACACAGAAAAACAACAGCCAAAGTTCGAACACGTCGAACGTTTATTTTGGACGTGCTTTTTAATCGGTCTGCTTGATTCCTCCATCAAAATGTTCCAGCTGTATCAGTGCTCTGAACGTTGGCTGATTTTTTTTTAAGCTATTTTTTTCCCAAGGACAAAAATGAACCTTCAAGCTTGACCTATCTTTGATGTTACCAGCCGTTCTTATTTGCGAGGAGATTGTTTTTCACCCCACTGAGAAGATGATTTCACTGACTATGGTCTGCTGTTTGACAAAGATTATGTGTTCAGAATAAGTTATCCCAACAGCCACTGACCAGATTGCCTTGACATTTCCTAATATTTATGGCAGCTTGTTGAACCTGTACAGTCTTCACCTTCAATAACACTTCTCCACAGCCATCCTTCTGATGTTTCTGCTGACCTTTAAGCTATTCTTTTAGTACCACCATTTCAACATCGCACTGAATAGGTTATCATACAATTTCACCTGCTGTAATTTTTTATGGCTTATTGGGGATAACAGACAACATTTGTGAACGCACCACATCATCAGCGTTTAGCAAAGACTTGCTTATTTAGGTGACCGACAGTTGTAAAGTAATAAGAACATTTATTTTGAGTTCTGGCCTCTAATAAAAAGTTGTGAGGAAATAACTGGCTCTTTAGCTAAAACTCATAAGCTGCCTGTGGAGTAAGATTTGAAGTGGATTTTAAAACCTATTCTGTGGTTGTTTTTTGTTTCCCACATCTAAAAATGGTAATAGCAGTAGAGTGAGCCACAACAATAAAACCAGGATCTACACAGCGAATCTGTTAGCTCAAACTTTTGTTTGTTTGAGGCAATGATTATGATTTTATCCAATTATTTTCCAATTTCATTTGTTACATATAATATTTTAGATTGCAGCTTCTTTAACTTTATTACATTCAGTGAGATGTTGTTTACCTTTAGGCCAAAAAGGCCACAATTACACATTATTTACTTTGCAAATTGCTATGAAAATGATAAGTGGACAATTACATCTGCGCTCATTCTAGAGCCATCTTCTGGACACACGTGGCATTTTTCTGCTGCTTAACAATAAGGCTTTAGGCTTTTATTTTATTATTTTTTTCCATTGTATCCTGTAGGGGGGCTATTCTTTAGATTTTTCGAGGTTATTTCTTCTGCATATAAGAATAACAGTTGAATGTGTAATGAGTTGATGCCCTTGTTAGAAGGGTTTTGGTGAATGGATGCTTTAAACACTGTTTGTTCCACTGCTGTCAATATTGTTGATTTCCTTTATCTGCTGGGGAGCTGGTCATGTGTCTCCCGTGCCAGGCTGCGATCCTCCAAAATGTCATGCAGTGCTCTTTTTCCGCTGCCAATCCTCCTTTAAATCCTGTCACTTCAGACGAGAGGAAGTTTGTGTGTGGGTGCGTGAATGTGGAAACATCCAACTCCACCAGTTCTTTTTTTTTTTAATAATAAAGGAAACTAAAAGAGCAAATCTAAAGAAACTTTGATTAACCTTGAAAGTCAAAGTAAAATCATGAGTAGGTATAAAAACAAGCTTTTATGTTTCATAGACATTTACATAGAATTTTATAGAAAGTCTCATTTTCGAGATATTCAGTGTAAAATGATTCATTTTGAACATGAAGTAAATTTTGTCTTTTTTTCCCACCAAACATAAAATAACAACAGTTGTGATAACTAATTAATTAATTATAGAAATGCTGCTTTTTAAATGCATTTTTAATATATTTTCATTTTAAAAAATTTCTGGACATATTAATAGATTCGTTTAATAAAAATCAGCTGATTAACTAAAACCATTATTTGCAGTGCTCCTCTCATATTTCAGCATCAACACAGCAGTAATTGTGTCACTTCAGGCTGCCGTTGAATCATACAGAAGATGATGAATGTCTTGTTATGGGCTGCTACTCTTCAGTTATGAATCATGAGCTGAGGTTAATAGAGTTAAGAGTTCTTATCCTGCTTTCTCCCGAGTCCCCACTCTTCTGTGACATTAAGATGTTTTTGCGCTCCATTTGCCCGTGTGCAGGGCAGGCAGAACAGGCTTCATCTGTCACAGAGAGACACCGCAGAGAAATCAGAATGTAAAACACTAATTAGCCCTGATCCTGACGAGGGTTCATTACCGAGTCAGCGTGAGACTCCGTGCTCCCAAGGTTCCTATTGGTTGGGAAGTTGGGAGCAAAATACGCAGCATTTGGGATTGAGGCGCTGGGTGTGGCAGTGCAGCAGAGGATCAAGTTGTGCAACTGCTACTGTATAATGTGTGCGAGTGTTTATGTAGTGTACAGGTGGCTCGTTTGCTTATGCCTGAGTGCATGTATGCAAATGAAGGAGTGGCTGGTGAGCGGCCGTTGTGGCGGCGGTGCAGATGAGCGAGAGCCTCCATCTGCAGTATGAATATATCTTATTCACTGTTGAAAGGCAGAGCACCCCCGATGGCTTGTTTCAACCACACTGTGGATTAAGTGCTCACTCTCCTCTACTGTGCTATTAAGAGAATAAATAGTCTGGATTATCCACTGTAACCGTCGGGGAGTGAGTGCAATGAACATACTGGACATATTGGTTGTTTCTGATGATAACAGCACATGTTGAAAGTTTGTATTTCTTTGTCAAATGTTTTTTTTTTTTTTACGCAAGCGCAGGCTGGGTGTTGGCATAGAAACAATACCGTCGTTATTTACAAAAAGCATGTTTCATTTCTTGTGCTTGATGCTGAAATGAACTGTCTCCACCTTTTATTTAGAAAACATCACCCATGACAGAGCGCACACCACCGATGAGCCCTAACTCAAGATTGCGCTTACACACTATTCTGCCCTGTTTAGTTAATCTGCATTTACAACCATGCATGTGCCTGAAAGAAAAAAATATATATCGGCCAACATATAAAATTTTTAAATCACTACATCATAGCATTTCAAATTATTGGTTGAGTTTTATTAAAGATGAAGCAACTTGTTTCCCTGCATCTTAAAAGATTTTATTAGAGATGTACCAAACAAAGCAAAAGGATTCAGACAGCATATGAAATGAAGCCACACATGTTGTGTTACCAGATAAAAACCAAAAATCATCCTGTGATTTTTAGATTTGAATTCTAAGTGATTAGAGCCCAACTGATACATCGGCTGATATTCAGCCGTTTGCTGATATATCGGTATCTGCATTTTTATCAGCTAATAAATACAATAAATAAAGTGAATTTAAAAAGCATAGGCGAGAGAGGAAAAATCATTATCTAAGTAAGAAGTCATAAATAAGTACGCACGACAAAGCTTAGGGAAATCTGTTTATGTTTCATGTGCCAGAAAGATATATCGGATTTTTAAATCGCTAAAGATCAGTATCCGCTCAGCCCCAAATGACCCTACGCCTCTCAGGTTTTATTAGAGCTAAAGCAGCTGGTTTCCAAGAAATATACCAAACAAGGCAAAAAGTATTTACACAGCATGTGCAATGAAGCTACAGGTGTTGCTACCAAATGGAAAACAAAAATCAATGTAGCTGTGTATTTTCTGTCAGCAAATTTGCTCGACTCTGGGAGCTGATACTAATTAGCACTGTGGCAGGATGATTGACATATGTTCACACAAAGTCACAATCTCAGCTTCCATCAAGGTGTAAATGACATATAGAGAAGGTGAAAACCACAAAACAAAAACCATAACGATATCAAAATGTAAAAAATCGTGAAATATTGGGGCGTCTTTCATCAACTGAAAGATTGACACGAACAGATAATTTGGATGAAATGTCAGAGATGACATACCTCTTTGTTGACTTGTCAGCTTTCGTTACGTTCGCTTCATAAACGATCAGACTCACAGCATGAGAATGACAGTCAGTCTACCCTGAGAGCAGACGTGGAAGCACGACGATAACTCTTCTCGGTAAAACTGAAACATCAAGTGAAGCTTAAAATCACTGCATGCAAATTCAGTTTTCACTATAAATTCAGGCCAGACTGTGCTCTCGTGATGATATACAGTACTTAACAAAGGCACAAGCTGCTCTTTACCACCGATTCACATTTTACTTGCTTGACAAGTAACACAAAAAAAAAACTCAGGAAAAAGCTACCGTTCATCCCTATGTCAGGCACTTTGAAACACAAAGTAACACAAAAATGTTAGCAAAGTAGAAGTGGGTGGGGCATAGTGAGAAAAAAGGGGTGATATCAGGAACATCAGTGCGGTAGTAAAACAAAATCATGTGATTAGTTGTGCAGTTGGTGCTTATATGCTTTCAGCCAAGTCTGATCAGACATTACAGTTTGAATCTTAAACTAATATTTTAAAATTCAATTCAGTTTTATTTACACAGCACCAAATCAAAACAACAGTCGCCTCAAGGAGCTTTATATTGTAAGGTCGACCCTACAATAATACATACAGAGAAAAAACCCAACAATCATATGACCCCCTGTGAGCAAGCACTTTGGCGACAGCAGGAAGGAAAAACTCCCTTTTAACAGGAAGAAACCTCCAGCAGAACCAGGCTCAGGGAGGGGCGGGGCCATCTGCTGTGATTGGTTGGTGTGAGAGAAGGAAGACAGGATAAAGACATGCTGTGGAAGAGAGAAAGAGATTTATAACAAGTATGATTCGAACTCACCAGTGTCAATAGTTAGCAGGTGGTGGTGTGGACTGTATCTAACTAATTATGCTTCTTGGCTGCTACTCGGCTACATCTTATTATATCTGGTAATATAGCACGGTGGCACAGAGGTGCAATGCTAGCACTGTAACAGCAGAGTTTGACTCCCCTGCCTCAGTACAAAGCACAATGAGCCTAAGTGTGGAGATGAGCATGAAAGCCCATCTTTCTGTGTTGGTAGAATGGATTGATAGTTATACAGACAGTTATGTGGTACGTGAACTGCTGCTTTCTTTCAGCATAGATCTGAAACTCTTGTGCATTTGGATCACATTCCCTCATTTTAGGAATGACATGTATTGTGTAGCCCGAGCAGACTCTGATCTCTGTTCCCTCCCTGCTCTTGTTCATTTGCCTATGAAACAAATCCAGCAATAACTGCGCCACCGTGTGCCTCAGATAAGGACTCCTCTTGAATGGGGGGGAGAAAAAAAGTACAAAGGGACATCTTGACAAATGCAGCAAACCAAAGCAAACTGAAGCTGTGAAGTGGCTGTGCTTGGCGCCTTCTCAAAGCTAACAATGAGTCACACGCTGGAAAAGTTTTGCGTCACTTATAGCACATTGATGAAATGGCTTCCACTCAGCGAACATGCGTCCCCCTTGCTGTTTTGGAATATCTCGGTGTTGATCCAGAAGGTCAGCAGCGAAAACGCTGAACGCTCGCGTCAAATCGCATTACGGCTTGAGAAGAAACGTGATTAAACTGCAGTTTGACTTTGAGTGTTTATTTCTCCTAAGGCCTAGAAGACAGTTCCCCCTTCAGAAAACAGAAAGAAAGGATTGACAGAACAGGGACTGGAAGCCTTTCTTCGCTGTCATTTATATTTGAGTGGGGAGAGATTTCACCCTTTTTTGAAATTCACAAAATCTGTTTCCATGTGCATTATGCATGGGATTTTTTTTTTTTTAGTTCAGTGGTTTGGCTTCAATAGGCTTTCAGAAGCATCAAAACATAGAGGGAGACGAGGTCACATGTAGTTGCAGGGAAAGTGACACCGCGTCACCCCGAGCTGGGCTCCGAAATGCAACTCTAGGAATAGCAGCTACACTGGTCCCACTACTGTTACACATTCCTTTCGCTCCCTTCATTATTGTTTTTTTGCCTCCCATACTTCCATACTTCTTTTCCTCTGCTGTTCATTCCCTCGCTTTCCCCCTCTCTCACATCTCCTCTCTCTGTGACTAAAGGCAGCCCACTCCTCTGCAGTGGCTGCCTGCCTCCCTGATTTGCTCGCTGCTCAGGGAGGATTTGCATAGGCTGGCCCACTTGCCGCTTCTCCCCTCCCCCTTCCCCTCCTCTCCCTCCCTTCCTCCGTCCCATCATCTTCGCTTAGTTTCACCTGAGCCCGCTCCCATCCTCTCTTTCTCTCTCTCTCTCCCTCCGCCGTTCTCTCGTTCTCCTGCACCCCCCCCCCTCCCCTTCCTCCATCTCGCTCCCTCCCACCGGTTTCTCATTTTCTCATCCTCCTCTTTTCTCTCTCTCTCTTTATCTGTCTGCAAATCTGTCTCTTTCTCTCATGGAGTGATACAAAGAGCTATCAGTCTGGGTCTCCCTGGGTTAACAAGCCAGACCACTTCACCTCTCCAGGGAAATTTTTTTTAAAAAGAAAAGAAAAGAAAGAGCTGGAGAAAAATGAGAGGGAGGGGGGGAAAGTCTGACAAATACTGGATCGAAACTTAAGGATGGAAATAAAGAACAAGTGGAGATCTTCACCTTGCACTGATGCTCTGTAGCTGAAGAGTGAGGAAGGAAAGGAGTGCGCTGCAGCCGAGGCGATAGAGAGACAGAGAGCTGACAGTTTGTCCGCGCCGGGGTGCGTGGAGCTCCTCATCTTTCTGTCGTTCCCTCCCATCATCTCTCCCTCCTCCCCGGTCTCGTAGCTGAGGCTGTGTGTTATCTGTGGCTTGACAGAGCGGGGCTGTGCACAGCAGAACGAAGCGGAGCGAGCGGGCTGAAGGCTGCAGCGTGGGCTGTCCCTTCCTGTCACTCACTCTACACCCGCAGGTGAGGAAGGGCGCACGGGGACAAATTCCAGGTGTCTCCCACCATTGAGTGCACGCTCTGTCTTGTCAGTTGCTCCCGCGCACACACACACACACACACACGCAAGCAGGCTACCTGGTCATCAAAGGAACAGCCACGGGGTGATCCTGCCGAGAAAAGAAAGTAAATACATATTGGATTCTGGTTCAAAGAGCCAGCAAGCAAACGAAGAACAGCGGGATATCTGCTGCCTTCCAACCAGTGGAGTCCAAGAGACGAGCCCGGGCTGCATTTTGTTTGGGGGGAACTGCTGGATCCTACCTTAACAGGGAGCTTTGTTGATTTCTCTCTGCTATGGAGTTTGCTGCTGTATTCT
Source organism: Copadichromis virginalis (assembly GCF_057382275.1). Taxonomy (NCBI): domain Eukaryota; kingdom Metazoa; phylum Chordata; class Actinopteri; order Cichliformes; family Cichlidae; genus Copadichromis; species Copadichromis virginalis. The sequence continues at coordinate 2,562,321 of NC_140632.1, read as the reverse complement.
GGCTACGGGAAGGTCACTTTTTCTGAGATCCGCGCACATCTCATTTACTCTCTTTCAAACATCCAGTAGGGGGGGGGCGTGAGCCATGCTCCCCAAAGGAAAGCCCCAGGAGGGCCAGCTGATCTGGATGTTGCTTTTGGCTGCGGGATGGATGGTGCTGGGTTCTGCTCGGGGCTCCTCGTCCTCATCGTCAGATCTCCATCTCCTATCTCCTGCCTCCGGAGCCCCCCCACCCCCAGCCCTGCCTCGACCCAATCACCCGCAGGGCCCTCAGGGGCCCAGGCACCACCAGCCACCTGTGTCCATATACCGCTCCCCGGCCTCTCTACGAGCTGGCCACGGTGAGTCCCGTCACCTGTCACCTTGCTTCTATCTCCCTCTCGTCACCGGCTCTCCTGCTCGCTGTCCATTTATCATTATGAATGATCAGAGTGAGAAGGAGCCATCTGTAACCAGCTCTCTGTCATTTTCTGTCTCTCTCTATATAACTAGCTCACTTCCTCCCTCCCACTGTCCCTCCGTTATTGTCTTTCTTCTTCACTCTCCCTCTCACTCATCTTTCCACCACAGCTAACGATAGCTGACAGCAGCTCTGCATCATGGAGCTGTACATCGTCTATGAAATTATAGGTTTAATTGTCAGTGAAAGGCACTGACAAGCAAAACACCCACGGTGACTCTATCAGCTGAGGAGCAAGCGGTGACTCTGTCTTACCACGATCCCTGTAGGATTAACACTTTGGTAATTGATGATTGATAGAGAGTAAAAGGCTTTCAGATGGTTCTCCACATGCTGAAAATGTGCTGTAGCAATCCTCTGTTTACAGAGGAGCTTAACCTCAGAGCTGTTAGGATATCGTTACACAAAATGACACGCAGGGATTTTTTGTTTGTTTTTTAAGTCAGGTTAAATTTTGCAACCTTTAAAAGTGGACTGATATAGGATTTCATGCGTCTAGCAGCAACATGAGCGTCTGATCTCTGCAAGAGAATGCACACGCCCAAGAGGGGAAAAGCAGCGGTGGTCAAAATGCCTTTTTCAATATTGACTTTTGTTTTATAGGTATTTAATGCGATCTGTTTGCACCATTAGCTGCAGCCCAGACATCAGTTGGGGGATATTTAGTTTCTCTAATAGTACAAGGTGCCGCTTACTGTATGGCCATGTCGTCATTCATTTGAAGCATTTATACATCTCTCTGGATTGGTTCTCTGATATCCACTTACGAGGACATTATCCTGCTACTGTTCTATCAAAATTTTAAACGAATATCCTCATGTGGCTCTTATTTTTCTTAAAAACAAAAATAAGGTAAAAAAAAAAAAAAATCTGGTAATTCTTTGTTTATAACATTCATCAGGTCCCAATCAGCCCAAATATCAAAGAGAAATTTAAAAAGCATGCCGTGGAAGAGTTCGGGTCTTAGGAGGTTAAGACAAACTGAATTATCAACTAAATTCTGCCTGTGAATCATGGCTTTACGCTACTGCCTCATAGTAGTGGCGAACAAAATCAGCAGGCCAAATGCAAAAGGCCTGAGCTTTATTTTTCACCAGCAACGTTTGGGATATCCAGTCTGTGCCCTCGTGTCACACTAGATCAATCAATCCCTGCGCGGGGATCGAATCTGTTTAAAAAGTAAATTCTAGACAGGTCTGTGCTTGACTCCTTTTAACACATCGAGGGCTCATTTTTAGCACGTTGAGGGCTATTGGAGCAAATGAGCCTGACAGACCGAGAGGTGGTGGAGAGAGAGAGGATCTGCATTACTAATGTGGAATGTGCAAACCATACAAAGTGCAAGTCTGGGCAGGGACTGGGTGGCAGCCATTTAAAAAGCTGTAATAATGATGGTGCATTAGAGATCGAGTTGGCAGAAATATTCATTTTTATTTGTTTTGCTTTTTGCTTTTTGTCTCCACACAGATGCTGCTTGAAGAAAGCAACATGTGACTTTTTTATGTACGAGCTGAACGGTTTTGTTTGTTTGTGTTAAAACCTTTAAATCTAGTCGGGGGATAAGGACCTTATCTAAATTGTATCCACATGTTATAGGCACTTTAATTAGCTGCTCTCCACCACACTTCTCTATGCCTCAGTTGCAGAATTATATAACTGCGCGCGAGTTGGTTCAGATTGGTTCTGGTTGACTTTTGTGTACATTTGCATGCAGAATGCGGTGACTCAGTCTAGGGCAAGATAAGAGAGAGGATAAAAATCAAGAGATTATCAGACTTGTGTGTCTGTCTGTGTGTGCGCATGTGAAGGCTATTTACAATTCAGCAGCAACCGACTGACCCTGGTATTGGCGTGATTGGTATTACAGATTCTGAGGTACACTTTGGAAAACTACACAGACACAACAGATACATACTAATGCTCACTTGTGTAACATATGTATAGTATGTGAAGGCACGCTGCCTGATTCATGTGCATACATAATTTATCTGTACAGTATATTAATCCTTGCACTAGCTGCATACAGTGTGTAAACTCTTAATTAGACACAGTGAATTGGAATGATTGTCTCTGTCACAGAGCAGCAATATTAATAAATAAGTAGTTTGGTCAGGCCATTATATCCATGAATATCTAGTAACAAATTATTTCTGTGTTTGATTTATTTATTTAGCAGTTGCTGTTTCTCAAGAGCCTTTAATTGTTCACAGGATGTTGCATAAGCATAGAAATTCTATCATTCCTGAAAGCATAATAGCTTTTATTCCACTAGACGAGACTTTTATAATCTCCCAGGTGTTGACGAGATCGTCGAAGGTTTTATTTGTTATTTTATTTTATTTTTTTATTTTATTTTTTTTTAAATGAGTGAAAACATGACAGACCGGATGTGCTGTCACTATCACTGCCTCTGCCTCGGGATGTGTATTTTCTGAGCTGACATAAACAATATTCAGTGTGTTTCATGTTCCCCGTAGCTGCTTTTCAGTCAGTGTTCTGGTGCTGCCAGATGACCTGCTGTATAAATTAATCAACGTTTAAAAATTGCCCAAAATATCTCTGCTATACTGCTTACATTATAACACGCAATCATCCCAGCAGAGGCGCATGTGTGTCTGTGCTTTAGGAAACACATCTAAGTAAATAGGATAGAGGGGTTATTCGTCAAATTCAGATCATGTGTGCTGTGCTTCGTATACAGAGTACGTGCACAGTGGGAGTGCTGAAAGTGATAGTACAGACATTATTGTTTTACTAGAAATTGAACAGACTTTGTTTAAAAGTGAATGAGTCAACTGAATAACAAATGTGAGAGTGGTTTGACCTGCTTTGAAGCTTTGCCCTCAGCACTTAGGAGGAATAATAGAGAGAGGTTGAGAGAGCGCGTGTTGTTTGCCTGTGTGTGTATGTGGCAGTCGTTTGATGCGGGATCACCTTGAGGAGATTGGCTTTGGCACCACACCGTGTAGAACGGCCCTATGCTGTACTCGAAGTCTCAGGAAGGTTAAAATGGAGAGAAGAAGGAAGGCAGATCTCTCATATATATATTTGTTTCACTTTCCTGACGTAAGCTGTAGCGCTGTGGTTTGAATAAAAGTATCAAATCCTTCCTTTCTTTCACAAATTATCGAAGGATTTTTTGTTTCCTTCTTGAGCCCTTGACACAGTGTGAAGGAAAAGTGGCAGTATTCACAGTTCAGCTTGACTGAAGAATGGTTTGTTCTTGCTGCTGGGAGTATAATTCAAAAGAAGCAAAAGAGTCTAATGCAGCCTTTGGATCAAGACTATGATGTGGTGAACATTACCATAAATATATTATAGGTGCGTTTCAGAGATCTCATGTAAAGTGGGAGGACCACTGTGACATCAGTAATATGCACTGGAATCATGCTGAATTATTTATGTCGTAGGTGTATTCTCTCTTCTCGTTACTTCCTTTTAGTTTTGTGCCCAGCCAGCAGCACAGCCTGAGTGGATGCTCTGCTAGTCCAGCTGATCTAGGGTAACATATTTAAACTAAATGATTGGTCATGCAGTTTAGTGCATTCATTTGCCTAGATCCCCACATAAGTCAAGTCGTAATAGATGATGTAGTAGAGTTTAGGTGTCAAAATGTACCATTAGCATCGGTTATCATGACATCCATGATAAAATGATACACTTTTTGCTTGCTAATTGTAAGTTTATAGCAATATGCTAGCGCTGTCATGATTCCCATGCTGTACACTGATAATTTAAAGGTCATCATATTAGGGGTGGGGGAAAAAATCGATACTGTGTAGTATCGTGATATTTTGTTTGCTAATAATGTATCGATACAGGGACAGCAGAAATCGATATTTTGTTACAAAAAAATGTTTTTGTGCTCTGACTTCAGAGCATTTTGATCCTTTTTCTGAGCAAGAATCCTGACATTCCTTCACTGTCCAAATGTGTTTAACTTGTTTTTTGGCAGCAATAAACATGACAGTTTACTTATTTAAATTTAAGACATGTTTTATTTTAATTAAGTTTAAAACTTTTTTATTTAATGTAAAATTATATTTTGTTTTAATTTACTTTCAAATTCTTCAGTTGCCGAAGGGGCTGCATAGTTTTCATAAATTGCATAGTTCAGAATAGCTCGACTAATACAAACCGTTCAGCTTGTCAACAATAAAACTGAAATGAGAGAAAGACTGAGTGTGGACTTTGATATTAGATAAAATGAATATTGATAAAGTTTACCTTTATGTACAGAATCTGAATATCGCAAATTTTTTTTAAAAATTGCAATAATATCGTATCGTGAGTTAAATATTGTGATAATATCGTATCGTGCGTTAAGTATTGTGATAATATCGTATCGTGGGATGTATGGTGATTCCCACCTCTACATCATATACACACTAATTATCTTTATATTGCCTAATAAACATGTTAGCGAGAGTATAGCACACATAGATGTAAACAGGGTTATTTTTTATTATCATTCACATGTATGTGGAAATAATTGCATTTAAATCAAAAGAAAAGTAACAAATCATGAACCGAGAGTGACTGCCTCAAACCTCTTGGGCTAATAATGCTTTTATTAAAAAATGTTAACTGTGACATTGGCACTGTTTCCATATATGAAGGGCAACAGCTGAAATGTATTTTTCATATTGTAGCAAGGGCAAAAAAGAAAATTTAAAATGGTAAAGTATTTGCTTTCCTTCTCAGTAGGTTCAGTAACTTGTGGCGAGAGCATAGCAACACACTGGAACACTTCCTGTTGTCACAGCTGAAGTTATGAAAAATGTATTTGACCCTTCAGTCTCCTGTAAAATGTATTTGTCCAGGTGTGGTGGCTGCATAATAACTTGTCCCACATGTAGCACATATATGAATTATTCCAATGAACCCGGAGCACTGTACACTTTGTGTTGCTGTCTACCTTGATGAGGCGTGCGTGTGCAGGTATTATACAGCACATTGCTAAATGATTTTGCCCTCTGGCTGTTCATGATGGGCACAGAATAAAATAAAAAAGGAGCAAGATAATTGAACGATAGAGGAGAAGAAACTTGTGGATGTTCTGTTGTTGTGTACAACTGAAGAAAGACACAAAAAGCTGGATTTTCATTTGAAAAGATTTCCCTCCTCTTCTTCTTGCTTGACTTCTCGCCCTCTTTTCGACTTTTCTCCCTACTTCCTGTTTTTGCTCTAGGCAACAAATCGATAGGAAAAGCTGTTTTGGGGGCTTAATTATGTGGTTATTTCAGGTTTTTCCCTTCCTGGCCTCTGTTTTTTGCACTCACAAGCTTAGGCATTTTATCTTGGAGAAAGACAAGCCCGTTTTTCAGGCTGCCACAGAGAAAGGAAAGGAGGCGAGGAAGGAGGAGGAAAGGAGAGGGCAAGCGACGAAATGAAACAAGATGAAAAAGAAAAACTAAAGTGAGAAGACACAGTTGAAATCATTAATGAGGTGACAGTGACATAGCAATGCCTCCTCCTGCAAACTCTGACCTTTATTTCTCTATTTAATGCCTGCTCAGCTCACAAACTCAGTTTTTACCTTCCTCCGCCTGACTTTCTCCTTTCAACCTTGCCCATATTTCTTTTCTTTTACCACATATAGATAAACAGCTTCTTTTTTCTTCTAGAATTATTCCTTTCAGTGTATTTTTCTCCCTAAATCTGCTTGCTCTGCAAATGAACCAGAAAAAGTCTGTTCTCAGAAATTCATCCTGTGGAAACTCAGCGCTTTGCTTTCTCCACCATGCTCGGTCGCTCCAGCCTTAGCTTATTAATTATATTTATGCTCTTTAGCTCTTCCAATTATGGTGGTGGCTCTAACAGGAAGTAGTTGAACACATCTCATAATTATCCATCAAATGATTATTTATTTGAGCAAACCCCCACTGATTGTAGATCTATCTGAATAATATAACTGTAAATGAATAATCCATTCAGCAGGAATTGAGCCAAGCGAGGAGAAATTTTATATTTAATTCCTTTTTATGTTTTTTATTATATTCGTCTTCCATTGAATTCACTTTTTTTCTATTAGGATTTTTTTTACTACTATCACACACATCACAAACGTAAATGTAGAAGAGTTTTTTTTCTGTCTTCACCCTTTCTTTTTTTTCACTCTTTAGTTTTGAGCCCAGAGCCAATTATGTTGAATAACTGTCTCTGTGTGTCACATCTGTCTCTGTGTGTCACATCTGTCTCTGTGTGTCACATCTGTCTCTGTGGAGATGGTGACAGAACCTCCAAAGGTTAGATTTCCTACGGAGGTCATGAATCCTGTTGGATGTGACCTACAGTGACATCATGAGGTTAAGTAATGGGTTGTTCTCTGGACCTCACCAGCGTTTGGTGACTTCACCCTGATCTCATTATATTCTTGATCATAACTGCGACTGACACTTAAAAACATCTTCCAAGGGAAGTGCCTCATTTTCTCATTTAGATCTGGACATACGAGGTAACATGACCAGTTCTCACCACTGAAACCATCAGGAATTATTAGAGGATTTTGCACCGCAGACTGTGACCTTGAGGCCACCGAATGAATTATTTATACATGTTATAGAAAGGACCATCCTTCGTCATGCTTCCACCTATCCTCAGATGTGAACTAGTCAGCATTTAGCATTTAAGTGATTGATTCTTGATTCTGTCGCAGAAGTTATTGCTTCTGTTTTTTGGAGCACATTGAATCCACTGCCTTAGTAGTTTATACCACACTATTACTTAAAAAAATCAGCACAATTATTTCTTTATTCTTGGTATGAATTTGAGTACATTGCTCCTATACCAGCAGTCCCCAACCTTTTTTGCGCCACGGACCGGTTTATGCCCGACAATATTTTCACGGACCGGCCTTTAAGGTGTCGCAGATAAATACAACAAAATAAGACTAGTACCGGTACCGAATAAAATTCATAACACACGTGAAAAGACCCAGGAAAACCGAGTTAATGATAAAAACGATAACAAAATAACGCTGGAAACCGATAAAACCCTGAAAACCAAACATTTCACACCTGAGCCTCAACTCTCGCAGCCCGGTACCAAACGACTCACGGACCGGTACCAGTCCGAGGCCCGGGGGTTGGGGACCGCTGTCCTATATCATGCAATACCTTTTGTGCAATACTTTTGATAATAGTCAACGGTGCAATAGACTCAATACTTGAAATGTGCAATTCACTTGTATTTTTATTTTTATTCCTATTTATTCTATTTATCCCCTTCGTATATTTTATTTATATATGTCTCTGTATTTATATATGTGTGTGTGTGTGTGTGTATATATATAATATTCTCCTCACGCTCTGTAACTTCTATCGGTGCTGTGCTTTTGGAAACCGAATTTCCCAGAGCAACCTACCCGAGGGATTAATAAAGTTTTATCTTATCTTCTATATAATACAGGAAGAAATGTTCCTGTTCAATTACAGTATCGGCAGCATAGGTTGCCTACTGCAATCAACAATCAACAGTTTCTTACTGTGAAAATGTTACAGAGCTGCAGTGTATAAAAATAAGCTCTACAGCACAATCCTGTGTGATCGCTATTAAACTGTTATTTTAGTGCCGTCTCAATAATGATCACTGTAATGTATAACTCTGTATCCTTCTCCTTTTAGCCTGAATCCAGTTTCTTCTCTTCTATTATGATGATTTTTATTTATGTTCAATTACATTTTATTAATGTAGCACCAAATCAAAACAACGGTCACCTCAAAGCACTTTAAATTGTAAGGTGAAGACCCTGCAGTAATAAAGAGAAACCCCTAAAAACCAAAGCAAAGCACTTGGCAACAGTGGGAAGGAAAAACTCCCCTTTAACAGGAAGAAAACTCAGAACACTTACAGCACATTTCACAATTAGTAATGTAGAAATGCAATTGTATTTAACATTTTAATAACTGCACTGAAGATAAAAACTGTGCGGATGTGATTGAACGCTACAGGGGTAGAAAACACTGTATTTAAAATCATGCTTTGCTGCTCGAGGACAGAAGCATTTATATTAATCAACTGTGTTCACAGGAACGGCACTCTGTGTTTTTTTCTTACGTGTGCGTAAAACATTTATGACTGAGTAAACAGTCTGCGTGTGAGCTGGGATGCTAGCCCCCCGTCAAAGGTGGTTTTTGTTACTGCTCAGCGCTTTAGAGCTGGGACATCTAGACAAACATGTTTTTGCAGACACATGCGCAACCAAGTGATAATTCATCCCCTGATAAATATGTTTACAGCCAAGCAAATATAATATTTGTAATCCTCTCCATCTTGCCCTGCAAGGTCTGGATAAATATCTCTTGCTCTGCCAGGTTTCCAGTGCAGTATTTCTCATTCATTGTGCTTTATCAGGGCAGAAGGAAAAAAACTGCACAGAGAGAATGAAACATGGTGACGTAAACCATGAATAAGTGGGGGAGATACAGAACTATTTGGAGAGAGGTGGCAGATAAAGTGAGATGAAGATAGAGAGAGTGCACATGTGATGGAAAGAGAGGTGCAGCAGAGAGGCAGACAAAAAAGAGAGATCGGGATAGGCTCTCCAACCCACTCTAGTCTAGGCTAAAGTAGCTAATGGGCTTGCCCAGACGCACTGAGTGGATATTGCGTTGGGACTTCCTGCAGTCCCACAGCAAACAGACTACCAGGGTTGGCTAAGAGGGCTGCTGGCCAGCCGGAAACATGATATCATCTTGCAAGCACAACTAATATGGACACACAGGCAGAAAGCGAGAAAGACAGGGAGGCCGGCACGAACCCAGTTCTGATAGATTCCAGGAAGGAGCACCTGTAGGCACAAGTGAATGAGCAAGTCGATGGGTCAGTGGAAGTGCTCCGACATGCATATATTGTGTCCTGACATGGACTGCCGACACTGTAGCTTGCTGAAGGACAAGCATGTGTGGCGAACAACTGGCAGAAAACATGTGTGTCCACACTTCTCTCACATACAAAGCTGAAGGACATTTTCACTGGACAAGAATGACCGTTACAAAGCTGAGGCGTATTTGGAGGACACTCGACTTGCAGTCATGGACATAGCTTACACACTAGAGGCCTCAGTGGACTGTTAAAGTTTGATCTTACTCTGCATACAGAGGCACGCGTGGCATCGAATTATTGCGTCAGCCCTTTGTCACATACACATTCCACTTGTTTGCACATAAAAACAAAAACAGATCCATAATCCAGGAAGCACAGAAAGAAAACCTTGATGTAAGAACAGACACTTCGTGCTGCTTTTAGTGCTGAGAGAGGTTTAGAATAAAAAGAAAAAAAGGTATTTTAGGTGCTGTGTAAGCACAGTGTCCTTGTTCGAGTCGAGATGGATGCCCTTGGTACATGTCACCTCTTTAATAACCACACTGCCTGATTAAAAACACCACTTACCAATGCTTATCTCATTATGCAATCTTGTCACATAAAATATACATATATTTTCACATAAAATAGTTAGTATAAGCACGTTAATTTACATAATTATTGCTGAAATTGCAGAATTTATCCTAAAAGTCACACATTTAAATTATGAATTGCATTGGTTTCAGTGTTACACCTCTGGGATGATTCTGCAAATCATTGCTACCTAACCACACTCCCCTGTGCAATCGTTAGCACTCTCAGAGGAGCACTGGGCCACTGCATGTCACGAGTTTAAGTGCAGGTCAGAGATCATGAGGTTTTTTGGGGGTTATTTTGCCTGCTCCTCATTTACTGTGCTGAAAACTGCTTTTGTGAAGCAACTACAAGCAGCCTTCCTCTAACCACATTTAGGGCTTTGAAGTAAAGCTCAGGGACTCTGCATTAAGCAACAGATTTTGTTTTCTGCAATACCAAATTTTAATGAATTACCATTAAAAGGCATGACTGGGGAACTAGGGAAAGGAGGCTCACCTCTCCTTCATTCAAGTCTTATAAGCGACTTTATAGCTCGTTTTAACCCGTGATTCATCCTGTTTTACTGGGCACTTAGTGGATATGGATATTTCTTATGGATTCCGAAAGCCCCCCAGGGTCCTGTAGATGTAAACAATATATGTCCCATATTTGTCAGGATGAAGAGTGCAAGGAGCAATTTAGCCTAGCTAGCAGGATGAAACTACCCTGCCTGAGTAAGATTGATTAGATGCTCATTACTCCATGCACGTGTGTGTGTGTGTGGGGGGGGGGCGGTGAGTGGATGTTTCCTTGATTTGATTTATCAAGTGTTCAAAAGCAGGCCAAGGGATTAATCGCAGCAATGATACCGTGCCAAGTTATTATCTACATTGCCTTATTTGAAGATGCTGACTTGCACTGGGGACTGACTGCGGGTACGCGTGCGTCTGCCATTGTTCCTCCACAAGAAGCAGCTTAAACTGAAGAAGAAACTGCTGTGCCCATGTGCTGATGTGTCTGTTTGGCTGCCAAGTCCTTTCGCCTGATGTTCACGCACTAACTTTCTTCCATTGATCGACTGACTTGTCGATGCAAGCCAGGACTTTTTTTTTCAAGTAGACCTTTGCTCAGTCTGCTTTAAAGATGCACTTTGATGTGTGCACCCAAACGGAGAGGTCTTACATGATGCACGCACGCTGCTGCAGGTATTGCGCCATCTGCGTCTTCTCTCACGCTCAGTGCTGTGAACCTGATGAGACCGTCACACACATGCAAAACACGCTGCCCTCGCTCTCAATCCCGTTACTCCGTTTAATTGAATTCCTCCTCTTTATGGCCGTCCTCTAGCCACCACATTTGATCTTTACTCCCCTCTCACCCCTGCCTCCCCTTATCACCGCTGACAGCGGCAGATTTTGTTTGTTTTATGGAATTTATGCTAATCCGTGCTAAATGCTCACAGGTAAATGTTAATAATACAAGACAGGATTGAAAATTCAAGGCATCACACTATCCAGGTAGCTATTTATCTATTTCCCCACCTTAAAATCTGCTATCAAGATGTCTTGTTATCTTGCTATCCTAGCGTGCAACAATACAGCCCTGTGTTTCTGTAATTCGAGTAGAGGAAGCTCTATTCGCATTCTTAGAATAAGCAGTATACAGTGCAAGATTACATCTGTGAATGCAGCAGATAGAAACAGGCTTATCCCGATACAGTATCACGCTCCTGCATCCATAGACAAGCGTCCATGTGCAGCTTGAATCTAACACGCATGATTAGCCACCAGCAGTAATTCCACAAACCAACGTGCCCACTCGTTCATTTTCATAAATAGCCCCTGTTCGTGTTTTATCTCTGTCCCTTGTCCAGTCATCGTGTTGTTTTTCTCTGCTTATCTCTCAGCTAAGTCTCCCATTTTATCTCTGCTTTTCGTTCTGTCTGTCCTCTCAATCCAAGCGCTTTTCACTCTCCTTTTTCCCATCATGCCAAGTAGCGGGCTCGGGCTACTTTGATCCACATTTGAAACGGCGTCTGAATGAATTAACGCAGTGCTGCCACTGTGTGCAGACATGTAGGACATGCAAGAGCTTATCAGGCTCTGCTAGAGGATATTCACCCTGCTGCAATGCTAGAGTGTACATATCAGTGCCAGTGCAGGCGACATAGTCCCAGTTTTCAAATGTCACATGCTTCTGTATGTGTGTTTGTGTGTAAGTGTTAAGCTCCAATAATACTGTAGAATTAATGCTTCAGCTGACCTTATTGTTGTCTGTGTGTGGAAGAGTGCTCAGCATCACTGCTGAATATGTCTTTAATACCAGGACTGACTTTGTTGACACCAGCGCTATTATGAGCTATGATACACGGCCCTGTGTGATGCTTAATTAATTTCTGTTTTGCATCACTTTCAGCCATTTGTGCTCACCAGTCAGGATTTACCTGAGAACTGCGTGCAAATTATTAGACACTATATCATCTAACTTTATTATCTTTACTTATAAGAACTTCCTAATTATTGTGACTAATCCCAAGTAGTGCTTTCAAGTGGGAGGGAAAAACATTTTTTATTCCTTTTCCAGGTGGAAGTGATGAGTGAACAGTGGTGATTATTGGAGCTGGCATTGACCGCGGAATCAATTCCAAAGTGCTGTATTGATCCTTATAGCGGCTGTTGATGAAGTGAAGAGGCTCATTGTGCCAATCGCTGGACAATGATTCAGTGAGCTGATGGGTTTTTACTGAGGGCTTAAGACTGCTGTCCAGCGGGCTTTGTTAAAGTTCAGAACCTCTGCTATTGATTTGGCTCAACATTATGGCCACGATCGCCTCCTTGGCTTTATGGTATTTACCTCGGCGTGAGCGGGTGTTTATATCTTTTATTTGTTAGGATATGAAAACAATGCCTTTTCCTCTCTGGGCCTTAAATACAGCTGTTTAGTTACTATGGCCCACACCGTGGGCAATATTAGACACAGACATGATTGCCTTCTTTTGAAGGAGATAAAGTCCACACACACTGTTTGGAGGGAAAGTGGTTTTACACAGGTTAGTGTGAGCTGTATGGTTTGCATGTTATTTATCATGGATCTCTTTGGTGGATACGAGGTTAGGATCAGGCACTTTTTTCTGTTTACTCTTGTTTTCTTACGTTGCTGGGCATTTGAACTCTCAGGGCCACCGTACATTTAGCCGGCATGTTTAAACATCACAGCAGGGGCCTCTTTACAGCTGATCCGTATGTGATGAGTTGATGATATGTCTTTAAATTGAAGGCACTCGAATTCTGTCACAATTTTTGTTGCAAATTAATATTAAGAGTTTCAATTATCCTTAAATATAATATTTTATGATAGTACAGTATAATTTAAAACAAGCAGATGTGGTTAACAAAAAACATCTATTTTGTTACAGCAGACAAACTTGGCGACTCTGGTTAGTTCTCGTTTCCAGGAAGTTGCCATCTAGATAGGAACTGGCTGGCCTGCTGCCTACAGCCCACTCTCCTGTCTCGTGGAATACTGTCAGCCCTCTGTTTTCAACTGCCTCCAACTGTGTGTGTCCATGTGTGTCCTGTATTTGTCTGCAGGTGTGTTTGCCCTGTGGATCCTTTCACTGTGCTGCATAGCTTTAGTTTTGCCAGGAGCTATCCTCCTGCCATGCAAAATGCACCTCAGTGTGGATCCACTTCAAAGCTTCTCCACGTTCACATCCACCCCATAGCTGGGCAGTGCAAGAGAGGGTTTTTTGTCTCTTACAGATGCATTTGCACTGCTGACCTATGTTAAATATCTTGTACATCAAGACAAGAAAAGGACCCAAATATATTCAGTGATGTCCACTTAAACCTCAGTCCCAAAGCAAAGGTCCGAGTACAGTGACACAGATTTTAAAAAGTAGATTTTGCAGCTGAAAAAGTCTGTAAACACTGACACCCAGATCACAAGAGGATACTTTAATTCTGATCCTGCCAAGGATCATCATAACCGTCATAAACTGTCACAGAAATAAATAAAAAGACACGAGTGGCCACTGATTAGAGCTGCAAAGAATCAGCACATCTACATGTGCATCTTATACACCGGATATTTCTCTCTTTAATAGCGCCGAGCTTTACCGATCATTTATGAGGCGTTGGAGCCGAGCAGCCTTCTGCTTTGATGCTACACACAGTTGAGGTGCGTAGGTGAATAAATGGATGTGTTTATGTGTGTGGGGAGGTACGGCATGCTTCTGTGTTTCCACCTGGAGTTGAAGGATACATCAAATCCACATGCTTTACGACATTGACTCACTTTGGGTTCCAATTTGTTGCAGGACTTTTAGGATGTCTGGTTAAACAGGATTAGTCAATATTATTCACAGTATAGAAGGACTGCTGTCAGGCTCTTGAAGAGAAATCACCATGCACTGTAGGAGATGGCAGCATCTCTCGATGATTTGTTGCTGTAACCGTATGATTTTTCTAACAGCAGTGAAGGGAAAGAACGACAGAAACAAGACACAACAACATTTCTGGCACCACTCAGAACCGCTCGTTGAACCACTAGGACATCTGCATCCCCCGGTTTTTTTGTGTGTTTTGGTTTTTCTGTTGGCAGCTTTGCATCTTTTAAAATGCTTGGATGAGATTTGAGAGAAATGAAGGAAAAAAAGAAGAACAAGGACACCGGACGGACAGTTTTCTATCCAAAACCATTAGACTCAAATCTCAAAGGAGACACTTCACTCTCCATACAGTCGTCGCACATTAACGTGCGCCTACTACCGATCGTCTGTTTTATTGGCACTCCAATTCAACTGGTATTCATTTATCATGAATATGATGCAGAGCAGTGACCATTAAAGCGTCTCCAGTTGTCTAGTTAGAGGTCTATGAACAGGAAGCAAAGAGCCTATCACTTTGTCTTTTCATCTTCCTACTGCTCTCAAATGGAGTGGAGACATTCAATTTAAAGTCTAAGGTCTCGTAGAAGCCGGTGACTTTCATTAAGTTCATCTCTCTGAAGTAGCTGAAGGAGAGGTACGGCATCAAAGAACTTTAATTATCCTGCCCCTCAATGAGAGACAAAGTGATATAACTGATACAGAAGAGAAGGACTATATACAGGAAAAGAGACTAAAGAGGCAAAAAAGTATGGATCACCTCTGATATATTGACAGAACTTGCTTTATTTCTTGCATTTTTATTGTTTAAAGACCCCTGTAGGTTTTAAATTGCCTTCCTTGCGTTTATTACCTGGCGTTTGATTGGTTTGCGGAGCCCCGCTGAGGTACGCCATCAGGAAATAATGGCCACATCCAGTTGCATCATCATTTTATTTTGAATTGATCTCCACCCCACGTTGAAATTCACCTGCAACTCTGGAACATGTTCACAACTGTTAATACCTTTGATCACAGAGTCGTAATGATAGGCTGCAGGATGCTTGAAGATACGAGAAATAAGTGCGAACCTCTGCGAGACCAGAACGGCCGAGGAAAAGGTGAGAATTTTACAGGGATTGCTTTCCACGGAAGTGCAGAAAAGGAAAAAAAGACAGTATATTTCTGCTTGGGTTTTTTTCTTCCTTCTTTTTTTTCTGAGTGGGCCAGCCAGGAGTGATAGTGGGACAGACATTCAGACAAAGTGGTGGAGTGGAGGGCGTCTGTTGGGAGCTTGGCGGTAAAGGTCAGGGACGGGGAGATGGCTCCAGCGCAAGGACATAATTGGCTAGGCAGAGAGCCAGTTCAGCACACACACCCACACACAGGTTGGAGATAGTGGCCTGCTGAGGGAATTTGAGCCTACCGAGGAAATCAGAGCCACCTGAGAGAAATGTATAAAAGTCTTGACAAAGACTGTTTGGTTCTTCATCCGTCATTCCCTTTCTTTTTCTTTTCTAGCTTTTTTTCGACCCCTCTGCAACTCCCGGGGACGCCTGCTGCAAGCTTTGTGGCTTTGCTCTCCTTCTCTCACTTTTTGTCTCTCCCGAGCTCCCTATCCGATCTCTCTCGACACTTTCATATCCAAATCAGTTTTTGCAGGTTCCTCTCTCAGCAGTATTTCACTGTTCGTCATCGAAACTTTAATGCGATCGACTCTCTTCTCTCTCTTTTCTCAATCGCCTCCTCTGTCCTGGAGTAGCTGCAGACTTCCAGCAAGCCGGTTCCAACGGAATACCAATGCTCTTAAACGGTGCAGAAAGCACCGAGTCAAATCCTAATCTGCAGTATGTGTGTGCTTTTTGATAGAATCAGAAAGTGCTCCATAAAGGGGGTAATTCATCATTTATGGGGTTATTCTTTTTCATATATGACATGATTGTTTTATCAAGGACTTCCAGGAAGGTGTCTGCTGTTCCTTCTGGCGCTGCTCAGGTGGCATTGATAGCTTTAGCCGGCCTCATTTGCAATACAATGAGCGCTAATAAAACCTTAGATAGGGAGCTGTGACTAAAGCCACGACCGCCATAGTGCGCTCCTGTCTCTGGGCTTTCTGCATTTAGGTCACATATGTGTATGCGCATATATATAGAAAGCCCCAAAGTTTGATTGCGTTTCACATGTTAATGAACCCCTCAATGCCAGTGCAAAGAGAAATGGAGTAGGCAGGGAGAGATTAGGGTTAAGGGCACTGTGTTAGATGCCTATCATCAAAGAGAATTAAAATCTTGTAATAGATGTAAAAAGCACCCTTGGGCAGGAAGAGGAGAAGCGATTTGGCAGAGGGTAATGTAAAGTAAAGAGTGTATTCAGGATATATACTAGTAGAGAGGCTTTGCTTTGGGGAGGGTGGGGAGGTTTCTCCAATCAAACTATCCACAGGCATTGATTCAATGTGACTGCTGTAAGTGGCTGTAAGTGAGAAAATAGTCAAACACTCATTGGCTTGTACTTAGAGATAGCTCTCTTAGGCTTGCACAAGTTGATAGACTGTCAGCACTGGGGCTCAGCACATGGTCATTTCTGCACCCGAGGGTGCATTAACGGGCCGTCCCTCTTCATGGTGTTGTGTAAGCTACATAATAGTGAATGTGAGGGTGCAGTGAGCCTTTTTCCTGGCCTGTTAGCGAGCAGTGCTCATTCAAGCACACAACTGAGCATTTTAATTGGTCCGCGCACGCTGATGCAGGTAAGAAAACGAAATAAAATTCTTGTTTTATTCGAGCTGAAATCATCCATCATATAGACAGAACAAAGATGCGTAACTGAAAACGTCTCTCTTTCATGTTTTCATCCCACTCCTCTCCTGTTGAAAGTGGGCTAGATGAAAAAGAGGCAAAAAAAGCAAGACAGCGGTGGCGGCTAGCCCCTCCCCGCCTGTCACGTTTCTCGTGGGAACTCTTTTTGCATCAGCGTAATGTTTTATTGATTTATCGGCAGCGTGAGAATGATCCATTTATCCCTGTCTCGGAGAGAAATATGAGTGTTGGTGATGTGTTCTGGCTGAATAATCCTGGTATTAATCGAAGCCAAGGAGTGTCAAGATGAGGCGATTGGGCTGTTTGAGGTCTGCAGTTGGAGTGGCATTTGAATGAGGCGGCTTGGCATGGGGATGGCGAGTCGGGCTTAACGGGGACGCCGCGATTCATCACACTGGGACAGCCTAACAAAAAAAAGCAGGAAGAGTCAAACACATCAGCTTGTCGCCTATTAACACGAGCTTTGAATACATTTCGGTGCTATAAAGGATGCTGCTCGTTTCATTTGTAAACACTGAGCCGCAGAAAGTGATTGGGACTTTTTTTTTTTTTTGGTGGGGTGGGTTTGGTGTCCCTGTGGTGCTGTGGTCGAGGACGAGTTAAATGTGGCATTTCAGGGAGCCCTAAGTGAAATCTAATATGGCATTTGTTTAATTAAAACCCAGGCAGTGTTTTGGGGGCAGCAGATTAGCGCTAAAAGATCCAATTAAAGTGTTTGGTGAGAGAGGAGCACTGGAGCCTGTTGGGTTTCCTCTCTGATAAGTGAAATACCTCGCAGCCAAACCTGATAGTGCTGATAGCACATAATGAGAAAAGAAGCATCGGTGTAACGAAGGGCTACAGCAAGCCGCTAAGTGTAGCTCCTGCTGCTCATGCTCCCCGACTCCCCTGCCCCTACTTTCATCCAGATACGCATCCTTGCGGTGCCACCTCTCAGCCCAATCGTTATCCCAAAGCGAAAAATATCAGAATCGCCTCGGCGTTCCTCTTTTTTTGTTTTTATGGTTTTGTGTTGTTTTTTCACACGAAGCCTGATTTGCTCACGTTCTGCTGAAAGATGCTGGAAAACAAAGTGAGATAAAGGCAGAGAAGAATCTTCTTTGGAGTTTGTTTGTTAGTCTAATCTCTCCCACTTGGTTTCGAGAGCTCAGATAAATGTCTAAATCTTTTATTAGATTCCGAGGATGCTAGAACAACTGCAGTCTTAATGGGATAAAATGGGGATATTTAGCATGCAACTAATGTTTCCTCTTCTTTTTCCTTTGTGCGAGTAATGCTGGCGTAAATTATTCCCAATGAGTAACACTTCTTTTTTCAGCCATGTTTGCCTACAAACGCAGCTGGCCAGGATGAGCAGGACAGTTAGTCATGGGAGGCGTGTGCAGAGAACATTTGTGTGAGTGAAATATTGCAGTGGGTAATGGGATGCGAGGCTTCATATATTCCCATTTCTCCATGCTTTTCTTTTGTTCTGTCAGCCTGGCACATTAACAGTCATTTCAACACTAGCCCTCTGACTCCTGCCACCCTTAGTTACTACCCTGGAACCACATATCTCGCCTCACCGGCCCCTTCATCTCCCCACGATAGAGCGCTGTGAAGCAGCCATCAGAGAAGCAATCAGCATACTGTAACGTAAACATTTGCCCGAGGCTATTTCATAAGGACCCACAGCCAACAGAATAACTACGAGAGTCTCTGGATGAAATTTACACTCAAAGCCTGCATGTGCAAACACGCACCTGCACGTGCGCACCTGTGTATCCACGCGCAGCCACAGAGATCATGTTAAGTCACCGGCGCTCGCCCACGCAAAGCTTTTCTTTTCTCTGTCTCGGCAGCGGTTACATTCTCCGCTGCGTGAATGCCTCTGTGCCATCAGTCTGAAGAACTTCTATTGTACTCGCTGGCAAGGTGCTTGTGGTGCACTTGATGGAACAAAATAAAAGTTTAAATTGATCAAGGTAATGTGAAATTTGACAGAGCAAAACGTTCTCCGCGAGACAGCTTTGATGTTTTCACTTTGTTTCAATGTTTGATGTCAGGGTTGCTCGTTGAGTGGATGTATACATGCGCCGTTAAGGCAGAAAGATGCCTCCCAGTCCTATCTTTCATCCCGCCTCGCTCTCTCGACAACGTTTTCATTTAAAATTCCATTATTGTCGTATCCGGGGTTTTGTTTTTGTTTCGTTTTTTTGGGAACTGAATATGTTTTGGTGGTAACGAGTAGAATTTGGGTCTTCCACATCACAGTGCTTCTATGCAAACGGTCAGTGTTGAAGCACTTTTCCTTTAACCCTTTAAGACCTACCATAGAACCAAGTCCGCCAGAGCTTATATTGTATTTTTACTAGAGATGGCACGATACCACTTTTTTATGTCCGATACCGATACCGATATCATAAATTTGGATATCTGCCGATACCGATATGAATCCGATATAGTGTTTTTTAATCAACAAAACTGTTTTTTAAAATATCTTGCTGCATTTTGCAAGTCTGCAAGTTCATACTCAAGTTTAAAACAACAACTACACTAAAGCTATTCTGTTATACCTGTATACAAAAAAAATATTTCATAGTTCAGCAATACTGATCAATCTAATAAACTTAGACCTACACCATCCTCCCTATTCTGGTATTTTAAAGAGTACTTAGCGTAAATATTAAGCAACCTAACTAATAGGGTTCCAACTCCCAGCAACAACAAAAATAAATAAATAAAAAATAGGGAACCACCCCTCACGCTCCACCTCATGATGCTTAATCAACGTAATCAACCTTAATTTGATGCAGTGTGAAAAAAAATGCACAGAAATCAATTATTTTTCAAGAAATATTAAATAGATTCAACATCTTTCTTCAACAAAATTGCAGACTGCACAGATGGTACCTTCCCAAAGGAAAATGTACTATAGCTTACTAGGGTATATATATTAGACTTAATAGTCACTATATACAGTAATGGACTTCTATTCATTTTACATCAAATTAAAACTTTGGGTGTCAGATAATTATTTATTAAAAGCTAGACATTTTAAATGAGAATAAGAAAGAAAAGTATGTCTTTGTGCCCCCTTTTCCCAGTTAATGCCCTATCGGCCCCCCTGGCTAAACTTTGCTAGATCCGCCCCTGCACAGTTACCAGCCGTCAGCTACGTAGAAAAAGATCCTGGTGTAGAAAGTAATATTAAATAAATTGTAACAACAGCTTATCAAGCTTAAACGTGCTGCTGTTGTTCAGCCGCTGGTTTGCTCTTTCTGGCGCAAAGTGGACCAAAAACAAACAAGAGAGACTCACGACAGAAAAGCCGATCAGCTGATCATTAGCAGTTTCACGATTGAAGTAGCAGCCGGAGAGCGAGAGGCAGTTGCTCGTTAAGCTTAACGTGGGAATGCTTTACAAACATTCAGAGATGGACTTACACACTTGCTTTACTTCTCTCGGGGATAACTTTGTCGGAGATGAAATGCCAGGTTGCTAGCGAAGCTCCAAATGCTATCCAGACCACCGACAGGTCCCACATGCCACAGCTGCTCTATCACGTGATGCATACTGCTCCGACGTTCTGAGGCGAGTTATGGCGTGTTGCAAGTTTTGTGAGGTGCTTTCGTGATATTTAATGGATCGGATTACATTTTTTGTTTTTCTCCGATATCCGATCCAGTAATTTAGGTCAGTATCGGACCGATACCGATACGTAATATCGGATCGGTCCATCTCTAATTTTTACATGCTGTGGAGCCATTTTTGGGAGCATTTCAAGTTGCCATACATCAATACAACCATTATAGCCCAAATTTTAATAATATATATATGCATTAAGTGCATAGAAATTACATAAATTGCAAAAAAAAGTGCAATAAACTACAAAAAAATTGAAAATTGTTTTTGTTTTTTAACATATATTTCTAGTTAGAGAAATTTAAGAGGCTTATCCCTCAAACCTGTAAATACAAAAAAGTTGCACAAAATAGTTTCCCACCACAGGAAATTTATTTTGAGTGTCTTTATAGTTTTATTTTTGAAATACACCAATATTTATATACTGCAGAAAAAAACGAAAATAAATATTATCATGCAAATTTGCAAAAAAAACAGCATATGCATCCAAATAAACTATTTCCAGCAGTGCAATTTAAGTTCTAAGCATCCCAGGAACGACACAGAAAGTCATAAAGTCAAACATAACTGTTAAAAACACCAGTTTAGGCTCATAAGGCCCTGAAGGCAAAAAACTACATTTCTTTTTTTTTTTTTTTTTTTTTTTTTTAATGACATCAGAAACAGCAGTATGCGACATTACGTGATGGCAGAGCTTCAGTTCATCCTTTGTCATTTTTTTTTTTTTTTTTTTTTTTTTTAATAAATAGGACAGGGGGAATGAATGAGAGAAAGAGGGGGAGAGAAAGAAAGAAAACCAAAGGGGAGAAGAGACGGTGAGAAGGGGGGGGAAGAGAGAAAAAAAAAAAGAACTCCTGGGTCACCTGTATGGAGAAAAAAAAAAAACAAACAAAAAAAACAAACAGAGGAGACAGCAAACAACAAAGAGCAACATAATAATAGAGAAAACAAAGCACCATCACAATAAACTAGCTAGCCATAGATATCAATATTTACTAAATAATAAACGATATTGTGCAGCACGCAAGATAGACAGCGCACAGTGTGCTTTGAGGCAGCAGCCAAGAAAGCTTTAGTCCGCGTCTGTGAATACCCATGTGTGCATACCTGTGTGGATCAGCATGCTTGCATTCCAAAGGTTTCTCCATGTAATGATCTGCTAGGGAGTGTGGGGGGGCCACAGCCCCGTCCTCCAGGGTGTGAAGCGGGTATGGAGGAGATCAAAACTCCAGACATCCAGAGGCCCCCAGAACACAAGAGACCATGGAAGACCAACAGAGGGGCAGCCGCGCCACTGTTCCAGTAAGAGCTGAGGAGAGTCCCAGATGAGGGCTCGCCCAGCAGCCGCGGAGCAGAAGCCAGGGGGAGTTGCAGTGACGCGCCCGTGAGCTCCGCCGGCCCCCAGCTGTGCCTGAGTGACCGAGCCCCAGGCCGAGAGGCCGGGGGCACCCCACCTCCAAAGGGGCCCGAGCGAGCCCCAGGCCCCAGGCCCCGACAAGCGGCCGCCAAGGAGTGAGCCGGTGTGTACCCGGACGCCCACCCCCAGACACAAAGAACCACCAACACACCGACACCTGAGGGAGTCCGCCACCGGCAGGGGAAGTGGTGGGTGGAGATAGGCCTCCAAACCTTGGAGGGCCTGAGGTGTCCCCAGAGAGGTGGCGTCTGATACCCAACCTGACATATAGACACAGACATACAGGCACACACAGATACAAACATCCATTCCCACCCTCATGCTCTCATATGCACTCACTCCACACTCAACCAACGTGGAGACAGACATAAAGAGACGCTGTACACACAATCACACTCCCCAAGCGTACTCTACAAACCGGGTCTAGGTACCCTTGCCCCTGGAGGGGGGAATTGCACCCAGACCCAGGTGGGTCTGTCATTTCTGCCAAATGACATCACTTCCGGTTTCAGGCAGAACATTAAATATTTTCTGGCCATTTTCCACAACGTGCTGCTTAAATATTCCGTAAAAAGAGAACAAACAGACAACAGTTCATTTCCAACTTCCAGTGTTAGTAACCCCAGCACACATGCGTGCAATCACAATCCATTACCTCACACTGCTTCTTTGAATCAGTCTCAGACCTCTCACCGAGGATCTACAACCTCCTCGATGGAGCTAAGGGTGGGATGCGCTGATAGGATGGGGGGTGTAGCCAGGTTGTGTAGGTAAGATAAGAAAAGCCTTCCTAAACTGTGATTTTCAAATGTGCACAAGAAGCGCTGTGCAGTGAGATTCTAGAGAAGCCTGAGATTCATTCTGTGTTGGTGCACGGTGCTCCGGCTTCTGGTGAGGAGAAGTGATGGACTCGCAAGAGCTGCAGTGACGCATTATTTTAATAATCGTCCAATAAAGGGTTAGGTTGCACATAAAGTGTATTATAATTGTACTTTGATACCTCAAGGTGAGCAGCCAGCTTTATGTAATGTAGACACATGCCTTTTGTCCACAGCGTCAGCCGGGAGACCGTTATGGGAACCTCCCGACCTACATACAAAGCAGTAGAAGTAATGCTTTATATACACAAATAAAGCCACAGTGAGAGTTCAAACACGTCCAAAGGTCTCCTGGCATTGTCTGTTCTGCTATTTGTGCCTCCTTTGGCACAGTATAAAACGTCTCTATCAGTATTCATATCCAGTGTTGAGGTAAAATGAAGTCAGACCCTGATAGGCTCTGTGTGACTGTGGCACCTGTTGCCCTATTGGCTCAGCCCGTGGATTGATGTCTTCCCTTTGATGAAACAAGCGCTCATGTCTAGACTCTACAATGGGCTCTGTCACCTTGCCTTTTTTTTACTGCAACATACTTAAAGTGTGTAGGTCACTGAGCGTTTACAGTTAACAAAACGAATCGTGTGCCTATAGGTGGGTCCTCCGTGTAATGGGGAGTAGCAATATGTTTTAATGAGCTCGACTCCCCAGGGCAGTGGAATAAATTTCTCAATTTGGCATGGAAGTGGGAAAAAACCCCAATAGAAAAGCCATGCTTTGTTCTGATCTATTGTCCCACGGCAAGGAGAGAAAAAAGCTGTTCAATGAAGATATGCCAAAATATATTTGAATGATTCCTTTTTGGTTTCTGTTTTTGTCAAAGCTAGCTCAGGGGCCCGGCCGGCTGAGACTTTGTCTTTCCTGTTCACGTGTTCATTTTTATGTGTGCCATATGAGCCGAGGTGTGTGCGCCCGGGCTGAAGGATTGAAGTAAGCTTTGTACAGAGGTTTTGCCTATAGTCCCCCGTCCCCGTTACTATGCCGCTGCAACAATTCCCCCATCAATTTGACTCACACAGAGTGGCAGATTTCTTCTGCCTTTCATGAGCTGTTGAAAGCCACCAACGCTTTCTTTAAATTTCTTGTCAGTTCAGCTAAGTACATCTTCAAAGGCAGAAACTGGGACTGGGTGGTGCGGGTGGGGTTGAGGTGTATGAGCGAAGGGCTAAAAGAAGAAGAACAGGGCAGAAGAAAAGGAAGAGAAAGATGGAAACACTTGGTGTTCCACGAGGCACCAAATGTTTCTTCTTCACTCACAACGTTTCACTCTCTACGTGTTTATACACCACTCTGCATTTAATCAGCCGTTATTAATAATCTCTGGCTCACATAAACAGCGTCTCTTTCATGGTGTCTTTCTCTCCTCACCCCAGCACAGCAGATGGTCTCCCCCCTCGCTGAGCCTGGTTCTGCTGAAGGTTTCTTCCCGTTAAAATGACGTTTTTCCTTCCTTCTGTCGCCAAGCGCTTCCTCATAGGGGTCGTCTGTTGGGGTGTTCTCTGTACTATTGTAGCATCTTTACTTTACAATATAAAGACAACTGTTGTTATTTGGGGCTGTATAAATAGAACAGAATTGAACTACTTAACAATTCTTTTACGCAGTATGATGTTTAAGACAGAGAGTTGAAGCCGATGAGCTTGAAAAGTTTCGTGTGGAGTATCAAGAGTAGTAACACGACACAAATTAAATTTTGAGGCTTTCCTTGCGTTTGTGTGTTCATACTGTCAACAGACACACTTTCTTTTGTGTGCACATGCTTACACACACAGAACAGCATCAACAAAACAGAGAGCTTTCTGGCTTAGCCTTAATTAGGCCGACTCGAAGAAGCACTGAGAGGCCAGTATGTTCCATCCCACTGCCCTGCAAAGTCCCGTAGGCCCTCTCAAACTCACCCTGGGCAAATTCAGCTAAGCCTTGGCCTCCGACCAGCCAACGCATCCACGCATGCATCCTCATGAGCTCACGTCATACTCTGAGGCTCGCGTGCGGATGTGCCCGGTCTCCTTAAATGTGCGCTCACTTGACATCTTTGTCCTCATTCCAAATTGCTTACACCCTGCTGCCTATCACCAATCTTTAGCTCCTGCTTTGGGATTTTGTTAATTACAGCTTTAAAGAAGGAGCCTTTACCTCACATTTGTCCTTTTCTTCCTTCTCCTGATCGATTACAACTCTCCTTGCGTATTTGCAGATAGGCTGTGTGGTGGCAGCTTTTAGGCATCTGTCTTCATTGCTCTCCCCTCCCCTCTTCCGTTCTCCCCCTTCTGATAAAGGATTGGAAACAGATAACGGAGGAGGTGGTGCAGGACCGACCTCTCTGTGGCTCTGTGGCTAAGTCGCTGCAAGGAGATGGATTTTGCCTTCGCGGCCAAATATTCCTCCCATGGTTTCACTGTAGAGCTGGGCGATAGAACGATAATGATATGTATCGCGATATAACTTTTACTCGATAGAGAAATTAAGCTATCGCGATAGACCTCGCCGCTCTTGTCCTCTAAAAAAAAAAAAAAAAAAAAAAAAAAAAAAAGGTCAGCCAATCCAAATTAAGTAGCGCAGAGCCGAACCAATCACAGCCGCAGCGTCACGTCGCGTGACTTGTTACGTACAGCACAAGTGCCAAGCCGCACGTGTGTTTGTTTGGGAAGCAGCCAGCGCGTAATGGAGGAAATGAGTGTGCCGACTAGAAAAATCAACCGAGCGTGACCGAAGAGAAAACAGATGATGGTTCCAATGCCGGAGAGATTGTCGAATGGAAGAGCCATAGAAGTTCCGTAGTGTGAAGGTATTTCGGCTATTTCAAGTCTGACAAAAAACAGAGTAGCGTGCACTGTAAATTGTGCCGAAAGCAAGTCTGGAAATACAAACTGGTGCATGCGTCACACTGTGCGCCACGTTATTGTTTCGGTGAAATGAATTTCTACAATACTGTTACTGTTAATTCTACTCTCTGCAGTGTTTAAATGCTTACATATACACACAGTTACTGTCCGTCCACACATACGACTCTGTTCTGCTTCTATGCCCCAGCTTTGTTTACTTTTTCCCACCGAGGCTTCTAGACTTCTGATTGGCCAACATTTCTGCACGGTTAGGAATCTAGCGCCACCTGCTGCTTTGGCATGTTCATAGCAGCGTTTTCCTTCATTTCTGCCTTTATGTGTGGACGGGATTATTTTTAAAACGAAAACGGAAAATCTCCGTTTTCAAAAATACCCGTGTACGTGTGGACGTAGCCTCAGTCTCTGACTGGAAGCGCTAATTCGTCATTCGGCTTTTGTCAGACTAAAGTAACTGTTAAAACTGTTTGAAAAGCTCAGCTATACAACAAGGAGAGATTGAGAATTTCCTTTTAGTTCTCAGTTTATTTGATATTGACAAAAGTTAGTCAGTTTTGTCTGTTCTTCTGTAAAACAAACTAAGATTTATTTTTAGAATTAATATTTTGTTTCTAAGTGGAATTGACAATTTAGTCTGTTTTTGTTTGTTCTATTTTGAAACTTAAACGCTTTAGCGGCTGCCTTTTGTGTAGTTTGCAATATTTGCCTTTATTTATCTGAAAAAGTCTCATGTTCCTTAAGTACATCTACCCTGTTGAACTTATTATGGGAAATAAATATTTAAATAAAAACAAGCTGCTGATTATTTCACATTTTACTTGTGAGCAACGGCACATTTAAATCTTACAAATATAGTTATTTGGCTTATATCGTGATAGATATCGTTATCGCCTGAAATGAAAAAAACATATCGTGATATGAAAAAATCTCATATCGCCCAGCTCTATTTCACTGCTGTATTTTGCGTCTGGCTCAATGTCCTTGGTGCATTGGGTGGAACTACAAGCACAACTCCGTTAAGGTGGCTGGTCAATGGTGGAAGAAGAGGAATTGTGAGGAGAAGAATGGAGAGGACAGAGTGGAGGTGAATTAAAGTGAGGGAGGGTATTAATTATAAGGTTGACACATTCAATAGAGAGCTGAAATCAAACCGCCTATTGGAGGGGATTAGAAAACAGCAGCTGCAGAGTACGATTGCAATATTGGAACCCAGTTGCAGTGATAAAGAATGTCTCAGTCAGACAATGTGCTATCTGTCTCAGTGTGTGTGTTCATGTGCATATCTGTGTGGCTCTGATATGAAGAGACAGACTAAAATAAAAATAAAAATGTGTATGAGCGCTTAAGTGAATTAAGACATGTACAGATGGCTGGTAAATTAAGTGAAGTTTTGCTAATTTGTCTTGTTTGATGGAGGAATTTATTAAATGTTACTATTATGTGTTGATATCGAAACTTGAAAAAAGGTTTGGATTAACCAAAGAGGCATTTCCAGCGCGTTTGTTTGACAGTTGTAGCTGAAATAGTTTTGATTCTGATATCCCTTTACTTCATTCTACACTAGCCATCTTCTTATTTGCTGAACTGTATTTAGATTTATAAGGCAGTTGTGTTAACTACAATTCCCTCATCTGCTCCGCCTTGTAAAACCAAACTCGATTCACTTCAATGTTATTTTGTACAGACAACAACAGTCGCCTCGAGGTGCTTTATATTGTAAGGTAGACCGTACAATAAGACATACAGAGAAAAACCCAACAATCATATGACCCCCTATGAGCAGCACTTTGGCGACAGTGGGAAGGAAAAACTCCCTTTTAACAGGAAGAAACCTCCAGCAGAACCAGGCTCAGGGAGGGGCGGGGCCATCTGCTGCGATTGGTTGGGGTGAGAGAAGGAAGACAG
The DNA here is from genome assembly GCF_057382275.1 of Copadichromis virginalis. Taxonomy (NCBI): domain Eukaryota; kingdom Metazoa; phylum Chordata; class Actinopteri; order Cichliformes; family Cichlidae; genus Copadichromis; species Copadichromis virginalis. The sequence continues at coordinate 2,534,631 of NC_140632.1, read as the reverse complement.
GATAAAGACATGCTGTGGAAGAGAGACAGAGATTTATAACGAGTACTGGATGTACTGTGGCCATCTTTCCACCAGCAGCACTGATAAACATTAATGACCCTCTCTTTAGTTCTACTTTTCATGATTCATAATTGTCAGAAACTCTTCCTCAGCAACAGCCCTGGATACATCTTTACTACTTCAGTTTCATCTATTTTTGATTAAGAAAAATTAGCATGTTTGGATGGTTCCAAATGTTAGCAGATGGAGAGAGACCTGTCTCCAAGTGTTTCACATTCACCCTCAACTGGAATAAATAATTTCTTCTGTCTTTATCCAACAATGTGTGAAGCTGCATCAGCAAGGTGTTGAGCTACATCAGAAAGATTGTTACCATCCTTTGTGTAGAATCGATGGAGCGCCGGTCCAAAAGCTGTTCTTTGTTTGGCACTTTGATGATGGCAGTGCAAACCTTTGTCGAAATCCAAGGACTCCCATAGTTGTTTGATTTTGAACCTGACATCAAAAGTCATCATTTGTATTCTCATCCAGCCATTCAGTGGTAGCCCTTGCCCTACATAGAAACTTAATTAGATAGGGTCTTTTTCCTTGTAAATTTTCACTAGTCTGTCTGTTCTTCATGTAAACTGAAGTGATTACCCAACTTTACCTACATCTCTGCAAGCTTTCATAAGTTCTCACTGATTGCTACCTGAACTCTCACCTATTGTTACAAAGGGCCAATCTCAGCTCAAAGTGTCACTTCAAGTCAACTTATCAGAGACTTTGCTGTGAAATCTCTCACCTCCCGCTGCATGAACCGGTACTGGAGGACCACCATCAGCCTTAGCGAGGGGTTCGCGAAGATGAAACCCCGCAGAGCGATAAATTCTGAGTCCCTTTGATGAATGACCGTTACCATGTACTGATTGCTTCCATAAAAGAATGGCAGTCTGTGGCCTCTGTGAACCTTAAATGTTGCAATGCATGTCACACTGAAATAAGAGCCACCTGTAAAAACCAATCGCCTCATCAAGGCTGCGACTGATGGCAGGTCTCAGCTTAAATTGGAGAGTTGTTTAGTGTGAACAGCGGGACCACAGCGAGTGCAGCCTTAAATGTTACTGGGGAATTGAAGTCCTTGGCTCAGAGGGTGGTGGCTGAGTAAACTTCAGAAAAGTACAAACTTGATTGAATTTTTTTTTCTTCAGTCTCACACACCAGCCTGATTTTTCTCTGTGTGACGGAGAGGACGCAAGAGATGTGGGAACCGCATTGCAATGCGCAGTTGAAGCATTTCCGTCCATCATTAGTGGGGAGGAGCGGTTTGCGAGTTAATCAGTGAAATGTAAAGGTGTTTGAAGCAGGTATGGTTGGAAACAATGTCAGGTTTGTCGCAGACGTTCGTGGCTGAGAAGTGGGGTTGCTATGCCAACCGCTGGCACAGCTGGTCTATCTTTAGAGAACACAATGAGGCTGTGTTTGAGGTGGGCAATCATCAAATTCAGACAAAAAAAGAGGGCACAGAACGAGAGAAAAAAGGTCATTAGACAAGTTTATCCACAGTTTGAGTTTGATCTCAGAAGCAGACATCCATATTGTCAGCTTACTTGCGTTGTTTATTTCCCCCCCCGTGAGGACGAGCCGCCACCGTGTATTTCAAGTAGGTTCAAGTGTTTTTCTATTTGATGTTGTCGATATCAAAGGGAAGATTAGCCCCGCTTTGTACAAGACACTGATTCCTTTTAGCATCTGTCCGTCCATTTCTCTAATCCATATTCTTCAAAGGCAGGTAGGCATGTGAGACAGCGAGTCTCGGGTCGTTTTATAAATAGAACCTGGCTGTAATAGAAATACGCAGCCGGCATGTCAGAACAATGTACGATTTAATGAGGCTGGCATGAAAAATTAAAGCTGCTCATTTCTTCACTTTGCAACATTTGTTTGTACCTGTAACTTTCCATTTAAAGCTACAGGGAAGACTGTACACAGGGCGCCACCTTAATTATCACCTCTCACACGTTCAGACTTTCCGTTGCACCCAAAAGCGAGAAAGATGTGAAACACTTCCGTAGCTTAGTTTTTCATATTTGTGTGTGTGTGTGTGTGTGTGTGTGTGTGTGTGTGTGTGTGTGTGTGTGTGTGTGTGTGTGTGTGTGTGTGTGATTTTATGTCAAATTTCTATACTATTTTTGAACTTTGGCTATGATGTATGCGTAGTCAAAGTTCCAAACCCTAATGAAAAAAGCACAGCCATCAAGCGAGTCAAGCCCCTTCTGCTTCCAAACTGAACTGACATTAGAACTACATGACATCATGCAAATTGCTAACAAATAGCATGGTGCTTTTTGTGCCTCACAGCAAGAAGTGTCCTGAGTTTGAATCTGGCGCCTTCCTGTGTGGTTTGCATGTTCTTTCCGAGTACTCTGACAGTCCAAAGACATGCAGTTAGTAATGTTAGGTTAACTGGTGATTCACCACCAGACAAACTGGTGACCTGTCCAGGGTGTACCCTGCCGCTTACCCCATGGTACCTTGGATAGGCTTCAGTCCCCAAACACGAGCCTACATTGAATAAGTGGAAGAAAATGGATTGAAACTTGAAATGACACTTAAAAACTTCCAAATAGGCATACTTATTTACTTAATGATGCCACATTGGTTTGAATGTTTGGCCATGCCCACGAACAGTCTGAGAGCCAACTTCATAATGGTATTTCTCCAGTTACTCCAGAGTAACTGTCAGAGTCAACCAACAAACATTGGACTTAGAGACAGAGTTAGAAGTTTTTTTGTAGCCTTGGGAGCAGCAGAGATCTCTGCAAAGGGCTTCGGTTGGCCGTTGATAACCAAGTGGTTGCACTCATCAGGGAGCCTTAAAGAGACAAGAACAGAAATGGTCATAGAGGGCTAATATAATGCCTGATGCAAATACAGCTTATTCCCTTGGAGCCCTAGTGGCAAGAAAAACAGGGCTAGAAATGAGCATATGTCACCATTAAGAGTAGCTACCCTACCATCAAACAAATGCTGAAACGGCTTGCTTGGTGTAGCAAATGTGGCAGCCAGTTGGACAGATAGTCAATCCCTCCTGACTTATTACATTCTGTCCACAACTAGTCTGAGGCAAGCAAACAGAACTAGCAAAATCCATTTGCTGCCGTGGTTTGTTGACATCATGTGAAAAATAACTCTGCAAAACTGTCTGAGTCACTGGAAGGGTCTGCTCTTTATTCAGCCAACATGTCTCAGCAGAGGGCCTTTATCATCTATGCAGTAGGGATAAACAGCCCTATCTGTTCACCAGGAGAAGATGGACCACAAAGAAGCTTAATAACAGAACCGTCTAATGCAATGTTCATCAGTATAAATTAAGATTATGGCTTGGATAAAATGGTAGCATTTAATGACACAGTTTGTCTTGTAAACAAGCTTCTAGGTGTTTAAGTGTCACTAACCAAAATGCGCTGTATCCTAGAGTTCTAATAAAACATTTGGGACACTTCCTTCCATTTCCACTGAGCTTGTGCAAATCCATTTATTTATTTTCTTAAATAATACTTTCAAAGGCATCAATAATTGTGAGGCCATTAGTTTGTGCACGAGGCGCAAAATAGGTTATACCACTCATCCTGATAATTAACTGCAAAGGTCTCCTTCGTTTTATTAAATAACTACAAAGGAAATCTGGAGTTAGGAGGCAAGCTTTGGAGACCATGAGTCCTTAAAGCGCGTCTCTCTATTCCACCCTCCTCTTTCCCAAATGAATCATATCAGTGCCATTTCAAAATAAGTTCATCACGAAATATCAGATCACCGCATATTTTGACTGGGTATTTTATGAAAACTATCTTTTCTTTTAATGAGTTCCTGTTTGTCTCTTGTTATCCTGCCTTTTAATTAACTTGGTTTTCATCTTAGCCCTGATTGAATGACTGAAGCCAATGCACAGTGTGAATCCATTCTAACGGCCAGTGGGGGTTAGGAGGCACCTTAGTTGGTTTCCAAAAGGACTCTAGGTGCAGAGAAGTATATGAGAAGAAAATGACTACACTTCTTGCCTAGTTTAATACCTCATGCCACTAGCTGGGACCACAGCCTCACTCACATTTGACAGCATTTTAATGGATAATGGCAGGTGGAGTAAGCATGAATTGGAGCTGTGGTTCGGAGAAGGACTCTGAGGACTGGTGGCAGCTCCTGAGCCCGTGCATACTCCCATGTACTAATGAGAGGTGGATGAATTAATGAATTGGGGAAAAAAGGAGGAGGCGGAGGACATATATAGACAGAAACAGGAGGGAAGTGTATGAGGTATGGTCCCACTCCTGAAATTCAGATGAGTTTTCTCCGATTAGTGCTGCTCCAGTTTGTTTCTGGTCTCAATTCCTGGTTTTCAACACGTGACACGATGACGATGATGATGTTTTTACGCCACAGCAGCTACACAGGTCTTTCATATACAGTGTAATTATCCAAATTAGCTTTTCTTTTTCCACTAAAGGGCAGCACACGAAAGTGTAAAGTCTCAACTTTAGCCACTCCTTGGACCAAAAGTTTGCAAAAAGTTCAGAAACGAGTAAATGTGTCCAACTGGGGTTTGAGTCATAAAGGCCTTAGGATAAGATCAGTGGATAAAGTTGCAGTGTTGTATTTATGTATCAGGGCCTTTCAGTTATTGCAGAGAAAAGGGGAGAGAGAGACAGACACAGGCTTTTGCAGAGTGAGGGCGAGTGGAGCTACGGGCTCTCTCGTGAAGCCTTGGCTAAGACAGACAGGCTGCACTGCCCTCTGGGGAAGATTCAATTATAAATGATGCTTCCACTCGGAGCCATCTTGGATTCCCTTATTCTTCAGGAGGTCTTCTTCACCTAATCCTCGCCAGGGTTCGGTGTGGCCTGTCTCTGAAGTGATATGCCTCACACACATTGCGTGTCATGCATTATGAATGATGGGAAGGAGACGCTCATATCCTAATTTTCTGAGAGCGGCGGGAGCGTCAACACCGGATCCGACAGAACGTTAATATTCACCATGCAAAAGCACGGCATTCAGGTTGTACAAAGCTTTGGAGAGAGATGTCACGACTATTTATTAGTGATATTTTTGTGACTTTGAGCTCCTACAAGCTGACTTGGCTCCGCCTTTGCCGTCCATCTGACGGTGTCAGCCTGTCTCCAGCATCCTTCCGCATCTTTCCTAGCTCGTACCTCCTCTCCTTTCATCTCTCCACAACGTCGCTCTCCCCTCTCTAAAAAAAACCCCACTGGTGGCAGTGAGCAGCATTAGAGTCAGCAGACAGGTCTTCTTTGTAGCCTAGAGAGCTGTGTAGATCTCAGCTGCAACCCCACCTCCTCCCTTTCTCCCTGCTCCCCCAGCCTCTGAAATCCTCTTCAGACCCCCTTCCCGCTTCCCCTTCCTTTTACAACCAGAGAGAATAGGAGCTGACATCTCCAGAGAACCGAGAAAAAAAATCATTTAAAGCCCTTCCTCTCTGTCCGCTTGCCGCTACAACAGAGAGGAGTGTCAGTAATGCAGCAGGAGGAGAGGCAAGAGGGGGTGGGGGGGTAGGAGGGTGAGACTGGCTGGTTTCGCGGTAATGAGAGGGGAGTTGTTATGGCTCAGCTTCTGCTGTTCAAGACTGTGTGTATGTGTGTGTATTTTCACTTCTGTGTACTCACATTTGCACCTTTGCAGTGTTGCATGAATCTGAAGTGAGGCTACATGACTGCTTTGTTAATGGGTGTCAGCGAGTCGATCTTCCCGTTCTTCTATAGCGATCTGAGGATGCTTTGACATGCCTGTGAGTAAGGAGCCAGTGTTACAAAGCCTTTTCCTGTTGCTCAGAGAGAGTGGGGGTGGAGGGGCTCGGATCATCTCGGGTTCCCATCGACACCGCTTGACTCTCTCTCTCTCCATCTGTGTTTTTCCTCCCTTCTCCGTGTCTTGCCTCCTTCCCTCCCTCCTGCAGCAGAAAGTGACTCTTTCCCCACTCGCTCCCCGTTCACCATCTCCACATCTTGTCGCTTCTGCCACAACCACACGATACAGATGGCAAATCAAGCTGTTCGTCATGGAAATATGTCAAGTATGTCCAATCAAGGGTGACAAGAACGGGAAACTTTTTGATTGAGTCCTTTTACTTCCTGTTGTGTTGTTGGAAGTACTCGTTCGGGGTTTATTGTTGTAGTTATGTTAGTAAAAGGAACAAAGTCAGGAAAGTAGCAAAGGGTTGGTGATTCATTAGGATCTGGTCAGATTTGCAGACTAACACTGGGTAACATGTTCATGTTACAGCTGAGTTATATGTTATTATAGTAAGTACCTGTATATACAGGTATGGGTTTCTGTTATTATGCTGTGTCCCATGAGTGTGAGAAAGTGTTTCTCATAAATTAGCAACAGAGTGAACAGTGGGTTATACAAGAAACAGTTGGTCCTAAACTTCTAAATTGAAATTGAGTTTGAGTGATTTATCTGCAAAACCAATATATCTGAAATAATAAGTATCCGATAAAATGGTACTGATATCATATCATTCATATCATATGTTCATTTCTAAGCCTGTGAAGTGGCAGATCTATAAACATTTGAAAGAGATGGAAGAAACACCCTTCAGCTGTGTTATTAGTGTTGACTGTTGCATGGTGTGTCCACCAGAGGGCACTCTGCAGCATCCCCTTTGGCATCATGACTTTTGGATGTTACCGTAACGACGACAAACTGAGTTTAACTGAGTTATCTGCCACTCGTTGTGACAGTAAAGCAAAATGCATTTCAAACTGCATTCATTTAATATCTTAGTGAGGTGACATAAATTGCTGCACATAACAGAAGTTACAGAAATTTTATGTGTTTCGTTAGTCTGAAAAAATCAACTGTCAGATTTACTGCACCTGGTATCGGTTCTAAAAGTCCTGTGTCAGTCAGGCTCTACTTGACAACAAATTAGATAACTGATAAATATTCTTCAAGCAAATCCTTCACTGGTCGCACCTCCGGTGTGAAGATGTGATGCCTGGAAAAAAAGGTGAAAAAGAGGCAGCTTTTTTTTTGATTTAACACACTAAATAACTTATAAGTTGACACACAAATCAGCAAAATAAGAGAAAATGAAAAACATTTTGGCCACACTTCCACAGACACTACACAGAGCACAATATGTTCCTGTTTACCCTCCTGATGTTGCAGCTTCTTCTCCCACAGCTGCGCTCCATCAGAGCTGGCACCAACAGCCACCTCCAACATAACTGGCACTAGCGCTAAATCCCACCGCAGCACAAAGGCCTCAGTTTCCCTTGGCGTTTTTTGGGCAAGTGTAGTACTATAACTGTAGTTTTGACTGTGGAGCTGCTGCCCAGCGGCTCAGACTTTATCATCTTGGCTGCTGGTGCAACTTCGCAGCCCAAGCAGAAGCTGCCTAAACCTTGGACTCACTGCGCTGCATTTGTCAGTTTAGCCTGGCTCATAAAGTTAGAATATGACTCTGACAAAATGTTATACAATGCAGAGCAAGCTGTACAATGCTCTGTACGTACTGTGTACACTGGGAAATAACTCTGTAGGCCATTATCGCCGTTTGTACTGGTGCTTCATATTTTTTCAGCCAGCTTTTTTGACATTTATGTACGTTTCTTTAAGAATACACACAAAAGCCGTCCTCCCTGTCCATAGCAGAGCCCAGAACACGCAGCACACATAAAGTTTAATTAGTCTGAATTATTAGAGTTTTAAAGAGCGATATTGCTATAAGCAAAATATGGTGGAAACCTTACATCTTTTGTTTGTCACAATCCCAACGCTTTGTGGGTCTTTACAGCTTGCTGTTTGCACATGCATCATAATACAGCTCTGGCTGCGCGGGTAAAACCACTTTGTGCTATATATGCTCAGTCCATTCTGTGTCTAGTTTTAGCTTTTCCCTGCTTCCATTACCCCTGGTTTTTGGCGCGTGAATCCATATAGTGCGGTAATGCTACAGCTTATTATAACGGGGAAACAGACAGTGTAAATCATTCGAGGCTGCCTGTTTCCTTTACGTAGCCGTTCTTCACGACACACCGCCCTTCATCCATCATGTTCTGCATTTTTTTTGTTCGGCATTGCTCTTGAGAGATGGGACACATGGCCACCGTGTGTGATGACAGCAGAGACACATGCAAACACGCACACACCGGCCGCCACAGAAGTCCTTTAAAGCACAACAACACACACACACACACACATAGGTATCGCTGTAAAGCATTTTAGCTGTTTCCTCTAAGCTTACTTCTGGCAGCTGATTGAGGAGCGGTGGGGAGAAGGAGAACGTTCAATCATTAGTCCTCCTCTCACTCTATCCCAGAGGGGAGAGGCAACAGTTGGAAATATGAATTATGAAATGATAAGAGGTTGTAAAATGGAGATAAATCCCAGTGATTACACAGCTCAGTATCTCACAATTTGATTCCTCTGCCAATGATTCTTTATTGTCACTGTGTGAAGGACAGCAAGCCTAATAATTCCCTATGTATGAAGCACAGCAGGGGAAAGTATTGTAATGATAGAGTTCTTTTGAACATGATTGAGGAGGCAATTACATTTTGCATCTCACTTCCAGGATGTTTTTTGTTTGTTTTTTTTAGCTCCGCTTTCTTTTCTTCGTTCTCCGATGGCAGAAAATTCGACCACATCAAACCGTGTTTGTCTTCTTTCTCCATCCCCTCGGGTGCCAGTGCTGCAGAAAGCCCAAGAGATAACAAGGGGAAAAACATAAAAGCACATAAACAAGACACACACACACAGCAAGGAGAAAGGAGAGAAAATGTGTGCACTTGCATACGTGCGCATGTGTGTGTGTGCATGCTTTAAGACTCACACTGGTCTATGCAAATGACTCTGAGCGTGCATGTGTGCACGCTTGCACAAAGAGTTGGAGTTTAGAGCATTTACCCGCTGCAGTTGTGTGTGCCTTGTGGGTAGCTGGTAGTGCCACCTTCCTCTTAGTGGTGTCTAACACACATGCATGCAGCACACACACACACTCCCAGTACTCCATCCAACTTAATCTGAGAGAGAAAAAAGCTCGACTAGCACCTCGCCCTGGCTTTTACTGTAGGTCTGCTGCCTCTAAATAGAGGGTTTTATCACAGCATGGTGTGAAGTCTGAATACAACCAATATAACCGACATGCATCACGGCAGCTGCTCCGCTCCTTTTGCTCCTTTCCAGATATCATTGCTGGCTGCTGAAGTTCATATGTGCATGTAGAAGACAGACAGAGTGGAGCCAGAGCAAAATTCTCTTGTTGAGGTTGAAACAGGGAATTGAGAATTCCAGCGTATTCCCCTCATTTCTCCCCACACTGGTCAGGTGCATTGAAAGCAGTGACCTGCAGTGATTTCTGGCTCTGTGTGAAAATCCTGTGTCCTCCTCCCTTTTCTCCCTTCATCCCTTTAGTTTTGTAATGTCATGTGGGGGCTGAAGGACAGAACATAGCTCTGTCCTGCAGACAGGTGTCCTGACCTTCTGTCTGCTCTTCCACGCCTCAGGGGACCTCTGTGAAATAGAGGCCAAGGCTTTGACCTAGTCTCTACAGTTTGTCTCTAAACGGAGCCATGCTGCAGATGCAATGAATCACAACTCCTAGGGAGCAGCGCATTAGTATGTGGCCTTTATTTTCACAGCTATACTCCCTCCATAGGTTTTGGGGGTGTTTTTGCTTGTTTTCTTTAAAGAGAAATCGTTTGAAAAATTCAGCATTGGTCATTTTTCTTGTTTCAGAGATCTTCTTATCTCCAAGTCAATGTAGCACCAGTGTGTTACAATTAGATTTCAGATGGCCTCCCTCCAGTACCCAGTGGCCATAGCAAGATTGCATTATTCAAAGCTGGAGATGAAAGTCCCCTCTGATAGACTAAAATAACGCTCTCTACAGTCTGTACTGTGTGTAGATTTGATTCCTTTGATGATATTTCCCCTACAGTTAGCTTTTCACCAGGCTTCGTGGCTGTGAAAGCCCATGTGTGTATTTTACACATCATTTCTGCTATTTATTGCTTATTAATCCTCCAACCTTGTAAGCACTGATGGAGGGGGGGGGGGGAGTTGTGGCCAAAAGTGATGGCTCATCTCTTAGAGAATGCCAAGAATGAGCACAGCATCAGAAGAAATAGTCTGTGGTAATTACAAGGGAGAAAGGAAAGGGACATTGGAATAGTTGGAGCGCGCTGAAGTGAGGAGGACTTTCAGACATTTCCAAGAAGCAGAGAACAAATTAGCCTGCTCATCACCTCTTTTATGCAGCCGAGTGAATTAAAATCCTAGATGCTGTCTCAAAATCTTTGTTGCATTGTTACCAAGAAAATCAAGGCGAAAATCGGTGCACCTGACCCTCACTTTGGTGTTTTGATCGGTCTTAAAATGCTTGCTGGCTGAAGTGAATATAAGAAATCAACATTTTCATTGCACTCAGACAACTTTCCCAAAAACAGAGACCCAGAAACGAAAAAACATTGAAGATTATTGTTCCTTAACAGTTTGCAGGACAGGTAAATGTCCGAGGACGTTTTAGTAAAGATATCTGAGAGCATGAGTGTGAAAATATGCTAGAAATGTTATAACACGCCATCGCTTACCCCTCTGCCCTCTAATTAGTCTCTTTGCAAAGCTGCTGAAATTTATATTGGTGCTCAGTACATCCACACTTAAATGGAAAGTCCCAGCAGCTCTAGCTTCAGTGAAATTATTCAAATCAAAGTCTTGACCTTGGAAATGTAGCCTGGCATGTGCATTCTCTCTTTTCAGCTGCGTAACAGTCACACAAATCTTTTTTTTCCCTTCATATGAGTATCAGAAATGATGCCATTCCCAGTACTCTTGCATGCATAGGCTGTTGATATGCAGTGGACTTCCTCTGCGTGTGGAAATGCAGCTGGTGCAGTCTGGGCCCCGGCAGGTTGTTAGGGAAATGTGCTACATCTCGGCGATCTCGGGTTCTTTCTCTTCTCTGTACTTGTGCAGATAATCACCCACTTGTGTGACTGAAAATGTGAGAAGGCATCATGTTCCCAGTGTTTGTGCGAATGCGCATGTGTTTGCACACTTTTAGACTGCATCATGATGTGCATTTATGTCTCCGTCAGCCCGCCCGCTCTGTGTGTGTGTGCGTCAGCCCGTTGTGCGTGTGGCAGCCTGTGTGTACTTCATGCTGAACATTGTCTTCTTGAAACACTAAGCAAATCTCCTCAATGTGATAATTGGCTCCCCGGGGTGCTTGTATCTTTGCTGCTCATCATCATCATCCCCTCCAAAAAAAACGAGTGTGTGCTAGATGAGATAGGCGAAGTTTGCTCGTTTGCCGGGGAAACTGATCCCTAGTCTGCCCGAACTCTTTTGGCAAGAAGAAACTTTGAGGCGATGAGACAGTGCAGCCAGATCGGGTGCAACCTGGCTGCAGGCTGCTGTCTGCCGCCTCTCGTAGCATCAGGGGCTTGTTTTCTGATGCACTGCAATGGGTGAAATATGCTATTTGAGGCAGGTGATATGCTCAGTAGTTTCATCTGCAGTAAAGTCTCTGACAGAAGCTGAATGATTTTATCACTTCTGTTCAGGAAAAATAAAAATATCTGCGTTAAAACCGTCCGTTTATGATTATTAGCTATACGGAATGAGGCGGATTATTCGAGGCTCGGTGCACGGACGACCTTCGCTGGTGGTTTGCAGTGCTGGCGCCTGAGTTGTGTAAAATACAGACCTGTTTGTGTGCCTGAAGGCAAATAGAGACGCTCATCTGGTCACTAGAGTCTCTCCCTCTTTTTTAGTCCCTCTCATCCATATGTTCTTGGAGTCCCCAGGGTATTATAGACCACAGAGCAGATTGTTGGCTGCTTCATTGGGGAAACAGCGAGACAGCTGGGCACCCATCACACGGCCAAACAGATGTTCAGGTGACTTGCAGAGGAAGTGAATGGAAAAGAGAAATGGCGAGGGGCGGGAGGTGATGCGGAAGAAAGGGAAGCCGAGAGTTGATGGAGGCAGCAAAAAATGAATTAATACATTGATGCCAGAACTCCGAGACTTCATTAGGAATCCAGCGTAGCCCTCTGAGGTGGGCCACACGCTTTCCGCTCTCTTTAGGCCACAGGAACCGGTTTTCTCCCATATTGATTCACCTACTAGACTATCTGCTGCAGGTCTAATGCCTCAGATCTCCCGATTATCTTTGGCTAAATGCGGACGAGACGGCTAAGCGGCTCAGGGAATCAACGCTTTAATTCAAACTCACCTCAGGGAATATTCAAAAGTTGGAACTGAATCCCACCCTGAAAACAAATAGCTTTGGTCTTTCTTGCCAGTTTCACATAATGATAAAAAAGGAAATCCACAAACAGTTTTCACAGATTCTCTGGCTGAGGGCCGAGCTTGATCCAGGCAGAGGCTCTAATCTGACACAAATCTGCATATACATACATACATACATACATATATATATATATATATATATATATATATATATATATATATATATATATATATATATATATATATATATAGATAGATAGATAGATAGATAGATAGATAGATAGATACAATTCCCTACTGGTACTGACTCCTTTTTTTCAACACTGCATTTGTCAAATTAAACCAGACAAAAGTTCTTCGATCCCCCACAGTCCCCCTTCTCTACTTTCTTGGGCCAACCTTTGTTCTTTGGTTGCAGGTTTCATGTATAATACATGAGGATTGGGAGACTTATCCGTTTCTGGCCATACCGGCTGTAATACCCTGGGAAGGGGCTATATTTAAGAGCTGGATAGGTCATAGATGGCGTCAGGGGAGCAGCTGACTTCTACCCGAAAGGTGGCGGTGGCTGAATAGCATTAAAATCCTAAAATAGAACTCGACACAGTTACATTGTTGCCCCGGCGAGGAAGCTGTAACAGAATTACCGTAGATTTAGCCCCTAATGGAAGAAGCGTTAATCCAGTTTTGTCAGAAACGTGTCTTGTTTGTGACAACACGCTGCTCCCTGGCGTCTAGTTAGTCTCTGTTTGCACATCACAGATTTCAGTTTTCACCTCTTTCTATCTGCCTCTATTTATCGTACGACAAATCTAATTCCTGTTGTTGTTTTTTTTTTGGTTTTTTTTTTGTTTTGTTTTTTCTAAATGACATCAGAAGCAGCAGTATGCGACATTACGTGATGGCAGAGCTTCAGTTCATCCTTTGTCTTTTTTTTTTTTTTTTTTTTTTTTTTTTTTTTTTTTTAATAAATAGGACAGGGGGAATGAATGAGAGAGAGAGGGGGAGAGAAAGAAAGAAAACCAAAGGGGAGAAGAGACGGTGAGAAGGGGGGGGAAGAGAGAGAAAAAAAAAAAAAAAAAAAACTAATTCCTGTTGTTGTTGTTTTTTTATTTCCACAGCTGGCACGACCTACATCTTTGGCAAAGGAGGGGGTCTGATCACATACACGTGGCCCAATAACGAGAGGCCAAGCACCCGGACGGACCGGCTAGCCGTGGGCTTCAGCACGACCATAAAAGATGGCATCCTGGTCCGCATCGACAGCGCCCCACGTCTGGGTGACTACATCATGCTCCACATTGTATGTATTATTCTTGTCTATTCAAAATTCAGTGTGTTTCAAGTGTTTAAGGCATTACAACCAAGGTGATGACCACAAACAAACCTCCGATTCATTCCTTTCCTTGTGGCAATCTTCAGGCAAAATTCATCCCACAGTGCTCCGAATGATTTATACGCACGATGTAGACCCAGTGAGGAAAAAAAACCTTACTGCTCTACTCGAAGTCTTTGCTCATCCAGAATAACCCCACTTCTCCACCACAGTCAGGCTAACTCCCAGCATCTCCATACCTATATATACCTCTGTGCGCACACACACACACACACACACACACACACACACACACACACACACACACACACACACACACACACACACATGTTGGAGAACCATAGGAAACTGCGATTTGGAATTCTCAGCCAGTCGACTGTGCACCCGTGCAGCATCTTAATACTTTCACATCGCGACCTTGCATTTGGCTCGTTTACATAAGCATTACGCATTTACATAATCATCAACAGCAGCTTGATGAATGCAGTGTGGAATCACTGCAGCGAATGCATGTAGAGGTAGTGTGGTCGGGAAAAGGGACGAGTAGCTGGTGACGCAAAAAAAATACAAATAAATTAAGAAAGAAAAAAAAAAAGATGCGATGATGAGGAGGAGCTACAGTTGCTAAAGCAGATTGAAAGTCTTTTTCTTCTTAAAGAGCTCCCCTCATCTCCTGAGTGCTGGCCATGTGGTGCAGAGAAGCAGCCATCTGCTCTGGAAAGATGAGGGCCAACAACGAGCAGTTTGGAGCTGCCTTTACAGTATAGAGAGATAGGAGTGTGTGCACGTGTGTGTGTTTCCTTGTGCGCACAGGTGAGAGAGGAAGTGGAGTGGCACAGGCAGAGGGAAAATAAAGACGTAGAGTGGGTTGCGAGGGTGATGTGGGAAATGCCTCCCTGCGTGGTTCTAACTGATTGGGTAATTGCAGGAAAATCTAAAGGAAGGAAAAGGGATGCATTTTTAATTCTGCTTTTTAGATATGGCGGCACAGCTAGCCAAGCAGGGTATCTCGCATAATTTGGCTGCGAGTCATTGGGCGATGAATGTCTTCGTTCCTCCAGTCTAACGCGCTAATGAATTTATTAATAGAAAGAAAAGCAACTGGAGACTTCACCAGTTCATTCAGAGAGGCAGCGTGTTCTGAACACAGTGTCGGTTCTAGCTGCTCGCGTGGGCAACACTGCAAATATTTCAGATGATTTATTGACAGCCAAGGGTGTACAAACAAAGTGGGTTTTGTTTAATATTAAAAATGATTGTTGCCTTTAGCTATAGAATAGTTGGCAAAAAAAATGCTCCATTACAGAGCAGAAAGCCGATGAACAAAGCGAGGCTTTTTGTTCGGCTGTGAGCTCGGTAATCGGCGTTGTCAGGAATAATCCTCTGCATGATCTCACCTCTAACGACTGCTGTTGTTACAGGGAAGCATAGATTATCATTTGCCTCACACTTTGAACTCCTCGTATGTGCAGTTGTGGGAGTATCAGAGACCCTCCTGTCTCAGGGAGTTGTGTACGTGTAGTAGAAATGCTTAGAAATTGAGATTTGTTATTAAATAATATTTCCTAATGACAGATATAACATCTTTGCTGTTAGTGTTTTTCATTTCGCAGTAACTCTGGAGGAAAAGGTTACGGGCTTTTTGCCTGTCGATTCTGGATTTATGTAGCTTCATCTTTACGGTTTATTAGACCGCTTCCTCAAAGGAGCGCGCTCTCTTGTCAGACTTTAACGTCTTTTCGATGACAGGATGTGGTCAACAAAAAGTAAAATAGCTTTTGTAGTTTTCTACTCCAGTTTTCTAACTGTGCAAAAGTCTTGAGCCACATATTTTCATCCATGGAAATGCAGAATACAAGGCGAAGGACAGAAGTCAGTATTTGGTATGCCCAACTTTATTCTTTACCACAGCTGGAACGCTCTCATGCAGCTTTCTTGTCTTTTCTTTAAGTAGAACTCAGGATTAGTTCTCCAGGCTTCTTGAAGGACATTCAAAGCTGTTCTTTGTTCTATTCTATGATCCCGCACTGCTTCACTAATGTTGAGGCCAATCGATGACTGATGGCGTTCCACACTGATGGTTTTTTATTGAAGCCGTCGCCAATCAGATGCTTTCCTACGGAGCCCCGCAGGGGACATGGGAGAAAAAAAATTAAGACGGACTTTTGCAAGATTTCGCAAAAGTTTTAGCCGCATTCTTCGAAGCCGACCGGGAGGTCGAGGCACGATGTGCCGGGAGAGCGGTGTTCCTCCCGGCTGTAGTAGGTCTCGACCTCCCGTTAGCTTCGAGATGGTGGGTGTCAGATCTCCGAAAACGTCGGAACACTTTTGCAAATATGTGATGTCTTGTAAACCGAGCAGGTATCAACTACAACTACATTCACGCCTCAAAATATCTTAAAAGTGTATTTTGTGACCCAGAAAGAGTAATATTACAACTAAGTAGCTGCCGCCATTGTTGGAATTCAACTTTTGCGAGATCTCGCAAAAGTCCGTCCTTATTTTCTCCCATGTCCCCTGCGGGGCTCCGTACTTTCCAGGTGGCATGATGGAGTGAACTCTGATGATACTGTTTTTCTGTAGACCCGCGCTATTGTATCTCCCTCCTGACCTCCTCCAGACATACTGATGATGATTTAAACCACAAATTTAGATTCATCATTAAATAAGACCAGTTACTGCTGATTTTGAGTCCAGCTTTTCAGTTTCCACCATTCCACTGACACCGTTTCCGATGAGCAGATGGATCAACTGAAGGACTGGAGGCATCTCTCAGGTCCTTCATCTCTCTTAAGAACATGACTTTCAGATACTGAAAGCAGCAGATGCAGTTTTTCAGCCCTGCTACATCTTCCTTTGTCCTCCATTTGCCCATTTTCCTCATTTTTAAGGACAAACTGCACACCATGCTGAGATGTGAGCTTTTAGCTAATACCTCTTTGGGAATGACGTTCTTGCTGCAAATTCCAATTTTATCTTTAGGAATTTTGGTAGATTCAGCTGCAGAAATGGGAAAGAATGACCCGTTTTTATGACTGACTAATATTAAAGTCCCTAAAAGTACAGTTTCACACTGGTTCTTTAATAAGTTATCTGTTATGTGACACAACACTGGTTCATCCCTCGAGTTCGGTGTGTTTTTATGCTTGAATAATTTGTAGGTCAGTGTTAAAGGGCTCAATAATCAAGACTGCAACTTAACTATCGCTCAGGACCTTCAAAATTACAAGTAAGTCTGACTCAGACTTGGAAGCAAAATCTAAAGAAAACAGGGGTGGCTCAGGACTTTTACAGTTTACTGTAAGTGAAGGATCATAAACAGCGTGAGTGTTTCTCTGACCTTGATTTTAACGCATGTGTCTTCTGCTTTCAGCGTAGATAAAACAGCACACATTGCATTGAGACAAAACAGGCATCTTGAGGTGAGACCTAATCACAGACTCCCTCCTTAGTCTTCCTCTCCCTTCTTGCTTTCTTCATTATCTCCTTTCTGTGATTAGCTTACGGCTTGTTTGGCAATCATGAATTAAAATACTGATTGTAGTGTTTACATTTTAATCGCTAAGAACAACTGCGTGCTTGCTTTGAAATGCGAGGAGCAATTTGGCATAATTTTGGGAGGTGAGTGCGACATTTTACAATCGCCGGTAGCTCATTTAGGAGTTCGTCTGACGCGAATACAAAGAGTAAAACAGACGAGAATCCTTGTCAGCTTCATGTTGATAAGATAAAAACTGTCATATCATCCTGTTTGAATCGCAGATGACTTTTAGGTGCAAGACAAGTCAAATCTGGCTTGTGATAAGACTGCAGTGAGGTAGTAGTAACACACGTATGTGGGTACATGAGGTGCACATTAAAGTCACACGCGAGCAGAAGAACTTTCAGCCGTGGGCCAGATATATGATGGTTGTGTCACACAGTTTCTCTCTAGAGACTGTTTGAGTGCAGCTGAAGATTACCCACGATGTAACACACACACAGGCTCAGCATCAAAGAGTGAAATGCTTCAGAATCTCACCCGCACTGCATTTCTTTATGCCGAAAATCATCATTACAACAGCAGCGTCCACAGACAGACAATTAATGGCACAAAGTTAAAGAAGCTGCCTAATAGACGTTGACAAAACCTGTTTCTTTCTCTTTACAGCGATGACTCGGCAGGTGGTAACTGTTGTTAAAGGCTGGAATTTCAAAACTCAAAATATTGTCTGGATGTTAAAGGAAAAACATCCCAGTCTGCTGCTTTGAAGATGCAGTCTCACATCGTCTGTTTTAATCATTAGTGACTGCAAAAAATAAGACAGACGTTATTAATTCAGCCACTAGTAATTTACATACACATCATGTTCTTCAAAGTGGTATTCTGCTGTGTAAGAAGTTAAAGGGGACCTATTATGCTTATTTCCACTTGCATGTTTTTCATTCTTGAACTGCACAAGAGCTCACAGCTCTTATATGATGGAGCCTCTCAGTTCATCCACTGTCGTTGCTTCCTCAGCCTGTGGGCCACCTTTTCTCTGATTGGCTCTCCTCAGTAGACAGAAAGTCTGACCACATTAGGGCCGTCACCTCTCACTGACATCATACACAGACAGGAGTACAAACACCTGTCTGAAACAAGGTGTTTAGAGCAGTCTGAAGCTTCTGGCTCGCAGGAATTACTGGCACAGCCGCTGACCTCATTATTTGAAAACCAGAGAGAAGTCCAGGTCTGCGTTCTGATTACACGACACAACAAACACACTGTGCTCAGGCACCACAGGCATTCTTTGTTTTCTCTCCGACATTGTTCAAATACTACGGCGCGAGTGAGCCGAAGCCTGGTTAATCACGACTCGGCCGAGCCCGGATAAACTCGCTTGGGTGGAGTTGCTGTAGGTGACAAGTTGGAGTTGTGCGAAGCTGAAATTGAAAACGATCCATCAGGCTTCATGTCTGGCAGCTCTTTTGGTTTCTAATCAGGGGAGGAAAGGTACAGTAAGGCACCTGACGAGATAAATGCAAATATATGTTCAATGCAAAATCATTACGGTGCAAAATCCAATTACAAGTTCAGACATTTAAGTATTGACTGATCTCAGAGGCTACTGTTCGAACCATAAAATTAGTCTTAGTAATGCTGACATTATTATTTGTTTGCTTTCTCCAACTTTGAGCTTGACAATTTTTTGTGATAACAGTGACGGGCTCCATAAAATGCCTCAAACACATAGACGTATGCTCCAGATGCGTACCAGATGTCACCAAGCACATGCAAAACACCTATATCCCGCCACCATCCATCATCCTCACTCCCTCAGAAAGATTCACCAACCAGCCAGCCTCGTCTCATCTAATGAAGAAACGGCACATGGAATTCCATTACCCACTTGAGTTTTCCCCTCATGCTAATTCACTGGGAGAAAAGGTGCGACTGCTGGATAATTGAAAACCCCAGTGCAGGCACTCAGTCACAAGATGCCGACCGGGATGAGTGGCAATGGATGGTAAATGCACCAGAGCGGTGTGTGCTTTTGCAATATACACGTGCATGTGCAAATACATACACCTTTATTGATTTCATGCAGGAGAACAGTCCATTCAGTTTTACACACTTTGCACATCCATCAGGTTTGTGTTTCTGTGTCTAACAGTGTCTCTTTGCCTCCTTCCGTCTCCTTGTGACAGAGCTAACGTAAGATGTTGGATGTGTACCTGTGTGCATCAGCGCGTATAGGGCCAGCAATGTATCGCTTCTATCAAGTTACTCTTGGCCCGGAAAGATAGATATTATCTTGGTTACGGTTCACGGCCTCTGATAACATTACAGCTTCTTATTTTACTTTGTATTCCACCATTTGATTCCCTCCACGGAAATAAAGAACAGAGAAAATACACCTCGCAGCTGTTTTCACATCTATTTGCTTGGAGTACACGCAGTCAGCATTATGGTAACCTTGTTGGTAAATAAGTATTTTTATGAGGCTGAACAGCAGAGTCATTTTTCTCTCCACTGCGTTATTGTTATTCATATTTTCCAGGAGATGCAGCACATTGTTTTAGCTCGTGGCTGCTGCCTAAACGCACAGCAAAAACATTATTACGAGAATATTACTGACTTTCACTTGTATCCTATGAAGTCAACATATGACACCAGATTATTAACATTACTTGGGTGAATATTTTGGGTGCTCACACCTGAAGATAGCTTGCATGCTTGCTAGCAGATAGCGTTTGGACAAACTGTCGTGTATTTATACAAAAAGAAGCTGGATTTTGAAGGAAATGAGGTATTTTGACACGATTATTTAAAATACAGGACTAGTGGCAGGCTTCTTTTGTGAACTCGTAGCAGAATTGTATGGATGATGCTGAGGCAACGCTGATGAAGCGCACAAAACAGAAGCTAGCTTTGTGTGGTTGATTTAACTTGTTAGGAGGCCAAATAGATTAGATGAATTACCTGAGCACTGTAGGCTTTATATGCACTTTATTTCCCATTATGCAGAGAGCACTAGCAGCTTCTTTTATGCACTCACAGTCGGCTTTTGTTACCTCTGCTTTGGCCGTTTTCTAACGCCAACACCAGTCTGAATTTCCTTCAGCTGTTAGTCTCTTCCACGTCTTACCAGAACACTCGAATAGAGCGAGGTCATCATTAATCATTTTTGCAGCACCCGTTCTTTTATCACACTGCGCTGTATACTGTAGTGACTTGAGATGTGCTATAATATCCCATTTAAGTAATGTCGTCAGTCTTTTACTTAGCTGAATGCACAAAAATGTTAACATCAAAATATACTATAAAATTGACGAGTCTTAGCTTATTTAAATAAATTGAAATATTGATACAATGTTACTAGCACATTCACTGTGGACACATTATGCACACCTAAAGGAGCTTCTCTGCCATAGTAACGCATGTCATGAAGCTGCTGGTGCTCAGTTTTTGTGCTGATGTTAAAGCTACTTAATTGTTATTGAATAAATGTAGGTGAAACAAATGTATCCTGGAGCTTTAGCAGACTAGAAGATTATAAAATGTACGTAAGGTAAAAAAAAAAAAAAAAAAAAATCCCCCAAATCTTCCCTAAACTGACTGGCTTGGATAAATCTAGTGCTCAGTAATACGAAGGTAACATGGGACCAGGTCAAGGCTGCAGGTTTTCAGCATGACATCAGCTTTTTGTGATTAGATTAAATGCAGTTTCATTAAGTACAATGCACAGAATAAACTAAAGTCTTAAAGGTCATACAATTACACTTTGACTCTGTGTCCCTCAGTGAGACAGACAATAATACAGAGCCATTTAATTAATTACTACCAACTGACAGCAGTGAACTCGGGGCACCGAGGGCTCCCGGGAGTCTGGGCCTCGAGGCTGCTTCACCTGCTTGCTAATCCAACCTCGTGTGCAGCGCTTACTAATGAAAAAAAATACATACGTAAGATTTTGTTGTGCGTTAAGAGAAGCGGAAAGCTGCCTACAGTGCTGCAGTGTGAATATGAATGGGCTGAAGTCACGCACGATTGCATATATTGCAAAATACCAGGAAGTGGTTTTTTTTTTTCATGGTTTTCTGTATATTTATCGAGGGACTAACCCTGAAAACCCAATATTGTAGTGGCAGAAAATTACCAGGACTTTGATTTACTCTTGAGAGCTCTTTGCATTCGAGCTACAAGGTATCAAGTCATACGTTAAAGTACTTTTTTGTGTCCTGATTTACAGTTGTTTGCTCCGCCAGAAAAATATTTTCCCTGACATTCGTGAATTGACACAGAATAATCAAGGAACGAGGGTGGGAATGTGGTGCTTGCGGGTATTAATAATTAACAACATCAGCAGGCACCTTCACTGTGACTGAAAACACAGGAGAAAAGGATGCTCTGACACACTTAAATGCACATTACAAGGAAAGCCTTTTTGTGTCTTGTATTTTTTTTCCAAACAACACATGCATGGATACACCCAAACATATGTAACACGGGTGCTTGTACTCCTTCTTTCTCTCTTTCTGGCTCAGCACCCACATATTCACCTCGTGCCTCGCGTTCCGCTTTGGCCACGTACATGCAGAAACACGCACACGTTTCCACAGGCTCCGTCAACAAATTTTCACACCACGGCACACTGACACTCCAAACATGATACGAAGGCTCTTCAGAGACATCTGCCTGTCACTCATCCATGTCATCCAAAGGCACTTTTGGGAGAGCAGTTTATGTAGCAGACCTTCTGGTACACACACACAGACACACACCACATTTGGGAGAGCTACAGCAAGTAATAACTGCTGGGGTTAGACAAACAGGGCACAGCATTATTACAATGTACCCATGTGGTCTGTGGCCTTAGCCCTGGCCTCAGCGATGTATATTTCATGGATTAAGATGAAAAATTCAATGAGCTACAACAAACTAGTGTGCCTGCCTCGGTCTTCTTTGCTCTGTGACAGCCAAAGCCCTGGGGTATGCTTGTATTTTCACAGCTTCATGGTGGGACATGAATTCCATTCGCACTGTGATGAAGAGACAGAAGAAGAAGGAGATGAAAGCGAGGTGGAGCCGAGTGTCGCGCGCATTCGAAAATGTAAAAAGCTGATACAGGAATTTGAATGGAAATAATAAAAACTAAAGAAACAGAAAAAGTGGGAGTAAAGAGGGAGAGTTTGGGAGAGAGAGCGATGTTGGGTATTTTAGAATTCAGAGCAGGATCAGAGACAAAGTTGGCTCAGATAGGTCTCGGCACACGAGCACATTGGCTGTGAATTCGGAATTATGTGTTGCCTTTCTCTCTCGCTCTGACGCCGCCGCACCACCACCACCCGTTTTCTCCCTCTTATCTCCCACTCCTCCTTATCTCTCTCGCCCTCCCTCTCTCTTTTTCTGCACTATTGTTTTCACACTGAAGGCTAGATCGAGTGCCGGTCATTCAGCTGGCTTCAATCCGACTGCAGCGTGAATAACAGCGTTCCTAAAGCTCCCGGTACAGGTTCTACTGACTGAGGAGGTGGACAAAGTCCTTTCAGTGGCAGCCATTTCCATTTCAAAACCCTGTCCTCCTCACTAAACAACAATTTGTTATAGCAACAATATTTGAGAGTGTTCGTCCTGACACATTTTTGGGAAGATACCTTTGGTTTCTCACTCCTTCACTAAGCACTCGGTGTTAGATCTATCACAGGGCGCCTGTGGCTCAGGAGGTAAAATGGATCGTGCACCAATCCGGCGGTCGGTTGTTCGATCTCTGCCTCCTCAGGTCCACATCCTTGGGCGGGATACTCAACCGCTCACAAAGGGAAAGAATCAATCACAGTGTTAATGAATATTTGTGTATATATGTGCTTAAGCCATAGAATAAAGTGGTGTACGAATGTGTCTGAATGGCTGAAGCATCTTCTTTATGTTGTTCCACTCAGCGGTGTCAAAGGTATCTTCCTACAGCTTCATCTGTATAACATTTATAAAAAGTGATTGATGAGCTGATAACAAAAATTTAGAAAAAAAAAGACGCATATTTCCCTCAGATCAGCTGCTTGATGTGTAAAAAGGGCGACGGTCTGCTAACTGTATGTAAAAGATGGTCATAACCACCATGTTGTCACCCTGTAATAGCGTTGTGCTTTCCCTATTATGGGAACAACATGTTTGCTTGTTTTGTTGTGTTGTGTTGTGTGTCTGTATGTAGATGGTTACAGTGTAGGATCTTCATAAACTGAAGTAAAGCTAGTGTTTGTTTCATCTTGGTGTTTTTAAACCGGACGTGAGGAGGGAGGTCTGAACCTGACCGAGACACTGAGGGATTGTAGCCCAGAGTCTAACCTGGTTTGTTGTCTGTTGACTCCATCATTTGGACTATATTTTACACATTGAACATCAGATTGTATTTAATTAGACTTGAAGCATAAGAATATGAGTAAAAATGTTTATTGTGGTCACAAATCCAGTGAGAAATATGACATCCCACCTCTGGATGTTAGTGAGAATGCTTCCTAACTGCAGCTTCACTTCTCAGTTCTGGCTCTATCTACCTTTTATACGCAGTCTACTAAGTCACAACATTTCTCCTAAAAACAAATGAATTTAATTAGCTTCACTTTCTTATATGACACAGATGCTACAGTATCTGAGATCAGAGCGCGTCACTTCAGTCGGCAGCATCCTAATTTCTTCTGTTTATCCAGCTGCAGATGCAACGCTATGCGTACTTGAACGCTGAGCGGGGATATCTTCTGACGAACACCTAATGAAAGATCAGAGGGATTTGGAGTCGACCGGGGTGTCTCTCACGCACAAGGCTAGGAGCCGTGTCAGCTCCAAAGACACTCCTAAATCCTCCCGCGAGGCTCGGCATTACCCCGTTACAGCCACTTTCTGCTCCCCCGCCGTCTCTCACCTGAGCCGTCACAGGACAAAGAGTCAGACAGAGAGTCAGAGATGGAGGGAGAAGGAGCGAGTAAAACGAAATAAAAGAAAGGGATTCACATTTAGGCAAATTGACTCTTTCGGATTATTGACGAGCAGGAGGGATGATGAATTGCAGGCCAGCTCAAGTGATAAACGTCAACATTAGAAAATAAATCTAGCGGAAAGAAGGCGAGAAGAAAAAAAAGTCTTCTGCCTTCCGTATCAGCAGCAGCGTGGCAGATTGGCTGCCTCGCAAACACGCGCACGCTCACGTGCATCCACGTACGTGCACGCTGCAAATGTATTCATTGAGGATTAAGGACCTGCTGGTATCAAGAAAAAGCTGCATGACGTTGTTTTTTTCTCACTGATAAAAAATAGAGGGATCAAATTTGAGTGTGAAACTCACAGATGGAGTGAGAGTGAGTACCTGTGCATTTTAGAGCGTGCCAGTTTCTATTTATTTAATCCTGCCGTTATTGACTGTCACCATGACAAAGCCCTATTGACAAGGTGACAAAAAAAGACTATCACTTTTTTTAAGAAGGAAGGATCATCACTATACCAATCTATATGGATAAAAGATATTTCCTACTGGATGGCTCGTATACAGGATTATTATAAGCACTGAATCACTGAAGGTTATAGAGTTTATGCCAGAGTCATATTGATCCTCAGATGTTCTGGGTAGGCAGCGAGGCACATGGCCAAGGACATGACAGGCAAGTCTTCCATCCTCACATCTCTTGTTCTGCTCTTGCATTGCCCTCAGCCATTTTCTCTGTCTCTTCATTGTGGTGAGAAAAAAAAGAATATTTTCTATTTTTAGCCTCAGCTCCACTTCTGCAAAGCCCTCTGTCTACGTCCCAGCACACACACACACACGGACAAAGAACATTTCCTGTCAGGTCAAAGTTTTCTTTGCAGAGGCCGTGGCCCCCAATTGAGTCCAGTCTGATTGGGTGTCCATTTCTGGTGATGACCTTTTTATCCTGATGCCTGGGGACTGTGGGATGTGCATGCGTGTCGACTGGTTTGGAGATTTTCTGGCTGGTTTGAAGTTTCTCACGAAGTTTTTTGAAGGTTAGGGATCAGGGGTTAAATCAAAGAAAAACGAGAGGCAAAAAAATGCGCTGCAAAACTTTGAACTCGTTTTTAATCAATACGTGATCCTCATTGCATTCTGGTAGTTATTTTCTGGTAGAGTGCTCGAGTTTAATTTTCTGCTCTTTAAATCCAATATAAGCAACACACACACATGTGGTGGAAATATCGCAAAGTAATGTCTTGTTGTCTGAATTTGGTTAATCTTCTGGAGAATACAGATACTTTATTTACATGGTTTTCTAATAATTAAAAAAAACATGTATTGCTGTTTGTGATGTTTATCTTCAGGGTTCTTGGGAATATCTTTGCTCGTTATTATGCATTTTCAAATGAATGAGTTTTATCAATATCCAGGAAAAGCTCAGTTGGATGCCAAAGCTGTCAGTCTGTAGCTCTGCAGGTCGACTTTATGACTACAAAAGTCTAGAAAGTGTTTTAAATAAATAGTTTAATTTAAATTGATCCTTTTTTGTGCCATTTTCATGATTCTTCCAACTGAATTACAGTCATGTGAAAAAGAAGTATTTACAGTACACTGTGTGCTCCTGTGTGCACCCAGCTATCCACTAACTTGCAGACCCACATTTAGCAGCAATAACTTGATGTCCTTGTTTTCTGCATGACTGTATCAGCCTCACACATCATTAGGGATGGGTATCGAAAACCGGTTCTTGTTGATAACCGGTTCCCACTGTTTCAATTCCTTGGAATCGTTTGCCATTTTTGCAAACGATTCCCTTATCGATTCCAGTCGCCCTGAATGACGTCACCACGTTGCGGAGCGTCATTTACCTGGCAGGAAACACGACGCGTAAGCGGCTCAAACGCTCAAAAGTTTGGTTTTACTTTACGAGAACGGATGACAACAGGGCAACTTGCAATACTTGCAAAGTAGATATTTCATTTAAGGGAGGAAACACTACGAATATGCAAAAGCATTTGCTCACAAAACACGTGATAACCTTAAATGAATGTCGTGTTTTTAATTCCGCTGCAGACTCGTGAATCTCAACCCAGCAGCAGCGGTAACGTTTGCACGTCCTCTCCCGTTAATGCGGCAGGTAAATAATCAACTAACAGAGCATATTATGTTAGCGCGATCTGCCTTATTACAAACCTGCCATTACTGTGCATTTAGTGACCATGATGAGACAGAGTCTGGCTCAGATGCTGGCAGTTCTCGCTGCAGTCTGCCGGTAGCGTCTCCTTTCAGGCAGGATAGACGAATGTCACCGAGCAGTGACTCAGTTTGTGGTCAAAGGCTTGCACCCGTTTGCCACAGCAGATGATTTTCAGTAAGTGAATGTGTTTAATTGTAGGCAGGGACATTACTGGATATTCTTGTGTAATTGATACAGAATAGTTTATGTTATACTTTGTTATTGCTACAGGAGAATATTTATTTTATTATTTTACATTTACAATGTTTTTTCCTGGGGACCCTGTGACACCCCATTGAAGAGCCGTAGGCTGGATCTCTTAAGATCTCACTGTTGGGTTTGTAAGGCCATGTTACTCCTAAATTTCTATCTTGTTCAAAGAGAAGATATAAAACAAAGTTCTAAGCTACTCGACCTTAGTGTTCTCCTTTTTTTAAAAGAATCGATAAAGAATCGAATCGTTAAACAGAATCGAAAATGGAATCAGAATCGTGAAAATCTTATCGATACCCATCCCTACACATCATTGTGGAGGAATTTTAGGCCACTGCTCTTTACAACATTGCATCAGTTTATCGAGTTTTCCAGGCATTCGCTGATGCACAGCTTTGACCAGCACGGCTGAGGTCTGGACTTTGACTGGGCCGGTGCATTACCTCGATTCTTTTCTTTTTCAGCCATTCTGTTGTAAATTGGGCTCATCGTCCTTCTGCATGACCCAGTTTCAGCCAAACTTTAGCTGATTGACGGATGTCTTCATATTTGATTCATGGTAGACTTGATGACTGCAACGTGTGCAGATCCTGTTGCTGCAAAATAAGCCCAACTCATTGTCCCTCCACCACCATGCTTGATGAGAACACTGGTCCAAAAGGTTTGCGGCTTGTTCAGATGTAGCTTTACAAACCTAAGCTGTGTTGTCATGTTGGCTTTAGAAAGAAGAGGATTTCTACTGTAATGAACTGTAACACTAACATGCTGAGGTCTATCTGAAATGTAGGTCTTTGGTTTTCTGCAGTTTCTGGTATCAGACAAACTCAGAAAAGCAGAGAAAAAAGTTACTTTTTCTTTACTTATGTGCTGTTATGTCGCAGATTTATTGTTTAATTAAAACTGCCAATTGTTTATGAGCATCATATCAAGATATTATCTGTTATAAATTTGCAAATGTTCCATATTTATCAGGAACGCATTAACTGTGAAATTTTTTAAACAGGTGTTTGCACTGATGAAACAAAAGAACAGTAAGTCCTCCAGCTCTTTATCTGTGAACGCACATTCAATTATTCAAAGCCGATTCAAAACTGATGGGACACAATAGATAAACATGACCCACCGGCATGTCAATCTACGAACATTATTGCTAAGGATTGTCTTATTGCATTGGAGTCACACTGGGTTAAATATGTACACTTGGGTTTTAAGGGGTATTTATTATTTTCTTCTTTTTTTTGGGTTGTATGGAAGCCCCAAACGCAATTTCATTGTTCTTGACAATGACAATAAATAAATAAATACTAAATACTATTTACTGACAAATAACACAAAAAGTATATTTTGGCCATTGCGATGCTTGGCAGATAAACTAGTCTTTATGAAAACAAATGAATCAGGTGGTTATCGCTTTGAGCTGTTTGCACACAGCCAGACAAGTTTTCTCCATTTATTTATTTCATTTTATTAAAAACAAAAAAGGACTGAGTGCACTTGTGTGTGGCGTGCGCAGTATCAGAACACCCTCTCATATTACCAAAGTTTCTTCTCTAGAAACATCCTTGGAGATCTTTTTAAGAGGAACTGAAAGTACAACTGGATATTTTGTGAGTGCATTTAATGAGAGCATGATTCATCCTGAGGGGCTATTGCAGTGAAGTGGCCATTTGCAAAGCAGCAGCGCACAATGAAAAGATGCTATTAGTTACATCAGGATTCAGTGTTTTTTGTGCTTCACCTGCATCTACCGTGGCTTAAAAGTCAAGATGTCTCAGCCTGTGCTGCGTTTGACTGGTTTATGGAAGTCGAACGCTAACCATGCGCACTAGAAATACATAAAGAAGATTTTAAAGTTAGATTGCGGTGATCACATATAAAGTAAAAAATATGCACAAAGCTCACCAAGCAGGATTTTAAAAAACAAAATTGTGAAATTAGTGTCCGCGCACCCTGCAGTCATGCCCGGTGCGAGATCTAAGGCTGTGGTCGTGACAGTATGAGTCAGCACAAAGATGGCCGACGTGAAGCGCAGCTTTCTTGACCCCCTCTGCTCCTCCTGCTCTGAGTTTCACAAGATCCCTTTGATTGAGTTGGTTTGAAGGCTGAAGAGCACATGCTTAATTCATTCTTCCCACATTATCTTTAATTCATTCACATCTTGTGAGAACATGGCAGGCAGGCCAAAGAAGAGAAAGGGAAGACATGCTTGCCCCGACTTTGATGGTTTAACCAGCTCATTCGCTTCACACAGAACTGCTTTATTCATCATATTCTCCTCTCCCCGTGATAAGACACATTGTCTTTGATAAAGGGATGTGCTTGTCACACACATGATGTAATTGCACACAATTTAGGACCAAAAAAAATCCGTATGTGGCTGTTGTTGAGTTGCCCTAACCTGCACGTGTGTTGGCTGTTTCCCAGCAGGCTTCTGCCTGGACGGCAATTAATGTCATTTGGACTGAAGAGGGACCTCGTGACTCATTACATATGCCTTATGCACAGAAAAGCCTCCGAGGGGCTTCTCCTCTTGTGTAGCAATGCTGCCACTTGGGGGATGGCACAAGTTGGATAACACACTAATTATAAAATTCACTATGAAAAATGTCTTGTGCAGTGCTGGCAGGGAGGAGATTAAACCCTGTTTTGGCTTCAGTTTACTTTAACTTCTAGTGCCTACAGACTGCTTAGCTGCTCGCGTGGATTCTGTTGGGTTTTGCCATTTGTGCAAATATTGTCTCGACGCCTGCAGTGCAAGTTTTTGAAGTTTTATTTCCTGAACGGCTGCATGTTAGCCACGTTATTGTGGAGGACTACAATAGGCCTAAGTTAAAAACAACTTGCTTTGCATTTCATTGTCAGCTGCAGGAGGAAAAACAAAGGGTTTTAACAGTGACTGGTGCATTTTTATTTTTGGCATTGCAGCGAGCATTATCGGACATTATTTAGCTGTCAGGAAAAGCTCGAAGGAAGGCGTGAAACACATCATGTGCATTTTTATGCTATAACCTGTGTCAACAGTCTCACCGAACGGACAGGAAGGCCCATCTGTGCCTCGCATGGCTGATTCTGGTGGGCCTCCCCTCTTGACTACTGTAACCTGTTCACAGTCCTGGCTCAGTGGAGCGCGCACTGACAAATAGCGGGAGGGAAAGGTTGGCAGAATGAGATAGAGGACAGAGACGGTGAAGGAGAGGAAATGTTGACGGGGAGAGAGAGGAAGAGGGAAGGGCTGGAGATATGGACAGAGAGAGAAAGAGAGGGAAAACACGCGTAGATAGAGGAAGAGCGAGTCGGTGCAGTGTGTCTAATCTCCCTCCAGGAGCGACAGTGTAAGGACACCTATGACAGATAAACTTACCCGACAGCGAGCCCAAAATGACAGACACCCACTGGGACAGTCTAGGCTCCAGAATCTTCACAGCATCTAACAGAGGGAAGGAGGCAGCACCTGGTTTTCATTCAGCACCGGTGGGAGCAGAGCGTTCTCACTCCCGAGGCGTAACATGTGGACGTTTTGTCACGTTGGTGGGAGAGGCAGAAGAAGGTGGAGGCTGGGTGGTTTTGTTAGTAGGGCGATGTAGCAGGGAGGTAAAAGGGAAAGAGTGAGTAGAGCCGTGTTTGCTCTGGTGTGCTGAACACAAATGGGGAAGGGAGTAGCAGCAGGTAGTTTTGTTTTTCTTTGCTCCGTCTCCTCCTTTCACTCCGCTGCAGATTGTTAAGATGTTAAAGTAAAAGCTCGACTAGACACGTGAACTATTTGTCACCAGTTCTTTTTGGATTTGGACTGAAATTGCACTAATCCGATTCAGATTTTGTTGGCTTGCTGTCTCTGCAGTTGTACAAAATGTACCACACATCTCATTATTTGGAGCTTTCAAAGAACACGGACGTTTGAAGATAAATTACACCATAAGAAAAAGTTTCTGACCTTGCGTTTCCACATATGAATTTGGGGCCAGAATAAACCAGAGTAGTGTTCAAGTTGCGGTGGGTCTACTTTATCACCTAGTGCTCGCAAGCTTGTTAGACCTGCTGGTGATCATCTACTGTAATACCTTCTTGCTGTTGCTTTGGTTACTAGCTTTTCACAGTGACCTATAGTTTGTGTAAAAGCTGATAGTAAATGGTAAAACTCAACTTGCCAAGTTGTAGTCAAAGTGTAAAAGGTGTGACACAAACCAAAGATGAAGAACATTCACAGTCAAAGTTGATGCTTTTGAAATCCCTGCTTGCAGCTACAGTAAGAGATGGATTTTACTTTAACCTCCTAGGACAGGGGTGTCGAACTCCAGGCCTCGAGGGCCGGTGTCCTGCAGGTTTTAGATATCACCCTGGGTCAACACACCTGAACACGTCTAAAACCTGCAGGACACCGGCCCTCGAGGCCTGGAGTTCGACACCCCTGTCCTAGGACCTCACGTCCACATATGTGGACATCACATTTTGGGTTGCCAAGACCAAAATACTAAAGTTTACTCTACACGGGCCTGATATCCACTTACGAGGACGTTATACTGCCGCTGTCCTGTCGAATGCCCTTGTAGAGTAAAATCAAGTAAAAAGATAATTCTTTGTTTCTACATTGATCAGGTCCCGATCAGCCCAGATATCAAAGAGAAATTGAAAATGCCACGAAAGAGTTCAGGTCTTAGGAGGTTAAACGTGAACATTCTCTGCTTCTGGTCCACAAGGTTCACTAAGGCTCAGCACAATTTGTACAATTAACCAAAGGACACCTGGTTATTTGTCACTTTATCATAACTGCCTCAGAAATCACCAACACTATAAACATAGTGAAAAGGTCCAATCCCATGATTTGAATTATGAGAGGTAATGGCCGCATGCCTCGAGGACTAAAAGACTTTAAGTTTTCTTCCCTGTTAACATTCGAGTCGATGCAAAATTAGAGTCGCTCCGTTTTGAAGTCAGCTTCAAGTGGCCGTTTGCAGAACTGTTTGCAGAACTGTAGTTTTTGCCACCTCAGCAGTTGCTTTCGCTCAGGACATCTTCAGTATTAAGTCAGTGTTCCTGGAAACAGTCACGCTGGCAGATGCTCGAGGGTTTTAGTGAGCGCGTGTGCGACTTTTTCTTTTTTTGTTCGCATGACCGGGTGATGATTCTCCTGCAGTCGTCTTTGAGAGCACCAGCACAGGCCGACCTGGGACAGACCCTGAGAGCCGCTGTGACATTTGAAAACGACCTCCCGCTGTCTTGCAAGATAGACAATATATTTGTCACTTTTCCCCGGCTCACTATTTTCTGCCCTCTGTGCAAACCTGTATGTAGTTATCTCCAAACAGAAAAAGACAAAGATGTATATGTGTGCCAACATATCTAGCTATAAGTGTTTGTCTCTCTCTGACCTTTTCATGTTGCTACAATGTGGATAAAGCATTTAGCCTCACATCATTTACGTTTGTTGGAATGCCCTCTGCGGATACAGTCTTCCAATCTCCTAAAATAAGAATCCCAGAAAAAGGATAAAGAACAGCTTCTGTGGTTGTGCACTTTGACGTTCTTACAGCACGCGTGCAAGGCTCCCAACATGGAAGAAGTCACCTGCATAATCAATCATTTGGATCCCCTGATTACCCCTAATGGTGTTTCTCTGAATTATATTGGCATCTCCTCGTATTCCAATCACCTAGATTTCATGGCTGCTCTCTGCAGGCAGCCCTGTTAATTGTGAGAGAGGAGAGCCGCAATAAACGCTATCTGCTGAGCCTTTGATATGCACTTATCTTTTAGCAGTTTCATATTATGGGAAAGAAAATTGCCTTGAAAAAATGATTGGTGCTTTATTGCTTTTGGGCCAATTAATTTCATGAAAAATAATGCCTTTTTGAAATAGTGAGGAAAAAATAATTATGGAGAATAATTGACAAGGAAGGACAAATACAGAGGGAGGATGTAAGCAGATGTGAATGCAAATGTAGCATTAATTTGCAGTTAATAAGTCATACTTGGTGATCTTTCTCAGAACGGGGGAGAGGGCTTTGACGACAGCTTGGCCTGAAAGTGTCCAAAGCATTCAAGAAGTAGGGCACTTGCCTCAACGTTCCTTGAAGTAGGAGAGACAGACCGACCTAGATTTCCTCCTGTTTATTCAGCCATTTTAGGTGCTGGCTATTCACGTCTCCATTTCAGCGCTCCCTCTTCTCTAGCGCCACGTCCCGTGCTCCTCAACGCGACTGCTTATCTTTTCTTGGTCACTTTTATGTCTTACCTGCCCTCTTTGCCCTCTGTTTATATCGCCTCACAGTCTCAAAAGTAACTCTAAATGCCACCGACACGTTTCGACAGCTGCTGAGATACCGCATGCTGTTTTCCAGCAGGGGGTCTCATTGTTTGACTCATCTCTCCAAAGCTCTGGTGTGACCCAGCCCTAAATTTCACAGAAAACAATCCAATTTTTCCAATCTTGCATTCATCCGCAGCTGATAAGTTAAATGCAAGTCCTCCCCATAACGCAGAAAAAAAAGTTGAACAATTGGTGAGACAATTGCTTCAGAAAGCACATCTTTAATCAATCATCAGTGCTCATCATCTCTTTATGCAGTCCAAGAAGTTTGGTGCAGTTCTGCTTGATTTAACACAGTTCTAATGCACCGGATGTGGTCATGAATTAGAGATGAATAAATGCTAAGTGAAATTTGGACTGTAGACCAATATCAAGCTGATATGACAGCCATGCACACAGAGATGGCATATGTTGCCCAGTGTGGCTTCTGAACCATCACCACAGGAGAGTTTAGACTCTGCTGCTGCGTGCCCGTTCAACTATACAGCCATACATTAGATTAGATCTGTCAGAGGCTGCTGTGTGGAGTGTACAGCAAGAGGCCTTTGACTGGTTGTCATCAGCGCTTTAGCAGAACCACCTTTGAGTTCGGACTATCTGCAACAACCCGTACCCCTCTGTTTACCCATATTTCATGTCTGCAGTGAGCTCGGTGCAGGTTTCATTTCCTAGTTTATAAATTTGTTTGATAACTCATGCATCGCTGCTTTGGTGCTTCGCTTGAAAAACATCACATCCTATTAATCTCTTAATTTATATATGCTGCACAGTGTATACCTACCAGGAGCCAGGTTCATGCAAGACTTAGAGGAGAGGTCATATCATTAAGTGCACTTTTAATGCCAAGTAAAAAGATAGAAATACTGCATGCTATCATGCTTCACTGTAAACTTCTTCACGTATTAATTCTCAGTGAATGTGATCTTGGAACTGCCTTAGAGGCATTCGTGAAGACATAATAACATGCAGGGCTCAAAAACACGCGAAACCACAGACTGTATGTAAAAGATGGTTTGAAGTTGCGTGAACCTGCATTCTTTACAGTCACCAGCAGGGGGCTCCAGACTCATAACAAACCAGAAGTTTATGAGAAAATGACACCGCTTTTCACTCGATTTATGACTTTATACATGATTCCTGACGAGTTTATGATCTCAGTCTTCAAACAACATCATGTTCATTTTTTACAATTGTGGTCACATGAGAGAAAAGAAGGCACTAAAGCAAAGTATTTGTTTTATTTGTTTTTCATGATGTTGTATCTATTCAACAACAAACTTTTCCAGCTTATATTGACGTTTATTGCTCAAGAGTTGTCCACCACACTGAACATGATACAACCACTGGTAGCTAGGGGAAAATGTGTATTGTCTGAGCGGTTAGCAGTGATTTTGCTGGCTGTTGCTGGTAAATGCAGTTGCAAAGAAGACGCTACACCAAAACCTCCTAGTGATGGCTTTGGTTGCTAGCAGATTGTCAATCCAACCTCTATTTTTTTCACGTTTCTCTGCAAATAGTAGATAGCTACTAGCCGAGTGGTAGTAAAAAGGAAAGTTACAGTTCACCTTCAAAGTAGCCAACAAGTTCAAAGAGGTGCAGCTTTTACTTTGAAGGTGAACCGTCTGGTTTGTGTCTCACTTCTCATAGTTTTACTACAGCTCTGAGAGTCGTTGGACAGTGTTTATAGAGTCTATCACTTCTATTCAAACTATGACTGCAACATTAAATCCAATAACCTAAGCAATCACAAGGCTTCCAGTTGGGAAATGCATGTTTTTCCCTAGCGACAGGTGGTTTCCAAGTGGGTCAGTGTCTATAGGCCTATACACCTGGGGCTTTTTTAAAGGAGTTGCCATAAACCACCAGCAACAACACCCAACCAATCAAGAAATACTCAATTTTCCCTCATGACCAGTGGTTGCTAGTCTCTAGGCCTGTGTGCCTGGGGTTGTAATCACTTGATCCTACGTAGTCACCATAATTAGCACATGTCCAAAATGGCACAAAATTAACATGATCTAGTTAGTGGTTACTTATCTTAAAAACTACATATACAGACTGTGGCACATCCTGTCATCAAGATAAAACAATAAAGTTGCCTCAGCAACACATTTGAAATCACAATCCTTTTTAGATTAGATCAAAGGGCTGTAGGATGAGGTGCCCTACAATAGCAGATCATAAAATGCTGTACAAATTACACACCGATTGACTCTCTGTGAAAAGCACCCTGACTCTGACCTTAACCTAAATCCTAACCCTTTGACGTTAAGGCTTGGGATGGCGTGCAAAATAAATAATAAATAATAAGCTGCACCTTATTTATATGCAATCCAGCAACATCCAATCAGCCAAAGAGTAACACTGTTAGATGGCAAACAGCAGCTATTGCAGAAGCATTGTTTTTGCACAGATTTCACAAGCTCCGCTAATTTATCTCCATTATAACAGTGTTTATACCAACTGGAGATATACTTTATCTTCGTACTAAATCATAATCTCTCCAAGTTGAAGCAATTACGCTGCAAATGGTGTGAATTTAAACAGCGGCAATCAGTGTCTTATGCGCTTAGTGGGAGGGAGCGACCCACGAATTGATATTATCACAGAGAGACTTGGTGGATTTGAAGCTAAATGAATCTCAAATCAAAACCAAATGAGTCTCCTCTTCAGCAGACTCTCAAAAACAGAGAAATTGAAAGAAGAAAAAAATGAGTGTGGTTGGACCGGGATGCCTAATGCGCTCTATTCTCAGTTAATCATTTTTCTCCACCTCACCTCATAGCCTCTCTTCTTGTGTGCTTTTCTTTTTCTAGACATTCACTTTCATGCTGCGCGTCTTTTCTCCCCTCTTTCTGTTTTTTCGTTCCCCCCTCTGCCTTCATCCCTGACACCTCAGCAGGCGAGGTGGAAGATAGAGTCTTGATCCCAGGCAGGTTACCCTTGGCAACAGACCACCCACCCCTCTGGTAGTCGCACGTTCAGGGCAACCCAGCTAGCGCCAGTGTTGGTATCTGTCCCCCCCTCCCTGCCCACCAACCCAACCTGCAGAGATCAGAGGAGGCAATTTCTTATTTTTTTCTGTGTCATCATCTCCTGTAATTTAGGAACAAACACCCCTCCTTTGTTTTCCTTCACTTCAGCCTTCACAATCTAGCCCAGACGCCGCCAGCGAGGGATCAGAACACCGTCTACTGTAGATGCCAGCCATTAGCATTAGCATTTTTAACACCTGTTCCAGCGCACGGGGGCGTTAGCACTTCTAATTTTAATGCATCTCGCAAAGACAACATTGGGCAAACAAGGGCTGTGACAAAATTTTAAAGAACAACCATCTGTGTGTGTGTGTGTGTGCAGGCATACAAGAGCGTGTGAGTTCACGTGCACACTCTTGTGTTTACATTCATCAGTCTGTCTGTTTGTGCCTGGAAGTGCGTGCCCAGAATAGTATGTTTGTATAAACAGATGGATGAGAAGCTGTGCCTCTCTCTATCCCCGTCTCTTTGTCGTCCCCCAACACACACTCACACACACACTCTCACACACTCACACACACTCAATGAACTGCAGTCCAGGCTTTGCTCAGCAGTCAGAGACATGCTACCACAACATGGGACAGAGAGCAAGCGTCTCCGTCCTGTTATATACGATATATGAGCGTCTGTGTAATAATAAGCCTCCCCCTCAGTCTCGCATTTGTCTGTCTTGCTCCAATAATCAGCGTCCTTCTTGTTAATTGGGACTGCAGCTATCTAAAATAGCTTCTGCCCCCCCCAAAACACACACACACACACACTTTTTCTTTGTCACAGTTGTGGTTTTGTTTTTGCATATTACCCGAGACATGGGAAGGAGAGCGTGCAAAATACGGAGAGCAGCTCTTCAAACAAGCTAAAATCTTTTGTGTGTCTATTCAAATAATTTCAGCCCGTGACTCTTTACCAAGCAGCTGCAGCGATGCATGCGATTGTGACTCAAGGTATTCTCTGTGGGGAAAACACAAAGGTCAAAGATAAAGTTTGCCTGTGATTTTTTCCCCCCGTTTTAGTCTGGTATGTCTTTTATCTCGTTTCGTTTTTGTTTTGACTTAAACGCTCAGCCTGTTTCTGTCTGAGAAAATGGAGCGGGTAGGCATTTTGTGAATACATTAGAAAGTCGTTCATTTTGGAAAAATGAGGGGAGGAAAGAATGTAGGGTAAATTGTGTGACCGCTTGATTTATTGTATGCTACTTTCACTCTGGGGCTACCAAATTGAAAGTGCTCAAATTCAGCAGCACATTAAATTAAATATCTGCCGAACAGATTCTAATTTGATCACCAAGCTGTTTCAATTTCATTAGCCTAGTCCCTAATGGACTTTCACAGCATATTATTCCATCTAGCACAAATCCCATTCATTGACTTTTTTCTCCTTCTTTTAAATAAGCCCGTGGTGTACAGGGACCCCGTGGCCCCACATGTGCAGTGTGAGGTCATATGAAACCTGCTTTTTCTGTTACGGACACTTGACCAGGTAACTTTGAACCCAAACTGAGTAAATCCGCAAGTAAGCTCCCGATTTATGTCCGGCGACTTCCTAACAGCTGCTGTAAAGCAGTCCAGGAAGTATATGAACACAACCGTGGTAGTGTTGAGACTCTGTGTTTGTGTGTGTTTGTGTAGGGCACCAAGGCCCATTGCTTTTGCTTACGGCCTGATTACATGTTGTTGAAGTCCAGCACACGCTGCATCGTAATGGTCCGAATGAAGTAGTGCAGCAGCAGGTCAGGCAGATGAAAATTAACGGCAGAAGTTTTACTGTGTTTCTGTGGTTTAGCACGCTTTTAATTATGCAGTCTGCATTATAATAACGTGTGTGTGTGTGTGTGTGTGTTACTCTGACTATAAACAGAACAACACTCTTTCTCAGCTTTGCTCTCCATAGATGTAGTGTAGTACAGTACTGTGCAAAAGTCTTGAAACACCTCTCGTTTCTATATATTTAGGTCTTTCGGCTACTTTTACATACAACCTCGTACCAGCACAATTTCAGAGGTTTGTTTGTATGTTTGGCACTTAACGCTGACCTAACGTTAAAAAAGAAGCCTAACCTAAGTGATGAACCACAGTTGTGTCTACATATAATAGACAACTTGGCAAAGAATCGATTTTCAATTTCCAACCTTTTCTTTATAAATCTATGATAAATGCCAAAAGATAAAACAGGCAAATTTGACAGACATGAAATGATTTATTTTTTTTTACCAATGAGGTGATTCCCCAAAAGATATTAGCTGAAAATGTGGCATATCTCAGCATGATGTGCAGTGTGTCCTTGAATATTTAGAGGAAACAAGTGGAGGACAAAATAAAAAGCGTTAGGCCTAAAAAGTATGTGAAGCAGATAAAAAGCATCCGAAAGTCATTTCCTTAAGAAATAAAATCCAGCAAAGACCTGATGCAGGAGCTGAGAGATGCACCTGACTCTTTAGTTTCTACTGTCTGCAGAACCATCATCAGAAATGGTCTCAGTGGGAGGATGACTGTGGAAAAGAGGAGAAAATGTTGAGGTGTGCCAAATTAGACAAGAACTGAAAATCAGTGGCTTCTTATTGTTGTGATGAATTCAAGTCGACATTTTTAGCTCATGTCTGACTGGGAGAAACTTCATTTTTTAGCATGACAATGATCCCAAACACACTGCCAGTGTAGTAAAAGCATGGAGAGTCATGGATTGGCCTCCCCAGAACCCGGACTGCAGCATTATTGAAGCAGCGCAGCATCATGTTAACAGAGAAAGCAACAAAAGGCAGCCAAGACTGAAAGAAGAGCTTTGAATGTCCTTCAAGGAGCCTGGAGAACTTTTCCTAAAGACTAATTAAGGAAATTACAT
Source organism: Copadichromis virginalis (assembly GCF_057382275.1). Classification (NCBI taxonomy): domain Eukaryota; kingdom Metazoa; phylum Chordata; class Actinopteri; order Cichliformes; family Cichlidae; genus Copadichromis; species Copadichromis virginalis. Next base: position 2,495,984 of record NC_140632.1, on the reverse strand, counting down.
GAAAGCTTGACTAAGAGAGTTCAGGTTGTATTGAAGAATAAAGGCGGCCATACCAAACACCGATTATTCGTAGCAAAATATAAAGAAATGAGGGCTGCTCGAGGCTTTTCCTCTGATATGCATGATTTAATCCTTTTAGGGTAAAAACCACAAGAAAAAAAAGTTTATTCTGGAGAAACCACAAGGTTCAGGACAAAGGTCAAAGAGCAGAACCGATCAGCCTGATTGGAGTTGCTAAATGTAAAAAAAGACCTGAAACGATATTAAACAGAAGCGTTTTATGCAGATAACGAGCAACATATTCACTGGTAGCGCAAAGATGCAGAAGCCAAAGGTTCTTTGAGGTGCAGCCACTTTACTGAGGCAATGCAGCACTGTCGCAGGCAGCAGAGCACGCCGGTGACGATTAGGATCAGTGCACCGTCAGTACTCTAAGTTCCAAAAGGCTGAAAGTGATAGTATAGAACTCGAGAGGACTCTGCGGTAACATTGATAAATGTTTTCACCAGGCCGTCCGCCATTAGTGTCAAGGCAAGTTACAGCCACAAGAGCGGACAAACAGGAAATAGAGAAAGAGTGGGTGTAAATAATTGATAAGGCTGACCCTGCGCGATTCATATTCTGCAGCAGAGGATCAAAGAGCGCGGAAGAGAGTTTGACATTGAGCCTGAGCGCTGAAGTCAAAGCCATTACCTTCCACAGTAACGCTGCTGCTTGTGTTTATATTAAAAATGCAATGTCTCTTCCTCCTCAGTCTGGGCTAACACTAGCTGGCACTCCTGGGCATTAACCAGCTGGCTAATGGACGCTATGGTATAATCCCGGCAATTACAGTAGCTCTAAGTAGCGCAAGGTGGAAGCCATTTTGTTCCTGTCCATCCGATGAAGCAGTTTCTGGCTCTCTCAGGTGTGAGATACAGCCTGTGTTAGACCTCAGGGTTCTTTTAGGCCTGATCAATATTTCAGAGGCACCCAGGCCTCTGCACGTGGTATCCTCCCCCACGGCCTCGCACAACAGCTCTGCAGCCAATTATGAACATCTGAATGAACATTTGAGCCAATTAATCATTTATGAAATTTCACAGTTTTCAGAGGAATGTTTATTTGAATAGTCACTGTACAAAGCTAGGAAGCCCGGACGCTGCAGCTTTTAATATGAGAAAGTAAAACCGTGTCTGCGGTGTTTTATTCGGCTCCACGGTAGAATAGATCTATCCCAAATTAGATCCTATTTGTGGCGCTCTTCTGTCTGCGGCGCTGCGTACGCGGCGCTGCCACGAGGAGCCGCATGTCCTGTGTAAAAACAGAGCTTTCTTTCTTATTCAAAGCTCTGTGCCCCTTACAGAGAATCGGGCAAAACAAATAGCTGCCCAGTACTTACATCTGTTTAAGTAAATCCTTTAAAAGTTAACATTTTGGTCAAATTGTGACCAGACAGGGCAAAATGTTTCGGTTTGTTTGCCCAGTTGCCTGATGGGTCTTTTAACCATCGGACTTGTTCGTCTGTGTAATTCACACAAGCTTTACTCTTGTATGATAATTCTGCATTATTAAGCAATAAGAACAAGCAGTCTGATGTCCTGTAATCATTATGAAGCAATAATATAAAAAGTTTTTGTACAAAGTATCGGTATCGGATCAGTATCGTCGATACCACCCTGAATTTTACTTGGTATCAGATCAGAAAGGAAATCTGTGGTATCACTACCAGGTACCACAGCACACCTTCAGGGGTCTGGTGGAGACCATGCCTCAATGGGTCAGGGCTGCTTTGTAAGCAAAAGAGGAACCAACTCAACCAACATTAGGCAGGTGGTTCTGATGTTCTGCCTGATCAGTGTATGAGAGCATGTGCTTTTCAGTGCATTTATTGTTCTGATGTTGATGCCAACAGTAAGCTGAGTGTGTTATTGAATTTGGAACAGTGAAGCTCAGTGAAGCTCTCTGGCACATAGGGATATGATACATTATGCTTTGGATACATGGAAAACCATTTTAGCAGCTCCATCATGCTGCTTTTGCTATTTTCTAGATAGACACTTATTCTGCATAGAAATAGGGCTGCCACGATTAGTCGACTAGTCACGATTACGTCGACTATCAAAATCGTCGACGACTGATTTAATAGTCGACGCGTCGTTTGAAGCTTTGTAAGATCACAAAAGCCGCAGGAATAAGTAGCAGGATTTAAGAGTGTAATAACGGACTGAAACAGAAGATGGCAGCACTGCATGTACAAGGATGCCAGCTGCCGTTAAACCCCGAAGAAGAAGAAGAAGCTGTGTCCCAGAATTCATAGCGCAGCCCAGCTCAGTTTCCAACAATGGCGGCAGCTAGTAAGTTTTAAATTTACTCTTATTATTCTTTCTGGGTCACAAAATAAACGTTTAACATATTTTCAGGCGAGAATGTAGCTGTGTAAACCTCAAATATCTGCTCAGTTTATCAGGACACCACATATTTTCAAAAGCGCTCTGACGTTTTCGGAGACGTCTGTTACCCACCAGTTCGATAGCTAGCCGGGGGCTAGGCTAACTAGAGCCGTGAGAACACCGGACTCCCGACAAATCTTTTTCAAACCCACCGCTGTCTTTCACTACTCAGGTTAAACATATGAGTCACTTAGATAACTTAAAAATGTTGTTGTTTGGCTTTTTTTAGTATTTTATTTGTTCCTGAGTAAATCGGTTTGGCTGAGATTAAAGTTATAGTTTTTACACAGCTGAATAAACATCAAGCAGACAGCTGATTATCAGAAGTGTGAGATGCTCGAGAATTTACTCCGGTGTCCTGTTATATTTTAGATAGCAAGGAGTTTATTAAACTTCACCGAAACAATCTGCAGATTTCATTAAAATTTAATAAACTATCATCTTGTCTTTATTTTTAGTTAGCACATACCTTAAACACTTAAAGCTGTAAGCTAATGATAGTTATATAAGAGCAGATGCTGCTGGTGCAATAAGCTGTACGTTTTACGTCCAATGGATGATGATCTGATTAGTCGACTATCAAAATAATCGTTTGTGGCAGCCCTACATAGAAACATGCTTCAGATTAATATAATTTTCACAGATGTATGCTACTGAAGATAATATGTTTTCTTGAATGTTTGTAATAGGTAGAGCAACCATTTTCTGGCTTTTTTTTGTAATAGAAAGTGTGGCTGTGCCAGGGTTTCTAAATTATTTTTCATAACTAGGTGTGATTTGCTTTGGAGACCTAATCAATTTAATCTATTGTAGAAATAGAGACATTCTTTATGTAATTAGGGCTTTCAATTTCGCCAACAGCGCTTGCAAGACCACAGAAAAATATGCCAAGCTCTTGACAAGCCCAAGGCTTGTCGAGTTGTCAGCGCGTTCTGTACATGAAGAAACGACTAGCTGCAAAGGCCAGCGCACACTCGCACACACAAACCTCTCTTTTACTGCCTCTAACATCCTACCCTTTAGCAAATTTCTGACACTAGAGCTTGATGTGCACAAGAATAGACAGCTACAAATCACCGCGCCGTCTATGAGTTATCTCTGTCAATTACTGACGATAAATGGCTTTGGCAGTGGGAAGGCCAGGCGCATCAATCCTGCATGTGCTAGCTTCTCCACTCTATTGATTCTGCTTCCACTGCGTCCATGATCCAGTTTTGTTGGCCTCTGACCGCGAAAGCTAACTTGAGCGCTGATGTCAGATGAAAAGAGGGATATGTAACCCAAACTCCCACCCTGGGACATGTTCACATTCCTGGTATCAGATATTCCTCCCTCCCTTTATATAGATCTGCTGGAGTCATCCCGCTACAACTGCTCTGTACCCGTACTAGATTACAATCAGGGTTTGATTGTAATGCGATACTTTTTATTACAATTCTCTTTTTCTGATAACATTGTATTTTGTTCTATTCTTATTCTTATCATCCTATTCCAGTGTTTTTTCTTAATTTTTGCTACTGTAACTTTGCACTGTCCACCTTCTGCTGTAACAAAACAAATTGTGGGACTAATAAAGATTATCTTATCTTTTTGTATTGAGACAGGTCCCCACCTTTAATAACAATGTCTGACCTCAGAGTGCGTTCAGTGCACATCTTCTTATAGAAGATATCTGGGTCATAACTACTTATTTTTATGCATTTCTTTCTCCATCTTTCTTTTCCTCCCCAGCACAGCTAAGCTTATTGCTTATTCTGCCCATATCACCTGCATAAAATGGCTGTCAGATGTATTCATCTGTCTCAGGCTTGTAGCTTAACAGAATGACCATTCAGCGAGCGGGCGATGGCGTCTATTGTGAGCGGCTCGTCCTCCTGTACAGCAGCTGTCTGATGAGGGCTGTCTGCAGGCTTGCCCACCGCTGCCTTGAGTGATTCTCTCTCCTTCACTCTGCCCCGGGCGCTCCATGTGTTGGAGGCATTGATCGGCCCTGAATTGGATTGCAGCGAGCCTGATTACTGATGTCAGTGTGTGCCGGGACACGTGGGAACGCCGGAGATCCTCGTGCCGAGCTCAGGCTAGCTCGCAGCGGAGGGATGAGTCGGAGGGAGGGGTGCATTCGCTCGCCTGGAATTACATTTATCACTCTTAGTTACACAGAGCGTGAACACAACATGCACACACATACTGTACGCCTTAAGTGACCCACACACGTATACTGCAAACATAATCGTGTTTTTGATCCTATAGCGGCGAGCAGTCAGTGTTTGTGGCTGACATTAAATAAAGAGTGTGGGAGTCTGTTAGTCTATAAAAGGGCTTACGCGCATCATACCAGTAAATTACAACTATACTGCTGTAATTTGATTGTTACAACTAAATGTTGTTACACTGTATTTTTCCTCTAACACGACACTAAAGACACTAAAGATTCTTTTCTTTGTGAGGTTACACTTCATCGTCCGCGAGTCCGTGTGCACGTGCGGCGGCGTCCGCTTTCATTTGAGCGCGCGCGGGTTTGGAAGTGATTTTCCGCGCATCATTTGTTTACACCTAGAATAGCCGGCCATCATCTTTTCCACTAAGAGAACAATAGCCATTTTTTCCCTCTCCTTTTGCTCGGGAGACAATGAAGTGCCTTCCCGCCTCGCGAGCGACAGGCCAATAAAAAACGTAATTGGATCTGTCAATCAAACACTGCTGCAGCGCAGGGGGTGGGCGGGCAGGTGGGTGGGCGGCGGTGGCAGAGGCGGGAGGGTAGGCCGGACACTGGGAGTAGTGCAGATAGAGAAGAGAGAGAGAAACGGGGAGGTGTGCCATTGCAACACGCTAATACACACAGTTCCTTCTTTGCACTGCCCGGAGGCGCTCAGCAACAGTTACAAAGGTGTACAATTGTTGTGTTTTGCTGTTTGTTTGTACAGGGGCCGGGGGGATGACGATCTGTCTTTGTTTGTAGGTATTAGTGGGTCGCTGATGTGGCTTTGATGCGACTACGCAGGAGAGCCAGGGCTGCCAGAGCCTCTGAAGGTCACAGTGGATGTACTAGCGCTGATGTTTCTGTCTGTGCTTTGTATGCGCTCGGCCCGTCAGACATGTTGTTTTTTCATACCAGGGAAAGGTCTTGTCTTTAGTCAGGAAGGCCACGATGCTTTAGTAGTATTTTTCACGGTACAACAGACACGCCGAGCATCACCTTGTCACATTAAATCATCTGCATACTGGCGCGTGTGCTTATCTCGTCTCGGTGCTCGGATTATGTGTATTTGCTGTCAGATAAGCAGCGTGCGTAAACGTACACGTGCGCCCCCACACACCTTTGTTGGAAGTGTTGCACTAAGTTTTAATGACAACTGCTTAAATTAAGAGCCCATTTACAAGCTCTCTGACAGAGAAGTTAAGTGCGCGTTGAGGTATTCTGCTCGCCTACTCTGCGCCCGGGCTCAGCTTTTAGGAGATGGCTTTCTTGTTTTTCCATTATTAGCCGAGCTGCTCCATCGTTCCTTCCATTACGGTCTCAAGCACATTGAAATTCTGTATCTCTTTTTATGAATAGATAAAGGATGTTTAAACTGTAAGTGTGAGCGTGGCAGTGAATACTGTTCAGTGTCTTTTGACCACTTTGGCAGTTAAAAGGAGCTGAAGAGGAAACTACAGTATGCAGAGTCACTGCAGGGGTTCATTCGCTGCCTATTTTCTGGGCTTTCTACCTTTTTTAAAACTTCGAAAGGCTCCTCTGGAGGATGCTCCGCGCCTTGAATCATGACAACTCCTGCCCTGTGCACTTAAAAGCGGTTAAGAAATAAAAATGGAACCTTAATTAACAGAAATCAAAAGAAGCGCCTGCTTTCTTCCAGGGTTTTTAAGGTGCTCGAATTAAGAAGATGAAAAACAAACTTAATTAAAAAGTATTTTTTTAAATTTCCTATTGATGTCATGTGTATTTTCAGCCTGTTCTCTTGCCCTGGGTGTCAGCTAGGGCTGCCACGATTTGTCGACTAGTCACGATTACGTCGACTATCAAAATCGTCGACGACTGATTTAATAGTCGACGCGTCGTTTGAAGCTTTGTAAGATCGCAAAAGACGCAGGAATAATAGCAGGATTTAAGAGTGTAATAACGGACTGAAACAGAAGATGGCAGCACTGCATGTACAAGGATGCCAGCTGCCGTTAAACCCCGAAGAAGAAGAAGCAGCTGTGTCCCAGAATTCATAGCGCGGCCCAGCTTAGTTTCCAACAATGGCGGTAGCTAGTTAGTTTTAATATTACTCTTATTATTCTTTCTGGGTCACAAAATAAACGTTTAACATATTTTCAGGCGAGAATGTAGCTGTGTAAACCTCAAATATCTGCTCAGTTTATCAAGACACCGCATATTTTCAAAAGCGCTCTGACGTTTTCGGAGACATCTGTTACCCACTAGCTCGATAGCTAGCCGGGGGCTAGGTCACTAGCGCCGTGAGAACACCGGACTCCTGCAAATTGTTTTCAAACCCACCGCCGTCTTTCGCGACTCAGGTTAAATATATATGAGTCACTTAGATAAATTAAAAATGTTATTGTTTGGCTTTTTTTTTTTTAGTATTTTATTTGTTCCTGAGTAAATCGGTTTGGCTGAGATTAAAGTTATAGTTTTTACACAGCTGAATAAACGTCAAGCAGACAGCTGATTATCAGAAGTGTGAGATGCTGGAGAATTTACTCCGGTGTCCTGTTATATTTTAGATAGCAAGGAGTTTATTAAACTTCACCGAAACAATCTGCAAATTTCATTAAAATTTAATAAACTATCATCTTGTCTTTATTTTTAGTTAGCACCTTAAAAGCTTAAAGCTGTAAGCTAATGATAGTTATATAAGAGCAGATGCTGCTGGTGCAATAAGCTGTAGTTTTACGTCCAGTGGATGATGATCTGATTAGTGACTAATCGCATAAATAATCGGTGACTAGTCGACTATCAAAATAATCGTTTGTGGCAGCCCTAGTGTCAGCTAATACTGTTTCGTCCAACTCCATCGCACTTACACACAAGGCATTGCCAGAGGGAAAGGTCATAACATGAATGTTTCAGCTGGGCATCTTTCAGCAAGCAGGATGACTGTTGTGAAGGGCTGGAGTTTAACCATCATCTTCACCCCGACCTTATTAAGACCAAGAGAACAGTTAGTGAGTCGTGGCAGCTTTCAGTCACGTGGCTGTTGTCAGGCTGCTCGGAGTGTGTTGCACTGAAAACCTCCTGTGGTTGTACGTTTTTGCGGTCATCTTTAATTTGTGTTACACTCTTCACAATTTCATTACTGCTTGGTGATTATTTCGTGCATCTTTGCTACCGAGTTGGCGTCTTCCATGCAAACTGCACAGCAGTTCACTTACGACCAAAGTAATTACAAGCAACTGCCCACAACCTCCAACAACCACTGACAACTGGCTGTAGAATTCCCTAGCAACCCCCTAGCAACAGAGGTTCACTGATTGGTCTCTAGACTTCACTCATGAAATTGATTGTTAAACTCCAGTCTTTAGCAATCAATTTCATGGTAGCTTCCTGCAACCTACAACGGCCACATGAAAGTGGTTGTCAGATGGTCCCAAGGTCTGTGTGAGTGGGGCGTTTGTAGTTTAAGCATCTAACCAGCAAGTAAAATATAAAGTAAAAAGCAAGTAGTGGGGAAAAAAAGATTTCGACAGTGCATGATCCACATTCTCCCAGCAGATGAATCAGCAGCTTATCCAACAGCAAACCTCCAACCTGGTAATGTGGACTTTGTGGTTCTCTGAAATGGAATCACAGCCATTAAGGCACCTGCTCCAGTGACATCTGACCAAACAGCATGAGGACACACTGCTGTTTGATTTGTTGTTAAACTAACTTAATATAGCAAAATGTGTCCGGGAAAAAACATGACACGCTTCCTGTTTTACTGTACAGTGAAGCTTCCTTTGGTAATCGGGTGGTATAGTCTCACCATATAGTCTCACTTACAGCAAGAGGAACTGCATCAAGCATAGCTTGGCCTTATTAAGTGCTCCTCTTAGGTATGAAGAGCCTGTAAAATTAAATAGAGGTCAGCAGGTTTAAGTGTTGTGTCATTTAACTTGTAGCAATCCTGCAGCGCCTTTACACTGACGAGCACTGTCAAATTCAGCCTGACATTTTCAGGGTCTGTATAGTCACAGTCAGCCATGCAGGGCCAGTGTCTCTGCTGATCAATTAGCAATATGTGTCTGCTCTGTGTTCAGGCTTTCCTAATTTTGGTTTTGTTATGAGAAATAGTCCCACTGCTCTGGGCTTCTAAAGAAGGTAATTACACTGAGAGATTCCCTGTGGGGGATTAAAACAAATGACACAGAAAACACAGCCTTTCCCCATCGCCACTCACTCAAGCCCTGCCTCCGCTTTAAAACCTTTTGCTTGTAACGCCTGCATGACCATGAATACACAAGCAGTCACAATAAAACACACTCTGGCAGCTCGTGAAAATTAGTGGGGTCGAGGGGAGAGAAATCAGAAAATGACGAGGGGGCATCACGATTTACGGACATGGTATAACTGGTTTAGCATTAAGAGCTAAACAAAGCATATGGTATTCATGCATTCTGTAAGGACCGCGGCAGAAAAAGCATCTGTCCTGCCAGTTTTGTGGTGACAGGCTGCAGGGAGCATTACTCATCATTACAATCTCTGCTGGCAGCCTATTTTCATCACATTACAGTGGTATAATGAAGCGTAGCGCGCTAGCGTCCTCAGGTTCTCTGAGTAGTTCACCATTAGCACCAGCCGGGGGCATTCATCCAAGTAGCTTTATTGAACTTTTTACAGTTAGTTTATTGTATAATTAATTCATTACGGCACAACAATACATGTGGGTGGAATCTGCGGTTCAAATTCATCTCGCGCTGACAGCGGTGCCACACAATTTCGTATCGCTTGCATTTATTAAGCAGCGCTCACTTTGTTTGATGGCGTCAGACCAACTCTTTCGTGCTCTTTGTGTCTGTTTCAGGAACAAGGCAAAATAGGTGTGACGTTCAACATCGGAACTGTGGACATCAGCGTCAAGGAGGTAAACACGCTGATAAACGATGGCAAATACCATTTGGTCCGGTTCACCAGGAACGGGGGCAATGCGACCTTGCAGGTGGACAACTGGCCGGTCAATGAGCACTTTCCCACAGGTACCGACCTCATTTTTAACTCAGTCTATTTGATATTCTGTTATTAACCCAATGAATCCTTTCTGGAGTAATTCAAGGTAAATTAGTAGTAATAGCTTTAAAACCACTGGACACCATCTATTTCATCATGCAAAGGGCACAAGCAGGAAGAAAGGATTCACCTTCACTTGCTCTCCGGGGTAAAATATGTGAGATGACTAACAAGCATGTGGCCATCACCTGGCCAACATCATACTCGTACTGTAACATGTGCTTCAAAACCCTTCAATAAACACGATAACGCTTGGCTCCACGGGAGGGGGGGGACACGAGCTTGAAATCTTTTGTCTTGCAAGACGCATTAACTGCGCAACATTCGGTCAGCGGGCAGGCAAGGAGAGCACTGAAGGCAGAAACCAAGGGTGGCCTGTTGGCCAGATAAAGCTGCTGCCTGCCTGTATCTCTCATTCCCAGGTCAGCAGAAGCGGCGCACCAGCAGAATACAAATAGGGTCATCAAACGGAGCGCGCTCCATTTGGAGACTCAGGCACTCCCTCCATTTGGAACAGATATGTGCTGCTCAGCTAGCTAGGTGAGAGAGTGTGAGAGAGGGAAAGAAAGAGGGGAAAAAATCCTCTCCTGCTTCTACTTAACAGTCCATTAAATTGAGTTGGCTCTCCTCAACTTTGATATCTGTGTCTCCATGTCAGCCGGCTTAGGAGAAGCTACCTTTGTTTGCTCGTTTCCTATTACCCTCCTCTTCAATTTCACTTGGTCAAACAGAACAGACACACGGGGAGACAACATGGGAACAAAGTGGCAGTCGAGCCAAGAATGACAAAAGATAATATGAAACGTCATTGATCTCTGTGGAACAATTGTGCCGCGCTGGTAGGACGAGAATGTACAGGATTACATGTCGACTAAAAAGCCAATGTTAAATTTCCTTGAGATATGAGCTCGGCTATATCTAAGAAGCCATCACGCATCAATAATTGAGATATTCTGTTCTGAAAGCTTTAAAAAAAACATATGCAGAAATGTTGATACCACGTAATCGTAGGAAGCCAGCAAATATGAGTCGATCCCTTTCACTATGTCTCAGCAGCCCTACAGCATGCTCCTTTTGCCTGCTTGCCTTCACCGATGACAGGCCAGCATCCTCTCCTGGCGTGACCTGGCACGCTGTTGTGGTTTGGTTCAGTGCCAGCGCAGGTGACGTTAATCTCTTCTGTCTCTGGCTTTCTTTTGCCGCCGGCTGTCTTTCGCTTTTCTTTGAGCAGATAAGGTCGGACGGGTTTCATAACCGCATTTCAGCTGCAGTAACGCTGCGAAATACTGAGAAACTCCGCAGCGCGCACACAAGTGACATCTCCGTGGCGTACACATTGGCGCTCGCGTGTGCGCAGCGCTCGATGAAGAAATTGAATTAATCAGGCAGAAGCGGGCGCGATTGCTGCACAGAGGTAGTGTCATGTCCCTTATGTTCCCGACTGTGGATCGCGCAATAGTTCGACCGTTCTTCATCTTTAATAGCCATCAGTTTGGGATAGGAATTGAACGCCTACCACCTTCATAATTACCTCAAAGGGCCTGCTTGCATAAGCATGCAGTGCTTGTTTCCTTAGCTTCTGCCAATACGTATGCCGGAATCTGTGATCCAAAGCCAGCAAAGCTCAGGAGTCACTGCTAAATGGTCGTTAAGGTTTACATCTCCGCTTCAGGAATGCACAGCAGAAAGAAGTTTAGCTGTGGATTTCTTTCAAGCGATCCCACTGAGGTTTGTTCCCTTTTCTGTCCGCCTGCCATTGTCTTGAGATGGAGTTGAGGTCGGCGGATCGAATGCGTGGTAATTTCTTTTTCTCTTCTGCACAGGTAATTTGCAGGACATTCAGTGATAGTAATTCAACGATGATTGATTTTTTTCCCTCGCCCTCCCTCCTTTGTAAAGGGGTTGTCATCTCGTGAGTAATTACATGTTAGGGTCCAGACTCATCGACTGCCTTCTCACACTTCTAATGCTTAACTTGAAGGCAGTAGCTGCCACGAGGCTCTCAGGCCGCTCAATAAACAGTTACCGGATCTGGGCATGCCCTCTCCCTGGTGGGGGAATAGGTGAGGACAAAGGTGTTGGTGGTTTGCTTGTCAGTCAGAGCCGCTTACAAAATAGGCCTGAGGTGTGTAAATTGGACATCTTAACAACAGTGTTTAGAGAGTTGGCCAACAAAAGCATTGAGACATTAGGATTCACTTCAAATGGCAGCAGCCAGTTCTGACAGCATGACGTGCTTCTAAATAACGGACGATTTCATAACTCCACAACTTTGGTGTTTCTTTGCTTATTTCAGCCTCATTTTTAACACTGACTATGAAATTGCACCAAATCTTCCTTAAGCAGCAGCCACAAGATTGTTTTGATTGAAGCTGTTGTAAGATTCAGTCTTTGGAATAACGTTACAGAAAGCCGTTACTCTGATGAGCTTCGGAAGGAAGTTTGGGTGGGGGACACTCAGCGAGGCAATTTCATTCCTTCTTTAATGAGCTGAAGAGTTTTCATCTGCGCCAGAATAATTGGTTACGAATTCTTATAATGATCAATTAGAATTTTTCAAATGATGAGCTTACATCACGTAAGTGCTATTTGAACACCGGAGGTGAGGATCTCTGAACATGGGCGTCTGTACTCCTACGTACATGTTCCATTAAAACGTGCACTTAATTTGTCATTAAGTGCACGTTTGTATATTCATTTATTTTATTCGAAATCAAGGAAAATTCTAAGTGAACACAAACTTTTGAGTGGTAGCGTGTTCCAATATAACATGGGTGTCAAATATAAGGCTCGGGGGCCAGGATCAGTCCAGAAAATAAATTCCAATCTGGCCCACTGAATTGTGGGAAGTGTGAAGAAGGGCCTGTCATATTTTAATTGTGCTTTCATGGGTTTCATACTGATAAACACCTCCTCGCCTGGAGGGGACAGGACTGTCCAGGCACTGAGCTAACTTCAGTTTTTTTGTTTATGTTAAAGATTGTCAGTTTAAACTCTGCTGACAGACGTCTATCATTTTCTACACAAATTACACTTTTTTCTTATATTAATATATATGAGGGATTTAATGTATAGTTAAACATCTTTACACTGACAGAAAGGCGAGTTTCACTTGTCCGGCCCACTTATGATCAAAGTAAGCTGAATGTGACGCATGTACACGGGTATTTTTAAAAACGGAGATTTTCCGTTTTCGTTTTAAAAAATAATCCCGTCCACACGTAAAGGCAGAAATGAAGGAAAACGCTGCTATGAACATGCCAGAGCAGCAGGTGGCGCTATATTCCTAACCGTGTAGAAATGTTGGCCAATCAGAAGTCTAGAAGCCTCGGTGGGAAAGAGTAAACAAAGCTGGGGCATAGAAGCAGAACCGAGTCGTATGTGTGGAGGACAGTAACTGTGTGTGTGTATGTAAGCATTTAAACACTGCAGAGAGAACAATTAACAGTAACCGTATTTTGTCTACGTCCGCCATGGTAGAAATTCATTTCAGCGAAACAGTAACCCGGCGCACAGTGTGACGTCAAAAAAGGCGCACACCTTTGACGCTGCCTTTTCTCCGTTTTCCTCGTCCACACGTAAACGCAAAAACGGAGTTTTCAAAAATCTCCACCCTGGCAGGAGTTTTTAAAAATCTCCGTTTACAGTGACCGAAAACGGCGTTTACGTGTGGACGAAAGGCGCAAACGCACAGAAAAATCTGCGTTTTCAAAAATACCCGTGTGGACGTAGCCTGAGTTTGGCATCCCTGCACTTTGATGCTAAAGCCATATTACCATCGTTAACTGTAAGAGAACCAGTCACAGTAAGCCGGTATGGTACAGAAATGTAATGGATTGCATTAGATTGTAATTTTATTATAAATATAAATAATAACATAATCATTTTACTATATAGTGTCAAATCACAACAAAAGTAACCTCAAGGAGCTTTGTATTATAAGGTAGAGACCCTGCAACAATCATATGACCCCTATGAGCAAGCACGGCGACAGAAGGAAGGAAAAACTCCCTTTTAACAGGAAGAAACCTCCATAAGAACCAGGCTCAGGGAGCCAGGTGGCCCTGCTGTGACCTTTTTGGGTTGAGGGGAGGCAGAGATTTGTAATAACTAATGATTAAATGCAGAGACGTGTAAAAAGGTCCAGCCCTAACTATATGCTTTAGCAAAAAGGAAAGTTTTAAGTCTTAAAATTAGAGATAGTGTCTGTGTCCTGAATCCAAACTGGGAGCTGGTTCCATGGAAGAGGTGCGTGAAAGCCTCGTCTTCTAAATATCCTAAGAAGCACACGTAAGCCAGTAGCCTGGGAGCGACATGCTCTATTGGGGTGATATGGTATCTATCTCCTATCCATCCAGCCGTAATCATAACCATTTATTCAGTTCGGGGTCACTGCGAGACCGCAGCCTATCCCCGCTGTCATAGGATGAGAGGCGGCGTCCACCCTGAACAGGTCCCGTCTTTCTCCCAGTGAAGCAAACAGGTTGAAGGGTTCCCTTTGCAGTAAGATTAAACACAGGCAGTGAAGCTAATTCTGACACGCGGCTGAAGAACAGGAACATTTTATTAAATAACTGAATGAATTATGCAAACTGCTACACACTGTCTGATTGTCTGTTTGTTTTTCTGCAGTGTTACTGGGCTCTCCTCTCAGCTTAGTTCTCCTTTGTTCCCGTCTCATTATTTAGCATTCAGTGCTACCATAGCTGACAGCCAAAAATATAATAAATAAATAGTTTCAATAATTTAAACTGTCTTTTCTTCCATTTCTGCTGAGGTCTGCTCAAAACATGGAAGGCAGTGCACGCTGTACAGAGAGATAGGATGGATAACCTTAGTGTCAAGCTGAGCATGCCCAGTACACAAGCGCTCAGAACTTGATATTGTCAGTATCAAAGGTGACTTAAACAAAACTGCTTTCACTGATAAAAAAAATCCACACTTTAATGCAACCTGTGTTAAGAAACAAGACGGAAAAGAACTTGTGCACTTCACAGCCCCATTCTTCTCTATAACAGTACACCCGCTCTGATCCCACACTGGAGCGTTTCCACGAGGCTTCGGCAGCTTACGCGCGCGCGTGTTTGCGTGTGGGCGTCGAATGTATGCGTTGACTGCTTTTGTCTTCCTTTCTCTAATTATTCTCCCCCTCTAACAGTGCCCTCTCAGATCTCTGTTCTGTTTTTGTCCTCAAATTCCTTTTTATCCGTGTTTCTCCGCCTTTTTCGAGTCGGTGCTCATCGTGGCTACGCATCTTTCTCGCAGTCCTGTGTACTTGTGTGACAACCCACATTACTGCAGGGACTTGTCTTTGTCTAGTGAGAGGCTTCCAATTTCCTTATATAACACTCCGAATCCCTGCACTCTTTGATTTCGGATTACATGATCTCTTTTTTTATTTGCGTGAGTTCGAATCTTTGAATCAAAGAATTATTAGACCGAGCCAGGCGGAGATTGTGCATCGCACGTTGCCTCGAGCTGGCTGAGGTCCAGGCGTTGTCTCAGATGAATGACCATTGGCCTAACTACTCTGCTAGTGCCTTGGGGAAAGTATGTCCGTGTGCGTGCGTGTTTGTGTGTGGTCCATCATTTGTGATGGGTACAAGGGGTTGGTCATAGCCAGAACAGCCTTGTGTTCATTTTCAGACACACGAACGCTCGAAAACACGATTACTTTCATCCACACGCTGATGCGCACAATGTTGCGACTCCCACAACCTGAAACAGACACAATGAGTTGCACGGTTTCAAAATATCTGCCAATCTTTGTCTTGAAATACAGACAAAACAATTCCTCAGGAGCGAGATAAATCCCCACGCGTCCCTGGGGCCAAACATGATTAGCCCTATCTGAGACACAATCTTTGTCGCTCTCACAACTCAGACTAAGCCGAGTGTACAAGCCGCCAATCTAATTCATCTTTTCAGCACCATAAATTTCAGAGCGACCTGATAAATGATGAATTTACTCCCTGGCTTCGTCTGACGCCCGAGAGAGAATGGAAGGAAGATCGGGGGCAGGCGTGCAGGAGAAAAAGAAGGGACGTGGGTGAATAGAAAAGAAGTGCAACCGGTGAAGGAATACAGAAGCGTTTAATGGAATACGTCGACAAAAAGTGAGAAAGAGCTGACATGTAGACGGGCACAGAAGAAGAGAAAGTGAGTGAAAAGTAGATAAATTGTGGCTGCAGCTGTAGAGGCCGGATTCAGCCAAGAAGAGCAAAGAGAGCTGATTGCTGAGTCTGGGAGACGGAGAATAGCGGGAGCAGATGAAGGAGCTGGAATATCGCTGGATGGACAGTGTGCCGAAGAGAACGAGAGAATGGAAAAAAGCTTGAGTGCACGGATGAATAACCAGGGAGCGAGGAAGAGAAACAGAGATGAAAGTCAGGTGTAGATGGGAAAGAAGGTGGCTTGTGCGAGATAATCATTACCAGGGGGCTGCGGTGGCGAGCTGTGGAGTTGAGCTGCCACACTATATCAAATGTACTCATCATCCCCAAATAGAGAGAATGCCAGGAGCCTGTCACGGTGGCCATTTTCACAGTTTTGATGCACTCTCAGCACTGGCCCTGTGATGGAACCCCGGTGAGATTAGTCTGGCAACCAACTGCAGAGAACGAAGCAACCGACCAGCAGACGACTGTCACCGTGCCAGTGTTTGTGTTGACTGAATGGCTGCCACCAAAGGGAAAAAACCGAGACACTGTTTTGGCTAGGAGGAAAAAAACAGTGATGGCATGCAGCGGGGCCGAAGTAAAAGCCGGCAACGTGCGCATAAGCTCGCAGCAAAATAATATAATAATGATAAACATACGTAAATATTTATATTCACCTGGTCTTCTCTATAAGGGCTGTGTGGTGTTATCACACTTTACCTTTTAAGGCCCTGCAGAAACACAGAGAGAAGAGACGGACGACAAACTCACCCATGAGGCGGCCTTCCTGTACAAGCAAAATGAAAGTGTCCTGGTTGGGTTAGCTTTCGACTGACTAATACCAAAACCAAAGCAAACATAGCTAAGTTAGCTTGAGTTAAGGTTGGCAAATTTAAGGTAAGATTCCTGGAAGATCAGCTGATCACAGAGCTGCTGCTGCCTCTGCAAGCCCTTTTGTAACCCATTTCCAAAGTAGCTCCACCTTCGCTGTCATTATATTATGCTGCTATTCATACTGTCATCATATTAATGCTGCTATCCTGTATATATTGTACATACTATTGTTTGAGTACTTACGATTGTTTTTTTTGTACTTTTTATATTTTACATTTATATTTATTATTGAAACTTGCACCAAGGGAGTGGCACTCCAATTTCGTTGTACTCTGTACAATGACAATAAAGGCTATTCTATTCTATTCTATTCTATTCTATACCTGTCCGTACTGATGGGTGTTTGTTTCTCGCCCTACAAATATACAGTTTTTCTTTTGCTTGTTTTCATTATGGACGTTGACTGAAAATGAAACCGGTTCTCTGGCTTTAAAGAACATCAGACATATTATAATGTCAGATTGCTCATTCGTCTCTCTCCTCAGTGCACTGGCAGGAAATATCTGTCCACTATGTTTAGGGGGAAAAACTGAAACCCTTAGTAGACTGACTTTTTAATAAACAGTAGTGCTTTTATTGGCAAGGTCATCCATTCTGAAGTCACCTCTAGAAATTGAATATCAAATTGACAAACTAGAGAGAATTTTCTCATTAGTTGCACAATTAGCTGGTGGTGTATTCATTACGTGGGGACTGTCACCTCATTAATCACCTAGAACAATGTAAGAGCTATACCTGAGACCACGCCATTAGCAATGCACAGCAAACTTACAGCTTCTTCTCCGTCTTCCTCTCAGTCTCGTGATTCCACTTCGTCTAAAGGACGACGTGAGGCTACGTTTGAGACTTTATGGAAAAGACAAAGCAGAAAGAATGCGAAGAGATTATTTGTCGATGGCACTCATCCACCCTCCCCCCGTGTTTCCCGGCTCGCTCGATCAAACTCCAAACCTTTTCCGAGCGTCCTCTGATTTCAAACACGAACATCTTGCCTCCCTCTGTGGCCCTTGTCCAGAGGAGAGTGTATTTGGCTGCCACCTGAAACCTGCTTGAGATCAAAGGAATGGGGAGGGAGTCCTGCTAGTAGCTGATTAACCTGCTGGCACACTGCAGAAACATTCGTTTAGCTCCTTGAGCTCCCTTGCAGCCATATCTACACTCCATCCCAGCTGGCTGTAAACTGAGCACTTGGATGTTTTTTTTCTGTGAAAGGTAGCAAAGAACGCAAGGAAGACAGAAAAGAGAGAGGGAAGGGAAACTGGTACGAGCTCACGGTTTTATGCAGTTGTGACGCGTTCGCGCGTAATGTTATGGAAGTTTAGTCAGCAGGTCAGAGCAGTGGTGACTTACACCGAATGTAGCTTATTGCCAAACCAAGAAAGAAAATGAAATACAACCCGGGCGGGTGTCAGAACGAGGGCGTGAATGTAAGCACGTTCAAAAGCTCCAAACTAAACACACTGGCAGGTGAAGCTTTGCCCTTTCAGTTGTATTATACTGTAAATGAGTCAGTGCCAGTGCCTTTCTTCTTTCTTCCTCCAAATCCCTTTCCTTCTGGATACTGAGTGACATCACACTGCCATTCGTCTCTTTTGTTAGACCTCAAAATGTTTGAAGACGGACTTGTACGTCTCCATTCTCGCTGTCGACAGATCCGCGGCACCTTTCAAAGGGAGAGGATCCCTGTTTGTCAGACAAAATGTTGCATCCCGGCACATTCACAAAGGAAATTTGTAAACACTACTGTTATATACCTCCAGCCCAACAGGAACATTCCCAGAAGAGGTGGTTGCGTTCTTTTGGTGTTTCTTTGAACCCAAAAAGCCTCCCACTATGTCAGTAATGATCTCATTTGTATGCATTGTCCTCTTCAAATCTGTGTCACTGTGGGACTACCCCCCCCCAAACAGGTCTGCTGTGCTTCAAATTACCACCTCCTCATCTAACGTTGCCTCCTTTTCCCCTCAAAAGCTGCTACACACTCATTCCCTCCAAGTAGCTACCCCACCAAATCGTTCCTTGGCCCTTGAAATGTGAAAGCAGGTGGTGTCCAGTGGGAGAATTAGTGCACATAAATTACCTCCAATTTGCTTCAGAGAAAGGCGCTTTATGCATGTCTGCCTTTTTAACCACTTGATCTCCTTCCTTTTGTCTCTATTATGTAAAATGACGTAGATGTGATGCATTTCCTGTGTTTTGACTTCTTCTTGCAGGATTTTTCTTTCCCTACAGTTTGTTTTTCCTCATTGCTGCTGTGTGTGGAGTGTGCTGTATAAATATGAGTTTTAAAAAATTTCCACTAAAGTAACGCTACTTTGGGGTAAAAGAAATATACATATATATTCATATATATCATAAAGCTTTTATAAATATTTCTAAACAAAGATAAAACTCTTCATAAACCACTGTATAAATGTGTGATGTCTGTTGCTGTTGCCAACTGTTTGAAGCTGTTTGTTAAACTTTCAAACTTTAAAGGCAACAGCGACATTGAGCGCTATCAAATGGCAAATAAGAAAATCCCGTTCAAATATACCCGGCCAGTAGAAGATTGGCTTCAGGACAAAGGTAAATCTTTATCGAACTTCTAGAATGTTCTTTATTTTCTGTCATTTCATCGGCTTGTTCCCTTTCAACCTCTGAGAATGAATAACCATCCCTTAAACCCTTTAAAAAACCAGTAAACCAAAGCAATTTGTTTTATTTTGTTTGTGTTTTTAGCCTTTTCGTCCTTTCCCTTTGGTTCAGTTTTTATGATGCTTTTTTTTATTATTTCTTGTCCCTTTTTCTGTCATTGTCATCTTTTAAAAAAAAAAAGTTGAACCATGGTGTCTAGTTAAAGGGACTGGGAAGTGATTTTGTAAACAGTGCAACAACAAGATATGAAATATCAAGTGCTGCTAATCTTTTGTGCAAAATTGACTAGGTGGAGGCATTATGCATTATTATCTATGCCGCAACAGTCGGCCGATTGTTTTGAGAGGAGAATTAACTCCCTTGGCTCAAATCCTCTGCAATGTTTGAGAACAAATTAATCAGTGGGCATATCCCCCTGAAAACTTTCCAAACAGCAGGTGCCTCTCCCTGCTGTAATTCATCTGATTGTACTTAAACACATCAAACACAATAAAATTCTCACTTGTTTGGCGATGGAGAGCTAATTGGAGCCTTTTTGACGGCAAAGCGTCACAGCGCGCCTGCCAAGGTGCACTGTGCCCTGATAGAGCTGTGCTTTTTTTCTTTTCCAGTCGTTAGATTAAAACCAGCACCTTGTTCGTATTGAACATTTTGTGGGGATTTTCCCAGAAAAAGAAGAAGTCTGTTTCCCCCTTTGTTTTTTCTGGTGCTTAATCCATCATAAAAATATCATAAACTGCTTTTAAAATTCATTGCACATAAACATCAGCATAACTTCATCATAAAGTCCCTTTAACAACTGTAAAACAAGGCAGGTTTGGAAAAAAAATCCCATTACCGCTGCATGCATGACTCCACACGTGCTATTTCATTTTTCTGTGATATGAACGTTGCCCCTGCCATTTCATACCTAATGTATTATGTATTACATAACAAACAAATGTAGCGGGCTTGCGGTGTTATGTGTCTGTAAATTATACAATGGAGATTTTTAATTATGATTGGTGCATTGTGAAAGTTTGCTGTGCTTTTCTTTCATTGGGAATGCATGAGCAGTGTGTTTTGATAATGATATTTGGGCTTCTCCTAATGAAAATCACATGAATTGTAGCAACTGGGCATTGCACATTATTCCCCATATACATGCTGTACTTATTGCTCGAGACCCTTTTGTCCACAGAATAACAACAAAGCTGTGGAAAGTGTTACAACACTGCTGCTGCTGTGACAAGTGTATCTGTTTCAGCTCTAGCAGCAGTTTGAAATCTACTTATTGTACAAAATGTGCTCAGCAGTAGGTAAAAAGTAGGGCAGCTGTAGATACTTTTTTCAGTACAAAGCCAGGTTGCGTCATCATTACAGTTTGAAAACCATCTGCAACTTCTTTTAATCAGGGAAACAAGACATTTCATCAAACGTTCTCTATCACCGCATCTGCCTTGCAATGAAAGTTTAATGTTATTGTTACATTAGATTATCATCTCTTAAGCTTATCAACGCTTTTCCCTCCCGCGCCAGGCCGGCAGTTGACGATCTTCAACACCCAGGCCACTATCTCTATCGGTGGAAACGACCGGAAGCGGCCCTACCAGGGCCAGCTCTCCGGCCTCTACTACAATGGCCTCAAAGTCCTCAACATGGCCGCCGAGGGCCACATTAACATCAAGGTGAACGGCAGCGTGCGGCTGGTGGGCGACGTCCCCACTAGCCGGGGCGCGGCGCGCACCACCACCTCGGTACCGCCAGAGATGTCCACCACCTTTATAGAGACTACCACCACCTTGTCTACCACAACCACCCGCAAACAGCGCTCACCACCCACTATCCAGGTAAGGGAGAGGGTGTATGTGGTGATGTTTCCAGCAGAACTGTTTGTTACCTGTAGACATTCTAGTGATTTATGGAAATTTGAAAAAGCTGCGTAGAGATCTTCAAGAACTCTGCACATGGTTAGAGTTTTCCCATTCCCATGCTGTCACTGGTGTTGTCCTGTCAAAGGAGCTGGTGTTGCACAAGGTTGCTCAAGGCTTCTCACAAAGAACCCGTCAAGACATCTTTTTGTGCCAGTGATGACTTAAAGGGTGTATTTCAGCCTAAACTATGATCTTCTATCTAACCTAACCAAGTAGTTTTTGGTGCTTTCGACCAATAAATCTTGAAGCTGACCTTGAAGATCTTGGAAAGTCAACGTGACCCCGCTCTACCTCCCTGCAAAGTTCATTCAAAACTTTTTGAGCTATCGTCTTTACAGACAGACACGCACGCATGCTACCAAAGACCAAACTTCCTTGACAGAGGTACTGAATAAAAGAAATGACAAATGAATAAGGGAATGAAAACAAAGACCAAACCTGAACCACCTTATCTTGGATTTCAATCTCGAGATTAACTCCAGTTCTGGCCCTGCAATATCCAAATGTGGATTTTGTCCCTGTTATAAAAAATGACTCTTCTAGCATCTAGTACTTAACAATCAATCAATCAATCAATCAATCTTTATTTATAAAGCACTTTTCATACAGAAATGCTTTACATGGTTAAAAGCAGCCCTCCCCATCCCGCCCTCCAATTCACTCCCCACACTCTCATTAACATAAGCCGTCATGGATACATACACACAAATTCTCTCTCGAAAAATGATTTAAGTCACTCTTAAAATAATATTTTGTTCAAGTCAGCTAATGCAGTACATGCAATAATCGTGCACCGCTGTAATTAGAGAGCTTTAAAGGTTCTGGAGTTGATTACCTAGCCAAATAAGGTTCAAGTCTTATTGCTACATAAGCTGAGCAAACAGTCTTTAGAGTGGCCTCTCCGGACATGAGAGTGGTGTTGATTTTCTCATTTAACTGTCAGCAAGAAAGTGACAAAGCCTACTGTGTTTCCCACCGTGTCAAACTAATGCTAGGAATCTTACACCGTTGGACACATGTGGCACAGGTGTCTGTGGGTTCAGTGTTTCCGATATGACCAGAGCTAAAAATGTGACAAAAAATGTCCCTTTTCTGCACTTAACAGCGTTTCTGTGTCTTCTTTGTGACTTTGCATGGATGGATTGTAGGTTTGTTTCTCTCCTCGATCAGTCAAGGTCAGGATACTGTATCTCTCATCCTCTGAAGGATTGAATGCCGCTGTTCACTGAGGCGTGCAAAGCCGGCCTCGCCGCCGCTCCCTTTCTCTACCTGTCTCTCCCTTTTCTCCTTTTTCCGTCTCTCACTGTCACTCATCCTATTCCGGCCTGACGGAGGCCTTTCTCCCAATACGTCCTGACCAAGCCAATGATTGTCACTACTGTGCCAAGAAAGTAATCACCGAGCCAGTCCTTTGACGCGCACAGGACAAATTGAACCATTCATTGTCCACATTAAAGCAGTAAGTCTCCCTCGAGGGTGAGATGGAGTTGGGGTTGCTTGTTGTATGACAGACAGGGACCACTGTTATCAGCCTCTTCACCTCAACGACAGATAGCTTGCCTTGCAGCGATGATGGCCCTTCGAGTCGGTGCTGTCACTTGTACGTCTGTATCAGAGCGGTGTGGAGGAGGCCACTGCGAGGGAGTCCTGTGATTGGGACTGACATAGCCTTCATATGTGAGGTTTGAAGATCTGGAACAAAGGCAAAGCAGTACATACTCATTCTGGCTGTGTGGCATCGGTAATCTGCAATGATGCCCGAGCTGAGATACGTTACAGCACCGTGTCTGGCACCATCAACAAGGTCACATCAGATAAGAAGTAACGTGGCTTCGCTGGGAAAATGGCATTTTGTGTCACAGGCTATTAATATCAAAGGAAGTCAATAAAGTGTGTGTTTTGAAAGAGCTTTTATACAAAGCACTCTCCTTTTCAAGGTGAAATGATGAACCGATACCTCTTTAGTCAATAACCAGGATGCAGCTGTCGGATACCAGATGATGCACTTTGCTTCCTTAAGATTATAATATTTGTAGGGTTTTTTTAGGAGGTTTTTTGCCCTCACTAACTTTTCACTTTATTTTTGTATTCCTTCTGAGAGCACACCTTGTTCATTCGTCTTCCACAAGCTCCCAATGCAGGGCCTGCTTTGATTCATGCTGCCATGTCACAGAATTTCATTTGCCAAGGCCTTTAATTTTACAGTTCCCTAGTTGGTTGTCAAATACCGTAGTGTGAGAGGTAAGGAGAGGACCTGTACCAGTTTGGCAGATTTCTCCACCCCTCTGGGTAGTATAGGGGAGTTGAGGGATTTGAGCTATCAGTAGTGATGTACTGCAGTGCTGAAAGAAAGCTATAGGCAGCTGGACCAGAACATGTGTGCAGGAGCTTGAGAAGTGTGAAGGCTAAAATGTGTTTTCTTTTGTATCTGGTGTGTTCTCACACATCTGTGTTTTGTCCATTTTACCAACACTGCCTGTTTCTTTGTCTGAGGTGAGAAGGGCGAATCCCCCTGACAGCTCAGGATCAGCAGAACGAGCGACGGGGGTGGGACGCGGAGGGAACCAATCTCACGGTTAATTAATGATAGCTCCGCGGGGACATAACGACACGACGGACATGTTTCGCTCGCTCTCTGTCACTGTGTTATGTGATTTCACTTAATCTCAGCTCCAATTATGTTTACGCGTAATGTTCTCTGTTTTGGAAAATATATTGGGAATTTTACATTTTAACCTCCTAAGACCCGAACTCTTGCACGGCAGCATTTTTAATTTCTCTTTGATATTTGAGCATATTGGGGCCCGATGAATGTAAAAAGAAAGAATTACCAGATTATTTTTTTACCTTATTTTTGTTTTTATGAAAAATAAGAGCCACATATGAGGATATTTGTTTAAAATTTTGATAGAATAATAATAATGGATTAGATTTATATAGCGCTTTTCAAGGCACCCAAAGTGCTTTACAATACCACTATTCATTCACACACTGGTGGAGGCAAACTACGGTTGTAGCCACTCTGACCAACACTAATAGGCGGTAGGGTAAAGTGTCTTGCCCAAGGACACAACAACCAGGACAGAGAGCCCGGGGATTGACCCAGCGACCTTCCGGTTAGAGATAAGCTTCCCAACCCCCTGAGCCACGGTCGCCCCGTAGCATATAATGTCCTCATAAGTGGATATCAGGCCCATGTAGAGCAAAATTGAGTATTTTGGTCTAAATAACCCAAAATGTGATGTCCACATATGTGGACGCAGGTCCTAGGAGGTTAAATGAAAAGAAGGAAAGGTTTATCATTTAGCTTAAGTATTCATATAATTTACTGAGTAGCAGTTACATCTCCAGTACATAATAATGGTGGGACCATTTGACCGTAGAACTGAAGAAGCTTCTTGGATGAGAGGTGAAACATCTTCAAGCAACCTAAAGAAGTCCAGACGCTTTTCTTTCCAAGCTCCTTGGACCCTCCTGTCTCCTTCCAGCACATTGTGTACAACATAAAAATAGGAAATGAACATTCAGGTGGTGATGTCTATAGTTTTCTCTACAGCACCTTTATACATCACAATTTGTTCCTCGTTGCCTTGTTAGGAACGGTCTACGAATGCAAACATCAAATATTAACTACATAATGTCTTGTTTACACGATCCTGCTACACTGTTTACGTTAGGCAACAGTGTGCCCCTCCTACTGTTATCTTCAACTTGTCCTCTTAAAATAAAAAGTAGTAGCCTGCTGCGTGAAAGTCCGATACAAGGATGCTAGCTGGTTTCTCATTAATGAAGAACACCAGTTTTACACATGAGGTCACGGTTGCTGGAAGTTGTTAGGTACTGCTTCTACATCTGCAGCTCCAGATGGAGCGTCTCAAAATTGAAAACTTTGAGCGGCACTATCATCTGGGAGTGTGACTTCAGAATGAAGTGAGTTTAGCAGGCTTCCACGGCACGCTGCCAGTCTGTGCTTGAGTGTAGTGGCCCAAAGTTACATTAGCCACGACTTACATTAGCACCGTGTGTGTGCATCAGAGTTTTTTGAGTTTGGCTTCATGCTAGGTTTGGGGGAGAGTTGTATAGTGTTATGAGATACTGTGGACAGAACATATGAAGCTGGGCATAAGAATGATTCTCCATGATGCAAGTTCTTCATGGCCAGTTCTTTCTTAAAAGGGGTTAGACATCTCTCACTTACATTTGCTGGTAATCTAGAATATTCCCGATGCAGAATCGCAAAACAAACACACAGAGGCACAGTTTAAGGCTTTACCAAAGTCCTTCAGCTCTGCCGAATTTTGTTGGACCAAAGAATACATTTCACGCTTGCCGATTTAATGCGGATAGTCGTTTTGGGAATACTCATTAATGCAAGGTTCTCTATCATGGGAGATCAACTTCTCTCGTTCCCAATTAACTCACGCTGCCGGCGTGAGATGTTTGGGAACAATTAGGATGGGAGGCTGCAATCTACAGTACCATGAGGGAAAACGGCTGAGGGAGAGAGACTGAGAGTGATTTGCATTGTTGCCGTGTTCTAGAAATTGCTCCCGTCCATCATCTTCAACAGGCTCGATGCTCAGGAGACGAGAAAATGAGAGGTAAATTGTTTGTCGTTTAATTGGGCTTTTTTCTGCTGAGATGCAGCAGTTGTTGCTATATTGATGCGTTTAGATACGCACGCCACAATTATAGTGACGCTGCGTTGAATGACACAGATTCTGATGTTTTCTGATTCATTTTGGTGTTTTGGTGGAGCCTTAAACAGAAGACAGAAATCCATACAGCACAGGTCACGAGCCAGATCCACCTCACACTGTTGCTGGGTACAGTTTTGCTCGCTAAGCTCCATCGCAACATTTCCTCACCGCTCTCCTCAAATTGCTTCCATCTCTCTGTCGATAAACTACATCAGGGATGTTGCTGAACACCTGGGGTTATATGATAATCACTGATTTATTCTCTCTTCAAGCGGTGGGGAGGAAGACGCTGCGTGGCGTGCTGGTGTCTCCACATGGTAGCCCGCTAGATGATGTTTGATGAGCGTGTTCATCTGCTCATGTGTGAGAGCAGCGCAGGTGTGAGCACGAGCAGGCAGGCGCGCTCCACTTCTCCGGTCAGTCTCTGTGATCACCTTCCCACACTTGCCAGTAATTGTGTAAAGGTCAGACTAGTAGGCAGGTGTTCCTAGGATTTCTTTCTTTATTCCTTCTCTTCCTTTCCAATTTTTTTTCTTTGTCGGTATCTCTGGCTACTCTGCACAGCACCGCAGCTCACTGTGTATTCTTGGAGATGAATGCTGGAGGTCCGCTTGTTGCTCGGTGTAGGTCCAATTAGGAGACAGCAGACTGATGGGGATCATGCTGGCGCGTGTGGCTTCATTAAGGCAGGCACACACTGACACTTACACACAGACCCACACTCAGAGAGTTTGTACAAGGATCTCTTAATCTTTGTCTCTCACATTTCCAGCGTGCACAAGCAAATTAAGCTGCTGTAATTTGCATAAGTCTGTGCACACATATAAAAAACATCACTCAGGCCTGCTGTGGCCACATCCACTGTCAAAACACTGAAGCAAAGCTGTCAAAGATTTTTCATCACGTGCCACCAAATATGCCCCCCTACCACCAACATGACCACCTCATTTCAGCACTGTCATGGACTGTCTGTCTTTTCTGTCACCGGAATTTGTTTCCAACATGCGGCTGTAATTCCCTCGGTGCTTGTCACCTACATAAGACTGTTTCTATTAGATCTCTCTGTGTGAATATATTTGTTTTATGTCCACAGATCTTGTGTTTCTTTTTCTTTTGTCTCTTTGTGAGCAAGTGTGTGTGTATGTTTGCATTCAAGGTAGTTTGTCTCTCAGTGTGTGAGAACCAGCAGCTAGCTCCAGGGGT
Source organism: Copadichromis virginalis (assembly GCF_057382275.1). NCBI lineage: Eukaryota > Metazoa > Chordata > Actinopteri > Cichliformes > Cichlidae > Copadichromis > Copadichromis virginalis. Next base: position 2,468,837 of record NC_140632.1, on the reverse strand, counting down.
TTTGGACCATGGGAGGTTTTGTAATGGATGTCCCCCATGCCTCATAACACATCTTATCTGGATCCCCCGGGAGTGTGTGTGTGTGTGTGTGTGTGTGTGTGTGTGTGTGTGTGTGTGTGTGAACCTGTCTTGTCAGCCGCCACTGTCACAGCAGGGCACTCACACACCAAGAGGCAAACAAAAAAAAGAGACACATAGCAGCTACAAACACACACGTGTTGTGCAGTTTGTTTCTGCAGGACATCTAGCACATGCGCTGGCTGGTGTACGGGCTCACCGCATGCTGTGCTCCTCCGGAGATGGCTGACTGGTTAAAACATGATACACATGTCCAACTAAAAACGTTAACTTACAACTGAAGCAAGAATGTGACAAGAATGTGACAAGAATGTGACACCACCCAACTGAAACTGTTTCATGTTTATGAGGCCAAAGAAGCTTTCTTTTTACTGAGTGTGTGAATGTTAATGATCAAATACGCAAACCACTAGTCAACCATAGTGCTAATTTAAGCAGGCCATGATGTCAAGCTCAGCCACAGCTGCATAAGATCAACTGATCTTAGCTCAGCTGATAGCCGCCTGCACATCTGCACAATAAAACACTTGCGGCGTGTCTTATTTAAGCTGCTTTAGCCTGCCTATGTTGATATAATGCCATTGCTAACACATTGGGTTTGTACGGAAATAGATCCACAGTTTGAGACCAGAGAGGGGACACAGAACCCAGCTTTGGTTGGTTCATAAGCTAGCGTACTCCTGGTGCCAGTCCCAAACCTGGATAAATGGGAGGTTTTCATCACAAAGGGAATAGGGCGTAAAATTGGTGCCACATCAAACATGCAGATCTATCGGCTGTGGGGACAGTTTGGGAAATAAGGGAGAAGCTCAGAGGACCCAGCCTCCCAACCGCTGCTGCTCTTCTGTAAGTTGCTGTCCAGCCCACCTCCATGCCGGCTCCATTCATTCTGTTTCTGACTTAATCAGAGTCATATCTGTCATAACTGATTCGGGGTCCAACCACTCTACTCTTGCTTTCCTCACAGGCACGTGGGGACAGTCTTCTTTAGTCTATGTTTGTCCTGACAGATAACTTTAACCAATCGTTTTAGGCAAAGGATGATCGGTTACGGATGCCTGAGTCATCTTGAATAGTTATTCCAAGCATAACATCACAAATCCATATTCTCCTTCTTATTACAGTCATCTCTCCCAGCGTGCTTGAATGGTCACGATGGAGCACTCGATATTAAATCCTGCTTTTTAAACCCTTTTTTTAAAACTGCGAGGTTGCTGTGAGATCCCACGCTGCACTCTTTGTGGCTTTTAATTAACTTTTTCTCAGCACAACAGTTCTGGGAACAAAACTATTCTAAAAGTTTAACTTTATATTCATGAAGGTCCCACTTTCCTGTTAAAACGCCGCCTTCTGTCTTTACAATAAGAAAGGTCAAAGAGATATTTTATTAAACACAAAACAGACACTGGTTATTGCATGTATTTTTTTTTAAGTGTTACTATAGCAACACCATTTTTTTTCAGGTGCAGTTAAGGCTTAAGTTACAGGCGTATTCACAGGCCTGGTAACTTTATTCCCAGGAATAAAGGATCTACACACACTGCTGCAGTGTGACTACATTTGCAGCCAGCCTGTGATACGCTCTGGAGTTTATGTCTGCGAACGACGGAGAGAGAGACTAGATGTATATACGCAGCACTGCTGTATCTGTGCGTGCAGATACCACCGTGTGTCTGTGAGCGGCAGTAGGATTTAATTAAATATGTATCACACAGACAAAGCCTTTGATGTTGCGGAGCAATAATGTGTTCTGTTTCATTGCTCAGCTGAGCTGTTAGCAAAGCCCAGCGATATTTCTCCTCTGTGACCACCGAGAGTCTGTGCAAAGTCCAACCAAACCTGTTGCTTTTAATAGTAGCGAGTCGGGGATAATTATAAGGACGGGTAGTCATCCTTACGTGTGTGCGAGCATGTATACGACACTGTGAGAGGGCTCCGACGTACAGAATATTTGGAGTAATTTCTCTGTTGGTTAGTGATTATGTTTCAACTTTCATCTTCAAAAACGGGGCAAAATCAAACGCTTAATTTGGTTTGTGCTCATTAAGTACTGAAACCAAAAGGGATCGCGGGCTAATACGGGACGTCATAAACTGCCGGCAACAGCCATTACATGATGCCTCCATTGATTTACAGCTGTGAAGTCATAAAAGCCTCTGACTTTGAAAAGTACTGTAATGAAATGAAAGAGGAGACCAAAATGTAGTCGACAAGACGAAAGAGCAAAGTCCCGCACCAGCTGCTCCACACCTTCTCAGCTGAAGGCGTCGTCCTACTTATTGAGTGTTTTCTTCCAGCTGATGAGGTCAGCTGAGTTTTTCTTATAAAGCTGAAAATACAAGCCTACCAAGCTTTAGCCAGTCATGCTTTGGGATGATATGAGACTCGTGAGACACCAGTACAGCTATAATGTTATAGAGGTCTTAAGCTGTTAAACTCACTGGTGTTTTGCACAGGATGAAACGGAAGTTGCAGATCACTGTGAAAAGCCTGGATTAAGAAGACTCATCCAGAATTAAATTTCTCAGTAATGTGATTAGATTTACTGCGAGCCTCGTTAAAATATGTATATTCATGATTTAATAAGACGGAGCCCAAGAGGACATCAAGACCGCATCTGTCACAGTACGGCTGTGTGCAGGCAAGAGTAGGACCCAAACGCAAACTCACAGAGTCAAAAGTTAAACTCAAAAAACACAGCTTTATTGCTGGCGTGGAGTGGGACACGAAAAACAATACAAAATAAACTAAACTGGGAAAAACTAAAGCACAAGGAGCCACAGGGAAAAATCACACAGCTATGATGGAGGACGCAACACTGACAAAGAGAAACATGGGGCTTAAATACACTGAGGGATAACGAGGGGGAATGAGCCACAGGAGGAGAGCACAGCTGAGAGTAATTAAGCAGGACGAGGCAAGGGAAGCAAAACTAGAAACATTAACATAGAACAGACTGTGAAAGTAAAACAGGAAACACACTGACGGAACTCAAGACGTGGACTTAACAGACTGGGGGAGACAGAACATAGGGATCTGAAACATGGAACAGAAAGGCACAGTAGATCAACATGAACATAACAACGCCACAGGGGAAGAGTAAAACTGAACACGATGAACACAGAAACACCAGACCTCTTCACAATAAAACAGGAAACATAATGAGACGTAGACATGACAACCCAAACTTCACAATGTAAGACACAGACATGAAACACATGAAAAGCAGGGGAGATTTACCATAGTTGGAAACACGAGGGGGAAATAATAAGAACTAGAAACACTTAAGCATGATAACAAATGAACTTAGGAACCTGAAGGGCTTACATAAACTAAAACATCAAAATGAACTAAAACTCAAAACACTGGGTCATAAGACCCAGGATCGTGACAGCATCAATACACAATGAAGGCAGAGACGTTAGAAGGATATTCTGCACAGCAGCAAGTGTTAAACTTAAAAATGCATGTGCGGAGAATAAAATTAGGCAAAAGAATGAAGCAACGCGCTTCCATTAAAAATGGCGAACATTTGGCGGCACTTGAAATTCCGACAGTGAACACAGAACTCGAGACAAGAACAGATGTTTGCTCCTCTTTTAAATGATCTCGCTGCAGAGCTGTCGTAATCACGTCATCCTGGATTCAAGCCCGGTGTGATTAATGTGGACTTAAAATGTACTAAATTAATTGATTGGCAACAAGTGCGATAACCAGTTTGGTAGCTGGAAAATGAAAAATGCAAAGTGGAGACTTTGTGTTGTGTTTCGGGGGTTTAACAGTAAATTTGCTGTTTTTGAGTTAATGATCAGAAAGAAATAAGAAGAGTGCTGCAACAGTCTTGATAAAACACAAGCAGCTGTTCCTCGAGGACATGGCCCGAGTTGTCATCGCAGAGCAGAGAACTCCGGTTGATCCATGTTTTAATAAACAGGCTTTTATTTTAAAATGAACCTCAGTACTTTCATTATTAACAAGCAGAGAGTCTTCTTTTTTCATTCATAAGCAGAAATAAATAAGTCAGCTTGGGTTCTGGGAAATGATGAATGCTGATGATGATGTGATGAGCATTGTTAGCAATTTTCTGGTATTTTATAAACCAGGCAGTCAACAAGTGGTCGTGGAATAACCGTCCAGATTTATAAAAACCTCAAGTAAAAACTCGTCAAGGAAATTTACTGCCTGGATGAGGTGAGCCTGAACCCTCCGTTAGCTACGCAGTAAAAGGCCTAGGCTGCTGGAGTTTCCCATGATGCACAGTGTTTCTCCTTCACTCTCTGTGTGCTTACACGTGCATTTAATCATTAGTTATTATTCACCTCTGGCTCTCTCCCACAGAGCGCCTCTTGTCCTGTCTCCCTCGCCCCTACGGGTCGCAGCAGATGGCTGCTCCTCCCCAGCCTGGTTCTGCTGCAAGTTTCTTCCTGTTAGAAGGGAGTTTTTCCTTCCCACTGTCACCGAGTATTTGCTCATAGGGGGTCTTCTCATAGTTGGGATGTTCCTCTGTATCATTGCAACATAAAGCACGTTGAGGCAGCTGCTGTTGTGATTTGGTGCTGTATAAATAAAATTGCTGAAATATTAAATTCAAGTCAACAGTGAGTGTCAGGGAATAACTGAGGGCTTAAATTAATTAAGTGATCTTGTTTTAACTGTGCATTATGCAACACAACCTGGTTTGAAGTTAGTTCTGTTGAGCGGTCCCAGTGTCTCGTGAACCTCGATAAAATGAAGCCTTTCCCATTTCTGTCCTGACTCCACTCACACACATGCACACACTCTCATCTTCTCCCAGCTTTTTTCTTCGGTCACAGCTTTCAGCGAAGCTCGACACCACATCCACACGAATTCCTCACTTCCACTTTGAACTAAGAACCACAATTGGTAACACAAACCGTAACTCTGACCCAAAATCGCTGCTACAATTTCACCTGAGGACGGCAGGGACTTGCATAGAGAGGAGAAATTTCTCCACGCATCCTGCCCGCTCACCTCAGATCTTCTGCCCCTTCCTCTCTCGTGCCCACCCTCTGCCTTCCGGCGGCTTTGTTTCCGCATTTGTCTGCATACATGCATGCGGGCGAGCGTGTTTGTCACAGGGCTTCCCTGATGACCTTGCGCGCTGCACCAGGGGGGTGATTAAGGATCGGGGCCAAAGACCATTTCCTTTTCATGGGAAGATGAATGACCCTGTTTGAAAGTGGCTGCCTATGGCCTCAGGGCAATTAGAGTTTGCTGTGAGCCAGCAACGCTCACTGCTCTGTGTACAAAGGCAGGTCCTTGAGAAAAAGAGAAATACTCGGCACATAACCCATTCTGCTGAAACCAGCCCGCCGCAGTAACGGGGAACAAATTAAATGAATTTTCTTTCCTTTTTTCCCTCTACCTTTCCAGCTGTTCCCCACCTCTGCTCTCCTCTTGCCTCCTATCCATTTCTCCATACACTTGGGAAGAAGAAAAAATGTGCTGACTGTAGGGGGGCACTAAGAAAGGCCCACCAAGGGTGCTCATTTGAAATATCAATATTAGATCTAGCAAACCATTTAGCATGTGACTTCTGTTCTCAGAGCTCATTTCACTGACGTTTGTAAACTATATTTTAGTGCTATTTGTTTTTGCTTTCCTTCTCCAGCAGTTTGATTACTAATGAAGACAAACTGATGGAATATCAGACCAGGTTCACCGCTGTGTGATATTTATAACATGCTTCTGTGCTGTGCTTTTTTTTCCTGGATAAAGCATCTTATCTGTCACAGAGCAGAAGCAAAAAGAGTTGTGGCAGACTATTGATAGGGATATGGCCTGGTGCCATTGATTCCCACTTGTAATACAAGCCTCTCCCTTGTCAGCCTGTCAAAGCCTAGATCGGACATGATAACGCACACATCGGGCAGCCATCAATAGGCGAAGCTTCCACCGTCGAGATGACTATCTTGTTTTGGTACGAGGGCGATGGGAACCAGTGAGATAGAAGAGATAGCAGTTTGTGCGACCTGTGATTTCTGCCACTTTCTGAGCCACTTCTCTCATATATATATATATATATCTCTCTATATATATCTATATAGATATAGATATATATATCTATATAGATATAGATATGAGAGAAGTGGCTCAGAAAGTGGCAGAAAGTGCTTTCGGTTCGGTACGCATATGTATGAACAATACAAAATTTTTAATTTATTTTATCAACTTTCCTTCTGACGATGCTGTCTGTGTTGAGCGCTCAGTGGATCTGCACTCGACAGTGCAGCCTAGGCGGAGTAGTCGAACGCAGATTCACTGAGCGCAGGGCAAGCTAGCGAGACAGAAGTTAAGCTCTCCTTACAACATGGACCTCCCCCACCCTCATTCAGATCTGGCGTTTGGAACTATTTTGGTTTTCATGTGACGTATGACCCTGAAGGTAAGCGAGTCATGGACTAAAGTAAAACAGTATGTTGGATGTGCCATGCAATGCTCAATTACATGGGTGGGAGCTAGTGTGTTAGCGCAGTTAGCTCGTTAACGTGTTGACGCCGTCCAGCCCCATGCACGGGGCGATCCGCGGTAGGTCGTTAACGGAGATTTGCCGCGTTATGGCGTTAACGTCATTTCAGATTAACGCTGACAGCACTAGTGGGAACACAACGAATATGACTGCACATTTACAACGACATCATCCTAGTGCAAAGACAAGTGGAAGCAGACAAAAACAACAAGCACACATGCTACAAACTACCCGAGTCATTTAGACAGCCGTTAGCACAGGATTCTCCTTATGGGGACCTGATATGTTTAATATGCTGCTGAGAATATAGCCCAGAAGAAGCGTATAGTATAGCTTTTATTTTGAAAGAGCCATTTCTCTGTAATAAACTCTCTTTTCCAAAGATGAGGGATTCCTCGATCAGATAGATTAATTTTTTTTATTACTTTGTTGTTTCAGCAACATTCAATTTAAAAACTGTAGTTTTGAGTTAAAATATATATTTATAATTTTAATAAATGACAAATTAAAAAGGCATGAACATTTTTTTTTTGTATCGAAAAAATATCGAACCGTGAATTTTGTGTATCGTTGCACCCCTAATGTATATGTATGTATCCAAGCTGACCATGGGGGGAAAAGAAACTGCTTTGAATTGTGTCTTTGATTTGCCCTTGCCTTTTTTGCGTCATCCCTTTGATCTCTGAACGTGCAGCCACATTGGGTATCTGTTGCTACTGGCTGCCAGGATGAGGCGCTCAAGGAAAATTGATTTGTTTGGGGTTTATTCCCATTAGTACAAAGAAAATCAACTTTAGCCACCGGGCACGGCGGCATTGTAAATAAACCAAACTGGGTTTGATAGCAGCGTTGTAATGTGGCTCTATAATGTGGTGTCTCTTCTCTAATTCTCAAAAGGCTTCGTTTCTCAGTGTTTCCTTCAGCCTCTGGGCCCGAGCTGTGTGAAGGTCATTTGTTATGATAAGACTATGTTGTGTTCAGGAGCAAGCCTCCCGCACCCCTCCCCTCACGCTTTGTCTCGCGTACTGTACTTAAGCATGTGGATCCAGCGCCTCTCCGAGACGCAGCACTGCTCGTGCTCATATTTCACGTTGTGTTTGTAACCCGGGGCCGTGGCTGAGCTTTAGCCTTTACTCTGATATTACTGACCCAGGGGAAAACTATAGACAGCAGTCCCAGTACATTGTGTCTTCCTTTTCCCTCGCTGAGCGCGAACCATTGCTTTGATGTGACCGTTCAAATCACTGTCATGCTCAGCAGAATATTCAACCGTAGCTTCGGCCGCAGATGCAGCAGCTGCTCTTGTTACCATCCATGTATTTGACGAGTTTTTTTCCCCCAAGTTGAATCATTCACTGCTTAATTAGCGCGACCCCTCAGACGTTGGCTGTCAGCGCACGAAACTTTAGAAATAGTTGGTTATTATCTCACTGTGTGGCATTTTTCCCAGAATGAAGCACAGCATTGTTGAGCCTGTTTAACATCAGCGCTGTGCTGATGTTTCATGTTCTGCTTCCCTCTTTATCTGTGCCGCATAGACAGATTCAGGCGCACGATGTTTCGTTCACCATCAAGGTCCATAGTCGGAGAACTGACTCGCGGCAGGGCTGTAAATGGCGAGTAGTGGGTTTAAGCTCGCCGCTGAACTGAGTTCACTCATATTTATTATCTGGCACAGGTGTGAAGAGATGGTGAGAATGCACTTTGGTTCCTGCCGGCACTTTATTAGACAGAACGATTCAGCGGTTATGCACAGTGGTAAAAATAATTTGATCCCTGCATCCTTTTATTTATGCAGTTGCACACTTTATTTCTCAACAACAACGACTGGACTCTAGGAGAAAGAAAAGCTGAGCTTTTTTTCTGTATTGAAAAGTGGATTTGATTTGACTCTGGAAGAAATCTGTCAGACACCAGCCGCATTTATCTACTTGATGTATCAGAGCCTGGCAGCCAGCAGCGCTACTGCTGCTATTATTTAAGAATTTAAGAATTCTATCTTAAAACAATAATCTCGTGTCCATATGTCCTGACATGCCAGTTCTTTCAATACGTTGCTCTTCTTTATACTGGGCCTGTAGACACCCCTGCCTAATGTGGCTCCAGTCTGAACCGCTATGCTCTGCCACTCGCACTCATGAAAAGCACAGAATATAGCAGACACCAATGACGTTGATTAACCCTTTAAGACCAACCATAGAACCAAGTCCGCCAGAGCTTATATTATATTTTTACATGTTGTAGTGCCATTTTTGGGAGCATTTCAAGTTGCTATACATCAATACAACCATTATAGCCCAAATTTTAATGATATATATGCATTAAGTGCATAACATAAATTGCAAAAAAAAAGTGCAATAAACTACAAAAAAATGTAAAATCGTTTTTGTTTTTATTAACATATATTTCTAGTTAGAGAAATTTAAGAGGCTTATCCCTAAAAACTCTAAATACAAAAAAGTTGCACAAAATAGTTTCCCACCACAGGAAATTTATTTTAAGTGTCTTCATAGTTTTATTTTTGAAATACACCAATATTTATATACTGCAGGAAAAACGAAAATAAATATTATAATGCAAATTTGCAAAAAAAACAGCATATGCATCAAAATAAACTATTTCCAGCAGTGCAATATGAGTCCTAAGCATCCCAGACACGACACAGAAAGTCATAAAGTCAAACATAACTTTTAAAAACACCAGTATAGGCTCATAAGGTCCTGATGTTAAAAAAACTACATTTCCGCGAAATGACGTCACTTCCGGTTTCGGGCAGGTCATGGAGGACATGTGATAGTTCGCGCTGATGGACGTAGGAAGTGATACAAACAGCTGATCGGATCGGCAAAGCGTGTTTCTGGAATATTATGTTTTTGTTGCTGCAAGTGCTTTTTATGCAGTTTTTGCAAAGCTATATGTGGAAGGAAACTGTGACCGAGGACAAGCTGATGGCATAAGATGTAAGTACAACTCCTCCGGTTTCATATGCAAAAAAAATTATTGCGCTAGCTTACGTGTTTGCATTGCTGCCGGGATTTAAAAATAGTTACGCAAAACGGAGCGTGTCCACTCCGGCCGGCTTTAAAGGGTTAAGGTGGGTTGCAAAGTGGCTTGCAGGTATACAGCAGCCATATACCATGGTCCAGTTTAATCCCAGACAATTTTTCATTAGCTGGTCGGTCACTAAATATTGGATGTGGAACATGTGAATCACCTGTTGCGATGAACGCCTTAACTTCAGTGGGATTCTTGATGTTTTCTTTCTTTTTGTTGGCATTCTGAGACTCTTCTGGTGTCTCATCTTCGGCCTGCGAGGGCTCCTGGGTTGGGCTCCTGTGCTCTGTATGTAAATAGAGTGCATCCATCGGCTGATGTGGGATGACATTAAAATCAGTTGATCTACTGGGATTACAGGAGAACTTGAATTTAACGCCATGTTCAGTTTCAGCACTGCGATGAGGGTCAAACTCTAGGCCTCACTCAGCTTTACGCTGACTCACCGTTTCAGCCACCAGAGTTTGTCAGATTTATGCGGTTGTCTTCCAGTGGACTCTTTAGAGTGAAATTCCCTCTTGTGTTTTGATGTTTTGTCACACTAAAGAGGTAATTCAAACCCAACAGTGCTTTAAGTCTGGAAAATATCCATTTGATTTGTGTTACACGATGTCTACGCAGGCCCGTAGCAAAACAAAAAAGAAAAACCAGACGCATTACACAGAACGAATTTAGGCGCAACACCGAGAGTAGGTCACTGATGTTTTGGCAGAACTCGAAACCCAATACACAATCGCTCTAATTATGCGCATAAATAGAACGAAGGAAGATAGTGCAAGTCTAACACACCTCTGCAGGTTGTGTTAGACTTGCAAATAACGCGTGTAAAACATAAGGCTTTATTCAGACTATGTGAACAGCTTGATTCATTAAAACAGAACCACATGTGTTTCAGTAGATGGCAGAGACCAGTAAGGGAAAACATCTTCATATGAAGTACATTTAAAGGCTGATAATGGGAGAAATGCCTCACACCTTGGCTTATTTAAGCTATAAAACTGCCCGTCGTGTCAGTCCTGCTGTGACCCTGCCTGGTGTTTTGGCCCCTCCAACCACCGCGTCATCCCCCCTTTAAGATCCGGGGTGGATATTTACGTATCGCTCCCCAGTTTCTATATGTTGGGTATTTGTGGGGCGTGATGAGCTCAGAGCCTAGACACAAAACTCTGACTGCATTCTGCTGCGGCAATACATCATTTGAAACCGGAGCTGTCTGACTGAAATAGGTTCTTGCAATGAGAGAGAATTTTAGATTTTGCTCCTTATCTCTCGCACTGAATCACTTTCAGAAAGGATTTCCTCACTGCCAGAAAAGCAACTGTGAATCAGCGCAAAGCAAAGGGGTTTTTAAATGTCCACGGGGGAGTGTAGGGGGGGGGTCTGCGTATCGTTTCATTCAGGCCTCATGTTCAGATAATCTTAATTCCCAAATTAAGAAAAAATGTAGTCTGAGCAGGTGTAGCTTTTTTATTCTGCTGCTGAAGAAGTTTTTAATGAAAATGTTGCTTTCCCAGCTTCGCGTTTATTGCTAATCAATCTTGCATCCTCTTTGTTCACTCCCGAGGTCAAGCCCGACTGGTGATGTAGCATGCTCTCCATTCGCTTGCAGAAGTAATTGCAGCTTGGCCTGATAATGGCCTCTGCACCGCTGCTGGCAGATTCACATCACAGGATTCATGATTAAACACCAGAGGAACTTTGTAGAGACAGACGCCCGGTTTCTTTGCAGACTCTGCATTCTGTTTGTGTCGGTGGCACTACTTTTGAAACTGAAACTGTCACTTTTTGAGACTCGTCTCCCAAGGAGGCTGTCTATCTTTATCGATCGCCGGGGCGATCCTTTTAGTTGATGTGCTCTGTGGTGGTCGGCGGTAAGAGCTGCTTTAATGAAGTCTGGCTATTGATTAGGCCGTGGTGTTTGTTGGTGGAGTCGGGAATTTCAGCGTCAGTCGAAGGCACGCTAATCGGCATAATCGAGCGTGATGAAAACGGCCGTTTTATGTACTGAAGTCATTGTGCAGAATACGCTTTCTTCACACACAGGAAGTAGCGGGCACGAGCATTTCCAAATTTCCCCACACGTGAAACAATGTGGGCCGTAAATCCCACAACCAAGACTCTTAAAAATGATGAGGATGTTTGTTGAGAATAATTAGACCAAAAAAAGAAAATGCCTCACTGCCAAAATATATCCCACTCTATGTTATGGAGATTTAGCCAGAGAATTGGATTTTGCCAGCTGTGAAATCAGTTTTTGTAGTCCCGCTGGCCAACCAAATCATTATGCTATACCCCGCTGTAAGCTCCCATCAGTGCACACACATGAAGTCTATGCCTTTTCCACTCTGTGAGTGGAGCGCCATACGCCGTTCTCCCCTCCGGACGGCCGTGAGAAGACTGCGAGCTCCGTGTGACACTTGATTGCTCCTGCATTAGTCCAGATGTGTAAAAAGCCCCACATGACAAGTGCTTCACTCCGAACCGCTGTGACGACTGAGATACGTTGTATGTTTGCGGAAAGCCACACAACTAGTGGATCTACACGTCACCTTTTTTAAAAAAAAAAACTCTTTCATTCATCTTGGAGTGGAATCAAAGTCGCTTCAGTGCAAGGGTCTCTTACTTTGAGTTTGAGGATGTAGTCATATGCAAAGTGACTCCGTTGAATGGAGTGTGTCCTCCTGCCTTTTCATTGGGACTTTTACACTACGCGAGGCTCTTTAATGTGGAGAGGATAAAATGTGAAGTACATGGGTTTTTTCTTTTTTACTGAGTTGCTGGCAGAGTTCTGGCCTCTGGATGCCGACACATCAAGAGATGTTACTTGGGCTTACCTTGGGGCTGAGAGGCTTGCCATTTGAAGACACTTTATTATACTGCAGTTAAGGTTGTCAAAGGTATTTTTACACAGCTGTGTGCAAAACCTTTGAGCCACTCCTCATTTCTTTATATTTTGCTGGAAAAATGGGAAATGCAGTGATTTATGGTAACATGTAAATGGAAATACAGTATATAGGGCAAAACATTATGTACAACTCCACTGTGCTTGAAAGTCAATATTTGGTACACCTGTATTTAATAAGATAAGATAACCTTTATTAGTCCCACACGTGGGAAATTTGTTTTGTCACAGCAGGAAGTGGACAGTGCAAAAGTTATGAGGCAAAAATTAGAATACAATAAGAATAAATACAGTACACAACTGTACAGAATAGAATAAAATAAAATACTATATACAGTAGAATAAAATAAAATAAATATACAATAAGATAAAAATAGAATGCAAATACAAATACTATATACAACTGAGTAAAAATACAACGATGACAGAAAGGATTATTGCACTTAGTATTATTGCATATATATATATATATATATATATATATATATATATAATCTTGAACACAGCCTGTTCTTAAACAAGCTGCATTGTTATAGCCTTCAGGAATAGGAACTACTGCACTGACAGGGTGTTTGGGCTGCTGAAAAATGAAGCGTATGGTGTTGTTTCATCAAAATCTGATGATACTGAAATCAGTTTTGACAAGATCCCCAAAACCTGACTGGAACACAACCACAACCCACAGCAGAGCCTCCACCGTGTTTTACAGATGCCTGTCGACACTCACTGCTGTTCCTCTCCTGACCTCTGCTTAAACACTGACAGCGATTCATCACTCCATCTCACCTCAGCCTCCTACTTTCATCCCTTAAGAACAGTGTTGGTCAAGTAACTTGAAAAAAGTAATAAGTAACTAATTACTGATTACTTAATTAGTTGCTTAGTTACTTTTTAAAAACATGGTACACAACCTGAATACATAATAAAGCAATAGGCCTTTCAGCCCAATTCTATTTTTCTGCATAATCCATCATATAAAACTGAATCAAATGAAAAAGTCTCTTTTAAAAATTGTTTTACTAGTTTTAATCTTATGCACATTGCATCGAGCAAAAATTCAATTATTGCAACAGTCTTTGACTTGAAGAAATTCTTTAACATTTAAACTTATGTTCTGCATGTTCCAGCACACAAAATAAAATGTTTTGTGTTTACACTCTTTCAAATTAATGCAAGTAAAACACAGCAGGGGGGTCCGGGGGTTTCTCTGTGAATGCCACATTCCCGTGGCAGCGTGCTCGCTCAGATTTAGTTAAATTTTTCGCTGTAGAAAGAAGTTTTCTTCCTGCGCAGAGTGAACAGCGGACGCTGTTTTTGTCACTTCTTACAGACTAAAACTCAAAGTAATGTGAGGACGTCCACGTCGCTGCACCGTCTCTCCTTCACTCCATGTTATCCATTGTTGATCCGCACACGTCTGTTGCTGCCACGCACGTCGCACACGCTTACGTCATTGTCATGAGACACTCTCACAGATGTGAGTTACTTTAAGGGAAAGTAACAGTAATCTAATTACTTTTTTGCATTAGAAATCCCTTACATTACTTGTTACTTGAAAAAAGTAATCTGATTACAGTAACCAATTACTTGTAACAGATTACTGCCCATCTCAAGCTTCAGAACGACTTCTTGAAATGGGGATAAATGCTGTGTTTTTCTAACAGGCTGCAGGTAACAAAGCGCCTAAAGATACAATTTAAAATCGGTTCTTTACTAAAGTTGGCTGTGATGTGGAGACACGAGGCTCTAGCGACCTAACTCTTCCCTTGACTTAGGTACCGTTTTATGTTTGATTTTATAAGTTAAGTAGCTTAACAAAGGTAGGAGACCTGAAAATGAGTGAAAAGGTTTTGAAAGCTTGGTAAAGTTGGTCAAGACTTCTTTGAAAGTCTGGAGACTTTTGCAGTGACCTGTAGAATCTGTGACACCAAAACTAGTACTGAAGTGTTACCCACTGCAAGTATTCATTTCCCAAGCCCTTATTTCTATTGTATTCACTCAGATAACAGGAAGCCCGAAGTGATCTAAAAGCCAACCAGCAATTGGTAATAAGTCACCTCATTGTGATCTTTCATTTCCTTGTAATCCTGTTTCATAATCTCATTTCTGTCATTTCCTCTCTGTAGTTCTTCAGTGTTTGGTGGATGCTCGGCAGCAAATTGAGGTTACAAAATTTTTATATTTTGCTTTTTTGAGATCAAATCACGCTGATTTCCCTCGGTCACATGGAAATGGAAATTAGCTGGAATTTATATCGCACTTTAGAGAACAATCTGCATTTACCCTTACACTCATACAGCACCTTATATCCACTACATTACATCCACAAGTTAACCTAATGTGCATGCCTTTGGGCTGTGGAAGAAAACTCACACAGGAGCAGAGGAGAACATGTAGACATCTCACAGCAAACGAAGCCTAGATTTCACGTCATCTTTAAGGCTAATGTTAGGAGCCCCATCACGTGTTCGACCAAACGGCGTCCGCTTGCTCGAGCCAGCCTAATGCAGGACTACTTTCTCCAAAACAGCAGGTAAAAAAAACAATGACCCTCAGCAAGAACTTCTAAGAAACACCACAGTACCCGCTGCATCTAACTGAATGCCAAGTAGCTGCCTGAGAGTCTTCGTGCGTGTGGGTAGCTGCGCACAAATTGGTGTGATCTGTTTAACTAAAACGTAGCATTTTGGAGACGCACATGGGCGTGCAAGGCTCCGTGAAGCAAGCGCATCCAAAGCAGTGAAAATATTCACCGTGCGGAGACGCTGCCGCCATCGGCATGAATGGACGAGAGAAAGGCAGTGTTTTCAGTCGATGCCGGGTTATGGCGTGATGGTCTCGGGGCTGAAATTGCTAGAACAGACTTTGAAGTGGCTCGGATTTTTCATCTCTCTCTCTCTCTCTGTGTCCCTGCCTCCCACATCTGCTGCTATCATAATAACAAGCAATAACCCTCTTTCAGCAATAACCAAGACTTTTACGCCCGTAATGTGGCTTCAATAAATAATGTCATGTTTACCAAGGGGCTATATTTTACAGCAATTTAGTTTAAAGCATCCCCCCCACCCCCACATTGCTTTTTTGCCTCCTCTTGGTGGAGTACAGTACATAATGTGGTGCATTAAGCATACCAGCAAAAACGCACATTAACACATTATCAAATGTGCTGATAGAGAAAACAGCACAGCCCATCATGCATAATCATAGCAGACATTAGGAAAAACAAACAAAAAAAACAGCGAAAAATCTGCCTCCTGTGTGAGCTTTTGCAGACACGCGTGTGCTGCACATCAGCATACGGTGGGAAGTGGACGGCTTTTTCTGGGCGCCGTTGAAAGCGAGCGGCACAAGCATGGGGGCGCGTTTCATTAGTCTGTCAAACTCAATGATATTTAGAGCCCCACACCCTTGGCCAGGACTGGAAAACTCAATCAGCACTCTGATTTCATAACCCTGCTTGGTGACAGGGCTTATTTTATCGCCCCACTGATTCATTCTAATAAACGCCGGCTGCCCAGCGCGCCGCCACTGAAATACAACCCTCTCCCTCCCTCCTGCTTCTGTCCTCGACGGGTCGACCTGGAAAAAAAAAGGAAAGAGAAAAGGGGAAGGGAAGGGTTGGTCGGGTGGGAGGGATAAATCAGAATTGTGGGAACTGGAGGGTGCAGATAATCCATCGCCGGGCCGGGCGGTGTAACGTGTGCCACCCCATCCCCATCCCTCCTCCTGCACCCTTTAGCACAAATCAGGGGCCGGGGACGCTGCTGATCTGTGTGGGCTTAGTGCGTCCGTTGATTGCGGGCGATGGAGGGGAGGGGCAATAAATAATCGGAGGCAGAGTGCGGAGGGTGAAGGAAAACAATTATCTGCGGAGGTGGAAAGCACATAAAGCGAAGAATGATAAACGCTGTGAAATATGATTGACTCCAAGTGATATATGGAAGCCGAAGGACAGGCGAGAGAAGTCTGCGCGTGCAGAGATATCCTTGAGTGGCTGAGGACTCGCTCGCGCTGCCCCTGGCCTAACCACAATTTCTTCTGTGTTTGTGTTCGTGTGCGTGTTTGTGTGTCTTTCTCCGCAGACGACAGATGACATTGTTTCATCAGCAGAGTGCTCCAGCGACGACGAGGACCTGGAAGAGTGCGACTCCGGACATGCAGGTGGGATGAGTGTGTCGAGTTGTGCTTGCTCTGAAACCTGGTCTATTTCTCCTTATCTTTCTTTGAGTTGCTACCGAGGAGCTTCTCCTCCCTTAGCATCATGTCCCATGGGAGCTTCAAGTGTAACTTAAAAAAAAACACCCACTTTCCCCCTCCCACCCAGAAAAAGTAGCCACAGTAAGCACAACGGGGTCCTCAGTGTCTGCCAAAAGTTTAAAGAACACTTTTTGGAGACGGGCGAAAGCAGTAAGAATGCACTTTCTACACCCTCGGCATGCTCTGCTGTAGGAAGTCCCACTCGGAGCTTGTACTGTGTATAAGTAAATGCACACAGCTTCCTGCCGGGACGTGTTAAAGCTCACGCCTTTCATCTCTGAAACAAGTTACACTTAGCTATGGGGCCACTGGTTGCAGACATGACGACGCGTTGATACTAATTTTGTTCTCTCGGCGTTCAGCTGAGAGCAAAACTTTACTCAACAAAGTACGAAATTAGTATCAAGCCCCATGTCGCCCGCACTGATGCTTCAAAATGTATCTGTCCTGTACTTGGTTGATTTCCTCTTGCTGTGCGTGTGTGCGTCTCTCTTGACAGAGGATACATTTTGAGATTCTTTCGAGAACAAAGATGCTTTCAGCCTAGATACTGTGATATGTAGCAGACTAACTGCAACAGAGCCTCTTCCTCCCTACTCCTTCTTCTTCTCTTGTTTGTACCTCTGTTTCCTTCGTCGGAGGCTTGCCTTACCTGAAACATTCTAATAGAGAACAGATATCCTCGAATTTCTGTGCGCATCGTCTCTCTTCCCTCCCTCCCTTGACACACACACACACAAACACGCACATATCACTTTGTGATTAGATCAAAGTGATAAGACACTCACTCAGTGGAAAATAACAACAGAGCTGGAAATAATACCGCAGATTTAAAAGGAATGGTTATTTTTGAGGCAACTTGGGTTTGGATGAGTCAAATAAGCAGCTGTCAATCACGCTCCTGCCCAGGAGCTGTTGGCACGGATTCCTAATAACGCGGAGCAAAGGAAAGACTGTGAGCTGTATTGAAACTGGCTCACTATTTGAAAAGCAGCTCCCCTTAGGCGCTCTGGAAATCATTAACAGCTCCGGCTATTTGATTGCTTCAGTGTCCTTCAAAATACCATCACAGCCGGCTAATTGACGCTGCGCTAATCTGGCGAAACACAGCTCAGCTTAACACCGAGCATATGTCCACTTTTCACAGCTAATAATACGCCACCGCCGTGTTGCCCTTCCACGTCTGCGGTTGTGGACGATCGAGCGTTTATTTTGTTCTTAGGGAAAATCGGGCCTTTCCGCTGTGACGGATTTAACCATTTCTCCCCCAGTCTGAGAAAAGAAGTCGTCTATCGCTCGCTGATGGCGTTTGTTTTCTTGAAATTATGACCACATTTAGGTCTTATGGCTTTTTGATGTGGCTGGGGGGAAAAAGCCATTTCCTTGCAGCATTTTAGGTGCCTTATCTAGCGTGAGTTGCTTGGGTAAAGGCAGAGATTATTGAAATCGAATGGGCACGCAGCTCACATGTTTCAATTTATTTATTTTTGTATCTCTTCAGACCATTAAAACCTCAAACCCAAGTATTCTCAAAAAAAAAGAAAAGTGAAAGTGCAGTCAAGTGAAGCGCAAGAAGCTTTTGCTGAGAGAACACGGTACCCTCCCCTCATATAGTGGCAACATACACACACTTACGCAAACATACCGTACATCCCATCATGTGGACACAGAAATTCATATCCTCATTCCTCGCCCCCACCTCCCCCTCCGCTTCCAGTCGTATGAACAGTTGTATGACATGATGTTGGGTTTCTTTTCCTTTTTTTCTCGTGTGATGCACATATGAACATCTCTCCTCTGTATCGATTTGGACCCAGCTGCTGGGTTTGTGTTTTTCTTTTCTTTCGTTCTTGTCTTCTTTTTGCTTTCCTTTGGGGCCTGGGAGGGTTGGGTGCGGGCTGCTTTTACTTTCCTTGTTTTGTTGTTGTGGTTGTTTTCAGTTTTCGTTTGCTTTTCTTTTATTATTATCATCACTCTTATCGTTTCTTTGGCGTCCTCCTCATCATCCGTCGTCCATCATCCAAGCAAGGATAGAGCCGCTCCTCCCGTTTTTTGCCTCATCTTGTGCCGCATGAACTTTTGGTGGTTGGAAAAGTCAAAGTTCTCCTCCTCATCAAGTTTTGTGTTTTATTTGTTTATTTTGTGCCATATGGCTTCTAAAGGATCATCCCTCCCCCCACCTCAGCACATTTTCGATACAACATAGGGAAATGAACGGCAACAAAATCTTTTCTTGCCATCATCCTTTTTTGGCCTTGTGCAGGCAACCCCATTCTGTCTCAAGAAAGTTGTGTGTGAGAATGACTCCCCCCTGTCGCCCCTTCCGAGCGTTACCCCGACCCCACCCCCTCCATCCTGTCTCACCCCACCCACCTTCTTTTAGCCTTTCTGCATATACATGTCTGTTTGAATGCAGATGGCATAAAAAGACTTTTATTGCCACAAAGTATATCTGTTTTTCTATTTTATCTGTTGCTCCAAGTAGAAGGCATTTGTGGCATGCACTCTTGTACTGGACTGTACCGCAGCTCTGTAGACTAACCAGTAACCCTCTCCTCCAACCATCCCCTGCTTCAGCGTGGATATGATTGGCGTCCATTTTTACGCTCTGCTTCTTTTTCCCACCCATACGTCCCTCCACTCGGCTTCTACATGTCAGCGTGTGCGTGCTGAGGGGAGGGGGGGGTCTGCCCCCAGCAGCGGCAGCTCCTCCCTCCGAGGCGTCCCGTGTTCGTGCTCGTGCCTGCTGTCTCTGTCAGTGCTCCGTCTGCGTCTGCCAAACCAGCCTGTGTTGTCCGCTGTGCGTGCGTGCTCGTCTTGTGCTTGTGTTGTCTCCGTGTTGAAACCAAAACTGTTGAAACCTCACCTTGCCCCCTGCCCCCCCCCCCCCCCCCCCCCCTTTTAATCCCACGCGGGTTCCACGAGAGGGCCAATAGAGCGAATCCCGTGAGATGACTCACAGTCCTCTGCGTGCATTTACAGAATTGTCGGTTCAAGCTAAAGAAAGCGCCACGTGCAGAAATACGTGAGTGCTGCGAGATGCTCAGTTTTGGAGGAAGGCAAATAAGTCGATTTATGATTTCATTTCACGGTGATTAACGGCGCCGTGGCTTGTCATTACCGTGCAATCAGAGCAATTTTATGATTAATGTGTCATTATATTGGGGTAATTGATTCAAATGATTTCAATCTATCCGCGAGTGCATTTCAAAATGTTTGATTTGTCCGTACAGCACCTACAAGCTGCCACGAGTCAGGCCTGATGGAACTAGGTTTTAATCTGACTCACGATAGGCCAAATTAAAAAGTCTACCTCCTAATGAGACGAAGCAGTGGATGTGGAAAAATGTCTTTGTCGCAGCAGAACTGTTTTTTTTTTGTGAGAGCTGCAAAAGCAAAGGTGTGACTAATAACATTAATGATGTCTTTGCTCCACTCTAGCAGTGCCCAAAAGCCATACCAGGCAGGCAGCTTTCATAAATCTTGGAACAGAGCCATCATCATTGTTATTAGTTACACCTCTGTCTCTATGCTGTGTAAAAACGTCTTATTTTAAGTCAAACATGGAGCGTTACGGTGGCTCTATTACAAACCTGCTAGTAAATGTTCATAAAACCTGTAATATGTGAACCTTCCGAGCCCATAAAAAAGACATTTCCACCTATTTGTGAAAGGTTTGATCGACTAATGCCACAATATTTAAACGGGAGCAGTTATTCTGTTCCTTAAGATGCTCGATCTTCATGTTAAATTTCGGCCAAAGTTTCATATACAAATGAACCTGTTTCAAACAGCCTGTTCTCCTATCTGTAATGTCAAAGCAAGTGGATACTAACATGGTCACCCCAGGCACAGAAGCTCCACCCACCTCTTCAAACCTTTTCGAGGGGCAGCCAATCAAAGGAAGGAAGGCGCTTAAACTGCTTGTTTTACCCAGTTTAAGGTAAATAATAGGATTCGATATTTCAAACTATGACCAAGCGGGATCCAAAACATCAGCTGCTTCAAGCTGCTCACTTATATATATTATAACTTTCACAATACCTCTGGATCAGATGACTGCGTTTAATGGGCAAGTCTTCTTATACTGAAACTCATAACTCAGAGAGGATTATCACTGCAGCGTGTGTTAGTTTCATGCACCTGCAACTTTACTGCTTTGGGTCAATTTCACACTCGTCATTAGCGTCGTTTCCAGCTGCAGCATTGGAAAAAAAGGGACAGGCGCTGAGCTCGCTGCTGCAACAAGCTACTGTTAGTGAACACAGTTGCTGTATTGACTTTATAATATGAAGTTATCTTAATTTTTGTCTTCAAGGGGCCAAAAGAGAGTTTAGTGTAGATTCAGGAGATGAGATTCAGTGGATTTTGTACACTTCTTGCACCCCTGAAGCACCGCAGCTCCCTAACACACTTACTTTTTGCTGTGCTATAAGAATGACAGACTACCTGCTGAACATTATCGCACAGATAGGTTGTTTGAGCCTTTCTGAGCAACAGCCAGTCCAGGCGTTTTCTATAAGAGACGGCTCTCCTGCAAAATTGTGCAGCAGCAAGCACGCAGTGTAACTGTTGCATGCCACGCTGCAGTCAGCTATGTCATGGGAAGAATGTTTTTCCATAAAAAGGGCATAAATGATCCTGCATGCACTGTTACCCTCTGCCTTTGATCAAGTGCAGCGCAGATCAAACAGATGTAGTGTATTTATAGATGTTTCCTCATCTCGTTTGCCCGGGGTAGATAAAGTCCAGGATCTGGCGTTCAGATTAATCTTAGACTGGAGGCTGGGATGTAATGTTGTGTGATTTCTTCACTGCTGTATATGAAGAGCAAAGTGCAGGGTACGGAATGAAGTATGATAGGGATGGATCACCGAGTTTCCTTGTGGCATCGGCTATGGATTCCGTCAAGCCCCGCCGGGCCGGCTGTCACTTCGACACAGGCCTCGGATCAGTTTAAAGGTTATCCAGCTGACACACGTCTGCCGAGTGTAGAGGTGCAGCCTAATGGCTGTACAGCAAATCGACCAGCTGACAGGGGCGAGTCGCCACGCCTGTTGGAGACGCCAATTTAATACACCGGAATGCGGCCCAGCCACATGATGACGGATTAAGAGCTATCCGCCATGCGCCGCGGCTACACAGGCGAGCACCTTCTTCCGGGGGTGCTTCGCGCATCCATGACAGGACAGACTTCTCCATCGGAGCTGTGAACGGAACATCGCTTAATGTTTAGAAGAGAAATGAATGTCCATCAGTGAGAAATTAGGTTTCTTCTGGCAGACGTGTGCGCAGACACGATAAGATAAGTTTAATGGTGAGGTAAAGTGCTTTGAAACGACATGCTTCTAGAAAGCTCCGCCGCTGCACGGTACACCCTTATAATCCCTGGCAAGTGTATCCACGCTGAGAATCTGTGTGCTGCTGGCCTTCTGGTAATCAGTTCCCTACCTGTAGTAGGTAGGGATGAATGAATCTGCTACAGCAGGCGTCTGGGCACAATGCTTGCACCACAATGGGATTTCAGGGCCCCAAACCACTGACTCACCCACAATTTGTGTCAAAAATCCCATTCAATCAGTTCATCCGCGGTGCACCGGCTTTTCTGCTTTTATGGCGGAGCGTTGTCAAATCCCTGACACACCGTCAGGATTCATCTCCATTCGGAAGCCTCAGCAAACTTTTTGGATGGACACGGGGATCAAACCAGGGAGCGAGGAGAAGGAAAAGAGTGGGGGGAGAGGAGGAAAGTGAAGAGTAAGTGCTTTCTTGGAGATTTCTGCATCTGTAGCTCTCAAGCTGCTGAGGTAGTCAATCAGCCATTTAGTAGTTACTGTATTTACTTTAATTCCTCTTCAAAAAGCCCGCAAACAGGCATGCAGCCTTTATTACATGGTGGGATGAAAAGAGGAATGGCTTTAATATTGAGTTTGTTTCATATTTTCATTTTAGTAGATGGGTTTCTCTCATTGATGCAAAAGGAGGGAGAGTCAGTAGGCGTGCAGAAACACACTAGTCACAAGTCCTGACTTCCTTTGAGAAACTGGCTGCGGCTCTATCAGAGCGGAGAGTTTTTTGGGGGGGTGGTCTTGCTAGGATGGCAGGGTTTTAGAATAAAATCCCCATCCATCTTGATGAGTTTCGAAAAACAAACGCAATCTGGTTGAGCAAACCCATTAGAAAGCGGCGTGTTTGTCTGCTTCTGAAATGCAGCAAGACGTGCGGCGCTTGTGCAAGAGCTTACACAGGATTAAAGTGTTTACAAAACATCAAGGTCCTCTGCGCTGACTTTACTAAAACGGGGGGCTTCACTGCAGCGTCTCCCCTCCCATCCGAGTGTTTTGTTGATATAGCACAAAGCTAACAGTAGCCGAAAGCTGTTAGCCAAGAACGGAGTGAGAGGATGCAAACAAGGCCAAGACAACGAGGGCAGAGTTGGATAAATAAAAGCCTCGGATGCAATCGCTTTACTCCGAGACGCTCCTGTTTATTTAACAGGGCAGAGTGGTTTTATGGCTGTTTGCTGGAACGTCACAGGTAGCGGCGACGTAGCGGCTTTCCCCCCCCTTTTTTCAGTGAAAGACGAGAATGGCAGCGATGCAGTGCGAGGCCTCCGCTGAATCATGTCCTATGACATCCTCTGAATCAGGGCCGGAGCAGTGACAGGGACATTCGCATTTTAGATGCCGGCGTGGATAAGGAGCCGTCAATACAGTGTGACAGATGCCATATTTACTCAATAATGCTTCGCTCGCAGAGACAGTGTGCTTAAAAAAAACCAAATGAGGTTTCTGTAAAACAGCCTGCAGAGGATTAACCCAAAGCTGATGTGCAGAGATAAATCCACCACGTGCCCTCTTGTGGAACTGCAGATGCTTATCTGTCAAACGAAGGCTGTCGGTTATGCACGTAACACAAAGCATCTAAACGTCCGACGATCTCTCTTTACCCCGTTCTCTGTATTAATTAGTGAAAGTGCTGGTTACGTACGGTGCACCGTAACTGCTAGTGAATGACTTCTTTACATCAGGAAAATATCCCACAGCCCTTTGCTGGCAGTCACCTTTACTGACCATTGGCCTGCCCCTTCTTAAGCCCCTCCCCCTCCCCCCACCATACCTGTCCCCCCTGGCTTGCTGTATTGTTATTGTATTATTACTCTCCCTAAATGCAACTTACTTAAGCATGCATTAACCCAACTTCTTAGAGTGGAACTAAAACAAACTCCAAAAGAAAGGAAAGAAAGCGTTTGTGTGATTTGCCTCTCTTTCTCTGACGTACATCCAGATTGCACGCCCTGTCCTGTGTTTTAAAAAGAAATACTAACAAGAGAAATGTATTGAGGTAACTAATAATAACCCGCTTATTATTAGTTAAACGAAGGTGGCGACACTTTCCTATAAACTGTCCCCCCCCCTCCCTCTCTCTCTCTTTGTCTGCCTCAGTGTGTGCTTTCTGGTTGTTCATCTTTGATAGTGTGAGAAATTTAATGCCTTTCTTTCTTGCTTGCTAATCTCTCTTTATCTGTTATTTTCCTCCTTTTTTGTACATATATGATAATCCACATATATGTGAACCTCTCTGTTTCTTTTCTGACAATGTTAAATTTAAACTGCTAATTTGTTGCGAATCACAATTGCGATGTTATTTTTATTATGACCCCCCCCCTCCTCCTTTTTAAATTAGAACAAAACTTCCTCTTTTCTCTATGAACTAATTAGCGTTTCGTAAACAGCAGAAGGCTCTTAAGATTGGGTATCAAAACCATGCAGCTGCACTGAGATTTTCATAGAGAAAAAAGAGAAGCTGCCTCGAAAAACTGCTAATCCTGGCCCCGATCTGAAAACACTGCTTTCCAAAACTGTTTCCGTGCCGATCTCGAACATCCACCTGTGAAGTTAAGCGCTTGTCTCCGATTGGAAATTGGGATCGAATAGATTAACGAGTCTGAATTCTTTTTTTGTGCATGGCAAAAGAAGTTGCAGCTTAGGGTTTGTAAAACTGTCAGTGTTGAGAGTGCTGTTCTCTTTTGTAGATGGGCATGTATATGCTCATTGTTTGTATATCCCCATCCCTTCCTTACAGCCAAAAGCTCTAATGCCGCCCGACCGCTTCGTGCCGCCTTTACATGGACATGGCAACTGATGTACACGTTCACCCCCATCTATGTCATTTCCTTCCTAGTATGTTCATAGGTCCCACCCCGTCTCACACTCCCTCCTCCCGAAACCCCCTTTACGTAGAGATTCTAAGATATGTACAGTCATCCAATTTGTTCGTAGCTGACGAGCAAGCTAAAGCCGAGCGAACGAGCAAAAAAAAAAAAAGAAAAGAATGAGAAAAAAAAAAGTCATCTAATCCGGCTGTAGATATTTATGGAGAGACTTATCAATCAAAGCAAGAACTATAGATATACTGTTTTCTTTTTTCTAATAAAATGATTCTGAAAAATCCAAAAATAACAACAAAAAAGATCCTGAACAGAATGGTGAAGATTATTTTCATGTCATGATGTGTGGATGTATGTGTTGTTGCCTCCCTGTACCATCCTGTCTAAGAACAAAAGAGAGAAATATATACTTACTTAATCAGAAAATGTTAAAAAGAAACTAACCTAACTTGTCCAAAGGCATTCTTACACAACTTTCTTTTGTAAATTTTTTTTTTCTTCCTGCCAAAATCATGCGGGCAATTTGTTGATGTAAGTTGACAAAACTGATGGTATGCTTTCTTCCTTTGAAAACTGTTTCATCTTTTTTTCGTAGGCTTTTTTTCCGAGCTGACTTTGTTTGGTTTTCTTTCTTTCTTTTTTTAATTTTCCTCTTACTAATCCTTTCTCTAAATAGCTCTATCTGTGGCTTTACTTTGTGAATGTTTCTTACGATGTTTGCTCTAACTCTAAACTCTTTTCGTTTGTTTTTTTTGTAATGCCTTAATTATTATTTCTATTTTTTTTTCCTTTTTCATTTTCTGTTGTGTTCTCTTTCTTTTTCTTTATTGTTCCAAAAGGTTTGCATCTCTTTATAGTGCCCTGTTTGTGAGCCTTTGCAATGTACAAACAATCCACCTTGGCAAGAGGATAAGCAGCTTCAATAGACATCTGAATGTTTCAAAGTCTTTGTAGTCGTCCAACAACAGGTTTAACCAATGAAAGGCAAATGACTTTATTATAAAAGAGGCAGACACATGTGGAAGCATGTCTCTGTCTTTTGATCTTACGTGTGAATAATTAATAACGTCCAACTGCTCTTACAAGCTGTTATAAGCCAGCAAACATTCAGGTGTCTCTGAACTGCCCGGTGACTTTGTGCCACTGTGGTAACTGTAGGGGTCAAAAGGCAAGAGGCTAGGGCAAGTAGGGGAGCCCGCTAATGTCGAGGGAAGGACAGGCTCGCTCATCTCCAGCAGCATTTCAGCTGTGACTGCAGCGAGTAGATCAGTCAGCCAGACCTAAACTTGCCTATCAGCTTCCTAAGAGGTGCGAGATATCGTTTTGGGACTTTGGAGACCCTCCAGCCCAAAGACACAACCTCTCATTTTTCATCATTGTGATGCTTTGTGAAGCTTGTTAGTATTTTCCAGCCCGTGTAGGTCAGCAGGGTTAAAAAGCGTCGCTCCGAGCAGCTACGGTATAAGAAACACCTTACAAATAGTTTCTCATTTCAGACTTAGTTAACTTGCTTTCAGGCCCACTGGCTTGCACTTGAATTGCAAAACCAATGCTAATACCCTCTGCTTCTTTTTTATCCACAGAGCACATCTCTCGGTGCTCATAGTTTTAGGCTAAAAAGGATTTACACTTGAAGATAAATGAAACATGCCTCTTAAAAGCCCGGGCTAGTCATTTATGTGCAGATATATGCAGAATTACGAGGTAGAACTAATACGAGGGCCACAAACTCCACAGCATCACAAGTAATTCCCGCTTTCCTATGCAGCAGCAGCTTATATAGGAATTAATTTGAGGCGTCAGTTTAACGTGGCTCACCCTTGTGCATCCCTCAAAGCCTTTTGATGCAATGTATACTTATTTATGGCTGTTGTTTTCTTTCATTTGGGTCTCGTTTGGTTCTGAGTTTCATTGTTTTTGCACTGGTACAGTGTTTTCTGTTTGATTCTTTCTTTCTTTCTCTTCAGTACTTTTGATTCCCTACGTTGAGCTTTGCTTTTTCTACTTTTCGTTTTCCGATTCTTTTTGGTGCTTGACTGCTTCTTGCTTTGCCGATGGAACGCTTTCTGCCGTCTGACTGGCGCTTGTTTCTGTTTCACTTTCCAGGAGGGGAGCTAGTTATCCCCGTGCTAGTCGAGGACCCCATAGACATCCCTTCTGTATCCACCCGTTCTCCCTTCATCCCCCTCCCCCCAACCCTCCGCCCTGTCCTCACCATTATTGAGACCACCAAAGAATCCTTGGCCATGGCCACTGAGGCGGGGGTACCTTGCTTGTCGGACCGAGGCAGCGATGATTGTGATGATGGTGATGGTGGTGATGATGGTGATGATGATGATGATGATGGCATGGTGATTTCGGGGTTTGGCTCTGGCGAAGCTTTCGACTCTAGCCTGCCCCCGACTGACGATGAAGATTTTTACACCACCTTCTCCCTGGTAACAGATAAGATCTTGACCACATCGGCCTATGAAGGCAGCTACAAAGCCCTCGCGCCCAAGTGGGAGGCCAAGGACTTGAGGCCTAGCAAAGCCTCTGAGGCAGGTAGGACTGCACCCACCTCGCCTCTGCCCGACCTCCGGGGCACGCCGCCGGCGGCGGTCCCCTCGGACACGCCACCCAAGCTGCCTGCCGGGAAAATGAACAACCGCGAGGTAAAACCCCCGCAGCCGGACATGGTCCTGGTGTCACTGCCCACGTCCTTCGATCTGGACGGCACCAAGCCACGAGGCCCCTTCATCACCTCGCCCATGCTGCGCACGGTGCCTGCCGCCTTGCCCACGGTGCCCGGCGTGCAGCGGGTGCCCCCGGGGGCCTCGGAGGTGGTCCGGGAATCCAGCAGTACCACGGGCATGGTGGTGGGCATTGTCTCAGCCGCCGCCCTCTGCATCCTCATTCTCCTCTACGCCATGTACAAGTACAGGAACAGGGAGGAGGGTTCCTACCAGGTGGACGAAACACGCAACTACATCAGCAACTCGGCGCAAACCAACGGCGCTGTGGTGAAGGATAAAGCACCCAGCGGCGGCGCCAAAGGCAGCGCCAGTAGCAAGAGACCGAAAGACAAGGACAAGGAATATTATGTATAGAAAACCAGTCATTTCCCGACCCATAAAGCTACAAACTGTTTGGAACAAAGTTAAGAACACTTTGACAGTACCATATTGGCAACTGTGATTTAAAAAGAATCAAATCTCTTTAGAACTCGAGACTTACTGAGTCGCAGAAACATTTACAAAAAAGAACTTTGGCTTATGGAAGCACACTTACTATTGTAAGCATTACAGAGAGACAATGCAGTAACAGCTGCACCGGGACTCAGCGTGGACACTTGTAAGGAGTCCCTGCTGGAGACATCCGGCAGTGTGAATAACATCACTTTAACACCCACACGACCCCAAGTGACTGTCTAAGAGGTGTGTGATCCTTGGAGTTCTGACGACCTTGTCCATTGTAACCCTGTAAAATATGATCACTGTCATTTCGGCCATTCTGAGCATGCATGTGAGGTGTATGTGACGTGGTGCTGGCATCTTGTGTAAGTGAGGGACCTCAAGAAACAATGATTGTTGGGGAAAGTTGGAAGTCAAACCCTGATTTTGCGTTACAAAGCGGTTTCATTAAATGTAGCTTTCATGGATGCGATGTGAGGTAACGTATACGTGTTTCTTGTTTTTCTTTTATTATTTTTTATTTATTCAATCAATCAGTAGTTTGTTTATTTATATATTGAGTTTCACTTTTTTGTTTTCTTTAGTTTGTTTTTCTAAGGATGATGGCCAGTCAGGGTCGACTAGGCAGAGCTCAGCAGGATGTAATACAGTAATGTATTTCAATATTTTTCTCCCCCCGCCCTCACGTCTCAGTTAAGGATTGGACTGCTATGCAGGGCATCCAAATTCTAGACGGCATTCAAGCGTGCAAGAGTGGATCCACCAGGCAAACTGTACAATGTTAATTCTCAGAGTTTCAAACGTCTGATAGCATTTTTCTTCTTTTCCCTTTTCATTTGATTTCTTTTTATTGTTTCGGTCGTTCCTCTGTTTCCTTTTACCGATATGACGCCGTGGCAAAAATGCATTACCATAAAATGTGTCTGATGAAGATGTAATTGTCACAATCTTAACGAAGAAAAACAAACACAGGCTGAAGATTTACTCCGGTGTGATTCTAGCTGTTCAGACGACTGTGTCAAAAACATGTTTACATATTTTATTACATCTAGCCGTCGTGCTTTGCAGGTCAAATGTTGTACAGAAGATTCCAGTTCCTGTTGAGTTATTTTTTATCCTGTTCTTGTATAGATGGACCGTTTGATTTGATTTTTCTGCTGTAGCAACATGACTGGAAAAAGGAAAACAGCAAACAAAACGAAGCATTTTTATTCTTTTGCCTGGAGATGAGAAAGTGATGTGCACAGGAACATTTGTTTAGGCAGGGAACAAATGCTGTTAGACGACAAGTCTGGTCTCCCTGGATGGTGTTTGTCTTCAGTCGCATGAATATTTGACCACCGGAAGCCGTCAGTCGGAGAGAAGACGCCTCCCTCAGATCTTGTCTTAGGGACTCCTCCTTATTCTGAAGTTGCTTTCATCATGTCATTTATTTATTTTTTTATTGGAAATTCAAAAAAAATGAAACGAGAATAAAGACAGATTATGATGGATTTGGAGATCTATTGCTAGAACTTTACTGGCTTACAGATGTTTTTTATTTTGTTCCTTTTTTCTGTCTTTTTTTTTTTTTTACTGTATCGTCTTGTCTGATCAGCTCGTCACTTTTTTGCATTCGATTTTTTTCTGTCGTTGTATAGCTAATTTCATGTCTCATTTATACGACATTATCTTCCGACAATATGTCGGGTTTTTCTTTTTTAATGTCATTTATTTATTGCTGAAATTATTTGTCCTCTTCTGTTTTCATGCAAATCAGTCGGTGTGTATGTTCACTTTGATTTTTTGTGTTGGTACTTGGCTTTTTCAGCCAGTTTAATTATCGTCTTCTGCTTCTCCTTTTTGACTCCAAACAATTCCCAGAAATAAAAAAGGAAAAAGTTGTTCCCAAACTTATTTTGGGTGGTTAGACTGCAGGATGCTGTCACTCGCTTCGTCCCTGTTGTGCTAAGAAAGACGGGAGACGACGCTGAAAGAGGATGGAGATAGATTCTATCTGAGGCCATTCGCCGAAGCGCAGTTTCTCATCCATTTGTTATCACTTCGCTGATTTCCTTTTATACCAAAAAGTGGCACCATTTCTATTCAAATGAAGTCCGGAGCGGAGCAGCTCAACGTTATCATTTACCTATAGATGATTATGCAAATTCATACACTGCTCATTGATGCAACAAGAGAAAAAGGGATGAGGGGAGAGAATGATTATTAGAGGGTCCAGAGTCTTCACAACACTAGAGGAATGGCTTTGGGTTTTAGAGTTGAGTCTTTGTGAGAGCGCGCAGCCAAATGAGATTCTTCACGACCATATGGCCGGGTTATGAGCTACTCAATGGTGGCAGCACCTGCTTTCCCAGCTCGTTTTTACACTGTCCATATTTCGTGCAAATGGGCCTTCACAGAGCTGGTCATTAACTTGCAATAGCCCATTGATGTAGGATATCAGAGTGCCGTGTGTGAGTATATCCAGCTCACACAATGACTACATATTAACTCATTCATCCTCCCAGGCTATGGGAACAAGGAGGCCAGCAGGGGTTTCGTTCAGCTGAAGGAGGAGTGCCTTTTTTATTATTATTATTATTATTATTATTTATATATTCAGAGGCAGAGGGATTCTTCTTTTCAGTCCTCCGCCAAAAATCAGAGGAAATTTGCTCTGCATAAGTCAACACAATAAAAAGTTAATGCGCAAGCAAACGGCATTCATTTTAACAAGCAGCGACATTCACTCCTCACTTCATCCTGCTGCCAAAAGGCGAGCGGCAAAATCACCGTGAGAAGGGCGCCACTCGTATAACAAACCCCATTCGGCTCAGTTCGCCTCAGCTTTACGGTGCACGCTGGTGTTTTGCACTCTCACTGCTCTCGTATTTAAAACATTGCAAGCAGCTGATCTTTGCAAAAAACTGTCAAACGACAAAGGTTCAAGGTTCTTTATTTGTCACATGCATAGTTATACAAGTATAACACACAGTGAAATGTAACCTGACACTGGGGGGGGTGACACCATCTATTCTGCACCAAATAGCAGAGAGAGTTAGCAACTTAGTGGTTAGTTTTATTTATATAGCGCCAAATCATAGCAACGGTTGCCTCAGTGTGACGCGACAAATACAGAAAACCCCAATGAACAGATGACCCCCTCTGAGCACTTGGCGACAGTGGGAAGGAAAAACTCCCTTTTTACAGGAAGAAACCTCTGGTAGCACCAGGCTCAGGGATCCTGGTGGTTGCCTCTCTAACTTTCTCCAAACTGTCCCTCAAAGCACTCATTTCTAATCCTGTCCACCAGGAAGAGATTTTACGAACATCTTTGCATCTTTAACTCTGCTGCCGCCAGCTGACCCCTCGTGTAACATATCTAAGAAAAGGACATATCCAGTTTATAAGAGCATGCCCTCCAAACAAATCGATGGCCACCCCAATATATTTTGTTTTCATTATTATAGGCCTAGTCGTAAAGACCAGGTCGCTGGTTGGTTGCCTTAAAATATAAGTCAGCTGTTTCACCAGTGTCTTCTCCCATGGTTGATGTCAGCTCTATCTTACACTTTAGCTGGAGGCCCACAGAACCTGCAGCAGATGGAAATGCTACAGTGTTTCAAGGCTTGTTATCCTCCTGTTACATCACAAGTAACATTTTAACCAGGACACCAAGAACACTGCACACTTTTTGTGACTTGTAAAACAAACCGCACTGTCCTGTCTGACTCTAAAGGTACCATAATTTACTAAATGGACTTTGTACTATGATAAATAGGATTTAAAAGTAGATACTGAGACCATAAGCTCATCAGACAAGGATTTACTGAGGTCATATTAATAAGACATAGGTTCATTTTCTCGTAGACTTCTGTGCAATGAGATTTCTATTTGCAAGCAGTTGAGTCGCCACCTGCTGGCCACTGCAAAGAACGTGAGTTTCATGCAGTTCCACACTTAGCTGGTTCTCGTTGGTTTGTGTAGTTCAGGCTCACTCCAGGCTGTGATTTAGCTCTGTTTTGTACTTGATTCAACAGGATATTAGCAGCAATTAAATGTCTTTAACTGTGATAATTGTTTAGGTTTTTCTAAGAGAGAAATCTGATCTTTATAATCTTTATATCGCCGTTCACCATTCGCTCCTTTATAAGCTCTTTTTTTTTTTTTTAAAATCACTAAATATTTATCTGGTCTTCTTTTTTATTGAGCCGGAGGCTGCAGAGCACCGTGCACCAGGGGCAGAACTTCTCTACCTTTATCTCTCAGCTGTCAGAGCTGATTTATGTTCAGGAGCGTCTGTCACAGCCTCTTAGCCTCATTTACAACATTACACTGGAATGTGAATCTCAGTCTAATTGCAAGCTTGTTTGTAAAGAAAGGAGGCTGGTTTCATGGCAGTCAACAAGCAGAAAATCCCCTTAATCCAAAATATAACTGTCTTCTGCATATTTTTATGACGGGCTGATAAAAAGTCATTTTTTCTCTCCACACTGCAGAGGCCAGAGATTAAAATAAAAGGCCAGCACTGTGAGCCACTTAACATGACACTTAGCAATAACATCGAGAGAAATGAGAAGCAAAACAAACACCGGGGAAGGTAATTACAGCATAAATCACAGCAGGAAATACAGAGGGTAAAGAAAAAGCGCTCTTATTTTAGTCAAATATTTTCCCAAATAAAGAACAAGTAAATATTTGCAGTTATCGTGATCCAAATGAATACCCCCCTCCCCCCCAACAAGCAGCGTGTAGAAAAAAGAAACCGGGTTTAAAACATTTAGGTGGTGTAATGCCCACTGGCACACTTACTGAAAACAGTGAGGTATTGTTATTTTCACAACCATTAGTCACTTTCAGGTTTACACCAGCAGGGTGCCAGTGGAGGAAACATATCCATTTGATATTCACAAGCCATTTGTTTACACAGTTGTTGGCTGACAAAGTTTATTGATTGGATTTTATGTGTAGCAACTACTTTTCCTTTTAGTCAAATTAGTAGAAGTAGATTACATCAATCCCTCTGATGTCGGCTGGATAATTCATATCTTAATTGACAGAAAAACAATTTACATTTGCTAATGGCTTTTCCAAATGGGTTGCTGTGTGCATTTGACTGCATTAGCTTTGCTTTCGCGCCGTATAGGGCCCGTGGAACGACAGCGAGGGAGCAGCACAGCTCCCGTTGGTGCATTTAAAGGCCGACAGTTGACCTGTCATGAAATTTTACTTCAACTAATGAAGTGGTTAATTCCACTTAAAAGCTTTATGCCATGTTTTTTTCCCTTTCACATAAACAGCAGCTTTATAAGGGCAGCACATCAGCCCTTTTGCTGATTACAGGTGGAATGTGTTTTGCTGCCTCCCACACTGGAGCAGGATGCTGTAAAACACCTTTGCGCACTGGGAACGTCTGCAGCTGTGGCATTTTATAGATCCCCTGTATAGATTGTAGAGATGCAGGATCTCGGTAAACATTCAGGAGAGATGCTGTATCCTCCCCGGGAACGAAGCAAAGCAGCTGTGAAGGCGACGGTGATCAGTCCTGACAGGTAAAATATGAGCCTGCTGACCTTAACTTATGAAGGGCGCACACGCACGTTGACACACACTCACCCACACACACACAACAAAAAGACGAGCGTGTCTCTGTGGGTGTAGGTGTGCATATCCATTAGGTATGCTTAAGCCATATCAAAGTTTGCAGAAAAATGGCTTAGCGGTTGTGCTCGTGTGGGTTAAGCATTCATATTCATATGTCTCAGTGGGTGCACGCTGTGATACATTAGCAGAATAGTCAGGTGTACATATATGTGTGTGTGTATATATATATATATACTAAATTCACTGTCTCGTTGTGAGGGGCACACCACCTCCTATTCTTCTGCTCCATCACTGTGCAGCCAAAGCTTTCAGTTAGCTCCTCAGCCCTAATTAACTGCCAAGATATGAATGTGCTAATCGGGGCTCTAAATCTTCACTTCCATCGACAAAAGCTTTTACAGGCTCTCACCGCTGCATGATAAACAGGGGGGCTGCTGCTTTCTCGACCAGTGGACACAGTGCCATCTAGGGACCGCCTCCAGGACCTCAGGAGTTTTAACACGTGAAGGTATTTGTTTCCATGCATACATAATCATAATGGCATGAGTATATATACTTTTTTATTTGGTGCCATTTATTTTTATAGACTAAAATCACAAATAATTTCCAGACACTTTATTAAGCTGTAAGGTCGCATTATTGGCAAAAAACTCAGTTTGACGAGAGGAAACCTTTGGTGGAAGCGGGCTCCGGTGAGCTCCCCATGGAGGAACTAGGACATCCTGATAGTGGATGGCATTAGGACCGTCCAGCCTAACTTTCAATTCAGTTTTATTCCTACAGTAAGGTAAAGACCCTACAATAATACAAAGAAAACAATTTTATGACCCCCTCTGAGCAAACACTGACTGTGGGAAGGAAAAACTCCGTTTTAACAGGAAGAAACCTCCAGCAGATCCAGGCTCAGGGAGGGGCGGGGCCATCTGCCGCAAGTGTTAAGATGAGGAGAAGAAGAGCGGACAGAGACATACTGTTGGAGAGGCAGATAGTAACTAATAATTAAACGCAGAGAGGTGTATAAACACATCGTGAGCAAAAAAAGTAAGTGAAGAAGAAACACTCCAGGCATCATGGGATCCCACAGCAGCCTGGACCTATTGCAGCGTACCCTTGGTAGGATTCAGTGTCACCTGATCTACTATATGCTATAACAAAAAATACTCTTGGAGCCGCAAGTAAGCCAGCAGTCTGAGAACCAGACTGCTGCCTCTAATCTGGTGATCTGGTACGACAAGGTCATTAAGATGAGATAAGATGGGCCTGATTATTCAAGACCTTTTATGTGAGCAGCAGGATTTTAAATTCAATTCTGGATTTAACAGGAAACCAGTGAAGAGAAGCTAATATAGAAGAAATATGTTATCTCTTTCTGGTCCCTGTCAGTATTTTTACTGCAGCATTTTGAATCAACTGATGTCGTTTCAGTTAGTTTTTTATGTTAAGGCATAAACACCTGCTGTTCCCTGCAGTTTAACTAATTGGTGACACTGTCTAAGTCAGTAGTTCCCAAACTACCGTACGCGTACCCTCGGGGGTACGCAAGTGGCTGTAGGTGGTACGCGTGGGTTGGGGTTGGAGTGGGGATCAAAAATTTTAAAAGCCGAAATTTGCGCTAATGAAGTTTTATTTGACTGTTAAATACATGACTATATACCACCCTCTGGTGTTCAGCAAAAAAATAGCTCTGACAAAATACATGGACGTGATTTGCCCAAATGACCCAAATGACTGACACCTAACAGTTGAAGTTGCCTCCAAGCATTCAGTGCAGCGCGAAAATGGACAAGTGGTTAACAAGAAAAAAAGGCCCTACCACAGAGACACCGGCCACAACAACCAATAAGCTCATGTCTGAAGATGCATTTTCCAGTGACCGCACAGGTGATTGTTCAACAACAATGTGTTCGTCAGATTTGGATGCTAGCAGTGCTAGCAGGGATGTATCTGTGGTTACTAGCCAAGTGGCTAGCATAGCTGGAGCCAGCCATGTGGAAAGTGATGAAGTGTCTGATGCAGAGCGTCAAAGTGGGAGAAAGCATGACAGCACGGACTGTAACACAACCTCATCAAAGAAGCGCAAATATGATGACAATTATATTTCGCTGGGGTTTACGTGTATAAATATTGGTGGATTTTCCCGGCCACAGTGTGTTATTTGTGCAAAAGTATTGTCTCAGAACTCAATGAAACCTTCACTTTTGCGCAGACATTTAGAGACAAATCATCCCCATTTGAAAAATAAACCAAGGGAATATTTTGAGCGACAGCTAAAATCACTTTCAACAAGTAAAACCTGCATTCAGGTGCCAGATCTTATGAATAAAAACAGACTACAAGCATCTTACATGGTCAGTTACAGAGTGGCTAAAAACAACAAACCCCACACTATTGTGGAGGACCTCATTCTCCCTGCTGCTTTAGATATGGTAGGGACAATGTTGGGGGAAAAGGCAAAAAAGACGATACAGTCCATTCCATCATCAAACAATACTGTCTCACGGCGCATCAATGCAATGTCAGAAAATGTTTTACAGCAGCTACTTCTGCGCATACGCCACAGTGAATGTTATGCAATACAGCTTGATGAGTCCACGGATGTGGCTGGCCTGGCGCATCTTCTCGTATATGTGCGCTACATTCATGAAGGAACCATCAAGGAGGACATGCTGTTCTGTAAACCGCTGGAACAAAGGACAACTGCCGCAGATATTTTTCAAAAGCTGGACACATTCATGAACACACATGGACTCGTGTGGGACAGATGTGTTGGCATCTGTACTGATGCGCACGGGCCATGACTGGGAGACACGGAGGTGTGGTTTCGCGTGTGCAAGCAGTCGCGCCAGATGCCTCCTGGGTACACTGCAGCATCCACCGAGAGGCTCTTGCTGCAAAGGGAATACCTGTCCGTTTGAAACATGTTTTGGACACGAGTGTAAAAATGGTTAACTTTGTGAAAGCCAGGCCGCTGAACTCCCGCTTATTTGCTGCGTTGTGCAATGAGATGGGCAGCGAGCATGAGACATTATTACTCCACACAGAGGTTCGCTGGCTATCTAGAGGGAAAGTGCTGACCCGTTTCTGTGAGTTGAGGGATGAACTTAAAGTTTTCTTCAGTAACCATCCCTTTGAGCTGTCTGAACATTTGCATGATGAAGAGTACCTTACGTGCCTGGCTTATCTGTGTGATATATTTTCTCGTCTGAACGAGCTCAATCTCAGATTACAAGGCGTTTCTGCAACTATATTCAATGTTCAAGATAAAGTTGAGGCCATGATAAAGAAGTTAAACCTTTGGAAGAACTGCTTGGATACAAACAACACTGAAGTCTTTCCTGTGCTGCATGATTTTCTGTGCTCTAATGATCTCATACTATCTAAAAGTGTAAAGCGCGAATGTAATGTGCACCTTGAGGAGCTGGAGGTGCAGTTACGCCGATACTTCCCAGAGACGGGCGGCTCAAATGATTGGATACGTCACCCGTTCACCGCCGTGCCTACTTCGTTATCACCGTCTGACCAGGAGAGCCTAATTGAAATCGCCACAGATGGATCTCTAAAAGTTGAACACGCTCAAAAGAACCTGGCGGATTTCTGGATAGGGCTGCGCACTGAACAGCCCGCGCTGGCTAAACGCGCTGTCAAGACTCTGATGCCTTTCGCCACCACATACTTATGCGAAAGGGGATTTTCTGCTTTAACAAACATGAAAACAAAATACAGAGCAAGACTTTGTGTGAAAAACGATTTAAGACTCAGCCTTTCCCAAATTGAGCCAAACATTGAAGAGCTGTGTGCCTCTGCTCAAGCACATCCATCACATTAAATAAAGTTCTGTTTAATGAAAGTTCATGGCCTTTATGCTCTCGACAAAAAAGTGAATTCTAATAAATCTTTTGATACACTGCTAGTATTAAGTAGTAAAGTTTGTTATTAAAACTCTGTCATTACTAAAAAATATCAATAAATTCATTTGGTGGTGAGAAA
Organism: Copadichromis virginalis; assembly: GCF_057382275.1. Lineage (NCBI taxonomy): Eukaryota > Metazoa > Chordata > Actinopteri > Cichliformes > Cichlidae > Copadichromis > Copadichromis virginalis. The sequence continues at coordinate 2,431,143 of NC_140632.1, read as the reverse complement.
TAATCGACTGTGCAGTATATATTTTTATGCATGCGATATTGCAATGTATTTATAGACACTAATTAAGAATCGTTTGTAGTAGGGGGTATGCGGCTGAGGGTGACATGTTTCAAGGGGTACGTGGCTGGAAAATGTTTGGGAAGCACTGGTCTAAGTGAAACACGTATAATGTAAACAGAACTGGTCCTAGCACTGAACCCTGTGGAACTCCATAATTAACGTCAGTGTGTGAAGGATAGTGTCCATTTATTTAAACAAACTGGAGTCTATTAGTCTATTAGATTTTGCAATATTGTGCAGCAGACAGAGTGAAGTCCCTAAAAGGTTTATATTAATATATTTTGGTCAGAAATTCTTTACAGTTGCACTGACGGGAGTTTAGAGCCAAATACAACAACTTCAGTTTTATCAGAATTTAGATGTAAACAATTTTCAGTCTTCCAGGCCTAAATGTCTTTAAGACACCATGTGATTTGTTTCACCTGCTTCCACAGAGAAATTTATGTGGTATATGTCACCTGCAATGCAATTAAAATGTACTGAGGCCTAAGACCAGGATTACATTAGAAACAGTGGTATTTTAGCTCACTGGTTGAGCAGGCACCCTTATAGCATTTGGCTGGAATGCCACGGCTTACGTTCAAGTCTGACGTGTCTGTGTTTCCAATCGTATTCACTGAAGGCAAAAAACCCTCAAAAAAAAAAATCAGACCTGGCATAGAGCCCTGTGGAACTCCATGAGTAGTTTCCGTGTGCATACAGGAGTCACTGTTTGCACAAACATAAAAATATTTTTTGTGAAGGTTTGAAGACTTGAAATCAGGATTGAGAGTACACAGAAGCAGAGAAACGGCTCTAGTGAAAATTACCAGACAAGGGAGTTAAATGTTTTTACAGACTACAACCTAGCATTAAGATTTAAACTTCTTTTGTCTGATCGATCTCTTTGAGCATTTTAGTGAAATACATCTACTCTGTTTTAATTTACTGACACTGGAGAAATATTACCATAACATTGAATTGATTACTACTGAGGTGGAACAAAATTCAAGCAGGCTAGTTTCCTCGGATGAATCTTGGCTGCAAAAGATACAGGAGAGAGGAGCCGTGCACCAAAACAGCGCTCCGCTGTTGCTCTGCAGTCAGGAACATCAGCAGGCTTGTGATGATAGAGGTGTGCGATGCCAGAGGAGGGTGTGTGAGTACGTGGGTGCACATTTATACTGTATGTCTGCATCTCCATCTGTAAGTGTCAGCGAGTCATGTTCAAAACTCTGTGAGTTAGTGCGCGCGCTGTATCCGCTGCCTGGGGAGACAGGCCTCGTATCCAAGCTTGACAGTGTGATTGGATCCAGTGAGAATCCCAATGAAGCAATAAGTATCTCAGCGTCAGCTCTGCTCCCTGGGGTTTCTGTGCGCAGCCCACAGGCCCGGGCCCAGCCCTTCCTGTTCAGTCCAGATGGAAAGTGAGGCGGGGTGGGATCTGGGGATGAAGAAAGGCAAGTGAACTTCAAACCCTTTCAGCTACTGTGAAGGTGACTGCAGCAAAACAGGCAGCAATGGATGGATGGATGAGGGTATGGGAGGTCTTTGAACTAATTTGGAAACACCAAATGTAAAAAAAGAAAAGTAATTTTTATCACTACTATAACAAAAACTGGGACATGAATTTGACTCCTAAATTCAGATACTTTTGTTTCACGTCAGCCTGTTTTTAATTGACAGACAGCTGAAGAATTCTCTCTCTCTGAGTTGAGATGTGGTCCTGATTGGTTGGGGCCCTGTGGAGCTGTGGTCCCAAAAGATAATATCGTGTCATTTGATTTTTACTACAATAACTTTCTGTAATAATTAGGGACATCAGCAACCGTCACACATTTTACAGCACCCACAATTTGTTAAGCTAGCAGCAGCGACCTGAAAGCAATCAGCATCAACCAGTGCAGCCAGTTGTTTCTTTTGCTTAGTTATTGTTGTGGTTTAACATCTTGCTATGGTTTAGAGCAGTGTGTGTCATTATGGGTGTACATCGAATGGTCATAAAGAGGCTCATCAGCAAACGTAAGCAGCATGCTAGCTAGCATTTTGTAGGCAAAACTGACTCATGTTTAAGAAACACCAAAGGACATTAGTGTTGTTTAACACAATTTAGACATGCTGTATGTAAAAACACTACATCCACACTCTTTGCTCTGGAAACAACCGTAAAAAGTTATTTAATCTGTTTAGCATTTACCTACAGCGAGCAAAGACAAACCTCCAGGCTGAACCGCAACCAGGAAGTAATGGCTCTCTTACTGCACATCGCTCCTCCCACAGAAACCTACTGCATAGGTTATTTATGAAAGCTGCTGTTATAATCTTTACATTGTAAGTTAAGTAACTTAAAGTGCTGTCACCTCCAGTTACAAAAAAAGGAAAAATAAAGAAGCGTATCCTGTTAACATCAGATTAATGTTATAAAAAACTGTATTTTAAACCCACTGACCATTTCCTAACTTTACCAATGAAGCAGACCTGCTCCTATTCAAGATTACAGGGAGCCAACTTACCATTTAAATACAAGCACCAAACGGCAGATATCATAGGAAGTGTAGCTTTCCTCACACATCCCCATTATTTGACATAGATGTCCACCCATCCACAGATTTAAGTGTTAATTAAGCATTAATCTCCCCATTCTCCACCGTGCCAGCTTTTCTTTAAACATCATTTCCCCACAGCTGTTCCAATCTGTCTAAGGTAGCCAAATTCTATTCCTGCCTGTTCCAGTTGGTCACTCATATCGCGGCAGCTGCACAGAGCAGGTTTCGTCATTTGTTTTGTGTATTTCACCGAAACACTTTCAAAATCAGTGCTGTATGAAATTAAAGTATAATAAACTAATTAGAAATGTGCACAGGTGAAATCTAAAGAGAAGTTCATGCTCTGCAGAGGGGCCTGGGAGCCAGTACCCTTATCTCCCCTCTGCAGGCTACACACACACACACTCGTGTGATGCAAGGAGTGATAATGACACTGAAGCTATGGCTAGTACAGCTACATCACTCAAGTTAATTCACAGCTAGGTCGTAGCATTTCCCCACCAGTTGCTGTGAGCCTATGCAGGGCTGCTCCATATGATTTAACACAGGTCCTCACAAATGATGACACTTGATTGTTGCATAAAGGACGCCATGAGGCTCCTGCTCACCGTGCCAGGAGAGGTCATTGTGACATCACCGCTGGCAGCCTGAATAGCTGCTCCTCCACCTGTCTGCCATTAAACATGGAAATCACTGCACTCATCCGTGACTGTTGAATATTCAGTGAGCAAACACAGTGTACAGCACTTCATCTTATTTTAAAATGGGTTATAAATACAAATTGTTGCACAACAATTGCACAAAAACATGATTTTTTTTCTCCCCTAAGCCCAGGAGAAAATGAGGTTGATACGGAGACTCAGCTGCAATAACCCATTCACTTATTGAACGACAGCGGCTGGATACACTCTCAGCCTCCGGGCTTAAACGAAAAAGCAGAGCATGGCTGCCTGATTGAATGGGTTTGTAATGCAAGCCAAATAGGTTTGTTCTAATGGGAATCAGCCTTGGTGACGGCTGCAGAGGCTTACGCTAGCACTATAACAGCAGTAAGCAGAAGGGGCAAACACCCCATTGCTTCTTGATTGGCTCTGAGAGGCAGAAGCAATACTAAGGGTTTGCTGTGTTTACTAATGGTCGTTTTAGTGGGGTAATATTCAATGAGCCTTAACTTTAGGAATCTGTAGTTCAGAGAAAAGGTGCAAGTTTGTGTTGCGTGCGTGTGTCACTTCCCGCTCATGATCACATGTCTGTGCAACTTAATTAGGTCCAAAGTCTGCTCTGGTTTTAACACTGGACATCCTGCTGTCCTGCCTTGAGCCATACAAACTTTTGACGAGCTGGAGTGATGCAGAGGTCGCCCAGTGATCTGAATGTCCCGTAGAGGTAAGAAAGGTAAGAAGTTCATACTATAAGGTAAAGACGGTACGATGTTGGTGAAGTTCAACAATCCACCAAAAACCTCTAGAAGTAGGCACTTGGCAACAGTGGGGAGGAAGAACTCTTTTTGAACAGGAAGTGACATCCAGCAGAAGCAGATTCAGGGAGGGACATCCATCTGCTGCAGTGGGGATGGAGGGAAAACTTGGAGACAAAAGATTAGCAGCTGTGACACAACAAACATCTCACAATGGAGACAGAATGGAGGGCGGAGCCTTCAGCTTTCAGACAGCTCTATCCAGTTTGGCTTTGGGCGACAGACACCCTCTCTACTTTTAAGATTAGGCTTCAAACCTTTCTTTCTGATAAAGCTTATAGTTAGGGCTGGATCAGGTGACCCTGAATCCTCCCTTAGAGCTGCTGCAATAGGCCTAAGCTGCTGCAGACTTCCCATGATGCACTGAGTTCACTCAGTTCTTTTTATTCCAGTTTGACTCTGCATTTAATCATTAGTTATTCTTCTTCTCTGCACTTCCTCCGACGGTGTGTCTTTTGTCCCGTCTTGGTTCTCTTCTCCCTCTTGGCTGCCCCTCCCCCTCCCTGAGCTTCGTTCTGCCGGAGGATTCTTCCTGTTAAAAGGAAGTTCTTTCTTACCGCTATTGCTCATTGGGCATTGGAGTGAACATTGTTTTGCTGTTGGTGTTGGATTGCAGACATCCTGTTTAAGTGATAAGCTTGCTCTTTCTTTGTTGTCAGACTCTGTGACAACTCCACAACACCATAAAACAGAGAGAGAACCCCAACCATCAGATGATGCCTTATGATGAAGCACTTGGTGAAAGTGGGGAGTGAGAACCTTATTTCCACAGGAAGAGAACTCCAGGAGAAGCAGCCTCGGGGAGGGGCAGTCGTCTGCCACGATCAGGCATGAGGAAAGTTTTTCTTGGAGATAAAATAACCCAGGCGTGACTCTTGGCAGTCACCAGTGAACCAGTGCATGTCACATACTAGAAAATGTTTCCTTTCATGCATTTATTTTGTCTTTACATTTTTTACATTTAAACAATTTTTATTTGCCAAGATTTTTCATTTATCGCCCTGTTGTCATACTACCGTGAACATTTTTGCTTTTACAGACCAGAATCGTCTTCTGCAACCATGATGCAACTGAGGTAAAACATATAAAGAGAGAAATTAACAAAATAAAACAAAACCTATCTATGTTTCTTTTAGTAGGATTGTCATGGGTTTGATTCACCCTTTCACTCAGCTCTATAACATTGGTGATCATTTGTATGTGCATGCTTTCCTTCGGCATATGTAGGAACAGATTGGAGGGTCAGAGCTGATGTCAGCACATGGGGGTGGAGGAGTGGGGGGTGTCTGCCTCCTAATTAGCCACAGACCGGAGGGAGCACTGAGGGGGCAAAGGTGAAGAGTTGAGCTGCAGGACACCGAGGCTGCAGCAAAGAGGAGGGTTAGCAACATTCTCATGCAGTTGCATCACATTCATGTGAGCAGAGATGTCATTAGTGTTTGTGTGCCATTGTCAGCTCTGAACATGCATCATGTATGTATGAGAATCAAAGAGCAGGTCCTCGTGACCTGATCTGAATACTGCTGGCAGATGTTAAATAACTCTCACTGTCACACTGCTGCAATCTCTTTGACAAGTGCAGACAGATGTGCGTTCAGTTTCTCATACATGTGCAAATGCAGATTATAGACTCTTTTTTTTTTTTTTTTTTTACATTTAGAGAGTGCATTTGCTGGAAAACACAAACCAGAGGAGCGCTCTGAATTTATTCATTACCACCCCAACGTGACAAACTGGAGCAAAGCTGGACTAATGATGGGACAGAATGCAAATGTGGGGAAACTTCGTCTGCTGGGAGCAGCAGGCCTGATCTATGAGTTTGCATGTGTTCTGCAGCCTAATACAGCTCAGATAAGTAGACACTTTCCTCGGGACGTAGCTGCAGCGCAAAGCACATCAGGAAGGCAGCTCGTCCTCGGGTTTGTGCATGCACACATAAGTGAGTGAGCGAGTCGAGCCTGCCAAATGTGATTTATTTAGACAAATGCGAAAATATCAATCCAGTGATGAATGAGCGGCTGGATAAGCAAAACTCTTGAGATTGCTCATCATCTTCAAATTTAAGGCCGAGCACAGGTTCCAGCCCTTACGGAGAACAAATAATACAGCTGATTCTCGTTGTGCTCTCATCTGACAGGTGAAATTGGACTTACACAAACTATTCAGGGTTTTCAATCCGACCGTCTCCGGGTATTTGTTAGACTTTCAGGACTACTTGAGAGATCAGCGTGCGCGTTTAGCGCTAAATCCTATAATTGAACCGACTGCAGCATATCAATACAGAGCAGTAAAAAAAAGAAATGTTTGAGACTCACGTGCACATATGCATTCGATCTGCAGCCGAGTACGTGCTCACAGAGTCAGTCAATAGTTTCTCTGGACCTTGACTTTTCAAATGTGTTCAGAACTTAAGAGGGGAAGCAGGGATTGAGCGGAGGCTTAGTAAAGCTCCACAGTCTGTTTTTGCTGCAGGCTCGGCCGAGCCCCGCTTCTCCTCCACATGCTGCTTCATAAAACATTTTGGCAGACTGGACACATAATTGCCCGCACTGTTTGAAACACTTTGTTTCCTCCACTTCTGTGTTATTAAGTCTAACGAAATCTCTCCTTTCCCCTCCACTTTCACTGTGACGTTTGGGTACGGTGGTATTAGAAGTGCAGTGTGTACAAAACGACAAAACACACTTTTTTATGTAGAGGGGAAAAAAAGAAGCACTTAGCTGTCAATTATTTTTCTTCTCTTAAATATTACAGGCTGCTGCACAAAAGACACCAGCAGGAGCTTTTAAAACAGGGTTTGAGTTAGACAGCTGCTGAACACAGAGCTGCTGTATATGTCTGTTTGCACATTTTTAAAGTACCACCAGAAATTCTGAACTCACTACCAAGCGGTGTCATACATAGTAGAGAGATGCTCATTTTACATTGTGGGCCACATACAGCCGACTTTGATGTGAAGTGGCCTGAACCCGATCTGGTAGACTGTCCTTAATTATAGGTTTAGAATATAAAGTTTTCATTAATTCTTTTACCTTTTTGCAGTATGGATGGCAATGGGGTGATAAGATGTAAAACTTACGAAAATACAGTTCAAAGTTCTAAATCTGTGCACTACTTCACATTGGATTGGAGTCTTTGCCGAGCCTGGCAGCACCAGACAAGCCCTAAAACCAACATGCAAAGACAGGCAGGGCAAATTTCATCCTTCATTCTGTAATATAACACTAGATAACAATGAAATGTTTCAAATCGACTTTGTAAAGAAACGTAAAAGCTTAGTGAGACCCCTTTAACCACATTCAAACTTAGCTGGTTAAAACAGTCGGCTCTATTCATCTTCCACACTCTTTAATCCTCACCTCCTTCATTTGTCTATTATTTGATGTTGGCACACACACATTTGATCATTTGTCTAATCCTCATTTCTCCCATGCAAACATTTCCAATTTTGCTAATGATGAAATGATAATGAGATGGGCGTACCCATGCATAAAGAGAGCAGCGGTGCAGTCATCAGCTGCTGCTAACTAACATGAATTCCCTGACTTGCGTAGCTTGACAGGCCAGAGTGAAACACTGAAATCTGCACAAGCTGGTAGGGAAGCAGGCTTCAAAACAACACCTGCTGTCTGCACTTCATTAGGAGGTGAAAGAGGCATCGGCCCCGTGACACTGCTGTACAATCAGAGTGGGCTGAGGGTTTCATCAATCAGCAGAGCTTTATTTGCGTAGCATCAGTCATGCTCAAGTTAATGCGGCTCAAAGCGCGCGGCTGCTGCTATTACGACCAAAAAGATGAAACGGGGAAAAAGAAAAACAATCAAATAGGATAAATGAGTGAATGAAATAATACAACGACTATAAACTGAATGCAATCAGAGGTCGAGTCATAGAGGCTGGTTTTCAGTCACGTTCAGCATCCCAATGCGCTCAGGTAAAGTTTGGGGTCATATCAGATAATAATACGGTGGCCCTGAGAACTGCGGTCAAGTGAGCCCTCACTTACGAAGTCACAGTCCAGCTAGCCGCACCGAAAATGTTGTTGCACTACTCTTACGCATATTACGGTATCGGTGCCGACTGGCTTAGAAACGCAGTCTTTTCTGTCCTGACACTATTTTACTTCACAATCCACTCCCAGTTTTAGTTTATCTCCACTCCTCCCCCTGTGATCCACAGCCCAAATTACTGTATGATTCAGAGGAAATTAACAATGAAATTTACCCAATTTACTCTACTGTACTTTTAATGTCCTCATCTTTGAGCTCAGATTACAGGAAAACTATAAGAGGTACTGCATAAGGTTAACGTTAAAGCTGGGGCAGAACATTAGTTGTTCCCTACACATTCAGTAAGTACTACTTTAGATCGACATTCCAGGCATATCCTCATGACTGAATACTGAGTATACGTAAGTAAAAAAATCTTTATTAACCTTTGTATTCCAAAACTTTATCATGTTTACAAAGTAATAAAAGGTTATTTATTAAACTCCTCAGGTCATTGAAAGTCTCCTGCACCACTGGGCCATTCGGCTAAATCTGGGGAATAATATCTACATTATGAACCACTACACGAGCGGTGTGATCCTCTGTGGAGAGAGAGAACTAATCAGGAGACAAAGCTTGTCCAAGGTAAAAAAAAAATTAAATATATTCTAGAATTAATTTTTTAAAATTTAATTAATGTCTCGAAATGGAAAAAGTATCGTTGCAAATTTGTAATTAATTCCTAATATGTCAGGTGAACTTCGACAACTACAGAGCCATTTTATCCTTTGTGAACATTGGAAATATACACTGGAAGTTTCTGGTTAGTATGAGCAGCATTTCTGTGAAAACAGTTTGTTTCAATAACACATTATTCATAATTTATGTACTTTTTAAATTTATATATCTATCGCAGTACATAAATGCAGATGACAGCTGTCTGTATTTGGTCGATCCGTCAAGAAACTCTTTGGAGCAGGAAGAGTCTGACCGTGCAGCCAAAAGATTCCGGTAATTATGCGTTATTACATGTATATAATAACATGAAGTATTAGAGAAGTGACAGGAGGACTTAGGAGGTCTTTTTCTAAAGGTGAACGTATGGTTGTAGATTAAAGTTTAATAAAATCTGTGGTTATCAGTTCTTTAAAGAATTTAAAAAAATAATTCAAAATTACTCACATATGTAATTTTAAATAATAAAAAAAACACTGACCGTGTTTAAGCAGTGATACATTTGAGACAGTTAACATTTGTAGATTTAAAAGAACATGTTAATAAGTTTGATACTTCATCTAACATAATGTAGAGCACAGGGCTTTCTGACACACCATTAAAAACAGTGATATGTACTATATGTGTCTTTTTCTGTGTGACTTTTATCTTTCATTTGTATATAAATGTGATATATGTTATGTTCACAAAGTGAATACTTCAAAATGAGGAGGACATGCTACAACAAAACAGACTGGGTGAATGTGAGACTTCGAGGAGGAGTACTGACACATCCATTTCAACGGGATGGTTCTAGCTGCGGAGTAATGGTCATCATGGTATGGTACCACATTGATGCAATAATATTGTTCTGTAAAATTAGATAAGAAGATGGGGTGGGGGAAGTTAAAATAATCTTAAAAGGTTAAATTGTGTAAACAGGAAGTGTAACATTTGCAGATGTTTTCAATTAATTTTTTGTTTTGATTTCAGATGGTCAAAGCAGTAATGGAAGCATTCCCAAATAAACCAGAAATGACATTTTTGACGACAAAAAACGAGATGGCCCAGGCACGAAGGACATTTGCACAGACAATACTTGAGGCCTCTGGTGTGTAATATCTTCTTCAAATGGACATATTTATTTGTGTCAAACTGATGAACACTAACATATATATATATATATATATATATATATATATATATATATATATATATATATATATATATATATATATATATATATATATATATATATATATAATGTTTTAGTATTTGACAGTGACAACAACTGTGCCATGTGTGCAACGGCGAAACCACCTAATCCAGGACCCTCCATCACTGACTGGGTATAGTATTTTTAAAAATAGTTTTATGTTATCTGCAACAAAGTATTTGACTCTGTGTCTTTAAGGATTGTAATTTATTAAAACATAGAATTATTTACTTAATGTGTTTATGAAAGTTCATATGCTTTTGTTTACAGATCCAATGTGATAACCGCTGGTTCCATTCTGAATGCCTGGACATGACAAATGAACAGCTCAGCAGTGCTCAGAAGTGTGTGCTTTGTGTAACCTAATTCCACATGCAGTGAAAGCTACTTGAATAATCTGCTTATAGTTGTTATTGGTGTTTTGAGGAACACATGTGTAAAACACAATGTGTATAACATTCTTGCTTTGTGCACGTACTTCAAGTATTTCCTTTTTGATTTTTTGGGTTGATTTGTGTGATGACAGATAATGAATAACAATATATCTAAACTGTGTAGTAGTAATATGAGAAATCAGTAATCTGAGTAATGTAATTTTTCACCCTGACCGGTTGCAGCAGATGGCCCCGCCCCTCCCTGAGCCTGGTTCTGCCGGAGGTTTCTTCCTGTTAAAAGGGAGTTTTTCCTTTCCACTGTTGCTCATAGGGGCTCATATGATTGTTGGGTTTTTCTCTGTATGTATTATTGTAAGGTTTAACTTATTATGTAAAGTGCCTTAAGGTGGCTATTGTTGTGATTAAGCACTGAATAAATAATGTCTAAAACTAAAGTTGCTACTTGAGGTGGTGTGTGAATGACATTTTGAAAAATTTTAATTGTGTGTGGAAAGAAATTTCTTGTAGTTAAGCAAATACTTCAATGAACTCATTTTGATCGGTAATGGATTAGGATTTAATTTTACAGTAATTTTGGCTGTGGATGACAGGGTGAAGAGTGGGGGTCACCCAGAGTCATAATCCAGTGAGATATCTGCGTCACCTCTTTTAGTTTTCCTGTAATCTGAGCTCAAAGATGAGGATATTAAAAGTACAGTAGAGTAAATTGGGTAAATTTCATTATTAATTTTCTCTGAATCATACAGTAATTTGGGCTGTGGATCACAGGGGGAGGAGTGGAGATAAACTAAAACTGGGAGTGGATTGTGAAGTAAAATAGTGTCAGGACAGAAAAGACTGCGTTTCTAAGGCTACGTTCACACTGCAGGCGAAAGCGCATCAAATCCGATTTTTTGACCCTATGCGACCCATATCCGATCATGCTATGACAGTGTGAACGGCGCAAATCCGATATTTTCAAATCCGATCTGGGTCACTTTCGTATGTGGTACTGAATCCGATACATATCCGATGTTTTAGAAAGCGACTGCTGTTTGAACGGTCAAGTCGCATTAAATCCGCCTTTTACGTCACCGACACAAGACTGAAGCCAATTATCAGCGCCAGAGAAGACATCGCGAACGCTTCCTGGCCATCCAGTGTGGATGTCAGTGAAACTGTTGGGAAGACAACGTAAACATTTTATTTGTACTGTATAATCTGCAGATTCTGACAGAAATCTACAGCTATCCTTTGAAGCACCGCTCCTCTCTTAAACGGCAATAAGGATCATTATTAGGTTATTTACATTATTATGTAAATCCAATTTTTGCTTTAAGTTATTTTGTTATTTACATTATTATGTAAATAACAAAATAACTTAAAGCAAAAATTGGGAAACGTGAAGACCGAAGTCTTTATATTAAGGCCCATCAGTCAAACAATACTGTTGCTCTGGGTCTAAACAGAGCGCGTTGTGTGTGACGTCTTCTTTTGCGCATGCGGGCCGCTTTGAGCGTTCACACTAGAGCGCGTTTGCTGTCGCATTTTATTTGTAGTGTGAACGAGCAGACAAAAAAATCGGATTTGATCAAAAAATCGGAATTGAGCATTAAGACCTGCAGTGTGAACGTAGCCTAAGCCAGTCGGCACCGATACCGTAATATGCGTAAGAGTAGTGCAACCACATTTTCGGTGCGGCTAGCTGGACTGTGACTTCGTAAGTGAGGGCTCACTTGACCGCAGTTCTCAGGGCCACCGTATTATTATCTGATATGACCCCAAACTTTACCTGAGCGCATTGGGATGCTGAACGTGACTGAAAACCAGCCTCTATGACTCGACCTCTGATTGCATTCAGTTTATAGTCGTTGTATTATTTCATTCACTCATTTATCCTATTTGATTGGTTCCCCCCCCCCCGTCTCATCTTTTTGGTCGTAATAGCAGCAGCCGCGCTGGAAGGGCGCAGTTACAGTCCAGCCGCGCCGTAATATGCGTAAGAGTAGTGCAACAACATTTTAGGTGCGGCTGGCGGTGCGGCTAGCTTGACTGTGACTTCGTGAGGGCTCACTTGACCGCAGTCCCTGAGAGGCCAAGCGGACTGCAACAAACACCAGCAGAAAAACGCGGCAAAAGCACTCAAAACACAAGGGAAATAGGAAAAATCACAAGGGAAATAGGAAAAATCACAAGGGAAATAGGAAAAAAACAAAAGGGAAATAGGAAAAAACAAAAGGGATGTGTTTCTGGGGAGACAATAAGAATTTCGCTGGAAGACACTTAAAATAAGTGGAGGATCTATCGGTTTTGTGAGGAAAGATGAGAGGTGTGTTAGCCTAACTATTAGCCTAAAAATCCATCAGTATGATATGAATCATGATAAAACACGCCTACCAAGTTTTGGGTTCCTGCAACTGGTCCGTCGGGTTCAGTGTTGCCAACTTAGCGACTTTGTCGCTATATTTAGCGACTTTTCAGACCCCTTAGCGACTTTTTTTTCTAAAAAGCGACTAGCGACAAATCTGGCGACTTTTTCTGGTGTTATTGGAGACTTATTTATGACGACTTTTTGACGTGAAAGAGCGTGTTGCTCTTACTCTCAACAAGCAGCGGTGCTGCCGTGGGCACCTCACCCGTGCTAAAGCGCTCACGGGCGGAGGACAGTCCTCCCCCCGCTGCAGGAGATGTTCACACCTGTGCGTCCAAACTGCAAATGAGTCGCGTATGAGCGAAGCCGCCGCTCCGCACTGACTGTAACGCAGTCAGTTCTTCTTTTACTGTTATGCTGTTTTGTGGATCACAAGGTTTAAAACTACTTATAAACACACACACACAAAGTAACTCCACCAGAGTGCCTATTTCGGGTCACTTTTGCCGGTCGAAGCCCGGATAAAGGAGCAGGGTTGGAATTGTGACATTAAAAAACAATAATTGCTAAAAGAAATTTAATTTGTAGTTCTAAATAAATTCTAAATGCATTTAGGATGTTTTTTGCTCTCTTTGTCTTTTCCACGATGTTATTTCTCTCTCCAACAGCGTAGGTTACAATTATATTAGCATGACCAATTATGCAAATTAGGTGATGACGTCATTTAGCGACTTTTAGGACAGCCAATAGCGATCTTCCTTACTGAGGAGTTCGCAACACTGGTCGGGTTATTGTCTCCCCAGAAACACTTCCCCTGTGTTTTTTCTGTTGTGTTTTGTGTGTTTTTGCCGCGTTTTTATTATTGCTGGTGTTTTATTAGGTTGCAGTCCGTTTGGCCTCTCAGGGCCACCGTATAATAAGCTCAGGAGTTTCAGTGTTTTGGGAAAGTGGAGTTACCAAACAAAAATAAATGAATGAATAAATAAAATTTAGCATTTGATACCAGTGAACAAGAAATCAACTTGATGCCATTTTTCCAGCCACAAACTGTATATAAAAGATGGAAACAGCTTCCAGGACTGAAAGTTAAGCCTGTATTCTTGACTCCTGCAAAAAGAAGGAGTGAATGGGGAAACAGTCCTGCAGGTGTCATGTCTGCACTTCACTGATGAGTTCATTGTTTTCAGCTTGACACTTCACAAACCAACGCTGACGTTGCAGTGGCTACACCACTCTGTTATACTGTGGTTGTAGCTAAAGGTTGCTTTTATTTCATTTTGACTTTTTGTTTTTAATTCGGTTTAATTTCAGTTAGTACAAGTATTACAATATAAACACAGTAAACTATAATAACCTTGTTTAGAACTCCTTTTTTCTTCTCAACCTGTGTCTTACTTTAAAGTTTCAGTATTTTGTCACAGGTCAGAGGCCGGGCACAGCCTGTTGCAGGGCTAACACAGAGAGGTGAACAACCATTTGTACTCTCATTCACACCAAGGGCCAGTTTGGAATCAACAGCTAACCTGACCCTACTAACTGCACACCTTTGGACTGGAAGAAGCCAGAGTTCCCAGACAGAGCTCAGACAGCCACACAGGGAACAAGCAAACTCCACAGAGAAAAGCCGTGGCGAGCTGGTAGATTCAAACTCATGACCTTCTTCCTGTGAGGCGTAACCACCACATCACCATGCTGCCTTATCCTAAATATACAGGCAGGGTAAAGGCTGTTTGTAAGTGGGTACATCAATAGACTACAGTGCTTTCCTTCTTAAGTTTGACGTCTTCTGTTAAGTCCTTCTTATCCACAGTCTTATTCATACTACACTGTATGATAAGATAAGATAAGATAAGATAAGATAAGATAAGATAAGATAAGATAAGATAAGATAGAACTTTATTAATCCCTCGGGTGGGTTCCTCTGGGAAATTCGACTTCCAAAAAGCACAGCAACGACCGAAGTTACAGCTACAGAATTGTTATATATATATATACACACACACACACACACGCGCACACACACACACACACACACACACACACACACACACACACACATATAAATACAGAGACAAATATAAATAAAATATACAAAGGGGATAAATAGAATAAATAGGAATAAAAATAAAAATACAAGTGAATTGCACATTTCAAGTATTGAGTCTATTGCACTGTTGACTATTTACAAAAAGTATTGCACAAGGTATTGTACAGTGAGGTGAAGAGGCACTACAGCTTAGTTGTTCCCCCCTCCTTTGTCCTCCTGTTTCCCCTCCAGAGAGGAGTTAAACAGTCTGATGGCGTGTGGGACAAAGGAGTTTTTAAGTCTGTTAGTTCTTGTCTTTGGGAGAAGCAACCTGTCACTGAACAGACTCTTCTGGTTGTTAATGGCCGTGTGCAGAGGATGCCTGGCATTGTCCATAATGTCCATCAGTTTCTTTAATGTCCTTTTCTCTGCCACTGTCACCAGAGTGTCCAGCTTCATGCCGACCACAGAGCTAGCCCTCCTGATCAGTTTCTCCAGCCTGGATGAGTCCCTCTTTGCTGTGCTGCTCCCCCAGCACACCACAGCATAGAAAAGTACTCCAGCAACCACCGACTGGTAAAACATCCTCAGGAGCTTCCTGCAGATGTTAAAAGACCTCAGCCTCCTGAGGAAGTACAGTCGGCTTTGGGCTTTTTTATACAGGTGCTCTGTGTTGCATGACCAGTCCAGTTTATTGTCCACCCACAGCCCGAGGTACTTGTACTTGTTGACCACCTCCACCTCCTCCCCCTCTATCTGAACCGGCAGTGGACCTGCTCTGGACCTCCCGAAGTCCACAACCAGTTCCTTAGTCTTTGAGGTGTTGAGTTGCAGGTGATTAATGTTAAATGTTTACTCTGATCATTTCAAACTTTTTTTGCATTTCTCATAAAGTTACAGCCATCACTGCAACAGAAAACAAACACACGTTAATAGCATGTTTTATTAAGGCTGAGAGGAATAAATGACATAATACAGGCAGATAATGGCAGAAGTGTGACAGGCCGATAAAACATGTCTTTTGTATTTGCAATTTTTTATTAAATCAGTAGTGATGAAAAAAAAAGTAACAGTATTTAATGTATTTACTTATATACGGAGGAATCTTTGACCTTTGCATCAGTTTGAGCTTCCCTGCTCTGCCAGAATCCAGTGACATCTGGTTTTATGCTGTACACAACCAACCCGTGCAAACACAGAATGTCCAAACAAAGATTATGTAAACATTTTTTAATATTCACGCACCGGGGACTGTATTTCTGCCTTAACAGCCGAGCAGTAAATTAAAAGGACGTTCCTCTCGTGTGTGGCTTTAGGTTGTCCCTCTGAAGGATTTCAGCTGAAAGCAAAAGATACCGCTGGGAGTAGCTGGAGTCTCTCAGCTGCTGCAAAGCAAACACTTCAGTCTGAAATGAAGGGGACATCAAGTGTGCATAGAAAACTAGACATTTAGCTCCATGCAGATTTATTCACAGTGCATACACTTCCTTCATATTTCATGACAAAATAACCATCTAACTGTGCTCATTTCCTTCTTTCTTACAAATATAAATACTGCAGTATACAAAACGTTTCTCATTCATCAAGAGTTGGATGGAAACGCACACACAAAAACATTTGTCACATTGCGCTAGTTTTAAAAAACTGCATATTGTTCAGAAGGCACCACGAGTTCATTTATGGAGTTTGTCTTTTAGCAGAAACGCATGATGATAAGAGCAGAACAGACATTTAACCACATCTAGAACAAGACAAGAACGTGGAACAGTGAAACCGTTTTGCTTTGAAATACATTCATCATTATAAATAACAGTTAAACTCTTTACAGCGTGCAGATATTTAGCTCATGTTTTAAAGTGTTTCTTAAAGTTCTGCTTTAATAAAACGTCAGTCTCGGTCCCGAGCACATTCGCCGACTGCCTGGCTGAGGTAGTCGTGGAGGATTAGCGTCGAGTGCAAGGCCTCTCACTACGTTTCGCTCCGGATGAGCACCAGCAGGTAGAGTCGGTGTGTGTGTGTGTTTGTAGAGATGGATAAAGGTTTGCTAAAGGTTGAACTAATCTGCGAGAGGTTTGGCCCCGTCGACTCTGGAGTCGTCCAGGTCTGAAGTGGTCAAGTGTTTGAGAGGCGCTGTGGCAGAGGAGAGAAGAAAGGATACACAGTTACAGTCCTGCTTCATTTACTAACCAATCACAGCGCGACATTTGTGAACAAGACATTTCTCACTAACAAGGCGCATAAAATATGATTTGCACTACCTGCTACAGCCGAGGAAGTCGCAACTATGTGTGGGAATTACTCTGTATATTAACACCAGTGTTAAACAGCCACGAACATGTTTTGGCCTCCATAAATCTCGGAGGTAAAATGGACACAAAGCCACAGAAAGTACGCTCCTCTCGCGCTGAGCCAAATATTTGTAAGCGGCTTAGGAAAGTGCTACAAGTGATTTTGGCTGGGAGCCACTGGCAGTGATACAGGCAGACTCATTTCCAGAGCACTGATGGAAAGTTTCAGCGCCGGCTGCCATGTTTACACACTAAATGAAAGCGAGACTGTGCCCTGAATGTAACATGGTGAAATTTGGGTTATTGGTGAGCGTTATACTGAAATGAATGCAGATCAGAAACACCGAAACATCCTTTTCACTACAGTCTGGATGCAGTTATTTAGAAAAATAAGAATACTTTGACAATAATTTTACTCCAAAATACCGCCGTACTGTATATTTTCAAATGATCAGCAATACAGAGATGCAGGAAATACACGACTCCCATCAAAGCATAGAACAGAAAGGCTGTCAGAGCTGCTCCGTACTCACACAGTGTGTCAGATCTCAGCGAGCTGCTAAGGAACGTGCTGGAGCCTTTGATAGTGGAAGAAAGAGCAGCCAGTTTGAGGCTCCTGGAAGTGGCATCCAACTTCTCATGCTGGAAGAGGAGGACATGGTAACGAGAATGTAGGCTACACACCAGATTTACAAAAAACAACCAAACACACACAACAGCTCTTTGGGTGGAAGGAGAAAGAAACCTTCAAGAGATTTATAGTCGTAGTGAGCCTGAGGATGGCATCGGTGCATACACTCTGCTGTCAGGTTATGATACAGCTGGATAAAGATAATCTAATGCAGCCATCCTGCTATAAATCCAGCCTCCGTGAAGGAGATAAACTCCAGTTTTTATTGAAACTGTCTTAGAAAGATGTCGAATCAGCTGTATGGTTGTTTTGGAGGCTACGGTCTGTGCTGCCGATGCATTTCTATTACTTTATTCAGCCCTTTACATCACTGAGCCTCAGACGGCAGTTTGCTGATCTGCAGTGTTCGTGATGTGAAGATGCAAAAAGCCGGTGAACTGAACGAACGGACAATCCATCAAGAAGCTGGTGAGACATTATGAGTGTGCTTAATTTAACAATAATGTAAAATTTCCTTTACGCCATGCAATGATCAACATGGACAGTGAAGTGTGCTGTGCAGGATTCTTAGATTATGCACGCCAGGCCATTTTATTATAGCTAAAATAAACCATCTGAATGAGTCTGGGCTCACGGAAGGGAACAAGGCAGACAAATGCACCACGCTAAAGGAAAGGGGCTGCTGTCTGGGTCCCCAAAATACCTGTATGCATATCAAAAATGCTCGACAAAATGATTTACATAAGCAATCTCAGTCTTTCCAGTAAGTATACGCCAAAAAGTCATAACATTAAAACCTGGCCACCTACTTGATCACTCCTGCAGACAACAGAGACCACCCCACCTGCACCGCCTCAAGGCACTGACGCACAGAGGGCTTCCCTCCATCATTTTGCAAAAAGAAAAGCTGCTCAGAAACAGCTCGAGTAATACAAATCAGAGTCTTGGGCATACCAGCATCTACTGGAACAAACCTGATCCACAAAACATCCCAGCCCGAAAGATCCACTGCCAACGTCCCAGTGCCAGACACCACAAATGTCAGAGGCTGTTTAGGAGGCAGGAGGAAAGCAGGTGTTTTTAATATTGTGGCTGAATGCTGTGTACCTGTGCTGCCACACTTGCAAGTTTACAGGTCTCCAAAAACGCTGGTGTGCAGTTTGAAAAAATCCCTTAATATTCTGTGGTTCTTTTGCAAGGTCCACAAAGGTGCAGCGGCTGCTTAAAGTATGACACGGAGCGCTTGTTGTCTTTTATCCTCAGGATATGGATCACTAACTTTCCAGATGTCCTACGAGGCCAGAGCAGCGGCGGACCAAAGAGATAATCTGAGCAGAAAAGTCGGGAGAGCCTCAGCTAAACGTGATGTGGAAGCTGTTTGTAAGCACTGCTGCCTCTGTTTAAGATGGAAGTCTTATAAAGACATTCATCCATCCTTTTTCCTTAAACAAACCCCGAGTGGGCAGCAGCTATTAAGCTAATGCAATCGCCACTTATCACTCAACGCAGGAGTCATTTGGCAAACCAATGGGGTAATCTGGCAGATTAAAGCCATTTAAAAAGTGACTGTATGGCTGTTTAGGGGAGGCTGTAAACTGCTGATGGCAATCAGCTGTCAACGACGATGTCTTGATGACTCCCTCGGCTGCTTTATAACAGAGAGGATGACAGTAGCAATTAACAGTGAGAGGCAAATTCAAGTTGGGGTTTTGTTTTTGTCTTTTGGGGGGGGGTACATTAGTGGCACCCCCAGAGCCTGTCCCGCTCTGTCCATCCATGCTATGTTACCACTGTGCGAATTTATTCATTTATTCAAACGAGCTGCAAATGAGGTGCAGTGCACACACCGGCATCTGTGTGGGTGAGCCAGACTCATAACCGACTCTCAAAGTCAGGCTATCCTTATCGAAACAGCTGCTGTTTGAACAAAGCGCCGCAATTAGTGACTGAAATAGAAAAAGTGTAGGTTGTTGTTCTAAAGTATCGTCTCTTGCTAGGCATCAAGGTACTGCAACCATGTGTCTAACATACTCTGTACTCTTGGATCCTGCGTTTGGACTCATCCAGCTGGTGCTGCAGGTCCCAGACGATCTCTTTGTATTTGGCGTGGCGCTCCTCTACCATCTCCCTCTGCTGCTGTGAGTCCTGAACACACAAGACAGAAGCTGTGTCATCAGATTGTGCGACTATTTCTAAACAGGCAGAAAAGAAAAGAATCTAAACAATCTTAAACAGTTTTTCTTTTTGGGTTAATTAGTCAGAGAACAACTGAATAAATAGTAGTGGTGTCAAAGTGCACAAGCTAATCTTTTGAATTCACGAGTGCTTCCTATAACAGTAAATTGGAGCCTGGCAGTCCATTACACTCACACACAAGTGTTGCAGGACTCAGCAAACTACACAATACCTGGATGTGACAGCACTACACATAGGTGGGCGTGATTGTGAAACAAGACAAATATTTCGTTATTTGAGGTTTAGTTAGAGCTCTGGACTTATCAAATAGATTTACACTGACTACTGATCAGCAATGAGAATAACAGAAAGAATTTAACATGTAGATTACCTCCCTATCAATAATAAAAGCACAAATAAGCAAAATCAATAAACTAACCATTAATTATTTAGCTAAAATCTAGTATAACGCACATTGGCATTGGTGTGCATGGAGTCAACATGACATAACAGGCTGTGTGTCTGCCAGCTTAGACTGAGTCACTCACACAGATGCAGTTAAGCTGTTGTTATGCTGCTGAGTGAAGCAACCTGCTGAGGCTCAATTCTTCATTTACTTACTGAAGTCTTTTTCTGCTCTCTGCTCTCAGCACAGTCTGACCTGAAACCAACGGCTCCGTTGGGCTGACTCACAGTTTGGTGCTCGTTTTAGCTTCACATGGATGTGATCCTGCTCTTTGTACTGGTTTTAATTTATTTTTACACTATTAAAGTGTTTCTTAAAAATTTAGTTAGCTTCATTTGTTCGAGACATTGTTCTGGACATCACATCACCACTGCCCCAATTGGTTCCTTTGGCAGTCCTGGTCTTTGCTTGTTTTGTGCATTAGCAAACAGATTAGCAACAGCTAAGCTTATCTTCGACAGCTGAGCAAAGGAATAAAATACTTTGAGGCCTCTGACAATAAACTTAGCAGTGATGATTCTGCTGAGTCATGCTGCTTCATGATGCGGAGCTTTAACCATGGAAGATGCAATTAGTCACATCTGCCCGGTGCTGAGCCTCCTCCAGCTGTTTCAATGCTTCACTGTATGTGTCAGGAACTTGAGACTGACAAAGGACTAAGAGGACCTTCGCTGATAAACATCTGTCATTATATTGAAAATGATGATCAGGCCATTTAGGTTAGTGCTAGAGTTTGACAATAGGGAGATGCAGACAGAACTTTTTCATGTGATTTTGTGGCATTTTGACTGTCTTGCTGCAGCAGCTTAGTGAGGGAATCCTCCTTATGTTACAATGATTGAAAGTTTAACTGGCTCTTGTGTTTTGTCCATTACATTTGCCTGCTAATCAGTTGTGCAGTGGTAAAGTTAGTAAAGCATTAATTCCATAGTTTTGCAATTAATAATCCATAATTATAGGATTTAATCCTCTTATATGTGACTCAGAGCTAATTGTGCAGTTACTCGGTTAATTTTTGCGCGTTCATTAACAGTCAAATAAAAGAAGTAATCTAGATTATATGTGATCCCCACCTCCAAATCTCTGAAGTTCTCCATAAGAAGCTGTTTTTCTGGAATAGACTCCAAGTGATCCAGGGCTACTCTTGTATTCTTAAAAAAAAGAACACACACACACACACACACACACACACAAATATTTAACAAATGTAAATGGAAGATACTGAAAACTGTCAGAACTGAAAACAGCATCTGTGTTTTTAACATCATAATTACAAGTTATCCAAGTGATCCCGACGCAGATGTCAGTAAATCCAATAACACAACGAGGAACCCCAAAAATCATAAACACGTAGACACACATGCTACAAAACCAAAACAACACGTGGAGATTTAATGATTAATAATATTGGGGCCACTTCCCAATTCCATTAATTGCCTCTCCTTTTCCCTCGCCACGTTTTCCTCGTTCGTCAGCACTTCCCACTTACAGCCAACAAAAAAGATCAAAGAACAACAGCGAGGAAGGAAAAGTCGATGAAATAAGAGTGAAATGAGACGTCGCTCCGAGTCGAGGTTCATCTTAAACGATAATCACCGATGAAGGTTGCGCAGCTGGATGTTCGTGGGTTTAACTGCTCTGCAGAGTCGACTGACGCCTTTGTATTTGCACACATAATGGATGTACTGGCTAAACAACAAGGGTCCGTGGCTGATACTGTTAGCAGCACATTTATGTATTATTTATACCCTCCCACATGACAGTACTGAATGTGGAGTAGCAGACACTGCATACAAAATTAACCTGAATTCTGACTGTGCACACATCAGTCCAAAGTTGTTTTGTAAATGCATTTATGATCCAGATACCAGTGGCAGTGACACGTGGCAGACAGCATCAAAAAAAGCCAATAATCTATCTACATCCTGAACAGTGTGTGACGCCTAAATCTCTGCACAACGTGTGGAGCTGAGCTGTGCCATATTGTGCCCATTCTACATGAAACGATGCTTTCTAACAATTTATTGGCAACAAAAACAAAAGCACAGTGGCATTAAAAATATATGAGAGTTCAGAGTATGAAGGTGAAGGTATGAAATCAAATGTCCCTCCATGGCACACAGCGTTTCCTCTGCCTTTGGTGCGTATGTAACCAGCTACAAACTTAAGACACCATCAGTTGAAAGGGAGACGTCCTTCCTGGGCACCGTACTCAAATATGGTGGAGGAACGTGATGGCATCCACAAACTGCAACCCCTCTGTGTTTTTAATAGATTCATTATAAGTTTCTGAGATGAAATCAGTTTGTTAGAAGATTAATTACACACAATTTTATGGATATTTATGAGTACAGTAACCTTCTTTTTCCTGTAAAAGAACCTCAAAAAGTTACTGACTGTACCTTTAAACAGACATGATGTCATACTGCTTGGTCAATTCAAAAGCTAATTGAGGACTTGTTACAACACACTCAGCACCATCTTTAATTAAGTACTACTCTAGCTGCACGCCCTTCTATTCATCTCTTCACTGTACCTTCAATAGCCTTTTGTTCACATTCAGATGGAGCATTTAAGCATCAAAAGAGCTGGCTGTTACAAGGCGTCACACTGATTGCTACGCTGAATGGCACGCTGACATACAAGTAAGATTTACTTGATGGTCCCCATTTCCCAGGCTGGTGACAGATGGGTCGATGTGTCCTGCCACTTTGTGATTGCAGTAAGCAAAAATGATGTTGGCGGTCCGGCTATTTCTTCCTTCTTTCTTGTAACAGCTAATTGAAGCCTGAAGTAGACAAGCATGCTGCATAATAGTGATGGATGGACAGCGTGGCTTGGGTGGCTTCGTTTATTTATTTTTTTAAAGAGAGTAATAAGCGATTGGGTCAATACACTCTTTCAGTGGTGCTAATTAATTTCTGGCTGACACGTAATAGCTTATTAGAGATGTTAGTGGTAGACGTTAACCGTTCGGATGGTGAGGTCGATGCTGCATTGTCAGTGCAGCCTGGTTCTTAACCTCATCAGAAAGAGTGATGATGATTAACAGAGCTCTGAGCCTTGACTAAAGAAATCATTTTCTGTGTTAGCCTCTATGGGCTGCTGGGCAAACACAGCCTTAGGTGAACCTGCCTACACGGCTGAGCCAAATACAGCTGAAAACCTGGGAAAAAATAATAATAAAAATAACAGAAAAATGATGTAAAACATCACATCTTACCAGCTCCAGATCCAAAACACGGTCCTAAAGAAAACACAAACACAGTAACATTACTGAACTGTAGCACTGGTCTTTAAATGCATATAAATGCAGACAGTGAGTCCGGGGAACGGCTCAAAATGGTGGCTGAGCAGAGAGAAACCACGTGTTTGTGTTAGCGTGTGTAGGAGGAACAAATTGACAAAAGAGAGAAATAGTGTGCTCCAACAAACGGGTAACAAGGGAATGAAATGCAGGGGCTAGGGAGAGTCTGTAGCACACAACAGACTTCTTATCACACACACCGACACACTCGCACAAAGACAAACCGCTCTCGCCGCTCATCCAGCTCCTGACTGATGTTCCCTCTCTAACGATGCATAAGTGATGCTATGCCTCTTATCTGCCACTCAAACGCACACCTGCTCTTCCCTCCAACCGACTGCTTCTCCCCCGTGCCTGTAATGTGTTGATGGTTTCTAACAGGGGGACTTTTTTCCCGCCTCAGCCCACCCCCAACTTCTTTTTTTTAAACTCTACGTCCTTCACACCGTCTTTTCTTTTTACATCTCTGTCTCCTCATCCTTCATAATTAAAAGCTCGGTGGTGTCTAAAACAGTGCACAAGCTCTGGCAGGTGCCATTATGCAGCCACAGATGAGCCCGCAGACTCCGTGCACAGTCACACAGAGCTAGACGGTCTCTTCTCAGACGGTTCGCTGCCTGTGTGTGTGCATGTGTTTCTTGCTGTTTAATAGTGAATAAAGGACCAGTCCACTTGAGACTAGGTGGGTTGGTGTCCTGCCAAGTGTAGCTGCTGCAGTATTGAAAGACAGAAACAAGGCCTCGAGTGGCTTTTAAACTCCGAGCCATCTTGTCCGCAGTAATTAGCTTCTTGTCCAAGCTCGGCAGCAAGGAGTCTGTCAGGCCTACAGCTGTGAAGTAATGTTTGTAACACACCCTCAGAGAGCTCAGATGACCAAAACCCAGACATACAGCACTGTGCAAAAATCTTGAGTCTCCAATTAATTTCTTTATATTTAGCTTCCAAGGAGCCATACTTTATTTTAAAATTGTTTTTATCTATTTTTAATTAAGACTTCTTAAGCAATAGTTTGTAATGGCTTCATTTTCCAGCATGACAATGATCCCCAGACACACTGCCTATTCAGTAAAAGCATATCGTAATAGCAAAACACTGTGTTCCTGAAGACGACTTAAATAAATGAT
This sequence comes from Copadichromis virginalis, assembly GCF_057382275.1. Taxonomy (NCBI): domain Eukaryota; kingdom Metazoa; phylum Chordata; class Actinopteri; order Cichliformes; family Cichlidae; genus Copadichromis; species Copadichromis virginalis. The sequence continues at coordinate 2,406,400 of NC_140632.1, read as the reverse complement.
AAGCGAGTTCAGGCTGTGCTGAAGAATAAAGATGGTCACACCAAAATACTGACCGACTTTCAAGCATGTAGAATCGTACAAACTCGGTTTGTCTTATTGCTGCATTTCCATGTATGTTTGCATATGTTCCAATGGGTCTCTGCACCTATTCCACATTTTCCCTGTAAAGTTAAGAGAAATGATGGGTGGCTCAAGACTTCTGCACAGCACTTTGCCAACTTAAACACAAACTAACCATATTATATATATTTTACACTAACCTGAAGGCTTCTCATTTCGTCCTCTTTCTTGCGACTTCTCTCCAGCAGCTCTGGAATGACATCAGTGTGTAAGAAGAGATGGTGCAGTTGATGGAGCGAGTTGTCAGATGTCACAGTAATATCTGTGGTCCATATGAGCTGTGTAAGGCCAGGCCAAATAATACTAGCTTCTATTGTGATGCCTGCAGGTGCTGGATGTTTTTAATATCTGAAACCAATACAGCTTCTTGATGAAACAACTATTACTAATTGCATCATTTTGCAGTTTAAGTGTAACAGGATGCTGTTGTCATTCACGAGCTGCTCACTTACTATATTTTGCCTTTTGACTGTTGTTTCAAACACAAGCCTGCTTGGGGTTTTAGTTAATAATAAAAAATATCATTTCTTTTTTAAATGGAGAAGTGATTTCCTGACATTTAACCTCCAAGAACACAAGAAAAGATGATTTGTTTTATACTGATTACATTCTGGCCATGTGATGAACCCTAATCCAAACACAGCTCGGTGCTGTGCAGTGCTGATGGATTATTTTTACCCCGACAGGTAAATGAGGGACAAACTGCTTATGTCGCTCATCTTGATTCTGAAGACTGACAAAACAAAAGCTGTATTTTCTAAAAGGTATGTAGCATAAGTGTAAGTAGCATAGAACATCATAGCAACAGTGAAACATGGTGGTGGTAGTGTGATGCTCTGGGGCTGCTTTGCAGCTTCAGGACCTGGATGATTTGCTGTAATCGATGGAAACATGAATTCTGCTCACCACCAGAAAATCCAGGTAGTTTTAATGCCCTAAAGATTGATTGGATTATTCAGCAGGACAATAATCCACAAGTGGAGCACACTAGTCAAAGTCTGGACTTCATTCTGATGGGGATGCCGTTCATTCTGGGAAACCCTCCAATGTGGCTGAATTCAAACTATTCTGCTAAGGAGAGCGGACTAAATTCCTCCACAGTGATCTCAAAGACTCATTGCCACTTATCGCGAGTTAACCAGTTATTAGGTTTATGGGGCGATTACATTTTCACACAGATCCAGCTTGGTCTGAATAGCTTCCCCTGACACTAGAACTGCCATTATACCCTAACTCATAAGAAGCACCAGGAGGGCTAATTTTGACTCCATCCTACCACAGCACTAATGGCAAATACATCATTTCTTGAAGAAGTTCAGTTACTAATTTCCTTCTAATTATTGAAATTTAAGATTGAAATTAAATTTAAGATTCAACAAAACGAGTATTAAAATAACATTTTGAGGGTTTTCATTAGTTTTATAAATGATTTTGATAATTTCATTACAGATTATAAAGTTAAACAGGGCAAAACAATTAACTAATAAGTGATAATAAGTATACAGAATAACTAGCAAATAATTGAAGTATTACAGAGAAAGAACATTATGAAGAGTTAAGTTTATTCTGGATGTAGCGCAGCTACACGTTTTGTAGCTGAGCTACAATAAACACTGACAACGACTGAACAGCTGATTGCCTCCTTTTTAAATCTGACCTCACAGTTACCCACAAAAATGTAAGAAACATATTTTTTATTAATTACCGTAATTGTCGGGCTATAAGCCGCTACTTTTTGCACAAGCTTTGAACCCTGCGGCTTTTAGTCAGGTGCGGCTTTTCTATGGATTGTCCGTGATTTTTGTCATATCGTAAGACGATTTGTTTTGTTTGTTCCGCTGTTGTACGGCACTACGTTGCCTGGCGGAAGGATCGGGGTTCAAGAGTGGTATGTTGGTCACATGTCCATCCGCCAGGCAACATAGTGCCGTACAAGTAGCGCAAAAAACAAACTTCAAAGTAGCGCTACACGTTCAGCTGGATGATGAGCGGCGATAAACTTGCGAAAAGCAAGTTGTGCTCAACTCCACCGGTGGATTCTGACAGCGTGGAAAAGTGTGCAAACATCCACGATCACCAACGGATTTCGAAGGGCTGGACTGCTGCATGATGAAGAGGAGGACACCGCCACGGCCCTTCAGAGGGTGTTCGACTCCGACACTGACAATGACAATGAGGATTATCTTTGGTTTTGAAAGTGACAACGAAGGAAAGAAGCTGAGAGTGGATGACGAAGCCATCCTGAGCCTGTTCGTTTCCGACACTGGAGAAGAGGACTTTGGTGGTTTTAGTGGGCAGAAAGATGATGGTGAGTGACTGACTTTTCTTCTTGTTAAAGCCGTGTCACTGCACCTGAGCCTAAAAGGTAGTCTGAATCTATTTTTCTGGTGTGCTGTAGGTTACTGTTATGTACTACATTTGTTACTCATTTATGAAGCACAGCACATGTGCAAATATGTACCCATAGCTTGTTTTTCAAAATATTAATAAAAGGGGTGTGTCTCCAAACAGCCATCTCTTTCCTGACAATTCGCTTTGTGCATATTCTCTTACATATGATAAGTCAATATTGAAACACCTGCGGCTTTTGGTCAGGTGCGGCTAATGTATGTACAAAACAGGATTTTCCCCTGATTTTAGCTTGTGCGGCTAATATTCAGGTGCGCTTTGTAGTCCGGGAAATACGGTACTGTAAAAGTAGAAGAGTCAAAGTTTATCATCTAGTTCACGTCTGCCTCTGATCACCAAACCTGCGACCACACCCCGCGACCTCGTCACCTCGATCAGCTGCTCTGATCTGGATTTATTTATTTTATTTATATTTAGCCACTGTAGTTGCATATTTATGAATCACATCCAGATAATTTTGGAAGCCTTAAAGTTTAAAAAATGTGTGTAAACCATTGTGATGTTAGGTAGGGCTGCTCGATTATGGCAAAAATGATAATCACGATTATTTTCACTGAAATTGAGATCACGATTATTTGACGATATTTATTTAACCCTTTAAGACCTACTATAGAACCAAGTCCACCAGAGCTTATATTATTTTTTTACATGCTGTAGTGCCATTTGTGGGAGCATTTCAATTTGCAATACAACTGTTATAGCCCATATTTTAATAATATGTATGCATTAAGTCCATAGTAATTACATAAATTGCAAAAAAGTGCAATAAACTACAAAAAAAATTGAAAATCGCTTTTGTTTTGTTTACATATATTTCTACTTGGAGAAATTTAAGAGGTTTATCCCTCAAAACTTTAAATACAATAAAGTTGCAAAAAATAGTTTACAACAACAGGAAATTTATTTTGAGTGTCTTCATAGTTTTATTTTGGAGATACACCAATTTTTATATACTGCAGGAAAAACAAAAAACAATCCTATGATGCAAATTTGCAAAGAAAACAGCAGGTGCATCATTTCACTGTGGGAAGTGTTACGAACAGCTGATAGGAACGGCAAAGCGTGTTTCTGGAATATTATGTTTTTGTTCCTGCAAGCGCTTTTTATGCAATTTTTGCAAAGCTATATGTGGAAGGAAACCGTGACCGAGGACAAGCTGATGGCATCAGATGTAAGTACAACTCCTCCGGTTTCATATGCAAAACAAATTATTGCGCTAGCTTACACGGTTCAGGTTCTACAGGGATTTAAAAATAGTTACGCAAAACGGAGCGTGCTGCTCTGACCGGCTTTAAAGGGTTAACAATGACTTTAAAAAAATAATATAAAATAGTGTGCAACACCACTGAAGTTTGTTTTTTAAACTCTCTTTTCAACCAACGGCAGTCACTCTCCAAATAACTTCTGCTTAGCTTTCCGAGCTTCCCTCGGGTCCTCTTAATCAGCGGTCTCCAACCTTTTTTGCGCCACGGACGGTTTATGCCCGACAATATTTTCACGGACCGGCCTTTAAGGTGTCGCGGATAAATTAGGGAGGGGCTAATAATCGGCTCAGTCATTTTTAATGATCGTTGAAAGCCCAGATCGTAATCGTGATTAAAATTCGATTAATTGAGCAGCCCTAATGTTAGGTAATTGGTAATTTCACAGCAGCGTCTTTGGTTGTTCTAAGTTCATATTTTTTTTACCCCCACACACCCCAAATTTCAGTACTTTACCAATAAGCCCATTTTAGGAAAAGCCATGAAATATGAGATTCTGTGGTTTTAATTTAACAGAATTACACAGTTTTTAATGCCATGCGGTCAAAATCATCGTATTTACTCGACTTCTCTTTACTAATCTAAAAACTGGTTTGATGATCTGAAACATGTAACTGTGACAGACGCTACGTTTTCACAGCTCAGTGTCTCCGCTGACCGACACGTCCAGCCCGTCTCAGCTGCAGGAGGAGCTGTAATACTAGAACAGCTGTTTCCACACATACACTGCAGACCTGTTTTTAAGGGAAAGGGCCAACAGGGAGCACTGCACAAGTGATGAAAGGTCTTAGGAAAAATACACAAACCGCAACCGCAATCTGACACAAATCCTGTACACCACACAATGTCTCCGCTGAGTGCTGGCAATAATGGCTAATGTGTTGAGATAAAAACAAGCAGCTCTCAGAGCTCACGAGAATACAGCTCCCCCTTTGAGAATATTCATTAATTAGTATTTACCATAATGCATGGTTGAGGATATAGTTGCAAAATGCACCATGTAATTACAGCCGTTACTGAGAAGAAGAGTTTATAGCAGAGGTTATAAAATCCACACCTTCAATACTCAGATACTGCTGCTGTGACAAAAGATTACTCTTAGCTCTAACTACTAAAGAGACCACATCACTGCTCCTGCCTGCAGTGCAGACTCAAACTGCTGATCCAGAGACGGGAGGAGCTGATTCCAAAGGTGATCGAAATGATCTTGCGCGTGTATCATTAACTGAATTGTCCAATCACTTTACTCGAAAGAAAAGAAAAATGTAAACAGATAGCTAGCTCTGTTTCCATCTCCTTGACCATAGCCAGCTATCCAGCTGTCTCCAGTCCCCCTGTGTCTTTTAGATCTCTGGTAATGGAACACAAATTAGGTTCATTTCCCCGTATTGTTCAGACGAAGCGCTGAAAACAAGCTTCTCTTCCTCTGCCAGTTACAGCTCATTAAGAGAAATTCAGTCAAAAATGGGGCTCACATTGGGAAAAACAAGTCATCTTTCCACGTGAGGCTCAAAGTTCACAAACCATTAAGATTCTTTCTCAAACATCTGCAACTACAAACAGTCAGACCCATCGTAACAAACAAAAAACAATGATTCAGGCACACACACAGTCATTTTCACCAGCATCCATTACAGCAAAACACAACAAACAGTGAGCAACAAAAACACTTCTGTCACACGCCTGCACTGAATGACTTTCTTAATGATGGTGTGATTACATGTAAATGTGAGAGGATGAAAACGGGAGATTGGAGTCTGACAGCTGTGTTAATCAAAAGGAACCATTAGAGAGAGAGGAGACTTTCATGGAGAGCTGGCTGTGATAAGTACAACTTCTCACCCTCGTGAATGCTGAGAGCATGGAGAACTAAAGGACTTCTCATCCTGTGCACTCTAACAGCTGCTAGCTGCCTTTACAGGCAGAATGACTGTGATTTGTGTCGCCTGATGCTGTGCAGGGGCATCCCGAGTGTGAGTGAAATCAACATGAAGGCGTTTCTCCAATTAGATTCTACCTTTCTTTTCAGTGCTGAGAGAGTGCATCAGCTTCTCCTGTTGGTCCAGGCGCTGCAGGAGAGCTCTCTGCTCTGAGTCGCGGCTTTGCCTGAGGGCCTTCAACTGATCCTTGGTCTGCTGATGTTGCCTCCTCAGGCGCTGTTCTCTAGTGTCGCGCTCACGCACCTCCTCACACAGCCAGCGCAGCTTGGTCTGGTTGGTTTAATAAATACAAACATTGTTGTAGTTAGTCTGAAAACTGTGGAGGGGATCAGGCCAGCCAGCCTCAGGCCCCACCATGACACACTACATTTAATACACAAGTTGGAACATGACAAGGGATTTTCTGGGTTTTCTAACATAGAATCCTGCACGCCAATCAATGCAAAGGACACTGAGCAGGAGTTTAATTAAGAGGACAAAACTTCCTGATCCTTATTTTCCCTGTGCAGCCAAATCATTTCAACTTAATTTTTCATTACTTTCAAAGGCGTTTTCCTGTCTAAGCTGCCAGTTTACAGCTCAAATCTCAACATTATTATTTTTTCATTTTTGTCTTTTAGCTGAATCCAGACCCAGGTTGTAAAGTCACGTCAGAAAAAAAACCAAACCACACAAAATGAGCACAGCAGTGTAAATTTACTGTTTCCTACAACAGGCTTCCACAGCAGAGCCAAATGACTGGTTCAATTGTTATTCCAACTGTGCACTGTAAGCCTGTAAATCATACCTACATTATACTACCATAAAAACTCTTAACAAGGGAGCTAATTACCTCCCTTGTTCTCCAGCGTTTTACTCTTGTAAATGCACATTACTCTGAGAGAATTTCTGACAGGAGATACATTACAGTGATAAACACTACAAATTGTGCAAACACATTTTAACACGGTATCATGCATCACAGCCACAGCTTTAATTACACATTTCTTTTGAAAGTTTACAACAATAAACGGGGATTGATTTGTCTCGGAGAAAGGCAGGTGGCAGCTAAAAGGGCAGAGGACGACAGCGAGCATCTCCTCTGTCGCATGAGCCCCGCGAGAACATCATGGAAACTGATAACTGATATAAAAGCACCGATGATAACAAGATATGGCTGCACGTCTGTGAGAAGTTTAATTTACAGCTATCGTTGGGGAACCTGGTAAATCTCAACTCTTATCTGACTTTCATTGACATTCGAATGACACTGACATTTATTACAAACTCTAAGCACACATTGGTGCACAGCAAAATAGTTCAACAATGAAGCGTCATAGTTTTCTGAGAAGTTTTTACCACAGTAAATGTTTGCACAAATATATCTCCACATCTATGGTGGAGGGCTTTCCTGGCATGAAGACATTTTTGGCATCGCTTAAAGCAGTTTTATCCAGACATGAAAGACTTCATGCAGTTTTGGTAATTGAGGTTTTAACTACTCAACCATTGTTGTTCAGAACTCTTAGCAACTTATTAAGAAAATGCACACGTTTCTGTCAAATGAGGTAAAGCCAGATAACTAGAGGCTGCCTCTGACTGCATGCTGCTCACACTTTCCATCTTGCTCATATTTCATGTTGTTTAGCATGTTGGGGACAAACTGAGGAAACAGTCACTAAAGCACAGGAGTCTCTTTATAAAAAAAAACCTTAAAAAAACTGGACAAAAAAGTCTGGCGAGACGTCATTTAATGAGTCTGAAAAATATGAAATCATTTTCCGAGATGTGTTTGGTATTAAAGATCTTAAACGGTCTGGCAGCTCCTCCACCGCCTCATTTTTTAAACTTTCGCACAGCAGAATCTGTCAAATCTACAAGGTTATCTTCAACTGCACGTTTTCATCCCTCTGCTTTCTTTTTCATTAAGAACTGCAGCTCTATCACCAGCTTTAAAAACTCACAGAATATGAACACTGATGTCTATTTTCTCATAGGTGTGCGGACGCTTTGTTTGTTTTGTAATTTACGTTTATGATCTTCGCCATGTAACCTGGCAAAGAACTGCAGATGCAAATTAGTTTTAAGCCAACTCTGGCAAACCCTTATGTTAATATTGTATATAATCCCTTGTTAAAACAAAAATCTTCACTATGTCTTGACTGTATTATTTGTGTGTGTAAGAATGGTTCTCTCCAGGGACAAAAGCTGAATCAAACCTTAGTCTCAGCCAGCCAGCGGTGCGAGTCCTTCACCAGTTCAGGTCTCTGAGAAATTGCCTGTTAGAAAATTACAAAAACAAGCAAATAAATACAAAAGCAAACTTTCCTGTTGCTGTTACGTGTATATGCTGTAGGACAAGGCGAAGTTAAGTTGGATAGACAGCAAGTGAATCGAAATGCAGATGGACAAACAAGAGGACAGGAACCAGATCGAACAGCCTCCTGTCAAAACTCTTAACTTTAGTGAAGAGGGGCCTCTGCCAACTTAAATTGGCGTGCGCATGTTAAACAGCTATGACACAACACACACACACACACACACACACACACACACACACAGTTAGTGCGTGTCATAAAAACGAGCTCAGGGAGTATGTTCCAATCTTTCCCAGACAAGCTTGTCAGCATCAGCAATACAAACTGACTGCCTGCCAAGTCCTAATGACTGCTGACACACACACACGCACGCACGCACACACGCACGCACGCACGCACACACACACACACACACACACACACACACACACACACACGCGCACGCACGCACGCACGCACGCACGCACGCACACACACACACACTCTTAAGGCAAAAAGATAGACACAGATAAACGCAGTCACATAACTAGACGACACTCAGTTGAGAGCACACCTCTGCCAAGTGCTATGCAGCTGCTGAAATGTGCCAGCTGCACATGTGGAGTTGTCAGCAAAGATTAATAATCCCTCTCATGCTTCTTTATCTCTTTGTTACACATGAGGTGGTGAATTCATGTGCATGCTAATTAGATTTGGCTGTGCTGAGCCACATTTAAGTTTCTGCATTTCTATGTATAGAATATGATCGATATGTCTTTAATAGCCACTGGGGTTGCATTTCAAACACAGCGATATGTTTCACAATGCATAACCCCCCCCCCCCCTTTTTTTTTGTTAGCTACTGGTGTTGTTAGCATGGAGAGTAAGCTCGCATAAAGGAAGAATAACACGCTCATGACAGAGAACCAAAAGATGATGTGGTCATGTGACACAATTCTTAACCTCGTGGCCGCTTTAGGTTCACGCCAAATTCAACTTTGCTTTTTCTTATTTGGCTGTTAATGGGGGATTCGTCTCTCCTGTCTCTGCTGATGGTTAATCGGGAGCAAAAACAAGGTTAGTACTTAAGCACAGTGGTGCTTGAAGATAAAAGATAACATCAGTATTCTAGTACGGTTATAAACACTGCAGCATGTTTACAGTGTTCGACATCTTTGGTTAGCCTTTCATCCTTTGCTATTTAGCATTAAATACAACATAAAACAGAGTCCGATGCTGCAGGTTATAAAAGTCATAAAAGTAAAGCTTAAAAAAAGCCAAATAGATGAAGAGCTCACTGAGGCTAACACAGTCCATTAAGGTATTACCAGCTCGACATCAGTATTGGCCAACATTTATCACTTGTGTTTCATCAATATTGCGCTGCTGCTACTTTCTTCACAGATAGTGTTAAGTTGTTGTTGTTTTTAAGGAATTACAATTCCTTTGTTTCCTTGGAAACAAATAGCAACAAAAAACAAAAACTAATAAAACAAAACAACTGTTATTTTTAATTTCTACATTTCAAAGTCTGTACATTCCACAATTCATCCTAAGACAATCATTCACAAAACTGTATTAAAATCCCTGCACCAGCTGCAGCCTTTAGCCTGCACTAAGAGTAACTTTACATGCATTTTTACCTCTGCTAAGGATGTTTCTGGCAGCATTTGTGTGCACGTCATCTGTTTATAAACACAATCGCTCAAAACGTTTTGAATGAATCCTAATAAAACTTTGTAGCCAAATATACTATAGGATGATATTAGAACAAGTTAAAGTTAATCATGTCGAAATACCTTTTACTCCTACATAATGTTTGAGTCATCATTTCTCAACAGCTGCCATTGCTACCTTTATTACTGCAGACTCACAGACTTCTTAGTAGTAAAAGCATTTTAAAAACAGAAGAAAACAAAATGAATATACACATAATACAATAATATTCCCTTAAAAATAAGCACTGTCTATAGAATGAGCTGCCTCCCAGAGTGTTTGTTGTTTGTTTCCCCGGAAAAAAAATGGCTGTCCTCTCCTTCCTCTGATTGGCTGGCCCATACAAACAGAGGGTCTCACAGCAAGGGGGTGGGGCTTCTGTGCTTATAGCCCGAGCCGGTGCTTGAGATGACCATATTAATTACTAACAGCCCCCCCACACACACACAGACAGTGAAAATAGGGAAATGCATTCTGTCAATAAGTGCCCATTCATTTAAAACAGGAACTATAGTTTTAGATTATGATCACAAGCTTTTTAGGCTCCAATGGCCGTGAAAGCTGCAGTACCACGTTTTGGAAAACTGGGGTTTTCCCTTCATCCAAAACAGAAAAGCCGTCCTGTGCCTTCTGATGGCACAAAAACATTTCTTTAGACGTTTCATGACTGGTAGAGTGATAACACACTCCAATGGATTTTATAAAGGTAAAAACAAAAAAAGCCAAAAAACAAAACAAAACCCCACCCCACCCCACTCTCCTTGACAAACCTTTTCAAATAGCTTTTTGAGCGTGTTTATAGAGACTTACCCACCCACCCTGCTAACAACGTGAAACCATACCCCCTCCTGCCACCTACCGAGGAAAAAAAAGAAAGCCAGCAGATATAACAAACATGAATTCACATGGACGAACTCACACACAGCAATGAACAAAGTAGACAAAAGCAGAACCCTTTTTCAAGTACACCCTTGTGGCAAGGTGTTTACACATGATCAACAGACATGGAAAACACACAGCAGGAGTTTTTGGACCCTTTCTGTCCTGCGCCTTGGCGAGCAACGTCGTCGCCGCGCAGGTGTCAGGCAGCGTTTTCAAGCTGCCACTCAAAACCAGATACAAACAAAAACGCATCTCCCAAGTTGTTGCCACGGCAGCTCAAAGTACGGCAACAGAGCACCGCTGTGCAGAGGTCCCCGTCTCAGGGAGCGTACAGCCATACACCAGAGCATGTGACTGTGTGGGAGGATAAAACATGCCTCTGCGCTTCTCGCTCACGCTCTCTTTACTTTTTTCAAAAACATCAAAGGCCACACGGCAGAGTAGCAGACAAAAAGGAGGTGAAACTGTTGAAAAACTGAACAAGTAGGCTGGGAGTTGAAAGTGCTGTGAAAGGCCTGAAGTGAAAGAAACACCACTATTCCTCACAGCAGCGGATTCCAAGCATCTGCCACCGCTAATTTAAATGTGTGACTACCCGGTTTACATCTCTCTCACAACGCGAATAAATGTGTGGCTGTGCGTCTTTGGTTACAGTGTGTTTGCTGCGCCTCCCACTGTGACGACGGAAAAGCTGGGAAGAATTTCGAGAAGCAAAAAGACAGAGACGTTAAGACCAACAGCAAATGGAGAGGACACAGAGAGATGTTTTCATAGAGATTACCAGCATTACTCTTCATTAAACAGTTTATGAAAAGACGAGGAGAGAAGATGGAAGGGAGAGAAAAAAATAACGACAGATGTCTCGAGTTGGATTTAAACACAGATCTTTGATGCAGCTCAGCCCAAAACAGAAGAGTGGGAGCATAAAATAAACCACAATTGAAAGACAAGACACACAGGGGTTTATTATAAAAGGAGATGACTCACAAGGTTAGCGTTTAAGGAAAAGAACCAAAATGACTGTGTTGCCATGCTGTGGTAAATTATGAGACTAAAGAGAAGAAGAAAAAATGATGCCTATGTGGAAGTGCCAAAAAGACGCAGTTCTGGTGGCCACAGAGACAATCCCACAGACGTCCAACTAGCAATCAGAGACATGTTTACAGACGGGGCCTTTATGCACACAGGTCACAAGGATACCAGCTCAGGTCTCAGTTACTGGCTTGACTTTGACAGGCGTGCCACATGTTTGCCATCATCTGTCACCTCAAACAGTTCAAGTCGCTGAACTGGAGCTCTCAGGCATGTTGGTGGTGCTGGTGCCTTTTTCAATTGGTTTTAATGGAATTATCTAACAACAAACATGACGTGTCATCCAAGGAATTCTTTCCTGCAGTCCTGGTGAGTGAAACTGAAATATTATATTTGTCTGTTACTTCAGCGGCCCCCCAACAGTTTTTGCGCTACGAACCGACAATATTTTCATGGACCGGCCTTTAAGGTGTCGCGGATAAACACAACAGAATAAAACTAGTACCGGTACCAAAAAAGAGAAGATTTATTCATAACACACGGGAAAAGACCCAGGGAAACCAAGTTAACGATAAAAACGGTTAAAAAATAACGATAAAAACCGATAAAACCGTTGAATACCATGAATTTCACACCCGAGCCTCAACTCTCGCAGCCCTTAAACCTTTTGGCTACAACCTGTTAACGTTTACAGTTGAAACCTTTTGTGAGGTCTCACTGACCGTAACCGTAACCTGTCCACTAAATTCTTGTTAGTTGATTAATGTGTCCAAAGCACCATGAAGAGGTGAATGAGACATTTTGCATAAAGCTGCTTTCAGTGCTCAAATACAGTAGAAAAGCCATATATGAGTCATTTTGGCATAAAAATATCACCTGACTCGTCTTACAATTAAAGTTGTATTCAGCAAAGTTTGTTTTTTCTTGGACTTTAAATATCTTTACACCACATTCAAACTTCCTGCTTCTTAGTGCTTTTAAAATCAAGGAAGGAAGGAGGGTATCATAAGGTAGCTGAAACTTAATCCACCCTTTAACCGTTAATGATCCCCCCATTAGCCCGATCGCTATAAATTGACTTCTTTCGGCATCATGGATTACAGAGGAGGAAAGGTGTTGGCTCGCATGTTTGACTGCAGCACTGCAGGACCAGCTGGAGAAATCTATAAGAGCAGATAAGAGCAGCCAGGGTTCATTAGCCTGGAGCAGCAGAGGAAAACTAGCTTTAAGCGAAGTGGGTGGTGGGGGTGGGGTGGGGGGTTAAAGAATACACTCAGTAGGTAGTGTGGAGGCTTTACAGTCTAATAAGCAGATTTATAAGTGCATGGTTATGTACAGGTGGGTGATAAATAAATAGATCAAATAAGATATGGGGTATGGAACGTGGATGCTTCAGTCTGTTAAAAGGCAATGACACAGTTCACTTTTATATTCATTTTCCTCAAGACTTCATTCAAAGATGCTCACATTTACACAATGAGCCACAACACTCACTACTACTATTTTTCTCCCCATTTTCATTTCCTGTCTCACTGTGCAGAACCTCTTCTCAGCTCCTTTACTTTGTCAGACTACAGTCGTAGTTGTTATTAATGAGCCTTGTCAACCTGACCTGTCACAGACGTTACGCTAAATATTTGCTTTAGAAACGTTTCCATCTGAAATAGATGGGACATTGTAGAAAAACATGAAAGACATGCAAACTTGATCTTTTGCACTTTCTGTGACGTTAAAGAAAGTCTGAGCTTGATTTTCATGTTTTTTTTCATGTGTGTCTGTTCATCATGGATTTTTGGACATAAGGACAGAGGCCATAGAACAGATGAGTCATAACGAGTATTTCCTTTGGACTTTCTGTCTCTGGTAACACACACATGCAACATTTATATAAGCACAACAACACACACACACACACAAGCTTATCAGGTAAAACTTGTAACCAACTGTAAAATACTTTCCAAGGTTCTCAAAATAGTTGTTATTCTTGCCACTGGCAAATAAACAGAAGACACAGCCTTATGCAAAATCACAATACAAGAACAGGTCTCTTCAGCACAAGTCAATGTTATTATTCTGACAGTTAACAACAACTGAGCAAACAGTGGGACAAAACAAGACTGCTGCTGTCACTAACACTCCAGCCTGTAGAGACCTACTCTTGCCACACACTGTCCAGCATGAACCGACAAGAGAGGCAAACCTAACAAGAGACTGTTTAAGTTTGCATCTAGTGCAGCAACGACCGGAAGGACTATACACGTTTCTCCAGAGTATGTGGACTGGCAGGACTAGATTGTTACTTAGAAAATGATCCGTGCTTGTCAAATGTGCTGTGAATGTATAAAAGCAAGCTGACAGTATTCGACACCATTCAAAACACAAACAAAATGTAATAGGCAGGAAATACCTGGAGCTTGTCTTCGCCGTTCCTAGCCAGGCTGCGACAGGCTGCGTCTAGTTCCTCGCCCAAAGATGTAAGGACTGCCTCTTGCTCCGATTCCATTTCCAACACCTTCTGCTCCAACTTAACAAGTTCCGACTCCGAAACACGTCTCCGCTCGGCTGACCTGACCTGTGGAGAACGGCAGACAGCCGAGCGGAGTAGAGGTGCTGCAAATTAGCAGGTGTTTCAATTCATGCCATTGTAGTTTAAAAGACACTGATAAGAACTTTTTTTCTTCTTTCGTAGCATAAATGACATTTATGTCACCTGTTACAAGATTATTGTCAGATGTTCTGGTTTTCCTCAATAAACACATTCAGACTAACAAAAAACCGTGGGCATCAGAGACTTGTTCAGTTTCCTCTCAAAAAGCAGATACTACGTTTCTTTAGCTACAGTAGTTTCAGGGTCTCTACCAGGACACAGTCAATCAATACATTCAAGGATGGAAACCAAGTGATCAGTTCTGCCCTGGGAACATGGATCATTACCCTGTCCCTGAGATAATAAACTGCCCATGTTACATTAATAAGAGCCCTTTTTCTGCATGCAGACGATTTCAAATCAATAAATGGTTCCTGTGAAAAAGACCCATGCAACTTATCAGGGTCCTGTCAAAGAGGTGAATTGGGATTCAATACTTCATCAGCTGTTGTGAAGCCACTAAGGACATATTGATAAAGACTCTTTAAAATAGTGCTGATTTGGCACCACTTAACCCCTGGAACTCTTCTTATGTTTGGATTATCTGTCCTGAACACCTTCTGAACAGTGGAAAGTCGAAGCCTGATGGGCTCAGATTTTACCATCTGACTAAATGATACACACAGGTTAAACAGCTGGATTGAAATCGCTCAGCGGGAAAGTTAGAAGCAGCACAGTGTCTCTCTCACAAACTGAACTCAGCCTCAGTGCTGCTGGAAGGTGTGCCTCACTCTGAGCTAAAGCAAGAATTCCCACAGTTGGGAATTTGAAAAAGAATCACGAAAAAGGGAATGAAATGTTGCAGCACTGAGTTATACTTTTAAGCGTTATTATCGCTGCTGGAGAGCAATGGGTGTAAGGGCTCCGTCTATAGATAACAGTACTGTCTATAGATATTCCCTGCAGCCACTTTTTGGGGAAGAATCTTGCGAAAAAGGTTATAAAAAGTCACCAATTCTTGGGGAAAAGTGCTGATGATGATGATCTCTGCTGAGAGTGAGAGCGCCGACATGTAGAAAATAATCCCATTTCTAAACAGTTAATGCAATAATTTTGTTAAACCCTGTGAACCAAAGGTGAAAGGCTGCACCTGAGTCATATTTGATTTAAAATCCACTGTGGTGGTGTACAGAGGTTAAATCCTGTCAGTGTCCAGAAACATATGGACCTAACTGCAACAGCAACCAGTTTCTGTCACGCAGTCGCTGACTGCTTGCTCATAGCCAAATGTCTTGTGTTTCTATCAAGCAACAAATATCATATATTCCTAAAACGTAACATCTGCACAGACACACACATATATTAACAACTGGCCCGTAATATTAACCGAAGAATTTGGAAAAAGCACGCCCAAAGAAGCCAGGCTTACTTTGTCTTCCACTTCCTGTTTGAGTAGCTGGTATTTTCTGTGGAGAAGTGCATGCGCCTCCTCTTTTGTGCTCAGCTGTGCTGCCAGCTTATCACATTCATCCTTCATCCTGTCCAACTTGATGCGCAGCGCCCCACACAGCTCTTTGTCTGACGCTGCATCTGCCTAGAAGAGAGTGGATGTTTTTAATGCCATGATACACAGGTAATATTTCGAGATCATAAACACGGGCGGTTTATCCGGGGTAAAAAATTATCAACACTAAACAGGTGGCAGTTCTGGGAATACCATGAGTAAACAGAACAGATACAAGTTCTCATGTCACTGATTTGAACCCAGATTTAATTTATGCACCAAATTTATCAGTGGATCCAAACATCTTAAGTCAGTTCTTGCAAGTAAAAGCTGATTTCACAATACATCGTGACATTATGTGCTGCAAAGCCAGAGAACATCAAGTAACAGGTCAAGAGAACGAATAACGAGTCCTGCTCAAGCTCGCAAAGGCAAGCCTCAGATTTTAGCTTTCTATATATAATAATAACGTAATAACTACACAGGATACAGCAAAGTGGAATGAATGACAATTATTCAGGACCGGGAGTGACACAAACAGAGGAAAAAATGGAAAAACATTAAAAGCAAATAAATTCTAAGTGGAGGGAAGCAGAAGGAGAGCGATTAAGACAGAGCGAGGCAGGGGAGAGGGAGAGGAGGAGAAATCATGAGTAAGAGGACAAGGACATGGAAATGTGAATACTTTAAGCCATTTCTGACAGTTGACTGTGTCATAACTGTAATACAGGCTTCTGGCTATGACACGTGAATATTGGGTGGGCTTCTGAGGGACATCTGCCGCCCCTGTAGGCTCATATTTAAAAACATTCCAGCAAACGCCCTTGTCCTTACTGCACTTGGAAATGGCACCATTACAATGAGCTATGTCAGATATTAATGCCATTCAGCGCAGCTAATGGGCTAAACTCAGCCATATCAGGGAGGACCATGCCCCTTAAGAAACAATGTACCCGGGAGGGCTCATCTTTGGAGATACTGAAGGTGGGAGGGGGGTGTGGGTGCAGTGGGACCGAGTCAAGTGAAGTTCCTATCTCCAACAGTGCCTTGATGAGACTTTAGGGGGTCTGATATCTGGGTTTTTAAATATTCACGCTTGGAGCTGTAGAATGGCCCCACAGATCCACAGGGCACCACACACCATTAAAAGCTCAGCTATCCTCGATTCACCAGTACTCAGAGGACAGGGTCACGACCAATGAAGAAAATTACGCTAAATGAGAATTTAGTCTGTGTCTCACTGGGTCGGAAATATACCAGATGTTTAGCTGCTGGGGTACGTTACCCTGCACTGAATTTGTAGAAATGCCAATTAAAGTTTGGCGCCCTGTGATCCATGCCTGGGTAGGGACACCTTGAACATCTGAAAAGGTTTGACAAAATAAAAGCATTTGATGCAGTTTTTAGAGTTTAGCTTTGATGAGGAATATTTAAAAAGAGAGAATTCTTGGATTTGGAGAATAAATAGCTACAGCGAGCAGCTTAGCCCAGAACAAAGACTAAAAAGAGCAAGAATAGTTTTGTTCAAAGTTAATAATGTATTTCTTGTATTTTGCTTAATCCTCAAAAAAAGCCTGAAGATTATGTGTCAGATTATTTCTGGGCTGTTAACAGTTACCACACAGCTAACTGACACTCGTGTAAATAATGCCTCTGGATTTTTTCACTCTTGCTGATACCGGTGATTATACTAAGCTATCCATTTCCACATTAGCTGTACAACATCTTAATGATCACAGCTACCTTCAGCTCTCTCATTTGTGCCTGTGTTTCGTCTCGCTCCTGACAGCAGACCTGTAGCATGTCCTGCACTTCACGAGCCTTCTTTGCATTGCTGTCCTCCATTGTGGCCTTCAAGCCGTCTAGCTCCTTCTGATGCACCTCTCTCTCGAGCTGCAGCTGCTTGCTGAGCACAGTCCGTTCTTCCTGTAGCGCTGTCAGCTTGGCCTGAAGCTCTGATGTGCTCTTTTGGAGCTCCTTCCTGCAGTTCTCCTCTTCAGACAACCGCTGGGCGAGCTGGGCGTGGGCTGCAGTCATCTGCTTCAGGGCAGCCTGGAGCTCAGCATGTGCGTCCTGGTCCCTCTGAAAACGGCGAGCTTGGGTGTCAGCTTGTTCTTGCAGCCTCTGGTTCTCTTCTTTCAGTCTTGCTCGGACGGCGGCCTGACGCCGAGTCTCATCCTCGAGGGTGGCTGAGGCCTCCCTCACCTGGGGTTGGGAGTCCTGTTAGGATCTTATCACAGCTCTTTAATGACTCTAATGCAACATCTTATATGGATTTTTGGATTTTACATGAAAAATAAAAAACAAATAAGCAATTAAAAAGGAATTACTCAGATTACTCGATTGAGATTTTTCAATAAAATCCCTGTAGTGCTAGACATTTGAAAACACTGCTGCATATTTTAAAATCCTAGTAATTAAAATAATGAAGAAGGAGAAATCTATCTGGGTGTTGGACCCCACACCTCCCGGATTTCCTGCTGCAGTGACAACTGGCGCTGGTGTGTCTCCGACAGCTCCACGTCCTTGCGGTGGAGCTCCTCTTCACGTTGGGCCAAGCGGCCTAGGATTTCAGCGAGCTCCCTGCGGGCTGCTTCAGTCTGCTGGCTCAGCG
This sequence comes from Copadichromis virginalis, assembly GCF_057382275.1. Taxonomy (NCBI): domain Eukaryota; kingdom Metazoa; phylum Chordata; class Actinopteri; order Cichliformes; family Cichlidae; genus Copadichromis; species Copadichromis virginalis. The sequence continues at coordinate 2,388,058 of NC_140632.1, read as the reverse complement.
CCTTCAGCTGGGCTTGAGAGTTTTCCTTTTCCCTGGCTGCCTGGAGGGAGAGAGAGAGCGGGAGCAATAAAGAGAACGAGCCGGGTAGAGGAAGAGAAAAAAAAGATGAATGAAGAATGACAAATGAAGAAGAGGAGGGAGATGGTGTACAAAGAAGAGCTCTGACAATGATGATGAGTGCATGAGAAAGAGTGACAGAGAGACGGAGCGGGGGGAAACATATGCAGTACCAGCTCCTGCACTGATAGGAAAATGCTTGCACTCAGCTTCTCGATAAGGGACAATGGTCAGGTCTGCTCAAGGCAGATTGCTTCTAATACTCCGGCTTTGACTGGAATTTGCAGAGACTTTGCAGCAGCTCAGAGCCTAATCATTTAATTGAGCACTTGATTCTCTCCCCTAATTCATTAAGAGGGCAAAAATGATTTTGTAATTAATTCGCATCACGTCGAGTGTGCCAGGTGGGAGTCGGTCTGACTGTCTGTCTGTGAGGCACAAGGTGCTGACTGCCAGTTTGGAGGTGACTCCTTCAGTCCGAATGGGATGGGAATCGATGGGGGGTGACGTCTAAGCTAATAACAATAGACGGGCGTTAATTATTTAACGAAACACGACCACTTTAACATACCAAGCAACGGTAATCTATTTGTGGTCATGGCGGGTGAATTCAAAATGCATTATTCAAAAGTTTAAATTGGACGATGACACAAAGTCGTCCTCTATGACACGAAGACAAAATGAAGGATGAATGAACACGAACAAAGAGAGGAGTCAGGGATGCAGTGATTCTGATGTTTATGCTTTTCCTGATTTCTTTGTCTTATAAATATTGTTACAATGGAGGATGCTCATATTAATATCACCAGACTTTCAAATGATGTACTTGTAATCCCTGAGAGGTCAAATTTCTGGTGTCAGACTGCGATTAACATCCTTTCACATTCAGTTTTTTCTACTCCTCCTTCTCCTTGATGTCACTAAGCACTGTATCAAGGCCCAGTAAAAGGTAAATAAGGAGTATTTTGGCAAAGCTACTTTAGTGAGCCCAAAAATAAAAGGTTTATATAAATTCACTTCATTCAATGAAGTGGCTCAGCCAATCACATGGCAGAAACTCGGGGCATTTTGGCACGTAAACATGGTCATCACAGCCGAGTCAGGGAATAGGGGAGAAAGGTGATTTAAGGGACTTTGAAACGTGGCAAAGCTGTGGTCTGAGAGTTTGAGTAACTGCTGATCTGCTGGGATTTTTCTTGCACAACCATCTCAAGGGTTTATAGAGAATGGCCCAAAAAAGAGAAAATATCCAGCGAGAGGCGGTTCTCTGGGCAAAAATGCTTGTCGATGCCAGAAGTCAGAGGAGAATGACCAGCATCAACTCCACTTTAAACTCCACAGCCTGCCTCAGTGGTGTTGCTGAATGTGTCCGTGCCTTTAGGACCACAGTGTACCGATCCTCTCACAAAGATGCCACGAAGTTCAAATAATCTCTGGGTTCTGGAACATGACAGTGAGTTCACTGTACTCAAATGGCCTCCACAGCTGCCACATGTGAATCCAGTTGAGCACCTTTGAGATGTGGTGGAACGGAAAATTCACGTAATAAATGCAGCTGAAAAGAAGCTGCAGGAACTGTGTGATGCATTAAAATCTGTGAGGAATGTTTCCAGCACCCTGCTATATCGTGTAGCCATGAAGCATTAAGCTGAGTCTGAAGACAAACAAAGGATCCAGGTGAGGTATACCCAATGAACTGTCTGGTGGTTACACGTTTTCTTGTCTACAAGCAGCATCTATCACAATCAAGCCTCTTATGAGGATTTACAATTGCAATTTGGGACAGGAAGCTGATAACATCACACCATTAGCATGTTCTTGATTACATTTGCTCACCTTACACTTTACAAACACTTACATATTCAGGCTCCTCAGGTGCTCAATGACCTCTGGGGTCTGGGCTTTGTAACACATGGATCATACAGTGGGAATTGTGTCATTATGCAAATCATTAACTGGACAAATATTTCCTGTTTGTGCTGGATTTTGGCTCACAGGGCTTCATACTCCTGTTGTAATGTTCTGTCTATATTCTGAGTTCAGATTGTGCTTTTTGTTGACTCCTGTATATTTGGTTTAAAAGTCCATCTACATACAAGAATTATCTCAGATTAATTAATTAATTGCAATACAAACTTCCCAAAATATGTTACAACAAACATTTAAACAAAATAAACACATTTTACAACACAGCTAGAAACACAAAGTTGCTAACAAACATGAAACATCAGGAAAACAGGACAGGCTGTAACTACTAGTTTTGTGGTGTCCATAACGTCCACATTAGTTGCCAGTATTATGTATGTAACTGTAGCCTTCCATCATCCAACCACGTATCCTGACCTCACTGAGCAGCACAGCTACAGTTTTGTTTCTCCCTGCTGCCTGAAGCTGATAACTGCATTTTAGTACAGACATTATTGATCACTTCACTTTTCACAACACACCAACAAAGTCACAGAAGTTGTGCGTGAGCCAGACTCTGCTGCTAAGACAAAGCAACAAAGAGGCTTGGTTCTAGCTAACAGTGGTGCCAGCTGTAACACAGCCTGTACCTGCAGCAGCAGCAGCAGCAGCAGCAGAGGGCGGAGGTGGAGCATTTAAGACACAACTGCCACTAATGCTGAATTTATGCTGCAGTTTCCCACCAGATCCAGCTAGATTTCCCACAGTGAACCTTTGGTGGTTCACCTGAGAGCTCTCACTTTGATCAATTATAAACCGAAAGCACTACCAGAGCCAACAGAGCAAAGTGGTTTTAGCAGTCCTGGTTTAACTTGCGCTAATACACATTAAAAGCTAACCGGTGGCACGATCTTGTACACAGTACAATGTATTCTGTACGTACAACGCTTTTTTCACGTTTCATTGCAAAGATGAAAGCCTCTCACGTGGTTTTAGAGTTAAAAGAACACATTAATATGAACCTAGGCTGGACATTCGCACATGATTCATGAAAAATGTTGTTTTGCAGAAGCAATCAAGTGATTCAGCACTCTGCAGCCGTAAGGTTATTCGACCCACAGTGGGTGGATTAAAGAAAACAGCCAAAATCAATGCAGTGGATGCTGAGATATTTAGATTTTCTGGCCCTTAATACGGGTCAAGCTCTTAACGCTGACATTTCCCATAATGTCACTCATTAGCACCTTTCATTAGACCCCGGCTGAGTCCAAATCAGGAGAGCGAAGCGCTGCTTGAGATAAGGAAACCAATTTTGATGTGTAAAATTGGCAGAGTGCCCATTTTGAAAAGAGCAAAGATGTAGTTTTACAGACAGGGCAGATCAGTTCACTGGAATCAATGACGTTTTAAGATTCTTGCTTTTTATTTCAGCGCTGAAAGTCAACATTAACAGGATCAGCTGCTTCTGTGAGCTGTGTCCAAAAAAACTGCTATGAAAGCATCTGCTTCAACCAACCTGTGAGGCCTTGTCAGTATGAAGTTGAGCCCGAGCCCTCGCCTCCTCCAGCTCCTTCTGCAGTCTCCTGCACTTTGCCCTCCACTGGCGCACAGCCTCTTGGGCTCTGGTCTTCAATTCATCTCTGCTCCTTGTGCTCTCGAGGAGTAATGCCTCCGTCTCTCTCCTCTCTGCTTGCCCTCGGCTCTGAAAGGAAGACTGAATTTATGAATAAAATGTATATTCATCCTTTAGAATATAAAATCGTGTGCAACCATTCCCATACAAGAAGAATCTCAAGCATCTTATTACCACAGGATTAGTTTATTCACATCTTAATATTAAAATCTGATAAAGTTGTGGCTTAGAATAAAGAGGTAAACATCATGTGAGTGTACTTCAGTATAAAAGGTTGATTATTTAAGCGACCTGTATGTCCCTCAGCTGTTCCAGCATTCGCTGCTGCTGTTGTTCTCGCACCGCCAGGTCTGACGATAATTCCTTGTATATATAGAAAAGAAAGGTCAAGGTGTGTGTCTCTGTGGAGCAGAGAATTGCATTTTAGATTATTTCAGTGAGTGACTATTGCTAGTGTGAGGGGGGGGTTGGGGAAGCAGGAAAAAGGGAGAGTGGAATAATGGGTTTATGCTGGGTAGGAAAAAAGAAAAAGGAGGAGAGAAGCAAAGAAAAAAAGGTGTGATATATTTAGAGTAAAGATAAAGAATAAAGGGTTGGCATGACAGAGCTAAGAAAGAGACAAAAGACAAAGACAGAGAGAGGTCAGAGGCGGCTGAGGGTGTTTACACGCTACGTACAATTGGATTATCTACATCGCTGGTCTGAAAAGTAATCTAAAAGAAGAGTTGCTCTGGATTAACGTAATATCCACAAGAAAATCACAATCTCTTTGAAGTTGCAAGTTTGAAGTGGAAAGCAAGGGTAAATAAGGTAACCCTGTTGCCGTTTAGGCGTTTATACTGAATAAGGCTGTCAGTTAGGAGTAATTAGTCATACACTGATTAGTCATAGACCTATTAGACTGTATATAAATTCAGCCACTGAAAAATTGAATCTTCCATCCCATTCTCCTCATTATACTTCATTTTTCTCATTTACCACTAAAAATGAAACACTTCCAACGTCTATTTCGATTTAGACATAAAAACGGCACGAGACGCCCCAGGTGATACATGCAAACACCCGCATATTCTCTCAGCACCTACTCTGCAATAGGGGAAGTGTGGGTGTTTAAACACATTTTCAGTAAAAGAAACATCAGAGATTAGAGAAATGTGCCAATGCTTGAAGTGCAGCTATTTCTACTAACAATTTATTGATACCAACTGCAGCCTCGAACGCCCCAACTTTGCAAGGAATTGCAATACTCTTTTTTTCCCTCCTTCTTCTTCTTACATCTTGTTTCAGTGATGGGAGTGACACATTGCACCAGTTTGAGAAGGATAAATGACTGCCTGTTGACTCCTGATCTATTCCAAATGTCGCTTCATCTGACGATATAAAAGGGATCAAGGGGTATGGAGCAGGCAGGGGATGCGACCGTGGAGGAGAAGCAACAGACCCACATACATAACCTCAGCACGGGGTGGAGACAGCAGCATGGGCAGAATCAAAAGCATGCTTGTGATGTGTTCGTTTGAACTCCAGCTGAGACTTCTTTAGTCTTTGGAGTAAGACGACCCGAGAAATGCACCGTCTTTCTTTTTTGAACCACCTGTGACTCGCACACACCTTCAACTGTAAGCTGAGCTGGACCCTCTCCCTCTCTTTACAGTCCAGAGCCCTCTTCAGTTCTTCGACTTCACCACGGACCGAGGCTTTGCACAGCTGAACACGCAGTTCTGCCACTTCCTTTTCCAGGTCTGAGCGATCTATTGACACATGCACACCACTATCAGCAGACGTACATCCAGAGTGCTGTTACTGCACGGTGGAAACAAAATATAAAAAAAGTGGAACAAAAATGACAATCAACAGGTAAGCTACAGCATCGGGTTTTTGGGTTTATTTTTTAAGGGAAATGTAATAAGATTCACTCTCAGTTTATTTTCAGAATTCTTTTGCAAACTGTCCTTCAGCAACAGCTGGTCCCCCCAGGTGCCACACGGCGTGGTCCCACTGCTCCTAGAGCTCACAATGGGTATAATGCCGTGGATGATATTCTCTACATGGGCCACTAAAGTTAAAGACTTGGTCACTTTGGTCACCGACCAAACATCTGGCGAACAGAATACAAAAGTAGTGAAAAGTTCTGCGACTCATGAAGGATTCTCCACAACTTAAGTACTGATTTGTAGAAGCACGCTATGAGGATTTAATGAAGTTATTATGAACTAAGAAATAATCTTTCACTCAACCTAATACTAAACAGCACAAACCCTTACATAACCTAACCTTCTAGAAAACGTGAGACACTTAAAGAATCTCTCATTTTGGAGCTTTCACTGCCTTTAAAGACACTTTGATGTCCTAAAATCAATGTTGCAAAAAAAACAGACGCACAGAGTTGGATTTTCAATATTTTTCTCAAATATACACTCAATTTTTTCTCCTTTCATGGTAATAAATCTTTGATATTCTGTGTAGTTCAAACCAATTCTCAGTCCTCTCACCAACATTTAAGTTTTCCTTTCACCATCTTGTTTCTTGCTGGCACTGAAGCCTTTTTACTTTGCTCTGCATTAACCAATCAAACCTTCAAGACAGAAACACAAAAACACGACACGAGGATAACGGGGGACGTAAGATAAGCTTCTAACTTTATTTTTATTCTTGAACTCAACTAGAGTAGTTTTACACTTTGCATGATTTACTGTTAAATATAAAAAATACTGTTCTTAATCTTTTATTGGGCTGCCTCTGTGTCCATCCTCTCTATGAAACACAGTTTTAAGCCCCAGTCAAACACGCCTACAGACTGGTCTGCAACCACCTCGCAACCTCTGGTCATGAGAGAAAAATGTGTATTCCTGCTTGCAAATTGTTCCTGGAGGTTGGTGGCAGCTTGTGTGAGTGGTGCTACAGCACCACTCACGCAGCTCTAGAGACGGGTCAGTGACTCCCTGGTAACCACCAGTTGCTAGGGAGAAGTGCATATTTCCTGCACAGTTGGCAAGAGGTTGCACGAGATTGCAAAAAATGTCATGTTAGAATGGTTGCACCAAAAACGTCCTGGAGACTTGTCTGCAAACACTCAGAAACTTCTTTCAAAGGAGTGGAACTGAAAAGTGCAACGCAAATTGTGAAAGCAATCACAAAAACGTGCAGCGCCCTCTTTGCACAACAACTGATTTCCCCTGGCAACAGCCTGCAACCCCTTTCCAGACATTCAGGGAGTACACAGTTGTTGATAGTGATAGGACCCTGCTCCTGTGGTCACTGACCGCCCTCTAGGCCTGTGTGACTGAGGCTTTAGCTCCTCTTTCTTCTGATTCGCAGCCCCCCCTAAAAACAACAGCAGAGCCATCATGAGTAAAAAAAGCCTAGTTAAGTATAGATCGACTGGAAGCCCAAGATTTTGGCTGGTAGAGATGAGCTACACACAATGATGTTATTATTTGAAAATGTTTAAAACGAGCATCCACGTGACAGATAAATCATCCCACGATTTAAAAATTTCAGTATATCTTGTGAACACATTGTGAATGAATGTAAGTCCACACTCAAGTTTTCACAGTGAGCAGGCTGCATTTTTTGTTTTGCTCTGTTGTCTTGCGTCACCTTCTCTGCGTTTCATTTCTGCTGCTCGCTTGTAACTGTGCTGTTTTGCTGTGTTTTACTGAACACCCCGAGTATTGAGCAAAAGAAGGAAACAGAGCTGTCGGTGTTTCATTTCACAACTCTGTACATTTAAAACCCGAAAGTTGTCATCCTAAAAAACAAAATCTTAGCATCCATTTCCACTGGCACAGCAATCTTTAAAACCATCCATTTAACTTGCATCCATACACTCTCTTCTCCCCTGACAACCGAATACCTGGCCCTTGCAGCCCACCTCTTCCACCATCCTTGTCAGCATAGCTGCCATGTGGCTGAGCACTGGGCCGAGAAGTCTCCAGCCGTGCCCTCTCATGCCCCGTCTTCTCCTCCCTTGTCCTTTGCAGCTCGCAGCGCATGTCCTCCACCTGGGGATCATCAGCCGTGTAAGAAAACGCAGAAAAAAGACATCCGACTGTCTGACAGCAGGCAGAACAACACTGAAGATTTCCAAAAAGTCTCTTCTCATCTTACTGTTTTGTCTCATGAGCTTTACTGGTTTACATACAATCAGGCAGAGGACAAACAAACCTGTTGAACGAGGGACTCTCTGCTATCTTCTGACTGTTCCAGCAGTCTTCTGGCTCTCTCTAGTTCCTGCCCCATCTGAGGACAGCGAAGCAAAAACAATTTACATGAACAGGTGTTTCAGAATTTGAACAGTATCAGGGTTTAATCCAGAAACTTACAGCAGAACGAAACAAAAATCATCAAAACAAATTCAATGTTTTAAACTTAACTTTCCTTGCCTGGAAAATAATAGACATATCTGTTCAACAAAAATTCCCAAATAAGAAGAAAATGAACAATCTGTCAAATAAGTACAAATCATAGCCTTCACATTTTGAGCCACAATTAAGTTTTCTATATCAGTAAATAAAAAGTAAACATTATAATTTGTATTACTGCAATTATGAAAACCGTAACATTAAATAGAAAGTTTCAATGTCATTTTCAGCTACAATGCAATAATAAAGTCTCTGCATGCCTTATTTAAAACGATCGTTGAAGCAGTACGGCAAAAACTGAAACCAAGATTCTCGAAGGCGTTTAGATCATCCCAAATTTTCTCTAATGCAAAAACGCTCCTTTAACACTCAGTTTCTTTACCTTGGATTTCTCCCTGTCTGCTTTGAGCAGCCTGGCTGCCATCTTCTCCGCTCTTTCACTGGCTCCAATTTGGCATCTCCCTAAAGTCTAAAACACACAAACAAAATTCCATGCAGGAAACACCGTGTATTATTGTGAGACACTATAAAGATGACACATGAGAAGTGCTATTGCATCACAGTATCCCCTGCCCTCCCCCCATCATCATCGCCTTTTTCTTGGAACGAGATACTGGCACCATGGTGGATTTGTACAAGAGCTTAGATCCCACTCCATCCCACTCACTCTAAGCGGGCTGTGGTGATGAATTACCGGCTGCTAGCAATAACATCTACCCAAGTGACTCATCATCTATTTGATTCACATCACAGCGGGCCCATCGGTGGGGAATAAATGTGCCCTCTGCTCTCCCTCCTCTCCTGCTCTTTAGTAGTGAAAGAGATTATTTTCCTCTTCATTTCCTCATGCTTGTTTATTTACCCTTAATTTTTGGGCAAATGCATTATTTCCCATCGCCCTGGGCCCCGCTGGTGTCCCATTAGGGCACGACAGAGGAGAGGGATGCAAATGAATTGGTAGCTACCATCACTACACAGCGTGTTGAAAAACTCTTGCTCACACAGGTTATCAGTCTGGATACACAGCGCCCCTCTGTGGTTCACCGGTAAAATACAACAGATGTGACAGATTGGGAGAAGATACAGATGAACCAAGAAATATCATTAAGCGGCATTATGCTGATGATCTATAATGTGGAGGGTTTGTGTGGTTAAATGTAAAGTAGCAATAGAAATGAGTAATAACACAAGATAATGCGCATCAAGCTACATCACTAAAGTGCACCTAATGACAGCGCTTTCACAGCCACTTGTGCTTTTAGACAAATCACGTCTTGACAACGATCGTGATTGGCATTAAATATAAGAGAGCAGCAATTTCTTGCTTAGCAACCATCTGCACTATAACAACGCAATTACTTAGTGTGTTTTATAGTCTCATAAAGCAGAACGAGCTTTAAGAACCTTATAGAATCGGTTATTGAAGGTACAGTAAGCATGAAAGCCACTAGAAACCTCGATGTTTCCCTGCTCTGTAACTGTATTTGTGAGGGAGAATAACCATCCTTGTATCTAAACCTGTAGAAGCTCACTAATCCCACCAAGTATGCTTATTTTGACTTCCCACAAATTCTGAACAGACAACCTGTTTTTGTTTCTACGGTCCACTATACTTTCACTGTAATATCTCTGTACCACAGATGGCAGCGTTATTATGTTGGGAAAATCCCAGTGTAACAAAAGACTGCCTGAAAGCCCCGCGCTGTTTTGTGGAAGGTGCTACTGACATGCTTTCATCAGCCAAATTTCTGCATATGTGACAAAGAAGGACTAAAGAGAGATTTGAACGTGTAACCTTTCCAACTGATCTCAAAGACTATTTTGGTTAAAGGTGAAACTGCTGATGAGCCCGTCTGTACATAATAAATCTGATTGTCCAGTAAACCTCAAAACATCTATTATATTTTCATTGAGTGTTCACTCTTCTGATGAATTTGAGCTTGTTTTCTTTATGCTGCGCAGCAAAACAAACTCTTCTTTATTTGCGCCTAAAATGCCATCCAAACTTTTCTAAAGCAGTTTCCCATTCACAGACTTTACCTGGGTAAGCTGCTGAGGTGTATTATTGGTAATCCAAACACATTTGGCACACACTCCTTTCAGCACTTTTGTATCAGTCTTAAATGGCCTGTATTTATATAGCGCTTTCCTAGTCCCTAAGGACCCCAAAGCGCTTCACATATCCAGTCATCCACCCATTCACGCACACATTCACACACTGGTGATGGCAGCTACATTGTAGCCACAGCCACCCTGGGGCGCACTGACAGAGGTCTTAGACAGTCTTAGACAAAAACACCAGCGATTTAACACCGGACAATCCCCTCGCTCTTATTTGGTAAAGAAAGTAGGTCCTTTGCTCCGACCCTTTCCATCTCTTGTTCGCCTGCTGGCTGGCTCGGGGCCAGGTTGTGCTTGTTGCTGTCCTCCATATTAATGCAAATGCTTCCCCAAAACATGGAGCAGAATGATCGCTGTCGTTATCCCTTCTAAACTGCAATGATTGATGAAAAGCTGGACTGAGAAGCAGCTCATTGTGTTTATTATTATTCATTTATTTTCCACAAGTGTTTGTCCAATTAGATATCTGCCAGAGAAACGTATTATTTTGGTAATAATTCCATTCTGAAAGTGTGTGCGCCTCATTTCATGACACACATCTGTGGGAAACACGGACCAACACATTCTTATGCAACGGCAGAAGGAACACGAATAAATATATAATCACATTTGCACGAGGCTTGTATTACTACAGGAACTCTGTGTTGCTGTATAATCTATTGTAGAATTTGCATTTTTAAAATCTTGGATGAATTATAGATATATTTGTGATTAAGATCAACTTTGCTGATCACCAGGTAACACGGATGCCAGTCATAACTTTAATATTCACTTGGCGCTTTTAAGTGTTGTCTCTAATAAATGAATGTGGTCATTAGTTATAGTTAAATCGTTCCACTGAATTCATGTGCCTCCATCTTGCCCCTAGCGATAAGAGCCAGGTGTGGGAGGTGAGTGGCGAGGAGGAGTGTCACCTCCTGCGGCTCGTCAGACGCGGCCGCCCGCTGCTCCGGCCTCCTCTCTCCGCCCGTGCTCCTCTGTTCGCCGTGCATCTCTCTCTCCAGCTCCTGCAGACGCCGCTCCACACGAGACGACACCTACAGACGGCGAGAGAGAGAATGAGCGCTCCTCGGGTCACGCGAACATTCGCGCCGCCGCAGGAATGGCATCAGCGTGCGATAGATGAGAAAACAGGAAATTAAAAGTGCGGATGATAAAAATATCTTTCATAACTGACTGAGTGTATTACATTCGCGTTGCAGCGCCTCCCTGCCTAATCAGGAAGCATCATATCCACCTGTAAAAAGCTTTATCTTGTCACGCCCACAGACAGGATGAGATAAAAAATATTAAACATATTGGGCGTCATGTGGGGCTGTGTATTTGTCACAGTACTGATGGTGCAGTAACAAGCTGTGTGCCTGGAAATTAAAGGGAAATATTTGCTAAAGTTGGAGCACTATGAGCCTACTTTAAAAAAAAAAGAGGAAGCCATTTGTCTTTTGCCATTTTCTATTCCAGAAACTCCAGCTATTTGCATATTCCATGCTTTATACAGCAGCTTTCATCCATCAAAATTTGTGATGCGATGGCCTTAAATTCTGGATGCCTCCGCTTTTCTTTACACATTCACAGAGCCAGAAAGCACACTTGAAGTACTGGCAATGAAATACACAGCCACAACTCACTGAGTCCTGTCTCAGGGAAGCTGTCATGTGCTCTGTGAGGCTTTCCATCGCCCGCCTGGTGTCAATATCAGCCCTACAAAAGAAGGGAAAAAACAAAAACAGACAAATCAAGCTGGCTGAAAATATTTACACTGCAAAACACTGGAAATACTATTCCAGGACCCATAAATGCATTATTTGACAGCACTAAAAAATAATTATGCAGCTTCGGATGCTGAAATACGACGCTGGATCAATTTGCTCTGGTCAGCGGCGCTGGGTAGGAGTGATTTTTAATAACTTCAAAATGTCAAATTCTAATCCGTTTTGACTGCGCGGCGCCGTCTCTTTAAGTTCCCTGTGACACTTTTATCACCTTTTCATTAAGGAGACTTCACAGAGCTGGAAACCGTGCTTCTGTTTGCAAACCCCAAGCAAAAAACTTTTTTTATGTTCGGTGCATATGAAAAGTAAAAGATCAATATTCCAACACTGTCTTCCCAGAGCCGAGAACTTAAACTGATGACTCTGTGGACAGAAGTGAAGAAGAAGAGACTATAAAAGCCTGCTTGCATTCATTGTGGCTTACCAAAACAGTGCGACATACATAGTAATGCTCTTGGAAACGTATCGCTCTTCAATTTAATAAACTGTAAGAGAGCCATCTGCTGTTACTAAGCCACATTTGTTTTTCAAAAAACAACCTATTGTAATGAGCATTTTTTTCAGAGGTCAATGCAGTCAGACTGAATACAAATGAGAATAATCGTATTTAGTGTGTCTGAACGACTCTGCAGCTTTTCTAATTTGGCAAAGAGAAACTAGCACCAGTGCTGCTCTGGCTAACGGTTTAATTATGCTACTTGACAACAACAAACCATTATTGGAGATTTGGCCATAAAATGACTTTTGCAGTAACATAAAAACAATAGCTGTCAAATTCAATTGTGAATGTGTTGTGTGAGAAGGTATGAGCTTTTATGTTCAGACTTCAGATACCGGTTCCTCCGGAGGATTTCTCTATCCAGGTCATCAGACAGTCTCTGCTGGTCACAACGCAGATCCCTCATGGACTGGTGCAGGGTATGAATCTGTGTGAGACAGCCACAAACCCACGCTGAATACAAAACGCGAGACACGAGCAGGGCACGGCTGAGCGGCGCTCCACATCGCTGCATCGTGAAAACACACTACAGATATCTGAAAGGGAAAAACTAACACAAATGAAAACCCATGTGAATAAAATGATGTTGATGGAAAATGCTGCAGTGAGCGCACTCTCGCTGACAGGGGCTAGAAACACAGCATATTTCTCCCATACTGGCGACTCTTCATTGGCTGCCAGTGAATTTAAAATCCTTCTCTACACATACAAGATCTTAATAATCAGGCCCCATCTTATATTAAGTACCTCATATCACCATGTTAGAAGAGGTCATGTGGAACCAGTTTGGATTCGGGACACAGACACCGTCTCTACTTTTAAGATTAGGCTTAAAACTTTCCTTTCTGATGAAGCATGTACAGTTGTTAGTGCGGGATCAGGTGACCCTGAGCCCTCCTAGACTGCTGGGTGTTTCCCATGATGCACTCAGTATTTCTTTGTCACTCATGTCTCTGCATTTCATCATTAGTCATTATTAATCTCTGGCTCTGCCCAGTACTGTTTCCTTTATCCCGTTTTCCCCTCAACCCCCAGAAGGTTGCGGCAGATGGCCGCCCCTCCCTGCTCGTCCAGTCCCACCAGAGATTTCTTCCTGTTAACAGGGAGTTTTTCCTTCCCACTGCCAAGTGTTTGCTCATAGGGGACTGTGCTATAGTTCGGGTTTTCTCTCTATTATTCTACAATCCTTACCTTACAATATAAAGTGCCTTGAGCTAACTGTTGTTGTTATTTGGTGCTATAAAAAGACTTAAATTCAACTGAACTGACACGTTAGGCCAAAGGTGGCGTAATAAATGTCTTATTTACAGGTGATTGCTGCTGTCCAGTGAAAACATGCAACCACACAGATGCCATATTGGTTCAGAGAGCTGTGCCTCCTGACAATGAAAGTTTCAGGAGGCATTTTGGTTTGTTACAAATACTAGAACTATATTTATTATACAGGATGCAGAGGTAAGTTTACACCATAATCCTCATCTTATATGAACAGTAGCTCAGGTGATAGACCAGTAAGGTGAGCGGTTCAATCTGCTCCAGTCTGCATGCCTTGGGCAAGATATTAACCCCAAATCTCTCTCCGATGCATCCATCAGAGTGTAACTGTGTGTGAGTGTTAGATAGAAGCACTAGAAAAAAGTGTTTTTTAAGGCAAATTGTGTAAAGCACTTTAAGTGGTCAGCTAGACTAGAAAAGCGTATATAAGAACCAGTCCATTTACCATTAGTAATCATAAACAGTTCAATGATATAATGTTTAAAAAGAGTAATCCAATCCTCCGGCTCCTTTTTGTGTTGTTGGGCCATCAAACTAATGTGATTACTCCCATCACTTAAATAAATTTACAGTCTGATTCTGTGAAACTCTGACTTGGAATAAGAGCTGTAGATGAGTTATTTACTCTCTTATCTTCAGTTCTGCTGTTGATAATCGTCTCTTAACTTTCTCAGTTGGGACTCAACAAACAGGACAGTCTGTCTGAACTCTGCCTCAACCTCCATGTCCCATCAGTGTCATTAAAGAGATTTAACACACATACAGATTAATTAAGGACTAGTTAAGACGATAACACATAAAAGTGACATAGCCGACTGACAAATAATAACCAGCTTTCTCCTACACTATGAAAAATATTCATGAGATTCAAATGTTCATCTATTTTTCTAATTTTTGTTAGCCTCATTTAGTGTCAGACTAATCCCCTGAAATACTGGATTTAGGTTACTGGATTATCATAACTATCCATCTCTCTATCCATCCTCTTAACCGCTTATCAAGTTCAGCAGATAACCTATTGTTATGTATCAAATGAAAGAGGTTTATTCAAATAGGAGATGATAAATCAGCATATCACCTGATGCTTTCTTTCATTCAAAAAATTAAATAGCAGCAAAAAAGTCTGTCAGGAAAACGTCAGTAGCCACAGTCAGAATCCCTGACCAAGACGGCAGCAGCAGAGACACATCCACAGAACCCGATACTGCACTTATGGGTTGTAATTGAACAGCCAATTTTGCTTAGGAGGTTTCTAATTAAGTTAAATGACCCAGAAGTATTGTTTTGGCAGTCACAGTAAGAGCTGCACAAATTCTACAAAAACTGAATAAAAGTGCTTCAAAGCTTCCTTTACCTCCATCAGCAGAGGATACATTACACCATTCTTTAGGAAAGTAGGAGGTCATTCCCATAA
The DNA here is from genome assembly GCF_057382275.1 of Copadichromis virginalis. NCBI lineage: Eukaryota > Metazoa > Chordata > Actinopteri > Cichliformes > Cichlidae > Copadichromis > Copadichromis virginalis. Next base: position 2,373,018 of record NC_140632.1, on the reverse strand, counting down.
TCTATAGCGACTGAAAATGATCAACAAATCTGACAAGATAGCACAGCTCATGTATTAAACATGACATCCATGTCCACAACCTGATCCTATGTTTTTAATTTTTATCACACAGCAACAACCACAGTTTAACTCTTACACGACTACAATAAAATTGGCTTCTTGTTGAGCTTTTGCATTGTTAGAAGAACGCAGATTTATAAAAACTTTCTAATTTCAGATTATGAGCTGTATTAACTGATCAAAGTGCCTTTAAGTTCCACTGTTGTTCAGCTGGTAAGAACATGCTGAGGTGGAGTAAGTTGTGCATTTTCTAATCTATGTTGTGGATGTTGTACTTTTCAATACAGCAGACATCCGCTGTGACACTGTAAAGGAGTCTAGCGTACACTATCCTCCTCTTTACTTATCAAGTCTCCTTCACACCTTTCCTTGACCCCATGACATTTTCCACTGTGGCCAGTGAAAAGTAACTTTTTTGGACTATACAACATACTCTATGTGGATCTACCCAATATGCCCTCTAGTGGCAATATGCTGAACGTGAATGAAGCACTAGCTGGTCTGTTGTTCCTTACACCGTCTCCTTCCAGGCTTGTTTCCTTGAAGCGAACATTGGCAGATTGAGACCTCCTCCTCCTTCCTGGAGGGCTCGTGTAATCCTTAAGTGGAGAAGTGGGGTAGAAACGCTGGCCTTCTGAAATCACAAGCATACATTTTATCAGAGGTTTGCTTTGCAAACTAACAAACAATATAAACATATAGCAGGAAGTAGAACACTTTCATACTCTGAAAAAGACTTACTAAACAAAACTCGATCACTGGTTCTACTGGTCATTTTTTTCATACCTGATCCTGAGGAAGCTTCCAGGTCGCTGGTATGCAGGGTGGAGGCTGAGGAGCTCCGAACCCCGTTGGATCGCCTCTGTGTCTGCAGCTGGCTGATTGACTCCTCTAGGTTCTCCCTAAGCTGATGCATGAAAAAGTATAAATGACTTAGAAGGAGGCAGAGAGACGTTTTTGTTGTTGTTTTTAAGCATAAATGGGAGTGTCGTATTTGGGGCCCTTTCTTAACATACTTAGAGAGAATGGATTTGACCTCACTGTCAGCATCTGATGATCCATCTCTAACCAGCCATCTCTGACTGCTTAGTGTTGCTACCAAAGGCCCCATGCAGCTGTGTATGATAAATGGGTTCAACTGGCAAACTGACCCCTAAGAAGTCACTCCCCATTTTTCTATTTTTCTGGGGGCTTTTCCTTCTTTTCCATACAGTTTGTCCTTGTTGATTGCCTTATGTATACTGATGTATAATGCTGTCAGCAGAAACTGATCTAATAAACATATAGTTGGCAAAAAATTGGGAGTGTCATTCACTTAAAAAAACCTGAATAAAAAGGCATAAATTAGTGGGTGAAACTGCTAGAATTAAGATGTGCTTTATTTATCACAAACTTTGGGAAATTCTTGTATTATAGTAGCCTTAACATAAAACATACAGCAAAACAGCTTAAATAAAAGACAACAAAACAAACTAAATAAGGAAAAAAAGGACATCGATCATCAAATTCTAAATAAATAATTTTAAAAAATGAAACTAACTTCAAGTGTAAACTCAAGAAAAAAACCTAAATGGCTCTATAACGTAAAATAGCTAAATAAAGCAGAATAAAACAGCCTTAACATATGTAGTACAGCAATAAAATAAAATAGAAGACATCTAAGAGAACAGGCATCTCACCAGTGCCATGGCTTCAGCCTGGTCGTCTGTGTGCTCCCTGTACTGACCCAGCATCTTGTCTACTTTGGTCAAGTTCCTGCTGGTGTCCTGCCATTAAGACACTTCCAGTTAAAGACTGCTGAAATGTGTTAAGGATTCAAAACAGGCTATGGATACAGAGCTATCCATCCATCCATTCATTTTATTATATATACAGGTGCTTTCATTAGCCGGAAACCACAGGTGGAAAAAAGCACATGAGAGACAAAAGGATGTCTCTGACACCAGTGGTTATTTTTTCATTCCCAAACTATGAATGTTAATTATGAATTTATACCAACACTAAATCTTTTGTGGCAAGTTTGACTGGTATCCATTTATTACTCATGTAAATAGGGAATACATGCCATTTAAGCAGGTTAATTCTCCAAAGAAGAGACACAAAAACAGGAGCACTCTGAATCAGACAAACACAAGGAAGAGCATCACTGCATTATGCTGCCTTCTCACACGGGAATTGATTTTTCTTTTCTTTTACATAATAACAATTGAACCATAAACTGATGGAAAACCCTACATTTAAAAAGTGTATAAACATCATTTAAATGCAGTAACTAAAGAGTCTGATACTGAAAATTTGCCGAAAAAAGGCCAACAGACCATTGTTCAGTGTGTTCCCAGCCCATGATGAGATGAAACTTATACCTAAGTGATTTGTTATCTCCCAACACCTGACTTGGTCGTATGGTTGGGGACAAACACAGGTGAATGCTTGCAGGTGGACCCTGAACAGATCCACATAGCATGTCTTTTGACGCAAACCTGCGCAAAGTACCTGTAAGGTGTTTGCAAGAGTGCTGATTTTCTCGGAGATGTCTACGGTTCGCCCGTCGATTTCTCTCCCGTTGCCTCTCGCCCTGTCCCGGCCAGGTCTGCGGTGGGCTTCGCGCCGCCGTGACCGGTGGTCCGGGGTCCTGTCGTATGAGTCAGAGTCGCTGGATATATCCATACTTTGAGACGAGGAGCGGACACCGTAAACGGCTGACTTCGCAAAGTATGGCGCAGCACTACTTTCATCAGCGGAAAACGCTGTTAAGTGCACCGTTAATCAGATTAAGAACGAAAATGGGATGCCTATGAACTTTTTTCTTTTCTTTTTTACAATTGATAACTCTGTCACAACACATGGGAGCCGTGTCACCATTGTTTTGACCACACATAAGGAAACAGATATCTGTCAAGGAAACCACGAGAACCAAGGGTATCCTGGCATTGTTGTGGGCGATGCTCCTCCTGGCTAGCAACAAGTGGAAACTCCTGTAAACGTTAGCCAGCTAGCTAACTAAACGTTAGCCAATGAATTTAACCTTGCGATAAGACTACAAAACAAAAACTACAAAGCAGAATCACATGGAATACAAGCGACCGTTAGATGCTAATTAAAGAGAAGAGGTTGAATTCACGCTATGCGGAAGACAGCCATCAGAAGAACAACCCTCAGCTTCTCCGCGCTGTGGCAAGTTGAACTAGCCGCGTCTGAGCAGCAAAACAAACGGACCAGAGCAACTCTGAGGAACGCTGGGAAGTGTAGGCTGCCCATCATGGAGCAGTGTGGGAATTGATTATTTGAGAACTACATTGTCCAAAGGTGTGTTTTTTGCGCCAGTACTGCCGCCCTCGAGGATAGAAAAGGGGAAAAAAGAAAATTTTGTCCATGTGCATACTGAAAACCACAAGGTGGTATTAAAAAAAGAATTGTGTTAAAAACGTATACATTATACTTTAAGTTGTATTAAAATAATAATAGTAATAATAATAATAATAAATAGCATTATTATTATTATTATTATTATTATTATTATTATTATTATTATGTGCTTATAACATAATTACAACGAACAAAAAAGTTGTGTAAAAATGTAGTTTATCTATTAGCAAAACTTTTAAAATTCCTGCAAATCCTAGTCAAGAAGGGGGTGGACTACATTCTGCACAACACCAGACTGTCTCAATAATTTCACCCTCCCCTCCAGCAGCTGAAGAGAACCTCCAAACCCACCAGAGCCGCAGCTGCCCGTCCTACAGCATCCACAGCTTCACAGAAAACTCCTGTGGCCCGGTAAAGCAAACTGTGCACAACAGTGCAGTGCAGCTCCACTTGGTCACTCTAAGGATTATTCATGAAAAACAGCAAACAGCACAGGCTATTAGGGACAGCTTGACTCAAACTGGTAGATTTCTTTGTGGCTGTGGACTTCAGGGGGACTACCATCGAAACCCAACACTTGCCAGTGTGCAGCAGCACTTCAGCATGCAGGTGATAACGTGCGCATTGTTTACGCTCGTCACCCTCCCTATCAGCACTGCATCTGAGGCTGACTCCTGCCCTGCCGTCTGCGAGTGCTCCGAGTGGAAGACTCTCACTATCTCCTGCTTTGACATTGATATTCTCCCCAGGTTCCCAGCAAGCACGGAGACGCTGTAAGTAGGCGTTCAAAACGCGTCTGTGAAAGTAATCCTGCTGTTTTTGTTTTTTTTCTTCCAAGCACTGTGAATGTAAAGTGTTCCTAACCCCGAGGAAAAATCATTATAATAGCATGAATATTCCAAAGTGCACCCAGGGGATCCTGAGACTGTCTATGTTGTTAAGTAGTTATTCTTTCATTTTCAAGGTATCGTTTTTGTCTGTTATAGCATTACTGTGATCTGCAGTTGTCTGTGTCACTTGTATTTGACTATTTGTTATTGTAAAGCCTTAAAACATATGAAAAAGAACACTGATATTTTCATTTTTCATGGAGATGCATTTAACAATTACAAGATTAATTGTGAAATAATATGACCCCAGTTTAGTAGGTTTTATTTAAAACGACTCAGTTAAGCCACCTTTATAACCTGAAACTATACAAATAATATAAACAGAACATTTCAAAACACGAGTGAAAACCTCTCTTGGTTTTATATTAAAAGTTCATGCTAATCAGTTCTAATGTAATATTTGTTTTTTACACTCTGTCTTAAAATAATCACATCTGCACTGGAATATTTGGAAATCACCTTTATGGCTGGATCTCTGTTTGCTGACTAGGCTATATGTATACCACATCGAGTGTGCCTTTGTCCATAGTTTATTTTATTTTGCTCTGGTAAATCAGCTGTAGGACTTTTCGAGATAGGAAGAAGAAAGAAATAATCTTGACACCAACGTCTGAGGAGGGTTTGAGCTACCAAGGTACTGACAGCTTTCAGGTTAGGGCCCTGTATGTGAGACCACTGCATGGCACAAATGTACTGCAGACACCAGAGATGCTCTTTGGTGATAAGAAATGTTTTAACAATCAATAACAGGCTCATATTTCCTCACATAATTTTTTTCACTTTCTGCTTTGACCTCTAAAATGTGCTTCTGTGTGTATCTTGTATTAATTTACAGTGCTAAACCGCCACTGATGATGGTATCATCAATGACAAGAATACTGCTAAAAGCCAACATTCACTCACTTGTTTTCATTTTGCAAAGACAGTGTTTCCTCTAGCATCACTGCCAGCTCAGGCTGCAACTAATCATCATTTTCATTATCAATTTTCTGCGCACTGCTTTTTCTAAAGCTTGTCTTGTCTGTGAAATGGGAAATAAAAGTGGAGTTTACTCCTAATATTTTCTCAGAGACCAATGTGACATCTTTAAATATCTTGCTTTGTCTGGGAAAGTCCTAGTTTAGGAGGGAAATGAAGCAAAGCAAAGTTACACTAAAAGCCTTATAGTTTGTTGCAATCATGTGCTGACTGTAAAAAGTTAAAATATAAATAAATAAATAAACTAAAAGTACAATAGTCATCTTGTTATCTGAGACCCCAACAAAATCTGTCCTGGGAGCCAATGATGTAATTCGTAAGGATCACCTCTGAAAAATGTAGCAGGGCTTTTACATTTCCCAAACTGCTTAAGTAGAGGGTGAAAATTATGCAATAGAGAGCGACCCGTTTGCTGTGGCCTTGACTGATGGAAACACATGCCCCTCAGATGGACTCCATCGCAGATGTGGAAACACTGGAAACATCAGAAAGGGTATTTCCACTGAAATCAGCAAACAGTAACGTTTAATTGTACACGATGTACAGCACTTTAGTAATGACCTGGAACATAACCAAGTGGGCATTTTTTTTTTAAATATAATAATATGCCAGAAACATCAACGGAGAAACATGGTGCTCAAAGAATCTTTGAGATAATTCTGCAACAGCAAAGTGGCAACAGCTTTTTATCACCTTATTTTGGGGTAAAGTCAGAATAACTTTTTAGCAGTTTTAATAAGATTTGACAAGTGATTCTATCCAGGTAGCAACTCCGACCTGGTAAAAACTGAAAGAAAACATTAGTTTAATTAAAAACTTAAAAAAAAACTACCTCGTTTGTAGAAGGACTTGCGCTGTACTTCAACAGTTACTATACCTAATACTTAATAATGACTTAATATACTTTACTGTGCTGTAGGTTATTACTTTGAATGCTTACTATGATTGTCATTTTTGAAGTTTTGGTCTCACAGGTCAGTCGGCTAAAATTCAACAACACTGATGTACTCTCTTTGTCTACCACACGTGTTTGGGCAAGCAAATTATTAGAATGTGTCCACTATCATCATACACAAATCTTTTTCTTCTTTTTTCACCCCAGTACTCGCTATATAAATATAATTCTTATCTCCTTCAGTTTCATGCTAATTCTAGCATCTATTGCCATTGTTAGTATGGAAATGTTAGCATTTAGGGTAAAGCAGCCTGGTTAAACACACCTTCTCAGAGTTCTTATCATTTCATGATGGACTTGAAAAATCCACATTTTCTAGTAAGCTATGATATAAACGGTGATATTTACACCTTATAATTTGGTTATTGATTTGATATTTTAAACGGTTCCTCTTCCAACTATCCCTGATGTAGTGTTCACTAAAGCCCAGGAGAAGGCTCTGCGCTGTGCCGTGATAATCCCCATTCCTCACTTCCAGTTACTAGAGCGTCCCTCCATCTCAAAATTCCAAATACTTTGCATTGCCTTCATCAGCACCCATCACATAAAATTACCTCCCCGTCACTGCTTCAATTCATATGTCCACGTGAATCGATGTCCTCAATGTTCTTCACATTCTTGTTCAGTTTGCCCAGCCTAGCACTGCCAGCGCTCCTGATAAAAATATCTGCCAAATAAGCCCAAAATACACCGGGTATTGAGCGGGATGTTCCAGCAGATGAGGTGTGATAAAGTTAGATTTTCCTATAGCCTAGACAAACACAGAGGAACAAATCCCCCCCAATGCCCTCGTCAGGCCAATACTGTCCACTTTTTGCGACTCCAACTAGGTCCAGCTCTGCGTTTATTTTGGCCTTTCACCTCGTGGCTGCTGCCAGAGATGTCTTTCACCATTTGGTTTTCCTTAGAAACTGTCGTGATAGAAATTCAGGAGTTAGACCAATACCATTTACTACATATGTTGCCATTATAACAATGTTTTAATAAGGGATGGTACTTATTAAAAATTTGTATTCATTTTAGGGTCAAAACTCAGTTCAAAGCACTCACATTACATGATTTTGAACTGGGAAATTGAAAGTTAAGAATTAAATATTCGTATATGCTTTTTGAAGCATAAAAGAGCTTAATGCCAGGAAATGTAGCTTAAAAGCAGAGGCCAAAATAGAGCTTTTGTACGGTTTATACAACTAAACCATATCATTATTCATATTATTAATATTTTACAGTCTTACGTTATAATTGATGAACCTTTGAACTGCTGGTTTGCAGACCTTTATTTTACTGGACAGAGTTAAGCTGAAGTCGCTGGGGTATTAATTTAGCCATACAATCTGTTCATCTCTGCCAGAAAGCAATCGAGTGTGTTACTTACTCTTCTCAAGCTTTTCTTTGAGACATTTGCGAAGCTGTGAGCTATGACCTTTTATAAAATGTCCCATTGTGGGTAAAAGCCTTGAAGCTTTCTGTGCTAATTTAGCCATTAGCACAAGAGTTTGGTTAAAGATTTTAAAGATAGTTTTGTGCGGGACAACGTGTAAAAGTTCCCACAAAACGAAATGGGACTGCAAAGCAGCCGTCTGAGTGTGTGTGTGTGCGAGAGTGCACATGTGGATACTTGGAGTTTAGAGTGCTTTGTGTGTGGAGGTTACTCCGTGTGCCACCGGGACTCTGAGAGGTGGAAAGGAAAAGCACAGGCGTGCTGAGAAGCCTGCCTAGCGTGACACCCGCCTGCGTCTGGACGTTGCATTCAAATACAATATTTACCTTTTACAGCACATTTTGCAAACACCCCAAGAGTTCCATTTGCGAATAATTAAGAGGGAAAAACACTTCAATGGAAACGCAGCAGTTCCAGTTCTTCAGAAACCTCAGATTTTTTTTTTTTGATCAGAGTTTAAACATGTGACAAGTCAACGTCTAATAAAACAGCCCCTCACAGTGAAATCCTAATGCCGTTTGCTGAATGGTAACAGATGAGCACCCTGATTAATGCAAGAGGAGAAAAAGCAGGATGTTGAACGTGATGAGATGCGATTAATGGAAACACTGACAATTTACTAGCCATTCATTTCTACCAATGGGTCATGCAGTGGAAATTGTTAGTGGTGCATTAATTTCTGCACGTGTTTATGAGAAAACAAATCACTTTTTTAACAGCGCTTCTATACGTGTCTATTGCAAGACACGACTGAACAAGTAAATGTCAGAAAGCAAGTGTGCAGTGGACACTCTTGCGTTTTTATGGAACTTTTATTTTTTTAAACGATTCCATCTGGAGAAAGGTTTGTAGCACAATATGTAACAGAGCCTCTCTACCAGCCAACGCACAAAATTAAAGAGAGCTCATAGTAAACACAGCTATGTTGTCAATCGGGCGCTGACACCACTGTGAATTATGTGGCCTCTCCCCACTTCAAAGTCAATTCCCAGCCTGTTTGTTTTTTAGGTTTTCTATCCAAAATGACAAATTGGGGTAGTAATTCTCTCCTTAAGCCCTTCAAGATGGCCTCACCGGTCTTCTCCCTGTACTCCTGAGGGAAAATGCATTCTGGTTGGAGTGTGGCGGTGAAACTGCGTGGTTCTGAGCGGGGTGTTTGGTGTCAGGGTCTGCTCTGTGTCGCTGTGTTTGTTTGAGTTTGTCAGAGCGCGTGCAGAGTGCCGTGCGCCCGTGTTTGCAGACTGACAACCCCGCTCCACGTGCGAGCGTGATGCGGACTCATCGGCCAAATCTCAGCCTCTGAATTAGTCTTTTGTTCCCCTGATGAACCAAAGGTGCGTGAAGATGCTGGCTTTGGCTGAGTCATGTTCTTTTCCCCAAATGCTTGCGTACACTGTTGCTAGTTGAATCAGGATGTGGTGGAACAAACTCTAAATGTGCATCCCATGAGCCTGGAATATAACATGACAGCAACACATGTGGATACCATCTTAATCCCTTTCCTCTATTATTATGTTATGATTCCTAAGTCCACCGCAATAAAGTCTCCAGCAAGGAAAGAAATAACACTTTTTATTTGCAAGGTCGTGTGTCCTTAGAGAAAAGGTTGAACATTTTAGATGATGCCCTGGTGTAAAGATTTAATGATTATTATCACTCATTTATTTCCTATGAAGTAGCGAATTAGTTGATTAATGTCAAAAAGGCTAAACTGCACTTTTTAATAACACATTTCATTTACTAGCACATGTCAACACATTTCTTGTTTCGCAAAAAATGACAACACCCTATCTATTAATGTGCGTGTTTTTTTTTTTACATTTTTTTATATATATTGTTGTTCGATGTTCCTGGACATAGCCACCGCCCATTTCGTAGTTTTGTTTAAGCCCCAGTCACATAAGGCTAGCGAGCAGTGGGCGACCCCCTGACAATCACTTTGCCGTTTAAATGTTTTGGCGTTTACTGATTGCTGAAGGTTGCAAAGAGTTTGTCTTGCCAGGTGGTCTCAACTGGTCGCTAGGTAGTCACCAACTGGTTCCTCAAAATATTTTTTGTATACTTTCTCAATAAATCTAGCCTGCTTGATGAGGTACATCGTGACAGGATGACACGTCCCCTCTGAAGAGTCTCAAAAAGATATGTGCAACCAACATCCATACCAGCACATAGCTTTCTTGTAACGAATTGATGGTTCCATGGTGTAATGGTTAGCACTCTGGCCTTTGAATCTAGCAATCTGAGTTCTAGTCTCAGTGGGACCTGCTTTGTCTGATTGTGTATGTGATGGATTTGAGTTCAGTCTGGGTAAATTGTTGTAGGTAGGCATCCATGCACTGACGTTTAAGTAGAACCATGCAAGATGTTTCGCCATGAATGTTTAAAGATACTTCTTTAATAGGCTAATCATCTTCTGGCTAAAGCCTAAAGGCTAAAGTTTATGAATCAAAAAAAAAAAGAGAGAGAGAACAAAATTCCCATAATCCCATTCTGAAATTATTTCTTATTTTGAAATATTTTCTTTTAGTGTTTTAAATTTCATTTAAAAGATTCTCTCTTTTACAAAATTAAAAATATATATATATTTAAAATGGTTCAGATTCCATTATTTTCCCCATAACATAAAAATTGTTTAACCGTTAGCTATTCTTCCACGTGAATCACATACCTTACCAGCTTTTTTTAGTTCTCAGTCTTGGTCTTTTATTTCCTAAGAACTTTTCACCTGTTTTCTTCTCCTTCATGACAACTTACCCATTAAATCTCCTGAACTCTAATGTCTCGCACACTACACTTTCTGAAACATCATAAACACACCCAGACATTGTTTGATTTGGTTGCCAGCTTACATTCATGTCCTTGTTTTCCTTTCTGTTCCTTCAGGGGGGATCTGTTTCCCCATTATCTTCAGAGAAAGCTTTCATCTTTTTCTCTTTTTTTCCGGAGACCCGCTAGTATTTGGACTTTGTGATATTGCTTTCTTTCCCTCGTTGCCTGTACTGTTTGTTTCCTTCTTTCTTTCAACTGAAATGTGAATATGTAAATAAACTGCTATTTTGGGAAATGCACTCCTGACTTTGCTGCTGACAGAAGATGGGATGGAGGGAATAGAAAGGGATAGCAGATGAGCATCTCTTTTGTGTATAGTTAGCTAAGTGTCAATACTGGAAAAAATAGAGAAAGACTTCTCTGACTTTTATCACAGGTAACAAAACCACCTTTAAATCACTTGTCCATTATATCTTCTATCATTTGTTTAGTCTGCAAAACAACTGAAGTGTAAAAATAACCACTAAACCAGGCTTTTTCCTTACATCTCTAATCTTTATGCTAAGCTAATTTGAGCTAACTTAGCTTAGCAAAGTGACGTGCTGGCTCTGGCTACTTACTGTAATGTCATTAAATGTAATCTAATCATACAATTACAAAAGAAATTACAAGTAAAATTGGAATTAAACTTTTTTGTGACAAATTAAATATTCATCATTATGGGGTTTTTTGTTTGTTTGTTGTTAACCAGGTGGCTTTTTGAGACCCGTCTATCATCTGTGCCAGCGGATGCCTTTGCCAACGTGGTCAACATCTCAAGAATGTGAGTGCAGGTTATTCCCCTCACACCCAGCCACCCCTTTCCCTTTTGTCTCTCACCCAAGCAGACGATATGCTCTCTGTTTAGTGTCACCGCTGGCTTCTAATCAGAGCTGGAAGAGCTAATGCGTTCCTGCAATAGGAATGTTTCTCCTTCCACCACAGCAGGGCTTGGACATGGCCTAGGTATTCCAGCAGAGATTTTTGGGTGTAGAGGTGGAGTTTTTGTGCTGAGGTAAAATATACACTTGAGCCTTGATCCTCAGCTGCTGAGTTCCACATCTGCGTCCAAGTCATGCATAAAGAGAGACGGATGTGTGGAGGAGAGGTTTTCTATAAGCCTGAACCACACAAAAGTGCACACGGCCAGCATTTCGACTGACTCTGAACAGGCAGACTTCAGGACAGAAAATCAATAAAATGTCAATTATATTTTCAGATACACAGAGGTGTGTTTTATCAAGTAACTCATAATAACTGTAAAAAAGTAAGTGATTATTTTCAGAGCATGCAGCCGAGTGACTGATGACTAAGTAATGTATATGCGAGGTGCATGCCTGTAAAATTACCCACGACTTTGGAGGCTTTACACAAGGTGGACTTATAAATTCAGGAAAGACTTTCAGGCTTTAGGATGATTTTTGGAGCCACAAACTCATTTGTGAAAACATGTCTTATGTTTCCCCCCTCCTAACACGACCACAGTACCTTCATTCTTTAAAGTCATGTGCTACAAAGAAGTCGTTTATGTTTATATTACACAGACAATTTGTCCGATAGCTTTGTTTATTTCTCGTAGATATATATCTGTGGACATGACGCTGCAGAGGCTGGAGAAGCACTCGTTTTACAGCCTGAGGAAAATTACCCACATGTGAGTAACTAAAGGAAAAGGGCACACTCTTTATTGATCTTTATTGATCAAGCTGTTCCATTTGCTCTCTCTCGGGAGAAAAAACTGCTTAATTTTGAACCTTGCCAGCAGCAAATGAAAGCAGGGAAAGACAGGAGCTTATTTCTCCCTTTCACACTGCTCGCCACTTGTAATCAGAGCGCTTTTGCCAGTTCATGAGGCTAAAGAAATAACCCTGTTGTGGGAATACTAAATGCAGATTAGATAAACAATTCAATTCAATGAAATAACTCATTATCTTGGATGTATTTGGTGAGCTACTACTGAGTTCGCTCTAATAAGATGTTAGAGCAGAGAGGCTAAACAGCAGCCAGTGTTTGGCTTCTCTGCTCTTTTTCTTCATGCTCCAGCTCTCGTTGAAGCAGCTCAGGGGAAAAAGTCTAGCAAGGTGCACTCTATTCTCAATTATGGGATAGAGATTTATGGCTGAGTGTCTTGCGTGGACCACACACTTTCCAGCAGAACACCTCCCAGCACTTCATATATTACTGCAAGACTTCCTGCTCATGTGAATGATTTGTTCCAAGGTATAGCATCCTGTAACACAGGAGCTTGTGCACATGCCAATTTGTTTCCACTCTTAAAAAACGCGGGCGTGTGCAGTCGTTTGAGACGGAAATTATGATTAACAGCTAGAAAAGTTAATTCGACATGATTTGGATGTCTTTTCTATCCGAGTTCTTTCCTTATTAGCTGTTGAAATCCAGATATCAAAACACAGACAGAAGTAATAATTCAAGCTGCTAGCTGAGGGTTGTATGTGTGTTCTGGGGGTGTATTTTGGATCTCTGGGGCCTATTTGCCGCTGATTGGTGTGGTGTAGTGCCATCCATAAGCATCCATAATAGCATCTCTCTCAGGTTTCCTTCAGGGTCAGACACAAATTAATGCTCTGCTTCCTGTTGGCTGCTTGAGGCCGACAGCAGCTGTGGATCAAGGACTTGCCATTGGAGCTAAGAATTCAGAGGGGGTTGGATAAAGTTTCCCTTGTGCCACCATAACATGAAACTACCAGTGCGATGAATACTTGGTTTTTTAGGGAGGTAAAAATGTTGAAATCTCTCAACGCTACACTCGAACTATACGGCTCATATGTAAACTTTCACGCTGCTTCAGTCTGGATATGACTTTTTTATGAAAGTGTAAACTCTTGTTTGGCACAAAGAAAACACAGGTCTTTACCACATAAAGGCTAAAGCTGTGCTAATCAGTATTTTTATTTGAACTATGGTCTGAACTCACTGAACTGGAATTCTTTAGCTCACTGCTCTGGCTCATCGTGTGCCTCATGTACAGCTACAGAACTGTGCAAAAGTCCCGAGCCATCCTTCATTCCTTTATGTTTTGGTTCCAAGGAGCAGGACTTTGTTGTAATTTTTAATAGTGTCTTGAGCAATAGTTCTTCAAGCTTTCTTTCAGTGCCTTTCTTTGGACATTGGCTGCTTTTTAAATAATTTTCAGTCCAGTCCTTGTACCTATGAAATAATTCAAGCATAGGCACCTAACTTAAGGGATAAACCTGTGCTGTGTCTACACATAACAGACTTAGCAAGGAAGTCTACGGAGCTTGGAAAGAAAAGCGTCTGGACTTCTTTCAGTTGCTTGAAGACGTTTCACCTCTCATTGAAGAAGCTCCACATTGGAGAAACCAAACAGCCACTTCATAAGCGCATGGCACAACACAGAAGAGCCACCTCCACAGGACAAGACTCGACTGTCCATCTGCATCTTAAGGATAAAGGACACTCTTTCGAGGATGCCAATGTTCACATTTTGGACAGAGAGGACAGATGGTTTGAAAGAGGAGTGAAAGAAGCCATTTATGTCCACTGTGAGCGACCATCTTTGAACAGAGGCGGGGCTTACGACACCAACTGTCTGCCATCTATAATCCATTTTTGAGATCCTTCCCAGACACCTTAACGCCCACTCACATCCTGGGCCCTGATAGGGTGGGGCCAGGGTTTCACAATGAGCTCACCCGAAACCCTGGCTGATTGTGACCTACACCCTTTTTCACACCTTGGCTCATGTGATTAGGTAGGGGATCATTAGGGGGTCCTTTGTCCCTCTTGGGGGGTGGGGTACTACTACAGGGCTTAAATCTGGGACTCTCCACTATTTGACCCCATAACTGAAGAAGCTTCTTGGATGAGAGGTGAAACGTCTTCAAGCAATTTAAAGAAGTCCAGACGGCTTCCTTTCTAAGCTCCTTAGACTACGATGACCTGGATGACTGAGAACCTTCACAGACACTCAGCAAGGAAGTGATTTTAAATTGTATCTTTGTTACTAGCAGCCTGTCAGAAAAATGTTTCATTTGTTCTCGTTTCTTTAGCTGAATCTATGAAAAATGTCTGATGGGCATAAAATAGTATGTTCCCACCAACAAGGGAATATCCAATGAAAACATGGCACATCCTGGCATAGTGTATCTTTAAGAATGTAAGGAACTGGGGCAAATGGAGTACAAAGAAAGTGGCAGGCCCAAAACGCTTTTACAGCTGATGAACAGCATCTGAAAGTCATGTCCTTAAGAAAACAGCAAAGACCTGACCCAGGACCTGAGAGATACATCTGGCCCTTCAGCTGTCAGCGAATCTACTGTTCGCCAAAGCCTCATTAGAAATAATCTCAGTGGAAGGGTGGCTGTCAAGAAGCCATTCTGAAGGAGGGGAAACATGGAGAAAATGAGGCGCTATGCCAGATTACACAAGAACTAGACTGAAAATCAAAGAATTCCTCTCCTGACTTGAAATTGTCAAGTCAGGAGAGGAACAGCACTGACTGTCTGCAACCATCTGTGAACACGGTGGAGGCTCTGTCATGGTTCAGGGCTGCATTTCAGCCTGTGTGGATCCTCACAGGTGTCATCGGGGTTTGATACTCCATGACAGTTATCCCAAACACTCTGCCAAAGCAGCCAAAGCATACCTAAATATAACAACACACAATGGAAGACTATCAGTTGTGGACAAAGTCTGAGCCTCAATATTATTTAAGCAGTGAGGGATCATTTTGATTTTGCCTTATATACTGTTTTTATATTTACATTTGCACATGTAAATAAATCACTACACCTATTTCCCATTTTCCTAGCAAAATATAAAGAAAGGAGGTGTGGCTGTACAGCATAAGACATAGAGAAACACAGATGGTATAATCAGGTCTGTACCATGATTGAGTATTTTTGATCCCCGAAGTCTGGCTTGTTCGACCAGTGTATGAACTGCATGCCATGACTGAGCACAGTTTAAAGGGTGGGCTAGAGTGCAGTATGCATCCTTCAGTCTGGGGTTAAGAAAAGCCAGGGGGAAGAGCAGCGGGGGAAATTCTGGGAACCAAAGAACAGAATACAAGTGAATAAAAAAAAAATTTGTCAGTGTATTGCAGGTTAACTGAGAAATTACGGTGATAATTTGTAAATGTAGTATTTATAGTTTGTGCTGGTGCCCCCAAGTGGCCAAAAAAAAAAAAAATCAATGTGTTTGTCAGTGACCAGAATAACACCTCTTTCTCTTCTCTTGGCTTAAAATGTCATTTTCTCCGTGTGTCCTTTATTTTTATGTACAGGGCAGAGCTGTTTCCTCTCTGTCATGATTGTGCCGTTTACCTTGGCTATGTAAACCCAGTTCTAGTTTTTACTTAGGCTCGATGCAACAGCGCAAATTGCACGGTTGACATCACCCGCCAAAGACAAAGAAAAGAGGACCACCCACAGAAACACAAACTTGATCGACCAGTAATCCAAGTAAAAAGAAATCAAATCCCGACCCCGATTTTGGAGTTCAAAGGATAATAAGAAAGACTCCGACTCTTCAGCTTACCTGGTTTCCTCGCCCCACTGAAATGCTGCCACTCATCAGTTTAGTAGCCAACTTAACAGACTATGGAAAAGTTGTATTTGCTTATTTAACTGCCTCCGATATTTTGCTGTAAGCTCCGAGTTTCTACACAACAGCACTGGGAAGATGAACCTCATCTACCCGGGAACTTTAAATGAGGTTTGCCAGGCGTGTGAAGAAAGGCCAGGATACACGTTCCAGATCACCTCATGGCCTCAGACAGCAGTGAGAAGAGTTCAGTGCAGCACAGGGCGCACCAGAGTAAACACACTAATGAAACACTAATTGGACTTTACTTCCGATCCTGGCTGTCTGCACCAAGTTTCCCTTCTCTTGCTCACTGCATCCACCTTGCTCTGTTCCCTCGGCAGGTCTGAAGATTGTAAAGCGCGTGTGTTTCTGAATCATCATGGCGTCGACACACCTTCGTTTTCTACCTATGCTCTGCATTCGTTTGGATTCAAAGGTGAGCACATTGGCAGCAGCTGACACCTCTCCGTGTTTGCTCTTTCAGTGAGATTCGGAACGCGAAAAGTCTGACCTACATTGACCCAGAAGCCTTTAAACATCTCCCAGAGCTCAAGTACCTGTAAGTACTTTTAGAACAGGTCTTTAAAAACGTCAACATTAGAGTGAAGTCAAAACATGAGGGGGGGGATCATTCAAGACATTTTTCCTTTCAGGAGGCCAACGTTTAGCAGTTTGACATGATGTCTTTACTCATGGTTAGCTTCTGTTAAAAAGCCCATTGCCTCTACTTGGCTATTAAAAGCTTATATTTTAAGGACTGTTTATATTAAATGATACAGTCTGTCTTTTCTTTCCTCTCACTTTATGATGCATTTATAATGAATTCAGCAGAGAGTCAATAATGAGAGTAGCATGCATTGCACTTTTAAAGTGGACGTATAATGGTTTTCTTTATTTTCTGTCATACATAGCAGACTAGTGAAAGCTCACATGGCCCAAATGTTCAAATAATGAGGTTTGCACCTGTCACAGTAATCCCTGCGAGGTCAGGGTGCTCTAAACACTGTCTCACAGGGTTGTTTTCTGCTCTTGGCGCTGACATCAGTGAGAGTGGATATCTAAAATATGATCATCTCAGGCACACAGCCCTGTTTGTATTAAAATCACAGATAGTATAAAAGATGGACACAGCTACTGTGACTCCACCAATTGGTTTCTGAAGTCACGTGTTTCCACCATCAGCATTTTCATTGCAGAAAGCGGGAACGTCTGACTGTGAAACTGCACGCTCATTGGCTAATTACTTGTGATTGACAACTCATGCACCAATAAGCGTGTGGCTTCATACCTCAGATAATCTTATATTTTGAATGACTGAAATTTACGAAACAGACGTAACTTTTTATCAATGTTAAAAAAATGTATCCAGTAAGTGTCAGAATAACAAGGTTAGATCCACTTCAAAGATAAGGTGACTGATGCCGGCCAACAGCAGCTAACAGTGGAAAGGTTCCCAATATCCTCAACATCCTGTCATCGAAGTGAGTCACTCATCGTTTCGTATCCTTTCACAAGTTTTACAGCCTCCTCCTGAGCAAACAGACATATTGACAGTCGAGGTAAACAGTGGACATCTAGTGATGAGATTTTACACACTGTAACTTTAAGGCATTTCCACATTGACATCGTTTTTCTGACCCAGAAGCTACATCAGTGTTTTATACTGTCTGTAGTTTCAGTCTGTGGGTAGCGAGGGGCAGTTAGCTTAAAGACAGGGAGCTAAAATGAGCCGTTTCAGACAGAGAGTAAAATAAATGGTTTCACCAAAGCACAAAAATCTAGTATCAAGGATGCAAAAACACTATTAGAGCCCAGGAAGTGGATAACGAGCATAGTAGGTCCCCTTTAAAGGTGATCAATTACTGATGAATGTAACCTTCTCTGTGCCATTCAGGGGGATTTTCAATACTGGCCTCACTTTCTTCCCTGATTTGAGCAACATCCACTCTAACGACATGAACTTCATCCTGTAAGTTGCTTCTTAAAACTCCTACTTTGAACATCAACACAACTGATTACTATAATATGGTAAATCAATAAGACTTAGAAGGATACTTGGCCATTATCATCTCCTCTCTTTGCTACATTGTTGACAGAATAATGTAGTGTTTTTATTCTGAAAAGTTAGCATCTCATGGTTCGTGGTTATTGTTTGTGTGTCAAAGCAGACAGAATGAAAAGACTGATAATGCTCCTTTGTACTTCACAAAACAAGGCTGGGCAAGTCATTTGGAACACAACCCAGCGGGAATAATGGGAAGCGTGGCCACGATTTTGTGAAATTCTACCACTTTTCTTTGGATTTTATTTTTTTTGTAAGTTATTGACATACAAAATTTGCCAAGTCCTGTGTGTGTGTGCTCGTATCTTATCTGCCTCCCTGGTGTTGTTTAAAATGAGCTCCATCCACAGTCTCATCTCTCTTTGTCCTCACCCACTCAGTCAGCTCCTTTATTTCCTAAATCTAATTTTCCTACCCAGCTGTAACACTTGCGAAACAATCATCAACACCACATTTCTCCCCATGCCTCTTTCCAGTGAAAGGCATTTATTTACAACACCACTTCATTTCCTGCCCGTTCTCCGTCTTCCTTTGCAGGGAAATTGTTGATCAGCCCTACATCACCGAGATCCCAGCCAACGCGTTCTGTGGCATCACCAGCGAAGTGCTGACAGTGTGAGCTATATGAACCGCACTCACAGGGGGGACCACACGCAGATGCACATATATGCTTTGTATTAAAAAAGCTCAATCGCACACCTGATGCAAATCCATATTAATATGTTACGCTTGCATGTAGCTTATAGAAGAAAAACTGTAACATTGTTTTCACCCAAGCAAAAACCTTAAAATAGCCACCAGAGGAAATGGGGGCCGTGCAAAATGACCTCACTTTAAAAACATGTCCTCACCCCGACCTCACTCGAGCTGACAAAGATAGCAAAAACAAGCACAACGGGACAATCACTCTCACCCACCACTGACGGGCAATCACATGCATGCGGTTGGATTTGGGAATGAGGGAAGTGAGGTAAATGTTGGGTTTAAGAACCGCTAAATTGCACGGACAGACAAGTCTCACCATAAAAAGTGAAACAAGTAGGCCCCACTCATCTGTCACTGGTGCAGAGGAGCGGATGAAGGATCAACATGTGGAAAGTATTTTCATTCACCAGCTTGGTTATTAAACCGAAGGAGACAAGTCCTGATGAGTGCCTTCTCCTTTTTTCTCGATGTTACTATTTATTGCTTTGTTCCAGGATGCTGTATGGAAACGGCTTCAGATCCATACGACATCATGCCTTCAACGGGACAAAGTTAGATCAAGTGTAAGTATTTCTGGCGACTGAACACCACGCTGAAGTAAAACTGGTATGACTGGTTATAGAGCTGGGAATTTTGGGAAATGTGCTTTTTTTCCCCCCATGCCTTCCAGACTTTAATGGTGAATGGTAAGGTAAATATGAAGCTACAGCCAACGCAGTAAAGAACGGAAAGAGTAAGAAGGAAACAGCTTGTCTGCCAGGTTTTAAATTTAAACTGTCCCATTTAAACTTTATAAAAGCTGAAGAGAAACAACAACACTGGTACTGTTCCATTTGTTCCCTTCTGTTTCCAGCCTTTAGGCCAAATTCAAGATAACCAGCTGCTGGCTTGAGCTTCACTGGCACCTGTTTGGGGAGAGTGTAGTTTTTGCCCCTACGTATTCTAGTTTTTACTACTTTTGAGGAGGATACACTCGCTGCATGTGTGTGATAGTAACTGCTCAAAAAGTCAGGGTTGGTACTGTGAGACAGATGCTCCTCAGCGCGGCGTCTCTCTTAGTGCAGTATTTCTTTTTTAACCTTTCCATGTGAAATGCACATTTCAAAATAAAAGAAAATACAGCCTTTGTCTCATCTCGATATTTCCATCTCTTCTGCTTGTACTGAAGGGACTTTTGCGAATGATACCTTTAACTTCATTGCTTAGCAACAAGCTCCACCAGCAGCAGTATCTCCTTATCAGACACAACTCATCTGAACCTGTCAGGCTGATTTCCAGGTGCCTCCACACTGTTGTTTTGTTTTTTGTTTTTTTGAAAATATTTTTATTGAAAAAGAAAACAACAGTACTTGCAGTTACCGAAATACAATCAACCTTTCTTCATTTTCCTAAGTAAATAAACTTATATATATATATATGAAAAAAAACAACGCATTCTAAAACAAAGACAAAATTTTTTTTCAAGTTTAAAAAAAAACATGCCATCTTTAAGCCGCCGGGAAATAGTAGGATACTTAACAGACTTCCAATGCAACAATATTAGACGTCTCGCTAGTAGGGATGTGAAGGCAATAATGTCCTTTTGTGTGGAATCAAGTGTAAGCGAGCGAACAGGAATCCCAAATACAGCAATCAGAGGACAAGGATGAAGAGTTGCCCCAAGAACAGTTGACATAATAGCAAAATACCCGGTCCAGAAACCTTGTAGCTCAGGACACAGAAAAAGCATGTGGCTAAGGTGACAAGGAGAACCGTGGCATTTATCACATTTATTTTCCACTTCTGGATACAATTCAGAAAGTCTAGACTTAGAGAAATGCACACTGTGTATGATCTTAAATTGAATAAGTCCAAGACGAGCGCAGGAGGTGGAAGATCGTACCCTCGCTATAGCCTGTTCCCAAGACTCCTCATGTATTCGAATTCCTAGTTCTCCTTCCCATGTACGCTAAAGCTTAACATTAGAGTGGTTACTAAAAGACAGAATAGCATCATAGGGTTTCAAAATGGTTCCTCTGTGATGAGGAACAAATGATAACGTAGTTTCCCACTGCTGTTCTGGAGGTAAAGAGGGGAAATTTGGGAAACACTTGGCAACAAAATTTCGAATTTGAAAATAGCGAAACAAATGGGTAATAGGGAGATTATAACGAGAAGACAAGTTGGGAAAACTATTGAAAACACCATCCACATATAAATGTTTGAACTGTTT
This sequence comes from Copadichromis virginalis, assembly GCF_057382275.1. Lineage (NCBI taxonomy): Eukaryota > Metazoa > Chordata > Actinopteri > Cichliformes > Cichlidae > Copadichromis > Copadichromis virginalis. The sequence goes on along the minus strand of NC_140632.1, from coordinate 2,351,973 downwards.
TATACCCTTGTCACACCACACTGAGAATGTCGAGTCCAAAAGTGAAGGGGGAAACAAATGGTTGTCGCTTAGAGGACCCGAGGAAGACGGCATTACAAAATTAAAGTGAAACTAGATTTTGAGTGTGTTAAGAACCACCTGATTATCAGTGTACAGAGAGGGTTTTACGGCTAAAGAGGAATAGAGCAAAGTTGTTGTTGTTTTTTAACTCCTTCCAAGAAGTGTTTAGCTGAAGCAGCTCTCACATTAGTTTCTCCTGCTAGTTTTTGTTTTCATCAGGTGGCTTTATGTGGTTTTCACCACACAAAGTGATCAGTTTAAACTCTTTGAAAAAGTCTATCCTGGGTGCTGGTTTATCTCGCTGGGATGAGCAGGTGACCATGTGCCGCATGTCTTCCTCTCTCCCTCTGCTTTCCTGTCACTCTTTGTCATCCTCCTCACTCTTAGTCAGGGCCTTTTATGTGCACTGATATAGTAAACTGGAGTTGTATTTATTAATATCTGTGCTGCTACAGTAATAATGTTCACACCACAGTGCCATGTGTCATGGTGAGACATTGAAACGACAGCAGGAAATCACTCAATCCTGCACGCACAGCATGACTGAATGTTAGCGTCTCACAGGAAACAGAGACGATGACTGAAACGGTTACATGAACATGTCCATCTGAGATAATATCCTGAAAAAAAGATGTTTTGTTGAATGTGCACTTTTCTTAAGGTTAGCCATCATCTGCTTTCTAAGTGAACCCCTCATTAAATGAGAAGAACAATTTAACAAGAAAAACTTTTAGAGAGAGTGGGGTTCTTCCCTGGACCCTGGTTGTCCTGGCTGGTGTCCTTCCGGGGCTTTGGGTCTGTTCGCTGTGCCTTGGCTCCTGTGGTGCTGTGGGCTCCTCTTCCTGGCTGTCTGGGCCCTGCTGGGTCTCAGTGGGCCTTCCTGCATGTTTCGGGCTCGACACCCTGGTGTCCACTGCAGCTTGGTGTTCCCTGTATGTTTTGGTCCTCTGGGGTGTCTGGGCTCCTGATTTAGGTGGCCTTATTCGGAGTGGGGATGTCCTCACAGCATGGAGCACCACAATGCATGCTGTTGTTTTCTCTTAGTTCTCTGTTCTTGCTCGAGGGTTTTGGTTTCTGGATTTCATTGTGCTGCATTTGGTTTTCTTTGAAGGTAGATGGTTTTTGGACTTTGCACACTTTGCACACATGTTCACAAGAGGGGAAAAAGGCCTTAAGATGTATCTGAAGAATACAAGGTGACGGATGTCTCAACCTGTAGCTGGTGGCGCATATGACATCATCATCATCATCTGTTCCACCTGTCAGCACTTTACTGAAGCCCAAAGAAAGAAAAACAACGAAACAAAGGGGTGTGGGTTTGGACCTTAGATGTGATGGTTAAAGGGTTAAAAGGTCTAGGAATTCATTAATGCTGATAGATAACCAAACACCCCTAACTCTGTGTTAGACCTCTGTGTTTACACAGAGTTAACAGGCACTGGAAACACTGGAACGCCACCAGCCATCCAACCCACTGGGTTGGATGAACAGCTGTTAGGCAAAGAAACAACAGTGATTACTTAAATTATTACTAAAATATTGAGAAGCTAAAGAAACCTTCTTAACTCTGACCAACAAAGCAAAAAAAACCTTTTCCCATCACTTTCAGACGCTATCACACTGAATAATCAAAACAATGATTTAAAAGTCTTTTTTAGCGTATCTGGGTAACTATCTGTCACTGGGGCCCTGAAACAGTTTATTGGCCCTCTATTTTCCCACAAATTAGATTATGCAGCATTTTGCCTGGGTTTAACACTTTCTGACATCTGGGATGTCTATTTCCTTACCCAAACTTGCGCTACAGAAGGATCATAGTTGGGCCTTCTCATATGCACTCAAAAAGTCCAGCTCTTGATTAGCAAGGAGGAGCTCTCACGGGGAAATATGTTTCCAAATATGTCTTTCAGGAAGTCTGCATTAAGAGTGGCCTTCTCCCAAATACTCGGTGACACGAGTCCTCAGGCTTGTAGAAATCTATTTCATGCTCCTGCATTCAATAACCTCATAAATCACCGAGCAGAGAAAAGGTAACAATATCGCCTTTTCCCTCCTTGTCGCAACATGTTTTCTGCTTTTCACCTCTGGTCCAGAATCCTGCATAGTCAGGATATGAGATATTAATGATATTAATCTAAGACCCCTCTCCTCTTTTACAACACCTACACTCAAGTCCACGTCCTTATAACAGCCCAATTAAGCCATTGGTCGGTAACTAGTGAGTCTTACCACACGGGTGTTTGTGTTGGCGCCTGATCTGCGCTGAGGGGAGAACTGATCCCAGCACAGCCTGACCAAGACAAACACATCCCTCACATGTCTATTATCCTTATTAGATTTAAGGGATTCAGGGAGATGTGCACAAGGGTGAGAAGTAGGTACCGTCAAACCGTATACTTTCGAATTTGAATCAACAATGCAAGTGAGACGTTTTCTGTGATGTTTTGACCCTAAAGACAAGAGAAATATGACCCCGCACCTCACCTTTGTCAGTCTGACTTCAACGTGCAGGTTTTCTTTCTCTCGAAAAAACGTAATTTTGTGCTTTCCTGTCCAGCGACCTTCACAGGAATAAGTATTTAACCGAGATGGATGACAGATGTTTTGCGGGAACCATCAGCGGCCCCATTCTCCTGTGAGTACCTGAAAATTTGAGCCACTCTCATCAACTCCTTGTACTTCTACACACTACACTATATATATATTTTTTATTATTGCATAATATTTTATTGCATATTGATAACATAGACTGTATATAAAAGATGGACATGACGTCAGCCATTTATTTCTGGTCTCCAGCAGCCCTGTTTTTAAAGCAGCCTCACCTCTACCTTTAAGCCTTACATCACTCCCACCCCTGCAGTTGTTGCTAAAGTGGAAATGAGGTGTTTATAAACTCCCAGAGTTGATTCTGTTCATCTGGACGTAGAGTTTCATCACTCATCCAAGTGACTTTTTCAGTCTGAAATCTTTTTGGGATTTCCTTACCTGAATGATTGAGCATGTTTTGACTTCTTGTCTGTTCCTGTGTTAGCGCTGATGTAGAGGTTTTATCTGCCACCTGCACCATAACGATGAGCATAAATGGAATCAAAGCGACCACGCTGCAGGCATACTGGGGACTTCAGAGAGCTGTGCATAAACAAATACCTGCAAATCACAATGAACTAAATCAGTGTTGTCAAGTAGATGGGGCCAAAATTCCTCTACAGCAATGTGAAAGACTCACAAAGTCATACAGAAAATGGTTACCTTTCATTTTTAAAGGTGATTCTACCAGCTCCTGAATCGTAGCGTCTACGTAGGTTTTCACACTTTTCTTCTGTTTCTGGGTAAATAAGGACACAACCTGAAACTTTTAGAACTGGCGATAATGTTAACAGACCTCTCTGCACTGAATCATACTTGTTATTAATCTCTGCACTTTCGGTTTTATATGGCTGTAGGTTTTAAAACATGAAAAGACAGAACAGAACAAAGATTAGAAAACACACCCACAGCAAACCGTTTTGAGGGATATTTAGCACCAGAGATGTAATCTGATTACTTTTTTCAAGTAACGAGTAAAGTAAGGGATTACTATTGCAAAAACGGTAATTAGATTACCGTTACTTTCCCGTAGGAACGCTGCGTTACTGCGTTACTAAAACCGTGATATTTTTTGCGAGAATGTCTCACGACAGTGACGTAAGCGAGTGCGACGTTCGTGACAACAGCTGTGTGCAGATCAACAATGGATCATATATCGAGTGCAGAGAGAGTATGAGCGTGCAGCGTTTAAAGCGTGGAAGTACTGACCTTACTTTGAGTTTGATTCCATAAAAAGTGACAAAAACATTAGTGTCCGCTGTGCGTGGGAAGAAAACTTCTTTTTACAGCGAAAAAAAACCCCTAAACTTCCAACAAGCACCGAGTAGCTACGACGTAATGGGAAACTCACAGAGAAACTCGCGGATTCTTCCACTGACCGCAGCACACCTGCACCAGGGTAAACCTCCGCCTACCCCACTCCTGCTTTACAGGTGAAAATAGAGCAACAGGACCGCTGAGTCTTTGACTTTATTTATTTTCTGCTGTGTTTTACTTGCATCTATTTGAAAGACTGAGTGTAAACACACACAAAAAATTATTTTATGAGCTGAAATGTGCAGAAAATAGGTTTAAATGTTAAACTAATTTCTTCCAGTCAGAGAATGTTGCAGATAATTAAATTTTTGCTTGATGCATAAAGTTAAAAGATTAAAACTGATAAAACAAGTTTAAAAAAAGAGACTTTTCCATTTGATTACATTTTGTATGATGGATTATGCAGAAAAAGTAGAATTGGGCTGAAAGATCTATCGCTTTATCACCTCTTCAGGTTGTAAATCGTGTTTTTAAAAAGTAACTAAGTAATTAATTACTTTTGAAAATAAGTAATCAGTAAAGTAACGGGATTACTTTTTTGGGGAAGTAATCAGTAATTAGTTACTGATTACTTTTTTCAAGTAACTTGACCAACACTGTTTAGCACTAGCCCTGTTTAGGAAGTTACTGACGGTAAGTCCAGTTAGAGTTCAGCAATGTGCTCGTTCACAGTGTGTGGACTAGATGAGACATGTCTGTGAAACAGGACAGAGGAAAAATCCTTCCTCCACAGCTGCGCCTTTCACCAGGAAACCTGACACGCATTGTGTGCGAGCATGTGATGGAGAGACTTCCGACGTTTCTCCGATACCGTTTTCTTTTTTGCTGTGACCTCATATATAAGGACATTTGATGCAAACACCTTTAACCACAGCTATCCGGTTGCTGTTGTGGCTCGGCTCTAGCTGCTAAGTGTCTGCTAAGGTAAACTGGTTTTGTGTGCAGGTATTCTTCCTCTATTCCACTGAGGAACATGTCCTGAGTTAGGTCACCTCCATGAGGTCATGAGCGAAACATCTGGAAATGACAAAATCGGACCAACACTCTCAGGGTCTGCGCTCCTCTTTTGTTATTGTTTCCTTTTCTTAAAACGGCGTTTCACAACGAGCCCCACGAGAGAGACCAGAGGACAGAGAGGAGCGGAGAGCAAACGGGACTAAAAAAAGAACAAATGAACTCTTAGAAAACATCTGATTTAATTAAATGAATTGATGACTTGGAGCAATGTAGGGTTAGGAAACTACAGCAAAGCGGAGCTTGGACTCTACTTGGCCCGTGGAGGGAGGGGGGGGCGTGTGCGGCACTGTAGGTTGGAATGTCCTGATGACAGGATCACGCAGGATGTTGGTGAAATTGTCAATTCCCTGGACGTCTTCGTCCCGAGGAGGTTGAGCTGGCTTTGGCATGACAGCTGAGTGCGAGAAATACCGCGTGTAATTACTTAAAGATGATGGGCTAAGGAGTTCACTCCAGGAAACAGATGCAGGGTGTTGTTTAATCCATCCGTGAGCTCGCTGGTCTCATCATGTCTAGCTTTTTTTCTGGGTTGCTCAAAGTATGTCTGTTCCAAAGTCTGGACTTGAAAGTCGCCGAGTGTTGTTCTTTCACTTTGTGAGATTAAAGTATTGTGCTTGGTATTATTTTAGCATGCTTATGTTATGGGATACAGAGTTTTTTACCTGCATGTTATCAGCTGTATCACAGACGTAGCCTCATTTGCAGCCTCTGAGCTCATAATGTCTTATTTGGTAATTCCATTTTCAAAGTGTTATCCAAGACGCAGCTGCATCACCTCTTGAGTAACCTCATAGCCCCACAGATGTGTGGGATTTTTGTGGGGGAAAACAATGTTTAAATCCCATATTTTCCACAGACTGTGGACCTAATGTAAATTCCAGCAAAGAAAAGCAGCAGCAGAGTGGAAATATAGCAAATATTTGAGATATCGAAGGTACCTTTGAAAACAGAGCCCACCATTGGGCAAGAGCATTTGTTTGGCCTTCTCCCCAACTGTTTCTGAATCGTCTGTGCTGTGTGACTGACTTGCATCCCGCACACTCTCCCATCATGACCAGTCTGCCACTAATAAGGTCAAAAATCTAGATCTATGGCGATCCCTTCGATACACCCAAGTGTTAAATCTCCTCTGTAAGCCTCTTTGCAACCCACCTACACCTTAGTTCCTCCTTTTCATGTCATGTCTGTTGTAATCAGTGTCAAATCTTTTGTCTTGCTGCTTATTTCTCCATCTTGTGCATGTGGAAAGCTGAGGAGGTCCGAGAAGATAACGTGCCAACAAATATAAATTACTGCAGGTGGAAATAACCATTTTCTTTTGGCCAAAATTGAGGTCTTTTATTCCCCACCTGTCTTTCAGAGACGTGTCCCAAACAGGGATCACCTCCCTGCCAACCACAGGGATGGACTCTGTCCGGGAGCTGAAGGCACGTGATGCCTGGGCCCTCAAGAAACTGCCACCCATCAAGACCTTTAAGCACCTCACCGTCGCCAACCTGACATACCCGAGCCACTGCTGCGGCTTCAAAAACCTTAAAAAGAAGCGAGGGTGCGTTTGTCAGTTCTTCTTTTTTGTAGCTGGTGGAGTGTAGAAGGCAGCATGAAAAATGTAGTCCTTGAATTTCGTGTATTTGGATGATCCGCCACAGCGAGCGGCAGCAGCTGCACTTGCATGATGTAGATGTTGGCAGGGATTGAATCAACTCTCCTGACGTGTTTACCTATAATTCATTACAGTGCTTCCATAATTAGTGTCACTCACTGCTGTTATTGTAGGAACGAGGTCGAGCCAGACTAGTAATGGCTCTCAAAACAGGATTCCCTTTTCCTTCAAGTGGATATAAAGATGACTGCATCATTATTTTATGGGCTCAATGTTCTGTGCGTTTGTCTGCATGTGTTTTTCAGCTTTTTGGAGTACATCATCTGCAACCTTACTGCTTTGTATGACCAGCATCAAAAGCGCTCCGTGGGGCCCCTGCGCATGCCGTCCCTCCAGGAGGACAGTGTTGTGGAAACACTCCCGGACCGGGAGCTAAAAGACGGGGATCACAGAGAGGCCCAGCAAGATTGGAAGAGCGGTGACGTCCACGGCAGCCTGCACTACCACGCCTACTTTGGAGGCCACCCAGATGAGGATGTGGGTTTCGGAGAGACCCTAAAGAACCCCCAGGAGGACAACAGTCAGGAGTTTGACAGTCGTTACGACTATGTGGTGTGCGAGGAGGGAGAGGAGGTGGCGTGCGCACCGGCGCCCGATGAGTTCAATCCTTGTGAGGACATAATGGGTTTTGGCTTCCTGCGGGTGTCTGTGTGGTTTGTGAGCTTGCTGGCTGTTCTGGGAAATGTGGTGGTGCTCCTGGTGCTCCTCACCAGCCACTACAAGCTCTCAGTCTCCCGGTTCCTCATGTGTCACCTGGCCTTTGCAGATCTGTGCATGGGGATTTACCTGCTGCTCATCGCCTCTGTAGACCTCCATACGCGGGCCGAATACTTCAACCACGCCATAGACTGGCAGACGGGCCCCGGCTGTGGACTTGCTGGGTTTTTCACAGTCTTCGCCAGCGAGCTGTCCGTCTACACCTTGACGGCGATCACTCTGGAGAGGTGGTACGCCATCACCTTTGCCATGCGGCTGGATCGCAAGCTGCACCTGCACCACGCAGCGGCTGTCATGCTAGGCGGCTGGGTCTTCTGCATCCTCCTGGCCTTGCTCCCACTGGTCGGCGTGAGCAGTTACCAGAAGGTCAGCATCTGCCTCCCCATGGACACCGAGTCCGCAGCGGCTCAGATCTACATCATGTCAGTGCTCGTCCTCAACATCTTAGCATTTTTCATCATCTGTGCTTGTTACTTCAAGATCTACTGCACGGTGCATAACCCTCACTACCACTCCGGATCCAAGGATACCAACATTGCCAAGCGCATGGCTGTCCTCATCTTCACTGACTTCTTGTGCATGGCACCAATTTCCTTCTACGCCATATCAGCCGTGCTGGACCGGCCGCTCATCACCGTGTCCAACTCCAAGATTTTATTGGTGCTCTTCTACCCGCTCAATTCCTGTGCCAACCCGTTCCTCTATGCCATCTTCACTAAAGCCTTCAGGGGAGACATATTCATCCTTCTCAGTAAGGTGGGCCTGTGTCAGCAGCGAGCACAGCTGTTCAGAGGCCAGACGGTCTCGTCAAAGGGCAGCAGCGGGACATCTCAGATAAGGAGAGACAAGGATAAAAGTCGCAAAGGAGGGAGCATAGGCCAGGAAGAAGTGCCTATCCACCTGAAAAGGTCCGCAGGACATACCTCCCACCAAGCAATCAGCCAACAGAAGAATCCCGAAGAGAGCCAGAGGTTGGACACATGAGGCCGGCTCAAGGCAGTAACATAAGACAGGCTCAGGTGAGAGAGGAGAGACCTTGAAGTGTTGGGATATTTAACAGACAGCTCCAGCATCCTGTATCTGCTTCAGCTTTCAGGCTGAGTTCAGCTGTTTTCACAATTTCGCCTGTGATGATTTTATGGTTCCAGTTGTTGGAGAATATCAAGTGTCACGGAAATACGAGCCTGACTTCATCTCACTTATAGTCCTTTGCAGAATAGAGATCATTTTAAGGGAAAAATGGCAGGATTAACACTCATTTATATGTTTTCAGTATCTTAATTATACTTTGAGGCTGATACCAAATGTGTGGCACAGTCTGGCACTGAGACAGGCAAATATTACTCATTATCTGACGTACTTCAGCTTCCAGTGACACGAAGCTTTTTCTGAGGAACTCTGTTTATATGTGATTATCGTGTTCAAGGACAGCCTGCTGGCTCAGTGCCGTTCAGTGGAAACTAAACCCAGGATGTAAAAAAACGTATTTTCAAATCCATTGTATTAATACCTCTGTATATACTATAAATATATGATTTAGAACAGAACACATAGCCTATTGCTATTTTTTTGCATTTCTTGTCTAACTACATTTGGTGATTACAGTAATTTACTGTGATGTTGGAAAGTTTTTTTTACAAAAAGTGCATTTATTTGCATATGCCAACAACAAACTGATGTATCACTTAATTAGATTTATAAAATATCTGTTTACTTTTGCTCCATGTGTGATTTACTTTAACTTTATCAAATGTTCGGTCGCTAACTCGTTCAGAAACCCACTCCAAAAAACTAACATCTCACATCGAACCATGCGATCCAAAAACAAGACCTATTTGGATTATTGGCAGTTTCTGCAAATCACACAGTGGTGTGTTAATCACTAATGCATACTGTTAAAGCTGTGTGTCTCCTTTGGGATGTCCTGGTTGTTTTTTCCAGCGTTATCGTGGTATTTTTCCATCCCTGTGTGGAAACCAGTGACTTCTACAATCAGCGGGGAGCTTAAAGCTAGCATACCTGAGACCCATGTGAACTTCTGTGATGCTGAGCTGTTAGGCATTAAAGGAAACCTTCTGCTAATAGTGGCTAAACATCAGGTTAGCATTTCCTCTCCTGAGTGACTTTAGAGATGAACAGGGCGAGTGGGGATTAGTTCACATCTTTTTCTTTAAAAAAAATAAAATACATTTTGCATCCATATTTGTCTTGAAGATATTCGATCAGATTGCTGCAATTTGTGTCAGCATGGAAAATATAGTGCAACATTCCCAACTTTGTATCACTCTAAACCTCACAAACTGGAATGGTCTCTACTTTCAAAGTCGGGAAAATTAAGAGTGGCATCCGCTGACTGCGTTCCAGACCTCGCTTGGCGGTGAATTTCCGAACGGACGGGACATCATTTTCAGTTGAACGTTTTCCACGGCTTCAGGTCCATCTCTTCCAATCACGTATTAACAGCGAGCCAGTCTGGACCCTTCAGATGCAAAGCACTCTGGAGCTGGAGCACGATGGGCCTGGCTGCCTTCATGAGAGGACGTCTCCGCTGCCAGCTAGTGTTAACTCACTGTTCACGAGTGTGTGCACGACAAGACTGATAAAAATCAAAGTCTATGCACATTTGCGTAGGTGTCTGGGTGCACACAAAGCGACTGGTGGTAGTGGCATATACCTGCAGAATCCAGCATTTTCCCGAATGATTACATGGAATTTTACAGACTTGCAGGTACGGTCATGGCCCAAGTAATAGGCCGAGCCAAGCAAACTGAATGAGACTGTGAAATGGATTTATTTTGATATTCTTCTTCTAGCTGGGTCTCAGGCCTGCCTCATCATTCCTCTCCCAGTATTACAAATAAACTCATCTCTAAGCCGTTCCTCAAATAAGCAGGCCCGTCCCCGACGATGCACCTCGATAACACCGGATTAGGTTGCCAAACTCAAATAGAGTGGGAAAAGGAGTCGTGAACAGAGGGACTGACGAGGTCAAAGCCTACGAGTATGCATCCAGTGTTTGGTTGTGGAAACAAAAAGAAATCTCTTGCATTTTTGGCGTCATTCCTTTCGTTGGCCCGGTCAACGTGGATGGCCCTCTTAAAGAGTCAAGTTCCTCTGTCTCCTGGAGAGCTCTTGAATGATGACCAGAGCGAACTGCAGGGTTTTAGTCAGTGAAAACATTCATTCTTCTGTTGTTCTGCAGGTGGTTTCACTCATCAGGAAATGAGTTTCATATTTAGGATCTACAACCTTTGCAGACACTTGAGTTAAACCAGGAAAGAAAAATGGCTCCAAGCCTTCAACAAAATACATTCTAATACTTTATACACAGGATGATGTGACAAGTGCTACTCTATACTACTGATAGTAAACCTTAGTTATTGTGCAGGTGTGTATGGAAGGCAATTTAGAACATGTGTCTACTTTGGATCAATTATTTCTAATAAACTGGAAATTGTTTTTATTGAGAAAGTTCCTGCTGACAGGCGACGTTTCAAATTACAGCTGTTGCCGTGTGAAGATGATCCTAAACCAGAAATACATGAAACAGTGATGCAACTCCACCTGCACAACCCCAGTAATAAAACAAAAAGCAGAGAAGTGCTGGAGCATTCATGCGTACTGAGGTGAACTAAGACTGCAGACTTTGCAGCACCGTACTTGCAGATTTAGCCGAAGATGATTCATCGCAGGCTTTCTGCCCCACGTGGACTTAAATCACATGACTTTTACTTGAGTCAGACACAAGTATTAAAACTGATGACTTTAGGGTAAGATTGGGAATATGCTTAAAACTAACTGCTTCATATAATGTCGAGGGCTTCTTTGGTTTTATAGTGCAAGAAACCAAAACAGCTCAAATATGGGGACAAAGCTAAAGTGCCTCCCCACCTAAACTAAAAATGACCAATTCTGAAAGGTGTTGAAAGAGGTATCAAACACAATAAGGTTTCACTTTAATACACCTTTGTTCCCTAGTTTTAAATAACTTACCCATTCGTGTAAGAATGACTGAATCAACTCGGTAAGTACTCCACAGAGGAAATCACCCCATAACAGCACAGATAGCAATTATATGGCATTGGCTTTTTGAAGCAGGCCTATAATAAAAAAGAAAAGTGACAAGCTGTTTAGAACAACATTCACAGCTTGACGTGAGACAGTCTAGGATACTATAAAAGTCCTGCTGCAGCCAAAGTCCGGATAGACAGAATCTCTGCTGAAAACAGATGAAGGTTTTTGTCCCGGTTTTTCTGTTTTGTCACAGTTTGCTGTTTTCTAAGACTTTGGTAAGCTCTACATGCCACAGCCAGCAGGCCCGGCTACTCCACTTGCTACGTAGCTGATTGGCAGTCACCACAGGTTAGCTGGTAAGCAGAGAAAGCTGTAGAGTCTGAGCAAGACATCTCCAGGGTCTCATTATAAGCCTCATTCGCCAGCAGCTCAGATTCTTATGTCTGAGTGCCCAGGAGTAGCAAAAGGGCCCACTTCATCAGAAGCAGCCAGGGATACACTGCTCCTCCGCTACGTCTATTCAGCGCTGAAGTGTGATATATTGTAGAAGTGACAGTCTGCCCTCAAATCCATTTACAATCAAGTGCAAAAATCTCCATGTAGTTTCTGATTCAGCTTTGATCCCCGACTGCACCACACCTTTATCTCATAATTACCTGAAAGGAAATACGCTGGGATTGTGTCGGTTTGGGTAGGAATTAGAGGAAAAGCCGGGAAAACGCCCATGCTGTGCAAACCCTGACAGTCATCCAGATGGTGGGATATAGAAAAATGGAAAAGAAGATTGGGCGATGCAGATTCGGGGTCTCGTGCAGGTTGCAGCAAATGCATGAAAGTGATCCTACAGAGCTGTTACGCAGCGACAAAGACAGAATGTGCAAGGATTATATTTCAATCAAGAAATCTGAATCGTGCTGAGTTAAAGCCGTATTACAGCACGTTCCCGGAGCACGTGGGCCACAGTGATGAAGACTTGGATGGTTGGTCCTTGCAGACAACCATGTCTGCCCATTTGTTTGTGACTGTGTGACTCATCCACAAAGACGCCTAACATAAACACAACTACATACTTCAGAGAAGTGTCACAGAAAGACTTATGAATGGTGTTTACAGATACCCATGTCTGCAAGGAGGATAATCCCCGCTGTCTGTCAGACAGTAAGCCTTTGACACCGAGCGCCTTTAGCTGGTTAGCAAAAAGATAACAGTTTGCTAAAGACAAAAATAACTGTAGTTAGCTACAGCTTAAGACAAGATAGATTTAAGACATTTCATGCTCCTTTGAGTTAAATCGAGGGCCAACTTAACAACTTAAACCACAGAAAGAAAAGAAGAAACAAAAGTGTTTGGCTCCTGATGTTTGTCCGAGGCGCTGCTTAAAAGAAATTAGTCCTTGTTGTCATCTTTGTCACTCAAAGTTTCAATGGATTCAACTGCCTTGATTCCTAATGTGTAAAATGTGGCTCACTCTCTGCACAAAACAATGTACCTCATATATATTTACAGTACCAGCTTCAGCCATGCTACAAAACTCCGTCGTCATTGGTAGCTAGCAGACAGGACTACTGGTTTGAGTGTCTTGGAAACAGATTTAAAATTTAAATGTCAGAGAAAAAAACAACCAAAAACATTTAAAAAGTATGAATGCCATTATAAGTTTCATTAAAGAATAATGAAACACATAAGTAATAAACTCATGAAACAGTTGGCTCACTAAATGGGAAGGGGACTGGTATTTGTTAAGGTCTTGCAGTCATGTGACTGCTAATTTTCCACCATTTCAAATGTGTAACACTGTAGCAGTTGCAGTTCTACTAAAGACCAGTCCATGACCACCTGCCAACCACCGTTTGTGAGGATAAGATGCATCCTAGTAGCTGCTAGAGGCTGAAGGCGGTCACGATCAAACTGACTGCCATCTTGCTAGAGATTCACGACCCCCTGGCAACCACCGGGAAAAATGTGTGTTGACGCTCACAGAAAACTGATGCTATCTCACGTGCAAAATGAAACCGTTTACTAAAGAGTACACAGTACTGACTCAAAAACCTTTGATTGCCTCGGCCGCTAACAGATTGCTCCAGACGATACCAGGTCTGCACTCACCAACTACTCCCCTAGAAGAAGTGTGACACAAATCGGAAATGGAGACTGAATTGGTGAAGCGCAACTTTTATACACACATATTTAAACACTTCCTAATGATCTTGGCCAGGAACCCCTCCAGCTGGTAAACTGGAGGAACCGCTGACCTTCTGATTATTAGACTACCTGCTCTACCGCTCGAGCCACATCTAATAGTAGCAGTTAAAAACGGAGTCTCAACAGGATTAAAAATGTGAGCAAAAATAGTTTAAAAGTAACTGAAATAACAGTTAAATAGTTTAGTGTTCAAGATGCTCCCACGAGTAATCGATAAATTTGCTTTTATCAGCGCAGAACCAAAAAGCTGACCAGGTATCACAGAAGAAGGTAGGAAGAAACAGAGGGGGCGAGAGTGACACTGATTTAGGCCACAAAATAATGCAAAAATTAAATTTTAATTTTCTTTCTTTCTTTTTATGCAAAAGACAACTTTATGTATTCAAAGCACAACCTTGAGTTTGATTCCAAACTTGATTTAGGAAAATTACACGAATACCAACAGTACAGTTCATTAATCATCAGAAGAGCAGAACACACGACAAAATGGTTATAGAGCACAGTTTAATAAGACATCCTTCTCAGTCTAGCATCTGTGACCCCCCCCCCACCAAAAACTGAACTAAAGTTCAAAAAGGCACGCACGACATCTACATATGGAAATGACGAACAGAGGAAAGGAAATAAATCTACTGGGGGCCATGTGTGGAAAGTCTTCCTTTGGCCTTTCATGTAAAAATTTCATATAATTCAACTAAATCGTGTGAAAAATGTTCTGTTTTCTCCATCAGGTCCTGTATCAGGGTTTTCTTTGTGCAGCTAAAAAACAACTATGGAGCCACCCAAGCACCACGTCAACACAACAGTCAAAACACATATATACTTTATTTCAAACTGCTGCAACAGGGGCACTAAAAACAAACTGCAGAGACACACACAACCCCCCCTCGAGTTAAACTCACTTGGATAGAAAATATCCTCAGTTTAAAAGTCATGAATAAAACGGAAGCAGACGAGAACATACGGTGGACGAAATGGTTTGGAAAACAGCGCCGTGCAGCTTTTATCAGGCTGACATAAGAAGAAAGGAGAAAAGAAAAGAAAAAGGAACACTTGTTAGATTATAAGAGCACAGTTTGGTGCGGCTTTCCAACCTTAAAAAAAAGAAAAACAATTTATGAACTTTCAGAAATAAATAGAAAAAACAGGACAGACACCAACCTCACTGCTCTGTGACATTTTCAGACTGTGAGAGAAATAAACTGAAACCTTTTCACAGAAAACCAGCGACGACACACACTCACCACGTGTCTGTACAGTCCCACACACACACACACACACACACACACACACACACACACACACACACACACACACACGTCTCTGCGGCTATTGATTAAGTGGACTGACTGACTTCACAACACACTGATAAACCGACAGTGCAAAATTTCCGACGGCTGCAGAGAACTAAAAATAAAAGCAAAGGCGATTCACCAACAGGACAAACTGAGACACCTTTGTACAATCCTTAAATGAATTCAGTGTCTCACGCTTTTATCTTTATTTTATTCTTAACGTTAAAGATGGAATGAAGCCCCAGAGAAGCCAGTGGGGGGGTGCTGGGGGAGGGGGGGTTAAGTGCTGCGACGAAGATAAAAAAAATGAGTTATTGTAAGGTGATGTTATTTTACCTTCTTTTTTAACTCCTTCATTAAACGCATTTAAAACATAATGTTTAAAGAACAGGTCGCCTACATAAAAACACTCTGGAGCACCTTTTTCATAAACGTGAATTCAGACAGAATTAGGATATTAAAAAAAGAAGCCAAAAACAGGTGATTCTGGTCGTTCTAAAGGCAGCGATCTCGACTGGTGGCACTAAGTTTGGACACGAACGTAGACACGAGTCAATCCAGTCAACCGACTACAGTGATTGCAAAGGTGTTTCTCATCTATGGGGTTATAACGAATGACCTCTGACCTTGTGTGGCAGGGAAGCCGAGGTCACCCTGGTCCTCTACACCTGTATGATGGTGAAATGCTTTCTTTCCAAAGTTAGGTGAATTCTCTGGGGGGGAAAGGCAGAGAAGCCTGGAAGAAGAAATAAAGAGAAACGGTGCTCGGCTCACGGGGCTTTTCCCTTCCTCTGTTGGTTTCTCATCCCGCAAGGCTAGTCGAGTGTTTTCTGACTACACCCGGGTTTTACAGTACCTCACAGTCCTTTGGGTTTGTCTCAAGAGTTCTGAGTCTCAGAAACAGTTTCCTGAATGAATCCAGTCACAGGATGTGGAAGGATGCTAAACTGTCTGTTAACTGGATAGGAGTTACAGAGATCCTGCTCCTGTTGCTTTCTCCCGTTCCTTTTTCTGCTTCACCACTCGGCATCCCCGATGGCTTTGGAGAAGACGTAGTCTCTCCCGTTCAGATTCATGATCCCATCCTTCAGGTGGAATTTCCATTTGTTCTTACTTCTGTGAATCTGCAGAGTAAAGAGAAGGAAATGAGTGTTGTAGGCGTCAAGGACAGATGGACATTGTTTCAGCTTACAGTGGACGCAGACTGATGTCTTTAGCCTCTGCGCCGAGGCCAGACAAACTCACTGTGGCATTAACCGCTGCTGGAGCCTTTCTCCACTGAATTAACATCAAATAATGTAACAACTCGATGCTTTGTGATGGGAATCAAAGGCAAACAGTGAAGACTCACAACAAGGAATGTGAAATACCTCTTTAACGATTTCTGACATTTTCCCCCAAAAACGAGGAGGCTGCTGTGAAAACTGTTTAAGCCCCGTCCTTCAATCTACAGCAGCCTTTCCAGCGCCCTGAATGATACTGGCAAACAAAGGCTGACAGCGATGCTGAGTACCAATCACATTAACACGGTAAAACTGCTCTGCGCTGTTATTTTATAATCTCTTTGTTTTCACTGCTTCTGCAAATCTCAGCGTTAACGTCTTTGCCTGGATGCTGATGTGAAACTAAACGAGTTGGATATGCATAAAAGCCAACGGGCCCCAGCGCAGGAGGATCTATATCAAGACATGTCATAAAAGTACCAAAGAGGCACTCGCATATTTATACACAGGCAGGTTTGAACACACTGCAGCCTTTCAGAATATATCAGTTCCTACCTTGTCGTACTGGCACACCACTACGTTGTCTGTTTCAAACAGCTCCTGGTCCTCTTCGTCGCTGACGTCGTCTCCACTGTTCAGCGGCTCCTGAGTAGGAAACCAAAACAATCAGATTCATCACAAATGTTTGCTGCTCAGAAACGTGGTTTAAGATTCAGGATTTTCTTTATTTAAACAGTAAAAGCACAAATCTAGATTGCAACAAGTAATAGTTTGATTTTAAACCCGTTCTCCTTTTTGCCCGATACCAAACAGTGCCAAATATAACCTGCTGTGTTATAAAATCTTCTGCAGAAAAGCCACACAAACTACAGAGTAACCTTTGTAGTAGGGCTGCCACAAACGATTATTTTGATAGTCGACTAATCAGATCATCATCCATTGGACGTAAAACGTACAGCTTATTGCACCAGCAGCATCTGCTCTTATATAACTATCATTAGCTTACAGCTTTAAGTGTTTCAGGTCTGTGCTAACTAAAAATAAAGACAAGATGATAGTTTATTAAATTTTAATGAAATCTGCAGATTGTTTCAGTGAAGTTTAATAAACTCCTTGCTATCTAAAATATAACAGGACACCGGAGTATATTCTGGAGCATCTCACACTTCTGATAATCAGCTGTCTGCTTGAGTTTATTCAGCTGTGTAAAAACTATAACTTTAATCTCAGCCAAACCGATTTACTCAGGAACAAATAAAATACTAAAAAAAAGCCAAACAACAACATTTTTAAGTTATCTAAGTGACTCATATATGTTTAACCTGAGTAGTGAAAGACAGCGGTGGGTTTGAAAACGATTTGTCGGGAGTCCGGTGTTCTCACGGCTCTAGTTAGCCTAGCCCCCGGCTCGCTATCGAGCTAGTGGGTAACAGACGTCTCTGAAAACGTCGGAGCGCTTTTGAAAATATGCGGTGTCCTGATAAACTGAGCAGATATTTGAGGTTTACACAGCTACATTCTCGCCTGAAAATATGTTAAACGTTTATTTTGTGACCCAGAAAGAATAATAAGAGTAACATTAAAACTAACTAGCTGCCGCCATTGTTGGAAACTGAGCTGGGCCGCGCTATGAATTCTGGGACAGAGCTACTTCTTCGGGGTTTAACGACAGCTACCTGTGGAAAGCTACTGCTAGCTACTCTGGAAAACAAAAGCTCTGAAGAGGGGCAGAAACATCAGTGCTACAAGTTTACGGCTTTCTTACTTCATATTAAATGAC
Organism: Copadichromis virginalis; assembly: GCF_057382275.1. Taxonomy (NCBI): domain Eukaryota; kingdom Metazoa; phylum Chordata; class Actinopteri; order Cichliformes; family Cichlidae; genus Copadichromis; species Copadichromis virginalis. The sequence goes on along the minus strand of NC_140632.1, from coordinate 2,334,096 downwards.
CATAAAATTCTTGCCTACTGCAACTTTAACGTGCGAGTTTTTGAACACTCTTATTTCCTCCCTTGCTCACCTCTTCAACCTGCCCATCTTCTGCTCCATCCTTGTCTTTCTCCTCATCGTCATCTTCGTCGTACTCCTCCTCATCCTCGTCCTCTTCTGAAGACGTCTCCCCGGTTCCGTCCACCTGCAGCATCATGGGAGGCTGCTGTGCCTGAGGCTGGGCCTGTTGCTGCTGTTGGGCCTGGGGCTGCGCTGAGGCTTGTGGTGCAGTCGCTCCTGGGGCCTGCTGGACCTGCTGGACCTGAGCTGTTGCTGCCTGGCTGGGCTGTGGCGCCATAGCTGCTGCTTGCATCACCTGACGGTAGAAAGAAACTCAGAGTTTAAAAACATGTACGCCCATATGATGTTAGCATTGCTTTCATGTGGGACAAAATAACCAGCTCTTTACACAACAGACTCCAACTCAAAGCCAAAATAAAGTCAAAGTCAAAGTCAACTTTATTTGTCGATTCTGCCACATGTACAGGACATACAGAGAATAGAAATTGCGTTACTCTCAATCCCTAGATAAATAGCAAATGAACATTTAAATATATTTAAATATAAAAGTGATTAAAAATGCAAGTAAAATAATTAAAAAGTAAAAATTTAAATAAATACAATTTTACATATAACAAGAAAGCTATACAATATACAATATAATGGGTAAGTGACATTGAGTGTAAACCAGGCAGAGTAGTGCAAATAGGCAAATAGTGCAAATGGAGATTTAGTAATGCACGGTAAGAGAAAGTGTAACAACAAAGTCTTATGAGGTAATGGCAGTCCAATGCTCCACAAAGTGACTGGTAACAGGACAGGACAGCAAAGGACAGGACAGCAAAAATGATGCGACTTCAAGGAGCATTTTTGTAGCAAAGATAAGGTCTGCCAGCTAGTCGCCATGTTGGGTATCAAGATATTTGTCTGTGTTAGCAAGTAAGCTAATGCTGGCTAACAGCTGAAAGAAAAAGTTATTAAAGAACTGAACTCGTGGAGGGAAGACCTCTGCTCTGAGCTAATGTTAGCCTGTTGATTTAAAAGCTAACGTTGCAGATTTTTGCAGTGTAGCTCAGTTACACTGGCCAGCTAACCAAATCTTTCCATAGTTACTCACACCAAAACTACATCTGAGTGGAAATGCTGTTTGTCAGTGTAATCGGCTGATCTGTGACACTGACTGATGCGCGATGCTTTCACAGTGCAGGTGTTATTATTAATAACAAAGGTTTCCCAGACGCTCCTCTAAAACATTAAACAGACTCTAATTTCTCTAAACAACAAAGAGAACAGAAATGGAGGAAACACTACTATAGAGCATAAACTACTTCCATATAAATGGAATGAGTGCAGGAGGAACTGAAGTTCTGACCTGTGTATTGCCTTGGACTTTGTTTCCTGGGGTTAAGACAATCTGCTGCGGCTGTATGATGACTCCTGCTTGCTGGGACAGGCCTCCTGGCAGAGGAGCCAGAACCTAAACAGATATTAGAGAAGGGAAAAAAACCCCAAACACGACATGTAAACTCTATTTTAAAACAAGATCTCCACCTGAATATGCACAACACTTTTGCAACATTTTAACCGACTCAATTTAAACTGAATGAATGAAATTTGGCACTAGTTTTGATCTGAATCTGTGTTTTTATTTAGGAAAAGTCACAAGTAGTGGAGTCATGGATCTATTTCTTTTGGGGTAAGTGGTAAGCTCTGAGCAATCAGCATCCTCCCGATTTCCCAGAATCATTTCATGTTTTTCATGGCACTTCTTACATATTTCGAGGTTATTTTTCCAAGAATTGATTCTTCCACTGTGTCAGAGCCACAGGGCCCACAGATATGTAGCCTTATTTAACCTACTTGTCACAAACGGACACTGAACTGATTACGCAGATAAATCAGACACACCACGACTTTTTCCCCCCACCTCTCTCCATTTGGCTTTGTTTTTCACACACATTTCCTCCTGTCATATGCAGCCCTGCCCCTCTGCGTGACAGTTCTTACCTGCTGTATTACCGGTGCCTGCACGCCACCAGGCTGCATCTGCTGCTGCAGGAGGATCTGCTGCTGGGGCTGGATGATGTACTGAGCCCCGTTGGGACCACGGACTAACTGCAGGATCTGGCCTGAGACGTTAAAACAAAGCGTGTGGGTGCACGTTGTGTAAATATAGTTTTACACATGAAGATAGTTCAGAGAGAAAACAGCATTTCTTTGCAATTTAATGCAAATAAACATGTTTTACCTTGGCTGGTGAGGAGCTGTTGGTATTGGGTGACCGCTGTGGGCAAAGCCAGGGTTGCTGCGGTAGCTGCTGCACTCTAGAGGAGGAAAGAAGAACACACGCGGTGACAAGCATGCAAAATAATACAGAAGCAGAGGATTTCAGGGTTCAAGAATGAAAGACTTCAATGTTAAGTACTTAATGTTTTTGAACTTCTTTACAATTTAAAGCACTGAACTTCAGATTGCATTGACTGACATGATAAAAGCAGCATGTTTGTCCTCTCGCTGCATCTACAAAGCCACTGGAAAACGATTAAAAATTGGCAAGTGAAGCTTTGAAGAACCGTTTGAGGATTATACAAAAATCACTTGCAGAAAACAGAAAGAAGCAGCAGCAGAGATGAAAGCTTCATATGGACAGATGCTGCGTTAAACATGTGCTGTTGAAAAAAGTGGAAAAGATTTCCTGCATATTTCACTCGATGACGGAAAGGTGTGTTTGTCAGTGCGTATTAGACACAGCAGTAGCATGTGGGAGGATGCATTACTGCTGGCTTATATCCACTGCAGTCCTGGCTATTAAATAGTCCGTTAATCTCTTCCAAGTCCTGTTGCCCCATCCGTGTGACACTTGATCAATCATTCTGGACTAAGGAAGAAGCCTGCAGAGACCCTCTCTTGCTTCTCACTTCTACTCAAAGAAAATATGTCTGAATTTGTTAAAAACGTAAAATGAGCAGCACTTCGTTCTGTTCATCACACATATGGATATCGCATCACCTATGTCTGTTAATAAACACATTTGCTACTTGTTATATGCCTCCCCGAAAAACAGTTTCATTTATTTTTGGTGCTATGATCCACTCACCATCCCCGTTCCACCCATGTGTATAAGCTTAGATTCCTGAACAATGACTTGCTGCTGGGGAGCTGCGGAGACAAACATTTTCAGGTCAATTCCTCATATTTTTCATAAAATGTACAAAGAATGCCCACGATCAGTAAGCATTCATTGTTTCCTGTGCCAGTTCGGCAAATAACTCAAAGCTGCAGGCGACATTTTTAGTGCCCAAAAAGGCGTTCACGGGTTTTTGCACTTGTTCAGAAATGTTTTTACCACTGTGTGCCACTGCTGGCTAACCTTGCTGTTGCTGGGGCGGCAGGATGACTTGCTGGGACTGAGCTGGCTGGGTCACCTGCTGGACTTGTTGGACCTGCTGAACCTGTTGTTGCTGCTGCTGTGCGGCCTGCAGGGCTTTCTGCTCGTCAGTGTGGAAGCCCTCCACTGCCTTGGACTGCAAAAGCTTGTTCTCCCATAGCTGTAGAGACAAACGGAGGCAGCACAAAGACATGTGTTAGAAAGCTGCCAAAGACGCCATTTAAATCCATGCTAACATGTTTTCAAATGAAAATCTCCATCCAGGTAAATGTTTAGCGCAGATTCTGTCATTATCGACACACCTGTGAACGCATCACACCGACCAGACGTGCCGATCGTTTAAATTAATTCAGTTTTATTTTTATAGTCACAACAGTCATCTTCAAGGTGCTTCATGTTGTAAGGTACAATAATACAGAGAAAACCTAACAGACGACCCCCTATGAGCAAGTGTTTGGTGACAATGGGAAGGAAAATCTCCCTTTTAACAGGAAGAAAGCTCCAACACAACCAGGCTCAGGGGGGGAACCAGGTAAAAGAGACTGTGGAAGAGAGCCAGACATCAATATTAACTAATGGGTCACAAACTCAAAGTGAGGTCAAATAAACTGGTTTAATCCATGAAGCTAAGACTGAATTTTTTGCTTATTTGTGTCAATCACATTGCCTAGTAGGCTTATGTGCCATAGCCTCCTCTTGAATTGAGCATATCATGCAGTGTACACACTGTTTGAGTTGTCATTTCAATGGTATTCAGACACCACCTTCTCACAGGCATACGCAGGTGTTATAACAGTAAAGCAACACTGAAAGTCACACTGGAATATAAGGTGGTGATTGCACCAGAAAACTCATACAGAAATCGCTGCAAAGCAAATTCTGCAACACATCAGTGGCAGTGAGAGCACCATCCATCACAGGAAACCATGGTAACAGGGGGGGGGGGGGGGAACAAGACATGAATGACATTTTTGTGAGTTAATCAGAAAGTTTCCAGAAGTCTGTTTTCTGTCCATCCAGACAGCAACTACAACAGCTTCCAAACTAGGAAGTGGTCAGCAGTTATTCCAAAGCGCTCTGGTTTGGGGGAGCGTGCTACAGTACACTTTACTACAAAGAGCGCACACCTCTGCAGGAGGCGGCATTTCCCCTGCAGTTACTATATGCAGGCGCAACACTGACAGGGACGGTTACCGTTTTCAGCTCCAGAAGAACTTGCTCATCTACTCCCTCGTCCAGGAACAGCTCTCGCACCTCATTGATCACATCGTCAATCACATTCTTGTATACTTTAGGCTGTGAGGAAGAAAAAAAAGAAGAAAAGAGGAAAGAAACTTTTACAGTATGGCGTTTATATTAGAGACACTTTTGCTTTTCCCAGTAAAGCATGAACAACATGTCTGGTACAGTCAGTATTGATCATTGTGAGCTTGGGTTTTATGTCAAAATTAGCCCTCAACAGTGTACTTAGCAAACACACCTCCTCTTTGGGCTTCCCAGCTGCCAAAACGACAACAAAACATCAAGTATACAGCTGATGGTGTTATAATTATCACATTTATTTACGCCTCGCCACACTGACTTTCATTGGTATGACACGGTAATAGTTGTTGCACGCGGGCAGCTAAACTCTAAAACTGCCCCCACTTGAGTATCATGTGTGGGGTTCGTGCTGCAGCGTTTCCACGGCGCTACGTGCCTTGTTATGCTAACCCATATAAACTAGCTCTTTATGTTACTACTACTAAGGTAAACATCATGTCCCCGGGGTCTGAACTGCGCGCGCGCTGGAAAAAGCAGACATAACGTTTATAGCTCCGCCAGGGCCCAACGGTCCCGTCTCAGCGGAGTGATACGAGGCTGAAACAAAGCGACACACGCGCGGGCACCGCACTGCGCTGCCCCGATGTCCGCAGCGCAGACCTCGGTCTCTCCTTCCCTCCCCCTCGGCCTGTCTGCTCCTCACTATTTAAAGCTCAGTCTGCTGTTTATATGTAGAGCCGGTGACGTAGCGTCGAGTAGCACCTTCCCATCCCGGGCAGTCTATATTAGAGAGCCAATATGGCTGTATAAAAACCAGGCAGCGAAAAGGAGGAGGGCCAGAACCGAGAGAGAAGGGAGACGAGGAAGCCATTTTACGGAGCCGCAGAGTGCGCGCTCGACAGCCTTTTTCTTTTAAATAGTGTGTGGCGGAATGTGAAGGACATTTTCGGTGTCTTAGCTTATCAGTGCTCAGCTTTGGCTAAATATTTTTTGGCTCTGCTGGAAGGTAGCAAGGACAAATTTGATATGGTATGGGTTAAAGAAGTGGTTTGGGAGGGCTACCCTGCCTTCTGGTCGTGGAATGGTGGACAATGATGAGGCAGTTGACGACTTTCTACTGAGGAGGCTTTAATATATATATATATATATTTATATAAACTATATATATTAAACGCTCAATTCTCTCGGCGTGGATGATGACAATGTGCTTTGCGTACATCTGTATTTCATAAGCTATCCAATAATAAAAGCTTAAATTGACAATTTCTTCCTCCTACGAACAAACAAGCATTTTTAGACAACCTGGCAGCTCAAGCGTCTACCAAAAATGAATTTAGCCATACACGCTATTAAACTGTGATCACGTAAAGTAACCTTCCAACTAATGAAAGCTTCAACCTGCCGATAAACCACTAAATTAGAATTACATCTTCATCGCTAAACCTCAGTTTCTACACGTGTTCTTATTTTTACTCAAACACTGCCTCTCTAAAGTAAGCCATTCCTCCTCCGAGATGGTTTCAAATGAAAGAACTACCTAGTTTCGAAAACTAATTATAATGGCCGATTGACTGAAACTTAAGTATTCCCTTTAATAGATATAACAGTGAAGTGTTTGTTAAAGCAGACTCATTTTACTGTAATACATAAAACCAGCTCGTCGACAGCTTTCCAATAACTTTACCCCCATTTTCCCCCGCTGACAATCCTTAGAGATTGATCCTTACCACTGGGTTCGAGTTAGCCGAGCTCGCCATTATACGCGTAGTGTAAAAACCACACGGAAATAGGCGAGGAATAGAGCCAAAAATTACGAAAAACGATTTAAAACAACTGGGAAAGATATTTTAAAACAGCCGGCATCACTTTTGTAAATAAAACACAGTTTAGGCGGTCTTATTTACAATCCCGGGCTGCGACTCCCCAGCCGTCCTCCTTCCGTCGTTGTCCTGCTTTATATACTGAGCGAAGAAGCTGCGAGTGCGCGAGACATAGGGCAGGGTCAGGTCGCACATAGCGCGAGATTTCGTGCGGAGTATGACGACCAATTAATAGAGCCGCTCATGGGAAATGTAGTTTAATAATACTTTTTTTTTTTTTTTTTAGAAAACGGAACTGAATCCTCAGTGATCGCATTAGCTTAATGCTCTGTGATCTTGTTTATTGAGTTAGGGAAAGTGTAAGTATTACGAACCATGTGATGAATTAAAAATAGAGGAATTAATTAGATAAAAGTAGCTGGTTACTTAAAATGCTAATAAAAGCCTATTAGCATATAGCTAAGTCATTTTAAATTAACTTATTTCATTTTTTCTTTCTTTTTCTTTCTATTCTTTTTCCTGTTTTCCATCATATATTAGAACTGTATGCTGTAATGATCGATGCTCATATTAAATATGGGAAAACATTCAAATAATGCCTTCAGCATATGTACAAATCATGAGCTAAAAGCTCAGGCCTTGGGGTGGCTTTAGACGGGTTTTCTCAGGGGTTTCTGAGGGGCTGCCAATCAGAACCTAAAGCATCTCATTTTAGAAAGCGAATAAACCAAAGACCACTATAAGATAAATACAGATTATTTTAAAACTATGACTCGTGTAAAGCTGCACTAGTATAGCCCAACAATAATAATAAATATCAAGAAATAGTATGTCTCCTTTAATGTTAACAGTTTTATTCAACATGTTTGGAGAAATGCTTTTGTCTAATAGCCAAGGTTGGTTGTTGCAGATTAAATATAATATTTTAAAAAAATATACATATAGAACAGAATAGAACAGAATGCCTTTATTGTCACTATACAGTTGTCAGTGCCAACATGTTTATAGATGTAACCATTATTAATAGGAAAAACATGATATTCTTATCACATATAATGCATAAAGGCTATTTAAGAAATAGTGCTAATAATTTTTTCATGTATTCACTTGTAACAACACCAACAGTTTAATTGACTTTTGCACTTAATCGTTGGACCTTGTGTTAGCTCAGCACTACTTTTACCTAAGCAGAGGATCTGAATGCTTCTTTCACTACTGGTCCACACTTTAATACTTTCATGCGACACAGGTGCCTCTTAGACAAGTCTGACCTTTACCAGCTTCGTAACTGCACCTGTAATGCTTCTCTGTGGGGCCAGTGTGCTTTATGTAGTAACATCGTGCCACCACAAGAGGGTGATCACACCACGCACCAGGAAAACAGGCTCTCTCTTCCACATTTCAACACTCACACTCAAACACACACTCACACTCACACAATCCACTTTGTAAAACACGCAACTGTTTTCCACGTTATTCAATAAAAGCAGATTTAAGTGAATTTTTGGATGAGCAACATCCACTGGCCTTGTTTGCTTGCTCTGAAACAGACTTGCCCTGACTACCAAAGGGGAAATTTACCCCCCACAAAAAACAATAAAGCTTTGCAATAAATGAGAGCTGACAAGAGAACGTTACCTCCACTTCTGTCTCCATGGAAACTTGCCTCGCTGGTCATTCTGAGGATATGGATGATATAGACCGGGGAGCACACAGCTCTCCGCGTGCATCAATCCACTCAGCGGTTCAGTGTGGCTCTTCTGAAATGGCATATTACACCACCTGAATTCATTTCATTTAGTTCACTGAGATGAAATTAAAGGCCTGTCCGCCCCTGACAAGGATGTGCTTTTGGATTCACTTTAAACCTTTTCCAGTGGAGAACAGTTGGGGAGGGAAAAAGAGGAAAGAAGTGACATGATAGGAAAAAGACTTTGTTTAATCTGTGCTTCTGAATGTGAGATTTCATCAGACGTGAAGCCATGTTATCCATGAAATGTTGTCGCTACCTTTGAGTCTCACTCTCTGTAACTGAGTAGTAAGATGCCCTCTAAAGATCCACAGAATGCACACTTTTCTTTTCTCACCCCCCTCTTCTTCTTCGCTGTAGTTGCATAGCAACAGAGGAGCTGCTAGCTCCAGTTGTGTTGTGGTGGGAGCGTGCTGCACAGGGAGGCACTGGCTCAAGATTAAGCCGGTCTCTGCTTCAATTATGAATGGGCTTCCACTGCCACACGGCTCCAAAATGGCACCACTCAGATTGATAAGACACTGAGGCACTCTTTGGTACACTTAACTCTTTTACTTCTTTCCCTTAGGGAGGGGGAGCAGGACTTTAATCAGAAGTATTGAACTTAAATGATTAGAGGAAGCAAATGAATAATTAACTGGCGGGAAAGGCTTGGTTATGATAAGACTCTTGTTGATGGGAATATGTGAGGTTAATGATTGGGGTCAGTCTTGAGAGCAAATTAGAGTCTCTAGTATCACTCTACTAGTAAGTGTGGGTTTGTGTGTGGTGCTGAGGAGGTGGATGACAAAGGCTGACATCCTTTACTACATTTCACTTGAAGTGCTGAGATGAAAACAGCTAATTGTTTAGTACTCTGATCAGCTTCCAGTCAATATGTTCTTAACAAAACTCAGAATGGTTGATTTACAGCAGTTTATGTGTGGTGGAGGTGGGTTGCAAATGGGCTTGCAGTGTGCAAAAGTCTTGAGACACTTAATTTCTAGATTATTTTATTTTGCTTCCAAGGAGCCAGATTTTCTCGAATTTTTAAGAGAAATTCAAGGTGGGCTCAAAGTGGGATTTCAAAGTTTTCTTGTGCTTTTTCAGTCATTTCCAGTCCAGTCCTTGTACCTGACCATTTTCAGAGGAGCTGTTTAACACTGACCGATGCATCATTCAAGAATAATATAAGGCAACTGAAGAAATTAACCAGTGTTGCACCTAAAACAGATGCCTTAGCAAAGAACCTATTTTTAGTAGTATGTTAAGGTACTTTGCTACTGGCAGTCTGTTGCAAAAACATATAATTAATTAAAGTCTTACAAAAATGCCCAAGATAGCACAGCTTGATGGGCAAAGGTCTGTCGACAGACCAGGTCAGCACCTGGACTCTTGTACTACAAAGAAATCGTGCTCTCCAGAGAACACGAGTGCAGTGGCAGCGTGCTTTACACCACTGCATCTGACGCATTGTGCTTGGTGATGTAATCTTTGGCTGGAGCTGCTCAGCCATGGAAACCCGTCCATGAAGCTCTCTGCGCACTGTTCTTGAGCTAATCTGAAGGACGCGTGAAGTTTGGAGGTCTGTAGTGACTGACTCTGTAGAAAGTCAGCATGTCCTGACTCCGCTCTGCGAGTTTACGTGGCCTACCACTTTGTAGCTGAGTTGCATTCCCAATCACTTCCATTTTGTTATAACACCATTAATAGATGAATAGCTGACGGTGGTACATTTAGTAGAGAACATTTTATTCATGACTGAACTTGTTGCACAGGTGGCATCCTATCACAGTACCACGCTGGAGCTCACTGAGCAACTCATTCCTTCACATATGTTTGCAGAAGCAGTCTGCATGCATAGATGCTAACTTTTATACACATGCGACCACTGAAGTGATTGGAACACCTGAGTTCGATGATGGTTTTTAGCAATAGTGCACTTCTCCAAAGTTTGGTGGCCCATAAATAAAGGTGGTCATTCCAAATATTGACTTTTGAGCTCGTTTGAATTATGCAAAATCATTTTTTTCCATGTATGTTTGCACATAAATTGCTGCACCTATTTCACATTGCTTTATCGAAATATAAAGAAATTAGGGTTGCCTGATACTTTATGTCCCACAGTACTGTGTGAGATTTGCCCACTGGATGAGTAACAGCGGTGCCACTTCAGTTGACGTCCATATCTCCGACTGTAACTATGCTTTTGTCTTTTGTCTTGCATGATATCCACTGAAGAACAACAGCCAAGCGTAGCTTCTGCAACTCGTATTTTTTTTTATTATTGCAACCAACTGGAAGACAATACATCACATAAACATCATTGTAGTTTCTCAGAAAATGGAAAACAAAATAAAACAACATTTATATATTTTTTGCCACGGTATTGGACAACGTTGATATTTACATGTAGTGATGAAATAGGTCTTGAAATCATTCTTTGGCAATATGATTTGCACAATAAGGAGAAAACTGAACATTTACTGAAAAAGAAAAAAAAAACAAAGAAGAAGAAGAAAACAAGAAAACAACACCTGGGTGTACCCTGCATCACATCGCACAGATCAATAACAGTTTTGCATTTTGACATCTCTAACCTATGGCTTTCCAATATTCAGCTCAGACAGTCACGGAAAAAATAAAATAATGGCAGTATTATAGATAAGTCTGTCAGAGAAAGAGAGAAACAAAAAGAAACAGGAAAATTTAAAAGGCGCGTAAAAACGTCAACAAATAATAAAAAATAATAATAATGGCAACTATTCTTCTAGGAGCTTTTTGTGGTACGTTTGGCAGGTTTGAAAGAAAACACTTTGCTGTTTGGGGGCTTTTCAGGCAGTGAAGTGGATGCACTTTGCTTTAATACGTCCAGGTACAGTTCATGTGTTTTACCAGGACTCAGAGGTGAACAGATCTTCTTTCCTGCATGTCACAGAGTGAGCCCGAGGCAGAAACCCCCAAAAAACAAACGTGCGCTGCTAAAGCGACACGTTCTACCCCCTCGACATGCCTCTTGCCAACTCAACGCGGTTACTAGTCACCACAGCGGCGGATTGGTACATCGAATACAGCAGAGTGCTTGACCCGGGAGCACTCAGACACACATCAGACGACAGACAGATGGCACACAACGACAACACTAACAGTGTCTCCTTTACCCCCCCTTTTTTTTTCTTTTTTCTCTTTATGGGTACCACACAAAATGCAAGGCCAGTGATGCATGCTACAGGTGGCGAAAGACTGTGCCGGTGGATGGGAGCATGCATTTGTTTTCCTCCCGCTTGGCTCGCTGACGATCGTTCAACGTCTCTTCAGCTCAAACAAACCCCCACCCCACCTCTCCCCCGTCTGGCTCTGCTGCTACAGCCAAAGCCCAGCCTACGTTTTCACCTAAAAAGCGGCTTTATTTTATACGCAGACGAGGGTCGGATAATACTTGTGCGCGCATTCCCGTTTTAGCCATGATGCACCTGGGGTTAAAAATACTGTCTGTAAATCAGAGAAAAGAAACGTCCCCTTCCCATGTCGTCTTTTTTTTTCTTTTCTTGGAGATATGAGGGCATCTACAAGGTCTCCCGCGCCCCTTTCAAACATTTACACCGAACAATGCCGATGGAGAGGAAGGACACGCGTACATTTACACACTGAAGTAAAAGTAAAAACAATACTGTTATAAATAAAGACAGGTTCTGTCGTGACAACAGAGGTACTGAGGGCAGGCAGGCAGGCACGATGTTAAAGGGTGTGTGTTCCTGGGCACACAAACGCACACACTCCACAGACGTGTTCTGGGATAACACCGGGTTTAACATTGAACACCTAAAACAATTAAATAAAAAAAATAATAAAAGAAATCACTGTACAGGCAGAAGTTGTCGTAAGCCCACCCCCCCAAGAGGTGTTTCAGCTGGCCTACGTTATAAGCCTGAACCCGAAGCCCAGAGGTGGCGTCCTTTGGGCCTCTAATTGCAGAGTGATCTCCCACGTTTCCTCCCTGAAGACGTGTCTTTGAAAGCCCGCTCAGAAAAACAAGGAGACGAAATAAAAAAAAAGAAAAGAAAATCTCCAATATAATCACGGGTATAAGAATTGGCGGCAAAACTTTTTTTTTCTTTCCTCTAGGATCAAGGTTTATATGAAAATAAGTCATGCTTCATGCTAAATACATCGTTTATCTTACATGATCTTTGAATAAAAAAGATTTGCTTTTTATCTTATTTACAAGCACCCATGCAATATAACTGAGAAAGTCCTGCAGGTCAAATTGCTTCAATTAAGAAAAAGGAAAAAAATAAAATATTTTCTAACCTTTTTACAGAGTTGCCCGCACAGGGGCAAATTGCTTATATCTTTATGAGGGTAGAGTGAGGGTAAACAGACACAAACAGAAACCTAAACCCACAGTTCATGTATATAGTTCTTTGTCAAATGAAGAGGAAGGTGGTGGCAGCTACTGGCAGCTATGATATCTATACCAGGTATCTACGTCGTCTAATGGAGAGAAGTACGAGGGGGTGGAGGGAGGAGGTTTTACATTATGCAACAACAACAACAAAATGAAGGAGATATTGCCTCAGACCCGGCACACTATCCGTCTCTATGGTGATAAAACATGACCTTTTTTTTTTTTTACATTTTAATATATTTATTCTTAAATACTATGAGTGCTCTTGAAATAAACCATGTCTTTACCCATGATGCTTTTTATTATAAGTGGCGTAAAATAAGTGCATGAATATATATCACATTGGGTTTTACATTTATTTCCACACTTAAGGTCACTCGCTCTCTCTCGTTAGCTCTACTACGCCATCTTTGAACTTTTTTTGTGTTTGTTTTTTTTCTTGTCAGCTGTCGTATCGGCTACATGAAGCAACCTGGTCGCTTATCTTTGGCACAGTCTCACATTTGTGCTCGTGGATGTAGGAGAGTGATGCCGGCGGGCGGCCGACCCGCCTTTGCCGGCATCACTGCAAGATTGCTACAGATTCACATAGAAACAAACAGGTAAGACAAACAGCCATCATCAGCTCCCGCCCTCCCCCTCCCGGCAACGTGACTCGGTTTTGTCGCGCTCGTCCAAATTAGTGACAAAACGTGCTTTTGTTTTTTCCTTTTTTTATGGCTTTCATCCCCTTTTTAAACAACAAAAAACCAACAAAGACATATGAGAAATACCCATCGATGTTTAGTGTTGCTGAACATGTAGGAAAACATAGATTTTTGATATTGCCACAAATAAGTAGGATTCACCTAATGCCCTGCAGATAGATAGAGGGAGATGACAAGTGTCCGTTGAGACTAATGCTGTAGTAATGTTACCTGTTGACCTAGTTGTGTGTGTGTGTGTGTGTAAATCTGTGTGTGTGTGTGTGCTTGGAGCTATAAGCCGTCTGTGTGTGTGTGTCTATGCTTTGTTCTATGTGTGTGTGTCTTAGTTTCTCAGGGCCTCTTTCTGCTCCTTCTGGCCCTTGGCGGTGCGGTTTGTGATGTTGTTGAGGCAGGCTCTAACCCCCGCCAGGTGGAGCAGCGATCCCGCCGCCTCTTTCATCTCCTCGTCGTCGCTCTCCGGCGGCTTCTCCACCGTCGCCGCGCGCCGCTTCTTCAGCGGCAGCGTGTCACTAATGCCTCTCGCTCGGCTTTTGGTCCAGGGCAAACTGCTCCCAGCCAGAGTCCCGGCTCCCCCCAAACTACGTCTCTGTCCGCGCGGGGGCTGCTGGGAAATGTAGGTAGTGGTGGTGGCGGCAGTGGTGACGTGAGAGTCCAGTGGGATCTCCCGGGGCTCGGGTTTGACGTCTGATTGGATTTCCACGGCGATAATGTCGTCGTCGTCCACGGGGGAGGAAGGGGAGGTGACCTGGGAGGAGCACAGCCTGCTGGGGGATTTGGCGGTGCTGTAAGTGTGGTCGTCCTGGAGGTCCTCGCCGCAGGGCGGAGGAGAGTAGCAGGTTGGGCTGTCCTGTCCTCGGCTTAGATAATCGCCCAGGGATGATCTGTATGGATCGAGGACACAGAGCGGGAGAGAATAACGTTACTCGTGCTGTCACACTGCCAGGCGGGCTGCCTGCCTGGACCTGCTTCACTCCACTGACACTCAAGCTTCTCTGCTTTACTAGAAAGAAAGTTCGGGTTCTAATCTATCAGCCACAAATAGCTCCCTCGGGCCTCATGCGCCCGTATTTCACAAAGACTCAGCCATCCTTTTCAGAAACGAGCTGCCTCATTTTCAGATTGCCACCTTTGCGCCCCCCACCCCAATGACACGGTGCATTTTTAGCAGCACCCATTGTCTCGAAGGTTGCTCAGCACATAAAGAACCTTGCGAACTCTAAAGTCAGAGCGCCTCGACGGTGACGATTCTGCGGCGAGGCCGTTTAACTGTTCGTCCTCGTTACACTGCGACGCGCATTTTGCTCTATTAGTCGGGAGACACTTTTCGCTGTAAAGCGTCAAAGGACGGCGTGGGATGGGGGTTAATCCTGACAACCCATAAATCAAAAAGTAGCTTCAGCAGCGTGCCCTGTCCCCCCGGACATCCCCCCCCTCCCCCCAGAATGAGAGCGTGAGCATATTAATATCTCATAAGAAAAACATGCACTCCCTTACAGTGATCAAATATTCACTGCAAACCTTTAGTGAGCCTTTCGGGTATGTTTAATTCATTATGCAGTGCAGGCCATCATACTCTCGTGCTCCTGTGATGGATGTGCATGTCCGTGCATGCTCCCAATGTTCTTTGAATCACGAGGCCTCTCCCTCTAATAAACCTGTTTGTGTTTGTGTGTCTGCGAGAGGCCATTATATAAACACACCTGGATGAAACGTTGTGCACGGCGGGAAGCGTGTGAACGCCTCTGACTTTCGAGCACAATAAAGATGTAATTATGTAAACTATCAGTGGAAAATTTGGGAGCTCCCCGAGCTTTGTGCCACTGCATGTAGGTGCAGGCGTGTCTGTGGGAGAGGGAATGCGTCTGTGCAGCCCCCGCTGGTGTTAATTATACGTTTGAAGGCAGCAGGAGCAAAGTTTACCCACCTTATGGCCGAGGTTCTGCTCCCCACAGGGCTTACAGGTAAGGGTCTGATAACAGGGAAGAGGGCCTGGCTCCTGACACGGGCGCCATTTTGGATCACACCTCGAGGAACTGAAAGAGAGAGCACATGGAACATCAGTTACACGCAAGACACGAATCAGTTTCAGTGACGAGCGGAGGGATAAAAAAAAAAAGAAAGAAAAAAAAAAGCCAGCAACAGAAGAAGCTCCTAAAAAAACAAAAACCTCTCAGATCCGACCTCCATAAGACCCGGGAGCAGCTCGATGAGCATCCACTGTCCATTCGAGGAGGCCAACGGGGCAATATTGATGAGCGAGGCAAGGTTAAATTGAGCAGGAAAGCGTCATAAATGAGTTAAGGCCGCTGCAAATCATTCAATTACCAACGACCGCTGGGCACGGCCAAATCCAGCCTGCCTGATACAGCAGCCGCTGGAACGCAAAGGGGGAAACCGCAGATCTGAAAATCTGAAAGGCACATCTGTTTCGAACCCAAGTGTTAAAATAACCAAGTAAATCTATTTTTTGAGGGAGAAAAACGGGACAAATTCACATCTTTTTACGTTACTAATTTATCTGCTGATCTTTTTTATTGGTTCGTCTCAAATGTCAGAAAGCAACATTTTCCAAAGCGGATTAGTATTTTGAAATTAAAGCTGCAGATAAAAATGATTCAGTGTCTATTTTATGAAACCGTCATTAAATTTCACTTTTTCCCCCGTTTCATCTGAACCTGAAGCCTGAACAGGTCTCTCTTGTAAATGAGACTTTGTGTATAAATAAAGGTTAAATAAAGACATTCAATGACTTTATTTTTTTTACCTTCAAACTTTATTCAGTGAAGAAAGTCTTTTACTGATTAATGGCTGTGTAGCAAATACATTCAGTGGTTATCTAGGCAACAAGACTTCCATTTCTTTGTGTCAGACATGAATATAATAGTTATCATGACTTTTTCAACTAACTTTTAACTACTTGATCACATGACAAATGGCCTATAAGACTTCCATCATTAGCATTAAACTTGAAGGTGAACTAGTAGCTCAACAGATCAGTGTTAACGCCACAGTAAGAAGCTCAAAGAACCCTCAGCAGACCTGCGACATCCGACTGCGTTGGGCAGCGAGCTCTATTGTTGTGGAAGAAGTTTGTCTTCCAACAGTCGTCCATCTGGTCTAGGCAAGAAAAGCCTTGGTCAGGGAGGAGGAAGTGTAGCCAGTGGTCACGCAAACCAATTTTCAAAGAAACTAAAGAACCCACCAGAAGGACAACTCTGCGGCACTCTGCCTAAGTGCCATTTTACTCCGCTGAAAAAACAGGCATATGGCAAGCCCACCTGGAGTTTACCAAACGATACTTTCTGCAGACTAATGAGACAAAGATTGAATTCTCATGTCTGGAAAGCCAAGCTTTTCTACTGGCAAAGACAGGTGCTGCTAATCACCTCGCTAATGTGGTCACCACATTGAAGCATGATGTGACTGGTGCAGAATACAGAGAGGTCACTGGAGAAAGAAACCCACACAGACAACATCTTGAAACACACGGTCGTGGAAATGGACTGGCTTCGGAACAACTTGGGCCTAAAAATCTGTAGTGACAGACGAAGGTTACGGCTTACAAACCTGAGCCAATCTAACAGCAGGCAGAAAAACGTCCAACCTTTCACCTTGATATTTTAATATCGTGTGTGTGCAGCTAATGTATGGAAATTAGCTTAGTTGCTCCTTTTTGCTGAGAGTTACGTAAGAAGATTGATATTATTCTCGTGATTGTACGGTAAATGTAGAGCTGCAGTGCAGCGCTAGTTAGCTTAAATTAGCTCAGTTTAGCATAAGATAGAAACACTTAAACAACAAAAAATATGATATATATTCATTTATTTTTGATTTCCTAAAAGTTGCTGTCTGGTGGCAGACAGTTTATATTAACTTTAAAGAGAACCACCCTGACTGTTAGCTTTTCTTTCCTCTCTTCACGCTACACCAAGCTAACCGGCTGCTAGCTGTAGCTTCATATTTAAAGTACAGACAGTTGACAACATTTAAGAAGCTTCAGTCTTTCAAATAAAGTCACTTTTATGTGTGTAGAACAGGCGTTTATGCAAAGTGTTTTCCAGCTGCCCCAAAAATTCTTATATACAAAACTATAAAGAATGAAAACGCCGAGCTAACCACAAATCATGAAGAATAGATAAAAGAGATGGCAAATATAACCAAAGTAATCACTGAAAGAATAAATGTAAATACAGCACTGGGTTAAAAATACTCAGGAGGCAGAGCAGCTACTAGTCAGAAGGTTGGTGGTTCAGTCCATGGCTGCTCCAGTCTGCATGCCAAATATCCTCGGGCAAGTTACTAACCCCAAGTTTCTCTCCGATGCATCCATCATCAGAGTATGTGTTACAGTTAAATCACTTAAGGATAAAAAATAGTGCTTGGGTGATTGAAGCATGTTGTATAAAGCGCTCTGAGTCATCAGCTAGTGTAGAAAAATGCTATAAAAGGCTACGTTCACTCTGCAGGTCTTAATGCTCAATTCCGATTTTTTGATCAAATCCGATTTTTTTGTCTCCTCGTTCACACTACAAATAAAATGCGACAGCAAACGCGCTCTAGTGTGAACGCTCAAAGCGGCGCATGCGCAAAAGAAGATGTCACACACAACGCGCTCTGTTTAGACCAAGAACAAACAGTATTGTTTGACTGATGGCCGTTAATATAAAGACTTCGGACTTTACGTTTCCCAATTTTTGCTTTAAGTTATTTTGTTATTTACATAATAATGTAAATAACCTAATAATGATCCTTATTGCTGTTTCAGAGAGGAGCGGTGCTTCAAAGGATAGCTGCAGATTTCTGTCAGAATCTGCAGATTATACAGAACAAATAAAATGTTTACGTTGTCTTCCCAACAGTTTCACTGACATCTACACTGGATGGCTAGGAAGCGTTCGCGATGTCTTCTCGGGCGCTGATAATTGGCTTCAGTCTTGTGTCGGTGACGTAAAAGACGGATTTAATGCGACTTGACCGTTCAAACAGCAGTCGCTTTCTAAAACATCGGATATGTATCGGATTCAGTACCACATACGAAAGTGACCCAGATCGGATTTGAAAATATCGGATTTGCGCCGTTCACACTGTCATAGCATGATCGGATATGGGTCGCATAGGGTCAAAAAAATCGGATTTGATGCGCTTTCGCCTGCAGTGTGAACGTAGCCTAAGAACCAGCTGATCATCATAATAAAGAAAAGTGATTAAAAGTGCTGTTTAAAAACAGTCATCTAACTTTCAGTAATACAGCGATAAAAACATCTTCCCCAATGAATCGCGCGGTGACTCAGGTCTGTGAAATTTCGACATATGGTTTTAATTTGTAATTATGAAAGAGATTGTAAACTAAGGGTAGACAAAGTAAACTTTTACAGCTAACCTGCAATCAAGATGCTGGAGAAATAATGTAAAAAGTTTTTTTAGTATTCAGGGTGTTTAAGTATATACTAGAACTTTTTCTAGTTTACAACAATGCCTCAGCTGGAAAAACATTTCAGATTTAAGACAAACATTAAGAAGTTCCACATGATAATTTGTTTCTTAAGCCATTTCAGATTTTCCACCGAGGCCAAAGTCTTGTCTCTGGTTTCCTACTCAGACTGGACTGTGGCAGACCAGAAGGAAGATCTAAACAGGTTTTAAGCTTTAATTGTAATTTATGTGAATCTATATATAGTTTCTACACAGATTATACACTTTGAAGAGAAGAGAAAAGAAGAGCGTACATCTGATCCAAAAGCTCTCATTATTCAAGGCTGGCTGCTCACCACAGTCATCCCAGTTCCCTGGAACAGCTGTCATTTTCATCTCTGGGGTCAGTTTGTGTTTCGCAAACGATGACCTGCTGTTTCCTTTTGTCTGCCGCAGAAACATTTGTTAAGGTGTGACTGTGAACACCGTTCATCAAGCCATCAATACACTGCAGCTGAAGCATTTTTGGGAGGAGGGGTTAAATCTCAGCCCATACAGTGAATTTATGATCGATGTTATGAGCAGAAATTTAATTTGCCTCGAGAACCACAAGCTCATTAAAACATACAAGTCCCCCCCCCCCCCATGTGGAAAGCAATCTTGTATATTTGGTTCATGTTGCCACACACACACACGAACACTCGTGCATTATGATTTTGTCATTGTAAGTGTGCGTCTGCTGCCTCTCTCTGGCCGCCTGTGTCCACAGTAATCTTATTGACTCCTGTTAGCGCGGCTCTGCCCCTGATATCTCCAGCTCTGCTCTCCATAACCTTATAAGTAAGTCCCTGCACAGAGTCTCTTTTGTAATCTTGATCACTCACTGCATGGATGTGTGCGTGTGGGCAGTGGTCTCCCCGGGTTGACACGCACCCACCCTTTCTCCTCCCCACCTCTCGTTCCAGTCAGGCTTTGGGTTACCATAGCAACGGTTCCCTTTCCACATGCCACAGAGTGGTAGATCATGCATCAGAAGGGATCTACCACTCTGGGAAAGCAGGGCAGAGAAGCCGTTTCTTAGTTCGCACCCTAAACTTTTCACGACGTTATCGAGCAGACGCGTCGGTTCGGTGGACGGTAAACAATCTTTAATGCATCAGTTCTCGAATGTGAGAGCAGAGCAGGCGGCTCTGTTTGAAACCTCATCACAAACGGCTGGTTGCTGTGTGTCAGCCTGCTTTAAACTTGCCTCGATAACAGACTGTGCATAAAAGATGAGCAAAGTCACTGGCCTTGTGTCACGGATAAATACAACAAAATAAAATGATACGACCGAGACAAAAACTGTGCTATTTTGTAAATAATAAACATGAATTCGCTGTTTAATTGTGTAACTTTATTAGCAGCATCCTCCTGAAATGCGCCAACAACATTGAGAGTCACATCCTCCTCTCTGCCCCTTAATGCTCTCTGGTTGCTATGGTAACGTGTGAATATTTCTTTCAAAATAAGACACACAACTACAACACGGGAAAGACCCAGGGAAACAGAGTTAACGATAAAAACCCTGAAAACCATAAATTTCACATCCGAGCCTCAACTCGCGCGGCCCGGAACCAAACGACTCGAGGACCGGTACCGGTCCGTGGCCCAGGGGTTGGGGACCACTGACCTAGATGGCAGGTTTGGCTAGCAAGCTGCTTCCATAAACAACAAACAAACACTGATATCTACTAATTAGTTTTAAGTAACACACGAACAAAGTAGAACTCAAAGTTCTTAGTCTGGTGGTAACACTGTAAGACTCATTATTTTGCTAATTATCGCCGAAAAGGCACAAACACAGCAAATTCAGTGGGCTGGATTAGCTGAGGTGACACCTGGTGCAAACTTTAAGCTTAAATAAGAATTAAATTGTATGTTATTAAAAACAACATAAGCATAAATGTAATATACAAACCAAAACAGCTGTTTGTATCAGACTGTAAATCGGGACATTTTAACATGGAGATCCAAGGGGACTGACATGTTATTGGGAGTGAGCCTCTAGTGGCCATGTGCGGAACTGCATCTGCTTTATCTTTCATCACTGGCTAATGCAGCTGAGCCCAAACCAGTGGGCGACGTCCAGATTCAGTCTTGTCTAGATTTCATGAGTGAAAACAGTGAGAGAGAGAGAAATGTTTGACATGGGCTCTCACACCTCAGCAACAGCAGTTTATCCTAGATGCACACATCTGCACACACATACATATAACCTCTACTATAGGTGCGAGCTCCTCTTACATATGTGACCTCTACATTCACCTCCTCGCTCTGCTGACTGTTTGAATTTCTTTCTTCCATCCTCACTTGTTGATTTTTTCCCCTCTGTGCATCGATCTGTCATTCTATGTATAGTGGTGACTCATATCTCCAACCGAGCACGCACGCCGACGCCACAGGTAAAAAACCTGGGACATATGCTGTGGATATGAGGTGACAAACTAAGCTGAGAAAGACCAGGCAGCACTCCCAAAGCCCGTCCCCGCTCGCTGAGATCGAGCATTACATTTTACAAGCTTGGAGAAAGGCAGAGGAAAAAAAGCTCTGTGTGGTTGGAAGCAGAAAACAAGAGAAAGAAATGTATGAACAGACAAGAAAAGGTGTCTGTCTGCATTTCTATCTCTTTTTTCCTGGAGAGAAAATATCCTCTAGTCTGTCTTTTTCCGATGTCTGGTCAGCTGCTCTGCCTTTTCTGTCTGCTTCCTACGTCTTCGCCTGCCGCCTGTCTCCCTGCCTGCCTGTTTTCCAGGACGAGCGAGAGCCCTCGGCCTCCCTCCCCTCTCATGTGCCGTAAACGCATTCAACCTCCTCTGCTCTCCTGTTAAATGAGTTCCACATGGCCCTGCAGGCTGCAGTCTCCACGCGGCCAGCAGAGGCACCAAAACACACAAACACTCGCTGAATTCACACACACACACGTGGAGTGCAAAGGGTCAAAGGTTACTCCCAGCAGACCTTGAGAATGCAACCGTTTGAACGTGGCCTCTCGCTCAGTCAAAACGTGTCCCACCCCCGCCTCCCGCCTCTCCCCCGGCCTGGCTGCTGTGTGTTAAAGTCTGAGGGCAGGATGCATACTAATGGTGTCTGACTGACTGGCTGACTGACGGACTGGATTGCTGGTGGGCTGAAGTTGCTGGCAGTTTAACTGGATGTCTAACTGGCTTGTCTATCTGACGCTACAGCCGAGTGTTTAAGTGGTTGGCTGACTGACATCTGCTATAACTTGCAGGGGTGGGAGATTAAAATAAATAAAAGCAACACTCGATTACTCGGACTTGAAAAAAAGCCCTTTAAACACAACTACAAACAGGCGTTATCAGGCTGAAATCTAATCAGCACCTGTGATTTTCAAATGTTTCCTCTACGCCTATTTTGATCTTCAGTATGCGCAACGATAGGCTTCTTAGAACTCTTTTAGTCTCGTTTTAGCTTTGAGGGATATTACATCAATTTTATACTTGAAGCAGAGTTTACTTGACATGAGGAGCTCTTCTTATCCTGAGAATGCTGTTGTAAAGTATCTTCTGTGGCTCTGGAGAGAGAGAGCACTTCAAAGCATGAGAAAGTAACCCTGATTATGTCATCGGCGTTCTCTCGGTTTAGGGCAAAAGACCACACATTTTAGAACAGACGTGCTAGAAAACACGGGAACAGGCCTGTAAGAGAACTGCATGTACCAGGCAGGGAGGGTCTGACGTTATTCAAGTATTATTATTGTTTATTATTGATCTCTGGCTCTCTTCACACTCCCTGAGCCTGGTTCTGTTGGAGGTTTCTTCCTGTTGCCAAGTTCTTGCTCACAGCGACTCGTCTGATTGTTGGTGTTTTCTCTGTGTCACCGGAGGGTCTTTACCATATAATGTAAATCGATTTGAGGCGACAGGTGCTATATAAATAAACAACACTGAATTGAATGAACCAGTGTAAGCTGCATACATTATTGAGGATTTTGAATCCTGTGCCTTAATTCCTGTTTCATGAAGTCTTTCATTATTTTGTCTACACCTCATATGAGGCGTAATGAAAAAGTTCAGCAAACCTGTCACAAATAAAAGCTTTTTTTGGCCAGTTCAACAAAACTGTTGCTCAACATCAGAGATTTTGGAAGTTCATATTTGAGTTTGACACAGGAGCAGATCCAGTAGTACGGAGAGCAGGACTTCCTGGGTGCAATCTTAAAACAGCAGAGGACTGGAGATGGTCTTGGAGGGCAGGATGGCCACTTTTGAACCAAAGTTGCTGAACGTTTTAGATTTTTTAAATCACACCTACACGGCGCTGGAAGACGTATTTAGACTTGAGTAAAAGCGTCAACGCTGCAGTGCAAAAAGACCCGACAAGACAGGTGGAACCTTTCTTTTACTGAAGTACCTGGTTTGAATAAGTACACATGCATACATAATCATCACGATCTAGTTTTTACTCGGCTCCATATATTTTATATCACGTGCTTTTCTAGATTTTTCTTCCACATCAAACATAAATACTGATAATAATGAAGTTTTGCAAAAGCAGAGCAGAGAGATGATTCATTTTATATGTATTATAACATACTGACTTAGTGCAGGTTTGCTACTTTTATTTACATCTTCAGCTAATTTTAATATTGCAGCCGGCTGTTTTGAAGATAATTATAAGAATTTTACACAACATCAGGTCGTTAATTAACTTTGGGCAGCATTTCACTTGTTAGTTATGATTTAAGCCTAAAAGGCAAATTAACTCAGCTGATAAAAAAATGTCGTAAATATATTTTTTTCTTGAATTCCTCCAAATTGTACTTAACTTTCACCTCTGCTACTGCAGCAACAGTGCGCTTCCTGTAACGGCTTATCATTTACTAGAACAGCAAACCTATGGAGAAATGTACAAGCATATGAGTTCCCACCATTTGGCGGGATTTGCAGTCCTGCTGGAATTGCTGGTAATCATTTGTCAATAGATATCTGTCAACAGACAAAGCCGATGCTTGTTTGAAGCGATTGTGATGCACCGGTTTGCCTGCGATGAATCATTTACAAGCTGGTCAATTTTTCTATTGACTTGGATACACCCTTCATTTGCAGCTGACAGGTTAATAACGGCCCAGAGCTGGTTCCAAATGAGTTAGCTCCAGAAATGATAGAACTTTGAGTTTAAAAAGAGCACTTAGACCGAGCAGAAGCTTTATAATTTAGAGCTACTGAATAATGAACCTCGTGGAGGTGGGGTGATAGGTTGCGTCGAGCACTCGGCTCCCAGCCATTGTCCTTGCATTCTTCCACGTCGAGCGGGGAGAGGCACATTTCAGGACACATCACCTCAGAGCGGAGCAGCTCTGAAAGCTCTGGGAATGGGAGATGGAAGTAATAACTGAGGGCACTAACAGCCCCAAACTCGCTCGCTCTGGCACCCGACCACCCCCACCCCGACTCTTCCCTCGTCTTTGCCTCTGGCTGTCTCTCACAGCTTTCCCGTCCCTGCTGCCTCTGACGCTCCCACCTGTCCATTCCTGCACTCGCTCCTTTCAGACACACATTAAAAAAGGAAAATTAAAAAAAAGAAATGACTTTTTTCTCCTGTGTTTCCTCCTGACATGCGCACTTCCAAATCAGCTTTCCACCCCTTTCTTTCCATCCGTCCATCCGTCCATCTGTCCAGCTGTTCAGACGCATCACTCAGACTCTCTGTGTGTGTCCAGAGGGAGTCCAGGTTTTCAGACACTCTCTCCAAGCCCGGCTCCTTGACCATTACTACTCCATTATCAGCGGCGATGGAGGGCGCGCCGCAGACGCCTAATGTATCCATTTCCTCCTCCATTTAGGGCTCGGCAGCCCAGCGAGCTCCTGGAGTGCTCCCTGATTGGGATTGAATGTCCATTTAAACGGCCGTCCAACCACCAGGGAAGGGTGGGGGGTGTTCGGCAGGGAGGGGAGGCAAGGAATAATGGGAAATGGGGGGTGGGGGGTGCACAGGAGTAAAAATAAAGTGAGACTGTACATATGTTGCACTAGATGAGCAAAGGAGGCAAGGGGATTGCTCCCCAGCCTCTGATTTGAAGCTCAGATTTTCTTCCTTTCTTTCTCTCCCTGCCTTGCTCGCCGTGTCTCGATCACTCCCCCCCCCCCCCCCCCTTTTTATAAATTTTTTTTCTCCACAAACTTGGAAAACACTTGGTGCTGAGCCAAGTGTCAGAACTCAGCACTCAGTATTCTCAAGGTGCGCTTCTAAAAAGAGGGATTTGGAATTGAGATGATTGGAGTTGGCACATCCGTAGAGGGTGGAGGGAGAGAGGAGGAGGAGAGAGGAAGCGGGTGAGACAGAGAGAAAGAAAGAAACAGGCGGGAGATCACACACACACACACACACACACACACACACACACACACACACACACACACACACTCGGAGGTGAAACAGTACCTTGTAGGAGTACTCCTCCGTTCTTTCTGAAGAGGGGACTCCCCGACCACAACGGAGGACTAGAAAGGAGAGAGGAGAGAAAACTGGTCAATCATTTGATCGCGTCGCAGCAGCCAACCAGCCCAGCCGGCTTCATCACGAGGCGGATAGCAAGGCAGGAATTTGAGCCCATAAGCCAGTGCTTCTGATTATAGTGATTAGATTCCCGGGTGTCCCACTGTTGCCATTATTCCCTGTGATTACCTCGGAGAATTACAGCCTCGACGCTGTAGTCCATGGGGGTAATTTCTCATGACAGCCCCCCACCGCCCGCCACTCGTCCATTCACACACATTAAAAAAAAAGAAAGAAAAAAGAAAGAAAGAAATCATCAGCTCGCAAACACTTAACACGCACTCATGCCAGACAGCCATGTTTAAGACCGATCTGTATACGGCGCGCGCGACACATTAAAACACACACACAGGAAAACACAAAGCCGGCGACTCGGTTTAGGTGATCATTGCACCACTAATGAGGGAGGTAATGACGGCATTTCTCACATAGAGAGATATCTCCACTCACACATACACACAAAAGGGATGCTGCTGGATCTGTAATTTAAAGACAGAGCGTTGGGGGGGGGGGGCTTTTCCAGGTTGAGTGGTCTTTAGCTCCCAGTCAGACGAGCTTTTCTCCCAGTCAGACGAGCCGTCTCTCAAACACAGTCAACACTGGTATCACACACACACACAGACAGGGCACAGAAAACACCTGGGGAACGCTGTGAACTTGCTTCCACTCATTTGGAGAGTTTCCTTTGTAGCACGAGTTGTGTTTTTATGTTGCTGAATGAGAGGATTCACGTCTGCACTCGTGAAGCGGTTCTCACCTCGCCAGATGCCGGGGAAAGATGGACGCACACACGCAGATATTTACTGTTCACACACGCATACAAACGCAGCGGAAGCAGCAAATTTCAGCCCCTGAGCCACCTGCTGTTGCCATGGAGAGTTGCCACATTGCGTTGCCACGGCGATAACATATTTTTCCTGTGCTAACAGCCTGTCTGTTTTCCCTAGCCCCCCCACTCCCGCCCGTCTCACCCCCATCTCTCTCTCCCTCTCTCTGTCTGTCTCTCCCCTCTTCCCCGCCTCACCTCTCTCTCTCCCTCCCTTTCTCAACAAATGGGTTTGCAGCGCGACAGCACCTGACTTATACTACATGTGTTGCCATGGTGGCGTTCCCGTTGCCAAGACGACCCCTGTGCATTTAATGCGGTGGGCGAGGGGCTAAACTCGCCGCTCCCCTCCTTCAACATCCCCTCACTCGGGAGAAAAGGGAGGAGAGAGAACTGGAGGTAGAGACCCCCTCCTCCTCCTTCCATCCAGATGCTGATGGAGTGTGAAGGAATGCACCATAGAGCTGACCTCCTACCCAGCATGCTCTCTCACACACACACACACACACACACACACACACACACACACACACACACACACACACACACACACACACACACACACACACACACACCATTACATGTGTCAGACACACACACCCATTTAAAAAAAGCATGAATAGCACAGAGCTGGACTGAGACACTTAAGTGAGCAGAGTCTCTCTCTCTCTCTCACACACACACACACACACACACACACACACACACACACACACACACACGCACACACGCACCCATATTCTGGCGCACACAGCACGTGGGGGCTGGCTGCTGTGGTGTGAGTTATTATAGCCATGAAAAGGCGAGAGGTGCGAGCGACAAACAGCAGAGGACAAAGGAGCGTCACTGCACTCCAGCTACACCCCCCCTCCACCCCACCCCACAACCCTTCTCAGCCACTTCCTCCTATCTATCTCTATCACTCCCCGTGTTCATCTCCCACTTCTGTGCTGTATAGAGCGGCTTGAGACAGTCCTTGACCTTAACATAATAGACATGCTGTGCAACCATTCACGGTCATTACACTTCATAACATAATATTCTTGAGCGTGAGAGCTGTTGAGAGAGATATTGTGTTATATTGATTGGACTTGAGTTCCAGGATACATATAAAGGACAAAGCTAATGCCAGACATTGAAAGACGTAACGTAGCACCTTTTTCAGAGTGAAACGGTAGCGCTACACTTCTGATAAAACACACGCACAAAAAATCTAAAGTAATGTTTAATAATTCATCTTTGTGATAGAAGATGAGGGTGAAACTGCAATCCAACTTAAAGGCACACGATCTGCATCTGCAAGTAAAGCTCGCTTTGTTTTAATGCGAAACGAGTGAGAAACACTGACAGATCCATCGCCATAACAACCACTGACTCTGTGCATATAGTGAAGAATGGCTTATTTAGTTCAAAGCCCTTGTTGATTCGTAACTTTACCCTGAGTTGCCTGTTTTTTCAGGTCAAAAACACTAAAAAGATAAGGTGTCATCTTCCTCTCTGCAAAGTGAAGTCAATATGCCTTAAACCTGTAATAAAAGGTTGTAAAACTTGTTGTTCAGTGGACCAGCTTGGTGTCTCTGCTGGGCTTAATTTGGCCACTGAGCCTTATTTTTGATTTACAGCGTGGAAAGCTTGTAATGTAAACGTTGCTTACGGGTATGTTACATGTTGTTCCACAGAACAAGATTGTGATGTCAAGGTGATAGTGCCATCTTTTATATACAGTCTTTTTAACAAGAAAAAAAGTGCCATTTATGACCATTTTTTTCTGTCTGCTTGTTCTTCTGCCGCTATGAACGGAAATATTAATAATTCTTGACCTCTGAACTCTTTCATTTCACACCAGTCTGTTTAAACACTAATAATAAATTCTTTCCAAAGTGCTTATATTGAGTAAAGCTTTAGTTTTTAGTCTTTATGAACTTTTTGATCCAGCAGGTCCAGAGTGGAGAGCATGCTGTGATTGTGCATTTACATTCAACTGCTGTCTAAAGCACACCAACAACTTGTCTATTATTATAACAAATATTCATGTTGTTGAATCAGAGGTCAGAACTGGAGGGAAACGTATAAATCTCATCATTTCCTCTCACCAGTAATAAGTGAATTCTCTTTAACTTCATACTGAAAACTCGGAGAATCACAATAACCTGTTGAATTGTCTCATTTATTCTTCACAACACCGCGTCCACTGTGTTCTGGTGTCTTCTTGTGCTGCAGTACCCTGATTTATATCACTCAAATCTCTTTGAGTTTTTCCAGTAACTGTCAGAGAAAACAAAGCGCTCACAGGCATCAGCTTACATCGAAACTGGGATTAAGCAATGAAATAACTGGACATACACAGACACGGGGGGATGCTCTTCAGGTGCAGCGTCTCAGTGGACCTGCAGCTCGGCTCAAACCGAGAAACACACTCTCATCTCCTGCTGTGTGCCACGACGCAAATGAACAACTACCCCTCCACACTCCGACCTCTCCCTGCACCCCTCCGCCCTCCCGTGCATGTTCCAAATCCAGCCTCCAATTTGTTCCACTTCCACATACCTCATTGTTCAAAATGACACTTTTACATTTTACGGTGAACCAATTATTCTGTCTTACACAGTCCACTGGCTCTGCAAGCCAACCTACCCGGATCAACCGTGGAGCGGGTTGTAGGGCTGGCAGTGGCTGTGTAGTCGCAGAGAGACAAAAAATAGAAGGAGCGGATAAATGAAACAATAATAATGAAAAATATTTAAAAAATAAAGCAACTCATAGTAGCTCTCTCTGACGTATCAGTCGGGATGGGCAAAGGTGCTGGAAACTGAGAGGATGGAGGAAGGAGGTGAGGTCAGGAGAGGAGAGAGACGTGGAGGAAACGACACAGGTGGATGCCGCCGCACTGTGGAGGGATGTGTGTGTGTTTGGGGGGAGGCTGCGAGAAGTCGGAGAATAAAGTGAATGTAGACAAAGGGGAATTTAATTGAATGATAAAGTGATGGAGAGAGAGTGGAGAGGGAGAGAGAGGGAATAAATCACAGCAGGGATAAATAAAGAAGATGGAGTACTGGGTGCCCCACTAGTTGTAATGCATGCCTGAGGATGAGCAGGAGGGTGTGTGGGATATTAAAAGAGGAGACAAGAGAGCGAGATGAGTGGAACAGAGGCACAGTAGGAGCAGAGGAAAGGCAAAACAAGGGGGGAGGAAAGAGTGAGGTGGAGGGGGGGGAGAAAAAAGGCTTTTTACCTGTGATGTGCCTGAGGGGGGAGGGAGATAGGAGGAGGGACAGAAGTGTTGTTGCATCAAAAGAGCATGCAAAAAGATTTAAGGAAAGGATGGTGCAGGTCAGGTATATAATGCCTGGAGAGAGTGGGTGTGAAGAGTAACAGATGGAGGGAGAGGATGGAGAGAGTAAGCAAGCAGACGAGAGTGCAGGCTTTATGTTATATGTGGATGCTGGCACCGAAGTCCCCATTTCATTTGCTCTTTATTTGCTTCTCGGAGATCCACTTACATCAGATAAATACTACGAGAATGAACTTATCTCTCTCCGGATAATTTACCCAGAGAACTTTCTTTTTCATTCCACGAGTAAACAGCCACGGCTCCCTCCTTAGAAAACTGTGAAACAAAAGAGCGAACCCACCGAGTGGCACGCACATTCATAAAAAGCTCCCGTTTCCAGCCTTTCATTGCAGAGTATCCACGACTTTTTTAGAAAGAGTCAAACAAAGAGAGAGGTTGAGGTGCTGTGTGGAATTAGGAAACAGAAAAACTAATAAACAGTCGACACCAAAGACTTTAGAGATTGTTAATGTTTAAGTTCAAATAGTTTATTTGCTCATCTTTTGATTGTGGCCACTGTGTGAGGTGGTTTCCATTGTTTGTGTGGCTGAAAGCTGTGCTGACTTTTCCCAAGCAATTAGCCACGGGGACAAAGACTCAGACAGGGCACTAAACTAATCCTGTGACACAGCAAAATCGAATATTTCTAGTTGACTAAATGCGTTTTATCCCTGAGTTTCATATTTTAGAGATGACTGATTTCTCCTCTGTGGTTAGTAGGGCAGGAAGTAGTACAGTAAAGCTGTTTGAGTTTAGGAAAAACAATAACAACGATTAGTGTGATTGCTACTCTAATCTCAATTATAACATAATTATTCAAAAACTTGACAAACTTAAACACTAGACTCACTTTTGATGTCTTCAGCTGCAATAAGGAGTCAATGAATTTGAGCTGGTAGGTGCAACACTTGATTACCATATTTTTCAGATTATAAGGCGCATTAAGTGAAACAAAACAGTCAGATAAGTCGACTCATTCTTCTTGCTTCCTCCACTTCCGTAACATTGATTCATTAATGTTGAATTCTCTGCAGCTGCTCTATTCCCATGTTGTTGCAGTATATTAATGACTAACCTCGTATTGTGGATGGATTATCTCAGTTGTTCTTCTTACAGCATCCTGCCATGCGATTGCATTTGTCTCTAACCATCAGGAACCCTCACGTTAACTTTTATTGAGTGGAAAAAAGTTAGCATTCATCCTCCAGCTTCACTGTGCTTATTATGCTAACATAGCTGTGTCGCTAGCGATCACATAGCACATCATTATATACCAGCTAGCCCAACTTCAGTAACCCTACAAACGTCACTGCTGTTTAGTTTCCTGTCTTCATTTGGAAGTGGTAGCAGAGCTGTACGTTTAAATGTTTTCAGAAATCTCTCAGTCATGCTCAGAACATGCTATATCATGCGAGCTAACTTCCTGCTAACTTCTAACTCTGTTATATGTAATAACTTCTGTTTTCATGAATGCCTGGATGTTAAACTTCATTGTTACACCTGGTAAAGCAGCAACGCTGATCATTTTGTTAAAGATGAAAGAATTTAGACCGTTTTTAACTCTCAGTGTTCGTTTGACTTTGGGACCTGAAGCAGACGGAGTTTAGGACCCTGATTACGCCGCGAGGCTCCTGACTACAGTAGCCGTAATGCTGTGCGGTGCGGCTTCATAGCTTAGCAAAGTCGTACTAAAAAAAACATTTGTTTTACAGATTTTTGAGCGCCGTGTAGCACATAAAATCGGTTCGATATTTTAGCTCAAATATGAACATCAGCCGATATCAGTGTTGCTCCAACATTAGGCACATTAAACCTAAAATAAGTTCCGCTGTTATCCCGTTATATTAAGATCATTTGACTTATCATTTAAGCTGTTTTGTTTGGTATATTAAATATACTGTGCTTCACTACTTTAAGTAAAGGAACTCATATGTTATGGCGTAGAAAACGTAAATAATATCACAGCAGCAAAGACTGGAACAGAAATAAAGACAGAATGAAGAGAGATGCTGAAAAAAGCAGAGTTAAACACTTTAAGCATGTGCGGGACTCAGGATGACATTTCTGGAACACCGCTGAATTTCATTCATACCTAAGAGACAATTCAACACGACAAGTACATGATACCTTTGAACAGGTGGCTGCCACAAATTCTCTTGAACGTGTTCATTTCTCTAAAGTCTCTTCAGAGAGGCAAGCATGACGAGAGTCTGGCAGCATCCCCTCCCTGTCGACGGGTTTATCAATTAACCGGCCGAGATTCACTCAGTCAGTGGATAAGAGGGTCCGTCTTACCTGTGGTGAAATGTCTGCGGTAGGGTGGGTGGGGAGGTGGAGGGGGTGGTCAGGCTGGGCGAGTAGGGATGGTACGGCGTCTTCTTCAGAGCCTGGATCAGGTTGTGCCTGTACTCTGGATCTATGGACCACAAAGAGCCTTTGCCTATGCTCTGCAAGACAGCAAGAAAAAACGAAGAGGAGAAAGTTGTTATTGAAGAACAATGACTGCAGCCCAAAGCTCAACTTCAGCCTTTCACAGGATTCCTATTTACCAAACCACGTGCACACACAGCCATCCTGCATTCCCAAGGAAGATAAAACTCAGAGGAACGAGAAGTAAAACATCCTCAAAGCCACCTTGCTCCGCATTTTCCTGTCCGTCTTTATGGAAAAAGAAATCATGAAGCTTCTTTCTGATGAGGACGTAGGCAAACTCTTTAACTTTCTCCATTCCAGATGGTGCGTATTTTTAGATCAAAGCGGCTCCCCCCCTCACCTAATGAAGCTGTCGGCCCCCCAACCTGAGTGAAGCCAGCCTATAGATTATAGAGAAGGGTGCCATGAAAATAGACTGTCTCTGTCTCTCAGAGCCTTCAGCATGCTTTCATCTGCCTTGTCATCTGAATTTGGAAAAACTGGGTGGGTGGGGGTAGAGACAGAGGCAGAGATTGGGGAGGAACGCACAAAACAAAAATTTAAGGTGTCGTCCTCAACTCAGTTTATAGTGCTCTGTGATATTAAAAAAAGGTACAGGCTATGGGTGGGAAGACGACGGGACTCCGGGCTTCTGATTTTCAGTCGATATGAAAGGAAATCAAGGATGCAGGCTTTATTTTAGAAGTGGGGGGGAACCAATCAGTAAACACCTGGAGAAACAAGCACCAGACATAAAACTGGTTTAAGCCACTACTGCCAAATAGTTTTCCCTGTTAGTGATGGCACTTTGAGGAAATGTCTCTAAGAGGATAATGTATCAGAAACAAGTGTTGGAGCCGCTCTGCTGGACAAACTATGAGATGATGCAGTTTCTACAACACCCCAGCATCTTTTCCCCGCCCCTTTTTAATGTCCACTCCTGACAATCTCCTAATTCTAGCCCAGGAATCTATAAAGAGGGAAATATCACAGTTATGCAGGCGAATATTAATTAAGGATTGAATAATCACCATATTGCTACATTAGAGGGTCAACCTCTTATCTGTAGTGGTACACAAACCACTATGCAAATCACCCCAGTTTAGGGTATTGATAAAACCTCTAATTAATATATTCAACAAAGATTTGTCTATCAAAGAAGATTTTACTAATATGTGAATATTTAAATCAGGAGGAAATGACAGGATGTCGGCTGGAGTTGGATATTTGGTTGTAGCACCCGATCAAATCTGCAGATAACACATGAAAGAAGCAGCTGCAAATAGTGGCTAATGCCTCTGCACTTAACTGGAAAAGTGTACA
This sequence comes from Copadichromis virginalis, assembly GCF_057382275.1. Lineage (NCBI taxonomy): Eukaryota > Metazoa > Chordata > Actinopteri > Cichliformes > Cichlidae > Copadichromis > Copadichromis virginalis. Next base: position 2,300,877 of record NC_140632.1, on the reverse strand, counting down.
GAGCTCTCTTAAGTTTCAGTCTTTTTTCCCTCCTTTGTCAGAAGAAATTCGACGAGAAAGCTTTTCCTCTCAGGTTCCTGATCAGGCCTACATGTGAAACGTATGTATTTTTTACACTTCACATAATGAAAACATTTATTTGAAAAACAGGACTCAAAGGCGAGGGAGCGATGAACTAAATTTCCTGCGATGCTGTATGACCTGCTTTCCTACAGCTCTGCTCCGGTTAAACATTAGAGCAGCAGGTCACATATACACTAACCAAAAAACACCAATATCTGATGTCTTGCAGCACAGGTTCAAAACTTCACAATCACGTCTGATATCCAACTTTATCCTTCAGGCTCCATCATCTCCACCGAGCGGTGACCGTGCAGAACCTCTTGTGTTTCTCTGCGTGGCTCTTCATCCTTAGATGTCCACAGAGTCAAAAACTGTGCTACGGGCTGCTGCAGCTCCCGACCTTGTAAGAATGCAAGAAGCTAATAGGATGTGTGCGCACTGTTGATTTGTGTCCCCCCGTCTGGATCTTTGCATTAGTATGTCAGTCGTGTTGAACACAGGCCATATGTGCCTTGTTCTGCTCTGTGTGTGTGTGTGTGAGAATGTGTGTATGACGAGTTCCCTGGGGAGTGTGATATTACCCAGCGTGGTGTGCTCCTGGGAGTGCTTCTATTACTGCCAGCAACGCCTCTCCTGGAGAGCATGATATTACACACACATACACTCGCTCCCACAGAGGTGACCCCCACTGGGCCAAATTTCCCCTGGCACCTCCAGCTCGCCTGCGTTTGTATATATACCTCTATGTATGTGTGTGAGTGTGTGTGTCTACTGTCTGCCAGCCGATTGAATCAATGCTCTCTCCAGAATCTCTGTCTGCTGGGGCTCCCGCCGCTGCCAACCAGCCAGCGAGCCAATCAAAATGCTTAATCTGTAGCCTATCTGTCGATAGGCCAATCACAGGGCGCATCTCACAGGAAGGGCCTGCCACCTGGGTTAGAACAGTCGCCTTGGCAACAAGCATCATAATCTTGGAAGCTGGAGAAGGTGAAAAGGACTTTTTTTTGTTGTTTTTTAACAAATCTGCAAAGAAAGGGGGTTACATTTTGTGAATTTTCAGATCTGATACCACACAGATTAAAAAAATATTCCAATCTAGAAATTTCATGCGTTTCCTCTCTCCTACATTTTTTAAACACTTGAGTGCACGGCTGAAACAAGGGTGCGTCACCCGCTGTTTCCAAATTGTGCTGTCCTATCAGTTCATCCACAGGTGGAGGGTACAGAGGGGTTTGCATCCCCTTTCTGGTACTTTACTCATGACCTCCTGAATGCATCATTGTGAAAACATGAAATAATACTCTAAAATTCACTGAAAGCTAAATTTAGATGTCAAATTTGAATGTTGTTTGTTATTAATTCCCACTCGTGTACCACAGTGGTTTGGTGTACGGCCTGCATTCTCTAACTCATTTAACGCTGCAAAAATAACCTTAAAACAGGATGTGTGACACGCTGTTCTTTGAGTCTTCCTCTCATTAGAATAAACCAAATCTACAGTTGTCACCCTCCTGCATTTCTTTCAGCTCCATTAACTTGTACTGAAAATTTGTGCTTCAGCAAAGCTGCCAAATTATTAGAGCGGCCACATTTCCTAATCCAGATGTATGGAGGCAGGAGGCGTGTGCACAAGGTGAACCATTAGGACTGAATTTACAACCAGCGTTCAAGTAGTTTGGTGTTTATTTTCAACAGAGTTTTACACAAACTGCAACCTGCCTGGGACGCATCAGGATGTGAGTAAAAGACAAAAAGGGGAAGAAGGGGGAGACAAAGGCGGGGAGACAGAGTGCGAGAGGGATGACTGTGTGTTGCTAACATCTGTTTCCTGTGTTATATAAGCTGTGGGGGCTGGTCTCACTTCGAAATGGGAGATATTTAAAAAAAAGTAGCATACACTCTAGGGCTGCCACGATTTGTCGACTAGTCACGATTACGTCGACTATCAAAATCGTCGACGACTGATTTAATAGTCGACGCGTCGTTTGAAGCTTTGTAAGATCGCAAAAGACGCAGGAATAATAGCAGGATTTAAGAGTGTAATAACGGACTGAAACAGAAGATGGCAGCACTGCATGTACAAGGATGCCAGCTGCCGTTAAACCCCGAAGAAGAAGAAGCAGCTGTGTCCCAGAATTCATAGCGCGGCCCAGCTTAGTTTCCAACAATGGCGGTAGCTAGTTAGTTTTAATATTACTCTTATTATTCTTTCTGGGTCACAAAATAAACGTTTAACATATTTTCATGCGAGAATGTAGCTGTGTAAACCTCAAATATCTGCTCAGTTTATCAAGACACCGCATATTTTCAAAAGCGCTCCGACGTTTTCGGAGACGTCTGTTACCCACTAGCTCGATAGCTAGCCGGGGGCTAGGTCACTAGCGCCGTGAGAACACCGGACTCCCGACAAATTGTTTTCAAACCCACCGCTGTCTTTCGCGACTCAGGTTAAATATATATGAGTCACTTAGATAAATTAAAAATGTTGTTGTTTGGCTTTTTTTTTTTTTAGTATTTTATTTGTTCCTGAGTAAATCGGTTTGGCTGAGATTAAAGTTATAGTTTTTACACAGCTGAATAAACGTCAAGCAGACAGCTGATTATCAGAAGTGTGAGATGCTGGAGAATTTACTCCGGTGTCCTGTTATATTTTAGATAGCAAGGAGTTTATTAAACTTTACCAAAACAATCTGCAAATTTCATTAAAATTTAATAAACTATCATCTTGTCTTTATTTTTAGTTAGCACCTTAAAAGCTTAAAGCTGTAAGCTAATGATAGTTATATAAGAGCAGATGCTGCTGGTGCAATAAGCTGTAGTTTTAAGTCCAGTGGATGATGATCTGATTAGTCGACTAATCGCATAAATAATCGGTGACTAGTCGACTATCAAAATAATCGTTTGTGGCAGCCCTAATACACTCCTCACTACATGACGAAACATCACACATATCCTGACATAACCTACACTACACTTTAGTGTTCCCCTCATTTTAGATTAAATCTATGAGCTTTGTTCACATGAACGCTGAGCCTTCAGATCTCATCACTTTCAACAGGTTGTATTGTGACTGCTTACGCTGATTCTTCCACATCCACGGCGACACGTTCATTATACATTCACTTTGGCACCGTTTCACTGCTGTCCGTGCTGCTGTGCTTGAGAATGCTTAGAAAACAAAGTCAGCAATGCCGGTAATTTGCTGTCTGCAGTAAATTTGTTTTCATCTGGAAAATGGTCAAGTAATGGCAGCAGGGGCGTGTGCCACATTCCCCCCGATAGTGAAAATGCATTCCCAGAGTGTTCAAACTAAAATGGGGTCAGCAGTGTTTTCCCAAAGATGCCGTATGCTACACTTTACAATAAACAAACGATATCTGTGAGCTCATGATGTAATTCAGGATGTTATACTTCTCTGAAGGTGATGCTGCTGCTAATCAGACACAGCTTTGCATGATCCACAGTTCAAAACATCTTTTTTGGACTCATGAATAATGATCTGCTGCCTCAATCAAGCTGTTTTAGCTGCCTTTGAGCCCTTCCTTGTGATTGGCTGCCCCTTACAAACCAAAGGTTTGAACAGGAGGTGAGTTATCTGCTCTCAGCGACATCATCCAGAGTCACGAGCACAAAAACACTGTGTGTGATGTACGCTGACCTCGTGTTTGGAATCTTCTCATCAAGTACAGCAGCGCTTCCATTTTCCTGAAATGTCAATAAAGCTCATCTCATCTAAACAGCAGAAGGCAAAGAAAGGTATATAATAAGCCACTTTTAAAGTTTTCCCATAGAAACAACAGAAACAATACATTCATCCAACTAATACGTAACGTCTGAGTATATTTAAAGTGATCTGATGTTCCTCAGTGCCACAGCTGTACGTTAATCTCGCATTAACGTACAGCATCGGCTCATTTTCCAGTCAATCCCATAGACATCATCATAGCTGTAAGAACCCACTGGCACTAAACTTCCGTCTTCATGCTCAGCTGAAAATAGTACCCAGCGACGTCCTCCCGTCTGACTAATGTTTGCTAAAACTAAAGTCTACAGCTGTTTACAGAACTTACCTAACAGTTTTAAAGGTTAAGCTCGTCATTAGAATGAAATGGGCTCTGGCGCTCAGTGTCACGGGTCTGAGGAGTCAGAAAGCAGCCAGGAGTTTTAGATTTGTGTCCAAACTGCAAACAAAACGTGTCCTGTGACTATTCCTCAGCACAGCTGTATATCCTCAACTATAATTACAGCTTTAAACAGTTTTATCATCATTAATAATGGCATCCATACACCACGGAGACCCATTTCAGCAGTTTGCAGTGGCTATTATGAGAAGAGACAGTAAATTTTGTTTCCAACTCAAACAGCGAAATGAGATTAAAAAAAGATGCATGACGCAGAGAGCACAGAGCTGCCACTCTGCGTGGAAGCATCAGTGTAAGAGGCTTTCTCGTCCACCGTGCAACATGACTTAACCTACACCACCAATCCAAAGTATCAGGCCTGCGCACAATTTCATGACGGACATCCTCAGATGCGGTAAATGCTTTAACCCCGGCTTTTTTAAACCCTGATTAACCCGCTGCGACACAAGGATCCATCTTTACTTACACAGAGATAATCAGGAGGATTAATAATATACCAGAGGACTAGTGCAGCACGGACCAGATACATGTCTGAACACTAATTCAGACACTGAGTAAAGCTGGAGATATGATGTCTGCAGCTCACGAGCACAAAGTTTAATGCAGAGTAAAGAGAGCTGAGGGGGGGAAAAGGAGTGGAAAAATACAAGAAGGCGAATATTCTTTTGAAAAAGGGTCCTCGAGACGGACAATTTCAGCACTCGTCAAAAGCCCTTTGGCAACAAAAGGACAAAGCGGCACAGTTGGGAATGAACATTACACGTTGGCCGGACAACAGGTAATTTTTTTTGTCAGGACGTAGAAAAACCGAGCGGTGTAATGCGCCGAAATGTCGTCTACAGGTGTTACGAATTCCCTTTTCCTCCACGGCTGACAAAGCTGTTCCCCACGTGCTTTCGATTGAGCAGAGTTCTGCTCTTCCCGTGCTGTCCTCATTCCTTCATTTCAGTTTTGGTTTTTCGTTGTTTGAATCGGTGATTGCGTTTGTGTTTCGTCAATAATACAACAAAGCAGACTCTAGAAGACCCGAATCTGTTGTTTCAAGGCTCTAAAAAGCTGCTACGGCCGATTTCACGAGTTCTCCCCCTCCAACTCAAAAACACCGCACATATAAACTCTGACAGGACAAGAGACACAAACTGGACTGAGCCCAAGCGAAGCGACTCCCAGAGTGCTAGTGATATGCTGTCACTGAGCAATTAATTAGAGCGAGATCACCGGGGTTTTGGTTCCTCCATGGCTTGTCACGGTACCTGTGGAAAACCTCTCCCAAACTTCCCAAGCAGCAGTCTTCCAGATGTTTACAGTGCGTCCCAAAGGCTGCACTGGAGAAGGGCAATGAGGTCACAAGGCTCATGACTTGTGAATCACAATGACAGAAGCAAACTTGTTACAGAACAATAACACATAGACAAAGGCAGAGATGCGTTTAATGACCGCTGTCTTTTTTGGCTAAAGGCAGCAATTACATCGTGCCTTTTACGGTGGACTTTGAGTCATGTTTTCCTTGTTTTTAGCTCATTTTTTGGCCTCCACTGACTCCAGAGCAGAAATATCTGGTATATTAGCTGCTAAATGCGACACTAGCTGCAATTTGTTCCACTGGCTGTTATTGAGAAGGTAAAGAAAGCAAGGGGAGAAGTCGGAGAAGCCCTACCAAGCCCAACCTCACAATCCAAGATGGCAGCAGTAAAAGTAAACAGAAGTAAAATTGTAGATCTTCTGCCCCGTACATCACTGCTGTGTATTTGTCACCCACACACAGAGCACAGACCAACTCTATCTGTCAATATTCTACAGAGGTATTTTTAAGAGAAAAGACAAACATTGCATCTCTATCTGCATTAGAGAGGAAAACAAAGCCTGTGTTTCACTGCTCTTCTGCTCACTATGACTGGAAACATCTGATGCATAAAAGCAAAGCATTCACCTGAAAGATGCTTTAAAAAAATTCAGTCAAGGAGCCGATCCTTGTGAATTTATCCTTTTTCAGTTACAAGTTGAATTTACGTGTTTTTTTCCTGCTTGCAGTTTTTGTTCCACATATGATCTTATATGCATACCTAAAGGATCCAGGAAAATCTACCTGTAAAAGAAAAGTCTGGAAAAATCAGTACAATATGTTTGGAAATTTGGGGGTTTTCAGCGTTTAGATCGGCCGATGGTATCCACATATCCTGCACCCTTCATTTCTTTATACCAGGGTCATTTTACACCGCGGGCCACGTACAGCCTGCGGTGCAGCAGTGAAACTCCCCTTTCTGTCAGTTTAAAGACGTTACATATGTAACTGTTTTTCTACATGTTCTCCCTCTCACCTCTGGGGCAGGGGGCATTGGGGATCAACAGGTTAACTGTTTATGGCTTAATTATTTTGTGCAGTGTGAACGGCCATGAGGGAGGTTTTTATCAGTAGGAAAAGCTGTAAAACTTACAGATAAAAATCCAAAACGTATGTTTGTGCTTGTTTGAGGTGAGCAGCAGATCAAACACATTCAGGCCTGTGAGACTCATTCAGACACTGAGCCATGGCTCTGTGCTACATGCACACATTTCTGCATCTCTAGCATTCAAAGACACTTTCTATATAGTTTATTTTTATGTAATATTTAATCTCAGCTGTAAATGTATGCTTCCACGCTTCAATGATTTTAAAGTCTGGGTCCTTAGGAGGTCGATCCATGACTGATAGTTGTATGTTTGTCTATCCAGATGTGGTTTTTGTGCATTAACAGGCATCACTGTCGTTCTGAAAAATGAAGCCAATCTGAGGTTTTCCAGATGGTATTTCACAGAGGATCAAAATTTAATTGTAATCTTGTGTATCGATAATTCAGTGACTCAGATGATGTCAAAGCCTCCACCGTGTCTTACAGAGGGATGTAAACTCTTACTGTTGCACCGCCTCCTCTGAACATACTGACAATCTGAACCAATCTACAGGCAGTATTTTAGGCCTGACACTTATCGTTTATGCCATGACCATTTTCTTTGTAACTTTGGCTACGTTCACTCTGCAGGTCTTAATGCTCAATTCCGATTTTTTGATCAAATCCGATTTTTTTGTCTGCTCGTTCACACTACAAAAACAATGCGACAGCAAACGCGCTCTAGTGTGAACGCTCAAAGCGGCGCATGCGCAAAAGAAGACGTCACACACAACGCGCTCTGTTTAGACCCAGAGCAACAGTATGTTTGACTGATGGCCTTAATATAAAGACTTCGGACTTCACGTTTCCCAATTTTTGCTTTAAGTTATTTTGTTATTTACATAATAATGTAGATAACCTAATAATGATCCTTATTGCTGTTTTAGAGCAGCGCTGCTTCAAAGGATAGCTGCAGATTTCTGTCAGAATCTGCAGATTATACAGTACAAATAAAATGTTCACATTTCTCCAACGTTGTCTTCCCAACAGTTTCACTGACATGTACACTGGATGGCCAGGAAGCGTTCGCGATGTCTTCTCCGGCGCTGATAATTGGTGTCTGTCTTGTGTCGGTGACGGAAAAGACGGGTTTAATGCGACTTGACCATCAAACAGCAGTCGCTTTCTAAAACATCAGATATGTATCGGATTCAGCACCACATACGAAAGTGGCCCAGATCGGATTTGAAAATATCGGATTTGTGCCGTTCACACTGTCATAGCATGATCAGATATGGATCGCATAGGGTCAAAAAAATCGGATTTGATGCGCTTTCGCCTGCAGTGTGAACGTAGCCTTTGTCATTAGATCCATTAGTCGAGCAGAGCGACTCCATTCTTTACAATACTCGTGTAGATCATCACAGCTGATGTAGTGAGAAGTCAAGCAGCAGCTGGAACGTTCATGAACATAAACCTTTTTATTTTCTACTTTCAATACAACTAACATACAGTATGTATGCACACAGATATCTTCTCTTTGGATGAAACGAGATATTTTTACTCCATTACAAGTGTTGCTCGTCCGTTAAGGACCTTTCACCTTTCTTTGATCCCACTGTGACAGGATTTTATGGCTCAAACTGTCGTCATAAATGTTTTGTACTTGTAAATTAAATGCATAGTTGTGAACTGAGTTTTGTGACCTTGTAAACCAAAATATCTGAAAATTTAATGTTTGTGCATCTATAGATGAGAATTTGTGTGTTTGTAAGAAATATTTACACAAGTTACAATTTTTTTTGATAAGATCTGGTTACAGATACCAGCAAGAAACTTGTGTAAAACTCTGCGCTGAACTTCCCTGGCTGTGTGTGGGTTTCAACTTACGAGTACAAATTTTGACCCAATTTTTCTTCCTTTCAGCTGATTGGTCAATGTTATGTCAATCACAAATGTAACAATCCAATCAGAGAACAGAAGGGTTTGGCTGTCGGTGGGGTGCTTTACTGAGCTCCAGGTCCTGGAAGGGTAATACAGTTATGACCAAAATTTGAGCCTATTGGATGCTTAAATTGGCAAAACTGAGAAGGAAAAATATTTAGGTCACAGTGGCTTACACGACCAAAGTCTGGGAAAGTCAGTGGTTTTTATCAATTTTGACTGAGACTTAATTAAATGTTTTCATGTCCTGGTGACCAATGAAATGAGAGTGGCACAAGATAGATAAGGCATCAAAACAACCTATCTTCAAACAAGTTGTTTGAAGATAGCTGAGTTGTGAGATCAACTGTGAGAAGGACTCAGACAGCACCCTCAGTATCAGCCCTGGCTTACTAACACTGCACTCTAGAAAATGCAACACAATCATATCTGTGCTTTCCCCCCAAAATCCAGCAGTGGTAGTTTTGTGACTGCAACAAAGTCCCGACAAATGAACATCAAAAACCACCTTAAACTAACAGATTTTCCTGTGCTCACTTCAAACACTCTTCATAATGCTTCGAGTGCTGAAACATAAAGGCATCAAGGACGCCTCTCATCTGAACGGGGCAAGGTTAAGTTAGAAGGTGACACACTTAAGTGCAACACCGAGAGACTTCGCAGCGAGTTTCAGATTACAAACCTGCCCATTCTCTCCGCTGTGATTTCATAAGAGGCTTTCAGAGATATATCGCTGACTGTGTGTGTGTGTGTGTGTGTGTGTGTGTGTGTGTGTGTGTGCTGTTACAACACTCATCCACAAGTCTGAGGGCAACAACACTTGTCATTCAGCACAGTGAAGAATCCTGTTTGTAAACAAAGCCATGGCAACCGTGGTACTCTCTCACGCTCTCTCTCACAAGTTTGCACTCCCACACGCAAAACTGACACACACACACACACAGGGAGCAGTAAGCTTATTCTAAACTAGTCCCCATCTTGTCATCTGCCTGGATATGACCCAGAAATACAGCCACTGGAACAAATAGGCCACTGTCATATTAATCTCCACCTCTGTAAATTGATGGAAATATAATTTGGTGTGTTCAAAGCAAGCCGTGTCTGCACGCTTTGCCCATCTCTCTCTCTCTCTGCCTGGACAACGATAACTTGACCTCCCCTACACCAAACCCCCCTCACCCCCACCCCAACAGTACGTAACACATAATGACGCCCCGCAAATAGAAAAAAAAAGAGCGAAAAATATCTTACACCCTGTAATTGCACACTCAACTGAAAAAGACTTAAACAGGTAAAGGAAAAAGCAAAGCCGGGATAAAAAGCTGTATTCACATGCAGATATTCTCACTGAAAAGCTTTGAATGGCAGAGTCTGACTAAAAATGACAGAGATTCTGTAATTGCAGCTTCAGATAAAGCACAGCACTTGGCAGGTAGAGTAAGAGTCTGCAGAGATGTGCCCTCATTTCCACACCGGCACAGCGCATATGTGTGTGTGAGGCTTTTTAAGCATTCATGCATCCTTGTGAGTGTGTGCGCACTTGTTTGTGTGTCAGACATGCCCTGTGTGTGTGTGTGTGAGCGAGAGAACGAAATAGGTTTGAAGGGTTAATTAGTGTGCTGTCTTAAACTGTGTGCAGTGACAGGAAGACAAGACAAGCTGTCCTTGCCAAACTCACCTCTGCACACGCTGCTCTACACACACACACACACACACACACACACACACACACACACACACAGACACACACACACACACACACACACACACACACAGACACACACACACACACACACACACACACACACACACAGGCACATATGTGCATATAACACTAGATGAGGACGTATACTCTTTCTCCCCCACTGAACACCTCAGTGCCCATTTCAGGCTAATGTGCACACACACACACACAGTTGCCTAAGTCAGTAAAGCCAAATCAGTTTTCCCGTTGCTACAGCAACAGCATACTTTTATATCAACTGCAACCTTGTTACTATGGAGATATGTATACAAGAGAAACTCTGTGCCGTTGTAGTCAAGGGCCAGATGACAGCATAGCGTGAGGGCGTGTGCACAAACTCACACACCATCCTTCATCCATTTTGTTCTCTCTTTCTTTTACACACACACACACACACACACACACACACACACACACAAGCTCAGTCAGAAGAAAGAGTTCAGATTCACACGCTGGTCAAGGAGAGCACAGAGAGCTCTCATATCCCCCCAGTATGATCGCAATCAGCTAAACACGCAAAGCTAGCATTGATCCTCACTGTTTGTGCCCAACCTTCCCCGCCCACCCCCGACACCCTCGGGCGAGATGAAATCTAAAGTCTGTTGGCATCTGTGTTATTAAATCCTCCAGTGTTAATTTAGCGCTAATTGAGTGAGGGATTCATTCCCCGTTTACCCCGAGTCTTTAATGGAGCAAAATCGGGATGAGAACGCCGGTATAAAAGACTGTATCAAGTCTTAAATCAAAAGCGAAATGCTGTTCCCACTGGGGAAGCACATATCATCGGAGTGAAAGAGAACTATGAAAGCAGAGATCATCAACTATTGATAAGGCCGAATCTGGTACAGCTGTAGACAAAATACAGAATATGTTTGACTTCAAGTTGGATATGCCTGCAAACTCGCTGATAACTGTCTGGCTGTGAAATAAGCTATAACCACACATGAGAGAGCGAATAATGGGCCTGTGTTTACCATCTGGCTACAGTGATGCTGTACATCACAGGTATATACGATATAGATTAGGAAAAGAATCAGGAGTAAGGATGAAACAGTTCTCCAAATCCATAATCCATGTTTGAGGGCACAGTTTCGATTCATAACTCGTTTTTTTTATTTTTATTCATGAAATGGAAAGGCATGATAGCTGGATCACGAATAATCTATATCCAGCTCTTCACTACTACAGCTTTCACTAGACTAGCATGTTATTCCACATGCAATCAGTGCATGCATACACACCATCGTGGCTCTGCCTTATCAAGTCTAACCTGCCAGCTACCATCTCGAATGTTTTACAGGACTTTGGAGTGCTGTAATTCTGCATCGAAAACACTAGTTGGCAGTGTTGAGCCTTTTCATGTGCATAAATCAATGCTTTCTATGGTGCTTGCTGAGCTGAGCAAATCATGTTCGAGCTATTGAGCAAAGATTAATTGCACAAAATGAGCATCAAAAAAGTACTGCGTGCATTTCCAAAGACAGCACAGGCAGCATCTGTATTTCTGGGAGTTTCTTTCTCAAAGTGCAAAATTTAGGAAGGAGAACATTTAAATCAAGCGGATGCACAATTTACTGCTAACTGTCCCGACAGTCCCATTTGTTCTCCCAAAGTACAGCACTGGCAGTCAAACTGGGAAACAAATAATCCTCGTGATAATCTTGTGTAATTTTGTGCATGCATGTGGAAACAAAGAGATGATTCAATGAAAATTGTGAGCAGTTTTGTATCAGATTTGATTGGCAATTCAGTTTTTAAGTCACTGAAATCATGCAAATTCATCATCTGATGAAGTCAATGACTCAACAATAAACCTCGTTTTCCAAACGACCTTGGAAGGAGCGATTATGCAACATTCGTCAGAGTAATGTTGAAGTTCTTTACCTGGCTGCGATCTTTATCCACCTTCTTGAAGCACTTGTTGAGCGACAGGTTGTGGCGCACTGAGTTCTTCCAGCCTGTGGGGGCGCTTGCAAAGTAAGGGAAGTGCTCCAGAATCCAGCCGTAGATATCCTTCACCGGCAGCCGCTTGTTTGGCGCATCCTCGATGGCCATGAAAATCAGGCAGCTGAAGGAGTACGGAGGTTTTCGGTTGGCCCCCGCCGTCAAGTCGTACGCTGAGTGCGCGTCACCGAGCAGGGGGTCGTCTGGGGAGGGAGACGAGGAGGAGGGCGAGCGAGGGTGCTGGCCATCGGGGTCCTGCAGAGGGGAGACGCTACGAAGCCCAGAATGGCTGAAGCTGTTGAGGAGGTCCGTGCTCTCGTGGAGCCAGGAGAGGCTGGTGAGCTCTTCGTCTTCGGCCTTGGAGAAGGAGGCGGACAGGGAAAGGGAGAGGTCAGCCGCCTCGGCTTCAGACGCCGCCGTGGCGGCATCACCTTGCCGGTACAGTGGGCTCATGCCCTGTGAGGCACTAGCTCCACTACTGGGGCTCTGGGCCTTCTTACTGGGGGGCATGGTGGGTCCCATCCAGCCCAGGGCTCGCTCCTGTAGGCAGCAGAAAAGAGGGGTTTTGGGGGGGGAGCAGGAGAGAAAAGAAACAACATTAGCTGATGAAACTGTTGGTTCATTCATTTTTGTTAAAGGCCAAAGGGTGGAGGCGCATAACAAGATTTTGACCACATTCCCAATTAGGCTGCGTTAGATCTGAAGGAGAAAGTATACATCATCATTTCTCTCCTGGGCTTTCTATCCACTTCTGACTGAAACAGCAAATTTAGTGCTTCATCGGTTGAGGAAATCCTGCCTTGTACAACTACCCTCTAATTACTAGCGTAACAGCAAAGTATTGACATTACATGGGGTTGCTGTCATAACATATGAGTACTGTTAAAGGTCTTATAGTTGTGGGGTCGCAGAATCGCTGGTGATTTAACATCTCTCCAGCAGGAGAAAATGTAATTGTCAAACGTGCTGCGACAAATGAGTGCAGAAGAAGAAAAAACCCTTTATCTGGTGGATTTGAAACATTAGAAATGGAGTCCGACGGTCAGACTTAGTTCCACAGCAGGATGTGATAGGGATGCGATGGGAAAATTTGCAAAGAAAAGAGCAAAACAAATTACAGCGTGAGTTCAAATCTATCCCTATTCTAATCAGACCGTTATTCTGCTAACATAAGAGCGATGCTGTGCTCGTTACACGCAGGCAGAGCGCCGTAATTGAAGGGGAACGGGTCTGAGTATCACACCACAATCAGAAGGCTCGCAACCGGGCCTTTGATTGTCCTCTAGCACAGACAGCTGTGGGAAGGACCCAGGCAGCGGCTACAGCAAAAATGTAATCTGCTCCGCTCGCTCTCAACACGTTTCAGAGACGAGACACACATGCCTGCTCACACACACACACACACACACACACACACACACACACACACACACACACACACACACGTGAAAATGCAAATCTAAATCTAATCTGCACAGGTCCGGATGAACATGCAAACACGAGCAGGGGTTCTAAAAGGTTGTGAATGGAAAAGCAGATGAACACACACACACACACACACACACACACACACACACACACACACACACACACACACACACACCATTAGGACTGGGGGATTAAGTGGAGATACGTTCTGGGCGGCCCCCGTGTGGTGCGATCGCTCTCTAATCCAAGGTGATCATCAGCCGATCTGTCCCCTCACTCTGGATGATTGACTGACAGCTGTCACCCGTGGCGAGTTGTTGCACGGTGACAACTGTCAGCTCGCTACAGCTTTGGCCCGCTGCGTCGCCATGGCAACAGAGCAAAACAACTCATCTCCTTTTCTCCTCTGCCGCGTCTCCCTCCCATCTCGCCCTTTTCTCACTTTTCTCCCAGCGCAGATAACTCTCTTTAACGGTGCCGACGGGCTGCAGCGGAAGGACGGCGCTAAATATAGAACAGTGATGTATAGCGCTTGCTCCACGTATAGCCGGCCAGCCTACAGTCACCTCGCCGCTCCATCTAACGGTCTCCATGGGCGCAGGAACACGCTCGGCGAAGCTTTGATCTCGTTTCTCTCTTCTCTCTCTCGTCCCTCTTTTCCAGTCCTCGCGCTATTTGACAGCACGCACGCTCATTCAACAAGCTGTACCTGTCTGAAGGTACAGTGTTGCTGCACCAATATTGACATTGAGCATAATGAATTCAAATTGCCCCGGTGACGATAGCTGAGAATAGTGAGAGCACAATCAAAGGGATGGGCGAGGTGGGAAGAGTGCTTGACAGGCTTTTCAAGGTGTGCGTGTGTGTGTGCGTATTTATGCGTGTGTTTGACAGGCTTGTCACGGTGCATGTGTGTGTTTGTCTTGAGAAGGAAGAAAGGGCATCGGAGTGACATTGTTCCTAGTAGGAGTCCACCGGAATGCAGAGATGGCTCAGATGCTCTCTTTCTCTCTGTCTCCTCTTCCTCCTCCTTGTTATGTTGCCATAGCGGCAAGGGGGCCATGAAACATTACGGCTGACAGTAAAGTCATCTCATTTTACTGTTGCTATGACAACAAACTCCTCACTGTTGGTTGGGGCCATCGCGAGCTGCCGCCCAAGCCTCGTGCCTGAGTGTGCATGTGTGTGTATGAGGGGATGCATGTGTGTGTGTGTGTGTGTGCTAGCATGTCTCCCATGGGCTCTCATAAAGCTTAACACACTTGCTTGGCTCTAAACAAACTTTCATGCAACTTCTACTGCGAAGCCCTCAGGACCAACTGCTAAAGGACAAAGGCAGCTATCGCTCAAGTTCAGGCTAAATAACGCTTGCTGCGAGTGTGCGCGCGCGCACGTGCTAGAAGCATCCTCACATTTGTTTGACAGATGGGACTGTGCTATTCTCTCTGTCTTCTTCATTCGCTGGATCTCCTTTGTGTTTGCATGCTTTGTTTTGATTTGTGTTCGTCTCTGTTTGGCATGTCCACATTTGGCTTAGCGTGCGCATGTGTTTTTTTTCTGCGTTTGTCTACGTGTGTGTGTGTGTGTGCACGTGCGCATTGGACTGTAAGTACACTGTCTGACTAGTTGTCTAGTGCATTCTTCATGCAAGTGTCTGTGCATACCAATACAATTACAAGCAGCTGAGCTCTGTACAGTGTGCCTGTTCTCACTGTTCCTCTGCACCCTGATAATATAAACTCTAAAAGACACCATTCAATAAGAATGAAAACTCCATCCAAAAGGAAAGTGATGGGCTGTGCACTCGCAAATGTTATGCTGCCATGAATTCAGAATCCACGGGACTCAGGTAAGAACTATGGATGTTTGGATAGGGTATCCTGACCCGGAAAGCTTGACAGGGTATCCGTGGAAATTGGCCAATCTATGATGTAACTCAACTGTTTAGGTCATCAACTCAGCTCATTCCTGTGGAAGCTCAAGCTTCAAGTTAGGTATGTCAACAATTTGACTTAATATTTTGAAATTCTGATTTCTTTTGCATCAGCTCTGCCAGTCAGGACGCTCCATGAAGGATGCCCTTTTCCCAGAAGCAGATGACGCATATGCACGAGCACTCGAATAGTGACAGGATCAGTGAGCTACCAATGTGAACAAACTGGCACCACGTTCTTCAGCTTTGAATGCCTTCTAGTGAACGATAACATAGCATGAAGGTTTGGAATGTGGATGCCTTTAGCTTTCTGCTTCCGGGTAACAAGGAAATGATGTAACTTCACAAAGCTTCCTAATTGGCAGAGCTAACTCGAAATTAGTTATTTTCTCAAAATGGCATTTTTTTTCATATATATTTGAAATATTACAGTATCCCATACTCTTTTATGGAAAAACATAAGTGGGATTCAGACTGTTAATTTTGTAAAGTAGTGAACACACCTGAAGCTTCATTCCTTTGAAAAAAAGAACCAAGCAAAAGGCTAACTGTGAGCTGTGTTTAGGAGCAATTATGTTTTCTTTTGAAAGGGCCTTGCTTTCCTAAGTCAGTGTGTGTGACACAGTTCCTGCTGCATGTTTCCAGCTCAACGGATCCTCGGCTTTCGAGGTGTGCAAGATTTAAAATAAAACGTTTTTTTAAATCAATCCGGCGTTTCTTCATGTCACAAGTGTAAAAAAAAAAAAACAGGAAGGAAACGATCAGAATGCTATTTTAGGTTCAAGAGCTAATAGTGGATCAATTAACTTGATTTAACAGAATGAACAGATTTAAAAAAGGAAGGAAAATTGAAGATTTCAATGAGCTGAACTGAGAGCTAAGACCATTAAGACCTTAGACGGAAACAGAGAGCATCATTGCTCTGAAAACTGTCAGCGACCTTGATGTACCCCTGCTGACCTCTGACCTGGCAGTCTCTGTAGCTGAAGGCAGAGGGGACCGGTGTTTACATGGAGGGGAGAAGGTTAACAAACGCCTGCAAGAGTGGACAGGCTGTACGCTAATTCATGCGCTCTAATTGATGGTGTAATCATCTCGCGCTGCATTCATGCTCTTGCAGACACTTGTCTAAATCACATGCCACTTTTACGTAATCCTCAGAAGATCTCCGTTCCCCGTTGGCAGCTTTTTCTGTCTTACTTGCAGTCGTTCACAGCGCCGAAAGCCAGAGGAAACATTTCAATAATATCCTTCATTTCGCCGTCTTGTTGTGGAGTCTGCTGTGATATTAGCCAAACTGACTTTCAGCAAAATCCCCAAGTCATCAAATTACAAAAAAAAAACCCACATCAATGCACAAATAATAAAATAAAAGCCAGATAGGCTGGAGACATGCTGTCAGCAGCTCATTTAGCTCTGCTCTGGGCCTCAGTGGATCAAGCGACTCTTACAACTTTGTCAGTTTGATGGTGGCTTGTGACACAAACTGTATGTCGTATGTCATATCTTCCCGTCCCCCCCTCTCCTTGTCAGTCTTTACTATACAGCCCAATAAAGCAGGTGCCACGAAAATAATCCCCCCCACCTCAGAATGGAGTAGTAATAGTAGTGCAGCAGATAGCAGCAAAGAATAGAATAGTGGCTGGTAGGAGTTATTACTTTGCAGAGGGGTGAGCTGAACCTTGTGGCTCCTCTGGCCACAGTGATAAAGCGGAGAGTCAGATGCACCGAGGCAAAACTAATCTGGAGTTTTGATGACAAAAGGACGACCTTTATCCCTCCTACACATATACCGGATGGATGGAAGGGGAGAGGAAGACCAACAGAGAGAAGGAGAAATTGAGAACTCTCTCAGAGACTGGGAAATAATAACTTCTGCTACATATGTGTCAACAAAGGTTGTAGGAACCCTTGTGATGTCCTCAATTTTCAACCCATGAAATCATTCCCCCGTCCACCGTCTACATTTCCTGCTTTTCCCTGGTGACAAATATCAGGGCTTCTGACTGCTTTAAGGAAGCGGAGCAGGGCCGATCACATCCTATAAGGTCTCACTGTGTTCTTCTTTTATGTCATCCACGACAGCAAAGAGCTACGGGATGAAGGTCAGGGGTGAGGGCGTCCCTCAGGACGCCTCCTGACCCCTCTGTGCTGGCGGCTGCTCTCAGCTGCCTGGCAGCTAAAGCTGTTGCAAACACATGTGCATATGAACGTGTTACAACTTGATGCCTGTTCTTATTTTTACATCTGTTGGCTATTTTCTTTGCTTGCATTTTACCTCAATCAAAATATAGTAAATGTACATTAACTGACCCGCTCTTTGAATATTTAAGGTTCTTCTATTACAGGTTACATAGTCAATCATAGACCGTTTGTTTGTTTTTGCATTTATTGTGTATGTTTATTGTTTAAATGGAGAAAATACACTCATGTTATTGCACTGAAAATATAAAAACTATTCCACATCCTGTTTTTCATGAATATTGATATGTGTACGTGAATGTAGGCAGCCTGTATAAAGTTTAGTTTGATGTATATAAGGGGGTGGGTCCTGACAAGTGCTAACATTTACACCATCATGAGTTATGTCTGCATTTAGTTTTGTACTTTGTTTCTATTTATTGATCTTATTTATAGACTGTGGTCAGCAGCCGGCTGTCACAGTCACCTGTGGTTTGCAGGGACAATGCTGACTTGCCTGCAACCACACCTTCAAAATAAAGGTTGTGCCTTAACAACTGAAACAAATGCACAACTTTTAGTTTTGAGGTGAAAGTTTCTGATTTTCACTTCACTTTTAACCGTTTCCGAACCGTTCGGCGAGTAAACAGTCCACAGAGAAGTCAGACCGCCTTCTATGCAAACTATAGTCAACTGCAGAAATCTACTAAAGAAATAACAAGGGGTTTTGCAACCATATTTTACCAAGTGAGTGCCAGCTACCTCAAGCAGCCACCTGAAAACCAGTCAGGAAATACAACCTAATGACTGGTATGTCTTGATGCATGCTCAATCATAAGCCTCTTTTCCACTAGTACCAACTCGACTCCACTACACTTGGTTTTGGTCCATTACAACTGATTATGTGTGTGGCATTGTCATAGCAACGCAGCCAAAAGTCCCATGACACCATTTGTATATAACACAAGTACAACACAACAATGGAGGCCGTCTATCTGCTGCTCAGTCTGAGGGGACCACAGTGTTTATTTTTGTGTAGCCATTTCTCTCGCTGCCACATTTCAAAAGTGGCAGTTTTGATTTTCCTGAAGGAGTTTTTGTGCTCTCATGACTCATCGAGTGACGCCATCGACTGGCCAATCAGCTCCCTTGGAATTGTGAACGAGCAGGTACTAAAACAAGCACCTGGTACCGAGTAGGTCTTCAGGTAGATATTTCACTGAAACACTGTGACCTGCTGTTGGAGCTGCAGAGAAAGAACAAGGGAATTCAGATGGATGTCGTGGAATCTTTATTACTGTTAGTTAAGCTATTGAACAACTGAACAATCAACACTGTCGACTCTAAAATGTCAGCTGCTTAACTACGAGGAATAAATGCATGATTTGGGTGAAAAGTGAAAATTAAACCTCTTTGGGGTTCAGACAGTTGTTCAGAAAACTCAAGTGAGTGCAAAATATTACCTTGAGCTGTTTGTTCCAACTACTTACTGCCAAAAGCACAAAATCAAAGCTATAATTAATAAGGCATAAGAAACTTAACAAAGAAAGGTCAGGACCCTTGTGTTGCAATGCACGCTTAATATTGCAGAGCCTGCTCTGCCAGAGGATTAAACATTATCCCCACTGTCTATTGGCAAAGCAACTAAGCAGATAATAAGCACATAATATACAGTATATTTAGGGGAACTGAGCCCCAGAACTTTCAAGTTGAAAAATGAAAACATAAAACGCATCAATTCACAGGGTCACTGGTTCTGCTTTAAGAGCAGCACCAGGCTGCTTTACTCAAGGAAGCTGAGAACGGACATGTGTAATGCACGGTGTGAAAAAACGAAGAAGGAAAAAAGCCAAATCAAATATTGCTAGTGAATAATTCAAGACGACGAACACACACACAGCCTCCATCCTCCAAAGTAGGCTAACCAACAAAGCAAACAGACATTTGCATCAGGCAAACACAGAGTAAGTTTGGGATGATTCATCAGCAGCCAGCGATCATGGAGTCACGCTTACCCCCCCCCAACCTCTCTCTCTGCGGATGGCGAACAATCAGAGTCAGAAACACACACACACACACACACACACACACACACACACAAGTCACCTTCAAGCATCCACATTCGCAACCTCAGTTTGTGTGTGTGTGTGTGTGTGTGTGTGTGTGTGTGTGTGTGTGTGTGCAGCCTGGAGGTCCCTGGTGGACTGCAGGGCTAGACTGTGTGTGCAGAACTGCCTGTGACAGTCAGGTCAAGCTTAAAAAAAGCCCAGGCCCAAGGCTTTAGACTCCTATGGTTATGGCCATGACACACCATAGGCCGACATGCAATCGCACATTTGGGCACTCTCACATGGTTACTCACTCTGCCCAGCGTTTTCTCGCACACTTTGTCCAAGTCAGTGTATTGTCCTAGCATGGCATTAGTCCCTGTATCTACAGTATGTAAGGTACCCGAAGTCCTTAAAGTGTACATGCATGTATGGTTGTTTGTGACTTGTAGTCTAAAGTGCTTTGAGCGGTTAGTAAGACTAAAAATGCATTATATAAATATAAATAAGACTATCTTAGCATTAACCCACACTCCTGCTTCAGTTTAACCAAAGCAGAAAACACAGACTGTATTAGAAAGATGGCTATAACCTCAGAGTCTTAAAGTCAAGTCCATTCAAGTCTGCATCGTTTCTCACGGCCAGCGAGGGAGGGGGAATCCTCGTGATGCAATAATAAGTCTTAGAAAGAGACAGCAGCTCACTTAGTAAACAAACTCCTGATGAGTTCATGATTCCAGCTGCTAGTTTTAGGACTTAATGGGTAAAACATTATGTTTAGAGTCACACTGCGTGAGAAACCAAAAGGTGGTCCACCCAGGTCCACACCATGCTTGTTCAAGAGCCGCCTGTTCAGTCTTTCCAGTGAGTGCACGTGACTAGCATCCCTACTGATACCAGAGTGAAGAACAGACACAGCAACAGATGCAAGCTAGTTAGCTTTAGCGCCAGCTGACCAGTTCTAATCTCTCACATCACTGTGTCCAGTTTCCAAAGACAGATCCCAAACTAAAGAATCCACAAACACACTATTTATACAATCTGTATATCTAAATTCATCTGTCATTAAAAAACACGATTGCATGTAACTTTAACTGCTAAATAACATCATTTACACGTTTTAGTATCTGAGTGAAACAAGCAAAGAAAATTCTTCACATGAACAGGTTTTAAAAGCTGAATATTTATGTTTGTAACATTAGCTTTCTGTCCAGCTTGATGCTAAGCTACGCTAATTACCTCAGCGCTCCAGAGCCACACACACAGACCTCACAGTGTTATTATTGTTTGGATTTAAGATAAAACAAGAGCTCATTTATTTAAATGTAAAACTACGGTTCAATGGAGTGTACACCGAGTCGCTCTTGACCAGACCCACCAGTGCAGCTGGAAGAAAAATGTCGAAAGCAGAACCTAAAGTAAGTAGTTTAAAAGGATCCTTATACAATAACCAGATCTAATACCAAGGTCAGATTTGATAAAGATGCTATCAAACCTGAGATGACATCGGCAACAATCATAATTATAACAGTAATAAAGATAACACTATCTGACTGCTTCCACCTCTCCTTCCATCACCCAATCCCCCCACCCGCTCTCCCTCTAAGGCCTCCCTGCCTTTTCTTTCTGACAGTGAGCAGGTCCCTGTTGGCGCTCAGTGCTCTTTTATAATACTGTAGGAAAGGAGAGACAACGCGAGGGAGAGACAGACCGAGAGCAGGGGAGAGGGAGAAAGAAAGAGAAAGGGAGACTGCCAGAAACACTATACCATATCAAAGCAGCCAGAGCACAGCCAACACAGCTTTGATAGTGGGCAGAGAGGAGTGTGGGTCACAAAAGCGCAAGGAGAAAGGTTTAGCGAACGGTTTAAAGAGGGGAGCGTGATCTATCGGGATCCCCGCATTCAGGGGAGAGTGGGGTGGATGAAGCTTTGAGGTGGTGAGTGTTCTTCAGTCGGCTGTCCTGCAGTCAAAAAAAAGGGAAAAAAGGAAGAAGAAGCAGGGCTCCCTCTCTGTGTCTGTCTGTCTCTCTCCCCTCTGGCTTTTCCACTTATCTTTAACAAACAGCAGCTCAGGCGCTCAGCCACTGGTCGACAGTTTGTCCCGACAACAAAAAACCATGGCAACAAGCGCTGGAAGAGCCTGTCCGGTTCCAAAGGTTTGCCCTCTTTGGCTTCCCCAGCTCTCCAGCTTTGGCCACAGACTGGAATCAATAACAAAACAGCTCAAAGAGGCTGAGAGAAGTTTGCGATCGAGAAACCGCACCGCCTTGTGTTTAGACGAGAAAGTAAAGCAGTTTAGTAGATCACCCTTATCCCAGAGGTGGAAAGAAATTGCGTTCCGGTTGCGTGAAAAGAAAGTGGAATTTGAAAGATAGTGAAACGGGAAGGACGAGGGGGTGAGGCAGCAGTTTGTCAGTAACCTATGCGGTCCTCTCCGGCCTGCCTTTGCTGACGATACTTCCACGGCTTCTGCTGATGATACAACTCTGCTTACATCCTTCACTCCTCCCTCCCACTCCTACAAGCTGTTTTTAACGCCACACAAGATACCTTATGTCAACTGAAACGTGTTCCGAATGCTGACAAAACAAAATTCAGGCTGTTTACAAACTCGCAAACAGGCCAAAAGAGAAAAAGTGATATGAGCTATCGCTCGAACGGAGTCCCAAAAAGGCTCTTTTTCTCTGCAGGGCATCCTCCGGCACTTACAGGACTGATTTATCCCGTAGATACATTGAACACGGGCTTTATTCGCTGACAGCTTTCCAAGTATATTAATCCCGGTTATCCGAATACTTTCTTAAAGTGACAGAGCGTGGACGACCTAAAAGCTTTTTCCATGTTTGTGTACTCATGGCTTCGTCTATCGATGAAATTCAGGTAAAGTGAACTGACATCAAGTTTTTAATGCACTTTGACTTCTCTTTTTAAACCGATGAGTGAGCCAAGTGCCAATGAGACTACTGATACTGACTCTACAGATGTATAAAGCTTAGAAATAGTAAAAGGTTGTAACTAAGCAAGGTTATTAACGTCAACTAAACGTAAACTACAAACTAAAAGTAGACGTGAAACAATATTTAGATACCTAAATTAAAATTTAAAAAGTAGACAGACCTGTGGTATCAATTTTAAAATCCTACGTCCCTTGTTCTCCGGTTATCACATCCACAAAGTTTTCCAAAAACTTGACCTCTGAGATTCCAGCTCATCCGAGATTTTTAGCTGAGGGGTAAAAAGTATCCTTTTGAAAAAAAAAGAAAACTAACTGAAACAATTTTGTGAACGTGGCGAACAAACTAAAATTCAGTAGAAACAATCTGTTTGATAAAAATGTTACAGCTTCGTGCCTGATAACAGATGTTTTTATTCTGGATATCTGGCAGACTGTGTCACTGCTTTCTGTACCTAAATCTTGCCTCTGACTTACAGCCTGCATACAATAATAATTAAAAAGATTACAACTAACAATGAAACTAATAAAAACTAAAATAAAACATTTCCAAACATTAAAAACGGAACTGAAACAAACCCTGGAAATAGACTGAACTAAAAACAGAAAACTACAACTGCAACTAAGTGTCTAATAAGAAATGCTTCATGCTGCAAGCCTCACCTCCAGATCCTGAACCTGGTGTGTTGGTGAAGCTGGTGAAATTCAGATAACTAGGAAAAGAAAGCGCAGCTATTTTAACACACAAACTCCAGAAAATGCTGGAAGATCCAGGAATCCTATTAAGACGTGCCTTCGATGGTTTTGGAGGTGGTGCTGATTGGGTCGCGCGTGCAGGTTAAAGAGCATCTACTGCTGCACACTGGCATTCAGAGCTGCAGAGCATGTGTGTAAACGTCTGAAGCTGGTGATGCTTTGCCCATCTTAGCACAGTCACAACCTTTGCAGCTTGTTTTGCAGTCGCTTAGGCTGAATGGAAAAAAAAAACGAAGCTATTTTGGGAAGTAGGAAAAACTTGTGCAACGGAGTGAGTGGTTTTAAAAGGACAAAAGCTGAATTTGGGTCATGAGGGTTTTTAAAAAAATCTTTTTGCTGACAGAGAAAAAGTTTTTCACTTTCATGCAAACACTAGATTATATTGTTTTATATCCACACACCGTCACCCACTCGTTACAGACCGCACTCTGTTGCTCATCGGTGCCACCACCCCTTCTTCACCCTATCCACCTGCCGTTTTTTATATAAACATTTGGGAATCCTCTCGATGTAGCAGTTAAGTCTTTTTACAGTCCCGTGATTTGTTTTTGTCGTCTCTCTCAAAACCAAATTAGGCACGAGTGCCTGTATGTGCTCGTCTCCCTCTTCATGGAACAGGCTGTGAAATTATCTGAAGCTCACTTGCTGAGTTTACACGGTTAATGAAGGTTCTTGTGGCAGACACAATAAGGAGCTGCCTTTGCTTTGTTCAGTCAAGATTTAAATAGGTTTGGCAACGAGCCCGCTGGTTTGACGATGAAGTGCTGTCTACTGGAGTGCTTATAAAGTAGTCAGTACTCGGCTAGGATTGCTTTTTTGGGGTGTGTTTTTCTGTCTGAGGCTTTGAGAGAGTGTGTGTGTGTGTGTGTGTGTGTGTGTGTGTGTGTGTGTGTGTGCGCGCGCGCGCAGATGCTGAGTCTTGCTTGGCCTCTCGTGATGGAGGAGGTTTTTAATCTGCGGGGCTGCCCGCTTTAAACAAAGGTGGAATAACATTTGAACAGAAGTTCGTCTTCGCGTTGACCCTTAAAGACTCCGCAGTGTTTCCACATACTAAATAAAAAAAAAAATAGGCATGACTCCCTGTTTCCACTCACCCTGCTCTGGGTTGTGTTTTCTAATCTGCAGATTCAGAGAGAGGCAGTGAAAAAGAATGAGCATGACCGCGAGTAATAAAGACAGGAGTGGACAAGGAAGAAAGAGAGAGTGGGAGTAAAAGACAGAGGGGAGTTATATCCTAGGGTCATTAGCAGCATCTCAAAGTCACCTCGTCTTTCAGCGTATGCTGTTTGACAGGCCCTGCCAACAGAATTAGGGATGAGGGATGATGCTGCTGTGATTAGATGTGTAACTCAGGGGAAAGGCAGGTCCTGATCCACGGTCACGCACGCGAGAGAGGGAGGGAATTGTGGGTATAAGCGATGCGATAACCTGCGTTTTAAGATGCGGTCAGTTATTGACTGGATAGCCCCCAGATCCTCTATTTCAATGTACGGCGCTGATGCGAGTCAGCCCGATAAACACCGCAGGCTCCCCCCGATGAGTGAATTGAATTCCCAAATTACCAGGCTTAAGATAACATACCTGGCTAAATTGCCGCTCTTTATAAGTCTCAAATCTCTTTGTAGATATTCATCAAAGGCTGTTTCACTCCTGATGCGGAGAACACAGGAGATGGGAAATAGGAGAACAACACACAATGTGGTTCATATTAAGGCCTCTGATCTTCTATCTCGAGTCCCTCGTTTTCCACTACATTCCTTTAGCCAGGGGTGATGTGTGTGAGGGGGAGGGTGGGGGTGTGTGCTGACGTTCTCTCTGCCAGTGCAAAATATGTGATGAAGGCTCAGTGTTGGTCGGAGATTTTTACAGGAAAGTAAGGGAAACCTTGTGCTTTACCGGGCCTCTTCTTCCTCAGCACAAACTGAATTAGCCCCAGTGCAGCAACTGTAAGTCTTGACTTTCTCTGTATCGCTGCAGGAGGTATCTGAAACCCTCTCTTTTATGCTTTCAGTTCGTGAACCCAAGTCGGAAGTTTCCATCTGTCAAGTGCCAAATGAATGCCAGTGATAGTGGAGTTTGTTGAATAAACTGAGAAGGGTCCATCTGTTTGCTGCCCGACATTAACCCTGAAGACGACCGAGGTACCCACTCAGAGGCAGGCTAACACTTAAGCAGGCTCGAGGGGCTCTGCGGTTGTGCACAGGAACTGCGGAGATGTGGTAACACGATCCGGGAGGAGTGTAGCCGTGACTTTGATGGCTCATCAAATCCCAAACCTCTACACCCGTTTGCACTCTATGACGGGGCTTTGCAGAATCTTATGTGACTTTATCCCTCACCCTAAAAAATGGCTACTCGTGCTGCAATCTAATACTTGCATTCATTTCAGTAAGGACCACTGTAGTCAAAAAGAAGATTATTTTCATCTGCGGTTATATATATTTGGCTGCACGTCTCTGGTATCCAACCCCCCCCCCCTTTCGAGTGCAAACATGGAAAGCCTGAGAGCAGCAGCGAGACCTCAGCACAGAACAGAGCATCTATGACAGGCATTAAAGGAGGAGCTGGGGTGGGTTGCAAAGCGGGTTGAAGAGGGTAGGAACTCTAGGCAGGCAACTTAAACAGATTTGTCAACTGGATGTGTAGAGAGATATAAGGAAAGTCATCAGCTGATCAGCCTGGATTGTGCCTGAGCTGGACTGAAATATGGCCAAAGACCACCATCGAAACAGCTTTGAGCCAACTTGAGTCATTCAGCATATCAGCAGCACTTTAATAATCGCTGCACACCACTCACATTTTGCACCTCGTCATCAAATTGTTAGACTTTTACTTTGTCAGTGACCCGGCATACAGACTGATTGCACCCGACTGACAGAATGGGCTCAGTATTAAGACCTCTGACAGTGTGCTGATGACCTTATGTTCACTATAGCCTCATCCAAAGGGTTCATGTGTCTGTGCAGCTGTGTTCCTTAGCACATCTACAAGAAGCAAATGCATGCGTTATGCATCTCTACATGAAAGCATTCAAATGCTTCACAACTATTCTCTGTTTCAGCCTTGAAAAGTGAGAAAGTTACTTCATTGTGTACACAAAATGCAGATGGAAATGTAATAAAGAAAAAAAGCATACTACTTCTGTAACAGTAGCAGTGATAGTTGCTGTTCGGCTCGTAAGACTGCAACTTTGAATGCTTTGGCAGAAAGGTGAGTCAAAAAGGTAATTTCAGTAATCAGTGCACCTGAGAAAAAGCACTCGGGTGTGTGGTACTACGCTTGTCAGTGCAGGCCATGCTAATAGAATACTTTAAGTGTTGAAAACTGTCCAGATAAAAAACACACCCTTAAACATGCAAAGCAAACCGGTCCAGTTCAATTCTAGTGCAAAGTGTTGGATATTTAGAAATTGGCCTATTATGCTGTCCTTTATCTTCTGTAATACATATACACTCAAATGATGAGGTTAGTATACACAAATAAACTCTGCGCCAAACGCTCAGGCTTCAGTCTGCTCTGAATGCTCTGCTTCAGGCAGCATTTTTCCACCCTTGGCTTGGATGATGTATAAGGTGCCACCAACACGTCCATCTCAGACACAAAGCTCTGGTGTCTACTCAAGCAGAACGAAAATATAATAAGTCCAATTTAACATAACTTCACATTAATATAGTTCTACTGAGCCACAGAGAAATAACAATATAACAAGATAAAGGGTGTTGCTCTCACTTTTTTCAGTAAGCAGTGTCTTTACAAAGTATTTCAGTTTGTAGCGGTCTTCAGTAAAGTGGCAGAACTCCAGATTTCTCGACTAAGAAATCCTGATGGAACTCTACACGGACATTAGACTCCAGCAGATAAAGATCAATCAGGAGGCTTTCTGGGAAATGTAGTAAAAGACTTTGTTGTGAGGGGGGGCACAACAAAGAAAAGCGAATGACAAGTGCACATTAGGAAAATGACAAAATACGTTGGACATCCCAGCCTGATGATTTACAACAGCGTGGGATGGAATTTTCCTCCGAGGCAGGGCGTTCTACGCTTTCACCGAGCAGCCAGGGAATCTCCGGCGTTCACACTCGCACACACGCATGCTCGCATTCCTGCAAGGATCCACGGATGAATACAAATTACAAAAAGGCAAAACCGTGCACATTTGGATGCATTTGCACATACGTGCACTTGTTCTCTCTTTCTCTCCTTCTTCCCCTTTCGCTCTTTTACAGCGGTTTCCTGTGCGCACTGTCTACCTCTCATGGTACATTCAGATCATGAACACCCGGAGTCAGCAAGTCTGGACACAGCTGTTAAATATTCAGCCCAACATTCCCTCTCGCTCTCTCTCACAGTATCTCTCCGTCTTCCACCTTAAAACTCTCCTCTTTTTTGTCCCCACCTCTCTCCCTCCAACGTTACTCTATTTCTAGCTCAATTCTGTAGCTCTCTACGCTGCTACCAACACCGGCACCGCTGCTGCCTCTGCTCTCTGCGCTCCACTTTCATTAAGGGGCTCTCCTCTGATAGCCCTTCATATAACACTTAATCATCATAACAATAAGAGCACTCGCTCCCCGACGAATCACCTCGAGGGGCCAGTCCTAAAGATCCTCCGCTAACTGATGTCATTAACTGCCAGGGTACCCGATTGGCTGGAGCAGCACGGGAGAGCCCGCCTTAGGTGTTTGACGGAGGGCTCAGCGGGAGCAGCGAGGGTCGGACAGGCCAAGGACATTCCTCTTATTGGAGAAGAGCTGAGAACAACGCACAGGCGCCCGCTCGTGCGTGCACAGGCGCAAAGGCTGACGCTGGGAAGCAGAAGACAAGGCCTGTTTGGTGTTACAGTCAGGAGAGAGATGAATAAGACTATTGAATAAGGGGGAGGGAGGTTTGAATAACAGTATTTCACATGAATGGATCTTCAGGGAAATGACTGCTCCATCGCTCCCTCCGCTCTCTATTTTCAGCTGCAATTTGACAACAGGGTTGAGCGAGTGTGTGTGTGTGTGTGTGTGTGTGTGTGTGTGTTGGGGGGCATTTTGGCTGATTGAGTCTCTGCCGTTATCACGCTGTGGAAGTGACAGCGTGCCATATTATGCTGTAGTGGGTGTGCGCATAGATGAACAGTGACGGCAGCTTCTTGCAAACGCACAACAAATCTGCACGCACACGCTCGTCTGAACCACAGAGAAATCACAGCTGTTCTCGGTTGCTATGCGGCAGTCTCACCATCGTCTCGGATAACACTCACGCGCGCATGCACATGCAAGTGTGAGACGGAGACAGTAACACCAGGCTTGGCAGGGTCGGAAGGTCACAGGGGTATTGTGACAAAGTCGCTTAGCAACAAACCTACGGCACATATAATTTGCAGTGCGATGGCCTCCCACCAACCCCCCGCCCCCTCCCAGCGTGCCCCTGACCACATCTGAATGTGGTTATAATGAATATGATGACAGGTGATGATTGTTTTGCACCTGGCTCTCCCACTCACTCAGTGTTTGAGGAGAGATGTGTTGAATGTGCCTCACGACAGACCATAATAAATCTTGTGCCACTGTAAGCGCTCCACGGTGAAAACAAAGTGTAAAGTTAGCAGAACACCAGCTTGTTAGTGTGCCACTAAAGAGGAACACAAACATCAGTGGTTTAAGAGTTTTTCTGCTCCTGCTGTTCGAGTTCAAGTGACACCTGTCCCCTCCATTTGTCTGAAAACGAGCTTTAAGGTACGGTTCCCTTGTTTCGTGACTGAGCGACGTCCCTCGATGACTTGCGTCCCTTGCGGCTTTCCGTACAGCAAATCCCTGCGAGCAGCTACCAAACACTAACACGAGTACAGCAAAGGGAAAGTGACTTTGCCTCCAACTTTAAAAAAAAAGTGTGTTTCATCAGGACTGCAGGTAGCTCAGCCCATCTGTGTGCTGAATTCTTTATAGGTTATCACAGGAACGAGGCTCCTGTCCTCTCTGCCTTGTTCCCTTTGTGCACGGTGACGCTTCAAAACAGAATCGGTGAGCTGCAAAATCTGGGCTGCTTCTGCAGAGGCTCGACTTTTAGCTGGGAATACGCCTAAATAGTACATTCGACAGATTTGTCTCGTTCGTCGAAATGTAAATGACAAACTGCCCCCGGGGTAGCAGCTAGCAAACATGGTGCACTCGTGCAGAGACAGCAGTTTTATAATGTCATCTGTGGCTGAAAAAAGTAACCACTAATGATGTCATCACAATTGCTGTAGGCTTGACAACTAGAAGTTTTGTGCTTTTTTTAAAAACAAAAAGCCATCATTGCAAGCTCAGGGTTAAAAACGCAGACACCAGTGTTTTCCATGCTGCATTATGGGAAGTGTAAATGTAGTGTTTTCGAAGCCTGATCAGTATTTACTACTAAGAGTTACCATGATGTGACTTCTGATGTTCTTCTACTACTTTTTTCTGAAAATCTCTTAATTCTCTGTTGTAACTGATGCACTGTGTTGGGGGTAAATCATTAGTATTTGAATTATTTTATTAACTAAACTCAGCAGCTCCACAGCACCAGGGGTAAGGAGAACCACTCCGGTGTGGTGTCTTCTGAACAGCTAGCTAGCTTTCAGCTCAGCTAACGCTATCATTGCGAGGGAAATTCACAAGCTTGTTGTTGGTTAGGTGGTGGAAGAGAAGCTACCAATGTAATAATTTCTGGTAACACATGAACTCTTGGTTACAAAGTAACAGAATACTGTTTCAGCATTCTTTAGATGTTACTTTTAAATGTAACATCACCTGACCCTGAGGCCTACCCTTTAGGTGGAGGTGTGTAGCTTTTCTAATGTGATGTTGTGTTATGTACGTTCCTTCACTGACTGAGACTGGGCCCAATGCAGCAGAGCCCAAAACTGCAGTTTTAGGGGCGACTTGAGTCTGGTTCCAAAAACGAGACATTTCCAATAAGCTTGGGTTTATAGAAAGAAAGTAAGTGTACTTTACTGACCCCCGTGGGGAAATTCCTCTCTGCATTTAACCCGTTCACACAGTGAAGCAGTGGGCAGCCATTGGGCACCCAGGGAGCAGGTACCTTGCTCAGGGGTACCTCAGGGTAGCTGTTCAGGGGAATCTAACCTCCGACCTTCCGATCATTGGGCCACCACTCTACCTACTGAGCTATCCCTGCCCCTTATAATAGTATAGTATATAGTAGAGCAGGGCGATATGGCCAAAAATATTTATCACGATATATATTTGAAAATTTGCGATAACGATATAACCGACGATATAATTGATGCGAGACAAAATACAACTCCACAACATTACTAGTGCAAAAAGACAACCTTCCATTTATTTTCACTTAAACAAGAAGCTGGTTTTTATGTACATTAAAGCTTTATAAAAATGTAACAGTGCAAATGCAAATTCCTTGCTGAAAGTTTAACCAAAAGGCATTTCCAGTAGAAATGGGCTGACATATCCTGAGCATAACCATGTATAATATCCACTGAAGTTAAAAAGAGGTGCTTTGCAACATTAAACTGCAGTGTGCAGTACGCATTTTTCGGACCATAAGGTGCACGGGATTATAAGGCACATTAAGCGAAACAAAGCAGTCAGATAAATCAAACTTTATTAAACTCATTCTTCTTGCTTCCTCCACTTCTGTACCATTGATTCATTAATGTTGAATTCTCTGGCAGCTGCTCTATTCCCATGTTGCTGCAGTATATTAATGACTAACCTCGTATTGTGGATGGATTATCTCAGTTGTTCTCCTGACTGAAGTTTGGTCCGTTTACAGCATCCTGCCATGCGATTGCATTTGTCTCTAACCATGAAGAACCTTCACGTTAACTTTTATAAGTGGAAAAGTGTTAGTGTTCATCCTCCAGCTTCACTGTTTATGTTATGCTAACATAGCTGTGTCGCTAGCGATCACGTAGCACATCATTATATACCAGCTAGCCCAACTTCAGTAACCCTACAAACGTCACTGCTGTTTAGTTTCCTGTCTTCATTTATGTTGGAAGTGATAGCAGAGCTGTACGTTTGATTTTTTTCAGAAATCTCTCAGTCAGAACATGCAATATCATGCTTAGGTAACTAGCGAAACTAGCGAGCTAACTTCCGCTAGCTTCCTGCTAACTTCTAACTCCGTTAAATGTAATAACTTTTGTTTTCATGGATGCCTGGAAGTTAAACTTTATAGTTACACCTGGTAAAGCAGCAATGCTGATCGTTTTATTAAAGATGAAAGAATTTAGACAGTTTTTAACTCTCAGTGATGCTGCAGTGTTGTTTGACCTGAAGCATACGGAGTTTAGGACCCAGATTACTCCCAGATTTAAGAGCATCTTAGTCCGACAAATATGACAATAACGACGGCCGCTTGCATGTTCTACAAAAAAATGTGCTTTGTTGTGTATCTGATGGACAAACACCAAACCAGTTCCACATCACGGAAGTTGCACCATTTTTACAAACCAATTCTGGTTCATCTGTTTCACTGAACAATCGGCCATGTGCGTATGAAAACAAAGGCACTGCGCATGCGCGTTTTACTCCCATTCTATCGCGATATTTCATTTTCCTATCGTTGCCTAACATTATACCGGTATTACCGTGAACGGTATAATATGGCCCAGCCCTAGTATATAGTATAATAGTTCATAAGAGATTTTGATTGACAGATGTGCCGACACAGGGCTCTGTGGCTGATTAGTGTCTGCTTGGCTTCACTACCAATTGTAGTCAATGAATCAGACTTTTGGAATATTTTAATAGAATTAAAATAGGTAATATGGCCTACAGTGTGGTATGGACCATGAGTATATTTCTGCTTTGTTTTCTGTTGAGCAGACTTCTGTTATTATTATTATGAGTCAGTCTAGTCATCATTAATTAGCAGATATACATGTTTGTGTGTCTCCAGGCTTCTTGAAGGACATTTAAAGCTTTTCTTTGCATGTTTCTGCCTTTTGTTCTGTTCTTTGTCAAGATGATCCCACACTGCTCCAATAATGGGGAGGCCAATCCATGCTTTTCTGCACTGACAGTGTTTGGGATCATTGTTATGCTGGAAAATGAAGCCAATGCCAATCAGACATTTTCCAGACGGTGCTGCATGGTGGATCAAAATCTGTCAGTATTGTTCTGCATTCATAAGTCCATCAGTTCTGACAAGATCTCCAACACCACTGGCTGAAATACTGCCACAAAGCATACACAGCCTCCAGCATATTTTACAAATGCTTGTAGACTCTCTCCTGACCTCCCCCAGAAATACTGACAATGATTTGAACCAAAAATGTCAAATTTGGAGTCATCACTACATCCGCCCTGCCACTGATTTTCAGTCCATTTCTTGTGTAATTTGGTATAGCCTAGCCTCCTCTCCCTTCAGTTAGAATGGCTTCATGACAGCCGTCTTTCCACAGAGACCATTTCTGATGAGGCTTCAGTGAACAATAGATGGATCTACCGAAGGCCCGGTGTCAGGTCTTTGCTGGGTTTCTTTTTTCCTATTTCTTAAGGACATGACTTTCAGATGCTGTTTATCTGCTGTAGGCAGTTTTCTTTTTTAGGTCTGCCACTTCTTCTTTTGTCTTTCACTTGTCCGGTTTCCTCACATTTCTAAGGATAAACTGAACACTGTGCTGAGATATGCTAGATTTTCAACTAAAAGCTCTTTGGGAATCACCTTGTTGGTGCAAAAATACTATGATGTGGCTGTCAAACTGTGTTCCCATTGCTAAAGAAATGAGAACAAATGATGTGTTTTTGTGACAGGCTGCTAGTAACAAAGTGCCTAAAGACACAATTTCAAATTGGTTCTTTGCTAAGCTGTCTGTTATGTGTAGATATAACACTGGTTCATCTCTTGAGTAAGGTGCTTTTTTTTAAGCTTGAATGATTGAAAAGCAGACAGCGTCCAAGGAAAAACTTTGAAAGACCTTCAGAAAGCCTGGAGAACTATTGCTCAAGACCACTTTAAAAAACTACCAGAAAGTCTGGCTCCTTGAAAGCAAAATATAAAGAAATGAAAGGTGGCTCGAGACTTTTGTAGTCCTCAGAGGATTAAGAGCATCTGCCATCATTTACAGTTGACCAGCTGATACGTGTATGCTCACTAATGACAGGAGGCTCAGCTACTCACTGCACGCTCCTCTCCAATCTGCATCTATACATCTCTGTGTGTTACCTGCATCTTTTATTCCACCTTTGCCTTCTACCTGCCTTCACTTCAGCTTCGTTCCACAATCGAACAGTCAAATATCAGGATTCATTATCGTATGCAGAATATTCGTTGACAGCCCTGAAATGAAAACCCCACAAAGGATATGCTGCGTTTTAACTAACAGCTCTTCGTTGAGTTAACTGTAGCAATAATTGCCAGTGACATTTTCTTCACTACACACACATTTAACGTGTGAGTCATGCGCGTTATTAAACCAAAAAAAAAAAACCCCACAAAAACCAAGGGACCTGCTGAAGACTCAATAATTATATTTCCTATAAAACAGTAGAAATAATGAAGTCCTCTTGTTTGGCATTAGTCCAAACAAAGTGCTGCCTGCACTAAAACCATCACAAAATCAATAATAGAGATTTTTATGAATCGAGTTAAAAGCAGTGGCCTCTCCTTTTTTTTAACCTCACTGCCTTCATTTGGTTAGTGATGTCACACGTCAGCCCCTCTGTCTACTCCGTCTTTCTCCTTTCCGCTGTGTGCAGTGGAACAAAGCAGAGATGGCAGAGAAACTTATCTTTAAAAAGAAACTGCACTGTGTTGTGGAATAATTTGGAAAACTGTCACAGCGAGCGAATCCTATCTCAGAGGGTGCCAGTCACACACACACACACGCATACACATAGTGTTAAAAGCATGCGTGCACACACACACACACAAACAGGGACTTTGGTGTTTACATCATATGGGAAGGTATTTTTTCCCCTCACCCTGCCAGGGAACAGGCCCACGCACGGACACAGACGCTGACTAAGGCCCCAAGACTCCGGGGGGGGGGGGGGGGGGGGGGGGGGCGCATGTGTATATAATCAGTTTGGTTGTGTATCTATGTCGAACTGTTACTAGCTGAAGCGGACTTCGCTTGGACAGCGTTCATGATCTGCTTGTGCTGCTATGGTCTTGTGTGTTTGTGTGTATTTTTCTTGCTTGTGTGTGTATATTTGCGCAGTGGTATCAAACAGTCCTGTTCAGTGTTAAGCTGCTGCGCGGTTATGTACAGTACTCTGTTTGTGGTTTGGCCTTAGCAGGGCTGAGCTAATGCTAATCAGTTTATTGGGGAAAATCTGCATATTTTGTGTTTCTCTGTGTGTCTGCACGAGTGTGTCTACTTAAAGCATTCTTGTGTGTGTGTGTGTGTGTGTGTGTGTTTTGCTTCCCGGTTCATAAACTTTTAAGCCACCGTGCGGTGTGATTTCCCCACGGTTTGGGGTTTGAGGTTGGAACGAGAAAAAACTATCAGAGGACAGCAGAAAGACAAAGTGTGTTTGAGCGCACGTCTGCGTGTGTGTATTCAGGTCCGTTAAAAGCTCCCAGTTCTCCGATCCAGATTTAGATGGCTGATGTTCAGAGCGTCAACCACAACACTTGGAGAACACAACAGGCGGCCTGTTCAACCCGAGACACAAATAGAGCAGTCTTCCTCTGTGCTTAAAAACCCCGTAGCTCAAACGGAGAGCTAAAAACAGATATTTCTGTGGCGCACTGAAGAAGGCCAACCGCTAAAAAAGAAAAGAAAATCACTCTTTCTCCGTGACGCTGTGTTTTCTTTTGCTAAAATAAGAACTGGCGAGTACAGTATCCGTGGAGACGACCCAGCACCATCTCTTCTCCCTTTTCATTCACTGCCTGCCTGCAGTCGTCGGCGAATCTCGGGATGAGAATCGACAAAGGTCAGACAGTCGCAGATGGAGGGCAGCAAGGCGATGGAGTTACCCGTCGCGAGACACTGGGGTATCCATTTCAAATAGAAGCCTCTCTCAGGGGGCTGTAACGAGCTCTAACACTGTGTGTGTGTGTGTGTGTGTGTGTGTGTGTGTGTGTGTGTGTGTGTGTGTGTGTGTGTGTGTGTGTGTGTGTGTCTATGAACGATGCATACAATACCAAAAAGTATCCATTAGCTGTAAAGTATCTTCACTTTAACAGAAAAAAAAGGGGGAGGAGTAATGTCATTATATAAATCAGATGGCTCCTGAGGTCATTTTTGTCTTCACACATGCTTTTGCATGCCAGCATACACACACACACACACACACACACAAGCAGTGTATGGCTGCATCCATTTATGACATCACTGTAACTAGCCAGAGAGAGGAGAGTCAGAGAGAGCCAAGCTGACGTCATCCCATTCACTCAATGTCAATTACGTAATCACGGGGTCCGACGCCTGCAGGACAGGCACGCCGTGCACGGGTTTTTGGGTTTTGTTTTGTTTTTTTGTGATTGCATGAAGGGCACATAATTGCAATCTCATGTGCGAGAGGAAACATAAAGTGAGGCATGCTGATGACATCATCAGCGGGAGGCAGCTTGGCGTGAGCGTGGCGGCTGTGACATATCGAGAGTGTTGGGGTAGAAGAGAAGGAGACAGAGTGCCGCAAACAGACCGGCTGGAGGAGTTATGCAACGCAAATCCAACTCAGACTAAAAAAGGTCCTTTTTTGCCTTTTCCCTGTGTGTGTGTGTGTGTGTGTGTGTGTGTGTGTGTGTGTGTGTGTGTGTGTCCTAGATGACTTTTATGTAGCACTTTGACTTGAGGCAAAGAGTGCATTAAAAACGCACAGGCACTCAAGCGTACCACTGAAATCTGCACACACGCGCGCACTCGCTCGCCCCCCCACTTATAAACAAAGCTTCCTAAGGACAGGAAATCCTTCCACCCACGTTCCTGTGTTGCTTGGCAACCAGAGCAGCGTCACCGTGTGCATGCCTCTGCCACTGAAAATGCACAAACAAGCAGACAGACACACACACATTAAACTGCAACTCCTTAAACGCCGCTCCTTTAAAAGCACCGAAAAAGAAAATCGCCAGATCGCAGAGCCAAAGCCGAGCAGACTGATACTCGCCACAGCTGCCCTCCGATTCGTCAGCTATGGATCTACACCAAACATGACATCACCCCTTGTAAACATAAAACACTTTTTCCCCCTATTTATGAGCTCTATTTTTACACCCGCTGACGTCTTTCTATGCACGATGCTGCGCGTGCGCGTTTGTGTGTGTGTGTCAGTGAGCATTTATGTGCGTGCACTATCTAAGGATGCGACCGCCAATAGCTCAGCAGGACTTAAGGAGAGAGGGGCTAATTGAGCAGAGGTGCCCAGCACTGTGGACAATGAGTCCATTTCAAATCAGCAGGAGGCCTATTGAAGACAATTATAACCTGGGGGATACAGAGGAGCATTATTCTTCTAAGCCATCTCGGCTACTTTGGCCGGCTGCGTTTCCACTGCAATTTACAGCCCGTCTTTTAACTCTCCGGTTGCATTAACATATGAACCTGTGCATGAAAGGCAAAGTTCATCAGCCCTAATCAATCACAGCGGGCTCAGTCATTAACTAATAAATAATTCCTGAAATACAACGATTACCGCAAACACACAGAAGGAGCGGCTTTCTTCTTCACTGCAATCAATAAAGCACCGCCACAAGTTCAAGTTTACAAGTTGTTTCTTGTAAATAAATAAAAACTCACGGTATATCTAAAAGTCACATATTTAATTTGTTGTCATGCATATTTGCCAACTGACGATGCTTTATTCAGGAGAGAATCAAAAGACACTTCCCATCACAGTTGGTGCATTTACCAGTGAGGCGACGGCGTTAAAGATGCTTTTGCTTAATGGCTCGTGCTAAAAATTTTCCCAGCTTGCTATCAGTGTTTTCAGAGTCAGGAGTTCCTGACTGAGTTTTAAAAGATCTGAAGTCAGCTGGGACAACACTGAATCTCGGGGCACTGTTGGGTGCTTAAAAATCGCTATTAAGAAGTTCAATTATTTTTGGAGCTGCTTTGCAGCTGTTAAGTAAAAAAATACGGCGAGTGGGAGTATTTTAGCGTCTCGTGGTGGACTACGGATTACAAGCATAGACTGTATAACTGACCCACTGGTTAGCAGACCTGAGCATTTCTGAAACCAGATACCACATATAACAACAACAGGTAGATCTGATTGTGACACTCACTGGATAATTGAGTGTCAGTCACACAGAACAGCTCATCCTGCTTTGTCCAGCTTTTGACTCTAACGGGGAAAATAATTCACAAAATTTGAATGGTTTATTCAGTAAGATTTAAATAAACCATAAGCCATAAACGTGTTGAGAAAAAAACATTGACAAGGTGACAGAGAACGGGAGCTGAAGGCTGTTTTCTCATAGACTGTTTTGTACTTTAATAACTATGTCCATCTTTTATATACAGTCTGTGATTCCAACATTAATGAAACAAAAGCTCTTTTTTCATCTCTGAGTGGAAATAAGTAGGAGAAAAATAATCTCAGTTCATAAACTAGCATGTTAGTTAACAGTCCTGACATTATGGCAAAATATGCAGAGATATCAAATGAAGCTAGCATGCTATTCAGCTAGCCCTGGCCTGTGCTGTTTTGTAATACCACACTTTACTTCAGCGCCTACCTGTAGCGTACAATCAAGAGGGACTTATGTTGCCTCAGAGAATTTAGCAGTGTAGAGGTGGAAATATAAAACTTGTATAACTCTACACAAGGGGTGGCTGTAGCTTCTCCTGTAGCTGTCGCCAATCTCAGGGTCAGCTTTGCTATTTTTGCTGCTAGGTTAGCAAGGTCCATAAAATGCTAATTTTCTCAAAACTGGAGCACTCACTTCTTGGAATTTCTGTTGGTTAAAATGACTCTAACTCATACCGTCAGATAATTGTCTGAATTATTATTGTCTGAATTCACTTCAAAGTTCCAGTGTGGTGACTCATATTAGCTCAAGTGGCGCTTACCCAACAGCTACCGGCAACGCTTGCTTGTCGTGGCAACCATCCACCGCGCATTGCAGCCATGCTTATAATACTTAATCACTTTAAGCATTAATAACACTTCAAAAGGCTCCGCCTCTGTACAGTAGTTATGAAGAGGAAATTAAATTAAAGACCAAAAACATATTCTACCCAGGCTCTGAACGTGCTTTTTAACGTTGTTAAGTTCGGCATTTTAACACTGGCGTCTATGGGGAATGCCCCAAGTGGACATTTAGAGGAACTGCAGTGTTTGCCCCTGTGTTGAGTTCATTTCTAAATGTTGCCACCAGCCAAATGCTCCACTGAGGGCAGAGTGGACTAAACAGTAAAACATAATTCTCTCTTGTATACAGATATATTTAGTTTGAAACAAAAATATTTCAATATAGTATCCAGTTACTACAAACCAGATCACGGACCACAGATGTCCACTTTAAGTGGAAATTTCTTAATAAAAAAGTACTCCATTACACAAAGTAGTGATTATATTTGCACCTGTGTCTATGCATCAATGTATTTTGGAAGAAAGTTTTGCTACATGGTAAAATTCAAGGGTTTACAATGAGGATATTGGCTAACAATAAATATAAATAGTGTAACCATATTTAGTTTGACCAGGCAGGAATCAAACTCTTTACAATGGAAGTAGCAGTGCGATCGTCGTCTGTGCACTGCCTTGCTCTGAGCCCAGATATGGGCCATATCTTCACACAGCACAACAGCTGATTTAACTATAATCTGGTACTTTTTTTCTCCATTGTTTTTTTCCGCCAGTTTACCTTCGTGCTGTGTCCTCTTTTCACCTATAAAACTTAAGAAGTCAGGACATTTTTTTTCTCACTTTTGCTGATAAGGTGCACTTCTGTAGTGTTTACCTTTCAGAACTAAATGTGCTGTAGCCTCTGCTGTATACTTTGTTCTGACGGTGCATTTCAGACACACACGTGGCTCAAAGCCACAGCTGACCAGAGCGCTTACTGCGTAGCTCTGAGCCTGACCAGTGCAACGAGAAATATTAAAACTGCCATTTTTTTGAGTGTTTATGTTGAATAAATCACGAGATGACATCCAATAAAAACTGTATTCAAACTGCATACTACTCAATTCATTCACACATGAATTATAGATCCATTATGGGCTGTTTTAGCTGTGCTGAGGGAATCAGACAAACAACAGTTGTGCTGAGAGCACTAACCCACTGATCCATCCATACCAATTATCTGTGTCTAGGGTGGAGTCTGAATTCAATATTCAATTTACACAGTTCAATCTCCCATCAGAGCTTCCAGCTGGAAAAACTAAAGGCGTCAAAACGGCCATAACGGACAAAAGCGGCATAAGCCTCGTCTGAGAGCTTCAACTGTCTCCAAAGTGAAAAAGAAGCGGGCTAACTGAACGTCGCACCACAGGGGTGTCCATTGAGAGACAGTGAGAGGTGGAGGGGCGAGAACTCCATTGAGCTCAGCCATGGGGGGTCAATATGTGAATGAATGTTTGCCATGGAGGTGAATTATGAATGAGCAGCTCTCGCAGCACTCCTGAGAGAGCATGTCAGCCCCCCTGTCTCCTTCACTCCATCCTCTCTTGCTTTCTTTCCATTTCTCCTCCTCCTCCTCCTCCCCCTGCTGCTGTCCTAAAATCTCCATCATCCTCTCCCCTCCGTCTCTGTCTCATTTCTCGCTACTGGATTAATCTTCTCATCTGCCTCATTCTTGGTCAACTGATCTCCTCCCCTCCCCAAACCTCCTCCACCTCCTGTCTCCAGACCGGGTTGAGAAGGGGGGGGGGGGGGGGGGGGTGTGACGGAGGTAGAGACACACGCCGTCTGTCTGAGAGAGACGACAAAACCCTCGTCCTACTGAATTTGCGCAAATTCAGTAGGACGCACACACACACACGCACCCGTGCACACACACAGTGGCACATAAGATAATGCAAAGGCAAACATTCCTGCATGTGAAAAAGCAGATGCATGCATTAAGTGTAAGGCTTTCAGACACACACACACACACACACACTTCTCCCAGCTGTTCTCCTGGCCACAGAGCTTGTGTGTGTGTGTGTGTGTGTGTGTGTGTGTGTGTGTGTGTATTCGCGTGTGTGTAATCCAATGTGCTGCTGCTCAGCCTGTGCCATGCTCTCTCCTCTGTTGCTGTGCGTCTGATCAGATCTGCCTCCGTCAACCTGTTTGCCGTCTATGGCTCACAGACACACACACACTTTTTCTCTCCCTCTCTATTTCACACACAGACACACACACACGTTTCAGAAGCTGTTACTACTTATCAAGCCTCCTTCAAGCTTGGGAAAAACAACATTCATTCAGCCTTGGTTTCGTCGCCGCCAAGTGATGTGTTACCTGCTGCACTCCAAACACCTGAGCGCGCGCACACACACACACACACAGTGAAAGAAAGGGGAAAACGGACTTAAAGAGAGTGTTTTGCCCCTATTTTTCTCTCCTTCAGCCTAAAGTAGCCTACCAGGAAAAAGAAAAAGTGCGTTTGTGTTGGAATGAGATCACACTGTTCCCTTAAAAAGTATCCACTCCTTTTGATCCCTTCACTCCAGTTTACAGCGGTCACTTCAGCTCACTTTGGCCCCTTTTTTAGCTTGTGGAAAACAACCTTCATAACTCTCTCTTTCTCTCTCTCTCTCTCACACACACACACACCTGTATACTTACATACTTACAGTGACACACACACACACATGCACACGCACCTCCACAGCACTTCCCTTTAAGTGCAGAGCCGTGCAGCACATGTCATCATCACACACACACTCACACACACCTCTGCCAGACCTGCATTAATGCCACAAAAAGCCCAGTAAAGTCACCTTAGGATCCTTCTGTGTTCCAGACGAGCCCCTTCTTCACACTCTTCCTCTCCTCTTTTAGACTTCTCTCTCCTCCTCTCCTCCTTTCCTTCCGTCCTTCCTACCGTGCTATCCGTCAGTCCTTCTTCTCCCTCTCTCCCTCTTTCACTCTTCGTTTCGGTACTCGGTCAGTTCCCAGCGTTTTTCCCGAGCCCCTCCATATCCGCCCAGCCAGTCGTTTCTAACCGCCGAGCAAGCGTACCTACACACACACACACGCACACACACAAGCCGCTTCTGCGTTCCTATGGTCTCTCTCGCTCTCTCCCTCTGTTTATTCCTCTCTGAGCTCGCGCTCTCCCTCTCTCTCTACTGTCGGAGAAGAGCTCGGTGAGCGTGTGTATGCGCAAGTTTGTGTACGTGTGCGCGCGCGTGGATGTGTGTGTTCCTGTGCTGTGCCTGCTTTGCCCCGCCAGCAGCAGCAAGCAGCAGAGGACTTCCCCCGGTGCCCGCCCTGGGTCCTAGAGAGAGCTCTGTTCCCTGAAAGAATGCCATTGTGTACGGAAGACATGTCCAAAGATCGTCTATAATCTTAACAAGACGATTCATTCACCAGTTTTTTACCACACACACACACACACACACACACACACACACACACACACACACACATATATGTAGCAAAAAAAATGCAGTAAAAAAAGGTAATATGATAATATTAAAGTATAATGATTATCATATTACCTTTGATTTAATAATAAATCTTCTAAATCTTCAGTAAGATGCATTTTGAACACACAAACATTACTAAATTAAGGAACTAATATATCTATCTATATAGATATAGATTTATAGATATATATCCTTGTGACA
Source organism: Copadichromis virginalis (assembly GCF_057382275.1). Taxonomy (NCBI): domain Eukaryota; kingdom Metazoa; phylum Chordata; class Actinopteri; order Cichliformes; family Cichlidae; genus Copadichromis; species Copadichromis virginalis. The sequence continues at coordinate 2,258,695 of NC_140632.1, read as the reverse complement.
TAGATACAAATAATTAAGTATTAGAACATAAGAAGGCTATTCAACAAACGGTTCGTTTAGCCATTATGACATCCAAAGCTAAAATGTGGGATTTTATTTATTTATTTATTTATTTATCTTTAAGCCAGTAAGTTGTTTTGATTCTGTACCCAAGTGGTCGCTATGGCAACAGCAGGGCAGAGAGGCAGATGCAGGGAGTCATGCAAGGGAGTAGAAGCTGTTATAGATGGCGGATGGAGGGGCATTCTGTCCTTTTGCACATCAACTAGACTGAGCTCCGTTGGACGCATTTGCCCGGGTCATAAATCACATTTTCATTTGCTCATGTCAAGTAGCCTTAACACCGCTTCCTTTACCTTCTCTGTCTCTCTCTCACGCACACAGGCACACGCACACACGGGGTTCACTCGGGTCTACTTAGAAAAACTTGACTGCGTCGCCGTGTGAGGCAGAAGTACAGCACCTTTATTAAAATATGGCGTACGCCTTTCTTTCCTAACAGAGTGAGTCATCTTCTTGAACTCGTTTAATCTCCCGTGCAGCTACCGTCTTCCTCATCTCCCTCCCCCTCCCTCCTCTCCTTTCCCCATCCTGCCTCAGAGCGTCATCAGGTTACCATAGCAACGGCCCGCCTATGGGAGACAGAGATCAGATCATTATGGACCATGGGATCCAGAAACTGAAGGACATGATTTTTTTTTTTTTTTCCTGTGAACACAGGAAGCAGGAACCCTTAACAGGAAGGCTTGAACACCTTAGTTAAACAGCCAGAGTAGTGAGAACTTTGACTGAGCAGGTTTTTTGACGGGCAAAAAGCAGCTTTGATAATCCATTTAAACCCTTCAATAACATAAGTAATGCGTGCCTACCACTCCTGCACGTTGCTAAAAATAGAGTAAACTTCATTAGATATGCAAAATAGGGTGCTTTGAGATGTAAACACGTAGCCTCCAGAAACAGTTCACCAGAACTTGCTTGCCACACTTCTGAATTAATGAATCTGACAGACGTGGCAGTGATCAGCCCACTGAGAGCCCACAGCAAGGAAATCCAAATGTGCTCTCTTTTTATATATATGGGCGGGGAAATGGAAGCGGGCAAAGTGCGGTGCTTCAAGTTGAGCTCAAAACGCACCAAGGAAACTGTTTTGTTTAATAAAGATCAAAGACGAGTGTTGGGAGAATGAAGTGTGTTTACAGGCCCTCATATCCAGGCTGCTTCGCCGTGCCCCTATTATTAGAGGGAGGCCGTGTGTGTGTACGTGTTTGCATGTGTGCTTGTATTGCAAGCCTAGGGGGCTGCATTAAGCTGAAGCGACAGAGGGGGATCTTTAAGATGTCTTCCAAAGTTTGCTATTGAGGGAGATCTTATCTCTGAGCCCCACAAACAGCCTGGGAGAGGAGAGACGAGCCGAGGCTTAAGACAGTGAAGGAAAAACAGAGTCCAGGTAGCAGCACAGCTAAACAAGATATGTGTGATGATTTTACTCGTCAGCTACTGGTTATCTTGTAAGTTTTAAGACTGAAACTGGGATCAAGTCATTCACTGCCGTAAAAATACACACCAATAGAGCATTTATTACAGGTTTACTATAGTCACTAATGATGCAGTCAACTACGTCAGTTATTGATCACACAGATATAACCCGGGTGATTAAATCAGTCAGGTTACTACTTTGATCCAGCACCAGAGGACCAAGTGTGTTTGGCATGTAGAGTGATGGGTAATTTCAGCAAAGAGTCCGTTCAGTTCAGAATTCGGATTAAAATCAGCAGGAATTTATTTAATAATTGAAATGCTGAATTGTTCTTGTTCCGCCCCTGTCATCAAACAGCCAATCAGCAATAGGATGGAAAAAAGAAGCATTGTTGTCCCACTGCATTTGGACAGCTAAAGTTCCCCAGTGTTTATTGGCACACAAATTTTTAATCTCCAAGTCTGTGGTTATCATAATGAGTAAGTAGACAAGTGTCTCCCCAGGAACCTACGCCAGGATCCTGTTTGTGGACTTCAGCTCTGCCTTCAACACCATCCTTCCAGACCATCTCCGAGGCAAGCTTTCCCAGATGAATGTGCCTGATCCCATCTGCCGGTGGATCACTGACTTCCTGACGGACAGGAAACAGCACGTGAGGCTGGGAAAGAATGTCTCGGACTCCCGGACCATCAGCACCGGCTCCCCTCAGGGCTGTGTTCTTTCTCCTCTGCTCTTCTCCCTGTACACCAACTGCTGCACCTCCACCCACCAGTCTGTCAAGCTAATCAAGTTTGCAGATGACACCACCGTCATTGGGCTCATCTCGGACGGGGATGAGTCTGCCTACAGGAGGGAGGTTGAACGTCTGGTGTCCTGGTGCAGCCACAACAACCTGGTGCTGAATGCCCAGAAGACAGTGGAGATTATTGTGGACTTCAGGAAGCACACAGCCCCACTCCCCCCCATCATCCTGACTGACACCCCCATCACCTCTGTGGACTCATTCCGCTTCCTGGGTACCACCATCACCCAGGACCTGAAGTGGGAGCCCACCATCACTTCCGTCATCAAGAAAGCCCAGCAGAGGATGTACTTCCTGAGGCAGCTGAAGAAATTCAACCTGCCAACACGGACGATGCTGCAGTTCTACACTGCAATCATCGAGTCCATCCTCACCTCCTCCATCACCGTGTGGTACGCTGGAGCCACTATCAGGGACAAACAGAGACTGCAGCGTGTTGTGCGCTCTGCTGAGAAGGTGATTGGCTGCAGACTCCCATCTCTGCAGGACCTGTACACCTCCAGGACACTGCGGCGTGCAGCTCGGATCTCAGCTGACCCTTCTCACCCTGGACACAGTCTGTTTGACCTGCTCCCCTCAGGCAGGAGGCTCCGGTCCATTCGCACCAGAACCTCTCGCCATAAGAACAGTTTCTTCCCCTCTGCTGTTGGACACATGAACAATAACCATATGACTGTTCCCACCACTAACACATGACCCTACGCTGTGTTCACTGCATCATTCCATGTTTGGCACTGATCACCACCTGCACTCATGTATATATCATGTATATATCTATCCACTTAGCACTTTTAATTCTTATTCTTATTTTTATATTTTTATGACACTATGTTTGCACTGAAGCACCGCAGCAATTTCCTAATGTTGTAAACCTGCTCAACATTTGGCAATAAAACCCTTTCTGATTCTGATTCTGATTCTGTAGTCATTGTATTTCTTGGCTAGTCTTAGCCACAATGTGAATTAGCCTGGCACTGGCTCCAGGCTCTGGTGGGTTAAGCCAGACAGGAAGATCATGTCAACACATTAAGAAAAAGCCTTAGTGTTATGAAAATGTGCCCACATGAAAAACTAACTTGCGGTGAAGAAAAAGATTCTTACAACCTATTTTGCCACACAAAGCATATTTTATCAAATACAGCAGGGTTTGAAAAACTAGGCAGCAACCTCTGGGGCTAAAGAACGGACTGTACTGGACTCATTTATAGGTATAAGCATTTCAAACTGCCAATAAAAATAAAGAAATATAAAAGAGTCAGGAGAAACACCCTTCAATCATGTCGCGAGTGTTGATGTTGCACAGTTTGTCCACCAGAGGGCAAATTCTGTGCCGGCAGCACACATTTGGGATGCAAAAAACAACAACCAGCTGATCTGGTTTTTATGTCCATGTGCTCTCTAAAATAACTAAACTGCTATATGCCCTGTTGGAAGTTCCATGAATAGCCACTCGAGGCTAGCTCCAAACTTGGACAGTTTAATAGATCGATGTCACCCACTGGTTAGTAAAGTCCTATTATGAAGCTCCAGTTGAATGTTTTCGCTGTTGTCATTTTGTTGTGATGGCCTAGACCAGATCTGTTTGTGAAACCACGTTCTCATTGGCGAATTACTTCTTAGAATGACTATAATTTATAAAACTGACTTAATTTTTTAATCAATATAAGCAGAAATGAATGACTGAGGCCATAATCTCATCAGGAAACTGTTTACAGAGTTCAGAGCCAATGAAGGACTTCCTGCAGACTTCTGCAGGACTGGAAGTCGTTTTGGTCTCCATTAGATGAATGCTGAGTTAAGATACTTCTACGTTACCTTCAAACCTGGAAGCTTGGTCTTTGATAGTGTTTGTGTCTTCAAAAGAGGACTACTATTTAACTCAATACTGGATGCAATTTTAGTATTTTATTTGTATATTATTATTAGAAATGGTAGCAGAGGTTCTTTGTTTTAGCAGTCCTGTCCACAGTGGGACTGGAACATTTAATTAAGTGGTTATAAATGTCTGTCATTATTGACAGTTCATTTAAATTACATTTCAGTGATCCATTTCATTTGCCGCTTAACACATATACAGCCGAACTGCAACAGAACAGCACGATAGGGAAGGAGAAATGGAGAGAGTCTGTTAAAGAAACCCAAGCTGCTGCTACAGACAAACATATTATTTTATGATCACAACATTGTCAGATAAAATTAACTAAACTGCAGGTGTTGCCAATCCACAGACTGCATTTACGCTAGGCTGACACCTAATCATGCAAGCCAGACTTCCTCCAGATGTGCCACAGTACAAATTATGGTATTTCGGTTTACTGTGTATGCATTGATGCCCTCTATTAATATGTGTGTCCTTTAACCACAAAAATACATGTTTACTTATTTATATGTTGTGTTTCAAAGCAGCTCCATCTTGGGTCAGCATGCTGACAACCAGTTAATTACATATTGTGACTGTGGCATCACTCATGATGATTTAAATTATGCTCAACTAAACACTTCTAATCACAAACTACATTGCTGCATCCACCTGAAACCCAAATAAATCTCCAATATCTTTGTGGATAGTGAGAACATGACAAACTGCTTGCATTATTGGGTTCTACTTTGTTTAACAATGCCAGCGCCCCCAAAACTCCAAGAGCTAATTAGTTTTTAGTTGTACCAGCAATTCCCAGCTGGTCTTTACTAGCTGAAACAAGTAGAGCCTGACTGGTTTATCTGTGAGCTGATATTATCAGCAGATATTAGCTATTTGCCCGTGTCATGATATCAGCATGTATAACTGCCAATGAATGAATGAATTGACAAGGGAAACACCCTTCAACCATTTTACAAGTTTTGATGTTGCATAGTTCGACCACCAGAGGGCAACACACATGTTTGGGCAGCCCGTTCTCACTCCCGACGTTTAACACACTGACGATTTGTCACATCCTGAGGCGTTCCATGGGAATAACTAACAGAAACAAAACAGAAAGAGATGCAGGGAGGCACGACAGACGGAGAGACGCAGACGAACCAGCAACGAGGACGAGGTAACACACACTATAAATACACACACCAGGAATCAAGGGATGGGAAACAGGAGGGGACCACACCTGGAAGACATCACAGCTGACGAGGCAGGGAAACGTAAACAGAACGCACTGACATCAGACAGGGACCTTCAAAGTAAAACAGGAACACATACACGCAAAGACACAGACTAAGAAACGCGAACTAAACACAGAGACCTTACTACACTAAAGGGGACACACAGGCAGGGATGACACCAAACAGAGGGAACACAACTAAACCCTGGGAAACCAAAACACAACAGTCATAATACATAAAACTATCAAAAGTAAAAGTACAACAATCAAAAACACTGACCCAGGACCATGACACCGTCTGCGTTCCTATGCTACGCGCCAAATTGCGGATGAAATCGAATAGAATGAGGCTCCCGCGATAACACACGTTCCAGCCGTGTATTCCAGCCCTGACCCTGATTTTGTCCCTAACCGTAACCGCCACCTTAAATGTGTTAGTGTTTTCCAAAGCGATTTAAGTAAACGCACATGTGTACAGGGAGTGCAGAATAATTAGGCAAATGAGTATTTTGTCCACATCATCCTCTTCATGCATGTTGTCTTACTCCAAGCTGTATAGGCTCGAAAGCCTACTACCAATTAAGCATATTAGGTGATGTGCATCTCTGTAATGAGAAGGGGTGTGGTCTAATGACATCAACACCCTATATCAGGTGTGCATAATTATTAGGCAACGTCCTTTCCTTTGGCAAAATGGGTCAAAAGAAGGACTTGACAGGCTCAGAAAAGTCAAAAATAGTGAGATATCTTGCAGAGGGATGCAGCAGTCTCAAAATTGCAAAGCTTCTGAAGCGTGATCATCGAACAATCAAGCGTTTCATTCAAAATAGTCAACAGGGTCGCAAGAAGCGTGTGGAAAAACCAAGGCGCAAAATAACTGCCCATGAACTGAGAAAAGTCAAGCGTGCAGCTGCCAAGATGCCACTTGCCACCAGTTTGGCCATATTTCAGAGCTGCAACATCACTGGAGTGCCCAAAAGCACAAGGTGTGCAATACTCAGAGACATGGCCAAGGTAAGAAAGGCTGAAAGACGACCACCACTGAACAAGACACACAAGCTGAAACGTCAAGACTGGGCCAAGAAATATCTCAAGACTGGTTTTTCTAAGGTTTTATGGACTGATGAAATGAGAGTGAGTCTTGATGGGCCAGATGGATGGGCCCGTGGCTGGATTGGTAAAGGGCAGAGAGCTCCAGTCCCACTCAGACGCCAGCAAGGTGGAGGTGGAGTACTGGTTTGGGCTGGTATCATCAAAGATGAGCTTGTGGGGCCTTTTCGGGTTGAGGATGGAGTCAAGCTCAACTCCCAGTCCTACTGCCAGTTTCTGGAAGACACCTTCTTCAAGCAGTGGTACAGGAAGAAGTCTGCATCCTTCAAGAAAAACATGATTTCCATGCAGGACAATGCTCCATCACACGCGTCCAAGTACTCCACAGCGTGGCTGCAAGAAAGGGTATAAAAGAAGAAAAACTAATGACATGGCCTCCTTGTTCACCTGATCTGAACCCCATTGAGAACCTGTGGTCCATCATCAAATGTGAGATTTACAAGGAGGGAAAACAGTACACCTCTCTGAACAGTGTCTGGGAGGCTGTGGTTGCTGCTGCACGCAATGTTGATGGTGAACAGATCAAAACACTGACAGAATCCATGGATGGCAGGCTTTTGAGTGTCCTTGCAAAGAAAGGTGGCTATATTGGTCGCTGATTTGTTTTTGTTTTGTTTTTGAATGTCAGAAATGTATATTTGTGAATGTGGAGATGTTATATTGGTTTCACTGGTAAAAAGAAATAATTGAAATGGGTATATATTTGTTTTTTGTTAAGTTGCCTAATAATTCTGCACAGTAATAGTCACCTGCACACACAGATATCCCCCTAAAATAGCTAAAACTAAAAACAAACTAAAAACTACTTCCAAAAACATTCAGCTTTGATATTAATGAGTTTTTTGGGTTCATTGAGAACATGGTTGTTGTTCAATAATAACATTATTCCTCAGAAATACAACTTGCCTAATAATTCTGCACTCCCTGTAGATTGATTCCAAACGGTTGTCATGTTTCCGAATTCCATTTTTCCGAACTCGTAACATAAAGACATGTTGGGTGGCCGAAAGCGCAATATACCGACGATTTGTCACCTAGCGTAAAATGTTACGCTTTGGGAGTGAGAACGTGTTGGTTTGGGACGCCACGAGCAACAACCATCTGTTACCATAAGCGAGTAAAGCAAATAAGTAAAACAACTACACTGAATAAATGTTTCTTGTGCCTGAAAAAAAAAAGTCCTTTATTGGTCCATACAATAAACTGCAGGGAAAATTCTTATGGGGTCAAGAGTTTGAAATCAGTGCTAATTTTAACAGGATGCAACTGGGTAAAATGCAACTAAACCATAAAACACAACACACAAAAATGACTGGATTCAAGTAGTCTATAATTATTAACATAATATGTATGTTTGTTGGTTTTTGCTTATTTTAGGGTAACGTTTATCTAGTAGTTTGCTGTCTGAAATAAACTGGGAGTGCAACATAGTATATTTTTAAATTCCTCTGAATTCCTGTAGACGTATTTTCTCGTGATGTCAGGGTTGATTGGTGCTTATTTCCATGATTTCAGGCTTCTCTTGGTAACCCTGCATTTAATGTCACAACGCTGTGAACTGCAGCTAATTCCCCTATAGGCAAAGGCTGCAGAAATTTGGACTTACAGAAAAGTGTGCATGAAAGGCTCAAAACGTCTGTGAGAGAGCCCCTCGTGCACTTGACAATTTCACAGTGGGACAGCCTTAAGTCCTCATGGTCTTAGCAGGAGTGCTCCTCAGTCTGCGAGTCCATGCGTGTGGAGATTGGGCCTAAGAGTTAAAGAAGATTTGTGGTTTTTAAGCGAAATCCAGCTACTTTTGAAGTGTTGCCACAGGTTACTTTTTTGTCTGCTCGATGGGTAGAGCTGTTTTGCATACATATACATAAGCTGTAACTCATCACATTAGACTATTTTAGGACCAAGGTGAAAGTCTATACACGCATTGTCTGCTCTGGGACTGCAGACTGGAACGTAGCTGTGCACGGTCCCTGACAAATAAAGATTTGAACCGAGCTAAAGAGCTGTTTAGGGAATCTTGCATTTTTAGTGTTGCTTTGTTGATATTACAAGACATCTGGGATCCTGTCGGGCTTTAAAATCTGCATATATGGCTGGACAGAGACCGGTTTTGATAGCTCACTGCGGTGGTTTGGTCACAAAGACCTGGCAACCCTGCATTTCCACAGATGCCTCTTTTTGTTGTTGTTGTTGTAGTTTGACAAGAATTTCCTGTGTTCTTCAATTATATTTGCTTTCCTTATCTGCTTGTTCACATTATATACTTCCGAAATTATGAGATGACTTTTTGAACATGGACGTTATTTGGAGTTGTGGTTGCTCGTTTTCCTTTTGTTTGCTTTGTTCATTTGTCTCTTTTAATTCTATTTTTTTTTTTTATACTTTTTCAACATGTTCAAAATAAAGATTCAATCAATCAATCAATCAATCAATCAATATAATGACTCAGTTCTAGTAACTCACTGCGCTATTGTTAACACGCATTCAGACACACACGCAAGCTCGCAGACGCTGAGCAGCCTAGGAGCTATCCATCCATTCATGATACTTCATTCTTTAAATGGGGCTGCCATCTTTGCCTGTCTACCCAGAGGCTTTGGCCGGGCGGAGGGGTGGGTCAGCAATCATGTGGGTGACAGGAAACAGGCAGGCGTATTGGCTGTCAAATAGCCTCTTTATTTCCTCTCTCTGTGCTGCCTCTCCATGTGTGTTTCTCTGCTTTTCATCGTCTCTCTTTCTCCCCCCTCCTCCTCATCCCGTCTCTCCCTCAAGTCTGACAAGGAAAAGATTTTCTCTAAGTTCACAGAGGAAAAAAGAAGTGAGAGGGAGGTGTAAGAGTCTCCCCGTCTCCTTTTAACATTCCCTGTCTCTGTAGCCCTCTCGCACACATTCACGCGCGCACACTCCCAGCCTCGCACGTCTGAAAGACAGCTAGCAGTGATTTGTCATTGTAACACTTTAGTGGACTGCGTTTCCAAATCATCCCGTAAACTTTTTTCTTTCTTTTTTTTGCAGACATGCAGACACGTAACATTCCTCAGAAGACAGGTCGGGTTGAGAGAAGGAGAGAGAGAGTGAGAGAGACACGAAGTTGCATACTCTCTCTTTCCAAATGCAGCCGAGCGCTCCGCACGGATCGATAGTAATCCTCGGTGGGAGCCGTTTATTTTGGAATGTGTGTGAGGCCCAGTGGGTGACAGAATCCACATTCGCACTCACACATGCGTGCCACGTTATAAATCTCGCTGCAGCTGGAGTGGGCGCTCGCACACGTAAGCACAACACGGCGCGCACTGGTGCAGACAAACTGGCACGCCGACTTACACACAGCGACAAGTACACACTCAGCACGCTCAGGGCCTGACAAGCAAAGCCTCCCGTTGGGCTGAGCTCTCTCCTCTCCTCCAATAAGTAGAGCTCGCAGAGCTCCAGGCTGAAGGAGGGGACCCAGTGTGTCTCAACGCCGTCCCCTGCCAAACACTCAGTTCTTTGGGAATGGCAGCTCTCAGCAGCTGGCTAGGCCGGACCTCTGTACGCTGGTTGTCCACTCCTGCCAGGAATTTATAATTCTACCATCACAGCGGAACTTTTTCCCCTTCTTACAAATATTTAGACATGTGACAAATTAAAGGAAAATGGACTAGAAGGCGTTTTAATGTGCTGTGCTACCGTGCTCCTCCAGAACAGCTTTAGTGCAGTTTGGCATTTGAATCTCTGGTCTCTGAAACTCTGGCGGATCACCATTCTACCAAAATATGTTGGTGTGTTGAAAATAATGATGGAAAGCACTACAATAAGCTTTATTTATTGTCCTGTGCTGAATCTAACTTGGCACTTGCTCCACTCTGATGCCCATGTGTTGAGTTTATTTGAAACCGTGGAGACTGGAAGTAAACTTGTTGCTTCTATAGAAACTTACAGAAATTACAGAATCCTGGAATTTGTCTTATAGATACAATAAAGGCAATGAAAGACCATCCAGCACAGGCATGATCTTTGGACAAATCGTTACTCAAGCCAACCAATCACAGCAGCTTCGACAAAGTGTGGATTTACTTTTCCAGAGAAGTGCACAGATAAAGCTTTAGACACAGGAACATGACCGTGTTACAACCACAGCACTTCTCAGCATGTTTTGCTACTCGCCAGCCATCTTATTAACACCCTGGAGCAGTTTTTGAAGTTAATAAGCTCAGTCCCGATTGATGATCACTGTCTGTGGCTTCTCCTACCAGAACTATCGATGCTAATTCATGTTATGGATGCTGGCTACAGTGGTAATGGGTCTATCTGTCTACCGCCACACAGATGAGCTAAGTGGAGCTTCAAGTTCCATTAAGTGACTTTTAATGCCTTTGGTTTAACATATATATATATAATTATCAGGCTTAACAAATGCGTTTATAGTCTTCTGTAGGTTTTTAATTTCATTGAGATCTATTTCCTACGAGTGCTGTAACATGTGATTTACATTGTTTTGACACTACTCAAACTATTTGGTGACCCTTTGAGTGGGGGCATTTTCACCCTGGAACTGATGCTGAGGGTTGATCATCTATTCTTTCTTTTGACATTTAGAATCAAAAATCAAGACGGGACAAGAAGGAGACAGTGCAGGGATAACAACACAAAGAAAATGACCTGGAGTGGGCCTCAACCCAGGCCCTTGGAGCAGCCATAGGTGCCTAAGCTGTACAAATAGGTGTACAGCTTAGGAATAAATTGAATTATTAGTCCATTAGCACACAGAGAATCATATTGGCTAATAACTCAGACAAATTAGAGTAAAAATATGAATTTGAATTGCTTTTGGAGAGCGATTGCAGCAGCAGCAGCTACTGGTTCCCCAGAAGTTGATGGTGCAACACCCTCAACCTCGGGGTACCTGCTTTAAGTTGCAAGGTGTTTGCACAGGTCACCACATACAAGGTTTGTAATCAGTCTGAGTCTGTGGCGATGAGCCAAACTCATCTGCGACTTGTCTCTTTGTGGTATGGGACTCAGCTCAAATGGCTGCCAACTGGTTATATTCTGTTTCTACTCCTATGTAAAAGGTTGCCGAGTGCCTATTTTATTTTGCATTAAATCCAGGACCAGGTCCAAGGATCACTCACAACATTTGCAAGCAATGTTTCAAAGGCCACAAGTTTGCAAATTTGTGGTTGCAACATTATTGGTTTAGCTGTGGTTTCCAAACACTGTTAGTGTTACTCTTGCATAACATGGAGGTAAAACCATAGGCGTACATAAAAGTTAGACCTAGCCATTATGATGTCACCCCTTAGTTTGTAAAGGTTAAGTGTGATGGTTGGGGGTTGTTTTACCCAGAAGTGACCACAGACTTCATAGACTGAGAGCTTCTTTTTTAATCAGAAATGGACTTAAATGTTCCAAAAAGCACCAAAAGCCCAAATACAGTCAAGGTTTCCAGTTTAGTGACTTGAGTCAGTGGAAGCGAGGCCTAGCGGTTAGCTAGCATCTATAACCTGTATCTCCATCCACCTGGCATTCAAAGTGGACAGGTGGTGCCCCAGGTAATGCATTCTTTTAGGCTACTCAATGAAATTTACCTCAGTCCCTGCTTGTCTGAATATTTCTCAGAAGCTTTGTGGCTTTACATTCAACCACAATTTTTAAAAAATGTTTTAAAAATGACTGGAGGGTGTGCTTCAACGAAAGGGGGGGTTAAACTCCTCAGCCTCCCCATAAAGGTGTATGCTAGGGTGCTGGAGAGGAGAGTCCGTGCGTTAGTTGAACTTCGGATACAAGAAAAACAATACGGTTTTCACCCTGGTTGCGGAACACTCGACCAGTTCTTTACCCTCTCGGGGATACTTGAGGATGCATGGGAGTTTGTCCAAACAGTTTACATGTGCTTTGTGGACTTGGAGAAGACATTTGAGCATGTTCCTCGGGGTGTGCTGTGGGACGTGCCTCGGGAATATGCCGCTGCAATGATGTGGGTGCTGCACTGGTCCATCGCGGTGAAGAGAGAGCTGAGCTGAAAAGTAGAGCTCTCATTTACTAGTCGAACTACGTCCCTACCCTCACCTATGTTCACAAGATTTGGGTAGTGACAGAAAGACCTGGCCTCCCCCTTTGAGATAGGGTGATGAGCTCCAGAGCCGCTGCTCCTCCACATCGAAAGGAGCCAGCTGAGGTGGTTCAGGCATCTGCCTCCTGGGTTCCTCATGGGGGGTGGTGGGGTGTACCAGGCATGCCCCACTGGGAGGAAACCCAAGGGCAGACCCACTGGAAAGACTATATCTCTTGGCTGGCCTGGGAACGCCTTGGTGTTACTCCGCACAAGCTGGAGGAGGTGGGTGGTGAGAGGGGGTCTGGGCTTAGGGTTAAACCTTCCCTGCTTAGGCTGCTGCCCCTGCGACCCAGCCCCAGATGAGTGGAAGAAAATACAAAGATTGATAAAATATTTCCTTTGATATTATCATCATTTATAATACTATTTGGTTAATTAATAGCTAACATTTTGTTAAGAATAACTGGACCATTTAACTGATGGTTCTAAAGTCTAATTTATAGTCATGCAAATGTGTTCATCTGCATATACGTTTCCATTCAGACGAGGTGGGAGAGGGGTCGTCCAACACTGTGCAGTCCTGACTGTGTGGAAATAGATGACGTGAGCGTCTGCTGAACGCTGAATGTTTGACTAGTGAGAACAGAGCAGGTAGCGACAAACTTGAATAAAATTAAGCATAAAAAGCACAGACAGTGCCTGCAGTGGACACTTCACTGTTTTTAACAGTCTTTGTTTTACTTCAGTTCTTTGTGTGTTATAACTTTGCTCTTCTCTGTGGTTGGCTGACGGACCAACAGCACAAGCAAGAGCGGCCCACATCCTTTGTACAGTGCCTCCATCAGACTACAGAGCTCTCTACAGGCAGGCAGGCCGTCCCCAGCAAATGTGCGCTTTCTCTAGTCAACCACAAATTTTGTGTAAGACGTTACACAGAGGGTAGCAACTTGTTAAGTAGACAGTTGAATTCAGTTCTTGAAGCTGGCAAAATGGGAAGGAAAACCTCCCTTTTAACATGAAGAAAGCTTCCATAAAGCATACCTTGATGAACAGCCCATTTGGACACCTTAATTTACTAAATGAACTTCAGTTCAGAAACTAGCAACTAACACTATAAACCTATCAGGAAGGTGCTTACTGAGCTCAGTAAGCAAAGGACCTGAGGGCTGTTTTCTCAAGAGGACCTCCACAGAGCTATAAACCCTTCTGCAGCCAGAGTGTTGCCCCCTGCTGACCATTGGGGGAAAAAAATGCAAGTTTAAGGCATTGACTTCACTTTTCAGATGATGTCATACAGCCTGAGGTTCTAGTATATCCCTGGGCTATCGGAAACATGCTAGCACTAGCTCTGAGAAGACTTTGAGAAAGGATTAAGTCATTTCTGATCCTCTGCAAGTGAGCCTAATTAGTTTTTTTAATCATTAACTAATTAACACCCAGCTTCTGCACATGACTTTAAAAAAAACTTCACTGCAAATCAGTTTTTACATTTTCAGATATGATGCTCCAAATCACTTTGATTTGTGTCTAATAATGACACCAAAAGCTCTAGAGTGTATGCCACTCTGTAAGGACTCGTCTGGGCTTGCTTTTACACCTTTTTGGGGGATCGGTTTGGATCTCTGGGTAGAAGCATTCCCCTCAGAGGCAGCAAGGCAGGCCCACAGCACACACAAACCTGGGCTCCGCCTGAGAGCATTGCATTATCTGAAGCAATCTAGCAGCAACCCAAACCCTGCTGCCCTGCGAGGCGGCATGATGGTCGTAAAAATGACCATCAGTGGAAAAGCTGTATAAAGTATATAACCCCCCTCACCTTCATTTTCAACATGAAATCAGAATGACACACTGCAGTTAAACACCGATGAGGAGAACGAGCTTTGCTACCATTATTTACTTTAGTTAAAGCTTCCACACTGAACGCACAGGGTTTAAAATAAAGCCCATTTTGGAAATTGACTGAAGCTCATTTAAAACCATCCTGTCAGAGAACTGCATCATTACATGACGGACACATCACCGTCAGGTCAATTTTAGACTGACGCACTCTCAATGTAATCAGAGAAGGGAGCTTTTTTTTATTATCAGATAGTATATTTAACTATGGAGCAAACCTAGTGCCCTTAAAATGTTCAGAAAGGATAGAACAGCAATGCAGTAGAGCCATATGCTGCGTGTAGCTCTACGGGCACATGGGACCTGACCACTCAACTATCTGTGGGCTTTGCAGCAGTCAGCAATACAGACATATCCTCAGCAATACAGCCAGCTCAATAGCGTGCCTCCTTCAATGCAGCATAATCGCCTCTTGTGACAACATTCCTAGCTCCCTGAGAGTCTATCTACTTTCTCAAATATCCCCACACCATAAGATAAAGACATTAGAGACCATGGGATTTGAAGAGAGTTTTGTCTGTGATGTGCAGTGATACAGACCTGGAATGCCTAGGAAGTTTGGGATCGCTCTAACAGATACCATCAAATGAGTAGAGTGGACCAGCGGGGACAAAGCTCAGCATGTTGCTGAGCTAGTTGGGAAGGAAAAGGCATTTTAAAGGAGAATACGGGAATGTTTAGGGAAATCATTTGTGAGACTTCACATGGGACCGGTGAGCCTCATCATGCATGTTTGGAGCCAATAAATGGCTGTGAATTACTTTTAGAGCGAAGAACACAATGGGATTTGCACAGCAGTGAAATTAAAGGTCAGTCAGGAGATGCTTTGCGCCATATGTCTTCTCTGTGAATCTATTAACTTGCTTTTGCCTCTCTGCCGTTGTGTCGCCGCTCACACTCTCCAATTCTTCTCCTCTCCCTTTCTCCTCCCTCACTCTCCCTCTGCCTCGCTCGCTCACTGTCCCTGGGTGGGATGAGTCATCGAAGAGAGAAAAGAAAGGAGAGGAGGTGTGTTCGCGTGTGCTGTATATGCATGTGTGTTTGTGTCATTCCTCCTGAGGTGCTGTGCCCTTCACACTCCTTCTCAGCTTCATGTCAACCTTGCTGTTAGGGTGTAGACATAAGCTCCATAGGTATGAACAGCGTACACACACACACACACACACACACACACAACTTGACTCTGATGTCTCTATATGTTATGATAAGCATTAAAGTTCTACCTGAAACAGGCAGTGGGCGGGTCAAATAGGTATGTGTGTAGGTGTGTAGGTGTGTTATATACAAGTGATTTAAATCTTACTACTGTGTAAACATCTCTCATATGAGACGATGGAAACACCTACACTGTGACCACCTACATTTGTTCCTAGTAGACAAAAAAGTCACGCACAGGACTTTTACACTTGCTTTCCTAACAAACAAACCAGCATAGGTGAGGTATTTCTTTTATAACAACTTAAAAACAGTAAAGTGAGAGCAGATTTTGAAGTTCATAGCTGATGAAGTTTTGCTTAATTACCAAGGAGCTTTGGCTTTTCAGTATTTAAGCCAAGCTTTCACTAAAATATATATAAATAAAAAATATGCATATTTATTTTATCATTTTGGTTCCTCATATGTGCTGAATAAAATTCCTTCTTCGTTAAACTTATGCAAGATCGCTAAGCTGTGTACGCTGGTGTTTGCCACAGCCATAAACTGTAGTGAGGGTGGTGCCACCTATTTGTTTCTACTGTGTTTTGTCTGTTGTGGGTTATCGACATCAGCAGTGACCAGATGATGGAATGTTAAGCTAATGCTAAGGCTGGCTAGCTAGTTTTGTCAGTGAGTTGCATGCATAGATGAGCGTGGACAAATATCACATATCACTCGGTCACTTGGTGAATAAGGTCTCACATAATGTGAGAATGCTAAACAACAACTGTTGTTGTTCATCTGGTTCATTGTGTGCACATTTTTGCTGCTTTGGTTTTGCTTGCTTTTATAAACACTGTGTACTTTTATGCAGTTGTTATAAAAGAAGAAACACTGACCTTTCTTTGTGTGAGGGTGTACCCTTGTTTCTTCATGCTACAAAGGTTCGCATTTTACCTTGAAAGTCTTGTGGACTGTCTCGTTTTTGAAAGCAGCCTCAAGTGGCCACTTGTGGAACTGCAGTTTCTGTCACTTCCGTTCAGACTTCATTTTTCAGTCTCTGCTGCTTTCTCAAATTAGATGAGATGACAGATGATAAATCTAAATTTCTGATGATATTAGTAAAAACTGGAGCTCACAAAGCATTTTACTCAATTCACCTTAAAACTCTAATGAGTCTATATTATGCACCTATACAAGAATTACACAACATTTCTCTGACAAAGGTCCGTGCATGGTGATAAAATAACAGCACGTCTTGGTTAGATGTAACCACTTGTATATGTATTAGAAACATAATAAAAGACAGCAAAGCTTTTGTTGCTAATAGTAAACATGGGATATAATTGCTAACTAATTTTTCTATCCACATTCTATGAGCTAACATGTACTTAATAGTGTAATATTATTTTTATTTGCTTCTTCTATTTTTAATAGACTATAATGCTTTAGTGCATTTTTTTCATGACTTAACACCTTCACACACAGTACCAGCACTTTTTGTGTTATTGTGGGCGTCCTTTGGCATTAGACTGTACACCCGGAGCATCGCAGGTGCACAACCACTACACAAACAGGAGAGATAACATGCTTCATTAACCAAAGACCTTGAATACCGTCTGATGACATATGCACCCTCATTTTTAATGTGCCGCCTGTTTATTTCACTGTGCAACGGCGTTTCCTGTGCAGCTGTGGCTGCTGGAGTCGATTCAGTCCAAATACTCCAAAGCGATAGGAAGTCTGATCAGACTGGGCTGCCACAGAGCTGTCCAAAGAGACAGAAAGAATGGGTAGAGAAAGACATGGCCGCTCACTCTGGCTCTCTCTCCCTTTCTTTTTCTCCTTCCTCTCAGTGTTGCTCTCTCAGACAGTCAAAGTGGACTGGTTGGAGGATAGTTGACTTTCGTTTGCAGTGACAGGTCAGGGTCGGCGCTCTCTTGCCAAATGTGCAGAGCAGTCCAATGCAAGAGATATAGACACACAGAGAAATAAACAGTAATGACCACTGACGCAGGCTCGCACTCGCACACGCAAGCTGCCGAGTTCTTTTTTCCTGGTAGATGTGTACACATGCAACACACACACACCTTAAGCAACAAGCGAGCAGCGTGTAGCCGTCCAGAGTGCCGTCCTGTCATTTCCATAAATACTCCTAAAAGGTGCAGCCAAAACCATGGACGGGTGCGATTGCCTCGCGGCTAGAAATGCACAAAAAAGCTGTTTTCTCTTTCAAGAGACTGTAGGAGAGGATGACCCACTTAATCGAACAATTTGGAGCGCCTGCACATGTGTGAGTGTGTGTGTGTGTGTGTGTGTGTGTGTGTGTGTGTGTGTGTGTGTGTGTGTGTGTGTGTGTGTGTGTGTGTGTGTGCGCGCATGAGTAAAAAAGGCCTCCCAGTGCCTGGAGACTAACAATAAACAAAACCAACAAGCTTATGGTATTGCCGAGACACGGCATGACGACTGTCTTGCAAGAGTTACATGCTTGTGTGTGTGTGTGTGCAGAAGAGAACTGTGTTATGTACTCTGCATTTATGAGTCAAAGCTTTTATGTTTCCATCTACTGTAGAGGTTTGTGTAATGACTAAAGGTGGGAAAAAGATGCAGGGTGTGAGCCAAACATTTAATTTTCAGTAAAATCTGTGTGTGTGTGTGTCTGTCATCCTCAGAACGACAGCAGTAATGAAGTCTTCCATCTGCCGTTTGGAGCCCGGTGAAGTGGAGTGGGGCTGGCATGGGGGCTGTGCCTGTGTGCACTATGAGTGTGCATGCAAAGGTCAATCCTGGTTTAGCCTCCAATGTTTCCCGATGTCTACCAATTTGAAAAAACGTAGTTGCTCATGTTTCCTTCTACAAAACAGTTACTTAGCTGCAGAAGGTAATGGTCCACTTTCATTATCGGCTAATGAATATCGACAGCATCACGCTCAGGACGCCCCGCCGCCCTTAATCCCCTCATATTTTTTTGTTCTTTCCCATATCCCTCACGCTCCCCCCTCTCCCTTCCCGGCCATTGAGATCCACTTTCATCTCATTTTATAAAGCCATGAAACATCAGGCAGCAGCATAAATCTAACATGTGATTGCCGTAATGACCAGGAGCTGCACCATCCCATGACAAACGCATAGCAAGAGGATGGAGGGCTCACATCACACAGCGCACGCAGGGTCAAGGCTGTCCCATAGCGACAAACAACGTGCAGTAATGCAACACAGCCAGCTAGTTTGAAATGCGACTCATGCGCAGGCTTGTACATGCCATAGAGGGGCAAACCTTGCCTACTCAGATTGCACTGCATGTTCATCCGGAGATATATGCAGAATAAAACACTAATGGGATTTAATTTTCCTGGTCCTCTGGAAGCCTG
Organism: Copadichromis virginalis; assembly: GCF_057382275.1. Classification (NCBI taxonomy): domain Eukaryota; kingdom Metazoa; phylum Chordata; class Actinopteri; order Cichliformes; family Cichlidae; genus Copadichromis; species Copadichromis virginalis. The sequence continues at coordinate 2,239,770 of NC_140632.1, read as the reverse complement.
ACACGAGCCACAGCGCCTAACACAAATATCATTCACAGAGCGTACAACACAGAGAGCCATTGACAAGAGAGAGGACAATGAATGCAGGCACTTTAAACACCACATCTTCCTACACGCTGTGCAGTTTCATGGAAACACAAGTACAAGCACAAGTGGGGCAACAACAGTGCAGCTCTAAGTCAGAGTTTCCACAGTAATATTTAGATCCCAACCCGACGCTATTGCTGCCGTTTGCTTTGGGTGGAAAAATTCTGTTTTAACACTGAAACCTAATGTCCCTAAACTGGATCATTGCTTGCATCTTCCAGAAACTTCTCATGATGATGTCATAGGGTTGCAACAAGCAGCAATTGAAAAACTCTTTGTAGGTCATTTGATCCATATTCATGAACAGTGGTTACACATAACTAATGTTCATATCAGTGAGTTCTCACAAGGCGTCTCTTGTTGGAGTGGCAATATTGAACAAACAAAGTCTATATCTTGGGGGTTGGGGGGTGATGGAGTAAGTCAAGTGTGGTCAGCAGTGGTCAGGAGTAAGTCAGGACACTACAATTTGCACAATCTGCATCCCCTTGGGGATTTTATTTGCGTTAAAATGTGTTTCTTGTGTCTTGCCTTATGCTATGCAGAGTCTAGCACTTGAAGTGGCTGGAGGTCCATCCATCCATCTTCTTCCACATGATCATAGTGATCATAGGTGAGGGTTCCCTTTTACGCTCAGCTCTCTCATGCACCACATACCGGTACAACATCTGCATCACTGCAGCCATGGCCCATATCTGTTTGTAAATCTCCCACTCTGCTCACTCATGACAGCACGCCACCCTTTCCGGACTGAGAACCACAGCTTCAGACTTGGAGGTGCTGATGATCTTTTTCCCTCTGCTTCACACTTGGCTGTGAACTATTCCAGTGTGAGCTGGAGGCCACCACCTGATGAAGGCAACAGAACCACATCATCTGCAAAAAGAAAAGAAATTCTGAGACCAACAATGCCTGGACTTCTGTCCAAACAAATAATGAACAGAATTAGTGACAAAGGGCAACACTGAAGGAGTCCAACACTCACCGGAAATAAGTCAAACTTATTGGCAGCAATGCAGACCAAGCTCTTGCAATGGTTTTCAGGGACCAAAGGGATGGTAGTGTGGGACATCCCATACTACCATCGGATCCCCCACAGAATACCTCAAGGGACATGAATGAATGCCTTCTCAAATCCAGAAAACACAGGTAGACCTCCCACGCACACTAGTTATCCTTGAGAGGATAAAGAGAATGTCAGAAAACTAGAGAGGAACACTGGGGTGTGATTGACTGGCAGGAACTTTAAAAAAAAACCTCAGTGTACATTGGCAACCATCCCCCTCATCTACTTACCTTTAGTTAGGCAAGTGAAGACATGGAGGGCAACCATCCTCAAAGCCCCATGCCTGTAGAGGACCCGAGGGTCCACTGATCCATTGTGTTTATTAGTTTAATTAGTTTATTTGTAAGCACTGATTTAATTAATTAACCACTTGTAGATTCCTGATTTCTGTCTTGTAGAGGTGCACTATGGATGGGTACCGGTATCCGGTGCCATTCTGACATAAACGGCAGTAACCAGACCGAAAAGCAGCGCACATTTCGGTGCTTTATTGTTCATGAGATGTCATACACTTTGGATTCCAGCCAATCATTTTACCTTTGCAAGCGTAGTAGGCGGGTCCAGGTACGTATGTTCTTTTAGAGCAGAGCTACAGATTAAAAATGCCCAAAGCGAAGCGGTCAAAGTCTGGCTGTACTTCACAGCAAAAGATGCAAACTCAGCAGCAACAAGTGCTTTAAGCTGATACTGTGATACTGTCAAAGGAGGTAACTCCTTGAATCTGATGAAACACCTGGCGACGCATAGCGTTTTTTTAAAAGCCGAGAAATGCGCCGTATTTGATAGCTTGCTGCGAGACCTCACACCGAGCGCATCTACTGCAGTGTGGTGCCTGTTATCGGACCGGAGTTAGCAACATCCCCCAAGAACCCGAAGAGGAGAGTCCTGGCCCCTAGCCCTGCCAGTGTAGCAGAAATGATGAGGATGATGATGCAGCAGCAGCCGTTCTTCTCTGCGTGAGTAGCTTAATGTTGTTCGTGTGTAATTTACGTTGAGTAGGCTAACCACGTTATTACATTAATGCATGTAAGGTGAACTAGCAAACATCATCATAGCTACATGCGGCTGTCTTCTTGTTTGATGGCAGATGCTCCCTTCACCCTGGCCAAAAAGGCTAAAATGACCAAAGAAAAAGTGGAAAACAGGTAAACATGAGAGGTTTAGGACAAAGTTTGTGTTTTTTCCATTGTTTAAGCACTGCTTCCAGCCAAGAGTGATACCATATATGCCCCATAGCTGCAGAAAAGGCTAACATTGTTATCTTTTTACAAAAAAACAGCTGAACATGAGGTTTTTGGACCAATTGTGTGTTCTCCATTCTTTAAGCACCGGCACCGTTTCAAAAGTACCGGTTTGGTACTGGTATACTGGTAAAACCAAAACTATACCCATCCCTAGGGTGCACTGCCCTTTACCTCATAATAAACAGCTGTTGTTTAAAAAGCTCTGTCTAATGGAACCAGTGCTAAAATTTACGCTTTATTTTCCCCAAACCAAAGGAAACCTTCCAGCTTTGCACTGAATGCTATTTCAAGAAACGCTAAAAAAAAAAGTGTTTCCTGCAAAATGCCATACCGCTGTTGGCTGTGTGAGTGTTAAGTGTGTCCACATGGAGACAGGCCTGACCCTGGCAGCAGTGCTGAGGGCCGTACATCGCTGTGACCTTTCTGATCACCGCTCCAGCCTGCTGCCTTTGTTCGCCTAATGTGTTCCACACAAAGCGACTTTTGACCAAGAACAGAGGAAGAAGCGGGGCAGAGATGGAAAGATAACGACAGAAGGGACGGAATTAATGGATAAAGGGACAGGCGTCGGCTGGAGGTCCGCGCTAATGGTCCCTACGCGTTTTGTAATTAGGAGCAGTGTCAAGAGACACAGGGGAGGAAGTGGGGGTGGTCAAACAACGGGCAAAGAGAAAACAGGCCGACGGGGAAAGGAAGATGGAGAGAAGACAGATATCCAAGCAGACAGATGGAATAAAGCCAGAGTAGAGAGGGGAAGAAAGAGAATACAGAAAGGAGAGATTAGAGGCCAATTACGTGGAAACCAAAGAGCTTGACTTCTAAAGAAAGCCAAGAGAAGGAGCCCCCATCATCTGATCAGCAATTGATCTTGTGCCTTCAGCATCAATGTGAGTGTGTGTGTGTTTGCATTGGGGTGGGGGTTTAAGAATGGTCCTCTCATGCCAATAAACCTTTGAATAGCACTTTCTGAAGGGGAACTTAACAACTTCAGGGACAACAATGATAAGCAGAGCACATGTTTTGATGGGCTTATCAAGTGAAATTATTTTTGCAGCGCTGAAACGAAATGATCTCATGGTACCGGTACTTAAGAAGTTGGTTTGAAATTCAAGAGCAGATTTTGTGCTCTTTCTTAATCCGCCTTGTTGTTTATTACAGTAATAGTTGATGCTCCCTGATGATTTCTAATTCAGTTTTTCTTTCAAACCCTAATCATTATGTTTCTTAGCATATAGGGTTCATACCAAGGCCGCCAGTTTAATAATTTCAGCTTCTAAGAAATCATTTCAGTTTGTCAGTGCAGACGGGTCTAAATACCTCCCGGGGCACCAGGAGCTCCTCCCACTTCAGAACAAGCTCATGTTTGTAATTCAACACCATTTTCAATGTGTACATCAGGCAGAAATAGCAGCTGTCAGACCAGGCAACAGAAAGATTTGCCACTGTAAATAAACCTCACGTAAGGCTAATACATCTGACCACGACTGGCTAACGTTAGATTGAAGAGTAACAGCTTGGTATCCTACAGTGTCGTGTCTTTTTGTGTGTAGCATTGACTCCAACTGAGCAAAAAACTCCCCAAATGAAAAATTTTCCTTTCATTACTCCAAAGATTTGGTTTATCTCTGTACTATAGGAATGGGATCATGTAGTCATATATTGTTACTGTGAAAAAGTCAAATTTAAGCTAATTCTCCATGCAACCAGCTAGAAAATATATTCTTGTTTACTGTTTAGGAAAATTGAACATTTTGCACACCGCAAAAGTTGATTCTGTTCATCTGGATGTTTTCAGTGGGAGAAACGTTTCGTCACTCATCCAGGTGACTTCTTCAGTCTCAGCTGACTGCAGGTTTCCCCGATCTTACAAACTGTCAGGGTCCCTGTGCCTACCCGGTCGGCTCAGTACGGCTACATATGTTTTGTATTCCTTTTTTTATTTTTTTCCTGCTCTCTCCTTTCCCCTCTTTCCCTCCTCCCTCTGCCTGGGCGGAGCTTACCTGCCCTTGGCCCACGCACCTGTGGCTCATCACGAGTGATCCAGCTCCTTTATAAGACGGCAGCCCTGTGTTTCTCGTCGCTGGACCGTTGCCGACCCTCGTCAGTGTAACCCCAGCTCAATGACTTCAGAAGTGTTTCATAGCGATTTACCTAACTACCCATTCGTGTCTCTGTGTACAGATTCCCTGGACCTACCCCTGTGTTACCCGAGTGAGTGGAGTGTGAGGAGGAGTGGACGGAGAGTGTGCGTGTCTTTCCCGTTCGTGTGTGGACCCCCGGAGCCCGGCTTTCCCCTCACTTTTGTAAATAATCACCTGGTGCATCATAATAAAGACTCTTGTGCTTTCAAGACCTAGAGCCTGCGCGTGAGTCCGTTCAGTCCTGTTGTGACACAAACAGTGCATTTGCACAATGACAGTTTTTCTTGAGCATGCATCAAGACATTTTGCGTGCAGTGCAGAAGTGCAGAGCCACCCCTAAGTAGGTGCTGTGATTTACTGAAACTTGTGCAAACATAAATCAAAATACAGTATGTTGGGAAAAAACAGAGTTTATACAGTCCAAACAAGATTAAAAGTCAGTGTTGATCACTTTTAATCTTCAACACAACTTGAACTCTCTTCGTCAAGCTTTGTGTCATTTCTTTAAGTAGTCTTCAGGAACAGTTCTCCAGGCTTCTTGAAGGACATTCAAAGCTTTTCATTGGATGTTTCTGCCTTTTGTTCTGTTCTTTGTAAAGATGATCCCACACTGCTTCAACAATGTTGATGTCTGTGAGGTCTGTTACTCCATGTGAGTCCTTGATTGCTGCACCTCTCTCCTGGTATCCTTTGTACATATTGATGACAATTTGAACCAAAAATGTCAAATTTGGATTCATCCCTCAGTAAGACCTGTTGCACTGATTTTCAGTTCTTGTGTAATTTGGCATCCCTCAACTTTTTCTCCCAGTTTCCTTTCTGTGAGAATAACTTAACAGCCATCCTTCCACTGAGACCATTTCAGTTGAGGTTTTGGCAAACAGCCCTGCCACTTCTTCTTCTTTTGTCCCTATTTGTCCGGTTTCCAAAAATGTTATAAAGACACATTGCACACCATGATGAGATATGCCAAGTTTTCTTTGGGACTCACCTTGGTGGTGCAAATTTATGACTGTGCTATCTTTGCCAGTCTTCAGAGATTCAACTAAAGAAATGATAACAAATCATGTGTTTTCAAGACGGGCTGCTGGTAGGAAAGTGCCTAAAGATAAAATTTTAAATTATTCTTTGCGATGTTCATCCCTTGAGATAGATTCCTTTTAAATGTCTGAATGATTCATAGGTCAGTGTTAAGTGTCTTAACAAACAAAAAAGATTCCTCTGAAAAAGATCAGGCACAGCTGTAGTTCCTGTGTCAGCTCCACTGTCAGCATCTATGCCCCTACATTTACTCTTTACCTGCATCCATATTGATGAGTTCACCAGGTCTACAGCTGACAACAACTTTCAGCCGTATTTTGTCTGTTTCTTTATGTCATTCTTTTTAATACTAATTATCTGCCCATTTTTAACATGGGATCCTATGGAGACTCGTATCCACCATAAAAAGCTATCTGCCTAGTGCTTAGCAGCTTTTGTGCTTCGTATCTTGCTGAATATCTGATAACACAAGACTACACAATTAAATACTTTTATATTGAAGATGATAATTAACAACAAAACCACATTTATGTGGTTGAAAAATCTCCCACAGCAAGCTAGTTAGAGAGCATTAGCATTGCTACAGGTTAGCTGTGCTCTTCCTGTGTTTGGTGTATTTCTGCCTAAACCATTATAAATCCTATTATTTCCTTTCCACTATACTTTAGAACAGCGGCCCCCAAACACAGGGGCAACGGACTGGTACCGGTCCGTGAGTCGTTTGGTACCGGGCCGCGAGAGTTGAGGCTCGGGTGTGAAATTCATGGTTTTCAGGGGTTTTATCTGATTTTATTGTGATTTTTTTTATTATTTTATCATTAACTGGGTTTCCCTGGATCTTTTTCCTGTGTGTTATGAATAAATCTTCTTTTTTTGGTAGCGGTACTGGTTTTATTTTCTTGTATTTATCCACAACACCTAAAGGCCGGCCTGCGAAAATATTGTCGGACATAAACTGATCTGTGGCGCAAAAAAGGCTGGAGACCGCTGATTTACAACCCATAGATTCTATGTAAGGCTTTCTACACATGCTCTAAACATGCCTATGCAGCTCCTTGTTCCCTGTGTGTGTGTATTAGCATGTATGAACACGTGTGTTTCCAACACATGCGATAAGGGATGGGCATCACCAGGGCAGCGCTACGAGTGAACGAGGCAGATCAGTCAAAGACTTAAAGCCCTGCTCCCCAGTGGAGGAAACAGACAGGCTTTGATGTTGATGTGAACAAATAAAAGGAAGCCAAAATGAGTGGAATGGACTATTATCTGCTGTGGAGAGGCCTCCCGTGGAAGGGAGACTGCCTGCCTGCTTTACTTGGAATCAAGAGGATGAAGAGAGGAACCGAGGAAGATGGAGAGAAAGATTTTGTGTGAGAGAGAAACACACACACAGAAAAACTGCAAGAATCCAAATGATTTCTCTTGAACTAAACACCAATACTGCAATATTTTACATTTCCTGTGTGTAAGGAGTCTGTGCGTACTCAATATCTACTTAAACACTATAAGAAGCCAAGTAAGGCTCATTGCCAGAGAATGCAGAAAATGGTCCTTGCTATATACGCTGTAGTCTGCTCAGATAAACAAATAAAAATATGATTTCTTAAGCAAGAGGGAACAGTGAATTTCTGTACTGGAATTAATTTTAGAGGCACTAATAATAAGACTTGGCATGTCCAGTTTAGTACTGCTAATGTTAACTCACAGAGAAAGGCACAAGGCCATTTGCCAAAGCCACAAATAGACTGAGTCCAACAATAAAATCTGCATTAGCTTCTTGCTGAAGCTGAAAGTGGAGAAATTGAATAACCATACCTACATTAACTGGTAACTAAGCAGAAGTAGGCCATCTAATTCAATTACTGTTGTATGTTTGTCATAGGCCAATTCAGAACCAGACTTTCCCCAAAGCAAAAACCAGCATGCAAAAAAGGTCATGTATTCTAGAAATGAATAGAGGAGCATTTAAAGGCACAGGGAACTTGTTTGCACAAGCTGACACATGTTAACTATCTTTTGTACTGGCTGGAAAAAGTAGGTCAGATGTACCGCCAGCAAGTGTACAGGGCTAACAACAGAAAGCAAACGAGACACAGAGAGGATTCGTGCAATGCTGACCCACTGAAGGTAGCTCTGTTTATTTTTAACAGATTCCACACACTGCAGGTTATAGTATTAGTACCAGAATGTAGCCATTAAAAAGTTTGGAGTCACTGAGAAACGTTACTGTTTCTGAAAGAAAAGGTTTCTCTTTACCGAGTATAACTGATCAAACTAAAGTGAATGGAAACTAATAATTAAAGAAGTGATACCAGGTTATATAATACATCTACATAGTTATACTTCTTACCGTTTAAAGCAGGGGAGGGGGAACTCCAGGCCTCAAGGGCCGGTGTCCTGCAGGTTTTAGACGTGTACTTGATCCAACACAGCTGATTTTAATGGCTAAATGACCTCCCCAGCAAGTCTTGAAGTTCTCCAGAGGCCTGGTAATGACCTAATCATTTGATTTAGGTGTGTTGACCCAGGTTGATAAACCTGCAGGACACTGATCCTTGAAGCCTGGAGTTCCCCACCTCTGGCTCCCTCAACAAATAACCTTCTGAAATAAAAGCTTTTTAAGTTCCCAAATATTTTGTTTTTCGTGCAGCTTTGCACAGTCTGACTCTTAAAGCTACCGTGTGAACAAGCAGCTAGTTACAGGCGTATGAGGTGTCTGTTTCTCAAACTAGAGACTTTGATGTACTTTGCACACTTGACCTCCCCCATGAAGGGAGTAGTACACGCTGTGTAAGTTTAACTAAGAACATATTCAGGCAGTTTAATGTTATAATAGTTATAAAAACCACTATTTTCTTTATTAAAAACAAAAACATTTCTTTTTTTACATTAGTCTATATATTGCAGTGTACACATGCATTGACCCTGAACTAGATTATGAATATTATATTCCAGTTAGCAAGATGCCAAATGACACTGCAAATGAAACATCTGAGCAGAAAGTTAAAAGGCATCAGGTAGGAAGCTGTGCTGTATGGGATACACACATACTGCTTTTACCTTTTAAAAGCCTCACACACAGCAGAAAATAAGAAAACATCCAAAGGTTTACAAGAATAATAACACAGGTGGTTAAATGGCCCCTCATAAGAGCAACTAATATAATGCAGGAAATCCGATGATAGATTGTTGGCCCCTGCAAACCTACAACTTTGATGCAATTGATAATAAATAATTAAAAGTGGAGTTTTTACTTGGAGGATGATACACAGTCTAGTTCCTGCACAAGGCATGTGCTGAAGTGAAGAATGACTGGCTTTTACTTTTTACCGAGTTCTGGCATCTTTTAAACTTAGAAACGACTCAACTTCAGTTTTTTCTGTCGCAGAACTATGACAGTGAATGAAGGTTTGGGGGCGTCGGCTGCTAAAAGTTGTAATTAGTTTGCGGTGCCACATCTGCTGAAGGGCAGTCATCTTTAATGAACATCAGCAGCCCTAATGGAGCGTAAAATGACACTAGGAAATACAAGATGTCATGGTCAACGAGGGAACGGCTACATCAGTCAGACTCTTCATTTCCTTACACATACACTTTAGTTTAGAGAAGCAGCTCACTCACTTTTTAAATGTCTCAGGCTTTGGCACCAGAGTTATTCAGCAGAAGTTAAACATCCAAAGATGATTCATTCTAACTATTCTGCACGCTTAGTAAGCAATGCTCAGATGTTACACATCTTCTTTGCTTTGCTCCTTTTCCATCCTTTGTCTCCTTCTGTTTTATCTCTAAACATATTTCAGGTTTTTCTGTTGTGAAGTCGTGCTGTGGAACGCTGAGCTTGGCCAAGGTTTTGATTTATTCATGAGGTTCAATGAGGAAGGTCTTTGATGTCCATGAATTATTTAAAGACAACACTTTTTAAAATAATTCCTTACTTTGGGAATTACTTCCCAGCGCTACCCCACCAAATCTTTATCACTGGAGTGAGGAGAGATACCACGAAAGAAAAAGGCACCCATGACTGGCAACGCCTGAGACTGTGCTAGAATTCCTTTTTCCAAAGAGTTTGCACATTTTATCCATTAATACAAGTGTTTTATAAACTTTTGTTCTGTCCTTTAAGAGTGGGTGTCTCTTTTTATTTCCAAATGGTGGGCACAGTGTCTTGGAACAAAACACTTTTTACACAGTTGGTTGGTGCTGCTATCCAAGTACCTAAAGTAAGTTGTCTTCAAACACAAGTAATTCTCTGGTAGATTTTACAGCAGTTGCATTTGAAGTCCCAACCTGCTCTCTGTCAGTCACGTACTGTAGGGCTATTTTTGCATCTCAGAGACGACGTTAGGAAAGGAAAAAGTTTAGCCAATCGTATACATCCCAAAAGTCTTGAGCCACACCTCATTTCTTTATCTTTTGCTTCAAAGGTGGCAGACTTTGTTGTCACTGTAAATGTTGAGCGATGGTTCTTCAGACTTTCTGAATGCCATTCAAAGTTTTTCTTTGTCACTGCCGACTCTTTCACTCATTTTCAGTCCACAGGAATGTTTCTTTTTGCTTCTTAAGCCACTTAACGTTTGCCTATGAATTATTTAAGCATAAAAACACAAAGAATGAAACAATGTTTTGCCTGAATATTAAAAAAAACTAGCAAACACCCATTTTAAATGGTATCTTTAGGCACTTTGTTATTAGCAGCATGTCACAACAATACATCATTTGTTCTCAATCTACGAAAAAGCTGATGGCAAAGATACAATATAGGTATAAAGGATAATATAGTATCTTCGAACCAACGAGGTGATTTCAGCTGAAGCCTTGGCATATCTGGGCGTGGTGTGCTGTGTGTCCTTAAAACATTTGAGGAAACTGGACACAAGAAGAAGTGGCAGGCTTAAAAACGATCTGCAGCAGATAAATGGCATCTGAAAGACCTGACACAGGACCTGAGAAATCCATCTGACCCTTCAGTTGATCCATCTACATCAGTGGGGGTCAAGAAGCCATTTTTAAGGACCGGGGAAAAAGGGAGAAAAGGCTGAGGTATCCCATATCACACATGAACTGGGATGAAAATCACTGGCATCAGGTTTTATTGAGTGATAAATGCGAATTAGAACATTTTCGGTTCAAAATCTCATCAGAAGGTCTGTAGAGAGGTACAGCCATCTGTGAAACACGGGGAAGCTTCATTTCAGACAGAGCTGTCGTCAAAGTCCAAGGAACTACAAACAGAAAGATACCATCAGATTTTGATCCAGCAGGCAGCACCATTTGGAAAGAAACAGCTTCATTTTTCAGCATGACAATGACCCCAAACACACTGCCAGTTCACAACCAGCATACCTGGGTGTAGAAACAGACAGTGGAACACCATCAGTCGTGCATCGGCCTCCCCAGAGCTCGGACCTCAACTTTACTGAAGCAGTGTGGGATCATGTTGACAGAGAACAGAGCAAAAGGCTTTAAATGTCCTCCAAGCAGCCTGGAGAACTCTTCCCGGAGACTACTTAAAGAAATTACGTGAAAGTGGTCACACCAAATATTGAGTTTCAAGAAAAATATAAAGAAACAAAGGGTGAGTCAAGACTTTTGCACAAGACTGTAGTTTGAAATTACACTGTAATTCATTCAGTGTCACCATAGGTTTATATTTAATGTTATAATTAACAAGCATGATTGTTTTTAAATTATGCTTTTGCTTCACAATAATCTAGACTCTGCAGAGCCATTTTCATGTCCCCCACACTTCTCCCAAAAAAAGAAAAATCTAATTATAGCTGAAATTATTGCCAGTAATTCTGACCCACTTTTCCTGAAACTGAACAATTTAAAATTCACTCTTTTTGTAGACATAAAAAATCGTTATTTTTTTGTTTTTTAAACCACAGCAGGTCCACTAGTTCAGACCCACGACGGACCCAGTATTTTAATTCCTTTACAAGTAAGAAATAAGAGATATGACTGATGTGTAAATGTTGCTTTACAGTTTTGTTCTTTTTAATAGTGCTGTCTAACCTTTAGGTGTTGCAATGTTACCTCCTCATCCCCAAAAGCTTGATTCTGTTCATCTGGACGTTTTCAGTGGGAGAAACGTTTCGTCCAGGTGACTTCTTCAGTCTCTGACTGCAGGTTTCTCCGATCTTTTAAACAGAATCCACTTTTGGGGATTTACTTACCTGGATGACTGAGCATGCATCAAGACGTCGCCTCATTTAGGTCATCACATACGTTTAGATTTACAAGCCCACTTTCTCTTTTTCCCTCCCCTTGTTTTGTTTAGTTGACAGCAGGACTGTGCTTCAGTCACCTAAACATAGCGCTCAATAATCTGTCTTAATACATGCCAAATGTGTCCACATATGGCTTTCTGTTTTTGACAGTTTAGTAGGATACTGACATGAATGAAATATGACAAATAATATATGTGTCATTTATCCTGGCTGGTGGACTACGCAACCTCATAGGAAGCTGTAGCATTGCTGCATGCACGCAGTTCAAACTCCTGGTGATTAGTGATAGCTGAGACCCCCTGCTGGTACCAATGTTAAGTCCGGTGAGTGCCCAACTAATCTCAGCTCGTCTCTCATTTGATTTGTCCACTGAGTAGTAACAGAGTGTGGTCTTTTATCACATTGTAAAACCACCCTTCTGTCATGTACAGTACTGCAGCAGCATTACTCTTTCTGCTCGGGCAGTTCTCCCTTTGTCTCAGTTTCTCGTTCACGTACCAGTGCAACGAGCGTGCAGGCACAAATTCCCCCTCCCTGCCCGCGTCCCCGTCTTTCCTCTTTCTTTGAATGCTGATATTATGCGATAGCATGGCATAATGTGGTGTAAGGGCAGCGGAGAGAGCAGAGTCTTGGATCTTCACCCAGCCGTGCTCGGCTGTTTTACCCCATGCGGTGGCACACAGCGCAAGCAGAAGTGATATAATTAGAATGGAAATTACAGAAAGTTACAGGCGAGCTAAATCCCCCCGCGCATCGCGTGGCTAAAAATGTCCCGGGCAACGCCAGTGGATGTATCACCATAGCAACAGCCTTCTTCTGCACTCTATTTTCAGACTGAAAAGGGAGAACCATCCAGAGAGAGAGAGAGAGAGGAAGAGGAAGAGAGAGGAAGAGAGAAATGCAAACATTGCCGTTTCTGTAGAAATTGATACATTATTCACGTAAGGAAAGCATCTCAGAGTGAGTGCTGGGGGGGAGTCATGTGTGCCGGCTTGTCAGGGCTAAACTGAACTGTCTTTGGGGGCATCAGTGTGACGGTCGTACAAGGAGAATGGGGGGGCTGCAGGGTTGACTTACAAGACTGAGCAGAGGTCAGTGCTGAAATCCACACCAGCAACCAGAGATGTTAACATCAATGCAGCAGCGTGATGAGGCTGCACCCGCTTCTATTTTAATCAATCACACATCAAATGGTTAGAGGATGAAGTGGCGAGGAAAGTGACTCATCTCGTGGAGGAACCGGAGTCGTTCGGGCTTCAATGAACCTGAGTGGAAGCGAGCGTTTAAGTTCAAGGGCGAATCAAACATCTGATTTGTCGTGTGGCTCTGAAAAATTAGATTCATGATCAATTTGTGAAAAGAAATTATGAAAAAAAAAGAAGAAGCTCAATCCCGAAGCACTTAGTCTCTATGTCTCCCCTTTTCAGTTTGGTTCAATTTATTATAATTCACTTCAGTACAATGTGGTTCATTAGCATAGCGGTTGAAATGCCAAAGCAGTGAGACAAAAGATCCACATTTTCTCTCTTTCTCTGCTGGTCTAATCAGGCCTTAAATGAAAGCATGCTCTCTCTCAGCACACACACACACACACACACACACACACACACACACACACACGCACACACACACACACACACACACACACGCACACACACACACACACACACACACACACACACACGCCACTCTCTGTCCATCTTTCTGTCTCCTAATGTTTGGCTCACCCCCTGGGGGTCTGATTGAGCCGGCTGTGAGGCATGGATCTTTCTCTATTGATCCGCCTGCTGAATCACTTATCCCTTTTCCAATGGCCTTCATCACCACACTCAGGTTTTAGCACTCTCTGCATGCACAGATTTCCTTACTTGTACAGCCAAGATCCGGGGCTGGAAAGAAAATGGTTTACCCCGTGAAAGAAAAAAAAAGAACAGAGTGACTGGATTGCAAAGAGCTCGCTAACCGCAGCGAATAACAGTTTCTTAGGAAAGCAACACACTTAATTACTCTGATCGGATAATAAATACCTCGAGGAATAAAAAGCGATGTCTATGATGAGCACTTTCCAGCAGCAATCATTAAGAGTAGTTGAGGCAACTGGGTCATTGTCATCTATAGAAACACAGGAGATCCCGAAAGCTTCAGATCCTGCCTTTTCTGGAAGGTCTCAAACTTAATTTTGAGGTCAAAGCAGCAAATGGACTCTCGTGACAAGATTTAAAGAGTCTACACAAGTATGTCCAACTCCGGAAGACGATCAAAGCAGCCAAACGTGAGTACAGGGACAGGGTGGAACAACAGTTTGACAACCCTCGGAGTATGTGGCAGGGACTAAACACGATCACAGACTTTAGAGGGAAAACCAGCACACCGCAGACCACGGCCTCTCTGTGTGAGGATCTAAACGTATTCTACGCTAGATTCGACACAGCGAACACCATGAGACCGGACAGTGTGCGCACCGCGGATGACGTCAGTGCGCACACTGTGTCTGAGGAGGATGTGCGGAAGTGCTTCAGGAAGGTGAACGCACGCAAAGCTACTGGTCCGGACGGGATTCCCGGCCGCGTCCTCAGGTCATGCGCGGCTCAGCTGGCTGGAGTGTTCACGCACATCTTCAACCTTTCCCTCTCTCTGTCTGTAGTCCCAGCCTGCTTCAAAATGGCCACCATCGTCCCTGTACCCAAATCCTCCACCATCTCCTCATTGAACGACTGGCGACCTGTAGCCCTGACCCCCATCGTAAGCAAATGCTTCGAGAAGCTGGTCAGGGACTTCATCTGCTCTGCACTACCCGACTCACTGGACCCTCTACAGTTTGCATACCGCCACAACAGGTCCACTGATGATGCCATAGCCCTGACACTACACACTGCTCTGTCACACCTGGAGAAGAGAGACACGTATGTGAGGATGCTGTTTGTAGATTACAGCTCAGCATTCAATACCATCGTTCCCTCGAAGCTGGACAGGAAACTGCAGGATCTAGGACTGAGCAGCTCCCTCTGCAGCTGGATCCTTAGCTTCCTGTCTGACAGACGCCAGGTGGTCAGACTGGGCAGCATCACCTCATCCCCCATCACACTGAACACTGGTGCTCCACAGGGGTGTGTACTGAGCCCTCTCCTGTACTCACTCTACACCTACGACTGCACAGCCACTAACAGCTCCAACATCATTGTGAAGTTTGCAGACGACACTACAGTGGTGGGTCTTATCACCAACGGTGATGAGACGGCTTACAGGGAGGAGGTCAGCGCCCTGACCCACTGGTGTCAAGACAACCATCTCACCCTCAACGTCGCAAAGACAAAGGAGTTGATAGTGGACTTCCGGAGGTGCAGAGAAGTACACACCCCCATCACCATCAACGGCGCTGCTGTGGAGAGAGTGAGCAGCTTCCGGTTCCTTGGTGTACACCTGGCTGAGGATCTTACGTGGTCAGTACACACAAACAAAACAGTGAAGAAGGCGCAGCAGCGCCTCTTCTTTCTCAGGAGACTGAAAAGATTCGGCATGAGCCCCCGCATCCTCAGGACCTTCTATCACTGTGCCATTGAGAGCATCCTCACTGGATGCATCACCACCTGGTATGGCAACAGCACCGCCTACAACTGCAAAGCTCTCCAGCGAGTAGTGCGGTGCTCTGAACGGATAATTGGAGGTGAGCTTCCCTCCCTCCAAGACATCTACAGGAAGCGCTGCCTGAGGAAAGCGGGGAGGATCATCAAGGACTCCAGTCACCCCAGCCATAAACTGTTCAGACTGCTTCCATCAGGAAGGAGGTTCTGCAGCATCCGGTCCCGAACCAGCAGACTGAGAGATAGCTTCTTCCACCAGGCCATCAGACTGCTGAACACGTCATAGACACCTCAGCTTCACTACTGGAACTTCAACATTATGCACTCCACACTGTATATAAATGCCACTTGTTTTGCACATATTCAACTCTGTATATTTTATATATTTTATTATTATTATTATTATTATTATTTTATTTTATTTTATTTTTTTACTATTTAATTTGTAAAAATGTGTATACACACACACACACACACACACACACACACACACACACACACGTAGGAAAATATTTAGTATACACATCCAGAAATGCATACACTATTATATATTGTACATATATTTATTAGTTTCAGGTTGGCCATTCTTGTATTTTGCTCGTTTGTGTTGTTGTGTTTGCACATCTCTGTTGCTTGTGGGGCTCGCACACAAGAATTTCACTCGCATGTGCTGTGCCAGTGTGCCTGCACATGTGATGTGACAATAAAAAGTGATTTGATTTGATTTGATTTGATGTCCAGGGAGAAATGGGCAGAAAAAAAAGTCAATTTCCATAAAGTTCTGCACCTGGTTAATGCAGCAAAAAGAATGAGTAATGACTGTGTCATCACATGGAGCCACTCCGCAGAGTCTGTTTTTTTCTCTTTTTTTAATCGAGGTGAAATGCTAAGTGAGATCCTGTTCTCATTTCCCACAGCGTTACTCGGTGACACAGTCCGCATTTAGCGCAATCTGCTCAAAGACAATGGGCTTTAATCTCCAAACAAAACATCTGAAAGCTTTTCAGCCGGACGTAGAAGAGGATCAAAAGAAAGCCTGGTCACGCATAAAATTCCATTATGTAAGTCAAAAGCATGAAAAAGCCGAGTATCTTAATGAAAGCCAGAAAAAAATGCCAAGAAAACACAGTTGTGATGCGAAAACAAATGGTAACATGTAATAAAAATTAAAGCCCATTACTGTTGAAGGAAACATTTGCAGCGTGTGCTCCCATATGGCCGCGAAACTATGCAGACCAGCAAGCATGCATTTAAACGGCTCGCTACAGCGTGTAGACTACTGGAGATCATTTGAATGCCACAGTGGCCTTATACAAACCCTACTATTATCACCATCCATCAAGTTGTCACGCATCGTTTTTTTTTGGTTGTTTTTTTGCTTCTGGCGAACCGACAGGCTGAAGAGAAGAAACTCTCCCGAATGCTTGTAGGTTTGACTGTATAAATCAAAACATCCATGTGATTCATTCATCCGAGCGCAACGAGGAAAAGGAACTCCATCCAAATGCCCGGACTCTCCTGGATGTAGCGTATTGTGGGTATTTTTGGCTCGTTCTATTCGGCGGATAACTGTGGCGGTGTAGCCCGCTGTAAACATGTTTTCAAATCGGTGAGGTTTTTGGGGGGAAAGCTTGAAATGTTTCAACACCTGGAAAAACGAACACTAAAAATATGTTTTCTCTCCAATCCTGCTGGGAGTGCACAAAAACAACAACAAGACACAAAAAACATGTTGTTACCACTGGAGGCAACAAGGAAGAGGAGGCCAACGCTGTAAAGACCGGTCCCTAGTGGTCACACGGCTTTTTGCAGTGTCAACCTGTGGGCTCGTACAGCTGCTTTCTGAGCAGGACGCCACCATCTCTGCCTCTGTCCAGGAACAAAACAAGTCCCTGCATCCCGGTAATATCTGCTCTCTCTGCTCTCTGACTCTGCTTCTTTTAATTCTGTAATTCGGGTCATCCCCTTGTGCTGTTTTTTTTAACTCGATCTTCGTCATCAACCATGCCGACCCCTCACTGTAGACATAATATGCTCTGGCCTCCGGTGCGCTCCATCATTTGAACCTTTGCCGTCATTCTGCTGGGAAGGACAATGTTGTGCTAAAACGTGATCATCTGCCAAAAGCGATTTTAAACTGTTATAAAAGACTCGTTGGCTCAAACATATCTCTCATGTGCAATAAAAGTGCAATACTCTTTTCTGACAAAGTTGTATTTTTACTCAGTTGCATATAGAATTTGTATTCTATTTTTATCCCATTGTATATTTTATTCTATTTTATTCTACTGTATATAGTATTGTATTTTATTCTATTCTGTTCAGTTGTGTACTGTATATTATTCGTATTGTATTCTAATTTTTGCTATATAACTTTTGCACAGTCCACTTCCTGCTGTGTCAAAACTAATTTCCCACGTGTGGGACTAATAAAGGTTATCTTATCTTATCTTATCATGAATGATATCAAATCATTCTGCGCTAGAAAGAACATTTGTATCACAAGGCACAAGCTGCAATCAGTTTTTAAGATAAGACAAGATAAGATAAGATAAGATAAGCTTATCGTTTTTGTGTGAATTTCAAATAAAACCTTTATTTATCTGGGTTAAAGGTGTCACTGACATTAAAAAATGTCCTTTTTAAAACAGATTTGACCAAAAACTGTAACAAATATAACATCACAGATCTATAAAGATACTTAAGTAGCCAAAAAGGACGGGGTTGACTGTAATTTGGCCCATTAAAGAAAACAGCTTGTTCTTTATTTTATATATAACCCTCTGATTAAAATGAGCTCTTCACTAAAGTCTATTTACTAATATAAGAAAAGATATTAGGCATAAATATACTGATGGCTGCCAGTGCCACTGCTAGTTATGGCATTCATAAGACTTTCAGAAAACTTGACCTTTGACCTTGACCTTGAAATTCGAAATTGCCTGAGATTTTTAGTAGCTGTACAGTGGTGTCAATTTCAAAATCCTACAGAGCTTCGTTCTCAAGTTATCGTACTCACAAACTCGGGTGTCCACGGTGCCCGCCCACCCAGCAGGGTGTTCAAAAACGCCCACACAGAAACATCAGACATCTCTTTTTGGACGCAGACAGACTGACAGACAGAATAACGATGAGCATTTCACACGAGGTTGAAAGTTGTCTCAGAAATAAGGGCGACGGATCAAAATGAGATGAAAAACAAAGGCGAGAAAGAAAGTGGAATAAAACTGGCCGATTCCACCCCAAAATAGCAACCATCTGTAACAGCGCTGCAGCTACGACTGTCGTGTAGCGCAGACAAAACTGATGTAGGATCCTGCTAACTTGTGATGGCAGCTCCCACACATGCACACAGCGGGGTCATCGGAGCTATTCCTGGCCAGTAAAGATAAATGTACGGCAACACACGACTAACATATACACAAACACACACACAGAAATAGCGAATGCAATATGTGACTTCTCCTTAAACCCAACCTCTTTCTGTCAATTACAGATGCAAGTTAAATGCTTGACTCAGATGTGTAATAGCAGGCTGTGGTAACTGGGACTGTGAGAGTGAAGGAAGACAGGGAGAAAGGGGGATGAGGAAAGGAAGGAGGGGGAACAGGAATAACAGAGAAAGAGGCCTTAATGACAAAGTCAGTGTTAAAGTGTGAGGCAGGAGGCAGAATGGGAATCCTGGGAGAAGCAGGTTTCTTGCTGACAAACTCTAGAAGTGCTGCTGTAGGCCGGCTCCAATACCCAGAGTGTCTGTGTCAAGAAGATTATGATCCCCTTGTTGAGCAGGGTGAAGTACCTCCTTGTGCGTACCTCACGTAAAGAGGCATTTGGTTTTCCTTCAGAAGGAAGAAAAAGTTATTTTTATTTTTTTGAACGTTCACTGTTTTTGGAACTGGATGGAAACCAACACTGAGAGGGAGGGGGGAAAGGGAGGAACGGATAAACACACAACCTGCTTTTGCCAAGCTGTCTGTACCCTCAAACCAATATTTTTTTGAGCCAACAACACTCTCGAACAATCAGAATGTTTTAGTGGCTCTTTTTGGGGTTTTTCCTAGACTAATTGTGTCTTCATGTGCTCCTCGTCAATTTGTTTTCGCAGATTAGGAAACTGTACAATATGCGTTCCAATGCCTAAACAAAAAATAAGCCAGATGGATGCAGTTGTTTCATTACTGCAGGCGAGCAGCGGAATATTTAGCAGCAGATTGAGGACGAGAGATGGCAATATGTAGATGCTAGAAACGCAGAAATCCATATTAATCCAGACATCTTTACTGAGAAATCCATAGTCAGGCAAAAAGATCTTGAGCAAACAGTCAGCAGCTCCTAAGTATGTTTGAGGCAATCACTTTATATCCTGGTTCAGTTTCCCTTCTCTAATTGTTTCAGACTACAATTTGGGATAATTTGGCCAGAGGATTTAAAGGGTTTTGGCAAAGCTATAGCAACCAGTTTATCTTTAGAGACTGCACCAGTCCGCATTTGTGAACCCCATCAAATGTTGACATGGGATTTCTGGAAAGCAGCATCTCAGTTTATAAGAATCACAGGAGAAATGAAGCTGTTTTATAAGTTGATATACCAAAGCAAAGGCAGGATTAAGACCAAGTCTACAAACTGCACTTATCTGAAGACAATAAATGAGTCATGTGAAAAAGAAAGCACACACTCCTTCAATTCTGCGGTTCTTATGTATCGATGACTTGTTTCTCAGCAGGGTCTAACATTTTTTAAATGTTTTCCATTCATGAATAACATTTCTCACTCTAGATGATGGACGTCAGATAGTTTGACCTTATATGGGGAGGATTATCCTCCCCATATTGATGGGCAGCAACAGTTGCTTCTCAGAGATCATTGCTATTGTCTTTTCTCCCCAGTATTGTATTTGATTACCTAT
The DNA here is from genome assembly GCF_057382275.1 of Copadichromis virginalis. Taxonomy (NCBI): domain Eukaryota; kingdom Metazoa; phylum Chordata; class Actinopteri; order Cichliformes; family Cichlidae; genus Copadichromis; species Copadichromis virginalis. Next base: position 2,219,474 of record NC_140632.1, on the reverse strand, counting down.
AAAGACATAACCTTGGACATACCTTTTTTCATAAGTCCTATCATCAGACAGTAACGAGTATTTGGTTTAATCATCGGCTAAAACGTCTTTGTTGTGAGTGCCTGGCATTGTTTATGAATGTCAGAAGGCTACAGCTGCAGATGTAAAGGCCGATGGTTTTGACGCAAGTGCGATTTGTCAGTTGAAAAAAAGTCACCTGGGCCAGTTCTCAAATAGCCACTGGAGGATCACTTCTTAAAGACTACACTCCTTTGCTATAAATGGTGGATTTTACTTGTTTACAGCCTGATTAAAATACTATTTGATCGCTATAATTATAGATTAAAAACAAAATATTTATACATGACTAAGACATTTCGATTTTTGCCACATGTTTGGGATGCTGGTGCCTTTTGGACGATTTTTAATGGCATGAATCCAAAACTTTTGTGGTAAATTTTTACTGAGAGAAAATCTATTTTTTAGTAGAAATCTATGTCTGTGGGTTCTACTGATACCTTATGGACATTTCTTGCAAGCTAAACCTACTAGCATTATCTAATATTGTAGCACCCCAGTCCCTTGCATACATAATCTCACTCCCAGCAGTAAAAAATCAAGACGGTGATGTCCATAAAGCTAAAGGCAAGACTGGGCTATGTCATGGTGGCTACAGCCATCTTTGATATACAGTCTTTGAAATATGCATATGTAGACATCTTTTTATTGAAATTATATCGAGTCCTTGTTGATTTTATGTTTTCAAAATCAACTTGTAAATGCTTTTGAATATCTTTTACTGTAACTCTGCTCAAGGAACAAAAACTCAAGCCTTTAGTGTGCATTTATTGTGAAAGAGCATTATTCTAATGTGAAGGAGCTTTTTCTTCCATCGGTACTTCCTGTGTTTATGCCGTAAACCTTTCCTGTCTGTCTAAATAAGTGCATGTTAAATCTCCCCACACTTTAAGCCTTTTTGAGAGTGATCGAAGCTTGTTCTTCGAAACAGGAGAAATCTACCTGCACTGGGACTGAACTGGACTATTCTGTTGTTGAGGAATGACTACACTGGTGCCAGCATCTGGTGCCAGCATCTTATTTTATAGGCAACTACATGGCAAAATAAACACTACAGAAAGTATTCAGCTTACAGTTTGCATGTTGCTCTGGATAAAAGCCGAGTGTAAGCAAATAAGATCAAAGAAGATTATTTTATGCTTTTTCTTTTTGCGAGCAGTAATCAGTGATTTGCAGTCGAGAACATTTTACACCAGACCTTTTTTCCATGCAGACATTTCAACTCGTCACAGGTGGCAGGATCTCCGCTTAATGGAATTGAGCCATCATTAATACGCCTGTGCTTTCTCTGCTGTGACAAGTCAAAATGTCAGCTGTGAAATCTATCACAGTTTCCCCGAGAAGCAGAGAAGTTCTTGCAATGAGCATGACGGAATTGCTGGAGGCTGACTGGCGAAAAAGAAGATGAATAAAAATCACTCCACAGTAACCAAAGCAGAGATTCGGGGTTCGTATTTGCTCCAAACAAATGTAAATGACAGTCTATCGTTATACCTCCACCGACTCTTATCATGTGTGAACCTGAAATATCAACAATAATAGAAGCAGGTTGTAAACGGCATTGGATTGACGGCACAACTGATCAGCCCGCACGAGGCCGATCGTGAGTTTCAATGGGAATCAACGAGCACGGCTCTTTTCCTTTTCACCAGTCTCTCATTAACATATGTGTGCCGAGCATAAACGTGCTCATGATGGCAAATTCACCCATGTACGCGGCGCAGCGAAGCGGATGCCTGACATGTAACTTTGCGATTAGAAGGAAGTGAGTGACACCTTTAGTCACGCAGAAAGACAACAAAGGAAGGGTGGATGTTGCAGAGGAGGGGGAGACAAATAAACGGCACGTCAGTCAGGCTGACGCTGTATTGACAGCAGAGGTCACGGTGGGAGATCGAGTCTCTGTAGTTTCGAGCATAGAGGGCAAAGAAAGGGGCCTTCGGTGTCAAAGAGAGGGCGTGCTGGGAGTTCACGTTACATGTTAACACGCGTTTCTATTAACCAATCTGCTGTTCCTAATTAGTCACGAGCCTGGAGGTCCTCCCTTTGCACACGGGCTAGTTAGCGCACACATAGCCTCCCCTCCACACCTCCTACACCCACACACATCACAACATATGATGTTGCCCCTGCCAACCTGCTGCTCTGTGTAACCTCTTGATTGGGCTCCCCGAGGACGGAACACGCCCACTCTAACAGACGCACTTTGGCAGCAGCAGATGACTTTAGATATGTAGGGATTTAATCCACGCCCGGGGTGCTGCAGAGGTATTATAGACAACAAAGGCCTGATAAAGATGCCATTCTAGTCCATTTAACTCCGGGACACGATTAGTAACGTCTCAGACCAGGTGAGACGCCCGAGGCTACCGCGTCGCTATGACAATAATGAGAGAGGGAACGAGAGGAGAAGAAACAGAGTTTGAAGGAGAGTGAGAGTCTATGGGAAAAAGGGAGTGGTCACTTTGTTAGGAAATTAAACCCTCTTTTTATTTCTTTTGGGAGATGAGAATGAGAGACCAGCTTTCTGGTGATTATGGTGAAGCACGGTAATAAAAGAGATTACATAAAGGAAGAAACCACTGATAACAACAGATCATTATTCAATTAAAGCAGGCGGGAAAAAGTAAACCAAAATTTCAAGCTGAGGCCTACGGAAGGGAAGGAAACGAGGGAGGAAGGAGAATGACTGGGGCAAAGGGAGGAGACCGCGACAGCTCTCTGTCGGGCACAGCAGGTTAATTTGCTCTTGTCACAACCAGGGTTTTCCCTCTAGCCCTCCTTATCTTTGTTGTCCTCCTGGATGTTGGTGTCAAACCGAGAGGCTGTGCGGATCCCGCCTCTGCACTGTCACCTCGCCGGTTGCGGCACTGAAGTGACAGAGTAGCAGCTTTACACTGTAATCCTGTAATTATGTCAATTAAAGGGCTGAAGAATGGAGAGGGCCAGGAATCCAAATTCTTCTTGTAATGCGGAGAAAGTACAGGTACACACAATTACACGACAAAAAGAACCGGTGAAGGCAAAACGGAGCAGTGCTGACAAAGTGGATGTAGGCTTAGTTAATTATGCTTTAATGAGTTCGGATGATTTAATTGGTTAAAGGAAACCAATCAGTGTTGGCGGCAACGCTGAGAGCAGCCAAAGAAAACACACAGAGAGAAAGAGAATAATGAAGAGGAGCTAAATGCAAATTCAGGATGAGTGTCATGCAAGAGGACTTAGGGAGCCTTAAAGTGTTCTACATTACCTCAAATAGGATTTACAGCAGTCATAGTGAGAGATTACACAATAACACAGAGTACACAGCCATGTACTAATCATGTATATGTCAGATCCCAAGGAAGACCACTGTTTGTGACTTGTTTTATAAATTTAACAGAGTCACAAGAGAAGGTGAAATACTTTGGAGTGCTGACCAACAACTACAGCTGAGACTGAGGCTAATTCACTCTTTTACTTCTAGTATTTTCTCTGAGGCTTGACAAGGAGAAAACCAGAAAAAAGTAAGCAAAACTCAAAAGGTTTCTATGGCGGCCCAACGACGAGTATACACTCCAAAGACTGAAAATACGCACACGAAATAAATTTACTACAAGCAGCTAACTCTGAATATATGCACTTATACCAGAAGTTCTTATAGCGCGTGCTCACATGACCTAGAGCAGCGGTCCCCAACCTTTTTTGAGCCAAGGACCAGTTAATGTGTCGCAGATAAATACAAAAAAATAAAACAAGTACCGCTACCAAAAAAAGAAGATTTATTCATAACACGAGGGAAAAGACCAGGGAAACCGAGTTAACGAAAAAAAAAAAACAATTAAAAAATAACGATAAAAACCCTGAAAACCATAAATTCTTGTGGCCCGGAACCAAACGACCCACGGACCGGCCCGGGGGGTTGGGGACCGCTGACCTAGAATAAAGCAGGGCCCTGTAATTGTGCATGGATGAGTAATATAATTTATGCTTGATATATGCACTATATAGTATTTTACATGTATTCAGTGTGGTTTTTTTTTTATGTATATGTGAAAAGACTATAATTGGTCACAAACATAGGCATTTAAAAAAAGTGGATGTAGCTTTCCAGTCAGAAATTTGAAGCCATTGTGGAAGTGCCTTAAAGATGAATTTTATCTGTAGGGCACCGGATGATGATAGCTGTGGTTCCAAAAATACTTCCAGTTCCATAGAAATCTATGGGAAAAGGCTCTTTCTCTGCTAACCTCTGTAAGCACATCGTTCATGATCTTGGTAACTCATTTTGAGTAACTTTTCACTTCTGCTCATAGAGTAGTTGGCTTTGTTTGGAGAAAATGCAGCGAATCGCAGCAACCTGCAGTGACCACCGCGTACCTCTGCCATCAACCTCTGCCAACCATTTGCCAATCGGTTAGGGAATATATGTCTGATATATATCGTGGTCGCTGGATGGTCTCCGTCCTGCTGCATCACACGTACAATGTGGCAGGCAAGTTATTGCCACGTGTTTAGAAATGATGTGATTATTGTTCATGTTACTTGAAAAATGCTGTTTTGGAATTGTCACGTAACATGTAGGTTTTGCACTTGTATGGCAACTAGTGTTGACTGGTGAGACAGCTCCAGTAATTCATCCATGTTATGACAGTCATCATTGTTTTAGCTTGTGTGCAAAAGCCTGAACACAAGACATATACCTACTAGAGGTCACTCAAGGACTCGCTATTCTTGTAATCCATCCATGCTGAGACCTTTTATTGCTACAAACCTGTCCTTTCACTGCTAGGACGAGTCAAAACATTTAAACACATCAAGAAACATAAGAATCTTATGAGCTGTGGGCGATAGTATAGATATTAGTCATTACAAAACTGATTTATTGGATAAATAAAGTTGCCAGTGCCAGCTTTAGCGAGCCATTTGGCTTGGGTTTTGGCTGATATTTTTTTAATTTGGTAAATGTGGACTATTTCCATATTTCCATCATTTATTGTAACCATCTTAGTGACTTGTTCATTTGATTTAGGAAAAAAATGCTTTGGAGCAAACAGAGCTGCAAAAAACTGGCACAAGTCTGTTCAGTGAGCACCAAATTCAGTGTTTACAGTTTTCAGGTTGCGAGTGAGTTCGCTTGTATTTCAGGAGCTAAATGGAGGTTGATGATTTCAGTGTGACGTACAAGACACGTTATCTCTGTGAAGGGGATGTATAATGTCACAGCTTACTTAAAAAGAAAGAATATGGCCTGCAGGAGCAACAAAACTGTTTTATTTTCATGCTCTGGTGAGCAGATATTCAGAGATCCCCTGGTTTTATTCAGAGCTGGAGGGCATACGAACCCTGCAGCTTCCCTGTCAGGACTTCTAGAGTAATGCATATATTCAGCAGAGCTGAGCAAGCTGCTCATCACGAGTAAGTAAATACTGCTTATTAAAGGCAGCATACACATTCACATGTGTTTTCACTTATTCTGGCTGATTAGACCTCTGCTCAGGTTGAAGGTGGGAAGCCTCGTAAGGTGGGTGTAATTTGTCCCCCCAAGGCTGGTGCGACAAAGCAAACAAGAGAGTGAACAAGATGTCAATCAAATACAGTCTTCACAAGATGAGCTCCAATTATCCAAAAATAATGAAATCATATGTGTGGGTGTGCAGTGGTTTTGCAGGGAATTGCAATGAGACAAGAGTGTGGCAGCTTTGAGACGGCAAGAATTCAACTTTTGACACTACTGCGCTGAGTGAAAGAAAGCAATGTGACTGCTTCATTAATTGCTGCTTACATTAGTAACTGATTACATTTGCACATTATGTAATGTCCAAAACACTTTTACTATTATTATTGTGCTAACAACAGACCACATAATATGGACACAGCTTTCACGTCTTTAATGTCCACGAGGGTGTTACCTGTGGCTGCAAAAACAAGTCTATGGAAAAGTGACTCAGTAAACACTTTCTTGATGAGTTCAGGGGTCTTTCTCTCATTTTCAGTCGTATTAAAAAAGCACAAATGAAAAGCATTGAATCTATTTTGTGGCTGTACTGAACCCCAGAAGGAGGATTATCCTGAATATGCTCAGTGAGTGCAGTTTCACAGTTAGACCCACACCAAGCGAAAAAGGACTTCACTGAATCATGGTGGCCGGGTCCTTCTTTTGTCAATGCAACTAACAAAGATCCCAGAAACCAAGCTCCTCATACTGAGTACAGATTCATGTTTATAGTTAATGTATTCTTTGGTTAATTTGTATTTATTAATATGACAATTAATGAGAATTGGAAAAAGACCAAACAGTGAAAAATATATTCCTATAAAGTTTTTTTTTTTTTACCTTTATATGTGTGCTACATTCACTGACCTCAGTGGGAGTCTGCTGTGTTTTGCTCTCTTTAGTTTCCCTTAGTTACGCTGCAATGGGCCCGCACTGCTTCCCATGATGCACTGTGTGTTTCATTTCACCTCACAATTGTGTGTTTATACACCACTCTGAATTTAATCATTAGTTATTATTAATCTCTGTCTCTCTTCCACAGCATATCTTTATCCTGTCTTCCTTCTCTCACCCCAGCCGGTCGCAGCAGATGGCCCCGCCCCTCCCTGAGCCTGGTTCTGCCGGAGGTTTCTTCCTGTTAAAAGGGAGTTTTTCCTTCCCACTGTTGCCAAATGCTTGCTCATATTTTATTTTCCACATAAAATTGAATTGACCTGAACTGATTGGGCTGACCGTCCATATGGAGTGGACGAAACCTCCAACTGCAGATATATTTTAAATGAACATATTTACTTTTAGTATTTCCATGCACATTCTTCTTTTGTGTCTGTTTGATTCATTTTTGACTTGCATCAAATTTCCAAAACCTTTGGAGGTTTGTTTGTTACTGTTTTGTGTTTTGAGATGTTTCTGGATTTGGAGTGTTTTTTTGTTGCGTCTGTGTGTTGACTGGTGTGCATTTAGATGTGTAGTTATGGGTTTTGAGTCGTTTCTTCTAATATTCATTTTTTCCCATTGCTATGTCTTTTTTAATCTTATTGAAGTAAGCGGGCAAATGTTTACGTGAAAGTTTTTGCACATAAACATGGGATTTGAAAAAAGTTCCACACTTAAATCCATAAAGGGAAATAAGCAAGGGCATTTTCAGACCTAGCAGCAGCTGATGCACCATCATGCCATCAGCAATGGTCCCCCAGGAGACGTCCCTCGCTGATGACATCATCTCTCAGCGTGGGAAGTTGATGGATCCCTCGCCATTTTGGTGCCTGTGGTTTTGATGAAGTGGTGAGCAGGTAGCTGAGGGGAGGATGACTGCCAAAAACACCCATAGTGCTTTGTCAACGTCAGAGAGGTGCACACAGGGTCCCGGTGCAGCCCAGACAGAGATAAAGAGCAGGGAGAATAGTGGAAGCAGTGTGTGTGTGTTTATGTGTGTGCATGTTTGCGCCATCATCAGATATATCAGGTTATCTCACTACAGCGCCATCTATTATATAGTGAAATATTTCGCCATGACTCACTAGAGCAGTGGCTGGGATTTGAAGTCACACCGATTCCATCCAATCTTAAGTGAACTTTTAGCCTGAGAACCAGCGTAAGACAAAGAGTCATGGGGGGTTAGGGGGGAGTCAACAGAGGAGAGAAAAAAAGAGGGATAGATGGAGTATGTTGAGCTCAACGTGAATTTGTACAGTCTCTGTTCCTCAAACGGCTTCGTCTCACTTACAGTGGGGCAAAAAAGTATTTAGTCAGCCACCGATTGTGCAAGTTCCCCCACTTAAAATGATGACAGAGGTCAGTAATTTGCACCAGAGGTACACTTCAACTGTGAGAGACAGAATGTGAAAAAAAAATCCATGAATTCACATGGTAGGATTTGTAAAGAATTTATTCGTAAATTAGGGTGGAAAATAAGTATTTGGTCACCTCAAACAAGGAAAATCTCTGGCTCTCACAGACCTGTAACGTCTTCTGTAAGAAGCTTTTCTGTCCCCCACTCGTTACCTGTATGAATGGCACCTGTTTGAACTCATCATCTATATAAAAGACACCTGTCCACAGCCTCAAACAGTCAGACTCCAAACTCCGCCATGGCCAAGACCAAAGAGCTTTCGAAGGACACCAGGAAAAGTATTGTAGACCTGCACCAGACTGGGAAGAGTGAATCTACAATAGGCAAGCAGCTTGGTGTGAAAAAATCAACTGTGGGAGCAATCATCAGAAAATGGAAGACATACAAGACCACTGATAATCTCCCTCGATCTGGGGCTCCACGCAAGATCTCATCCCGTGGGGTCAAAATGATCATGAGAACGGTGAGCAAAGATCCCAGAACCACACGGGGGGACCTGGTGAATGACCTGCAGAGAGCTGGGACCAAAGTAACAAAGGTCACCATCAGTAACACACTACAACGGCAGGGAATCAAATCCCGCAGTGCCAGACGTGTTCCGCTGCTGAAGCCAGTGCATGTCCAGGCCCGTCTGAAGTTTGCCAGAGAGCACATGGATGATACAGCAGAGGATTGGGAGAATGTCATGTGGTCAGATGAAACCAAAGTAGAACTTTTTGGTATAAACTCAACTCGTCGTGTTTGGAGGAAGACGAATACTGAGTTGCATCCCAAGAACACCATACCTACTGTGAAGCATGGGGGTGGAAACATCATGCTATGGGGCTGTTTTTCTGCCAAGGGGACAGGACGACTGATCCGTGTTAAGGACAGAATGAATGGGGCCATGTATCGTGAGATTTTGAGCCAAAACCTCCTTCCATCAGTGAGAACTTTGAAGATGAAACGAGGCTGGGTCTTCCAACATGACAATGATCCAAAACACACCGCCCGGGCAACAAAGGAGTGGCTCCGTAAGAAGCATTTGAAAGTCCTGGAGTGGCCTAGCCAGTCTCCAGACCTCAACCCCATAGAAAATCTGTGGCGGGAGTTGAAAGTCCGTGTTGCTCGGCGACAGCCCCAAAACATCACTGCTCTCGAGAAGATCTGCATGGAGGAATGGGCCAAAATACCAGCTACTGTGTGTGCAAACCTGGTAAAGACCTATAGTAAACGTTTGACCTCTGTTATTGCCAACAAAGGTTATGTTACAAAGTATTGAGTTGTATTTTTGTTATTGACCAAATACTTATTTTCCACCCTGATTTACGAATAAATTCTTTACAAATCCTACCATGTGGATTCATGGATTTTTTTTTCACATTCTGTCTCTCACAGTTGACGTGTACCTCTGGTGCAAATTACTGACCTCTGTCATCATTTTAAGTGGGGGAACTTGCACAATCAGTGGCTGACTAAATACTTTTTTGCCCCACTGTAAGTCTCGAGCTACAAAGAGGCCAGCAGGGGGCCTCGCAGCCGGGAAGCTCGCCACGAGCTCATACAGTTAAAATGTAATTTAACTGCATGTGTAGAGCATATGGATACGTGTGTGTGTGTGTGAAAATGACAGGTTTATATACTGTAGATGAGACAAGGACACGAGGAGATGCGAGGCCTGTAGCCGTATTTCTGTCAAGGGCAAATCAGACCTGTCAAAGCATCAAGCGTCGCTGCCATGGCAACGACGTTAACACCCGCGAAGGTCACAAGATGGAGTGTGTGTTTCCCCCCTGCTGGGCGGCTGTCATGAGTGGAACACAGCTAAAGCCACGTACACACACACACGCTCAGTCTGTATTAACAACAAACTACCGGCTGCAATACTGTTTTATCACCGACTGTTTTTTATGGTTGAAGCAAAGCAGGCAGGATGTTGTTGTACAAAGGAAGACAGATGAGAGCAGTGATTCAGATAAAGTTGATTTCATTTTGTATTTGGGGAATATGAAGAGCTGGTTTTTGCAAACCATAAGAGATGCATCAGTCTGAAAGGGTTCTATTTTTATTCAGTCTTGGGATAAGAATTACAGATTTGAAAACACAGGACTGTCTACACACCGCAGTAAACACACACACACACAGGCGCTCACCACATCCTCGCACGTCCACACACATACAGACACACACACACTTCTCAGCAGGTTCACAGGCTCATTAGAGTTTTCCCAGCTGTCTGGAGAGGATCTGTGGGATGTCGCCATCACTTACCTCAACTACGCAGGGATCTAACACCATCAGCAACACACACACCTGCAGCATCGTGAGCAAATGCGAGCTCAAAGCAATGTGTATTGTCTTATCCGCAGGGCCGGCTGCTGGTTGGATGATGAATGCGCCGCTGTGCCGTGTGTCCTCCCTTTGTTAATAAAGTGATAGAGGCACAGTGGCACCCTGCGCTCGCCACCTCCCTCCCCTTAGCTGCACGCAGGAAGCGGTCATAAATAAGTGCATAAAGCCCTCGGTGTCTTAAACGGGTCAGAGAGCTTTGTAATTTTTCCGTCATTACAAAGCAGGGGCTGATTCTGAGCCACCAGCTCCTCGAGACAGTCTTTCTGTAAAGCTGGTTCACTTAGAAGAAAACAACCTAATGAGTAATGGTGACCTGACAAGCCTTACGCGGTGTGTGAAAAGATGATTGGTGCTGTACAAACTTCGCCCTCTGGGCCCTCGCAGTAAAAAGCTCTTAAATGATCACGGTAACACCCGGCTACCAGATGTAACTTTATGCCTTGAGGTAGGAAGTGTATCGTCAGCTCCGCCCTCCTCCTCATACTCAGTTGGCCAAGTTCGTACCCCAGCACCTGTCACTCATCTTGACGAGCTGTCGTCTTTAAAGCAGGATTTAGCCCGAGGCTGCAGGCTCAAGCTTCCGTGAAGCTGGCAACAGATGCTGAAGAAACAGGCTGTGTTTGAATGGCTGTCTACCAAAAACATTTCCATTCACAGTTCTGCTGTAACTTTTCTACCTCGGCGCGATGTTAACTGTCAGCCCACACTGATATGAAAAAAAGAAGAAGAAAAAACAGAAACGACAAGCAGAGTCGAGTATGCAACTCGGTCATCCTCCCATGTGCACTGATGCATGCATGCAGAGGGATACGTGCTAATGAAGCAAACTTTTCACTAGCTGCTGCATACAGTGGGGCAAAAAAGTATTTAGTCAGCCACCGATTGTGCAAGTTCCCCCACCTAAAATGATGACAGAGGTCAGTAATTTGCACCAGAGGTACACTTCAACTGTGAGAGACAGAATGTGAAAAAAAAATCCATGAATCCACATGGTAGGATTTGTAAAGAATTTATTGGTAAATCAGGGTGGAAAATAAGTATTTGGTCAATAACAAAAATACAACTCAATACTTTGTAACATAACCTTTGTTGGCAATAACAGAGGTCAAACGTTTACTATAGGTCTTTACCAGGTTTGCACACACAGTAGCTGGTATTTTGGCCCATTCCTCCATGCAGATCTTCTCGAGAGCAGTGATGTTTTGGGGCTGTCGCCGAGCAACATGGACTTTCAACTCCCGCCACAGATTTTCTATGGGGTTGAGGTCTGGAGACTGGCTAGGCCACTCCAGGACTTTCAAATGCTTCTTACGGAGCCACTCCTTTGTTGCCCGGGCGGTGTGTTTTGGATCATTGTCATGTTGGAAGACCCAGCCTCGTTTCATCTTCAAAGTTCTCACTGATGGAAGGAGGTTTTGGCTCAAAATCTCACGATACATGGCCCCATTCATTCTGTCCTTAACACGGATCAGTCGTCCTGTCCCCTTGGCAGAAAAACAGCCCCATAGCATGATGTTTCCACCCCCATGCTTCACAGTAGGTATGGTGTTCTTGGGATGCAACTCAGTATTCTTCGTCCTCCAAACACGACGAGTTGAGTTTATACCAAAAAGTTCTACTTTGGTTTCATCTGACCACATGACATTCTCCCAATCCTCTGCTGTATCATCCATGTGCTCTCTGGCAAACTTCAGACGGGCCTGGACATGCACTGGCTTCAGCAGCGGAACACGTCTGGCACTGCGGGATTTGATTCCCTGCCGTTGTAGTGTGTTACTGATGGTGACCTTTGTTACTTTGGTCCCAGCTCTCTGCAGGTCATTCACCAGGTCCCCCCGTGTGGTTCTGGGATCTTTGCTCACCGTTCTCATGATCATTTTGACCCCACGGGATGAGATCTTGCGTGGAGCCCCAGATGGAGGGAGATTATCAGTGGTCTTGTATGTCTTCCATTTTCTGATGATTGCTCCCACAGTTGATTTTTTCACACCAAGCTGCTTGCCTATTGTAGATTCACTCTTCCCAGTCTGGTGCAGGTCTACAATACTTTTCCTGGTGTCCTTCCAAAGCTCTTTGGTCTTGGCCATGGCGGAGTTTGGAGTCAGACTGTTTGAGGCTGTGGACAGGTGTCTTTTATACAGATGATGAGTTCAAACAGGTGCCATTCATACAGGTAACGAGTGGGGGACAGAAAAGCTTCTTACAGAAGACGTTACAGGTCTGTGAGAGCCAGAGATTTTCCTTGTTTGAGGTGACCAAATACTTATTTTCCACCCTGATTTACGAATAAATTCTTTACAAATCCTACCATGTGAATTCATGGATTTTTTTTTCACATTCTGTCTCTCACAGTTGAAGTGTACCTCTGGTGCAAATTACTGACCTCTGTCATCATTTTAAGTGGGGGAACTTGCACAATCAGTGGCTGACTAAATACTTTTTTGCCCCACTGTATGATGGAGTTTTAAACTGCAGCTTCTGTAATTGTAGCCTGTTTAACTCGGCCTGTTTGCTGGCACTTCATTGCTTTGCTGACTAAATTTTTCCAGATCAAGTTAGATTTTTTACCATTTGGCTACAAGTGCACTCACAGCCTAAAATAGACCCACCAGTACTCAATATACAAATAGTAAAATGATACTATTTCACCTCACACACAGAGCTGGTAAATCGGGTTTCTGAAATGATTTCCCAGCCTCCTCAGATGTGGTCCCAACTCTGTCAACAGGAGCTCAAACTGCTCCACTCACATCTCGAAACATGCACTAAAGAAGTTGTGAGCTTCACTCCTGCTCCGGGATCAAACCATGAAATTCTCCCTGCTGCTGGCTTCTCACCTTGAGGCGATTGTTATTGTGATTTGGTGCTATATAAATAAAATTGAATTGAATTGAATCTTGGGAATTGGATGAACCCAGAATCTTGAGGCAGATGGCCCCGCCCCTCCCTGAGCCTGGTTCTGCCAGAGGTTTCTTCCTGTTAAAAGGGAGTTTTTCCTTCCCACTGTCGCCAAAGTGCTGCTCATAGGGGGTCATATGATTGTTGGGTTTTTCTCTCTATGTAGGGTCGACCTTACAATACAAAGCACCTTGAGGTGACTGTTGTGATTTGGCGCTGTATAAATAAAATTGAATTGAACTTGGACTACAGATGAAACCTAGGCTGTCAGAGTATCTCAAAAGAGGAAATGCAACAACTGGTGATGTTCATGAGTTCAAAGTAGTTTAATTTAAATATTAAAACAAATCTTATGTTTAAATTTATATTAGTTTGTCCCATTACTGTAAATGAGAGGACTTTGTACAAAAAGGTTTATAATTCTTTTTTTTTTTTTTTTTTTTTTTTTTTTGGCCTGTCCCGTTTGGCTCTTTTGCCATCAGAATTGTTGTCTAAAGGCAAAGAAAGATGCCCAACGGATTTACTTTACCAAACTGACCATCCCAGCCTTGCCGTAATGGTCCATTTGATTCACCTTTTATTGTTTATTTTATTTTCACTTACTGAATACGGGACAGACTTGACTGGGGGAAAGAAGGGGAGAAAGAAAGAGGGAAAGAGAAACAGCTGAGAAGAGGGACGGGGGAGAAGGGCAAAAGACAAAAACCAACAGAACGGGCAGAGAAAAAAAATGCATATATCAATCACCTGGATCACCTGCTGAGAAAGAAAAAAGAAAGCAAGCAGAAGAGAACAAGAGTAATAGAATAAACAACATCACAATGATATATGGGAATATGACAGTAAATACTAAATGTTAAACATTATTGTGCAGCACATAAGATCAACAGAACACAGTGTGCTTTGAGGTAGGAGCCAAAAAGGGTGTAGTTTGTGGGTGTGATCACCCGTGTGTACACCTGTGAGCATGGACGCGCTTGTTTTTTGTTTTTTAAAAGGTTCCTTCATGTAATAATCTGCTAGAGGGTGTGGGGGGGCCACAGCCCCGTCCTCCAGGGCGTGAAGCAGGTGTGGAGGAGATCAAAACTCCAGACATCCAGAGGCCCCCAGAACACAAGAGACCAAGGAAGACCAACAGAGGGGCAGCTGCGCCACTGTCCCGGAAAGAGATTGTTGGGTTTTTCTCTCTATGTAGGGTCGACCTTACAATACAAAGCACCTTGAGGTGACTGTTGTGATTTGGCGCTGTATAAATAAAATTGAATTGAACTTGGACTACAGATGAAACCTAGGCTGTCAGAGTATCTCAAAAGAGGAAATGCAACAACTGGTGATGTTCATGAGTTCAAAGTAGTTTCATTTAAATATTAAAACAAATCTTATGTTTAAATTTATATTAGTTTGTCCCATTACTGTAAATGAGAGGACTTTGTACACAAAGGTTTATAATTCTTAAACAGTTTGTGCTGAAAACCCTGAAAAAAATTTCAGTCATATCTTAATTGTTTGATTAAAAATCCACTGGTGTGTTGCTCAGAGTAAATAGTTGTGTAAGGTTCTATGACGTATCAAACCACCCACGCATACTGTATTTTCTGTAACACACCAGGCGGTGTTTTTTCTTTTCGTTTCGTGCGTCCCATTCTGTTCTCTCAGATTTATCGTCAGTAAGCCGCAGAGCTTTTTAAACAAACCCTTTGATGAGGATCACTAGTACCTCAAAAATGAAAATACAAAAGTAGTGGCGGTTGATGGTCGGTTCAGCTAAACACCCTACTTCACAGTAAGTAGAGGTTAGAGCTTATTTAGGACAAGCTGAAGCAGTAAACAAGGGTGATGTAAAACAGAGCAGAAACACGAGGCTTTACGCGATGAGTAGCTTCACATGAACGATTGTGCTTTTCTTTCTGTCTGTTTATATGAGGTGTCCAAAAAGCACCACAAGAGTGTTTTTCGAGCACGGTAAACTTACGGTGGTTACACAGGAGTGAGCGTCATCAAAGACTTGTTTGCCAAGGACTCGCTTCATACATCGGCTGCAGCGCATACAGGTATTAATAAGAAATGTCAACATATTTCTGTTTTCTACAGGTATTATAGCACCAGTGTTGTCAGCATGCTGCTTTTCTTTTCAAGCTGCATCGTCAGTTATGATCTTTTATCACCGTGGGTGCCACGCTCTGTGTGTGTGTGTGTGACACACTTTCATCATGGTGTAGTTTAACTGTATTCCCTGTTGAACAAAACAAACCTCTGCCTCAGGGGTTTCTCGTGTCTAAATATAGACCTCAGAGGATCATTCTGAAAGACTGCCGAGTTCCCAAGGTGGTGCTTCAGTTCACTCGTGTTTCACTGTAAATGAGCCAGCCTGGCCATGCATAAAAGGAAGAATTCAAGTAAAATACGTGGCATTTGAATATAAATTAAAGTCATTTTCACTTTTTCTTTTTATTTGCTGTCGCTGTAAACACTGATAAGGGGATTGGAGTTTTCTCGGTATTTAACAGGGAAAAGCCCTCGGGCATGAGGCGGTAATGAATCTGCTGTTTCTCTGGAAGCAGCAAAAGTGGTTTGTTTGGAATAAATTGCAACACCGGGCACATAGCACCCGCCCTGGCTGGGCTCACAGAGAGTCAGTACCTGCTGCACAAGTGCACCAGCTGAAAATCAAGCATTGTTTGAACGGTGGAGACTCTGGTCTTCACACCAGAGTGTTGAAAATCTGCTCCTCTATTCAAGGACTTATAAAAAGAAAGAAAAGCCCGAGTTTGAGAAAGAACTGAGTGAAAGTGGAGAAGGGTTGATAAGGGTTCAAAGTATATTACACATACTATTTGATAAGAGGCAGGTTGAAGCTCATAAAAGTTGATGATTGATGATCAACACTATTATTGCTAGTTCTTCAAGATGGAAGGGCTTTCACTAAGTGATGGGGTGAGAATTCCAGTTATTCGGGAGGGTCTCAGAGTGCGGCGGCAACTCCGCCACATCTAAAGAAGCCCAGCTATAGCGGACGTCTTCTGGGTAACATGTTCTGACTTGCCAGGGTAGACCTGGACCCATTGGAGAACATGCATCTATCAGCTGGCCTGGCCTCTACATATGATAAGCTGCAGGAGGCTGGTGAGAGGGAGGTCTGAGCTTCCCTGCTTAGGTTGCTGCTCCCCGTGACCCAACTTAAGATAAGCATAAAAAAATGGATGGATGATTTATTCTTCTGTTATTTTAGATTTTAACTTTTATTGAAGTCGTTGTCATGAATCTTTGAACAGCGTGCAACATTCATAATGGACAATTTTTCTTCTTCGTTGTCTGGAGTATTACACGCAATGCTGACGATGCGATGAGCCGCGCAGCTCAGCGACGTGATTCATCATTGGACAAAGTGATTACTGCCTTTAAGTTTTTTGATGTTAAATTGTCTCAAATTTAACTTGATATCTGAGTAGGGCTGCCACAAACGATTATTTTGATAGTCGACTAAACAGATCATCATCCACTGGACGTAAAACATACAGCTTATTGCACCAGCAGCATCTGCTCTTATATAACTATCATTAGCTTACAGCTTTAAGTGTTTAAGGTCTGTGCTAACTAAAAATAAAGACAAGATGATAGTTTATTAAATTTTAATGACATTTGCAGATTGTTTCAGTGAAGTTTAATAAACTCCTTGCTATCTAAAATATAACAGGACACCAGAGTAAATTCTCGAGCATCTCACACTTCTGATAATCAGCTGTCTGCTTGACCTTTATTCAGCTGTGTAAAAACTTTAATCTCAGCCAAACTGATTTACTCAGGAACAAATAAAACACTAAAAAAAGCCAAACAATAACATTTTTAAGTTATCTAAGTGACTCATATATCATGTTTAAGCTGAGTAGCGAAAGACGGCGGTGGGTTTGAAAACGATTTGCCGGGAGTCCGGTGTTCTCACTAGTGTTGCCAACTCCTCAGTAAGGAAAATCGCTATTGGCTGTCCTAAAAGTCGCTAGAAGTCGCTAAATGACGTCATCGCCTAATTTGCATAATTGGTCATGCTAATCTAATTGTAACCTATGTTGTTGGAGAGAGAAATAACATCGTGGAAGAAACATAAAGTGAGTAAAAAACGTCCTAAATGCATTTAGAGTTTATTTAGAACTACAAATTAAATTTATTTTAGCAATTATTGTTTTTTTAATGTCACAATTCCAACCCTGCTCCTTTACCTGGGCTTGGACCGGCAAAAGTGACCCGAAATAGGCGCTCTGGTGGAGTTACTTTGTGTGTGTGTTTATAAGTAGTTTTAAACCTTGTGATCCACAAAACAGCATAAGAGTAAAAGAAGAACTGACTGCGTTACAGCACCCGCTGCTTGTTGAGAGTAAAAGCGATACGCGCTTTCACGTCTTTTTTTAGCGACTTTTTTTTAGAAAAAAAGTCACTAAGGGGTCTGAAAACTCGCTAAATATAGCGACAAAGTCGCTAAGTTGGCAACACTGGTTCTCACGGCTCTAGTGACCTAGCCCCCGGCTAGCTATCGAGCTAGTGGGTAACAGACGTCTCCGAAAACGTCGGAGCGCTTTTGAAAATATGCGGTGTCTTGATAAACTGAGCAGATATTTGAGGTTTACACAGCTACATTCTCGCCTGAAAATATGTTAAACGTTTATTCTGTGACCCAGAAAGAATAATAAGAGTAATATTAAAACTAACTAGCTGCCGCCATTGTTGGAAACTGAGCTGGGCCGCGCTATGAATTCTGGGACACAGCTTCTTCTTCTTCTTCTTCTTCTTCGGGGTTTAACGGCAGCTTGCTTGCTTGCAGCATCCTTGTACATGCAGTGCTGCCATCTTCTGTTTCAGTCCGTTATTACACTCTTAAATCCTACTACTTATTCCTGCGTCTTTTGTGATCTTACAAAGCTTCAAACGACGCGTCGACTATTAAATCAGTCGTCGACGATTTTGATAGTCGACTAATCGTGGCAGCCCTATATCTGAGTGTTTCTTAGTTTTAGACCAGTCAGTCTAATTGTTTTCCACGTTTAGTTGACTAAGAAATTAGTCGTCAGGAACATCCCTGATACATACATATGCTGTGACCATTATAGTAAGATGTGGATTTCTTTGGACTGTGGGAGGAACATGCAGACTCCATTCTGGAGTTTTAACTAAGAATCTTCTTGCTGCTCTAAAAATACTACCCATCAGTTACACACAGAATACATTCAAATATATTCATCCACTAACGTAGAGGAGCTAAAGGCAATGTGGAAAAGAGGGACTGAGCAAAAAAGTTTAGGCACGTTAGATTTCCTGTATTCTTCCCTGATTTCAAACTCATGTGTTTCTCGGATTATGTGAGAAGATCAAAGAGGCTGAGACAAAGTAAATCCACAGAAAAACTCCAGCTTACCTTTGAGCTTCACAAGGAAATGAGTGGAAGTACTCAACGCCCTGTCCTTATTTTTGACACCTAAAACTTTACACTGATTATTTTCTTTAATTTTTATCATTTCTGATGAAAATGGAAACATTTAAAAAGCAGTGCCTGTATGTAGCCAAATGAACTATTACTACACTGACATGTTGTACACACAGTTCAAGAAATCTCTGCACATCCATTGATCAGTTACTGAACTGACAGGTGTGATGCTGAGCGGACCGGGGAAGTGCAGTATCAAGTTTGAGGTCGTTGGGATGAGTGATTGTCAGATTTTAAGCCGAGTGTGCCCCCTGTGGTCTAAGTCGTCAACTAGATCCCAACACTAAAATTGATTTTGTGTTTTTCCGCTGAAAAATAAATTTTGCTGGACTCCAGAAAACATGGCTAGGTCAGGATTCATCACTGATGATTTCTTTGATGATTGAAGATGAACTATCCTGTATAAATGTTACCCCAAACCTAACTAACCCTCACAATAAAGTAAACCTACTTTTGGAGAAACAAAGAAATGGATCTTTTGGAAAATATATGTGTCAATTAGAAGGATTCTTTTATTTGTTCCCTGTTATTCACCAAAGGTTTGGGAGAACAATTGAATAAAAACAGAAATGACATGTTCTGTTTGCCTGGGATTTCAGTTATGGTTGGACTTGTTACGATGATGTTGAAATTTTAGACCTCAAACTGAGTCTTAAAAGTCTTGAAAAAGATATAAAAACGTTCTATGGTCTTTAATGCTCACAAAGACAGCTGGACATGGACACATTTTTTGTTTATCATTATCAGATTGTAATTATTTTTAGTGCTCATTTCTTTACCAAGCACCTGCCCTGTGGGTCGTGTTTTTGCAGACGTGTACGCTAGTTTATGACGTTATTCTTTTGATCTTTACTTGGGGTTATAAGTCCTGTGCCTGTGCCGGCTGCTCATTTTGAAATTGTCGCTATAAGAAATAACTCGAGTAACGCGCTCTGTTAACAGGCATGTTTGATTCATGTCTCAGTAGAAAACTGTCAGGCTGCTATTTATAGTGTCCTTATATATTTAAGTGGAGGGTCATCAGCTGCTGTCAGCCCAGTGATGTCAGAGTAATAGTGACACTGGACTGAAGTGATTGGTGGGCAGACCAGTGCAAAACACCGCAGAGGTGATCGTTTAGCACCGACATGTTGCCAGAACAAGAAGAAAAAAAATCACAGATTATCACTTCAGCACATGGTGCTGGAGGCCTGCGACACCCTTCAAGCCAGCTGATGGCTAAGCTTTTCTGGATCAAGGTTTCTTGTATCTGGTCCCTCGTGTTCGCTTAGCGTTCAAGGCTTTGGCCTGATCTCTCTACCGGGAACAGGGGAAGATTTAGAGTAAGACACATCGCTCAAAGAGCATGAAAACAAATACAAATGAAAGATGTAATGCCTCTCAGCGAGTATCAAGAGTTACCAACCTGTGCAAGCTTGTTTTTTTTTTCTTGTTTGGCTCCACTTTGTAACCTTTAGATTGCCCCCCTTCACCCACCCACCCACCTCTTTTTTTAAAACTCCTGTCACTTTCAACAGAAGTGCAATTTAGAAAAGCAGAAGCACCAGTAAAAAACAACAACCCCATAACAGCAAGGGAAGGAGAGCTTTTCAAAGCTGTGATGTTTGACCTAGAAAAAATGCCTACGAATCCTCTTTGAATTAGCGTTTGGAATTAGTGGCAGCAGCGCACGCTCTCACTTCAAAAACAAACGGATAACAGTCAGGTTTCGATTTCCAGGGTCAGGCCGCAGCTTTATTTGCTCGAGCTGCTACATCATTGTCTTTGGTATTTGGTACATTCTCTTTAATGGCACTGGTGGATGTTTGAATAGCTATTTGATGTTTATCGGCTTTGATGATAGGAAACCGCTACCATCGTGGACCCTCAGGAGCGAGCGCGCACATTCACGTGCTGATTATGGCTTCATTCATCTACCATCGAATCCATGCTCAAAAGCACAAACACATAACCCCGAGCAGTTTGTTATTAGTGCAGTTCTAGGCAGGTATAGAGCTGCCTGTATAGGAGCCTGTGCTGCAAAGTGCTTTGAGAGGCGCGCATAAACATACGCACACACATTCACAGTCACACTACGTTGTGACTGATAAAATGATCAAACAGCAGCAGAGTGCTGATTACAAGGAGTGATTCACCGTCAACAGATGTTGTGTGATCATAAACAAGAGGATTTTTGTCAGAGCCATGAATCAAACCGCCTGCCCTAATGCTGCAGTGTGCCGCACAGAGCCTCATCAAGGTGCTATTATTATTCCAGGCAAACTTGGATTTCAACTCTGAGGAGAGAAAAAGTGGCTAAACTAAAGCTCGGGTTGAGTCACTCTGCCTCTTTGATCACAAGCAAGAGATTCAAAGTTTCTTCAGGAGCTCACAAGTCCAACACTCTTCTTCTGTCTTCATCACGCTGCTTTTGTCAACTTGTTCTGCTAAGACTAAAACACTGGATACCACTACGACTGCACTGCAATCACTAAGGCTCACTCACTTATAAGACTAATATTGTCTGCCTTCTGTTGTATTTACTGATGTGATGTGGACAGATGTTTATCAACAGCTTTTCTTGGCCCTACACTAAAAAGTAGTTCAGTAGTGTCTCATGTTTAGATGAAATTATATATATTCTGTATTAACTAGAATACTAACATTAAACTGGTGTTTAAAACAGCCTCTGTGTGAGATAAATAGTCATAATTCTTCAAGTTACTCGCTTGTGGGCTTGGTCAACCCACTGGTATTTTCTTCTGCAGCAATTTCTATTTGACAGTATGGCACACATGGAAAGCTGGAGAAAGCAGCAATACCTGGCACAAAACCGATCGCACATCCATGAGAGAAAATATGACATTCGCTGAATCAGAAACGGCATGAACAGAGGAGCTGGAGTGGAAGGGGGTTGCAAAGTGGTTTGCAGAAATAGCTAGCCCTACTTGAGATGTTCCGATTGGACGTCTAGCTTAGCAACTGAATTAAAAGCTTTGTCTCATTATTTTCACTTATTTGCTAGACAGGTGGTTCATATCTTTTAAAAAAAAACTTGCCGTGGTTCTCATGTGGTTTCAGGCTTTCTGAGTATCCTCCATGTTGTCCCAGACTGATGGAATTTCAGGACTCGTTCTTCCATGTACGATGGTGTATGTCAGCAGTTCCCAACCCCCGGGCCACAGAGCGACACCAGTCCGTGAGTCGTTTGGTACCGGGCCATGAGAGGCTTGGGTGTGAAATTTATGGTCTTCAGGGTTTTTCGTTTTTATGGTTAACTGGGTTTCCCTGGGTCTTTTCCTGTGTGTCATGAATATATCTTCTTTTTTTTTGGTACTGGTTTTATTTTGTTGTATTTATTCGCGACACCTTAAAGGCCGGTCCGTGGAAATATTGTCGGGCATAAACCGGTCCGTGGTGCAAAAAAGGTTGGGAACTGCTGGTGTATGTTGTTGTTCTACGAAAAAAAACAAAAAACTGATGACAATGAGTGACGGATAAAAAACTCTACATTTTTGCACAGCAGCTCCATGATTGGTGGCTTATTAAATGCACTGGGAAAGCAAAGTTTATCCAAAGAGAACTGGGGTTTGTCTGCAAATTCTGGGTTTCTCCACTAGTGATTTATGCAGTTATGCATTAATCCAGTTGTGTTTTTTTTAAAAGATGTTCATCTATGCTGGCTGCCCTTCAGGAAATTTTGAACCTAGAGAATCCAGCTATAGTTGACCTGTAAGATCCTTGGATGCTATGTCCCAGAAAATAAGAGCTGTGCATTCGGCTGTGTGTGCAGAGCACATCCGACAGCTACTGGGGACCACCTCATTAAGGTGTTAATTGGGTTGGCTACCTGCACTGTCCCTCACTGCCCTGGGCAGTGTGTGTGTGTGTGTGTGTGTATCTGTATGTGAAGATGTGTGTTCATGTTCATCTGTTTAGTTTTTGCACTGTTAAGATACGATATGGGCTCTAGTCAGAAGCCCAAAGAAGGGTGATGGAGATGAAATCTGGGGAGTCCCGTGGATCTCTTGGGGGCAAGGGGGAATCAAAAACAGACAGGGGGTTTGATGAGATGTTATTTGATTTGTGATTGATACAAGACCCTCTCTAATTGGTCTGTGCTGTGAGAAAGATGGCTCGCAGGCACAGCTGTCACTCGATCAGATGTGTGCTGATGTGTCCCCGCATCATCAATGACCTTTTTGAAAATGAAGGGCCCGTGGAACCGAAATCTGTCATGTTGAACAGAGTAAGAGACGACGTTGGGGTTGCAGAAATCAAGTTACCAACCTGATTCCACTTGTCACAATTTATTGTCCTTGACAAATTGGTTCTTTATTAAAACGTGGCACAGAGGAATGCAGCCATTTGAACCAGCACAATAATTATAAATATCCACTTTACATTTGCTCGCCTGTCTATGCTTGCACACATCATTACTGGCTCAGTAAGGGTGGGATGAATGTATGTTGTGCTGTGCCAGAGACTTTTATGAGGGAACAAAAAGCTGCGCTTTGTTTCTTTGGAAAACACTAAAAGAATGGGATGTCTTATATAAGCTTCAGCATTACAACCTTTTTCTTTTTCTGATATGTTTAAGCTGAACTCAATAGTTAGGAATCAAAGCATCATTATTTTAATCAAGGTGTGCAAATTCATCATTTCTTCATTATACACAGAAATACTGGATCTGACTCTTTATGGGAGACATTAATTTAAAAAAAAAAGATTAAGATTGGGATTTAGCCACAAAACATTTGCCCCAGACACTGATCAGAACAATCTCGTGAAATATTTCTGAAAAAACACAAGAGTTTGCTGTCAGATTAGCAGCCATGCTAACAGCCACAAAGGCACTTTAAGCTACATGCTAAGGCAGCGGTCCCCAACCTTTTTTGCGCCACGGACCGGTTTATGCCCGACAATATTTTCGCAGACCGGCCTTTAAGGTGTCGCGGATAAATACAACAAAATAAAACTAGTACCGGTACCGGAAAAAAGAAGATTTATTCATAACACACGTGAAAAGACCCAGGAAAACAGAGTTAACGATAAAAACGATAAGAAAATAACGCTAAAAACCTTGAAAACCATACATTTCACACCTGAGCCTCAACTCTCGTGGCCCGGTACCAAACGAATCACGGACCGGTACCGGTCTGAGGCCCGGGGGTTGGGGACCGCTGTGCTAAGGGACACGTCACAGGTGACGTGGATAACACTGATTATATCTACTATCTACACATGATAGTGAGTGGGAGGGTGAAAGTGAACATTTTGTCCTCAAAGTTGAAGCAGGAAAAATGGACAAAGATAAGGATTTGAGTGAGTTTGATGAGGGCCAAATTGCAAAGGCTAGAGGTGTTGTGGGGTGTTCCCAGTTTGGAAGAAAGGAACAGCAGTGAACCAGTGACAGGGTAGCTCAAACTGGACAAACAAGTCTGATCCTTGGAGGCTCCACACCACAACATACAGGACTGTTGCTAACATCCTAGTGCCAGATCCCACAGCACAGCTTCAGGGGTCTGTCCATGCCACAATGTGTCATTTTACAGCAAAAGAAGGACCAACACAATATTAGGAAGCTGATCATGTTTTGCTTAATTGGTGTATATTTGTATGATTGCTTATTAGGGCCACTGAACTGTTCTATATTACCTTAAATATCACAGAGTGTGGTGTCATGGTCCTAGCCTACATGTTTTTTGCGTTCTAGCATTGCTTTCTCGTCTGTTCTCCACTTGCCCACCCATTGCCAGAATGGATACCCTGTTTTCCTGAATTCCTGTTTCCATGAGGAATTTAACAGACACTTCCGGTTATACCTGAGCATTCCAGCTGGTCAGTACGCTTGTAAAGGATAACACTTGCCTGTTACTCACCTGCCTGCCTACTCTTCACCAAATCTCTTTCTGCCATTTTGGAATTCCACCCGCCTGCCAGCTGCCACTCAAGATACAAACAGGTAAGGTCTCAGAATGAAACTGAGAACATCACAGGAGTCTGTGAAACCCACCTTGGCAATCGTTTTATCTCCTCTCTGGCAGAAACTCCGGTTCCACTCCTGTATAGAAAACACCCACCAGCACGACTCACCTGTTCTTTGAACGCTCGTTACATTTTTACATTAAAACTGCTGTTAGCTTCTTGATTACAGCTTTTGGCAAATAATGACACAAAATCACTTCACACATCAGCGGTATCCTGTTGATCGTGCTACAGGTCTGAAAGAAGGCGATCATAATCATTTGAAGGAGATTTTTTTAAATTATCCAATAATGTCAAACTAATAAAGCGAACATTTGATAGTATTTCAATATTTTAATTTAGAGAATCTCTCCTAAGTTTACAACTTAAAGGCCACACATTATTTCTTTACATTTTCTATGAATATGGAAAATAGGCAGAGTCAATTGAAATGTACAAACATTTCTACAAAGAGCCTGATTTTCTTATAATTTTTTTAAAGTAGTCTTCAGATTAGTTCTCCAGGCGTCTTGAAGGACATTCAAAGCTCCTCTTTGGATGTTTCTGCCTTTTGTTCTGTTGCACTGCTTCAATAATGTTTATGTCCGGGCTCAGGGGAGGCCAATCCACGACTGAAGCTTTACCATCTACAGATGGTTGTAGACACTGTAGACATCTCCTGAACCCTTTTGTATATATTTGCAATCATTTGAACCAAAAATGTCCCCTTTGACAGCCACACATCCACTGACAGTATTTATAAGGAGATTTCAGCAAACAGTTGCTGATCAACTGAACAACCAGATTCTTCTCTCAGGTCTTGTCAGGTCTTTGCTGGATTCTTTTTCCTATTTCTTAAGGACATGACTTTCAAATACTGTTTAACTGCTCTAGATGGTCTTTTAGGTCTGCAGCTTCTTCTTTGGTCCTCTTGTTCAGTTTTGTGAAGTTAGAATACAACTTGGTGAAACTGGACAAGTGGAGGAGTATCCGATTGTTCAGTCTGACGTCACTAGCCGTGTTGAAAAACTGTCTAAAGTCTTTCATCTTTAATAAAATGATCAGCGTTCTGCTCTACCAGGTGTAACAACTGAGTTTAACATCCAGGCATCCATGAAAACGGAATTTATGACATTTAAGGGAGTTAGAAGTTAGCAGGGAGTTAGCTCGCTAGCTTCTATCTAAATACAATATAGCATGTCCTGACTGCGGGGTTTTGGAAACAAATTAAAACGTACAGCTCTGCTATCACTTCCAGCATAAATGAAGACAGAAAACTAAACAGCAGTGACGTTCGTAGGGTTACTGAAGTTTGGCTAGCTGTGCTACGTGACCACTAGTAACACAGCTATGTTAGCATAATATAAACAAGATAACTTTTTTTCCACTCGATAAAAGTTAACGTGAGTGTTCTCGGTGGTCAGGAACAAATGTAATCGCATGGCAGGATGCTGTAAAAGGACCAAACTTCAGCCAGGAGAACAACTGAGATAATCCATCCACAATACGAGGTTAGTCATTCATATACTGCTGCATGGGCTGGGCTGTAGTTACATCCTAAGGTTTTAAAAACTGAGCTTAAATAAATGATTAGCGGTAATAAAAGCCGAGGGAGGTCAACAGTGATCACTGACTATTTTAGGAGCTTTTTGAGATCAAATAGAAGAAAATACAAAACATTAAACATGTTAACAACACAAAAGCCATATTAAACGCAGACTACTTTAGGCCCGGTAGTAGGATTCGTCACGTCATCACTTAACAACTGGATTACTTTATTGTCCCTCATTGGGGAAATTTAGTTGTTCAAGCAGCAAAGTGACAGATTCAAAAACAAATTAACGACATAAGGGAAGAAATATTGTACAGTTATTAAGTATTTAAGAACAGAAAAAAGACTAAAACAGAAAATTAGAACACTGCAGCAATAGAAACAACTATAATATAATTATAATATTAACAACTTATTGCATTTGTTGGGAGCAGTGATGGTTAAGTCTAAAATTTGCTGAGAGTAACAACATGCGATAACACTCCTTTGTGCATCTAGGATGCAGCAGTCTGTCACTGAAGGAGCTCTCCAGTTCTGCAATAGCTTCATGCATGGGGTGGGAGACATTGTCCAAGAGTGATGTTATTTTTACCAAAGTTATTCTGTCTCTGACCACCTGCACTGGCGTCCTAGGACACAGCTGGCCTTCCTAATGAGCTCTTCCTCTCAGCTGTAGATAAACTGCTGTTCCAACAGCCCAAAAGAAGATGGCTGACATCACCATAGAGTTAAAAAAGGTCTTCAAGAGCGCCTGCTGCACTTCAAAAGATTTCAGTCTCCTCAGAGGGTAGACTCTGCTCCGACCCTACCTGTAAAGAGCATTAGTGTTGTGACTCTAGTTCAGTTTATTGTTCGGGTGAAAACTCAGGTAGTTACAGTATAAGAGTTCACCTTCTCAGTGTCACCTGTGTTCACGTGTGCCAGTGTGGTGGGTCTGAGTCATCCTCACCTGTAATGAGGCCAACTATGGCAGAGTCATCAGAGAATTTTATAGCCTGGGTAGTTGATGGAGAAGTCTGCAGTGTAGAGGCTGAACGGTGCCAGGACAGTTCCCTGCAGGGCCTCCATACTGCAGACCAGCCTGTGGGCGGCCAGTGAGGTGGTCCAGTATCCACTGGGAAAGTGGTGGGCCACTCCTGATAGCTCCACCTGACCAGACCTGAAATTGTCTTCAGCCTCTTCCAAACCACACTGATGTTGTTCTGCTGTAGTTGGTCCTTCATCTTCTTCCTATAAATGTTTCTTCCATCCCTGAGCCTCCTTCTCAGTTCCTTCTGCACTGCTCTAATCTCCTCCTCATTCCTGATCTAGAGGCTCTCTTCTTCTCCTTGAGGAGAGCCTTGAGGAGATGAGCTTTATGCCTCCTTGGTGTTGGTCTACAATAAGTCCAGCGTTTTATTGTGTCTGGTGTGGCAGGTAACATATTGGGTAAAAGTGGGCAGAGTGGAGAACATGGAGATTATTAAATTTCATGGGGACGCTGTGTTTGGAGTCTGCTGGTAACAGTATGGATAACATTACAGGCTGTTGCTGCAGCCTGCAATGTTATCCATTACAGGCTGCAGCAACAGCCTGGGGGGGCATACATGTGTAAACTCCTGCGGTAGATAATACGACCTCATGCTAACAGCTAGCAGCTCAATGTCCTCACTGCAAAGTGTCTCTGTGATAGTTAAGTGCCCATCTGTCATTCACAAACACAGCCTAACCCCTTCCTCTCTTAACGCTCTCCTTGGTTCTGTCAGCCCAGAGTAGATAAAAACCATCTATGTTTATGTGTGTCCGAAGTTAGCTCAGCTAGTAACGTCTCAGAAAGAATCATTAAGCTGCTCTCTCTTTATTTTGTGTAGTTAAGGATACACGTACCATATCGCCTTTATTGTATCCTTCACTAGCCCAAATATGCAGTCATGTATTCATGTATCAAATCTAATATTAGATTTAGCTGTATTGCATATTCAAGGAGGTTATTTTAGTATCCTATGTATGAATGCTAATGTTAGCTAAGGTGTTAGCTAGCTACTGTAGCTAGCTAAAGCGCTTAAATGCTTTATTAATTGCAGCTTTCTAATTGAAACACATTTCACTGACATACAAGCTGTAGTACAAGCTACACACTGTCTCTTACTTACTCTTCAGCTTAAATATCAAAAGTATGAGACCTAAAACTGACATTACGATATCTGGGTTACTGACTGCTATCAGTTTCTCAATCTTTCTGCTGGTATCTAGTTTTTTGACCTGATGAAAGACTCAATTCAGCAGCTTAAAAATAAAAAATCAAACGAACAAAACTTGAATCTTGGATCATATACCCGTTAGGCATTTCTCACTCTTTTCTTGTTTTTTCTACCACAGGGAATTGTCAAGAAGGCACCTTCACATCATACAAAGTTAATGAAGTGCCATGAATTATTTTCCCCTCTAGAGCCAAACAGATTGCTGTAATCAGCTTATAAAATACTGACTATGCATTACATTTTCATGTAAACACTAAATAACACAATAAAAACAAGCAAGCAAACAACAACCAAAAACAACAACAACAGAAAATATGATTGCAGGGTCTACAGGGGCACTTATACTTCTCAGCAATATTTTTGCTAGCTGCAGTCAAGTCAGACCTTTGCCGATTCAAACACAAATGTCAGGTTCAGCCTCAGGTGAAAATGTCAGTGTCGACTCTGTACTGTCCAGCTGCTTGGAACTGGCTCATTCACCAAATCCATTGATTTTCCTGAGACCAATTACCCAGGCGTCAGAGATCTCACTCACAAGTTCCGGGCGGCAGTGGGATTCTCTGACTTTAATCACACATCAATGCTAGCCCCTCAGAGCAATCTTCACTGTTTATCCCAGGCCCCAGCCCTTTGCCAGCTATTTATCGATTACTACCCAGCTTTAGCCCTGTACTGCGATTCGTCGCTCTCTGTGCCCGTCCTCCGGCTGTCCCCCTGACTCTAGTCATTGCAGAATAAAAACAGCCAGAAGGGACTCAGGCAGTGGAGAACAGAAAGAAAGAGAGATGATTTCCGCATGAAACAGTCATCGATTTTGAGACTTTCTGATGCCATTTCTTTCTCTGTTAAGAGAGAGAGTGAGCCAATGGTCTGGTTTTAACAGAACAGTACTGGTATGTAAAACTGTGAAAGCTTTCGATGAGCGGGGTGCAGCATCAGCGGGTGATTCACAGCGAGGCAGGTAGATTGTAGTACTGTTTGGTGATTTACTCACACTGTAAATGAGTTTTGTTTTCAGTCAGAGGTGTGGAATGGCATTTCACGGTTTAAACAAAAGTAGAGGGTAAGCACTCGTGTAAACTGATAACATCCATTACAATCCAAAACCCCATGAGCTCAAAGGCAGAAGCTTAATGGAGCAGAGCCATTGTTAATGTTTGTACAGTGTAGAGCTTTTTGTGCAGTACAATTACCTGAAAACTGTACTTTACTTGAGTTTCTTCATCTAGTATAGTGGTGCTCAATTTCAGATTCAAGAATAAGCTATTTATGTGACAGCTGGACTTACTAATTGTTCTGTAAACTGTCTTCTTACCTGTTCGGATGGTCTTTTTAGGGGTTGCCACAGCAGATCACCTGCCTCCACCCTTTCCCTGGTATGCTCTTCTGTCACACCAACCTTCTGCATGTCTTTTCTAACTAAATCTATGAACCTCCTTAGAGGTTCCTGTTTTCCTCCTGCCTGGAGGATCCATCCTTTGTCCAGTATATTCACCCTCCCTCCTCTGCACACATCCAAACCATCTCTGCCTTACCTCTGACTTTGTCTGCAAACCGCTCAACCTGAGCTGTCCCTCTGATATACTAATTTCTAATCCTGTACATTTTGGTCACTTCCACTGAATATCTTAGCATCTTTATTTGCTATGGAGCCCCGCAGGGGACATGGGAGAAAAAAAAGATTAAGACGGACTTTTGCGAGATCTCGCAAAAGTAACTCGTGATCTCGCAAAAGTTTTAGCCGCATTCTTCGGCCTTCGACCTCCCGTTAGCTCGAAGCTAACCGGAGGTCGAAGGCCGAAGAAGGTCGAGACCTACTACAGCCGGGAGGAACACCGCTTTCCCGGCACATCGTGCCTCGACCTCCCGGTCGGCTTCGAGGCGGCGTCCGAAGAATGCAGCTAAAACTTTTGCGAGATCCCGAGTTTGTTTTGCGAGATCATGCAAAAGTTTTGCGAGATCCCGAGTTTGTTTTGTACGGAGCCCCGCAGGGGACATGGGAGAAAAAAAAATTAAGACGGACTTTTGCGAGATCTCGCAAAAGTTTTGCGGGATTTCGCAAAACAAACTCGGGAAAACGAGATCTCGCAAAACTTTTAGCCGCATTCTTCGGACACCGGCTCGAAGCCGACCGGGAGGTCGAGGCACGATGTGCCGGGAAAGCGGTGTTCCTCCCAGCTGTAGTAGGTCTCGACCTCCCGTTAGCTTCGAGCTAACGGGAAGAATGCGGCTAAAACCTTTGTGATCCCGAGTTTGCAAAACTTTTGCGAGATCCCGAGTTTGTTTTGCGAGATCTCGCAAAAGTCCGTCTTAATTTTTTTTTTCTCCCATGTCCCCTGCGGGGCTCCGTAGTTTTGCGAGATTGCGAGATCTCGCAAAAGTTTTGCGAGATCCTGAGTTTGTTTTGCGAGATCTCGCAAAAGTCCGTCTTAATTTTTTTTTCTCCCATGTCCCCTGCGGGGCTCCGTAGTTTTGCGAGATTGCGAGATCTCGCAAAAGTTTTGCGAGATCCCGAGTTACTTTTGCGAGATCTCGCAAGAGTGACAAGGGTAGGGATGTCGAGCATGCTACAGATCAGGACTGTGAGTTGACTTTTGCGAGATCTCGCAAAAGTCCGTCTTAATTTTTTTTTCTCCCATGTCCCCTGCGGGGCTCCGCAGCTCAGCCTCCTGTTTTTTGTTGATATGTCACCATCTCTATACCAAACATCAGAGCTGGTCTCACTACCATGTTGCAAACATTCCCTTTTACTCTTCCTGCCATCCTTCTGTCACAAATTGCCCCTGACACTTGTCTCCTGCCCGGCCTGCACTCTCTTCTTCGCCTCCCGTGTGCACTGTCTGTTACTTTGGGTGGTTAACCCCAGGTATTTAAACTCATGTACCTTCACTAGTTCTACATCTTGCATGTTCACCTTGCGTCTACTGTCTTTCATTCGAACTGTGATTGTTTTAAAAGAAATAAACATATAAACCAATTACCTGACAGTTTATAAAGTGGAAATAAATGAACGCCACCTTTCTTTTCCCCTCTTTCTTCAACGTGATATAAAGAACTTCCTAGCAAACAGCTGCTTATTTAAACACTATTCTTTGTACTTTGAAAATTGTTAAATAGAAAGAGGAGATTTCTAACAAACACCTTGTGTTAGAACAGTGTGTATTTGATCCTAAATCGTAATCTTTTCTCAGTGATATTCTGTCAGAGCAAGCAAGGCTGGCAGTGCTTTCCCAGTGAAATTGTCACGCTTCTGGGTCATTTTGAACCAGCATCTTGAGTTCTTATGTTTTGGTTTGATTTTGTATTATGGGATGTATTCTGCCTGCGACAGACTGGCGACCTGTCCAGGGTGTGCCCCACCTCTCGCCCTATGACAGCTGGGATAGGCTCCAGCGCCCCTCGCGACCCTGAAAAGGATAAGAGGAAGCGAATGGATGGATAGGTGGGTTGTATTCTGATTCTCTTGTTATGCTTTGTTGATCATTATTATAAATCTATGTTTCAGTTTATTCTGGTCAAGGGTTTCGTTTTTAGGTGTAGTTCAGTTACAAGTCTGCGTCTTTGTGAATTGTTTCTTGTTTCCTGTTTTATTTTGAAGGTTTGTCTTACATCAGTGTTTCTAGCTTCACATCTGTCTCGTTAGGTCTTGTTTCTCCCGGCTGTGTTCCTACCTGTTCCTACCTCGTGTCGTACCCTCAATAAGCTGTGTGCTTTGCTTCCGTGCTCCCAGTCTCTCATCTCCAGGGTTTTCCTAGTGTTTTTTTTATTAGCCTTGTGTTTTCAGTTTAGGTTTGTTCTTGTGAGTTTATGTTTGGAGTTTCTGCCACAGCGCAATAAAGCTGCCTCTTCCTGCGTTTGGGTCCTCTTCTCCTGCCTGCACACAGCACACCATGACAGAAATCTAAAAAGAGTCAACGTGAAAGTGCTCTCTCACTTCCATTTGAAACACCATTCTTTTAGTCACACACTGGAATTACTCCACTGTTTGAAAAGTAGATGCTATTGTTAGCTAATGTTAGCATTAACCAGAAAGATATTCCTATGTAACTCACTTAATGTAAACAGTTTATTGCTATAACAAACTCATGCAGGCATTAATTTGTAATCTATTTTTGGATATCTTGTCTGCCTGATTTCAAATGAGGCAGTTGTAGGTGACCATGTATTAAAGGGAAACAATGGAGGATGCTCCCAAGATCATGAGAGAGGCAGTGCATAAAGGATGGAAAGTGTAACCTCTTTGATAGCGTGGCTAACTAGGTTAACATTTGGTCTACTGCTTTTGAAGTTAGAGCCAACTGATAAGTTTTCTTGCAAAAGATACCCGATAAATCACAGATTTTGACTTATAAAATTTATAATATAGAAGCCCCTCAAACATTGCTTTGTTTTAGCATATTATAAAAAAAGGTAAGCAAATAGCAGGTTACCTCAGCAGAGGACATATTGTCTATTTTCTGCTTGTGCCAATCTCCACTGATTTATGATGATACCTTTGAAGCAACTGACTCAAGAGGGCGTTATCTAAGCTAGGGAAATGTGCCATTATCCTGTTATTGCAACTTGTGCCCACAATTTAGAGCACAACAGTAGGCTACAAATGACATTACAGGTGCAGTGATCTGGCACCATTTCCTGTCATTGAGCTGCAACAAATACTCACCCTGGCTACAGATTTGGATCACAAGCTGCATTTTAGCAGCAAACTCTCTCTAACCTAAGATGTGAGATTGTTTGCTGCAAACATCACTCTGATTACTTCATCGTAATTTAATTCAATGGCATCGGTCGACCATCGGGGAGACGATGTGGCTGGTGTGTGTGTATGTTTCTATGTGAATGTGTGGCTTAAAAAAAGTGTATTTAATCATGCTTGTCTGAATATGAGTGTGTCACATTATTTTTGGAGTGTATGGGTTCCAACAGAGGTGTGTGTGCGCATGTGTGTGTTTTGGCTGAGTCACTGTGGTTCTGGCAGGGTCGAGGCAGGCTGGGCTGCGATGGGTTGAATTTGGACGAAGTGGAGGAGCGGACGTGGGAACCCTCTCTCCTGTTCTCCCATCTGTTCTGCTCGACGGAGGTGCAAGAGGTGATAGAGGTGCTGAGCGTGTGTGTGTGAATGTTACAGGGACGCAAAAATGACAAATCAAGCAAGAATGTACAAACACGCACAGGTGTGTAAAGAGATTCAAATATCCAAAAAAACACATTTAAAAATGTAACATTAAAACAAGCACTGGTAACATATATGTTTATGAACGCAGCATAAATTACTTGATATTACCTCGCCGCAAAAGTTGCTTAAACTAATTCTGTTGTATGCACAAATAACACATTCCTGTACTCACATATGCCACACACACCCCTGAGCCACAGATGGCAGAGTGAAGGGGTTAGGGCTTCCTGAGGTCTGCGGCTGAGCATCCTGTGGGCAACATCTCTAGAGCCAAATTTTATCTTCCTCGTCCTCCTCTTCTCCTCCTCTAGTTCCCCTTCCCTGATGACATGACACTCATTCATCACCCGCAGACAGGGATTCTGCTTTACAGCCATTAGGATGCAGGCGGTGCATCATTCTAACCTTGGCCGAAGGTCCGACTCCCTCAGTGGTGCTTCATCACCATTGAGGATTTGATCAGGCAGTGGGCACATCTCACTCTGGCATTTTCAACTGTTTTCACTTTTTTAAAGCTTAGAGTTCTAGTTTTTCACAATTTAGGGTTTATCCTATTTTGGGGGGAATGGTTTATATTGGTCACGATCATTTAAAAGCTAGCCAAATTAGCTTCTTAAAAGCAGACAATGGAGTCCCACAGGGCAACAGTTTAGCCAAATTATCTAAACTGATGAATTGTCTAAAGCCGAATTCTACAACCTCAAAACTACAACTTCTGTCTATTTATCTTCCTGGAAAGTCAAGAAACATTACCAGTGGAGAAGCATTAATACTTAGTAGTTGGTGCCTGCAATAAGCATTTATATCATTAAGTGATTTACATGTGTTTGACAGAGGAATAGGAAACTGTAATCTATGTCACAGGTTTTCTTAGATGCAATTATTTATTATAATATTATTTGAGC
This sequence comes from Copadichromis virginalis, assembly GCF_057382275.1. Taxonomy (NCBI): domain Eukaryota; kingdom Metazoa; phylum Chordata; class Actinopteri; order Cichliformes; family Cichlidae; genus Copadichromis; species Copadichromis virginalis. The sequence goes on along the minus strand of NC_140632.1, from coordinate 2,185,067 downwards.
TTCTGGACTTTCAGTGGTAGAGTTTAAGTCAAAAAGTGAATTCATTTGCGCAATATAATATATTCAAGCAAGGTTTTCCTGGGTCTTTTCACGTGTGTTATAAATCTTCTTTTTTTTTCAGTACCGGTACTAGTTTTATTTTGTTGTATTTGTCCGTGACACATTAAAGGCCGGTCCGTGAAAATATTGTCGGGCATAAACCGGTCCGTGGCGCAAAAAAGGTTGGGGACCGCTGGCTTAGAGTACTAATCAGGTGGAACCAGATAATCTCCCACGGCACACCTGATCATTTCTCACGGCACACCTATGTGCCGCGGCACAGTGGTTGGGAAACACTGGCCTGGAGTCTATCACAGCTGCTATAGGGCAAGTGTCTGTTGCAAGACACAGCACTTCAGTCAGTTCTGATCTGGACTTTGACTGGACCTTTGCAACATCTTGATTCTTTTCTCTTTTTTTTTTTCAAATTTGCTGATGTGCCCGGGGTCATTGTCCTGTTGAGCCCATTTCAACCAAGTTTTAGCTGTCACTCCAAGGTGCTCAGGTATTGTGGCTGTAAAACAAGCCTAAACCATCACTCCACCATTAAAGCAGTGTGCAGCTGGTATGAGGTGTTTGTCCTGATATGCAGCGTTTTCGTCTGGTGTGTATTAAAGCCAAACACCTTAGTCTGTCCAGACGACATTGCTCAAAAGTCTTGTGTTTTGTTCAGATTCAGCTTTGCAAATCTAAGCTGTACTGAAGTGTACTCTATAGAGAAAATAAGTTTTCTTCTGGCAACCCTTCCAAAGTAGCCATACTTGTTCAAGCGTTTTCTAGTTGCACTGTCATGAACATGTAACCTGCTAACCAAGGCTCTGAGGTTTTCTGTGTCTCTGAGCATTGCCCGGTCGGGCCTTGGGATTCATTCTTGGGATGAAGCTGCTGGGATGTCCACTCTTAGGAAGATTGCTGCATGGCGTTAACACAGCAGGATGCTGCAGCAAACTGCCAGAGCTTTAGTTTTAATGAAAGTGCTCACACTTGACGATGATGAGTTAATCATGTACATTTTATTAGCAGCACTTGGCTGCTGCCTATTCTCTTAATTCATGTGGAAGCAGTAAGTGTGCACAGTCCTGTAAAAATCCTTCTTTTTCCACATCTTTACAAATTATATACACCATTTTATAACAAGTTTTAATTTTTAAAATCTATTTATTGTTGCAATGGTAGATGCTCATAAAGCTTCAAAGCACAAACACAAACAAATAACTGATAAGACATAAACATAGTTGGCAAATAGGTGGTGAACACAGTTGAACATTTAGCAGATTAGCAGAAGATCAAAATGGAAACCAAAAACAGAGCTTAAGGAAAGAGAGTACTTAAAAAACCCTAAAACACCTCATGTTGCTCCATAGCTCCTGGATAGGTAATATATAATATACAGTGTAAAATACCATCTGTGTCCTCTGCATTTTCTCTGTCCACTGCATTCATGGTTATACTAGACGTAGAAACGTTCTTAAAACGCCTCGTTCTCATTCATCATTTATACTGCTCATGCATATATGCACAAGTATAGCTATTCATAAAATATGCAAAATAACATTTATGACTTAATATTTTAATCATGTACCTAAATCAAATAATAAAGGCTGATTTGTATTAAATTCATGATTAAGGCAAGAACAAAGTGTGAGTCTAAACTGAGTGTAAAATTGAAAATGGGGGGTGGTATCAAAGTAGCATTTAGCCAGACACCAATATTAAAAAGAAAAAACAAGAACAGTTGTGTATGTAGAGAAGAAGTTCAGATGAAAATGAAACTGGTCTGTGCATAAAAGGAGGTTATTGGTGGCTTTTCGTACACGCACTTTTTAGGCAGTTTTAACAGCTCAGCAGATTCCCATTTATCTCTTTTCTTTTTACATCCATGCATCAGCCTATCCCTAATCTTCGGCACGAACAACATAGATTCTAATGCACATTTAACCGAAAACAACATCATGTAAAACGGGGGGACTCTAATCAGATATGATTAAGTCCTCCCAGAAGCTGGTAGTGCTATCTTGTAGTCATCTGTCCATTTCCTGCAGACATTCGATTAGATGAAACTTTCTGAGTTGTTGCAGCAGCAAAGATTTGGTTACTGTTTAAAAATAGAACAAATTCAGATAATTGAAGTCAGTGTATGAAAGAACTGCAAAAAATACAATAAATTAAAGGATGCTGCATCTTCTTTTCTCTTCAGGGAGTCTATTTATGATGAATGTATACATTGCTAAGTTGGCAGCTATACTAACTCACATTAAACACACATACATGTGTTCTGTGACTAGACTGGATGAGAGAACACATTGTCTTGAGAAATTCACTTTCATACCTCCTCTCTCAAACACGCACACACATACATGCTTCCCCATAATCCCACCTCCCCTGAGTCTCTACAAACAGGTGACATCCTGTGCTGTTCCTGGTTTGAAATAATCTCATACAACAGATGGGTCTTTTTCCCCTAGCCTGCCAGCCAGCCCCGCACGGCACCGCAGGCACTCATGGCAGTGAAAATACAAATGCTACCCACGCCAGCAGAGCGGTCCAATTCTCTGCCCACCATCACGGCAAACCACCGCATGCACTGCTTCGCCGGTACAGGTTTCTTTTCCTGAAAGGCCGGTGAACGTTTATTTCACTTCCTGTACCCTTTGTGGTGAGACGTTAATGCCCGCAACTGTGATATTTAAATGTGGAATGGCCAGAGAAGCGCAGAATTGGTAAGAGTGAAGCTGCAGCGACAGGTAGGTGGCCACAATAGCACAATGTATAAGTGGGCAAAAGGCCAGCAGCAGGAAGGGGACTGCACACAGGAATGTATGAGAAACACAGGTCTTTGAGGTGCTTGTTTCAGCTTCCCTCTCAAGTTTCCCCAGTCAGCAAAGCCCCAGTCTGCCTTACAACAAAAGCTGCTAACATGTAAATGGAGCCATGGAAGCTTTTAAAGACAGATTTAACAGAGTGGTTTGATAAATTATGAAATCTATCATATTCATTTTCTGTCTGTATGAATGGGTAAGCATGTCCAAAACTGTTACTGTATATATATCTTCTTGCTAAGAGTTAGATACCATTTAGCACCATCAAAAATAAAGCTAAGGTCAGGGTGCTAGTTTAGCTTAGCATGAAAACTGCTGCTAGCTTGGCTCTGTGGAAAAGGTTAAGAATGCATATATTGACAGCTAATGGAGGTAGCAGGGAGTTTGGTTTGGTAATCCCCAGCAGGATGTTAAAGGACATGTACCTGCTAAATGTGTTGTTAGCTATGGCGGTGCGGTTGTGAATATTTGGATTAGCTCTTAAAGATGTGACTGTTAGCATGTTGATGGTAAAGTTAGCTGTGTGTAATAGAGATGTGCACAACTTGTTGGTTTTAGAAATACTAGTTTGGTTAAATATATTATTCTTATTTTATTAATTCACAGTTAATTAATGTGCTAATTAAGGTGCTTTGCCATAGACTTTTATAGGTGGGAGTCTGCCAGTGGACAATGGAAAAAATGGAGGTTTAAGGCCTTTCCACGTTGGCTTTGCTTTTTTAGACATGGAAGTTTTGACCATCTTTTATACTCTACACTCATGTTCTGGTCTGCTTCTGAACAGGCTAGCAGATCTTTTTTACCTAACCTAAGCTAACCACGTACGCTCTGTACCTTCATGTGTAACAGACAGATACTGTGACAGAGCGGTATAAATCAGCTCATCTTGATTTTGATATAAACACCATGTTGACTGTAGGTACAGCTGTGACCTTTTGATAAGCCTGTCCCGAAGTTTTCATTGTATCAGGCTGATACCCAGCTCTGAGAGCAGGTTGATATTTGGCTTAAAAGGCCATCTTTCTACAAGTACTACATCCATTCAGATCCTGATGTGTGAGATTGTGCGTGTAAGCATGCTGACCAAAAAAGAGCTCGCTGCATCCTAAATGAATCACGCTGCTTTAACATCTATGTGTTGTCTGCTGAGCCAGCTCTAAAGTTAGGAGTGAGTGTGAGAGAAAGAAGAGGAATGCTAAGCAGCTTCCCAAACAAGCATCACAAGAGAAACTTTGAGCGTTCACTTCTTTTATATCCGTCTTTGCTCCATGAACCATCGCCTCTCTCCACCTGCCTCACTTCCCCACCTGACCAACTTTTATATTTCTCTATCAGTCCCCTGTCCTCCTCCTCTTCATATCCCATCTCTGTTACCACATTAATATTATCACAAGTCATCCCTCCTTCCCAATATTTTCCCCCACGTCCTCTTCCTCCAGTTCTTTTCTTACTCCCCCTTCCTCCGCCTGCGTCCTCCCCCATCGATGCCCTCTGAGCTCTGTTCTGTAACGGCTCAGCTGGTGACGGCGTGCCAGGAGACTGCTCCTTTTGTGCCCTGCTGAAAGGGACTCGTAGCCTGTGAGAGCAAGTGGGAGAGAGAAAGTGTGTGTGTGCGTGTGAGCGTGAAGTGGGTGAGTGGGTCAGAACGATTGACATGGACATCCATCAACGGCAAGCGTGCAGCCCTGCCTTTCGCTATCACTGAGATTTCAGTCGAGCTTGTCCGCATCAATTATCTGTGGTAGATAACTACACACACACACACACACACCGTTACCCTCTCCCACGCCAAATACCACCAACCAAACACTCCTAAAATTGTATTGATGCCAGCCCTCCTTTAACCACACACACACACACACACATAAAAAGCTAAACAACCTCTAACTCATCTCTCTTTCAGCGAGACACAAAAGAGGGGTGCATGTTTTGAAGCTCAGTAGAGCATGACGCTGGATAGAAGAAGTAGCCTTGTTAAAAGCTCGAGCAACTCTGTCTTCTTCTGTGTCTCCCACTAATGGATGGGTAAATTTAGAAATATAGTCAAAAGGGAAGACAAGAGAAGGGCGGAAATGGTTTCAGCCTAAGGAAAATTCTTTTTTTTCAGTGGAGGATTGTAAAGAGCTTTCTTTAATACGCTGAAAAGGGGTTTAAAGACAACAACAATGCAACCAACCTGCACAAGGTTTTTTAATCCATAGCCAAAAAAAAAGAAAAAAAAACCTCAATAGGGCATCTTCTTTTGTCAGGTCAAGAACAAAGTAAGTTAAAAAGCATTTGGCAAAATGGTGTTGTGGTGGTTAGCCATAAAATATGATAGGTTGAAAATGGCAGAAGAAAGAGAGGACCTGTGGGGGATGATATCATCATAATGACATTCATCCTAATGCACCATCTGGAGTAATGGCTTTGGGATGCTTCTTTGACCAAGTCTCAGGCTACAATGATTTAATGAGTTATTGACAGTAGTATGCCTTAAGGATATGCAGCTGAATAAAAGCGTGTAATCACGTCATTTTAAAATCATTATAATGTCGGTGGCTTGACTAGAATAGGTGGCACAAAAACTCCAAATGTCAATTTAGGGTTGTCAGACTGTTTTATAATCCTTGTTGGCCGTCCTTTATAACTTGGGCAGCGTATTGGTGTATTTTTATTTAGTATTTTATATTAATTCATTTATCCTGGTCAATAAATTAAGTTACTTTAGGGTGGTTAACTCAATATCAATTCAAATTTTTTAAATTTTCTTTTTAATATTCACAATATAAAAAAGAGTGAATTCAAAACAAATATATGCAGTGAAAATGCAACTATTTCAGCAGGATTAGACCTCAGTCACACGGGTCTCGAGGCCGCTCACTGACCCCGGGGCATCTACAGGTCATGAAGGAAAAATCTGTTTTCCCTGAGTGGTTGCTGGAGTTTGCTGGCTGTCGCTGGGAGATATCAGACGGTGCTGCACCGAAAACATTCTTGCGTTTGCTTTGGTCACTAGCAGATTTACATGGGCACCCATCATTTGCGTACAAGACACCAGTTTTCATGCAAACATCAACTAGGAAACAGAGTTGAGGTGAAACTTGAGAAAGTGCTACACAAACCAGAAATCGAGACCGTTTACGTTCAAAGTTAAGGCGTCCCTTTTGAAATGTGTTGGTTTCAGACAAGGCACAGCTTTTACTCTGAAGGTGAGCATTCTCCGCTTCCAGTTTGCTTTGCACTCCTCACAGTTTCACAACCACTTAGCTGAAGTTCTCCAGAGGCCTGGTAACGAACTAATCATGTGATTCAGGTGTGTTGACCCAAGGTGAGATCTAAAACCTGCAGGACACCGGCCCTCGAGGCCTGGAATTGCCCACCCCTGTTATAGTCAATCCGGTTGTTAAGTCTGACGTCACTAGCCGTGTCTGGGCCTAAACTCTGCTGCAGGTCCATATATCAATGGATTACTATGACTAGGGATGGGTATCGTTTAGGTTTTTTCCAATACCCGTGCCAAACCGGTACTTTTGAAACGGTGCCGGTGTTTAAACGGTGCTCAAACCGGTGCTTAAAGAATGGAGAACACAAAATTGGTCCTAAAACCTCTCATGTTCAGCTGTTTTTTTTTGTAAAAAGATAACAATGTTAGCCTTTTCTGCAGCTATGGGGCATATATGGTATCAATCTTGGCTGGAAGCAGTGCTTAAACAATGGAAAAAAAAATCAAACTTTGTCCAAAAACCTCTCATGTTTAACTGTTTTCCACTTTTTCTTTGGTCATTTTAGCCTTTTTGGCCAGGGTGAAGGGAGCATCTGCCATCAAACAAGAAGACAGCCGCATGTAGCTATGATGATGTTTGCTAGTTCACCTTACATACATTAATGTAATAACGTGGTTAGCCTACTCAACGTAAATTACACACGAACAACATGAAGCTACTCACGCAGAGAAGAACGGCTGCTGCTGCATCATCATCCTCATCATTTCTTCTACACTGGCAGGGCTAGGGGCCAGGACTCTCCTCTTCGGGTTTTTGGGGGATGTTGCTAACTCCGGGTCTGATAACAGGCACCACACCCGCAGTAGATGTGCTTGGTGTGAGGTCTCGCAACAAGCTATCAAATACGGCGCATTTCTCGGCTTTTAGAAAAACGCTATGCGTCGCCAGGTGTTTCATCAGATTTGAGGTGTTACCTCCTTTGACAGTATCACAGTATCAGCTTAAAGCACTTGTTGCAGGCTGCTGAGTTTGCATCTTTTGCTGTGAAGTACAGCCAGACTTTGACCGCTTTGCCTTGGTCATTTTTAATCTGTAGCTCTGCTCTAAAGTACCTGGACCCGCCTACTATCCTCGGAAGTGTAAAATGATTGGCTAGAATCTAAAGAGTATCACAGCTCAGGAAAAAAAAGCACCGAAAAAAAAGCACCGAAATGTGCGCTGCTTTTCGGTCTGGTTACTACCGTTTATGGCACCGGATACCGGTACCCATCCCTAATTATGGCATTACTGAGAGTTGAAAAACTGTCTAAAGTCTTTCATCTTTAATAAAATGATCAGCGTTCTGCTCTACCAGGTGTAACAATTGAGTTTAACATCCAGGCATCCATGAAAACGGAATTTATGACATTTAATGGAGTTAGAAGTTAGCAGGGAGTTAGCTCGCTAGCTTCTATCTAAATACAATATAGCATGTCCTGACTGCGGGGTTTTGGAAACAAATTAAAACGTACAGCTCTGCTATCACTTCCAACATAAATGAAGACAGAAAACTAAACAGCAGTGACGTTTGTAGGGTTACTGAAGTTTGGCTAGCTGATATATAATGATGTGCTACGTGACCGCTAGCAACACAGCTATGTTAGCATAATATAAACAAGATAACTTTTTTTCCACTCGATAAAAGTTAACGTGAGTGTTCTCGGTGGTCAGGAACAAATGCAATCGCATGGCAGGATGCTGTAAAAGGACCAAACTTCAGCCAGGAGAACAACTGAGATAATCCATCCATAATACGAGGTTAGTCATTCATATACTGCTGCATGGGCTGGGCTGTAGTTACATCATAAGGTTTTAAAAATTGAGCTTAAATAAATGATTAGCGGTAATAAAAGCCGAGGGAGGTCAACAGAGATCACTGACTGTTTTAAATGGCCTGGTAAATGGCCTGCATTTGTATAGCGCTTTTCTAGTCCATAGGACCCCAAAGCGCTTTACACTACATTCAGTCATTCACCCATTCACACACACATTCACACACTGGCGATAGCAAGCTACATTGTAGCCACAGCTGCCCTGGGGCGCACTGACAGAGGCGAGGCTGCCAGACACAGGCGCCACCGGGCCCTCTGACCACCACCAGTAGGCAAACACGGGGTTAGTATCTTGCCCAAGGATATTTGGCATACAGCCAGGGATCGAACCACCGACCTTCTGATTAGTGGCTGACCTGCTCTGCCACCTGAGCTACAGCCACCCCCCGAGCTTTTTGAGATTAAATAGAAGAAAATACAAAACATTAAACATGTTAACAACACAAAAGCCATATTAAACGCAGACTACTTTAGGCCCGGAAGTAGGATTCGTCACGTCATCACTTAACAACCGGATAGTAGTTGCCGGGTGGTTACCAACCGGTCTTGTGCCCTGTGTGACTGATTAGCTCTTGGCTAATCTGATTGATGGGGACGAATTTTTTGAGTTTGTTTTGGTGTTTTAGTTTGCTAATTTGGTGGTCTGGACCAGTGAGGAGTCCACGTCCTGAATAATAAATTTGTGTAAACCAGTTTTTGTTACTCTAAGCTAAAGTTTAGAGTTATACAGTGACAGTGAGGTTGATTCTTATTCATATGACTGGTGATTGGTTCGTGGACTGGAGACCTGAAACTGCATGGTCCACATGTTGCTTCCAGTCTCATAGAGAAGGCCCTAGTCTATCTTTAAGTAGAGCTGAATTTAAATCGTCAGTTAACCACAGGGAATCTGGGACTTTCAGCTTGTAAAACTTGGCCCAGCTGTTTAATTTGCCCTCACCCTCTTTGGTTTTTCAGCCTTACATAAATCATTTTTGAATCTGTTCGCGTACCTTGAGCCACATTGTGTCACATTCTGTAGAACTAAGGACCAGTGTGGGTGGGTCTGTAGTTAAGTATCCCTTGTTGGACGGATGGTTGCTGGTTGGAAAATTTTAATGTGACCTCCATATCGATGCTTAAGCAAACCATATTCTGTGATAACAAAGACAATTTTGGTAAAGGATGCTTACGAGTAAATGCGTTTACTGTCAGAACAGCACAAGCTCAGCAACTTATAATGGAAGATACCTGCCACTCAAATCACGGGAAATCATTGAAAATTAGAGTTACTTGAGCCTCTTTGCTCATTGATTGAGGGCTGCGTAGCAGCATGGGTTCCATTCAAGGTGTGAACAGACCTCTCTCTGTCTGAGCAAATTGTGTTTTTGTCAATTTACACCTCCCTGACATCAGTTTCTGCACCAAAAATGAGTAGTTTAAGATTTTGTGAAATTAACTCACCCAGACTCAGATGAAGGGATCATTTTCTTGTCGGTGCGTGCAGCCTAGAAACGCTCTGAATCAAAACTCAACAGTGATCATTTTATATCTTATTTGTCAATTTATGAAGAATTACAAACATATGTTGTGATTCTGTAGAAATTATTATCTGACTTTCTTAGCTAAAATAAATACCTTCTCAGGAAGTAACTGTTGTTAGCCAAAGGATAGCGCTTTTACACCACACACTGCCGCTGAGGTCTTCAGAAAAGCTGTATTCTTGACATTTTTCCTTCATTAGGCTTTGATATTTGGTATATACTTCAAATAAACACAGTATTGGTTTAGAAGTTTCTAGAAAGACTGCTAGTGTGGGATTTTAAAGTTCAATTCAATTCAATTTTATCTATATAGCGCCAAATCGCAACAGCAGTCACCTCAAGGCGCTTTATATTGTACAGTAGATCGTACAATAATAGATACAGAGAAAAACCCAACAGTCATATGACCCCCTATGAGCAAGCACTTTGGCGACAGTGGGAAGGAAAAACTCCCTTTTAACAGGAAGAAACCTCCAGCAGAACCAGGCTCAGGGAGGGGCGGGGCCATCTGCTGTGATTGGTTGGGGTGAGAGAAGGAAGACAGGATAAAGACATGCTGTGGAAGAGAGACAGAGGTTAATAACAGATATGATTCAATGCAGAGAGGTCTGTTAACACATAGTGAGTGAGAAAGGTGACTGGAAAGGAAAAACCCGTAATCCCCCGGCAGCCTACGTCTATTGCAGCATAACTAAGGGAGGATCCAGGGTCACCTGGTCCAGCCCAACTATATGCTTTAGCAAAAAGGAAAGTTTGAAGCCTAATCTTGAAAGTAGAGATAGTGTCTGTCTCCTGAATCCAAACTGGAAGCTGGTTCCACAGAAGAGGGGCCTGAAAACTGAAGGCTCTGCCTCCCATTCTACTTTTAAATACTCTAGGAACAACAAGTAGGCCTGCAGAGCGAGAGCGAAGTGCTCTAATAGGGTGATATGGTACTACAAGGTCATTAAGATAAGATGGGGCCTGATTATTTAAGACCTTGTATGTGAGGAGCAGGATTTTGAATTTAACAGGAAGCCAAAACAGGAGAAATCTGCTCTCTCTTTCTAGTCCCTGTCAGGACTCTTGCTGCAGCATTTTGGATCAACTGAAGGCTTTTCAGCGAGTTTTTAGGACTTCCTGATAATAATGAATTACAGTCGTCCAGCCTGGTCTCAGTGAGTAACTGAAAATACCAGACGTAGAAGTGGAATAAAGCTCCTCAAGCTACAATAGAGCAGTCCAAACTTTTCAGAAGCAATCTTATGAAGAAAAAGTGCACGGTTTGTCTGGCTGGGAGAAAAAAAATCATTGAACATATTCTGTCCACACAGAAACTCTTAAATGAAGTGCATGAGCTGAGAACTGCTACAATGGAGTTGCTTGAAGTCCATGGGGGCTGCAGCAGTTCCCAGGTGTGCTTAGTTCTGCCACTGAATATGCAGGACATGCTGAAAAAGAGCAGATGTGTTGTGCAAATGCACTGCAGGTTAACAGAGGCTTGAACAAGATGCCGTTTGGGCATTTAGAGCACGTTTTCCACACTGTTTAGAAATCTGAAAAACAAGGCTGCCCTTTGTGTACTCAATGCAAAAACTAAAAGATGTCACATCTCTGGAAAAGGTAAACGTGGCGTGTTTCAAATCATGCCCAATGAAATGTTCCAGTGCAATTGCTATGGTTTCAGCAACAGCCTGCGTGCACGTCTCCTGCCTGCCATAAGACACTCAGGCACAAAGACACACGCCACAGCCATGCAAACAGGATTTTTACACTCTCAGACAAAATGAGATTATTTTTTGCCATTGAGATTATTCCAGGCAGGCACGCGTGTTGTGTCTCAGCCCCGCTCGAGCGTACAGCACACTTCTGCACATCTAAGAAAAAAGAAGGGGATAATATAATAAGAACAGGAGTCAATTGCCTGGTTTCACCTACGGGGCTGAACGGGCTGGGCCAGGACTCGCTCACTATTCACATCATTCATCCTCCGCAGCAGAAATGAATTGTCTGATGGGCTTTAGTTTAAAATAAGCGAGCGGCTCTTTCAATTCTAAGTCGGAATGGTAAGCCCGGGCAATGGCCACTTAAGCCTGTGGTTGATAAGTGTTTATTGTGGGCTGAGATTGTGAATCAGAGGAGAAAACATCCCATCTTACCCAACCCCATCATAAACGCCACAATTCATCATCTTAACATCCCTCCTGTTGGGCACGACTAAATTAACCACAGAGTGCTGTATGCTTTAACTTTGTTAACCTTTTTTCCCTCTTCATTATGTTTCCTGCACAGATTAAATCTCACACACTTTGCATTTTAACTCTTGAGATGCATCAATTGCCACCGCGGGCGCTGTTGCAGACAGAAACACATTCTCAGCATGGTTGTCAGAAAATTGAAGTGTCAAAGTCTGGAAGCAAAATATAGTTCTGTGATTCTAAACTCTTTGATCTACGCTTTCTTTGGGCTGCTCTAATTAAAAGATCAACATCTAACAGGTATGCCTGGTGCAGACAGCAGCGCAGACACTGTAGTAGTTAATTTCCCATACCACTCCTGTGTGGCTTCAAATTGCAGCAATTGGATTTTAATCTGTGTACCACTGATTAGTCATTTGGCTCCCCAGCCGCTGTGTAATTTGTTCCACAACAGAGAGCGGAACAGGGACGTGCACACACACGCACGCACACTGTACACGCAATCACCGGAGACCCAGACGCAGGCAGGCAGGCAAGCATGCAAAGTAACACACGTGCAAAGAGAATGGCGGACACATGACAGAAGCAAAAAAGAAGTGAGAGAAAAACAAAGAGAAAAAAAGAAGGCTGGGGGGGCAAGAAAGAGTGCCACGGTAGTTTGTTCTGAGGGATTCGAGAGGATCTCAGCTCCCTCTCATGGCCGTGCAGCGCACCACACGAGGTTCAAAGATCTGACTGATTTGTCTACAGCGAGCGAGCGTACAGACGTCCAGAGGGGATGGACAAGGTCGCTCACTTGAGTCAATCCGTTTGGACTGTCACAGTGAAGCTGGGCCTCCTCCAGCCATAGGTCAAGAGCATCGCAGGGAGAGAAGAAAGAGAGTCATTTTCACCTGACAGGTAATGAGCGTGGACCGTGTGTGTGACGGCCAGCACAGCTGTTGTCCAAAGTTACAGCATGCTATATATGATATCTTTTTTTTTTCTTTCAGCTTTTATTTTTGCAAACAGAACTTTATCGCAACCTGAAAGTTTTCAATTTTCTCCATCCAAAGTACCAGTTAAAAAAACAAACAAAAAACTTGTTTTCTGGAAAGTGAAACTTTCTTTTAATGCTTTTTTTTGCACTAAATTGTTTTGAAATTCTTCTAGAAGCTCTGAGAATAACTCATAACATGATCCCACAACCTGTTGAAGTGTGGTGCCATTATTGCACAGAGACTTGACTTTCAGCGACGCAGGAGATGCATCATATATTTAAAATATAATCTTCTTTTTACTTAATTTCTTCTTCAGATTTTTTTTCTTTTGGCTTCTCCCTGTAGTGGTCACCACAGCAGATGTCACCATGCCACCTTTATGCCTAGCATGCTCTTCTGTCATGCCTTTGTGACCTCTCTAGCTTTGTCTCCAAACTGCTTAGCCCGAGCTGTCACTCTGCTGTCCTCATGTCTAATCTTGTCCATTCTGGTCGCTTCCAACTTAAATCTTTGCATCTTTAAGTGGCATCTTCAGCTCAGCCTCCTGCCTTTTTGTCAGAGTGACTGTCTCCAAACAGAGCATTCTCATTCCCAACACGTAACATACCGATGATCGCAACCTGAAAGGTTTCAATTTTCTCCATCCAATATACCAGTTAAAAAAACAAACAAAAAACTTGTTTTCTGGAAAGTGAAACTTTCTTTTAATGCTTTTTTTGCACTAAATTGTTTTGAAATTCTTCTAGAAGCTCTGAGAATAACTCATAACATGATCCCACAACCTGTTGAAGTGTGGTGCCATTATTGCACAGAGACTTGACTTTCAGCGACGCAGGAGATGCATCATATATTTAAAATATAATCTTCTTTTTAGTGACGGACGAGTGTTGGGTTTCACTTCATTTCTTCTTCTGATTTTTTTCTTTTGGCTTCTCCCTGTAGTGGTCACCACACAAGGTGCCACCATGCCACCTTTATGCCTAGCATGCTCTTCTGTCATGCCTTTGTGACCTCTCTAGCTTTGTCTCCAAACTGCTTAGCCTGAGCTGTCACTCTGCTGTCCTCATGTCTAATCTTGTCCATTCTTGTTTCTAGAGGATTTTGTTCCTCTTCTCTCCTGGGCACATCTCCACCTCTCTAGGCTCTCTTCCACCTGCTCCCTACTCTACCCTAACAGACTTAAAAACTCCTTTGTCCCACACGCCATCAAACTGTTTAACTCCTCTCTGGAGGGGAGAGGGAGGGGAAACAGGAGGACAAAGGAGGGGGGAACAACTAAGCTGTAGTGCCTCTTCACCTCACTGTACAATACCTTGTGCAATACTTTTTGTAAATAGTCAACAGTGCAATAGACTCAATACTTGAAATGTGCAATTCACTTGTATTTTTATTTTTTATTCCTATTTATTCTATTTATCCCCTTTGTATATTTTATTTATATTTGTCTCTGTATTTATATGTGTGTGTGTGTGTGTATATATATATATATATATAACAATTCTGTAACTGTAACTTCGGTCGTTGCTGTGCTTTTTGGAAGTCGAATTTCCCAGAGGAACCCACCCGAGGGATTAATAAAGTTCTATCTTATCTTATCTTATCTTATCTTATCTTACTCTCACTAAAGATCACAAAAAGCAAACAACATCGTCCAAAGAACCTGCTGCACATCCTTTCCAGCTCTCTGTCTAGCCAATCGAGACAAGTTTTTATTTCTCCTTCCTTAACATCCAGCCTCATACATATCTCACCTTTGCCTTTGCCACCTGTCTCCTTGCTTTTTGCCTGCCCTCCTGTTCTCTTGTCTACTTTCTTTGTCTCTCTGCCGTTCCCCATTTTATCTTTGCCAACCTCTAGTATTAAATCCTGTATTTGTCTGCTTCCTTGTTCTGCTACCAACTCTCCTCTGTCCATAGGATACACCAAATTTAATGGATGTATTATTAATACTATTAGACAAAATTATAGCTAAAAGCAGAGGATTTCTATTCAATATATCATAACTGAAGGGGAATTTAGGCAATTATTATGAGTGTACTATACACCATATTCCACTAGATGGCAAGAGTAAACTGATAACTCTTGTCCTGTGCTGATTCACAGAAGGAAAGTGTTTGAGCTTTTCTGCTCACAGCTGCTGACAAGCGTTATAATACAGACTCAGTTCCAAGGCTGAAACAAACCTAACCTCTCTTCGGGTTATACAATGAACATGACAGTTAAAAGGAAAAGGAACACAGACTACACTGGCAGGTATTTAGAGTTGTTTCTCTCTGTTCTGGTCGTCACTAAATCCTAATCGAAATTTCGATGAATTGCTCACTATTTTCACCTGCTGCCTGCCAATTCTGACTGTGTGTTATTTGGTGTTAGGCTACAAAATCGTTGATTTGTAGATATGTCTGTGAAGGTTCTCAGTCATCCAGGTCATCGTAGTCAAAGGAGCTTGCAAAGAAAAGCGTCTGGACTTCTTTAAGTTGCTTGAAGATGTTTCACCTCTCATCCGAGAAGCTTCTTCAGTTCTAAGGTCAAATGGTGGAGAGTCCCAGATATAAACCTAGTGGGAGTGACCCCCCACAGAGGGACAAAAAGACCCCCTGATGATCCTCTAATCACATGAGCCAAGGTGGGAAACTGGGCGTGGGTCCCAATCAGCCAGAGTTTCGGGTGTGTTCATTGTGAAACCTGGCCCCACCCTATCATGCGAATTCCTGAGGTCAGATGGCCCAGGATGTGAGTGGGCGTTAAGGCGTCTGGGAAGGATCTCAAAACTGGATTATAGATGGCAGAGAGTTGGTGTCGTAAACCCCGCCTCTGTTCAAAGATGGTCGCTCACAGTGGACATAGATGCTTCTTTCACTCCTCTTTCAAACCATCTGTCCTCTCTGTCCAAAATGTGAACATTGGCATCCTCGAAAGAGTGACCTTTGACCTTTAGATGCAGATGGACTGCTGAGTCTTGTCCTGTGGAGGTGGCTCTTCTGTGTTGTGCCATGCGCTTGTGAAGTGGCTGTTTGGTCTCTCCAATGTAGAGGTCTGAGCATTCCTCGCTGCACTGTACAGCATACACCACAATGTGGTGTATGAAAGAGGAGTGAAAGAAGCCATCTATGTCCACTGTGAGCGACCATCTTTGAACAGAGGCGGGGTTTACGACACCAACTCTCTGCCATCTATAATCCAGTTTTGAGATCCTTCCCAGACGCCTTAACGCCCACTCACATCCTGGGCCATCTGACCTCAGGAATTCGCATGATAAGGTGGGGCCAGGTTTCACAATGAACACACCCGAAACTCTGGCTGATTGGGACCCACACCCAGTTTCCCACCTTGGCTCAGGCGATTAGAGGATCATCAGGGGGTCCTTTTCTCCCTCTGTGGGGGGTCACTCCCACTAGGTTTATATCTGGGACTCTCCACCATTTGACCTTAGAACTGAAGAAGCTTCTCGGATGAGAGGTGAAACGTCTTCAAGCAACTTAAAGAAGTCCAGACGCTTTTCTTTGCAAGCTCCTTTGACTACGTTGATTTGTAGAGTTTTTCCCTAAAAATGTGGCAGCTGTAAACAATAAGAGACAAAACAAACAAGAAAACTAAACTAAACACCTAATCAGTGAAGCTGTAAAAGCAGAATCATGAAAGGAGCCGACACATGGTGTGACTGCAGGATCCTACCCAGCTGGACGATCTGTGCCTGTGGGTTTATTACAACAGCTAAGCATTTTGCAGTGTTTGTTAATATAAGAATACGGAGCAGCTAATAATAAGGATCGTTTTAATTTTTGGATAGATGAGAATCCTCTTCCATTGATGACTACCTGACATCATATCGTCTGTGTAGGTTCTCAGTCATCCAGGTTGTGCTAATCTGAGAAGCTTGGAAAGAAAAGTGACTGCACTTCTTGTTTCTTGAGGACGTTTCGCCTCTCCTCCCCAAAACTTCTTTAGTTCTAAAACCAAATGGTGGTCTCAGGTATTTTAGGCCCCAGTGGGAGTTTTCCCTTAAGGTGGTCGTTGCCCTCCTATTGATCATGTGTCTCATCACATGAAAAAGGGTGTGGGTCATATTCAGCAGACGTTCAGGGTGAAACCATTGCGAGACCTTGCTTCACCGTATCTTCTTGAGATCAACTGATGCAATATGTGAGTGGGCCTTAAGGCACCTGGGAAAGGAGCTCAAACTGGATAATAGGTGGCAGACAGTTGGTGTCGTGAGCCACAGCCACAGTAGACATAGATGGCTTCTTTCACTCGTACATCATGCACTTCAAACACAGCCTCACACTCACTCAAACACTGGTTCATCCCAAGTCCTGCTATGAGCTGTTTCTCGCCTTCTCTGTACTTCTTCTTACCATCATTTTGGTACAAGCTCATCTTACTTTCATCTTTCCAAAGTTTTCTCTGGCAAGAGCTGTGCAGGCTCTTTAAGATGTTTTCTGGCTAATCAGCTCTTCCTCATCTTGAGTGCAGCCAGTGGTTTGCATCTCATTGTAAACTCTGTATTTCCATTCCTGAAGGTGTCTCTTGATTGTAGACTTTGGTGATGATGCGCATGGTTATGGCCAGTGCATTCCTTTCTTTTTTGGTGTACCAGATTGGAGCTCATAAAGCTTTCTGTCTGAAAGATTCATTTGGGGGTTTTCAGCCTAATAATACAAGTTCAAAACTTGTCATTGGTCACAAAATAATACTACTTAAAAATGGGGTACTTAGTGTAAAAACAGCTGTAATTCCAAAACGGTTAATGCAATCCTTCTGTTAAAATCCTCAATTAACGTTATAAGTCTCTACTTTGATCAGAGAAAAGCAAAAGTACAAAAACATTACCATAGTCCAAAAACTTATGGACCTGCTTATGTGCAGTAAAGTAAAATCCAAAGACTTCAGTTTAAGAACAGCTTGGGTTTCAGAGTGGCAGGCAGCTCTTTGCGCTGGTGTGTGTGTGTGTGTGTGTGTGTGTGTGTGTGTGTGTGTGTGTGTGTGTGAGAATTAGAGACACGTTGTAAAGTGCTTTGTACAGCCTAGATACAGGTTAAAAGTCACAATGTAAGTGCAGACCATTTACCATTTCGCCAGTCATGTGTTTCTAAGGAACATTAGAACAACATCAGCAGCTGTACTGTGTTTAATTATTGTCAGAACTAGATAAGGCACCATTAGTGTGAATGAATGAAGCTCTATTCAGCAGCCCTGCCACAGTGAGAACAAAGTCACTGATGACCGTTTAGTGTGTGTATCGCTTAGCTGCACTACACTATTATTAATTGTCTCTGTCACAGAAGCTGCCTAATATTCTGACTCATGTGGGAGTTACTAGTCGATTATAACAAGAGAGATCCTCATCATTGTTTAGCTCAAGGACGTCAAATAAGCATTGGAGACGAGGGATATCCTCACTGAACTGATGAGGCCATCAGCAGACATATTCAACTGTGGATATTAATTTCCTCTATATTAAAGAGAGTTTCTGGTGGATGTTTCAGACATGGAAGTTGAACTTCACCAGGAATGAACACAAAATTCATCCATCCAGCTTTCATCCCAGCTGAACTTATTATTAAGAGTTTATTGTCATTTAAAGATTTCAAATTTGCCAAAAAAGCACAACTTCCATCAAGTTTCATTGGAATTGGGAACAGTGGTACCTTGAAGCACATTTGACTTTACAATTTTGACCTTTAATTGCACAGCCATCATTAGGTATGTGAGAGGGAGCAAGTTTTTTTTGTCAGTCAGCGTTTGATGGGAAATTGGGCATTTTCAAAGATAGAGAATTTGACCTTTAGTTATGGTGCACTGGCATTTTTAAAAGGCTGGAACACTTTACACTATAGGGTACAGGCTATCATTTTGGCCAAATACAGGGTGACCACAGATGTGAAGGACAGACTGAGCCTGATAAACAAGTATCGCACAAATAATATATTACATATTATTTATATATTATTATTTTATAATAATATATTCTTTTCAGATTGTTTATCCCTCTAATGCGGCCTAAAATCATAGCAGCAGAAATGCTGAAGAATCTCCTCAAAAGTCTGTAATTGTTCTTTCCTCCAGTTCTTCACATGTCTGTATGAATATATTTTGTATGTAATTTCCCCAGAGCCTCTAAGATGGCTCACCTCTTGCTCTCTGTGATTGTTGAACGCTTGGCATTGATCCCCAGGTCTTATAACCGATAGCCTGTGGTACCTACTTAACATGTTCCCCATGAGCCACCAGTGATCACATATCATATCTCTGCTGAACTGATAACATCAGTCTTTGTTGAAGCTAATCAATACACAGAAGCTGACACAAGCTGTGTCCCAAAACGTCGGCTGCATCCTTCGGAGGACCTGGCCTTCGCGGTCTACGTAAAAATCCCGGAGGAACCCACCCGATGGATTAATAAAGTTTTATTTAATCTAATAATATAATAACTTTGATCTCAGCCAAACCGATTTACTCCGGAATAAGTAAAACACAGAAAAAAGCCAAATAATTACATGACTTATATATCATGTTTAACCTGAGTAGCGAAAGACAGCGGGGCTCTGAAAATGATGAAGCCGGGAGTCCGCTGCTCTCGCCGGCTCGAGTGACCATTGAACCCCCCGGCTAACTATCGAGCTGGTGGGTAACAGACGTCTCTGAAAACTTCGGAGCACTTTTGCAAATATGCGATGTCTTGATAAACCAAGCAGATATTTGAAGTTTACACAGCTACTTTCTCATCTGGAAATATGTTAAAAGTTTATTTTGTGACCCAGAAAGATTAATAAGAGTAATATTAAAACTTAGTAGCGGTCGACATTGTTGGAAACGGGAATTCTGACTTTTTTCTCAGAAGAAAAAAAAAGAAGAAAAAAAAGACGTGCCCAATCCTCTTTCTTAAAAAATGGAGGCTTGCCAAAACAATGACACATTTTAATCATATGATGCAGTCACGTGACCAATTCAACTAAGATGGCGGATGGCATTGTACAGCTGTTGTTTTGTTTGCTCTCAATTCTGACAGCCCTATTAAAGATTAATATCAGTTTGTACTCTTGCAGCAACAACATTGTCAGTCCATTTAAAAAACTTGGTGCTTTTCCTCAACGTTTTGCCGCGATGTTTCAAAGAAAGTAAATAAATGGCAGATGGAAATGACGCAGGTCAAATCGTCTTACGCTTCACGCAAGTGTTTTCAGTGTGGATGAAAACGACTGAAAACGATAGTGTGGATGTGAAGTGTTTTTAGACGAAAACATCGTTTTCAAATTTATCCAGATTAGTGTAACTTTTAGATCGAGATTTGTTACAGTTGGTACGAAGATTTCAATTTGCAACCTTTTAGACACACCTAATCCACACGGTCACGCTCACTCGCCGAACAAAGGCGTTAAAGACAGAATACAATCAGTCACCACTGCCCGTTATTTGAGTATCTTCAAAGATCTGTGGAGACACTTCAGACCCTGCGAGCCAATCATAAGCCTTGTTTTTCTCCCACAATGTGACAAGAAGATGTTAATGAGGCAGGCGGTTGAGATGGATGCCTAAAAATAGCACTGGCATGGTGACACCGCTGACAAAATGTGCTGAACTCCTTCAGGAATAGAAATACAGGCTTCTAGGGGGGGAAGAAGAGCTAAATTGCACTTGTGGCTGGAATGTGAGCTGCTTTAAACAGTGCAATCACTCTCTCTCACTCACACACACACACATATTTCCATCTGCAATTTTTGGTCCTTGAGGGGCAGACTCATTTCTCCTGTATGGGAGTCATTTGTGCCAGCCTCTAAGCTCTCACTCTCTCATAACGATCACTTGTCATCTTTTGAAATTGGTTTCTCTTCATCTTGTTATCAGTTCTGTTTCTTCTCAGCTCGTTGCTAAATTTCCACTTTGAGTCCCGTAGTGCTCCGCAACTTACCGAACTGTTGAAGGTAACAAGCCAGCTGATGGATATTGCCAAAGAGCCAATTTATGTCTCACTGAGGCAAATTGATGGCAGCGGGAGTGGCAGGCATAAGCTTTTTTTCTGAACTAAAGGTATTACTTAACTGTGGAGCTGGGATTCAATTTAATATTCTTTCACATTCTTGGCACTTTCCTGCTCACCTGGCTTTACCCTAAAAGCCGCTGGCCACGATATCACTCCTACTTACACACAGATGCGTCTTCACCTCAGCTCGACCCCATCTTCGGCCCCTCCGTGGCTGCTGAACCTTCTACCCCAAGGTTGCCAGGGAACGGTGTCCCCTTGAATTTGCATAGTGGGTGGATGCATGGACAAGTGGAGCAGTAGATGGAGGAAGATGTGTGGGGTAGGGGAAGATTAGAATGCTACTCTTTACGCTACTTTTCTTTTTGATCTTCTAACTGTCCCTCTTGGCAGGCCGACGCTGTTTGAGCCCAATTAGACTGTTACAAATGCTGCTCTCGCATGTCTTTGTTCCCCCTTTTTGTTTTGTTCTATGCACCACTACAGACACTAATGTTTCTCTTTGTACATATTCATGCTCTACTGAAGAGAATGGAGTTAATGAGTCACTTGGTGTATTGGCTGCGTCAGATTAAAAAAAAAGAGAAAAAACTATGAAAGTATAAATAGTCTTGTTTATGTGAAGTCAGCAGAAGTGACCTGTCTGAAAACAGTCCTTGCTGAGCACTATTTAAATATACAGGCAATATTTTTTTTTTTACAAAGCTTTCCATCATGACCTTGGATGATATCCCACATAGCAGACAGGTGTGGCCCAGATCTGGTGTCAATCCAGCACTGCTTGCTGACTTCTGGCATGGTAAGTGGTATGTCGTCCAGATATGGGCCAGGCCCGGTATAGATGGCACTGTCTATGTGATGGCATGGCATATCTGGCCCGATTATTGTTTGGTTTATGTGGCCCAGGCTCATAGAAAACAGGTCTGGCCCGGATGTGGCATCAAGCTGGCACTTCTGACTGACCGGTGTCATGGCAGGGTGTATGTCCACCAGATGTGGGCCAGGTCTGGCAATGATGGCACTGTTTATGTTCCTATTTTCCTATTTTAGTTAGAAGACCCAAATGTCATGTTGCAATACTATACTATACTATACAGGTTTGACTGCATTTGAAATGTGCATAGGCTGATATCTGGGGCCGGTGCTGAAACTGTTCTGGGCCAGCACAGGGCCAGCAGTATGTCTGCAAATGCCCTTGTGCTGGCCCATGTGTGGGCCACCTCTGGCAAACCAGGTCTGGGCCACCAAAGGGCCGTCATTCTTTGCGGTATGTGGGCTACGTGTAAGCACATTGTGTGGGCCCGATCCGGGCCATACAAATTTTGCTATGCAGGATGGTTCACTTCATGCATCATTACTATCCACCCCAGTTCATTTAAGGGTTTCTGTGTATAAGTCCGCCTGCAGGGCCGAAGTTGATCCCCCTTTGTGTATTTGTATCAAGTATTAATCTCTGTTATTTTTTTTAGTTATTTGCAGTATATTAACAGTTCAGCAGTGAAGAGTAGACAAGAAAGAAGGAGCAGGGGAAAACACACAGCGAAGAGCCACAGGTCAGCCTCAAACCCGCCACTGTATTTTGGCTATAAGGCATATGGGCACCTGCTCATCCAGGCACCCCAGTATTATGTCTTTTAAGCCTACGAATCCTATTAAAAGAATTCTCCTCTTGCCCCTGCGGTCTTTATCCTTCAAGCTAGGGTCTTTAAGGCCTGGGAGCTTCAAGGTCTTGCGCAGTATCTTAGCTGTTCCTAGGATTGCGCTCTTCTGGACAGAGATCTCTGATGTTGTTCCTGGGATCTGCTGGAGCCACTCGCCTAGTTTGGGAGTCACTAGACCTAGTTCTCCGATTACTACTGGGACCGCTGTTACCTTCACCCTTCAAATCTTCTTGAGCTCTTCTCTGAGGCCTTGGTACTTCTCAAGCTTCTCGTGTTCCTTCTTCCTGATGTTGCTGTCATTTGGTATCGCTGCAATCAGATGTTTTCCTCAACACCAGATGGAGAGCAAAACAAAGCAAAGAGTGAGGAAATATTTCCAAGTCCGACTCTAGATGCAGGTAAACGAATGCTTGGTGTTTACTGGATAAGTGCCAGGGCTTCTGTTGGCTAACACGTGCTTGAATGTGTTAGAAACAGAATGCTTGTTGAACATACTCATGCTCTCAGTGATTGGTTAACTAAACTAACAGAGTTCACAGCTAATGAATGGCGACCCTGTGCAATTCATTATGAAGCACAGCTTGTGAGCATAAATGGTGTCCGTGGCAGTTCAGACAGCAACGGCACGACTACCAGTCTTAGTGCTGAAGCCAAGTCCATATGAACATTTGAACAAAGAAATCCTGGCAGAAATCCCTCCTTTTAATGCAAATTCTGCCCAGAAGCAAAGTCAGAATATCAGGTGGACTGGCAACTGAGTTGGAACAATCACACTGAGATGAAGCATCCAACTGGTCTTTGGAAATTTTTGCCAGTGAACAACGGTGGCAAGAAATCATCACCAAAGAATAAGATGGTGACTAAAGTGCCACAAAATTTCCTAAAGAGCTGAATTACATTTATAAACTTGCATGTTTTAAGGCGTCCTGCTGGTTTACATGCTAACAGTATTATACCGTAATTCTTTTGGTGAGGTAAGTGGAAAACGGTAGAGATCTGTGTGAATGGAAGGAGGAGGTTCTACTGGAAAAGAAGAGCTCACAGCATCTCCA
The DNA here is from genome assembly GCF_057382275.1 of Copadichromis virginalis. Lineage (NCBI taxonomy): Eukaryota > Metazoa > Chordata > Actinopteri > Cichliformes > Cichlidae > Copadichromis > Copadichromis virginalis. The sequence goes on along the minus strand of NC_140632.1, from coordinate 2,161,758 downwards.
AAAATGTTAGGAACGTGACTAAAAACTGAAACAGCAGCACTCACCTCTCTGTTTGCATAAGGCTTATCCATGAAACATTCGATGTGCCTTACTGTTCAAGTTCCTAAGCAAAAAGGATGAGCACGCTGAATCGACAACCAAGAGACACAGACTTAAAACAAGGGGAAGCAGGTAGTTTGGCTCTGCCCAAAGTTCAACACAATCCCCCAAGGCTCCCTAACTGACATGTTATCTTGTTTGTTGCATCAGTACACAAAGTCTCTGCTGCTGGTTGCCAGGCTACCAGACTATCAGACTCCTGGAAGTTCCCAACATGTAACTCGACCCTGAAAAACACAATTTATTTTCACGTGTTAAATAAATGAGATAAAGTGTAATAGAGTGAGGACATTTACAGCTTAATCGCTTATAACTATATTGGGATGACAGTGCATTCACCCTCCTATCAAACTGTCTGCAACAATAGGGAGTAGAATATTTCCCAAGTGTCACAGAAATCACTAATAGCAGCTGGACGATTACATCCATGAAATACTATATAAGTAACCTGTGATGTCACATTGTGGAAGTTACGTTTTTCAGATGTAAAGACACTAAACACCCCCCCACACCCACTCAAAAAAGTAGATCTTTTGTTTCAGTCGTTTCCACTGCGCAAACATGTCCAAATGTAACTGTGAAAGAGGTGACACACGGTGGCAATAAAAGCAAAAGACGCAAATTGTCATGACTACACAGCCTCCCCACCCCTCTTTTCAATATCAGTCCAATAGCTTTAGATCCCCAGGTCCCTGACAAGGTTTATTAGAGTGCGGTGCTGCTGGCTAACTGCTGAGAGGCTGAATGAGGAAGGGAAAAGTGTTAATTTACAGCTGTTGCAGTGACAGCATAATCACTGAGGCTGGGGGGGCACGGATTGCTTCTTTACCAGCTGGATGGGGTGATGATGGTTGGTTGGTTAGTTAGCGTGTGTAAAGTTAATAATACAGCTTGGCAGTGTAATTGATTTGTTGTTCGTTAATTAGTTGTTTATCATTCAGAAAGATGCCGTCTGAAGCAGAGCCAATCCGCTGTGAGCGCTGCTGCTTCGGCTAATAGGTCATTACCAGTACAGTGTTTTCAGGCAATCTCATTTAACATGCATGGATGTTCTATTTCAAACAAAGCTTGTTTTTCTGCTTTCTGTTCAGTTATGACTTGCTTTGCAATATGAAAGCAGGGCACATACCATTCAAACCATTAGCGTATTTGTGTTTGACATCAAACGCACATCTTTGTGGACTCTGAGCACTTTCACCTCATCCAGTCTGTAGGAGATGACCGCAAGGCTATTATGCTGACCTGCTGATTCCTGGCAGTCTGGGAAAGTATATCAAGTCTTTTTTATCACTGTGCTTTGAAAAGAGAGCAGAAAGGAGTGGGCTGGGTTATTTAAAAAAATGGCCCTTGTGGAGCATTAGCGGATTTTATCCAGAAATCCCATTTGAGCAAGTAGTTGGTGAGGGTAAGGGGGGTAAGGGTGGAGAAAGACCAGAGTGAGTATAAAAAGATAGGAAACATCACACAGCCTGACAACAAACACCACAGGAAAGTAACGTGCAGAGTCTGGACCCTAAGAAGAAAAAACCCAGCATGTAGTGTTCACATAGAAATGCAAAGAGACTGAAGAATGGAGGACAGGTTCCCTTTGGATTACAGGAGCTCCAACTGTGTTCACTGAGGCTGTTATTTCTTTTTCTCATGTGTTGTAATGCTTTGTATCTGGTTTTATTTAACATAATCAAACCCTTAAAAATATCAGTGGTCATTTTCGGCTTCCTTCATGTGCATCGCCTCTTTAAGGTCAGTTTTTAAAACCTTGTGATGTCCCTCCAGCCTATGTGCTCACATTTTTCCAGACAACGAAATTTTGGAAAGCTTTAGAAAAAGAATCACTCTGATGTAAACTAAGATTTCCAAGGACACATGAAGATGAGGGTCAGGAATTTTTCATAGCAAGTCATCCAAACTTACCTCATGCTGTGGATGAATCATCTCACGTGTTCTCTTGACTTAAGCCTACAAGGTTTTCAGCATCATTTCACTGCCATGTGATTGCACTTATTTCTGTCACACTGACTTAAAGTTATGCTAACGTGTTTACAATATTCTAACCATTTGCTCTTTAGCTAGACATCACTATATGTCAGTTAGCCCAACTTTAATAACCTCCAAACATCGCTGCTGTTTAGTTTTTTATTTGATTCATGTCTGTGTTTTGGCTTTTTATAAATCCAACATGGTTTAACATCATTAGGTGGGAACTAGCACAAGCTAACCTCCTGCTACCTTCAAATTCTGTTAAACTTCATAAATCCTCTTTTTCATGGATGCCTGGGTATAAAACTTTATTGTAACACCTGGGAAAGCAGCAGCACTGACCATTTTATTAAAGATGAAAGAATTTGGCTATTTTTCAACTTTCAGTAAGAGATGGTTTATTATCACCTGACGCTGTCGCCGTGGCTACGTGCTTGAATGTGGGAAATACACTATAAAGATCGCGCATCAGCTTGTGCAGCCTGAAATCATGACCCTACCAGAAAGGTTATGAATGTACATGCAAAAAGTGGTTCATGTAGTTTGGCCCCAGTCACACATGCTCAGAAGCCAGTTAGCGGAAACCAGTCATCGGGTATGTCAATCTGGCTGCAACCAAACTTATCCCAAAAAGGTTTTTTGGTGAAGCTCTTTGCGAATGAATTCAGCAATCAGTTGTCAGCTGATCAAGTTGACAAGTGGTGGTTGGCAGGGGGTTGCTGATCAGTCTCTAAGACTAGAAAAGCTCTATTATATACCAGTGATTTCGATGCAGTCTGCTATGCAATGATTTACCCAATGAGCCATTATTATTGGTACAAACGTTTGTGTCCACATCTGTCATCATTTAAAGGATATACCTTTTGGTGTGTTGCATGTAGAAATCACATCACCATTTGCCCTCCGGGGTGACGTTATCACATCCACCCACTGTGTATCCCACCATGTAGTTGTTGCTTAAACTGGTGGATCAATCAAACACGAAGTATAAGTAAACAAATTATATTAATTTGTGTAATAATAAAAATTGCACTGATAAATGTGATGCATATGTCACTAACATATGCATGACATATGCATATCAGATCCATAGACGCACACACATACAAGAATGCAATGTGCACACACACTGGTGGGCTGCTCTAATAAAGTGTCTGATTTCCACGCTGCTTAGTGGAAAAAGAACCATCTGCTACCTCTAAATCATCAGAAAACGAAGAGCATCTGTTTTTTAACACTTCCTCTGAAAAACAGCAACTTTTCAACACCTCCTACTGTGCATGAGCTTCAGCTTGAAACCATGGTGATGGTATTTATTATTAGGATGCTGGGTGAAGTGTTAGACTACAGTGGCATAAATGCTGCTAATCTAGTACTTTCTATTTCTTTTGATACTTAGTTTTCCTCTCTTAATCTGAACACAACTATTCATTCATCTTCACTTAAACACAGTTCTACCTGCAACACGGATGTGAAAGGTTGAACAGAGGCTAAGCAAGGCCTGACTTCCTACTTCCTACTGTTCTATTTGGGAGGCAACTTGTCTTCTAGTTTGCTTAACTAAACACACATGTGCATGAAAGTGGTTTAAAAGGTGCATCGCTGCCATATCGATAAGAACCTGTGTTGGAGTCACAGGGCAGGGTGGTACAGCACGGGTAGGAAAAGCTGCAATGATACATCAAAGGGCCCGTTACTGGAAATAGCCATGACAACCAGTGTGCCTCACCATGACATCCCCACAGAGGGCAAAAACACCGTGCGTGGCCTTTCGGATTTTTCTCCTGCTACGTCTGATTCACTGGAACAGAGGAAAGATAAGAAAGAAGAAGAAAGTATTTGATATGTGTCCCTTTGAATTTGCAAGATCATTTGATCAAATGGACGGCAGGTAATAAATACGCAGCCCTGCTGAAACATGATCCGCTTTATCTGTGCAAAAATGTGCATCAGTAAAGATACTTCAGTCTAGCAGTTTCTGTCACAGTCTTCAGGTAACAAACACAGTTCTCACAGCCAGTACTAGTATTTTCAAATCGCACTGATAGAGCTGAATGCACATAACAGCAGAATAAAGAGAATCTTTCGTGAAACGGCAAAAAAATAGTGTCTGCAGAAAAAGGACTGCTGCACAAATGTGCAAATCAGAAATGCTGTGGCTGCGTTAATCACTGAGAGGACAGCAGAATAATGTTCAAGGTCAAGGCAGATGTTAGAAATCGATTGGCTTCACTCTTTTTATGAAGTTGAGTGAGCGATAACTACTAACTGAGTTTTTTAAGAAACTGGAAAACTTCAAGCTAACAAGGACATCTCACACTTGAGGGTTGGCTATTGGTAAAATTCAGATTCCGACTACAAAGTCAGTCCGAAGTAGTGAAGTCATTATGACACGGATCAAGGAATGCCAGATTTCTATTGTATTTTTTCAGTTGCTCTGAATACGATTGCCTGTCAGCATTCACGCAGGCCTCCGAACATCGCTGAGCCATTAATTTATACAGTGTAATTGCCTCATTATGTGCTTATCGCCACATAATGACTCGTGCACGTTGCCCCAAATGTTAAAAAATGAGCCCGCCACGTGTTGAGCAAACATCTCCGATGTGTTTGGATCTTTGCTGACCAGCAGCTACAGTAAAATCCCAGAGGGGCAAAAACGAATCAACCTAGCAGCAGTGCAACACTGATCTGTGGCTGCTGCTTTTTTGCCATCTTGGCAAATTGGGATCCTGCTGTAGAAAAACCACAGAGGCACGTTTTGAGCATCTTGACAGGTGGTTAAATAACTGTTTCCTCATATGAACTCTTAATCTGTCGTAGTGAATAGCAGCAGATACTCTGCTTTACAGGCGCTCTCACTACAGGAAAACTGTGATTGGTGTAGGCGAGGCTGCTGCCAGCGTAGAGCTCGCAGGAGGCAGGGTTACCCTTAAAGGTAGGTTTTTACATCCTTTACTGACCTATGATGCAGGGCGGGTTCAAGGTTTATTTTAAGTGTGGTGGCACGTTCCCATCTGCCTTATCTGTAACTATCCAACAAAGGCAAAAAGGTCAGTAAATGTTCCCGTTCATAGTTGATACCTGGTGTTGTGTCTGCTGCAGCAGTCCATCTGCTTCAGGTTTGATGTGTTGTGCATTCACAGAAGCACTTCTGCATACGTTGGTTGTAACGGGTGGTTATCTGACATACTGTTGCCCTTCTACCAGCTCAGAACAGGTGTTCATTTTCAATCAAGAAGGTATTTTCACCTGGATGTTCACTTTTTCAGACCATTCTCGGTGAACTCCATGGATGGTTGTGTGGGAAAGTCCCAGTAGATCAGCTCTTACTGCTACACTCAGACTAACCTCTGACCTCTAACAAGACTGATTCTGTGAGAAATACACAATTTTAAAAAAACATCAAAAATTTGATGACATTCAAAGAAAAGTGGAGCAATCTCTAAAATCACTGCTGACACGTTGTCGTGCACAGACCCACGCTGGTAGTTTGTCAAACAGCCGTATTCAATTCCCACATGAGTAGCCTAAAGCTGATGAATAGCTCTAGCAATATTGCAGTTGCTGCTATATACTGTCTGTGTTTGTGATAATTACCAGCTCATAATGCACACGTGCGCTCTTTGCTTTAGAAATGAAAAGAAGAAAAGGCAACAGGGCAAAAAAAAAGGCAATACAGGTGGGAGAGGTTTCATCGCTATTACAGACCACTAATAAGCTGCCATCACCTTTCTCGCTCATGAATGATGAATCATTTCATTGACACTGGTTATATCAAAGAACCAGTTTGAAGGGCAGCTCTCTGCGAGTCAGTCAAAGTTTCCCTTTTTCTGTGGCCGGCGATACCTCCGCAAATTGAGCAAGTTCATTATCCGTGCCCGAGCAGTTACGCCGGACTTGTGAAGCCGCGGACTCTACTGGCTGCTGATTGTCACGTGCCACAGTGTGAACACCCCCCCCCCCCCCTTACAAAAGAGAGCAAAAAGCTGTGAGCATCAAAGGCATTGGAGATGAAGACCTTTTACACTAATACCCAGAGTTGCACACAGTCACACAGACTCCCTCAAAGAAAACGTCTCATGGATACACAAACTAATTGGCTCGACAACTAATCCCAGCTCTGCGTGGCTGCTGATACAACTCCTGTGCAGTAAGAACATGAAGTGAGCAGGCCAGGAAACAGGGATGCAACCCTGAAGAACAACACATTCAGGCATTTACACGAGCAAAGGTGAAAATTTAATAAACCTAGTTATTTCTTTTTATATGAACTTTGTGCGAGTGTGAGTGCAGCTGGTTTTTAGATGAATGCAGATTTATTTAATTATTTTTAAAAACAAAGCTTTAGCACTTCTTAGAGGATCTGAGGCGTAACAAATGAGTCTGGCAACATTTTGTTTCTGTCAGTCCAAAAGATGAAAAGACTAAAACCAGCTGGGTTTGATGGCCTTTGATACATTGATTCCTTCAACAGAGTAAATCTTTAATCATTCAGTTTTGTTTTGTTTATTCTTTTATGAAGAGACTGTGAGCAAACATCACGCAGACAATAAAGACAGAGAGAGACATGGTTACACTATGGAAAACTACATTGATTGACACCCTTCATGCTGAATGAAGAAACATATTACTGAGTGTAAAGACATGTTTCAAATTAAGCAGTTTAAAAAGGTCATAGTATTGTATCCCTCCACAAAAGCACTTTTCCTTCACTCTGCTGCTTTTCTTGTGTTTCCTGGAGTGTTTAGAGGTAGAATGGGAGGCAGAGCCTTCAGCTTTCATGCCCCTCTCCTGTGCGACCAGCTCCCAGTTTGGCCTTCCCAGTTTAACAGACACCCTCTCTACTTTTAAGATTAGATCATCCCCAACTGGTTGCAGCAATATAAAGTGCCTTGAGTGCTGTTGTTGTGATTTGGTGCTTATTAAAGTTGAAGAAGAACTGAAAATGATGAAGTGCGGCCCAGTTCCCACAGGCCTGTCGCTAAGGAAAAATCGGCTTTAAGTAATTGCTGGTAGCTGCTAGCATGAAATTGGTCACAAACAGACATACAGTGCTGCAGTGAAAACCTCCATGCAATTGTTTTGTTCAATAACAGGTTGTTGTAGTCACCTGTAGTTTGCATGGACGACATCAACTTGTGTGCAGTGACTCACAAACTACAAATAATGAAAGCAGAGAAGATTCGTCTTCAAAGTAAAAGTTGTGCTGTTTAAAATGTGACGGTAAGATACAGCTTTTACTTTTGCAGACAAACATTTCAGCTTTGAGACTAAACAGCAAGTCTGTGCAGATAGGTCAATATAGTTTATGCAAACTATAGATGATTGTGGAAATCTGCCAGCAACCAAAGCACCTGCAAGTGCAGCTTCTTCTTCTTCTTCTTCTTCTTCTTCTTCTACTTCTTCTTCTTCTTCTTCACTATCTGAAACAAGCTGTTTGTTGCAGTTTGAAAACAAACAAAACTGACAATAGAGATGGTCATCTATCTGTGGAGAGGATAGATAGATCTGTCTGTCTCAAAAATTTGAACAAACTAAAGGACTAAAGATTAAATCACACAATGCATCATTTTCCTGAAAATGATGAACTATGAATTCAAATCAAAAATGTCACTTTTTATATTGGACGTTTTTAAATCATATTCCTGATGATGTATCAACTTGTTTATTGGTTGACCAGCACTCCCCCACCCAGCACCAGGAAGTCACTGAATATTGTTTCCTGGGCTTAATCTGGTTAGTCAGTCACATCCATTTTACATCTAAATTTGAAAGATGAAAAGTGGTGTTTTCGGGCCATTATAACGACTACAATGTAACCAATTTCTCACTGAGTAATTTTCCCTTGATTAAAAGTCTAAAAAGCATCTAGGTGATACACAGCAGTCAAGGTCAAAATCAGATTATCTTTGAAACAGAAAATGTATTTCTATATAAAATGTAAACGTGTTTTCTGTGCGTCTGGATTTTAAATACATTTGATTTGGTTGTAAAAGATGTTCAGATCAGCCGTCTCACAAAAGCTGCCTTCAGTGTCTGAGTTTTTGCAGATTAGATTTAATCTACAAAGCGCTCACCCTGGTGATTTCCATACAGTATTTACTGTAGCTTCTGTACAGGCAGACTGCCTCATGTTTCTTTAAAAAGCTTTGCAGCCAGAGATGCTGTAATATGTGAAAGTGAGTCAGACGGTGAATAAAGACAAAGCCAGACACACATCCTGACAAAGATTTCTATTGACTGATGTGAGGCAGTGCGCTCTACGCTCCTGTGCACTCTACTGTTGTTTATATACTGTACTTTATAACCTAGTTTCTAGTTACTATGGTTACCTCATGCTCAGTGCATAGATGTCTCACTCCAGAGCGATCGAGTGAAAGAGAGAGAGAGAGAGAGAGGGAGTTGGTTTGTGTCTGTGCTCAGCAAATTTCACCTTAATTTAGTAATTTAGCCAAAACGGAATAAAGATTGTTCATTTGCCGTGTTGTCACTGGCTTAAAATTAAAGTCCAGAGACATAATTATTCAAATGCAGATGTTAAAGCTCTGCAAGTAGTACTCAATATCCAGCTAAAAGTGATTTTATGATTATTTCTATGATTAAATTATAAACAGATTTTATGTGCTGAGGACTCTAAAGAAGAAAATGATTGTTATATTTATATATATATGTATATATATATATATATATACACACACACATATATTTATTTATTTATTTTTTTTTTTTTTTCTCTGTTTTCTGTTTGCATCAGACTAATTCTATTATCACTTAAGGGTTTATTAACAAGTGTTTGCAGACAAATTGGTGTCTTTCATGCAAACTACCACTGACTGCAATAATCTGCTTGCAGCCAAAGCAACCACACGGGTATTTTGGTGCAGCAGCCTTTACGTATGGCACTGATTTCATCCACCAGCAATCTCGAGCAACTATTCTCCAGCCAGAAAGATAATGCATATTTTTTCCTGGTAATGTGAGGTTGCCAGGGGGGTTGTTAACTGGTCTCTATGCCTGTGTGACTAAATCCTCAGTAGTTCAGCTTCTTGCTAACCTGATTTTTTCACTCTTATTTTGCTACACAGTGAGGTCAAAGGTCAGGATCAGCTAAATAAGAGCAGCTACCCTGGAGCAGCTCGAAATGTTTAGATCTTCGCTCAGAGATATTTCAACGATGCAAATGAGTGTGGACCCACAGGAGCTTAAATTAGAGCTGTGTGTGTTTGTGTAGCAGTTATTAGCACACTAGCCTAATGATGCTGCTTTTAAACTGGGGCGAAATAAGGCGAAGTGGCCACTTAGAGCTCGAGAGATGATGACAAATGGCTCTGACCTTGCCAAATTACAGCGTTGCTCATGTTGGAGTCAAAGTAAAGCTTCAAGGGTGTCATCGTGTCAACTTGTAAAAAACAAAAACAACAACAAAAAAGGAAAACCTGGACTCGTGCACTTTTACACTTTAAACAAATGTTTTGTGATTAAAAAAATGACAAAGAAGGTTGTTATTAGGATGGAGCAGGTCTGTTGCTGTGGTTACAAAATGTCGTAACGCTCATGAATAACCAGTTTGAATATTCCCAATTTCCATGGAAACAGATCTCATTCCTACCACAAAATAACAACAACAGTAAATTACATGAAGTAATTGCATGCTTGTGGATATGTTAATTATATAAATTAATAAAGCCCACAAACACATCTCGCAGGTTAATTCTTCTTCTCCTTCTTCTTCTGAATTTATACATACACACACACGGCCATAACAACGACATCAGAAATTTAAAAAAAATTATATTCAAAATATATCTCATATGAATGAAACCATTATGTCTAAATTATTCTGCTGTGTGTCTAAAACTATCATTTGAGTCGTTCGTCCGTCTTCGTGCTGAATGTAAAACAGGTTTTGATGCTTCAGTAGCCAAGTTTATACTCAAATGATTCCTGAAAATTGGCCAAGGAAAATACAAATTAATTTCTCTTCATGTTCACTTGCTATGAAGGAATATCAGGATTTGAGTGCATCGAGATAAACAGCAGGTTCATTCACTGCAAGCCAAATCTCAGCGGGTAGAGGACCTGATGAAACATGACGGAAATACAGCAGATTTTGTTTTAAATTTTCAATAATTTGTTTTTCACAAACTCAAAGTGTGCAAAAGAAATCTAATAAACTAAGTTACACTAACTAAAAACTCAAATACTTTATAAAGTGTCTCTGTAAATATAAAGTAACGTATTTTCTCACAGTTTAGAACAGGCTACATTAAAGATTTGCGATCTTGGAAACAGTTACATTTTTGCAGTGACTTTGTTTTTCCCATGACTACATAAAGCTCGATTTTTCAGACTTTCCAGAAAATAATAAATAAAGTGGTATCCTAGCTCACTACCACATGTGCAGCTTTGTAGCATGTCCTGTCAAAGGATCAATTTTTCCGCATATTGTAATGCTTGCTTTAAGCTAACCAAGTAGATTTGTTGGCTAAAACTAACCAAACACATGTTAAAACAAAAGGCTACACAGTACTTGGACCAGTTAGCCTCCATCCATCAATCTCATCTTCCAGTTGTCCAGTTCAAAGTCACATATAGTTACATAAATGTGATGTACGTGATATCTGATGTAAATCTACATGATATGTGATATATCATGTAGATCATACAGAGTTACATATAGTCATATAAATGAATACATCACATATCATAGAGAGTCATATATGTACTGTATCAGATCTATCTCAGATGTGCCATGTTTTAGAGCAGGGGTGGGCAATTCCAGGCCCCGAGGGCCGGTGTCCTGCACCTTGGGTCAACACACCTGAATCACATGATGAGTTCGTTACCAGGCCTCTGGAGAACTGCAGGAGCTAATTTAGCCATTTAAATCAGCTGTGTTGGTTCAAGGACACATCTAAAACCTGCAGGGACACCGGCCCTCGAGGCCTGGAGTTGCCCACCCCTGTTTTAGAGCCATGTTTTAATTCAATTCACAACATTTGGAGCTTTGTGACAACATATTATGCCGTCTTTCAGTCACAAGCGCACAACAGTGTTTAAGTTTTGTCCTGAAAGTCCCATCATGCCCACTGATGTAGAATATGCGAGTTTAATTACACTCACATGATAAATATATAAATTCATAACAAACTGACTTTTTAATGAAAGAGTATGACAGACACCAAAAAAAAACACATCACAGAAAAACCCATAAAAAATTAATTGTCTAAACGGCAACACAAGATGCTTGAAAGACATTTAGGGAGCATTATTTAAAAAAACTTTATTGAGAAGTCATCATTCAGTCCAACTGGAAATTAAACCTTTTCTCTTTTCCCTGAGAAAATTCTTCTTCCCATCGCTTTGGCTGGTCTAATCGCTTCTGTTCCTATAAAAACAGAGATGAAATGTGATGTTGCTTTTAATTTAAATGTCTTGCAACAGGACTGGTTGCATCATTCCTCTTAATGGAGCTCCTGTGCTCACTCCAGAGATACGAAGCAAGCATATCACGACCTACAGAGCTCACATAGTTTGGTATTTTGCACAATTTACACAGACGCAGGTTCGGTCTTTCTATCTGCTAGCCTGAATAAAAGACTTTTTGCTCCTGCTAAGCATTAAAAGCAGTTGGCAAATTTTCTAAAATGCTGAAAAGCTGCTGTAAAAGTGCCAGCTGCTTGTGTCAGCGCTGCTCTACCTGTTAAAAGTAAGACAGTATTCACGCAAGTAGCAGAATTGCGACCCTTAAAGCTTGAGTCTTAATGACATGGTACTAAATGTCAAAAGAGTGGTCCAAGCAATCCATCCAATCATCTAATGCCAAACCATCTCAACTGGCTCCTCTCAGTGTTGAGGAGCAGCGGCTCTGTACTCTGAGCCTGTCTCGAATGACTGTACTCTTCACTTTATCCCTGATTGAGAGGCCAGCTCATTTGTGTCTTTCAGTCACAACCCAAAGCTAGCATCCATGGTTAAGGTTGGGGACATAGACCGACTGATCATAAGCTTCCAAAACAAAACACACAAAAAATGATGGTCTTTTCTACACATGGGGCTATTTTTTAAGTAAATATTGACTGTGACAGTGACACGGTCAGAGTCTTACAAGGCGGTCAGGTCTTTGCATTTAAAAATATCAAATGCACATCCATAACGTGCTAGACCAGGCTAGGTCACAAATGACCGCCTCTAATCGAGGCCATAAAAGCACAAACAGGAGAATATAGATGCAAAGTCCTGTTAGTAAAGCTGCTGTTTGGAAAATCTACATTATAACATTTACATTTCATTTACAGTGGGGAGAAGGGTGGCTGATCATGCCTCTTCCAGTAATGGAGTGCTAATGAAACATTTACTGCTTGAACTAATATGCAGCGACTCCTGTCTGAACCCAGAATTAAGGGGAAGATTTTCAAATGTGATGTTGGTTCACTGGACTCTACTGTGATTTATATTATTCATTAATCCACCATCGCTCTGCTATTCTTCCATGCTTCATGAAACAAGACCAGAATGGTTAAATGAATCTAATTTTATTTATGCAGCAGCTGTCTGTTAGTGCTGCAAAATCAGAGTCACTAAAAAGTATTTAAAAGGAAATGAAAGTGTTCTGGAAGAACAAGATTTGAGTTGCACAAGCATAAATGTGGGCGAGGAGCAAAGGAAATTGCAGCTGAGAGCATTTTTCAGATTTTCATCTAAATTGTACAGCTTTGAATTGTTACTAGATAGCCTTCATTTTCTGCTTTTTTAGCACTTGGCAAATTACTGGAGCGAGACAGTCAGTTTGCCGTCTCTGCAAGGAACTACGGCTACTTTTGCAAAAGCAGACTTTGCTTTGATTCAGAGGAAGACGTGGAGAAGCACAGCTCCTGACAGCTCCTGCAGCAAGTTATGTAAAACATAAATGTTTAGGGGTAATAAATCATATTTATTATCCCGGTCCCTGGGGTGCAAAGTCATAGAATAATTAACAGCACGCACTTTAGTGTGAAGGGAGCTTCAGCTGTTATATTTCACTGTGAGAAACAAGATACGACACAGATTTCATTAAATCAGAACCAAACATATGCAAACAGAGTTGATCAGTATTAAAGTTTAATTTTAGGTTGTCAGTTCAGTGCAGCATGGTTTAGCATAGTGAATAGTAGACTGTAATAAAATGTATATATTTTCTATTTATACATAGGGGATGTAGTCTAGTTTAATCATTAATAAATTGAGGAATGTTTGTATGTGCTCTCATCTTTCTCACCGGTCTCAACATCTGTTTATCCTGCTTACTTCAGACTTGGCAGGTGTCGTGCTGGATACATGAATATGAAAAGCACAAAACTGAAGTTTTTCGGATGATTGGTGTTTTCATTTGCTGTCTGTTCCCTGTTGGAATGACTGGCTGGAGTCAAACTAATCCTGTCATGTGATAATGTGATCAGGTGTGTTGTAGCATTTAATGGTTGGAAGCTTCCAGAGGATGTCACAGAAACATCTGCCAGGGAACTAGAAGATCTGACTCACACGAATGCATAAGATTTACTTTATTTATCGCAGATTTGATCAATTATATTATCCACAAAGCAGTCCTCTTCATAAGAGTAAGTGTTATCACTTGGCAGCCACCTTGAAACTCCCACAGGTGCTTGTGTTGTTGTTGCTGTTATCTTCGAAATCTGTTTTTAAAACTTAAAGGTTTTGCTGATGTTGCCTCGCTGGAATTTATACTTCTAACACAATCTCTGCTGCTGTTGCATTCTCCCACAGATTTTAGCTCAGCTTTCTTTAAGTGTCTCGACCTTGTATCAGTTGTCCTGTCTTTAGTAGTTTGATGTAACTACTAAAGAAATGAATCTCTGTATGTGTGCTTGTTGCTACTGATGTCAAAGCACTGACCTTAACATTTACCTTTACTGATGCGGGCAGCGTTAGTGCTGTATAGTATAATATGCCCGACTATACTTTAGTGTAGCGCAGTATAGTGTAGACTTTCTGTGTGGAGTCTGCATGTTACCTGTGCTGTGTGGGTTCTCTCCCACAGTCATGCATGCTAGGTTAATTTGTGGGTGTAAATGGTTGTCAGTCTCTCCGTGTCATCCCTGTGATGGACCAGCGATCAGTCTGAGGTGTACCCCTCATCCAGTAATAGCTGTGATAGGTTCCAGGCGCCTTAGGATGCTACTGGATAAGTGGTTACAAACAAAAAAAAAAACAGATGGATGGTAAAGTGTTTGTCAATAGAAAACACGGTGTTTCAACCCTGAGTGTGAAGAATTGCAATTCGTATTTTGTCTCAGTGACCTAAGTGCTTATTTATCACTTGTCGATTTCAGATCCATGTCAGCTTCTATGAGTGAAGAACCTCTTGTCAACACTAATCTCCAAATAATTGCCTGTGAAACATCAATAATTTGCTGTGTGTTATGGATTCAAAACTAACAGCGCGTAATGATGCTGTGAGTCGTGCATACACGTAAAGATTCAAGTACATAATATTCAGTTCTGTTTGTTTTATTTCAGGTGTCTCTAGAATGTTTTCGAATATTTAAAAAAAATATTTAAACAAACATTAATATTAATTCGAAGCAGCTCTTAGTTGCTGCGCATGTTAAAAGTTAAGATCGAGGCATTTAGGGAGCGATGCTGCTCTGTCCGTGGTTCTGAAACGGCCTCGACTTGTCCTCATTTTGTTGAATTCCCAATTTTACAGAAATAGCTCCTTTGTTGTCCCTGTGATCCTGAATTATTTATTTCAGACCGTCTTTCCGCTGTGACATTTGCTCACATCGTCCCCGGGTAAGCATGTGCGGGAGCGTGAATCCCTCGTCAGAATTCGGAAATGTCAAGTGATTGATTTCACTATGCAAACACGCTCTATATTGTCAGGATCAAACCTCCAAAGTTACGGATCGGGTGGAACATGACAGGTGACATCGGGGCTCGTTGTGAGTGTTTGCTCTCGACATGCAAACTGAACGGACAGCTGTTTTAAGTTTACGCACATGTAAGTGGCCGATCCGTGATGCGTAAAAGGTGCGCTCCGGGGTGGAGACTTTCTCTGGAGAGGCAGCGGTAGAGAGCGCAACAGCACGACTCTCTGCATCCACAGGTTGCATCTCTCCTCTTCTCTGAACATCTTAGCAACCCGCTGCAGAGTGCAGTCACAGGACATGAAGTCATTTGAGCACGCGCCGGGCTGAGCACTCCGGACCCGGGCTGCAAACAGAAGCTCGCGAGCACGATGCCAAACCCAGGAAGAACTGCAAGACCTGATTCATCAATTTAAAAACGCATCTTTCTGATTTAACCGGTTGTCATGTGAGCGTCTCCTCCGAGGACTGCGCGTTGTGTTCGAGAGCACCATGCTACGGGTCCCTCACTGCAGCGGCACCACGGAGACAACGGCGGCATAATGGCATGCAGGAGCGGCTGCTGCTGCGGCTCCGGTCCGATAAACGAGGATAACGCGCGGTTCCTGCTGCTGGCGCTGTTCATCGTTGTCTATCTCCTGTGCGGGGCCGCCGTCTTCTCTGCGCTGGAACACCCAAAGGAGAGAGAAGCGAAGGAGCGCTGGGCGCAGAGGTTCGAACATTTCAGCCAGAAGTACAACCTGAGTAAGAAAGAGCTGAATAACTTCCTGAGGAACTACGAGGAGGCGAACGTGGCGGGGATCCGCGTGGACGCAATCAGACCTCGATGGGACTTCACGGGCGCTTTTTACTTCGTAGGAACTGTGGTGTCAACCATCGGTGAGATGAAGATGCTGGCCTCTGCAAACTCAGTCAGATACATCACTTTTTCGTTCTTTTACATAATCAGTTTCTGGCTTTTTGTTTCGTGACTCTGTGCTTTTGGTGGATGCAAATAGCAAACTCCCACATCAATGCGTCTCTTCATCACTTTATATTCCTTTCTCCCGGGAATGTAAAGACTGGCCAGGTTCAGTTTGATCAAACTTTTATACAGGCCAAATGAAACGCAGTAGCAGTCTTTACTGAAAAGTAGGCAGATCCACTTCAGCATCAGTTTAGAGAGTTGACTCAGTGCTTACAGTGTGGTTCAGTGGGTTCAACAGAACTACACACCCTCTCTCACACACAAACCTTTTAATGCCTACTTCAGAGATTTGTCCTTGACTGTTATTTCTCCATTTCAGGACTGGCTGCCCGTTTGAGAGCATTCAAGTCTTTAGTGTCAGTGAGGCAGACAAAAACACAGCCATCACTCACCGTTCTGCAGCTGATCCTTTTTTTTTTTGTCAAAACTGCTCCTCTGATTTGTGCTTTTTAAGTCTTTTCAGATTTTTTCATGTTGTGGACAGGTCATGTTTGCAGCCATTATAACAACTTGATTGGAGTTAATTTGTTTGTAATGACTGTAACTGGCTTGCCCGTGGCAGTTTAAATGAGTGGACTAGCTGAACATATTTTATATAGAAGTACTCTCCTTATACAGCTTAATTCTTTGGGTTTTCAAGTGAAAGTGCCTCAAAAACAGACCTGAAACCACACTTTCCTCTGCTCGAGTGTCAGCCGTTGTGCACTTTTCCCTCTGACAGTGCACAACAGCTTTATTTAAACAGACATTTAATCCCACCTTAGTTTAGCTTCTAAGGATTAAAAAAACAAAACAGGATTGTCTTTTTGAGGTATGACTTCACAGTTATTCATGATACAAGCGCAGGGGGAAACAGCACCTTTGATCATGTTATAAGTAACAAGAGACGATCTCTGATCTTACAAATGACCTTAAAGTAATTTGATGGTATATTAATCGCTGTGTCCAGCCACTTCAAAACAATCATATGTAAATTGTTATAATATTTAATTCTTCCCCAGTTTCATCAGTCCCTCCTCATCTTTATTTCCAACAATCACCTCTCAGTGTTTGCCAGGGAAAGCCCCGTTAGGAACACATCATCATTTTGCATCTTCTCTGAGAGCACTGTGTGTATCACAGCTTGGATGAATGTGTCTCGATTATCAAAGAACAGCAGCCTGAGTGTATGCGTAGGCACAAGAAGTCTATTTCAAAGGCATCTCGTATGTGTGCTGTATAATTCATTATGTTTAGAGGTCGACTTCACCGAGTAGACTGGTGAAAAAAATCCCTTCTCTTCAGTTTCTTCTGAGTATTTGAGTATTTTTATTACAGATATGTAATAATGTCGTCTGTTGACTGGTTAACTGTCAAATTTAAAGCATCACTGCGACGTTTAAGACAGCGGATCTATTATTTGATGGAAAACTAGATGACAGTTTCAAATCTATATTAAACAAACTTATGAGGTGCTTTAGACTGTCAGGGGGAACTGTAAAAAAAAAAAGGTAAAAAAGAGCATAAACATTATGAACAATTTATGAGCACAACACATTAAAAACTGGGTAAGAAAAAACAAGTGTATCCAGAAAGGAGGCCGTTACAGCTGAGTAACTGCAGGCTTAATAATGTAGCAAACATCCAATCGCAGTTTAAATTTGAATCCTGAGTCGAATTTACAAATGTAGAAGAAGTGATGTGATGTTGGACTCCACTGTGGCAGGACTCCCACAAATTAGTGGCTTCACTGTAAGACTTTGTCATATTTTATATCCTCTGCAGTAACACTGGTATAATCACTAAAACACATTCATAAAGATCCTATTTTTACATTTCTGTTTTTCTATTTGTAAAAAAAAACTTGCCAACTACGCTAAAGGGTTGTTTCATGCTGCGTACATCCTGTAAAGACACAATCGAGTTATTATTTAATGATTATTATTGATCAAGAAGCAAATAATCACCCAAAAAAGACAAACTTTAGCTGTGCAACCCCAAATAACCCCGACTGTGTCCTGAGAGCGCTGTAATGGCGCTGAAATTTTACCTTTGTTCACAGGACTCATCAACATCAAATTTACAAAACAAGTGGAAAGAAATACACATCTATAAAATCCAGGCCATTTGGCTTTATTGTTGCATTTGGATGAAATCTCTGTTTCAATTAGCACCTTGAGATCCTTTCTGAATGTGAAGGCAATCAAACCCTCCACAAGACGCCTGCCTCTGGCATGGAGGCAGCTAGTCACGCTGCACCGTGTGTTTTTCCTGAGTGGATACAGTCATGTTTAACTTTGTTTTTAGTAAAAAGGACAATCATATTGTTAAACAATAATTTGTCGCACGAGCGTGTATAACTATGACGTTTCCACTCTAAAATAAAAGCCAGAGTTCGATTTTTCAACAATTGGTCAAGAAGAAGAAGAAGAGCAGCAGCAGAGAGACAGACGGCACTTCATGAGCTTTAGTGTTAAATGAGGGATGAAAAGACATCAGTGAGAGTGGTGCAGCTGAAAGACCTCATGTTCTGACTCCCATTTTCTTCATCTGCCAGTTCAGAAGAGACAAAGTCAGTCACAGAAAAACATCTTCAGATCCCGTTGGAATAAAAATCTGCAAAATCTGTTTGACCTTTAAAAATCTGGAGAAAAAAAAGCTACACCTGAGGCGTGGGGTGTCTCCACTGCGTCTTTCATTTGCCAAAATAGTGTGGAAAAAAATACAGTGAAATGTGAGACTGGAACACCTCGGCTCTCAAACTGAGTGTTGCTGCACAGAGAGACAAAGCGATGGCAACCCAATGGCAACCCTGTGGAGGAAAGCAGTCGCATGAGCACGTTTTTCACTTAGTAGGAGTAGAGAGTTGTAATTGGCCGTCTTTGTTGATGGCAGATAGGAAGAGAGCTTGATTTAAAAGATAAAGCAGCTGCAGGTTGGTAGCCACTTTTCTCTAGTTTGCTTGTGTGTAAGAAAAAACCCAGAAGTTATGGGCAGGACTCGCATTTTCAAGTGAAGGTGACGTTTTAACGTACGAGAACTCTTTTAGTCTGTCCTTTCATTCAAAGATGATCCGTACAAGCTGAGGATTTAAAGTTCTCTCATTAATCATTTTTCCTCTGACCTTGTCCTTTTTTACATGTAGCACAGTGTAGCGACAGCATGATGCTGCTTTGAGAGTGTAAGGAAGGAAACAAAATAGCCTCATACAGTTTTAAACTAGTTTCATGAAGTAGATGTGTGGTATGCAGCCTTGGTTATACTCTGCTAACACAGCCAGCAGCCTGACAGCAAAGCAGTCCTTCCTGTTTAGTCTCAGTTACACTTTCCGTGTCCGTGATTTCGCTTCGGTCCAAATGTTGTTATCAGATGGAGAGTGTCAGGGTCTGTGTGCATGACCTCACAGGTCTGACCACACAGAGTTTAGATTACAATACCCCAACTACACATGCTCCCCAGTCAGGTGGCAGACTTCAAACTGGGCGCCAGCAGAGTTGGCGAGCTTAGCTCCTAGCATCGTTGCAGACATGGCAAGTAAAATCGAGAGTCCACAGATGCGACAAGCCACAGCTCAGTCATCAACGCCTTTGGTAAAAAGAAAAAAAAGAAGCTTGATGTTTGTGAAAATGTGCATCAAACCAAATTCTTTTAAGGTTTCTGTCTTGATTTTAGTTGCTGATGATGATGAGGATGATTTTCCTCTAAGAGTGACCATAAAGTAATCTTATCACATCAAACCATTATCTTTTCCTAAACGTCTTCAAACAGATTTGGTGTCTAAAAGTAACAATAGTGTAACATCCATCAACCTTCACCTTAAGGCAGTGGGGGAGACTATCCTGGAGGACATTAGGTGAAAAGCTAGATCAGACTCTGTTGGTCTTTATATGACCTCTGGCTTCTGTTAGTCTATTTTAAAAGGCTTTTGTCAGAAGGTCTTTCTGCTAAAAAGCACTGAAGGCAGACTTCTACCGCTACAATCTTTGTCAGTGTAGCTACAAAGCTCACATCACAACACTGAGAGTGTTCGGTTGTAGTACTAGAGAGGGTAAAGACCAATAAATGTGAGCTTCCACTGCTATTGTCATCTTATAATGATAGCAGTAACACTGTGTAAATTTACTCTCACTACGTGATCTATTTCTCTGTGTGTGAACGTCAGGGTTTGGGATGACAACCCCGGCCACCATTGGAGGAAAAGTCTTCCTGATGTTTTATGGCCTGCTCGGCTGTGCGGCTACCATCCTGTTCTTCAACCTCTTCCTGGAGCGTGTCATCACCGTCATTGCCTTTGTCCTTAAGTCGTGCTACGAAAGACGTCATAACAAGGCTGTGCTGCCACAAAACGGACGTCAAGTCTCTGAGGGAAACAGAGCAAGTGGAGCCGGGGAGGAACTTGCAGGCTGGAAGCCCTCAGTCTACTGCGTTATGCTCATTTTAGGAGCGGCAGCCGTTTTGGTGTCTTGCTGCGCCTCGCTGATGTACTCCGCAGCGGAGGGTTGGGGCTACCTGGACTCGCTTTACTTCTGCTTTGTAGCCTTCAGCACCATTGGGTTTGGAGATATGGTTAGCAGTCAGCGAGTCGCCTACGAAGGCCACGCTACGGTTGCGTACAGGCTGGGCAACTTCTTCTTCATCCTGACCGGCGTCTGCTGCATCTACTCCCTCTTCAATGTCATCTCCATCGTCATCAAGCAGGTACTCAACTGGCTGCTGAGGAGGCTGGAGGCCCCCTGTCGCTGCTGTTTCCCCAGGAGGGGTCACCACCCGCACCGGCATCCCCGTCGGAATGTGGTGGCCCCGGGCCACCTCCGTGCCCGCAGAGACCCATCCATCGAGACAGACGCCATTAACGAGAGCGAGACCGACACTGGACGCAGGTTGTCTGGGGAAATGATTTCCATGAGGGACTTCTTAGCAGCCAACAAGGTGAGAGTAGACTGACCACTCGTGTGACTCTGCACCTGATGAATGAAATCACACCTGTCTTTACAAGCAAGCAGTTCATTCTTAGAGTAATCTGATGACTGACGCGAGTAGTGGAGGGAAAACTCCTTTGTCCTGCTGCTGTCAGATGTCTCTTTATGAGCCATAACCTCCACGTGATTACCGGTGCATATATGTTCTTATTAAAACTGATCAAAATATTTGTATTCGCTGTACATATGTGTGAAAAAATACGGGGGAGAATTCCTATTTTGATACAAGCTTATGCTTCATATTCAGTGTCTTATGTTTGGCTGCTGAACTGCTGGGCTGCATGCATATGCAGCGTCAAAGTTCTTTGAATATCAACAGCTAAGCAACCACCGGCACTGCTTATTCAGCAGCTCTTGTGGCCCCTCAGGAGTGTCAGTTGTCCATACATTTCCATATCTACTACTCCACCATGTAGACAAGACTAATGAGCAGTGTGAGCTACAATTAAATGTCAAAAGTGTGCGCCCTTCTGCACTGGATCAGAAATCCTTCTTAGATCTTTCTTTACAGGTCCTGGAAGTCCTGACTGAGAAAATTAGAAGGCCGAATGGTTTAATTCTGCTGAACTGACACAACCAAGAATAAGTTAACTGTCTTGTGTTGTGTGAGGATTGTTAGTGAAATATAAGATGAATGAAATTTTGTACAGTTCAGGAAACTGAGTTTAATCGTCTGATTCAGCCTCAGAACAAGCTGATGACATCAGAAACCTGTGTGAATACTTTTTATCAAGCTGTAGGAACTCATGTCTTTGTGTGTTGGTTGATGGTAAAATTTATTGCAAATTATGATATTTCCCTGTTAGAGTGAAGCACGGTTTCTAACCTCTGAAGCACCACATGTTCATTTGCGCTTCTTTTTTACGTAAAACATAATAATTTATGGGTAATTGATGGTAATCGATTTCACTCTGAAAATGTGAGCCTGGAATTTCACTGGAGCACCTGTTAAATCTGAGAGACCACCTTTGAATGTTATGTACTGCTAATACAACAATAACAGAGAGAAAAGGGGCGGGGGGGATATATCACAGAAATCAGCAACTTATAACAAAACTTATAACCTTCTTTACAAGTACAAACACTTTATAGTAATCTCCACTGCACAGTTAAAATAACTTAGCACTACCAAAGGCTTTAACTTTTTATTAAGGTGGAAATGCTGTTTGCACGATAAACCTGCAGCAGAATAATGGGCAGAGTTTGCTTTTCGGCCGGTTCCCTGTAAGCTCTGCTTTCATTATAAGATAAGATAAGATAGAACTTTATTAATCCCTCGGGTGGGTTCCTCTGGGAAATTCGACTTCCAAAAAGCACAGCAACGACCGAAGTTACAGTTACAGAATTGTTATATATATATATATGTACACACACACACACACACACACACACACATATATATAAATACAGAGACAAATATAATATATATATATATATATATATATGACAGTCCGTCTACCACTGTGTGCCCGTCTCAGGGGAAAGCAAAGGCTTAATTGTGAAACCAAAACAGGAAGAGGACAGTGCGTTTGTGTTCCCTGGTGTCTATCTGTAGCTTTCCCCAGCTAGCTAAAACGGTGGATGCTGGAGCAGTTGGAGTAGCTGTGAAAAGTCTACGAGATAAAAGAGAAAGAGTCGAGGTAAACAAGGTGAAGTGAGCGAGTGATGGTTTAATAAGGCTGTACCCCAGATGGGTATTCATTCATGGAGAAAGATCTGATGGTTTAGAGGGTTCAAAAGCTCTGGTGGCGTGACTTCCACGAGCTCATTAAGTTACAAAAGCTCTGTACTTATTAACCTGATACAACTGGGCGTTTAAAAACTGTGAGGTCTCTGAGACAGCAGCGAAGGGGGTGTGTGTGTGTGTGTCTAAGGCATGTTAATGTAAGTCTGTCCGTTCCACATCAAAGCGTTGCTTTCACTAACAGCAAAGGAACAAGAAGGGAGGTTGAGGCTTGGAAATTCAGCTAGAAATATGTACATTTGCAACATTTTTCCAAATTTCAAAGGACGACTTTGTATCCAGGTTAGGAGGTGGCTGATGTAACTTGTAGTTGGTAACACAAACGAGCTTTTGCTTTGGGGTGAATATTTCAAGGAACGAACACCGTCCACCATCTGTGAACCATACATGACAGCAGGCCTCACTACACTCATCTCCACCCACTCCACCCTACCTGTGCTCTCTTGCTTTCCATGGTTGATCTCAGGCATTTAAACACATCTACCTTCACTATCTCTACTCCCTCCATGTTCAACTTTCCACCTGTCTCCCTCTAATCCACAGTCTTGTATTCTGTCTTGCCTCTACTGCCCTTCATTCCTCTTTTCTCCGGAGCATACCTCCACCTCGCCATACTCTCGTCCACCTGCTCCCTACTCTACAGATCAAAGTGTTATCTGCAAACATTATAGTCCACGTCTGCCTGGCCTCATCTGTCAGTCTGTCCATCAATTTTCAATTCAATTCAATTCAATTTATATAGCGCCAAATCACAACAAAAGTCGCCTCAAGGCGCTTCATAGATACAGAGAAAAGCCCAACAATCATATGACCCCCTATGAGCAAGCACTTTGGCAACAGTGGGAAGGAAAAACTCCCTTTTAACAGGAAGAAACCTCCGGCAGAACCAGGCTCAGGGAGGGGCGGGGCCATCTGCTGCGACCGGTTGGGGTGAGAGAAGGAAGACAGGATAAAGACATCACCACTGCAAACAACAAGGTGCTGATGGAATCCACTTGTTACTCCTACCTCACCACTTTCTTGTCCTGCACCACCCTCACATACTTCTCTGCACCTCCTGACTTCCTCATACAATGCCACAGTTCCTCTTTTGGTACCTATCGTATAGTTTCTCTAGTTCCATAGAGGCAGAGTGAAGTTTTTACTGACCTCTATACTTCTCCATCAACACTCTCAAAGCAAACATTGCATCTGCTCTTTCTCAGATTAAAGCAATACTGCAGCTCACTGATTGTCACCTCCCTTCTCAGTGTAGCTTCAACAACTATTTCACACGTCTTCATGGTGTGTCTGATCGGTTTTATCCCTCTGTAGTTACTACAGCTCTTCCCATCATCCTTGTTCTTGTAAACTGGTACCAGTACACATCTTCTCCATCCTCTCATTCTCCTCATAATAAACCATGATGTGCCAAAACAAACAAAACAGTCTAAAAATTGTGCCTCAATTTGGATCATCTGCAGGAGCGGCCACATTTTTGTAAACATTTGCAGCTTTCTAACCTCCGCGCTAGCTTACGCACTCACAATATATCCTCTTTCTGCTGGCTGAAAAATGTATCCTTTGATTGGCCTCTTGATTTCTGCTATAAAGCCAAAATGGCAAGCAACGGGCGTCAGAGGTGTGTGGTGTTTCAAGTGTTTGTGGTGCACTTATTCACCCAAAACAGTATGGAGGTGAACCGTGTGCCAGGTTTGCCAAAGTCAGCAGATACACTGTATTCACTCACTCATCCAATTCATTGAATTCAGGTGTTCCAATCACTTCCATGGCCACAGGTAAAATAAAGCAGCTGGGAATGGAGAAAGCAAAGTCCTTAAAACCATAAAGTCCTGACCTGACAGTGGATACATTTACACCCGATTATATACAAAACAAGCCTGTTGCATTTTCTGCTCTTTGTTGTGCAGAAAAAAAATCAAGGGTAAAAGTTGCTGAGTGGCAAAAGTTAAATCACTGACACTCGCGTCAATACTTTTCACCTTTGTTTGCTTAAAGCAGCCCACTAAAGAAGAAATACCATCTGGCAGCTTTTTAATGCACCTGTGAAATCAGATGCTGCCGTTCGATCTGTGTTTGTTTGCCAAGACTTTATAGCTTGAATGTACCGCTTCACTTTCCCCAGTTTTCTGCAGTTTCCGTTTCCTCTTGTGATGATTTTTTTTAATCTCTTCCTCTAGGTGAACTTGGCCATTATGCAAAAGCAGCTTTCGGAGATGGCAGTCGGGAACCAGCGCCAGTCCAGCTCCAGTTCACGTCAGAACGGCTTCTCGGGAGGGGTGGGTGCACTGGGCATCATGAACAACCGCCTGGCAGAGACTAGTGTGGACAGATAGGGAGAAACAGCGCGAGATCCTTTTAAAGGAAACAAAAGACACACGAGAAAGAGTATGACACTTACACTGAGCGCCGCCTCCCCGAGGAAGAAGAAGCTTTGATGTTGGAGGAGGAAGGCTGACCCCAGCAGCTACTGCTTAGACGGAAACCATCTCAGCCCAGCTTCTTGCCAAGAACTTGGCAAGATGAAAGATGCACGATAGCGTGCTGGATTTCCACATCTGGACCAGGCGTGCTGGAATGTTCCCCTGTGAGGAATCCAGTTTCCATGGTGATAAATAAAAGCCTGCCTAAAGCCTGTATCTAAGCTTTAAAGCCTGATGCACTACGTGCTGCTTCACATAGACCTGCAACTTTCACTCATTCACAGCACTTCACAACACTTACTACGACTCTGCCCGGTCCATGAAAGGTATTATTGTCAGAGAAGTAGCTTTAATAAAGTCTCACAGCAGTCATTGCACAAAGCCCTGTGTCATGTTTGGAAAGTTAAAAAAGACGGGAAAACATGACTAACTAAAAAGATTTTAGTTCTACGCTCACAGCATTTGTGGTAAATGTTTCACAGCCATGTTGTTACACTATTCAGTGGCTCGCATCCATTCATTAAAACAACAAATAGCAACAACAAAGACAGAATCTCCCTCATTACAACCCTGAGCAGCCCTGCCCTCTGCAGAATCAGAGAGCCTGCACTGATCCCCATTATGTAGGATTTCTGTTTACTCCGAGTTTGTTTCACATTAGTCAAGCACAAATACAGAAATTATGGCATTTTCATATTTTGTTGTGACACAGGCCTGCTGGTGTTTGGTACTGATACAAATGAGGTAAAAACATGTAGTTCCAGGGCTCATTATTACATTTTGGCTCAGTGCTGCTTGCTGTTTCTTTTTTCTGTTAGTCTGGATCCACACGACAAGTGCAGTAAACAATTAGAAGAATATTCGAGGAGCCAAAGCCAATCCTTGTGTTGCAAATTTAAAACCAAAAGTGATCTGCAGCAACTCCAAAGTGTTTTACCTCCAATGTTTTACCTCCTCGCCAGGTTTCATGAAATTCGGCCTGATAGTTTTTGTCTAACCCGGCTGACAGACGACAGACTCTGTATCCTCAGCAGAGGAAAATAACTGAGGTAAATACTTCTGACTCGGCCTCAGGCACAGAGTGAGCATTGTCAGATCTGTTGTCAGAGGTTTGGGTTCTAAGGAGAATATTATGGATCCAAAATGTAGCCAAGCATACAGCATGGAATTATATCTGGGATATTTTCCCCATTGAGATCTGATGAGCTTTCAAAGTGCTCCTTTAATTTTTTTTAGCAGTTCATATTTTGACCATATTAAGATATTTTCCCCTTCAACATGTATTACAATAATGGTCTGGCTTTCTGCACTGAAATTACAGGGTTGTTATCCTCCGGGCTCCACCTCTGATAGTACCTGCTGTACATGTGACTTAAAGCGTGTAGAAGAGGCTCATCAGAAATGTTGATGACACGAATTCATTTAAATGTCAGTATTTTAAAATAGGCATGGCTTTCCCTGCAGCTCTCCCCACTACTTCACATGGGGTTCAAATCTCAGTCTCTCCAGGGAGACGTCCTGTACACGTTGCATCTACGGAGTTATTTTTTTCTCTTCATGCTTCTTTATACAGCTCATCTGATTTGTTCTGAAAAGACCTGTATTTTTTCACAGACTTTCTGCAGCTTGACGACAGAGCCGAGAAGGGGTGCAGGAGTGCAGTTCACTCTCAGACCACTTGAATTACAATATGCTGAAAGGTTATTATGGATGTTTTTGTCTGCCCCAGCTTTAAGTGCGTCTCATGACCGAAGATGAAGAGCAGAGAGAGAATACTCTTGAGTTTTGTCTTGATGAGATGACAGCCATGCAAACCTGCCAGGGAAGTAAGATCCCTGCATGTAGTATTAGTACAACACAAACTGCCAATTGTAGTTTTTTTTCTGTCTACTTCTCTTTGAAATAAAGAAAATACCCCAAATTTAATATGGTGCATCTACCATTGTACATGTTGGTTTTTGGGTGTCACTGGTTGCTTCAAAGAAAAGCTGTGGTCCTGACAGCAGACCACTGTGCTGAATTTCCCCACTGAATGCCACCTGATTTTAGCTTCACCACAGACTGAGTGAAAGCACAGAGAAGTGGGGGGGGGGGGGGGGGGGTGCAAAAAATTTAAAATGGTAAAACTGGGAGCACACACTTTTTTTTTAGAAACACAATCAAAGTTTGCAAAAAATGGCAGGTTGATCCTTTAGAAAGTTGGCTCGTTGTCAAAGTCAGCTGGCTCTGCTACTGCACGTTCATTATGGGCTGACAGAATGCCCGGGTGTTTCATGGACGAAGCCTGGAAAACTTTTCGCTGTAGAACAAACAAGGACATTTCTATATTTTCATCAAGTAAACTAACCTGAAAATACACATTTAGACTGATTCTTTGCTACGGACACACAAACGCAATCACAAACTGCAACACACACAAACTATTCAAACGGAGAAGAATTATGAATATGTCAATATGCCTACATGGATAATAACAGCTTTGAAGAAATGTGTGTTCCTGTTTGTGTGTCTCAGAGTGCACAGATACATTATGAGTGAGACAGCAGAGCCACGGGCAGATGTAGACACACAAAGACTCTTTGTCAAAGCTCTTTTTTTTTAAACAAGTCACGACACCACCCAGAGAGTGACTGATACCACTGTCATATCCACTCTGTTTGATACGCACTCTAATGGAGGAGCCACGTGGGATGTGACAATATAGTTGATTCCACACTGCTGCACGGGTGGCCTCAGTGTGCTCCACCTTTCATGCTTCACTGAGAATAAACCTAATAGGTGGCTATTTTATTATTATGCTTGCAACAGGTGATAAAACGTTGTGTACCAGGGTAAAAAAAACCATCATGTGTGAATACAGCAATTTTGGGAATAACTGAAAGTGGCTGTAGTTATCAGACTACAGAAAATGCAAATGATACTAAAGAAAGTCAATAAAGCCTCAGCGTTACCTAAACATATGCAGAGTGAACGCTGGATGTTCACAAGCAGCACCTTAGAAAGAGCGAAATCTCTGCAGCTCCCTCCAGTTGACTGCAAGGACGTTAATGCTTCTCTTAATGCCGTACATACATCAAAGTCTACTTTCTGTTTGTGTTCTTTGTACATCAACCAATAAATTGACTTTTTGTCTTTCTGCAAACACGGGACTCTACTCACTCTCTTGTCTATTTACGTGGCTCACAAGATTAATAATCAGCCACTCTACGCAGTAATGTGCGGTTAAACCTTGGAAGCACACGACATGTGATGTTCATTAAAGTTAATTTAATAAACAAAAGTGACACTTCATTAAATGAATATATTACAGCAGAGTGCAGTCAGTAACCAGCAGAAAGTCAAAGTAATGCTAATAATTACAGATTTAACAGTAAGATGTTTAATAATTAGAGGTTTGTGCTGCTGTTTAAAGTCAACTAATGGTCAAAGAGTCATATGGAGTTACATATACATATACACAGATCAGGTATAATATGATAACCACCTGCCTCATACTGAGTTTGTCCCATGGACTCCATTAGACCGCTGATTGTGCTCTGGTATAGTCCAGAGCATAATCAGCATAATGAGTGGTGATGTGGGGCCTCCATGGATGGGACTTGTTTTTCAGGCACATCCCACAGATGCTTGATTGCATTGAGGTCTGGGGAATTTGGAGGCCAAATCAACACCTCAAACTCGTTGTTGTGCTCCTCAAACCATTCCTGAACCACTTTTGCTTTGTAGAAGTGCGATTTCTGCTGCTGAAAGAGACCTCAGCCACGAGGGAATACTGTTTCCATGAAAGGGTGTACATGGTACACGTCAAAGTAAGACCCAAGGTTTCACAGCAGAACATTTCCAAAAGCATCACACCTGCTGGTTTTCTTCCCATAGTTCATCCTTGTGCCAGGTGTTCTCCAGGTATGCACATGCACCTGGAGAACAAACAAACACATGATGTACAACAAACCGTGATTCCTCAGAGCAGACTAATTACTTCCATTGCTCCATGGTCCACTCTGATGATCAGGTAGCCATTGTTGGTGCTTTCAGCAGTGGACTGGAGTCAGGATGGGCACTCTGACTGGTCTCAGGCTCTGCAGCCACACACACAAGAAACTGCGCTGCTCGGTGTATTCTAGCACAGTTTTGGTATCAGAACTAGTGTTAACTTTGTGAACAATTTAAACTACAGTAGCTCAAGTGTTGGATCGGACCACACAAGCCAGCTTTCATTCTCTATGTGCATCAGTGAGCCTTGACCCTCCATGCTTTAGAGACTTATTTGCCTTACTGATTATTGCTTTTAGAAATTAATGTGAACAAAATACCTTGCACAACAACAAAAACAATAAAACTGAACATGTTTATGCTAGAAAGATTACCATAAAGAAAGTATGTTTGTAAAAACCATAATTCGTTTCCCTATAATTATAATACACTTGGAGGTATTCATAACACTTTCTGGTGGTAAGTGTTGTCAGGAGGTCCAGCAGGTCAGCTACTAAATCAGAAGGTTGGTGGTTCAATCCCTGGCTACTTCAGGCAAGGTACTAACCCCACTTTGCTCTCTGATGGGGTGTGAGTGTGTTTGAATGTTAGATAAAAAGCACTTACATAGAGAAGAACTGCTTGTGTGAACTGGTGAGTCAAGTGGTGCAAAACATTTTGAGTAGTCAGGTAGAGTAGAAAAGCACTATATTTACAATTCCACATACTTCACTTCTTCCACATTTGTCATGTTACAGCATTATTTCAAAATGAATTCAATTAATTTTTCACCTCAATACTCTACACAAAATACACAAATAAAAATAAAAAATAAAATACAAAAATATAACATGTACAGTATTCACAGCCATGACAGTCAAAATTGCATGGAGTTTGCCAAAAGTCACCTGAAGGACTCTCAGACCATTAGAAACAAAATCTCTGCTCTGATGAAACAAAGATTGGCATCGTTGGCCTGAATGCCAGGCCTCATGTCTGGAAGAAACCAGGCACCACTCATCACCTGGCCAGTACCATCCCTACAGTAAAGCATGGTGGTGGCATGTATCATGCTGTGGGGATGTTTTTGTGCAGCAGGAACTGGGAGACGAGTCAGGGTTGAGAAAAAGATGAATGCATCAATGTACGGAGATGTCCTTGATCATAACTTACTCCAGAGCACTCTGGAACTCAGATGGAGCAAAGGTTCATCTTCTAAAGGGCAATGACCCAAAGCACACAGCCAAGATAACAAAGCAGTGACTTTGCTACCACTCTGTGAATGTCCTTGAGTGGTCCAGCAAAATCCCAGACTTAAAACTGATTCAAGATCTCTGGAGAGATCTGAAAAGGGCTGCACAGCTCCCATCCAGCCTGATGGAGCTTGACTTGTTCTGCAAAGAAAAATGGAAGAAACTGCCCCAAAACTTTTAGCGTCATACTCAAAAATGGACTGTAATTGCTGCAAAACATTCTTCAACAAAGTATTGAGCAAATGACACGTGGGACTTGTTTTTTAAAGTGGTTTTGAACAAAATGTGGAAGAAGTGAAGCACTGTGAATTCTTACCAGATCCACTGTATGTAATACCACTTAAATTAGATGATGTGTTTGGCAAAGATGTTCAAAATTTGGACTGGAGTCTGCAAACATCTCTATCCCTAAAATGAATTGTGAACAAAAAATATCTGTGTCCTTATTAAAATGTACTAAATTGGTGACTTACTTTCTCTACTTATCAACTGCTAAGTATTCACTTTAAGTATTTCCATGCTAATCAATAAAAGAAGGACCAGTTGTTTTTTGTTTTATTCCACAGTAACTACATAATAATGTTTAATATCACGTAGAATTCGTTCACGGCTTTGGTCGATAACCTTACACAGAACGTTAAATAAAACATAGAGGTTTTTGCCAACTCACTTCTCCATGCAGTGAAACTCTTCCGGCTGACACATTTTTGTCCTGGAGTGTTGCCGTACTGTGACGTCACTCGATAGCGACGAGCAACAATGGTAAGTGAGCAAGCAATTTTCTCTACGGCTCTTAAAATTAAAATATTGAAACCTATTATTTGCTACTTAAACTTTATTCTTCTAATTTTAAACTCCAGTATACGCGCTGCCACGTTCTTTCAGACTATTTTATGTATAACATGTGGAGTAAAAATGGAATTAAACATAAACATCAGTCTGCTAGCGAAAGGAAAGGCTAGCGACATTTGCTTTTTTCCTCGGGTGTCGTTGTCGAAGCTCTCAGTCATCTAAGCCATTCATATTTTCGATCGATGATTTCATCTATTTTTCTAATGTTAGTAATGTTTTAAAAAGCACAACGGGTTCTCTGTTAAAGTTTGTTTTTCCCGTGGTGTAAAATAAAGGGCTAGCACTTTCCAGTTGCCTGTGAGGCGCTAAATATATCGCTGAGCTAACTGGTGATTTTGGCTTACAGATATAATCGTCTGTAAGAGACAAAGTGAACTCGTTCTTTAATTTCTACTGTGTTAACACAAGTGTGTTTTTCTTCTAGGGACAAAGCCAGAGTGGAGGCCACGGTCCAGGAGGAGGCAAGAAGGATGACAAGGTGAGAATGCCAGCTGATTGTTTTGGTAGCAAAGGTTTATCTTTACAGTGACGTCTGAACAAGTACCTCGTACCTTCTTGTCACTATTTTTTATTTCCAATACTGTGCAAAGGTTTTCATGCCACATTTTACTTCTAATGAGCCAGACTTGTTTTTTTAATGTGGCATGGTAATGAACCCAACACAACCAACACAGTAAAAGCATTTGTGGATAGAATATTACGCAATGGAACACCATCAGTCAAGGATTGGCCTCCACAGAGCCTGGACTTAAAATATTATTTAAACTCTGTGGGATAATCTTGAAAGAACAGAAAAAATATGTGCATTTTTCTCCATGACTGTACAACAGACGAGTGCCAAATGAAAGACATGAAACTGAATTCTTACCTCTAAAGTGAGGGGATCTGGTGGCTTCCTTACATAGTGGGTTGCATTTTGCTGGCGTCATGGTTTGAGGAAATGGATTGTATGTATTGGTATGTATTCAAAGGTCCTACATAATAGGCTGATAGGATGTGTTTATGTTGTTACATAAGTAGTTTGAGCTTTGAAACTGTATATAATGTTTCCCACGGTTAATTTGTTCTTTTTCTGCTAAATGAAGGATAAGAAAAAGAAGTATGAGCCTCCAATACCCACCAGAGTTGGCAAGAAAAAGAAGAAGACCAAGGGACCAGATGCTGCAAGCAAACTACCATTGGGTAAAGGAGTGAAAAGCTTTGCACTGGGAACAAAAATCTCTGCTGCCAGCTTGTTTTCCTGTAGATCAGAAAATTGACATTCATAATTACATTTTATTCCATGCTTTTATTCGATATTCTGTGTGAATTCATTGGATGCATCCCTGGACACTTTGTTTTTACTCAAGATATCATGGATAATTGGCAGTTTCTAAAGTTGAAATCTTTTCCTTTGTGTGACATAATATTTGTGGTTGTATCAACTGGGTTATATGCTGTGCATCTTTTTGACGTTCTGCTTGTTTGCTTTCAGTTACACCTCACACTCAGTGCCGCCTGAAGCTGCTGAAGCAGGAACGGATCAAAGACTACCTGCTTATGGAGGAAGAGTTTATCAGGAACCAGGAGCAGATGAAGCCCCTGGAAGAGAAACAGGAGGTCAGCATTTGCACCTCAAATACCACACTTCTTTCTGTGAAGCAGGTCTGGGTGAAATGAAGTTACCAAAAACAAAACAGTAGTGTTGGGGATCTTGTCAAAATTAATTATTAATTTAACTAATTTAATTAATTATGACCTCAGAATTCAAATTCATCATGCAGTACCACCTGAATAGCATCTGACTTCCAATGACTTCCTTTTTCAAAATGACAATGATCCCAAACACATTGCTGTGCAGTAAAAGCATATCTGGGTTAAAAACACACAGTGGAGCTTTAATTATGCTGAGGTCTGGCTTGTTTTTGTAACCCAGATACCTCAGCATAATTAAAGCAGCGTGGGATCATCTTGACAGTATTTGTACCTGACTTCATTTTGTGCTCCATGTCTGGATCAAATGAAGTTATTCCAGTGCTGTTTGTGTTTACAGGAGGAAAGGTCAAAGGTAGATGACCTGCGGGGGACCCCCATGTCTGTAGGCACTCTGGAAGAAATCATAGATGACAACCATGCCATTGTGTCCACCTCAGTGGGATCAGAGCACTACGTTAGTATCCTGTCCTTTGTGGATAAGGATCTTCTGGAGCCAGGCTGCTCTGTCCTGCTCAACCACAAGGTAATATTAATATTTTCTTATTTGGATTAGATTAGATTAGATAGAACTAGGGCTGCTCGATTATGGCAAAAATGATAATCACGATTATTTTCACTGAAATTGAGATCACGATTATTTGACGATATTTATTTAACCCTTTAAGACCTACCATAGAACCAAGTCCACCAGAGCTTATATTATTATTTTTTTTACATGCTGTAGTGCCATTTGTGGGAGCATTTCAAGTTGCTATACATCAATACAACTGTTATAGCCCATATTTTAATAATATGTATGCATTAAGTCCATAGTAATTACATAAATTGCAAAAAAGTGCAATAAACTACAAAAAAAATTGAAAATCGCTTTTGTTTTGTTTACATATATTTCTACTTGGAGAAATTTAAGAGGTTTATCCCTCAAAACTTTAAATACAATAAAGTTGCAAAAAAATAGTTTACAACAACAGGAAATTTATTTTGAGTGTCTTCATAGTTTTATTTTGGAGATACAGCAATTTTTATATACTGCAGGAAAAACAAAACAATCCTATGATGCAAATTTGCAAAGAAAACAGCAGGTGCATCATTTCACTGTGGGAAGTGTTACGAACAGCTGATCGGATCGGCAAAGCGTGTTTCTGGAATATTATGTTTTTGTTCCTGCAAGCGCTTTTTATGCAATTTTTGCAAAGCTATATGTGGAACGAAACCGTGACCGAGGACAAGCTGATGGCATCAGATGTAAGTACAACTCCTCCGGTTTCATATGCAAAACAAATTATTGCGCTAGCTTACACGGTTCAGGTTCTACAGGGATTTAAAAATAGTTACGCAAAACGGAGCGTGCTGCTCTGACCGGCTTTAAAGGGTTAACAATGACTTTAAAATAATAATATAAAATAGTGTGCAACACCACTGAAGTTTGTTTTTTAAACTCTCTTTTCAACCAACGGCAGTCACTCTCCAAATAACTTCTGCTTAGCTTTCCGAGCTTCCCTCGGGTCCTCTTAATCAGCGGTCTCCACCCTTTTTTGCGCCACGGACGGTTTATGCCCGACAATATTTTCACGGACCGGCCTTTAAGGTGTCGCGGATAAATGAGGGAGGGGCTAATAATCGGCTCAGTCATTTTTAATGATCATTGAAAGCCCAGATCGTAATCGTGATTAAAATTCGATTAATTGAGCAGCCCTAGATAGAACTTTATTAATCCCTCGGGTGGGTTCCTCTGGGAAATTCGATTTCCAAAAAAGCACAGCACCGACAGAAGTTACAGAGTTACAGAATATTATATATATATATATATATATATATATATATATATACACACACACACACACACACACACACACACACACACACACACACACACACACACACACACACACATATATATATATATATATATATATATATATATATATATATATATATATATATATATATATATATATATATATATATATATATATATATATATATATATAAATACAGAGACAATATAAATAAAATATACGAAGGGGATAAATAGAATAAATAGGAATAAAAATACAAGTGAATTGCACATTTCAAGTATTGAGTCTATTGCACCGTTGACTATTTACAAAAGTATTGCACAAAAGGTATTGCACAGTGAGGTGAAGAGGCACTACAGCTTAGTTGTTCCCCCCTCCTTTGTCCTCCTGTTTAGAGGACCAGTGAAGACCAAAAAAAAAAAGTGTTAATGAACTTCCCAGCAGTGTTTTTGACCCAACTCCACCACCTAACTTAATACTCATTGACCTTGGGTCAGTGAGTATTAATCAATTCCCCAAAACTGAATTTAGCTGACCTCAAAAATTCACACTAGTTGTCTTGTGTTTGTATATTATTGTAGGTTCATGCTGTGATCGGGGTACTGATGGATGACACTGACCCCTTGGTGACGGTGATGAAGGTGGAAAAAGCCCCACAAGAAACCTATGCTGACATCGGAGGACTGGACAATCAGATCCAGGAGATTAAGGTACACTATGACAAGAAGCCAGAAGCCAAACTGACGTCTTATAGTGAAGTGCTTCTTTTTAGAGATTAACTGCATTTTTAAACAAATTTCTAACAGGAGTCAGTGGAGCTGCCTCTTACACATCCAGAGTATTATGAAGAGATGGGCATTAAGCCTCCCAAAGGAGTCATCTTATATGGACCACCTGGCACAGGTAAGTCTCTGAACTGTGGGTTTAGGCTCTTAAATTTTTTTTCTCCTGCCAACAAACATTAGTGTCCACACTGATATCAGTCATGCTGTAGGGAAATAATAACCTATGAAATCATTTTAGTGGTTTTGTGTCATCTCTCCATTCATCCTACTTCTTAGAAGTTTTAAGATCCTTTTCAGATCTAACCTTTAAATATTAATACTTTTCTGTAATTTTCAAACTCCACTATAAGGCACTATAATATGATATTCAGTGTGAAAGAAAGAAAAACTCTGCCATCAGTTCTTTTTAATAAAGTGTCCAAAGATCAGTTTCTGCCTTTAAAAAGAAGTGATAGTCCTGTTTACTGTTGTTGTTGTTGTGGTGGTGATTGGTTGTACAGTGAACTCCACCACAAGTGTTTATAATATTTTAATCGCTTAATGTCTGCTCAGAAATCACACGACACTGTTTGAATATCTCATTTTATGAGTTTACATAAAATCTGTTCTTGACTGAAGACGATGTCAGCAGCATGTCCCAGCACAATGACTGGGACATGCATTGTGCTTTGACTTAGCTGTAAATTTCACTGTCGTGTCTGGAGCTCGCTGGTGTTTTTTATGAGGCGCTGCATGTCATTGCCGTTTCACGTAGAAAGATGCTTTGGGCTGCTTTCCTGCCACGAGGGGTCGCCACAGCAGACAGCTCTGCATGTTTGATCTGGGAGAGTTATACGCCAGATGCTCCTCCTGACACCTCCCCAGTGGGGCTTTGTCTCTCCTGCTAGAATTGAACCAGAGATGTTGAAAAACACAAAGCTAGAGCAGGGCGATGTGACCAAAAATATTTATCACGATATAGATTTGAAAATTTGCGATAACGATATAATTGACGATATAATTGACACTAGACAAAATACTTTACAACTCCGCAACTTTATTAGTGCAAAAAAAAAAAAACCCCATCAATGTATTTTCACTTAAACAAGCAGCTGTTTTTTATGTGCATTTAAGTTATATAAAAATGTAACAGTGCAAATTCCTCGCTGACAGTTTAACCAAAAAACATTTCCAGTGGAAACTGGCCGACATATCCTCAGCATAACCATGTATAACATCCACAAAACTTAAAAAGAGGTTATACACACACAATACAGTAATATTATGTTGAAGCACAGTACGTATCACTCCGCGAGGCTCCGCCTACAATAGCCGTAATGCTCCGACAATCCATCAAGCGGTGCGGCTTCGTAGCTCAGCAAAGTCGTACTGAAACCTTTAACAGATTTTCGAGCGCCGTGTACATAAAATCGTTTCGAGGTCAGTAAACACAACCAGAGTTCATACATAAGGCACACGGGATTATAAGGGGCTCTGTCGACTTTCAGAAAAATCAAAGGATTGATTTTAAGTGTGACGTATTTTCCAAAAACACGGTAATAACGACGGCCCGCTAGCATGCGCTACCAGAAATAGTGCTTTGTTGTGTATCTGACGGACGAAAGCTGAACCAGTTCCACACCAGTGAAGCTGCAGCATTTTTACAAACCAGTTCTGGTTCATCCGTTTCATTTAACGATCTGCTTTCACCGCCATGCTTTTTCCGACGTGTGCGCATGCGCGTTTTACCCATATTCTATCGCGATATTTCATTTTTCTATCATTGCCCAAAATTATACTGGTATTCCCGTGAACGGTATGATATAGCCCAGCCCTACACAAAGCTATGTATTTTGGTACACTTCATATGTTTGGCTATTTATTCTGTAATTTTCAAGGGCGTCCAAACAAACATAGCAACATAGTTTCACAATTTCACTCTAAAAATGGTTGTCTTGAGGGGATTTTGAGAAATATCTTAAACAGAAAAATAATAGTACGGCGACTGCAGAAAGTTGACTTTCTTTCAGTGAAGGTATTTTTGTGTGAAGGCCATCGTGTCTGTGAACTGTGCAGATGATTGAGTTCCTAATTTAGCTGCTCAGTGTTTAATATTTTATCTTCAGAGTTCATAAAATCCTTTTAACTTCTAATAAAACATTTCCAGTAATGTTAAATACATAATGCATGGAAAGCGATAAAGCTAAGTGAGTAATACAAGCGAGTTAGCTGTGATTATGTTATGGAAAGCTGTGTAACTCTTTCCCCTATAAAGATTCCATCTGATGATCTCCCGTCTACCCGTAATGATGGGTTCTGACGCCTCAGTATAAATCAATAAAAACTTTGTTTGAGGACAATTAGAATAGAAAATTTACAAAAAAAAATTTTTCAAGGGTAGCTGCGTCGGCAGAGATCACCCTCACTAACTTCTGATGCAAAGCCAGTCGTTGTGTTCTGTAAGCAGGCCTGAAATATGACACAAACTGCACAAAGCTTAAAGCATTACTTTTAGGAGGCTTCCATAGGGGTAAAGAGTTAAGCCTTCTTAGAAACTGTAGCTGGTGATCTTTCTGTCAGCAGCCACAGGAAATGACATTTGTGTAATGAGCTCTTTGCAACGCCATTTTTACTGGAAATGTCCGCAATTGAATGCAGGCTCATGGTCACAGACTAACTGTTCTTCATGTTGCATTGAAATGAAAGATTAAGGTTCAAGTGAAACAGAGTCCAGTCCTACGCTGGACTCTGTTTCACTTGGATTAAACTATACTCTTTTAGGGAGTTATATAGACGTGTGGCAGGTATGTTTTACGCTTTCCTCTGTTATGCATGTACCAGGTAAGACACTACTTGCCAAGGCTGTAGCCAATCAGACATCAGCCACCTTCCTGCGTGTGGTGGGCTCAGAGCTGATCCAGAAGTATCTGGGAGATGGGCCCAAGCTGGTGCGAGAACTCTTCAGGGTAGCAGAGGAGCACGCCCCTTCAATTGTCTTCATCGATGAGATTGATGCCATCGGCACAAAGAGGTAAAAAGAAGCTCTGAAAGCATCGGCACAGTGATGCTTTACCTGTGCTGCTGAGGAGCTGGAAGGGGACGCCAAGGTGTTGATTAGTATGTGTGATAAATGGCGGCGTTTTTTTTATATACTTTCACAGCACATTAACAGTGCAAGGTGATGTGCTGCTGCAGGGTTTTCGTCATCTCAAGTACAGGATGCTGAGTTTATCAGTTACACTGCACAGTCCTTTCTTACACGTTTTACACTTCATTTCGCCTCTCACCCTGCTGCAGGTTGTAATAGTTCAGGTTGTAGTCTTTGCAATAGGAAATGTGTTTCTGTGACCACAGGCAGCTTGCACAAAGTGGTGGCTGCACAGTGTAGTGCTGCTAGGAAAATATGGCACTACTTGACATTAAAAGCTGCTCAGTTCCCTGATTTGTTTGTAAAAACTTTAAAGGATAAAACAATTCTGAGCAGTGTGTGTCACTGTTCCCATCCTCTGCCCATGTGTCTATTGTAACTGTTTTCTTTTTCTTTGCTTGCTGCATGTGCTGCTCTTGTTGAGCGCTGTGAGATCACTGCAACAAACAGACTTTGTTGTATGAACCTCAGACTGCAGGTTACTAGGCTGCACTATGATTTCGACAGTCAGTGCACCTCCTCCTCCTTTTCTCCTCGATGAAGGTCTACATTTTGTCCAGCACATTCTCCAGTTTTTATCTTGATTAATTCTCAGCCTTCACTTTAAGCTGAATAAAAGGTGCCACACAAATGAAGCCTGTTTGATGGAGGACCATAAGCAAGCCCATGACGGGAGACAATGTAGGGGATGCCTTTGATTTTCACATGGTGTGTTCACTGCCTGTGTTGTGTAGGTACGACTCTAACTCCGGCGGTGAGAGGGAGATCCAGAGGACCATGCTGGAGCTGCTCAACCAGCTGGACGGCTTCGACTCGCGGGGAGACGTTAAAGTTATCATGGCCACCAACCGGATAGAAACGCTCGATCCAGCTCTCATCAGACCCGGTCAGTACCAGTGTGACTGTCACCGGCCTTCCATCTTTATTCACATCCACAGTACTGTAAACTAGACTGACATTCAGGACATGGCTGCATTTTGTTGAGTCACTGCAGCGCTGCTTTTGGAAGTGACTGTTCATATTTTGTTCTAATCAGCCACGAGCAGTAAAATGTTCTTCCTCAGTGTTTTTCCAGAAAAGACTCAGTGCTGTCTAAGCTTTAGCAAACACTGCTCCAAGTCCTGCTTACGAACAGTGTTGGGAGTGTCATGAGAAAAGTAGCTCCATAAATATCTTCCCTGCATTATTAATGTATGATTGATCACCTGAGTTTGATTAACAAGACGGTTTTTCTGTCGTACTCCTCAGGGAGAATCGACCGTAAGATTGAGTTTCCCCTTCCCGATGAGAAGACCAAAAGAAGGATCTTCCAGATCCACACCAGCCGTATGACAGTAGCAGATGATGTCACCCTCGATGACCTCATCCTGGCAAAGGATGACCTGTCGGGAGCAGACATCAAGGTAAGAGAAGACTACAGGCTTTTTTCTCTCTCTTTGGCACTCACACCTTTTTCTTCAGAGTACAAAGAAGCACAAAAAACAATAACTGAAGACAGAAACTGACACATTCTAGCTCAGCACAAGTTTTTCCCTCCCAGTCCTCCAGCTGTGATGGTTTGACCAAGTGAATGCTGTGAGGCTGAACTCGAACTGTATTGAATTTTCTGCTCAATGCAAACTTCAGTTTGCTCATTTTTTCCCTTCCATGCAGACTCTGCCGAACAGGAAATCCATTTTTAATTCACAGGGAAAATAATTTTTCACATTAAAACTATTTTTTTAAACTTTAAAAATTAGTAAACAAATAAAACTACCATGAAATGACTTGTTCAGTGTTAAGAAATTACCCCACAAAGTTTGCTGTTCACTTCCAAAAGCTGAAACTGTGGCTGTACTTGTAGACCTGACAGTTTTAGCTACCAGTCTATTAACCACTTTACTGCTTTAGCATTAGCTAACACCAAGCTCAAATTGTCTGCCAAAGCATTTAGATGGTTTTTAAATGTTTCACCCCATTACATTTTTTTGTGCATTTGTGTGAAAAATAGAAATCGATAAAGATGCTCAACCTGAAATCTGAATTGGCGTAGGGATCTCTGCTGGACTGTTTAAAACATGAGTGAAATACGAAGCATGTCCAGCCTCTTTGCATCCTAGCAGAGGAGCTGTGTCCTGCTTTCTTCATTTGCTCCGGCCTCGCTCTGATGCTGCAGCCATCTATTGATTGTGTGAGGGCTTGGCGGCGAGCCAGTTCACACTGTGGCTCAGCAAAACGAGGAATAAAATGAGCAGAAAAGGCTGCTTGAAGGAAAGCAAGCGGGGGTTGATTTTCTAAATGATTTTCACATCAACACTTAATTAACTTTATTAAGTTCCCCGTTAAAAAAAGACCTGGCCCAAAGTGTTCGGATCACTCACACAGCTTTGCTGCCCTCGTGTGGAGCGTGGCAGAATGACACATGGAGATTTCTTGGATGACATTTAAATGGAAATGTTTGGGAAGCAAACAATGAGTTTGAATATTAGGGATGTCCTTTCTTTCCTCAGACAAACATTAAACATTAAGGCTCTGTCTGACTCTGACTGACATGACTGTTCATGGTCAGTTTGACATCAAGTCAAGCCACAAACAACCGGCTGTTTATTTATTATAGCTCGTACCGCTTTGTCACATATTTGTATCGAATTCCTTCAAGTAAGCCGTTTTCACGTTCTATTTAGATGTTCGTAGGTTTTGCCTGAGATTATTCAATGAAGCATTTATCCAGGAAGATAAACTTAAGAATCTAAATAACAGCACAAATCAGAGCTGTTATCACAACCAGTCTACGTTATTTTTAGACTGTGTAACGTGCTTGTTTTTCCTCCAGTTTGACTCTTGTTGCTCTCCCTGTGTTTCCTCCTTTCATCCTCCAGGCCATCTGCACAGAAGCAGGCCTCATGGCTTTGCGAGAGCGCCGAATGAAAGTCACCAACGAAGACTTCAAAAAGTCCAAGGAGAACGTTCTGTACAAGAAGCAGGAGGGCACGCCAGAGGGGCTTTACCTCTAACCTTGAAACATTTTTGTTTTCTCTCATCCTCCCCACCCCATCACTATCTATCGCTGTGTGAAAGAGAGGAGGCAGCAGCTGAGTCGCCTCCTCAGAGAGTTTGATATATTTTGTGCATGTCATGTCTGGCTTATCCCGCTCTCCTTTAACCGTTACGTGTTAAAACAATAAATGACAAAATATAATATCTAATCACTGCGTGTTCTCATCACTTTTTCTTTCACTTTGCTGCAGCAGCATCTGCTTCCTTTTCACTTCCTGTAGTCTTCATTGGTTGGCTACAACATTTTGAGATATTCACATGAATTATGAGACTTCTCCCGTTGACCCGAGTGTCATAAATAGTCCTGTTAATACACAAAGTCTTGTTTTGTGTGTTCCCCATACGCAGCACAGCACACTGGCTATTTAGAGATTCTCAGAATGTTTGGGATGAAACGCCCTGATTGTGATGTTTCACTCAGCCGTCACCTCCAGGAGCTGCATAATGTCACTGCACTAATGCCCAACTTTTTAAGTGTTTAGAGAATGCAGAGTGGGTTTTGGTACATGTTTATGTTTGTGCGCACAACCCCCTCCCCTATTTAAATCAGCCTCCAAGTTAAGTAAATCCAGCTAAGCTGCCCTTGCTGCAGTGTGACACACGGAGAGCGGCAGCGTTGATTTAATTCCTCTTGATGTGGAGCCATGTGCAACTCGCTGCTCAGCAGAAAGTGGCCCCATGCAGCACGGGCATCAAACCACTCACCGGGCTCCAGTGAGGACCGAGCTGCTGCTGCTGTTCTGCAGCCCCCTCCTCGCAAGCTCTCTCGCCTTATTAAATCAGTCACGCATTTCAACTGCAGCTCATTCAGCAAATGGAAGAATTGAAGGGGGTAAAAAAAGAAAAACATTTAAATCAAGCGCAGCGCGTTTGGGTGCCGGCAGATGGGTGCCGTGTTTTATAATGAGACATTTGCCCTGTCAGCTCAAGGCTGGGGTTGGGTATTAACAGCCCCCGTGAGCGCGTGCACACACACGCACCAATATGAGCTGATGCAGCTGGGTGTCGACACACTTTGATAGTTTCCATTTAATGCGCTCTCCCAAAAAAACAACAAAACCCCTGAAGTTCCCGCGTATTAGAGAAAAAAAAGAACAAAGTGCTGTATCAGAAATGCCTTTAATTGTCTTTGTGTTGGTTGGAATATTTAAATACTTATTTGCCTTGCAAATCTTGTATCAATGTATTTGTATATTTTAAACAGCTCAAAGTCTTTCCTAATGGCTGACTAATCATTCTCTGATACTGTCTCAGGTAAGCCCCACATATCCCCCGCCCCCCTTAATTTTTTTAAGAACATAAAGGTTTAAGGTGAGAAAAGGGGATCGTAAGGCATACATACAAAACAGCAATATTATGTTTCATATGCCATTTGTGCTGGAAAATAACCAGCAGAGCTCATGCTTTCGCCTCTGTGATTCTGCAAAGAGCAAACAATTTAAAGAAAAGACACAAATGTGTGAGAGAGAGTCGGAGAGATGCAAAGCAATAGCAGGAAAAATGTATATCTGCTTATGTAATGGCCATTTCTCCCGTTAAACAGGGCGAAACACTGAACAAATTCAGTAAGAGGTCACGATTAGTTCCAGCAGATTAACAAATGAAACGGCTCAACTTGAGTTAGTTACTCGACCCGAGAGGGCTGCGAGGAGCCCGGCTGGAACACATAGACGCACTATGCCGGGCTAAAGCTTCCACTAAGATATCTAAGAAGATATTTAAAGGATGATCTGTCTTGGTGACCAGTTCCACTGCTACTCTGTAACTGTAGATATATTAATCATATCTAATTATAAATACAGTCATAATGACTGTTGCATCATGTTTTTTTTTTTCTTTTTGGGGGGGGGGGGGTTGTATGGAGAAGAGTCGTAATGTTCAAAGTTCTGCTGTTAAAATAGCTTTGACTGTGATTTAAAACATTTTGGGGCCTTGTATCAGTTTAGTCTCAGGATACCAAAGGTCTTCTCTCTAAGATCAAGGTTGAGAAACAAAGCTGCGACTGATTAAACATTTCAGCAACCCACACGCTGTCATCTCACTGTTAGAAATGGTTTATGAAGGATTCATACCCTTCATACGAGGCATTTTTTGTCCTTATGAAGTGTGTGGCGTCCTCCTGTTACCCGCCTGGCTGCTGTAAACAAGCGTCCAAAATTTCTCCACTTTGTCCGCTGGGTGGTGCTTTGTTGTCGGGCACGCTTCACACTCTGTGGCGGGGGTCTTGGTGGTGTGTGTGCGGACTCTTGTGACAGCACTGCGATGCCGTCTGCTCTGCCAAATTCTGCACCGTCATTCCCACCTGCCCAAGTCACAGTGTTATACCCAGGAGTCAGCCACTGTTATTACTAAGAGTAATAACACAGGACG
Source organism: Copadichromis virginalis (assembly GCF_057382275.1). Lineage (NCBI taxonomy): Eukaryota > Metazoa > Chordata > Actinopteri > Cichliformes > Cichlidae > Copadichromis > Copadichromis virginalis. Next base: position 2,117,829 of record NC_140632.1, on the reverse strand, counting down.
GCTCATTTTTAAACCCACTCCCCTTTTCTCGTCTGCGACCGAAAACAAGCAGCTAGCAACCCCGCCGTGCTTTACTGTTAATTTCGCGCAGGCCTTCCAAACCTTTGTGGCAGCCAATAGCAAATGTGCGCACTTCCTATATCGAACCTATTAAATGTTTACCCCTCGCCAATGAAAAGCCGTCGCTTCTCCTCTCGCCCCAGTCAAATTTATTATTATACAAAATAAATAATTGCTTAAACTCCTCAAACAGCGAAAGCGAGGCTCTGAAAGGCGCGTTGTTTTTAAGTTTTATGTATTTGTACTTATTCTGTTTCCATCAAGTGCCACTGCCTGGTGCAATGCAGGTCCCGTGTAGCCAATCGATGGTGCCGACACATGGAGTATAATATTGCAGGTCTGCAGCGGCCAATCAGAAGCGACCTCACACACCGGCACAGCAAATCTCCGGCGTCAACCTGGCTTCCTACACTGGCGGTATCCTTCCGCGACTGCAAACTAGTACCCATATTAGTAAAACATACCTGCCCCTAGAATAATAATAACAATGTAAATCCTGAGCTATAGCTGGTAGCGTCAAAATTTCTTGTAATTTTTACTTTACAACTCGTCATTTTATAAACCCAGTGAAGTTGCCAGACTTCAACTGTTCCGATCTCTTTTTAATTTAAAGACACAGTATGTTTTTTACCACCACATCGTGAGTTTTGAACATTGAATGCTAAACTTGTTACCAATAATAAAATAAACTTTTGGCTAACGCTAATTATCAAACTGTAGGAAAGGTTTTTACAGTGTTTCCAGATAAGTATTAATCACTGGAGTTCGGTCAAACAATTTACTAGTGCATGCTATCCTCTGAAATGTGGCCTCATCTTATTCTTGATAAAGATGAAGGTGTTAATGGTTTGCTTCACACTCCTTCTTTTCTACTTAAAGTTAATTATGGTCTTTATATGCATCTTAATGGCTCCATAAATAGTTGGGCTTAACTTTAATGTGCTGCTTTACTGCTGCTTCATTCAGTTATTGCCTAAAAGCTCCCAAGGGGAACTAACCATGTAAATCTATAAGCAATATTAGTCTGCATTAGTCAGCAAACATCCAAGTGAATAAAAAGTAACATCTAGAAATATTTATTCAGATCATGTTTACTAGCAGGCTCAGAATTTCAACAACATGGGCAGCGGTGTTTGTCTGCATCAAAAAGAAAAACAACAACACAAAACGTAGAATAATGTGTAAAATAACTGCATGTCTGCCACATCCCAAGTTGTGTAGTTTGACACGAGTGCAGGGACGCTCTCTCCATGTACTGCAGGCGTTTTGGCCCCAGTGATTGACGTGTCCACTGCTGGAGGCCCGCGTCGCTGTTGCTGCTGCAACAGCCCTGAATTGAAAATAAGGAAGTGAGTGATCAGTGCTAGTGTGGCGGAGGGATACACGAGGCAATCCCCATTCTAACCACGGCCAATACACTCACTCCTAACCCGCCAGTGGAACTCCATCTAAGGAACGACTACACTCCTAGTCTGCCTCCACAGACCAACAAGCACACAACCCATCCAACATGGTATGTATTGTCATTCATTCCGTTTAGTAGGGAAATGTGTTTTAAACGTAGGGAAAGCCTGCTTATTAGAAGCGCAAACCTACCATACGTGTATGTTTACTGTTTAGTCATTGATTCCTCTTATCAGCTATCCGGTTTGCGCGGAGGAGGCGGAAAACGCCCGCCAGGCGCATTTTTTAAGCTAGTGCATGGGGCAATATGAAGTACACTATTATGTGTTTTGTCTGTCCGTTTTAGTGACTTTCTAAATGGAAATACTGTCCACTTCCAAATGGGTTTGCTTTATGCTTCATAACTGCGCAATTCACACAGCATTATTGGCTATTCGGCTATACGGGGTCAAGTAGCCGCTTCACGGCTGCACGGTGCATATCGAATTAATTCTTGGACTAGTTTAACGGTGTAACTAGCAAGCTATTCTGGGTTATTACGGCATAATTCTGGAGCCACGGGTGAGTTAGGGTGCGTTTTTACAATCCGCCTGAGGAGCACACCTTACCGAGAAGCACACCTATCGTTCGGAGAAACGTAGCCGAGCCATAAAGCGCTGTTTCCCCAGCCGGGAGAAGCGTGTTTGAACAGAGAAGCGCGGTAAATTTCGCAACGTGAACGCAGCACTGGTAATTAGAAGGAAAACGAACCGGCTGCGTTTGCTTCTCCCTCCCTCCATTTTTCTTTCTTTCTTTCTTTTTTTTTTTAGGTTGCACCACCTTGTTGGTCGAGCCGAGCCGTGTCATGATGGGGAACGGTTGTTGTATCTCGTCAGTGTTCCGCAACGGAAACTGACCATATTTATGTAATTGCAAGGTTATGGCTACATTATACGTGTCATCCCGGCCTGTAAACAACCACTAATAGACGCAATTCCACCTTTAATGCATGCAGCCTTTACTGGTGGTTTATCGTAAGCGGGGTTATCTATTTGTGTTATGGTGGCTGATTTGCTTGGCTCTTTGCAAATTTTTCTCGATGTTATGCAAATGTGGTGCCTGTGTGAGTTGTCCAAGAAGCTCTTTGTGGCGCTTGGTCACCGAAAAAGAAAAAAGAAAAAAAGGCATCAGCAGCTGGAGAGTTCAGTCGACTTTTTCCAAAACCAGATGTTGCGAATTATGGGAAGTGGCAGGCTTGCACTACAGAATGCAGTAACCTGAATTCTGTGAGGGGGGGGCAACTAACAATTTTCACCAGATCCCTGAAGCCACACACACTCCTGACATCTGCAACCAGCTAACGAGGCAGAGCCTCTCTGCTGGCTGTGAGGAGAAGTTAACAAGTGGAAATGATCTGGATGTGGAAAAGAGGCCTTCGAGCTTAATCCATTGATTATCGGGCTTGATAGCTCATTAATGGCTCAAGGAGGTCAAGAAGCTGTAGACCTCCAGCCCCTTTGCTGCAATCAAATACCCCATATATGGTAACAAGCTGTGATGCAGTTTCATGTTGCAGCGCAGTGCAGTAATTGGAGTGTAAAGGGGAATAGTTGTCCCCGTGTATCAGCCGCTCTGAAAAGTTTAATCCACGGCCGTAAGCCCCCTTGTCTGCATCAATACATGCGCTGAAGTGGAAACAGACTCCCCCCATTGAGGTGGACGTATCGAATATGTAGCGGGACCGGGCTAAGGCCCTATCCTGTTCCTGTTACGCGCTTGCTTGCTGATGCATGTTTAGTAACTCAGTTGACATCCTATCCAGTGCAGTGAATAATTTATACGCTTGCCGACAACACCTAGCCAGGTCCCGTGTTCCCAGTGTTTGGCGGAAATGAAGTACAATGGAGTACCCAGTCACCTGCCACCACCAGCCATATGGTGAACGGGCGCCCCCATTGCAGGATGTTGGGAGCCTGGTGTTGTTTACACCATCCTCACTCCCATTAGACACAGCTCGGCCCTGAGGCCTCGCTGTTCTTTTTCTCTTCTTTTTTTTGTCCAGCCTCAAAGAGAAGAGGTGTTAAATGCGCTGTGGAGCTCAGTGCTACTATAGAACAGGACCGTGTGTGTGTGTGTGTGTGTGTGTGTGTGTGTGTGTGTGTGTCATACCCATCTGTCAGACTGACAGCTGGTTCTGCACCTTTCACTTGGTGAATGCAGAGATGCTAGCTCAGGAATTGTTAGGGCACCTCGGTGACAGATGAGCAGCAGCAGAGAAAAAAAAATGCACATTAAACATTGATAACAGGCTGTTAAAGAAGAAGATGATAGTTGATGGTGTTCTCTTGCGCTATTTTGCATCCCCTATCTAATTAAATCAAGTATGAACATAGGCGAATGCAGTGTTTGTACAAGCCTGATATGGAAGGAAGTGAGAGCTAAAAGCTATTTTACGCTGGCCCAGGGAACTGTCTCCTGCCTCCCGCAGTCCTGTTTGGAGTGCATAGCTAGGGCTGACTGCCCAGGCAACAGTGGGAGTGGTTGACCCACTCGTGCCAGTGAATTATTGCCAGCAGAGCACACCCCATCCCCAAACAAGCCATTTTTAACACCGGAAGCCTGGCAGCAAACATGGCTGTCCATAAGACAGTGAGGATGGTGAATCATTGGGAGTTTCCTCTCAACAGTATGCCACATATGGAGAGAGAAGAAGGGACACACAGAGGAGAAAAGGTCTGAAGGAGGAAATATTGGCAGAGGTACAAGTGCCAGGGAGAGGAGGAAGGACAGGAAGAGATGGGTCAGTAGTGAGCCCAGTGGTGCTGCGGCACCATAAGGCCCCGACAGCTTGGGCCTAAGCCAGGAGAGGTTCCATAGTACTGAGTCACCAGTGCCCACACCCTGTCCGCTTAGAGAGACAGCAAGAGACAGCACAAGCAACACAGCTTGACAAAGAGGGTGACTAAGGGAGGACTGGAAGGTGGAGTCATGAACACAGTGAGAAATTCACACAGGGGTTAATAAGGGACGAAAAATGTAAAGAGGAAGAGAGCAGCAGCAGAACGCAAATACAAAGATGAGACTGAGAATATCGGTCGACCCAAGTGGCACGTCAGCGTCGGGGAGGTTGCTTTTGTCTCTTGACATTTCCTATTCCATCAGATGGAAGTGGAGACAGGAGGAGGGCAGAGGCAGGGAGGAAAAAAGCAGAAAGAAAGAAACGTGTTCAGAGCAGGTTATTGAGTCAGGTCAGCTAATTGTACGAGTGCTCGCGAGGTTCTTCGTGAACCCCTTGCTGACTGAATCGATCCATCCCCAGCCTGCTGCTACTGCTCAAGCCGTGAGGCTTCTTTCTTTGGTGAAAAGTTAAAGGTCATCTGGCAGCACATTGTGTGGTGATCTGCTAAATCGTATCCAGTCAGAGCAAATGTATGAAGCAAATTTGATTTACTGGTTTAACTGAGAAAAACAAGATACTCTCACTCCCAAATGTGAACTTCACAAGGGTCAAATCGCCATAGCTACGGCGTATAGGTACGACCTGGAGGGCGTGTTTGTCTGTACCCAATGCAAAATTACATGTGCAAACACATAAACACACTGATGGGCTGCAGGAATTCGCTTTGAGGCATAACCGGCTACTCTGACTAATTCACAGGAAACATGGGGGTGGAAAGTATTGGTGTTGAGGAAGAATGCTATTAAAAGGGACTCTGTGTATGTGTGCGCCCTAGCTTACTCTTCCATGTTTGTCTGTGTGTGTTCCTTCCTTGCTGCCAAGCACAATGATGTCAGAGCGTTCTGTTAACAATACTAATAAAAAACCCCAAATCATGTTTTATAAGGCAGAGATTGGAGTGTACCGGTGGGAGTTATCTGCACCAGTAGCTTTGTATTCACACTTTTACAGCTGAAGGTGTTTGTTTGAAATCGCTGGCTCTTTTTACAAACAAGCTTAATAAATCTATGTAAAAGGCGTGGTGGTGGATGCTCGGTTTCAAGCCATTTAAAGTATGTGTGAGTCACTCTGAGCTATTAAGACAGCTCCAGCTGGCACAGCGAGCAGGGCTGGGAGGGCAACCAAGCCGGGCCAACCCGCCAGGCCATTATTCTTGTTACTACGGTTATGGAAAACACGCCGGCACTGATATGTCCTGAAACAACCCCGCCTAAACTTTGACTCCTGGTCTGGAGGCAGCACTTAATCAAATTTATTGCAGTATCTTGTTACCCAGCAGTCCTCCTTGTGAGCACTGCTATGGTGTAGCCTACTTTTATACACGAGGACGTCAGTCTTAGGGAGCCACTCTTCGGCTGGAAATTACATTTCATACATCACCTTCATGTAGTGCTTTTATGTGTTAGCTCTGTGCCAGTCTTACAAATACAACCTTGACGGTATGACGGTAAGCCTCCGCTCTCACTGTGAGCAAAACCTGATTACTAGCTTTTAGCGTCAATTTTATAGCATTACATTTGAGACTTACTGCCATGTAATTGGCAGTTAACTATTATATGAGAGAACAAAACACTATTTTGATAAGAAATATAAGGAAACCCATTTGGAGTATTGTTGTGGGTAGGTTTTGGCAGCCCCAACAGGAGCTCCTAGCTGAAGCCAGCCAACCCCAGAACACTGTGGCCAGTGTTTAGCTGTGTGGTGGTTGCACGGTGGGGATGATGAGGAATGTAATGACAAAACTACTTGGGATTTGCAATCTTTGCCCTGTGACTAAGACTTGTTTGTGACAATAACAATCCATTCTCCCCCCCCCCAACCACACAGGCTGACCAGCTAACAGAGGAGCAGATTGCAGGTAAGAATAAGCAGGTTTTCCCTACTTCCCCTTTTCTCTTGGTGCGATGTCCCCTGTGTACTAGTGGATCACTTACGTGCTGTAAAGTTCCAGAACTGAGTAAGGAAATGTCTCCCATTAGCTGTTCTGGCAGTTTCCATGTTGCTTATAGGGAACATGAAGTGAAAGAACATTGAAAGATTCGGCACCCGCCCTCCCTCAGCAGATCATTATCATTTCAAAATGAACAGGACATAAGGGGAAGAACTATTTGCAGCAATCATAAGTCAAGGCTGAAACCCGTGCAGCACATAGACGGTTTTAAAGCCAAGCTTAGGAACAGTCTCAATCACTGAGGCACCTTGATATTCTTAATAATAAATGATGGGAAAAAAGTGAAAGCTGCACAGTTTCTTCTCACTCAAAGCCCCTCTGTGGCTAATTAGCTTGTGTTAAGCCTCAAGGCTGATGCTCACTATTGCCTATTTTCAATCTCTGGATGGGTTTTTATGGCCTGTAGTTAAGAAGCCTGCTTGTTCAAAAGATAAAAACAGACACGCTGGCTTTTTCCCACTTCCAGTCTTCTGAGTCTTATAAGACTTCTTTGTGCAGTCAGAGCTCGGCACACGTGTGCATTAGCTTTGCAGGTTAGTTGAGAATCAGTTGACCTTTCTAGACCTGACCGCAGCGTCCCAACACAACCTATTCTCTAACTGCACAGCAACAGCAATCTAACTGGCGCTCTCACCTCCAACCCCCACAGAGTTCAAGGAGGCTTTCTCCTTATTTGACAAGGATGGTGACGGCACCATCACCACCAAAGAGCTCGGCACCGTCATGAGGTCGCTGGGCCAGAACCCCACAGAGGCTGAGCTGCAGGACATGATCAACGAGGTGGATGCTGATGGTCAGTATACTCACGCTTCATTTCTTGGCATTAGACTAACAAAACTGTGTAAAGTTACTCATTACAATTATGATTTGTCAGTTCAGTACATGCCTAGGTGCCATATAAGGAAGTGAAGTTTTCTTGATTGGTTGAAAAAGTACTACCCTAACTTTATGTTGACGATTATCACTTTTATTGAGAACATTTTTTTAACCCCGTCTTTGTGCCATAAGGTGAAGAGTTTGTGTTTGATGTGATAATTGAACAATAACGTTTTCCAAATCCAAAAACAATATAGGCGACTAGAATGAGGGATGCACGTGGATGTTATTTGTGGTACGGTGCGTCCAGGCTACAAAAACAAGACTTATGTTCTAAACCAGGGAGATGGGTTTGAACATTTGGGTTAATATGATCCTTTCCTGTAACGGCCCCACTTTTAATCAACAAAATGACCGGCAGCTGTCATTCCCAACAGAGAAGCAGCAAAAATTACACAACTGCGACTCATTTGCCTAAATACAGTTGGACATAATTTAACTGATTTTCAGGAGTGGGACTTCACCTCCATGCAGACCCCTTCTGGTTCTGTCTATATGTGGACCCCACCCCCACGCTGCACGCTGTTCGTTGTTGTTTTGGTGGCCCACCCACACACCCACCCTCTGTTTTTCAATTCATTCACTTCTTGTCAGTACATGGGGATCTGCATCCAGTCCCCAGACTGCAGCCTCAATTCATGTTCACGCCATCTGCCATTCTGTACTAGAAACACTATCAAACCTAAATGAGGATGTGGTCCCAGCTAGGGAAAAGAGGACTAACTGTTTGGAGATTTGTCTGTTAATTTGATTGGATGGTCTAATGGGGTGGGTGGGACTTTAATTTCTAGTTAACATTTCATTGCGTGACTTTAGCGATAAAACCTCTGTTACAAATGGACGAGGGATTAGTTCGACCATCCATTACGGCCCTTTCTCGAAACACATCAGCGGTGCTGTTGCCCACATCCCTCCCTTTTCTGCCAACTGTCAACCAACTGTCCAAGCCAACTGTCCGGCCAGCCTTATCTTTAGATGACGTATCCTCTCTGTGTCAGCAGTTTAGTCACCGTGCGTTCAGCTCCATCACAGTTGTCAGTGTCACGCATATGGATGTGCACGAGGAGTGTTCAGTGCTGGTGAGTGCTGTGTGTCGAAGGCTCAGCGTTACCGAGCCCAAGTTGAACCACCGTCGGCTGACATAATTCTCTTCTCCTGTGCATCCGTCCCTGCGCTGCAGTGTGAAACAGACATAGTGAGACAGCAAACTGAGTTAGAGGACAGGAATCCAAGTTGTTGGCTAGTAGCTCAAAAGTTGGCCGTCCTTGAGCTGCACAGGATGTTAGCTTTCAGTGGGGCCTTTACCTCAGTGCTGCTCTGTCAGCTTATAGGATTTCGTAAATGGGAGCACATTGATCAGGAGAAATCAATTGCGTCGCAGCTTGGCTGCCCCTTTATTGAAACGTCCTCCCACAATCCTTGATGCCCTCCCCTTCTCTTACACCCAAGAACGAACACGCACACACACACACACACACACACACACACACACACACACACACACACACACACACACACACACACTAACATCCCCTTGTTCTGCCTCTGCCTCCCTTGGCTGATGCAATCTAGGTCAGACAGCAGTGAAGCTAGTAATGGAAAATAAAAGTGGTTACATAAGGCCTCTCTGCGCTTTGCACATCCAGTACCCACATCAGCAGCCATGGGATGTCAGCTGGCCCATTGAAAATCAGCTTTATTTACCAAACAAGGAGGCTGGGGTAAAGAATTACAACAAATGGAGACAGGATGGAAGGCTTTAGCTAGAGACGGCACTGTGTCGGTGTGGTATCAGATAGAAATGCTGGTTTTTAATTCGCCACCGCACAGAGTTGAGCACGAAAGCATAACCACACATGCTGTAAAACACCCGGGAGCTATTATATTCCTCAGCCTAAAAGAAGATCACATCATGTTTAAGACAGGATAAAAAACAAGCGTAATTATGAATTAAAATACAAGCTTTAGCTGCAGCACATCACTCATCATCATTACACAACCCGACCCTTCCTTCCCGGCTCTGGGATGGACGCTGGCTTTATGATGCAGGAAAATCCAATGACCACACACAAGTGTCGAGATGCCTCAGCCTTCTATAGTTTGCGTCAGCACCTCTTATGTGTAATCGCACCATCTCCCACTCGGTTCACTCCTTACATTCTCTCCTCTTCACATCTCCCTCATCTCCAGCTCCCTCTCTGCCACCCACTCACTCCCTCCCTCTCTTTTTTTCTCTCTCTTTATCTTACCACCCTTTTCTCTTCCTCTTCCCATCTGCCTTCCTCCCTATCTTCATCCATCTGCTTCTACCGTTCTTCCTCATTTGCTGTTGCAGCTGGCCTGAGGTGCAGCTGTACAGATATCGCTCAAGGGCTACCTCTCTTGTTATTTTCCCCCTTGGATTGTGGTCCCCCCCCCCCAATATCCATCTCTCCCAACCCCCCAGTGGCAGCATGTGTTTTCCCTTCGGTGCTGCTTGATGTCTCTGTGTTAGATAACAGGTCCTTAGACTGCTACCGCAGGCCATGAGATCGCCATCTGCCCCATCACATTACGACATTCCTTTTTTGATATACACGTCCATCCTCTTGTTCACTCTTTAGCTCTCCCTCTAAGGCATGCTCTGCCATTGGTTAATCTGCCCACAATCCCACCCCAGGGCTAATCCTCATGGTTACTTTGCCCTTGGTGTCCCTGACCTTCATTTCAATTCCCTCATAAATTTCTGGGTATTTTTTGTCACTTGTTAATGAAAATACATTTCCCATAGTTCTTACTGATTCTTCAGATCTTGTAATAGATCTGGAGATCTGTTACGTCCCCCACCAGCTTTCCCAGCCTCCTTCTTATGGTGTTATTGGTGAGCCACTAAGCTCCCCATAGAGCCTTGCACTGTCAGGAATGTCTGATCCTTTGGTAATCCTGTCTTGACAACACCTACATGGATATTGATCGATTTGCACACACATGCATGTGTCACTAGCATAGCAGCTACCATTAGCACCATCTGGAAAGCCATCGCTGGTTCACGTGTGCCAGATATTGCACTTTTTCTGCAAACAAAATAGTAGATATTTTACAGGGAACAGGAGCAACAAAGATGGATAGGAGGGACGGAGCATCCAGACCTTTTCTCGTTCTCCCTCCAGCCTCAGTTTGTGACTGTGGGGCCACAAGAGATCTTTCGATACATGCAGGCTCCTTGAAGGCAAAGCTGCACAGTACACTAAATGTCTGCATTATGGATGACTGCCCATGGGTCCCCTCACTGCAATCCTGCTGCGTTGCTTATAACATACGCAACATTTTCCAAGGGCTTCCCCTAAGGAAGAAAAGGAAGCACATACATACACAGAGTCACCCTCACACATACCCCCCTCCTCCTCCTCCTCCTCCCAGCCTTCAGTAGATATGTTTAGCACAGCAGTAAAGGTGTATGATAAATTATTTTTGAACTGTTCAGCCTCAAGCTTCACTGTCAAAAACATCTTTGAAGAGCAGACGTGGCCTAAATGCTAATATAAATGTTTCTGTAATACACAGCAGCAGCAGAAGGACATAAATGAGTATTTTTGTGCTTTTCATCAGCTAAATGCTGCGTTGTATTATGTCTACTTATCAGTGTTTGCTTTTACGTAATTGCAGTTTTTTGCTGATTAAACGCGCCCCGTTGATCACCCATTGCAGGTAATGGAACCATTGACTTCCCAGAGTTCCTGACCATGATGGCCAGAAAAATGAAGGACACAGACAGCGAGGAGGAGATCCGCGAGGCTTTCCGGGTATTCGACAAGGTAAATAAGCTTTTAAGAGCATCATTAAGGAATTACAGCACAGCGTCCGTGCTTTCCAAGCTGAAGTTTTGGTTTTGGTGGAACAAGAGGTCGACGGATTGTTAAATAAATGGTAAATGGCCTGTATTTGTATAGCGCTTTACTTGGTCCCTAAGGACCCCAAAGCACTTTACACATAATAACAAATAAGCCCGATAATTCAGAGCAGGGAGAGCTTTTTGTTTTCTTTGCCTTTTTAAGATTAGTTTTAGAGGGGGAAGAAATGCAGCAAATGCTTTGGTAACGCAGGGACTAAATGGCATTTGGATGCATGTGGTATGCGCCTTAACCTCTTGGTTATTAAGTTGCATGATAATGTAAATTTATTACAGCAGGCCAGGCTAATGTTCAATTAAAGCAGAGCTATTCTATTCATTTCCAGCTCAGTGGTTTTTATTTTGGACTCTACTACAGTAGCGTTAGACAATCCACACAATAATCCTTAGTTGTCTCGTTCTTGGCCGTTGTGAAGCCCCTCAGTTTCTCCTCTGTGTGGAACAAGCTGCCTTTCTTCCTCCTTTATGTCAGCCTTCTTCTGATTGGCTGCCCTTCCTAAACAGAGTTTGAACAGCAGGTGGGTCAAACTTTTTTGAGATGACCATATTGGGAATATCCTATTTCTTTGACATGAAGATCCAAGAATTGAAGACGAGCATCTCCCGTTGTAACAGTAGCCTGTATGTGACAGAAAATAGACCTGATGCAAAGAAAAGTCGTCTGTTCGTTTACTTCCTGCTTGCGTAACACCTTCTCCTTACTTACTTACTCCATTTTTACCTGAGCAGTTGTCAGCCTGCAGGGTATTTGTTTTACCGCTTGATGCGATTGTTCCCGTGCTCCGTTTCTAGGACGGAAATGGCTACATTAGCGCCGCAGAGCTGCGTCACGTCATGACGAACCTGGGAGAGAAGCTAACGGACGAGGAGGTGGACGAGATGATCAGAGAAGCAGACATCGACGGAGACGGACAGGTCAACTACGAAGGTAAAAGACTGTGACGAGCGCGAAGGAAAGTGCATGCTAAAATGTCACGCTACACAAATAGCTTTAGTTTCTAGGCCAGGGTGCGAGCTTTTATTAAACAGGGAGAACGGAGCGCTTCATTTGCCAAACTGTATTTCTCTGAGGGCGACCGCAAGACAAGCCAGCCGCACATTATATTAGTTATTAGATGGGGGGTATAGATGGAGCCTGCTGAAACAGAGATAGGAGAAAGCCATCCTCCTGAATTATCATCAGTGCGCCAGGAGCCTTTTCACTCTTTCTCCCTCGTCCTCCCTTCCTCCCACTGTTGGTCCCCTGGCACATTACACGAGAGACTGCGCTCATTTTCTAGAAGGCTGTTGATATATTATGAACAGTCCATAAGTCCTGGCTGCAAAGTGCCCTACTTCTACACTCCGACCGGATACACGAAAACCTCCTTTTATTTGTTCACTCTTGTCAGTTTCACCATCACATTTCTCCCCAGCTGTAAGCACAACGCTCGAGCTTTTTAATCAAACGGGTTTAATGAGATGAACACGGAAGCTGTTTGGAAAGGGGACACTAATTAGTATGTGTGTTCTGAACCTGCTCAAGTTGATTAAAAAATTAATAAAGCATTGAACAATTTAGCAGGTGACTGCTCTTACTGGCTGTGCCAAAGCCGCACACCCAATGTCCTCATTGTCTCTTGTCCCCTCTCTCTCTGTTTGCAGAGTTTGTACAGATGATGACTGCAAAGTGAAGCTTGCCTGCCCCGTCCTGCCCCCTCTTAGAAGAAAAACAAACAAAAAAAGGATAAAAAAAAAAAATCAAAATGTTTTACTTACCTCTTGGAAAAAATGTTCATTTATTCATACTGTTTCTGTATAGAAAATAATTGAATGTTGAAATAAAATATCCTTCTGTCCACACAGGAAAAATATAAAAACATACAAAAAATATCTGCATGAAAATGGTTAGTGATCCTGTCCCCTCCCCCCCGGAGATCAGTTTAGCATCAGTACTTAACAAGTAAAAATAATAATGACAAACCCTGTAACTCCCTTCAGACTAAAGCAGCAGCATTTGGTGAACTCCTTCCAGTTCCATTTGCTAGTGGTAAAGTCTGGGCTGGCCATCTCTTCTTTCTCTCTGTTTTCTGTTCTTCATGCATGCAGCTTGAGACCGGAGCACTAACCTAACCCTCCGACCCCTCCCTCACCTCCGCCCCTCCTCCGGGCTACCAGAGCGTGCTGATTCCACTATGAGCTGTCCTCTTGTTGGTTTGGTACAGTTTTTTGTATTTGGAGAGGAACTCTGTACTGTTAAGATGAGAGAATATAACAGGTTCTAACTCAAGCGTTAAAGTGGAACGGGACTTAATGTATGCTAGATAAAAAGTGGAAAAAACAAAACCCCACAATGTACAAAAAACATTTTCAAATGTTTGGCATGTTCTTTTGTTTTTGTTATGTTATTTGGACGGCCATCTTAGTAGTTGTGCGTCCCGCCCTTTGAAAGGAGGGGGGACTTAAAGAGTCTTACGGTGAGCTTTCTCATTTCTTTTTTCTTATCTTTCTTTTTTCTCGCTGAGATGCAGTGTCTGTCCTCTTTTCTTGCAAGAGAGAATCACTGGCCTTCACTTTTCTTCTTCTGTTTCTCGACTCAGACGTGAGCATAGTGAGGGGTGTACTGTGTTCGCAGCGCATGCTGTTAGGAGTGTCGGCACACCGGTCTTTGCAGATGTTCTTCTGAGTTCAGTTTACATTCATTCCAAGTTGTACATGCTAGTCTTTATTTCTTTTTTTCAAATAAAAGACCATGAACTTTATCGTGTCTTATGTCATTTTTCTTATGCTTGATTGTGAAAATGATCTATAAAGACAGCATAATGAGTCTGTATGTTGTTTACCGAGTAGACAAATGTGTCAACAATAAATAATTCTGATCATCCTCTCCATGTGCCGTGTCTTTGGGTGGTGCTGAGAAGGACCGGGTGGTGTGTGATACTCCTTTACATGGCGGTGAGGTTTACGGAGAGCGAGCGCTCGCAGGGGAGGGAGAGGCAGCAGGATGTGTTTGCTTTCCCGCTCAGCCGTGGATATACATACACATCCGTGACGCCTCTTCCCTCTCGAGACCCAGCTGGTTGCTAGGCAACAGGAGCATGCTGTAACTGGGATGTTGGGGGTTTTTGAAAAGGCAAGTGGGAGTTTGAATAAACCCTCCTGCTTTCTGCCAACGACTCCATGTTGGCTTGTCCTAGTAAGGCAAACCGGGCCACAGCTTTTTACACAACACGCACGGACAGAGGCAACGTAACAGGGAGCAAGCTCTGCCATGCCTCAGTGCTACCTAAAGGTCTGAAAGTAAAGCCAGACCTAAACTGTTTTACTATATTTGGACTGTAACGTCACCGTGTTTGGAAAGAGGAAAAGATGTGGCCGCTCTCCTCCCACCAGCATGCATGTCTGGCAAGCTCGAGCTTGATGTGAAGACTTGCCTTAGACATATACGTTGAAGAAAAAACACAGAGGGGTTGGAATCTGCTTTCAAAAGACAAAACACAGAATATTCTCTGCATACCTCACGTCATCATTATCTCTGCTGATCTGGTCTAAATTAGGTGGTATTTAGCTTCTGTGGACTTGCCTTGCACACGTTAATCAGATAAAAAAGGAAAGGGTGGGTAACAAGAAACGGCGCCACCCGACTACTGCCAGGAACTGGGAAGCCTATCTAATTACAGTCATGATGTTTTATTTGGAAGAAGACATAAACTCGGCTTTCCTGCTTTGCCCCTCCCTGCAGTATCAGATGAGCTAATAGCAACTGCTGCTCAGCTGATTGACAGCTGGGACCGTACCTCGGTTAGTCTGATGCTCCATCTGTGATTTTACTTTGAAAGGAAGATAAAAGAGGTCTTCATGAAGCCCATAGACCAATAAAATCATGAATGGTGGGATAAAATAATGAAAACAATGCGCTTTTGTGAAAGTCATCCTGCTGCTATAACATTAAAACTTTAGCATTAGTCTCACTTCTGTTACAAAATTTTTTTTTCTTTAACTGAGCCGTAGTCTTTTTATTTCAACATGACATCCTTGGATGTGGAGCTCCTGTTTGCTACTATTATCAATTTCAACTATATACACATGTATATGTGTGTGTATATATATGTGTATATATATACACACACACATAGATATACATAGATATTCAGTTTTGTGTAATATTTATAATTAGAGCTATTTTGTTACATTTAGTACATTTAAAATATATTGTATTATTTAACTTCGTCTAGTTACTGTTCTTGGAGAAACTAATAATTTTCTCCTGGAATTAATAAATAAATAAATCTAATTTTGAAACTATGTTACTGTGTCTGCTTTAAGGAGACTCTTTGTGCCAAAAACATACAGCCAGATAACTGCTGCTTCTAACATGAGCTCTACAGTTTAATGCCCAGAAAAAAAATCCAGGCTCCTGTTAACCTGGTTTAATCAGCCTGATGTCAGAGGATAATGGCCAGACAGGCCATTCCTGTAACAGGAATAACCACTCCTTAGATGAGCAGAAGGGCACATCTGAACGCACAACACAGCAAATATTGAAGCAGACAGGCTACGGCAGCAGAAGACCGCACCAGGTGCCTCTACGGAAAACCGTGGTCTCAATTTTTGCTGCGACATTTAGATGCAGCGATCAGAGTTTAGTGTCAACAACATGAAAGAGCAGAGCCACCCTGCTTTCATGTTGTTTACTAACATGGAACGGTTTGGGCTACTGCTGGGGGTGTAATGTGTGGGGGATCTTTTCTTGGCACACTTTGGAGCCCCTCATCACCGACTGGGCCTAATGGCCTACACAGTCACCAGCTCTCAATCCAACACAGCACCTTTGGGACGTGGTGGAAAGGGAAAGTCACATCCTGGATGTGCAGCTGACAAATCTGCAGCAACTGTGATACTACCATGTCAGTATGGCCCAAAATCTCTGTTGAATGATAGTAGCAAGGCGTACCCAATGAAGTGGTTGGTGAGTGTATAATAGATTTATTTTCTTAAAAATAGTGAATACTAGGAAGTAACACAGTCTTGGAGCCAGTAGCTTGGTGACTGTAAGCTGTAAAGGTGTGCCTGCAGGTGCCTGTTCCCCCCCCAGCATCAATCAACACTTAAACGCTAGCAGACTGACAACAAACAGCCACACTGGCTTGTTTGCCTGTAAGCACTAACCAACCAATGAAGAAAAAGCAAGCACATCCTCTCAACCAATCCCAGAAGAACAGGGGTGTGGTTTCAGTGTGGAGGCTGCAGGTTCTCTGGAAAAGGCCTCTCCCCCGGCTCTTTGGGAGAGGAAGGGACACCTGAGCACCCCGGGGGTTAAATTAAGAACATCAATATTTCACGTGTAAATGAAGCAGCTCACTGCAGAGGCGGTAATGTGAGAGGGACTGACCGGGCACGGATATCAAGTATCAATGCTGCTGGAAAGAACGGGCACGCTTTTAAGACAGACCTATGACATACAGGATGAGTGTGTATCCTGTGTGTGTGTGTGTGTGTGTGTGTGTGTGTGTGTGTGTGTGTGTGTGTGTGTGTGTTGGAGGGCAGGGCATGGAGCTCTGCTGGTTGGTGTAACGTCCAGCTGTAGTAGCAAGTCAAGGAAGTGGATGAGCGGAGCTGACGGAGACGTGCAATCAACATGAGAAAGCTTCTAGTACTTTCTATAAGTACCCCTACACACACACACACACACACACACACACACACACACACACACACACACACTCGTTTTCACATCTTAATCAGGCCTTCCCTGAAACCACATTTTGAGCCTCAAAATTCCACGAGTACAGTCCTCACAAAGACATTTAAACAAGTACACACGCGCACACACACAGTAACACAGGTCCATTTGCACCAGCGTAACGTGCTTCGGACTTTGCTATATCGACCTAAACAAGCATATTTGCCTTTGTGGTGGCTGGAAAGGTGGCAACGTTTTAAAGGCCCACCTGTCTCCAGAGTGAACGGCACAAAGCCACGAGGACTGTAATAAAGAAAGGCAGGCACGACCTTTCAGAGCGGTTTGATCTTTACCCCTCGCGCTCACGCTGTGTACGTACACACACGCGAACACGCTAATCACTTGGAAACTTGTGTTTTGTGTGGAGACGTTACCTGCAGCAACACAAGGACCTTCCCCAGCTGTGTTTTATGTTTTGCCTTTAGAGCCGTCTTTACTTATTTCACTTCCTTTTGCTGTATTCATGGTAAAAAGGAAAGAGAGTAAAATGATGCTATTGCAGCCTCACTGCTTATTTGAGGGTCATTTTCACCGTGCTGCACTAATGACGACTACAGAGGTGCCGGAGCAAAGAGTGAGGGGGGGTTCGGCTGTTCTTGTGTCCTGGACTCTGCAATGCAGCGAGCTCTCCACCAGCACCATCCCACCAAACCCAGCTAAGCTTCCTCTGTAAATCAGTCCCGCTGCCTTTTCAATTACTGGGCCAGCGTCGGTCTCCGTCTCTCCAACTCTAACTCTTTCTCTCAACGTCTAATAGCTCCATCACTCTCATTTTTTTAATCCTCCGCCTTCTCACGTCTTGTCTTTTCTTACTGTCTCCCTCTCTTGTCCTCTCCCTCCCTCTTTCCCCCTCATTTACCTTGCTCCCTCATCTCTGCCTGCTCCATTTGTCTTACAGTGTATTTTTATGGACTCAATCACTCTTCTAGCATTTTTTTCTGGTCCCTTCCTCTTCCAAGCTCCCCACCCACCCCCACCCCACTTTATAGCACGTCAGTGTCACCGTCACCATCTCTGGGTTCCTCCTCATTGGTGCCAGGCCTCCCTCTATTTACCTAGAAGAATAGGCTCATCCATCTTTGATTGTTGTGAAATATTATGGCGGTGTCACGACAACCAAGCCTCCCCGAACCTCATGCAATATTCAGAGGCGATGATATAAGATTCCTGCTAATGAAAAAAACAGCAGGCAATACAAACAGCCCTTTAATAACGGCCCGGCAGAACAGCAGGCTCCCTGTTGAGCTCAGGAGTTGTCTGAGACACAGAGACAGAGTGAGAGACCCTGTATATCAGTGCTAGGCCCCTAGGGTGGAGGCACCAGCACCCAGCACCCGTTTGCTCTAAAAACCCCACTTCATTAGTACCATGGACATATCTAGAACAAATGCATGCAAAATACTGTTTAACATGTATATAAAAAAGAAACATATGTAGCTACTTGTCATATTAAAATATTCCTCCATGTTTCTCAGATCGTTAGAGGAGAGCTTGTAATGATCTGCAGTTTGTTTGGGACGCTCCACTCCAGCAAAGCCTAAAGTAAAGCCTGCATGTTGATCCACTTTTCTAACCCTGTCACGCTAAATTGCACCAGTCCACCTGCTCCTAAATCTCCATAGCAACTCAGGCTGTCGATGGAGAGTGATTTCAAACTTAGATCAACGCCATTACATACTGTGTTAACCTGGCCGACACATTACCGACTCAACACTACTGCGCCAGAACTCTAGCCACCCTGAAACTAACCAGCTGATTAACTCTCACCTTTGCTTCACCAACAAAAAATATCTCATCCTTCGCCTCCAGAGCGGCAGCGCTGCAGCACATCAAGCTGAAATAAAACTCGTTACTTTTTTAAACTTTAATCCGAGCAGCAGTATAAAGGAGACAGATAGACCTTGCCAAAGTGGCACTGCAGAAAGGATTTTTTCTGTAGTACTGCAGCTACACACAGCATACAAGTGTCCAAGAGCTTCAGTCTTTCAGGATATCTCTGTTTTTCCTTTACAAGTATTTGGGGCTTGAAACGAGATGATAAGATCACAGTCGGTGTGTTGGAACGGCGTTTCAAGATCCTGCAGGTGTATCACGCCGGTCACATGACTGAAAAATGTGAAGGAGTGACAGGCCTGGAGCGTGTATCCTTGTGTTGTGTAGAATTGTGTAGTACGGGGTTCAGCATTACTTCAAATATGCCAGACCGCATTTTGCTTATTTATTACAGAAATATACTTAATAAGTAAGAGTTATTTATTACGTAGAAATAAATAATCTGTTTATTTATTGGATGGCGCCACAAAACGAGATCTGGTAGCATCAAGATGTCTGTTTTATCAAACGATGGACGCACATGTCGTTCCAGAAACTATATTTACATATTGTTCAGTATCAGTGGTGTTGGTCAGTGAATGAATTTCAAATTGTGACCACAAGATAGTTTTCCACTCCGCCTCAGTACGTCCTAAACGAGCCCTGGAACAGAGACGGTGGCTGTTTTTCACGATCATGTCAAAGAAATTTGGCACATCAACTCGTTTTCTGCAGTTTGACACTGAGAAATCTTCTCAAACAGTGAAATCACTGGCCCATGCAGACGTCCACTGAGCGGTGATCCACTTCCCTGAAAGCCTCGCAGAGTCGCTCCCTTTATTCCCACTTGCATTAGGATTCAGCTTCAGGTGTGATGTTCTACCAGTGTCTATGTTTTTTAGCACTGGACAACTTTTCCTGTCCTTTTTCTGCACTACCCCAATTTTGTTTCAACATGCTGCAGGCATCAAATTCAACATGCAGTAAATTGTCTGTGTCAACATTTTACTATCTTCAATTAAATACGAGGTTGATGGCGACAGCAGTTCTAACAGTGTCACACACACACACACACACACACACACACACACACACACACACAGACACACACACACACGTTAAGTGTATGATCAAAAGGGAGGGGTTGGCTTAGTGGCAGTGCATTGCGTCAACAGCAGGGATAACCCTCGTTCCTCGTTCCTTGTCCCAAATGCGCAGATCAATGCAGAGGCACCTATCCAAGCACGCAGCAAAGAGACGCACCAGCGGGAATAAGGAAAAGATGGGAGGGAAGGGAAAATGATGCAGAAAAATGGAGGGAGGAGGAGAGAGGTGTCAGGGAGAAAGCACTGAGCTGGAATCCTCCAGCCAGGGATTTCCTTCCTCTGATGTACCCCCACCCAGACCTTGTCCTTTTTGTTTTCCCCCCTTTTTTCCTGCCGTAATCTTTCTGAAGTTTGCTGCTTATTCCCAGCAATACCCGGCCTGTATGCAGAGCAACTCACTGCCAAGTCTCTGCAGACAGGCACTACCCCGACGCTGGAGACAGTGATGATGATGTTAATGATGGTGAGGGGTTGGAGGGAAAGAAAAGGAGACATAAAAAGGGCAAGGGGAGATGAGAGAATGAAAAGGGGGCCAGTCTTGCAGAGGCAATGCAGAGGCAATACGATGCAAATGCAACATAATGCAGTGGTGCTGGGGGGAGGCACTGCAGATGAGACGGGGCAAGGGCGTCCAAGAGACGTCTGCTGCTGCTGAAGGCCCCGCCAGTGCTAGCAATGATCTTTGCAATGCACCCTTGACCTTGATACATATACTTTGTGAATTACATACTAGTACGCAATGGAAACGCGCGACAGCAGACGCAGACGAAAGCGAGAGCAGCCAGACGTTGTCCCCTCCATCCCAGACACCAGATTTGTTTGACACGGCATCAAATCCAAATTCCAGCCCTCCCCCCTCCCAGTGCACGCTTAAACATTCATCAACTCGTACGTGCGCTCTAATAACGATCCACGTACTCATGCCCGACTCTTCAATTATTCATTACCAATATACGCTCAGTCTGAGCAAAACACAAACAGCTCAAATGTACCTCGACACAAAAGAAGTCATTACTGCAGCCTGGCTGGGTTTAGGTAACGCAGACATGGCGATCTATGCTGACGCAGTACAAACTAATACAATTTTCACAAGTAATCTTGTTTCAAGTCTTGTTAGACTGCATACAGCCAGAGAATCACGATGCCGCTCCCTCTTCACTCGGGGTACAAGCCTGGAGAATGTTCCCTTAAATGTTAACATCCTCTTTTTCCCCCCCTGATTTAATAATTCAATAAAGCTAAACTTAAAATGGTCTGCGCTCTCTCAGCACTGCCAGGAACAATTCAATTAGCCAGACAACGTGTTGTGACAGCCCGGTTTACGCTTGGCTCCCTTATTTGTTTGTCCCGTTTGTATAACCCCTCAGCCCCAACCACCTTTCTCTCCCTCCTCCTCTATCTCGCTCTTTCTGTCAGTTATTTCTGCATCGACAAGAAAGCTGAGGCAACTAGCCGACTCAGACTTTTTCTGTCCTACTCTGACGAGCCGCGGGCCACATTTGCTGTGGGGATAGGGGATAAAAAAAACCCTGCTGTCAAGGGGTAGCTGGAACAGTGGGGAGAAGTGTGATGGGGATGGCGACGTTCTGCATTTGTACAATGCTGTATGTGAAAGGTGCTGACGGGCGACAGTGTGGGAAGGGCACAGCATTTGTTCCCAGGATGGGACGGCCAGCCGCCCGTCAGTGCGGGCTAATCCGGAGCTGTGTTGATTGACAGAGAGTCAGCTGTCAGCAAGAGAAAAGCGCTTTGTTTTCCCAACACACAAAAGCGTTTCTGTTCGACGGCAGCGCCCTGCATGGACACGTTCACCTCGGCCAACGGCAGAAAAAGGAGATGACTATTTAAAGGAAACGCTTTAAATGGTTAGGCATTAGATATTCTACAGAAAGGCCTCGATCGAGCACATGTCATTTTGCAGTTTGACACTGAGCAGCTACTACGTCATGACTCTTAAATCTATTTACATAGTGCCAAATCACCCTCTAAACTCTTCAGATCTCACAGGACCCAAAGTTTCCCAAATCAGGAGCCAAAGATTTGGAGTCTCCAAACTGGGAGAAGGTTTCACACAAGAAGGGCCTGAAGGCTCTGCGTCCCGTTCTACTTTTAAATATCTTATGAGCCACACCTAAATCTGCAGTCTGAGAGTGAAGTGCTGTGTTGGGATGATACAGTATTACGAGGTCTTTAAGACAAGAGGGGCCTTGTTGTATGTGAGGACAAGGATTATAAATTCAGTTCAGGATTTAACAGGGAGCCAATGAAGAAAAGCTAATGTGGGAGAAATCTGCTCTCTGTTTCTAGTCCCTGTCAGGACTCTCGCTGCAGCATTTTGGATCAACTGAAGGCTTTTCAGGGGCTCCTTAGGACATCCTGATAATAATGAATTACAGTAGTCCAGCCTAGAAGTAACGATTGCAGGATCACTCTGAAACAGGATATTTCTAATCTCAGAGTTGTTGCGCAACTGCTACCACTGAATTCTGAATGCAAGTGGCTGATGCAAATATCTGCTTACTGTGAATAAACAGAAATTTCATTCACAATAAACAAAGATTTGTGAGTTAGGCAAATTTATTATGTGATTAGGTTAATAGCTGTATTATCACAGACCACATGTAACTGCTACCTTGACCCATTCAACTGCAAACAGATAGTAGGCTCATAGCATGCTGACTCCATCTTATTTTATCATCATCTCGACGCACCAAACCTGCTTTAACAATGGAACGTGACTGCGAGGTGTTGTATGGCTGAAGCAAACAATTCAAAGTTCATTGCTCATCAATTCATTGATCATATCACAGTCTCCAACTGCTGTTCTCCCTAGTGTAACAGTAGCATCGGGTACTGCAGTCAGCAACAATATTATAGACAGGTTCAGACAGGTGAAGGAAATAAGATTAAACTCTCTTTCCCTTTGACAACTACCACCCACTGAGACACAAGCCCCAACCCACCCAGGCGGATGCAGCGTCACATGCATATGGAAAATCTACGATGTTCAAACTCTCCAGATGTCACATGACTCAAAGAGGTGCCTGCCTCGATCAGTTTGTTTTGGCAGTTTTCACCTCATCGGCATTATCTGGCTTTATGTGATGATTCAACTGTATGCACAAGTGTTTCCCATTAAACATCACCAAATGTTTTCCGTGTTTTATGTCTGAAGTGAGAAATGCAGTCAAGCATAATGCAACGTCACTGCTCGTGTTTGGCCTAATGAGTGAATGTCAAAGTCAGCTAGCAGTTCAGCTAATAGTTGTTGAGTTCATGTGGTCTGGACCAAAGTGGGCAGACTGACTGACAATAAGCCACACTGACAGCACAGCTAAAGAGCTGAGATATTGATTTAACTCTGTTGCAAAGTTGAGCATTTTACCATGCGAGTCTTTAGGGAGGAATGCACTTTTGGAAAGACGGTTAGTAGCAAAAGTGCATTGGCTTCATTTTTCTGCTCAGATGCACCAGACTGTGTTTACCTTTGTTTATATGAGCTCTTATTTGCACTTATACAAAGAAAAGACAAACAACTCTGAATAAAAAGAAAAACAGAATCTAAACAAAACATGGGCTGCTTGGTCAAAGTCAATCTGGAACCTTTGTTTGCTCAGATGTATTTGACAAACTGAGGAAGAAAACGTGTTGTTTGCTTTAAATAGCAAAGAGCAATATTAAGCTTTCTGCATATATAAAAATGTGTCTGTAGGTAGAACCAGAGACAAGCCTGGAGAGCAGCAGTGTCTTCTCCGCCGTGTCCACCCACACAGGGGCCTAGTCACCAGGTGGGCGGCTGGCAAGTCCACTTCTATTGGCCAGCCGAGAATGCCTATCCAGTGGAAACTGCGAGAGCGCAATTTTTCCAGCCAAAAGACGACGATTTCCATCTCCTCATCTCCCCGCACGAACGTACCCCTGCCACAGTGATGAGCACGGCTGATTCAGAACAGAGAATTGCCTCGACTAAAATAGTTATGCCATCATCATCATCCTTCTTTGATAAGCACTTCTGTGAATTTAAAGCAACGCTTAAGAATTTTGAGACGTGTGTGTCATCATGAACTTGGGTGACCTGTCAGACCTTGGCTCATTCTTACATCGTTCAAATTAACAGAAACAGATGCGGATGATGTAAATGGAAGTCAGTGAGGGGAAAAACAATCACACAAGGCACCATTAAAACATTTTGCTGATGGGTTCACTTATATTAAAAAACTGCTTTTGGCTGGAAAGTGATTAATCAGACTGTTGAACACCTACAACACTAATTTGAAAACCAAAAAGCCTTACTGCAGAGTTGAAAATGCTTTCATAACTACTCATATGACTCTACGTAGTTAATGTATGACGTCTGCAGTACAGGGGAGTTTTGGAAATTTCAGGATTGTGGAAAAGTCTCAAGCCTCCCCTCATTTCTTTGTATTTTGCTTCCAAGTAGCCAGACTGTTGTTTTTTATTAAAATGGTCTCAGCGACAGTTTTTCAGGTTTTTGAAGGTCATTGGACATTGGCTTCTTTTTCATGTTTTTTAATCAACTTAACATTGGTCTCTAGATCATTCATAAATAAAAAGGATCCTAACTCAAGCAAAGAACCACATAGCATCTCTCTACAAAGAGCCTATTTTAAATTTTATACTTAGGCACTTTGTTACTAGCAGCCCGTCACCAAAGCACATAATTAGTTCCCATTTTTTAATTGAATATAGAAAAATGCTTGTGAGACATGAAATAGTATTTTTGCAACAATGTGATTCACAGTGAGCAGTGTGTCCTCAAAAACAATCTTAAAGTGGAGAAGGAAAGGTAGGCCTAAAAAAACAACTTTGCAGATGAACAGTATCTAAAAGTCACGTCTTTAAGAAACATATCCACAGGATCTGAGAGATGCATCTTCAGCTGGTTCATCTAATGTTTACTGAAGCTTCATCAGAAATGGTGTCAGTGGAAGAGTGGCTGTCAGAGAAAAAGTAGAGACAAATAACACAAAAATTCGAATGATTCATCCAGATTTCAAGTTTTTGGTTAAAAATGAGGAGGTCAGTAGAGAGTCATGGCAAAGGATGTCAGCTGCTACAGCTTTGGATGTTCTTCCAGCAACACGGAGAACTGTTCCTGAAACTTATTTGAAGAAATTACGATAAAGCTGTCCGAAGAAAGTTCTGATTTAAAAAAAAGGGTAAACGTGGTCATAGCCCTCAAATTTTGCGGTTTGTGCAGACTACTGCTGCAAGTTCTTGGACCAACCACTCTGGTCCATTCAATTCAATTCAGTTTTATTTATACAGCGCCAAATCACAACAACAGTCGCTTCAAGGCGCTTTATATTGTAAGGTCGACCCTACAATAATACATAAAGAGAAAACCCAACAATCATATGACCCCCTATGAGCAAGCACTTTGGAGACAGTGGGAAGGAAAAACTCCCTTTTAACAGGAAGAAACCTCCGGCAGAACCAGGCTCAGGGAGGGGCGGGGCCATCTGCTGTGATTGGTTGGAGTGAGAGAAGGAAGACAGGATAAAGACATGCAGTGGAAGAGAGATAGAGATTTATAACAAGTATGATTCAATGCAGAGAGTCTGTTAATACATAGTGAGTGAAGAAGAAACACCCAGTGCATCATAACTAAGGGAGGATTCAGGGTCACCTGGTCCAGCCCTAACTATATGCTTTAGCAAAAAGGAAAGTTTGAAGCCTAATCTTGAAAGTAGAGATAGTGTCTGTCTCCTGAATCCAAACTGGAAGCTGGTTCCACAGAAGAGGGGCCTGAAAACTGAAGGCTCTGCCTCCCATTCTACTTTTAAATACTCTAGGAACAACAAGTAGGCCTGCAGAGCGAGAGCGAAGTGCTCTAATAGGGTGATATGGTACTACAAGGTCATTAAGATAAGATGGGGCCTGATTATTTAAGACCTTGTATGTGAGGAGCAGGATTTTGAATTCTGGATTTAACAGGAAGCCGAAACAGGAGAAATCTGCTCTCTCTTTCTAGTCCCTGTCAGGACTCTTGCTGCAGCACTTTGGATCAGCTGAAGGCTTTTCAGGGAGTTTTTAGGACTTCCTGATAATAATGAATTACAGTCGTCCAGCCTGGAAGTAATAAATGCATGAAGTAGTTTTTCAGCGTCACTCTGAGACAGGATATTTCTAACTTTAGAGATGTTGCACAAATGGAAGAAAGCAGTCTTACATATTTGTTTAATATGTGCGTTGAAGGACATGTCCTGGTCAAAAATGACTCCAGACTAAAGCAAACCAACCATTCGGTGATTTTGCAATGTTTTGCAATGTTGAAATATGATACAAAAAAATGTAGCAATCACTTTTATACCACTATTGCAACAACCATCATGTCACACTTGGGTATTTCCCAACTATTACATTATGTAGAACAGCCATTATAACTTCACTGATGTACAGTATAGTTTCCTGTGTTGAGCAAAGTCAGTTTCCTTTCACTTTTTTCTCTTCTCTCCATTTTCTCTCTAATTACTGCTTCACAGACTAATGAGGAGGATTCTTTCTTTAAATACAAACAGCACCCTGACCCTTAATGAGCAGCGTCTCTGGTTTTTGAAAACATTGTGGCACAGATAGGAATACAGCATCTAATAAAAGATGGATATAGAAACCCAATATTTTGTGGACTGCCTTCATGAAACTCCCGGATGAGCATTTTGGCTGTTGCCATTTTTATTTTTATTTTTTTTATTGTTGCTGATCACGTATGAAACAAAGAACCAACAATCATGACCATAAACTCATTAAGAAAATGTCCCAGTATCAAAATAAGACACATGTAGGCTTATTTTCTCTGCGAGCTTCACTGAATCTGAGAACTAGAGAAGTTGCTTGCTGGTGGATATTAGAAAGGATGAGCGTGTAAGGCACTGGCTACATCCATCTCCTACATACAGTCTGTGGGCACAGATATGTAACTGGAAAAAATGTTGCAACCTTATTGCAGCCTCTATCACATGACCCTTTTAAGAAACAAATCAACCACAGAAGCTCTGTGCTAGCTGCTGTTATGCTGTTATTGTGGGAAGATAACATTTTTAATTAAAAGCTCTTTTCATCTTTTCAACAGATTGCTGGATCTTGGCAGATAAAAAATGCAGCTACTACTAAAGAGTGTGATGGTAAACCAGTACAGCATTCGAGTATTGTGGATGCGCTTTGCATTTTCTGGATGAAACAAATGGTTGTCTAATAATATATTTACTATTTATACGTTACACTCATTTGCATATGTCAAGACCCCAATCTGAGCGAACAAATACTGAGCCAGTGAAGCCAGTATAGTGCTAATGGAGGGTCAGAGGCTAAACACAGAAGCCTACTGAACTGTGAATATTTCCTCATTCTACATTTGTTTTGGTGATTAAGACTTTAAATTCCAAGTACAATTCTCGCTCTTTCCTCATAAACACAGTGAGCAGGCACGGCGGATGCACCTTCATCCGCAGTTACCAAGAAGACCAGTGGTGGATTTGAAGATGAAAACCTGAGATGATGTCAGCAGTCTGCTGAAACTCACCACCATCGGCTAAGGTGTCTTCAGTTTCCAGAGCAGCACCTCATCCTCAACAAGAGCCAGTGCCAACGATTCTGTGCCGCCGGACTGGGAAACGACAGACGGCCAAGGATCAAACGGTCGAGCGAGGGCAGGAATATTTGAGGAAGATGAACTGACTGCTAATGAGACACTGGATCCTAAATGATAACAGAGTGTTTATGAGAGGTCACCTGAGATGGCTGATGAATAATAAAGGGACCGTAGCCGTGTGAGAGCAGGATAAACTCATTGGGCTGTGGTTAGAATCGGTGCAGCCACAGAACAACATTTAGGGACTCGTGCATGGCCTCAGCAGAGGCAACAAGTGAGCAGGGCAAGTAAAGGCCAACAGAGGGCAAGCAAAGGCAGCAGCGGGTCACAGAGTGACAGCAGGAGAACTGGAACCTCAATACACTCTCAGTACTGACTGAAATACTTTAAGAGCAAGTAAGCCTCCTAATTTATTATTTATTACTCTTATATATATATAAGAATACTTCTTCAAAAGCTTTTTTTTTTCTGGCGCAGAGACACGTTCAAGCTCGAGGCATTACACAGAAAAAAGCTACTTCAGTCCTCTGCTCTGGTTTGGAGATGACGTAACCGTATATTCATTTATTAGTTTAAACTTTCTTCTCACTATGATGAATATTTGAATTATTGTCTGGTCTTCTTACCCAAGTACAGAGAGAACCATAGCATTTTTATTTGTTCTTTTTTAAGTATATATTTTTGTATTTAAATGCATTTTAAGATAAGATAAGATAAGATAAGACTTTGTTGATCCCACGACGGGGAAATTTTTGCGTCACCTCAGCTCAGGTACAGATATCAGAAGGAAATACAAAAATACAAATAAGTACAATCAATGAAAAAAAGTAAGTTAATACGCTATATACAATGGTAGCATACACAGTATGTGATTATGGATATGGTTGGAAATAAGACATAAACTATATACCTTGACATAACTATTGTACCACTACTATTCCTATGTATAGACATGTACACACACACATGTACACACTAAATATACATATGTATACATATACAGTGGGGCAAAAAAGTATTTAGTCAGCCACCGATTGTGCAAGTTCCCCCACTTAAAATGATGACAGAGGTCAGTAATTTGCACCAGAGGTACACTTCAACTGTGAGAGACAGAATGTGAAAAAAAAATCCATGAATTCACATGGTAGGATTTGTAAATAATTTATTGGTAAATCAGGGTGGAAAATAAGTATTTGGTCACCTCAAACAAGGAAAATCTCTGGCTCTCACAGACCTGTAACGTCTTCTGTAAGAAGCTTTTCTGTCCCCCACTCGTTACCTGTATGAATGGCACCTGTTTGAACTCATCATCTGTATAAAAGACACCTGTCCACAGCCTCAAACAGTCAGACTCCAAACTCCGCCATGGCCAAGACCAAAGAGCTTTCGAAGGACACCAGGAAAAGTATTGTAGACCTGCACCAGACTGGGAAGAGTGAATCTACAATAGGCAAGCAGCTTGGTGTGAAAAAATCAACTGTGGGAGCAATCATCAGAAAATGGAAGACATACAAGACCACTGATAATCTCCCTCGATCTGGGGCTCCACGCAAGATCTCATCCCGTGGGGTCAAAATGATCATGAGAACGGTGAGCAAAGATCCCAGAACCACACGGGGGGACCTGGTGAATGACCTGCAGAGAGCTGGGACCAAAGTAACAAAGGTCACCATCAGTAACACACTACAACGGCAGGGAATCAAATCCCGCAGTGCCAGACGTGTTCCGCTGCTGAAGCCAGTGCATGTCCAGGCCCGTCTGAAGTTTGCCAGAGAGCACATGGATGATACAGCAGAGGATTGGGAGAATGTCATGTGGTCAGATGAAACCAAAGTAGAACTTTTTGGTATAAACTCAACTCGTCGTGTTTGGAGGAAGAAGAATACTGAGTTGCATCCCAAGAACACCATACCTACTGTGAAGCATGGGGGTGGAAACATCATGCTATGGGGCTGTTTTTCTGCCAAGGGGACAGGACGACTGATCCGTGTTAAGGACAGAATGAATGGGGCCATGTATCGTGAGATTTTGAGCCAAAACCTCCTTCCATCAGTGAGAACTTTGAAGATGAAACGAGGCTGGGTCTTCCAACATGACAATGATCCAAAACACACCGCCCGGGCAACAAAGGAGTGGCTCCGTAAGAAGCATTTGAAAGTCCTGGAGTGGCCTAGCCAGTCTCCAGACCTCAACCCCATAGAAAATCTGTGGCGGGAGTTGAAAGTCCGTGTTGCTCGGCGACAGCCCCAAAACATCACTGCTCTCGAGAAGATCTGCATGGAGGAATGGGCCAAAATACCAGCTACTGTGTGTGCAAACCTGGTAAAGACCTATAGTAAACGTTTGACCTCTGTTATTGCCAACAAAGGTTATGTTACAAAGTATTGAGTTGTATTTTTGTTATTGACCAAATACTTATTTTCCACCCTGATTTACCAATAAATTCTTTACAAATCCTACCATGTGGATTCATGGATTTTTTTTTCACATTCTGTCTCTCACAGTTGAAGTGTACCTCTGGTGCAAATTACTGACCTCTGTCATCATTTTACAATCGGTGGCTGACTAAATACTTTTTTGCCCCACTGTACATACATATATACCTGTACATGTCCATACACATGGAAGGTCCATTATGCATGAAGTGGTGACCGTGGATGTCCACAGTGTCCAGTGACTTATGACACCGTGATTGAGGAGGGTTTTAAATGTATTTTTCAGATATATTGATGATTGATTCTATTCTATATTTTTACAGGCAAAGAGAGATCTTTAAACTTTTCATCATGCCCAAACAAAAGGCTAAAAGTGCCAGGGCAGTAAGTTACAAACTACTGCAGGTAGTCGACAATTCCCACTGGGACACTCTCAGCATCCGAATGTGAGGTCAGGGATTTATGAGTCGAGCCGGCCGGCCTGAATCCAACGCTGTTTGCTAAGTTCAAAAAACTGTAAAAGAAAAATGCACTCGAAAAAAAAGTGGAGACAGTTGCAGATGCAGGAACAAAGCAGCAGTAAATAGAGAGTCACTGACATTTTATTAGCCACACCTGTTCAACTGCTCGTTACTGTAAATATCTAATCAGTTAATCAGATGTCAGCGACAAAGGGCCAGACTGCTCCTTGCTGATGATCATTTGCTTCACCAAGGTATGCACAAGAGCATCTCTGAACACACACCATGCTGAACCCTGATGCAGCTACAGCAGCAAAAGAACACACTGGATGTCACTCCTGTCATCTAACAGCAGGAAACTGAGGCTTAGCAAAACTGGACGTCAGACTGTGTGTCGTCTCCTGTCATGCT
This sequence comes from Copadichromis virginalis, assembly GCF_057382275.1. Taxonomy (NCBI): domain Eukaryota; kingdom Metazoa; phylum Chordata; class Actinopteri; order Cichliformes; family Cichlidae; genus Copadichromis; species Copadichromis virginalis. Next base: position 2,087,152 of record NC_140632.1, on the reverse strand, counting down.
TAGTGTCAGAGCATCAGCACAAATGGTGATGCTCTCCTGCTTGTTTGTGTACATTTTTTGTGTCTTCAAAACTGAGTTTTCCCATTACAGTGATATTAAACTTTGTTAGTCTACAACCAGTAAGCAATTTAATACAGTTCATTGAATTTATGTTTTCTCTGCATTACATTTCGTTCGCTTTCATTCACCTGAAATTTTGTTACACTGACACTCAAAAAATACACAATTTCACAATTGATCTCGTGTGCTGGACTGGAGTCTTTGGCAGTCTATTTCAGGTCCACGTCCCATCTTCAGAGCATCAATACAAAGTTGTTTTAGGTGATCCCTTTATGCAGCTCTCCACAGGGAGCTGTGTCTGTGTCTCCATCACTGTCGTCAAAAGATGGTTGTCCATCCGTCCAGCACAGTTCCAGAGATCTAGAGAATCAGTGCAAAGCTGTACTGAAGCTGCACCCCAACAACTCAGTCTGTTGATTTTTACTCTAATCTGTGATCAGTAATCATCAGTTCTGCAAACCGGCTCGTCTGTATAATGTAGACGGAAACCTGACACCCAGAGGAAGACAGGGAAAACATGCAAACTCGATCCAAGCAGGCTTCACACACAAAGGTTGCTGTAAGTTTACTTTGAACTCAGGAGGCTGCTTGATGTGAGACATGCTCGCAACACAGCTCGACTTTTTCATCATTTTTCCTGATGACAGTTATTTGCATGGATTGCTTTTTTTGGGCATTGCTGCTCCTAACCTTGGCCCAACGAGACATTAATGAGAACAGGTGTACTCTTAATGACCTAACTGGAAAATCTCACCGAGAACCGCTCACAATGAAGCACAGTTACATCATCTGTGTACAGTACTAATCGCCCCAGAATTCGTTGCTATTAAAAGCCTGTTGGAATTATTTGGACTTGAAAATGATTGGATGACGGTGAATTCCATTAGTGCGATCTCTCTTTTCTCTGCATCTGTGCAGCCTCCATCTCTCTAGCCCATTAAAAGATGCATCCATTTCACAATAAAAGCCTTTTTTTCTGCTCCGCAGCTCACTGCATTAGGCTGCTGACGGATAAAGAGAACAGAGTGTCTCCTTATGAAGAAAATGCAGACACATCATCTATCCGCATGCAGATGGATAGATGCATGGACAGACCAGGTAGTCGGAACTGCTTTTGCTCTGAGGGCCTTCTGTCTTTATGTATGTTCCAGTGCACAGTCTGCGGGGCTTAACATGCACCCATGAGCATCACTGAGGCTCAGCGAAGCCAGCACATAAAGACGGATCGAGCCTGCTCGCTTCAGCTCGCCCTCCTTCTGAGGGTTACATAAGAATGGGAGATGCAGGCATACCGGCGCTGTTGCAGCTGGAGGTGAAAGTAGGCCTGTTAAGCCAAAGGGGTGATAAAAGTGTGTGAGTATGTGCATGTTAGAGAGGACCATGTGAGGATGAGGGGAAAAAAGACTGCTCGAAGCGGTGGGCTGGGCCGAGGCAAATGGAGCCACTGCTGGACACGAAATTCTATTTACTTATTCATAAATCTAGACCTCGAGGACTTGTTTTCTACACACTCACTGAGTAAGTGTGAGCCTTTTATTTTTTTTTAAATGTGAAGCAAGGAAACATATCAGCCAGTAGGTAAAATGCAGATATTACAGAGTATTAGTGTGTGGAGAATATAAACTTGCTGCAAAAATGCTTTGTCACAGTCACAGTCACGATCCATATGAACGCCACCAGATGCTACAGGACGAACCTGCAACTGACAAATAACCCAAGCTCTGCTTTACCCTACCTTTCTGACCCCCCCACCTAGCTCCACCCCCTTACCCCGAACCCTCTGTGGAACAACATGAAGCTTTTACCAAAGACAAGATGACCTCATGAATATTCATGTCGCAGACACTGCTGGAGACGCAACAGAATTCGCTGAGCTCAGCGCTGAGAAATCCCCGTTGTGTGGCAAACATGCATGGTGGGCCTCCCTCTCTTTGTCTTTCACTCCTGCTGACCCACCCGCCTGCCCCATCCTGGTGCTGAAAATATGTTTACATGGGCTGACTGGTGGATACTGGGGCCGACATGTTCTACATTTTTCCATCGAGGAGGCCTGTAGTTAAAAAACTTGGACAAAATACATGCCATCCTAAGAGAATGCATAACCTGTAAGGCTGACAGTAAAGTCATGAGGAAAGTTGTTACTCAGAGTAGCTGCGAGTTAAGAAAACACCAGTAAACAGAAAAAGCCTGAAATGGAAGTTGAATAAACCTCAAAGGAAGATGAATTTTTTTTAAAAACACATGTATCTACAGTATTATATGACACATGTGATTAAAACACATTAGCTGCATCTTTTTCCCCTCACAGCACTGCAGTGACCTTTACATGTTTTGGTTTCTGTTGTTAGTGGTCCCCAAAAAGGCTTTTGTCTTGTCTTGAGTTTTGCTTGAAGTCATATTCAGCTTTTAACAGTCTTTTGAAAATGAGTCAGAATACCTGGAGCCATACTAGTGAGTGATATCTGAGTTTTTCTTATATCTGCATATGCATTTGTAAAGATATGTTGTAAAATCCCTTATTTGGCAAAGGAAAATAATCCTTCTAAAAGTTCCCAAATCCACATCCAGGTCAATCACTTCTGAGACTGAGCCCCTCCCACCAGTTGGCTACAAATTTTCAGGTAAAACTTGCTAACAAACAGAAAAAAGTAACCAAACCAAATCAGTTGCATAAAGCAAGCATCTGTGGAAATGAGTTTAGATTATGTCTGTGAAGGTTCTCAGTCATCCAGGTCATCGTAGTCAAAGGAGCTTGCAAAGAAAAGCGTCTGGACTTCTTTAAGTTGCTTGAAGACGTTTCACCTCTCATCCGAGAAGCTTCTTCAGTTCTAAGGTCAAATAGTGGAGAGTCCCAGATAGTCCCAGAGTTTAGATTATCTGCAATCCACATGTTGACAGTTGCTTCTCTTTCACATTACTAGCCATACAAACACACACAGATTTGTGCTGAGAATCGCAGCATTGGGACAGTTTCTCACTGTGGTCCCTCTGTCGTGTTCACGAGTCAGTGCTTTATCACGTCCTCCGATGGCTCTGCACCGCGTGCTCAACACCTGTCTTTCAACGTCTCAGTTGAGAGGAGCTTACAGTACCTTAGACTAGGGCTGCCACGATTAGTCGACTATCAAAATCGTCGACGACTGATTTAATAGTCGACGCGTCGTTTGAAGCTTTGTAAGATCACAAAAGACGCAGGAATAAGTAGCAGGATTTAAGAGTGTAATAACGGACTGAAACAGAAGATGGCAGCACTGCATGTACAAGGATGCCAGCTGCCGTTAAACCCCGAAGAAGAAGAAGCTGTATCCCAGAATTCATAGCGCGGCCCAGCTCAGTTTCCAACAATGGCGGCAGCTAGTTAGTTTTAATATTACTCTTATTATTCTTTCTGGGTCACAAAATAAACGTTTAACATATTTTCAGGTAAGAATGTAGCTGTGGAAACCTCAAATATCTGCTCAGTTTATCAGGACACCACATATTTTCAAAAGCGCTCCGACGTTTTCGGAGACGTCTGTTACCCACTAGCTCGATAGCTAGCCGGGGGCTAGGCTCACTAGAGCCGTGAGAACACCGGACTCCCGGCAAATCGTTTTCAAACCCACCGCTGTCTTTCGCTACTCAGGTTAAACATGATATATAAGTCACTTAGATAACTTAAAAATGTTATTTATCTGATTATCTGATTATCTGCAGCTGATTATCAGAAGTGTGAGATGCTCCAGAATTTACTCCGGTGTCCTGTTATATTTTAGATAGCAAGGAGTTTATTAAACTTCACCGAAACAATCTGCAAATGTCATTAAAATTTAATAAACTATCATCTTGTCTTTATTTTTAGTTAGCACAGACCTGAAACACTTAAAGCTGTAAGCTAATGATAGTTATATAAGAGCAGATGCTGCTGGTGCAATAAGCTGTACGTTTTATGTCCAATGGATGATGATCTGATTAGTCGACTAATCGCAAAAATAATCGGTGACTAGTCGACTATCAAAATAATCGTTTGTGGCAGCCCTACCTTAGACAGAGCACAGGCAGACTCTTGATCATGAATGGAGATGACAGACAATCGGATGTCATCTTTGGAGATTTATGACAGGGCTAAGCCGAAGGCCCAAAACATTGACAAGTAACCTCATAATAGCGCTGTACTCTGTGATCCCCTGACAGTGCTGCTCAGCTCACAGCTGCACATTTCATATGAGTGACAGAGGAAAGTGATTTTGATTTAGTGATTTTGTAAACCCATGCACTGTGTGCATATTTCTTTTGTACTGAAAGACGTTTCTGAGAATGTGGCTCAGGGGACACGTTCAACTGGATGACTGGATACGACAGTAAATAAAAGTGCAATCTTTTACACCTGCTATTCTAAACAGTTAGCTTACTAGATCCTGGTACAGGAAATCTGTCAGATTTGATATATTTTCAACAGCTGTTAATATCATTCTACGTAAACAAAGAAAGGTTAAAGGTTAATCAGTAGCTGTTACTGTCAATAAAGCTAAGAGTCTACATCCACGCTAGCAGATTTCTGAGGCCATGTTAAGGCACTGCTGTGAATTGTCATCGTGATCACAGTGATGATAAATATGCATGCTGTTTAGAAGATGTAATGTCACAATTACATTGTCACAATCATTCGAGCTTAATATGTTAATATGCTAAGGGCTACAAGTACAGCTGAGGCTGATCATGTCTCTACTAACATCTCAGGTGAACTGGATAAATGATGACAAAGTTGAAGATCACAAAGTCCCACAAAACTGTTTGCTTGGTCTTCCAATAACACCTCAACACCCTACCGTCAAACTAGGATTCTTGTCTGTGAGGATCATGAACATGCTCGACTCATTTCTCTTATATTTTGCTTCCATGAAGACAGACTTTCGTGTCATTTTAAAGTGGTCTTGAGCAATATTGAGCACTAGTTCTCCAGGTGTTTTTGGAGGACTTCCAATGTTTTTCTTTGGACATTGGCTGCTTCTTCACTCATTTTCAGTGTATTTATACTTGACCATTTTGAGAAGAATATTTTTTATTTGTTAAGCCATCTAGTATTGACCTATTGATCATTTAAGCACACAATACAGACAGCTTTGACAAGTGCACACATTTGTTCCCAAATGTTACTTTAAATTGATGGAAAATGCCATAAACAACACAGTTTGACAGGCATAAAAGTGTATTTTTGCATCAGCGAGGTGACTCCCACAGAACCTTTAGTGGAACAGCTAGCATATTTTGGAATGGCGTGCAGTATATCCTTAAAAAAAGTTGAGGAAACTGGACAAAAGAAGAAAAAGCTATCAAGAGCTGACAAACAGTAAAAAGTTACTTTCTTAAGAAACAGGAAAAATTCAGGAAAGACCTAACAGAAGACCCGAGAGAAGCATCTGGTCCTTCATTTGATCCATCTACTCTATCATCAGAAATGGTCTCAGTGGAAGGATGGCTGTGAAGAAACCATAGTTAAGGAAAGAAACTGGGGAGAAGGTTGTGGTGGAGGTAAAGGTGGAGGCTATGTCATTGTTTGGGGCTGCATTTCAGTCGGTCGTGTTGGGGATTTAGCTAAAATTGATGGAAATATAAACACGGAAAATTATAGTCAGATTTGATCCACCATGCAATACCATCTGGAAAATGTCTGATTGGTAACAGCTTCATTGTGCGGCTTGACAATCATCCCAAACACACTGCTAATGTCATGCAAATCTACCTGGATAATAAAGGCGGTCATCCCATACATCGACGTTCAAACTTATCACATATATGCAAAATATTTTTGCATTATATTCTGTATTTCCACATAAGTGCAAGTTTCAACAAATCACTGCACCTATTTCCAATGTTCCTAGCAGAACACACATTTATGCACAGCACTGTGCAAACAGGGAAAATACAAGAGTATTGAAAGTAGCGAATTCTGGACACAACGTATTAACAAAGTAATACGCTGGAAACTAAACTCACGATATTTCGTGTTGGACTAAAGTTGTGGATCTCTCTGACTGACTTCATCACTCCATCACCCACTGTTTGATTTCTGAGCCACCGTGTAAAATATTACAGTTCCTCCTCTTGTTATTGGGACTCAAATTTCAATATGTGGGGTTTCTCAGCGGACAATCTATCTGTTAATGTCAGATAATAAAATCACAAGTATGGTCTTATATAAAAGCCCAGCCACAAACAGTGACCAGAGTAAGGGCAACTGAGGCCACAGCCTCTAGGAAATATGCAAAAATGGCAGATTCTAACATAAGCAGTGTGATCACAAGCCATTGCTGTCCTCCACTGCATATCTGTAGTCACATGTAGGCCACATGTTTTTGTAGAATGATAATAATTTCCCTTAGGGGAGAAAAACACAGTAATACCCTCTTTGGCACCAGCCTTTGTTAATGCACTTGTGGTAAACCCCAAATGTCTTCCCAGAATTCCAGTGTAAGGAAGACATTATAAACTCACATATTTAACGTCATTAGCTTACTACAATATATATTGTAGTAATATGGGAAGATGGCACACTGAGGACGGGTACAAATGTATTTGAAAATCACAAAAACGCTGCTCTCAAATGGGGAAAAACACAAGGGATCACAGATGTCACATGTTATTAGCTCACTTTGAACAGTTCTGGTGACAGAGCTTTATTAAAATTGGAACATCCTCTGAATATTTTAAAAAGCTATATTTAGTAACAGGAGGTGTGCTCTCAGCACTCTGAGTGTACTGAACTTTGGACCATCCTGTGTCCTCTAAGCCATTTTGTCTCCAAGTCATCCTGTCAGTCAGTGACTCATCTGAAGCAGGAAAAATAAAGACTCAAAAATTAAACCTCTCAATCTGTGAGCTGCTCTGTTATTACTACTGTTTGCTGAGTCAGTAAATGGTTAGGAACAGAAAAATGTCTGTGAAGGTTCTCAGTCATCCAGGTCATCGTAGTCAAAGGGCGTAACACACAGAAGAGACTGTGCTTTAAAATGCGGGGTCATCCCCTGATGGCTCTGAAATTTGTCTGCCTTCCTTCCTGCACTCAGCCAAACAGCAGTTTCACCTTTTAAACTCTCCCTCCAGTTTAAGGGAATTAAGAACGCTTCAGCTCCTCTCAAAGCAGACGCTCCCACGGGCCTTACACATTAGTCTCCGGCTTTTTCTAGAGCATTCCCTGAAAGAAGTACGCAATTAACAATAATTCTGAGGCCATACGCCACAATGTTGATTATGATCATGACAAAACGTTATTTAAAAGCAGTGAAAGTCCTTTTTTTATTATACGCCAGTCGTCTTCTTGACTGAGCATAGATTTACTATAGCTGCTGTATTTCCTTGTCTTTGGCATCAAACCTGCTACAAACCACGTGAAACATCTGTAAAATATGCAGGAAAAAAAAATATGACAAAAACAAAAAAACCCCGGCACATTTCTGCATGTGGCACAGTAAAAACCATTTTATAAAAGTTTGATCTCATTTGACCTTGAAGAAGAGGTCACATGTGACACGATATTTAAAATCTATATAGGGTGCTAAGTTAGTGAGTTTCTAAGTTATAAGGCTTTTTGTCAATTTTCAACCAATATATTTGAAAGTTGACTTTGAAGGCCTTGGTGGATGTAAGCCAAAGTTTAATGGATTGTTAAAATGACCCCACTCGACACCCCCCCCCCCCCCCTCCGTGTTTATAGACAGAACGATGACACGCATACACGCAAACGCTACCAAAAGCATAAGCTCTACGGTAATAATGATGTTTTGTGTTTCTCTGTGGAGAAAATCCACACAGGCAAACTCCACCTGACCACACATATTGATCTACACACAGTTCCTGACACTTCACCTTTCGGCTGATTCTCACAGAGCCGAACTCCAACACTGTTTCCAGAAAACCTGCACTCTGCTCTTGGCAGAATGCTCGGCATTGTTGAGATAAACTGCACCTTTGTATACTGGAAGTGTTTAAGCTGCTGCCTGATGCTGCAGGAAACTTCAAGGAAAGACTTCTGGAAACAGCTGGAAGCAGCAAGCAAACTTTAGCCCTTGTTAAGCAAAGATTACCTTCATTAGTGGTCATTGAGTTGAAATGTCACAGACAGTGTTGCCAACTCCTCAGTAAGGAAAATCGCTATTGGTTGTCCTAAAAGTCGCTAGAAGTCGCTAAATGACATCATCGCCTAAATTGCATAATTGGTCATGCTAATCTAATTGTAACCTATGTTGTTGGAGAGAGAAATAACATCGTGGAGGAGACATAAAGTGAGTAAAAAATGTCCTAAATGCATTTAGAGTTTATTTAGAACTACAAATTAAATTTCTTTTAGCAATTATTGTTTTTTTTAATGTCACAATTCCAACCCTGCTCCTTTACCTGGGCTTGGACCGGCAAGTGACCCGAAATAGGCACTCTGGTGGAGTTACTTTGTGTGTGAGAGTGTGTGTTTATAAGTAGTTTTAAACCTTGTGATCCACAAAACAGCATAAGAGTAAAAGAAGAACTGACTGCGTTACAGCACCCGCTGCTTGTTGAGAGTAAAAGCGATACGCGCTTTCACGTCTTCTTTTAGCGACTTTCTTTAGAGAAAAAGTCGCTAAGGGGTCTGAAAACTCGCTAAATATAGCGACAAAGTCGCTAAGTTGGCAACACTGGTCACAGATTGCCTTCATTGTATTTTACAGAGATTTTAAAAGGGATGTGCAGGTGTGCAGCGTAGCGAACATGGGAAAAATGTGCTTTTAGAAATGTCTGAGAGTGAGAGTGCAAATTCTTGTGCAGGCCTATCTGCTGACTTTTTTTTTATTTTTGACTTTCAGGTTAGTGGAAAGGAGGTCTGAAAGGACTTGAGCCTGTTTTACCACAAAAATGGTGAACTATCACTTTGTGCACAAAACACCCCCAAAACAACAAAAAATCCCAACACTGCAAAAAATGTAAGAGCAGGAAATAGCTAGGAAAAATAATACAGGGTGATCCTGACGTAGCTGATGTTTCAGAACTACGACGCCCTGACGGCAAAAAGCACATCTCCTTTATTCTTGAGTCTTGACTGACAGATACAATGATGCCGAGTTATTCTTTCTGAACATACCTGACTGAATGCACTGTTACACCTCTGAAGTGAATACAGTGCGTGACATAACCTTACGCAAAATGTACACAGCGTGCACAGAAACCTTAAGGGGTCTCAGACTCAGTAAAGGTATTCATGAATGACAGGCAGAGTGAGAAAGAAGTGCCTTATATGCGAGCATTGTGACCCATCAAAATAAAGTGTTGGGTAAAAGCATCCCGAGGCGGCGAGCTGTCCCGTCTTTTGACATGCTTCATTTAAGATGTTGCTTATATCCCCTCCCTTTCTTCCGTTCTCACTGTGGTCTTTGCCGTCTATCAAAAGCTCTCTTGTGGGCATGTGTGTTCTTTAGAGTCAAGTATGCCATTATGATGAGTGGTACTCATATGTGAGCTCAGGATGTTGGGATGGGAAAATGTTTTCCTATATTTTAAAGTGCAAAGTCGATTAGCCATTTGCACCGGCATCGATATGCATGTATACCTTTGCCTGCTCATGCTAAACATAAAAAGGAATCCCTGTATATACACATACATATATGCAGACACTCAAAGGCCAACCAGGTCACCAAACAGTAAACCACAAGGCCCGACAAGCAGCACAGAATAGTCTCATTAAGGCTGGACTAACTCCAGGTTCCACATTCCCATTTTCTCTATCAGAACAACAGAAACAAAGGAAAAACGAGCTTTGTGACTTGTCAAAGGGCACCACTTCAGTGTTTTTAAGCTTAAAATGAGTAAAGCAGGAAAGTCCTCTGAGGAGATCTTTACAAAAACACAAAAGATGAAACAGAGAGGAAAAAGAGTACCTGTCTAAGCGATGTGCTCCGTCAGCATCCTGTCAACAGCACGCAGCCAATTAGGACTGCAGCCAAATGGCTGGGTGAGCTTTCTGTTTCTCACTCCACTGATCCTGTGTCCAGCACAAACATACACACTGAGATATTTATTTATTTATTTAGGACAGTGCATGTTAATGAACATAAATGTAAAAAAAAAATTACATGAATGTAAACATGCCAGATTATAGCCAAAGGCTAATTTCCATCTGTTGTCCTTAAACATAAAAAAATAGACATAATAATTCATAAAAATTCATCATTCATTCATAATAAAAACTCCATCACCAAACTTACACATACACACCATTCTGTTCCCAAATAAAACATTAAAACTATACATGCACAAACATGCAGGCGGTAAAGAAGTTCATGTGCACTTTTAGGCCAAATGTACACATATATATACATATATCTATATATACATATATATACATAGATATATATATATACACACACACACACAAACTGCAGTCACGGGTATGCGATAACTGGCAATGAGTCAATGTTGCCCTGAAAGAATTTTGCCCCGCTCATCTTTGCAGAGTTGTTGTAATTCAGCCACTTTGGAGGGTTTTTAAGCAGGAACTGCCTTTGTGAGGTCATGCCACAGCATCTCAATCAGATTCAGATCAGGATTTTGGCTAGGCCACTCCAAAGTCTTTATGTGTGTTGTGGATCATTATCCTTCTGCAGAACGCAAGTGCGCCTCAGCTTGAGATGGTCGGACACTCTCCTTCAGGATGTTTTGGTAGACGGCAGAATTCATGGTTCCATTTACCACAGCATGTCTTCCAGGTACTGAGGCAACAAGTAGCCCCAGCCCAACACACTAACACCACCATATTTTATTGTCGGTATGATGTTCCTTTTCTGAAATGCTGTGTTAGTTTTTTTCCAGACGTAACAGGACTCAAACTGTCCAAAAAGTTCAGCTTTTGTCTCGTCAGTCCACAGAGTATTTTCCCAAAAGTCTTGGGGATTATCGATACGTTGTTTGGCAAATGTGAGATGAGCCTCTGTGTTCTTTTTGGTCAGCAGGGGCTTTCTCCTCAAACTCTCCCATGGAGGCGATTTTTGCCCAGTTTCTTTCTCATTGTTGAATCATGAACTCTGACCTTAACTGAGACATGTGAAGCCTGTGGTTCTTTAATCTCGTTCTGGATTCTTCTGTGACGTCCTGGATGTGTTGACGATGTGCTCTTGGAGTAATTTTGGTAGGCCGGTCTCTCCTGGGAAGCTTCACCAGTTATACACAAAAGTTTTCTCCATTTGTGTATAATGGCTCTGTTTGATGATCTAAAACATGTAAGCATGACAAATACGCGAAACGCTAGGAAATCAGGAAGGGGGCAAACACTTTTTCACACCACTTTACATTTGCACAAGTGTGCCTTACAGGAAACGTATGTGAAAGAAAGGAAGGCTGTATGCAGCAAAGCTGCCTGTTCCAAGTCTATGTAGCCTCCAGCTGCTGATGCCAGTTGGCCATTTGACTACATTTTCATATTAAGGCCGAGTCTCCGAGAGGAGGATAAGACATGTGTGTTTTATCTGTCTGAGCCAATGACGACAACCCGATAGCCTCTCCATGTAAAATCTTTGCTACAGTCCTGCCACCAGCTGGGAAACCTTCAAAACACAAAAATACAAACATAGAAGGACAAACACACACATCCTCTCTAATGTGCGCACACACACAAAGACAAACACCCTATCCCTGTCTGCCACTGCCATGCTACAGTAGTTCCCGAGGCTACTTTGCATATCAGACCTGACATAATGAGGAGATACTGTATGGTGTCTGAGGACAGACAGCGGGTGTGGATTTGAAAGGTGATACTGCCACCTCGTCTGGTCAGCTAAATAAACCTGACACTTACGAGCCCGGGAGCTTGTTGGAGCTCCTCAGTTTTGAGCTATCGAGTCGGAAGGAGGTATAACTTTGGAAATGAATTATCTCTGCGCTCTCACAGAACAAGAGCAGAGTCTCAAAGGAGGCTGAGGTACTTATTTTTAGGTAGAAAAGGGTCAATGAGGAATGCCACCAAAATCCACAAACAGGTTGCGTACACTCATCGAGCACTGGAAATACACCAGTGTTAGCCAGCTAAACTGACCATTTACAGCTGTGAACTCTGTGAACTCCAAAAGCTTTGTCACTTGTTCTCATGCATCTGTACGTTTAAGATTTGCATAGAGGAAATTTTTCCAAGTACATTCACCTTTGGGCATAATCCAACAGGATGCAGTTTAAATGAAAATGGTGCACCAGTGCATGATACTGTTTTTTTGTAACTGCTGTAGGCGGCCTGGTTAGAGGAAATTTGTGCTAAGTCTCCTTAATCACAAACTTACAGATGTCCTGAACAGATGTTTCACTGAGAGAACCTGTTGCCGCCGCACTCCTTTGTTAAACCTACACAGCAAACACTGCAGCCCGAGGTTCCCATTGGACAGCCACTGGTAGCACCTGAGGTTTCTACTAGTAACTCTGCAACATGGAGAAAGGTCTGCTACTATTTTTCAATTTCTCTGTCCCCCGTAGAACTGCAGAGGAAAAGCACTGAAACTGAGCCGCTGTGCACCTAAACAACCTTTTACTATTTCTCGGCCAAGAGAGCAGATTCTGGCAGCACCTCCCCAAGACATCTCAACAAGGATGCAGTTTGGGTAGCACAAAACGACGCATGAATTATTCACCCTATTAGCTATTGTCAAAGTTTGATGGATAACGGCTTCAGAGGTACCCTCCCAATGGGTAAAAACTGGCAATTTCTACTGAGGGGCAGAGGAGTGAACCACAGGATGTAGTATGCTTTAGTCAAATTCAGTAGAAGGTGGCTAAAAATAAACTCTCCCCAAACCCCTCATGACAAGAACAGATCAGTGATGCATACACCTTAATAGTAGATTAAGTTCTCCCTTTCCTGTGACAGACAGGAAAGGGAGAACAGAGTAGATTGGGCCAGCTCCCTCTGTTCACACTGCCTCTGAAAGCCTGGCTGTTTTGCCTGTTAAAGAGGCAAACACTATTTCTTTCCCTCCACTGCTGGGGTCACGATGCATCCTGTTTATGTCGGAGTCTCAGATGAAGGGCACTCTTGCCCTTCATCTGTGAGGCCCCCATCTGTGTGCCTCAACCTAGTATGGAGGTGTCCACAGCTCAGCAAACATGTCTATTCCTAAGGTTAGATGACCCCGAGGTGACAGTGAATCTGTCAGAGCAGGACACCGATGAAGACCTGGCTATATCACTGCTGTCATGGATCATGTCTAGCTGATTTGAGATCAGCAAGAGAAGCTTGGGACTCAGTGACGGCTCCGACCTTCACCACAGCCTGTCATCTAGGAAGAAGTTCTGGAAACCTTTCATGCTACAACTCATTTGATCTCAAATATTGCTTAAATGGTAACCCATCTTCTCATCCTCGCTGCTTCATCCAGCAAATAGTGTTTACACACCATGTTAGGGACAGGCTGAAGATGCCAGGATACTGGATAAGACCCAGTTAGGCTTGTTTGTTCACGTTAAGTCTTGGAGCGTGGAGCTCCGTGTTCCTCATTACAAACACTGGTTCATTAAATGAGCAGGTAACTCGTGTAAAAACCATGTTTGTGCTTTGTAGGGCTTGATGGCAGCTGATATAAGTGCTGGTTGAGACTTCAGAGCCATCACAGATTGTTCCCATGGGTAGGAAGTAAGCCTACAAGCAAAGCTAGCAAACATCACGTGAAGCACAACTGCCTCATAAAATAGACCTTTGGGTAATCTCGAGGGGACTTGACATTATTTTCCTCTTCCAGCCAACCCTGGGCCAATTAAAGTTGACTAATGCTCTTTTTGTCCTTCACGATGTGCTGCTGTGTTTTAGACAGCATGAGTCTGACATTTTTCATCCACCAGCCTCATCCTCGAGTGTTTTTTATAGTTCACTTTTCAAAAAGCAAAAATGTAGAAAATAGAGAGACTTGTAATGGATTCCTTCTTACATAATGCTTTTCTACTGAATGGGGTTCAATATCTCGCCAATGTAGACTGGAGCAGTCAGAGGCCGAACCATCAACTTTCCAATTAGTAGATGACCTCCTCTACTTCCTGAGCTCCCTACAGTAGTAGTAGTTGTACTGAGGGTAAAGACGCTTGATTACTTCCTGTTGTCATCCCACTGTTTTGAGCATGTGGCGGTCACCATCAAACATTTACAGAGATTGATCTTTTAGTTAGTACGGCATCAAGGGAAAAAAATCTGTAACAGCACATAAGGTCATTCAGATTTGCTTCCACGACTGAACGACAAGATAGAGAAACAGAGATAAACTGGGCGCTGATGGTGAATCCTTGCCCACTGCCAGCATTAGCCAGGCTCGTGTGGAGCGCAGGATGCGTGCTGCAGCCCTGTCCGTTTGAATCCACCTCACTCTCTGTCTCCCTCCACATCTATGCAGGTGATGCTTTATGCCTTTGATGGTAACTTATGGACGCGTGCATTTAACATTCTCTTACACAATCGCTAACAAAGCCGCGCGCCCACACACAGGCTCGGCACACAGCACATGCATGCATGCGCAGAGATGCACAATGCACAGCGTTGCTCTCCTGAAAACACATGGAGCACATACATCACACAAAGGGGCAGGGATATAAGTAATTTAGCACACTGTGACACTTTCACGGTCTAATTAGCCCCAGTGTTGCAGTAAACACGTCCCAATGACCCCGCAGTTCTGGTTACTCATTAAGTATAGATGGAGCTGAAGATGGCCCAACCTCTCTCGTCTGTCGGGACCTGACTCGTCACGGAGGCGGCTCCCCAGAACCATCCAGAACCTCAGGACCGACCGCAGGATTCAACAAGCACTTATACAAACACAATCAAGACACTAGAAACCCCTCGTTTTTCTTCTTCCAGTCGTGTGTGAAGCTAACAGCATCCATCCTTCCCTGACCACATTCATGCATGCTTTCATGTGCACATTGACAAGAAGACGTAAAGCAGATTCAAAGAAAGCTCTAGAGAGAGTGCTGCACGGCTTGTGCAGAGACAGACAGCACCGTGCTTGCTGCTGTTTCTGCCTTTGACGCGGTGATGGGGATTTTCCTCTCCCTTTCTCTCTGTTGCGGTAGCAGACGTGGCCAGCGAGCTGTGATCAAACTGTGCCTTCATCCCTCCTCTCCCTCTCATCAGCTGGAAGGCTTCAGCAGCAGGGTGCCCCAGATTAACAGGCCACCTCCCTCCTCCCATCTAGTGCAGATGATGCTTCCTCTATTGTGGAACACTACTGACACCTTCTGGTCAGACAAAGGACACAACGTGTGGCAGTTCGAACTGTGGGATTTTCTAAACTTCATGATGTTGACCTGGTATGACCATAGCAGTCATTTTCTTACAACCTCTTATTCGCCATTTCCACATTTTTACCATCAGACTGAAGAACAGCTGTGTATAAGTCGGAGTTCAACATTGTGCCTTATTCATCTTGGACTGGGCCTTCGTGCAGCTCCAGTGCAGCTTCATCTGAAACAAGCCGTTACCGCTCTGTTTGCCGTCTCTTCAACGCTACTTCTTCTTCTTCTTGTCCAATAGATGGGTGGGGCTTGTTTCAGTGACATCACACAGAGCCATGAGGAAAAAAAACCCTGAAACTGAGTGTTTACTCTGATCTTATTTGAATCTTAGGGCATGTTTAATGTGAGTATTCAGGATTGTAAGAGCATATACACCAATCACGCACAACATTATGACAACCCTCTTAATATTCTCTTCGTCCCCTTTTGCTGCAAAAACAGACCCTTTGGGGCATGGACTCCACCATCCCTGAAGGTGTGCTGTGATATCTGCACCAAGATGTTAGCAACAGATCCTTTAGTCCTGTGAGCTGTAAGGTGGGACTGTGGACCAGACTTGTTTGTCCAGCATATCCTACAAATGATTGATTGGATTGGATTTAGATCGAGGCAATTTGGAAGCAAAGTCAACACCTCAAACTTGTTGTGCTGGCAGGGTTTCCATGAAAGAGTACACATGGTCTACAACAATGCTTAGGTAGGTGGTACGTGTCAAAGTAACATCCACATGGATGGCAGGACCCAAGGTTTCCAGCAGAACATTGCCCCAAACATCACACTGCCTCTGCTGGCTTGTTTTCTTCCCATAGTGCTGCCAGGTGTTCCTCAGGTTAGTGACGCACATGCACCCGGCTATCTGCATGATATAAAAGAAAACGTGATTCATCAGACCAGACCAGCATGAGTCAGCATGGGCACCCTGACTGGTCTGCAGCATACAAACTGTGATGATTCTGACACCCTTCGATCAAAGCCAGCATTTATTTTTCCAGCAGCTTCGGAGATGCTCTGACCCAGTCATCTATCTGAACTCACTCAAATCCTTATGCTTGTCCATTTTTCCTGCTTCTAAGCACATGAACTTTGAAATAAAATGTTCACTTGCTTCCAAATATATCCCAGTCTTATTCAGATGTGCCAGTGGTCATAATGTTATACCCGATTGGTGCATATATGCCATAGAAAATATGGTAAATATTGATTTACAATGGTACCTTTGAATTCCAGGCTGCACTGCTGCATCTGATCAATACTCCCGATAGATCAATCAGAGGCTGCAGTGGTTTCTTGTATGTGGTAAGTGGTACATCAGCGCCAATTCTCAATCAATATCAGAATGTGGTGTTAATCTAGTGATTGGCCCTCTGGCAGAAACACATGACAGAGTTTGAACAGCACAGCAGAGCAAAGAGCCATTATCCAACAACACTAGATCAGCAAATACCTTCAAATTACGTTACTTTTTTCCCTCCATCACAGAGGAGCGTAGCCTGGCTCGCCGCACCTCAGAGGTCACTTTGGGTTGAGCACCGTCAGGGACTTTCTCTCTTTGTACAGTGGCGTATTATGTAAGATTGTATCTGGGCTTTTTGTGCATGCTAGGCCAAATCTAATAGGATATAACAGTTCTATGCAAAGCTCAAATTTTTCTTTTTTCATCTAAAGCTGCAAAATCAAAAGAAGTTAGCTTGACTCAAGCTGAGCAGTGCACAGTGATACTGTAATCACTTCAAAGCACAGACGCTTTCCTTTTCCTTCTTCTTTAAAAGTATAGAAAGAACAGTGAAGCTAACACTAGCATATGAAGGTCAGGCCACGGTGATGTGAATGTGCAGATTAGACTCTTCAAATCAAATGACACAAAGTCTTTAATCAGTTGTACATGCATTGGCACAATATCACATTTTTATTTATTTTTCTTTTTAGCTGTGATGTGAAAAAAAGAACCGTGATGCATAAAAAGGTTAAAAAAAACAAATGAAAAACATGTACGCTGATGCGCCAGGACTACGCATACTTTTTTTCATCTTTTATGAATGTTGCAAGCACCTCTCTTTACAATACTGTTGGCAAGTCATCATTTAAAAACATGTTTGCAAAGATAAAAAACAAAGAGCACGGTAAACGCAATGCAAAGCAGGATCTCCTTCAGTTAATCGAACCTAATTTACACGTATGAAGGGACGTCTGATTGGATGGATCGTACACATGCATAAAAAAGAAAACCAAAATCACATCAAATACATCAATGCTGACAAACTGTTTTTTGTTTTTTACTTACAGCAAAGAAGAAGACAGTGGAATAAGGACAGAGGGGTGACATGAAGGACAAGAAGGGAGGACGGGGAACACAACATAAAAACTGCATGAAATGGAACGATTTACAGATTTGAGTCTTTTGTGACTCCACCAGCACATAAAAAAGCAGCTCGAACCTGGGAGGTGGAGGTTTCTTTCTTTTCTTTTTTAAACCTAAAGTCTGGAAGTTTGAGGCACTGTCAGAGAAATGGCAACATGACAGGAGGCAGACAGAAGAATCACAAACCACACAGACGTCTGTATGTACAGGGCAGCTCTCTTTGTCGTAAATTTAAACTGTCGTGTTTGCCTTGCTGATCGGTTTGGAGTAGGGCTGCCACGATTACGTCGACTATCAAAATCGTCGACGACTGATTTAATAGTCGACGCGTCGTTTGAAGCTTTGTAAGATCCCAAAAGACGCAGGAATAAGTAGCAGGATTTAAGAGTGTAATAACGGACTGAAACAGAAGATGGCAGCACTGCATGTACAAGGATGCCAGCTGCCATTAAACCCAGAAGAAGAAGAAGTAGCTCTGTCCCAGAATTCATAGCGCAGCCCAGCTCAGTTTCCAACAATGGCGGCAGCTAGTTAGTTTTAACTTTACTCTTATTATTCTTTCTGGGTCACAAAATAAACGTTTAACATATTTTCAGGCGAGAATGTAGCTGTGTAAACCTCAAATATCTGCTCAGTTTATCAGGACACCACATATTTTCAAAAGCGCTCCGACGTTTTCGGAGACGTCTGTTACCCACTAGCTCGATAGCTAGCCGGGGGCTAGGCTAACTAGAGCTGAGAACACCGGACTCCCGGCAAATCGTTTTCAAACCCACCGCCGTCTTTCGCTACTCAGGTTAAACATGATATATGAGTCACTTAGATAACTTAAAATGTTATTGTTTGGCTTTTTTTTAGTATTTTATTTGTTCCTGAGTAAATCGGTTTGGCTGAGATTAAAGTTTTTACACAGCTGAATAAACGTCAAGCAGACAGCTGATTATCAGAAGTGTGAGATGCTCGAGAATATACTCCGGTGTCCTGTTATAGTTTAGATAGCAAGGAGTTTATTAAACTTCACCAAGACAATCTGCAAATGTCATTAAAATTTAATAAACTATCATCTTGTCTTTATTGTTAGTTAGCACAGACCTGAAACACTTAAAGCTGTAAGCTAATGATAGTTATATAAGAGCAGATGCTGCTGGTGCAATAAGCTGTACGTTTTACATCCAATGGATGATGATCTGATTAGTCGACTAATCGCAAAAATAATCGGTGACTAGTCGACTATCAAAATAATCGTTTGTGGCAGCCCTACTTTGGAGTTAAATAAAATGTAGTGCTGGAAAAAAAGATAATCCTAAAAGACCAAGAGTTTGTTTAGTACAGTGCCCTTCAATAAATCCTCTGGGGTGCTTTAATCTCATGGTGTTCATAATATAACTACTCACATAATATTGATTCTGTTACACTTTTAAAACTAAATTAAAGTTGGTCTGGGGTCCCTGGGGATCCCAATACAGATCTATCAGGCTCTGTACGAGCATGAAATTCAAGTGTAACTGGTGCGTCTGGAGAGGCAAATCAAACACACTGCTGATGGCGTTAGTGTTTCTCACTCACACATTCGCTGACCCGCTTCTTTTCTCCCGCTCCTGGTGCTAACCCAGTACAGAGTATGGCTTCACTGCGTTGATATTGTTCAGGACTTTCTGTCCCCCCCCCCCAAAACCCCTCCATCAGCCGAGGCATTGTCTAGTCTCAGAAAGGCACGCGACTGAGCTCTGTGGTTCACAGTTTGCTAATGCTCTGGTTCTTCACCTTTCTGTTTAGCAGCACTTTGCATTGATCTCCGTTCCAGAGAAAATGACACTTTGTGACCTTGTCGATAAGATACATATACATATTTACAGAGAAGATCGTCTCCTTATAGCAGAAGGGTCAGTTTATGTATTTGCAACTTGTGCACAGAGGGAGTGAAATGAGATGTGTATGTGTGTTGCAGTAGTAGTAAAATGTACAAAAATACCACATGGAAAAGGACACTGAGAAAGACAAACGCAGCAGAGATGATGGTTTTTGTATGTGGCCGTGTTTTTCATTTACGAGTGTTTGATTGTGTATTTGCCTTTCTGCAGCTGGGAGATGTACAGCTTTGACTTGGTACCATCCAGTCGTTTGAACCACACCTCATCATTGTTGATGGTGGTGATGATGGCACTGCATGACACACAAAAAACAACAACAACAACAACAACAACGTCAGTGAACAATCGCCCCCCAGTCCTCTCAGATGCCAAAGACGTGTGTGATGACTGTGTGCAAACACACAGGAGGACGCAGCTACTAAGCAGGAAGCCAAAGTCAAACCTGCTCTGTAATGCTCAGCAGGCTTCTGGTTAGAAAACAATAAAGATTTAATAGATGCGTCCTAAACATGTTCTTGATTAGTTTATCAGTGTTTCACATTGTCGTTCAGGGTTTTTGGCCCTCGTCTTTACAACAGAGCCTCGTGGCCATTCGTTTATGCACAGCTGTCCTAAATATCCCGCCACAGCATATCAATCACTTTGATATAATCTCTGGACTTGTGACTGGGCAAACTGATTCCTTCCATCACACCTCCACCACTGTGCGTTTGGTATGAGGCATTTGTGCTGACATGTTGGACCTGTGCATTACGGTCAAACATCTCCACTTTGGTCTCATCTGTCCAAAGGAAATTGCTCCAGACGTCTTCGCACACCTAAACCCTGCTGCACAGTGAAAGTATCTAAACTGTTGGAGGCATCGTGGTAGCGCTCCATCTTTTAAATACAGTCTATAGTGCAGAAGTGACCTCACTTACTCTCCCTGAGCCGTTAGCTTGCACACTTTCTATAAGCAGAGAAAAAACACTAACACCAAAAAACACTGCTCTAATACAGACATTATACAATCAAGTGGACAGACGGGTTGAAACTAGGATGAGCAGGAGCGAGTAGATGAGCTTAATTGAAAAACAGCAACAAACCATTTCATATATTCCACTGAATGGCCATAGTTTCCTAAAGACAGTTATAAAAACACATATTTTTATTTTGTTGTCATTGGGTTACTTCTGTGTTCCAATCATTGGCAAATAATAGTGAAGAATGAAGAAAACTGACCATAAAACTGGCAGAACAATTTAATAAGTAGTGGCCTAATTTGTGGTTTAATAAGTTTAATAATGAGTTCTAAATCTAAAATAACAAAGAGTGTACACAGATTTATAAATCTGAGACCGTGTGTCCACACTTTGGATCTCACAGATCTGAGCTGCAAACATACGAGCGTTTCATACACCCAGCCTCAGGTGTCTACAGGTCATCCCTGATGCAGGAGAACAAAAATAACTGGATCATTGCGAGTCCAGAGCTGCACAGGAGGACTAAAACCTAAATAACAACATGAACATTTTATCCTTCTGATGTTTTGACCAGTTAATTAATAGCTGTCCAAGTATATCAGGTGTCTGTTGTTAGCAGTGTTGGTCATGTGAGCACTTCTCCTGGCTTTTATTTCAGCAGCTCATTTGCTGCTCTGACTGGCTCCTTGTTGCAGCATTACTGGAAACACGATTCATTCTACACATGGATGAAACTGCTTGTACTTCTGTCACTGTTGCAGTATCCTTTTACTGTACTACTGTTACATGAGATCTGGAAGTGGAATATACTGTAGATTAGTCATTTCTAACCCTGGTAAAGGGTTTAAAAAAGGACCAGATGTTTAACTGCTTGTAAATTGCTTCATCATCCTTCTGTAAAACGTTTCATTCAGTCCTTTATTAGAAGAGCTTCCTCTACGACTGCAGTACAGCAGATATGTTGAGCACCTTTTCTGTGAAAGGCAGACACAGGAAGAATTTGTTCAC
This sequence comes from Copadichromis virginalis, assembly GCF_057382275.1. Taxonomy (NCBI): domain Eukaryota; kingdom Metazoa; phylum Chordata; class Actinopteri; order Cichliformes; family Cichlidae; genus Copadichromis; species Copadichromis virginalis. The sequence goes on along the minus strand of NC_140632.1, from coordinate 2,065,628 downwards.
ACCTGCATAAAACAAATGAGTTTCTACTACAGACAAGGAAGTGATGTTCAGGTTCATTACTGAGCTGCTTCCACAGGAAGGATCTCATCACATGGTCAGAGCTACTCCAACTACACTGTCGTCCTCAGCCTGCTGAAGATGGTAGTTCAAGAGCACAGTGCTGGAACACATCTGCAGAAAACAGCTGCATTTGTTGTTACAGTTCTTAATACTTAACTTGGCCCCTGTGTATTTGTATAAGTTTAAGTACATTACCTGTAATAATTATAATAATGGATTGCATTTATATAGCGCGTTTCAAGGCACCCAAAGCACTTTACAATTTCACTATTCATTCACTCTCACATTCACACACTGGTGGAGGCAGCTACAGTCGTAGCCACAGCTGCCCTGGGGTATATTGTCTGGTGTGCATGGCTGCCATATCACAGCTCTAACTGCTCATAACAGCCACCTGCTTGTTTCGCCACTCAGTGGTGGCGGTAAAAGCGAGGGGGAGGTGATGTGGCATCATTGCGTGCCTTCAACTGACAGCGCATCCTTTCCAGACGGCACACAGGGCGCGACGCAGAATGTGCAGCCACATTCAGCCTCGTAGGCACATTGTCTCCCCAGCATATGACTAGAGAGCCATTCAGTCACGTAGCCTTGCACAGTGTGTCACGAGCAGACGCACACACATTCAGAATTCATACTAGAAGCTGTTTCCAATAAACCCCCTTCCCACACACCTAGTTGGGTACTCGTCCTTCCTGTTGATACAGATGGCCTGTCCCCTGGAGTACCACTGGTTGTCATAGAAAAGTCGACCGTCCTCGGAGCGTGCCACGTGGTGATGTCTGTCAGGCTTTACTGCAGGCACTGGAGAAGGAGCAGGAAAGAGAGGAAGAGACGGAGAGGTTTCAAGACAAGCGACGGGGACAGAGTAAGGTTAAAAGAAATAAAAAGTCTTCTAAAAAAGGAGGGAGTCTCCTCTGAGCACAAAGTACTGAGTCAAAACCCCTCGTGTGTAAGTGCGGGTCGATCGCCACACTCAGCCAGGTATCGACTGTAACCAAGGACGAGGAGAAACTCTTAGCGTGTCAGGCTACATTTCACTGTGTGTTATACTTGTATAACTATGCATGTGACAAATAATAAAGAACCTTGAAGAACCTTGAACCTTACCATCCACCTTCACCCTGTGGGGCCCCAGTGATGCCATTGCCTGTGAGGGGAGGACACAGACACAACTTGAAAGGTTAAATCACAGCTTGGACACATTCAGCAGGTGACAAACTCTGCTTTCAGAAGAATACCTTTCTTATTGCAGTCCAGTCTTCAAGGATATCCAGGTCTTGCAGCATGTAAACAATATAAGGCCGTGATAGAAGTTGAGGAAAAAAACAGGAAAAACAAACAAAACATTGGTTTTAACAGCACGTCTGTGTGTGGAGATGAATGAGACAAGGACAGAACAGCAGCGAAGGATATCAGAAACAACAACGGGCTTCTTCTTCTTGACCGGGCAGAACGGGTCCTTTTTCTTGTTCTTCCGTGAGTGCAATCCATCATTCCACAACTCTGCAGAACGGAGAGAGAGCGGAAAACAGCTGTGCGTTTGACCACTTCCTTCTACACTGCTCAAAACAACACATCAGATTTCAACAAGGATCAAAATCATGCTGGATATCTATACTCATAAGAACAGGAAGGCTCCACCAGACAATGTCCATCCCTCAGGCCACCTGTGTAGGATCACCTACGAGCAGTGACACTGACCCTGGTCGAATGCAAAACTAGTGAAACAACAGTCCTGTTTTGGGGTTGTCTGTTTTGAAACAGTGTAGATTTAACTGACAATAAACTCATCCGATGTCATTACTTGGATTATAAATCAGATGAGCAGTGCAGCTGTGGGTCCCCGCAGGTCATCACGAGGATTGCAGAATTAAAGCTGTACCCGTCCATCTTTTATTTACAGTATAGTACAGCTAGGCAACCTAAATGTGAGTCACCATCAGTGTTGGTCAAGTTACTTGAAAAATAATGAGTAACTAATTACTGATTACGTCCCCCAAAAAGTAATCCTGTTACTTTACTGATTACTTATTTTCAAAAGTAATTAATTACTTAGTTACTTTGTAAAAACACGATTTACAACCTGAATAGGTGATAAAGCGATAGATCTTTCAGCCCAATTCTACTTTTTCTGCCTTGTTTTATTAGTTTTAATCTTTTAACTTTATGCATCAAGCAAAAATTTAATTCTATGCAACATTCTCTGACTGGAAGAAATTTGTTTAACATTTAAACCTATTTTCTGCACATTCCAGCTCATAAAATAAATGTTTTTTTTGTGTTTACACTCAGTCTTTCAAATAGATGCAAGTAAAACACAGCAGAACATAAATAAAGTCAAAGACTCAGCGGTCCTGTTGCTCTATTTTCACCTGTAAAGCAGGAGTGGGGGTAGGCGGAGGTTTACCCTGGTGCAGGTGTGCCGCGGTCAGTGGAAGAATCCGCGAGTTTCTCTGTGAGTTTCCCATTACGTCGTAGCTACTCGGTGCTTGCTCGGAAGTTTAGACGTTTTCTTCCCACCCACAGCGGACACTAGTGTTTTTGTCACTTTTTATGGAATCAAACTCAAAGTAAGGTCAGTACTTCCACGTTTTAAACGCTGCACGCTCATACTCTCTCCCGCACTCGATATATTATCCATTGTTGATCTGCACACAGCTGCTGTCACTAACATCGCACTCACTTACGTCACTGTCGTGAGACATTCTCGCAATAAAATCACGGTTTTAGTAACGCAGTAACGGTAATCTAATTACTGTTTTTGCAATAGTAATCCCTTACTTTACTCATTACTTGAAAAATAATGAGTAACTAATTACTGATTACGTCCCCCAAAAAGTAATCCTGTTACTTTACTGATTACTTATTTTCAAAAGTAATTAATTACTTAGTTACTTTGTAAAAACACGATTTACAACCTGAATAGGTGATAAAGCGATAGATCTTTCAGCCCAATTCTACTTTTTCTGCCTTGTTTTATTAGTTTTAATCTTTTAACTTTAAGCATCAAGCAAAAATGTAATTATCTGCAACATTCTCTGACTGGAAGAAATTTGTTTAACATTTAAACCTATTTTCTGCACATTCCAGCACATAAAATAAATGTTTTTTTTGTGTTTACACTCAGTCTTTCAAATAGATGCAAGTAAAACACAGCAGAACATAAATAAAGTCAAAGACTCAGCGGTCCTGTTGCTCTATTTTCACCTGTAAAGCAGGAGTGGGGCAGGCGGAGGTTTACCCTGGTGCAGGTGTGCAGCGGTCAGTGGAAGAATCCGCGAGTTTCTCTGTGAGTTTCCCATTACGTCGTAGCTACTCGGTGCTTGCTCGGAAGTTTAGACGTTTTCTTCCCACCCACAGCGGACACTAGTGTTTTTGTCACTTTTTATGGAATCAAACTCAAAGTAAGGTCAGTACTTCCACGTTTTAAACGCTGCACGCTCATACTCTCTCTGCACTCGATATATGATCCATTGTTGATCTGCACACAGCTGCTGTCACTAACATCGCACTCGCTTACGTCACTGTCATGAGACATTCTCGCAATAAAATCACGGTTTTAGTAACGCAGTAACGGTAATCTAATTACTGTTTTTGCAATAGTAATCCCTTACTTTACTCATTACTTGAAAAAAGTAATCGGATTACAGGTAACGCGTTACTGCCCATCTCTGGTCACCATAGACCCAACTTCTCACAAATGTTTGGTAATTCCTGACTAAACTCTGGATAAATACCTGATAAAAATACAGAATAATAAAAAAGGATGTTCTTGTTGCTACCTGAGGTAATGTCGATACTGTGCCTGTCTTCCTCCAGTCTTCTGATCTTTTCCTCCAACTCACTCTGCACAGTATCAAACAGCAGCAACTTCTCACTCTAGAAGGCAGAAAACACACACACACACACACACACACGCACACACACACGCACACACACACACACACGCACACACACACACACACACACACACACACAACAATACTGAGCAAAAATGGTCAAATAGCTTAAACTAGTAGGATTGAGTTGAATTTACTCCACAATTAAGCAAAACATCTCAAAAATCTAAAATTACAGACGTATTTGAAACTTCAAAAGAAAGAAAAAAGATAAAGATTTCTGTGTTTTTGAACAAGATGTATTTTAACTTGGCCTCTCACCTCCCAGTGCTGGCACGCTGCTTGGATCTCACACTCGTATTTGTTCTTTACTGACTCCAAGCACAGCTCCCTGTAGATCCCTGGAAAAAAATCATACAAATCTAATCTGCAGGAAGGACAAGATCCTTTTCTGTAGCTGAGAGTTGTACATAAAGGAGGTGATAGTATTTCAAAGTTTATATTCCCATTTAAAATGCCAAGAAAATATAGTGAACCCTTTAAATGATCAGGATCTCTACACATAAATCAAGATCGATACACACGTGCTTGAAGCACAGATGAAATCTGTGGAAATCTGAGAAGAAGCTACAGAAACGCTCCGATGGAGATTACTGCTGTTAAACAAGTTCACTTCAGGGATGCACCTAATTTCTCCAGCCTGCATGATTCAGTATTGTTCAGTCAGACCATCTTTGCTTGGACTTGTGACTTAGATGGAGGTCAGACCTTATTTTGTAAGTAATATTTGCAGAAATACTGTTAATCCAACTGGGTTCACAAACTACAATGTAAACTTTGTATGTCAAGGTCACAGTCAGACCTATACGTCTCCATGACAACTATAGACTCACCGGCCACTTTGGTCCTGATCTGCATGTTCTCCTGCAGGTTGGCTAAAGGTTCCAGATACTCTTGGGCACAACCGGCCATGACCTCCTGGAGCTTGATGTCCACCTGGCTCAAACGCTCCTTATACAACCTGAACGGCAGATAGTTGCATTTTAAAACTGTGTTGTAATGTCTGTTGTCAAACCCATTTTAGAACTGATGTATAAATGTGACTGGCATGGCCCGGCCCGGTGAATGACAGGTAGAAATCTCTCCAAATATGACATAAGTAAGTACCTGGACTGGACAGTAATAACCCAGGAATGACACAGAATCCAAAGGCACACTGGAGGTCTGTACTGTGAAGCAAGATTTGGGGCTTATTGATGCAAATCCAGGTTCACCCTTTGGGTTTTCAGTGTTACGAGGGTGTGTTATGACTCACTTCTTACTGGGGAATTATGCTTCAGCAGGAAATCTATGGCACAACCTGGTGTGAAATGGAGCTACACGACCAGTTGAGGCAGCCCACAACTATTGCAACTGGCCTTCAGCACTGATTGCTGTTACTATCAGAAGGGCTGTGGGACAAAAGCAGTGGGAAAACTAGAGGGACAAATATGTTAACCCTGGAAAAACCGACCACAACAAAGAGCGGGGGACGACGGAGGGGAGAAAGGACATGGTAAATAGCATGTAATGCACTAGCACAAGCATGTTTCAATGACATCGGCCACTTGTATAGGTTACGTCGTAGGTTCAGCAAAGATCATGCACAGAAGTCCCAGTCAGGTCATGGCGGGGTACATTGCCATGGTAATCTACAACCTCCTCCAGAGCAGGTTATGTCAAACTATCGTGTGTGGACTTCAGTGTGCAGATAGTGAGCGAGTCTGCAGTGTTTATAGCTGTGTTTGAGCATCACTACGCTCATGTCTCCCCCTCCCTGTAACAGCTGGGATAGTTTCCAGATCTCGCTCCACAAACCTCTATGTTGGGGCAAACTGGTAGATGGCTGCGTGGGTATGTTGAACTTATTTTGTAGTATAGGCCTCTAGACTCACAGCCTCACAGCATACTGGAACACCATTTCAGAACCAGTACTTTATACAAACTGCCTGAAGGCAACAAGACAAATCCATGATATTGACCAGTAATACTGGCTAAAATGGACCAAGATCCACGGTCCATGTCACTGGGAATATCCCAGTGAATCTGACAAACACCTCAGAGTGTGAGTCCCAGATGTCAGAGCTGCTTTCAGTGTGAAACATGTCAGAGAGCTTACTGTTCCTTCAGGTCAGTGAACTGCTTCTCCAGTGTGGTCATCTCATCCAGGCACTCCATCCTCCTCCTCTCACAGTCTTCATCGTCCATCTCTGTTCACATACAGACATGACAGCTTTGACAACCCCTCCACACCACAACTGCTTTTTATCCTCATCCACATGACAACCCCACACTGCACTTCACACCCAAGCAACCTGTCAGCCCATTTTTAAGAGAAATCACGCGCACTGTTAAACATATAAATTACACTCGAGTATGTAACACGAGTTTAACTGTCGGTTGATGTTCAAGGCCTATTTTTCCCACCCGAGCTGTCTCCATCTTCAGACACGGACGAGCTAACGGTATCCTCCTCGTCTGTGGTGCTGCCGTCTTGCTCGGGAAAGTCCACCTCCATTTCTTCGTGGTTGCTTTCTTTCTTCTCCCGCGAGTGGACCGGCATTGCGACTGTCAGATAAGCCGGTGTTAACGGGGTGGCACGGCCTTTCTTCAATGTTTCACCCCGAAGAAAGAGCCAAATGCAGCGGTAGCTAACCGGCTAGCTAGCCCGCATCTACCAGCTGGAAATACAAACATGGCCACCGTCAACCAATCATAAGGCGCTTTACTGAGTTTGTCCAATCAAATGCTTCTGTGAACGAGCTTGCGACCAGAAGCTTGCAGGGATTTGTAGTCTTTAAAAAAAACTTTTTTCAAAACGTCTCTTTATATCAAGTCTGTTGTGAGGATTAATTCTTTATTTTGTCCATAGATAAATTCTTGTACACTTAACTTAAACATTAACTCCTGACAGCAATTTAGAGACTCTCACAAATGCGTCTATATTTATATTTCATGACAAGCACCTTTTGTTAATATTACAAATCTTTAATTGATTTAGACAGGCTGGCACTGCAGTCTCTGGTGCTGATCAAAATCCATACCTTTAAAAAAATTGTATCCTTTTCATTTTCTATCTTTGGAGGTCATTTTTTTAACCCATCAATTTACTATAACTAGATGCTACTTGTAGTATCTAAGCTATACTGTTACTGTATTAGTTTTTCTTTCCTATTTTCTGTCTGATAGTTACACAGCCACATTTTCAGATAATAAGTTTAGTGTATCTGGACGTATTTGTGTAATCCCAGACTTCAGGCTTCTGTGAATGAACCAATACAGACAGTTTGTGATGGGCAGCCAACCAGAAGAAAGTTGGCTAAAGTAGCCCAAGGAAGGGAGAGTGGTTAACCAGCAGGCACATGGGCGGCCAAGGCTCGCTCATGACTGTAATCTAACAGATGAGCTAACTCAAATGACCAAAACAGTTAATGCAAGTGTCAGAATACACCGTGCATCAGTTTGTTGGGTCCTGCCATCCTTGTTGATGTTACTCTGACACGTACCACCTACCTAAGCATTGTTGCAGACCATTAACATGGTTTCATGGAAACTGTATTCCCTGATGGCTGTGGCTTCTTTCAGCAGGAACAGCGCACTGCCACAGAGCAACAATGGTCTAGGAAAGGTTTGTGGAGCACAACAATGACTTTGAGGTGTTGACTTGGCCTTCAAATTCTCCAGACCTCAATCCAGTCGACCATCGTTTGGATGCGATGGACAAACAAGTCTGATCCATGAAGGCCTCACCTCACAGCTTAAAGGATTTGCTGGTAAAATCTTGGTGCCAGATACAACAGCACACCTTCAGGTTTAGTGGGTCAGGGTTGTTGTGACATCTAAAGAGGGACCAATATTAGTCAGGTGGTCATAATGTTATACCTCATCAGTGTGTAAGTCAACTGTAGGGGTTTATAAGTTCCTCCAAATGGTTATTGTGTTGCCCCTTTTCTTTACTTCATAATGCAAATCATCTAAAAGAAACTTCTCAAACATCCTACGAGCTGTTGGAAAAGTATTGTGGGAAGTGTTGTTAATGCTGATTTTATCTGTTGTCACGCTCTGTTTTGTAATTTTAACTTATTTTATGTATTTTATGACTATTGTTCCTTTTATTAATTGTGTTTTTTTGTAAGGTGACCTTGGGTTTCTGAAAGGCGCCCTCAAATAAATGTATTATTATTATTATTATTATTATTATTATTATTATTATTATTATTATTATTATTATTATTATATAATATAAAAAGCATGTAATATAATATATTCAATAACTTGAACTCACTCAAAAGGCAAGATGACATTTTGGTTAGATCACGATTAACCTTTAAGGCTGTTATTTCCACCTTAAAGCTGTAAAAAAAACCCATCTCAACAGAAATGGATACTATTCATGTTTCTTTGTGTTGTTACTTGCACTTAAATAGTAAATACCACCTGAGTTATGGCTCTGTGAAGTGTTTTCACAGGAGTTAAAAGTAACTCACATCTGCAGGGAATATGAGAGCTGCAGGTGTGGAGCTCTAATGAACATGGAGACTGGAAGCACAGAGAAAGTCTCATCAGAGCTGACTCATGAATGACAGCGTGTTAGTCCTGCAGGTCTGGACCCTTTATTTGGCTCTGGAACCAGACAGGTTCCAAGCACCCGGTGCAGCTGCAGGAACACATTGCAGAGGTGTTAGAGAGCCTCTGCAAGCTGAGTGGCAGATGATTCAAGCACCTCGGGGTTCAAGCTGTCACGGCTCGACGCTTGACTCTATTCTCACTCACCTGGGTGGCAGTGATGGATGACTTGAGGAGCGAGAGGAGGCTGCAGTCGTGATGTTGTGTTGTGCGGTGATGGACAGTCGGAAGAATGAAAGTAGTGCATTTTCTTTCACTGGAGAAGATTGCAGCACTTCGGTAAAATAAAATCAGTACATGCCGAATGGTGTTCAATTTCACTGTTTAATATTTGCATATGCAGGGATAAGAGACAAACCCCATACAGGCTTTCATACAGATATTAAACTTAGGTATTTACAGAATAAGCACCATGAAATTGCAACCTTTAGAAGACAGAAACTAAGCCAGAAAATGTGATTACCTGACAAGAAGTTGCTTTTTAACGTAGTTTAATGATCCCTCACTTGTGATAGTCTTGTCTTTATTTTGAGCTCCTTCAGTTATTAATTTACTTGTTGCCAGGAGAGATCTGTGCACAGCTCTCTTTGACTATACAGTGATCCATTTGTTGGAAATGTAAACGCAGCTTTTTGATGTCTGATAAAATGGATTTTGGTGTCCTGTAATGAGGTAGTTTACGTTTTTTAAACATTTGCTTTCATGAAATGTACAATATTCGACTTAGTATAGTGCTGTACACATTATCCACTCAGAGCCCACAATCTTCACCTTTCAACCACACGAGGGCGATAGAGGCCTTTGACGGTGGTTCTCCAAAGCTCCTCTGTTCTTGAAATCACTCAAGTGAAAGAGAAACAATTAAGAATAATGATAAACTCAAACAAATAAAATAGTACACAATTTAACTACGAATAGCTGATTGCATTACACAATAGACAAATAAACTTAATATGCTTGCTGTTGGCTGCACAAATGGTACAAAAATATGAAACAGCAAAGCTTTACCCAAGACAGGGATTGTGAATTTCTTAACCCTTTAACAAAAGTCTCAGGATTAGGCAGGATTTTACCTGAGAGTACAGTCAAAAGCAGAGGTGTAACAACTCCACAGAAAGACGGTGATTTGTCTTTTGCCCTTCTCCCCCGTCCCTCTTCTCAGCTGTTTCTCTTTCCCTCTTTCTTTCTCCCCTTCTTTCCCCCAGTCAAGTCTGTCCCGTATTCAGTAAGTGAAAATAAAATAAACAATAAAAGGTGAATCAAATGGACCATTACGGCAAGGCTGGGATGGTCAGTTTGGTAAAGTAAATCCGTTGGGCATCTTTCTTTGCCTTTAGACAACAATTCTGATGCAAAAGAGCCAAACGGGACAGGCCAAAAAAAAAAAAAAAAAAAGAACGACGGTGATACTTGTTTGGCTGTGTTGCACAAACCAATGAGAATTAGGATACAAAGAAATCCAGTAAGCTCATACCCTGAACAGTTCAATCTAATTCACCGAATTAATCAAAGTTCAAGAGTATTATCAGTAGTAACCATAAAATACATGGAAATATGTGAACGGCATGTCGCTGCGCTGGACCACTCCCTCCATGATCAGTATTTGGCATTTGATGACTTTCCTTCTTTATCATTTTCCATACATACATTCTGTTGTTGGCTCTTATTCAGCTGCCATATGTTGGGAGGCAGACTACACCCTAGACAGGTCGCCACTCTGTCGCAGGGCTAACACAGAGAGACAACCGTTACAGTCAACCTATGATTTAGAATCACCAATTAAATCAACCCCACTAACTGCATGTCTTTGGCCTGTGTGAAGGTGGAGAACCAACGCAGACACAGGAAGAACAACTCCAGAGAGAAAGGCCCCGGCCATATGGGGGATTTGAACCCAGGACCTTCTTTCTGTGAGGCAACCGTGCTAACTATTGCATCTTGTTCTGTACGTTAGGAGTAAAAAACCCCATTAGGTGCTCGTTGTGTTTGTAGGAGTAGCAATTTTTGTGAACTACAGATGAACCGGTGGGATGACGGATGTGTCACGGCGTGGGCTCGTCTGTCTTTAGGCCGGTTGAGCTAAAAATTACATTCTGTGTCTTTCCTCAGATTTTTTTTGTCCACAGTGGCGAAGGATGAGATCTCAGAGAGGACTCGGTAACACACGATCCGACTGCACTCACACCGCATTTTTATGTTTAGCCATCATGAATAAAGAGGGTCACCTGAATAACAATGTCTCACATCCATTTTTGCGTTGTAAACAAGTGGATAGTGTGTCCCATTGTGGGATGGCATTATTGGCTTTCCTTTCATAAAGGTTGACCCAGTGTATCATATGCTCGGGGGGGATAAGAAGGAAGGCAGTGGGTGAGCTTTCAGGGAATTAAACCGGTTGTTTTCACAATCAGCTGACTATTAGGCCTCAAGGTGACGGCACATGGCTATTTTTAGGGGGCTAAAGAGGTGTGTTAAGTTCCCCGTGTAGACATTTGTAACATTTCTGCACTATCAGGAAACAGACAAGAAAAACCTTTTAATTTTTAATGTTCTTTTAAAGTTACATTAAAGTCATTTAATGAGCTTTTATTCTCTGTGTGGTGGCTGCACATGCAGATCTACTAATAATGTCAAATAATACATACTGCTGCATTTTTTTAAAGGTAATTTTTGTACCGTCACATTCAGGCCCAGAAACTCAAGCCTGGCCTCCACGAGGTATAAATGTCAAGAGCACAATAAGAACCTTCTGATACGACCTGCAGAGGGTAAAGCCCCAGAGACAGGCTGCTGCCCATGTAACAGTACAATAAGCACATTAAGATAGTGTTGATCCCTTTGGCTCAGTTCACTCTTTATCTGTGGAAAAAAGAAGAAAGAAAAGTAAGCAAAGATTTTTCTAATTTAATCTGGGCCTCGTCTTGAATCAGTGCATTTGTGTTCATAATCTATAAGCAGCTGTGATTTCAGTTGTTCCTGGCCCTCTGTGTCTATTAAGTCTTTCTTTGGAACTTCCAGTCCTTATCCACATCCACAGCATCCTCTACTGGCCACATTGCCATATTGGTCTTGGTGCTATAGTTGCTTTGATAGTGATAATAAATGATTAATCAAAACATTTAAATAACTGTAGATAAACAAGATTTCCCCCCTTCCTTTCCCCCCTTATCTCTTGAGTTTATCCTTTATAAATCATCTTAGTTTCTCCTTTATTTTTTAAGCCAGTTGTTCATGATTTCCACATCTCGGATGCAATCTGATCCATTCCATGCTTTCTAACTGCGTCTCCTGTTACTGCGTTACTGCAGCTAGACTGAAGGGGGAGGCTGTAGCAGATCACAAAGGTACTTTTTAGGTGGAGGCCAAAAATACGCTGTGGCTTTTCGGGTGGTCTGACACGCAGTAATGAATCCATTATGTGTCTGCTGGCTGCATTTGTTTTTCCTCTCTCCAAAAACACACAGAATGTTCCAGTCGTCTTACCAGCGACTGCTGATTCTCTGAACTCCTTTAACAGTACGGGTCATTCTAGCAGCACGAGCTAGTGCACGACACCAAAGCTGACAGGAGGCCTGCCTGATGTTCGGCAGATGCAGAAATATACGGGAGAGTGTTAGACGGTAAAAGATTTTGCTCAGTTGATTCGTGGCTTATCTTGTAGACTCACTATTTCCGTAGTGCGTAGCGCTTCACACGGCTCTAAGTGTGTCAGGAAACTTGTTTAATTTGTATTTAGCGCAGTATAGTACTCAGGCAGAAAGTCTGAGCTGTCTTTGTGGTTTATTTCAGAACACTTGTAATGTTTTTTTTTGTTTCTCATAGTCTTATACAATGCTGGGTTGGCACAACAGACAATCAACGAGAAACTCGAGAGAAGAGAAAGAAAACTAAACAGAGAATCACAGTTTGTGGTCGGGCTGCATGTTTCCTAATTTCCTTCCAACTGTATTACTTAAAGCTTTGCTGGAAGAATCATAGCTCACTGTCACCTGCTTTAACTGCTTTGCATGTCCAGTCACATGGCTGTCAGCACTGTGATAATAATGTGTAAAGCAAAGTAAATACATGAGCTCAGATCATACTTGTGTGCACAGGTCACTGCCCTGCCTATTTTCTGACATCATTCAAATGTGGCTGAAATCACCTGTAGTTGTAATTATGATCTATTCTTCACTTGAAGCGTTTTCTCTTCTGTCTCCTTTGAACCACTGGAGCTAATCGTCTCACTCTAAAGACAGTTTGAGTTCTTGGGCTCATTGTGCTGTGGGAAGCTTTGAAATGGTGTAAATCCCCTCCATTAGCATTCCTCCTCTGCTTAACACTTTGAAATTTTTATTACAATGTTAACTGCCGTTAGCCTGTTTCACTCACTACACGTGTAAAGGCAGAGCTCCAACAGCCCCACAGCTGTCTTAAGCTGAACTGCATGTTGGCATAACCAGTAGACTAGGATTCTACATGTTGTGTGAAAGTACACTAGGTTTTTATGTATTAGTACACAAAATAATTCATCCAAGGCCCAGCAGCGGCTGCACTTCCTCCGTGTCCTCTGCCATGCCTGGAGACAATCGGCAGCTCCTCCTGTCTCAGGAAAGCCAGGCCATCACAGGTGACCCTTGCACCCCGCCCACCACCTGTTTGACCTGCTGCCCTCTGGTCAGCGCCTCAGGTCAATCAGGTTCCACCCCTCCAGACTCTCAAACAGCTTCTTCCTCTGGGCCATTCGGACTGTTAACAAACACTATACACTCACACAAATATGCATGGTTATCCATCACGTTCGTATATATTTCTCTTGTTTGCTTTTTGCTCCTGCCGTCCATTATTTATATTTTATTCTGGCACAGCTGGTGTGGAGCACCCATAATTTCATTGTACAGATAAAATGATGCCTATTCTATTCTATTCTATTCTATTCTATTCTATTCTATTCTATTCTATTCTATTCTGGCCTTAGCAGGTTCTAAAATTATTTAAGTGACCTATTGAGCTATTGAATGTAGGAGTAGTGTGTGAAAAGTACACCCTTACATCTTCTGTGACAATTAAGAGGGTAAGTTAGAGCCAGGCTCTGCTAATCAAATGCACATGATAAAGTGATCATCAGTAAACGGGAGCACCTTTATAAAGCAGAGGTTTTGGTACTTTGCTGGTGTGGAGCATTCAGGTGTGTGCTAACATAGTACAGAGGACAAACGTGCAGTTATTGCTGCCCATCAATGTAGGTAGAGTTATAAGGCCATTTACAAACTATGTGGGATTATCATGAGTGGAAAATATTCAAGAGAGTTGCCCATTTTCAAAGGAGTGGATGTCGCAGCAAATCCAACCCAAGGTAAAAAAAACAACAACAAGAAGCACGTCTCAGACTCTATGAGCTTCAGTTAGCATGTTAAATGTCAAAGTTCGTGACAGTACAATAAGATAAAGACTGAACAAATACAGGTTGTTAGGAAGGGTTGCTGGGAGCGCGCCTCGGGCCTCAAAAAAAGGAACATGGCAGCGTAGATATGCAAAGTTGCATCTGGACAAAGCAAAAGACTCCTGGAACAGACAAGACCAAAGCGGAAATGTTTGGACCAAATGCAGCAACACACTCGGTCAAAAGCAAACACAGCACATCAGCACAAGAAGCTCATAACAACTGTCAAGCACAGTGGTGGAGGGGAAGGATTCGGGCTTGTTTTGCAGACCCAACCTTGCAGTCATTAAGTCAACCACGACCTCCTCTGTGAAGGCATCTGTCTGACAGCTAAAGCTTGGCTCAAACTGAATCATGCAACAGGACAACAAACCCAAGCATAGCAACAAATCTACAACAGAATGGCTGAAAAAGAAAAGAATCAAAAATACGCCCAGATAACAATTCCTCTATAATGATGTGAGAGACTGATAAAGTCATAATGAGAAAGCAAATTGCTTTAAGTTATTGCTGTAAAATGTGGACCTTTTATTTGTTTGGTTTTTTTAAATGTCCCAGTATGTAAAACCTTGAATTTCAATTCATGTTTTCATTTCAATTGAAGTCATTCCAGTGAATGAATTGCCAAGAATGAAGAAGAAGGACTAATGTTTCCCAGGTAAGAAGCTGTTTTGCAACATGTCGAGGTGGTGAAGGGGAACCTAAACATTTGTTCAAATGACTGGTAGCAGCTCCCATTTCGAGTGAAACTTTGAAGAATAGGCACATTAATTTTTAACGTTACATACATGCCAGTTACCTTTAGCGCAAGATAAGCATATTTATAGAAACTTTTAGTATGTATCCCACATCGCCAATACAGTTCCAACATTTGTAACAAACCAGACTGCAGGAAGTGATTTTAATTATGCATTAAGAGCACAGACAGACATCGCTTACGCTAACGTGGAAGCGACTTATGCTAAACTTACACTGTTTTTAATAGCCAGGAGGGATTAAAATGATGACTCATTGAATAGAAGACCATTGTCCCACTTCATCTGTGACCTCTGATTCCTTTCCAGCAGTAATAAACTTAGCTTAGCATAGCTTCGATTGTAAATATGACGAAACAGCTAGCTTAGCTGAATGGTTAAAACAGATCTACAAGCACCTTTAAATTAATTTCTGGTGTGGCTTGATTAATGCAGAGAAGTTCTTTTTATTTTCTTTTTTCCCCTTTTTTATTTACTGGGAGTCACATGCTGGAACTTTTCCTCAGCTGACGACAAAGACTTCCTGGAAACCCCACTAATTTGCCTGGCAACCTTGTGACTATGACAACAGCAAAAGTACTAGTTGCTGTTTGTACACTTTGTGTACAATTTGGCCAGGCTAGCTGTTTCCCCTGCTCCTGTTTCTTAGACTACAATAAGCTAATGAGCTACTGGCTGTAGCCTACATACATACAAGCATGAGATTCTCCCAACATGCCGAACAATTTCAATAAATCTCTGAAACTCAAACATCTAAAAGACCAAAAAAACAAACAAAACAAAAAAAGTCCTGAAATGGACAGAAAATTGTCCCCAACTGTCATATTGTCATAGAGCTGATGTTAGAGCCTCTCATGTGTTTGCGTGCTGCGCTAAGTGTTTTTAACCTGGTAGTTTGACTGTGAGAGATGCCTGTGGCAGTAGGGCAGTGGGGCAGGAGGAAAGGATATCTAATGGATCCTTATTCCTGCTCTGTATATATATATATACAGTGGGGCAAAAAAGTATTTAGTCAGCCACCGATTGTGCAAGTTCCCCCACTTAAAATGATGACAGAGGTCAGTAATTTGCACCAGAGGTACACTTCAACTGTGAGAGACAGAATGTGAAAAAAAAATCCATGAATCCACATGGTAGGATTTGTAAAGAATTTATTGGTAAATCAGGGTGGAAAATAAGTATTTGGTCACCTCAAACAAGGAAAATCTCTGGCTCTCACAGACCTGTAACGTCTTCTGTAAGAAGCTTTTCTGTCCCCCACTCGTTACCTGTATGAATGGCACCTGTTTGAACTCATCATCTGTATAAAAGACACCTGTCCACAGCCTCAAACAGTCAGACTCCAAACTCCGCCATGGCCAAGACCAAAGAGCTTTCGAAGGACACCAGGAAAAGTATTGTAGACCTGCACCAGACTGGGAAGAGTGAATCTACAATAGGCAAGCAGCTTGGTGTGAAAAAATCAACTGTGGGAGCAATCATCAGAAAATGGAAGACATACAACACCACTGATAATCTCCCTCGATCTGGGGCTCCACGCAAGATCTCATCCCGTGGGGTCAAAATGATCATGAGAACGGTGAGCAAAGATCCCAGAACCACACGGGGGGACCTGGTGAATGACCTGCAGAGAGCTGGGACCAAAGTAACAAAGGTCACCATCAGTAACACACTACAACGGCAGGGAATCAAATCCCGCAGTGCCAGACGTGTTCCGCTGCTGAAGCCAGTGCATGTCCAGGCCCGTCTGAAGTTTGCCAGAGAGCACATGGATGATACAGCAGAGGATTGGGAGAATGTCATGTGGTCAGATGAAACCAAAGTAGAACTTTTTGGTATAAACTCAACTCGTCGTGTTTGGAGGAAGAAGAATACTGAGTTGCATCCCAAGAACACCATACCTACTGTGAAGCATGGGGGTGGAAACATCATGCTATGGGGCTGTTTTTCTGCCAAGGGGACAGGACGACTGATCCGTGTTAAGGACAGAATGAATGGGGCCATGTATCGTGAGATTTTGAGCCAAAACCTCCTTCCATCAGTGAGAACTTTGAAGATGAAACGAGGCTGGGTCTTCCAACATGACAATGATCCAAAACACACCGCCCGGGCAACAAAGGAGTGGCTCCGTAAGAAGCATTTGAAAGTCCTGGAGTGGCCTAGCCAGTCTCCAGACCTCAACCCCATAGAAAATCTGTGGCGGGAGTTGAAAGTCCGTGTTGCTCGGCGACAGCCCCAAAACATCACTGCTCTCGAGAAGATCTGCATGGAGGAATGGGCCAAAATACCAGCTACTGTGTGTGCAAACCTGGTAAAGACCTATAGTAAACGTTTGACCTCTGTTATTGCCAACAAAGGTTATGTTACAAAGTATTGAGTTGTATTTTTGTTATTGACCAAATACTTATTTTCCACCCTGATTTACCAATAAATTCTTTACAAATCCTACCATGTGGATTCATGGATTTTTTTTTCACATTCTGTCTCTCACAGTTGAAGTGTACCTCTGGTGCAAATTACTGACCTCTGTCATCATTTTAGGTGGGGGAACTTGCACAATCGGTGGCTGACTAAATACTTTTTTGCCCCACTGTATAGCCTACAGCTACAATATGCATGTACATATAACACCGTGGGAATGCCTGGGAAGGGTAACAAAGGTATTACCCCTTCTCCGAATAACGCCTACACTTCCCCGAAGTAAATATGCATTTGCGCATTCAGCACGAAACTAAGTCAAGAAAGGGGAGGATCTCATAGATTTTCACCTCACTTTGAAAGTTTCAGTCAATACACTGAGTCTCAGATGTCTTCTGTCAACATTTTCAGAAGTTATAGCAGAAGAAAGAGAAGGAAACGCAAAATCTTATGACCGCACACACCACTGAAACAGGTATGGAAACCTGTTTGAACCATTTCTCAATTTGTTATGGGAAACACACAGGGTCAGTGCATTTCCTCGGCCATGCAGACGCAGTGAGATCACTGGAAAAGTACAAACGTCACTCACATTAACTAATCTAATCCTAATGATTTTATTAAAGCGCATTATATATAATATCTGATACGTTATCTACACGGTTATGCACTAACAACTAATTATGTTGCATCAGTGCGGTGAAGTCCCTTTGACAGAGAAACATCCTGACTCATATCATTGAACCCTACCTACCCATTATCAAATATCACCCATGGAAAACAGCAATGTGTGAACTTGTCATAGTAAAATACTCCTTTTTTACATCAAGCCACACATTATGAAAACATAAGGTGGGTGTAGTTTGTGTCAACTTTGGGTGTAGAACTGCTGTGTCAGTATGCCCACACAAAAAAGGATCTTGTTTAGGTTGTCCACTGAGTGATTACTGTAAAAATGAAGTAATAGCTCCCTCCTGAAACAGGAGGGAAGTCGTCATGAATGACAGGTCCACATCTGGGAAGCTGAGGCTATTTTTAGACGCTAAACTGAATACAACCAACTAATGCAAGCGACGTAAAAAAAACAAAAAACCTTTCTGCTTATCTTATATTCAGTTTACCTTTATCTTGCACTTCAGAGACTTGCACTCTGACACATTTGGGGAGAGAAAAAAAACATCTCATTTCCTGCCACAAGTAAGATTAGAAGCCTTAAGGTAGCAGGCAGGAGGAAACATGTAGCCTTCAGGTTACAAACTATAAATAATCTGGAAACATCCACCTTTGAACAGTTACACTCTTAGTTGTGATGTTGAACGCTGACTCCCTGAACTGACACTCAGTCAGAAATGGCTGAGAAATCAGCTGGAAACATGGAAAATTAAAATAATAAATAAATGAGGCTAGATGCATGTATGGATTTTTTGTTTCTTGTTTACTTTCATTTTGGGGCTTGCCACTGGCACATCCTTGTATTTAGGCTAAAGAGAGCATTTATCTTATTTTTGTACCACTGCACAGTGGTCAGCAATGCTAGCTCACAGCAAGAAAGTTCCTGGTTCAAACCCCAACCAGGGCACTCTACTGTGCTATCCAAATAAACGATAACTTCTGGCTTCAAAAACTAATGTGACACCTCCTCTATGAGCTCCTTAGAGCAGTGTTTCCCAACCACTGTGCCGCGGCACACAGGTGTACCGTGAGAAACGATCAGGTGTGCCGTGGAAGATTATCTGGTTCCACCTGATTAGTACTCTAAGCCACCAGCGTGAGTAACGGGCTGAACAATTACATTCTCTTCCATTAGAGAGCAGTACAACTACCTGCTCTAATTAAACGGGTCGCCAACTTCCAGTAAAACAGAAGAAGACGAAATTACATAATAGTCATGCTGTGAGACGCAGCGCATAATAGCAATAGATAAATATTTGAAAAGACAAAGTGGTCAGTCTGACCTGAGTCCTGGAGAAGCTTCGGACCCAGATGAAGCCCGAGCATGAGCAGTGGTCAGAAGAAAGCAACAAAGATATACTGGGGATAAACTAACCCGCTAAATGGATGGGAAAATGATCAATATGCTTTTTATGACATTTTAGTCATAAAAAGTCACCACTCTCTCCAACAGAGCCACTGCCTTAGACTAACGTGGCATCAGCTAAATGCGAATAATAAAAATAAAAATAATATATAATAAAAGATGGAAGGTGACATCATTCCTTAGTTTCTGCAGCCTTGAAATGAAAAACTGCGTGTTGTAAAGAGTGGTGGGTCTTACTGTGAAGCTGCACGCTCACTGGCTAATGGGCCCCCCCCCCGAATTATCCTCCATTTTTTGATGCATGGTAGATTTACAAAACACACTTAATTTTTTGTTCAGTATGACCCAAAATGAGGAACTGAGACCTTTAATGCATCATTTAAGTGTTTACAGACGTCAGGACGGAGAGCTGTTTCCCCATCGATTTCTATAGGATCAGAAGGGTTTTGCAGCCACAGCTATCGCCATCTGGTGGCTGGAGCATCATGTTTTATCTCGTCTATAATATCTGGTCCAAGTGAAAGAATATACTGTATGCAGGCTAATTATGGAATGAGAAACTGATAAGTGGTAGGACTGGTAAATTGGTATTTCCAACTTAAAAGAAATTGAATTGCCCAAAAAAATTAAAAACAAGAACAGACTGAAATGGTAACTAACACTGTCGGGAGTCAGAGGCTAATCCACCGACCTCCAGACTCCATTTGCCTACAAAGAATGTCTTCAAGTTAGTAAAATTTTTAAATGAAAGTAGTCACACAGTGCAGGTGATGTGAATAATGCTTTGCAACCAGAAATACGGGCAAAACAACAGCGAGACAAAAAAAAATAGAAAGGAAAACTGAGGCTGCAAACACACCCTGGCAACAGGCTGAAATGCCCTGAAACCATTCTAACAAATATAAGGGTGTGTCTTTATGCTAATGAAGGAATCAGGGCTGATCTTGAACAGGTTTGCGTACAGATTATGCATAATAGCTCTCGTGTCTGAAAGGTGCAGAGAGGTGTGTCTTTGAATGCAGGCCAACTGTAACCCTGCTCCAGACGAGTTGGCCATCGACTGGCTTCAGACTCACACTTTGTGTACAGAGAACTCGATGCTTTTCATTAATCAGTGGGAAAGGAAATGCGTGCATTTCCCCAAATTGAAAGCTAAAGCCACAAAAATAGATACTTTCCAAAATTTGCCTTGTTTCGGCTTCTAAATATAGTCCTGCAACTCCAGGATTTTTTTTTTTTTTTTTTTTTTTTTTTTTTTTGGCCTGTCCCGTTTGGCTCTTTTGCCATCAGAATTGTTGTCTAAAGGCAAACAAAGATGCCCAACGGATTTACTTTACCAAACTGACCATCCCAGCCTTGCCGTAATGGTCCATTTGATTCACCTTTTATTGTTTATTTTATTTTCACTTACTGAATACGGGACAGACTTGACTGGGGGAAAGAAGGGGAGAAAGAAAGAGGGAAAGAGAAACAGCTGAGAAGAGGGACGGGGGAGAAGGGCAAAAGACAAAAACCAACAGAACGGGCAGAGAAAAAAAAATGCATATATCAATCACCTGGATCACCTGCTGAGAAAGAAAAAAGAAAGCAAGCAGAAGAGAACAAGAGTAATAGAATAAACAACATCACAATGATATATGGGAATATGACAGTAAATACTAAATGTTAAACATTATTGTGCAGCACATAAGATCAACAGAACACAGTGTGCTTTGAGGTAGGAGCCAAAAAGGGTGTAGTTTGTGGGTGTGATCACCCGTGTGTACACCTGTGAGCATGGACGCGCTTGTTTTTTGTTTTTTAAAAGGTTCCTTCATGTAATAATCTGCTAGAGGGTGTGGGGGGGCCACAGCCCCGTCCTCCAGGGCGTGAGGCAAAACAACAGCGAGACAAAAAAAATAGAAAGGAAAACTGAGGCTGCAAACACACCCTGGCAACAGGCTGAAATGCCCTGAAACCATTCTAACAAATATAAGGGTGTGTCTTTATGCTAATGAAGGAATCAGGGCTGATCTTGAACAGGTTTGCGTACAGATTATGCATAATAGCTCTCGTGTCTGAAAGGTGCAGAGAGGTGTGTCTTTGAATGCAGGCCAACTGTAACCCTGCTCCAGACGAGTTGGCCATCGACTGGCTTCAGACTCACACTTTGTGTACAGAGAACTCGATGCTTTTCATTAATCAGTGGGAAAGGAAATGCGTGCATTTCCCCAAATTGAAAGCTAAAGCCACAAAAATAGATACTTTCCAGAATTTGCCTTGTTTCGGCTTCTAAATATAGTCCTGCAACTCCAGGATTTTTACATAAAACATGCACTGCACACCAAAACTTCCTCATTGTCATCTTTTTACTGGAAAAAAAAGTAGCCATGCACGTCATCTGTATACCAGACTTTTGGTATTACTGTAAAACAAGTTCAGAAAATTCAAAACACACTGTGTGCTTTTTTTTGTTCCCTTTGTGGCCATTCCAAAGTTACCCTGGATGTTTTTTGTTGCATTTAGCAGTTTTTGATGGAAGCAAAAAAACCATTATCACCTCCATGGCTGCAGTATTTATTGCAGAGCTGTTATGTAAGACCACATCGGTTTCAGCTTGGACTTAATAAACCGGCACCGGTGAGGTTGGAGTTGGTCAGTTACGAAAGTGGGAAAGTTTCATGACTTTCGAGGTGTGAAGCCCCTTGAGGCATTTTACTGACTCAGATAAGTGGTAATTTACCCACACGCAGACAGAGGGCAATGTACAGCGTCAGTGGTTGGTGTCCATGGGAACCAGCGGTAAACACAGGGCCCGTGGAGACGAGAGCGCTTGCATAGCTTCACCAAAAAAAAAAAAAAGGCAGCTTTCATAAACGTAAAGTGGAAGTCCCGGCATTTCTCACACACGGTGAATGTGTGACCATATATACACAAAAGCACACAATCACGGAAACAGGAAGAAAACATAGAGGTCTGCAAGAACAGTTTGTCCACAGATTCCTCATTCTGATACTTGGCAGCGGTTAAAGTATGTCTGGAATTTCTAAAGGACACAGAAAAAGCCGTGCATGCTTGCAGCGGTGACGTTTTTCTGATGTGACGCACTCTCACACACACAGGGATACAGCAGGCTTCTAGATAGTGACATCACAGACCCTCCTCCGGGTGTGTGTGCTTTCTTTGCAATCTCTACTGAGAATCGCCCCACAGAGGTGTGAAAGCTTGGATACTGTTGCTATGTTTTCACCAAGCCTACCTTTTACAATGCAAACAGAAGTGATCCTGGGATTTTTTTCATGTGAAATGTCAGGAGAGCACATACAGGTAGCTCTGTCACGCACCTTTCTACCTTGTTGTATAACAGAAAGGAATTTCCTTTAAAAAAAAAAGATCCCAAGCAAGATCAAACCAAGAAAACTTCCTAAAATTCCTCCCAAAAATCTCAGCAGAGTTTTCTGCATGAGTTAACACAGTGTTTTCCAGGAGCTCATGGTGTCAGGCATGTGCAATGCTGAATGGGCAAGTCCAGAACATCCTATTGTGGAACATGCAGTGTTGCTTTCATAAGGGAGTCTCCATGAGGAAACTTTAGAATCTTCCCCCCAGAATCTCTGTCTGCATAACTTCACTTTGTAGCGTAAACCGAAATCTGTCCCAGTTAAACAACATGAGAAGATTTTTCACGTCTCTAAATGTGATGTGTGATCATAACTGTGCTATTTTGATTATGGAAGAGAAACATTAAGGTTTGATTATATCCATCAGGCGAGCTCCAAGTCTCCATAGACTCTAATGTTAAAGTGCTCAACTTTACGTGTTTACAGGACACATAAACAAGTAAATAAAATATAGTTTTGAGTTCTGCAGTTATTTTCTGCCTTCGTGACAACTGTAACTGAAACGAATCCAACCTTTAATATTTTTATGTTTTAGTTTTGGACAGTGAAACGTTGGTATTTTTTGAGCGTGCAACTCGGGACTAAATGACAGGTGTCTAGGTATGGATTCAATGTATGGAAGACCATATATAAAAAGGTCCAGCTTTTAATACAGTCTTTGTATTTCGTGCCAAAGTCCTAAATCTTTAATAATATAATAGTAATAATAATAAATATTTGAGCTGTACATTTGAACGTATAGCAGGCTGCACGTGATATTGATTTGGCTCTTTGTACTTTGCACCAATATTAGGTTTGTCTGTTACTGAGAATTACAACCACAGAATATTTATAGGCTTCACGCTGAGGTTAACTGCGAAGAGCCCGTGATATGCGTAATTTTTGAAACACAGGAAATTTGGATGTCTGTCTATTTAAAAAAGTATTTAGATTTGGTTGAAAGCATAGGAAGGAAAGTATGCAGTGCTACTTTGGTTAGCCACTTGAAACAGATAATTTCCCCAGTGCAGTAGGGAATTCTTCAAGAGCCAGTCAGGGGCTGTCTCCCTATCATTCATGCCAATCATGTCTCATTCACTGAAATTAAATCTATGTCCCCTAACCTACATCACAGGTGAAAAAAGGTGTCTAATAGGAAACTACAAGTTTTCAGTCTGAGTCTTTTGGGGGGGATTTTTCTCACAAAAGCACAGGCCCGATGTGATTTCCCTTGCTAAGATAAGTCAATTGGAAATCCCCACTTAGGCGCCGCCCCGGCAGACGCGCACACAAAACCCAGCGCGCCCTCCCTCAGTAGCACAACTTTGCTCTCGCCCTCTGAAACAGACGGAGCTTTTGCTTATAGGAGAAAGGAAAGCCAGCATGTACAGAGTTTCTAACCACAACCAAATGGATTATAACTTGGACAACATGGAGCCCAAACACGGGAAAATGCTGCCTTGCCAAGAGGACCGTTTTGACAGCGGTGTGGATTCGCTTAAGGAAGACGAACTGGCGAACGACTTCGAGGAGCTAAGATTGCCGAGCGAGGATCACTCGCAGGAATACGAGCCTTGGAGAACTGTGGTGACCGAAGACGGTGACACGTAAGTGGATTATTATTGTTTTTAAAAAAAATCAATGTATTTATTTAGTATGAACATGTATATGTGTGTGTGCGTCGATTAGTCGAACTTTAATTGCGCATTTGCAAAATTCCGCTTTGTGCGTAAATTGAAATCGGCTTTTGCACCAGAGCGCAGGATCGGTGCACATGAAAGATCTGAAAAGCTGCACAGAAATATCGGAAAAGTTGCATGGAAACAACATCTTTTAAAGGTCTTAAAAATACTTTGTGCGCATGTGTTGGCAGCGCAGTGCATAGTCGTGTGTGTGTGTGCGTGTGTTGGCTGAGCGTGCAGTCTGGGCGGTGCTAAAGTCCGCTCTGCGCGTTCAGGAAAGTCCCTGGCCTGCTGCCAGTAACTGATAAAGCATCAGATGTGTCAAGCCACAACTGGTGGAAATAACCCGACAAAACTCCATTCTTGCGAAACGCTCCACTGCTCAGGCTTTGTTCTCTCATATTTGACTGGAACCACTTCCTCTGTGCGTAATTTTTCTTTGAAGGGCTCTATTTTAACTCCCCTCTCTTTTTCTGTCCTCCCCACACAGACTGCTCCATTTGGCCGTCATTCACGAAGCCACCGAACATGCCGTCCAAATGATTAAACTGTCTCATAATCACCCGTTCCTCAATGTGCAGAACCACCAGAGACAGGTAATAAGCGGCACTGTGCCAGATCCACGAATCCCTTCCGAAACCTGCACACTTTGCAGTCAGGTTAACATATGTTTCTGTTGTGTCCCACACAGACTGCCCTCCACCTGGCAGTGATCACAGAGCAGGCCCACTTGGTGGACAGACTCCTGAAGGCCGGCGCTGACCCGCTGCTGGCCGACGACAGCGGAAACACAGCCCTCCACATCGCCTGTAAAAAGGGCTCCCTGGCCTGCTTTGGCGTCATCACCCAGAACTGCCAATGTCACCTCACCTCCATTGTGTCTTTCCCCAACTACAGTGGTAAGCATCGAGTTCAAATAGCGCCCTAAGAAACAAACACACTCTTATGTTTCACTTACACAGCTGTTGAAGTGTGTGTAACTGAGTTTGCTCTACTTCCTTCCCTCTCCATAGGACATAACTGTCTCCACTTGGCATCCATCAATGGCTACATTTCTCTGGTGGAAAGCCTCGTTCGGCTTGGTGCAGACATCAATGCACAGGTAGGTGTCTCTAACACGGAAGCCATTTGGATTATTTTATGATTATTATGATTATTATTCTTATTCACACACGTGCAGAAACTTGACCTCGTGTTTCTGTTGCTTCCTGCAGGAACAGTGCAGTGGACGGACGGCGCTCCACCTGGCCGTTGACCTCCAGAACCCCACACTAGTCTGTCGCCTCCTCGACCTCGGTGCAGACGTTAACTGCCTGAACTACGGTGGCTTCGCCCCGTACCACCTCACCTACGGGCGGCAGAACGAGGAGATCCGCTGCCAGCTGTATGAGAGAACGGCACAGGAGCTCAGGGAGCTGCCTGAAAGCGAATCGGACGACAGCGACATGGAGGATCTGGACCTGTCAGAAGACGAGGTCAGTATCTGCTCAGCTTTGAATATCACACTGAGATCCGATGGAGTCAAAACACTTTAAGGCGTGAATCTATAACATTTTTTTTCTTCTCTACAGCTCTATGATGACATAAAGTTTGGAAAGTAACAAGAACAGCCTGTCCACTGGTGATGTAAAGCTGCTACTGGGTTAGTCGAAACCACGGCTCCCAAACGGGGGGACAGCTCAACCCACGTCCCTCCCTCTCCACCCTCCGTACCCTCTACCGTCCAAGTCCAGAGGTGCTGGTCCTGGGATCACGAATGAGTATGAAGGTGGCGCCCAGTCTGGTCGGGATCGCTGAACGATCCGTACCAAAAGACCCCACACCAAAGCAAGACCATGACTTCTGTATGGTCCTGATGTTACTGTAATAACTGTACAAAATAATGTGTATATACCAGAACAGACGAGTGTAATATTTTGTAAATACAGAGACTATTTTTGTACATGTGTGTGAATTTTAAACACTATATAAAGAAAAATAAAAGGAGTTTATGAACATGAACTGCTTTGAGCGGCTGCTGTGCGTTTCCTTCCTCATGACGATGATGACTTTGTCTTGGCCTTTCCACGCTGTAATACGAGCATCATTTCTCACTTATAGTGATGAAGCACAGTCACCAACAGACTTGTGAAAGAGAGAGACACACACATAAAAAACCCCAAAAAGATCACACTCAGCCGCTTGGAACAGTCTGGGATTTCCTTTTGTTGGGCGAGGTCACAGGGTCTCTGAGTCACCGCGCTGAAAGTCCCTGGGCGGCATAAGAGGAACATGATGTGCTTGAATATTCCACCCTCCCCTGGAATGGCTGTGAGTGGCAGCTAGGAACTGGCGCTACTGGGTAGAAATACCAAGGAGGAAATGTTTTACAAATATGGGCGAGCGTTCCAGAGAGCTCAGTGACCCTTTCTTTTTCTTTTTCGCCGTGTCATTAGGACCAGGAGACTTTCTTTGCTTTACAAGGAAGTCCAGGCTGTCCGTCAGCCGACACATGCAGGTACTTAGGAATTTTTCAGAAAGGAATTATCTGAAGCAACCGAAATGAATTTCCCAGTAAAGTTATCCTTGAAGCAACGCTCGAATGCCCCAGAATGACTCGGTTACACAATTGTGTTTGCTGTATCCTCTCTGGCTTGTAAACATTAACTATTACAGTAGGATGGGGATTTTTTGTTTCCAGTGATTACAGAACTTGTCAAGGACAGCGGAAGTTTCAGACAGAATATCAGCCTGGAAATTTGGTCGAGTAACTGACTTAAGATTCCTCTTTGATTAGAAGAAGAAGACGTGAAGACTTATACTCTGGTTAAAAGAAACTGGTGTGTTGCAAAGAATTCCAATATGGAAGGGGGATTTTTTTAGAAGCCACTCACAATGACACACTGAGGTCACATCGCCATCATTTCTGCTCATGTGGATGACAAAGAGAGCTGAGAAAGACAAGTCCCCCCCTTTTTCTGAATTATAAAGTTTCCCCTCGCAAAGAGAAACTATTTGTGTTGTGTGACATTTCCGGAAAGTTAAAGTATTCTATTTCTGACATGTGCGTAGAAAAAAAAAAAAGCCAAAAAAAGTAGAGAAAACAAGGTCAAATCAAGTCTGCATCACCGAGTTTGTAGTAGAATAACCTCTCCGCAGCACCTTTGTAAGTCATGTGATTTTTGTGCACCAAGAGCCACAACAGGAAGCTCAAAAGTAGAAGCTCTGCATGTTCCCACAAACAGTTTCCCCTGCTGCTAAACACAGACGGTAAAAGGTTTCAGTTGACAAGCAGAGGACCTAAAAAGAAATGATAAAAAATGCAAACAGCCCATTTATAATAGTTTTACTCAAAAAACCTCTTTTTATTGTTGAATGAAACAGTGGGGTAAATGTACAGCAAACAAAGATAACACGAGCCTCCAATCTGGGAACTGCATTTCCCATCATGCTCTAACTAAATCCAACAGGCGACGCCGCTCTGCTCGCTCAGTCCCGCTCGGCGAGGGACATTAGGTGGGTGTCCACTTCAGTCTCTGCGAGGATCCTGCAGGACAAAAATGAGATGAAGATAAAGACTCCAAAATCTAACTCGTTTTTAAAGTGAACATTTTATGCTCACTTTCAGCTCCATATCTTTATTCTTGGCCTCTACCAGGGTGGCTTTGCATGATTCACAGTCGAATATAAGCCGTACTTATCATATAGTTAGCTCTTGTGGAGCCTCTTTGTTTATCTTGACTCTACCTTTAAACAACTTTCTTCTGATTGGCTAACTCTAGTAAGTAGAAGGTTTGAACAGTAGGTGGGTGGGGCCTCTGCGCTCTTAATGACCATACATGGGCTAAGTTTAAGAAAAAAAGGGTCTCTAACAAAGCACTGTGAGCACACAGGGATGTTCCCATTAGGGTCAATTGCTCGTGTGGCGTCCCATATTTAGGCATCCACCATAGCAACAGTAAATGAGATGAAAAGCACAATATGTCCCTATGAAGTCATATTTCACTCAATGCCAAACACCTGTAGCACATGATGTCTTAAATTCAAATATTTTTAAGTACTTCAGCATTTCAAATACTGTACGAAGGTCTCGTCGCTGTGTGTTTTACTATGGAAATGTGAAATTGCTGCAGCAATTTGTTTAACCATGTGCAAACATTCATGGAAATAAAGTGCATAAGGCAAACACATGGTTTGCACAATTTAAATAAAAGTCAATATTTGGAAGATCTTCAGCACAGCCTGAACACTCTCAGGCAGCTTTCATGCAGTTTTTTTAAGTTGTTTTCAGGAGCAGTTCTGCAGGCTTCATGGAGGACATTCAAAGCTCTTCTTTGGAGGTTTCTGCCTTTTGTTCTGTTCTGTGTCAGGATGATCCCACACTGCTTTAATAATGCTGAGGTCCGCCTCTGGCGAGGCCAATGCATGACTGATGGTGCTCCACTGTGTCTATTTATGTCCAGGTATCCTTTAATTGCACTGGCAGTGTTTTTGAAACAAGCCATTGTCAATCAGATGAACTCCAGATAGTACTGCATGATGGACAATCTGATGATGCTCTTCTGTGTTCACAATTCCATCAATTTTGACAAGATCTCCAACAATACTGCCCCAAACCAGGACACAGCCTCCACCGTGTTTTACAGGTGGCTGCAGACACTCACTCTCTCCTGACCTGCTCTGTAAATAGTGACGACAATTTGGGCAAAAATTGTCACAGGACCAGAGACATCTTGCAGGTCTGAATTTCTTCTCAGTTTTTAATGACATAACTTTAAGATGCTGTTCATCTGCTGCAGATAGGCCTCTTTGGGAATCACCTTGTTGGTGCAAATATACTATTTCAAATAAACCTAACTGTGTGCTCTAATGACTCATAGTGCTCAAAGGAATACAACAGAGTTGTGCTGCTGAACTTTTACCTGAACTTGGGATCCTGTGTTGTTATGACGCCCACCTCTAGCTCAGAGGGCTTGAAGTCAATGGAGAGAACAGTTGACAGGCAAGAGATTGCCGTCTGAAGGGGAAAAAAGGAGGGTTGGGGAAAAAAGGTAAGTTGGTGATATTTTCATTCTTAGAATGTTGGATGCCTGGAAACCACCACCGCAAAGGCACACACTTTACTTTCACATTGGTGTTTGTTCCGTATGAACCTTTGCTACACCAGCAAAAGAAAATATTTTATGATACCTCGATCGTTTGTTCAAAGGTCCAATCCAGTTTCTTTTTCACTTTCTTCTCCAGGAAGCTGGTGGCTTCTGTCTGCTTCACGCCGGCGGCCGTGGCCTTGAAACCACAATAGTAGCCTGCTGGGTCGCATTTGTACACCTGAGGGCCGTACTCTTCATCTATGCCGATCACGATCATACCTGCGTGTTAGCATGCATTTAGAAAGGGCGCTCAAACGACATGAAGTGCTACGTGGAGAATCAGCAATGTGAATGTGAATGCGCAATACTCACAGCAGCCCAGTGGTCGCATCTCAGCGTTCTGCGTGTAGACTTGTGAGATATCAGCAATCCTCTTACACAACATGTCCACTGGAATCTCATAACCGTACTTGTACTGCCAGTTGGCTGCTTCATATCGAGCTCGCTGGACTTGGGACCTGCTATCGGCTGTAACACATTAAATGATGCGTAAGATGGACCAGAAAAAAAAATAAAGGTCAATTTCTTTTCCCAAAGAAGCCAATAAATGTGACACTTCCAGTCTCTAACATCACACTTATGTAAGAAAGTTGTTCTTGCTGCAAAAGAAATGATTACTTGGAAAGAGGAAGTGTCAGCTGCCGTAAGAGCTCGGACTGAGAAGAAAGGCTCGCCAAGTTTAACTCAGAAAAGTACCCTGATGCTTTCCCCCCTTTTATGTATCAAAAACCAGCCTTTGTCTAAACAGCTGTTTCTGTATATTTGAAAGACAAAATGGATTTGGGTGTTTTAATGTTCAATTTTTATGTAACAATAGTAGATTTGATACAATTTTACACATTTTGAGCCTTTTTCTTACCTGTCATCCCAGACATTACACATCCAATATTATCTGTTATTCTGAAAAGGTGGGTCACTGTGGAGGCATCCAGAAGCTTGTCCTGTACAGGAGGAAAGCATGAACATGTAAAGGAACAGAACTGTGAAACTGACAAATTACTCAGTGTATTACATAACTTATCAAACATTTAGTGTAAATATAATCAGTAACAATCAGGTTTGAACTTTTTAGAATTACGTGAGAAAATAAACACAACAAGGAGCAAGCTGCTGGAGAGACAAACGAAGCAAATTAGCAGTTCGACTTGGGGAAAAAAGCATTCTGTCAAAAAAATGTGACATTTTTCATTTTATTTAAAACCTGTAAAAATCTCCTTAAATCTACACTGGGATGTGCCGTGTAAAACACAGCCTCTTAAATTCCCCTCAGAGTTTAGGTTTCTCTCTCACAGGCTGGACTGTAACCCGTTTGTTTGTTTGTCCCCAACTACACCAGTTGTGCCTGAAACATTTTGCCAGTGCACAAACTGTTTCCATCGGATGAACAGGATATCGCGCTGAGCCGTGAAAGCTGGGCAGACGTGCTGGTAACTACAGGTCAGCTTGCAGAAGGCCTCTAATCGCTTCGAAATGATTACATCATGAACTAAATTAACTCTTATTTCCAGGTCACTTATTGCCATTAAGCACTGCAGCTTTCATCACACTAACATGCTGTGAGCAATCATTCACAGCTCAACATAAGGGAAACTGGAAGTTTCTATTGTGGTTCTGGTGTTGGACTTGAATCAGCTATTTTAAACCTCTGTGACGAGCCAACCCGAATTACTTGTTGAGCTTAATTGGACTGCCAATCAGGAGCTCTGGGCGCTTTGGTCCAGTACTAATTCTGAAAAAGTTGTTTTTGTTTGTTTGTTTGTTTTACGGCCATCTGTGTTCTCAATTGTTACCCGGGCTAAATGCAAATTGTAAAGTACAAATTCCACTGCTAGTTCTAATGGTTAATTGGTCTTAGATTAGAATTAGGATTAGAAATGAGTACATAAGCTCAGGTTTAGCAGGTTGGAGATGAACATAGAGAGCTGAGGCTGAGAATGTTTGGACATGTGCTGATGAACGAGAGTGGATATACTGGACAAAGGATGCTGAAGCTGGAGCTGCCAGGCAGGAGGAAAAGGGGAAGACCACAGAGAAGGAGGACATGCAGAGAGTCGGTGTGACAGAGGATGCTGGGCATAGGGTGAAATGGAGGCAGATGATCTGCTGTGGCGACTCCTGATTGGTGCAGGTTTTAACGGTTAGTTCTTAGGATGCACAGATATACCAGCCAAACATCTGTGGCATTTACACATGGTAGATGCTGATGTTTACCTGCTGTGTGACATCAACTTTGTGCTGGGTAAATGTTTAAAGATTGGGCGACGAAGAGCCTTAGGAACAGTTCAACTACTTGGACCATATTTTCGTGCAAAGAGAGTCACTTTCCACATTATCCCAGAATTATGAATATGAGACGGTTTTGGGAGCCTGGGTATACCGTTGACAGGTTGTTAGTCTGTCATGGGGTCACCGCAGAAAGACAAACAAGCATTCACACTTACTCTCACAACCAAGGCCAAATTAGAATCACCAACTAACCTAACGCATGCTGGTCTCTGAACTGTGGGAGGAAGCTGGAGTAACAGGAGAAAAGCCACACAACCTCAGCACAGAAAGCAGTAGAAGCAGCATGTATGGATGGAGGGACGGTTGCATTATTTATTCATTTGTTTCTAACTACTACTCCAAATTTCAGAACATCTATAGCCCTTCTCGTAACACTGCTACTGTTATGGCTGTAAGAAAATAACAACAAACAATCTGACATCAACTCACCGGTACTTTTTTCTGTGTTACAACAACTGCACAATCCTTTCCCCTGACTGCTACTGACGTGAGCCCACCTTGGTTTATAGCCTTGAAAGCATATTCTGCAAAAGAAAAACAAAGAGGGTGTCTTTAAGCACACGTTTGCTTGACAATGGCTACGAGCATTAGGATTCGTGGTTAACAGTCACAGAGAGCTGTTTTGTTCAGCTGGAAA
Source organism: Copadichromis virginalis (assembly GCF_057382275.1). Lineage (NCBI taxonomy): Eukaryota > Metazoa > Chordata > Actinopteri > Cichliformes > Cichlidae > Copadichromis > Copadichromis virginalis. The sequence continues at coordinate 2,033,338 of NC_140632.1, read as the reverse complement.
ATTGGGGCCACAAGTGAAGAACTATTATCAGATGTCATCTGGTTGAGCAGCTGACAGCGAATTATGTACCAATTCTGTGTAGTCTGGCTTCAAACATTACATCCAAAGCAGTAGTAGTAAAATAGTGTCATTTAAAACCCTTCACTTTGAGTAAATTTGCAAACCTTTGACTTGATTTTAACTGTTGCTGCAGGTGCTCGGGCATCTGTAGAATGACTGCTGATTAGAAGACAGCAACAAAATTCATGGCCATGTTCAGTTCAGCTTTATTAGAGGAAAAACCGCTAATTTACAATATTAAATGTTATCTTGTCTCTTTCAATCCATCCAACTAGCAGCTCTCAGACAAAATAATATTCCTGTGACTAAGAAAAATTGCAAAAAAGCTAAATGTAGTGCAGTCACAAAAAATACTTTATTTAGCCAATATATTTAACTGAATAACACGTTGATTCATTCAGCAATGAATCAGCTTGCTTGGCTGCAATGCTAACTATGCTAACTAGCCTAACAGCCAGCTAGCTATTTTGATCCCCTGTGTTTAGTTTGATAGTAGCGTCGTAAAAGGAGCCCCATAATAACAACTCGCACAGGATTAGTAAGACTGTGGTGGTCACATATCATACTACTTTCGATTTGGCGGGTCGCTTTTAATTAACTATAACCTCGGCTAAGCGAACCATGACAGAGCATTTAGCTAGCTAGCAAACAAGTAAGCCAGCGAACCGGCTTTTTATGTAAACAGATCCCCATACTGACCGACTTGATAGAGTCTGCCCTCAGGAGAGAAGATGGTAATGTGTCGATCAAACCCTGCACTCGAGCCTCGGGACATTTTACAAGGATAAGTTGGCCGAGAAGTTCGTCCAAATGAATTTGCAAGCAGACTTCACTTGATGCACACTATTTCTACCCGGAACTGAACTGAAGGGACGTGAACTTCATCCGGTGACAAAGGCTTGCTTCGTTTCTATGGTGATAAAACCAAGGGTCCTACTGATGTTTGTGGTTTCTGGTAAAGGAAAAATGTACAATAACACAATAACATGTGGTCAAACCTGTCCTTACTTTTTATGACATACGATCTTTTAAGCCTTCACAAAGAAATATAAGCTCGTTTTCCAGTTTGTTACATTTACTCATCATGTCCACTTATCAGCTATTTTGCAGTGAAGAGAGCATTTCTCCAAGTATTATCCATCAGTCTTGTCTCCCCACTACATTCTTTTAATTGTCATCTCTTTAAATGTTTTATTATTTCAGATTACAAGCCTATTGTGTCTTTATAGACTGCTCTATGAGCACAAGTTTTAACTTGCCATCAGAAATTGAAGTGGTTATAAGTAGCTACACCTCAGCTTCACCATAAAAATGCTATTTACATTTGATCTTGCATTACACAAAAATGCATTAGTAAATATATTTTACTGTCATGATGTTGAATAATGCAAATTTACAACTGAGGCTGCGCAATTGGTGTAGCTCTAAACATTTTTATTGTTACAAAATTTCCCATATGGAAAAGAAATAGTAAAAACGTATATGATTTACTCATGAAAGTGGCCACTTTCTCATTACTTCCATATATTATTTTACTAAGTATCCAAAACATACAAGTTTCATTATATAATTTTTCAAGGGATCTTATATCTGTTTTCACTCTTGTATGCTTTTCATACAAGTTTCACACAAGACAGATACAAACTTTATAAGATTTATTTATATCTTTTCCATATGGGTTTAGACACTGAATTTAAATTTGTGAAAATAATTTCAGTGTAGCATGTCGCATGTTTTGACCTATTCCTACACAGTGTGTGAGTACTTCTTCTAGCATACTTGCTTATCCAATACAATACAATACAACTTTATTTATAGAGCACATTTAAAACCAATGGTATACCAAAGTGCTTCACATAAAAGACAGAAAATAAGACATAAATATTATAAATATTAAATATGATTAAATATTATAGGACCATAACAAAGTACCAGGTATGGTAACAGGTCAGTGTCACTAATACACAGGAATAGCATAAAATGCATATCAAGTAAAACATGTTAAAAGCACATGTATAAAAGGTAAAATAGAGTAAGTCGAGGGATCAGATTAAGCTGTCAGACTGTACAATCTGAACTGCTCCCAACAAACATAGATGTTTACGTCAATGCTGTAACTGCAATAAGTTAGTTAATTAACCGATTCGCACTACAACCTGGTTTGCCTCTTACCTGTAATTATTTTTATTTAATTTAATAACTGTACAGTACTCTCTGTTTATAGTAACCATTGTCCTTAATGTAAATATGTAAGAAAAAATTGTGTATGTTTCTGTTCCGTGTCCTGTGTATTGTTTGTTTGTATATTTGTCTTTTTGGCTGCTGTTACAACCAAATTTCCCCTTGTGGGACAATTAAAGGATTATTCTATTCTATTCTAAATAAGGCAAGGTAAATAAATGGGTTTTTAACCGTGATTTAAATGACTGGAGAGAATCAGACGCGTGGATAGCAAGAGGAAGGTTATAAATCTGGTGCAGCCAAGGCAAACGCACGGTCGCCTCTAGACTTCAGACGAGATCTTGGCTGCACCAGGAGTAACTGAGTAGATGATCTTAGTGCTCGAGTGGGAATGTATGATCTAAGCAGTTCGATAAGGTAGCTCAGGGTTGTGTTGTTGATCATTTTAAAGGTAAGCAGCAGTATTTTAAATTGGATGCGGTATTTAATGGGTAGCCAGTGCAGGTCAGCTGGAACAGGGGTAATAGAGGCAAACCTCCCAGTTCCGGTCAGAAGGCGTGCCGCCGCATTTTGAACAGTTTGCAGTCTATGAAGAAACGCAGAATGAAGACTGAAATAAAGGGAGTTGCAGTAATCCAGCCTAGAGGTCACAAAGGCGTGGATGAGCTTTTCCAGGTCCTTATGCGGAATATAATGCCTAGCCTTAGAAATGAGATGCAGAAACTAGATCTAACTACAGCGGACACATGTTTATCAAATTTAAAAGAGCTATCCAGCAACATGCCCAAATTGCTAACAGTGGCAGAGAGGGAACTGGCAAGGGAACCAAAGGCATCACAAAGTTGTCTGCGAGGAAAATTACCATCAAAAACCACGATTTCAGTTTTCTTATAATTTAAGATAAGAGAGTTTCCTAAGAGCCCTTCTTTGACCTCGCTTGTCACTTGTTTGTGTTATACTCATACATAACACAACACTCTGACGTCATTATTACTAATTGCAATGAAAATTGTTGATTACCAAAAACAAAGTGATCTATGAAATATGTATGGTATCTAAAAAAGCCCAAAACAAAACATTAAAACATCACCACGCGACATCATCACCAACTGACTTACTGTCAGCAGTGATGCAGAACCACATCTCACTAATCCTATATGCTTCTATTATGTTGATATCTAAAACATAGGAGTCTGTAAGGCTTGTAAGGATCTATTTCACCCCAACTTTAACTTTATTAAAATTCTTTAGCCATTAATTAAGTTCAGTTAATGGCCAAAGAAAGAGAAATGTATAGTGGTAACAGTAACTGGCTTTGTATCTGTTCCATATGTAGCAGTATAGTCTGTATTACCCGAAACAATGAGGAAGTGATGTATTTTTGTGATGTACAAAATAATTTCCCCCAGGGATCAATAAAGTATTCTGATTCTGATTTTTACAATTTCCCGTTGGCACGGAGCACTTACAGCATGTTGACTGCTTACATGCAACCTGCAACAAAAGTATGCATCAGTAATGGGAAAATAAAATTAGAAAAACTATGTGCACCCTTACTGCGTCCATGGATATTAAGAAGATGAATAGCTGCCAGGTGCTGCTATTCAAATGGACTTGATTAATTGACCATCAGTAAATGTGAGCACCTCTGTAAAAAGCAGAAATGTCATCAGTTTGCAGGTCTGGAGGTGTGCGTTAACACAATGCTCCCTGATGGGACGTCCCAGCAAATTTACCATTGCGAAACTAAAAAAAGGAATAAAATCTCACAATCTTCAGTTAGCAGGTTCAAGTTTATGGCAGTACAGTATTATTAGGAAGGGCTACCTGGAGAAAGCCTCTTCTTTCTAAAAAGAACATGGAGGCAACACTTTGGTTTACAAAGTTACATCTTAACAAGGCACAAGACTTCAGGAACAATGTCCTTTGGACAGAGGAGACCAAAGTGCCATGCTTGGTGAAACCCAAACACAGCATATCAGTACAAATACCTCATACTAGCTGTCAAGGACAGTGGTGGAGGGGTGTGAGGATTTGGTTAAAGTAAGGAATCACGGTGTTGCAGTGACACAGTTAAGGTCCAGACCTGAACCTGACTGAAATCCTGTGACCTTAAGAGAGCTGTGCGTAAATGAACGCCCGCAGGCCCCAAAACTGAAGCAACGCTGTAAAGAACAGAGGCCCAAAACTCCTCCAGCGTTGTGAAAGACTGAGAAGCTCATGCAGAAAACATGTCGTGCCGAATTAGAACTCAGCAAAAGTTATTAGAGTTCTACATGTTATTGTCTTACTGTAGAAGAAAAAGCATTATGTGTCCCAGTGTGAGCTGCCAGTGAGGTAGCACTTACAATACATAGAGCCAGTGATTCATTTCATCGTTCACACCTGGGCTTTACTTGGAAAAGTTTTAAATGGCTGCTGATTGACTGAAACATTGTGCATGCATGGAGAGATGCCAGGATTTTTGAGCATTTATAAAAATGTGTTCTTCCCATAATCACTAATGTTTCCTGTGAACTGTGACGAGTACTACCAGATACACCAACAGATCCTTACAGTGTAATGAGTAAGTTCTGTGTGCAGAATGTAATCAGCATGTGTCTGGCGCAGTCCCGATGTACACTGTAACATTGGTGTTTTGAATACATACAACATGAATTCATGCGCTACACTGTGCACTACTGCATGAGATTAAAGGCTAAAACTGTAGCTGTATATTGCCTTGTCACAAATGAAACCAGTTCCCCTTTTCTATATCTGGACACCAATAAAATATGGCGCAGACTATATTTAAAAGAAACAAAATGATATCCTGCTGCACGAAAATGAAAATAGATTTCAACTTCTCCCTATCACATAACAAGCCAAGGTGAAAGTGATGCCACGGTGTAACAATAAAATAAAATAAAAAAACCCGAACAGAGGCAACATGATCATTTCAAGGAACAAAAATCACTGTCGGGTATCCTGGTCAATGGCCAATTCCCATTTCCTTATTCATGAAGAAGCGTCTAATGTCCATGTGTCAGCCGGGTTTTCCCCTCTGTCTAATGCAGCTGAACAAAAGATGATCACTTCCTCTTTATGAGTTACTACCACATCCAGGTGATGACTCACAAAACCTGTTCAGTGTGATTTCGTGTCGATATGATTAACAGAAGTCAAATCTTGGGCTTCCTTGTAAAATTTTATGATTATATCTTTGTGGGGAAAAAAACAAAAAACTTAGTGAAAAGTAATTAGTGATAAATGTCACACATGGGAGGGCATTTGAATTTAACCCTGTGACTCAGCCCCGCACACAGTAGATGTCATAGGATGGTAAAAAATAAAGACCACGCGATTAATCATGTGAGCTCAAAACCTTGTATTACAAAAAAGACAAAAATGCATCCACTCATGCACAACCACAAACACTCCTTTTTAAGTGTGCAGCACAAAAAAACTCCAAAATGTGCAGTTTGTAGAAAAATGACTATTAATAGGACTTTTTACATGACTCTATCAAAGAAGGCCAAATGTAGCAATGATGATGGTATGAAATCACTGAGCTTGTGCACCTCTCGTTTTTTTTTTTTTTTTTTGCTTTGACATTTCATGACCTCGACCGTCCCCTGCAGATGCCCCCTCCATCACAATGCCTGTCCCCTTCCTTCCCCATCTCTGCTGTCTTTCTCTCTTTGTCTCCTCCAGCTTCTGTTCTGAGTGCGTGAAAGCGCGGCTAGCTCGAGCTGCATCGGTGCAACGCTCGCAGCATTTGCATCTGAAACCAGAAAGACCCCCACCCCCTCGCCAGCACAAAGAGGCGTGGGGCTGATTTCTGGAGTGCAGGGGGATCTCCGCTGTCGATGAAAATACTTTTTCAGAAAGCCACAGCCTGGTTAATGTTTTCCAAGCTCAAAAGTTTAGATATTAAGCAACAAGGGGAACGGCGTGATTAAGCCCTTCTCTGAAAACCTTGACGGTGTAAGATGAAATGTCAGCACTTTTTGACTCACTTTGTATGAAACGTTTTCTTTCCATGACAATGAACATTCTTAAATGTGTATTTGAAAAACTTTCCCTGAAATCACTTTTTTTCCCTTCAATTTTTCATATTGCGAGAAACCCTAAAGACATAAAGCAGGCAAAAAAAAAATCATTTTACAAACCAAAACAAAGCACTGAGGTTCTAAGAACCCCAGTGCTGTGAGCAGCTTCTGGGAACGGCTTATCTAAAGTGCACTAAAGTGCTGAGTGATGCAAAGATGATATAAGTCTGCTGAACGTGTGTGTGTGTGTGTGTGAAAGAGAGAGATAATGCTTTGTGTTACTTCCTTCTTCTATATGCATATTCTTTAGAATTTTCATGTTGTTCTTTGTAAATTGTTGAGTGAATTGTCATGTTGCAAATGCTTAAATGGTTGCAACAGCAGCCTCAAGGTGTGTTGCAATTAGTGGTGCCACAGTTACTTGGAAATGCTTTCGCCTGTTGTGCTGAGATGCATTAAGCAGAACAGAGAATGCCGTCGTTCCCGTCTGTTTGCAAACATTTTGTTTTGGTTTGTTTTTGGCTGTGCTTTGGACAGGGATCAGCATGTACAGTATGCACTAAGTGTGGTTTTGAGATGTAAATAAGATAAGCGTGAGATAAAGATCACAGCTGGTTTATATCATAGCTATAATAAACCTTGGTTTCCTGTCTGGTGTGATGATCTGGTGGTTGACACAAGAGCAAACTTTCCCCTCCATCAAACGTCTGCACTCCAGCTTTGGTGAGCTGGCCGGCTGCCAGTTAATGAATTGGCTCGTATTTACTTAACTAGCAAGAAAATTGCACTTTTTTGACTATCCACTTGATGTGATCCTATTCACTACGGCGCTGCTCTGATGATCAAACTGGAACACTTGCTACTCATCTCTTCTGGAAACGGGGGCACTAAACTGACTGTACAATGGAAAGCGAAACACCGCGCAGCCATTGCGTAGCATACCAGTAAGGCCAGTTCTTTCCATATAATTACTTTGTAAACGATAATGAATGCAACGACAGTAGCTGTAGCAGGCGGAACCTTTGCAGCTTTGCTTGCCCCGACAGGTTTGTTGATATGTCCAGCTGATTTGCATAGTAAGACGATGCAGGCTCTGAATCCGTTTCTTACTCCGAACAGGAAACTCTGAGGTGAAGAATGAAGCGAACGTAAACATGCCAAAACCTGAAGTTGCCACGTGAGACTGGCTCTGCAGTTAAGCCAGTTCCTGTACGGGGTCAATGTTAAAAAAAGGTGTTCTTTCCGGGTACTCCTGCTTTCTCCCACATCCAAAGACATGCAGTTAGTTTGGTTAGGCTAACTGATGATTCTAAATGGCTCGTAGGTGTGAATGTGAGTGTGAGCGTTGTCTGTCTCTTTGTGTTAGCCCTGACTGGTGACCTGTCCAGGGTCCAGGGTGCCCGCCGCCTCTTGCCCCTGTGGTAGCTAGGATAGGCTCCAGCCCTCTCCAACGACCCCGATAGGGACAAGTGCAACAAATCGCATGGATGGATGGTAGCTATACCTAACATTTCTCTTCATAACAAGTTTCTCTCTTTTATCTTATCCTTTCTTTATTTTAGTAAGACTTTAGGTCACACTGTGTTTGGGGTGCTGGTGCCTTTTTACCTTTTGCTGTGCTGAAAATCTGCAGTAACAGATGATCCAGATCCAGACGTCTGTGCTCCAGTTATGGTGAGTGAATTTCTACAATTTTATTTTGACTTGGTTTCCGATCCGTCTCCAAAAATCGGATCCTGCTCAGCACGCTACAGTGAACAGGTACGGACCACCAGGTGAGAAGGCTAGTGCTAATAAAACCCACAGTTTTCTTAGTTTGCACTGTAAGAGAAGCCATTTACAGTTTATCTTGCATTTGCTTTTAAAACATTGGTGCGGGTGGTGACCCCCTTATTAAATCCAGCTAAAATTTAGTACATTTTGTCATGAGAAGGTTAGCACAAGGGTCTGTAGGGATGTCTACATGCCTGCCTTTCCAATAAGAACCTGGCATGGTGATCATAAAGACAGCTTGCCAGTGTCTTCATGAGGTAATCTGTACTCACTGTCACTGATAAAGTGTGATTGATGTGTAAAATATGCGCATTGCACCTTTATAATATTATATATTTAACTTATGGCACTTTGTCATTTATCCAGGTTTTCTGCTCCCAGAAAACATAAACACACACCACCCAATAACAACTGGTGCTGTGGGTCCACGTGACGGGGCCAGCATCGTAATTCTTATGCAGCATGAACAACTTTCCAAGTGTTTATGTCAGGCGGTTAGGACATGTTTATACAGTTGCCCCCAAAATATCCACGTTTCATTTTGTTGAGTTGTAGCTGGAAAATTGAGAATTTAACTTTGATAATGATGCGGTGCAGTGACAGTGCAGTTTAAGCCAAAGTCAAAGGCAGGTTAACTGCTAAGAGCAGAAATTACGATGGTTACACAATCATGCCGCACACTACAAGTTGTGCAGTTTATCACATGCAAGTCCTTTGTGTTCCCCCTCGAGTCCTCTCCTGATTTAAAATAAATGTTAGTAAGGGGGTATTTCAAGGCTGTGACCTCCCAGAGGTTTCTTTGACGTGTTTCCAGCCTTAACGACTTTGTGATGGTAAGTGTGCAGTAACGATCGGTAAAGTTCAGCTTTTTGACATGACCTCCGCTCTTTGTTCTTTTTCCAGTAAAAACAGGGTCTATGAATCGTACAATATGGTATAATATGACGAGTGAGCAAGAGCTGAGGGGTTTCTCTGAGTGATCTGTTTAAGAGCAGGTGTCTGTGGTAACAATAGAGCGAGCGTTGAGGGGAGGGGAGGTATCCGTGGTTTTAACCCACATATCCTATTATAAAAGTCTCAGGAAAAAAAAAACCTTAAACAACACATGAATAGCACATGAAATCCCCTGGACAGACACAAAACAAATGACATTCACAGGCGCTGAGTCTATTTATTTTGAAGTCAATGCATTCTCTGTCTAATCTAAAAATACGCAAATATGCAAAGAAACCCACATGCCTGGATGTGAGAGTGGTGGGTGAGATCAATAGCGGTTTTAAACAGCCATCTCACTCCCACAGACTTCCTCTTTATCCTGTATGTATCACCAAGTTATCCTGTAGGATGGACATATTCAAACAGGCCCTGTATCTGGGCTTACTATAGACTATGGGCGTTGCTACGCTAGAGCTAGGCCTGAATGTGTAGAATTCAAATGAAGAAGGCAAACTTAAAAGCCAACAAGAACAACCTGAGCTTCTTTTCTCCTAAGCTGAGGAAGTGAACATGTCTCAGTCTGTGTCACAGGACTGCATGAAACCCAAACCCTGTTTTTCTTTTTCAAAGCCCCCTCTGGCTTTCGCGCCTGCTTTTGCAGAGCCTCTCTCAGTACATGCCAGCAGACGTATTCAGACAGGTTTTCCAAGTAGGCTTTATCAACCGTGCCTTGTGTCCTGTCCTTGTATCATCCTCTGCAGTCTTGTGTGCAGTGATCTCATCATGTGTACTTCCAGTGCCAAATGTACAGTGATGCAGCTGAGACGCCTTACTCATAAGCTGAGTGAGTGCTACTTTAGTCATTGCACCCCAGGCTTTAACTGGATGATCAGCTCCTGTTTATGCTACTTTTTTTTTTTTTTTTTTACAAAGTTGACTGATAATTAAATCGTTTTCATTACCAGAAGTCAATGTATTAAAGTGTAGGCTCAATTTGTGGTAACTTTGAGGCACTGACAGCTGCAAATACAACAAAACCTTGTAAAAGCTTTTAGCTCTCTAGCTAGGCCTCAGCTATGCTCCGCTACAGTCACCAACAAATGTTACTTTGCTGTTCTAACTGCTTTAAGAAAAATGGCATGAAAAGAACAATGAAAATAAAAATAAGAAAATCTAGTGAGCTAATTGCTAAGCTAACTCAAATATGCCCCCAGTGCTAGCTTGGCTTAGCACAAGCTCAGGTCAGCTAACAGTATTAGCCAGCTTTATAGACATGAATTAAGCTTAGTCCTAGACTTTGAATAAAACGTTTAGTTTAAGACCATGTTTAAGCCATGTCTGGAAAACTGAGCTAAAGAGTAATTACTGCCCCAGCAGCCTTGATGACAACTACAAAGCTAAATGATAATTACCTACATAAACTAGCATAAAGTTGCTAGCATTGCATAACTTTTTGCACTTCTTAAAACGATTTGATCAAAGTATACAAAGCAGTAATGTTGTGTGTGTGTGGCTTTTTTTTTAAACGTTATTAAAGTTCTCTGAAAATTTCCCTTATGTATTTAATTAAAAAAAAAAAAAAAACAGACAAAACATGCGCCTTTCTCTTAAATTTGTGTCAACAGTAAGAGACTATTGCCTGCTACAGTCTGTATTTCTAATTTCAGCTGTCGAAGTCAGTGGGTCATTTCTGAAATGCAATAAAGTGGAAAAACTGCACAATACCAGGAGAAAGAGGGATGGTAGATACAAAAAAAAACTGGAAAGCCCATGTCAAGTAATTTTGGAGGCCATTATTTGGTGGTGGCCTCAGTAATAACAGACTGAAGTCAGTGATCTCCTGATGGCTTAGGAAGAGAGGAAACACCCTGCTGCAATCGCAGCAATGCCAACTGTACCGTGCAGCAGCGGCCAAACCAACCGGGCTTTGGACCAGTATATACACGAGGATGAAAGAGAAATATCAAACCGGTGTCAGCAGCATACAAGAAAATTATACTGTTGTGCTACCAAATATTAAGCACCCTTGAAGTGTGACCACTGCTTGATAGATTGCGGTGCGCTAATAAGGAGAAAATGAAAGATCCCAGTTACCCCCCTATAAAAATCCCCCCTTTTTGCACACTTATGTATTCATTAATTGTGTATCCACATTGTCCGCAAATGGAAATCATGCTCTCATCGACCTTATTTGGTTATGTTAGATAGGCAAACGGGATTCGGAATAAATAGCTGTGAAGTCAGTGAAGGGAATTCAAGGGGAATTTGGAATGAGAAAGCTGTTCCTGAAAATTATACAAACCATACAAGGTGCTGGCGTGGCAGAAGCATAGACCCTGGTTCGTTAATTAACCTTAATACACATTCAGATTTAAAAAAATACTTTCAAGCACCTAGAGAATTCCTTTCGTCTCATCCTCTGCCTGTTCCTTCAAGCTCTCTGACATTCCCAGAGTGAGCTGCATCCAGGAAATCTAGCAGGGATATGAGCTTACATGCAGTATCCTCGGTCTGGGAAGATTTATTGCTAGCTTGAGGGTAAACTGGATCTTCAAAACTGCCCCATAACTGCAAGTTTGGCTTTCATTTCAGCTGTGAGATGTTATGAAAAACTCAGGAATGTGTTCACAGAGGACTGCTAGAGTGGAATTTTTGCTGGGAATTTCCCAGCAGCGTGAGCGAGCGGCGGTGTGCATGCGCGCCGTGTGACTTTTAGCTCGTGTGAAACGGCTGTTGTCTCTGACTGAACACAAACACGCCAGCCTGACTCAGGTGCACGGCTCCGTTTCAGGAGATAAAACAGGTGTGTGTCAGGTAAAAGGTGCCAGGCGATGACTCCGGTTTATATGAGTGTTATTACAGGTCGATGAGTAAAAGTAATTCTCTGTTCAAGAGGACATCTTGTCCTCCAAATCTAGCAACAAACTGCCCAGGCAAGCATGCTTACTCATTAATGCCTCTGTTTTTAATACCCAGAGTAGACTGTGCCTTTCAAAATGCCCACATGTGTTGGAGTTCATAAAACTACATGCTAAAATTGAAATTCTGCAGAGGCTGTAGACTACTGCTGACCTCCAGCAGCACCAAAGCTTACAGGCTGCATCTCTCCTCTCTGAAATCCCCCAAACTTTCCGCACGCCAAAATCTATTCTCCCCGCCGCCAAGATAATGGCCTTTTCAGGACTCCCGTGATACACGCTCTGCTACAGATCCACCGCAGCCGGTACTCTGGCTGCCTGGCAAGCAGCAGTTTACCGCGGCCATGTGTTCCACCTAATTACTTTTCCAGGGTAGAGCGCAGGGCAGCGTTATACAGATGAGACGTGGAGGGCTCGGCGGATGGAAGAGGAGGCGCGGGGCAGCTTTCTGGGCCCAGATGTGCACAGTAGCGGTCCGCCAGGCGCACATCTGCAATCATTTGAACCTACTAAGGGGAATTCCTCTCTCACTGCATGCCTCCGTGTGTTTTCGTCCCCCTGAATCCTCAAGTCGGGACAATGAATTGGTCGACTGCTTCCCTCTGTTCTTCTTCTCATGTTTCCCCCGTGTGTCATGATCGGCTTCCCCACAGACAGACAAACAGGCTGGTGTGGGATCCTTTGTGTTAAGGAAATTTAAAGGGAGGATAAAAGAGCCAAATCTTTTTCTGTAAATATACGGTGCAGCATCTGAAGCACAGACATAACAAGCACTTAACTGTGAAGCTTTGTTTGGTACCGTGGGCTCTGAGTGCACCTCACCGCACGTCCTATGACAAGGGAAAAAAGCAAAACAAGAAACGCTTTTCAGCCATAAGTGTTTCATTAAAGCAGCGAGCAGGAGACAGGACTCTGCTTGCCGAAAACCCTCAAGAAATGAAAATAGCAATTTTAGTTTAACGGCACTGCTAAGTGGGTTAAATTTGACAAAGGGGGCTAAAAATATCTATTGTTTTGCTGCTGCGTGGGTTGGCCGCAGCACAACAAAAGCAGGGAGTTTCCTCTCCTCCAGGATGACGGGAGATTTCCTTGTATTAGCATTTTGAGACTCGGAACGGGATGTTCTCGTTAACGCTGATGCAGGTCAACGTAGTCTGCAGCTCTTCGCATAACTCCTTTGGAACAGGGAGCACAAAAGGCGTCGAGTAATACGAACCTGACTTTGTTTAAGAAATCAGGGTCTGTTGTGTCTCTCTGGGCTTGGTTTGCTCCCATTCTCCTTTTCACGTGGCCTTTGATAAAACCGTACCACTTCCTTGAGAGTCACGCTCTCTATTTATTTGGCCTTCTTGTCTGTTATTCCTTCAGGAACATGTAGGTGACTGGGCACACCCTGGTTTGAGTAAAGTGGATGCGGTAAAGACATATTTTTATCCCGTCGTGGAAGGGCGTTCAAAACAGTGGCGCTTTGTCCACCATGTCTTGTCACATCTGTTTCTGTTAGCAGACAGGAAGCTACGCTATAAATACCAGAGCTGACGTTCTTCTTTCAAGATCAGTACATCTCACTATGAAATGAAAAGAGTTTCAGATGCTATTTTTGTGCTATGAATTCCACATTACTGAAAGCACGGGAGTGCTGCTGCACCCTGGAAATGAATGACATTTAAAGCTGAACTCTGTTTCATTTTTATAAGATCTCAGTTTGTGCTGTGACGTGTGCTGCTTAATGAGAATTATGATCTCCCTCTATGGAATCAGTTTAGCGTCCCTTAGCTTTTTTTTCTTATATCATTTGCTTTAAACTTCCAGTTTTTATTGAATTCCTATTATTTTAATTTGTCACTTTTCAGCAAGAATCCAGTGAAGGATGTTGCTTATATAATTGTTCTTTACAGCTTGGTGTGCTGCACCCAGGAGAAAACCCAAAGTAAAGGAAAAAATACATTCCTATTAACTATTGTCAGTACCGGCCCTGTATTTACTTGGGATCAATGCCAAAATCTGGAGTATTGCACACCACCACTTTTTATACTCTTTAAAGTAACGTCCTATTTGAATATGCTTTTTAGTTATCTAACATAGGAGGAGAAGTTTTACCTGTTAATTTCTTATTATTGTCACGGCAGCCGAAATGAAATGAATGAAGCGTGGACTCAAACACAGGCAATCGGAGATAAAGGGTGACGATGAAAAGAAAGCGAGTTTTTATTGAACTGAACAAAACTACAAATTTAAGCAAAGAACGACTACAGGCGGCTAAAGGAACTGTTACTAGGAAAACTAAACACTACATGAAGCCTGAAAACTGGAAACAAAAATGTAGAAAACCTGGAAATGTGAGGGGAAGGAGAGAAGAGGTATCCAGAGGAGACACACAGGATGACAAGCCAAGGCAACATGGGGGAAAACGAGGGACAGAGAGAAGCACAATTACACACAAGGTAACGAGCGAAATGCACAACAGGAGGGAGACACAGCTGAGACAAAAAGTAACAGGACGTGGTGCACAGGGAGGACATAAAGACAGACAACCAAGACTAAGCATAGAGCACACGGAGAACAGAAACCTAGAAACCAGGAACTCTAAGTATCATACAAACAGAATAATTCAGAGTATAACTTAAACCAAACACACAAACACTGGGTCACCAGACTCAGGACCTTGACAATTATCATGTTATTTATAGCACGTATCATTACATTTGTGTACAACTGAGCTATAGCATGAAAATAACCACAGACTGTATATGAAAGATGGATGCATCCACAGTGATATCACCCAGTAGCTTATGGGCAGTCTCGACTTTTGCATCGTAGCAATTTACATTTTGTTTCTTTGCAGAGCTGGATGACCATCAAATATGACCATATTTGAACAAGAATGCAGATGGGTGGCTAATGCTAACTTGGTCAGCTAGGGCCATGATATTAAACGATAGGCTATGCTAACTTTGGTTTAACTTTATGCTACTGTTGTTGTCATAACAGATTAAACAAGCTACATAATCTCCCCTGGAATTCAAGTCAGAATGCCAGGGGAGAAGTTGCTTTGTTACAGATGCTCAATCAACCTATAAATGTTAAAGATAGAAAATATGAAAATCCTGTAAATAAAAGGTATTCCATATGAAACAAATTGTAGAACATAAACAAGATGGAAATGGGTAGGAATGATATCCTGCAGCGGATCATCGTGGAAACAGTCTTGTGTTGATCGTCCTCCTGTGACTGTCCAGCACGTTGTGGTGGGAAGGACTGTCTAAACACCACAATCAGATAGGCGAGGTCCACACCCACAGTGTTACTGACTTTGCAGCTCAGTCTGTTGAGTCTGTTGGTGTGTTTTACCCTCGGTCTGCTGCTCCATCACACCACAGCACAGAACATGGCACCAGCTTAACACAGAATACACAAAACACATCATCCGACACATATTAAAGGATCTCGGTCATTTCAGAAACTAAAGCCCTCTTGCAGCGGGCTGCTATGTTGTGCAGGGATATTCACGATGCAGAAAATGCAACAATTAAACAAACAGCTCCACAATTGCTTTGCCCACTGTTCTTAACCTCATTGACTATGGTTATCAAATGAATGATAAGAAGCAGAGAACTTGAATCTCTCTTTTGTTTTGTAGACATTTATCATTCCAACTTCTGTCTTTGTTTTGTGAATGGTAAAAACGAGAGTGTTTCAAAGAGTGCACACAAATAGAGCCCCCATTATTTTTGTCACCGGCAACCCACGAAACACCACGAGCTGACCTGTAAGCCACCTGACATATTCACTGCCTTCTTGTTTCAGATCCGTGTTCACGCTGCTCAGATCTGACAGCAGTGACAGACACCATTGGAGGTGTGGGAGGGGGGAGGTTAGGGGAGGGGAGGGGGGGTGGTTGTTGCTCTTTACTGAGGAAAGTACCTAAAGTTTACATTTGGACCTTAATGTCCTTTTGTAGTGCCACACTCCGCCCATGCAGGCACATTATTCTGCAGAGGATGTTTCACTACTCTTTGCCATGACCAGCAGTTACATCAATCTTTCTGAAAAAAAGCACCAGGCCTCCACCCTGCAGAACACAGCACTCGCTGACCATTCAGCTTTTTTCAGAGTCAAAACGCCCAAAATGACCCACTGCTGCTCCTTCAAACTTCCAACGGCGCTTGAACTGTCGGGCAGATGTCAACGATGAACAGTTTGCACACCTTTGCTAAACCTGTTTGCACTTTACATCCCGACTACAGCAGCACATGAATAGTGAAAGTAAAATGTAGGTTCATTAACAGACACGTAAATGGTTCCCCTTCCCCTCCTACATAGAGGCAAAACACCCCGAGTGAAAAACCCAGGGCCTAAAAAACCCTGAACTACTGTCTGTGGTGGTTTTTTGGTTTCTTTTTCAGTCAATTTGTGTCTTTCTTTTAGTCTTTTAGCGCTTTGTGATTACATTGTCTCTCACTTTGCAGCCACACTGCCTACATTTTTGTAGCTTTTTTTCTATTGTGGTAGTTTTTACATCACTTTGTAGTTTATTCGTGTTTGCAGTGCTTCATTTGCACTGCCTTCAATAACAGTTAAAAATCAATTAGGTCTGTGCTCCTGGAAGGTTAGCCAATCAGATTTAAGATTATCATCTTCTTTTCTCTCTTCTATTTCATCGCACGCAACACTTGGAAACTGTTAGCAACAGGTGGCTGCCCTTTCTAGTGCTGGCAGAGGTTTCTTTCTCCCCACAGTCACCAGTTCCTTGCTCATGCACAATTATTAGATTGTTGCATTTCCTGCTATAATTTTGATAATCCAATCTAAAGTGATTTGGGGTGAGAAATGAATGCATTAAAACAACAGTTTATGCTACCCTTTTTGTTCATTTGTTTGTTGCAGTGGGTATTTAAGCATATGGCAAACAACACAGAACACAGAACCGCAATATGTTCCATCAGGAAATGTGCATGAGCCAAAAAAAAAATAACTGTGAGTTTTTTGTGCTGCTCTTATCCTCTTTCTAATCTCTGAGAGCTATTTTGTGATATAGCATGTATCAATTGCTTTTGGAAAACACCTAAACGTTAAATTGGGTTCATAAAACGGATTTTACCACCATTATAACCTTAAAATGGTTTTGGGAAATGAGACTGATGTCAGCCTCATGCCGGGACTTTTCACAAAGCGTCAGCACTTACCATGACTTGTGTCCAGATGAAGACAACTTACAGATTGTAATCAAGGACACAGTGGTTTGATTAGTGTCATGAGACGGAGAGATTTCGCAGGTCTTTCCTCCCCACTGCTGTCAGACTCCACAACAAAGACTTTAACTGAACAAACACACACATCCACACATGTGCAATAACACTAAGTGCAATAATCTTTTCTGGCATCGTTGTATTTTTACTCAGTTGTATATAGCATTCGTATTCTATTTTTATCTTATTGTATATTTTTATTCTATTTTATTCTACTGTATATAGTATATTATTTTATTCTATTCCGTACAGTTGTGTACTGTATTTATTCTTATTGTATTCTAATTTTTGCCTCATAACTTTTGCACTGTCCACTTCCTGCTGTGACAAAACAAATTTCCCACGTGTGGGACTAATAAAGGTTATCTTATCTTATCTTATCTTATCTTATCTTATCTTATCTTATGAGCCGGAGTCATGGCTTGATAAGAATGATATCCTGTCCGGTGCTTTTACTGACTCATATATATATATATATATATATATATATATATATATATATATATATATATATATATATATATATATATATATATATATATATATATATATATATATATATATATATATAACAATAAAGCAGCATGAAGACATCAACATCAAAGACCTACAGAAAAAAAATACAGTTTGCAGACATTTCCTTCTGTATCAGATGCATGTTTGAATTGTAAAAGTGAGTTTTGCACTTTTTAACTATAGCGATGGTGTTGCTTGCCAAAACTATAGTGCAAAGCAAAGACTAGGAAACATTTCTGTGCATTTATCCCACTGCAATTTGTATTTTTTATTTTTTTGCAGTATGAATTAATAGACTAGGTAATGAAAATATTGCACATGTGATGTTTATTACTTAATTTTAGCCCCTGCAAGGTTTATTACACCTGCAGGTCAGTAAAGTACCCTGTGGGTTCACAGGTCATACTGTGTTAGCCTTGTTGTCACCGTGGCAGCCACCTGTACTAGCAAACTTGTAGCTGAGATAGTAGGCAGCTAGTGCCAGGGACTTTCCACCACATAGTGTGTGTGTGTGTGTGTGTGTGTGCGTACAGTACTTGACAGTGAAGTGCATGTTTCTGCATTTGGGTGTGTGCATGTGTGTTTGGGTGTGCAAAGGGCACTGTGTGCAGACAGCCAGAGAGTGTAGTGTGGTGTGAACTGCAACATGTGTGAGAAAAAGAGCTTTGGCAGTAGTGAAGCGGAGATCCTAATCGTGCATCGTGTGTTTTCGATGCATGTGAAAAAGAATCAAAAAATCAACACATGCATATGTGTGGGTCTGTGTGCGTGCGTTTGAGGTAAAACGAAAATCACTGAAAAAAATCAACAAAGTGCAACAAAGCATGCAAATGTTGCACTGCGACGCATACACGGAACAATAATGATTCCTTAGTGTCATTGTGTGGCATGCAAACATAACCAAACTTTATCATGTGTACCCCCGTCCCCTTTGGGAACGTGGGACTGTAACCATGTGTTATCACTGGGATGACAATAGCTGTCATTCTCAAGTGATGGTCCTGGCTGCAGGGGCTTCGTCTTTGAAGACAGGCTCTCTGTTTTTAAACTGTAGCCCACGGAGGAAGCAAAGGCTAAGGGGGTGAGACAGAAGCCCGAGCAGTGCTGGAAATCCCCTTCCCTCAGCCTCGTCTTAGACATACAGGGCCCCGCTGAGGCCCACATCAAAGGGGCTGCTGCTGTTCTCATCATCCTCCCTCTCTCTGTCTTTCTATATGTCTCACAGTCTTGATGTCCTTACCTCCTCTCTTCTGTTTCCATTTATATACATGCCTCTTTTTCACACTCAGGAGTTATGGTAGCATCTCAAGGACAAGGCAGCCAGGTGCCAGACTGATTAGCAGGTTGTCTTACATCTGGAGTGCAAACTGCACCTAAGCCTTGTGTAAGAACAGTAATTTGCGAGTGACTAAACAGCATGTGCACCCTGATTAATCGCAGACTGGAGGTATCAGCACATATGGCAGTCTAGCATGGTGTATTACTTTTCTGTTTTTGGATCCGTGATTAGAATCGCGCACCACATCTGAGTGATTCAGAAGCCAAAATGCTCGCTTGAATGGCTCCCTCCAGATCACTAAACACCTTCTCTCCCAGCCCCCACCGCTCACAACCCACAAAAAATGCCAGGTATGCTCGGAGCAGCAGACAAACAGAGTCTGCCGTGTTGAAAGGGAGAGGAGGAGATTGGCACATGAATGTTTAAGCAGCAGTTTGGGACTGACCCTTTTGAATGTGCACACACATTTGCATGCGGATGTTTGTGCACGTGTGCTCATTCATGCCAACGCCAGTAAACACACAAGTCACAAGGAAAAGCATTGTGAATTTTCAAGTCTGGATTTTCCCTCTTAATTAATCACTGAGTGCCCGATGACTGCAACGTGTCTCACATCTCCATGAAGGAAGCAGCTCAGATAGACGGTTTCCTCTCTGTTGATCCAGCTGCTAGTCAGTGCTGCTTATCGTGATTAGATTTCATCAGGAAAATTCAGTTTGCAGTTTTAATGAGGTTTTGCTTTTGTTGCATTTGAGGCTAAATAAATAAAGAAAACAAACCCCAATATCATCCACAAACTTACTTCATGATCAGTGTCACCTACACTGTTTTAGCTTAGCTGCTCCCCCGCTCTATTCTAACCTCAGTTAGTCTCTCCTGTTAAAGAGAGTGCTGCCCTCTGCTGGACTCATAAGGAATTGTTCAATTTGTAAAGGAAACAAAAATAGCCCAGCCATTCTCAAAGACAAACATCTAAGAGGTAGTTAGTGGTTTGGTTTGGATGCTGCTCTACTTTTGGTGTACAAGAGGAAGGAAATGCAATGTAGTAGTGAGTGGGTACACTGTAGATGTAAATAATGTCCACATGTCATTTAAAATATTGCCATTACTTTAACTTATACTATGTTTTGATTCAGTTCAATTCAAATTTTATTTCTACAGCACATTTAGAAGCAACAGAGTTGACCAAAGTGCGTCACAATCAGTTAAGAACAAAAGTAGAAAAACAAACACAGAATGAATTAACATTAAAAAACAGGTCTGATGGTACTCAAACTGAGCTTGAATTAAGTCAGCGTAAAAAAGTGAGTTTTAAGACGTGATTTAAAAGACTGAACTGACTCTGAAGATTATTCCAGAGTCTGGTGCTGCAACTGCAAACTGCACTGATGGGAATTTAACTTAAAACCTGAGATTTGTCCTGGTGTGCTTGTGTAACAGCGCCTTTGTAAGTATTACATACACTATGTACATATAACACACACAGACACATGCGTGTATGTATAACAACAACAACAACATATAATGAATTACATTTTTAATTTACATTTCCTTTTTTAAGAGAAGTTAGTGCAACTCTGCTTTTAGGTTGAGGGTTCGATTTTTCGACAATCGCCACAGATGGAATAAAAGATTTAGCCATGATGTCACCCCCTCATTAGGGAGGTCCCATTATGTAGCCTTGAGCTGAGTGTTTTTGAAACCGAATGTAAGTATATTTGCAAACTTATCAGATTTTGAGGTTTTTAAAGATGAAAAGCCTTTTGTTTCCTTTCATTGGGGGCTAATGACAAAAAGGGCAAGCAAATGCCAACGTGCCCCGCTTGGTTGGATTAGACACACTTTCCAAAGACAAAAAGAACAGAGAGGTTCATGGCTGATGCAACATAACACACTTTTATATCATGTTCCCCGGTGGTTCTTATTTCTTATGCAATGATCTCAAGCATAGCAGCGAGTCTACAACAGAATGGCTGAAAAAGAAAAGAGTCAAGGTGATACAAAATTCAGACCTCAGCCTGATGCTGTGGTGGGACCTTGAGAAAGCTGTGCTTAGACAAATGTACACAAACCTCAGAGAACAGAAGCAGTTTTATAAGGAAGAGTGGACCGAAACTCCTCAGCAACAAATTCCGAGGACTAGATACGACTATGTTTGAAAACCTGACCTCTTTCTCAAGTTATCGGATGTCCACACAACCATCCCACCGTGCCCACAGTGCCCCATCAGCCTTTTACAGCTAAAATAAAAAGGTCCCCAGGCTGAACTGAGATTTGAAATGTATGCGTACGGAGATACAGAAGCACATAAATAAATAATAGATCAAATGAGCTAGGAGCTGTTTTTGGTTTGTTTACAGCAGGTTGGACAAGCGCTGATATGGATCAACCTTCAGGCTCGCAACAACATCAATATTCCTAACAAAAATATTCATCTTGCAGCCTAACTCACATCGGAAACAAACAATTTAAAAATCTGCCCTGTCTCTGTTGAATTATGAGCATAATGAATGATCAGTGTGCTATGACTGTGTACGGGGCTGCACAGCCTGTCGGTGGGTGGTACTGTCTCCCAGCGTGGGTGCTGTGTGAGGATGCCTTGTGTGGCTCTGGCTGTGGAGTGAATTCACTTCACTTTCTGAGAATTAGAGATGAGCCGTCTCATCATGGCACCACTGTAATGATGCGCTGTGATATGTAAGCCACCACCAAATGGAGCTTCATGCACCAACAGGCTTTTCTTTCCTAGCTTGTTTGCTAGTTTGCAGTTTTAGGTGTCCACATATATCATTTCCCAGCTTGTCAAAATGACCAGAGGGACAGAGAAAGCAGCAATTATGCTGAAGGGGAAATTCTGTGCTCACCACCTAACATACACCATAAGTCATTCAGGTTCTCATTAAGCCCCAAAATACTGGCATACTACTTTTTTTCAAGCCCTGTTTTATTTTTAGAAAATAAGTGAAACTCCTCTGAAAGCGGAATTTCCTCACACTTCAAAATCTCCAGTTTGTCACGTTAGTGTTTCTTGAGCTCTAAAATTTGTTCTCAGCATTAGCAACACCACTTTGACTAATTAACCTTAACACACTGGCCTTGTCTTTTCGGGCGCTGTCAAGGGGAAACTCGATTTGCATAAAAAATCAAAATGAAACTTAATATTTTATCAAAAAGATCTTTTTGATTGCAGAGGTGGAAAATTCAGCATTTTGGAAACAAGAATGCCGATGACGTATCTCATTTGACTAATGATCCCTCACAGTTCTCACTGCTTGGAAAAACACACGTGACCTTGACTTTGAGCACTGAGCCCCCATTACGTGATCCTCATGTGAAAGGTAAATTCTGACAGCACTTCTAAGAAGATTAAAGATTCTTATGAATTGTGCATAGACAGCTGAATGCCTCATCGTGGTATAAGCTAAAATACTGATTTGCATATCGGTCAAAAATGACATGGAGCTAAAACCAGCAGCTGTCCAGTTTAGCCTTACTTACTCCAAACCCTCCAGAATAACACAGTTTTGGATAATCAATACTTTTAATCTGCATAAAAACTGAAGCACAGCTTACAGGAGGCTGCAAGGAGCTTTGTGTGAAACAAGGTTAGCTCCTTTTTGCTAAGCTAAGCTGAGCGGTTAGCCCATTAGCTTCTTGTGTACACAGGGATGAGTTTGGCTAAGAAAGGAACTGGTGTATTTATTTTAAATAGGAAGTGTTACATCGATTTAATGTTGTTACTTTTTTGGTAACATTAATTTCTGGTAATTGAAAATGAATGTCGGGGCTGATTTGTGGCAGATGAATAGCAGCAAGAGTGAAAGAGAAGTTTTACAAGACAGTGTGAGAGCTGCTGTGATTTGTGGTTTGGAAACGACGGCACTAACCAAAAGACAGGAGGTCACGCAGGAGGTGGAAAAGACTTTGAAAGAAAGAAAATGAGTGCATCCGAAGGGAAAGCTCACTGTGGAGTGGTTTGGAGACAACGTGGATGTTAAAATGTGCAGAGGAGGGAGAGTGCACATGCTGAAGGAAGGATACTGAAGATGGAGCTGCCAGTCAGGAGGAAAACAGGAAAACCACAAAGGTGATTCATGGATGCAGAGCGGAGGACATGCAGAGGTTTGCTGTGGCAGAAGAGGACACTAGGTAGAGGCACGTAGTGGCGACCCCTACAGGAAACAGCTGGAAGGAGAATTTCATCCTTTTTGAGCATAGAGCAGGAATCGACCTGATAACTTCCCCAGTTTTTCATTTTTCATTTCATGATTGCTTGCAGCAATAACAGGGAGACTTTTTGTCTTCACTTAAACAAACGGTTTTTCTTCCTATTAATTATTTGACTTCATAAGCTTAAAGTTACTCAGGGTTTCTTCCATAAGAACTTCAGAGAATATTGGAGAATTTTTTCTGTAAATCTAAAAAATATTCATTTTTTCTCAGTGTCCTTTTCACACCTGCTGCCCTACTGAAACTCATGGCGCTCGTCTTAAATGACTGTAATGTGCTAAAGCTGTGGTTTGGTATTGAATTGGTTTGAAATATTATCAGACGGATATTCGTGCCACCCTCTTATTCAAAACCCTACCAGTTTTGAATATTCTCCCACCTCTGAGCTGAGCTAAGCGTGCGTTACTGTTGTTTATGTCATCAGAATGACTGCAGAGGAGGCCGTTCATGACCACAGAAACCTCCTCTGGCCTGAAAATGGGCACATTGTGCTGCGAGCGGACAGGGTCTGTGACCTCAGAGCGGTCTGCATACACAATGACACGGGCTGTTCGTCAGGACTGACAAAGCCAATCGCTCATGTCGCTCGCACTGTGGCCGCGCTCTGAGCCTTTAAAGGGCACGAATCAGCAGCACTGCCAACATCGACTTTTAAAATGAAAGCTGCCTCTATTAATCTTGTTTATGTTTGCCGTCCTGAAATTAAAAAAACTCCCACACAGACGAGTCTAAAAGTCAGACAATAAATTTATTAACAGTTTATCATGAAAAACAATAGAAAAATCCAAAAATTAAGTGCTCAGTCAGTTCAGTAAAATAAATACATAAATATAAAAATGGTAATAAAAACAGTTAGAAATAAGTCATTTTGCAGACTTAGTGTCACAATGCTCCCTGCCATTACCAAAGGCTTACGCGCCACATCTGTGTTCACATTTACAGTGGATGAGGCAGAAGAGCCACACAGATCAGCTGAACCTGTTTCCACTGGTTTTTTAAATTAGATGTCAGTCCTGTGATCCGTAGTTGTTCTGGTAACCAGGACTAAATCTGCTCAGTGCTTCCACAGACATTAAACGTAACGCAGGCTTAATACACATCAACACAAAAACAGAACCAATCAGCGTGTGAGGAGTGTTAGGAAGGCCAGCTGGTTGGTGCAGTCTGGTGCTCCAAGAACGACAAAAACTACAAAACCTACGTGTAACACGTTATCCAGTGTAGAGTGCGCTCACTAAATTCAAGGCTGTTTTATGTCTGCAATGACAACACGTGGCGCTGACTTGGCTGTATCGGTGATTTAGGCACAGTACCGGTGGAGGCACAAGGGAGCGACGCTTCACTGCACACTGGATGAACTTATCAAAGAGGAAACCTGCTCTAAAAGGGCAAACGATGGAAAGAAAACTGTGTTAGCAGTTGGCACATGACATTTCCCCAAGCTATATTTCTCTCTCTCTTTTTAACAATACACCTCTTGTTAATTTGAATTTATTCAAAGATCAAAATACGCTACATGTTATCCAGGAGTTAATTCCTGCACTGTCGCAGCTCTGCTGCCACCGCCATTCAACCACAAAGCAGCAGTGCCGCCCATCTAAAGCTGTGCTGTACACAAACCAAGACAGTGTTCCTGCTTTAAAAAACAGACACCGGGAGGAGATTCTCCTTCTTCCAGGGATGGTTAGGTTGCTGTCACGATGGCAGGGACCCGGATGGTGCTCGGAGCTGCCTGATTTTCATTCTCCACCTGATAGGTGACATCAGGGCGAGCGGTCGCCGCCTCCTCCTCCACGCGGTCAGTGATCGGCTCGTCCACCTCTTCCCGGGATCGTAGCTGTTCGAAGGATCTCTCAGCTTCTTCTGACAGACGGTTTTCCTCTTTCTCTTCCTCCCTCTGACCAAATGACACAAACATGTTTTTAAATGACACAGAATAATCATGAACATCGTCTCTGAATTAGACAGCTTCCTACCTCTTTCTTTATCCTGTAGTACTCATCAATGGCGTACTGATATTTGGCTGATGTTATCCCAAACAGGGAGGCCATCCTCTCCCCGAGGTAGTCGCAAGCTGTGGAAACAAAAGGAATACGTGGTTATAAAATACAAGCTGATCAAGTCACGCAGCAGTGAGTCAGGTTTTAAGTGTTAGCCAGCTTTGGTCGGCCATTCACAGCTGGCTGTCAGCTTCATCAAGCGGTGACCTCGAGCTGGCACGTCGCACAGTTTGCAGCTGAGTGCAAATTGGCTAAGATGAGAATTAGCACCTCCGAGTCAGAGGTCACGGTCCTGTCAAACTGCCCGACGACAGCCGCCTCAAGTGAAAGAGTTCAAGAACCTCACAAGCAGGGGGTGGAGGGATGAAAAAGAGGATTGGCAGGTTGATGGTGATGCTGACGCCGTACCTGTCCGTTGTGATAAAGCTGGACTGTGTTAGACCCGCCCCTCCTATATCACTGGACAGTGTTGTGACAGGAGCTCGTCTGTGTTCGCTCTTCAGTCGTGAATCTGGTTTCTCCTACAGCAGAACGCAAAGCAAGCTTCTTTAATTTATCACTGCGTAGTGCTGCGATATTTTGCACGCGTATAGTATTGATAGAGGAGCACCAAATACAGATATCTTATTAAATAAATGTCAATACTACGAAGAACACCACCATGCTGACATAATGTTAGCCGAGCCCCTGAAACACCACAAAGCTACCTGCTGATTCAGAGCTCTGTCTCTCGCTGTCTGTTCATTTTCTGACACTCTGCAGCCGACTGCAACTTGTGGCGATTAAATGATTGGCCGCAGTTTGAAGGTGTTGCTTTTGATGACAAGGCGAGGTAACTGCTGTATTATGATAAACATTTCACTGCCAACTTGACACCATAAATCGCAGAGTGATAGCAGACTGACTCCATCGTATGGCAACATTTATGGCAGGTGTAGCGACAGTGCTGGCCTGCTTGACAATCTCATTCTGTAGCGAAAGAAAAAAATCCAAACTGGAGCAAAAGATACAGGCGACTGACAAATGACGTGATGGGTAATATAACAGAAGGTTCCCCAATATCCACTAACAGTCAGATGCTAGCCACAGCGTCATCTGGAATAAGCGAGTGGCATCATGTGTGCAGAAACTGAGGCGGAGCCAGTGCATGTTGTAGAGATTAAGCTCTCAGCCAGGTTAGGAAGGCCTCGGTGTCCCGCCTGGAATACTTGATGTGGAGGAAGACTGCTAAATAAAACGGATGGGCAGCCAGTTTAAAGCAGTTTTAAATCAATTTACACAATCTTGGTTTAGAAACTGATGGCTTGTTGCTTGTTCTGTAACACTGTGGAGCTGAAACACATCTGTAACGACCCGCTACTGGGTGAAAATGATAACATCCAAATATAAAATAACCGAGGACGCTGCAGTAAATTGTGTAAGACTCTATGTTTTATTTTTTATCAAGACTTCTTCTTCAGGAAAACTTTCAATTGTGGCAGAACATCCATAATTGACTATTAGGACTAAAATTTCACATTTATGAATAAGCAAGTTAAGTAACCGCATCCTGGAGGTGATCTGAACCTGTGCAAAACCAATAATCTCCTAAAATGAAAAGATATATGCAAATCACTGCTTTTTTTTTTTATTTCTGTGAGAAATAAGAGGTAAATATTATCAGCAATATTACCGCTTTTCCAGTTTCTATTAAACCTCTGCAACATTTCCTAAAATAAGAGCCTAAGTGATGCGATGCATAGTAAAACTAAGATGACATATGCAGTTCCAAAGTCAGAAGTGTCCTAAAGAGTTTAATAAAGCATATGTAAAATAAATGTTGCTACACAAACCTGAGATGGTGGACGTAGCCGCTCTCCACATATGGAACCAGAAGTAAGGCCCCCAGGTCATCTTTGACTGCAGCACGAATCAAATGTAACAGTTACTTAAGAACAAAAAGAGACGACACAGTTTCTGTTATCTAATCTACTGTCCGCTCACTGGTCCTCACCCTCACCGCATCGACCGGGGAGGACAGCAGGTCCTTCCTCTCCTGCTCCTTCTCCTCTCCATCCTCCTCCTCGTCTGTGCTGTACTCCTCCATCGTCTCACCGCTGGAAAAATGGATGATCCGCCGGGGTGCCTTCTCCTTCTGCTGCACTCCTTTATCCAGCTCCTCCAGCTCCACACTCTCAAAGTCGTTGGGAGGGTTTGGACTGTGATTCTGGGGAGACATAGCAAGGAAGCAGAGATATTCAGACTAAACAGCAGGTCAGTGAAATAAGAGAAACCAGGAGCTGGAAGGTGCCTTTGTGAACAAACACACATCACAAACAAACAAAAACGACAAATATCTAATAGTAACATCTTCACCAAGGAGAACAACCATGACACAGCTGACAAGTGACAACAAGCTACACTTTCATCGTTAGCAAGGCTGCTATCACCTCGCTAACGGCGGTAATTATGGAGGCGAGACTACCGACCGGCCGCACGTCCATGTTCCGTCCTATCGACACATTAACGTTGGTGAGATAGAGGGATATATCGGCCATTGTTGCGTCTTCTTTGTATCTCGGGATGCTCCGCCCACAGCAACGTCGCGCCTCCGTACGGCCCGGCCCGGAAGTGCCGTCACGCGCCTCGTGCGCGTAACGGTCACGGCGCTTTTCACGACAAATATCAAAATAAAATATAAAAAATACATAAAAAGAAAATAAAAGGCGTCTTTACTGTTTGACAAACAGATATGTAAATATTCTGAAATCTTTCTGTAAATTATTGTCAGACTTGTTATGTATTTGTTGTGATTTATTTTATTTATATTGAATGTTTATTGTTAGATTTCATTTATAGTTTCGGTGTAACATTATAAAAAATATACATTACAACTACATGTTATTTTAACAAGGCTTTCCCCGCTGCAGCAGCAGCAGCAGAGAAATCACAGGATTCAAATAAAGGCGACTGTGATGAAGTTTCAGGGTCCTGGTTTTGTGCTCAGTGTCACGGAAACCAGAAAAGACCTGCCATTAAACTGGGATATCCGTGGATCAACCTAAATATCTAGGGGACATGTCAAACAGGAAGGCTTTTTAAAATTTTTATTTCAGACAAATATTGTACGGTATGTGTTAATATCACCTTTGCACTGTACTATAGTAGGTTTGCATTATTTACAGTTATACATAAATACATACATTTGATCTCCTATTTAAATTTTTGCTGACTGTCTGTCCTCACAAACACAGTGTTTATCAGCCACGCTGGTGGGACATCTGTGCTCACAGGCAGAGACACGTGCCCAAGATGGCCATATTAAGGATATTCACTCCCACTGACATTATCGAGCCAAGAGTAGAAGAAACAGTCTGAGAATTTAGATCACGCTGGGTTTTAGGCTCACAGGCATACACTGACCTCTTACACTGTTTATGACATAAAAGAGACAAACGAAAAGCATAATTGGTCCCCTTTGAACTCACATTTAAAGCCTTGACGCGATAGTGTTCTTTTTTCCAATCCTGGAATCAAAAGAATTAGTTCATGTAATCACAGACAGTGGAAGAAGAGAACATGTCCATAATATAGGACTAAATCTCAGCTATAGTTAAGAGAAAAAGAACATTAAAAAAGCTTTAAACTAATGTTAACCCGCGGATTAACCATGAATGAATTATTGAACAGCCTGCTGGAATATTCCAAGAGGCAAAGAATCTGTTAAAGTGGCTGTAACATTTCATTTTGAACCTTATTTCATGTATAAGTACATTATTATGGCCTATTATTATAAATTATCTATATTATTACCCTGCTGTGCAAAAGTCCCAGACCAACTGTATTTAAAACCAACGTTTTGCTGGGAACATAAGAACCAGCTACAGTGATTTATTGAAATTGGTTTGTACAATTCTAAAAAGCTTGAAAGTCAAATAGTTGGTAAGACCACCTTTATTCTTCAGCCTGAACTCTCTTAGTCAAGCTTTCGTGTAATGTATTTAGGTAGTCTTCAGGACTAGTTCTCCAGGCTTCTTGAAGGACATTCAAAGATCTTCTTTGGGTGCTGGCTGCCCTTTGTTTTGTTTTCTGTCGAGGATCCACGCTGCCTCGGTAATGATAAGATCTGAGTTCTGAGGGGGCCGATCCATGACTGATAGTTTTCCATTGTGTGGATTTTCTATCCTGGTATGATTTTACTGCATTGACAGTGTGTTTGAGATCATTGTCATGATACAAAATGAAGCCATCTGCAATCAGATGCTCTCCTGATGGTGCTGCAGGATCAAAATCTGACTGTACCTTTCTGGGATCATACGTCCATCAAATTTGACAACATTCCCAACACTACTGGCTGACCGCAGTCTCAAACCATGACAGAGCCTATACCGTGGTTTACAGATGGCTGTAGGCACTCAGTGTTGTACCTCTCGGCTGACCTCCTCTGGACATACTGATGACAATTTGAACCAAAAATGTCAAATTTGGATTCATCACTGCATTGTCACTCATTTTCAGTCTAGTTTTTGTGTATCTTGACATACACTCACCCCTTTGTCCCAGTTAACAATGGCCTCTTGACAGCCACCTTTCCACTGAGCCCATAAGGCTTCAGTGAACAGTAGACGGATAGTCTGCTGTAGATAGTTTTCTTTAGGCCTGACACTTCTGCTTTTGTCCCCCACCTGCCCTCCACACCATGCAGAGATGTTTCAAGTTTTCAGTTAATAGCTCTTTGACTGTGGGAAAAATACTATCTTATGTCTGTCAAACAGTTTTATCTTTGGCATTTTTCAATGACTTTGGAAAAAATGAAAACAAATGACATGTTTTTGTTACAGTAACATAGCGACAATTTAAAATTCTTCACTAAGTTATCTCAAACGTCTGTGTCTTTGCAAGAAAAATATAAAGACATGACTGGCGGCTTCTGCACAGCACTTTACACTGATGGCACTTTGAATACGTTTAACAGCTGATAGAACTCTGACTGCATCATCTCTGCTTGTGATTGGTCCCACTCATGAAATTACATTTTCAACCAGTAGATGTCAGTAGACATTCATCCAACTCTCTGAGGCAGCTGTGCAATTGAATCGGTGGTGAATTATTTGGCTCTGGGTGCCAATTTATACAAATCACGAGCAGGAACCTGAATATCTGCACATCGAATAATCACTCATCCTGTTTAGTCACGAATTCCCTCCCTGGGTAGCTGAAAAAAGAAATCACTTCAACAGGAAGGATTTGCTCAGGGGGCCAGCAGCCACTAACTCTCACAGCTATGATGTCATGAGATCTAAAAGCTAAAGTCACCCCATAAAAAATCCCTGTCTGCCTCATTTTGTGACTTCACAAAAATGTTTGCTTGAGGTCGGAAATCAGCTTCATTTAAAAACAGTTTTATTAATTCTGAGCCAAACTAGACTACCTCATATCTAGAAAGTCCCTCGATCCTCTCACGCTAAGGTTCTTTTAACATCCTCCTCCTTTTCTGTGGATATTGCTTTTGCCCTCTCGCGGGATTCACAGCTTTACCTCTTCCCACCTAGTTTGCTTGAAATAGAGCAAATCATAAATTGTCTCGCTGTTTTTCATTTGTTCAGTCTTGTTTCCCATTAACAGCGGACAATAGCACTTAAACAGGCCATTTGTAATCTGTCACACGATTACTCAGGTCGGCTGCTGGAAATCAGATAAAACATTGTGGAAAATTATGGAAAAGGTCACTGCTGTTAGAAGTTGTTACATATTGTTTCACTGCAGATCCAAGAATCTGCTACCACACTAAGGATTTTTGTATTATACCTGCTCCAATAAAGCACTAATTAACAGAGGTGGGGGGATCAGTCCAAATATCGATAGCACTGATACCTACGCTGATACTAGCAGAATAGGATACTTTGTTTCTGTCCTTTAAGTTCAGTAAACAGCACAGTGAACTGTGCTAAATTATTCTTACTGTTGGAAATGAAAAATGACAACATAAACATGCAGCATGGAACATGTCGAACCTTTTTGTGTTGACTGTCATGTTTATTTTCTTTAAAGCTTATAGCACATTTGAACAACAGAAGCTGCGTTAGACACATTTACATTCCAGGGCTCCAAAAAACCCAGTTTCAAAATTAACCAAGGTGTGTTTAACTAATGTTAAATAAACTAAATGTGTCCAGAATTTCCAAATTAATGATGATTCATCTCGTGACCCTCATCTCCCTACATAAGCTGTGTAAGCTCTTTAAAGACGGGATCTGTGTTTATAGCAAAATTTGCATTGCTGCACAGCACTACTTATTAAATAAGTAGGTACAGTTTAAAAGTTATTTTCATTTTTTTTACTTTGTCTTTAAAACTTGAGAGAGATCGAGGCTTTGGATTTTCTACAGAGAGAGCACTTAAAATTTTTTTTTTTTGACTGGATCCTCACCTTAAATTGTCCTCTCCAGGATTCAGTTGGAAGTGGCATGAAATCACCTGTGTCGGGCTGGCTGGGGAGCTGTTGTTTCATGCTGATCTGATTTGATTGGCTCGTGCTCCACTCCTGCCGGGAGCCAACACCGAGAGGGTAAACAGTCCCGGATTTGATTCAGCTGCACCAAATAAGGTGTTAAAAAAACAGCAGCCAAATAACAACCTGCGTTTGTGGATGTGTTCACCTTTTCTGGCTTTGAGAGAAGCTGTTCGCGCTTTAAATAAGGACTCACTGATTTGACTTCCCGGACTGGATAAGAGCATATTTATGAAATCAGTTCCAGTATAATCGCAGATATTAGGACTGCGCCGAGCTATTATTCTCCTCGCTAAGGAGTGCATTGTCTCAGCTTTTCATGATGGCATCCATATTATGGCATGCTCTCTCTCAGCGATGTCCCTTTTACACCCGGAGTGATATGAGCTCTGCTGTCGAGATGAATCATCCCTCTCGCTGGCCCATTGCTTCCAGATAGTTATAGCTTTATACGGCCTCGCGCATACCTTTCATTGAGGTTGTAGGAGTGCCGTTAACGGCTCTGCAAAACACGGGAACAGACAAGGGAGATCTTGAGAGGTGATGATTCAACCAAGACAGCTGAAATAAAAATACGCTGTCTGACACATGGTTACGTGGCAGAAATGGCTTAAATCCACATGCAGAGTCTGGCTCACTGCTGGGACTCTCCAAACTCTGGCGTTAACAGCACATTCAGACTCTAACTTTTAGATTACTTAGACTTCTTTTATTCACTAATCGCATAAACTCCACAGTCCGTGTACCAAGGAGTGAGTGGCCAGGCTCACACTTACACATGTCAGGCCCAAAGTCTCTATTAAAGCTCCCCTACCATCTAAAAATGGAAGTAAATGAAACGGCACCTGTAAGCCTCAGAAATACATTTGGAAACTTTTTAAAACTGATATCTGAATTATTCCATAATTTAACCTCCGCAACACAAATGGATCTCCTTTTAACCCCCTTCTGTTTTCTAGCTTTTTGCACAGTGACACTTTAAATACCCTCACGCTGCAATCATCTGTGCTCCTCTGGTTTGAAAATCAGAAAAGGGAAACGGTACATTTTTGTAGGAGCGACTTTGATTTTGTTTGGAAAATTATTTGCACTATCTAACAACAGCCTCATTAATATGGCTCCTTTTTGGTTTTTTGTAGTAAGTTGCAGCAGTTTTAAAGGTTGATCTCCAAACTTCTACACGGTGACAAATGTAAGGACGAGTTTAAAGCTTCACTCGACTGAGACAGAACTGTTGTTTCATGTGAATTTATGATCAGGTAAAATGTTACTGCATGACCTGAACTGGAAGTTAAAACACCATTTTTATATATAGAAAAGCCATAAATATAGTTTTCTTTTTGGGCTCCTGAACCCTCGAATATCTGTATGTGAGACTATAATAATGTCACTTTGTCATTGTTGATGTTTAGTATATGAGGCAGGCGGTGGAAGGGTAGCTAAGCTGTTTCCATGTTCTCAAGATTTAAAGATATAAACAGAACATTATTAGGAAATTATGAATTATTCTTGCTTAGCATATATATCATGTTTCATAATAATAAAACCAACCTTTATACACCCTGTTGTTAAGACAACAGGGTGTATAAAGTATAAGGGCTCAATAAGTTGCTTATAGGACCACTTTGTGTCTCCCTCTTATATTTTATATTCCCCTTGCTATAAGAGCTGTGTAGCACCAAAATTTCTCATCTGTGGGATAATAAAGGTTTATTCTATTCTATTCTACTCTATACATGCGCCTGCACTACTAGACTGTTCAGTTTGGATGTTTCAGATAATTTTTCTGATTTTTTTGACATTATTTAAAGACCAGCACACGTGAGTTTAGAAAGGGATGTGATCGTCTTCCCAGCTTTGAATGTTACGCTGTGATTTCAATAAGAAAACCAGGCTGTGGTTTCTGACAGTGAAAAGTATGAGTAGCAGGTCTGATGCTTTTTTAATTTTATTTCTACCATTGTCTCATGTTAACTTGTTATTCGTCAGCTTAGCATGAGGATTCATATTTAGAAATGTGATGCGTGCCACAGTCATCACCCATGTGGTTTGTAGCCGCCAGCGCGAGGCTAACCTTTCAGCATCTTTTAGCACTAAAGTAGAAGGTACATGAGCAGCTCACATTTTAGATCAGATGCATTTGTCCATTTGCATTTGCTGTGAAGCATTATATGATGATTTTTTTCTTTTTTTAGTTTAGAAGTCTTATTACGTCACAAAAAGCTCTTTTTGATATTTATCTGCCATTGTGGAAAGTTTTCTGGGGCTCAGTGAAGCAGAAACTGACCAGTGTTCCTTTATCCATCAGTTCTGGTTATATGCTTATAGAGGCACTGCAGCAGAAACGTAGCCACCTTCTGAAAGGAAAAATATTTCATGAGTCTTTTCAGTCTGCTTCGACGCTCCATTCCCTTCACTAATGACAGTCACAGTAGTCAGCCAGCGAATGAATCACTCACTTTTCTTCAGCTCGCATTAACTCCTCGCTCATTGTCACACTTTAACAAATGTCTTAGCACCTCCCCGGCAGTTATTGTGCTCTGCCCGTATTTCAGCTCAAGGTTAGCCACACTGAAAGGCTGAAGTAGTGAACGGTGACATTCCCTGTCATACAGCCGAACTACTCCTTCCCACTGGATATAATACTAATCAACCACCAGAGTTATGTCCAAGAAATAATCCCTTCTTCTCTGTGAAAAAGGGAATTAAAAGATGTACTCAAAACTTCTGTAGCCATACGTGACAGACAGTCCAAGTCAAGCATGCATTAAGCTTAATTCTGTGTGACCGCAATGCAGTGTTCAGTTAAGATTTATGAATAGTGCTGTCGCCTCTGTCGAGCTTCTTATTCCTGCTTACAGCAGTTTATTGTGACACATTTATTTGAAGGTTTGTTATCATTTCTGAAACACAATCAGTCATAAAAATATTTGCACAGCACGATCGTTAGCACAGTTTCCTCACAGCAAGAAGGTCCTGGGTTCAAATCCACCATCTGGCTTTTCTGTGGGAAATTTGCATGTTCTCCAGGTACTATGGCTTCAAAGACATGCAGTTACTGGGGTTAGGTTAATTGGTGAATCCAAGAACGTGAATATGAACGGTGGTCTGTCTCTATGTGTTAGTCCTGCAATGGCCTGGTGACCTGTGCAGGGTGTACCCTCCCTCTCAGGTAGTTGGGATAGCCTGTAGCCCCGCCCATGACCCTGCAATGGATACGCACAAGAAGATGGAAGCTAAATATCATAGGGAGAAAAGAAATGTTATGAAATTTAAAAAAAAAAGAAGTTTATATTATAGAGTTTTTAAGAAGTAAAAATGGGAAGTTCACCAATCTGCAATTAACTCCACCTGGAAATTGTTGAACAACTTCAGAGTAACATTCCTCAATTTTAAATTATAAAAACTTTAATCTATAAAACATCATTCAGAGTCTGAGAATATGGAGAAATCTCTGTGGGAAAAACACACGGCTTCTCTGGACCAAATCTAATTTAATATGGACCAAAGAGAAGTGGAAAACTGCTCTGTGGGCAGATAAACCCACATTTTAAGTTCTTTTTTGGAAAGAGTGGACAGCACATTCAGTGCCTATGGAACTGGCAGCTTGCAAAAGGCACCAGTAATGCTGACAGTTATATACAGGTGTTACAGGAACATCTGTTCCCATTCAGATGATGTCTTTTTTCATGGAAGGCCTTGGCTTTGTAGTAGAAAAGTCCAGGTGCTGAACTGACCTGCCTGCAGTGCAGCACATTCACCAATTCAAAGCATTTGGATCATCATGAAACAAAATATGCAACAAAGACGACCCTGGACTGTAGAGCAGCTTAGAACAGCGATAAGAATGGGACAATATTCCTCTCCCAGAAATTCACCAAATCCCGTTTGCGGACTGTTAAATAAGGGGGATGCTACACTGTGGTGTTAGTAATGTTTTTCACACAACGGTCCATTAAATGAAGTTTAAACATGTTTTCTATGCTCTATTCTGAATAAAATACAGATTTACAATATTTATTGCTTTCCATTTTTATTCCCATTTTTCACAGCATCTCAACTATTTTGGAATTGAGACGTATGTTAGGTATGATAAATTTAAGCAAAGCACCATGCTGGTACTAAAATACTGTTACCAGCTTACCAAATGACGAAACAGCATATGACTAAGGCACCAAATGCTCCCAAGGCACCTGGAATGCTATTCGGAGCATTTTATGCTTTGTGGTGTGTTGTTTCACATCATGCATTTGGGGCAATTGACATTGCTAGCCCTATTCTGAACCCTTGCATGTCATGTAATACTATGAAAAGTGATAAATGTGCAGATATAAGACACAAAAAACACTGGAGGTGGTGCAAAATTTGCTGACATCACATGGATCCCATAAGCCTATATCATCCACCGAATAACGGACTACAAAACTGTCTGATGACGCGCCAAAAAGTAGTCCACCCAGACCATCTTCCATTGTGTCCTGGATGTTTGTGGTCTAGAGAAAAATAAGAGGCCAAGTGAGCTGAGAGTGCTCACAGAAATGCTTTCCTTCTGCTCAGCCTGAGTAACATTATTAAAAATAAAAGCAAACAATTATTTAAACATCAGCTGGAATCACATACGACAGCTGCTTATTAAACATTTGCAGCTTTGATCACACTGGGACTCCTGCTAAAAACGGCTATTTTTTAAAATTTATTTATTTTTGCTTTAATGGGATCATTTACAGCAAATATGTTACAGATTTGTACTTCATAGCACAGTCACATCTGCAGTTTGTGTCATGCTTTTGTAGGCAGATACAGTTCCACCAAAGTTATAAATGAACTCAGGTACACGCAGATGTGTGTTTAAAACATGTGTTTAACCGTAGAGATAGATTAAGGATATCGTGGCCGTCAATAAATAGCATTGTTGAGGAGTCTATGGCATAAAATACAATGAGATAATTAGAAAGATAATAGAAAATTATTCTGATAATTCTGGGTGTGAAATGTCTCCACAGCTGCCTGCACTTCTTTCCTATTTACTAGATTATGTATCATAGTAAATATGAGTGATATAGCACATATAGCACATGAGTGATTGAAGTGGGAGGACAGTGTGAGCGCAGCCACACACCCGTTCGTCTGATAATCATCAGGAAGGAAGTTTGTGTGATTTTCAAATCAGGAATTTAAAATAGAAAAACTACAAATGACACGTGCACAACTTGCACCATATTTAACATAATCATTATTCAAAGAAAAAAACATGTTTAAATAGCATCTCTTGATCATTTAATCAATGCAGGGCCCCGTACTATTCAGCTGCAGCTTCAGTACTGCTTTCAGGCTGTACGTGTTGCTCGTCTGCTTCTAAATGTTAAAAAACAGAAGGACGATTTCTAACTGACATGTAACACTAACACGCGGCTCGTGGTGAGGGCTAGCTGGCAGCAGCTTTCAGACAGCTTACCATCTCTGCTGCGATGCCACTTGGCAACTCGCAAGTTCTGTATTTTGAATGTGTGGCTTCGGGCTTCCTCCCATCCTACCAGCATGTGCGCACCACAGGTATCCACGCCCGCTCATCAGAACTAAACACACCGGTGGGGAGCTCAAGGATGGCGTTTAGCTACATTAACATGATCACTACCTTAGATGAGCACCTAAATGTCCTTAAAACTACTTAGGAACAAGGACACTTGTTCACTCAAGAACTTGCTTGAGAATGAGCTATTTAGCAATTAGCAGTTTTTCCAAATGTGAATGTAGTTGATAGCACTTGGCTAGCACGTCCAAATATAAAGAAATGTTGCCTGAAAAAGGTCCCGCAGCTATATCACGATACACAGGGCAATATTTAACTCCCTGCTTTATGTTAGAGGCAAACAAGCATAGCTATTAGAATCAGCATAAAGCTCGACAGTGCACATTATCATAACAGTACGCTAATAGGACCTTTAAAAGAGCTTACAACAGAGTAGCATATGACAAGCAGCAGGTAGGCGCAGGCAGGTCTGACTTTCTGTAATACAAGAGCACAAAGGAAATGAGGCAGCATCTCCTCAGTGAAAGAGGGGGAGAGAATATTAAATACTATTTCACGGGATATTTGGGCACCAACTGTGCTGATAAAAAAAGGCTTTCATTGCTTACTCTGCTTTTGTGTGGATTTTGCAAGCAGTGAAACCACAGCAGAATGAAAAGCTAGAAAGGGTGTCACCGGGTTTATGTGCCTTTTACATTTTG
The DNA here is from genome assembly GCF_057382275.1 of Copadichromis virginalis. Lineage (NCBI taxonomy): Eukaryota > Metazoa > Chordata > Actinopteri > Cichliformes > Cichlidae > Copadichromis > Copadichromis virginalis. Next base: position 1,995,444 of record NC_140632.1, on the reverse strand, counting down.
GTGGCATTCGTGCTGCGGTAGATGCATTTGAATTGTTAATAGAGCGCAACCTATGATGCAAACCCTCCCAAAACATCCAACCAAGACACACAGGCGTGTTTCTTCCATCTCTAGGTGTCTGTAATGAACAAGCTTGGCTTAATCAACAACACCTCATCTAAAGGAGGAAAAAAATAAGGCAGCATTTGTGTGTCCTAATCACTGCCTCTGACTCTGAGGTGTTTATCAGCTCTGATCCATCTTCCTCTGAGGGAAACTGCCTATCACAGAAATTCATTTTCCCATGTTTGCATTCTGAGTCCACACATCAAAACATCCAGTTAACTCAGGGCCTCGCTGTTTGCATGGGCATATTAATGCAGCTCATTACATCTGAATCAACAGAGCAAAAAGGCAAGGATATAAGATTATTCGCTAAAAGCAGAATAAAAAAAAAAAAAGTACTCAGAGGGAAAGAAACTTATTTGTGAGCTAAGGCACTCTGATTCATCTTTATGCATTTGAAATATTTCCTAGTTCAAACACCTTAACTCAAAATACCTTTCAGGGCAAGCTCAAATACGTTTCATCTGTGCCCCAGGTGCTGATCGAGTTGCTGGCATTACAGACATCAAGTGATAAATGTGAAACGTGCAATACGTTAAAAAGACATCACTGTCTGGTTGGAATGATTTGCAGCTTTAGAAAAGATCCAGACGCCATAAATATGAAAACAAAGCACGACAATGAAGGGGAGTATGAATCTGTTCTAGCATGTTTTAGTGCGCAGTCAGCCAGACACATTTAGGAAGAGTCGATTTAGCCATGGTCAAGATGACCTGCTGAAGTTCAGAGCATCAGAACGAGGAAGAAAGGTGACTTTAGGGACTTTGAATGTGAAGCGATCTGCTGGGATTTTCTCTCACAAACACCTCGAGGGTTTACAGAGGAAATATCCAGTTAGCATTTTTCTGGTGCCAAGTCAAGGGAGAGTGGCTTGAATGCTGATAAGACGGCAACAGTAACTCAAATAACCACTTGCTACATCGAAGGTATGTAGAACAGCAACTCTGAATGCACAGCACATGTCAAATCTTGAAACAGATGGGCTACAGCAGCAGAAGACACTGGGCTGTCACTCCTGTCAGCTAGGAACAAGAAACTGAGGCTACAATTCACACTGACTCACCGAAACTGCTGAAAAGAAGATTGGAAAAATGTTGCCTACTCTGATGAGTCTCGATTTCTGCTGCTGGTGTGATAGCGTGGGGGATAGTTTCTTGGCACACTTTGGGCACCTTAGTATCAACTGAACATTGTTTAAATGTCGCACCCGACTCGATAATTGTTGCTGACCATGTTCATCCCTTTAGACCGCTGTACCCATCTGCTGATGCCTGCTTCTAGCAGGATAACGCACAATGCCACAAAGCTCAAATCACCTCAAACTGCTTCCACAGTCACAGATCTCAAACCAACAGAGCACCTGTGGGATGTGGGTGTGAAGTAGTCAGACTTGAATGTCAAGGAAGGTGGTAGGGAAGCAGACATTTCAGGTTTCCACAGTGGACTCCATCATACGTGAAACTTAACAAAACTCCCCCCAAAGTACCTTAATCAACAAAACTCGAAAGTACATGGATGCAGTAACACAGCTCACGCCTCCCCCCTCATCTGAAGCTGGCAGAGACTGGTTATATATAGGCCCATCAATTTCCCCTCAATGAGTCCAGCCAATACCACTCACTTGAACTGAGGGACCTAAAACTCTACACAGATGACAAAAAATGACAAAAATCTGCTCTCACTTCTAATTATCACATTTACACAACTAAACGGCTCTATTTACAAAAAAAAAAAAAGTCTAACAAATCCCTTTAGACCTTGAAACAAACAAAAGGAAGCATTTCTATGGTAGAACAAACCCCCCCTCTTGGTTCCACCTGCTGATGTCATGTTTGACAAATCAGGAAATGCTAGGCGGGCTTTCCCTCACACCTGACCTACATGAAGACTGAAAAGAAAGAACAAAGGAAGTATGAACACATGTCAAAATCGGCAACATAATAAAATATAAAGAAACATGTAACTGAGTATTTGCTTTCATTTGCAGAATGTTTGTTTTGCCAGCAGCAGAATGTTTACACAAACAAACCCGGGATAGTTAGAGCATGTTACTTTGTTACTTTGTTACTTTGTTACGTTGTTACTTTGTTACTTTGTTACGTTGTTACTTTGTTACGTTGTTACGTTGTTACTTTAAATATAGAGACAGAATAATGTGCATAATGTGCAAAAACAAGTCAACACATCTGGGACAAGTGGAGAGCATTACAACTGCTCATCCACTTTGCCACAGTGGGAGCAGATTTGTATGATGGAAGTACAGCCAACAAATCTGCAGCAACAAATACTTCCAGCACCTTTCTGAACCTTATTGAAGAATTAACACAGTTCTGAGGGTGTACGGAGGTCTATCCTGAAATTATCAATCTAGTGTCCAGTGAGTGTTTGTATTATGTAAAAATGTCTCTTATTATGTTAAAGCGTAAGTGTACAAAATACATGGAAAGCAAACTGCATCATAATTTGTCTATTTTAATCAAAGAGATGACGCGGCGTTAAACTTCCAAGCTTAAACACAGCTGTCACACGGGGACCAGTTGGGCTGTTTGTGTCCAGATGTACTCTCAGATCAGTTCACATGGTTGAGCTTCTGATATATTTATCTTGTGAGTTGTTGTCAGGGGAAGCAGAAAGCGCATCGTGTTGGAATTCATGAAATAAAGAAGATGAAGCAGTGACAGTGCGGCAGCTGAAAGCGATCGTGACGTCCATCGTGAATTACATGGCCTCATGCAGCTCTCGGCAGTCGCCGTCTGCAGGTAAATCTATACTTTGCTTTAGAATGTTTCAGTAGCACCGGCTTACACTCGCAAATCTCTGTTTTTGTACCATTTGTGTTCATGTGATGGTCAAAATTCAAGATTCTTTATTTGTCACGTGCACGGTTATACAGGTATAACACTCAGTGAAATGTGACCTGACACGTCGACAGCTGTTACAGTCTCCAGTGTTCTTACAGAGACATATCATAGAGACATATTAATGTTTATACAGTAGAGGTATTGATCAATAGTGTAGGACTGATACTTTGTTTCTATCCTCTGGGTTCAGTATGTACAGTGGGGCAAAAAAGTATTTAGTCAGCCACCGATTGTAAAATGATGACAGAGGTCAGTAATTTGCACCAGAGGTACACTTCAACTGTGAGAGACAGAATGTGAAAAAAAAAATCCATGAATCCACATGGTAGGATTTGTAAAGAATTTATTTGTAAATCAGGGTGGAAAATAAGTATTTGGTCAATAACAAAAATACAACTCAATACTTTGTAACATAACCTTTGTTGGCAATAACAGAGGTCAAACGTTTACTATAGGTCTTTACCAGGTTTGCACACACAGTAGCTGGTATTTTGGCCCATTCCTCCATGCAGATCTTCTCGAGAGCAGTGATGTTTTGGGGCTGTCGCCGAGCAACACGGACTTTCAACTCCCGCCACAGATTTTCTATGGGGTTGAGGTCTGGAGACTGGCTAGGCCACTCCAGGACTTTCAAATGCTTCTTACGGAGCCACTCCTTTGTTGCCCGGGCGGTGTGTTTTGGATCATTGTCATGTTGGAAGACCCAGCCTCGTTTCATCTTCAAAGTTCTCACTGATGGAAGGAGGTTTTGGCTCAAAATCTCACGATACATGGCCCCATTCATTCTGTCCTTAACACGGATCAGTCGTCCTGTCCCCTTGGCAGAAAAACAGCCCCATAGCATGATGTTTCCACCCCCATGCTTCACAGTAGGTATGGTGTTCTTGGGATGCAACTCAGTATTCTTCGTCCTCCAAACACGACGAGTTGAGTTTATACCCAAAAGTTCTACTTTGGTTTCATCTGACCACATGACAGTCTCCCAATCCTCTGCTGTATCATCCATGTGCTCTCTGGCAAACTTCAGACGGGCCTGGACATGCACTGGCTTCAGCAGCGGAACACGTCTGGCACTGCGGGATTTGATTCCCTGCCGTTGTAGTGTGTTACTGATGGTGACCTTTGTTACTTTGGTCCCAGCTCTCTGCAGGTCATTCACCAGGTCCCCCCGTGTGGTTCTGGGATCTTTGCTCACCGTTCTCATGATCATTTTGACCCCACGGGATGAGATCTTGCGTGGAGCCCCAGATCGTGGGAGATTATCAGTGGTCTTGTATGTCTTCCATTTTCTGATGATTGCTCCCACAGTTGATTTTTTCACACCAAGCTGCTTGCCTATTGTAGATTCACTCTTCCCAGTCTGGTGCAGGTCTACAATACTTTTCCTGGTGTCCTTCGAAAGCTCTTTGGTCTTGGCCATGGCGGAGTTTGGAGTCTGACTGTTTGAGGCTGTGGACAGGTGTCTTTTATACAGATGATGAGTTCAAACAGGTGCCATTCATACAGGTAACGAGTGGGGGACAGAAAAGCTTCTTACAGAAGACGTTACAGGTCTGTGAGAGCCAGAGATTTTCCATGTTTGAGGTGACCAAATACTTATTTTCCACCCTAATTTACGAATAAATTCTTTACAAATCCTACCATGTGAATTCATGGATTTTTTTTTCACATTCTGTCTCTCACAGTTGAAGTGTACCTCTGGTGCAAATTACTGACCTCTGTCATCATTTTAAGTGGGGGAACTTGCACAATCGGTGGCTGACTAAATACTTTTTTGCCCCACTGTAGCTCCCTAGATTGTGATAAATGAATTATCTTTCTTGTCTGAACATTTTGACCCTCACATCTATTATTTTAATAGAAAATATCTCATTTAAACAACAGAATGTGCTGTGAGACACATTTACATTGTTACTTGTACTGGTATTAGTACTGGTAATATTAGTATCGGTATAGTTACTTGGTGTAGTACAGAAATCTGTAGTATTGCAGGGCTCTATTATAAAGTGTCTACAGTGCTTACGTTGAAATATTCCATTGTAACAAATCAGAGTTTTTCAGGTATTTTCTGCTTGATCAGCAGATCTCAGGATGTCATTAGTTTAATCAGTTTGTAAAGAAGACATTCTCCTTTGTTGCTCTGTCTTCATTGAATACATTACAAAGGGATTTACGGGTCTTGACATGCAGTCTTAAAAAGACATATAAATGATTTTGTGAAATCATCACTGGGAAACTGTAAAGCTTTGAAAATTTTAGCTATTTTATTTTTCATTTTTTCTTGTTGAGATTTTATTAAGCTGACTGGAACAAGTTTCTCTTGTAAATGAGACAATGGCTCTTAATGGGAAAAAAAAGGTTAAATAAAATAAAAGTAAACAGTTCAGCTGCATTTACATCTGGGTAACCTCATTACAGGCACCACTGAGGGTAGGGCTGCAGTGACTTAACTAACCTGCCAGGAGCATAGCTGGTGCCATGAAGTCGACTGTTAGCAATGCATCATGGAAATCCAGCTCAAAAAAGACTTTTCACTCAGAAAATGTGCATTTAAAAAATGAATTAAGTGAGCGTCACAATCTAAAACTCCAAATAACCTTTGTTTTTATAAAAACCTAAATAATAAGAGCTGTACTATTGATTTTATTTTTTATTCCATTCTTGTGTTTTGGGAGCTAACAGGAAGTCAGCCTGTTTGGCCAGTGGAGGCCTCCATCATTGTGTCCATGTGTTCAGCTTAAAAATGACTTTAGTGTGAATCCTCTGGGGGCCAAGAGCCAAGAGTGACCACAGCTGAATGATGTTATTGACTTGGTGTATATCACGGGTGGATGTGACTGAGCTCCTGCGGACATTAGTCACACCCGTGTGGTAGCAACTCATCATTGATGGTTTCAAGCATATGACCTGTGAGCACAGACAAATCACAACAAAGGATCTGATACAGCCGCCTGTGTAGCTTTGTTAATTATTAAACTATATTAAAATTAAAAAACTAATAAGTTCTAATAAGAGTGAAGCCCTTTGCTGGAGTACACATTTTGTGGGCTTTTGACTGTATTTTGCACCACAGTGTGTTGCAGGTTGCTCAGAACAGATTGTGTCATTAGAGCGGTTGGTCATCATTAGCAATGAGATTGTTTACAGAATGTACTTGAATGAAATGTGATGATTAAATGTCTGTATTTAGGTTTATTGGTGTAACCCAGTAGAGATCAAATTGGGCTAAAATGAGTTAATTAATGCTAAAGTAGAACAGAATTTAACAATATTAATGTCACATGTACACAGGAAGACTTGAGAGCTCCCTCTAGTGGTCCCTAAAAAGGTTTAAGGCAATTCTGCTTTCTCTTCCCTTTTCAGACCTACAGCTTACGTCCATGTATTTTCTACACGCTGCTGTGTCCCTCGCTGGATTGCCAAGAGCCAAAAAAAGAGAAAAACTAGGTAGACCCAAGAATAATTGATCCAAAATGCAGTGACGGCGCGCTAACCTAAGCCTCAAGATTAATTTGGTCAATTAACAAGCAGCCTCTGCGGAAAAGAGCAGCAATGTAGTACAGATAATCTCGTAAAGTCATGCACCAACAACCTAAAACTGTTATTAATGAGAGAGGGTGATTCCCCAGCGCTCAGGTTTATTCAGATTCACGTTTTTACGGACTTACTGATACGCTCAGGCGCTGAAACAGCAAAAAGACACCCCACTGGCTCCAAACGTCCCCAGAAACAGTTTAAACTGCGAGGACCTTTTTCTGACACCATTCTGCATTAATACATACGGACAGACCCTTTTTCCTTGTAGGGCCCAACCACGATTGTTGCTGTGTCTAGACAACCCACACAGTTTAATCAGTTTTAAGCAGTTTTGGCCCTTCAGGCATTATGATACGATATTAGATGTTAGTCACCTGTGTTTGACAGCGCCTAGGGAGCAGTAAAAGCAGTAAAACTGTGTTGCAAGGCAGCCGTGTCTGTTTAGACAGCTGCTTTGGCTGAAATATATACATGATGGGCCTGATACCGTAAATGAAACCAATACTGAAGTGACAAAAATTCCAATTCTTATAATGTTCAGTTGTTCACACCTGCAGCAAATCAATGCCAATTAGACTCCTAAATCAAAATGACCAACTTCACAGTGTTATAGTACATTTACGGCTGGTACAACAACTGGCCTTTTATCAGCTGCCATGAATAGTTGAGCCCTTCATAACAACTACAGGGGTGTGGCTGCTTTGATTGACAGGTGTCCTAAGACAGCTGTAGGTGATCAGTACTCGTTATTCTTGGCGTCACACTTTGTAAACAGCAGATATGTTTAGGAACTTTTAGGAACTGATATTTTAGATAGCTTAGATCGACAACCTGTTCAAATATGCGAGTTTCAAGCTCCACAAATCTATAATAGAGCGTCCGCACACATTCAGTTACAGCATTTCGGTCTGTGTGACCTTTGTCAGGTACAGAGACTATTTTCCCCAAAACTGTTTTCCTCTATGCACCTATCATTGGTTCAGATGTGCAGTTTCCTAAAAAATGAAAAAAATATACATTAAATATGCTGTTCCGACCATCTTTTATATACAGATGTCTACAGATAGGACTGTGTGGTGCTTTCAACACAGCTTTTATTTAGATTTTTTACTTTCTTATTGTTTCGTTACCACAAAAACTGATTGGTGGCACGCTGCCATGCTTTATCACATTTCAGCCACAGCTAGCACAGGTAATCTTTCCTTTAGAAACTGTGGGGTTTTTAAACCATTCACTTATTCACTCATCATTCTTTCATTTGCAAATCTGCTTCCCACTGTGTCAATATTTGCGCTTGGCATTAATGCGCTGCAGCTGCATGCTCAAGTATTAAACAGAGGATGGAAGTAGAGACAGAGAGGAAGAAATTCACAAACCACTCGCTGTTCTGCTTTCTGACATCTGCGCCTTCTGAGCTCTTCACAAATCAGAACAGGCTGCCTCCTCTTCCTCAGACAGGTCTGAAGATGATGCGCTGTCAGAACATCTATCAATAAAACACATTTCGCACACACGCACACAACCTGACATAAAGATGAACGGCACACATCAGTGTTTCCATCTTCTGCTCCGTATGGGACCCTACGGAGGGGCCTCCGCTGCAAAGAGGAGCCAAGTTCAGTTCACGCTGCTCTGTCATGACCATAAAAATTATTGATAATAACTTATATGACATGTCTGCGCTCAGAGGAGGAGTTCTGAGAGATGCTGGAAATTTGGTGAGAAAAATGCAAAAGAAAACTCAAAGCAGGTGAAAGCAGCGGTTTTATGGCTCGTGCCCTGAAGTAGGCATCCAAGGTTAAGACCGCCGTCTCCCAACATCCTTGAGATGCTGGGAGTGTGTCTGAACAGAAAGCAGAACACAACACACACACATGCGCAGAAGTGTACATACTCAAAATCGGAGGATTATTTTCATTTCAACTCCACACAGACCTTATTACTCGTGAGCCCCTGATGTGTGACTGGCAAATAAAACAGGAAGCTGCAAAGAATGATGGGATCATGGGGCTGAAGGCTGACACACCTGCGCTGAACTCATCTGCAGAGGTGAATCTGGACCTGAAATCAGATCCAGATTCACTGTGGCTAAGCCCAGGATTAGTTTGTTGCAGCACAGCCTTGGTATTTGTGTGGGAGACTGAAAAAACCAACTTTTTAGCTGTGATTTGTTTGTCTGACTGTTTTTTAATGTATTTAATTTAATTTTCTTTAAAAAAAAGTAATTTGAGATAAAAAAGCGAACAAAAATAGGCAAAAATAACTCAGTTAATGATGAATAGAAATGTCTAATTTTATTTATTTGTCTTCAGGAAAAGTCCCAATTTATATAAAAAGCTTTTATCTTTCATAATAAATAATACAAAATCCCATTATCGTCCTGGTGACTGTCAAAGCTAAAGGCACAATTCTCCTCACGGAGCTCAGTTCTGTGCACAAAAAAGCAAAGTGAACCGGGCTCCAGGTGAACTCTGGCAACCTTGGCATGCAAGAGCAGGCTGCACTTAAGTCCAGTGAGATGTTTACCTCTCCAAACTGGGTTCAACCTCGACAAATCTCCAAACCAGGGGTTACAGGAGGATACAAACAAAGACCGCAGAGTTCAAGGGCCTCAGATTGAGGCCAGAGAAATGTTTCTGTCACTGACCAACCACAGCAGTGCAGTTAGCCGTGTCATTTTGCTGTCCTGTCCTCTTGATAGATGGGTAGTGGTGAACCTCAGAGGACTCACACACATGCACACACACTCACAAATCACACGAAGGCCTGAGTCAGCCTGCGGATGCCTCTCAGCACATGTGCATTTAAATGAATGTGTGGGCACGCCGCGTTGCTCCGGAGGCAGGATGCCGTTTCCACATCCTTCTCTGCCTATAATTAGCTGTCCCGATAAAACACCGGTTTGCTGGCGCTTGCAGGATCAAACAGTGATGAGCAGGCACCTCTCTTCACAGCACACTGCAGACGCCAGGTGGCTGTCCTTGAGTTGAGTGCTGGGCTATATGCAGTACGCATCTGGAGGGCAATTAATCAGAAAAGGCAATTGTGATATTATATGATGCCACTCTTGCAATCACATTACTGGAAAGACAGGCCTAGTGATTGGATGTAAGCTTTGATTTGTGGTATTAAGGAGATGTGTAATTGTTTAGGGGGTTGATTCCAGTTTTATATTTTCACCGTCTCATCTCATTAAAATGCCCTCAACAGGCAAAGACTGACTCTATTACAGCGGCTGCTTCGCTTTCCTGCATCTGTCATCGTGCAAATGCTGAAAGTGTCGCACGTGCCTGCGTACACAAACTGTAAATTACAAGCAGGCGAGGGACTGTATGACAATGCGCTCTTATTGTTTTAAAGGAAGGCGAAGAGAGGGCCATTAAACCTCTTCAATCCTCTCTAGGTGCTGCACTGTCAGATACTCCACTTCTTAAATCGAGACTGAACTATAGATAGCTGGTTGGAGGGGTTTGTATGTCCCAGTCATCATGGGGGCTTTTGCCCCTTGTAGAGTCTCCTAAGGTGAACTGGTACTGTGTGATGGGCCAGATGAAGAGCCTGCCTCAATGGAAGGAAATAAATGAAGGGGCCAGTTTATACAGCCCAGGATTGGGTCCGGTGCTGAGCTTCAGCTCATGGCACAGCCCGAAGAGAAGACATGGTCCCATCCTGGTGTAGGCCCACCACCCGCAGGACGCTCAATGTGTGTCAACGGCAGTCTAGGACAGAGGCACTGGCATCTGATCTGTCGCTACCGAGGCTGGCTCAAAATATGTACCCGGTTTAAATTGGTCTGTTAGGTTCATCTGTTGCAGGCATTCATCTCTCACAGGGCTTCTGCTACATTTGGATCACACCTTGGAAATTCAGTTCCGACCACTTGGAAGTGAGCATCGTGCACTGAGTCTCCTCCACTGTGTCAGAATAAGAGCGTTTAGCTCTGGTTTTATTTTGGGTACATGGGTGCGACTGCAAAGGAGTCAGATCTGGTGCAGATTGTATTGTTAGTGTTTGGCAGACATCCTCCCTCCCTGCTGACATTTTTTGGGGGGGAGGTGAGGAAGGCAAATATGGAAATGAAAAAAAAAAGAAGTTCCACTCTCTAATATTTAGTTGGACCACCTTTAGCACACATGCACAATGGCAGTGTGACAACAATGGTTTTTGCATTCATTTTTCACACAGATGTACTGATGGAAGGAGACTTGAACTACTGTTTAAAATCTCTCTGACATACTAAATACTCTCAGCTGAGTTAAGGTCTGAACTCTGTGGTGGGGAATCCATGAGTGAAAATGATATCTCTGTCACAGTTTGATCCCGATGCAGTCTCTGTTCACGGAAGAACAACATCCACTGATGGAAAAACCTAATCGTTATATTTAGGTGACCTCATGTTTGTGTGGATATAACATAGCAGAACCTCAACCAAACCAAATGAAGCCAGATCACAGCTCTGTGAGCAGTCTGATGGGAGTGTTGTTCTTAAGCCTACACAGCTTTTTTAATTAGTCTTTGCATTGTGTGTTTGGAAATTCTCTTATTCTCACTTATATGTTTTTTGACTTTTTTATGATTTCACCAAATGTCTTCATTGAAGATGATGTTTCACCTCCACCTTCCGTGTTTTACTAAAGCACTGGATATTTCTTAACCCAGTTTAAGAAGTTTCATCCATCTTTAGCCAAATGAAAGAAGTTTTCTTTTTAATTTGGCTGAATCTGAGCAGGGAGTGTCGCCCTGCACGCTTCATTTCACCCAGCCACTATCAGCAGCACATCAACAGTAAATGCAAGTGGAGCAGATCCACTGCTGGTCAAATACAGTTAGGTCCATAAATATTTGGACAGAGACACCTTTTGTCCCAGCTGTGGTTGTCTACAGCTTTAATTCAGTCAGTTGAACAAAAACATTGCATAAACATGTGAGCATGTTTAACACAATCCCTTCATTTCAGGGGCTCAAAAGTAATTGGACACTTGGTTGAAAACCATTAGCTGCCAATGACGGTCTGAAATGTTGAACTCATGGACAACATGTTTACTTTATGCCAACCTCCCTGAGAATGGTTTGGACTTGACTAGAAGTTGTGAAGGAGTTTTTTCATTATAACTTCTTCATGCATGCTAGTTGTCTCCGATCGTCTTTTGGGCCTTTTGGTTTTGCTGAGCTGGCCTTTGCAGTCATTCTATGTAAGAATCCAAACATTTTTCCTTTTCAGTCTAATGATGGCGGGCCTCACTTGCATCTGTCTCTTTGGATCTCATGTTCAAAGTTCCAGTGAAAAGCTACCAAATGCAGGTTCAAACACTGGAATCAACTCCAGATACTTAATTCATTATGGGATAAATATCCAGTTTAGTTCAGTTCAACTCAGTTTTATTTATATAGTGCCAAATCACAACAGCAGTCACATCGAGGTGCTTTTTATTGTAAGCGAAAAACACCATCTGCATAATTTTACAGAGAAAAAGCCAACAATCAAACGAGCCCTATGAACAAGCACTTGGCGACAGTGGAAAGGAAAAACTCCCTCTGAACAGGAAGCAGCCTATGGCAGAACCAGGTTCGGGGAAGGGCAGCCAACTGAAACATGGGACAGAAAATGGGGGATTGTGTATAAAAAGTACCGTAATTCCTAAACAGTTAATACTTCTGTTGAAAACTAAGCTTCATTCACGTCTTGATTACTTGATTTAAAATTCGCTGCAGATGCAAATAACAAAAATTCTGTCACTGTCCAAAAATGTGTTTTTTCTTTATTTATGACTTTGTGTTTACCGTTAATTGCTCACAACAGTGTGATTGACTGTGAGCATGATGACATTAACATGAGCATTCATATGTTGGGCACAGTCTTACAGCACATCTGGGAATCCTGTTTGTATTTCCCACCGTGAGGTGCTGGGGACGCTGTTGCAGTTTGAATATCTGACATGATTAGCACAGAGCAGCGTATTTTTATGAATTAACTTCAAGCATCTGTCCCCACCCCAACCATTTTTAAACAGTCCCTTAGTGGCACAGTGTGAATCTGCCGTGTCAGTGCCTGTTAAACTGCCGCTCCAACAGCCTGAGAAGAGACGAGAACATTTTTCATGCTAAAAAGGTAAAAGTGGGTTACCGGCAGGAGGCTGCATGGATTTTGAGCCTTGACTACACGCTGTACTTAAATGTCAAGATATCCCTTTGGAAAGATTCAAGGTCACAGTGTTCCAGAATATTTTAACCTGATATGGTGAAAGTTCAGATAATGTAACAGGAGCTTTTACATTTACTTTTTCTTCAGAATCACTTTGAAAATGTCGGGAATCTTAAAACGAACTGTCAAAAACAATATCTGAAATAATGTTGATCAGACTGGGTTTTATTATAATTCTGAACCATATTGTTACTTTACTCCACTTTTGCTTTTTCTTGCTTAAGCCTTTACTTTAAACTGTCGTCACTGCAGCTCTGCAATGACAATGAAACTCATTTACAGCCTGCAGTGGCCAAGTGCCTGAGGCTTAAAGCTGCTGTGTTAAATTGACACTTTTGGCTTTGTCTGGCGGAAGCTTTTGTGATAAAGAGAAACTCTCATTGTAAACTGTCATTAAAGAGGCAACACTTTACTTACACTTTGAAATCCCGTCTACTGCACCAACACAAATAGTGAAAAAGAGGTTATAATTGGCCATCATGCAATGATAATGGCTGTCGTGTCAGCCCCTCACAATGGGCTGTTTCGCCTCTCCCTTTATCCGCCTGATTCTGTCTCCCTCACGCTGTCTGCTATCTTTTGAGAAATAGAAAAAGACGTCAGCGAGACACAAAGATACTGACAAGTGGGGAGAGAGAGCGACTGAGTCAAATAAGAAGGAGAGGCACTAATCTGACATGATCAGACTGGCAGTGTGTCCGTTGACTTCAGGGTCAAGGAAAAGCCTCATGTGAACTGTGTGGGGTGGAGGTTGGGGCCCACACTGCAGGATGTGTGAGGGCAGGGGAGGTGAGAGGCGAGGAGGAGGATGGGGAGGCAGGAAAGGGTAGAGGTGGCAGGAGACCCAAGGTAGAGAGTACAGAGAGCAGTGAGCTTTGTGGCTGCTGAATTGATTATGTGCGCGCAGTATTTGCCTCTTTTACCACACGCAACCAGCACACGGTAAGACGGTCAGAGTTTTCCTATTAAATCTATAATCTGTTGCAATATCATTAATGATTATATTGAACTAAACATGCGTTTAATTCATACACATGGATCAGGATGTACTGACATAAGACTGCGCTGCAGGTTTGGGACAGACATTAATTAATGGTAGCAGGTAAAGATTGTTGCTTCCTGGATGGATCTTTGAATGTTCTCCTACCAACAGGCTTGATTTCATCTTTCTGTGGAAACAAAACAAGATTGAATGTAAACCAGTGAAACACGGAACGTCTGTTTGAAAGGCCAGATTGATCCATACACTGACAGCATCAATAACAGCGCCGGTGTCAGATCGATACAGACGCGATAGGTCGATGTGTTGGCTGTCGCGTCAAATTTCTAAAGTTTCACATGAAAAGTGTGTTTTACTGTGTTAACCTGTTGTTGTGGAAAGAACAGATCAGACTCATTTAATGGTCAGAATTGGCAAATTAATTATTATTGGTCTCCACAGAAGCTCCAGAGCAGTGGTTCCCAACCTTTTGGAGCCACGGCACATAATTGGAAAAATCACGCGGCACACCACCAAACGAAAATGTCACAAAAAGCATATTGATCATTTCCCCCTGAGCACCAGGTATAGCGGATTTGGCTCGGTTTGTGCCCAGTGTACCTTTGTTGCTTTCTTCTGACCACTGCTCATGCTCGGCCTTCATCTGGGTCCGAAGCTTCTCCAGGACTCAGGTCAGACTGACAACTTTTCAAATATTTATCTATTGCCATTACGTGCTGCGGCGTCTCACGGATTATTATGTAACTTCTTCGTTTTCTTCTGTTTTACTGACATTGGCAGAGACACAAATCTGTGCTTCACATAGCAAGATACTAACTGAGAATATAGACCTCGGTATTAACACAGAACCCAAAAGATTTCCATTGATAATGAGCCTTAATTGCATATATTAAACACAAAGCATCAATGAATGAACCACAAACAGAAGCTGTAGCTTTAGAGGCTTTGGTTGTTCTGAGCCTCGGGGCATGCGCCTCCTAATCTCATGAACTTTTATCAGTGAGTGTTAAGTAGAGCTTTAGTGTGAGATCAGCTATGCAAGCATTTTATAGTTCCTCTCGTGTACTTGCATCATTTTCCAGCCTTTTCGCTGTGTTCTGTGAGTGACCAGAGACATGCAGCAACTTCAGTAAAGCCTCCTTCAGTATCCTCCTCACATGCATCCAGTAATCAGAGTTTGCGTGCCCAGAAAGAACAAAAACAAAGACTCGAGTTTTCCCATTTGCTCTCAGTGGGAAATCTGTAATGTGAGGGCAAAGGACAAAGGGCTCAGTGCGCTCCTGTCTGATAAGTCAGGGCGTTCGGTGTTAGTTGCATTGATGAAAGAAAATCCTTTAAAGGGTTTAACTTTTCACGCTGCTGAAGCCAATACGGATTTTCTATTGGGTGCCGGGACAGTTTCAGCCCTCTCACTCTTTTCATTTTCCTCTGTCTTTGTTTCTCTCCCGGTAATTCATCCTCCCTGTGAAATTCTTTCTCTTTCTATCTCTCAGAGTATCCTTTGGGTTATTTCTTGGGTTACTCTCCCTTGTTTTCACATATTGTACCTTTGCTGTGGGGCATCAATACCAGTCCAGAGTGGACAATTTATTGCGACAGGAGGGGGATGAAAATACCTGCCTGACAATCAATTCTCCTCGAGACTACGTCTCGAATCAAAAATGTATCTCCATTGTTGATTTCATCTCACATCTTACAGACGTGTCTGTGCTTCTCTCAATCAATGACGAACATTTCTTTTTATTTTATCTCCTTGTCCGACCTGAACCCCGGTCTCATGTTTCAGATGTAACATCAACACAAGAAGGGAACAGTGCATAGCAGAGGATTTGCAAATGCAAGTGGAAGTCAAATAAAAGTGGAGACATTGTTACTGTGAGAGGTGGTTTTGTTCACAGGGTTCGCTTCGTCGTAACAGGAAAAACTCCACTAAAGGACAAGATAATGATTACATTGAGCTCAGCTCAAAGATGTAAGGAGGCAGAGAAGAGCTGCGGGCATGTTGTGCCCATTTTCACAGCAGTTTCTGAAATGATTTCTATAACTTGTGGCGTTATGTGAAACGAAGTGGGATGTATACCACGCGTACTAAATTCATGCTTTGTGCTCAAAACATCAGGGACTCAATGAAAAGTCTTTTTTTTTACCTCTAATGTGTTGTTTGCATCTTGCCACTGTCGTCTCAAGCAATTTGTGTTTGTGTTTGTGTCAGTTTTGATGGACGTGTGGAACCAAAGTGCTCACTTTATCGTCCTCCGTTTTGACAATAAGAGAAAGTCAAACAAGCTATTTGCAGGGTGTCAGTGTTGCACTAAGCACTGCAGCAAAGACTTCTACCTACTGCCTAATCTTTTTAGCATGAGAGAAGCATGCAGGTTTTCACCCATTAGCACAAGATTAATCTAATTTGGTTGCGTTAACTAGCTAAAGGCTGAAATGCTATTCTGTAGACTGGCCTCAGAGTTGTCCGGCTAACCCGCACACCACATGCCCGCTGGACCTGGTAGCCGCTCCTTCCTCGCCAAACCGCCGTTACAAGCTAAGGTAGGGCTGTTGTAGCTTATAGTGTAAACAATTCAAATGCCAACACTAAAAGCAAATCTGCATTTAACAGCAACTTCTGGTATGCTAACTACAGATTTATTAAAACTCTTTGTGTAAAAGTTTAAATATCAGCTATTATCGACTATTTTTACATCTTTTGCTGGAGTGTCATGTTTGCTGTTAATTATAATAGAATAAAATACACTGCGGATGTTCAATAATATGTTTAAAAATAATTTAAACCAATTTGTAGCATACAAAAACTGAATGGTGATTATTATTTCTACACCCATGTATAAAACAGGCTAACTGTAATGTTGGTATGCAAGTGTAATATGTCCAAGGTACTGTACTGCAGGCAGAAACTGTACATCCAGTGTGCCACATAATTATAATCCTTTGTTCTCCTGGAAACCTTGTGCTCGAGTGGCATCGCCTAAGTGCTGTTTGAAGGACAACCAAGAGCTATTTTCTTTACATGTCAGCAAATTCAGATTTTCTTACCTCGAATAGAATTTTATGACCAAATTGAATAAAACAAAGTTTGACATTTTTGAAGGTGACTTTGACTGATGAATGTAAAAAGTTAACGTTATATAAGATGCAAAGCTACAAAGCATGCACAACCCAGAGTCACATACAGAAGCTAATCTGAACAGCAAAAGCTACCAAATATGAGAAGAAATAAAACAGATATCTCCTCCTGGTGTACCGAGGAGTAAACAACATCGCCCCACTCATTGCTTTTGTCTGATATATACTCCTGACCATATGTTATCTTTAACAGGGAGCATGTGAGTGTGGAGTGAGAAACCCCCCTGAGGGTATCAACAAACAGGCAGCCCTCTGACCCCCACTTAGAATAAGGGCTTTCCATCTTGCCCTTGGAAGATCTCTGCTGTCACTTAAACGGCTAATGCCTCCCATTCCCCCTGATGCAAAAAAAATTAGGGGGTCTAATATAACAAAGTGGCCTGGCTTTTGGTGTTTTGGGGATAACAGATTGTTTCCAAAGTAGTGGAAGGGGGCACGCTCATCGTGAAGATGCCTCATCAATCATCATTTAACAGCTTTTAAATGGGTGTGTGCCTCCCTAAGGGATTTTGCGATTGAACTGCCAAAGATATAAAGGGCAAGCCTACTGTGTGTTTTCCAGCCTAAGCAGTTTTTAAAGTAACTCTGTGCTCAACTCATCCTCAGACTGAGGGGGGGGGGATGGGGGTGTTGGAAAATTCCCCTACAAACTCCACATACTTGCTAAATAGTTTGAGCAATCAGGCCAACTTGCAGTATAAATGAGTTCCTGCTGACACGCGATGGACACTCCTCAGCGAGAGCCGGCATTAGGCTACTTTATACATGGTTTCAGTGTAAATGGGGAGGGGAGAATGCTGATGAAGACGTGAAGAGGGGTTTTTATGCCCTCTTCATCAAAAAACAATTACATGCAATTTCTGCAATCCACATCTCCTGCAGTAAACATTTCAGGGAAATCAGAAAAGCTGCACATCAGTCAGTTAATTGCTAGACGTGAAATATGCAGACATACATACACATGCCTGAAATCTGTGCTTAGAATCCGATTCATCACATTTATTTATTTTTTTTGCTTAAATGAACAGATGTTTTGCTCACAGTCATCAGAGATACTTTTCACCTCGCCCCTCCCACAAAGGTTTGTACCACTGCTATATGTTTGTGCGCAGCCGCGTGCTGTAGCTTTGTATAAGCAGAACAATGTCACCTCCATGGCCATCTTTGCAGGCTTTTTTATGTTAACCAAGCTAACCAAGTGCTCCTTATAGCTTCTATCTGACAAAACCACAAGAAGGATGTTTAACATTTCAACCGAGTGTCAATGAGAAAGACAGCGGGCGTGTCAAGCAATGCCTCTGAACAGCAAACCAAATATCTGCGTCTCACATATTTCCTCCTATTTAAATGCTTGACTTTGGACACAAACCTCTCATTTCCACTTAAGTGAAATGAAAGCACGTTGAATCGTTTGAACCTCACCCTTCAAACTGAAAAGCTACTCAACTTAGATAATTGTGGTGCTATTTCCCTTTCTTACCTCGATTTTCCAGGTTTGTTTTTGCATTTAGTGCTAAAGAGCCTTCTGAGATACCCAAAGCAGCTAACAGTATGACGATTATGTCAAGTGGGACAGCAGGCAGGTTTGTGGGGAAGACCAAATGCCAGTTTGTAAAATGGGTTTTGAGGAAATTTCTTAAATTGTCTTTGGGTTTCAACATTTCAGGAGAGCGTTTCACGGAGCTGGAGCCCCGACACGGAAGGCTTTTGGTCCACGGAAAGGTCTGAAGAACAAAGATTACAGGAGGGTGTGTAGAGACGAAGAACACGAGGGGCACGGAGGAGGAAGACTTGGAGGAGAATCTTGTAAATAATGCAGGACTATACCGGGAACCAGTGTGCGTTAATGAGAGTACCAGGATTTAGCCATAGTTATGAACCGCTTGTTCATTACCTGTCTCCAGGTGAGTGTAGGCCAAAGATAAGGATGATGTCCAGGCTGTGGACAGTTGTGGTTGGGCAGCTATGAAAGCCTTTCTTGGCATCACCACGTCCACCTAAAACAATCTTCCCTGTTGACAGGACAATGCCAGAGGTGGCAGTTTGGCTCTATTCTGAGGCAAAAGCAGACCAGCAGTGATGTACGAGGAGAACTCTTGCTCAGTGACAGCTTGATGTGAGCCTCTGAATACAGAAGAGACGAAAATTATTAAAACAGCTTCCAGCACATTTTACTCACACCGCAGCCAGTCATGTGCTGCACTTCATTGCTGTCCTAAAGACATTTCTCTTAAACTTGTCAACTGAAGTTAGTTTTTTAAAAGGAAATAAAGCATTTTCTTCTTTTTTTTAGTGCTACCAGCAATTTTACAGCAGAAAGGGCTTTTTCATGAACTGAATACGCCGTCATAATAACTCTTGATCGGGAGGATGAAATCTCCAATGTTTATTCACCGCACACGATGATGAATGGCTGCTCTGATGGTCTCCAGTGTCAATCAGTCAGGTTGACTCATTAGGTCAGCAGAGTCTGAGCCACAGGGGGATAGTTATTCAAATTTCTAAAAATATGCAGAGACAGTGAAAAACACCTTGCCCATGAATAACAATAGCCCCATACCACAACAGCTTCCTGTGTAGAATACAGTGGCTGTAATTCACAGAATATCAGTGAGACTCAGAGGCAGCTGCGAGGGGACTTTGACCCTTGCGGTAAATAAAAACACATTATACACTGCATATTAAAATCGGGAGCACGAGAACAAAAACATGAAATGCCAGTCATGAGCAAACGCAGTGCACACCGACATGCACCTGCACGGTGCCACACGCCGTCAGACGCAACACCGCAAACCTCCAGAATGCGGTTAATGCGAATTACGGCTCAGTTACACCAAAGTACAAATAGGGCAGCAACGCGCTGGCTCCGAGGAGAAATCGATGGTTGCCGAATGATTGGATTGAATTGTTTTCACGTTCGATGACTCAGAGATTGAGTGTGCAACCTCAGGGCAACCACTTTTGATCGCAAGCTGATTGCACAGGTTCCCCCTCTCGAATCCTCTCAGTCTCTGACACGACTGGTAAAGGTTAGCAAATAATTACTCTCTAATCTATCTTTATAGACGCAGACAGATTGTTGCATTTTATGAAAGAGGAGGTCCCAATAGGTGTTCTCCTGTTCAGGTACAGTATGTACACACTATGGAGTGTAAGGGTCAACTTACACATATACTTGATATACTTTACGCAGAATAAACTACGACTAAACATGTTGCAATAACTCATCTCTTTGCTATCGGAGGCTCGACTAATCTGGCTGTATTCTCCTTACAGTCTAACTGAAAAGTGCGGCCTGTGGCTTCTGCAGTTTGGCGCCCTGCAGAATCTGCACCACTGTATCTATGAGGTTCTGGTCAGTGTAAGCAGTTAATCTGAATTTCTTTTTTAATATGAATTTCTATGTATGCAGATTTGGAATAGACAACAACACATTTTTGATTTTTGTTGATTTATCACAGTTAATTACCCTGTTATTACACAGTTTGCATGCAATTCCCAACTTTATCCTGTTTTAAAAAAAGCTGATTGCAGACTGATACCAAAGTTACTCTGTAGACAGCAACCTTCTGCGAATGGTTGCAGACCTGCTTCCCGTCCTGATGCAAACATTTCACTGAAAATTAGATCAAGTATGTTGCATAATAATAACAATAATTTGGTTATGCTGTGATCTCCAGCCACTGTTTTAGCAGAATAAAATAGAATAGCCCTTTATTGTCATTGTCCATGTACAACAAAATTATTCCCCAGTGAGACTGTAGCATTAGTCCTTACTTAATCATATTAGTAATAAGCATTATTCGAAAATAAACTATTTTGTACAGTATGCTATTTTGTATCCAAACAATATGGTAAATGGCCTGTATTTGTATAGCGCTTTATTTAGTCCCTAAGGACCACAAAGCACTTTACACTACATCCAGTCATCCACCCATTCACACACACATTCGCACACTGGTGATGGCAGCTACATTGTGGCCACAGCCACCCTGGGGCGCACTGACAGAGGCGAGGCTGCTGGACACTGGCGCCACCGGGCCCTCTGACCACCACCAGTAGGCAACGGGTGTCTTGCCCAAGGACACAACGACCGAGACTGTCCGAGCCGGGAACCGGCAACCTTCCGATTACAAGACGAACGGCCAACTCTTGAGCCACGATCGCCCCACATGCAGAATGAAATCAGATACAAGTGCTTCTGTGTCATTTTAAGAATAGTTCAGGTAGACTCAAAGTGAATTTGCATTCACACTATTAGCTTATGATGACAGCATAATGTTTTTGTGTAAAAAGTATGTTATTCTACAAACGTCTACTTTTAGTAGCTTTTTGATGAGCATTGAATTTTGCACATAAAATGATCTTAATGTGAGCAGATAGCACAAACCTCTGGACATAATCTGGGCTTTTATTTTGACATTTCCAGCTCAGTTATGGCACTGGTAAATGTGGTGCGAGCCAGTCGTGGCACAAAAGTGGACCTAACTTGGGCTATGGCGAGTGCAGCCTGGCCAGCTGTGGTGCAAGCGTCACATCGCATCTGGCCTAAACTAGGTGGACCTGCGGCTCAGTCGCGGCACCAAACTTCATGAGCCTCACCATATGAGATATCTTCATCAAATAAGGTTTAGCAGCTTTAACAGAGAAATGTGTCATCCACTGATCATTTCACTCCCAGTCTTTGTACCTCTGCCTCTGCATGCATTGTTCGGGCCTTCCCCCCTCAGCAGATATCTGCGTTCAAGAGTCAGCCAGACAGTGAAAACCGGGAGGGGAGAGGAACAGAGGGGCGAGACCATAAACTCTGAGGATGTGCCAGCACTGTTATTTTCTTCATCACAGAACCCGCCTTGACACAAATAATGGAATGCACTGGCAGTCTTTCAGAAAGCCAGTGAGGGGAAAGTGGGCCACTGCCAACCTTAGGCTATGCAAATCCATCCGCAGCCGTTTGAGTTTAGAAATCTAATGATAAGACTGAACACAAATGCATTCCATCCTCTCTTTTCAATCTCTGACTTTTCTCTCATTTCCTCTCTCGAGTTCTCATTTCTACTTGCCATTTTTTTCCTCTCCAACAGCTCTGTTACTGGCTCTGCCATCTGGTGTTGGTGCCCATGAGATGGACTCGGCTCTGGTTTGCAACCAGGGGAGCTTAGAGTGGGAGCCTGGCACGGCTGCTGCTGATTCCAGAATAATCTATGTTGCGCTGCTGTGACTCATTTTGCCTCTGATGGGCACCGTGACCACTCGAGCATGTGCCTGCAATTAAGCGTTCTGTTAAGTAAAAACTGCAATTTGCAAAGGCAAGCATGAAGGTGCACTTCACTAGAACAAAGTAAATTGAAGGAGTGGCGGAGGGATAGTGGGGGCTCATACGGATAAACCGATCTCTCCACCGCGAGGTTTTGATTTTGGCTTTTGCTGTGGTTTTGTGGACCAAGGTGCACACTGAAAATACTCTGATGACAGTAGAGATGTAGACTTTTGTAACACCAATATGGGGAACTCATAAAAATAACGTAATTTCTGGGAATACAGAACAGAAGACGAGCTGCATTTGAATTTGAAAAACAACCATAGGAAATTTGCAGTTTTGGTAAATTCATTCAAAAACAAAGCGCCGATCTGAAGCCGTCTTTGCAGCAGTGGTTTGTCCATTGTTTGCTGCTGCTGCTCAAAATGTTTTAATTTCTTTCACCACACAAAAGCTCTTCACGAGCAATGACAAGGGCTGCTGTCACGAGCTGATGTGACACATTACTGTATTTAGCACATATTTCGACGTCCGCTTGGAGTTTTAACGACGGGCTGTTATGATTTCACTTGGAAGTCTTCTCTTATTTTTATTTTTTTAATCCTGTCAACAGCGTCCACTTAATGTCACGTCCAGCTGGGTGGAGGACGAGCAGACGATTTCTGCATTTGTGCAGCGTGTCCTCACTCAGAGTGGGAGGAACTGTTTTTGTGGACGTGCTGGAAGAAAACGTCTTTTTTCTATGATTTCGATGAGATGACTGATACTGTCACCTTTTTAAAAATACAGCTGTAGGTCAGGAGACTTTAAAGTTCACAAACTGTAGCTCAAAGGCTGAAATCAATGTTGCTTTTTTCTGCTGGGGGAGGAGCTGAGCTGAGCAAAACTTTTAAAGGTCACAAATTCACTTGTTTGTAGTTGATTTTGTCATTACTAGAAGCCACAAAGTGACAGAAGAAACCAAGTGGCCCCTCATGTAAAAGAGTCAGTGGTAAAATCCACTGGATACAGCAGAGGCACATTCATTAACATGATAAATGAGTAGAAACAACCTCAGTAAAAGTACATCAGAGACAACAAAGAAGAAGTAGAAAAGCCAGGCCAGTCAAATGTATTTGTATTCAGACACGAGGAATTCAAACTGCTTTACTTTACATGTATGTCAGGATAACCAACTTTCTAATTTTGCTAGAAAATGTATCTATGTTTAGAAAATTGTTATTTCAAGTATTTTAATGATTATAACCTGTTACTTTATGGACAAAACAAATGCAAAATAAACTCAGAGTATCTTTTGCTAGCATCTTCTTAGCAGTCTGAAAAATCTGTTGTTGCTAAAAAAAAGTACAACTTTAAAGAAATGTGTCCTGGATGATGGTTGGAGTAACAGACGTGCAGCATGTGCGTGTGAATGTATTGTGCTGACATTAAGTCTGCTATAAGGCTTTTTGTTGGTTTTCAACCGACCATGACCCCACTCTGCACCTCTGCAAAGTTTTATTAGAATCCATTCAAACCAATGAATCCAAACTTTTCAAGCCATTAATGCAAATGCTACAAAAAACATAACTTCCTTGGTGGAGGTGAAAATGATGTAGATACTTGTGAAACCCTGTTTTGTGATGAGGGACACAGCACCCACGCACAATTATGACTTTTTAAACACAAGATTGGCACTAAGCATAAGCATATCAGTATTTTCTGTGCTGGCTTTAGTTATCAGATCTGGAAACAACACACACCCCAAGCATATAACAGCGCTGTTCTTCTCCTCATACACCCCTCGGAGAATAAATAAACATCTTTTTTGTTACTGTTTAAGATTAGAATTTAAATGCTCCAAATATTCAATCTAATACACAAATCTTAGAGAAGTAGAAGCAAATTGCTTGAAGCGCAAGTGTGCAAGCCTTTCAGTTAGATTCAATATACAGCATAGACTGGAAAGGTAAAGAAAAGCTAAAAACACTGTGAGAGTGACTTAAAATATGCTATTGTATTTACAATCAACTGTTTCCATCCACAGTTAGATAACTGCGCTGATTAACCTGAAAAAAATATCAGGGATGCCAATTATGGCAGTAAATGAGAGAAAATGACAAATAATATGAGCACATAATATGTAATGATTACGTGCCGTTGGAAAAGCTAAAAATGGCTCATCCAGCAGGAGGATCACCCGAGGAAAAGAAAAGGAGATGTTAAAACTGGTTCAGTGCATTTTTCACCTTGCAGAGTAAACTCAAGGGCACAGAAGAAGACAAGAAAACAAATGCTGGTTTCAAACTCACGAGCACACCGCGGCCTTAGCGGGCACGTGTCTGCGTTTGTTCTAGACGGGGTCACGTACGTTACAGCTTCTGTGAAATCCACGGCTCATCTGACTCAAGGGAACGCGTCAGAGCAACTTGAGGTCTTGCTCATTGCAGCCTTGAAAAATGGCAGAAGCCTGGATTCTACAACATGCTGGTAATTTATTTTAAATATTGCTTTTTGTGATTTCCATTTCGTATTTCTCCTCACATGGTCAGCTGGAGGCGTAGCATGTAAATTCATATCTATTGTGTAAAAGTGGCTATGAAGGATTTATGAATAAATCATCTGAAAAACGGATGATTTATGGAGACCTGCGTACATGAAGCTTGTGTTAACACAGGACAGCTGCAATGCAAACACACAACTGCACAGGATGAAAGAAATCTTCAGTCACTCCACAGACGTGTCTGCTTCATTTATGTGTTTTCATCTAACCAAAAATGTCTCACTCACACACACACACACACACACACACACACACACACACACACACACACACACACACACACACACACACACACACACACACAGCAGGCTTACCAAGCTGCACAAACACACTTTCTTTATTCCCTCCTTCATAAATTGCTAATGAGTGACAAACATTTAAAGCAGTCCTATTACAGCAATTTTCAGCTCCACATTTCTATTCTTCTACTTGACTAAATAAGCTTGGCGTGGGTCACAGTTCAAAATCATCTTTATTTATCTTACATGTCATTGGTATAACCCCTCATCTCACCTACTGTCTTCCCTGTTTTAGCTTCTTTCCTCTGCCTCTGAATGACTTTGGCCATGTTCAGTAGGAGAATCTACCATTGTAGTACAGTACACACACACACACACACACACACACACACACACACACACACACACACACACATATATATTAGGGGTGCAACGATATTCGTATCGATATTGAACCGTTCGATACAGTGCTTTCGGTTCGGTACGCATATGTATCGAACAATACAAAATTTGTAATTTATTTGATCAACTTTTCTTCTGACGATGCTGTCTGTGTTGAGCGCTCAGTGAATCTGCGTTCGACTACTCCGCCTAGGCTGCACTGTCGAGCGCAGATCTGCTGAGCGCTCAACACAGACAGCATCGTCAGAAGGAAGAGCGCAGGGCAAGCTAGCGAGACAGAAGTTAAGCTCTCCTTACAACATGGACCTCCCCCACCCTCATTCAGATCTGGTGTTTGGAACTATTTTGGTTTTCATGTGACGTATGACCCTGAAGGTAAGCGAGTCATGGACTAAAGTAAAACAGTATGTTGGATGTGCCACGCAATGCTCAATTACATGGGTGGGAACTAGTGTGTTAGCACAGTTAGCTCGTTAACGTGTTGGCCGTCTAGCCCCATGCACGGGGCGATCGGCGGTAGCTCGTTAACGGAGATTTGCCGTGTTGTGGCGTTAAGGTCATTTCAACGAGATTAACCTGAAAGCACTAGTGGGAACACAACGAATATGACTGCACATTTACACCGACATCATCCTAGTGCAAAGACAAAAACAACAAGCATGCTACTAACTTTAGCCGAGTCATTTAGACAGCTGTTAGCACATGATTCTCCTTATGCTGCTGAGAATATAGCCCAGAAGAAGCGGATAGTATAGCTTTTATTTTGGAAAGAGCCATTTCTCTGTAATAAACTCTCTTTTCCAAAGATGAGTGATTCCTCAATCAGATACAGGGCTCGCAAAATCGCTAGCCCGACGTCCTGGGGCTAGCGATTTTTTCAGTCGGGCTACCAAAATCTCTCTCTGCCCTGCCCGTCGGGCTATCGTAGGAAGGAAAAATATATGTCAATGCTTTTGCATTCTTTCGGAAATGTAGCTGGGTAATTATGTCATTGGCATCGGTGAGCCACTGTCAATATGTGACATATTGAAGTCGCGTTTGAATTTGCGCTTGTTTTTTTGCTTTCACTTTGCAATCGTGCGAACTGTGTATAGAGAGCGACAGCACTGATCTGTGAGTGATGATAATTTGTGCACCAATTCTTCTGACATCGTCTTATTAATCGTTAGCTTACTATGCAAACATGACAAGTGAAATCTCCCGCAGCTTAAACATGTGAGAGGTTGATCGCGCAGAGAATCGCTGAGCTTATGTGAGTGTGTGTAAAAGCAGCAGGATATATATTTGACTACGATGACCTTCACAGACAGATATATATTTTAGTTCTGCTGAGCCAAATAAGACAGGTCAGGGTGAAGAAGTGACAGCCAAAGAAAAGCTTACCACAAAACGGAGAAGTTATGACAAATCAGACTATAAGGCAAAAAGAAAGTGCAGCTTTATGGTTTCATGGACAAAATAATTTCTGTGGCTGCAATATGACGAGCTAAATAACCAGGGCTGCACATAAGTGGTCCGCAGGTGTGCATTCGCTGTCAAAATAAAAAACACGCACAAGGGTTAGGGTTAAATTTAAAAACTGTACTTTTGAGTTAAAATATATATTTATAATTTTAATAAATGACAAATTAAAAATGCATGAACATTTTTTTTGTATTGAAAAAATATCGAACCGTGACACCAAAGTATCGAACCGAACCGTGAATTTTGTGTATCGTTGCACCCCTAATATATACAGTATATATATCACATTCACTTCTACAACCAATGAACCTAACATTACTAACTGCATCTTTAAACTGCAGAGTCTCTGACGGGGGAAACATGCGAGCTTATTTCTCTTTGCTGGTGACTTTTATGTGCGGGCAAAATACACGTAACGTGACACGAGAAACAAACGCAAACAGAGAGTATAACTATGCATTTACAGGGAGGATGATGAGATAAATATAATATATAATACGTAAGTAAGTAGTTTATTTATTAAGCGCTTTTCATAGACAGGCCGTCGCAAAGCGCTGTACACGAAGGTTCAAATAAACTGAATGTTAAGTAATAAAAAAGACAATATAAACAATACAAAGGTTTAAAAAAATATATATTAAAATTTAATAAGGAAATTAAAAGCTATTAGAAGCTATTAAACCCATTAAGGAAGAGGTAGAGTTCACCCACACATATATATGATCATTATAGTAAAATTATTATTATTGTCAGTAGTAATTGTAGCAGTAGTAATATATGTACCATCAAACCAACACTGCAGCAGGTGAAGAACCTGGTTTGAACGGTTTGGATTGGACGCTACAAACTAAGCTGCTCAGGGAAGCAACTCATGCAGAACTCTGCCAGTTTCAAGGCTGTCAGTCTGGATGTGACTGTGTTTACCTGAGCGTATGCGAACTGGACTTTATGAGAGGCGTAGTGCTCTGTGGTGTGCT
The DNA here is from genome assembly GCF_057382275.1 of Copadichromis virginalis. Classification (NCBI taxonomy): domain Eukaryota; kingdom Metazoa; phylum Chordata; class Actinopteri; order Cichliformes; family Cichlidae; genus Copadichromis; species Copadichromis virginalis. The sequence continues at coordinate 1,967,717 of NC_140632.1, read as the reverse complement.
GACAGCAAGAATCATCTCCCAACATAAATCTCAGGCTTTTTAAGAGACTTGCTGCATGTTTTGCTGAGATTTGTGTCCACAGACAGATTTCATTTAAACATTGATATGTAGACATGTTTCATAGGAGCAGGCATTTGTTGTTTTCCTTGTCACGTGTAGATCATATGCTGTTCAGACTTTATGTAATTAATTATAACTCAAAAACAACCTGTTTTGATTTCACTTTTCACACAGTTACATTTCGACTGTGTTGTCTTGAGCTCTTGAGCTAATGTTGAAGTAGTGATTGACACTATGATTTTGTAAAATTACGACTCTGCTCCAACATCGATATCCAAATTCAGTCAGTGATCTGATGAAATGTCTTAAAGCTACAAATAGAAATGCAAAAAGCCTCACATTAAGCTTCAAACCACTTGAAGACAATAGAGAGTTACGGGTTAAATAGGTTCAACGTAATTCGATTTTCCGCTGTAAACCTCATCTGAGGAACACCAGCAACACTGGGGCTGACATTTGAAAGTGAGTGACAAAACCCAGCGATAAAAAAAGGCGGCAGACAATGAAACTAATTTGTCTTTAATTGCCAATTAGATTGAGATTTTGGCTCAGAGTATTATATTTACATCTAGTGTCACTGCGTGTGTTGCATACAGGGGCTGATATTTTGTTTCCTTGCCACCCAAAGAGAAGAGAATTGTCCCCTCTGTAGACTTTGATGTAACTGTATGGTGATGGAAGCCAAATAACCACTCACGGTGCTTTTAGCTCCATTACAGGATGTATTTTAAAATCCACTTTCTTTCTCAAATTTTTGCAATGACAAAGAAAAGGTACAGGCAAAAAGGGCACCGAGTCTGCATAGGGCTGCACATGAAATATTACTGAAACAAAATAATTTTGTGTTTTTAATACTTAATATTTGAAAAAAACAAACAAACAAACTATTTGCCATCAGCATCATCAGAAATTAAGAAAAATAATTAAATGTGTATTTAGTATTAGTTTGAATTGTTAGTGAAAATATTTTGTAACAATAACACGTTAATATGATAGTTATGCATTTGTAATACAGCACAGGAACATCATTACACAAAAATATAGATATTTATGACCTATTTAAATTGACTGCTGGTTGTACATTTATGCATAAAGGTTATTATTATTAACGCCTGACCACTCAGATGCTCTGAGAACATCCTTTCCAAAATGCAGTCAACACAGGCGTCTGAGAAGAAGCCGCTCATTTTGCTGCTGTGTGGTTTGAATTATTCGTTGTCAAAAATCACGATCCTTGACTTCATTTCTGCACCAACATTTTTAGCAGGCCTGACACTCATTCATTCCTGAAGCATTAAAATACTGAAGTCCGGGACATTGTGAGCCCGGAGGCTTTAAAGTGCACTGTGAGGTTTTAAAAGCTTGGCTTTTGGATGAGCAGTGCTAATGAAAAGGTGTACTGGGGCAGAATAGCAACTGAATATTATTTTTGTGCCTGAAAACCAAGATACAGCGCGGCGTACACACTGACACAATCATCATGCAGACTAAACACTGTCACTGCTGGAAAAGGAGAAAAGTCCCATTGAAAAAAGATTACCCTGAGCTTACACTACATGCACAACATAAACACTATTTCCAAGTCATGTGATGTATATTTGTCCCGTCAAAGTAAAAGCCTCTTTATAACTACACTATTACGTGCAGATGCTGTATTGCAGCGCTTTGAATGCACTGACATAAAGTAATTGTTATTATGCAGTACAGGGTCATAGAAAAGTCTGAAATGTAAACAAGAAGTAATTTGATAAGAAATGTAATTATATATAATAGAACAAAATTATATGAAGAAATTAAATATTAAAACAGTCATTTTCCACTGTGGTGACTGGATGGTATTTTGGATGTTTCCTTAGCAGAGCAAGTCTCCGAGCAGAGTGTTTTAGTAAGATGCCAATATCTGATCGCGCTCCACTTGCCAAATCCATATTGTTTGATATGTGACATGTAACCCCAATATGTGAGGAATTATTGTTTCATCTTTGGGCTGCTGAGGATGGCAGGGCGGGACGGTTCAGGAGCCCCGAGGGAGAGAGAGACTGAGAGAGTGAATCTGTGTTCTGGGAACCAAGACAGCTTTTGTACGGCGGTTTTGATCAGCCCTCAGGCTGGATAGAGCCGAGATGTTAGTGTGTGTGTGTGCGGACAGAGAAAGTGTATTTGAGGAAATGAGCAGGTGGTGGGCAGGTGTGTGCCCCCCCCACCCACCACCACTCAGTGCTTACATTTACATCTAGGCTTATTTAAGCCATATGTGTGTGTGGACTTCATACTTCATGTGTGGAGCAGGCAGGTTGTGTGAGGTGCTGTTTGCATGATGTGAGAGGCTCCCGAAAAGGAAATGGGCTTGTCTGAACGCTCACTTGAAGGTGACAGCCTGTAGAGAGGGAGCGTGTCACCGCCGCGTTTGCACAACCAGGGTCAGACTGCGGTTATAGACACAGGAGAATTAACGCATCGAGTTCAAAGGTTCAGACATGCCCAGTGGTGCTCAGAGCCAAGAAGCCAACACAGACACGGGAAATTGAATTTTACGACGCAAAATGTAGTTTGATGTATTCATTTTCCCCCAGTGCCTTATAAACATAGTTGTGTGCAAAATCTTATAACAGGAAGAGGCAGCTCGGGGCCCACAGGTTAGGTTATCAGTTCTTTCCTCATCTGCATCACAGTTAGTTATTTCATGAAGGAGCTCCTAAAGCAGCAAAGGGACAAAAGAAAAGAGATATTTAGTAACAAAAGATCCTTTAATTTAGGTCATAAAAAAGAGACAATTTAACCATCTTAAGAATATATTTTAGCATAATTTAAAGAGGTTATAAAAATATGCAAAAAGAAAAATACATGAAAATACATCTGTCTGATGTATTAATTACATATAATGGCATCTAGGAGTTATTTTAAAAAATCCCAACTAAGTAGTTCTAATGTGCAGGTAATCCCCGGTAGGCACCATAATGCTTTCCAGCCATTCATTTGTTCACATCTAATTGCCTTTAAAATCCAATTTAAATGTCTCAGTTCCCTAATGAGTGAATGAGCAGATAAATTAACTGAATATTTGGGTGACGCATTCAGTTTTGTGGCTGTTTAACAAAACCCAGCAAACTATGTGGCCCTTATTTCTCACCCAGCCATGTGATGTCTACATTAAATATAGACCCACTGTTAGTGCCCTTTTACTCGGCCCACACACGAGTCTTTTAAAGCCTTCACTGCATTTGCCATTACAGACAGAAAGATCTGTTGTTTGACCAAACACAAACAGCGATCAGTCACTTGTGAAGCGGCTATAAAGGTGACAGCGTCATAGCTTATGAAGGCTAAAGTAACCGGCGCCATGCTGGGCTGGTCATTCTCTGGATGTGGACCAGCGCCCATTAACGCAGCAGGAGACAAACAAAGAGCCAGGGCACCGTCTGATAATCTTCTGGCAGTTCCTTTATATGAGAACACTCTCTGCTCATCAGATTTGTTGAATATTAGTTAAGAATAAATTCTGTTTTAACCATTAAGGATTTTTACACGCAACAATGTTGGCTATTGATCTGAAAGCTCATTATTTTGTAGAGCCTTTATTTTAATGGCTCCTTGCTTGCCATTTTAATTTAGGCTCAAAGACGGCAGAGTTTTGCTAAGTGGCGCCTTGAGACAGAGTGTTTGAAGATGTTGCAGTGGAAAATTCATTTAACACCTTTTTATACTTTGGTGAACTTTGGGCTTCAAATACTTTGAGTCTGAGCAAATCCGCTGGTGATGCAGAGGAGTTGTTTAGAGCATTTCTGTGCTGGAACAAAGGAGAGAGAAAGAAATGGTTTAAACATCGATACTGAGACAAATCAAATATCTAGCAAATGGCATTGGGCAAACATACTAAAAGTAAACATGTCACAGTTTTTTTGATTTCTTATTTCTTTGTATCAAATGTCACTGCAGATTGCTGCAATACTAGACGAGCAGGTATACGTGATTCAGGGACGCTTAGCAGACTTAATAATTTTGCAAAAGTTTGAAGTGTCCAATGTCTAAGGTGGCTGCATTCAGGTTTGCCGAATGCGCGAGTTTCAAATGAAATCTACTAGAAGACACTTTAGCTGCGAGTTTGTGTCTCGGACGTGTAGCACTTATCCACGATGATGAATCAGTTTTATATTCCCACCGTCAAAGCAATCGCTTCACGGGCACGGATCCCACTGACGTCTACTGTTGGCTATGTTTATTATTAATGTAACGGGGAATCTTATGGGATCCATTCAGTTTGCATGGGCTTTATATCTGCTTCTCCGTCTCACTCTGGTCTCTACTCGATGCGTTGCCTTTTTAAATCTCTGTGCTTTCAAGTGTAAACAGTATATATGCGATTTGAGATTTGTATCCAGCTGATCAATACATCACAGTAACAGAGAGAGGATACATCTAAAGTAAATGACTGAAAATCTCGATAATGCACAGACGATTGATTTAAGGACACGGGCTGACTGCCTTTTTCATCTGCTGTGGGTATATTACGAGAGTAGTCTGAGTGCTCCAAAAAGGACGTTCAGAAAGGTTGTAAACAATTACAGAAGCTGCAACATATTTCCCAACAATCAGACCTCAAATTCAGGCAATTTGACACGTCTCGACTGCCATGTCGCGCTGATGAATGGAAAGGATCTCGCCGAATAGCCGAGAACAGGAAAGCTTCACTTACTGTTCTGATTATTAGAGGGCTCCTGATCAAATTTATGACTGTAATTTTGTCTGGACATGCTTGTGTTTTCCATTTACATATGGTTTATAGAGCTGTGATTTCATTTGCATAATAGCAGCTCAAAGTGATATGCTGATGAAAGCAGAAGGGAGGGCTCTCAGTAAAGTTTTTATGGGCTGCAGTTAAAAGGGGAGAAAGCAAATACCACGCTTCACATTGAAGGTGTGCATGTGTATCGTTCTATTTTCTTCTTCTAATAAACACAGTACGCGTGCACACAGACACACGTATGATGGGGAATAAATATCAGGATCCTAGGTTCTGTAGTCACCTTCAGTCTCTGTGAACAGTGAGAATCATTTTCCTCCAAACAGCAAAGAAAACAGCCATGAGCCAATATGTTCTCTATGCACAGCTGACGCTAAAAAACAGGCTAAAGAACAAAAATGACTGCCTCATATCTGAGACATTTAAAAAAAAACTATATTAATGAACTTAGTTAACTTGAAGTGGGCCCATCATGGCCTGTTTTCCTTATTTACTCCCATATATATCTATATCTATATATCTATATCTATATATCTATATCTATATCTATATATCTATATCTATATCGATCAATCACAGCAAGCTTCAGTGAATGATGTCAGCACATGTACAAGCTATCCTTCTGAGCCAAAAGCTCAAAGCCCCCAAAAAACAAAACACTGAAAACAGTCTAAAACTTCTGTAACGTCACAGAGAGCAGCTGTAAGCTAAGAAGCCCCGCCCATCTGCAGTTCAAACCTTCTGTTTGTGACTGGCAGCCAATCAGAAGAAAACCAGATTAAAGGAACTGCAGTAAGATGAACTCACGGGCTTCGCCAAAGCCCAGAAATAAAGTATAAACTGTGTCTTGGGCAAAGCTACAACTCCGAGAATAGAAATATGGAGCTGGAATAGAGAATGAATAATAGGTGCCCTTTAAAGTAGGTACTGAGGACATTTTGCTGATGCATCTGTAAAACCTGAACATAAAGTATGCAGTTCCAGAGTGAGGCTACAAGGGTATATACTCCCAGCATCAAATACAATAAAACCACCAATAACCACAGCATATGAAACCCTGCACAATTTGCTTAATGTGGACGCTGCTCTGCTTGATCAATTCTGAGAGTAACCTTAGTACGGAGATTAACTGGATCATCAGCTGGGAAGCCTCAGTCTAATAGCTTTCATTGCTCTTCTTGCTGTATGCAATGCACAATTAATAGCTTTTTCAAAAAGCAAGCTTTCAATTAAAATCTGTCATTTTCTTTCCTAGACGGTGTCCAAAGTCACAGGTCTTGCAGGTGAATCATGCATTCATTTGATGTTATAGGTGGAAGGAGCTCTGGGAACATTGCACCTGGGTAAAAGAGTGAAAAGTGTATTTGTGACCTGCAGCTTTAGATCAAACAGGCAAAAATTGAACACCGAGGTCAATGCATGTGTTTCATGTAACGACGTGGTATGAAGTACTTTTGAACCCCCACTAAGTGATTAACAGTGCAGGTTTTTTCTTCTTTCACAGATATTTATTGAAAGATGAAGTTTGCCGTTGTCAGAGTTCTGAAAGTTCAGACTGCAAAACAAATCATCTCATCACACGATAGTTGATGCTTTCATGTGTGGCTTGGTTTTGATCTGCTGCTGCCTCGGGGCTCCGACAGGGGGGGAAACGCTCCCCACCGATGTGTGGTTTCTTCAACCATTTCCCCTTTCTATTCCGCATGAATTTCATAATTCCTTACATGTGGTTTAACTTTTAAAACACAATTTTAATAATGTAAAAAAAATGATAAAAGGATAATTTAGTCAGGATAAGCCGCACTGAGACAGAAGATGTGCCTTCATGGATATGTGACTTTCTGAAGAAGCTCAGTGCAGACACGTGAAGAGGAAAGTGCTGCATTGGTCTTCTTCAACCTTCACTTCTCCCCTTACTCTTTTTAAAGGCGCCCTCAAAGCACAGATTGCTACAGTGGAGTTGCATTGTGGGTAACGTGGTTAATCTATTTTTGGACTTTAGAAAAAACAAAAACAACTATGTGTTGTGAGTGGCAAGTAGTGAAAAGCTAACAGGAAACTCTTACAAAGCCACAGTGGCAGTTTACCTATAGAACAGATATTTCTGCTTAAACTACATGCACTTCTTATTGTTTTTGACTTGCATGCCTGAGATAATTGGTGAAAAGTTTTGCAGACCAGCATCTCCTCCCCGGATCTACTCCATCATTAGCTGGAAAACAACTTATTCAAAGGGCTCGGGTAGGGGGAAGCCACTCTCTTCCAAACAGGGCATGAAGAAGAAGGAGCTGCTTTCGAGCTAGCCCAGTGATAGAACAGAAATGATAAATGATGCTCTGCATTGTGCGTGCATAATTAGGAACAGTAGCAGCTGAAAGAGTGTGTTCAACTGACAGTTGATGGGGTTGTAGATTAGGCAAACCTTGTCTAATGTCACTGCAGCATTACATGCTCCTCTGAGGGGGAGAGCTGCAGCATGTAAAGAGTGATGCCGCCCCTCTTCCCTTCCACCAGTCTCTCTCTCCATCTCTGGTATCTTGCCGGTTGTCCATGGCCATCCATCTGCACCAGTGATCAGGGGGTTTCAAACCATGGCTTTGACAAGCAGGTGTGGCTCTTTCAAGGTGCTTTTTGTGTAATGTTGGAGATGGGGGCAGGAGGTTGAGAGAAGAGCACGTGTATATGTGTATATACGTGTATCCCTGTGTGCAGCAGGGAATATTGTTGCCAAGTTTGCCCTTCCCTGGAGTGCTTTGGGTCCAGACTGTCTGCTGTTTCTCAAGCGCGCTTGTAGTCTGCCAAGTGCGGCTGGTGAGGTTACGTGTTTTGACCCTCCTGCAAAGTGTGATTAGAAGTGACAGCCTTCCAAATACTGACCCTTTATGTCTCATAAAAAGTTATTTTTTTACTAATGCCTCTGTTGTGGATCAGTGGTGAAAGAATCCAGTGTTATGTGATCTACATGCAGCTGAACATTAACATTCATATGATTACGCACAGTTTCAGTTCATTTGGAGCTTTTATGCCACGATAAACTGTATTACAACATTAGGACATAAGATTTATATACTGTTCATTAGATCATTCCTGTCATAATTGCAGGCAACTTAACTTTAAGATATTTATCTGCAGTTTTGGCAGAGCAAACTATTCCACAGATCACTGAGAAAATTATCTCACTGACAGCTGCTTTAGGATAATGTTTCCTAATGTGCGCCGTCATATTTTTCTCGAGCACCTGTCCTATTACTGAGTGACAGCTTTTCAAACCTTCTGTGTATACTACTCGTCCCTGGTATTTACCCACGAACAAAGCAGAACCAGTAGCCTTGCTTGGGCTTTTTTAATGATCACTGATTGTGCGAACTCCTCACATGGTTGATGATTGAATGGGACTTGTACAACAGTGAGCGGCAATAAATGAAGAAAAACAGATTTTCAATTAAAATATTAAAATGTTTCTGCAATAGGAACAATAAATGGATTCAATTACCGAGGATATCTTGTAGAACGACACATGAAACATTCTGTGAAATTGTTGAAATACCCGAAGCTCCTTTGTGTCCACTTTGTGTAACACATACACAAACTCTTAAACATCGACATGTAACCGAGTCAAAGAACTAAAGCGGTGACAGAAACAAAACATTTATAATGACGGTAACACACACTTGGCTACCAGCTCTTGTACAGTTAAGTTCACAATTTGCTGGACAATAACACATCTTCTCATAATGTGACTGAAGTACAGACTCTCAACTTTATTCCAAGTTGTCTTACATAATTTCTTGCATTGTTTAGGAATGTATTCACAGTCCTCAGTTTTGGAGGCTAAACATTAATTGGACAAACAAACATAAGTATTCAAACACTTTTAGTACTTGAACAAAATTTTGAAATTTGTATGTCAGCTTGCAGCTTACCTGCGTGTGTGGAATCGCTGGTATTTGTACTCCTGTTTTCCTCTTAGTAAACCTGTTGAAGGGGCTGCTGGACATAGTTCACTGCTAACTTGCCTGACCCAACCTCACCCCTCCAGCTTTCACTGCTTGTCTGCACAGAACTGGACCTCAGCCCAGGAGACAGAGAGATCTTTCAGTTATTGTTTGCTAACAGACCTAAAGACATTTACTTGCCTGTCAACTTATCCGGTCGTTAAGTGATGACGTGCCGAATCCTACTTCTGGGTCTAAAGTAGTCTGCGTTTAATATGATTTTTGTGTTGTTAACATGTTTAATGTTTTGTATTTTCTTCTATCTAATCTCAAAAAGCTCCTAAAACAGTCAGTGATCACTGTTGACCTCCCTCGGCTTTTATTACCACTAATCATTTATTTAAGCTCAGTTTTTAAAACCTTAGGATGTAACTACAGCCCAGCCCATGCAGCAGTATATGAATGACTAACCTCGTATTGTGGATGGATTATCTCAGTTGTTCTCCTGGCTGAAGTTTGGTCCTTTTACAGCATCCTGCCATGCGATTACATTTGTTCCTGACCACCGAGAACACTCACGTCAACTTTTATCGAGTGGAAAAAAAGTTAGCTTGTTTATATTATGCTAACATAGCTGTGTCGCTAGTGGTCACGTAGCACATCATTATATACCAGCTAGCCCAACTTCAGTAACCCTACAAACGTCACTGCTGTTTAGTTTTCTGTCTTCATTTATGTTGGAAGTGATAACAGAGCTGTACGTTTTAATTTGTTTCCAAAACCCCGCAGTCAGGACATGCTATATTGTATTTAGATAGAAGCTAGCGAGCTAACTCCCTGCTAACTTCTAACTCCGTTAAATGTCATAAATTCCGTTTTCATGGATGCCTGGATGTTAAAATCAATTGTTACACCTGGTAGAGCAGAACGCTGATCATTTTATTAAAGATGAAAGACTTTAGACAGTTTTTCAACTCTCAGTAATGCCACAGTGATCGTTTGATATATGGACCTGCAGCGGAGTTTAGGCCCAGACACGGCTAGTGACGTCAGACTGAACGATCGGATTAAGAGACGATCCAAAGATGCTTGCCTTAAAGTTTCTGTGTTGTGATCGTTGCTGTTTTACTCAAGTTTGTGTTTGTTAAATGTTCCAGCCGTGTGCATCTCCACAGTATAGCCTTGCATATTTCAGAATTCATCCTGCTGCTTTGATCAGAATGACATCCTCAACAAACACTAGTGCCTGGTTCCACTTGTCAGGGTCCCTGTGTTTGCTGGCGGCCCCATGAGTTGACATTTGTTATGGCTGATTTCTCTCCCCCTTGTCGTTCTGCCTGGGCGGAGCTAACTGCGGGCACCTGCCTTTGGCCCACGCACCTGGCTCTAATTGCTCAGCTGATAACGCCATGGCTATTTAAGGCTGGGGCTCGGATCCTGTCGTTGCTGGATGATTGCGTGAGACACGTTAGTGTTAGTTCCTAGCTTTCGTGATATTTCGGGAGTGAGTTTGCCTTTTGAGATTTGTCACTCTTTGTGAACGTTGCCCACTTTCCTGCGTTGGATTACGAGCGTGCTGGTGTGTGGATTCGTGTGGTGGAGCGCAAGTGTGTGAGAGGACCTTTCCCTTCCCGAATCACCCCTCGACTCCCTGGATTTTCCCCCTACATGTATATATTGGTAGAAATAAACTGTTGTATTGAACTTTGAATTCCAGTCTGTGCCTGAGTCCTCTCCCTACCCGTGACACCACTATTAGCCATAATATCCCCCCCACTGTGCTTTTCCCTTGCCATCATTCTGGTGCTACTGGTTTCATCTGTGTGAGGTTTTCTTTTCCAGATCTGAAAGTGTAATCCTGCCTTCTTGTTCTTCAGTGTAACCAGTGGTTTGCACTTTGTTGTAAACTCTGTATTTCCACTCAGGCGCGTGTATTTTGATGGGACAATAATAAGCCTACTTCCTTGAGAGTGTACTTCACTTGGTTACATGTTTGGCAGTTTTTAGGGTTTTTTGGGCCACTGTAATTGTCTCATGCAGTCTTTCAGACTTTTGATGTTGAAATTTAAAGAAGAGATATTTTCTTTATCTACTTCTAAAATATATGCTATCGCTCCGATAGGATCATTTTACATTTTTCAGCCAAATGAATGGGTTGCTGTACTTTCACGGCCATCACTTTGAACATCGTATTAAAAATTACAGTGAAAACGTATAAAATAAAAATTGACACTTCGAATCAACTTCAGATCTTTTTGCTTCCCAGTTACTGTTTCTGTTGTGTTTTTTTCTTTAAAAGAAAAAAAGGCTGGTTGAGGAGAGTGCTGACAGAAAAGTAAACTCCTGATCCGTCTTTGTTACTGCCTGAGAAATGGTGAATTTACATAAAATTTCACACGCATTAAAACTAAAATAAACCAGCAAGAACAGTTTAAGAATATTTCTATTGGTGTCTTCAGTTGTTACCGTTTCTCTGTGCAAGAATGATTTCTTTTTCATATGGGGGAAAGCGGGGGAGTGGTTCAAAGCCCAAGTTTCTGACAGATGGTACGGGCCCGTGCCAACGTAGGCCTGGGCGATAGGCCGCGTACAAGGTGGGCCCAAGTGAGAGACAAACCACACACAGCTAATCTGGCACACCATCAAACCACTTGGCAGCTCTCCGAGGGTAACAATTACCGAAGCAAGGTGCTGTACAGCCACCGCTTTGAAAATGAAATGAAATGAGTTTTTCCCTCTGCAGCTACAACCAGTAAAGAAATGCTGATTACCTTTCAAACACTTTCCTTTGTTCCCACTCCACTGAGAAATTTAAAGCAGATTCAGCAGACAGACATACAGAGAAAGGAGGGCTTTGTGATGCGGCTCAGCACACTGAACATTTACTTACACCAAATCTCTCCCTCAAAGAGGCAACGGTATATTTGGTTCAAGAGCTCGAAGAAAGACAGAAGTGTCCAGTGAAAAACATGGGGAGGGGACAGGCATGGCTGACTGTAATGAGGCATCAAGGGGCCCTGTCAGACTGGAGATAAAAGCCCCCCTCCCTCAACTTCTTCACACTCACAGGGTAGAAGTACAATTCCTCTGTCCTCTCCCTTTGGGCTTGACACTCTGAGTGGCTCCGTTCTACTCTTAGCTACCGATCAATACATCCTGTTCTCCTCTTCTCTGGCCAGCTAGTCACTGAGCCCTTGGGGAAATGTGAAGAAATGGCAGAGATCCATAAAGCAGCTGTGGTCCAACATCAGCTGCCAGGCACTGCTTCCGAACGTCTGTTTTTGTGGGAGCTGATATCGCCTATGAGGAGGTGACTGAGAACTCGTACGCCAGCGAGGGAACGACAGGAAACCAAGTGCGACTGCTGTGTGAACAGCAGGTATATCTTCATAAGCATGGAGCTCTGTTCAAATTTGGCCTTAAATTCTGTCTCAGCTAATTCATCGAACAGTTCATCAAAACAAAAGCACATTTTTCACTCGGAATACTGAAAAACAGGAGAAACTGGATTAATATACACAAGATGTTAAAATCTAATGACTAAAGCTGCACTTGCAGCTTAATTGATTTTTGGCCATGTTAGTGGTGTTGATGTCAGTCTGCTGGTCCTTGGCTTTGGTCCAGGCTGTAATATGTCAATAAGTAGATGCATTAGATGGATTTTACTCCCTTGAGAAGAAATCCTTGTGACTTTCACGATCCATATTATTTATCAAGCTATTTCATTGAAAATACACAAAGGCACAAAAAGGGCCAGGAATTAGCAGCAATCGGCAAACAATTCATTCACACTAGCAAAAGAGCGTTTGTAGAGTTCAGCAAGAGCAACGAAGTTGTGACTTTCAAACGGCTCCTTCGCAGGTCTGCGGACGCTGCCGTCAGTTTGTGATTAAACGCATTACATCCGTCTGTGAGAAATAGCCTCAAATCTGTTTCTGTCTGTTGTCAGTTTGCTGCTGTCTGCATACACAATGTTCACTGATATAAACTGAAACTGATTATTTATATTCAGAGACCAGTCAGCACCTCAGGTTTGAAGCAGAACTTCCCTGATAAACTGACGTAGTTGCTGCAGGATGACGATTTAAATGAAAAAAGTGCTCAGCAACTTTGATTTTGTGCAGGAATATAATGCAACCAGTTGGCAATGAGGTGAGTCATGTCTCCAACTGCAAAGTGAGGCTTCATAGGTTTATGAATGACAGTCAATTTCTGCCAACTTTCACCAGTCAGTCTGAGAGTGGCTGCAGTCGAGTGGGATCTTGACTTTTTGAAGAAATGCTGTCTCCCACTAATCGCCTTGTGATCAAAAGTCGTCACGTAACTACTTGCAAGTGGTTTCCAAATCACAGGTTTTTACTAGTTGCAAGGAGGTTGCTGGTGTGACAAACCCAAGGGGAGCCCTGACGGTCAGGCTGTTTTTAATATGTGTTTTTACATTTTAGCGCTTCTGCTTGCACCAAACAGCCTATTTGCCAATCACACAAACGTTTGTGCTGCTGGCTGGTTACCAACAAATTAACACTTTTCAGATTGAATTGCACATGTTCTGTGTCTGAAATATTTTTAGACACAGTGCATGCTGTGCTGCCTTGCTTCTTTTTAACTAACTTTGAATGCTTTAACATTGATCTCGTCTTACCTACTGAACCATGTTTAAGGCCACACTATCTTTACACCATATACAGAAATTACAAAATAAATAATACATAAAAAACGTGGTTTAAAACATGGACGTAACGTGACAGAACCTGAGCTTTTAAAGCAGGAAACACACATAGGGACATAATCTAAATAAAAAGTGTCCCATAGCACACTACAGGACTGCCTGCTCAACTCTTTCAGTTTTGCTTGTAGTCCCAGACACACTGGGATTCAGTTCATTTGTCTGTGCCAAACAACTGGGACAAGGTTGTGAAGTCTGTACCTGAGGCAAGGTAGCAAACAGCCAGCTGCACAGCCAAGTTTATGCATTTCTTTTCTTTTCCTTTTTGCTCTCTTTGCATTGTTTAAAAAAGAATAGGAAATATTCTCATATACGCTTTGGAAATATTCGAGAGTCTGATCAGAATCAAACACGTGGGAACAGAACCGCAGCCACATAACTCATGCATTACTTCTTGACCGTGAAAGCAGAGAAGGACAGTGTTGTTCATCATCATCTCATCTCAGCTGCATCATTCGATCTAATTATCTCACAGCAAGTGAAAAACAAAATGTGCCAGAGGTGTGAGATTTCATTTGTTTCTCTACATAACACAGGACGACATTGCCGTTATATAATGTCATTGTGAAACACAGATGTCAGCACTATATGAAGCTGCATCATTTCCCTGAACACGATAGGATCCCAAGTGAGTCAGTGTGTCATCATTATTATTATATTATTATTATTGTCATCATTATTTTTCTGCATGCTGGTTTTCCCTGATTCAGGTCCACAGTTTAATTCAGTGTAATAATGTTTGTGGTGCTGTCGTTTTGTGCAATCCTTTTTCCTGATAAAAGTTTCCTCTGTTCGTGAAATGGGATGTTTAATTAAAAATTTATTTTAATGGACTTTAGTAGAGAACAATATGGTGGCCCTGCAAGGTCAAATGGACAGCAACTCAAGAAATCACCAGCAAGAAGAAAAAATGCTGCAGAAGGACACAAAACACGCGGGGAAAATGAACCGAATGCAAAGGATAAAGACGAACTCGACAACTGAAATTTAAAAATAAATCTTTTTCCTCCTCACAACACGATGAACTTCTTTTAAGTGTGTCTAAGTACAATTTGCATGTTTTGGCTTATGTGGTGCGTTTTCCCATTTCCCTTGTGTTTTGTGTTTTTGCAGCAATTTTCTATTTGCTCGTCTTTTCTTAAGTTGCAGTCCATTTGACCAATTCCAAAGAAAAAGGGAAAATTATTGTAAAATTTCTTAAGCACCCTGTGATGATGTGTAATTCACTTTGCAAAAGTGGTCTTGAGCATACTTGCCAACCTTGACACCTCAGAATTAGGGAGACATTCAAAGGGGGGGGGGGGGTTTGCGGTCAATGTGGTCCTCCGATAGATGGGAGGCCGGAAGTGAGCGACTGTGACGGTCTAGCCTTCGGAATTATGTCACGAGCTCGCTCAGTGGAGTGAAACTCAGCCGTCTGCTCCTCGCTATCTAAAATACAACAGGACGCTGGAGTAAACTCGACCGTCTCACAGTTTTCTGTTTGACGTTTATTCAGCTGTGTGAAAACTAGAACTTTAATCTCAGCCAAACGATTTACTCGGGAACAAATAAAACACTGGAAAAAGTTCAACAATAACATTTTTAAGTTATCTAAGTGACTTATATCACGTATACATAGACCGCGGGGGTTTGAAAACGATGTGCCGGGAGTTCGCTGTTCTCGCTGGCTCAGATGTTTGAAGTTTACACAGCTACATTCTCGCCTGAAAATATGCTAAAAGTTCATTTTGCGACCCAGAAAGAGAAATAAGAGCAATATTAAAACTAAGTAGCTGCTGCCATTGTTGGAAACTGGAATTGGCTGGGCCGCGCTATGAATTCTGGGATATGGTTTTTCATTTTTGTTGTCCAGGTGGAAAATCAGGAGAAATTCAGGATTCTCCCGGAAAAATCGGGAGGGTTGGCATGTATAGTCTTCAGTGAAATTTCTTCAGGATTTCTACACTACAATGGGAAAGTACAAGAGGAAAAAAAAGAGACCTCTACTCATGCTGGGCTATAGGAGGACAGCATGAGAACAGGAAACAAAAAAAACCCCTCCTCTGCACAGAAAGCACATAAATGTCCACAGTACAACATTATGGAGCACGTGACCAGCAACAGGGCTGGGTAGGAGGTGAGGAGTAATCCCAGGCAACACAGCAGCCATCCTGCCACCAGCGCAGGCCCAGACCCGCCTCGTGTTCCCAGGAGGCAACAAGCATCGAAGGCATATTATTTTGGAATTCCTTTTAAATACAATGTATTTCATTCATTTAAAAGAGCGTTTGGACTATATATGATTTATTTTTACAAGCATCCTGTTGTATTGTGACGAGAGCTGTAGGAGCGAGTGAACGTGGTCGTGATCGGTAGCAGGACTGAGACAAGTTGCGACAGTAAGAACGACAAATTTGTGCAGTTGTGTATGTATGAACTGCAGTATCTGCTCGACAGTCTTTGTCGATGTGCACGTTTTCAAACTGTCTGTGAGAAGCTGGGGAGATTTCTCTGTGCAAAATCCACCGAGCAGCTGCTCACTTTCGTTTTAGCTCAGGAGCCCACACCATCTTGGAGATGTCAGCTGATCACTCTGCATTTCTTCACACATAAATGATTCTGTACAGAAAACATTTCCTCCACTCTCTGGAAACATGAGACTACAGGGCCTATGGAAGCAGTATAAAAACAACGTCTGTAACGAGTCGAAGTTTGACATCAAAAAGACGTCCACAACAACCACACTGTGGCCTGTACACGGAGGTCGCATGGTGGACAACGGCAGACGTTCAGTAGTCACCTGGTGTTACAAAACATCCCCTTCAGTGGAGCGAAATCCGACGTCCAAAGAATGACAAATAAAAGAAGCCATCCTGACGGCACTTTTCAATGGGTTAACCCTGACTTATGAACTGTTCATGCATAAAATGCACCTAATTCAACTCAGTGTTGTGTCTGTGTAAGAACTTAGCAATGAACCAGTGTTAAATTGTGTCTTTAGGCACTTTGTCACTGCCATCTGTCGCAAAAACCCATCATTTGCTCCCATGAAAATGCCAAATATAACACAAATATATATATTTATATATAGAGAGATATTTATATATATTGACACATTTTAATATTAAAGTCTAGAGTACTACAAGTCCTTCTTCTCTGCAGAATTGTTTGTTGACCTGATAGCTCAGGTCATGCAGGTCTTGCAGCAGTGAAGCTCGCCTGAATCGGCATCTGTGTCAACGCCGGTCAAATGTTCTATTTTTACAGTTCAATGTTAGCCTAGCAGGGTCTTTTTCCCTGTCTCACTTTACAGAAAGTGGTAAACCATGAGCCGAGGTAGATCTGGAAAAGAAATAAATAAATAAATAAATAAACGGTCCTGTTGAGAAAGAGCGTTAAAAATACTCCTCTGTCCTCCCTCGGCTGCAGTCAGATGGATATGTGGAGAGAGGAGACACAGGAAGAAGACAGAAGACCTGAAATAGCTGCCTGAAATAGCCTAAAGCAACCAGGGAAAGAGACCTGCCTCCGCCTTCTGCTAATTCCCCTCTGTCCTTGACTGTGTGTGTGTGTGTGTGTGTGTGTGTGTGTGTGTGTGTGTGTGTGTGTGTGTGTGTGGTCATGTGAGATTGTATAGAACTAGATGCATGCGTGTTTACTCTCTCCCATAATTTCTTATCCTTCCATTTCCTCGCTTCCTCCCAATTTGATTTAAATAAAAGCCACCCAGTTAAATTGAAGTGTCAGAATGAAAATCCAAAATGTGTTTAAGTGAAACAGGATTTTTATGAGTAAACATTTTGTCCCCGCACCCTCTCACTCATGTTTATTCATTTATGGCGCAGCTATGAAGTAATGTTTCGTTTTGGTTGCTTGCACTATTCATTAGCCAGCGTATTGCCCGAGGTGTAGCCACTTATAATAGTGGTGGAGCTGTGTTGGCAGCTATGATATTGACAGAAGCATATGGATTTCATTTCGTATTCATCTCGCCAACCCCGGAGAAAAAAGATCCGCGAGAGAGCGTGTCTTCATGGGGCGCTGAGACAAAATCATGTTTCCGTGAGAGAAAGTAAGTAAGAAGGAGGGGAAACAATGAGGTGGAGAGTGTGGAGGTGTGTGCGTCTGCGTCTTAGATCTCTATTCCATCCTATCTGTTTTGTGGGAAATTGTTTCAGAGACAGCACCATTTCTGGACGCTATCATCACTCAAGCTGCCCAAGGTCTCGGGTGTGAGATGTTGCCATACATCAAGGTATTGTTGATCAATATTGATTGATCTGTGTAACTCCGGGGAATATCGGTGCCCATCTCTGCTTCTCACCCGACTCCGTTTATGTAATTAATATGGAAGACGATTAGCAAGTCAGCCATAACTTTTTCACCTTGCAGAAAGCCCCAATAAATCACAAGCGGGGGACACGAGACGAAGCGAGCAGGCGGGTTGTTGTAGTCTTGCTCCGAGCTGCGTGAGAACAAGCTCACATTTTCCCAGATCATGTTTGGGTCACGTCAGTCTGTTCACCACACATTTTTCAAAGCAGGGAGGCCGGCTATGTTTCCATGTGAAGGAATGTGGTCAAGGTCCTGTTTGGTTTGAGGTTCTGGCGAGGATTTTGTCCGCTCGCCATTTGCCATCAGACAAATCAATTATAATCACAATTCTCTCAGTTACACAACTCTGTTTGACTTTGCTCATAACCCAACAACAACCAAACCTCGACCTTCCCCACACAATAGCGCTGAGGCTGCCAGTATGCTTTCATCAAAACTGCTTGTCAGATGATGTTGTGTGATGGTGGCAAAGTCAGCAGGGTTTGAACGTACACAACTGTTACACAGCTATTTTGTTTGTACACTTCCTACACACTATTTTACTCAAACTTGAGTGTTCTGGGGCCTGATCCACAGAAGCAATTTACAAACAAATTGTGCCAACTTCCAATTCACGAGCGATGCCTCTTGCAGATTGTGGATTAATTCACGAGTTCCTCACTCAGCTCCTTTTGATCATTTAAAAGTGCCAAAGTTAACACGAGAGAAGGCGATCTCTGTAGCCAAAACCATTCTTTTCCACTCATCTTCGCCCTTAAAGGATGTTGTGCTGCTTATTGTATTATCATTAAGCACAGCTACGAGGCTTCATCTGTAACTCTTGTCACGGCTGAGCAGCCGGAGGGTTTGTGGAGCGGACCGGACACAGGAGAGACGAACTGAGGTTTAAACAAAAGCGGCTGATACAAAAAACCCAGAAAGACGAGACGAGGCGAAGTGAAACTAAAGTAAAACCTAAACTGAGACTGAACTAAATTATGAAAAACATGACGTGAGACATAACATGAAAACTTAACAGGAGCATGTAAAACCTTGAAAGTGAAGTAACTTTAACCTGACATGAGCATGAACCTGAACAGTTTAAAGCAAAACCTCTGAGAAGTAAACAGACAGAGACTTAAATACACAGCAGGGTGATGAGAGGAGTGGAAACACCCGGAAACACAGCTGACACGAATGAACCCGACGCCACAGGGGAAGTAAAACTAAACACACTGAACATGGAGACACCAGAACCTTCACAATAAAACAGGAAACATGGAGAGATGTAGACATGACAACACAAGCTGGACAACAGGATGTGGAACACACAGCCTGGGAACACAAGCAGAGACATGGGAACAGATAATAATAATAATAATAATGGATACTTTATTGATCCCCATGGGGAAATTACTTGTTTTTCTCTGCATTTGACCCATTCACTCAGTGAAGCAGTGGGCAGCCCACTAAGCAGGCGCCCGGGGAGCAGTGTGTAGGGACGGTACCTTGCTCAGGGGTACCTCAGGGTAGCCGTTAAGTGGATTCGAACCGCCGACCTTCCGATCATGGGGTGACCACTTTACCTACTGAGCTATCCCTGCCCCCATATAAGGGAGTAAAACAAAGACAAGACTTACACAGAAGACAGGAAAGACTCATAAATCAGACTAAAACAACTTCAGACAAACTAATATTAACACTACAACTTAACATTATCTCATAGTAAATCAAAAAATACAAAATAACTCAGCTACCCCCTTAACTAAGAATAACATACGAACCTTACATAATTTTAACATAAGAAATCAAAAATAGAGAATAAATAGAAAATAAACTGAAGACGCCCTGACATCTCACACGTTCATGGACAAACACGGTTTTGTTTCCTGCAAATAAAATCAAAATTCTTTTGATTTCTTCATAATATGCAAGAAGATGTTATTATCTTCAAGTGGACACGATATAAAACACTACATGTATCAAGCATGTACGAGTTTATTATGTTGTATCTCTCCATGCCTTTTACTCAGGTGCAATGAAACTTAAGCAGAGTTTGCTTTTTGTTTTGCAAGTGATGCAATCAGCTGGCAGAGCGTTTGTCCACGAGATGCGATCAGCATTATTTTACGTAAAAGCTGACTGAGCGGCTCACTCTAGATCCCCGACCTGACGAGGAAAAATTAAACACAGTTCAGCTTGTCGGGGCACCGGGCTCAAATGATGTCTCGTCTCCACGGTCCTCATTTATAAAGTGTCCTAAAACCCCAGCAGCGCGACAACCCAGACCATCCATTTCAGTCCAGCTAGCCAACAACGAACAGAGAAAGAGTCTGTCCTCGGTTTGTAACATAACGCTCGCTGCTGCCCCTGAAACAACTTTGTTGTTTTAGTCATCTTATATTCTACTGAGTTATTTTCTGTCTGCAGTTTGTTAACAAAACCTAATGCAGCAGCATTTCGGTAACTAACCGAGCGAGGTCATATTCAATACTTGGACAAGATGGTGCTGCACATGTTCTAAAAGCGGTAACTTTAAATGCACAAAAATCAATTTAAAATCTTAAAGGAGGGGCAAGAGGTCTAAGCAGGGTGGCACACAGACCTCTGTAGTGACGCAGGTAAAAATCAAAATACCCACAAAATACGCTCATCATCATTATCGCTTCTAAAACAAATTTTATAATGAGACAAAAATAAACAAATACAGAAAAAATAACTGAAAGTACTGTACAGGACTGATCTCACCTGTCACTTTTTAGGAGACCTGAAATTAAAATCTCGTAAAAGTGACGGCCATAACAGTCGGGGGGGAGCAAGGCTCAATTAGTTAGTGTTGTGAAATCCTAAATGGCCACTCACTCAACTTTAATTCGTTAAGTCTGTTGCTGTACTTGTTTTGCTTTTTATTTCTCAAAAAGTCAACAAAGGACATGTCGCCATCCAACATAGGCTCAAGACCACATAATCATAAAAGCTTCATCTCACACATCCAGCCAAACCCTATAACAGCAGCTGTTTATTGACTAAAACTCATCAGAGCTTAAATGTGTTATTTTATAGCAGTTTTAAGCTGGTTGTTTAGCTTAAGTGAAGTTCTCGTAGCAGCTGCTGTATTTCATCTAAAGAGGTCAGTGACTTGGAACTAAATAGTTTTGGTGTAGAAGATACGTGACCGGTCACAGAAGTGTTATTTCAGGCTATATTTGACCAATATCCTGTTACGTCTTGGACTTCACTTATTGTTGAAGACTTTAGCAGAAAGCAAGCATTTTTTAAAACATCATGTATGTACATATGTCATGGACAAATACGGCTGAAAAGTTGCATTATGGGAAATGTAAGATGCGGGTTTTTAAAAGCTAGTAGGCAGTCCTCCTGTGTGTGTGTGTGTGTGTGTGTGTGCTCCTGCTGAGCTAAAATATTCTCATTTCAAGCCTTAAAAGCAGAAACTCTGCTTTCCTAAAGTAGTAAAAAAAATCGAATGTTTCTTTTTTCTTCAGTCTTCGGTTTGTGAAGGTGATCTTTTATCAAGTTCACCCTGATGTCAGGAAAGTATTTAATAATTCAATTATTCTCCTGCAAATTTTATGCTGCCTAATGCAAAGTGTGGATATGCTAAGTATGAATGGATCCTGTCTGATATAATTCCAACAGCACCTGTTTAGCTGCTGAATCAGCCCAATGCCAGCAGTCATCGCTTCTCTAAGTACAGCTGCAAACCGTTCTGACTGAATCACGTACTGGTGGTCGATGTTAAGTCTGCATCTATTCATCTCTTTACTCAGTCTTAAGAACCTATTATGAAACAGTCAAATTGTGGAGACAGTAATCGTGTGTAAATAATACTTATGCTTCTGAAATCTGATACATTTCCTCATTATGGCTACTGTGTTAATAAAGTCTACTTGTATACATCAAAGACTGGGCTGAATGCACAATCTCATTTTTTAAAGGTAAACGTCAGGTTAGGTGTAAATGTTTGTCACATTTCTGGACGATGCCTGCTTGACATGTCTTTGACCGCCATGATGCAAATGTGACACGTAGTCCAAAGCAATAACATGCCTCCCATTTGCATTGCTGACATGCAAGCTTGTGGAAAAGATGTTGACTACAATAATAAATAATCCATGATTGCAGTTTACATCCACCCAGTAAAATATAAATGAACTCGGGCATGTACTCCAAAGCTGCCGTTTCAAATCATGCCGAATGTCTTCAAACGCATCGTGTTACATATTCAAATGTGTGGATTTTGTATGTTTGTTGTTGTAGCTCAGGACTACTTGATCAAGGATCTGAATTTTTTTTGCACTCAGTTGAAGCTCTGACCTCTTTTCTGTGTGGAAGTGAGAAAGGAACTGGCTCATGGATTCCTCCTTTGGGCTCTAAATTCACTATATTATTATTTCTTACTTTGCGATTTGCTTAAAAATCTCATGTAAATAGCACGTAAATCCGATTCATATTACACATCCAGTCATCCACCCATTCACACATTCACACACTGGTGATGGCAGCTACATTGTAGCCACAGCCACCCTGGGGCGCACTGACAGAGTGGCTGTGGCTACAATGTAGCTGCCATCACCAGTGTGTGAATGTGTGAATGGGTGGATGACTGGATATGTAAAGTGCTTTGGGGTCCTGAGGGACTAGTAAAGCGCTATATAAATACAGGCCATTTACCATTTTTTTTTTTACAATGAATGTTCACGCAACCTTCTGCTGGTAAACCTTGAGGCCTTGAGGCCTGACTTGTAAGCAGTGCTGTGGACCAAGAGCAGCACTCGAATGTATCTGCTAGCAGAGCAGGACTTGAATCACACGGCCTGTTGTCTTTCACGTATTTGAAAAGATACCGTTTATTTCACTGGTGTAAATCAGAAGCTCCACAGGGCTCTGCTAAGCTATTTGATAGTGTTTCCATCTGATAAAACATGAGTCAGTGTGTGATAAAGACTAAGTACATCTCCCTCGTGACTTTCACTCTCATGTTGTAGCTCCAATGTCAGGTTCAGGTCTGTTTACTACTACAGTGGCAGAGCTAACCCAGGGGGTCAAATATGAACTTTAAAAATAGTTGCAGCTCCCACCTACTGGGACACCTCATCAGACCGGTACTTACATATAGTGCCTTGCATTTCTAACTGAGCACTTTTTCACTACAAGCCACATTCACCCTTTCATACAACAAAATCCACAGGAGGTAAGAAAGGAGGAGCCAGACATTTATAACCTTACTTGACACCTCATGGGCTATATGCACATTACCCTCTACTGCCAGGGGTTGTTGGGGCCCTACGGCACATCGTGACATGTTGTTGTTCTCTGGCAGTTTTGAAAAACAAATATTTTTATGTCCAGTCTTTGTCTTCAGTTAAATAACTTTAGTTTTACGTCTTTTATGTATTCATTTACTGTCGCTCGGGTTGTTTTGTGACTGTTTTCCTGACTGCCGGTGTCAGACAGGTAGCTCATGTATCTCGACACATGGTGTGGGTGTGGAAATATTAGCAAGCTTTCTGTGAGTAGGAAACACGATACCCTGGAAACAAGAACATCCACGGTGATCATTTTTTCCAGAAATCAATCTGAAAACCACTGAACTGCATCAACCGGTTAGCTAATCGTGCTTTGATATGGAGATCCTCTTGCTCGGTAGCTACCACAATAAACACACCATGATTTGCATGTATAGATTTTCTCCCAGCACTGTGACGGTCGTGTCTCATGTTCTTGTTCGGGGGAAGAAAGAAAAAGAAGACTATTCATAGCAGCCTCATGGTTTTCGTCTATCACAAAGCTCTAGGGAGGCTGTTCGCGGCATTTAGGCTTTGGGGAGTTGGAAAAAGGGTCTCAAGTGAGGATGATGCATTGGATGAAAAGCAAAAACAAAAAGTGGCCATGTGCTTCAAAAGACAAAGAGGTCATATACAGTTTATAATTAACAGCTACTTGACATTTGAAGATTTGAATCCAGCACTGCCACTTCATCCCTTACACCCACAGTCAGACACATCGAGGATTTATCTAATAACGCTTCCAATTTGTGATGAATTATTTGCTGTCACACGAGAGACAGTTGTGGGTGAGTCATCTAATTTTGAGTTGTAATATTTTCCTCCCAACGGTTCTGATAAGAAATTGAAGCACCTATGTGAGATAATAAAGCCACAGTTGTTGTCTTCAGTGTGTGGCTACCTCCTAACTCAGTGTTCAGAACAATACCAAAAAAAAAAAAGACACGACAGGCAGCAAGTAAATAAATAAATATCATCCAAGAATAAGTAAATCAACTTTAAGGTGTTTGCCAGGAATCAATGCAGCACCCACTCGTCCCCTCATGAACCAACGAGCTTGTTGATGTGCAGTTCCTCGTGTCCTGCAGCCACCACGGTGCATCTGAAACACCCATTTGCATTTATGGATTTTCTGTGAGTGCCCTGTATCTGTGTGTGTCATGCTCTAACTTGGGGAAAATGGAATCTCTATTCATAGTCTTTATCCATTTCATCTCCACCTCGGTCTTGTCTGAGGGCCTTCGGAGTCGGTCTCCCTCACGCCGAAATGACTCCTATGTGCAGGCATCTCTCAGGGCGCTTTAAACGTGACTTTAAACGCTGCGATTTAATTTCATTTAGCGCTTTACGTTCATACTTAAAGGGTTAAACTGAGGAGATTTGCAGTAAATTGAAAGTGGGCCTAGATGTGAATAATATGCAAATAATATTATGCAAAATTATTATCAAGTAGCAGATGAAATGATTACAATATTTTGAATGAATTCTGCTGTTTACCTCAACACTTAACTCTGGTAGAATAAATTATATCTGGTGATATAGAGGTGATGTTAGTTAAACACAGATAAATCCTTGAAGCCTTAACGCCTTTACACAAATCAAAGTATGAATAGTTGAAAATACTTTTTGGACTCAGCTACTGTATTGTTAACGCAGACATTCACACTGAAGGCGTCATTATGCAGGATGAATTTATGGCTTTCATTTCAAAAAGTTAAAGTTCTGAGCACTTAGCTCACATAAATACTGAATAAATGTAAGAGAGTGGAAACTGTAGATAAGGACAAAAACAGTATGGTTTCACTCAAGAGCTTGGGACTGAAATTACGACGTTTGACCAAAACATAACTACTGACAGACGTTTACCTCACTGGCACAAAATACAAGACAGCTCTGATCATACAGAGACTTTTCCTGACTTCTGTGAACTTTGTGAACTGAGCTTTTTCTCTCGTAAAAGCAAAACATGAAAACACTCAACACTCAAAAAAGCCTCAGGCTATTAGAAGTAATCTTTAGCAATTATCATTTATCTGATTGTAATGTTACATCTAAACTTTGTATGGAAGCAGGATCTCAGTAAAGGCTCCCGCCCCTGACTGCCACCCAACCCACAACAACAAACCCGTGCAGCCCCTCCAGCATGGGATGGGCCCAACAGGAGGCTCAGTCAGCCCATGGGACTGGGCTGGGGCTCCAGGCCTGGCTCCAGAGTGGGACCCTGATAATCCTTTCCTCGGCAGGGTGAACTTGTCCTTTGTCTACATAAGTGTACACAATGCTGCCCTTTGACCCGAACAGTGGAAAAAGTGGATAGACTGATGGAAGGAAAATCAATGAGAGTGACCAGAAGTGCTTTTGTAGACCAATAATTTATTTTTTCTATGGCAACAAAGCATGTGTACATAAGCCTTTAGACACTGATATAATACCAAATCATAAAGCACACATCTTGGCAGGTACTGGCACTTGTTTAACGACGGACTTGTTACTGATGGCAACATTTTCATTCTACTTTCTCTCTTACAGAACAACAGTATTAGCTACCCTTGATGGATAACAGCACTCTTATTAAACATGCAATTTTCCCAGTTATTAGCAGAGGGCAAAACATGTAGGTGCTATGTAACACGTGGTTATCACTTGATGAAGTAACTTGCCTAACATCAAACTTTAGCCAGTTTACAAGGACTTTGCAGCTAGCTAGAAGTGGACGTTTCATGCCTACCTGTGGCGATGACACCTTGAATGAAACCTTCAAACCAGGAGTTTGTGTTTATTCCATGTGGTTAGTGAAGTGCGTCACATGCTCACAGGCTTGGTTCCACTTTATCAAGACAAAATAATTATATAAGGTTAAGTAGTCTACTTTTTATCTTACCTGATCCACACTAGGTGTAATTAAATTTTTCATATGTAATCCAAATCCAACTCTTCCGACTACTCGTCTACAGAAAACAAACAAAAAACACCTAATACAACATTTATATACATGCTTACACCGACACCACATGTGCAGTTTTCAAACCAGCACTTACTTTGTGTCATATTTTGAGCCCCGAGCTTCTGCTACTGTTCCAGTAGCTTTCAAAAATTGCCTGATTATTGAGTAAACAGCATGCGAGTTTACTCGAAACAGTTTTTAGGTCAGAAACATAGTGTTTAGAGCGCTCATGAAGGCAGGGACACACGGCCCACCTTCATCCCGAATTTGTAGCTTTAAGACTGTTTTCAGAAATGGGGAAAAACGAGTTGAATTTTTCTCTTTCATGTCTCATACACTGCTCCAGCTACAATTCTGAGGCAAATAGGAAGACTTCCCAAAGTGTCGTGTGAAAATATAGGACAGGTGTGTCTGTGCATGTCCGACTGAAAGAATCACCAGTTTGATGGACGCGAGCTACGTGAACAGATGTGCTTTTTAACATGGAAGAACAAAAAAGCCATTTGCTGCTTGATGTAGGCCTATTGATGCATCACACGAGGTTTGATTTTGGCATGTGTGCACATTTGAAAAGTGTGGAAGAAGCTGTAATTTCATGCAATTATTCAGCACATGTGAGAGTCACTTGGCAGCATTAGGAAATGTGGAAGAAAGTGTCCTCAACCAAATTGGTGTCAAGGTATTAATTTGACTCTGCAGCACACTTTTACTCTGAAGTGCATTTGTGACGAATTGCAAAGTGCAGCATTTGGAATCCATCAATAATTTGCTACTATGGGTGCTTTTCTCTTTTGGGTTTGAAACCCTGCTCACATAAGGAAACTTGTCTATAAAGAGTGTGTGCAAGTGTTATAAAGTGGGGATGGGGTAGATCTCGTCAATGCAAATCACTCCCCGCCTGCCATCTAGCTCCAGCTGGCGTGATGCTCTGGCATATTGGCAAGTGAGGCGGGCGGGTCGATAAGGATTTTAACCGCATCTTAAAATGGGTAATGGTGGCCTTTATGTGTGTCATTGTCACTTACCCAAAAGTCACGGCTCCTAAGCGCCACCATCCATCACCTGCCTGCCTGCCACATGCCTCTTTCTGCCTAACTGATTCACTTAAGCTCTGTTTGTTTGTTTGCTCTCAAAGTCACTTTCATTTATGATCGAGCTGGGCATGGGTTATGATTGCTCGCAGTGCTTTACGGCACAGAAATAGACAGACAGGGGCGGGTAACTTGCTCCGAAATTGCTCACCCGCGCTAAAGCCTGTAACATTGGATATTACGCTTGTATGAAACTATTTTTGTACCCTTTCTTCCCAACAAAAAGGTGAAAAAAAACGATGTTGTCTCTGAAGCTAGCTTGCTTCAGTCTGACTCTTAAGCCTGCAGTGAATCTAAGCTAGCATGAAAGGCTTCAGCTGGAATGCTTTTATAAATAAAACAACTTTAACATGAACAACTCAGCTAAGGGAAATAAGATCTAAGAGTGATTCACAGTCACTCACTTTACTTCTCAGGGCAGTTTTTCCCCTTCTTACTTTCTTTCTTTTTTTTAAACCACAGACATTTAAGCATATTTTAATGATCTGTGCCGTGGAAGAACAAGGAGTCGAGTCTAAGCTAACACTGTAAGGATTGGGCTTTTGAAATGAATTCATGCTGTTGGTCCTTGATTAAAAAAATATGTTGCTGTTCGGGTACTTTGCCTTCTAGGTGAGACCCAGCATGCATTGTCAGTGCCAAGTGGCTGCCCTTGAAATACTGCAGAGTGTGCTTCACCTGTTCAACAAAAGTTGCAAATATATGTTTTCACTGCATAATAGCTACAGGCTTTGGGAATGGGGATGATAACAACAAAAAATCTGATTTTAATTGACTCTTGTTACACTGTAACACATTTCCACACAGAATTTATGGCTACATCTATAACAAGTGTAAGGACTCTTTTACTTGTGTGTCGGCTTCGAGACTATTGGACAATCAGTTGCCATAAACTTGGCAGCGGTGCCAAGATGGGATCACAAAACGTTAAAGTCCTCCTGGGTTTGTTCCATCCATTCGTTTTCTTCCACTTATCCAATTCCCAGCTGCCTTTAGGCTAGCGTGCACGCTGGACTAGTGCAGTCGCAGGGCCAAAACACAGAGGCAGGCGACCATTCACTGATTAGCTGGACATTTATGAAATTTGCAAAATGTTTACATGTATGTAAAAGAAGTTGGCACTGTGTATTCTAAGGGATGCATGCACGCTGGGTCCAAAATGCTCCATTTTTCCCATAACGGCGAGACTTGACGTCGCCTGCACGATTAATGAGGGATTTTGAGACCTCTGCATAGATCAATAAAGAAGTGGTTTGCCATCAATCAGGAAAGTCTCGGCATTTCTCCAAGAGCATGGTGAGTAGACACTTCATTTTTTAGCACATCAGAATGAAATTGTGCTAATAAGGTAACACAGGTAAGGCCCCAGTGAGGATCGAACTCACGACCCCTGGTTTACAAGACCAGTGCTCTAACCGCTGAGCTATGGAGCCTACACTCTGATGATGAGGTGGACCAAAG
Source organism: Copadichromis virginalis (assembly GCF_057382275.1). NCBI lineage: Eukaryota > Metazoa > Chordata > Actinopteri > Cichliformes > Cichlidae > Copadichromis > Copadichromis virginalis. Next base: position 1,939,157 of record NC_140632.1, on the reverse strand, counting down.
ACCTCTGTGAGGACCAATATGCACAGGTAAAAGCTGCATGAGCAGAGACCACCGACGTCTGATGCACATCCAGTCACTGTGTTCTATAGTCAAAGCTGAAATATGACAGAAACCGCTCAGTTTCAGAAAAGAGCTTCACGGGTTCCTCGTGGCAGGCGGAGTTGGAGGATATCCAACAGTGAACAGCAGCTTGACATTTCCAACACTTCAATTTGTCATTTTTAACCTCAGATTTGACATTTGTCAAAATAAAAAATATATGAAATGTGAATTTGCACCATTAACTGAAATGTTCTTACAATAAACCTTTAAATATTTTTCAGTTACATTTAGATAATTTCTGCCTTTTTTGTGTGTTTTGTAAAGTATTTAGTATTTTGTAATGTTGTTGAGTACTACTATCATCATTGTTATTATAATTACTATCAATATAAAATGTATAACAGTCACAAATGGTAATTAAACAGCCAGCAAAAGCCTTATAGCTCATTATTAGCCTAGCCATCGTCCTGTCACATAGACATGTAGCATTAGCAGGCTAGCAGCAAGTGCTGGATCCTAAGACTTCTTGTTTCACTGTGACGAGGCAGCTGGTAAATGCAAAAAACCCAAATAAATAAAAATGCAGGGCTACAAAGCGATATATTAAATACTGCTGTAGATACAAAAGAGGCGCCTGCTTTCCCTTTCAGTTATACTCAGAGAATATAAAAGAGACAAATTGTTAAAACGTTCCAGTAAAAACTTTACATGTTAGCTGTGCGCAGGATTCAGTGTCCTACATATGTGCAGGATATTCACTACAGTGACTACGGCTCACTGAAGTACTTGGTTGTGTACTTCTGTACTGCCACGTATACAGTGACCCGTGCATTATATAAACTACAGTAAAAATATCCACAAGTTGCTTTGCAAATCTTCACGGTTGGATTAACGAGGTGTCACTCTGTGATTCCTGATGGAGAGAGAAGAGAGCAGCCTGTTGGAGGGTGATGGATGCTCACCACAGCAACCCCACTGAGGAGCTGTAACCAAACCACGGTGGAAAAAACACATTTTAATGCTACTATTAATGCCACCATCACGAGAAAATAAAAGAGTGTAGCTCACACAGGAGTTAAACTGATGTATATGATTTTGGGCCTCATAAACAGGCTTTAGCCAGGCCTTGCTATTAAATGTGTTACACCAGTCTGGCTCGTGACTCACTGTCGTTATTCTTACTGGATATCATAAAAAGTCTTGAAGTAAAGCATTATTCAGAGGTCAAACACATGTTGGGCAGCTGTGCAAATGTGTGTCATTCAGGACAGAAAGGCTCCATTACAAAAAGTTAGCATGAAATATACTTCATTAGAGCTTCATTCCCAGTGTACCAGAAGGAAGTTGGCAGAGCTGTTTCATCTTCATGTATATTTACAAAGCTTTGGCAAGCTTCCCACTCATTTTAGTGGCTAGCTGGCAAATATGTTGAGTTGCCCTGAGCAACTGTGAGAAGCTCAAGAGAATGGATGGCAGACTTTAGTCGGGGAAGAAATGCTCGTTAAGCCAAACTATGTTGTCATGGTTAATTAAATACCCACTCATTTTTGAAGTTTGTTTTTGCTTGCGGTTCGACCCTTCCTGTCATGAAGACGCCACAGCGGTGAGAGCCGGACCGGGGTCATCGCTGCCGTTCTCTTCACTCTGACTGATGTATTTGATTAACTGGCATTACCTTCAGACTTTCTCAGGTCAGTGGTAAACCTCGGAGGGGTGGGGTCGAACAAACAAAGGTTCTGGCTTTCATCTCTTGTCCCAATATTGTGATGGAAAGCTTAAAGGCTCGCTTTGAATAAGTGCGTGTGAGGCAGAGCAAAAACAGATCCAAACCACCTGGTGATTTTCAGGATGTTAACAGCCTGGCAAACACAATGTCTAATTCGATTGTTTCTGAGTCAGTGTGAAGTGCGAGGAAAAGGAAAACAAGAGAAAAGCACTTGAATGGTGGAGGACGACGCAGTCACCTCGCGTCCAGCCTGCTGGAGGAAAGAACTTCACGAGTATTTTGTTTTCATCTAAGGCAGAGCACTGTCATAGTCACTTGGTAGACGCGCGTGCATGTGCGTGCGTTCTTCAGCTAGGATTTCAATGTGTGTGTGCGTGACGACGTGCTTGTTACAAGGCACTCTCATTTACATATAGAGCACCGGGCCCTCAGGAGCTAAGTGGACTTTAACAGTGAGATAGCTTTGCTATTTATTGCTTTTCATGCTGCAGTGAATACCTGAGAGCCGCAACTTCTCAAACGTGGCAGTGAAATCCATACACAAATGACCAACAGCCATCACTGTTCTCCAGTAAGTGCCTCTGCACTCTGAAAAAGACAGCAAGGAAGCTGTTAGACATACAGTTCACCAATATCTATAAGCTGCATCCCCGCTACCGCCCGAGCCACGGGATGAGTCACTCTATGCGACGTGGAAATAGCAAACAGCAAAGTTTGCCCTCCAAACTTTTTCACTCAGACTTAATAAAAATTTGAAAATCTGAGTTGATTTTTATTCCCACAAACCACTGATGAAGCAGCCCACCCACACAATAAAATAACGTCAAATTGTCAGCCTGTCAACAAAAAAAAAGTCAGTTTGCATTTTGAGAGAATGATGCAATCCATCAATGTCAGGCTAATCTGAATTGGAAATTATATTACAAACCCCCAGAATAAACTTGTGTTTTTGTCCAGTCCAGTCAGCACCATGGAAGATTTATAGCTATGTTATTATTCTCAACATAATCTTAGTTCTGCTGTGTGATTTACCGGTGATTTATAGTCATTCCATTTACTTGTAAACCATGGCAGGAACTGGCAGAAAAGGACAGCCTAATATGCTAACAGCCGCTGTACTGCTGATATGAAAATACAGCTGGGCGAGGAAGCTTTGAGCTACGCAAGGACGTCATCTTTCTCTGCAGCTGCACGCCTGTCATCAGCCCCCAGCCTGGCAACCCCGATTGCATCAAAACATTGAAATCGTTGCTTAGAAAACCATGATGATGCTCCTGTCCTAATCACCTCTCTAATGTCATCATTATTCATATAATCAACATCATAATTAGTCAGCCTTCCTTGACACCAATTTTAAGACTCTTGAGCTGAGGGCGATAGCATTGCTACTGTTACAAGTGCCACCAATAGCATAGTTAGGATGTTAGCATTCTAGTGGTGGTCGAAACTTTAGAAGTACAGCTCAGACTAACTTTTTAAGAACAGGAAGTCATTTTCAAAAATGGTTTTGAAACAGACTTGGACGATCAGAAGTAAGAATAAGCTGCTGGCATTCAAAATGAAGTCAACCAGAATATGCAAATTAGTGACATTTGGAGCTGAGAAGCTGTGCATGTGTGTATTCTACAATAGTACACACAACTGAGCATTACAAACATACCTGCTAACATTAATCATGCACAGCTGTGCACATAACTGCATACAGCTTCGTTATATATAAGGCTGTTTTCTGTTATAGCATTCTTTTGCTATTTTCTTGCTAGCAGAACAAATATAGAACAAATATACTTACACCATCTTCAGAGAGCTGTTCACTAACTTGGAAATGAGCCGTGCTCAGTGATGCGCCGCTAGCTATAAAATGCACTATTTAAGTTCTCTATATATAACAGATAAGCATTCGACTTCTCTTCTATTCCTAATGTATTTGCATCTTGCTGTTCACTCCAGTTTCTTTACCGTGATCCTATACACAGTATAAAAGATGGCTTTAGCTATCATGATCGAGATGAGCATTTCATTTCCAAAAAACTGACCTAACAAGGAGCAAGAAAGTGTGCACTTATTGGCCAAAACAGGCTTTTTTCTGATATTAGCCAAACTACTGAACTAAGGCCATAAACAGAGCTCACAACAGACGCCCTCTTATTGCAGACTTCTATAGCAGCGGTCCCAACCCCTGGGCCATGGACCGGTACAGGTCCGTGAGTTGTTTGGTACCAGGCTGCGAGAGTTGAGGCTCGGGTGTGAAATTCATGTTTTTTATCATTATTTATTTATTTATTTTATTGTTAACTGGGTTTCCCTGGGTCTTTTCCTGTGTGTTATGAATAAATCTTCTTTTTTTGGTACCGGTACCTGTTTTATTTTGTTGTATTTATCCGCAACACCTTAAACCTTCCTCTTTTTAATGTACACATTATACTGTAGTTTTCATGGCCTCCATATATTTCTCAGTCGTATTTATACCTATAGTGTCTATGAGCCCTTTAGTAGTCCAGAGCTTTGTGCAAAAGGCAAAGAAGTGAAGACATCATTGCTTTCATCACAGCAGATTGATGGAAAGGACCCTGGAACCCAGAGCTGTATTGTAAAAAGTCTTGAAGGTCCCTCTTCTTATTAAGGCTGAGCTCTGGAGAAGCATGGTGGCCATTGACTGAGGTGGAGTCACTCAACCAAATTAGCCTTTAGCCTTGGAAGAATTCACCCTGTACCTTTGACTAGTTATTGCTTCCTTCTTTACAGATCATACATCTATGCTATTGATTGGCCTTGCCTGCTCGACAGCTCTAATTGTTGTCCGGGCCTTGCATTTCACAGACAGTAATAGGTTACACAGAAGAATAAAGATGCAGTCGCTGGATATTGATCACGAGGAATCCACACCTCTGGCGAAATTAATGAGACAATGCATATGGATCGATGCTGCCCCCCCTCACCGCCACCACCCCTTGGCAAAAGCTTCTTTTTTTCCACTTCTTCTTCCTCTGAGCCGGCGCCTGCACTCCAAGGAAAAGTGCTGATTTGAGCTCATCTTTTCCAAAGCATCTCATTAAAGTTCATCATGGAGTATCAATGGCAAAACAGCCAGGAATCTCATTATGGATTGTGCGGGGGTGGTGCAGCTGGGGGACCAGGAGGCGTGGGCACGACTCAGTTGTTTAAGTGTAACTGAGACGGCTGGTTTGGTTGTTGTGCTGTAAATGATTGGGCTGCGTTTGTGCGTCAGCAAATATGACTTTCCAATACGGGAGGACGGACTCGGACCGCATCCTGTCCTCGTTCAGAAGTAGCGCACGAGTTTGTTGTTGTTGAGGACTGCAGAAGATTAATGGACCAGTATGTTCACTGTGTATACTGTGGCTATCGCAGCCTTTTAACCCACAGAAACTCATCCCATTTGTTAAAACACGAGCGCAACCCACAAGGATGTTACAGCACACGAAAATCAATTCTCGATTCCCATAATTAGCACGCCTGAGAGACATATTGGAACAATATGAGAGTGTGGTTTTGCAGTGTGTGCCTGAGAGACTGTGCAGCTCTGTGTGGGGAGATAATTATGACGGGGATTCTTAGAAGCTACAGGGCAGCAAAGTACTCACACATGTAATTACTCACACTCGATGCAGTGCCCTCCTGTGGTGGGACCCGGCGCATGGGTTTCGGGTGTCAAGGATCCCGCTGCCTGTTTTCTCTCTGCGTGCTTACCAACAGAAAGGAATCGTTTCATCACTTTCTACTTTAATCTGACACGGACACACACGCCTCCACAGATACACACACAGAAGCTGAACGTTTTGGTTGTCAACTCTATGCTTTTCCAACCCTGGAGAGCACAGGGTCTCTTAATAGAGAGGTGAGAGAGGGCCAACTTTCCACAGCAGCTAATTAAGGAGCAGAAAATAGCATTAAAAAAAGTGCTTAAAGTTTGTGTCCATGAGCACAGGCTGAAAGAGATGTTTAGGTTTGGGTTACAGCATAAAAATATAAATATGCTAATTCAGTATTACTTATACTGCTGGAGGTGCTTTCAAAAGGTTTTCAGAACCTCCACAGTTTCACACACAGGCATGCCCACACACACACACACACACACACACACACACACACACACAGAACACTCTTCTCGAGTCTAGTCTGAGTGTCCTATCATCCAACAGTGTGAGAAAAAAGAGGGCTAAAATTGGGTTGTATTCTCTTTGCTAGAGCACTCTGGTGATTCAGGTGTGGTCTCCTTTTTCCAATTAGATCCTACAACACACTTCATGCTCTTCTGAGCAGGAGCAACTGCATAGCTAGACCCCAGGTACATGCCCAGGTACGTATAGATCCATTGTGCCCCACTTAAATCTCAAGTTGAGGTTTTAACAAGCTGCTGCATTCGGGAGTGGAGTCGTTTAGATTGACAGACGGAGGGAAAAGCTTTTCTAATGCACAACGTCAAATCAGTGCAGTTTGATCCAACATACAAGCTGATCTTACAGCGCAGCACTCAGTGGGTCAGCACTCTGCGTATATCAATGTATGATAACACAACCTGACTGTAAGCTGAGCTACTGTCAGCTTAATGCTCAAAGTCAAAGTCAAACTTTACGGCAGTGTGTTTTTGGCTTTCACATGATGTATTTATGACACTTTATTTTAAGAAGTTGACCCAAGTCAAGCTTTTTACTCTGTGTTCCTGTTTTCTATTGGAGCAGCCTTTCAACGCCTCTCTCTGTCTCTCGCTGCAAAGTTGACCCAGACAACAAAGTAAAGCTAGTTTTCAGCTACGAGCCCGACACGAACCCGACGTATTAGCCAGAGGTCCCTTTACTACGGTTCGGAGCCGCGGACCTGTTTCATATACGAGATCGCTGCAAAAAAGTGCAGCCTTACCTAATGTCCACCTACTGTTACTCATTTATATTAAGGTTTAAAACTCTAGGTTGTATCGGTATGGAGAGTAACCTTCAGTAATAGTAATAAATCACATTCATGTAGTTGTAAAAAGCTTGATAATATATCAAGTAATCCAAAGTATTCAGAATACGTTACCCTCATTGAGTAACGTAACAGAATACTTTACAAAATACATTTTGGGGCATGTAATCTGTAATCTGTAGTGGGATACATTTTAAAAGTAACCTTTGCAACACTGCAGACAAAATTTGCAGATCTGAGTTTCTGGACATTTCTTTCCACTTTTAGTTCATTTTGCTGTTCTTTAGGAATATTACGGTCTAAGAACAGCAAATAGCAATCGCCACATCATAAACCCCCTGATAGGTGAGCTGCACCAGTCATCTCTTTATATTGCAAAGCACTGCTGGGAAACCACGAGTGATGATATTTATGTGGTTATGGCTTCACCATGTGCCAACCATATTGCAAAACTGCTTGAGAAATACAAAGACTGAAAGAGAAATATGCACACACCAGGGAGGGGATTAACAAAGCATGTGTGAACTCAATCAAAGCAATAACAAGGGCAGGAAAGGAACAAAGGGAGGATTAAAATCACACACAGCTACATTAGGAAGCAACTTTCAAAATAAACATGGAAGTAAACTGAAGGAGAGACCAAAAGTGCGCTCACATGCACAAAAGTAAGACACAGACTGGAGAATCAGGGAGCACAAGAGAAGGGAAGCTGCTCGGGAAATGGAAAAACACTTAAACAAGATTAAGATTCCAACAATAAATCGTGAGTCAACACAAATCATTAAGGCTGGTCCATGGAAGCAGCAACCAACAGGCCAACTGCACACAAAGCATGCTAAATGGACTGATTCTTATATAGCACTTTTCTGTTCAAGCACTCAGAGCACTCTACTCAACATGTCTCATTCAGTCTGAGTTTAATATCTTGCCCAAGGATATTCGGCCATACAGACCAGAGCAGAAAGGGCTCAAATCACCGACATTCCCATTAGTGGTAGACCTGCTCTACCTCCTGAGCTACAGCCCCCCCACAGGAAGACTAAAGGGGTCCCATGTCCAGGACAGGTTTAGAGACGTCCTGGCTCCCCAGGCGTGACCTTCTCAACATTGGGGCTGCTGTGGCTCAGAAGGTACGGCAGGTCGTCAAGACACCAAACCCAGAGTTGCTCCCAGTACATTAATTGGTAGCGTGAGTATTTCAGTGTCAAGTTAAAAGGCGCTGATTAAAGTGCTTTTATGAACAGCTGGAGCTTTGAGTGAATAGAGTAGATAAGCACTATATAAGGACAGTTGATTTTAACGTGTCCACAGCAACCAACTTCCCATAAAGGAAGAAAACTGACTGGATTTTCGCCTCAGTTCTTTTCAGAAAGGATTCTTTTGAAATTCAAGGTAGGCTTTCATGCATCTTGACACCAAATTTGCCAGGTACCTGGAATGTTCAATAGCGCTGTTTTGTAGAGCAAAATAAAGTAGATGCCGCTCCTTCCTCTACGGGCACCTTCATTTTCTTCCGTAGCCCTCTGAAGCCTGTGAAAACCAATCTGTTGCTGCTGGAATGCAATTTAATCCAATGATTTTTATATATATAAAGAGAACTGAAAAATGAACTTATTTTTGGTCACCACATAGCATAATTGTGTTATAAGTACTTTGATTGGGGCTATTTTTACTGCAGTCATTGGGCTAACCCCTGCCAGCAATGACTGAACTTTCCCTGGTTGCTGGGAGTGTACAATTGCAAATCTCTGAGGGGACTAAGTAGTACCATGTGAATGATGGTGATTGGCTGTTTATTAGATTCAAAGGTGGTATTACTGCCAGTGATATTGAGCCTGGCAAAGAGGCTCTCTGCAGTACGCTACTCAGGAGAGAAGAAAATAACAATAAAAATACAAGGAATCTCTGTGTGCAGCAGGAAGCTCTAAGTAGTTAATGAGGAGGTTTATTTTGTTCTGACTAGAGCATCTTTTTCAGAGTAACCTTTTATTTTTATGTTTTTTTTTACCCTCAGGTGTGGGTAATGACTAAGTACCATTAATTTGAGCAGTGACAGGAGCGGTTAAGATTGGAGCGGAGACATTAGTATGGAGATAGGACGCCTTAACTCAGAGCAAAAGTGCTAAAGGGAGGAACATAATTTGCTGCACTCGCTAACACATTCATACACACATTTTCTATTTGCTCCTTTGTTTATGTATTGGCTTCCTGATGAAATGTGTAACACCTTTTTTTAATAGTCTCACCTAAACACAAGTAATTTGCATTTCTCTGTGTTTTGCAGTTTTTTCTCCTCCCCTCAGGAGTTTTATCTCTATGCAAATATACAGATTCAAACTTAGAAAAATAACAAAGACTGCAAAGAAGAAGAAAATCACCATATTAAGCATTGTTTTTCTTTTGATTGTACATTATCTGCTTTTTTAAGCTCATGTCTGGGCTCTTAAGAACCGGCTCGCTCACGGCTGTGACAGCAAACGTGAGGTGAAGCTTTCTGAGCGGTGAACCAGTGCACCACATCGTCAGTAATGAGGAATTAAACTGGGTCCAGCAGCAGTTCCTATCTGCGTGTTTTATCTTTCTCCCACTTTGACTGTTTTAACGGCTCTCCTTCACGTCGCTGCTTAATGCGAGGAAGAAAAATGGTCACCAACAAGGTCGCGTTATTGATGGCGCTGACATTTGTGGTTACACCTTTCAAGTATGTGGGAATATCAGTTTTCTGTCCACTGAGGCTCCACTCTTTTTCCGCTGGCATACAGCGGAAGCACGCAGCCACCGCGTCGATTCACGCTATCCCTCCAGCTGAGAGCAGAAATCTTAAACCATCATTTACATCCCTCGCCGCGTGCATTTTGAGGCATAAGTGTGAAGAGACGAGGCCGGCTCCATTAATTAGGAGCACGGCACCGTTAAAATGGATCTGTGGGGAAGGATGGTGATACTTGCTCCTTGCAACCTGCCCACTGTCCTCCCACGGTGCCGGTGATTAATGATGTCAGACGTATCAGGGGGGCCCTTATCAGACATGGACGCTCCCACCAAACAAAGCCAGGGTTAGGAGCTCGATGTTTAACTGATGAAGTGGGACTGATGGCAAGGGGGAAGCAGAGAGCTGCTGTGAATGCTAATGACCTGTGGCATCGACTGTTAGATGAGCACCGAAGAACAGCAACCGTTCGGCTCCCCGGGTTAGTGCTCCAACTGTGATGTGTATGATTTTGCTGTGCAGCATGGATTCTGGGATTTTCCTGGAATGCACAGTGGTGGACATTCAGATCATTTACATGAGCAGCACTAGGGAAGAAATAAGCTTCAGTTTTGTCTGTGAAGGTTCTCAGTCATCCAGGTCATCGTAGTCAAAGGAGCTTGCAAAGAAAAGCGTCTGGACTTCTTTAAGTTGCTTGAAGACGTTTCACCTCTCATCCGAGAAGCTTCTTCAGTTCTAAGGTCAAATGGTGGAGAGTCCCAGATATAAACCTAGTGGGAGTGACCCCCCACAGAGGGACAAAAGGACCCCCTGATGATCCTCTAATCGCCTGAGCCAAGGTGGGAAACTGGGCGTGGGTCCCAAATCAGCCAGAGTTTCGGGTGAGTTCATTGTGAAACCTGGCCCCACCTTATCATGTGATTTCCTGAGGTCAGATGGCCCAGGATGTGAGTGGGCGTTAAGGCGTCTGGGAAGGATCTCAAAACTGGATTATAGATGGCAGAGAGTTGGTGTCGTAAGCCCCGCCTCTGTTCAAAGATGGTCGCTCACAGTGGACATAGATGCTTCTTTCACTCCTCTTTCAAACCATCTGTCCTCTCTGTCCAAAATGTGAACATTGGCATCCTCGAAAGAGTGACCTTTATCCTTAAGATGCAGATGGACTGCTGAGTCTTGTCCTGTGGAGGTGGCTCTTCTGTGTTGTGCCATGCGCTTGTGAACCCACGCCCAGTTTCCCACCTTGAAACGTCTTCAAGCAACTTAAAGAAGTCCAGACGCTTTTCTTTGCAAGCTCCTTTGACAAGCTTCAGTTTTAATTAAAGGCCCGACTGAAGTCCTTCCAGACCATTTTCAGGTGAATCAGATTTCATTTTGTTTAGAAATACACGAGTACAGGAGCAGCGCGGTGCTGGTGCGATTAGCCTGCCGTCTGTGTGAAGTTTGCGTGTTCTCCTCGTGTCTGCACGGGTTCTTCTGGGAACTCTAGATTCAGTCCCTCCAAGACATTTCTCCTAATTCCATCAGTAAATATTATCATGCACTTTCTGCATAATAACAGGTCTGTGATGCCCTTAGATGTCCACAGCTGGACAGACGGCACACTGAGTGGATGTTTGTCCTTTATCCAGGATGTGTTTTTGATGAGAGGTGTGGGTAACCTGTTGAGCGCGGGTCATACGCTTTGGGCTGTAGGGCGGCTGTATCTCGGGAAGGCTGGCGGTTTGATCCCTGACTGCTCCAGTCTGTGTGGGTAAGATACTAAACACAGAGTTTCTAAGGTGTTTATTGGAGTGAGAACGCTAAAGGAAAGCACTTCCCAAAGAAAAAAGGTGCTTGGGTGAATGAAGTATTCAGGCAGAGTAGAAAAATGCTATATATTCGTGTGCAGTTGTGAGTTATAGGAAGATGTAAGTGAGTCAGAACTGTGACTGCAGCCAGGCACCCTGGAGCCTGATCCCAGCGGTCACCAACCTTTTTTGCGCCACAGACCCGTTCATGTCCAACAATATTTTCACAGACCGGCCTTTAAGGTGTCGCAGATTACCTGTTATAAATACAACAAAATAAAACCAGAACCTGTACACAGGAAAAGAGAAACTGAGTTAAAAAAATAACGATAAAATTTCACAGCCGAGCCTCAACTCTCGCGGCCCGATACCAAACGACTCACAGCCGGCCCGTGGCCCGGGGGTTGGGCACCGCTGCTTTACCCTATAGAGGACCGTTTAGCACGTTGGATAACAAAATGTGAAAATGTCTGTAATTCCTAAAGAGTTGAGCAAATTATTTTGTTAAACTGCTTGAATTGAAGGTGAAAGTCTGCACTTACAACAATCAGATTTTAATTGTTTGATTTTTAATTGTCACTTCTGCAAAAACAGCTGGATCTAACTGCCTTTTTAATCACAGTGCTGCAATAAAAGTTAAGGAAATTATTGATTTCTTTTAGTGCCTGTTAATGTTTTTTTTAGTATTCAAAAAGAAGAGACATGAATCAGGTTTAGGGGCATCAAAGCTGCACTTATGCACGTGATTGTGGAGGAAATGCATTTAGTTATTCTGCATCACTGGAAAAATGAGTGAGGACCTGAATGTTGTTTAATGGGATACATTTAAGTAACGATCATATCACGTTTGATGGAGCCACAGAGATCAATAAGACAATCTCTGTGTCCAATCAAAGTCTAATCTTTGTCAAGTTATTTAAGTTATCTCCTGCTGATCTGATATCTGCACTGATGTACTTGCTTTCGATTTGATCGCCCATTTCACGAAGGAACTGTGTGAGGCCTGGCATGGAAAATATAATCAGGTCTATCAGCTCCAGCTAAAAGAGAAGGAGAAAGAGGAAGATGGGAACCTCTTGTCTTCCTGACGATCTGCCACTACAAAAGGTGGCTTCTCTCCTCCGTGCTCACGTTGCTATCTCTGATGCAACAAAAATAGAAAACTGTAGAGGATATAAGACACTTATGTGTTATTAAGCTGTGGGGGGCGTCCAATGAAGCGGGAAGGCGCAGCCGTTATGCCAGTGGACGCTCTTGGAACACATCAAACAGAAATTTGCAATTAAAGGTAAAGAAATAAGTACTTTACACGTGGAAGGCTACTGCAGCGGTTACCATCATCATATTTGCTGTTTGAGTTCGAGTAAGAGTAGTGTAATATGCTACAATAAAATCCACTTTACTTCCAGAGATCAAAGAAAGCAACACACGAAGATCATTTGAATAAAGTCCTTTGAGAACATGGAGTAAACACCACCTACAGGAACACATTCTTTTCATGTTGGAGAAGAAAGCACAGGATGTGCGCTTTAAAGCTTTACGTGTAAGAAACGTATATAAACAGGGAGGCTTAATTTGTTTCTGCACGGCACCTTATTTGCCCGAGGCAAATGTCAAGAATTCATACAAGCCTGCAAATTAATACTTAATGACTGTCATTTATTTGCTATTCTTCTACTGTCCTGGGAAATGTGTGGGGATGTTTGACAGAAAGCACAAATCACAGTGTGTAATTTGACCGAGCTCTTATGAGAAACAGGAGCACAAAGTTGATTGCTCGTTGATTGTTTCTGCATAATTGTGATTTGGACAGGGCTGAAATATCTCGACTGCTGTTTGATGAATTTAAATTTTGTAAAGATATTCCGTAGGGGGGGGCAGAGTTCAGGTGGCGGAGCGGTTCGATACCCGGCCTCTCCGTTTACCCAAGTGTCCTCAGTCGAGACGCCGCATGGCAGCTCTGCCGTCATTGTTGCTTGGGGTGAGTACGTGAATGAGAAACATATTGTAAAGCCGTTTGTAGAGCCCAGTGAAAGCTGTGCAGACTGTTTACATTAATCACCCAGGATGGCTGAATATCTACTCTCTGCTTCAGTGATCTCCTGACTCTTTCTCTGGGCTCTGAGAAAGACCAAAGTAGAGGAAAAGCCTATTTTTATTAATGCAAAGATCTATTTTTGCTTTTCTATCCTTGCGCTACAATCCACAGACGTGTATCCATCTGGCATAATTACTAGACCTCAAGTCAACTATGCGTACCTGTGGCTGTGGGTCACTTCCAATAAAATAGCTCGAGGCTGGAGTAAAATGTGTCCATCAAATGTTAGACTTTATTAACGAGCCCACATGTTGACACAGGAAAGAATCCCCACCTTCTAAAGGGGAAAGGCTTCCTTTTATACTCTACCTGATTCAGGTGAGCATCTGGAATAGACCAAGTCTGGGGGTCAGCAAATTAAACGAAAACATAAACCTCCCCATAAGAAAACATCAAGCACAATATAACACATCATAGACATAATTCGATTTGTAACAATCCTATAAATAAGTCAATAAAATATTGACTTCACACACTTCTATATACATTAAAGCACCTTAACCACACCCCCCTAGCCTGGCCGCTGGTTCGCTCCAGGAGCTCATAAGCAGGAGATTGAGCTGCTTTTACTCTTCTGCTCCACATCCTGCAAAAGAAGCAACCAGGAAAGGTGAGCGCTGTCACCACTTCTCTTTTTACATATCCAAATAATTTAAGTTACAAACAAATGATTAAACGTGAACAGCTCTAACTCATCCCGACACAGGTCGGATGGCCAGTCACTTAAATATTAACCCAAATAACCCTAATAAAGACTCACTATCAACCAATGTGTGATTTCCTTCATTATAGTTTTTAATTCCCAACCAGTCAGTCAAGAAAGGCTAATGGAACTCCTGGTCTCCATTACAAAAAGGCACATATAATGTATGAAAAAGCACTACAGGGTGTCTAAGGCTACATACGTGGTAAAAATGTTAATGTTTTAATTCGATTTCAACATTTTAAGTTAGTCATTGTATTGGCTGCAGGTGCAAATGTCACAGTTAAAGCTTCTACTGGTCAGAACTAGAAGAGTGCTGAACAAATCCTACTGTAGTAAGTTTCCAGGTGTGTAAAATAAGCAATGAGTAGCCTGAGTTCTTCTACCATTATTACACTGGGGTCAAAAATTGTCACCAGAGGTTTACGACTTTTCTCATGTCTCACGGCCCCAGTGTGGCACCTGTGAAGAGACACTAATGTTTCTTCTGACGGTGCTACGAGGAGGTTAAAGTGAAGATTTGTAGTAAAAGTGTAAAGAAGGCTGTGATTTATATACAGACATATATAAAGGCCTTAGTGGATGCTTCTTCATGAGACTCGTGTTTTTTTTTTCAATCAAGGACCAAAAACAGGGGAAATGCATCATGACCAGAACATCAGCAACAGAGGACACAAACAGGAAGAAGAGGAATGAAATGAAACGATGAAAAAACCAGAGTCTCTACAGACTGACGATATCCTCCTGCCATCACACACGAGGTGAGGCTGCAGGACAGCAAGCTAAAGGCCCCACGGTGCAGTCGAGTGCACATTATACATGTATTGTTAGATACATTCAGTGAAATGCTCCAAAGTCACATCATCAGCTTACAGATGGTTTTGGCAAACAGAATATTTATGACAGAGGTAAGAAAAGCAGCCACGCGGCAGTCTGTCGCTGTGTGAGAATCCAGGCTCAGGGCTTCCACCACTTAAAATATTTGAGCAGCTGTCACAAAAGAAGCACCGTCAGGGATTAAAGTCATTCTGAACCTGAAAATACCTCCACGTGTGTTGGATGAATGGTAATTAAATTCGATATGGAAACGGTCACAACGGTGTGACTTTTAATGCAGCTCTATAATTACAATCTGAAATCAGCTCAACCAAATGGCTACACACATAAGATACGTTGTTAATACTACCTGCTGAACTTCTTCTTAACCTTTTCATCTCGAGGATTTTAACTTTTGCTTAAAATGACCTAAAATTGTTGGTTGGCACAACTGTCTAATGTAGTCGAGTCATTTCTTAACTGGAAATGAGTCAGTTGGATTTTGGCACCTGAATTTTGGAAAAAGTGGGTCCTAATTTTCAGACGGCTCTTTTTCCTAATTATTCATCTGGTTTTGAACAAACTGAACGTGTATGTTTTCTTATCATGCAACTGATCTTTATTTTTTATTCTTTTTAAATTTTCTTTCACATCCTCCTCTTTATAAGCACTGCGTCTCATAGAACATGCACCAAATGCAAAGGCAAGATAATTCTTTTCGGTACCACTTTACAATAAGGCTCCCCTTATAGATGCTAATAAATAGTTTATAGCTATATTATTAATTAATTTGTAAATGCTTTATAAACCATTATTAATGGTTTATTATGCATTAGTTAAGGGTGAGAAAGAAGAAAAAAACTGACCGGTTTCTTGCCAAATAGTGAGCCAAATGTGTTCACCTATATATTTCATCTAGAGTTGCTATATTAAACATTTTAGACTAAGTTACTATCCTGTAAGCACAATCAGCATTTGTAAACATATTTTTTATCATATAAAATTGTACTTCAGAAATGCATTATAAATATCCACAACTATCAATCGGAGCTTTGTTGTAAAGTGTAAAGCATAAAACCATTTATTAATGAATAATAAATATTTATAAATGCCAAATGGGAGCCTTATTGTAAAGTGTAAAGCATAACACCATTTATTAATGACTACTAAACATTTATAAATGACAAAAGATAGCTTTGTCGTAAAGTTTAAAACATGTCAACATTAATCACTAATAAACATTTATAATTGCCAAAAGTGAGTCTTAAATGTATAATGTCACCATTTATAACACTTAGACCTAAATTACAATCAGTGCTTGAAATAACATTTAACTACTGTCAAAAATGGCAATGTATTGTAAGAGTAACACATGTAACATTAAATGTGTTTTTTAAAACACCAAACAGTCACCCACTCCAAAAAAAGTTCATGCCAGACTGGTTCAAACTGGAAATATTTTTTGTATGTCCTTAAATAAGCGTCCCAGTGGTCCATCAGGGTGTCGCGCTCCAGTTCCTCCTTAAGAAAAGTCAGTTTCTCTCGCTCCTTGTTAAGAAGGGCAGTTGCAGTAGGGGCAGGATTAGAAGAAGAATCTAAAGAACAAACAATTATTAAATTACAATACTAAAATAATTTATAATCTAAACTTGGGAAACTCAAATAAAATATTGATTAAAAACGGTTACAACTTGAATTTATAAAAAGCCACTTTGTAAAAATTATGTTATATACACATGTGGTGGTTCAGACATTTCTAAAACAAGGCAAATAATTCTTATGTGTACTGCCTTACCAGGGTGTTTAATATAAATTTAATGATGCACATAAACAAAACTAAAAATATACAACTAAGTGATATAAATCGTTTGGAATAACCAATAGTAATAGAGCTATTCACATGTTATGTGATGTTAGTTAGCCACTGTAGCTAGCAGCCAAATGGCTCGGTAGCTAGCTAGCTAGCATTATACTCACCTTCATGTCTAACTGCTGACGTCGTTGGCTTAGTGCAATCTAGATCATCCAGTCTCTGCTTTTTGTATCTCTTCGAACGTGTGCTAACTGTGTAAGTCGCAGACGCACACAAATTTTTATCTTCTGCTCCATCCATGGCGCAGCAACTTGAACGAGCGCCTTCAGTGTGTCTGTTCGTGCCCCTTTGGCTTGACCTTCCAGAGCGCTCCACTGCCTGTCTCGCTCTGAGAGGAGGGGCTTTCCTTAATAAAGTTAACTGTGATTGGATGGTTGTATAAGCTCCTCTGCGTTTAAATTAAATTTGTTTTCCCTCCCTTTGGCGGCAGAACATATTTTTTTAGCATGAATCCAGCGGGTTAGATCTACATAACAAAGTCGGAGATACATTATAACAGGTGAGACAATCCTCTTTTTTGCGTGGGACTATTTTTGATTATAGGGCTTGTTTTATATAGCATGTGAAGTTCTTTAACTCTGAACCGATTTGCACTAGACTCCCATAGAGTATTTTACGGTGTTTCGAGGTGATAATAAAATAAATTACTCATTTTTTTCCACCAGAATGTCTTTGGGAATGAGATTGCGCGCCAGAATAGAAGGAAAACAAACTAAATATAAGGCACTAAGGCTAATTAAATGGCTGCAGAAGAAACACCTGCTAAAAAAGAAGCTTAGATGTCCTGTTTGTCACCATAAGATGAAAATGATTTCCGTGGTGAAGAAAGACCAATATATGTGGTATGTATAATGCATGATAATGTAGTGCATGTAGTAAATATAACAAAATATTTCGGTTATCAATGCAAGAGGGAGCATTAACCTCTTTTCATTATTATTTTCTTCATACTTAATTTTGTGATTATCTTTTCAATTAATGCTCTTGTTTAAGGGTCCATTTCTTTACTTAACTCATTGATATGTTCTCAGGTGCTGCAAAAGAGCAAGTCATAGGAAAGTTTCCAGAACAATTAGAACTGGCTCCCTCTTTGAGAAATCAAAAACATCTCTTTTCAGTTGGATGAAGTTCATTTACAGGTATATGTAGATGTAGACATTAATAACAATGCACCTTTCATAATTGAACACCAATACGAGACTTGTGAAATAAAATTAGGGCCTCAGTAAGTAATAATTGCCTCAATTTCTATCACAGATTTTCACAAGGGCTCAGGCTCAGACAAATAGATATGATCGATGATGAAGTGGCTGGCAGCTCCAGAACACTAAGTAGCATGGCAAGACACATTCGACATGTTTGTATACGTGCAATTAAAAGACACAGAATAAACAATGGACACCATCTTGGTGGTGACAGAGAATTTGTGGTTATAGATGAAAGCTGTCTCCGTCATCAGCGAAAGGTTGGTAAACTCTCAGACAGGTTTGTTAGAATCAATGCAGATCTGACTGTGTCCTCTAAACATGGAAACCTTTACCATAAGTAAAAAAAATTAGTAGAAGCAACCATCTTTTTGAATGTTTCTTTGTAGATATTTAATTTTATTCTTTTTCATTTTAATTCTGTTTAATTTTATTCTTTTTGTTTTCAGTATGCACGTGGATGCTTTGGAAATGCATGGAAAAGGAAGAAATGGGTATTTGGAATGATGGGAATTAAAGACAAAAGGCGAAGGCTCGTGTTAAAACTTGTTGAAAAACGATCAAGGCGCCACCTTGTTCCTCTGATCAGACAGCATGTTAAGTTGGGTAGTGCCATTATCAGTGATGAGTGGAGAGCCTACAAGAATGTTTTGACAAACATAGGGTACAGACATTACACTGTAAATCACAGCAGGTGGTTTGTAGATCCTCAATCTGGCAGTCATACACAGCATATCGAAAGGGCTTGGATGACCATCAAAGGACATGTCCGCAGACTAAGAGGAAATCGCACTGAGAAGTTGCTGGAGGAACACCTGATGGTTCTTGAGTGGTCATCTTGGCTTGGTTCGCGACACCCTGATGGACCACTGGGACGCTTATTTAAGGACATACAAAAAATATTTCCAGTTTGAACCAGTCTGGCATGAACTTTTTTTGGAGTGGGTGACTGTTTGGTGTTTTAAAAAACACATTTAATGTTACATGTGTTACTCTTACAATACATTGCCATTTTTGACAGTAGTTAAATGTTATTTCAAGCACTGATTGTAATTTAGGTCTAAGTGTTATAAATGGTGACATTATACATTTAAGACTCACTTTTGTCATTTATAAATGTTTATTAGTGATTAATAAATGGTGTTATGCTTTACACTTTACAATAAGGCTCCCATTTGGCATTTATAAATGTTTATTAGTGATTAATAAATGTTGACATGTTTTAAACTTTACGACAAAGCTATCTTTTGTCATTTATAAATGTTTAGTAGTCATTAATAAATGGTGTTATGAAGTACAAGTACAATTTTATATGATAAAAAATATGTTTACAAATGCTGATTGTGCTTACAGGATAGTAACTTAGTCTGAAATGTTTAATATAGCAACTCTAGATGAAATATATAGGTGAACACATTTGGCTCACTATTTGGCAAGAAACCGGTCAGTTTTTTTCCTCTTTCTCACCCTTAACTAATGCATAATAAACCATTAATAATGGTTTATAAAGCATTTACAGATTAATTAATAATATAGCTATAAACTATTTATTAGCATCTATAAGGGGAGCCTTATTGTAAAGTGGTACCTTGTTTTCTAATATGTTTCATATTCGAGTCTTCTCTCTCTATACACACTTCTGTGGTTATTGATGTGCTACATAATGAAGAATGGGCCTCATTTATAAACAGCTGTGCATAAATGTGTGTGTAAACCGTGTTACGAACACTTCACACACGAGTACCTGAACTGTTCCTACCTCACAAACAACTTTTTAAAGTGCCTCAGACGATGCACACAAGCAAATAATGAAGCTCTGGCTTTCCTACAAAATTTAAAAGCACGTTTTTAAATTGAATATTACTACTATTGTTTCCCTGAAGGGAGGGAGTGTGCAGCTGCTTCAGTTTGGTTTTCTGTTTATCTGTCTGTTAGAAGTGTAGCAACCACATTTTCAAGATATCTTGTTCAAATTTTGTGTGTTGGTAGAAACAGACCGACCAACATGAATATCGGGCCACACCCGTTGTCCGTAGCGATGAGAAAAAAAAGCACTGGATGGACCGAATCGAAGAGGATATGAAGGCTGCAAACATCACACCGGAAGATGCTCTGGACAGGAAATGGAGGAACAGTGGAGAGAGAGAGAGAGAGAGAGATCGGGTCAACCAAATGTGAAAATCAGTAAATACTTTATATGAGCCACAATTTTTTATGGATTGTTTTCAAACTTCACAACAATACACTAGACCTCAGAGGACACAAGTATTTAGGTTGGCTAGGCACTTTGTCTCGACCTTCACTGTTAGCGTCCACTGTGAAATTGACCTTAATAAATGTGAAGAAACCATAATGACTAATATAACTAATATATCGCATGAAGAGACGTGTACACATGCAACAGGCTGATGTCATCACATTGTAATCAAACAATCCACGTTTTAGTATTGATCTTGCACTTTGGGGGAGTTGTGCTGTTATTATTATTATTATTATTATTATTATTATAGAATAGAATAGAATTCAACTTTATTGTCATGCACATGCACAGGTACAGGGCAACGAAATGCAGTTTGCATCCATCCAGAAGTGCTTTAGTGATATAGATATATTACAATATATATTAGCAATAATATAGATATGTGAGTATATTACAGAAATGGGTCTATTATGGTATGTTATAATGTACACGGTATGAAGTATGTTATGAATATTCTATAACTATAAGTATGTACAGGCTATGTACAGGCTATAAATATGAAATAAAAAACTATACAGAAATGTGAACTATGCAAGTTATAAACAGTTGTAGGATTAAAAATTATCGTATGTACAGAATGATTATTTACACAGAACTATATTATACTATATTTATTATTATTATTATTATTAACGTTCTTGCAGCATTTTCCCCTAACGATTGTCTCTCTGGTGGAAAGCTGCACTTTTTCTCAGGAACATAAATAAAATCCTTCCAGATCCAACAAACTCTGGTGATGTTCTGTTTAAACATTTATCTTCAAGGCGGCGTGTTGTTTGATTTTTACAATGTTACAACACAGTCTCATAATTTACATGTTTACAACTGCAGTTTACTGTTGCTATTTACTCACCACCGGCAAATTGGAACTGGTGTAATATGGAAACAGTTATAGACACATTTGTGTGAATTTGAATTTAATTGAGTGACTGTGTCCTCTGCACGGAGAGAATTGCGCCTGAGCTTTGTTGTTCAGGGCTTCATTGCTGCAGTGAGACTAAAGTCGGAGCTTCTCCTGCTTTTTTACCTTAGCGGTGCAGTGTTCTCGCTGCTTGTCCTCGGGGTAAACATCATTGCTTACACAATGAGGGGAAATAATTATTTGATCCTCTGCTGAATTTGTAAGTTTGCTGACTCACAAAGAAATGAACAGTCTCTAAATTATTTTGGTGAATTCATTTTAATGGAGAGAGACAGAATATCAATCAAAACTCCAGAAAAAAACATTACATAAAAGTTATAAAGTCATTTGCATGTCATTGAGTTTGGCTGCGCGCTCATGCGGCTCACAGCCAAACTCAATGACAATCTGCAGGAGTCAGGTTGTAGAGCATCAAGAACTTCTTTCACTCAATGACATCCAAATCAATTTATGACGTTCAAGTAATGCGTTTCTTCTTGATTTTCATCTGGTATCCTGTCTCTCACCATTAAAATTAAACTACCAGAGAAATTAGAGACCGTTCATTTGCTTGTAAGTGAGCAAACTTACAAACTCGGCAGGGGCTCAAATAGTTTCCCCCTCTGTATGGTGTAAAGGGGCTGTGGAGGTATGCAGGTAGCGTGCAGACTGCAGGCAGAATCTGGAATGAGGCTGATTCACTGATTCAACACATGCACTGTGGGAAGAAATTGGCCGGTGTGCACGTGTCATTAATCTGATGGGGATTTTGTGTGCTGAGGGTAAGAACGTTTCCACAAATATATTAGCGAACGAGGCCCAATATTATCATATGAAGTCACCATAAACAGATAAGACGACATAAGCTAACAGTTAATGATTATAAATATGTATAAATAGCCAATCAGCTATTATGATTACCATATTTGGACTCAGCCCAGTAAAATCCATGAGAAACGGCCCAAACGACCATGATTATAGACTGTTTCTTGTTAGGGTATATACTCTGACCACACACCTGGGGGGACCGGGGCATAGATGTGGATAAACAAGTACTTTGATTGTTTCTGTATCACTGTGGTCTTTATCTCCCCCCCCCCCTTGCTTGCTTCCTCTGTCTTTCTCATGCTGTGTGAAACCAAATAGTGTAGATATGTTGATCATCGCGCGCTCTCTGTTGATCTCTTTGCAGTGCGTCTCGATATTGGCTGCCAGCAGAGAGTCTGTGGGGCGCATGTCAATCCAGTTTTACCCACCGAAGGATCCCTCTTCCCTCGTTTGCCACGAAATTTCCAGAGAATATGAATCATCTTCCACCAAGAGCGGCTCCTTCTTCCCTTTCAGTGTGTTCTCTCCATCGTTCCCATTCATCCTGTGTGCCGGAGAGGTCCGCAAGACTCATTAGCACCCGCCTCTGTGTTTCATGCCGTGTTTCCCCAAAGGCATAACTAGCACCATTAGCCCAGGCAGCAGTGAGATTTCAAACTGCCTGGGCAGACGGATGCCTTCCAAACCGAAGTGTGCGCCTTTCTTTAATTAGCATTTTTCTAACATCAATATATTTTCCTCTGGCCTCCTAGGACCAAAACTCTGCCGAATTAATTATTAACAGCCTTGCTGTCTTCCACTTTCATTTTCTCCCACTTCCTCCTCTTCCTTTTAAGGCAGTCATGGTTTCCAAGATTCTGCCTCCAGTTGGATGTGAATGCAGGGCGGACATTCGGCGACAGCTCCATCCCTTAGGTATGCTTTAATAGCACACATTTTGTGCATAAAATGATCAATTTGAGTCCAAATCAAGAAGGCAGGCTGCATTAATGTCCATGAACGCTGGAGTGCACCAGGCTTCGGGGCCCACAGGACGCATTTAATTATGTTTACATTTGCCTCTACTCTAATTTATTGTCTACTGTCAGATTTTGGTATTCATTGTGCCAGCTTCTAAGCCATGCAGAATGAGAGTCACCTGCTGAAAATAGAGTGACTGCTTTTCAGAATTCCCCCAGGTGAAGAACAAAGAGTAATTCATTTTTTTCAATCTGTCACGAAAAGGAAGAAAAAGTGAGACCAGAGACTTTAAAAGGCAGGGATTGGACTGGAGGCACAATATGGCTGAGGAGATAAAGTTGAAAAAGAGCAAGATAACCCTTTTGCTTGGCTAGCCTTTGTGACAGAGTGGGAATAACCACAGCACAGGATTGGTTACCACCATAATTTCAGGTTAAACACAAACACCCCCCACTCAGTCCAGCAAATATACACACACACATTCATTGACACATATGCTGACAGAGTGAGCAGTCGTCTACCAAGCATGTGCTGCAAATGCTACGCTGTAAATAAGATCTAAGAACAGTTCAGCTGTTTGGGGTAAAATATGCAATAATGGTTTTTCATGACTGATTTATAGAACAAAGGCTGTTTAAGTAAACAGCCTTTTGCATCCAGCTGCTGCTTGTGGTTGAAAACAAATCTAGTAAATCGACATCAAATATCTGTTAGTCTGCCTCTGAATATTTTCTCATTTCTTCATGAGTGTACTCTCCACTTTAGTGTCTGCAACTAGTTCACTTAAAAATGTGGCTTCTGTGTTTTGGATAACGTCGCAAAACAGGAAGAAATGAGACTTTTTATTAGCTGATTATTTTCAGATGGATGGGGGTACTGATGTGTCGTCCTTTGGTTTTAACTGCATTTTAAAGCCGTGCCATGATGGAGTGCTATCAGCTAACACCAGCGAGCTTCAACAGACACACTCATGTTGTATAATTAGTGCTAAATAGTTAAACTAATAAACTTTGTACCATAGCAAGGATTTTGTTTGTGTTTGTTTTTGTCAGACCATCAACGAAAATGCTCCAAGTAAAAACATGGTGGATTGGTCCAGTTCAGTGATTTATGTCAGCACAGGTGGGGCGTAATGCCCAATTCCAGGAATCTCTGAACTTGGAAGTCACTGTCATTCACTGCTTCAGGTTGACCTCTGATACTCTGACCTCTGATATTGCACACATGCTTCTAAATGCTGTACAGTTGGCCAGCCTAACATGGGAATTTATGTTTTGCCCTTTATTTGAGCCAGCCTCAAGTGGCCACTAGAGGAACTGCAGGTGTGGAATGCAAAAATGTCCTTTTTTGCATTTCTTGAGGTCTTCTTTAGGGATAAAGTAATAACTGCTGAAATAATGTGTCACGGTCCTGGGTCTCCTGACCCAGCGTTTTTAGTTCTTTGTGATTTTTGTATTATTGTACTTGTGTGTGATTTATTCTATGGCTTCTAGTTTTGATCCCTTGCCCTTCATGTCTCTCTGTGCCCCCTCTGTTCTGTGTAATTGTGTCTTTGCATGTTTGAGTTTCTTGTTTTCTGTCCCTCTGCATTGTGCATTATGTTCTCATGGTTGGTCTTTTGTTACTCCCTCTAGTCTAGTCTCTTGTGTTCCAAGCTGAGTATTTCCCTGTGTATTTTGGTTCTTAGACCTCTGCCTTATGGTTTATGTCTCTGTGTTTCTTAGTTGCTGTCTCCACTGTGTCAAGTTCGCGTCTCTGTGTGATACTTCCTGTTTTACTTTGATGGTCCGTGTCTTATGTGAATGCGTCCTGCTTTGCTTGTCTCGTCAGTCCTGATTTCTCCCAGCTGTGCTCTCCTTCTGTGTCTCATTCCCCTCGTTACTTCCCAGTGTATTTAAGCCGTGTGTTTCTCTTTGTCAGTGTTGTAGTCTCCCTCATGCTGTGTGTGATTCTCCCTGTGTCTCCTGGTATACTTTATGATTAGCTTTCCCAGTTTAGTTTTGTATTGCCTGTGTTCTAGTTTTCCAGCAATTAAAGCTGTGCTTTTGAGTTCAAGTTCTGTCCCCGTGAGTTTGCCTTTTCCTTCTTCTGATGTTTGTTATTTCCATTTGTAGTAATTTATTTTGGCAGCTCTGTTTGGGGACCTCCCTGCCCTTTGTATGTACACATGAATAGCCAGAGGTTGGGAGAGCAGCAGCAACACCACAGCACAAAACAGAGCAGACAACAGCTGTCTGTTGTAGATACAGACGACTGCAGACAGCACGGACAGGTAGTCATCCTTTTTTTGAGGTTCTGTAAGTCCATGTTCACTTTCTGTCCACAAACCGTAGGTCCCTCAGACCTAACCTAGCAGACGCAGAAGCACAACAAGCCTGTCGGTCAGACACAATAGTTGGAGGTGAGTTGCAAAGTGATTTGCAGATGTGTAGCAGTGATGCACATCTGCAGGAGGTGGGCTGATATGGATGGATGTGTGTCTTTGTGAATCTTACTTTGTTTGCCTTGGTGTGTGTGTGTGTGTGTGTGTGTGTGTGTGTGGGGGGGGGGGCTGAGCCTGGGTGGGTTTGGGGATTGCCGAACCAGGTCTCTGTGGGACATGGTCATGGAGGGTGGTGCGGGATTTCCCTGTCAATTTCGGCTTTGTATAACCACACAGATGAATGTAATAATAAAATACAAACAAAAAAGAAAATACTAACAAGATGACCCTGTAAAGAGTCAGCAGTGCTCCTCTTTGTTAAGTAAATGTGTTTGGCACAACAACAAAAAAGAAAGGATCTGCTCTGAGTCCTGTTTTGTTTGCACTGGTGATGGACAGGCTGACAGATGAGGTCAGGCAGGAGTCTCCGTGGACTCTGATGTTTGCAGATCTGTAGTGAGAGTAGGGAGCCGGTGGTACAGAGTGTGGAGAGGCGGAGGTATGCTCTGGAGAGAAGAGGAATGAAATTCAACGGGAACAGTAAGACGGAATACATGTGAGTGTGTGTGAATGACAGGGAGACAGGTGGAAAGGTGAACATGGGGGAAGAGGTCGCGAATTAAATAGGTGGGTTCAACCATCCAAAGCAACAGACGGTAAACAAGAGATGCGAAGTGAGGATTAGAAATGAGCATGACAGTTGAACGGTTTAAAGACAAAGTCAGGCGAAGCTGACATGGTTTGGACGTGCAGAGGAGGGAGGCTGGATATACTCGGCAAAAGATGTTGAAGATGGAGCTGCCAGGTAGAAGGAAAAGAGGACAGGAAGATTCATGAATGAAGTAGGACATGCAGAGCATTGATGTGACAGAGGAAGATGCCTGGGATCGGGGGGATCTACAGGGGTGGCGTGGGGGCCATGTGCCACCCTGAAATGATCTCTTGCCACCCTAGTTTTGCATGTGACAGCGTTGTTTGTTTAAAAAAAAAAAAAGCCAGCATTAACACTTTGAGCATGCTACAGTGAGATGGTTCAGCCCATAGTGTGGACTGGCTTTATTTCTTGTTGTCAGTAACAATGGATGCTTATGATGCCAGAGCACACCTGTGTTTTAGATTTTAACACTGGTGGTTGATTGGTACACTCTGGAGGTGGAATGAAGGTGAGTGTTATTAACCCTCTGGGTCAACGGGCACGTCGGCGCCTCCAAATCACATGACCGATTTAAGGTTTGAAATTCAAACTGTATGCCAGTTTGAAGATTTTGTTAATAGGCCAATAAAACCAGATTTATGTAAAAAAAAAAAATATAAGCGATGCTTTTTTCTGAACGCTGTCGTCATGTTTAGTGCAGGAAGAAACCGTAAAACTGCATTTTCAAGGACAGCACAAAAAAAGAAATTACAAAATGCCACTCCTTTCCTATTGGTGGAAAAATCACCATGTCGACCAATAAAAAAGTTATATGGCAGCACGTGACATTTGGTTGTTTAGGATGAGGGGGAAGTTTTGGGAGTGACGGTGGAGGGAATAAGCAAGTGGGAGAGAGAGAGAGAGAGAGAGAGAGCTACAGTGTTTTGAGATGTGAAAAATGAATCAATCAAAAATAGTGCGGCATCTTATTGTGACAAACAAACTGAAGATGAAAATAAAAGTAGTCAGAAATGGCCAGTTCCACCCTGGACTCCAGAAGCTTAACCCAATAAATGATGAAAAATTACTGTGGATTGTGTGTAAATGTAAGAATGTAACAATTTGATACTTATTTTAAAAAGGCTTTGATTTTGCCATCCCATTTGTTTTCCATAGCACCATAAGAACATTTTTCTGGCTCCGCCCCTGCCAGGGATGGAATGAGATTGAAGCAGGTGAGCCCTAAAGGGAGCAGCCAAAAAGCAGAAGGAACAGAAGAAGGAAGCAGGCATCTGAAAACACCTTAACATGGATTAAATGCTGCCCCTGGTCTGTGTGAAGTGTTAGTAAAATTCAGCAGACTGTAATTACAAAAAACTAAATTTAACACATATCCAGCGAACCCTCCCACACGAGGGGCACAAATTAGCCGATCAATGCTTCATAAAATTCATTCTTTTTCTATTTCATTCAAGCCTATAGCATCTTCACAAAGTTTACCCCGGTGGTTTCTCTGCTCTGTGCATAACTGCTTCTGCAAATTTCACAACATTTAATGCAAAGCCTGCGCAACGAGAGAAAACAATCAATATTACTGACAAGCCCAAAAGCCTTTGAACGGGATAGGGAGTTCTCACCTGAAATGGCTTAAGGCTTGAAATACTGGTGAAACTGGCTTTGTTAAGATCGTGTGTATTCTCGAGAAGCTGCGTGTGAACTAACCTTGAAAATCCTTGGAGAGGGAATGAGAGCCTAACGCAGCAGATCAAAGATAAAAATGACAGCGCTTGGATCAGAACACCAGGTAAAAGTAGTTCAAAAGAGTGGCGTCAATTAGCATTTGAATACTTCTTACAGGTAGCAGGAAGTTTTAATGTCACATTAAGGAGACAGTCCTCTGGTAATAAACATCAAAATCCCTTTCCCACGTTTCATTTGAACAGTTACATAATGTCCTCTACGGCTCTGAAGGAGCTTTGTCAAGTCTGACAAAATCACTGTGATGATGTCATAGTGATGTAATCAGGAGACAAAATGATAAAACTGGTGCAGTTTGAAAAAGATGGGTGTAGAATAGACTGGAGGGGTTGAGTGACAAACACTATCAAGTTGCATGATGGAAGAGGAGGATTTAGAGTTTCTGGTGACACATGCGTGTGGGTAAGGATACCTGAGCCCTGTTAAATCATTCTTTTCATCCCCCAATATTGTAAGAGAGCAATACTAAATCATTGTAGTGCATATCATAGATATGAACTTTATACCGAGAGAACCATGGATCCATTAATTCCCTATGAACAAGATCTGGTGAGGAAAAACCTTCTTGTAGCAGGAAGAGGCCTCCATGACAACTAGGCTCCAGCAGGGGAATCCATGTGCTTGTGAGCAGCTGAGGGAGGGAAAAGAGGAGCATAAGGAGATGACGAACAGCAGTACGGACTATAGCTGTGAACTCATCAGCTGTCGTCTGAGGAAAACAATAGGACTTCCTGTCCAGTCTGCAGGTAACTAACCCAAGTCCCGCTAGTATTCACAAAGTTACTAAAAAGGAAAGGTGTCATCTATGTTTGATCCGCTTGTGGTAATTCAGCCAGTAGTTCCTTTACTGCCATCCACACAGACTGTTTAACTCCACGTAGCCAAAGCCCCCCCCTCCCCCAGGAAATCCTGAATTGGATAAGTGGAAGAAATTGCATTGATGGATGTTCATTCTATATAAATCACATCATAGATTTATCTTTCTGTGTGTGTTTGCTATCACGGCAAGATGTGTTAAGAAAGCCTCATAATGTAGCTAGAACCCCCATTGTGGTTTCAAGACCTCTGGCAGATGTGACTGTCGCTCCGTCTGTGTGTTTGTGGATAAGACAGCTCTGCAAATATTCCAGATACAATCAGGAAGCCTGACAAGTTCAGTTCTACGACGTTCCAGTAACCCTGCGAGCTCTGAGTACAGGACACTGGAAGCAGGTCAGACAGTCAGTGGGCACATTACCCACCTCCTAACACACACACACACACACACACACACACACACACACACACACACAAAGTGTGTGTGTAATATTTTCACATGGTGTGGGTGTGGTCTAACACTCGCTGGCATCACAGCCAGTGCGAGCCCATGAGTAGATGGTCTCTAGTTAATATTTGTCTGAGATTGCAGTTATATTTTAATGCCTTCATGCATTAATAAACAAACAAACAAACAAACAAACAAACAAACACATAAATAAATAAAAATGGCCCTTTGCTCTGTCTGCTGATTTTTAATTGGCTGTTTTTCCTTGCAGAGAGCAGCCCAGTCTCTATGAGATGCTTGTATAATTAGGACTCCAGTCTGTCAGCCTGCACCAGGTCCATATGTTTGAACTGATGCAGCCTCATCTCGCACGGCTGGTCCGATCTCCTCAATTTGATCCAGATTATTGTAACACCCTCAGGGCAGGCTGATGCTGCTGCTGCTGCTGCTGTGGATCAGAAATTTGATTCCTTTCCGGGTTGTGCTTTTCTGTTCCTTATATTTCGTGGCATGACTTGTTGATGCCGTGTTGTTGTGTTGTTGGGGTTTTTGTTTGAGTGTGTTGCTGTAGGGAGTAGCGATGGGTATTGATTAGGTTTTATCCGATACCAGTACCAAACCGGTACTTTTGAAATGGTGCCGGTGCTTAAAGAATGGAGAACACAAAATTGGTCCAAAAACCTCTCATGTTCAGCTGTTTTTTGTAAAAAGATAACAATGTTAGCCTTTTCTGCAGCTATGGGGCATATATGGCATCACTCTTGGCTGGAAGCAGTGCTTAAACAATGGAAAAAACACAAACTTTGTCCAAAAACCTCTCATGTTTAGCTGTTTTCCCACTTTTTCTTTGGTCATTTTAGCCTTTTTGGCCAGGGTGAAGGGAGTATCTGCCATCAAACAAGAAGACAGCCGCATGTAGCTATGATGATGTTTGCTAGTTCACCTTACATGCATTAATGTAATAACGTGGTTAGCCTACTCAACGTAAATTACACACGAACAACATTAAGCTACTCACGCAGAGAAGAACGGCTGCTGCTGCCATCATCATCCTCATCATTTCTGCTACACTGGCAGGGCTAGGGGCCAGGACTCTCCTCTTCGGGTTTTTGGGGGATGTTGCTAACTCCGGGTCCGATAACAGGCACCACACCCGCAGTAGATGTGCTCGGTGTGAGGTCTCGCAGCAAGCTATCAAATACGGCGCATTTCTCGGCTTTTAACAAAATGCTATGCGTCGCCAGGTGTTTCATCAGATTCGAGGTGTTACCTCCTTTGACAGTATCACAGTATCAGCTTAAAGCACTTGTTGCTGCTGAGTTTGCATCTTTTGCTGTGAAGTACAGCCAGACTTTGACCGCTTCGCCTTGGGCATTTTTAATCTGTAGCTCTGCTCTAAAAGAACGTTCGTACCTGGGCCCGCCTACTACGCTTGCAAAGGTAAAATGATTGGCTGGAATCCGAAGTGTATGACATCTCAGGAAAAATAAAGCACCAAAATGTGCGCTGCTTTTCGGTCTGGTTACTGCCGTTTATGTCAGAATGGCACCGGATACCGGTACCCATCCATAGTAGGGAGTGTGTAGTATGAATGTAAAGGGAAATGAGTAGTAACACTTGTACCCATGTTGATTGTGCGTTGATCCGTTGCTCTCAGGGTCTGTAGGGGGATCGCGCCTCTCTTCCCTTGTGCAATACAGACGAGGATTCATCGCAGCACATACAAAGTTTCACAAGCACACCCACAGCATGTGTCATAATTGGATTACTCTTTAAAAAAAGCCAAATGTAGCAAACCTCTTTTAAAGTAAATATGATAATCAGCAAGCCGGGCAGAAAGCTCCACAGCAGTGCACCATCGCCTTTTCTTTAGCAGTTGTGGAAACAGATGCTGAATGAAAACAAAAGCAAATAAACAAGGTTGGAACAGAAAGCTTTATTTATTTATTTGTATCATCATCAAAGCCTTTTTAAGTGCACATTATCCAATTCTTTGAACATCGCATTCACAGCTCAGCCTGGATACAATCGTGTCTGCCTGTTAACCTATAATACCGTATATCAACATCATTATGCCAGAGGTGTTTGTTGAATCGCTTTGAGCGATCGAGTTTAAACACTTTGATATGTTAATGTTTTCAATTAGAAATCACTTCTCGCATCCTCTGGGCATCTTTATTTTTTATTGTTAGTCTATGTTCAAAGTACACGTACACATTAATAACTTATCTATTATTTTAAGTGGTTTTATCTGTCTGAAACAGGGAGAGGTGCTTGATGACGCACAAAGACAAAAGCGTGAGGCTCGTGCACTGATGAAACATTAGAAGAACAAGCTTTTATCTGTGCGTGTAATGTGTTTAAAATGAACAAGGACCGTTATGTTGCTGTTTATCTGAAAAACAAATGAGTGAAACGTTTTCTTGTTTCAAAATTTTCCATTGCATTAAATATGTTTCTGAGAGCAGCGGCATGTGTCGCAACAAAGCAGGAAAGAGCAAAGAATACAGTTACTGTGCAAACAATTCAAACTATGACTCGTTTCTTTATAGTTTGCTTAGAAAATGGAAATTGATGCAACAATTTATTGAAACAGACATGAAAATACAGTAAATAAGGCATAAACAGAGGATACAATTACACCAAGCTTCAAATCAATATTTGGTATGACTACCTTCAACACAGTCGGAGTTCTCTTAGTCAAGCTTTATGGTCGTTTCTTTAAGTCCTCAGGAGCAGTTCTCAGGCTTCTTGAAGGACGTTGAAAGCTCGTCTTTGGATGTCGGTTGCACTTTGCTCTGTCAGGATGATCCCACGCTGCTTCAGTAACGTTGAGGTCCGGGCTCTGGGGAGACCAATCCACGACTGATAGTGTTCCACTGTATTCAAAGAGCTTGGAAAGAAAGGCGTCTGGACTTCTTCAAGTTGCTTGAAGATGTTTCACGTCTCATCTGAGAAGTTTCTTCAGTTCTACGGTCAAATTTGACCAGGTTAGCCTCTGTGGAGCTGTTAGAAGTACAGTGACCTCTGTCTGCTGACTGAGGTCAACTTACTGGGTGTTTTGGCTCTAAACTGGGCCACAAGGACAGCCCAGCTGCTTGTAGATGTGCACAGACATAATATTTTCCTTATCTGGAGAGCAGACGTAGGAGGGACTTTATGAAATGCCACCATGAAAATGACACCTTGGTACAAAATACCATCAGCCTCATTCCCCTATAGCTCAACACAACAGTCAGAAAGTATAAAGTAGATTTTCTTCTTATTTCATGCTTTTTATTGAACTTTTCTGTATATTGTGATTGCGTGCTGTTTTTTTTATTTTATTCTTTGTATTCTGTTCAGCAGTTCTACAGAAGACAGTCTCAAAGTCTCCCTGCAAAACACTACATTATGTTATCTAAGTCAGTCTAAGGTAGTTGATTTTATTTATTTTTTTAAAGCCCATTTTTGATCCCCGCCTGCTTCCCCGGAGGGGCTCAAGCTTCAAAAGCAGGACGACTTTCTAGGATACTTGTTCTATTTCGCCCATTTTTGAACTGCCAGTTGGAATAAATTTAACAGTAAAATGTTTTATACTGTAAGTTATTCTTCGACCAACTGTGACTTGAAGTATTAGCATATGTATTGGATGGGAATGGGATGGGGGAGAATGCTGCTTTGTGAGAACTCTTATGCCTTTAGCCTCAAAGCTCTGCAGAGCTTTGTCATTCAAATCATCCCAAGGGAGAAAACTGTGAAATAATCAGAGGGAAAAATGGAAGAGGAAATCGTTGCTAATTTATATTTAGTTGGAAGTGACCTTTAGTAGAAATCTTGGGAATATGAATGTTGCTGCTTGCATTTCCATTTTTTATTTTATAGTTTGTTCATCTGAGTGCACTGTAAGCTAATTTTTTATATAACCAGATCTCATTATTCCTCTGCCTATGTCGAGTATTTTCTGGCACAGTTTGATTTCTGAATTAATCTCAAAGAGGCAAATGCTTGTTTTGGATCTGTCTATACTTTATTACAACAAACATAAACATCCTGACCAAATGGGAGAGCATCATCTGCGGCTGCTTCAAATTGTTTGATTTAATGTCCCTGAAAATAAGATGATACAGAGACATTTGTGATGGGCTTTCCATCATCTCCCCGCACATACAACCATCTGTAAATCCATCGTGCTCGCTGCGCTGTTCTTTTCCACAGGTGCTCTAGCTGTCATGCGAGTCCTTCTGACATTTGCCTTGGATTGTGCAGCCATCTGTGAATGTGATGAGGTTTTTTCTTGTGAACCACCACATGCAGCGCCGAGGGTAGGAGTTGTTTACAATACACCCCCACATCCCTTTTCCCTCCCTCTGCCTGAAATTTTATGTCTCTCAGCTTGTCTTCGATTTTTCATGCAATAGGAAGACACAAAAAACAAACCCCCCACTCTGAGTCAAAACTAAAAGCCATCATTACTTTTCTCCTCATCGAGTCATGTTTCATTTTTTGACACATACATGCATAATTAGCCTGGTCTTACATCCAGCCTCAATGACCATTTCATTACCACTCAACAAAATCATTCTGCAAACTTTGAGATGCCGGCAGTGATTTGCAGATCTGAGACCAAGCTCTGATTAGTATGCCACTGATGTATGAAAGGAAAGGCAAGTGGAGATGTTGATGTTCACTTTGCAGTCCAGCCTATATTCAAAAAACGCTCAAGCAACTAAATAATCTGTCTGCCATCATCACATCACATAAGATGAAGCTGCGTGTAGCAGCCCTGTTTCCTGAAAGATGCTTGTAAACATGGAGAACCATACTCACTGTATGTTCACTGGCACTTCCAGGTGATGACGTCTCCATCCTGAATCATATGTGCAATTAATGACACTGAAACTTAAACTTGACCAGATAAAAAAAAACATAAGAGCCCTCAAACCCTTTAAAAAAGTCTTTCTTCAACAATGTAATCATCTGTCATTTCAGTAACTGCGCTCAAATACGTATATTTATGTTTAGATTGCAAACATCTGTGGAAATAACAGCTGCTGTCTGTATAATTCTTAACTCAACTATTATCCTTCTACACATCCAGTTCCAAAGGGTACGCTCTTTAAAATACTTTTGCCTTCATACATTTGATTGCGCCTGCAAGCCACTTTGCAACCCAGTTTCTTCCTTTGCACTCAGTCTGACCTAATATCGTACCTGCTTTGTTCTGTGCTGGGGTCTTACTGCTATTCGCTGTGCATCCTGTGTTTGTGTGCTAGACTGTGCTGCACCAAAAACCTCCTTGTGATCGCTGCCGTCTCCCATAATTTGCACAAAAAGCAGTACTGGAAGAGTGAAAAGTGTGATACAAACTGGAAACAGAGACTGTTTGCCTTCACAATAAGCGATGCGCCTTTTGAAACGTGTTGGCTGCAGCGCTAATGCACAACTTTTACTTTGCAGGTGATCGTACTTTCACAGTTTTTACTGCTGCTTAATGTTTAGCTGATGAGTTTTTGGAGAAAAGTTGGTGTTTTATCTGCAAACTACAGGTGACCACAGCAACTAATACATATTTCTTTCCTAGTTATTGGTCTCTAGGTCCGTGTGACTGGGGCCTAATTGATCCCATACTCTAACCAAGCTTTAGTATGAAAACTTACCAAAGTTTACAAAAGGCACAAAAAGTTTTATTCTTTTTTTTTTTTTAAGTTGCATTGTTGTTCCACTGATAGGTCAAATGAGAATATGTTTACACGGGTCTTTCTGGGCAACAGTTACATACAACAAAGTTTTATGCCCCCATACTTGGAAACAGCAGCATAAATAGTGCGGTTAAAATAAAGGATCATGGTTATATAAACATTTTAAATTAAGTCAGTTAAGGGTTTCTGGATATGCCCACACACCACCCTGGATTTTCACAACCTCATGATCTGCTTTACTTCAGCTTCCATGACCTGAGACTGACACGTTTTAAGTCAAACGCTTTGAGTTGTCTTTAAAACTGGTAAACGTCGTATTTCTTCACTCATAACGAGAAAGTTGTTGCGACTGCTTTAAGCAGTTGCTGCGCAGCTTGCGTGTCAATTGAAAATTACGTCGGCAAGATAAAGACATCATTAAGTACAGGGCGGTTAGGGCAAAACAATGATACTTCAGTCTGATTATCAGAGTGCATTTAATGCATGTCTGACTAATTTAGCAGAACCGAAGACACTCTGACTTTTTCGGTGTTATTCGTTTCGCCTCCACTTTCTCAAAAAGCTGGTTGCAGCTTTGACTCTCTCTAAACACTGGGAACATAACATGTTGGCATCTTTAGAACACAACACTCCAGGCAAAGATGTGATGTTATTCTTGTAGATCGGGAGAGTTACTGTAGTTTTGAAGCGTGCAAAAATCAATACAGCAGTTTGTGACAAGTAGTGGGAGGCAGCAGAGCACTTGCTATATTCTTAGAGAAATTACAGTTTCCTTCAGACTATGGAAAACAGTCTCTAGCAGTATCACAGCAGAGAGGGGATGACTTTACCACCGGTGTTTAAGGAATAATGTGTTTTTTGTAAAGCTAGAAAAATAACGTGCTGCAGGTCAGACTCTGTTTCACAGGCAGACCATGAAAGAGAGATTGGTTGTGAATGGATGATGAATTATGATGGGCAGAAGTTCATCAGGTGATCTTCCTTCCACTGTTTCTAAATAATATACTGAGTAACTGAGATTTGGGCCAGGATGCACGGTGGGGAGTTTAAAGCTGTCGGAGTCTGACGGTATGAAATTTCAGTTGACAGTTTAGGCAGTGTCTGATAGAATGAGCACACAACATGGCTGAAGGGAGAGGGAAGCTCGTGACGACGTAAACAAAGTTGCTCTTTAAGAAGCGCTCCGAAAACGGCAAAAATCATGCGAAAATCAAAGCTCTTATTCAAATTCATCTTCTTCAGCCCAACCCGCCTTTGATGCCGACTTGAATTGGGCAAACGCGGCAGTGGAATGTAATTGATTATTTCCTGGGCTTTTACCAACACTTTGCTTCTAACCGAGAGAGAAAATGTGACTTTGTCTCTTTATCTCTCCTTATTTCACTGTTCTGTTGATTTGCTTTGAGAGATGCAGGCTGTGAAGGTAATCTGTACGTGCACGCTGCAGCTTGCAGTAAGACAAGGTGTTTCCTTTGATAACCGTGAATGAGGAACTCTTGGCTCACAGGCATTTTCCTCAGCACAGAACATGACATAATCAGCGTGGCGCGTACATCCACTGTTCTTAAATTGGATGCTCGTATCAGATCATCAACAAGAAATGCCTAAGTTACCCTGCACGAGTGCTGCAGTTCTTATTGTGATTTGCAAGTCGCCGACTTAAGCAAACGAGGGCACGAACCATTTTAGAAGATTATGTCACCGAGCAGGAGAAAGTATGTAAATGTCGCACTGCTGTCACCAAGACTGTTTCTTCCTTCTGCAGTAATTAATGCTTGCCTGCATTGCCCTGTTCTGGCACCTCCCCACACTTCCACAAGGAAAAGCAGCAAAACCTCAGACGTCAAAGGAGCTTGCAAAGAAAAGCGTCTGGACTTCTTTAAGTTGCTTGAAGACGTTTCACCTTCATCCGAGAAGCTTCTTCAGTTCTAAGGTCAAATGGTGGAGAGTCCCAGATATAAACCTAGTGGGAGTGACCCCCCACAGAGGGACAAAAAGACCCCCTGATGATCCTCTAATCGCCTGAGCCAAGGTGGGAAACTGGGCGTGGGTCCCAATCAGCCAGAGTTTCGGGTGTGTTCATTGTGAAACCTGGCCCCACCCTATCATGCGAATTCCTGAGGTCAGATGGCCCAGGATGTGAGTGGGCGTTAAGGTGTCTGGGAAGGGATCTCAAAACTGGATTATAGATGGCAGAGAGTTGGTGTCGTAAGCCCCGCCTCTGTTCAAAGATGGTCGCTCACAGTGGACATAGAAGCTTCTTTCACTCCTCTTTCAAACCATCTGTCCTCTCTGTCCAAAATGTGAACATTGGCATCCTCAAAGAGTGACCTTTGACCTTAAGATGCAGATGGACTGCTGAGTCTTGTCCTGTGGAGGTGGCTCTTCTGTGTTGTGCCATGCGCTTGTGAAGTGGCTGTTTGGTCTCTCCAATGTAGAGGTCTGAGCATTCCTCGCTGCACTGTACAGCATACACCACAATGTTAATGAAGAAGAGCTTCTCGGATGAGAGGTGAAACGTCTTCAAGCAACTTAAAGAAGTCCAGACGCTTTTCTTTGCAAGCTCCTTTGACTACGATGACCTGGATGACTGAGAACCTTCACAGACAAAACCTCGGACATTAATACCAACAGAGTGACTGATCGAGTCCGAGGCTGGAGGTGGGCTCCAAAGTGACTTGCAGTAACTGTGGGTGAGCTGAAGCAGCTCAAATAGTGCACATTTTATGCAGCCCAGACTCTCATAAGCATAAGCAGTCCTCCTCATCATTCATGATTAAAAACAAAAGTGTTTCAGCTGCAAGAAGCTGTGAATGTGTTTTATATTCAATTCTCCTCACTTCACTGCTGATGGTGAATATTATTTCCGGCTCTGCCAGTCACACCTTCCTTATGACTAATGATCACCTCCTGGTTGGGTCATTCATGGATGCTGCTTATCATGCAATTAAGTGTTCTCTTTGCAGACTGCTCTTTAAATATCTCCTGGTTTCCTGCATTGTCACATCTGCAGCTGTTATCAGCGGGTGAGAGTGAGGCTGTCGACCTCATGCAGAGTTTCTTATTTGAAGTTTCGTTGGCTGCTACTTTATAATTGTTGATACGATGAATCACTTTAGAATATCAGGAACACCATATGAAGTCAATGTGGAAAAGATGAAAGACATGCACATATATGTGTCTCATTTATCAGTGTAACGAGTTTCGTTTTACTTTTATCAGCACACCAGCTTTTCTATCTCTGCCAGCTATACTGGACAAAGAAATCACTGCAACCTTCAACCTTCTTTGAATTTCACTTCTTTAATAGTGAAATTGAAAATACAAATGAAAACAGGCGTCGAAAAAATTACAGCCTCTTGTCGTCTCTTACCTTGTATGCAATGAAGGCACAAAAAGTCTAATATATACTGTTACGTTCCCCTGGGGGGGGTCTAAGCGGTGAGGGGGAAGTAACAAAAGTGACCGGGTCAGAAAAAGGAGTCAAGGAGGCAAAACAGTTTAAATAAAACAGTTTTATTGAAGTAAGTCAACTAAAAGAGACGGACAAGCCGTTATCACCATAAAACACCAACAAAACTCAGGCGTTGGTCAAATAAAGCAAAAAGTCAAAAGGAAAGCGCAGCTCACTAGCTGGACAACACACTACACAGCTCACTAGCTGGAAACTACCGCAAACACTCAGCTCAGTAGCTGTACCCACACAAAATGGCACTCTGGCCCAGAGCTCACCCTGCTCTGGGCTTAAATACCCTTAATTGCTGATGGGAGTCAGCTGTACAGGAGGGAAAGGTGGCACCTCAGGCAGGAGGTAGTGGGACACGCCCACACAGGCACCCTCAGGAGAGAGAGAGGCCCTGCTAGGGCCGTAACAATACCTTTTAAAATAGCTGGTACGTGTGACAAAAGAGGACATTTTTCAATGCAAAACTTCACAGGAGACTCCTCTAAAGCAGCGTAATTCAATCATTCTCTCCCTCTTTATTTATTTTTTAGGTAGTATCATGTTTTACTCACCTGCGGATGATTTGGGAATTACAGATTCCTCCAAGAAACTGGATCGCTTGAGGCAGGGAGCACGAGCCTTTAATCAAAATATCTTCAGCTGAACAGAAGCCATTTCACTGTTTGTGATTAAACCCAACAGTACGCACAGGAAGTCATCCTCTTGAAATCCCTGTAGCTGCTTTAATGAACTCTCACTATTTCCCCAAGAGTCACAAAGAGGACGTGTACCAACATTCCTACTACAAGGATTCATTGAGTCTGTTATCCAGTAATATAAAACTTTAATATCTTCCAATCACACAAGGACGTAAATTGAACAACACACACAAACACGTACGCACAAACGCCACACTGCGGCCACAATTTATCGCAGCTTCATCAACCCAAAGTTTGCTTATAAAATCCAAACTAACGGAACAACTCGTAAGTCACACATGCGTCCGCAGCGCTAACAAAAGCCTCCGACTCTCTATTAGCACCATGACATCATCTTCTAACTGCACTGTGTTTCCTCTTTGGTGGAATACGCACTCCACTTAATTAATTGAATTGCGAGGCCGTCCGCTTGGATGCTTGCTTTTCAGCGTTTTTTATTGCGGGCTTCAGTAAATTAATTGGGTGAATCCCTCATTCCCTTTATAGTTGGCATCAGTGACAGTCAAAGGGAGATAAAAAAACCCTTGGATCTTACAAACCTAAAAGACGTCTGATGCTGCAACAGAAGGAGTGATTCAAAGGTGCAGGACTGGTTCTAATTCTTCTTTTCATTTTATCACTACTCATACATCTCCCTCATTTGGATTCATTTGATGAGAGGGGCTTTTAGCGGGCTTTTGATCGTTACACGGGTAAAACATTTTGTCATGATTTAACAAGGATTTCTTAAACATTAGCTCAGGTCACGGATGCTTTGTAGCTCGCTCACTTGTGACAGAAGTGGGGTAAAGAAAGAAAGATGCCGTCTTTTAAGCCAGTGCACTCAAAGCACTGCCCTCACAACGCATCTAGCGACGGCAGTGAGGGAGTTACAGAAGGGCACCTTGACAGGATGGGAGAATCTGAAAAGAGTCAATTTCTCACTTGGGTTTCCTGTTTGAATAATGGCAGGTTTCCTTTTAAAAACAAACCCCAGAATTAGAAGCTGTGACCGGCCACCACTCTGCAAAATGTATTGTGCCATCACTGTGGCTTAATGTTCTCCAAAGGACAAGGAGCAACCTGCAATATTTCAGGCTAGCTTATACAGCCGGGGACACCGTATCGAGCCTCAGATCAGAGGGCTCAATAATGGCTTCATCGCTCTCTCTCGGATTGAAGCGTTGGCGATAAAAAGGGAATCAGGCGCTTTACGCTTTGAGGGCACACGTGACCTGGAAGATTCTCGTTCGCAAAGGCCAAGAGAATCACACTTTGAACTAATACACAGCCTTGACTGCAATTTAGCCTCACCTAATTTCAGAACTGCAGCTCAAATCTCTCTCTCGATTACTTCTGACATTTTACATTTAGATGCTGCACACGAGAGCTCGTTGAGGGGGCGAGAGAGAGAGGCACAGAGAGAAGGTACAGGTTTTGAAGAAGCAACCCGCTGGTGGTTCAAGTGGCACTTTAGGCTTTATTTTATTATTTCTTTTATTCCATTTCCCTCTTTATTAAACCCTCAAACCTTGATCACTCACCAAAAAAAGAGGAAAAAAATTGTAAGACATTCTTATAAGTGTTTGGCCAATAAAGTAACTCAACTGCTTTTTTTTTTTCCACATCGTGAGTGATTTCTATTCAGCACGAGCATTTCTTTTGTGTGACAACACTGCCTGTGTTCACAATTAAACAGTATACGTGGAGATCTTTGCAGGCTATTTCAACACATTCTCATCCCAGGGAGTCAGATGCCACGGGTCTGTCAGATGCTGCCAGGATCTCCAGATTACACACAAGGTGTCCTTTGGCGGCTGAGCCTTGATGCGCCAGCCGTGGCAATATTGTACGCCTAGAGATAATGGTCCTCTTTGAAAGCGATACAAAATATGCATTAGAAGCCCAGAGTGGTGATGATGGAGTAACCCAGACATGTGTAAGCCAGCAGACTGTTGTTCACTTTGTTTTGCTCGGTCTTCTTTTGCTTTTTACTTTCACTTTTGCTCGATGGTTCAATGTGGGACTGAAAAGTACCGGGTGCATCGGGCACTGCAGCCAAATGCCGTCTTGTCCTTAACGTATGACACCGGCAGTATTTAATGGTCTACGGAACTTCTGGATTCCCGAGTGCTTAAATGTTGCAGCCATGAAGAGAGACATGTTCACAGGTGGAGGGTGTGAAGGTGGTTTAGATCACACGTATGAT
The DNA here is from genome assembly GCF_057382275.1 of Copadichromis virginalis. Taxonomy (NCBI): domain Eukaryota; kingdom Metazoa; phylum Chordata; class Actinopteri; order Cichliformes; family Cichlidae; genus Copadichromis; species Copadichromis virginalis. The sequence goes on along the minus strand of NC_140632.1, from coordinate 1,898,211 downwards.
GCTTGAAGGTGTTTTCATGCACGCCCTTCAGTTTTCTAGCACTTACCTGACACCTTAGCCAGAGCAAGCAACCACACAGCACCCGGTCAGAAAATAGAGTTTTTTCTGTTGGTTACCAAGGAGTCCTTGGCATGTCTCCAGGTTACGGGGGATTAACCAAGACAATGGAGGAGACGCTTACCACCCCACAGAATGAAGTGGCATCATTCAACATGTTTGCACTTACACAATCAGCCTATAGTTTGGAGACATCAGCAGCTAGCTTATCATTAGTCTGCTTAGCTTGATGCCATGTGATTAATGGCATTTGTGTCTATTTTTTCAGAAGTGTCTAAATAATAGACACTTTGCATTACTGGGGAGTGCACTGTAATTACCTACTGAGTTCACTGGGTTTGACTGGAACACTGGTGCTGGTGAAGCAGTAGAATTACAGTAGCTCGAGTGTTTGGACCACTTTGCAACCCACTATTATTCAGTAGAGCAGGTCATCCACTGATTTGAAGGTTGGTGGTTCAATGCCTAGATGCTTTACTCTGCATGCTAAAGTCTTCTTGGGCAAGACACTGAATCCTGAGTTGCTCCTGATGATTCATTGGTGTTGGTGTGAATGAGGTGTGTTGTATCCGAGTAGAAAACCACAATATAGTAACCAGTTCAATTAACTTTTGTTTATATAGCACCAGATCACAACTGCAGCTGCCTCAAAGCCAGTCTCAACATTCTTTACAAAGTACAACCAGTACATGTATTCAGTTTGCAGTATCCTGAAGTTAAAAGCTTTTCAGCTGTATGGGGACAGATTTGTGACAGCAGACTGTCCCTTCACGCCCAGTCCTTGGCTGTTTTGCTACGTATCCTTATAGACTTGGAAATCCGCAGTCAAGCCGAGTATTTTGGTGGGTCCTCAGCATCAGTATGAATGCAAATATTTTCGTGCCACAATCTCTGAATTGTGCAACAGATCAGATAAAACACAGAAGAAATCTCAAATGCAAAAGCCACCTTTCATTATTCTTTAACCTTGAGGGAAAGCTGCGTCATTTTTAAGGAGACTGTTGTGCAAAGGCTGAGGAAAGTATCGGCGTTACCCTATATTTTCATCTGTGATCCTGCATGTAGGAGGCAGAGCTCTGTGAGAGAAAGAATCCGCTCTTCAGTGTAAACAGTTGAAATTCAGAGAACAAAGTTGTGTGTGCGTTATCTGTCTAGACTTATCCCGGCTGGTGGAACAGAGCCAGGTGACTGGATGTGAGAGATCAAAGTTCTTGTCAGGCGTGCTCAGAATGGAAGCCGAAGCTGGTAGTTACCGAGACTCAGGATTTGCGTCCATCATTGTAAGCCTCTGCCTTTGTTCTTCATAGACCTCTGTAAACACAGCCATTTTGCTATTTCAGCGTGTAACATTCCCATTTGATTCATATCCGCAGCATATTGTTTCATCTGTGATGTCTTTCTGTGGAACTAAGAGGACAAAGCTTAAGAAGAGCTTGTCCTGGATAATCAAATCCTTATCTTTGAAGAGGAAATATGCTGCTGTCTTAAAGGACATGGTGCAAAGGACAAGCAAGGAAGCTTATCTTTTCTTTCCCCTGCCTCTACAGTATCTCACTGGGTTTTCTTTGGTTGTTGTTGTTTCAGCCCCTTCCAGTTTTGGTTATTATAGATAACTTCTGTCCATTTTTTATCTCTTGCTTAAGATGGGAGCGAGTTAGAAGCACCTGACTGAGCGCCAGCATCACAGCAAGGCTTTACTTTGCCCGTCGCTCCCTTTCTCGCTCTTTTTGTCCATCATCGGGCCTCATTCTTTCTCTCTCTCGCACTCTTTTCTCTCGGTATTAAAGCGAAGCAGCCATTCTGTTCCAACCTGCTGTCCGCATGACAGAGCATGGGAGAGATGATGGAAAAGCACTTTGCCCAGGCTCCTGCATTTGAAAGCCTCTTTGAGGAGAGGGAACGGTCTCCAAAAAACTGTGATCCTTCTATAAGGTGCAGGAGAGAAACTGCCAGCAGAATCAGGAGAAATCAGAACAGAAGAAAGCATTGAGCGCCTAAAAAACCGGCGTGTGAATTTAAACCACCTTTTCTTGAGGCGATTCTACTTTACTCTCTCTCAAGGTGCATGAAAAAAGGGAGGCCAACAAACTATACGCATTAATTCTACTCTGCTGGGCTCGGGGAATCCAAGCCGACTGTGTGGGATGAAGAAAATAGAGGAAGGATGAGGGGGGGAATGAAAACACTCCGCACCCTGCCTGACTAAATGATGGTGTTAGGATTATTGGGGACCACCAGTTCAGTGAAGCAGAAAATGGGAATATGCTTGCGAGGGCACACCAGTTTACTTGAGCAGGAACCGCAGGCTCCCCGAGAGACAGACGGGGCAACCTCAGCAAAACATTCAGCTGAATAAACTGTGCCATACACCGAAGCCTCTAATTGTAACTAATTGGAAATTATCGCGAGCATAAATGCATTTCAGCACCTTATTGAATACCGCATTCACGACACTCTGAAACAACTTTAAACAGGGTGGGGGGGCGTAATCACACACATTAATGTGGCAGTAATGGATTTTTTTGACCGCTTTTGTATACATGCAGTGTTGCAATGCAGGTTCGCTTTTCTTATATTTCCTAAAGCGCACGAGGGATCTAATTAGCCTGGCGTATGCACCAAAAGATGCTCGTTCAGTTATTCGCCCTCTCTGTCATAGTTTGAAAAGGCTAGAAAAGAATGACTTTTAGGGACCGTCTGAGAATTATTCATGGCTCAACCTTATCTCAAATTATTTACAAAAAGCCTGAATTTCTATTTTATTTGGACTAACAGTACTAATCAGTTCATATTAATAACATAAAAAAATCTTTATTTTAATTTCCATTACGTTGCACTAATTAGTGGCTAATCTTCGAGGCTAAAATAGTAACAATAAGTCCAATACAAATATAAATGAACCTAAATTGATAATGATTAATGCATCGACACATGTAAAGCTATAAATTATTTCCTATTGCAACGTTATTGTCTTCTTCTTACTATAATGATGGCAGTGTGTAGAAAGTTTCCAGAAGCAGAACCCCGACAGAAATTTGCATAGTAAGAAATTAGAATAAAAAATATAGCATACATAAATAAGCAGTGAAATATACTCATTAATGAGATGCAGCAGCTAAATGTCTATTGCACAGTTCTTATTTAGTGTTTGAATTGTGCACCACTGCTTAGTATGTCTGTATGTATCCTAACTGCTCCTGAACGTGTGGGCCAACAGAATCAAACAGATTGCACCAACATTGTCAGACATGTAGAGATTAACATCTGTATGTTATGTCAGATTTTTCCTTTAGTTTTTCCTTTATATTCGATGTTGGGTAAGTACCTTAAGATAATTTAATGATCACCAAAATTAACATTCCTAACATTAGTACAGTCACAGAGCCACGGTGTCATGGGAATAGTTAAGCGGTGCCGTTTCAGATAAAGCTCAAAATGAAAAAGTGTAATGCAAATGCAAATTACAACTTGAGATTCAGTTTGTGCTCATGTATGTATGAGTTCTGTTGTCAGACACAGTGCTGCTTACGGGAATCAAAATGTGTTGCTTATGATGGCTGCTAGCACAAAAGTCAACAGAGGATTTTATATTGCAGTTTGGAGGTGCGCTTGAGGCTGAAGCTGTGCCTTGGCTGTACCTGTCTACCACAGATTTGATAAAAGATATTGTCTCCTTCCCCAATCATCTCATTGGATGAGTGCACTTTGAAGCAGCTGACCACATTGGGACAAAAAAGTGAGCTACTAATTTCTCTGCTAATATCAGGAAGCCTAGTTAGCATGCTGCATCCACTGACTGGACACAGTGCACATGTCTATATCTCTTCATTTACCTTCTTAGACGAGCTGTTAGCACAAATAATGCAGAGCAACCCACATTATTTGAGCGATAACTGCATTAAAAAGGATTCGAGAGCACCAACGTGATCGAGCTTTCCAGGTCAGCAGAGGTTAAGCCTGGCAGACTGCTGCACCTGTGGACTGATTCAGGCTCTTTTCAGGGTTTAGCAGGTGAGTTCGAGAACGATTTAGTCTGTGTGCAGTCGTACTGAGGGGGCTAGAAGCCAAACCTGTACTTGTGCTTCAAAAACACAGCTAACACTTTTGTTTCTTCTGCTTCAGGTTGAACATTTAAACATGAGTCTTGACATTTTTTGCCAAGTGACTACAAGAGGAACTGCTTTTGCATTTTGCCTTAGCTTAGCTTAGTTTTTCAGCCCCAGAAGTCGTCGTTTGAAATGAACACTGTTGGTTTTTAACGGCATGTCATGAGTGGACTGTTTTAACCCAAACTCTAACACTGCCAAGCAAACAGCTCGGAAATGCAGCAAAGCAAAATTATGTGTGAAAACGAAGCTTCTATGGGACATCAGCTGTCAAGCCTCCTTACGTGAACTTTCCGGCTCTCTTTGAAACACGAGCGTCGCTTTTGGCGATCGATATTGCCGCAGCCAGCGCGTCACAGCACTAACGCCAAAGGACACATTGTGCGTATCTCAGAGACGCCAGAGGCTTTGACAAAATGGCAGCATTTGACACGATGGGAATGAGAGCGGGTTGCATGTGTTTCGTCCTCAGCCTCCTGTCTGCCTGTGCCTGCAGGCTATCGTGGCTCATCCAAACAACAGCGAGGCAGAGGAGCCAACTTTTTTTCTTCCTTTGCATCACTTTCAAAATCCTGCCTGACAACCCCCTCAGCACCACTCCTCCTGCCTCAAAGAGCCTTGTGCAATTACTAATTCTCATATGACTCCATTCAGCAGTGTTCACACATGTTGTTTAGGTAAAAAAACAATCTTATAGCAGGGCAAGATCTTGGCTCTTGCACTGTATCCACTTTGAGAAAACTTACAGGACCGATTTCAGCAGCTTGTGGCCACAGGGCGTTTTAAATAATGCAGGCCTGTTGATGGAAAGTTTGTTTAGGGCATTTTTACATTGAACAAATATTGCAAAGCATCCACATCTCCAGGAAAAGCACATCATTCCCAGTTTTCATTAGCAGATTAGGCCCAATTTCAAAACTGGCTGTTAATCACTTCTCTAAGTCATCAAACATGACGCTCGCTTAATTGTTTTATTTGTTTGATTGTCTTTTAATTGCTTTAAACCATTTTTAATTGGTTCATTCGCAAATTGTTCTAATTAATAGTTTATCCCAATGTCTGCTGTGCTTAAATGTGCAATATAATAAAGGACTCGAGTTAATATGCAGCAAAAGGCCACCAAGATCAGGAAAAAGCAGAAAATCCATTTCAGCTACTTGATACTTTTGCACTTATGTAATTATTAAAACATTATCTGAACTGTATGATTATTTTACAAGCTGAATGCTAAAAGTTGAGCAATGTGCCCCAGGCAAAGACTTCATGCTACCCAGTCCTTTAAAAGTTATAAAGTCGTTTTTAGTGAAATCTTTTTGAATTTAATTCATGAGAACCACAGATTTGTTTTATCTCCCCTGTAAGTCAAACTTCCAGCTGATCGCGGCAGCATCTGTAGATCCAGGTCTGATAAAGAAGTCACAGCAGCCTGCTTAACATATGTTAACTCATGGTTACATGATCCGAGATGATCCAGCCGCCGAGGTGAGCCAACAACATCGTCAAACCAGGAAGAGTCGCACCTTCGGGCGCAGAGGCTCGCATTCAATTGCCACTTCCTCTGTAGTTCCATCCTCCGATCAGCTTTAATAACTGGCAAAGTGTGAGTTTTGAAGTGCCAAGGCTCAGGTGAGCTGATCCTGGACCAGTGCTCGCGGCGGTGGCTCTATAATGAGGCGCGGTGGGAAGTGAGTGATGAGGAGTTTCCATGGCGAAGGGCCCCGCTGAGGTTACAGAAGCAACAAACGGTTGGTAATCAAGAAGTACAGCCAGAGGCGGTGTCATGCTCACTGGATTGCTCAATCTCCTCACATTATCTTCTCATAACGCAGCTCCACCTCTCTGCTCAGACGCTGCTTTGCAGCACGCGAGGGAGCCGTGGAAAACAGGCTTAGGGAGTCGCCGCCTCGTCAACTCTTTTCTTTAAAAAATCAACGTGTCTGCAGCGTTCGCAAGGAACAAATAGTCTGTTAACTTTTGATAGTGTTAGTGTTGTTATCAGATTTGATTTTTATTTCTCATAATTACAAACACCCACATTTTTCGATAAAGGCTGCAGCTCTTCTAATGGCATGAACTATGCTTTTTTTTTAATAACCAACCTGCAGCTTAAATATCAGCGATAGAGAACATGTTTTTTTTAACTTTTTAAAACCTTTTTATGTTTCTGTTTTCAAAAGTCCTAGAATAACATGCAAAAACATATTTCATCCACCTTGGATGTGAACATGACTGGATCTTGAACATGTGGAAGCACGTCCTTTCGTTGAGTTATTGTGGTTTAACAATGCAAATAGGTTAATGCTCACTTGTAGCACTCCTAAATTATTAAACGTCTCATAATATTAATAAAAATCTGCTGATCGATTGTGGTCCACGTGAAAAGTCACCGAACAATGATTTGTGCATCATAAACTGTTCAATAAACCACATTTTTAAGTTTGAGAGATATTTGCAGACAGTGAAGTTAAGATAAACCCTGGAAATATCATCATTGCTTTGGTGTTTTTGGCTTGAGTCGTTGGTCTCACCACTTTCATATATTTTCTGGTGGCATGCCAAATGATTCTGATAAAACACACTGTGAAGCCCACCAGCTAAGAAAGGCAGATAAAAGATGAAGCTGAAAATGGGCTTGTGAATAAAGCCAACATTGAGCTGCTGGGAGCCAACTATTTCCTTCAGGAGTTGGTGGAGACCAAAACTGAGCAAAAGGAACAATTATACCCCATAGAACGATAGTTTCATAAGAAAATAATATATAAAGCTTGTGTTTATGGTTTGCTGCTCTATAAACGATGAGGCCCAGCAAGGCGCTAACTACTTAACTAGTTTTTATAAGTTGGCATGATGTATCCACTGTTTTGCACACAGAGTTATATTTGTTAGAGGGAAGTGAAAAGTCCTTTTTGTGCCGTGTACGCCCACAGCAAGAATGAGTGCAGTATGCATATGTGGCTGACAGTTTCAACATATCCAATACGGGAACAGTGCCACAAAAAAAAAACCGCGAGAAAGAAGAACCCATCTTTCCAGACTTGCCTTTGAACTGTAGTCTCACCAAGAACTCAAATGGTCTGTCCATTCTTTTAAACCACAATCAATTGGTGCTGAAAAGCCTGGAAAGTGTTCAATGCGAAATGTATTTTTGTGTTATTTTTATTCAGCCGAGTCCTCTTGATCTCGGCTTCAAACCGCCACATTTCTCCTCGGGGAGCTTACAATGACTCACATTCAGGCCAGGAAACCAGGAGCGATTGAGCAGTTTCAATCACACGCATGAAGACTTTTTTTAAAAGAAAAAAACAAGATCAATCAATAGCTACCTCTCAAAGTTAACTCACAAAATTTACTTTAATCGAAGCCGTCAGTCAGCCCGAGACGCTAAGTAACCATCTCTGTTGCTCATCGGTGCTTGAATGCCAATGACCTGAAATCACTGACTTCAAACGAGCTGGAAGATAAACCTATAAAGCTAAAGACTGTCTTTGTGTCCTGAGAATGGCTCGTGCTCCACATTTCTCTGACCTAATTTTCCTTTTTCACAGTCAATAACTAAACTGTGCTACTGCATCAAAATGAACAGATTTTAATTTAATGACTATGGGAGAGAAAAATCCTCCACTAGCATCTACTGCAGGAAAAAGACCAGGGTCTACAGTTTTAGTCAGAGGTCCAATAGCACCTGTGCTTTACGGGTTACAAAATGTAGGTAATATGTCCATAGAGGCATCGTGATTTCCCCCAATGCTAAACCAAACGACACCATATGAAGATAGCTAACATTTTTGTAATTGGGTCATTAGGTTATACTGGAGAAGCCAAAGGTTTCCCATTGGCTAATTAAAGCCACCACTAAAATCTCAGGACTTTACTGAAATAAGTGAGTAACCAGGCAAAATGCAAACTGGTAGAGCTCCATTTGGTAAAGGTCAGGGCAGGTTTGGGTAAAGAATCGTTGTTATTGCATTACCCTGGAGTGCTTCAAATGCAGGCCACGTTGTACCAGACACAAATAATTGGATGTTGAGTTTACAATTTTATACACTTTTTATATATAAAAGAATCACGAAATAGTGAAGATGACATGAAAAGACTAAGATTCCAAGAGATGTGAGAAACTGTTGTTTCTTTCGTCCATCGGAGATGTAGCATTGCTACTATCCGTCAAAGATTTTGGTAAACTAACACTTGTGATGGCGAACAGGTTTTCTGTTTGATTGTCGTCTTATTAGGAAGCTCTGGAAAGCAGTTAAAACTCAGCTCCAGAGCTTTCTGCTAGCACATGAAAGCACCGATCTGCAGACACGCAGGCAGAAACCAGCTGTCATTTTTCTTCTTTCATTCATTTTCCTAACAGACTTCGTCCAGGGCTTAATGCATTGTTTCTCTAATCCTCGTAAGTGTGTTATGAAATCCAGCTTGAGCTCTTTTATTCTAGAGTGTCCTGCACAAAAAATGGAGCCAGAAGCATACATCAAGTCCACCGTTTTTGAATTTCTCCCAGTGACGGATACGTCTTGGAAAACAGATGTGAGCTGGTAGCCAAAAACAGAATGGCTTCCCAGCACCGGGACCTATACATCATTGTAAATAATTCACAGAAGTAAAGCTAGCTTCCCGGGGCCAGCGTACACCCAAGCCAACATGTGCTCCATCTTGCTCACTGGGAAATTCTCCAGCGGCACAACATTGACCCAGGGCAGCCATCTTGGGGACACGTTCCAACAGGAGAACATTACTCCTCGCCCTACAAATGTAGTTTTTATTAGGTGCCAAGAGTGACAAGCAAATCGGATTTTCTACTTTACTTGTTCCTTATCTTGTGTAAATTTCAAAGTGTCACTTCACTGAAAAGTTTAGATTACTTTGGTGTCCACGTCACGGTAAATCCACTTTGGTCAACATCTACAGTGGCTTGGACAGAGTTGTAGCCTGAAAACACACTGAGATGGAACAAGTGGAACAAATGCTCTTTTCCCCATGTGTGACGAGGAGAAATGATACGCGCAGTGTAAAAGGAACATTTTGCTTCACAATTAAAACGAGCCATGACTGAGCTTTGGATGAAAAACTCTGATGCATGCATTTTCTTTAATTATAACAATTCTGGATTCATGTTTTACAGTATTTTATCCCTACAGGGTCCAACTGTTATTACAGACACGGCCGCAGCCAATCCGCTGCTTCATGCGCCTCTACGAGCGGTAACATCTATCTCGCAAACCTCCAACCTGGAGGGAAAGGGTGTTGGGAAAGGCTTAAAAACACATTAATGTTGAATAAACAACAATATTAGATCGTTTGTCTTTAGGCTACAGACAGCGAATACAGGCTCTCCTGCAAACCTGAATTTCCAGACGGTGTTTCAAACGTCCACAGGAGAAGAACCAGGAAGTTGTAGTTGCACTTTTCATTTCAGCTGTTGTTTCAAACTTTGAAAGATAATCATAAAAATACCTGAACCCCAGTCGTATACCATGAAAATAATGTATTCCATATTGTATTTTACACACTTTATTATTTAGACGATGACATATTTAATCGTTTTCTTGTGTTTCCCAGCGTTCTGTCATCTCATTTTACTGTGTGCTTCCCCTCTATGGCATAAAATAGATCTATACAATGGCAATGCAGAGAGAGAGAGTGAAAGAGCACAGAGGTGGGACTGCATGTGAGCTGGCCCTTATTGGTAAGGCGAGACATTTTTTTCCATTCGCATTACCGCGAGGAGAGAGGCGCCGCGGGGGACTGTTTTGGGGACACATCCTCAGCCGAGGAATCATTTTTAATTCAGGTGCCCTACCTTATTTTATCAGCTCTCAGGACTGCTGCTGAGTAAACACTTTTAAAATTGAAGGTGAGAAAGCCCCTCTGGTTTTGGACATAAAAAATGCATCAGCTGTGTGAATGTAGAACAGTATATCATTCCTGAAAACACTGCAGCTTCCAGTTCAGCGCGCTACACCTTTCGCCATTTCTCCGATGCCGTAAACCTGCTTCAGTGCGCTTTGATAGTGCATCAGGTTTAAGATTGGGAGCTTTTGCATGCATAAAGAACGATACCGGTGCATTTTCTGCGAGCTTACGATGCTACCTGTTACCTGAAATAACATGTGAATCCCTTTGCAGCTGATTTGAGCCTTTTCACAGATATAACTGCTGGGCTCCTATTGATTTTTCAAATAGCTACCTGCGCTGTGGCCTTGCACCGAAGCCCGCACGCTGTTTGAATGATGACACTCTTAATACATCAACATGCCCATCTGAGACGAGCTGATGCCGGCCTGCTCAGCCGTGTAATGGCACCTTTTGTGTTTCAGTCGAAGCAGGCAGACTGATCTGTGACACGTGTAGGGGAAAGATGTCAAACAGTTCTGTGCTGAATCACAAAGACACACGTCTCTGTTTAATAAATGTGTTTGTGGGTTTGGCTGATGTCAGGGAGAGTCGGCGCGTGTGGGCGATCAACCCGTCGAAACCTGCAGCTCCTTCAGTCTGCCACCGCAACTCGTTGTGCGATTCAAGTCGTCTGACACTGAGCTAGTTGTGATGTAGCCACAAGCATCCAGTTTCTCAGGTTTGAGAACGTTTGATGCCTTGATGCAGGAGGTTGATTATCAGAGTGTTGCTAAAGAAGCTGGGATTTATGGATATCATTTTGGACTTAAAACCTTCATCTCCTCCTCTCTCGAGTTGATTAACTGTACTCAAACTTCCCAGTGCTGACAATTAACCTTATGTCAGGCTGCTTTCCTGAAATATCCGTGGCCCATAGTTAAATCGACCAGACCTGAGACTTTCAGCTGACACATCAACGCACTGCTGATCCATGGCAGTGATAACTTTTAGCTGTTGTGACACGGGGGACCGAGATTGTTTTGTGTGCGTAGGTGTGAGGGCCAGTCGGTCATTGGAGCTGGGAGGATTTATCACCGCATGCCTGCTATTGATTTATACTGAAGCACTTGTCAAACCATCCCCCAGCCCTGCACCACCAAGCCTACGGCCTCGTGTGCTTGATTTCTCTCTGAGTGGTATCAGCTCCAGAGGAGCAGCTAATCCCTCGTGCTAATAAACTGTAACCTTCCCTTGATATAAAACATTGATTGTTCGCATGTACAGACTGTGTACAGTTGCAGTAGTTTTTGTACTTAGCTCTCTTCTTTTTTCAATACTAAAATAGGATTGTAGGATTGTCTCCAAGCTTCACAGCTACAGTAAATAAATAAAAGTGTTTTTATTTCTCACAGCAAGTCAAGTTGAACCTATTTGTAAAGCTCACTGTCACATACAGTATCTCACTGCCTTCCCTGTTTTTGACTCAGCCGAAAAACATTTGTAATAAAACAGAAAATAACCTTAAAAACCCAAACACATAAATTTAAAACCGAACAGCTCAAGAGGAGGGCTGACAGTGGAGCAGACACTGCAAGAAAAATGACAAAACTCCTACAAACATGCAGATCTCGTGTGTCAAAGCTGCACAGTTTCTCTTTTTTATACTAGTAATATTTTAATATGACAAAATGTGCAAAAAGGCTGGAGCCAAACAGAAGTTTTATATATATCATGATTTCACCAACATTCATTTCAAGTAAATGAGTCTGACTTTACCTTCGTGGTGCTTTATGAATAAAATTGCTTTTTAAAGTAACTAATAAATTGTATAAGAAGACATAAAACAGGTTTGTAATAATCTAATGTTAATGTGACTTAACATAGTATAAATGAAACCTCACTGCATGAGTCACACCAGAGCTCACATTTTGGGTTAACCTGCATTGCTTTGATATAGTGCATTACAAAGAAATCCTATTATTTAACTATGAAATCTACAGAAGCTTGTAAAAATGGACCCCGACAATATATATGTACTTGTGCACATACACGAGCAATAAATCATATAAAAACCTACTGACATTCATCGTCCTGTAATTCAGTTCAATTCATATTTATGGTTTGTTGATAATCTTTAAAGTAAATTCTTTTTGAAAATCACTGAAAAAAGAGAGAAAAGGGCTGTTTTATAATAAAGGTGATGCAAAATCGTAATTTTGCATCTGGATCCAAAATGAAGCCCAGTCCAAAGATACTGTAGTTGTATATTAACAATGTGCAGATGCCATCAGTGGTCCAACATGTATCCCAGTGTGCTTGGTTCAAATCTTGTTTGTTGGCATGGCATCTGTCTTGGCAACAGTTTCTACAGTCATCTGTAAAATGCAAACAAATATAAGGGTCCAGAAAAGATGTTGGTTAAATTACAAAACAAATCAGGCAAAACAAAAGAAAATCCATACCATGACGTTCCTCGGCTGAAGGACATTAAAAATGCTAAGATGCTGCGATGGCGTGCAGGTGTGACAGACTGAAGATTCTGAGGGTGTGGATTTGTCAGCTGATGCCATACTGAGGAAAAAGCACTTGTGGGAAAACTTTATTTAATTTCATCCATTTCCTACCAATATGCTGCATCACCAGAAACAATGCTCACTGGTACTGTTGCCGTCAAATAATTAGCAACACCTGCCATTTGATTGCTCACACCTGTTGCTTGCCTGATGAGACAGTTGTACAGTGACAGTGCTGATTATGATTGTGTGGGCTCTCCGTCCACAGTGAGGCATTCTTCTCAATTCCATTGTGTCCAAGTCATTTAGCTAACCTGTCTCTTCTGCTAACTCTGACCCTGAAGTCGATATTTTCATTTGTCATGCCCAATAAATGTGTCACATATTCAGAGGCTGAGTGGCCAGCTGTCTGTGACCCTCTCTGCTATCACGCAGAGGCCAGTGCATCTCATTTGTCCCGTCTGATAAAACCCTGTAAATGTTCTTATACATCAGTGAGGCCAGAGCGAGGACACGGTGGCTGCGGTCGAACAGATCTTTTTACTTTGAAATGTTTGTTACTGAGTGAAGAGTATAAAGCAGAAGATGATGGTCAGAATTTTACGTGGAAGAACATTAATCTGAATTTAACCCCCACTACATCTTTACCTCTAAGAAACTCTTCACTGCAGGCGAAAGCGCATCAAATCTGATTTTTCTGACCCTCTGCGACCCATCTATCCGATCATGCTATGACAGTGTGAACGGCACAAATCCGATATTTTCAAATCCGATCTGGGTCACTTTCTTATGTGGTACTGAATCCGATACATATCCGATGTTTCAGAAAGCGATTGCTGTTTGAACGGTCATGTCGCATTAAATCCGTCTTTTACGTCACTGACACAAGACAGACGCCAATTATCAGCATCGGAGAAGACATCGCGAACGCTTCCTGGCCCTCCAGTGTAGATGTCAGTGAAACTGTTGGGAAGACAGCGTTGGAGAAACGTGAACATTTTATTTGTACTGTATAATCTGCAGATTCTGACAGAAATCTGCAACTATCCTTTGAAGCACCTCTCCTCTAAAACAGCAATAAGGATCATTATTAGGTTATCTACATTATTATGTAAATAACAAAATAACTTAAAGCAAAAACTGGGAAACGTGAAGTCCGAAGTCTTTATATTAAGGGCCATCAGTCAAACAATATAGTTTGTTCTGGGTCTAAACAGAGCGCGTTGTGTGTGACGTCTTCCTTTGTGCATGCGCCACTTTGAGCGTTCACACTAGAGCGCGTTTGCTGTCGCATTTTATTTGTAGTGTGAACGAGCAGACAAAAAAATGGGAATTTATCATTAAGACCTGCAGAGTGAACGTAGCCTTAGACACATCTCTTTACCTGTCAATTCAGCTTTCTTTTTAATACCACTTATTTTTCCACAGTCCCTGTCCTACCTTTTTTTTTTTTTATGTGCGTTGCTGTCAAAAATGTCTTTATGAATTTATGAGACATGTGATTCATTACATTTTGGTTTCATGTACATTTTACACAGTTGGAGAGCTTTGAACATACTGACACTTGCACAGTCTTACGGACCACTCGGAGCTTTTTGAACTGACCCACTGTTTCCTGTTTCGTTGTACGATTGCACCAGGTATGACTGTGCAACGACAGCAATGAGTTATCTCTCTCTGTGCATGTCTTTGGAGTGTGCGAGACAACAGGGCACCAACAAGCCCACCAGACACACGACACAGATATCTGATATCAATATCGAACCTCTGAGGTGAAGTTTTTAGATAGTCGGCAACGTCTCCCTCTCTTCATTCTTATAACACAGACCATCAGGATCTGGCCGACTTCATACTGACACACACCTCCCAGCTGAAAACAAGGCCCGACATCCATCCTCCAGCCTTTGGTCTGCTGCCTGCCAAGGACCAAAGCTTTGTTAAGTCACCTGTCAGATGAAATTACTCCGATGCTAGTTGCCCGGTGAGGTGACGGCAGGGATCCCGGGCCGTGCAGGCGCCGTGGCTCCACATGGACCCACGGCGTGTTGCGGAAACGCCAGGGGAGGGAGGGGGGGTTTGCAGAGCACATGGACGCATGCTGTTGGGTCTCGCGGAGACACTTACACAGATCCACTCTCGCCCTCACGTTATGGCCATAATCCAGAATGACACTTTTAGTGTGCTGACAATGCAGCACTATGGCCTGTTAATGGTGAGCTCTCATAGGCTTGGCAGGGAGGAAAAGAACTTTAATCAGTGTCTCACAGGTACTGCAGTTGCCAGGGATACTACACTAAAGAAAGCATACAAAAGGACTAATGGTGTCCTGTTGCGCTCGTTGGCTTCTGGAGTCCGTTTTAGTTCCAACATTCAGATTTATGGATTCAAGAGCTGCAAAAGAAACGAGAAACACTACAACTCGCACTGGAAATGATGCACGCAGATACACTGCCGTGAGGTCATTTTTAAATACAATTATGTCACATATAATATAATAATTACCTGGTTGGTGAGTAAACGTTCTTGCCAACAGTTCTGTCTTCGATTTACTGCAATGTGCATTTCTTCACTTCAGTCCAAACCTCATTAAATGTATTTATATTTAATAAAACAGGGACGTATTTAATAAATAATGTTTGTTCTCATTTATTTCAATTTCTCGCCGTCATGGTAGCGCGGTGACTAATAATGGGATGTGGGAGTGGACAGCACATTAATGTTTACCTGAACAGAATGTGAGAAGCAGAAGTAATTAGTTGTGTAACTAACGATGTCAGTTATTTGCGCCGTTAATTAAGAGCGGTGGATGATGCATTCAAATCCCTCATGTAGCTAAAAGTGTCATTACGGCCATGTGAAAATATGTTTAAATAAAAATGTCAAGTAAAACCACTTCAGCTGTTCAAAACTAAAAGTACTCGAGTACTTGGGTAGTTTCCAAGTCGAGGTCCAGCATTCTTCTCCTGACAAAAGAAGACATTAGCCGGACAAAAGTTCACTCTGAAATGTTTTCTGCTGCAGGATGTAAAAATAAAATAATAATAAACAAATTATTTAATTAAAGGCCCAAACTGAATAAATTCCATGTAAAACAGGAGGCAAACCAACTAAATGAACCTTCCAGAGAGGACAAACCAAATCCCACAAAACAAAATACACATAAAATACAAAACATTAATTCAGTAAGTAGAAAAATATCAAAATCTATTTCAAAAAGGGCTGCAGCCTTTCCAGTATTATGTTTGTCCTTTGGTATGTCTATTGTCTAATCCAGTGATTAATATTTAGTTTTCTTTCTTCTTCTTTTTTGGCATTTAAAAGACAGATGTTCATTAAAGTGTGTTTATTCTTTCTTATAATTGTGTTCTTTGGGATCAAAGCCAAATGGAAATTGCTTTGAGTCTAATGAAACTTTTTTTTGGACAATAATCTTCTCCAAAAGGTTTTTTATGTCTCTGCCAGATACAGTGAAACAGCAGTCCTTTAGCCTGCGTTTGGTACATATGTTTGTTATTGATAGTACAAGAACCCAGCGTGGCAGGTTATAGATTGTCAGATTAACTATTTATGGGGCAGGCTGATTTCCAGTCCTGTGACTCTTTGCTCTCTGCACATAATGTGATGTTACTACTAAACAGGAGGTAAACATCCTTGGAAACGATATGCAGATCCATCCAGGGCAGATAAACCTGGAATGCAAAACATGCAAAATGAGAGATTCTCAAAGTTTTGGTCGAGTTAATGATCAATAATCAAAAAAGCTGATTTTGTGATTTATTTACATGCACATGATTCAGACGTGTCACATTTCTAAAAGATCACAGAACTTCTTTAGGTGATGTAACAACATCATCGCTCATCAATCAGTTGTTCATCACTGTCTGAAGTTTCATTTCACTCCTGCACTAGTTTGTTTCATTTGTTCCCTCCAGCTGTGCACCTCTGGGCTCACCATTAAATAAAGGTGCTTCATTCTTGTATTCATTATAAAATCCAATCCATACTGGCTATAAAATCCAAACTCACTATGCTGAGCAGCTTGTTTTTGTCATGACATCTTCATCGTCGTGACTGCCTGGTTCAAGATAATGAAATTGCTTCTTTGAGAGAACACATAGTTTTCAAGGGGTAGCTTGACATTCCTTCCTTCCTTGCATCCATCATCTAGCATTCGACCATGTAAAGAACGCAAAATCATTTTGCATGTGTGCATTACCACTCTTTTTTTTCCATGTTGCATCCAGAATTTAAATAGGGTTCAAGTTTTAAATGCACGAGTTCTTTTCATTTAAGGAAAACACTGGAATAAAATCGAGTTTGTAGCTGCTCGAGATTCCATTTAATCAGCTTCTGAAACGAAGGTGCTGAACCTTGGATTCTCATCTCGACCTTTTCTGAGATAGAAATGATCTTTTATTGGATGTTGATGATGTTAGCTGTCTGGGGGCCAGAGAGAAAGAGCGGGGGAGGCTGTGAGGTGAAAGTAAAGCACAGAGAAAATGAGAAAAATTAAAATGAGGAAGGACAAAATGAAGAGTATTAAAAGAGAGAGA
The DNA here is from genome assembly GCF_057382275.1 of Copadichromis virginalis. Classification (NCBI taxonomy): domain Eukaryota; kingdom Metazoa; phylum Chordata; class Actinopteri; order Cichliformes; family Cichlidae; genus Copadichromis; species Copadichromis virginalis. The sequence goes on along the minus strand of NC_140632.1, from coordinate 1,881,144 downwards.
GAGGGGGGGTATGAGTAGATGAATAACCATCTGTAATCACTGCAGATATGTGCTGTAGCTGTAAGGCCAACAGTGCTTCTTTGTCCTTGCCTGGACTTGTGTCTTTCAAAATGAGAGATGTAACCTCATCCAGGGATGTCTGGAATTAGTCAGCACTTATTTTCCATTCAGACTGCTGCCCATATTGCTGATGGCTGCTTCAGAAGCAAGCACAGAGTAATTGGGGACTTCATTCGCTCATAAACAGCGGGGTTTGGCGGGGGGTGCTGGGGGTAATTTGGTGGGGGTAATTTCATTATTGGCGTTGCCTCTTTGTGAACTCTGTCACTGATCAGCGTTTGGATGGAGAGAGTTTTATGAAGGAAAATAACACTTCTGCACATATTCATAAATCTTCACCTAATTAAAGATCAGTTACGTTTGCAGGTCCGAAGCATGTCATGCACGAGAAACAAGCTTTTTGCTGTAAAAATGACATAAATTTAGACCTCCTGTATATGTTTTTTCCTTTAAATATAACACATGTAGCAGATGGTTTCTGAGCCATCTGCTACATTCTTGATTTAGAAAATAATATTAAAGATGTTGGAGTAACAGATTTCATTTAGTGGCTGTGGTTAGTGTTGTTGTTTAAGTGGTTTTGCAACTTGGTGTGTGTTGAAAATGATTTGTCATTTTGCACTCTATTCTTCAGGCAATATGCTAAAACCATCTGCTCACAGTATAGAACAATGGGAAGTCTATTTATAGCAGCTGAATGTGCTGTTTTCACGGCAGCGTGGTGGTGTAGTGGTTAGCTGAAGCAAGAAGGTTGTGGGTTTGAATCCACCCGAGTGGAGCATGTTCTCCCTGTGCCTGTGTTGCTTCTCTCTGGTTGCTGTGCTTGTACTGGAGATTCTAAATTGGCCATAGGTGTGACTTGGAGCCTGAACAGTCTGACTTTCTGTATTAGTCCTGCAGTAGACTGGTGGCCTCTCGCCCTGTGACATATTTTGCATTTGCTGAACAGGCAGTCAGACATGCTGGGTAGAAAACTGCATGAACACCATAAGGCAGGGTCTCAAGCTCCAGGCCTCGAGGGCCGCTGTCCTGAAACTTTTCCATGTGTCCCTGTTGCAGCACACCTGAATAAAATTAGTAGGTATCCGATTGTTCAGTCTGACGTCACTAGCCGTGTCTGGGCCTAAACTCCGCTGCAGGTCCATATATCAAACGATCACTATGGCATTACTGAGAGTTGAAAAACTGTCTAAAGTCTTTCATCTTTAATAAAATGATCAGCGTTCTGCTCTACCAGGTGTAACAATTGAGTTTAACATCCAGGCATCCATGAAAACGGAATTTATGACAGTTAGCAGGAAGTTAGCTCGCTAGCTTCTATCTAAATACAATATAGCATGTCCTGACTGCGGGGTTTTGGAAACAAATTAAAACGTACAGCTCTGCTATCACTTCCAACATAAATGAAGACAGAAAACTAAACAGCAGTGACGTTTGTAGGGTTACTGAAGTTGGGCTAGCTGGTATATAATGATGTGCTACGTGACCGCTAGCTAACACAGCTATGTTAGCATAATATAAACAAGCTAACTTTTTTTCCACTCGATAAAAGTTAACGTGAGTGTTCTCGGTGGTCAGGAACAAATGTAATCGCATGGCAGGATGCTGTAAAAGGACCAAACTTCAGACAAAAACTCTGGTATTTTGTAAATATAATAATAAACGTGAAGTCATGGTGTAATCGTGTAACTTTATTAGCAGCGTCCTCCTGAAACGCACCAACAACATCGAGAGTAGCATCCTCTTCTCTGCCCCTTAATGCTCTCTGGTCGCTATGGTAACGTGCAACAGTTCTTTCAAAATAAAACACAAACTACAACACGAGAAAAAACCCGGGGAAACCGAGTTAACACTAAAAGCCCTGAAAACCATAAATTTCACACCCGAGCCTCAACTCTCGCAGTCCGGCTGATCCAGGCTGTTTCTTCTTCACTCATCTTTCTCACTCTCCATGTTTTATGGATAATTACTAATCTCTCACTCCCTTCACCCCCAACCGGTCGCTGCAGATGTCCGCCCCTCCCTAAGCCTGGTCTTGCTTCCTGTTAAAAGGGAGGTTTTCCTTCCCACTGTCACCAAGTGGTTACTCTGTTGTCTGATTGTTGCAGTGTTCTCTGTTTTACTGAAAGGTTTTTACCTTACAACATAAATCTCCTTGAGGCAACGACCACTGTGATTTGGTGTTACATAAATAAAACTCAGTTGAAGTGAATGCACAGAAAGCCAGAAGGCAGCATGAAATGTGAGGAGTCAGACTGTGGGTGTGCTCCCTTTGTGTTTGTTTTTCCAACAGTCATGATATCGTGGACTGTGAATGTGTCACCCAGAGTGAGACTGCAGACACTGAGTTTTACTGTAATGTCCTGAGGCAGCTGAGGTAACACATTCAGTGGAAACAACCAGAACTGCTTGCCAGAAAGCCATCGTGTGCCAACCCAGCATGCAGGTTTTTTTTGGTTCAGACCGACTTGACCTTTGCTCCCCACCTGCCCCACTTGCCAGATTTGCTTCTGTGTAACTTAGTCCACATGCCAAAATCGAGTTGAAAGGTCAGCATTTTGACACACTGGAGGAGACCCAGCTCGTCACAGAAGCACAAGTACAAAGAGAGGTAACAGGTCTGCCATGAAACAGTCAAGAGACGATCTTTAATGGGAAATAACCCTCATTTAAACCAAGTCATGTCTTTAATGTCTGTTTTTAATCACATCTTTTGTATGAAAAGGGCAAATCTTTTACTACTGAACTTTTTGGGGAAAGAACTGCTGACCTGTGATCACGTAAACTGAATGATGTCAGCAGGGAGTGATAATGATGTTTTCAAACGTAAACTATTTTGTAGTACGCCGCTTTACTGAAGACAGTAAGACGGTCATTAAGGTGTATTAATATTTAAGAAAATATTATTTTAGCCTTTCATCGGACGTTCACAGTGCAGCTCAGGTACGTGGATGTGTCAAATATTTCAAAAAGGCCAGAGGGAAGCTGTCATTATTTACAAGAGGAGACGAGCACTTTCTCTACTGCACACCAGTGGACATGATCCATCAGAGGCTTCACTTCTAAAGCAATATGTAGGATGGAAAACATGAAGATGAGAAAGGTCAGCTGTTGTCATTTATAGTAACACACTGTACTGTGCAGTCTTCAGGAAAACTAATGAATATAAACACCCCAAACTCCCTCCATCCTGTGTGGGATAGCAAAAGACTAAAAATAAAGATTTCCTTTTCTTTCCAGTTTTATTTCACCTCCTCGCGTTTCCTGTCATTTATCCGAGTTTACGCTGCACGCTTTCTTTCCAAGCTGCTTTCATCAACATTTAAAGAGAAGGGCGTGTCGAAGCTGTCGGAGTGCCGCTAGTTGCTGCATAATGTAGTTGTCATTTGAAGTTACAGTTACGTTCTTGCTCTACTAGTCGTCTGACAGATAGCTGCATCGCTTCTTTATAATCCACTCGGCTTCACTTCACTCCCACTACCGATCGTGATTTGGAACAAATGCATGTGCAGAATGATAATAATAAAAAACACAAAATCAGAGACAAGTCGGTGCTTTATCCGGTCTTTAAGTGATGACGTGATGAAGCTTGCTTCAGGGCCAAAACTACTCTGCATTTAATAAGGCTGTTGTGTTTTTGACATGTTGTAATGCTTTGTAACTTGCTTGATTTAATCTGAACAATCCCCTAAAAACAGTCAGTGATCACTGTCGGCCTCTCGGTTTTTATTACCACTGTTTATTTTAAAGCTCAGTTTTTAAACCTTACGTTGTAACTACAGCCCAGCCCATGCAGCAGTATATGAATGACTAACCTCGTATTGTGGATGGATTATCTCAGTTGTTCTCCTGGCTGAAGTTTGGTCCTTTTACAGCATCCTGCCATGCGATTACATTTGTCTCTAACCATCAGGAACCCTCACGTTAACTTTTATTGAGTGGAAAAAAGTTAGCGTTCATCCTCCAGCTCCACTGTGTTTATGCTAACATAGCTGTGTCGCTAGCGATCACGTAGCACATCATTATATACCAGCTAGCCCAACTTCAGTAACCCTACAAACATCACTGCTGTTTAGTTTTCTGTCTCCATTTATGTTGGAAGTGGTAGCAGAGCTGTACGTTTGGATTTTTCACAAATTTCTCAGTCAGAACATGCAATATCATGCTTAGGTGGAAGCTAGCGAGCTAACTTCCTGCTAACTTCTAACTCCGTTAAATTTGATAAATTCTGTTTTCATGGATGTTAAACTTAATTGTTACACCTGGTAAAGCAGCAACGCTGATCATTTTATTAAAGATGAAAAAATTAAGATACTTTGTAGCTCTCAGTGATGTTGTGTTGTTCGTTTGACTTTGGACCTGGAAGCAGCTAATGACATCAGACTTAAAGACCGGATTAGATGACGGTGATGTAACTCATTTCCTGCAGGTACTTCACAGTTTTACTCGTTTTTCACAGCTGCTAGCACAACATGCTTTTTTTAAAATTCAGAACATAAAGTTTTGACTAGAGCTGTCTTGACAGTTGATATTATGTGTTATTATTGTTCCTACTTATCAAGAACATTGACTACAGCGACCATGAAGCTACCTAATGTTAGCTAACTAATTTGCTTACACAAATGAACTGTCTGTACTTCAGTTTTAATTGCTCATCTCACCTCATGAAAATAATAGTATAAAAATGAAATATGTTTAGTGTCTTTAATTTTCAAGCATGTGGCACATATTGTATGAAAAAAATGAAAATGATGAGGGGGCGGGGGCGACGACTCCCTTGTTTGCGAAAAAGTTAGCTGTGCATAAGTCTGTGGGAAGACTTACCGCCGTTTCCCTGTGACATCAGTACACACTTTGCTAATGACTTTATGGCTCAGCCACTAGTTTTAGGTCATATTTAATGAAACATGAAATTCATTTAGCAAATTATGGATATTATTGAAGTCAGGAGGCTTATCTAGGGTATTTCCATTGGTTAATGACTTGTTGCAAGCATCATTACGTCTGGTTTCAAAACACTGAAATGGCAAAAAAAAAAAAAAGGAAAAAAAAAGCCCAACCAAAAACCAAAACCATCTCAGCTCATGGCTTCATAACACAATTTCTCAAGCCAGTGGTTGACATTATAGTGTTTCTGTCTATTGAATCATTGAAGTATTTATGCTATCATAGATTATATTCACCCTACGGATCTACTGAAGGCAGATTGTTAGGGATAACTAAATGACAACAATAGCGTTTCATAGCCAGGAGCAGAAAATTAAAAATACATTTACAGGTTTTTTTTTATTGGTTTGGCGCAGTTTTCACAAGCAATTGGTACATTTTCAAAACTCTTAGTACTTATATCACAACAGATCATCAAAAGTGCACCTTTTTCAAACATTTCAGCATATTTTCAATTGTGTTAGTACAATACACATAATGACAAAATATACTTTTCACTACACAAAATAAGTGTTTCATCTAAATAAATGTTTCGTTCACAGTTACTGCCTTTCATAATGTTATCACTATAAAATTTTTGATTTGCATCTCTTATTATTCAGTTTAATATATTTGTCTGTCATTTAATTCAACTGATCTTAATGTTTAATCAATGAATCATTCATTATGTCCATGGATTTTCAACTTGACTGATTGTTGTCTGGTCATTTGTAAGTTACACATTGCTGCAAGAGCTTTCAATCTAGAAACACTATACTTGCTAATTGTTTCCCCCTGATGATCACAATTAGTTACCATATAAGTAGAACTGTGTTTGAGACTTTGCACTGTTCAAATATGGAGCAGGATAGACTCGTAGGGAGAGGAAACCTTCATCGAAGAGGTGGTGGTGTTCCTCGACAGAGAGGTGGTCTTCAGAGAAATGTAGCAGAAGACAACGCACCATCGTCTCTAATGAAGTCCGGGCCATCCTTGTTGACCATGTGGTTAACAGAGGCTTTACCATGGCTGAGGCTGCCAGGTTGGTACAGCCTAATTTACAAAGGTCAACTGTCAGCTCTATCATCAGAACTTTTCGCCAAGAAAACCGGCATGTCTGCTATAGCAACTTCACTTCTAAAATATAGTACTCTATTGTATAGATGTACAACATGTAATTGTCAGTTTACAGTAATGTAATTTGTAATACTTCAATGTTGACAGTATATGATTGTCCTCAGAGTTAACAGGAGACAACCTGGTGGTGGTCGCCCACGTGTTTTGACTGACCAGCAGGAGTTGGTTGTGGTGGAAATGGTCAGGGAATGACATACGGCTGTCTGAGATCAAACAGGCTGTTGAGAACAATGTGCCATCAATTAGCCTTCCAACGATTGCCCGGCTTTTGAAGAAGCACCAGGTTTCCATGAAACAAATTTACTTGGTTCCTGTTGAGAGGAACAATGTCCGGGTGAAACAACTGCGTTCAGAATATATTCAGGTACAATACTAAACTGGCATGCAATTACTGTAACAGTACTGACAACTATTAGTTGTAAAAAAAAAAAACTAACTAAATTATCATTTTAGAGGGTGATGGAGCTGGACGCTGCTGCGAATCATCACAAGTATATTTTTGTTGATGAGGTTTCAATCTGGCAAAAACTAGACGCAGAAGACGTAACCTTATTGGACAAAGGGCTACCATCCAAGTCCCTGGACAACGTGGAGGAAACATCTCAATGGGTGCAGCTATATCTGAAGATGGTGTGGTAGGCTGTAGACCAGTTCTAGGGTCATACAACACTGAACACCTGATAGTTTTTTTTAAATGAACTGGAGCAGGCCTGTCAGGAAGAAGACATCGTCTGTGTTGTTGTGTGGGACAATGTCAGCTTCCACCATGCACAGCTGGTTCAGGAATGGTTTCAAACACATCCTCGCTTCATGACCCTCTATCTTCCACCATATTCCCCTTTCCTCAACCCAATTGAGGAATTCTTCTCTACATGGAGGTGGAAGGTGTATGATCGCCATCCCCATGAGCATGTCTCTCTTCTTCAAGCCATGTGTGAAGCTTGTGGTGACATAACTGCTGAGCAATGTCAAGCCTGGATTCGTCATGCCAGGAGATTTTTCCCACGGTGCCTGAACAACGAAGACATTCACTGTGATGTTGATGAAAATTTATGGCCCAATGTTAAGCTTGATCAGCTTGATTGTGTAAAAGTGATAAAAAAAATAAAAAAAATATATTGTGCTCATGTAAATGACTTGTTTTTTTCTCCCTTTTTCGTGTGTGTGTGTGTGTGTGTGTGTGTGTGTGTGTGTGTGTGTGTGTGTGTGTGTGTGTGTGTGTATATATATATATATATATATATATATATATATATATATATCTTTTTTTTTTTTTTTTTTTTTTTTTTTGGTTATGCCTGAACATAAGTGTAATATTTGCTGTGTAAAGTTTTACAGTTCAGTTACACTCATTCATCACCAAGGACAATTTGCTCCTTATTTGCTCCTGAATGAAATGATTGGTAAAAGTACTACGCTGAAAAAATATCTTACTGTTTTGTTTGGGTGATTAAATCAAATGTTCTCAAAATATATCACAATGATCATGTGTTAGGAAAATATGTGCAAATACAACGAAATCATGACATCAGATTTGAAAGAATGACTAGTGGTGTTACAAATGTGATCAAATGTGAGTTTTGTACTGAGAGATTTGAAAATGCACACTTTAATTATGAAAATAGTACCAAACCAATTTAAAAAAACTGTAACATGGCTCAGGTGCCACTGTGGTGCAGTGGACAGCACCGGTGTCTCACAGCAAGGAGTTCATGGGTTTAAATCCCCAGGCTGACTGCGCTGACTGGACTTCCTCCAAGTTCTCCAGCTTCCCCCACAGACATGATTAACCAGATTCAGGCAATCCTGAACCCGATATGCTGAAGAAATTGGACTGACGGATAGTGAAGTGGTGTTAAATACATTTTAACGATCTAATCTTTTTCCCATATTATCCTGCTGTCCCTAATGAAATGACAATGTCATTCTCCCACACTTCATTTTCCTGGGATATTTATTAAATGGGTGTGTATTGTGTATCCTAGTGTGGTGACAGTCTGGACTGGATTTAGTGTGGCAGTGTGAGCTCTGACATATGGATGTGAATATTAATGTAAATGTGGGCTGAATATAATTCAGATAGCTCTGCTCACCCTGGTTGGTATCATTAAATAAGCAGCTCTGCATTTTTGGTCTAAATTCAGTCGTTCTAGTCAGCAGGTTGGGTGACCTAACAGAGGGGATGTAATTACATAGCACGCTCGGTCCTTGTTTGCCTTTAACAAAACCACAATGCAGCAAATATATGTTGTGTCTGTCTTCAATCAGTGTGTTTTCATCAAATAAATGATTTTCCCAGCAGCTGTGATGGAACTCAGGACTCAGCCTGAGGACTCTGGTTTGGAACAAGTGATTAGGCAGCTATAAAGTGTGACTTGAAAAGTGCAGTATATCATTTTGTGTTACAACCTGATTGATTACGTCTCTGTGTTGGGAATGGTTCATAGTTATGAATAATTAATGAAGTTATTGTATATGCCACAAGCATAAATGTGCACAGCCATCTCTTATGGAGGCACTCATGGATGGATCCTGCTGCCGTTTAATGCTGCAGGCATAACCAAGTCTGAGGCAAGACTCTTACAAACTGCTGCATGCAGCGATCAGCTTTCGATTTATACTGGTAAATCTCACTAATCATAGCAGTCAAGTGTTTTTAAGAGCATTTTTAGCTAGCATTGTTATGCTGTGGGCTTGAGCTCTGTGCAACCCTGTGCATAGTTTTATGCAGCACATTGGTCTGCAGGGTTGAGTTGCAGAAGGGGCAGAAACAGACTTTTGGAAATGATAACAGAGAAACCATCATTTACTTTCTGTCCTTCAATTATTCGTTGCAACAAAGCGCCCAACTGTGCCTCGTGTTTTCAGTGGCACCTGCAGCCTCCCTGTGCATGGACGGCACGCAGCACGTGCGCGAGCCGGCTCGTATCGATGGAGATTATTTCTGAAACAGCAGCAATCAGAACAGATGGGCTTTTATTTGCTTGCTTGTTTATTTGTTTTAAACCATATTTAAATTTTAAAAATCATTTTCTCAAGAATCCAGTTATGCTTTGTGTTCACATATATTTTACTTTGTTGACTTTATAGCAGCTCCATATTATAGGCTTCACACTTTTGGTTAGCAAATGAAGGTTTCATTCCTGCAGCTTGATGGAATTTTCCTGCATCGTATTTATTTTGTTTTGTCTCTTTGGTTTCATATTGTTCTACTTATTTAAGCTTTTTCATGGGGAACTGGTGATTGGTGTATTTAATTTTAAAAAAAAACCAACAAAATAATTTCCCCAATCTAGGCTAACTGTATAATATACCCTCTGTTACCATCAATATCCAGCGCTGCTTAATTGGCATTACAGTTTTTGAAAACCGTACTTCCAAAGCACTGAAATGTAATTTGTAGTAGAATAACACAACAACAATGACAATAAAGCAGAATTTCAACTTAATTCAATACTGTGAGCAAACAAACAACATCGTATCCGTGTGTGTGTGTGTGTGTGTGTGTGTGTGTGTGTGTGTGTGTGTGTGTGTGTGTGTGTGTGTGTGTGTGTGTGTGTGTGTGCAGGTCCCTCAGGTTGCGACGTGTTCGTGTAGCACACTGGTCTGTCAGAAACGCCCTTCCTCCTTCATCTGGTATTTTTACCTTCGCCAACATGGTGATGTTTTGTGTCGAGGTGCAGAGTGGGGTGATGTTAACATCCATTAGAGTCTGTCTTACATAGACGAAGGTCTATAAGGTCAACTTTAGGATATATTGGTTGACACCTCACAACAGAAACTGAGATTCCAGACAGCAGGTTACTTGACCTTATTTGACCCTGAAGAAGATGTCAGACTTTCACGAATTGTCTTTTATTTTTTAAGCTATGCTGAAAATTGTGCTGCAACTTTTAGGAAATGGAACCGTGTATGTGGTGAGTCTGAATTTCACATTATACTTTTCACACTTAACCTCCTAAGACCCAGACTCTTCCACGACATGCATTTTTAATTTCTCTTTGATATTTGGGCTGATTGGGGCCCGATGAATATAAAAACAGAGAATTACCAGCTTTTTTTTTTTTACCTTATTTTTGCTTTTAAGAAAAATGAGAGCCACATATGAGGATATTCGTTTAAAATGTTGATAGAACAGTAGCATATAATGTCCTCGTAAGTGGATATCAGGCCCATGTAGAGCAAAATTCAGTATTTTGGTCTAAATAACCCAAAATGTGACGTCCACATGTGGACGGCAGGTCCTAGGACGTTAAATTCCACATCTGCTTTTCTTTCAAGTTATTTTGGGCTCAATTTGTACTTTACTTCAAACTCCTTAAAGTACATTTAAAAGGAACAAAGAAAACAATATATGCTGAATAGAAAGTGAATGCTGTATATACAAAATATACTGAGGAGGAGGAGCTGCTCCCTGATTGCTCCTTGTTCGTTTTGAGATGACGTTTAACTCGCTGAAATCTGGACAAAGTGGATACTGGTTAAAGTGCTCCTGACTTCACTGAAGGATGGACTGTTTCCTCCTCACCTGTCACACAGTGATCACATATTCCTTTTCCTCGTGGCTTCCTTGACTTTTTCTGTCTTCCTGTTCAGCTGACAGTTTGCGGTCACTGAGCTTATACTTGGTTAGGATCTGTCTCTGACAGTTCATAATCTCGACTGAATGCCAGATTCAACATCTTATCAGATACCTTATTTTAAGCAATAATGACAATAAAAACACAGAAACATGAAATCCATATTCTCAACTCTTGAAAAAAAGCTAAACGTGGCATTTTTTTCCAAAAGCAGCCAAACAAACAACTGCACCAAAAAAAAAAAAAAAACCCTTTCTGTTAGATCTGCATCCTCCATTAAAGTCCTCAACCCTCTTCAAAACGTCCTTTGTTTCTCCATCAGTATGCAGATAATGTTATTCTTTCTAGTGGAAGGTTTGCCATCATTTCATTCCAAATGTGTGAAACATTTAGTTCAAGAGTGCTTTTTTCTCCCTGCCCCCAAATCACGCTATTAGCATTTAAAAGACTTCAAAAGGCCGTCTCCAAATCTTTATTCTGTGCATTCAGCTCAGAATGTCATCTCCCTTCTGAACAGGATGTAAATAAATCTGATGTGATACTCTTTCTTAAACAGTCCTCTCCCGTCACTGTTTTTCAGCACGTCTCTGTGAAGTTCTAGTAAGTGAATTACGCTGATGTGCTTTTAGATCATTTCCCAGCCGTACGTATTCGGACTGCTTTTTATTCTCCTTGCCTTTTACGTACAAGAGAGACGTTAAACGGAAGTAAGAGCTGCAGGAGCGAGAACCAGGCAGCAAATGTGACGTTTCAGGTTCAGCAACGGCAAATGTGATTATATCAGCTCAGCATTACTGTCTTCATCACTGAAGCGTTACACTTTCAGCCAGTTTTGTAACAATGCTACTCGAGGGGAAGCTGATCATAGTTTTTTAGACTTTAAAACTCCCCCCCCCACTTTCATCCCATTCACTGTAAATCACACCCCCTCCTTTGACGGCTAATTAAAGAACAACACAACTTTTTTCTTTTTTAACCATCTCAAGAGTTCCTCCTTCGCACATTTGGTAATCAGATGGAATATGTCATCAAAACAGCCTAGCCAATTAGTTTTTAATTACACCAGAGAGTATCAATGGAGGCCTTTGCACTTCCTCCTTTTTCGTGCATTAATAAGACTCCTGTTCTTGATATATGTGTCAGGGAGAGCTGCCAGCCTTCTGCAAAGCCACTTTAATGACTCTCTCAGGTGGCAGACACTGCAGAAAACCGAACCGCAGCAAAATCAGTTTATACCCACGAGGTCACGCAAGGAGGAACCTCGCTGGGTTTATTGATAACGCTGCCTTCAATCCTTCTTTTCTTTCCCACTCACTCACTTGTGGGTCTAGTTTCTTTCCCTCGCCTATTTTTTTTCCTCCCCGTTTCTTTCAGACGCTGTGAAAAGCTGTAGCTTTGGAGGTGCGCGGGGGCAGTTGGTGTCTGACCAAAGCTTTTCTTTTCTTTTCTGCACAGAACGAGACAAAAATGCAGGCCCACACAGCTACATTGTGAACCGGAGAACTGTGTAATTTTCGCTCACTGCCCACCCTCCCCTCCGTCCTCAGTCCATCCCTTGCTGTGCCCCTCCCACACACTGGTGGGAAATGTAGCCTCAAAGCGTCGCCACCCACAACAACAACAAAAAAGAGATCGCAGTCTAACCACAAAAGTATAAAACATTCCTCCCTCAGCGGTGGATGTGCACCGTGTGCACCGTGCACGCACAGCAGGGCGTTTCCATGTCACTGCAAATCCCAGCTCCTCTAATGCCTTGCAGTATGGAAACCGTTCATTAACACACCATCACATCCTACAAATCTACACATGCGTGTTTACAAATGTCACAAGAAACAAACGCACTCACTCTGCTGGTTTGAGAGATAATGTCACCGTCGTCCCCAACGTGCCCGCAGCGCTTCCTTTTAAGTCGTCTTGTGGGACGCCATTGAAGTGCCACAGTAGGTTTGAAACAAAGAGTCAGAAACAAAGATGTTTTAAAAGCCGCCCCTCCCCAAAAAAAAATGTTTGGTGTAGCTTGTGAGAATCTGGGATTACAGTGACATGTGATCTATGATTCATGAATAGTGCTGATAAATTTATGGATTTCTGTCCGAGTGGGGTTTTTGTTTTTATGTTTTCCATTACCAGCAGATGTGAATAACATGGCGCAGTTGGCCTGTAGAGATCTCTCATATTGTGTTTCTTCAGTCTTTTATGCATCAACAGCTCTCTCAGCAGGAGCTTCTTTAGGTACCATCAATCCCAATAAAACAACCTCCCCAAAATGTTGTGTTCTACCTCAGCTTCGTTGGTTTTCTGATCACAGCAAAGTCAACGTAACAGCAGGTGATTCCAAATAGGCACCTGCTAGGAGGGCTATGGATTGGAAGCTAATAACAGCAGTGGAGATGTTAAGGAAAGCTTCTTTGTCAGAGACGTTGATAAAGTTTCAAGAAAGCATCGATTTGTCTCGATCACAGCGTTGTCAGATTACGGCTGTTACACGGACAACATGATTCTCGAGATGGAAACGTGGATCAGTGCTGGTGTCACTACCGTTATGGGGAGGAGGTATGTGCATGTTTTAGTTTACCTCACACTTGAGAGTAGGTGTCCTATTAAAGAGTTCACGGCTACAGATCCTGTGATGCAGACGGAGAGCAGAAACAAAAGCAGCATCAAGAACAACCAGACCTCCCGATAGTTCCTGTGTCTGTTATCTTATCTTCACTGTCTGCAAATGTCTTCAAAACTGTGTCTGAAATAAACAGATACTGTAGCTGCATGGAAACAGCGCACTGTTTGCCCCACAACCTTGCCCAGCCGCGCTCTGAGGATAAAACTGTGTAACTCAATCTACGGTGTCTTATAAACCTAGATGGGATTTTATTAGGTATTTAATTATTTATGAAGTGTGTATTTATCTTTTTGCATCTAAATATCAATGATACAAAGAATGAGCACAGTTAAGAAACCAAGGAAATAAAGAACGATTCTGCATGTTTATTTGACATTTTAGCAAAGATCACATGTTGCTACTTTTACTGTATGGACTTATCTTAGATTATATACGGCTGAAAATTGTCACTGAGTGCTATTATTTCCAGTTTATGAGGTTCTTCTTTAAGTACATGTTAAGGTGCACGAGGCAGAAGGTGTTTGCAGCAGCGTGTGATGTAAGGTGGATCTGTCATGCTCATTGTATTGCCGTGCGTGGATTTCATGTTGGGGCAGCGGTTATCTCTGGCCTGAGGGCGAATCCTGTGCTCCTCCTAAAGTCTAAAGACATACATTTAGTGTGGTTGAGTTTCAGTCTCTCTATGAGAGCCTGGCTTCTGTGGTTCTTCTAAAACTGCTGTGTAAATAAAAAGAATCCAGATTTCATGAACTCATATTACGTTCACAATAAAACACAGAAAATGTATCAAATGTTTAAATTGAAAAAATGTAGCATTTAAAGAAAAAAAAAAGTGTAGCACTGTGTAGCATCCGAGCACTGATAACAAGGCAGATGGTTTCTCCTCTCTTTAGTCTGGAGGATCTGGCATCCTTCCGAAAAGAATTTAAACTTCCCGTTTGTCCGACCACAGAACAGTTTTCCATTTTCCCTCGGTCCGTTTGAAATGGACTGAAGATGCTGTTGTTGTTGGTAGAGCTTTAACTTGCACAGTGAACTGTTCCTGAGCCCATGCAGTGATTTCCATGACAGAATCATTCCTGTTTTCAATGCAGTGCTGCCCGAGAGCCCGACCATCACAGGCATCGATTTGTAGTCTTTTCCCTTGTGTACAGAGAGTCTCCCAATCTTGTGATGATGCTATATTCTGTAGATGATGACATATTCAATGTCTTCACAATCTGACAGCATGAACATCATTTTGAAATTCTCCAAAATTTCTAAATGGAATTTGTTTTTAATTTACATTTTACACAGAATTATTACTAATTAACAGATATAAAGCTAAAGAAATCCTGCAAAGGATTTAGCATCAGAACATACCTAAAGCACCTGAATTAGTACAAAGAACAGTGACATCATCACATCGTGAATGTTGATTAAATGCGTACAGTACTTTTAGTCTTTTGTGAAAAGATGACTCACATAATGAAACTGGCATCAAAATAAAAGCTGAAAAACTGTTTGCATCAAATTGGCTGGCATTTTGACAGCAGGGTGCTTTCATGTCCTCAGACGTGAAAAATAACCGACCCCATCCATCTTCTCAATGCTTTTCTTTTAAACTGCAGTACATATAAACATGCCCAAACAATCAATATGAATTGCACACAAAATGTATTGATCCCTCCCACTGAATGCAATACCAAAAGGAAGCTGTTTTTTGTTTTTTCTATAGCCAGTGGCCTCTGCTGCCAGACGCTTCAAATGACTTACACTGCATCAGGGTGCATACTCAGACATCAGCATTACCGCAGCAGATGGTAACGCTTTCCACAGTGACTTTTGCACCAGCATGACATCAGCGCTGGAAGTGGTGCAAAGTTAAAAGAGAATCATCTCCTATTAAGTACAAAGGGTTAGTATAAAAGATAACGTATATTTCCACTGTAATGTGCCTCTTCACTGATTAGAGGGAACGCACTGGGCACTGGAAAAATCATAGAGCCGTTCACTTCTTTCCAGATAGAAAATCCACCCCTCCGTGTGCATGTGTGTGTGCACCCAGGAGAGAACAAGAGTGCTGCTGCAGACAACAGCCAGTGTCCATGGGAATAAGGATGAAGTAGGTGGATTAACATGTTTGGACAGGGAGGCTGATTGTTTGGATGGTGTCTCTGACTGAATGACTGACTGACTGAGGAACAACACGACTCTTATGCAGAGTGAGAGCGATAGCCCTCAGTAGTGTGTGTGCGTGCGCACGGAAACTTTTGTGCGTTGGCGCATAAATAGTAGAGTGGCCAGCACAGCGCTCACTCATCTGATGCTGTTTCTGTGTGCATGTCCTATTGCATCATGTAGCGTAACAGCTTGAAACACGACCACACAGGGAATCATTTACAGAGAGGAAATATTGCAGAGCTTCGTTCGGCAAGCTGGAGTTGTTTTGTGTTTTGATGTCAGCAGCATGCATTATACAGATGGAGATTTCTTATGGAATCAATACACTACAGCATTACATGTAAACACAATCAAAGTGTCATAGTATGTAACATGCATGGATGGGAATGGCTGGGGGCTCGGGGTGGATATGATGAGGCAAGCTTTTCTGCTTGTTGCTTTCACCCAAAGATCAATTCCTCTTTATCCATGTCAATCAAAGATGATCCAAAGGAACGTCGGCAGCCAGGACTGCAAACCGAGTAGATTATTTTAAGTTTAATAAAATAAATGGTTGCGTGGTTTAATCAGGCCATTAATGTCTAAAAGTGCAAACTTTAGGAAGCAGTGCCCAAAATTCCCAAAAGTAAAAATGTTGGTACTTCTGCTGACACGTTTAGTAGAAAAGCAGAGTTCACATATTATGTATGGAAGTTCAAAGATGCCTAAATAAAATCAAACAAAAACGATTGTTCTCTACTTTGCTGTTTCAGTTTCCCCACCTTCAATTTTCATGAATAATAAAGACACATTTATGAAATGCAGCACACCTCTTAACTTTGTGTTCTGTACAGTCATGTCACGTAGCCAAAACTTATAATTCAGTCATTAAAGACAAAAAGCAAAAATAATTGCCCTTTTAATATTCATGTTTTTCATGTTTTTCAGTAATACATTTATAAAAAGCAAATAAATACAACGATGTGTTGGATGCCATTTGCATCTTTGTTTTTTCAGCCTTTTAAAATCTTCCGTGGTTACAGTGCTAACGAGAGCACTCATCTTTATGTTTTTGGATGACTGTAAAAAAATCATAGTTAGGTTTTTAAGTGCAGTGAAGTTTGATATGATGCTTTTGAATATTCTCTACACTGTAAAAACTAAATCTCGGCCACATCGTAGATCATAAAACTATCAGGTTTGTCTCTGTGCATTAATATAATTGTGTATATACTAGAGATGGACCGATCCGATATTACGTATCGGTATCGGTCCGATACTGACCTAAATTACTGGATCAGATATCGGAGAAAAATAAAAAATGTAATCCGATCCATTAAATATCACGAAAGCACCTCGCAAAACTTGCAACACGCCGTAACTCACCTCAGAACGTTAGCATGTCGGAGCAGTATGCATCACGTGATAGAGCAGCTGTGGCATGCCGGACCTGTCGGTGGTCTGGATAGCATGTGGAGCTTCGCTAGCAACCCGGCATTTCATCTCCGACAAAGTTATCCCGAGAGAAGTAAAGCAAGTGTGTAAGTCCATCTCTGAATGTTTGTAAAGCATTCCTGCGTTAAGCTTAACAAGCGACTGCCTCTCGCTCTCCGGCTGCTACTTCAATCGTGAAACTGCTTAAATGATCAGCTGATCGGCTTTTCTGTCGCGAGTCCGTCTCTCTGGTTTGTTTTTGGCCCACTTTGCACCAGAAAGAGGAAACCAGCGGCTGAACAACAGCAGCACGTTTAAGCTTGATAAGCTGTTGTTAGAATGTATTTAATATTACTTTCTACTCCAGGATCTTTTTCTGCGTAGCTGACGCTGGTAACTGTGCAGGGGCGGATCTAGCAAAGTTTAGCCAGGGGGGCCGATAGGGCATTAACAGGGAAAAGGGGGCACAAAGACATACTTTTCTTTCTTATTCTCATTTAAAATGTCGAGCTTTTAATAAATAATTATCTGACACCCAAAGTTTTAATTTGATGTAAAATGAATAGAAGTCAATTACTGTATATAGTGACTATTAAGTCTAATATATATACCCTAGTAAGCTATAGTACTTTTTACTTTGGGAAGGTACCATCTGTGCAGTCTGCAATTTTGTTGAAGAAAGATGTTGAATCTATTTAATATTTCTTGAAAAATAATTGATTTCTGTGCATTTTTTTTTCACACTGCATCAAATTAAGGTTGATTACGTCGATTAAGCATCATGAGGTGGCGCGTGAGGGGTGGTTCCCTATTTTTTATTTATTTATTTTTGTTGTTGCTGGGAGTTGGAACCCTATTAGTTAGGTTGCTTAATATTTACGCTAAGTACTCTTTAAAATACCAGAATAGGGAGGATGGTGTAGGTCTAAGTTTATTAGATTGATCAGTATTGCTGAACTATGAAATATTTTTTTTGTATACAGGTATAACAGAATAGCTTTAGTGTAGTTGTTGTTTTAAACTTGAGTATGAACTTGCAGACTTGCAAAATGCAGCAAGATATTTTAAAAAACAGTTTTGTTGATTAAAACACACTATATCGGATTCATATCGGTATCGGCAGATATCCAAATTTATGATATCGGTATCGGTATCGGACATAAAAAAGTGGTATCGTGCCATCTCTAGTATATACAGCACAGGAAACTGCATTTTTTTAATCAAATGTATAAATATGTATTTAAATGTATGTAATTTGAGCATATCTTTTTGCACACACAATATTTTTACTTCTGACAAGAAGCACAGTGTTAGTGAGCGGTCCCATACACCTGCCTGTCTGCTACAGCAAACAGCCACTACAAAGGTTCCAAAGGTGAAACACAGAGTGTCTCGGTCTCCGCGCTGTGTTTGTGGGCGTAGGCTGCAATATTATGTATGACATGTTGTTCTGTGTTGGTTCTTTGTTTCATTATAAAGTGGTGACATCCACTGGATTGATGACAGACGAGCACAGAGAGACGATTTCTTTCCTTAGCAAATTTCACTTTACAATCCAAACTTGACATGGTTAAAGCTAATTTAGCATTCGTACAATGAACATATGGAATTTTCCAGAAAATGTATTTTTACATACTGAAAGTTTGTCATGCAAATATAATCTTTTTGGCTCCAAGTAACAATCTTCCACACATACGAACACCAGCCTCATTCGATTGGTGTGTTTCTGTCAGTTAAGTTAGAGAGTCGCTACCTTACAATAGCTTGAGATTAATATTTCATGCGAGTTAGCACCACATCAATAAAAGCTGAACTTTTCATACAGGAAAATAAAAAAGGATTTTGTGTTATATTGTTAACAAAAGACAGGCAGAAGAAATCAAATGAAAATGCTGATTGTCAGCTAACTCTGGCACACTGTGACTTACACGACTTTATCAAGTCTGTTATTCAACAACTGTGTTTGTTTGTCTAATGAAAACGTTTAATAGTTTATTGGTACATTATATGTGTATTTCTGGCATTCTCTTAACCTTAATGGGCTTTTCGAGGAGCCTTCAGATAAATACTAAATGTCCGAACTCCACTCTACCGATATTCCCACCTCAGTATCGGCTTTTAACTGTGAAATAAAGTTGTTTAGACGCCTTTGGGGCTCCAGAGGGAGCAGCACAAGATCTGATATGTCAGCACTGGTCAAGGCTATATTAGCTGCTGCTCACATACACATCCAATTCTTTAACTGAACTCGTAGTGTTTGAAGTGCTTTGTGGACACCAAGAGGAAGGGGAAAAAGTATCTCTCTGGTTTTGCTGTATCGATTTGTTACTTCTTCTGAACAACGGGATATTCTTTCAACCCTTTTCTGCAGGAGCTGTTCCAGACACATTTTACATTCCCATTTTTAACTCTAAATAACTTCTTATGTAAACATTACACAACAAATACGCACACATAAACGGCCCACGTGCAGAGAGAAAATTGTTTCTTCTTGTTATCACGTTGAAATAATTTGTGCAGAAAAAATTACTTTTATCCACATTAAGTAATAATTAAATTTTAATTACAATAGTATTTTTCAAAGTTTCATTATTGTGTGCGTATGTTTGTTTGCTTTGTAAATGAAATGCCTACACTGTATGTGTGTAGTTTTGATCTTTCATTGTTAAACATCACAGTTATTGTCACGTAAGCGTCTGACCCACAGTTGTGGTCAGACGCTTATATTCATTCATCAGTTTGAGGCTTTTCATGACTGTACAACACAGATCAACATCTTTAATGACTTTAAAAAACAAGAACTGAGTACACAGACAAACAGGGTTTAAAGGTTACATAGTAGCTCAAATACACACCCACTTTAATCTTTTAATAAATGGTGCTGAAGATACGTCTTTCAGCTTGACATGATCCAGGTCTATTAAGTTCTTGTTGCTGATCATGGTCGACTAAAGCTGGTTTCCCTTTGCTGTTACCATAAAAGGCATTTCTTTCATAGCACCCACTGGACTGACTCAGAACAATGTGGAAATCCAAGGAACTCGGTAAAGATCTAAGAAGGAGAACTGTAGGTTTACACATGTTGGTTCAAACGGTTGTACATAAACAAGTTATTCAGATGTGGCACTGCTTTCCAAGCTCTGGAAGAAGACCCAAACTGTTATTCTCACAGGAGAGGAAATTGGTTTGGCTGTTTGGCAACAACTCACAAACCAACAAAGCTCAAGCCTGCAGTCCACTGGAAACCAAACCACGATGGGCTGAGAGGGTGCTGAACGAGAAGGAAGAGTCTGCTCCAAAATCAACACTTTCAAGCTCGATTGGATTTGCAGCCTCCTGGAAAAATGTTTTATGTTTAGATGAGACCAGATGTTTGGAGCAGTAAAGGTGAGGCTTTCAAACCAAAGAATAGCGTCCTGGTTGTCAAACATGGTGGTGGTAGCAACATGCTCTGTCAATGGTACTGGTAATCTGCATGAAGGGGATGGAATAATGAAGAAGGCCTGCCTCCAAATTCTTCAGCCACCTCAAATCAACAGTTGAAACTTGGGTTTCCAACAGAATAATGGTCAAACACACATCAAAACTGGATTTGGACTGGATAAAGGAGCTTCTGGAATGGCCTTCCCAACGCTCCAACCTCAGTCCTATTTAAAATGTGTGAACCATGCTTAATGTCACGTCTATATCCAGGAAACCAACCAATTTGAAAGAATTTTGCCAATATCCAGCATTTATATAAGCTTTGGACCCTGCACAGGTTAACACAAATCTAAAATCAATTCAAACTTATGCACACAGTTCCTGTACAGTCAGAAAATAAATAAGTAAAAGCACCAAACTACCCTGACATGCACACAAAGAGTTCATGTAAACGTTTGACTACAGTTGTAGTTGTCGGCATCCACACACACAGCTGTATATCCATCATCAGACGACATGATGCCTACAGAGTCTGCCTAAAAAGTGCTGAGCTTCACTTTCAGATGGCAGCATTTCACAAAACTAAAATATTACAAAACAGTTAAAACAATTATAACAATAATAATAAATAATTCCAGCAAGAGCTACGGGACCACAGTTATTTGGCCAACATGGATACCACTGAAAACTACAACGTCCAAGCTGCATCTTAAGCTTTGCCAAGCCCGCTCCTTTGACCTCATTTGAGAAGCTTAGCTGTGTTTGGCTGAGCAGAGACAGGAGACAGCAGGAGGTTCACTCCTGGCACAGGAGGCCACATGACCAGATGGAGAAGTAGATAATTATAGTTCTGTTCAATGGAACCGCTAACCACTTCTAGTCAGTCCTGGCGTCATTGTATTTGTTTTCAATTGATTCCCACACTAACAAACATTTTATTTGTAAATAAGGAAGAAAAAAAACAGTAAAAGAAACAACTGGAGTCTGTGTGACTTCACGTGCTGCCAGTGTGAAGTAAAAGTATTTTTGTTCCTTTTTAAAAAATAAAAAATCCGTAACAGTTGACAACTCCAGTCAAAGTTTTTAGCCAGCAGTAAAGCAGACACAGCCTCAGTGTGTCATGCTTTGGCTCGAGGCAACAATCACATATGTCTGGAACATCAGCGCATGAGGGAGTGCAGCCAGTATTTTCAGATGATGGAAACAATCTCTCCATCATCTTGTAATCATAACTTATTGCTATTTCTTGTGAATTACATATCTGGCCAATTTCAGTCAAACTGTGGATGGGAAAGTCTATCGTATTCCAACAGCAGAGTCTCAGTGTGTGTGTGTGTGTGTTAGTTTGTGTGTCCAGCTTTAGTCATGACTTAATTAGCATCCATTATGACCACTTTTCCTAAGCTGTGACCAAAATGGCAAAGGGACAAATTTCTTCGAAGGCCATTAAGCACAATGTAATAAGTGTTGATGCATTTTTAAGAGACACACTTGGCCGGAAACACAGCGCTGCCTTCCTCATAAGTCCAATTTAATCTTTTTCTCATTATGAATTATAGTCCGGTGCTTGAGGTGCGGGTGTGTGTGTGAATGAGATGAAGGCCAGAAGCAGATGCCGTTATGCTCACATCTTTCCAGCCAGCTGTGTTTTGGATTTATAATAGAAGTATGGCTGACACACACACACACACACACACACACACACACACACACACACTCCTTAAGCCTGTTTTTGTATACATTTTTAGCAAAGTGGCAACGTGCCATCTTTGCTATTAGCGGTTCCTGTCTGCAGTGGATTCATGGACGTGCAGGCAGCTATCGTGGGATTAGCTTACTGAAGAAAACCTAAAAACAACAACAGTTAGCAGCCAAGTTCTGATGCGATAGTTCCTGAACCTTTTCTGGACGTTTATTTGCGACGGCTATCTCACAGCATGAAGCATGACTCACTGCGAATGAGGGAAAAAAAAGTGCATCATGCTTCTGTGCTCAGGTCTGACAGAGTCATGACTCAAAGCAAAAGTGCTATTTTTGTCCTGATTTGGAGCTCCTGGCCTCTCGTGCGTTTGACACACTTTATTTTTTGCATTTATTTGCATGTCAGTCACAGAAACTGACACGTCAGCAACCTCTGTGTTTATGAGGAGGTCAAATCTACAGGCTGGATAACAATAATTACTAACTGTGCCTGAACAACATCTGTGTAACAGTTAAAGGTTTACAAAAGAGAAAATACTAAGAAATTAAAAATGATATTCAGCCATTGTGTATGTTTTCTTTTGTGTATATTGTGGGTGGAGGTCAAGATCAATGAAAAGTGGTTTTGAATTGCCCGTGGTCATACAGTACATGTAAAAGCTCTTAACAAAACGACATATTGGCCGTAAAGCTTGATGGAAAATAATTTCACTTTGATCCAGCATCAAAGATGCTGATGACACGCTGCCTCAGCTTACCCTTGTTCCCCTGAAAGCTCTGAATTTAGCAATTACAATGTTAGATCCTTTTATTTGAGCAAAACATTAGTGAGAAGCCTCATTCTTCACTGTAAAAAATATCTGTATATTTAACAGTGATTAAAAACCTGTCAGCTGTAAAACATTTGAAAGCTGCTTATTTCATGTGAACTTTCTGTAATTAAATTAATCTGTGAAAAATTTGTACATTTTTTTCTCAGAAAAAAAAAAACATAACCCTACTCAAAACACTTGCATTGTTTTATTAACGGAGGATTTCCATAAAGTTTTTAACAGTCAAACGCTATTCATTTTTTTTTACATTTATATGTTGAAAAAAAATACAGGTTTATTGCCATGCTTACATAACTGTTGAATGTAAGCATGGCTGTGCTGGTAATGGATATATGCTGTCACATCACATTTTTGCTTTATTTCACATAATAATAACGGATTAGATACAAGCAGTTTTCAGTGGGAGCCAAATCATTTGTCTCTGAGACTGGAGCCTCAGCCTGAATAAAGAAGAAATGAAGAAGCTGTTCAAAAAGAATAATTAAGGTATAGATGAGTTGAAAAAAAACTAGTCAAGTGTATCCAGAAACTATGCCAGGAATGGCCCCTTTTCTTCCGCTGGTATGACGGCACATTACCAACAACTGACTGGTGTGAGTCTGGTGAAGGCCTTCCTCACCAAAGTTCCTCAAATATGTTGATGCACAAAAGCGCAAACAAGTCCTGAATGCTCTTCTCAAACTTCAGACTGAGAGAGGTCAGTCCAGTGTTTCTTGCAAGAAGTCATTGAGATGTTGCTTCTTTTACTGGCTCGATTTGATGAGATGACGAGCCTTACAGAAGATGCTCAGATGGAGAAAGTGCCACCAACACCCTTCATCGTTGCTTGTTGTAAGTAGACAGTTTCTGCTGTACCGGCCACGTTCTTGTACTCGTGGCTTGTTTAGTTTCATGTTGTGTTGCTTCCACACTGACACGCTGGCTAACACAACCATAGAAGTTCAGCCAGTAAGAAAACTCATGTAACAAGTATTTGTATAAATGAGTGACATGAAAGTTTTTTATTCTTTGTTTTTGATTTTTAGGTTCCTCCTGCTTCACTGCTGAGGCATTCATGTTGAGCATCGACGAGAAGATTGGCCGCATCACAACCGTCACCTCTGCCTAATGTTTGCCAGTTACTTCTGCTTTAACATGCACTACCCTGTGGAACACTGGAGTGCCTTCAACAGTGACATTTCTTTTATTATGGATTTGTGTGTTTATCAGACCATATCCCACCTCAGGGTGTTAATTCCCTCAGTCTCTCTCGCCCTTTTATCAATAAAGGTGTTTCTCTTCCATAAATCCTGAGAGAGGCACCAAGGTTGAGTCCAGGAAGAAAAAAGTCGGTCAATCCCAGAGTCCTCACTCGCATCTCAGACGTTGCTGACCATGAGTGGATCCAGTCCTCCCCTTTTGTTTCAGACAGTCATAAAGCTGTACTGTGTTACACATTCTACAGATGTTCGCTGTGAGAGGGAAGTTATTAATGATGTAGGTTTTACTAGACAATTTATAAAAGTACGTGTTCTACTTTTATTTCGCTGTTTTATATCTGAAAAATGTGGTAATGCTGCTTTTTTACTTACAACTTTGGTTTCACACAGTTTGACTTGTAAGAATTCAGTGATTCCTTACTGTTGCTGTCATGGAGGCAAGTATTTCAGATTTGTTGAGTAAAAATGTAAACATCTGATGTTCACAAGATCAAAGATGTTAAATAAATACTTTGTTGGAAATTTAAGGTGGACATTTTCTTGTTACATTTAGGAATTTGAATAAAATCATGCTTTGTGTATTAAGCTTACAGAGTAGAACAGCTGAAGCACTTTAGTCTAAAAAAGGTTCGATAACAGCAATTAAACTACTGAGCTAGCTGAATACTTCACTAGAAAATATTTGTCTGCATGACATAAAGTAGTTGATCATTCATACTATGAATTGAAAAGTGAAAGGTGATCATATTTGATGAGGTAAACACTTTGATAAAAGCTCACGTTTGTTGTGTCATATTAAATATGTTTATAAATAGCAAAATAATTTATTCAAACTGTAAATTAATTCATAAAACATTAACTCTAAAAGCAACAGAACTAACAGCCTTTTAGTCATACTGGTTAAAAATGTTTCACTATAATTTCACTATATAAAATAACATTTAAAAAATGTTATTTTATTATTTTGATAGTTAATTTTTTACAGTGGAAAACATTTGTTTTTTGTGGCACAAACTTTATTTTATAGGTTATTTTCATGTTCATTTGAGGGAAAAACATTTTTTTCTTTTCAAGTTAAAACATTTTCTTCTACAGTAAAATATCGACCGTAGAGCTATTTTTAATTGTAAAATCAACAATAGCAATATTAAAATTAAAATATTATTCAGATGATAATTTTGCTTAAATTATAAATTTAAATCAGTGTCAACAGCCAAAAAAAAACGGTTTGGGAAATTAATATGCATCATGTATCAGGGGGTGTCCAACTCCAGTCAGAGAGCTGCTGTCCTGCAGCTTTAGACGCGTCCCTGCTCCAGCACAGCTGAATCAGATGGTACCTCGTCAGCGTGCCATCAAGTTTGGCAAAGGCCTGTAACTCTCATTTGATTCATGTGTGTCGGAACAAGGATTTGTCGAAAAGCTGCAGGACGGTAGCGCTCGAGGACTGGAGTTGGAAACGCCTGATGTAATGTGATGATCATTTTATAGTAAAATACTGGCGTAACAGTTAAATAATATGCAGTCTGGTTTCAAAATTGTGAGAATTCAATAAAAATTAAAGCTACTCGGTGGCACCGTGTCTGTGACTAAACACTGGCATGTAGACGTCTCCAGACTTGGACTCGATTCAGCAGTTTGGAACGGACTGGGCCGTGTCCCTGTGTGGTGTAACAGCTTCTCGTGCTGTGACGAATGATTGAAATCCACCGCACTGCCGCAGCAAATTACCCTTACTGACTTTGAATTAACATGACTAAGAGCTCAAGTTTAGACGGACCAGTTATGAAGTTGATTGAGTTTGTTAAAGTAGAATCCATAGAAATGGAAAAACAGTACCAAAATCTCTCGTATCCAACAAGATTCCCCTGGACGTCTTGTAATGTGGTGCTCATCATACTGAGCACAAAGTCGATACGTTTTCACCAATCGTGATGCACAATTTCAGTTTTTGGACACGTTCAGGAAATTAGTGTAAATACAGATTGAAATTTTGTGTTTTCAGTGCTCAGGCTGTGAAAAATGGATGAAAATGATCCAGTTCCTGTTTCCAGTCAACAATCAACAAGTTTTTTCTGTTTTTATTGCTTTGGGTTTTTTCTGTTATCTCTGTCAGATTTATGGATATTTAGCATTCCTGCTACCGCCGCAAAGAGGAGCCCACCTGACTGTAGTCGATCAATAAATCCAAAAGTAAAAAACCAACATGGCATTTATGAACAAAATTGTTTAGTCCCCCCGCCCCACTTCTGTTTCATCCTTGCTGCTATGTTAAAGCAAGTATTAAAAATGTGATGGGGAAAAGTCTGTCGAGGGCCTGCATCCACGCTGTTTTTATCTCGTGAGAAATAATAAAATATCAAAGTCTGAGGTGGTCGTGCTGTTATTTCATCTGGCCTGAACTTTTGTGACTCAGTGTTCACCTGCCTCAGTAAAGCCTCCCTGGATCATCTGCAGCTTGTGCAAAATGCTGCTGCAAAGCTCCTTAGAAGATCTTCCAGGTGCTCCCACATCTCACCTCTGCTGATCTCACACCTCTGGCTCCCCAATAAATTCAGAAATCAATCCAGAGTTCAGGTTTTAACTGAGCTCTACATGGAGAAGCCCCCACCTCCACTGGCAAACTTTTGCAGCCATATGTCACCAGCTGGGCTCTCAGGGCTCACCATCCATCCCTACATCTGATCTAAAAACCAAAGGTGAGTCTTTGCAGTCGTGGACCCCACACTGTGGAAATCTGCACTCCCCTGTACATCTGTGAGCATTCAGGAAGTATTTCCCTTTATTCCCTTTCCCTCTGTCAGTGCGCCGCTGGGTGGCTGTGGCTACAACGTAGCTGCCATCACCAGTGTGTGAATGGGTGGATGACTGGATGTGTAAAGCGCTATAAAAATACAGGCCATTTACCATTTTTGTTTTCATTTTAAACTTTCTGACATCCTGATGTCATTTTATGTTTTTTAATAACTTGTTTTTTTTTTAGTTTCTAGTTTTATTTGATGTGAAACATTTTGTATCTTTAAAAAGTGCTACATAAATATTATTAAAGCTAATCGTGTTCATCAGAAGAAAATTGAATAATTTTATCAACATATTTGAAATCTTCATCCTTGATGAAAAGTATCATCGCAAAAGTATTTTGATCAATATTGAGATAAATATTTGTCACTGATTTTAGTTTAAAAAGGTTTTTATTGCACTTGCATGCAAACATAACACTGCTTTCATGTGTATATCTGTAATTTCATCCCTTTGAAGAAAAACAAAACAAAACTATAAATAAAAAATAGCAGCCAAACACAAAATCAACCAGGCGCTGCTTTCACCTCTGTCTGTACTGTCCTAAATTCCTCTTAATTCAAACTTTTTTTCAGACAAATCAGGTTTTGATTCACGTGGCATCAGCGCATTAAAGTCTTTCCATTCATTGTCCCTGCATGATGGATAAAACTGTACAGCTGTGAGGTCTCTCTCTATTTCCCCTGTGATTTTTTTTGTTGGTGTGTGGTTATTGATACTTTGGAAAAAAATAATTGCATGAGGACAAAAAACATCTTTTGCCCAATATATTGACCTTTTCACTGACGCCCTCATTACACACCGTGTTTATTGGATAAACATCTTTGGCCAAATGAAATTCGACTGCTTTGGTGATTTCATTGTGTCTTTGTGAGATGCACGGTTAATGTGGACGTCTGAGTTAATGTTGGAGAATTAATGTAAGCGAAACCATATTTCTTTGCTTTAATGTATTAATTTTACTGCAGTTTATGTTGCGTTTTCTTGCAGTTGAACATGCTGTGCTGCTTTCTGGTGCAGACACAACGCTACAGCAGTCTTCGCTTGATTTCTTCTTTCGCTTCCTGTCAAGGATCGGCCGTGTGGAGCAGGCGGGAGCAGACAACATTTATTTCTGGATAAAAACAAAACTCTTACAAATACACCTGACTAAAACAAACCAAAACCTGAACACGGAAACCTTTTTTTTTTTTTTTTTTTTCTAAATGACATCAGAAACAGCAGTATGCGACATTACGTGATGGCAGAGCTTCAGTTCATCCTTTGTCATTTTTTTTTTTTTTTTTTTTAATAAATAGGACAGGGGGAATGAATGAGAGAGAGAGGGGGAGAGAAAGAAAGAAAACCCAAGGGGAGAAGAGACGGTGAGAAGGGGGGGAAGAGAGACAAAAAAAAAAACAAAAAAAAAAAAAAACTCCTGGGTCACCTGTATGGAGAAAAAACAAACAAACAAACAAACAAACAAACAGAGGAGACAGCAAACAACAAAGAGCAACATAATAATAGAGAAAACAAAGCACCATCACAATAAACTAGCTAGTCATAGATATCAGTATTTACTAAGTAATAAACGATATTGTGCAGCACGCAAGATAGACAGCGCACAGTGTGCTTTGAGGCAGCAGCCAAGAAAGCTTTAGTCCGCGTCTGTGAATACCCATGTGTGCATACCTGTGTGGATCAGCATGCTTGCATTCCAAAGGTTTCTCCATGTAATGATCTGCTAGGGAGTGTGGGGGGGCCACAGCCCCGTCCTCCAGGGTGTGAAGCGGGTATGGAGGAGATCAAAACTCCAGACATCCAGAGGCCCCCAGAACACAAGAGACCATGGAAGACCAACAGAGGGGCAGCCGCGCCACTGTTCCAGTAAGAGCTGAGGAGAGTCCCAGATGAGGGCTCACTCAGCAGCCGCGGAGCAGAAGCCAGGGGGGGTTGCAGTGACGCGCCCGTGAGCTCCGCCGGCCCCCAGCTGCGCCTGAGTGACCGAGCCCTAGGCCGAGAGGCCGGGGGCACCCCACCTCCAAAGGGGCCCGAGCGAGCCCCAGGCCCCAGGCCCCGACAAGCGGCCGCCAAGGAGTGAGCCGGTGTGTACCCGGACGCCCACCCCCAGACACAAAGAACCACCAACACACCGACACCTGAGGGAGTCCGCCACCGGCAGGGGAAGTGGTGGTGGGTGGAGATAGGCCTCCAAACCTTGGAGGGCCTGAGGTGTCCCCAGAGAGGTGGCGTCTGATACCCAACCTGACATATAGACACAGACATACAGGCACACACAGACACAAACATCCATTCCCACCCTCATGCTCTCATATGCACTCACTCCACACTCAACCAACGTGGAGACAGACATAAAGAGACGCTGTACACACAATCACACTCCCCAAGCGTACTCTACAAACCGGGTCTAGGTACCCTTGCCCCTGGAGGGGGGAATTGCACCCAGACCCAGGTGGTGTTACCCTTTTCCCTGCGGTGGGGAGAGGCAGACCGCCCCGACTCCGCAGCAGCAGGGAGGCCCCACACCCCAGACCGCAGTCGGACGGCCAACTCCTCCTACTAGCCCTCCCGCTCCAGCAGGCCGCAGAGAACGGGGGTGGGAGAAGACTCCAAACCTCCCTCCACCCGCTCATTGTAATGTTGATGCATATGTGTTCTAAGGTGCAATTAAAACCCAGGAGGGCATGGAGCTACCTGCCAAGGAGCAGCAGGTAAGCGCATAGTCCCTCCTGCTAACCCTCAATGACTAAGTGTATTTAAAATTGAGAGGTGGGCAACGACGTCAGGGGTGAGGTATACACCCTGATGGTGATTTGGACTCCGTGATTGTGCCCACCCCCAAGATCCTATATGTATGTGTAATGAGAGTGTGAATAATGTGAATGTCTAAGTTGTGGGATAAAATTGAGGCAGAGGCAGCCAGAAGGGGACGGGGGGGGGGGGGGGGGGGGGTAGCCTCCTCTGCACCCTGGTGACATACCCCCACTCCAAGGCCCTGCATGTGTGGGTGGTTGTGGAGGAGCGGGAAGAGGGAGGCAGCTGGAGATGGGGAGGGAAGGAAGGGAGGGGCAGGTAACCCCTCCCTGGGGCCAGCTCCCCCGCTGACCCCAGTAGGCACTCCCACCCTCCGCGACCCGCCAGGGAAGGGGGGCCCAGGCCCATCAGACCGGGGCCCAGTGCAGTAGCGCCCCCCGGCTCCACAGAGCCCTGGACAGTCCACCCAACCCCACCACAGAGAAAACTGCACCCACCCCACCAACCACACATCTTCCAGACTACATAAGACGGAAACCTACAAGGACCACAGAGGAAAAACACACAGCGAAATGAGGGCACGACGCAGGTTAAATACACAGTAGCGTGATCAGGGAATGGAGACAGGAGGGAAACACAGCTGGGAGAAATCAGACTTAACAAGGGAAGCAAAACCAGAAACACTGACATGAGACACGGATTTTCAAAGTAAAACAGGAAGCACACGACAGGCACAGCGACAAACTGGACACAGAGCAGAGAGTTGAAAATCCAAAACAGAAACCAAAACACTGATAGTAATGAACCAACAATAAACCAAAGATTCATAATAATGAAACAAACACTGGGTCACCGCCCCAGGGCTGTGACACTTCCCAACAACAGGTCATGATTCACTTTGAGGTCTAAGTTGACATATTGTGTCTTTTAGCATTAGCTGCTCATCCAAACTAGTCCAGAAAACTTGAAATTGAACTTGAAATTGCACGATGAACGTAATAGCTGTTATCAGCATGAGGTACAGATGTAGGGAGGACTATTGGCAGAGCACACATATACAATATCAATCAACACAAGCTTATTTAACTGTGAGAACCCAAAATCATAATCAAGTTTCAAGTTTGAATAGTTGCACAGCGGTAATACTTGACATACATTTTGACTTTAGCATGGTTTGAATGTCCTCTGTGGACACTGTATAAATATTATTTAAATTTAAATATATGCAAACTCACCATAAGCACATCTTGTGGAATCATTATGCGATTCCTCACCTTGTTCTTCATCAACAATAAACCAATTTGCACTCTAACACACACACGTTATATGGGTCAGCTGTTTTCGCACAGCAGTGGTATTAATTAAAAGAATCTGAATGGAAATGACACGTGGGCCTTGTTTAATTGACTGGCTAATTGACCAATGCGCCTTAAATGTGCTAGTGTGGGCAGACCTGCATTTACCATTTTCAGCGCCAATAAATCATTACTGCATTAATTTTGAGACATTAGTATAATTGCTGTAATCAGATGAGACCACGGACGAGTGGATTCACAGGATGCTTCATGGTATTGCACTTCCAACCTTGCACTTAAGCAAAGTGCAAAACAAACAATGGAGTGCTGCCAGGTAGAGTATGAGTTCGAGGTGGGGCTGGGGGGCAATTAGCGTCAGAAAGCAACTGAGTTTATGGTAAATGTACTTTTAATTGGATAAGCGTCAGTGCAAGACGGATGTGTTGAACTGAGCTTGAGGTTACCTGTTGTTTTGTTAGCATCCATTGAATTGCTGGATTCACAGTAATTAGCAATGAGCGCAGTGCGTCCTGCGCTTGTCACAGCAAACTTCAAACTGAAGCTGGATCACGCAAATGAACCTTAAATTCATAACAAGATAAATGATAGCTGTACGAGCGCCGTGCCTCTTAACACTTGAGTCATTGTTTCAGTAAGAAGAACGAGGGTTACACAAAATATCTACCAACACACACAGATCTACCTCAGAGCCCACTCCCACAGCGCCCGGCTGATATTCATTTCCAACTCTGTGAAATCAATACTTCATTAGAGAACATAATAAAGGAGAAAAACAATACAAAAATACAAGAAATATGCTTTTATTTTTTTCTTTCGAAGCAGCATAGCATAGCACAGACTGTGCTGCAGCAATGCGGCGATTACACGGACCTCAGGCAGCAAGAACATATTATATACTGTATGCAACGCTTATACAAGAGAAGGTCAAAGGGACCTTTAGTTTAAAATGTGTTGGTAAAATTTAATAGAAAAGAATGATACATACCACAAAGTGTAGTTGGATGCTTCACATTTTTTATACATTAGCAGCTTGTTTGATGTTTCTCAGTTTCACATTTCTGTCAATCAGCCATAACTGGGTGAAGAAACACTGAGGTTCTGTCTCCACAGAGGACATCACACAGATTCTAAACCTGCCTCGTCTCGTTCTGTCTCTATTTCCTGTCAAGCTCTGTCTAAATTTTCACTGGCTGCGTGACATTTTTGTGAGCCTCTCTCTCCAGGAACCTCACTCTGCCTTTAAGGAAATAAGCAGTGAAAACCAAATTTAGGCTGACATCGGTCACGATGACATCTTACAAGAACGCTCCGTTTATGAGTCATTTTTAAAATACTGCAGGTCTCTTATTTACATGAGTCCTCTGGCTTTGAAGATGAAATAGATCCACAGGATAATGTTTTTATAGAGCATTGGCATGGAAACATTGGCCAGTGGTTCCTCAGGTGTCTTTGTTCTTGACAAAGAAAAGAGTACGTTTCACACTTTGTGGCAGATGGATCAGCAACTTTTATTATCAACTAGCAACATTTGAATCTTGTAAGACGTGCGACGGAGCTATTTCTGATGATTTTATTCTTTTTACTTTTGATGATAGTAACTATGAATTTAAGGAGATTTTAAACGAATAAATAAAATGAGGTGGAGGAAAACAAACATGCCTTCTTTTACACAGAGTAGCTTCAGGCTATTTTAACAGTTCAATTATTTATCAGTTTATGCAAATTAATAAAACAAAGCTACTCATAATAATTAAATTGACTTTTAAATTGTAAAAGCACACATTTAACTTCAAAACAGTGAAAGTAAAAAAATAAAAAATCAGTATCAGCTTTATTTTGGTTACTCAGATCTGGAACTCATAGCCACACATTTACTACACTAAAGCAAAGAGCCAGCTTCCTTATCAGTCCATTATTTATTAACTACCTGTCAGAGCAGGTACCTTCAGATAAATAATGTATAATAGCATTTTTCTTTGTTATTCATAGAAATCAATTTACCTTTATGCTCTAATGCCTTGAATCAACTAGGATTGATTTTTCAAGACTGGTTTCCGTTCTAGTCATGCTAGATTTGTGTTCCTAATGTGTGTGTGTGTGTGTGTGTGTGTGTGTGTGTGTGTGTGTGTGTGTACACAGTATATATAATAACAGACATACACGGATTAGAGTAAAATAGCACAAAGTTTATTAATCATTATAAGTTAGAAAAGAAAAAACAAATCAACAGATTCAAAATACAACATGTGAATTCATGTTAAATGACATTATGCTAAATGGAAACGAGCCTGCATTCCCATCCTTTGATATGGAAGCGACTGTGTGACACACACTGAATTTCAAGTGTTAATTTGCTCCTGTTGTTATTATCCTGTTGAACCCTCTTCACACATACAGGCAGTTAATGTGAGAAAATCTCTAGTTGCAACAAATACATGTGTCGTGGACACATACAGTAGGATGTCTTGTGTATATCGTTTATATAACTGACATATTTAAAGAGAGAAAAAAAAGAACAATTCTGCATTCAAAGAATATGAAAATATTTGCAGCGATTTCAAGGATGCGATTTCCACATTTCTCCAGAAACCTGGAGCTGAAAGAGCAAACGTTTCATCTCAGGTTGTACTGAAGCATCAAAGAGATTTTTCATAGCAGGACGCCTCTTTCTTTCTTTCTTTCTTTCTCCCCCCTCTTTCCTTCCATCACTCTGTTGGTGTTATATCTTCACTCCGGGTTACTAGTATAACAATGATACTCGGACCACGACGTAACTTGCGGTATTTATTATAACGGAGCAACTTAACATGGAGCTAGCCCGAGCAACAGCCGAAAAGCATCATTTCCCATAATGCATCGGGGCAAGCCCACTACGGATCCTGTTATAACCCAAAATACACAACATCTCCTCCCCTCTTACAAAGGATGTACTATGAAATAAACAGGTGATCTACTCACAAACTTCAGTCTTCACTGGCACATGACAGTAATAGCCTCACAAACATTTCACCTCTTATTAACTATAAGGTTACAACACCAACTCTTTTAATTGCTATCTTGGGGAGTGAGGGTGGACTACCTCAACCTCCCCCATGACCCATGGGGATTATTCTGCCCCGTTCATTTGGGTCAGGTGCCATCTAATAACTCAGACGAACAGGAGGCCGCCGCTCTCTATTGGGGTATCGGCGGTCTGTGGTAACGTCAGTCTGTGTGCTCTCTTGTGGAGCCTTTGTTCCTGACACCGAAGATGTCTCAGTCTCTCTTACAGTCTCCTTTACAGGTGGAACCACTGTTCCTGATGTGGTGGAGTTCTCTACTTGTGTGTGTGAAGGGGCTGACGAGTCGATGAGTGCATTTTCAAGATCTCCGCAAGACCCTTCTGCAGACACTGGTGCGGACCGGAGTAGCTGATCCACGTGTCTTCTCCAGACTCCATCGGCCACCTGAACTGTATATGAAACTGGACCAGTTTGAGCAATGACAGTTGCAGGAACCCACTTGTGTACTCCTCGGTAGTTCCTGGCCTGCACTGACTCGCCGGTGCTGAAGACTCTGCCCTTGACCTTTTGACCCCTGTACATGATTTGTTTCTCTTGTTGTTTTTGTACAGTGTCCTTCACAGTTGAGGGTTTCAAAAGATCAAAGGTAGTGCGCAGATCTCTTTTGAACATTGCGTTGGCAGGAGATGTCCTTGTGGTCGCATGTGGACTATTCCGGTAGTTAAGCAGAAACTTGTGCAGTCTCTGATGCAGTGTTCCTTGGCCTTGTGATGTTTTCAGTGCATGTTTCATTGTCTGAACAAACCTTTCTGCAAGACCATTCGTTGCAGGATGGTATGGAGCTGACGTAATGTGCTGCACTCCATTAGCCTGTAGGAAAGCCTCCATTTCCTGTGAAACCAGTTGAGGTCCATTGTCAGAGACTATCTGAGTAGGAGATCCAAACCTACTGCACATTTCTCCTAGAGCTTCTATGGTCTTTTCAGTGGTGGCTGATTTCATGATGGTCACTTCAGGCCATTTACTGTGTGCATCAACAGCTACAAGAAACATTTTGTCCTCGTATGGACCTGCAAAGTCAATGTGTACCCGATGCCATGGCTCCTGTGGGAACTCCCAGGGATGAAGAGGAGCAAGTGGTGGGTTGTTCCGGACCATCTGACACGAAGAGCAGTTCTTAGCAATCTCCTCGATCTGTTTGTCCATATTTGGCCACCAAAAATAGCTTCTCGCTATTTCCTTCATTCTCACTATTCCACTATGTCCTGCATGCAGTTGCTTCAACAGTTTTGGTCGCAGTGACATGGGAATGATGACTCTCCTCCCCCACAGCAAACATCCCGCCTGAACAGAAAGCTCCGCCCGCTTTCCCAGGAAAGCCTTCAGGTCTACACCCTTACTTGCAGGCAGACCCTTAATGATCCAGTCCAGCACTGCTGCCAACACAGGGTCATTTCTGGACGCCTTTTTCACCTGCACAGCCGAAACAGGTGCTGTCTCTACCTCCCTGAAGTAGAGGATCTCAACTGTGTCAGAGACGGGTTTTTTAACAGGAAGGGGTAACCTGGACAACCCATCTGCATTGCAATGAGACTCCGATTTGCGATACTTGATGTCATAAGAATGTCCTGACAATATCAACGCCCACCTCTGGAGACGTGAAGCAGCAAGAGATGGAATCCCTGTATAGGGTCCCAGGATGGTTGTGAGAGGCCTATGGTCAGTAAACAGTGTAAACTTCCTACCGTACAGGTACTGGTGGAATTTCCGAACACCCAATACAATGCTCAGCGCCTGTCGTTCCAGCTGAGCATAGTTGGACTCTGCTGTGTTTAATGTCCTTGATGCGAATGCAATTGGCCTTTCTTCGCCATTTGGGAGAATGTGGGAAATCACTGCCCCCACCCCATAGGGAGAAGCATCACAAGCAAGCTGAATTGGGAACTTGGGATTGAAGTGGGTTAGCACCTCAGATGCAGTCAGTGAATCCTTTGCCTTTTGAAAGGCGTCTTGGCAGCTTGCTGTCCACTCCCATGCTTCTTCCTTGCGTAGCAGGTTGTGCAGTGGTTTCAGGAGTGATGCCAAGTTGGGTATGAACCGTCCGTAGTAGTTCAACAGCCCTAAGAAAGACTTTAACTGACTGACATTTCGTGGTGGGGGTGCATCCACGATTGCTGTGATCTTCGAAGGTGCAGTGTGAAGTCCATTTGCATCAATCACGTGCCCTAGATATTCCACAGATGACTGGAAAAAGTCACATTTCTCCTTACGGACTCTCAATCCGTATTCCTTCAGCCTCTGAAGGGTCGCATCCAAGTTGCGCAGATGCTCTTCATCATCTGCTCCTGTACACAGGATATCATCCAGATAGCATTGCACACCAGGTAATCCGCTCAGGATTTGATCAATCGCTCGTTGAAACAATGCTGGAGCTGATGTGATGCCAAAAGGCAACCTGCAAAATCTGAAAAGTCCCTTATGTGTGTTAATAGTCAACATGTCACGTGACTGCTCTTCAACGTGCATTTGCAGGTAAGCTTGGTTGAGATCTATTTTGCTGAACTTTTGTCCTCCACTCAGACCAGCAAATAAGTCATCAATCAGTGGAAGGGGATACTGCTCTGCTGTTAATACAGGATTCACGGATACCTTGAAGTCTCCGCAGATCCGGATTCCGCCGTCCTTTTTGGGAACTGGAACGATGGGCGTGGCCCACTCGCTGGTCGTAACCGGCTCCAGAACACCATTCTTGACCAATGCGTCTAAATTAGACTCCACCTTGGGCCGAATGGCGTACGGCACAGGTCTAGCCTTCATAAAGACTGGCTTGGAGTCAGGCTTGAGATGCAGCTTCACTGTAATTTTTTTCATGCTGCCCAGCTCCTCACGAAAAACCTCCTGGTGTTTTCCCAGTATGGCCTGTAGCTGAGAGGAACCATGCGACAGCTTTCTCACCTCTTGCCAGTTGAGTCTGATTGTTTTGAGCCACACACGTCCCATTATAGCAGGGCAGTTCTTCTGCGTAACATACACAGGCAGCTTAGCAGTTTGGCCATTGTATTGAACAGTCACCTCTGCCATTCCTTTCATAGGCACTCGATGTCCAGTATATCCTTTAAATACTGTGTCGGAGGGTTTGAGTGGAAGGTGCTTCAGACATGTCCTATAGACATTATATGACACTAGTGATGCTTTTGACCCAGTGTCAATCTGCATTTTTACAACATGTCCCTCCAGTTTGGGCGTGACCCAAAAGCCGTCTGAGGTTTCGTCCACCTTCAGTATTCGCACAGTATTTATTGCAGACAACACTTCTTCATCTGAGGAGTCATTTGCTCTATCCTCATGAAGCTTAACTGTGTGAACATGTCTTTCTTTTTTGAATCTTGCAGTGCCTCTTTTATTCCCAGGCTTTGAGCCCTTATCCTTGCACCTTTTGTTCCTGCATGCCCGTGCTACATGACCTTTTTTTCCACAGTTGTTGCAATCCATTTCTTTGCACCAGCAATCACTAGCAAGGTGTCCTAACTTGCCACAGCGGAAGCATGGTCCCTGTGCATTTGCTTTACCATTGTCTAGTTTGTGTACTCTGTCTGTAGCATGTAGCGCATGGGCTTCTTTTGATGCCATTTCCATGGTCACACTGATATTAATTGCCTTCTCAAGAGTCAAATCACTTTCCGTGAGCAATTTCTTCTGTGCAGCTTCATTTCTTAAACCACACACGAGTCTGTCTCTTAATGTGTCATTTAAAACATCTTTAAACTCACAGTGTTCAGCTAATTTGCGTAACGATGCAACGAACATTGTGACAGACTCACCCTCTTCTTGGTTTCGCTTGTGAAACTTGAACCGTTCAGCGATCACGAGGGGCTTGGGCGAGAAGTGTTTGGTCAGTGTGTCCACGATCTCTGTGAAACTTTTACTGCCTGGCTTTGCTGGCTGTAGCAGGCTCCTTAGCAGGGTAAAAGTCTTTGGGCCTATCACACTCAAAAAAATGGGCACCAGTTTAGCATCCTGTATGTCGTTAGCCGCAACGAAATATCCAAAACGCTCCGTATATGAGCTCCATTGCTCCGTGCTTTCGTCGAAGGGACCGATAGGGCCAGTAACTCCAGCCATTACTCGGCTCCTGGTTGAATGGCACTCTTCCCCTCACAACTGTTCCTTTTCGTAACGTCTCTTTTATCCGTTTATGTTTTGGTTAACGTCACTTACGGAGTCTGCCTTCGTCGTCCTGTCCGCTGTACATTCCTCCCCGTTTCGCTGAGAAAAAAAAAAAAAAACGGCATCCACCTTCGCACACCGGTAGCGTCGTCCTACCTCCGGCGCCGTCTAACACCAGGTTAGCGCGAGGCATCAGCAGGAAAAAAAATGTAAAACTCCAAAGCGGACTGCAGCGTCGGTCCAGACGTCCTCGTCGCCACTTTTGTTATATCTTCACTCCGGGTTACTAGTATAACAATGATACTCGGACCACGACGTAACTTGCGGTATTTATTATAACGGAGCAACTTAACATGGAGCTAGCCCGAGCAACAGCCGAAAAGCATCATTTCCCATAATGCATCGGGGCAAGCCCACTACGGATCCTGTTATAACCCAAAATACACAACAGTTGGCTGTCTGTCAGCAGTTTTTCTAACTAGCTGTTGTAACTCTGTGTTATCTCATGGCTTTTAGAATAAATGAAAGCAAAAAGGCTACTGACAGAATATGCTACAAGCAGCGTATAGATGTGACACGTTGACCTGTAGGGAATCAGCACATTTGTTATTGACATGCTGGTTTGTTAAATCATTTATAATTGTGTATGTAGTAACAGCTGAAGGTTAACTAGGGCAGGTTTAAAATGAAGGCTCACTGTATTATTTAAAGCCTCATTATCAGCCCAAGGCCATAGTAACAGATCTTGTCCTCCAATAAAAAACAGCTCCATCCTTGTGACACCCAATCTCCAATGCCATATCCATCTTTATATGTTTATACTTATAGTAGCAAAGACAAAAACATGTTCATTCACTGAATATCGTCAAAATGGTCCCTGATCGTCACCTAAGTCACATTTAGACAAAGAAAATGCGACTGACAAACAGACCTGTAGTGCTATGCTAACAGCTTCCTCAAAAGCTGCTTGGACAAAGAGATAAAGACATAAACAGCTTTCAAACTGGTTGTTATGAACAGTGTTGTAAAGATAACAGGCTGGACGTTAGTCCACAATAGGCACAAAGACACAACAGTGGAGACAAATCCAGAACTACTCTTACTCTCCGTCGGAGCATCCTGCAAAAATCTAAAGATCACAGTGTGCAACCTTAAAAAAGGTGAAAAAGAACCAAAGGGAAACATTTTTGTTTGCTAAAACCTCTTTTCATCTGCCCACTGTGGGGAATATAGCAAAGAAGAAAGGTCAATGCAGAAACACCATGGTGGAAACCAGTGTTTCTAGATCACAGCGAGGAAGAGGAAAAGGGCTGTGAACACCAAGCCTAGCTTTGAAGCATGGTGGAGGGACCATCATGGTTCCCTACCTCTTTCCTACTTTCCAAAAACAGGCTTCAACTTTGCATTAATAGATTTTACAGAAGAATGTAGTGTATTTACCTTTACCCTACAATATAAAGCAACTTGAGGTGACTGCTGTTGTGATTCGGACAGAAATCGAACTGAATTGGTTGCTTCCTGAATTCAGACATTTAAATCAGTTGCATTGAGCAGTTGGCCTCAGTTTTTGATGAGTTGTGTTTTGGATGTTTGGTTGATATATTTGAGTCTTGGATTCTGTTTGTTTTTTTATTGTTATCCTCACGTTAATTTTTTTTGTTAATTTATTTTTATTCCTGGTCTGATTTCTTTTATTATTGTGAGCTTTAGCTTTAGGAATATTGAGTCTTGAGGGATGTCGTAAGAAGCAAACTGAAGGGATTAGTGAGCTATACGAGTGTAGTCACCAGGGTCACAAAAGTGACTTTTTTACCTCGCTAGTTCGACTGATGCTGAACACAAAAGGTCCAGATTTTCTCTAATTCTTGTATTTACACTGAGCTGTACTATGCAGATTTGCTGCTGATGGAATACATCCACCCTACTGAACCATAGCTTTACTACTGCCACCAAACGAAGGCCAGCTGTAAAGTTATAGCAGTATGTTATATGGTGCGTCACGCAAGTATTCAGCCGATTATGTAGAAAAAGTATAAATATTTATATGCTTGGTCCTAATCAGCTGCTGTTTTGCACTGTTGGAGCTGCAGCTGTCAGAGTACAGACCTGAACATTAATCTGTCAGATCTGTAGATCATCAATAATTTTTAATCAGTGAAATCTTTCTTTTGATCTGGCAGCAAACTGTCAAGTGATTAGTGAGTTTCCTTTATTAGGTTATGGGAGACGGTCAGTCCTGTACTGTAGCTTAAATGTTTAAGTGGCTACAGCTTAGTGTCTCGTAGCTCGAATTTGCAGTTGTCAAGTTATAAACCAAGGCCATCACTGACAGTGTGGAAAAAGAAATGCAATGATGTCTATCCATCCTTCTGACAGTTTCACAGATTGGACCAAGCTGCCCTCAATTGATCCAGTTTGTGTGGACTTGGAAGTCAAATGTCGAATCAAACGCCGCTTTCATGTATGTGAGCAGAGCGGCAGACTCTGAAGCAGACAGCCTGAGTTAATGGACAGAGTTGATAACCACCGTTATGATGACAGATTTCAGGCTTCGTAGAGCTGCCTGAAACAAAGAGGTTTAGGTAGTTGTGGTTAATCCATGGATGAGTTTGGATTTATGTCATATCTTGCCTTTGGTGTGACGATGACTGATGCTGACATAGTTATGTCCTTCATGGTTTTCTGCCTCTTTCTGTCTCATTTCTGGGTTCACTTGGTTCCTCGTATTCTCTCGTTTGACATCTTGTTAAAAGTGTTAGTGTCTGTATTTGTTCAGAGCCTGGCATGAGACTGGGAAAGGTAAGTTCTCGGTTAAGTTACAGGCACTGGCAGAGTAGACCAGACTCATGATTAGCCAAAAAATCGGAAAATACTGACAAATCGATTCAGTCCATCAGTATGGTCGAAGATTCCTCCTCATCATTACACGGGTCACATAAAGAACTACAGACTTCTGCTGGAGTTCGTGCCTGATAAAGAAGGTTCAGTGAGTTACTCACTTACTTTTTCAGCCTGGACTGTGACTCATTACTCAGCGTGTTCAATAACGACATGTGAAGACTGTGATGTTGGTTTAGTCAGATTGTGCTTGTCTATAACTGATTTAGATAATGATCTGACCATGCTTTGATGGGTAATTGGTGCATAAATCCTAATTATTGAAAAAGATCATAAACTTTCCTTTGGTGTTATATAAATTATATTTATATTAGGACAAATGCATTGATTGACTTTTTTTCACACACTGGTACAAACTCAGCATCATCTTTTCAGCTGCTTACTCGCACACACACACACACACACACACACACACACAGAAGAGAGAGGAAGCTTTTCATTTGCAAAACAAATTCATTTTCCTCACAAATGTGTGATCACTTAAAGGGAAATAGGCAGAGTTTCCAATATTTAAGGATACTTTCCTGTGGAGTTTTCTCGTGTAGTATAACATAGCTCCCAGATTGCTGAGTTGTCTGCAGCATTAGACGTGACACAACCAGCTTCTTGAGAAAAATGTGTCGTCCCTGACAAGTTGACAGCGTTTCTTTGAGCTTGCTGGCTTTCAGTGGGCAAAATGAGTTGCAAAGAAGGTGCTGCACCAAAAACCTCCTGTGATTGCTTTGATGCCACAGTTGTCTTTAGGTTTTCATGTTTGCATCACAGTTTTCAGTTTCACTGCAGTTCAGAGAGTAGCTGGACTGCGTTCATCACTGAATCTGTCGCTTCTATTCAAATGATGATTTCAACAGAATGCTAGCAACCAAAGCAATAACGAGCCGGGTTTTCCAAGCTAGTTGGGGACGACACAATCTTCTCTCATGAGTGGTGGTTGTGAGACGATTGTAAACTGGTCTGAAAGCTTCTTTGACTGCGGTTTTATTCAGCTGATCATTCGTCGTTACCACAGTTTTCATGTCCAAAATGTCAGATAAGTTAACATCACATGGTTAATGGACACGTGTCAGCAAAACCTCAATAAGCTAAGAAGAAAGCTACCTTCATGGTAGGGTAAAGGAAGGTAAAATGGCTCATAGCAGTCAGTGGGTGAATTAATGAGCCACACTAGGACCCAGTAAGAAATAAAGGAGGATTATTTTGAATTCTGAATTATGCAAAGCTACCCTAGTTCAATCCATAATAAAAATATGGAGTTGGAAATGAGAACTGTGATGGACTGAGTTGAAAACAGGAGGAGTCACAGGAATTATTTGAAAAATAGGGTTGCCATTTATTTAACCCAAAAATTATATTTACAAAATAAAGGTCAGAATAGAGGTCAAAGAAACCAAACTCAACTCAAGCAAGAACTGCAACGTAACAAACCAAATGACTGCCCACACAAACGTAACTGACCTAAACAGGAAATGACACACAAAGGATAACTAAACAAACACAATTGTAAAAAACAAACAATGCAGTGTAGTCTGATTAGTTAATAAACTAAACACCAAAGAAAATCAGAAACCACTGAACCCTAAACTCAAATATTTAATTAAATACAAATACTTTGATTTAAATTAAAGAAAACACACATTCTCCAATTATCCCTCTTTGCATTTAGTGGTTTCCAACCCTGGCTACCATCTTTTGTCCAGCAACTCCCAGGGATGATGGCAGGTAAGAAATAAAAGACAAAGGTTAGTCAAAAATCAAAGTAATGAAGTGGTATGAATACATAAGTAAACTAAATGTGCGCGCTTACAAATAGAACAAATGTATCCAAGCCAATCAATAAAGTTATTGGAAATTAAAGTGTGTTACTGTGTTCAAATGAAGAAATGAAAATACAAGAGTTACCGCCTTTAGAGTTTGGCCATCACAAGGACACCAGGTTTCCTTTAATCTAACAGTTCTGACTGGTTCTTTTACTATTCTAAAAAGAAAAACACTGACGCTCAAATTCAAAGGAACTGCTGTAACGCACAGATTCATTTCATCACTCTGTGCCATGGCAACCTTTTCCCTAAATTGGAAGATCAATATGCGAGTGCTTGACTTCAACGTTTCAGTAGTTATGACTTGGATTCATTCCATCGCTGGCGTAATATGCAGTTAAGATAATCGCTGGCAAATGTATTTTTGCATGAGCGTGGGGCACGGCAAGTCACTGAGAAGATTTACAGGCTGAAATAACAGCCTGTAACATGAGTTTAAGACATTTTCTCAGTCAAAGGCTCGTGGAGTGAAACAGCAACGGTACAGAAATGACTTTTTAGAAAGGGCTGCTGAAATATTCTAAGAATTCAACTTTTGGCTCATCTGGCTGAAGGACCAATAAGCTCACGCCACGGCGAGGCATCCATCCATCTGTCCACCTGTCTGTCCATCCATTCGTCCGTCCATCTGTCTGTGGACAGTTTTGCAGGAATCACACCTCCTACACTATTGGTCAGATTTAATCAAACTCACGTAAAGAATCTTCACCCAAAGTCACATTTGTCATTTTATGTACACTTTTCATTTTGACAGCATAAACACACGAGTCCCACTCCTGATGCACTCACTAACATTTATGCCAAACTCTCACATTATTAACGTGAGCTTGGGACAACCATTATGTTAGCATCAGTAATACTGTCGATGCGATGACATGCTAATACATTAACATATCTGTGGTCATTACTATTAAACACTGTTACACTGACCGTGTAGTCACGATACTCCTGAGCAACTATAATAACTACTCGACTGTATCCTGGGAGTGTTCACGAGCCTCCTTGACTTCTTGATATATTTTTAACTTTCAAACTATAAATCCCCTTTTGTGTCATTACATGTTATATATAAGCGCACATAATCACATTTACTGTAATTTACACTGAACGGTCCAGCAGATGGTTCTGTCCAGACAAAAAACAAACCTCTCTCCCGTAAATTCCAACCTTATCAAAACTGTAACATTGCCAAGCACCCTTTACTCCATATTACAGCCTCCACTCGTGTCAGCTTTTACAACCCAATATGAGGTACCCGCTCGCTGACCAAGCCCAATTCCTGACACAATTACCCCCTTCAACCCTGCACACCACTGGTCCCATCTTCAGAATTATGGTGAGCCCTTCAGGGCAGACAGCATCAATAAGTGAGCCCTTGGAGGAGCCCCATTCTCAGACAGTAGTGGCAAGATAAAAGACAAATGAAGAATAATTGACTCACAGCTCTCGGCCAAAGGGATTAGTATGACTGAACTCTTGGGATTTCTTCCACTTTCTCTCTCTCAATCTCTGTCGTCTCACTCTCTCCACATCTGCCTCCCTGTCTGGTCTGTTCAGCTTCTCGTGGCACCACCGGCACCACCCGGAATCAAGCCGTCCATTAATACCCAACAGAAAGGGGAAAACTTATTAAAGACATCAATAACTGCCATTAGAATCCGAAGGGAAGCAAGTGACCTCATTCTATATGGCAACCCGTGAGTTTGCCCAGAAACTGAACTGTCTACTAATCCTGCCAACACTTCAACACACTCT
Source organism: Copadichromis virginalis (assembly GCF_057382275.1). NCBI lineage: Eukaryota > Metazoa > Chordata > Actinopteri > Cichliformes > Cichlidae > Copadichromis > Copadichromis virginalis. The sequence continues at coordinate 1,836,581 of NC_140632.1, read as the reverse complement.
ACAAGAAGCAATGCAAGATTTAAAAAAACGTCACAGCTGGCACAAACAAATACACTTCAGTGCAGTCGAGTTTTTCTTATATACACATTGCTATGCAGAACACGGTGCTTCTTTTGTCTGTTTGAAGAAGCTCATTATTTTCAAGTGTTTGTGGAATCCAACAATCTCGCATGTCAGTCAGATCAGTGATTTGTCTGTTATTTGCTGTATCTGCAGTGTCAAATTAAGATCTTTTTGTTCCTGTCGCGCAGAGACAGCAAGCGAAATCTGAAGTATTTCTAGAAGTATGTGAACTTTTGCAAACCCCGGTGAGTCGTCAGTGTTTTTCTCCCAGCGGCACGGCGGGGCGTGTTAATATGGAGGTTAATTGGGGAAGAAAAACTAAAGAAAAAAAAGTTCCAATGACCGTGGATCACAGATGTCACAGACTTCATTAGTGTAACGGGGACTTGCGCGCCCTAAACGTGATCTTATTTCTTGTCAGTTTTGTGATAAGAATGTGCTTGCCTAGCTTTCAAGGCCACATTAACGTGTTAGCGGGCCTCAGGGTAAAAGGTCACTGTACATAAAAGACAAAGAAGCTACTGGATCTGAAAGTGAAGCCAATAGGAGAGCCTTAAACTGAATGGCAATCCAGTGGCAACTCATCTGTAGAAGTTTAGTTCATCTCCACTCATCTGTGACCCTAATAAACCCTTTTCTAATGATCTGGTTTCAGCTCTTAGTGAAAACAAAATGATGTCAATTCCTGGGCCAATTAGAAAAAACAGAATGGGTATACTTTTGGTCAGAGCTCCAATCATCATGTCCACTTTAAAAACAGCACAAGATGGAGAGGGCGAAAACACTTAGCTCAAGGCTTTACAATGACATCTGTGTGGGAGTGATTTTGAAACATTCTCTGCCCAAGGATCACCAAAGGACAGGGCAAAGGTTCAAGGCACACCTGTAGTCATATTGGTGAAAAGTAGCCTTCATATTATCTAAAATGTTAGCACTTCCTGCTTTGATTGAAAGTACCAACACATCTGCACCATCTAATCTGCATTGGCAGAGATGGCTGCTTGTGTCCCTGATCCAGATGAAGCAATAAAACAGGCAGTGCATTTTGTTGTCTCCTTGGTGCTCAACAAAGGCCTTTGATGTGTGCTGATATGGTAAATTTATAGTTTTGAGTAAGTATGTCTTACTTGGTGTTAAATCAGTTTATATGTTTTTAGATCCTCTGCAATTCAATTCGGTTTTATTTATACAGCACCAAATCACAACAACAGTCGCCTCAAGGCGCTTTATATTGTACAGTAGATCCCACAATAATAGATACAGAGAAAAACCCAATAATCACATGACCCCTATGAGCAAGCACTTTGGCGACAGTGGGGAGGAAAAACTCCCTTTTAACAGGAAGAAACCTCCAGCAGAACCAGGCTCAGGGAGGGGCGGGGCCATCTGCTGTGATTGGTTGGGGTGAGAGAACTGAAATTGAAAACATAGTTCAGAAAATGGGAAAATCTTTTTGGTGACTTTATTGCGTATAATTAAAAATTGATACAAATGACTTGATGAAAAATGAAAACGTGATTTTTAATAAGAAAATGAAAATCTCAAGACAAAAGGTTTAATGGGAATTTTATACAATCCCACCTGACAGATCATCTAAAGAAAGATCATATTCTTCCAGAGTAACAGCAGGAGTCTTGTCATTTTGCAGATTAGATATTTTAATTATTAATTTTGAGTTAAAAATGTAAATAATTCTAAAAACACATTTTAACTTCATCTTTGAAAGTTATTTAGGGTTTTCCTAAATAACCTTCAGTGGATAAAAAGGGAAGGAATCCCAACATGTTCCAACTATGAGCTTGTTTGCTTTGTTGCAGAGAAATAAATAAGATGACTGGTACAGTTACCATCTGTCCTTTTTATAAGAAGTTCCAACAAGGACATTTTCACTAGTATACACTCGAACTAACACATATCAATCTTGTGTAACCTTTGAAGAATTCTGAAAACATCCTGCTGTTTTACAAGAAACTGAAATGCCCCACTCTTTCTTTAATTATAAGCGTGCTGCACTGTTGCTCTTAACTACCCGTAATGTGTTTAATGGGAATAGTAATTAAATAGTGGAAACACTGCCACATTTCATACATTATTAGGAACTAAACACAAGCAGAAAAACACCAAATCAGAATATTGCATGTTATTTTACTAAGGCTGTGTTCTGCTGCTAAAATTCACTGCCAGGATTGCATCGTCAGTGCAGGTAGTGTGGAAACAAAAGCAACACCCATGACAGGTAGCCACACATTAAGATACGGGCTGTTAAGCTCCTCCAAAGGACAAGGCCTTTTATGTAAAACTGATGGACCTGCCTTGGTTGATAATGTTGTTCTCAGTGCAGAAAATTTCCAGTTAATCAAATTACCAAATGGCAATTAAAACCCAGTGAACTTTAGGTCTGATTGCTAAGTCACCCTATAGACCCTCATCATGCCATCTTACTAATGAAATAAGGACTCTTCTGTAATATGATGTGATGTGTGTTTTTCAGTTTTCTCAACAACTGCTCATCCAATCTACTTCACACTTGTCACGATGAGTTGTGTGGCTGGACCCAAGTGCAGGACTTTAAATGCAGCTTTATTTGCTGGTACGACAAACTTGGCAATACACAAAAACTTAAACTAACTAGACTGGAGATGCATAGCGTGGCATGACTTTAATCTGATGATAGAAGAGGAGGAACACACACAACAAACGTGGAGGACGGAACAACTGGCAGGGAAAAACACAGGGCTTAAAAACATACTGAGGTGATTAGTGAATGTGAAACAGGAGGAGAGCACAGCTGGGAGGCATCTGACAAGACAAAGAGGAGGCAAAACTCAACACATTGACATAGTGCACAGACCTTCAAAGTAAAACAGGAAACATAACAGACGCGGACTAGACTAGGGGACACAGTTGACAGAGAACAAAGGGACACACTGGCAGAAATGACTGTACACTAAACAGAAGTAACACAGAACCACAACCTCAGAACTAGAACACCAGAAATGCCAAGGAACTAAGGAGCTACGAATACCAGAGACAGAAATAAAAACCAAGAGAATCAAAACACATCATGAAGTCAAGGATAACAAATACAAACACTGAGTCCACAGACTCAGGACCGTGACAGCACTTGACAGGTTTATTGCTCGGCTGATAAATGCCACTCTATAGCAATGCCTGAAACTGTGGTACCAGCAGTGACCACAATCCCATCCTCCTTAAACAACAAATAGATGATTGCCAATGACATCTAGAAAGCCTAATCTTCAGTCAGCCCCCATGCTGAGCCTGTCTGAATGTGATTGTGGTTAGCAGCTCGTTCCAAACTCAAACACTATTTGATGTGAATTGTTTTAATTGCTAACCAACAACTCGACTAAAAGTCTGCATCCAAGGTTCAATCTCGGCATCATTCTCTAGTCTTTGAGTTCATCCCTATTGCAGTCATGGTGTGTGTGTGTGTGTGTGTGTGTGTTCGGTCTTCTCCTGCGAGTGAATATCAATCTATATAATGTCATGCACCTGGATTGGAGTTTAAGACCAATTTTGTTGAATTATTATAGCTAAATGTTGGCAACTGTGAATCAGCTGTGTAATTCCTCTGGCCGTAAATGACTTTAACAGCTCGTGCTGTAATTGACCTGATTGATGCCTGGTCATTCCTTCACTTTTACATTGTTAGCTGGATCCTTGCTAGAGGCTCACTGTGCTGTCCAATTCTTCAGCGAGGCAGCTGGTAGCATTCATCTCTGGAGCTGAGCACACCTCATCATTATGACACCCGGTCTTCATCTACCCAGTGTGCCACAGTGTATGGTGGATCAGTTCTTTTCCATTTGCCAACCCAACCATGTATCTGCCCAACCGCAGACCATTATGCAGCATCATCATTTGGTCCATCTTGCTTGACACTGCCAGTGGCCTCGCACTGCCCAGTATTTTCCCACCCCAATCATCCCACTACTAAAGATCTGGAACACCAAGTCCTCACTTTTGGGTCCATGTAGGCCATCTGCTCACCAGACTGGATGTAAAAGCGGTATTCAGTTGATGCCTGCAAGCAGGATGTTCGGGGCGACACAGATCAATGCGAGGGGTGTGGATGAGCGAGTAAAATGAGCTCTGACTGCCAGGAGGCGGCATGCTGCCAATAGGAGGGGCCAAGGCTGCATGACACCATCCAAGGTCCTGGGGGGGGATTTAGGGCTTTTATGTGTGGCAGTGAATACTTCTGCATACTTAAATTCATCAACGTACACGTGAAACTGCCCGGCTGTAATAAAATAAAATCCCCTGAATGGAATAGTCCTGTTAGTCTGCACAAATTCACATATTCCCAACAAGTGATGATTATTATGGAGGCCAATAAATGAGCAGCACTTACTGCAAAGTGTTTAGGAAGGGTTTCTTTTTCAATAGAATATAAAATATTTTTAAAATTGCTGCCATAACAACCTAATGAGAAAGCCTACAGCCCCGTGTAGTCCTCGGTGTTAAAAGAAACTCAGGTTGGACAAATAACCTCCGAATTATACCAAAGTTTTGACCCTCAGTGGCTGTTTGAATAGACACTTGATCAACTATAAATGCTATTCACTGTAACCGGCACATTTTTGCTCCTTTCATCGAGGTACATATTACTTTGTCAATTTTTGCTCGATTTAGTCATAGAAGAAATGTCAAGATTAGTATCCACTCGTGTTCTTGTGCTCGCTAAGCTGTAATTTTGTATAAAAAGAAAGAAAAGGAAAAGAAGGAATAGGCAGTCATTTTAAGGTACTGTTTGATGGATAAACTGCAGTTCTTCAGTGCTCTCCACTTATACTGAGGAACGGCCAATTAAACATCTGATGTAGCGACGTGTGCCAAAGTGTACCGCTGATGGAATGGAGGTTGCATTGATAACTAGGCTTCAGCAGTTATAAAGACACTGCAGGCATATAATTTCCCCGAGTCTGAGTCTACTATCGAAAATAAAAAGTTTCTTTGTTTCACTGCACGGTGTGCATGAAAAAACTTCTGCCTTCTGCTTGGTGAGATATAATTTAGGCTGAATAACAGACGTTAATGTTATTCTAACCTTTTAATTGTTACTTTGACATTTTCAGTGAACAAATCCAGCTTTAGAAAAAACAAGCCAACGTATGCGATGTTAAATATCACCAGCCATCAAGTGTTCATTGGGAATAAAGAATGTCTAATGTGTATAATTTTAATTAAGATAATGAAAAATCCAACAAATTGAGTCACATTAAATGCCAAAGTTAAATTACCAAGTTTTCCTACATCATCTAAATGATTTAGTGATGCATTTAAATTGCCTCTAATAGTCTGGATTACTTAATGATGATATACTCTAAGCCCACATTGGTTTTCTCGGATTGTTCCAATTTCCTCCCACAGTACAAAAACATGCAAATTAGGTGTCATCAAAAAGGTCCAGGAATCAGCAAGCGTCTGGACAGGTTATACTGCACCTGCTATATTTACATCACACCCTGGAAGTCCTGTTAACTGGTGATTCTAAATTGGTCCTGGATGTGAACGCCTATCACCCAGAGTCACCTGGGATTGGCTTCAGCCTCTCTGCTATCCAGCCTGTATAGAAAATGGATTGGTGAGAACACTGTTTACTGTAACGCAGTCGGTTTTTTGGAATGACTCTAAAGTCTAGACTTACTGTATTTGAGTGGTAATAATAGTGCAGAGACTAAAGGTCAGCTAGGTGGATGCTGCATCACACGTACATCTTTGACCCAGTCTGCTGGTGCTGTTGAAGCACCAGAACACTTGGTTTCAAATCGGCAAATTGCCTCGGTGACCTCCAAGGCTAGGGCGTGCACACCTGATGACAATTTACCATGTCTGAATAAAGAGACAGTCACTTTAACGTAAAAGTTGCCACTGCAATCTTGCTAGGTCCGACCTGTAACATTTCCATTCCACGTTCATCGTGGAAGTCTGAACTGAATGCAGTCAGCTTAATGAGAAGGCCGGAGCGGCACAGAGGAAAACCTGCCGCCTTTCAGACTTCAATCATCATCTCTAACGCTACATACACACTGTGAAAGAACCAGCTTCTCCTCGTGCAATGACCGAGCCAGGAAAGGTTAAAACAGAAAAAAAAAGAAAGAAATCAGAGAAGAATGCCGTCTCTGGCTGCTTAAACTTCATCACACCAAATGCTGAGTACAGGAATATTCAGGAAAGCACTTTATTCACCATGTCAGCATATTAAAAATTAATCAAGACTCCCAACTTAACATCATGTTATTTCATGTCTGAAAAAGCCTAGATTATATATTTATAATTAAATAGGCAAGTTTGGTGAAGGTACTTTAGATACCGCACGAGAAAGCCAGCGGTGATCAGCAGTGCAGGACATATGAGGACAACGAGACAGCGGTAAGGTGTGAGGTAGCAGTCACAGATGGGTTCAAGTTCAGGGGGGGAATTACATTAGAGGTCAGCTCTTGTTTGCGATGGTGATGGACAGGGTGACAGGTGAGGTCAGGCAGGAGTCTCCATGAACTATGATACTGGAAGATGACATTGTGATCTGTAGTAAGAGAGCCTGGAGAGGTGAAGGTGTGCACTGGAGAGAAGAGGAGTGAAAGCCAGTAGAAGCGACACAGAATACATGTGTGTTAATGAGAGGGAGAAGGTGGAAAGCTGCGAGAAGAACAAGAGGAAACGGCAGCTATGGCAGTTTAAAATGTAAAAAATCAGGGTCGTTATTTGGACTATGTGGGTGTGGTTTTATCAGACCACTGATAAAAAAAACAATCACTAAAGTGGGTGATGTTACTTTTTTTTTGAGTTTTAGAAATGAAAAGATAGCTCTGAGAAACTTCAACAATGACATGGCTAAAACCTCCATGTCTCGCACAATCAGCTCTGATGTGAGCATGAGCATAGTTATGGTTAGAAGCATAGCCTGTAATTATCAGATGGAGCCGCATCGGTTTGGGAAGTTCCTTTTTATATCAGTTTAGCATTAAGTTGTATTTTTTGGAACTCAATAAAAGCGTGGAGATTCGGATAAGAGTGGAGAAACAAGTTGTCAGCAAAGAAGCTTGATTGGAAAGCTACTGGATGTACATTAAACAATAATCCAAAGCTGCATGTCACTCAGGTCAGCCGCGCTAAAGCTGCATTTATGCTAAGCAGTGGGTCCCAAAACTCCCCACAAAGGGGTAAAATAGACACACTTAGATTAGAAACACCAACTGAAGAAATTAGAGACTAAATTGGTTTCATGCGAGGCCGTAAACATATTTCTGCTTTAAAGTTTGGCATTTTTAAGTGTGTGTATGAAGGTTTTAAAGTCATTTGACTTCTAACCACCTGACCGCGAAATTGTCCGCCATTTTGGACATGTGACATCCATGGTAATGATGTAGGTTCAAGTGCTGCAGTCACGTGACTATCCGGCAAACACTGACAGACTTGAACAGACAAGTTTTGAGTTGAGATTTAAAGTGGGGGAGAGAACCAGAGTGTTTTATATCCGGGCGTAGAGAGCTCCACAGCCTGGGAGCAGAGCAGCTGAAAGCATCCTGCAAGAGAAGAAGATGGGACGGAGGAATCAGACCTGCAGGAGAGACAGAACTGGGCGTCATCAACAGTGAAACAAAAGATCAGCTTTATGGAAAAGAGGACGTATGTTATGAAAAGAATAGGACCGAAGACCAAACATTGGGGTACACCAGAAGTGACTGGGAATAGATGAGAGTGGAATGGTTTAAGTTGGATAAACTGGGAGCGGTCAAAGAGATATGATTGGAACCTGGATAGGGGTGTGTCAGAGATGCCAAGTAGGTCATTAGAGAAACAACAGTTTTGATACTTAAGTGATGGCTTCATATTTAAACCCTAAAGAACGTCTTATGATTCAAAAAGTTAAATTTCTCCACTTAATGCAACTTATAATATTAACATTGTGGAATAATTTAAATGTTTCTGTTTTTCCACAGAAAATGAAGGTTTGTTGACGACATCTTCTATTAAATATCCATAACAGAAAATAGCTGTTGGAGTATTTGTGCACTTAACCATGATGTGAAAAAGACTATTAGCTCATATCTGTTGCTTTCTCCACTCCAACTACAACATACCTCACCTCAAGAAGTGATGCATATATAATCTTAGATTAAACAGTAAGTGGAACAAACTGACTTTTTATCTTTTCAAATGCTAATTTGGGATTTGTTACACAGCAATGCGATGGCAGACTTCTTTTATACAAAAAGCATCTACTCCTTATTTTTGAGGAACGCTCGGTCCGTTTGACTTCAGGTATTATTAGCTGGATGGTGCGAGGAAGGGAAAAGGCCTTTTTCCCTCTGGCTTTTCCTTTTCCCTGTCTTTGAGGACTCGGCTGAATTGGCACAGCTCACTTCCTCAGCTGCTCAGAATGGATAAAAGCAGGGTGAAGGTACAAAATTGGATTCATGTTTAAACACAGAGTACTAACTCAAACGTGTAAAAATACTAGTATTGTGGCTGCACCGACTCCCACGAATTATCCTCCTTTTGCCCTTTTTGGGGGTTTATTGCTCTGATCATTCATACTGTGTGTCAGTGTGCCGCTGTCGTGAAACATTCTGAGCACATCAACCACGGAGCATGAATACTTTATAATGGCAATAAAGTAAGCATTTATAGTAGCTGCAATTATGGTGAGCCATTCCACCGTGCAGACGCTCAGTTAAATTTCTTATAATTATCACCATGTCGACAAATTTTTATTATAGATGAAGAGAGATCATCAGATGTGGTGTTTTTATTGAATTTTTAAATTCGTGCTGAGACGAGGAGGGAAAAGGAGATGCAAAACTGCTCCGATGTTTACGGGGGAGCTGCTGTGGCTGTCGGCATTCTCACACATTAAACATATAACTTAGTATTTCATATATGGACACATTTTACAAGCGACCACGAGTTTAACAGCAAGCACGATATAAATTCAAGCTTGATATTTGATGTTTACAATAATCCTTATTATTAAAACCCTGTTGATGTTTTCACTAAAGCCTCAGCTTAGTTAGATATGACTCATAAAGACCAATGGATGCTATTAGCACCATTTTAAAAAAATGGACATTAGATTCGATTAAATTACATTAGATTAGATGAAACTTTATTAATCCCTCAGGTGGGAAATGCAGTTTTCAGTAGCACAGCACCGACAGAAGTTGCATGTTACAGATACAACAAAGGGGAATGAGATTAAGGATATAATTATAAATATACCATATATATACATATATAAATACAGAATATATAATATGGAGAAATAGGAATACCAGCCGCCCTATGACAGCTGGGATAGGCTCCGGTGCCCCCCGCGACCCTGAAAAGGACAAGCGGAAGTGAATGGATGGATGGATGAAGGAATACCAGTGGATCTACATCCACATAAAAATGAAACTTTCAGACACAAAAAAGTGATATGCACTGTAATAATTATTCAGAAAGATCTTTGTACGCTATACAGCGACTCTGGGAACTGCCTGTAGTAAATGTAAATGTACGTTGTCAGATGTAAAAGTCATAGAACATATGATACATGTCGCATGTCAGTAGGAAACTGGAAGAGAAAGACAAAGCTATAGTTAATGCATCTGTAAAAATATATTCAGTTTTGGGAATTATGTCAGGAAATCGTCGTTTTTAAAAAGTGTTACAGTAACGGCTGTGAGGTATATTTAAGGCCTACGTGCCTTCTTGGTTTCAGATATCTGAAAACTTGGAAAAAAGGATTTCAGATTGACGGTGTCACAGAGCATTGCTATAACTCACTCACGCTGCTGCCCATGGCAAGATAACTGCGAGCAGCATGTGTGGCAATAAATTCTGGAATAATATATTTGTGAATATTTCTTCCAGTCTCCTCGGGATTAGTCTCAATAACAGCCAGATGCTGCACGGCTCTGACTTCTTCCTCGTTGCTGACTTCCTTTTATTCTTTAATCAGTTATGAATTTGAATTTCAGGATTAATGTGCAGGATTTAGCAGTCCTGTTATTATTAGGATTCAGTTCCCTCAGAATGAGCACCGCCAAAGTAAAAAAGGTGGGCAGGCTCAAAGAGTAAGCTAACATATTTCTGTGACTGTACTGTGGTAGTTTTTTTTTTAGCCTATCATGTTCTGCTTCACTAATCAATGTTCAATGATCACAGTCAGGCTACACGGAGAGCGTATTTGTTTTCTGCATCAGAGAAAAAATGTTTCTTAACGATTTTGATGATTTATTTAAGTTTGACAATTAAAACAGCTGATCGGCTGCTGTTTACAGGATACATTGTATACATATGTGCATTGTTTAGATTATTTAGTGTTTATCATAAATTGTTAGCTTATGTTTTCTCGTCTGTTTTTGATTGCATCTTGTAATAATATTGTGCCTTTCTTCATTAGCAGCCATTTAAAAAGGTCCAAACTGATGTAACGATAAGAATTTTAGCCCCACGACAGACTGATGACCCGTCCAGCACAGGCTCCAGCCCCCCGCCAATTTAAAAAAGGCGAAATGAAATTTTTTTAAATGAAAAATATTTTTGTTTTAAACCAATTATTTTATTTAGAAATTTTTTTTGTTTTTTTTAGCTTCACACTTTTGACCCTGATTTTTGTGTTGTGGGCGTATCAAAGGGGAGCGATGGGGCGGAGACTAATGACTGACAGCTTGTTCGTTACAAGCTAAAAATTAGTATTTTGGTTAAAGATGGCCGCCGCTCCTTCATGGGATACAACTGGCACAAGCCAACAGGTAAGAAACGCTGATTATCCTTTGATGGACTATACTGATGGGTCAAATCTTGTAACATTTTGATACATATACATTAAGGTGGGAAAAAATTTACCCCAGCAACAGAAAATACTGTTATTTGATTGGCTAGTAGCTCGCTAACCTGCTTCAGGACTTGGACAACTTGTTGTAATTAATGGAAATACTTACAAGCATGCATTTTTCTCTCTTCCAGAAAATACAATTAATAACTATACTTTAGCACTCGCACTGCCTCATGCAGAGCGCAAGAAGGTTGTGTGAGTTTGACCAACATGCTCCTTTCAGTCACCTCCTCAGTGAAGTCCAGGGAGCAGCCCACAACAGGTCCAGCACTCTTGACCAGCTTATTCAGTCTCTTCCTGTCCCTCTATGAGCTCCCACATCCCAGCAGAACACTGCAAAGTCGAAGGTCCTTACCTCTGTACTATGTCCCCTCTGTATTTATGTATCCATGTATGTAGCCTCCCTGCATTCCAGTGAGGTAAAGGTTATTTAATATATATGTTTTAGAAGCAGACCAGTGTTGGTCAGAATCGGAATCTGAATCCACTCAAAGTGTGACGAAAAACATAATCTGCTTAATTTCTTGTTATTGTCAGATGCTGAAAACTGTAAAAAGACCCTTCACTTAGAGTGCGTATGGACTTTTAGCATTTCTGCAAGTAAATGTTATAAACTTTTATATACAAATGACTGTTTTCCAGTTAGATGCAAGTAGAAAGAAAATATATTTGAAAAATAAAATAAACTTTGAGAGTATGTGTGCATAACTGAAGGAAAACACCACATAAAGCAGTTGGCTTCTTCAAACTGCCATTATTGCCATTGCTAATCTTTAAAAACCTAGCCTTGGAAAGAAAGCAGAGTATTGATGGATAAATGGGTTACAGCGATACACACAGATATAATTTAATCAGCATTCAAACTATTCAAGCCTTGTAATTGTAAGGCAGTGCTTGAAGTGAGTCATCAAATGAGTTATTTAAGAATAACTTCAATTAGTGCTGGCTAAAAAGAACATATTGGATCATGCTAACAATAAGGCTTGTTGACAGGATACTTGAGATGAGCACAGGCAGGACTCATCCACTACAGCAGCATTGTCACTCCTGAGATACTCGGATCCTGTTTCCTCTATGATGGAGAAAACGGTGCACTGCAGAAAATGGAGCTCTCTTAGCTGTAAAACTGACGTGCCCTCAGGTTTAGAACAGGTCAATTCAAGGGTCAGTGAAAGAGAATTGATAACCTTTGTGGTGCATATACATCATGATGAGATATTGTGGACAAATACTAATAGAATTGTAAATCCTTCCCTCCCCATCTCCAGCTGCCTCCCTCTTCCCGCTCCACCACAACCACCCACACATGCAGGGCCTTGGAGTAGGGGTATGTCACCAGGGTGCAGAGGAGGCTACCCCCCCCCCCTCTGTCCTCTTCTGGCTGCCTCTGCCTCAATTTTATCCCACAACTTAGACATTCACATTACTCACACTCTCATTACACATACATATAGGATCTTGGGGGTGGGCACGATACACGGAGTCCAAAGTACCATCAGGGTGTACACCCCACCCCTGGCATCGTTGCCCACCTCTCAATTTTAAATACACGTAGACATTGAGGGCTAGCAGGAGGGACTATGCGCTTACCTGCTGCTCTCTGGCAGGTAGCTCCATGCCCTCCTGGGTTTTAAATGCACCTTAGAACACATATGCATCAACATTACAATGAGCGGGTGGAGGGAGGTTTGGAGTCTTCTCTCACCCCCATTCTCTGCGACCTGCTGGAGCGGGGGGGCTAGGACTAGGAGGAGGAGTTGGCCGTCCGACTGCGGTCTGGAGTGTGGAGCCTTCCTGCTGCTGCGGAGTCGGGGCGGTCTGCCTCCCCCCACCGCAGGGAAAAGGGAAACACCACCTGGGTCTGGGTGCAGTTCCCCCCTCCAGGGGCAAGGGTACCTAGACCCGGTTTGTAGAGTACGCTTGGGGAGTGTGATCGTGTGTACAACGTCTCTTTATGTCTGTCTCCACGTTGGTTGAGTGTGGAGTAAGTGCATATGAGAGCATGAGGGTGGGAATGGATGTTTGTATCTGTGTGTGCCTGTATGTCTGTGTCTATATGTCAGGTTGGGTATCAGGCGCCACCTCTCTGGGGACATCTCAGGCCCTCCAAGGTTTGGAGGCCTATCTCCCCCTACCACCACTTCCCCTGCCAGTGGCGGACCCCCTCAGACATCGGTGCGTTGGTGGTTCTTTGTGTCCGGGGATGGGCGTCCAGGTACACACCGGCTCACTCCTTGGCGGCCGCTTATCGGGGCCTGGAGCCTGGGGCTCGCTCGGGCCACTTCGGAGGTGGGGTGCCCCCGGCCTCTCGGCCTGGGGCTCGGTCACTCAGGCGCAGCTGGCTGCCGGCGGAGCTCACGGGCGCGTCACTGCAACTCCCCCTGGCTTCTGCTCCGCGGCTGCTGAGTGAGCCCTCATCTGGGACTCTCCTCAGCTCTTTCCGGGACAGTGGCGCAGCTGCCCCTCTGTTGGTCTTCCTTGGTCTCTTGTGTTCTGGGGGCCTCTGGATGTCTGGAGTTTTGATCTCCTCCACACCTGCTTCATGCCCTGGAGGACGGGGCTGTGGCCCCCCCACACCCTCTAGCAGATTATTACATGAAGGAACCTTTTAAAAAAACAAAAAACCAAGCGCGTCCATGCTCACAGGTGTACACACGGGTGATCACACCCACAAACTACACCCTTTTTGGCTCCTACCTCAAAGCACACTGTGTTCTGTTGATCTTATGTGCTGCACAATAATGTTTAACATTTAGTATTTACTGTCATATTCCCATATATCATTGTGATGTTGTTTATTCTATTACTCTTGTTCTCTTCTGCTTGCTTTCTTTTTTCTTTCTCAGCAGGTGATCCAGGTGATTGATATATGCATTTTTTTTTCTCTGCCCGTTCTGTTGGTTTTTGTCTTTTGCCCTTCTCCCCCGTCCCTCTTCTCAGCTGTTTCTCTTTCCCTCTTTCTTTCTCCCCTTCTTTCCCCCAGTCAAGTCTGTCCCGTATTCAGTAAGTGAAAATAAAATAAACAATAAAAGGTGAATCAAATGGACCATTACGGCAAGGCTGGGATGGTCAGTTTGGTAAAGTAAATCCGTTGGGCATCTTTCTTTGCCTTTAGACAACAATTCTGATGGCAAAAGAGCCAAACGGGACAGGCAAAAGCAAAAAAAAAAAAAAAAAAAAAAAAAAAAAAAAAAAATTGTAAATGAAAGAGCCTTGGTAGTAATAGAGTTGCATGAATGAGTATAGGAAGCAGCGTTGTGAGAGTTGTGTTCTCTGAAATGACCTTGTTCTCAGGAACCCGCTTAAAGCTTTACCATGGAGACAACAGCAGTTAATGTCATTGTTGGAAAATGGCATCATTATAAGTTTTCTGATGAAAGACTTCGGCCAGACTAGCTCACTACAAAACACGTACTTGGTCTTCAGGAGTTTTGAAATCCTGTCCGATTTGCAGCGGTTTGCAGCATCCACACAAGAATAAACTTAAACTTGCTTTCTCTCATATCTCAAAGCACACAGTGCAGGATTTGAAAGCCAGTACACGGCACACACCACGGGGATACTGTTAAGATACTCGGCCAGACGGAGCAATGCACCACCTCGTGGAGTCCTGGCGAGGCAGATACTAGTATATATCGACTATATAAAGTCCAGCAACACCCTTAAAGCAGAAAATATTCATTATGTTGCAAATGCAAAATGTTTAGGAGTAATGGGCAAGCCTGTCTGAGGACTTGGATTTCAAGGTATGCTAAAGCTGTGCGACCTCAAACAGTCAGTGGGAATACGGCAGCAACAGCACGAAAGGACAGACTTTCAAATGACTGTTTTATGTTGAATCAACTATACTGAAAAAACTTCACACATACATTCACTGTGTGCGTGTTAGCTAGCTTTTTTTTAATCTGACCTGGTCCCTGGTGTGTTTTTACAACATGTAGCTGAATCTCTTCTCTCTGCTTCACTTTGTTGCTTTGGGTTTGATCAGCTCCAACTTTAGACTGAGCCGGGATAGCCTGACTTGGCAAAAGACAGAGAGAGCAGGTCTGAAAACAGCATATGGTCTATAGCAGCAATACAATGCTGACACTTGTATGCTAGCTGACATTAGACACAAGCACCACAGGGTAACGTTAGCTAGCTATTCTTTATTCATGGCTAATTCTGTATAGGCCAACGTTTCCCTTCCAAGCTGTTTAACAAACTGCTACATTATAATAATTATAATAATTTCATTTATAAAGCACTTTCCAAAAAAAGTGCTGAACAGCTATTTGAAGATTACAAAAAGATCAATAAATAACAACAATGCAGAAAAAAACACTAACATTTAAAAACTGATAAAAAGCAAAAGGGAATAGCAAGAATAATATACTGAGATATGTTCGTCATCATGGGTCAAGTGGATGTTAACATGTTGACGTTTTTTGCTTCTTTCTCCATGAAGGAAATGCAAGTGTGTGAATCCAGTGGAAAGCTTTGTTTTTGTTGCCATTTTTCATATTTTCTCTATTCGTGGTTTTTTGCTGAAACCAGCCATTTTTTTTCAGCTTTTCTCCTGCAATAGAAAAGATTACTATTGCAATAGGAAGAAGAATACAAGAGTCTGAAAACACTACTGAACAAATGTCAGACTTCTTTTATGGTTAATAATTATGGACACAGATACCAATATCAAAGCTGTGGCCTCGACTGTTTGTGTGTTTTTTAGGTCACACATGTAAAAATGTCCAACCACCTCTCAATAACAAGCCCCAGACTTTTCCACACAAACATGCTTGCTTGCTGGAAACTGGTCTCCCAGGTACAGCAGCTTGTTATTACATGGTCACCAAATGTCCTTTTACAGATTCTCTAGTCTGGATGCTAGAGATGGACCGATCCGATATTACGTATCAGTATCGGTCCGATACTGACCTAAATTACTGGATCGGATATCGGAGAAAAATAAAAAATGTAATCCGATCCATTAAATATCACGAAAGCATCTCACAAAACTTGCAAAACGCCGTAACTCACCTCAGAACGTTAGCACGTCGGAGCAGTATGCATCACGTGATAGAGCAGCTGTGGCATGCGGGACCTGTTGGTGGTCTGGATAGCATTTGGAGCTTCGCTAGCAACCCTGCATTTCATCTCCGACAAAGTTATCCCGAGAGAAGTAAAGCAAGTGTGTAAGTCCATCTCTGAATGTTTGTAAAGCATTCCTGCGTTAAGCTTAACAAGCGACTGCCTCTCCTGCTGCTACTTCAATCATGAAACTGCTTAACGATCAGCTGATCGGCTTTTCTGTCGCGAGTTCGTGTCTCTAGTTTGCTTTTGGCCCACTTTGCACCAGAAAGAGGAAACCAGCGGCTGAACAACAGCAGCACGTTTAAGCTTGATCAGCTGTTGTTAGAATGTATTTAATATTACTTTCTACTCGAGGATCTTTTTCTACGTAGCTGACGCTGGTAACTGTGCAGGGGCGGATCTAGCAAAGTTTAGCCAGGGTGGCCGATAGGGCATTAACAGGGAAAAGGGGGCACAAAGACATACTTTTCTTTCTTATTCTCATTTAAAATGTCGAGCTTTTAATAAATAATTATCTGACACCCAAAGTTTTAATTTGATGTAAAATGAATAGAAGTCAATTACTGTATATAGTGACTATTAAGTCTAATATATATACCCTAGTAAGCTATAGTACTTTTTCCTTTGGGAAGGTACCATCTGTGCAGTCTGCAATTTTGTTGAAGAAAGATGTTGAATCTATTTAATATTTCTTGAAAAATAATTGATTTCTGTGCATTTTTTTTCACACTGCATCAAATTAAGGTTGATTACGTCGATTAAGCATCATGAGGTGGAGCGTGAGGGGTGGTTCCCTATTTTTTATTTATTTATTTTTGTTGTTGCTGGGAGTTGGAACCCTATTAGTTAGGTTGCTTAATATTTACGCTAAGTACTCTTTAAAATACCAGAATAGGGAGGATGGTGCAGGTTTAAGTTTATTAGATTGATCAGTATTGCTGAACTATGAAATATTTTTTTTTTGCATACAGGTATAACAGAATAGCTTTAGTGTAGTTGTTGTTTTAAACTTGAGTATGAACTTATACAAAATGCAGCAAGATATTTAAAAAACAGTTTTGTTGATTAAAAAACACTATATCGGATTCATATCGGTATCGGCAGATATCCAAATTTATGATATCGGTATCGGTATCGGACATAAAAAAGTGGTATCGTGCCATCTCTACTGGATGCCAGGGAGGGGTACATCCAGCCTAAACTGGCCCAAAAACGCCTGTAGTCGAATGTGAGCAGACATGGCATTAAGCATTATAAAATATGAATTCTACATGTTTTATAACACTTAAAACATAAAAGAGCAACCATGATCCTGCACATGATTAAGGTACATAATGATATTAAGACAGCGGAGCACTCGTAGCACTCTTACAAACTGCATCTTTGATGAATTTAAAGCGATTTTGCAGTTGAAGAATTAATTAATGACCGGTGCAAGTGCGAGGCATCGTCATGCTCAAAACAGCAATTAACATTTATTAGAAGATGGCTGTAATGTATCCCATGATATATTTTCTCATCAATGTCACCATTTATTAAAATGAAAAGCTAATTTATAGATTGAGCAGTGACCATGCATAGTTAGGTTGTGGCTTTCATTTCGATTTGCTAACATGATGTATGTGAAAGGCGCTGCGGGAAAAACACATTTTTACACTCTGATCTGACACGAGAAAAATATCCTGTCAATGTAAATGTGGTTAATTCAAAGCATTTTATGGTTTATCAAGCTAATTTTCTGTCTGACCTAAATTCATTCTGACAAGCGCCCCAAATGCACAGTCATAAAGACTCATAAATCTCTCGCAGACGATATGCCCCCCGCAGTGCCTTGATTACAACATCATGGAGTCATTCTGTTATTATATTAAGTCACCAAAGACACTGAGGCAGCCTGAATGGACTGATGAAGGCAGAGGGGCTTCATACCAATTATTACTTGGATTTTTTTTTACCATACTATTACAGTGTTGACTGAAACTGACTTTAAATGCATCTTCGCCATATAACTGCATATTTAAATTAAATTACTTACCACAAAAGCTTTTACAAGTTTAAAATGACAAATTAAAAGAAGATTCTGGGACTCACCTGCTTCTTATCTTTGCTTGCGGCTAGCAGGGCTACAGTAACTGCTACTAGCTCGTGTAGCACTGCTCGATCACTCACCCAACACGCCTGCTTATCTTCTTCTTTGTCCCAGGTTGCTTTAGTTACAAAAATTCCCAGAAAGCATTTTCCTTATAGACCACCATAATGAAACTGATGTCTGCATGTTGGCAGATAATATTCAGATGAAAAGAAAGAGAACAAGGGTTCCTGTTCTTTCCATTTTAATTATGTATTTCATATTTGTAAAACCTCCACACAACATAGAAACATGTTCTGCATTTCCAGGATTACAGAGCAACGTGAAGTCTATGTCCTGGGATTTTAGGGGACCTGTTGAGGAAGGGGTCCTCCTCCCTAATGATCGTGGGAAGTGAGCACAATGAGGAAGCAAACACAGTTTAGGACACTTTTCTTTCCCAATACAAAGTAATCGATTTTCATTTAAATGAACAGGACGCCATGGTTGAGTCCAGTATGCATCATCCACTTTTTTCTACCTGTCCAACATATGATCCCAGGGGAGCCTATCCAAGCTGTCACTGGATGAACAGTCAGGTTCACCTGGACAGACTTTAGTCCTCCTTAATACATCAATGGGCTGCATTAGTTCCTGCAAGTCTAAAAGCTATGCAGGGACCTAACAACAAAGACGATCACTGAATATAAGAAAAAACACATAGCTCTAATTTTCCTGCATTTTGTTATGTGTAAAATTATATTTTATAAATAATTATTGGTAATCCTTTATAACCCGACTTGCAAATAAGGTACAAGTAGCCTGTACTTAGGTGCATTTTGCAGGCAGCAAGTCAGGTTTTTGCAGGAAACAAGAAAATAATTACATAAAATTATGTTATATTTCCTCATCTTACATCTCATGCATCCTGTACTTTCCTGCAAACTGCACATAAGGACAGGGTGCTTGTGCCTTATTGGCGGGTGGTGTTATAAATGTTACCTAATTATTTATGAAAAATAGTAAAACGACTCCTTGGTAGCGGGGAAAATCAGTTTTCACTGTTGAACATTGTGCTTGATGAATTTCTGACTCGCTCATTAGAAACGTCATTTTTGTTGTCATGAATTAACAAGATTTTTGTTTTCAACAGCAGAGTATTTGTGCATATTTGTTTTAAAAAAATGTTAAGAACTGTAGTTACATTTCTAGGAAGGTATATGTCAGGTTAGAGCTAAATGCATATATCTCTATATATTTATTAATGCAGAAGCACAACACATGCTACAGTCACACTAGGAAAACAGCTGTTGGAGACTGTGGCACAACCAGAGTTATTGCGACCGTGTGCAATGAACTTGCAGTCGAGTTGCCTTTGAAATGGTTTCTTCACGCGACTTTGGTATTTCAGGATGGAGACCCGCCAGAACCTCACAGATCTGAAGCAGCTACAGAATACTCTACAAAAAATGACACATTTGCTACAGCACGATGATTTCACTGCAGAATGACACAGACGCTTGGCAACCTTGAATGTTACACAGGAATATACTCAGAACAGAAAAACCAACCAGACAAGAGTCGTTGCAAAGAAATGCACTGCTGACGAGGTGCGCTCGTTGACTCAGATTGATTGCAATATTATTATTATTATTAGATAATTAGATGGCAGTTATTTGCAAACATCTGCGAGTCTGTCAGAGTCAGACTGGCTTATTGGACAAAGGGTGCGTTTCATGCTGCGACCTGTGCAATCCCCTTGCGATCGACCTCTCGGTGACCAATCAGATGTCGCCATTACTTGTAACCTGTCACCAAATGCAGCCACTGACTTTTCTTAGGAGGTTGCTGCCATTCTATTGTGACTGATGCATTAAATGTGAATGTGAGAGTGTGTAGTTGTCCGTCTCTGTGTGTTAGCCCTGTGATGGAGCGGGGACCTGTCCATGAAGGACCCCACCTCTTGTCCTGTGATGTTTCCCACCCCCTAAATTCGGAAAGTGGTTGAACAATAGTTAAACCTTGTTGAAAGACCTTTTCACTCTGATTTATGCATAAAATGAACATATTTTTGAAGGCAATGACTTGTTGATCAGATTGAACCAATTTAACAAACAAAAAAGCATCCTTGGGTGTCCAGTTCACGCGGGGGAGGCAGCTGTCTTCCGCCTGCTGCAGGATTTTGGGGATGCTTGGAGGTGGTGTACTCAGGGTTTGCTGAGGTGAAGCTGAGTGTCAGGAAAAGAAAAAACATTTAGCTGGGTGTAGGAGTAACGACTGTTTTTCATAGTCCGGGGAATGCAATGTCACTGATAGCATCGGGTTAGACACACTCACAGATACACACTCACACACACTCTCTCACACACACGCTCCCATGTGGGAGGATTATGAGTGGAAGGTACAGCCCATTGCTTTCTAATAACATCCTCTAATCTCATGCCAGCTGCCCTTGAGGCTGTCCACTCAGAAAACATTGCAACTTTTCACCTTCAATAAAGCACCTCCTTCTCGCTCCTACTTCACCATCTACCAGGGAGGGGAGGGGCATGTACTCCTCTTCATCACGGAGATAGGACAGGGTTGGCCCTCTAGTTGGCTGCAGAGGAGAAACCAATTTTTATCCCCTACCCTGTCAGCTTGAATTAACTGTACAACCCCAACCTTTCAGCTGAACCTCTGCCCGTTATTAGGCGCGACACTGTCTGTATGGTTTTCTATTTTCTCCGAAGCTCCTCTCAGCTCCTACTCCCTGCAGTACATTATGTCCGTTCCTTTTCACACCGAAAAAAGGCTTTGAGGGTACGATCATGAAATGTTGAAATCTGCTGTCCTTTTGTGCCAGGAGGCAGGGTGCATCCATCTACTTTCAGGGCAACCTTTCATCCCACCTAATGGATTAACTTAAACTATCCCACCTGGTGCAGTAATATCCCAGAGTCCTCTGCTTTCAAATCAGGCTTCTCTGGGCTTACTTTGTGATTTTCACTTCGAATACTTTCATCCCTTATTACGCCGAGCCGTCCATCACAAGTTCTGCAGGCTCGCTTTTAAACTCTGCCGTCATTTGTATTCGTTGCATTTTCAATTTCGCCCTCTTTCTTCATGACGCCCCATAATGGGTTTTGTGCTTATAAAGGTGTCATAGGGTTTCTTTTTTCCAATTAGCATGGAATCATTCCTCCAGCACTAATCTCAGGCCCAGAGTACAGCCAGCTCCCCCATCTTTGATTTAACGCTTGGTGTGAATCCAGGGGAGTTCGAGGTGCAGTCATGTTGGAGAGTCCCCGCGGCCCACAATGTGTTCACCTCCTGATTGCTCGCCCTCACCGGTTTAGTGCTGGTTTATGGAGCATGATATGAAATAAACCCCTTTCTGTCCCCCAACAAAGATTTGTGGCATAACTCGCACTCAACTCAGGGAGCTCCACAGTCAAGCATGAAGGCTTCTGGAGATGCATTTAAGGCAAGGTGGGAAAAGGGGAAAGGACGGGAATGTTAATTTAGGAACGCATCTGTTAAGAGAATTCAGGGGACAGACAAACAAAAAGCTGGCTGCTACTCTGTGAAGCAGAGACATGTAGTCTCAACCATCCCAAACGCTGCACGTGTGCGTGCACACACACACACACACACACTTTGGACTTTTTTGGAGTCTGGAAAGGGAGCAGAGAGCAATCGGGCATTTTTTAAAACCGATATTCCATCTGAACAAACATGCACGAGAAAACTCACAATTTTAAAGCTTGAAATAGAATTGAATTAAAGCCACACTGAGTTTTTTATCATCTGTTCTGGGTCTGGTCATCACAAATACTGGTCCTCCTTCAATCCTTGGCTTTAACCACACTCTCTTCATTTATGGTTCATAATAAAACTTGTTGGGGAAAAAACACTTAAAATGCAAATTCTTAACCTAACAGCCTCCTCCAGTACACACACACACACACACACACACACACACACACACACACACACACACACACACACACATTAGGAACACAAATCTAGCATGACTAGAACGGAAACCAGTCTTGAAAAATCAATCCTAGTTGATTCAAGGCATTAGAGCATAAAGGTAAATTGATTTCTATGAATAACAAAGAAAAATGCTATTATACATTATTTATCTGAAGGTACCTGCTCTGACAGGTAGTTAATAAATAATGGACTGATAAGGAAGCTGGCTCTTTGCTTTAGTGTAGTAAATGTGTGGCTATGAGTTCCAGATCAATTTTCTAGAAGGACCTTTGTAAACCTCATATTTTATGACTGCATTTCAGTCAATTATCATCACAAACTCTTCATGATGGAATACTTTGTTTGCACAGAACAAGGAAAAACTGTAATAATAAGAAAAGTGGTGAGTAAGGTATTCAAGGAGCAGATGGTTCTGAGTTATTTCAAATCAATCAGCAGCAGCAAGAAACCCAGAGGTGTGCTGACTAATACAATTCGTCCTGTTACATATGACAAATTACTGAAATGGGTGGAAAATAAAAGCAGCTTTAAACCCACGAGCAATGTAATTTTCAAAAACGCACATTTTTCGATTGTCATCCTAATAATGCTAAAAGTTTTCTTTGCCTGTAATTCATAACACTTTGCTGTGTATAAATAATAATTTCTTTCTCTTTTTCATCCCCAGCAGTTTAGGAGTCTTCAGTTGTACCTTCTGCGTGTTCTTCTCCAGCTGACATCATTTCCACCAATCAGAAAATAGAGCAGCAGTAGAGCCTTAGAGATGAAAGCTGGGGCAGAAACATCTGTAAATCACTTTCTGCTCCTTGTAAAGCAAGTTAACACTTGAAAGTGACACTTTAGCTCATGTCTCCTCGCTGCATTTGGGAACCATGCTCAAAACTTGGCCTCGATTATTCCATTTCTCATTATGCTGTTTTTCCAGAAGCACAAGAGTCCAGCTTCTCTGATTAACCCTGTGAAGTCTAATCGTCTATGACTGGACCGTCAGGGCCTCTGCCTGTGGGTGTCACCTCATCTAGAAAAGCACCAAACCCCTAGAGCTGAGCATAAAAGTGAAGCTGCTGATTTACTGGTTGATCTACTCCTCTACCCTCACCCATAGCCACAAGCTCCTGATACTGAGCAAAGAATGAGATCATGGATGAGCAGTGCAACTGGGTTTCCTCCAAAGGGTGGCAGGGCTCTCCCTTAGTCACAGGGTGAGGAGCTCAGGAGGGGCTAAGAGCAGAGCTGCTAATCCTCCATAATGAAAGAAGCCGGGTTGCTAGGGCATTTGGATAGATGAGTACTGCATGTATCCTAGCTGAGGTATTTCAAGCATCTGGGAGGAGACTCAGAGGCAAAACCAGGACATACTGGAGAGATTACATCTCTCAGCTGGCTTAGGGAGTCCTTGATGTCTTCCAGAAGAACTAGAGGAGTTGGCTAGGCCTTTCTGCTACACTGCTGTGCCCATGACAAGGATAAGCAGCAGAAAATGTATGTATGTATGCATGCATGCAACAGCAGGTTAGGATTTAAGGTTAGCATTAGCACTGCCCCTGATTTTGACGTTGACCTCTGTGCGTTAAATCTGACCAATCTTGTGTTCAGCATCATATTCTCATGTATGTGCAAAGACTTTTCAGCATAGCTGCAATTTTGATTTCACTGCCTGGAAGTCCCATCCTGACCACTGACACAGTGTGCTCTGAGATTTTACCGAAATGTGATCAAAATTGCACAAAGAGCAAATCTCAACTTCTGTTTCAGACTTACATGTGGAGGGTCACTGCTGGTGATGACAGCTGATAGCTGGGTCTCTGATCAGTTTTCTTTTGAAGAGTGCACTCTTTCCAAGCATGAACGCAGCTTTACAGGTGGGCAACAAGACCAGGAGCATGCTTTCCATTTTCTTTTTCACTATTAGTGGACCAAGAATTTGTCCACCACCCAAGTTTATCAACCGGAGGTGGAGAACATTCTGTGGATGTTACTGAACGGTGGCGTGTGCTGCTGCTATCTCCTTACTCGCAGGGTTACGTAACCAACACTAACTGAAGTCATCGGCAGTTTTCAACTGACAGAGAAAAAAAGTCTAAATGAAACACTTTGGTAACACAAAGGTTGCTTACCTTTAATATCAACTTAGTAGGAAATAGAAGACATTTAAGCATTTCTGGCCACTCAAAACTGTTCTGAAGTTGCACGACTAAAACATCACAGGCTGATTGGATCATACAAGGTAGCATTAAATCAATGCACACTTTAATTTCTAATGGATGGATTGGGAGCAGTCACTTAGCAACTTCTCCTGACCTTGGTGCCACGTTAGCGTGCATGAGCAAACCACATCCGTGACGCTTTGATGTGCCGCCATCTCTTCTTCTCCATCCATGCATGAGCAACTTAAAGATTTCCCGCCCGAGTCGATCATAATGATTGACTGTGACAAGCGGCTTTCTCACCAACCAAGTTCACCAGATGCTGAGAAAACGTTTCACCTAACCCAGGTGCAGTCACCTTGGCCACGAGCAACAAGCTCAGAGGTTGGCAGAGTAACTTCTTCTGTTACTTTTAACACAGCAAATCAAAGATCTAAATTTAGATTGAAGTCGGGGGGGGGGGGGTTATGGAGAGTTTACCCTTAGCCGGTTACAGAGCTGGACTGGCCATAGGGCATACCGGTGGGCCGATGGTGATTTTTCCGTTTTTATGGGCCGTTGGGTGTTTTTTGTTTTTGTTTTTGTTTTGTTGTAACGGTATAAACAATGAAACAATTGGCCAGATGTGTAAAAACAACTCAGTTGTTTGGTGGTGGTTTCTATGGTGGAGCTTTCACAGAGGCCAGCAGGTGGATGATGGCAAGGAGAGGCAGGAGGAGGAGAGACCCAAGGCGGCCGACAGAATCATCCTGTATTGAGAGAAAATATTAGGCGTTTGGTGTTGAGCTGAAAAGGAACAGTTTGTCCTGTATTTCAGATAGAATGGAAAAAGACACAAAGCTGGAGTTACTCTGTCGTTATGCTGCACAGCTGCCTCTTCTTCTCTCATTCTCTCCCCCTGCCTCTCCTGTTGCTACTTCAATCATGAAACTGATCAATGATCAGCTGATCGGCTTTTCTCTCTTGTTTGTTTATCGCCCACTTTGCGCCAGAAAGAGGAAACCAGCGGATGTCGCGCTAAACAACAGCAGCACGTTTAAGCTTGATCAGCTGTTGTTAGAATTTATTTAATATTAATTTCTAGTATCAGCTGATGTTTGCTGGAGCCACAGCTGTAAAGCTGCTGGTCATGATGTTGGTTTGGATATGTGGTGAGAGGGAAACATGAAGATGAAACCAGGAGATGTCCTTACTGGATCATCAGAGCTGTGATGGAGAAAAAGGTTTACCTTTTAGGTGACATGAATGAGTTGAAGTTATGAACTGTTTCTAAGAGACAAATAACACCAGGATCCTTTTCTATGTAGCTGACAGCTGGTAACTGTGCAGGGGCGGGTCTAGCAAAGTTTTGCCAGGGGGCAGGTAGGGCATTAACAGGGAGAGGGGGGCACAAGGAAATACTTTTCTTTCTTATTCTCATTTAAAATGTCTAGCTTTTAATGGAAAGAAATTGTACTTTATTGATCCGCGTGGGGAAATTCCTCTCTCCATTTAACCCATTCACTCAGTGAAGCACTGGGCACCCGGGGAGCAGTATGTAGGGCTGGTACCTTGCTCAGGGGTACCTCAGGGTAGCTGTTCAGGGGAATCGAACCCCCAACCTTCCGATCATGGGGCCACCACTAAATATACCAACAAGACAGTGTACATCACTGTCACAACAGCCTTCGTTTTCATTCAAAGGCTTTATGGCTTTTTCTATAAGACCTGGTGGGCCGGTCTCTAGTCAAAATGCCCGGGCCGATTTTTTGTCCCAGTCCAGCCCTGGCCGGTTAGCACAAACACGTACAACAGCCGTCAGAGTGAATCTCAAGGAAGAGAGAAAGGTAATGCAGCGAGAGCTCTTCCTTTCTTCAGTGAAGTAAATAGAGTAAGCGAGCCATGAGCGAGTCATTAAAAGACCACCTGTTCTGCATCTTTATCTCAGCCTTGAAGTATCTTATCCACAGCAAAACATCTAAGAGCCATGTACATGCTCAAGCAAATACATCTGTGCACTTGGACACATGGAGACGCATCCACACACGCCATGAGACACATGCCTCTAGTTAAGGTGATGATGCACAACATATGGTGCTCGAGAGCCTCCTAAACCCCTTGCAGAGAAAACAGAGGACTCCACGGGATTAGTGTGTGAACGGTTCATACAATGAGAATTTTCAGATTCAGCCTTTTGTCAAAGGCTAAGAGGCTAATGGCCTGCTTCAGAAGTTAAATTAGTTTTTATGAGGCCAACTTTTTCCAGCTGAGAACAATGACTTACTAACACAGTCATGTATCAGGTCACAGTTGAATTGTCAATAAAGTTGCAGCGATTATCTCGTCACGGAATTGATATCTTTCAAATGATGAGATGTCAGCAGCTAAAGGAGCGTAGAGATGGAGCATCAAAGGTACCACAGTCAGACTCCGAAATGGAAACAAATGTAATGAGCCAATGTCAGTACATATTCTGTGTTAAAGCTGCTCACAGATGTTTTCAGAAAGGGAGAAAACATTGACTGCTTTAATCTGTTGTTGCCATGTATGCCATTCAATTGCCCTCATAGCTCTGCATGATGAAGCTGTAGTGAAAGCCCGGTCACAAAAGCATCTTAAAGATCAAATACAGTGAAGTCAGTCCCCCCCTATAATCCAACATGGCCAACGGTTCTGGACATTATTTGTGTCCTTCTCTTTCTGTGTTCACCAAAAATCCAGCCGAGAGTAGGAAGACATTTATATACATCTGGAAAAGATACTCATTTGAGTTGCTCTTGTTTATTCTGTCAGGAGATATAAAGGTTTTATTTTGTCACAGCTGCTGGGCTGTTGCAACTATTTCAGGTGTTACTGGGATACACGAGCACTCCTGGGTGACTAAACAACCCTCTATACCTGTGAGAAGATTCTTTTTGATTCCACTCAGTAGATGCACATGCACTACGTTGAGTTATATAACATGAATCTAAAATGGAGATGGCATTACTTCGGAACCGATGCTGGTCTGGGACCCAGTTTAGTGACCTATCCTGCCTTATGGATTGCTGTTGCTGGCTCTTCTTGAAACTGCTGGCAACACACATCTGGTTAGTTTCTTAATTAACATGTGCCGTTTTGGGCCATCTGCACTCCGTTGGGTGAGTGGATATTTGCCATCTCCCTCATCAAGTTTCAGAACTTCAAATTCACCCCATGTGACAGTAGCATTGTACTTTCAAGTGAGGATGCTGTTGTATTTACAGTGAATGGCAGCTTCCACACATTCTACTTCCAGAGGTACCGAGTGCAAAACTAATGTACAGTCTAAGAACTTAAAATGCTCTATTTTGCTGCTGCTATCCGGGGTCTTTAAGTCTGATGTCATTAGCCACGTTTGGGCCCAAACTCTGCTTCAGGTCCCAAAGTCAAACAAAGACTGTGGCATCATAGAGTTACAAACTGTCTAAATTTTTTCATCTTTAATAAAATGATCAGTGTTGCTGCTTTACCAGGTGTAACAATTAAGTTTAACATCCATGAAAACAGGATTTATTAAATTTAACCGAGTTAGAAGTTAGCAGGAAGTTAGCTCGCTAGCTTCCGCCTAAGCATGATATAGCATGTTCTGACTGAGAGGTTTCTGAAGAAATCCAAACATACAGCTCTGTTATCACTTCCAACATAAATGAAGACAGAAAACTAAACAGCAGTGACGTTTTTAGGGTTACTGAAGTTGGGCTAGCTGGTAATGATGTGCTACGTGATCGCTAGCGACACAGCTATGTTAGCATAGCATAAACACAGTGAAGCTGGAGGATGAACGCTAACTTTTTTCCACTCGATAAAAGTTAATGTGAAGGTTCCTGATGGTTAGAGACAAATGTAATCGCATGGCAGGATGCTGTAAACGGACCAAACTTCAGCCAGGAGAACAACTGAGATAATCCATCCACAATACGAGGTTAGTCATTAATATACTGCTACATGGGCTGGGCTGTAGTTACATCCTAAGGTTTACAAACTGAGCTTAAAAGTAAACAGTGAGAGGCCGACAGTGATCACTGACTGTTTTTAGGGGCTTGTTCAGGATACAAAGCATTAAATCATGTTAAAAACACAACAGCCTTATTAAACACAGAGTAGTTTGGACCCGGAAGCAGGATTTGTCACGTCATCACTTAAAGACCGGATTGTCATCTGAGAATGAGCAACCAAACTGATGCCATCAAAATATTCTCACACCAGCAGATAAAAAAAATAGCTTTTGTGCTTTCTAATGTTAAAAATTTTCTCTGTGTTGCTTTGTTGTATAAAGCACTTTGAGTGAACTGGAAGAGCAGAAAGTGCTACATAAGTATCAGTCCATTTAGCAA
This sequence comes from Copadichromis virginalis, assembly GCF_057382275.1. Classification (NCBI taxonomy): domain Eukaryota; kingdom Metazoa; phylum Chordata; class Actinopteri; order Cichliformes; family Cichlidae; genus Copadichromis; species Copadichromis virginalis. The sequence continues at coordinate 1,808,063 of NC_140632.1, read as the reverse complement.
GTTATATTGATACAGTATGGTTTCATCAGAAACTGGGATTAAAAAGTCGGCACCAGACCACCCGTTTGCTTTTGTTGGCTACAATGTTCATAAATTTGATCGTCCCCGTTAAATTACGGTTTTGTAGCTCTTTATTAAAATGTATACTAAAGCCAGACATTGCTTTATTTTACTGTTATAAGGTGTTATAGGATCCCAAACTATGAGCTAAATATTTAGATATTCCAATTGTTCCTACATGGCTCAACCCAAAAGATCAAACTAAATCTTTGTCATAGATAACATTCTCACAAATGCACCTTTTCCCCAACTTTCATCCACCACAGTATTTTGTAATCATATCAGCCATAATTGTTCGATTGCCTGTGAAGAAATTCAAAATTACCCAACTTCAAGCCTCATTATGGTTTCATAAGTACTTTAAACAATCTGGAGAACAAGCATTTCTAAATGACCTGTGTCAGCAGAATGTAATACATGATGTTGTGTGTGTGCGAACACTTTTTGGAGTTCTTCCATGATGATGTCCAATGAGCCCACTCATATTAAGAGATTTAGGATATCTGTCCACGGTTCATGGTACAACAGTTTAACCTGAATGGAAAGTGTCCTGGGCCAAGGTTTATATTTTATTCTGATTTTATTTGTACTGCGATTTTAATGGAAAGCACTTTGGTGTACTTCGGTCTTAAAAATGTGTTATATAAATAAATTTTGATTGATTGATTGATTGATTGACTATGACCACAGATTTCCCTGCTGACAGGACTTTCTAGTTCTCATAAATAAATGTACAGTTTTAACTTGAAAATCCAAATCAACAACTAATATATATTTCGGAAAATCTCAAGAATCCTTTTAAACTTTGGAAACAGATAAAATCTCCGTCATGTTCCAGTTGATCCTGACAGAACATATATTATTTTACTCATTTGACATTAACAGTGAAGCTGATGTTGGACATTTTATAATCTGCTTCTGATTTGAAATGTAACAGATTCTCAGCGTTGTCCTTTCAGACTGATTTTTATTGCAGAGCATATCATTCAGTTTGAAAATCCAGCCTAATATCGTCTCTAAAATGTGGAAACCAGCCTTTGTTCTGCTTTTGTGAAGGGTGAAGACTCTTCAGATTTAAACATGCATTGCTGTGTATCCAAACCTTCTACTATCAACTGAACCAGAACTGAGCTGATAATAATATTAGTGTGAAACTAATTCCTGGACAGAAAGCAGCACTTTGATGACTTGTTTGTTGACTGTGTTGAGTTGTGAGGCAGACTCAGTCATGTTGGTTCCAGTGATGGGACCCGCCTTTCTGTTCACATGTCAGTGTGTTTATCCAGTTAGATTTGACTATTTTAAACTGACTCATGTTTCGAAAAAATGCATCTACAGCTAAAGTGCACCTTTATGACGATGACACTGTACGCTACTTTGTGTCAGGCCACTGACGAACTCCAGACTGTCACCAGCTGCAGGCCTCATGTGTTATTGTTCGTTATAATGCTAATAAAACCACAATCATGTTGTTTTCAAATACTTAAGTGTCTGCTTAGACGATAGACTTTTCTTTATTGAGCACTTGATGAAAAAGCTGAAGGGCAGAATGGGTTTTTAATATGAAAACTGGCCCTGTATTAAGTTTTTAATTTGAGTAATACAGTCTCTACAGGGTGCATTGTTCTACAAGCTCTGACTGCATGCTGCCATCTCTGCACTTCGTTGTAGACTCTGTGCAAAGTGCATTACATTTCGTAATAAATTTGCTGTCCAGAGCATCACTGTGTGCTCTCGTTTGGTGGTCTTCATTAAACCACAACAGCACTCCTAAACAAACTCCTTCAAACTGCTTTAGCTTGACTTTGTTTTTGCCGTCATACTGTGACAATCATAGGATCTGTATGTTTGTTCCCGAATTTCTCCTAGACTTCTAAACGTAGTCTATAAACTGGCACGCCACAATGCGTAACATCTGTATGCTGATGAATTCAAATAATAATACTTTCTCTTTTTCTGGGTATTTCTATATAGAATTGTTTGAGGCTGATCCATCAATGTGCACAATTTTTACAGAATGTTACAATATATGCAAAATTGGATATGCATCAGAGGATATAAGATTTAGCAAATGCCAAGTTTTATTTCTTATCAGTGAGACATTTGCCGCTCACTGTTGACTGAGGGTGAGAGATGATATGAACGTAGTTGCTGCAAACACTGGGTCTAGTCCTTCATCCCTTTGATGTAAAGTACTGCTTGGCTTATTCAGTCATTTCCAATTTTATTTCTATGTTAACAATTACAAACCTATAATACTGATATTAAAATTAGTTTTAAAGTTTTCAGTAGGCTCGATTATTGCTTACTCTCATTAGGACTCAGTTAAATTAATTCAGTAGTTGAATTTTCTACAGAGGCTCTGTCCAGGAAACACTTTTTACAGGACAGGAAATCTTTTTATTCACCTTTAAATACTTAAAATGTGTTGAAAGTTTGTTTTTTTAAAGCCTACAAACAAACTACTGGAACTTCAACATTATGCACTCCACACTGTATATAAATGCCACTTGTTTTGCACATATTCAACTCTGTATATTTTATATATTTTATTATTATTATTATTATTATTATTATTATTATTATTTTATTTTATTTTTTTACTATTTAATTTGTAAAAATGTGTATACACACACACACACACACACACACACACACACACACACACACACACACACACACACGTAGGAAAATATTTAGTATACACATCCAGAAATGCATACACTATTATATATTGTACATATATTTATTAGTTTCAGGTTGGCCATTTTTGTATTTTGCTCGTTTGTGTTGTTGTGTTTGCACATCTCTGTTGCTTGTGGGGCTCGCACACAAGAATTTCACTCGCATGTGCTGTGCCAGTGTGCCTGCACATGTGATGTGACAATAAAAAGTGATTTGATTTGATTTGAACAGCAAGCTGTCTTAACAGCGAGAAGACAGGAAATCCCAAATTGACAAAGTTATTACAGTGTATTAGCAGTAAGGCACCACTCACTTTAACTTCATTTGTTCCATGAAAATGGAAACTGTCCTCTGAGTACATCTTTAAAATGAACTCAGTAGAGTTGTTTTCCTGTTTTTAAACCAAGCGATGCTAGCAAGCTGGCACATTTTCTTTCTGACTAGTAGTAAGATCATTATAATAAAAAGCTTTATTCCCCTCCTCGGTCTTAGACTCATTATTTATTGATCAAAATGGGCTACAAAATATGAGAGAATGGCAAATTACACATTAAAAGAGAAAGCTTCAGAAAGAGATTTTACTAATCTCTAAAAGTTGTTCTTGAGGCAGAACTTGACCCATGGTAGATATGTTTAAAATAATGAGAAATAATTTTAAACATATCTATCGATCGATAGATAGATAGATGTGTGTGTGTGTGTGTGTGTGTGTGTGTGTGTGTGTGTGTGTGTGTGTGTGTGTGTGTGTGTGTGTGTGTGTGTGTGTGTGTGACCCGAGTCTTTTAGGGTCTACCTCAGCTGTCATACCCTTGTGGAGTTTAAAGAGAAGGCAGTTCAAACTAGCTTCATCTTTCACCATGTGGCATCTTTTATTATTCATTCAGTACCGTATCTCTTCTTGTGTCTCTACTGGACGATGTCAAAATGATTAGCCAGCTGGTGGTTAGCTTAAGCTAAAAAACTAGCAATAAAAAAGGAAAAAATGACAGAATTGTGAGTAATAATATTTAAAAAAGATGGAGAAAAGTTACATGACCCACTGTGACTGACTAGCCTGATAAGTAGCCGAAAGAACTAGCAAAATAATGGGTAGCTTAGCAACTACCAACTAGCCCTGTAAAGGCTTAATTGTACTGCGTGCGGGTGTGGCCTTAACTGCTGTTATTGGTGTAAGTGAACAGAAGCGGGAATACTTCAGGGCAAGCAAAGGATGCAGTACTTGCCTTAAATCTAAAAATCGATATTGAAATTCAAGTACCAAAATGAGATCATTTCTCTCCCTCTGAGACTCTCACAGACTTGCTTAGAGCTGCGCTTTCTGCTCGTAGGAAACTGTATGCAGCACTCTCCATTTTACAGACGGTAAAACTGGTGACCCGTTACCAACATTGACTTGAGTTGGGCAGCAGAATAACTTCTGGTTATTTACAAATGCACATAATGGACAATCTGCTAGTCTGATAGGGGAGCAGCCTGCTCTGCCACCTGCTGCTGGCTCTGCTTACACTGACCAGTCATGATCTGAGGTTCTGTGTAGCGGTAGCATTAGCAAGGTAGCATCATTGTAACAGATGAGTTATCGCTTGCTAGCTACCTTGACCCGCACATGTAGAGAAGATGGAGTGTCAAAAAGCTGTTAGTAATTAATTTAATACACAAGCTAGGAAAGATGACATTTATGAAGAGAGGACAGCAGTTCTGACCATGTGCGGTATAATAAAAACAGGAAAGATGACGAGGTGCACGAGCACTTTCAGATTAGCATCTATGAAATAGTTAATACGTTTAACCAGCTCCCTCCCCTTCAATTTTCATTCATATTTAAAGCCCCCCTGGAGATATTGTCCGTTAACCATGTCATACACTGCTCAGTCCTTTGAATTAAGCTGATATGTTTTTGTTAATAACATATATTAATATACCTTTTTTCAAATAAGATGTAGGCCTGTATTTCTGAACAGCCACAACAAACATACAATTCACAGAACGTGAAACAAGCCATTAAACAGAATATGACGTATAAAAAATGAACTCAACCATTAACATATGTAGCACTAACATCAACCTATTTAACGCTGATAGGGAACATTTCCTGCTGAATAACTGATTTTTCATTTTTATATTTTATGCATAATTTTCCAGTAAAGAGTTTTGTATACAGTGGTGTTTTTGTAATGTTCTATTGCTTCTTTTCCTCCACCATTTGTCACCGTCAGCTAATAGTAAATACATTTGGTAACACAAGAGATATTTATTTAACTATAAAAGCAAATATATTTGACCATTCTTCAGCCAAGAAGGAATGCAGAAAGGTGAAGACATCCTTGTTAATCTGATCGATATTACAGGGAGTGCAGAATTATTAGGCAAATGAGTATTTTGTCCACATCATCCTCTTCATGCATGTTGTCTTACTCCAAGCTGTATAGGCTCGAAAGCCTACTACCAATTAAGCATATTAGGTGAAATATCTCAAGACTGGTTTTTCTAAGGTTTTATGGACTGATGAAATGAGAGTGAGTCTTGATGGGCCAGATGGATGGGCCCGTGGCTGGATTGGTAAAGGGCAGAGAGCTCCAGTCCGACTCAGACGCCAGCAAGGTGGAGGTGGAGTACTGGTTTGGGCTGGTATCATCAAAGATGAGCTTGTGGGGCCTTTTCGGGTTGAGGATGGAGTCAAGCTCAACTCCCAGTCCTACTGCCAGTTTCTGGAAGACACCTTCTTCAAGCAGTGGTACAGGAAGAAGTCTGCATCCTTCAAGAAAAACATGATTTTCATGCAGGACAATGCTCCATCACACGCGTCCAAGTACTCCACAGCGTGGCTGCAAGAAAGGGTATAAAAGAAGACAAACTAATGACATGGCCTCCTTGTTCACCTGATCTGAACCCCATTGAGAACCTGTGGTCCATCATCAAATGTGAGATTTACAAGGAGGGAAAACAGTACACCTCTCTGAACAGTGTCTGGGAGGCTGTGGTTGCTGCTGCACGCAATGTTGATGGTGAACAGATCAAAACACTGACAGAATCCATGGATGGCAGGCTTTTGAGTGTCCTTGCAAAGAAAGGTGGCTATATTGGTCGCTGATTTGTTTTTGTTTTGTTTTTGAATGTCAGAAATGTATATTTGTGAATGTGGAGATGTTATATTGGTGTCACTGGTAAAAATAAATCATTGAAATGGGTATATATTTGTTTTTTGTTAAGTTGCCTAATAATTATGCACAGTAATAGTCACCTGCACACACAGATATCCCCCTAAAATAGCTCAAACTAAAAACAAACTAAAAACTACTTCCAAAAACATTCAGCTTTGATATTAATGAGTTTTTTGGGTTCATTGAGAACATGGTTGTTGTTCAATAATAAAATTATTCCTCAGAAATACAACTTGCCTAATAATTCTGCACTCCCTGTATGTTTATAAATAGCTAAATATGGAGGAGGATGTTTTTGTTTGTTGGTGTTGGTTGTGATGGGCTTTGCTTGCATTAATCAAAAACCACACACCACTAATGCACAGATTTTTATGATAACTGCAGGGTTCTGCCCACAGTGATCGGGCAGCGATTAATAAAGACTAACGAGAAAGAAGTTTATAATTACCACTGATTACTGTATCAAAACCCCATTTCTACAATAATATTTAGGTGGAATAACAGTAAGGATGATGGGGTCTGTGCATTTCCATTTACTGAAGACTTTCTGAAAATGACACATGTAATAGTCCTTAGTTTGTGAAGGCTGTTGACAAAATGAAATCTTTATTTGTCATAAATTTATTTATGTGCAGGAAGTATAACAAAGTTTCATTTGTGAGTAAAGTCATGCTGCACGTTCCAAGATCCTGCTAAATGGCCATCAGTGAAACACAACGGCACGGTCACCTTCATATTAAAATATGCAAATGATATCCATATTCAATACTGACAGATGTTCAGATGCAAATTTGTGAGTCTATGAACTCTTAAATGAGCAACATTAACACCACTGTCATGGGAAAAACCCACAGGGTTACTGTAAGATCTCGCTCTCTCTTTTTGTTCATTAGCCGATTGCATCTGCGTGTCAGGATTAATGCAGGTGGTTTTTCACATTAAGGGGAAAAAAACCTAAAGCGCTGATGAAAATTTGGAACAGCATTCGAACATTAGACAGATGTTTCTCAAGGGGGTGCTTAATAAAGGTCAGAACTTCAAAACCTGAAAGGCCACAAGTCTGGTTTTGATGCATCTGAGACGGATGAATCATCTTGTTATAGATAATCCCAGGAGGGCCTTCCATTATTTTTGAGACCTGTTGTGACTCGACTATGAAATTTTATCAGTGCTCAAAATGCATCGACACATAAACACGGTAAAAATCCCATTTGGTGTTTCATAAACGCTTGAAAAAAATAAATGAAGCAGTCACTGAAAGTATCAAGTGTGGCCCCCTGTTTCTCGAGACGTGTAGGCGAGGCCTCCTTGGCACCGTCTTCGGTGATGACACAAGAACATGCAGGGGTCGGGGTCACATCTGGCTGTGCCTGGATCTGATCTGAGCAATCAGATGGAGCTGGCGAAGCATCACACGCCAGCCACTGAGTTAGGGGGGGAGCAGAGAAAAAGGCAGGCCGAGGAAGCGCAGTGGGTGAGAGGTGTGCAGATGGTTGATAACAACTCATATATGCTCGCCACATTTCCTCCTGCACTGCTGATTGGCAAAATTTCATCTTTTTGCTCAGTCCATTCTGTCAGGTTTTCTCTTTTAATTTGAGCTAAACTCCAACTTAGCACTGATGCATTAGTTAAAAAACTGCATGATGTTTTTAGCATTTACTAAATTCTGGTAACATCTTCATTCATTTTTGCTTCACTAACATTGAAGAAAGGCGAAAATCCATCTTTAAAAAACGAGATTTTGCAGCAACAAATCAGATCATGTTGTTATGAAATACACTGAAATATTACGAAAAATATTTGGTCGTCTGCCTTCACACCCATAACACTTTAGTGACGTCCCCTTCTTACTCCATTGGGTTTAATATGATGTCAGCCGATCCTTTGCAGCTATAACAGCGTTGGCTTTTTCCACAAGGCTTTTCATGATGTTCAGGAGTGAGTTTATGGGAATTTTTGACCGTTCTTCCAAAAGCGCTTTTGTGAGGTCAGACGCTGATGTTGGACAGGAAGGCCTGGTTTGCAGTCTCCACTAATCCCAAAGATTTCTGTCGGGTTGAGGTCCGGACTCTGCCAGCCAGTCAAGTTCTTCCACAGTGGCCATCCCCAAACGGATCACACAACAGCATGAAATTGCCCCAAATGTCTTTCCCATCAAACTTTATACTTGGCACAATGCAGTCAGTTTTGCAGGCAACCGGCAAACCTAGACCCATCCATCGGATTGGAAGACGGAGAGTCGTGATTCGTTACCCCGGTGAACACGTCTTCTCTGAAGTCCAGCGGCAGCGTTGTTTATATTGGGCTCAGTGGTGTAAGGCTGGGATGCAGCTGCCATGGAGACCCATTCCATAAACTCTCTATGCACTGTTCTTAAGTTAACCTGAAGGCCACATACACAACCAATTCATTCTTCAGAAAGTCTCTACAAACGATGCTTCTCAGCATCTGCTGACCCCACAATGTGACTTTATGTTGTCTACTACTTAGTGGCCGAATTGCTGTCATTCCCAATCCCACTAACTGTGATTGTGGAATATAGTAGTGAGAAAATGTCATAACTGGATTTGTTGCACAGGCGGCATCCTATCACAGCACCACGCTGGAATTCACTGAGCTCCTGAGAGAGCTCCATCCTTTCACGAATGTTTACAGAAGCAGTGTGCATGCCCAGGTGCTTGATGTTATACACCTGTGGTCATGGAAGTGATTGCCTGAGTTCAAGGATTTGAGTGGGTGACTGAATACGTTTGGCAGTATAGCGTGTTGGCAACAACTTCATAGTTGTTGAATCGTTTAGAAATCTTGATGTTTTTGTTCACAGCTGAGCTGATACAGGGCAGTGAAATGGAACCCTCCACCTATTTTTTCATGTAAAAAATCCAAGTTGGATTTTTCAAAAACAGTTGAAGAAGATAAAATAATGAAAGGTGCACGCCGCTGAGTCAATCCAGCCCTCTGTCATTCAATACATATAAGCGAGGCCTCCTTGACACAGTCTTCAGTGATGACACAATTATACACACACATTTTTGTTCAAGTCATGTAATAATAACTGGCTGCATGATATAAATATTACTCTTTCATTTTCACACCTTGTGGTTCATTTTTCAAACCCTTACTTTTCACACGTGTCTTGCGAACAGCTTAAGGAGCATGTCGCATTGAATTTCTCCTTTATACATGTGACGCCTAAACTAAAACAGGTGGCTATACGTGCACCTGCAGTCGGTGATCCATAGCCAGAAACTTTTTTCAAAGTGATTGCTTAGCAACGTGGGTCATGCACTGTGGATGGTGTCTGCATCCCCTGAACATCCAGATGCTGTATGACAGACGTATAATGTGATGTTGACCCAAATGTCTGGGAAAACAGTGGTTGCATGAAAAACACATTAAAGATATAGCGAGCCACAGCATGTGTGCAGTCTGTGGGCCAGAGCTGCCAATGGTCTGTGCCAGTTTCAAACCCTCCTTTGGCTTTAAAAAGCAACTGTCAGTCGGTGTTTACTGAACAGAAACACTGTCAGTTTGTTTTGTGGCCGATCTTATTGCATGTATAATTGCAGTCTCTCTTTTCAGAGTCTGTTTTGTACCCAATGTGGTCATTTGGAATTGGGTGAAGAGTTTATCAGAGTTGAGATATTTTGTGTGGGTGATGGCTTAAAGCTGTGAGTCTAGTACCTTCTGAAAGATTGCTACACTTACCTACAGCACGAAGGCAATAACAAAAAAACAGGGCTTCTTGTTTTTAACTCGCTGCAACTTCACATGCTGGTAGTAAATTGCATGAAATCCTACATAACCTCCAGCATATCACCAGGTAGACGTGATATATAGAAGTCATTACAGGTCTGTGTTGGATGGGGTGGTGTGTTGGTCTACTATCATTGTCAGTTTAGCTTTTTGCGATGAATGAGAATAGCTTAAAAGGCCATCTGAAGTAAAACCATCTTACAACTATTTTTTATATACTGACAAAATCATAGATGGAATAACTTCGTTCAAAATTGGCACACAGTGCAATGAAAATGATATTTGCTGTGAGTTTATATCAATTGGACGCGTATCCTGTTGCCGAGGATGCTACTACTGCACATTCACCTAGTGCACAGGTGTCGAACTCCAGGCCTCGAGGGCCGGTGTCCTGCAGGTTTTAGATGTGCCCTTGATCCAACACAGCTGATTTAAATGGCTAAATGACCTGCTCAACATGTCTTGAAGTTCTCCAGAAGCCTGGTAATGAACTAATCATTTGATTCAGGTGTGTTGACCCAGGGTGCTATCTAAAACCGGCAGGACACCGGCCCTCGAGGCCTGGAGTTCGACACCCCTGACCTAGTGTATGTATTATATATAATATTCTCCCCCCCCTTTTTGCACAAGTCGAGGATCGTGTCAGGTTTCATTTCACTGTGTTATACCTGTAAAACTATGCATGTGACGAATAAAGAACCTTGAACTTGAACCTTGAACTTGAACCTTGAACCACCAGCCAAAGTTTTTCTGGCAACCGTTGCTTGTTTCTCTTCCCCCGTCCTCATCATTAATGATCTAGTCCAGTATTTACTTGGGCGTGACTTAACCAATTAACCAATACCTACCTATTATATGTCAGCTGATCTATCTATTAAGTTTTGATTGGTTAATTTGAATTTTTTCTGTTTCCTGTCTTGTATTTAAGCAATGACCCTGATGAAGGCCACAAGCCGAAACGCGTTGGTCAATTATTAAGTTGTTCATCTTCCCTCAAGTGTTGCTGGACTTTGTAAGCAGTTAGTTGTATTCAGCAGTGAGTTCATCACATTAAATTAAGAATTAACTTTATGTGCTCTCCGTTCTTTTACGCTTCAGAAACGATCCACGGGCACTGACCGTACGCAAATAACACCTAACATTTAATACTCAGCCCAAAGTCATTATCAGTTCCTTTCTCTGCCAGCTTTATTTACAGCACGCCGTGCCAGTTTAAATTGGAAGATTACTCTTTAGTCTATACGATTTAGAGAATGCAGAGTGTTTCCCTCACCACGAGGCTTTGAAATCAATACGTCAATAAACCTACATCTTACTATCCGCCCCCTCACTGCTGAGCATGTACAACTTTGCACATGCTGCTCAAGCTTATTCATATATGCAGATATTTGCATTCCTGTGTTCATATTTCTGCTGGTAAAACTATAAATAATAATAAGTCAGCAAACTGACTTGACTGTTTTCCTTTAACTGTCAGATCATTTATCAGACTGTTCACCTCTATGAAAGCCTGTGTGTCTACGATTTCGATATCATATATGTTATCTCCTTGGTCAGATAACACTGGGCATGTTTTATTCATAATGCGGCCTGAACTCCAGCCTGACTAAAGTTGGCTCAGAATGAAGACGGGGCGTGTTAACTATTTATCACACATTGCGACATTTAGACATGAGCCCATCCCGGCTTGCAGTCCATCACGGCACGCTGCCTCGCTCGCCGTCTGCTGCAGAGAAACCTGCTGACAGGGGTGAAACTCTACACTTCTCCTCTCTTTAACAGATAAGGATCCAGACCTCCTTTAGTAATCGCTAAGCTCCCCCTGTGTGCCGCAGACTTGAATTGAATTGAACTGGCAAGGGAAATGAGGACAGACGATCTCTTAACATCGGTTCTATTGCCTTTTGTCTGCTGTCTTTCTGACAATGAAGCGCAACGGTTCCTCTCTTTTCACTTGTCAAAATGTGTGACTGTACCCAGAACATGGAGATGATCAATTACCCCCGATGTCTCAGTCAGATCGAGCATATTCACGGTGCTTTGATAAAACGAGAGCGAGTGCTGTAGTAAGGACTCTGGGAGATAGAGAAAAAGAAAGAAAAGTTTACATTTTTCTCCAATTTTGACAGAAATGTAGAGTTAAAGAAGCTTTATAAGAAAGTTAAGTGTCTCTAAAGACTAAAACTGCCTCACAAAAAGATGCAGATTTTCCATCACAGGCATCAGATTGTTCAGTTGGACCTTCTTTTGTTAATCTTTTAGCATTTATTGCTTAGTATTTATTAATAGGAGAGCCAAAAGCATTAAAGTCATAACTTTGTTTGAGCAGCTGCCTCCTGCTAACATTTATGGTTGCTAAAAAAACAAGTGTACTTGTCATGAATCGCTGTGCGGCAGGCAGGAGAAGGACCCAGGATGCAGACTCACAGACACGGGGATAAACTTAAAGAACACAGCTTTAATGCTGGCACGGCAGAATACAGGAAATACAGAACTGGGAAAAAGTAAACTAACATTCGCAGGAAGGCACAGGAAGATCCACACAACATGAGGGACGACGTCACGCCGAACAGAGGGAGACGCAGACAGAAATACACAGAGGGTTAACGAGGAAAGTGGGCACACACGGGGAACACAGGTGACACTGATAATCATAACGAGACAGGGCGGGGTGAACTGAACATGACATGTACGGGCGTGAGAGTCACAAAGTAAACAGGAAGTGCACAGAGGTTCAGACAGGAGGAGAGAGAGCACGGGGAAAACACAGACATAACGGGCTGGGGAAACATGAAACAACCACAAAGGGAGACGAGGGCTCATAAATACACAGGGCACACAGGGGGGGGAGAGAGAGCACGGGGAGAACTTGGACATAACAGGCTGGGGAAACATGGAATAAAACATAAGGAGAGACGAGGGCTCACAGATACACAGAGGGGCACACAGGGGGTAAAAGCCATGAAGGGAAAACACTTAGGGAACAACACAACAGGGCAACTCAGAAAACATGGCCTAAATAAGGAACAAAATACAAACATACAAGAAAACTAAGAACACTGGGCCAACATGGCCCAGGACCATGACAGTACTAACTGAGCTAACCTTTTAGCCAAGCTAGCATGTAACACATTGATTCATGGTATGAAACCGGAGGGCAGGGTTTAACCGATGCAGCTAGCTGATTTATGAATGTTCACTAAATGAAAGAACAAAAAGATTCTCTATTATCGCGGTCCCCGGGCCACCGACCGGTACCGGTCAGTGAGTCGTTTGGTGCCGGGCTGCAAGAGTTGAGGCTCAGGTGTGAAACTTATAGTTTTCAGGGTTTTTATCGTTAACTCTGTTTCCCTGGGTCTTTCCTCGTGCGTTAGAAGAAATCTTCTTTTTTTTTGGTTCTGGTTTTATTTTGTTGGATTTATCCGCGACACCTTAAAGGCCGGCCCGTGGAAATATTGTCGGACATAAACCGGTCCGTGGCGCAAAAAAGGTTTGGGACCGCTGCTCTATTCCTTGAATCTAAAGCTAATATGTGCTTGCTAACAAGCAGTCAGCAAGCTTGCTAAACAGACTATATTCCTCCATTACTTTTATCTGTCTACATATATTTCTTGTTTATAATTAAACTGCAAAAACCTGATGACCTGATGTTTTTACCAGATATTCTACTGTAACTATAATATAAAAATGCAGAATTTTAGTTACTAAATCTGTGTGCTTAAACAGGCCTGAGTTAAAAAAAATATATAAATTTTTAAGATAAAAATGCAACATGGGAAATAAACTGTAAAACAAATGATTAAATTACATCCCATAGTAATGAGTGTTTTACATATACATAATTTATTGGTTTATTTGTACAATTTCTTTCAGTAGTTTAAATTTACTGGTGTAGTAATGCGACTATAAAAAATTATGGAGTGCGTATATAACAAATAAATTGTGCTGAATGCAATTTGACCTCCAGCGACAGACTGTAAAAATGATGGTGCTTGAGCCTGCAGTGCTGGGCACTTACTGTACTGGCGTTTCAGTCAGCTCAAAACGGAGGATTTGCTGACAGTTTGCTTAGATCAAGCAGTCTTCCATTGGTTTCTATATCCTGGAAAACTGCATTTGGGGGTTTAAAGGAGCACTTTTAACTTTAATACATTGGAAAGTGTAGATTCCTGCCGCTGTGATAGAATTCTGGATTTATAAAATCCCTTTATAGCAGACATAGTGCTGCTGTAGCACTGCCGTATTATTACAGCTTACTCCTATAAGCCCCATTTTCCACAGAGGTTAACAACATGTTTTGAGCCTGGATGAATAGCTCTACATTCTGTCCTCAATTCATGCCCATATTTGGCTTGTGAAATATGAAAACCAAAACCCCACAGGTGCATTGATTTGAACTATATTTTCAAAGCTTTCCACCTTGTTTTCCTCTCATCGCGTACTCATATTTTATAGATAATATAATAGCTTTTTGTTTCCAGAGGACAAAATATTGTTCATCCATTAGTCATAAGTCATGGAACACCAAACATATTAGATCAGGTCGTCCAAAGATGATGCCAGAATCAAAAGGAATGGCTAATACAGCATCGCATCATCGCCACAGCCTCAAATGCCTCATGAAGCTAATTATTTGTAATTAGCAAGATTTTGTTGAAGGCGTAAACAAAGAAGATTTGTGAATTCAGCAAACTTCTTCTCTGCTCCAGCTCTTTAAATCATGCAAACATTTTCCTCGTTGCAGGCCGGACCGGGCCTGGGAGATTTATCAATTCAACCGAGGCGTCGATCATTTTAACTTTAGTTTCAGTTCATTTACAGCCGGCGTGCAAACCGAAGGCCCTGACAAATTAGCACTTAGAAAATGATTTTTGGAGAATTATTCCTGTCTTTTTTTATTATTATTATTATTTCAAATAACAGAGTAAATATTAAAGAAACAAATTATAAATCAGAATTATCAAGCATGTTTTATTTAACCTCATAATAAAGGGCAGCATAATACATCCAAACTAATTTTAAGGTTGTGCCTGACAGTTTTATTAGCGTCGCACGAGCTGAAATTCTATTATCAGAGAAAAAGCAATGAACTTGTTGGTTTTTTTTATTTCAGTTTGTCAGATGAGGTCAGAATCCTTTCAAATTTGACTTTTTTTTTTTTTAATTGTAGAATAACAGCACAGCCTGACATTTAAAAGGCGTGAAGTGCTTTTGAGATGAGTCTGAAACAGAAGGCATCACAAAACTACCGGTTTTACTGAGTCGCCTGGTTTTGCCTTTATGTTGGATTTTTTATTGCTGCATGAGATCTAAGCAGACATTTGTCTGCTCATTAAATCAAAGTTGGGTGACTGTGAATCTAAATACAGAATCTGACAGAGTGCCAGCTAACTTGGTGGCTTTCTTGCAAGATCTGGTGACTTCTACATTTTTCTTCTTGGGGTCGATGCAGCTCTCATCCCCTCTCCTTTCAAGACACTCAGTGCTTTTCCTCTAGTGTCTCTGTGATGTGTGACTGAGTCTGTGAGGGCTACTCACTGATTCCCTGCAGTCAGACTACTGGAAATCTTTGTCGTTGTTTTTTTAACATTTAATGTAAAATTTAAAACATTTGTGTCTGTATCAAAATCCATTCAGGATCCAATTCTAAGTCTTCTCTAATTAAACTAATTGTACAGATGTAACCTTTATAAAATGATTTTAAACTAAAACATATTCCTGTCATGTTTAGCAGGACTTTTTAAATTAAAAATTATGTCGTGTTTAATGTCTTGGTTGTCCACATGTGCTCAGTGAGACAGTCACACACAAAAAGTCTTATTTTGTTTTTGTTTGTTTTTTGGGAAATATTATACTCACACGGCCTCTTTATTAGGTACACCTTCCTAGTACCAGGTTGGACCCGGTTTTTCTTCCAGGACTGCTCTAAATCTCAGTGGCACAGAAACAATGGTGAAAGAATGTGGTCCATGTTGAGTTGACAGCAACATACAGTCATAGATTTGTCAGCTGCACATCCATCGTACAGATCTCCCATTTCACTACACGCTGAAGATGCGCTATTGATTTGAGATCCGGTGCTGAACAGTGAACTCGCCGTCATGTTTGGTTTGGGATGACTGGAGACTCCACAACAGTCAAGACTCATCGAAGCAGCCACTGTTTTTCCAGCCGCCTCTGGTCTAATTTCTGTGACCCGTTCAAGGCTGATGTCAGTTTCCCATTGGTGGTACCTGATGTTGTCGTCTGCTGCTGTAGTCCTTCTGCTTCAGGGCTCAATGTGCTGAATGTTTAGAGGTTTGGTTGCAATGGTTGGTTGTCTGCCCTGTGACCTCAACAAGGCCACTGTCCACCCAGATAACTCACTGAACACTTTCTCTCTTTCAGACCATTCTCTGTAAACCTTACAGACGGTTTTGTGTCCATAACAACGATAACAGACAGCAGTAGTATCCAGATGAGCAGAGTAAGAACTCAACCAAACATTGAAGCGTCTTTATCGAGTCAAATCATGCTCATTAAGCAGTTTGGTTTTCTACAGGGACAAACAGGTTTCCCTTCGTGCAGTTATAGTTTGGTAAACCCAGAATCTCCATTTCTTCCTTTTCTTATTTAGAAACATCAGCTCAATGTAAATAGATTTCCTGTGTGTATAGATACTATGTAATATGAGAACTGCAGTTATTTGAAAAATTATGAATTCCAAGTCGTCATTTTGCAGCATGCTTGGTGTGTATTATCCTCAAACTTTTTATTGGATTTGACCGCTGATTATTCTTCTGTCCCAGAGATCGCTGAGCCATATCATTACGGCTACAGCCGAATGCTGTTTTACACTCTCTCTGCTTCATCACAGACATTTCTACTGACCATCCTCCACCAGCTTTTAACTGCTCTTACTTTCTGACAAAGAAAACAATTTAATCATTGCAGTTTCTTTACTTTGGAAGTGGAGCCCAATTTATTTTTGGCAGCTGAAAGAAAGAAATTATTTTGCCTGATGGATCACAGATTTAGTTACAAGTAGATTTTCATGTCAGTCTGTCTCTATTTTACAGGGAGGGATTTAAGGTATGCTATCAGCACAGCCACGGTACTCAGCAGATAAATCCTAATAACTTTAGTGACCCCCGGCCTGACCTTTCCTCTAGTGTAGGTCAAGGTTTTGATTTATCCTTTGAAATATGTCAAAATCTATTATTGGGTGGATTGCAGATGGCATTTGGTGTAGCTCGATAAGGAGACTAAGAATGGCATTGTACCTTTTAATAGTTTGAAGACCATGGAGTCAAATCCCCGTGGGGTTTATTTTATTTCTGGTTTTTGGTATCATCATGTGCTTGTAAAAAAATTCTTCATTTCTCATTTTAAGCGTGACTGGCCGCGATGCACTTTCAGAATTTTAATATAGACTCATTAACCTTGACGTATTGTGTTAGCTTTGTTAACACAATCCATTCTGCTGTAACAGCCCGAGCTGGGCACGTGTGGCAGGACTGCAGCTTGTCATTTCTGTTCTGCATTTTTAACTTCTATATTTGGAAAGGAAATCTCGTCCGGGCTGCGGTTCCCATTCGTGACATTGCTCTGTCAAAGAGGTCGCTGACAAATGTTTCACAACTGTCTCTGCCACCGAGGAACATGGGGAGAGCAATTTACTACGCTCACCACTCCCTCTAATCTTCAAAGGATGCTGTTAGTGCAGCGCTTGCATCGCTCCCCGCGCAGTTTATCTGGCCCATCCTGCCAGAGAGTGTCAGGTGAAGTAGTAGATTGTGTCAAGTGAATGCCCCCCTCCAAAAAAAGACAGCACTTAAAATATTGATGCTGTGATTGATTTTGTTTCTTAATGCTCTTTACCAGTTTTTTTTAAAAGAGCAAGTGGGGGAGCAAATATGGCGATTTCCTCTCCGTATCTGCGTTACGCCAGGCCGCAGGGCTGCGGGCTGTCAGGCCAGTTCGGATGGGGATCAGCTGCGTGGCGGAACCCGATGAAGCGGCGGTGTACAGCGCTGTAGCCACCCAGCGTTTTCTCTCCAGATCAAAGTCAGAACTCCAGCAGAGCAGAGTAGCTGTAACTACAATGCATCAATGGCAGCGCTCATCTTCGCCCAATTGTAAGGTGGTTCAAAGGGGAGCCGAGCTGCTCGGATTAGATTGTGCAGCCGTCGGTGGGGGTGGGGTGCAGAACGGAGGTGTAGCATCGAGACGGAAGAAGAGACAAAAGAGTGAGAGATACAAGTGGGATGACAGAGGGTGTGGGTGGGGGGTGGCTGGCACTGAGAGCAGAACAGAGTGGAGGAAAGGCAGAGCCAAACTTGTTCCCTTCTCGTGCCAGCACATTTCATCCCATTGTCCACCCCCCCATCCTATTTTCAAAGCACTTTGCCAGTCACAGTCCACAGCCCAGATGAGGCTTTGGGCCACTAGTCTGGAAGAGATATAAGGCAACTGAAAATCCTCCTGCCAAGTCTGCGATACTGGATTTGCCAAAATTGCCGCTGTATTATTTTTCCAGTTTTATTTTTGGTTAAGCAAACGAGGGCGCTTGGACTGTTCCCTCGCGTTGATATTTGAGTTTAGAGTAACAGGTCAGTGCTCCGTTAGAACTTCATTGATTAGGTCACAGTTTGTTTAGACCAAGGATCTCCAACTCATTTGACCCTAAGTGGGCCGGACCAGTGAAGAAATGTAACTAAACATTTAATCCCTGAGATATCGAAATATAAGAAAAAAACTTCAACAATATTTTCTCTTAGTTTTTCTACATGATTAAAAAAAAAAATTCTGTAATTTTCCTAATTTATTTCTTACACAGAAAAAGAATGTTTCTGTCAAATGACAGGAAATATTATTAAGTTTAATTCAATTTTATTTATACAGCACCAAATCACAGCAACAGTCACCTCAAGGTGCTTTATATTGTATGGTAGATCCTACAGTAATACAGAGAAAAACCCAACAATCATATGACCCCCTATGAGCAGCACTTTGGCGACAGTGGGAAGGAAAAACTCCCTTTTAACAGGAAGAAACCTCCGGCAGAACCAGGCTCAGGGAGGGGCGGGGCCATCTGCTGTGATTGGTTGGAGTGAGAGAAGGAAAACAGGATAAAGACATGCTGTGGAAACATCCGTTTGTTGTAAAAGACAAAAATAAATAAAAACCCAGAAATGTATTTAGTAGTAGAAGCTGCAAAACGTATTAAAGTACAATGAAAAGTCCAAAATTGACGACACCCTGTCATGGTCCTGGGTGGTTAGACCCAGCATTTTGTGTTTAACATTGGTGTCGTCTGTATCTTGTTTTCTCAGTTCCTGGGGTTTTGGTTCTTGTGTTTAGTCCTTTTATCCCTACCTGTGTGTTCTGTTCGTGTCCCTAGTTTGTAAAACAGTCTGTGAATTTCCTGTTTTACTTTGAAGGTCTGTCTCGTTATGCCCATTAGTTTCAGCTGTGTCCACCCCTGCGTGTCATTTCTTCATTACACGGTGTGTATTTAAAGTGTGTGTCTGCCTCTGCTCGTCGTTGTTCCGTCTGTGTAATTTGGTAAACGTCTCTCCGCTCTCCCTGTGTCACCTCCATATGTTTTTCCCTGCGTGTTCTGTGAGATATGGTTTCGGGTTTTGTTTCTTACTCGTTTTCCCAGTTTAGGTTTATGTTTAGTTCTGTCCGCACTTTTGTTATTTTCACCACTAAAGCTCCCTCGCATCACAGCAAGTGCCTGCATTTTGGGTCGTTTCACACAAACACCACACGACTGCAGCCGTGACACATCTTTACTTCCCAAGACTGTTTAGTGGGCCGGCCTGGATACTTCGCCGGGGCGATACTGGCCCCTGGGCCTTATGTTTCACACCCCTGATGTAGAGGAAAACCGTATTCTGCTAACAAACACGTCACCATTTAAAAATAACAAGAAAAACAGCAGCATTTTAATTCAAGCACCCATGCAGGAGCCAACACGCCTCACCCCTCGTCTTTGTTCACTTGGCAGGTATTTGTAAATGATTCTGTATGTTAAATTGAAATAGCATGGCAGCTCTGCAGGCTCTTGTGAGGTGGTGATGAATGCAATTAGTTTCACATCACTAATGCATAAATAATGACTCCCTGTTGGAAGGCAGCGAGTGTCCTCTGTCAAAATGCTGTCGTACGCTCTGGATCTCTTTCTCCTCTGAGCTCGTTCTTATTCTATCGGCTAATAGAGATTGTCATTATAAATGAGTAACACTGTTACTTGTGCTACTAGCTCTCGTCTCTGGCTTTGCTTCATTGTAAGTTTATGTAAAGTTGGTTAATGTTGTTGCAGCCTGTAGACAGACGTCCACTGAATGTTACGGGTTGGAGTCGGTTTGATAAGCAAGCGATGACACTCGGTTTGGATCAGGAAACAAAGTATGAACACATGTCGAGTCTGTTTATTCACCATATTTCACTAAATCAATCAGGACAATTTATTTATTTTTTGGTGCGATTCCACATTTCTCAATCAAACCTGCAACTTGTAATCTGAGGTTTCTTCGTACAGAACGAGCGAGATCTCGCTGCTTTGATTTGATCCCCGATCAAAGTACGCTTCACTTTGTCTGAGCTTTCCCACTCACTCTCTTTCTTCCACTTTTGAAACACACTTGGAGAACACAACGAGGTTTACAGGCTCACATGTCGTACAGTCTTATTACTTACTCAACACGGTGACAGCAGCTGTTCTGTGTTTGGGTGTGGTTACCAATCGCATGCGTTATGTGCCTGCGTGCAGCTGAACTGTCCGAGCCAGGATTGGTTATGCAGTAATCACACTAGGCTTGGACATGGGGGGATGTTAACGTCATAACTGTCAGCCTCTTGACTCAAAGAGGGCCAAATCTGTGGTGCACCGTCGAGATGAGGTGTGATCAGAGAAGCAGAAGTATCCGGTTTAGTCGTGATGTTCCCTCAGCAGTGATAGTCAGCGTTGGGAAGGTTACTTTTAAAATGTATCCCACTACAGATTACATGCCCCAAAATGTATTTTGTAATTGTAATGTTACTTGTTATATTATTGTGCTTTTTACAACTACATGAATGTCCTACTGCTGTGTGATTTATTACTATTACTGAAGGTTACTCTCCACACCAACACCAACTAGATGTTTAAATCTTAATATAAATGAGTAACAGTAGGTGGACATTAGGTAAGGCTGCACTTTTTGCAGCGATCTCATAGAAAACTATTCCGCGCGTATATAAAACAGGTCTGTGGCTCTGAACCGTAGTAAAGGACCTCTGGCTAATACGTCGGGTTCGTGTCGGGCTCGTAGCTGAAAACTAGCTTTGCTTTGTTGTCTGGGTCAACTTTGCTAGCAGAGACAGAGAGAGGCGTTGAAAGGCTGCTTCAATGGAACTTATTGTTTCAGAGGAAAACAGGAACACGGTGTACAGTCGAGTCTTAACAGCTTACTTACAGCTGGGCTCGTCAGGCTCTCTGTTTGGCTGCAGTGGTTATTATTATATTTACATGCTTCCAGCTCCCGTTTCTGCTCGGTGACAGCTCGTACTTTTCCTTTCTCTCCTCCCTCGCTCACAGACACATCACGGGTATGACAGTCCATCCTCCCCAACACTGGTGATAGACCATCTGTTTATTTCAGTTCTGATCAGTTGCAGTATTTGTGATCATGTCACAAAGCTCAGACTTGGGCAGAGAGCAAACGTCACATCAGCTTTGTGAATTTTAGAAACTGTTTCATGTGAGGTCTTCAAACTGCTTTAAATAATATGTGGATGTGTTGAAAATATGAACTGTGATGTCTTCTGCATGTTTGACGTGAATGCTTAATGACTGAAAAGAATAAAAACGTTGAGTTTGTGCTTTTTACTCGCTTCGAGGTTACTGAGAGATATTTTATTGAATTATCCATAATATACATAACTGGCAGCAGGAGACTCGCCCAATCTAATGACAGCTGACAAAAGACGATGATGAGCAAATTGTGAAGTGGAGGCTGACAGTTTTCATAAGCACTTGTTGTTTCCTAGCAACATGCTGTAAACCAAATTTATTACCTGAGTGTATGACATATTTCTGTTATGTTATTTTGAAACAAGAAAACGCTTGAGCTGAAATCTGACAGCTTGAATTTATTCAGCGTTCGGTGACAACCGGAGGAGGCGGGAGGAGTTTAAAAAGTAGAAAACAACAGTAAAAGACAGAATTGGACTTGTTTAATTCAGTCATCATCAGCCTTTTGATTGGGACAGTGTTGATCTACAATCATCTGATTCCCCAAACATCATAACACACAGCTGCTGAACAACATCATTAGCTTACGGCGCTGTCAGTTTCAATCACATTTTCCATGTTGTCTTCTGGATTTGATTTTCCAACAGCACAGCTCATAGCTGGTGCTCACAGCCAACTTTCAAATCTCAGTTAATGTAGCCTTTCATCATCAGCTGCATCAATTCTGCTTTAAGAAAAAAAACATTCAGACAACTGACAAAAAACTGCTTAAAAAATATTTTAATATTTTACATGACCTACTTTCAAGCTGGCAACTTGGAAGTGCATGTCTGCAATCTTCAGGACAAGGAGCTCATAAAATCAGTAACAGATTGAATGTAAATAAGAAGCTTGTAATCAAGGTTGGAATAATTACCACAGACTGTACAGCCCAGAGCTGTTACATTTCCCCTCAGGCAGGTCCTTCAATGTTGAGGTTTCTCATATCATGTCATGCAAACTGTGCTTAAGAGTTGTCCACAGCATTGGACATGATACAAGCGCCTTTGTGAGGAAAAGCCAGCAACCTCCCAGCACCACTGCCTGGGTAAAATCAGTTGCAAAGAAGGTGCTGTGCCAAAAACCCTACATGGATGCTTTGATTGCTAACAGAAGGGATGGTCCCTATATGCATGGTTCCCACCGTGAAGCATGGAGGTGTGGGGGGGCTTTGCTATGACAGTGTGAGGATTTATTCAAAATTGAAGATGCAGAGAACCAGCATCCTGCAGAGACATCCCATCAACTATCACTTGGAGCTCTATTAAATATTGAAGTAAATATTTTCATCTTTATCTAATAATTCATTCCTAGTTTTATATCTCTTGGAGATATATCTTTTATATACTTGCACCATGGGGGGCTTGGGGTGAAACAGCATTTCGTGCGCTGTTTACTGTGTTTACTGTTGTACTGACAAAGATCTTGAAATCTTGAATCTTGAAATAATATAAAGAGCTTGAACTGGCGCTATCATAAAAATGTAGGTAAAACAGTAACTGCAATATTGTTGCAAAGAGTGTTTGCTTCAGGATGGTGTAAAAAAAACAAACAACCTCCTTATATGGAAGATCCTGATACAAAAGTTTAAATATGTGATTCAGTGGACAACAGCACCCACCGTTTATCCTGAGGCTATTCTGTAAGCAGTTTACCTTAAAGTCCTATTGTGTCAGCTTCAACCTCAGGAGATATTAGTCAGAGTGATGTTGGTCTGACTCAAGCAAAAGCCTCTGTCCTCTTATCTGTCAGTTCAGGTGTCCCATGAAACGGAGCTTTGAACAGATCCTATCTGCACTGCTGAGAGTCGTAAGGAAATAAAGGTGTAATGTTCTTATATCCCAGTCCCTGATCACAGTGACCTGCCTCGGGGGAAATGTGCAGTGTAAACAGTTGCAGATACTTAACAAATGCAAGGCTATACTGTGCAGTTCTTAATTAATTTCCTTACTCCTAAAACAGGTTTCTAGTTCTCCCCCTCTGCATTAAACAGGATAGAAATGTTTTATTACTGCGGTCGTTTTTTCTACCTGTTTTATATATATAAAAAAATAAAAACATTAACCTCAAGCCTCACGATCTTTCTTTGGTCATGGCCTACATTTAAACAGGTCTTGAAATCGCTATTGGACTCAACAATGATGGGCTTGCCTCGAGCCAAAAAGCAAGAAGTCTCATTAAATTTCACAAAATAAGCCCCGAACACTCAACCACGAACACTGCATTCCTCCCGCACAACAGGATGTTCTGTCAACAGCTAAAATTGGAAATGCACATTGGACATGGTTGAGTAAGATAAAGCTTGTGTCTGTAGAATTAAAACTTCTCCAGTCTCACCTCTTGACACGAACTGGCCCTGATCTACCCGATGGCCTTAAATATCCACACCACGGGGGCGTGTGCCACTCGTAAAGTTAAGCACAGACATCAGAAACTGCAGCCAGATGTTCTCAAATGTCACCTGCCTCCTGCTGAGGAGTTAGCTCCTGTGATTGGCTGAAACACAGAATTAGACGTATTACAGTTTGACATCCCAGCCTTCATGTTCTCCAAGATATAATTAGTGCAAAATCCCTCAAAGCCACACATGCATATACCCCGCCCCTTCCTTTCGTCTACCCCACCACCGACTCTGACTAATTTATTAATGATAAATGTACTTCATCTAAACTCTGACAGGATGATTAATGTGAGTCAGAATATGAGTATGTTTCACGCATGGAAGATTTTAGCTGTGTTTTTTTTCTGTCAATATGACTAAATGACAGTTCCCCCTTGTATCAACAAACATAGCGGTTTACCTCCACTAGCCTTTGTTAGCAAGATATAAGGCCGTCCGGGGGATTTGCGGTGCTCATTACTATTCAAACCCAGCAGCTCCCGTTCCTTCCCTTCATGTCTGTGCACGTTAGGCAGAGTCAGATGTGCAATTTGCTCGGCTGGAAGCCATATTTTGTTTGCCCTTGAATGTGCATTTTCTAATGTCAATTATTTTTAACTTCAAAAGAAACCACAATCCAAGTTCATTTTCTGCTACGCCAGCTGTAGCGGGCCGCACTCTTTTTAGTGCGCAAGTAGCTGCCTCGTCAGTGGTCCACGCCATTTAGGGGCGCAGACGAAAATGTCAGGACAGTTATTGTTTTTCGAGCAATACGAAACAACCATGGCTTATTCGGAGTTTTTACAAAGCATACAGCTCGGCTCACTTGGGACCTAACAGAGGACAGGGAGGCATTGTGCTGAGTGTGCAGCGCTGATGTAAATCCAGCGCTGAACCTGACGGTGAAAAGTCGGCGTAGTCAAATGCATCATTACTGAATAATGAGGATGCATGCGCTCTGCTCGCTCCACAGACACCTTCAGCAACATGACAAGTAGCCACAGTTGCTACACTAATGTTGTGCTTTAAATTGAAGGTGGAGGATGGCTGAGCTGTTACTTACAGTCTTTACTAAAGGCCTGACTTATATCTGGCAGTTAATTGATTGCCGATATTTTTCTGCACTCTAAAAAATGATTATAAATATGTTCAAATCAATAATTTGGAGTAAAATGTAATGAAATACATAAAATCAAAAGGTTTATTTTATTGGTATAAACTAAACGTATCCTTGAAAATGTGTGATGATAGTATCTAAGACCATTTTACCATTTCTAATTTACAGGTACAAGTTACATACTGTAGCAGGCTGGCTTGACAAAGCCTAAAACCCCAGTCGGAGATAATGGATATCATGCATGATGCTGGTTATCCATCCATCCAGTTCATGGTTGCAGACGGGCTGCTGGAGCCTATCACAGCTATACAGGTCACCGGCCAATCACAGACCGTGGTTATCATCTTTCTCTATTATCCCAGACTCTCTGTTTCAGGCTTCTGCTTATTCCACATAAATATAAACCCATCGAGTGTCACCTATACTTCAGTCACAGGAACAGGTTATAAGGGGGGTTGTGAAAAATATTAAAAATTATTCAGGCAAAACGCAGGCAAATAAGGCAAGAGAGCGAGGCTGCAGAAAACTGTTAATCTTGCGAGTTGATGGGTGAATACATTTATTTTACCCCTCAGTGCGCTCTCGGTGCTGCAGTTTATTTCCAATGTGACAGCTGCACATTAAAGCACATAAAGCTGGTACATTTAAACATAATACTTAAGAAGTGCACTGAGCTCTGACACGGCATGATGACGATGTTGAAATCACTTCAGTTTTTAGCCTCATAAAAGTTAAATAATTTTCTAAATTGAATATCCTCTGTGGACTTTAGCCTCAACTTACAAAGCTAAACTGTTAATCTCGCTTTGCAGTTTGGCATTTGTGGGAATGCCTATAAGTTATTTGCGATATTATCAGTACACAAAGATGCAGTCATGATACGTTACAGCTGTGTAGTTGCCCTACTTGTGCATGTTACGGTTACTTAGTATAGTATAGTTACACTGGCTTAACACTGAGGTTTGCTATCAAACCTGGACTTCCTGCTGTTTAGCTCATCAGTAGCCTGCGTGTTTCAGATCGAAATACTATACAGGGTCTGAGTATTAAGGTTGATGCTTTATTAGGGATCTAAAACACTGTTTACTATCAAATTATTCTCTCCTATAGTTTGTGCTTCGTTCTGACTCTGTGCTCTTCTTTTTCTCTTTCCCCTAAACCGACACAGCATATGGCTCCGCCCCTCCCTGAGTCTGGTTCTGCCAGAAGATTCATCCCAGTAAAAGAGTTTTTCCTTCCCACCATCGCCTCTGCTCATAGGGGATTTACAGTACCTTATAGTAAGTATATATATAGCAATTTGGCACTAAAGAGGCTAACTTTCATTAAGCTGAATTAGACAAACTCTCCCATGTTTTCATAAAGAGGAAGTCCTTGAACGTCCCTTGTTTACACTGCTGGTCAGTACAATGTTATGCAGAATACGTGAATTCAATTCAGTTCAATTTTATTTATACAGCGCTAAATCACAACAACAGTCGCCTCAAGGTGCTTTATATTGTAAGGTCGACCCTGCAATAATACATACAGAGAAAAACCAACAATCATATGACCCACTATGAGCAAGCACTTTGGCGACAGTGGGAAGGAAAAACTCCCTTTTAACAGGAAGAAACCTGCAGCAGAACCAGGCTCAGGGAGGGGCGGGGCCATCTGCTGTGATTGGTTGGGGTGAGAGATGGAAGACAGGATAAAGACATGCTGTGGAAGAGAGACAGAGGTTAATAACAGATATGATTCAATGCAGAGAGGTCTGTTAACACATAGTGAGTGAGAAAGGTGACTGGAAAGGAAAAACTCAATGCATCATGGGAATCCCCATTGGGTGAATGGGCCTCATTTCAGTTTAGTTTATTTCAATTCTACTTCATTTTTAAAGGGGAATTTACAATAAGAAATAAATGTAGAGTGGTGTACAAACGCATGGAGAGTGAAACAAGAAACACCCAGTGCATCATGGGAATTCCCCAGCAGCATCACTAAGGGAGGATTCAGGATCAGCTGGTCCAGCCCTAACTATATGCTTTGTAAAAAGCAAAGTTTTGAGCCTAATCTTAAAAGTAGAGATAGTGTCTGTCTGGCCAGGCAACATACTCAAGAAAGCTGACTGCAGAGTGAGACAGTATATAAAGAAGGAAAATCAGCTCCTCAGTCTTTCTTACAGCTTTCTCAGCATTATAATATATCCATGAATGAGCCAGTTTCACTGAATTCTTTAAGAAATTTTCAAAGAAAAAAATGCAGTGAGAAAATAAAACGTTTGGAGCTCTTTGGGGAACGTGTGCTGTGTTGACGTGCAAAGCTCATTCTGGAAACACCCACTAATAACCGAAACAAAACCTGATCAGTGACACAATGTTTTGATTAGCTTTTCACATTCTGCGTGCTGATTGCACTTACATCATCAGTAAATAACAAAAAAAAGTATAAGAAACCCGAGTAAAAGGCTGGGCAGTGCAGCTCGGCGTGTCTAAGATGATGCGTTTCCAGAAAGTTACCTCAATAAAACAGCAGGGAAAATGTTGCCTGTCATCTCCATACTTGGCATAAATGAATATGCTGGCACACGAGGTGATAACTTGTTAATAATGCTCGCTGGGCATTGTTAGGCAGTGGGTTTTTCCACTGTTCAAAACCAATTAGACGCGATTCAGGAATGGCTGTTTTCTTTAAACTGTGGGAAACTATCAGGATATCAACAACTCGACATTTTACACGTTTACATGAAACGGAAAGGAAACGTTTGATTACGGGACTGATATTTAGAACAATTTGCAACAATTAAACGTTCCCTGTAACAACCTCCAGAAATGACTGGATTTTTCTTCATGTCTGGAGGATTCAAATATAAACAGGGGTCACAGACTGCAGCCCGAGTGCACGAAAAGGCTCTGGCGTTCATAACAGGACGTATTATTTTCAAATGTTTTTCCCAGTGAAGGCCAGACGCATTGTGAATATAAGTTGGTATTTGATATACTCAGAGGGGCGCACTTCCTGGGGGGAGAAACATATGACAGTGTTTCATTTTGAAATGAAAAAGTTCCAGTGAACGGGGGGAAAAAATACCCCGACGTACACGGAGGACGGCGAATATCACATTTTTGACGAAACGACCTTTCCTTTGATGGTTGCCTC
Source organism: Copadichromis virginalis (assembly GCF_057382275.1). Taxonomy (NCBI): domain Eukaryota; kingdom Metazoa; phylum Chordata; class Actinopteri; order Cichliformes; family Cichlidae; genus Copadichromis; species Copadichromis virginalis. The sequence goes on along the minus strand of NC_140632.1, from coordinate 1,780,002 downwards.
GGCTGTGAGATGCTGCTCTCACACGCGCGTCCTTCAAGGTAGAGCTAGAAGTCTTTGGACGACTTCTCAAGAAAATGAATCAAACTTGCCTTTTATACACATCCTGTAAGATGTGCTTAAACCTTTGCCCTGATTATACAGCTTAAAACCCGCTCTGGCATTTATGTGGCGCTTTTCTAATCGTGTTGATCAAAGCTCTTCTTCTGCTCTTACGTGTTCACTGGATCTTCTGCTGTGACTGAAAACAATCACATTGCTTTAGCAGTTTTGCATTTGGGGGAGACCTACAAATAAATTAGAGGTAAACATAATTATCTGCTCCATAGTCATTAAAGAGGAGAGCTGATGGACTCTTACAATAACTAATAACCAAATTACTTTATCATCAGCTTAATAAAGCTCGTGTTTTAGCCTCCACTGAGCATTGATCACAAACAATATATTAGTGCTTTGCAGTAATAAGAATGACAGTGAAGGTTGCATTACTGATGGTAGAGAGCACTGAGCTTTAATGTGCAGATCTGAAATCCCAATACATTTTCCCAGAAAGGTTTTACGAGTAACAGAAAAACAGAGTTTGTAGATTAAAGAGCTGCAATTAAAGCCGGCGTGACCCGGAGAGACTTGATCAGATGAATGGAAAGCCGAAAGTGAAACAAAGTGCAAGCAAACAACTGAAAAACATGTACAAGAATATTTGTAATAATAATTGGAAATAATGTGCATTAGTGTAATTAGACTGGAATATTGAAATTAATAACTGCGTGAGAATTTTATTACTGGTGTCAACAACATACCAGGCTGACTTTATCAGCAGATCTCAGTTATTTTTTTCTCAAGTTAAAGCTTTTCTCTGTAAAATTGATGGTGTCTGTATTTGGGATGTTTGTGATAAGATGATTTCTTACATCTGTAGTCTTAAACATTACTTAATAAACCAGCTTTGAGCCCGGAGTGGAGCCCATTTGGAGTTTTATGCTTTAGTCCAGCCCACAAATTGAAAAAGGAACGAAGAAGCAGCTTAGCTCTCCCATTCCTGCGGTTTTATTATTGCCATCAGTCTGCTTGTCTCACTAAGGTTTCAGTCTCGCAGGCTTCAGACCAGCCAGCAACCACGAGGGAAATACATGTAATCTCTGACCAGATGGCTCCAGGGGAAATCAGCTGCATACAGGATGCTGCACCAAGAACTTCCTGCTCAGACTGCAGCAGTCACTTGTAGTTTTCATGGAAGATGCCAAAGTAAAAGTTACCAAAAAACAAAACATGCATCTTTGATTTGAAGACATCAGGTCTCAGTGTTTGCAGAGAAACTCCATTCTGCTGTGGAAGAACACACCGACCTCCTGTGACCAAAGCAATCACAGAGAGGTTTTACTTGTGACCAGTTTCACCTGCCAGCTAGTTGCATGACACTCATTTTTCAGTGACATGTCTCTAGACTGGTCAGACTGGGCCCTTACATCTGTCTGTGGCCTCGACTCTTCGCCTTCTCTCAGCATCAGACTGCATTAAATGTTACTAAACAATCAGCTCCATTATTTAACTAAAAATTATTTTACATGCAAACATTTAACTAGATATCAGCCAATCGGTTTCTTTATTCCTTCTGAAGCTGCTGAACATCTGGATATCGTGCAGAGTCCATCCATCACTGCATTAGCTTTCATTTATACGTTTTGTTTATGCTGGCGTCCTGCCTGCCCTCTCAGCAGTCCTATCCTCCTTCTTTGCCATCATCACTCTCTGCAGAATATCGTGAAGTTTGTTCCTCAAAGGCAATAAAACTATTTGCAGTAATGAAGTAAGTATTTCACTTCTTCAAATGACTTTTGAGGCAAATATTGTTTTGCACCGAGCTACACGATAACAAGCTATTTGACTTTTATGGGCATTTTTCTCGATAACAGGTTGACTTTGACATATTCAATAAGAATTACTGGACTTATCTTCTTGGCGTGCCCTCTGGAACAACTCTGTACAAAACGAACACGTAGCCTCCTCTTACAGCAGATTAACAAAAGTCAATGTTAAATCAAATCTGCCTGTTTTTCTTTATGATCAGAACTGTGGGTGAACAATTAGACAGGACAAAGCAGCGGCCGCTGTGCTACATCTGACTCCGACACTAAATGCCGCTTCTGAAATATGAATCGGGCCACAGGAATGCACAAATAAGGAGAGGAGCTAATCAAACAAGAGCAGAACCAACAGGATTATCACAACCTGACACTGCAGTCCAACATAATGGAAATATCGCTGCAACTATTTCCTTCCAGTTTCATCCTGTGCCAATTCATAAATACCAGAAAAAGAACCTTATAATAATCTTTGCTATAAACCTGTGTAATCCATCACTAAAGGTCTTTCATGTTTAAAAGGATAATAGGGGTATATCGGCTAATATCCCTCCTTAATTAGTCGACCACGCAAAACATATATTTCACGCTGATGAGTCGTCTTCAGCCAAAACACGTGTTTGTATCCAGAGATGGTTTTGAACGTGCGTCTCGGCGTGACGCTTTAATGAAAGCGTTCTAATTACTGACAAAGAGCAAAGGTTTTCAACAACAACAACAACAAATCTTTTCTTTGGCAGCGTCTTTTTGAAGCACTTTTTTATTTTTAACTTGGCTTTTTCACACAAACTCATTTTTGGTGTAGAAAGAAAAACAACCTGCGATAAGCGGCGAATAAAGTGAAATTCAAAGTCGCGAATCGGACCGCGTGCTCTAAGATCTCGGGGATTAAAGCCGATCGTCCTGTCAGGCTCGAATCATCGAGAGAGCAACAAAGAAAAGCAGCCTCCCGCTAAACGCCGTGTTCGACGGTGTAACAGCTACAATAACCACAGACAAGACAACGGTTCTTCTATTCTTTGTCTGTCTTTTCACCTTCAGGCTGTCAGTGTAACCATTTCTCTGACCTCCACATTATTATTCTTGAGTCCGGGGCTGGCTGGGAAACTCTAGGAGGGGAGAACTCCCCAAGCAGACAGCCTTGAGGTGCCAGAATTACTCCACTTGAGCTGCTCAGAAAACTTTGGGTAGTACTTGGCAGCTCTTAGTCAAATCAAAATGTAGCAGGTACAGATTTTATTCACCCACACGAGTGGAAGCGCACACAAAACCACATGCTCGGGCTCACACATGCACACACGCACTTACTGACTTAAATGGAATCTTTAATGGACTTTAAGGGTCATCAGCGGCTGGCTGCGCGAGATAGCATCTGTGCTGCAGCTATGACACCACTGGGACGACTGGGGCGGCAGTGGAATCAGACTGGCCTAATCTTCCCGCAGGACTGACGCTATCGGCCGGCTCATCTCTGCTGAGAATGAGATCCCTCTCTCGACCTTCACCAGATCTTTATCGCGCCTGCACACAAAAAAAAACGAGTGTGTGTCAGAGCTTGTGGACTGGCAGCTCTCAGCGAGTCGGTGAATGTAGAACTGCAGCGCCTGTGTGAGCTCTGGAGACTTTTAGAAAACCTGTCAAAGGCTTTTTGAGTTTGAAAGAATTTGTGTGGGGGCGCCTGTACAGGCCAACTGGAATGCTGCTGTTGCCCTCTGCACTTTAATTGCCTGATTTTTCCAATCACCACATAAAGCTTTGAAGCCCAGAGGAGCACAGAAAGCTTGCAGCTTAATGTGGTTGGATTTTAAGGGGAAATGTTTTTTTCTTCTTTTTGGAAACAAGCACATTTACATTCTTATCAAGAGCTCGATGAGAAGATTGATTACACTCTGTTGATGAACGTTTGTGCTGTAGCTCGAGCCAGATGATGGTTAGTTTAGCTCAGCATATGAAGTGGAAGCAAGAGGAACTTTAGCATTTTATCTTTCACATCAGTTACTTTTAGCTGATTGGATGTGACCATAAAGGAGGGTTTTTCCTGCAGGGAGAAATTCTTGGCCTGAAGGAAACTCACAAGTCCTGAGATTGTTTTTATAAGTAGTGCTCAGATCCTTCAGAATATTTTTTGATAAACCAGTTTTGTTCATTCTGTTTGCATTTACTCAGGAACAAAATTACCGTTTGCTTTAAATTGCAAGTTATCAGCTAAATATGCTTCAAAACTAACAGTGTGGGATTGTTGAATGAAAAGTACAGTGAGGTGAAGTCCAGTGTTCTCACTCAAAGAAATGAACAGTCTCTACTTTTACTAATAGTTTCATTTTAGTGGAGAGAAGCAGAATATCAACCAAAAATCCTAAAAATAGACATAAATATATGACTTAAAAGGTTTAAATGGATTTGCACGTCACTGAGTGAAGTAAGTATTTGATCTCCATGGAAATCATGACTTAGGGTTAGGAAGCACAGCAGTAAAACATTTCTTGGAGGTTGTCACCGGGTTCATTTTAGACTTTGGCTCCAGTCTTTGCAGAAACTCTAAACCTGAAGGATTTAGAGTCTAAATCCTTCAGGTTTCTTGGCTGCTGCTTGTCAGCTCTGAGCTTCAGCTGCCTCCACAACCCAAAGCATGATGTCTCCACCTCCGTGTAGATGGTGTTGCTTGGGTCATACTCAGCACTTTTTCACTGGGCATGTACACGTGCCTTGTTGAGCAGGAAGACGTGTAGATGCAAGATTTCAATCCACTGCAGCGTAGTGTGGTACCAGTGTTGGTGTTGGTCAGTGTAGTCCCAGCTACCTTCAGATTAACAAGCTCCTCCTGGGCTGATCCACCACTTTTCTCATGATCATTCCTGCATCAGAGGGTGTCTGATATTCATTTTGAAATATAAAGGAGCACAAGATAGATGGTGTGCACATGCAACCTCTAAGTATCTTCCTATATTAAAACTGCCCAAATGTCTCATTTGCAAATATCCATAATCAATGAGAAACAGTCTTTCTGCTTTGCAGACGTGGTTCATTTTTCTAAGGATTTGTCACCGTTTGATCCAAGAATCAAAACACTGTTACAACAACATATGTTAATAAAGATAATTTGGCAGCATTTAAAATGCAATTATAAATGGCTTCTTGCTTTCTGTGTTAATTTAAACTAAACTGGCGCCACTACCAGCTTCAAATGCAGCATAGAGGCTCCATTCAAAGCTTCATTCACATCCATTGTGTTAAGGTTGCAGCGAATGAATCAAGGTCCGTGGCTGCTGTGGTCAGCGAGTGGAACAGTGTGTCTTTTGTAAAGCGGTCAAACCAACACTTAGACTCCAACTGAACTTTAGAACACAAGGTGATTGTGGCTGAAATGTGTTTCTCATTTGATCCGTTATAAAATATTACCACAGATTTCCAGAACAACTTCAAAAATCTTGGAAGGCTCTAAGATCTCAGATATGTGTAGCTTTTGTAACACGCTCAGTAACGTGAAAACTTAAGTATGCAAGAATACAAAACAAGGGAGTTCTTAACATCAACCACTCCCCAGAAATGAAGTGTGAATCACAGAAGCACTGTGTGAACGCAAAGATGACCACAGCTCTTAACTTTTGAATTCAGGTGTTTTAAGTTCCCTTTGCCACTGGTGTATAAATCAGACTCCTGATCATGCAGCCCCTCATTAGAAACATTAGCTGGAAGTGGAGTTACTGGAACTTCAACCACGGCGGTCCACATAAAGAGCAGGATGACTGAGTACGGCAGTGAATAGATCACCAAAGCTCTGCTGACTCAGTAACTGTAGAGTTACAAACCTCGTCTGTATTCGGCACAAAAACTTTCCTCTGAGAGTGAACAGAGGCACGGGGAATATGTGTGAACAAAGCTTTATTTACAGGTGGAAAACACAGAATGACAAATTAAACTGTGAACTAAGAGCAAAGTGTGAGAGAGTGAAGCCCTTAGGCTGGCGTTTATACATGAACACTGTGGCGTGGGGCTAAGGGGATGGTGTGACGGGGAAGCCAGTATACTCAGTCAGTGCAACGAGAGGAAACCGCTATCAGGTGGCGCTCCAGAGTGAGCCGCCTGCACTAACAATGGTTAGCAGAAGATCTGCTGAAGGGTGATTGCGAACGCTTAAATGCCAGCAGCTTAATTACCCACAGGTGCAGCCAATACACGCTGACACGCAGCGACTCCGCCCAGAGGTGGAGTCACCGGAACTCACCCGGACCATGACCATGAGAGCTTCGTGGCGTGGGTGTCTATGGTCAAGCAGCTCCTGCTGGTCGCACATATCAACACGGTGCTATGTGCGTGTCCACATCATAGATGGACATAACACCATGATGTCACCAGCTGGCTTGTGAAGCCTCAGGTTGAGTGTTTTCTCCACTGTCATTTTGGGGTTTTGAAACTGGAGGAGGGACTCAGAAATGTAGGGACAGTCTGCTAAACAACCTTGAATGATCAGCCAAAAACCAATGAGCACTCCTGGTTTACTTTCAGGCTCTCAAATGTGCTGGTATGTTCTCGGAGAAGTTGTATCAGGGCGCGAAAAGAGACAAAAAGTTCGTAATAATAATTAAACTTGATGGCCGAGCTGCCATCGTGACCAAAAACAAGCATGAAAAGAAGCGTTGCTGCATCTATTTCTGTAGTGTGGAAATAATATATTTCTAGGTGAGTTGTAGTTGAGTATGGGGGATGTAAGCAAGCAGTATGCCAGTGCTTCATACTTTACATAAGTAAACCCTACGCTACATATTACTCTGACCAACATGAAAACACTGCATGCAGATGAGAATAAAAACTTGCCAGACGGCGGCGGCCATCACCCTAACGGAAAGGAGTCTACCTTTGGAGTCACTCCTGAGACGGATCAGGAACAGGAAGTTTTTTGGAAGCGTTTATTTCCATTAAGAGAAATCTAGCTTTTGGCATCGTCACAAATATGAAGCTGGAATAATAACTGGTCTGTGTGAAACTGTGTGAAAGTACTTTCCTGACTTGTGGGAGATATATAGAGTCTGACTGCTGGTGTTAATATTCTGATCAGCATGGCAAACGTTGCCTTAGTAAGTACTCGCCATTAGCCTGTTTCACCTGCCTTTGCTTGTCTCGATACAACAAGATGAAAACGCAGAGATCATTTTCTTAAATAAAATATTAACGAGCTTTCTGAATAGCAAGTATCACACTTTGAGCAGCGTGAAGCTTAAAATGAGAAACTGGTAGGAAGCAAATGTAATCAGATATACGTCTGCCTTTCTTTTCACAACTCAATCAATGCAGCACTCGATACAACACCGTCTATTTTTTATTTGCTTTTTTTATATTACCTTAAAAAACTAAATAGACTTTTGTTTCTCGCGTCTATCACACGAAATAATGCACCGAAACTGTCAGATGTCACGTAAACCAGTCGTGCAGGACCAGCGATCGTATCATAATGACTGGAATTAGCAGTGAGTGGAACCACGATGCAGATTATCAAAACTGAATGAGGCCTTTTGCACAGCTGACAACAGGTGGCTGCTGATTTTTTTGTTTTGATGTGTAAAATGAACAATTAGACTTACAGATAGATAGATCGATCGATCGAGAGCAGCTGCAGCTGGTGAAGAGGGAAATTGAAAAGTGCTAATCAGCAGCTCAACTGTTTAATTGTAGAAGTGAATGGAAAATCCAATTTGTGTTTTTGCTATTGTATCACAAACCACAGTCGACTGTGCTTTCTGCACCTGCAAAGCTTGATTAAATTGTGCTTAGAACCTGAAACAAGCCCAAACAACATAAAAACAAAGCAGCCCTTTTAGAGGAGACACGATTTATATGCCTGACATGAAATTAAATTGTGTTTGCTATATTGATACAGTTTAATTTTACGAACAATTTGCTATAATTCCACTTCGCCTGAGCCAGACCCGGTAATGTTTTCCTTTTTAAAAAGGCATTCGGTAGTTTAACTTATCCGTAACACTCACATTTGAAAAAAGACACGGGAGCAGCGGAAAATGGCACGAAAGCTCTGACATGATTCATTTGCAGCAGATTTTGGGAGGAAAGATTGTTTTTTCATCTCAAATCATGCGCAGTATCCTGTTCTTAGTATGTCTGGAATTACAGATCAGAATTCATTTTCAGGGGAAAGAAACAATGGGCTCTCCTGTTGCTGTGGGATGATCTGTCCTCTACACTCAACACAAAGAGCTTACAGGATCACATGACTCAGCTCTGTTGCCTTTTATCACAGTGAGCCGCAGCAGAATCCATTATCTACCTTCTTCAACACCATCTATGACAGAATGGGAAGCAGAAGTAAGGAGAGGCCAAGAGGAATTACAGGAAGATTGGTTTTGATGGAAAGTCTCCCGTACTGTGGCTGCATGTCACAGGCCTGTTTCCCTGATATAGACTCCACAGAGATCCTGTTAAAGCTACATGACGTGGATTTATCAAGCTGCGCTCTAAATCATTCACAAACATATGAGCAATATTCGCCCAAATGCAGCAAGTCTGTTGCAATCCACATATCAAAGTGGCGGAGCTTCTTCGCTATCTCCAAATCTCCCACCGGGAGCGAGTTGTGCTTCGGATTGGAGGAACTGGAGGCAACATATAAAATCGACAGAGGCCAAAAAAAGAGGCCAAAAAAGAAAAAAGAAAGGCTACATGTTTTTAGCTAGTAGCTAGCAACATGGCTCCAAGCGATGTTGCTCTTTCAGTAGCGCTGTCTGGCCTAATGTTGGTCATTCACTCCAGCATTGACTGAAATATCCAAAATATCAGATGGACTGAGAAACAATTTTGTGCTGTTATGATGCAAGAGGACAAAGACAGCACATACACTGGATCTCACCTAGTTAACTTGCTTGCTTTTGCTAGCAATCTCCAGCAACCACTTGTAATCAGTTATACTCATTTTTTCCTACCAAGCATGTTTAGGTGACTGGTCCTAAGCTGCAAATTTCCCCCCATGCAGGTTGGGCAAATCTATGTTGCCCTGCATTGGTGGTTGCTTGTTGAACCCCTCCACCACCCCATCATCCACCTATAGGCTCTGGGGGAGTGATGGCTCATAATTCCCAAATTTTGTAGCACTTTGAGTCAAAGTCGTAATCCCACTGCATCCCACTGTAATGACATAAAGCGACATATTTAACTGATTGTGGTAGAATTAAATAAATCAAACCCAACAAAAAATCGGACTCTGTCTTCTCAGATATCTAAATGAGATTTGGTTTTCAAAAGAAAGTTCAAAGCATGCAATTTTATCTTTAAACTTCTAGTTAAAGTGTCCTAAGAGATCGTGGACAGGTCGCTTATTTCCAGAGAGACAAATGATTCAAGACACACCTCCACAAACCCCACCGAGCCAGACCCCTGCACACGGAAACAGACTCGGCTTGCTGTGAGGAGGCCAAGCTGCTAGCATGAGACACATGTGTTTTATGTCCAACTGCTCCCACTGCAATCTGCATTTCTGTTTAACAGCGTCTGAACTGAACTAAACTTTCACTTTTGAACCTAATTTAACTCAATTTTATAATTTGGACACCTTCAGACCTCTAATCTACAGTGTGTCCACATGTAAATGGACCTTGTTCAAGTTTTACTTGTCAGATAAAGCTCAACCTTGTTCAGACATCAGGGAAAGTCGTCTCTTCAGTGTCTTTTTCATTGTTTTTGTTGGGTGGTATACGAGCGTATCATCTCAGTCATTTCATGCATTAGGGCTATATACACATCTATATGTGGTCCAAAACAGACAGCCATGAAATGGATTAAACATAGCTTGGATTACTTTTGTAGTTAAATAAATGACATGACCGGGAGATGAGCAGAGGTCAGTGGATGTCTGCTGTATGGATGTCAAGATTAAGGAAGTTTTAGGACGTTGGTTACATTGGCTTTGCTTTCACTGAACCCACGTGTTGCCTGAAATGTAAATATGTGTTAGAATATTATACACACAGCTTTGAGTCCTAGTTTAATCGGGACTTCTGATAACTCCCTTTACCTGCTTTAGTTTGCGTACAGTCCTGGGGAGAAACAAAACATGAAGAATGGAGGGATATTGCAGAAGCAGTCTGGAGAATAATGCACTGAGTACACACATATAAAATGTACAGGACTGAGGACCTGATATTTTTCTGAACAGCCTGTAGCTGTTTTCCTTGCACTCCATCTTGGTCTCGCAGTAATTCCACCACCGCTTGTTCCTTCCACAAAACGGCATCACTGGCGGCAAAGGAATAAATCTATTTTTACATTCATATTTTATTATTGCTGCTATGTTTTGTGCTTTAACTGGCATTAGACTTCCACTAATGCATGATTTTGCCTAGAAGTTTAACTCCAATGACGCACGGCTTCCGCAAACATGCGACCCTAAGAAGTGGGATCTTTTTCTGGCAGTTCTGCTTGCATGGTTGCATCAAACTGTGCGATGCTGTTGTGTTGTACTCGGCAGGCAGCTGCGTGTTGTAACTGTAGCTTGGAAATGTTTCATAAATTTCAGGGAATAAAAAGTCTGCCTTGATTTCCGAACACTCGCTATCTCAGGGACCCAATTCTCACCAATTATGATAATCAGGCTACACTTAGACATAATGGATACAGGAAGTAAATGGCGAAAAAAGAAAACTGACATTCTTGTCTAATTGGTATTTTACTGAACGCTGAAAAAAACTGTGAAGACACATCTGCATAACCTTGCAGTCAAATATACACAGAGACACAAGCACAGCAATCACCCCCAAAGCAAGAGGTGTGTGCTGTTATCGCTTTCAGGAGGATAAACAATGTTAGTGAGAATACTAATCTTGGTGTACCAGCTCAAAGCGTCTCCTCCATTGCCGGGGTATAAATAGCATAATTAGCCACGGGAGGAAACACAAATGCCACTTATCTCACTAACCGCTGCACCGCGCTCCAGATTCCTCATGCGCATTTCTTCCTCCGATCCGTCCTCCTGTGCCTTCCGTCACACTCGGCATCTGAGACTGAACGGAAATGCAGCGATGTCAGGTTGGGGACGCGGGGAGAAGACAGAGGAGGAAGGAGGGGGAAAGAAATGACAATTTATACTCAGTTAATATTCTGTTTCATCTTCAGGTTTTTGGAGGCCGGGACGCTCGGGCCTGAAGGGAGATGGAAAAGTGAAGAGGAGTGAAGGTGAGGTGTGCTTTGCCGGTCCAGGGAAAGCAGCACTGATATATCACTTCCTCCCTTGCTTGCATGCAAAACAGCAGAAGGTGGCACTGGAAGTCCAGCGAGTCCTCTCTCAGAGGTCATCGAGCCAGATGTTGTCCGCTGGGGCAGAGAGGAACACTGGGACATCCAGTACACTAAGTCATTACTTAGAGAGCAGTGGACTGAGCAGTTACATACTGCTTAAATAAGAAAGAAGAGACATGTAGGACACCTGAGCATAGTAGCTGCAGTCAGGCTTTAGTAACATGCATGGACTGCGTCTCATCAGGAAGTCATATATCCTACACTTATAGCAAGTGTCACTTTGCATTAAAAACATTCAGCCGGCTGAACACCAGGTGGCTTTGCAGTTACACATGATTGGTTATCTGAGTTTCTTCACTAAAAAAATCATGTCCCTACCTTCCAAACAACTGCCTTTTTACTCTCCCTACACAGTGCTGCTGCTGCCCTTTCTAAAATGCAGAGTACATGCTATCTGTACACACAGCTTCATCGTGACATTAACCCCGACACTTCATCTGTTTGTGCATGCTCTGTGGATAAAGCTTGTTTTTCACTTGTGCTGTTTGTTAAGATGCTGGTTTATAAATGTAAGCACATGCATCGGACCTTTTTGGTACAGTGAACTTCACGTTTTATAGACTCGGACAGCACGAGTCTGTTTGACACACGCATGAAAGACATGAAGAATTTGATCAGAGAAGTGCAGCAACTATGATCCGATTAGTTTTTTCTAATAACAAGTAAAGGAATAACTATTGCAAAAAAGTAATTAGATTACTGTTACTTTCTCATAAGCACGCTGCATTGCTGCGTTACAAAACCGTGATTGTGAGTGTCTCATGACAATGATGTACAAGCCTGCAACGTCCTTGGCAGCCGTGTGCAGATCAACAGCGGATAATATGGAGTGTTGGAGAGAGTAGAAGCGTGCAGCATTTAAAGCTTCCAGATACAAAAATAAGTTGACCAATATTATACGTGTATGTAGAAAGGAGTATTATAGTAAAATATTGAACAACAATAAACATAATATGAAAGGAATATGGGATGTTTTAAACGGTATCATTAAAAATAATTCTGGACAACAAAGTTATCCACAATACTTTATCGATAATGGCAATATTATGGAAAACACGGCTGATAAGGTCAACAGCTTTAATCATTATTTTGTAAATATTGGACCAAAACTGGCAGAACAAATTCCTGAGTCACTGCCATCAGTAGACTGTAGTGAAAACCTGATTGATAGGAACCCTAACTCAATGTTCCTCACATCAGTGGAGGAAAAAGAAATAATTGACATTGTACACATGTGTAAATATAAAACATCTACTGATTGTAATGATATTGACATGAAAATCGTCAAGAAGGTCATTGAAGGAATTGTAGGACCTCTAACATATATTTGCAACTTATCATTTCAGACGGGAAAAGTGCCAAACAAAATGAAAATAGCTAAAGTTGTACCGCTGTATAAAACCGGGGATAGACGCCACTTCACAAATTACAGGCCTGGTTCTTTACTACCACAATTCTCCAAAATCCTAGAAAACCTGTTTAATAAACGATTAGACAAATTCTTAGATAAATATAAATTACTCTCTGACAGTCAATATGGATTCAGATCAAAAAGATCAACATCTCTGTCATTAATCGAATCAATTGAGGAGATTACGAATGCTATAGATCAGAAACAGTATGCAGCTGGAGTATTTCTGGATCTCAAGAAAGCATTCGACACAATCAATCATGACATATTAATTAATAAACTGGAACGGTATGGGATCAGGGGGGTTGTACTGCAATGGGTGAAAAATTATTTAAGTGACCGGAAACAATTTGTGAAGCTGGGTGTCCATTCCTCATCATGCTTGGACATTGCTTGTGGTGTTCCACAAGGCTCTGTACTGGGTCCAAAATTATTTATTATTTATATAAATGATATTTGTAAGGCATCTGATATATTAAAATTAGTATTATTTGCAGATGACACAAATATTTTTTGTTCTGGGGGGAATCTAAAGGAGCTGCTGGATACAATTACTTCAGAAATGTGCAAAATTAAAAAATGGTTTAACAGGAACAAACTATCGCTAAATCTAAGTAAAACTAAAATTATCTTATTTGGGAATTCCCTTAGAAATGCACAAGTGCAGATTCATGTAGATGGTGTGGAAATTGAAAGAGTACTTGAACATAAGTTTCTTGGTGTGATTATAGATGATAAATTAAACTGGAAGTCTCATATAAATCATATACATAACAAAATTTCAAGAAGTGTCTCAATCTTGAGTAAAGTAAAACACATTCTGGACCACAAATCACTCCACATTCTCTATTGTTCCCTGATTGCACCGTATTTGAATTACTGTGCAGAGGTTTAGGGCAATACTTACAAATGTTCGCTATCATCAATCTTTATATTACAAAAAAGGGCCATAAGGATAATCCATAAAACTGGTTAAGATAAGATAAGATAAGATAGAACTTTATTAATCCCTCGGGTGGGTTCCTCTGGGAAATTCGATTACAGAGATCATACAAATCCACTATTCTTAAAATCAAAAATCAAAAATTCTAAGAATAGAATAGAATAGAATAGAATTCAACTTTATTGTCATTGCACATGCACAGGTACAGGGCAACGAAATGCAGTTTGCATCCATCCAGAAGTGCTTTAGTGATATAGATATATTACAATATATATTAGCAATAATATAGATATGTGAGTATATTACAGAAATGGGTCTATTATGGTATGTTATAATGTACACGGTATGAAGTATGTTGTGAATATTCTATAACTATAAGTATGTACAGGCTGTAGTGAGTACAAGCTATGTACAGGATATGAACAGGATATAAATATGAAAAACTATACAGAATATGAAATAAATAACTTTACAGAATCTGGGATATACAGCTATATATATATATATATATATATATATATATATATATATATATATATATATATATATATATATATATATATATATATATATATATATATATATATATATATATATAAAATTGTAGGTTGTGTATCCTTCAGGTGTTAATGGGGTTATTGAAAATGTGTATATGTGCGTATGTGTGTATATACGTATGTATGGATAGATAGAAACATATATGTGTATATATTAAAAAAAAAAAATTACACATAACATATAATGTAATTGCAAGGAGGTATTTCTGTAGTCTATTGATACTAGATAGTGGAAAAGGGGTGGGATTAAATAAGCTTATGCTTCTTCCTGCTCCTTTTTGAACATGGACGTTATTTGGAGTTGTGGTTGCTCGTTTTCCTTTTGTTTGCTTTGTTCATTTGTCTCTTTTAATTCTGTTTTTTTTTATACTTTTTCAACATGTTCAAAATAAAGATTCAATCAATCAATCAATCTCCCCGCTGACATGACCGCTGTGGCACCGGGCAAACCTCCACCCACCCCACTCCTGCTGAACAGGAAATAGATTATAGAGCTGCTGAGTCTAAGATTTTATTTATTGTTTTTGTGTTTTACTTGTATCCATTTGAAAGAGGATGCCGATGTTCACATTTTGGACAGAGAGGACAGATGGTTTGAAAGAGGAGTGAAAGAAGCATCTATGTCCACTGTGAGCGACCATCTTTGAACGGAGGCGGGGCTTACGACACCAACTGTCTGCCATCTATAATCCAGTTTTGAGATCCTTCTCAGACGCCTTAACGCCCACTCACATCCTGGGCCATCTGACCTCAGGAAATCGCATGATAAGGTGGGGCCAGGTTTCACAATGAACTCACCCGAAACCCTCTTTGGGGGGAAACTCCCACTAGGTTTATATCTGGGACTCTCCATCATTTGACCTTAGAACTGAAGAAGCTTCTCGGATGAGAGGTGAAACGTCTTCAAGTAACTTAAAGAAGTCCAGACGCTTTTCTTTGCAAGCTCCTTTGACTACGATGACCTGGATGACTGAGAACCTTCACACTTTATATGTTAAAGAATTTCTTCCATTCAAAGACTGTTGCATATAATTTTTGCTTGACGCACTGTGTATAAAATTAAAACATTAAAACTAATAAAACAAGTTTTAAAAAGAGACTTTTTCAATTGGCTCAGTTTTATATGATGGACTATGCAGAAAAATAGAATTGGGCTGAAAGGTCTGTTGCTTTATTTCACATTCAGGTTGTAAATCATGTTTTTAAAAAGTAATAAAGTAACAAATTATTTTAGAAAGTAATTAATCAGTAAAGTAATGGGATTACTTTTTGGAGAAGTAATCAGTAATTAGTAACTAATTACTTTTTTCAATTAATTTGACCAACACTGCTTGTGTCCTCTCATTTTGATGAGCGCACTCCCCAAACGGAGCTCAGAGGTGAGGTTCATTTTTATGGTCATTTGGACAGTTTTCTAAAAACAGGTGCAGTCAGTTTATTTCAATACGAAGCACAAAAACATATCTGCCTTATTTCGACAGGCACGATACACCCTGCAGAAAATAAATGCGTGTTGGTCATTGCAGACATACAGTGGCTTGCAAAAGTATTCGGCCCCCTTGAACTTTCCCACATTTTGTCACATTACAGCCACAAACATGATTCAATGTTATTGGAATTCCACATGAAAGACCAACACAAAGTGGTGCACATGTGAGAAGTGGAACCAAAATCATCCATGATTCCAAACATTTTTTACAAATAAATAACTGCAAAGTGGGGTGTGCGTAATTATTCAGCCCCCTTTGGTCTGAGTGCAGTCAGTTGCACATGGACGTTGCCTGATGAGTGCTAATGACTAAATAGAGTGCACCTGTGTGTGATCTAATGTCAGTACAACTACAGCTGCTCTGTGACGGCCTCAGAGGTTGTCTAAGAGAATATTGGGAGCAACAACACCACGAAGTCCAAAGAACACAGCAGACAGGTCAGGGATAAAGTTATTGAGACATTTAAAGCAGGCTGAGGCTACAAAAAGATTTCCCAAGCCTTGAACATCCCATGGAGCACTGTTCAAGCAATCATTCAGAAATGGAAGGAGTATGGCACAACTGTAAAGCTACCAAGACAAGGCCGTCCACCTAAACTCACAGGCCGAACAAGGAGCTGATCAGAAATGCAGCCAAGAGGCCCATGGTGACTCTGGACGAGCTGCAGAGATCTGCAGCTCAAGTGGGGGAATCTGTCCACAGGACAACTATTAGTCGTGCACTGCACAAAGTTGGCCTTCATGGAAGAGCGGCAAGAAGAAAGCCATTGTTAACAGAAAACCATAAGAAGTCCCGTTTGCAGTTTGCCACAAGCCATGTGGGGGACACAGCAAACATGTGGAAGAAGCTGCTCTGGTCAGATGAGACCAAAATGCAAAACGCTATGTGTGGAAAACTAACCCTGCACATCACTCTGAACACACCATCCCCACTGTCAGACATGGTGGTGGCAGCATCATGCTCTGGGGGGGCTTCTCTTCAGCAGGGACGGGGAAGCTGGTCAGAGTTGATGGGAAGATGGATGGAGCCAAATACAGGGCAGTCTTGGAAGAAAACCTCTTGGAGTCTGCAAAAGACTTGAGACTGGGGCGGAGGTTCACCTTCCAGCAGGACAACGACCCTAAACATGAAGCCAGGGCAACGATGGGATGGTTTAAAACAAAACATATCCATGTGTTAGACTGGCCCAGTCAAAGTCCAGATCTAAATCCAATCCAGAATCTGTGGCAAGATCTGAAAACTGCTGTTCACAGACACTGTCCATCTAATCTGACTGAGCTGGAGCTGTTTCAAAGAAGAATGGGCAAAGATTTCAGTCTGTAGATGTGCAAAGCTGGTAGAGACAGACCCTAAAAGACTGGCAGCTGGAACTGCAGCAAAAGCTGGTTCTACAAAGTATTGACTCAGGGGCTGAATAATTACACACACCCCACTTTGCAGTTATTTATTTGTAACAAATGTTGGAATCATGAATGATTTTGGTTCCACTTCTCACGTGTGCACCACTTTGTGTTGATCTTTCACCTGGAAGTCCAATAAAATTGATTCATGTTTGTGGCTGTAATGTGACAAAATGTGGAAAAGTTCAAGGGGCCGAAAACTTTTGCAAGCCACTGTAGATACCATCACAGAAATAAGATACTAAAAACAGAAAACACTTGAGCATGTCTGAGATTACCCCACCCACCAGGTCAGTCATTAATGTTGCTGTGCCTTCTCTGGAGACAGCTGTGATCGAAGCTTAACGGCCACAGTGAAATCTTACTTTCAGTGTGGCCATTGATTCTCTTCAGAAGCAATAAAGTATTCGTGTCAGGAATATCGCTCAGGGGCGTACTGCACCTTAGTTTAGGAACATGCTACACATGAATAATGCTAATAAAAAGCTGGAGAGGCCAAAAATGATAACTGAATAGTTCTCGAGGATTATCTCTATTCAAAGACCAAAGGACAAAAACACTGCAGCACATTAATAAGACCTGTCTCACTTTTACATTACTTAATCAGCATCTTTCTAGCAAAGTTAAGTCATGTTTGATAAAACATATTTAACCCATGTGCAGTTTAAACAATATGCACACACAGAGAGTACTCGTACTCACTTCTCCCTTGAGGTCATATTTCTCTTTTTGTATGCAGGCCAACACTGGAAGCTCAGTAGACCTGCAGCAGAGACCTGTCAGTTTTTCAGCTCTTTAAAGTGATGGAAAGGTGTGTAGGGGGAAAAAGAAAGAACTGCAACTTTAGACACACTGCAGACAGCGAAGTCTCAGCAGCCAAGAAGAAGCTTTAAATATTTGTTATACACATTTCATATCCAACTGCAAACAAACGTTTAGCTAATGTTAGTTTTTTAAATTATGTATACACCACAGTTTCCAAATGTGAGAGCGGTGCAATGAAAAAGCTCTTCTGTGACGCGCTGAAACCTTCAATAAAACCCCTGAAAACTTGTCAGTCACAAGTAATGAATATTTTGTCCTTTCTTGTCTTCATTGTCACATCTAATTTCTAAAAACCAAGATGGTGACTTCGAATACTCAATACGGCGCTCCCCGTATTGAGGCACAAAAAAGGTGGAGGACCTCTGCACTAACAGGTGATACCACAATTGTTGTGTGTGTGTTTTATATCAGCCTGTTCTCACTCCAGAGGTGTAACATCCTGACAATTTGTCACCTCCCGCGGCGTTCCTGAGGAACGCGAAAGGCGACCTTCGGCATTCTTAAGGTAGGCGCCGGGTTATGGGTGAAATCCAGTAGAATGACGGTCCCGCAGTAAAACACGTTCCAGCCATGTTTTCCAGCCCTAACCATAACCTTATCCCTAAACCTAACCAGCACTTTAATGACGTGAAATAGTGTTTTCCAAATTTGAGGAAAATGAACGAACATGTGTGGATTGATTCCAAACGGTTCTCACGTTTCCTCATTTTTCCGATCTCATCATTTAGGAACGTGTTGGGCGCCCGGAAGCGTAACATGTTGACGATTTGTCACCAAGTGTCAAATATTACGCCTCAGGAGTGAGAACGTGTTGTTTATTTATAATTGCCAGCAGTTTTGCTAGCAGCATTTTAACTTTCCAAAGACGGTACAAATAATTGTGTCAGCTTTCAGACACATGATCTGATAGCGTCTTACTGGTGTTGGTCCAAGATCAACATTACAGCTAAGCAATCATATTGTCTGACCATTCAGTTAGCATTAGCCAAGAACTTAGAAAGCTAACTTGATGTTTATTTTATTGTATAAAATAATAAGGAAAACAACTGAAATGCTAACTATTAATTCTAGAAGAGAAGTTTATATAAACAAAAGCTTTTTTTGTCGTAAACATTCCAAGGCTACGATGTCACAATGATGTGATAGTTCAGATGTTGTGTTACCAACATTATTATGATGACGCAGGAACAACAGAGGTGAACGACAGCCCTACCTTCCCTCTGGGGGGGGCGCACCTCGAACGATGTGATGTCATGTGAAAACTTCAGTGAATAAGCTGTTTTATTTGCTACTGGCTTAGTGTAAAAGATGTTTCGCTCAACGGTTGTACCAAAACGCCTGATTTAAATATGCTACTGCAATGCAATGCAAATAATTTCTTGCACACGCTCAGACACACACACAGCACGGTGTTGTCTGGCCATCGGTGTCCTTCATGAATAGTTCCTGACAATCTATATTTCATTTGCAGGGGGTTACAGGAAGCATCTCCCCAGAGGTTTCTCTTGTCAAACTGTCACATCTCGAAGGCCTCACAAGGAGAATGAATTTGTTGATGTTTGCCAAACCCCACACATCCTCCTCGTCTTCAGTTTCTATTTTAGTGATTTTTTTGTGCCATGACCTCTATCTCAGGATATAAGTTGTGACATAACACAAAAGGCCCAGCAGTGGTATTACTTGATATGTTTCAGCGTAAGGAGCAAAATCTGACACTTTGCACCCGTTTTGCATCAGCCCAGTCTTTTCATGCAGTCTCTGTGAGTCAGGGACGCCGTCGTGTGTCTTGCGAATTAAATGCTGCGCGTCTCTAAACCCCAAACCAAAGTTTATGAGTTCATTTCAGGCTGCAAATAGTTCTGCTTCTTTTTTTAATCTGTTCCTTTTCTCCTTCTTCTTTTTTTTTTTACTTTTAATCTTTTTAGTATTATTAACTGGCAAAACCTTAAATGGTGACTTAACTTTTCAATTTTCGTTTTTTCTCCACCACATCAAAGACATACTTAAGCTGCACAAATGTATGTTTTATATTTGTTTAAAGATTAACAAGTTTGTACACTTCTGAATTAAATTAGTGCATTCAAACTTTCTTTACAACCCTCGACTAAACCGCCCATATCTCTTACTGCCAAATTGCTGCTGCCTTTTGTTAATACTCTCTTATTACTTAACTGGCAGTCATTTTACTGGGTTCACTGAGACCGTCATTGAAATGACTGCTTGTCCTCTCGGCATCCACAACCTCAGGATACCACAAGTAAATGACCTATTATTAAAGAGAGCCTACACACACACACAAAAAGGCAATGATGAAACGATGTAATGGGAAAAGCCTTAAGGAATAATTTTTAACAGAGCTGATGATGAACAAAATTACCCCAAAAAGTTTCTCTTAAAAGTCTATATAGTCTTATAAATGATGACTACAAGTACTGAGCTTTCTCCCTGGGCTATCGTTTAAGTCATCTCACCATGAAATGTAAATTACAGTCTTCATAAGGTTGTAATGGCGCGCTCTTTTATTCATGAGGTTATGATTACACTGTTTCTGTCCCTTGAATATTCAAAATGTGTCAAGTGGAAATGATGGGATCTAATGCGATCGCTGGGACCAGGACATACACCGCGATGCATTATTGATTAAAACGCAGCAGCGGCAACGTTCGAGGTTGCCGGGAGGATTCGCGAGTTCCTGTTGGAGTTGGGATGGAGCGTGACAGTCTAAAGCCTTTCGTAATGAATTACACTCAATTGTTGCCACTTCCAGTCCTCCCGTGTTTCATTTACACGAGCAGAACATGCTGTCGATACTCATTTACTGTTGTAATAAATACACCAATGCAAACATGTGCGAAAAATGAACGTGAGAGGTCTGCTGCAGAGATTAATTGGGGGCTTGGAGGAACGCTAAGGGAGGTGTGTATGTATGTGTGCATGCATACCTACATGCTTGGACCTACAAGACCTGAATATAAAAGATGGATCACTATGGAGACGGATTGCAAGCCAGTGGGGAAAGAGAGTAATTATGATATGCTGGGCAACCAAGTGAGAGCTGTCTAAAGAACTGGCCCTCTGGCCATCAGATACTCAAGCATACTTCATTGCATCACATGGCCAATTACATTGTGTGTCAGTGAATGATTTATTGCACCGAGGCTAAATCGTGCATGACAGACAGTTGGAAATGAGTGGCTGATTGTGTTGTGTGTTCCTAGATTAGTTCTAATACTTTTGACTCTTACAGCAGACATAATAGTGCGTTTTGAAGCGGTAACCAGCTCACAGGCAAAGCAGGAAAGACGCACGCAAACACAGTGAGGTGCGCAAAATAACGCGAGGAGCAACTTTAGCTGCTGTCAATAATCCCCTTCTCTTTGTTGAACTGACTTTGCTGTTGGAGCTCGAGGCTAAACGCTTGAAGGCTTGTAATGACACTCTGCATACGAAGCACCGAGAAACAAAATCAAAGACTGTAAAGTAAGCTGAATTATTAATAAATGCAGGTATCTCGCTCACTGCACACGTGTGCAGTGAGCGAGATACCTGCAGAAGTTCTCTGATACGTATCAGAGAACTTCTGATATAATAAACAGCTCACAGTCTCTGGATTTCAGTTTCACAGTGGCCACTTGCAAAACAGTCAAGAATAAGTAGGGCTCTATGGAACTGCAGCCCACATTTTTATTCAGAGCATTTCTATAATTGTTCACAGGTTTTGACTGTAGTGAAACACTTTTCTGAGTATAATGGAAGCTGCAGCATCCTGAGCCACTGAGCAGCATCCACAATTCTTTGCAGTTACTGAGGCTACGTCCACACTAGCCCGGATAAATTTGAAAACATCGTTTTCGTCTGAAAACGCTTCGCGTCACTATCGTTTTCAGTCGTTTTCACAGAGTTGTGCGTCCACATTGAAACGGCCAAAAACGCTTACGTTCCAGTCCTGCGCATGCGTGAATCACATTCTACCTGCCTCATTTCTGTCTGCAGTTTATTTACTTTCCGGCTCTTTGAAATGTCGTGCCAAAATATCGAGGAAAAGCACCGAGTTTTTTAAATGGACTAACAATGAGGTGGAGTTGTTGCTGCGAGTAACACAAAAGTACAAAGTTGCAACGTGAAAACGGCATTTTCAAACGTATTCGCTTTGGAGAGCGTTTTCAAAACGCTGCGTTTTCCTTGACCGAAAACGGCGTCTCAGCGTGGACGGGAGGCCAAAACGGAGAGAAAAAGATGTTTCAAACGAAAAACGCAATAGTGTGGACGTAGCCTCAGTAAGCAGAGAGTTGGCACTGTGCACCTCAGCACGGTCATTTCCAACACCTGCACTTTACAAAACATCCACTAAAAGTTGATGGTGGAATAACTCGCTGCAACAATGGCGTCACTAGCTGTGTCTGGGCCTAAACTCCGCTGCAGGTCCATATATCAAACGATCACTATGGCATTACTGAGAGTTGAAAAACTGTCTAAAGTCTTTCATCTTTAATAAAATGATCAGCGTTCTGCTCTACCAGGTGTAACAAATGAGTTTAACATCCAGGCATCCATGAAAATGGAATTTATGACATTTAACGGAGTTAGAAGTTAGCAGGAAGTTAGCTCGCTAGCTTCCATCTAAATACAGCATGTCCTGACTGCGGGGTTTTGGAAACAAATTCAAACGTACAGCTCTGCTATCACTTCCAACATAAATGAAGACAGAAAACTAAACAGCAGTGACGTTTGTAGGGTTACTGAAGTTTGGCTAGCTGGTATATAATGATGTGCTACGTGACCGCTAGCGACACAGCTATGTTAGCATAATATAAACAAGCTAACTTTTTTTCCACTCGATAAAAGTTAACGTGAGTGTTCTCGGTGGTCAGGAACAAATGTAATCGCATGGCAGGATGCTGTAAAAGGACCAAACTTCAGCCAGGAGAACAACTGAGATAATCCATCCACATATGAGGTTAGTCATTCATATACTGCTGCATGGGCTGGGCTGTAGTTACATCCTAAGGTTTTAAAAACTGAGCTTAAATAAATGATTAGCGGTAATAAAAGCCGAGGGAGGTCAACAGTGATCACTGACTGTTTTAGGAGCTTTTTGAGATTAAATAGAAGAAAATACAAAATATTAAACATGTTAACAACACAAAAGCCATATTAAACGCAGACTACTTTAGGCCCGGAAGTAGGATTCGTCACGTCATCACTTAACGACCGGATTACAGCACCGATCACGTTCGCTGATCTCTTCGGAACAACCGATTCACTTGTAAAGGCAGACGGTATAACTACGTGCTTGATTTTATACGCCTGTTTCAATGGGACTAAAAACACCTGAATTCAAAGGTTAAGAGATGTAAGTGAAGCGTAAGGGAAAAGTGACTCGTTGCAGTAAAATCGTATGTCTCTAATATTAATTCCCTGTACTGCAACAGTCTGCATATTGATGCTCTTTTTACAATATTATTGCTGAAATACAGGAAACATTAAACAGTCAAAGTGAAAAGAGCTTGAGGCTTAGAGTGCTTGATAAAGGAAACATGCTGTTCAACAGCGTTTATAGTGATGCAGTAAAGCTCCCACACTTACATCAGCTAACTCAAGTATCTCTGTTATGGTCACCATATGCTCTAAAACTGTTTACCAATAGATGCGATGATTATTTCGAAAAACCCACCGACAGCACACAGTTTAATATAATACTCATCATGGAACAGCACATGCTGATCTTTAATAAATCTCAGCTGCAGCTCTGAGTAGGTATAAGATGTACTTGCAGTATTTGTGCCAAAGCAGAAATTAATGGGGCCCACGTTCTCAGCTGAGTAATTACTGGCTTTTTAGAAATGTTGCCCTTTGGTGCAGGAAAAAAACGGAAAATTCAAGTCCACATTAAAGCACAGATGGGTGATATTTGCATGCTGATAATTACACACCGTCAGATTTCTGCTGCACGGCTCCATCCCCCACTTGTTCCAGCGCTATGGTAAATATCAACCGCTGCTTCTTTTTTCATTTCTATCACAATGCCACCGAGTATTCATCAAAAAAATGTTCCAATTATTTTCTTTAGACAACGGCTTATAAATTAGAGATGCAGTTAAGCTCATAATGAATATGAAAAGGAATGCTAATGTCTTGTTTTTCCCCAGCACCATCCTGTCAGTGGATTTGGGGGCCATACTGAGGCTATTAGTCGAATTGTGTGAGTTTGCTCCAAAGCCACCTGCTGCTGTCACAGATCCTTCAACATGTGTCCAAAAGATCTTGCTCCCTTCGTGTTCACTGTCCTCTAGTTTATAGACTTACGACAGCAGGCAGTGTTCCCAGACAAGACGTGGTGGGTGTTACTGTAACAAGTGATGATGAGAAGCAAAAGTGTGCATTGACACCATTTTTTTTTATCATAGAGATGCTGAAACATTCGTCAGCTACCATTCACAAACCCGCTATCGCTCTTCGAAACCTAATCCGACCGGAGAGATTACAAAAATGTTTTGGTTTCTTGTCTTATCGTCATCATTCTCGTCATAACATTACAAGGCTCTTCAGCTGGCAGGTCCTTGTCATTTCCAGCATCTCAGATTTATCAGCCTCTCGTGACCGCATCCCCTTTGAAGCCAGGGGATAAGGTCACCTCAGCAGCAAAGAGTTTCCAGTCTGTGTGTTGTGGGCTTCTGGGGGCTTAGATATGTGGGGTTTGGGGGAAGGTTTGCTGTAAAACATTAGAAACAGGAAAAAATCCTCTATCAGACAAACAACCTTTGAATTGGATACATTTGTGCAAAAATGTGCAAAAACCTCAAACTTCGTTTCCCCCCAAAAATTAAATGTCATCTACAGCAAGTATGACATTTCTGCAATAACTCTGCTGTGGGAGTTAATTAAGACTGAAACAGGGAGAAGAGATGTGGGATATTGTTTTGACTGTTCCTCGGCTTTTTCTGCCTGTTATTCCATCCAGTCGGTCCCTTTATTACTGTCTGGAGCTTTTGCACTTTGCAGATAGCTGTGATTAACAGTTTCTATGAATGGGAAGCATGCAGTTTCTCCTCATCTCAGCTGATCTCAGTTGATCACTGATAAATTATCGCCCTTCATTCAAATCCATGTAGCATTGCTGCTGAATTCATACAAACACAGAGGGACCAAGATTACGGAAGCCTGATGTGATACAGACTGACAGGACTGAAGAAAAAAGAATTCACCCTGATTTTCTGGGTTTTTTATCAAAATGATGGCGTTCTGGAGGTCTCTCCTTCCATTTGCTGTCTTGTGCTCCTGCAGAAGTGAGAGCCAGTGGACCCGAACGCAGGAATCAAATGGCCCAACACGGAGGTTAGAGGCGGAGTTTGTTCACATGCATTTGGTTCAACGTGCAGTTGAGGATGTCCTTTGTGTATTTGGCAATGTGATACTGTAAGTCACCTCTAAGAGTTCACAGGGGACACAGTGGTCTGCAGATGTTTCGATGTCATCATCAGTGATGCCCTAATAGTTACAAACGGATGCCCATCATTCATGGATTTCATGCCGTCAGCTCGTGATGTTCTCAAATGCTTTTAACACGCTGCACAAAGACTAAACTTCAAATCAGACTAGGCATACACACAGCTTTTGAAGAGATGGCAATGGGTGAAATATATGCATGTGAAACAAGGTAAGAGATGCAACCTTGTAGTAAAACATCATCTTTTCACTCAAATAATTCTATATCATGAGCCAATTGATTTACCCTTTTATTCACATTGGAGGCATTGCTGCTACTCTCATCATCTTGCAAAACACTTCCAGTATGTGTCAATGATTTTTAAGGACTCTTATACACTATGATCAGATGTATGTATGGCTTTAGGAGGGGATATGCAGATACATATTTTCCTGTACACACAGCCATGAATCCTTTCGATCCAGCTGATCCCAGGTCTGCTCCTGCTGCACTTCTAGGACCACTTTTCTAGCCGACGCCGGTCGTGTCAGAGCATTTTCACCAGAGACGTCATGTTTAATGTCAAATTTTCCCTCTTTTCCAATTTGCGGATCTCCCAGCATTCCAAGTTGCAAAATGAACGCAGTCGCAGTAATAAAAGCATAGCTGTGTGTGACTTACACAGTGCTGTTAGTCTTTCCTTGTGCTTTCCAGGTGCGTGGCTGACCTGTATATGCTTACTTACTTATGCCGACTCCTGATTGGTTAGTTATTTTTTCGAGTCAAGAAATAAAGCAATCTTTTAAAACCAGTTTGTTTAATCTGAAGAGAGTAATGGATGGCACATGAACACATTGTTTGTTTGTTTTTAAGTTGTCTGATTATTAAAGGCGGATCATGGCTGCTTCTCTCAGTTTAATGGCAGTCGCCTCTGAAACAGCTGATCACTGGGTATCACGATCCTTCAGAGGACAAAAGTTTTCCGGGATGATGGAACTGTGACATTTGTATTACAGAGTCGCTCTACTTCATGTATGGACGTGCAGATATGCTTCTGTAGTTTGGAACAATAAACATCAAACCTGTTCTGCGTCCTTCCTTTTTTCATTTCTGCCCAAGCCGTGGTCGTTATGGCCTGCAGAGTTTGGGAGCGCTCGGGTGTAAGACTGTGAATCATTCCTCCTGTTAAAATCAAGAAGGTGGCACTTCCATGCCTTCTTACAACATTAAGTCTTTGTCTTGATTTTTCATAAACCCTTAGATAGAAAGCCGGGCCCACAAAGAAGCTGTTGATTAAAAAGAAAAAAAGTCAGTGCTCCCCTTCAAGATTTAGCCTGCGATGAGTTTCAGTTTTTAAGTGACTTTATGTTAAATTGGATTTATGGTGATTCTCGGTGCTACAGCAGAGCCGTCTGTGTGGAATAAGTAACAGCGTATGAAGGTGAGGGCATGTCACTGCATTCCTAATGTTCTGTCTGTCTGTTTGGTGGCTCCTCTGGGTCACTGTAACCTTCTTTCTTATTCAGAGTTTGATGAATCTATGTGGAAGTTGTTGGTTTGCCACGTTCCTTTGTCCAGTTCCTCTTCCTGTAAGAAATAATCAGTAACCACTGAAGAACAACGTGATTTCATTAAAACAACAGAGAACAATATTGACCAGGCTCTTGACTGCTTGGAGCTCTTATCTCGACATGATCTCCACAGCCTCATTTCTCATACTGCCACTGTTTTTGTCTTTTGGCCTCTTCCTAATAAAAAAGCCACTTTTGTCTGTGTTGGTGATAATTTATTCATTTTCTCAATCAACTCTCCAACTAAGGTGCTGGTTCGATAAGCTGTAGATGCCATGAACATGTTTCATGTCCTGGTGGCCATCCTTGGCATCTTCTTATTAATTAAGATAAGGCCTGCCCTCGTTAGCCTGAATTAATTACCCAGACACTGCCCATTACAAACCGTAGTGCTGACTGGCAACGACCGACCACAAGGATTTTGTAATCCGATTATTAAGTGATGACGTGACGAATCCTAAAGTAGTCTGCGTTTAATATGGCTTTTGTGTTGTTAACATGTTTAATGTTTTGTATTTTCTTCTATTTAATCTCAAAAAGCCCCTAAAACAGTCAGTGATCACTGTTGACCTCCCTCGGCTTTTATTACCACTAATCATTTATTTAAGCTCAGTTTTTAAAACCTTAGGATGTAACTACAGCCCAGCCCATGCAGCAGTTTATGAATGACTAACCTCGTATTGTGGATGGATTATCTCAGTTGTTCTCCTGGCTGAAGTTTGGTCCTTTTACAGCATCCTGCCATGCGATTACATTTGTTCCTGACCACCGAGAACACTCACGGTAACTTTTATCGAGTGGAAAAAAAGTTAGCTTGTTTATATTATGCTAACATAGCTGTGTCGCTAGCGGTCACGTAGCACATCATTATATACCAGCTAGCCAAACTTCAGTAACCCTACAAACATCACTGCTGTTTAGTTTTCTGTCTTCATTTATGTTGGAAGTGATAGCAGAGCTGTACGTTTTAATTTGTTTCCAAAACCCCGCAGTCAGGACATGCTATATTGTATTTAGATAGAAGCTAGCGAGCTAACTCCCTGCTAACTTCTAACTCCGTTAAATGTCATAAATTCCGTTTTCATGGATGCCTGGATGTTAAACTCAGTTGTTACACCTGGTAGAGCAGAACGCTGATCATTTTATTAAAGATGAAAGACTTTAGACAGTGTTTTAACTCTCAGTAATGCCATAGTGATCGTTTGATATATGGACCTGCAGCAGAGTTTAGGCCCAGACACGGCTAGGGACGTCAGACTGAACAATCGGATATATCATTTCCAGGATTAATAGCATCAGTACATCCTCTCCTAAGATGTTCAATAAAATAATATAGCGGTGTTGATAATGGCAGTATTTTTTGGTTGACAAGTGACCCTGTGGTAGTAATACTACTGATGAGTTACATTTTATTCTAATGGTAATATGGAGGCAGGTCATGACATCAGTACAACCCGTCCGGCTCTACAGACTGCCGTCGTTAACCATTTCCTGGCATTAACTCTTCTTTGGCTTCCAAACTTTGGCATCACTGAGCATTAGAAAAATATTTGGGGTCTAGAAAAGCTGAGCCCGCGGACTGAAGTCACATCATGAGCTTTTAAAAATTGAACTTAATTTGTTGCTACAAGCTGCTAACTGCTTTAGATGCTAGTGTGTTGCCTTGGTCAGTACTTTGCAGTGAAGGTGCCGACTTTGCTGCAGACACTTGCAAACTCCTCACCAAGTGGTAGTTAAACTGTCAAAAAAATGTGCCTTCAAAGTAACAGCTGTCTGGTGGTTTAAGCACCAAGGTGCAACTTTCACCTAGCCAGAGGTTGCTATGGTGCTCACCAACCAGTCTCTGGAGGCCTAATGCAACATTTTTGTTAAACCCTGGAAATAAAGCTGTAAGACTGCACTTCAACCTCATATTGATCGTCCAACTTAAAGGAGAAAAATTAGAAAAATGGTGTCCTTGTCCAAATACTCGTAGGCCTAACTTTTCCTAAACAGACACACTCACTCGTTGTGTTTGATGTCAGCATTTTTCTCGTGCGATCATGGCTGGACTTCCTAGACTGGAGGCTGATCATCGACACTTTGCGAGTCCTTGATATAAAGCCAGTGTAAAAATGGAGCAGGACACAAACTAAAAGCAGCTGTACTTTGGTTCATTTTGGTTCAGCCAACAGAGCTGAACTGCCCGTGTAGACATAATAACTCTGCCTTTAGTCATGCATGAACATAAGGCAGAGAGTTGATGCAGTTTTGCTTCTATTAGTTGTTCACTCCAAACGAAGGAGGCTGATCTGAGCAAACTGAGCACCATAGATGAAAAACCGTATATTGTTTATGCATATGTAGCTGATAGATGTGCTATTATAGATTGCTGTTGGTATAAGCAGTGTAATTACTGCGTGATCACAGCGATGGATTGTTGTGTGGGTAAAAAGTCTGTTTCTAAGCTTAGAGAATCTGTGATCTCTCTGCCTTTGCTTGCTTTGACAGATCAAAGCACACCCAGAGGTGAATCTGTGGGAGTCTCCAGAGGCTTTCTTCAGATGATTCTTTTAGAGGAAACTTCTTTCACGTGTTTAATATAACATGACAATTGACCACAGGGTACAAAGGCCTAAAACTCTCCAGGTGAATCTACCTAGTTTTGTACTCCTTGTGAGTGGAAACAAGACTCCATTTCTCTGTCAGTTTAAACTCGGGAACCTTCCAGGATATAGAAACACAATCTGAAACTTCTCTTTTAAATGCTCTGTTTTCTCACTTATTTTTTATGGCTGTAAGCGGAGCAAGCTTGCCAAACAGACGCATATTTTTGAGCAACCTGAATACAATGCCAGATGCTCAACCAGACTTGAATGAAGATCTTTGAAATGGCAAAACGCAAAGATTTCTTAACAAAGGGATGCACTGTTCTTGGAAGGCAAAATATTACAGCACCTCAAGGGCAGCACTGAGAAACAGTTTAGCATTTTCCCCATATCCAAGATCACATGCCACCTTTTTTCCCCTTTCATTGCTTTATTTCGGTTTGATCTTTGAAGCTGTGTAATTATTTCAGGTGTAACAGAAAATGTCAAGGACGTTAGGAGGTCAGGAGGTCCAGGCTCCATTCTACGGGGACTTCAATTAGACAGTGGAGCACCTGAAAGGCGCTCATACCAATATAAGCTACATATATAAATAGCAGCCTGGCAAAAATGTTGAACATGCTTTGCTGCTGCGTTGATCCATATTCAGTAAGTTCAGCCATGTTGCAAATTAGCAGTAAACCTAAATCTACTCATTCACAGAAGTACTTCATGCTGGATTATTAAATGGCAACACTAAAGTGGAAAGCATCAGAAAATATCAGCTTTAATCCAAATCTTTGTTTCACAAAGACGCACGCTAAATGGTCAAAATGTTAACGTTAAAGAAGCTTCTAATGATTTGTTCATAACCTTCTTATTTTAAACACTTTGTGTATCTCAGACTGAATTCTGCTGCAGCGCCGTTTTTCACTCTGTTTTATCTCCTGCCTCTTTAAGACGTCCCTGTCTCCAGTCAGCTTTGATAGGTCACTTAGCCCCTGCAAATGCAAGGCAAAAGAATATTGGTTATGTACTTTAACCCCAGATTCTATAAATATAAAGTAGCTGTCAGCTGGTAACATAACCCAGAGTACAACTGTGTCTTTGAAGCTGATGTATAATATGCTAACTGGAGAGCCAGCAGAGTTTAGCTTGCGAGCAAAAAAGTTACCATTAAACACAGAGAGTTGTGAAAATTTCATGACAGACTTGAAAACAAACTGAGTGTGCTACAGCGTTAGCATTTCTAGCACACCTCTGGCCTGTGTACATGCAATCAAAGCTAATGTCACATTAACCGTTAACCAGCAGCTGTCAAGGATTTTCCTATCATCCTTCGTACTGGCTTCAAAATTAAAGGTCTTCACTTCCTCACTGCCTTTGACATGCTTTGCCCTTGGTTAAGATAACAGTCGATGTCGGCATTGACTTTGGAATGTGTAAATGGGTTTTTATACAAAAAAGCTATAAAACATAAACAAAATGTTAAACTTTTTTGCAGCTGTTGAGAACGTAGAA
Organism: Copadichromis virginalis; assembly: GCF_057382275.1. Taxonomy (NCBI): domain Eukaryota; kingdom Metazoa; phylum Chordata; class Actinopteri; order Cichliformes; family Cichlidae; genus Copadichromis; species Copadichromis virginalis. Next base: position 1,749,132 of record NC_140632.1, on the reverse strand, counting down.
TTGCATCAGTCTTACCATCTTAGCACCAGATCTATAGTTGCTAACAGTTATTAATTAGCATTTAAATAATTGCATTAGAACTATGCCATATCTACCAAGACGCTTCACTAAATAACACGGCAGCCTCATGCTCATGGTGTGATTAAATATCCATCCATCCATCCATCTTCATCCGCTTTATCCGAGGCCGGGTCGCGGGGGCAGCAGCCTAAACAGAGAAGCCCAGACCTCCCTCTCCCCAGCCACCTCCTCCAGCTTATCTGGGGGAACATCAAGGCGTTCCCAGGCCAGCCGAGAGATATAATCTCTCCAGCGTGTCCTGGGTCTGCCCCGGGGCCTCCTCCCGTGCTTCTCCGTGAATCACTACCTTATCATGATGGAGGGGTTTGTGTGTCCCAGGGATCCCAGGGGCTATGTTGTCTGGGGGCTTTTGCCCCCTGGTAGGATCTCCCATGGCAAATTGACAAAGAGCGATTCAGAAGACCCTTATGAAGAGAACATCGAGGGAACAGTTTACCCAGCCCGGGATAGGGTTACCGGGGCCTCGCCCTGGAGCCAGGCCCGGGGAGGGTGCCCGAGGGCGAGCGTCTGGTGGCCGGGCCTTAGTCCATGGGGCCCGGCACAGCCCGAAGAGGAGACATGGGCCCATCCTCCCGCAGACCCACCACCCACATGAGGCGCCATAGGGGTCAGGTGCATTGTGTGCCAGGTGGCGGCCATGAGCGGAGGCCCTAGCGGACTGATCCCCGGCTGCCAAGATTAAATATTAATTATTAAATAATTATAAGGGAAGCATGGATGTTTGTAGGAATTTAAATTGATGGGTAAAGTTGGGAGAAGCTTCAGTAATGCTACAGTCACACTATGGACACTCCGATTGTTAAGTGATGACGTGACGAATCCTACTTCCGGGCCTAAAGTAGTCTGCGTTTAATATGGCTTTTGTGTTGTTAACATGTTTAATATTTTGTATTTTCTTCTATTTGATCTCAAAAAGCTCCTAAAACAGTCAGTGATCACTGTTGACCTCCCTCGGCTTTTATTACCGCTAATCATTTATTTAAGCTCAGTTTTTAAAACCTTAGGATGTAACTACAGCCCAGCCCATGCAGCAGTATATGAATGACTAACCTTGTATTGTGGATGGATTATCTCAGTTGTTCTCCTGGCTGAAGTTTGGTCCTTTTACAGCATCCTGCCATGCGATTACATTTGTTCCTGACCACCGAGAACACTCACGTTAACTTTTATCGAGTGGAAAAAAGTTAGCTTGTTTATATTATGCTAACATAGCTGTGTCGCTAGCGGTCACGTAGCACATCGTTATATACCAGCTAGCCAAACTTCAGTAACCCTACAAACATCACTGCTGTTTAGTTTCCTGTCTTCATTTATGCTGGAAGTGATAACAGAGCTGTACGTTTTAATTTGTTTCCAAAACCCCGCAGTCAGGACATGCTATATTGTATTTAGATAGAAGCTAGCGAGCTAACTCCCTGCTAACTTCTAACTCCGTTAAATGTCATAAATTCCGTTTTCATGGATGCCTGGATGTTAAACTCAATTTTAGAAGAAGAAGAAGAAGAAAGTGTGTACTTTATTGGTCCCCGTGGGGAAAATCCCTCTCTGTATTTAACCCATTCACTCTGTGAAGCAGTGGGCAGCCATTGGGCGCCCGGGGAGCAGTGTGTAGGGACGGTACCTTGCTCAGGGGTACCTCAGGGTAGCTGTTCAGGGGAATCGAACCCCCGACCTTCCGATCATGGGGCCACCACTCTACCTACTGAGCTATCCCTGCCCAATTGTTACACCTGGTAGAGCAGAACGCTGATCATTTTATTAAAGATGAAAGCCTTTAGACAGTTTTTCAACTCTCAGTAATGCCACAGTGATCGTTTGATATATGGACCTGCAGCGGAGTTTAGACCCAGACACGGCTAGTGACGCCAGACTGAACAACCGGATAGTGGCTGTAGACTGTGGCACCACCAAAACTGTAGCAACCACACTTACAAGGACTGATGAAGAAAATTAAATTTACATTAATTTACATTAAGTCAGACTTAATACTTACCAACTTTTAATGTTTAAAATAAATAAGACAGACACTATCTCTATTTTTAAGATTAGGCTTCAAACTTTCCTTTTTGCTGAAGCATATAGTTAGGGCTGGACCAGGTGACCCTGGATCCTCCCTTAGTTATGCTGCGATAGGTGTAGGCTGCTGGGGGATTCCCATGATGCACTTCGCTCACTATGTGTTAACAGACCTCTCTGCACTGAATCATACTTGTTATTAATCTCTGTCTCTCTTCCACAGCATGTCTTTATCCTGTCTTCCTTCTCTCTCCCCAACCAATCACAGCAGATGGCTCCGCCTCTCCCTGACCCTGGTTCTGCCGGAGGTTTCTTCCTGTTAAAAGGGAGTTTTTCCTTCCCACTGTCACCAAAGTGCTGCTCATAGGGGGTCATAGGATTGTTGGGTTTTTCTCTGTATCTATTATTGTAGGGTCGACCTTACAATATAAAGCACCTTGAGGCGACTGTTGTTGGGATTTGGTGCTGTATAAATAAAATTGAATTGAATTGAATTGAATAAGACTTTACTGGGCAATAAGGAAACACAAAATCCTGGTTTCCAGTACATTAGACAACAAATGCAGCCACAGCTGACCTCACACTGAGTGAAAAGAACTCGATCTCAGGTTTCTCCATACTGAACCCGCAGTGAACTTTAAGCTTATTGGCCAGTCACTGTCCATGTAACTGATGGACTCTGGGGATTAACACTTGAGATGACCTTTTATCAAAACCCCAGTGAGACTTTGTCGTGTGCCTGTTTAGCTGAAACTTGTCAGCACATTCATGTATACCAGGAGACTAATTTCCCCCGTGTCCATCTGCCGTATTTGTCAGTATTTCAGTTTAACCTCCACTGGATTTAATGAGACAAACAAACCAAACGATGAAACGTGTCTAAAATTACTTACTTTAAAGAAACTTTCCAAATTCCCAACCAGATGGTTTTGCCTGGGATGTAAGAATACTGTCACAGCACAATCGGTAACTAATTGGACCAGCAAAGCTAAGTGTGCTCTAAAAGCAGATGCTCCTTCCAGTCACGGTATAAGTTTCAGCAGAGTAGCAGAAACCTTTCTTGATGAGCTTCTTATTGATTAAGGATGGCCATCACCCTTCTGGGCTCCATCTTAAACCAGGCCCTTGCAGATTTATGTCCTTTTCAGAGAGGTTTATCTTTGCCTTAATGCCTCTTTGTTCAGCACTGTATTGGTGTTTCTGTCACGTTGTTAAAATCTATGGTGCAATATCACTCGCTTGGAATAGGCTCATCGAAGTGTCAGGCCTTGTAGATCTATGGGACAATATGGCTGAGAGGAAAAATGAGGAAAAATAAGGAGCCGTAAACTCGTAAACCTATATCTTTATTCTGATTTATGCTCTTCACTGTCAGTTTACAGAACAGGCAAAAGAGATAACATTCAAGCGTTGTGTTAAATATATAATCCTGATGTTCTTTATGAAATTATTCCATTTTTTTCAGACGTCTGAGTGCTTTCACTCTCCTACGCCTGGACAATTTCCTCTGACATCTTGGCTCATCGTCCTCCCCTCACGTCTGCATGTGATTGATACGTGGTTGGGCATCTGCAGTGTTTTTATCTTCTGCACGTAGATCCTTTCAGCTGCTGCATTCAGGACCGGGCCAGCTGTTCTAACCTGCTAACCGTTTTGGTCAAGCTTCTGAGTCAGGTACTCTCGCTGATTGAAACGTGTTCTCTGTGATTATGGCATTCAGCGAACCACTCCTGTAGTCGTACTTCCTCCAGCTGGCCCATTTGGTCCACTTCCCTGAATGTGGAATTGCGTCAAGGTGCCAATACTGAAAAGCTCTGGCTTCAAATGACTGGTCTGAATATGTGAAGTCCTGTCATCTCTGATAAATGGCAGCCATTACACCAAACACTAATTATTCCAAACCGGATTTTAGTTGAATAATGAATTTTCTTATTTAACGGTGTATTGAACATATTAATAATCTATCTTTCATTTTCTACTCTGTTTAATACGGATACTGTGCTTGATTGTAACACGTGGGAGAATAGTGAGTTCACTTTACTGAAGCTGAAAGAGCTTCAACATTTTAATCTACAGTGATGTTTGCCTCTGAGCACTACAGCAGCATTAGTGCCTTGAATTGTCTACATCGCAGATCAGTATTTGCCCTTTTTCTGATTTCTTATTTGTTTGTCACATTTATAGGTTTCAGATCATCAAACAAATTCTAACCTTAAAGATAATAAAATGAATATTTTATTTTTTATGAGGAAGGAGCTGCAAACCAACCTTGTTGAATCATAAATTAGCTGATCACTGCCGGACCTGCTGTAATAGAGCCTGTCTGACAAAGTGAAGTAAGCTAAAAGATGTCACAAAGCAACATGTCACATCACAGCTGAGAAACAAAGTCAGTGACATCTATCAGTCTGGAAATGGCTATAAAGCTATTTATAAGGCTTTGGGGCTGAACCACAGTGAGAGCTGAAAACCTTGAACAGTGTGAACTTTCATCACCAAAATTAGCCCAAGAGCGCATCAACCGGTGAGATTCACCCAGAGGTCAAAAAAGAACCCAGAACACCACCTAAAAACCTCCAGGCCTCAGTTATTGGGCAAAAATGGCACCAACAGACGAGTTCTTCTGACCAAAAAGAACAAAGGCTCATCTCACATGTGCCAAAAAACATCTCAATGATCCCAACACTGGGAAACACTGTGTGCACCGATGAGACAAAAGTTGCATCTGGTATTTCTTATATCTGGGATAAAACTAACACAGCGTTTCATAAAAAGAACATGATACCAACAGCCAAACAATGTGGTGCGAGTCTGATGATTTGGGGCTGCTTTGCTGGTTCAGGTTCTGGACGTCAGGTTCTGGACGTCTTGGTCTCCAGCAGAGATTCCTGAAGCAGACTGGTAATGCCCTGATGTTAAAGCTCATTTGGGTTATTTTACTGATCCAAAACACACCAACAAGTCTGAATGTCTAATACAACACAACAAAATGCAGTTTTTGGAGTGGCCTAGTCAAAGTCTGGACTTAATTCCAGGGGCGATCGTGGCTCAAGAGTTGGGAGTTCGCCTTGTAATTGGAAGGTTGCCGGTTTGAGCCCCGGCTTGGACAGGTCTCGGTTGTTGTGTCCTTGGGAAAGACACTTCACCCGTTGCCTACTGGTGGTGGTCAGAGGGGCCACGGCGCCAGTGTCAGGCAGCCTCGCCTCTGTCAGTGCGCCCCAGGGTGGCTGTGGCTACAATGTAGCTGCCATCACCAGTGTGTGAATGTGTGTGAATGTGTGAATGACTGGTTGTGTAAAGCGCTTTGGGGTCCTTAAGGACTAGAAAAGCACTATACAAATACAGGCCATTTACCATTACCAATTCCAACTGTGATGCTTTGCATGACTATAAGCATGCCGTTCACCCTCCAGTGTGACTGAATTAAAACTATTCTGCAAAGAACAGCGGACACATGTCCTCCCCAGCGATGTGAAAGACTCACTGCACAACCAGTTATAAGTTTTAGGAGGCAATGACGTTTTCATGCAGGCCCAGGTAGATTTGAACGACATCATCATTTGAAAACTGCATTCTTCGATGATCTGAATGTTGTGTGACAAAAAAAGGAAATCAAAGTATTTTTCACAGCTAAATCGTGTATTATTTTCTATTTCTACATATTATATGGAGAACATGTGATGTGTGGTATCGGCTCTGAAGCTGCTCATTAACAGCGATGTGCTGTGTAAAAAAAGGTAAAGCAGCTGCTAACGTGACTATTATTTTAGTTGCTGTGTAAATATAACCGCAAAAAGTGTCATTTTTAATTATTCACATATAGCACTTAATTGAGAATTATAAGTCGTCTAACAGTGCACATTCATATTTTGAAATAATCCTTACCCATAAGGTTGAATTTACCTACACAAATGTGCACAGCTGTCAAGGATTCTTTTTAATCTGCCAACATTAACCGTGCATCACCAGATCCTTTTTTTCTGCTTCTTGGCATCCACAACAGCTTAAATTGCCCAGAGGAATGCTTATTTTCAGGCATGAGAGCACAGGCCAGACAATGTCTGTCCTTTTCAAGGGGTATCAAGGATTGGCAGGGCCATGATCTCCTCTACTTGCAGGTCTTTTGTGATTCCCTGGAGGGGCTGAGGCCTGGCGAGCTCCCTGGCGCCATTCTGCTCTCTCACCCAGTCAGCCTTCATTAACCTCCACCTAAACATTCCTTTTGCTGGAGATTCAGACTTTATGATGGAGTCCGTGTGCTACCAGTAGAACACGCTACAGAAAAAATTCAGAGCTAGTTTAAAAAATGAAGAGGGGCAAATTATTAATGAGATAATAATAGCTATCTACTGCTAAAAATGATTGGAATTTAACTTCCGGGGACTAATCAGCAAATAACTAAGTGATGATTGGTTTTAATGAGTGGTTTTCATTGATATCTAGGAGCTACTGTAATAATTATACGGTTGTGCTCATACCAAAATGAGATCTCTGGAATCAGAACAGCTATGGATATTTATTTTATCAAAATGTAATGAACATAACACAGCCAGTCGAAATTAACCAAGTGTGTTTCCTGCTGTACCTTTTCTAAATATCAGAGTATCCGATATAGCCACTAATTACTCAGATTATTCAGATTACACAGTCACGGCTCAAAAAAAATTTAAGGAACATTTTAAAAACACATCAAATCTCAATGGGGAAAAATTCATGCTGCATATCCATATGCAGGGGGAGCGTGTTAGGAATGAAAGGATGCCACATTGTTAGATCAACCTACAAATTCAAAGACAAAAATCAAAGTTAAAAAATGATGCAGCAGGCTGGTCCATGCTGTTGGGATTTCGTTGCAGCAACTCAAAATGGTACTTTTAGTTTTTATGACAACACTGGGGCGCGATCCTAATAAGACGACGGATGGTGTCCTGGGGGATCTCCTCCCAGACCTGGACCAGGGAAGCACTGAGCTCCTGGACATTCTGAGGAGCAACCTGGCAGCGTCAGATGGACCCAAACATAAAGTCCCAGAGCTTCTCTATTGGATCTAGATCAGGCAAGCGTGGAGGACGGTCAATGTGTCAATTCCTTCATCCTCCAGGAACTGTATGCATACTTTCAGTGCATGAAGTCAGCCACTGTTGTGCATAAGGGGAAACCCAGGATCAACTGCACCAGCATATGGCTGACAGTGGGTCCAACAGTTTCATCCTGATAATTAGGAGTCAGGACATCCCTCCGTAGATATATTGACCCCCCACCAAATCAGTCATGCTCAACAATATTACAGGCAGCATGAGATTCTTAAACCTTCTCCAGACCCTTTCACATCTGCATGTGCTTGAGGGAAACTTGTTTCCATCTGTGAAAAGCACAGGACACAACTGTTGTACCTGCCAATTCTGGTATTCTATGGTAAATGCCACCCAGGCTCCATGGTGACAGGCAATGAGCACAGAGCCCACTAGAGGATGTCGGGCCTTCGGGCCATCCCCATAGTCTGTTCCTGATTGTTTGGTCGAAGACATTCACACCGGTGGCCTGCTGGAAGTTATATTGTAGTCCTGGCAGTGCTCATCCTGGTCCTGCTTGCAGAAAGGAGCAGATACTGGTCCCAGTGATGGTTGAGGGCCTTCTATGGCCCTGTCTAGCTCTCCCAGAGTAACTGCCTGTTTCCCAGTATCTCTGCTTTTGACACTAGCCAAATGCAAAACTAGTGAAAAAAATAGCAAACATGAGGAGCCTCCACCTGTAAAACCATTCCTGTTTTGGGACACAACACCAAAGCAGCCGAAACTGATTAACAACTCCCTATTCTACTTAACCAACCAGATCAATATCCCAGGGGTTTAACTGACGATGCTTACTCTGATTAAAAAGTGTCCCTATATACTATCATATAACCATTTCCACAGACAGCATCACAGGGCGACGTGCGGGCTGAACCATGGAGAGGTCACCCGTCCATCGTAGGGCAATGTCTTTCAGTTATCTTTTCACCTCATCGTTATTCTATAGTCACTCTGATTTTATAAGGCTGAAGTGCGACATTTGGATCAATGCAGTCAATGCGATGCATCATTAGCTTGTGCTAGCTCAGCACAGATGCCGGCGATCAGTCATACTGATAGGAGAGGATCTGTGAACCTTGGATTCAACGTGCGCTCGCCAAGCCCGGCAACGGAAGTGCGCTTTGTGTACAATGTGATGCTATCAGGTAGGCCTCAGCTGCAGAGCTCGCAGTCATAACAACATTTAGAATGACTAAAAGTCATCTGTGCTGAGGCTGGATGTTATACAGACAATCAAGTGATCTCCTTTTGAACCTCCACAATGCTTCTGTTAGAGCATGTCATGAATACCAAGCCATCGTTTTAATGCACAACTTATTAATGTCTATGAATCACTTGCCTTTCAACACTGTGTACTATAGGCTGTAATTAAAGGTTAACCCAACCCTTTGCATGTCATCCTCTGCAGTGGATGCTGGATGTTGACTGACATGGCATGACACTTGGCAACACTTTATTTATTACACTTTATTTATTGTAAAATGGCAACACTTTATTGTTTCTCACTGCTTTCAGTACAGGAAAAGAGTAGCAGAGAGAATCAGTCCTCCACTTGTTAAACCCTCGAAACGTAAGTATGTCATTATCTGCCAACAGGATTTCAAGAGGGATGAAGTTAACAGTTTGAGACAGATTCCTGCATAGACGCAGTATTGTGCTTGGCTGCTCTATTGTTCCGAGCGTTCGAGATGCAGAGCTGAATGAAATGTGCTTTACAGAATTGACAATATCTATCCAAACCTGCCCCTTTCATAATGCCCAGCAGAGAAAAGCACACTTACTGCTCCTCACACTGTCATGTCACCTCGCTTACTAAAATATTTGAGAGCCACAATTCTTCCTTTGTAATCTTATAACCATCGTGACCATTAAACTAGTTATTCTCTCTCTTGTAAATAACAAGCTATTCACATTTTATATCAAAGTGCTGCACTTTAAATCCATATATAAAATCTATAAAATAGCAGGTGTGGTTTTTTCTCCTAGTAAATGCTTTCAAGGTGGCCTGCATGTATATTTACAGCTCTATAATTTGTTTTTTGGACTCTACAAGAGAAGCTCTGCATGGTGTTGGTGCACAAGCAGGTTGGACTTCTTTGCTGGAAATGAGATGTTTGCTCTCACGGTCATGACAGAGAGTCAAAAGGAGAAAGAATGGTCTCAAATGGAGTAGTTATAGCACCCTGATCAGTACCTAATTATTATCTCATTATTTAAAACTTTCTTTAATATGAGCAGCTGCTATTATAAAAGTTTACTGTATCTATGACAGAAAATAAAGCAAAGCTAAATAGTTCCCCATTAGTTGGCTATGCAGGACCAACTTTGGCCAATAAGGAAATGAGTTAGCAGGTAAAGTCTTACTTTAAAAAAAAGTGAGAAAATGATATGCAGTGGACATGCCACTGTGAATAAAGCTGTGTGGGAGCTTTTCCTCAGTTACAGTCTCAGGCGTTTGTCACACTGTGAGATACATGTGAAAATAGAATTGCATTAGAGTTAATGACCAAGACCAGGATAATGACCATGGCCAGCCTCCAGAGCACACATGTGCCAAAAACCACAGCTCCTCCTGTGGCCACTTGAAGCTAGTGCCAGTGCCTGTAGAGTCGCACGGTGCAACTCACAGCATTACAAAGTGTGTTTATACCCAAGAATGAAATACAGTGGGCTCGGCCTCTGTGTACAGTTTAGGGTGGTGAATATTTTTCTAATGTGTCCTGACGCAGGCTGTTTGTGATTTTCTGACAATTAATTTAATCTCTGTTGTGTACTTCAGCTTTGATGATGAAATACTAGCATTTTATTAACCTGACCTAACCTACTCAGGAACATGGCACGTATCCATCTGTCTAACTGAGCCAGACACATCCCACCCATGAGATGGGCGATTAGGAGGTATACAAATAAAATTTACATCTCATTTTTATTTGTCAGAGAAAAATATTAGAATAGAGTAGAATTAGAATGGAACAGCCCTTTATTGTAATTCTACATGTACTACAACATGCACTGATAAAAGCTATTTTGGAGAGAGGTATATATAATTATGCAAATCATGTAAAATTTACTCTATTATTGCACTCAGCCAAGGAATTATAAAGTAATGGGTTAATTATACCCTTTTCCTAACAGTAACAACATTACATTAGAAAATACAGTAAAACAATGAGTCTTATGTTCCTAATTGCGCCAGACCGCGCTTTTTGACCAAGCGGGACAGGAAGCAAATTCTGGGTCCTTTTTCCGGCTTCCAACAAACCCGATCGAACCACAGAAGTGAAGGTAATCTATTTACACAGGGTGAATAATATATAATAGAGTATGCAAATGGTGATTTTTGATGTGATGAGCTATTACACTTCACTTGTATTGCTTACGTCTGTGTAATGCACCATTACTTGAAATAAAACTTTGAATCTGCTGCTTTCTGTTAACCGTCTAGACAACTGCCGGTAAGTTGCAATGAAATGTGTTCAGCGAAAGACTGTGGTGATCTGAAAATGATGTGCCGGGATTGTGGCGTTCTCGGCGGCTCTAGTGACCCTCGAGCTCTCGGCTAGCTATCGAGCTGGTGGGTAACAGACGTCTCCGAAAATGTTGGAGCACTTTTGCAAATATGCGATGTCTCGATAAACGGAGCAGATAGTTGAAGTTTACACACCCACATTCTCGCCTGAAAATATGTTAAAAGTTTATTTTGTGACCCAGAAAGATTAATAAGAGTAATTTTAAAACTTAGTAGCGGCTGCCATTGCCGGAAACTGGAGTTTGGCTGGGCCGCAATATGAATTCTGGGATATAGTGGGTCACGAAGGACACACCCGACCCATCCTTCAAATTCGAGGAAAAGGAGGACGCATTTGTCGGCTGCATTCGGAGGAGTCCACGAATTTGGACAGCCTTCGCTGTGGCGTAATCGGTCTACAAATGCGGCCTTGGGAGGATGCAGCCCATGAATTTGAATCACAGTCTTTGCAAACTACTTTCCTGCTTTGATAGAAAACAAAATGGACATCAGACGATTTTTTTGAGAAATGAGAGGCGCAATCCTTAAGTTGTGTTGGCTCTGCTTCTGGGTCAACACATAAAACAGGTAAACAAACTTAAATCCTGTATGTCTTTGAGATTCTATGAACATTGGGCAGATCATTCCCAGCAGTCGTGTTTTAAACTCTTAAAAATCAGCTGTTGTTTCTGTCTGCGTCTCCCCATTGATCTGTAGCTCCTCATCATCGCGGAGAGTTCACGGAAAGCTTTCTCTCAGCTGTAACTGGCGGCTTTGGTATAGCAGCACCAGAACTTTCTGAAAAGCTCTGAAGCATGCTTGCTTGTATTTAAAAATGTGCGCGGCAGTAGTCGCTTGTTCTGTCATGCAGACACAGCTTTGCTCACGTATCTGCTTCATTATCCGCTCAGATGATCGCACTGCGTGGAAACACAGCAGCATCATGAACTCCAGCTATAGAGAGATTTTTCAGAAGGAAAACAAATAAATAAAAAAACATTCATGTTATAAATATGAGATCTGGTCTGTCATTTAAAATGTATTTTTTTTTGTCCCCTTCTTAGATCATCGAAGAGTTCAGATGCATCACCAGTTTCGTTGGTGGAGACATTCATGCTGAAACTTGCTGAGTACACACGAGGTCTTTTGCAGCTTATGCCTGCTAAAGGAGGAGCTGCTGGTTCCAAGATGAGACCTCTGCTGGACACTTTGAATGACGCATGTTATTTGACTAAATTCACAAATATGTAATTATGGAGGGCTGCAGTGGGTAGCAAGAAGGTCCTGGGTTCGAATCCTGGCCCAGGGTCTTTATGCATGGAGTTTGCATGTTCTCCCTGTGCATGTGTGGGTTCCCCCGGGTACTCCAGCTTCCTCCCACAGTCAGAGAGCATGGCTGTTAGGTTAATTGGTCTCTCCAAACTGTCCTTAGGTTTGAGTGTGTGCGTGCATGGTTGTTTATCCTGTCTGTCTCCGTGTTGCCTTGTGATTGACTGTCCAGGGTGTACCCAGCCTCTCACCTGTTGAAAGCTGGAGAGAGGCATCAGCCACGTTTTTGTTTTTAATTCAGTCTTAATGTAAGTAAATCACTCGACTTAGTCTTTTCACTAAATTGTATCTTCCTACAGACACAGAGCATTGAGAAGAAAAGGGATCTCCTTATCTGCTGTCTCATTAGCTACCTCGGGGAAAGACAAGAAGATCTTTTTCATGACTGCCAGGTTTGTCATATTGATAACAGATTACTTATTAACTCAAGGGATCCTAATGTTCTTCTCTCCTGTCCTCTCCTATCCCCTGTTCTCCCCTTCTCCATTCATCTTCTGTCCACTCCCCTCTTTAGATCAACTGAAATGTATTGAAAAAGCATCTTAAATAAAATAAAACGTGTGCATGCTTTTTGTTTCTTTCTTTTTAACACGTAGGAATGTGAGGATTACACAGACAATATGATGAAGGTGATCGTGATCCACAACATCATGGCTGAGGAGGATCCATCAGATGTGACCGTTGTGATTGAGGGAAACCAAGTGATGGAGGGATGTGGAAGCCGAACAAAGGCATGTGTACTGCTGATGGGACTGATATATGCCCTCAACCTCGAATATCTGAAGGAGCTGAAGAACACATTTGATACTTTTCAAAAACTTTTTTTGGAGCTTGACGGGGCCAAACTACTGAAAAAGGTCAAAAATAAGCTTGTGCAACACACACACGTTTCCCCTCCTGTTCCCAGAGGATCTTTTGTCCAGACATAGCTTGATGGAGCTGTAATTTTTCTTCTGACAGCAAGCACAGATTTAATGTTGGTGTTAGTGTTCTGTATATGTATCCACATTTTTGATAACGTACATGCACAGAAGCAACCTTGTAGAGTTTCTGTGCTTTTGGCTTTTAAAATGGACTAAGTGGCCTTTTTTGTCCGCATTAGCTGTTGTGTTGCACTTTATTCTGTGATTTTATGGAATAAAAACATTGAGATGATGAACCATCTGAATGTCTTTTTTGGGGGGTGCATTTTACCTTATATGAATAGGTGATGTTTATCAACTGACAATTAAATTTTATTAGTAATTATAAAATTAATTTTACCTAATTTCAATGAGTAAGTAGCTGTTGAATATATACGTAAATATGGGGTAAATTTTAAGTATTTCATAGCTTTTTATTGAAGCTATTTTATACACAATATATTGACTTAAATCTACCCCAGAAAAGTCCATGCAAATTGTTACCTCAGATTTATTGGGTAAATTCTTACAGTGGGCCCTTTGTTGATTAAATTGTTTCTAGCTTAACAATCTAAACTGCAGACAGAGTGCAGGTTAAAGGCGCTTTGATTTTCAAATTTGCAAGATAGTTCCATCCTTTATTTACAGTGAGTGTATTTCCAGATGGAAACACATCAACACAAACCAGCCAAACGTTTATAGCAGACTGAATGTTATGGAGTGATTTCTTTCTACAAACCTCGCTCACCCATTCACACACTTCCTGTTCCTAAGCTCTTTTAACCAACATTCAGCCACTCTGAGGCCGACTCAGGGTTCACTATGATCATCGAGGACACTTTGACGTGTAGACGAGCCGGGGACTGAACACGATAAGCAGACGATCTGCTCTACCGACGTCCTGATTGTTGCCTGTTGCACATGGAAACATTTTACTCTGATTGCTGCACACCAGTGACCAGAAACCCGAATGCTGCAATGATCATGCATTCGGGGGACGTAAATAATCAGGCTCCTCATTTTTTCAATAAAAAAGTCATATTCAGAAAACGATCAAAACCCGGATAAAACTCAAAACAGGAATATTAATGTGCATTCAGCGTGAAGCTGTCACAGTGGTAGAAGCAGCAGCAACTTACCCTGATTTCACTTTCCCTCTCTGCACAGCAGCTCTGTGGCATCTGGACTGCCTCCATTTTTCTTTTTTTTGCGAGCATTCATTTTAATTCTAATGCTGGAATATATATAGCGAGCGAGCTGCAGAGGCTCAAAGGAATGGCCAGCCGAATGTTCCCAGGATATCTCTCCACTGCAGAAAACTATTGATCCATCTGGTATAAAGAATCTGTTTTTCTGGGCACAAGTATTGGCTTCACCTAAATTCACTTGTTGTGGAGGTATTTTCACGGTTTGACTAGAAGAACATCTGTCAGCCAGCACACACAAACACACACACGAGCAGGCGCATAGATTCAACGCCCTCACAGAAATGAACAGGTTGTCTCCAGTGGAAAAAAAAAATCACATCCAATGCTAATCAAATGAATCAGTTTAAGTGCATTTCTGCCCTCCTATTTATCAGCTGGCTCTGTCTAAACAGCCGCTGATAATGCTGTGCGGTGCACATTGAGGCAGGGGCTCGTATCGACACACAGTGGGCGCCCATTTCACGCCTGCCCAGTTCAGGGGCTAATGAGTGCAGTTAGCATCTCACAAGTGGGCCTGCACAGTAATCGAACATCATTAATTCTAGTGCGATTCATTTTGTAACCAAATCACTGATCAAAGTCCATTTCAGCCTGCTCTAATAGTGCCCGTGGAAAAAAATAGATGTATTAATGTCAGGTCTCTGCATACCAGTAAACAAATTACGTGGATTCCATACGTGTCGGCATCCTTGATTAAATGCAATGATTACATCTGAGGTTCAATATTAGTTTTCATCTTTGAGCAAAATGATTTTTGATTAGCTTAAATCGCTTCCCGTCATCCGGGGATCCGACTCGGATGCCAGAGTCTTTCAGTCAGTTTTACTAAAAGTTCTCTCTGAAAATTAAAAAGAAACACGTCAAGAAAATTCTGGTTTGTTTCTAAATATATAAAAAGTGTTAGAAGTGATTAAGTTGTGAAAACATTAAAAGTTTCTTGTGGCACCAGGACATTAAATAGTTTTTCATAACGTTTGACATTCATTTGCAGAAGTCATGCTTTGATGATGCACTGAAGGCATATTTATCAAGATACTCCCCCTTCAGTAGTCCACATAACTCCTCTTAATTTTATAGATGATGTATGTCTTTCATAATGACAATCCAAATTCATTCTTCAGACAGGTGGGTAAGACATGACAGTAATGTTTAATGAAGCTTCCTCAAAGAGCAAAAATCCCTGCATTGTGCAAGCAGGAAACAACAAATGCTCGATAGAAGAAAGTCTAATTACAGAACAAAATGGGAAAAAGGAATCCAGAAGAAGAAAACAAGGCAGAGGAGAAAGTAGAGACTAGGGCTAATTTGGAAAACAAGATAAAGACCCACCTAATTGGACTGGGAGAAGACAATTACAAAGGCAGAGGAAATAAAAAAGGCAAAGACAGGAAGGCAGCTGATTAGCAAAATAAAGCAAGAAACTCCAAAAAAAGACATGAAACCGAAAGTTAAACCCTTAGAAACTCAAGAGAACGGACGCCACCAAATAAAAACAGGAACCATACGAACATTTATCCTCTAAGCTGACCTTCATATGATTATCGTCACTGGCAGATGCGCACACCCACCGCTGATAACAATACGCGCTGTTGTCATAGTGTTTTTAAGTCAGCTTTGTAGGTTACAAGTCTAGCTGGTGAGAATGCGCCGCTGTATTCACTGTATAAAATCCCAATACAGAAATCTCAAAAGCTGTAGTTCCTATAGTGACCACATGAGGCAGATTCTCTAAGCATGTTAAAATGTAACCAGCCAATGTTACCAGCATTAAAAACATAAAAGCATATTGTTGTTACTAATTTGCAGGTACATGTGCCTGTGCCATAGGGAGTATAAAAAATGGACGTACCCCTCGGGGTCTCAAAAGTGATACTAATGTAGAATTGCTTTAAACTCGCCTTCTTTTTAATGGCCAGCAGGGGGCGACTACTCTGGCTCTGAAAGGACTTGCTCTGCCCAGGCTGTAAAGAAGCCTCCTTTGTTCTGTGACTTCAGTAGGTTTAAAAAAACTACTTTATGGGCTCATTCACTAGTTTTAGTTGAAATTATTATTATTAGTTTCAGGTTATCAAGAGAATGGCTCATAACTAACAGATATAAATCAGTGTGTTAAGGCACAGCGGGTTTTTATGTAGGAGCAGTTTGGTTACATAGAGTCAGTTTCATGTGATGCTACATAATGTTACTGTGTTTGGATTATTATGCTGGACTTGTTAACTTTAAAAAATCTATGAAAAAAATATAGCTAATTCATGAGTAATCTATTAGGAGCAAGAGATGGGTGTATATAAATATATCTATGTGTCACACTTTTACATTTTTGGGTAGTGACAAGCATGAATAAGTAAGCAGTTGCTAAAGCGCTCCATTCCACCTCTTGTTTGAGGTTTGAGAAGCCACATTTTTAACACTGAGTTTCTTACTCTATTGAGAGGCAACAATTGTGTAGTTGTCTCCTACACTTTAAATGCTCATTTTACAAGTATTTGGCAGGGCAATTGTCAACAGCTTGAAGCACAATTGGAACAGACTGGAAGGAGGAGAACAATAGAAGGAAGCTACAAAAACCCATCTTTCTACCTCTGCTCTTAAAGGCCCGCAGGACCACAGAATGCACAAGCAGAGTTCAAGAGCAGCACAAGATCTGTTTTCTTCCCCTTTCATAACAGCTTTGAGATTCCTGGGTATCGTCACCCAGCTCTCTGCAAAGCCCCCTATGCTTAGTTGACCTGGTAAATATTCCCATCTGCGAGCACGGTCCAGCAACTACTGGTCAAAACCTCCAGGTTTCCATCTTACAGCTGAAACATACTAAAAATATGCAGCAAAGGAAAACAACCCAAGAATGAAGAGTCGTACACAGAAGACCCTAAAAAAGCAGAAGACTCAATTTCATGTGTAATCTATCACAAAGGCTTCCCATGGAGCAGATAGCAGGGTCACTAATGATGACACCTCCTTCATCAGCAAGACTGAAGGAGGTGTGTTTTTGCCTTAAAAGCCATCATCATATGTATTAATCAAAATGAGTGGTGTCGAGTTTCTTTTAAAGAAAGAAAATTGGAGCAGGAGCCTGTTATTCCCTAAATGTTTAAATGAATATTGTACTTTAGATTTTGCCTTACTTAAAATTAATGCGTTCAATTACATTCGCAGATGGAGAATAAAGGAAAGCATTAGGGCAGAAGTGCAGAGAAGAATAAATGCTGCAAATTTTATTGTGAACTGTTTTCTTTAGTATCAGCTGAAGTGAAATGATCACAAATTCCCAATTCATAATTGAAATAATAATTCACAATTATAAACAGCGTGTATCAAAAATAATGACAGGATTTCAAAGTGCTGTAATTCCACAGCCGTTCGCCGCTAACAATAAAAACGTGGACTGCTAGAAATAACGGATTTGTGAGTTTCGCGGTAGCCACTGTTACGTGCTGGTACAGCACGTTCTCACTCCCAAAGCGTAACATTTTATGCTAGGTGATAAATCGTCAACATATTACGCTTCCGGGCACCCGACACGTCCCTATATTACGATAACGAAAAAATGAGGAAACATGAGAACCGTTTGGAATGAATCTACACATGCATGTTCGTTTTACTTAAATCACTTCGGAAAAAACGATCTAATGTCATTAAAGTGCTGGTTAGGGTTAGAGATAAGGTCAGGGTTGGAATACAATGCTGGAACGTGTATTACTGCGGGAGCGTCATTCTGCTGGATTTCATCCATAACGCGGCGCGTAGCATAAGAACGCTGAAGGTCACATTTCACATTCCTCAGGAACGCCTCTGGATTTGACAAATCGTCAGGATGTTACCCCTCGGGAGTGAGAACGGGCTGGTTCGCAAGTACATGTCTGACTATTGTTTGGACATGTGTCGTACGTGTGGAGGGGGACAAACTGAACACTTGTGACCACAGTCAGTTTTATATGTAACACTTTATACTCAACCATGAATATTATGAACTAGTACCGTAAGCTTGTGTCCATTACTGTACTGTACACACACTTACCTATCAGTTGTCGCCCACCCCCGACCCCAAATCTGACTTTATAGTCCATAAATGGACAGGTTTCTTTTCTTTTTTTTTGCCTGTCCCATTTGGTTCTTCAGCCGTCAGAATTGTTGTCTGAACACCAACAAGGAGACCCGATGGATTTACTTTGCCAAATGGATCATCACGGTCTTGCCATATTGGTCTATTTGATCGACCTTTGTTGTCATTATTTATTTTATTTTATTTTCAGTTGTTACAGACGGGACAGACATGACTGAGGGACAGGAAAGGGAGAGAGAAAGATGAAGGGAAAGAAAAACAGAAGGGAAGAGGGACAGTGAGAAAGAAGAGAAAAACAAATCTCCTGGATCACCTGTTGAGAGAAAAAGAAGAGAAAACAAGCAAAAAAACAGAGCAACATACTAAACACAACACCATCACGTTAATCTAGCTGAGTGTAAACAGCAGTAAATACTAAATATTGAATGTTGTTGTGTAGCAAGCAGGGCCGACAGCGCACAATGTGCTTTGAGGTAGCAGCCAATAGAAGTGTAGTTTATGTCTATGAACAGTGAACACCTGTGTGCACACCTGTGTGGATCAGCGCGCTTGTATTCAAAAGGTTTCCCCATGTAATGGTCTGCTAGAGCAGCGGTCCCCAACCCCCGGGCCTCGGACCGGTACCGGTCCGTAAGTCGTTTGGCCACGAGAGTTGAGGCTCAGGTTTTCAGCATTATTTTGTTAGCGTTTTTATCGTTAACTCGGTTTTCCTGGGTCTTTTCACGTGTGTTATGAATAACTCTTCTATTTTTCAGTAGCGGCACTGGTTTTATTTTGTTGTATTTTTCCGCGACACCTTAAAGGCCGGTCTGTAAAAATATTGTCGGGCATAAACCGGTCCGTGGTGCAACAAAGGTTGGAGACCGCTGTGCTAGAGGATGTAGAGAGCCATAGCCCCGTCCCCCAGGGCATGAAGCAGGCATGGAGGAGATCCAGGCCCCAGACATCCAGAGGCCCCAGAGTGCGAGAGCCCAAGGAGGACCACCGGAGGGCTCTGCCGGCAGCCAGCTGTGCCAGAGTGAACCGAGCCGCAGGCCCAGAGGCCGGAGGCCCGAAGGCCCCCTACGCCCCGGAAGAGGCCTGACCGAGCAAGAGGCACCAGGCCCTGCCAAGTAGTCACCGGGAGTGAGCTGGTACATACCTGAGCGCCCAGCCCCAGACACCAAGAACCACCAACGCACCGACCCCTGAGGGCATCAGTTACCGACAGGGAGTGTGGTGAGACAGGCCTTTGGACAGGTTTCTTAAGTACTACAGAATTATTTTATGTGTTGGGTTTTTTAACGCCAACAAAGTTATACAAGCGAGAAATTCAATCACCTGACACACAGATGGTTTTTTTTGCTAAACCAGTGCAAACGCTTTTAAACAAAACTAACCTTGTTCATCACTTGTTTATGTCGTTTCCTGTTCACCACTTTTTGCAGTTTGCTTTCTTTCTTGTTTTTTATTGCATCCATTGAATGTTTTCAGCGAACTGCGCACTCATTCATTTGCAATTAAACATGAAATGGTTTGTTCAAGATTTTCTTGGAAATTGTCATTCCCTCCTCCTCATTTGCCATCCTGAGTCACTTCAGCACTATGCTATGCTGCACAACATGCAGCGGGTTACGCTTAGCTGTAGCACTTATGGGAAAATGCAATTATTCCATTTCATCCTCATGCAGAGTTTACAAGATGCTCCCACCTCTGAGCCTTCTTTTATAGCAGTAATTATAACAATAAAATGATGAGGCACTATAAAGTGTCTAGTATGCCTGCATCAATGAAAACTCTACCGGTGGGCATTATAAGCCACTTTCACGTTTTTGTTCATTTGGTTGAGAACATGATGGAGCAAAAACAGACTGAAAGTGTTAAGACAAAAGATATATGCCAAAGTCAAACCAAATATTTAAGGAAGCTTTACATGGCCTGTATTTGTATAGCGCTTTACGCTACATCCAGTCATCCACACATTCACACACTGGTGATGGCAGCTACCTTGTAGCCACAGCCACCCTGGGGCGCACTGACAGAGGCGAGGCTGCCGGACACTGGCACCACCGGGCCCTCTGACCACCACCAGTAGGCAACAGGTGAAGTGTCTTGCCCAAGGACACAACGGCCGAGACTGTCTGTCTCCACCCAGCAACCTTCCGATTACAAGATGAACTGCCAACTGCCACGATTTCCCCTATATCACTTTAGGAAGTCCACCCCAGCCTGCATTACTAACTTCTTTTTAAGTTTGCCTTGGAGCTAGCCGAGGTGCCAACGCATAAAGCATGGTTTTAGAAGTGTGCTACTGCTGGTCAGTCAGCAGAGTGTTTGCAAAGACTTTAAGAGGAGGAACATTACACCAGGAATGAGCTACCTTATTCTCATCAAGCAGCATGTCACAGCAATCTCAGCTCAGCAACAGCAACTTCTTCCTAGGGACATCCCCAGAACCATACATCCCTACATCCATGTTTTTTCTCACCCTACACCGAACTTGAGGTCAGGGTGTGGCTGTGACAGGCCAGGTAACCCGGATGGGTCACCAACACATGGAGACCAGAGATGGGCTCCATCTGATTATTTTTTTCAAGTAACGAGTAAAGTAAGGGATTACTATTGCAAAAACGGTAATTAGATTACCGTTACTTTCCCGTAGGAACGCTGCGTTACTGCGTTACTAAAACCGTGATTTTTTGCGAGAATGTCTCACGACAGTGACGTAAGCGAGTGCGACGTTCGTGACAACAGCTGTGTGCAGATCAACAATGGATCACATATCGATTGTGGGAGAGAGAGTATGAGCGTGCAGCATTTAAAGCGTGGAAGTACTGACCTTACTTTGAGTTTGATTCCATAAAAAGTGACAAAAACATTAGTGTCCGCTGTGCGTGGGAAGAAAACTTCTTTTTACAGCGAAAAAACCCCTAAACTTCCAACAAGCACCGAGTAGCTACGACGTAATGGGAAACTCACAGAGAAACTCGCGGATTCTTCCACTGACCGCGGCACACCTGCACCAGGGTAAACCTCCGCCTGCCCCACTCCTGCTTTACAGGTGAAAATAGAGCAACAGGACCGCTGAGTCTTTGACTTTATTTATTTTCTGCTGTGTTTTACTTGCATCTATTTGAAAGACTGAGTGTAAACACACACAAAAAAAAAATTTATGTGCTGGAATGTGCAGAAAATAGGTTTAAATGTTAAACAAATTTCTTCCAGTCAGAGAATGTTGCAGATAATAAAATGTTTGCTTAAAGTTAAAAGATTAAAACTGATAAAACAAGTTTTAAAAAGAGACTTTTCCATTTGATTACATTTTGTATGATGGATTATGCAGAAAAAGAAGAATTGGGCTGAAAGATCTATCACTTTATCACCTCTTCAGGTTGTAAATCGTGTTTTTAAAAAGTAACTAACTAAGTAATTAATTACTTTTGAAAATAAGTAATCAGTAAAGTAACGGGATTACTTTTGGGGGGAAGTAATCAGTAATTAGTTACTGATTACTTTTTTCAAGTAACTTGACCAACACTGATGGAGACAGACAACCATGCAGTACCATCAGATAACTTAACAAGCACTGGACTCAGGGTGGAAGCCGGGGCACCCAGGGGAAAACATTAGAGCAAATTCTATGTAAACAGCAAAGAGGAAAATTGGACTGAAGCAAAGGGAATAAATCATTCTAAATTATAAAATGTCACTGATATATGTCAAAGAATGAGCTTTTCTTAAAGGTGGAAAGGGGCCATAATATTATCATTTGGGAGTAACTGCCCTAGCTAAAAAGTTTGCCATCAGTACAGGCATTTGTGTGTGTGAGGAGTCAGCAAGAAGTGTGTCAGTTCAGTGGAACCAAATAAGCCTGTGAGCAGTCAGCAAATTATACTGGAAACAATGGCGAACAACCTTGGGGCACATCCAGTTCCCTTAATAGCTGGTGTTCAGGGTACTTGAACAAACATTAGGATAAATATGGAGTCTCACATCATGAAAGTGTTTAGTCAGGTTACTAGTCAGGTGTAGAACTCTACAAAGCTTTGACTTTAACTGTTTAACTTTAGCAACCCAGTAGAAGCAGTTGGTGTTAACAAAGCACAGTCCCACACTGCACCAGGTAGTGAGTATTATACAGCACTGATATTAGGGCAGTCTTTCAAAGAGTTTGAAAAACATGCAGATGTAACCAAAGCCATCAAATATTAACTGGAGTAACAACAAAAGAAAGATGCTATCGCAGTTGTGTCTAGCTAAGAGGCATAACAACCTTTAAGATGTGAATTCTCTCAGAAGCAGCTGATCAGTTCTGCAGTGCACCAAGAATGCAGCCTTAACAATCTTTGGGTCCGGTACAATGGCTCCATGTGTTTGTCCTAGCCCCAACCTCGCACATTCTCCAAGTGCATTGATGTGTATGTCCTGCTGCCTGTCTAAGATGACAGAGATGGCACGGTGCCCGAAGACCCTTTGCTGCATTCCAATGGCCATTAATTGAGTACCTGCCCGTCATCTTGTCCCTGATTGATGACATAATTAGAGACGGGCCTGTTTGATGGAGATGCCTGGCAAACTCCTCTGTCTGTTGGCCTTTGTGAGGTTGTGAGGCCCAGGTCCCCAGAGCTTTGGTGTGTCGCTAACCTTGCCTCAGCACAAAGAGGACTATGCCTTCATGTGCCTGTGTGTGTGTGTGTGTGTGTGTGTGTGTGTGTGTGTGTGTGTGTGTGTGTGTGGACAGTGTTCCCTGGTCCTGCTCTCCTTAACAATGAGCACAGCTTCAAGCTTGGGGAAGCTGATTAAATTAAAGTGCCTCACAGGCAATCATGCCAAGGTCAAAGAGATGCTGTGCAAACTGCTTTTGGCACCAACTTTCCTCGGTGTGCGGAGACGCTTATCAGCAGATGTGTGTGGTTTGGTTTCGGGAGTGGCTGAACACTCGTGGATCGTGGAAAATTGAATTGTCACTGTTGATTTTGCTGCTTGCATATCAGGGAGAAAATGAACTTTCAACAATAGCACAATATGAGGTCCTGGTCTGCACTTTGGATGACAAAGACGAGCGAGAGAATGGGCCCTGCCTGTATCAGTGAGATTCAGTCGAGTGTTTTTGGTTGTTGTTGGTTTTGTTTCTTTTTTTGATTTCTTACACCGTGCGTCTTTTGTCCTGTCTCCCTGCATTCAGCTCCAACCATTCATGGGAGATGAAAAGGTTTCCTGCAGCTTGAATCTACCAGAGGTGTCTTCCTGTTTAAAGGGAGTTTTTCCTCCTCACTGTTGCCAACTGCTCTGTTGCCTTATTGTTGGTCTTTCTCTGTACTATTGTACCTTACATCATAAAGCACCTCGAGATGACTCTTGTTGTTATTTGGTGCTAGTGGTGCAACGGATCAAAAATGTCACGGTTCGGTTTGGATCGGATCGGATCACGGTTTTAAGTCACGGATCGGATCAATTTTCGGATCAGCAAAAAAAAAAAAAAAAGTCAAAAATGTAACATTTACTTATTTACTTATTGAAGTATTTTTTGCCTGTTAAAAACATTCAACTCTAGACTCATTCCATGCAATTATTAAAAAAGAATGATGATACAATATAGGGCAGTATAGGTCTTTGTATCTACCACTCAATTCAATTCAATTTTATTTATAAAGCGCAAAAATCACAACAACAGTCGCCTCAAGGCGCTTTATATTGTAAGGTAGACCCTACAATAATACATACCGCTCATTATATCGCACTCCGCTGTGATACAACGAGCGGTCACGTAGCTTTCTGTTGACCTGGAGCTCCACCCATTTGTAGTAGTTGGGCAACAGAAGATGCCTGGGACAGTTCAGCCATAACTTAAATCTTTTCCTGCTCATACATGCTTGGAACGATCTTGCCACTAAAGTGGACGCGCAACAAGATATCATAGCGTGGCTCAAGCACGTTCATCGTAGTTTAAACCGCTTGTTTTGCACAGCAGAATACGGCCTCCCGTCTGCAGCTAAACACCCCAGCAGCTTCTGTAATAGCTTTAGCCCGGTCGGACTGGGCAGCAAAGGGCTGCTTAAATACCACAAACTCCTCTGCTCCTCCGCTTGGACCGCTAGCGCTGGCCATAACTATCGCTGGACTGACCCAATACGATACCATACACGTACTTTTTTTCTTTTTTTTCGAATCTTCGGATCACGTGCGTACCGAACCGTGGAGTGGGATCGGTTCGGATTACGTATCAACCGTGATCCGTTGCACCACTATTTGGTGCTATATGAATAAAATTGTATTGAAAGCTGTAGTGTAGCTATATTTTTGTTAAGCTATGCTAACAGTAGCATATAGTGAGTCATAACGTTAACAAATTGATTGAAAAGTTAAAGAGACAAAGAGCTGTTTTGTATGCCACCAAAAATCAAAACCATTCGAGGGATTTAAATTAAATATCACACGTATATACGTCGACCAGTACTATTCAGAGTACTGTGATTCTTTTCCATCCCATTACACCGTCAGGCAGGTAATGCTGCAAAATTATTGTCAGACCAACAAACCTGAAAGTGGAATCATTTTTGGAGTTATTATTCTTAACATTAACATTAAAATTATTCTGCAGAATACTCAGAAAATAAATAACCTCTTAGGGTACAATAGCTTGTCACTGGGGGGCTACCCTCTAACGCTGCCATTGTACGCTTGAGAGCAGGTACATGTTTTTGCTTTGTACCTTACAGCTGAGGTGGTGACAAATCTTTTATAACAATAATGATTTTTTTAAATAAGACGTAAAAATCTGAAGCTTGCTTTTCATCTGGATGTCGAATTAAAAAAGAAACACAATGTAACACAGTGCACAGCAGTGCTCAGCAGTGCCGGCAGCATCGGCGGTTTGTCTCTTTCTTAACATAGCATTAAACATGCATTGTAGAATTCTCCATCAAGGCTTTGAAAGGCATCTGTGGCCACTAAAGGGCGAAAGGTTCAGCAGCTCCCTTGTGCAGAAAGAGTGCTTACTGTAGAATTTCCTCTCAGTGAAGTGAGTGTTGGCAGGACCACAAAGTCTCACATTCAGAGACTTGTGGTGACTCTTGATCACTTCCCTGAGAGAATTTTCCCCCGACTCTAAAATCTTGGCTAAAATGATGCTGCTGATTTGAGTGTGGCGGCGAACGGAGCCTTCAGAAAAAAGCAAAATCGATACAAAAGGTTTTCTGTCTGGTGGAAAGATAAAACAGGGGGGGGGGAAATGCTATCGCTGAAGCAAGCTCCCTTAATGCATTTGATTACTCGTCCACCTCGTTCATATTTGCTTGTTTACCAGGAATAACTGCTTTGTTTGAGGACCTCTCCTGTGGCTCGGCTTCTTGTGGTGTTGACACAAGAAGTGGCGGCACAGTTATTGTTTGTCTGTCCTCTCTGTGGCCTCATAAATGCAAACCCTTTTCTGTGTTTCTTACTGTGATCGAGCTGGCTATTACAATTGCAACAATACTAAATAAGTCCAATAATTACTACCTGTAATAACAAATTTGTGCCTTAATGTAACAGTAAAAAAAAAGTTTGAGTACAGTATTTATTTTTTTTATTTATTTAATTAGCTATTAAGTAGCTAGCTTTAGATTTGTATTTGTATACCACTTTGTTTTAGTCTGATGATGAACCTCTTCATCATCACGCTGATGACATGTAAACATATACAGAAGAAAACAAGTCTCAAAGTATTCACTGCTTTTCATTTAATTTAGATGAAGAATATCTAAATGTAAAATTGACATTCATATGGATTTCTTCCTTTTCAGCGAGGGGGGCACCACAGACTGTCTCACCTTCCTCACTCTAGTGACGATTCCACCTGAAGGTTCAGAAATGAACTCATTCTATAGCCCATATGTTCTTATACCTATACACCAATTTAGTGTACAGCATATTGCATTATTTATCTTGTGTGGTGAACACAGATGCTTCCATGCAGGGTACACAGTGTCACTGAGTGGTTTAATGAGTGCTAAAAGATCTGAAACATGCTGTATGCTATAGCCTTCAAAGTCACCCAATCTCCCAGAATCCAATTAAACTCCTACATAAGAATTCAGAGGAATACGCTCTTCAACATCAAAACACCACATGAGCGAACATCATTTGAGAGACTGTTGCTTCATTCGGTCCCTGTTAAAAAACTGTGTAACAAGATCACAGAACACAATTCTAAATGTCTAACCAAAAACAAATTTATTAATGTATTTAAATATATTATATTTATTTAAGTTAATTAAAGTCTGTTTTTTTCTTTTCTGTACATTTCAGTAGTCATCACATTTTAAGATTAAGTTTTCATGGTTAAAAGTCTATATGAGAAAGGCACGATTAAAAGAGGCCATGTTGAGATATTGTAGCAATAGAATTGTGTGATAATAGCACACTGACTGCTACATAAGCAAAAACACTATCCCCAAAGTCTGGTGGCAGTCATTATGCTGCAGGGGAAGCGTCTCTGCAGCTTGTTCTGAACAACTTGTGAAAGAAAAGGTCATCTAAAAAACAAATAATAATAAAGTGTGCAAATCGGTCTCTAAAAAGATAAAAAAAATTAAGGTCAAGTAACAGCAAAACATTATCACACCGACTGTCATGACACAGGCACACAAGAATGCAGATGGACTGCCTCACGCAGCTTCACAGAGCTGGAACAGTTTGGCAAAGAAAAATGTGGAAATTCTGCAGCGTCTTGGCTAAAACCTGAGACAGACTAATACGCACAGAGGCAGGCCTACAACTGCTGCCAAAGACGCCTCGACTGAGTATTGATATAAAGTGGGTGAATTATGCAATCAATTGTTTTGTGTTTTTTCCTTGGGCTTAATTTAGATCAATTTGTAGAGATTTCTTTTCACTTTGAGATTTTTTCAATTTTTTAGAATAAAGCTTAATTAAACATACTCTGAGTCAATGTAGTAAACACTGCTCAGTGGCACACCACCGGTCCTATCTCTCCTGCCATGCAAGACAGTGTAACAATTTCTTGGATGCGCACATGCGCACACACATACACAAAGATGTACTAAACAACCACAAAGATGCACTAAACAAAAAAAAGAGACACTAAACAACCAAAAAGATGCACTAAACAAAAAAAAGAGACACTAAACAACCAAAAAGATGCACTAAACAACCACAAAGAGACACTAAACAACCAAAAAGATGCACTAAACAAAAAAAGAGACACTAAACAACCACAAAGATGCACTAAACAACCACAAAGAGACACTAAACAACCACAAAGATGCACTAAACAACCACAAAGATGCACTAAACAACCACAAAGAGACACTAAACAACCACAAACAAATCAAAACAACCACAAAGAGACACTAAACAAAAACAAAGAGACACTAAACAACCACAAACAAATCAAAACAACCCACAAAGAGACACTAAACAACAAAGATACTAAACTACAAAGGAACTACAAAGGGATCAAAACTCCAGACTTTGTAAATAGACACAAAGATCCAGTAAACAGCAACGAGGATACTCTAAACAACCCCAAAAGACACACTAAATAGCTACAAAGAGCTCAAAACAGCCACAGAGACAAACTAAACACCAGAAAATGCATTAAACAACTAAAAGATACAATAAATACCAGAAGAGATCAAAACAACCACGTGCCTTGGTACGACTTGCTAAACAAACACAGAAAATGCACTAAATAGCAATAATAAAACTCTAAATGACCACAAAGATGCTCTAAATAACATCAAAAGGAGATCTAAGCAACCACAATGGCTCCCTGATCAAATACCAACAAATACTACTATGTGTCCCTACAGATGATGAAGTCCTGTCGTAGAAAATGTGACCAGAAATAATGAAACTTCGTTATTATTATTATTATTACTAGTAGGCGTATGTCTCAGGCGGCACGGCGGCGGTGCTCTGGACCAAAATGGTGCACAACGCTCAGTGTTTTGCACATTTCTATTGCACTGTTGTGTCTGTATCGTTCTGTTCTGTCTGCTGTTGCACTGTCTTTGTTTGTTTTGCACTTTTTGCACACTTGCACTTCAGTAGTCCTGTGTTGATTGTCTGTTATATTTCATATGTAGCACCATGGTCTCATTTTACTGTGTACTGTGCCACTGCACATGGTTTGAATGACAACAAAGCCACGTGACTTGACTGGTATTACGTTTTAACATTATTAGACGTCAACACTTCCTTGTTTTAACTGATCAAATGGAGTATTTGCTCTATTTGCCTTTTTAGGATTTCACCTCAGACGCTGTCGTTTCAGTTTCTTCACTCATAAAATGTTCCGGCTTTTGATTGATACTTGCTGTCCACAATCCATTTAGAATGATTGTGATTCACTAACAGCTACACAAAGATAAGAACTAAGCTGTTTTATGTCCTTATTTTCTGCACAAGATATGAGCATATCTATACATATACACTGATGTGACAAAGATCCAAACCTACAATGTCCTGTGTGAAGATGTGATTTTTTTGATGATCTAAAACATTTAAGTGTGAAAAACATACCAAACAAATAGGAAATGAAGCGGGGGCAAACACGGTATTAGAGAATGAGCCCCACTGTTTTCATCTTCTTAAGAAAAATACCAAAAACTGCTCCAAATTTAGATATCTGTCTGGATCCAGGCACTCAATTCATGCATTGTGCTAGTGGAAGTTTGGTGCTTGGAGGGGGTATACAGCCTCACATTGATCCTAAGATGGGCGAGGACCCTTTGGAAGCCTGTGGCCTGGAGCACCTAATTGGATAATCTGTTCGTGGCTGTGAGATATTTGTATTAATAGCGCATCATTTAATCTAATAACTGTCATACCAGAGCTGAGGACCAAAACAGGTTTATGTTTTTCTGTATTGCCTAAACTGTGACAGTAGAATAACTGAAGCTGTATATTTCATTTTATATGCAATGTATTTATTAATAATACAGCATTTAGCTATAACCGCAGCTTATCTCGTATGCAGTTTATAAATCGACAGCTCTTTGTTAAAACGGTGCCTCAGGCTGAAACCTCAATTCAAAAGTTTCTAAATCTACTCTGATTGTATACATGAGCTGCAAAAACACACAAGAAAACTCTGAAAGAGTATCAATGTTTCTAAAGGTAATCCATATTAGAGTGCAGTATTTTCCCTCCACATCAGTATTAACACCTCTTTAATCACAAGCCACTCAGCACTTTGCAGAGCAATTGAAGAGGTAAGGCGCTGGAGTGTTGTTTGCTTACATGTTTACAGGCAAACACCATCATCATCACCACCAAGTGTTTGACTAAGCAGATGAGTGACGAACAGTGAGCCCGTCATAAAAGGACGGCGCTGATTGAGCGGTATCCAATCAGCAGCTGCTTTTATTCCTCTGTGGTTTTCAGGGGTTGTCTGTGGCTAATGACTCACCATTGGAGTGCCTCCATGTCCCATGGAGAGATTCAGATCTGCAGGCCAAGCTTGAACGCTATCAGATGCTTGTGTGTGAACACCAGTGGCGTCTGTAGCATATGCTTAATTGGCAGTTTGAGCCTCTGCTCTGCTGTGTGTTCCAAGTCATTAACATGTAATGTGCACTCCGGACCCGGGGCTCGTAAGAACCATTCCTAGTCGCCATAACATTTAAACAGTTTTGAGGCGCACTTCCCCCAGCTGTGAGACAAAGAGCTTCTGCTTTTTGTCGTGCAGTCTCCTCGCCAGTATCGCCGTGTGAACTGTCACCACCTCTCCCCCAGCGAAAGCCTCCTTTCACTGCGTTTTCTCGTGGGATCGCGCTCCCGTTCGGGCCACGGCTGTTTTTTGTCTCTGCTATTTACAGCAAAAAAGGGAGAGGAAAGAGAGAGGATGGGGAACAGCCAGAGTTGTTAACAGCTTGTTAAACATGTCTGTTTAATTCAACACCACTCTCACCCCTCGGCCGGCCTCAAATGCAGCGTTTGTCTTCTCTAATGCTAATGCACTCAGCTTTTATAGTCCAGATATAGAGAAAATCAATTCATAATATCTCGCTGTTCTGTGCTTTGAGTGGATGTGTGAGACCCTAATGAGCTCCCAATTTAGACTGAAATGTTTGTTTGGGGCTGGAAAAATTTGAGAGGAAGTAGGCAGGTTCAGGGAAAAGACCAAAAAATAAATAAAAAGGCGTTTAAGAGAATAAAACAGGCACTTTAATTCCCAACAGGTTTAGATATTTTGTGTGTGCAGGTAGTTAAAGAGTGGTGGAAACCTCAGCAGGACATTTACTGTATTCCTCAAAGTAAAGCGAATGCTACAGGAATCATCAATAAAAACATGCACTGTAGCTAACACGCACACAGCGACACACATACTTTGTTAAAAATCATGTGAAGAGCTTAGAGCTCATTAGGTACTGCAAGCTCCGGGGAAAAAGAAAACAACTATTGCATGACAGGAAATGAACAAAAATAATATTCTTCAATTATGTGGAAACCAAAATTTTCCACATGATTTAGAATCAACATGATCACGAAGAGATAAATATTTGGAAACAAGTGTCTGGATTTTTCCCTTTTTCCCTCTGCTTTGGGAAGAAAATATAAACTCTGGTATTCAAAAGAGTATGAGGTCAAATTAGGGATACAGAGTATTTGTGGCAACAGTGTTACATGCCAGGATTGCTGGATTACCCTAAGACCCTCCCCCAAAAAACTGCCTAAAGTTGGAGATGTGTCTTATAGAGATTTACATGATAATGTTGAATATTGGAGAGACTCATATATTTGTATTGTTCATGCTATGAATGTTAAGAGACATAAAAGTATAGGTGTCTAAGCCTGCATTCTTTGAAATGGTCAGCAGGGGGCATTAAAAAAGACTTCTGATTGTTTAGAAGTATATGGACAAACGGAACTCCGCCCCCTGCTCTGTGACTTCCTTTACAGCTTTATGGGCTCAACACCTAGTTTCCAGGTAATCCTGAATAAAACCTGAGTGTCATTTTTTTAAATTAGCGTCATTTTAGAATCAGAAAGGAGGGCTATCCAGTGTACACTTTGATTTTAGATCAGATCAGCGCCCAATGGGAATGGAGAACACGCTTCAAACTGGGTCGTCAGTAACCAGTGCGTGAGATCATGGTGGCGCCGTCCATAGTTTTTACTGTCTACATTAAGAAAGCTAGCTGTAGTGCGTTTTCCTGTACGTAACCTACAGGTGTATTTCAACAAGATGAATGTATTTATAAGCTTGTGCGCTTTTGGCTACCTAGCGCCCACTTGCAAGGTGTTAGCATAAATATCCTGGGTGTGATGTAATGTTTACTGTAAGCTCAGTGACTGCATTGTCCAAGCTGACAGGAAAGGCTAAGAAGTGTAACCATGACCTTTTGTTCATATCCACAATTTGATTCACAAACAGCAAGGGTGTCATGAAGGAGTCAGAGAGCGCGAGCTTGCATCATTAACTGCTACTGCTGCCGATAGGAGTAGAGCGTCGAGAGTGGACGTGATGCGGACAGGTGTTACAAACTGTTAGCCAATAATGTTCGTCTTTATACCACAGATAATCCTCCAATCTGAAACACGGCATGATCAAGATTTACAAAAGAGATTTACTTTTTTTATTCAGTAGAACCCAAAATGAGAGACTGAGCCCATAACCTCCACAAGACAGTGCATAGAGAGGTCAAGACCTATAGACTCCTGCACAACATATTCCACATGTTCTCCTTAATGATTCATCATTTTTTTATATACTGAAAACAAACCCTGCCAGTCAGAACCAAGCTGCCATCCCACAGAGAGCGTCAGCGATGACGGCACTCTCGCAGCTAAACATAAATAGAACTTCTCAAAGGTAAATCAAGTGAACTGTATTTATTTAAGAATCCCTTCTTTGGATGCAGTTTTGGATCAATTCAGTGAAGTCGATTAAGGACGTGCACAGCAACTCGTGATTTCTAACAGACTAAATGAGCGCACATCAAAAGCAACTTTCCTGCGTTACATCGACTGCAGATGTTTGCCTGGCGACAACCACTCAGCACTCTTTCCATCACAAATGGGGGAATGTTTTGCTCATCAAAGCCGTGTTTCTGGGCCAGCAGTACTGCAGCACCACGGGTTTTACTTTCTC
This sequence comes from Copadichromis virginalis, assembly GCF_057382275.1. Lineage (NCBI taxonomy): Eukaryota > Metazoa > Chordata > Actinopteri > Cichliformes > Cichlidae > Copadichromis > Copadichromis virginalis. Next base: position 1,716,873 of record NC_140632.1, on the reverse strand, counting down.
CAAGGAGGGTATTTATGACTTCGGCCTGAAGAATGCAGCTGTGAACAAGGAGTTCATGACTCGGGGAGATTACGTGACTCGCAACGATCCTCGCTGCGGTCTCGCATCGCAGTTGAGCACTTTCTCATGTCGCTGTGGTGAAACTTGGAGGCAGCTTTGTATGCAAACCTACATTTGCTTATTCGATAAAGTACGTAGAAAAGTAGAAAGCTGACAAGATGAAATGAAACACAACCAGCACAGGTTGCTAGTCATTCACCAAGCTTAATTGCCAGTTAAATCAGTTTGGTTGCTGACGTTTTATATATCACTATTGGACCATTTCAAAGCAGTGGTGAGGTTTGACCCACGTCACACTCGGCTGGGGACGATGGATAATTATCATATTTTAAATCTTGTTCTGAGGAACCTATTATAGCTCCAGAAAGGCGCAAACTGGCTAATATTATTTCTTTGTCTTTTGATTGGTCAGATAAACACAGCTGAGGTGAAACTCAAAGAACAGCCAGTTTAGTCTCAGGATTTCCTTCCATTGGTGATATTCACCCTCATAGACGCTTCAACCCTACAGAGGTTAGATTTTCTGCTTCTTTTTAGATGTTTCTAAATGTGAGCAAAAGAATAATTATAACACATTTTCTTTTGCTTTCTCTAAAGCAAAACTTCACCCAATCGTCTCAGCAGAGCTTCAGTGATGTCGGTGAACCTCTCTGGGCTGAGACCTTGCACATGCTGAACTTAGATCTAACATGAAAACAAAGAGAGAGAGACCATTTCCTCCTGGTCACCTCCAGAAAGCTGGGAGAACTTTGCTTTCACTATTCATCACAGTCTCCATTCATTATGGGCACTACCAGACGGCGAGTAGCGCTCAAGGTCACAGCTGCTCCGTCCCACCTGGAACGGCTACTCCTCTGACCCACTGGCCCGGCATATGGAAGTGCTATCTTGCTCCGTGTGCTCCAGGAGAGAAAGTTAAACTTTAATCTGGCTGGCTACTGGGGAATTTGCTCAAAGTTTCCTTGGCAGGTGGCGTTTTAATTATTTAAAATGTTCACATTTAGTAGTCTTGCCACAAATGACTTCTGAAGAACAACAACTCGAAGCCAGAACGACCAATTTATTCCATTTCGCCCTTCCTCCTTGTTGTGATTGCTGCGCATGCATAAACATCTTCTCTATTAAAAAAAACTCATCCAGCTCAACATCATTAATATTGTATTTTTTTTTTTTTTTATTTCAAGCGTGCCAGACGCACAATTCCTTTCAATCAAGCAAACCAGACAGAGACGAAGTGCTGTTCAGGTCCAAGCCAATTATTCCTCTATACTTGTGTTAGAAGACATGACCTTTCTTATGATAACAGGCTCCCCGAGGAAGCCAACACCGCAATGTAAGCTAGACAGAGAAATCACCAATTAGCATACAAATGCGCACAAGTTCCACTCTGCACAGCTTCATGGAAAAAAGACAGTGAGGACATGTACATATATTGTGAGCTTGAAAAACAAGCTAAATTAGCAGGTCAACGTGAGAGTTTTTACCTGGCAGTACGACACAGAGCTGTGCTGTTACAGGCGTCCAATCAAAAGCAGTTTAGGCAGCGTTTCAAATACTGTGGATGCTGCAGTTTGTAATAATCTCTGTAAACTCATTGAGCTAGCATGGCAGGTTACTTATCTTTCTATGAAACATTAAAACCAACATGCTACACTTCATAGATCTCAATAAATATACATGTTTTTCTTTCATGTGAGGCGCACATCCTGAGGGGGGTGCAAGTGAGTTGGCTATAGAAAGTTGAGACTGTGAGTTAAAAGTGCATTCAAACCTCTCAGCACACAATATGCATCATTAATACTTCCACTTTAAAAGACGGGGTTGGATAAAGTGGGCCTACGTTTGTAAAATGTGCAACATTATACTTTCTATTGATGCACAAAGTGTCCAGATTATGGCAACAGTAGATTTAACACGAGGCCAAAATAAGACAAATAATATTAGTAGATGGCAAAACCTATTCAAATGATTACTAACCATCTTGATTCATACCTTAGATACAGTTCACTGCAATCTGCTACCATTGGCCGGTCAGCTCTATTATTGCCTCCAGGAAACTGCCGCAACACAAGCTGACCATTATAAGCTTCACAATTGCACCATTTGTTGCAATTGTTGTCTGGTTGTGGGTTGCATCACACTGTAAACAGCGGGGGCTGCTTTTTAGTGTGTCTGCACCTGTAAACACCACCCAGGTCAGGCAGCCACACAGCAGTTTTCAGTGTAACCCCTTATCTTGTCACCAATTACAGTGCTCAGTATAGCTGGTGGGCAACTTTTCATAAGTTGTAAAAGGGAAGAAAACAGTTCATATTATGGAGAGTGCTGCAGTTTTTAAAGGCAAGTCTCCTCACAGACACTAAACAGCTTGTCAGGCCTGATTTAATGCACTCATTTCAGTGCTGAAAATATCTTTCTTATTTTAATGGTGCCGAGCACATTTTCTGTGCTGAGATACAGAGAAAGAAAAAAAAGGCTGTTTGCAGCTCACATGGCAATCTGTCGCCGAAAAATCTAAATTCAGAAGGACAAATTGAATTTACATTTCAAAACGGTCCACTGATCGACAACCGCTGAAAAGACCACCCCGCGTCCAACCCTTAAACACTGCCAGAGGAATTCCTGCAGTGTCAGTGCTGTGTTTGCTTTAAACTCAGAACATCACATTTTAATGGCCGGCATCAAAAAGGGCGAGCACCTTCAGCAAACAGTGTCGCTTCGTGAAAGGGAAAAGTCGCCGGGCCTTTTTTCCTCCTTCACCTTCACGCAGGAATAATCACACACAGTGCTGCCTGTTCAGACCAATTTTCCATTCATTTACTTTCCATATAATTTCATCACACAGCAAGGTGATCCTAAATTGATTTGGGTGGTTTTTACTTAATGTTCATTGTGTCCACTCTTGGCAACCAATAGGCGGAGTCCAGTGACCCATTGTGACACACAATTAGCCCGACATATTGTGAAAGAGGCAAAGGCTTCACCTGCATTCAGGCTTTAATTAAACACTACTGAGGGCAATGAAAGACGGGATAACGCTGGAGCGCAGATTTAAACCAATCAGTTCAATGTTAATTCTGCCAGATGTCGACGTTTGTAATACCTGGAATAAGATTGCTTTAATGACTTTTCCACCATATTGAGGCTGATTAGAAGATGCTTAAATGTGGATCACAAAGTAAGGCTGTTATGGAGCTTTTACAAGGCACAAAATTGAAAATTCCTTTAGGGGAGCGAAAAAAATAAAGCTACTCGGCGCTAACACCTGTTCACGGAACGATTCAAAGGCGGAAATTCACATTTGATTAGTTGAAGCCATATGGAATATGACAAACCACTTTCTTTGAAATGATTTACAGCATTCACAAAAAACATGTTCTAGAAAACTGAGCGTACCAACTTGGTTCTTAGTGAGGACTTATCTCTGAGTTTTCAGATAAGTACTCACTGGGTAGGTGACTACTCAGCAGAGCTTACCAAATCAATAGATAAGATGGGTTGTAGCACAAATAAGAGTTTTTAACAAGAGATTAGTTTTCACCAGACTGTACGCAGAATAGTCTGTCCTTTACTTACAATACATAGGAGCATAAAAGAAATATATAACAGTGAAATGCTTCTTAAGCAGCACTAATATTAAAAAGTTTAAGTGTTACAACCCTATAAACTAATTATTATAACTAATGGTTAAGCAGCACTTTATCATAATAATACATGTTATAGGTTTATGCATATAAACGTCCCTCTATAATGCAGAGCAATACTGAAATTAGCTGACAGCTAAGGGAAATAAGAGATCATATAATTAAGTTAGCGAATTTAACAGATTCAGGATATTGTTGTTCTCATTTGCATAGCCTAACGTGATAATCGTGTGGTTAAAAATCAGATTAATTTCTACACTTAATTATGTGTGTTGCTAATTTTAGCAGCGTCTATTTTATACTTCAATGTAAAATATAAAGCAGCAAGAAAACAATAAAGTCAATACTTCAAATATACCTGCTCGATTAAATGTAGGTTTTAAGCTCCAACACTGACAACGGATGAAGCACCGAGTAACGTGTAACTAACACAACGAACTAGCTAAAGTATGGTTAGCTAATTTGACCAGGTTCAAATTTAAGGTCATGTGGTTGATGCGTCTGGAACCTGACATTTAATGTCATAACCAGACCACTGTAACAACTGTAAACTGTTTTAAGATATATAACAATAAAATTAGCCAAAATGAATTAGCTTAGCAAAATTTGACAGTTCTCGGTTCCATTTTTATTTATTCTGAAAAGCTGTTTCTTAACTTTGAATACTTTACATGGTTTGGACGTTTCTGTTAACATATAATTTTCCCTCCTGAAATTGTACTTTTAAACATTTGCTACAGTTTGCTACATTTCTTGATGGCAGTTCTGATTTTCTTGCAAACATTTGTACACATCACTAAAGATTTTAATGATTAATCCAAGCTGCGTGAATAATTTCTTTATGACTAGCTTCACCTCAGTGAAGAAGCCAGTCCTGGAAAATGCACAGGGAGGAGATTATACACTAAATCTTTCAAAGCAAGAGTTGCACAACACAGAAAGAGGGAGGAACAGACAGCGGATGATCCGAGCGCCAAAGCCTCGATTCTTTTAACCACTTGGCCTCCACGTAAAGCCGACAATTCCGCAATAACAAATCACATTTTGACATTTGGGGATTTTAAGAAATATACCCATTTCCAGCTCAAAATACCAGAGTGGCACACCCTTTTGTTTCAGCTGTGGTTAATTGTCATAGTGAATTAAGACTCTGCTAACGTGGGCTTCTTAGCAGGCTGGAGGTTACAGAGGCCACACTGGGATGCGGTCACATGGAGGGAAAAAAGTTGGACTTCGAGATCGAGCCCATCCTGGGGTTTAGTTGTGCCATACAAGCAGAATAAGAGAGTCTCCTGGATTCTCCCCAGCTGAATGCTAAGCTGCAGTGGCTACGCTAAGACGGCACAAGCTTCCCATATAGAAATAAGAGGATAACTTGGCATGTTGCGCACAGCACAAATCTTTGACACAGTATTGCCAGTGTCTGACCCAAAATAGATTTCGCTCCGAGTGTGTTTTTGGGGAACATGTAGAGCAACAAGAATGCAGGATCACTCCAAAGAACACATTCACTTCTTTGCTGGATACAAGGAAACGAGTGATCGCTCAAATCCAATGGCTCTTTTATTTTCAAAAAGCTTCACTTAAGTATTTACAGTTTGTGCAAAAACATTTAAAGGTTTCAAGGACTTTACATTGTAAGTTCAACCTCAAGGCACATACATGGAACAACATCAATATTTCATCATGAGAACAGAAATTTAACTTTGGTTCCTAAGAAAACGTCTCGGTGTGGATGGCTAACGTAACACTGTGTCTTGGATGAGAAGCCAGAAGCCAGGATGGCGACGTATCCCAACATAGCCATTTTACATGCACTGTAAGTTTCCAGCCTACTTCCTCTACACCAAAGAAAATCTCTGCGTGCTGCATCTCAACCGCGTGTGGCGATCGACTGGGAAGAAGAAATATTTGAAAGTCCAAACCTCGGTGTGATAACAAATGAAAGGCTATGAAGCTAAATACAGTACATGCAAAAAATTCTTGAATGAACATCACTGGCTAATAGATATTTGCAGCAAAGGTTCTGCCTGCAGGAAGAAACGGGCGACTTTCCACCTTTTCAATTTCACGTGTTCTGTCTGAGGTGACCTCTCAATGATTAAACATAATTATTCCAACGTGAATCAATGAGCTTCTCGGCACCCTGAAACTGTAATAAGACGACATTCGCAGCCGTGTGTAAATTCCATTGGCTATGGCACTGCAGTCTCTTGATCGAAATTAAGAGTAATGTATGCTGCAAAACAACCACCAAAGCCTCTTCCCAGTCTGGCTGAATCATTAGCAGTGCACCGCTTAATTTCTGGCACTATGGATGAACAGTCTCTTCGTTAGCTAGTGTGTGTGTCACGCTTCCTGTTAACGCCGTTATTGTTACTGCAGTCGATCGGAGAAATGTGCTTTCTGTTCTTGCTGCCGTCTCTTTATGTCTCATGTTTTCTACTCCCCTTTCTTCCTCCCACTTAACTCCCTCGCTCTCTCTCCCTCTCGTTAATTATTCATTCCTGCATAAAAGGTAAGGCAAATATCTGTCTCCGTTACACATTCACAGACAGGGGGAGATGCTAAATGTTGCAATGGATTCAGCTGGCTTGCTTGATCGTGGGACTAAAATAGGGCTTTATATCTAAAATGAAAGAAAAAAAAATCCCAGTGGTAGCATGTTCAAGTGCTGCGTGGGATTATGGTCAGCTGTTAAAGCATGTAGCGAACAGTACATGGTGAACTGTCGGTTAGGTACCCAGCAGGGGAAAGCCGAGCACAGGTCAGGGCAGCCTGGTGTGTCTCGATGGACAGCATGTATTGGGTTGGCTGATATGTGTATTAGTAGAAAAAGAATTAAACAAAAAGTAGAGATACTTTGATAACCACAGAAGATGTAGAACAACTTGAGATAATTTTTAAAAATGATTTACATACTTGAATAGGAGCTGAGGAGTGAAAGATGGGGTTTGCCGTTTTACAAAGTTCACTTTTTTTTGCTGAGATTAATGAGAAGACTCACATCACTTTCATGTCTGTATAGCTTAATTCAGTGATAAGCTAAAACTGTTATGTTCAACTCACCATTTACCAGCACCAATGCCAACACCACTAATGAGCACATTAGTTCACATTTGTTTTTAATCTGTGCAAAAATATGAAGTCTAAAAACAACATTTTATAGTAAAGTTTTTTAGCATTAGCCTGAGCACACTAGCTATTTTCCAGTTTTCAGACTTGAAGCTCAACTAGGATAATAGGCAGCCAGTGACAGTGTCCCTTATAGTGAGCAGAGTAGTATGATTGTTCCTTTTTCACATGATTGATATTGTGATTATTTTGGTTAAAAATATTCACAAAAAAAAAATACATTTGGATATGATGGCAAAAAAGAAATTAAAAAACCCGACAAATCAATCATCGCTATCAATCATCCTTAGCTTTAAATAAATTATCTAAACCACCTGCATATTAATTGAGAAGTTGGGGAATAATAGGTGGTTTCTTACTAAAGTAAGGAGAAGATTGATGCCATAGACACGAAGTCGTAGTCAAGAGCAGATGAGCTTAGCTTGAAACAGACAGGGCTATGGCTAATCTCGCTATGTCCAATATCTACATTAGATCACATTTGTTCAATCTGTACAAAAATTAGAAGTCTAAAAATGACCTTGTGGTTTTACAGCGTAGAAGACTTCATAGACTTGTTTGCGAGTGCAAACAAGCTGTTTACAAGCTGTTTTCATGTTTTTACTTTCCAAGCTAGGTTAGGCTAGCTGGCTGCTGGTGCTAGCACCTTTTTTTAGCATGCTAACAGTAAAGTGGTGTTAATTAGATGTTTTTAATAGATTTTACTGCACAACTATCATGACCAAAAAAACAGATCTGACAAAAATAATGTTGTGATAGCTATAACATATCTGCTATTGGTCCTTGTTCAAATATTGCTATGCTAGCTAAAATGCTTTTCTGAGAAAACAAATTATATATCTTCGGTTTTTGTTTCTTTTTTTTGTGCAAATGAACAAAGAGCTGCAAAGAGTAAATCTGTGACCTAAACACACAACAACTGTACAGCAAAGAACAATTAGGCTACATGATAATATACAATATTCTGAAATGTTACAAAAAGTTTTTATGATGAAACTCTAGTAGATTTTTTTTCAGCTAAACACTCAGAAAAAAAATGTCATTAAAATCTCTGTCATTAAAAAAAAATTAATGACAGAGATTTTATCTTTGAAAAAGAAATTACCACTTCCATCTAAAAAACAAATGAATTTTCAATACGTAAAAATAATTTTAAGGTGACCTTAAATTACATTTTAAGATGGATGATTTAATTCATTAAAGTATTCAATTAAAGGTTGAACAGATTTTAAGCACTGGAATTGCAAACAGGCCAATTTATCACAAACTGAGCTATTGCTGGAGTCATAGGAAGAGCGCTTACTTTTAATCTCAACGCTTCGCACGAGCCCTTAAAAAAATCTCTGAATTGTAAAAAGTGATCTTAGGTTGTGCCGACTCTGTCGGGTACAGTGCATTTGAACAGCTGAATCTGTGTGCCTCGCAAAGAGTTAAAAACTACCTCTCAGCATGAGCTTCGGGCAGCCATGTGAAAATAAGGCCTACATATTTCTCTCCCTTTTTTGGTTGAGGATTATGGGAAGGGGGGAAAGAAAAGGGAAGCAGCTCTTTAAGCCTGGCCCCTCAAAATAAAATCTTGTCAAATCAAATAAAGCTTCCTTAAGAGGTGCATAATGAAGACCTCACACTGGCACCCTCACATTCGATGCAAAGAGAAGCCACCAACGCTTACAAGCTGAAGGGCAGGGAAAGCGTTTTAACTGAGCTGTGCACAGATCGGAGCGAAGAGTTGGACGCTGACACGGGAAGGCAGACAGAGTGGCAATCATCCTCTCAGAGATGCTGTTGTGAAGTGAGCAGCTGCATTGTTTTGGCTGAGCAAAGCGTGAATGAAAAAGGCCACACTATAAGTGCGGACAAAAGGATAAATAATGAGAAGGTAGATGAAGCGCTCGGTCGCAGCGCAGTGTGCGATGATGGGCGGGGTGCGAGTCCATTGTTGTAATTTCCTAATTTATCACAAAGTCTAATGGACGATGGGACAAGGTTGAGATAAGTGGCTGTATAATTAGTGTTATGTGTGAGCCATATCAAAATTCATCATGCTCTCCACACACACACACACACACACAAATCATCTCATAATGGACCGGAGTGGTGAAAATCCATATCATTTAGCCAGCAAACACAGAAACACTGTTAGTTTTAAATGATTCCACATCATTAAGTAGCCCAATGAGCAAAAATACTCGACACAATGCTGTTCAAGCATGAGTAATGTTGTCTGGGTAATGGGCTCGGGGGAAATGGTGGAGGTAAAGTGATCTCTCTGGCCTGTCTATGTACCACACACACACACACACACACACACACACACACACACACACAAAACACTGAGGAAAACTGCCCCCTTGTGGCCTCACTGGCCAAAACATTTGGGGGGGAAAGAAGCTGAGCGAACGAATGTTTCTTCGAAAGGAACAGCAAGAATCAGCACATTCAAGCATGATTTTAGAAACAATAATTTTTCCAGAGCTGTCCAAAACCCACCAATTCTACCTGGAAACAAACAGAACAAAGATGCTTTTAGTGTCAAGGAACTTTCAGCCCAGGCTTTTCAACAACACCGATGATATTCCCAACCTGCATGGCCGTGCACAACCCCCGTCACACGCCACCACCGCCTACCTCTGCTCATTTCCTGCCTTGCTGCCATTAATAAGAACGTGCACTTCAATTCTCACGTTTTCTTTTTTTCCTTTTTAAACACACCGTCACTGAACCAGCGCCATATTTCCTCTAATCAGCAGTGTTTGGATTTCCCCGTCTGCTGTGTTGTTCTGGGGAGGGTGTTTTTATTATTCTTTTGATTTTTTTGCAGGGTTTCAAAGTGTGAAAAGGTCCTATTTTTGCTTCTGTGGTTAGCAAAGGATCCCAGCCCTGCTAAAGCGCCCCCTCCCCCAAAAAACATTTCCAAGGCTGACAGCAAATTTTTTTTTTGTCAGAAGCTACACCCAGGGTGCCGTGATTGTACAAATCCATGTTCATGTACAGTACTGACCGTTAAAACAACTTCCAAAACCCTGCTGGTTATAAAAAAAAAAGAAACACTTGTATCTGTTTTTCTAGGAATAAAAAAGATAGCAGAGAATCCCACATTATTATCCACAGTATAAATTACATCGTAGACAGAACTTGGAAATATATATAATACAGTTATATTTCACTATAATTTTTTATATTTTTCAATGTCTAGACAAACAGTGTGTGTGTGTTTATGCAAGTCTTTTTGCTTTGCTTTGCGTGTGTGTGTGTGTGTGTGTGTGTGTGTGTGTGTGTGTGTGTGTGTGTGTGTGTGTGTGTGTGTGTGTGTGTATGCTGCTGTACTGAGTGTCTGCAGCATCACGTGTGGCAGAACTCTGTACTGGGCACGTTGCTGCTCTTGCAGTAGGCTATGCTGTTGTTACTGAGGTGACAGTCTCTAAATCCAATGCCCCCGTTGGGAGTGTAGATGGGCTGGATGCGGAAATCTCCCTTGAGCAGCTGCTCATTGTTCAGCGCCACTATCTGGAAACTGGTCTCAGTCATCTCCAGAATGGAGTTATCCTTCTTGGTTCCAGCCTCGCAGTAGTCGTCTTTTCTCCTGCCGCGGTTGTATTTCCACTTGGTCGAAGACGACCGGTTCTTCCTGTGCATGTGCCAGCAGAACAAGCTGAGCAGCGTAACCAGGACGATAAGAACAGCCCCTCCTATGATCCCAGCCATTAGCAGCGTGGAGCTGATGCTGTCCTGAGGAGCCTGCTCTCTGCCCGGAGGCTTGGTGGTCACTGGCGGCTTGGTCCTGGCCTCGGAGCATATAGTATCCTCCCCAGGCCTATAGGAATTAAGGGTGTCCAGGACGTGCACGCAGATCCGATACACAGACCGGGGATCCAGGTTGGTGAGGCTGATGCGCCGCAGGTCCCCGCTCACCGTCTTCTCCTGCATTCCTTCGTTGATTTGGCTTTGGCCCCTTTTGACCCAAGTGACCTTGTAGGCGGTGACAGTAAAGTAGGAAGCCCAGCTCACGTCGATGTTGGTGGAGTTGACCACGTGGAAGGAGATCTGAAGAGGGTCCTCGTAAGGAGGCAGGGGTCCGGCAGGGTTGTTAAGTAAGGGGGGCAGCGTGGGGGAGGGGGAGTCAAAGTAGTAAGGGATGGATGAAGTGATGAGGGTGGAAATCATGGTGGTGACAGGGGTGGTGGGTGGGGGAGGGGGTGTGGAGCGGAGGGTGGGCCAGGGCGGCTGGTCGGGTTGAATGGGGCACTCAATAATATCCAGCGTGAGCTCTCTGATTGTCATGCCACGCACCTTCTCCGGACTCGAGCACGTAAACCCGCGGGCGTTGACAGAGGAAGGCAGCGATTTGAGCCACACCACCACCCATTTTACGGTGCAGTCACAGCGCCACGGGTTGTTTCGCACTATGAGGTGCCTCAGGCTGGACAGGCCATCGAACACACCTTGTGTTAGAGTTTGAAGCTGGTTGCTGGAGATATCCAGTCTTTCCAGCCTGTTTAGACCCGCAAACGCCGCCACGGGGATCTGGTCGATCTGGTTCTCCTGTAGGCTAAGTTTGACCAGCGACTGGCTGGGCAAGAGAGGAGGGGGGAAAGTTAGTGAATTGCGGGCCAGAGCCAACTCACGGAGGGTGGCCAGGTCCTGGAAGGTCCCTGGTGCGATGCCCTCATCTGTCAGCAGGTTCCCGTCCAGCAGGAGGCGCTGTAGACGTGTCACATTCTGGAAGGCCTCCTCTGCAATGACAGCAATGCGGTTCTCATCTAACCGCAGCTCCTTCAGGTCTTCGGGAAGACCAATGGGAACGCTGCTTAAGTGGTTCTTGGTGAGGAAGAGGAGTTTGAGGCTTACCGCCTCCCTGAAGGCCCCTTCTTCCACCCCTACTGTGGAGATGGAGTTATCGTCAAGGTGTAGCTCCTCTAGTTTAGTCAATTGGGCAAGAGCTGCCTTGGAGATTGTTTGGATATTGTTCTCCTGGAGGTGCAGGACCTTGGTGTTTTTGGGCAGATTCACAGGGAATTCGTCCAGCTGGTTGCCGTACAGGTACACAGTTTCTACGGAGACCAGATTGTGAAGTTCCACAGGGAAACCAGCATTGTTGATCTGGTTGTTGTGGAGGTAGAGGACCTTGTAGCCCTCCTGTATCCCCAGAGGCACTGATGTCAGGCTGCGTTCGTTGCAGTACACAAACCCTTTGTCACAACGACACTCTTGCGGACAAGAGGCACCTGGGCTGAATTGCATTTGGAGGCTTAGGATGACAGTCAACCAAAATTGCAAGAACGAAGCCCAATCTTTATTCCAGGGTCCAGCCAGAAACTCCATAGTGGAAAAACAAACAGGGGGGAAAAAAGGCAAACCAACAATTAAAAAAAAAAAAAAACTGGCGGGAGGGAATAAAAAAATGAAAATCAGAGAGGCAAATGACGTATATATCCACCAAAAACCAGACCCATGAAAATATATAAAAAAGTCCAACTAAGATTGTTAAGTAATGATGCAGTTAGCTGGGAAAAGAGCAGGAAACTGTGGGAGTAATCCTGTAAATGCTAGTCCTCAGCCGAAGAGCGATGGTCTCATTAGTGGTGGCCAGGCCTCCGACTGACTCCATCCATGCTGAGACATCAGACCATAGCAGGACTCTTCTCTCGCTGCTCCATGCAGAGCTCAGCCAGGGCCAATTTGAGTGCCACCGCAGGCTCCGCTCGCCTGTCCGTCACACACTGCTGGTCCCAGACCAGGGCAGAGTCCAAGGGGGGTGACATTTGGATCCAGAGACCTGCGGGAAAACAAAGAGAAGCTAGATGAGTATTTTCAGAGGTGGCCTGTTCTCGGAAAAAAAGAAAAGAAAAATAGGGGGCCTCCCTTTTCCCTCTGTCTCTTTATTTAAAATACAAACACATACCAACTGACTTCCATTTTGCTCCCACTCTTCCCTTCTTTCCCAAGACAGACAGAGGCACAAAACATTGCACTGTGGAATTATGCACTGACTATGTAAAAAAAAAAAAGAGTCTGATAAATATTCTGAACAGCTCCTGCACATCCGGTTTCACAGACATAAAGAAGGCTTTTATCCCGTGCGCTCTATCAAAGGCGGTAATAGAGCACTGCAAGGACACACACTCGTGGATTCACAGGGTTTCTCAGCAACATCACCGCTGCTTAATGGAAAACATGCTAAAAAGAGGCGAGGTTAATAAAGATATGAGCTGTCTGTGTGCCAACATGGACACGGAGGATATTTCCTGGGAAAAGAAAACAATGCCGAACAGAAAACAAGCTGCAACAGCCTCTTTTCTGCTTCCCAGCTGCCTGAGCAGATTCTCGAGCAGAGGTACACGGGTAAACACACAAGTGCTTACAGTAAACACAGCCAATTGTTTTTGCCGGTGGCCCGAGGAAGAGCTCGTTATTACGTGCAAGGCCTGAACCTAACGTGGCCAAACTGGAGATTTTGAGGCTGTGGATGTTTGGAAAACAAAGACGAGGCAATCGAGGAACAGAGGCGCTGCATATCAGCTCCCCTCGCGCCCCGGATGGAGTGACAAGCACAAGCTGTCAAAAGAAATGGGATTGAAAAATAATTTAGCCCCTCCACCTGCAACAAATGATCGATACAGGCTGTTTTTCCACCTCGGAGAGGTTTGCAGTGAAGCACAAGGCCACTGGATTACAGTAGACCACCCCTCCCTAAAATCCATTATTCCAACTTTTATGAGCCATCAAATATTTCCCTGCCCCCCCCCCCCCCCTTTCCTTACCATAGGGAGCTTTCAGCTTAACTGCAGCTCCACCCGAAGTCAGCATTGGATGACACACGACGGTGGGAACGACTGGTTGAATGTTAAGCACTGCAACGGCCGTGACTGTGGATTAAGGAGCCTTGCAGGGTTATGGGGCCCCTCATCATTCAGCGAGCTCAGAGGAATCTGTTCAGTTTAGGGGCCGTGTTAAACAACTAAATCCAGACTTGGTATATCAGACAAGCAGCTATATTTAGTAGAAGGAGGGGGGAAAGAAAGAAGAAGAAATCTATACGCCTTCATGGCTCCGCTTCCTTAAATTCCTCCATTTGTTTGTTGACTAGATGGAAGCCCGCATGGGCTCTTTGTGGCAGGGATGGAGAAACAATCCTCTGACACACATCTGTGATCTACTTTTCTAAATTGAAAGAGCTAAATTTAATCAAATAAGCTTGTGGTGGTGGGGATAAGCAACCACATGAGGTGATAAAATGTGCTGCCACAGCGACAGAATCAACAGCAGAAGGCAGCAGCATCAAGATTACGATAGGTGCATAAATAAAATGTCACCAAGAATCCAGATTCAAAGCAGCACAGTGTCGAGTTTACTTAACACCACCAAAGAAACACAGATCAATGAGCTGCAGTGGCTTGATAAAAAAGGAGAGAAAAAACTACCCCACCAACACTCTGCTTTTTTTCCGTCTTGATTTTCTTTTTAATTTAATTTTCAGCCCAGGGAGCACAGTTTCTCACCACCAGATGAACGCTGTGATATGTGGCCAGGACAATCCGATTAGAACTGGATTTAGCCCCAGAAACGCAATTAAAAGTTTAAAAATGGATAAGGTATTTAAGAGGCGATAAGAGGCGGATCAGGTACACTTCAAAGGCTGCCCAGTGAGCGGTGTTCATTTGAATGAATTATTTCAAAGCGGGGAACGGGGGGGGCTGGGGTCGAAAACCGTGCAGTGCACAGAGGGTGAAAGCCCCTCTACAAAAAGAAAGAGGAAAAGAAGAAGAAAAAAACTCAGGTTTTCACTCGAGTGGGAAAAATGTGGAGCTGCGTGTTTTGTTAGCGCCAAAAACTCGATGAAATGTCTCATGAACCGCACAAATATAAACTGAACAACCGTTTTTCCTTTGCTTTTTCTCTCTAAAAGTGTCTGGGAACCCGAACGCCTTTCCTTACCATACGTAGTTCTGCTGGATGTGGGTTCGGTTACGCTTTCTGCGCTGGAATAATGAATTTCGAGTGAAAAGTGGTTCGTTTAAACGCAGCCCGGGCCCGATGTAAAGCTGCATTTTAACACACACTTTCATTATTGACCGAAAAGCATCCATCGTACCTTTGCTGAGCCTTTATCCATCGCAAACCCCGCAACCGCAGTCAACTTTTCCCCCGTCTTTACGCCTCCGTCCTTCATGCGGTCCTGCTGCAAACCCGTGCGTAAAGCTCTGTTCGGCGACGTTTGTGCGAGTCGGTTCCTACGAGCAGCTCGAACCCGGCGACTCTACGGAGGAGCATATTTGCCCGCATGGGTTATGTCCCCTTCTGCCTCCCCGTGTGTGTCTCTCGGATGTGGCTGCGAGTCCGTCCGCACTGCCGTCGGTACTTTTTTTTTCTCTCCTGCGTTTTCCCAGCTTCTAAAAGGAGAGCTCCCTCCGCTTCGACTCAACACCGTGAGCGGCGCAAAAGCACCGGAGACAGCGGCAGGGGGCACTTCTCTCGCCTTCCACACTCTGGCCGAACGGTGAGGACGCACTCGCCGAACTGTCCGCCGCCTGATCCGCCACGGGCCATGACGGCCAGCTGCGTCCGTCCTGTGCGCTGTTTTTGGTGGGGAGGTCAGACTTGCCTTTCAGTGCCTGGCGCAGCTCAGACCCGGACTCCCTGCGAGTTGTTTTCTTAGATGGATTCAGCTGATAGTGCGACGTGCCTTCTCCGCTCACCTCTCTCTCTCTCTCCCCCTCTCTCTCTCCTGTCCCTCCTCCCCTCCTCAGAATAAAGAATGCATCTCCTCCAGAGCGGCTCCGTGATGGCTTTAAGCCACAGATCCTCCCCGCTGCCCTCACACTGCAGAAAATAGTTTGTCTCTCAAACACACTCTATCCCCACACACGCTATTTTGCCCGGCCTACCTTAACCCTCGCCACTGATGTCAGATCCGAGCTCCCCAACCACCCCCCCCCCACACACACACACACACACACACACACACACTTTCATTTTAATCACAAAATTCCGAAATTAGTCCTGGAGTCACATTCCCGCTAAATAAAAGCTGCCTTTCCTTCTATATCATCCTGGATTTTAATTTCCAGTGTCAGGCAAATGGGGCTTTCTCTTTAGCTACGGTGCTTCTGTGCTGTTCTGTTGGCCCGCTGTAATGTCTTAGGCCTCTTTAACCCCTGTTCTTTTTGTGAAGTGTTCCTCTAATTAGCTTAAAGCTGGATAATTAAGCCCAAAAGTACGGCTTCATCTTTGCCCGCAGCCACTCTCTTGTACTGCCTCAAAGCTTCCAGACAGGCGCTGACAGCCACGGTAATTTCATCAGACTACATTGCACCCTGGCGTTAATACCGGCTCACCGGGGCACTGCTGCCGTGCCCGCGCACGTCCCCGGCGTGCGCTAACGCTCCTCGTGTATCAGTGCGCCAAACTTTGCCTAATTGCTCACGTGACGCTTCTCTCACTCATGCCCACGTAAAGTGTGCATGAGTGAGGACGTTTAAAGTATATGAAATTCATACGTCACACTCATAAGTACAGTGAGTGTGTTGCAGCCTGGCTAGCTGTTAATGACTAACAGCTTAAAGTGGCTAATGTTAGCAAACAGCTGTCCTGCTGTTGCCACACTCAGGTCCTGTTGTGAGATGAGCTTCTGACGCCATTTTGCTGAAGAGGTCTGATTCAGGGTTGTGACTCATTCTCCTGTGAAAGGCCAACTTTTGTACTGTTTTTATGTTCGGATGAAAGAAATGTCAAAGCTACCAGAGGGAATAACCTTCCACAGACATGAAACGATTCCATGTTTTTCTGCTTCAAATGTGTGACATGTGACTTAGCATAATATGTTTAAAGCTAACTCAGTGTGAAGTGATTGACATGAAAATAAGCCAACTACCATGTCAATCATTATTATTATTAATGATAACTAATAAAGGTATCACAAATAGCAACGATTTAAATGTGTCAGTCAGCTTGTATCACTCCACGTGTTATTGTCGTAAGAAGGCCTGATTTACCTGTGTTTCAAATATATTTTTCAGTTGTGCACCTGAAGCTAGGAAAACATGCAAAGCTGCAAAACGCTCTTTAAATGGTTCGGGTTTGTGGTTAGATGCCAAAAGATAAAGTCAGAAGACGATAATGGACGGTAGAAACGAGGAGAAGCCACTAAATGAATCATGTCAACTCTCGCTTCAAGTCAGCTTTGACAGGACGGGTTAGGCAACTCACAGACGTGTTGGGAGTAACTTTAAGTCAACAGAAGACAAGAAAAGCAGCAACAATAATATTTAAACAGTAGTTTATGTAAGTACAAGATACGAATTTTGTCATGGAATCCGACCTTTCAGCTCATTCTGTAAATCCTTCCAGGAAACAGCAGCAGCACATTTAAAAGCTTTTTTTCTTCCCTAATTCTGACTCTGGGGACAAATGTTTGTGTAATACTGGGAGAGTGCAGGCTATACCGTTTATGTTTTTGTACACATATATGCAGAGATAAGGACGAACCAGCCCCAGCAAAGATGTACAGATAAAAACCAACCAATGGGAAACTTTACAGAGACGGTCACTCAGCAGCAGCATACAGGCAACTGTGATGTACTCGAGTTCCACGGCGTCGTAAAACATAGACAACATAATCGTACACAGGCTCCAATAATGGTTTTGATCTTAGGAAGCGCAGACAACTCCAATCCTCTTTGTATAACCTCCCAAATAATTTGCTGACTTTATGACTCTGCGCTACTGTTAGCAAACGCCACAATGCTAGGCATTCACAACTGCCAACATGGCTGCAGCTAAACAAAAATATAACTACATGCATATATGTGGTATAATTTTTAGTTGAATTCCATTCAGTTTTATACATAAATCCCAACAACAGTCATCCCAAGGTAAGATAAAGACTCTAACAATCAGACGACCCCCTGTGAGGTAACACTTTCTAGACTGTAGGAAGGAAAAACACCTTTTTAAAAAGAAGAAAATGAGGCGCAGCCATCGACGGTTGGGGATGAGGGCAACGAGACAGGACAAAAGACACACCGAGGAAGGGAGCCAGAGATTTATAATAACTAATGATTACCTGCAGAGTGGTGTCTAAACACAGAGAGAGTGAAACGAGGTGAGTGAAGAAGAAGCAGTCAGTACTTCATGGGAAGCTCCCAGCAGCCTACAGCTATTGCATCGTAACTACGGGAGGACTCAGGGTCACCTGATCCAGCCATAACTATGCGCTTTATCAAAAAGGAAAGTTTGAAGTCTATTATTAAAAGAAGAAGGACCTGAAAGCCAAGGGCTCGGCCTCCCGTTCTGAATGAAATATTCTAAGTAAACCAGCAGTCTGACATTGTTACAATTGTTACTATGTTACCATGTGATGGTAAGATGGGAACACCTGCTTATAACTCTCCTTTTGCCCATGTAAGTATTGAGCCACATATACAAAACCATAATATGTTACATTCCAATTATTTATCTACTGGAATTTATCCTGTAGTGTCAACGCTGTGTTCTCCAACCGTGCAAAGGCAGGCTGACTAGCAGTAGTTTGCTAGTTTCCCCGTCCTCAGTGAACTGCAGTCTAAACAGCAGAGCGCTGAAAGTCGTAAAAGGTTTGACAGCTGATTTGTGCCTGAGATGGTAGGGAAACATGCAAACAGCATTTGTAGGCTATGATGTGTGTCTTTCATGAACGGCAGAGGTTTGCAGTGCGTCGCCTCGGAGGGCTAGCAAACATGTCAGAGGCAAAACCGGTCTGATCCTGCTAGGATGTCATTCTAATTTATATTAGCTTTCACAGGAAAGAAATATAAATTACTAACAAAAGAGGAGGCATTTAAATGTCAGCTTTTGCCTTAGAAATACTAAAAGCTGTCATGATCTGTGTGCTGCGTGAGGCGGAGCCGGGGTCAGGAAGCCGTTCAGGTCAGCAGGTGCGCCTGCCTTTGATCTTTGCCTCCATTTGCCAGAGAGCATTAATGATGGACTTGCGGTGACCCATTTCAACAACGCACATAAGTCATGAACAACCTTTCCAACAAATCGGGCAGCTCCCGCTTAATCACCCCCGTCATATCGTCCAGTCAGGCTGTCCGGTGAGCACGTGTCGCTCAAGTCTTCTAAAAGCTACAGTCCTTCCACGAGATGATTCGGTTGTTCTCGCGTTTGCCTTTCACGTTTAATTTTGTCCGCCGCGTCCCCGAGACAGATGGGCGGCCGTTGCGAGGCCCAGTCCACAACATTTAATTCCTTCATAAATCAAGCGTCTCCGCACGCCATGAATTATTGATAAAGTGAATTTAGAGGAAACAGCCTATTTTTATTTTCTCCTTGATGGACGTGTTTTGCAGCAGTGTGCTACGTTCACGGTCGCTGCAGCGCGGCGGTATGTCTCGTTCTCTCTCGAGCACACAAATGGGGATGAAATGACAGACATTTAGATGAGCAAAGGAAGGTGGGGGGGGGCTATGGGCAAATACGCTGAAGCCATTATCTGGCTTGTTAATTTGGTTTTGCTCATTGTTGTCAAGCAAAATAACAGAGCAGAGGTCAGATGTAAAATTACCTGCAAAATAAATAAATAAGAGTCGCAGCAGATCAAATTCATCAGGATTCCTTCTGCATGTGTTTGAAACTATATCGGACAAATGCAGGAACATACTGGAAGTGGAAATTCCCCTTCACTTGCCCAGAGACCTTCCCAGGGATTTTAGTTTTTTTGGTGTGGTGTATTTACTCTGCACGCTTGTGTACCTTGATAAAACTGCAGATACACACATGACCCGAGCGCACATCAAAGCCTGCTCTGTCCATCTGCTCCTGTTCAGGGCCCCAAACAGTGTTAAAGGAGGGCAGAGGAAGGAGAAGCGTGGGGGGAAAGTCCACTTAGATATGCAGATATGTTTATCCCACGGTTATGTTAGCTGCAGTCCCCGAGAGACATCATTAGCTTATCACGTTTCTCCCTGCATGAATTTACATCTGGACACCAAAAGGCACTTCAAAGGTGGCAACAACATCAGTGTTTAAAAACCTCCGTGCACGTATTGGCAGGATCTCTGAAAAGCACTAACTGTGGGAAACCACAGTAATATTGCGAGCTGTGATGCAATCGGGGGCCCGCCGCTCCAGATTCCAGTGGCTTAAAGAAAAATATGCTGATTAGGTTTAGAGTGGGAGATCAATGCGTTCATTAATTTCTCAGGCAATGTAATTATGTTTGCCCTCGTCGATTATCAATCCACATGCATCTAACAGCACGGCGCGACTCCTAGAAGGGCCGCTTTTTCACAGCCAAGGGAAATAACTTGGCCGACAACACGATGTATATTATATCGCCAAGGAGTGAGCTGAGAGGAGGCAGGGGGCTGTGAACAAACTCTTTAACCCCTCCAGATTTAGTGCTTTTTTTTACCACTTTTAACTTTTTGATCTTTCGATTTTTTAACAGGCACAAACACAAAAAATTTTTTTTTAAATTTGTGCCTTGGATTATGTCATTTAGAGCATCCTGACATCTGAAACATGGGTTTCTCTTTGCCAGGAGCAGCCAATCAGAACAAAGGTTGGAAGATTAAAGGAAAGATTAGGAAACCAAAAAAGCTTGTTTTTTAAATAGCAGATGTTGGGGCGCACCAAGGTCTCGTATAAGGTAATGGGACTTCTTCTCATATAAAGCGTTTCTACTTTATTCAGTCAATAATTCACACACACACTCATACAAGTATTTTTTTGTATCAATGACATTCGCACTCATTCATACTAGGATGAACTCATCAGGGCTCAGCATCTTGGCTAAGGATACTTTGGCATGCAGACCGGATCAGCAATTGAACCGCCAACCTTCCGATTAGCCACAGGCACCCATCATAAAAACAAAAGGTGAAAAAAAGAGGATTATTTTTAACTATGAATCATGCAAAGCTACTCTGGTGCAGTCCAAGAATGAAACTATGGAGCTGGAAACGAGCATAATAACAGGCCCTCTTTAAAAGCGGAGGAAAAAGTCAAGCGCACAGCGTCCTGTACGAATCCAGCTCCACTCCATCTGCCTCTTTAATGTCATGGGGGCTGTTTCGTGTTGGCATTTAAAATGTAAAAAGATTTATCGGCGAGGAATAAAAGTTGCTTTAATAAAATTAGCAAAATGGTCAGCGGAATTGTCGCGGCTCAATCAGGGTCGTTTCACGAGTAGCACCGAAGGCAGCGCGCTCCAACGTGAGCATGTGAATTATAGGGGAGCCAGAGTGAATGCAGGGTCCTGACTGAATGCTGCCCTGTGCTAATGCCAGGCTGTAAAAACACTGACTTGACAACAAGCAAGCCCCTGTAGTTCTGCTGAGGGAGGGATGGGGGAGAGAGCAGCAGAGGAAGGGGGAGCGGAGGGGGTGTAGGGGGAGAAAAGGGGCAGAGTGGTTTGAAATCAAAGGAGGTCAAAAGAGGACTGGTTCTTGATATGTGGCTGCCATGTCATCGCTGCCCTTCTACGATTTAATACCACTGACGAGTGCCGTGCAGTGTCTAATTGTGAAGATGAGTGGCGGCCTTTTTGCTGACGTGTGCTGCTCGCTGCTGTGAAAAATATCTTAAAAGGTGCCGTCCACCCTGGGAAATCTTTACTTTAGTTTACACAACAGGTCTGTGATATTTATCTCTGCCAGTATGTTGCAGTCAGTGCGTCTCAAAGCACTACAGCAGTGCAATCTGCTCACAGAGTGAAAATACTTTTCTTTATTTCTTCAATCCTCCAAAGCCTTCAAGACCATCCCGATTAAAAATATTCTGTTGAGCAATAAAGACATAAGTAGTTTTCCAATCATTGCTGCTTTTTTGGCCTTGCTATGGCCTTGTTGCTCCAGCACTTTGATAGCTGCTGACATATTTTTGTCTGGAGCAAACAATCAAACTTTAATGGTCCTTAGAAGATTAATTATCAAGGCCAGGTTTGAGAACAACACAAACCCAAGGCAGGTCTGGGAGGGCATCAGGGCTATCACGGACTACAAAAGAAGAACACCATCACCCTCAGCCGACAGTTCTACTCTGGCTGAGGATCTAAATCTCTTTTATGCCCGTTTTGACAGGGAGAACACCGACCCTGTCCTGTCCCCTCTCCCCTCAACCGACCCTGCTCCGGTCCTGAGCACTCATGAGCTGAGGCGTGTGTTCCAGAGCATTAACACCAGGAAGGCGGCCGGGCCGGATGGAGTGCTGGGCCGGGTGCTAAAAGACTGTGCTGCGGACCTGGCGGACGTCTTCACCTCTATATATAACACCTCGTTGTCCTGTTCACTGGTACCATCCTGTTTCAAAGCAGCAACCATCGTTCCCATCCCAAAACAGTCAAATGTCACATGTCTGAATGATTTCAGACCTGTGGCACTCACCCCCATTCCCGCCAAATGCCTGGAGAGACTGGTCATTAAACACATCAGAGCTGCTTTTCCACCATCCCTGGACTCGCACCAGTTTGCATACAGGGAGAACCGGTCAACCGAGGATGCGATCGCCACAGTGCTGCACACATTACTGAAGCACTTGGAGCACAGGAACACCTATGCACGGCTCCTCTTTGTAGACTACAGCTCGGCTTTTAATACCATCCGGCCATACAAACTCCGTCCCAAACTCCACCAACTGGGACTTAACTCCTCTCTGTGCAACTGGATTGTGGACTTCCTCACTAACCGTAGACAGAGTGTCAGAGTGGGTAAGAACACCTCTTCCACCCTTGTGGTCAACACCGGTGCCCCTCAGGGGTGTGTTCTGAGCCCTCTGCTATACACTCTCTTCACCCATGACTGTATTTCCTCCTGCGCGTCCAATCTCATTGTTAAGTTTGCAGATGACACTACAGTGCTCGGACTTATATCCAACAATGATGAGACAAACTATAGGACAGAGGTGCAACAACTAGAGTCATGGTGCCACGACAATAACTTGGTCTTAAACACCAAAAAGACCAAGGAGATCATTGTAGATTTCCGGAAGAGGGGTCATAACAACCATCTGCCTCTCTTCATTGGCAGTGAGGCGGTGGAGAGGGTGAGCAGTTTTAAATTCTTGGGGGTAACTGTGACCGAGGACCTGTCCTGGGGCAACCATATCACCTCAGTTGTACGGAAGGCCCAACAGCGCCTCTACTACCTGAGGAGACTGCGGAGCGCACACATTCCCAGATCTCTGATGTTGAACTTCTACAACTGTGCCATCAGCAGCGTTCTGACGTATGGATTTCTAGTGTGGTTCCCCAGCTGCACCAAGGCCGACCAGCAAGCACTCCAGCGGGTGGTGAAAGAAGCTGGCAGAATTATTGGAACAAGTCTGCCAGAGATCAGTAATATCTTCCCCACTCGCTGTCTGAGGAGGGTGCACAGTATCCTGCGGGACCAACATCACCCTGCGCGCCACCTTTTCCATCTGCTGCCCTCAGGGAGAAGGTACAGGTCTATACAGGCCAGAACATCCAGACTGGCCAACAGCCTGTATCCACAGGCTGTGAGGCTCCTGAACTCTCTGCCCCCCTCTCACGGACAATAACCATATCCAACTTCTTAATAGCAATGAACTGGTCTGCATTGGTGCATCATATCTTTATTCTCTTCCCCCTCCTGCCCCCCCCCCCCCTCTTTCTTAAATAGATAACTATCATATCTGATATCATATCTCACAGTACAATAATATTGAACGGGTTGCATTGTTGTATTTTGTCATGTTTCTCAGGTCTTTGTCTGAATTTCTACGAACATTATTGCTAAGGATTGTCTTATTGCATTGGAGTCACACTGGGTTAAATATGTACACTTGGGTTTTAAGGGGTATTTATTATTTTCTTCTTTTTTTTGGGTTGTATGGAAGCCCCAAACGCAATTTCATTGTTCTTGACAATGACAATAGATAAAATAAAATAAATAAATACTAATACTAAATACTAAATACATATTCATATAGCTGACTCGGGCTCATCGGCACAGACTCACTCCAATTGACTGCAACGGGCTGGCAATATGTCTGCAGTTATTTGCAAACTATTACGAAACTGTCTAAGAGTGTCAGCATTGAATCCAAGTCAGACCGTGATTGTTTGGAGACCGGTTGACCTTTTCAATCAGCTCGAGATCAAAAGTCGCCCTAGGGGTGGAGTCAAAGGAGCTTGCAAAGAAAAGCGTCTGGACTCCTTTAAGTTGCTTGAAGACGTTTCACCTCTCATCTGAGAAGCTTCTTCAGTTCTAAGGTCAAATGGTGGGGAGTCCCAGATTTAAACCCAGTGGGAGTGTCCCCCCCCCCCACAGAGGGACAAAAGGACCCCTGATGATCCTCTAATCGCCTGAGCCAAGGTGTGAAACTGGGTGTGGGTCCCAATCAGCCAGAGTTGCCAGGGGTGGAGTGTGTCGGACACTCAACTTCCAGGTAAACATTTGTAATTGCCATGAACATATTAAAAGCCAAACTAGGAGAGCTATTCCAGTAATTCCTTAAAAACTGAAACAAAACTAAATTATATTCAATCATTTTTTTGCAGGGCAAAACGTGCCTGAAAGGCGAGTGTTCTGCTAATCTATGCTAACAGGTCAGTTAAGGATTTATGACACGGCTCCCTTAATGGCACTCGTTTGTAAATCAGAACTAGTTGTTGGAAGTTCAGCCAGAGAAACTTTGTATAAGAAGATGACTGCAGTGGTCAAAGGTGATTGCTGTCAGGTTGCTGCTGCCTGAAATTCTGATGCTCCGATCATTAGTTTTTTTTTCACAACCTGTTAAAAATATGAAATAAAAAAAAATTAAAATTAAACTTTATCATCTCAACCCTGTTTATAAAAAAATGCGTCACATTTCCATGTATTCTGAACGATCCCTGTGAAACTACAGATCCACGGTGTGAACAACAGAACAGTAATCACGAGTACGTTAGCTTTGTCACTGTGACGCATGTGAACTTTGCCTTATTAGCATTTCGTGTTTAGGCGGAGCCTCACGGAGCTGCTAGTATTTGCATTTTTAAAGATGACGTCAGGCTCTCATGGAGTAAGGAAGTTACTAAGAATTGAAACTGGCAGGAGAACAGTGCACTGTCATACCAGAGCGTTCAAAACACATTTAAAGCCAAAAACTGTCATTTTAATGTAAAAAAAAAAAGTTTCTTTTTTTCTTCACAAGGGAAATAAAGAAGAACGACTGCAGAATTTTTATTCTGATATTTCATGACTACATATGTTTTATCTTCACGTTTGAACCTTTTCTTAAACACCCCCACAGCTCGTTTGATATTTCTGAGAAGAAATAAAATACCCGGCTGAAAAGCGTAAAGCAGGCCAACTTCATGTAGCTGTTTTTAGCTAAAAGGCTTGAAGTGTGTTCAACTTTACAAATCCTGGAATTTCACTTTATTTGGTGAAAAATGTGCTTCCTCGCAGGATTTCCTTGACACAGCGCAGGCTTGTTAAAAACAGCCAGGATGTTTAGGAGTAAAAGTAAAAAGACCCGCGAGAGAGAAACTTCCAAGAGATCAGCAGAGAAAGAACAGTAGAGGAGAAAAATAGACAGATGCCAGGAAGGAGCAGGTCTCGGGGTCACGCGAAAGATGGGCCTGATCCCACCTCCAATCCCTGCAGCTTTTCTTTTGTTTGAAGTCACATCTGGGCTAAATTTCCCCTTCTGCACGGAGCATAGAGGAAGTCTTCTGGGTGGGTGGAAAAGGGTCTCAGGGCCGCTCCTGCCTCCCAGGCTAAACACTTCTAAGTACCGTACATCTATGAGTCACTGAACCAGGCACTGCACAATCCCATAGCCAGACCCTGAATCAGTGCTCATCACTCCATGATGACTGATGCAGGCTGGTCACTCATGTGACACGTTAGCAAACGCCTGTTTTGACTGAAGACAGATGCAATCAGTTCAACAGGTTCAAAAGATCACAACAGTTACCACACCAGAGACAAGGTACAACTCGTGACTTATTTCATCACACGGGTCATGACGGCCTTACTGCCTGCGAGGAGGAAGTCACGTGCACATTATTCTGTACACAAAGGGTTGCAACACTGATGAAACAGTTTGAGCTGCTTCTCTGTGAGGTAATATTTAACTGCATTATGGGAAATGTAGGTTCATTTCATACTAAGGACTGAAAGCCTGCTAGTGATTCAGTTTCAGCCAGACACATGCCCACGTGAGCGGAGAAATAACTTTGTAGAAGTGCAATAAAATTAAAAACAGTTAAGGCCACTCCACTGATTTTATAAGAGAAAACACTTGGGTGGTGTCTTTCAGGGTCGCCTCGGCCTTCGCCCAAAACATACTCTTTGTTTTTTAAAGAAGTGGACATACCAATGATATTATTGGGTTGCATTATGGGAAATGTAGGAATTTTTTTGGTTGACTCATAAAAGTTAGAGAATCTAGACTTTGATATCAGCAACGGTAAATGAGTGCAAAGCCAATGAACAAGTTCATCGAGCTGCCAAAACACAATTACAAGCTTGGTTTACAGTAAAGATGACAAATACTTTATGTCGTGAAACACAAGGACTGCTACGCATCCAATGAGCCCCGCACATATTTCTCTTTTTCATGTTGCACGTGAATAAAATGAAACTTTCAGTGTCTGAAAACGAGGAACTCGGCAATAAAACACTGTTTTGCCAAACTGGATCGGTAGCAACCTAAGAAGATGAGTATGCGCTGCTTAAAGGCTCTGCCTGTGCTCGAATGACAATCTGTGTTTATCTTTGGCTTTCCCCTCCAACTAATTAACTAAATCCCCGGAACACCAAAACACCACAGTCCCCTGAACCTTTTCCTCTTCTGACAGCTGATTTATTAATGCACCATTTCAAATTAGAGCCAAGTGGAGGATGTCTCGAGACAATTTATGCTCGCACGACCTGAGACACTTATTAATTGCTATATTTTAATTAAAGATAATTACACTACCTAAGCATATAATGGGGGTTTCATTGTAAACCTTCTTTGTTTAAATAACCCTGAGTAAAATGAAGAGATAATTGTTGTTGTCGTCCTTATTACGATCATTGCTTCCTTTTTTTTTAATTCAGCAGCTTAAATTATCCAAACAGTCGCGCACGCCAGGCACAGACGCACACGCGAAGGCTGTTCTTCACTTCCTCTTTGCTTATGTGCTCCCACGTCTTCACTTTCAGATTAAACACTCTGCCAATCTCTATTCCTCGTGGAAATGTTTAATTGCCTGGGAAGCGATGAGACACTTCAGCCTGCGGTACGTCCAAAAAGTAGGCATTGCGGTGGATGTGCGAAAGGCTCCTATTATCCGTTTTAGCCCTCCTCTCGCCCTTTGGGTGTGAAAAATCCCCCGATGCGTGAGGCAGGACTTTGGATAAATCCAGATTACATCAGAAGGCAGGTGAAACGGCTCACAAAACAGTCAGCTAAAAATATAATTACGCTGTCAGACACCACTAAGCTACAGCCGGTAATCCTCTGCCACGCCGATGCCGTTTGCTTGTCTTTTCCCATCAAGTGCCGTAATTTAATATCCTTATCCTGTGTCTTAATATACGTTTCTTTCCTCTGGTTAATTCATCATCATCACATTTTTTTTGTTCCACTTTATTTATTCTTGCAACAATCACACTATTGGACTTGGCGAGCTTCAGTGTAACCTCATGCGTTATGGTATTAAAAAGCCTGGCGAGTGTTCTTTTGCTCTTATTTTGGAGTTGAAATTAAACAACATGAGATATGCACATGACCGCTTTTTTAAATCTTCTTCTTTGCAGGATCCCAAAGTGCTGCTCACTATGTCCTAAAACACAAACATGAGATTTCAGTAAACGTGGTTTTGCTGAGGCAGTAGCCCCTTAAAACAATCTGCACTTCCATCTGGTCGCTGTGGTTTTTGCCCCTTGGTCTGGTTGCCTCCTCTCCCTGCCTCCCTGCTCTGCTTCCACTAACTGCCGCAGCCTGCCCACCTCACTCTCATGAAACATCCCGAGGGCGTCTCTAGAGGTGAACGCCTACACGAGAATTAGCACTCCTCTCAGGGTGCTTCAGGGACGCCCGGTGATTCAGAGCGTCTCATCGAGCCTCTTCTGGCCTCGTGTCCCGTGAAGAGGGAGAACAAAGAGGCTCAGCGAGAGAGGAAGAGCAGAGCGATCGATTCGAAGGGATCTGTTTTCATCGCTCATCCCTCGCTGAGCAACAGATCACTCCTCCTTTCTCGCTCAGGTGGCACGGGGCCCAACCCCGGTGCTGCCACCCTGCCCAGATTAATTGAAGCATGCTGTTGTAAATGAATCACACATGGCTAATATCTCCCCACTTTACCCTCTCTCCGACACACACACGCCTAGCGTCACCTATCTTCATTGTTTTTCTATTTCGGGAACAGGCGACTTCACCGGTGCCTCTTATTTTCTAAGGAAGTGATTCTCGATGGAGGTGTGAGTGTAAAGGTAACCGAGGTCAGGTGCTCGTTGGGTTGAGTTCACTGTAAAATTCATGACTTTCCCTTTTGGTTTTTCATTTGTCTCTTTCCACATCCCTCTCGCTGCTCTTAACCTGGCACAAAGCAGATTAATTGCGCTGTCCTACAAAAGGTAGAAATAAGCCAGCACACCTGCTCCTGTTGCCACTGTGCATTAAGATGAATACATCACGGATTTGTCTTTATTAGTTATTTATAAGACCCACTGCCCAGAATAACAGCGCTAAAGGAAAGGGACGGAGCGAACAGGCGCCAACGGCCTTTTTTAAGTAATACGAAAGCGTTGACCACAGTGACATCGGCCACAGCGTCCTGCCAGCTGGCTGCATCGGACTCGTGTCGACACGGTGGATCACGTAAACGTCAGGCGTCATCGAGGCGAGGTGACAGGATTCATTTGTCTGCAGACACGAGTAAGTTTGTTTTTTAAGTTGCTGTCGGCAGTAATACTGTAACGTGTATTATTATCTATCTGTTCATATGTAACAAACATCCTGAGAGTTGTAAACAATAACAGATCAAATTAGGAGCAACATTAAAGGGGCAGAAAAAAGCCTTTTCCCCCAATTCTGTTCTGATTCTTGGGACAATCAATTATATGATATTGTGAGAACGAAGGCTGTATTGGCTGTGGTTTTAATAAGATAATTACATAAAACAGAAAAACACATTTTTATAAAATGTTTACTGAAAACTGAATCTTAGGACTTTAAAACTAAAAAAATAATAATCAGAAAACATGAGTAAAAACAACTCAGTCATGGATCGGCCTCCCCAGAGCCCAGGCCTCAACATGTAGAGCAAAAACGGGCAGTCAACCCATATGGAAGAGAACTAGTAAAAACGTATATGATTTACTCATGAAAGTGGCCACTTTCTCATTACTTTCATACATTGTTTTACTAAGTATCCAAAACATACAAGTTTCATTATATAATTTTTCAATGGATCTTATATCTGTTTTCACTCTTGTATGCTTTTCATACAAGTTTCACACAAAACAGACACAAACTTTATAAGATTTCTATTTATCTTTTCCATATGGGAACGCCCAAAGAAAATTCCAGAATGCATCAAATGCCTCGACTGTAAAGTGCATTTATTTGAGATAGATAATATTTTATAATTGTAAGGTCTCAGTGTGACTGCGATGTACATCCTGTCACCAGTGAAAAGCTGCTCTTGCGAACAGTTTAAAAAAACCACCATTCCCACTTATCAAATTAGATTTCCAGGCTCTGCAGCACAGGAAGTGTTTACTGCCTGTGAGCTAATATTTTATACCGACTCGAGATGTTTGATGGCTAATGAGAGCGCAGTCTTTCACAAAAGCCACAGTGCCCCGTTAGTCCCCTCTTATCGTCACACTCATCACGGCGTATTCACTAACTTGGCAAAGCCCCTGATTGCATGGTTAGAAATTCAAATGGTGGATGTATCGGGTTTGATATGAATATTATGTGGTTTGCCCATGGGGACAATTCCATTTGTAAGATCTGCTGCCTTTCTTTGTTTGAACCCCTTTGGATTTGTCACTTTGCATTAGCCTTAAGAGGTAAAGCTTTTAAATGCTCCCAATAATGGAAAGCATGCTTCGGCGGTGACACCGCTATGATCTATATCAAAGCCATCTGGAAAATAAAACTTGCCCGCTTGCCTTTAAAAGTGCGTTTTGTGCTCAGTAAATACTTATCTTGTGATAAACGGGCAAGTTAACAAAAGTGTAAATGTATTTACAATTTCAAACGATACGAGGATGATGCTAACGAGCTAAATTTGGGCTGCAGTACACTAAACCCTTGTGTGCGCACCAAACAACAGGCCTCTTTTGAATACGCTCCCCTGTGTCCTGTATGAGAGCGTGCCTGTTTTTTATTAAACGCCACCTTGATGGAATGTCATTTGTACACTAAATACTATGTTTCGCTCCCAGCGGCCGCTGCCCGCATGCATTTGTCAGGGCGAGCCACTTGTTCAACACGCCGATGTGATTAATTGTGTCTCTGCACAGATTTACACTGATAGCCCCTGCTGTCACAGACCGCGTGCACGGACGTCTCTACAACATCCACAGTGGCCTGGAACGGTTAAACAAATGGCCGCGAGGCAGAGCATGCTCGCTGTGCACCGGTGGGAGTTTGTAGGTGCTTATTCTACACACTGAACTTCTTTGTTCTCCTGCCGACCTTCATCCAGACACTTTTATTTGACAACAAGGTGTGCCCCGCAACAGCCGATTGGAGCTGATGTCCCTATGCAGCTGCCAGGGGTGGTGATTATGACTGTCATAAAACAGCCTTGGCTCCATCTCCCTGGTGTATAAGGGAGGAAAAACAATAGCTGGCACATGTGCCTGACCAAAAAAACAAGGAAGGCAAAAATTCCCCCCGTGTTATTTAAAACTGTTAAGAGCTAGCAGGTATTTCTCATGACTATCTGCTTTCCCCCGGGTATCGGGTATCTTCAGGCATAGTCTCGGAATGATCCAGAAAGGTAGGCGGAATGCAGGGACTGCACATGGAAGCATTTTAGACGGCTGCAGAGCAGGCGTCCACCGGAGAGATGGAAGACGAAACATTGCTCAATGTCCTCTTCAATGTATCTCTTGGAAAGAGTGTTAACACATGTTTGGTTCCTGGGCTATCTAGCCGTGTGTGTGTGTGTGTGTGTGTGTGTGTGTGTGTGTGTGTGTGTGTGTGTGTGTGTGAACAGTAACTGCCGTGTCACAGCGGGGGCTGTGCAGAAATACTCCCCTGGGACTTCAGCTCTGGCGTGGGTCCAGCTCTACTGATACATTAACAAGAAGAACTTGTTCTTATCAATGGGGCGCTTTATTCCTGCTGTACACACACACACACACATGTGCGTCCTCCCTGATCAACACACACAGAAATGCAAACATCAAACATTCCAATAAAGACACACACACACACAACAAATACACCCAGCTGACTGATACACTCGCAGACAAACAGACAGTAGAGCACATAAACTGGTCTCA
Organism: Copadichromis virginalis; assembly: GCF_057382275.1. NCBI lineage: Eukaryota > Metazoa > Chordata > Actinopteri > Cichliformes > Cichlidae > Copadichromis > Copadichromis virginalis. The sequence goes on along the minus strand of NC_140632.1, from coordinate 1,685,591 downwards.
GACTGATAAACACACACACGGACAGACGGACACACAAACACACAGTCTGCCAGTACAGAAACAGTGGGGACATCAGGAATGCCCTTTATCACAGCACCTCTCACACACACACACACACACACACACACACACACACACACACACACACACACACACACAGTGAGGTGAAACTGAATCTTTCGACTAGAAAAAAATATGCAAAAAAGACAAAATGGTAACAAAAAGTGCAGATTTGCATCAGTTTACACCAGCGGAGTCGTAGTGTTTGGGTCAGTGTGCAATAGCAGAGCCAGAACGCCAAATAATTCCACCGATAATGTTATTTTGTTTGTAGCTAATGCGCTGTACTGTTGGTGGACACAGCCTTAGATCGATCCATTTTCTGCTATTTACCCTAATGATGGTGTCAATACTAAAACGAGACTTTAGTCATCTTGAAACTTTCAATGTTGATCCATCCTCCGCTGTTTTTCAAAGACTATAACACGAGGAACAAAGAACAAGCTGGCTGTTCCTCTCCTGGGAAAACAACCCTTGACGGGCTTGATCGAACAAACAATTAACCCCATGAGACCAAAGTGCCCAACCCTAAACACAACCTCATGCTTTGGGCAAAAAAAGGACTTTTTAGGGGAAAAAGGTTGAAAAGTTATTGATGTCTTTCATATGTTGTAATTCGGCAAAGATTAAAACATGTACTGTTAGAAAGACGAGCTAGCATCACAACATCGACGGCCTCAGTGATTCCAGCCATGGATGTTTACTGTGCACCCAGATGTGAATATTGTTTTGTATGTAAAACTTTATATTCAACTTTATATAATACTGCATAGAAGCTTGCAGTATTTTTTACTTAAAAAAATGTAACCTTTTGAAGTCGGATGATTCTTTGTGACAGAGCTACGTCTGACTTCGACCTCTGTGTTTGTATCTGTCAGTCTGGTAGAAATCAATTGTGTCAATGCACACAAAATAAAGGTTTTCACTTTTAAATGGCAAAAACATCCACAGTTTGAGACAAGAGAGCGAGCTTTGTGATTTGTATGAATTAAGTTGGCCGTTTACCTCAGTTTGAATCCCACAGACAGATTTTTTGTTAGGGTCCCTGGGTCGTCGACCCAGTGTTTTGTGTTTTTGGTTCTTTGATTTTGTTATTTCATTATAATCTAGCTTTGCTTTACGGGTTTTAGGATTATTCTTAGTTTAGGTTCTCTGGGTGGGGTTTGGTTAGAGTTTTAGTGTTCTGCTTTTCTGTCTGTGTTCCATAGTTGCTGTCTCCCCTGTCTGCTGTATCCCCACGTCCAGTCAGTGTCTGTGTCTGCCCTGGTCCCACGTCTCTGGTCCCGTTGTTATAGTGCTTGCCTGTGAGTCTGTGTTATGTTTCCTGTTTTACTTTGAAAGTCCATGTCTCACGTTAATGTGTCTGGTTTTGCTTCCTTTGTCTCGTCAGGCCTGATTTGCCCCAGCTGTGTCTCCCTCCTGTTGCCCATTCCCTGATTGCTCCCTCTGTGTATTTAAGCCCTGTGTTTCAGTTTGTCAGTGTTGTGATCTACTCTTATCTACCCTCCCTTATGCTGTGTGTTTTGGGGTTCCCTGCCTGCGTTAATGTTTGTACTTTGGAAGTTTGTTACTTTGAGTTCAACATTAAAGCTGTTTTTTGAGTTCACGTCTGTCTCCGGAGTCTGCACTTTGGGTCCTTTTCCTGCCTGCACACAGCCGTTCCATAAAATTTTTATAATTCAAGTGTGTTATTAGTTGTGACTGAAAGAGACTCAGTTAAATAAAGAAATATGATCATTGCCATGACATGAATCATTCTTCCTGTTGAAATAAATTAGGTTCAAAGTCTTGCTGACTCTCGACAACACAAACAAATAATTGCTTTTTGTGACTATTTCACATTTTTCCATGAGACTGTTGATATTTAATGTGAAAGTGAAAGAAAGGAAACAGATCAGGTCACGCTTATATATTAACCATACACGTGATGGACGTGATGCTGTCCACATGCACCCCACTATGTTTTTACGTGTTGTGGCTCTGTTGTGTAAACGTCAACGCCATTTTACACCAGTGAAAACGGAGCTTTTCAGAAAATCCTTCCAAAGTGAAAACTTTCATAAAATTTTGCATTTATATGTTGACAAGGAAAAACTGATTTTGGTGCTCTTGACGTCATTTTGTGTTTTCAAAAACAACCGGAAAAAATAAAATTCTGGTTTAGAAAAAAAAAGCCGTGTGCGTGTGGAGGTAGCCGCAGTGCTTTGTTGCTCTTGGCTGGTCGGAGCTGGTCTATCCAGCTGTGTCCAGAGGCATTAAGGTCCTTGCACATTGATAATACCCTTGGAAAGCAAATGGCATTTGCACATTTGTCTGCCGTTGCCGGGAGTAATAGGAGTAAAAGCAGGGAGAGTGCACATCTCTGTCACCTCCTTGGCTGCCGCTGCCTTTAAGGTGAAAAAGTGCGCAGCCATCCGCTGCCCTGCTAATGTCTCGACATGGCCTACCTCAATGACAAGGCTTCCTCTCAGAATTTAATTATAAACCTCTGTTTTTTCTTCCTCTCTCGCTTGTTTGGCGGCCGACCTCTCATACTTCCTCTTCCTCTGCAATCAGCCTTCTTTATTCATGCCAATAAAAAATTTTTTTCTTTTTCCACAGCTCGGACTGCTGCCCACGTGCAGCACAAACACAAGTACACTGGTGTAAAATAAAGCTACCACTCTCAAGCACCAAGGCCAAACGCTGCATTACTCACACTCTGGCACTTAATGAAGAGTACAGGTGTGTGTGGAGGAAAGGTGCTAATACCTTTTCCTGCTCTATTTTTGCTGGAAAACGTGTAAAGGTGCTGCTCTGCTGTAAGAAACCTTTTGGTCTTTTATCTGTTCCGCTCGGCGCCTTCCACCCCGGATGTCACGTTTCTTTTTGTTTTCAGAAAGCGTTTAGAAACCGCCCGCCATCACTCACGCACGCCATCGTTTCTTTAAACAACACGTGTATCCTATTTTCCTTTCTTTATGTGACTTAATCGCACGGCTCATTATCGTATTTAATGCGGACTGTTTTCACTCGTTCCGTTGCGGAGCACTTTTACGACGCACATACTTTCAGTTCGTCTGGTGAACATAAAGCGTTTGGCGATTGCACACAATCTCTGCATCGTCTCGTTCCACTTCTATTGTTGCAGCACAGACGTGGGTTTGATATGCAAACTCAGCGCAGCAGTTGTGGTGCTGTGAAGCCACACCAGCACACAGTACATGTGATGCTGTAAATGACGGATTAAATTAGACATTTATGGCCAGAACAGTTTTTGAACAGGAGCCTGTTTTCTGGGAGGTACGACGACCCACACGAGACTTTCTAACTGATGTGCTTCTGTTTGAGCACTTAGACATAATGTTCAGGTCCTTGACCGTCTAGATGATATTCTGCCAATGTCCACATGTATCCCTCTGCAACAATTAATTAAATGAACTGATTATACACACACACACACACACACACACACACACACACACACACACACACACACACACACACACACACGGCTGCCGCTCTTTCTTCACTCATGAAAGAATACATAAAAACACAAGTGGGAATCAGATTTTCACTTTTGTGTCTCTGTGCAAAAATCGTTATTTCTTTTGACAGTCAAGCGTAAGCTACATTATAACTACTGCCATGGCAACAAAGATAGGTCGCCTCATTATGGTGTGGTATACTTGCTGTCCTTAACAACATTTTTAAGTGTTAAGGACCAGTGGTGACATTACGCTCGTTAGTCCAAATATGTTCCTTCACTTCACCTTAATTTCAAGATTATCCTGATTTTAAGAGGTGATATAAAATGAAAAGTTCAGTGAGAGTCTGGGTCAGGTTAGCTTTGTGTCAGAGTGAAGTGACTATGATGAGGCTCGCCCAATCCACAAAATTCTAAATGAAACACGTGCCAGCATTGAGCACATGCTTGTGGACTTTGATTAGCCCCAAGAAGACTTAATTTATGAATCACCTTTGTTAAAGTCTGGACTGTTAGTTCCCTTACCAAAATTTTCAATGTTCCCTTTTAGTCAGCGTCGGCAACTGGAGCATTTCAGCTGACTTGCTAACAACAAAACGCCGGACGCTTTTAAGTGACATGCTAACTTTAGCTACTAATTAAGAGTCCTTCAGGGATTATGTCGATTAGAAAGAGTGGAGGGTTTGGGTACCTTCACATTTTTTAAACTAAAGGAGCATCTGTTGTTCAGTATATGCTTCCAAACATGTAAGCTAACTTTTTGTTAGCTGCTTATTAAACATCTTTAGCCAATCAGTATCTTGTTTCATAGTCGGACTCACCTCACATCCAGTTTCATAACACAAATCAGTGGCTGATGCTGCAGCAGACAGGTCCATGTTTTACACTATACGAGATGGACGGCCTTTGGTTTCAATCAGCTGAGATTTAATGGAAACATGTAAAGGCAGCACCGTGCGCCAACTCAACTCACTGGAAAAAAGTGAAAAATGCTAAAACTAATTTACCTCAAATGTATCTGTGAGGTGGTTACTTTGTGCCTCCCCTGGTCAGAGAACAATGGAGAGGGACACAGAGTGGCACTTCTGCCAAAGGCCTCTCTTGATGGCTTTTGCCCTCCAGAATTTCCTGAAGCTGCACTGGTGTGGTGGAGGACCAGCGTGGTTCTGCATTCATTCAAACCATGCCCACAGCCCCAGTAATGCCTGAAGCCGGAGTTCTTACAGCCAACTGGCAACATAAGCACAAAACGTGGGGACGTCTCCGAGTGTCAGTGTGATGTTAGCAGCAGTGGCGTTGCTGCAGGGAACATCCTGCCATCTGCAGCCACTGCAAAGCTAGCTTATATCTGCATCTGCAGGGGACAAATAACCCCTCAGTCTGATGTCACGATGTCGATAAGAGTCGTTTGACAGCATTGGTCTTGGTTCTGCATGATTTTAAACAGTACATGTTCAGATCCATTTTCACCCACAAAGTGTTATTTTTATATATTTCAGAGGAAATAAGAACACCGGCTTTGATGTGGTTTCTTTTTTTTCTTTTGGTCCCCCGCTGTGGTTGATGGCTTCCCCTCCCTGAGCTTGGTTCTGGGAGAGGTCTATTCCCTTCCCATTGTCACCAAGTCCTGCTCACAGGGATCATCTGATGGCTGGGGTTCTCTCTCTCTGAAGTTGTATCCCCTTTACAAGATAAAATACTAGGGGTGGGGGAAAAATCGATACTGTGTAGTATCGTGATATTTTGTTTGCTAATAATGTATCGATACAGGGACAGCAGAAATCGATATTTTGTTACAAAAAAGGTTTTTGTGCTCTGACTTCAGAGCATGTTGATCCTTTTTCTGAGCAAGAATCCTGACATTCCTTCACTGTCCAAATGTGTTTAACTTTTTTTTTGGCAGCAATAAACATGACAGTTTACTTATTTTAATTTAAGACATGTTTTATTTTAATTAAGTTTAAAACTTTTTTATTTAATGTAAAATTATATTTTGTTTTAATTTACTTTCAAATTCTTCAGTTGCTGAAGGGGCTGCATAGTTTTCATAAATTGCATAGTTCAGAATAGCTCGACTAATACAAACCGTTCAGCTTGTCAACAATAAAACTGAAATGAGAGAAAGACTGAGCGTGGACTTTGATATTAGATAAAATTAATATTGATAAAGTTTACCTTTATGTACAGAATCTGAATATCGCAAAATATTTTTAAAAATTGCAATAATATCGTATCGTGAGTTAAGTATTGTGATAATATCGTATCGTGGGATGTATGGTGATTCCCACCTCTATAAAATACGATGAGGAAGTTGTTGGGATTTCATTCTTTCGGTTTCGTATTAGACATTTAGGTGATATTTATTAAACATATATATTTAATCATTATTCCAAGAGCCCAGCGTGCACACAGTTTCTGCCTGGGGACACATTTTGCTCGTGTTATACGATTTCCGGGAAAAACAAACCAAAAACATATAGCTGACCTGGTATTTGTTTAATTACATTTCCAATTGAGTTTTCCTTCTGAAAAGCCACTTAAGGCTTTTATGAAGGCAACTTGTCATGCCTCTAATGCCTGCAGTGCTTATGGGACAAACTCCCCAAACTACACCTCCTTTGAAACAGTTTAGTGCAGTGATCTCTGCAGCCGAGTCAATAAATAGGAGCATATTACTTTCTCTCTCTCTTTTTCTTCCTCGCTAACTCTCGGCTCCCAGAGCTCCCTCCTCTCTGCACGATCCAATTTCAGCCCGACGGAGGAGATCCTTCCTCGGGGCTCGTTCAGATGGAGGCCGCGGGGCCGTTTACACACAGGGGTGAGAATGAGGGATTTCTAATGACTCTGCACTCTGATAGTCTTCCAGTGGTGCCCAAGGCCTCTTGCCAAGGACCTTCCAACTTGACACAGCTACTCATCAACTGGTCGCATAACTCCAGAGTGTAGGCAGAGCACAGGGAGGGCTCTGAGTCCTGGAAGCTCAGCCTCGATGAGAGTTGGGGTCGTATAATGATCCCAGGCTGCTTCAGAAAACTCTCTCAATGGCTTTTTTTTTTAAAAAAAAACCTCGTTGTTTAAATGTCTGAATATTTTTGGAACTTTTTATTCCATAATGTCCTATTCAAAAGACAAAAAACCTTTTCTTTTAATTTAGCGGGGACTTAACTTCTTATTGCAAATGTAATCCATGAATACTGAGGACTGTGTCCCAAATATTAACTTTGACACTGTCCTGTCGTTTTAAGTAACACTGAGGTTGCAATGGCTGTCCACAGTGGTAGAGGAGGGTGGATGCTTTTTCTCTGTTTGCTTAAGGTTGTCAGATTCAGTTATAAACTTTGCAAGATTTCAGTTTTGCAGAGTTTTGCAAAAACAAAAAATCAGTATTTGTAAAAACACCTGAAACAATCCTGCGTGACGTGGAAAGATTCACCGTAAACTGGAATCCTTGTTGGTGTTTAATTTCACGATTCTCATCTTTTCTCTGTTGTTTTGATTCTTTAAAATACAAAAGAGGTCAGCAGAGCTGTTTTTGTGTGATTTCTTTCACTGCATTCCTGGTGAAGTTCACTTTTTAAACTTTTATTTCATTTTAGTTTGTTTTGGTCTAAAAACCTGAAGTATCAGGATTTTAATTGATTAGCTGCGGTTCCACTCACATCTCTGTCTTTCTGCAAGAAGCTTAAAAGATTTTTTATTAGTTTGTTTTTCTTGGTTTTTTATTAATTTCCTCATTTGCGTGTTTGGTGCCGTGTCGTTGAAGGTCAGCTGCTGTTGTGCTGCACCTGTCACTGATGACTTTGTTTCTACGACTTTATTTTCTTTTGCATTGTAATGATCATTATTTGCACCACTGTCCAACAATTTGTCGTTTTAAAGGATCATTTTTGTTGCACTGTCAGTTACATTTCCAACATTTTCACCATCTTCAGCTGCTTTTCACTGATCACACTCATTTTACAGCTGTGTTTATAAATCAGCGGACATCTTTCAGTTTGTGCCCTCAAACTGACATCATTTCATTTAGGATTCAAACACCCGACACTTCCAGCTTCATTCACACTCACACGCTGACGTAATGTTCAACAGACTCGTTTTTAGCACTTGTGCATAAACAGCTATTTTTCCACTGTTTAAGCAAAAACCTGAACTTTCACTGATACAACGTGAAGCAGAGTCAAAGGTTCAGATTTTGCCTTTGTATCAAATTAATGGTTATTTTTATTTTTCCCATGCAGAAAATTTACTGTCAGTTTTGCTGTTAATCAGATCGTCCCAGCTACTGAATTATAGAAGGTGGGAAAAAATAATGTGTCTCTTACGTCTGATTAACACTCATAAATGTGAAAATAGTCATTTACAAAGTCGCTGATCATTTTTCCAGTAATTGCTCTTCAAATTGTTTTCATATAATAATGCAGTTAGCTCATCCTGTCATACCGACCAGCTGCTCTGATCACAGGAAACCACAAACTTAGTTTTTCAAACAAGCTTTTTTTTTATAAAATGTAAATTTTATAATTATAGTTTAATTCCATATAAATAAGGTGAAATGAATTCATCACAAATTAATCAGAATACATTAGGGGTGCAATGATACACAAAATTCACGGTTCGGTTCGATACTTTGGTGTCACGGTTCGATATTTTTTCGATACAAAAAAAAATGTTCATGCCTTTTTAGTTTGGTATTTATTAAAATTATAAATATATATTTTAACTCAAAAGTACAGTTTTTAAATTGAATGTTGCTGAAACAACAAAGTAATAAAAAAAATAAATCTGATTGAGGAATCGCTCATCTTTGGAAAAGAGTGTTTATTACAGAGAAATGGCTCTTTCAAAATAAAAGCTATACTATACGCTTCTTCTGGGCTATATTCTCAGCAGCATATTAAACATATCAGGTCCCCATAAGGAGAATCCTGTGCTAACGGCTGTAAATGACTCGGGTAAAGTTTGTAGCATGTGTGCTTGTTGTTTTGTCTGCTTCCACTTGTCTTTGCACTAGGATGCTGTCGGAGTAAATGTGCAGTCATATTCGTTGTGTTCCCACTAGTGCTGTCAGCGTTAATCTGAAATGACGTTAACGCCATAACGCGGCAAATCTCCGTTAACGAGCTACCGCGGATCGCCCGTGCGTGGGGCTAGACGGCCAACACGTTAACGAGCTAACTGCGCTAACACACTAGTTCCCACCCATGTAATTGAGCATTGCGTGGCACATCCAACATACTGTTTTACTTTAGTCCATGACTCGCTTACCTTCAGGGTCATACGTCACATGAAAACCAAAATAGTTCCAAACGCCAGATCTGAATGAGGGTGGGGGAGGTTCAATTTGCCACGTTGCAAGGAGAGCTTAACTTCTGTCTCGCTAGCTTGCCCTGCGCTCTTCCTTCTGACGATGCTGTCTGTGTTGAGCGCTCAGCAGATCTGCGCTCGACAGTGCAGCCTAGGCGGAGTAGTTGAGCGCAGATCCACTGAGCGCTCAACACAGACAGCATCGTCAGAAGGAAAGTTGATAAAATAAATTACAAATTTTGTATTGTTCGATACATATGTGTACTGAACCGAAAGCACTGTATCGAACGGTTCAATATCGATACGAATATCGTTGCACCCCTAATATATACGTGTGTGTGTGTGTGTGTGTGTGTGTGTGTGTGTGTGTGTGTGTGTGTGTGTGTGTGTGTGTGTGTGTGTGTGTGTAGAATGTAGCAAAGGGAAACTCAGTTCTTTTCCCCAGAAATACTTTTAGTCAGTTTTCACATATTTGATACTTAGTAACTTTGAAAAAAAGAGCGCAGTATCAAACACGTGTAACTGAGTGAAACTTCAGCCTTGCACTGCTTTACAAAGAAGAAGAAGCCATCACATGGATACAATTTGATACCATAATGTTACAGTGCAGTGACGTTTCTAACATGTAGGCAACGAATGAAAAGTTTTTACAATTCAATTAAAAAAAAGAAGGCGTTTATTATATATACATTATAATTCATACATGGCACTCTGTATGAATTAAATGGTGCTTACACAGTGTTTTTATACTTTTATTAAGCACTCCTTTCACAAGGACACCTCAACAGATAGACGGGAGTAGCTGGAGGTCGAACCCCTCTATGTGCAGCCTCACCAAAAAAAACAAAACAAAATTTGTGTGAAAATCTGCACTTTACGTAACCAAATCCCTTGGATCAATGACACGTGGGGCAAACAAACTAAACAAGCAGAAAAACTCAGCATGAGATGGGGCGGGCACAGTGCTCCCATGAATGACAGTGAGCAACGAGGAATCTACGAGGAGGCCCAACAATGTGGCTGTAGACCACGTATCTGATGGTGCTGATGGGCCTGACGGAGCTGAAAAATGAGAGAGATTAACACAAAGGTCAGCACCACCATTTGTTTCTCCTAACCTGCATCAGTTGTGAACCTAGTTACACTTCCAGGCTTATTATTGTGACACACGGGGCCACAGACCTCAGCTTGTGTGCATGAATAAGTGTCGAGTGGTAGGGGAAAGAAGAGCAGCACTTGACCCTCCGTCGTCTCTGGGTTTAGTCATATTTCCCCGTCACAGTCACAGCCCGAGCTGAACTCCTTCCTTTACTACATCAACATGTCAGAGTCAAAACATCACACCGCAGGCACGCACAAACACACACACACTTAGACAGAATGTCACTGTGATGTGGGTTCATCACCTCGATCAAGAATGCTGCAGCTCATCCTTTCAGGGAGGGAGTGAACACACACACACATCTCAGTTTGTCATCTGGGCATACTAAGATGTACATGTCTCTACAGCATTCATCCCTTGACAGTTTGGCTCCACTGACATTTAACCAAAGCAAAACAAATTCCACTCATGAGTGCGTTTTCAGTACACATGGAAAAAAAAGTGTAAAGTGATACCCGGAGTAATGTGAGTGTAAAAAGTCCCCTGATAATAAATACAGGCAGGATGGGAGCAGCAGAACAATGCTTCTCTCGCGGCTGCTGATGTGTGTGCCTGAAAATGAGGCCGTTTTGTTGCGAATAACGATGCGGCTTTCCACAGTTTACAGGCAAATTTGAAAAAGACTATTGTGAAGCACGACCCACTAGGAACGAGTGGTTTTATTCCTGTCAGAGCTGCTTTTAAAGAAACAGCTTCCCTAAACCGCTCGTTACTTTTACATGTCTGGGTCCATTTATACGAACGGTCCCTGTTGTGTAATTTTTCCAGTTGTTCCCTCTCCTTTATTGTTCGTTGCCCCCCCCCCTTTTTTTTTTTCTCAACACCATATGCTCGGGATGGAAAATTGATTATAAATAGCTGATGTGAGGGATCCACGGTAATGATGGCGGAGAGTGTTCTGTCCCACGGCACGATGTCACCACAAGCTATCAGCTGCCGCGGTGCAGCACTTTGATGCCGCCCAGCGCGTATTACGCTCTGACGCTGGTAAGTCTATCTGCCTCCAGAGGGCCTGCCTGGGGGTCAGCTAATGGGACCACTGCCATCCTGCCTCTAGGCTGTGGAAAACCTCCCCCCTCCTCCCCCAACCCGCCTTCTTTCCTGAAGACTTGGTTACAATAACTCCAACTCTGACGAACCCAGATGGGAGGGAGCTCTGTCTGTGTGTGAGGAGACGGAGTAAAGGTGTAAGCAACCGGCCCAGCGCGCCCGGAGCAACGCAAGCCCACTCGCGCCTTGGAATCTTTCAATTTGCCTGCAATAAATTGCAGTAGGAAGCAATCACATCGCCGATGTGCTGAGAGGGTTGAAATTGAAACCTATGCAGGGACAGCAGCACACTCTCAAAGAGAGCAGAGCCATGTAGTCTTGGCTTTGACTAGTTGAAGAAATGGAAACAATTCCTGAATCCCTGCATCTCTCCCTCTTGAGAATATGCGTATTCTCCGGGCCACGAAAAAAAATGTTTGTTAGGCTGAGCACGATCGCCGACTGATTAACGTGTCAAGTCGCTACCTCGGCTTGCATATTTTCTTGCAAAAAATAAATAAATAAATAAATAATACAGCTGACAGCGGCAGCAGCAAGTCTGGCAATTATAGAGGCAACAAAACGGCTTCGGGTGGAGGCTGCTGGATAAAATCCGTGCGATACTTGAAACATGCATGAATGAGCACACGTGCCTCGCATTTCTATACATGTACCCTTTCATCGACGTGGCCCGGGTCAGTTGACGTAGTAATGTGGAGCTAATATTGGACTTGCTCCTGTTCCAACCTCGCCTTCTTTGTGTGGCGCATTAGTGCCCGGCTGAGTGGTGGTCAGCTCTGTTTACTCTAACTGCAGGTGGCATCGGTGACATGCATTAGTTCCCCCCTGCCCCCAGAATGGAGGAGCAAATGTGAGCGCAACCCCCCCCCCCTCCCCCTCAGGCTTGTTCTGAGCTACAAGTAAAAACGTGGATCGAATATAATAAGCGTCCAATCCGCTGCCACGTAGCGCCCTGACCAGGAGCTCCGTCTGTTCTCGCAGATACTTTGGCCTCCGATGGGCCCAAACTCGTGTTGTTGTCGCGTTCCCTCACGCTCCCCGTCCACGCGCTCTCTTTTACGCTCTGGTTCGCCGCTTTTACGAGACAAAAACAGGCGTTTGCGACCTTACAAATCACAATCTGTCACAATAAGGCACGGTCTGAGCTGAGAGCTGATTCGAGATTAATAACACCGTCAGTAACATCTTGTTCTTCAGAGGGGAAGCTATATCATATTTTTTGCGTCTCTCTCACAAAAACAACTTGCATCAATAAAGGCTTGCTTAATAAAAGACCCTTGCTTGCTCATGCAGCGTGCGGGTATCAGATAATGCCGTGCGTGTTTTATTGGGTGACGGACAAATAAAGAATAGCAGAGCGGCGTGTGGGAAGGCAGACACCGGTCTAAAAGCCTCCATTCATCCCTGAGTCATGTTTCACGGGGCCTGCAGTTTCAGTTTGGAGCGTAATCTCCTCCAGATGCCCTCGCGGGGGGGAAACAGCCCCCCCGCCCCGCAACGCAGCAAAAACAAGAGCCAGACCTTGATAATGTAATGGATTTGCAAGTTTTCTCTTGTAGCTGTTTTGACTCTGCGTCCGCTCTGTTTGGTTTCTCCTGTCCTCGCGCTCCAGCCCCGATCACAACAGCGTCTCCTTCCAGTCATCAGCTTCTGCGCTCGCTCCTGCTGCACGGGAAGAACGAGGGAAATATATGCATAACCCTCCGCTGACACGGCGCCTGCTTTGATGTGGGATTCGCAAACAGATGCCCCCCCCCCGTGCGTCATTATTGAGGATATTAAAGTGCTGCCTCTCTCTCTTTGTCTCTCTGACTCCTTAACACAAACACTCGAGCCGTCGTTTGCAAAAAAAAAAAAAGCCAATTCCATTTCCTGTTTTAGAAACCGGCTTTGGAGCTTTCTCCTGGTTTTTTTTTTTTTGGGGGGGGGGGAAACAAATATAAACTGGGACTTTTGACAGGAACTTCTCGATTATGTGAGAGACTCGCAGCGCAGTTTGCGGGCCTGCAGATAATGATGATTTTATTGCTAATAATAACATGTCGCTTTTTCAGGGAATAAAGGAACGGCTTCTTGTTTTCTAACCAAGATCGTGAGGTGTAACATTTACAGAAAGCTGAACATCCTCTCATTTAAGAAGCTGAATTAGCAAGTTTTACTTTTATTTATTTTTTCTTAATGAATGCCTGAGGAGAAAAGTTTCAGACTTTGGAGCGAGTTGGATGAAAGGCCACAGCATGAAGATTAGAAAGAGCGAGCAACTTCAGCCTCCGAGAACCTCCAAAGCTTCGCTAATTATACTCCAACAGCTTCATGGGCTAGTTTTACAAATTTGACTGAATGACAGAAACAGCGAGCGGTGCTCACTGGTGCCTCTGAAGTTATATCATGTTAGTAAATGTGAGGGTCAGCTGAGAGAAAGCACTTCCTTCTTTACAGCAGCGGCTCAATGCAGGATGTTTACAGTGTGGGCCAGTTTGGCCTCTACTGAAGACAAAGTCGAGCCAAGAAACAGCGGTGAACAAAGTCAAAGTGAAAAATAACTTCAGCCTAATGATGACAATCCAGTAACAAGTGAGGAAACAGCTCTGCACTGGGCTGTAACCCTGTGGCCTCCCCACCAACACAGCCAAGCAAACTGCCAATCATGCAAGGAGCTGCATCTGCTGCATGTATAGTAGTAAATAACAATTATATACTTAACACGTGTCCTCAAAATAGGGTTCAAAAGTGCCAAAACATATCTAGCCCATCCCTTGGTATCACATATGGAACCAGAGAACCAAAGGCAGGAACACCTTCTCAGTGCAGCAAAGACTGTGGACGATGTTGACACGATAGCAGCTGCACATCCATGATGCAAATCTCCCAGTCCACCACATCCCGAAGGTGCTGTACAGGACTGAGATCAGGTGACTGTGTAGGTCATCTGAGTCAGCAGCAACACTCGGGAAGGCTATGATGTTCAAACAATGCTCACTGATGGTTGTGTGGGAAAATCCCAGCAGGTCAGCAGTTTCTGAAATACTCAGTTGTCTGGCACCAACAACCATGCGGCGTTCAAAGTCACTTAAATCCCACTTTTTCCACATTCTGACGCTCGGTTCGGACGCTGTGTTCCTGCCACTTTATTGGCTGATTAGATATTAACATGGCCCTAATAATTTAACTGATGTTTGTATGTCACATGATGAGTTAACTAGCTGGTTTTTACTAAAATGAAAGCTAACTTAGCGTTAAGACTTTAAACTGATTCCTCACGGTGATAAAATCGCTGGTTATCACCAGGGATGGGGTAATCCGATTACTTTTTTCAAGTAACGAGTAAAGTAAGGGATTACTGTTGCAAAAACGGTAATTAGATTACCGTTACTTTCCCGTAGGAACGCTGCGTTACTGCGTTACTAAAACTGTGATTTTTTTTTTGCGAGAATGTCTCACGACAGTGACGTAAGCGAGTGCGACATTCCTGACAGCAGCTGTGTGCAGATCAACAATAGATCACATATGATTGTGGGAGAGAGTATGAGCGTGCAGCGTTTAAAGCGTGGAAGTACTGACCTTACTTTGAGTTTGATTCCATAAAAAGTGACAAAAACATTAGTGTCCGCTGTGCGTGGGAAGAAAACTTCTTTTTACAGCGAAAAAACCCCTAAACTTTAATGGGAAACTCACAGAGAAACTCGCGGATTCTTCCACTGACTGCGGCACACCTGCACCAGGGTAAACCTCCGCCTACCCCCACTCCTGCTTTACAGGTGAAAATAGAGCAACAGGACCGCTGAGTCTTTGACTTTATTTATTTTCTGCTGTGTTTTACTTGCATCTATTTGAAAGACTGAGTGTAAACACAAAAAATATTTAATTTTATGTGCTGGAATGTGCAGAAAATAGGTTTAAATATTAAAAAAATTTCTTCCAGTCAGAGAATGTTGCAGATAATTAAATCTTTGCTTGATGCATAAAGTTAAAAGGTTAAAACTAATAAAACAAGTTTTAAAAAGAGACTTTTCCATTTGATTACATTTTGTATGATGGATTATGCAGAAAAAGTAGAATTGGCTGAAAGATCTATCACTTTATCACCTATTCAGGTTGTAAATCGTGTTTTTAAAAAGTAACTAAGTAACTAAGTAATTAATTACTTTTGAAAATAAGTAATCAGTAAAGTAATGGGATTACTTTTTGGGGTAAGTAATCAGTAATTAGTTACTGATTACTTTTTTCAAGTAACTTGACCAACACTGGTTATCACTGATATGTTAAATCATCTAAAGAGACAATCCCGCTGCCATGCACAACTGCACTGATTAATTAGAGATTTAATAAATCAGTTTAAAGTCTTTGGTGAATTTTTATTCCATCTTTTAGGTTTTCTACCTTTTTTCATTAGCCGAGTGTTTTCGTGTATTTTTCGAGCTTAAAGAACGAAAGCAAACAAAACGATCTTGATCTTTCAGCTGCTGCCTTTAGGGGTCACCACAGCGAATCGTCTGCATCCATCTCATCCTATCCCAGCACCCTCCTCTGTCACATCTGCATGTCCTTCTTCTCTGTAGTCTTCCTCTTTCCCTCCTGCCTGCCAGCTCCATCTTCAACATCCTTTGTCCAATATATCCTTTCTCCCACGTCCGAATCATCTTAGCCTTGTCTCTCCAACTTTGTCTCCAAACCACTCGACCTGAGCCGTCCCTCTGATGTATTCATTCCCAGTCATGTCCATTCTGGTCCCCTCCCAGTCAGCATCTTCAGCTCTGACTTGCCACCTTAGCCAAACCATAAATCACAGCAGGTCTCACTAGCCTCTTGTAAACCTTCCCTTTCACGCTCGCTGTTACCCTTCTGTCACAAATCACCCCTGACACGACTGCATTCCCTAAATATTATCTAATCAATTAAACTGCTCGGCCACTTTGCAGCACTCATACTCTCCAAACATGCATGTACACAAACGGGCTGAAAACCGCCTGCACCAGGCCCAATTTTACACTCTCCCATCCTCTGAGAGGGATATGAATCTGTCCTTGTAAAACACAACTGTAAATATACATAGATGAAATTTACAAGCCAATTGCCTCCTTGGACTTGAGTCAAGCTAATAAACACAGAGAAGGAGGAGAAAAGACGAGCAGGCCCTCGTCCTATCTAGGCCAGTCGAACGGGAGGCGTGGCGAGGGGTGGGCTGCGCGGCTCTCGCTCCGGGCCAGGTCTGTCGAGAAGGTCATGTGAAAGTGGAATGCGGCGGGGTCGGTTGCTCGCCAGAGGCTGCGTTCAGTCAGAGCAGCTTATTTTTTTTAAAACAAAGTGAAAACTGTATGCCACCTGGGAGAGATTATTCCTCACTGTTGTCCAGGTTTATTTGAATAATTGAGTTTCTGAAGCATGCGAGGCTACATCGCCACGGGGCAAAGATCTCAGTGTTTTATGCTTTGTTTGGTTTTTTTATTTGGCAGTGCATTGTTTCGACAGAGTTTAACTGACATAATGTGAGGCTGGGCTTTTGCACGCTGCATAACTGGACAAACAATTACCTAGCAATTACTGCGAAGCTTTTGAGATAGAGAGGAATGCATCGCTCAGCAGGCAGCTGACAGCGTGCGCTAACTCAGCAAGCGACATGCAAAATAGGAAAATAATGGCGTAGAGTGCCAGAAGTGAAAAGCGTCGGTCCAACGCAGAGACACACGGCAGACATGAAGGCTGCACACGAACAGGAAAAAGCAATTTATGTAGACGCACGTGCAAACATCGAGACACATCTAAAGAGAAGTGAACATGACTGAAAGCAGGGCTGGAGGTGGGGGCGTCTCAGACTAGGTTTGGTTTCATTGAGAGTGATTCCTGCATATAAAGAAAATGATTCAGTGTTTTTCCCACACGACAGGGTTGCTTCAGTTTGCCGTGTTAAGTTGCAGCGTCGTCATAGGTCACAAAGTTTAATAATAAAGACAAAACTTTAAGGTGAGTAATAACAGAAAGGTGGTGACGCGACGCCTGTGAGCTGTTGAGTTTGGAAAGATAGACGGCGTATTGTTTCAACTGGACCTTTGTTCTCACCCGCATCGCCCAGTCGAGGGTTTGGGTGCTGCAACAACAACATGATGTCATGTTGACTGGTAAGGAGGAAGAATGAGGGGGAGGGGGGGGGGGGGCAGAGGTGATAAAAATGTGGGAGGTGAAGAAAACGGGTGAAGACGTGGATTTGGTTATGTTTGTTTTTTGGCATATCCAAATTGGAATCAGATTGCAGATTGTAAAAGTCACGCTGTCGGTGGTTAGGAATCTGATTCAAATCAAATTTTAAACGACATCGTGCCCAGAGCCACTCAAATCACATTTCCAACTGTCCTTTACGTCACTGCCAGCGCCTAACACAGAACACATGACGGTAACATCACACCTGGCTGCAACTGCTGGAGACCAAGGAGGTCTGTGAGTCTTTTTGTCACAGGCTGGGTCTCCGACCCAGCACTCTGAGTTTTCTTTGTATTTTTTGATATGTTATTAGTTTGTGTTATTTCCTATTTGCCTTTAGTTTAGGCAGTTATTGTTCCTGGGTTTTCTATGTTTTGGGGTTTTCTATTTATTTCATCACGTATTAGGTCTGTTAAGTTGTGTTGTCATTTCCTGTTTTATTCTGACAATGTCATGTGTTCTTTGTTCATTGTATTTAGCTTTCCTCTCCTGGTCCTGTCATTAGGTTTATGTCTGTCAGCTGTTTTCCCCCATGTGTCGCCACTTCCCCTGATCACCTCATGTCTGTATTTAAGCCTTTTGTTTTCTTCATGCCATTGTCAGTTCGTCTGTTTATCTCACCAGAGTTACAGTCATAGTCATAGTCTTAGCCTGTTTATTTTCCACCTCGGTCATAGTTATAGTTTTTGGTCTTAGTACCTTTAGTGTTTTGTTTCTTAGTGTTTTGCCAGTTCAGTGTTTTGTTTCTTAGTGTTTTGCCTGTTTGCTTTGGTCTCTTGGTTCATTTCCTGCCGTCATCGCAATAAAGGTTCACTTTTCTGTTAATCATTACTATTCCTCGTCATCATCTGCTTTTGGGTCCTGTTTCCACACACATTGGCGCACCCCGCCGTGACAGAACGAACTGACCAGTCATGGACCCAGTGGATTCTGCTCTCACCGAGTGTCTGGAGGAGACTGCTCGGATCCAAGCGATCCTCGACCGCTTCTTTACAGCGCCCGATTTGAAGAGCAAGCTGGTAATGATTAACGCTGCTGAAGCTATTATGGAGAGGGATCCCCGCCTTCTCCAGCTCCCGGACTCACCTGCCATAGTTGATGCCTTTACGAGGATAAAGGAGATGCTGCAGGCCCAGGGACTGTCGAGTCAGGAAATGGCTTCCAGCACCCACCAGTCACAACAACCCCACAATCAGTCATCTCCATTGCTGCCTCCGGAACCTGAGTGTGTTCGTGTCGGTTCGCTGAGATTCGCCGCAGCGTCACCACCTCTCAGCTCACCAGTTTCCACGCCCTCATCACAGTCTCGCCATACTCCTGTCACAGTTCAGCGCGAGGAAGCGCCGCACACCATAGACTTGGACGACGACGAGCGCCAGTCTATATTCTGCGCTCTCTTGGAGGAGGAGCTCCGGTGGAAGCCGTGGCTCATTCCGGAGCACGAGCACTCTTTCCGGGGAACTCGACTGGCTCTCGGGGGACCTCGGAGTTACCAGGGACTTCCACCCATCGCTCCGCCGTCTTCCACTCCTAAGAAAAAGCGGCGTGCGCGCCACCGACGCTCCGTATCACAAACGCAAGTGAGTGATTACATTTTGGCTCCTCATGTTTTCTCTCAGGAAGTTGTTGAAATTGACACTACTTTTCCGGTTAATGAGCCCGGCTATACAGAGACTGTTTGCCCTGGAAAAGCTAGCCATCAGGCTCAGCTAAGCTGCTGTGGGACTGCTATCCAGGCCGGTTTGGAGCCGGAGACGGAGGTACAGCTGGTGCAGCCAATTTCAGTGTCAGCCGGAGGGCCCGGGGAGCCCGTCCGGCCTCATGTTTCGTCTGCTGGAGGTTCAGGAGAACCCAGCCAGCTTCATGCTTCGTCTGCTGGAGGTTCAGGAGAATCCAGCCAGCCTCATGTTTCGTCTGCTGGAGGTTCAGGAGAACCCAGCCAGCTTCATGCTTCGTTTGCTGGAGGTTCAGAAGAATCCAGCCAGCTTCAGGCTTCGTTTGCTGGAGGTTCAGGGGAATCAGGGAGTCTGCTGGGGGGCCCGAGGAGCCCGTCCGGCCTCACGCCACGTCTGCTGGGGGGCCCGAGGAGCCCTTCCGGCCTCATGCCACGTCTGCTGGGGGGCCCGAGGAGCCCGTTCAGCCTCATGCTTCGTCAGCTGGAGGGCCTGAGGAGCCCGTCTGGCCACCTTCTGCTTCACCACCTGTGGCTGCCTCACTGTCACCTGGTTCTGCCTCTGCTACGCCAGGACCAGCTCCGGTCTGTGCTTCGCCCGGTCCAGCTCCAGCCTGTGCTTCGTCAGCCGCAGCTCCAGCCTGTGCTTCGTCAGCTGCAGCCTCAGGGCCTTCATCCTCGCCCGGTCCGGCCTCTGCATCAGCTGCTCCTGCTCCACCTGGTCCGGCTCCGGCTTCAGCCTCAGAGTCTTCGTCCTCGTCTGGCCCGGCCTCAGAGTCTTCGTCCTCGTCGGGTCCGGCCTCGTCAGAGTCTTCAGCCTCGTCGGGTCCGGCCTCGTCAGAGTCTTCAGCCTCGTCGGGTCCGGCCTCTGCGTCTTCAGCCTCGTCGGGTCCGGCCTCTGCCTGTGCTTCTGCTACGCCTGGTCCGGCCTCTGCCTGTGCTTCTGCTACGCCTGGTCCGGCCTCAGCCTCTGCTTCAGCGTCGCCTGGTCCTGTGCCCTCCAAGCCTCGGCCGGTACGCCTGACACTTGGGCGCCGCCGCCGCCTTCCGCACGGCCGGCCCCCTGAACGGTTCCCGCCCCGTCGCCTTCCACACGGCCGGCCCCCTGAACTGTTTCCACGTCACCGCCGTCGAGGTCGGCCCCCTGAACCGTTTCCGTGTCGCCGCCGTTGCCGTCCGCACGGACGGCCCCC
This sequence comes from Copadichromis virginalis, assembly GCF_057382275.1. Lineage (NCBI taxonomy): Eukaryota > Metazoa > Chordata > Actinopteri > Cichliformes > Cichlidae > Copadichromis > Copadichromis virginalis. The sequence goes on along the minus strand of NC_140632.1, from coordinate 1,665,489 downwards.
TGATCACATGAACTATGACTTTCTGGACCGTCACCCTCCGGGTCGGCCCCCTGAGGAGTCGTGAACTGTTCCCTGCGCTCCTGTGATTTTGATGGACGTTTTGTTTTTGGTTTTTTTTGGCCTTGTTTCTGGCCCTCCGTCCTGGACCCCCACCGCCCGCCCTTGGTGGGTTGTTTTTGGTTTTGTTTTTCGAGGTTTTAGGGCGTCTGGAATCCGCCCTTAAGGGGGGGGCTCTGTCACAGGCTGGGTCTCCGACCCAGCACTCTGAGTTTTCTTTGTATTTTTTGATATGTTATTAGTTTGTGTTATTTCCTATTTGCCTTTAGTTTAGGCAGTTATTGTTCCTGGGTTTTCTATGTTTTGGGGTTTTCTATTTATTTCATCACGTATTAGGTCTGTTAAGTTGTGTTGTCATTTCCTGTTTTATTCTGACAATGTCATGTGTTCTTTGTTCATTGTATTTAGCTTTCCTCTCCTGGTCCTGTCATTAGGTTTATGTCTGTCAGCTGTTTTCCCCCATGTGTCGCCACTTCCCCTGATCACCTCATGTCTGTATTTAAGCCTTTTGTTTTCTTCATGCCATTGTCAGTTCGTCTGTTTATCTCACCAGAGTTACAGTCATAGTCATAGTCTTAGCCTGTTTATTTTCCACCTCGGTCATAGTTATAGTTTTTGGTCTTAGTACCTTTAGTGTTTTGTTTCTTAGTGTTTTGCCAGTTCAGTGTTTTGTTTCTTAGTGTTTTGCCTGTTTGCTTTGGTCTCTTGGTTCATTTCCTGCCGTCATCGCAATAAAGGTTCACTTTTCTGTTAATCATTACTATTCCTCGTCATCATCTGCTTTTGGGTCCTGTTTCCGCACACATCGGCGCACCCCGCCGTGACACTTTTATTTAAGTAAAAATACATCTCTATAAGTCTTGGAAACCACCTACTGCCTTTGGTGTACTGTGTCCATACACACAACAAAATAGACCCCTGCTGTGCTGAGATGTTGAGCTTTTTGGACACGGTGATGTTTTGGCCAGATGTTAAGATATACGGCGCACTACAGTTCTCGCCCGCTCATGCAGCTTCAGGTAAAATCGCCTCCTTGATCGAGGAAAAAGCAGAGTGGGGCCTGTGTTATTGTTATTAGTGGTGCCTCAGTGTTACCGTTAGCATGTTACTGGTGGAAATGGAGCCAATTTGAACAGCTTTAAACAAATGATGCAGTGAAGTGGCAAATAGTCTTTAGGTTATCAACAGGATACACCCTGGAAAACGCTGCCAGAAATGCAATTGGTTTCAGCCGATGCTAAACAGCCTCAAAGTTACAATGGCATCGACTTTGGGGCAACTTTATCTTTGATAAAGAGGCGTCAACGCCAAACGGCGATGTGGCGACCAGAGCTGATGGGATGTCGATGAGATTTTGGGAGTGAATTTGTAAGTTTGGTGACTTACAAAGAAATGAACAGCCTCTAACTGGTATGGCATTAGTACCAGTTAGAGACTGGCCCCGCCCAAACGTCCACACAATCAAGCATGAAGGTGGAACTATTATGCTTCGGGACTGAGGGCACAGGACAACTTAAACACAACAAGGAGGCCATGAACCGTAAAATCTTGGACAGAGCAATGAAGATGGGTCATGGATGGATCTTCCATCAAGACCCGAATCATGAGGCCCAGGCAAAAATGAAGTGGCTAAAGAAGAAGAACATTGAGCTCATAGAGCGGCCCAACAAGTCTCCAGACCTTAATCCTATAGAACAGCGGTCCCCAACCCCCGGGCCTCGGACCGGTACCGGTCCGTGAGTCGTTTGGTACCGGGCCGCGAGAGTTGAGGCTCAGGTGTGAAATGTCTGGTTTTCAGGGTTTTTATCGGTTTTCAGCATTATTTTGTTATCGTTTTTATCGTTAACTCTGTTTTCCTGGGTCTTTTCACGTGTGTTATGAATAAATCTTCTTTTTTTCAGTACCGGTACTAGTTTTATTTTGTTGTATTTATCCATGATACCTTAAAGGCCGATCCGTGAAAATATTGTCGGGCATAAACCGGTCCGAGGTGCAAAAAAGGTTGGAGACCGCTGCTGTAGAAAACCTGTGTAGAGAGTTTAAGCTGGAGACTTTAGAGAGTTTGTAAAGATTAGTGAACCAAACCTTCATAATATGTGTGCAAAACTGTCGACCAGGTACAAGAAACATCTTGCTGCTGTACTTGCCAACAACAGTTTCTCCACAAAGCACAAACCTACATTTTGCGAGTTTCAGTTGAAACTTGTTATTACAACTTTAAATATAAAGCCTTGAGCTGTAGCAGGATCACTGCTGTTAGATCAGAGGAGAGAGGTTTGAATGAAGGAGAATGACGATTTTAACCACATTCTTTGGAAATATAAACATTTTTTATTTTTTGTCATCAAAAAAGGAAGTTTTGCCGCATAAATGTGAGTCCATTTTTGGAGTCTAATGTAAACAGTTATTTTTAAAGCCTTCTGGGAAGAGGTCTGCTGAAACAACCCAGTAAATGTGAAAAAGAACCAACGCCATTGCATGAAGCTGAGCAAAAAGATTTCATGGAATGAAATGAACTCGGCGTTGAAAGAAGCAGAAACGGAGACAAACATTCCTGGTGTCTGATACGACCCGCATCACCACGACTACTGTGGTGTAAGACGATTCATCGCCCGTATTCATCTAATCTGCAGCCTTCTGTTTTGGTTACATTTGAGAGAAATACCCTACTCTCACACTTGTTCAGTGTGTGTGTGTGTGTGTGTGTGTGTGTGTGTGTGTGTGTGTAGCAGCACTGCTGCCACAAAAATAAATATATAGCTCTGCGATGCCTGAACACCAAATGCAACATCGCTTGTAAATGACAACAAGGATTTCACAACTAAAGCTCAACTTTGAGGAATAAATTGAGTTTTTATGAGGTGTGAACATAAAATCTAAGATAAGGGGGGGACATGAGGGTGGAGGGGGGGCGGCTGAGTCCTGAATGCGCCAGCAGCACGAAGCCTGTTAAAAGTTCAGTGTGACTGGAGCAGAAAATCAAGGAGTGCAGCTCCGAGTTGCGTTATGTACGCCTGCTGGCAGCCCTTCTGGCTGGCATTCGCCGGCGCTTTTTTGGCCACTTTCAGAGGTTTCCAAAGCAAACAGGAACGGCTCTGCTTACGCGCCATAAAACCTGTCCTCAATTATAGGCAGCGCTGTACTCACAGGGTAAGAAAATGTTCAAAGTACTTCAGTAACTTCCAAATACGCTGAAAATCTATCAGTTACATTTAAATGTGGAGTATCTGTTTTGGCCCATAACGAGGTATCATGATGCTGGTTTAGGCAATACTCCGAATGCTGTATATATTATTATTATCATTATTATTATTATTATTATTATACATTATCTGTGATTTAAAAATAAATTCATCAGGTATGGTAGCACCAAATATACTAGATTGTTGTTAAGACAGGGGATACGATCTGTGCTGTTTATGTCTGTGGCATAATACCATAATAGCTATACTGCCTGTTCAGAAGCCAATATAGCAGTAAGCACCACAAAAGTACCGAATGCACTGGCACACATGTTGTCCCATCACTTGCTGAAATAATAGCTTCAAGTGTCTGAAGACTTCCTGCCAACTCTCTGTACTCATACTGCAGTTTAGAACCATCGTTAAGTGTTTTACAAAGGAAGCAAAGGAACAAGAAAAAACTGATGTAACGTCCAATTTTTCCGATCAAAACTTATTTTGTGGTGAACAACTTCACTCTCAAAATATACGAGTCGCTCCAACAACTATGAGACTAGTTTGTACTCAGAAAGACGGAGCATTAGCTTATCTTGCTTAAGGTCGCCATGACTGCAGTTAGATGTTGTGCTTTTCTTACAGCCGTCAGCTGCAACATGCGTGCCTTGTCATTCACTCTGTTACTCCGTTCATTTAAAGATTGCTGGGTTTCTATTGGCAGCACGATGCACAAAACACAGAATAAATGGAGGTCTCACCTCAGAGGTCTGTAGCCCCACAGGATCTGCTGCCAGTGTATCATTGCCACCACACGATACCCCCAAAGGGCCCGTCCTGATGTCCTGATGTGTCCGAGCTGCTTTGGTCTATACGCTCGAAGGTTCCAGCTTTAGACAAAGCAGCATTTGCTGAGTCCTCGGGAGGTTTTCATATTCTGGCTGAACTCTAGTTATGCATTACACGATGTACGCAAAAAGTCATTGTGAGGATGTATAATGGTAATTAAATTTTTCAGTTCAAACCACCAAAACTGACTCATCAGAATTAGATTTATGCAGTAATAACAGTCAGCTGGTGGATGGATTTAGGTCCAAGAAGAAGGCACGAGGAAGCCCACAGTCCCTCAGGGCTACGCTAAGCATGGCACATGTATCCTCAGACACATTAAGACATCAGGGGCGGTAACGAGCCAACAACCAAAAATCGCAGCTCTTGAAGAAAACTAACAAAGCCGGTTATAGAACGAAGGACTTACAAAAACAAGTCTTTCTTTTCCTTGCTAACTACAGCGTGTGACCAATCAGCTTTAATCCAGAATCCATGGTCACATTTTCCACAACTAATATTCAAAATGCCTTTTACAGCGTGGCGGCTCCTGGGTCTCAGCCACAGAGAGAGAAGGAAGAAGGGCCAGACTGAACTGACTCTTCTGGGTGTTTACGGGGTTTCTTTGTCCGTAAGTGGTTTGAGTTGTTTTTCAGGACATTGTTACTGCAGCAAGCAAAGCTGTGATTTTCCCTTTAAACTGCTCCGTAAAGAACAATCAAAGGTGCAGCTAAATGTTGAGTCGCTCACTTTGTGAAGAAAACAACCCGCGTTGGTCACCTCTAATCGTCAGATACATTTGATGCAACATGGCGAATGTTAGCACCCCCCACCACCAAAGAAAGAAAAGAAAATCAGCTGCTGTTCCCTGATTGGTTCAGTTCTGGTCGAATCTTTCAGAGGTCACGGCTGCAGCGCGTCTCTCTCTGAACGACAGGTCCCACATTAATGGGGCGCCAGCGGTCACAAGTGGGAGATTATGAGTGTTTGATGAAAACAGCTATTGGTGGGATTCATCATGGCTGATGTTGACTCAGTTCGACCTCCAGACGTGCGCGTGAGGTCACTGTTGCAGCTTTGTGTTTTTGGGGCTTTTTTCAGGTACATCGGTCTTTATGGTATGTTAATGTCTAAGCCGTCGACTATAACCTAATGACTGCGCGCAGGTATTATCTTCCAAAAATATACATTCACAACATTCTTTCTGAACTACCGAGTTATGTTTGTTTTAATGGAGGCAGAAAGAATTCGAGCCCGTCGATGGGACGGAGGCTGAAATGCAGATGTATACACAGAGACGTTTTTTATAGACACTTAACTCTAATTAACCTTCGTTCTCCTATTTGCCTATAATCACATTATCCTCTGGTATTTGACTCTATTTTCCTTTCGTTCAGGAGAGGCCATGTCCTCCTGCTACATGCCCAGAACAGTGAGACGGAGCGAGAACAAGCTTCTCCTTGTGTCCGATCTCCCAGTCGGCCATAGAAGCAGCCTACGGTCTTCCTTCTCCCTCCCTCTCTTTCTCGCTCTCGTCTTCGTCCTTTCCTGCTCCTCCATCACTGCATATCTGAGCTCTGCCCTCAGGCTGCGTCCAGCAGTCGGCCGCTGCCGTCAGCTGACTCTTCAGTGCTACAGGTTTGGGCTTGTATAGGATTCAGTCTTCTGTCAGGATGTTAATAAACGAGAGTCTAAATAAAGTAATTCAAGACAAAAAAAAGATCAAACTGTTTTTCTTCACTGTCATTTCTAACAGTCTCAGACACGGTGAGACATTCCTAATGCCAAAGTCATGTGAAATTATTATTTTTGCAACTAATTGTATCAAAATGTTTAAAGAAATAAAATAAAAAAGGTTGAATCTATGCGTCTTTTATCCCCCATGTTGTAGAAAACACACTGCAGCTGTCGAATGTGTTCATTTCTATACTGGTGTGTAAAACCCTTCTGCCTGTGCCCCAAAGCAATGATAGGTGGAGGTGAAAGCTCTCACTTTAACCTGAGCTCCAGAAAGGTGCCTGCTGAGCTGTCAACTGACACATTACACAATGCATACTTTAAAGAACTGATGCAGAAATGAGCCTTTAGACCATAGGTGTCAAACTCTGGCCCGTGGGCCAAATTTGGCCCGCAGCCTAATTACATTTGGCCCGCGAAGCCATGCCAATTATTATTAGAGCTGGCCTACTGGTATTATACAGCTAATATATATATTGTTTAGTATTAAGCTTTGCTTGTTCCATATCCAGTTTTTCAGCAAAACGTGTTTGAGTCCATAAGAAAAGATTCATTCTTATATCTGGAGGAATAAATATATTTCAATAAATATTAATGTTAGCCCGCGACTTTGTTCCAGTTTTGAATTTTGGCCCACTGTGTGTTTGAGTTTGACACCCCTGCTTTAGACGGACACTTTACACTTGCGCTTCATTGCATTTAACAAAGACATCACGTACAAGTTATTTTACAGTGTAAAGATGATATGGGGCAGGGATAGCTCAGTAGGTAAAGTGGTCGCCCCATGATCGGAAGGTCGGCGGTTCGAATCCACTTAACGGCTACCCTGAGGTACCCCTGAGCAAGGTACCGTCCCTACACACTGCTCCCCGGGCGCCTGCTTAGTGGGCTGCCCACTGCTTCACTGAGTGAATGGGTCAAATGCAGAGAAAAACAAGTAATTTCCCCATGGGGATCAATAAAGTATCCATTATTATTATATGGAAAAATGATGGAGCCTCAAAAATGATGTTTTGTAAAAAAAAAAAAAAAAAAAGGAAAAAATGTTGAACTAACACCACCTTGACCACTAAAATATGAAACTCATGGTTACATGTGAAGCCATCTGTAATAACTCAATAATAATCTGTATAAACTACAGAAGGACAGACAATTCTGTTATAGCTGATTCTCTGTATAAAATACTCAATAACACTCAACTGTCTTCTTGAAGTTTGATTCTATTTACTTGATTTTTGTTTTTCGAGGGATTTTTTTTCTCCATGTACTGTTAAAACGTCATAAATCATAAAGAAATAAGATTTCTCTGAAATGTATTTTCAGATGTGCCGTCTTTGTTTGGCTCAAAGATTGTTAGTAAACCAGAAACAAAACGTTAGCTAAATGTAACAACAAGAGGTAATATATAAAAACTGCTGAAATAATTAGCAAAGAATTTTAATTGTTTATGTAAAAGTAGTTAAAAATTTAAATAGAACTGTAAAAATAAACAGAGCACTAAAGCTCACATTTAGTTCAAATAATTAGCTAAAAATAGGCTAAATACAATAATTGAAATGGTAAGCTAAGAAAGCATTCACGTTTCAAACACTTGGTGTAATACATGACGTTTTAAATGGTTAACCCAAAATAACAGATCAGAGCCGGTAAAGACTCCAAGTTCAAACAGTTAAGAGAGGATTTGCATTTTAAACAGACACTTTCTAAAATAGTCACTTAAACCCAACAGATAAAAAGTTAAAACAGCAAAAAGTAGCGTGATGAATAAAAGCTCCAAATCAGACGCAGCCTCTCAGCAGCAAACTTGACCCAGTGACTGTCTTTAAAGCATTACTTTGCAGTGAGTTAAAATGCATATATGTGGAGTGTTTCCTGCGAGCTGTTTGATGACTCTGTATGAACAATATGATTCTGAAAATAAAATCTACAGGGACAAAAACAGCAGACATATCCAGGCTACTGCTACACAATATGGAACAACTGTGAACATGTTAGGAAAATGAAATATTAGAGGTCATATGTGGATGCTGGAGAGGTGTGTGTCACTACTCTCTGTATGCTGTAGCCTTATGTTTCCTCATTAATCACGTTCATTGGCAGGTGTGGTCTGGGACTTGGCGTTCTGGAGGTTTGTTAAGTAAAAGCCGGTGAATAAAACAGCTTTGTAAATGGAGTGTAATCAGGGCAGCTTTCCCCAGTAAAGAAGAGGAGAAAAGCTTTTGATCATAGAGATGTCATTATTTCCAAAGAAGCGTGGAGTGTTTACCTGTGAGAGGCAGAGGAGGACTTCACACCCATTTAAATAATGAGACCATCGCGAAAGATGTTAAGAGATAATTGTTTCTATTTCACCTCAGACATTTTAAAAGTTATTGCTGGTATGCTCACAATTATTTTCAATCGCTTTCTGCTGGAAAAGGAAGAAGAGCTGGTGAGGTTACACAACGTAAACCGGCCCTTACCCTGTTCTGAATGCTTTCTTCTTTTTCAGCCACCCCTGCAGAGGCTGTGGGTGCACTCTTTTCATCACGCTCTTTAAAGACAGTAATAACGTGTACTCAACCTTTTATTTAGCGTCTCCTGTAGGCCACCCATTACATTCATCAGCCCTGTTTAAAACTTTGCTTCAGAAACCATTCGTCATCCCAAAGGTTGACAAGACAAATGCAGCAGGTCAGGAAGAAGCACAGTGAGAAACAGGCAGCCGTGAATAATGCATGCGTGGAAAAAACAACAACAACTTCTGAAAGTTCATTTTGCTTTCAGCTGAAGATGCTCTCACATGAAAGGAAAAAAGCGCCTTTTTGCCAACTTCTATGCAGTCGTACTCCGAGCTCAGCTTGAGATAGACACTGATTAGTTTAATTATGTGTGCCGTGATTAGGCATCTTAATGGTACTCATCCCAATATGAGACATGACTTACAATGATTTAGAGCTGTGACATTTGCGATAAAGCTTTGCGAAGAAATCTGCTATTTTTCTTCTTTTCTTTTTTGTTTACAGACACTAAAACACATCCGAACACAGCGGGCAATTTAAAACACACACACACACACACACACACACACACACACACACACACACACACACTTACCGTCTCTAAGCACTCGGTGGTCGTAGCGGGGTCAAAGGAGAACAGAGGCGAGGAGCCCTCACGGCGTTACGCTCTCATGTCAGCCCGGCTCACAGACACCGACGGGCTCGTTAACTTGAGAGCTCGCTGAAGTGTGTCAAGAGGAAACTGCAGGCACAAGTCGGTCAGGCCGGCGAGGAGCAGGCAAACGAGGCAGACACAAAGCGGAGAGAATTCAAAGACGCCAGCAGTTTCTTCTTCCTCGCTTTCTCTGCTGTAACTTAACCCCCCCGAGGAGCTCCGGCGAGCAGACACACACAACCAGTTCCAGACCTGTCCTGCTCCGGCGGCGTGCCTCTCCCCTTTTCTCCCTCTCACATTTCTCAGGGTTTTTTGGTATCATTTAACTCTTGATTTTCGATGAGCTCACCGCGGGCTCAGGTTTCAGCGCCTTTTGCTGGAATGCGAGGGCAGTCTGGAAGAGGCGAGAGGTGGCGGGGAGGTCAAAGGCTACCGGGCTGCAGTGCGGAGGAATGGGGATGACAGGGGAGTCCGTCATCCCGGGGAGTTCCAGCGGATGGATATCTCGAGAGGGGGGCCCCGGAGAGCCGAGAACAAAACAGGAGTCTCAGGGGTCACGGGTTACGGATGTTGAAACATTTGACATCTCTGGAGGCTACAGACTTCAGGAACACCGAGTACATTTACACGCTCACATACACACATATTCATGTCTAAGTGCCAGATTTATTGCTCACTTAGGGGGTCGGGTGTTTTCCTCCGGGACAAACACTTTGTTTCTTCTGCTGTTTTCATATTTTGATTTGGGTCAGAGGCACGAGTGTGACCACAATCAGGAGAATAATACGGTCATTTGCATAGTGCAACTTTAGCAAGGATTATGAGGAGCAGGGATTTGTTTAATGGCGCCTAGTGCCCCCTAGATCAGGCAGCTACACCGAAGATTAAGAAGAACAGGTAAAATATCACCGTGGCTTAGCCAATAAGCCCAAAATGCATATCAGTGCTTGTAAAGACTCCACCATAATTCACAATGATGTTGTGCGGTTAAATAGAAAGCAGTTCTGTCCCTGCCCTGGATTTTCTTAACCAGATGTGAACTAAACCCCGTTAATGCTGTTTTTCACACATGGCTTTACAACAGTCAGGTGTGGGATTGTTACAGACTCAATAATTCACTTTGTTTCTGAAAATATGCAACCACTGGGTCTTGATGAGTACTTAAGAGCGTGGTAAGAAATCAGGTCAAACCCTATTTTCAAACTCCATAATGGGACTAATTTACAAACCCCTGGAGGCTGAAATTCCCCCTTGACACATTCAGAGTGCACTCGGTCGTGTGTTTGAGAAATCTTACCCACATGTGTCCAGAGTATCGATCCACCTGCAGCTTTGATAGAACTGTCGTGGCTGCAGGTATGAATCTCGCCACATTAAGGTGATCCACAAGGCAGCTGAGGTGGACCACTGCCCTGCCCATTCCTACAGGAAGCACACGTATAATCCTGATTTCTTGGCTGTGCTGCTGCCATGCAGTCGTGTACGTCTCTGTGAAAGCCTCTGAGCTGACATCCTGTGAGGTCCCTGATATTGTGCCCGGGTACATTAATAAATTAATGGGGAATAAATTATTAAAGCTGTAATCAAAGTGAGAAATATTTAGCAAGTGGATGAAATCTGTCTTGTAATTACAGAGCCTGAATTGATTTTCACCTCTCGCATAATGATCATAAAAACTCTATTTTTAACCTTTTTTTATTCTTTCTTAACAAACAAAGGACCCCCTGATATCATATTGTAAAGCACTTTGAGGTAACTGTTGTTGTGATTTGCTGCTATATAAATAGAACTGAATTGAAATGTTCTGTTTAAACTCTCTCATATTGTAAGTAAATGCCAATAATATGCCAATGAATAGATTTTTCTGTTGTCAGGATTTCATATTCTTCGGCTGCCATAAAAAACAAAAAGGCCACTTTTAGCTTGTGGCCAACTTGAGGGTGAAAGCTTTGGCCATATTGATGCAGTTTCATATGCAAATGCAGAGCTGCTGACGATCACCGGCACCTGTTTGGTGGCACGTTACACTTTGTGCTAATTACATGCAGTTTGCTGCAGCTGCGGTGATGCTGCAGAGGTGTGAGCAGGGGTTGCACTGATAGCTAAATGGACAACACACCAGAAAAAAAGAGAGAGAGAGAGCAAAGTAATTCTCTCAGAGAGGATCAAACTATATTCCTGTGTAAAACAAAAACAATCATAATGACGGTGAATCACAGATGCAGCCTGGCGTGTTTTTCCTGCTGTTTACTCTTTCCCCCCTCTTCTGCCGGCCCAGCTAACTTTGAACTGCAGCCCTGGAAGCCGCTCCAGTCGCCGGGAATGTGTGGTCTTTATTAAGGAGAGGAAGTGTGCGAATGAGCACCGCGGGCCCAAAATCTCAGGAGTCTTGATCCTTTTCCCCCTTGTGGCACTTTTCACAAGCGGGGTCCAGCTAATCGCTTATACTGATAGCAAGTTTGTGTGTGAGGCCCCGCGTCTCAGAGAAACAGGCTGACGGGACACACACACACCCCTCCCGGTCTGTGTAACATGCTGAGGACTGAGCTCATATACTGTTTGTGCAGATGAGTGTCGGAGCGGGCACACCCTCTGCGGGCCTGTTCCCATGGGAACAGCAGTGATAGCGAACAGCTTGTTTTTGTGGTTTTTGGCAGTGTTGCCACTGCTGGAATACTGACAGGCGCTGGGGAGGTCTGATATGCAAAATCTCTGCCAGGTAGGCTTTATGTGAAAAGAATGTTTTCTCTTTGACTTTCTCCTCTGTGTTTCTAAAGCCACGCTGAGCTATTCGGTCACACGGCTTCGGTGGAATTCCACTTTTTTCCTTGTTTTTTTTCCTTCCACCTATCGTTGATCAAACGGCGCTTGTGTTTCAGAGCTCGCTCCACGCCACAAGCTGACAGACTGAACTTGTTGTTGAGGGTTCACAATCCCCCCCTCAAGGTGGATGCGAGATCGGTTTTAGTCAAATGACTTCAGGTTAGTGTTACACGTCTCTGCACGCTTGGCCGACAGACACTTGGCTTCGCTTCTGACCTTTCTGTGTCTCGGAGGGAATTCCACACAAGCTGAACAGGAAAATGTGTTTTGGGTTTTTTTTTAAAATCACATAAAATTTCAAACGATAACATCGCCGCATGGGTTAGCTGACTTCATTAGCATATTTGTAATCTGAAGCCTTTTCAGGAAGAAGCAGAAGAAAAAGGGTGAAGAAGTGGACAGGTTTAAAACTCATTTGCATCTCAGCACTGAATTTGGCGAGCGTGGCGGTGCCCACGTACCAACTTAAGAAGTCAAACTGTAACTGTGATGGGAAAAAACGCTTCTGTAGGTTTATGAACAGCAATAAAAAGAAATCAGTGTTGGCTACACAGAAAAATCACTCGCCATCTGTGTCCAGGAACAAAGAACAAGCATCCCCCGCTGACCTTCATACATCAAACACAACTGCAAACCTATACTCAGGCTTTTTTTGCTTTTGTTTTGATGTGTTTTCTCTAATAGAAGACCCACACTGAGCTTGAAATGAAATTAAAGCGCCGTATGTTTATTGTGCAAATGACTACCTCGCTCTACGGTATTTGGATTCCTAAATGAAAACATTCTCCCAGAAACTCTTCGCCAGGGTTCTCGCTGAGAGAGCGAGCGGCACAGAGGCCAGCAGACCTTCCTCTCCTCTCCTTCCTCCCTCTCGCCTGGGACGGCTGGGTAATTACATCATTTGGAGATGGAATGAAAGCACTTTACAAGCGAAAGTAAGTGAAATGCTTTATTGCTTGTGGAATTGCCAATTAAAAAGCAACACCTGGAACACTCAGCTAAAACAGCCTCCTCCCCCCATGCAAGGCCCAAACCGGTCGGGCCCCCAGAGAATGTTTTTCTTTCCGTCTCTCACGCTGTCGTTATTGGTGAAAAGGTGCCGACAATGCACCTTCACATTGGCTTATATAGACCATAAGTCACCAAAGCCTGACGTGCTTTTAAATGTATTAATAAAGCCCATTTCCTGGGTAGAGCGTATGGCAGGGCTACAGTGTAAATCTGCGTGGGGCATGCTACTGAGAAAGAAAACAGTGGTGATTCTCTCCAGCACCCAGTCTACAGTAGGTACCTCCATCCAACACACACACAGTCTGCACCAGGCCAGTCCCAGATGTGTTTCATGCTCTGATCTGTTTCCCCCACGAGAGCGAAACTGAACAAACAGAGAGGTGGAGAAAAGAAAAATGTCTTTCATATTCCACCGCCGCTCCTCCAGACCAGAACAGACCACACTCGGTGCTTTACAAGGGACTCTTGTCTTATAAACCTTGTCACCTCTTTAGATGAACAGAATTATTTCAAGGCTCTTTCATCGTTACACAAGCCATGCTTTTATCTGCAGTCCACAACCACACCGTGCTCGGGGCTTTGGGCGTTTGCTGTGGTTTGCAGCTACAAGCTGTCTGACATACTCTTACTGTGAACATTGGAGCATGCTAACTTTGGCTGCTCGGCACCATTTTTAGAGTTGTTAGTTTTATCTACTCCCTGAACAAAGTAATACACTACTCTTTACTTTTGTGTTACATGCCATCATGGCCTGTGTGATTGCCGGGTAAAAATAGAGCAATAAACTCGTTGTGTCTGCACCCTTTTCTAAAAAGCACACTTACAAGAGCGTTTATTTATAGCCTGCTAAAGTACATCGTATGGACAAAACCTCAGGGCCAAACTTAAACTTTGAATGCAGGTGTTTGCAGTCTCATGCTTTTTGGCGTGAGTTTCCATGGCAGCAGCTCCCATAGGTGTAAGGTGTAGATGGCCCAGTACCTTTGTACACACAGTGTATTACCACAAAACTGAAAGACCATAAAGCACAAAAGCTGCGGTGACAGCAGTGTGACTGTAACAATGAGTTTAGTTCAGGTTTTATATATATATATTACATATATTTTTAAATAAATCACAACAACAGCACAGCCTCTTTATTTTGTAAAGACCCTACAACTATAGAGCAAAAATCCAACCAATCAGATGGCCCTTATGAGCAAGCACTTGGTGATAGTGGGAAGGAAAAACTCCCTTTTAACAGGAAGAAATCTGAACCAGCCTCAGCCAGCTGGGCTGTGAGGGGAACCTGTTCGTCTCCGCTTTTGTTACCTTTTGACGCTTTGGCTGATTGGTGGGTTGAGCGCACACTCTGTGCGTTGACATAATCAATACAGGAAGAGTCTGGACGTATCCTCAGGCAACCATGAACGGCTTTCTGAACGTGTGGATCAGCTCTGGCTGGTGCTAAAGGAAGATTTACCCTCTGTGGAGCATGAGTACAGTGTTGTTGACATTTTAGCATCATTAAAAGTGTTTTTTGTAAACATGCTTCCCCCTCAGCTTTGTCTTGGTCCTTTGCCTGGACGGTAGCTGACACATTTACCACATCCCTGCTTCTGGAGCTCCCTCTCTGACCACGCAAAGTGTCACACCCGCAGAAAAGATTAACATCAGCCCATAGCGCCACGACGACAGTGATGCTGACAGTCGGTACCATGGCGACGGCAGTTATAGGCACACATTTGCTGTCAGAAAGGAGGCCCTATTTACTTTGCAAATGTCTTTACCAGAGGCGCTGGTTTATTACTTTTGAGCCTGACTGACATAGTCTTATGGAAAAATAAATTGGCAGAAGCACACTTGAATCATGGCACAGCGCTTATGGTGCCGGTTTGGTCCCCGAGGAGAGACATGAAAGGAGATGGATACTCGACGATAAGATGTATTGTCATGAATGAGAGCAAAACCCTGAATAGGGCTCGTAGCCCCTTTGTAGCTGCAGTCAAAGTGCCTCTTGCAAATTCAGAGCCGATGATAATGTGCTTCTCGTGTCCAAATAATGGCTGCCGTGCTTTGCTTTCCTTATAAGAATCTGACTACACGTTTCACCAAGTCCAATGTTATCGCCTGTTAAACCTGCATACATTTCATATGGTTTTATATAAAAGCAAAGTGTCATGTTTCCTCCTCGTGCATTCTCTTTCTTTAAACGCTGCTGGGCGAATGAGGCTCTTTCATGGATGGTTTACGTCAAAGTATTTGTACAGTGACTGGTTTAAGGCAATTCCTGTGCAGTGGGAAGCGCGCTCTCAGCTGAAATGCAACAATTGTAAGAGGAGCTTATCTTTTGATGAGCCATGTGAGAACTCTATTGCCCAAAACCATCTGGATGACACATAAATGAAGCTGAAAGCCAGAATCCGAGTAACCTGAAATCTAGCATTAACATGCCCGTTGTATCGCATTTTAATCACACATAAGCAGGTGGATGCATGGATGTGCTTTTCAGTGTTTTGTCGAACGAGTAAAACAACACAATTAAATAAACATTGAGCAAAGCAACTACGATTTGTAAAGTCATCGACAGGGACACGCACATGCTTGGAAATGCAGAGCAGCATGTGCTTATGTTAGGCGAAGATTAGCAGGATGTTTGCGTTCCAAGTGATGGAAGTCCAAACGTATGTTGCTGCATCCATTAGAACTGAATATGCTTCTGACAGCAATTCCTAATCTTTCTCAAGTCTCCAAGTGTGGTGAATAAAAGAGAAACTGCAGTGACCCAGGCCCATAATGTCTTGATACATTAGCCCTGCACTCTGAGCGTGCCTGGCACCATAATGCCCCACCTGTAGCGCTGCAGTCTGTGCCAGCAGGTCTGACTCAGGAGTAATATCCATTTTGACTTGCTGAAATATTCATTGGCACACCTCGGGTGTACCGGAGGAGGTGTATAGTGTGTCAATTAAGGATATGGCAGCAGTGTTCATCTAACCCTGTGGAAATGCAGGCTAATCACGGTGAATCATCATAAAATTGGACTTTGAATGTGATAGCAGGATGGAGGGAAATCTGTTTGACGCATATTGTGAAAAATACCTTTCACATTTATGTTTTTAGTCACCGCTTTCAGGAGCAATTTAAAGGGTTCATACAGGATACATTATGGCAGGAACTGAAACAGGTATGTATTTTCTAGAAGCCAACAGCCACTAGTTACTCTGACTTAGTGGCTTTTTTCCTCCATGTAAAAGCAGCTGTGACAAAAACTAGTCACAGTAGTAGACAGCAATCAGCCACAACATTAAGACCACCTGTCAAATATTACATCGATGCCAGGAAAGATTCAAACCGATTTAAATTATATAGCACCAACTCACAGCAGCAGTCAGACCCTACAATAATACAGAGAAAAGGGCACGAAGCACTTGGTGACAGTGGGAAGGAAAAACTCCCTTTTAACAGGAAGAAACTTCCTGCCATCTGCAGTGGCTGGTTGGGGGTGAGACTTAGCGTCCGAGGGGTCTTATCCTATTGTGGCTGTATTAGGTCTGCATCAGTGTTTAGGTATCTGTGTAGCTTTCACATGCCAGGAGCCAAAGTGCTTTTCAAGGTAACAAAATGATTAATAGCAGTGGTTTTAATCTTTTGGCTGCCTGATGTACAACAGAGCCAGAGTGGATTTTACCCTTACTCACTAAAGTAGCTAATATTAGCTTTCAAGTACCAACCATGAGTTAATCACCTGAGAATCGTTTGAAGGAAAATCTCTGATTTGCATTGTTTGCAATCCTTCTTCTCTATATTCACCAAATTAATTGCTGCCCAAGGGCAGAGAACTAAAAGAAGAAGAAAGTCTGAAGAAGTCAAGGGGTCGTACACCGGGGTTACACCGGACCAAAGGTCCTCCAGTCATATTGCAAAGGGTAAGTTTCCGTCCAACTCTGTACTGCAAACTGAAATGCAATCTACAGAGAATCTACCTTTTCATTCACTGCTATGCAAATAGACTGGACTGATAAACAACAGTGCTAATGCTTCAGTTTGGTGCCATTAAACCACAGCAGGAGAAGAAGACGTAATTAGATGACACAATAAAAAAAAAAGCTAGACCTCAAAGGATGGAGAAAAAAATATGACGAAAATATTTCGATTTGTTTCATCTGAGGAAAGTTGTGCTCCTCTCATCGCTCCACACATCTCCACATCTCCGTGTGTGCCAAAATTCTTCATCCCAGCAGTGAGGCAGAAGCTTTTGTGGATGTTGAAGCAGCATTCATGTCTCGACTGCACTTTGTTAGATTTAATTTATATTTACTTATAAATAAAGGGGTGGAGCCAGATACTAAATTGTGGCATACCTGATGGTGAAGCCCGATTGTGTGCTTAGCACACAGAAGTACAGTTACATTTTCTGACAACTGATTTTCTAGGAGATCACGGTTACATTTCCCATACAGAGATATCTTTATCAACAATTAAATAATAATCTGTTAGCTACTATTACAGAGGATTCATCTGAAAAACGTATATATAGTATATACCACATGTGTCTTCTTGGTGTATTTCTGCAGTCATTCCTAAAAATGCAGAAATAAAGTAAGTGACCTATAAAAATGTAATATTTCGACTGTAGCAATTTGCATTGCAAAAATAAAAAAGAATAAGAAAGAAAGGCCACCATGAAGTCACTTATGTATCGTAACAACTCTTATAAAAATAGTCTGGCTCTGCACACACGCCAGTGTTTCCACCTCTGCCGGCAGAAGTTAAAGGTCAAAAACACCTTCGAGTGTCACACAAGATTATTGTTTAAATAAAACGATACAACGTTTCAAAGGATGTTTTAGTAAAGCAAACAAACAGATTATATTAAATATAAATAACACATTATTCTACTTTCAGTCTTTTTCAGTTCAGTTTATTTTACATAGTAAAGTAAAGACCCTCAAACAACACAGAATAAACCCTGTGAGCTTGGCAACAGTGGGGAGGAAAAACTCCCTTTTAACAGGAAGAAAGAACCAGGCTCAGGGAGGGGGTCTCATCTGGGGGGTGAAGGAGAGGAAGAATGAATGTTTGGTCCAGTTTTCCACAGCTCAAGGAAACACTGGCACATCTGCTTTAATGAAAGTGGAGCACCCGTGTGAATGTGTTCCTATTATATTATTGTGCTGTCTTGAAGTTGTTAAACCTCACATGTATCATTATAATAATAACAACTAGGCTCAAACTGAACGTTTGGAGTCAGTGAAAATTAGAGTGAAAGTCACTGTGGAAACCAAACCAGATTAAAGACGAACTCGTAGAACAAAAGAAAAGAAAATGACAACAACCATAATAAAAACTATGGAGTCACAGCTTGAACAGAACCATAAATAACACTGCACCTGTGTTTGTCCTACAACAAAAAAACAAGCCTTTCATTTCCATCTTTGTGGGTGTGCTCATTTTAATTTTACGACCCTTATAAAGTGGTATCGAATATATGATTACACTGCTAGCTTGTTTAAACCCGTCCACCCGACAGCTCGTGGTACTCGTCTCACAGTGTTGCCCTGATCTTCACGGTTATTCCACCAGATAGAAATGATGAGCGACGGCTGAGCGTGCGCCTGTTTATGGGGTGAGCTCGAGTAATCGTATCGCAGGTTTTGATTGGGAGGCCTGAATCCGAGCAATCACACAGGACGTTTTGGAGTTTGCGATGAAACGCGAAAAACTCTGGAGCGCTTTTCTGAATTTGAATGCTGAGAAATGCATCAAACTGTAGCACCGTGATTTGTCACAGTGCCGTCTGGACTCTGCTCATCATCCACCTGGTGTGTCCTGTCCAAATGTTTATCTCTTCCTTCATTTGTTCAGCTGTCCTCTCATCTCCACAGTCGCTTCACCACACACACACACACACACACACACACACACACACACACACACACACACACACACACACACACACACACACACGCGGAGGCCTCATTGTTTCTGAGGACGGAGAGAATCTCTAAGATACACAGCAGGTCGTGTGATTGAACAAAACATAAAAAGAGTGAAAATCTTGCTCGGGTGTCAGCAGGGACACAGGAATGATCTTTATTTGAGGAAAAAACAACTTAACAGTAAGACTCGACCTTCACGCGGCATCCTGTCTGCTTCATTCTAACCGCACCAGCGCTCTCTGCACGCCACCACACTCGAAATAGTTGAAGGAAATAAGAAGAAGGAGAAACACTGTCAGTCTAGTGAAGAGGTTTGAGATATTTCAAAACAGAGGTCGTACCTCTCTAGTATCTCTCCTCAGTGCATGTAAACATTCAGCCCAGTGGAGATTTTTCCAGTACTTGACACCACCAGGGCTGATTTATGGAAGCACATCCTGGGACTGTAGGAAGAGGGGGATACCATCCACTTTGGATTTCTTTACACTGCTCTTAAGTGAAGCTCAAGTCTGGAAAAAAAAGAGAAAAAAAATCCACAAGCAGTGCATTGTCTCACTGTGTCCACACACACACACACACACACGCACACACACACACGCACACACACACACACACACACACACACACACACACACACACACACACACACACACACACACACACACACACACACACCTGGCCCAGGAACAGAGCGATGAACCGAGACCAGCTCTGGGGTTTGGTTCCTAAAACATGCGGCATATGGGCGAGTTACACAGTGTTCTCCTGGAATGCATTACACAGACGTTTGAGTGATGGGACGCTTACAAATGTGATTTTAGGTCGGCGCTGGATCCGAGGAGGAGCGACGCGGGTAAAGTGGTGTCGCTGTTCCTCCTGCAAACCTTGTTTTGCCATTTGGCGGCTCGCCTGCCGACCGACATGCTCCGAGGCCCGTGCTTCCACGGCTCGGTGGGCAGGTGACCTCGCTCTCCCCCTCTTCTTCTCTCTCCTCCTCCTTCTCTCTTCTACGCCCACCCCGGGCTTGGCACCACCAGCTGTTGAATGCATCAAGGCCCCAAAATGGCTCCTCAGCTGCTGCTGTGGTACAGAGCAGGAGAGAGAAAAAAAGCCAGACAGGCTGCAGCTGCTGGGCTCAAATCTGGTAAGGTCACTCTCAGAATGAAATGTAGCTTTAGTACCTGCTCAAACACTATTTGGTACCATGTTATTGAATCAATCCAGCTCGAGAGCCGGACAAATTCAACTGAGAGTTATCAAAAGAAGCACGCAGAGTCATCACAGCGGTCTGAGTAACACTGTCGATACGTGCATCCATGAAACATCTCAATCAATGTGCCTGTGGCTCCAAATATGAGTCACTGACTGCTCTAAGTATCTCCTCTTTACTCAGTTACCACTTTTTGTAATAGGATTAGCATCATTTGTAATCAGATTGATGTAATTATGCTCCATAGGATTTGTCACTCTCCAATCTCGTTAACTGCCGTGTCAGTGGTGAGATAAAGAGCGGGCAGCTGATTTACTGTTGGCGTTGACACGCAGCGAACGCGGCCCTGTGGCAGTATACGGGGGCACCACTCCCACATTAGGGTCTTAAAAGACGGCTGTGTCTAATAAAGCAGCCGGCGGTGTCAAGTTCATGGAACATGTGGCATGAAGCGGTTTCATGTCATCTGCTCTTTGCCAATACTCCCAGAGGGCGAAGCTCCGAGTCGGGTTCAGTTTGCTCAGTTGGTGGATGGATTAATAGTTCACAGCGAGGGGGCGGCGCCCCTCAGGGGGTCGGCTACTCCTGCAGCAGACGGAGGGCACAGAAAGGACTCCTTCAATTTATAAAAAGAGAAAATATCATTTAATAATAAAAAAAACCCTCCATGTTTTCTCAAACAATAAGAATGACAGTTAATTAAAAACTGTGTCTGACTGAACTCACTGTTGAGAAAAACAAACAGCCTCCAACCCACTGAGTTCTGCTTTCCTCACATTAGTGTTTGGGCTAAAACCTGAGAATAATAATAATATCAATAAACATTTTTATAGCACTCACACATGTGAGGCTTTCAAAGAAAGTGTCAAACACGGTGGTGGCATCAAGCTCTCTGGCTGTTTTGTACATTTGATGGAAAGGAGATGGAATAATGAAATCAGCAGCTACACAGGTGAAACTTGTAGGCAGCCAGGATCATGCCAGATGCTTGCTGATGGCTACCTGTGAGTTCTGGTAAAGGTTCAGCTTGCTAAAGGAAATTTAACTAAATATAAACGGAGCGGTATGTTGAAGTAAAACTTGAAAAAGTGCGATGCAAACTGGAAATGCAGAATTTCCCCTTCAAAGTAAAAGCTGTCCTTTGGCTCACCGTTTCCTCTTAAGGCGAGCAGACTTTGTCGGCAACTGCAACTGCTGGCAACCTCAAGTTACCATTTGCAGAACACACATTTTTCCCAAGTAGCTGGTGGTTACCAGCAGGTCACCGATCAGTCTGTAGCTGTGCTACTGGGGTTACTGGGGCTTTAGTAAAAGCGGTTTCACAGCGACTTCCAGCAGCTTCCAGCAACTACTCCAAACCAGTTGGGAGAATACAAATTTATCCTTAGAGACCAGTGCCAGGCAGTTACCAACCAGTGTCTAGCTCTGTGTGACTGGGATCTTAGTAAAAGTGTCCACACCTGTAACTTTAATCGCTAACAAATTTGAACAAGTGATTAAAAAAATTCCCCCATTGTACAGTTGTCTTGAAAAGAGTGATAAGCTGAGACTGAAACTGCTGTTTGTAGCCGGCTGTAACTATGTTACCTTCATAGATGACGTTGGACATTTGACCATGGGAGCCAATGAGGTTTCACTTTCTTAGTCAGCAGCTGATTAAACTGCACTTTTTGGCATTTCAGCAGTGGATTATCTTTCACCTTTTATACTATTCAAACCAAGGGAGCTATAAAACAAAGGTCTGCCTCTGGCACAAAATAATAATAAGAAGAAAATAACATAACAAAATAAGAATAATAACAAAATAAAATACAGGCATGCTACCAGCTTGTAGCAGGAAATACAGTATCTGTGTTTGGGACAGCATCCAAGCATGATTACAAATCGCTGTGATGCTGATTTTTGTAGATGGTGCATGTCATATTTAAGCTAGCAGCTATGACTGTCAAGGACAGATGATGGAACGAACAGTTGAGCTGAAAAGCACAACTAACAAAAAGCCAAAAAGAATTAGCCCCAAATACTGGATAAAGACGTGTTGGGCGGGTACGTCAGACAAAAAAGGTCTCAGCTAACATCCAAATGGCCCTGAGAGCTTTAGACCGGCTGATCCACTTATTAACGAACACTAAGCAGACCGACGGCTTTCCTTCTGAGAAAGGCCCGATCCTTGGAAAGTCCATTTGATTGACTTAAACAACCCCTTCCCACCCACCTACTCCATCTAGCCGGTGCTAAAAGGGTGTTTCCTGACAAGTGAGGTCGTTTTACATTTATGCGTAAAGGTTTTAAGGCCAAGGCTTAGGTTCAAAATTTATTGGCTATTGTATAATGTTTCACGTGGGAGACTGGGCGACTTTGCCTTGTGTTTTGCCATCGGCCCGCACTCAGGAGAGAGCCCATGTATTTTGATAGCAGTGAGAGCTGAAGCTGTCAAAGGCTTTGCCTGAGGGAAGCTCACCTTTTGCATTTCTGACTGATTGCGTAAACTCCTGTCACACAACAAAAGCAGCTCTGTGAGGTCCCCGCCACTGTAATTAACTCTGACTCTGCCTCGGCGGACTGCTTTTACACGAACCTCAAGGTAGCAAATGTATCAAATATTAATCCGCGGTGTGGCGCACACAGATAATTAATTATAAATGCGTATTTGCACAACACGGCACTCTGTTGAAAGCATCCAGCAAGGAAAAATGGATAAACATTGTTAAGGTCGTTCCAACAGCTTCCAGAAAGAGGGATGGCTCGGCTCGATTCAGGTGTTTTCGCTGATTTCAAAAGACCGGCTTCAGGTAGCAGTTTCACTTAAAGGAAATTTAATATAACCTCTGATTGAAAGTCAAGGGCGAGTTTGAGAGTGGGAGGTAAATAAAGTGATGTGAATAGTTCTGCTGCTGCTGTCGCGGTGTCAGCGATAAATGTTTTATCCCTCTGCACTAACCTGCTCATCACTGAGACTCCCGGTTTAGTTATGGCTGCCTTGACCTTAGTCAACACTTGCGCTCGGCATTTCCTTTAGGATGTACTTTAACGCAGCCTTTTTTTCTTTTTCCCCTTTAAAATGACACCCACAGAGTTCAGCAAGCATGAGAAAGTGCCCCCGGAGGTTTTCCTGTCTACGTGTTCCTGCAATAAACCCTGAGAGCCAGTGTTCAAAAATGTGGACAGACGCACGCACGTCGCACCCTGACAGAAGTTGGCTCATGAGGTCAGCAAGCACACACCGTAACCCTTTAACCCAGCAAACACACACTAATGAGTCATACGACCGGCCGTGTGGGTGTGTGTCACCGCAAAGATGCAGAGTCAGTAAAAAGTCTCTTGTTAAAGTCAGCTGAAATATGGATTCAAATTACGCCTTAAGACTCCTCTACCTTCCCCATCTAGATAAACAGGAAATCAGCTTTTGCGGTTCCACAAATGTGAAACGAAGCCAAGCTGATCTGTAATTTTGTTTATTGCAGGGCTGCATTAGACTCGCCGCAAGCCGCTTATTTTGGCTTCTCTGGGGCTTCTCATGTTGCTTTTTTTTAATCTTTCCACCTACTCCTTCCTGCTGACTTTCTTGCATTATCATCACGCTTCATTGACTGAACGTGCAGTCCCAAGTTGCATCGAGCATTTTTTCCCCTCCCCTTCCTCTTGTACTCAGATAAACAATTTAAAAACCTCGGATGTGCCGCACACACATCGGAACAAATTACATGGTCCGGGTATTTGCACGCTCCTGCAAAAGCAGCCATTATGGCACAGTTTTTTCATTGTAAACACAATTATGCAAACTGAGTTGGATCTATTTATCTGCTGCTGGGAATTGATGTGCAATTTTCCAAAAAGTGTTTGCCTTGCATTTAAAAAAAATAAAATAACATCAGGCGTCACTTTTACCGGCGGAAGTAGCTCTAAGAAGTCACAACAGCTCAAACTGTGAGCAGGGTGTGCAGTTTCTCAGGCTCTATCGCTGACAAGAGGACATATCCGCAGGTTCTGAAAGCTGTCAGCACACTTGTAGAACAACAGTGCGTCTCCCATAGTTTCTGTCTGCAGTACATACATAATTGACAAATACAACTAGAAAGCTTGAGTTCTTGCTCAGCCCCATGGCGCTGCTGAGCTCTGCATTAGGAATCATTACTTTGCTAAAGAAATAAAAGGATCCTGTTTTTCGTTATGAGTATGCATGTTCCAAAGCAATCGAATCAGTGCCTATGAATGAGCCCAAAGCCAAAACATTGTATTTATTAAAAGTAAAGAAGCCAATACAGAAGTGCCTTGAACCTGCATTTTTCCCCTCCGATGGCCCCATGGACCGAGTCCTGCCGGTGACGTAGTTGTGTAGAAGTCTTTGTTAAATTGCCCAACTTCTTATGTTATGTATGACATCAGTAAATATTTTCTTGATGACTTTATTGGGTTTTAAGTCTTTTGGAACAGCATGACTTTTGTATATAAACCGGGTATGACTTTGTGTGCTGCTAGCATGTGACTCACAAACTGCTATATGACCATAACAGATACAGACGGCCGAAACGAGGAACTCGAGGCTTCAAAACGGAAGCAAATGGGTGACATCACCATGACCACATCGATATTTAGCTATTACAGGAAGATACGGCAAGCTAAAGTTAGCTTGTGCTGTCAACTGAAGAGTTGGTTCATGTCATGTGATATTAGCTACGGACTTGTGTTTAAGACTCATAAGACAACATATGAACAAGTGGTCAGATAACTTCACTCATTTCTTTATTATTTGCTTCAAAAGAGCCAAAGCTTCTGCTAATGTTTTTCACTTTCAGTCAAGTCCTTGTTTCTGACTGGTTGTTGTTTGTTAAGCCAGTTATCGCTGATCTATGAACCATTCAAGCAGGAAGGCACCAAACCCAAGAGATGAACCAGTGTTGCATCTACACAAACATCAAAAAACCAGTTAGACTGAAAATGCCAATGATAACAGAGTATGAGAGACATGGAAAAGTATTTTTTTCACCAAGATGATTCCCAGAGAGGGATTAGCCAAACACTCAGCAGACTGGACAAGTGGGGGACAAGAGAAGAAGAGTCAGGCCTAAAAACTATCTACAGTAGATGAACACTATCTAAGGTCGCGTCCTTAAATAGGGAAAGAAATCCAGCAAAGGCTTGACACAGGGCCTTCAGTTGGTCCATCTACTGTTTGGTCTCCCTGGAGGGTGGCTGTGAAGAAGTCGTTGTTAACAGGGAGAAAAGGCTAACATATGCCACATTACC
The DNA here is from genome assembly GCF_057382275.1 of Copadichromis virginalis. Classification (NCBI taxonomy): domain Eukaryota; kingdom Metazoa; phylum Chordata; class Actinopteri; order Cichliformes; family Cichlidae; genus Copadichromis; species Copadichromis virginalis. Next base: position 1,640,323 of record NC_140632.1, on the reverse strand, counting down.
TGTTTAAGGTATACACATTACATACCTGTTATTAATCTTTGTCTCTCTTCCCAGCATGTCTTTATCCTGTCTTCCTTCTCTCACCCCAACCAATCACAGCAGATGGCCCCGCCCCTCCCTGAGCCTGGTTCTGCTGGAGGTTTCTTCCTGTTAAAAGGGAGTTTTTCCTTCCCACTGTCGCCAAAGTGCTTGCTCATAGGGGGTCATAGGATTGTTGGGTTTTTCTCTGTATGTATTACTGTAGGGTCGATCTTACAATATAAAGCACCTTGAGCCGACTGTTGTTGTAATTTGGTGCTGTATAAATAAAACTGAATTGAACTGAATTACAAAATAACTGGACTGAAGATCAGTGGCAACAGTAAAAGGCCCTGACGATGTACCTGTGGCACTTCTTCCTTAACTTTAGTGTATTTATTGTAGACTGAACTATTTTTTATTCTTAATCTTGCTGCTGTAACACAGTAGTTTTCACCTGTGGGATCTATCTATCTACGGGCAATAGCTCGTGGTCATGGATTGGCCTCCCCAGAGCTCAGACCTCAATTGTCTTGAGGCAGTGTGCGATCGATTTTGACAGAGAAAAGAACAAAAGCCTGAAACATCTAAAGAAGATCTTTGAACCTTCTCCAAGAAGCCTGGAGAACTATTCCTGAAGACTACTTAAAGAAATGAGATGAAAGCGTCCTTTGTTCAGATGTTTTAGAGCTCAGGCGTGTTGAAAATTTGACTTTCAAACAAAATATAAAGCAATGAGGCTACCTCAAGATTTTTGGACATTACTGTATGTGTACTGGTGATTATTAGTGCCATGGAGGCATTAATGAAGGAAACCCACCCGGCATAGTAGCTAAAGAGTCTGATGTTCTTGAGAAGTAAACAGCTAAAAAGAGAGTAAAATTATGAGGTGGCCTCCTCCAAATGAATCCTAACATGGCTCTGAAAGTTTGGGCATATAGTCAGGCAATGTTTTGCTTTGCTGCCAAAAAACGTGGACATAGCAGGTCTGTTCACGTTCAGGTTATGCTGCGTGCCGCCATCTCTTCAGCAGCATCGTGTCCGTGGGTCATAGCTTAGATCCTGTGCTGGTTGTCACCTGTGCGTTTGACTGGACAGTGAGAGAGAAAAATAAGAAGGCCTGAAGGAAATGAAGAAGAAAAGTATATGATATCAGACAGTGTGACATCATCATATTTCTTTCCAGGAGCTAAAAAAAAAAAGAAGAAAACGCAGCAAACCTGTTCCAGCAATCCTGTGAGCTTGGGCATAAACACTAATGCTTTTCTCCTGACCTTTTAACTTACCTCTTCCTGGCCAACTCGCTCTTACCCGCCAGGTAGTGCCATCTCCCACAGATGGAGAAGAAATGCTGAGACAGGCCTTAGCAGCTGGGGGCCACAGAGCAAAACCGAAAGCAGCATCATTACAGTCAGTCACCCACCGTTTAGCAGACATGCCCTGTGTCTCCTGTACCTGCTGCTGAACAAAGCAGTGAGGCCGAATCAAACCGTTCAGCGCCTCAGAGCCGGGCAGGGAGTGAATGCACCGTAGCTGCAGTAATGGACACGCAGCCGAGTTTGTACAAAAACTTGACAGACACAAAGTTAAAGGGCAAGAGCTCCACTGCGCCGAGTGTCCCTCTTCATGAACTTTAGTCGGGCAAAGTCATATCCTTTAATAGCCTGTAGGATGTTGATGTTTCCTGCTAGCAGAGTAAGAAAATCAGGGAAAAAGAGAAGAGGAGGCAAAAATGCTACACATTTTTAGCTGCTTTGGCAGGATGACAGCTGGTCATTTGGGCTTTAATATGTTCCGCCAATTCTTCCGTGAGCTCCAGTGAAATTTCGTACACATTCAGGGTTCCAAGAAGATGAATCACATTCAGTCATCTTCATCTGCTCGATGGACTGGCACAACGTTCAGCAGTACTATTCCCAATTACATATTTTTAGAAAGTTGTATTTAGCAGTACTGACAACTCCTGAGTAGATTGCCATACAAGTTGATTTCATCCAGTGCTGACAAGCCAAACGTTGAATCCTCTGCTTGATGACGAGTTTGATTTTAGCTGTAGTCTTTTTGTGTTTTGTTCTGCTGAGAAAATGTTAGAATGTTAACACACGCGCACAAAAAAACAGTAATTAACATCATCTACCTTATACATGCTAAACATTAGCATGCTTATGTGAGTATGTTAGCATATATGTCTTAGTATTCTGGTGTGCCCAAGTATCTCAAAGCAACCCATTTTAAATCCCAACAATGTTATCAAGAGAACCTCAACAATCAATCCCCTGGAAGTAATGACTTTGTGACTGTGGCAGTGAAGAAGTCCCGTTTAACAGGAAGAGACCAGCTCAGGGAGAGAAAAATGTTACACTGGCTCTGCCTACAGTGCTGATTATAATTAATATATAGCTTTAGGAGCAACACCAGGCTCTTCACAGAGCTGTTACCACGGCTGCCACAAAAGACGAGGAAGATGTTGTCACGATGCGTTAATCACGATACAATGATACAGCGATTTTGCGATGTGCCGTGAATTGCACGAAACTATATTGCAATAAACTGCGAGTTATATCATCTGCTTTCTGTAATACAATAAATTAATTTGATTTGGTTCAGTTGCTTTTGTTGGTGCACAGCGGGACTGTGAAGCAGATAAACTGACCACAAGTGTCATTAAAACTTGTGTATGTGCATGAACATGACAACCAAGTTAGTTGTATTACAGTCTAGGTCAACTGAAAGCACAAATGTGTGGACTACTGTACTGCCAGTGTTGGGAAGGTTACTTTTAAATGTATTCCACTACAGATTACAGATTACATGCCCCAAAATGTATTTTGTAACGTATTCCGTTACGTTACTCAATGAGAGTAACTATTCTGAATACTTTGGATTACTTAATATATTATCATGCTTTTTACAACCACATGAATGTCCTACTGCTGTGTGATTTATTACTATTACTGAAGGTTACTCTCCACACCAACACCAACTAGATGTTTAAATCTTGATATAAATGAGTAACAGTAGGTGGACATTAGGTAAGGCTGCACTTTTTGCAGTGATCTCGTATAGAAAACTATTCCACACATATATAAAACAGGTCCGCAGCTCTGAACCGTAGTAAAGGACCTCTGGCTAATACGTCGGGTTCGTGTCGGGCTCGTAGCTGAAAACTAGCTTTACTTTGTTGTCTGGGTCAACTTTGCTAGCAGAGACAGAGAGAGGCGTTGAAAGGCTGCTTATTGTTTCAGAGGAAAACAGGAACACGGTGTACAGTCGAGTCTTAATAGCTTACTTACAACTGGGCTCGACAGGCTCTCTGTTTGGCTGCAGTGGTTATTATTATATTTACATGCTTCCAGCTCCCATTTCTGCTCCGTGACAGCTCGTACTTTTCCTTTTTCTCCCTCCCTCGCTCACAGACACATAACGGGTATGGCCGTCCATCCTCCCTGCAGCACGGACTACACTGCCCATCAGGCTGCATGCTTTAGGGCGATGCCTATAACACTCTGCTATTGCCTTCATATTAAATCATATTTTGAACAATAATTTTTAAAAATATTTCTTCACGTCATTATGTGGCCGCAAGTAGGGGCAACATGGGCCGCGAGATTGAGACACAGACATGAGAGCCTCTGAATGTGTGTTTTGTTTGTGTTTGTTTGGAATCACCAAAATTAGAGAGGGGACAGCCTAACATATGAAACAGGAAAAGACCGCCATGTAATCCATTTCAACAAAGTAACTGTATTCTGAATACCACCTTTTTAAACGGTAACTGTAACGGAATATAGTTACTCATATTTTGTATTTTAAATACGTAACAGCGGTACATGTACTCTGTGTACTGCTGCACTGTGACCGTGAGACAGCAGGCTCCTCTCGTCCTGTATGAAGTAAATAGCTGTTATAATCACATATGAATTCACAGCCTGTGATACCCACACATGTAACTCGTCACCTTTCTCTAGAGTCGGGGTCTCTGCAAAAAACTGCAGTAAAAGTATCAAGTAACAGGGTTCCAGTGTCTTGAGTAACAGAAGCCCTTGATTTCCACCAAGTTGTATAGACACGGGTCATTTCATATGAAGAAGATGATAGATTGTACTATTTTCTTAGCTCACTCTTAACTGTCAGGTAGCTTTGTCAAGCTAAGTGTCTCCAGTGTTTGTTGGTTTTTCAGTTGCGTTCATTTAAGGTTAGCTTCCATAGCTAACATTATCTCAGGCGTCCTTGCAAACCACACATCATATCTACATCAGAAATGCAGCCAAGAGGCCCATGGTGACTCTGGACGAGCTGCAGAGATCTACAGCTCAGGTGGGGGAATCTGTCCACAGGACAACTATTAGTCGTGCACTGCACAAAGTTGGCCTTTATGGAAGAGTGGCAAGAAGAAAGCCATTGTTAACAGAAAACCAAAAGAAGTCCCGTTTGCAGTTTGCCACAAGCCATGTGGGGGACACAGCAAACATGTGGAAGAAGCTGCTCTGCTCAGATGAGACCAAAATGCAAAACTCTATGTGTGGAAAACTAACACTGCACATCACTCTGAACACACCATCCCCACTGTCAGATATGGTGGTGGCAGCATCATGCTCTGGGGGGGCTTCTCTTCAGCAGGGACGGGGAAGCTGGTCTGAGTTGATGGGAAGATGGATGGAGCCAAATACAGGGCAACCTTGGAAGAAAACCTCTTGGAGTCTACAAAAGACTTGAGACTGGGGCGGAGGTTCAGCTTCCAGCAGGACAACGACCCTGAACATAAAGCCAGGGCAACGATGGGATGGTTTAAAACAAAACATATCCATGTGTTAGACTGGCCCAGTCAAAGTCCAGATCTAAATCCAATCCAGAATCTGTGGCAAGATCTGAAAACTGCTGTTCACAAACGCTGTCCATCTAATCTGACTGAGCTGGAGCTGTTTCAAAGAAGAATGGGCAAAGATTTCAGTCTGTAGATGTGCAAAGCTGGTAGAGACAGACCCTAAAAGACTGGCAGCTGGAACTGCAGCAAAAGCTGGTTCTACAAAGTATTGACTCAGGGGCTGAATAATTACACACACCCCACTTTGCAGTTATTTATTTGTAAAAAATGTTTGGAATCATGAATGATTTTGGTTCCACTTCTCACGTGTGCACCACTTTGTGTTGGTCTTTCACCTGGAATTCCAATAACATTGATTCATGTTTGTGGCTGTAATGTGACAAAATGTGGGAAAGTTCAAGGGGCCGAAAACTTTTGCATCCACTGTATCTGATTTGTCCCATCATTGTTAAAAAAAATGCAAAAAAATTAGATATTTGATTTTTAGAATATGAAGGATTTTTTGAATATAGTTTTTGGCCTTTTTGTGGCTTTATTGGACAGATACAGTGAACACTCACAGGAAAGCAAGAGGTGGAGACAAACGGCCACGGGTCAGATTGAAACCCGGGCCAGCTGCTCTCAGCCATACGGCATCTGGTCGCTTTCTCATCCAACTGAGCTAAACCAGCACCCGAATCTAAAGTGATTTAAAGCAATGCCACCATGTTTGTTTTACCAACTTCCTTCTGCACACTTTATCACCTCTGCTGACCTACCAGCTGGATCCACATGTTTGATGTGGCACAGATTTGATGCCAAGTTGAGTTCCTGACACAACCTTTTCATTTAAGCTTGTGAAGTTTACTAACTTCAGACTCTTTGAGGTTGTGTCTGTTCCCAAAATGAAATCAGACTTCTGCATATGATCACTGTGTTAACAGCTTCCCAACAAAGTACTAATACGTTCAAGTTATACGAGCAAATGATATTAAAAAACAAAATATTGCAATGTACATTTTTTAAAACTCTTTTTTTTATTTGGTCTTACAAAACAATTAGTAAAATCATGTTGTGGTAAAAGCTGATGGGTAAAAAGTAACAGATGGTTTAAACACTGCAACATAAAAAATTCTTTCACAGTTACACTCTTCAAACTTTGTGATTTGATGCATTTTTTTAAACGCAGCAGTTGTTCCAATCACGTGAAACGACCCTTGAAACACTCTGAAAATGCATTCGAGTACCATATGTTTGATGTGTCTCCAGCCAGTTTTTACATAAGCAGTCCTCGCTAAATATTCCCAAAGTAATGTTTCATTTCCACAAATCTCATGAGTCTTAGCAGCGAGGAGACCTTGATTCTCCCCACTTTGAATAGACCTTCATGTGAACATTATTATTAATTCATCAAGCTGCCAGGCCGGGCTTTAGCCTTAATACATTTTGAGATTGAGCTATCTTCCCTGGCAAGGCTCGGAGTGATTAATGATTGAGGAGAGGTGAGAGCATCAGCTTAGTCCACTACAAACGTATGAACCCGTGAAGAGTCTGGGTCAGAATTCCAAATGATCCAAAACATTCTGTTACACCGCTCCGCTTAACATCAAAGTGTTTGCATAAGAACGCTAAAAACGGCGTCTCTCAGGCTGCCCTACAAAGTCGAGCATCTCCGACAAAGCCATGGGATCAAATCTGGTTACACACAGCTTTAAGCTTATCCTGTTTGTGTGATGGTTGCTTTTGTCAGGCCTCAAAGGCTTCTGAGCACCAGAGTCACCTCAAATAAGAGGGAGAGAGCTTCAGAGAGCAGAGAGTATCAGCATATGCCCCAGCGGCGAATGAGATTCTGCTTAGATTATTCAGCGGGAACACCAGCTCAGTCCTTATTTTTCCTCTGCTTGGCTTTTTTCTTTTCGTCTCTCTTGTTTTATCTAGTCGGTTGAAAAGCACACACTCGCTTGCAAACGGCGCACATCCCTCCACACTCCAAACTACCCGACACTTTGTAGACAAAAGATAAAACGAAACCTTTTGAAGGTCGACACGCAACAGGTGAAAGATGTTGGGGTCCTGGTGGTGCGGCGCGATTGTTTTGGTGTGCGCGAGATGTCTGGCCTCTTATCTCTGTTGATGTGATACCTTCTTTCCACTCTGCCCCTATGTTGCTCACACTCCACCTGCTCTATGATGTCCTCGCCTCCATCTTCCTCTGGCTGTGTTGGTAAAGCAGCCGTACTGTGCGGCCAGCGAAAAGCCCTGAAAGCCAAGACTCAAAAAGCTTTGGATAAACACACTTTCTTTCTTTTTCCTTTTTTTTCCCCAATTGTGCCACATTCTCAGAGGCAAACGGAGGAGGAGTTTGTCAGATAAATGTCAAGGCTGATGGCTGGCTGAGCTTAGTCATCGAGCAGCAAGCAGAGACTCGCGCTGCGGTTTTAGTTTCACGTAAAAATCTGTGTTTTGAAGTCTTAAACTGCCGGCCGGATGCTGTTGCAGTCCAAACCGAACACAATCTGTTCTCATCAGTGACGAGTGACGATACAGTCCCACCGTGCAAAGATCTGTTGTAACTTGACTTAGCCCCAACGTCGACCTACCTGCCGCAGTTCGCTCTGACACCTAAAACCTGAGCTTGCACTGTTCATGAGAGTAGTGTGAGATTTCTCAGCTATTTCTGGCCCTTGACCTTGTTTCTATAGGTTTCACAGTTCTCAAGAACTTAGCAAGTAAAGAGCTGTCAAGTTGTCATGTTAATTCCACTGCTGCACACCTTTGTCTTTGTTTTTTTTGTTGTTTTTTAAAGAACTTGGATGCGGTTTCTCCTGTTATGAATCATTTGGCAGACAAAGAATGCCACTGAGAGCTGTCCACACATTCTCCTGCTAATAGTTTAGTTTGTCAGCTTCCTTTGGGGCGAGATTGTGAAACTTTCGAAGAGTTAACAGTGTAGAATTACGTCTATGAATAAAAAGCATAAGCAATACAATATATCAGACTCCTTTCTCGGCAAAACATCTATGGATTTTGTTACTGGAGCCTTACTTGGTCTGATCGAGAAGCAGCCAGCGCCAAAAACTAGAATACATACATGTTCTCAAAATGAGCCCCGTGTGTTACTTTGTTTCATGTCACTGTACTGCTCCTCACATACAAGGTCTTAAATAATCAGGCCCCATCTTATCTTAATGACCTTGTAGTACCATATCACCCTATTAGAGCACTTCGCTCTCGCTCTGCAGGCCTACTTGTTGTTCCTAGAGTATTTAAAAGTAGAATGGGAGGCAGAGCCTTCAGTTTTCAGGCCCCTCTTCTGTGGAACCAGCTTCCAGTTTGGATTCAGGAGACAGACACTATCTCTACTTTCAAGATCAGGCTTCAAACTTTCCTTTTTGCTAAAGCATATAGTTAGGGCTGGACCAGGTGACCCTGAATCCTCCCTTAGTTATGATGCAATAGACGTAGGGATTCCCATGATGCACTGGGTGTTTCTTCTTCACTCACTATGTGTTAATAGACCTCTCTGCATTGAATCATATCTGTTATTAACCTCTGTCTCTCTTCCACAGCATGTCTTTATCCTGTCTTCCTTCTCTCACCCCAACCAATCACAGCAGATGGCCCCGCCCCTCCCTGAGCCTGGTTCTGCCGGAGGTTTCTTCCTGTTAAAAGGGAGTTTTTCCTTCCCACTGTCGCCAAAGTGCTGCTCATAGGGGGTCATATGATTGTTGGGTTTTTCTCTGTATGTATTATTGTAGGGTCTACCTTACAATATAAAGGTCCTTGAGGCGACTGTTGTTGTGATTTGGCGCTCTTTGGTGGCAGATGGCCCCGCCCCTCTCCGAGCCTGGTTCTGTAGGAGGTTTCCTCCTGCTCAAAGGGAGTTTTTCTGTCCCATTTCTGGGTAACAGCCATAAAAACTAGAGTTAATGCTTCAAAACAAAAGTCCAGAAATGAATGCATGGTTATATTCATGGCACAATAGGATATCACAATATTGGTGTCCTCCCTGCAGCTTTGTGATGAGTGTTGTGTTACCTGTTGTGTTCCTGGTTTTAATGAGTGCACTACCTTCAATATTTTTGCCTATGTCTATACTCCCAACCCTCAAAGTATGAAGAATCGCATACACCATGTTGGTATATGTAGTGTATCATGAAGTGGGTAAATCTGATCTAAGTTCAGCAAAGATTTAGACACATCCTGTTGTCTATGACATAAGCAAGTTTCTTTACTGACTGATACATCGTTCATGCGACTCATGAAATTTTTTAAAACCCCGAGTAAACTCATCGCACTTCTTGACCTTCCTCTCTGAAGTAATCTACTGACAATGCAAACGATTTAAACCAAATGAGAAATCAAGGAAAATTCATTCAATCGTCATCACGTAACTTTCTGGAAGTTTAGCAAACTGCTGCAGATGCTGCAGAGCAAACATCCTGCTGCACGCTCCTCTGTGATTAGTCTAAGTTAAGTTGCATCCAGATGGCTGTCACTAATTACTTGCACAGAGAATGTTAAATGTTGTAGAAAAACATCTCAGGATTTAAGAATAATGACAAACTTGTCAAGTGAATTATGACAACAAGCATAAATAGACCATGAGGTATTGCAGCTGAGCACAGAGCAGTTAATGTGCAAAATGTGCCAAACCAGGTCACCATGGAGATGCCTTTTCCCCCATTGATAATTAATTGTAATTAATTGTAAGGGTGGCATTGCTGTCCTTTCTGCTCTTAAAGACTGGGTTGCAGCGACACTAGAGAATAGTAAAACACTTTAATAATATATATATATATATATATATATATATATATATATATATATATTTATTGTTTTCAGTTTTTGCATCTATGCAACAAATTAAAATTAATGAACTGTGTTATGTTTTGGTGATATCCACTATTCTTCAGTTCTCCAAAAATAAATCTGCCATATTTTTGGATTAATTGACTTATTACATTAAAAAAAAACATTATAGTATATTTCATCTACTTTTCTAAGAGACAAACACAGGACGCTTTTCATAGTTTTCTCTTCTCCCAACCTTTTCCTTTCTAATGCATGTAATTCACTGGTACAGTCTGGTGTTTGTGTTGCTTTAGCTGAAGCTCATAATCATTTATACTTAGTTCCCAACATCTGTTTTAGTAAGCATGTCTAGAATCAGATGTGTCAATAACAAAACGTTTTTAATAAGATATCTCATGTGTTTAATCTCATTAGATCTTGCTTCTTTACGTTTTCCTCGTGTCCTTTTCTCTGGAGCGTTCGGTTGTTCTTCAAAGACTCATTTGACTGAAAAACCAGTGAGCAAGAATTCTTCATCTGAAGTTTCCTTGTATAAAAATGGATTTTGTGAAATTTGATCATTTCGACACTTTGTAGGCCGGGGCAGGGATAAGGACACTTTTCTGTTTCTTAAACAGCTCCAGGGATCAGAGATCAGAGTGATTTGTTGCTTCATAAGCAACGAATGCCGCTGCCCTTTTGGTCTGTCAGTTCAAACGGATGAGATCAGGGAAACTCATCAAGCTACGGTCTCTGTTAATCACTCTGGTTCAGCTAAAGTCATTCTCTCCTAGCAATCTATGTGTGCAGAGTTAACTGGGCTAACTGGGAAAATGTTACCACTGAAGTTGTTGTAACCAATGCTATGCATTCACAGCTGATCAAATGAAAGCAAACACTGCAGAGAGGTGGTGCACGGTGGCAACAGACTGGTTTTTGACCTTTGGCAAAAGCCCCTGTAGTGGCAAGCATCTTTTGCAGGTTGTATCCAGGTGAACTCAGTCGCAAAGAAGATGCGTCACTAAAGTCCTCCTCGTGATTGCTTTGGTCGCTAACGTTTTCTGCGTTCGTCAGTCGTTTGCATGGAAGACACAGACTTGTATGTAAACAATGACCAGCTAACGCTCCAAGAGGAACTTAAACTTTTAAAAAGTGCGATTCAAACTGCAGAGATCGGCCAGGCCACACCGCGACCTTGATGTGCTTCTTCTTTAGCCACTCCTTTGTTTCCTTGATGCTATGTTTTGTTTCAGTGTCACACTGGAAGACCCGTTCACGACCCACGCGGTCCATCAATCTGCAGAAAGAGGTCCCCCCCCAAGAATTTACGATGCACAGCTCCGTCCATTGGCCCTTCAGTGAAGTCGTCCTGTACCCGTAGCAGCAACGGCTTCCTTAGGTCATAGCAACACATTTTTCTGGCACAACTTCACCTGTTTCAAGGTGCATGAAGAAGACAAAGATCTGATGACAGCAACACTTAAAATAATAGGGAATAACTTTACTAAGTGACCAACGTGTTTCAGCCTGTGGCCTTTATCAGGGTCTACTCAGCATTTATCTTCCTCAAAGACTGAGGACGACTGATGATCACTGTGTATTTCTTCTGCACCAACAGTTGTCACCTTCTCATCGAGCCTCTTTCTGACGGCCTTGTAGCCCATTCCTGCCTCGTGTCTACAGTCTTTTCCCTGATGTCCTTTCACAGCTTTGGTGGTGGAGAGGCTGGAATGGAAGACGCTGATTCGGTGGACAGATGTGCTTTATACACATAACGAGTTGAGATCAGGAGTATTTATTCAATTCAGTTTAGTTTTATTTATAGAGTGCTAACCACAACAACAGCCCCTTCAAGGCTTTGTATAGTAAGGTAAAGACCCTACAGCACAGCCCTATGATGACAGAATATATAGAACAGATGTGTAACTGATTGTAATCAGTGTGGCACATCTGCTTCATTCAATCATTCCTGCTGGTTTGTGGGTGATCAAATGAAGAGTTCACTCAATGACACGCAAATCAATTTCTAACTTTTATGAAACGTGCTTATGTAATCTTTATTTTCTGGATTTTTGAGTCTCTCTACCCCTAAAACGTAGAGACTCTTAGTTTCTTTGTAAGTGAGCAAACTTACAAATTAAGCAGGGGATCGGATAATTATTTCCCCCGCTGCATAAGGACCAAGTATGTTTTTGAGTACGACACATTTCAAAAGGTGCAACTATTCCTATGGCTTTCACTCCCAGACAGTTAATACAGCGCTTTTGTTAAAGCCCTTGAAACGCAGCTTAAAGGCCGTCCTTCTATCACATCTCGATTGATTTAAAATCCATTCTGTTGGTGTGCAAAGGCAAGATTGCGAAAAAGTTGTGCCATTGTCCAAATCCTCATTGTTGGTTTGATTTTGTGTACAGCAGAACATTTTTATTACGGAGCCATTCAATACTCCGAGGACTAAAATGAAGTTCCATTTAGATCCATTGTGAAGGAAACAGAATGAAACTAATATAAGCACGACTAGTTCAGGCAGAGATAGCTACATGATACGCTTTTGTTACTGTTAGGCTGCGTTTTATTTGTGTCTGACGAGGGCATCTATGTTCTGTACTTGCTCTCGCTCTCATGTAGCTGTTTAGTCAGTCTACATAAATATCCAGTGAAGCTAAAAGCACCCATTACTCGCCTGGAAAGTTGACAGACAATGGCATTTGGCTGAAAAAGCAGCAAGCGGCAGAGTTTGATTGTCACGGGGGGATAATGTTTCATTTCTTTTGTTGCGGCGCGGTGAGCGACCTCTCACCCCTCCGAACCGCCCCCTAAATCAGTTGCTCTGATGTAGATCACATTCCTGGGTGTTTACATTACCCCCCCATGCCAGACGCTGCCACCAGCCTTTCACACCTGTCCCGTCACGTCCACGGAAAGGAAACTGTGATACATTTTCAGAGTAGAACAGAAAGGCCTTTGTGTGTGTGTGTGTGTGTGTGTGTGTGTGTGTGTGTGTGTGTGTGTGTGTGTGTGTGTGTGCACAGACATTCACACTGAATCAGAAGTGCCTGCATCCATAGGCAGCTGAGAGCTGGCCCACACAAATTCACCAAAAACTCAATGAGACGCACATATTTGTGTGCACGGAGCTGTCAAAGCGTCAGCTCAGTGAGTTATGGAGCTGCAGGATGCGTCTGAACATGGAGGGAAGATTCCACTGCTGTAAGGAGTGATAAATTAGGGAGAAGTGAGGAGTACGAGCTCCTAACTCCGACAGAGATGCCACAGTCGCTCACTGGAGAGGCCAGGGAGGCCGACATGTGCCGTCACCTCAGTGCCATGTTTTCCCACCCCATACATATATACTTACACCAGCATGAAAACTGGTCAGTTTTAAGAAAAGCTGTAACAAAGCTGCTTTTCTTCTGCTGTAACAACAATCCTTCACATGTTAAAAAAGTACATTTTCTTTTCACGCTTGCAGCTGCTGCAGGTAAGATAAATACAGCTGTCCATACAGCAGCTTACTGAGGTCACTGAAGGTAAAAGACAAAAATAAATAAGGGACTAGGTGGGGGGGGTGAATTTCAAAGAGAAACATCATTAAAGTAGCAAATTTACACATTTTTCTATCACTGAGGAAGACAATAAAGAAGCTAAGCTTATTAAAACGAGATTGTTGCAGCATCTGCAGCGATGCGGACACTGCACCAGTCTGTTGACATAAAGAGGGAGCTAAGCGTAAAAGTGAAGCCGTCAATTGACCAGTCGATCCACATTCTCACCTCGCCTACAGCCATGGGCTCTGGGTAGTGACCAAAAGAGATCACGGATAGAAGCAGTGGAAATTAGCATCTTCCTAAAGGGTGGCTGAGCTCAGCCTTAGAGACAGGGGGAGGAGCTTGGTCAGCCAGGAAGAGCCTAAGAAGAGACACTAGTCCACTACACTGAAAGCCAGCTGGGGTGGTTCAGGATTTGCAGTAGGATGCCTCTTTGATGCCACCTATGTGAGGTGTTTCTCCCCTAAAAGATCCAGAGCAGGTAGCTGGGGGGAGAGTCAGGGCATATATGTATGACCAGGACCTGGATACGTGGCAGAAATGGTTGGATGATGTATCAGAAGGTGCTGTAACATATCAGGAAGTGACTCCATGAATATTTACCTCAGTGCTACAGCTGAACACAACTGAGGAGTGGTGCTACACATATGTGAATATGTATTATATGCAGACTGTTTTTTTTCTCATAAATTAGTTCAATTCTTTTTATATAGCAGCGGATCACAGTAACAGTTGCCTCAAGGCCCTTTAAAGATCATACATGGCGACAGTGGGAAGAAAAAACTCCCTTTTTACAGGAAGAAACCTCAAGCAGAAGCAGGCTCAGGGAGGGGCGGGGCCATCTGCCATGTTGTCTCAGTCCATATAAAGCAAATGTGTGTTTTCATGTAATTCCAACAATTATCCAACAGCAAACTACTGAAACCAAACACAGAAATGTTTAAAGCTTTTTATCGATACATTTGTTTCTCTTAGGACATTTTGTATCATAAGGTCTGTTATGAGAACCTCCACACCTTGTTAACAATAATCACCCCTCACTACAAACAACCTCCCGTGTAGATCAGTAACAAATGAGTTTTTTCTCCTGTAAAAAAAAACCTTGTTAGCATTGATGAGTGTGCTAGCAAAAAGTCTTCCCAAGCCCCCAAGTTTTATTATTGTTCTTTTAGGCACTGCATTTATTTAATAAATGAAGAATGGGGGAAGGAATAAATCAGCAGCTCTGCACTCCATTTCAAACAAGTAAGAAGCTGCTAATGTTAGAAGCAAAGTGTTTTTCTGCTGCTTGTAGCAATAAGTGATTGATGATGATGCATCTGAAATACTCTTCAGTGTTTTTCATCTGAGGAAAATGCTGATTTTCATCTTGGTTTTCTAATGATGATGATGAAGACGCTATCATTTTGCACACACATTCCTTCCTGTTAGTGGAGTTTTCCTTCCAGTTTCTCTCTTTGTGCTGGTACAGCGTTTGTGAGATCTTATATTTTCTCTGGTGTTTAGTTCAGTTATTCTAGTTTGGTTTCTCCCAACCAAACTGCGTTCTTTGTCTCGCAGCGCTTTGTCAGATTTGTTTAGTAGCTAAACTAGACGAGGCTCAAAGGAGGGCGCCGCTCACCAGTCAGCCAGCTTCTCCGGCTCACGTTCAAATTGTCTTATTATTTTTTAAAGGACCAATTATGAGCATTTTTACCAACATTCATGGTCTGACTGACTGGCATAAATATAGAGACTTATGTTACTATGTATCCCAGTCACCCTGGTGATAAGTCATGGTAACCGCCAACCAACAGAAGCTAATCTTTGCATTCAATGCTCATTAAATATTATCATTAGGGCTGGGCCATATTATACCGTTCACGGTAATACCGGTATAATGTTAGGCAACGATAGGAAAATGAAATATCGCGATAGAATATGAGTAAAACGCGCATGCGCAGTGCCTTTGTTTTCATACGCACATGGCCGATTGTTGAGTGAAACAGATGAACCAGAATTGGTTTGTAAAAATGGTGCAACTTCCGTGATGTGGAACTGGTTTGGTGTTTGTCCGTCAGATACACAACAAAGCACATTTTTTTGCAGAACATGCAAGCGGCCGTTCTAAGATGCTCTTAAATCTGGGAGTAATCTGGGTCCTAAACTCCGTATCCTTCAGGTCAAACAACACTGCAGCATCACTTAGAGTTAAAAACTGTCTAAATTCTTTCATCTTTAATAAAACGATCAGCATTGCTGCTTTACCAGGTGTAACTATAAAGTTTAACTTCCAGGCATCCATGAAAACAAAATGTATTACATTTAACGGAGTTAGAAGTTAGCAGGAAGCTAGCGGAAGTTAGCTCGCTAGTTTCGCTAGTTACCTAAGCATGATATAGCACGTTCTGACGGAGAGATTTCTGAAAAAAATCAAACGTACAGCTCTGCTATCACTTCCAACATAAATGAAGACAGAAAACTAAACAGCAGTGACGTTTGTAGGGTTACTGAAGTTGGGCTAGCTGGTATATAATGATGTGCTACGTGATCGCTAGCGACACAGCTATGTTAGCATAACATAAACAGTGAAGCTGGAGGACGAACACTAACACTTTTCCACTTATAAAAGTTAACGTGAAGGTTCTTCATGGTTAGAGACAAATGCAATCGCATGGCAGGATGCTGTAAACGGACCAAACTTCAGTCAGGAGAACAACTGAGATAATCCATCCACAATACGAGGTTAGTCATTAATATACTGCAACAACATGGGAATAGAGCAGCTGCCAGAGAATTCAACATTAATGAATCAATGGTACAGAAGTGGAGGAAGCAAGAAGAATGAGTTTAATAAAGTTTGATTTATCTGACTGCTTTGTTTCGCTTAATGTGCCTTATAATCCCGTGCACCTTATGGTCCGAAAAATACGTACTGCACACTGCAGTTTAATGTTGCAAAGCACCTCTTTTTAACTTCAGTGGATATTATACATGGTTATGCTCAGGATATGTCAGCCCATTTCTACTGGAAATGCCTTTTGGTTAAACTTTCAGCAAGGAATTTGCATTTGTACTGTTACATTTTTATAAAGCTTTAATGTACATAAAAACCAGCTTCTTGTTTAAGTGAAAATAAATGGAAGGTTGTCTTTTTGCGCTAGTAATGTTGTGGAGTTGTATTTTGTCTCACATCAATTATATCGTCGGTTATATCGTTATCGCAAATTTTCAAATATATATCGTGATAAATATTTTTGGCCCTATCGCCCTGCTCTAATTATCATGCTTACGTGCTAACTAAGGCGGTGACCAAACCTTGGTGTATGACTAGTAATATTTTCATTTGTTAGGTAAAGATGTGTCTGTTCAGGTTTTAAATATGTCTTTACTCACACATTTAAAGAGAATAGTTGATGCACGCTGTTTCAGCTTGTTACTAAAAGACAGTTTAAAGAGTCGTCACTTTAGTTCTTCAGTACACATCAAGCATGTTTTTGTTATTGAAAACTCCATTCTGTTAGTGTGACAGTGAATTACAGATGAACTTCATTAGCTAAACCCAGCTAGCACTCGTGTAAGCTCCTCTGTTTCTGTCCAGGCTTGATCATATCAGCCAAGATTTCACACTCAAGGCTTCAAGTCCACAAATTATCTCATGGGTGACATCTGGGCGACTGTTTCATCTTTTATAAGCACTCTGTGCTTTTTGAGTGATAACATACGTGTTTCCATGTTCAAGCGTCTTCTGTGTTGGCTGAATCTCATCTCTTTTAATGTGTTGCAGAGTTTTTGGAATAGACACGAACCTCCCAAACCTATCCAGCTGTCATTCTAGGCACCTAAAGCTTTTTATTAGCACTATTCATGCGAATCACACCTTTAAGCTTTAAGTACACTGTGGCTTACTGCACCCTAAATACCAATATCATGTACTTATTGGTCTTTGGGGACTAAAAGAGCATTTAGACCCAGAAACAGCAAATAACTGCTGAGTTATTCAAGATGATGTGTGGTTAAGCCAAACTCTGTTTAGCTAAGCTCATCAAAGAGGAAGGGCTCTAGCACGTTTTTGTTTTTGTAAGATAGAAACTGGTGAAATAACCTCACAGGGGTCTCTAATAAACTGTCCTCACATTAACAAGAATAATTTCTCGTCCTGGCAAAATATGCTGCCGAGTAAGTACAGCTAGCTTGTTTGCTGTGAAGCAGCCATTTTGAAGCATTTATATAAACCACAGCTGCAGATACAGTCCCCATCAAAAGTTTAAGACCACTCGGAAAATCCTATTTTGCATGGTTGGATCTTGACAAGGTTCCAAGTCGAGCTTCAACATGAGCAAGAGACAAAACAAGGCTGTTTTACAGCTCACTCACAGGACTGTAAGGGCATGGGCAGATATGCCCAACATGCTTTTTATTTTTTCAGTACGATTCCTATGATGTCACAATGATGCCATGAGGTTTTGTCATACACTGCATGAACACAGCAGCCGGGCCCTGAGCTGCAGCCTCCGGTGTAGAAGCTCATTTTCATCTTCGCTTTCTGATGTCAGCTTTGTGTTCATACAGAAATACTAAGAGAACGATTCTAACGAATTACTTTCTCCTGGTAAAGTACTCACTTGTACTGCATTACTCAGTGTTCAAGTACATATTAAACATGTAATATGTATAATACAGTACTTTTCTGAACAATGACCCCAACACAGATCACAACACGATGGGGATATACCTTCAGCTTTGCACACCTAGACTGTGCTGTTATGGTCTCTTCAGCCTTTCCAAACAAGACATTCTTATTCAGCCTTTTTCTAATTCTTATGTTGTGAACGTTAGCATGTAAGCTCCTCACTGAGGCCTCTAGAGGCTCACAGATGCAGCTCGTGGGCTTCCTGCTTTTTCTCTGAGCACTGCACAGTCTGACCTCGGGCTGAAACACACCTGGATAGACTGTACTAACACGTATGCCTGAAATGGGGCAAACTGCCCAAATTTCTTCTTTTATAACGGTGCTCACACTTGCTGACAATCAGTTAATCAAGTGTATTTGATTGGCAGCACCTGGCTGCTACTTACCCTCTTCATTCTCTGGAAGCACCGAGGAGATGCTTGGGTTTCCCACATGACCGTACACGTTAGTGTATGTTGGACAAACACTGACATATCTGTTATCTTGTTCTTTCTTCCTCTCACCACACAGGTTTCAAAGCCATCCATTAAACCACACAGTCATCACATTCATCACAGCCCACACACACACACACCTGAGATCAGTCCACGCAACCTGCATTGCTGCTATTTCATTTCTCATCTTCCTCTCTCAGCACCGGAATATTGGACTAATGGGCCTAATAGCACGCCCACTGCTATTCAAAGAATCGGCGGCTGCACTGGAATAAAGGATTATCTGTGTGTGAAGAGGAAGAACCTGACACAGCGAGAGGACCAGGAGACCCAGTAAGAGGGGAAAAAATGATGGTGAGAGAAGAGGAGCCATGAAACCGACATGCTGAGAGACAGAGGCGGGATGACGGGGCCAGACTGACAGGAAGCACCAGCAGAAGGAAAACCTGAAAGTGCATCCGACTGCAGTCACACAGCGCTGCTGTCAGCACCCCGGCTACAATCTAAACAGCGGCACCTTTGATTGTGACATTTTTTGTTTCTTTGTAGCTTTTGTCTGAGCTCGGTGAGGTCGGGTAAAATGAAAGCATCGAGAGGGGAAAAAAACAACAACACTGTCTCGCCAGTCACGCACAAACGAAAACACTTGTCTGTTCGGACTCTACTGTTCAAAAATGTATATCCCCGGAGCTTGAATGATGTACGCACATCCTCCTCACATGCTGTTAGACTGCTGCTGAAATCGAGACGGGAGCAGTTTTCTCTTCCTGACTCACATGAGTTGATGGATTTTCATCTACCAGGAGGAAAAACGTGTTTCGGCTCGGCTTTTTTCTGTCTGCATGCACATATTTCTGTACGAGTAGTTATTGGAGAATTACATTCCTACAAATGTACTCATTACTGTGTAAATTAGCACAGCTACAATTTCCTTTTGTCTTTAGTAGCCCTGATTTAATAAATGGTAATTATCTCCAGGCATTTGTAATAGAAATAAAAAAAAGAGGTTTAGGAATGAAAATGAGATTGGATAGGAATATATATTTTTAATGAATTTAGTTTCCTGAGGAGGGAAACTCACAACGCCGTGTTTCAGCTGATAAAAGCTATTTTTTTCTGTTCACAGCAGAAATAGATTTGTTTATTTGGTGAATCTGCGAGCGAGACGCTTTATTCTTCTCCCTGAAACAACCTCTTCCTGCTATTTGCGTGTTGGCACTGACGACGTGAAAGAGTTTAAATCTCACTTTAGGAAAAAAATAAAGAACCAAAGTAAATCGAAGTGAACACATCTGCAGATCCTTATGACCTTTATTAAATCTTACAGCTGACTCTCAAACAAATGCATGAATTATTCATGTCTGACTGACTTGATTGCTACAAGGGGCACAGACACAGCGCTCTTTTTTCTTTTTAATTATCCCCCCCCCCCCCCTTTTTTTTTTCACTGCAGAAGTTTCCAGATAAGGTTCAAGCTTTCCCCCAATCAGGCTAATGTTAGCTCCTTTTAACGAGCCCGGCCTCCCCCAGTTTGACTTCTATCACTTTTAAACTTTATGTGTCTATTAACCATTCCTCTGCAGGAATGAACATATCAGCATTTTGCAGTTACACGGAAGTCTTCATGGATGGGAGTAATTAATAACTACATCTAATTAAAATGCATTCTAGTGGGATGGGGATCGAGATGTTTGCAGAGGTATGATGATGGCAGCTCATGTGAGACCGCGTACGCCTGTGAGCAGCTGATTTCTTTGTTGTCTTTGAAAACAGTCGGAGTAAATTTTGGACTGATTTTCTCACTAATGCTTCGCAATTTTGTTATTTTGCAGCTGATGTTTTAGGGTAAATATTCAGCAGCTGTCGAGTCAGTTCATTCAGCTTTAAATCTGGGGAGACGTGTGGCATAATAGACTGAAAGGTTAGCTAGTGGAGCAGCGACTGAGGCATGTTCCACTTGAGTCTCTGCTTTAAATTGCTGGTATTCATCAAGTTAAGTGATGAGTCCGCATGATGAATGGTCTCTCATTAATATCATTATGCTATTAGGCTACATCTCTCACACTATGCTCTACCTAGAATATGCACATGCTTCGCATTTGTGTGCTGTGTGTGTGTGTGTGTGTGTGTGTGTGTGTGTGTGTGTGTGTGTGTGTGTGTGTGTGTGTGTGTGTGTGTGTTTGCACATACCAGCAGGGTTCATTTCTACAAGAAGTCTGAAAAAGTTTTTCAGTGAGCCACACATTTTAAACCATTGTTTAGGCTCCTGTTTTTAAACAATTTAATTCATTCCAGTTTCATTTATATGGAGTCAAATCCCAACGACAGTCACCTCGAGGCATTGTAAAAGACAGACCCTGCACACACAAACAACAATCAGAGCAAGCCTTTGTCAACAGTGGGGAGGAAAAACTCCCTGTTAATAGGAAGAACGCCCCAACAGATCCAGGCTTATGGAGGGGCAGCCATCAGCTGGGGGGGCAGAACAAAAGATACACTGTGCCTTATTTAGTTATAGTAATGATTCACTATATATGCACATAACACAGCTATGTGTAGCTAGAAAACATGGTTGAAATCTCAATATTATCTTCTTGTTATATATCGACGTCCTTTCTGCCATATTTGTCCTATACGTCAAATAATCCCAAAGAAGCAATTAAACATATTTATCTTTTGCTTTCTTTTGCTAGAAAGTCTGAAAAGGACATCTAGAAGTACCAATGTTGATGCATTTTCTAAAATCTTTGGATTTATTTTTCAACCATAACTAGAGATCGAGAAAAACCCACAGGTGGGCGGATATTCAACGTTGAAATGTTTGAACAAATGTCTATTGAAATGATTAAATACAGGAACAGGAGAAGTATAGATATGATAGTTCACATACAGTATAAAAAACCAACCACAGCATCAGCGCACCCTGCACAACCTCTATAAGCAAACACTGAAAATAATAATAATAACACTATAA
Organism: Copadichromis virginalis; assembly: GCF_057382275.1. Taxonomy (NCBI): domain Eukaryota; kingdom Metazoa; phylum Chordata; class Actinopteri; order Cichliformes; family Cichlidae; genus Copadichromis; species Copadichromis virginalis. The sequence continues at coordinate 1,619,079 of NC_140632.1, read as the reverse complement.
TAGTACAAAGTACATTTCTACATTTTTTGTAACATGTCTAACTTTTGTTTAATGTATAGGATTATCCAGAGGAGGGGAATATCTCAGTTTAGTTATGAATTACCCCCCGAAAAAAAAATCTTCCAAATAGAAAGCCAGGGCAGGGTTAGGGTTAGCACCTATGACGTCATAGTAGGACTCAAATGGTTAACACGGCTGTTTACTGGAGATCTCGTTTAACCTCCTAGGACCTGCGTGAATGTCCTCATATGTGCATCTAGTTTTCTCAGAAACAAAAATCAGGTAAAAAAAAAAAATCTGGTTATTCTTTGTTTTTACATTCATCAGGTCCCAATCAGCCTAAACCCAGACCCGCACTACCAGACACAGGGACAGTTTTTACCCACGAGCCTTTTGAACTGCTGATATTCCACACACACCTCTACAATTACAGGACTGCACACGGTCACTTACACAAATGCTACTTAAATGCTCACTGCACAACTTTGTACAAGCTGTAAATACTCTTGCACAAACTTATAAATACCAACTTGTCTTAAATGTAAATACCAACTAAATTCTGTAATATTTAATACTTTTTCCTCTCATTATTATTATTATTATTATTATTATTATTATTATTATTATTATTATTACCACTGCTAATTTCTGTTATTTTCTTCTGTAAATAACTGCACACTCTCTATATGCTCATGTAAAGCTGAGGACTTTCATTGGATAAATGTGGCTGCACTGTTTATCTGTACATGACCATAAAACTTGAAATAGCAAAGAGAAATTAAAAATGAATGTTTAGAAAAAAATATCAATGGAAAATGCAACACAAAGCAACACTGAGACATTGTTAAAAGAGTTGCTATGAAAAGCAGCCACGATGGTGCGAAACATATTTGTGTGATTGAAGTGAGTCCAGGTCATGAAATTGTAGCTCGATTTGTAGCTGATCATGTAAAGAGGCCTGTGAAAGACTCCAGATAGAGACATGAATCCTGCCTCTTAGTACCTCTGTGCCCTTGCACACAAACACACCTAATATGTCTATCGCAGTAGATTTACTCCCACCTGATATAAAACCACAGACCTTTCCAGCTACGCCTGACCTCCTGCTGAATTTCTCCAAGCAGATGTTCTTGAACCCTCACAGCACATAGGCAGGATGATGCCTTATAATTATAGATATAAACAGATTGTGCACATGGTTTAACCTGCCATGGGTGATAAATTGCAGCTCGGTCTTGCTGTATAAACTGCCAATGCCAGAATAGAGTCCTCTCGGCTACAGAGGGTCAGCTGCAAGAGGAGGATTTAATGAGGAGGGCCACCCAAACAGTCTGGGTGTCCATCTGTTTGCTCTCTCTGCTTTTACATGTCACACATCTTGTGACGGCGGCAGCAGCGCTGGACCAGCGGGGCTGCTCAGAAAGGTGTAAATGCATCACCAAAAAGTGCACTTTCACTGAAAACGGGGAGAGTGAAAAACAAACAAAAACCTTTCAAGACTAAAACAAGAAGATCAAGACCTTTAAAAGCCAGGAACTAAAAAAACCCTCCATTTTTACACTGACAAGGTTGCCAGCATACCTGTTAACCATGGAGGCTTTATTTGTTGTACACTGTGCTGCATGCACACATGCAGTGTCTGCTTGTAGGCAGAGAACAGAAAAGCAGTTTAAATAGTTTTATTAGCTTTAGTGTGGCGAACGTTGTGATTTATGGTTTGAATTTAAGCAGAAAAACTACAAATAATTAAATTATCAAGAAAACATTTTGATTTTTGTTCAAGGATCACATTTTCACTAACTGTTAAAAATTCCCAGCATTCAGGACTACTGCTGCGTAATGATTCAACTGAAAAACTGTAACTAGGTTTAACAGCTTACTTGTTTAAGAATATTGATCATTACAAATAATTACCAACAACTCTCATTCAACAATAAACAAAGGGAAAAGACTCCTACAACCAGCTGTAGGCAACACGCCCAGCTAAGCTTTGGTTAATATTTTGGCACAGTTGAGTTCTGATAGGTGTCATAATGTCTTACAGAAAGGTGTCCATGTGTCCCCAGACACCGCTTATACTTAAACCCTGTGTTTCTCTTATCACTGTAGATCAAACATTTAGATTTGTAGCTACTAGGTAACAGCTTACACTACAGTTACAATCAGTGTTGGGAAGGTTACTTTTAAAATGTATTCCATTACAGAATACAGATTACATGCCCCAAAATGTATTCTGTAACGTATTCCGTTACGTTACTCAATGACAGTAACGTATTCTGAATACTTTGGATTACTTAATATATTATCATGCTGTTTACAACAACATGAATGTACTATTGCTGTGTGATTTATTACTATTACTGAAGGTCTGCGACTCCGAACTGTAGTAAAGGGACCTCTGACTAATACTGGGTCCCTGTCGGCTCGTAGCCGAAAAATAGCTTTACTTTGTTGTGTGGGTCAACTTTTCTTGCAAGAGACAGAGAGAGGCGTTGAAAGGCTGCTCCAATGGAACTTATTGTTTTCGGAGGAAAACACGAACATGGTGTACAGTCGAGTCTTAATAGCTTACTTACAGCTGGGCTCGTCAGGCTCTCTGTTTGGCTGCAGTGGTTATTATTATATTTACATGCTTCCAGCTCCCGTTTTTGCTCGATGACAACTCGTACCTTTCCACTCCCCTTTTTCTCCCTCCTCGCGCTCACAGACCCATAACGTGTATGGCAGTCCATTCTCCCTGCAGCACGGACTACACTACCCATGATGCTACATTCTTTAGAGCTATGCTTGTAGCATTCTGCCTGTTAGCTTAGCACAACAACAACAACAACGAAAAGGCGCTCTCTCACCCAGGAAACACACAGTCGCAGAGAGAGAGAGAGAGCGTCGCCCTGTAACCATGGCAACCGTAACGCTGCCGCCTGGAACAACAGAACGTAGCTGTCAAACAAACCCAAACAGTCCTGACCCGCGACAAAATGAAACAGGAAAGTACCGCAGTGTAATCCATTTATTTCAACAAAGTAACTGTATTCTGAATACCACCTTTTTAAACGGTAACTGTAACGGAATACAGTTACTCATATTTTGTATTTTAAATACGTAACGGCGGTACATGTATTCCGTTACTCCCCAACACTGGTTACAATTAGTCTCAAATCATCAGCCCTTTTCATTTGCATGAAAACAGAATTTAGTCATAGTTTGAACTGGTCTGACCAAGAATTTGATGTTGAAGTGTCCTGTGGATGTCACATCACATGGCTGATTTTCTACAGTGAAATGTCTGTTGATGAGAACCACAGATACTATAATAGATGGACCTTTCCATTACGCCCTCACCCGGAGGTTTTTAACTCTACACCCTGAATCTTCAGCATTAACTATGTTAATGTTGTTTTTTCTTTGGAGCCAAAAGTCACATTATATGGATGACAGGCTGCAGCGCTAAGTAATCAGTCAAGGCTTGCTAGCACCTGTCAGGGTTAATGTGTTGCAAACCTGTCAGCTAACAGCCACAACTCTAACTCGGTTAATATGTGTTATAATTACTCCTGCTCAGAGCTGTTATGAAGCAGGAAAATATCTATGGAGACCAAAACCATTGTTAATACCAGCTTTGAATTAAAAGTTCATTAATGTTGTAAAGCTCAGTGTGGGAGTCTTATGGGAACTGACTCCATTTTCGAGCAAGCCTCAAGTGACATCTAGAGAAGTCGGTGCCTCAAATTCGTTGTTGCTCCTCAAAACAATTCTGAACTTTTTGCTTCGTGGCAGGGTGCGCTATCCTGCTGAAAGAAGCCACAGCCATCTGGGAACGATGTACGTGCTCTGCAACAATGCTTAGGTAGGTGATACGTGTCATAGCAACATCCACATCAATGACCCAAGGCTTCCCAGCAGAACATTGACCAAAGCATCACACTGCCTCCCCTGGCTTGCCATCCTGATGCCAGGTGTTCCCCAGGTGACCCACAGGTATCTGTCATTTATTGGAACCAACATTCATTTTTCAGGCAGTTTGACCCTGTCACAACTGTTCCTTTCACTTTTGATAGATACGGACCATCGCAGACAGGAAGCCCCCCAAGAGCTGCAGTTGTGGAGTTGTGCTGACCCAGTCGTCTAACCATCACAGTCTGTCCTTGACGTTTGCCCAGTTTTCCTCCTTCTAACACACTAACAGGAGCCATGCTGAAGAGATAATCAGTGCACATCAGCTGTTATTGGTCGTGATGTTTTGCCCGATCGGTGTTTTACCAGAACCAGCATACAAATTTAAATAAAATGTCCTACTTGCAGTAACGGGTTCAGCGAGTTTGAAGGCAAATGCACATGATTGCAATTCACTGGCACAACCATTTATTTTTGTTTGTTTGTTTGCCAGCTGGCACGAGGATCTTATAATATATACTAATCACAATCAGCCAGCAAATCTAATATTGCTTTTTTGCATGAAAGCCTGACAGAAATCAACACAATCTGTTACAACCTGAACCTTCCCCAAATATTTGATTTGTTCAGCTATTCGAGGTTTTAACATCTGAGAGTCATTTCTCGACAGACGGTGATTCTTCACTTTTCCACGTTGTTAACAGATGTCTTTTCACAATAATGAGACAGTTCGGCAGTCTGTTTGTTTATGTGAGACGAAAAAAAGACCAAAAGTTAAACAGCAAACAGTATTTCTTAGGAACAACTGAGTGAAGAGGGAGATGAGCGACTGTGATGATAATTAATTGCGTATGTCTGTACATTTGGGGAGCGTCATCATGAAGTGTTATTCTTTAAGTATTTTCTGTGATATATTAGAGATTTTAAAAATGCAACTGCCAACAGTATTTCATGAGAAGGAGCAAAGAAACAACAAAGACGGAAATGATTTTGGACTCAGAGCAGCCACTGCTGATCATAACCAGCTTAGAATAGAATAGAATTCAACTTTATTGTCATTGCACATGCACAGGTACAGGGCAACGAAATGCAGTTTGCATCCATCCAGAAGTGCTTTAGTGATATAGATATATTACAATATATATTAGCAATAATATAGATATGTGAGTATATTACAGAAATGGGTCTATTATGGTATGTTATAATGTACACGGTATGAAGTATGTTGTGAATATTCTATAACTAAGTATGTACAGGCTGTATTGAGTACAAGCTATGAACAGGATATAAATATGAAAAATTATACAGAATATGAAATAAATAACTTTACAGAATCTGAGATATACAGCTATACAGAAATGGGAACTATGCAAGTTGTAAACAGTTGTAGGGTTAAAAATTATCGTATATACAGAATGATTATTTACACAGAGCTATACAGTAGTGCAGTTAAGATAAGTGAGATATGTGGATAGTTTCTACAGAGGCTATATAAAGTGCTAGTGGTTGTGAGTGGTGGTTCAGTCCATGTTATTATTGTGTGTTTGAGGGTACAGTTGTCCATTGTGGGTGTGTATGTTCAGTCCATGAGTTTAACGTGGGTCAGATGTCAGGAGGCAGAGTTCAGGAGTCTGACAGCTGTGGGGAAGAAGCTGTTCCGGTACCTGGAGGTCTTAGTCCGGAGGCTCCTGTAGCGCCTCCCGGAGGGCAGGAGGGTGAAGAGTCCATGTGATGGGTGACTGGGGTCTCTGATGATTTTCCCAGCCCTTTTCAGACACCGCTTCCTGTAGATGTCTTTTATGGCAGGAAGTGGTGCTCCGGCGATGCGCTGGGCAGTTTTCACGACCCTCTGCAACGCCTTCCGGTCCGAGGCAGAGCAGTTCCTGTACCAGACTGTTATACAGTTGGTCAGGATGCTCTCGATGGTGCAACGATAGAAGTTCACCAGGATGTCTGAGGACAGGTGGTTCTTCCTCAGAGTCCTCAAGAAGAAGAGGCGCTGGTGAGCCTTCTTGACCAGCTTGGAGCAGTTGGTCGTCCAGATGAGATCCTCATAGATGTGGACTCCCAGGAACTTGAAGCTACTCACACGCTCCACAGCCGTCCCCTTAATGTGGATGGGTGGATGTGGGTCAGCATTCCTCCTGTAGTCCACGATGAGCTCCTTGGTCTTCTCAGAGTTGAGCTGCAGGTTGTTTGTGTCGCACCACTCAGCCAGACGATCCACCTCCTCCCTGTAGGCGGCCTCATTGTTGTCACTGATGAGGCCAATCACCGTGGTGTCATCTGTAAACTTAATGATGGTGTTGGAACCATCAGCAGGTCTGCAGTCGTGGGTGAAGAGGGAGTGAGTTTGTCATGAGGTTGTCACCTGACCCCCCTGAGAGTTGCCAGGCAAGTCTCGCCAATATGACTTTTGTATTTGAACTCGTCAGTATTATTAGCACAAAGCAAACAGCTCTGTCCAACTGCTAAAAAAGTCAAGAGAAACAGGAGACAATGTTGGTTTAGAAGATTCAGTCAATACAAAGAAATATCAATAACTTTAAGAGTGAAGCTGTCTCACTCCTAGAAAGGATGACCAAGACGCTCCTCTGCTTTAAGGAATAAAAATATTACTCACCATCCTCTCAGATGAGAGCCCACATCAATACTTGCCAGAGTTCAAGTAGCAGACACAACTCAACAGCAACTGTTGGGAGGAGACAGTGTGAAACCTTCATGGTTGAACCACTCCTGAGAAACCACTACTGAGGAAGACCAACAAGAGGAAGACAACTTCTTGAGCCAAGAAAGAAAAGAAGCGGCTGTTCGACCAGTAGACATCTGGACTTGGATACGATGAGTCTACAGTATTATGTCAGACGTTACCTCGTCTCTCTGAGATATAGAGAAGAAAAAAAGCTGGAGAGATGGTTCTGACTGTAAACGAGGAGGAGGTGAGTGTGTTTACTGAGACCTCAAGGCCAGACTAAAAATGTCATTGCTACAAGAACGAATACAACATTCAGGAGTGACGCACCATCCCGTCTAATTTGAGCTTAGTTGATCTAACAGGTTTCAACATCATACAGACGGCATATAAAAGATGCTGCTATCCGGTCGTTAAGTGATGACGTGACGAATCCTACTTCCAGGCCTAAAGTAGTCTGCATTTAATATGGCTTTTGTGTTGTTAACATGTTTAATGTTTTGTATTTTCTTCTATTTAATCTCAAAAAGCTCCTAAAACAGTCAGTGATCACTGTTGACCTCCCTCGGCTTTTATTACCGCTAATCATTTATTTAAGCTCAGTTTTTAAAACCTTAGGATGTAACTACAGCCCAGCCCATGCAGCAGTATATGAATGACTAACCTCGTATTGTGGCTGCATTATCTCAGTTGTTCTCCTGGCTGAAGTTTGGTCCTTTTACAGCATCCTGCCATGCGATTACATTTGTTCCTGACCACCGAGAACACTCACGTTAACTTTTATCGAGTGGAAAAAAAGTTAGCTTGTTTATATTATGCTAACATAGCTGTGTCGCTAGCGGTCACGTAGCACATCATTATATACCAGCTAGCCAAACTTCAGTAACCCTACAAACGTCACTGCTCTTTAGTTTTCAGTCTTCATTTATGTTGGAAGTGATAACAGAGCTGTACATTTTAATTTGTTTCCAAAACCCCGCAGTCAGGACATGCTATATTGTATTTAGATAGAAGCTAGCGAGCTAACCTTCTGCTAACTTCTAACTCCCCTCCTCTCTGGAGGGGAGAGGGAGGGGAAACAGGAGGACAAAGGAGGGGGGAACAACTAAGCTGTAGTGCCTCTTCACCTCACTGTGCAATACCTTTTGTGCAATACTTTTGTAAATAGTCAACGGTGCAATAGACTCAATACTTGAAATGTGCAATTCACTTGTATTTTTATTTTTATTCCTATTTATTCTATTTATCCCCTTCGTATATTTTATTTATATTGTCTCTGTATTTATATATATGTGTGTGTGTGTGTGTGTGTATATACACTGAACAAAAATATAAACGCAACACTTTTGTTTTTGCTCCCATTCCCCATGGGATGGACGTAGAGACCTAAAATTCATTCCAGATACACAATATAACCATCCCTCCCAAACAGTGGTCACAAATCAGTCCAAATGTGTGGTAGTGGACACATCTGCTATATTGAGATAATCCATCCCACCTCACAGGTGTGCCACATCAGGATGCTGATCTGACATCATGAGTAGTGCACAGGTGTACCTCAGACTGCCCACAACAAAAGGCCACCCTGGAATGTGCAGTTTTTTGCGCTATTGGGGGTCTGGGGACCCAGAACCGGTCAGTATCTGGTGTGACCACCATTTGCCTCATGCAGTGCAACACATCGTCGCATGGAGTCTATCAGATTGTCAATTGTGGCCTGTGGAATGTTGGTCCACTCCACTTCAATGGCTGTGCGAGGTTGTTGGATATTCGTGGGAACTGGTACACGCTGTCGTATACGCCGGTCAAGCACATCCCGAACATGCTCAATGGGTGACATGTCCGGTGAGTATGCTGGCCATGCAAGAACTGGGACATTCTCAGCTGCCATCTGCCCTGAACAATGTGAACCATGATTCATCCGTGAAGCGCACACCTCTCCAACGTGCCAGACGCCATCGAATGTGAGCATTTGCCCACACAAGTCTGTTACGGCGACGAGCTGGAGTCAGGTCAAGACCCCGATGAGGACGACGGGCATGCAGTTGAGCGTCCCTGAGACGGTTTCTGACAGTTTGTGCAGAAATTGTTTGGTTGTGCAAACCAATTGTTCCAGCAGCTGTCTGGGTGGCTGGTCTCAGACGATCTTGGAGGTGAACCTGCTGGATGTGGAGGTCCTGGGCTGGTGTGGTTACACGAGGTCTGCGGTTGTGAGGCCGGTTGGATGTGCTGCCACATTCTCTGAAACGCCTGTGGAGACGGCTTATGGTTGAGAAATGAACATTCAATGCACGGGCGACAGATCTGGTTGACATTCCTGCTGTCAGCATGCCAATTGCACGCTCCCTCATTGCTTGTGGCATCTGTGGCATTTTGCTGTGAGACAAAACTGCACATTCCAGGGTGGCCTTTTGTTGTGGGCAGTCTGAGGTACACCTGTGCACTACTCATGATGTCAGATCAGCATCCTGATGTGGCACACCTGTGAGGTGGGATGGATTATCTCAATATAGCAGATGTGCCCACTACCACACATTTGGACTGATTTGTGACCACTGTTTGGGAGGGATGGTTATATTGTGTATCTGGAATGAATTTTAGGTCTCTACGTCCATCCCATGGGGAATGGGAGCAAAAACAAAAGTGTTGCGTTTATATTTTTGTTCAATATTCTGTAACTCTGTAACTTCTGTCGGTGCTGTGCTTTTTTGGAAATCGAATTTCCCAGAGGAACCCACCCGAGGGATTAATAAAGTTCTATCTAATCTAATCTAATCTAATCTAACTCCGTTAAATGTCATAAATTCCGTTTTCATGGATGCCTGGATGTTAAACTCAGTTGTTACACCTGGTAGAGCAGAACGCTGATCATTTTAAGATGAAAGACTTAAGACAGTGTTTTAACTCTCAGTAATGCCATAGTGATCGTTTGATATATGGACCTGCAGCGGAGTTTAGGCCCAGACACAGCTAGTGACGTCAGACTGAACGACCGGATTGGTTGGCGAGGGTATTAAACATCTCACTGAGCTTTTTCATCGTCTTGAAACAGAGTGTGATGACACAAGGGCGGATCTGACAAAACAAGACACTGACCACACACAAGGTAGCCACAACCCTGCTTTAGTCTTTATTTTTTAAACTCTAATTGGGATCATCATTTAAACTCATCAAGAAAATGTTTCCTGAGGATCAAACGAGCCAAAACGTCATTTTCCCAAAGACTGGTGTGCAATTAGATGTTTTGCCACCATGGGAATCGTCCCCTGTTGGCCATTCGTAAGAGAGAGTTTCCTAATGGCTTCTCTTTTCAGACGAAATTACATTTTGTTTAAAAATATACAATACATACCCAAAACACACCTCCAGGGTACATTGTACATTGTTTTCATCGAGAAACAGAAAGACGGTAGAATAACAATCAAAAATCACCAAAGCTGAACTGCAGACTTAAGGAACAGCAACCAACATGTTCCAGAGAGGGGTGCGGGCTTCTTTGGGAACATAAAACTTCCCTTATTTTGCTTTATTTACAGCTTTTTCACCAATGAAATAAATCCAGATGTTTCATTTTATAGTTGTGATGTCTTCAGTACTCAAGATGAAACTACTTTTGGCTGCTCTCGTATTTCCCAAGGGTTCAACACAGCAGATGGATCCGCATGTTGATTTGGCACAGATATCACACTGAGCTTGGCACTCGGGGTACACTAACCTGAGGCCCTTAAAGCTTGGTTTGTGCCTCCTCCAGAGCTCAGATCAGGGATACGTTAACAGTAGGGATGGGTACCGGTGTCCGGTGCCATCATGACATAAACGGTAGTAACCAGACCGAAAAGCAGCGCACATTTCGGTGCTTTATTTTTTTCCTGAGCTGTGATACACTTCTAGCCAATCATTTTACGTTTCCGAGGATAGTAGGCGGGGCCAGGTACATACGTTCTTTTATGCAGAGCTACAGATTAAAAATGCCCAAGGCGAAGCGGTCAAAAGTCTGGCTGTACTTCACAGCAAAATATGCAAACTCAGCAGCAACAAGTGCTTTAAGCTGATACTGTGATACTGTCAAAGGAGGTAACACCTCAAATCTGATGAAACACCTGGCGACGCATAGCGTTTTTTTTAAAAGCCCAGAAATGCGCCGTATTTGATGGCAGCAGCAGCCGTTCTTCTCTGCGTGAGTAGCTTAATGTTGTTCGTGTGTAATTTACGTTGAGTAGGCTAACCACGTTATTAAATTAATGCATGTAAGGTGAACTAGCAAACATCATCATAGCTACATGCGGCTGTCTTCTTGTTTGATGGCAGATGCTCCCTTCACCCTGGCCAAAAAGGCTAAAATGACCAAAGAAAAAGAGGGAAACAGCTAAACATGAGAGGTTTTTGGACAAAGTTTGTGTTTTTTCCATTGTTTAAGCACTGCTTCCAGCCAAGAGTGATACCATATATGCTCTATAGCTGCAGAAAAGGCTAACATTGTTATCTTTTTACAAAAAACCAGCTGAACATGAGAGGTTTTTGGACCAATTTTGTGTTCTCCATTCTTTAAGCACCGGTTTGAGCACCGTTTGAGCACCGGCACCGTTTCAAAAGTACCGATTTGGCACCGGTATCAGATAAAACCTAAACGATACCCATCCCTAGTTAACAACCGCACCACAGAAGACAGTGAAAACAATGACAAAACATTGAACGAGAGGGTTTATCTTTAATCTGACAAGTAATGTATGTATAGGTAATGTTCTACCTATACAAAGCCCCAAGTATTTAGACTGTTATCAAAACCAAGAATGTAATTATAATGAGTACAAAAACATAGATTACATATAGACTGGAGCAAACATTTTCTATACTGGGCTGGTGTCTGTATTCTGTACATAAATCGGAGTTTAATCACGGGAGTTGTCTGTTTTTTCTCAGAAATCTCTTTGATGCCTCACTTATCAAATTCCCTGAAAACCAACCACACAAAATATGCAAACATTATCTTTACTCTAGGTCTGTTATGGTGTTATCAGGCATTATGGGTATTTCCTGAAAATTAGGGGCTCGCCGTACGTGAAAATGATTCCAGTGTATATACAAAGCCTCATTATGCACGCAGGATAACCTCCATCACCTTCAGTGACCATGATGGCAGGAGAGACACATCGAGATGCTGACGTAGAGCTGCAGAAAGCAAAAGATATCGCAATGAACACACATAATGGCAAAAAATCGATCTGCCGCATTCTTCTCGAAAACAGAAACGGAAGTTGTTTATGGTTTGTCCAACAATTCTCTTGCAGCAATCTCCACCGGCAGCGTGATGAAAACATCCTGTTCGAATCAAGCGGCTGACAACATTGTCTGGTCTTTATTAACAGTCTGAGGATCGCCTGTGTAGTCAGACCAACGCGCGCCTCCTCATCTAATATTCGGCCAGAGGTTGTATGACATTCCTCGGGGCATGTGCCTGACATTTGGAAGTAGACTCTTATAGATAGAGTAATAATGTCACAGGGGCTGTGGGTGTATTTTTGTCTGGAAAACACAGTGAATGAAGAAGACAGGCAGGCATTGTCTGATGTGGAGAATGATTTAATTTGCAGAGACAGACGGCGGAGAGACGGGAAGAATGTTTAACTTTTTTCCAACTGCAAATGATTGTCTGTACATTAACCGAGGAATCGCCCGAGGAACGTGCAGACAAGTCGTAGAGGCTGTAAAGTAAAACCTGCGCAATTAACTTTGTGGTTGTTCTGACATTAAACTTAAGTTTGTTTTTTCAACAGCTAATCTTGTGTCTGCTTTGTGCTAAAGCACGCGGCTCACTGAACTAGACTGAACAAGCAGAATCCAAATGTCCACCTAGCTTTCTTCTTTGTCAGCTGATCTTGTTTTTGAGTGTGTGTCACTCAGTCGTTTTCATCCGTGCATTGACCTGAACACGTATTCAATAAGGGCTGCAGGGAGGCTGTTGTGAAAAGGCAGGGTTGACAGTGGACGGGTTGCCAGTCCATCACGGTGCTAATTCCTCAGTCCCACACACCTAGAAACCAGTTGGAACTGGCAACCACAGGTCATTAGAGAAAGGTGTGTTTTTCAACCATTTGGGTTGCACCAGAAACTTCCTGGTAGACTGCCATGGTTGGGCCTCGTAAGACTTGTTTGGAAACACTAGCCACCTTCTTGCTGAGCAGTAGTAAATCTTAAAAAAGTGCGACACAAACTGGAAACAGAGAAGTTTCCCCTTCAAAGTAAAAGATTTTCCTGTGTTAGCAGAAAAGGTTGGCTGTTGTTGTGATCTCGACACTCAGCTGGTTATTCAGGAAGCAGGAAGGAAAAAAACATAACAGTAAATATGCACATGAGTTAAAATGTGATTCAACCACATGTGGCATAAAATAAAAAGCCTGGCAGCCCTGAGAGTCATTTTCACAACAAAATATTCAGGGCAGTCAAAAACCCACAGACTAGCAGTAAGTTGATTTTCACATGAGATTTGCTGTTGTAAAAACGAACTAGTCGCTCACTGCTGAACCCACACAGGCAACACGTGGAAAACTCAATACCTTCATGCACCGTTGGACAAGATTTATTTCTCACTTTTGTGTTTTCCCACAGATGTAAGTGCGCCGAAGCAGCCAGACTGGTGCAGAGCAGTGCAGCGTGACCGTGCAGGGCCGGTGAAGCTGCGTGCGTTGCATCTGGCTATGCATGTTCTCGTAGTTCTTGGTGGGTGTTCCTGTGTTTATCCCGTACAGGTACGTTTGTTTGTGTTTGTGTGTGCATGTAGGGCTGTTTGTCTTTGTGTATCTGTGTATTGTACACAGAAAGTGTAACGGGTAGAAATGTGCACACGTTGTTGTCGGTGGCATTTGATGGATGGGGTGGAACACCGTTTATTGACACAACACCTTCATGTTTCACAAAACCATCAGTCATACAGAGTGCCCATCTGCTAATCTAGGCCAGCAAGACCACCGATTCGCGCACACACACACACACACAGCTGCTGAATGTTTTTATACATTTTCTCCCAGTAGTCATGACCTTCACCAATTTCCCAAATCTACTAGCAGAAGATGCAGCAGAGAGATTTTCACAATAGAGGCCATTCAGAGTAAAGAATACATGTCAGTAATTCAAAAGGACACTTCCTGTTATTATCAGCGTATCAGTCTTTCAAGACCTTAAAATGTCAGGAGGATATCTCGATAAAAACAGTCATTTCTGGAATATTGAGTAAAGTCATTCTTCCTCCCTTGACTTCACCGTACAGATGCCAGCAGGTCAGCCGCCATACTCTTTTCTCCCTGCGGTGCCTTTTTGTTCACTTGCTGCACTTAATAATGTTTACATGTGATCAATACCTCAGACGTCTGAATGTAATGTGGAAAGGGTGGATCGCGCTGTCAAGCCCACTTATTTCCATTTATCGCCAGATCCGGTTAGTGAAGCAGCATTCTGTCATTTCACTGTTGGTTCTTTGGCCTCCACTTTCACTCTGAATATACCGTGATGCACCCGCCGCTCACTGGCTTTGGACTCCTCATTTTGAGTTCATAAGATTTTGAAATCATATTTAGAAAACAGGACTAAGTGTTAAGTGATTGGCCAATGCTCACCTCATGACCTGTATCCATAAACTGTACAGATGCCCAGCGCTTACGCACTGTTTTGACTTTATTCTGTATTTTTTGAGTTTCTTATGTTCGGTTTGTCATTATAAGCTCTTGTGTCATTCTTATTTGGGGTTTTTAGTTTAGCTATGATTATTACGTCTCCTTGGTTTTGTATTCTGTTTCTTGTCTGTCATGTGTTGTCATCTCCACGTCTCCATGTTTCCTGTTTTATTTTGAAAGAGTCTGGTGTGTTCCTGCTCATTGTGACGATCCCCGTAGCGTCATCAGGTTCATGTGTATCAGCTGTTTCCTCGTGTGTTCTCACTTCCCCTGATTACCTTTGTGTGTATTTAGTGTTTCTGTTCACTCCTTGTCAGGTCGTCAGTTATAATCTTCACAGTCATCGTCGTCTCTCATAGTCTTTTCATAGTTTCATGTTTGCTGCTGCCCTCGGCCACAATAAAGGCTCTGGGTTTTTTGGTTCTACCTGCAGTTCCTCTCTCACGTCTGCTTCTGGGTCCTTTTCACAACATGTGACATGTGCTGTAGCACACAGCAAGTCGCATTATTTAACACAATTCTGTTATTAATGACCAGAAAAAGAAACACAATCAGTCCAGCGCCTCTAGTCAGTGAAGATGAGGCCGAAAAGGTACCGACCTCTCAATGATCAGTCTACATGGTATATTTTTTACAAAGGGAGAAAACATCCATCAAAACCATCTTTTAATTCATGAAACATGTTTTAATGCAGCACAGTTGGGATCTTTTCCATGTGAGATGGATGACCCCTGTCGGGGGTGAACTCGGTGGACAGTAGAGGACGTGCAGTTTTTGGGGTTAGCTTTACTTTCCAGTCTTCTTGGTTTTACCTTGTTCCTCACAAGCTGCCAATTTTTAAGAGTTATTTTCTGCAACTAATCAAGTAATAAACAAACTGTTTCAGTGTGATTTTAATAAGATGAGGAGAGATTCAAGCCATGCGACAAACTGGGGGGTGAACTCTGCCTCTTGGGCTACGGCAGCTGGGATGGGCTCCAGTCCACCCGCAGCCCTGAGCAGCCAAAAAATGTGTCTAATTGCAGCCGGACCCTTTGGGAAAAGTTTTCCAAGCACTATTTTTTGTAATAATATATTATATACATTGCATCAATACATTATAATTATAACCCACATAAACCGAGCAAGTGTGTTTTGCACTCTGCCTCTGTGTCAGGTGGTGAGAGCTTTCACCAAAACTCATTCAAACCTATCTGAGTGGCACTAGCTCACACATATTTTAGTTTGCTAGATGTAGTTTTCAAATTGATATCCAAAAGATAATTTAGTTATATTTGCCTGAATATTATAGATACAAATATTTAAGCTGTAAAAATGCTTTTACACCATTTATAGATGAGAATTTGAATTTACTTCCACCCAAAAAGTTATTTGGCATCATCAAATCGCTTTGAGCAAAATACAAAAAACAAAGTAGCGAATACGTGTTTTGTTTATTTCTTCTACACGAAGCTCAGAACGAATGGATTCAGGTTTCATCCAAGCACATCAACAGAGAACCATAAGATAAGAGAGTGCAGTCCACCTTAGATTAGTCATAACCTATTTTATCTACAGCTCTGCGCTTATTATTTTCATGGCTCTCTACAACCTCTCCAATCTCCCCTTCCTGAGAATCAAATATACACTCCAAGCAAACAGGGAAGGATCCTCTCAGTCTCAAACATACAAATCTATTATGAAAAATGTTTTTTCTTTCTTTTTTTGAAGGATAAAAAGAATGAAGCCTTTGATCCAGGCGTGTGTGAGTCTGTGTCCTTGTACTTGGGGACCAGTTTATACTGGTGAAATCACTTCACGTATAAATCACAACAGCTATAAACAATCACAAATACAAGAGTCTCACGGTACGAACACGTGAGTGCAGTAAGATTTCACCCTAATCTTTAATTGCATATGAAAAATGTGAGCTTTCAAATGAAATTCTTTCAATTTAAACAGCAATCACATCAGAGTTAGCACAGCTCTCATTATTCTTTTCTACACAGCATGACTAACCAGTTCCTTTATTTTGACTCTAATTGTATCGTACAGACTGATTGGCTATTCTACAGACTCACCCACGTAATTAAAACCAAACCAGCCTCGTGTGCAGTGAAATCATCAACTGGCAACCACAACCCAGTGTTTTCCACAACAACAAATGGCACTCAGACAGCAGTGAGACAGACACACGCACATACAGACAGGTAAAGGCAGATACAGATGTGCAGCTGTCGTCTGGTGAACTAATTACACACTCTGTCAACCCCCCCAAAAAACTGCCAGAAATTTAAAGAAAAAGCAAAATGCTAATAATTGTCTTATTTTTTTTAAGTTGGTGAAACCCAAAGTCAAGTGGGCGATCGTGGCTCAAGAGTTGGCAGTTCGCCTTGTAATCAGAAGGTCGCCAGTTCCCGGTCGTTGTGTCCTTGGGCAAGACACTTCACCCATTGCCTACTGGTGTTGGCCAGAGGGGCCGATGGCGCGATATGGCGGCCTCGCTTCTGTCAGTCTGCCCCTGGGCAGCTGTGGCTACAGCTGTAGCTGCCTCCACCAGTGAGTGAATGTGAGAGTGAATGAATAGTGGTATTGTAAAGCGCTTTGAGGGTCTTGAAAAGCGCTATATAAATGCAATCCATTATTATTATTATTATTATCTAATCAGGGTTGCAGGAGCCTATCCCATAGAGGTTGGGTACACCCTCGACAGGCTGCCAGTCTGTCACAGGACTAACTCAGAGAGACACACAACCATTTACACCTGTTAGAATCACCGGTTATCTTAACCTCGCTAACTGCATGTCTTTGGACCGTGGGAGGAAGCTGGAGCACCCACAAACAAACAAACCTTGGTGGATTCAAACCTTGTTTCTTTGAGACAATAGTGTTAACCACTAAAAAACGAATGTTTTCACAAATTAATTTTGCTGACTAGCTACAGTATGAATGGTTAAAGTTTTCAGTGGGTATGTTTTACAGTCTTGCTTAATCTCTTCAATTACACAAAAGCAGAGTCCAACATTTCAGCCATGAGTCATATACAGTATACGTTTTCTAAATGAATGAAAGTTACTGATTGTTAGTCATCAGCTATCATCTGATTACTGCTCTGCATGAAACTTACACTGATTAATCAATAAGCATCCACAACACAGATTTGCTTTTCTATTTTTAATAAATAGCAGATCATTACCCTGCATTACTCAGAGCCCAGCTACCCACTGGGTTGGCACACACGGCGTCACTCAGAGGTTTTCCACTACACCAGTGTGTACTTATTTCCAACCCTTTCCCCGGGTGACTGTCGGGGAACACACATTTTGTTCCTAACAGCCTGTGGTTGCCATGGTGTCGTCTAATAACGTCTAGACGTAAAGTATGGGGGTGTCCAAGTTCAGGGACTGCATCCTCCTGAGGCCGCATCTGTAGGCAGATTACGTCACAGCGACGCGACAAAGGTTGTCCAAATGCGTCCTCCTTTTCCCCAGATTTGAAGGATGGGTCGGGTGTTTCCTTCGTGGCCCAACCGGTCCCAGAATTCATAGCGCGGCCCAGCTCAGTTTACAACAATGGCAGCAGCTACTTAGTTTTAATATTACTCTTATTACTCTTTCTGGATCACAAAATACACTTTTAAGATATTTTCAGGTGAGAATGTAGCTGTGTGAACTTCAAATATCTGCTCAGTTTATCACAACGTCACAGCTGAGTTTATCAAACTCCACCGAGACGGCGGAAATCTGAAGGCTAGACCAGGGGTGGGCAATTCCAGGCCCCGAGGGCCGGTGTCCTGCAGGTTTTAGAGCTCACCTTGGGTCACCACACCTGAATCACATGATCAGTTCGTTACCAGCGGAAATCTGAAGGCTAGACCGTCCAATTTCTCCACCGCTCACTTCCAGCCTTTCGGAGGACCCGGCCCACATAGACCGCGAAGGCCGGGTCTTCAGGAGGATGCAGCCTATGAATTTGCACCCCCTATGTGTCTGAGGTCGATTGTTATAATTTGCTACCGTGAGTCCAGAAGTTGCCCGTTGCAGATTAAACTTTTAGTTGTACTTCAAAAATCATCAGCTGTATCGACTGAAAAGGTGAAAAAGTCACAGAAATGAGAAAAATACCAAATAATAGTAGAATAAAGAGACGCACTCGATCTATTTTGACGATTTGATTAAAGAAAGAAAATGTCCATGTTGGATCGTACAGTAAACAGGTTGTCCTGTACCATCCAGTCTTCCTCTCAGCAGCTTGTCACAATGATCTGAAAATCATGTGCTTAGCACAGAAACTACCTCGACATGACGGACTGCACTTTGCTGCCCGGGCTGCCTCGTGCCGCTGTTGGAGAAAAATGGAGTCATCGGGCAGAGAAATGAAGGAAATATAGGATGTGGGAGAGGAGAGAGAGGGAGACGGGTGAAGGCTGCTGTATTTCTCTTAAAGCCAGTGAGTGTGGCGTTCTTCAGCAGTGACACATGCTGCGACTCTTCCTTTCCTCCCCGCTGCGGTGTCCTCATTACGGTTAATACAAGGATGGTGGCAGGGGGCTGCGCCTGGGGATCTCAAGGGAGTAATGAAGGGGGCCAGTGGCCAAGAGCCCCAGGAGGGTGGCTTGTTGGTGGTGCTTCCCTGCTACTTATGTAGAGGTCACGGAGGTCATCTTCACCAGCTCATGCTTGCGAGCTCACACACTTAGACAGCTGCAGCTCGCTCAATTCTCTGTTTGCCCTTGGGAGAAAAATGGGAAGAGAGAAGCAAACAGCGGGGAGTGTTTGCCCAGGCGCACACCACACCCCATCCATCTCTGAGCTGCCTCTCTCTCCATTCGCCGGGAAGACACAATCATTTCCCCCTCTCCTCTCTCTCCTTCGCTCTGTCCTTCTCTCCATCCCCTCGGGTGTATTGGTCCAGTCTCGGTCCAGCGCAGATATAATCCTTTAACGCCTCTAAATGATCCAGAGGTTGAGTGCTCCTCCTGGGTGCCAATGGGGCCTGCTGGGCTCACACCTGCTGGAGCAGGTTAAGATAAATGCCAGCGGCCAGCGGGCATCTGGCCCCACATTAATATTTAACAGGCTAACTCTCATCTCCACGACGCTCAAGGTGCCAAACCCCAAAGACATATCGCAGCTTAATATGGATTTGTGCAAACCGCAGAAATGGAAGAGCGCTGATAGCGCGGCGAGATTCGGGCTGCATGTTAAGTTTGTGGCTGCCCACACGTACCGGCGAGAACTTTGTTCTTGTGTGGATGGCGAGAGCAAACCTGCACATGTGGCTCTCGGGGCAATTATTCAAGCATCATGTGGCTTTTAAGCTCCTCTGAATTCCCGATCGATTCTTCTTATCGTCTGTGTCGGGCTTTTTGAAATGATCCCCAGATTTCCTTCAATTAGCTTGTCAACAGTAAAAGCAGGGGCGCTTTTTTAAACAATGCCCAACTCTCTCTGTGCCGCCATGACTGTTTCCTGTGCGCCGAGGTTAAGTGTACGACAGACGTTCTTTTGTGATGAAGTTCAGAAACGTTACTGAGAGAGTATCAGCGGGGTCTTGCTAAGAATCCATCCTGACAGCTTCGACTGAACTCGGGTCAGCTCGTCTTTCTCAATCACCTCTTAGCTGGATGTACCTAATTGCCACTCAACCCAGAAAGACTTTGACCTTCCTAACAGGGTTAAATAGTTCACATGTTTGCTTTAGAGGCTTCCTTCGAAACAGCTGTTTCGGGGATCAGGTGCTGTTGACCTGCAAATCTAACCCCGATTAAGATTTGAAAGCAGCTCAGCCACTGGATTTGGTTTACATGCGCACATTTGAAATTTGATGAAGGTAGCACATGTTACCTCACTGAATCAGCTCGAATCCTTTTTGAACACTTCTGTCCATTATGATGCCACCACTTTACAATCACTTCTCTCCAACAGACTTAATTCAATTATTTTTTCTCAAGAATAATAATAATAACCTTCTGTAGAAAAAAGACAAGATCCAATCAGAAGTAATTAAGTTGAGTAGAAAGGTTTGGAAGTTTATCCATCAGAGGTAATTTTCCTTAAACATGCACATTTGACCTCCCCCTGACAAAAAGGGGTTCAGCTAGCACCCACGCTACCAGTTTCTCATGCAAACATAGAAAAAATGTCAACACTTGGGAGGAAGAGAAGAGTAGACATATGGACACATTTGATGAAAGTGGATGTAGCAGAACATCCACAACCCAAAAGCCTCCTAGATCTCCTAGAAGCAAGTCTTCCTGCTCTGCTGCATTCTTGGCAATGACAAGCTGTTATTCTGCAGTTTTTTTAAAGCTCCCATCTTAAAGAATGAGAAGAGATTTATACATTTGACTGGTTGAATTTCAGTGGTTACTGAGACATAAAAACCGCAAGTATAGACTCAGGAGTCGAAGATGAGTCTTGCATCAAAAGCTTGAGACTCGCTCCAGAGTGCTGACAGGACGAGATCAGCCGATCCCAGCACGGGATTGTGCAAACGCTATGCCAGTAACATTATGGATACAGCTAGCCAAGAAAAATGATCAGCAGCCTGCTTCTTGTGAATCTCAGACATGAATGTGCATACATTCAATAACATGACATTTCCAGGGTTAATTGGCTTCTTTCAGGGCAAGGCTAGGACCCGCCGACTTTAGCTTTTCAGACTCCTCCCAGAGATTTCTACATAAAAGTTGTTCAGTGGCCCAGTTTCTCATCACGTCTGCCTCCATCTGTTCCGGTTGTAGTCTCCGTTCCTCCATGACTGTCCGGACTCTTAATGTATGTAGTTACTCTCTGTGACGCTGTACTGGACGACCGGCTGCTAAAGCCACACAGACACCAAAGTTTCATGTCGTTAATTCAGTGAAAGTGAAATTAAGACACAACCTCACTTTCCTGAGTGAATACATGTAAAAATGCAAAACAAAAAAATATTTTTCAGGACAATAAAATGTCTCAGTCAAGCTGATCTCGTAGCTTTTACATGTAAAACATTATTTTATTATCATTTGAATTGTGTAGTAATTCCGACACATTTTAATAAGTTCATTCTTGAGTTCAGGTGAACTTTTATTCAGATTTAATAAACTTTTCCTGCAGTTGAGATATTAGTGTTGATAAGAGTGGGACCAGCTGACAAGCTAAAACGATAAACGCTCCCTGGAGGTGGAAAAAGTGTCTTCCTGAAGAGTTTGCACAGTCCCAGGGAAGAGTCGGGGCTTTTTCAGGTCAGATCTTACTCACTGCTGGTGTTTCCTCCTTTTAATGTTGCACTACAGACAGAAACCTGTTTCATGTGGTTGTCACTACTTCGGTTTCCATGTTCACAAGTTAAGTAGAACACAATCATTCTCATACTAACCTCAACAAAATGTGTTGTATTTGCTGCGTACAAGGCATGTAGTGATTGGGGTCATCTTGTGGTTGGCTGACGTGGAGGAAAATTTCTGGTTTCATTACATCACTGAGTTTTTGGCAGCTGTGGTAATGTGAGGGGAGTGAGTCAGTCACTTTATACTAAATACCAACATTATGATCAGCTGTAGCCTCTAAAACTCCAATCATGTAATGACTTTAAAATGAGTTGCTTTGTATTCATACCTTGTGAATTTTACCTGCTAAACAGCAGCATAGTATCACACAGGCATCATTTTACCGATGCCTCACTCATAGACTTTAAGGGCTGATCCAACACACGAACGGCCTGAGGATAAAAACTCCTCTTGAGCCTCTCTGTTCTTGTTCGGATGGTGCAGAACCTTCTGCCTGCTTTCAGAAGCTGGAACAGTTCGTTGCTGGGATGGGACGGGTCCTTCAAAATCTGAGTCCAGCATCTCTTGACGTAAATGTCCTGCAGGGACGGGAGAGCAGTCCTGCAGCAGCGTTCTGCCATACGGATCACTCTCAAGAAGAAGTCAAGAAGTCCATGGGAAAACAATCATTTCACTCTAGAGCCAGTAAACATGTTCCTGATGAGTTTATAGTCCCACTAGGTTCAAGTCTCCCTGAGGGAAGCATTTTATAGATTTATTGAGATTAGACCTCCAAGACTAAAACCACTGTAGACCAAAAAGAACACAAAGGCTTATCTCACATTTGCCAAAACACTTCCTGACGAGGTTTTTCTCATCATATCTGTCATGAAGCTAACACAGCACGTAATAAAAAGCAGTGAAACACGGCGGTGGCATCGTCACGGTCTCGGTCGGCTCTGCTGCTTTAGGATCTGGACGTCTTGCTGTATTTGATGGA
Source organism: Copadichromis virginalis (assembly GCF_057382275.1). Classification (NCBI taxonomy): domain Eukaryota; kingdom Metazoa; phylum Chordata; class Actinopteri; order Cichliformes; family Cichlidae; genus Copadichromis; species Copadichromis virginalis. Next base: position 1,596,595 of record NC_140632.1, on the reverse strand, counting down.
ATCACGAATTCTGCTCTCTGTCAATCCTGATGGAAATGTCTGGCCATGAGTTTGTGCTATAAAGCTCAAACACACTTGGGTTATGGAGCGGGACAATGATCCAAGATACACCAGCAAGGCCACCTCTGATTGGCTCAAAAAAAAAACCCTTGTGTGGTCTTAAATCTGAGCGTAAGCAGGTCGTTTGTGCTCAAAAAAAAGAAGAGTAAAGAAGAGTCGCCCAAAATCCAAATCTTTCTTCGTCTACCTCATACAGTCAGTGAACTATTCCACAGTGTACCTTGTTTAGTTTGCACTGGTGTATTTCCCTTCCCAGGATGGTACTGTGTTTAAATTTCTGTGACAGGCTTTATTCTTGTCTTTGAGCATCTCGGGATGTTGTTGCTGCTGCATTCAAATGACATTATAACTCAGCTTTTCCCTTTAATCTGTTTGTGTGAGACGATCCTCACCTGCCAAAGACAACAAGATGTCAGTTTGATAAAAGCTAATCTTGCTATGCGGGGATAGGGGTAGGGTAGGGCGGGAGGCCGAATGCTGTTATGTCTTTGCCTCGGTGGTTTCTGAGCACGATGTCACATGATAGCTGCTATCGTGTGACATCACTCGGATAGATTACGGTAGTTCATGTGCCAGCAGGGTAAAAGCAGATGCATCAGGCTAGCAGTGTGAGTTAGATTAGGCATCACCCCATCTCGCTACGGGGATCAGAGCATGAAAACCCAGCGACACAACATCGGGCCGGCCCAGCCTCTTTTTACCATCCATTTCTCTCTGTGGGTGGGAAGCCACTTTGACACAGAGATTTTGTTTGGCACTAACCTAAAGCTGCAGCTCGAAAACCGAGAATTTTGAAAAGAATGGACAGAGCAGGTGGACAGTAGAACGTCTGTATCATTTTCAGGGTTACCGATAGGTTGACAGACTCAAAATAAGAAATCAGTCGTGTGTGTACACACTGAGCGTTCTAATAGACGTGGCTTTCTATATGCACACAAAGAGGGCTTTTGCTTTCTCGAAGCAATATAATTCTATCACCACAGCTGAGCTGATAGCAGGAACCTCGGGGGTGCCTTTTAGCCTCGCATCACAGTTTTTCCTCCTCTGCCTTTTGCCTGTTGGTGGCCTTTCATGCAGCAGCAATATCAGCTCATCCCAGGGCAACGGGTAACAGCCTCAGAAGCAGTCGAGATCACTTTGAATTATTAATATTCGCTCTCCGCAAAGGGGCAAGCGGGGTGTGACTCCCAGTCATTGACACAGCCGAGTATTTGCACTGTCACCGCGCCAGTGTCAACACTAGGAGTCAAGCTGTGGCCTCCCACGCAGACGCACAAGCGCACATTAGGCTCATGCACGGGTGACCTTCCATACCTCAATACAGGCTGTGACAAATGCAAAGAGAGGCGCACATACAGACACATACAGTTGTACTGGGTTTTAGTCAGAGGTGGTGCTGTGTGGGCTCCCGCCTGTGCAAACGGCTCCATTTCCTCTGACACGACTGAGGACGATTCAAACTGCGCGAGTACGAAACAACCTCTGCAGCGTTTTTATGCGCTTGCATGTAAAGACTTCCTGTCAAATGAATCAGAAAGCGTCGGCATGATCATCAGCAAACAATTGTATTCATCTGGTATTGTTTTTGTCGTACTCTGAGAACACAGCTGACGTGTTTTCTTCTCCCCCAGCACGTCTGCTTATTTCTAACCTCTTCATCTTTAAGTGCTTCTCAAGCTGAATACACATCTTTTTTCCTGGATGTAACAAATAGTAACTGCTGCGGCTCCAAATCCCAAAGCTTGAATATACTGTTCTGAAATGCAAATGTAAAGCACTTAACTCATACTGGGGATTTTCCCTCATACTGGAACTTGGACACCACATTTCTGCACATTGCTGATTTGCAGCTACTCTGTGCTTCCAGAGGACCGTTACTCACCACACTGGGAGCTGTGGAAAGGTGATATCTGCAGCGGTGGACAGCCAGCTGACATAATGGCTATGTTGTGGATGACTTCGACGGGAGGACAAAGGTGCGGTCAGTGAGAGTTTTTGTCTGTGCGTGTGTGATTGCACGAACAGATGGGAGCTGACGCGCTCCCATCAACAGGAAACACACTCGGTTTGTTTTCTGCAGGGATATGACATCAGCAGGCAACAGGAAAAACACAGCTTCATCCCTGCAGGGACGCTCGCAGTCAAAAGCCACAGGAATGTAAACGACGCCTGTCGCTTACCTGCACAGATCTGGAAACACAATAGACTTAATCCATGAATTATTCCTGCGCACAAACTGGACCTTTCAGTTCTGCATGCAAATGTGCTGTTCAGGTTCTGTTCTGCGCTCTGTGTTCTCTGTTACGATTACAGCACGTTCTCAAGCAAACATTCAAGCATGACTGGCTGCACGGATTTATCATGCATGTACACATTCATCTTTTTTTTCTGTCTTCGTTTATTAGAAGTGTGCTGCAAAATATCCAAAGGCAGAAATCTGACAATATGTTTTTAACTATTATTCATCTTTATGTACCACAGCTGGTAACAGCAGCTCTGCTTTGTTTAGCCTGCTGGTTTGTTTTTAAAAAGAAAGCTGTTGTAATGTATGTTGATGCTGAACATCTCAAAGCAAGCAAAGGGTGAAATGTAAAGTGAAGATGAATATCTGTTGAAAATGAAGCAATTTATATTTTATTTCAAAATACTCAAAATACAGTCAAAGATATCACCAAATAAATGCACTCGATTCTTGGTAGCAATGTATTGTTTTTAGATTTTCATGCTTTAAGTATTTGGTTTGCATTTGCAGTGGAAAGCAGCGAGTTTGCAGCTTACAGCTCCAGACAGGCGCGGTGAGGAAGTCATGCTAACTCCTTTCATGAGACCAAACAATGCTTCCCTATTTCAAAGGCCTACATAGTGTAATCTACTAAGGTATAGTGTGACACTACATTTTTCTAAGTAATGTATTTATGTACAATTTGAGGTGAAATGAATCAATTAAATGAATTTACAATTCTCCTCTGATCCCTGTATGAGAACAGAATTGAATGATTTCATTAAGAAAACATGAACATTATTTACTGCTTCTACTACTGATAATAATACCGTATTTTCACGACCATAAGACGCACCGTACTAAAAGGCGCAGTCTCAGTTATGTGTGCCATTACTGTATTTAACACACACATAAGGCGCACTGGACCATAGGGCGCATACAAGTACCGTATTTAAAAATAAAGCGGGAGCAAACCTGAGTTCGGTACCTTACTCACATTTTTATTACCAGTAATCGTCATCATCAACAACACACAAGCACACAAGTGTGCGTATTTAAAAATAAAGCAGGAGCAAAACAAAGTTTGGTACTCACATTTTTATCATCAATCAAACCCATCGAAGTCCTCATCCTCTGTGTCTGAATTGAACAGCTGCGCTAAATCTCCATCAAACATGCCAGGTTCACTTTCTTCACTGTCAGAGTCACTTTCCGTGCCGTGCGGCTCCTCGGAAATGATGCCGGCTTTTGCGAAAGCTCGACCAACAGTGCCAGCAGACATGTTAGCCCAAGCATCTACAATCCATTGGCAAATTGTGGCGTAACTCGCCCGGCGCTGCCTTCCACTCTTGGTGAAACTGTGGTCTCCATCGGTCATCCATCGCTCCCAGGCCGCTCGCAGCCTTACTTTGAACGGGCGGTTCACACCGATGTCCAGCGGTTGGAGTTCCTTTGTCAGGCCTCCCGGAATGACAGCAAGCTCACAGTTCATTTGTTTCATTAGTTTTTTCACATCGGCTGTGAGATGGGCACGCATAGAGTCACAGATTAAGAGCGATGGTGATGCGTGGAAAAAACCACCTGGTCTCCTTACATACACCTCCCTCAGCCACTCTTTCATCATTTCCTCATCCATCCAGCCCTTTTCATTTACCTTAATGATGATTCCTGCTGGAAACTTCTCTTTAGGCAAAGTCTTTCGCTTAAAAATCACCATAGGCAGCAGTTTCTGTCCATTAGCATGGCAGCCAAGCACAACAGTAAAAGAAGACTTTTCATGCCCCGTTGTGCGTATCGCTACCGTGCTGGTCCCCTTCTTCTCCACAGTGTGACTCACCGGGATGTCAAAAGTGAGCGGGACCTCGTCCATGTTTGTGATGTGGCTGGGCTGGATGGTTTTGTCGCCGACGTGTTTGCTGCAGTAGGAGCTGAAGATGGCCAGCTTTTCCTTATAATCCGCTGGAAGTTGCTGCGCTACCGTAGTCCTGGTCCGGATGGAAAAATGGCACCGTTTCATAAAACGAAAGCACCAAGACGGACCTCCTTGGAAATGTTCAATGTTCATCTCTTCAGCTAGTGAAACTGCTTTTAGCCGAATGGTGACCGTCTGGGCCTCTGTGGTTTGTGTCACTGCTCTACATTGATTGATTCCGCAACATAATGTAGCCATTATTATAAAGTAACAGGATTAAAACGTGCAATGAGAGTCAGCTGCTAAAGGTTAACTATCAACTTCATTGATGATGTTGATGGGGAGAAAGTCATTTTACTCTAATTAGTGGAAATTGGTGAATTGACTGGATAGCTGGATGGTAACAGGAAGTAAGGACTTCCTGCATTCACAGGAGGACTTCCTCATTCTGAGTTTCTAACAGCGCGCTCCTCTAGCTAACCAAAGAAGAGGGGGGTGCTGCTGCATGCAGAGGTTCCCCTCGCAGGACTGGGCTGGTCTTCCCAATCAAATTGTTCAATCTCTTGGTTTTGTCTCAGCAAACAGCAACAAAGAAAAATGGCACTAGCAACTGCAGATTAATAATACTTCGCAGCAAGGTGCCACACATGTGAAAGATTGCCTCCTCTGCAGGAAAAAAGCCAGAGTCCTAAATAATACCAGGATTTCTGGATCTATCATTCCCGACTCTGGGCTGTGTGCGTTTAGACAAACTACAGTCTGATTGGCCCACAGCAGAAACACCTAGCTCTGGGTGAATCATCCAATCACCTGGCTGTTAGCTAGCTTTCAAAGCTAGTGCTTCTTGTGATTAGTTAAGGAGATTTTTTGAAGTTGGTCCATTGTAAACTGTGACAACCTGATCTAATGTATTTCTTACCTGAATTTTGTGCAGTTAGCATTTCTACTTTGGGCCTCATGTTTTGAAAATCAGCATAAAGAGAAGCAACATCCCTCCTTTGACTTAATGTACTTGATCTCTTTAAAATGCACAAGTATTGTAATCCAGATATATGAAAGGATACGAAAGACTAAAGTTAAGGTACTGGAACATTAAGAAGTGTCAGAGAACGTAAGGCCTTCAGGTGAAGACCACATTATTGGTCACTTTGTTTCTAAAGCCAAGTTAGTGCTGCTGAAACATTATTAATGCAGTACCACCCAGTGCAACCCCAGGCCCCGCATGCCAGCGTGCAGATGGCGTATCACGTGTGACAGCGTGTTTTCCCACAGCAGCTTCCTTGTCGGCGCGCGCAGAGGACGAAGCGCTTCAGAAGTGCTTGACTGGCGCATCCTGAAGATGTCAACAGAGGCAGGGGGAGTGTTCAACACGTACCGCTGACTCTCCCGGGACGGCTTTAACGTCTCCACCTGCCAGGCAGCAATATGCCATCCACTCAGCAGTCATTCAATCATTCGCCCCGAAACAGCAGATGGTATCACCTGTGATGAGGCTGATGCACAGCTCGGCACACGTTTGGGGCTCTGGGGTGATGCGCAACTAAACTTAAAGTGCCGTTTTCGCACTCGCCGTGTCACTCTTGTTCACATGTTCTCGTCTGCGTGGCGGCCCGTGGTTGTCAGCCTGTCAGCCTAAACGCAGTCTCACTGTGCCTGTGGGCGGTAATAAATCGAAACACCGTGTTCTCTCCTGCAGGTTAATTGTGCTGATTTGAGCGAATAGGGGGAAACGTTTTTGGCGGCGCACAAGCGTTCGCGGGACTTTTTATTACGACTATATTTTCCAGAACATTAATTCTGTGGATTTTCATTTTTACAGTATGAAGTGAAAGCAGAGACGATGCCGTATACAGGACTGTGTGAAAGTCATTTACTAATGAGAGCTCGTAAATAACCTGCGTGGCAGGGGCCAAAGTGATTTTGGCTGTGGCTACATTTACATAGCTTGGTGCTTGGACAGTTTTTTCCCTCTCAGGCAGCAGTCGGAGTCAGTGGATCTTAAATGAATCTGTGTGTTTTTATTATTCGTTTTTAGAGGTTGAATTTCATCACGTCCTGTGGTAGTAACTCATAAGCAGAATGAATAAGTGGTCCCGTGGCACTCGGGTCCTACCTGGGCGAGTCCAGACTGCTTTGAGTGTAAATGTGCGATTTATTTCAGACGTGGAAAAGAAAAGAAACACTTGAAATGTGGTGAAAATATGAAAGCGCAGAGGAGCTCTGTTTGTTGCTGTCTATCGCACAAACACTTATTTTCAGGGGACATCTCTGAAGGGCACAGCAGACTGATGTTCTCCCTGGTATCTGTCATGTCGAAGCAAACTCATCGACTATGAAAAGAAGCTGTGAAAACAAACAGCAGCTTACACTGTGTCACATCTGACAGTGATCTAGCGGCCCCCATGGAGTAGCCGCAAATTTCTTTCCAGGCACAATAATATTAAGAGAAAAAAAGAGAGGATTTGGATGTTGTACGCACACATCCGCCATGAAACCTAATTTAAAATACCATTAATGCCTCACATTTCCTCTAATATTATACCCCGATTCCTTTCATTGGACCATCGCAAAGCACATATTTGAGATGTACCAGTGTGGACTTTTAGGTCATTTAGTATTCATGCTTGTGATGATTTCCTTTAGCACCCCTGCTGGAAGTGTTTAAACCCCTCCCTGCGAACAGTAAAGCCACACCTGCACAGGTCATGCTGCGCCTGGCATCAAGGAGGCTTTGAACATGGCAGTCGACTCAAACGTAATCCCCGGAGACGTAATTAAGTTCGCACACGACAAGTAGTGGTGTTGAGGAGTTGGCTGAATTACTGAAATGGCACGTAAACACTAAAAAATGGACAACAACTGTCAGAACAAACTCTCATTAATATCCATTATGTCTCCGAGTTCTGGGCCAGATGCACAGAATCCTCTGTTGGCTGTACAGCCTGCAACAACTGCACAGCAGCATGTCAGCACTTACCATTGTTTGGTCACAATGCACTGCTACAAACACCCAGGTGTTCCTCCACCATCAATAACCCAAAAGGGGTTAATATGCTAATTAACCTGGTCATTAACCTGGAACACAAACTGCCATTTTAATGTATTAGAACGTGCTCTACAGGGTGCTGTACGCACTCCCCCTGCTTAGACATTTCCACATTTTGGGAACAGTAATATGTAAAAATGTAAAGATGCAATGTGATTTATTGCAATATCTATTTCAACAGAAATGATGAATCTCAGTATGTGTCCTGGCCTAAAACCGTAAACAGGACTTTGACCCAAGACAGACTTTTAAAACAATATGTCATCTTAAACCCATTATTCATCATTTCACTGTTGAGTCAAAGAACTGTTCTTTGTTGTTCATTGATTTACTTTTTTGGGTAGAAGTAAAGAAGGAAATGTTCTTTTCCATTCAGTCACATAATAATAATAATAATAATAATAATAATAATAATAATCAACTGTCAAATACAGACGCTTGTTGAAACTCACGTGCGACTGGCTACACACCCAGCGACCACGCTATTTGGTAAGTTCTGGGTTGGATCCGCTTCAACAGATTCAACAAGGTGCTGGAAACATTCTTCAGAGATTTTGGTCCATATTAACATGTTGACATTGCTCATTTTCTGCAGATTTGTTAGCTGCACATGTATGATGTGAATCTGTAGTAACGATGGAGGCCACTGGAGCACAGTGAGCTGCTGTTGTGTTCTAGAAACCTGTTTAAGATGATTTGAGCCTTCTGGAAGCAACCATCAGAAGATGGGCACAAGGAGGTCATAATGGGATGGAGATCACCAAGGGGTCCAAGGTAACCCCCACAACAACTTGAACCACTGATGCAAGGAAGCATGGATCCATGCCTTTATAGCGACTACACTAAATTCTGACCCTACAATCCAAATGCACGGCACAGATTGAGACTCATCAGACCAGGCAGTCTTCTATCATCCAATTTGGGTGAGCCCGAATGAACCAGTGGCACCACAATACAGTCTTCTGCACCTGTAGCCCAACCTGCTTCAAGGTTTGATGTATTATGCTTTCAGACAGACTCTTCTTCACATCTTGGTTGTAAAAGTATTTTTATTTAACCTGACTTCATATGCTCTCCTTTTTAGACTGTCCTCTGTAAACCCTGATGACCAGTCTGTTCGGTCCCAACAACCATGCCACATTCACTGTTCCCCAGTCATGGTGTGAACGTCAGCAGGATGCCGTGACCACATCTACATGCCTAAATGTATCAAGATATTGAGTTAACAGTTTAACTCATGGTTAGGGATGGATGGGTATCGAAAACTGGTTCTTGTTGAGAACCGGTTCCCACTGTTTCAATTCCTTGGAATCGTTTGCCATTTTTGCAAACGATTCCCTTATCGATTCCAGTCGCCCTGAATGACGTCACCACGTTGCGGAGCGTCATTTACCTGGCAGGAAACACGACGCCTAAGCGGCTCAAACGCTCAAAAGTTTGATTATACTTTACGAGAACGGATGACAACAGGGCAACTTGCAATACTTGAATAGTAGATATTTCATTTAAGGGAGGAAACACTACGAATATGCAAAAGCATTTGCTCACAAACACGCGATGACCTGAAATGAATGTCGTGTTTTTAATTCCGCTCCGGACTCGTGAATCTCAACCCAGCAGCAGCGGTAACGTTTGCACGTCCTCTCCCGTTAATGCGGCAGGAAAATAATCAGCTAACAGTGCATATTATGTTAGCGCGATCTGCCTTATTACAAACCTGCCATTACTGTGCATTTAGTGACCATGATGAGACAGAGTCTGGCTCAGATGCTGGCAGTTCTCGCTGCAGTCTGCCGGTAGCGTCTCCTTTCAGGCCAGGACAGACGAATGTCACCGAGCAGTGACTCAGTTTGTGGTCAAAGGCTTGCACCCGTTTGCCACAGCAGATGATTTTCAGTAAGTGAATGTGTTTAATTGTAGGCAGGGACATTACTGGATATTCTTGTGTAATTGATACAGAATAATTTATGTTATACTTTGTTATTGCTACAGGAGAATATTTATTTTATTATTTTACATTTACAAATTTTTTTCCTGGGGACCCTGCGACACCCCATTGAAGAGCCGTAGGCTGGATCTCTTAAGATCTCACTGTTGGGTTTGTAAGGCCATGTTACTCCTAAATGTCTATCTTGTTCAAAGAGAAGATATAAAACAAAGTTCTGAGCTAATCAACCTTAGTGTTCTCCTTTTTTTTTAAAAGAATCGATAAAGAATCGAATCGTTAAACAGAATCGAAAATGGAATCAGAATCGTGAAAATCTTATCGATACCCATCCCTGTTCATGTTTCTAATAAAATGATCGGTGAATGCAAAAGAATGGGACGGTGCAGTTTTCCTCTTTCTGGTCATAAAAAGTATAGAATTTACAGTAACAACTACGGTGGCTTGGAAGCTCAACTCACTCTAACTTAATCAAAGCAAATAAAGAAAACAGATGACTACAGAAACATGAGGTCAAAGTAGCCCAATCACCAAGCTAAGCCAATAAATAAAGCTGTCAGAGTCACTCCAAACATCAGATGTACTGTGTGTGGGAACAGAGACCTTCTAACCTCAGCGCTATATAGAAAGTGATTGATGTCATCATAGAAAACATACAAGATCTACCTTGTTTACCGTGCTCTGTTTCAAGGTCATGCTTTCATATAGAGCAGCTTGAACAGCGTCTACAGAAATACCCGTCTCTCTCAAAGATAGCATTGATCTGAAACGGGCGTATAACCTTGTAAAGGTGACGCACTTGCATGTACCTGATAAATATTACAAGCACATGGCAACGATGCATACATGACACGCATTTACACCGAATGCATAACTGTTAGGTGCGCTGTCTGTCCTCGTGGGGCGTGTTTGAAAATCCGGAAAAAGTCAAAGACATAAATTTCCAAATTAACAAGACACACCTGGCTGAGCCACATGTCAGACGCTGGCACGTGGCTTTAAGTGACAGAGAATTGAGGTCTCCGGGGGATCGGCCATCGGACGTGCCGCAATAACCGTGTGAGGCGGTGGCTTATTATCTACGGCCAGACAGTGTCTCTGCCTACCGGTTGCCCCCAATGACCGTGGCTGTTTGTCTGTCACCCTCACCGTCTGCCTCATATCTCGCCCGTTCAGCTGCCTCGATGATTCGTCTTTCCCCTCCCAGTCTGCAGTGCTGCTGCGCACCCTTTGGGAGAGATGTGGGGAGGAACGCTGTCCATCCCAGCGAGCCGTATCACACTTTAAGTGGCATTTTAGCATGATACTTGATCAGCCAAATATCATTACGAGCTTTTCATCTCATCCATAATTCACCTGTGGGGGAGCTGGCTAAGAATAGTGTGCACTTTGGGTGCTTATGGCAGCAGAGGAGAGAGATGACACGATGAGGATATGAAATGGGTACAGTGCACGGCTATGGCAGGGCAGTATATTGTTCATTATACAAAGACAGCCCGCAGGTCATGTTTCCCCATTTTTAAATAGAAGAGAGACGAGCGCGTGCTGATCTGAGCTCATCTCCGCCCTCTTTCCTGTCTCATTGTGTCGCGCCTTGGCGTTGTCACTCAGGAAACAAACAATTAGGCAGATATAGATGAGTCAAAATTGTTTCAAGCATTGCGACATTGTTCTGCCCTTCCCCTCGCCACTCGGTTACTTCAGCCAAATCCATATCTTGTAAGCACACGCGTTTGCAGGATGTGACTTTTGTGAACCCTGGAGTCTGCAAAAGGATTGTTTGAGTCTACCTCATCAGGAGCCAAGCCTGTAACAACGAAACCGGGAGAGACAGCTTAGTCCCCCAAGGGGCCGTTCTGTTTTTGTCAGCTCAGACGGTCCCTTTCCGGAGTGACGATGTGGACGTATCTTACTATTAATCTGTTTGGACGGGATGTCAGTCTGAACATGACACATCTCTCAGCCTCGAGTCTGACAAGAGCTCTTAGCATGCCAGTGGGAGAGAAATCCAACTCCCAAGTCTTTGGCCTTTTTCTGTTCCTGCCCAGGGACGCTCGCTATTCTTAGAGCCCGTAAAAAGCTGACATTTGACCTGAATAAAAATGCATATCTGGTCATAGTGCTGCAGTGTCGGCCAGAGAGTCATTCTGACTATAGAGCCTCTCATCCTCTTGCAATGTCTGAATCAGCACAGAAAGGCCATCGACTAACCGCACTCCTCTCCCAGTGCAATTCTCACATTCCTGCAGCTGAGCAGAGAAAGTGTGAGATTGTTCCCCATGCAAATAGGATGGAAAGAGGAACAGCATGTCTGTGAATGGGCCTGTTTCTCCTCTCTGGTGGAAAATAAATAATTAAAAAAGAAAAAATGTAGAAAGGTTTGGAGAGGAACTTAGACAGGGAAGGCTGGGAGTCACCCAGTCAGTGCTTAATTCATGCATACAGAGACATAATGTGACAGTAATGCAATTTGCTCTGGGCCAAAAGCCCAGGCGCACTTATCTAACAGTTACAGGGTTGATTTGTCTTTTTAGCCCTCCTCTCAGGCCACCCTGCATTAAAATGTCCTTTCTACACTCTTTGCCAGGTTGGGGGGATGGTGCCCTTATTAGACGTGACTGAATGATAATGAAACATCGTATTGCAATGTCAGAGCAGTTGACACAACACAAAAGGCTAAAGCTGGTGAAATTCCTAATCAGCTCTAAATGTCACAGGGCTCACCTTGGGTCTGAATCACAGCCGCGGACAGATTAGTTCTCCACATCGATGTCAACCTCAAGGATGCTTCTCCTCTCTGGTCTATCTCAGATAGTCACTCTGACTCTTGACTTACTCCCTCTTTGCTCCTCTTTTTTCCTCTTAGGCTTAGCACCATATGAGCAGCGAAAGCAAAGAAGGCAAAGCTGAAATAGCTGGCAAACAGCCTCGAGGATAGGATTCAGTTTTGTGAAAGAAGAATGCACATTGAATCCAAACCATTTTCATCACATTTGTCGCGCCTTACTTACTTCCTCCTGTGGCCTGACTTTACATTTTTGCACGTGATATAAAGTATTTTACAGTACGAACATCGGTATATTTCCCCACTTCACTTTGAAGTAACACATGTTCAAGTTTGTGCCGAGAGTATAAAAGCAAGCTTTCATTTCTTTGTTCGAAAGTGTTACTTAGTGCTACCATAGCATTAGCTTCAGCTAGCGACGCATGCTAGAATAGCTACATTTCAGACATAAACATAAGAGCAAGCTTTCGTTTCTGCAATCTGAAAATTGCACTTTATGCAACCACATTATTAGCTTTAGCAAGCAATGACCAAAAATCAAGCTCTATTTTTCTGCTTTGTGAAAAAGAAAATTGCTTCTAGCTTAAATAAGCAAGCTAATATTTCAGAGAGGTTGAACAATGTATTTTTCTTCACAGCTTGCTCCTTTTAAATAATGTGAAAGAGATCATTTATTAGTATAAATAGTATTAAGTACAAGTATTAACCAGCGTTAATATTTTGCCATTACTATTCCATTTTCTTTTCATTAGGAGTTTTTGAATTCAGTTTAGTTTTTAAATTTCTTTTTAAATGTATTTTTTTTATGGGATTCAGTATTTTTAGTCTTCTTCATTCATAGTCTTCTTCTTCTTCTTTGTTATTATATGGAGAGCAGATCTCTGAGGCAAGATTCAGGAAAACAGGTACAGGTATTACTCTGAAAAAGCACAAAATAAAAGCTTTTTGAAAACAGTCGCGTCACAGTCTTGCAGACAAGTATCAGTAAATATGAAACCCTTTAACATCAAAGCCTTTACCAAACTAACACATACTAAGACATTTCCTCTGTAAATGTACTTTGAGTTTTTCAAGTTCACAAAATTGTTTCAATTATTTTTTAGTTTATGTTTTTAAATTTGGATAACTAAAATGTTTGTTCACATCTAATTTCAGACTTTAGATAAACGTGTTGCTGTGTGCCGTGGTTTGTGTTAACATGACACAGAATCTTCTTTGTTATAAAGTAGCTGTTTGACTTCTTACCTTCCAGAATCTGTCACATTTGAAGTGTTTTCAGCAGGAGAAAAAGTTTTATGATGATGTGTTTAGTTAACAAAATGCTATCACACTTTACATTAATGGGGTTGCTGGTTTATTTGCTCAACATAGTAAAAGAACAGGACCGAGCTGCTAAATTTTATGTAACCCCACAAACTCATATAGTTAGTTAATGCGCTCCTTGGCTTTGGCCATAAAGCACAGTTACAGCTGTACTTACGTAAGAAGCCAATTAGCTAGGCATGCTGATGGTTGCAGCTTGCATTATAGCAGATAATGACAGCGCAGGCAACAAAGCTGATGAATAAAAAGCTGAGGACACAGTGATTCTGTAATGCAGTCAGAGCTCTCACTCTGTTCAGTGGTCGAAAAGTTTCCAGCTCTACACGACGTAAGCAGTGTGCTGCAGTTCAGCATGTGTTTGGGGTTTTTATTCATAGTTCGCCTCGGAGATTAAACTCCACCTCCTTACTTTTAGAATCACAACCCCTATGAATAAATCTACTTTTACTCTAATACTGGATCTTTGTGGTAAAGTAATAACCGGAGAATTCACCACGAACAGTTCAGTAGAAGCTGGTCCACTTTGGACCGCTCTAATGTAATAGAAGATCCTGTTATCACAGCACTTGAACACGCTCTGTTTATTTTATATCGCCTGCAGACCCAGTTCATGTCCACTGCCTTGATTCAGCACTACATCACACCTCATTAAGTACCAAATCTGGATCTGGCTATTTATTTGGCTACACTTCTGTGCTCAGTCTCGTCACACTAAAGCAGACAGCAGTGCCTCGCCTGCCCACTGGTTGCTGCAGAGGTAATTTCAGGGTACGAACCAGGGCAACATGTTCATTCAGGGGAGAAAAGAGCACTGGCACTTGGTTTTTAAAGGCTGGAAGGTTATTTTAGTGACATATCCTATTTACAGAGGAAAGACCGCCCAAACAAACCCATAAAATATCATAATAAAACAGCATCTAGAGTATGACCTTCATTCTTCCTTATCCCTGTAACTGCTGGTTTAAACACTGTTAGCTTCAACATGAATGCCTGTGTCACAGATTTTCTCAAATGTACTGACAAATGGAGGCAATGACAGAATATTGCATCAAAGGTCTCGGTCATCTGATTATCATCACTATGCTTTTTGCAAAAGTCTCCTTACAGCGATTACAAAATTGTGAATATCCAGCAAAACTTCCCGAAACTCTCCGCCAATGTTTATGTTTTTAAAAGATGCTGGCATAGAGGCTTTGTGTGAAGCAAGTCTTTATCTTTACATTTCTTACTGAAAAGCAAATCATGGATGTATATAAACAATAAAGAAAACTGATGCAATTCAATGCTACACATGTGTAAAGCACAAAATCACAGGCCCTACAGTAATACACATAAGACGAGCAACACTGGTAAGAGTGGAAAGGATAAACTCCATTTTGACAGGAAACATAGCTCCAGCAGGGAGAGGGGGCTTCCTGCTGGGAGGAGCGGGGTGAGGGGAGGGAGACAGGACAGAAAACACTAATGCTTCATCAAAAAGCAAAGTTTTAGCTAATCTTAAAAGTAGAGACGAGTCTGTCTCCTGAATCCAAAATGAGAGCTGGCTCCATAGAAGAGGGTCTAAAAGCTGAATCACCTACAAAAAGATGGAAATGACAAACAAGGCCACACTACACCTGCAGAAAGTGTGAACAACTGGAAAGAGTTACAACAATGAGGCATAAAGGAGATAATGTAACAAAATATAACGTGCCCAATACTTGGGTGAGTATCCAACAGGCTTCACACCACGCATGTTTCTCATTTTTTTAAACGCTCACGCTGGTCATTAATTAATGCTGCAAACCTAATTTTAATATTCACCTCTTAGGCAGCTTAACAGCAAACAGAATAAACTAATGCGTTTGCTTCAGCTCAGCACAGTTATTGAACGATCACAGAGCCAAAAAAGGATTATGGATGGAAAGGTCCTTTTACCAAAGCACAGCGTGCAGTTTGATGACTTCACTCAGTGTTAGAAATGAAGCTTAACCTGAGCAGTAACTAAACAGCCACCCGTGAAGGCACATTTCATCAACCTGTCAAGTTTTTTTTGCAAGTTGGTATCAAGCATATATATTAAAAGCTTTTAGCAAAAAGGCTTCAAACTTCTAAACACTTTTTTTCTGCTCTTCGAGCTGTGTGAGGTCAACGAGACAGAATATCCCTCACTGCGAGCTTTGCAGCCACTTGCTGCTCAAATCTTTTGTTTAGCAGGGATAGCCAATAAGGAGACAGAGAGTAAAAACAGAAAAGAGTAAATTAGGTGCCATGTTAGCCAATAAAAAGGCACAGTGAGACTCAAAAACAGGTAGTTTAAAAAAGGCAGTTTCACAGGCAGAGGTGCTGAATAGTTTGTTTATGATGATTATTTTGAACCGTGTGTCATGAAAAGTCCATGTACAGAAATATTAAGCAGACCAAGTTCACTTTCACACAGACCTCTGTGTATGAAGCAGATGTACTGAGAGAGGCAGACTACTTTTACTGAAAGAGATGCAGAGATGTTGTTTTCTGTCACTGATGCAGGAAAAAGTCTGTCAGTAAAGGCACATTTCTAACAGAAGGGCTGAAATGTAATTGCAGCTCTGCACTGGAGAGCTGTGCAGTCAGGAGCACAGTCTTAATTCCACCAGGCACTGGCCTTGCAGCATTTTCCTCCTGATTGATACTGCTATTGGACCGGTCTGGTTAGCCAGTGGAAACCACCATAAATTCCGGGCCCGTTTTATCGTTAAGCTTAGTAGCCCGGGAAATAAAATTAGCTGTGTCCAATTTTGGAAAGGACTGCGTAACACTATAAATAACAATTTACAGTTGGTGATAAATGAACAAAAATGGAATTAAAAAGAGAAATACAACTTAACTGGTTTTTATGTAAGTGTGTATTCTGTGTGTTTATTGGGAGCTTTTACTATACAGTTCGCTATTGTGATATAATAATGAATTTGTTATTGCTGGTGCATTATTCAGGCAATTTGGTTTTGTTGTCAGCACATAAAGTGCAGTCTTGACTACACATGCCAACAGGCCCATCACAGGGAAATGACTAATGGCTGGGCCTTTCTGCTGTTTCTCCCCCTACATATAAATATATATATATATATATAAATATATATATATATATATATATATATATATATATAAATAAATATATATATATATATATATATATTTATATATATATGTATTTATATATATATATATATATATATATATATATTTATATATATATGTATTTATATATATATATATATATATATATATATATATATATATGTATATATATATATATATATATATATATATTTATATATATATATTTATATGTATATATATAGAGAGAGAGAGAGAGAGCGAGCACAGGCCCTGCGGTTTGTTGAAGGCTGTAGCTGTGGCTACACTGAGGCAGAAACAGCTACTATTCTTAATGTCAAATAAACATGTAACCGTACTTTATCATTTTTGACTGCACCTTATTGCTAAATCTCGAGCAGGCCGGCTGTGCTCCCCATTTTCCTTTCAGTTAGAGCCGAGATCCTGCTGAGGAGGAAGCAGGGCTGAGGCAAAATAAATGACATGTCCTACATCTCCCCGTTGAGGTATGTTTTCTCAGAGCCTTTTGTGAGTATCCGAGGCCCTGCGAGCGCCCGTGTGCAGCGCCGAGTCTGTCTCTCGGTATCCTCCTCACACTCGCCGGCATGTGTTTACCATTACAACCCTGCATTCCTCTCTCTCCGTCTCTCTCGCTCCCCTCATGTGGCGGTCCTAGCGTCACGTCTCTCTGCTGCGGTATCCCATGAAGCCGCAGTGCACAGCGTATGATGAAGCTTCCCATGGTTGCCCTCCTGTATGTCTATTTTTCTGTCGGAGGAAGCTGCATTGTTAACAGATGGTAATGTAATAAGCTGACCTCCCGACCCCGAAGTAGCTGCCATGCAACCTCGGCTTCGTGCTGGATGATATGTTAAGTGTGTCCCGGACAGCTTGTCAACAAACACGTAGGGGAAGCCAATAAACGACGCGTTGCGGTTGTTTTAACCCCAGGAGGGCAGAGCTCATTAATCACAGTTAAGGCAGCGATGATGATGAGGTGTTTGGTGGTCGACTTGAAATAGCTGGTAATGAAGCTGCGATGCTTCGGGCTGTTTCGCTGCTGGTTGTTTGGGCAAACCCAGCAAGGGACAAATAGTGGCTTACATTAACGGGACCCAGTATGTTTGTTTCCAGCTACAAATACATATTCTGAGACTGTAGCAGAGAATCTACGCAGTATTTTCAGTTCAAAATGAATTTTTTATTGGACCTTGGAGCGGCCTCTCAGTTCATCTACTGTCTGAACCGAGCTGTCGCAGCCGCCTAGTCAACCTGTTTCTGATTTGCAGGTGCGTCGAAACGAGCAAACAGCATCTGTACTGACAACCAAAAGCTGTGTGACCGAGGCATCATGTATAAGGAATTACACTCTCCCTGACACACTGATCCAAGAGTAGAAAAATTAGTCTGAGCGTTGAGATTTTGGCTCACAGTGATGTGAGCATTTTTACAGTTGGGCCCGGAGGCTCTAAAGACCCGAATACAGTCTGTTTCAGTCTTTTCAGGTAAGCTTTGGTAGGTTCTGACTTCACAGAACTTTATGGAATTATTAACTCAAGGAGGAAAAGGTTGCAGTGTTCAGCATCACAGCTGAGGCGATATCCTCGTGTCTTCTCCTTTGGTTGTGGACATGAAAATTACAGATATGCTGCTTATTGGCTTTGTTCTTCCAGTAAATGGAAACAGTAAACACTGTCTTCCTATCAGAGCTTTCAATTCTGCATTAATACCGTCATCAGCAGAGATGGGCAGTAACGTTACTGTATTCCGACTACTTTTTTCAAGTAACGAGTAAAGTAAGGGATTACTATTGCAAAAACAGTAATTAGATTACCGTTACTTTCCCGTAGGAGCGCTGCGTTACTAAAACCGTGATTTTTTTGCGAGAGTGTCTCACGACAGTGACGTAAGCGAGTGTGACGTTCGTGACAACAGCTGTGTGCATCAACAATGGATCATATATCGAGTGCAGAGAGAGTGTGAGCGTGCAGCGTTTAAAGCGTGGAAGTACTGACCTTACTTTGAGTTTAATTCCATAAAAAGTGACAAAAACATTAGTGTCCGCTGTGCGTGGGAAGAAAACTTCTTTTTACAGTGAAAAAAACCCCTAAAGTTTAATGGGAAACTCACAGAGAAACTCGCGGATTCTTCCACTGACCGCGGCACACCTGCACCAGGGTAAACCTCCGCCTACCCCACTCCTGCTTTACAGGTGAAAATAGAGCAACAGGACCGCTGAGTCTTTGACTTTATTTATTTTCTGCTGTGTTTTACTTGCATCTATTTGAAAGAGTGAGTGAAAACACAAAAAAATATTTTATTTTTTGTGCTGGAATGTGCAGAAAATAGGTTTAAATGTTAAACTAATTTCTTCCAGTCAGAGAATGTTGCAGATAATTAAATCTTTGCTTGATGCTTAAAGTTAAAAGATTAAAACGAATAAAACAAGTTTTAAAAAAGGAGACTTTTCCATTTGATTACATTTTGTATGATGGATTATGCAGAAAAAGTAGAATTGGCTGAAAGATCTATCACTTTATCACCTCTTCAGGTTGTAAATTGTGTTTTTAAAAAGTAACTAAGTAACTAATTACTTTTGAAAATAAGTAATCAGTAAAGAAATGGGATTACTTTTTGGGGGAAGTAATCAGTAATTAGTTACTGATTACTTTTTTCAAGTAACTTGACCAACACTGGTCATCAGTCACACAGCATCGAGTCGTAGCTAGTCTTTTTTTAAGCATTCTTGTTTTAGTTGGAGGGAATTTAGTTGATTTAACCTCTGCAGTCAACACAGTGAACAAGCTGAATCATGAGTAAAGTGTTGAGTATAAAGGCTGATGGGAAAAGTCACATGATCACAGTTAATACACAGAAACTGGTCACATTTAAGCAAAATAATTGGTTAAACCATCTTCTAGACAGTTCTCAGAGAACCCTATGATACTTGTAACATGCTAACATTGTACATACCTGCCGGTAAAAGCTGCGTACAGAGCGGCGAATCACTCGTCGAGCATAGTTAATATTAATGAAGCTGACAGCTGGTCACTTGTTGACAAACCAGGCTATGGTTATGTGGTGTTTACTACCACGTATGTCAGTCGACAGCGTTCTTCACTCTTTAGATGCACACCTGGACACTCGGAAGAGTTTATTGCATGCCCCTCCCACTTTGCATCGCCAGCTATTATTTTGAAGTTGGCAGTAATTGTTCACTGAGGTCTGTCGTTGCTGTGAGTCACTTCCAGTTTGTACACGGCTTATGACAGGACAAACAATAAACAGACGATTTGTAGAAGTCTACTTAGAATCTGAAAATTGAGCGAAATGTTTTGTTATAAAACTCTTAATAAAGCCATCTATCTTCCTATTAAAGTCCGGAGAATGTGAGTTCTTGATGATATCAGAAGTTGTTTTGATGCGTGCTCAATCATCCAGGTAAGAAAACCCCAAAATGTTGATTCTGTTCATCTGGATGTAGCGTCCAATGGTCAGTGGCTGTTGATCAGTGGTCGTGGGAATCTGCATATTAATCACCAAGGAACTGACCTCACAGCCCACTGTTCCTTCAGTGGTGCTGGTTTCAGTCATTGTGCAATGTCTTGTTTATAAGGTTGTAAACCTGCAGTCAGCTGAGACTGAAGACGTCACCTGATGATGATGAAACGTTTCTCCCACTGAAAACGTCCAGATGCACAGAATCAACCTTTGGGAAATATCAGAAGCTGTCTGGTTTTTCCACTTCATCCAGACGCCGGGTGTGAAATCTTTTCTGGAAACTCCATCCAGCAGTTTCCTCGGTTTCCACTGAACTAGCCTCTGACTGTAGCCGCAGCGCTGTAGATGCAAATCTGCGGCGCTGTAATGAGGCTACAGTACTTTGCGCTGCATGCATCAGCACGCGCATGTGCTCACAATGGCGACCCCAGCACAGTGACGATAAGCAGGCCTCATGTTCGCCATGTATTGAATTTCCCTGCAACCCCTCCAGTAGTTGTTGAGATATTTTAGTGGGGCCGACGTGATGATTGACAGGCTGCGAGAGCCACGCAGTAAAAAGAGCACACGTGTGGATTAAATAGTCTTTGAGCGTGTCGTTGACCCATTACATCAGCACATTGTGTGTCAACATGGCGTGTGTATATTTTTTCACATTGTAGAATTTAATATCCGATTATTTATATTAAAATGAGGAACAGGTTACTTAGTTCATTCAATTCTGATACGACAACAACCGTGACATTTAGGAGAGCAATTATTTTCAGACCCGATGTTAGCGACCGCGGCTGTGATGCAAATAAGCTGATCGAAATCCCGACGCTTCCCAATATTTAATATTTCGGCTGCGCCGCAGTGATGAACCGTGGCGCACAGTTCAATGGCAGCACACGGAGGGCGCGCGCACAAAAACATACAGATAATATTTCACTTTTCTCCAAAACGACACCTCTCAGGGTCACGCTCGCTCGTGGTGTTTGGCATTCCAGCCGAGGCCAGGCTGCCTTACCAGGCGAAGCAGGTCCGCTGCAAGGTCGGCGCACATGGGCGATCGGTTTCACGGTGAATACCAAATGTAAAAGCGCATCCGAACCCTGAGAGATGAGACACGACATTAAAGCTACGGTCCCTGGAGAAAGGAGGAAGATGAGGACGGCGGGGAGAAAGAGCACCGGGGGAGGAAAAAAACAGGTGGCAACACTTCAAAGCCGCAGAGTTTTGTGAATTATGGGAGATAATGTGACTGCTGACTTCTGCAGAAGGTCCCAGTGGTGCCGGGTATCATTCTTTATGGACAGTATAACACACTGTTTTTCTTTTCTTCTTTTTCTTTTTTACACAGCAGTAAATAATACGCCTCTCCATGCTCTCGGAGGCCCTGTCTTCTTCCTGGAATTATTCCGGCGATGAGCTCAGTTCACGTGCCATCATTTTTTACATAATGAAATCATTTCCTTTTTCCGCAGACCGAATTAAGTGACCAGCAGCCAAAGCAAATTAAGTGACTCATCTCTCACTAAAGAAATAATGCTCTCCTTACCCACATAATTCAATTGCAATATCTACCCATTAAAGCTGGGGTACGGCATAATCATTTTCCTGGATAGTCTATCATTATTATTATCACTATTAGAGGCTTTTTTAGAGGATGATGTTCAAAAGGATTGATACAAGGACACCCACAATGTGAGCAAACACAATGATGGGGTTTTAAAGGAGAACATCAACTGATTCTATAACCTACAGAAAATCAGGGAAATGAATAAAAACGACTGACTACATTTAGTTTGTAGCTTCATGGTTATTCCCATATTAGTTTTTTATTTATGCTTTAGCTCTATTTTGTTAATTTCATGTTTTCATGCTTCACTGTTACATTTTGTACAAAGACATGAAGCATTTTCATGCTAGCGTATTAGCAGATAACACGCTAGCATGACGTCATTCACAGAACAGATTATGAACCACTGCAGATACCTTTATAAACATTGTTGTTACTCGTGGACTAGAATTTCTGATCTTATGGGAGACAAGTTGTAGTTGTCTGGACCAGAACTCTAAACACATGTATACATGTACACGGATCGATGTAGATACTGTCGGGATGTAAAGACTTTCTGCTCTCGTCTTTTATCTGCTTTTGACGTTACAGTGCGGCCACTGAACTGTAAGTAGTTGGTGTGTGCTGATTTAATTAGTCGTGTGCTGGCGTTGAGTTTTGGGTGCAAACATTTGAATTATATCAGTAAATTAAAAAAAATCTAATCATTAGATGAATGTTGCACTTGTGAGCAGCCTCTTGGTGTAATGAAAACATGCTTAGCACATTAGCAACTGTTGTTTGCTTTTCAACAGGCAGTCGGTGGTTAAATGCTGAGGAAATGAGGATTCCTTTCTTTTTGTAGAGGGAAGTGTGTGCTGTATGGCTGTTTCGTCATGTATTTATTAGCTTTTTTCTTTAATCTGTCTTGTTCGGTTGTTTATGATTTCTCATCCTATAAAGTGGAAATGCTCCATAATGCAAAGTCATTCATTATACTTTACAAAACCAGCTTTGAGCTTTAAATTTGAAGAATGTTTCTAAGCCCTGTGAAAGGGCTTTAGGTATTAAATCATCTGCACATATTTAATGTCCTACTCTAAGGTTATAACAAATAATGGTCTTTAAATATTTATAGAGGTTAGCAAGCCATTTGTTGCAATTAGATTGGAGGGAAGATAGAAATGACAATACAGTTTGCACGTTTGGTTCCATCCACTGATACTTATATTAAAAGCTGAGAATAAATGTTTCCTAGGCTACTTTGATACAGAATCATTACAGTTGTTTTAAGCATGCATCCGGTGTATTTGCACCATAAAGACTGTGTACTCCATCAGAGTGGTGTCAGATGTTGTCATCAGAAGCCAAAACTGACTGGGTCGATGAGCGTCACAGAAAGTGCCATCAGTCCAAATGAGCTGGATTATTGAAGGCTGGCAGGAAAGGTCAGTAGCTTTCATCTCGGGGCACGACTGTCAGAGAATATCACTAAAAAACCTTAAATCGTCTTATGGCTTTGGAGGAAACGTAAAGGATCTCAAAGGTCCATTAATGTCACACAACATTTCAAATGTGTATCTAATACCTGAACATACATTTCACTGACTGTAAGTCATTTATAAGAGTGTCTAATTTGGACGAGACAGTCATGAAAAAATGGCAATTTGTTACTTTTTTTTGTCGTTTACTAGCAGAAATCTGGAACTCAGGCTCAAAGTTGAGTTATTAAGTTGAGTCATTCAATGTAATAAATATTACATTGAATTTATAACACATCTAATTCTTTTCTCGACTGGGCTTCCACGAGACTTTGGCTGTGTTTTTCTGAAATCCTTCCACTGAACATTTGGCTGATTGAATTGAAGTAGTTGCCGCCCATCCAGGGTTTTTGGCATTCTGTGATAAGTTCTCTGAAAAAATAGTTCACTCGGCTCCATTCATTGTCCCCTCCTTCCCTACACGTCTCCCAGTCCCTTCTGTTGAAAAGCCCTTCAACAGCATGACATTGCCACCACCATGCTTCACGGTAGGGGTGCTATTAGACGGGTAATGAGCTGTGCCCAGTTTCCGTCTTACAGAGAGCTTTGTTTTATGGCTCAGACTTCAGTTTCCATTTCATCAGGAAAAATTCTCTTTTGTTCTCTTCAAGAGTCTTTTAAAGGCGTGTTTTTTTTTGTTGCCAAGTCCAGATGGCTATTTTACCTCTGCATTAGGACGTTTACAGGTTATAAACTGTGGCTCTTCCAGCCATATCTCTGAGACTGCAGCTCTTTCGCTTTGTCAGACAGCTCTGTGGATTCTTAGGTTACCTCCTTGACTGATGGTCTTTCTTGGCCGGCTGTTCAGGTTGGATGGAGTACCAGAAAGAGTCTGGGTAGTTCTGTGTTTTTCTTTTCCATTTCCAACAGCGTAATAGTGCCGGGTTATCCTGACATGCTGACAGAAACTCCAACGTGCTCCTCCTCAGACGGTGTATTCTTCACACTTCCCTCTGTTAATGCTAAAATCCTTTCTTAAGGCTTCATGATGGAAGTACATCCTAATATTATTTTGCGGTCATTTGTCAAACAACGCTGGCGTGTAACTTACTGACAATAAAAATTGAATCCATTTTCATTTCCGGTCTAAAAGCCACAGACTGGAGATTTTTAAAAAGTGGTGGTTTCCCTGCGTTAGATCAACCACACCTTAGCGTCAGCTCCTTCAACGGTCGTCTGTGCTTCTCTTCAACCCACAAACCCCCATTTAAGAGGCAAAAGTAGCACCTGAATGATTTTGTCTGCACAGAGTGTGACCCGAGTTTGGATGGCCAATGGAAACTATAATGCAGGCAAACATTTTCCTTTGTTGAAGCACTTTGGTTTGGTTGCTTGTAGTCTGCTCTGTGATGCATTCATATTGCATTCAGTGTCGCTGCACGTAGCAGCTGTGTGTTTGCGGTTGTTATTGACTGACAGAGCTGTAAGAATGCGAACTGTGTCCAGCAGCGAATGATGTAAGATGACTAATCCACATGACGACTGTGTGGACTCGAGTGGAAGTTATGTTGTGGATGCAGTTTGTGATGCTGCATGTGAATATGTTCACTGCAGAGGAGCTGAAGACACGTCTGAGGTCTTTTCCTGTTGTAATATTTCTCCTGTCAGACCTCAAACGTGCACGTCTCGTCTCCCTCAGGAACGATGAGAATTCAAAGTAATTAAAAACCCAAAAGACGCTGCGAGGACCAGGACAACATAGAACACGTGTATACCGTAGATCATGTGAGCTCGACAAGTGCGGCCAAAGCCCTCTTTGACTACTCAAGTATACTTTGTATACTGTGTAAGGAAGTGTGTGTGTGTCGGGTCCTGACCGGTTGGTGGGCTGTGCCAGGTGTGATTTCATTCTCCCAGCAGTCACGGCTCTGTGAGATCGCTTTAGACACAGATTTTACCACCCACCGGCTGACGATGGGGCACTCCTCCCTCTCAGACTTGTGTCAATGCACAATATACCACATAAGTGTGTATGTGTGCGACTGTTATTGTCACCTTGCAACTACGTGCAGTTAGGCTTCCTCCTGTGTTCGATCTGCCTGTAGGTGGTGATGTGTGACACAAAGCGATTGTGTCCTTCTGTATTGGCGTCAGTATACAAAGATGAAAGTGTTTGCGTGCATGTGTGTCTGTGCGGGGGGGCACGGGGAGGCCCTGGGGCTTTTACAAGGTCAGCTTCCTGCAGGGTGGAATGGTTAGAAGGAGATAATAATAGTCAGGTCAAGATTCAATTATTTGCCTGGGGATTAACCTTATGGGGTCTTTCAGGAAGGTCAGCGGGTGGTGGTGTGGGGGGGGTTCAGCTTCTGAAACAGAAGCCACTTACAAAGGGCTCGTGTTAGTGTTCAAACCCCTGGTTGTAAATATCTGGAAGCAGCTACGGAGGGACAGAGGTGGCAGTTTTACACGAACTTTGTTGGTCGCTGTGAAGTTACACAGTTATTGCACCCAGTGGGAGTGGATCACAAAGTCAGGCACCATCGAGCAGCTCGTTGTTGAAGAATGACAAGTCGAATTTATTGGTCTGCTTCGTAATAACAGGCAATTAGTTAAACATTTGTGTGCTATTCTATTAAACAGCTATAGGAAAAACATGCTCATGATTGGTTTTATCATTTCTAATAACAGTTCATTCATTGAATTTACATGAAATGTGCCAAATTATAATGTTATAGCACAGCTACATACATATAAACAGCTTCTTTTATGTGATGTAGTCTTTTTGTTTCATTATTTATCCACTCTAGTTAATCCTGTTCAACTGCTTGTTTTAACCAGTATCTAATCATCCAATCACATTGCAGCACCTCCGTGCATTTAGGCATCTCGACATGACCCCGATGACCAAGCGTCAGAATGAAAAAGAGCAGCTTTTGAAGCGATTTCAAGCGTGAAATACTTGTTGGTGCGAGACAGGCCGGCCTGAATATTTCAGAAACTGCTGATCTGCTGGGATTTTACAGAGAACGGCCTGAAAACAAGTCTCTTTTTAAAAATTCCATTGTCGATGGCAGAGGTCAGAGAAAAATGTCCAGACTGCTCTGAAATGGAAAAAAAGACAACAGTAACTCAAATAACCACTCTGAGGTATGCAGACGAGCATTTCTGAACCTATAACACATAAAACCTTGAGAAAGACGAGCTACAGGAGCAAGAGGCCATACAGAGTGCTGCTCCTATCAGCTGACACCTGGAAACTGAGGCTGCAGTTCATGTAGGCTCACCAAAACTGAACTATAGAAGGTTGGAAAAATGTTACCTCGGGTGGTGGTGGTGGGGGCTCTCACACTGCGGGCCCCTTGATACCATCTGAGCATCATTTAAACACCACAGTCTCCCTGAGTATTGTTGCCATCCCTGTATGACCACAGTGTGCCTGCCTCCTAAGTGCTGCATCCTGAACCATGTCACAAAACTGTAGTTTATGAAGGGCAATAATTACAGAAGCAGAATCAGCATACTTTATTAATCCCTAAGGAAATTATGTGGGTTACAGTTGTTCCAATACAGTAACATTAACAGACTAAACTAGTTTTAGTTAATAGAACAAATCCCACCTTTTTTTGGAGGCCTTGAATGTGACTTGTTTAAATGTGATATAGGCCAGTGGTGCCCAAACCCCGGGCCAGGGACCGGTGCCGGTCCTCGAGTCGTTTGGTGCCGGACCGTGAGATTTGAGGCTCGGGTGTGAAATTGATGGTTTTCAGGGTTTTTATCGTTAACTCGGTTTCCCTGGGTCTTTCCCATGTTGTAGTTGTGCGTCTTATTTTGAAAGAAATATTTATGCGTTACCATGGTGACCAGAGAGCATTAAGGGGCAGAGAGGAGGACGTTACTGTCAATGTTGTTGGTGCGTTTCAGGAGGACGCTGCTAATAAAGTTACACAATTACACAGTGAATTTGCGTTTATTATTATATTTACAAAATACCAGAGTTTTTGTCTCGTCGTATCATTTTATTTTGTTTTATTTATCCGCCGCACCTTAAAGGCCGGTCCGTGAAAATATTGTTGGACATTAAACTGGTCCATGGCGCAAAAAAGGTTGGAGACCGCTGCTATAGGCTATAAATCAAATAGACGTGATGGTCAATACAAAAACATTCAGACTCTTTTCATAGTGCATGTTTGAGGTATGTTTTTGCTTTTCAACTACAAATATTTAAAATATCGATCTGATACCGGTATCAATACTACCGATATTTGGATAAATCCTGGTGGAAGCTAGCAAGCTGCTGTTCAGTCGTTACACTGTAGCTGGTTTACTGAAAGTAAAACGGGCTCATTTGGTCCGTCCCTCGTTATCAACACTAAACCTGTACAAAAGTTTACAAAATATGGTTAGACAGATTTTTCAGCTGCTCGTTTGGTTTCTTTTTGTTTCCCCAAAAGGTGTTCTGGGTTTGAAATTAGACGTGTCTGGAAAACCGCTGAAGGAAGCTGTCCAGGAGTCCGAACCACCTATGAAGGAAACTAATTTCAGCCACTTGTGCTCTCAGTCTAATTTTTTTCTGACGCTTCCTAAAGCTCGAGACCGTAGTTGAGGGTTGGAATGCGGATCCAGCTCTTCTCCCTCGTCGCCACAGCGATACGGCACAACGCCCACATTACTGCTGACACCGCATCAGTCAGCCTGTCCATCTCACAGTCGAGCTTAACCTCAGTCTGGAACGAGACCCCGAGACACTTAAACTTCTGAGCAACGCCTCGCTTGTGGTTACAGCGAGATCCTGTTCACGAAAATAAGAAACAGAATTGGTGACAAGGGTTCAATGCTGCCTGAGTCCAGCTCCTTCTGAGAAAATGCAAATGCATATCTCATTTTGTAATGCTAAAAAAATAAACACACATCTATATGTGCATTTATATAGACATACAGGCACAACGAGGTCCACGTGGTAACGATGTAACATTGCTGTTAAACACATTTAAAAATGAGAATTCGCCGGCTGAAGCTGCAGGAACACTACAGCCCTTACACCCTGCATTTGTCATCGTACAGTCAGGATGAAAGATGAGACAGAAATGTGAACTTCACAAGAGAGGAGCACTCGTATCATCAGAGGCGGCTTGATGTGAGTGAATTAATCATCTGCAGCTCGCTATCCCAAATACTTATGTATGAGCTAATGGAAGAACTCCTTCAGCAAGAGGAGAGAAATTAATGTGTTGATGAGCAACGTCCCAGATATTTAGAGGGCCAAGTGCCGTACCGCAGGCTGTTCCACTACCTGCCTGTCAGCCTTCCCGTCATCTGGTCTGTTTTTCTATTTCTGTCTCATTCTGTCCGTCTCTCTCTCGCTCAGTGGAGTCTTGGCTGAGACCACGAGAGATGAAAATAAAATAAAATGCCTTTTGATCCAGCGGCCTTATGTTATGGCTCTGTCAGAGAGCATTACTCTGATAGCCCAACCAAAAAAGAAAAAATCACCCAGGGGGTATCAAAGACAAGTTTGCCTACCTTTAATGCAAAGACTATTAATGCACAGGCACAAAGTGTAGGGCGAGTGAATAGGAACGCAGCACAATAGGCTTGGATTTCCTTCCAACTGCCTTTTCATTTCTTTTTCTCACTTTGTCATTTTCTTCTCTTCGTGTTTCCTACAAAGCCGTGCGAATTCAGCCAGGAGCATTTTTAAGGTTAAGGTTGCTCTGACCGAATAACTGCGAGCTGCACGCAGTGCTGTATTGTTGGGTGTTGTGCTGTTTCATGTTTGACATCCTCACTGCTCGGGGAGAGCGATATTACCCTCCTGTTATGTGGCGAACAGCAGCGGGTACCTTTGAAATTGCTGGGGAGATGAATCTAATTCACCCCGGCGAGGAGCGCGCCTTTGTTCGAGATTCCGAAACGTTTGAATTTCTTCTCAATCATCCCAACGCGCCCGCCCTCTCCGCTGAAACAGGTGAGGTTTGCATGGATTTGAGTCATAAATGATTCACACAGAGCTGCAGATTGCCGTGTGATGCCAACAACTCTGTGGGCTGCAGTGGTTTGGCATTTTCGTTTTCCACAAGTGCGTTCAGCATTTATGCATGAAAAGCGCTCGAGAGATTTTAAAAACTAGCAGCCACTCAGTGAGGATTCTCTGTTGGCATCAATATCTATTCGTTGGGTTTTTTCTTTTTGGTAGTGGACAAAAGCTTCTTCGTAGAGCTGAATGCAGCTTTAAAAAACAACAAATGACTACCAATTATTTCCTACTACACTTCTTTTTTTCTTATCAGAGACCGCTCTTCAGCTGCACTCGAGTGAATGAACTGCTGAGGAGTTTTGCAGAGGGAGCAACAACAAGAGAGCGAAGAGTCAAGCAGCCTCGGGGAAAGTAAAACGCTGAGGTGGAACGAGGAGTTGGAGAGGTTCAAACTCGTCCTTCACGAGGGCTCAGTTGGAGAATGGAGCCAATAAAACAATGTAGGGTTTTTAAGCCATTGCTGACATTTCTGAGCAAACAGCTGGGCAATTCTTAGCTTTTGGGTGCCCTGAAGGCACAAGCATGGTGTTTTATATTTCATACAGTTTAAAAAGACAGTCCGTAGCTGAATGAGGTCTTTTTATATTTAAATTATTTACATTACACGGTGAGCATTCACAGCTTTGTTGGAAATAAGGGGAATAAGGGAAGGAAAACTCTCAGCATCAAAAGTGATGCTTTGGCTTTTTTGAGGTTATTCATATTAATAAACACCATTTTTTACTTTTTATTTATTAAGTAAAGACCCATTTTCAGGACAAGTGCAGATTATTTTTAAAAGTTTGACATCAGCGACAAACGAGTGGACTAAATGTGACTTCAGGTCAGACAATTCCAGCTGAACGATTTGTGTTAACTCTTGCAAACGTTCCTACTTTTCCCACATTTATTCAAATCAATGATTGGACCTCAGGAGTAGGGATGGGTACCGGTATCGGTTCTGACATAAATGGTAGTAACCAGACCGAAAAGCAGCGCACATTTCGGTGCTTTTTTTTCCTGAGCTGTGATACACTTTGGATTCCAGCCAATCATTTTACCTTTCCGAGGTACGTTCTTTTAGAGCAAAGCTACAAATGAAAAACGCCCAAGGTAAAGCAGTCAAAGTCTGGCTGTACTTCACAGCAAAAGATGCAAACTCAGCAGCCTGCAACAAGTGCTTTAAGCTGATACTGTGCAAAGGCTGAGAAATGCGCCGTATTTGATAGCTTGCTGCGAGACCTCACACCGAGCGCATCTACTGCGGGTGTGGTGCCTGTTATCAGACCCGGAGTTAGCAACATCCCCCAAGAACACGAAGAGGAGAGTCCTGGCCCGTAGCCCTGCCAGTGTAGCAGAAATGATGAGGATGATGATGCAGCAGCAGCCGTTCTTCTCTGCGTGAGTAGCTTAATGTTGTTCGTGTGTAATTTACGTTGAGTAGGCTAACCACGTTATTACATTAATGCATGTAAGGTGAACTAGCAAACACCATCATAGCTACATGCGGCTGTCTTCTTGTTTGATGGCAGATACTCCCTTCACCCTGGACAAAAAGGCTAAAATGACCAAAGAAAAAGAGGAAAACAGCTAAACATGAGAGGTTTTTGGACAAAGTTTGTGTTTTTTCCATTGTTTAAGCACTGCTTCCAGCCAAGAGTGATACCATATATGCCCCATAGCTGCAGAAAAGGCTAACATTGTTATCTTTTTACAAAAAAAACAACATGAGAGGTTTTTGGACCAATTTTGGGTTCTCCATTCTTTAAGCATCGGTTTGAGCACCGTTTAAGCACCGGCACCGTTTCAAAAGTACCGGTTTGGTACTGGTATCGGATAAAACCTAAACGATACCCATCCCTACTCAGGAACTCAATGTTTTTGAATCAGAACCCTCAGAAATCACTTTACCACAAAACTAAATGTCCAAATGTGCTTTGATGGCTATATAAGCTCTAACAGGGCTTCATGGGTGGACGGTGAGCGCATAAACACAGTTTCACACCTGAAACTGGTTTGGTCACACAGGCCTTGAAACCAGTTGGTGACCACCTAGGAACCATCGGTGGTGACGGAATAATAACTATTTCCCAACCTGTTTAATTCAGTTACATTTAATTTGATTTATGTAGCACCAAATCAACCCTACCAGTGTCATGATTCGTTGTGTGGCAGGCAGGAGAAGGACCCAAGATGCAGACTCACAGACACGGGGATAAACTTAAAGATCACAGTTTTAATGCTGGCTTAAAGGTGAAACACAAAACAGTACTGAACTAAACTGGAAAAACTAAACATGAGATGTACCAGGAACCACGGGGAGAATAACACACAACATGAGGGAGAACGCGACGCCGAACAGAGGGAGACGCAGACAGAAATACACAGAGGGTTAACGAGGAAAGTGGGAACACACGGGGAACACAGCTGACACAGATAACCATAACGAGACAGGGCGGGGTGAACATAACACTGACGGGAGACGGGCAGAGTCAAACAGGAAGTACACAGAGGTTCAGACAGGAGGAGAGAGCACGGGGAGAACACAGTCATAACAGGCTGGGGAAAACATGGAATAAAACACGAAAGGGGACAAGGGCTCATGAATACATAGAGGGGCACACAGGGGGTGAGAGTCACAAAGGGAAAGCACACAGGGAACAACATAACAGGGCAACTCAGGAAACAGAACCTAAACAGGGAACTGAATACAAAAATACAAGAGAACTAAGAATACTGGGCCAACACGGCCCAGGACCATGACATCCAGTTAGTAAAACGGATACAATAAAACAGAGAGAACTCCAACAATCAGACAGCCCCCTGTGAGCAAACACAAGCGACAGTGGGAAGGAAAAACTCCCTTTTAATAGGAAGAAACCTTTGGCAGCTCAGAGAAGGGCGGCCATCTTCGGTGAGCGGTTGGGGGTGAGGGGAGGCAAACAGGCTGATGTGAGCAGTTACTGGAGCTGTGACCTCAGGTTACCAGATCAGCGACGGGTCTCTTGGGAAGGTTGGTGGTTTAAACACCAACAGAATTACTGAAGGTGACGAATCTGCCTGAACATTAGTGCTGTACGGTGTGAGCAGATACTCTGCTGGAAAGAAAGCTTGCTGTGAGTCAGAATATATGTAAATGCCAAATATGTTAACTGACAACAGCAATAAAGTTTCCTCAAAATATAATGACTGTTACAAATGACCAACGTTTGTCACATTTAACTAGATAATTAACCGTGGCTTTTTCTGCTGGGCTGTCCCTGCTAATGCCAGCTGGAAAAACTTTGGTTTTCACCCTGTTGTTACCACATTTTCTTCAGTTTTGCTGCTGCAACCAGAATGACAAAAACAGGCATCCCATGAGAACGCGAGGATACAAAAAAAGAACAAACGATGGAAAAAGGAGCGATCAGCTCAATTCCCTTGTTTTATTATTAGTAAGGCCTCATATGGACGTCTGTGAATGGCCTGGCACGTGTTAGAGGAAATGGTTTTGACTTGTCTGGATGCACGGACACCAATCTACGAGCGGCGAGGAAACAGGTGGATGGCGTTTTTATTAGCAACAATTGCTGCCACCATGATCACATTACCCTGAAAGAACATTTTTGCAGCCCACACTCGCAGCTACAAGGTTATGTCAAAACAGCATACCAAGAGAGTCTTCAGATGTCATCTTGGTTATTGTTTCTAGCTTTCCCTCGCCCAACCATGCGTGGCATCAAATACTCTGCTGCCTGGGGCTTTTTCACTCTTCTTTATTTATTTATTTTCTTGTATAACTTTTGCAAAGTTTCCATCCCTAAGAAAGTTTTTCATCAGTCATCTTGCATGAATCCGTTTGCTCTGTATATAGTTTTCTTTAAAGATAGCTCCCTTGACACCTAAAGATTATAGTTTTGCTCTGAGTAATTATTTATCGCTCTGAATATTAACTAAATGTGGCTGCAGAATTCCAAACATGCTAAGTAATGACCTCTCTTTCAGCTCGTCGGCCTGTTTTATCCTACACTTCCTTCCAGGCTGTCCAGTGATTCTTTGCACCTCAGAGGCTGGTTTTGTTTCTTTCACTACAATCTAATTGGGAGGCTGTTCAGGGACTACTGGTATGAACTAGAGCAGAATGAGACGACACCAGCGGTTATTAATTTGATAACATAAATGAGCAGCTCATCTCTGTCATCGTGATGTTGGACAAATCAATGTTGTCTGTTAGACGTGAGCAATTACAGATTTAATCAAAACATCATCTCATCATGGCGAGCACTGGGACTAATCACTTACACTGACTTTAACAGTTCGTGTGCGGCTACAGTGACGTCTAACAGTAAAGGCAGTTTACTGTGAACTCTACTGTCCAAACTCTATACTGGTTCATCCATCATTAAATACATATTTAACGTGCATAGTTAGGATAAAGGTCAGCTCACAAATAATAAAAGGATGAGAACATTTCTTTAAAAATCAACAAAAGCGAGCACCAAAGATGTACAGCATAGATTATGGTTCTTTTAAAAAGTTATCAGTTAATATTTGGTTGTATTTTTGTGTTTTTTGAGAGTTTTTAAGCATTTCAGTCTTTATTACATAAATTGCTATAGTTACCTGTTTGACATAGAAACTCTATAACAGCTAACTGCAAGAGTTAATATAGTTTTATAATTAGTTTTTATTTACATTTAGAGTTTTTAATTCAGTGCAGTTTAATTAGTTTCCAAAGCTGATTTTCTAACAAATGTTTGTTTATGGATTTGTTTCAATAAACACTGGAAATAACTGGAATAACATTTTTACTAAGCAGATTACAAAAATGATGCTTTTTTAAATCATTTTATGTTTTTCAAGTCTGTTCTTCCATATCTATTTTTAGTTTAGTTTTGGTTAATTATAACAACCTTACTAACAGCTCGAGAGTATTTTTTAAATTTCTTTATCAACTTTAATCTAGCCACTAATATTTCAGCAACAGTAACAAGTGATAATCACTTAGCCAACATTTGTAGTTTGATAAACTATCGTCTATCCTTCATCAATCTTAAGACTTTTTCCAAAGATGAGTTTCTGAACGTTTGGTGATGTCACAGTAGCGTCTCCATCCTCTGCAGGTGTGCTCCCAGCATGAGATGCAAAACCTTTGAAAATATGAGTCATAGATGCTCAGACTCAATAACAGAAACCAGGGATGTAGTTTTCATATTCCTTTTGTTGTCTGACCAAATATCCACAGTTGAAAGAGATTTACTTTCCCATACTTGAGCCCACTATGTTACTCCTGGATTGCTATAGCACTAAAAGGCCCAGTTTTGCAAATATGTCCTATTAACTTTATTTTTATTTATGTATTTTTAACTAGAGGAACCCAGAGCATATAGCCAGTTGTAGCACACGCTGCACTGAAGCATCACTCCTGTATACTCCGGTCCTGCGCCCCATGTTCCTGCAGCCTGGTAGCAGAAGAGGGAGAGTTTTGGATCATGTTATATAAAATCTACAGCTGGCAATTTTGTCACATCCACTAAATGTCAGTCAGACCTTAATATAATCCCCTACTGCGTCTGTTATAGGCGGCGCATAATTCAATCTATAGCATTTTTTTCCAGTGAGCCAGAGTCAGAGTTTTCTCAGCGACTCTGGGGTCATGCTACGGGAAGTGTTGGAATAGCATTGTGAGCTGAGATGTCATTACTGACTCGTTGCTGCTGTTCTCATTATAAAAGATCAAGTGAAACAGCAGCTGCTTTGCTGCCTCTGGAAAGCTGTGATAATAATTGTGTGTGTGTGTGTGTGTGTGTGTGTGTGTGTGTGTGTGTGTGTGTGTGTGTGTGTGTGTGTGTGTGTGTGTGGTGTGTGCGTGCAGAGCTGGGCAAACACTGTATGACTGTGGGAAAGAGAAGAAAGAACCATAAAACCAGCATTTTACTACTTATGTCAGTAGAACAGTATCATGTCACTGAAATCCTTTTCTCCATAAAAAGAGAGAGATGTTTCCAATATAAGCAGGAGCGGTAAAATCCTAGACATACTATACTATCCACTGACAGATGCATACCTATCAACTTATCCCAGATCATCCCAAGGTCAAAGGGAATTTTCGGCGTAAGGCAATAGAGTCTATCAAGCTGTTCCAGAGTCTGTTTAATATGGCGGTCGTATCATGCTGAGTTAGCCTTTAGAGCCGACCGCCATTACTTTCTCGGATTGAGTGATGAGAGACCTCATTGAAACGCATATGTAATGGCAGAGTCCGCTGAAGTCAGTCTTTCCTCTTATTGCTTCACACACTATATAATATAAATTTCACATAAACAATCATTATCTCCACCCAGATAAGTTTCCCTGCTCTTGGAAACACATGGCGGCCCTGAAGGACAGAGCCCCGCTGCAGCGTCGCCTCTGTGTCGTATCTCACACTCACGCGTTTTCTACATAAACAGTTCGGACTGGCTGTGATCCCTGCACAGCACAGTCTGACTTTCTATCTGTTAAATCTATTTTTGATCTTCAGTTTCACATTTAGAGCCTTTTTAAAACACCCTAGAGAAAGCGATCGCTTTATTGTCACATGTCCAGCTGAATAAAAAAGCAGGTTTTTACTTGGAAGAAAGGGTTCAGCACTTCCTGATATACATTCAAACGACTGTATCGATGGTGCCGTCCTCATTAACGTATCAGTGCCAACACTGGTAGTTGCTTCAGTCACTCATCTTAACCTCGAGTTGAAGTTTTTCCAGCGTCTTGACGGCACTGATAGTTTAGAGTTTTCTTTTTGTCCGGCGGTTGTTTAATCTGATCGCCTCATCGCCTGTTTTCTGCTTTTATTGGATGGTTTGGGACTCAAATGAGTCCTGTTCACGTTGTCGTCCAACTATCCTTTAATATTTTGCTTTAAAATGTCGTAAAATATGACTCTACGTTTAGTTGTGCGTGTAGGTTAAAAAGCTTTGCATGTGGTGAGGATGATGTTTTGCTCAGTTTTTGAAAAACGACCTGTTATAACCTGTTTATAACACATGTACCACCTGAAATATCTCCTTAAACTGCTTTGTGCTGGAGATGCAGAAGCATTAATTTATGGCATGGAGTATCTCATTGATCTATTCGGTTATTGACGGCCACGGGGAGAGGCAACTGGAGGTAGCATTTATTTAATGTCAATGGTTTAACCAGAAGACGAACAAACGCTCACCAGTATCCACTTACCGAGTTAACATATGTGCTTCTAAATCCTGCCATCGACCTTGTCTTAACAACCCACAGACAGGAGACCTGGCAGTAATTCTCCAACAATACTCGTCTTCAGTTTGACATTTACTGACATGATGTAAACGACACCTTTTCTTGTGCAGCAGCACTTTGGATTGGAAATGAAATTCTTGAGTGTGATGTTTAAGTGTCTACTTTCAGCAGTGTTTTGGAGTTGTGCCTTGAACGAGCTCCAAATGTGTTGAACTTGACCTCTGAACTTTGACTGTTTGCTTCAACTTCTCACCCACCGATGACGTGACCAACCTTAAACACTCTGAAAGTCAAGGAAGTCAGCCGTCACAGCTCACAGCGTTTCAGAATACAGAACCAAGACTGAGAAACCAGGGGGCGCTCTAACGAAGCCTCCGGCTGATTAAATCTATCAACACACCTTTAAAACTGACTCGCTTCATTTTGTCGGCATGTGTTGGATTTGAGAAAGAATAATTGCTTTGTCCTCTCTCTAACAATGCTGGGTAACAATCCTAACAACAAACCATTATTTTGTGGAATTAAACTTGTCCATTCTGCATTATCCACCACAATAACTACGCTCCCTTAGCCCAAAAGGATAATTAACAGGGAAGACCTTGTTGAGCAAAGCTTCAGCATGGAATGGGTTTTAGAGTTGAAATAAGGGTTTTAAGACCCTGTACCAAGTGTACACAGCTAATCCCGGCATTTTTCTGGTTTGTGCCTCTAGCTGCCCCATGCTTGTTAATTAACCTACTCAAGCTTGTTGGTTGCTGAAGTTGTGTTTTGAGGGCAGTTCATGTGGTTCGCCAACCTGTAACTTTTCCTCTTCACTCATCAGCACTTGCCAGAAAGCTTTTCCTGTTTATTTATTTGCCCCAGTTGCCTGGAAGATGATTAATCCTTTTAATTCTCTAGAACTTAAACTGTTTAGTTTGCAAATGCAGACTTTTCTCCATTTGGATCGTTGCCAAGCGAAGGATTGGAAGGGATGAATAGATGGGTTGCTGTCGTTAACCTTTAGAGGTACTGCATTGCAAAGTGGGATATTTCTGCAATATTTCTGAAATTTGAAAGGTCACGCTGTCAGCAAAGCAGAGTTTATGCCTTTCTTTACAGACAGCTTTCTTCATAAGAGTGTAGCAAGGTGGAAGTGTAAGAAAAGCTGCTGCTGAACTGAAGAGACAGGAAGAAAACAGTAGGCACTTGAAGAAAACTGCCCTCAAACACTCTTGCAGGGTCACGTTATGATGTAAAAATGATGCATCACCCAGTATCTCCACTGCATCCTTAAATCTGTCTCATTTAGCTCTACTAGCTGCCTCTAAAATGTAGCAGAGAGGAGTTGTAACCTTGTACTCGTGCAATGCGAGCACCGAGGGAACATCCACTGCTTCTACAAAATCCAAGGCACCATAAGAGCAGGAGGAAGAGCAGTCATCGAGTCAGTGCGGAAGTATCAGACACACAATAGTTTTTACATGTACTAAACTAATGGTGTGAGCAGGAAGTGAGCAAAATTCTTGCATTCTTTGCTGAAAGACCAGTCAGTTGGTTCAAGTACCAACGCTTACATCGTTTTATGTGGTCTTTGGTACAATTACAGCTCCACAGGTTCACTCACCCACCCAGGCAGAATCTACATGCTTTCTTTCCCAGTAAGAGTTCACAGGGAAGTTTTAGTTTGTTTATTTTTAAGTCACAAATCATTTTTGGGATATTGATGGTCAGCAACGTGGCAAAAACCGACAGTGTTGCTACTTGAGGAAGCATCAGAAACCTGAGAATGCCCTTTCAGACACCAGGTCAGTAAGATCGTAAGAAAATACTCAGTATTATGACAGGTTTTGTTACTGATCAAGAAAAAGAAACTTCCTCTCTGATTTGAAGCCCTGTAAATCCCAAAGCCTCCTGGCTGCATCTCTTTGTCCCGAGTCAAATCTGTGAAACAATCTGTGCAACTAATCTAAATGCTTATGTTATTTTTCAGTGGATATTATAAAGAATATAAATCATAAACTAAATGCTGTCTAATGTTAACACTGTGGTTTATTTCTATAACCTTTTACAGTTTGGAGTGATTATATTCAACTTCTGTCATTTATCCACTTGTTGGCAAACATTAAGAAAAAAAACCAAAAAATAAACTACACATATTCAGAAATGGGATATTATCTAATATGAAGTGGTGATATATTTCGGGGGTTTTGGAAATAAACCTTGTAAATTATAAGAAAAGACTGCCTCATATAATTATAAAGTAATCAAAGTGCTCTGTTTCAATAACTGTAAAATATTCAGAATGTACCTAAATCAACCATCAAAGTCAGAAGTTCACTCTCAGCTCTAAAACTGCAGCAGACACTGTGGTCGACCTCAGCTCGTTCATCACTGAGGGCACAGCTTCCATTTTCAGAAAGAAAAAACGATGTTAGGATTGTCTGGACGACGGAGCTTTGCGCTGACCTTCAGCGGGAGCTTCACGTGGTGGCCGGTCGATCGACCCACACTGTGTGAGGGAAAGTGTCAGCTTCTCGCTGTGGAGGGAAGCCAATATAAATGTGTGACAGTGGGACACATTGTACATGTTTAATAAAACTTATCGCCTGTACTCTGTAGGTTATGTAATAACAAATATTATAGTAAAAATCTAATGCCAGTGTTTACTAAGGTCCTTTGAGAATACACAGAGTGTTACAGACCTGCTTCTGTAGCTCGTTGACACTCGTCTGACTTTGAGTTCACAGATGTGGTGAACAAAAAACACTACAGCTGTGAGCAACCCTGCACACCAACGTTTGATGACTGAGGGTTAATTAGGGAGTGAAAACATGACTTTTCAGAGGAGGTGAGTTTATTTTGTTTTTTAATAGTTTTTGTAATATCGCTGAGATGGCTGTTATATTTAGTCTGCTTCAGTGTCCACAACAGAAAACCTGCGAGACGCTTGATGATTTAAACTCTGGTTGAATTAAATATTCATGGTTTTTGTTTTTTCGTGTCTCTACAGCTGATATAAAATGCTACAGTCTACACTTTGGGATTGCTGAATATGAAACAAATGTCCTTTTCTTTTGGCTTAAAATACCCAAAATGACTTCCTGCAACTCTTTCTGAACTTGGATCATTTAGGAGGGACGAGCCATGACACATGATACATACATATTAGGGGTGCAACGATATTCGTATCGATATTGAACCGTTCGATACAGTGCTTTCGGTTCGGTACGCATATGTATCGAACAATACAACATTTGTAATTTATTTTATCAACTTTCTTTCTGACGATGCTGTCTGTGTTGAGCGCTCAGTGAATCTGCGTTCGACTACTCCGCCTAGGCTGCACTGTCGAGCGCAGATCTGCTGAGCGCTCAACACAGACAGCATAGTCAGAAGGAAGAGCGCAGGGCAAGCTAGCGAGACAGAAGTTAAGCTCTCCTTGCAACATGAACCTCCCCCACCCTCATTCAGATCTGGCGTTTGGAACTATTTTGGTTTTCATGTGACGTATGACCCTGAAGGTAAGCGAGTCATGGACTAAAGTAAAACAGTATGTTGGATGTGCCACGCAATGCTCAATTACATTGGTGTGAACTAGTGTGTTAGCGCAGTTAGCTCGTTAACGTGTTGGCCGTCTAGCCCCATGCACGGAGCGATCGGCGGTAGCTCGTTAACGGAGATTTGCCGTGTTGTGGCGTTAAGGTCATTTCAACGAGATTAACCTGAAAGCACTAGTGGGAACACAACGAATATGACTGCACATTTACGCCGACATCATCCTAGTGCAAAGACAAAAACAACAAGCATGCTACTAACTTTAGCCGAGTCATTTAGACAGCTGTTAGCACATGATTCTCCTTATGCTGCTGATAATATAGCCCAGAAGAAGCGGATAGTATAGCTTTTATTTTGGAAAGAGACATTTCTCTGTAATAAACTCTCTTTTCCAAAGATGAGTGATTCCTCAATCAGATACAGGGCTCGCAATATCGCTAGCCCGACGTCCCGGAGCTAGCGATTTTTTTCAGTCGGGCTACCAAAATCTATCTCTTCCCTGCCCGTCGGGCTATTGTAGGAAAAATATATGTCAATGCTTTTGCATTCTTTCAGAAATGTAGCTGGGTAATTATGTCATTGGCATCGGTGAGCCACTGTCAATATGTGACATATTGAAGTCGCGTTTGAATTTGCGCTTGTTTTTTTGCTTTCACTTTGCAATCGTGCGAACTGTGTATAGAGAGCGACAGCACTGATCTGTGAGTGATGATAATTTGTGCACCAATTCCTCTGACATCGTCTTATTAATCGTTAGCTTACTATGCAAACATGACAAGTGAAATCTCCCGCAGCTTAAACATGTGAGAGGTTGATCGCGCAGAGAATCGCTGAGCTTATGTGAGTGAGTGTGTAAAAGCATTTCAGTTCTGCTGAGCCAAATAAGACAGGTCAGGGTGAAGAAGTGACAGCCAAAGAAAAGCTTACCACAAAACGGAGAAGTTATGACAAATCAGACTATAAGGCAAAAAGAAAGTGCAGCTTTATGGTTTCATGGACAAAATAATTTCTGTGGCTGCAATATGACGAGCTTGTCATGAACCGAAGTTCCGAGCGCAGGCAGGACCCAGTAGCAGAACACACACACTAGGGTAGGAGCGAATAAAGAAAGTAATTTTTATTGCAACTAAAGGTGTCCCGTGAGGGTAGCCAGAAAAACAACGTATGAAACCAGAAGAAACCGAGGGACCGCACAGGGAACGCCGAGAGCGGGGCTGTGAGAGGCTGTAAAACAAAAAGAGAGACAGATTACTGGGGTGCGGAAAAAAGGCAGCATACGAGGGAAGGTGGAGTGTGCGTCTCACGG
Organism: Copadichromis virginalis; assembly: GCF_057382275.1. Lineage (NCBI taxonomy): Eukaryota > Metazoa > Chordata > Actinopteri > Cichliformes > Cichlidae > Copadichromis > Copadichromis virginalis. The sequence goes on along the minus strand of NC_140632.1, from coordinate 1,555,614 downwards.
TGATAGCCGGGCCGAGTGAACCAGAGGGGGGTGGAGCTCCAAAAGGGGTCGAGACGGCGAAGCTGAATGTGAACCAAATCTCAGGCGGACAGGTGGACAGGCAGGTGGCTCGAAAACAAAAACACGCCGAGTTGTGATCTGGGTACACAGGGAAAAAAACAGTGTTAGGTCCGATGGAGAGTTTGTCATACGAGTTCTTTTCCGCAGGCGTACGTTACCGCTGAGAGGCGACTACGGACTGGCGTGGAGCAGCAGGTAGGGCAGGATTAAATAGTCCACCTGGTGATCGCCTGGGATGGGATGCAGGTGTGGGGTTAGCAGCCACGCTCGTGGGCGTGGACATCCCAGCAGCACCCCGGACGCCGGGCTGCGGACCATGACAGTACCCCCCCCTCAAGGGTCGCCCCCAGGCGACCGGCCGGGACCCCGCCTGCGGAGAGAAGCACGGAAAGCAGAGATGAGACGAGGGTCCAGAATGAAGGAGCGCGGGACCCAGAGGCGGTCCTCGGGGCCGTACCCCTCCCAATCCACAAGATACTGCCAGCCGCGCCCGCGCCGGCGCGCATCCAGGATCCGCCGGACCGCATAGGCTGGATGGCCGCCGACGAGCCGGGCGGGAGGAGGGGGCTCGGAAGGAGGGCACAGGGGGCTGAGGCGGACCGGCTTAAGTTGAGATACATGGAACGTGGGATGCACACGCCGAGAGGCCGGAAGCCGGAGCCTGACTGCCACCGGGTTGATGACTCGGTCCACTTCGTACGGCCCGATGAAACGGGGAGCCAGTTTGCGGGACGTGCCCCGGAGCGGGATGTTCCCAGCAGCCAACCAAACCTTCTGTCCCGGCTGGTAGTCAGGGGCTGGGGCGCGGCGACGATCGGCGTAGTGCGCCTGTCGTTCCTTTGCGCGCAGGAGGGCGCGGCGAGCGCAGCGCCACACACGTTGGCAGCGCCGGAGGTGATGAGGGGCCGACGGGACGGAGAGGGACAGGTCCTCTTCCGGGAAGAGCGGAGGCTGATACCCGAGGGACGCTTCGAAAGGAGAGAAGCCGGTGGAGGACGAGGTGTGAGTATTGTGGGCGTACTCCACCCAGGGCAGGTAAGTAACCCAGGAGGAGGGGTTTTGACTGGCTACGCACCTCAGCATAGTCTCCAGCTCCTGATTAAGGCGTTCAGTTTGCCCATTGGATTGCGGGTGGAAACCGGAACTCAAACTGACCTTGGCGCCGAGAATGGAGCAGAAGGTCCTCCACACTTGTGAGGTGAACTGGGGACCGCGATCGGAGACAATGTCCAGGGGAATTCCGTGGAGCCTGAAGACTTCCGTGACTAACGCTTGGGCAGTCTCAGCAGCCGAGGGCAGCTTGGCTAGCGGGACGAAGTGGGCGGCCTTAGAAAACCGATCCACAACGGTGAGGATGACACATTTTCCAGAAGAGGTGGGGAGACCGGTAACAAAGTCGAGCGAGATGTGAGACCAGGGCCGGTGGGGAGTAGTGAGTGGGTGGAGCTGGCCCATGGGATGTTTCGTGGATGATTTATTACGAGCGCAGACGGCACAGGCAGACACGTAGTCCCTCACGTCCCGTAGTAGCGATTTCCACCAGAAGTGTCTGCTGAGGAGGCGCGCCGTTCTGCTCACGCCCGGGTGGCACGCGAATCGTGCTGTGTGGATCCAGTGGATGACTGCTCCCCGGGCGGCGGCGGGAACGAAGCGCCGTCCTGGCGGTCCAGTCCCTGGGTCAGGGTCCCCCGGGAGCGCTTGGCGAATGGTCTCCTCAATCCCCCAGGTGAGAGCACCCACCACGCAGGAGGCAGGCAGGATGGTGGCGGGGGGGTGCCTCGCTGTCGGGGGAATACAGACGGGAGAGCGCATCGGGTTTGATGTTTCGTGACCCGGGACGATAGGAGAGTGTGAAGTTGAAGCGGGCGAAGAATAGGGACCAGCGAGCTTGACGGGGATTTAACCTCTTGGCGGTTCTAAGGTACAGTAGATTTTTATGATCCGTCCATATAACGAAGGGCTGTTCGGTCCCCTCCAGCCAGTGACGCCATTCCTCCAATGCGAGTTTTACCGCTAGGAGTTCCCTGTCGCCGATGTCGTAATTCCTCTCCGCGGGGGTGAGTCGGCGTGAGAAAAAGGCGCACGGCCGGAGTTTGTTCAGGGGCCCAGACCGCTGGGAAAGAACCGCCCCGACTCCCGCATCAGATGCGTCGACCTCAACAACAAACTGTTTAGAAGAGTCAGGATGGGTCAGAATGGGTGTGGACGTGAATAATCGCTTCAATTTAGCGAAGGCTGCGTGGGCCTCAGGGGACCATGTGAAAGACACCTTGGGTGAGGTGAGTTGGGTGAGAGGCGCGGCCACCTGGCTGTAGTTTCGAATGAAACAGCGATAAAAATTCGCAAACCCCAAGAAGCTCTGAAGCTTCTTTCGTGTCTCCGGAACCGGCCATTCCAATATTGCTTTGATCTTCACCGGGTCGGTCTTCACCTGCCCACCAGCGAGGATGTAGCCCAAGAAGGAAATGGATGAGGCGTGGAACTCACACGTTTCCGCTTTTACGTACAGTCTATTTTCGAGCAGCCGTTGTAGCACGCTCCTCACATGGATGCGATGGTCCTCGAGCGTCTTGGAGAAAATCAAAATATCATCCAGGTAAACAAAAACAAACACGTTCAGGAAATCCCGTAACACGTCGTTGACTAGGGCTTGAAAAACCGCCGGGGCGTTCGTTAACCCGAACGGCATCACTAGATATTCAAAATGCCCTAGTGGGGTATTGAAGGCGGTCTTCCACTCGTCGCCTTCACGTATCTGTACCAGGTGGTAGGCGTTCCGCAGATCTAGTTTGGTGAAGACCGTAGCTCCCTGGAGTGAGTTAAAAATTGAACTAATGAGTGGGAGGGGATATTTGTTTTTGACGGTGACGTCATTCAGCCCCCTGTAATCGATGCATGGGCGGAGCGTCCCGTCTTTCTTTCCCACGAAGAAAAAACCCGCAGCCATGGGAGAGGATGACGGCCTAATACGTCCTGCAGTTAGCGACTCCTGGATGTAATTCTCCATGGTTTCTCTTTCGGGGCGAGACAGGTTGTATAATCTGCTAGAGGGCAGCGATGCACCCGGGAGCAGATCGATAGCACAGTCATATGGACGGTGAGGCGGGAGTGAGAGCGCCTCATCTTTACTGAACACCTGCTGGAGATCGTGATAGTCGGGGGGCACGGAAGAGAGGTCCGGCGCGGGTGGCGGGGCGGGCCTCCGTTCCGTTGAGGCGGAGGGAACGGCTGACCTCAGGCAGTTCGCCAGACAAAACACACTGCAGCTCGTGATACTTTTTCCGGCCCAATCTATGTGTGGGTTATGTCTCTGTAACCAGGGGTAGCCTAGGATAAGCGGGGTGTCAGGAGCAGGAAAAGTGAAAAAGGACAGCTGCTCTTGGTGGTTACCTGATGTGATTAACCGTACAGGCGCGGTTTGGTGAGTTATGTATGCAAACACTTGGTTGTTTAATGTAGACGCAGGGATGGGCGGTTCGAGTGGAGTAAGAGACACAGCTAGCCTCTTAGCCAGCTTCTCATCCATAAGGTTCTGTTCCGCCCCGGAGTCCACTAACGCGGGGCATGTAAAAGTCTGATTAGAAGTCACGATAGTAACGGACAGTAACAATCGGGGTCTAGTAGTGCTTAGAGTGCTGCCCACCCGTATCCCCGGACTCACCGGTGGGCCGGGTCGTTTGGGCGGACCGGGCAAACAGCGATGCGGTGACCGGGCCTCCCACAGTACAGACATTCTCCAGCCCGAAATCGGCGTTCCCTCTCCTCCGGAGAAAGCCGAGAGCGTCCGATCTGCATGGGTTCAGGCGGGGGCGGCGACGGAGAGCGCGCACACGCAGCTGGGGGCGGGGGCGGAGAAACGCGAAACCCGGGGCGCAATACGGAGCCCATAGGCTTAGACCGCCGCTCGGCATCCCTCTCCCGCAAGCGTCTGTCAATCCTACGGGAGAGGGAGGCCAATTCATCAAAGGATCTGGTCTCCTCGTGAAAAGCTAGTTGGTCCTTCATCTGGTCATTTAACGACCGTAAAAAAAAACCACGAAGAGCCGAATCGGGCCAACCCACGGCGACCGCTCGAGTACGGAATTCAACTAGGTACTCCGCAATACTGCGCCGCCCCTGACGGAGCCCCAGCAACTTCTGCGCGGCATCGTCCTCCGATACCGGAGGGGAAAACGTAGCCTGGAACTCCTCCAGGAAGTCATCGTAATCGCAATCACGAATGGGGTGAGAATTTAAGTAGGCTTCAGCCCATGCTAGAGCACGCCCCCGTAACAATCCCACGAAGTGGGAGATCTTAGCAGTATCCGTGGGGAACGCGTGAGGCGTGCGACTGAAAAACAAGGAGCACTGGAAAAGGAACCCCCCACACAGGTCCAGCTCCCCGTGGAAGGGTTCCAGCGGCGGAGGCGACACGCCGCGGTGCACGGGGTCGGACGGCCTAGTTTGTAATTTATTCTGAGTGTCACTGAGCTCTTGACAACGGTCTTGGAGAGACTGGAGCCGCTGATCGTGGCGACCGAGGATAGCGCCCTGTTTATTAATAGCGGAGCGGAGTGGATCTGCTGGGTCCATACTGGCCAGTCCGTACTGTCATGAACCGAAGTTCCGAGCGCAGGCAGGACCCAGTAGCAGAACACACACACTAGGGTAGGAGCGAATAAAGAAAGTAATTTTTATTGCAACTAAAGGTGTCCCGTGAGGGTAGCCAGAAAAACAACGTATGAAACCAGAAGAAACCGAGGGACCGCACAGGGAACGCCGAGAGCGGGGCTGTGAGAGGCTGTAAAACAAAAAGAGAGACAGATTACTGGGGTGCGGAAAAAAGGCAGCATACGAGGGAAGGTGGAGTGTGCGTCTCACGGTGATAGCCGGGCCGAGTGAACCAGAGGGGGGTGGAGCTCCAAAAGGGGTCGAGACGGCGAAGCTGAATGTGAACCAAATCTCAGGCGGACAGGTGGACAGGCAGGTGGCTCGAAAACAAAAACACGCCGAGTTGTGATCTGGGTACACAGGGAAAAAAACAGTGTTAGGTCCGATGGAGAGTTTGTCATACGAGTTCTTTTCCGCAGGCGTACGTTACCGCTGAGAGGCGACTACGGACTGGCGTGGAGCAGCAGGTAGGGCAGGATTAAATAGTCCACCTGGTGATCGCCTGGGATGGGATGCAGGTGTGGGGTTAACAGCCACACTCGTGGGCGTGGACATCCCAGCAGCACCCCGGACGCCGGGCTGCGGACCATGACAGAGCTAAATAACCAGGGCTGCACATAAGTGGTCCGCAGGTGCGCATTCGCTGTCAAAATAAAAAACACGCACAAGGGTTAGGGTTAAATTTAAAAACTGTACTTTTGAGTTAAAATATATAATTTATAATTTTAATAATTTTATATAATTTTAATAAATGACAAATTAAAAATGCATGAACATTTTTTGTATCGAAAAAATATCGAACCGTGGCACCAAAGTATCGAACCGAACCGAACCGTGAATTTTGTGTATCGTTGCACCCCTAATACATATGTATAAATGTGCTATGTGTGCCAGTAGCTTCTAGCTAAATTTCATGTGGTCCTTTATGATACTCAGGTAACAATAAGTGCAACATTTGGTTCTTTCAATATCTGTTAATAAGTCTGTAAATAAACTGCAGCGAATCTCTGTGTGTCAGCATCAGCTGCTGTTAGCAGTGGAGCTAAAGCAGCGTTGTGGAGGTGTTTCACATCTGCTACACAAACAGCTCCCGCCTGTCTCGTTCTGACTCTTGCTGAGTTTGGAATAACAATTTTGGGAATCTTTTTTTCCCACTTATTGTGAACTTGACTGATACATTTCCATATTTCAGCTCAACCTCACACAAGATTTGTGACCATAGCTGACAGCAGGATGCAGGACCAGTCCGTCTGCCTTTCAATATAAAGCCTTGAGGCAGCTGTTGTTATATAAACAGTTGCTATATGAGTAAAATGATATTGAACTGAACTGAATATATTGTCGTTGCTCCTTATTATTCTACAAAAATCTAACAATTGATTAAAACACCTTTTAAAGGGGTAAAGGTGAATTTGATGACTTTTGAATATTGATAGTTGTATTTATGTATTTAATTATTCAATATCATGTAATCCATCAGATATATCTTGTGAGCCTTTGGCAGGATCTCACCATCAGATCAGAACCACGGGAGACTTTATTATGTTGTGTTCATAAGAAAGCAAACAGAATTATGAGTGAGCGCACCAATGGTGTGGAAACGTGCAACGAATCAAAGCTGACATAAAAACTGACCTGTCTTCCTAACATGCAGCTCTGTGTATTTTGTGATTTGATATGTTGGGACCAGTGAGTCAAAGGGAAAAACAAAGAACACAATTTCACGTCTCTTTCTGTCTTGTGGGAGCAGATCTCGTTTTATTTGTGGGACTTTGTGTTGAAGCTCGCTCTGATGAAGGGCCTGCTCAGAGTGATGCAGAAATAAATAGGCGAGACCGATGTAGGACTGTCTGTCGATTGATTTTCAGAGGCGATCCTTGTACCATCCTTGGCTCTCATATCATATCTGTCTCCGATGTCAGCCCCCAGATACCCATCAGAGATGAAAAACCCAGACAGAGTGCCATGTAATAGTGCTTTGAACCCAGGGCAGTGGGACTTTTCAATCAAAGCCCAGATGGAACAGCATTATTTATCCTCTCACCAATGTTTCATGGCTTTTGGAATTGAAAAATAAATGGGCACGTTCTCTTTTTTTTTTTGTAGTATCTCTTTAATATAAAATCACACGTTGCAGTGTGTGTGTCAAGAAGCGAGCTTTTGAAAAAACCTCTTTTTTCTTTCCTTTTTTTAAGAAACGCTCAGAAGTTCACCTTCATGACTGTCTTTGTAGTTTCACAGGAGACACTGAGTCATTGTTGAGTGTTATTATCACGTTCTGGCTCTGAAAGCAGCATCATTCACAGCAGCACTAGTTGTGACAACAGAGAATATAAGAGTGATGTCCTCTGTGGGTGAATCTGACGTCTTCCTGCTCAAAATGCACCTCAGACACAATGTAACCACTTTTTATTAAATTGGCTAACAGCTTAAATCAAAGTTTGAGTGAGCGCCAGCAAATTAAATGAACCTACAGTTAACATGCATTTAAAGCCAACTAAATTGCTTCTCCGTTATTCAGCGGGGAGGCCACTGTAAGAAAATGGACGTGAAATAAGAAAGTACTGAATCATGGAAAGAACAAATCACTGAAGCAGTTCCTTCCAGTGAATCTGTGCATGAGTCCCTTTATTGGCCTAGATTGCAGTGCGCTCGGGGTGTGACGGTTCAGCCTCGCCTCATTCACTGCTGCAGCTTTTGAAGTCGGGTCAGGAATACTTGCCCCGTGTTTTGGCTGCATGGCAGCAAAATATTGCTCCGTCTCCCAGTGTCTTCACTTTCACAGACATTTGGAAGCAGACAGCACTGTGTGCCCCCCTGCCACCAGTCTAATGCGGGGCCATGTGGACGATTTTGTGGGAAATCTTTGAAATGGAAATTGGCTGGGAGGAAGCATCATGTTTCTCTCGAAGAAGGAGTGCAGGAAAACAGGGAGGGTGGACGAGGGGCATTTCGGAAGCCCTGCTCACTGCTCGAGGTCACAGAGATGTAATGATGGGCTCGGGATGAGCTGGGGTTTGCCGGAGGATTACCGTCTGTCGTTGGAGCTGGAGCGGCTCTCCAAGGCCAGTGTTTCAATCCCCACAGAGCAGATTTGCTTCCAGTGCCAATGTGAAAAGAGACGGGCAGCACGTGAGGCTCGCTGTGGCGAGCGGCGCCTTCACAGCAAAAGCTGGAGGCCAACAGAAAAAGCAAACAGTGGACTATCTTCATCTTGGGCTGTTGTATAAACTATGACCTGTATTCATAGATACGTGATTAATATTTGATTATGACTCAGAGTGCGATTTATTATGCTAAAAAATGCTTTAACATATAAACAAATGAAACTAATAATATTAAAAAAGATAATAATTAAGTGGAATCTGTGACATTAATTAGTGGGTCAGCTCAACGATACGAACACAGTTTCCTGAGTTGTCGTTAGTCGTGCACATGCTGCCTTATTTATTTGTTCAGCTTTGAAACTGGAGTAACCGAGAGGAAAACAGATGTGGGCGTTCACAGGACTGAAAACACTAAATATCACCATCACGCAGACACAATTAACTAAGCTTCTTCATGTTACAGAAGTTCATGGTTGTATTTAAAATGTTTCTTTTAAGACTTAAAATATGTAAGTTTTACAAACCAGAATGAGAATATATTTATTTACAGTGTTAAAATAAAATGTGAATAGATAAGTGTAAACAAAATGAATGTATACATTCACTATATTATATATAAACGAGCCCATCAGTAATAATTACAAATGATGCTTTAATCACTGCAAGGCAGAAGTAATGTTTTAGTGTGTTCGGGCTTGATTTTATCGCCCTGTACCATCTGCCCGATGGCAGAAATTCAAACAATAAGAAAACAATCTTAACAGAATATTAATAAATAATAGTCAGATGAATACTTTAAGGATATTAAGTACAGATAAATGTGCTCTCCTGTTGCCCATCATGTTAGAGGATCATTTATTGTGTTTTACATTGAACTAAACCTGAACTTCCTGCACTGAGTACCTGCATGTTCCACGTCATCCTGGTCAAAGTGTCTGGACTGCTGAACACTTCCTCCTCTCAGTGGCTCAGATCTTGGCTTTACAGCAGAGTCTGAGGGTCCAGGCAGCTGTAAGCCAGCTGGAGGAGGATATGACATCAGTGACAATGGCAATGCCAGTGCTAGCTGTTTAGCTAACAATGTTTTGTCAGGCACTGGTGTTACACATGCTGCGGTGTTATTTAGTGTGTATCTGTGTCCAGCTGGCATGTTCATAATGGAAAAAGATGCGTGGCTGGAGGCCTGACGGGTCGTAAAGGGAAACGAGGATCACGGTTAAATTTGCCAAATTGAATTTGACACAAAAGTCCTCTGACAAAGTTAATACACAAGGAAGGAAGTCGTCTGCAGTGTACTGAAGAATTCACACTAACTTTGAAGTGCACACATTGGAAAACTATCAAACAAAGACAAACACATTTACAGTATTTAAAATTACTTCTAAGTAAATGATTACTAAGTACAAACAAAGTGAATGAGCCCGTTTAAACTGTGCATTTTGAGACAGGATTTGAGTCCGTGTTGGGAATATTTGGTATGAAGGAACGCCGCTGAAGGCTCCAGAGCTCAAAGTAGGAAAACAGGAGAAAGGGACAGTGAGGCGGAGAGAAGACAACGACCGGAGGGTATTCCTGTTCAACAATCGATTCTCATATTAACATCGATAGTTTAATCAATTTGTAGTTTATCATAAACAGGAGCAAAGTGGAAGGTAACTGTATTATTGGGATGGTCTAAATGATCAGCAGGAACTGTTTCTTCTTCACGTCTCACAGCGATGTCCCAAATATGTAAGTAAAGATGCGCCATGCAGTCATCTGTGAAGCTATTTCACCTCCACAAACAGCCAAGACGTGGTTTGTGACACGTGCAGCGAGGCCACAAACACAAAGGTAAAAACGATGATGAGTTTATGATGAGGGGAGGGACAGGATGCTGACAGGGCCAGACAGGCATCGCTCACAGAGTCCGGGCAGTGTCCAGGTACACAGGTGTTGGTGACATGTAGCACTGTGACCAAATCATGGGAAGTGACTGACATCTAGGTTCAGGTTTTTGTGTTGATCTTTAAACAAAGGGAATTTCCCTCATTCTTAAAACTACGGAAATTCTTTTACATGAATAAATATGGCTCTGAAATAAGTAATGAAATAATAGATAGCTGCATGAGCCTCCAGCTGATCCGCCGTCCACATCACTTTTTAAAAAACGTTTCCAAACACATCACATTTTTGTTCCGTATCAGATCAGTATTGTTGATACCAGCTTAAACTTTACTTGGCATCAGATTTGAAATAAAAACAGTGGTATCGCACATCACCAGTAATCAATGCGGGATGTAAACACGGTGTGAACAATGATGGCAGCTGTTGGTTGTTACATTTAGACAAGCTGGATGATGCCAGTGAGGTTTTATCACTGTTTAATTTGCAAAGGTTACAGTAGAACAAAGACGGGGCAGAGTGCTGCTAGGTTTGGTGACAGGTGGACAAATAGAGCTTGCTGTCATCAGCATAACATTTATAGAAGATATGACAGAAGAAGGCAGCTCTCTGGGGGACTGTGGTACTAACTAGACTTACAGTTTTTGAAATGAATGCAGCTAAAGATAGGTTTGAAGCAGCGTAAAGGTGTAGCAGTGATTCCAGTTAGTCTGTCAAGAAGAACGTTCGTGTCAGAGGCAACACTCAGATCAAGCAGGTTAAAAAAACAGAATCAGTCATTTGTGATTTTAACCAAGACGATCAGGTACCAGATCAAACATCACTATGTTGTAATAATTCACTCAAGGTTTTGTCTGGCTGTAAGAGATTCCTGCTTTTGGAAAGAGAACATACAGAACAGATGTTGTTAGATGGTACCAAATATTCCAGTGTACCTCTGCGCTGCTGCTCCTGCAGTTCAGCTGCGACATAAGACATCCCCACCCCCAACCCACATGGAGTTAGGGTGGGGTTAGTGTTTGGTCAGTGTCCACGTCATTTCGTCTTTGCTGTCTGGACCCAAATGGAAAAGAATTTAACAGAAGAACGGCAGTAAAACTGTGTAGACTTCATTAGAAAGATAATCTAATGTAATTGGTATGTAGCTAAACCGCTAACCCCAAACCTAATATTCACCTTATTAAACATTCAGAGGAGACCTGTCCATCTCTCTGGCTGTGTTTAGAAGAATATCACAAAACAGACAGAAGCTGAAAATAAAACTGAAGTTTCCTCGTGGTTATACGTCACTGCTGAAGCAATGTAGGTGAGCTGCCCCTTTAAGCTTACACGATCAGCTCTTGCTGTAGCCCAACAGGCTCCTTATTTATTACAGTGTATGGACAGTCCCCGAGGTAGCTGAACCTTTGACCACCGCGCAGTGTCAGTGGGCTGAAGAGACAAGATGAAGAGGCAGTCAGCTTTCTATCAGCAATCTTCTTCACCTTTCCCCCTGAGCTCTCCTTAAAAATCTGGAAGCCATCACCGCTCCTTCATATCTCCCTCCGGCTAGATATGAAGTGAGCTCACATTATAAATATCTCCATTCTGTTTGATTGCCCTCCAAATAAGTCACACTGTTCAAACAAGCACAGAGCACTGCTCCGTTGCCTCCCATTGCCTGGCTTTGAGCTATTGACGCTGCAGCTGACGATTTATTATAGGCACCTTTCCCAAGTGACCGATAAGCATTGTGATGGATGCATGATTTTACTGTGCCAAAAGAACTTTATCTCACTCCTCCAAGCTACTATCTCGAGCGGGCTGATGAGCTGTGCTTATTCTCTCTCCTCTGACTTTCTCTCCCTTTCTTGCATCCTTCAAATGGAAACCACAGCGAGCCTCATCCTCCAAAGAAGCCATTTCACCAGGAACAAAGGTATTCTATTATTTACTGATTTCGTTATCTATGCACTTTGTGGCTTCTAGCATTCTTTCCGGTTTATTTGCTTGTGTTTATGCGCGCGCTTGTCAGCCCCTGTATAGAGCGCGTGGATACCGATGAGTTTACAAGCATATGCATATGTGCATGTGGCGGCGTTCAAGCTGAGCAGAAAACCGCGTTGTGTCCTTGATGCTGTTTCCACATTGTCTTTCTGTGCTCTAGATGCAATATCCAGCTATTTAGAAAACACAACTATCAATCATCTCAATTACTGCTGGCAAACTTCAAAGCGCTTTTGACTTGCTGCTCATTTTCTTTCTATTAGTAACACTCAAGTGGGCAGAAATACAAAAGAGCAGAAATTACAAAAAGACGTGCGTCTGTGTGGCTCTGTGGTGTGATGGAAGTGACAAGAAATGTCTTCACTTTTAGGCTGAAAGGTTCAACATGGCATCTGTTCCAGCTGATTTTGTGTTAAATGTCACATGCATCTATTTATTAATTCAAACTCATTGGATCTGTGCATACTAATTATACATACATGACGCCGTGTGTGAGAGAAACGGATGCTCGGGGCAGAAATGTTTATTTATCTACAAAACAGGTCAACAATCTTTGCTGTTCATGTTCAGGGTGCTAGTATATGTATATGCTCATTTATAGCTCATTACATAGGGCTGTGAATATGACCAAAATCTCATATCCCGATAAAGACATCTATCGTCCCGATAACGATATAAATCACAAAATTTTAACATTTTCTGTAAAGTCTGTGAATCTCGAGCAGCTCGACTTGCGTGAAGTATTTCCAGCTGCGCGTCGTGTACCCGGAGTCGAGTGTTTTAACCGATGCATGAAACGATACATTTTTAGACATAAGTTGTAACGGCGCCGTTTCTTTGTGAGTATTTATTACACGGCGTGCTGCAGGGAAAAGCCTGCTCTAACGTTTGAGTCTAAGGTTTATTTTTTAGCACCTGGCGGCTCTTTTTTACTTCTCATCCGTAAACACTCTGCATACTTTTTCACATGATTCAGTTTATTTTGAAAAGTCTCAACAGGATCTTGAGCTTTATTGTGAAAGGCTTGTGTGGAAAATAAACAAGCGGACACCCGATGGTTTTACCATCGTTGTTGCTAACGACAACGCATAAAGACAGGCGCTTGTCCGTTCGTTGTGTGGTTATATTAAATATAAGAGAAAGAGAGAACTTTAAGAAATGAATACAGCCACTACAGCGACACAAAACGATGAAAAAATATTACCGTAAACAGTTTATTTTACGACACCACGAAACAAACGATAGCGTAAAATGAAACGATAGATGTTTTTATATCATCATCTGATATATATCGTTATATCGAACAGCCCTATGATTACATAACATTTGATGTTTAGTGTTTAATTAGGAACACCACACATGACACAGCAGCAGTTTATGTTAAAACTCAGACTCTAGTTCAGTCAAATTTAATAACTGTGATGGACATAAATGTAAATTTGCCGTCTACATTAGAGAGATCTCTTTGTGTCCGATGTCCGACTGCGTGGACAGTCATCTGTAAATATACTTTTATATAAGAAGTAAATCTCATTTTAATGCTGCTCACCTAGGACTGGGTCACGGGCCTGGAGCAAGGAAGCCCAGACCTCCACAGCCACCTCGTCCTGCTCATTTGAGGGAATGCTGCAGCATTCCCAGGTGAGATGAGTGATGTAATCTCTCCAGCATGTGCCGGGTTTACCTGAGGACATAAATGCAAAAGCCACAAGCGCAAAATAGTGTCGAAAATGAAGATTTTAAAGGGCAATACCAAGGAGCATAGACCAAAATGTCTCTGGATGCAGCTTAACAGAACTACATCCAATCTGAGTTACAAAGGGAGCAGCGTGCAGACATGGCTATAAACACGATGCAGTTTACTAGAGGTGGGAATCACCATACATCCCACGATACGATATTATTGCAATTTTTAAAATATTTTGCGATATTCAGATTCTGTACATAAAGGTAAACGTTATCAATATTCATTTTATCTAATATCAAAGTCTCACACTCAGTCTTTCTCTCATCTCAGTTTTATTGTTGACAAACTGAACGGTTTGTATTACAGTCTAGTCCAACTTAACTGAATGCAACCATCTGGTACAATTATAGCTATTTATGAAAACTATGCAGCCCCTTCAGCAACTGAAGAACTTGAAAGTAAATTAAAACAAAATATAATTTTACATTAAATAAAGTTTTAAACTTAATTAAAATAAAACATGTCTTAAATTAAAATAAGTAAACTGTCATGTTTATTGCTGCCAAAAACAGTTAAACACATTTGGACAGTGAAGGAATGTCAGGATTCTTGCTCAGAAAAAGGATCAACATGCTCTGAAGTCAGAGCACAAAAACCTTTTTGTAACAAAATATCGATTTCTGCTGTCCCTGCATCGATACATTATTAGCAAACAAAATATCACGATGCTACACAGTATCGATTTTTTCCCCCACCCCTAAAGTTTACCAAAGTAACACCAGGACGTCTACTGTATGCTGTGTAGTTCCCAGACTTGGATTTAGACAAGTCCAGATGACTTGTATTATCTTTAAAATAGGCTCTATATACACTGAATGAAATACCTTATTTAGATAAATTCAACATTTCAGTTTACTGCTTTTTAACAAATTCGATCATCTTTTGCAGCAAAACCCACTGAGGCCACATCTTTGGACGTGGCACAGGAAATGGAAGCGAAATCACTGAAGACGCAGCTGGAAACATTACAAAAGATGAAACGTGAATTCAAAGCAAAACACAGAACAAACTAATCAGCAGCAACCACACAGAACAACCGCATCCAGTCACACCAAACGACAGCAATCTTTGTTTGCTAAACAACAAGAGAATAAACAGAAGACATTCCAGCAGAGCTACACCAGTGGAAAAAAGTAAAATACCAAAAATGAACAAATAAAAAAATATAGCGTTTTGCTGTCATATTAAGTTAGTTCGGAAGCCAAGTAGTGCAGAACCTCCTGACAAGAGTCTGAACAAAGTCATTGACCTGTTTGAATGTCACATGATCTGATTCACATCTTCTCAGTGGCTGCTGCAGCCGAGGTTAGTGCCAACAAGCTTCACTTTGGGAAAGGGATTCATCAAACCAAAGCATCAATGCACTGAAAGCTTTAACGTTACATACATCACAGAGGTGGCATTTACAGGGCTTTTCATCTAACGTCTGCGTACTGTGTTTATGAGCAGGCAAATGGCGACAGTGGGAAGGAAAAACTCCCTTTTAACAGGAAAAACCCTTCAGCAGAAGCAGGCTTGCAGAGGGACGGGCATCAGGCAAGGAGACAGGACAAAAGACACTGTGGGAGTGAGTCAGAATCCCCACTTCACTATGATTAATATTTACAGCTTCAAGATCACCAGCAAGTTATTTGGGATTGATCCTCTGTGGAAAAAAAGAAAACAAATTTCCACCTAAATGTCTCAGATATTTCCACTGATTGTCCAAGAAACTAATTTTACTTTGAGTCACGCTGCTAGCAGACTAACCCACTGGCACAGCTACTGTCAAACACATGAAAAACTTCAGATTTCATTCATTTTTGATGGACGTTACTGTACCCGCAGCAGTCGTCCCAGAAAAAGTAGAAAAACATGATGTGATCAAGGGTCCGTATTTACCGCTGAGACTTTTCAATTAGGCCTGTTTGAAGAGAGATTCTGTTTTCAGTTCCCTCAGTTATCTGAGGCCTGTATTTAGTGGGGCCCCCTGCAATGTAATCCACCCACCCTTGTACACAATGAATTTAGCCTTGCATTCAGCTGTATTTGGCAGACGCTGCTTCCCAGCATGGAGGCACAAACAATCCGGATCCGCCGCATCACTCACCTCGTCTTCTGTCCTCTCCTTCCTCTCTGTGGTATTAAGTATCACTTGCCGCTATTCCAACGCTGTCAAACTCAATTTCAAAGTTTTTCATCTGCCAAATCCAGCTGCATTTTCCGGCTCACGTTGGTGATCACGCTGCGGTCGAGGGGGAAACGGAGCCAGAAAGTAGTCAGTGTGATTGGCGAATCTCAACGATGTCAGTGTAGCATTTCAAAGCCGGCTATCGTTCCCGAAAAACACAGCAGCTCCTGCTTTTTTGGCTGCCGCACACGCGGGACTCAATAAAATTTCTTAATTAAGGGAATGCATCTCGAACACACAGAGCGCGCTTAGTTTCTGATGTATTTACTGAGATTAAACTTGTGGATTTAGATTTGTTTTCATACATTCTAATTTCCTGTCATCATCCATTCGTCACAAAGGGAAGCCGAGCCCGACCGAGTGCTTTCCTAACACTCTGCGAGTGAGTTCATGTCAGTGCCCTGACTGCTCTTCAAATTTGCCACTACTGGAAAATGTAATATACTTGCCATGGCTGCTAATCAAAGCAAGCTGAGCGAGAAATATGTGTGTAATTTATGACATGTTAAATTTGGCTGGGGTACTTCCCTCACTCTGTTCCTTTGCATCTCCACCCTGAAATAAATTTCCTTGGGGCAGAACAACACACAGATTTCTAACCATGGGAAACAGTGTTGTTGTAATGATAAGAATGCGCGAGGCACTTTAGGCCATATATTACCTCTCCTGCTTCTAACCACTGGGTGTTTATTTACCTTGGAGATGAATTCAGCGAGACTCCCTCTGGCCCGAGCCTGAGCTCGCCGTACTCGGGCTGCAGACCTGCTTTCTAAATACAGAAGAGCAAAACTGAAGCGGGCTACCTTTATTAAATATGCTTTATTGTGGTTGCTCGCTCTTCTGTTGCAGAGCCGTTCTCCCTCGATCCTTCGGCGTGCGTCTTTGCCGATGATAATTACAGTTATACATGCTCAAGTGGACGCGCGTGCCTCATTGAAACCGATGAAATCAATATCTTAAATATGCTGTTTTTCCAAATGATGCAACATCTCATTGCATTACTAAGCAGAGCAATTACACCGCGCTCGATTGCACTTTAACAATATCTATTCGAGCTTTGCAAAACTAATAAGGAAGCACGGCGTGAGAAGGAAAACATACTTCTGTTTGTTTGCTTTGATTTACCCATCGAAAGCTTTCCCACCTGTCGCGCTGTCGACGCCTTTCACCGACATTGTGTTTGGTTGGAAAAATAAATCTTGTCAGTTCAGCAGCAGTTGAAGCAGAGTTTCAGCTCTCAGGGATGCGGCCACTCGCTTACTGTCAGTACAATCTAAAATATCTGATATCTGCATTACCTGTCTCATAAATTGTTTATAAAGCCAAAATAAACAGAAAGATGTCTGCCTGCAGTTTGAGCTTTAAACAGGATCGTGTGTGCTCATTTCAGCAAGTATATTTATGTTTCTACAAAAGTAGCTTTGCATGATTCACTGTTCAAAATAAGCCTTCTTTGTCTTATCCTGGAAGATGGTACGGCCCCTTAGTCCTCACAGTCTCTGTAAGACAGCTTTCTTCTGATTGGTTGCCCCTCAAAAACAGATGATTTGAGCAGCAGGTGGGACGATTGCTGTGGCTACTGCAAATTCTGGTATTGATACTATACCGAGTAAATACGAGGCCAGTATTGCCAATACTGATGCCGATATTTTTAACCTATAAGGCCAGCTGTTGTAATAGATCAGTGTGTCATGACTTATGAGGTCAATCATCATCGATCGACCACTGTGATGTTTACTTTCAACAATAATAAACGCCTTTCAGCTTCTCAGTATTTTGATTCTGGCTTGATTCTGGAATCTAAATGTGCGTCTCTCTAATCTGCTTTGGCTCAATTTCTGTTGTTTAAATGTGCCGTAGGCTATAAATAGATATACACAGAGAGGGTCAGACATTTTTCATAGAACATGTTTGAGTTATTTTTACCTCAAAAAAATATTTAACACAATTCAGTGGGCTATATACTGAGGATAGAAAAGTATTGATCCTACTGTACTAGCATCAATCCAATACCAATACAAGCGATCGAGCCTCCTCTAGTGAATACAGTCAAAGCTGTGTGTCAGAGATAGCTGACCACCCTCACTGACATCATAAAGAGCCAAGACTAGAAAAGAACTCTTGAAACAGAACATTTAGAGCAGCCTGAAGCCTGAGACTTTAGTTTGACTACCTAAAAAGTTTTTGAACCTGCGAAAGCGCAAAAAGCCCCCTAGTGGAGGATAGAGACACTACTAATCGATCCCAGAAAAGGCTTACTAGCCGATCAGAGATGTATAGGTTGTAGTTCTCTTAAGTAACATGAAAGCCATTAATATAACATGAAAAATAATAAACTCTTAACCATTTTCTTACCATATTTACATTATTTTCATCCTTATATCAACTGATATGAATTAGTATTAACTGAACAGTTTTATATGC
Organism: Copadichromis virginalis; assembly: GCF_057382275.1. Taxonomy (NCBI): domain Eukaryota; kingdom Metazoa; phylum Chordata; class Actinopteri; order Cichliformes; family Cichlidae; genus Copadichromis; species Copadichromis virginalis. Next base: position 1,537,586 of record NC_140632.1, on the reverse strand, counting down.
ACTAGTCCTTCAACCTGTCACACTAGCACATACAAGAGGGAAAATAACAGAGAAGAGGAACCTTAGGAGGACCTTTAAATAGAGAAATGTTTTCAAATCAGTTTCAATTTCATATATATCTGTGTGAATTTGTGTGATACAAGAAAATAGCACCACACTTGTCATGACTTGTAGATAAAATTCCACATAATTAGGTAGTAACTGAACAACAAAACTTCTTCTATACACATTTTCTTTTTGTGTTTTTCCATATTTCCATAGTTCTTAAATGAAGTGTAGAAAATGCAGAAATGTTGAGAGAATCACTGCTTCTGCAGAAAGTGTCCTTTATGTTACTGTTATGTTACCGACTTGATGTGACAAATAGGTCAGTTGCAGTGGTGCATGCAAACAGAACATTTTCAATAGATTGTCAAGGTTTGGGATTATATAACACCGTACAAAAGATATTTGAGTGACCCTTAAAGAAGACTTACTGTATTCATTTCCAGAGCCTTTTCTTCACTCCTGCAGTCCAACATTGAGCGACTATTTTGTGATTCACAATTCAAAATAATCCTTGTTGCTCTCATCCTGGGCCTTGGCTCGGCTCTGTCGATTGGCTGCCTCTTGCAAACAGAAGGTTTGAACAGCATGTGGGTGGGGCATGCTCGTGGTCTAGGCTGTATGCTACAATGTCTACCTACCCATGCTCCGACCTCATTGGTTGAAGCTATTATTTTATTATGCAAGCATCCAGCTTTGCAGCAGCATCTACACATGACAGACAGATGAAGTGGAACCCGATGAGGTCGTCTTTAAACATAATGAGAAGAGTATGTGTCCAAGAGATAACTGGTGAAAGTTAACAAAGGCTTACCAGCGAGGCGGGTATTAACGGGGTTGTTTCTCACAGAGTGATGTCACACGTGGTTAAGCGCACACGCAAAGAGAAAGACAGACAATCCCTTCATGATACACGGTACAGGCCGAGGCTGTGCGAGCTTCATTTTAAGCGTATACCCACTCGAGTGTGTCGGCATGCATACAGTGTTTGTGAGCATCTTGTGCGTTAAACATGTGGGGTGTGATTGCTGCTCAGGCTCTGCGAGATAAACAGGACATGCTCCAAGGAGTGGGACGGCGGCCAGTAGACACAGCTGAGGAGGCAGCTGTGAGGAGGAGGAGGAGGAGAAGTGGGAGGGGGAGTTGCGGAGTAGAGGGGAGGGGGGAGAAAGAGGCAGGGAAGGAGGGAGAGCAGCAAACTGTGGAGGGCAAAGTGCCCTGACAGCCGCAGGGGTCGCAGAGTGGGACCTCTCCAGGCTTGACAGATGGACAGACAGGGCTATGCCCCACTGGCGGTCTCTGGCTCTTGATGCCAGCACAGACGTGCACCCGCAAGAGCGCACGCAAACATCTATGTAAGCATGAAGAAATGTCAAACGCTCACAGACAGAAAACACAGGACCGAGTCTGGGTACAGATGAATCCTTTCTAAGCCTATTTAGGAATTAACACCTCTCATTTGTTTTAAATCAGTCCGGCCTGTGCCGAGGAACGCTCACCGAATGCTGTTGTAGGGATTTGTCAGAGGGGAGGGGGGATAAAGGCAGTCGAGAGTCTAGAGATTTTATTTCTTTAATTCAGGACAGTGCCCAAACCTGCAGGGAGTAGCTGAGCATTGACTTGTTTGTAGATGAGTTAGCCTTTGCTTTTCACCCACGTGGGACTCAGAGGACAGTACTGGCCAAGATTTGAGCCGTGCAGTGAAGCTTGTGGAGGCAGGGAAGTGATGGAGGGAGAATTCAATCAGAGTTGACCATCTGCCAGATCGCTTGTAACGCCAAAGGTGTTATTCCTCGGCGCAGTATATCTAGAGCGGGTTGAGCGTGGCACACGTGGCAGGAACCTGACAGGTTTAACCTCAGCTGCACCATGACGTGCATGTTTTAGGAAACGTGATACAAACACAGCACATTTTTACATATTTATGTTTCGCTGTTGCACCGTTTGGCTTGATGAGCAATTCTGGAGTCAATTATTTACAAAACGTGTAGATGCGTACACCGTGCCTCTGCCCGAACTGCTAATCAACTCCAAAATTCCTATTAGTTCATTTTTCATTGCGAGCTTTCGCAGCTGGTTCTAATAGGTCTCAGACGTTACGCGCGGCGCTAAGGCCAGAATTATCGAAAGAATTATGTGAAAGTTTAGTTGTTCCAGAGATTTGGAGATTTGGAGTTATACCAGTGGCCCTCTGACCGCACGGTGGCGCCCAGTGGCGCCAGTGTTCGGCAGCCTCGCCTCTGTCAGTGCGCCCCAGGCTGGCTGTGGCTACAATGTAGCTGCCATCACCAGTGTGTGAATGGGTGGATGACTGGATATGTAAAGCGCTTTGGCGTCCTGAGGGACGAGTAAAGCACTTTACAAATACAGGCCATTTACAGGCCATTTATACATGGCAATGTGATAAGATAAACAAGACTAGAAGGGTCCCGCGCTGCAAAGAGAGTTCACCATAGCCGGGGTATCGTTCCATTGTTTGGATTCACTTACAATAACACCGGCAATCAAGATAAGCAGTCACACAACTTTGGTTATCAACTGGATACCCAGGGTTTCCCCTGCGTCTTTACGGATAAGAGGTGGTGCTGGCAGCATTTAACCGATCCTAATATTTGAACGTTTACTGGCAAGAGAACCAAACAGTTTTAAAAACATGTAGTATAAAAAATGTGAACACGTCGAATATACAATACAGACTGAAAGCAATGCAAAGAACGGCTGCGAGTGTGTGTGGGAGGAAAAGCACAGTACAGTAGTTTCAGTAATAAAAGTGCTGTGTGAATAGGTTTAGCATGTTTTAGTGAGTAAAACTGCAGAAGATCTACTATGTAAATAAAGTCTAGCATATATAACAACAGGTTCTATCGGGTATGCTGCACAGCTGGACCCAGAAGTCGGCCTCAGGAACACGAGGAAAGAAACTAAGATGGTTATTAAACTAAAACAAAGTACAAAATACCAGGAGAAATAAAGAACGTAAATCACACAAAACGTGAGGGGGAAACATACTGCAAGGGACACAACAAAGGACAAAGGGAGACAATATAAACACACCAGGTAATTAGGGAGGGGGAAACACCAGGAACGAGGGACTACCAAAATAAAACAGGAAGTAACAAACACCAAGACCTGGGGCCTGTTCTTCGTACCGCGCTAAGTGAGTTAGCTGGATGAGATTGTTGACGATTTCGCGTGATCCTGGATCGTTCGGTTCCCCGAAGCCCATCCGGGACTTGCTGTCATAGCAACAGAGCCGTAAGCGTAAACCTGCTGGGGAGCAGGTTTACTTTATGTAAACAGGATTAGATCGCAGCCACGCAGGTATGTCCGCTTCATTTATACGAAAGCAACAGCGATATTCCACCACTGTTTCACCATAAATAAATAACATCAATGTAACTAAAGATAATGCAGCACTTGATCCTTTTATTGATGTCACACAGATACATACAGGCCATTTCCTAAAAAAGGGAAATGTACTATTAACATTCTATTACATGTATGTGATTATTACAGATGTAATTCATATTTCAGAGTAGTAATTGTAAATTACTTCGTGTAATCAAGATGGGAGACCACGGCTATAAAAGCGAAGGTGGATTTGGGAAGCCTGTCGCAGCCATGTCCTGTCCGTTTACGCGAGCCACCCATTGTGGAAGGTGCAAGATTGATAAGGAGAGTCCTCAGAATTCAGCGTATATTGCGGGACAGACAGGATCCTTTAGCTCAGCGCGACAGTGTGCTCATAGAGAGATATCGATTTTCCCGTGAGGGTATTATTTACTTAACCAACTTGTTGACGAGGGGGTGCAGGACCACCACCTGTCTTTTTTTTTGCTCTGCCCTTTTCTTGGTTGCTGTTATAAACAAACAGATTATTTCAGGGTCTCTTTCCAAGAGACTAAAAGCAATATAAGTGATCAATATTACCATTCTGTAGAATATTCTTATATTTCACTTTTACCTGTTCCCATGTTCTAGTGGGTCCTGTTGTGGCTCTAATGTGAAAGGGGATAAAATATAACATATTATAATATAATGTAATATAATATTGGATAATATAGTGTAATATAATAAATCTACCCTACCGCCTACTGGTGTTGGCCAGAGGGGCCGATGGCGCGATATGGCAGCCTGGCTTCTGTCAGTCTGCCCCAGGGCAGCTGTGGCTACAACCGTAGCTGCCTCCACCAGTGTGTGAATGTGAGAGTGAATGAATAGTGGCATTGTAAAGCGCTTTGGGTGCCTTGAAAAGCGCTATATAAATCCACTCCATTATTATTGTTATTATTGAATTACTTACGAGTTTGATTTGTCAGCAACTTTCTGCCAGCCCTCTCTCCTTGCTTTTGCAGCCTTTGCAGTGTTCCCTTGCGTTTTAATTAAACTCTGAAACTCCTGAAATCCCTCACTCAAGAGTTCTTGCTCTGCTGCCGACAAATACCGAGCGCGCTCCTTCGACATTTTCGCCGACCAATCAAAGGGTTGCCGATCAATGTTTCTACTATCGATGCGTAGCCCCTGTTGGGCCACCCAGTGATCTCACATTACTTCATCCAGCTATACTAATCGTCAACAACAGGTGTGTTCGGGGAACCGGAATAGCGAGCTCAGAGTTAGCGCGATGATTTGGTCTTAGATGTTTCATTTGATCTTGGATGTAGTAAGCGACGTACGAAGCACAGGGCCCAGGGCCCTGTTTCAGGAAGCCGGTTTAGTGCAAACTTTGAGTAAGTATACCCTGAGTTAACGAAAACTCTGGGTTTTCGGTTTCACAAAGCGAGTTTAGATTAATTCTGAGTGAGTTACTATGACGACACACTCCGTGAAGCTAACCTGCCCCCTAGCAGGTTTACTTCAACTAACCCTGACGTTCTCCGCCTCTTTGTCAGAAACCTGACTGTAGGAAGTGTCAGACATGGCGTGTCCCTTCCTCGAAGAGCCAGTAGATGTTGAGGCCCAAATTCTCCGCAGAGCTCTCCGCCGGGAGAGAGTGATTAGAGCGCGTTTGGACATTTTATCATTTCCTGATGATTTCCTGTGTGAACGTTACCGTTTTTCAGCACAATCTATAATTTATTTGAATAACATCCTCAGGCCTAATATTGCTCATGTGACACATCGCGGACATGCTCTCAGTTCTGTACATATTATTTGTATCGCACTTCGGTTTTTTGCAAACGGCAGCTTTCTGTATAATATTGGTGACGCTGAGCACGTTTCCAAGGCTACCGTCTGTCGGGCAGTCAGGAATGTTACAGTTGCACTGAAACGTCTCCTGTACTCGTTTGTGGTGTTCCCCGGTCATAGACCCACAAGATTTATCAAAGAGGGATGCCACAAAATTGCAGGTATCAGGATGAACGAAACTTAATTCATGATGTGGTGATACTTGAACTACTACTTAAATTTTACATTTATTCTCACGGTTCCCAGGCGTGATTGGCTGTATAGATGGCACTCACATTCCAATCATTGCTCCTTCAGTAAATGAAGGAGACTATGTGAACAGGAAGTCTTTCCACAGCATTAATGTGCAGGTACATAGTTCCCTGTAGCATTTCAAACTAACAAATTATTTCATTATAGTAATGGATGCTAATTTGTGTTCTCTGCACTGTGAAGATCATATGTGATGCTGCCAACATTATCACAAATGTGGAAGCCAAGTGGCCAGGCTCTGTGAGTGGTGGTGGTGGTGGAGGACCCCCACCTGTTTTTCAGGCCTCTGCTTCTTTTTCTAGTGGCTATAACGGGGTCACATTTGAGCATACAGAGTAAGCAAATATGTACTTGTAATGTGCTCAGATAATTTCAATAAGTGCTTACAGAGGGGAAATTAATGTAGCCTCTAACTGCAATTGATTTACATCGGACAAACAGACCAAGCACTATGGCTCATAATACAATTACACCTCACCTGTTTGGACTATATTTTTATATTTCATTTTTACTTGCTGCCAGGAACGTTTGGGGCCTGTTGGGTTGCACCTGCGCTCACATCACATCACAACATAAAATGTATAAAATAACAAATAAAATATAATAAATAACGTGTTAAATGGGTGGAAATCCCTAGATCAATGTTTAAATTAACACTCACGCATTGACTCTGTCAGCTATGTTTTGCCATGCATGCTCTCTTTCTTTTGCAGCTGTGGCTGTGTTACTTTTTTTCCGCAAAATTTGCATGTTATCGGCATATGCTGCCATCAGAATTTCGGCCTCAAGCGCTGTGAAATACATTGACCGCGCCTTCTTTCCCTCCGTCTCCATGGTGACTCGCTTAATCTGTGCTCCACTAATCAGGGCTTTATGTATCCTCGTCCGCGCGCTTAATTTGGGGTTAAAGCAACTCCGCGTTGATTGAACTAATTGTTATCAGCCTTTCTGAAACCGAATATTCCGAGTTGGACAGTTCGGGGTTACTCAACCCTGAGTATCGTTTTTCACTCTGAGTTTTCTAAACCGGCTTCCTGAAATAGGGCCCAGGACTAAGACATGTGAACCTGACAGAGTGCCAGGAGACAAGCAAACATGGAGACATGCGTGACTGCAACGAAAAAAGAGGAGAAATGGAAACAAGAGGAAGCTAACAAACAAGAAACCATGAACAGAAATATAGAGATGCTCAGGATACAGAAACAGAAGACTTACAAAACCCCCAAACTCAAAATCCTGGGTCAACCCTACGAGGGGGAAGACGTGAGCAAAAGGCCACTCTGTTCGTCCACTGAGCTAAAGTTTTCTGTTCTTTCTACAATGGCGAGGTGTTTAATGGGCTGAGAGCGAGTGGTGAATAAACATCAAAGCAGATTACACTCAGATTACAGGCAAATTTGCTACAAGGTCAGAAAATACAAATAGAAAGCCATATGTTAATGCTTACAGAACAATAAAGGTGTTTAACAAATCAAAGAATTAAGTTGCATCTAATAATTTATATTTCTTACTGATCATCAGTGAAATGCAAACACTTCAGACGACGCTGTTTAAAAAGCTTTAGATCCTCCTGCTGTCGGCGCACAGAGATCGTCCAGGAATGGAGACGCTGTTTTCTGGAGACTGGAGTAAGCAGCGATACCTGTTTAGCTCCAATCAGGAGCGTAAACGGCAGATTGTGCTCTGAGACACGGCAAACCTTGGAGTTGGACAAGCTGTGAAACCTCTGTAGGGTCCAGGTTTCACCTCATACTACACGTAGTGACTCTGATCCTAGACGAATGCAAAGTGAAGAACCAGTCAGAAAAGATGCTCATTGTTTTTGGTGGACCCGAAAACACAACAGCAACAAAATGTTTTCTTTTCTGTTGTTTCCTGTTTCTAAAACGTTTAAATGTTGCAAGGATCTCTGTTTGTGTTGTTTTTTATAATGTTACATTTTTGTTGTGTTTTCTGTTTCGCTTTGATGTTGTTGTTTTTCTGAAATGTTTACATATTCGAGGTTTTGATCTGTTACTTTCTGAATTGTCGGTGTGACTTTGAAAATGTGATTTTGTAGTTTTGGTTCTTGTGTTTCTTCATTTTTGCGTCTTTGGGCGGCCGTATAGTTTAGCTGTCCAGACTGCACATTTACCTCGACCCCGGGAAACGCCGCGCAAGACAGCATCGCGCTCCGGGTTGTGATCGCTGAAGCAGATCCAGAACAAGGCAGCCGCGCCGCAGCGTGTTTCAGAAGTGTTCAAGAAGTGGCTCTCTGGTCCCCATCGCTTACGACAGCGTCTGGTCTATTTTCGACAGAAGCTAAATCAAAGTGCACACAGAAGATAAAGAGAGCATTTCCAAAACAAAAGCCCGTGTGCAGACTAAACGCTCCACTTCTGACATGCTCCGGGTGTTATTTTGCAACAACGCAAAGGATGAAACAAAACTGCACTGGAGGAGTGACATCACAGATGCACCCCGGTGCTTCCCGAGGTTAGATCTGCTCTCTTAGCACAAGACAGCTGTTTATTATGTAAAAAAGAGCTCACAGCAGAGAAACACATGGCAGTCGTATATATGTATACATCCATCCATCTGGATTTGGGCTACAGGTGCAGCAGTCTAAGCAGAGACCCCCCCTCCCTCCTCCCTGGCCACCTCCTCCATACTCTTCAAGCCAGCTGAGAGATTTAATCTCTCCAGCGTGTCTGTACACAAAACTAACGCACAAGGACACTGCGGATAGTCAGTCCACAGCTAGAGTCCAGTCATCATGGTTCATGTGTCAGTTAGATTTCTTCCACACATGAATCCCAAAACACTGGAAATGCAGCCGTCCTGTGGAGGAGTGATAGCAGGAGACGTGACTGCAGCCATCACAGTTCATTAGGCTTTTATCAAGGGCCAGGATGGAGGCGCTGCTTGATGATTGGTGGTTAGTGTTAGACTAGTTTATCTGACTGATATCACACCAGCCAGCGATACTTAGAGCTACTGTCCTCACAGAGAGATACGTTTAAGTCGATCATTTACAAAATTACAGTACTGATGTACACTGACCAAAATGACTGTCAGTGTAAACAACTGTCTGTACATCATCATCATCATCGTTTATTATATAGCACTTTAAAAACAGTGCTGTCTGTATATAAGTGACTCAAATTTTATTCTGTTTAGTTCAGTTTTATTTATATAGCACCAAATCACACCAACAGTTGCCTCAAGGTGCTTCATACTGTAAGGCAGCGGTCCCCAACCTTTCTGTGCCACGGACCGGAATATTTTCACAGACTGGCCTTTTAGGTGTCGTGGATAAATACAAGAAAATAAAACCAGTACCAAAAGAAATACGATTTATGCATAACACACGGGAAAAGACCCAGGGAAACCGAGTTAACGATAAAAACGATAAAAGATAACGATAAAAACTGATACAAACCCTGAAACTATAAATTTCACACCCAAGCCTCAACTCTCGCAGCCTGGTACCAAACAACAGGGGTACCGGTCCATGGAGAGGGGGTTGGGGCTGCCGCTGTAAGGTAAAGACCCTACAATAGTACACAGAAAACAGAGAAAAGCCCAACTATCATATGGCCCTCTGTGATCATGTGCTTTGGCGACAGCGGGGAGGAAAAACTCTCTTCTAACAGGAAGAAAACTCCAGCAGAACCAGGCTCAGGGAGGGGCGGGGCCATCTGCAATCTAACTTAAAATGTATAATAAATAAATGAAGCTACACCAGAACAAAAACAGGCACACATCAAAAGCAGGAAGCCAGCAGAGCATCACATGTGAAATGAAGACATGAGTGTACAGAGAGGGACAGTAAGACACGAGTGAAGTAAACTGGCAATAATGAGAGGAAGGAAATAAAAACACTGTCTTTTAAATTAGAGCAGGACATGAAGTGAAAGAAGAAAAACTCCAATCTGAGCTGATCCAATCGTGTCTTCAGTGACGCTTCAGTTTGGGATCAATAAATAACTTGAGGAAAAATCTTTTTTCTTTCCCTCTCTTCATTTAATCCCCTTAAATGCGACAGGAAGAAGCACCGGCAACCCAGTTTACAAATGCATGTTTCCACCTCTGCTGTCTGTTTAGTACAACTGATGCATAAAAATAGCGCTCCGATGTATAAAGAGCAGTAAATGCACCATTGAAAGGAAAGCTGCGCTTGCTTCCATGGAGCATTCTCTCCAACTCAAATTAGAGTGGAATTAAAGCGAGTGCAGAGAGAGAGAGGAGGAAAAAGGCTGTGAGGCTGAAGGGTGGAAGATGAAAAAGAAGGCGGAGTAGGAGGAGATGGAGAAAGAGGAGGAGTGGAGTGATACCATTTAAACTGATTCCACGACCTGGGGGCCTGCATCCTGTCACGCTTTCTTACAGCACGTCTGAGTGAGGCCCACGAGGCTTCTCCTTCCTTGTCTCTCTGCAGGTACGCATGTTCGTCCCAGGGTACCTCACAGCCCCTTCCTTGGCCCCTCCCACTCTCTTATCTTCCACGCTGTCACACGTATTCAGCTAGCTCACAGAAACGGTGGGTTTCTTCCCATCTCTTCTCTTTATCCTTCCATCTCTTGCCCTTCCCTAGCCTAGTCATCTCAGTGTGCATTTCCCTTCACATCTCCCACTTTGTACTAATTTTTCCCTCCACTCTCTTTTCACTTTCTGTTAATGACTTCTCGGCCACGTCTCACATCTTCTCCTCTCTTCAGCCTCCCTTCCTTTCCCTGCTATCTTTGTTCTTCCTCCTCGCCATACGTCCTCTCTCTCTCTCTCTCTGACTCGAGTGCCATTTGATGAGACCTGGATTGAGAGCGGCGGAGTATCGGTGTGCTGCAGCAGTGCACCCAGGAGAGGATGTCAGGGAAAGAGACAGGCCATCTTCACATTAAATATCATCTGACACCTAATCTGCTGCACCACTTGGCCAGGACTCTGCAGTCTATTCACACCTACAGGCCAGTGATCACTCCTTCAGTGATGGGGATGTACACATCCTGTATGGGGAGGACGCTGCTTTGAGCGCGGTGTCAAGGACGCCTTTACATGCAGGGAAAGACCATCTCTGAATGGAGGAGGGGGCTACAATGCTGTGATGAACAGATGAACAGAATCAACTTTTTGGAATTTACTTACCTGGATGATTGAGCATGCTTGTTGAAAAATACTACAAAACACTCAGTGCGGTATGAAGTAACAGCAAGCTTTGTTTCCCCATCCTTTAAACCATACAATACATATTATTGGCAGCCGAGGAAACTAAAGCAGGACTCACAAACCAGAAGGAATAACCTGAAAGTTATTCCTAAAATTTCAGGCGTTGGGTAGTCTGAAATAGCGGTCTCCAACCCCCGGGCTGCGAGAGTTGAGGCTTGGGTGTGAAATTGATGGTTTTCAGGGCTTTTATCGCTAACTCGGTTTCCCCGGGTCTTTCCCGTGATGTAGTTGTGTCTTATTTTGAAATAAATATTTATGTGTTACCATAGCGACCAGAGAGCATTAAGGGGCAGAGAAGAGGATGTTACTGTCAATGTTGTTGGTGCGTTTCAGGAGGTCGCTGCTAATAAAGTTACACAATTACACAGTGAATTTACGTTTATTATTATATTTGCAAAATACCAGAGTTTTTCTCTCGGGCGTATCATTTTATTTTGTTTTATTTACCTTACATAAAGGCCGGTTTGTGAAAATGTTGTTGAACATTAAACTTCTCCATGGAGTAAAAAAGGTTGGGGACCGCTGCCTTAGGTGACATCCATACAGGAACATGCGGCAGCTCTTCCATCCTGAGCAGCCAATCAGTGGAAAGAAAATTCTAGCCAACAACTACGTGGAAGAGCAGAAGAAAAGCTCAGTTAGCCTAGCTCTTGCCTTGCATTCATTATGTTTATCTTAGAGTTTCTCTCTTCAGTACTTCATTTTAAGGCCGTCTATGAAGGGTCAAATGTATCAGACTGACACGCACGTGTGACTAAAGTCATCTCGTTAACTAAACTGGTTATTTGCATTTGGAGGAATGCAGGAAAATTCCTGGTTAATAGGTCACCTTACCACGGTTAGCGAATACACGGCAGATCATTAGGAGGAAAAAAGTAATTGAAGTTCATACAAATTATACTCTAATTACAGGCCAGATTATTTTCCTTTCAAGGACGGTCAAATCTTAATAGGTAGGTAGAAACCTCCACACGTTCTAATCCGGTCTTTAAGTGGTGACATATGCCACCGCGGTGAGATGAGGAGGGAACAGTTCCCCCCATGCTAGACAACAAAAAACATCCATCCCTGACTGGACGGAGGAAGAAGTTCCACGTAATTAATACATCAAGACAAAGGCTGTTCTGAGCCTGCGAGAAGGAAAGGGGAGAAATGGGGACAGACTTTAGGCACCTGCAGTCACCACAGGAAAAAATCAACTCGGGCCACAATTATGTCTGAGATAACAATTGAGGACCTCCATCTTTGTCTTTGTATTTTCAGACAGCTTGCTGTCTATTGCAAAGTTGTCACAATTCTGCATCATATCAATATATCAAGAGATTGATTTGGCAGCCGAATCATAGGTTTGCAGTTGGGATGTGGGGCAGTGGCCAAGAAAACTGTCTTTTTATGATTCAACAAAGGCTGTGGACCCGCACTGATGCAGTTGCAAATTGAAAAATGAATGAGAACTGACAAGTCTCCCAGGGAAATCAATCCGATAGAATAGGTTTCCAATATGGAAATGCTGGAGAGATGATCACCTGGAAATTGTTGCAGCACATTTCTGATTTCTCATTTTTGAGAGATAATGGATTGGTTTGTCCTCTGGGGTTAACACGCTGCAGCGCTTCAAAGGGGAAATCAACTAAAAGCAGGATGAAAGTCCCAGCTCCAGAGATCTTTATAAACATGGTGGTTAAAGGACTCAAAAGATAATTTTCTCAACCACCTTTTTAGCATGATTGATATAGCCGCTCTTGCTTTCTTTCTGAGCAATTTCTGCCTTTGTGTTTTCATTTTCTTTCGTCATAGATTTGAGGTGGTTGTTGCCGTGCACGAAACATCTGATAAAAGCACATCGCACCTAATTAAAGGGAAAAAACCCAAATGATACAGAAATATTTACAAAGCAAATTATATCAGTACCAATATTTGTACTAGCAATTATTATTTGTATGAACCTATTATGTGTGGTATTTATACCCCAGGGGTCGGCAACCTTTAACACCCAGAGAGCCACAGAAAAAAAACACCGACATGTAAAATGAAGCTAATGCTGTATATATTGTTTTTTACCTTTAAGCTTTGTATAAACAACTACAGTGTGCTGCTTATGAAATCCATGTAATGAACACATTTTGAACTCTTGGTCTCTTTCAAACCTTAAACTTATAAGAATGGCAGCTCACAACTTTGGGCTTTCAGAGCGTGTAACAAAACCTTGACCTGAATTTACAAAATTTACAAATAAAAAAAAAAAAAAGAAATTTAGAAAGATTCACAGAGAAAGAGTTGCATGATAGATTAGGAAACAAAAAAAGTCTAACAGATCTAAGGAATAAGTTAAGAATTTAGTAAAGACTAAACTAAGAATTAAAGGTAAATTATAAGATAAAAAAAAAAGTAGAATGCTCCTGAACCTGCGTCTGCACATCGGGGCTGTACAAAGTCACGTTCATCTTCCCGCAAGACTGTAAACTGTCGCCTGTGAGGCGTGAGCAGCGTTTGTTTTTCACATAGCTGCTCACGTACGATCGATTCCATGTTTCAAACATGAGTTTGTCCGGTCCTGGAAGGTTCTCAGCATCCCTCCATTTTTGATTCTGGACGAGAGTTCTGATGCGAAGTGTGACGCTTATTTTGAGTGTCAAAAAATAATAAAATATAATTTTATTTTATTATTTCAAGATCACAATAATCTTCACATTTAGAACTACAACTTTGAAAAAGAACTACACTAATAAAATACAGAATTTATTTCCCCAAGCTACGCGGAGCTGCAGTATAAGCATGAAAGAGCCGCATGCGCCCCGAGCCGCAGGTTGCCAGCCCGGGTATATACGTCGCATTTACAACTGACTCTGCACATAAGAGACTGTACATAAAAGATGGACCATTTTGGTTTTACTGACTTTGCATTTTGTATCATTAACGTTATCATTTCATCATGTTGTTGTTTTTTAGGAGTCTGAAGTTACCATATCGGGATGAAAGAAAGTTATCAGCTAATGTTAGCAACCCTGATTAGCAAGCTGCATCATTTTATGCTAATTGGTGCTAAGAAACAGATAGAAAAGCAGGATTTCACTAGCCAAACGTGAAGCGAGGCCTTTGTAGAAGGTCTGTACCCAGCAGTACCAGCAGCACTTTGTGGGGTCCAGTTAAAACTGGAAACATAGCAGATAGCAACACCTTTCAATCATGGCAGATCATTTATACCTTAGCAGTATCAAAGTGGCTGAGTTGTAAACAAAAAAAAACTTTTCAGAGTTTTTTACATGTACACTTAGGTGGACAACTCTGGCTGACCAGTGGCAGGTATGGAGTGACACATCAGTGTCCAGTGGTTTTATATGCAAGTATACCATTAACACGGACACAAATACAAGCCTTTTAACAGCTGTCCACTGTAGTGACCTCTATGCGTGAAAAGGTTGACAACAGAGACCAAAGTTTTGAGACAGCCTCTAGTGTCCATAAGAGGAACTGCAGTGTTTGGCAGCATTTGCTTCATTTGTTAGTGCTGACAAATACTGTCGCTGCTCCAGTGTCATAGACCTTTCCACTGTCTGCTGGATTCAAACAGCTACAGGATGTGAGCTTCTGAAAGCCTCTTTGCAACCCACCTCCACCCAGCTCCTGTCTGTAATGCTGTGCCTGGATTAATCACTGGCATCAGTGACAACAGATGTGGCAACAGTGCCTGAGGGACGACGGCGGGTCCTACAACAGGCCAAAACACAGACAACCGTCTTTTCACTATCAGAGCTACTGACTAAACATGAAGTGTGATATTTAGCATTGTGTTTTGGCCTACGGCCTATCCAACCAGCACACACCCGTGGGTGCCATCGCAATGGCCACAAAATCACTCTCACTCAATTTTCTATGAAGCACAGTAATTCAATTCCTTTGGAGAGCTTTGCTTTTCGCTTTTCCACAACAACAAAAAATGAGCTCAACTTCCTGTAATCACAGTACAAATAAATATGAACTCTGTTTTAATATAGATTCGCTTCAAAAAAGAAGAAAAACCGACCACAGCTCTGCCAAGAAATGTTTTTGATTATGAAGACATCCACTGCACTTACCACTGACAGAGTCTGGGCTTCTTCTTCGCCCAGACTTTTTGATGTGTCTCGACAGGCAGACGTGAGCTTCCACCAGCACTCAGCGAGGGTGCAAACTGCACATTTTCCCAGTCAGCCAGGTCTCCTGAAACCCCCCAGAGAGGCCTCGCTGACCTGAAAGGCATCACTGTCTGGGAGTTCATAACAGTGAGACCCAAGCTCTATCTCAGCCATTTGTTTCTGCCACTTTGGCACTGAGAGAATTGCTCTCAATCTCTCGGAGCAAGTCTGGCATTCCTCCACCCCATCCATCACGAGACCTCTCTCTCCAGTGGATGTACCTTCCTCGCCTGTTCCCTCTGACCGCCTGTCTGCTGCTTTCATCAGCTGCGTGCTGCCTCCTTGCACTCCAGTCTTCTCCCTTTGTCTGTTGCAATTACCCTCTGCGCAGGAATACATCACCGGGGACAGTGGCGGACGATTTTCATTCCTTTGTTTTGGCGTGACAGGAATTGGCCAGGATGGCCGACGAGCGGTGATATGTGACTGTAAATGGTCCCTCCCTGCAGTGTTCCTCCATAAAGCACCGTGTTCGACCTCCTGGGAGTGAGTTGTGAAGCAAACTGAGATTTGTGACCAAAACTCCATGAACTCGAGGCTTGGTTCTCAGCAAATGTTCTTCTTTTCCTTCTTTTCTTTTTATGTGTTTGTTTGAATGAGGGAGTGGATTTGCCAGCCGATTTTTAAAGCTGCAAATGCAAAGGCTTTGAGAATAATGAAAAATGAATGTTCCTCAAAATGCCTAGCTTTCCTATTTTAACTCCGATTTATCAAGCAAAGACTCCCAGGCATGCGAAGATGTAAATAACAGCGATTGCAAATGTGGTGTATAATAAATGACACAGTATAACATCCCAAATGGCACATGAATTCATCTGAAAGGAAATCTCACACTGCTTGGATGCTGAACAGCAGAGCGGGCTGTTTATATAGATGTCACACACGCACAGTTGTGTGGCATATTGATTGTGTGCACGGCTGCCACGAGCTCTGCTTTGGATTAAATGGCGTGCGCTCACGCGGGCTAGCCCATGGTTATCTGCAGATTGACAATGCTCCCTAATAACAACAATGGGCTCTTCAGCCCGCTCTGACCTTTGACCTCCCCGTGGAGGGTGGAAGAGTAAGTGAGGATTTTCCAAAAAAGCCCATTTTTTCACTCTCCCTTTGCACGCATGCAGTGAAAGGTTAAACTGCTGCCTACAGTCACTCATTACAGAGTGCCATGTGTGCGTCTGTGGGTGTGAGACCGAGTATAGGGGGGGAGAGGGAGTTCTTGGCTAGTGTCGAAAGCGCTTAAATCATCTCACATAGGCGCAAGGTGGCACTTACAGTGGGGCAAAAAAGTATTTAGTCAGCCACCGATTGTGCAAGTTCCCCCACCTAAAATGATGACAGAGGTCAGTAATTTGCACCAGAGGTACACTTCAACTGTGAGAGACAGAATGTGAAAAAAAAATCCATGAATCCACATGGTAGGATTTGTAAAGAATTTATTCGTAAATCAGGGTGGAAAATAAGTATTTGGTCAATAACAAAAATACAACTCAATACTTTGTAACATAACCTTTGTTGGCAATAACAGAGGTCAAACGTTTACTATAGGTCTTTACCAGGTTTGCACACACAGTAGCTGGTATTTTGGCCCATTCCTCCATGCAGATCTTCTCGAGAGCAGTGATGTTTTGGGGCTGTCGCCGAGCAACACGGACTTTCAACTCCCGCCACAGATTTTCTATGGGGTTGAGGTCTGGAGACTGGCTAGGCCACTCCAGGACTTTCAAATGCTTCTTACGGAGCCACTCCTTTGTTGCCCGGGCGGTGTGTTTTGGATCATTGTCATGTTGGAAGACCCAGCCTCGTTTCATCTTCAAAGTTCTCACTGATGGAAGGAGGTTTTGGCTCAAAATCTCACGATACATGGCCCCATTCATTCTGTCCTTAACACGGATCAGTCGTCCTGTCCCCTTGGCAGAAAAACAGCCCCATAGCATGATGTTTCCACCCCCATGCTTCACAGTAGGTATGGTGTTCTTGGGATGCAACTCAGTATTCTTCTTCCTCCAAACACGACGAGTTGAGTTTATACCAAAAAGTTCTACTTTGGTTTCATCTGACCACATGACATTCTCCCAATCCTCTGCTGTATCATCCATGTGCTCTCTGGCAAACTTCAGACGGGCCTGGACATGCACTGGCTTCAGCAGCGGAACACGTCTGGCACTGCGGGATTTGATTCCCTGCCGTTGTAGTGTGTTACTGATGGTGACCTTTGTTACTTTGGTCCCAGCTCTCTGCAGGTCATTCACCAGGTCCCCCCGTGTGGTTCTGGGATCTTTGCTCACCGTTCTCATGATCATTTTGACCCCACGGGATGAGATCTTGCGTGGAGCCCCAGATCGAGGGAGATTATCAGTGGTCTTGTATGTCTTCCATTTTCTGATGATTGCTCCCACAGTTGATTTTTTCACACCAAGCTGCTTGCCTATTGTAGATTCACTCTTCCCAGTCTGGTGCAGGTCTACAATACTTTTCCTGGTGTCCTTCGAAAGCTCTTTGGTCTTGGCCATGGCGGAGTTTGGAGTCTGACTGTTTGAGGCTGTGGACAGGTGTCTTTTATACAGATGATGAGTTCAAACAGGTGCCATTCATACAGGTAACGAGTGGGGGACAGAAAAGCTTCTTACAGAAGACGTTACAGGTCTGTGAGAGCCAGAGATTTTCCTTGTTTGAGGTGACCAAATACTTATTTTCCACCCTGATTTACCAATAAATTCTTTACAAATCCTACCATGTGGATTCATGGATTTTTTTTTTCACATTCTGTCTCTCACAGTTGAAGTGTACCTCTGGTGCAAATTACTGACCTCTGTCATCATTTTAAGTGGGGGAACTTGCACAATCGGTGGCTGACTAAATACTTTTTTGCCCCACTGCATAGCACATAAACGTCAGCTGGAATGAGTTGGTCCTGGGCAGCCGGTGCCATGTGCATGGGCGTCTGCATTTGTGCGTCTTGCGCGCACTTGTGGAAGACGGTTAAGAACAGAAAGAAGATTGAGTCGAGCATCTGCTCACATCAGGTTCAGTTATCAAGCTGTGAAAACATCCAAGGGTAGGTTTTCTTGGAATTCTTCTTCTTCTCTCGTGGTCCCGACAGTAAGCGAGTGTCTTTCAAGCCACACAAACGACACAAGTTGTGATCATTCATTGCAGCCCGAGTAAAAATAAACCCCTCCCTCGACTGGCGGCGCTTTGTATCGGCAAGGGCAGTCGCTCACGTTGCACAAGCAGGTGATGATTAAAGGCTGACCTTACGCTTAATTAGTGGCAACTGGGAGATTTCACTGCTTGGCTATGAATCATGGGAGGAAAAAAGCAGCCGCCAGGGAAATGTTACCTAAGTGATTAGGTGAGGGGTGTAAATCAATAGCGCCGTTGACCTGCGAATGGAGTGGCGGAGAGAAGTGAGGTGCGAAATGAAGATGGAAAAAAACAGAAAGAATGAAAGGACATGATTAACACTGGTGACCTGCTCCTGTCTCACACACGTATAAACAGCCACGGCGCTCGCACTCGGGCTGAATTCAGAACCTGAATTCATCTGTAATTTTTAATTAGAGACGGGTACTTCGGTATGCTACCAGGCCAAGAGAAAAGGAATTTCTGTTTATGCTTGCTGGCTTGAAGATGACAGAATTGTACACTGAAATCTGGCAGCAGGTAGCTGTGAAGCCCCCACTGCTGCACAGGAAGAAAGAGGCAAGTTCAGTCATCTCCTGCACCGTGCTTCGGATAAAACAGTTCATCTTACGCCGAGCACTCCGCCCGAAAGCTAAGGAAGGGACTAAATGCCTCACTGAAACCTAAAGCTTTAATCGCTTCTGTGAGGCCGTTTGTGCCAAATCAGTTGCTGATGCTTCATTCCCCTTCTTCACTCTAAATGGGAGAAACTTCCCTTAATATGTAGCCAAGGTCAAGAGACACATTAGTTATCGAAGAGTGGAAATCAATAGCCAAAGCAGTCCTTGACAAGGCACGGCCCGAGAATGGCAAACTACAACTTATCTGGGTGCCGGCGAGGGCATGTTTGTGTGAGTGTGTTTGTGCATGCTAGTGTGATACAAGGCAGCATGTTGAAATCAGCAATCGATACAGTGGAGCAGCTGGTGGGGCTGCAGAAATAAGTAATTTTCAGAAGACAGTCTGAAACTCTGAAAGCATTTCCCTCCAATTTCAAAGTTTTCTTTTTGTTTGCTTTTTAACATTTCTTACAGTAAAGATCAGGTTTTGCTTTTAATGAGTACAGAATGGCCTCAATACAGATCCTGACTGATGTCCTGACCTTAAAACTGAGCTAATATGTGTATATGTATGTTTGCATCGGAAAAACTAACATGGAAATGTATAGGGGGCGTGTCAAAAGCAGGTCATAGACTTCCTGTTAGATCTGTATGTAATTATGAAGTACGAAGCCCTGCTGAATGGAAAAATTATGGATTTTCAATAGTGTGTTCATTAGCAAGACTGCACAAGAAAACGTTAGCAAACCGATTACTTCTTAAGGTCTTGTTTTTACTTTTGCATAGTTTGAAGCAGTGCTGCATTTGTTTAATAAGATGGTCACATGCTGCTGCTGCTGATAGGAACCAGTCTAAGAATAATACGACTGATCAAAACTACCCAAACAGCCTAAATACAGACACAGCGCTGTGTGTGTCTGAGCCATAGACACACTTAAAGCAGCTTTGGTTTTTAAACCTTACAGCTACAACTATTCAAATAACTGTGAATATAAAATATGACTCTAGTGAACCACGGTTAGGTTAAGGTTGTCCAAGCTGTCCCTCAAATGCTGGTGAATGTGGCCCAGAAAAAACTGCTCTACCTTATCCAGGCAATTCAAAAATATACTTTAGCTATTAGCAGTGGCTCATGGTCAGAGTAGCAATTCAGTATACATTACTACCACAGTATACATACTTAAATCTCTCCCTCCTAAATGATGTTCCTCCATCTATTTTCTAACCACGTTATTTTCACCTTCCTCCGTCTCGCCCTCACTTCTCCACAGCTGGTGTTAGCAGCAGCTGCCTCCTGAGGCCTGGCTGCTAGTTGTTGCTGGCTGAGTTGTCAAAAGTACAGGTAGAAGTACAGATACTTGTGTTAAAAAATACTCCAGTAAAAGCTGAGGTACTGATTTTTACTCAAGTAACAGGGAAAAAGTACCGGCTCTGAAATCTACTCAAAGTAAGAAAGTAAAAAGTACTAGCTCCTTGACGGACAATTCTGTCATCCATTTTTATGCACAAGTAACTGGAGCTTCTGCTATATTAATATAATGCAGAAATACCATTAGAAATCTAATCTAACTGGAATTAGCAGTAAAACAGAATTCAAAAAACATATATATTGTAAGTGACTGCAGCAGATCCCAGGAACAACAGAAGAGCGCAGTCCTAGGAGCAGCTAAGATACTGCAGGACACTCAAGCTCCCAGGCCTCTGGTAGAGGACCCGAGCTTGAAGCGGGGAATTTTATTTTGTTGTAGAGGATAACTTTGCCTCCAAACCTGAAAAGAAAAAAAGAGTACAGTCAGGGGTTACAGTGAGATTTAGCAAGTGGGGGAACAGACAGGTCTGCAGTGGCTCAGTGTGGGGAGAAGACAGACAAGTCACAATAATTTCTGTTGTGACCTGAAGCAGATTTTTTTAGTGGACACGCTGCGATCAGCTGACCTGCTGCTCGTTGTGGATTTATACAACAAGATTCAACAAGATGTCAGCAGATGTTTCACAGCTATCTTGGCTGAGTTCAGTTTCCTACACTGACAGTATACTGTACACTGTCTTTATACTAAACAGTATACAGCTGGTATAATGATTGAATTCAGTGAATGAATCTAAGCATCATTAGCTTAAATATAAATTTTCTATGCTACAAGGTGCAACCAAAGACTGACCTGTGCATCAGTCCAGTCCAGTACTTTGCTTTACTGTACCTTCACCACATTACTGGCCGTATTTTAGCTTAGCTAGCAACACACAAACAAACTGTTTATGTGTTTGCTGATGTTTGTTGAGCTGATAAAAAATGCTGTTGAAATGTTACATGGTGGAAAAGCATCACTCGCTTTATGCTCATTCTTCTTCTGTAGCCCTAGCTAGATGCTGACTGCTGTACTTGCCCCGCCCACTTTAACCCCTGAGTATAAATGCTAACGAGTAGAAAGCGCAGATATTTGCCTTAAAATGTGAGTAAAAGTTGTCCGAAAAATAAATACTCAAAGTAAAGTACAGATACCTGAAAATTAACTATAGTACAGTAGCAAAGTATTTGTAGTACTTTGTTACTTCTAACTGCTGATACCGCAGGTAGTGCAGCAGCACTGACACCAAACATGTCAGTTAATTTGGCACATTGTGCTGCATTTATTCTTAGTTTCTTTTTATTGTTTTCTCTAAACTTTTTCTACAAGATGCGTAAGAGCACAGTGAAGGTAGGGGATTCAATTCAATTCAGTTTTATTTACACAGCACCAAATCACAACAACAGTCACCTCAAGGTGCTTTATATTGTAAGGTCAACCCTACAATAATACATAGAGAAAAACCCAACAATCATATGACCCCCTATGAGCAGCACTTTGGCGACAGTGGGAAGGAAAAACTCCCTTTTAACAGGAAGAAACCTCCAGCAGAACCAGGCTCAGGGAGGGGCGGGGCCATCTGCTGTGATTGGTCGGGAAGGAGACTAGTCACTTTTAGAGGTTTGATTGGGTAATCCAGTGTAAGTAACGACAATGAACGAATGGGCTGCTGTCAGTTCTCAGCGGCCCTTCAAGCTGGCCAAAAAGGAAAAAGCCCGGTTTGCTAAATTAGCAGTCCATTAGCTTTATGAACCATTTGAACAGTTTCGCTAACTGTCTTTGTTTTACAGTCTGCGTTGAACTGGTAATTGAAGCCCTTTGTGCTCGCATCATCTGCATACATGGGCCCAGAAATTAGAACAACAGCCTGGTGAACTCAGAAGAGAATTGCTAAAGAAGCGCTAACTAAGCTAATCTGCAAATTTGGCTCCGGCCAAAGCTAAAACAATCTGGCACAGTGCAATTCCAAATGAAAAATCGTCCTCATATACTGAACATATTTACTGCACTGATGACATGGCCATAGTAAAGTATGTGTATGTTAGCTTATTAGCCCAGTTTTAATATCTATCTATAGCTTGGACTTGGTCTGTACCCAAAATGTATGTAATCACAGTCTCCTGTAACAAAATGCTTTAGAAGTATTCTCAACTACAGTGGCTTTAGTAGTACAACAGTTATTAATTCAAACCCTAATAATGGTAGAACACTGATCAAACTCTTCAAAAGCTTTCAAAAGCTCCTTTTTTGCTCATCTCTAAGTGACACATTTGGATGTTAATTTAAATCAAAATCAATTCACTAAATCTGCTCGCAATTAAATACCAGTTCCTAATGCCCCGTGAATATGTGGCCTGGGCACCGGCGCTGTGGTTCTATCAATTCAGGTGGAGACAAGTCCCATGTGGCTCATTTCACTCCAGCCTACGCACACACACACCTCCACGTCCAGTTAAAATTGACTCTATTGAGTCGGAACAGCATGCTTTCTCATTGCTTCAGCGCTAATTGGGTTCTGCGCCCTTACTTTTCACATGAAACACATTTTATGGCGCAATTTAAAAAATGTAGAGCTGCGTAATTAGAATGAAACGACAGAATGAGTGGGATCCGTGCCATGACAGCAGCAAGACGAAAAGCCTTTTGTACGCTTTGGGTCGCTCGCTGCCGAGGCAATCGTTTGTCTGAAAAAGACTGAGTGGGTTTGGACATAAACGTCAGATCACCTTGCATTACAATGTAAATATTAGGAGACTTGAACAAGCTCGGCTGTAAAATGTGTTTGGAAGAGTGGATCCAAATGGGGTCATCCATAATTGATTTTGGGCAAAGATGGGGGAAGGAAACACGTGAAGGATAAATAATGATTATCTCTCAGGAACATATGCTGATACTTTCATAAACTCCCTCCAAATGACTTATTTGGCAGTTGTTGTCTTGACCTGTGTGTGCTGTGTAAATGTTCAAACGCTGAGGTGAAGCCAGATGTTTGGCAGACGCTTGTGCGCATTAATAAACAGCATGCACGCACATGCTGCGCACGCACATACAGATGCTCGCACACTCCACATGTATGCGGCAACAGCTACACACAGGTTCACACATTCACACACACACAGGGTCTCACTTGACATCCTCTGGGAGTCACTGAGGAGGAGTCACTTTTTCCCTCCGTGCTTGTTGATATTTGTCCTGTCAGCTCTCTAAACCAACTGCTGGCTGCCGTACGGACCTCAGGAAAACACTTCAATCACTGCTGCAAATATTTAACTTCTTCAAAAGAAGCTGCATATACTTTCTGCTAACTGAAACTGCTGAAAGAATAATAAGCAACAACGAGCGATACAGTAAATCATCCTCGTTGGGTCTTATCAATGCGCTTCTTTCTTCCACAGTTACTGTGTAACAAAGCATCATTTCTCAGTCATACTCGTAACGTCGCTTTGGCTCAGGGATGTTTTCCTGTAATGCTAATTTTGGTTACCAGCTCTGTCTTGGGGATTTTTGCTGTGTTGGAACAGCTAATTAGCTAGTGACATACTTGGAGCTGTAGTCAGACCGTGAGGGTTTTACCTCAGAGACTGTGTGGATTAGCCGCACTGTACCAACTACAGTTGGAACTGGTTTCTGCTTTTGCAGACCTATTTTTCCCCGTTCTAACAGAATTTATGTAATCTATGATGTAGAGTTATTGATAACTGGTTCTACCATTGGTTTATTACAGAGTAACTGTTGTAAATGGTAAATGGCCTGCATTTGTATAGCGCTTTTCTAGTCCATAGGACCCCAAAGCGCTTTACACTACATTCAGTCATCCACCCATTCACACACACATTCACACACTGGCGATAGCAAGCTACATTGTAGCCACAGCTGCCCTGGGGCGCACTGACAGAGTGCTTTACAAAGGTCCTAAGGACCCCAAAACGCTTTACACTTTACACAATCATACACACATTCACACACTGGTGATGGCAGCTACATTGTAGCCACTGTGGCTGTGGCTGCACTGGGGCGCACTGACAGAGGCGAGGCTGCCGGACACTGGCGCCACCGGGCCCTCTGACCACCACCAGTAGGCAACGGGTGAAGTCTCTTGCCCAAGGACACAACGACTAAGACTGTCCAAGCCGGGGCTCGAACCGACAACCTTCCAATTACAAGACGAACGCCCAACTCTTGAGCCACGATCGCCCCGTTGTCCAGTATTCTTACATCGTTCCCTCTACCAGAACAAAAGAGAAACCTCTGGCTGCAGACAAGGTTGAGTTTCACTTTTCGATTACATTTTTTAAAAAGTCTCTTATTTGTAAAAGTTGCATCAAGTATATATGTTTTATTAGCCCATCACAGGGAGTGTACGGGCACATTCAGTGAAGGAAACATGAACAAATGTGCAGCTGGTAACGCAGCATGGAAACAAACCTGGAAGCTAGAAAACTTCTTTGGTTTATGAAGAAACAATATTCATTCAAGTGAGCAGGCGCCATCTTCAGTGTCCAATATCGCCTTCTTCTTAGTGCGTCCGTGCGCTACATTAATGGTGTCAGACCCCGCCCTCAGGAAGAAAAATGTAAAGGAGGGAGTGAATTTTGAACTTTTAGCTGTAATTTCAGAAGTTTTGCACCTTTTCTTTTTGATAAAGACTCTTTTGCCATTCATTCTGCACCACAGATACACAGTTAAATGACAGCAAAGTTCCTGCTTTTCAACCATCTACTACAGATATTTTCATCTACCACAGTTCAAAAAATTACAAAAAGTATGTTTTATAAATACAGGGCAGTCTGAGTAGAAGCTTTTCTGTGTTTTTACACACATATCAAGTGATGAAACGGAGACGTGCTGCTTGTATTAAAATATTAGTTTGTTTGAAATCCATGGACTGTGTTTATTTGTTCAGTACTTCTGTTCTGCTCCTTTGCTTAATGAGTATGTCAGGGACCGAGCAGTAAGGCAGAGAGGACTCAGGTGTTTAATTCAAGAGAAAAACCCAACAATCATATGACCCCCTATGAGCAGCACTTTGGTGACAGTGGGAAGGAAAAACTCTCTTTTAACAGGAAGAAACCTCCAGCAGAACCAGGCTCAGGGAGGGGCGGGGCTTTATTGACCCATATATATGAAAAATAATTAACAAAGCCAAAAACTTAAACAGGCAGACCAATTAAAGAGGTCAACTCAAACTACAGTCAAAATAACAACTTAACAAAACCTCAAACAAACAGAAGACAAACTGAGCCGCGAGGGAGCTTAAATCAGCTAAACCATCTGACACACAAGGGGAAGACAAAAATGGCTGCCATATAACCAACTAACACAAAACAGTTAAACTCCAAACACCCCCACGCAACAAAGCAAGTGGTTCAGTCCGATGAGGCTGTCAGCAGTACTTCAGATGCCCCAGCCCTTTGACACACCTTTTACCAACCAGGAAGGAGACGCCAAACCCCCACCCAGGTAAGTCAAGCGCAGAAAGATGATTTAATATAAATCAGAACTGTGACCTCACAGTGTTGATATGTGTGCACTCCGTACAAACATTAAAAGATCTGATGGGAAAAAAATAAGCTAATTTAATAGAGAAACAACATATTTGAGTAGAATATATTTAAAGCAGTGACAGCAAAGTAAACTAAAGGTCAGGTGTGGAGCTTACCGTGTGTGGCTTTGCATCACAGAGCTACAACTTTCATGTAGACAAAAGGTAAGAAACATTGTTACTTTTAGATGGGAACAAGTGAAATGTGTCTGTAGATGTTTCTGACGGCCAGATCATCATGATGTCTGAACACAAACTGAAAGAAACATGTAAAGGCATCATATTAGCTCCAGATCACAGCTATATAACAAACATATATATATATCTATCCTTAGCGCTGAATGAACTGGGACCATGTCCTTTATCTGTGGTGGACTCCAGCATATGTTCTATAAATAACATGTTCCTGTTTAAAGCCCTTATATGACCCTCATGAAGTACTTTAATAATAAGAGCACTGGTTATTATGGCAGTTATTGAAGCCGTATGGGCAGAAATCGTAGTCTTCTAATTCTCCAGTTATTCAGAACTGCTGTGGTCGCATCTGGTTTCTCTCAGGTTTAAATCAATCCATGTCATGATTCACTCTGAGAACCAGCGCAGCTGCTCGGAGGTCCTCAAAGAGCTCGTGTATCTGGATCTCCTCCTCTACTCGTGTACTTGTAAAAGTTTGCGAGCGTGGAAAGTTTCGTTTAACGGTATCCAGAATGATTCCCTTTGCTTGAAGGCATTTTACATCAGACGTCCCGTTTTAGTGCTGGACGTGTGCAGAGGGGGATTTCCAGGAGCTGCCCTGGTTTTCTGACAGTCTGACTGCTTGATGGCGAACAGTTAAAATAGCTGAAATTCTTGTACGGAGAGTCGGCGGGACGTATTTATCCTTTATTTCATCGAATGCTGTACGGCACATTTGTTTTCCATTAGACATCCATTTCCAATATCAGTTTCAAAAGTTTCAAAATTCCAGATGATGCTCGTTTATGTTTTCCAAAGACAACCACAGAACTGCTCAAAATGAGTCACATGATGAAAATATACATTTGAAATATGTTCCTTTTAAACACTGTACCTCATTATAACACCCTACTGTGCTGTATGTACACTAATGGCTGACATTCTTGACAAACTTATTGACACTTTTATTGCTCTGAATTAGAGATTAATACATTCATTAGCATGTTATCATCAGTAGTAGTAGTCAGAGTGGAGACAGGAAATGTGCAGAGAAATTAATATGATCGACATACCAAACATGGATGTTGCACAACTCATGACATTAAAAAACAAAACAAACTCATGTTAATTATTTTCAATCCAGTTATATGAATAAATATTTAAGAATAGGAGTGAAGTGCTCATCACAAATTCATGGATGACCTTATTCTGTACATACACTGTATTTGGCAGTAGTGTTAAACTTTTGCATTACTGCTGTGTTATTGAGAACAGCCGTGGACAGCAAGTGATGTCAGACAAAACGTATCAATAGAATGATTGATAAAAGGCATTTTTATAGCTCAAAGGCATCGTTTTTGACACAAAGATGAATCATGTGAGTGTTCTGACTTTGTCTCATCTTGATTGGCCGAGTGGATGCTATTTTGTGTCTTTCAAAGCATTTACATCTAAACAAACCTACCCTACAATCCTGTTGCACTTAAAC
This sequence comes from Copadichromis virginalis, assembly GCF_057382275.1. Taxonomy (NCBI): domain Eukaryota; kingdom Metazoa; phylum Chordata; class Actinopteri; order Cichliformes; family Cichlidae; genus Copadichromis; species Copadichromis virginalis. The sequence continues at coordinate 1,510,425 of NC_140632.1, read as the reverse complement.
TGGAACTTGCAGCGTCCATTAGGGTTTAATGACACAAACCAAGTGTATGTATACTGCACTCTGTACTGTCTGTCTGTACTGGCTGGGCCAGTTTGAGTGAAACGTTGCATGAATTTTTCCCACATGCAGCAACTGGATGTTTTTTTTGGAGCGGATTTATTATAAGTCCAGTTTTGGGGGGTTTCCATTTATATTTTTACTTTCCCATCTGCATCCTTTCACATGTCCTGCTCAGCGAATGTCACCCATATGTAAAATAATGATCACCCAAATTTGTATTTTCTTTGAGTCACCACTAAATACAGAAAGAATAAACTGAAAAAGTATTGTTGTGGATATTATTATGATGGAAAGAAAAGGACTGAAGGTTTCTCTGCTGCACAGTTTATGTCCAGGAACTCTGGTGTCCAACTGTTTAAAGCCATGCCAGAGAGCCATTTGGAAAACAAGTCTTATACATAAATAACTCTTTCAAAAGGAACAAATTAGTTAAATCCACAGACATGGCTGAGAGGTAAATGCACAACAGTGATGTTGATTTGGCTCTTTTAATAGAAGCTTTTAAAAATAAGAATAGAGCGTAAAACTAGCTTTAATTTCCAGTTATGGATTCATTTTGTGCTTGTTACTGGAGCCAGATCAGAGTTTTACTTTTTAATTAAACAAATTGTTTAGGTGTTAGGAGGCAGAGTTTTTCCATAGCGTTCCATTCAACGGCGCTCGGCTCCATTGTACGTAGGAAACAAAAGAAACTTTATAGAGAGTCTCTGAAGCCGTGAATGTGAATATAACATTAGCCTTGAAATTAGTTTTGAATGCCCGTCTGGTACCGTGAGTGAGAGAAAGAACACGCACAACTCTGAGAGGCAATAACAGGTCAGATTTCCCCAAAGGTTCTGACACCGGCACCGAAATTAATTGCAGTCTTCTGAAGATGAATAAAGGCATTTGTGCTGTGATTAAGTAAGCTGGAGCGTTCCCTCCCTGCAGGCCTGAACCAGCATTCAATAAGCCCACAGCAGCGCCTGCCTGCCTGATGGACTTTGCTTCCAAGGAGCCGCAGAGCCTGACAGGAAACAGAATGCCTGCACACACACATTTGTATACTTGTCCTGTGGAGAAACGCTCCCCCACGCCCGGGTTTCTGCGTGCAGCACAGGTTATATGTAAAATGCAAAAACAAATACAGGCCTGTCATTTTTCAAACAGCAGGAGCAATAACAGAACGCCTGGTACGCATGAAAAAGTGTGTGTGAAGTGGAGGCGCAGCTGACGCGCTGTGAACGAGGCCGTCAGCGGCTCGCCCTGATAAGAGCATGTTTATGATACTGTACGCGAGATCTGACTGACTGTCAGTGCGAATGGAGCCGTCGTGCGATTTTCATCGTCACCTCGGCTGACAACGCGGCCGCACAGTTTATAGCATCTGGGAGCAATAAAGTGTAGCAGAGATAGCAGAGCTGTGATGGAAGTTGTGAGAACTGCTGGACTGTATCGAGGTCGTCGGCTCTTTATGAACACGGGCCTCAAAATTTACGGCGATAACGTGTTCTACTTTAGATTTGATTTGGATACCCCGAGTTGTTTAGGTAAAAAAGGCAGCCCACACGGGTGAGTCATTTCTTCCATAAGCTGTCAGGAAGTTTGAGTTTCAGCAGTGCTTTTCTCCTTACGTTTTAAAGCTGTTTGGATTGCTGTGTTTTGAAAGTTTGCCATCTTCTTACCTGGATCAGTGTCAAATCCTATGAGCCGGCGAGATTTACTTTCCTCGCCGAGTGCCACGCAACGGATCGGTCTGGTCAACGTTACATGTCGACCGGCAGCCAAATCGTTTGCGAGCTGCTTCTCACTCACACGATTTTCTTGTTTATGTTAACTTAATCTCTCTGACAAACACTGTTCCACTTTTCCACTTCTCCTTGCAGTATTCTCCTTACATCCATGTGCACTTATGGAAGTCGGAGCCTGGAGAGTCATCGCCTAGAAAATGTTTAAAAAGCATTTCTAATATTCCATCATTTCCAGCCTAATATTTGGCAGGGAGGCGAGGGGATATGTAATATCAAGGCATGCAAAAAGGAGTTAACGTCTGCCTCTGTTTTCAGCTCGACAGCAGGAAAAGTCTAAAAGCGTAGCCTTGGGCCTGCGATGCACTCAAAGCTCTGACATTTGCTGACATTCGGTGTAATATCATTTATTTTTTGCTTTTAAGGGTGCTCTCATTTTCTAACTGCCTTAAAAAAACCCTCAGAGATATTGAGCTGAATTTACCCTTTAATTATCTCCACCATCGGGTTTGTCTGCACATTTGGCTTCAATAGGCACACTGCGATTATCTCATGCAGTGTTTTTCTTTCGGATGCTGGGCTGGGACACGGCTGTAGTTCCAGGGACAAAACAGATTCCCAAATTACTCGAGGGAGGTTGATGTTTCAACCTATTAAAATTCAAAAGTGTACACAATTAAAAACAGGCAGATTCATTACTGTAGTGCAGACTGTTAATCTATATTTCACTAAACTTTTATACACAGTGCGCTTTGGGGAAACAAAAACCGGAGAGAGCAGAAATGAAAATCTATTGTTGGCAAAAGGATGTTTTCAAGTCAAATTAAAGTATTTGTGGTGTTCTGTTGCAGTTCTAACTACTGACGTGGCTCCATGATGGTCCACACGGTCGCACTGCTATTAAACTTGGCAGAGGCACACATGCTCCACAGAGGATTCTGACTGCTGCTGATCCCCTCAGTTGTTCCCTTTAGCACCTCTGTGAGGCCGACATTTTCTACCATATTGGGTGGATTTCTATTATATTTGGTGCGGGCATCCACTGTCCCTCAGGAGTCGCGGTTGCAGCTTTGGTGATCCTCTGACTTTTCAAATGGTAAATTTGCCAGAAAACCACAGTGCATGGCCAAGTCGCTGTGAAGCAAAGGAGAGAGGAGCTCTGCCAGCCTCTATGCTTTCTTCTAACATTTGAGCAAAATAAGAAAAGCAGTACGATAAATATCATAAATGTTATTCCTGACACATATATGGTCCCTTGTGTTTAACAGGTCAAATGCTAAAGGGGTGTGTGTGTGTGTGTGTGTGTGTGTGTGTGTGTGTGTGTCTTCAGTTACGTTTGTGAAAATAACCCAGATGAAAATGAAGTACAAAAAAATATCCACAAAAAACGAAACCAAAAAATGTATTGTATCATTATCTAAAAAAAACTGCGGCAAGTTTCAGGTATAAATGAGACAAAAGGTTCCCAAATGCTGACATAGGGCTGGAGAGCGTTGCAGCTGCCTGGAAGGATGTGGACAGACCCAGTTTAAGTAAATGGATTTCACCGACACAATCACGGACGAGCAACGAGGCTTTGATAGCATCTGGGGCTCCTTCAGAAACGTTCCTGCTAATAAAGACTTTCCCCCTTTGGTGGAGACTGTTGGGGACGGTTCATGAGTGGCCCTCTGCAGGACATTTGGGAATATGTTTATTGCTCAACACTGGACGATTACTTTCTAATTTACGTGTATTGTATACCTGCGAGTGAGAGTAATGTATGGTGGGAGTCGCACACAGTTATCCCCCCTCCTTTGTTTGCTTGTTTGTTGCTTTTTTGTCCTTGATGCTGTCATATTTGCGACGGTGGTCTGTGTAGCTTGTGGTTTATGTAAGTTTAGCTACTTGTTTTGTTACACTTACAGCTTGTGTACAGAGCTGCGTTCAAAAATAAATACAGAAGAATAACTTGTGTTACTGCACAGGAGTGATTTCAGCCATCGCTCTAACTTAAACTCTCCTGAAAGTCATGGGCATGAAGTTGGGGAAGCAGCTGGGGGGGCACGGCTCTACAGCAGCCCCCCGTGTGATGCTTGTTAAGGTTCAAAAATTGAGGAAGGAGAGTACAAACAACCATTGGTCCAGAAGATCTTGGATGGATCATCTAGACACTCTCACTAGGTGAAGCTTTAGACCATTAATGAACCTGAACATCAACTCAAATAAGCACAGATATGCATTATGTATAAAATAGTTATAACTGCACCTGGAATACAAAATTAATATAATAACTTGTATGCATAAACATCTTAAGGCCATCTTAAAGCTATCTGTTACATTGTTAAAGCAATGATCAATTTGAATAACCTAGTAATTCAAATGGCCTCGTCTGGCCTGCTGCTCAGAATAACCTAAGACTGGTTTCACTTCTGCAAACTCTCTGCAAGCCTGTTTCCTGTCAGCCTGTGACTTAGTCTTTCTGAAAGACACACACTGTTCAACCTCTGAATGCAATATAAACTACAGATTATATTATTAATGCAATGGTGATGATGATTATTCTTTAACAATAGCAGTAAAATAATTTCCCTGCTCCACATGCTGTAGAGCCATTAAATAAATGAAACGGACCTGGAATTTTTAAATTTCAAATTAAACATGAAACTCATTTGTATTATTTCTATTTATTTTTCCTTTCATTTGCCCGTATTGTGTGAGCACAGCTTTCATTAACCCTGAAAAGCAGATTTAATTTTTTTGCATGTAAACCAACAAACTCTGCACAGAGTTAATATGCAGTCTGGTACCGAGACGAGGAGCTCGCATGCCTCTGAGGAGGTCGGCTGCTTTGTTGTCAGTTCTCTCTTGTAGCGCAGCTTAACTGTGTAATACTGTAAAAAACACCATTATTGAGTCAGTAAAAACATTGCAGACATACCACACAGAGACAGACTGCAGACCTTTCTGTAGATATCTCAGCAATATAAAACTGGCTTTTTCCAAGTGTAACTGTTTTATTTCTGCTCTCTGCCTCTCCAACTTCTGCTTCAGGAGGAACTCCACTTCACTCAGCCCTTGACCTCAACCTCAGAGAAAACTGCCTCCTGATCAAAAGAGAAACACAAAAACCCTTAAATGCCACTTTGCCCAAACCAGAGACGTGATAACACGCAACACCTGCGCTGTAGCCACCGCTCTGATTTTTGTGTGCTCATATACGGCTCCGCATCTATAAAGGTGAATGCACCAATGTGGAAAACTATAATAACAGGAAGCTACTGTTTTGTTTACAGTATAGTACAACATTTTAATTTATTTAAATTTCAGTTATTTTTGATATTCAGACTTCTGTGGACATCTGATGTGGTTTCCTCTGTTTATGTAGACTGCAATATGGATACTAAAATTACACCATTGTGTTATACTGCCGAATATTTTGCACAAGCACGCTCTGACTATCCCAGATTACACTAAGTACACTGTAAAATAACAGCCAGCAAATCCAGATTTCTGCTGGACTCTTTGAAATCAAGTCCCTGTACCTGTGTGATGTGTAATTTTCCACCTGAGCGTCTGTAATATTTCACTTCAAAGTAAAACGTTTCTACACGGTGATGCTCAAAGCCACCCAACACCTCCTGTTTCCCTTTCTTCTCTCAGGCAGCAGTGAAGCGTTCATCACTGCCTAATGATCGGAACCACGAAGGTGATCTTTATAAGGTGAAGCATCTGCAAACAGACATGTGTTGGAGGCACTTCATACGTCAGAACCTGCCTGCGTGGGTGATCGGTGGCAATTTTGTGTCAAAATCTCACCACAAATCAGCGCGCCATGAAAAGGAGAACGTCGAGAGATGGTCTGTGCTGAAACCTCGGACATGTCGAAGATGCAGAAAAGACTAAAAGCTCATCTGCTCCACTCACCGTCTGCTGTTTGCCTGTAGTTTCTTAATAATTCAGAGCCAGAAGACCAGAGTCTGCCCGGCTCCATTTATTTATCTGTTTGTTACCGTAGCACCTCGCGACCTGTAACTGTCACACACACTGCTCTCACTTCAGTCGCAAAATTATTTATTAGGTATGAACAGAATGGGGGGAAAATAAAAGCCCCAAGTCACAATGCGTCTTTGTGCGGCCGTTAAACCAGCACATGAATTATTTCCATTGGAAGTCACCCCCCACCCTCCTATTTTCCCATTTTGTTTTATCACTTTTCAAGTTTTTAAGTGTGCGTCGTGGCCCCCCCCCCCCCCTCCCCTCTCGTTTGAAATGTATCGTTGGCAGAATAATGGAGAATTACCCTGTCTATAAAAAGCTCCTGAAGTCAGGAGGTACACCGCTGCCAAACGACACTGAAGCAATTACCGTATGTTTCAACACCCTTTTCATAGGAAGGGATCTGTCTCGAGGGCCACTCACCGTGGGTATGAGACTCATTTGGTTCACATTACCATATCCTCCTGACAGCTAGGGCTCGACTGTGCTAGTCGAGCCCTAGCTGTCACTGCCTCATCTATTCAGTGTCTGTGTGTGATGACTGTGTCCTTGCATCAACAGAGGATGAAGGAAGAGAAAGAGAGAGAGACGGGGGAAAAAACGTGCTCGCAAACATGTCTTTGTTTTCATTTCTCAGGCATCAAGCGAGAAGCGAGTCTCTGCTACTCGAGTGACCCGACGTGACTGAGAAATGAGATTAAAAAGGAAAAAGGGGAGATGGAGGGCTCTTCCTCGCCGTCTTGGTGCTGTTGGGGAATTGTGTATTCAGCAGATAAAGGTGATATTCGCTGCCTTTCCCTTCTCAGAGAACAATGCTATTGTTGAATGTCACAAAAAGAGCAAGAGGATTCTCAATAAGAACCCTGAAAGATGGTGTGATTTGTTTCTCTCCCGCTGTTTCATCTCCCCAGATATTTCCAGCGCCGCCCTCCTCCCTCTCTGTCCCCTTCTGGCGCTTGAACTCTGAGTGGGTTTGCTGTTAATTGGATTCAGATTGCAGAGATAATACAGTCTTACGCAGAGCACTGCTTGGCCCGGACATGTCGGCTTTTCCTGAGCTCAGGCCTCCGGTTAATGCAGATGAAGTAAGTACGGTAGCCTGCAGAGAACGTGTGAGGAAACCGTCTGCTGTGCATCTGCACGCCAGGCGGCATCGCCAGCGGGGAGGAGGTCACCCAATCATTAGTGCCCCGGGGATGATGTCATCCCGCTGTGCGCCGAATGCCAGTCAGCACCCCAAACACACACACGTGTCCCTCCCTGCCTCAGAGAATGCATCATCACCGCTGTACCGCTGACTCAGCGTGGTGTAGTTGTTTGTGTGCATGTACGATTGTGCGTTTGCATAAGTAACCTTGACATGATGTGCTAACAAAAAACATTTTTAATGGGAAGTCACACTAAAAGAGCTCGTTCTGCCACCAGTCTGAGCTCCAGCTGTCAGTGAGGATAACTTTCAAACTACCTGTCTGGCCTGCCGTGATGACGAACGTCAGCATTAAAGTCAGACTGTAATTCCACAAATCATGCACTTCCTATTTGCGAATCCCAGGAGGGAGGAAAGTACCTTTTCCCGTTTGTTTTAAAGGGCCGACTGAGACAAAGGCCTTTACATGTGGAGGAAGTGCGTTTTGTTGCTTCTCCTCGGATGAGGAATGTAGCCAGGAAAGAAGCGACGCAAAACGAGACGGCAAAAGGAAAAGCAGCGAAAAAAAGATGCACGAGTGGTGGCGCATCAAAAAGCTGCACATTTGTTTTCAATTTCCGGCAACGATCCCTGAAACCAAATCAGAGCGCTCACGCTGGAGGGCCAAATTGGCACGAAACATGCTCTTACCCTCCCACATCACCCCGTTCTGCCGTTCTCTACAATAATATTTTCTTTCACAGGCAACGAGCATGTTTGATCGCCCCTTTTATTAGAGAAGAGGCCCGCTTCAGAAGTGCCTCCCTGCCGCCCGTTCCCACCACTGTCGCTGTCTGTCTTCGCCACCACACGCTGTGCAGCCTGGCGCGGGGAACGCGAAAACTCGGGGCTCGGGGGCTCAGATGTGGAATAAAGCGCCAGATCGGGCCTCGGTTCTTCCATCCAAAGGGTCATATTATGTTCAGAGGCTGGCTTTCCTCCACGAAGCCAGGCTCCTTATTGATCAATAAGACAAGTCGCCTGTTTGCATTAATCCCACAAGCTGCCCACATGCAGGAATCTGCAGCACAGGGGAAAAATCTTCCAAGAGGTAATTTCTTCGTGTTTGCAGCGAAGAGGTCTTGGGAAAAAAAATCCCAAACTCATTCTGTTTTTATAGTTCCCCTCACTGATTCTTTTATAAGCGCACAGACTTGGCAGGCAAATTCGGGTTTCCTCCCCTGACTACGAAGGAAAAAAGTACCACTTAATGTCTATCCCCTTTGTTCTCTGCGTCGAGTCAAACCATTGGATGATTTACATCAGAGGTTAGGCCCAAGGTATTGTTTGAAGGCGAGCTTGGAATTCCTACTGCACTGAGCGTTTCCTCTATTTTCTTTAGTCTGGCTTGCACATCTTGACCATGACAAGTAGTGAAATGCCAACATGCCCCAGATTATCTCTTAAGGGACAAGTGTGCAGGAGCCTGCTTCCTGCCTGCATTGTTCCAGAACAGTATCCTGTTTATTACAGCTGGATGAGCCGCAGAAGAATGGCTGGGCAACACCTACATTTGTAGCTGTGGTCATGCATTAAATTGGGACTTTTAGCAGAGATAAGAGGGAGCGCTAAAGTTGAGAAACAGATGTCCAAAACAAAGCCGTCAGTCTTCTTTGTCTTCACAGATTAAAACGATCGCGTCCACTCCCCTTTCTTAAATGCTTGTTGAGTTTTCAGATCTTGTGCATAAAAATGCTCATTTTGTATGTTCGCTCAGCGGCTCTGAGGAGGCAAACGCTTATTATGGAGCTCTCTGTTTTTTCGCGCTGATGGATTACCTTGTTGAATTTACAGGAGAATGTATCATAAATCACTGCTACGCTGACCTTTCCTTATAAAATGTGAATCAAAAGGGAGAGAGCTGTTTTGGGTGCAAACTATCAGACTGCTTTGGCTGAGGAAGTCTTTCAAGGCATCTGTCAAATATGGATATTACAGTAAAGCACTGATGTAAGCCAGCAGACGGTAAAGAAAACCCTGAGTTATAGCTGTGGACAGAACATAACCTATTCCCTTCCATATACATGATTACAGTCATTGACAAGCACAGCACACTGTGTTTTTACTGAGCTTTACGTGGCCTTGTTCTGACTAAATGGACACTGTGAATGCGTGACTATGAAAGTCAAACTGTCACTCCACTTTAAACTGCTTCTTTGTGCTCTGCCAGTACTCGCACAGAATCTTATTGTGACGTCGTGTACGTACAGCTTTTTCTCCTGGGAACCAGCTCCTGTGTCGGAGTTGAATTAAAGCGTCACAGGAATGAATACAAAAATTCTGAAATGAGTTGACAGCAATTTACACTTCATCTCATTTCTTTGAATGTGGGTTTTGGTTGCATGAAGCAGGGTCTGAGGTTAACACAGTCGAACACCTAAGCAAATACTCCGCTCATGAAAACGTTCACGTGTCCCACAGAAGGGGTTTGACAGCCCTTCTGTAATCTCGTTTTGCCACCCGAACCCCCCCCCCCCCCAAAAAAGAAATAAAATAAACTACTGCACTCAGTTGTTTACTTAAAATTCTTGTTCAAATTCATATGTAGTGTGAATATGTGTTGCTAGCTATAGCCTGGAACCAGTTAGCATAGCTTAGCACAAAGAGTGGGTACAAACCAGTTAACCTGACTAATACCCAGATCAAAGGATGACTGTAAAGAGCATTTGACAAATTTCTTTTGCCAAGACAAAAGGTTAATTAAAAACACTGAAAGATACTGGTTGGCAGATTTCACCATTGAAAAATCTAAACGGTAAGCTAACCGAAGCAGCTACTAGCTTCAGTAAGTGGCATTCATGTCATGAGTTCTCACACCTGCCATGAGGCAGGAAATTCTATGACTTTGTTGAATTAGTGCTAGAATGCTAACAGTGACTGAATAGTGAATCTGCATAATTTTAGTTTTTATATGTTAAAGATGAAAAATGATATCTTTGCAAGAAGACCTGCAGAACCTGCAGTCAGCTGAGACTGAGCGACAAAACGTTTCTCCCACTGAAAACGTCCAGATGAACAGAATCAACCATTTGTGGATTTGCAAGAAGACTTCCTGTAAAGAATGGGCAAGCACTTTTGGACTTGACTAAACACTTTCTTGACACATTTAGTTACTCATTTTGTGTCATACTGAACAGGTGCCGTTTGTAAATCATGGTCATACGACTATTAAAACATCAAGATGTTGACGGCAAAAATATTTATCTCGAGGCTTCATAACAGAACTTTACAAATCGTCTCAGCGGGTGACCTCATGCTAGCTATAGCCAAACAAACCCGTTTGGCTATGGCTAGCAAACGCCCTGTGAAATCACGTTTCTATGGCCATACTGTGCTGTTGAGCTTCTGTGGAAGTTTCTCCCACCACCACATCCTCATTCTTTTAATGCTGTCACAGCAAAGAGTTAGAGAAAAATTTAAACTGTACATAATTCTTCATGCTATCGTTCCAGCCATGCTAATACTTTAGTTCTTGATAAAACCTTAAAAAAACATATTTTGGCCATTCAACTTAATCAAATCCTCTATCCCGGCACAAGTACAGTCATTCTTGAGCATGTTTCTCCAAATGAAGTAAACTATTTGACAGAGATTATCCTCGGGAGAGACTGCCAAAGTAGAGTATTAACAAAGGGCAACTTTCCCGCCACGCATTTTTCACGCCAGCAGCACAAAGTGAAATTGGTTTCTGAGCTCCTAAGGCACCGGTCTCCCCTGTCAATGGGTGATTAGCTGAAAGGGCTTTCATATTATGGCCAAAGTTGCAAGGCTCCTTTCAGACGAGAGTCTCGTAAAAGTTCGGGAGGTTCACTTTTCTCATTAGGTTGGAGTCAGCTTCGATTTCCTGTGTGAGCGTGGAGTGGCAGGCCTTGGGTGACTGTTCTAAATGTAAATCATGGCTGAATGGAATTACACCGACAGTCAGACATCTGTATTTTAATTGGCCCCCGGCCACTGCCCCCCTTCTTCCCCTTCTTCACTCCCCCACCCTTTCCAGCCCCTAGCAACAGGCTCCCACAAAAAAAACACATTAATTTATATCCCTGGCGCAAAGAATACACCCGGCTGGTGTGTGCAGAACAAGGGGAAAAGGGCCTGCAACCTACATGGCAAAAACAATATTTAGCAAATGAAATCACTGCTACCATCCTCGCCGTAGCATCAGGATGACAAGGCGGCCCAAAAATATTTCACTTGGCCACTTGCTGTGGGTTCCTGCAGCCTTTGCCCGCACATGTTTGTTTTGACTCGAGGCTGCTTATTTTCACTATAGGCTATCTGGCCGTGGGCTGTTAATTGTGAAGGGATCTGGACAGAATGGTGTGTTTTGAGGAAAGGGATTATTTCAGTCAGTCCAAGTGAAGTGTGTATACAGCGGGCCTGCTGTTTAACCGGGGTGGTCGCTGTGCACTTGAAAGGAGAGGCGGCTGGGAAGAAAGACAGAAGTAGAAGAGAATAATGGCGAAATTGAATCTTTCTGAGATGAAAGCGTCGCAGGCTGATAGAGCGATGATGACCACACATCCTAATGAGCAAAGTCGTTAGGATGTGTGGGAATCCAGATGCAAACCTCAGTGTGTTGTTAGTTAATAGTAACAGGAAACCACAAGGCCGTGTTGTGTTGAGGACTTGGTGGAGATGGGAGCGAGCGGAGACCTCAGATGGATTTATGGATAATAGGTTTATTGTACAAGCTAATTGTTAGAGGATCTGGGCTGCGTGGTGCGTTTGGAGAAAAGGGATTATTCCGATCAGCGTATCCCACCGGTGGAATGTGTGGCTGGAGTCCAGCGTTGGGCCTTGGTGTATGGAGGACACTGTGTCTGGACGAATAAGAGGTGGGAATGGGAGACGGTGAGAAATGTGCTTTGACTCTAAGACAAGCGCCTTAAACCAGAAGAAACAGTGGACTCGTTAGACTTGAGCAGAAGGCTGATGAAAACGCCTCATGCTGAGGCCTCGGCTGAATTTACTGCGTGGGAATAATTGAACTATGGATTTTCTTTTGTTCATGTACTTTTTTTTCTTTTGCTTTGCTTTTATTTATTTCCCCTAAGTTCTTTTCCTCTAATCTGCCATTTGCCACAGGATTTACATCCCAGTATTGAGTACACCCAGAGAACCACTCAGCGGAATAAGTCCATTACTCACTCAATTACTGGAACAGCACGGCCTGCTGGGTTGGGTTGGGGGAAAGGCAGGATGGAAGGTCTTGCGGCTACTGTAGGACTTTAGTGTGTCAACAGTTTTGGCTAAATTTCACTCCGTGTCTTTCTGCGGGGCTCCTCTCCATCCCGGGAAGCTATGTATTTAGGCCACTCAGATTGTAGGTTCATATCGAGCATTTGTCATTTAATTTGGCACTCGGCAGTTATGTGGTGATGAATATTAACATAATATGCCCTTCCCTGGGCGTTCTGTTGTTTTTAGCTGTATGTATTTAGATACTTTAATTACAGAACAGAAAATGTGATTTATTATAGAGTGCAGCACATGCGCCGCTCCTCAGGGCAACGGTGAACAGCTTGCCATTGTTGCAGGCTGTGTGATACTGAGTAGCTAACACACTGGGGTCCCCTCTGCACTGTATGTAACCATATATGGAACAATCACCGCTGAAATTATTTGCTTTGCCTGGGAATCCTTTGAGAGAAGGTGCGCACACACACTTTTATGTTCCAGCTCTCCGTCTCTTGTTTATTTGCAGCACAGCGCCAGGCCTATCGAGCACCATCTTAGCTTTCATCTTCGTATCGTGTAGCCAGGACTTCCTCCTGCTTAGTTTGTGCAGACATCTGGTATTGTGGACTTTGGGTCAGGGGCCCCGCTCAGGAGAAAAGATGAGATATTAGCATGTGGAGAAAGAGAAAGCGAGAGGTAAAGACAGACAGGAAGGAGAGGGGAAGAAGAGAAAGTGTGTGTGAGAGAAAGAGAGCTGAGCACATGTGCATTTGCACATATGCGGCATAAATCATCACAGACCCAAAGATAATAGAGAACGACAGTCCCCACAGTCTGCTAAATCAAGGCGCTGCTTCCTCAGTCTATTCGGTAATTGCACAGAGTGCTGATCAGGTTGTTTTGTGGCAGCTACGCAGAGTTTGGGAAACTAAAGTGGCCAGGAGCGAGCAGACAAGCTCACATCATCTGTGGGCGATCTTTAAAGGAAAGGCAAGGATTCATCAGCAGCCGTGGTCATCAGAAGGCAAAGCGAGCCGGCGAGATTGCTTTGGGATGGCTCGGTAGTGGGTGGGGATGCTGTTTGATGGTTGCCAGAAGTGGGCAGTTGTAGAATCGGGAGAGGTGTCAAAGTCTGGTCTGACTCAGGACATACAGGAAATAGAAGCTGCCCTCTTCGTGTAGCCTGAACTGTCTGTTATCATTTGTGTCCGTGCCCTCAATTCTTCACCCGTTAGAACAGCGAAGATTCATTTGCACCGTGTCATTCACGTGAAACGAGTAAGGCCTAACCACGCTGTGCCGCGTTCTTAGTCAGCAGCTCGGCGAATGAAAGAAGCCAGACTTGTCAGCGAGCGGCCATCTTGAAAAACATTACGCAGTTATTTGGATGATAATTTTTTTAAGCTTTATGTGAATTCAAATAAATTGGTCACTTAATCTAAGAAGCTTGGCTGACTTTAAACACATTTCAAAAGTTTGTTCCCGTGAGTTTCAGTCACCCATCTCATTGATGTCGCTAAGCAAAGGTTTTCTGTCTTTTCTGGTTGTTCCCAAGGCTGAAGAAATAACCTGTGCAGTTCCTCATATGGTCACTTTAGGCCAGTTTCAAAAACCGATTCATTCCAACTAAATAGAAATTTAAACATTTTTATAGCCTGGTGTAAACATGGCTTTGGGTTTTGACAGTTATACAGCTTACAGGCCAGGATTTCCAGATTATTTTATTTATTTAAAGAATTTTCATATATGTAGGTCTGGCTCTGTGTCTTCTGACCAGAATGCTAAGGATGTCTCAGAATGCAGAATTCAAAATAGACCAAACATGCATAATTTCTAAGCTTTTATATATCAGGACATAATAAAGTCCTGTGTCACATTGGGAACACGTCCAGGGTGTACCTCACCTCTCTGCCCATGGTAGCTGGGCTCCAGGCCCCTGCTGCCTTGATAACAATAAGCAGATCACAATGGAAACAGATGCACACAATAAAAACATCACCTGGTTCTTTGCAGCCTTTAAAATTATTTGAACCCAAGATTAACGACTGTATGAGACATATTACACCAGGTCAATTATCTATAGAAGTAAAACCGAGCCAAACTAAGCCTCCTTATAAAATATATATATATATATATATATATATATATATATATATATATATATATATATATATATATATATATATATATATATATAAACCAGGAATAAATAGCAAACATGAGAAATATATATAGAAACAAGAGGAAGGCACACAGTAGAAGAACAGGTTGCAAAGTACTTGGAAGTAGTGCAGTGGACCCGGTCTAAGCAGAGCGAGTGGCCTGAGTGATGAGGTTTACTCAGACCATAGCTGTGGTGAGGTGGGTGGGGCAGGGCTGTGGGTGTGGGAGTGTTTGTTAACAGTCCGAAGGAGAAGAAGCTGTTTGTCAGTCTGGAGGTGTGGGACCTAACTGACCCGAGGAGCGTCCGGAGGGCAAAGAGGTGGTGGGCAGGTGTAGGGGTTGCCTGTGAAGGCCTGGATATAGATACAGTCTAGCAAATGTTAGCATGCTAACTGCTTGCTAAACTTGAACACCGTAGCTTTAGCTCCGCTAGCTCTTACTTTTTAAATGAAATCATTTCATTACTGCCCTGAAACAGCAGATCTTTGAATTATAAAACGTTCATGCATTTCATTGTAGTGGTTTGTATGATGGTCTAAATAACCTTTGCTCAAAGTATTTCAAAAAATGTAATAAAAAACTAGCAAACACAAAACTCACCCTTTTTTTTTTTTTCTTTTTTTTTTTTTCTTTTGCACCTGTCTGTGTCTCTCTAACTGTCTCCCTCTCAGTTTTAGCTTGTGGCGTGAATTTGTCTTTGTAGAGGAATGAAAGAAATCAGCAACAAAATAAGAAAAGACAAAAGGAGAGAAAAGGCAAATAAGTAACCACAAGAGATATTTGTTTTTTTATTAATCAACTGATAATACAAACTTAACGAGTGATGTTCAGGTAAATTATAAATCGTATGTAGGTCACGCTCAAAGCAAAAGCCAACATTTCTCTGCACATCTTGCAGAATCTCTGCTTCTTTGGTTTCTCCTAGTCTCTGTTTTTCTGACATTACTTTGTTATGACAGGTCTCACAAAGTTTTCCCTCTCTGCATCCCAGGCTGTCTCTCTCCCTCCTCGTCTCTGTTTGTCCCCCTCTTTCTCTTTTTTTTTTTTTCTTTTTTTTTTTTGTTGGCCTGTCCCGTTTGGCTCTTTTGCATCAGAATTGTTGTCTAAAGGCAAAGAAAGATGCCCAACGGATTTACTTTACCAAACTGACCATGCCAGCCTTGCCGTAATGGTCCATTTGATTCACCTTTTATTGTTTATTTTATTTTCACTTACTGAATACGGGACAGACTTGACTGGGGGAAAGAAGGGGAGAAAGAAAGAGGGAAAGAGAAACAGCTGAGAAGAGGGACGGGGGAGAAGGGCAAAAGACAAAAACCAACAGAACGGGCAGAGAAAAAAAATGCATATATCAATCACCTGGATCACCTGCTGAGAAAGAAAAAAGAAAGCAAGCAGAAGAGAACAAGAGTAATAGAATAAACAACATCACGATGATATATGGGAATATGACAGTAAATACTAAATATTAAACATTATTGTGCAGCACATAAGATCAACAGAACACAGTGTGCTTTGAGGTAGGAGCCAAAAAGGGTGTAGTTTGTGGGTGTGATCACCCGTGTGTACACCTGTGAGCATGGACGCGCTTGTTTTTTGTTTTTTAAAAGGTTCCTTCATGTAATAATCTGCTAGAGGGTGTGGGGGGGCCACAGCCCCGTCCTCCAGGGCGTGAAGCAGGTGTGGAGGAGATCAAAACTCCAGACATCCAGAGGCCCCCAGAACACAAGAGACCAAGGAAGACCAACAGAGGGGCAGCTGTGCCACTGTCCCGGAAAGAGCTGAGGAGAGTCCCAGATGAGGGCTCACTCAGCAGCCGCGGAGCAGAAGCCAGGGGGAGTTGCAGTGACGCGCCCGTGAGCTCCGCCGGCAGCCAGCTGCGCCTGAGTGACCGAGCCCCAGGCCGAGAGGCCGGGGGCACCCCACCTCCGAAGTGGCCCGAGCGAGCCCCAGGCTCCAGGCCCCGATAAGCGGCCGCCAAGGAGTGAGCCGGTGTGTACCTGGACGCCCATCCCCGGACACAAAGAACCACCAACGCACCGATGTCTGAGGGAGTCCACCACTGGCAGGGGAAGTGGTGGTAGGGGGAGATAGGCCTCCAAACCTTGGAGGGCCTGAGATGTCCCCAGAGAGGTGGCGCCTGACACCCAACCTGACATATAGACACAGACATACAGGCACACACAGATACAAACATCCATTCCCACCCTCATGCTCTCATATGCACTTACTCCACACTCAACCAACGTGGAGACAGACATAAAGAGACGTTGTACACACGATCACACTCCCCAAGCATACTCTACAAACCGGGTCTAGGTGCCCTCGCCCCTGGAGGGGGGAACTGCACCCAGACCCAGGTGGTGTTTCCCTTTTCCCTGCGGTGGGGGGAGGCAGACCGCCCCGACTCCGCAGCAGCAGGAAGGCTCCACACTCCAGACCGCAGTCAGACGGCCAACTCCTCCTAGCCCCCCTGCTCCAGCAGGTCGCAGAGAATGGGGATGAGAGAAGACTCCAAACCTCCCTCCACCCGCTCATTGTAGTGTTGATGCATGTGTGTTCTAAGGTGCATTTAAAACCCAGGAGGGCATGGAGCTACCTGCCAGAGAGCAGCAGGTAAGCGCATGGTCCCTCCTGCTAGCCCTCAATGTCTACGTGTATTTAAAATTGAGAGGTGGGCAACGATGCCAGGGGTGGGGTGTACACCCTGATGGTACTTTGGACTCCGTGTATCGTGCCCACCCCCAAGATCCTATATGTATGTGTAATGAGAGTGTGAGTAATGTGAATGTCTAAGTTGTGGGATAAAATTGAGGCAGAGGCAGCCAGAAGGGGACAGAGGGGGGGGTAGCCTCCTCTGCACCCTGGTGACATACCCCTACTCCAAGGCCCTGCATGTGTGGGTGGTTGTGGTGGAGCGGGAAGAGGGAGGCAGCTGGAGATGGGGAGGGAAGGAAGGGAGGGGCAAGTGACCCCTCCCTGGGGCCAGCTCCCCCGCTGACCCCAGTAGGCACCCCCATACTCCGCGACCCGCCAGGGAAAGGGGGCCCAGGCCCATCCAGACCGGGCCCAGTGCAGCAGCGCCGCCCGGCCCCACAGAGCCCGGGACAGTCCACCCAACCCCACCACAGAGAAAACTGCACCCACCCCACCATCCACTCATCTTCCAGACTACATAAGACAATAAACACCCAGGCTGAGATCTTCCTCCACCTCTCCTGTATCTCCCCCTCCTGCAGAGGGAGCTCCTGAGGAGAGGAAAGCTCCTGCAAGATGTGACAATCTCCCCCACCAGTTGAAGAGCCCCCCAGGTGGCTCGACGCACCGGCGGCACCCTGCTCCAGGGCTGGGCCCCCATGCACCCACCCGCCCACAACCCCGGCAACACACCAACCAGGACCCAAGCCCCCGAGGCCCAGTCCGGGTTCCAGCCCAGAGACGGAGCGCCCCCAGAACCTCACGCCCATCCCGGACCCACCCAGGGCCAGCCAGGCTACCAGGTCAGTAACCCACGTCCGTCAGCACAGACCCTCCCCTAGCCCCGCTGCACGCAGCCGCGAGGAAACAGTCACCGGAGAGCCAACAGAGCCCCTAACCGGACATGACCGCTACCCCGGGTTGAGCCCCCCAAGGAAGATGCCTCCGGGGAACCCCCCGACGCCCTAAGCCTGTCCCTACCCCCACACCAATCACAACAGTGAAGGCGGGACCAAACTATGACCCCCCACCCCCACTAGGTGATGGAGCTGATCAAAGGAGCCCAGAGCAATTGATCTGATGTGGTGGCAGAGGCTGTATCAAGACTAATGTAATCTAATAGATAATTTCTATATTGGTTAGAATTAAGATTATTTTTATTTTTCCAGTTCATGAGGACTGTTTTCTTGGCTATGCATAGGGCAGTGAAGATCATATGGGCTATATTCTTTTCTGAAGTGATATTATCTAAGCTGCCCAACAAACACACTAAGGGGGAAGTTGGAATGTTACATTTCAGACACTTCGATAAGTCCTCACATATCTCGCGCCAAAACTTCTGAACTGGTGGACAGAACCAAAGAGCGTGGATGTAATTGTCCGGTGAATTGGTTTGGCAGTGTGAGCAGTTGTTGGTAGACGTAAAGCCCATCTTGAACATCCGATGACCTGTATAGTGTACTCTATGTAATATTTTGTATTGAATTAATTGCAGACTGGGATTTCTAATTAGATGAAAGGTTTTTAAGCAAATCTGAGACCAGAAGTTTTGGTCTAAGTTAACTGATAAATCCGCTTCCCATTTTGCAATAGGAAGTGATATTGATTCATCTGTTTTAGAAAGCATTCTGTATATTTTGGATAGTAATTTGGGGGGTTTAAGAGTAAGAAATTGAACCACACTTGGTGGTGTTTGTAGTTCAACTTGACCCGGTTTAAATTTCTTTTTTACTATGGATTTAATTTGTTGATATTCTAAAAATCTTTTCTTGTTGATCCCATATTGTGTAACTAGTCCGTCAAATGAAATAAATTCTGTTCCTTCTAGTATATGTTCTAAATATTTGATTCCTTTATCACTCCAATCTGAAAAGTTGATCATATTATTGTTTTGTAATATGTCAGGGTTGTTCCAGATAGGTGTACGTTTGCATGGGATTAATGAAGACGCTGTCAATTTTAGAAACTCCCACCATGCTGTCAGAGAAGAGCTGATGTTGATGCTTTTAAAGCATTCATGTCGTTGGATGTTTGAGCTGATAAATGGTAGGTCTGAGATCTCTAGATTATTGCAGAGTGCTTGTTCTACATCTAGCCAAGGTTCATCTAAGAGGGTGTGTTTTAGCCATCCTGAGATAAACTGAAGCCTGTTGGCTAAGAAGTAGTGCTGAAAGTTAGGCAGTTCTAGTCCTCCTTTATCCTTGGTCTTTTGTAGTGTTTTTAAGCTTATACGTGGGGGTTTATTTTTCCAAAGGAATTTGGACATACATGAATCTAGAGATCTGAACCAATCTTGTGGCGGTTTAGTTGGGATCATTGAGAATAAATAATTAATTTTTGGTAAGACCATCATTTTTATAGCGGCAACCCTTCCCATGAGTGATATGGGTAGACATTTCCATCTAGCCAGATCATCTTCTACCTTCTTTAAAAGTGGGATATGGTTTAATTTAGTTAGATCTGCAAGCTTGGGAGAAACATTAATACCTAAATATTTTATATTTCCCGATTGCAGTGGTGTAGAAGAGGAATTATGGAAGGAGCAATTAATCGGTAGGACTGTAGATTTTGACCAGTTAATTGAGTAATCTGATATTCTTGCAAAAGAGTTTATCAATTCAATCACCCCAGAGATATTGGTTTGTGAATTTTGGAGAAAGAGTAACACATCATCCGCATAAAGGCTGATTTTATGTTCCACGTTCTTGCATTTTATGCCCTTAATTACTGAATTCTGTCTAATTGCTGCTGCTAGTGGTTCAATAAAAATTGCAAACAGTGAAGGGGAGAGTGGGCATCCCTGCCTGGTGCCCCTCAAGAGACAGAAGCTGGAGGATGTCTGGTCATTTGTTCTAACACAAGCTGTTGGGGAATTATATAATATTTTTAACCAGTTTATGAAAGAGGATCCAAAACCAAATTTGTGTAAAGTTGCAAACAGAAATTTCCAGTTAACTCTGTCAAATGCTTTTTCTGCGTCTAAAGAGAATATTGTAGTTTCTAGGTTTTTACTGTATGAGTAGTCTATCAAATTAAGTAATCTACATGTATTTGTTGATGAGTGCCTACCTTTTATGAAACCAGTTTGGTCAGGATGAATTAAGAGGGGGGTTATTTTCTCCAGTCTCTTTGAGAGAGCTTTGCAGATTATTTTAAGGTCTACATTTATAAGGGATATTGGACGATAGCTTGAGGGATATACAGGGTCTTTGCCTGGTTTTAGCAGGAGATTAATGTTTGCAGAATTCATATTTGATGGAAGTCTGCCCTTTTCTTTAATTTCCAACAACGTTCTGTAGAAAACTGGTGCTAGAATCGACCAGAATTCTTTGTAGAATTCTGCAGGAAAGCCGTCTGGACCTGGAGCCTTATTATTGTGCAGACTTATCAGGGCTTCCTGGAGTTCACCTGGTGTCAGTGGTGAATCCAGTGCCATTGCTTGAGTGTCCAATAATTTTGGAAGAGTTATGTTGTCCAAAAACTGATCAATTTCTTTTTTAGATGGTTTATTTGTGGTGAATACAACGTTTTATAGAAATCCCTGAAAATGTTGTTTATTTGTATCGGATCATATATTGTGTTCCCAGATGAATCTTGAACAGCACATATAGTTGTTTTTTCTTTATTTATTTTTAGCTGGTTTGCTAGAAATTGACCGGATTTATTACCATGTTCATAATTTTGTAGGCGTAGTCTTTGTACTAAGAATTTTGTTTTTTTATCAATTATCTCATTTAATTCTAGTTTTGTTTTGCGTATTTTGTTCAATGTTTCCTGATCTTGGTGGGACGCGTAGGCTTCTTCTAGTGATTTGATGTTTTTTTCTAATTCCTGAATATTTTTGTTTTCTTTTTTCTTTTTATGTGATGAGAAAGAAATTATTTTACCTCTCATCACAGCTTTCCCTGCTTCCCATAGAACAGAAGCTGATGTTTCGGGAGTGTCATTATAGTTCAAATATGAAGTCCACTCTTTTTTAAAATATTTAATAAAGTCTTCATCTTTAAGTAGTGATATATTAAATCTCCAGTTTTTTCTTGGCGTAGTATTATTCTTGTGCATTAGTGTTAAAGATACAGGACCATGATCGCTGACAGCTATAGGGTGAATCTCAGTGTCTGAAATGTCGTTCAGCAGTGAGCTGCTGACCAAAAAATAATCCAGACGAGAGTAGGAGTGATGGACATGTGAGAAAAAAGTATATTTCTTACTGGTGGGGTGAAGGGAGCGCCATGCATCGCAAAGACCAAAGTCGCTCATATATTGTTTGATTATATTTGTGGACTGCCAATTACGCTGAGTTCCCGCTGTATTGAGCCTATCCATGTCTTCATTTAGTCCAAGGTTGAGGTCACCTCCAAGAACAAGTGTGCCATCTAAGTGTTCAGAGAGTGCACTGAAAAAACCGTGAAAGAATGAGGGATCGTCAACATTTGGACCATATACACTTGCAATACATAGATTTTTATCACGTATAGATAGTTTAATGATTAAGAATCTGCCCTCTGGATCTATAACTGTATCGAGTACTGTGAAATTAATATTTTTATGTATTAAAATTGCTGCTCCCCTTTGTCTAGAATTATAACAAGCTGAGAACACATTAGGAAACTCAGGTGTTTTAAGTTCATTCGAACCTCTAAGAGGTCTGTGGGTCTCTTGTAATAGGACAATATCTGCCTGTAGTTTTTTGAGTTGGTTAAATATTTTTAACCTCTTTTCTCTGGAGCCAGCTCCATTTATATTCCATGTAATGAACCTCAGTGTACCCATAGATGTTTGTGTATAACTAGGGATGTATGCTGTGTGCGTCGCTTAGACAGGTGGAGAGAATACGTCACTTGTTCATAAATAAAGAGAAGGAGAGAGAGAAAAAATGTGTGGTGAGATGCTCCCTGAGTCTGACTTTGTGTATGCATAGTTACTAATATGAGTAGGCTTGGCTTAAGTGTGTGTGTATCTTATATGACTGTGTGCGCTGTCTGACTGATGTAAATGTGCTGCCGTTGAGCGCATGGTGCGTATGTGTCGAAATAAAGGATGTTTGTGGATGAGTGTCGAAGCAGGTGATCGAGGCAGTGAAAGGAATAAAGAAAGAAACCAAGGACAGGGGTGAGCAGCATAAAACCAAGAGGGGGAAAAGAGAGGAGGGGAAAAAAAAAAAAAAAACGAGAAGAAAAAAAAAAACAGAAACAAAACGTAAACATTCCAATTAAATCACTGACGGAGAGTGATTATATATGTTGTTAGGACTTTCACTTTGACTGCACTACGTGACTCCAAGACTTGCACCAACACCACATTATCAAGATTCAAACCTAGATTTTCTAGTGCCATAAATCACATGTTTTTATCAGTTCAGCTGCAGGATAACAAAAGTAAAGAGTCAAAATGTTTTGCACACTATTAAAATGAGAATTTATTAGATATTTTATAAATTCCATCCCTCCTCTTTCACTTATTTTTATCAGGGTCATGGAGGGGCTGGAGCCCATACCAGCGTACCAGGGTACACCCTGGACAGGTCGCCAGTTTGATGCAGGGCTAACACACCAATTATTCCAACACTACTAAGTACGTGTCTTTGGAGGAATCCAGAGTACATGGAAAGAACCAAACACACCGAGAACATGAAAAGTCCACACAGAAAGCCTGACATTTGAATCAGACTCAGGACTTTAACACCACCACGCTGCTGTGCTGTATTTTAAGAGCTATTGTTTCAGTAAACTTTCCTCCCACATCCAAGACAAAGTAGCTTCAGAGTCAATTAAGATATACTATATGTAGTGTATACATATACATATATATGACTATGAGATAATGAAGCACTCTTTGAGTTGCGGATCAGCGTCTTCTTTGTTGCTACAGTTGGCCTTCAGGGAGCAACATGTTGTTTCTATTTTAGTTTTCACTTGTTTGTTTCTTCTGGATTTCTACTTTAATGGTACACCTAATGCCAGTTTCAATAACTGAACTAAGTATAGGCATTAACTGCTGTTGTAGCTTGTTCGTATGCACTTACCTCCTGCAATATTTGTCACATGGCCAGAAGATTAAAAAGAGACCTTTAAAGGTCCAATGGGTTTTTTTTTTTTTGGTCACTTTGAAGGTGAGAATAAGTCACGACATCACTGATGATTATCACTTAGAAATCTTCATTCTTGCAGTCAGACTGCGACGAACAGCAGTTGGAGACCAAAAAACATCCAAAATTATTGGGACCTTGTGCAATGAAGTCTTATTAATTTTGAAATGGTCCCCAAAAATATTGCAAATATAGCCCAAAATAAACTGCCTTGAATTATCTTGGAACCCTTTGTTAACACAAATGAGTGGAGTTCACACATTTCACAAAAAGATGATTCAGTGACACTATTCAGTGATCTAATGTCTCATTTAAAAGGTTTTCCAGTGTATCAGAGTGCACCTGCTGAAAATAAACCCTCATCACCCTCCCCTGTCCTCGTTTTCTTACTTCTTCACCACTGAGAGTTTCCCTCTGACAGGGACACACAGTAACTATACATTAGCTAGCACACACATGTGAAAAACTGCACACACACCACACTGTTTGTGTGTTGGGTGATGTTTGCAGAGCTAGTACTACTGCAGTTATTTTCGTATTCTCGATCAAATACCTCCATGTCATCAGCTGGAAACAACACCAGGGTGCAAAACGTGACAATTGACCTCGTTCTTTTTTTTTTTTTTTTTTTTCTAAATGACATCAGAAACAGCAGTATGCGACATTACGTGATGGCAGAGCTTCAGTTCATCCTTTGTCATTTTTTTTTTTTTTTTTTTTTTTTTTAATAAATAGGACAGGGGGAATGAATGAGAGAAAGAGGGGGAGAGAAAGAAAGAAAACCAAAGGGGAGAAGAGACGGTGAGAAGGGGGGGGAAGAGAGAGAAAAAAAAAAAAAGAACTCCTGGGTCACCTGTATGGAGAAAAAAAAAAAACAAACAAACAAAAAAAACAAACAGAGGAGACAGCAAACAACAAAGAGCAACATAATAATAGAGAAAACAAAGCACCATCACAATAAACTAGCTAGTCATAGATATCAATATTTACTAAATAATAAACGATATTGTGCAGCACGCAAGATAGACAGCGCACAGTGTGCTTTGAGGCAGCAGCCAAGAAAGCTTTAGTCCGCGTCTGTGAATACCCATGTGTGCATACCTGTGTGGATCAGCATGCTTGCATTCCAAAGGTTTCTCCATGTAATGATCTGCTAGGGAGTGTGGGGGGGCCACAGCCCCGTCCTCCAGGGTGTGAAGCGGGTATGGAGGAGATCAAAACTCCAGACATCCAGAGGCCCCCAGAACACAAGAGACCATGGAAGACCAACAGAGGGGCAGCCGCGCCACTGTCCCAGAAAGAGCTGAGGAGAGTCCCAGATGAGGGCTCGCCCAGCAGCCGCGGAGCAGAAGCCAGGGGGAGTTGCAGTGACGCGCCCGTGAGCTCCGCCGGCCCCCAGCTGTGCCTGAGTGACCGAGCCCCAGGCCGAGAGGCCGGGGGCACCCCACCTCCAAAGGGGCCCGAGCGAGCCCCAGGCCCCAGGCCCCAGGCCCCGACAAGCGGCCGCCAAGGAGTGAGCCGGTGTGTACCCGGACGCCCACCCCCAGACACAAAGAACCACCAACACACCGACACCTGAGGGAGTCCGCCACCGGCAGGGGAAGTGGTGGTGGGTGGAGATAGGCCTCCAAACCTTGGAGGGCCTGAGGTGTCCCCAGAGAGGTGGCGTCTGATACCCAACCTGACATATAGACACAGACATACAGGCACACACAGACACAAACATCCATTCCCACCCTCATGCTCTCATATGCACTCACTCCACACTCAACCAACGTGGAGACAGACATAAAGAGACGCTGTACACACAATCACACTCCCCAAGCGTACTCAAACCGGGTCTAGGTACCCCCGGCCCTGGAGGGGGGAATTGCACCCAGACCCAGGTGGTGTTTCCCTTTTCCCTGCGGTGGGGAGAGGCAGACCACCCCGACTCCGCAGCAGCAGGGAGGCCCCACATCCCAGACCGCAGTCGGACGGCCAACTCCTCCTACTAGCCCTCCCGCTCCAGCAGGCCGCAGAGAATGGGGGTGGGAAAAGACTCCAATTGACCTCGTTCAACAGTAACATGGCAGCTCAGTGCAACAAAAATCAGCAGAGAGGTCGAGCGTCAGGAATCAAAGAACCCACTCAGTGCTGGTGCAGATCGCTTTCATAAAAATTCTGAAAATGATTACAAGTACATGCGTTAAGTTAATCGTAGTGAGAATGTTTTGGCTCTGTGCTGCACATGGGTTTGAGGGACTTTACATCACACGCTGACAGAATGAGCAACAGCAGCAGGCACTCAGTAGTCTGTCTCATCTTTTAAGCCACCAGGACTTCAATCACCCTCTCTTAAGCCCAAAGATTGAGGCTGCTTAGAACATTATTCCTTCATCCGATTGAAAGTTGGGACAAATAGAGCAATGGGCTGGAGAGGGTTTCGCTCTCGTTTCCCTTAAGAGCCTGGATGCAAAGACAATTACCAAGTTGTGGGCACCGCAATGGAGAAGAAAACCACTCTAAGTCCTTGTGGGATGTTCTGTCTTCTACTAATCTTGCATTCCCCAAGTAGGCCAGAGTGTTTCTGCAGAAAGTCGGAGGAACTTTGCTGTTTTCATCACAACTGAGAGTACATATGTCTGCTGTAATGACACAAATATAAACGGCATGTACGACGTTTCTGTCCCGATTTTAATAATGCATTTTTAAGACAATACTTCTGTCGATGAAGCAGTTTGTCCGTGCCTGTGTTTGAAGCTCCACAAATAACATTCATTTATTTAATCACCAAACGATTCAAAGATGGAAGCCCCGGTGGCACGGGGACGTGAGGACCATTCATTTTCATGTCACTCAGTCTTTTATCTTTTGTTCCCTATAAATCACATGTTGATTAATGTGAACTGACAAGCTGAGAGACACTGAGCGCGGCTTTCAAATTGAACAATAATCAAGTGGGTTGAGAGTGACCCTGGCATGCAGGCAGACAAGCTCGCAGCTGCCAATGGCGTGTGTCTCTTTCCCCCCTGTTTTAATTACAGGCTAGACTTAATTAAAAGTTTCTGTGACATTTCTTAGTGGCTGGTTCTCACATCAATTAAAACATGATTCCTGAGCTCCAATCCAAAGTGGAGCGGGTTTTGTTTTCTCCACAGCTGTTGTAGAGAAGCTGTGAGTTCGGTTTATTAGCGCCACACAATTTGCACAATTGTTAATTTGTCACAAACTCTATATGTGGTTTCCTCTCCGGGGAGGCTGCGTTCTCTGTCAGAATCAGACAATTGTTTGTAGTGCAGCTTTAATGCACATCTCAGAGTGATGGTTTCACATGCTATCAATCACGTTTCCATTCCAACGTCTTCATGAAGACTTGTGACATTTTAAGGTGGGGTTAGTAAATAGCATCTTTAGTGGGCTTTCACATACTTGGGGAGGAAAGTGAAGTCGCAGCCTCCATTACTGACTCATTTCAAGAACTCAGCTTCAAGCACCTCAAAATGGGCTCTCCCTTATTCTCACACTCCTTATTCTGAGGCTTGGAGTAAATCTCTCATCTAAAGGAATAAGAGCTATTCAGACAAGGCACTCAGCGCATCACATATTGGAAATCTAAGCCATCAAAATAAGTCCTGAATGACTTTTTGTGATTTAGACCTTATGGGAGATTTTCAAATGGATTCAAAGAGAACATGTGCTTGGAAATGACTGTGGATCACTGCACCACCATCCACGGTGGTTTTGAGGTCTGTGCACAACCTAATTGAGTTAGACTATTGATATTATACTTTATGAAAAAATAAGTATCTCATAATGCTTTTACCTGCACGGATTCCACTTCCAAGGATGCATTAGCCTGTTCCAAAGCTAGAATCGAGGCTTTTTACCTTAAAAACATCAGGATAAAATATACGCTCTCCGTTGTTTTCCTTTTAGTTCTGAGCTGCAAGCTGAGTTTGATGCCAGCAGCATCAGCTGACTAACTTGTTTGAATATATTTTACACACATTAGTAATGTTAATTGTCTGCAGGCAAGCGAGACGGTGACTAACCTGAGCTTGGTGATATTTTTGAGCTAAATGTTGACCCAACAGAGTCACAATGTTTTAAGTGTCATTTTGTCATGTTTTTGAGATGTTTGTTAACATGTTTGTCATGTTAGCTTGTTAGTTAGCACCAAACTCAAAGTACAACGTGGTTGATTTTCCAGGTGCTCAGTAGTTTAGTAAAAAGATGAAAACCGAAGGTGCAGGAGTAATAAATGATGATTCTGTATCCCACAGAAATATGCCTGAACAGGTAACCTGCACACGGTGTATTTGGAACAATGCTTCTTCTTTTTCACTCTATGACACCCATCTTAATAAAAATTCAAATTTAAAATGATAGCAAAATAAAATCCATTATCATTCCCAACGCCCCTAGGCATCACATAGTAACCCTAAAGGTGTCTTCCACATCCTAATGAGTAAGACACATTTCAAGCAGAGGCTCCAGCCGTCCATTCCAGCCCTGACCCTAACCTTAAACCTATGACATCGTGTTTTCCAAAGTGATTCAGGTTAGGTTGATTTTCATGTCACACATATAACTCATGCTCTCATGCCTCCGAAAACATAACATTACCGACGATTTGTCACAGTCGTCGGTAATGTTACCAGCTGGGATGAGAGCGTGTTGACTTATCCAGGACTGGGTTGGGGGGGCAGCAGCCTTTGCAGAGAAGCCTAAATCTCCCTCTTCCCCAGGAAGCACTGAATAGTGACATTAGCAATAAGGCTGCCACGATTAGTCGACTAGTCACAGTTTGAAGCTTTGTAAGATCCCAAAAGACGCAGGAATAAGTAGCAGGATTTAAGAGTGTAATAACGGACTGAAACAGAAGATGGCAGCACTGCATGTACAAGGATGCCAGCTGCCGTTAAACCCCGAAGAAGAAGAAGAAGCTGTGTCCCAGAATTCATAGCGCAGCCCAGCGCAGTTTCCAACAATGGCGGCAGCTAGTTAGTTTTAATATTACTCTTATTATTCTTTCTGGGTCACAAAATAAACGTTTAACATATTTTCAGGCGAGAATGTAGCTGTGTAAACCTCAAATATCGGCTCAGTTTATCAAGACACCGCATATTTTCAAAAGCGCTCCGACGTTTTCGGAGACGTCTGTTACCCACTAGCTAGCTAGTAGCTCGATAGCTAGCCGGGGGCTAGGCTCACTAGAGCCGTGAGAACACCGGACTCCCGGCAAATCGTTTTCAAACCCACCACTGTCTTTCGCTACTCAGGTTAAACATGATATATAAGTCACTTAGATAACTTACAAATGTTGTTGTTTGGCTTTTTTAGTATTTTATTTGTTCCTGAGTAAATCGGTTTGGCTGAGATTAAAGTTATAGTTTTTACACAGCTGAATAAACATCAAGCAGACAGCTGATTATCAGAAGTGTGAGATGCTCCAGAATTTACTCCGGTGTCCTGTTATATTTTAGATAGCAAGGAGTTTATTAAACTTCACCGAAACAATCTGCAAACGTCATTAAAATTTAATAAACTATCATCTTGTCTTTATTGTTAGTTAGCACAGACCTTAAACACTTAAAGCTGTAAGCTAATGATAGTTATATAAGAGCAGATGCTGCTGGTGCAGTAAGCTGTACTTTTACGTCCAATGGATCCTGTATCAACCAAGATGGCGCCGCGTATGGTCGCCCTGGTGCTTCAGTGCGTTACTTTTGTTTTGTTTTTGTGCATTTCTTCTGTGTCTGGGCACTCCTCTGGATACTCGTACACCAGAGAAGAGCTCCTTAACTACAGGACTACAACGCCTGTGGATTTATTTCCAATATTTGTCGCATCTGCGGCAGATTTACTGCTGACTCTGACCAGGAAAGCGAGACGCCGAAAGAGAGGTAAGCGAGCCGGCGCACTCGTGCGTTTGAGGAGACGCGGACTGCGAACTGCTCTTCCTGGGATCTTCCTTTCTAATGTACGCTCACTCGGGAATAAAATTGACGAACTGGCCCTGATGAGAAGCATGAACAGAGACTTTGCCTCCTCCTGTGTCTTATGTTTTACGGAGTCGTGGCTCAGTGAGAACATCCCAGACTGCGCGCTCAAGCTGGAGGGCTTCCATCTGCTGCGCGCGGACCGGCAGGCCGCTCTCTCCGGTAAGTCCAAAGGTGGAGGTCTCTGCTTCTACATCAATAGTGGCTGGTGCACAGATGTGACAGTGATTGCTCAGCACTGCTCTTCCTCTCTGGAATATCTTTTTATCCACTGCAAACCGTTTTATTCTCCGCGGGAGTTTGCTTCATTCATCCTGGCCGCTGTTTACATTCCGCCAGACGCAGATGCGCAGGCAGCTCAGTGCGCACTCGCGGAGCAGATACTGCACATGGAGCGGACATTCCCGGACTCTCTCATCATTGCTCTTGGGGACTTTAACAAAGCCAATCTGAGCCATGAGCTTCCCAAATACAAGCAGTACATTAAATGCCCGACCAGAGAGGAGAGGACATTAGACCACTGTTACAGCACGATCAGCGGGGCCTATCGCGCGGTGCCCCGCGCTTCACTCGGACTTTCTGACCACGTCATGATCCACCTAATCCCCGCGTACAGACAGAGGCTGAAGCTCT
Source organism: Copadichromis virginalis (assembly GCF_057382275.1). NCBI lineage: Eukaryota > Metazoa > Chordata > Actinopteri > Cichliformes > Cichlidae > Copadichromis > Copadichromis virginalis. The sequence goes on along the minus strand of NC_140632.1, from coordinate 1,480,728 downwards.
CCAAACCTGTCGTGAGGACTAAAAAACTGTGGAGCAACGAGGCTGTGGAGGAGCTTCGCACGTGTTTGGAGTCTACAGACTGGGACACATTGAAGGCTGCTTCTAACAGCTTGGACGAGTTTACGGACACTGTCACCTCCTATATCCACTTCTGTGAGGACAGCATTGTGCCATCACGCACCAGGGTGAGTTATAACAATGACAAACCCTGGTTTACTCCTAAACTCAAAAAGCTGTGGCTGGAAAAGAGAAAGGCGTTCAGAAGCGGAGACAGGGACTGCTACAGAGAGGCCAAGTACAGGTTCACTAAAGAAGTGGACATTGCCAAACATCAGCACTCTGAGAAGACGCAGCAGCAGATCTCAGAGAATGACTCGGCCTCTGTGTGGAAAGGTTTTAGGAATATCACCAACTACAAGCCTAAAACCCCCCACTCCACTGATGACTTGCTCTTAGCCAACACCCTCAACGACTTCTACTGCCGTTTTGACGAGCCATCAGGCAGCCTTTACACCTCCAACGACCCCAACAATAGAGGCACTTTGGACACTAATTCCCCCACCTCTCCCCCCTCCATAGAGCCATCACCACCTTCAAACCGTTCACCTACAACACCCCCCTCCTCACCCCACACAAAAGAGGATTTCACACCACCTCCTCCGACCACAACTCTTCATATTCATGAAGCAGATGTGAGGAAGCAGTTTAGGACTCTGAATGCTCGAAAAGCTCCCGGCCCAGACGGTGTGTCTCCTGCCACCCTCAGACACTGTGCAAACGAGCTGGCCCCAGTGTTTTCTGGCATCTTCAACTCCTCACTGCAGGCATGTCATGTGCCCGCCTGCTTCAAGTCCTCTACCATAATCCCTGTCCCCAAGAAACCTAGGATCACTGGACTAAATGACTACAGACCCGTGGCTCGGACATCTGTGGTCATGAAGTCATTTGAGCGCCTAGTTCTCTCCCATCTCAGGACCCTCACGGCCCCCCTCCTGGACCCCCTGCAGTTTGCATATAGAGCCAACAGGTCTGTAGACGACGCCATCAACATGGCCCTACACTTCATCCTGCAGCATCTGGACTCCCCAGGAACCTACGCCAGGATCCTGTTTGTGGACTTCAGCTCTGCCTTCAACACCATCCTTCCAGACCATCTCCGAGGCAAGCTTTCCCAGATGAATGTGCCTGATCCCATCTGCCGGTGGATCACTGACTTCCTGACGGACAGGAAGCAGCACGTGAGGCTGGGAAAGAATGTCTCGGACTCCCGGACCATCAGCACCGGCTCCCCTCAGGGCTGTGTTCTTTCTCCTCTGCTCTTCTCCCTGTACACCAACTGCTGCACCTCCACCCACCAGTCTGTCAAGCTAATCAAGTTTGCAGATGACACCACCGTTATTGGGCTCATCTCTGACGGGGATGAGTCTGCCTACAGGAGGGAGGTTGAACGTCTGGTGTCCTGGTGCAGCCACAACAACCTGGTGCTGAATGCCCAGAAGACAGTGGAGATTATTGTGGACTTCAGGAAGCACACAGCCCCACTCCCCCCCATCATCCTGACTGACACCCCCATCACCTCTGTGGACTCATTCCGCTTCCTGGGTACCACCATCACCCAGGACCTGAAGTGGGAGCCCACCATCACCTCCGTCATCAAGAAAGCCCAGCAGAGGATGTACTTCCTGAGGCAGCTGAAGAAATTCAACCTGCCAACACGGACGATGATGCAGTTCTACACTGCAATCATCGAGTCCATCCTCACCTCCTCCATCACCGTGTGGTACGCTGGAGCCACTATCAGGGACAAACAGAGACTGCAGCGTGTTGTGCGCTCTGCTGAGAAGGTGATTGGCTGCAGACTCCCATCTCTGCAGGACCTGTACACCTCCAGGACATTGCGGCGTGCAGCTCGGATCTCAGCTGACCCTTCTCACCCTGGATACAGTCTGTTTGACCTGCTCCCCTCAGGCAGGAGGCTCCGGTCCATTTGCACCAGAACCTCTCGCCATAAGAACAGTTTCTTCCCCTCTGCTGTTGGACACATGAACAATAACCATATGACTGTTCCCACCACTAACACATGACCCTACGCTGTGTTCACTGCATCATTCCATGTTTGGCACTGATCACCACCTGCACTCATGTATATATCTTTCTACGTAGCACTCATAATTCTTATTCTCATGTATATCTCATGCACATATCTTTCTACGTAGCACTTTTAATTCTTATACCTACTTTTATTTTTTCATGTCTATTTAAGTGCTATTTATGACACTATGTTTGCACTGAAGCACCGCAGCAATTTCCTAATGTTGTAAACCTGCTCAACATTTGGCAATAAACCCCATTCTGATTCTGATCTGATTAGTCAACTATCAAAATAATCGTTTGTGGCAGCCCTAATTAGCAACACTTAGTCGACTATCTGCACACATCTGTAACTAGTAACACCCTGCAGGGGTCGTCCAGGTAAATGCAGATCACTGTCCAAAGGCACACATCCATCCATCCATCCTGGACTGGTCACCACTAGCATATCAGTTTAAACATAACTGTACTGTCACGTAAAATACTGATGTGCACTAAAAGAACAATCTACTCGTGTCAAATGTAAACATCGACAGCATGTAAATGTTACATCAGTCGTTTGCCTGTTGCTGGTATATTTCACTCACTCACATGTTAGTGTTATGATGGCGCTGGAGAAAAAGTTAATGACAGCTCATCTTTAAATTGTTACATTTCTGATTCAGATTTTTCTGAGTCATCATTTTATCATAAACCAACAATATGTGAATAATGTTAATCACAGAGTGAAACACTGACAGAGTAAAACATGCGGTTTTTTTTTCTGCTGTACGACTATTGTGCTTTTGCAGTAACATCTCTGCAGTGTCACAGAATGTGAATTTATTTGACATTCAGTGGAGTAAGTGCTATCGGAAAACCTGCTCTTGTAAGATTAACCTGCCGCCACCTTTCATTTTTCACAAACCTCCTGTTGATATTAGACTGTTGGAGCAACACATCCTGGAACAAACAGAGTCTAGAGAACTGTCAAGAGACACTCAGACCTTTATTTCAGAACATTATTTTTTATTTAGCACAGAACAAAAATCACTTCCACAGGCAGGATGTCGCAGCACTTATGATACGATTGCAACAGTTCACTGCGTGTAATTAGCAGCTGAAAGTTAGTGGCCACAGAGAATCCACAGATGAAAGCGAGAGTGGCCTCAAAAAGACTCCGGGGAAAGGAGAAGCTCGAGGCTCCTGATAAGTTCGGGCAAGTGTGTAAACAATTTTCAACCTCAAGGCCAGCATGCTTAACCCAAAGTAGAGTGATGTACTCCCCGCCCAGAAACACTGGGACCGGCTGAATTAGTGCGAGGACCTCTGACACGCTAATGTAAATAGAGGAGCAGAATTTACAGAGCACAGCGTTCTTCAACCTCTGAAACCACTCAGAGATCGAGGCAAGAAATTTATGTCCTTCGCCTTCGTGGAGGGGGGAGAGGAGGAGAAAGTGAGCGAGCGTCGTGCAGAAGAAACAAACCTGATGTGAGTCAGCAACAAAGAGACCCAAATATTCACAAGGGGGAACCTTCATCAACGCAGATGTTTAATAGCTGCTTTTCATATAATGTTTAGGATTTGATCCACTCCACTTTTTAAAGAAGACCAGCCTTTGAAATCAGTTACACAATCTTCGACTGATTCGGGCCCAATTTTCAGATACGGCTTTAAGGACTGTTCACGGTCTACGCGCATCGACCGCAGGAGAATCAGCCAGGGTCATTGCAATGTAGTGTTGTTCTGTGATACCCTGGAATTCATGTGGAGTTTACTTTGACACAGACCACCCACCTAAACACTGTGCAGACCAACAATACAACAGTGCTTCCAAAAGCACGACAATCTGTCGAGCTCAGAAAAGCAACTCAGAAATGACAAAAGGAAACAAACGATCCCAGAGCTCCAGTTCAAGTCCGGTGACGCAGGTGCTTTAATGTTGTGTTTGTGGATAAATCAATTTTTGTCATCTAATGAAAAAGGATCACAAAATCAGATTATTGAGTGATTAATGTTGAAATGTGAAGTTGTGCAGTTCATCAACAGAGTGTAGCCTTGGGTAATGTAAGTCAATCATATTGTTTTTTAATATGATTGATTGGTCATCAGCCAGTCAGCTTCTGCTACAGCTGATTATTTGGCATTTAAATGCAACCTGTTATTATCCAGAAATTGCTCTATAAGCGCAACAACCCAGGCAGCTCCATTTGGTACAATCAGATAAGATAAGATGACCTTTATTAGTCCCACAGGTGGGAAATTTGTTTTGTTACAGAAAAAGTGCAAAGTTATGTAGCAGAAATTAGAAAACACTGGAATGCAATAAAATAAAATACAATAAGCAACTGATGCAAACACAACGTGTCTGCAAAGCAACATGTGATATGATTATAATATGTTATGTTACATGTGGCTTTATCTGTATCTGGGCTTCTCTTAATGCTAATGCAAACACTGATATAGAAACCCACATTTGGCTTTAGTAGGTTACTGGTTACTAAAAGTCGAAGCAACACAGAAAAATGGACAAAGGCATTTTTGCCGTGTAGTGCAGTGAATCCATCTGAACACAAACTCGATCGATTCTGTTGACGTTTTCTCGCTGCAGTAACTTCAGTCATGGAAGCTGCAGTTTAGCATTTATTAGCTTTCAGCAGACTTTAAGCTATGATCTGCTCAGGCCAGGCCACACAGCCTCACAGCAAAACATATGCGGTAACTGATATGCAGCTGTGCTAACTGAACATGGTGCTTGTTCATGTTCCCTCGTCTAAGGTGACTTTACAACATTTAACTGTTTGTGAAAGAAGGAAAAAAAGTAGCTTGCATAGTTTGCAAGTTGGTATTTTGTCTCTTGGGTGAACTCACTGCTGGTCCTGCCCTCAGTCGTTCTCTAACACCCTTATCTCGGTGAGCAACGTGCTCGTGGTAGATGAACAGTAATATGAAAGAAGCATTTTGTTTTCTCAGAGATGCGCTGTGCTGACCGCTGATGTTTAACTCCTTTACATAACACAGTATTAATTCCAAATATGATGCACAACAGACAATATTCCACTAGTAAATCATAAGATCATCGTTCATGAACATAAAGCATTTTTAATTGTCATCACCCAAATAATACCTGACGTGATAAAGAGATTGAGAAACGCAGCTCCATGAATAGCTGCTAGCTGTGGTGACTTGGCAGTTTGCTTAAAGAGACCGTATCAGACCTGAGCTCACATCTCGCTAACTACACATACGAGCAGCAGATGTCAGAGTTCTGCCCCATCAACAAAGACACCTTACAGAAACAGTGCAGCACCTAATTTTGCCGTCTGCCCACTAACTTTAAAGTTTTAGCTCCATAGAAACCGACATTCGTAACAGTGGGACTGTAACACTTCTGTCTGGCACCTTTTTCCATCACTGAAAGCAGCACTTATTAAAAAATACAGCTCATACCTCAAACCTCTGATCAGCCTCTCAACTTACTGGTGTCATTTTGAGGCACGATTATAGGGAAGACAGATTTTTATTGATCTACAATACTTCCTCATTTCAGTCAGCTTTTCATGTTAGTCAAACCACAAAATGTTTTCAGCGATGTCATCATTGTAGGAAGACACAGCTGATATAACTGTGAGTCCAGTCTTTGGTGATTGTACGCTATTAGAAAGATTAGTAACACCGACTTATTTAGAAAACTGTTTCTCCTCGAAACCAAAAAAGCAAACCGCCTACGGTATCCTTCGAGGTTCAATCCTCGGCCCAGTTCTGTTTAACCCGAATCTGCAGGGCCTCACTCAGCAGGAGGAAATGTCATAAAACTTCATAAAAGAGTGAAAACTAAAAAAAAGAGTAAAATCAAAAGGTTGCTGTCGAGCTGAAAGGCTGCTTTAAAATGAAAAAAGGAAAATTAATAATTGTTTAATTTCAGGTTATTAAGTGTTCAGCAAAATAAATTATCGCAGCACTTTGTTCTGTAGCTTGTTTTGACTGCAGCATTAATGCAATTAATCATGCATTAATTATAGATTTTTACACGGACCTGTAGGGGTTATTAATATTTCCATACATGATATGTTAAGCATATGTTTTAGCCCAGTGATCATTTTGGACTACGTAGATCTGTGTGTATGAAATCATTTCATAGATTTGCCTTGGCTACTGATGGTATTCAAGGCAAGTGATCCTTTCACAAAGCTTAAGCTTTATTGATGAGGAGGCTGTAACCAATCAGGGTGATCTCAGAATAATTTCCTTTGTTGTGAAAACTGTAGTTGAGATTGTGTTTGTTACTTTTTGTCTGTTTTTTCCACAGATTTGCTATTTTTAAAGTAATTCGAGTATTTAACACTGCATTAAAGCTCCTAAAGTGGAAACTGTAATAATCAGTTGATATGACTGAAATATGTTGTTGTTGAAGATCAGTCAGACTTGCTAAGACTACCACGATGCAACAATTAAAGAGATTTTTGTGCAGTAGAGTTATTAATGATATAAAATATGCATTTTGTCAGGGGCTGTGCAAACATCGCATGCTTCTCCCACTGCAGTTGTTCAACTACTTAAATGTTCTCAGCAGTAACTTGCATTAAGGATCAGAGGGCCCTGCTGTGATGCAGCAGCAGTTAAAGTGATGATCGTCTCATAAATGAAATCAAGTCATTTTGGTCTTGATTTTGAATTTAACTAAACACGAAGCAAAAGTAAAAACAACTAAAAACTAAACTGTCTAAATCAGGACACGAACTCCTGCCTCTTTGAGTCGAACATTTTTAACATGTGTTTCAGCTTCAACACGCGTTTATAGACGCGATGCATCGTGTTTTATAAATATCGCTTACAACTACATAGTAATAATAATAATGTACAATTTATAAGCAGTGGTTAATATTCAGTGTTGTCAGTAACATCGGGATCACAGATTTTTTTATAAAGAGCCATTTTGTGTGAAGCCTGCATTAAAAGCCCGGACACTTTTTCGCTCAATGTTGTTTTCTGTTATTTTCAATTTTCAACAAATAAATCTCTGCTGTCACTTCCTCAGCTTTAAGTGAGTTTCTTGCTTAATTAAAAAAGTGCTCTTGGTCAGAACTCATCACAGCAAATTAACTGTACGAGTGTTTTTTTGGTTATATTACAAAGAGCAAAGACAGCGGTGAAGGATTAGTGCTACTGTTCTTTCTCTCCGTGTGTGTGTGTGTGTGTGTGTGTGTGTGTGTGTCTGTGTGTGTGTGTCTGTGTGTGTGTGTGTGTGTGTCTGTGTGTGTGTGCGTGTGTGTGTGTGTGTGTGCGTGTGTGTGTCTGTGTGTGTGTGTGTGTGTGCGTGCGTGCGTGCGTGCGTGCGTGTGTGTGCGTGTGTGTGTGTGTGTGTGCGTGTGTGTGTCTGTGTGTGTGTGTCTGTGTGTCCGTGTGTGTGTGTGCGTGCGTGCGTGCGTGCGTGTGTGTGTGTGTGTGTGTCTGTGTGTCCGTGTGTGTGTGCGTGTGTGTGTGTGTGTGTCTGTGTGTGTGTCTGTGTGTGTGTGTGTCTGTGTGTGTCTGTGTGTGTGTGTGTGTGTGTGTCTGTCTGTGTGTGTCTGTGTGTGTCTGTGTGTGTGTGTGTCTGTGTGTGTGTGTGTCTGTGTGTGTGTGTGTGCGTGCGTGTGTGTGTGTGTCCGTGTATGTGTGTGTGTGTGTGTGTGTGTGTGTGTGTGTCTGTGTGTGTGTCTGTGTGTCCGTGTGTGTCTGTGTGTCCGTGTGTGTCTGTGTGCGTGCGTGTGTGTGTGTGTCCGTGTATGTGTGTGTGTGTGTGTGTGTGTCTGTGTGTGTCTGTGTGTGTCCGTGTGTGTGTGTGTCCGTGTGTGTCCGTGTGTGTGTGTGTGTGTGTGTGTGTCTGTGTGTGTTTGTGTGTCCGTGTGTGTCTGTGTGTGTGTGTGTCCGTGTGTGTGTGTGTGTGCGTGCGTGTGTGTGTGTGTGTGTGTGTGTGTGTGTGTGTGTCTGTGTGTGTCCGTGTGTGTGTGTGTCCGTGTGTCCCTGTGTGTCCGTGTGTGTCTGTGTGTCCGTGTGTGTCCGTGTGTGTGTGTGTCCGTGTGTGTGTGTGTGTGCGTGCGTGTGTGTGTGTGTGTGTGTGTGTGTGTGTGTGTGTGTGTCTGTGTGTCCGTGTGTGTCCGTGTGTGTGTGTGTGCGTGCGTGCGTGTGCGTGCGTGTGTGTGTGTGTGTGTGTGTGTGTGTGTGTGTGTGGGCACATGTAGTTGTGACTGTGGGAATATGAATATGAAAGATGAGATAAATCAGAGTGCCATACAGTAATGGTGCGTGGGCTTCACCGAGCATGTTTCAAGTCAAGAGGAGTGTGTGTGTTTCTTTTATCCCTCGCTCATGGCTCGTTTTATTTTAAGGCATGATGACAGGTAGGGAGGATGGGAGCTGAGGTGGTGACTCACAGTAAAAGCAGAAGATGTGAGAGAACGTCTGGTGCATGCTCGGGTGTCTCATTCAGTCCTGGTAACGATGCGCTTGCTTAAAATGGAAAAGTGTATTTTCCTGGGTGGGCCTGTGGGGGTCGGATGGTGGACTAGTGCAGCTTTAATCACATCAGTCCAAACTGAGCCTAAACCTGACCCTGAACGTTTTTACAGTAACAACAAGCGGATGTGTAGAAAGGTTCAGCTGATGTGGGAACTCAAAGGAACTTCAGTTCATTTCACGGTGGCTCTTTTTCCTTTGATTGTGAAAACATCACAGTTGCCACAGTTTTTACTGAGATCTGAGGACCTGCTGAGTGGAAACATTTATGTGATTCAACATTTTGCTGGTTACAAACATCTTTATAAGAAAGACCAGAATAAAGTCCATGTGTGTGAATCTGACTCTCTCCCCATCCACTCGCTGAAACTTTTCACTTTTTAACAGAAACGAGTCTTTTGAAAAAGAACTAAAATCTTCTCTGTTGGACTTCCTGTTAAGGTCACTGCATGCCACTGTGGTAAGATAGGATGTTATAAGATAAGATGAACCTTTATTAGTTCCGCACACGTGGGAAATCTTTTGTCATGGCAGAAAGTTTAAGAGCAGTAAAAGTTCAGAAAAACACAACAGGATAGGATAAGATAAAAATAGAATAACATACTATACAAAATGGAATAAGATGCTTTGTTATAGCAGGAAAACTTGCACTTGGTAATATTGCACATCAGGGAGACATTTGCAGTTGTCTCTCTGCACATGTGTCTCTGCAGACACCATGTTGTGGAGTCTGACAGCAGTTGGAAGGAAAGGCCTGTGAAATCTCTCCGTCCCACACCGTGGGTGCCACAGCCACTGAAGGAGCTGCTCAGTGCTGTCAGAGTCTCCTGCATGGGGTGGGAGATGTTGTCCAACAGGGATGACAGCTTAGCCACCGTTCTCCTGTCACTCACCACCTCCACTGGGTCCAGAGGGCATCCTAGAACAGAGCTGGCCCTGCAGATCAGCCTGCTCAGTCTGTTCCTGTCCCCAGCAGAGATGCTGCCGCCCCAGCAGACCACACCGTAAAAGATGGCTGAGGCCACCACAGAGTCATAGAAGGTCTTCAGGAGTGGGCCCTTCACTCCAAAAGTCTCCACAGCAGGTACAGCCTGCTCTGCCCTCCCTTTATCGTTTTACCAGCAGAATGATAAATATGGTCTCTGTATTCCCAAAGACTTCACTCACCCATCAAATCACTGAGTTCGGGTGTTTAAAACCAAGCAGCAGACTGCTTCTGTAAACGTTTGTTAAAGGATGGATTCCAGCGTGGTGCTGTGACAGGATGCCACCTGTGCAACAAGTCCAGCCGTAAAATGTCCTTACAACTAAATATTCCACAGTCAGCTGTTAGTGGCATCATAACGAAGTGGAAGCGATCAGGAACGACAGCAGCTCTGCCACTAAGTCACAGGCCGTGCAAAATCACAGAGTGGTGTGAGCGGTGTGAGGCGACTGGTGCACAAAGGTGGGTCGCTGCAGACCTCCAATCTTCACGTGGCCTTCAGACTAGCTCAAGGACAGGACATGGAGAGCTTTGTGGAAATCGAGTTTCCAAGGCTGAGCAGCTGCATCTAAGTCTTACATCACTTGGTGCAATGCATAACACTGGATGCAGTGATGTAAAGCTGCACTCTGCATGTTCTCTGGAGTGACAAATCACGCTTCAGTGTCTGTCAAGCTGATGGACGAGTCTGTGTTTGCTGATTGCCAGGAGAACAGTACTTGTCTGACTGCACTGTGCAGAGTGTAAGTTTGGTGGAGATTATAGTGTCGGGTTGTTTTCTTAAGGAGTTGGGCTCAGCCTCTCACTTCCAGGAAAAGGAGCTCAACATACCAGGATATTTTGGACAATTTCATGCTTAATTTCAAGGCAGACAAGCTGGCGCTTATAAACCCGTAAACCTGAATGAAGAAGAGGATGGCGTTTGCCTTAAAGGCGTTTTAAAGAGCTGCTGAATGTGACAACAGTACATGACAAGATACAAAACATTACAAATGAATATACACAAATAAGTGAAAATGCAATTGAGTGTCACACATAAGGCAGTGAGAGCACACGTCTCAAATGTGTCTGTATGGAAAGCCAGAGGTGGGAGAACAGCAGGGAGCCCCCGAGCACAGAACCGAGTCATCATCCATGACATTGATTAAATCAGATACTATTAGAGGGCTACAGAAGCAGGAATTCCCTTCCCTTGATTTACAGTTTATTTAGACTGTTCACAGACGACAGGGCGGATTAGGGTTTAGAAAAGAAAAGAAAAACTGCACAAAAACCCAGAAAACTGTTCTAAGACATGAGAGAACTCACCAATCACATCCAAGGCTAAGCCCATGGCTAACTGGCTAACACTTCAGCCTCATAGTTTCATGCGTGTCTGTCCCTCAGGAGACAAGCCAAGCTAATGAAAATTAGTCTCCTTCTATCAGTGCAAACCATTTTGTCATATTCACTCACAAAGCTGACGTTTCTGTTCAAAAACAACAACAAAAAGATGTTTTAATTGTCGTTTCTAAGGCTCCATAAAACTACAAAAGGCTACAAAAGTTAGCTTGCATTGTTTAAAACAATTATTGGAGACAAGATGTTTCAACCACTTGGTAAACTCCACATCACCCAACCATGAACAGATTTGGGAATCTCTCCCTGTGTGACAGTCTGCATCTTCGATATAGACTCGGAGCGTGGTGGTACCCAGCCTTCCATCATTTCGGTAATGCTGACTTTTGCAACTAGCTCACTTTAGTAAATGCTTTGGATTGTGTGGGCGACTGATGACAATTTTGCCGCTTAGGAAAATGACCAGAAGTTAAGCTCAGTGGTAAATCCAGATATTCTATTGAGCCTTGCAAAGACTTCAGGTAAATGTGAAGGAATGGTTCACAGCAGCACTGGCCTCACACTCTCTGTTTGCCGGCTTGATGTAACAGAAAAATCATTCCAGTGCACTGTTGGCCACGGGATACAGCAAGAAAGGAGCTGGAGTGGAGCTGGGTTGCAAAGTGGCTTGAAGATGAGCAGCAAATGCGGCAGGCTGCTTACGGAGCACAACATGTGAGATTTGCTGGTTTGATGTTTAGAAGGACTCAGCTGATGTTCGCTGTGATCCAGAGCCACTGATCTGCTATGACTGCAACCGGATGAATTAACACTACGGCTGACATTCAGTGTACTTTTACTACTGTAAAATATAAATGTCCATTTACTAGAAATGTACTCTGTCGAAGGACGGGCTGTGTTAACCAATCAGGTGGCAGATCCTAAATTACTGCTGAAACAGAGCATTTGGTGATCCCTGTGTATGGCACCCACACCCCCACGAAGCACAGTGTAGTCAGAACATGTCATTTTGGATAGGTGCTGTAATCTTCTACAGAACAAAAGAACACAACATGAGACTTTCAGATTCTGCACTTGTTTACAACTATGCACAAAAGCTTTTTTCCTTCTGGAACTGAGGCTGGTACTCGCCTCCAAATGAAAATGCCGTGTGTGCCTTCCAAAAGATGTGACCCGTAGCGGGCAGAATATAAATGCACTGAAGAGGTGTTTTTGATGTTGGAAATATCAGGCACTCTCTTCAGCTCGATGGTAGCAGATGTCTACTCTACCATCTGCTTCAGACAGATATTGCGACTGTGTCCGCCTCTTAACATGAAAAGGACTTCTGAGCATCCTGCACTTATATATCTTATTTGATTTGTTCTGCAAATTCATGCCGTGCCGTGGATGGGCTATTGATTTAGTCTTGATGCAGAAATAAGAGCCAATACTAATAAGGAGATAGAGGAATAGACAGCCTGGATGGAGCCGCACAGTTATTAATATCATCGCTATTGAGCTCCTTGGGTCCTCAGATATGCTTGTTAGCAGTTCAGCGGATAATAATCCTAACAGCCACCGCTCGAGCTGCCTTAGGCCTGCTCCCGTGTCCTTCTAACCCAGTCAACATCCAAACACTCATCCGGGGGGACGGTGCTGCTGTGTAAAAGCCAGCTGTGCTCGGAAATCAGAGAAGAGAAGAAAGATGAAGAAGGAGATTGTCTATTAAAAAGTATAATGCAATCAGCAAGGGAGGAAAAGTGACCTTCTTGGGAAAAAGTACGGAGGAGTGTTCACCGTAGAAGCTATATGATAGCGATGACACTTAGCTGTCTTCTGCTGAATTATGACTGGATTAGAGCGGCTCTTTGGGTTGCAACACGATTCCCAGGCCCCCGGTCCTCCTCCCTACAGGATGTAGGGGTTAACAATGAGTTCATAACATGACCTTTCGAAGGCCTTAGTCAGCACACACTCCCTTTACCCTGACCTCCCCCTCCCGCCTCCGTCCTTTTCTTTTGCTCAGACTGGGCCATCTCTGAACCGAGATGAGTCAGTGTTAGCACATTCTCTGCCATCGCTTCCTCTTTGTACTCTTCTTTGAACTCGCCGTGGCTTTGACTGTCCCATCCCTGCCTGTTTGGCGAATCTTTATTCCTGGCTCTATCAAGGGGAGCGGAGCGGGGAATAAAGAGTGCTCTTTCCTTTCCGGCTCTTATCTTCTCTCTTTCCAGTTTCCAAAACCAACAGCACCCCAGCTTGTCCATCTCCTTTTATATTTTTGGTCCTCTGCTGTGAGTGTGTCTGCAAAACTTGTATCCATCGGTGACCTGTGGCCATGTGGATTAGTCTGCCAAGTCCAGCTGGGCTTGTACAGCTTCCTGTGGAGTACATTAAAGGCTTGTAGAGGTCAGCTTTCCTGAACTCTGACCTCGGTGAACCACAATATCTGATTCCTATTACTTTGAACTTGCAGTACAGAGTGAGGTTGTTGTAATTAATTTCGCAAGATGACGAGCTGTGAACCCGGCTTTTGCTTTCATGCCAGACCATCTGGACTAAAAATATATTTCTCATCCGATTTCCTGAACAGCAGGGACGACACGAACAATCGTCTCCATCAGCTTTTATTTTCATGTATTATATTATAGCAGCAGCATCTCCTGGGCTGAAACTCATCGCATCTGGCCCTAAGCTGGCCCCCTGAGTGCTGTTAGAGGTTATCGCCCTGAAAGCTACCCTCCACATGTGCTTCAGCAGCAGCCACACTGCAAAGATCTGTGTTTCCAATCCCATAGAGGAAAGAGGGAGCATTGTTTCAGCCCTGCACCCCAGGGGAGTTTGTGGTTTTACTGTAAAACATCTCTCTTTCTGCACTGACTGTGTGTCAGACAGCAGGAAGGGCTTGTCTGGGATTTATTGGCAGTTGCGGATCTGCAGATGATGGACGAATGCCCCACTGGAGCGCAGGTCTTGTAAAAGGCAAAGGGTGGAATACCCCATTAAAGTGGTGTTTATTTCCTTTGCATGTCTTGCAGGATTCCTCCTTCTCTCTCCATTAACATCACTTTTTTCCCCATCCAGTCGTGGCCTACGTGCTCCTTTATCTGTATAAACAGGGGATTGTCTGGACACTCTCAGCATGTGTGCATACGTGTATCACAAACAGTTAATGTCATGTCTTCATGCTGTTGCTCCACAGGATTCATTGTTTTGTTTGAAGAAAATGTCTAAGTGTGTGTATATCACGCTGTTCGCCTGCACCGCGCACTGCATTAGAGATAAGTCCAACACCTGCCTTCATATTTCTGGAGCTCCACGTCTGCACGTCTTTGTTATGCTTCAGTCTGTACCATGTAAAACAGTGATGGGAGAAGTATTCAGTCTCTCCACTTCTCAAGAAGAAGCGGTGCTAAAATGTTAAAACACTCCTTTACAAATTAAAGTACTTTGGTCAAATTTGGTAAAACCGTATCATTAAGATAATCAGCACAGCTCGTGACCTTAGTTTGGAGATGGGTTAATTTTGAAGGGCTTTAGAGAGCCAGTGAGAGACGGAGAAGACAGTTGCTTCAGTAAATCCTCAGTTATTTAAAGGACTAAAAGCACAAACAGCGGTACATTTATTTTGCAGTGGCATGGGGTCTCGCATTGTTGTAACACTCACGATTATTGTATAATATTTATAACGACACTAACATTGCATTTAAGGCGCGCCTTAACATTTTTACACATTTCGTCTTGATGCATCTCAATCATCCAGGAAAGTAAATCTCCAAAAGTTGATTCTGTTCATCCAGACGCAGCGTTTTGTCTTCAGTCTCATGTCTAATGCTGTGATTGCAGCCATTCCCCAACTCTCTGTGAATGGTGCTCATGGCCATTGATCAGTGGTTGTTGATCAATGGCCATGAGAATTTGCATAATTAAGATTAAAGAACTGACCTCCCAGCCCATTGTTGCTTCAGTGGTTTCAGTCATTATGCAAATTTACTGTTTCTAAGGTTGGAAACCTGCAGTCAGCTGAGACTGAAGACGTCACCTGGATGATGATGAAACGTTTCTCCCACAAAACGCTACGTCCAGACGAACAGAATCAACTTTTGGAGGTTTTTACACGTTGCTATATCTAAGAGAAAGTATTGTGTTTTATACCCTCCAGTCTGGAAGTGTGGAGAAAGTACAGCATTTGTATCAGGAATACAGAAAGAATCAGAAAAATCTTTCCATCATGTTTATTACTCATTTGTGAAGCAAAAGCATCCAGCTTAACCACAAACAGCACCACTACATTTATTACCTACAGCTAATTTACAGAGCTGCCATTTGTCACCAGGCGAGGCAGCGGACCCCTCCCATCCTGAGTACTGACCAACTTTAAACTACAGCAGTGGCAAAGTTTGCAATGACAGTAGGAGAGAACCAAGCTCCCCGGGGGCCCCCACTTGACCCCACTCACTCCCACTGTTAGTGACGACTCTATTTAAACAAACCTAAAGACTGATGATAATCAGTGAAAGTGAGGAGGAGTTACCCTGGGAGTGAAAAAAGGAAGAAAGTGCTGAACAGATGATTAAATATGTTGCATAACCACCGACGTCTTTCTGTTGTTTACATTATGTGATGAAGCTGCGTCTGACAGCGCTAACTGTCCAGCTGTAAATGCTAAGTTATGAAATTTAGATTTAAAGACATTTGGATCCATACACTAAGTATAATGTATACTGGTGTAAATTATTGTGTGGGACTGTATGTGCAGTGTGGTGGGTGTATTTTATTGCATTTTCCGTGTCTTCAGAGGAGACTAATTGGTTTATGAGTGTTTTCATTATGTAACAAATAGTCAGTGTATGCTCTGTAAGCTTAATCCTCTATATTAGAAGTATTACATTGCTTCTATCAAATAAGAGTCTTTCTTAAATACGATCTTATTGTACTTATGTAACCATTACATACTGTTATAATTAAAAACTGTTCCTGGTTTACCTGTAAGCCTGTAGTTATCTTCATCAAGGGGCGATCGTGGCTCAAGAGTTGGGAGTTCGCCTTGTAATCGGAAGGTTGCCGGTTCGAGCCCCGGCTTGGACAGTCTCGGTCGTTGTGTCCTTGGGCAAGACACTTCACCCGTTGCCTACTGGTGGTGGTCAGAGGGCCCGGTGGCGCCAGTGTCCGGCAGCCTCGCCTCTGTCAGTGCGCCCCAGGGTGGCTGTGGCTACATTGTAGCTTGCCATCACCAGTGTGTGAATGTGTGTGTGAATGGGTGGATGACTGGATATGTAAAGCGCTTTGGGGTCCTTAGGGACTAGTAAAGCTATACAAATACAGGCCATCATCAGTTAGAGCCCCTCCTCATCCATTCTTCTTCATTGGTGCAACACTATAAATGTGGGGCACCCCTTTGGCCTCTCCTATGGGAGAGGTCGTGTCTTTTCTTTTCCAGCACTAATTCTGTCTTTATCCACCCTGATGTTTCTGATTGTGTGTTTTAGTTCATTAGTGTCATCGTTGCGCCTGCTGTAAATATGTGCTGCTTCTGTATTGGCACTGCTAATGCTAGCACAAGTCTTGCTAGCTTGACGTTGTAGTGGGTTGAGCTAACTCTCGTCCCAACTGTTCATATTTGGTTACGGGAGCTGGAGCGGGCACGTTGTTTACTTGGAGGTCTTTCTTTTTACCTTTCATTGTTAGACACAACGCAGGACAACACTTACACTGTTATATGTATAATATGCTATATTCTACGGTGGCCCTGAGAAGTCAAATGCACTGCAACTTGAGAAAATGCCAGCAAACAAAAAAATGCTGCAAAAGCACATAAAACACGACAGAAGTTTAATAAAACACAACAGGCGTGTTTCTGGGGAGGCAACAACGTGACAGATGTGGACGTGACAGAAACCAAAACATGGCTGAGCCGTGCAGTGTGTTTGACGTCTCATGGTCACAGAAATATCATTTTATTAAGTAATTTGTGCATCACTTACAGTATTTTTCTATTATGTTTCTTCAAAACAATTTAACATGTTTGGCATGAGCAGCCAATGAGAAGGTTAAGCTGCCCCACACTCTGTGTGCTTTGCAGTATAAAGATGCTTTGTTTCATCTTCCTGCTTTCATTTTAGGTCAGTCAACAGAAACTGATATTATTATTCAGTTATTTTTTTATTATTTCTTCCCAAATGTTGATGCACTCTGATTAAAGGGGGCCCATGTGCATTTCTGCCCAGCGCCCCAACAAACTCTAGAACTGCCGCTGCTAAATGTTCAGAGCCTCTGTGCAGAGCGTGAAACGGTGCAACAGAGGCAGGAGTGATAAAAGCTTCCCAACAAATCTCAGTTTTTCTACCAAAAATGCACAAACAACAAAACAACCTGACCTACTGTAGAGCTAAACCTCAGCGCAGCACAGCAGTGAATGCATTATAGTACTCTACGCTCCGCCGCTGCTTTAAGAAACAGCATGCATGCACAAGCAGCCAGTAGTGTTTGTGGATGCGTGGGTGAGAAGACATGGCTGGAAGGGCAAAATGAGAGAAATGCAGGGAAAAGAAAGACAGAGCAGAAGATGAGAGTGGAAAAAACGGACAAATAAAGAGGGAGAAAGAAGTGGTGGTGAAAAATGTGCACCCACTGTGGGTGGTTTATTCACGTCTGAGATCAGGAGCAGTGAAAACTGCCTAATGGAGTCCTGTGGAACGTTCAGCAGTAAGAAATATTCCTAACTGTGCCAGGTAGCTGTAGTCTTCTTCTTCATATGAGGAAAACTAGAAATAAATAAATACTTTATTAGAAAATGCAACATGTTAGATGTTCCTTCTCTGGCTGTATGAAACCTCTGTAATGATCTTAAAAGGCAAACTTTAAAGGTTCGGTTCGCTGGGGATTAAAAAAATTCCCACTTTGAAATTTCAGCTTTTCCCCCCATTAGGATGGAGTTGAAAGGATCTTTGGAGTATTAAAAAAATGCCCCCAAAATTACTCTTAAAAATTCAGTGTGAGAATTTTTCATAAGTGACCCTCCCTTCAGGTTTCTTGCTGGGCTGAAGCAGAGTAAGTTCACAGCACCGTTTCGCCATTTCAGCCTCGCTGCTGCTTCCGACTCATCGTTGACTGCTGCTAATAATAGTCTGTTTGAAGAACAGTATCAGGTTTTTTTCTTTTTAGGTGATGACAGATTTAAACTTTGATTTTTCAAAGTTTCTCTGAATTTAAGAGGACTGAGACACAACAAAGAGACTTTTTTTGTTTAGCAGATACGCTGATGCATAATTTTGTTCCCCTCAAGAAACATTCCTGCGACAGTGACACAGATCGCTAGAAATCTCAGTGGGGCCACTCAGCAGAGTTCAGTCGTGGGAATAATCACTCAGCAGGGGCGATAATTCTGCTAAAAAAATATTCAAAGGTGACAAACTCGAAACTTTTGAAGATGGCTGCGAGAACGCAAAAAACAGGTTTTTATAGTAGAAGGTTGTTTTTTTCTAGGCCTGTGAATTGAAAGAATAGTGAAACTGCTGCCACATGAAATGAGCTTTTAATAAAGTCCAGGACGAGCCAGTAGAGAAATATCTAGTAGACCAACCTAATCCTTTGAAACTCTCAGCCTGTTTGGCAAAGACATAATTATTAATGCCCAAAATGAAGGATATTTGGGCTGAAAACATAAAGTTAGACCCATATATTTTTGGACACTGTGATCTGACTTATTTTAGCTGTGTACCACAACATGTTTAAGTTACAGTTACAGGAAGAAAATGGGCTTAAAACACAGACTCTCAGCTTTCATTTGAACAACGCTGCATTAACGATTACTTTACACAGTCCTTGATTTTCAGGGACTCAAGACAAAGTGGACAATTCACTTAAAAGGTGTTTTGTGGGCAGGTGCGGGCTTTCGTCTTCATTATTTCTTCATAAATTAAGATTGGAGTTGTTCCAAAGGCGACATTTACACTTGGAAGCTCTGTGCACTCGCACTGTGCAGCCAAGTGAAATGTGTCATTCCTGGGTTAAAAGAAAAATCCATTACAGAGATGGCAGTAAAACTAGTTCGACACATTCACAGAAATCCACTGAGAGCAACACGGATGGCTGATCACAGGATTCTTTCCATGGAAAAGAAAACCCGCCTCACAGCATCAGAACACGTTGCCATTAAGCCGACTGTGAAAGGAAAATGCAGATGATTTCTGAAGGCTTCACAGACTTTGTTTGTGATCAGCCAAAGGCAAAGTTCACTGGACAGACCATCACAGCACAGACGCACACAGATGCTGAACATCGATCGGGTATTTTTGAAGATAAGACGTGAAATGTTCAGCAGTGGTCGAGTCCATTGCCTGATCCTGACATTCTGCTGCATTTTACTACCTGAAGGAAGAAACATCCACAAATGAAACACCAACAGCTACAGATCAGTAGCTGCTGTAACTGATCAGACCGTTTTGGGATCGCCACAGGTTCCAGATTTAGCCGTCGTTGCTTGCAAAGGATTCCCAATATTAACTCTGGTCCTGGTGACTGTAGAACAGCTGATCTACTAAGAGCACCAAAGATGTGACTGAATAGGGGAACTTGTATGCAGTGCTGTGCAAAAGTTTTAGGCCGGTGTGAAAAAATGCAGCAAACAAAGAATGCTGTCAGGAATATAAATGATTGTTATCGGCCCCAAATGTATTGTGCAGCAGGACAACGAGCCCAAACACAGCCAAAGTCATTAAGAACTATCTTCAGCGTAAAGAAGTACTGGAAGTGATGGTGCGGCCCCCACAGAGCCCTGATCCCAGCATCAAGGAGTGTGTCTGGGATCAGAGACAGAAGGATGTGAGGACGCCTACATCCACACAACATCCGTGCTTAGTTCTCCAAGATGTTTGGAACAACCTACCAGCCGAGTTCCTTCAAAAACTTTTTCCTCACCTGCCTTAAAGTTTTGCACATCACTGTATGTAAACATTGAACGCATTTGTGTTCAACCTTTCAAATTAAAGATAAAGTTCTGCACTTTGCGCTCATCTCATCACTGTAACTCGTGCATGTTTTGGTGCGTCACATAAATAACAGAAAATGTGCCCATTTTCAAGCTACACTATTATACAGTATTCATAAAATGTCATCGAGTACAGAACACGGTAAATATTTGTGCGTATAAGAAAGCCAAACATTTAAAAAACTATTGCATCGTTCAGATTAAATGAGGAGATTAAATGACGCATGGAAGTAGTTTTTAGTTGTTTGAAGGTACTTTTGGATGTTTTTTCCACCCGAGTTAATCCATGCCCAACTCGGCACAAACATTACATCAGAATGGCTGAAAAAAACATTTGCTGCATGTAAAACGAGGCCACCGAAGGATAAGCGAGAGGAAAATTAGTGTGCGAAGAAAGGCTTTTGAAAAAGCCCGAAACATTTTCCCACCAGTAAACTCCAACAACACTACAGCCATTATTGAGTTTCCACAATATGTGAAAATATCAGCCTGGCCTGCAGTGTTGCTGGATGAGAGGTCTTCTCGGGTACAAAATGTTGGCCTGGGACACCACGGTCAGGGAAAAATCTCCCTAACTTACACTGAGGAGGAAAAAAAGACTGTTGGACGGAGAAACAGAGCACAGCGAGATCCAACCTCCACAAAAACCATAAGAATAACTCGACTCAGTCCAAAATCTTAACGTGGAGAGAACGCAGAGTTTTTTGGCTCAACCAGCAGGCACGCATGGTAGGAAAGAGCAGCCACCATAGTCCATAACAGTTAACTATGTTTAACAATTTTTAAGTGAAAGACGATGCCACTAAACTCGGGTTCATTTGAACCCAAACTGCATCCTACCTGAGCAGAAGCTGGACCCGGCCCACCTTAAGCTCCGGGTATCGAGTGGCTCCTGCGTCAGACTGTAACGCACATGATAATGAGTACCATCAACAATGAAAAGTAGGTGCTGTAGTCAGCTTTAGTTTCACACTATACAACAGCACAAAACCAGATGATAGACTTAAAAGAGATGTGACGGGGAGATCGAGAAACAACAGGTCCATTCATCAGACTCTCTCTGAGCTCGGCCCGGGAAGGAATAAAAGAGAACGAAGGAAAGATGCAGGAATAAAAATAAATCCAACATTATTTAGGAAAAACACAACCTCACCAAAGCAAGAGGAAAATAAATGAGACCCTGACTGTGTTTGTGAGCCAGCTCTGGCTGCATTTGAAACGACTGCTGCTATAAATAAGATTTGTTTTCAGCATCTACAGTTGAAGCAGTTTAGCATTTCAAGACAATGTCAGCGCAGGTAAGGAGCTCTAATGCAGCTCATCTTATTACCAACAGCTGACACGACAGTCTGTTTCACAGAGCTCAAACACTCTCATGGAGCTTTTTTCTGCAGTTTTGCCTTATCTGCTTTTGACTGTTATCACCATGCGTATAAAAGCACTGCATTAATCAAAGACTGCGTGTCACAAGCTGCTTTTGCAACTCTTCATGTGGAAGATTAAACACACGGTCTGAATGTATTTGGGCTAATAAAATGCTCTTGACCTTGTAAACAACAGCTGGCACAGTAATGCCACAAAACGTCCGTTTCAATAGGAAAAATCATTCAACTTTTTAAAGGCACTGACAACCTAATGTTTGCACGTCCCTTTGTGGATAAATAAGAAAAGTTTCTTCTGTATTTTCCTTGTACTAAGAATAGATTGACCCGATCTTCCCCAGTGTCGTGGTTCTTTCACCTCAACATCTTCATTCTGCAGCAATCCCAGTCATCAGACATCGTACCTTGTTGCTTCTTACCATGTTTCCTGAGCCCTCAGCAATAATGCAGGGCAATACTTGTTGTTAATACAGGGCCAGTACTGCAGATACCGATACTTTTATCCTATAAAGGGAACTTTTGTTGGGCAGAGCAGTGTTTCATGGTTTATGATATGAACCATCATTAGTTCTGAACACATTTTAATGACCGCTACACAGCGAAACACAATCCGCCCACCTCTGTTTAACACCTGTGAGAATTACAAAAGTAATAATACGATAATCACAGTGTGTCGTTTTGTGGTCTCCCTCCCTGAGCCTGGCTCTGCCGGAGGTTTCTTCCTGTTGAAATGGAGTTTTTCCTTCCCGCTGTCGCCAAAGTGCTTCCTCATAGGGGCTCATATGATTGTTAGTCTTCTCTGTTTTGTTTGTATTATTGTTGGGTCTGTACCTTACATCATAAAGTGTTGTTGTGATTTGGCACAATATATTATACCAGCAGAGTGGAGGACAAGCGTTGAGAGTTCATCTTCAGCCAGGCCCTAAAGCACACTTTGTCTTAATGAGGAACAGAATATATTTCTTTAATAATAAATATAAATATAATATAATTATAATGGATTGCATTTATATAGCGCTTTACAATGCCACTATTCATTCACTCTCACATTCACACACTGGTGGAGGCAGCTACAGTTGTAGCCACAGCTGCCCTGGGGCAGACTGACAGAAGCCAGGCTGCCATATCGCGCCATCAGCCCCTTTGGCCAACACCAGTAGGCGGCAGGTGAAGTGTCTCGCCCAAGGACACAACGACAGAGACTGTCCGAGCCGGAGTCGAACTGGCGACCTTCCAGTTACAAGACAAACTGGCAACCTTGAGCCACGATCGCCCCAATAACAATAAAACTAGAGGTCATGAAGGCTATAGATTAAGGGGATTTTTTTCCACACACAGTCCGAATTCTTAATGCCTCTAAAAAGATGACCCACAGAGAAAATGCAGGTTTAAGACGTTTCTGCATTGGCTTCACTTTTCAGCGACATATTTTAATGCATTTTGTTTTTCAGGCTGTGAGTTTGTGTTGACTTGTGTGCGTGTTCTACCTGCACCCGAGGCGCTGCTTTGACACAAACGCAGGCAGGCGACCGAATAATTTTAAGTTTTTGGAAAAGCATCTCCTCCAAATGCAGAGAGTGCTAACAGTTCAGGATCCCACCTGTAATTGATGACACTGTATGTGCATTGCACTGTAAAGATACCTGGTTAGAAAGCATGCCGTGTTCCTGTTTGGTCGTTTCAAGTTCAGTCAAAAAGTAAAACTTTCAGTTATTAAATGGATGCATTTATGTATTTCTAACACAATTGCAATGAATTCTTGTTGCATTTGTTTCTGTGAATTATCACCTTGGGTTCCAACAGGCTGCCGTCACCACTGCATGCAACAATCCCTCACAAACAGCCGTCAGCGTGTAAACATATGACTTATAATACTTGATGTACATTAAAAAAAACAGACTGTAAACAGGGCCTGAAGAAGCTCAGCAGCTTTATGTCACTGAGACTGCAAAGATCTGATCATGTGACAAACTCTGACCAAACTGGCTCTCAGTATGATCAGTATGTCATCTGTTAATTCATTAATTTAAATAATTAGTTGTTAAACAATTATAATATTTCAACAATCGCAAAAATATTTTATGGCACTCGTCTGTGCAGTCAGTCAGCCGGTGTAACAGGACGGAGTTTGGTTTGGTTAGTGAGCTGTATGGACGATCAGCGAGTCACAGGACACGTCTTACTCAGTGCCAAGTGAATCTTTGAGGCGGTGCAGTTGATGCGTTGGGAAAAAAGAACACGAGTCTACACGGATTAATTGGAAAAGTGAATTCTGTAATTGCCTGAGTTAAACATTTAGTTATCAGGAGAAAAACAAAAGGTTGTTTCCTTTGTTTATCTGAGATCAGGAGAGTGCCAGCAGGGTGCCACTACAGGCCTGCCAGTGGGAGCTTGGCTCTACTTAAGAAGACACGAGCTCAACTGTGAGCTCCAGTCTCCAAAGATTCTGTTTTTTAAAATTGCATTTTATTTTTCATTGTCTTTATCGTCTTGGATCGTGCATAGTACGGGGTTATTATCGTATGCATGATTCATGCGTGAAGGCGGCTCACCGCTAATTTGCCTTAATAGAGAACGATGTGCACGCCGCTCTCGCTAAGCTTAGTTTTCATTCTCACCTCGGAGAAACAGAAAATAAAAAGACCTTGTTCACTAATGTATGATCCGTGGCACTCAAGAAAAGAAAGGTGTGCTTATTTCTACAGAGGAGCGTGGATTAGTGAAGCGGCCTCTCTATGAGAAGCCAACCACTATTATTACTGCAATAACCAACCACGCGCTCCAGGCTGCTCTCCTGTGGTGCAGGACGCACTGCCGGCAGCCGCCGCTACTTTTATCTGACTCCTTATTGTTATTTTTCACAGCCTCATTAATGAGAATAATGACAAATAAAAGAGAAATTAAGTGCTTTAGAAATGTTGTATCTGTCCTGTTTATGCCTGTGGTATAGTTGGCACGCTGCATGCCAGCATGCACAGATGGCATCTTGTCATCTGCAGTAACTGATTTAAGCTTAAAACGTCAAGATCAAGGAGCAGTTATCAGCGATGGCCGCAGCTGACTGTACTTCAGTCAGCAAACATGGACAGATATTACACTGGGCCTTTCTGATGGAGGGAGCAGTCAAAACCAGTTCTCTTCATTTCAGGAAACCCGGCCCGGCTGCATCTTCTCACGCAGGTCCACGTCAGCGATCGTTTACTCGAGGGTTAAGGGTTGTCGTCACGGCTCTTCATGGAAAACGAGTCATTTTCAGCAAATTATCTCCAAATCAGGTTTTTTGTTTTCACAGCATAAATTAACCTGTTTTCACAAGAAAAAGACCTGAATGATGTGTGAGCTCACGCTAATGCAGCGAGAATAATAATTGGCTGTACAGGTATTTGGCTTCTGCAGGTTTGCATTCACTGGCAGAGGCTCAGGAGCTGAGATCTGGACACGGGTGCATATTCTAGGCTTTGGTTGAATAGTTTGAGGTTTTTGCTGGTCTCAAGTCCTTGACTG
Source organism: Copadichromis virginalis (assembly GCF_057382275.1). Lineage (NCBI taxonomy): Eukaryota > Metazoa > Chordata > Actinopteri > Cichliformes > Cichlidae > Copadichromis > Copadichromis virginalis. The sequence goes on along the minus strand of NC_140632.1, from coordinate 1,455,980 downwards.
TCATTGCAAGTTTTCCTGTGTGCACACCTGTGGTCACAGTTCATATGATTTTGATCTATGGCATCCATGTGACATCTCACAGACCACAGCCAGCTCGCCATAAGGTTGCAATCAGTCTAATACAGAGAGAAGCTCACTAACCTCCCACCAAAGTCACTAATCATCCTCAACTAACTCTGTTTACCAGGCAAACATCACGCCACACAGTGATTTATGAAACAGAAACTATTGCTACACTAATAAATGTACACCGCCGAACAGCATGCTGGGTAATGATAGCTGTCCAGAGCCATTGCTACAGTGCACGGAAGACCAGAGCAGAGAGCTGGAGAGAAACAGCACAGAGGCAGGTCAGAAAAAAATCTGTCTGCTCTTTTAATTTTCTAAAACGAATAATTCTGTCCTCGTTCGTGGTCGTGCTGCCTCTGAGCTGTCCTCTGTCCTCTATAAATCTATAAAGTCTTATCTTTGATTGTATTTATGAAATCTGATACTTTTTTTTATTAAATGAACAATTTTTGTTTTTTTTAAACAATGCATTAAGAACAGATTTATTTCCTGTTTGGATTCAGGACACGGACGCCCCTCAACTTTCTCAGGTGACACTGAACCCTCCCCTAGTTACATTACAATAGGCCTCTGCTACTGGGGACTCCTTCTCTCTTTTCACTCTCTATGTCGTTATACACCACTCTGCATTTAATTATTAGCTATTATTAATCTCTGGCTCTCTACAGCGTCTTTGGCCGCCCCTCCCTGAGCCTGGTTCTGCTGCAGGTTAGTTCCTGTTGAAAGGACGTAAAATATTTGTAAGAATATAACTAACAAATATTTAAGCTTTTTTATACATAAGGAAATTAAAAAATCATGCAGATTTATATTCATTATCATTTGGGTAGTGCTGTAACGATCATTAAGGGATTTTTAAAATGTAAACTGAGAAATAGAGACTTTGAAAGCGTGCACGAGATCACTTTAAGCTATTGTTCAAATACTGCAGCATTTAAGACGCACAAAGAGAGAGAGACGGCAATTAAAGAAATCAGCCTCGAGAGATAACGGCTCCTTGCAGAAATGAGCAAAAATAAAGAGACTCGATTTCCATATAACAGTGGCAGCAATGTGAACATGATGCACAGATGTGACTTAGCAGCAGTTTTAATAGCACGCTGATAAAGACTCATTTTTAAGTGGCGACAAGAAGACAGCGTGTTCTCACACACTGAACAAATCAGGTTTCCGGCAGGAAGCAGGTCACACGAAGATAACGTGTTAGCGCTGATTCATGAGAGTTTCAATAAGTCGAAATGAATTCTGTCACTTCACGGCGCCACCGTGCAAACACCAACGAGCTGCTGTGCTGACTTTGTCTCAATAAAGAATTTTATTTATTTAACAGACTTTTTAAATCGCAGATATCATATAATACTTTATGTAGTCAAACACACGCGTTTGAGTCCTGACGGATGATCTGTCACACATACATCGTTAACACAGTCATTAAAGAAAGCTTATATACTGGCCTTATCTTATTTATAATGACTTTAATAATAACACTGTTTGTTTATTAAATGCTTCTCTGCAGCCTCCAGGCAAACAAGCAGAGTGTCCCTGATTTATACACACAGTGTTCAACCAACCAGAAAGATCATCTGTCTGAATGTGTTTCCATGGATTCATTCTTTTGTCTTTTGTTCAATACTCTGCAGGATCTGATCGAGCCAGTTATGACCGTGAAAATAATTAAAAGGGTCGAGAGAATGAACGGATAATTGGGTCAGCCTGTAGGGTCACCGCTGTTGGAAGCGCTCGTGTAAAAAGACAAAGAAGATGCAGCTGCGTGCGAAGTTTCCCGCCGCTCGCTGCCAAGTGGTGAAAAGATGTACATTTAACCTCACCTCTTTCACGCCGTGACCTCACAAATTCAGATAGATGTTCGCCAGTCGCTCTCTATTAGACTCTGAGAAGCAACGTGTGGTGTTGTGCAGTGTGGACATGCTAAAAGGAATCTGAACTATTTTGTTAATTAATTGCCTTAACCTCTGAGTGAGGCCCTCACTGCCCTTGCTGTGGAAGTTGGGAAGCTTTGGCAAAGAGGCTACGCTAAGCCTGTATCCCTTAGTGGGCTACTTCTAATTCAAGTCCAAGACTAATAAAGTCAAAAGTCCTCTACGCTGTACGTCACCGCTGGACAGGCGCCAATACTGGCTTCAGAATACAGGCCAGCTGAATCCCATTTCATTAAGTAAATATTCCCATTTAGGTAAACGGCTCCCTCCTCAGCCTGAGCTACATGTGCTGACTTTGTATACGAAGCATGCCGATACACACAGACGGTTCAGTTACTGATCGACTAATTATTAGAAAGAACAAAGCCTGCGATCAAAGCGTATTGTGATTACTGGCTTCAGAAACGGCAGCTAATTCACATTCACTTAGCATCGGTGCTGTTAGTAAAGACGGATCCTTGAGACGAATAAAAGAGAAAAAGCAGATCCGCATAGATAAACAGGGCTTTCACGCTATCCTCTCATTCAGCAGCCATAATCAGCACCTCCTCCCACACGAGGACTCGCCATGACTCAAATGTTCATCAGATTTTCCTCAGTTCGAGTTATCTCATCGCCCCCCCACCCGCTATTTGTGTTGAATATTTTATGTCGAGTCACGCAGTTTCATTTCCTAATGTCAACACCCACACAGACTGTCATAGCGGCTGCTCAGCCAGGACAATGCCGTGACTCAGACGCACAAGAGAGAGAACCTGTTTTCTCCGGATTTCAACAGTGTTACTTCTGTACAGCATTTTTCTTTATGAGAAAACCGTTTGTGCCTTTTTTAAGTCACCAGCAATCCTCAACCTGTGTATAACTGTGTTTCAGTGACCGTAGACTCAAAGTAACACTGAGATCTGAAGGTAGGCTTCTGATACAGGCCTTATCTTAAAGACATCATAGAAACAAACTGCTGTTTGTTTCATGTAAAATACGTAAACTATGGAGAGTATCCCAAACCCACACCCAACATGTAAAAACGACTCTGGTCAAGAATCTCCTGCTGGCACGTTTCAGCCTTTCGATTACGTAACCGTTCAGCATGATAAAGAAGTCTTTATTAACAGGGCAGGAGTGTCTTCTGTTGAGTGTTTAGTGGCAATTAATTTTCCCAAGGATCTACATGAGAATCAGGCAGTTCTGCGGAGGAACAATAATCTAAACTTCATAACGCTCAACATGAATTTTATCTCCTTATAAGCTTATTGCTTAAGCTCCATCTTTAGCTAGCAGCTCTTAACTGGAGAACTAAATGCAACTGCAAAAACCCAACGTGTAGCTGTGAGTCTGCCTTTTCTATACCTATAACTTTAAATGTCACCAGCTTCAATCAAACATGTTCTTGACAGCAGACATGTATTTAAAACTTCTGTCACTTGAACCTCGGTGGCTCTGATTTCAGATACTACCTACACTTAATTTAATGTTAGTCTCTGAAACACTGGAATGAAACGAAGTCCAAACTGTGTCCAACACAGAGCTCACGTTGTTTTGTTCTTTCATTAGCCTGCTGTTTTTCTCTCTACTGTTTTGTGAACGTTTCTTATATTAATGTTATTAAGCTTCAGGGTTACAATTCAATTCAATTCAATTCAATTCTTTATTTATTTGTCACATGTAGTTATAGCTGGTACAACATACAGTGAAATGTTTTTCCTGGCTAAAAAGTACTCCCCCCGACTGTGCAGACATGCTAAAAAGGATTTTACATAAACTTAAAAAAAGGGGGGGGGGGGGGGGGGGGAAGAAACAAAAGTTAAAAAGTAAAAAATAATATAAAAAACAATGTAAAAGTCCATATGTTTGTGCTTATAAGTATATATCCATGACGTGCAGGATATTGTACTGTAATAATTTACGTTACGTTATATTACTTGACACAGACTGTACAGTTGACTTAACTTTAAATAGTTTGTAAGATAGCAATAAAGATGCACAAACAAGGCAAGCAGTTCCATAATAATCCAAGTATGTCTCCATCTTTCATACAGTTTTATGTTTTCATACAGATATGTGGTCGTGTCACATAAAAACATGCCTAGTTTTGGATGGTTCCTCAGGGACGTATCCTGGCAGTGTTTGTTGGATATTTGACAGCAGTAAAAATCATCCTGGCCCAAACATAAAGGCACTTTTTTTTTTAATTTGATATTGTTGCACAGGTGCTGAAATTGTTCAACGAAGCTGTTCTGGGTCAGATTTGACCCGTATCTGTTGTGACGGATTTCAGATGCACCACTGTGGGTCAAATCGAGGAAAAGGACGGTTTTAGGGAATCTTAAAGCTGCCGTGTCTGCTGGTATTTTATATAGAACAGCTGTGACAAACATCCAGTGGACCCCTGACTCCCTCCGGTCCCAGCACCAAGAGTCAGGCGTTCAAGGGGAATCCCGAAAAACTGAAACAGGGTAAGAGCATATGAGTCATCATGAGAAAAAGAGGTCAGAGGTGCCTTGAGGGAAGATGTCTTGACACAGACACAGAGGTATGAAATATGACAGTATGGTGGTCAACACTATCACCTCAAAGCAAGAACATTCCCAGTTCAAATCCCAACTGGGGTCGTTATATGTTCCCCCTTTTCCTCGGAAGCTACAGTCTAAAGATGGGCTACTTTGGATCGGCCATGCATGTGAGTGAAGATATATTATTATAAAGATTAAAGGGAACATAAAAAACACTAAAGAAAGGCAAAAACTGACCTGGACCAAAAGTTTAGGGAAGAATACTTGTAAGTAATATAAACCACAAATCTATTAATATTTGGTAATTATAAATGTAACATATATGAATACAAGCACAGTGAGGTTTTGTGATTAAAAAAAATCATAATCAAGATATGGGTGAAAGAACATGTTCTTCTCAATATACATAATCGGGAAAAAAGCTTTTTCATCACTTTTTTTAGATACAGCATCCAAGTCGGTCTATCCGGTCTTTAAGTGATGATGTTTGAACCCTGCTTCCTGGGCCAAACTCCGCGTTTATTAAGGCTGTTGTGTTTTTAACATGTTTTAATGCTTTAAAGCCCCTAAAAACAGTCAGTGATCACTGTCGGCCTCTGTCGGTTTTTATCACCACTGTTCATTTTAAAGCTCAGTTTTTTAAAAGCTTACGCTGTAGCTACAGCCCATGCAGCAGTACATTAATGACTAACCTCGTATTGTGGATGGATTATCTCCGTGGTTCTCCTGACTGAAGTTTTGTCCGTCATTTATCCCTAACCATAACCATAACCTAACCTAACCAACCCTCACGTTAACTTTTATCGAGTGGAAAAAGTTAGCGTTCATCCTCCAGCTTCACTGTGTTTATGCTAACATAGCTGTGTCGCTAGTGATCACGTAGCACATCAGCATAGCACCAGCTAGCCCAACTTCAGTAACCCTACAAACGTCACTGCTGGTTAGTTTTCTGTCTTCATTTATGCTGGACGTGACAGCAGAGCTGTACATTTGGATTTTTCACAAACCTCTCAGTCAGAACATGCTATATCATATTTAGGCGGAAACTAGCGAGCTAACTTCCTACTAACTTCCTGCTAACTTCTATTCTTCTAATTGCCACGGTTTTTAAATGTGCTCTTTAAATATATATAAATATCATCTTGATTTGACTTTTTTGTTGCTGTTGCACTGAGAACAGAGTTCACCTGTTCGCCTAAGTAAATTTGCTTTTTACTGTTTTAATAAACGACAGTAAACGCTGTAAGTGAATAAAATTTTATAAGCCCGGCTTCCAGATTTGATTTTAGATGATTCATTTTAGGTCAACTCTGCACACCTGAATCAATGACAGCTGCATAGAGGGGAAAAAAAACTAAAGAGACATATACAATGTAATATTTAATATAATGTAATATAATATATCATGTGTGAGGAGATTGTTATATGATTCGTTACAATATTTTTAAATGATTACAAAAATTCTTGTCTCTTCATATTGACATTTTCAGATGATTTAAAAGTACTTGTACAGAATATTTAGAGTATGTGTGAAGAGACAGTGATCACAGGTTATTGTTTCTTTCCTGTGACCCATACACCGCAGTCGCTGGACCACTGCTTTATGAACATTTGAGCAACAACTCTGAACAGTAGCTGAATGGGAGCCATTAATCACTACAGGAATCCCAGTCATGGGTGGGCTGTTACTGGCTTTAACTTCACCCTCTTTTTGCCGCCTCATCCATAAAAAATTAAAGGTAGAAATCGAAACGCAACATAACGATCACAACACTGATACACTTAGGATCCGAGGTTAAACGTGAACAATACCATTAGCCTGTGTGCTATGTGCAGAAATGGTCTTTATTTAGAAGATTTACATACAAATTATCACATTATATAAGAGTGCACTGCTATACTTATGCTATTGCAAAATGTATAATTATCACACAAATAAAAGCACAAATAGTAACAATTATCTAAAAAACTAACACCAGCTATGTTAGAGCCACTTGCTTAAATTGATTAAAGGACCTTGTTTGCAGTTACAGTGTGCAGTGGTCCACCAACCTCGGCTGTTGGTCTCCTACCACATATTTTAAACCACAGCACAAAGATAGTGAGTCATGGAAAAGCAATAAATCATAGGTGAGACTAAGCAGCAGCAACATGAAGCCCCCTGCTGCTTAACCACTAATTTCAATTTTGACAAATACAGTGTACACCTCCTCAGATGAACCCCAGCATGGGTATCGCAGACCTTACTTCTTACTTAAATCTACACGTACAGCCATTATAAAGCGATTCCTACCGCTAATTGGAGCTGTTTCCAACATATGCTGTTAATAGAATATTATTTTTGCACATCTGCAGAAGCACTTTGGCTGGTCATTAGTTTGCCCAGGTTGAAAACTGTGGTTTGGACAAACGAGCTTTTACTCTTATTTCCCCGAATCTAATTTATAGTGAAATATGTGGAGGCTGAACACATGGCTGTCTGCTGTTGACCAACACTGTGGAGCGATAACAACTTGGGGTTTAGCTTTCACCTTGTGTGTGGGAGTGTGGGTGCATGTTAGAAACACAGTACCAGTCTGACGCCAGCACCGCAGGCCGTCTGGTCTCGCCTCAGCCCCGTTCCCCACCCTCTGTCCTCCGTTTTACCCAACAGCAGACATCCAGTCACACACATGTTTAATCCCCTCGCTATGTAAGAGGCAGTACAGAGAGGCGCTCGTCACCCTACCTGTCAGGCGATTGCGGATCAGTTTTCTAACACGTCAGCGGCCTGTTGGGAAGTCCCTCCGGTTCAGACCACAGCTTTGCTCTAACGTCTGGATCCAAAACAAATGTACATCTAAGTTTAGTCAACTCCACCAGAGATAACAGTATAAAAAAATGCACCCTCAAAAGCCACTGATGTGTCATATTTGTTTATACAACATGTCCTACATTATGGGAGCAATAAAAACGTCTTCCTAATCTAGACGAGCGAAAATGTCATCGAGAGCACACGAGCGCGAAACAATCTCGAGTCACTCCGTTTATAATGAATTGAAATACGAGTCTGGAAAGTCAATTCGGATACAGTAGTGTTTGAAATCAAATTTATATGCAACAGCTGCACATTAGAAGGCCCTCCATATCTCATTGAAATCAAACAAATACAAGATCTGTCAATCAATATCAGTGAAACAGCGACATGATTTTGTTTATCTTGCCTAAGCCTCCATTCCAATGAGGAGAAAGTAGAGGCAGCCAATGCAAGAGTGCAAAGCAAACGCTCTGTTTTCCCTCCCATTGCATCCAGTGACAGGGAGAACAAATAGCGAGGATTTGCAAATGCTCGCTTTCTGCCTTCCACTCCTCCACCCTCTCTCTCCCTTTGCAGATTTCCAGCCCTCTGCCTTTTCCCAGCCGGCTGCAGATGGCGAATGCCATATTAGATGTTTTCCCTTTGCACATCAAACCAGAGGTCACAGCTGCAGCGCTTCTAAACCAGCCCGCAGATGTGTCGGCACAGTTACCTGACAACCAGTGCAGATGGAACACTTTTTGAGGCTGGAAGTGAAATGCACACACAAAAAAAACAAGTGTTGTTTAGCCAGAAAGTATTTTGCTTCCCCTGAGAGCCACTGAGATCAGAGGAACAGAATAAAGACAAATTTGCAAACTTTTCGCTGAGAGTTTTGCCACCTAGAGCAGCTGGAAAGCTGTCAGGACTGAAATAAGACAGAAAAAGGGGGAGCGGCGTAACATAGCCTTTAGATAATGTTGTGTAAGAAAGACGAGGTCTGGCTTGAATATTAACAAATTACATGATTTATTTATGCTTTGTCTTCGACAGAGCAAAGCGCGCTTGCTACCTTGCTTGGCCTACAGAGCACTGAGGGGAAAAGGCCTTGTCAGCATTATGTTTGGTTTGTCAGATTAACATGTTAAAATATGTACATACTCAAAACACTCAGCGATTTACATGATCAGCCTGTCCCGGGTGCCTCTGCGAGCCTGATTCCTGCAAGAGGACCAATTTTTTTTGTTAAACGCGCTCCAATAACGAGATTTACATCCCAGTTTTAGCAACCCGCCATTATAATCTGTGATTTGCAAAAACAGTGCGTGACTCAGACCGCGGCTCATTTAAATACGGACTGCATTTTAATTAATATTTGTGATTTGTGAACGCAGCTTCAAAGTTTTTAACTTTGCACATTTGAATTCTGTAAGGAAATCCCACTGTGCTCGCCCTTTAATCAGCGAAACATTTACATATTACAGTTAAACCCAATGGCACTGTTATTCTTGGCTGCGCTATTAGAAATGCACAGATATGCAGTGTGTTGATTGAAAACAACGATTTTCGCAACCTTCATTCACGTTACAGTGATAAAAATCTGCAGAGATGTCAGCAAGTCTCACTGAGCTGTTGTGTAACATCCTGACTCTGCTTTTGTCAGAAGCCAGCATGCAACACCTTCATAAGTCAACACTGGTGAGCACTCGTCCAATGATTCTGCCAAAAACTCTACAAATGACAATTAAGTAAAAGATCCTTCCACAAACACATTAGTGAAGAAACTTTCTGGACACATGTTCAAACACTGTTTGACACAAAACGGCTAAAATGAAAACAAGCACGGCTTCCAAGATATCAGAGTCAGAATTCTACCCACAGTATCCAGTAAATCAAAATCAACACAAAGAGATGCAACAGAGCCCGGGTGAGATGTAGAGCATCCAAAACAGAGCATGTGAGGAGAAAAAAGAAAGCTAGCAAGAGCGGGCCGGAGCGATGTTCTGGCACCTTCGGTTAATGAGTAATGAAATCTGATTGGCAGGTTAATACAAAATACTATCAGGTGATTCCAGCTTTTATGAGCACGGTCTGGCGAGCCGATGCTACAGAGACAGCAAAGCCTCTACATCAGGGGTGGGCAACTCCAGGCCTCGAGGGCCGGTGTCCCTGCAGGTTTTAGATGTGTCCTTGAACCAACACAGCTGATTTAAATTAGCTCCTCAACATGTCCCGAAGTTCTCCAGAGGCCTGGTAACGAACTAATCATGTGATTCAGGTGTGTTTACCCAGGGTGAGATCTAAAACCTGCAGGACACCGGCCCTCGGGTCCTGGAATTGCCCACCCCTGCTCTACATGATCCCACCTGCACGTTTTAGCTCTTATCCCTGTTCATGGTTCACATGTAAAGTTGTAGCTAGCTAGATGAGGACTGAACATAAGCTGAGTAATGTTACCCAGGTATTCTCCAGTTCAGCATACAGCCTGTGACACACAAACTGTGTCTATGTGCAGGCACAAACTGTCTGCCAGCTCGGGGTACAGCGGGATGTTTACCAGGGAAGAAAAAGATGTTAGTGTAAAATCCAGGGGTGTCCAACTCCAGTCCAGAGAGCTACTGTCCTGCAGCTTTTAGATGCATCGTTGTTCTGACACACCTGAATCAAATGAAGGCTTATTAATCAGAATCAGAATACTTTATTCATCCCGAGGGAAATTAGGGTTACAGCAGGCAGCACGCTAATGGCGCATGCGCACTTGGCTTTTGCCAAACTTGATGGCATGCTGAAGAGGTAATCCAACCATCTGATTCAGTAAGGACACGTCTTAAACCTGCAGGACCGTAGCTCTCTGGACTGGAGTTGGGCACCCGTGGTGTAATCACATTTTCCTTCAGATCCGGGGAAAGATGGGAGAAAGAAAGGACGGGAGAGGAAGATAGGAGATTATTTTCCAAGGTGAGGACTTCTCTGCAAGAGCCAATATGTAATCTGCACCTGTAGACGACGTGCTGCTGAAATCATCTTAATATTTACAATTTAAAATATTTTTGAAAACAAATGAAATCATAATTCCACATTATTCAGAGGATCAACTGGGTGGCGTGCAGTGTGCACGGAGCAGCAGCAGAGCTAAAATGAGGCAAAGACGGGTCGATCACATACTGAACACATGAGAGAATTTTAGGTAGAACACAGCGGTTCCAAGTTTCAAACCCTAATAACTTTGAGCAGATTTTTATTAGACTTGATCGGATAAATTCTGCAGCTCTCTGAAATGAAAGTTAATTTAGACGCTTCAAATAATTGCAAATATAAGTGCTCAGATGTGTTTCAGTGCTGCTGAGTAACAGGACTCACTTCTAGACAGACTCCTCAGTTTGAATTAAAGCCGATCGTGCTCTTTAGTGACACTTGCCAAATTCCTTCTTTATAATGGGTTTGGAAACCACGGCACAACAGCTCGTGTAACACTGGCCTGCATATTTTAGACTGTGGCTGGTTGAATTCACAGAAGCTCAGAAACTGTAGCAGCGCAGATCAACTGATCGCTGAAGCTCACAACAGAAAATATTAGTGCACGTCACTTATGCCCGCTGCACCAGAACAACAAAATGAGTCCTGAGATTACCAAACGAAGACAAAACAGTCAAAGTGAGATCGAAAACAGAAAAAGGAGACACCAAGAACCTCCCCAAACATGTAACATCAGAAGTGCGATGCATGCTGTTTGCACTACAATCATTTTCCTGTAGACAGGAAGCTGCAGTCCAAACTTTGCTCATTTTTAGACCGCTGGACAAACTGTGAATTAGCAGCAGTGTATTTTCATGCAGTTCACACTGTAGACCGTGGAGACTTGAGTGGGTGGAATTTGGAATTCGGATCTTAACAGCGTGCCAAGATCAAGCAAGGACTTCTTTTAGTTTGGGCGAGAAGGACACTTCTAGCTTACTTCATGTCACAAAGACAGGGTGACTCAAGCCGCGACTCAAACGGCGCCCACCGCACGGCAGCACAGGTGGCATCAGTGGAATCCTTTTTTTAAAGTGGCACTTCAGGTCCACTCCATCACCAGCTCCGAGTTAGAAGTAAAATAAAAACTCTGGCAGACGTGAGAATCACTTTAAAATGTGACAATCAGACGTTACGCCCTCCAAACGGTTTGCTGAAAATAGAAATAAGTCGGCACAGAGGAGTCGTGGAATACTTCAGGTTTGAGTCAGTGCTGCTGAATGTACTCGTGCTCGCGCTTTTATTCTGAAAATAATGGCAAATAACAGTGGAACGAGCTCCACACTGAGCGCGTCACTGTATTCCCCGTCTATAGTTACTAAAGTAGTGTTTAACCAGGCTAAGTTACCTCGCTGTGTCTACATCTACACTCATGCTTTGTATTTCTGACATTTCTTTCTTTCTTTTTTGTTCCTCTGAGCCTTCTGTGTCCATCAGGCCTCAGGACCTGAGCCCTGCTAAGCCTGTGGATTAAAACAGCTGTGTGTAAGCCTTTATATAAAATGGCAGCATGTGGCTAGTGGTTAGAATCGTTGCCTCTGTGGAGCTGTTCTCCACTTCCACAGTCCAAGCACATAAAATGTAATCAAATGTATAGATTTCATATTGTATGTGTTTGTGGTGCATATATATGCATATTGTCTCCGTGGGTTTGACCCCCTCCTATCAAAGTGCTGAAAACAAGCTGCGGTGCCGACTCGACTTCTCAGAACAAGTAAAAGTAAAAAAGTAAAAATCTGCTCTTTGTGGATTTGTGCACCAGCTGTTTTTGTGCGTGCTCCATTAATAAACTAACAAAATCATAATAAAACAAGGAGATACAAACATTATTACAACTTAATTCTAATGAATTCATACAGCTTCAACATTTTTCATGCAGAACACAAGCAGAGATAAAAAACCGAATTAACTAAAAAAACACCTGTTTGTCGCCTGCGTTGTAGGTTGGTGACTTTGCCTCCACAGCTGAATGTAAAATGAGTGCAGTTGGGGGTTAAAATGGGATTTGGTAAGATGGGCACAGAGTGTTGCACCCTGGGGAAAAGAACCACTTAGAAAGAAGTTACAATCGTTTCTATTGTGAGCTCCAGTCGACTCCGTGTACACGCTGTGATCAGCTGACCTGCTTTTTCCAGACTTATACAACTAAATTCCAGCAGATGGTACGTGAGCCATCACGGCTTATTGCTCATGCACGATGGCAAAGTGCTGTAAAGGTAACATTTCGTGAGTGAATCTAATCAACATCATCAGCTGAAATTCAAACTGATGTCTGCTATCCTTGATGATGAGCTCAGGGTCGAGACACAGCGCACTGACTGAACATCACACATTAAATATTCTGCATTTGTAACATCTGTTCTATGCTTTAACTCGTTTAGGCCCCCAGCAGCTTGTGTAGAAGAGATAAATATGTGCTTGATGGGATTGTATAAATAAAACGAAAAGATAAACCTTTGAACTTCAAAGCAAAAATGCATTATCATTGTTATTCATAGACGTTAGTATGCAGTAATTAAAACTGTAGTAAGAAAAAATATGAGCCAGCTCATTCTGCGCTGTGCAGACGTGCAGGGGGTCACATCGCTGCAGGTGTTGTTCACACATGAGGGATGAAGACGAGTCCATCTGAAGTATTTCTTACTAAAAGGTTGTCATGTCAACTTTATCAGCGTTATCATGTTTTGTGTTGCTTTCATTCGCTTGGAGAGAAATGCACACATGGCCAGACACACCGTGGTGCATTCATTGATGTCCAGTGGAGCCAGACTGGATATAGTCCTTGACCCAGATAATCCCTGGGGGGTCAGGGTTGGAGCCCGGCCTGCTGGTGACTCCTCTTTTCCAGTCAGCGCTGCCTCGGCTGCTGAGAATACGCCGTCAGCTTCAACTTTCACCCCGATTCTGACCGGCGATCCGCAGATCAGCAGGACAAATGAGCTACAGGGTCAGCCTTCAGAGGATTCTGGGTGGTCTGGGTGGAGACCTTGGCAGAAAAGAGGCTCCTTGATCTTCTGTACACTGTGTGTGTACACATGTGCTCATTTGGGCCAATGAGGGAAATCTAAAACAAGCGTGTATATTTTGCATCTTTATATGTGGTTGCACACAAACTGAGCTCCAGTCGCTATCATTTACGAGGCTTTCTGCTCGGCTCTCCCACAGTTCATATTATCCCCAGGCCAGCATTCAAATTCCAGCTAGTTTGTTATTAGTTAACTGGAAATGTGAACCCAGGAAGCAAGACGGCGCTTAGAAGGTTTGTCCTTTGATCGGCTCACCAGCTGAAAGGCTGGTGGTCTGCAGTATTACTTCAATAAGGAGAAAAGCACTGGAAATGGATAACATGTTTTGTTGTATTAGCAAGAGGGAAGGACATAAGACTTCATCAACATGCAGCGTGTTACCTCAGAGTCTAGACAGAGTGGCTCACAACAACCAAGTGGTTCAAAGACTACAACAGAAGCATCTCACCAAGTATAAAGAGAAGCTCTGTCAGGTCAAGGTAAGAGAGAAAATGAGAGAGAGGGCCAAAAAACATCTTTTCAAAAATAAAAAGCTAAAGCCATGTGGCGGTCTGTTACATGGCAAGCATATAGTAAAATATATGAATAGGAGAGGTTATTTATGCGGATCAGAAATACAGATACACCAGAGTTGCTGTTGTTATGGTTACCTGAAGTTTAGAGTTACACAGCGTAACCTTTAAAAGGAGAAAGAAAAACACAATCTTTGTCTTATGAATAAAAATCATCATCAAACCAACCTTATGTGTGCACACGTAAATTTTCCTGTTTACATGTTCTAAGTTCTTCTCATTGTTTCATATCATTGTTTGAAACACAAAAGTGTTTCAATTCAAATTCAATTCAGATCAGTTTTATTTATACAGCACCAAATCACAACAACAGTCGCCTCAGGGTGCTTTATAGGGTCGACTCTACAATAATACAGAGAAAAGTCCAACAATCATATGACCCATGATGCACTGGGTGTTTCTCTACACTCACTACGTGTTAATAGACCTCTCTGCAGTGAATCATACTTGTTATTAATCTCTGTCTCTCTTCCACAGCACTTCCCACTGTCGCCAAAGTGCTGCTCACAGGGGGTCATGTGATTGTTGGTTTTTCTCTGTATGTATTATTGTAGAGTCGACCTTACAGTATAAAGCTCCTTGAGGTGACTGTTGCTGTGATTTGGTGCTGTATGAATAAAATTTAACTGAATTACATGCAAGCACTTTGGCGACAGTGGGAAGGAAAAACTGCCTTTTAACAGGAAGAAACCTCCAGCAGAACCAGGCTCGGGGAGGGGCGGGGCCATCTGCTGTGATTGGTTGGGGTGAGAGAAGGAAGACAGGATAAAGACATGCTGTGGAAGAGAGACAGAGGTTAATAACAGATATGATTCAATGCAGAGAGGTCTGTGAACACATCATGACAGAAGAAGAAAATCCCCCGGCAGCCTATGTCTACTGCAGCAAAAACTAAGGGAGGATTCAGGGTCACCTGGTCCAGCCCTAACTATATGCTTTAGCAAAAAGGAAAGTTTGAAGCCTAATCTTGAAAGTAGAGATAGTGTCTGTCTCCTGAATCCAAACTGGAAGCTGGTTCCACAGAAGAGGGGCCTGAAAACTGAAGGCTCTGCCTCCCATTCTACTTTTAAATACTCTAGAAACAACAAGTAGGCCTGCAGAGCGAGAGCGAAGTGCTCTAATAGGGTGATATGGTACTACAAGGTCATTGAGATAAGATGGGGCCTGATTATTTAAGACCTTGTCAAATCTGCCCGTGTCAGTCTGTATGTGCAGCTGAACAGTGATTATTGTGATCCTATTTCAAAGCATTGTTCCTGTTGCCATGCTGAAGTACAAATGTTAGACTGAACTGAAAATATCATTAACCGTGTGCAATTCAAACATTATGTTTACATTCAGTGCGACACACAAACATAGACCTTGTTAGCCTTTGTGCATTGTGTGAACACTGAAGGTGTAATGAACGTGTTTCATGTGGTTTCTTCCTGAACGAGTGAATTAATCGCATATTTCAAAAATTATATCTAATTACACATAATAACAAGAAGCACTCTGAGAGCGCAAATCTGCCACCAAGGAGCTCCATCACCAGGTAGCGTTTACTTTTAAGGAATACTATACTAATACTATTCAGTTTTCTTTGGTCTAAAAATAAAAACAACACAAATTTCAGGCTTTTGTTATTTGCCCTGTTGAAACAGCCGTCTAACATGACTGTGAGTATAATTATTTATATTATTTATGTGGATTTATTTAAATATTATAAGTTTTAACCACATTTATTAAATCATATTTATTCAGGAACATGTTGAAATTGTTATGACCTGTTTCTGTAATGCAAATAAACCTACTGTCATCTAAAACCTCTGTATAACATTAATATAACACTTTGAACTTCAGTTTAATCTGTTGATGTTGAAGGTGAGAGGTCAAATGGGACGTGATATTTGAAATCGTTACACGGTACTTTTTATATGTTGGCAGTACCTTTGTGATCATTTTGATGATAATAATCATGCTTCTCCTCGACTTACATCGAAGCTTTGCACCTGTGTTTGTGCTAACCCGTTCTTAGCTAGTCTTAGCTGAGTGATGAGGATGTTTCTGCAGGTGTGGGTCAGTCAGTCTAACAGTGAGAGCACTCTGCATTACTTAATACATGACAGTAACTCTCCTAAACGACTTATTAGTATTAGATAAACAACTTTATCCAACGACAAACTGAATTTTTTTTATAATGCGCTGCTGCACAGCGAGCTAAGTACAGCAATGTTAACGTATCAACGCTTCTTTGTTGCAAAATAAAAGGCAGAGTTGAAATTGACAGTCGTCATTGCAATTTCTACAGAACCAGCCAATAATATGCATCAATCTTACATGATTTTTATTAAAAACTATAAAGCCATGTCTAATGGTTCAGCTGTAGTGTTTCAGTGCTGCTAATGTGAGCCGTTGTCTCATTGGTTTATAGATATATTGGTACTCAGCAGCTGGATTAGCATTAAAAATGTCAACGAATTCACCGCATGTAACACGACGAGCGAGAGAGACTGAAATCTGCTGAACGTCGCTGTGATGCAAAGACTCAACAAATTTGCCATCTGTAGAAATAAAATGAATGGTGAACGGTGTCATGTCGGTGCCACGTAATGAGGACGGCTGGAGGCCTTTCAGGCTGCTGAGAGCAGAGCACGTGCACGTCTCCATCCAGCTAACGTTCGACTGACAACTCTCCCCTCCCTCTCTTCGCCAATTAGCTCCAGTATTAGCATACGCGCTCTATTTGCATGAGCAACGACTAATTCCTGGTGTCAACGCACAGCTGTCGATGCAGATTAGCCAGGCTAGTTGTCAAAGAAATCTCCACATTATTATCGCTCTCAATGTTGGATCAAGTTTCATCGGGAAATAAAATGATATACACGCGTGCCGCTGTTGTCTCGTAATCGTCTCGGTGGAAGGCCTGTGATTGGCAGGATGTGGCCCTGTGGACAGCACAGAGCCGAGTGTGGATTTCCACTGACATCAGTGAGCAGAGTTGTGCTGATGCTCAGATAAAGTTTGAGAGCGCTGGAGATGTTTCCTGTTTCCCTGTGTGATGAATAACAGCGGCCTGGCCGTCTTCCAGGGTAAATACGAAGAGAAATATTTATGACTTGTGTTTCAAGTGTTGTTTTTTTTACAGGGAGGCTGCTTGTAGGCTGTTTGTTTGGGTCTGCTGGTTGAGAGGATCAGAGTGTATTCTGACTGGTTTCTGCTTGATTTACTATATTAGTGTTTCTTGAAACCGTGAATCATATGAGCATTATTCACACTGTGATTTACAAATGTGTTAGCCACAGGTCAGTGTTGCTGTAATCTGTATGCAGAACAAAGTCAGAAGAATGTCGTTTTTCACTTAATCTCTGTGTTGTGGAAGCTCATTGGCTCATTACAGGAGCTCAACAGTTAAAACAATACATTATATATGTAACCTGCTTAGTTACTACAGTCGTGTTGTTTTTATGTGTACTTACTGCTTCCATAGGACTAGAGAGGGTAACAGCCAGGTGCTGCTGATCGACTGATTACTTACTGATTGTCAGTAAGTGTGATCACCTGGATCAAAGCAGATGTCGGTAGCTTGCTGGTCTGGAACATTTCATTTCACAGTCATCTCAGCAGATTCCTGCCAGATGATGTGATGCTCAGACATAATGCAAACAGAGTTACACGTCCGACTCTACAGGCAGCCGTTCATGACCGTATACTTACAACGGACCGAAGAAGTATTCCTTTTGTGGAAAAGTTGCCAAGAGCTGGGCTGCCAAGACTTCTTAGATGAGAACAAAATGAAGTTGTTTGGTCGTATATGGTAAAAACTAAAACAGCTCGTATCAAGCACGGTGGTGGAGGGGTGATGATTTGGGCTTGGTGTGCAGCCACGATCATGAAGCCCTCTGTGTAGCATCCTGGAGGCAGCGAGGCGATCTGTCTGACAGCTGAAGCTTTACCAAAATTGGGTCATGCAGGCTGAAAAAGGCTGAAAAAAGGAAATAATCAAGATGTTGCGATGGCAATGCCGTGAGCCTGACACATGTGGATGTTACCACCATGCTGCTTTAAGGTGCATCACCTAAAAGTGAGACTACCAGGGTTTTATGCAAACCTCGGTGAGGTTTAAACAATATTGTGAGATTCAGTCAGTTTTTTCTTTTCCTTTTTAGTTTTTGTCTGAATGAACTAAATGAAAATAAGAATTGCTCTTCTTTCTCAGATGCAGTAAAATGAAGAATTACTGACCTTCGACTAACAACGTCGCTCATTCAAGTGAATCCTGAACAGCGTTACTAACGGCGTTTCTGTTTTCAGTAACGAGTAATCTAACTAATTACTGTTTCTATCGTTGCAACGCCGTTACCGTTACTAACAACAAAATGCGGTGCGTTACTGTTTTTCAACAAACAGACGGTTGAAGCTGTGTTCAGCTGACCGCACGTAAGTAATCTGGGCGCTACAGCTTTAAGCAGCTGCGCTCCCGTGGACGGCGATCACTGCACAACACCTGGAGCTCAGGGGGAAACAATGGCATGAGTGCTGCTGTTTGACTGAGGAAGCATAAAGGAGTCGTGGTAAGACAATCACATGACTACTTTAAGACAGCAACAAGGTGACATGTACCAGTTTATAAACTGTGTTGATAGACCAGTAAAACCAGAGTCATGATGAACAATATATATGCAGCGTTTTTTCCTCAATAGTTTCGTCACGTTTACTGTCTGAGGACAGCGCTAACAAGCACTCTCTGCTTATGAGCAAACAAAAAACAGCTCGTTCGTGTTGGTGGAAAAACGCACCATGTCGACCAATCAAACTATGATATGGAAACATGACATTTGGTTGTTTAGGAAGAGGGGGAAGTTTCAGGAGTGACGGCGAGAGAGATTTGTGACGTTTAGCGTGTTTGGTGTAGTTAATGTGTTGTCTTGTGTAGTTAGTGTGTAGTGTTGTGGACAGTTTTGTGTTGTGTGTCAGAACAATGAGGCGACTGCTGTCTCCGGGTAGAAACAGGAGTGACACACCTGCTGCTGTCAGACCTGCAGGCATCAGGCTGTGATGTTTCCTTTATAGTGGACAGAAATATTTGCAGTGGCACAAATAATTTGTGGCATCTTATTGAAGAACAGCTGATTGTTCTGTAAATAATTTGAAGTGGTTGTAAAAAAAAAAAAAAAAGGATAAAAGGTAAATGGCTGCAAGTAACTTTGTTGTTTGCAAAACTTGTGCGTATGATTTTAAAATTGACAATTTATATTTGCATTTAAAGTTATGAAATATGATTCAATAAACACATTTGTGGTTGTTACAGTAAAAATATCACTTTTTCTACTCCGATTTTTCATGTTTTTTGTCTGATTTAAGATCAATTGTGTTAATACAGTCTGTCAAAATGAAAACGTAACTGTAGATTCAGACATGAGGCTGTGCTGAAGAGAATGACACCAAACAAGGCAAATAAACAGAAATGTGAAATGTGTAGTTAAAAATGGCCGATTATACCCTGGACCCCTGAGGGTTAAACTTTTTTTAAAGTAATGCAATAGTTACTTTTCTAGTAATTAATTACTTTTAGAATCTTGTAATTCAGCTACTAACTCAGTTACTTTTTTGAAGAAGTAACTAGTAACTATAAGTAATTACGTTTTCAAAGTAACTTGCCCAACACAGACGCTCCAGGCTCCGGTTGCCTCCTGTAGATAACCTCTGTGTTTATTATCCTGTCACATGTCAATCACTGGCCCCGCCCCTCGATCACTGTGCCAGTGAGATGATCACTGGTCCCGCCCCTCGACACGCCCACTTCACTTTGCCGGCTGTCGCTGACTTTCTGTGGTCTCTGCTGTGTGGACGCCACTCTGGCCGTAAGTTATCGATTTCATCCACGTTTCCACGCATAGCTGACTTAGGTTATTATTTACATGTTTACTTACAGTTTTACTGCACTGGCAAACATTTTGGATATGATGTAAATGTGGTCCAGACCTTTTTTCTGCATTTATTCCTTTACATTATCCAGACAAATTGAAACTTCCATATGCTATCAGCCTCCATTATTTCTCACTCACCCACGCATGTTTAAATGCATGTACGTGTTTTCACTGCCGCTGCCAAACCAATGAGGATTAAAATAAATAAGGATTGTTATTAATGTGAAGGGAGTGCGAAATGCTCCTGTGACTGATGACATCCATGGTAGAAACAACAGCTCGTTGGCTCGAGGACTGACTTATCACATTAAAAGATAAACAGTAACAGCACAGGGCTTGCCCCGTCGACTGGGTTATTTCCTGTGTTTACTACAGTACGGCTCTTTGTGAAAATGAAGTATTGTGTTTAATATCAGCTTTTATTTGTGTCCAGTATTTTTCTGGCACTGTCAGAGTCGCCGTCTTTTCGAGCAACCCGACATCTTTTTTATTGTCTTTAGGGGTTTTTTTGTATTTGAGTGTGACAAGCTTGTTTTTTTTAACTTAAGGTGAGAATTTATTCATAATACAGCACAAAAAAACAGAATAATACTTCTCCTGAATAAAACTGTTTCTCTGCTACAAACTATCTTGCTCAGTGTAGAGTTTACTGAGGGCACTTACTACTTAAAGCATCAGAAAGGTTTTATACAACACGAAGTTGGAATCTGCTCTATTTCAAATATGTGTAAAACATCCAAGGTTTTGGAGGAACCGGTGCATCGTTTTAATTTCCATTTGTTTTACTTTGTTAGCTTCAATCCACTGCAGCTTTAGATGGTTTCAAGTGTGAGCTTTTGCTGTTCTTTCACTTTAGTTGTTATTGATAAGAAATGTTTGGTTTCAGTCGAGTTCTTATTCGTTTCGGGTGTTTGTCCCAGTTAACATGAGACGGGTGGGATTTTTCAGATACTTCACAACCGACAACAACACGAAGTGAAGTCGTAATCTGTATTTCTATAAACATGTGCACCAGTGTCTCCGCCAGCTGGAGACTAAAGCTCAGTTAGTTTTAAAAAGCACAGATATTTAAATTTAAATTTTCTTAGTGTATTTATTATCATTTGATTGCATTTTGATTAGTTTTAGTGAGCTGCAATAACTCTGGTGCACAGACCTTTGCCAAAGGCAGCAGGTTTGGCTCCCATTACCATAAACGTGGGCCTGTCTGCGTGGAGCTGATGTTTATGGGTGCAGCACAGGTATCAGTCTGCAAAAGTGCAACCAAGCAGGAGCCTTGAGGCGCTTATAATTCACAGAAATATGTAACCACCATTAAAAGCAGTTATACCTGTGCCGTGCTGGGAGATTAGCATAAATATGCTCTATGCTCAGCTAATGCTAATTACCCCGTGGCTCTACTCACCGCTCCCACCTCCACAAGTCTGTCTGTGTTTATATGCCACAGCTCTCTGCAAACCTCCTCTCTGAGAGCGACTGCTGACTCTGACTGTTTGGGGACAGGTTGCCTCCCTGTGCAATCTCTGTGCAATCAAAAGCTTTCAGCCGGCGGTTGAGTCTAAAGCATCCTCAACCTCCAGGTCACTGCAGCTACTTGCAATTTGTCACTGATTGTAAAGACATCAATGCAATCACCTGACAGTCATCGATTTATTTTCTAAAGAGGTCGTCGTGCTTGTGTGACTGAGCCATCAGTGAACTGAAATTTGACTCATATTGTTGCAACTTGTCCAAGTTATGCTGCTTGTCCAAGCACCGCTGTGGACGTGAAGTCGGCTTCACTCTCTGGCGAAGGCCGGCATTCTGGGATGTTTTTTCTTTTTCAGGTGACTGTGCAAAAGCAGCATTTGGTATTTAACAGAGAATGCCATGACCCTTTACGCCTGCGTACTTTGATATATCCTCTCCAGCAACAATCAGGAAGCACGCCTGCTGAAATACTTTTTGCAGCATGAAATATTTGTGCCAAATCTTGGCGAACATCTCAGCAGAAGTAAGGTGATACAAGAATAAGTCCTTTCTCATTAATGCAACTAGAGAGGGAATAACACAAGCCTTTGTGCTTGTTTTAACTTGGATCTCAGTGTCAACACTGAAGGATTATTACAAGGCACAGTCATATCTCTCCCTGTCTCTCTGGCTGCCATCACACTCTAATGTCTGACAATTAAGATCTAATCTTTTCTACAGGCTCTCACAGCTAGCATGCCAGCCCACCGCTGATCAAGATAAGCAGCAATCACTTTGATTCCTGAATTAGAACGTAGGAACTGCCATCCCATCTACTCACATTACAGAGTACACTGCAACCATCTTTTATTCAGCCAATATTAAAGCTGGCACAGGCTTCAGGTTGATGTGCAGAGTAAAGAGGGCAGGGAGGAAAAGCATCCGTCGCTCTGAATGTGGAATGTTTCAGCGTTTTTGACCCAAACCTTTGCTTTTGTTCTGGGCCGTGCTTTTTCAATAATAAATAATGCATCTGGTTCATTAGTTTGTTCACTCCGAGGTGGACTGGGGAACTCTGTTTCACCTCCAGGTCATAAATCAAGGAGAAAAAGCTGTCAGCAAAAAGGAACTCGGGATTACAACATGCCTTCACTGGCTCAGAGTGTCAGTTCCTACAGCATTTTTTGGTACCCGTGTGTCCTCGCAGGCGCAGCGCTCTCAGCTAATGACAAATATGTGTGTGAGATATTTGGCAAAGAGGACTTGTGTTTGATTTAGTTGGCTTTGAAACCTATATTTCAACCTCCAAAAGGCTGGCAAGTTCAGCCTGGCCAAGGAAACGGCCAAGTTTTCCATCAAGTGCTCGCTAACGATGACGGGAAAAGGAGCGGTGAGACGGCAGCTGCATGCAGTAGCTCCTCCTCTTGCTCGCTGTTTATCCCTGTGATTATTAAAGGTGAATTTATATCGTGCACCCTTTGTGTGGGGTTCAATCCCGTTGCTGCAGTCCTCCATCTGGTCCCTGCAGCCACCAGGTCACAATGACACACTGTGTCTACTCTATATTAGAACCAGCGCTGCCACTCTTTCCACGGGCAAAACTCATTTGTGCTCTCTGCACGGCTCACTGTTGGCCACCTTTCCAAGCATGAACGCACATCGTATGCCCATATGTTTGTGTCTGTTATGTATTAATTTAGCAAGTTGGTCTTTTCAAAAATCATTCTGTCATTTTAAATCTAAATAAATTCTGTTAATTCGAGTTTCTTGCATAATGCATGGGCAGACCGCGGCACACGTCCAGCAAACACTTTCTCCTACAGCATGGATTCCATTTAATAAAGTCTTTGTGTAGACTCGCCTCTTCCAGGGAGGGTGACTCAGGCGCCCCGGGGCGACGATCGACTTACGCAGTCTGGTCACATTGCTCTTCGTGATTAGATCTCACACAAATTAATTATTTCTGAGAAATTCTCAGCAGTGCGGGTCACATGACTCAATGAACGCACATACAGTGCTTTCCTTTGTGTGTTGGTATCTGTGCATGTGAGCCGCTGCTGCCTCTCTGGGTCCATTTGGGTGGCAGCAGCCTAGGGAGTTGTGCTCTCATTAGGAGCACCACGGGCCAACTCGGCATTACGCCATCCGTGACAACAAATTCAACATGAGAAATGGTGCGCGTGTGCGAGAGCCAGCGACTCAGAGCAGCACGCTCCCCACAGTCTAAGCACAGGGTAGGAAGCATGAAATGGGACCTTGTGTTTAACCAAACACTCATTTCTCCAACTTCTTTTCATAATATTCTGTGAATTATTATCCTCATACTGTGCCTGTATTAACAAAGTCAAAATCAGTATCACTGTTACTCGTGTAAATTTACAGCACTTTTTTACACCGTTTAATGTTCTCGAAACTGTCGGTGATTCTGTTCATAACTGTTCTGGACCTGATTTGTAGGTGAGGTGAAGTCAGGTTTGGTGTCTCTGGGTCGTGTCTCTGCGGACGATGTGGTTCTGTGGGCTTCTGTGAGTAATGACCTCCAGGTCACAGTGGGGTGGTTTACAGGCAGCACTGATGGGAATTAGCACCTCAGAGTCAAAGTCCACGGTTCACAGAGAGAAAGAGGTAGACTACCCACACTGGGTTGGGAATGACAAGTGGAGAACTTCCAAGTATCCTGTGACATCATGAGTGGGGAGGAGTAGAAATGGAAACCGACGGCAGTGATCTGGACACGTCGTGGTAAAGAAAGAGCTGAGCATAAAGCCAAAGCAGGTTAATATATCAGTCCACCGTCATGTCCGGAACTGCTGACGAACTAACCGCACGACTGAAGGTCTGTGGCGTTAGTATCAGCTCACACGGGTTTCTAATCACATGTCAGTAAAGATGAGATTAGCTCAACTAATTACAGATTCAGTTTCTGGCAGGAGGATTTTCAGACACATGGTTAGCAGAGTTAAAGGTTTGTTTGAATGCAAATCATGACCTTTTCCTAAACATAATCCCAAATCCTCGGGGCCCCCAGGCCAGGTGGGATAGCTAATCCTTCCAGCAAGAGTGCCGAGGTACAGGGCCCGGGAAACAGCCTGATCAGGTGTCTGAATCACCTCAGCAGCAGAGCCCAGTCATCCCACAGAGGGAGCTCTCTTTCTTTCTGTCACTACCATGAACCCTCCCCCCGAAGGCACATCACAAAATCAAGATAAAAATGTTTTTAACACATCAGGAAACTATTTAGACAACAAAAAGGTCACTTCCTCTGCTGCTTAGATTTCTCGAGGCAGTTTATTCCTTGGATCTGGGGCTCTGGCAGCGACGTTTTTAGCTTTTAGCTGTGTTTGTAGAACAGTTACAGTAAAAGACGAGATTCGTGTGTAGCCGTAGCCATGAGATACCTTAAAAGTCAGCAGCAAGATCTTTAAGATCTCGATTCTAAGACATACTGGGAGCCGTGGCAAGGACGCTAAAACAGGTACAGGCTAATAAATGGGACACGTCCATGGGCCACAGCACATTTAGACAAGCAGAGAGAAAATAGC
This sequence comes from Copadichromis virginalis, assembly GCF_057382275.1. Taxonomy (NCBI): domain Eukaryota; kingdom Metazoa; phylum Chordata; class Actinopteri; order Cichliformes; family Cichlidae; genus Copadichromis; species Copadichromis virginalis. Next base: position 1,431,172 of record NC_140632.1, on the reverse strand, counting down.
ATTAAAAACAGCTGCAAACTTTTTAGGGAAATTAGTTTCGGGGTTCTGGTTCTTTGAGAATCGTGGCTCACTATCATGGATTACTGGGACACTTGATGGCATTAGACCATCATTTATAAAATTTCCAGCTCCAGTTAGGCTTTTAACTTTGCACACAACACTGCCTGCGCGTGCACCAGACGTCCCGGCTCCCCCGCGTCGGATATGGTGGCCTTATTGAAAGTTCAAAATCCATCGTCTGCGTGTCTGGATATACAGCTCTGGGGTACAAATACCAGCTGCAAACAGCAAGAAAGATGACTAATGAATGCACAGAGTGGATTTGAGAAGCTAAGCTTACACTTTTTATTAACCTTAAAATTCAGCTTACATCCGATTCTATTGATCTGGTGTCTAAAAGTCAATAGCAGCCCCACAGACCTCGTGGAAGTGCATTGTCTCTTTATGGGATGCATGAAAGCAGCTTTGTACTGTAGTAGTTTAGGAATAACTCTGCCGAAACATTAACTGTCCCTGTCTTTAATACACATCAAACCTTGAAATCGACTCCCCGGGTGTGGACGCAGTGTCAACAGAGGGGGCCGGCTACCTGCTGGAGTCTGGTGTGAAACTCTGTACCTGCGTTACCTGAAAACTGAGTCGTGCTACCTGAAACGAAGAGCTGGAGAGAACTTCCCCCGGGCCAAGCCCATCTGGTAGATTCATGAAATATGGAGCGGACGAGTGTGAGTGCTGGCTAATCAGCCGACTTGTTGGTAGAGGGGCTGGAGGTGTGTGCTACAATATGAGATTGTATGCAAGCACACTTTGCAGGAAACACCGTGACTGCTGGGCAAACACACACACGGTCAGACAGGGGGCGCAATACGAGCGGCTCGCCTGCGCAGCTGTCTCACGTCGCCGCCGTGACCTCGCGCGCCTGATGACAGCAGGGAAAACAGAATTTGTCAAATCAGAGCCGCTGCTGATGAGGAATAACACAGATCTGTATCCCACACATTAGCGAGCCAATCAGAAAACAGGCCTGCCCTGGGAACAAAGGCAGCAGCGGGGCGGTGTGGGAACACGCGTGTGCGTACACAAACGGCGAGCAACAGAGCAGTCGAGGAGCGAACGCACACCCACGCTCGAGTCTGGCGGGGTGTCGGGTTGCGTCTGGCTGGTGTGTGCGTGTGTGTGTGCTTCTTTCTTTGTCCGACTCTCGGTTTTCACTCTGCTCACCATGCGTGCATCCGTGCACGTGTGCGTCAGCCTCCGGCGGGTCAGCTTCTCTCCATAAGACACAGAATGCAACGACAAATAAGAGTCTGATTAGTTCCTTCCTTCCTCAATGGCACAAAGCCCGACCTAATCCGTGAGCAAACACGCTGTCTGCCGGGAGAGCAGGGAGGCTGATGGAGGAGGGAGAGAGTCCAACCTGTGGAGTGTTTGTCCTTAGGAGAGAGAAGGAGAAGAAGAGTGAGGGGCAGCTGGATTGATGCAGGGAGAGTGGGGCTGAGGGCTGGATTGAGCGGGAGGGATCAATGAGAGGCAGGATGAATGAGGTTTGGGAAGACGTGGGGGGGAATATGAACAATGCGAGCAGGACAAAGACGGAGGTGTGCAGGGAGCGATGAAAGCAGGGGATTAAACATGCAGGAGCTGAGGTGAAAAGGTAGCCGTCCCGCTGACCTGCGCCGAGGCTGAAAACCTGATTGGGAAATGAAAAAGGAGCGCGACTCGATGAATGCACGCTCCTGTTTGCCAAGGCTAATGCGCTCTGTCCAAACACCCAGTGGTGTGGAGGGTGTGTCTTTACGTGGGCGGAAGTCTTTTCCAAGCTTGCGAGGAGCTAAACAAAGAGAAACATCAGAGAAAAGAAAGCTGGCCTTGTGCATCTGCTTCCATCCCCTCAGTCCAGTTCATCACACTGATCTCGTTGCAGAATAAAAACCATCATTTTATCTGACTTGCCTGTGATGATCACAGTCACACGGCCAAGAGTGCAAAATGTGGCCTTTTGTTTATGTTGTGTGCAGTCGTTGTCATCACACTGATGGCCACGCTGGAGGTCACAGCCTCTTTTTGATTGTATCGATGGAAGTTTCAGAGATGGCTGAAGGGTTTTTATGCTCTTATATTTTTAAACATAGTTTCCACGTAAAAATCGGCGTGCGCCACATTCGCAGTTTCAGCTTTCCAAAGCCGAGAGCAGGTCAGCGACAGAAAACCAGCCAAGAAGAAACGTGTACTCCTGTTATCATCAGGATTTTATTGTCATTGTGAACATGTTTTAGATTTCAGTGTTCAAAGAAAAATTCCTCTTTTCTTTTACAACTACCTACCAAAGCTGCTAACATTGTAAGCATGGTTGCTTTTGATGTTTTTTCCAGCTTGCAGAGCAGACGATGCTGACGAGCGTGGCTGTCACTAACATGGTCAACTCAGATACTGCGAGCACTGAAGTCCCGCCCACCTGCTGGCTTACTACTTCATTAAGAAAAAGGAGTTTCACTCACAAACAGGTGAAAGAACTTCTAACAGCTCGTCACATCAGTCACTGTAGTAACTCAGCTTTCATTATTATTTATGTGGCATTTAACATATAAAAGCACACGTTAGTCAAAACCCCCGGTGGTCATAAATCAGAATCAGAATCAGAATACTTTATTGATCCCTGGGGGAAATTATTTTTTGTTACAGTGCTCCATTTTAAACCAACATTAAGACAAGACAGACAATACGCTAACTAAGAATAGTACAATATATACATATATATACATACATACATACATAAGTCACTCATAAATAAATATTTGGAAAAGAAACATGTGTAGCTGTAGCAGCAAACAGTGTGTTAAGTGGATGCGTTGTACAGGGAGATGGCCACAGGCAGGAATGATTTCCTGTGTCGTTCAGTGGTGCTTTTCGGTAATCTCAGTCTCTCACTGAACGAGCTCCTGTGACTGACCAACATGTCATGGAGTGGGTGGGAGGTGTTATCCAACATTGTCTTTATCTTGGACAGCATCCGCCTCTCCGACACCACCTTGAGGGAGTCCAGCTCCATCCCCACAACATTGCTGGCCTTACGGATCAGTTTATTAAGTCTGTTGGCATCTGCGACCCTCAGCCTGCTCCCCCAGCATGCAACAGCATAGAGGATCGCACTGGCCACCACAGACTCATAGAAAATCCTCAGCATTTTCTGGCAGATGTTGAAGGACCTCAGTCGCCTCAAAAAATAGAGACGACTCTGGCCCTTCCTGTAAAGTGCTGTGGTGTTTTTAGCCCAGTCCAGTTTATTGTCAATGTGTACTCCAAGGTATATATTTATTATAAAGGAAACTGTGGTTCTTACTATAATAAGTTACAGGTACAGAAAGTGGCAGTATGGTTTACATGTAGTATGATTTCAGCATTTCTTATTCCTGGTTCTTACTTAGTCATTTCCTTCTGAGTTGAAACAGTGAAGAAAGTGACTGAGGCCGATTAAGATCTGCCGAGCTCTGGAATTATGTGTTCTAGAACGGTCCAGAGGATTTGTGCCCTTAAAGACTCTGCAGCCAGGAGGCTGAGCGCTAGCACTGCCAGCTGCCACTATTTATTTCTATAGCACCAAATCACAACAACAGTCAACTTTATATTTGAGCTGACTGCAGGTTAAAGACCCAACATTAACAGAAAGAAACCCAAAAGTCAGACGACCCCCTATGAGCAAGCACTTGGCGACATCGGGAAGAGAAAACTCCCTTTTAACAGGAAGTAACCTTCAGCAGAACCGGGTCAGGGAGGGGCGGGGCCATCTGCTGTTACATATCCTGTGACTGGTCGACACACTGTGGAAGAGCCAGAGATTAATAATGACTAATGATTAAATGCAGAGTGGTGTATAAGCACAGAGAGAGTGAAGAAGAAGCACACAGTGCATCATGGGAAAACTCCAGCAACATCCAGCCTATTGCAACGTGACAAAGGCTGTTTAGGTTTACGTGGTTGCAGCGAGATCCACACAGTAAAATAAAAAATGTTTTTAATGTCTTTTGGAACCATTCATTATTTAACAGTAGCATCTAATAAGACATGCACTTAGTGGGGATAGGTTAATTGGTTAATCCAAATTGCCCATAGGTGTGAATGTGCGAGTGAATGTGAGCGCGAATGGTTGTCTGTCTCTGTGTGTTGGCCCTGCGACAGACTGGCGACCTGTCCAGGGTGTACCCCGCCTCTCGCCCTATGACAGCTGGGATAGGCTCCAGCGCCCCCCGCGACCCTGAAAAGGAGAAGCGGAAGCGGATGGATGGATGGATCTAATAATACAGATATGGAGATGAAAATGGGCATAACAGGTCCTCTTTAAATGTGAAGTAACTTTACTCGTATGGAGTAACGTCTTCTATGGCAGCATGTTAACGACTGACAGGACCTCCTGGTATCACCACGACTGTCTTGTTTCGGCCTCGGCGACAGAAAGACTGAGTTACAACGAGAGGGCGTGGAGTTTGAGAGACGGTGAAGGTCGTATTTCATTGATGGGAACTGACTGCAGCCTGGTGTTTAGAGCCCAACATACCATTACCATAAAACTAATTGCTTTGTCAGACTAACGATCCAAAAGCTGAGATAAAAAAGAAAACTATAATTAACTTCCAGCGATAAAAAGTTGATGTAATATTTGGTACGAGGTGTCCTTAAACCACCACCTGTAACACTTTTGGAGACTTAAAGCTTAAGGTGGTGGGAACATGACGTGCACGCTTATCCTCCCCACGGTTCGTGCGCCCTTTGGACATTTGCGCTTTGTGCTTTTTTTCAGGCGTTCGTGACTTTTTTTGTAACTTTTTCCTAAAAATTTAAAGCTACAGTTTAAAGTTTCTTACGCAGCGTCACAGAAATCATTTTTGCCACACCTCCTACGCGTCACACTGAAGCGGTGTCTTTTATTTATAAAGGCTATATTAAAATGGTGATTTTTTTTTTGCCTCTAATTTAAGTTATAAAGAATTTATCATGGCATTGTGCGCCCCGGGGCAGCTTTTACTTTCTCGAATTACTCTTCTCTCGGCCCGTCTCCTTCTTTGCCAACCATTAAAAAGAGAATTATGATCTTGAACGGCGTCACACTGTGTTTAAATGCGCCCTCTGTGGTTTGACATGTTTGTATGGCTCCTGCAGCACATGCTATAAGTGTGTCTGTATTTATGTGCTCACGTGTACGACTCTGCGACTGTGCGTGTGGCGGCACAGTCGTTTGTAGAGGAAATGAATAGTTGCTACCATCGTTCATAGCTCCCTAATGAGGCGGCTGGGCTCTTGCTTCTCCTCGTGTCTCCTCGTTTTATACGTTCTGTGTGGCCAGGTCTCCTTCTCATCTCGTGTCCCTAAAAACACCCGGAGGCCTCATTACCCTACCGTCATTGTTTATTTGGAGGGGAGAAGAAGAGAGGAGAGGAAAGATCAAAGAAAGGTCTGTGATCGACTGCTTCCTGTCGCACAACCTTCCACAAGGCCAGGTCTGCTGTCGGGGTCTAAAAACATGCTGCACAGTCTCAGACTTTGTGTCTGTGGCTCCGAACTTTTGATGGCGTTCGCTTGATCAGCGCCAGATTGCCTCTCGGTGTCATCTAATCCTTTCTGAAGGTTATTGTTTTGCTATTTTGGGGAGACCCAGCTTCACTCCTCACTTTGAAGAAAATGATGTCATGACTCTAACCAGAGCCCGTGTTGTAATTAAAAATGAAACCGCCTGTGATCACATTACTGGATTATAGTGTTACACAGGAACATACTTCCAAACCTGACAGGGAGGATGAGAGGGAGGAAGAAGGGGAGAGTTTTGGAGCAAGAAAGCAGCGTTTCAAAGAGTGACAGGAAGGAAAAAGTAAAGGAGAGGCTGGTTTTTCTTTTTCTTTTCTTTTTGTCAAAAGGAAAACAAATCCCCTTGAACAAATCCTGGTGTACAGCAGCTTTTGTTATATTTGTCCTACTTCCTGACTTACAGTTATGCAGAAATATTTCCAGTCTTCAGTTATTAAAATTTGTCTCAAACATTGGCTCTTGGATCCAGATGTCAGCAATGGAAGAAACTGGTTTCTGGAAAAGAATATTCAGAGAATATTCTGCCCCCATCAACTATGAACAAATAAGAGAATGAATAGATGGATCGATGGGACTTTAAATCAGGGTGAAAACTGGGATTAAGCTTGACACTGGAAAACAATAACGTAAAAGAAATGATTGCGTTGGCTTTCCAGTTCTCCTGTTTTGTACACATGATGAGCGCGGGACTGTCTGCATATAAATGTTTGTACGCAGGTATTTGTATAAGATACGTGAACTACATATGTCTGTCTGTCGCTGTGTTGATAATATAAAATGATTTTATTAGCAAAACAGCTAACAGACGTAATAAATGTGCTCAACAAAGTCATTTCTGTTAATCTGAAAGTGCTGGTGCAAATGCGCCTGTTCAATTTTCCTGTTTTATTAAAATGGACATTTCATTTGACATCTTCCTCCATCAAGGCTTAAAATGTATTTAACTGTATGTGCTTTTTGACTTTAACAGAGAGAAAGAATATTACTGAGCAGAAATAAGGAAGCGAATATTCACAGCAAAGGTCTGTTTTGTACCATTAAACATGAGAACGTTTTCCAGCATGTGCAATAGTTCCTGCACACTCGCAGCATGAAGTGTTTGTACTTCAGTTAGAAGCATGTTTCATGCCTGGATCATGTTTCTCAAACAACTGATGAGGGAGAAAATCACCATGGCAACCAAGACAACAAAGCTTTGAAAAAGTGGGAACTGAATTTTTCTTTTTTAGCCATCCAAGTAGTTTTATTGTTTTAGCCACTGTTTATTAAAAAATAAGCGACACTAAAAGATGTGCAAGATTTACACGTTTTGTGCGTGCAGTGGTGTCGGTCAGCATCGCTGCTCAGGGACGCTGTCATACCAGTGTTTGCCAGACATGAAATCATAGAAACATATTCAGTGAGTTTGCTGAAATGTCATCTATTGTATGAATCGCTTTAGTGCGACCCATTACGAGGAAGGTGGGAAGACTGAAGAGAGACGTCGACCAAAGCAACCTTACCGACCTCACACAGATATCGATTTTCGTGAATCTTTTCTCCGTTTTTCTCAGATAAGTCTCGTGTGTGTCGGAACGTAGTAACGTTATGGGCTTAATGGGAGGATGAGCATTTCAATAGCTATTCAACACGCACACACACACACACACACACACACACACACACACACACACACACACACACACAGGTTTCCACATGTTTCATTGAGTAATGAACCGTTTCCACATCCTTTGGCAAACTAATTGAAAATATTGCAAAACGATTGATTGGGTTAAGGAGCTGAAATTATTGTTTAGCAGGTTTGAGATCTGTTGACTGCATAAGATTCACATGATTTTCACACTGATGAAATTATTCAGTGAGCCCTGGTGTCCTATAGACGAGGGGGGGCACTGTCATCCTGCAAGAGGCCACTCGTCTCCAGATCGTACATTAAGATGTGAAATGTTATTACAAGACTCATTAGATATAAAGAGAATTTAGTTTATTCCAAATGTGTTTTATTATTAGTTACTGTTTTTGTTTAGGCTACTCATTACTGCTTATTTTTAAAGGTAATTTTGGTTCCTAACTGCGGCTGTTTAGAGCGTCACACGATGAAGCCGCCATGACGTCACCCACTGGTTTGACTGTAAAACTGCGTGTTCATTGGCTAAGGACTTGTGAATCTAAAGTCAATAAACAAGCCAATGACAATCAATCGTTCTGACTCTTAGAATGAGCACAATTTCCAAAACTGACTTTATGTTTTATTCCATATGACCAGAAATAAGTGACTGAACTCATAAACTTATCAGAAAAGTGTTTACAAATCTCAGAGCCCAGAGACGTTTTTCAGTCCACGAGCCAAGAAGTCTTTTTGCAACCACCTGCCCTCTGGTGGCCATTCAAGCCTGCAGCTGTAAAGCACTTCCATGTTGGGTTCACCTTTCAGACCCAGAAGCTTGTTGATGCGTCTGTGGTCGGGGAGAAGAGGAAGTGAAGCTGAGTGCATGCGCTCCCGTTGCTGTTATTACATAAGATGCTCTCGTAGGAGAAACAACAGCCCAGCTTCACCCACACAGACCTGAGAGTACTAAAGCAGAAACAGGGTTATGATATTGTGAACATGTTTTCTATATTTATCAGTCGATAGGTTATTAATTAGCATGACCTAATCAGCATTTTCTATACTGCTCATTTTGTATTCCATACAGACTAAGTGTCCACAATCAGTGTGTTATAATTTAGTCATTTTGAAAAATGTCAATGGGATTTGTGATGAATGTGGTTCATTATGAACTGATTTCGTATGACTGTTTAATCATTATCAACCTTTTTAAATATAAAAGTTCAAAGTGAAGATCTGCTGAAGATTGCAGTATTGTGGGGAGGTGTGAGGAACGCGAGCCTGTACAGGTCTGTGCGTCCCTCCATGTCAGACCATCACTGACCGACCACCAAACCAGACATGCTGAACGATGTAAGATAAGATAGAAGATAAGATAGAACTTTATTAATCCCTCGGGTGGGTTCCTCTGGGAAATTCGGTAATTTGCAGGCAGCATAACGTTTTCCACGCCTTCTCCAGACCCTCTCACGCCTGTGTTCAGGGAGAACTTGCTCTCATCTGTGGACGCCATGGTGGACCTGCCAGTTCTGGTCTTCTATGGCAAATACCAACCAGGCTCTGTGGTGCTGGGCAGTGAGCACAGAGCCCACTCGAGTACATTGGGCCCTCAGGCCAGCCTCATAAAGTCTGTTTCTGATTGTTACATCAGAGAACACGTCACCAGTGTCCTGCTGGAGGTTATTTTGTAGCTCTCACCCTGGGCCTCCTTGCAAAAAGGAGCAGATACCGATCCTGCTGATGGGTTAAAGGGCCTTCTACAGTTCTGTCTCATGGAATCCCCACAACGATCTTATGGTGCGTTCACACCGAATGCAATAGATGGGACCAAAAAACGCCAGACGCCCCTAGCTGGTTGCGTGCACAGTCGCACCTCAACGTGCGACCAACGCGAACTGTTCACGTCTGGATGACGGCCGCTTTCAGCGGTACCACCGTCTGTCCCTCACCCAGTTTGAGGAGCTGCTGTCCCGCGTTGGTCCAAGCGGCGCCCGCCTAGACACCAACTACAGGCGCTCAATCCCACCTGCAGAGCGCCTGTTCATCTGCCTGCGGTCACTAAAAGTGTTTAATACAGCAGTCCTTTATTTATACCTGTGCTAATATATGCTCATTTAAAGTCCCAGTGACTTCCCCACAAACCTCTGAAGAGCGTTCCTGCCTTTCTTTTTTTGGAGTGGAGCTTTCCTCCGAAATAAACTAACTTGTCTTTATCCTCTTAGATAATTGGTCTTCACTATGTTCCTATATAGTAGTGTATTTTTTCTTTAGTATAGTATGAAATAAATTCTACATGTGTCAAGTTGTGTGCCAACATTTGCTGTGTAGTAGAACTGAGACATTACAAAGATTTATTTGAAATAAATTTTGACGTGGGGTTCAGATTTTTCCAGTTGGAGCGGTAGACGTGATATGTGCGAATGCACAAAATGCACCACATAAACTGGCGCGCGTATTTTTATTCGCACGTCAAACGCTACTTACTCGTGTGACTGATGCATTTTTGCGTTTTCGCGACACAAATTTTCGCGGGACCCCCAGTCGCGCTTCATCGCGCTCCTGCATTGACTTTACGTGTAAACTTGGTCGCGTCTGTCGCGCTCGGTGTGAATGCACCGTTAAGACTGAGCTGGGAGACGCAGCAAACCTTGACTTGATTAAAAACTGTTGCTTACATTTTTTTGAGCTGTTTGTGTGTCATTCTCTGATCAGCTTACTCACTGCTGTAGTTGTTTTCTGAGAGAGCGCATCCTGAATTTTAAAATATGGACTACAGTAGAAGACAGAAAAGTTATCTTGAAGTCAGCTGAACTTTGGCCGGATCTGCCTGCTCCCACCTGCCCTCCTCATCAACGCCTGTGTGGCAGACAGACGAGGGTTGCATATCCACGCTTCTCCCTCTTTGTCTCCTTCCTCTGATATTCTCTGCATGTTTCCATCGCGGCTTCGTGGCTGAACTGGTTTCTGCTTTTGGGGAGGAGGCTTTGTGTGCTGACTCCTGAGGGCTGTGTTTCTGTTTTTGTTGAAGTGTGTAAGTGTAGTTATTGTGCACTTGTATCCACACCCAGGCCTGTGTAATAACAATGACTGCTGGGAAGTAAAACTGTTGTCTGTAAATCAGATGCTCGTGATTCAAATTTAGTTTGGACTGTTTTACGTGGGCAGGAAGCTGCTTTCTACTGATCTGTGGTGTGTCTGACCAATTTTGTATATTTCCAAAAACAACAACTTTTCCAAAGGTTATCTGTGTGTACATAGGTGTGGAAAAGAAGCTTGGGTTCAAACAATCAGTAAAATGTATTTGAAACATCTGGACTTAAGTTCGCTACTCAGCTGCTCACAGGGACTAGATTCAAGGAGAGTGTTTGCATTTACCAGCAGTCGATAGTTACGGAAAAACAAAGCGCTTGCCGTCACGCTGCGTTTCGTTCCACTCCTACATTCCTGCTCTCACAGTTTGGAAAGCCGAGTCTCCCTCCTTGCTTTGCTTTAGCCGCAAACATCCGTTATGTGGCTACAACCCTCAGTGCATAACATTGATTTTGGATATTAGCCCATAAACATTGTTTTTGTTTCTGATACATAAGTAAAAGTAGCAAAAGTACTCTTAAGTATATCATAAGCACCGTACTTCAAACACACAGGACAAAACCCCCAATTAATTCCTAAAAGTGCTCATCTTAGACTCTGATTTTTAAATAAACATATACAGAATATAGCATGCCTCTAAAGGTGCCTCAACCCCACATGCAAACTGCACTCTGACGGCCAGTGTTGCACGCACACACAGCGTGAAGAAAAACACACACACTCAAAGGCTGCAGAAACATGTCACTCAAACAATCCAGGATTGAAACGTACAGCAAAACTCTGCAACCACAAAAACATGGTAGAAGTACAACTTCCAGGAGCTTTGACTGGTGCATGTTTGTCTCCATGACCACTGAGATGAAGGTTGATTTTGCACTTTTCACATTAGTGTAGCAGATTTCAGTTTATAATGAAACAAGTTATTTTTCTAAATGCACTTAATCATCTCTGGTTTTCTTCCACAGCGTATGTTGTGTCCTGTTCTTCTCCCCTCCCCCCGCAGCAGATGGCCCCGCCCCTCCCTGAGCCTGGCTCTGAGGTTTCTTCCTGTTAAAAGGGACTTTTGATTGTTGGGTTTTCTCTGTATTGCTGCAGTGTTAACCTCACAAACTAAACTGTTTTGGTGCTAAATGAATGAAACTGAGCTGAATTAAAAGTTATCTTACGCACTGTAAAAGCTGATACCCGATGAGAGGTGAGGACTCCCCTGTGGCCAAACTAAAGCTCCTTTGTGTCTCTTCGTTGTCATTTGATCAACTTTCTAATGTAGCAGAGTGAGCCGGAGATTAAAGCACACACTGTGTGGGGGTTTCATTTAAAACGAGCAACATTTCATAAACCGATTAAAGCGCAGAAGTGGAATTTAACACGATCCACATCATCAACATGAAGCACTGAGGAGTAATGGGATTTATAATGCAGGTGCTACGCATTTTTATGTAGCTCCAGTCTTCTTTGCGGTGGCAGTCTAAAGCAGGAGAAAGGACCGGTCGTGGTCGTGATTGGAAACTTTTGAGAGCTTCGTTTCTGTCCCTCTCAGGCTCCGTCTGATCAATGAAGCGCATAAAAACTCATTAAATGTTTAATTGAAAGAGATTAAAGCGCGATATTAGCTCGAAAATCTGACTTCGATCTCACAGATACCAACAAATACCTGTTAACATCTTCCCCCGACACCTGAGGCCACTGAGCTCACCAGGCTGGGAAAGCAGGAAATTCAGCCCTCGTCAGCTCTTGTCAGGTTTCAGTCTAAAAATGTCAAGCACAGCCTCGGAACATTTCGGAGTGTTTCTGGAGGAGTTTGGGGGGTTTCTGTGCCGTCCTGCTGGAAGCCATAAGCAGGGAGACGCGTTCCTCTTCTCTCGACTGCGCTGCTTCGTATTGGGAGGAGGGATGGAAGCAATTACCAGCTGAGAGAGGGCCAAGCCTCTGCACATCAATCAGAATTACTCCACCGCCACTGTGTGCTCGTGTGTGATGGAGAGTGTGTGAAAGAGCAGCCCCCAGTGGTGACATGCCTCCTTGCCCTGCAGAACTTTTAGAAAACCATCACACCGGCAATCTGCTGAAGGCTCTTAAATTTCAATGGAGGCCTTTTTTCTTCTTCTTCCTCTAAATTAATTTTCCCCACCTAATTGCTATGTTCATTACCAGGGTACAATAATGTCAAAAAAACCACTGTCCTGATTTAATTTCCATGGCTGAATGTGAAATGAGTCGGAAAAAGAGGCAAAGCGCTGCGTGTGCTGCTTGTCATTTAGTTCATGTTGAAATGCAAACCAGAGGCAATTTAGGTTAATGTGAAATGAGGAGGAGAAGAAGAGCGCGAGCGAGAGAGAGAGGTTACAAAAAGCAGGGGTAATTTGGTGTGGCAAATTGATGAGTCATCTTTTGTTCAGAGCGTTTGACTGACAAAAGAGCCGCGGAGCGTTAGAGGAGGCAGAAATGGTCTCGGCGTGAAATGTTCATCGTGTCACTCTGCTTTTCATATCGTAACCCCCCCCCCCCTCAGGCCGCCCTCAGTCGCGTAGTCCTCCCGTGTTTAGGCTAATTACGCTTCCACTAAGCCTGAGTGTGTCAACTGTGACATTTCCACTGTTGGTGTAGCAACATTAGCACTGCTCTATTATGTCTGCATTAGGGACATCACACATTATCCAAACTCTCCTCTGGCTGCTTTTAACAAAGAGGAAAGGGGGAAATATGTCTGAATGCTTTCACAGTTTTGTATCTCCTCTGAATTCTGCATTGGCACTTTGTTTAATGTCCCTAAAATTGCAATGCTGAAAGGTGAGTGGGAACAATCATCCTTCCCTGATTAGTTCTCTGCTCTTGGAGCGTGGTTACCCAGGCCCCGTCACCTCATGCATACTAAACCCATGAAAAGCACAACAGCCAAATGTGTATGCTTTGTGTCTCTATGGAAGAATGAGTTAAAATAAAAAGCCTGTTTGTTGTGCGTTGTGTCTATGGAGGGTTGGAGCGAGGCAGGGGTGTGTGTGTGTGCATCATATTCAGGGTGTACTTCAAGGCCAAACTGGAATGAGATGAAAGGGAGAGACGGGCGCTCTGTCCTGTGACGAATGATTGTTAGATATAACTCAGCCCTGGAGGTAAACAAACGAGGCTGATTTTCCATGGCCTAAAAGGATTTAGGGTCTGGATGTGTTATCCATGATGAGAGACAGCAAAGTGTCACAACATCAAGGCCAGCGCTCTATGAACCGCGCTGGAACATGGGCGTTTGTGTAATGCTGGGTGTGATTGTACATTATTATGTAATTAAGTGATGCTGAAAGCTGACATGATGCTGCAAAATATTTCCACCTTTCAACTCTGCACCTGCTGCACGAGGACATTCTTCCCACCAGGCTCCTTATCTGTAACGGCGACGCCCCGTAGAGAGGAGCGTGCCGCTCTTAAAGGGAATTAGACGAGCTGATGTGATTGGCCACCACAGGCACAAGCCCACGCTGCTCCCGGCGATAATTTATTCCTCCTTATTCAACTCCATTTACAACCAAATGCACTCGACAGGAGTGACACACAACGTTCAACAGCTACGGTGAAGAAACGTGAAAAACAAACTGTATATAAAAGATGAACACAGCCATCCGTGTCATTATTCGTCATCCCTGTGAGCGAGGATACCCGCGTTGGTGCTCCTGGATCATCAAAACGAATGACGGCTCAGGTTCATCTTTACACGTGATCAGTCACATTGTTGTGAGTAACAGAGTACATGTGCCGGCGTTACGTTCTTGAAATACAAAATATGAGTAACTGTATTCTGTAACAGTTACTGTTTAAAAAGGCGATATTCACAATACAGTTACTTTGTTCTTTTCCTGTTTCATATGTTCGGCTCTGCCCTCTCTATTTTTGGTAATTCCACGCCAGTGGAAACCCAAACAAAACGCGCATTAAGAGGCTCTATTGCCCGTGTCTTAGTCTCGCGTCTCATAATGACGTGAGGAAATATTTTTTAAAATTATTCAAAATATGATTTAATATGAAGGCAATAGCAGAGTGTTACAGGCATCGCCCTAAAGCATGCAGCCTGATGGGCAGTGTAGTCCGTGCTGCAGGGAGGATGGACTGCCATACCCGTGATGTGTCTGTGAGCGAGGAGGGAGAAAAAGGAAAAGTACGAGCTGTGACCGAGCAGAAACAGGAGCTGGAAGCATGTAAATATAATAATAACCACTGCAGCCAAACAGAGAGCCTGACGAGCCCAGTTGTAAGTAAGCTGTTAAGACTCGACTGTACGCCGTGTTCCTGTTTTCCTCCGAAACAATAAGATAAGAGATAAGATAAGATAACCTTTATTAGTCCCACACGTGGGAAATTTGTTTTGTCACAGCAGGAAGTGGACAGTGCAAAAGTTATGACGCAAAAATTAGAATACAATAAGAATAAATACAGTACACAGCTGTACAGAATAGAATAAAATAATATACTATATACAGTAGAATAAAATAGAATAAAAATATACAATAAGATAAAAATAGAATACGAATGCTATATACAACTGAGTAAAAATACAACGATGCCAGAAAAGATTATTGCATATGTGTGGATGTGTGTGTTTGTTCAGTTAAAGTCTTTGTTGTGGAGTCTGACAGCAGTGGGGAGGAAAGACCTGCGAAATCTCTCCGTCCCACACCGTGGGTGCCGCAGTCTCCCACTGAAGGAGCTGCTCAGTGCTGTCACAGTCTGCTGCATGGGGTGGGAGACGTTGTCCAACAGGGATGACAGCTTAGCCGCCATTCTCCTGTCACTCACCACCTCCACTGGGTCCAGAGGGCATCCTAGAACAGAGCTGGCCTTTCAATAAGCAGCCTTTCAACGCCTCTCTCTGTCTCTGCTAGCAAAGTTGACCCAGACAACAAAGCAAAGCTAGTTTTCAGCTACGAGCCGACACGAACCCGACGTATTAGCCAGAGGTCCCTTTACTACGGTTCAGAGCCGCGGACCTGTTTTATATACGCGTGGAATAGTTTTCTACACGAGATCACTGCAAAAAGTGCAGCCTTACCTAATGTCCACCTACTGTTACTCATTTATATCAAGATTTAAACATCTAGTTGGTGTTGGTGTGGAGAGTAACCTTCAGTAATAGTAATAAATCACACAGCAATAGGACATTCATGTGGTTGTAAAAAGCATGATAATATATTAAGTAATCCAAAGTATTCAGAATAGTTACTCTCATTGAGTAACGTAACAGAATACGTTACAAAATACATTTTTGGGGCATGTAATCTGTAATCTGTAGTGGGATTCATTTTAAAAGTAACCTTCCCAACACTGATTGTGAGATTATAGTTTTGTATCGTCATAGTTACACCACGTAGCAAACCCTAACCTGTTTATTCTAAGCATAGCTGTAGCCCTGTAACACTAAGCCCCGCCCCAACCCTGATGGCCTGAGTGGACCAGCACAGCTAGCTTGCTGAGAAATCCCTCTTCTGGTTAAAAACTACAGATGAGTCATCAAATCAGCCGCTGACAGCAACAATTAGCTATCCGGTTGTTAAGTGATGACGTGACGAATCCTACTTCCGGGCCTAAAGTAGTCTGCGTTTAATATGGCTTTTGTGTTGTTAACATGTTTAATATTTTGTATTTTCTTCTATTTGATCTCAAAAAGCTCCTAAAACAGTCAGTGATCACTGTTGACCTCCCTCGGCTTTTATTACCGCTAATCATTTATTTAAGCTCAGTTTTTAAAACCTTAGGATGTAACTACAGCCCAGCCCATGCAGCAGTATATGAATGACTAACCTCGTATTGTGGATGCATTATCTCAGTTGTTCTCCTGGCTGAAGTTTGGTCCTTTTACAGCATCCTGCCATGCGATTACATTTGTTCCTGACCACCGAGAACACTCACGTTAACTTTTATCGAGTGGAAAAAAAGTTAGCTTGTTTATATTATGCTAACATAGCTGTGTCGCTAGCGGTCACGTAGCACATCATTATATACCAGCTAGCCAAACTTCAGTAACCCTACAAACGTCACTGCTGTTTAGTTTTCTGTCTTCATTTATGCTGGAAGTGATAACAGAGCTGTACGTTTTAATTTGTTTCCAAAACCCCGCAGTCAGGACATGCTATATTGTATTTAGATAGAAGCTAGCGAGCTAACTCCCTGCTAACTTCTAACTCCGTTAAATGTCATAAATTCCGTTTTCATGGATGCCTGGATGTTAAACTCAATTGTTACACCTGGTAGAGCAGAACGCTGATCATTTTATTAAAGATGAAAGACTTTAGACAGTTTTTCAACTCTCAGTAATGCCATAGTGATCGTTTGATATATGGACCTGCAGCAGAGTTTAGGCCCAGACACAGCTAGTGACGTCAGACTGAACAATCGGATAGACACACACGCTGTTTGCTTTTTGTAACCAGGCTCAAAAGATGTTAATTTCCTCCTAAAGTTGGGCATTTAAGCATTAGTGAGAGTGTGTTTGTAACCAGGCTCAAGAGGCCATCTGAGGAACATTTTTATTTTCCAGCCTCAGAGGTTGCTACTTGATGAAAACCGTGGGGGCAAGGAATTCTTTTGTCCATGAAACCATAAAGCTGCACTTTCTTTTTGCCTTATAGTCTGATTTGTCATAACTTCTCCGTTTTGTGGTAAGCTTTTCTTTGGCTGTCACTTCTTCACCCTGACCTGTCTTATTTGGCTCAGCAGAACTAAAATATATATCTGTCTGTGAAGGTCATCGTAGTCAAATATATATCCTGCTGCTTTTACACACGCACTCACATAAGCTCAGCGATTCTCTGCGCGATCAACCTCTCACATGTTTAAGCTGCGGGAGATTTCACTTGTCATGTTTGCATAGTAAGCTAACGATTAATAAGACGATGTCAGAAGAATTGGTGCGCAAATTATCATCACTCACAGATCAGTGCTGTCGCTCTCTATACACAGTTTGCACGATTGCAAAGTGAAAGCAAAAAAACAAAATTCAAACGCGACCTCAATATGTCACATATTGACAGTGGCTCACCGATGCCAATGACATAATTACCCAGCTACATTTCCAAAAGAATGCAAAAGCATTGACATATATTTTTCCTTCCTACAATAGCCCGACGGGCAGGGCAGAGAGAGATTTTGGTAGCCCGACTGAAAAAATCGCTAGCCCCGGGACGTTGGGCTAGCGATATTGCAAGCCCTGTATCTGATTGAGGAATCACTCATCTTTGGAAAAGAGAGTTTATTACAGAGAAATGTCTCTTTCCAAAATAAAAGCTATACTATCCGCTTCTTCTGGGCTATATTCTCAGCAGCATAAGGAGAATCATGTGCTAACAGCTGTCTAAATGACTCGGCTAAAGTTAGTAGCATGCTTGTTGTTTTTGTCTTTGCACTAGGATGATGTCGGTGTAAATGTGCAGTCATATTCGTTGTGTTCCCACTAGTGCTTTCAGGTTAATCTCGTTGAAATGACCTTAACGCCACAACACGGCAAATCTCCGTTAACGAGCTACCGCCGATCGCTCCGTGCGTGGGGCTAGACGGCCAACACGTTAACGAGCTAACTACGCTAACACACTAGTTCCCACCCATGTAATTGAGCATTGCATGGCACATCCAACATACTGTTTTACTTTAGTCCATGACTCGCTTACCTTCAGGGTCATACGTCACATGAAAACCAAAATAATTCCAAACGCCAGATCTGAATGAGAGTGGGGGAGGTCCATGTTGTAAGGAGAGCTTAACTTCTGTCTCGCTAGCTTGCCCTGCGCTCTTCCTTCTGACGATGCTGTCTGTGTTGAGCGCTCAGTGAATCTGCGTTCGACTACTCCGCCTAGGCTGCACTGTCGACCCTAGGCGGAGTAGTCGAACGCAGATTCACTGAGCGCCTCAACACAGACAGCATCGTCAGAAGGAAAGTTGATAAAATAAATTACAAATTTTGTATTGTTCGATACATATGCGTACCGAACCGAGAGCACTGTATCGAACGGTTCAATATCGATACGAATATCGTTGCACCCCTAAGAATGAGTATGATTTTTTTATTTGTAGGGAAACAGCATAAATAAGAGCTGCTGGCCATGATTCATTTCCTTCATTTAATAAAATTCAGCACGGCTCCTTTATTATTAGCTACTCCCCTTATGCTTTTAGCTATTGATAAAAATGTAATCAGAGATAAGGGGAGACCGAGAATAACATCACTAATCCAAAGAGGAGTGGGTGCAGGAGTTGAAGCTTTCACTCTGTCCTTTCTACAGAGAAATAAGCTCTTAGAACTCACCGGGTCCTCTGCAGCAACCACTCTGATAAAGTGCATTTTATCAAAGTAGCACCGGTCCTTCGGTGCAGGCCTCAGGTGTACAAACAAATATGAACACTGTTCAGGTTACATGTGCAAAATTATGATGCTAATGTTTCACATTTCTCATAGGAGTGTTATCCATATGCTGCACTATTTCATTTCAATATTGGGCAATTACAAATCTTTTCAATGTAAAATAGTAAGTGATCAGCAGCCAAGCACACATCACTACCCCCAGTGTCTATCTTGGATCACTATGTAATGTTGCCGTAGTTCCCCAATGGCAAAAATGAATAAAACAATTACCAGGATCTCTGAGTGGGCTGGGCAACGTCTTCACTGCCTTAAAGACTTTTATGACCTTTTTTTAAAAAAGAAAATAAAACAGGATCCATTTTAAATGATGATGATTTAAAATGAGGACTCAGCATGGTGTCCTCTAGTGATTGCCAAGGACAATATTCATGGTTTTGGCACCAAGGAGTGGACATACAATAACTCTGCTGCAGCCCCTGGAGTCCCAGGGCCCCGGGGCAGTGGCCTGGTTTGTCCGATTGCTTTATCCAGGAAGGGTTCCTGTCCAATCACCTTTCAGCTTCGCTCTTGTTTACGAGAACCCTCGACAGGTGTGGGGTGTTGGGTATGTCCCATACCAACACATTCCATGAAAACAAGCCTGCCAATGGCAAATCTAGAGAAATTGCTAAATTAAAAAAAACAGTAATATGTGTGAAGTGAAGACGTCTTTGAAGAGTGATGCTTTGCTCTAAAATGCTTGATAATTACCATAAAATTGCAGAGCTGCATCACTTTTGGCAGATGCCCCGTTTTACCTGAACAGCAGGAACCGTGTAATAAAACAGCAGAGAACACTGGATCCACACGCTTGCTGCGTGTCTCGAACCGCTGAGAAGAAACTGCATAAAGTATTTAAGATGACATGTTTTAAATGAGACTATTAGTTAGGCTACGGATTCCATGTGAAATGCAAATGGGATATAAAACTGAAGGTGAGTTACTAATTCATTGGTGAGAAGCACCTTGGCAGTAATGTAATTCTTTCTGACGTGCTAATAACTCTTTTCACTGGGAAATCATGTTCCATGAAGGCAACACCTTTTCAACGAGCCTTCCAAATCCTGTCCCCCACATTTCATACTCCCTGCTGAGCGCCGCTGCAGTCGTGATGACATTAGCATGTTTTCGTTGTCTTAACTAGCTGGGGTCTTTTTTAACACTTCCTATTTGGCACCTTTGCCCAGAATCACATTTCTGCCTTTGTCTGGCAGCTTTTCTGTTTTGATACCTCTGAGTGTTACATCCATCCATCAAAATTCATTTTCCCACAGTAAAAGTATCCAATCAGTGAAAATCGGCCTGTGATCATCTTATGCAATCATCTTTTTCTTTATGTGTCTAATTTTATATTTCTAACTTCTTCTTTTTAAAAACTTCTAAAAGACATGCTTTCGTAAATAATGCATATTTAAATATTTCCTAGTACTGAGACACCTTGTCACAAATCTCTGATCACAGATATGTCCTGCTTTTTGCTGAGTGTCCTGTGTCTGTGGGAGAAAAGGAATATTTGGCCGACTCACAGAAGAGGAAATGGCGTGCGTCAGCTTGACAGGTTGTTCTCACATACATGCGTCTGACGCTGGACAGGGAAATGTCCCGTGTTGGTCTCATTCTCGCAGCTCCTGTAAATGATGCTCGCTCCTCAGAGACAGCAGAGTTTAAAATAGTATCACCACAGGCAGAGGCTGCTTTAAGATTCGTTTGAAGAGTGACTGGTGGCTGTAAGTTATAATGAAGCAAAGAAAAAGACCACCACGGAGACCACCGAGAAGGAAGGTTAATTCCCAGGATGCTGCTTTGCAGTAGTTGTGATGCTCGCGGGCTCGTGTTGACAACATTCAAAACTTTTAAAAGAGACTGATTTAGCTTTTATATTTACCCCTGTGACACGGATGGATTCACAACAGACATTTGAAGTGTTGCAGCTGATGCATCCGGATCCATTTTTCCTCTCTGTTTGTATGTATAATGGATTTAACACGGCACCAGTTTGTAGGAATCCCAGTTTTGTTTCGTGCGTTGACTTTCGATTGGTGGAGTCGTGGAATTGCAACGCAGACACGTAACAGACACATCCAAACTCATAATGCCATTATGTGAAAGTAGTAACTAGGGGTGCAACAATATTCGTATCGATATTGAACCGTTCGATACAGTGCTTTCGGTTCGGTACGCATATGTATCGAACAATACAACATTTGTTATTTATTTTATCAATTTTCCTTCTGACGATGCTGTCTGTGTTGAGCGCTCAGTGAATCTGCGTTCGACTACTCCGCCTAGGCTGCACTGTCGAGCGCAGATCCACTGAGCGCTCAACACATACAGCATCGTCAGAAGGAAGAGCGCAGGGCAAGCTAGCGAGACAGAAGTTAAGCTCTCCTTACAACATGGACCTCCCCCACCCTCATTCAGATCTGGCGTTTGGAATTATTTTGGTTTTCATGTGACGTATGACCCTGAAGGTAAGCGAGTCATGGACTAAAGTAAAACAGTATGTTGGATGTGCCACGCAATGCTCAATTACATGGGTGGGAACTAGTGTGTTAGCGCAGTTAGCTCGTTAACGTGTTGGCCGTCTAGCCCCATGCACGGAGCGATCGGCGGTAGCTCGTTAACGGAGATTTGCCATGTTGTGGCGTTAAGGTCATTTCAACGAGATTAACCTGAAAGCACTAGTGGGAACACAACGAATATGACTGCACATTTACTCCGACATCATCCTAGTGCAAAGACAAGTGGAAGCAGAAAAAAAACAAGCAAGCATGCTACTAACTTTAGCCGAGTCATTTAGACAGCTGTTAGCACATGATTCTCCTTATGCTGCTGAGAATATAGCCCAGAAGAAGCGGATAGTATAGCTTTTATTTTGGAAAGAGACATTTCCCTGTAATAAACTCTCTTTTCCAAAGATGAGTGATTCCTCAATCAGATACAGGGCTTGCAATATCGCTAGCCCGACGTCCTGGAGCTAGAGATTTTTCCAGTCGGGCTACCAAAATCTATCTCTGCCCTGCCCGTCGGGCTATTGTAGGAAGGAAAAATATATGTCAATGCTTTTGCATTCTTTCAGAAATGTAGCTGGGTAATTATGTCATTGGCATCGGTGAGCCACTGTCAATATGTGACATATTGAAATCGCGTTTGAATTTGCGCTTGTTTTTTTGCTTTCACTTTGCAATCGCTCGAACTGTGTATAGAGAGCGACAGCACTGATCTGTGAGTGATGATAATTTGTGCACCAATTCCTCTGACATCGTCTTATTAATCGTTAGCTTACTATGCAAACATGACAAGTGAAATCTCCTGCAGCTTAAACATGTGAGAGGCTGATCGCGCAGAGAATCGCTGAGCTTATGTGAGTGCGTGTGTAAAAGCAGCAGGATATATATTTGACTACGATGACCTTCACAGACAGATATATATTTTAGTTCTGCTGAGCCAAATAAGACAGGTCAGGGTGAAGAAGTGACAGCCAAAGAAAAGCTTACCACAAAACGGAGAAGTTATGACAAATCAGACTATAAGGCAAAAAGAAAGTGCAGCTTTATGGTTTCATGGACAAAAGAATTTCTGTGGCTGCAATATGACGAGCTAAATAACCAGGGCTGCACATAAGTGGTCCGCAGGTGCGCATTCGCTGTCAAAATAAAAAAAACGCACAAGGGTTAGGGTTAAATTTAAAAACTGTACTTTTGAGTTAAAATCTATATTTATAATTTTAATAAATGACAAATTAAAAAGGCATGAACATTTTTTTGTATCGAAAAAATATCGAACCGTGACACCAAAGTATCGAACCGAACCGTGAATTTTGTGTATCGTTGCACCCCTAGTAGTAACGTACACGGTTCGTGGCATTTGTAATCATCGTAGTCGTGATCTGTTCGTAAAATTAACCAGTTACTCAAATCCAACCAGTGGGGAAAAGAAAAGCGAAACCTGTAACTTCTAACACACGGCGAGCAGTTTTATGGTGATGACATTTTCCTCCTATTTACAAAATGAGTGATGTCGTTCGAGGCTTCGTGATTGTAATACAGCCTTCTCCTTTTGGTAAATGTCACCGTCTTTCAAGTTTCATGCCCCCTGGTTCTAACACCTTACTGTCAAGAGTGATGTCTTCAAGCTGAAGCTAAGATAACCTTGGTTATTATCTTTGCAGTCATCACTTCATACCAGAAGGGGTAAACTGTGTAAATGGGTTTAACACCCACAAGCACTGCGATCTTGCAGATGGTGAGACCCTAAGATTGTGTTGTAGTGCAGTGTGAGGGGGAACGTTACATTAAAGAGTAAAATGAAAGAGAATGACTCGTGTTGTGAGCTCCAGTCCATTTTTCTGTGTGCTGGCTGTGATCAGCTGATCAGCTGGATTCAACAAGGTGAAACAAATTTTCTGTGAGATTTATGCACGACAGAAGCTGTAGAGCCAGAGTGAGTGTCAGCATCTTTACCATAAATACAAATTCAACTCTTGATGTAATCTAGTAACCGACTTATTATAGTTTGTGTTTTCAGTTTTTAGTTCACAGCCTTGATTTTCTTCTTTCTATTTGAGTTTTTATTGCTTGAAAATGTTTTTGTTTTAATCCCGTTTCTGTTTGTTTCTCTGTTTAAGTCTAATTAGTTTAATTATTATTACTGCATGCAGGCCGATGTCAGAGGCAACAATTTCAGTACAGGTGTTACAATAAAAACAACTTGTTAGAGCAGCTGAGTCTAAATGAAAATGTCCTTCAACGCCTTTTACCAGACTAATAGATACTAAACTAAGAATATTTTTCCTCTTTAATTTAATTTTAGTTTTCCAAGTTTACAAAATCATTTCAGTTTCTTTTGCAAGACTTTTCCCAAAAACATCATGAGGATCTCTCCAACCCCGGGCCCGGTCCCTGAATCGTTTGCTACCGGGTGGCGAGAGTTCAGGCTCTGGTTTGAAATTCGTGGTTTTCAGGGTTTTTAGCATTTTTTTTATCGTTAACTCGGCTTCCTCAGGTCTTTTCCTGTGTGTTATGAATTAATCTTCTTTTTTTTTTGGTTCTGGTTTTATTTATCCGCGACACCTTAAAGGCCGGTCCATGAAAATATTGTCGGACAAAAACCGGTCCGCTGCTCTACAGTGAATTAGGACGTTACATGCAAGATATACTGCATGCAACTCTGTATATTTTATATATTTTATTATTATTATTTTTTTTTTTTTCTTTTTTCTTTTTTACTATTTAATTTGTAAAAATGTGTATACACACACACACACACACACACACACACATAGGAAAATATTTAGTATACACATCCAGAAATGCATACACTATTATATATTGTACATATATTTATTAGTTTCAGGTTGGCCATTCTTGTATTTTGCTCGTTTGTGTTGTTGTGTTTGCACATCTCTGTTGCTTGTGGGGCTCGCACACAAGAATTTCACTCGCATGTGCTGTGCCAGTGTGCCTGCACATGTGATGTGACAATAAAAGTGATTTGATTTGATTTGATTTGATTTGATTTGATTTGAGCTTTGCTGGCGACCGCGTCCATCCCTTTGTGACCACAGTGTGCCCATCTTCTGACGGATGCTTCCAACAGGAGAATGATCCATGTCATAAAGCTCAAATAACTTTGAACAGGACAGTGAGGCCTGCACAGACACCAGGTCACAATCTGTGCTGGAACAGCAACAGTCTAATCATGGATGTGCAGCTGACAAATTAGCAGCAACTGTGTGATGCTTCATGTGCTTCCATATGTCAGGACTGAACAAAACCCCACAAGATAAGCAGAATACTATGGGCTCAAATTGTGGTCATAAATATTTTGTACTTGTAAATCAGGATTTGTATGTGTAATTTGTGTGTGTGTGTAACAAAGATTTGTGTGTGGACTCAGCCAAAAAATCTGTGAGAAACTCTGCACTCAAGTTTCAAGTTACAAGTATGAATGTTGACCCTATTTTTCTTCCTTTGATCTGATTGGCCAATGTCATGTCAATCACAAATTTAACTATCCAATCAGAGAACAGATGGGTTTGGCTGTCGGAGGGGCGCTTTTTTGAAGTCCGCACACAAATTCTTTTTATACATACAAATCCTGATTTACAAGTACAAAATATTTATGACCACAATTTGAGCCCATAGAATACCAGCGAATATAACGCCTGACATGTGTTATTGTTACTGTATGTGATGTGGACTCTTCTTTTAACAAGCCTGAAATAATCATTATTAAAGTTTAGCTCCAGTCACACATATTCTTTGAGGAACATATAATGAGTGCAGCCTTGTATACAATAAGAGGAATATGAAGTGAGACTCAGTTGTAAAAGGATATAAATGGCAAACTGTTTCTAAAATCAAAAACAATCCATTTTAAGTTAGAAATAGTTGGAAATGGGAAAAATGTGCAGCTGTAGCCTGACGTGAGCTCACGCAGCCGTTAGCAGTGCGACTCAGAGGCTTGTCAGAATTTCCATTTCAAAAGGAAAGAACCCTGGTATTGGATTAGCATTCAGCACCTGGGGGTGGATATTGGGAGCAATAAAGAAAGGAAAATATTTATTATTTATAATCTCTATTATAATATTTTGCATCATTTTGCATTTTGATGTGGACTCCTGCTCGGCTCACGCAGTTCTGCGACCTTCGTGGTGCACAGTGCTTTGTAATCTTCGTAAAGTGAGGCAGTGCGGTCAGCAGGGACCAGCTTATGATCGCTGCTAGGCTCAAAGAACCTAGCAAACATCGGGGGAAATCGCCGGACGCTGTGTTACACTTATCAGAGAGCAAACAAAACAGGCTCTTTTAAAAGATAAGATGTGTTTCACAATGCGTTTTTGATATTCCAAGCACATATTGAATGTGCGTGTATTATGTAGAAGTTAGAGAAAGGCAGAGCGGTTAATGCGCTGTATGGACGAGGCTGCAAGAGGACACGAGATAAGGGCCACTCGAACAGGCGTGTGCGCACCAACACACACAGAGCCATCATTACCAGCCTGATTAGCTCTGCAAGCAGCGATAACCTGAGCAGGAGACGGAATATTTTCTTCCACCATCAGAGGCAAAAAGCAAATCTGGAGATTAAGAGCAATCTTTGATAAGGATCCTGTTTCATATACAGACTATTTTAAGACTATAGTGGACATTAAATATACAAAAAGGACTATTGGTCTATAATGTAAATGATGTAACGTGATGTCTAAATGCTGTGTTTAACACTCAGACAAGATGAGATAAGACACTCGTGTGCAGAAAGTACAGAAACACCCTAACTTGTGCTGCGACGGTCTCTGTGCAGGAATGCCAGTTTGGGACAAATCCACTGTGGAATGTCAGAAAATGCGTATGTATTAGTGATGAAGTCAGTGCATCAATACATTCAATTCTGGCCCTCAAACACCGACATTGGGGAATACAAGACACAAGCAACGGGACACCCGCTGGTTTTCAAGTATCTGCAGGAATATAAATCAATGAACATTGTGCAGCTGATACACTCTACGTCTGCAGAAATATGCTGAGATCATTTAAATTAGATGGAGCAAAAGGGCAGAGGTGGACAGGAGATGATCAACTTCTTTATATATGCACTGTATCAACCTAAGATGTACAGTATTTCCATATTTGGCTTCAGCCTTCACTGGCTAATGAACCCAATAAAAGAAGCAAGAATTAATCTTGCTGGCTCAGGTTGACAGTTTCAGGTATTTTTTGTGCCACGAATGTGAAATAGAAGCACCCTCTTGGCAAAATAGTTCCTCGGTAATTTCAAGGCCATATCCATAATGTCTTTCGAAACCGCGCGACCACAGATTTGCATAAGAACTCTGCACGCCACGATAAATTTAAGAAGATAAACCTGCAACTTTTACCATCTATAGTTGTCACTG
This sequence comes from Copadichromis virginalis, assembly GCF_057382275.1. Lineage (NCBI taxonomy): Eukaryota > Metazoa > Chordata > Actinopteri > Cichliformes > Cichlidae > Copadichromis > Copadichromis virginalis. The sequence continues at coordinate 1,404,619 of NC_140632.1, read as the reverse complement.
TAAACTCTTTGAGTCATCTTTTTTTCATGCATATCATTCTCTGAATTCAACTGAACTTTGCATAAAAAGTTTTTGTGATCCATGAATCACCAAAATGACATTTTTGGGACCCTTATGTTCCAAATTCACATATTTCTTCTTCGCAAACTTTAAAAGAACATATATAATTGCACCTTAGGATTTATTTGTCAGGAAGAAAAGCTATATTTTTACTACCTCTAGGACTTTAACCACTAGTGTATAGTGCACATGCAGGAGACTGTGCTAGCCCTCGCTGGGCTGTGTTCATTAGCACCTGCACGTTGTAGCCCAGCAGGAGAACCACACGTCCTGTGAGATCTGGTCCACTGGTAGGAAGTATTTTAAGAGCTGTGTGCTCCACATACTGTCGGCCTGTTCAAACTGAGGTGATGAATTATATTTTATGAACTCGAGCTTTGTTTTTAATGTAAAAAATTGAGGTGGTCCAAACACGTCTACACTCTGAACCAGAGGACCAAGCAGACGACCTCCAGGGCTCAAAACTGCACTGACGGCCTTATAGGTGGAGCCTCGTGTTAAAGTGTCCTTCAAGTAAACACGCTCACACGCTTACATGGTAGAAAACTGCTTTTGTATCTAATAAAAATTACTGTTAGCTGTAGGCTATGTGTTATTAGGGCTGAAGCCCCTTTGACTGACATACGGGTCTGTACACACTGTTTGTCTCTCAGTCATGGTTGTGGTCTGATGACACACTTATGTGCTGAATAACTGGCCTGGCTGTATGGTTAGTGGTACTAACAGCCTGTTCACAGAGTCTGCTCAGCTGTTTGGGCAATTGAAATTCTAATATCATTCAAGAACAAGAGTGATGTGCAGAGCTGCAGCGACTACAGAGGGACAAAGTTGATGAGCCACAGCATGAAGCTGTGGGAGAGAGTTGCTGAAGCCAGGTTAACGAGAGAGGTGATGATCAGCGAGCAGCTGTATGGCTTCGAGCGCTACAAATGGGTTGTTTGCTTTGAGAGCGCCGATGGTGAAGTGCAGAGAAGAAGCGGTCGCACGGCGTCTTTGTGGATCCAGAGAAAGCTCGAGATCGGGTGCCAAGAGAGAAACTGGCGGAGAAGCATGTGAGGGCGGTGCAGGACATGTGGCGAGGTGTGCCGTAGGAATGGCAGACGGGTGCAAGGTGAGGGGCGAGAGGTCCTTCCTGTTTACAAGTTGGTATAGTTTATTGTTTTTTTTAATTCATGTTAGTTTCCAGGGTTTGCTCATTTCAGTTTAGCTTTTGTTGTTTGGTAATTTTGCAGGAGGCAATATTCAGGAAAATCAGTGTAGGTGTTACAATACGAACGCAGACCTTGTAGAAAGCAGCTGACTCACAGGCTCGTAGAGTCTCATCAAGCATGACGATCAAAATTGCTTCACTTGGTTTTTGTTTGGGTCTTTTTTCTAATCTAGTTTGAGTTCGCTGCACTAACCCTGGTTTCCCCGCTGAGACGCAGGTGAGGGTCTGGAGGCTGTGACGTTTGCAGATGACACTGTGACCTGTAGTGAGAGCAGGTGGAGGAGGTGGAGGCATGCAGCGGAGAAAAGAGGACCGAGAGTCAGTCGTAGCTGTGCTAGCAGACGACGTGTATTTCCAATATTTTATGACTCAACAACATTCATACTGACATGAAAAAGCTATGTGGGACATTTTCTCCTTCAGCCTGTCCCAGCTGTACAGCAGCTACAATATCATATATAATTATACTTAATGACATTATATTGAAATAGTATTTGGATTTATTTATATAATTTTATAGTAACGTATTATAATAATCTCTGACATTTGGATTCATGTCGCTTCAGAATGAAAGACATCAGACGTGAATAAGTTAAAGAGTTTAATGCTGCTGTATTAAGAGTGTGCAGTGTGATAATGAAAAGAGCCCTAAAAGAGTGCTAATGGAGCTTGTTTCTAGATTTGATCAAAATATAAGCAGAAGTCGGTAATGAAAGCACAGTGGATGCTTTGAAAGGGGCAGAACAATCAGCAGCGAGGAGAATCTCCAGGGATGGACAGTATAAAGCCAAATTCAGCCTCATTTTCCCTTCTCTTTGTATTCTTTCAGATCCGTGTGGCCTCGATCTCTCTGTCTCACTCCCTGCTATGTCTCCCACTTTTCTGATAATTAATAGGTTATTAATATTTCAGCAACGCACAGACGAACACACACTTGCCGAAAGAAGAGAAGTCACATTGCGTTTGATTTCAGCGGTACAGTTTTCCAAACTGCTCTTGGATGTCTTAACTGAAGTTTAAAGAAACTGAGAGTTGACTGGATGTGACTGTGCAGAGGTAGAACTGATGATTAAAGCTATAATGGGAAGACAGAAATGTTTTTCCTCTCTGATAAGATTCAGTTCTATTAAGAGCTGCGAAGCATGCAAGACAGCGTCAGTCAAGTCCAATCTATCGATCTGGATGGAAAAGCAGAGCCTGATCCAGCGGATGTTTTCTGTTTTCACTTTAATGTGGATCTAAGGATCCAACGTGGACCAACTCAGTCCAAGTGGGAGTTGAGCCCCTCTCAGGAGACATAATTAGAGAGAAAATTTGTGATGATGAGAAACGCTTTAAGGCGGATTTTCAGTGCAGTGTATATGGGATTAACTGTACATTACACAGGCCTCTAATCCATAGGCACACTAAGCTAGGAATTAGCATGCATGATTAGCATTTTAAGCCAGCTATTAGATGGGAATAATACTGTAAATCAGCTAAAATGCTCGCAGTGCTTTGGCTGCTCTGTAGTCTCTGCATGAACTTCTCCAATAACCTGAAACAGCAGACATAAACAGATTCTTGGAGCAAAAATTAACAGTGTTTTTTAAATGTTTATTTATTCAGGGAGGATTTTCCAGCACGACTTACCTTTTTCCATCTGCCTCTCAGTTTCACAGTTATACATGTGAAAGTTTTGGAGCTGCCAGTGTAACCACACGTCTGCTTTTTGGCTTCTGAACAGCTCTTTAGGAGCAAATGGGGCTTATTAATATCAGCTGTACGGAGAGGAGGGAGCGCCTCTTATTCAGTTTCTCTTCGCAGGCTCCCAGATGTCCGCCTGCATCTGAACTAAACCTTCTTTCTAGCCACAAGTCTTTTCCTAATATTCTTCACCCCGCAGTGATGCCTCTGTGTAACATTTCAATACATTCGAGATATAATGCAAAAAGTTTCAAAAGGAGGGGACTAAAGGTAAACCAGCAGCAGTGCTCAGATGGTCACAGGGCTCTCTAGAGGCTATGTGCCCTTCCTTCCCTCAAGTCTTCAGCCGCCCCTCATTTATTTACATTTTACACCAAAAATGGGAAATAGGCCTGAATATTGGGATTTATGCTCCAGTACTGCAGCGTGTTCAAGGATGGCCTGTGTGCTGCTGTCAGATGGAGGCGCTGTTCACAGCATGTGGTACATCTGGTCTGTGGGCCACTCTCCCATGTGCTGCTGTTGGTCCGTCAGCCATGAGCAGCTTTCATGCTGCATGGATGTTTTAATGTCTCCACTCAGGCCCACTTGTTGAGTGATTACTCAACTTTCTGCACGTGCTGACATCATTTCCAAGCTTTTCTTCTTTGTCAGCTGCTTTTTTCTGCTTCTCTTCTATCAAGAGGATTCAACATTGCTTCACTAACGTTGAGGTCCTGGCAGTGGGGAGGCCAGTCCATGATGACAGTGTTACACTGGGGGGGTGAGGGGTTGCCTTTACTGCACTGGTGTTGTTTTTGTAATCAGGTGCTTTCCAAATGGTGTTGCATGGTGGCTCAAATTATGATGACGCTTCAGCAAACAGCAGATGGATGAAGGTCCAGATGTGTTTCTCAGGTCCTGTGTCGGCTCCTTGTTGAGCCTTTTCCTGTTTCTTAAGAACTTTAAACTGTTTTTGATAACCAAACAAAATCTTACCGTCGACATGTGATTCTCAGTCCTTATTATTCCATCACGGGAAACAGATGCAGATTGTCCGAACAAAACAGTGAAGTTGATTAGGCTTATACTCATGCATGTACATCCTGTTACTGTCACTTATCAGTCATGTCATCAAAAATGGGTTTAATGGGGAAGTCATTTTAATCAGGTTAGAAATGTAAAAGAAACAATTTTAATTGCAGCCAAAACGTGAAACACAAAGGGTTTGTTGTTGTTCACAGAATGAAAAGTGGGATTGTTCAAAAAGAAGAATTTAGTTTCCGGGTAAACAGAAGTCAACCAAAACTTAGGCGAGACTGTCTGATTCAGGCCTTCATCTGTGACGACTGTGCTGCGCTGCTCCCATTGGCAGCTTCTGTCTGTCACTGGTTCCAGTTCCATTTACATCGACAGACACTGAAACAGACTGTTTGGAAAAGAGCTCAGAACCAGGGTTATTCAGGCATGGCAGGGAAGAAAGCATCTCGGTGGTATTTTGAGCTGAAACTTTAAATACGCTTATATTTACGTCAAAGTCGAAATTTCTTAATCAGTCTGTTGTCTGTCCGAAAAAGAGAACAGGAATAAGTACAGAGGAGAGCTTTCCTGGGATCTAGATGGAAATTAATGACTTTTATGTGAGCACTGAGAGAATGAGACAATTTGATGTAATCAGCTGACAGTCTGTTGAGATTCATGTGAACTAAAATATAAAAAAGAGCAAAGAGGCCTGTAGAGACATTCGCTATGCTGTGTGAATTGCTGTTTGCACGTGTACATGCATCTTCAGGTAAAGTTCAGTTTTATTTATGTAACGCCACAAAACAACAATCGGCTCAAATCATTTCATATTATAAGACAGAAAGGAAGCCCAACAATCACACAACCCCCTGAGCAAGCACTTGGCGACAGTGGGAAGGAAAAGCTCCTTTTTTTAATGGAAGGAAACTTCCTGTACGAGGCTGTGGGAGGGGCAGCAATCTATCGCAACTCATTAGGGAAGAGCGGGACTCTACATGCTTTTCTCTAACATGTTAGTGATCATGTTTCTCTTGTCAAAGTTACCAGAGAGCAAGAAACAGCTAGCCAACAGGTTTAAGCTACAGAAGGAGGATATTATCTGTATCTGTGAAATGTTGCATTTGTTGCATTGCAGCTTTTATATTGTCATCATGTACATTACAGTGTCACAGACTCTTTTCACTGACCTTGCAAACTGTTGCCTCCAAACTTTTCACTAAGTTCCAGCTGGTTTTTCTTTTTGAAAGTTCAACTTTTGCAAAAAAAACCCCAGCAGCTGAAAGATCACTCTTAATTATCTCCCCTTTAACCTCGTTGGGAGCAGCCTCCTACAAACTCACGCCGACCTCCTGCGTTCCTTGCAGTTCGTGTGATTCCTCCAGCTACATTCCTCCAAGTCCTGCAAAATGCATCTTTAAGAATTCATCCCTTGGCCTCGATGTTCCTCGAGCCTCTGTGAGCTTGTCGATGCCCTGGCCTCTTCCTGCATCAGTATTCCACTGATGGCGCTCCCTCGCCCTCTCTCACTGTATGATTGTGTTGCAGAGCAGGGAATAAAATCTGACGTGGCTGTCTACAGGTAGGCCAGCAGCTCCCCGGGGTCCAGCCAGCTTAGCTTAGCCCCTGTTTCATTGCTCTGACAACTGAACTGACAGGTGGACAAAGACAAATGCAGGTAAATGTAATGCAAAAATGTCTTAGATTCAGTGATCCATGCACACACACACAGAGACATGCACTCTAAGATATATTGCCGTAAAATCATCACATTACACACAATGTTGCCAGGACCTAATTCTTCTAATGCGCTGAGACACAGTAAATTTGTGCACACTTCACTAGCGGCAGTTTGGCAGTAAAGGGAAGGTACTTGGAACTTCAAGGGTGTCTTGTTTGTTCAAGGATGCTTCAGCAGAAATGGCTGTGCATGCAGAATAGGGTTATGCATAATGTAAGAGTATACTGATTTTTTTTCAGCACTCGTTGATACTGGTATGTTACTGATACGTACTGATACGCTACGCTGGATAAATGCAGTTACTAATGGCAGATATAGCTGATGATTAAGAGAAGAAAACAATGATGGTTGTGTAGGTCTGTGCCACACAGTCATGCTTACACCCGTACCTGCTCCAGCATGGTGCTGCCATTAAATTCCACAGAGGTGCAGTCTGTGGTCACTGCTGGCAGTGGAAAGCAGTGGAATGATGTTCCAGCCCCCTAAACTTAACCCTACCCCTAACCAGCAGTTAAATGTCGTAAAATAGTGTTCTCCAAAGCGATTTTAAGAAAATGAACGAACATGTGTAGATTGAGTCCAAACGGTTGTCACGTGTTCTCGTTTTTCCAATGTCGTCATTTAGGAACGTGTTGGGTACCCGAAAGCGTAAAATGTTCACGATTTGTCACCCAGCGTAAAATATTACGCTTATGGAGTGAGAAGGTGTTGGCCTGAGACAATCACTCTGAAGCCTGAAGCTAAGCTCACATTACTGGATGGAGACAAGAACAAAGATGGAACTCGTTACCTGAAGTTTAATGTCTGTCTGTGTAATGCTGTAAATGACAGAAAGTGTATATTAAGTTGCCTTCAGGGCTGGACGCCCTACAGACAAAGCAGAAACAGAAACTGTATCCAGCAATTTGGACATATTTTAGTGTAATCCAGAAACTAGAGTGGTCAAAGGAATTTCTGTTGGTAGTACATCCTGCCAGTCTCAGGCATTCCTGCACCAAAACATCACAGGCTTCAGCTGAAATATATGCAGTGTGGTTTACCGAGCAAAACAAAAAAACAAAATGGGAAAGAAAAAGAAGGAAAAGAGCCCAGGATTTGGTTGAGATCTTGGACGGAGACGAGTGCAGGGCTGTAAACATCCCAAACCGACTGACGCAAACATTTTTCTCTATGTATGTGTGGACTATTTAAAATGTTGAAGGCCACGCCTTAATAAAAGATTTCCCCAGACATTTGTCATCAGTGCTTCACAGGCAATGATGCACAGGCATAAAAAACGTCTTATTGGCTTATTTTCTGCGTGCTGATGATTCCGTCACACTTAAGCGAGAAGTTAATCATACATTAACCCCGCCCACGCCTAAAAAACCAAGACACTAAGGCAGAGGCCACAGTTAGAGCTGCAGGAGAGTTGATAACATGCCAAAAAGCTGTGAAATTAACTTGCTCGCTGCCTTTAATTTCGAGTGAATCGAGGCACTGCTGTTGAAGAAATGGATGAGAGTGCAATCGTGCAGAAGTGTGCTCTGCATGTTAGTCTGATGAGTGTGTGTGTGTGTGTGTGTGTGTGGCAAAAGGAAGTGAAGAAAGAGATGAATGTCTGCTATAGCAGACCATGTTTAATTACATCCTCCAGAATAGAGTATGAAGGCATCAATTATGCCCACTCACCTACCAAATGTTCAGCATTAGGTAAACAGGAGGACTGTTTACTCTTGACGAATGTGACCAGAGAGCATGAATAATCGTGAAGGGCACAACCTCTGCCTTACACAGATTAATATTTATGAAGCCAATTTTGTTTTTTAATTTCCGCTGAGAGCTCGGGTATAGCCGGGGTTTACGGGTGTTTATTTGAGAGAATCAAAGCTCTATGGAGGGATATGACGACGTAATCCAAATGTTTTGGTTTTCCTTCTTTATTTTCCCACTTAAAGCAGACGTGTCCCCGGCCTTTGCTTGGCTGAGCCTGCGGATCGATCCCAGCGTTTTATTATCTGAGAACAGGACCGCTCTCTCTCTCGCTCATGCACGCACTCATTGCTTCTTATAGTTTTACCTCATCTCAATAATAGTGCAGCGCTGTCTTTGCCTGAACTGCCTGTATAGAAGTGAACAACTTCCACCCATAGTTCTTAGGGAACTCATGCAGTATGTATGGCATCGATCGGAGAACAAACACAGAGCTCCCCTGCATCCTTTGCTCCTCTCGCTTACCCCGGAGACATTGTTTATCTTGTTTATATGTTGGCCCGGTTGCCTGGTCTTAGTGAGTCTGTTTGTTGTTTGTTGCTTTCTTGGCAAAAAGAAGAAAAAAAGTGTACAGTGAGGCATCAAGTGTGGGGACAGTCAGATCTCATCTCTTCTAATGGTCGTATTCTGCCCCATCATGCTGCCAATCAGCAGTCACCCTGACTCATGACGCTCAAGAACGAAACAAAAAAGAAGCCAGAAGACAGAAGCAGGTGAGGAAAAGAAAGTAAATTCAGTGAAGTCAAGTTTGAAAGAACTACTTTCTGCCACACGGCTCAGCAGAAAAGTCTCGCTTCAGATTTCATAGCCGGAGAACTCTCAGTGAGACCACGCCGTTGCGTCGTGCGCACTGTCGTCCCCATAAACAAATGGGTTTTAACACAATCACTTCCCCCAGAAGTGGCTTTGTGCGTCTGGAGCTGTTGTGGTGACCAGGATAGAAATACGCAGACTAACATAAATGTGACGGATCGCCCACACCGGCCACTTTTATGGAACTTCTATTTCACACATCATCTCAAAATCTCCCATAAATGCTCAGCTGAGTGCATATCCAGTTATTGGGGTTACCTGCACATGAATGTACATTATATTTACAGCATATTCCTGTTATTGAATCAAACCGCCCCGCTTTTTCCCCCAGAGTTGCCGAAAGGCGACGCAATCCTTCCTCTCGCTTGTCTTCATTACCTCTTCCTGCGTGTTGAGTGGTGTGGATTTAATCCAGCAAATCGGAGGGATAATAGCTTTTTTCCTGGATTCACCTCATCAGTGTATTTCAGGCGAGGAGCGTACTTAACACACAGCGAGTGTTCTGTATGTATGCGGCACGCCGGTAATGCCGCCGCTGTTTGCTGGCCACTTATTCCTCATCAATGGAGAGCTGTCTTTCTTGAACGATGAGTCTGAGACGAGAGGCTGTTTTGTAAGGAAGTGAAGGTGATCATCTGGAAAAAGTTGCACTGGCAGTGATTAGAATTCACTTTGCCTTCTTCGGGATAATTACGCTGATTACACGTCAATAAAACTTCCCTTCATTAATTCCAAAACTTAAACGCTGCAGGCTGCCTGTGATTGTGAAGAGCGTTTCTCTCCGCAATACAATTGATGGCACAGTTGAAAAGCCTCTAATGCAGCATTTAGATAACAGTGTGCTGAAAAGTCTAAAGACATCCAGAAACACTGAAATGGTGTCAGTTTCATTTATCTTCTGTTTAACCACAACACAAAACTCTTTTGTATCCTGATAAATATCTTAAATCAGAAATCCATTTGTATACATGCAGACGTGTCTTTATTTAAACTGCTGAAGCACAATGAGCTCAACACGTGGACGTGGCCTTAGACAGCAGTGGACAAAACCTCACGGATGCATCCACCTGCTAACTTGTCATTGAACTCGTGGCCATAATGCATGCTTCATTATTCATTATTACATCATTACATTTAAGAGAAGAAGAAAGGAAACTAACCAGCAGACCTTGAGTAAAGAATTCATTTAATTTCTATTCATTTATTTTGTGAAATATAGCAAATGCATAAAGAAGAAGCTTGTTCTCTTTGCTGGGAATTAAGTACTGACGTTTTGTCAAAGCTGCTGCTATTTCAAAAGATCCACACAATACGTCATTAGCCTGGAGGTCATACCAGCTGATTATAGCAAGCATAGATATACATCATTATCTAACGTGCACGGTGTAGGATAGTTACATACTTTAGTTATCCCCAAGGTGAAACTTACAAAGCTATATTTTAATCTACATTATCTTATTTGGATTAAACTGATGATCCATCCTCTTCCTACTGTCCTTGTCAGAGTCACAGGAGGGCCTGTCCCAGCTGTCCCGGGAGGCAGGGTACACCCCGGACAGGTCACCAGTCAACCAGGCAACCATTCGCACCTATGGGCAATTTGGAGTTACCAATTAACCTAACCCCACTAACTGCATGTCTTTGGGAGGAAGCCGGAGTACCCGAAGAGAAAACATGCAAACTCCACACAGAAAGAAGCCGGCCTGATGGTGGAATTAAACTCAGGACCGTCTTGCTGTGAGGCAACAGTGCTAACCACTGTGCCACCAGTTCAAACTGATTAAATGCATAATCCTAACCAGCAGAAAAAAGTAGTGAAACTAGAAGACTTAGACGTTAGCTTACTGACTATAAATATAATCATTCACACACATGCGCTGGTTGTTTTTAGACTTATTTGTGCCAAATAAAAGCTAACAAAATACTATAATGTTACTAATTAAACATGAAACACTGATTTATTTAGCAGGCAGATTTTTCAGATTAACTCAACACCAGCGTGGACAAACGTTCCACTTCAGTGACTCCAGTCGGCTACAATGAATCCACAGTGTGAAGCAGGCGTTGTGACATAGAAGCTGGTGTGGATTTACTCAGTTTTGGAGTCGGCCTCAAGTGGTCATTAGAGGAACTGCAGATTTTCAACCCCGGAGATTCCTTTTGCACCCCTTGAGGGAATATATACAGGTAGAAATACGTTAGTCTCTATACTGTTTTATATTTTTTACCAGAAGTGCGTTAACAATCATATTCAATCCCTCTGCCGTCATGTCAGTATTTAAAAAATTATAGCATTCGTTCTAATTTGAAACTTAAAATCAGAAAAATTGATTTTTTCCTTCTATTGTTCCTTTTTAAAAACTAGCCAGCAGAACGATAACCCGGCATCGTTTTTGATTACCTGGAGCAAATTAATTCGTAAGAGTAAAGGACTCTTGAGGAGAAAAGTTCCACTTAAATAGAAACGTTAGCACAATGTCAGCTTAGATCAGTTGTAAGGACACAGATGATAAACGCATTAGTGAAATGCTTACTCATAGAGAGCTCCTCTCGCCTTCCTGTCTTAAACTTCTTAAATCACAGCAGCTGGAAGTCGCTTCTATTCAAATGCCGCAGTTCCCCTGAGCACACGTGGCAGATTGTTAATTACGACAAGTCTGGGGGAAAATTACTTTATTGATTTGCATCAGCTTTGCTATTCTGAGAGAGAATACAGAGAAGCTGAGGCTGAAAATGACTGAGTGTGATCTTTATAGAAAACAACCTATTTCATCCCAGGTGCCAGAGCGAGTGTTTTATGTCACTTGTGACAAATTTACCTTAGCTCCATAACATCTTTATTTGTTATGCGTCGCTGGCGCTCTGCAGCTGAAGTGACCCAGCTTTTGGTCCACTGCGTTCTCCATATGTCTGACAGGGCCCGACGTGGCACTGCTGCGGCGCTGCCGGGCCACAGCTGGGAGTGCTGCAAGAGTTCAAAAAGAAAAGGTAGGGTTGTGCAAGAGAGGCTGACTGTCAAAATAGAGCTAAGAAAGTGGAAAAGATTGAATAGAAGAGGAGAGGGAGACCGAGAGCGAAATAAAGAGAGGTCAGAGACTCGAAAGCAGAGGGACAGAGGGAGACGGGGGAAATGTAATGCACCGAGGCCTGAGCCAGATAGACAGAGCCACTCTGGGCAATGAAGACATCAGGACTGACAGGACTGGCTCCAGTCCAGGTAAGAAAAAAATAGACACGCTGTACTGGGAATTAAATGAACGGCCAGGGGCATGGCTTCAACAGCCACGTCTGGAGAACTGACAACTGTAGATGAGCCAGGAGACACTGAGGAAATATGTCAGGAAATCAGCTAAAGCTGACAAGCGTAGCCACAGTTGCTAAAAATCTATTGACTGGATAAGAGCTGACTGCTCGATGCGTTGCTCCGGCGCTGCTCAGCCAGGTGGGGGTGGTTCGGTCGGTCCGGTATAATTTTTTCTCGTGTTGAGCGATGAATCTAAATTCAAGTTGTCAACGTGCAAAGCAGCAGAAAAGCTAAACTTACCAACCTGCAGTCACAGCTATTCTCTAACTGCTCTGGTTTCCAATCCAAATACATAAATCCACCACTGCCAAGTGCAATCTGCACCTTTTTGTGTATAAATCAGTCACATCACAACACGACAGGACGCACATTTGAGAAATAAGCAAACAAATCAAAGTCATCTGTAATTGATCTGATGCAGGCGTGTGTGTTTAGCCTTTGGATAATGACTACCACATTATGCTCCTGACATCAGTCGAGTCCAGTTGCCAAGACTAAAAAAGAGCTTTCTTATTTCCGCTTGATGAACAAACACCGGCGCCGGTCCAGCGTCACAGCACGTCTCACAGATTTCCAGCAGGACAAAGAAGAAACTTGCCTACATTAGCATCATACATTAGAGTCATCAGTGCAGGTTTATAGGTGGATAGATTTGTAGCTGCAGTGCTTTAGTTTACCAGCAGCCACATCTTTTACCCTTCTTTAAATTCCTAAGGACGGCCCCTTTGCATTGTGAATGTTGATGAGTGCTGATTAAACACCTGTGACAGCCAGTGATATTTACTGGATGTTTATCTACTGCAAAGCAACCTTATTATCTCATTATCTTTGCATTCTGGTGAGCCTTCAATTCCTGCATTGTGCTAAATGAGTCTTATTAACTTCCTCCTTCGTCCTTGAGAGTGCGGAGACATTAGAAAAACAGGTTGATGATGGGGATAATCTTTACTATAGCTTATTTACAGAAGACGTTACTCACAGGGCGATGGACAGTCGCATATTCATATCAAACATATTACAGCTGGACATAGATGCATAAAATGGGACAGGCTTTTCAAGCTTCTTGTTTCTTGTAATTAAGGTCCCGGAGCACGTTTTTTATGCAGGCTGTGTGTCAGTGTCATCAGGTATTTGCAATTTACAACAGGGGTGTGCCAAAACAAGAGGAAGCAACAAAGTGAGAAAAAGGCTACCTGGCAAGTAGTTGCAAGAGGCTGCTGGCTGTTACTGGGTGAAACTGGTTGCAAAGAGAGCTCTGCACCAAAAGCAGGTTACTGTAGCCGCCCATACTTAACATGGAGACACCAAACTGGCTGCAAACACTCGTCACTTAGTCTTTAGACCAGAAACTGGATCTAACCACTGCTGCGAACATGTTTTAACAGGGACAGCATTTATTATTTAGAACAGTTTCTGTTTCCGATTTCTCTTCTACTTTTCACAGTTTCAGTACAGCTCGGTGAATAGACGTTTGCAAGTTAGCCGACCTTTCTAATGCAAACTATTGGTGATGGCAGAAACCTGCTATCAACCGAAGCAATCACAGGGAGGTTTTTAGTGCTGCACTATATTCATCTTTTTTGAATAATTTCATGCTAACAACTGCTGCAACCTTCATCTACTCTCAAACCAGTTAGAGACGCTCCAACCATTCCCTGGGGACTGGAGGGTGTCACTGACTATCCTTTAGGCCTACATGAGGGGCCTTCAGGGACTGATGTTACATTGACCCTGGCAGCTACTAGCAGCCAGTTACCTTAATGAGCGATGGTTACCTGATGGGCACATGCAGGTCCTTTGCTCTGTTTGAATATTATCATCAATTTTATAGGACAGAACGTCCGGGACCAAAAGTATATCTGTCAAATTCTTTGCCAGAGTATCAGTCAGATTATTTGAATGTTCTGGGACCAACTTAAGACTTTAAGCTACAGGTGGATGAAAAGTCAGAGGCTGTAACTATTTCTTTGTGGGTACCAGAGGACACATTTCAGGGTAATCCAGCCCACAGCTTTTAAAATATTCCATTAAAGACCAAATATTTCCTGATGATATTAATTTCTATAAATATTTTCTGCATATGAATATTCAGGATCTGTTAGGTAGAGACGATATTTTTGGTACCAGAGTCCTTTTAGTGTCGATGCTCGTGGTCTGAGGACTATTGACTAATCGTGTTTGCATTTGCTGACATGCACTGCGTCGTCATTGATTAAATAATCAAAAGGGATTAATGACAGTTTTTATTAGTGTTAGCATTTCATCCGCTGGCTGCACCAATAGCCCTAAAACTTTCATGGTTGCCCCCGGCGATCATGCTCACACGCTCCCAGACTGTGTCGGCACTAGAGCGCAATCTCATAACCAACATAAGTATATTGTATAGCACATATAGCCATAATAGATTTATAGCATATTTTAGATAAACTCTTCATGGTTTTTTGGTTTTTTGCTGACTTTATACATAAATTCTTGCCTCTTTTTTTATAAATCACAATTCCTACAATAAACTTTAAAGCTGCAAACAGAAGCATATGTTTTCTGGATTATTAATTGGCCTGCCCACTGTTTGCCAGGAACATTACAGCATAATTGTGGCTTGGCTGACATAGCTACATCAAATGCAGGCTGGGTAACAAACTAAGCATCTGCCATCCCTCCCTATTCTCTGCCTCTAATGTCGTTACACTTGATTCAAGGCAGTTTGTTACTATCGACTGCTGAGCAATGATGCATTACTGATCGCTCACACAGTTTCTGTCTTTATAAGCTTGCTGGTTTTCACTGGCTTCTCAAACAAGCTGCTCTCCCCCCAACCAATAATCCACAAAACCAGGAAAAGCTGGCGTAATTAAGTATCGATCACTGAGGCCAGGTAAAGTTTTGTGAGTGGCCAGATATTCGTCACAGTGTAAGAGTAATGAAACTGCATCGTTTCCCCCCCGAGTCGGACTTGAAATACACAAATATCCAGGTCACGGTGAGGTCGTAGAGTCTGATGACTCATAAGCTTAAAGAATTTACCTGATAAATCTTTTGTGTCATTTTTTATTGATATAAATTCAATTCCATCCCCTTAACTTACAAATGTCCTTGGCCTCTTTGTGAATTGCGCAATATTACATTTTGATGACAGTGAAGAAACTTATAAGTGTGTGTGTGTGTGTGTGTGTGTGTGTGTGTGTGTGTGTGTGTGTGTGTGTGTGTGTGTGTTATTGCCAAGCAGCACTATCTTGCCACAAGACTATATTTTCTGTGAGTTTACAGCATGTTCACAGTTGAGAGTGTTTTACTGCTGATTGAATCACATTGTAAGTGTGTCTTTCATCCCTTTATATCTTTACACGCTGCTAATGCTAGTTTACACAGGCATTGATGGAGCAGACGTCCTGAGTAAATCCTTGAATGAATTTGACCTCACGTCAGTTTTTTCCGTGGGACACGAGCTTTGTTGACGGCTCGGTAAAGAAAATTTAAAGACTTCTTTTTTTAAACACAAACGAGGTTTATGGCCTTAAAAAGGGCTTGTGCTGGAGTCTGGAGCTCTCTGTTCCTATTTCCACTTGTTGAGAATATACAGCATGCTAACTGTTTACAATTCGAAGTTCTACAGATCTAAATTTATCCTGTTTCTCCTTCCTGTTTGCTGGCTATGTAGGAGCGTATACAGTGCATGTATTTGTGTGAGCGCATGCAGATAGAGTCTTACTAGACAGCCTGCTCCCCTGCAGAGACTCTGATTAGCTCCTCTCTCCAGGACCGAGACCTCACCCAGCATCTGTATTGCTGCTCCGTGACCTTATTGATGAGCCGCCACAGCCATGACAAGTATGCCATGTGTCAGAGGACGCCTGTAGGAGAAACAGGAGTAAGTCGGGACACCTGTGTGGAATTCCCGGGTCTTTGTTGCTCCAACACTGCTCAATGACTTTAAAATGAATGACCAGGATGTTCTTGCCTTCTTTTGTAATGGTTATGTACTAGCTTTGATTTCTGCTAACCCTCCTTTTCTCTGAAGAGTTCCATCTGTTTTGCTGTTTGACTGAAGCATCCATTTAACTTCAGTCAACCTGTTTTCTCAACCGATATCTAATTCAGGGTCCTCGGGGGAGGTAGAGTCTATCCCAGCTGACGTACACCCTGGACAGGTGGCCAGTCACAGAGCTAACGCACAGAGGCAGGCGTTCACACTCACATCCATGCCTGCAGCAGATTTAGATTCGCAAGTTAACACAACAAGCGCACTTTGGACTGTGAGAGGAAGGCCACAGGCGAAGAGAAAAAGAGAGAACAAGCCCCCGCTGACCAGGAGATTCAAACCTAGAACCTCCTTGTTGTGAGGTACCCGTGCTGCACGGCAACAACGTGCCTCCCTCCGGTCTGTTCCTTCCATTATTTTTGCAGCGTGTCGTATTTCCACAGAAGGTGTGACAGTAACGTCTCGGTTCTGATGAAGACAGGTCGCCATTCTGCCATCCAATGAAAACGGTGCTGTGATTATCAGCGGTCATCAAGGGATGTGCAGCTTTCAATCGATCGGTGCTCGTCCGTTACGCTGTTGCTGAACCGCAGCATTTCTCCACACGTTTTAAATATGGTTAAATAAAGTCCAAACCCTCTTTGCATCGAGCAGTTGCACGAATACCTAACGAGTCCTTTGATTGCCGTTCACTCTTTTCTGTTACGTGCTCTGATAGCTTCACTATGGGCTTGTGCAGAGTAGTTTCTTAGTTCGTATAGTTTTCAAGCCTGGTTTTTCTTTGAAGTTAATGGCATCCTAGCTTCTTATAGAATTGACTGCAATGACCTACTTTATTTTTTTTCTTTTGTAGTCGCCCTCATTTACATTTGTCATTTACTCAGAGTAAACGCAGCGCACAGCCCTCTCCATCGGTCTGTTTTTGGGAGAAATGTTCTAGCTGATCATAGAAATGCTAGCAAAGCACTGCTGACTGTGAATGTTTCACAGTGTTCAGAGTCAAGGGTCCAAACACGTGAGGGTCAACCCCCAACATACAACAACAAAAACAATTGAATTTAATTTAGTGTCTAAACTTGATTTCTGTTATATCGTAGTCTATAGTAGGACAGAATTACTTCTGCATATTCAGATCAAATCTTATAAATTGCCTTCAGTGCCATTTTTAGGCTTATTTGTTTTTTTATTGTCAAATATGAAAGCAGAGGCCAAAACACTGTAAAATCTTCCACCCAAAATTACTGACGTTGCAGTTCCCAACAACTCAAAAAAGAGAAAACAGAAGGAACCGAAACGGCTCCTAAAACGTTTCCTGAGAAGTCTGTTAAAATCGAAACAACAGGACGACAAGCTCCCTGGCAACAGCACGAAAAGGATTTTTTCACAAAGTCAGGACACAGATTCTCTTCGTACACGCTCCTTGTTAGCTGGCAGTGGTCTGCACTTGGCTGCAGCTCCACAGGTTCACCAGCTGATAGCAGATAAGCCTAAACCTGTGGCCCACAGAGCCTGGAGAGCAAAACAGAACACACGGTACTGTATTAGCACATTTTAATATTTACTAAGAAACAGAGTGGTGGGTGTAGCAGGATAGAGAAAGATATTTTTTATGTGCAATTCAAATTCCAAAAATGTTGGGATGATGAGGAAAACTGAAATAAAAACAGAATGCAATGATTTGCAATCTCATATTTTATTCGCAGTGTGATGTTTTTGCAGTGATCAGACTCACAAGGTTTATTTATAGAACTCAAGGAATTAACAAAAAACAGCCAGGTAACTGGAGGGAAACTGGTTATTAGCCAGTGCTGGCTGATTATGGTCATTTGCAAATGGTTAAAAGCCTCAAGCAGACTTCTGGGTAACTTGAGGTGCTTACCTGTAAACCTTTAAACAACAGGTGAGTCTTTGTTTCTCACTCCATATTGGGACAGAGGTAAGGACTTCAAGGGACGCGCAACAAACCTCTGGTAGGTATCTTGGAAGCAAGCAAGCAGAGAGGATTCCAGAATGGAAAGCACAAGTACAAAGACTAGACTGGGTGAACCAGTTTATCACCATAGCAGACAAAACAATGTGGAGGAAGGTGGCAGCCACAGCTGGTCCTGGTGACAGGATGTGAAGGTACGAGGAAAGGACGGCTCTGCCCTTAAGTGGCGGCACAGGTAGGCCCCACCTCTCCATGTGAGAGGATACATAAGATTTTAGCTTATTTTGAATTTGCATGTTGGTACAGGGGCACCAGAATGCTGAGAATCAAGGAAAGATTTTAGAATAATGTTTCTAAATGTAGAATTGAGAAGTCTTTCAATATCCAGTCATTTCTAGTAGATAATATCATCAAAAGAGTCAAAGAATCTGGAGACTTCTCTGTGTGCAAGTGACAAGGCCCATGATCTTCTAGACTTTACGCAGCACTGGATTTAAAACTGTGATGATTGAATCGTGGAAATCACTGCATGGGCTAAGGAACACTTCTCTGGACCACCGCTGATTTAAAATGGATAGAGGCAAAGTGGAAAACTGTGGAACTGCCTGTGCTCAGTTCTAACGCCTGGACCTCTGATGGTGTGGGATGTATTAGTTAGCAAATCTGGAAAGGCACCATCAATGCTTCGAACTGTGTTCAAGTTTTAGAGCAAGAATTTTTCACCAGGCAAGAATAAAACAAGATTCGTCACTCAAATGTCCAACAGCTGGTCTCTTCAGATGTTTCGGGTTGACGTAAGAGTTTTGGGAAGATAATCGCGAAGCTTAATGTTAGCCTGCTCTATCCTTGGTTCGTGATAATTGTCCTGTTGGAGCACTCAGTTGTGTTCAAGTTTTAACCATCTAACTGTTGATTTGAGGTGAAGTTCGTCGTCCTAGACTATTCCGTCAGGTTTGTGCAATGTACCAGTAACGCAGAGGTGTTTGCCTCCAAACTCCTCTGACCATACCTCTGGCTAAATAGCTCGATCTTTGTGTGTTCTGGCCATAAAAAGAAGACGTTTGGCTTTGTGGGGAGCTGCAAGTTTCATTGGAGCTAAAGGTGTCGGTGTTGGCGCAGAGGCTTTTTGACACAGTCCATGGCTCTTAGTTCTTTGTGGGCAGTGACATTGTTGTTTCCAGTTTATGGCCAGTTTGCAAAGTTGTGACATGTCTGAATAACTGGTGTTTGGTTACTGGTGATCTCTGAGAGACCTTCACAGCTTGTGTCAGTCTACAGTTCTCATCCTCAGAACAATGGAAAAGTCTAAAGAGCTCAGTAAACAGCCGAGCATTGGTCAATCCGGTCAGTGCCAGAGTAAATGCAAAACCAGTTCAAACACGTGCACCCAATTCTCCAGTTATTAAAGTGCATTAAGGATGTATGCCGTGCAAACAGTTAAAAAACATTAATTACCATGACATGCATCCATCCCCACGCCATCAAATTCAAAATGCTTCATTTTTTCATCGTAAACATTCGATGTGTTTTCTGTGTTTCATTGTGGATAAAATATGGCTGCGTTCTCTTTCTACACGTTATAGTGTCCCAGTGTTTTTGGAGCTGGTAATTATAGTAGAGGTGTAAAACGGGGGCATATAACGCTGCTTTTTTATTTGGGAAGAAAAATTACAGATACAAAAAACAAAAATGTTGACAAAATGGAACGTGATCATATTTTGTTGCCCACTTAAGTATGTTTTCCAAGACATTTCTGAAGCTTACCACAGTGTTTATCGGGAGTGGTATTTGCATAATACGTCTAAATTGCGTCCATTGTGGGACTTGCAAAGGAGGACAGGCATTCAAGAAAATTGATCCATTGCAATTTGCACAAACAAAAATAATGTCTGTTTCTAACCAACAATACTTCGAACAAGGACAGCCTGGAGTGTGTATAAAGCAAACAGCAATGCTGCTCTTAGCTGAAGTGGTTGTGTGTTTAAATCTTTTATGCAGCATCTGCATTAAGGTCATTGTAAAGTTACTATCCGTTCCATTTCTCGCAGAAACCTTTTCTTTTCATGCTTTTCTCTTTATCTGTCTGTGCTGCATATCTCTCCCCGTGGCACAGCTCTCCTCTCTACACTTGTGAGCGTCTTATCTGGGCAGCACTGTCTTCACGGATGCACAGATGTTGATATCAGCCCATTGCATCACTCTTTTCTCCTGAACACAGGTAGGAGAAAAGAAAGCTCTACAAAAGGAGCAGAAATAAATCATCTGGCCTTTGTTATTCTAATTCAAAATGGTGAAGACGGAGGCATGAGCTGCTAAAAATACAGAACAGATTACTCCACACAGGTACAAGTTCTCACTTCAGAAGTTAGAAAACAAGTTTCACGAGGTCTGAAAATAGTTGTTCATAAATGTGGAACAGTTTTCCATACTTCAGTAAACTCTGCTTTGGATTTGCTAAAACAAATACCAGTTGCACTGGCACGAAACATAATAATGCTTTTTTCCCCTTAATTTTGTACTAATAGAATGAAATACGACAAGAATAAATGGAACAGAAAGAAGGCACACCATCTGCTGCTGTAAAAAGCTCACACTCTAAAATTAATTTAAGCTCAAACAAAATGCTAATCAGCCAAACAAGCCAGGTGATAATCACCACCTTTATTTGGCAGAGCAGCATGCTAACATTTGAGCTGGGTAGCAGGGAATTATCATGCACACACACACACACACACACACACACACACACACACACACACACACACACACACACACACACGTGTATATAATGTAAAATTATTAAACCATACTAGGAAAAGAAAAGGCCAACAACACGCCTGACTGTGTGCCAGCCGTCTTGAAACACATCTGGGCACTGACTGTTATTTTGAAGTACTGGCTTAGTTACACTAAAAATGGAAAGGCGGCCTCCTTGCGACTAGGAAAAGGTCGGTGATTGTTCAGTAGCTCGATGCAGCTGTGATGCTCTCAGAGGCTGAGGGCGTTGCAGGGGAGGGACCCATCTGCAAACAGTCCCAGTCCTGACTGCCATCTCTCTCAGACAGATTGGTGAAAGTTTGCAAATAAGTCGTGTTTAATTTAAAAGCACATCTGAGTCCGTCTGCGATGCATGTCTTTGCAGCAGGGGACTAAACTGGTTATATTGTAACCACCGTCCTGCAGCAACTACACCACTACGTTTGGAGGAATTTCTGGATTTGTGTTTCAAAACTTTGAGGCTCTGGTTGAATTTAAGTCATTAATATGAATTTCTTTGTATGTAGACTGGAGCAGATTTGTGATTTTTGCTGATCTATCAGATTTCATTGCTATGCTATCACAGACTGGATTAACTGCCAACTTGACCTCACAAATGTTCGTGCAGCTGTGAACACTAAAACAACCACACTGGTGTGAACGTGATCAGACCTCAATCCGAAGCAGCTTCCTGATGTCTGTTTGAGTTAAAGAGCTTTGCGTAGCCACGTATGCTTTTCGTTCAGGATGCAGTAAGGTCCTAGACATGTGCAAAGCTCTGCACAGACTAGCATCTAAAAGAATGTAACACCTTCCTCCTGCATTAGCTTTTGTTGCTCAGACACATCTGTGTACAAACTCACCGACTCATTCGGAACAGAATAAATGAAGCCGAGGTCTGAAAATGGCCCAAGAAAAGGTTAAAATGATGGAAATGTCTCTGAGAAGCAAAGTGAAATTTTAATGTGAAGGACAGACGTTTTCAGCCTGATGAGAACGTAAGTAAACACCTGGAAGTCAAAGAGATGAGTTTTAAACTTCCTTTTCAGGGGAACAATTACTGTCTGCACAGTTTTGTCTTATTGCATTTCATAAATGTTGACATATTTAAAAATTAGGGATACAAAGATAAGTGGAATTCGTCATCAGGACACGTCAGGCACCATTTATCTCTGAAATACATTTTTTTTAAGATGGAAAAAACGTAAAATAAAAAATCTTTCATCCTTTTATTGCTCTGGAGACCAAATGTTTTGGGTTCAGTCCACAGTGGTCAATCACTGCCATGCCACAAAAAACAAATTGCAGTTTTTTAAGAAGCTTTTCTTCTATACAATTTGCTTGTTTACCTACAGCAGCATATCCTCTCCAGGACACTCGAGCAATTGTGAAAGCGGTCGTTAAGTGTGACCATTAAACGGTGAATAGGAGCAACTCCCACACTCCCGTTTCGGCAAGCCGGCCAGCAAATGTACTGTATGTTTAAGAGTATGTCAGAGGGTGAGTGCAAACATGCTATTACGAAGGGAGTGGAGCTGTGTTGCCAATGAGGCAGATGAAAGAGAATACCAACCCTCTCCTCAGCACAAATGAGATACACACCCCCTTATTTTTAGGAAAATGTGAGGGGAAAGCAACTCATTTACCTTCCTCTCCTCCTCGTTGTTCAAGCTGAGAACAGCAACTACTTTCTTTCTGGAGGTGGTTTTCTGCGCACATTCATCAAACACCCCCCAAAAAAGCTTGTAGAACAGTGTGGGCTTGTGCAGTAATCCAACGTGTTCAATTTAGGGCTATTGAATATCTTACAAAGCAGCACTGTTTGTCAAAATGACTCGCAAGTAACTTTTTATGCCGTGTACAAATTTCTCAATCGATTATGAGACGCAGACATTTCTTGGTTGAACGCTCCGCTCTACAGTACAGCTGGCAAACAGAATGGATGCCAGGAAGAAGACTAAATAAGCACCCCATTTAACTCTGACCGCGTTTGCCACATTCATCATTATCATCCGTTTTTACCTCGGAGCGAGTATTTTGCACAAGATGCAGAATGTTTGGACGCAAAAGCCCGAGCCACGAGCCCCAAAGTGCATCAGCAAAGCCGCCGTGTTGATGTTTGTTTTCCCAGCAGAGAATGCAGCAGACCGTAGTGACACTAAACCTGGTTGACTTTAAGAACAAATGGCGGGGAGGGGGGGCGCGTACACGCAGCCAAGGTCCTTTCTGCCCCTGTGGCTGCTCGCTGATCGCGGATGATAAATGGCTGAACATGGCCGAACCCTCATTTGGCTCTCACTGCATCAGGTGATAAAAGCGGAGCCCTTGTCAGGGATGGAGTGTGCTCTGCTCTGCAAGGACGAGGCCTTACACCCACGGAGACACTGGAGGAGAATGGACTTAATATTCACTGCAGGCAGGCAGCCACATTTGGAGACCTGCAGTGGAAATGTAAGGGATGTGTCAGGACACAACTCCACAGCAGAGTTTAGAAGTAAGTATGCATAGCAGTCATGCATGAGGTTGTAACTGCAGCAGCTATTTATAGCGCAGCTCATGATGAACCTCTCAGAGCAATGTTAACCTGGGTGTCAAAGCTGCTTATCAGCGGCTCATAGAAGCTTGAAATGAAAATGACTAAAGGAGAAGAGCGAAAATACATCCTTTAAGGCGGCCTGACTCGTTATGGATTAAACATGGGCACAGCTAGATTTATAGCCGCTGCGGCCGCGTACAGGGGAAGCCGCTCGGCTACTGCGGCACATTTTTGGACCATTAATTATCTTAGCAGGCCTTACCAGGCTAATCACTTATCAAACATCCCCGGATAATTTGAATCCATTCCCACAAAGAGAAAAGGAAAAATCTTTTTTAATTAAAGGAAGCTAGCAAACAAAGTAAAAGCCAAAGCTAATTATATTCAATCAGTATGCAATCATAATGTTGCGTGTCTCAATTACAGGATTTCAGTGTCCTCATCATTGTAATCACATGCAGCTTATTTAGATTTGAGCAGCCAGCCTACTCTGTTTAAAAATGCCCACCCAGCTTCCTATTATAGCTGCTGCCTTTGGGATAATTGATTTGGTTTAATATAATAGAAGACAGTGAACAGGAAAGTCTCAAAGGAAATAGGACTGTCATGTGCCTTCCATTCTAATATAACACATCGCAGCCTCACCTCATTCTCCTGATCTCCCAAACTAATGAAGTTGTATTTGCATACAGACTGACACCACGTAGCGACACACTTTCCTACACTGCCTTACATATTCCCAATGATAGTTTTTTCTTCAGGAACATATCTATTTTTGTGTATGTCATATTAAAAAAAATTCATTTGCTATGCTGGTGAGCAAATACAAAAGGAACAAAGAAGTCTTGGTTTCAGACGATGACAAATGCTGTTTTTCTGCTTTTTCCAGCAGCAGAAATGTCAGCATTGCCACATGTAAAAATCCATAAAGTGTTAGGTGATGTGCATCATTCACATTTGCTGTTTGTGCTCTTCGTACTCCGTCTCGTATTTAAGATTTATTTTAGAAGCAAACGTTTAAAAGAAAAAAGACATCGAGAGTCTGAGTAAAAGCTAGCGTTCATGCTGCAGCTGGATGTAGATTTATAAACTTGGAAAATTCATTTCCTTAATATGTGATTGCACACATGGTCAAATGTAAACAGTCCAGAGAGCAGTTTTAGGTGTGGTACAATTAAGCACAGTGTTGCCTTAAATGCTGACATTGTGGGTGTGGGAAATTAGCCTGTTGCATGCTAACTATTTGCTAACTAGAGCATAAACCAACAACTGGTGGTAAAAGAATTTGATGGGGGATGCAGATGAATTGGTCTTTCATTGGAGCAACCACCCACTGGTTGAGCACTCAACACACTCAACCAACCAAACAACCTCTAGATGACGACCTTTGATCGTAAGGATACTGCGTAGGTCACCAAGTGGGAGGCAACCAATAGCAGTCCGACCTGGACTGGCTGCAGTCACTCTCAGACAGATTGGGGAAGTTTTGCAAACATTTATTTTGCAAATAACTTTTCTCATGAAAGCAGAGAGACTGCTGACACATGTCTGCAGCGGGAGACTCAGCAGGCTGCCACCTGCTTGTATGCAGGTTATAGTCGTATATTACAGCAAGGCTGCTGAGCATCTTGGTCATTTTACAATTCTGTCCTGTTTGTGGCAGATTTGCAACAGATGGCAACAAGTTTGCAGTTTTTCATGACTTATCACAAGTAATCGCTGCATTATCACAAACAGGTCGCTCTTCACTGCCAGCTTGACTCCATAGAGGAGTGATCCAAATATCAATAGTATTGATACCATTGCTGATTTTGGCATTTGATTGACACTAGCTTGATGGGATCGATACTCCTACTATCTTTCTACTAGCATATATCTCAAACAGCCACCTTTTTGTATTGACTGTCACGTCTATTATAGTTACAGCACATCAACCCAAAGTGCTGTAGAGACGGGCACATTGAACTCTCTTGATCTTGCATGCATTGTTGAAATGGTTTGTAACTTTGGCTCATTCATTTTTCTATAAGGATGATTCACGAGGGAGGACAATCCTCATCAGCAGCATCTTACTGTAAAAACCTGGATGTTGCTTGTAAAAGTCCACAGTAGGTATACTCTTAAATTCATTACTGTTCCTTTACACGTCACTGAAAGTCTAAGCACCCAAAGCTCACGCTGCATTTAAGGTGCATATTAAGTTTGTGTCTTCTGCTTCTATAGGAAACCTAAAAACAGCTGTTGTGTTTACCGTCATGAATATGATGAGACGTGATTAATCGAATCATTTCTTTAAGCTTTAGGTTTTCTGGCAATTATTCGTGTCAACAATAATGTTAATATGTCAATGCTCTAATTTAACTCCTGTCACTCTGCTGCTGCATGCCAAATATTAGCCATCTGGTGTGGCACTGTGTGGGGGTATAAATCGACCCGATCTGTACACTGAGGAGCTGATTATGAATGATGTCTAATAGGCAGTCTGCTGAAGCTTTCATGAGTTAGAATTTCCATAACTCATTATCCTGCTGGTTTAATAACGGTAATCATATTAATCCTTGGAGTTCGGCTGCGCATAAATCAAACGTATTCATATTTAAAGGATGTATGATTTCTGTTAACAGGTGTTTATTATTTTCTGATGGATGGGCTCATATTGGCCATTTGTCGTCTGTCAGGTCTGCTCGATGATGGAGAAGGAAAACCGAGTCCGTCGACAAAATTGGACCCAGATAAAATGCATGCAAGCGTCAGCTTAAATAAATGACGAGGCTTTAAATACAAATCATGTTGTTGAGAAACCTGGACGTACGTGTTTACTACAGTTTCACTGAATTGTTCACAAATAGCCAGTTCCAGTTCCACTGTTCCCAGTTCAGTTTTGTAAAATATTAGTAATCTTAAAATGCTTTGTTTGACCAAATAACCATCGTCCAGTAAATAACTGAGAGAGTTTAATGTTTCTGAGCTTAAATACAATGAGTTAAACAGGTTACTTGTGTATATGAACAGGCAGTAGCTGGTGCTGGAAACACAATAACACAGCAAACGTGTTCAAATGTTACACAAACACAGCTTGGAAATTAGTTATTTATCATAATTAAGCAAAATTACTGGTGCAAACTTGAAGACAAGTCCAGAGGAAGTGTTGCCAGACTGTATTTGAGGAAGAACAGCTAACTACTGTAAAGCCTAAAGTCCCACGACGCCCTAGCAGAGCGAATCATGAATGAATAATTATTAGCCCAAATCTGCTGACGGTTGTTGCCAAAAAACACTTTATTACTTTTTGTTATGATCGCAGTAAAAATCTGTTACTGTGTAACAACTACTGCAAATTTACTGGTGCTATCAAGATGCTGCGTAGCTGCTCAGCTCACCTGGCTGAGCTGCACGGTGGAGGAGGGTTGACCATTTAAGGTGTAGAAAATGTGTAATTTCAGCCTTAACATCAGTGACGTAGTAGCTCATTCAGTCCATCACAAGGTCAGTACAGTATCTAGACTCTAATGTGAAGCCATGCTGTTTTATTAGTTTATCATTATTTGCAGAAATATTCGAGGCCTCCCCTGACAGATGTCGTCTCGATAGAAGCAAAACTGCTGATTGCCTGCAGGATGTGGCGTCCATGTTTCCCAAAACAAATTTCCAATTTTGATTAATTTGACCACAGATGTTTTCCACTTTGTCCATTTTAAAAGAGCTTTGGCCCAGAGAAGCGTCTGAGTTAGGGCTGCTCGATTTTGGCAAAAATGATAATCACGATTATTTTCACTGAAATTGAGATCTCGATTATTTGACGATATTTATTTAACCCTTTAAGACCAAGTCCGCCAGAGCTTATATTATTTTTTTACATGCTGTAGTGCCATTTGTGGGAGCATTTCAAGTTGCTATACATCAATACAACTGTTATAGCCCATATTTTAATAATATGTATGCATTAAGTGCATAGTAACTACATAAATTGCAAAAAAGTGCAATAAACTACAAAAAAAATTGAAAATCGTTTTTGTTTTGTTTACATATATTTCTACTTGGAGAAATTTAAGAGGTTTATCCCTCAAAACTTTAAATACAAAAAAGTTGCAAAAAATAGTTTACAACAGGAAATTTATTTTGAGTGTCTTCATAGTTTTATTTTGGAGATAAAGCAATTTTTATATACTGCAGGAAAAACAAAAAACAATCCTATGATGCAAATTTGCAAAGAAAACAGCAGGTGCATCAAAATAAACTATTTCCAGCTGTGCAGTTCGAGTTCTAAGCATCCCAGCAACTATTCAGAAAAGTCAAACATGACCAGTAGAGGCTTTTAAGGCCTACAAGTAAAAAACGACATTTTCCGCACTTCCGGTTTCGGACAGGAAATGGCGGACATGCGACAGTTCGCGCTGACGTCTGTTTCACTGTGGGAAGTGTTACGAACAGCTGATAGGATCGGCAAAGCGTGTTTCTGGAATATTATGTTTTTGTTCCTGCAAGCGCTTTTTATGCAGTTTTTGCAAAGCTATATGTGGAAGGAAACCGTGACCGAGGACAAGCTGATGGCATAAGATGTAAGTACAACTCCTCCGGTTTCATATGCAAAACAAATTATTGCGCTAGCTTACACGGTTCAGGTTCTACAGGGATTTAAAAATAGTTACGCAAAACGGAGCGTGCTGCTCTGACCGGCTTTAAAGGGTTAACAATAACAATGTGTTGAATAATGACTTTAAAAAATAATATAAAATAGTGTGCAACACCACTGAAGTTTTTTTTACCTCTCTTTTCAACCAACAGCAGTCACTCTCCAAATAACTTCTGCTTAGCTTTCCGAGCTTCCCTCGGGTCCTCTTAATCAGCGGTCTCCAACCTTTTTTGCGCCACGGACGGTTTATGCCCGACAATATTTTCACAGACCGGCCTTTAAGGTGTCGCGGATAAATGAGGGAGGGGCTAATAATCGGCTCAGTCATTTTTAATGATCGTTGAAAGCCCAGATCGTAATCGTGATTAAAATTCGATTAATTGAGCAGCCCTAGTCTGAGTCATGTTCACATTTGACAACGTCTTGACATGACAGAGCTGCATTTGAGGATGATGCAGTCAACTGTGCTTGTAGACGCTGATTATTTGAAGTGTTCCTGAGCCCAAGCAGTGATTTCCATGATAGAACTGTGTGTGTTTTTAATGCCGTGTCTCCTGAGAGCCTGAAGATCGCGAGCATCCAATATCGATTTCTAGCCTAGAAATTTTCAGCATCTTTTGATGATATTACCCACTGTAGATGAGAAAGTCCAAGTATTCATTATTCTGAAGCTGTTCCACAGTTTGTTGCAGAGGGGTGAACCTATGCCCATCTTTACTCCTGAGAAACTCTGCTTGTCCCGGTCATGTCACTGGCCTGCTGTCAGTTCACTTAATCAGCTGCAAAATTTCCCTCATGCTGTTTCTTTTTAGGACCACGTACTTTTCCAGCCTTTGTTGTCTCCATCCCACCTTTTCTTTTTTTTAGATGTGTTGCATTAAAATTTAATACAAAATGAGATATTTTTCACAAACGAGTAAAATGACTCAGTTTAAACATCTGATGAGTTCTCGTGTTTCATTGTGAATAAAATATGGGTTTGTGCGTCATTGCATCCGGCTTGTATTTACACTTTACTCAGTGTTCCGACTTTTTTGGAAAAACCTTCCATTATGATTTCTTTTCATATCTTCATGTAATTACAAAGCCAAAGCACTGAATAGATAATAACTGCAGCTATTGGGCTTCTCAGGCCATGTACGAGGAGTGGGACGTTGAAAGAGGTGAGAGGAAGTACGATGATGAGAAGCTTGTCCAGTCACAAGGTCAGAGTGGTGTTAATCCAGAAGGTCCGCAGAGCTTTGTCATCATCACATTTAATATGATAATCCTGTTTATTCTCTGGGGGACGTACTTGGATTTTTCTGTACATTCCCAAGATTCATTATGAATATGCAAGCATTTACTCGCATGATTTCCAGATTATGATATTTACCAAAGTAGTAACGAATGCACAAATTTCGCTTTTAGCTCCATTAACATTTAGTTTTCATCATAAAGAGCAATACAGGAGACAAATGAGGACACCAACCATTCACTTTGCCGTTTCCTATCAGCTTTGAGTTAAAAGTAGGTTTCATTCCTCGTCTAAACAACTAATCTTTATACAGCGTGTCATCTCTTAGGGCTCTTATGTGTCTTTACAGCAGTAAACTCACACGGTCTAACTACATTGTGGTTAATTAAAAACAGTCCTCTAGCTCCTGATTGCACCCTGCAGACATACTATGCCCTTAATTGATATATCTGCTATAGAAATAGGACACAGACACTGGGATTTCTCCAGCACCATGTAGTTGCAGCACAACTGGTTGCAAATTAATTAGTGAGAGGCTAAATTTAACTTATAAATGTTGGTCAAAAGTTAATACGAGTTCTTTCAGTGAACTGATGAGACTCTGGCATTAGGTCAGAGCGTTTTCTTTTTTTGTAACTAAAGCACTCGTTTACACTGATCAGCCACATTATTAAACCCGCACAGCTGAAGTGATTACCATTGATCATCTCGTTATAATGCAATGTTTTTCTGGGGAACCTCGAGTCCTGGTATTTATGTTGATGTTAGTTTGGATGGGCCAGTCAGCTAAGCACTGCTGCAGCCCAAGCACAGCATCTTGGCAACAACACTCGGATACTGTGGCTTTTTCAGCACAACAGAAGGCAACAGTGGAAAGTTGAGTCTATTCAGCTGAACGCTGTGTTTTCAAAGGGAGAAACTACACAAGACAACACATTAACTACACACTCCAAACACGCTAAACGTCACAAATCTCTCACATCTCAAAACTCTCTCTCTCTCTCGCCGTCTTCCACCTCTTCTTAAACAACCAAATGTCATGTTGCCATATCATAGTTTGATTGGTCGACATGGTGCATTTTTCCACCAACACGAACGGGCGTTTTTTTTTGTTTTTTTACTTTATGTCATAAGCAGGGAGGTCTCGCTGCGCTGTCCTTAGACAGTAAACGTGACGAAACTATTGAGGAAAAACAGGCGTGTATATTGTTCATCATGACTCTGGTTTTACTGGCCTATCAACAGTTTATAAACTGGTATATGTCACCTTGTTGCTTTGTCATCTTGAAGTGGTCATGTGATCGGCTTACCACGATACTTTATTCTTCCTCAGTCAAACAGCAACACTCATGTCGTTGTTTTGCCCCCTGAGCTCCAGGTGTTTTGCCAAAAAGTGATCGCCGTCTGCGGGAGCGCGCAGCTGCTTAAAGCTGTAGCGTCCAGATTACTTACAGCTACTTCCTGCAACTGAAGGTGCGGTAAGCTGAACACAGCTTCAACCGTCTGTTTGTTGAAAAATAGTAACGCGACTGCATTTTGTTGTTAGTAACTGTAACGGCGTTGTAACGATAGAAACAGTAATTAGTTAGATTACTCGTTACTGAAAAAAGTAACGCTGTTATTCCCATCACTGATGACAACGCATAAAACCGTCGCTTGTCCATTCATAGTGTGGTTGTTTGAAATATGAGAGAAAGAGAGAACATTACAAAATGAATATAGCCACTACAGTGACCGTCAGAACGATGAAAAAATATTGCCGCAAACGGTTTATTTTGCGACACCACAAAACAAACGATAGCGTATAATATGAAACGACAGACGTTTGATATCGTCGTCCGATATATATCATTATATCGAGCAGCCCTGCACCAAAGAAGCTCTCAGCTTAGAGGCCCCAGGATCAGACGACAGGACTCTCAGGGCCTTCTGCCAACATCCCCCAGACACCACAGGACTAAGTGTGTAAATGCTGTGTTGGTGATGCGGGGGACCTGCACGACATCAGGCAAACATTTTGGCTGATGATTTCATAGGAATTCTTAGAGTACAGAGTCATAGAGGTTGCTTTGGTAATTATATAGACATGATAATTGTTTTTTAAACTTCTCTTTTATTCTGAAAATCTAGTAAAAGTGTTCTCTACCTGAGATAAAATCAATAATAATCCTTCAACTATTTAAATAATAAGATATTATAAATAAAATATCTGAACATTGCATTGCTGTGTGCCAGTACAGGAAAAAATGCTCCACCTCTAAAAGGTTGTCAGTGAAATATTGAATTTCGAGCGTACCCATCTAATGTGTTACATCATAATCTGCATGAGCTACTTGGACGGAGAGAGCAGTTATTGTCTGCTGCAACGAGAACGCGTCTCTTAGGATGCTTGAGCATAAATAATGCATCGTGTTGATGCTGTCAGTGTTCTCCATAGGGTCTCTGTGAGCGAGGTGATGTAGCGACGGCACTCAGGCAGATCAGCAGCAGGAAACAGACGTGACCGACCGCACTGCGTCTCTCTGGTCCTTAGCCATTTTGTAAAACATTGTAATGATGGCGGGGTGCTACTGAGGACAAAGGAATCTTCCCTCTCGTTTCAGCACGTTCTCACTCCTGCTGCTATCTACCCATGTCGCTGCCTCTGCTCTGACAAAGTGTGTGTTTCAAACCTGTCTGTCATGATGGATTGGCAGGTGAAATGGTGTGTGTGTGTGTGTGTGTGTGTGTGTGTGTGTGTGTGTGTGTGTGTGTGTGTGTGTGAGAACACACATACGTTACCTGTGTGAGCAGGGTGATTGGCAGGTTAGTGTCTCGAAGGAGTGACACAGAATTGTCACTCCAGTAGAAGTGCTGGCTTGTGTTGCTGTAGTGCTGTTCTGGATGTGAACTCCTCCACATTGTTTGAAGGCTCTGAGCATATGTGCCAAAATATATACTGGGTGCCATGAGGTAAGTCCCAGCACTAGTAAATACATTTACTTAATTACTGCTTTGACTCGTTGAATATTTCCATGTTGTGCTTCATTATTATGTAACCTCTGAGGAAAATATGGTACTTTTCATGTATTTTATGGATGCAGTTAACATTTACTTTTCAGCAAAAGTATGTGTTTATACTGATGCACAATAATTATTTTGTGTTTTTATATTTCATTCTTAAAAGACAAGTAATGGCCACTAGTTATTTTTTTTACAACAGAATGCACAAATTTAAAATAAATAAGTAATAATATTAACTTTTTTAAGTGGTGAAACTATTTACACTCATGCAAATGAAAAAACAAACACTTTGATTATAAAAAGTAGGTCTTAAAGCTTCTTTTGTCAGATGCCTTTCCTTTACCCTCAAAGGGTTGTGTCTCCGGAATCGAACCAGTGATCTTTTACTTGTTAGGAAAGTATTTAAACCACTACACTTGCACAGGTGTATAAATACAATCAATCTTTATTTAAAGCAAAAGGAATTTGTTTTTGGCCTGAAATATTCTTTATTCATTTATTAAGCGATGACGTATGAATGTATGAAACCTGCTTCCGGGTCCAAACAACTCTGCGTTTATTAAGGCATCCTTACAACATCCTGCCATGTGATTGCATTTGTCCATCAGGAACCGTCACGTTAACTTTTATCGAGTGGAAAAAGTTAGTGTTCATCCTCCAGCTTCACTGTTTATGTTATGCTAACATAGCTGTGTCGCTAGCAATCACGTAGCACATCATTATATACCAGCTAGCCAAACTTCAGTAACCCTACAAACGTCACTGCTGTTTAGTTTTCTGTCTTCATTTATGTTGGAAGTGATAACAGAGCTGTACGTTTGAATTTTTCAGAAATCTCTCAGTCAAAACATGCTATATCATGTTTAGGTGGAAGCTAGCGAGCTAACTTCTTGCTAACTTCTAACTCTGTTAAATTTAATAAATCCTGTTTTCATGGTGTTAGATTATAATATTATTTTATGCCATGTTATACCCCTAATTAAAGATTGTGAATTATTATGTAGTTTTAGTTTGCATTATTCTCCTGAATTAGAAGAAGCTGATAACTATTGCATTAGTTAAACTGATTTGCATTACATTAAACTGCTGACTTGTTGTGAATGAATGATATTGTTTTATGATGCATTATACTGCTGAGTTATAAGAAATCTAATTTGTCTGAGTAGAAGAGAACAGAGTGTGCTGGAGTTTTCTGCCCCATTTCAGCAGGAGCAGATAAACAGGGAGCCAAGGTCGTAGCTTAGGCGCTGTGTGAGAGAGAGCATGTGAATGTTTAGGCTTTGTATGATAAGGTGGAGGCACCAGAGGCTATAAAAGTTTGAGCAATGCTCCACCATTTTGAGATTTTGAGGCTGTCTGCATCAGTGTCCATCTCCCACGTGTGTGATCATTAAATCATCGTTTGACTCAACCCGACCGGACCAGTGTTGTTATTGTGGTTTTTCTCTTGTCTCCATCCCCAATATTTTGAACCTTAACAATGGATGTTAAACTCAATTGTTACACCTGGTAAAGCAGCAACGCTGATCATTTTATTAAAGGTGAAAGAATTCAGACAGTTTTTAACTCTCAGTGATGCCGCAGTGATCGTTTGACTTTGGGACCTGCAGCGGTTAATGTAAAAAAATGGTTTCACGATGAATCAGGATGAGGGTGGTTTACCTGCTGTGCTTTGATTTCACATCCTGTTCCTTAGTCTGTCTGACTTATTTCGAATTAAGAAAATGAGAAAAAAACTTTTGATTTTACTCGCTGCAAGAAAGAAAATTCTTCTGTGCTTTGAGTTTGCATCAGAGGAGGTCAAGGTGAGGAGCAAAGCCTGAAGTATGCAGTGAATGTGTTTACAGTCTATCTGACATATGAACAATTAAATCATGAATAACTGAAATAATTTTTTCCCAGACAGTTATTGACATATGTTATAAATCTATGGCAGCATTTTTCAGCTAAGCTGGAAGAAAATCTACAAACAAAAGCTTCCTCCTCTTCATGTAAGAACAGATTAAAGTTCACAGACTGAAGTCCAGTTGGTGAAGTCTATGGAAACACGTCCTTTTAAATAATCTGCAAGTGGATTTCAAAGCGAATTTTTTTTTTTTTTAAATGTAGCGTTTATCCACCTCCTGTAGCTCCGAGGTAAGGCCGAGGCATTCCCAGTCCAGCCAAGAGATGTAATGTCTCCCAGTTTCCAGTTAAACACGCTTAGAAAGCCTCATGTAGGAGGTGTCCTGGGGGGATCCTGGTCAGATGCCTGAACCACCTCAACTGGCTCCTTTATAAACTGGACTTGCTTTTTGAATCAAATGATACACATTTGACCATGGATGGGTCAGCTATAGAAGCCTGAAATTACTCAGAATTTGTTGTTTTATTTGAATCACTTTCAAACAAAGGTGTTTGCATAAAGTTGTAATTGTTAACAAATGTACAAACTTTACTTTTAGCTCCATTTACATTTAGTATTCATCACAGAGTGCAACATACAGAAGTATCAATACTGGTAATATCAGCTCTATATTTACTTTGTGTCAGAGCAATACCAAAATGTTGGTATTCTATGTTTCACTTATAATTTTACCCACTTATAACCATGTGAATCAGCTGTGAAACTTGAATCAGTTCTACATAGCACCCTGCCTACTGTGAACGGTTACCTGTAGCTGTTTAACAGATGGGTACCTGCTTTATACAACAAACTGCAATCCTCTTAGAATCTCGAGCTGCTTCAGATTAAATATAATAATTATATGAGGGCTTTAATTGAATAAAATTCTTATTTTATCTCCATGTTAGTTCTCCGAACTGAAGGCACTGAGTGTAGGCTGTGTTAGCCTGAAAGTGATGCTGCAGTGGGTGCTGAGGCTTGTGTCAGTTAGTCACTCAGAGCAGCAGGCAGATCCTTCACGATGGTAGAAATGTACAGGCTAAGTGTTTTAAAGTCCGCCTCCTCATGCCTGCTTAATCTACTGAAATTACTGAGCTCGCCTGCAGATGATTTGAAGCAGAGACAAAGTGGGCTATGTATGTTTCGTGCACCAGAAGCTGTATGTATAAAAAGAACACGCGGTACAATTGATTCTATGTTTACGTTGCTATTTTCTTTCATCATATATAACGTGAGCCAGCGGGAAGTGTTCAGATTACTTAAAGGAACCTTTTATGTCTTCTCAATGGTTTCACTATGACACAAGGTTACAGTAAAGGAGGCTTTGATTGTTACATACAAGTCAGTGTTTCGCTTTTCTTGTTGCTCCACTGTCATCACTTTCCATCCCTGCACTTTCCTGATACTTTAGTTTTACTCTTAAACGCTTCATAAGGTAGAAAAAACCCAAGAGTGCT
Source organism: Copadichromis virginalis (assembly GCF_057382275.1). NCBI lineage: Eukaryota > Metazoa > Chordata > Actinopteri > Cichliformes > Cichlidae > Copadichromis > Copadichromis virginalis. Next base: position 1,369,637 of record NC_140632.1, on the reverse strand, counting down.
TATTTCAGAAGTCTAATTTTAATCACTGCTTACGAGGCGCCGTCATGAAGTTCCAGGTCTTCTACACTTAAATACGTTCGACCTAACCTTCCAAGGTCACCTTGTTGTGAACTATTTTTGCTTTGTGCCGTGTATTCGTGGAACTTGCTCTACTACAAATAAACACAAACCAATGCAGTATTTCCAAAGTCTACGTTTTTATATTGTGAAAAGAAAATGGCCATAACAGGAAGCAAAACGTTGAAGTCCTCCATCAACCGAGAGACGTTAAATACTCGTTCTGATCGTGCACAGTAGTAATCCAGTGCTCTGATTACAGGTGTAAGCAGGTAATCTTTAAATCATTACAGTTTCATTTTGAAAATAATCCCCTCATCCTAAACCATCGGTGTGACAACGCCGAGTACCTGCTCTCTGCTATCTGTCACTCTCTGCTGATTGGCAGGTGGCGTTCTGGAGGTGAGCCATGAAACTGTCACCTCAGCAGGCGCCCAGGGGCCTGGCTGTGCTGATATGATTTATGTAGGCGCTGATTGTGTCACTTGCTCTGCAAATTGATTGTGTCACTCTTTTCCTGTAAACCAGGGCCCTGCAGAGGCTCTCTGAGAAAAATAAAATAAATGAGGCAACACCATTTTAAGAGGAAGATGGGGTAAAAGGTCTCCTGCAAAACTCTAAATTTTTTAAAAAGTGTCAAAGACCCTGCTAGTACTTCTGAGTGTAAAACTTATCTCTGAGCATGTAGGTCAGCAAATCCTTGAGCATTGCAAAGTGACTGGGTGGCTTCAAAGGAAGTGAAAGAGGCTGTGTGGTGCAAACCCACCACACAGTTCATCACACGGTTCAGCCTCATTCATTTCTAAGACACTCGTACTCCACATCAGCCGCTGCAATTAAGTGGAGAGAATTTAGATGAGTGCTTCGCTGGCCCTCATTTCACCCGGAGGACATCAGCAACAAGAACAGGAGAACGTCTGAAGGAACACAAAGGTACCGACGCGCTGAGACAAACGGCAGATCAAAAAGGATGAGGCGAGTCTGCGCAGTTACTTCACCTCGACTCTACAGACAGGATGAAGGTTCAGGTGCGTGTGTGGATTTGGGGAATTTACCTGCTGTACAAGCTACACATGGCTAAAGGCAACAGTGTTCTCACAACCCTAACAAAACAAAGTGTTTACAACATTCTTGTTTTAGAGAGTAGCCATGTTGAAAATTGTCTTTTTGCCTTAAAGGAATTCTCAGTCTTAATCCTCGTATCTCCTCCAAACCCAGTGTATGGGATCACTGTGGACATCAGATTTTCTCACACAGGCATTTCCCAGAGTTCTTATATGTGGCTGAGTTAAGCTGCGGTACTTTGAGCCACAAATGTGGCTGATTTTATAGCAGGGATGTCGCTGCCGCAGCACAGCGACAGGACGCTGTGCCTGAGGCAGGAAGGTAATGGCTGTAGATGTTTGTTGGCTTAGTACAAAAAAGAGTGTAAAACATCTTTAGTCAGTATCAGTGAGAAGAACTGGATCGAGAGTGAAAACCAAATTCAATAGATAACAAACCCAAGTGTGGATCAGACCGGAACACTTTAGTACAGCTCCCAGTTTAACAGTGTAAAAGAGTTCATACAAAGAGCTTCAGTTTTAAAAGCTTTGCTATGATCACAGTTTTTGCTCATTGCTCTTGAGACAAACTTACCACATTAAATCTCATTTTCCGTGCTCGTTACAAAGGAACGCATCACTGAAGGTGTTGATTTTGATGTTGCTGCTTCTTATATTTACTCATTTTACTGAATGAGGAAAAACCGCTCGCTGTGATTGGCAGTCATGAGGGTTTGCTTCGGTAACTGGTATCCTGAAATGTAACACATTTGGCACTGTTCATCATATATGATAGATGTAGACTGCAAACATTGACCATCAAAGTTTGTCGTATCTGTGACAGAAAAGTACATTTTCTTGCTTCTTGTACGTCCTGCTGTTGTCACCAGGTGTGCTCACTTTTGCAGCATCATGGAGATGCTTACCATGGAAACGAGTCTGAGAAAGTCTGGCCGCTCTACAGCAACAGTTGCTGCTCCATCACAACACTGGGAACATCTACTCTCAGCTGACATTCTGAAAACCAGACCGGACATAGCCATTTGCATTTAGAGTCAATTTGTGGAGCAAACCTAAAAAAGACAAATGAATGCATAATAAATGTTGGTTTTGTTATTCTTTTTTGACTCTGAGAATACACATTATCATATTACAGCAAATGAGGTGTGTGCATGTGATACTTTCACTGTGCAGGCAGCAGGTTATAGCTGCCATTATTTAAATATGAGGCTGATTTTTTAAGAGCAATATTTTCCATTTCTAAGCAGCGAGAAAATGCAACAAATTGTTGATTTGACTCCAAGCTGAGTCAGGAAAGACGTTAATGAGAGAGCTCCATGTATGCAGCCTCGGCACTCGAGGTGGAGGCCACCCAACGCAGGAATAATACCAGAGTCAAGCTTCAGGTATGATAGCCTTTAAAATTAACGTTTCATTTTTCTGTTGAAATAAATTAGACATTCGCTACTGTGAAAACGCTCACTTGCGGTAGGAAAAACACACAAAATACCCAACTTTAAAACAGCTCTTTTAGCTCGTTGTCTTGGTTTATTTCTCTCAAACATAGTTTGCAGGAAGCTGCTGTGGTCCGAGCCGAGTGCCCCGGTAACCTGTTCACTCACTAACTCCTAAGACAGCTAGCAAGGAGTAGTTGATGTTTTTCACACTAACAACAGGCAATCATTGCAATCTGCAGCAGCGTATACCCTCAGGATAAATAGAGGCTTTTATCACGTGACCAGTTGCACCATGTGGCAGTCAGCAACCACTCGTAAAATTGTCCGTTTTCCCCAGTAACCAGTGGCTGTGACAGTGGTCGATGACCAGTCTCCAGGCTGGCGTGAGTGGGAACACGTCAGCATGCTTGCTGGATGAGTAAACAGATGGCAACAGGTTGCTCTGCATAACAACTTCAACACTAAGTTCATATAATAATATAATATATTAATGTGTTTAGAGGTTGTTGTGAGTTATCAACAGAACAGGTTGCTAAAGTGAACAAACTGTTAAAGTCTGATTGTCTGTGTGATCAGCTAATTGTGCGACCCACATGTGGAGGCCTTTAATTACCCCACCCAGTTACTTAGAAGCGAACATGCACCACGCACAGATTGCTTTGTAATATCAACATTAATGCCAGTTTTAGCAAATGACAATAACATAACAAAATAAGGCCTAAGATTTGCTGCATGTAGCAGTGAATACGCTCTGCTGTAAAAGCACAACTGTGGTTTATTTCAACTTGATGAGTTTCTCACTTCTGTGGCTCTGATGCTGGACAGGTCATGCTAACTTTGCACTTCCGTTACAGAGTTTCAGGGGAAACAGCGTTCATTGGGGCCAAACGTGCACGATTTTTATATGACTCGTTATAAATGTTTGCTTTTGAGCATAACCGCAAAGCAGACAGGAAATAGAAGCTGGTGTGCACAGATGAATATGCCAACCTAATGCAGGGTGATTAGGTCAGCCCGCAAGTTCTCCCAGATGGAAATGCTAATGCGGTTAGAAAAACAGGCCAGTTTTTCTGTCTTAAAAAAATAATCACATATTATATGAAAGCTGCAAGGAGCCTGAGTCTTTGTTCTCTGTGTTTGTGTGGTCGCTTATTTCCCAGAATTCAACCGGCAAGTGTTAAATAAAATCGAGGGGACTTTTTTATGGCTGTGCACAGCCTCCACCCAGCCTGTTAGTACAAACAGCATATATATGGTATAGCAGTACGCAAGCAGATGGCTGCAAAAAGTTGTCATAGGTGCCAGATGGGGCATTGTAGCAACAAATACACAGAGCTGAGCTGTGCTTTCCTTTGACCGCTTTGACATCTGTATTCTCAGCTGCGCCGTTTCTTATGTCAGTCTGCAATCAAGGTAATTTGAAACAAAAATTAGAGGCTTTGATGCTTTTCGCTGCAAGTAGCTTGATTGCGTTTCATCTCCCTGTGATGAATAAATCTCATGGGTTATGTCAGCATAAGCCCAGAACATTTCAGGCATTGCTTTATTATTATTACTGCTAAGTTAAGGCTGTGGATCATTTCCACAGGTGTGCACTAACCCCCACTCGAAAGTACACACATGCTGAAGCTTCCTGCAGAACAAATAATGCCTCTGCTTGAGCCATCACACTTGTAGTCATCGTCGAGTCGAGAGCTGATTTTGTCACTCACATGCACATCCCACACTGCAGACGACATATCACGACCCGATCATCCTCCCACGCCGCGTCACAGACTGTAATTGTCTGGACCGAAGGACCACTGAGTGTGCTGTCATTTGAAAACATCTCTTTTAGGAATCTTGGTTATTACGTTTGAGCAACAAACAGATCATTTTAAAAGCAAAAAGTTATAAATATAACAAATCCCCACAGGCTCGTGTTTTAGTATAGAGGTAATATTCTGCAAAGAAGATTACTGCCTCCAGCTGGCATTGCATCGGCATCTAGCTGAATTATTTTAAGAGTTTTAAACCCTGAAAACATTTCCTGCGTCACTCACCGTATATGTTTTGCTGCTATGGCGTCATCTGCCTCTGTCCATCTGTCAGCATCTCGATGGTTCTCCTATGGATTTTCTCTTCTTATAATCCTTTTCTTCTTTACCAACTTAGGGAAACTGTAAAGCTCTTAAAATGTAGCGATGATGAGACGGTGGGGCTTTTTTCATGGGTTAAAGAAATGTTGGCAGAAATATCAGAGGGGGGTAAGTTTAGCTTAAAAAAAGGAACCACTGGGACTTGAATTTATTTGGCCGGCCGGCCTGTTTTGAACAACATCAGAGATGAGAGATGTCAAAGACAAACATTACACACATGGATTCATTTAAAGCTGCAACATCCTCCTTTTAGATCCAGAAAATTTGACTAAGCTGAACAAAGTTTCTGTTGCATCTGCGCTAATATGGAGTTTGGAGATAAAACGGTGCCAGCCTGGGCAGCCCGTTTGCACCGGCCCCAGAGGGTCCAGCTCCCCAGCAGTAAAATCTGTGTGTCTCAAAACAGAAACATTAGTGACATTCTCCACACCTCTGAGCTCGCGAGGAGCTCAAAGGCAGACCTGAGGTCTCTTCAGAAGCGCCGTTGCCTGGTTACATGCAGCAGGGTGCTCACAGAGCAGCCGTATTCAGCACGGATAGAAAGGTCAGCCGTGGGTCCTGCCAAGTATTTTATCAAATCACACAGCTGATGAGGATTGGAGGAAGCGCACCTGTGTGTGATTTGCAGCATGTGTGTGTTGAGTGTCTTTGAGTCTCCGTGCATTTGATGTTGTCTTTAAAGATGATCCCTTCATGCTGTCAAAGAAAACGATACATATAGTTGGAATGTGTGAATTTAGCTGATGCTACAAAGTGGCAGCGAAAATTGAGTAAAAGATGCAGTTATCAGAGCAGCAGCCCCTTTCTTTGTGACTGTGTTGGGACCATAAATCCTATTAGGTTCAAGCGAGTCTGCCAGCGATGTTGCCACGGCAATATGAAGACACCAACAAACACTGGCAGCTTCATCACATGTGACATCATCACTTCTTACTCGTGTATTGTTAGCTAAACACACCCATAGCGCATCGTGTCGTCCTGTGTACGTTTATGCGATGCAGCCTTTCAGCTTTGAATCGTCACACAGGCGATAAATGAACCGACACTGTAGCAGCAGGGCACCTGTCACACAGGGAGTCATGTGAACTTTAATGATTTTCAAATCAACGACATTTACTACACAGAGAAATGTCACAAACAATACAAGAGCGACACTATGGAGGCATACAGTGTTTAAATTTGCCCTACTTTCTGCTCGTGTGTTTTTATGCACACAGCGAGTTTAAGACGGTTTGTCTTGTGTGATTATTGATACAAAACTCCTCTAACTTTCAATTATCTAAAATATTGCACCCATCATGGAGCCGTGTTTGCCATGCCTGGTGTTAAGGTGGTTTTTTTAGCAAAAGTGGGAGCAAATTAAACATGAAATGTTTAAGTTATATATTTTAACAAATGACTACATGTTACAAAAACACTCTTTCCGAACTCCACGGATGCTGTCAGCTCACTGTCCTGGTTTCAAATGGACAAGAAGCTTTTCTATGAGGCAGCAGAGGAAACAGAGCCGGCTGGTTTCAGCAGTAAAACACAACTTTTACTTTTTTAATCATCATATTTTTATTTACTTTTTCCTTTATACAAAATAGAACAAACAAACAAACAAAAACAAGCAGTCTGAGACATGTAAACGGAAAACTAATACAGTATATATAATTCGGTCCACCAGTCATTTACACATTTGTCCTGACAAACTCGACCCGCCACTGGAGTGGGGCTGTCTTTTCTTCAGACCATCAGGTTGTAATCCAATAGCGGGCGCCAAAAAAATATCATCATTGCCACTTAATTTTGCGCTCAGTCTTTCCATTGGTAAAACTCTAAAGATTTCTTTATACCACTGAATTATTGTTGGTGGTTTTTCATTAATCCAATTGAAAAGAATACATTTTCTTGCCAAAAACAATAATTTACACAGTTATGTATAGTATGTATTTGTTTTCATCTGGAAATTTGTTCAGAATTGGCAGCCCCAATAAATACTGAGCTGGATCTTTTTTGTATTCTGCTTTTAAATATAAACAACTTTTACTTTGAAAGTAAACGATTTCACAGTTTGTGTTTTTTCACGTTTCACTGCAGGTTAGAGAGTAAATTGCCAGTTTTGAGAACAAGTTGCCATCTTCCATGCAAACTACACACAATCTTCCAGCAGCCAAAGCAATCGAAACGAGGTTTTGGTTGTAGCAACGATTTTTGTCACTGGTTGAACGCAGTGACAGCAATCTGCAGCGACTTCCCGCCAGCTGGGAGGGAAATACACATTTTTCTCTAGTGTGCAGCTTTCTAAACTAAACTTAAATTAAATTTGAAAATCATTACCCAGTGTGGCAAATAAGCCTTTATTCATATTTGAAGACGTTAGGCCTGCTGGCTCCAAGTATAAAAAATGCTCCTGTCAAAGAAAGTTACAGGTCAGTTCTTAATGTTGGAACTTCACAAAGAACAAACTTGATTCATATCTGATCTGTTTTAACCAAACTGTTTCCAAAAATCAAAGGAAGCTCATTTTCTGTAATAGAAATGATCAGATTTATGTGATGCTGCAACAGAGCGCAGCCCTAATAATCACACATTTGCCTCTGAAATGTGGGAGAGTGTCAGCGTGCAATAAAAAGAGTCAAGCATAAGTACTTTTGCAACCCTGGTTAAGCTCAATACTGGACCCTTCTGTAAGCAGATGTGTGTTTTCTTTTAAAATCAACTGTTCCTCTGTTGCCTGTTCAGACTAAAGTGCAGTAATCACTGAGGACGTCTACAGCCGTAGAGGCTCCTTAAAGCTTCGATGTGGCCGAAAACAGTCAACATTGCAGATTTAACCCTCTGCTTTCTAACAATTTTTATTTATAGTCACATCCAGCGCTAAAAATGTCGCCTGCGACGCACAAAGATCACTTCCCATATATAGAGACACACATTCAGAAGGCATGGACACCAGCTGAATCACCACTGTGCATGTCTGTGAGACAGCAAGTTGGCTTTAGAAGGCGAGAAATGAGCAAGAGCATGAAGTGTGACATTGAGAAGACATCAGAGAGATGATGTGACTTAGCAGGCAGTCTGCTGCTCGGTGGAATGCTCAGGTGCTGCATTACTCTACGCCCCCCTCCCAAACACACACACACTTTTCTATTTTTGTATCACCCCCTGCTTTCATTCGCCCCTGCCGGGTACAGCTCACCTGTCTGCGCGGCAGTTTTCGCAATGAATACATTTAGAGAATCCCCTCTTTTGTGGAGCATGATAGATGAGGACTGACTACATTCATCGATAATGCTTTCTCCTTGACCCACCCTTACCGCGCGGTGTTTATCTATATTTTGCATTTTAATGGGGTTTGAAAGACCCTGTTTCAGCAGCTGACAAGTAAATGCTCATCCTAACAGAGGAGAGGATGTCCGTACATTTTCATAAACAGCATCCTTCTTCCCACGAGAGAACTCGGTCTCCTACGGAGCCGATAGATCGTCAAGCAATCAGCCGACTCTAAGAACTGCTTACTTAGCCAGCGACTGTAACTGAACTGTGCTGCTGTTAATACAGCTGGAAAGGATTTGTGCAAATGCTTCGCACCTCATTCTTTCCTCTCCCCCTGTGAAGTTTAGTCGGCCGAGGGAGACATTAGTGGAAGGAAATATATATTGCAAACTCCCATCAGTCTTGGGAGAGTCGTGAGTGTAATGTTGCTTCGGAAGAACACATTAATCCACCCGACCACGAGCTGTAAAAGTTTGTCGAGCCAGTGTTTAGCGATTCCTGTGATATTCTGTCTGCTCGCAGCCCAAACGGATCTGCAGAAAATCCGCAACCCCAAAATGAACATCAGAGTCTTTCCACTGGAAAAGAGCGAGAACAGAGTGAGCTGAGATATTAAAAATGCACTGCAGACCCCTGAGTCATGTCTGCTGCATGTTCTTGTTTCTACTGTGCGTAACACTGATTTCACAGCAGATACAAACACGCCAAAGCTCACTGTTGTGTGCCTTTCCCTTTTCTTTTTTAAAAATCCACCTACGGAGGCAGGTGGCGATGCACCGCGCCCCATCGCCGTTACAGCTATCCGTGGAGGGCGCTTGAGCACAGGTCTCATTAAGCCCTCGTGCTGAAGAAAGTGAGACTTGTTCACTGAAGCTGGGTGAGTACAACTTGCTTGCTCCTCAAAAAAAAATGGATGGCACGTTTGGTTTCATTACATTTTTACTGCACGGACAGGAAGCAAGGCAACCTGGCCGCCGCGTGCATTCCTCAAAGATGACTTTACTGGTCCGCTGGGGACGCAGTGGCGAGGAGGTTTTCACCAAAGGCTGACGCCATGACAAAGAGCGTGAGAATTCATTAGAGCGAGCAAGGAAAACAGCTCTTATGAAGAACTGCACTGTCTGCTGCTACGGTCCTTGAGGCTGGGAGGAGGAAAAAACTGCAGTGGATCAATCAGTTATTAATACAGTCATTTAGTTCATGGACCCTCATTCTGTCTGGTCGAAGCCGAGGTCGAATTAAGCAGTGAACTAATGAACACATCAGTAACACTTGGCTTGAGGTGATAAAGGATTATAGCACATCATAAGGAGATGATAAGAACATAATGAGGGCATTAGCATCATTATTATTAAGGCATTATATAATGTTTGCAAAATATGCCAAATCCCAGCGGATTTAGTGCTTTCAAGGGCAAAAGCATGACTAATAACATTTTCATAAAAGAGTCATTTCAGATTAGAAATATCAGGGTTTTTAATAATTGTCATATGCTTGTATTTTTATAAATATATAGAGTAGTGCGAGTCTCCTTATTGCTCGACACGACTTTATTCTCCTCAAAGCCAATCTGATGAACTCATTATTGCAGCCATCAAACGAGGCTCTTTCAAACCAAATTACAACATCCTCACCGCGGTTATTTGTAGCCACGGAGATGAGGCGCGCGTTAATCTGAAGTGTCACATAACTACTTTTGATGGCCTTGTCTAATTGAGCAAAACATCTACATTCATTCACCACCAGAATTCTTCTAATTAAGGGCAATCAAAACTTTACAGCTCGTTCCTGTAAGTCCTGTAAAAACGAGGAGGGAAATAATTACGCTTATAGAAAGCTTTTTTTTCCCCTTCGTAAAATTGGTCCTGTCATCTCAGATGGTGCGCTAATTCAAAAGGCGTTCGGTGCATATAATTGGGTCACCTAAGCAGTGGAACAGTGTCTCGATGTGGGCCTTGGCGGGAGAGAAGTCCCAGGGACTTTGAAGTGCACAAACATTTTATTTGCCCATTAAGAGGGAGCATGTTCAGGCGAAACTCAAACAAAAACAAGCGTCTCCCTCCTGTCCTACGGTGGTTAGCACAGAGAGTGGAGGGCAGATTAGACAGAGCAGTGGGGAGTTTTAATTTGGACCGGCTCGTAAACACAATGTGCACTCGCCCATGTTTTCCTAATGTTGCAGCTGCTGCTACTGTTTCCTGCTTTGTGCTCGGCTCGAATGGGGGTGAGGAGGAAGAGGAGGAGGAAGAGGACACAAATTGTGCTGATGAACCAATGGGAATTTTATCGTCGCAATCACAGCAAGCCGCCATTTTTACCGTCGCTGTTGTCACGTATTGGAGCTCAGTGATTGTACAGCGAGAATGATGATAATACTAAGACCAGTGCCGTTAGAGGTTTCTTGATTTCTTCGGTCTGTGAGACACACAGGTGGAGGTTGTTGGGAAAACAAAATTCAACAGAACAATTATCCCACATAATTTCAAAATAAGGTTTAACAACTGCACGTATACATTTGCAAATATACATGGAAATACAGTCTTTGTTTGTACAATAATAAAAGTCAGTATTTGGTTTGATGATCGTAACCAGTCTTCAAACCCGTTGGTACGTAATGTGGCGTAGCTCAGCTTTTCCTCCCTGTTCCTCGTCTTTAAGGAGAGCTTCTTGACAGCCGCTCCTCCACTGAGACTATTTCTGATGAGACTTAGGCAAACAGTGGATTTTTTAAGGGATACGCTGCTGATACACTGCTCTCTTTGCTGAGATGTGCTGCTAATAGCTCTTTGGGACTCACCTGGTTAGTGTAAAAATACCGTTTTTTATCTGTCAAAACTTTGGTTTTCTCATAGATTCAACTAGGAAATGTCAACAAATTGTGTTTATGAGACAGACTGCGAGTGTCTAAAGGTACTATTTAAACTGGTTCTTGGATAAGTTGTCTGCTATGTGTAGACACAACACTGGTTCAGCCCTTCAGTTAAGTGCCTTAATGCTATGCTGTCCCACATAAACTGGAACATCTGGTCACCTTAAATATAGAGGAGACGGGGCCCTCAGTTTCTGAAGGTTCCTCTGGTTAGCAAAAAAAGAAACCCGGGGCCTAAAAGTGATTCTTAGGTAAAAGATGAAAAATCTGACCTCATGTAAATATTTTATTATAGTTTTATAGCATCGTGCAACTACAGGTATTGTATTTCAAGTAGTCTGAAACTGAAGAAGGAAAATGGTTATTTATGGTTTTATGGTCTTATTAGGGCACATTGAACATGCAAAGGTCATATTGGAATTCCTCCGTTCATCATTAGTTACACAAATGAACCACATTCCCACTGCTTTAGACATGAAGCAGTGATCATTTACATACTTTGTAAGTCACTAGATTTAAGAAGCAGTTTTGGCACAGTCTCCATCCTGTAATGAACTCCTCCTGTAGATGTAATCAGATATATAAGTTAGTAGGTCTGTAACTGAAAATCTGGGAGATGCTTGATGGCATCATTGTTGCCATGAAAACCTCGTCTACATGCCCATACTTAACCATAGGCGTAGTCATAGCAACACCTTGTGTCAAAGGCAGTTAGATGAAGTTAGAAGTTGTAAACTCGTGTTTCAGCGTCACATAGCGCCACCCGTTTGACATCATCTTATAGTGCATGCCCACTGCTACAGTATTGCGTGGTCAGAAGTTTTTTGGCAGGTGGTTGCTAGGCGACACAATGACATCATAATATGTTATGCATAATGAAAGTTTTATGGAAATATGTTCTCATTGTGAAATTAAAATGATACAGTATCCATTCATGGGTGACATCACAATGGCATCATAACATTTCATGTATAATTCAAGTTTTGTGGATATAAACGAAACGTTACAGTCGTGAAATTAAAATTATGCAACGCTTTTCAAATGGCTGAAGATGCGTAAATGGAACAAATGGGTCATTTTAGCCTGTTCGTGGTTGCTAGACCAATATCAGGAGTCTAAGATGTTCACATTAATATTATCCACAATGTTTGTGTCTCAAGAAAAAAAATTACACGTTAACACCTCTGGAACATATATTTCACTGAGCTCGTCTGACGGTGCTTTTCCCGGCTTCTCCTTCCTCATCTGTGTGCTAACTGCTCAGGAGTCTCTTATATCGATTGTCTGTGTTGTATCTGTTTAACTTGGCTCGTTTCTTGCTCCACTCTGAAGCTTTTTTCTTCTGTACACTGTTTATGCTTGCTTTATCCCGTAATAGCTGTTAATGGTGTTCTTTTATGTTTCATTGCTTTTAGAGGCTAATTTAACGCCAGTTAAGAATGAGTCATTTGGCAACAATGGCAAGTTTAAAGTAATGTTAACATGCATTGTCCCTGAATAAATGAATAAATAAATCCAATCATTAGGGACATTATTGTAATGTAATCCAGTCTTCAGTTGATTTCAGCTGATTTCCTACAGTTTGATTTCTGCTGCTTTTCTGAGAAGTGTCGCTTCTCTGTCTTTGCTGTTTTTTTTAAATATATTTTTTTTTTATTTTATTTAACCTTCATCCAATACCCTGCAGACACTCAGCTCACCAGTTCACATTACAATCTGCGTGAAACTGAGTTTCTTTTTCCTCTCAGTGGGTGCCACAACAAGCTAATCTGCTTCCAGCTAAGTTGTCCTAGCAGCCCATTACAGTCAGCTCACAGGGCGCCGTGCCACTGGGCCTGACGACAACAGCGCCCGATAAGCTATGAACATTCCTCTGATTTTGGCAGTGTGATTGGACCGTCTGGCCTATCAGACCCCTTCAGTGGATCAGTGCAGCTTGAGCACCCACAAGAAAATCTCTCTCCCTTTCTCGGCCGAGTTTCAAACTCACTTATATTTTTACTCACACGTGGGTCGTGTGCGAATAAAATGCGTCTGTCTTTAAAGTGGCCAATATACGGCTGCAGATTGAAAGCGAGATTGCCAGGCTTAGCATCTGCGACCTCCTTCCTCCCTCCCTCCTCTGCTGCTCTTCTTGTCTGTTTTGGAGCAATCCAATATTTCTGGCTCGGGGAATTTATCTGCGGCCCAAATATGCAGCTCGTGTCATGCAGCGCAGCAGGCATTTCAGCAACATCACAAAGATGGATTAAGTCATGCATTAAATTGCCTCTTTGAAGGAAATGAATAAATAAATTTGAGGGACTAATTCCTTTACTGTTCACCATTTCATGTGAGAGTGTGATTGCATAATGCTGGCTTAAATGTTCCCTCTGCTCTGCTCTGTTCTCTGATGTCTTCTCTTTAAGTATTAATTCTACAAAATTACATTTCTTGTCACAGAGAACTCTAAAGGGCTCCAACAACATTTGTGTACAAAATTTGTTGCCATACATACAAAGAGTCTGTTCTATTTACATTCATCTTTTGGACTCTGCATTTTGAATCCTCCACTTTAGCTGTGGCCATCAACATCAGCATTCACTTACAAGCTAATGCTAGCAGGCTTATTAGCTTACAGGATCCATAAACTGTGGTGGTTCAATGCTAATCAGAGCTCAGCAACTCACTAGCAAATACCAGGATTTCATCAAATAAAAAGCATAAACTCCTCCTCATTAATCCTGGATGGCCTGGCCAACAGTTCAGTCAGCTGCTAGCTAAAAGCCACCTGTTAGTTCAAACAACAAAGGCCTAAATTTAATATTTACCAAAGTCCAAATGCGATGTAAACATGTTTATTTCATTGGACCACAATAATTAATTTAATACCTTTTCAAAGATACTTAATAATTCTTTATAAAGTACTTTTGTTGATATTCTCCCTATATGTGGTACATATACCATTCACAGTGCATGGATGTACACTCACCACTTAGCTACACCTTGCAGTTACCAGACTGGAACCCTTTTGCCTTCAGACCTGCCCTAATTCTTTTTGCCATAGATTCAACAAGGTCTTTGAATTAATTTTGGTTTGTGTGGGTGTGATCGTATCACACAGGTGCAGCAGATTTATCGACTGCTCACCCACGATGTGAATCTTTGAAGGTGACTGTTGAGGCCGTTTGAGTGCAGTGAACTAAGACTCACGTTCAGGAAACCAGTTTGAGATGATCTGAGCTTTTGGCATGTTATGTTATCCTGCTGAAAGCAACACAGTGGAATCAAAGCCCACACTGACCTGCTTAATGCTAATTTATTAAGTTACAATGTCTTGGAACAACTGACCTTCAACAGGTACTTAACTTAATAAATCAGCAGCAAGCAAGACGATGTTTGGGGATTATTTTCTCCCACCTGTTATTCATCAAGACAGCGCAGAGACTTTGAACCTGGAAACAGTCATCAGAAGTTATGAAAGGATGGAAATACTGAGGAACAACACTCATCGAACCAGACGACCTTTTTCAGTCTTTTGTGGTCCAGTTTAGATTGACCAATGGGAAGTGCAGCCTCAGTTTCCCACTCTCAGCTGATAGGTGTGCACCCACTGTGGTCTTCCGTTACTATAGCAACATCTGCTTGAAGGTTTGAAACGTGCATTCACAGATGCTCTTCTGGATACTTTGGTTGTAACATAGTTATTGACTCACTGTTGACTCAGTCGTATCTTGGAGTAGTCCCGTCTGACCGGTGGCATCGACAAGACACTTTCCCCAAATAACTGACATTCTCTTTTTCATTTTCTCTTCCTCAGACCAGTCTCTAGAGATGGTTGTGAGTGGGGAAATCCCAGTACATCAGCAGTTTCTGAAACATTCAGACTATCTGGAACCAATAACCACGCCATGTTCACATCACCTTTCTTCTTTGATTTGTTTGGTAACAACCGTCTAGACAGGTATACTTAACAAAGTGGTCTGTGAGTGAATAGTCCTATGCACAGGCAATGGTTCTTATTCATCATTTTAGCAGCTCACAGTAACCAACTACATTTGCCTTGGGAGCTACAAAAGCAGCAAGTTTTAGAAATCCAGTCAGTGCCAGGGGAGACGAGAACTTTGATCTGGATCCCAAATTCAGTGCAGATTCCTTTCAAAACGCTGCCACTTGGTACCAGTGCAAACAACACGTAACATCGTTCTTCCATCTCGTATGTTGTTCTCTAAACATTATGACCAGTTCTCTTCAAAAACATGTCAAGGTTTTTTCTAACTGAAATTTTAATGCCATAAATAATTTTGTTTTTTTCAAATTCTGAAAGAAAATGATCCTGACTCGCTCCAGTGTTGCACTGATTCATCCGAATGTACGGAAGACTTTGAAATAGTCATAATCAGAGAGTAAAACACAAACTGGTGCTGAAACAGCCGAGAAAGAAACCTCATGGGATTTTATTCATGCCAAATTCTGATTGAAGAGTATTTGCACTGTCTCCAT
Organism: Copadichromis virginalis; assembly: GCF_057382275.1. Lineage (NCBI taxonomy): Eukaryota > Metazoa > Chordata > Actinopteri > Cichliformes > Cichlidae > Copadichromis > Copadichromis virginalis. The sequence continues at coordinate 1,354,333 of NC_140632.1, read as the reverse complement.
AGCAGCTCGCTACCAGCCGACAGCAATGTGATACAACCCCTGTGTTATACAGTTTGAGGGACAGTACACGCCACAGTCAGTTTAAATGTGCTGCACTATCACCTTGTATCATGTTACCAGTGTTCAAATTACAAACTAATATTCATAAAGAGTGTCAGTCAGAGCAAACTATCAGTGTACTCGTACTTTATAGTTTGTCAGATGAGTAAAAAATGAAGGAAAATTAGCTGCGTTCAAAATTCATACCACACACAAGTAGCTAACCTTGTTAGCATGGGTTGTTGCTGAAGGGATTTTTTTTAACCAGCAGTGATGGGGAAGATCACCACCAAGCAAAAATAGAATCTAGTGAGAGACCAAGGTGCTCTAAAAAATGGGCTCATGACAGGAAGCAAAGATAAAGGAGTCAGATGAGACCGCGAGACAAGAATATCAAGGGAATCAGGCCCTGACGTTCAACTCGAGGGTATATGCCAAGGTTGTGAAAAATTCGCCCCAGTTAAGGACAGAAGTGTAAGTCAAATTAGAATTTTTCCTGTTTCCAGTTTAGTCACTTCAAATAAATCATCTTTGGTTTGCTCGTGCCTGCAGCTCCAGTTCTGGTAGTTGATTTTATGGATTTGTTACAGGTCATACAGTGCAAGAAAAGAAGAAACTGCATCAATAGATTTTCAGTCCTCCTGGCAGCACAGTGAAAAGACATAATCTCAATATTTAACACATTATAACACTGTAAATATGATTGTAATTATTTATGAATACCAAATATTATATTCTTATCATCAGCTCAACTTTGCAGTGAGTTTATCAGAGCGTTATTTTCCCCGAGAGCTGCCTGCTGTAGCAAAGTGTTTTGAGAGCGAGGGGACAGCTGATGTATTCAAACAGAATGCTGAAAGATGTTAAAGAATGAAAGAGCTGAGAGGAGCGCTGAGACAGCTCAACTGCCAACAGCTTAAACTTTGTTCACGTTAAAGGTGTAGCCATCAATATATTGGCTTCCTGTTAAATCCAGAATTCAAAATCCTGCTCCTCACATACAAGGTCTTAAATAATCAGGCCCCATCTTATCTTGATGACCTTGTAGTACCATATCACCCTATTAGAGCACTTCGCTCTCGCTCTGCAGGCCTACTTGTTGTTCCTAGAGTATTTAAAAGTAGAATGGGAGGCAGAGCCTTCAGTTTTCAGGCCCCTCTTCCGTGGAACCAGCTTCCAGTTTGGATTCAGGAGACAGACACTATCTCTACTTTCAAGATTAGGCTTCAAACTTTCCTTTTTGCTAAAGCATATAGTTAGGGCTGGACCAGGTGACCCTTATGCTGCAATCCGGTCTTTAAGTGATGACGTGATGAATCCTGCTTCAGGGCCAAAACTACTCTGCATTTAATAAGGCTGTTGTGTTTTTAACATGTTTTAATTCTGTGTATCTTGTTCTATTTAATCTCAAAAAGCCCCTACAAACAGTCAGTGTCGCTGTCGGCTTCTCTCAGTTTTTATCACCACTGTTCATTTTAAAGCTCAGTTTTTAAACCCTTACGATGTAACTACAGCCCAGCCCATGCAGCAGTATATGAATCACTAACCTCGTATTGTGGATGGATTATCTCAGTTGTTCTCCTGGCTGAAGTTTGGTCCTTTTACAGCATCCTGCCATGCGATTACATTTGTTCCTGACCACCGAGAACACTCACGTTAACTTTTATCGAGTGGAAAAAAAGTTAGCTTGTTTATATTATGCTAACATAGCTGTGTTAGCTAGCGGTCACGTAGCACATCATTATATACCAGCTAGCCCAACTTCAGTAACCCTACAAACGTCACTGCTGTTTAGTTTCCTGTCTTCATTTATGTTGGAAGTGATAACAGAGCTGTACATTTTAATTTGTTTCCAAAACCCCGCAGTCAGGACATGCTATATTGTATTTAGATAGAAGCTAGCGAGCTAACTCCCTGCTAACTTCTAACTCCGTTAAATGTCATAAATTCCGTTTTCATGGATGCCTGGATGTTAAACTCAATTGTTACACCTGGTAGAGCAGAACGCTGATCATTTTATTAAAGATGAAAGACTTTAGACAGTTTTTCAACTCTCAGTAATGCCATAATGATCGTTTGATATATGGACCTGGAGCGGAGTTTAGGCCCAGACATGGCTAGTGACGTCAGACTGAACAACCGGATACTGCTTTAGTCCAACTGCCTCATTAAAGTTACACAACAGGTATTTTACATCAAAGCCAGCAAGTCCATTACATACTCCCTTTTTATATCTGAAATACTGTGCACATTCTGTGTATATGTAGTGGACAGCAATTTACCCAGAAAAGTCCACCTCATTTAAATGACAAAGTCAGATGTGATCATCTAGACCTGTGAAAATGACAAACCTTCAGTTATGGATGTTATTACAACCACAAGAACCTAAACAGTCTGCTCCATTGATTTGTTAATGAATCATGCGTTGGTAGCACGTCTGAATATTTAGTTTATGCCACCTGCATGCGATCATCAATAGTGCAATATTACTTCTTAAGAAGGACCCTGACACTACAATCTTTATATCATTTGCTCTACAGAGCTATTAAGTTACAATATAATCTGTGGTGTTTCCAATATGACAAAATGCACAAATTGTAACTTACCATTCGACTCCACTGACAAAAATAAATCCCCAGCATCAAGTTTGGCTTCACAGACCTAAAATAAGTAAAATAAAAATATGTTATAATTATATTGTTTTCGCCATTTATTCATGTTTGCTAATTTTCTGACATATAAACAATGTTAGTTTTGTTACAATACAGGGAATGCAGTTTAATTAAAAGGTAAATTATGCAACAAAAAAAAAAAAAAAAAAAAAAACCTTCTGCAGTATATCATGCCAAAAATCAGTGTCTCTTATGCCAATTATTTTATCACTACAGGTCTTTTAGTATGGAAACTCACACAATCTGGTCATACTGATCACAAGAGTCCAAAAATAAGTTAAAATAGCGAGCTGTTGTTAAGCATAAAGCATTTCAGGGTAACAAATAACTGCACAATACATGGATGCCTGGATGTTAAACAGAATATTACTGTAGTTAGCTAACGTTAAATTAAACGTTAGTGTTAAAATTAAGAAATAGAAATAAACGTTTTCACTGACAATGTGAAATGTGTATCTTAAAATACAGTAAGATAAGTTAGTTAGCTAACTTTTGACTAGCATTAGCCTAGCTGCTATCTCCAAATCAGCATAACATACAGAAAACACATGTAGTGCTAGTTAGTTAACTTTATATTTTACTTAAAATAATATAAAATTATGCACAAAAGTAATTACTAACGTTTAAAAAAAGTGGTTTTATTTACATATGTTTATATATAAATATATGCGGTGGCCCCTAGAGACAAAACACGTACAAACTCCAAAACACATTTCTAGCATGAACTGAACTTCCAAAGCAGAGCTACTAGATCATTTAAATTACACAATTGAAAGCATGTGTGTGTTGTTTGTGTATTTATACACAGGCACTCATATATATTCAAATAATTTAAAAAAATGTTCATTTACCCGTTATTACCACACACCAAATCCAGTCGTTGGTACTTGCTGGCTTGTGTAGCCACAAGATAACAAAAGCTCAACACTGCGCCCAGCATCCTGGAGCACTTCTGTTGTCTTTTGTACGTGTTTTGAGTTTTTATGTGCTTCTGAGTTTTTACGTGCTTCGGAGTTTGTACGTGTTTTTACGTGTTTTGGAGTTTTTACGTGTTTTTAAGTGTTTTGGAGTTTTTACGTATTTTTAAGTGTTTTGGAGTTTGTACGTGCTTCAGAGTTCGTACGTGATTTGAAGTTTGTACGTGCTTTGTCTGTAGGGGCCACCGTAAATATACTTTTATTTATTCACTCCACATAAAATGTAATAAATAAATCATATAATGCAAAAATCAAATATTCACATTTCAACTTTTAACTATTTAAATTTTCAGCGTTTTGCTTTTCAAATTTAAAGTGAAACAACACAAAACACTGCAAACCACAACACAATTAAATATAAATGAAAATATGAAAACAAAAAGAAGATGCATATTCTCTGTCATATGGACCTGCATGAATAAACTTTCTGAATCCTTTATCATCTGCAACCGAAAATAGTTGTGGATGTTTACTATACCTTTCTAATAGGGTTGCCAAGTGCTTGTTCATAGGGGGTCATATGACTGTTGGGTTTTTCTCTGTATTCATTATTGTAGGGTCGACCTTACAATATAAAGCGCCTTGAGGCGACTGTTGTTGTGATTTGGCGCTATATAAATAAAACTGAATTAAATTGAATTGAGAAAGTGTTGGGTGTAACACGTTAACATTACATTTTTCTGTAACGCTGTAATGTACAAACACCATGCTAAAAAAAAAAGCTCACCAATAACAGAGTGTGAGGTGTGAGTTTGCCAAACCTCTTCATGTTCCTACAGTAGAATCACCGTGGAGATCGCTTTTAAGTGTCTTACAGATGATTTCATCTTTGCTTTGTGTTCAGAGGTGAACTCTTAAAGAAAGACTCTATGTGTGTCCTCTTTAGAACAGGGATGTGTATCGGTGTGTGAGCCTACGGTTTATATCGTGTACTGGTAAATGACTTTCTCCAGCAAGTAATTTAGCACTCTAAAGGAAACAAGTGAGCAATGTTTAATACTTTTTGAATAACAGTCCCAGCCATGTACTGCATTCATGTGCTGATCAATGTTTCTTCCTGTAAATTTAATTAACCAACAAAATTATTCTCAGATTATCAAGTCTTCTAACAGGATGGTGTGTTGTCTTTAATGTGGTTTGGAGTGACTACAGCGGGACACTGAGGGGACAAACGAGCACAATTTACTGAAGCACTCTGAAAGCAGGTATATTAAGATGATGGGAAGGCAAAAAACATCTGGATGGGAATGAAATACCTACCTTCAACAGAAACAACAGAGGGCGAGAGATATCAACAGCTTGGCCTATTATCTGGTCTAATGGAGGCCCTTCTGTTAGAGACAAAAGCCCTCCATTGTTTTGCATCAGCTCTTCTGATGATTGGCGAACATTCGTCCCACGTCGATGGAGTCAATTAAAAGCTCCATCCGTCAAGCGACTCCAGCTTCCTGACGCTGAGCCTCAGTGGAGAACACACACACTGTCGCTCACTCTCCAATTTACCGTCATGTGTGTCCTTTTCTCTTTATTTATTTTATCTCTCTCTCTCTCTCTCTGCTCCCATACCAAGCATCTAAAAGCAATTTCATCCTTCCTGTACTGTCACGCTCTGCGTACACACTTTCCTATTGTTTGGTTTCAATCATAATTTCTAAAATTTTAAATAGAGACTGAGTATATTGGAAAGATACTATGTATATTCAATATGTGAACCTCATAAAAAATGACTTGACAACTAAATATTAAATTGAAGGAGCCCCAGTGTTTTAACTGACATTTAATAAAAGAAGACGGTGGGACAATGAACTTATAAAAATTCACAGCCACATATTTGTATTTCTCTCTAACAGAATTATGAGGATTGTTCCTGCCAGTCCAGATTCTGTTATTTGCACAGTGCACCTTATAAAATACTATATCCTAATATCATGAACCCCGGGGCTTTCTGCCTCAGTTTGAGGTTTTTGCATTTTCTATTTCTTGTGTTTGGGAAGTTTTGAGGGTTTTTCTTCACATCTTCAGTTCCTGTTTATTCTGCCTCCCTTCTGTTTCTATGTCTTGTTTTTTAGTCTCTTTGCTGGTACTTCCCATTTTATTTTGGTAGTCTGTAGTTCCGTGTGCCTTACTTCCTTTATTTTGTTTCTTTTGATTAGTTGCACCTGTCTGTTTACTAGTGATGTGCGATACCACTGATTTCCTTTCCGATCCGATACCAAGTAATAGTCAGGGTGGTATCGACGATACTGATCCGATACCGATACTTTGTACAAAACGGATTTTATTTATTGTATCTCAAATTATAGCGTCATAATGATTACAGGACATCAGAATACCTTCTTCTTATCACTTAATAATGCAGAGTTCATCATATAGAAATAAAAAAACTAAAGTTGTGTGCTATTTGAACACCTTGCCTGCCTGGAGGACTAAAGGACTCCGTGAGAGACTCTCACCCTAGCAGCACCTGTCCCTCTCCTCCTCTTCAGTTCGCCTCAACATACGCTCGTCATATTTTGTGATATGATTTACTCTGAGGTGTTTGACAAGGTTAGTGATGTTGCCACAACCATACATGCCAACCCTCCCGATTTTTCCGGGAGAATCCCACCTTTCTCCAGATTTTCCACCCGGACAACAAAGTTGAAAAACCATATCGCAGAATTCATAACACGGCCCAGCCAATTCCAGTTTCCAACAATGACGGCAGCGACTTAGTTTTAATATCACTCTTATTTCTCTTTCTGGGTCGCAAAAAAACTTTTAACATATTTTCAGGTGAGAATGTAGCTGTGTAAACTTCAAATATCTGAGCCGACCGACACATCGTCTTCAAACCCCCGCGGTCTTTCACCACTCGGGTTAAACATGATGTACAAGTCACTTTGATAACTTAAAAATGTTGTTGTTTGGCTTTTTCAGTGTTTTATTTGTTCGTGAGTAAATCGGTTTGGCTGAGATTAAAGTCATTAGATTAGATTAAATTAAATTAAACTTTATTATTCCCTCGGGAGGGTTCCTCCGGGGTTTTCACACAGCTGAATAAACGTCAAACAGAAAACTGATTAAACAGAAGAGTTTACGTCAGTGTCCGGTTATATTTTAGACAGCAAGGAGCAGACGGCAGAGTTTCACTCCACCGAGGGAGCTCGTGACGTACTACCCGGCTTTCTTTAGGCCGGTCCTCAGGTGGAAGCAGCCTCTGAATTTGGACACCCCCGCTGTTTCCGGGCCGGCCAATAATAACGGTGACATTTAACGTATTTTATCCGATAAATAAACCCTGTAAAATATATTTATCCGCCCAAACAGCCCTTTTGAATGTCTCCCTAATTCTGAGGTCTCAAGGTTGGCAAGTATGGCCACAACACCTCACTTTTTTTGCCACATTTATTGCAAACCACGGCTCAGCTGTTTGTGGAGGTAAAATACATCCGCACTAGTGATGGCCCGCTTGAAGCTGACGCTCCGGAGCGTGTGTCGAAAAAAACAACACACTGGTTCAGAAGCACTGTGTCGAGGCTTGCTTCGTTTGGCAAAAGTCACGTGACCAGTGACGTCCGAAGCTTCATTACGCACGTAACTGCTTCGGTACCTGATTCAAACGGATATAAGGAAGTGAATCATCCACGGGATTCGTGGAGTGTGTTGATGGTGACAGATAGCGACGAGGTGATCATTCCACTGACAGATATGGAGCCAGCGAGGAAGAGAGGACGTTCTGGCGTGTGGAAATATTTTGAGTTGATTTTGCTCAATTCATTTTATCTGCCGAAGTGAAAAACTTGAAATGTCCAAAATCATGTTTTCATAATGTAAATATCATTACAGCATATGACTTTAGGAACACTTCCATGTGAATTAAAGCTAATGAAGACTACAAAAATGTATTTGGCACTATACGTACATTACATTGCTACAGTTTAGAAAATCATTTTGTTTATTGTTTTTAGGTGATAGTCTGCAGGACCCAGGAATACCTGCATATCTACCAGCTTGCAGTGTAGTTCCTGCACTCCACAGCCTCTTCTGTTCCATGCAAGTGGATTTTCTTCAGGGCAGGAGAAACTATTTCTAAGAAAATGAACAGACTCAGCCGGCGCACAGTAACACTAATCCTCTTGTTAACTGTAAATAACAAAAGGGCTACCTTACATTGATCATGTTTTTACTTTGCAAGTTCTTGATTAGGGGTGGGTTTTGATTATCGCTTTTCTGATTACAATCCATGCTAAATTGAATAAAGTGATATTGATTCATTACAATCCTGTGTCGATTTGTAAATTAACGTTATTATGCCTGAAACGCCAGCATCTCAGGTTAAACCTCACAACATGTCATCAAACACCATACAGCTAAAACAGTAACTGGGAGCAGGTTTACGGATTCTGCATACAAACGTGAACACAGAGCGCGGACCCGACGCGTCAGAATCAGATTTTGATGTGTCGTCGGGTCCGCGCTGTGTTTGCCTCTTTTTTTTTCCGCTGGCTTCTGCAGCTGCAGGTTTCATAACTCTCTGTTTACATCTCTAATTAAGTCTCACATGTGTCAGCTTTCTTTTAATAGATACGAAATTATGGATATATACTGTTAAATGATCAGAATTGTAATATTTCTGACTGAGGCAAAACTTTCCAGATTCCAATAAAATTGAATCAGATCCTGTATCGAATCAAAAGGATTCTACAAATCAGTGACGATGCAGCCGTACTCAGCCCCCTAAGCATTTTCCCTTTCCAGTTCACAATCAATCCCACCCCTAGGTCAAAAATATGTATAGGAATTGGCCTAATCTAATATTTTGTATGAACCTGTCCAGCTGTCCAGTGATTAAACGACAAGTAGATGGAGGCAGGACTTCACAGCAGGGGCATACTCCATAATGTGCTGTGCATTCTCATATGTATATTATATATATTGCTCACTTATTGTATTTACCAACATCAAGGAGTTATGAGCAAAGAAAGGCCACACCATAGTGCATGTTTAAATAGGGAAAGTTTATTGATCAAAATGTATTACGCTGATACGCATTACATTTTTTTCAGCCCCCCAATCGAGAAAACAAAACCAATTACATGTTCAAAGCAACGGAACGGTGGCCCAATATCAGAGAGAACTCCACTCTTGAGTGAGCAGTGATGATTGAGCAGTCCGTTTTATTTTGCAGATTCAAGCTGCTCTTCAACATTTTCACCACCAGATGTCACCGGAGAGGACTGTGTTGAAAAGCTTCGAGTAATGAACCGTTTTTCAATACAAGCTTCAGTGCTTCGGAAAGCTTCATTTGGCCATCACTAATCCGCACAATTACGCTCAGCCATTGTTGTGAGTGCGCACGCCAAGGGGCTGCGAGACATTTATACAGCCATATTTCGCACATGACTATGAAAGGCGGAAGAGGAAGTAGTTCCTTTGAATGTAGGCAATCCGAATGTTATAGTTTCTTTCCACTGTGTTCCTGTTAATGATAAACTACAAATTTACTCTAAATTACTAAAATATCGATATTTTAATGTGAGAATCGATTCTAGAACATAAATGATTGGTATCGGAGGAATCGATATTTCAGGATCGATCCGCACATCACTACTGTTTACCCACCTGTTCCCCATTCCCCTAATCAGCCTTTGTATATTTATAGCCACAGACGTCCCTTTGTCTGTGCTGTTGTTTGTCCCGTGTGCTCGCTGTCAGTCCAAGGCTTTAATTTGCTGTTTGCGTTTCATGGATTCTGAGGTTCTGGAATCTGTTTCCAAGCCAGATAAAGGTTTGTGTTTTGTTTACATCTGTTTTCCTGTGGAGTCTGCATATGATGACAAAACAACGCAACCAGGCAATGGACCCATCGCCGTTCCTGTTGATGAATGGCGTGCTGAAGGAGTTCTCAACATTCTCAACGTTTTTTGGATCTGTGTCTGTGGGACATGTCACTTTCTTCTATGACGGGAATTATTAACAAATATCCTCAAATGCTTTAGTCCAGCGGTCCCCAACCTTTTTTGCACCACGGACCGGTTTATGCCCGACAATATTTTCACGGACCGGCCTTTAAGGTGTCGCGGATAAATACAACAAAATAAAACTAGTACTGGTACCGAAAAAAAGAAGATTTATTCATAACACACGTGAAAAGACCCAGGAAAACCGAGTTAACGATCAAAACGATAACAAAATAACGCTGAAAACTGATAAAAACCCTGAAAACTATACATTTCACACCTGAGCCTCAACTCTCACGGCCCGGGGGTTGGGGACCGCTGCTTTAGTCTTCCACATTTTTTTGGACATTTTTTTCCAAATTGCCTCGGTGTGCTTCATATTGTAAGGTAAAGAACCTACAATAAAAGACAGAACCCCAACCATCAGACAACCCCCCCAGGAACAAGCACTTGGCGACAGTGGGACAGAAACTCTTTTTTAACAGGAAGAAACATCTCAGACGCAGGCTCGGGAGGGGCAGCTATCTGCCACTACCGGTCACTAAAAACTCGCATGGTGACACATTTGAAAAAGACTGAGTCTGAGCACTCCTTCAGCTCCAAACACGCCTCTATATCCCCAACGTCTGCAGTAGTGATGGGATTTCCGACTCTTTTTAGAGACCCGGCTCTTTCGGTTCGGCTCACTAAAAAGAGCCGGCTCTTTCGGCTCCGAACCGGCTCTTCAGGTTGTTTTGTTGCTTTAATTAATTTATTATTAACAATAATATAAAATTATGCACAAAAGGAATTACTAACGTAAAAAAAGTGGTTTTATTTATATATGTTTATATATAAATATATGCGGTGGCCCCTAGAGACAAAACACGTACAAACTCCAAAACACATTTCTAGCATGAACTGAACTTCCAAAGCAGAGCTACTAGATCACTTAAATTACACAATTGAAAGCATGTATGTATTGTTTGTGTATTTATACACAGGCACTCATATATATTCAAATAATTTAAAAAAAAGTTCATTTACCTGTTATTACCACACACCAAATCCGGTCGTTGGTACTTGCTGGCTTGTGTAGCCACTAAGTAACAAAAGCTCAACACTGCGCCCAGTAGTGATGGGATTTCCGGCTCTTTTTAGAGATCCGGCTCTTTCGGTTCGGCTCACTAAAAAGAGCCGGCTCTTTCGGCTCCGAACCGGCTCTTCAGGTTGTTTTGTTGCTTTAATTAATTTATTATTAACAATGATATAAAATTATGCACAAAAGGAATTACTAACATAAAAACAAGTGGTTTTATTTATATATGTTTATATATAAATATATGTGGTGGCCCCTAGAGACAAAACACGTACAAACTCCAAAACACATTTCTAGCATGAACTGAACTTCCAAAGCAGAGCTACTAGATCACTTAAATTACACAATTGAAAGCATGTGTGTATTGTTTGTGTATTTATACACAGGCACTCATATATATATTCAAATAATTTAAAAAAAAGTTCATTTACCTGTTATTACCACACACCAAATCCGGTCGTTGGTACTTGCTGGCTTGTGTAGCCACAAGATAACAAAGGCTCAACACTGCGCCCAGCATCCTGGAGCACTTCTGTTGTCTTGTACGTGTTTTGAGTTTTTATGTGCTTCTGAGTTTTTATATGCTTCTGAGTTTTTACGTGCTTCGGAGTTTGTACGTGTTTTTACGTGTTTTGGAGTTTGTACGTGTTTTTACGTGTTTTGGAGTTTGTACGTGTTTTTACGTGTTTTGGAGTTTGTACGTGTTTTTACGTGTTTTGGAGTTTGTACATGCTTCAGAGTTCGTACGTGATTTGAAGTTTGTATGTGCTTTGTCTCTAGGGGCCACCGTAAATATGCTTTTATTTATTCACTCCACATAAAATGTAATAAATAAATCATATAATACAAAAATCAACTATTCACATTTTAAGTTTTAACTATTTAAATTTCAGCTTTTTCCTTTCACAAATTTAAAGTGAAAAGAACACAAAACACTGCAAACCACAACACAATTAAATATAAATTATAATATGAAAACTAAAAGAACATGCATATTCTCTGTCATATGGACCTGCATGAATAAACTTTCTCAATCCTTTATCATCTGCAACCGAAAATAGTTGTGGATGATTACTATACCTTTCTAATGTTGTTGACCCTGCCTCTCTTTCTCTCTCTCTGGCTCTGTTCCTGTGCTACTGAGTGTAACTACCGCCCCTCCCCCCTCTGCCCAGCGTAAAGCACAAGGCTCGCGTGCAGAGTGAAGCGGAAAAAAAGTGCGAGAGAGAGGCTGAGAGAAAGAAAAAAAAAAAAAACCACGTTACGGCTCGCGATAAGGAGCCGGCTCGCGTCGTTCACGTCAAAGAGCCGGCTCTAAGAGCCATTTCGTTCGCGAACGACCCATCACTAGCGCCCAGCATCCTGGAGCACTTCTGTTGTCGTTTGTACGTGTTTTGAGTTTCTATGTGCTTCTGAGTTTTTACGTGCTTCGGAGTTTGTACGTGTTTTGGAGTTTGTACGTGTTTTGGAGTTTGTACGTGTTTTTACATGCTTCGGAGTTTGTACGTGTTTTGGAGTTTGTACGTGTTTTTAAGTGTTTTGGAGTTTGTACGTGCTTCAAGGTTTGTACGTGATTTGAAGTTTGTATGTGTTTTGTCTGTAGGGGCCACCGTAAATATACTTTTATTTATTCACTCCACATAAAATGTAATAAATAAATCATATAATACAAAAATCAACTATTCACATTTCAACTTTTAACTATTTAAATTTTCAGCTTTTTCCTTTTACAAATTTAAAGTCAAACAACACAAAACACTGCAAACCACAACACAATTAAATATAAATGAAAATATGAAAACAAAAAGAAGATGCACATTCTCTGTCATATGGACCTGCATGAATAAACTTTCTGAATCCTTTATCATCTGCAACTGAAAATAGTTGTGGATGATTACTATACCTTTCTAATGTGGCGTTGTTGTCCCTGGCTCTCTCTCTCGCTCTGTTCCTGTGCTACTGAGTGTAACTACCGCCCCTCCCTTCTCTGCCCAGCATAAAGCACAAGCCTCGTGTGCTGAGTGAAGCAGAAGTGCGAGAGAGAGAGAAAGGGAAAAAAAAAACCCACATAACGGCTCGCGACAAGGAGCCGGCTCGCGTCGTTCACGTCAAAGAGCCAGCTCTAAGAGCCATTTCGTTCGCGAACGACCCATCACCTAGTCTGCAGCCAGTCGGCTCCCTGCCAGTATAGTGACTGGTGACAGTTTAACTGAGTGTACACTGGAAGCGATTCACTAGTTGTGAATCACTTTGATGCTGGTTGCTCCAAGACGTTTCAGGCTCTGGTTGCCTAGGTGACCCCAGCAGATCATATGTCATTGGTCGTCTCTTCAGTCCTTCCCCTGAAAGTTTAGTGCCGGTCCTGCCCACCTCTCGTCACCAGCAGTTATTTTTCCTGTCGTTGCTGGAATTTGCCAAATATCGCTGACTTTCTGTGGTCCCTGGTCGCCACATCACCACAAATCACTTCCACTGTGCACGCAGCTTAAGGCCTCCACTGTTTCAGTCATGCTTCACTATGTTACAAATCAGCAGAAGAAGAGCAGTCCACTCCTATTCACCAAGCCACAAATCCCCGAATATATGTTACAGTCCAGAAGACCATTGTTAGTTTCCTCTTTAACAACATCTGCACAAACATATTTAGATGTGTGTTACTGTGAAATCATTGCTTTGAGTTTTAATGGTGACCAGCTGCTGTTGTTGAAGTGGTTTTTCCATTTGCAGCTTTTTACACTGATATGCTTCAAAACTGAAAACTTCCAGATCAGTAATGAAACAGGACAAAACCAGAGGGAAATCAGACATGATCCTGTGTATCAAAATACTGACCGTTCAGCCAACATTTCATTTGGGGAAGATAGTCGAGACATGGGGGAGCAAAGATGGAGCACTGTGCTGTGTGTCTGCATAAACTGAGTTCTCCTTCAGAGTTTTCAGGACATCACAGTAGAAAAATCCAAATGTGGGAAGCGAATAATAGTTAATAACAGTCGATTTCCTACAGCCTTTATTTTTCATTTGTGCTCGAAGTGCTCACAGCTGTTTGTGAGCACTTCCAAAGTAAACTACAGCTGCTAGAAACAATATTATTTTATGATGAAAAGGTCTGTTTGTAGTGATGAACCAACTGAAATCGTTCCGTGTTATAGTTCCTCTCAGCCCTGTGTTATACTGTCATTTAGTTTGTGTTTGATTTTTTTGGCTCAGTTTCCCTGTTTTGGTTGTGTTGGACTTCCTTTGTATCGTTACAGTTTGTATACATTGCTTAACTGAAACTTGCAAGTTAGATGGTTTTGGTTAGCCAGCAGTGCTGCATGTTATTCTTATTTGGAGGTCCTTGTGTAATACTTCTCTGCTCATCGATTTGTATTTACATGATTTTTTCCTGGTTCCTTTCTTCTTAGTTTCTTTCTTTGTATTAATTGTACCTGAGCCCCTCCCCGGCTCTTAGCCTTATATCAGTGGTACTTGGATAACCATGAATATTAGGTGAGGTTTAGGTGCATAAGCTATAGATTTTCTATATAAACAATACCTTGTGGAGAAAGCAGGAATATATATGTATAATGAATGCTACCTGTTAATCTCAAAGAGCTTGAGCTAACCTACCAGTCTGTCCCAATAGCTCTGCTGTGAGCCTTAGTTTATAAGTAATGCGATACTTCACCCCTGATAACTTTGCAGGAAGATCATTGACTGTGAAGCAAGAAGGCTGGGCTCTAATGCTTCACGGAGCAATGGATCAGAGGCTCGTGATGCAGCACAGACACCTAGGTGTTTCTTTCCTTCTCATTTATTACCAGAAATAAAATATAAGTATGCAAAGCCGTTATAAAGCATGATTCACACTCATCCTCTTCTAATAATTATTTTTTTAAAGTGAGAATTAAATATCTAATAAAGGAAAGCCTGATCTTAAAACACCTAATGAACTAGCTGGATCTGAGGAGACGGTGCTCTGAAATAAATCTCAACCTGCTTAACACTGACGACTCGCTGATGGGGTCTAAATTGAGTGTGTCAGGCCTATTCATCTTGACCGCCCCCCTATCATTTCCTGAAAGCTACGAGCCACATTGATTAAATTTAACAAAAGCGCTGTTAATACACAGACTGAGAAATGAGGAGGCGCTGTCGTCGAGCCAAAGTAATTGCATACATTCATAGTAAAGATGCCTTTGAGCAAGAAATTTTGCTTCTGAATTAATAAAACTTCACACACAGTTCACTTTAATGATAATGAAATCACTTAGCTTTTACCATTCACTGACTCACGAAGCATGCTAGAAATGTCACTGGGTTTGTGGATTATTTAATGTGAAATATTTGTGTTTTAGTGTCCATCAGTTTGTCCAGCGAGTGTGACAAACCATGAAAAATGTTTATTGTTACCACAAAAGAAATCCATCTATTTTCTTAACTATGGTGGGGGTGGGAGTGGGAGTGGGGGGGTCTTAATGAGTTTTTCGTAATGCTAAGTCTTTTGTTCTTCATGCTCTTATCAGTCAGTCTCTGTAAATCTGCACTGGAATGAATTATGAGTTATGATCATCCTCTATATGTTCGTGCCTTTCAGAGAGTCGGTCACATCCATTATGTGATAGGCAGTAATCACGAGCCATTTAGGATGACTGTTAACCAATCCCATTGACCTGTCACTGCTACAGAGCACTGCCTGGCATTAGCCTTTCTGCATCTATAAACATTAACCTTTGCTAGTATTATTACAGATGCTAATCTGGTTAGCTGGCTGCCATCAGCATCTGCCCTCCCACTTTGCTTCCCAATCCACTTATTCTGACTCGCTCCCTCCACACTTCAGCATGCAGGCCGTCGGCTTGCAGCTCAGAAAGTCATCATTTGATAGCCTGCGGGCTGTGCTTATCTGCTTCAGGGTCATCACACAATATTTCTCTCAGTTATCTTCACCCCTTCCATCAATCCATCTATCTCGGCGATTCACTCACAAACTCATCACTTCAGCTCTGGGTGATACGTTGGCAGTGGGTGATTTTAGAGAGAAATGTCCTTGTAAGTAGAAAAACATTGTTATATTATGATTTAATGTGACTTTTTTAATGTTGTTGTTTGAGGCTAACGTTTGGTCTATGAATGTTTATGTTTATCTGTTTTTTTTGTTTTCTTTGTTTTTTGTCTTTAGCTTCAGTTCTTTTGTGGGATTGTCAAAACTGAGGTTTGTTGTTCTTTGTCATTATTTTTATAATATTGTTCTTCTGAATACAAGTCAAGTAAAAATGTTGGTAATGTCTTAAAAAAAGTTTTTAACCTCTTCTGTAATCCCAGTATGTATTTGTGTGGAATTGTTGGCGTGTTTTTCCTTCGTGCATTTAGTGTAGTACACTTAAATATATTAAATGTTAAATGGCAGCAGTCATATATGTGCACATTAGTTTCCTAATCTAAATCAAGGTAAGCAATGCAGGCAGTGCTTTCCCAGTGAATTCAGTGAAAACCTGTCAAAGTGAAAGCAACTTTTTCCATACACAAGATTCCCAGATTCCCAGCTTCTCCTATCGCCTGTTTGCATCCTTTAAATTAAGTTCCCTCTGATCTTGCAGTTGGCTATCATCTCTGGAAGCAGGCTTGAGTCTGCATCAACAATAAGTTGAGTTGTCCAGCTGCAAGGCCAGCAGCTTTTTCTGGTTGTTTTATGCATTTTGGATAAACCGGTGGTGGATGGATGGGAGATGAGCATGTTAGACAAGCAGCTGCTGGCTCTGCTTTCACTGTTCTGTGGTGAGTAACAATTATACAGAGACAGCGTTTGCAATTAAGAGCTCACCATGATTTAACATCTGTTCTTTCTCTTACTAGCCACCTTAGCACCATCTCTGTTTGCCTTTTGCTTCACATCAGTGTTGTGTATTTACTGTGTTTTAGCACAAGATGATTTCCAGTCATCTGCTTGGATATTACTGTGCAAATCATATATATAATGTGACCTATAATGAAGTTCCAGTGTAATAAACAGGATGTAAAAAAAATAAAAAATCTTATTAAATAGTCTTTTATTTTACTTTCTTTAAACTAGTGTCTATTTGGGGCTCTAATGTGTTTCTAAAACTTTTTCGCTGTAAAAGTTTGAATAATATTTTCTATTCGGTTTAAAGTTGTTCCCCAGTTCTTCAAAGGACACGATAACATCAGAGTTTGGATCTTTGGAAGTTTAAATGTAGCTTCTGCTCCTTCTGGGGTGAAAAACTGAATCCTAGGAAACTCCATATTAAACTATAGCGTAACACCTCATACCAAAGTTTAAGCACAAGTTTAAAAAATAGTTACTTGTCTCATTTTGCAGCTATTAGTCACCATGTTAGGAGATAAATATGTGAGAAGAGGTAAGTTGGGACCACAAAAAGTTCCAAGGATTCTCATTTGTGATAGATAAAAACCTAATGGAGCCCATGCACACAGCCAGATAATACGCTTAGAAGCCCTGTAACGCTCCGCCTTCAAAAGGCATGTAAGCAACAACTGAAATCAAAACAGAGATTTGTGTGTAACAGCCTGCATCCAGTACCTGAACTGCCACTGTAAAGTTCAGAAAAGCTTGTTCCTATTAAAATGTTCAGTAGCAGAAATTGCAGCACATAAGTGCAAAGCACATCTTACTGGGCCGTCACCATAACCAGAAGTCTGGACAATCAATCCAGATGTCACCCACAAACACACAAAAGGTTTGCAGAAAGAAGTGCTGCCATTATCATTATACATTAGACGGGGATCTTCAAATGAGCGTCTGAAGAGCAGTGTTATGGTCGCAAAAGTGCTTCACATGAATCAGGAAAAGAAAGTGCCTTACTCACTCACTTAATCAAGCCTGACCCTATTTACCATCCACCGTCCTGTTGCTGCTGAAGTTGAACCAACCCTCCCTCTGCTGAGTGGATTCAGTCCTCTCGCTCACTCTGAGATAAAAAATCAATGGTCCCCCACAGAGCAGTAATCAATAGCTTAGCTTCCACCACAGAGCCAGAGAGGCCTACAGGAAGCTCTCTCATTATCTGTGTCTGCCACAGATCTTATTCTGGGATAGTTGGACATCTCGATTGACCAAAAATATTACCATAATTTTTAGCTCAACCAGGGTGAAAAAAAGAAGATGAGGATGTTTGCTTTGAAGAGCTGCTTCACAGCAAGAAACAGTTTGGTAAACGTGGACGAGGGAAGTTATTACTCAGAAAGCCTTACATACTGCTTGTTGCTCATTTTTAAGGTAATCATATTTGATAAGGTGACACGTAAGCAGATGCTTGAAATAATTTCAAACAGTTACATTCGACATGGTAAAATCAGCAGGAGAGAAAGTCTTAAGGAACATGTTTGATGTTTGAAGTTATAGGTTTAATCATTCATTCATTTTTCTATATGCATGTTCTTTGCCGTCAAGCTCGTGTTGTCACGTGTGCCTCCCGTTATGTTTCCTGTTTCCTTTTGAAGAGGTCTGGTTTCACTTCGTTCTAAATGTGCATTTGCGTCGTCCACCTCCCTCCACACAAACCGTGACACACAGATTGATTTACAGCCTCAAAAATAATAAAAACGTTATTTGTGAAGTCGTTTTTAAAACACAGTTGCCAGTGCTTCACAGTCATATAAAACTAACAGTAGAGACGTGTATGTGCAGTTTATACAAACAGTCTAACATTATCTATTCACTTGGCAAAAACATTAAGGAAATTCTAGCTTATAAAATATGACTTGTGTCAATGAACTGCAGCTTATATAATGGACAAATCCACATTTCCTTTTGGGGGGAAATGTGGATTCAGGGGTAAACAACAAATCTCAAGTTTCATTTTGTAATAATTTTTTGTTTAATTTTGTCACGGTTTGCGGGGCAAGCCGTGTGGATTTGTAGTGAGGATCCAAAAGGCGGCAGCTCTGGTGCAGGTGAGTGTTTATTTACAGCAGTGGGTACAAACAGCAACAGGGTGTGAACATGAAACCGAAACCTAAACTGGGTAAACTAACACACAAACCAGGAATGACGGTGCAGGGAGGTCCGGGGAAATACATGCAGGGAGACCGAGGGGAAACAACACAGACGAACCAGCAACTACTATGACAGAAGACACAACTTAAATACACTCAGAGAACACAGGGGGATTACACACAGGTGGGAGACACAGCTGGGAGTAATTAACATGACGAGACTAGGGAGGCAAACTGAAAACACTCACATAAGACACAGACCTTCACAATAAAACAGGAACTTACACATGAAAGGACACAAACTAAGAAACGCGGACTAGATACAGGAACACACGGGCAGAACAGAGTAAACACTAACCAGAGGAAGAACAGAACCAAAATCGCGAAGAGAAAACACAAAACGCTGGGTCAAAAGGACCCAGGATCATGACAAATTTGAAACATGTTGGTTTCTGAATTTCCAGCTGTAAAACAAAGTAGCACCACTGTGGGTACAACGCTGCCGTTGTAGACACTTTGGTTGTATCAGTCTCACATCACCGTGGAGGGATTTTGGCTCAGTCTTATTTACAGTATTTCTTCAGTTCATTGAGGTTTGCAGGCTGTTCCTCTGCACTTCGACAGGGTCACACTGATTCTTTTCTTTTTCAGCCATTCTGTATTAAATCTGGTGGTGAGATTGGGATCGTTGTCCTGTTGTATGACCTAATTTGCCTCACATTTGACTCTAAATGACTCTGATATACAGAGGAGTTCATGATCCACTCAATGACTGTAGGGTTCCCAGATCCCGTGACTGCAAAGCAAGGCCAAACAGCTGGTACGAGGTCGGTGTGCTGATGTGCTGTGTTTGGTCTTCACCCAATTTGGCCTCATGCAGCCAGACATCCGCTTTGGTCTCGTCTGTCCAAAGGACATTGGTCTAGGAGTCTTTGCAAACCTGAGCTTTGTTGCCGGTTCAGTCCTACTGGTTGAGTCTTTTTCCAGCTCTGATGCTATGAACTTATTTATTTTGGTTTATTTTTTCTATGCTGACTGAGCCCAGTAAAGTCTGAGATGTAATTCATGGATTTCTTTTGCAATTGCATAGTCTGACCTTGAGGTGAAAGGTAAGATTTTGTCATTGGGGTAGCACCTAATTTTCTAGAGTTTTCCAGACCAGCAAAGTGCTGAAACTTAAGCTTTTACAGGGATGCTCAGAGTTAATAATCAGTCAATCAAGTGCACCGTTATGAGCACCTGGTTGATACTCTTTTAATGTCTGTGGAAGCAGTAAGGGTGTGCTTCCTTTCTCACAGGGCCACAGACTGCAGACAAACTCAGCGTGCTGACATCATCGTTTTTCTCTCGTGTTAATATGAAGCCGAATTGTTATGAAAAAAAGAAATGAGCCATAATTATTAAGGTGCTTGTACAATTCAGTGTGATATGTGTGTGTTACAAACAGGCTTCAAAATCAAATGTATTTATCGCAGATATGGACTACGTGTCTCCTTAGGCTGTCAGGCAAACAGTGCTAGCATGGTCCTGATGAATGTTTATGATTCTGACCGTTTACATTTTAGTTTGTTGACATGCAAACACTTAACACCAGTGTCCACAAAGTAAAACTGGTGTTAATGTGAGTCGCTGTGCAGGTGTTAATAAAACGTCCCATTCAGATCAAAATCTGACCTGAGAACAGTTAATAAAGTCTTTGCATATCCACGTGAAATAGTTTTGTGGCCTCATCTGTAAGGAGGTAATGTGCTGCCTGACTGTGTGTTTGGTGAGTGCACGTACAGAACAGCCACAGTTTATTTGCTTTCATTGCGATTGGTGTCCTTGTACAGCTGAATAACAATAGTCCAGCAGTCCTGCATGAGTAGCAGAAACATAATGGAAATCCAAAGTGTTTCCATCGTTCCTGTAACAGCTGATGTCACACAGCAGCCTTTTCCTGTGAGATCCACACTCATTCACAGCACGACCGTGAGTTTAATGCTTCTATTCAAACTATAGAAAAGGCAAACAGGACACTTTCAAACACTTTAACAAGAGTCAGATCCGTTTCTGTTTTTCTTTTTCTTCTCATAAAATTGCTATTAAATGTGTAAGTAAAAGCTATTCTGGGCCAAACGAGCTCTTTCTGTTAAAAAAAATTTCTATTCTTTCAAATCGTTGCTGCCAAAACCTTTGGCCATGACTTCACTGGCGAGGAGGCTCTTTGTCTGGTGCAGAGAAGCTTCTTTGTGCTGAAAATTTAATGTTAAATATTCTTTTCGAAACCTTACCAAGTAGCTTTGGTGCCTAAAACAAATCAAGATTTAAAAAACAAAACTAAACAGTTTTTGTTTTTTACATTGTGTGATAACAGCTACAACTACAGTTGTGCTATAAAATGACAAACACAGCCCACCTAACAATGACAGTTACTCAGAGTATTGCAACCAGTGTTTGGTGTACTGCTGCATGTGTGCTGTCGGGAGGCTGCAAAGGTTTATTTGTTTGTTGCTTCGTTGATTTTTAGAGACTCGCTTCCTCTTCACCGTGCACTTTCACAAATTTCATCTTTAAGAGCTCTGAGAATCGTTTCAGCTGATATCCTAACACGCTGTTTGCACCAGAACAGAGGGACTGGTTGGGCCACCAGCATTAAACTTGAACTAAATTTAAAACAGTGCTAAAGGAAGCAAACACGCTAATAAACCAGTGAAAACCACTATAATATTTTACAATAGTGAGGCAACAAAGTGGAAACAGGAAGCTAATAAATGGAAACAGCAAACTCTTAACTCTTAATTAGCAAAGTAACATCAAACATCCAAAACTATTAGTAATAGTGTAACAACATGAAAACAGTAAAATGGTGATATCTGTGATAGCTTCGAATTTCTATATACTGACTCATGACAGTCGGCTCCTGATAATTAGGTATTACTGGCAGAATCTCTGAGATATTAGGATAATATTATAATACTGAAATTATTCCTACTTTATGCTTCCAGAAGTCTCCTTCGCCTGGATGTAACAATATATAAGTTTAGTGTTGCGGTTTATCGCCTGAAAACGCGCCTTAGTTTATGTGTAATAACCAGGAATCAACAAGTAGCTCCAGGCAACAACGACTTAAAGCAGTAAATATTATGACTATGACTCCTTTAAGCATCTGAATTCAGAGCCAACAAAATACAGTAAGTTTTACGCGCTGCCTCGTTGTTCCTCAAAATATTGATCAGGTATTGGTGACCATCATTATCAAAGTGAGCTGAAACAGAGCTGAACTCTGTTGCGTCTCAGCTGTTGCATTTGCTTATGTAACTCGTTATGTGCAGTTATCTAATCAAACACAGCATGCGTCTCTTTCTGTCACTTCCTTGTCTGCTGAAAAATGGAGGCAGAAAAATCAGCCGCTCGCTCAAAGCTCCTCTTTAAAATAAGTGAGCGACATAAAACCAAATCTGTGCGTCTGAAATGACAGCTGAAAAAGAACGAATCGTTTTATTCCCTTCACATTTATATTTCACTGTTTCAGCAAAATTAATACAATTTGGAAACATTAAAGGCTCCCTAAAAACCATCAGGTACCTACAGTAGGTGCAGTTTCACAACCAAATGCAGAAATGATGTCTGACCAAGTCTTTTATTTTAATTATCCTCGTTTTGCTGTGAAAAAAAGAAAAGTTGTAGCAGTCTGTTAAAAACCTGAGAATGTTATCTAAGGAAAACACGCTGTGCGATTCAGAGCGTCAAAGGACTGACTTTCCCACCTGCTCCTTAGATATTTCAAATATATTCTTTTTCCCTACAATCGTAGATGTTTCGAGGGACGGAGCACGTGTGGGTGCCTTTAATGAAAGATGAGGAGGAAGAAAAAGAGGAGGAGGGCCACAAAGAAGAAAGAGAAAGGAGCCGCTGTCAAACTCGTAACTTTGCCTTTACACAGAGGGAGTTAATTAAGTACCGTAGCTGTAGCACATGGCTTTGAATTAATCTGTCCTCATTACTGTGGAAAAGCTTGTCAGTTTATTCCCATCTTTTCTCTTTCAATCCGTTTCACTTCATTTTTTCCCATCAGCGTGTAACTCACTCACTCACCATTTTTGTTATTTTTCCCACTCTGTCCGTGGAATCATTGCTCATCCAACCAATTTAAACGGATTTCTCTCCCATCATCTTGTCACCTCCAGTTTTAGCTGATAGCTTTTTGCAAGTTAGCCTATGAGTTGGTGTCACAGTAGATTTACTGTAAATTATAGTTTCCTGGCTTATGGGCGTGTAAAATAGAAAGTCAGAACTCGGCAAAAGGAAAAATAAGCCGGTGCAGAAAATACTCAGCGTACGACGCTGGTTCTCCAACTTCCCCAGAGTCCTGCCCGACTCTCAGGGAAATTTGGTTTGTTTCAAGAATTTATTCAGCTTAGTTTCGCTCTGTATTTTCCACTGCTTGTCCAGTCCCCACCCAGCCTCCAGGGTCTGAGGACCACTCCCATATAACCCCATAACTCACGTATGACACATCATTTGTTTACACTGTCACTTGGCCAAGAGTTTTAGTTTCAAACATTCAAAAACTTACCTGTAATTATCAACAAAATGCAATATCTGGAAATATGAAAGACACCCATACACCCGAGGAGGTGAAACTGGGACATTGTTAGACTGGCCTCAGTACTGAAAGAGAAAGTAGTGCTGCCCACGGAGAGTATTTTTCTTTTATTCAGCCCTTTTCAGACATTAATCTAACAATCTGACGGCTTCTCAGAGTGTAGGCATTATGTATGAGTGTGCACCATTTATACTTTTCCATTAAAGTCCCAATGGCAATTTACTTATCACTTTCAACACAGTTTCAGTACATGCAGTCACGGTCAAGATGATTATAATCATGCCAGTGTCTCCAACTTTAAAGGTTTGCTATGAAACACTTTCAGTCTGTGTCTGACCTCCCAGAGGCCTCAAAGCTGCCAGCAACTCACCAATAACAGTCGTTTTTAAGGCTACCTTGCTGTTGCCTTAAAAACTACTTTATTCTACGATGTAAAATATATTTTATTCAACAAGTTGCTGGAAATATTCCTCGGGGATTGTGGTCCACACTGACACACAGTCGCATCCTGAAGGTGCTCTATTGTGACAGGTCCCGGGAGGCAGCTGTGTTATCCTGCTTCCAGCAGTTAGCAAAAGATCCTCAGGTCTTTAAACACCACTCACTTGATAATAAGGGGCCCAAAACGTGAAGAAAGTATCCCCATTACACAACCAATCTCCGCGTGAACAACTGATACAAAGCTCTGACCTCTGACATCAACGAGGCATCTTCTCCCAGAGAAATGCTGCTGAGTGGATGTTTTCTCTTTTTCAGACCGCTCTCTGCACACGTTAGAGATGGCTGTGTGGAGAAAGCCCAGCAGATCAGCCGTTTCGCAGTAGATCACATCTGGCACCAACCACTATACTGTATTCAAAGTCACAATCTGATGTTTCCTGATCCACCCTGAACACAACATCCAGAAAAGTCTAATAAGACTCGTTTTTCATTTTTCAGTTTCAGAAACAAAAAAACAGAAATTTGTTAATGGAATAAACTGTTGTGTAGATATTTCTCACAAAAACTGCAGATGTGAGCCTTCCTGTGCTAGAACAGCCTCGGGTTGGAATTGGTCTGGGACGTATGGATGCTTGTATAAAATGACCTGTTAATATATCAAGTTGATGGTTCAATATCTCACTAGCTCAGCCAAAGGTTTGGTTGAATAATGGGCCTGGTGAAAAAGCAATTCAATTCTATTCAGACCAGTTCAGTTTTATTATGGTAGTATATAGAGTACATAGTACCACCTCACAACAACAGCCTGCAACATTCAAGGGACTTCAATTGAAGGTAAAACCCCAAAACTCCAACAATCAGTGGACGACTGTGGGCAGGAGAAATTTGCTCTCCTTCGGTCGACCCAGGCTTAGGGCGGGGCAGCACAGAGATGGGCAGTAATGCATTACTGTAATCTAAATACAATAGATTACTATTGCAAAAAAGTAATTAGATTACTGTTACTTTCCCATAAGCACGCTGCATTACTGCATTACTAAACCGTGATTTTGTGAGAGTGCAGCATGACAGTGACGCACGAGAGTGTGACGTCCGTCGTTAAAAACAAGTAATCAGTAATATAACAGGATTACTTTTTTGGAGAAGTAATCAGTAATAAAAGACTAATTACTTTTTGAGCAACACTGGTGTTGAGGATCCTTGCTGTCATGATATCACATCAATCTTTGTTGGTTTGTTAAGAAAAACAGCAAAAACAAACATAAAATCTGAAACCTCGGGGTTCCACTGGGAAACAAAAACCAGTCAGTCCTCCTTTAGTGAAAGTCCAGAAGCAGTATCTGTGTTGTGATGTGGACCACAGCAGCGGCAGAGGGGATTGTAATTGTGTTGAATGTATTTACATAATTGGTCCGACGTGTCTTTTCCTCTGCTTTCACCTCAACCTCTACTTTGACTCTCATCTCCAGCAGCAAAAGGTCTTCCTGCACAAAGAGCGTCCACTCTGCAGTTATGCAGGCTGATATGGCTGCAGAACGATTTTTATTGGTCCAATAAAGCTGTGGCTTAATAAGTGTAATCTGTCCACCAGCCCAAAGGTTAAAGCCCAGCAATATATCAGTGTCCCATCACTATATTGCTGATGTGTAATTGCCTTGCTGGTGGCTTAATTGTTGAGGTGTACATGGAGATCATTTGGAAATGATCCATCACTTAGCACTGTAATAATGAGTTTCCAATGGTTGCCTGGGCTGAGGCAGCCTCCCTCGCTCCCCACAGAGGGAGTTGTTGAACCAGAGTGCGGCACTGTGTGGTGAGGTGCAGCAGAGTGGAAATGTAAGAGTGTGTGTGTGAAGGGGGATTGTAGGTTGGGGTGTGTGTATATATGTGTGTGTGAGGGAGAGAGTGCTGCTCAGTGCACCATTCCTTATTCAGACTCTATCCCCTTGCGCCTCCTGATTTGTAAGCACAAGCCTGCATCGCACAGAAAGCAGGACACATCGTGTTCCTCATCCATGAAGCAGCATCTCTTCATTTCATTAAGAGAAGAGGCTGAACTCCCTCTGTTCTCCATTTTCTGTCTCTTTGCCGTGAAGCATCAAATAAAGCTAAAGTGCCCGTGTCTTGCAAAAAAAGGAAAAAAAGGGTGAAAAAGGGCAGCGCCACTTTAAGCGAGCTGCCTCTGGGATGCAGGCTGAGATCATTTCGCAGCAGATGCTGGCCTCGTTCGCCACCACCAAACACCACTTTCACCACTTACCCGGTGGACACACATCACACTCTGATTTGCAATTTCCACGTTTTTAAATGTCAACCTGCGGTTGATTATGCAGCCTGCTTCGCCATTAAAGGAGCATCTCAAAAGAATTTAAAGCACTCGGAGGGCAAAGGTTCCAAGGTGCTGTTTTTGAAAGGCATCCATTACCATAATAAAGAGCACACAATTTCTCTAATCAAACAAGCCTGCTGTCGCCGTGCGACGACGACACAGCAGGTAATGTGGGCCGTTTGAGCCGAGATTGAAATGACTGTAATGTTGACTGGGAAGGAAGGAAGAAAGAGGGGGAATAAAAACCCATCCTCTGCTGGAACTTCATAATGTGACAGTTAATGATGGATGGGACGTCAGGGGAAAAATGCCATGAAAAGCTTAGGGGCGAGCGATAGTAGTTGCTGCTGTCAGAGTGAAATATTGTGTTGAGCTGTGTCCCCAAAAAACTATGAAGTGAAAGCGCTGTCTGGTGTCTGCTCTGATTGGAGCAATTTGCATTTGTTCGATGCTCTCTACAGCAGCGAGCCATCGCGCGGAGACGGCAGCGCTGTAATGAGATATGCTGCTTTATTTTGTTTACGGTGATATATGATAATCAGCCCGCGTTTCCTTACTGTATGTGCAGTCAGAAGTGGTGTTCCTGTAATATTTTCCTACTCTGTTCCAGCTGCAAAAGTACACAATGATTCACTTGTTTTATTCAGCCGAGTGATGCACAGAAGCTGCTGCCTTCGCTGTATAAAATATATTCCAACTCTGCAGTGCGAAAACTTAAAATGAGGTGGGAGTATTACCAGGAAACACGTGCCGGAGTCTGCTGCTCCTGAATTTCATCGCCGTCATCTCTGAAACTTTTTGTCCTAATGTACTCGTGCGTCTCAGAAATGAATAAAAAAGCTAAATGTTTATATATTCTGTATTTGTTACATGTAATAAATATTTCAAGCCTTTGTTTTTATTTAATTTTCATGCCTGTGGCTCGTGGAAATCCAGAATCTCATTTTAGAATATTTTGAAATAGAGTCGGTTGTTATTCTAACAGTATAAACACCGTGTGTCTCCACAATCACGGGAGACTGTTGTCCAGATTACAATCATTAACAGAAGCTGTTTGCTGAGCGCTCTATCAAAGCATATCGACGGAAAGTGAACTGGAAGGGAAAAGCGTGGTAGAGAAACGTGCACACGCTGCAGCGGCGACCGCAGCCTTGACAGGACTGTCAAAAAAAGTGGATTTAAGAACTGAGAGTTTCATAAAGAATGAACTGATGTCAGTCTGTCAAGAGCCACCATTGACAGATGTCTCGAGCAAAGGAGATACCAACTGTCACATTCCTAATATCAACCCACTCCTGAACCACGAGGGTCGTTCCTGGGCTGCAGCAGTGCTTAAAAGTCCTTTTTCCAAATGAAAGTAAATGTAGCATCTTTTAGCATTTGGAATTTGAGGTCCTGGAGGGAAAAGTATAGAATCCAAGGTGTGAGACGTTTCCACAGTCTGTGATCATTTGGAGTGCCATGGCATCAGATGATACAGATGGTGATGGTTCATTCAAAGTCAACATGTCTGTGAAGGTTCTCAGTCATCCAGGTCGTTCTAGTCTAAGGAGCTTGGAAAGAAGAGTGCCTGGACTTCTTTACGTTACTTGAAGACGTTTCACTCTCATCAGAGAAGCTTCGTCGGGGTTTGAGCTCACCCGACTGACCTACACCCGTTTTCACACATGGGTTTGTGTGACCGAACACTTTGCTGACCGTGCAGTCAAATGACCAGCCAGCTTGCCTGACCTGAACCACGAGGATAATCTATGCGGTCGTCATTGTGAAGAGGAAGAAACAGATCAAACGACAGCCTGATCGAAGTCACCTGATCCTGGCAGATTGTATCGCTGTAATATATTGTTGCTGGCATTTCTGCTTGTTTTGGTGCATTACATGTTAATCGCCGTGCAGCCATGATAGACACAAATAACATGCTTCCTCAGACTTTTCCCCTCCTTGGTGAAACAGATTTAACCCTTAGGTTGCCTCACATCCATGCTGATAGCTCCAGTAATCTCCCTCAAGGAATTTGTGACATTTGAGAGTCTTTATATTTATGCCACGATTATTATTCATTATGCCGAGAAAATGATTGTTATTCTCACTGACATGCACGGGAGGAATCGGCGGTATTAACCAATCACAGTGGTTGCAGGTGCTTGGACCAACGTGTAGTTACATTTCTAGGCAGGTGCACGTCTTCATTAAATATTATTCAACTGTTTTATGCACAGTCAGTATATTTCGGTCTCTTTACAGCCAATTGTTGGAAATAAAAACCATGTTAAACCTCCTTTGCTGTCCTTCACCAGCCCCAGTCCCTCACCCACATCAAACCTGCATTAAACCTGTATTTCAGCCTTTACAATACATCTTTATTTGGCCACTGTATGCTCTCTGAACCACGGCTACGTTCTGGTCAAGCCACTCATCTCTCTGTACAATTTAACTGTCTCATTTCTCCACCAAAAAACTGTGGCCATCGCACGAGTGATTTATATCTTCCGTGTGTGTGTGTGCGTTTCTCTCTCTCTCCCCTTCCTCTGACTTTTCTGGCAGGCTGAAATTGCTTTATTATTCCCCCAGAGTCTGTCAAATCCCCCAGCAGCTACAAACTCATCACCCATCACTGGCTCTTTGTCTGAAAGGAAATAAAGTGTCGGGATTTCCTGGGTGACAGATTTGTGTAATCGTCCTTTGTCCAAGCTGGGGGAACAACTCAGTGGACACAGGAGGAGAGAAAAGGAGAAAAGGAGGGAGAGAGAAGGGCGATGTGACAGGGTGGCAGATCAGTCTGCCTTTTTGAGTGAAAATTGAGTTTCTTTGAGAGGAGGCTCCTCGGGTAGTGGAGGTCTAAGACCTATTCTTTTGACTCCAGAAAAGTAGAAAGTCACCCTTCCAGTCCCTGGTTTAATGCAACACTTTATTATAGACTGACTGGAAAAAGAAAGAAGAAAGGAAAGCAGGGAAAAGCAACATTCGCTGGGACGTTTCTCTCTGCAATCCTGGGTGATATCCAGCAATGCAGATCAGTCATGTGTTACTGCAGTCTTATATTTTTTTTGTTGTTTATTATCTTCATCCTGTAGCTCAGACGAGGAGACGGGTAAGTCAGAGTTTGTGTTTATTGTTTAATAAACTAGGAAATATATTTGGAGGTAGCAGAGCTGAAGATTTTCATCAGGGCCGATGATGATGGACAAGATTGGAAAAGAGTGCATCAGAGAGACAGCTCATGGTCATCAGCTTGGAGCCAAAGTGCAGAGGAGGGACAGCTGCTGAAGATGGAGCTGCCAGGCACGAGGAGAAAAGAAGAGAAGGAGGACATGCTTGGGTCGGTGTTACAGAGGAGGATGTTAGGGACAAGGTGAGACGGAGGCGGGTGATCCCTAAAGGAAGCTGCTGAAAGAAGAAGAAGGAAATATCCGGACATTCATTTCGTGAAATAAATATTTCTAGTAGAAGCTGCTCCTCTTGTCTTCAGTTTCTCATTTTTAAGAAACAGGTTAGCATTTCATCATCATTGATGGCAGGCTCATATCTGTCCAACATGAGTTGGAGCGATTAGCTTAGCTCGCCATGTGGAGAGGTTGTGGAGGCTTTGGCCTGGAGCTCTGCTTTGTAGCTGTGGTAGTTAAAGGAAAGTTTACATTTTTGGGCAATAGCTTCATGGAGCTACAGCTCATGAGAACTATTGATTACACTAATTATATTATATTATAAGAACTGATTATATACAAAACAGAGTTATAGCAACGGGTATCCTTCTTTTTCTAGGGCGGCCATTCTGCTCTATTTCCAACAAGACAATCCTGGCTGCTTTCTTACTTGTCCAATGGTGTGCCACGTCCAGGGTGACTTTCTGTCAATGAGAGAGAGCTGTGGTTAGAATTTTACATTTCCCTTTAAATCAATTTAAATGCAGCTCCAAACTGTTGATGCAGCTATGGGAGTACTGCGAGTGTGACACATCAAAGGTCCTGGCTAACAGCAGAGCAGATAACAAAATCTGTGAGGTGGAAACCTGATCGCTTTCTTGTGTGGGAAAAAAATCCCAACCACAAGTGCAGATGACCCACATCCTGATGCTGAACTCTATGTGAAAATGGAGGCTGCTAATCCAGAGTCCAGGATGCCCTCTCAAGTCAGATATCCAACTCAGAAAGCCAGAGAAGCCCCACCGACCCCAAAGCTCACATCCACGATGGTGGATGGTGCAAACAGTAGTAAAGCTGTAGAACTTGTAGTCTGTGCGGCAACTGTTATGTATTTGTGACTCAATATAAATAAGCACAGGGTGTGAACGTGCTGCAGCAGCGTGTTTCTGAGAGTAGCGCCGACGTCCAACCTCGGAGGTAAATGTTACACAGCACGCTGTACAGCAACACAGCTGTTCTTTGATTTCAGTGGGACAATGCTGATGGCAGCCGACTCGAGTCCAACTATTTTCTGGAGAATTTGTTGAATCCTGACTCGGTGCCTGTCTGGATTTCTTTATGCGCCTTCGGTGGAGGTTTTGAAGTATCTTCGTTTCCTGTTTCTGCATTTAACATAAACGCGCTTTCTGGTTCACACAGTCTTCTGAAGCTGGTGCGAACAAAGAAAACACGTGTTTCTGTGATTCTCGGATTGCATGTAAGCACTTCCGCCTTTAATAAATGCAACACCATCTTTCTTGTACCATTTGTATTGTGACTATTTTTGTTTGCCGAGCAAACCTTAATTACAATAGGCAGCACTAAGTGACTAAGAAATATAAAAAACTGCAGCTGAGCTCACCAATGACCCCTTGATGGGTGCAGTTGTTCTCTATTATTTTCTTAAAGGTTCGAGGTTAAACCCCGCGGCCTTTCATTAAGAGTTGTGGAAAACTGGGGCGCTTTGAATGGGAGTAATCAACCTGTCATTTATTATGCACCCGCCAGGCACAACTATTGTCTGTGAAAATCACTCACAGGGGAAACAAAGAGGTACAGAAATTCAACTGACTGTTGATAGATGAATACCATGAAGATTTCAGCCAGGGCCAACTTTTTCTCAGCTTGTTGACTCTTCACATGTCAGCCAATTCTCTCTGGGCCCCGAGGCTATAGGAAATAAGAAATCTGGTCCAAGAAGACATTGGAGACAAACTGAAGGACCAGTGTAGTATGGTTTCTCACAACAGGGAATAGCGCCTGCTGCAGCCAACTAAAAATCTACATGTTAGAAATTCCTTTTAAGAATCACATCCCGAGGCAAGTAAGTGTACGAGGCATCCAGTGGAAACAAATCCTTGTGTGCAAATCGGGGGATTGGCGCTGATTCCCTCCCAAAGCTCGGAGATATTATCCGCGCTTAAAAACATCAGCATTTCTCGTCTTCTCACTCATCGGTCTGATTCTGCAGTCCGACTGCCGGGATGTAAGGTTTCACACACTGCAGCCCTGCAGAAACAAAGAAAAATACTCCTATAATCAAGTAAAACTTGAGATTTCGTAAAGTAAACTCTTGTCCTTCCCCGAGGAATACACAAAGTAAATCAAGACTTTCATAATTTATGCTTTGTGATGATTGTTATTCTCATTTATTCAAAGACTGAATTATTGGCTTTGTCTTCTTTATCCACAATCAGTCATCTGATGTGTTTCGGTCGGAGATTCATAATTATTTTCTTGTTTGCTTTTGATTTCATTGTCAATCTGTCAGCTTTCTCAAACACCATGTGCTTCTCATTTTAAAGGCCGACAATAGTTGCAATCATTTTTATTGTTCTCGCTGTCACACATCGAACATTTGTGTAGGCTGATACTGTACTTTTAAGGAAGTCCATATAAATAAATAGTCACTTTTTAAAGGAACTGTTTGTTTTCAGTCTTGACAGAAAATGCCAAGCCAGACCAATGAGGTCAGATTTTCTCATACGCAGATTAACCTTAGAAACTGTGCACAGAACACACAGTATCACGTAAGAGTCTATTAA
This sequence comes from Copadichromis virginalis, assembly GCF_057382275.1. Taxonomy (NCBI): domain Eukaryota; kingdom Metazoa; phylum Chordata; class Actinopteri; order Cichliformes; family Cichlidae; genus Copadichromis; species Copadichromis virginalis. The sequence continues at coordinate 1,322,361 of NC_140632.1, read as the reverse complement.
GTCTTCAAAACACGCAAACCTCAAACAGGGGAAAAGTTGACATAGTTGTCCATGTCCCACTATTGTAAATGCTGTGTGTGAGTGTGTGTGTGGTTTGTATGGTGATGGGCCAGGTCCCCAAACCGATATAGCCATCTAATTTATAAACAAAGATGGACTGCCAACACGTTGATACCAAGTCAGCCCTTCCCAGTGACCACAACTCATCTCCAATGTGTCACTTTTCCAGCGTCACTGGTGTGAATGGTCCTTTGGCCTAGCTTAGCATCCAACAGCAGCTAACTCAGCTAGCTAGCAGCCGACTGAGTGAAGTTACAGAGCGAGTGGAAACGTTTCTGTTTGTCTTTGAAACATTCTCATCATTCTCCTATATTCTGCACTGTCTGTGCGAATAAATGCATCATGTAAACGATTTCTGAGACAAGTAGGTGAAACTACACGGTTTAGCCTTTGTTAGCGTAGTCTTCCACTTTGCTGTGTCATAGTTTTTGTCACGGCGGCAGATGCGTGGAGTTATAGAGAAGTGGGCCCAAACGCAGACAATGTGGATGGTATAACAGAAAACGAGCCTTTATTGGTGGCTGAACGAGCTGAAACCTGGAACCAGAGCTGAAGAGAAACACCGGGGATGATACACAGACGATCCGACGAGGACTAAAGGGAAACACACACTATCGAGGAAAGGGCAGGGAGCACCGCTGAGACTAATCAGACAAGACCGGGAGGAAGCAAAACAGACTGCACTGGCACAGGATACGGATTGCCAAAGTAAATCAGGAAATACATGAACGTAGCGCCTAGGACACTAGACGTAACACAAGGAGCACACGGTTGGCACGATGGCAAAACCTTGCAACAGTACCAAAGAGTAACTGAGGAAACTAGAACCATGAAAGACAAAAACATAAAAACACCATGAAGTCATATAAGAAAACAAAAAGACTCCAGTATGAGAGTATGAGAGTGCACAGGCCCAACATAAACACCCAAATCGCTCTGATTTCAGTTTGTCGCTGATTAGCTTTGGTCGATTTGATGGAGCTACAGGGTTCATATTTTCCTCAGCCAGACTCACAGATCTGATTTTTGCATCTGTTGTGGTCACGGAAACGTTGTTGAGACTCGGACGATAAAGGGCGTTAAGCTTTATTAGTAGAAACATCCACCTAATGAGTCACTGACGTTAGATTTTTGGCGAGGTTTTGCGTAACCGAAATTATAAAGCTTATGCAAATCTGAATCAACCCATTTTTTATTTAGACATGAAGAGAAGCAGGAAATGTGATGAACTCCCCTCACGCTGATATTTCTTTCTGTCTCTTTTCTTGGCTTTTCAGACCGTTGGAGAAATCTAACTTCGGTTCCACGAAGAAAAGACTACGAGATCAAACAAGAAATAAAAACTGTATTCCCATCTTCCTATCACAGCCAGCAACACAGCAGGCACCCCAGGATAAAAAGGAGAAGCTTCTGGGTCAAGCTGTGCAAGCTGTCAAGATCCAGTCATTCCAAATGAAGCAATGCCTGGTAAGAGGATTTTGGTTTATGGGAATATCATCGTGGTTGGGATATTTGTTTGAAAACTGCTGCTTCTTCCAAATGATGTCCCTGGGGACGTATTTACTCATTGATAAAACTTGTTTTTTAAAGGCAATAATCAATAGAGGTGGGCAGGTGACTGGCTGAGCCATTCGAGCAGCTTTATTTTCTTTCTGTAAAACCAGCTGAGTTTCCTGGGCTGTGTATTCAGGATCATTATTGTCTTGTTGAAACATCCACCCTCATCTTCATCCACCTGGTAGATGGCAGCAGATTTGTATCAAGCATGTCTCGGTACATTTTTCCATCCATTCTTCATTCAAATATATGAAGCGTGTCCATGCCGTATGCTGAGAAACAGCTCCACATCATGATGCTCCCACACGCAGCTTCACCGTTGGTGTTTTGGGCTCATATGCAGAGCCTTTGACCTCCAAACCTGGTGATTAATATGGCATCCATAGGGTCTATATTCTCCCAGTATTTCACAGGCTTCACTAAATATTGTTTAGCAAACTTTAAACGCCCTTCAATGTGCTTTTTCTGCCACAGTGGAGTGTTGAGTGGGGTTTGTGCATACAGGCCTGAGAGCATTACTTATTGTTTTCTTTGAAACAATTGTACCTGGTGATTCCAGGTCCTTCTGCAGCTCTCCACAAGTGCTCCTCAGCTCTTAGACAACTCCTCTGATAATTCATTTCTGTCTGAAATCTAGTGTGGAGCCTGTTTGTGGTGAAATGAACCTCAGTGCTCACTGGATCCTTCAGCAGTTCTTTGGTAACCGATGCCATCAGTATGTTTCACATCAGAAAGGTTGTGAAGGTCTTGAGAGCTCAGTGGTTTTGCTCATCAGGAGATGTTTCTTGTGTGACACCTTCGTAATGAGACACCTTTTTATAAGCGATCAGTTGGGACTGAACCAGCTGATATTAATTTGCTGTAAGTGTGAAGCTTGTTTTCTAATTACTGACAGATTTCAGCTGGTGTCATGACTTTCCTGTTTTTGTGTGATGGTGACTGTACGTAGGGGGGCTGTGCATTTGACCTTGAGCTTCAGTGTTAGTGACCAACGTTATAGCTGACATTGAAAAAAGTTAAAGAAACTGTATAGCGTGTCTTATGAAAGGCGATAAAGAGGGACAGAGAGCTGCACAACGTTTTATTTTTTCAACAAGTTGTCCTACGATGTCACACTGATGCCATAACAAGCTGACGTCAGCATGTTGTCATTAAAAACATCGTAAAACATCAACGTTTTAGTACGGCCCGTGCTTCAAATATATAAAAGCGACGTTCCTGACCGCCTCTCTCTGCCGTCCTGCAGCAGCTGGGATGCTATTTGTCCCCAACCGGATCCTGACCTTCAAAGCAACCATGGGTGGGGGTGCACACAACCAGAGGGTTAAAGGCAACAAGATTAAGAAGTCTTACAATAGACTTCTTAATCAGTTGCAGTAATTTTGGTTAAGCCATTGTCTCCATTCACAGTTGTCTGTAGTGTGACTGTAACACAAACTAAAGTAGCTCACTAGGGTGGATCATTACGTGCTTTACAAATCAGGCCTGAATCTCTCAGGCCCCCATTTGACCCTGAACTGGATACGCATTTAAGAAAACCGATATATTGGGATACTAAGTCATGGTAAAGATGATATTATTTGCCATCTTGACCTTGACATGTACATCAGCCAATCATAAGAGTTGCTATGACAGCGCAGGTACTGATGTCATCGGGGAAATCTCTTGTTTAGAAACTCTTAAATGTTAGACAGAAACACACACACACTTGGGGTGGGAGGTAAAAACCACCTCTATCAAAATGTTTCACTGTGTGAATTCTTTTAAAGATGATATATCAATAGGAAAATCCAGCCTGACAGCTGTGTGTTGTGAAATAACTCTTTGGAGCAAAGTCAGTGCCATGTAGTACTGAGACTGAATTAACTGGAGGCTGACAAGCAAGTTATAAATACTCCCATGTTTTGGATGCATGCGTGGTTTTATTATTGCTGCCTCCCTCTGTGTGGCTCACTCACTTTGCATTTATGCCTCTGTGCTTGTTTGGGCTTCCTTACTATACCATTCGGGGATTCCTTTGGTTTTGCAGTTCCAATGTCCACAAGCTATTAAAAATGATAAGAAACAAACCACTTTACTCTTTTTCTCTATCTCATTGGGAAATAACTCCACCTCTCTTGGACCCACAGTAAGTCACGGCTACATCTCTGCTCAGGGGTATCGGCAGATGACAGAAAATGGTCAAATATGATGAATCGAATGAGGTTTTGCAAACTGTTTTTCCTTGGACGCGGTTTCTAATCCTCTATTTTCACCCAACAGTGTGATTAGTCACGACTGTTTATTTGTTGAACAGGTGAAAAACAGAATATAGGGCGAGTCTGCCTGTAATTTAAACAAAATATATATATGTAACATGTATGTTTTGAGTGTTGGTTTCATACTGACCCTGAAGACTTTTATTAAAATTTGAAAACGAGCACGCCCCAAAAACTGTAAAATGAAACTCCCAAGTGCTGCCCTCTAAAAATACATGTGCAGCTCTTGTCGTTTCCTGAACGGTTCAGAAGGGCTGCCTGTTCCACCAACTTGGTTTAATTACGCTGATGTGAGAAGCCAGCGAGAGCTTGTTAAGCCTCTCTGATTGTTCTCCTCCGGAGTCCTTCCCCTATCTCTCCCCCGACGATGACACTGCCCAGCATCGCACCGGCTCAATTATCCATGAAATATTCTCCCACATGTGTCCTCTGATGATGCATTATAGTGAGAATGACTCTCTGGTTGTGCTTTTTAGCTGTGCGACGATCCCACAGTGTGCAAATATAAAACAGAAGAAGGAAGACCTGCGTGTGAGATTTGAGCGTCTTTTTCTTACCTTTAATTATCCAGCTGATGTTACTTATGGCTGCTTGTTTTTGGGCTTTCTCTCTCTCCTTCTGTGGAGCAGATTGGCGAGTTGCTGGTCACGGTTGCTATGACAACAGCAGGAGCACCGGCGACTGGTGTTAAGTTTGCTTTTCATGGTATAGATTGGGCCCATTGTTCTATTTATCTACAAAAAGGGGTCGGTGTGTTGGACAATAGAAACGTGGCGTAAAAATAAGCTGTGGGCTGCGATGTGAATGGCATCTGAAGAAATTTGAAGAGATCCAGCTTTTTGTTATTCAGTGCCAGAACCACAATGTGATAGCAAAACTCCAGCCTCATCTTTAATTCATGTTTTACCACTTCACAAAAAAAATACACCCAGCTTTTCCAAAACAATCCAGCTCTACAAAAGCCCTGCATGTGTGTTCGAACTAAACCTGCTTCCTTGCTTGAATCAGGACAGGGAAGAAAAAAACAAGTAACAAGAAAGGAGCGGAGCTGCAAACGCTGTCAGGTGACCGAGGTTTTTCATCAAAGGGAGCGCTGTAACTGCCAGTGGCAATCATGCATGGAGCCTCTCCGGAGCCGGTAGGTGGTTGTCAGCGCCGGGACGAGAACTTCGCGGCTCATTCGTCTCCCGGTTGCTCGGATCGTCTCTGCAAACTGGGCCGCATTGCTGGGCACCGACGCAGACATGCAGGATCACTTCAGCTTGGGGACAAAGAATCATTTGCAGTACAGAGACACACTGCTAAGGTTGAACATACGGCAGAAAATATAAACTTGCACATGCTCACACTGTACACTCATTATCGCAAGTTTATGTTTAACTGAGTCCAAAGCAGTTGTTTGGTTAGAGGAGGGGGACGAATCCAGCATCCAGTGATTGATTACAGTATTTGGTCATGCACGCGGAAAAAGAACTGGCATATGTATAATAGCACTATTCTAGTCTCACAGGCAGCTTGAAGCTTCATTGACCTCACATCTGGACCTAAGGCAAACTTTGAAACACCAGTTAACCTACCGTGCACGTCTTTGGGCTTTGGAGGGAAGCAGGGCGCTAAAGCCCCAGGTGGTGCTAACCTCTGCACCGCTGTGCTGCTGATGCACAAGATGGAGATTGAATACATTAGATCAGGGGTGCCCAATCCCAGTCCTCGAGCGCTACCGTCCTGCAGCTTTTAGATGCATCCTTGTTCCCACACACCTGAATCAAATGAATGGCTTGTTATCAGGCCTTTGCCAAACATGATGGCATGCTGAAGAGATCAAACCATTTGATTCAGCTGTGTTGGAGTAGGGATGCATCTAAAAGCTGCAGGACGGTAGCTCTCGAGGACCGGGATTGGGCACCCCTGCATTAGATGCTTTGTCACTGAGCCTAAATAAACACCGTAAAATCTAAAAGTAAATTTAATATTTTCTGTCATTTACAGATATTGTCATTTAAAATCTAGGAGAAACGGCAGTTGTGCAGCTTTCCAGTCCTCAAAATAAGCCCCCAGAGGTACAAAGGTACAGAGCTGTGGAGACCGGGCTTAGTGCAGCTGAACAAAGCATCCGTGTTACGGTCTGCATTGCTTTCCATGTTTTTGCTCTTTTCTAATTATTGTTTCCATGTTCCACAAATTTATGGGTGAACAGGCTATTGCACAATCCGTTCCAGGAAACGCTGCTGCATAATGTTTGTTTTTAACCGCTGTCACCACAACGTAATGACTGTTACCGCACTTATATGCTCATTTAGAGCTGCAAGGTGTCCTTTATTGCAACGATTTAGGTCCCTCAGCTTGTCAGTCTTGTCCAAATGCAGAATAGATTTTGTTTTGTATTCATCTTCACAGTAGTGTTGATGTCATTCATATTAGGACAGTGTTCTGCCACCTAAAACTCAAACATGTGGTAAAACACACTGTGGCCGTTCTTCACTTCTGCTTTCACTCAAAATATTACAGCGGTGAAGTGTGAGTCTCTGTGTGCTACCTTCTCATCTCCATGTAAACTTGATATGCAGTCGGAGCACTCAGCATGTGTGGGAATGCATATGAAGGGATGCAGTCGCTGTGGGAGATTTTTGGCTCTCGACTCCAGACTGAAAGAAGAAAATCACTCTAAAATAACTTTGAGGGGAAGACTGCACAGGTTCATCCAAGTGGCAACCAGTGCAGCTGAATGTTAAAGCCAAATGTGGATGAAACTTAATACTGCACCAAACAATATTTCTTATATTATCAGTCAATCGATAATTGTGTTTGATGTGAAGGAGAGCTCTCTGGTTCCCACGCAGCTGTTTCGCTCCTCTCAGCTCTCTCTCGTAGTCTCTTAGGTCAGGCTAGCTGCTCAGCACAGGGGAGCATGCTATGGAGCCACACATTTCCTGTGAGAGTTGGTAAAAATGGCACTTATCTATATATGTTAAACTACTACAAGACTCACTCACATACGGGTGCTTTTGTTCTATGCCAAAGAGTTTTTAGAGACATCAACTCGAGGTTCATTTTCTCACCCAGTGATAATTTGACTTGTCGGTTGAGGGAGGTTATGATGAACTCCCCTGCTCTACTTCCTGAGCCACGACCATCACAGCTCTATTCTGGTGGAGACCAAAACAGAGCTAAAGGGAGACTGAACGGTAACTGTGAACCGTTTATAGTCTGGTATGTACAGTATTTTAGAGGATTGATTCATCTCAGCAGTGTTTTTAGGGAATTTGTCTAAATAAAACATGCTCTTATTTTGAAAAGGAATCTATGGAATATACTGTTCAAAAACATTTTTATCAGTTTTTTTAACAAATGCGAGCGCTTCGATTGCTCTAAGAATGCTTTTTACTTAATAATGTGATTTATGATCAATGCAGCTCAACAATTCACTCCACAGTTGTTTTGTATGAAGTGTTTTCATCATGTTGTGGAGTACATCTGCACCCAAATGACCAAAAATCCATTAATGCCACATTAAACTGCAATTTCTTTAATGTCCTCAGCTTAAATGTAATAGCTTACTTATTCCTGAAAGGGATTGTTTGATCAAGGGCACATTTACACTTCCATTAGCTGATGTCTTTAGCCACTCTGGTGCAGTTTCAAACAATCTGAAACTGTTGCCTAATTATACATCCAGCAGCATAAGGAGCAACATTAAAATTTATTCTGAATCATGTTTATGGCCAAAACTATTTTCTCTTTCCTTTCGGCTCCATATTCCTTTGGGTCTTTACTGCTAAATGCTGCACTATGTTGGGTGATTATTGATTGTCTGCTGTTTGCTATCAGGCTAGTTTTTGTTGTTTCTTTATTCATGGAGCATCTGCTGCTAAAAACCTGACGAGTAAAGCAGCGAGAGTGAAGACAAACAACAAAGCTGTGAGCGTCAAAACCAAAATTATTAGCTGAAAGATGCTAAAAAGCATTTGACAGCTGAGAGGAGCTTTACAGTCAGGTGGAAAGCTCTGCATTTCCCATTACACGCAGTCACTTTTCTATTCTGTCACTGATATAAAAGTTTCAAAAGTGCAACTTTAATAAGAATATTTTCTCTGGCTATGTGCTTTGATTAGCTCGTGTTCCTTCTGTGGTATTTCCTGCTTTGTCATCTCATTTCACCTCCGCGCAGCCCTGCCTCTGCTCTATAGTCCAAATTTTAATTTTGGATGAGCGTCACGAGCACAAATGTGTGGCTGAGGAGGAGAGACGGAGATCAATCCGAGCTGAGGGAACCGAGGCCGAAATCTGGAAAGCAATTCCTGCCGGTCAGGCCAGAGTTGGAGGAAGTAAAAAGCAGGCAACCCAGAAGGTCACAGCTTTTGTTGAAACTGTTGAAATGACATCTATTACCAGGGATCTGGAACACATTACCTTTTGTGCTCCGGGTAATAAACTCGGTTTAGCCGTAGATACGTTTCCGCTGTTTTCCTGCCCATCATGTCGGTCACATTCAAACTTTCAGTAACCTTGGCTTTGCCATGGGAGCTCATCATTAAAACCAGGTTCACGTGGAGCGGCGTGAGACTGTCGGATTCATCCGGTGTTACGTTAAGATGAGACGTGCGTGTGATGACATTTGGCTTAATCGAGGAGCTCCGGCTCACTTCTACATCTGAGAGGGAGAGGAGGGCGAATGTGAGGTGCTTTGTTTGCTTTGATGAATCATCTTTTTCCTAGATTAAATACGTATCTGTCTCCAAAAGTGTAATTGACAGCGAGCAAGAGCATTTGAACTGTACCACCGGCCTCACTCTGCCACACTAATAAGCTACATTTCAGCTTTGATGTGCAAGTGTGTCACCTCCTGAGGAGAGCAGCAGAGGGAGGGGACGCACCTTCCCTCTCTCCCTTTTTCCAACTCCTCCACTCACAGATATTATCAGAGTATCTGTGAGACGCCATCTGAAGTGGGATACACACACACACACACACAGTTCTGTACATCAAATTATTAATCACCATAACAAGGAATCGTCAGCAGCGCCCACAAACTGGCACAACAGAAAGTGGCGGTTCTGACTGTGGCTAAAGGAGCGATATCCATAATTAACTGATTGCAGAGATGCCACATGGGACGGGCAGCCTTCCTGACAAATTGCAGAGCATAAAGTGAAGATCAATAGGATGGAAGGAATAAAAGTCACCCCGGAAAATTCATTTTTTTAGTCCATCACAATGTTCCCGTCTGTGTGTGTCCATCAGTCTTTTCACGTCCCGCCTCTTTGTCATCCTCCCTCATTAGCATGCCTTTTAACGGCGACATATAAATGACATTTAAACATAAATCACAAACATTAACATTTATAAACATGAGGGTTTTATGATGGCTCGGTAATGAGGTTGTTATAAATCCCTAGGCCACAGTTCACAGTGCCAGCAGACGCATAAACTGCAAAGTGCACTTTAACAAGGGCGCAATGTGGTGTCTCGCCACCTCGCTGTCCCAAAAGTCATTGACGTCACTGGATGACTGATTTATGGGCTCGTGCTGCAGGTGACACACATATGCATATATTCATATAATGCACATAATGAACCCAGATGTGCAGATTCAGGCTCAGATCCTTCTGAGAAGCCTTAGGCTCGGTGGGTTCTGGGGGAAACGTCCTGTTTGGCTCGGGCCTTTCTGTCTGGAATTTGCATGTCTGTCTGTGTCTGTGTGGGTTTCCTCTCAAAATCAGACATGCTGATTCAGCTAATGGGACGTAGGTGTGGATGTGAGACCGGTGGCCTGTACGGTGTGTACCCCATCTCTCACCCTATGACAGCAGTGGAGGTTTTCTTAAGCGGTTAGGAAAATGAATGGATGGGTTTTCCAGCAGAAGGCATCGGTGTTAACCACAAAGCATGTCTCGCAGCCATTTCAATGCCAGAGCATTTGAAGGTCATAGATCTGTTCCCCCACACTTGTGTTTTATGAATGTGGCATGAACACTGTGCGCACTGAAAAAGTCAGGACCGCAAAGAGCCTCGAAAAACCCGAGGATGTCCCCGAACAACATGACCCTTAATCGAAAATCAGTGACCAAGTTGGGAGTTTCACATCCAACTAATCTGCCTTATCTGGATACATGTGACGAGCACACTTAGAAGCCCTGTCTTTATATTTTTGAATACCTGAGATGAGATGGACCCTTTTTGTCAAAAACGATTTCTCAACTCACGATTAGATCAATGCTGACAATCCTGAACAACAAAGACGGAAAAATCCACAAAGAGGCCGAATGAAAAAAAGTCAGAGACACTGACGTGCACTTAGCCACCGATAAATAAGTAAATACATAAATGATGAAGTTCAAATGATGTGGTGACACTACAAAATAACAAAATATTATTTGTAAGGACTGAGATGACATCAGATTATTCGAAAGTCTCCTTTATTTGAAGGGAGGTTTGTCTCGGACTGTTACACACTTTACTTTGAGCGATGTTTGTTCATCTACATTTTTATTTTTTGTTGCCATTATTCCCTCCCCATGTGATCAGAGTGTGATAGATCCCTGCGCTTTAAATTAAAAAACAGACGACCCCACACCTGATTGTCATTCCACTGACTGAAGAAAGTGGAAAATCAGAAATTAATTAGAAAATCGGGTTCTTTCAATCCTGCCAAATGCTGCTAATCCTCCAGGCTTACGCACACCCACAGATGTGCAACGGTTGATCCTCTTCCTCAATAAATAAATTAATGACCCAGGTGTTATATTTTATTTCACCTTTAATTCAATTCTCTTTCTCTGCTTTTGGGAGAAATTCTGATGATGTTTCACAATGATGCATAATGTTAGCAAATCTCAAAGATAGATAGATAGTAGGGGTGCAACGATATTCGTATCGATATTGAACCGTTCATACAGTGCTTTCGGTTCGGTACGCATATGTATCGAACAATACAACATTTGTAATTTATTTGATCAACTTTCCTTCTGACGATGCTGTCTGTGTTGAGCGCTCAGTGGATCTGCGCTCGACAGTGCAGCCTAGGCGGAGTAGTCGAACGCAGATTCACTGAGCGCAGCACAAGCTAGCAGACAGAAGTTAAGCTCTCCTTGCAACATGGCAAATTGAACCTCCCCCACCCTCATTCAGATCTGACCTTTGGAACTATTTTGGTCTTCATGTGACGTATGACCCTGAAGGTAAGCGCGTCATGGACTAAAGTAAAACAGTATGTTGGATGTGCCACGCAATGCTCAATTACATGGGTGGGAGCTAGTGTGTTAGCGCAGTTAGCTCGTTAACGTGTTGGCCGTCTAGCCCCACGCACGGGGCGATCCGCGGTAGCTCGTTAACGGAGATTTGCCGTGTTGTGACGCTGACAGCACTAGTGGGAACACAACGAATATGACTGCACATTTACTCCGACATCATCCTAGTGCAAAGACAAGTGGAAGCAGACAAAAACAACAAGCACGCATGCTACAAACTTTACCCGAGTCATTTACAGCCGTTAGCACAGGATTCTCCTTATGGGGACCTGATATGTTTAATATGCTGCTGAGAATATAGCCCAGAAGAAGCGTATAGTATAGCTTTTATTTTGAAAGAGCCATTTCTCTGTAATAAACTCTCTTTTCCAAAGATGAGTGATTTCTCCATCAGATATTTATTATTTTATTACTTTGTTGTTTCAGCAACATTAAATTTAAAAACTGTACTTTTGAGTTAAAATATATATTTATAATTTTAATAAATGACAAATTAAAAAGGCATGAACATTTTTTTTTGTATCGAAAAAATATCGAACCGTGAATTTTGTGTATCGTTGCACCCCTGATAGATAGATAGATAGATAGATAGATAGATAGATAGATAGATAGATAGATAGATAGATAGATAGATAGATAGATAGATAGATAGATAGATAGATAGCACTTTGGTACATTTAAGGATAAGTGCTGTAAGAAAGAATCGACGACTACAAAAACAACAGCAATAAAGTGCAGCTTGAATGATGCTTGTACAAGGAAAGCCATTACGGAGTGGGTCAATAGTGTAGGACAAGCAGCCTGCGTATTAAACTGATCATGACATCAAGCTAAAGACAGAAAAGGCCTCTGAAGACTTCCTTTTGGCAGCACTTTATTCATCTGCAGCAGAGCCTTTTCATTAGGCACTGGACATAATAGATGATCCATTGATTCTTTCGCTCTGTGTCACTCCGTCTATACCAGCGCCGTCAAAGACTCTGCAACATTTCTGAGTTTTCGACTGTGGCGAGCGATCAAAAACAAACATTAATCTTGATTATAGTCCACTCTGAGACATGAGAACAAGATCGTTTTTGTCTATTCATCATGCCGCCTCCTCTCTTAGAACCAGAGAACCGGGCCTCGGCTCCTTCTAAGCATTCAGTTCAGATTCTGTTTTCATGTGAAGGGTTAAAGGCAAGCGGAGAGGAGAAAGGAAAAAGGAGAAGATGCAATGAAATTTTGCCACCACCTATTTTCTTGAGTCGTGGCTGCACCTCAAGAGTTTTGAGGATGTAATTTTTTACAGCTATGTGCTTCTGTGTGAACTCCCCGAGGAGGCAATAGTGGGCTTGTAATGTACCAGTTTACAGCAAGTGTCAGAGGCGCCGGTGAGGTCGGCTGCCGTCACGACTGCTCCGACCACTTTTTCTTTGTCTTTGTTTTTTAAGTTAGTTTTCAGCGTTTCTAAATCGGCAAAATCATCACCATTGGGTACATTAGGTATGACAGTGACACTCTTGTTTCTATTGGTTTACAATGTACTCACAATTCGAAGTTTTTAACTCCGGATCCGAGCTGGCCGAGTGAGATCTCGAGGGAGAACAAAGGGAAGCGGCGGCGGCCTAGAGGGAAGCGAGCCGGCGTCAGGAACAGGCTGAGAGCTCGTGCACACCGCACACCTCTGCCTAGCATTCTGCTCGCCAACGTCCAGTCACTGGAGAACAAGCTTGACGACCTCAGGGCCAGGATAAAGTTCCAGAGAGACATTCGGGACTGCAATCTCCTCTGCTTCACCGAGACATGGCTGAACCCAGCGGTGCCGGACCATGCCATCCAGCCGGCCGAGTTCTTCTCGGTTCACCGCATGGACAGGACACGGGACTCGGGGAAGTCAAGGGGAGGCGGCGTGTGTTTAATGGTGAACAACAATTGGTGCAACAGTGCGAACGTTGTTCCTCTCACACGCTCCTGCACACCAAATCTGGAACTACTGTCCATCATGTGTCGTCCTTTTTATCTACCTCGGGAATTTACATCGGTCATTGTAAGTGCCGTTTATATTCCACCACAAGCGGACACGGTCACCGCCTTATGCGAGCTGCATGAGGCACTCACACAGCACCAGACACAACACCGGGACGCTGCGCTTATTGTGACGGGGGACTTTAATAGCGCCAACCTCAAACGCGCAGCGCCGAACTTTTATCAACACATCACCTGCCCCACCAGGGGTGAAAGGACACTGGACCACTGCTACACTACGGTCAAGGACGGCTACAAGGCACAATCCCGCCCCCCGTTTGGCAAATCTGATCACGCCGCCATCTTCCTCATGCCAAAATACAAACAAAGGCTGAAACAGGAAGTTCCGGTTCAGAGGAAGGTCGCGCGCTGGACGGATCAATCGGTGGCCGCGTTACAGGACGCACTCGATGACGCAGACTGGGGCATGTTCAGAAACAGCTCCGACGATGACGTCAACGTGTTTACGGAAGCGGTTGTGGGATTCATCGGGAAACTAGCGGATGATACCGTGGAGACAAAGACTATCACAACGTTTCCCAACCAGAAGCCGTGGGTGGATAAAACCATCCGCGACGCTCTGAGATCCCGCACCGCTGCCTACAACACGGGACTCACGACGGGGGACATGGACCCGTACAAAGCCGCGTCATATAACGTGCGGAGGGCGGTGAAAGAGGCGAAGCAGCGCTACGGGAGGAAACTAGAGTCACAACTCCAACAGAGTGACTCTAGGAGCCTGTGGCGGGGACTAAGGACAATAACGGACTATAAAGCACCAACAACCAGTATGACGAACGCGGCCGTGACTCTGGCAGACGAGCTGAACACTTTCTATGCTCGCTTCGAGGCTGCAGCTAAGGTCTCCAACAATGCTAGTGTTAGCGGCGCTAACGGCTGCAGACAGGAAGATACTGCCAGCACCGGAAACGTGCTCGTCATCTCCGAGCATGAAGTAAAGAGAGCCTTCAAGAGAGTGAACACCAGGAAAGCAGCAGGACCAGACGGCATCCCAGGTCGTATCCTCAGAGACTGCGCATACCAGCTAGCTCCTGTGTTCACTGAGATATTCAACATCTCTTTATCTCAGTCGGTGATCCCCACATGCTTCAAAGAGTCCATCATTGTTCCTGTCCCGAAGAAACCCCACCCTGCTTCTCTCAATGACTATCGCCCTGTAGCCCTCACCTCAGTAGTGATGAAGTGCTTTGAACGCCTGGTCAGAGACTTCATCATTTCTTCACTACCAGACACACTGGACCCACTACAGTTCGCTTACCATCCAAATCGTTCCACAGACGATGCCATCTCTCATCTCCTCCACACATCACTCACTCACTTGGACACTAGAAGGGGGAATTATGTTAAAATGCTCTTCATAGACTACAGCTCTGCATTTAACACCATAATTCCCTCCACACTCACCACCAAGCTGGAGCATCTGGGACTCAGCTCATCTATGTGTCAGTGGATCTCCAACTTCCTAACTGGCAGACCACAGGCAGTAAGGATGGGCGGACATGTCTCAGCCTCCACCACTCTCAGCACTGGAGCCCCCCAGGGGTGTGTTCTGAGCCCCCTGCTGTACTCTTTGTACACATATGACTGTGTGGCCACTACCAGCTCCACCACCATCATCAAGTTTGCTGACGACACCGTCGTGGTGGGCCTGATCTCTGATAACAACGAGACAGCCTACCTGAAGGAGATTAGGAATCTGGAGAACTGGTGCCAGAGGAACAACCTCCTTCTAAACGTCAGTAAGACAAAGGAGCTGATAGTGGACTTCAGCACTAAGCAGGAGAGGAACTACCAGACCCCCGTCATCAACGAGTGCCCAGTGGAAAGAGTGGACAGCTTCAAATACCTCGGAGTTCACATCACGCAGGACCTGTCATGGTCCTGTCACATCAACACCGTGGTGAAAAAGGCCCGACAAAATGTGCACCGTAACTCATTATGCAGGTACAAAGACTTCTCTTTGCATCAGAGTGGTTCGGTGATAGCTGCCAGTGCGTACAGCAAAAGGATAATGTGGATAGAAAATCATTCAATCTTATTAAGTTTCCACTCGCTCTCTAATGGCCACTTGAAGTTGGTTCTAAAAGCTCCCATGTTAAAAAGTCCAACTTAACAGCATTAAAAGGGATGTTTGCAGCCTGGTACATGAAGCAGTTTCAGTCTCTGTAGCTAGTTAACCCCTTTATAACCACTTTAACACAACTCACCTGTTTAAAATACATTAAGACTTAAGTCACGCATTATTTGAGATGTGGCCACTTTAAGTGAAAGGGACTTACAGTGGCCTTGTTTGTGCTGTCGGTGCCTTTTGGAGCATTGTTTGTGCTCACTATAATAACTTGGTTTACTCCAGGTACTCTCAGCCTGTGTATGAAATTAAAATTGCTGTGTTATTCTTATATCTTTTCATATTTTGCATCTTATTGGCTGGTGTTCCTGAGTGAGTGATGCACCCATACGGTTTCGGTTCATGAATAAACTTGAAACCAAGCTGCCTATTACCAGCTGATAAATTAGCACTTCACACTCCAGTCATGTGACGGACATTTCTGGCTCCAAGCATACATAACATAGCATAACAGTCATACTGTGTGACTTATATATATAGCTCTACCCATATGGAAAAGATACATATAAATCTTATAAAGTTTGTATCTGTCTTGTGTGAAAACAGATATAAGATCCCTTGAAAAATTCTATAAATGAAACTTGTATGTTTTGGATACTTCCTAAAACAATATATGAAAGTAATGAGAAAGTGGCCACTTTCATGAGTAATCATATCAGCCTTATGATTCACTGTATGAAGTAGGTCACATCTGATGCAAGTCTTTTATAAGTGTTTTCCATATGTGTATATCCCAACACATTTCCCCTCAGGGTGCTTTATATTGTAAGTAGGTACCCAACAATAATACAGAGAAAGCCCAGTAATAATAACACAACCCCCTATGAGCAGCACTTTGGTGACAGTGGGAAGGAAAAACTCCCTTTTAACAGGAAGAAACCTCCAGCAGAACCAGGCTCAGGGAGGGGCGGGGCCATCTTTTATATAATGTGTATGATTACTAACTTCAGACCCAGCCCAGCTGTTTCCCTGCTTTAGTTAGTCATACTCAGCTAACTGGCTTTAGACTGAGAAAGGTGTGTTGTTTAAAAATAAGACACAATATATAAACATATTAACATAACATAAAAAAACGTTTGTGTAAACAACAGGCCGTTACACCATCAACATGTTCAAAATGTCATACAGGTTCAGTTCTTAAATTGTGAAACTGTCAGATTTGTTTTCGTCCTTGTAGCAAAAATGTACATCAAATTACAAAATACAAAACAAACAAAAACAAATGACTAACCAGCTTTTGTTTAATCAGCTGTAGAGAACAGGTCAATCCAAACTGAGCGAAAACATTTTTCATGGTGATGTATAAGTAATGATTTCTAAGTCACTGAGTGTAAGCGATGTTAAATTATGATAGGACTGTGTGTTTAATGACAGTGCAGTAACTCTCATTAACATCTGACATCTGTCTGCATATTAACAACTCATTTAGTCTAAGGAGTTAAAGACACCTAACCGGCAATGAGACATAAAATAATACACGCCGAGTAGTTGAGATTTCTAGATTGTTACAAGAAATTCTTGATTACTTTGTGATATATGGCTTACTATTAATTACCCGTCAAGTAAAGTAGAGCGATGGATTAGCAGACCTTTCTTTCTTTCTTTTTTTTTGGTCATAATTCAAGACAAACAGAAAGGAGACAAATGATTTGATTTACCAGAGTTCAGTTAATATTCACATCCATAAACCTTCTGAGGTATCGTCCATAATGTTAAAATGAACGTAGAAAGCTATTGGCATAATTACAGCCATATTAACATTATTAATTAAAATGTGTTGGGTTTTTTAATTGTCTGAACCCACCATAAATCAGAATAGCTGTAACAGATGTGATAACAGAGCATGTAGCAGTTCACCAGTTAGCGTTAGCCGCTCGTTTGGCATACAGATGTGAATATTAATGTAAACATGCTCTGCATTGACAATGTTGTGTTTGTGTTGCTTTTTTGTTTGTGTTACTCGTGTATTAATTACGCAACGGGGGGCGAAATTAATTATTCAGCATTTATCTTATCTGGAAACCTATAAGCAGTGTATAAACTCACATACGGACTTGATTGTGTAGCTTTTGATTTTGTTCTTTTGTTTAATTTGATTGCTTCTCCTGATTCGTTTCCAGCTGGGTCTGCATCTCCTAAACACTCTGATCTTTGTCCCGCTGGTTTGTGTTCTTTTCACTGCTTTTTAATTGGATGGCGGCCATTTTTTTTTCATTGCGTTCCACGATGCTTTTAATGCGCTGCTGTTTCTCCTTGAAGACATTCACTGCATGTTTTTGCTCTGCAAGTTTAGAGTCGCAGCACAGCACATGAAGACTGTCTGTTGGAGATGTTCACGTTTGCAGAGCATTGTTTCCTGTAATCCTGTAAATCTTCACTGATTGCTGCTATCGTTCAGGTAGGTGGTTGGGTCATGTGTATGTATGTTGTGTGTATATATGTGTGTGTGTGCATGAATGTGTCTAGTAGCCCCGCAGCAATTTCACCCCACGTTAGATGTGATGGATCAGCCACACGCTGCCACACACCTTAGAGCTGCAGGTGTAAAAAACAGTCAACACATGTATCAAGGAGCCACAGAGAGCAGCGTGATTCTGCAGGGCTGATGCAAGACGACAAGGGAATAATAATGAAACACAGCTGCTGTTTTGCCACTGACCTGGATTGATACAGTACAAAGAGAGACACAGACGAGCTCAATCCTCCAACACAGCTGGTTCTCCGCTGAAACAAGCTGCCTCTAATCCCATTTGTCAACTGCAAAGATGCGCTTCGATTTTAGGGTCGTGGCGCCCAACAGCAAATTCAAACGCGTCTAAATGGCAGCCGTCACCACTCGGGATGGCTTTCCAGATGCGCGTGTTTTCGCGTGTAAGCCCAGACGTATAGGTCAGCACAGTTTACGAGCGATGTGCTTTGGACTGTCAGCGTAGCTTACTGTAATAAGACATCACAAGCATGTGCACGGCGCATACAAACATGAGTTTATCCCCTTTCTGCCACAGAGGCCTCAACATTAAAAGGGGCTCGATCGCTCACTGTACATCTCTGCCTTTGTGCGTGAAGGCAGCATAAATAATACACATGATCAGTTTCCTTATTGTTTGTCTTTGATGCAGCAGCAGCCTCCTTCTGTCAACCTGGCTTCTCTGCCTCGTCTTTGTTGGCTTTGATGCACATTTAACGAGGTTGTACTCAGTCGTTCGGCATGTTAAGTGGATGCCACTGTGCGCTGTATACTCAGTGGATTGTGCGAGTGAGTCTTGTGTACTGGGGGACCGCTGGGTTTTGTTGTTGATGTGTCTCTGTCCTGGCAGTGGCAAACAATACCACAGATCTGTGTGAAGAAGGAGTCCAGGGTGCCTCTTTTGTGAGAGCTTCACCCTGAAACAGAATTTTTTAAACTATCCATGCTGTGATCTTGGACTTTATATTTCTCTAAATAAACAAGCTAGTTTTAGTTGTTGCAAACTGAAATTAGGCACTAATCTGTGATCGACGCGCTGCCTTTTTTCCTCTGCAGAGACAGATTAAAGCTTTGGCTCTTGTTTGCTTGCTGGGCCTGTTTACACTGTCCAAGTTCTTTTAAAGCCTCTCGCGTTTTGTGCAGATCCCCCCTTTAATGTGTTTTCCCTGGCTGAGACTGTGGCACAGAAAGCACACAGATGATAACTGATGATAGGAGCGTGAGTCATTCCATGACCTTCCAAGCATTCAACTCATTTGACTTTGATGTGTAAAGTAGACCAATGAATGGAGCAGCGGCTGCGCTTTAATTTTGGTCTAAATTACAAACTCGAATGAGTAAAGCGTTAAGTGAACAAAAGCAAGGTGCAAGGGGCCCACTCATTTTCCCGTGACACAACAGTGCCACCTACTGGTGTCTACGTGTGACTATGTGTAATTGTGAGTCCTAGGAAGCGTTTGATTTTCTTCCTTTCACGTTTTTTCTCTAATGTTTGTTCATGAGTGTCTCAATGCTTCTGTCTGTGCGCTAAAACTCCACTTTACAAAGTTTTGAAAGCATGTAACGCTCTGTGTTGTGAGCACTCACTGCTTTCTTTGTGTTTTTCACCCTGAAAAAATCTGAAGTGCTTAAAGAAAATTCCCCCTGATTGAAATCGAGAATCTGTGAATATGTGCACATGCAGTATCTGCACAGCGTGAGTTCAAAGGTCAAGTGAACTCTAATAGATTGATTAGAAATAGGATGCACAGATGGGGATGGGAGCACGCTGATTGATTGACAGCCTTTAATTGTGCAAACAGACGGCGCTGCCTTTTCATGAGACCTTCGATTTCATCATATTCTGAGGCACACGTGGGTTTGTGTCGAAGCATTAGTGTGTTTGCACATTTAAAAGCTTAATTAATCAGCGCCCTGCTGTTCCCTCTATCCTCTCTAACTTTGCTATCTGTAAGCCGAGCTAATATAACTGGACTTTGGTGGACGATGACTTTTTTCCTTCTTTTTTGTTGTAGTTTTGCCTCGATTACACGATCAACATGTGATCGAAGGGCAGACTTCCAGCTCTAATTCCAGGGGTTTAACAGAAGTATTGCTTTCAATAAAACACTTTCATCCCTATAGACAGATTTAAATCCACAATCTCTTCTTTTCACCAAGATTTCCAAGAGCTGGACACCACGGAAAGGAGGGAGCGACTTTTAAGGAAAAGTCACGTGACATAAATAAGGAAACTCTGAAGTTGAGCTTCGTAGGTGTTCACGTTTCACCTGAAATATAATGGAGTGATACTATTATTAACTGTAACCTCTGAACATCAGTGAATTTCTGATTGCAAGTTCAAAAATAAACCCATAACTGAAAGTCCAAAGAAGGCAGGAAATCACGAGGAGTACTGGGAGATGTGTTCGTAGTCGAGCAGCCAGTGACAGCCAAATGCCTTCCTGTAACTTTCACTTGCAGTGCTGTTGCTAGGCTGCCTAAATTGGCCTGTTGTTTCCTCATCCGTCAATGTTACTGTAACAAGAGCAACGCATGCAAATCATTGCCTGGAGCAAGCAGAATACAGTTTTCCTCTTATCTCTCTTCACTGGTCCCCAGATTCCTGGTAAATGAGATTAAATCATCACGAATCAACAGTCTTCACAGCCTGAATCTTATTATGTAATGATTGAAAACCTATGAAATCCCTTGATGCTGTCTCCATCCGGGAAATGTCTTATCAGGCACCAAGCTTCACTCCCTGTGCTTCAGATGTGTGCTACTTTTGTCAGCCAAACACAGTCACTGAAATGTCATTTATTCCACATGCTGATCTTTTCCCTCTCAAAATCAATACTGCACACTGTGCTTAATTCAAAGAGGCAATACAAATGTTTTTGTCTTAACGCATAAATCGCTTTCCTCACCAACAGACCACATGAGGCTTCAGCACTGTGTGAGGAGGTGGTATCAGGTGCTCTCTTCCTTCCTCTTTACCTTCAGTTATGTCACCACTAACTGCCACCTCCAGAGCTTCTCAGAGGATGCAGGCTTCGTTGGACGTGGACCTGAGGCGAAACGATCTTGAGCATAGGAAGGTTATCACACACTCACTCTCATCTGGTGTAACTCGACAGCCTGCACATCAGCACCTGCACATCAGCACCAGCGTATCAAAACAAGATGTTGGTTGATTTCTGGAGAAAGCCAAGCTCATCGGTGCGCTCGGTCTCGGCTTCCTCCACAGAATTTCTCCACAGGTTGGACTGGTGCAAATTGCCAGGTGATAACAGATAACACTCGTGCTCTGCTCAAGAAAGGCCAAAGTTGGCTCCCTCTGCTGGACAGGCTGAGCTCTTCTGAGGTGTGCAGGACAGTACTGAAGAGCTTTCATGACGTAGGTCCTTCATCTCCTCAGACTGTATAATACCCACACAGGATAAAGGTGTTTAAAAAATGCATGTGTGTTATCATCACTCTCACTGTGCTGTATGTACATATTGTTTTACTTTATTTTACATTTTATAGAAACCATCTGTACATAGTTTAGTATTGTGGCCATTGTGCACTATTTGTACTTTATATCTCTCATTCACTGCTTCTTCCTCCTCCTCGTGCTCCTGTAACAAGGGAATTTCCCCAGTGTGAGATTAAATAAAGTCTATTTGATGTGATAGACATAGAAATAAACATTAATCACACAGTGTTTCAGGTATAGAGTAATTACACCATCAGCTGTTGGTTGATTTCCTGCTAGCCTTGCTCTGACTCTACAATAATAAACGGGTTCTTATGTCGCACTTTTCTATGCTGGTTGAGCTTCAAACCCTTTGGTGCAACATGCCTCGTTCACACTTAGATTAATGTAACAGAGAGCAACTCTGGGTTCTTTATTTTGCCCAACGATACTTTGGCATGCCAGGAAGTGAACCACCAACCTTCCAGTCAGAGGATGGGCAGCTCTACCTCCTACTGAATTTCCCGGAGGATAAAGTTTCATCTAATCTATCTAATCTGAACCACAGGCAATGACCAGCAGATCACAGGCATCCAGTATCTTTTGTTGATGTCATATGAATATGATGTGATATCCAAAGTGCGATTTACCTCTGAGAAACGCTCCTCCTCTCCTCGTATTACTGACCTGCTGCCAATTAACCTTTTAAAGCTACGATAATTAATTAGATTTGCAAATCATTGCATTCTGATATTATTATTATTAAGTCACAGACATTTAATCCCATATTATATTAGATATTAGAGAATAATCCCACACTGGGAAAATCCACGTTACAGTAGTTCACCGGTCAGGAAGAAAAGGGGAATTTGGGCTCTAGTTGTTGTCTGCGTGTCTTGGGCGGCTCTGCTTTAGTGTTTCTTTGAAATAGTTGAAAATAGCTGCCTGCCTAATATAGAGAACAACATTGGTATTCTTGATACAGTGCACTGGGCTGCTGGGACACGCTGGGTCCTGATATTGCATGTACTGCAGATAAGAATAGTTAGACACGTACCACTCACCTAAATGTTATTGCAAACCAATCTGTCTCCATGGCAAAAGCACTCCTGGTGGCAGTGGCCTTTCCCTTTTTCATCAACAGCATGCACTCTAATATATATACAACAAAAACCAAGGCAGCTCCAGGGATGTCAGTGTGATCGAGCATCATTGGCAGAGGACGTCTGACGTGCAGAGACGCCGCTCGGCAGCCCACAGGTCCAAACTGGATGTGCCACTGTCCTCGTGCAAAGCGGCTCGCGGGTTACACATCCACGTCTTTCGTCTGTGTTTGGGAGGACGTGAGCAAACAGAATTGTTTTAAAGAGTTCCCTTTTTTAGATCACAGCAGTGTCTTTCCTGAGTGGCATGCATGTGCTGAGCGTTGGTGTGTTATTAAGCATGATGACTAAAGCCTGAGAACACCCAGTTCTCTCATCAGTTCATGTTTCCGATGCGCCTGTCTGTCAGTGTCACTGCAAAGAGACATGCTTTCCTTCCTCCTGCGCTGCTGTGTGAGAGCGGCACACTGAAATAACTGCCATTAGGACCCACACACTCTAACCCCGATGGCGAATGCGTTATAGATGGCCACTTCACAATGTGTCAAATCATATCTTGATTTGCATGTGTATCACACATTTGATCTTCTTCAAGCAGGAATAACAACCAAAGCAGAGAGATCTGAGAGATTTTCAGCGCTAGAAGAGCGAGAGACATGGAGCTCAGCACTAATGAAGACGTCTTTCTGCTGAGGTTCAGAAATGATGTTGGGCTTGTGATGTTTTCCACAGCGAATGTGTTTGTGCTACAGAGCAGACTTCGCCTGTTCAAATGAATAGCAAAGGATGCTTTGCAGTGAGCGTGTGCTACTTCCCTGACTTTGTTTTTCAAACCTAAAATGAAATATCTGCAAAAGCCAGTGTTTAACAGCGATGACACCTACACCTCTGTAAATGCACAAAAGCCATCTGTTAAGTCCGTAGCAATGCTGGCAGTCTTGTAGCCAGAGCACATCGAAGCACAAGCTGTGGGAGTGGTAGTAAGCCTCTCAGCGTTTGCCAACACTGTTGTGTTGTACTTTGTACAATTAGTGCAGATAATTTCATTCATGGTTTAGTCTTCTGTCTACAGGAGCTTTCTTGGAGCCTGCCAGGAGGATTTACTCTAATCTATGGGTCTGTCTGGGATGCTACCTGGGTGCATTGTGACAAACGATTAATGCACAGCCGAATGTAGTTCTTAGAGATATTGGTCAAAATAAAATAGAGTAAAACATACAGTGAAAGACCAGAACACAAATCACATACACACTAAGAGCAATTCGCCTGTTTAACCATTTATGTCAGAGAGCAGAGCGTGGCGTCGTCTTCAATCACAATTATCTTGAGTTTGTCTAGTCCAGCCTCCTCACGTTACCCTCCAATAATCCTTCGACATTTCTCACACCTGAGTTTTTTTCCCAACCTAAAATACCAACATCGTTTTCTCATTTATCTGGACTGTAAACATGCTTTTATGCTTCTTCGATCTCACTGAGCACGTAACCAAAATGAAACAGAAACCTTTAAACTGAGGACAACCGTCTCTACCCAACCAACCCGGTTACCCGAGCATTTGTATTCCACCGGTTTCTTTACAGTTCAACATACTAATTAATCCTGTTTGACAAGCAGACGGGATTATTGCGTTTCCAGTCACACTCTGATCAACTCATCCAAAGAGGCTACACACACTCCAACGTGTCCGGCTAAGTGTGCAGTGTTTGCCTGTCCCAGTGGGATGGAGCTTCTATGAATTTCCACTCCTGGAAATTAGTCGTAGTTTTACTATCTGTGTGCACACTCGCATAGGCCACAGAGATTTCAAGAATTTATGTGAAGTCCTGATCAAATTTAAACTGGTGGACTGCTCGTACTGGGACTTTCTGCCCAGTCAGCTTTTTGATTGGGAAACGTCCTGCCAACTTTCTTTACAGCAGCGATTGTATGTCAGCGCCAACAAGAGAGACAAAGTGTATGTGTACTCAATGTGTAAACACTCTGCTGCAACTTTTCCACTGACGGGTCAAAGAGCAAAGGGCTGTTTGAGGCCGATGGCCGTGGGGGGCACGTACTGTCCCATCTGAATCTGTTACAACCCTTTGAAACCTCTGGGATTTAGTCACCAGTTAATTCCCAAAAGTTTGAATCCATCTAATCTGCTAACCTGACATTTCTTTATTTGTTAGTTGATTTATTTAAAAAATGCTGGAATGATGCTTCCATGAGTTTAATCCATAAACAACATGTTTTATTTCATGTTCTACAGCTTTATTATGTAACTTGTTTTTTACATTTTTTATTGTTTTTAAGTGTTTTGGTGTTTTTAACTTGTATTGATATGCATCAGTTTTATTTATTTATCTCTTTATTTTCAAATAGCTGTACAGCACTTTGTTTGAAAGCGCTTCATAAATAAAGTTATTATTATTACTAACTTAAGCAAAGTGTTTTTAACAGTAATTTAGTCAAATATTAAAATGCTTCTGTGAAGACTGGTAGCCGTTACAAATATTTCTATAATGTAAATAATGTTTTCAATCGTGATCCTCAAAATGACATCATTACAGTGGCATCATCTCACAAGCAGCTGCCGTTATATAACTGTCAGGTTGGTGATATTGCCCATGAACAGTAGCTCCCAGCAGAGTTTTCAAAAATGAAAGCCAAGGAGGGCCCGTCATTTCTGACTGATGGTGGAAGGCTGAGCCAAGCTTTGGAGATGTGATGGCTGCTGAATCTCTTCCTGTCTCAGTGACACTGAGGGGGCAGTCTGGGGCTGTTTTCTAACTCCACTGTTAGTCTCTTTTAGTGTCTTAGAGCAGCGGTCCCCAACCCCCGGGCCTCGGACCGGTACCGGTCCGTGAGTCGTTTGGTACCGGGTCGCGAGAGCTGAGGCTCAGGTGTGAAATGTCTGGTTTTCAGGGTTTTTATCGGTTTTCAGCGTTATTTTGTTATCGTTTTTATCGTTAACTCTGTTTCCCTGGGTCTTTTCACGTGTGTTATGAATAAATCTTCTTTTTTTCGGTACCGGTACTAGTCTTATTTTGTTGTATTTATCCGCGACACCTTAAAGGCCGGTCCGTGAAAATATTGTCGGGCATAAACCGGTCCGTGGCGCAAAAAAGGTTGGAGACCGCTGTGGTAGAGTCCAGCAAAAGTAAAGGAGTGGGAATGTTCTAGCATTATTCCCTAATAAGAATTAAAAAAGAAAGTCAGCATGAGAAGCAGAGACTGGTGCATGCTCTTTTTATGGGGTTTCTGGGGCAGCTGTAGATCAGAAGTTAGAGCGGGTCATCATTGGATACTAATCAGAGGTTTGGTGATTGAGCCCCGGCTGCTCCAGTCAGCAAATATCCGTAGGGGAAGATACTAACCCAAAGTTGCTCTCTGATGCATCCAGAATCGTCAATGTTAGATAGAAAGCTCTTAAGCATAGAAGGTTGGGCGTGTATGGATGGGTTAATAATAGATGCTGTATATACAGTGATGGTCAAGTTAAAAAAAAGTAATTAGATAACCTTTCAATAAACCTGCCAGTCCTATTTTTTGCAAAATCCTTCATATAAAATATAATCAAATGAAAAACTCTCTTTTAAAAATGCTCGTTTGTCATTGTGTCATGAGACACTCTCACAAAATCATAACCGCATGTTTGGATAATATGGGGATTCTTGTTTGTCGCCTATGTTGTCAACACTTGCACGATGTGGACATACAACAGTTAATCTCTCTATTTTTAAACTACTTTTACCATTTCTCTCACATTTCAAAATAATATCAGGGAAAGATGGAAGGTCAGAATGACACCCAAATGAGTCTTTAACTTGTTTTAACAGGTTTCATTAAAAACTGCCAAACTGTTAACTCAAAGCCTAAAAGGATTTGAGTTCATTTGATCGTAGATTTGGGGTTGATGTCCACCTGAGCAGTTTCCCTTCCTTTTTTAACCTTGAACAGCCTGAAACATGAAATAACTACAAGAATATTCACATTTTTTTAAAACTTAAATGTTTATTGAACCTTCTGACAGTTTTTTTTAGAAAGAGAGTGCAATTAAACATCAGTTTTCACATATGGATCTTGATTTTTCATATTTTTGCTACATTTGTTCCTTAAAAATGTGCAACTTATTCAGATTCATTCATAAGTGGATGAGAGATGAGAATATTCTGAATATTTATTAGAATCTGTTGAAATGCTACTCGGCATCTAATGTCAGCGAGCGGGTTAGATAATAACCTTCTCCCATTGGAGGGAGAATTAAACAGAGATTTTCCTGGAGCAGTCGGGACAGTGACCCCCAAACTGAGCAAGTGGCTTCTGTAAACCCCAGAGTGTCTTTGTAAGTCTGGGATTTAGTAACTAGTTTTCTTGCCCTATGAGCCACATCTTAGTGGAATATCTCAGAAACAAACCACAGCAAATTTCTCATTGATTTAGTATCAATATTTTTAGTTAAAACTATGGTAGTCTTAAGATTTCTTCTTTTTTACCTGAGCAAAATGTCCTCAATATTACTTTGTAGACCACATAAATTAGTGTGTGCAGACTGACAAATATGTGTTTAGTGTGAGCGCTCAGTCTTTTATATCATGAAAGGATCCTTATGATGACAACTGTGATCAAACGTGTCATCTCACAACTGTGTGCCGTTATGAAGCTGTTGGTTTGTTGATCCTGCCCATGAAGAGGATGCTTCCAGTCGAGTTTTCTACAATGAAAACTAAGAAGGGCCTGTCAATTCTGACGGGTGTTGGTGTAGTCAGTAGGATCCATTCAGAAATGGTGATGGCTGCTGCCTCTGTTCCCATCTCGGTGACACTGATCGTGGCCTTGTGGGATGCCTGTGGGAAAAAATAAGAAAGCGGGCAGATCAAAGCTAATTTCTCAGAATTCAGTTTAACCAAAAGAGTAGGCATGCTCTAGTCCTGTTCCCTAAAAACAAGTAAAAAGGAAACTTCGCCCACCTTTGATACTTTAAGTGGAAACTTGTTTGACACAGCAGAGAAATCCGCGGTGTTTTCAAAAGCACTTGTGATGCCCATTTCTTGCAATATATTCCTCAAGGAGGCATTAGTGGCAATGGAAAATTTTGGCATATAAAGTTCCACATACCTGAGAAACAGAGAAACCATAATTATACAGTTACACTGCTGGTGGTTCCATCTTTTTCTAACTGGCTCAGCTCAATCTTCACTGCAACAGTCTTGAACAACACCCGCATTCCTGCTGACGCCAATCCGCCAGTGCAGCTTACACACCACCTTCACATCACTCATGAGGAAGCTTGCACGATACTTTAGCTCTCTTGCTTGAAGCTGGAATTGTTTCTGGGTCATTGACTTAGTGTTTTGATCTTTTCTTTACTGCTTTTGTAAGAAATGGTTTTTGTTTCTAGGTTTTGTTTTCAGTACTTGGTAATTGTGTTTATTATAATCCTTATATCAGCTTTTGCTGCCTTCCCTGTGTTTCCTGTGTGCAGCTGTTAGGTCTCCCTCACTGTAGGTTGGTTTCTTCCCTTTTTATTTTGCCAGTATCTGATCCCACCTGCTGTATGTGCACATCCTTACTACTTGGTAGTGTGTTTTCCTTGCTCCGGATTCTCTTGGCGATAGCGGGGTGTTAATCAGCCAAAGACCTGTCTCATTTTGGTTCAGCTCTCAGTTGAGAGGTGTCCCATCACCCTTACCATTAGCCACACTGAGGGTCTTCACCACTTACATCGGCCTGCAGCCAAGCCGCCTAAATTCTCTACATGATCATCGGCCTGTAACAGCCACCAGAAGGTCTTCTACACCTTCGTTGATCTCTGGCTGTGCTGCCAGAGGGTCTTTGCAGAGACCCTCAGCCTCCAAAGGACAAAGCTTTCAGTGGTCTCCTATCAGACCCTCCATCCCTATCATCCAGATTCATCTCAGCCACCAGGGTTGATTTGTTTCACAGCCAGCCCCTGACCTGGCTTCCCACTTCTGCTGGTTCCGTGGCCAGCACCCAGAGCTGCTCCACTCAACACCACTCAAAGAGTTCTTTAAGTCTCCCCTTTGCATTTCCATTCCTTCTCATGAGTCCTGCATTTGGATGCACATCCTGTCAACTACACTGGCAAATTGTGACAGACGCAGCCTCATTCTCCCAAACCAGAGGGTGCATTTCATTTGGGTGCAAACCACTCCAGTGCATGATGAAGGTGACACTCTGATGAAGCCAACAGTATCACATCGTCCACAAAAAAATACAAATACGTCTCCTCAGTCACTTCTCCAAGTCAACGAAACACACGTATACTGGAGGGTCAGCCTGCCATGATACCCCAGAAGTCCTGCAAAGGGTAACAATCTGGTTGAAGGTTCAATGATTGCCAAGAGCCTCCTTTCCAGCAGTGTAATAAAGCTATAACTTGTTTTTTTAAATGCACAGGCGATATAGGAAACGCTCGGGTCACCAGACTCAAAGTTCCTCAAAGTGCTCTTTCCATAACCCAAAAATATCCCCAGTCCAGGTCAGCATTTCTTCTGCCCAAACATGACCCGAGCCCAGCCCTGCTTTCACATTTATTCATGTAATATTGAGATATTTCAGTGTTACCTCATCATACCAAAACAAAGAACACACTTTTCCTCGGTTTGGGTTCTGTTAGTACACGTAATATACAGTGTTGAACTTACACAGTGTGCAGATTTATACTAATCAAACACAGAAAGATGTTCTACTATTGCAAAATGATCATTTTGACTCCACAATCCTACAAGTAGCCACATCTGCAAATGTTTCTAGCTTGTTGTGCATCTGATCATATACAACATTAGATTATTCTACATACAATGGGAATTACTTTTTAACCTACATAAACGATGGCACAACACGTAGCATCAAAACCTGATACACAGCTGCCCATTGCGCCTGTTTGCTTCTTTAGCCGTCACAGTTGTTGTCTGAAAGCCAACAAAGACGGATTTTTCTTTACCAAGTGGATCATCACAGCCTTGCCGTGTTGGTCCATTTGATCGACTTTTATGGTTACTATTTTTATTATTTTATTTTCTGTTGTTACAGACGGGACAGACATGACTGGGGGGGAAAGGGAGAAAGAAAGATGAAGGAAAAGAAAAGCAGGGGGGAAGAGGGAGAGTGAGGAAGGACACTTAAAAAGAAAAGAAACTCCCGGATCACCTGCTGAGAGAGAAAAAAAGAGAAAACAAGCAAAACAAGAGAGCAACATAATAAACACAACACCATCGCATTAATCTAGCTAAGTGTAAATAACAGTAAATACTAAATATTGAATTTTGTTGTGCAGCGCGGCACACAATGTGCTATGAGGTAGTAGCCAAGAAAGGTGTAGTTTGTGTCTGTGAACACCCGTGTGCACACCTGTGTGGATCAGCACGCTTGTATTCAAAAAGCTAAGGAGCTTCTTAGACTACGATGACCTGGAGGACTGAGAACCTTCACAGGCATATTGTATTCAAAAGGTTTCTCCACGTAACGATCTGCTAGAGCAGGGGTGTCGAACTCCAGGCCTCGAGGGCCGGTGTCCTGCAGGTTTGAGATCTCTCCCTGGGTCAACACACCTGAATCACATGATTAGTTCATTACCAGGCCTCTGGAGAACTTCAAGACATGTTGAGGAGGTGATTTAGCCGTTTAAATCAGCTGTGCTGGATCAAGGTTCACATCTAAAACCTGCAGGACACCGGCACCTCGAGGCCTGGAGTTCGACACCTGTTTGCTAGAGGGTGTGGGGAGCTATAGCCCCGTCCCCCAGGGCAGGCATGGAGGAGATCCAGGCCCCAGACATCTACATGCCCCCAGAGTGCGAGAGCCCAAGGAGGACCGCCGGAGGGACATCCGTGCCACCCTCCTGGGAAGAGCTGAGGAGAGCCACAGATGAGGGGTCACCCAGCAGCCACAGAGCAGAAGCCAGAGGAGGGCTGCTCTGCCGGCAGCCAGCTGTGCCAGAGTGAACTGAGCCCCAGGCCCAGAGGCTGGAGGTCTGAAGACCCCCACCCCCCGGAAGGGGCCCGACTGAGCCATGGGTGGCAGGCCCTGCCATGCAGCCACCGGGAGTGAGCCGGTACATACCCAAGCACCCCAAGAAACAAGATCCACCAACGCACCTACGCCTGAGGGCATCAGCCACCGGCAGGGAGTGTGGTGAGGGGAGATAGGCCTCCATTCTTTGGAGGGGCTGAGATGTTCCCAGAGGGGTGGAGTCTGAGACCCGACCTGACGTATAGACAGACAAACAGGCACACACAGACACAAACTTGCATTCCCCCCTCATGCACACATATACAAACACTCGGCACTCAACCAATGTGGAGACAGACACAAATGGACACTGTACACACAATCACACTCCCCAAACATAGTCTATACCCCAGGTCCAGGTACCCTCGCCCGCAGAGGAGGAAACTGCACCTTGACCCAGAAGATGTTACCCTTCCCCCGGGGTGGAGACAAGCAGACCCTGCAGGGAGGCCCAGCATCCCAGACCCCAAATGGACGGCCAACACCTCCGTCCAGCCCCTCCGCCCCAATGGCTATCAGAGAATGGGGGTGTGTGAAGACCCCATACCTCCCTCCTTCCGCTCAGTGTAGTGTTGCTGCGTGTTGTTCTAAAGTGCATTTAAAACATGGGTGGGCATGGTAAAATTTAGAAAATTATAGCCAAGATGACGACCGTTAAGGGAGAGAAGTGTACAACCTTCCAATGGTCACAAATAAACTCTATACCTTTAGTGCATTGCTCATCCATCTGATTCTCAGTGTAAATAAACTTTGGGTCTCGTAATAGCAAAGCTAAGAGCAGTTTTATGAGACACAGAAATGGGTAACACACTTCAGCTACTACCAAGAAAGAATAATCAGCCATAATGCAATAAGTCTTACATCATAGATGCTGAGTTTTGCCAGTTTCTTATATGGTCCTTGTTGATGTTTTCCTCTACACTCCTCATCCAGCCTTCATCAGGAAGGACAATCATCATGGAGGTTTGACTCTCGTATGGCAGCAAGATGATGCTGGTGTGGTTCGCTCTGTCCTCAAAGATGTGGTAGTATCCCGTCCTTACCATCATGTCAACCTGAACTTTGGTCCTGCTGTCAACATGGAAGTCCGCCTTATGTGTCATTTCACTATTAAATGGTTTCTTCCAGTATCCTGCCCGACACAGTGGAGAGTGGTGATGACAATATTGGGATGTGTCAGCATGAATCATACTACTTGTTGAAAGTATATTTCAATCATCAGCTGACATCTAAGCTGACCTTTTTTATTTAAATATATGTAATATTCATGTTTGTCTGTTGTAGCCTAACAATAGACTTGATCAGGCTGCTTACCTTTAAAATAGACATAGTTAATGAGCATCATCATAGTTTCAGGGTCAACATCGTTCACCATATCTTTGATCTTGTCCTGTGTTTTATTGGCAATGTGTCTGTTGATTTTATCTGCAGCCTCAGCAGGGTTAGTAAAGTTGATTTGTAAGACCTCACCAGAGTAATGCTGCTTGACATCATTCAGAAACTTCTCCAGGGGACTGAAACCTGAGTGCACTGCAATGGTATTGCCAACATCCAGCTTTTGGTTCTCCTGGCTTTGTCCAAGCACGTGGAAAAGATGTTGGTAGGCTTCATTGACCTGAGTCTGGTTTAAGGTGCTGTAGCCCAGGCTGGAGAACAGCTGGCTGTGGGTTTCACTATGGGCCCCAGTAGACAGTACGGACAGGGCAGTGGAGATGCCCAGTGGTGAGAAGAAAATGTTGTTTCCAGCAGCAGTCCTCGCATTCAGACGTTTGTACAGGGCAAAGGCAAAGTCAGCATTAGGAGCAGAGAGCTTGTGGCAGCTCATATGGTCTTCAGAACCACGGTTGTGGTGGAGATGGTGGTCTGCCGAGGCTACAGCGAGCAACAGTGCAATGAGTGCACAGCTACAGAAATGCATCTTTAGAGTCTGTGGATTGGAAATCAAAGAAGTAATACAAAATGAGTTCCAGTTAAAGTTTTTCATTACAGGCAGTTATCTATCTGTAAATCATAATTCCTCAACCTTTGGTAAAAAGAAGTAATCTAATTAAATCTTTCATCTACCACCTTTACAGGGGCAGCAGTCTGAGCAGAGAAGTACACACTTCCCTTACCCCAGCCACCTCTTCCAGCTTATCCGAGATAGACTGACTTGTTCCCAAACAAGGCAAAAATTATAATCTCTCCAGCAACTCCTGGGCCTGCCCTGTAGCCTCCTCCCAGTATGAGATTCAAACAGCTCACCTAGGTTTCCAGTAGTCATCCTAGTCAGATGCCTGTACCACCTCAGCTGGCTGTTTTCCATTTGGAGGAGCAACGGTGCTGCTTTGAATGTCAAAGCTCCCACCCTATCCTTAAGTAAGAGCTCAGACATCCTTTAAAGGAAACTCAGTGCTGTTGTTTGTATCCGCAACATCGTTCATTCGGTCGCTTCATGGGACCTTGTGACAATAGGACCATAGATTGACTGGTAAATTGACAGCTTTGCTTTTATGCTCCACGCTCCTCTCACTCATAAACAACACCTTGAGACCCAGGCCTGAGTAAGCTACCCCACCCTTTTCCTTCGGAGAACCATGGTGCTGATTCTCATTTCTGTTTCTTCACACTTGACCGCAAACTGCCCCCGATCAAGCCAACAAAACTCCATCATTGTTGTGTACATCCTCCACCACCGTGCAACATCGAAATATTCTGTCCATAAGAATTATGACCAGAATTGTGACAAGCTGTAGCAGAGATGGAAGCAAGTCCGGTTTACTGCTGAAGATACAAACTAGGCACTCGCCATGGCCTGCAACAACAAGCCAGACACCTCATAATCTCGAAGCACCGCCCTGCTCTAAGTCCACAAAACAGATGGTTGGGCAAACTCCCATCCCTTGAATGTCCTCAAGAGAATAAAGAGCTACTCCAGTGTAGGGATGAGCCATCATGGCACCGGTTCTGACATAAACGGTAGTAACCAGACCAAAAGCAGCGCACATTTCGGTGCTTTTTTTCGGTGCTTTTTTTTCCTGAGCTGTGATACTCTTTAGATTCTAGCCAATCATTTTACCTTTCCGAGGATAGTAGGCGGGTCCAGGTACGTACGTTCTTTTAGAGCAGAGCTACAGATTAAAAATGCCCAAGGCGAAGCGGTCAAAAGTCTGGCTGTACTTCGCAGCAAAAGATGCAAACTCAGCAGCAACAAGTGCTTTAAGCTGATACTGTGATACTGTCAAAGGAGGTAACACCTCAAATCTGATGAAACACCTGGCGACGCATAGCGTTTTTTTTAAAAGCCGAGAAATGCGCCGTATTTGATAGCTTGCTGCGAGACCTCACACCGAGCACATCTACTGCGGGTGTGGTGCCTGTTATCAGACCGGAGTTAGCAACATCCCCCAGAAACCCAAAGAGGAGAGTCCTGGCCCCTAGCCCTGCCAGTGTAGCAGAAATGATGAGGATGATGATGCAGCAGCAGCCGTTCTTCTCTGCGTGAGTAGTTTAATGTTGTTCGTGTGTAATTTACGTTGAGTAGGCTAACCACGTTATTACATTAATGCATGTAAGGTGAACTAGCAAACATCATCATAGCTACATGCGGCTGTCTTCTTGTTTGATGGCAGATACTCCCTTCACCCTGGCCAAAAAGGCTAAAATGACCAAAGTGGAAAACAGCTAAACATGAGAGGTTTTTGGACAAAGTTTGTGTTTTCCATTGTTTAAGCACTGCTTCCAGCCAAGAGTGATACCATATATGCCCCATAGCTGCAGAAAAGGCTAACATTGTTATCTTTTTACAAAAAACCAGCTGAACATGAGAGGTTTTTGGACAAAGTTTGTGTTCTCCATTCTTTAAGCACCGGTGTGAGCACCGTTTGAGCACCGGCACCGTTTCAAAAGTACCGATTTGGTACTGGTATCGGATAAAACCTAATCGATACCCATCCCTACTCCAGTGTTACATGGGCAGAATGATAACTTGTCCTGAAGGTATTCGAACCTGAAGGCACAGAACCACAGGCAGAGAACCAGGGGGATACAAGTAACCTACTCCTGCTCACTGCCTCTCAGCTGGGGCACCTCCAGAGTGGAACAATTATATTTTCTAATGAAATAATGCAGTTACAGTATCTGAAGTCTAAAGGGAGTTATTATTGTTTACCTTTATCTTTCATACTTTAGCAGACTCATTTTCCCAAATATTTCCTGGTAATGTTGTCAAAGGAGCTTTTAAAGAAAAGCGTCTGGACTTCTTTAAGTTGCTTGAAGACGTTTCACCTCTCATCCGAGAAGCTTCTTCAGTTCTAAGGACTTAGAACTGAAGAAGCTCCTTTGACTACAATGACCTGGATGACTGAGAACCTTCACAGATATTTCCTGTTAATCTACTGTCAGCTTACATTACTGTGGCTCAATGAATCACTCAAACATTATTTGCCATTACAGTAGCTTACAGTTGTACTATGATGGCCACACTCCCCTCGAAATACGCAAAATATCTGCACCTACAGTCAAAGAGGCAGAAAAATATAGCAGTACACCTTAAGAAAACTTGGTTGCGCTCTATTACAGCAGTAATGTTGCAATAGTGGGTGGAAACAAGTTAAACATATGGAAATAGCGAGTTACTATCACTTTATTAACAATGTAATATTCAAGTAATAAGCAAGTAACATCCTGCACCAGCAGTGGTGTCAGCCGCAAGTAGGTAGCAGGCGGCCACAGCACAAAACCACAAAATAATAGCAAAGTAATGTTTTGGTAAAACTTTTAAAACCTGCTGCCAGCAGAACAGAAACATCAGGGAAACTTTTCTATACTTACTTCAAAGTCGTAGCAGTTTTAGCATTTTGCAGTCCTGGTTGTTTTTGATTACACAGAAATTAATTCACTTTTTTCTAAGTAATCATCAGACTTTATGGATTTTGCTTGAATGCGTTATTAACATAGAATTAAAGCTGTATTTGTCAGGCTGGATTCTCTGCACAGAAAATACCAAACTTGCTTCCACATAACAGGAAACCAAAAATGAACAAAGACAAATGCTGGAGATAAAAGCATAAAATCAGTTCCGATATTATATTGTTGTAATCTGATCCTTAAAATGTTGGAACATCTACAATGATTAATTATTTATTTTGAGGTTTAAATCATTTTAATATTAGGAAACTCGAATGCACAGAACTTGATGTTTCCATATCTTCCCCTTCTCGTTTGTGCCGTATTGCCGCACTGTCACCTGTTACTGAAACCTTTATCAAAATGTTCAGTGTGTCAGTGTCTCTGCCACAGTAGATGTTTGACTTGTACATACGGATAAAAACAAAGAGCAGAATGAACTGAAATTTTGAGAACAACTCATAACACCGTAATAAAATACAACGAATGAAAAGAATGAAAGAAGCAGTCAATTAATGGAGGCTTATGCTTACCATTAACATCTTATTTAGTGCAGTTTCCAGAAACTCTGTTTTTTGTTTTCAGCAAGATTAAAGACAGTTCGCTGACATTTCTGTTAACGATTAACACAGATCAGCACTCTCTTTACAGAACTTTTGGATTGATTAATTTGACTTTGTTCATGCAACAAGACTTGCTCAACAGCACAGGTAAATAACTGAGTGAAGAAATGAAAACAACTGTTCGAAAAAACAGAAGACAGCAGAAATCTGGAGCCTTTTCATGAAATACATGGTACCTTCTTTTCAACAATCATGTTTAACTGAACTTGCAAATCATACAGGCAACAGACAGCAAAACTTTATATTGATATTTATTTAACCTCCTAGGACCTGGCATCCACATATGTGGACATCACATTTTGGGTTATTTAGACCAAAATACTCAATTTTGCTCTACAAGGGCCTGATATCCACTTACGAGGACATTATATGCTACTGTTCTATCAACATTTTAAATGAATATCCTCATATGTGGCTCTCATTTTTCTTAAAAACAAAAATAAGGTAAAAAAAAATCTGGTAATTCTTTGTTTTTACATTCATCGGGCCCCAATCAGCCCAAATATCAAAGAGAAATTAAAAATGCATGTCGTGGAAGAGTCCGGGTCTTAGGAGGTTAAAGATGAAGATGTTAAACAACATTTAGAATATATACACAACACATGCAGTATTATTAACCATGTTGTGTTTGGGGTGAAAATGATGGAGCAACTAAACGAAAACCAGACTGGATGGCATATTGCTGCAGGATGCTGTGGTGGCCATGCAGGTTCAGGTTCTGGGAACCATTCCTGTAGAGACCATCCGTTGACCTTTTCTGCATCGCACAAAGACATTTCAATTCAATTTTATTTACACAGCGCCAAATCAAAGCAGCAGTCACCTCAAGGCGCTTTATATTGTACAGTAGATCGTACAATAACACATACAGAGAAAAACCCAACAGTCATATGACCCCCTATGAGCAAGCACTTTGGCGACAGTGGGAAGGAAAAACTCCCTTTTAACAGGAAGAAACCTCCGGCAGAACCAGGCTCAGGGAGGGGCGGGGCCATCTGCTGCGACCGGTTGGGGTGAGAGAAGGAAGACAGGATAAAGACATGCTGTGGAAGAGAGACAGAGGTTAATAACAGATACGATTCAATGCAGAGAGGTCTGTTAACACATAGTGAGTGAGAAAGGTGACTGGAAAGGAAAAACTCAATGCATCATGGGAATCCCCGGCAGCCTACGTCTATTACAGTACCTGTAATACCTACAGCATGTTCTAATCGCTCTAATAGGATATTATGGTCGACAGTATCGAACGCTGCACTGAGGTCTAGCAGGACAAGCACAGAGATGAGTCCACTGTCAGAGGCCATAAGAAGATCATTTGTAACCAGTGTAGGGACTAACGCGTTACTTAATAACACGTTAGTCCCTACACTGGTAGGGACTAACGCGTTATTAAGTAACGCGTTACAGTAACTACGTTATTATTGTGGTAACGAGCACGGTAACTAGTTATTATGCCAAAACCAGGAACGCGTTACTCGTTACTGGGATTTAGATAGGGTCGTTATTCGTTACTTTGTGTGAAATCGAAACACGGACCTGGGAATAATGTCACACTCGAGTAAACGGCGTTCTGGTTAACCTCGTCTGAGAAGTCGGGATTCCAATATGGCAATGCCCTCGAAAACGGTTGTTTTGCTGGCCCTCTACAAAAAGAAATTACTGCTAAACACATATGCAGCCATAGCTGGACTCGGTGGGCCGATGGTGATATTTCGTTTTGATGTGCTGGGGGGGGGTTTGTAACGGTATAAACAGTGAAAGGTGGTGGATTGGCCAGATGCTGGCAGATGTGTAAAAATAACTCAGTTGTT
The DNA here is from genome assembly GCF_057382275.1 of Copadichromis virginalis. Lineage (NCBI taxonomy): Eukaryota > Metazoa > Chordata > Actinopteri > Cichliformes > Cichlidae > Copadichromis > Copadichromis virginalis. The sequence goes on along the minus strand of NC_140632.1, from coordinate 1,284,740 downwards.
TGGTGGTGGCTATGGCGGAGCTTCCACAGATTCAGTAACATTAGCAAGTGGGCCTTTTCCCCTGGCTTCTGCTCCGCGGCTGCTGAGTGAGCCCTCATCTGGGACTCTCCTCAGCTCTTTCTGGGACAGTGGCGCGGCTGCCCCTCTGTTGGTCTTCCTTGGTCTCTTGTGTTCTGGGGGCCTCTGGATGTCTGGAGTCTTGATCTCCTCCATACCTGCTTCATGCCCTGGAGGACGGGGCTGTGGCCCCCCCACACCCTCTAGCAGATCGTTACATGGAGAAACCTTTGGAATGCAAGCATGCTGATCCACACAGGTGTGCACACAGGTATTCACAGACGCGGACTACAGCTTTCTTGGCTGCTGCCTCAAAGCACATTGTGCGCTGTCTATCTTGCGTGCTGCACAATATTGTTTATTATTTAGTATCTACTGATATCTACTGCTAGCTAGTTTATTGTGATGGTGCCGTTTTTTTTATTATGTTGCTCTTTGTTGTTTGCTTTCTCTTCTGTTTTTTTTCTCCATACAGGTGACCCAGGTGTTTTGGTTTTTTTTGTTTGTTTGGTTTTTTTTGTTTGTTTGTTTTTTCTTTCTTCCCCCCTTCTCACCGTCTCTTCTCCCCTCTGGTTTTCTTTCTCTCCCTCTCTTTCTTTCATTCTTTCCCCCTTTCCTATCCCCCAGTCATGTCTGTCCCGTTTGTAGCAACTGAAAATAAAATAAATTCATAATTATAATAAAGGTCAATCAAATGGACCAATATGGCAAGGCCATGATGATCCACTTGGTAAAATAAATCTGCTTGGCATCTTTCTTGGCCTTAAGACAACAATTCTGATGCTAAAGATCCAAACGGGACACAAAAAAAAAACAAAACCATTAGCAAGTGGGGGAGGCCATCAGGTGGATGAGGGAAAGGGGAGGCAAGAGGAGGAGAGACCCGAGGTGCCGGCAGGTCCGAGTGTCAGGTAAGAAGTTATGAGCTGCAGTCTATCTGGGTCAGATATAAACCAAGTTTAGGTGGAGTTTATTTTCGTTGTGCTGACTTCTTACAGTCAGTTACAATAACTCGTACTGCTACTAGCTAGCATGAGGGAGTTTATATACAGCTGGGTGGTGCTATGATGTTACTGATAGTGAACTTTATTTTTATTCATAAGGTTAGTTTGTAGAGTTGCCAACGGCTCCTTAAAAAAACGGAATCGTCTTGTATTCGTAAGTAGTCCGGACTTGTAAGTCCCGGACTTCAGCTAGAATGGAAAAAAAAGACACAAAGCTGGATTTATTCTGTGTGTTTACGCTGCAGCGGCCTCTTCTTCTCTCATTCTCTCCCCCTCCCTCTCCTGTTGCTACTCAATCATGAAACTGATCAATGATCAAGATTTTCTCTCTTGTTTGTTTATCGCACACTTTGCGCCAGAAAGAGGAAACCACAGCTGTAAAGCTGCTGGTCATGATGTCGGTTTGGATATGTGGTGAGAGGGAAACATGAAGATGAAACCAGGAGATGTCCTTACTGAATCATCAGAGCTGAACAGGTGATGGAGAAACAGGTTTACCTTTTAGGTGACATGAATGAGTTGAAGTTATGAACTGTTTCTGAGAGACTAATAACACCAAGATCCTTTTCTAAGTAGCTGACAGCTGGTAACTGTGCAGGGGCGGGTCTAGCAAAGTGTTGCCAGGGGGGCAGGTAGGGCATTAACAGGGAGAGGGGGGCACAAAGAAATACTTTTCTTTCTTATTCTCATTTAAAATGTCTCACTTTTATTAAATAATTATCTGAATCTTACAACAAACGAATGATAGATTGATACATATATACCATCAGAACAGTGAACATCACTGTCACAACAGTGTTTTCATTCAAAGGCTTTATGATTTTTCCTATAATGGCGGCCGGTCTGTAGTCAAAATGCTCGGGCCGATTTTTTGTTCCAGTCCAGCCACCAACATGGTGTGACCAGCTCAGATCCTCGCTGATGTTGATGCCCAGGAATCTGAAGCAGCTGACTCTCTCCACCCTTGCTCCTTTGATGTGGATGGGGGTGTGGCCTCCTCTCTGCAGTCTCCTGTAATCCACGATGAGCTCCTTGGTTTTGCTGACGTTGAGCAGCAGGTTGTTGTCGCGGCACCGTGATGTCAGGGCTCTCACCTCTGCCCTGTATGCCATCTCATCTCCATCAGAAATGCAGCCGATGATGGTGGTGTCATCTGCCAATTTGATGACGGTGTTGGAGCTGTGTGTTGCTGTACAGTCGTGGGTGAACAGGGAGGAGCTGATGTTCAGGTCACAAAGTTTCATGACTAGTCTGGATAGTATGACGGCAGGGAGTGAAGATGTGATGTGAGCTTTGACTATACGCTCAAAGCACTTCATGACAATGGAGGTGAGTGCTACTGCGCGACAGTCATTTAGGCAGCTCGCATCAGGGACAGGGATGACAAGGAGGACGGTGCTTGTGTCCATGCAGTTGCTGGATGACATTGATGTGACAGGTGGGAAATGGTCAACAATGAGCCCTGATTTCATGCTCACAGAAGAACTGTGGAGTCATTTGAGTGACAGAGTGAATCTAATTCCTCAGACAAGCAGCAACTCCGGACAGCACTGACTGAAGTGTGGGTTGCCACCCCAGAGGATGACATCCCGAAATTATGCTTGTCCATATGGAGGTATATTAATGCCAAAATCAAGGGGGACACTAATTACTGATTGATTCTTTTATTGTTACCTGCAGTTATTTCACTTCAAAAATGTATTGTGCTTACGTTTCTTGGTATTTACTGATTCATTCCTTAAAAGGTAATGAAAAGCAACACACGAGTTTTCATTTGCATATAACAAAAAAGTGAATTTACAAAGAAATGCAGTGGCATGTTATTAAATCCCTTGAGTCTATTTTCCCCCTTTTTGATTTCTTAGTATTTTTGCATATTTGTCACACCTGCACGTCTCAGATCATCAGATTAATTTTACTACTAAACTCTCAAAGTAAACACAAAATGCTGTTTTTTAATCATTAATTGTATTAAGGGAAAAATATAGCCAAACCTACCTGGTCCTATGGGACAAAATAAAAGTAACTCAAAACCAGTTGAGATGCTTTGGCATGAACTTAAATGGGTTCAAATCCTCCAGTGTGGCTGAATTAAAACAATGTCACAAAGAAACGAGTGAAAATTCCTCCAATGGATCAAAAGAGTCATTGTTAGTTATTGCAGATACTTGATTGCAGTAGTGCTCTCAAGGATGGCACAACAAGTGTTGGGGAGTAAAGGAATACATGTACCGGTTAAAATATGAGCAACTGTATTCCATTACAGTTACTGTTTAAAAAGGTGGTATTCAGAATACAGTTACTTTGTTGAAATAAAAGGTTTTCATATGTTAGGCTGTCCCCTCGCTATTTTTGGTAATTCCACGCCAAACAAACCCAAACAAAACACACATTGAGAGGCTCTCATGTCTGTGTCTCAACCTCACGGCCCATGTCACCTCTATTTGCGTGAAGAAAGACTTTTATTTATTTTATTCAAAAAATGTTTTAATATGAAGGCAATAGAGTGTTATAGGCATCGCCCTAAAGCATGCAGCCTGATGGGCAGTGTAGTCCGTGCTGCAGGGAGGATGGACCCGTGATGTGTCTGTGAGCGATGGAGGAGAAAAAGGAAAAGTACGAGCTGTCACGGAGCAGAAACGGGAGCTGGAAGCATGTAAATATAATAATAACCACTGCAGCCAAACAGAGAGCCTGACGAGCCCAGCTGTAAGTAAGCTATTAAGACTCGACTGTACGCCGTGTTCGTGTTTTCCTCTGAAACAATAAGTTCTGTTGGAGCCTTTCAACGCCTCTCTCTGTCTCTCGCTAGTAAAGTTGACCCAGACAACAAAGTAAAGCTATTTTTCAGCTACGAGCCGACACGAACCCGACGTATCAGCCAGAGGTCCTTTACTACGGTTCAGAGCCGCGGACCTGTTTTATATACGCGCGGAACAGTTTTCTATACGAGCAACCTTCAAATATAAATCAAATATTTGACATAATGTTTCCAAACTTGCTATTTACCTGAAAGAAAATGTCACTAATGTCGTTTTTGTTGACCAGAAAATCAACGTGTGCAGACAGATAACCTCATAAATAAAGGTCAGTGTTTTTAATCATGACAGGATCTTTATTATGGCAACTGTGACCTTAATATCATCTCACAAGTATGTGCAATTATGAAGCTGTTGGATTGTTGATCTTCCCCATGAAGAGGATGCTTTTAGTGCAGTTTTCCAAAATGAAAACCAAGAACAGCCTGTCAATTTTGATTGTTGGTGGCGCTTCGAACATTTCAAAGATGCTGACGGCTGCTGCCTCTGTTCCCATCTCAGTGACACTAAGCGTGGCCTTGTGAGATGCCTGTGGGTGAAAAAGAAAGGAGACGGTCAGATGCTAATTTCTTACTCTGTAATGAGTCTTTAAGTGTCTCAGAATCAGAACCAAAAAGAGAAATGTTTGCCCACCTTCGAGACTTTGAGCCGACTGTTATTGGACAGACCAGAGAAATCAGCATGGTTCTCAAAGGCACTGGTTATGCCCATTTCCTGCAATATGTTCTTCAACGAGGCATCAGCGGTTATAGAAGATTTTGGAATCGTAAGATCTATATACCTGAGAAATAGAAAAACGGACTGTTAAATTACAGGTTGTTCCTCTTTTACTAACTGGATCAGGATCATAAGTCTTCATCACTACAATGTCCACATTACTGCTGACACCACACAAATCTGCCACTTCAACTTCGCATCACTCGTTTCCTGCAAAGAGAGGTTCTGACTCTTGTTTTATCTAGTTCTCACTAAGCCACCAACCACTCCTTTTTATTTGGAAAGACGTGCTCTGATGACGCCAACAGCACCACATTATCTGCAACAGTTAGGAATATTACTCTGAGCTTCCCAGAGTAGACGCCCTCTTCACCCTGAGGTCCTGTCCATGATCTCAGGGTGAAGCCCTAACAAGAGTAATCAGAGAATTCAAATCCTTCTAAAGATTTTTACATTTGATGTGACCTTGACCCAATTTTCTCCAAAATTCAATGTAAATGAAATGTGTTTGAGCTGCTATTATCTACCATCACACAAAATCTGAAAACTGTGAATGCTACCTGCCAACAAACAGACAGGCAAACAAATGGAACTGATTACATACTTCTTACCTTCTTATTATTGTTAGCTTTATCAAAAAGGTAAGTTTTTAGCCTAATCTCAAATCCAAATCCAAACTGGAAGCTGGTTCCACAGAAGAGGAACCTGAAAGCTGAAGGTTCTACTTTTAAATACCCCTGGAACCACATGTGAGGAGAAATTTGCTCCTTCTTGCTAGTCTCTGTCAGTACTCTCGTGACAGCATTTTGGACGAAATGAAAGGCTTTTAGGATAACCGGATAATAATGAATTACAACGATCCAGCCTGGAAGTAATAAATGTATGAACTCGTTTTTCAGCATCACTATGATACAGAACGCTTCTCATCTTTATGGACATTGTGGAAAGCACAAAAACATCCCTACATATCTGTTGAATGAGCACATTGAAGAACAGATTCTGGTCAAAAATGATTTAAAGACTATATGAATACATCATACGCTTGTAACGCATTTCATCTACAGTACGCATCAATGTAAATGTACTTGGACACTCAAAGTTAATAACAGGAGTGATATAAAACAGCAATAGGTCATTTTGACAACAGTCTCCATCTACTAGCAAGCAGGAATATTCAGACATAATGCAATAAATCTTACATCATAGATGCTGAGTTTTGCCACTTTCTTATGTCGTCCTTGTTGCTGTTTCTCTCCACAGTCTTCATCCAGAATTTATCAGGAAGGACAATCATCATAGTTACTGTTGTATGGCAGCACGATGATGCTAGCGTGGTTAACTGCATCCTCATAGAAGTGGTAGTAATCCATCCTCATCATCATGTCAACCTGAGCTTTGGTACTGCCGTCAACGTGGAAGTCGTCCTCATGTGTCCATTCTCTAATAAACGGTTTCTCCCAGTATCCTGCACGACACAGTGGAGAGTCGTGTTGACATTATTGGGATGTGTCAGCCTTAGTGCTGTCAGCATTAATCTCGCTGATACGACGTTAACGCCATAACCGCATTAACGCAGCAAATCCTTGTTAGCAAGTTAAGGCAAGCTAACCCTAACTCGCTAGCGGGGATTTGTCGTGTTAATATGGTTATGGCGTTAACGCCATGTTTGTCTGTTGTAGCCTAACAATAGACTTGATCAGGCTGCTTACCTTTAAAATAGACATAGTTAATGAGCATCATCATGGTTTCAGGGTCAACATCGTTCACCATATCTTTGATCTTGTCCTGTGTTTTATTGGCAATGTGTCTGTTGATTTTATCTGCAGCCTCAGCAGGGTTAGTAAAGTTGATTTGTAAGACCTCACCAGAGTAATGCTGCTTGACATGCTTGGTAGGCTTCATTGACCTGAGTCCGGTTTAAGGTGCTGTAGCCCAGGCTGGAGAACAGCTGGCTGTGGGTTTCACTATGGGCCCCAGTAGACAGTACGGACAGGGCAGTGGAGATGCCCAGTGGTGAGAAGAAAATGTTGTTTCCAGCAGCAGTCCTCGCATTCAGACGTTTGTACAGGGCAATGGCAAAGTCAGCATTAGGAGCAGAGAGCTTGTGGCAGCTCATATGGTCTTCAGAACCACGGTTGTGGTGGAGATCGTGGTCTGCCGAGGCTACAGCGAGCAACAGTGCAATGAGTGCACAGCTACAGAAATGCATCTTTAGAGTCTGTGGATCAAAAAGCAAAGTTAAAATGATACAAAATGAGCTCCAAGTAAGGTTTTTCCATCATCAGTCCTTGAGTCATAATTTCATGACTTTATGAGTTAAAACCATTGAATTAGATTGAATCAGGTAGTTTCAGGATATGGCATTAAAAATAAGAAGAATGCTGATATTACTTATTACATTATTTATTTACTTATTTTTATGAGGTCACAATCAAGTCATCTTTTGTGATCCACAAATATTACTATGTTATTCCTAACATGTTATTATATTGTTATCAGTATATTGGTACATATAAGAGTTTTGACTCATATATATGGCGTATATTTGTTTCCACATTTCTGGATAAAACCACTGCTGATACAATATATTATTTGGTAGTTTCCTGGATTTTACATTGTAATTTCATAGTAATGATTTAATATTTCCATATCATTGCTTTCTTATTTCCACCTTACTGCACTATTGCCACATTATTACTGAGCTGTACTGAAAACCACTACTGACAAGTTCATCAGATGAAAAAAGTAGAATTTTCATGAGCATCTCTTATAACAGCATATTTCTGCAAAGCTGCTTGTAACAGATCCCAAAGCTACCAGCTGAGAAGTCACTCTGTGCAAACAACAAAGGCTGGATTTTAAACCCAAGAAGTTACCTGGACTGTCAGGCAGACAACTCGACTAAACGGTCTGATTGCCAGTAATACAGCACCTGTAAGTAGTTGAGTTACTGCCCATTAGATGACTGTTCAAAAACACCCAGTGAGTGTAGGTCACCACGGATGTATTTCAGCTTCCTCAACACAGCAGGTATTATAATAGAGATTTAGCTCTAAAAGATATTTGAGGGATTTGAAAGTGTCTCTCCCACAGCAGATGTACAACTGTGAGTTGAATCATGAGCATCACTAAAATAATAAAGTCATATGTCTGTTATTGACAGAATAGAAATAGATATTTAAAGGTAAAGGCACTTCACCCTTCAGCGATTTTTTGATACACTGGTAAAGTAGTAACCAGTAGTTCAGCTGTGTTGTAACATTGTATACAATATAACTGATGATACCAACGAAGGAAGCAGACAATGAATGCTGAGTAATGTCATGTCTGCTAAAACCACGTGATTACATCCTAAAAATCATCTTTAATTCTCTTAACTGTCGTTTACTTCTTACATTTAAGTACCTAAAACGTAGAACTAATAGAGACTGATGCTTACCACTAACATCTTCTGCAGTGACGTTTCCAGAAACTCTATATTTAAGCAAGCTTAAAGGCAGTCAGCTGACAGTTTACAGATTAACAAAGATCAGCCTTCTCTCTTCTGGATCGATTCTACTGACTTTGTTTAAACAACCTAACTTGCTCAACAGGACATGGAAATAACTCTGGGTGGGTCAGGGTGTTTTTGGTAAAAACAAAAAATCAGAATCACGCAAACATACAAGCCTGGAGAAGTCCTGGCAAAATACTCAAGATGGCAGAAATCTGGAGCCATTTAAAAATGTGGGAAAACATTGAAATCTGTCAATTCAAATTACTTCCAGTTTAAATCATTTCTGGAAAATAGACAAGCTGGCTTCCTTTTAACGATCATGATCAACTGGGAAGAGAAATCATACTGAGACCAGACAGCAAGACTGACCTTGGTATTAATATTCATTGAAAGCTAAAGGAGTTAAACAGCACGAACACTATCAGCTGTTTTGTCTGGTGGATAATAATGTATTAGGCAAGTATTAATGCAAGAGTTCAGATGACTGCTCATAGTCAACCTGTCATGCTTATTTAAAACTAACCTTTATGTTATTTGTTATTTGACTGGTTGCTTGTGTCATTGAGCAAACTTAATCACCTCCCCGACCGACTAAAGATCTAAAGGCCTGACAGAAGTAAACATATGCAAAGGTGAAAAGAAGACAAGCGATGCTGCTGTAGTTGTTCAAAAAAGATTGAAACTTACCAATGAACTGATGTTGTCCTAGGCAAAATTACTTATACTTTATATATACTTAAGTACATAATTTTTGACTTGGGCGCCCGCCCCCCAGAATATCTGTGCATGACTCTGTACCTATACTAATGATCCCTTGTTGTGGGTCTCCTGCTGTGCTCAGGTGCTGCTGTACTATATACATGTTTCTGTAGATGTGTCCATGTTGACCTCATAATATATGATAATTAATTAAAGGAATTTAAGGAATGTGTGTGTGTGTGTGTGTGTGTGTGTGTGTGTGTGTGTGTGTGTGTGTGTGTGTGTGTGTGTGTGTGTGTGTGTGTGGAAACAGCAAACCACTGTGAACACTGACAGAGGCCCTGGTGTGTTCAGGGAGCCCAGCTTAAATATGCAGCCATCATTCCTGTTGAACATGTTTACTGTGCATTTCCTCTTGTGTCATGTCGGCGTGTGCTGGGAAAACACACCTGCTGTTACTCAGCTTCAGGAAGGAACACTTCTGTGGAATGTGAGTAAAGCGCTTTCCTCATTCTATCCTGTGCAAATGTAACCGGGTCATAAATGACATATTGTTATAATTACACAAAATGTGTTCTAGACCCCAAACCCTTCCTGTTATACCCGACTGTTAGGACCTTCAAGCCTGTAGTTTTGTTCATTCTCAGTTGGAGCCCCTCCTCACTGTTCTTCTTCTTTGGTGCAACCCTATAAACAGTGCTCCCCTTTGGCCTCTCCCCTTTTCTACAATTCCCCTGTGGGGGAGGTCGGTGTCGTCCCCAACACTGCAACACATAATGTATATTTAGCCACCCTGATATTTCTGATTGTGTGTCTTTAGTTCAGTCATTGTGTCTGTCTTTGCTAGATGCTGTAAATGTAAATGTGCAGTACGTGTGTGTCACATGTGTTATAGGCACAGTCAGTGCTAGCATGAACAGGTCATTCTTGCTAGCTTGGGAGTTGTGGTGGGTGGAGCTGACCCTCTTCCCTACTGTTTGCATTTGGTTGTAGGAGCTGGAGCGAGGTCTTGGTTTCTTTTACCCTTCATTGTCAGACACAACGCAGGAACACACCGGCTACACAAAGCCCGGGCTCGTGAGCAACGTCTCAGCTTCCACTATTAAAGCTTTCCTAAGACTAAGTGATGAACGACAGTCACTGTACGATTCTGTGTGTGTGTGTGTGTGTGTGTGTGTGTGTGTGTGTGTGTGTGTGTGTGTTACTGTTGCAAACCTAAAATGATACAGATGTCATAAACTTTGTAAAGGTTACAAATGGGTATTTTTAGCCTGTTGCTAGGTGGTTGCCAGGCAACATGACAAGTTTGTTTCCTCAACACTTGCTGTTCACACCATATTTCATGGAATCTGTTTCTTATTTTGAAGAGTTAGATTTAGATTTAACTGTAAATAATATAAATCTGTTTGATAAAATCATATAATAATGATGATAAAGTAATATCTTCTTTTTCTTTCATATATAAATATTTAGAAAACGCAGTCTGTGGGCATGTGGGTGTGTGCGAACAGGCTGGTGTCAGGTGTGAACGAGTTCCCGGGCCTTACAGAACACGTTCAGGTGAGGATGAGGACTGACTCTGTGGCTGGGATTTGATCGCAAACTGATCTTTGATGATGACTCACCAGGCAAAAAAATCCCCCAATTAATCTCAACCTTAAGTCCGAAATTAAAACGGCAGCTTCTATGGATACTCGGGGACTGATGAAATCTGAATGAAGTGTCTTGAGCTCCATCAGCAGGTCAGAGTGAGATCATATTTTTAATTCTGCCTAAGATTAACTGTAAATAACAGATAAGAGCCTTACAGCAGTGACACTGACTTCATTGTAGAATAATAAAGATCACTGGACTGAAACAAATGAAATAATATAACATGGCCTGTGTTCATGGAAAGTTTTTATTTCACTTCATGTTGAACCAAATTCAAAACACAACCGGCCACACAAAAGCTGATGTGCTGTGTTAGTAGAGGCTTCTTTGACTTGTGTTTGTTTTTTTTTTCAGACATCTTTGCCTCTGGCCAAGTTCGGTTTTTAGTAATAAATGTTTGATGCTGACAGACAGATTCATTTCTGTTATGTAATGACAGATGTGTTGTCATATTCATCACACTATTGGCTAAACATCATTTCCCCAGCGTTCTTATTATTACAGCGGCACCTCCGCATCATTTTAAGATCCCGAGGTAAAGATAACCCCCGGAGCTACTGCTGCAGCGTGAAAATGGAACAAATGTGGCGCACTAAGGGCATCCTTAGGCTGTGGGGTTGTTGATCTTGCCCATGAAGAGGATGCTCTTTGTTGAATGCTCAAGGATGAAGAGCAGGAAGGGTCTGTTGAGTGTTATGGCTTGGGGCAGACTCATTGGCATGATCTCGACAGTGGTGGCAGCAGCAGCCTCCGTTCCTGTTTCATCCACGCTTAGCACCGCCTGGTGAGACACCTGTTGGAGGAACCAGGACACAAGAGCCAATGTCACATTTGAGTCCATGAAGTGGACAAAACAATGAAGTCATATTCAGTGATCCTACCTTTGAGACTTTGAGCGGGACCTCATTAGACATGCCAGAAAAATCAGCTTTGTCTCCAAAAGCGTCCGTTATTCCACTTTCTTTCAGCGTGTCATCCAGGGAGGCTTCGGCAGAGATGGAAAACTTTGGCATGCCAAGATTCACGTTACTGAGAAACAAATACAAGAGAAAAACACCCGTGTAAGAGTCCCAGAAAAATACGCAACCACAAACAGCCACTTACGAGGTGCTCTCTTACGTCCTGAAGAAGGAATCGTGCCAGCGCCTGAGCTGATCTTTGCTGATGACAGCCTCCACCTGATTCATTTTGTCTTCATCGGGGAAAACAATCATCATGGAGGTGTTGCCCTTGTACGGCAGCTGCAAAATCGTGGCGCGGTTCCCGTCGTCTCTGTAGAAGTTGTAGCGTCCCGTCCTCCTCATCATGTCCACCTCAACTGTGGTGCTTCCATCCACATGGAATTCCTCTTTGCGTGTTCTGTTACCGTCGAAAGGTTTCTCCCACTGTCCTGTAACGGGTCACATCAAGTCGATATTGATAGTGGGTACTTATTTGAAATTGTTGCATCCTTCAGACTTGTTTGTTTCGTGTATTTGTGCTAATCTCTATCTGTGAAAACCTTGAACCAGAGAACACCTGGCTGACACTGTCTGTTCTGTCTGCATGCGTCTTACCTCTGAAGTAGACGTAGTTGATAAGGACCATTGCCATTTCAGGGTCCAAGTCCTTCACCATGTCTTTGATCTTGTCGTTGGTTTTGCTGGCAATGTGCTTGTTGATTTCAGCTGCAGCCTCTTCAGGTTTGGTAAAGTCAACTTGAAAGATTTCACCAGAGTAGTACTGCTTGATGTCATTTAAGAACTGCTCCAGAGGACTGAAGCCGGAGCGCACCGCAGCAGCATTGCCAACATCCAGCTTTTGGTTCTCCTGGCTTTCTCCAAGCATGTGAAAAAGATGCTTGTAGGCTTCGTTGACCTGAGTCTGGTTTAAGGTGCTGTAGCCCAGGCTGGAGAACAGCTGGCTGTGGGTTTCACCGCGGGCCCCAGTAGATAGCAGGGACAGGGCAGTGGAGATGCCCAGTGGCGAAAAGAAGATGTTGTTTCCAGCAGCAGTCTTGGCATTCAGACTTTTGTAGAGGACAACAGCAAAGTCAGCATTAGGAGCAGAGAGCCTGTGGCAGCTATCGTCCTCCTCGTTGCTCTGTGCAGAGCTGTGGTGGTGGTGGTGGTCGGCCAAGGCTACGGCCAGGAGCAGTGCAGCGAGCGCACAACTAGCAACGAGACCACGCATCTTTAGAGCACTGTCAAGAGAAATACAAGCATTTAAAGTTAACACTTCCAGGGATAACAGTGGGAAATGAATTAGGACACAATCAGAGCAGGATCTGGACTGTCTGCACTTCATTTCCAAACATAATGTTTAAGTTTCCTGAAATCCATTCAGTGGTTGGCTAATAAAGCAATGTTCTTACCTTTAAAGTCCTCTCTGCTGCAGGCAGCTGCTCTGAAACGTCCTCTTTATATACAAGAGCGAGAGTCAGTTTACAGTCCAGTTAAAAATTAACCAAAAGTGATCTCTCTGCTCTGTCCCATGCTGAGAGGCTGAGCCAGCTTCAGTGATGCAACACAGCTGATAAAAACGAGTGTCAATGCGTCTAATCTATTTTTTATTTTTCATTTCATGCCTGCAATAATCATCAGAGAAGATCTGACAAATCAGATGTGGAAGTTGAGTTAATTCTATCTTAGTGCAAATTTTCCTGTGAAAATGCATTTTGGAAGCAATACATTTTTTAAAAAGGGAGGTTCTATTAATTGCATTTACACGTATTCTTAGCGTACAGCCGTTATATCTTGTTCGTGTTGGTGGCACCCTGGCACAGTTGTCCTCAAACTTTAGCTACTTCTCTGTAAATACTGATGATAAACTGAGCAAAGTTGATTCAAAAATCTAGAACGAGCTGGTTAGTTACGGACAGCAGACGACCAGCTGCTGTCAGCTTGTCATTTAAATTCTATGATCTCACATCTGCCATAAAAATGTGATGCAGGCTAAATGACTGTTTTTAATAAAAGAAAATGCACAGCTCTGCATGATTGCAGTACCGTGTTGAAATGTGTCTCCATGTAACACAGTTTGAGGTTGTTGGTTTTGTGGCCGTGCAGCCGGTGCTCGTTTTATCAGTTTGAACTCTTGTCTCTTCTATCGATAAATTAAGTTAATAAATAATGAAGGACAGTAAGGAAAAAACCACTGAAGCTTTTTCACAGACAAAGGTGGCGTGAAAAGCATTCAGCTAAAGAAGCGCGTGATGCAATAATCATTTAAACATGAAGACGATGTTCAAATCTTCAGCTGCTTTTAAAAAGTGACAGATTTAACTGGAGGACAATAAGGTCGCCTGGAAAAGTAGCTCGAACCCTGCTGACCATCTCACAGAGCGCGTCCTTTGGTGGAGACAAACACAGTAGTTATGGAGCTTTGATTTTATCTTTGTTCACTTCCAGTTTAACAAGTTCAAACTTACCTTTTCAGGGTTTTGTGCTACCAGAGTTCTACATGAGTTAACAGCTTCCTGTTTCTTGCTGCGCTTTGCATGTTTGTTTGTTTGTTTGTATCAGGGACACTTTTTCTGTTACCACCATTAACTCGTCGGTTTCTACCTCTCCTTCTGTGAAAGGTTTGGGCGCACGTTATCCTTTAACTCTCACATCACTAATGTCACTCGATCAGCTTATTTTCACCTCCGTAACATCCGTCGCCTCCGCCCCTTCCTCACTCCACATGCCACTGCTATCCTCGTCCACAGTCTCGTTACCTCTCTGATCTTATTCTATTGTGGCGACCGTGGCTCAGGGAGTTGGGAATCGCATCTGTAACCGGAAGGTCGCCGGTTCGATCCCTGGGCTCTCTGTCCTGGTCGTTGTGTCCTTGGGCAAGACACTTTACCCTACTTGCGCGATATGGCAGCCTCGCCTCTGTCAGTCTGCCCCAGGGCAGCTGTGGCTACACCTGTAGCTGCCTCCACCAGTGTGTGAGAGTGACTGAATAGTGGAATTGTAAAGCGCTTTGAGGGGTCCCGAAAAGCGCTATATAAATGCAATCTATTATTATTATGATCAACTACTGGAACTCACTCTTATCTGGCCTGCCAACAAAAATCCATCAACAAGCTCCAACGTGTCCAACGTGTCCCGTATTATTACTAGGACTCCCTCTACTCACCACATCACCCATCCTGAAGCAGCTTCACTGGTGTTCAACTCCACATTAATTTTAAAATACTCCTCTACACATTTAAGGCGATTCCTTCTCTCTCCCCACCATATCTCTCTGATTGGTACAGATCTCCATCCCATCCCGGTGCCTCAGAACCTCCTCTTCTCTTCTTCTTTTTGTTCCTTCCTCTCGTCTCGTTTCTGTGGGGGGCGGGGCTTTTAGCCGCTCTGCCCCTCGACTGTGGAGTTCCTTACCCCCTGACCTCAGAAGCATCAGTTCTTTCCCCTGTTTTAAGTCCACCCTCAAAACCCACCTGTTCAAGAACCAGAGCTGACTCTGCATGCTCTTAAACCTTTTATTATTATTCTGTTTATTTCCTGTTTTTATGCTTGTCTTATTTGTTCTGTGAAGTGTCCTTGAGTGTTTTGAATTATTATATTATATATTATGATGATGATGATGATGATTATTATTATTAATACTGTAGCTTATCGAGCTATGTGAAGCTTAAAGTCAGAGTTTTCTGAGTAACTCTCTGGCTGAAGCACAAATGAAGACCAGCAGCACAAACAGCGTGTCGCATTGGTGCTATAATTTACACTGCATCATTTAGTGATGCAGAAAATGTGAAAATGTTTTTATACTTGGTCCTAATCAGATGCTAATTTTATTTTACATTGACGGAAATGCCGCTGCCAAAACACATAATAATGTGCTGGGCTCAAAGAAAGCCTGGCTATGTTAACACACACCACAAAAACCTGTTCAGTCACTAAGAGTCTTTGACCTGCTGACGAGCGAGACCGTGTCCTGCTGTGGGACTTAATGCTTGAATGTTCAAAGAAAGGAAAAGTGTCAGAGCTAACTAGAATTAGAATTAATCAGTATGTATTATTATTGCTCTGTGCACTGAATCAAACAATAACTGTTTTTCTGCAACATTCATTCCCACTCTTATTTACATTAGGAATCATTAATGTGCTCTTATGTATGTTTTTAACTGCCTTCAGTCTTGCCCCGCCTTACCTCTCTGAGCTTCTTCATCCCCACACACCCTGTCGGTCTCTCAGGTCAGCTGACCAGCTGCTCCTGGAGGTACCGAGATCCAGGAGGAAGCTCAGAGGGGGCGGGGCCTTCTCTATCGTGGCTCTTAAATTATGGAATAATTTGCCCATGCATGTTAGAGAGGCCCCTTCACTGTCCACTTTTAAAACACGTCTTAAAACCCACTTTTATTCCTTGGCTTTTAACCTCAGTGAGACTCAGTTTCTCTTTTAATTGAAGTAGTTATTTAATTAATGATTTCACTCTTCTTTTATTTGTGTTTTATTTATATCTCATGTAATTTTATTTTACAGTTCCAATGTACAGCACTTTGTGTCAGCTGTGGTTGTTTTAAAGTGCTTTATAAATAAAGTTGATGATGATGATGATGATTAACAGCTCAAATTTAATTAACGTGTAAAAGTAGGGTCACCGGGGGCTCGAACCTGTTACAGCCGAGAGGCGGGGAATGACCCCGGACGGGTCACGGGTCTGTCGCAGGGCTAACGCTGAATTGTCGGCACTACATGCCATATTACCTCCACTCCAGCTGCACGTTATTTATGTTTTTTATCATATTTTCTCATCTTTGCTTTGGTCTGACGGTCTGGGTTCACCATCGAAATTTAAGCATCTGAGATCCTCAAACAAACAAATGTTGAAGAGAACTGATAAAAATCCTGCTCAGTGGCAACACTAACAAGGTTCGGAGAGTTTTCCTGTATTTATGGTTTTTTTATTAGTTGTCAAATATATAAACAGTCTGGCCCAGAGTGTCATTCTACATACAGAGATGGTAATAGTAGTAGAGTTGCTATGACGGCACTGCCCACATTAACATTAAAATTAAGCAGCCTTTTATATCACTGTTCATTTGTTATCACTTGAATCACCGTTTCATTGTCATCGTGACTGCCCTGGTGTTTTTGGTTCAGACGGCCCGCCATCGCTCAAAAAACGGCAGATGGTGCCGTTAAATATGTGCACATATTTGTGCAAAGCAACGACAGAGCCGAGTAGCACATGCAAAAAGCAGAAATAGAACAAACATATCAATGCAGCCGCTTTAGGTGAAACTCTTCCTTCCTGGACCAGGACAAAGGTGAGCTGGATTAAAGGATCCATGGAAAACCCGGATATTTTTATCCAGATTACACCTCTGGAACACTTTGGTCTGGGGTTTCCATCAGTCAGTGCTCCTGATTAATAGGCTGACATTTGTGTTGCGTGTGATAAATCTGTTGTCCTGTTAATCAAACTATTATCCATTCATCATCTTCTCAGTCAGCTTAAGATCATCACAATATCACACAAGACCGAGTGAGGTGAAAAGTACGAGCTGCTGTCACAGAGCTGCTAAACCTTAGCGTGCTAATGTGACACAACATCGTGAGCATTTCTCTTCTGGTGTTGGAGAATGATGCTATACGCTCTTGCAAAACAATTTCCAGTAATTGCCAAAGATGATGAAGAGATGTTACAGGAGGAAATAGCTTTCAGAGTGAAGAAGTGACAAAAAGAGAAAATGCTTTTGTAATGAGAGAAAAGCATTTTTATGTTTTACTTTTGCAAGAATAGCAGAGATTCAGTCACGGGGATAAATTGCTGCCATTTAAATCTCTTTTCATCATTTCATGAAAATGGAGAAATAAACCATAAATCACCCTGTAATGTTTGAAAAACCAAACTCCCTCTGCAACTTCAGTGAAACTGCTGTAAACGCCTGTTTTCCTGCCAGGAAATGATACGACTGTCATCTTCTCTGTGTGAAAACAGTGAACACAAGAAAAAGAGAAGAGTGTGATGTTCACTCATGACATCGGTGGGATCCACGAGTCTTCCAACAAGCAGGATGAGCCCCACGTCACAGATCATGAGCATGAACGAGCTGCCAAAGGTTACTCATGGGGGGACAGAGAAGTCGAGCATGGTGTCAGGTCTCCCCCCTTCCTTTGCTTTAGTTTCGTCCACCTTCAGCGTGACCTCATGGGGTGTCTAAATGTAAGGACATGGAAAAAGGAGCAGTTAGAGGACAGAGTGAAGAGAAGTGGATCTCTAAATGAGGTAAAGGAGACAAGGGAAAAGTAAAAATCCTTTGTTGTGTTTCAGTGTGTTTGGCAGCTTCATGGTATTCATTTATTTGGTTCTTTCTTAACCTCGAGGAGTGACGGCATCTTTCCCTCCAATAATCCAGAGAAGTTGGCTGAGTGGGAGAAAGTGGATGATACCCCAGCGCTCCTCAGGAGACTTTGTAAACTGAAGGATTTCCTGAGTTGAAACTTAGGGAAACGGATTTCTGCCCACCTGTGGAAACAACAGTCAGTCTGTTAATGCGTTTGCTCTGAGAAGCCTTGTTACAACCTGACATTTCACTCACTGACAGTAATTATATCCGACTAGTAAACTACTCCACGTCGTTCATCGTGATACCTGACAACAGGAAGCAGTTGGACTGACACAGCTCCACAGACTGTGGATTCAGGAGTGAAAACTCTTATCAGTGAACATATATCACAACGGGGTCACACCTGGACTCACCTCTGCATAAATATGCATGTAACGTGGTTGTG
The DNA here is from genome assembly GCF_057382275.1 of Copadichromis virginalis. Classification (NCBI taxonomy): domain Eukaryota; kingdom Metazoa; phylum Chordata; class Actinopteri; order Cichliformes; family Cichlidae; genus Copadichromis; species Copadichromis virginalis. Next base: position 1,266,580 of record NC_140632.1, on the reverse strand, counting down.
GTGTTCACAGTGTTTTCACCTCACTGTTTCAGAGGTGCTCTAAGGATTATCCACAACGACACAACGCACAATCCCAGTTTGTGTACCACTTTAAGAAAAGTGATTGTTTTTAATTTGATGGCACCAACAAATCTGATAAAAGTTGGGAGAGATTAACAAAAGGCTGGAAAATAAGACGACTGGTTGTTAAAAGAGCATCTTTGAGGCAGAGGTTCACCAATCTGCAAAAAAAAGAAACACGTGTGTGAACACAGTTTCCCACTGCGTCCACGGTGGCAGGTTAAGGCTCTGTCATGCAAAGAAGCCACGTGTGAACATTATGAAGAAGCAATGATGTCTTATCTGTGCCAAAGCTTGTTTAAAACAGACTGAGACAAAATGGAAAACTGTTCTGTGGTCGGGCGAATCAAAATCTGAAATTCTTTTCCAGCAAACATGGACACCACACTTTAATCCAGACACTCACCACCTGAAAATAACAACAGCTGCTCAGTTGCACAGCAGTGAAAATGTCCCGATCTCAACTTTTATGAGATGAGTTATTGCCATCAGGTTAACAATGAGATATTATTCTTTCTCAAAATTTTACATTTTCTCCATCTTAACATTTTATGTTTTCTAAATTCTATTGTGTATAAAATATAAGTTAATAAGATTCATAAATCTTTCCATTCTGCTTGATTTATATTTTACACAGCATTCAAACTTGGGTTATCAGGTAGGATTCTGTGTACAGGTACTGTTTCCTGTGTTTGGATGAACGAGTCCACATTTTTACATTTTTAGATTTAAAGCCTTTATTTTGCAAACTGTGTTGGAGGAAGTACTCTGATCCTTTAATTGAAAGTATATTAATATCAGAGTATGAAAATACTCTAATAATCTAATTACTTTTATTTTAATTTAAAAAAAATACCTAAATTATGACACATAAAAGTGCTTACATTATTGCATCAATATTCCTGAATCATTCTTTGGCTCTTTGCTCCGGTATTTTGCTGGTTGGAACTGTTGTAAATAGTTTTTCATTTATGACATTACTGATTATAAATTTTGTAAAAAAAAAAAAAAAAACTAGTACCGGTACAGAAAAAAAGAATATATTGAACCGTTCGATACAGTGCTTTCGGTTCGGTACGCATATGTATCGAACAATACAAAATTTGTAATTTATTTTATCAACTTTCCTTCTGACGATGCTGTCTGTGTGGAGCGCTCAGTGAATCTGCGTTCGACTACTCCGCCTAGGCTGCACTGTCGAGCGCAGATCCACTGAGCGCTCCACACAGACAGCATAGTCAGAAGGAAGAGCGCAGGGCAAGCTAGCGAGACAGAAGTTAAGCTCTCCTTACAACATGGACCTCCCCCACCCTCATTCAGATCTGGCGTTTGGAACTATTTTGGTTTTCATGTGACGTATGACCCTGAAGGTAAGCGAGTCATGGACTAAAGTAAAACAGTATGTTGGATGTGCCATGCAATGCTCAATTACATGGGTGGGAACTAGTGTGTTAGCGCAGTTAGCTCGTTAACGTGTTGGCCGTCTAGCCCCATGCACGGAGCTATCGGCGGTAGCTCGTTAACGGAGATTTGCCGTGTTGTGGCGTTAAGGTCATTTCAACGAGATTAACCTGAAAGCACTAGTGGGAACACAACGAATATGACTGCACATTTACGCCGACATCATCCTAGTGCAAAGACAAAAACAACAAGCATGCTACTAACTTTAGCCGAGTCATTTAGACTAGAGATGGACCGATCCGATATTACGTATCGGTATCGGTCCGATACTGACCTAAATTACTGGATCGGATATCGGAGAAAAATAAAAAATGTAATCGATCCATTAAATATCACGAAAGCACCTCACAAAACTTGCAACACGCCGTAACTCACCTCAGAACGTTAGCACGTCGGAGCAGTATGCATCACGTGATAGAGCGGCTGTGGCATGCGGGACCTGTCGGTGGTCTGGATAGCATTTGGAGCTTCGCTAGCAACCTGGCATTTCATCTCCGACAAAGTTATCCCCGAGAGAAGTAAAGCAAGTGTGTAAGTCCATCTCTGAATGTTTGTAAAGCATTCCTGCATTAAGCTTAACAAGCGATATATGGAGCGACTGCCTCTTCTCGCTGCTACTTCAATCATGAAACTGCTTAATGATCAGCTGATCGGCTTTTCTGTCGCGAGTCCGTGTCTCTGGTTTGTTTTTGGCCCACTTTGCACCAGAAAGAGGAAACCAGCGGCTGAACAACAGCAGCACGTTTAAGCTTGATCAGCTGTTGTTAGAATTTATTTAATATTACTTTCTACACCAGGATCTTTTTCTACGTAGCTGACGTAACTGTGCAGGGGCGGATCTAGCAAAGTTTAGCCAGGGGGGCCGATAGGGCATTAACTGGGAAAAGGGGGCACAAAGACATACTTTTCTTTCTTATTCTCATTTAAAATGTCGAGCTTTTAATAAATAATTATCTGACACCCAAAGTTTTAATTTGATGTAAAATGAATAGAAGTCAATTACTGTATATAGTGACTATTAAGTCTAATATATATACCCTAGTAAGCTATAGTACTTTTTCCTTTGGGAAGGTACCATCTGTGCAGTCTGCAATTTTGTTGAAGAAAGATGTTGAATCTATTTAATATTTCTTGAAAAATAATTGATTTCTGTGCATTTTTTTCACACTGCATCAAATTAAGGTTGATTACGTCGATTAAGCATCATGAGGTGGAGGGTGGGGGGTGGTTCCCTATTTTTTATTTATTTATTTTTGTTGTTGCTGGGAGTTGGAACCCTATTAGTTAGGTTGCTTAATATTTATGCTAAGTACTCTTTAAAATACCAGAATAGGGAGGATGGTGTAGGTTTAAGTTTATTAGATTGATCAGTATTGCTGAACTATGAAATTTTTTTTTTTTTGCATACAGGTATAACAGAATAGCTTTAGTGTAGTTGTTGTTTTAAACTTGAGTATGAACTTATACAAAATGCAGCAAGATATTTAAAAAACAGTTTTGTTGATTAAAAAACACTATATCGGATTCATATCGGTATCGGCAGATATCCAAATTTATGATATCGGTATCGGACATAAAAAAGTGGTATCGTGCCATCTAATTTAGACAGCTGTTAGCACATGATTCTCCTTATATGTTTAATATGCTGCTGAGAATATAGCCCAGAAGAAGCGGATAGTATAGCTTTTATTTTGGAAAGAGACATTTCTCTGTAATAAACTCTTTTCCAAAGATGAGTGATTCCTCAATCAGATACAGGGCTTGCAATATCGCTAGCCCGACGTCCTGGGGCTAGCGATTTTTTCAGTCGGGCTACCAAAATCTATCTCTGCCCTGCCCGTCGGGCTATTGTAGGAAGGAAAAATATATGTCAATGCTTTTGCATTCTTTCGGAAATGTAGCTGGGTAATTATGTCATTGGCATCGGTGAGCCACTGTCAATATGTGACATATTGAAGTCGCGTTTGAATTTGCGCTTGTTTTTTTGCTTTCACTTTGCAATCGCTCGAACTGTGTATAGAGAGCGACAGCACTGATCTGTGAGTGATGATAATTTGTGCACCAATTCCTCTGACATCGTCTTATTAATTGTTAGCTTACTATGCAAACATGACAAGAGAAATCTCCCGCAGCTTAAACATGTGAGAGGTTGATCGCGCAGAGAATCGCTGAGCTTATGTGAGTGCGCGTGTAAAAGCAGCAGGATATATATTTGACTACGATGACCTGGATGACTGAGAACCTTCACAGACAGATATAAATTTTAGTTCTGCTGAGCCAAATAAGACAGGTCAGGGTGAAGAAGTGACAGCCAAAGAAAAGCTTACCACAAAACGGAGAAGTTATGACAAATCAGACTATAAGGCAAAAAGAAAGTGCAGCTTTATGGTTTCATGGACAAAATAATTTCTGTGGCTGCAATATGACGAGCTAAATAACCAGGGCTGCACATAAGTGGTCCGCAGGTGTGCATATGCTGTCAAAATAAAAAACACGCACAAGGGTTAGGGTTAAATTTAAAAACTGTACTTTTGAGTTAAAATATATATTTATAATTTTAATAAATAACAAATTAAAAAGGCATGAACATTTTTTTTGTATCGAAAAAATATCGAACCGTGACACCAAAGTATCGAACCGAACCGTGAATTTTGTGTATCGTTGCACCCCTAATATATATATATATAACTAACAGAGTTGCAGAAAGGTGCGGCAAAGAAGGTGCCTAAGAAATACAGCAAGCTGTCCATACCTGAGGCCTTGGAAACTGCCAAGCAAAGACTCACAGCCTTGGCCAGCCGCTTGAAGAGGTACACCAGAGAGATAGAAGGCAGGAGAATAAACCAGCTGTTCTCCACAGAACCAGCAAAGGTGTACTCTCAGTGGCAAGGGAACAATAAGAGAACAGCACCACCAAGGCTGGAGACGGAGCAATACTGGAAGAGCATATGGGAGAAGGATGCAACCCATAACGGCAATGCTCAGTGGCTAGAGGATCTGAGGGCAGACCACAGCGACCTCCCTGAACAGGGTCCAGTAACCATCACAGTGGCAGATATCCAAGAAAGGTTCTCCAGTATGAAGAGTTGGACAGCACCAGGGCCCGACATGGTTCACGCCTACTGGCTGAAGAAGCTGACTGCACTCCACGAGCGTCTGGCAGCACAAATGAACCAGCTGCTAGTTAATGAGAGACACCCGGAATGGCTAACTGAAGGCCGGACGGTCCTGATCCCCAAGGACCCCAAGAAGGGACCGGTCCCATCCAACTACCGACCAATAACCTGCCTCAGTACTACATGGAAGCTCCTGTCAGGCATCATATCGGCTAAGATGAACAGGCACATGGGTCAATACATGAGTGGGGCACAGAAAGGGATTGGCAAGAATACCAGAGGCGCAAAACACCAGCTACTGGTAGACAGAACAATCAGCCGAGACTGCAAGACCAGACTGACCAACCTGTGCACTGCCTGGATTGATTACAAGAAGGCCTATGACTCAATGCCCCACAGCTGGATACTGGAATGCCTAGAATTGTACAAGATCAATGGGACCCTAAGAGCCTTCATCAGGAACTCAATGGGGATGTGGCGCACAACACTAGAGGCCAACTCCAAGCCCATAGCACAAGTCACCATCAAGTGCGGGATCTACCAAGGAGATGCTCTGTCCCCACTGCTGTTCTGCATAGGCCTGAACCCCCTCAGTGAGATCATTAACAAGACTGGCTACGGATACCGACTACGGAACGGAGCAGTTGTCAGCCACCTCCTGTACATGGATGACATCAAGCTGTATGCCAAGAGTGAACGAGACATCGATTCACTGATCCACACTACCAGGCTATACAGCAATGACATCGGGATGTCGTTCGGACTGGAGAAGTGTAGTCGGATGGTAACAAAGAGAGGGAAGGTAGTCAGAACTGAGGGGATTGAACTACCAGAAGGCAACATTGCAGACATAGAGGACAGTTACAAGTACTTGGGGATCCAGCAGGCGAATGGGAACCATGAAGAGGCCGCTAGAAAAGCTGCAACCACCAAGTACCTGCAGAGGGTCAGGCAAGTCCTGAGGAGTCAGCTGAATGGTAAGAACAAGATCCGGGCCATCAACACGTACGCCCTGCCCGTGATCAGGTACCCTGCTGGGGTAATAGGCTGGCCAAAGGAGGAGATAGAAGCCACTGACATAAAGACAAGAAAGCTCCTTACCATGCATGGAGGGTTTCACCCCAAGTCCAGCACCCTGAGGCTGTACGCTAAGCGGAAGGAAGGGGGCCGGGGACTGGTGAGTGTCAGCACCACAGTCCAGGATGAGACAACGAACATCCAAGAATACATTGGGAAGATGGCCCCAACTGACCGAGTGCTCAGTGAATACCTCAGGCAGCAGAAACCCAAGAAAGAGGAGGGAGACGAGGAACCATCATGGAAGGACATGCCCCTGCACGGTATGTACCACCGGCAGATAGAGGAGGTGGCTGATATCCAGAAATCCTACCAGTGGCTGGACAAAGCTGGACTGAAAGACAGCACAGAGGCACTAATCATGGCAGCACAAGAACAAGCTCTGAGTACAAGATCCATAGAGGCTGGGGTCTATCACACCAGGCAAGACCCCAGGTGCAGGCTGTGTAAAGATGCCCCAGAGACAATCCAGCACATAACAGCAGGGTGCAAGATGCTAGCAGGCAAGGCATACATGGAACGCCATAACCAAGTGGCCGGCATAGTGTACAGGAACATCTGTGCTGAGTATAACCTGGAAGTCCCGAGTCTTAAATAAGGGAATATTTAAGCAAATTTACACATCCATTCAGTGTGATTGCAGTATCTGAAAAATGGATTAATAAACAGAAAGGAGAGGACTTTGTAATAGATGGATATGAATTAAATCTTACAAATAGAAAGAATAAGAATGGCGGTGGTGTGGCCTTGTTTGTGGATAAAAATTTAAAATACAAGATGGTAGAAAAAATGACGATGGCGGTAGATAATATATTAGAGTGTGTAACAATAGAAATTAGTATGGGAAAAGAGAAAAATGTCATTGTAAGCTGTATATATAGAACACCAGGTTCTAATATTGAAATTTTTAAGGAGTGGGTAGATAAAACATTCATTAGGACAAATCAAAAAGTCATGTTCATTTGTGGGGATTTTAACATAGATCTACTAAATCCAAACAAGCAGAGAGCGACAGAGGAATTTATTAATACAATGTATAGCTTGGGACTTTTTCCAGTGATCACTAAGCCCAGCAGGATTACAGCACAGTCGGCAACCCTAATAGACAATATATTTACTAATGAAATAGAAAATAGAACCATAAGTGGTCTCCTAATTAATGACATCAGTGATCATCTACCTGTTTTTATAGTGTATAACAGCAATTACAGGAAGGTTAAACAGCAAAACACAATAAAATACAAACGAGTGAGAACAGAAGAGTCAATAAACGCATTCAAAAGTGATTTACTCAAGCAAGAATGGGAGATGCTGTATAAGGAAAAAAATATTGATAAAGCTTATGAGATTTTTTTAGGAAAATTTAAACTGTTATATAATAGTCATTGCCCAGTAAAGAAATATAGTAAAAAACAAAAATATGCAGAGTGCCCATGGATTACAAAAGGATTGCAAAATGCATGTAAGAAGAAAAATACCTTATACAGAGAATTTATAATGAACAGAAGCACAGAAGCTGAAAATAAATACAAGAAATATAAAAATAAATTAACGAGTATTTTAAGGTCATGTAAAAAGGAATACTATGAAAAATTACTGATTATGAATAAAAATAATATTAAAGGGATCTGGAAAACATTAAATACCATCATCAAAAAGGGCTCGGGGCAGGCAGACTATCCTTCGTATTTCGCAAATAATGATAGAAATATTACTAATATGAGAGATGTGGTAAATGAGTTCAATAAATTCTTTGTAAGTGTTGGGCCAGACTTGGCTGAAACAATTCCTGATATAACAGATTCTGTAGAGAAAGAAACTAGACTCATTGACCGCAATCCTCATTCAATGTTCTTAACGGTGGTGGAAGAAAAGGAAATCATTGATATTGTTGGGAAATCACAAACAAAAAACTCTACAGACTCTGACGACATTGATATGGAAATCGTTAAGAGAGTGATAGAGGGCATTTCCAAACCCTTAACACACATTTGCAATTTGTCCTTACAAACTGGTACATTCCCAAAACAAATGAAAACCGCTAAAGTAACACCACTGTTTAAAAATGGTGACAGACACCAATTCACAAATTATAGGCCTGTCTCTCTACTTTCTCAATTTTCAAAAATACTGGAAAAAGTCTTTAGTAATAGACTTGAGAAATTTATAGATAAACACAAAATAATAATGGATAGTCAGTATGGTTTCAGATCAAATAGATCAACATCATTGGCATTAATGGAACTGATCGAAAATATCACCAACAATATAGATAAAAGACAATGTATAGTTAGTGTATTCATTGACCTAAAAAAAGCTTTTGACACAATTAATCATGACATATTACTTGATAAACTGGAGTACTACGGCATTAGAGGAGTGGTGTTAGAATGGGTAAAGAGTTATTTGAGAGACAGGCAGCAATTTGTGAAAATTGGGGAATATCAATCAGAGTGTATGGACATTGTTTGTGGAGTTCCGCAGGGGTCAGTATTGGGACCAAAGCTGTTTATCCTCTATATCAATGATATATGCAGAACATCAGATATACTACAGTTTATTCTATTTGCAGATGATACAAATATTTTTTGTACTGGAGAGAACTTACAGCAGCTTTTGGAAATCGTCACAAAAGAAATGATTAAACTGAAAACATGGTTTGATAGAAATAAGCTATCATTAAATTTGGAAAAAACTACATTTATGTTATTCGGAAATTGTAAAAAAGATGCAGGAGCAAAATTATTAGTAAACAATGTTGAAATAGAGCAAGTTTCGGATACAAAATTTCTGGGTGTGATAATAGATAACAAAATCTGCTGGAAACCTCACATGAAGCATATACAAGCCAAACTGTCAAGAAGCATCTCCGTACTAAGTAAAGTTAAATATTTTTTGCCTTCCAAATCACTCCGGGTACTTTATTGTTCACTTATATTGCCATATTTGGAATACTGTGTGGAAATTTGGGGAAACACATATAAAACTGCACTTCAACCAATATGTAAAATTAAAAAAAAAGCAATCAGGATGATTAATAAAGCAGGATTTAGAGACCATACTAACATCATGTTTTTGAAATTAAAAATACTGAAGTTTATGGATCTTATAAAATATAAAACTGCAAAAATTATGTACAAGGCCAGATACAATATGTTACCAGGAAATATACAGAGGATGTTCTATGACAGAGAAGGAGACTATGAATTGAGGGGGAAATTGAATCTAAGGATTCTTAAAGCACGGTCAAAGGTTAAAACCTTTTGTGTCACTATTTATGGGGTAAAACTGTGGAATAGTTTTACTATAGATCTACAGCAATGCTCAGGAATTAGTAAGTTCATGAAAATACTTCGAAAACTGATTTTGGAAGAATATGATACCGATAAAGATGATCACCCATTGTATGTATAAAAATATCAAATTATATCCAAATTATATCAATCACGGTAGCCAAGTTTATATAGGTTCTCCTCGTGTATCGTGTGGAGTATGTGATGATGGGAATTAGGTGAATTATGTGGGATCAATAAGATGTTGAGCAGGGGTAGGAATTAATAAGTATGTTCATACTTCTTCCTACTCCTTTTCAGACCAAACATTGTTACATTATGTCAGACGATTTTGTTTTATTTCATTATATATTTTTTGTTTATCTGAACACATACGTGTGTGTGTGTATATCTACATATATATTCGTATCTGTAAATGAAAATATATGTAGTGTGTATATATTGTTTTTTGTTTTATATGTCTGAAACAAATAAAGATACAATACAATACAAGACCCCAGGTGCAGGCTGTGTAAAGATGCCCCAGAGACAATCCAGCACATAACAGCAGGGTGCAAGATGCTAGCAGGCAAGGCATACATGGAACGCCATAACCAAGTGGCCGGCATAGTGTACAGGAACATCTGTGCCGAGTATAACCTGGAAGTCCCGAGGTCAAAATGGGAGACGCCCCCAAGTATTTAGTATTTAGTATTTATTTATTTATTGTCATTGTCAAGAACAATGAAATTGCGTTTGGGGCTTCCATACAACCCCAAAAAAAGAAGAAAATAATAAATACCCCTTAAAACCCAAGTGTACATATTTAACCCAGTGTGACTCCAATGCAATAAGACAATCCTTAGCAATAATGTTCGTAGAAATTCAGACAAAGACCTGAGAAACATGACAAAATACAACAATGCAACCCATTCAATATTATTGTACTGTGAGATATGATATCAGATATGATAGTTATCTATTTAAGAAAGAGGGGGGGGGGGCAGGAGGGGGAAGAGAATAAAGATATGATGCACCAATGCAGACCAGTTCATTGCTATTAAGAAGTTGGATATGGTTATTGTCCGTGAGAGGGGGGCAGAGAGTTCAGGAGCCTCACAGCCTGTGGATACAGGCTGTTGGCCAGTCTGGATGTTCTGGCCTGTTCTGGATGTTCTGGTGGTGGAGAATGACCGAGCTAAGATCCTGTGGGACTTCCAGATACAGACGGACAAAATGGTGGTGGCTAACCAACCGGACATAGTGGTGGTAGACAAACAGAAGAAGACGGCCGTAGTGATCGATGTAGCGGTTCCGAATGACAGCAATATCAGGAAGAAGGAACACGAGAAGCTGGAGAAATACCAAGGGCTCAGAGAAGAGCTCGAGAGGATGTGGAGGGTGAAGGTAATGGTGGTCCCCGTGGTAATCGGAGCACTAGGTGCGGTGACTCCCAAGCTAGGCGAGTGGCTCCAGCAGATCCCGGGAACAACATCGGAGATCTCTGTCCAGAAGAGCGCAGTCCTGGGAACAGCTAAGATACTGCGCAGGACCCTCAAGCTCCCAGGCCTCTGGTAGAGGACCCGAGCTTGAAGGATGAACCGCCCGCAGGGGCGTGCTGGGTGTTTTTATTAATTATTAATAAGAATAAAATAAAATAAAATAAGAAAATCCCCAATATCCAATAGATGGATTTATGTTTATGTTTTATACACAAAACTAAACTGGAAACATAAACTTGCATAAAACAAAATAAGCATGTTTTCATATTCAGAAAGATGGAGCCATGAAGTAAAAGTATCTTTGGGTAACAAACAGTCCTCCTACGCTGTGTTAACTTTGAATACTTTGAATCTCTGTATGAAGAAAGGATGCAAAATGACACAGATGCAGTCAAACATCTTGATGTGCTACAGTAGGATATCATAAATCTGTGCCTAAAATACTACTTGCATATTTTAGATTCTGTATTCACGTCATCACTTAAATACACCATGCTGCATCCCCTTTAAGTAAAATATTTCAGCACTGTTGGGAGATGTTCCAACGGGGATGCAAAATGACTCAATCACAGCCCGATGTATCGCTGGTAGATTGACGTGCTGTGGTTTGAATTTTATTCTTGTTTAACCAGCTGCATTCCCAGCTGGCCCAGGCTTCACGTTCTTGATCCAGAAGCTCTTACAGCTGTCAGAGAGGCGGTCCTCCAAGGGCCGCAGGTCTGCTTTGGGAAACCAGGAGCAGTGAGGTGGTTGCAGCATTCAGCCTGAAGGTCTGTGTGGGGCTTTTCAAATGGTTGAATACCTGATGTGTTTGTTATTGACATGATCAACACATAATAACAAAGCTTCATTCCTATAAAGAAACACTTGGTTTATACTCTAACCACATATTCATGGATAAAAACAAGCAAATATAATCTTTGAAGCGTAAATACTTATAAGCTACCGTTGAAATACACATGATTGTTAAGTATAAGTTTGTCAGAGGGCTGCAGGTCTTTCCTCCAAGTCTCAGAGCTGACGGTGCAGACAGAGGACTCAGATTCATGAGACCTGGAAAATAAATTTTTATGGTGTAGTGTAGCTCGTCCATCAACATGTAGGCTGCTCCGCAATCTTAACTGACCCCCAGTTCTTTTTTTTGCGCCATCATCTGCCTGAGCTCCAATTTGCCACTCCTGCTGTGGCACCACCAATCCCAGCATCTGTCCTGGCTCCAGCCCCAGTCGCCTTCTGAAGCCCACCTCCACTCCCTCCCTCCTGGAGATGAGGCTGTATTGCAAATCTGTGAGAGCAGATATGGTGGCCTGCAGGCTGTGTTCTGTCTAGTCGGCCACCATCCCTGGGGCCTCCGGGGCCGGCTCTGGCTATCAGACCCAGAAGCTGGGCAAGCTGAGCCAGAGCTGACCCAGTCCCGAGGGTGAGAACAAGATGCTGTGCTGATGCTGCTGCTGGACGTCAGGCTCAGTAGCAGTTCTGCTGGCAGGGTCACGATACGGTTCAAAGGTCGAGGCCGTGTTTAGGGCTGATGTACCGAGCTGCTGCAGCTGATCGGCCTCTCTCTCCCTTCGCTCAAGAGTTTCAGGCCTCGGTACAGCTGATCTATACGCCGAGGGACACGTTAGCAACACTAGCACTGTTATTTATATAAAACTACACACAGCAGGCATCGTTGCTGCTTCTCTCGCTATCCTGGCTTGACCGTACATAAGACCAACAAACCCCTTGCTTTGGGGGAGTGTTGTTCTCGTGGCTCGGTGTGGGGGTGGCGGTGTTGAAAGTATATCGATCTCCAGGGCTGAGCTTTCGACTCAGGGGTAATGCTCTAAGCAAACAACGGCAGTGTGTTTTTAAATTCTTAGAATTTGACCAGCAGTGAATGTTTGAGTATTTGGGGGCAGAGAGGACAGAGAATACTCACTCGACCCCCAACTTTAAGTGTTTAAGTGTTTAAGGTTTAAGTTTACACTTTCTCTTCAACGTGGATTTTGATGACTTACGTAACTAATGCATACTTCTGTGTCGCTCTGTTGTCACTGTGGTATTCCAACAAGCATTACCTAATAGTCCAAACTGCTTAAAATGACAACATCTATTCTATGTTGATGAGTGGATCACATGCACACACATCAAGCAGCTGGTTTATTGTTTGTATCAGATGGTCACAAAAATTATCCCGGAGAAAGCCTGTGGTAAAAATAAGCTTGAACTCAGGCAGCATCCGAGATGAAGACAATAAAGCGGTCCACAGTCTAAGCCATAAGTGACACAGTGAGAGTCTGTGAAATGCCAAAGTGCTCATTAAGTATTATCAGCTTAATCTTCACTTGTCAATACAGCTTCTAATTAAACAGCAGGTCACACGGGATCTTCAGCAGGCAACAGAATGCTGTATAGACAAATAAGAAGGTCGCTGCGATGCTGCAGTGCCACCGTGTGGTTGATTTTGTCAAGTGAATTTCAAAAAGGAGTCTTTTTACTAGGAAAATCAATTTTTGGACATGTGTTCAGCAAAAAAAAAAAAAAAAAGCCCCCAAACCATTTCTGATAATAAGTGCGGTGCAAGACCGAGCAGCTGAAAGCCTGTGTAACAATGGGGATTACAGGATTTAGCTTTATCTGAAACTACGGCCCTGAGTCTTATCAGATTATTCTGTGGATCTGCTTAAATGGCGTCTTTAGGAAACTGTGTCACAGATGAAGAGTCGGTCCAGCCTTATGTGTCCCTGTTTGCCTCATTAGTGGCAACTGGGCTCATGAGCATGTCGGAATAAGAAGCTTGTGCTGCAGTGACTCAGAGGTTCATCTGACTGAGGATGAGGCAGCAGTACAGCAGGACCCACCAGACCAAGAGCATTTCCAGCTCTGACAGGGTCACTCCACAAGAGGCTGCTGAAGGCTGAAGAAGGGATCCTTCGTCACTGCTGGAGACAAACGAAGGAGTGTGAGGTGAAGGTTCTGCACACACTGAAGCAAGCACATCGAAATCGGGAGTAGCAAAAACTACATTCAAATGCAGATATCTTTTTATAGTGTTTATCCAAACAGAAGCTTTAACGATATCATATCCATGTTAACTCTTTACCTTGTTTTCTACGGCTAGATTACAATAAATAGCATCCTGGGACTGGCTCATCAGACTTTAAGTTAACTTTAAGCAGCCCTGTGACTTAATAGAAATCCTAAAACACGCTCGAAAGTGAAGCATGTTTCATATTTCATATATAAAAACACTAATAACTCAAACTTCTCAGTGTGACGATACTGTTTAGCCAGGTAAGTGCTTTAGACATGAAGAGGGAGCCCCCCCCTTCATCAGTAGGTGGCACTATTGAACTGAAAAACAGCCTCTATAGAAATACTCCTCTGGGCCATGATCACACTGTGACTGAGCGCTTTCCAAACCAGGCTGCTGTTTGCACAAAGACCCTTTGACAGTAATGCGACAGTATTTACTCGCTTTATGCTGCAATACAAGAGACACAGCAAGTGAACAGCAGCTGTAAAAGGAAACGATGCTCATCATCTGTGTGGAAGTCGCGTTGTTCCAGACATTTAACGAACTTGTCTCTGTTACCAGTGTTATTACTGAGTCACAGTAAACTGGAAGTCTTGGCAAATGTGGTGAATTATGTTTCTGCTGATAAATGGTTACCTGGGTGACCGAGGGGTTGACCTGCAGGCAGGAGGCCAGAGACCTCCGAGTGGGCGTGTTCTGGGACTCTCCTCCCCATCGTGCTCTGTCGTTGTTGTCGTCATCTCCTCTCCAGCTGCTGATTTAACTTCATCAGTGTCTCTCACTTTTTCTTCTTTACACTTCCTGCCACTTTCTTCTTCTGTGTCACTTCTGACTTCACAGGCAGCCTCATCAGTTATTATTTTTCCATTTACTTCACCCTTAAAACTTTCTGAATTTGTGCTTTTCTGGCTCTTCCCATCTTCTTTCATCACAGCAGCATCTTGGCTTTCATTCCCTACATCCTGCCCTCCCACCTGTCCACGTTTTTTGGAAAGCTCTGCATCTCTTCCGTCCTCGGTGTCTTCCTGCCAACGGGCCACTTCAACAGTTGCTTCCGCTGCATTGTCCTCTGTTTTGTCGACCCCATTCTTGAACATTTTTGCATTTTCCATCTTTTTCCCCCTTTCTTCCTCACAATAATCACCATCATCATTGCTCTGTCCTCTATTAGCCCGCTGCTCTTCATGCTCCTCTGTGCTTCTACTTTCACCCTCTGGCTTAAAGTCAAGCGCTGCTCCACCGTGTGTCATTTTGCTGAGATTTCTTTCATTTTTGTCAAAATCAAACTTCCTGTGCACCGCTGACTGGGCTGATTCAAGCTCAAAATCAGCCTTTTGTAAAAAGGAGCCTTCCTGATATTTGGATTCTTCTTTCATTTCCTCTGCTGTTTCCTCTTTGACCTTTGGTACTTGTCTTTTCAGCTGATTATATGGTTGAAACACATCTTTATTCAGCTCTAGGATGTAGCTATATGCATCCTCCTCATCTGAATCCAGCGATGGTAAGCTGTAGATTCCTTCCTCGGAGCTTAAAGAATAGCAGCTTTGTGCTCGTCGCTTGTCGTAGCCTTGATCCAGTCCACTGTCCAACCACAGCTGGACCTCCTGGCTGACTATGCCAGCATCCAGAGGACTGGGTGGCTGTAAAGTGCTTCGTGCACTGCCTTTCCTTTTTTTGTAATGTGAGTCTGAAGCAGTCCCAGCAGGCTGGTCGGAGGTAGCTGTTCCATTTGTGTGAAAGGACGGAGAGCGGGGACTTCCTGAAGATCTCCGAGACCAACGCTTCCACAGAAGCTGCTCGCTGCTCTTCTCCAAGCCTTTCAGCAACACCTGGACTTCTGGAACATCAGCGTCAGTCTCTTCAAAGCTGACTGACTCAAGTGATCCAAAACTGGGAATCTCGGGAACGTCAATATCTGGTGTGGGAGCCTGTAATATAAGCATGTCAGTGATAGCAGAACCAAAGAAATACTGCTAGCATGTAATAATGTCACACTATGAAGGTATTAGTAAGTGCTTATTTTGTCATTTATATCTCGTTAATCCTTCTCAGTACGTCATTTATGAACAGATATGTTTATCCATCTGTTACTGTAACAACAGACGTTACACAGAAGTCTGTAATTGTTCTGAAAATCAATGTTTTTACGTAAAAATCCCCTCAAAAACTATTTTACTCATTTGTACAATGATGTCTGTAGCCCAGCTAGAAAAAAACAGCAGTGGAAAGTAGTTTTTTTTTTCATGTATAATGTAAAGAATTTAGTCATTTCTTTTTTCTTTTATGTTTAAAGGAAGATGTGGACCAATAAGATTATCTGTTGTCATTTAACTTGGCCAATCAGCAATGAGCTCCCAGTGACCCTTGCTGTTGACCTTGATCACATGATTTCCTGTGTTGCCATTTCGTTCCTGTTCATATAATGCCATGTGCCAGAGAAACTAATGTTCCCGAAGTCGAATCGCTAGGAGTTAAAAGCAAGTCTGCTGCAGTTGTTTTTGGTTGTTCAGAGTTTCACCCTGTCAACGGTCAGGTTTTTTTGTTATCTGGTAAAAGGATGACTCGACAGACGGACCCAGTCTGAAGCAAGCCCCATCGAGGAGCAGTGATTCCACAGTTCCAGTTAACTGGATGGCGAGCCAACCCGAAATTGAAAAGGATTTGCCAAGGTTTTATTGAAGCCAAAGTTTCGTTCCCATTGAAGCTTCAGATACCTGCAGGACTACGAACTTTCTTCCTTCATCGGAGTGTGGTAGGACAAACATTAAACAAACTGAACGGGCCCCAACGATCCATCAGTTATCAGACATTATCCACTCATATAATTGACTCAGAGAAAGCTGTATGCGCACACTTTTATTTAGTTTGTTATTTTGGGGGAAATATTTTGTATTTTATTTTATTGTTTTTTCATTACATTGTTGCAGCTGCTGTGTGTCAAATATAACAAATTTGTGAACAGTATATTGTGGTGTGGTCTCTTCTTATTGGTGTTTATACCTTGGGCTCCTGCCGATCCTAGATCTTCTGATACTGGCTAGTGGGAGTTCGGTCATTCTTAATAATAATTCACAAGTTGGGTTACATAAGTGGCGAGCCAGCCAGGAGCCTAAGAATTTTTAAACATCAGTAATGAGAAATTGTGTCTGACATGGATTTTGTCCAGCGCTCAGGTGTAAAAATTCCCAATGCAGTTATTGTGAGTGGGATCACGAAATCAGAGAAAGATGAAGAAGTTTTAGAGTTTTTGAAAAAGTATGGTGGTGTTAAAACCCTTTTGCCAGTGGATGATGCTACCTCAGAGTTTCATCAAAACCTGATTGTTGAGTACTCAAGTGGCTCAGCTGTAGAAGCTTTAGAGCCTCTTATGCCATACAAGTATGTTGCAGAGGGTGAACCAAATGTCTCTTACTGTGTGAGGGCCTTGGCAAGCGTTTACACTGCTAAGGTGGGTGAAGGTGTCACGAAGTCATACTTGGCTGAATTAAAGGGCTTGGCTAAGCTCAGTGGCAAAACCTATGAGGAAGTATTGAAAGAGATGATATCACAAATCTGTGAGACAACTGAGAATACAGATGAGGCACCTTCTGTCTTACATGGTAGCATTGTTGATGAGACACCAATACCACAGCCCCAGTTGCTTTCAGGTCCCTCAAGGGTAAGCAGTGACCAAGGTGTCTCAACTCCAGTTCCACCCTTGCGTGTACAGAAGCCTTCAATAGTGATTAGTGATGTAAATCCCCCTGAAGTTCAGAAGGTCGTTGTTGAGCATATTTTAAGGAAGGATGACATTGGATCACAGATCCATTCTTCAATGCGCATCCGTTCCTTCTCAGGGAAAACTCCCAGGCCTAACAATGAGACAGACTATGAGACTTGGCGCTCACACATTGAGCTGCTTTTAAGTGACCCCAGTATGACCCATCTGCAGGTGTCCAGGAAGATTTTAGAGAATTTGCTTCCACCTGCAGTTGATGTGGTGAAGTGCTTGAGTCCCAGCGCACCCCCAGTAGCCTATCTGCAGTTGCTCGATTCAGCCTTCGGCGCTGTAGAGGATGGTGAGGAGCTTTTTGCTCAGTTCATGAATACCCTTCAGGACCCAGGCGAGAAACCATCAGCTTTCCTCCATCGTTTACAGCTAGCACTAAATTTAGCAGTAAAAAGGGGGGGTATTCCACCTGATGATGTAGACAAACATCTCCTCAAGCAGTTTTGTAGGGGGTGTTGGGATAGTGGATTGCTCTCCAGTCTGCAACTTGAACACAAGAAAAACTGTCCACCGTCATTTTCAGAGCTCTTGCTAATGTTGCGTACCGAAGAAGATAGACAAGCTGCAAAGGTTGATAGGATGAAAAAGCACATTGGTTCATCAAAACGAGTATCTGTCCATGCTCAGAGTTCCTGTGTTTGTGCAGGCGTAAGAGAAAGCCCACAGTGTGGTCCGAAAGCTATTGAGGAACTTCAAAAGCAGATAGCTAGCTTGCAGAGTCAGCTAGCCTCATTTGCATCACAGGAAAAGCTAAGTGAGCGTGCCAACAAGAAACCGGTTAAAAAGACAACCTGTAAATCGAAAATGGACAACACACATCAAGAAGTGCATCGATTAGCCGGAGTAAAACAGACAGGCAGGCCCAGGCCTTGGTATTGTTTTCACTGTGGGGAAGATGGGCATATTGCCACTTCTTGTACAAACCCTGCAAATTCTGCACTAGTTATTGAAAAGAAGAAGCAGTTGGAGAGGAGGCAGCACGCGTGGGAAAGTCAAAGTTGTCCCAGCGACTCCAGTTCACCTTTAAACTAGATCCAGTCTCTGTTGTGGGACAGACAGAGGCTGAAGAACATGCGCAGCGTCCCACAGACGTAAAGATTGTCAGCAAAGCAGGCAAGTGTGTGGATCTAGAGCACTCCAGTAGTGAAAAGCAATCCTTCAGGCTTCCAAAGGGTCTGATTGGTACCAGGAGCACTGCTGAAGTGATAATTGAAGGTAAAACATTTAGTTGTCTGCTAGATACCGGCTCGCAAGTGACTACTATCCCCCAATCCTTTTATGAACAACACATGTCAGTGCAGGACATCAAGCCTCTCTATGACCTCTTGGAGGTTGAAGGGGCGAATGGACAGGCTGTACCTTATTTGGGATACATTGAAACTACTGTCACTTTTCCAAAAGAATTTCTTGGTATGTCTATTGAGGTGCCCACATTAGCTCTCATAGTTCCTGACGTTCGAGCTACCTCAGGGTCCTACTTACTCATAGGGACAAATACACTTGATGTGTTGTATGACATTTATTGCAAAGCTAATCCAGGAGATCCCAAGACATTTCCTCACGGCTACAAAGCGGTCATTAAGGTGCTTGAACTCAGACACAATCAGTCTAACGTCAGTCACCATGGTGTTGTAAAACTGAAGGGCAGAATCTCTCAGGTTGTCCCAGCAGGGGCCACAGTGGTTTTGGAGGGTGTCTCTACTGCCAGCGGTCTTCAGCATGAACAATCAGTTGTTGTTGAGCAGCCTTCCAGTTCCTCTCTACCTGGTGGTCTGCTAGTGAACACTTGTCTGGTTGACCTGTCCAAACAACGACCCTTTAGGCTTCCAGTTGTGATTACCAACCAATCTGAACATGACATTGTCATTCCTGCTAAATGTCAAATTGCTGACATTAGCGCTTACCAATGTATTTTGTCAAAGGAGCAGAGTGTGGTTAACTTGCAAAAGGCAGATCTCACTCAAGAGGCCAATTGTAACTTCAACTTTGGAGAGTCCCCAATCCCTCCCGAGTGGAAGGGTCGTATCACACGACTCCTTAACAACATGCCAGATGTATTTGCGCAACATGACTTGGACTTTGGAAGAACCGACAAGGTGACTCACCACATCAAGCTCTCAGACGAGGCTCCTTTCAAACACCGTGCTCGTCCGCTACACCCTCAAGACATTGAGGCTGTCCGTAGGCACATTCAAGAGCTTCTTGATACAGGTGTAATCAGAGAGTCCGAGTCTCCCTTCTCTTCGCCAATTGTGGTAGTCCGTAAAAAGAATGGCCAGGTCCGGTTGTGCATAGACTACAGAAAACTCAACCTTCAGACAATAAAGGATGCTTACACGCTTCCTAAGCTTGAAGACACCTTCGCGGCTCTCTCTGGTTCCCAGTGGTTTTCTGTGCTTGACCTAAAGTCTGGATATTATCAAATCGAGGTAGATGAAGTGGATAAACCCAAGACGGCCTTTGTCTGCCCTTTGGGCTTCTGGGAATTTAACCGCATGCCGCAAGGCCTGACAAATGCGCCAAGCACATTCCAAAGATTAATGGAGAAGTGCATGGGGGATATGCATTTGAAAGAGGTGCTAGTTTTCCTCGACGACTTGATAGTGTTCTCAAAGACCCTGGAAGAACATGAAACAAGGTTGTTGGAGGTGCTCACTCGGTTGAGAGAGTTTGGATTAAAGTTATCACCTGAAAAGTGTGTGTTTTTCCAGACCTCAGTGCGGTACCTGGGACACATAGTGTCCAGAAATGGAGTTGAGACAGATCCAGAGAAAATCTCTGCCCTTCGTACTTGGCCAGTTCCTCAGACCCTCAGGGAATTGCGATCTTTTCTTGGGTTCGCTGGCTATTATCGAAGGTTCGTAAAAGACTATTCCAGCATTGTGAAGCCCCTCAATGATCTGACTCAGGGCTATCCTCAATCAACCAAAAGGGGTAGATCAAGAGACAGCCAAGAGCATTATCACCATCCCAAAGAGCCGTTTGGGAACCGTTGGACATCAGCTTGCCAGCAGGCATTTGAGTCAGTTATTGAAAAGCTGACAACTGCCCCTGTCCTAGGGTTCGCTGACCCTCAAAAGCCTTATGTGCTCCACACTGATGCTAGCACTACAGGCCTTGGTGCTGTCTTGTACCAGGAGCAGGAAGGGCAGTTACGTGTCATAGCCTATGCAAGCAGAGGGCTGTCGCATAGCGAGTCTCGATACCCAGCGCACAAATTAGAGTTTTTGGCGCTTAAGTGGTCAGTAACAGAAAAGTTTAGTGACTACCTATATGGGAATCACTTTACTGTTGTCACTGATAGCAATCCCTTGACGTACATATTGACGACTGCAAAACTTGATGCAACGAGCTACAGATGGCTCGCAGCTTTGTCTACGTTCACATTCAAGCTGCTGTATCGTCCTGGGAAGCAAAACTGGGATGCGGATGGGTTATCCCGTAGACCCCACGGAGCTCTTGTGGATGATCTGAAATCCCAGAAAGAGAGGGAGCGCATTTTCCAGTTCACTCAGGGTCATCTCGCTGATCTTGAAAATCTCGAGGAAGCCAACCAAGCGGTTGTGAAAGCCATTTGTGAAAGACAGTCAGTGTATAGCGCCAGCTCTGTTAATCCGAGTTTGGATGGCTGTGTTACTCTTGTTGAAACTCTTGCTATGTCCTCTGATGCTGTGCCTGACTGCTATGGACAAGAAGATGAGTTTGGAGGATTGCCTGTTATTCCTCAACTGACTGAGGCTGAGTTGATGGATAAACAGAGAGCTGACCAATGTCTAAGGCATGTCATATCCCAACTTGAGCATGGGGTAAGCCCACCGCCTACTTTAAGGGGTGAACTTCCAGATCTTCCACTCCTACTTCGAGAGGTTGGTCGGTTTCAGCTTATAAATGGCATCTTATACCGGAGACGCCAGCTCGGGTCTCGGGTATCTCACCAGCTAGTACTGCCCCCAGAGCTCAGAGAGACTGTTTTGAGCAGTCTGCATGACCATATAGGTCATATGGGCATTGAGCGCACATTAGATCTCGTTAGGGCCAGATTCTATTGGCCCAGAATGGCCTTGGATGTAGAGAGGAAAATAAAGACCTGTGGTAGATGTGTGCGCAGAAAGGCGTTGCCTGACAGAGCTGCACCGTTAGTCAACATCAGTACCACAAGGCCACTGGAACTGGTTTGTATGGACTTCCTCTCTCTCGAACCAGACAAAAGTGGAGCTAAAGACATCCTTGTGATCACTGATCACTTTACTAAGTATGCAATTGCTATACCAACATGCAATCAAAAGGCTCGCACAGTAGCTAAGTGCCTATGGGACAATTTTATTGTGCATTACGGGTTCCCAGAAAAGTTGCACAGTGATCAGGGACCTGATTTTGAGTCTCGCACAATAAAAGAGCTCTGTCAGATGGCTGGCATACAGAAGGTTAGAACTAGGGGACAGAGTATTAGTCAGAAATGTCCGCATTCGTGGAAAAAACAAGATTGCAGACAAGTGGGAGGCAGCCATCTACATAGTCGTAAGCAGAGCAGGATCCCTTCCAGTGTATACTGTGAGACCTGAGAAGAAAGATGGTCCACTGCGGACATTGCATAGGGACCTATTACTCCCTTGTGGCTATCTCCCCAACGAGAGTAGTGACAAGCCTGTAGGGCAGACACAAAGACGCAGGCCAGCAACACGTCTCAGTCCATTTGCAGACTCCGATCAATTCTCAGAGGCTGAGGATGAGATTTTCCCCAATTACTGGTTCAGAGACGCCCCCAGTTCTGAGATACCTACGGTCACCATTCATCAAGAAACGCACCCTTATTTATCAGTGTCTTCTGGGGAAGATGCACAACTTCCAGAATTTTGTCCCTCAGTTAAAGGTTCTACTGCTCGATATCCAAGCTGCAATCCACAGACTGACCAGTTATGTAACTTACCTGTTGACAGTCCAGATTCAGCAACTCTTCCAGTGTCTGAGAGTCACTGTCATGACACAGAAATCGTGAGCGATGACCAAAATCCACCAGCAGAGATGGAGACCGAAAGGATTGCACCTGGAAGTGATTGTCATGACTTGAATCCCGGGTTATCTTCTCTTGCTCCAAACCTGTCTACGGATGTTGAGGCGGCAGGTCGAACTGAAATGGGATTGTCAAATGAGTCACCAACAGATGAATCTCCTGAAGAGCTCTCAGTAGACCAGACACTGATTGGAAGCCAAGACCAACCTGGTTCTGCTAGACGATCAAATAGGGAGCGAGAACCGCCTAAACGCCTTCAGTATGTGAAACTTGGGCATCCACTTATAGCGGTGGTGCAATCTCTGTTCCAGGGTTTAACCACGGCTTTTACAGACATTTTGGATGAGGGTTATCACCCATTAGATTGCCCTGTCCAGACCCATCAGACAGTAATTACCCAACCATTGCCATGCAACGGGGCGTGCATGAGTTCAGTGGGGGAGGTTGTAGCCCAGCTAGAAAAAAAGAGCAGTGGAAAGTAGTTTTTTTTTTCATGTATAATGTAAAGAATTTAGTCATTTCTTTTTTCTTTTATGTTTAAAGGAAGATGTGGACCAATAAGATTATCTGTTGTCATTTAACTTGGCCAATCAGCAATGAGCTCCCAGTGACCCTTGCTGTTGACCTTGATCACATGATTTCCTGTGTTGCCATTTCGTTCCTGTTCATATAATGCCATGTGCCAGAGAAACTAATGTTCCCGAAGTCGAATCGCTAGGAGTTAAAAGCAAGTCTGCTGCAGTTGTTTTTGGTTGTTCAGAGTTTCACCCTGTCAACGGTCAGGTTTTTTTGTTATCTGGTAAAAGGATGACTCGACAGACGGACCCAGTCTGAAGCAAGCCCCATCGAGGAGCAGTGATTCCACAGTTCCAGTTAACTGGATGGCGAGCCAACCCGAAATTGAAAAGGATTTGCCAAGGTTTTATTGAAGCCAAAGTTTCGTTCCCATTGAAGCTTCAGATACCTGCAGGACTACGAACTTTCTTCCTTCATCGGAGTGTGGTAGGACAAACATTAAACAAACTGAACGGGCCCCAACGATCCATCAGTTATCAGACATTATCCACTCATATAATTGACTCAGAGAAAGCTGTATGCGCGCACTTTTATTTAGTTTGTTATTTTGGGGGAAATATTTTGTATTTTATTTTATTGTTTTTTCATTACATTGTTGCAGCTGCTGTGTGTCAAATATAACAAATTTGTGAACAGTATATTGTGGTGTGGTCTCTTCTTATTGGTGTTTATACCTTGGGCTCCTGCCGATCCTAGATCTTCTGATACTGGCTAGTGGGAGTTCGGTCATTCTTAATAATAATTCACAAGTTGGGTTACATGTCACTTATTTTTAAAAAAAAAAACTATTACTAAACTACATTTTCTAAACAAAGACACCTTTAGATTCAGACTTTCAGGAGCACAGTAGGACTTTGCTACGTTAGACTCCATAATAAAGACTTTAACTGATCAAGCACACACATCCATACATATGCAATAATACTAAGTGCAATAATCCTTCTGTCATCGTTGTATTTTTACTCAGTTGTATATAGTATTGGTATTTGTATTCTATTTTTATCTTATTGTATATTTATTTTATTTTATTCTACTGTATATAGTATTTTATTTTATTCTATTCTGTACAGTTGTGTACTGTATTTATTCTTATTGTATTCTAATTTTTGCCTCATAACTTTTGCACTGTCCACTTCCTGCTGTGACAAAACAAATTTCCCACGTGTGGGACTAATAAAGGTTATCTTATCTTATGAAACAGCGACGCTCTGCTTCACCTGTTCTGAGTCTCTGAGCTAAGATGACGGGCGGCCGGTGGCAGTTTCAAGAATAACTGAGTGATATAAATGCATTTATTTATTTCTTTTTTTATATCTACCTCGCTGTAGTGAGACTGTAGTGAAGGTGAACTTGTGCAGCACTAACCTCATCTATACCTGAGTGACACTTTGGGAACATGGAGACGTAGGTGATGATGGACTGCTCGTCTGGTGAAGTGCACGTCACATCTGCAGGGAACGATTAAAAAAATCATAAAACACTTAAAAACATAAGCGTGTGTGTGCGTGTGTGTGTGTGTGTGTGTGCGCGCGCGTGTGTGTGTAAAACAAAGCTAGGGGCTTGTAAGAACATATAAATGGGCTGATTGGTGCGTTTCTACTCTCCTGTAACCACATTCACACAATCACACAAGCACTGCCTTCTATGCTTTTAAGTGCTCACTAACATTCACACTGTGATGGATGCATCAGAGAGCAGCCAGCGGTGAGTATGTTGCCCAAGGATGCTTGGCATGCAGACAGTGGCAGCCAGGGACTGAACCACATATACCCTTTACTGCTTGGAAACATGCTGTATATGTACCACGTGGGCCCTCAAAATAATAACTTGCATATCGTGTGGCCCTGTGGAGGTGAAGGTTCCTGGTTTAGGGGATGGTTGGTTGAGTCAGGTCTGGGTTTATTTGAAATTTATGTTAACTAAATATTGCAAGAGGTTTAAAATGTGATATTTGTGGCTTTCTCTAGAGACAATGTGAGTCCACATGACTCTCATTTTATACATTTTTCATGTTCCTGAGTCAGGACGTTTTTCTGAACTCTTCAAATAAATAAATAGGTCCGTGGTTGGTTCTGTAAGTAAACTGGTTCAATAACAGTCCTGACTCAGGGCCATGCTGTTGTATAAGCAGGGCCCTTCATTCATAAGCGTAACACTGTGTACGTCATCTTCTTGCTGCAAGAATGGGGGCGTGACAGTGGGAGCTGTGGGAGCTGTGGGGGCTGTCTGACAGCTTCCTGTATCCTGTTGATTTTTGCGCACCAGCTTGTGCCTTTTCTCCGTCCACTATACGCTCACCTCAGAGAAACATTCAATCATTTCCATTTGTCTTGTCAGCCCCCTGGGCTTGAATTTCATATATGCATTTATAGAAGACTTGCTCTCATGTTTACAGTTTGCTGTAAACTGAAAGGAAATCTCTCATCACTCTGGGCACATAATCAACGTGGTGATTTTTTCACCTAATATGAGAAATCTTTTACCTTCAGGCTCCAGCAGTGGCGGTACATCCAAGCTGTGATGGGCTATCATGAAAGCCTGCCGGATGTTTTCCACTGGATCTCGATGAAAGCTTTCCCTCAGGTCAACCATGACTGGGTTTATGGACTTAACCAAAGCAAGAAATGCCAAGCCGCTCCTCCAGCTCTTCCCAAAGTCCTTCACGTCCACCCCGTACCTGCAAAAAGTTTAAAATGCCATTTAATTAAATGACAAGTGTGAGCCATCATTCCAGCTCAATCTAAAACTATTCTGATTTCTAACAAGAAAGCTAATTTTGGGCTGATGTAGGGTTAGGATACGTTTACCACCTATTAGAGCTCAGAGGATAAAGTAACCTGCTGACATTTTGTTTCATTGTTTGAGTGGGAATATGTTTGGGCTCAGTGTTAATTACATGACTTTGTAAGTGTTTTGATCTTTTTATGCTCACTTTGATGTGCATCTTTGGACCCATTGCAGGAGCACCTTGATTGCTTTCCCATGATACTTTGCTTCCCTGCCAGCCTTCCTGCCTTTACTTGGCAGAGTGCTGCAAGAGTATGTGCCAGGGTCACTTGGCTGGGGTGAGAGGTCATTAGAGGATGGATAACTGCTCATTGACAAGGCGGAAAGGCTGGAAGACAAATGCTTCTGGAGGCCTCCCATCACCTCCTTTACCTGTGTAGGAGTAACACAGAGGTGTGAGTCGGTGATAAATGGCTGGGCAAGAAGTAAGATAATACATTAAGACATTTGACTCATAGATGATAAATCCAACCTGAAAGTGCAAGATGATGCTCCAAACAAGGTGAAGAACAACAGATGGTTTACCATCAGCAATTCCAGAAGCATCAATGCCAAGCAGCTTTACCTGGCAGATAACAAGGAAACATCGATCACAATCTTGTTATTCCTGATTTGAAATCATGTCATTCATACATGTCAGAGCAATGTCACTGAATCTACAAGGAAACACTCACATGTCTGTAATCCAGAAAGACCAAGGCCTTGGAAATGTTGTTCAGTCTGAAGATGCGATGAGAGGAAGACCTAAACCTATAAAGCTAACAAAGTTAGACGAGAAAAAACATCATCACTGTTCAGGGAAATGAGCTGGTTGATTTTATTGCTGTTAAGAAGACTGGTCCCATTTATATAGCAACCCTGAACAATGACGTTACAACCAACAGCTCAGCATGAAGACAGTAAACTGGGAGACACTGCTGGCTTGGCTTCGACTAAGCGTTAGGCTTGAGACTAATTAAACAAACAAAGGAAATGACATCAGCAGTAATTAAAACATTTCCTGTCTCTGGCCATGACAGCAAACTCTTTTTCACAGGAACTGTGCTCCAGCGTCTCCTGGTGAGTCTCTGCTTCCAGGACTCCTGCTACGCTTGCAGTGGCCAAATTTAAACAGGCTTTGGCTAAATCTTTCTTGAACAGCATGATTCTTACTAGTCTGCACCCAGACAGCTCCTCCAGCAGGCCCATGAGTATTTTGCCATCCTGAATGTCTGTGAACAGGTCGTGCACTTCAATAGGAGGGTCCCGCTGGGGGGGAAAAGCATGACCCTCATTGATAAGCACATTTTTTTCAGAGTGATCTGATGAACTGATTTGTGCCTTACTCTCTGCAGAAACACATTCATCCACCTGGTGAAGGTTCTCTTCTGCACTGCTTTTCGTTCATCTGAGGAAGAGAAAACAGGGCCTTGGTACACCAATATTTAAATAAAACATGAAAATGGCATCAGCAGTGATCAGCATAACGTTAATGGAACGCAGTGTAATGGGAAATCGTTGGTGTTTTATTCGTATGGTTGTTATTGTGACAAATATTAGTAAATCGATTAGCTTTTAGCGCTCACTAGCCACCCTAAACATTGCAGTGGACTAAGTAACCTGTGCACACCCACAGCACTCTGGCAGGAGCGAGACACTGTGCCCCACTGGCCACAGAAGAAAGAATAATAGCCCCAGGCACTGACCTAGCCTCCCAAACATGATCCCAATCAGTATCCACAGGAGGCACCAGAATTATTCTGATCCACGAGGCCCCACCCTGCAAGCACAAGGACGCAAAAGATCCACGTCCAATGCCCTGGTGCTTTTAACTGCAGAACAACAAGTGACCTGTGTCTATGTCACGGCACATCAGAGCGGGATAGAGATTGGTAGGATATGACGCAGCTGGTTTTTAAAGTTGTGTCAGTGTTAATCTAAGAAGAATGCAGAATATTGAGGTATTTAGTAATTAAATGTCCATACTCTATTTTATAGATAGACAGTTTACATGAAACCCAACTGAACAGTGCTGGAGAAGGAACATTTTTATAATAATTAAAAATTTGATACTAAAACACTAAATGATTGGGCAATCGAATGACACGAAGCCAAGAATACCTACCTGGAAAATTCCCTAAGAATGCAGTCAAGGAAGCAGGAGAGCAATGATGGTCCTTTTTGTATTCTTTTCAAAGGTGGCCTGTATACACAGTTATTTAAGTAAAACCCACCAGGATGAGACTGTACCTTGAGATGTGTATTTATCATTGAGCTCACTCGCTGAGTTTGTCTGTGAATCCCAGCTGTCCTGCATTCTCGTTTAGACTCTTGGCACATGATCCATTATGAAGATAAAAGTGAGAATAAGTCAAAATGTCAGCAATCAGAGGCACTCCACGGTTTCCTTAAACACTCATGTTGAAGTAAAGGCAAAAGAGAGGCGGTGTATCTTGCCCCAACACGCTGAAACCTCCCTCTGACGCGTTCTCCCACCACTCCCACAAGCACAGCGTGAACCCGACTGCAAGTCTGTGGTTTATGAAATCCTGTATGTAGTGGTGGTCACTCCATGCCCAGGGGTCTGTTTGCATGTAAGAACTCGCTGTGGTTTCTGTTTTCACGTATAAGGATGTTGTTCAGAAGATCTCATGGGTGAATGATTCATTAAAGTAAACACACATATTTCTTCATAGCTCACCTGGCTCAGGGTAAAGGTACGAGCAGAGGAAGCCAAGGTTCCTGTGATGTATTAATCAGTCAAAGAAAGAAAAACAGAAAATTACAAATCTTTTTAGAGAGATTTGACAAAGTGTTTGTCACGTTTGATAGCACTGGAATTTACCTCTAATATTTCCTGCAGCAATGTCTTTTATCTTGCAAAATTACTACATTCCAGAAACAGGTCGAGTCTCACAGGAAACATTCATTTCCAAAAATCCAAAACTAAGACAGAAACAATTAAAAATTAAGCTAAAAAATATTTATCACAGAAATACAAAACTATAATAACTTTGTTCAACAAGCGTTTAATTCTTTATAATCAAAAAATTGATCCGTTTTCTGGGACACCCTGGTGTTGTCTTTCACAGTGAAGATGATGTAAATATTGTGAATGTTGTTATTTGCATTTCATCTAAATATTGTAGCTGTTTCCTCGTGGGTACAACATGACGTGTTCTTTGTGCCCTCCACTGATTCCACTTTTTAATCATAGAAATAGTTTAGTTTTGGTTTGTTTAAGCTTTGTGGTTAAACAAGTCCCACCCAGTAAAGTAACTGTGTTGATCCGTCCACAGACCTGACATCACACAGCATGTCTGACACAGTTGAGTCGCAGGTCTTTATACTCTCCTCTACAGGTGTGTCTGCAGGAGGGTTATGGGCTGAGGTCAGTAGTAATAAGGGGGCATTAGTCCAAGATGGCGGCCAACCAAACCGGTTTCGTGCGTGTGCGCGTTCAGGTGTGGAAACACACAGGGCGTCAGAGGGGTTATATGAGTTTATGTGTTTTTAACTGGGTTTTAATTTAATCAAACCATAGGGTTTTTTAATTAAACTATTTTTATCACTTAGGTGTGTCTCAACATTCAGTTATGCAGACATATGTCTTCTTAAAAGCAATTCTTTGTTTTGCAGGCGGAGTGGAAGCTGTTTTGGTTCACAGTGCACCTTAACAAAGAGGGGCTGCTTTTCATTTACATCTAGTCAAAAGTGTTGTTGTTTTAGTCACACTAATTTTGTGATTCTGACAATATCTCAGCTTGCAGTGATGCCAGCATTTTATTTTAAAAACGCCACAAATGGGAGTTTCTTCTGAATGGGTAATGTCAGCATGTTCACAAGCGTTTCATTTCATCAAACCACTAGTTTTAATTTAACTAGTTTTTATGCATCTACTGGGGTTTCTTTCCAGGGTTGATGCGATCGTTTTATTTAAAAATCGGGATCTCAGCCTGGGCGTCTATTGTCTCATGTAGTCTGGAAGATGAGTGGATGGTGGGGTGGGTGCAGTTTTCTCTGCGGTGGGGTCGGGTGGACTGTCCCGGGCTCTGTGGGGCCGGGCGGCGCTGCTGCACTGGGCCCTGGTCCGGATGGGCCTGGGCCCCCTTTCCCTGGCGGGTCGCGGAGTATGGGGGTGCCTACTGGGGTCAGCGGGGGAGCTGGCCCCAGGGAGGGGTCACTTGCCCCTCCCTTCCTTCCCTCCCCATCTCCAGCTGCCCCCCTCTTCCTGCTCCACCACAACCACCCACACATGCAGGGCCTTGGAGTAGGGGTATGTCACCAGGGTGGCAGAGGAGGCTACCCCCCCCCTCTGTCCCCTTCTGGCTGCCTCTGCCTCAATTTTATCCCACAACTTAGACATTCACATTACTCACACTCTCATTACACATACAGTGGGGCAAAAAAGTATTTAGTCAGCCACCGATTGTGCAAGTTCCCCCACCTAAAATGATGACAGAGGTCAGTAATTTGCACCAGAGGTACACTTCAACTGTGAGAGACAGAATGTGGAAAAAAAAATCCATGAATTCACATGGTAGGATTTGTAAAGAATTTATTCGTAAATCAGGGTGGAAAATAAGTATTTGGTCAATAACAAAAATACAACTCAATACTTTGTAACATAACCTTTGTTGGCAATAACAGAGGTCAAACGTTTACTATAGGTCTTTACCAGGTTTGCACACACAGTAGCTGGTATTTTGGCCCATTCCTCCATGCAGATCTTCTCGAGAGCAGTGATGTTTTGGGGCTGTCGCCGAGCAACACGGACTTTCAACTCCCGCCACAGATTTTCTATGGGGTTGAGGTCTGGAGACTGGCTAGGCCACTCCAGGACTTTCAATTGCTTCTTACGGAGCCACTCCTTTGTTGCCCGGGCGGTGTGTTTTGGATCATTGTCATGTTGGAAGACCCAGCCTCGTTTCATCTTCAAAGTTCTCACTGATGGAAGGAGGTTTTGGCTCAAACTCTCACGACACATGGCCCCATTCATTCTGTCCTTAACACGGATCAGTCGTCCTGTCCCCTTGGCAGAAAAACAGCCCCATAGCATGATGTTTCCACCCCCATGCTTCACAGTAGGTATGGTGTTCTTGGGATGCAACTCAGTATTCTTCTTCCTCCAAACACGACGAGTTGAGTTTATACCAAAAAGTTCTACTTTGGTTTCATCTGACCACATGACATTCTCCCAATCCTCTGCTGTATCATCCATGTGCTCTCTGGCAAACTTCAGACGGGCCTGGACATGCACTGGCTTCAGCAGCGGAACACGTCTGGCACTGCGGGATTTGATTCCCTGCCGTTGTAGTGTGTTACTGATGGTGACCTTTGTTACTTTGGTCCCAGCTCTCTGCAGGTCATTCACCAGGTCCCCCCGTGTGGTTCTGGGATCTTTGCTCACCATTCTCATGATCATTTTGACCCCACGGGATGAGATCTTGCGTGGAGCCCCAGATCGAGGGAGATTATCAGTGGTCTTGTATGTCTTCCATTTTCTGATGATTGCTCCCACAGTTGATTTTTTCACACCAAGCTGCTTGCCTATTGTAGATTCACTCTTCCCAGTCTGGTGCAGGTCTACAATACTTTTCCTGGTGTCCTTCGAAAGCTCTTTGGTCTTGGCCATGGCAGAGTTTGGAGTCTGACTGTTTGAGGCTGTGGACAGGTGTCTTTTATACAGATGATGAGTTCAAACAGGTGCCATTCATACAGGTAACGAGTGGGGGACAGAAAAGCTTCTTACAGAAGACGTTACAGGTCTGTGAGAGCCAGAGATTTTCCTTGTTTGAGGTGACCAAATACTTATTTTCCACCCTAATTTAGGAATAAATTCTTTACAAATCCTACCATGTGGATTCATGGATTTTTTTTTTCACATTCTGTCTCTCACAGTTGAAGTGTACCTCTGGTGCAAATTACTGACCTCTGTCATCATTTTAAGTGGGGGAACTTGCACAATCGGTGGCTGACTAAATACTTTTTTGCCCCACTGTAGCTCCATGCCCTCCTGGGTTTTAATTGCACCTTAGAACACACATGCATCAACACTACAATGAGCGGGTGGAGGGAGGTTTGGAGTCTTCTCTCACCCCCGTTCTCTGCGACCTGCTGGAGCGGGGGGGCTAGGAGGAGGAGTTGGCCGTCCGACTGCGGTCTGGAGTGTGGGGCCTCCCTGCTGCTGCGGAGTCGGGGCGGCCTGCCTCCCCCCACCGCAGGGAAAAGGGTAACACCACCTGGGTCTGGGTGCAGTTCCCCCCTCCAGGGGCAAGGGTACCTAGACCCGGTTTGTAGAGTACGCTTGGGGAGTGTGATCGTGTGTACAGCGTCTCTTTATGTCTGTCTCCACGTTGGGTGAGTGTGGAGTAAGTGCATATGAGAGCATGAGGGTGGGAATGGATGTTTGTGTCTGTGTGTGCCTGTATGTCTGTGTCTATATGTCAGGTTGGGTGTCAGGCGCCACCTCTCTGGGGACATCTCAGGCCCTCCAAGGTTTGGAGGCCTATCTCCGCCCACCACCACTTCCCCTGCCGGTGGCGGACCCCCTCAGACATCGGTGCGTTGGTGGTTCTTTGTGTCTGGGGATGGGCGTCCAGGTACACACTGGCTCACTCCTTGGCGGCCGCTTATCGGGGCCTGGAGCCTGGGGCTCGCTCGGGCCACTTCGGAGGTGGGGTGCCCCCGGCCTCTCGGCCTGGGGCTCGGTCACTCAGGCGCAGCTGGCTGCCGGCGGAGCTCACGGGCGCGTCACTGCAACTCCCCCTGGCTTCTGCTCCGCGGCTGCTGAGTGAGCCCTCATCTGGGACTCTCCTCAGCTCTTTCTGGGACAGTGGCGCGGCTGCCCCTCTGTTGGTCTTCCTTGGTCTCTTGTGTTCTGGGGGCCTCTGGATGTCTGGAGTTTTGATCTCCTCCATACCTGCTTCATGCCCTGGAGGACGGGGCTGTGGCCCCCCCACACCCTCTAGCAGATCATTACATGAAGGAACCTTTTAAAAAACAAAAAACAAGCGCGTCCATGCTCACAGGTGTACACACGGGTGATCACACCCACAAACTACACCCTTTTTGGCTCCTACCTCAAAGCACACTGTGTTCTGTTGATCTTATGTGCTGCACAATAATGTTTAACATTTAGTATTTACTGTCATATTCCCATATATCATTGTGATGTTGTTTATTCTATTACTCTTGTTCTCTTCTGCTTGTTTTCTTTTTTCTTTCTCAGCAGGTGATCCAGGTGATTGATATATGCATTTTTTTTTCTCTGCCCGTTCTGTTGGTTTTTGTCTTTTGCCCTTCTCCCCCGTCCCTCTTCTCAGCTGTTTCTCTTTCCCCCAGTCAAGTCTGTCCCGTATTCAGCAAATGAAAATAAAATGAACAATAAAAGGTGAATCAAATGGACCATTACGGCAAGGCTGGGATGGTCAATGTGGTAAAGTAAATCCGTTGGGCATCTTTCTTTGCCTTTAGACAACAATTCTGATGCAAAAGAGCCAAACGGAACAGAAAGAAAGAAAGAAAGAAAAAATCGGGATTTCGGAATGTTGAACTAAGAGTGAGACAAAGCCAGCTAGTTTTTAACACAGTAAATGGTCACAAATAACATTCAGCTCTTTAGAAGATAAACGCTGCAGTGATACTTCTAAAACCAGTCGCCCAGACCCGCTCCGTCTTTTCAATTCAATTCAATTCAATTTTATTTATATAGCGCCAAATCACAACATAAGTCGCCTCAAGGCGCTTCATAGATACAGAGAAAAACCCAACAATCATATGACCCCCTATGAGCAAGCACTTTGGCAACAGTGGGAAGGAAAAACTCCCTTTTAACAGGAAGAAACCTCCGGCAGAACCAGGCTCAGGGAGGGGCGGGGCCATCTGCTGTGATTGGTTGGGGTGAGAGAAGGAAGACAGGATAAAGACATGCTGTGGAAGAGAGACAGAGGTTAATAACAGATATGATTCAATGCAGAGAGGTCTGTTAACACTGAGTGAGCGAGAAAGGTGACTGGAAAGGAAAAACTCAATGCATCATGGGAATCCCCCGGCAGCCTACGTCTATTGCAGCATAACTAAGGGAGGATTCAGGGTCACCTGGTCCAGCCCTAACTATATGCTTTGGATTAGCTGAAGGCTTTTCAGTGAGTTTTTAGGACTTCCTGATAATAATGAATTACAGTCGTCCAGCCTGGAAGTAATAAATGCATGAACTAGTTTTTCAGCGTCACTCTGAGACAGGATGTTTCTAACTTTAGAGATGTTGCACAAATGGAAGAACATATGTGTTTAATATGTGCGTTGAAGGACATGTCCTGGTCAGAAATGACTCCAAGGTTCCTCACAGCGTTACTGGAGGCCAAGGTAATGCCATCCAGAGTAAGAATCTGGTTAGATACCATATTTCTAAGCTTTTCAGGGCCGAGTACAATAACCTCAGTTTTATCTGAATTAAGAAGCAGAAAGTTAGCGGCCATCCAGGTCTTTATGTCTTTAAGACATTCCTGCAGTTTAACTCATTGGTGTGTGTTATCTGGCTTCATGGACAGATAGAGCTGGGTGTCATCTGCATAGCAGTGAAAATGTATGCTATGTCTTCTAATGATACTGCCTAAGGGAAGCATGTATAATGTAAACAGAATTGGTCCTAGCACTGAACCCTGTGGAACTCCATAATTAACCTCAGTGTGTGAAGAGGACTCTCCATTTACATGCACAAACTGGAGTCTATTAGATAGATATGATACAAACCACTGCAGTGCAGTACCTGTAATACCTACAGCATGTTCTAATCGCTCTAATAGGATATTATGGTCAACAGTATCGAACGCTGCACTGAGGTCTAGCAGGACAAGCACAGAGATGAGTCCACTGTCAGAGGCCATAAGAAGATCATTTGTAACCTTCACTAAAGCTGTTTCTGTGCTGTGCTGAGCTCTGAAACCTGACTGAAACTCTTCAAATAAACCTCTGCAGATGATCTGTTAGCTGTTTGACAACTACTCTTTCAAGGATGTTTGATATAAAGGAAGGTTGGAGATTGGCCTATAATTAGCTAAGACTGCTGGGTCTAGAGATGCTTTTTGAGTAAAGGTTTAACTACAGCCAGCTTGAAGGCCTGTGGTACATAGCCGATTATTAGAGATAGGTTGATCATATTTAAGATCGAAGCATTAATTAATGGCAGGACTTCTTTGAGCAGTTTTGTAGGAATGGGGTCTAAAAGACACGTTGATGGTTTGGAGGAAGTAATTATTGAAGTTAACTCAGAAAGATCAATTGGAGAAAAAGAGTCTAACTTAACATCGATGGTACTAAGAGTAGCTGTAGATAATATTACATCTGTGGGATGATTACTGGTAATTTTTTCTCTAATGATAAAAATTTTATTTGTGAAGAAGTTCATGAAGTCATTACTAGTTAACGTTAAAGGGATGGTTGGCTCAAAAGAGCTCTGACTTTTTGTCAGCCTGGCTACAGAGCTGAAGAGAAACCTGGGGTTGTTCTTATTTTCTTCAATCAGTGATGAATAGTAAGATGTTCTGGCTTTGCGGAGGGCTTTCTTATAAAGCAGCAAACTATTTCTCCAGGCTAAATGATGATCCTCTAAATTTGTGACACGCCATTTCCTCTCCAGATTACGAGTCATCTGCTTTAGGGTACGTGTTTGAGAATTATACCACGGAGTCAGGTACTTCTGATTTGAGACCTTAGTTTTCACAGGAGCTACAGTATCCAGAGTCGTACGTAGTGAGGAGGTGAAATTATTAACAAGATAATCGACCTCTGTTGGGGTAGCGTTCAGATAGCTGCTCTGCTCTGTGTTGGTACAGGGCATTGGAGATGATAACAGTGGGTGAATTATATTCTTAAACTTAGTTACAGCACTTTCAGAAAGACATCTACTTTGATAAAGTCTACTCTCCACCGCTGTGTAATCAATTATTGTAAATGTAAATGTTATCAGGAAATGATCAGACAGGAGAGGGTTTTCAGGAAACACTGTTAAATGTTCCGTTTCTATGCCATATGTTAAAACAAGATCTAGAGTGTGATTAAAGTGGTGGGTGGGTTCTTTTACATTTTGAGAGAAACCAATTGAGTCTAATAACAGATTAAATGCCATGTTGAGGCTGTCATTTTTAGCATCTACATGGATGTTAAAATCACCCACAATAATTATTTTATCTGAGCTCAGAACTAAATTAGATATAAAGTCTGAGAAATCAGACAGAAACTCTGTGTAAGGCCCAGGTGGACGATAGATGATAACAAGTAAGACTGGTTTCTGACTTTCACAGCTGGGGTGGACAATGTTAAGCATCAGGCTTTCAAATGAATTAAAAGTCTGTCTTGGTCTTTCATTAATTAATAGGCTGGTGTGATTGCTGCCACACCGCCCCCTCGGCCTGTGCTTCGAGATTTCTGGTAGTTAGAATGACTCGGGGGTGTTGATTCATTTAAACTAACATAATCATCCTGCTGCAACCAGGTTTCTGTAAGGCAGAGTAAATCAATTTGTTGATCAATTATTAAGTCATGTACTAACAGAGACTTGGAGGAGAGAGACCTAATATTTAATAATCCACATTTCACTGTTTTACTCTTTGGTTCAGATGTGGATACTGTATTGTTCTTTCTTTGTAATTGTTTATGTTTAAGTTGTTTGTTGCTGGTTTTTAGTTTGTTTTTGTCTTTTTGGAAGCTGACACAGTCTCTATGGAGATGGGTTTTTGGGGGGGTAGCAGGAGGAGAGAAGCTGCAGAGAGACGTGTAAGACTGCAAGTCTGCTTCCTGGTCCCAACTCTGGATAGTCATATTTTGGGGGGTTTAATAAATTTGTCCATATTTCTAGAAATGAGAGCTGCTCCATCCAAAGTGGGATGGATGCCGTCTCTCCTAACAAGACCAGGTTTCCTCCAGAAGGTTTGCCAATTATCTATGAAGCCCACATCGTTTCTGGGACACCACTCAGACAGCCAGCAATTTAAGGAGAACATGCGGCTAAACATGTCACTCCTGGTCTGATTGGGGAGGGGACCAGAGAAAACTACAGAGTCCGACATTGTTTTGGCAAAGTTGCACACCGATTCAATATTGATTTTAGTGACCTCCGATTGGCGTAACCGGGTGTCATTACTGCCGACGTGAATTATGATTTTACTGAATTTACGTTTACCCTTAGCCAGCAGTCTTAAATTTCCTTCAATGTCGCCTGCTCTGGCCCCTGGAAGACAATTGACTATGGTTGCCGGTGTCTCTAGCTTCACATGTCTGAGAACAGAATCACCAATTACCAGAGTTTGACCCCCGGCGGGTGTGTCGCCGAGTGGGGAAAAACGGTTAGACACATGAACGGGTTGGTGGTGTACCTGGGGCTTCTGTTTAGGACTATGCTTCCTCCTCACCGTGACCCAGCCGCCCTCTTTCCCCAGCTGCTTGGGGTCTGCCGGGGAACAGCTAGCGGGGCTAATTGTTTGAATGTGTTCAGGATTACAAAAGCCCACCGCGGGTATCATTTAATTGTTGGGATTCCTTAGGAAAAGGTAAAAGCCGGCAGGTGTACCAGTCGAGCAAGGTCTCGCCTACTTTCTGAAGTAGCCAGCAACAGCGGTCCCTTAGGCCTATCTTGGCCAGTTACACCGGATCTCAGCAACTGCGTGCCCCACCCTCATTGTTTTAAACTTGCACAGCAAGGTGATGCCCTGCAGGTGTATCGCCCCCACCCAGACTTATAGGCACCCCATCTATTGTTTTTGGAAGCACCCGGTCCTATATGAAGCGCTCCTGAGAGCGTGAGACCCTTGCCATTTCGTGTCAG
Organism: Copadichromis virginalis; assembly: GCF_057382275.1. NCBI lineage: Eukaryota > Metazoa > Chordata > Actinopteri > Cichliformes > Cichlidae > Copadichromis > Copadichromis virginalis. The sequence goes on along the minus strand of NC_140632.1, from coordinate 1,229,127 downwards.
GACCAGCGCCGGTGCAGACCATTTTCTACCCACACAGAGCGTTCATGACCAGCCAGCGCTGCTTATGCATAAGAGAAAAGCGACAATACAACGAGGTTCTCTGCTCCAAGACGTCCGCGGTCCTTTCACACGGTAAGCATGTGTGTTATAGCCAGCGCTTCATAAATGTCTGTCTGGCAGCGCAGATTATTCAAACTGTTTTTAAAACGTGACTCATTTGTTGTCCAAAAAACATTTCATTTGCTAAGTTACTGATTTAAAAATATATTTTTTTGAATTTTTTGCTGGATGTCAAACATATGATAGACTCTTAAGTATATTATATAGCAAAATTCACAGTGGTATAACCATGTTAAATAAAAGATGCCCAAGTGTGCACCAATGCACTCTAATGCAAGCCTTTGAAACGTATGTTGATAAGTAATGAAGCGTACGTCTACCACTATAGTTGAAAAGAGTCTGTATCCACACTTTGTGGATCTGCTGATTTGTTTTTAATGTGGCACTTTTTTCACCAACTGCAGATGATGAAATCCTCTTTATTTGAGAAAGTGTCCCTAAACTGTGGCTACTCATAATTAGTGAGTTCCCTTTGCTTCAATGAAGATGTGTCTTTAAATCTACGATACCTTTCCTGTTTCCTGCCTATAAGTCTGGGGAGGGGGGGTTATACACCTGCAGGGCATCACCTTGCTGTGCAAGTTTAAAACAATGAGGGTGGGGCACGCAGTTGCTCAGATCCGGTGTAACTGGCCAAGACAGGCCTAAGGGACCGCTGTTGCTGGCTACTGGTAGAAGGTTCCTCATCTTCCGGGCAAGGACAGAGAGACTCAAGAGGAGCTTCTATCCCCAAGCCATCCGTGCCCTAAACACACACACCCGCCCTCTCACATCATCTATAATTGACTGAGACAGGACTCTTCCAGACACTAAACCAAGGCACAATGTACATTTCAATTCCTTTAATTTTAAATATGTTTATATTGTCTATCCTGTAAAATAGTCAGACGTCTATTCATATTAATGTACAGAATTCACCTGCTTGCTGCTACTACTGCACATTCACCCAATGTATATACTACATATATATAATGTTCTTCCTCTACACCCCCCCCCCCCCCTCAATTTTTTTGCACATGTCGAGGAGCGTGTCAGGCTACATTTCACTGTGTGTTATACTTGTATAACTATGCATGTGACAAATAAAGAACCTTGAACCTTGAACCTTACTTCAGAAAGTAGGCGAGACCTTGCTCGACTGGTACACCTGCCGGCTTTTACCTTTTCCTAAGGAATCCCAACAATTAAATGATACCCGCGGTGGGCTTTTGTAATCCTGAACACATTCAAACAATTAGCCAGCTGCTGAAAAGACGGAGCGGGTCTGGGCGACTGGTTTTAGAAGTATCACTGCAGCGTTTATTTTCTAAAGAGCTGAATGTTATTTGCGACCATCTGTTGTGTTAAAAACTACTCTGAAACCATGAAACCCCTTACAGGAGAAATGCCCGTTTGATCCGTTTTTAAATAAATAAAATGCTTGCATCGCTGCAAGGTGTGACATCCGAATCACAAAATGAGTGTGATTAAAACACGATTAGCTTGATAAGAGCGATACTGGTTGCTTTGGGGGGAAAGGTGACATGGTGTGCAACGTGTTTTAGAAGTAGCCCAATAGCATTTATTTTCTAAAGGACTGAATGTTATTTGTGACCATTTACTGTGTTAAAAACTAGCTGGCTTTGTCTCACTCTTAGTTCAACATTCTGAAATCCCGATTTTTAAATAAAACGATCGCATCAACCCTGGAAAGAAACCCCAGTAGATGCATAAAAACTAGTTAAATTAAAACTAGTGGTTTGATGAAATGAAATGGCATCACTGCAAGCTGAGATATTGTCAGAATCACAAAATTAGTGTGACTAAAACACCAACACTTTTGACTAGATGTAAATGAAAAGCAGCCCCTCTTTGTTAAGGTGCACTGTGAACCAAGCAGTGTTGGGGAGTAACGGAATACATGTACCGCCGTTACGTATTTAAAATACAAAATATGAGTAACTGTATTCCGTTACAGTTACCGTTTAAAAAGGTGGTATTCAGAATACAGTTTCTTTGTTGAAATAAATGGATTACACTGCGGTACTTTCCTGTTTCATGTTGTGGCGGGTCAGGACTGTTTGGGTTTTGTTTGACAGCTACGTTCTGTTGTTCCAGCCGGCAGCGTTATGGTTGCCATGGTTACAGGGTGACGCTCTCTCTCTCTGTGTTTCCTGGGTGAGAGAGGCCTTTTTGTTGTTGTTGTTGTTGTGCTAAGCTAACAGGCAGAATGCTACAAGCATAGCTCTAAAGAATGTAGCATCATGGGCAGTGTAGTCCGTGCTGCAGGGAGGATGGACTGCCATACATGTTATGTGTCTGTGAGCGAGGAGGGAGAAAAAGGAAAAGTACGAGCTGTCATCGAGCAGAAACGGGAGCTGGAAGCATGTAAATATAATAATAACCACTGCAGCCAAACAGAGAGCCTGACGAGCCCAGCTGTAAGTAAGCTATTTAGACTCGACTGTACGCTGTGTTCGTGTTTTCCTCCGAAACAATAAGTTCCGTTGGAGCAGCCTTTCAACGCCTCTCTCTGTCTCTGCTAGCAAAGTTGACCCAGACAACAAAGTAAAGCTATTTTTCGGCTACGAGCCCGACACGAACCCGACGTATTAGTCAGAGGTCCCTTAACTACGGTTCAGAGCCGCGGACCTTCAGTAATAGTAATAAATCACAGCAATAGTACATTCACGTAGTTGTAAAAATGCATGATAATATATTAAGTAATCCAAAGTATTCAGAATACGTTACTGTCATTGAGTAACGTTACGGAATACGTTACAGAATACATTTTGGGGCATGTAATCTGTAATCTGTAATGGAATACATTTTAAAAGTAACCTTCCCAACACTGGAACCAAAACAGCTTCCACTCCGCCCGCAAAACAAAGAATTGCTTTTAAGAAGACATATGTCTGCATAACTGAATGTTGAGACACACCTAAGTGATAAAAATAGTTTAATTAAAAACCCCTATGGTTTGATTAAATTAAAACCCAGTTAAAAACACATAAACTTATATAACCCCTCTGACGCCCTGTGTGTTTCCACACATGAACTAGCATGCCCCGAGCACACCTGAACGGGCACACGCATGAAACCATCAAACCGGTTGTCAAACCGGTTTGGTTGGCTGCCATCTTGGACTAATGCCCCCTTATTACTACTGACCTCAGCCCATAACACTCCTGCAGACACACCTGTAGAGGAGAGTATAAAGACCTGTGACTCAACTGTGTCAGACACGAAGCTCCGAGGAGTCTCTCCACAGCAGCTCTGCAAAGAAGCTCCACAGCTACCAGACCCACTCTGAAGATGAGTCCCTCTGTCAGCCTGCTGCTCCTGCTCCTGCTCGGCCTCTCTCAGGCTCATCCTCTCATGGAGGAAAGAGGAGGAGGAGAGGGCCAGGTGGAGGAAGACCACACCGTCGATATCACCACCAGGATTCTGACCGCAAACAATGGCAGCAACGAGATCCTGCTGGAAGGAGACATCCTGCTTCCAAAAAGCAGAAATGCCATTAAATGCCAGAGTTACCAGAGCTGCCTGTGGCAGAAAGACAACAACGGCCTGGTGACGGTTCCCTTCACCATCAGCAGTGAGTACAGCAGCGGGGAAAGGCAGCTGATCAGAAATGCCTTGCAGTCCTTCCACAGCCAGACCTGTGTCCGCTTTGTCCACCGTAAGGACCAGAACGACTACATCAGCATCGAGAGCCAGAACGGATGCTTCTCTCCTCTGGGCAGACAGGGAGGGAAGCAGGTCCTGTCTCTCAACAGGCAGGGCTGCGTCTACTTTGGCGTCGTCCAGCACGAGGTCAACCACGCTCTGGGCTTCCAGCACGAGCAGACCAGGAGCGACCGCGACTACTACGTCAGGATCAACTGGGAGAACATCGACCCACAGACGGCCTACAACTTCGACAAGCAGGACACCAACAACCTCAACACTCCCTACGACTACTCCTCCATAATGCACTATGAAAGAACAGCCTTCTCCATCAATGGCAGGGAAACCATCACCCCCATCCCCAACCGCAACGTCCAGATTGGTCAGAGGCAGGGCATGTCCTACTGGGACATCAGGAGGATCAACCTGCTGTACGGCTGCTGAAAACACACGTTAGCTTGTCTGATTAGAAGTTTTCATTTGTTCCCAAAGGTTCTTCCACTTATGTGTTCACAAGTGTTTTATAGGGAGATAATGAGCTGTAAGGTCAAACACATAAAGTGCATTAAAATGGTACGCTGGATATTAGTGATTCATTTCCTCGCCAATACTTGTTTCATTCTTTATGATTTGTCTTTTCTTACCTCATCCTTTCTACTTTTTCTTCCACCAATCCGTATCTACAGTCAGGCTTGTGGAAATGTCCTCCTCAATGCATCGCTATTCAAAAAACTATATGATGCAAATACAGTGTGATAATATGCACAGAGAGCTCTCGTGTTAATTATACATGAAAATAATTCATTTTAATACTCCTTTACTTTTGTGAAGGTCAAATCAAAGGTTGCGAGTCTTCTTTAGCTGTGCAACTCAGCAAACATATACACATGCAGGAGGGCTGAAAGCTAATAAATACATTTTCTCAAGTTGAATCTTTTGTTAAATAATAAGCAGCTAGTTTGAAAACTCACCTGAATGAACAACAGCTGTGCAGGGAAAAAAACAAATGTCAAAAATTGTAACTGATCTTCATCGGGTATTAAAATAAATCATAAATAAAAATATCCAGTAATATATTAAAGATACACTCCTAAGACCTAAATGTGTTTCACTACAGCTAACAGAAAGCCACGTGTACATCAAACATCCTTTTTCTGTTCTTGCTGACAGGATGAATTTTTGAAGAGATACTTAAAATCATAAAGCACGTGCACATTAACAGCTCTTTCAATGAAACACTTTTTATATTTTGTGAATCTAGGTAAACATTTTTTAATGACTTTCAGACCATAAAAAGACCAAAAACACATTTTATTTAAGTCCCGTTGGCCCATTTTGTTAAATAAAAGAAAAAGTTTAAACCAAAGAAGGAAGAGAGCAAATGTTGTTTTAAAACATGTTCAGGTATCACATTTAAAGGAAATCATTTGAATTTAATATGATTAGGAGAAATGTGCATTTTTTTTAATCCAACGGGGAACATGTGACACTGAGCACAAGTAAAAGTATGACATACATTTCTAACATTAATCTGCAGCATCGGTCAAGGATTCAGGTTGAAGGAATGACAACATTTTCTAACTAAATAAGTATAAATGAAGAAACCCAAAACCTGATGGAAAGCAGTGACTCGCTTCCAGCTATATTCTTATTTGTATTAAAGGAGCAAACTAACAAGTAGGCACAGGCAAACTATTACACTGAAGCAAACAAACGTTCTGAGTGTTTTTAATAGTTGAAACTAAACAGCAAAGCCTCCCAAAGGCTTCAGTGTGACAGCTGAACAGTGTCTGACAGGAAGAGCTTCCCCTGTTTCAGACAATATCTGGCTGCCAGATTTTACTCTACCTGCCTCAAGAAAGGTGACGGCTACCGGGGGAGGTCGTCACCACCGTGGAAGGCAGGGGTCTGTGCAAAGAACATCGCACGTGACACTCCCGAGCCTCCAGGAGCCACGCCTTTTCATTCTTTGAGTTGCTTTCTGCAGCTTGTTGTACCCACAGGCAACAGGCTGGGCCAGGGGCAGCTTCACAAGGCTGCACAGGAGAACATCGAAGCATCAATCACATGTCTAAGTATCATCTTGGCTGTTGGGTTTCATTGTGAGCAACTTGCACAACACCCGGGTGTTTTTATTATTCAGTTTTATTTCAAAACATTTAGCACATTGAAATAGATTATTTCCAAATACTGTTAACATTCCTAACTTAAAACCAAAGCTGGATTTCCCTGCAGATAAGCCTGAATCATACTGAAATATAACAACGACAAAGGCTTCCAGGTGTGATCCTGGAAGCCATAATGAATAACTACACTGAACAATTCCTCTTTCAAACATCGGTCCCTCGGTGGATTCTCCTGCCTGCTAAACGAGGCAGTCCAAGTGTCTCTGCTGATGAGCGACAATGTTTTTAATCCTTGCAGCAGGTCAGGTCCACCTTCCTGTTTGCAGGCTCACCACAGGATCCAAATCATCTCCTCTATTTTCAAAGGCTTGAAGTGTCGCTGGTGTGTCCAACTGCGAGGAGTTTCCACGTTTCACGGGTTCATTTCTTCCCCATGATGAAGCTGGGCGCTTCTGCGTCATCCTCAGCTTCTCTTTCGTCTTCCTCATCTTCATCCTTGCTTTCGTCCTCCTCCTCGCTCTCGGAGCTCTTGTCGTCTCCCTCCTTCTTGCTTTTAGTTTCACGTTTAGCTTTCTTCGCCAGGAGCTTCTTCTGCTTCATCTTCTCTCGCTTCTTCCGCCGCTTCGCTGTCCTCTCTTCGGCGGCCTCTTTGTTCCGCTCCAGTTTTTCCAGGTACTCCTCGTCCTTAGTTTGCTTCTCTGATATCTTGTCCAGAAAGTCCTGTCTCTGGTACTCTCTGCGGCGGAGGTGGCGATAAACGTGGAACTCTCCGCTGCCTGCACCCGCGCTGGAGCCCATCACGTCCCGGACGAACTCCGGCGGGGCTCGCGGGTTCCATTCTTTGGGTCGGTCCGGGATCGGAGCGAGCTTATCTGGGTTTCGCATCAACTTCTCCAGTTTCAGACGCTGTTCCTCCGCCGGTGTTTTGGCGATAATGAGAGGCTGAGCCTCTTTCCCTCCAGGTTTCCCCGGTTTGTTATTCTTCTGCGTGGGCGCCGCCATCTTTCAAACAGTTACCCTCTTCTTCCTGTGAATGTAAAATGCTCCGGAAGTCCTTTTCTGCTTCTGTGACCTGAAATTTTTTTTTTTTTTTTTTTTATATAATGTTTTATTTTATCAAAGAAAACATGCCATATTCATATACATGACATGTGAATGCCACATTATTCTTATTTTTATTGTAACATTGTTACTATTATATTTTCTAACACAATAACTTTAAACGTCTTACATTCGCCAGCGTTGAATGACGTGTGACGCCACCATTAGCAAATCAGACTCGGCGAAGACTGGGCGAAGCTGTCCAATCACCGTTCACGTAAACGCCCCTCATCGTAACAGTGAGGCGACAGTAGTTTGACTGGCTGTTTTTACTCCGACTCTGGCCCGTCTGTAGGACGTTTCTTCTCCTCTTGTAACGAGATAATTGAACACAAACCATGAACAGTTTATTCCGATCCGCTGCTCGGTGTCTCCGCTCGGGTCCGGCTGTCTACCTGCCCAGACAAACCGACGGCCGCTCGCAGTGGGCCTCAGTCCGGCTCCTGTGCTCGGCGGCGGATCTCCAGAAAGACCTCGGTGAGATGGTGAAGAAGGACAAAGTGGTGGTGTTTATGAAAGGCACGCCGGCGCAGCCCATGTGCGGCTTCAGTAACGCTGTGGTTCAGATCCTCCGGATGCACGGCGTGGACAACTACGCAGCGTACAACGTGTTGGAGGACCAGGACCTCAGACAAGGTCAGTAACCCGGAGTCTGCCTGACAGCAACAGGTTGTCACCTCTCAGGTGAACGTGTACCGTTTTGGTTACTTTGTAACCGGCAGAAAAAGCGTCACATGCTGGGTGCAGCTCATTTAAACATCCTTGAAGTGTCGGGTCCTGATCGTTACCTCATTCAAAGCAGCATTCGGTTAGGATAGCTGTCAACGGCACTCCATGGCCAGTTTTTATCAGTGTTGTGCAGCAGCACCAAAGGGTGGGGTAACGTTAGCATCGGTATCAAAGTCCCGGCCTCTGTCAGGACTCGATCCCCATTGTTCCGATAATGACACGAGACATGTCGGAGAGCAGGGAAGCGTCCTCACAGATGACATCAGCAATATGTGCTCCTGTTGTCCTGTCTACGTGTCTTTAACCACGTTTAGAGTGAAATACCTGATAATGGCCGATTGGATCAATTTACATATTGTTATATAGTCTGAATGTTGTATTTTACAGCCGCATCTGGACACTAACAAACATAATACTGATGTTAAAGGGCTTAAAGGGGGGGGGGGGTTAAGAGAAGAGGCTCTTCCAGCGTGTTTTCTCCTGGCTTCCTCCCCTCACCCCCAACCACTCACAGATGGCCCCTCACTGAACCTGGTTCTGCCTTCCTGCTAAAAGGCAGTTCATCTTTCCCTCTTCCATCTATGGTTTGCTCATAAGGGTCGCCTGATTGTTGGAATTTTTCTCTCCATTATTTACTTTACAGTATAAAGTGCCTGGAGGCCACTGTTGTTGCACTAAACGAATAGATCTGAATTGGGTTGGAGACCCTTTGCTGTGAGTGTGGAGGTTTGTGCTTTTGCTACAGTTTCAGTGGGTAGAAAAAAAAACCCCACCCCTCAGATTTTCCTTAAAAATGCTAATGAGGCATGTAACCAAACTGCTACGCCTAATTTTAAAACCCACGAGGTGTTCAGAGAAACAGGACTGGTAGTATTGACGCTGTCTGCCTTCCACAGGAGTCAAAGACTTCTCCAACTGGCCCACGATCCCTCAGGTGTACTTCAATGGCGAGTTTGTGGGAGGCTGCGACATCTTTCTGCAGATGCACCAGAACGGAGACCTGGTGGAGGAGCTGAAGAAGCTGGGCATCCGCTCTGCAGTGCTGGACGCAGAGAAAGAGTCCAAGTAATGGACGGGTATAAGCGTGACGCGGCTGACTCATCCAAAGGCGCATTTATCAGGTTGAACCCCTCCCCACTGCCGCCGCCACCACCTTTTTTCCAGCACAGCTGAGGGCACCATGGCTCCCATGATGAGAGCGAACCCCAAAGCAAAAGCTGCGGGCCAAACGAAAGCTCCATAGAGCTGAACGATAACATCGTTACAATGAGTCTTTCCATCCTGTTGTAATAAAAAGCTTTAATACTTCTGCACCTCCAAGAAGAACGGTGACATCACCCCCTCACTCCCACCTCAAACTGCCAGCTGACCGCGACAGAGCCGGCTGTGATCACCGTGTTCAAGCTGCCACCTGAGCGCTCGCTGCGCTCTCACCTGGTTACATCAGTCCTCTGCGATCTTCCCCTCGCCGCTGTCCTCCACGCTCAGTGTAAGACCAGATGAGCTTTAGACTTGCCTAACTGTACCACGCCTAAGTTAAGGTCATTATTCATGCTGCCTGGGCCTCATCGGCTAATGATGTCATCACGCTCTTAAATGCACTGCCTGTAGTTTCAGGAAACAGAACAAAGAGGGGACAACGTGGCTTCGTGCTGGTATGAATATCTTCTCTTTAATGAAGCCACTGATAATCTAGCAGTTTTTTAGTGGCCGTAGCTGCAGAATCGATCACTGGACAGTCCCCTGTTTGTTCTTCCTGCCTGGAACCACGTGGAAACCGTCAATGTCAGGATCCGCTGAAACGTAACGTACCTGATACCTTATGTCCTTTTTTCTTTTTTTAAAACCACCCTGAAGATGAGATTACTGCACACGTGTACCAGCCGAAGCAGTTAATGTTGCATCTGTCTGTATTTCACTCTGAAGGTGAAGTGTTGTTTTAGTTGTTTTTTCTTACGCTGTAAGATATTGTACAGCTTATTATTAGATGTACTTCTGACGCGTGTAATCAATTCTGCACTGATTAAATATTTTGTGACACAAATGAGTTGTCGGTGTCGTGCCTCATGCATGTCGGTCTTTTGTCAGCGGGGTTACTCACAGTAGTTTTTACTGTGAGCTGGGCCAGACTTGCAGTAATGTGCAGACGTCATGAGCCACATCACTTCCTTGGGTTTTACTAAGAATGTGAGAAATGGGTGTTTTTAGTTTTTTGATTATTTTTTAAACATTTTTAAATGCACTAGAAAACAGTTTATAAGACAAACTGACTTTGTACAAGTTTGAACCTGCTGGAATATTTGTTGTGACCGTCTTTACTTTTCAGCTTTCTTCTCATTTCTCTAAGTATCCTCCAAAAATAGTTCTGCAGGCTTCTTGAAGAACATTCAAAGATCTTTTTGGATCTTGGCTTTCTCTGTCAGGATCATCCCACATTGCTTCAATGATGTTGAGGTCGGGGCTCTGGGGAGGCCAGTCCGTGACTGCTGGTGTCCCACTGTGTGTTTTTCTGTGCAGGTGTTTCCCGGCTCCTGTGTCAGCTTAATACAGTTTGTTTTTTCTAATTCTTGTGAACATGACTCAGATACCGTTCATCTGCTATAAATGCATTTATAGGTCAGAAACTTCTTCTTTTGTCTAACTTGGACTCATTTTTTAAGAATTCGTTGCACAACATGCTGACGTAAATCAAATATGACATTTTGGCTCCACATGTGAAGGAAAAGTGAACTAAACAAAAAGGTGCTACACATGAACGTTTTCAGTATCTGAATCTGGCTTCAGGGATTTCTGACAGGACTCTTCATCACTGTGAGATTGGGAAAAGTTACACGCAAATGTTAAAAGGCAAAACTTTCACACGGTGTCTCGGTAAGTGCACATCAAGCTGAAAAACTGTGTCTGAGTCCAGGCCAAATTCAAATGCCAAACACACTCAGTGTAAAACATCTGGAGTCTATGTAGTTGGAAGAATATCACAGAACCTGGTTCTGAGACACGAAGCTGCATTCAAAGTGCCTTAAACTGGTATTCTTCATAGCGGTCAGCAGGGGGCGACTCCTCCCGCTGGAAAATGTGCAACTGTGTTTAAGAACGGGAGGAAATGGTTGTTTGTTTCCTCACCAGAGAAACGGAGCATTTCCAGAAGAGTGTGTGTGTGTGTGTGTGTGTGTGTGTGTGTGGAGAAACAGCAAACCACTGTGAACACTGACAGAGGCCCTGGTGTGTTCAGGGAGCCCAGCTTAAATATGCAGCCATCATTCCTGTTGAACATGTTTACTGTGCATTTCCTCTTGTGTCATGTCGGTGTGTGCTGGGAAAACACACCTGCTGTTACTCAGCTTCAGGAAGGAACACTTCTGAGGAATGTGAGTAAAGCGCTTTCCTCATTCTATCCTGTGCAAATGTAACCGGGTCATAAATGACATATTGTTATAATTACACAAAATGTGTTCTAGACCCCAAACCCTTCCTGTTATACCCGACTGTTAGGACCTTCAAGCCTGTAGTTTTGTTCATTCTCAGTTGGAGCCCCTCCTCACTGTTCTTCTTCTTTGGTGCACCCCTATAAACAGTGCTCCCCTTTGGCCTCTCCCCTTTTCTACAATTCCCCTGTGGGGGAGGTCGGTGTCGTCCCCAACACTGCAACACATAATGTATATTTAGCCACCCTGATATTTCTGATTGTGTGTCTTTAGTTCAGTCATTGTGTCTGTCTTTGCTAGATGCTGTAAATGTAAATGTGCAGTACGTGTGTGTCACATGTGTTATAGGCACAGTCAGTGCTAGCATGAACAGGTCATTCTTGCTAGCTTGGGAGTTGTGGTGGGTGGAGCTGACCCTCTTCCCTACTGTTTGCATTTGGTTGTAGGAGCTGGAGCGAGGTCTTGGTTTCTTTTACCCTTCATTGTCAGACACAATGCAGGAACACACCGGCTACACAAAGCCCGGGCTCGTGAGCAACGTCTCAGCTTCCACTATTAAAGCTTTCCTAAGACTAAGTGATGAACGACAGTCACTGTACGATTCTGGAAAACTTTTAAATACAAAATAATACATGTGCGAGTTTTATAAAATAAAACCAAACAATGCTGTACAGTGAAACGACTGTAAATATGGCCGTTGAGCATCCACACCTTCCCCTCCGCTTCTCTCCATAATCCAGTGACGCAGAAACACTGTTAGAAACTAACAGCCAGGATTCAGCTCAGAGTTTCTGCAGGAAGCGCAGCACCAGGTCCCTGAGCGTGGTCCTCAGTGGCTCACTGTCACAGACGATATGCGTCCCGTCCTCCTCCAGCTGAATGAGCGTGTCCTCCGCCTGCAGGTGCAGGATGTGCCCGTCTGCAGTTTCCTCCACTTTAACTTCTGTGATCCCGTGCTGCAAATGAGCACATAACAAGTTAGCATTAAGTTAGTGCTACTATCACAGCACACTGATAGCCCTCTCGCTCACATTTCCCACCTTCTGCAAAGTGGCCAGAAAAGCCTCCAGGGCCACAGCTCCACTCAGCATGGGTTTAGGGGCCAACGCTACGGGGGGCTCCTCAATCACCCGCTTCCTCTTCTTGCTGGGGGGCATGGGAGGGGGTTTGGGCACCGACTGGGAACAAATGAAAGACAAATGCAGCTGAGCTCTGATCAGCTGATTCTCTAATGGAAGTGCAAGCATTCTGGGCTCACCTGTAACGTGTGCTTGTTGTCCTTTGAGTGCAGCAACGCAGACACGGTCGCCACAGAGACGCCGGGTTTGATCTCAGAGGGCACCAGGGAGTTGGCCAGCTAGGAAGAGAAGAATACGACTCTCAGCAATTAAAACCGTCCGCCTGCTTTCTGACAGCGAGAGGATTTCTCAATAAAAACAGCTGATCAAACGCCATGTTGTCATAGTGATCAGAGAATTCACCAGATACAACAGATACTCTGTGGCCAGAAACTCAGATCCATCTCTGAGGAGTTTTGACTTCCTTCTCTTCGGGGCCTCACCTCAGGCAGGATGTAGATGCGTTCGTAGCGGCGTCTGAAGGGCAGGTTGAGAACAGAGCAGCGTCTGTAGGGCATAGGAGGAGGCTGCAGCTCCAACATCAGGTCGGAGCGGTGGGACTGGGTCAGAGGAGGCTGGGTGTACTGCTCGGGACACACCACGTGGAGAGGCTGCAGGAAGAAGACACGGCTTTTACACACAGAGTACAAATGTGAGCGGCTGAAGCTGGCTTTGTTAACATTTAAATTAAGGCTACAGCTAAACGAGAACTAGTGCTGCGAATGGGCCATCCTGGAACTACAGGGATGCTTCGATCAAATCCCTCAAATCTTAAGCAAGACCCGCTGCTTCCCTGAGCTCTGCCCTGAACGCTCACATTGTTCTGCCATTTTATTTGTATATTGTCTGTTAACTTGGAAATCTGCTTTCCATTCTCCCGTTTCACCCACAGCGCTCTCACAGACTCAGTCACTATGGCACAGCACAGTTCTAGCATCATGATGCAGCCTTTCCCTCCTCATCGTAGAATCATCGTTCCTTAGTCTCGGCTCTATTTCTGTGTATTTCTCTCATAATCAGATCAGGTGCTAACAGCATACCTGGACTTCCTTGAGCAGCTTTGATACTTGGTGGAAGTTGAGCCGTGTGTCAATGGGACAGTAAACGCACTTCATGGCTAACGGCTGGTACGGAGCCAGGGCATCCAGGTAGGAGAAGTCCGGCTCTGAGTGAGAAAGATCAGGCACTCAGGACATTACCAGCTCAGGCTTTCCTTGTTTTAGTCACGTGTGAGAGATGTAGCGATAGCTGTAATTACCAGTAAAGATGATGGTGTTAAGGCTGGATTTGCCCCAGAGCTCCATGAAGTGAACGACGTCCCCGAAGCGCAGAGAGGGGTGACCGGTGAAAACCACGCAGGGCTGACGGAACTCGCTGCTGAAGTCTCCGTGAATGCTGGGGTAGTGCTTCAGCTTGTTGGTTTGGATGAGCTGAAACATCAGCAGCACATTCAAGCACCAGTTTATCAACGTGACCTCGTCACCAGCTCCACAGGTGTACTTGTGTTTTCATCCTGGTATCTTTGTATCAGTCGACTCTGCTTTTTAAAACGTGTGTTAGCGGTATGATGCGCTCCAGGCAAAAGCACATCTCACTCACATTTGATGCAACTCATGGCTACATGTCATCTGTTATTAATGACTTGTGACAGCACTGGCCTGGTCGAACATACTATTTGCCTAATGCTTTCTCCAACCAAACATGAATTTGCATAAAACATAAACACTTCCTCAGAGATGAAATGCTGGTTTGGTAGCGAGGCTCCAAACGCTCAACCAGACCGCCAACAGGTCTCGCACGCCACAGCCGCTCTATCACGTGACGCACACGGCTCCGACGTGCTGAGGTTATGAGCCGAGTTACGCCATGTCGCAAGTTTTGTGAGGTGCTTTTGTGATATTTAACGGATCGGATTACATTTTTTATTTCTCTCCGATATCCGATCCAGTAATTTAGGTCCGTATGGGACCGATACGGATACGTAATATCAGATCGGTCCATCTCTAACTTTAACTTTCTCCCCCATAAAGACGACATTTGATGACCTCCACTGGGACCTCAAGTTAAAAACCTAAAAAAAAGTGGGTTCCCTATAAGATAATGATTATTTTCAGTATAAAGGAGAAGTGCACTGCCAGTAGGGCAGGGCAACATGGCCAAAAATATTTATCACCATATATATTTGAAAATGTGTGCTAACGATATAACTGACGATATAATTAACGCGAGACAAAATATTAGTGCAAAACACCCACCAAAGTATTTTCACTTAAACAAGCAGCTGTTTTTTGCATTAAAGTTATATAAAATGTAACAGTGCAAATTCCTCGCTGACAGTTTAACCAAAAGGCGTTTCCAGTGGAAACTGGCCGACATATCCTCAGCATAACCATGTATAACATCCACACAACTTAAAGAGGTTAAACACACACAATACGGTAACATTATGTTGAAGCACAGCACGTATCGCTCCGCGAGGCTCCGCCTACAATAGCCATAATGCTCAAACAATCAATCAAGAGGTGCGGCTTCGTAGCTCAGCAAAGTCGTACTGAAACCTTTTTTGACAGAATTTCGAGCGCCGTGCACTAAAATCGGTTCAGTAATAACGACGGCCCGCTAGCATGCGCTACCACAAACAGTGCTTTGTTGTGTATCTGACGGACGAAAGCTAAACCAGTTCCACACCAGTGAAGCTGCAGCATTTTTACAAACCAGTTCAGGTTCATCTGTTTCATTCAACGATCTGCTTTCCCTCTTCTCGTTCTGCGTCGCCGCCATGTGCGTATGAAAACAAAGGTACTGCGCATGCACGTTTTACCCATATTCTATCGCCATGTTTCATTTTCTTATCGTTGCCTGACTGGTGTTACCGTGAGCGGTATGATATGGCCCAGGCCTAACAGCCAGTGTTCTTGACTCACCTCTGCGTGTGGGAAAGGCGGCTCTGGGAGATAAACCTTTGTTTGCTTGTTGTGACAAAGCCTGAAATATTGGAGAAAAAGAAAAAGCACGTGGAATATTCCACAGTCACACGTTACCGTCTCTCTGCTGTTTGTTGCACTCCTATCAAGTAACAAAACATCGATACTGTGTTCCTACTTATCAGAGTGACTGCATCATGACTTGTTGTGGAAGACGTGGAAAAATGAGGACAAGCTAACCGAGCTGAAGAAAAACAGTAAAACCTAAAATCACAAACTTTCACCACAGAATCGAGAAGCTTTCGATAAACGGCCGCTCACCACTCGGCGAAGATCTGAGAGAACTCCAGCGAGCTGTTGGCTATGGGTGAGATGAAGTAGAAGGGCGTGGTCCCCAGGTTGGCGCTCTCTATGAACTGGTACAAACACTCGAGCAGGTCGTAGATCACTCCAGAGGAGTAGCACGGCACCAGCACATTTCCTCCTGCCCGGATGGTCATGGCTGCAGAACGCAGAAGAACAAGCACAGACAACATCATTCAAGTTCCACTTAAATGATACAAGAATGACTTCAACGTTTGGTTCTTTTCACACGCCACAGAAATCTGAGCGCTACATTAAAACCCACCCAAGTTACTGCAGAACTCTCCCAGCATGCCGTCTGGGTTGGCAGTAGGCATCTGAGTGAGGCCTGTCAGAATGAGGACGTCACTATTCTTTAGGGAACTCTGGTCCATGGGCTGGGAGCAGAGAAGAAGAGAAACTGCAGAGTAGTTGTGATAGGACAGAACAGGCTGGATTCAAACAATGACAGCGTGCACTGACAAACACTCGCCTAAAGATTTAGCTTCCAAAAGAAACTGAGCACAGGAAAAAGGAAATCTGTGACTAAACAAATAACGGACTGCACTCTTTCCACTCTAGATCGTAACGGTTTTGTCCTCGATCCCTTCAAACTTTAACTTTCTCCCCCATAAAGACGACATGTGATGACCTCCGCTGGACCCTCAATGACAAGTTTTGACACCTTAGTAAAGATCAATAACGACGTGGTTTAGCTGCACGAGCAGAGACCCCCCTCCCTGACTGCTGCACACGCAGTTTGTTCTGTAAACAGCCCCGAAATATGACAGAAATCACTCAGCTCAGGAAAAAAGCTTCAAGGGTTGCGCCCAGGAGACTTTGAAATGGTGAAGCATTACGCCTGCTGGCCTACCTGAGGATGTGTGGTGAGTAGAGATGAGCCAGACACATAGGACACCTTCTCATGGTGAGACTGGATGATCCAGTTGGAGCTTCCCAGCGAGTAGCCGGAGCTTAAAGGGGAGACTTGTACAGCTCCAAACAACTCCTGCAAGAAAAACAAACGAGAAAAAAGACGAGAAGTCACCACTGCACGAAAGCAGAAATGTGAAATCTTAAATATCTCCTGGACAGAATCAATTCTCACCACTTTCTGTGAATAACCCACAAGCTGCACTTTGCTGAGTGCAGAGTTAACCTCCTGCATGCTGTAGCATCGCTTCCACATCCACACATCAACTGCATCCTTCAGCGGCCCCGGGAGCATCCTAATGCAATAACACAAGTATTCATTTGAACGGTGGAGTTACACCACCCTGTTAGTGGAGGTGTAACAAAACACCAGACAGGTGAATGGAAAATGAAACTTCAAAAATGACTAAAACAAAGTCAGTAACTGCATTTCATGTGTCAACTCGGACAAAACGCACACACACAGAATATTTTTACAAAACTAGACTACCTTTGTATCTCCTTGTTCTTCCAGGACGTGGCAGACTGGGCTTTAGGAACTCTCTCCATGAAGTTCACCAGCTCCTCCATCAGCAGCCTAAGGAAGGAAGGAGGAAGAACGAGCGTAAACGCAACCGAAGACGTGTGACCTGTATCTCATTTTACCAAATAAAATAATAATGATATCACAAAAATAATACAGAAATAGTAAGATGTGGTATTCATCCCCTGCATCTGTCACCTGCCAATCTGCAGCGTGGGCTCCGTGGCGTACACTGTCCCGGTGAAGCCGGTGTGCTCTGTGATGTAAGGCAGGGCCATCATGCAGTGGTAGTTTGAGATTAGGATGACATCGATGGTGGACAGGTCCAACAGTTCTCTCTGTGGGTTATTCAGATTAAATAAATATCATTGTGGTACTTCAGGTATTTATTAAGATTTATGTTTTAGGTCTACTGTGAAGGTAAAAGACGTGGTAATCACACTGCTCTGATCATAGTAACTGATTTCTCGGAGAGGATTCCCCTATTCTTGTCAATTGTGGCAGGCCTATCAGGTTTCTTTTTCTTTCTTATTATTTGTTTAAAATAGGTTGATTTGCTGCAACTCTGATGCTTCACAGTGGCCCCTGTTTTGCAGAAAGACATTCTAGCACAAGCTATAACACTGATGCAGAAACGAAGTATCAGGGATGTCTACCTCAGGGAGACAGAACTCTGGCTGTGCGTCAACAAACACCCTCCCTGCGCACTCCTTCAGCTCCTGCAAGCATAAGGCGAAACAGTTTTTTCCCCCACAGATAAATCGGCACATCTTCATAAAAAACTGCAGTAAGTTGAAATACACGCCAAGTAACCTAAGCACATTACAAACAGCTTCTCGTGCCTTTTCCAAATTTATTGTTCCATCCTTAGAGACCCAACCAGGGAGCTTGGAAAGTCTTGGACTGAAAAAAAAGGATCATCATCATCATCAAGCAAAACATATCTGTTATCCACGAGTGAATGAATTCCTGTCAGTGACTCACCTGTGCACCAAAGGCAGGGGCAGGAAGTTGAGGACAGAGGTGGTGTCCAATCCACAGTCCAACATGATAGTGGTGGACTTGAACTTGAGGACATTGCAGGGCAATGTAGGATGACCCGACAGACAGTACTGCAAGGAGGGAATGCACCGTTAAAACCACAGGTGTGTGTAGGAGTACAAAGATACAGTAAAACAGGATAAACACGACACCAGGGGATTGTGTTTCCGTTTTTTCGTATGCATAGTTAAAGACTTCACGCTGTACTGACTTGCTGTTCGCTGCTCGCCTTTATTAAACTTTATTCAACTGTACCAAAAAACGCTATTAGCTTCCAGCTAACAGTCACTTTTGGGTGCGTATAAGTTAATCATTTTCGACGATTCCTACATTCATTGTTCTCTTCACTGATCTGCTTTTTACTCACCAATTTCATCTTTAACACAAGGAGTTGCTGATAAATGAGTTGAAAACAGTTAGCTTTGCTAACGCAGCATCGTTCTCCACCGCTCTTCTGCTCCCTCCTCGCTTTGTTTCCCGCTCGGCTGCCCTCTGCTGCCCCCAACAGACGCGGAGTCACATCGAAAGTACAGACACTTTAAAATGCCATTTTCACTGAGAAGCCAGCGCTTATATGCAGCTGCTTTGGCAACAGCACCTTGGCTCACACGATATTAATGAAAATATGAATTAAAGGGTCGATGATTGTTGTAAACAAGTGATCCCAGAGCTGAGAGTCGCTGCGATAAACCAGAGCCGTATACAGAGCAGTTAACACAATTTCATACGCCTGGTTGAGTTTATATTTAGAGCCGCCAATGTCGTAATTACAGTAATGATAGCAGCATGATTGCCAACTGTTAAATAATATGACATGTAGGTCATTAAGGTTTCAGTTGGGGGGACGCCATTAGGCCGGCAAAGGCAGGACTGCCACAGTGACTCAACACCGTTCATCCACTACTCTGGTTTAGCCCCCTCCTATGCTAGCAGCGGCTAGCTGACAAAAACATTAACCACTCCCAAAGTTGTACATTTATCCGGTGACTGCTCTGTCAGTCCACGGTGTTATTGCGAAACCGATGCAGAAACAGCGGGCAGCGCTCGCACTTCTGTATCTCCGGTAGGCTTTTTGTTTTATTTAACGAGTGTTACCGGCGGCTAGAGTGGACGTTTGGTTAGGTCGCTGTCGAAAGTGCGCTAGTCGATGTTTTCTTATGGAGGGTTTGTTCAGTTAGGAGTCAAGAGATTTAACGCGTGGGCGAGGACAGGTAGGAGTTAACACGCCACGTTTTGGGTTTTAACTGACAGCACAAACACTTCGACCCGTTTAGTTAAATGTGCGATTGTGTGGGGCTCTGCGGTTAGATCAAGGGTAAACTTCGCGACATATACGGCTGGTTACAGTTACCACAGTGAAGAAGTTTTTGCCTTTCATTTGATACTAATAAACGATATAATGATACAGTCTGCGTATACACATGTTCATTGCAGTCAGTAGCTTCCGTGCAGAAATAGTCCGACTTTTAGTGCTGTTATCTTTCCCGTTTATAGAGCAGCAGTATTGATGTACACGTGTGTGTGTTTCTATTTGCCAGACCACAGGAGGTCCGCGCTCAGTTTCTTCACCATGGGCAGCAGCTGCAGTAACCACCTCGGGATCCCTCCAGGCAACGGCCCAAACGCTGTGGGCTGCACGGACTTCATGATGGACCACACTGCAGAGGTACAAGCAAAAGAAAACCTTTGTTCGTGCTGACATGTAACAGCTGAGGTCACATATCTGTATTTGACATTCTTGAGTGTGCTGCAGATGCTGGGCTGGGTACCCACGGGTATTATGGAAAGCAGGTATTGGGCCAAACAGGCTGCTGACATCACGGGAGCAAATGGCCTTCTGCTGAGTTGCTTGAACTGTCTGTCTCTCCAACAGGGCACCTTCTTCCGGCTGTACTATCCCTGTCAGGAGATGGAAAGTGCAGGGAAGCCTGACTGGGTCCCATACAAGGAGTACTTTAATGGTTTGGCTGACTTCATGAAAATGAACAGGGCCCTCAGTGAAAGGATCTTCAACTACCTCTTTGGTGAATAAATTAGGAAAATCCAGTATTTCTAATGATTTCATGGCATAAAATTGACTATTTTTTTCTCAAGTCTTGTGTGCTTGTGCTTCCACCTCCAACCTGACAGTCCATTTCTCTGTGGTGTAAAAGTCAAATGTATTTGGTCAGGACAGCAATATTATATGACTTTAGTCACTAAAAAAATAGAAAGCTGGTTTCTTTCATTTTCTAATGTGGTTTAAAAAAAATAGGCAAAGTGAATGTTCCTCATTTTCATCTATTTCAGGGTCCTTCAAGATCCCAGCCTATTTGGATGCTCCATTTAAATCGAATGAAAAATGTCCCGTGATCATCTTCTCCCACGGCTTGGGAGCCTTTAGGTACACACACAATGCATTTGTTTTTTTATTTCATCACTCCTGCAGCAATAACCCATTACAAGTTCTGCTCACACTGTGGCTGCTGTGATTGTTTCTCAGGACCTTGTATTCAGCGATATGTGCAGAAATGGCCTCTCAGGGCTTCATCGTGGCATCAGTGGAACACAGGTAATTTTCCAATTTAGTTCATATGTCATTTTCATGCCATTAAGCGCCAACTGTTCTATAGCAGGGTTGTCAAACATAGGGCCCAGGGGCCAGAATCGGCCAGGCAGAGACTCCAATCGGGCCCGCTGGAAAGCGTGTGATGTTGTGTATGTGTGGTTGGCAAGGTCTGTCATCTCGGTTGTGGGCAACTGACAAATAAAGGCTCTGTTCTCTCATCTCTATGGATTTGGAACTTTTAACTGTATTTAAAGTTTTGCAGACCATTGTGTCCATGCTACACCAGAAAGTTACTGATAGATACAAAAAATTAAATGACAGAAAAGTTCCCATTTTTCGAGCATCTACTATAGATGTTTTTACTATAGAAAAGTACATTATTCTAAATGCATGACAGTGTGCACAATGAGCTAGCAACAGTGTTTCTCTTAGTTTTATGTTACATGTGTAAAATAAGACAAACTGTTGCAGTTGCACTTCTTTTCCTCATATGAAGATATCTCATTGATTAATTGTTTCAACATCTTTACACTGGCAGAAATTGGAGTTTCTGACCTTAAGTGGTCCCCACACTTAAGGTGGGTCGTATGTGGCCCACGATGTAAAATGAGTTTGAAATCGGTGTTCTTTGTCATCTTCATTTGGAGGAAATCGTAGCTGAACGTTTGTCCTCTGCTATTGTTTGCTTGGCTGTCTGTTTATGTGTGGAGTAAGAGTGGAAAGGGTGTGCAGACAATGGTATGAACCAGCTCATCACAATTCTTTTCAGTATGCAGACAAGGGGGACCATATGGAGATGAACATAATGGCCACAGCTGGCCTGTCACTTACGGTGATGGAAGTGTTATTTTGCTGAATTTTAGCAGCCGGCGACATGCTGACAAAGCCGCAGACAGAGCACACGGCTGCAGTGTGAGAGCAACAACATGAGAGTGACTTTGCTTCTTACAGAGAGAGGGCCACACGCTGCCTCAAACAGGATGTGTCCTCTGCATGTGTCTAAACCCTAATTGTTCCAAGTAACATGAAGGAAGTAATATCTGTTCCCAGGGCTGGAACTACAGGTTATGGTTTTATTTTTCTCCCACAGAGACCAGTCGGCGTCAGCTACGTATTATTTTTGTGAGAAGCCAGAGTCAGAAAGGTCAAATGCAAGTTTGACAAAATCATCCGGTGCCACCCAACAGAACTTGGTAAAGGAGTGGATGTACTACAGAGCTCTGCAGCATGGAGAGAGCGAATTCCCCCTCAGAAACAAACAAGTATGTTGTCGCAGAGATTACCCACAGACTCCCTCTGTGGGTTTAAAATTCAGTCTCTTGATTGCATAAGATGTGAACTTCATACCCGCTTACTCACAGGCAGCTTGGCACTGATGTTAAAATCAAACCACATCCTCGTTTGTTCTAGCTGACATTCTTCTATTTTCATCTGGGCACGTCACGTTAAACGGCAAGCGTGTGGTCACATCCCGTTTATCTTAAAGCTGAAAGGAATGAGGGACTGCAGATAGCAGTTGGCTTTTTAAATCTACGATTAAGGCGAGGGATATTTCTTTTTTTTTTCTTTCTGTTCATCAGAGTAGCTTCGCAAAACTCACAGTTCAACACAATCCTGGTTTATCTTGTACTGGGTCCAAGTGCAGCAGCTCAGCTCCACTATAACTTCCTGTCCCCTCCCTTTAAGAGAAGCTCCCTCTGATTGGCTGCCCACCATAAACAAAAGTTTAGGGAGACCGGGAGTATATAAATCCCATAGTAGGGGAAAAAGATGGTTTTGTTTGTCGTATCTGTACAGATGTCATGAATGTAAAGGTAAATATTAATGGCACCTTAAAGAAACAGAATGAATTCATTTGTTTCATCTTTCAGGTGAAACAAAGAGCAGATGAATGCATTCTGGCTCTGGATAAACTCACTGAAATCAACTCAGGAATCTCAGTGCAGAATGTTCTGGAGACGCACTTTGACTGGTCAACGCTGAAGGTAAGCTTTTGGTTACCTCTGGCTGTGACATGCATGCAGGACAGCTGTCATGCATGCATGTCATGCAGTGTGTGGTAGCAAACACAATAATGGAAATGTGTCACAAGACGCAGAAAGTCGTAACACGAGCATGGGGCAAGTTGGCAAGTGTCACAAGGCTCCAGGAAACGCAGAAGTCTCTTTGAAGTTTGATCAAAGCTAAAAGGCAACAGTTGTAGCCTCTTAGCTTTACAGTGTTTAAAGCTAAAGCTGAACTCTTCTCACCTTCGAGGTGAACAGCTGATGCTGATACCTGGGAGAGCAAAGTGTGCTGGTTACTGACACATGACAGAGTGGTACATACATTAAAGGGTTAACCTAGCAACCAGCCGTCGGCAACAAAGCGGTGCTCTGAGCGATCCTGTGTGGACCCCCGTCGTAGGAAGCAGACATTCCAGCCTCTGGTTACCTAGGCAACTTCCAATCCATTTATACTCCTGTCGTGCGTCAGTCAGGGGTATTCTTCACTGCTTCGATTGCTCAACTTGAAACTGAGAAAAGTTTAAAGAGTAGATCAGGAAGCAACGGCAAGTTTTTGACCAGAGACCACAGAGTGGTGCAACTTCAAGCTGGGCGAAGAAACCACCGACAAAGCGATGTAGGCTAACCCCAGCACTCAACTCTTCTAAGCTTTGAGGTGAAGTATTGCAAAGATGATGCTGATTGACATATGGGGCAGGTGCCAAGTATGTACAGCACGAAGTGTCTGCAACAAACATCAGCTCCAAAGCGATGAATGGTTGATGAGTGAACTGCTTCCTGTGTGCACATCCTTAACGTAGGACACGCCCACTTCACAATTCCCGCACTTGTTCAATTTCTTAATCATTTCTTAGTTCACAAAAATTCAACTTGTACATTTGGAACATCTGTTTCAGGGTTTGTTGCATCCTGCTGTGTGATGCTTAGAAGACCAACGAGTGTTTCTAGCAGTGTTGTATCTTTGTGGTTATTGCAACTTTCCCTAAAGTCTCGAGCTTCCAAAGTTCATTTACCAGCACTTTTTGTTTTTATATATGAGCTTGGCACCGAAAGTCTTCATTTAGTTGACTTGATTGGCAATAAGTCTTAGACCAGGCTTATTTATTTCCCCTTTTAATGGTGCCACATTTTGCCACAAGTTTGAAAAAGTTGCCAAATCTTCTATTTGGTGTCATTTATTGAACTCTGAAGACATAAGAGTCATAACAACAGCATGTGGAAGAACCATACACGGCCACAACAGCATGGCACCTGCTCCTCGTGCTGGTCACGCAGTGCTGTGGTATAGCTTCCCATTCTTCAACCACTACTTTTGGTTTTGTTGGCTGACTTGTGAAAAACACTGTTAAACTGCCGATATGTCTTGTTTCTTCATACTTTGCTCATCCCATTCAACGCCACACAAGAGTCGACACAGAATAAGCTGTTTGGCATTGGCCCGCATACTCAACTCTGCTGCTCAACGCACAAATGTGTTTCCTTACAAACGTGGCACCAAATATACTTTGCAGCTGTAGATTATTGGCAAGAAGCATCAAACACAAAGTTCTTACTTTTTGTGCTGCCGTGTGTGTATAAACAATAAAATGACATCAACTAGGTTCAGATGACTTTTGAAAGTGCACTGAGGAAAAAACCTGTGTTAGCCTCAGCTTATCAGCTGCAGAGTCCAAAGTTCATGAAATGCTGTTTTGCATAAAGAACATCAGCAGACTTTAATCTGTGATCAGGAAAAATGTGAAACGCAGTGGAGTAAAATTTAATTTGTGCTGATTTCTTAATTCTCTCTCATGTTCTTGGTAACAGAACTCCATGGACCTGTGCAGGATAGCAGTGATGGGCCATTCGTTTGGAGGAGCAACAGTCATAGAGGCTCTGTGTAAAGAGGTTAAATTCAAGTACGTTTTTATGGTTTCCAGTCTTTTATCACTTATTGTCCATAGAGCTGTGTGCATGAGGGCATTTCACTTTGCTTAGCATAAATTAGAAACGTGTGTTACAGGCAGCAGTAACAGACCCAGATTATTGAAAGTAATACCCTGGCCTGCTATCGTATAAACAGGTGTGGAGTAGCGCTAGACTCCTGGATGACTCCTTTAGACGATGAGATCTTTCCTCGGGTGAAGCAGCCAATCTTTTTCATCAACTCAGAGAAGTTCCAGTGGGCGGGAAACATCAGCCGCATGAAGAAGCTCGACTCGGCCGTCATACAGAGGAAAATGATCACCATCAGGTACCAGTACTGGTCTGCTGCACTTTCAGAGACTTTGGGGGTAATTTGGGCTGATTTTGTGATGATGTCTCTTCTTCACCTGCATTCTTTCAGAGGTACAGTCCACCAGAGTTTCCCAGACTTCACCTTTCTCACAGGCAACTGGATTGGGAAGCTGATGAAACTCAAAGGAGAGATCGACCCAGAGCTCGCCATAGACCTGTGCAATAAAGCAACACTAGCGTTTCTGCAACGCCATCTTGGTAAGAGCTCCTGCTAGTCGTTCGTCAGATTTAATCATGTAATGCAGGAACACAGCTGTGGGCACATTAAAGCCGTTTTTACAGGATTAATAGTAAGATGTGTACAGTATCAGCTGAGCTGTGAGGAGTTGGCTGAGAGATCGACTGAACTCTGCTTACTCCCCTTTCCTCTGTGCAAAACTCTTGCAGGCCTGGAGAAGAACTTTAACCAGTGGGACCCTCTGATCAACGGAGAAGATGAAAACCTCATCCCAGGAACTAATGTCAACTTGCTTCAGTCCGCCATCTGAACCGGCTCTGTGCCTCTTATACTGTGGCCTCTCACATTCGCCTTGGGCGCAGGAGTCAGTGCAAAGGGTTTAAAATGTCAAGTCAGGCCTACTTGGCATTTTTTAAGCAGTAATCAGATGGAAATCTAATCTCTACCTCATCAAAGGATGGATTTATTTTTTCTGGATGGACCAAGCACTCAGCGTAGTGTTTGTTTCAGGAGGCCTGAATGTTGCATACGAGCAGCTTGAAACTTTCTTCTCACTGTTGGTGACATCTTTACTATTAGCTGCAATTTCTTGAACAAATCTTTAATCAGTTTTTATCTTTTAGTGTAAATAAATCCAAATGTTTCTGTACCTCTTTGGACCTTTGAGCAAAGACAAGGTACTCTGATTGCTGTGTGATTATGTAATGCGGCCTATGATGACAATCTTAAGTTATAGAATAGAAAAAGATGATTATAGAATTATGTGATAAAGATTAGACAAGCTAGCATGTAAAAGGCATCCAGTAACTTCAAGAACATCTTTCAATGAATATTGTAAACACTAAAAAGCTGCTTTAAATATCCCATTGGCCATAAGCCACCGTACAGTTCTTTCCTTGGTCAGTGCTATGTAACTTTTATACACTTCATTTATACACAACAGAAATCCAATAAATCTGGTTTCTTTACAAATGTTTAGCACTCATTTTTAAAGACACTTCACTGATCAGTTTGTGGCAGTAAGGCTGTAAAATTCAATCTTTAAAGGGAGTCCACAAATGAAAATACTAAGGCAACAAGACGACAGAAACAGGCAGTGAATTAAACCTGTCTCGGTTATGAAGCTTGCTCCGGGCGCTCTGTGAATGGGAGAAAGGAGAAAACTGACAAGCAACAAGGTGTCAAACATAAGGCCCGAGGGCCAAAACTGCCCTAGCAAAGACTCCAATTCAACCCACTGGAGAGCTTTAGAAACACGAAGGACTGCATAGAGTTTGAACTTCTGTCTTTTCATGTGTCTTACAGCTTTTCCTGTTGGTCATTGCCATCCGTACCACACCGAAGCATAAGGACATTTTCTGTGAACTCATGGAAACTTTACATTCTAAATGTATAATTACAGGACAGTGTGAGCAATGAAACCTTTTCTGTAACTTTACAGGTGTATCATGTAGTTTCACCTGTCCCACCCGCTGTATGTGGCTACGATGTCAAATTAGTTTGATATCCCTGCACAGCTGGGTGTCCACTAATGTGTGACAACAGAACTGTTATGTTTGTTTATATGAAGCCACAGTCATCTCGTTGCACATCATCTTACTGATATTAATCAGTGTCCCATTCTATATCTAGATATCTCTATAAAAAGTAAAGATATCCATCTGTAGCTTGTAAAAGTGGTTTTTAAACACTGGGTATGTTCATAAAGCAACTGTTTCCAACACCACGAGGACGATGATCTAAATGTTTTACAGGGACAAACATGAAACATTTCCAAGACGTGTTCCTTTTTAATAAAATGTTACAGAAACACCAAAATGGAACTAATGAAACGGGGAAGCAAAACCATGACTCGTGTGCACTGAATGTTAATATTTATTGTGCCAACACAAATTTGCTTCAACTCGTGGATTAACACCAAATACAGATTTTTTTTTTCATGCATTTCACAACAGCCACTGAAACCAGAGCAAATAAACTCAAGACTCAAACATCTAAAGAATTGTTTGGCAGTTTATCAAAACAAACTCCTCATGTTTTATCAACTATTACCATATAAAGACTTTTAGCTTCGTGGCTGTTTGTTTTTAGAGGAA
The DNA here is from genome assembly GCF_057382275.1 of Copadichromis virginalis. Taxonomy (NCBI): domain Eukaryota; kingdom Metazoa; phylum Chordata; class Actinopteri; order Cichliformes; family Cichlidae; genus Copadichromis; species Copadichromis virginalis. Next base: position 1,201,992 of record NC_140632.1, on the reverse strand, counting down.
CAATGAAATAAGCAGATCAAAGGCTATGAGCGATAGGACGATAACACACAAAGAAGCCAAAACAATGACAACACTGGCATTGGGCACTTAAAATGAACACAGAAAATGAACTGCACCTATCTGAAACAACACAAAACAATATGCAGTTACACTAATCTTCTATTTAATGTCCAAAACGAAAAGAAGAGGCAGTCACTCTGCCGGCTGCTGCTCAGCAGAACAGCTTTGACAGCTGGATTCCTAAAAGGAAGTTAGCAGCAACAAAGCAACAGTCAGCAAAAACGGCTTTTTGTCTCCTCCTACTTTCAATGGTAACGTCATACATCAACATCATAACTCATTCAGAACAAACAGACAGGTATCTGTATCTGCCCATGTTCCAGAAAGCAGGTTTAGTGGAAACTCTGAGATGAAGAAGCTCTGACAGAACGCCAACTTCAGCTCCGAGTCAGTTACAAGAGCAGCAGCGCGTGATGCTAACCTGTACCGTGACAGGTTTTCTTCAACACGCCCCGAGTTTCTGTGCCTGAAGCAGCTGACAGTTTTAATTCTTCATTCATACAGTTGATAAAAATTTGATATCTTTTGAAAGACTCAAGGTTTCTTTTAACATGGCTCAGGGACTGAGAGCAATCACTCAACACTGCAGACCCACTATCACAGAAACAAAATCTAGAATCTACAGCTGTGTGAAAAACAAAGTCGTCACAGGACTCTTACAAACCTGAGAAACCCTAAATCCACTGTCACATGTCTATAAGAGCAAAGGTTTGAGCTACATCTCAGCCTCAGTTGGAGTTCATGACAGTAAAACTACAGAAACACTGAATAAGTAGGAATTACTTGGAACGGCTGCCGGGGGAAAGCCTCTGGCAGCACAACTTAGGTTTGCAAAGTTACATCTGACTTTGGGCTGTTACATCACAAACACCCCGTACAAACTGTCACAGAGGTGGAAGGCTGAGGACAGATTTGTTTTGCAGCCACGTGACTTGCACACTTTGTACTCACTGAGTCAACCAAACTTAAGCTCGACTAGAATTCAAGCACAGCAGCAAACCTCCAACAGAACGGCAGAAAAAGAAAAGAATCAGTGTTGCAATGGCCAGACCTCAACACAGCTGCAAACCTCAATGAACTGAAGCTTTGTTGTGAAGAAGACTGATCCAACATTTCTGCCACAGTGTGTCACAGACAAAATGATTGCTTCAAGTAACTGCTGCTGACCACTGCTTCAACAAGCTGCTCTGGCTGAGTTCTGCAGTTTTAATGCTGCCTTATTTGAAAGTTTGAATCTCAACAACTTTGCCGCTGCAGATCACTGAGATTAATGTCTGATATCACAGAACAATCATTCTTTAAAGGAAAAGAAAAACACCCTCCAGTTTGGGCCACATAAGCTTGCTGTCATGTACACTCCCATCGGGTTACTGCTGAACACCTCATCTACCAACACACACAAAAGCCAAGTGTAAAAGTTGACTGACGAGGCTGAATAAAACCTCTTTTCTATTCATTGATCATATATTGATATTTTAGCTCTCCTGGTTTTTTGTCTGTTGGAAATTCTGGTATCGAGCTGCACTGAGTTGACTGCACCATCAGAGTTCAGTTAGACTCAGAGTTTGTTACACCTGCTTTCTGAAACATCACTCAGCTCCACACTCGTGGTTATTTATTATATTTTAATATGAGCATCAAAGAAGTTGAGGCACAAGAAAGTGATTAGACATGTTTGCAGAATAAGAAGCACCCAATGGCAGGCTCTTCATTTCTATTACTACTTCCTACTCCAATGGTAACATTGTATGAATGACCGGATTATTCTGGAGAACAAAACTTACCAAAACTGTCCTAAGGAGAAGGCAGTTCATCTGTCAGCACACTGTCATCAAAACTCTGGAAATGTTAAAAGGTTGAATGAAAAAACAGTAATGTGTGTTTGGTATTTTTTAGGCTAACGTGAGTGCCTTCTAGATACGTCGGTGGTACAATGAAGAGCACGTGCATAAGCAGTGTGCACTGAACATACTGTTAAATACCCAACAGAAAATGTAAGCACTTGCAGTCATGTGGAAAAAAAAACAAAACATTCACAGCACTCGTGCAGAAAAATGAAGCACACCTCATGATTGGACATCTTGTAGAACAACAGTTATCATGAGCAGCAAATAATTTTCTGTATGAGTGTCAGTCTCAGTATCGGAGAAGGATCCACTCGTCTTTGCTTCAGTTCACTGAGGTTTTTCTCTCAGCACAGCATTGTAACTGGGCTGAGTCTGGACTCTGGCTGTTCTATTTCTTTTGCAGATCTGCTGCTGTGCGTAGGGATCATTGTTCTGTTGCATGATCTAATTAAACCAAGCTTCAGCTGGTGGACAGACGGCCTCACATTTGGCTTTAGAATATTTTTATATACAGAGAAGTGCCAAAACTCCTGCTTTTACAGAGGTGCTCACACCTGAAGATAATCAGTTAACTCATTCACTGCCAGCCATTGGCAGTGAATGAGTTAAACCCATTGATTCATTCACTGCAATTGACGGCTATAGACGTCAATGGCAGTGAATGAGTTAATGAAATGCATTTGCACATTAGCACCTGGCTGCTACTTAATTAATAAGGAAGCAGTAATAGTGTTCTTAGAAATGTGTAGTCCTGTGAAAACTCTTCCACATGACTGCAGGAGTGTAGAAATACACGACAAGTTAGATGCTTGACTGTTGCTCCCCCTGTTAGCTGGCCATATTAGTACTTTTCAGTGCCAAAAAATACATTGTGTTTAAGATATTACACTGCTATGTTAAAAGCATCATAAACTTAAAAAAAAAAACCCAAACCAAAAAAACAACTTTCCAGGAACATTCATAGCCTAAAAATGGTAAATGGCCTGTATTTGTATAGATTTACTAGTCCCTAAGGACCCCAAAGCGCTTTACACTATACACACACATTCACACACTGGTGATGGCAGCTACATTGTAGCCACAGCCACCCTGGGGCGCACTGACAGAGGCGAGGCTGCCCGACACTGGCGCCACCGGGCCCTCTGACCACCACCAGCAGGCAATGGGTGAAGTGTCTTGCCCAAGGACACAACGACCGGGACTGTCTGAGCTGGGGCTCGAACCAGCAACCTTCCGATTACAAGGCGAACTCCCAACTCTTGAGCCACGATCGCCCCGCATAGCCTAAGGTCAGTGAATCATCAACCATGTGATATTTATGACAGATGTCTTTTAGGGACAGTCCTAAAACATAAAATATCAAGTCTCCATATTTAGATTTAGACTTTAAACTGAATTCATTCATTTTTACCTTTCTTACCTCATTTTGTTGGGAAGGTGGACGCTCCTGCAGCTCACACTCCTCCGTCAACATTTCAGCTTCCTCTTTTAGATCTGAAAAACAAGAATACATGAGTATATAATGAAACGTGTTTCTTGATGCACATTTATGTTTGTGAAATAAAAATGCTTTTCATTTCTAAATGACAAAAATGCATACACACTGCAAATGAAGGCTTACAACAAGCATGGTCCTAGTTTAAATGAATAAGGTCAGTGTATGTACAGCTAAAGCTTCAGACTCCTCTCAATGCTCTGTGTCAGACTGTACTTTCTCTTCTTGGCTCCATACAATGTTATTGAGAGGGGGCATCCATGCTGTGGTCACCTCAGACACACAGCCCTTGCTGTGGGTACAGAGGGTCCACCCACCTGCTGATGAAACCTGTTTGAAATGAGCAGCTGTAGTAGCTACAGTGGCTTGGCTCAGTGCAGGTTACACAACCTTTAGCTGAACTGTGAATCACACCAAGCTACTGTAGTAGCCCAGAATTAAAATACAAAGCTGTAAATGAGCTCTTTAATTTAAACAGTACCTCTACAGACGTCTGTCAAACAGATCTCTCCAACAAGACAGGTCACCTCTTCAACAAGGCTATTCTGCACAGGGATACAAACAGTGTGTATAGTCTCTGCAGAGATACAATGTTACATTTAAACCTCAAATTGGAAAAATATGCATTACCAAATCTGGAGATTTAATAGCTGTGGAGGTCTGTGGCTCAGCATCAGATTGTAAAGCTGCAACAGAAAATATACAGGAAATGTAGCCCTATGCGTGTTATGTAATCAGATCTGATATTTAAAAAGCCAAGATGACACACCAGAAAGTGTATCCTCACGAAGACACGACGTCTCATCTTCGGTTATCGAGTCGTTCTGAAACAAAAAGATCACACTCATCACTTTAAAGCCCGCTCCAACAAACATAAGCAGCTCGTGTTCAGATTAACATCTGCTACATTTTCACTGATTCTTTTAGTTTCGTTTCAAGTGATAAGAAGTTTCCTGGCCAAGTACATTTTATATGTGCAAGTCGTTAAGCCTTAAGGGCCTGGTCTTATTTAATGAATTTAGGGCAATTTTAAATGATCTGGATCCAGTTGCTTCCTGATAGCAGACAAGCACTTTTACTGTTTTTCTTTTTTTTTTTTTTAATTGACACCAAAGTTTAAAATTGTATTGGTTTCTGTTTTATTTTCATTTATATTGCCTCTACTAAACTGGTCTACGATTTTGATGTGTGTGCAACTAAATTTATGCAAATTGTGATAGTTCTGCTCTTTGTTCACCAGGATAATCTCATTAAGGGGTCTCCAGCTGAAGAAGTTGTACTACTTTACTGTCAGGAAATAGAGAGACAAGAGAAATAAAGTGTTCTACAGGGTCAGTATGTGTCAGATAAATTTACCTGTGAAAAGCCTGATCACGTATGAGCTATACAGCTGCAAGACATTGTTTAGTTACTCTGAAAAATCAACAAACAAATTACCGTTTCCTCTGCTGTCACACAGCTCAAACAGTCTTCACCATCACCACTCGGCTTTTTTTGCTCTGCAGTAAAAACAAAAAAAAACAAAACTGCATGCATATCTAAAAAGAGGACTTCACAGAGAAACTGAATATTACTCAGAAGCAGTGAACTGTACACTCCCTGATCTGAAGTCTGATACCTGTGCAGACATCTGTTACGCAAGCCTCTTCAGCACAACAGGTCACTTCTTCAATCTCATCACCCTAAAAAAAATAAATAAATAACAAAAATAAATCTTGGTGATTAAAGTATTTGTAGTCTAATTTTACAATTCTGTAGCTTCAAATCCATTTCTGCATGCGAGTATATTTTGTAACCTCTGCTTGTTTTCCGTAGCAAATCCCAAATCAAAATCTGTGCTTTAACATATTTTTAAAATAGAAATTCAGAACAATGTTGAAATTATGTTTTACACTTCAAATTAGAGACTACACAATCAATATAAGAACTGCACACGGCAAAAAAATAAATACATTTTAAAAAGCCGATCTGAGGACATCACACAATATTTACTGAGCAATATATCCCAAGCCATGCATCCCATGAACTGATTGCAGATTTTGTTTGGTTTTTAGCCTTGTTGGTCAATGTGTTCTGCGCACTGTCACCACAATATCATTTTTTATTTATTTTTTTAAATACATGAGCAGTTACATGTCCCTGGTGGGACAATGCATCACCACTTAAAAGGCAGTTATTGGCAGTCAGAAGACAGCGCACATACAGACACACTCCACTATCTAGTTACCTTCTCCAGCGAGGACACCGTGTACGTGAGGGGCTCACTGGCAGCTTCGTCAGCGTCTGCGAGATCCAAACACAGACAAGCCGGAAAGAGTTTTAAATGGGGAATGATAGCTTACTTGCTTAAAAAAAATAACCACATCATTGGCATATCTATACTATATTGCCAAAAAGTATTCACTCATCTGCCTTCACCAACATATGAACTTAAGTTGCATTCCAATCTTAATCCAAAGGATTTAATATAATGTCCGGCTACCCTTTGCTTGCAGCTAAAACAGCTCTTCCATCTCTTCCACCACAAGGTCTAGAGTCTAGTGGCAGCATGCTTTACACCACTGCATCCAAGGACCTCTGCACCTCAGCATCTGCTGGCCCTGCTATGCGATTTTACATGACCTTCCACTGAGCTGCAAGCTGAGCTGCTGTCATTTCCAATCACTACTTCGTATTAATACTTAGTAGCGAGGACATTTCACAACTGAACTTGTTCCACAGGTGGCATGCTAACACAGTAACACACTGGAATTCACTGAGCTCCTGAGAGCGACCCATTCCTTTACAAATATTTGCAGTAGCAGTCTGCCAGCCTAGATACTTAATTCTATTTGCATGTGACCATGGAAGTGATTGGAACACTGAAATTCACCGATTTGGATGGGTGAGTGAATACTTTTGGCAATATGGTGTACTGTTATTTTCATGCGAGGTTCATGCTTGCAGCCTTGCATTTGAACTTAACATGTAAATATCAAACCTGGCAAAATCTTATCAAACCTGAATTTGGAATGTTGAGATGAACCAAGGACTCCTCATCGCTCACAGAGTCACTCTGAAATAGAGCAGATTAATCTTTACTCACCTGAGAGTTCCAGGTGGGACTATATCAGTGTAGTAAGAGCATTTTACCCTTAGTCACAACAGTAAATAATCAATCTGATATTTACTAATCATGACAAAAGCAGAACTGCTTAACATCTATACCAATATTACGGTATATCCTCGTCCCCAGCATACCTCAGCTTGTGTGGTAGCACATGGAACCTCTTGCTGACTCATCCCATCTCCGGCCTCACTTTCCGGTTCTTTGGGAGCACCTTTGTGGACAATTGCACCCATTTATACCCCATATCATCAGCCTGAGACATTTCTCAATACGAGTACTTGTGAGTACTTGTGTTCTTTTGAAACATCATCAGTTGTGTTTTCTCTCATCAGTAAAAACCATGACAAACTTTCACACCTTATACTAAACTGAATCAATTTCAGATTTAGTCTTCTATAGTCTTATGAAATGTAGTCAACTAAAACTAGACTAAAACTAAAAGCATTTAGATCCTTAAATTATGTCTAAAACTTAATGTTTCAAAAGACTATGACTTAAACTAAATCAACGCTGTAACTGTGGCCGTCAGCTGGCCAAACTACAGAAAGTAACCCTGTTGTTTTTTCATTCCCTTTCACTTTAAGCCTTTCAAAATGAAAAATCACCGTATCAAGAGTTGGATGACAAAATAAGAAGCACTCACTGCACAACTGCTCCTCAGGAGGCACAAGGGAGGGCAGCACTAATTCAGTCGGAATCTGAAGAAAAGAACAAAGTAAACAAAATGATGTCCTTGTCAATGTTCTAATAGTTGAATCCAATCAAATTTCTTGTACCCGTTTTGAGACTTCAGTTCCTAGATCAGTACTTTCCATGAGACTAACAGCGTTCCGCGGAACCTTGAGAAAATGGAAGATACCAATATGTACGTATGTGATCAACAATTTTAAATTACAGAATGACGCTTTAAAGTAGGGCTGTGCGATATGACTAAAATCTCATATCCTGATATGACATTTCTCATCCCGATAATGATCTATATCACAATATAGTGCATTTTCTGTAAATTCCGTGAATCTTGGGCAACTCGACTTGTGTGAAGTGTTTTCATGCATGAAAATATATATTTTTTAGTTACAAGTTGTAACGGACGCCATTTTCTTTGTGAGTATTTATTACATGGCGTAGTGCGGGGAAAAGCCTGTTCTAACGTTTGAGGTGTATTTTGAGCATCTGGCGGTTCTTTTTGGTTCTCGTCCATAAACTCTCACCGTACTCTTTCACGTGATTCGTGCGTAGGTGGTAGAAGAGGTTTGTCGTGTTTGAGTCTGAACTGGGGACCAGTTTGCAGCATAATTTGCATCGTACAGTTTTCTGGTCCGCGTCAGACTTTTCCTAACCAAACCATGTCTATGCCCCTCGTTTAGAAATAAGGTCCTCGATTTGTTTTGACTGGTCCTTCTGTTTGGAGCTAACTGGTTCTGCCTCATCAACGGCCATGCTGGTATTCTCTGTGCCTGCATGGTGGCCATCCAAACGATGAAAAAATATTGCCGTAAACGGTTTATTTTGCGACACCATGAAACAAATGATAGTGTATAATATGAAATTATAGATGTTTTAATTTTATCATCCGATATATTTCATCATATCGCACAGTCCTACTTTTAAGGCTTTTAAAAAGATCATCAGTTTATTTCGACATAATGAAGTTTAAATCTACCAATTTCACAGTTGTCCTACGGTTCAGGGAAGTACCACTTCCTACAGAAGCTGTTATTCCATCTTGGTTTTGGGCTAGATCTGGAAATAGAAAAAGGAAAATGCAACACATATGAAATCATTAACTTGCATAATAACTGACAACATGTGAGACTCAACTCTGAGTCCATCAGACTCCAGCAAGCAAATGTAATATTATTACACAGGTATTTTTCCAGAATGACATGGCATTCATTATGATTTGAGCAGATTTGAACTCAACCATATTGTGTGCTAACAAGGAGAAAAACATTTTTAAAAAGAGAAATTAAGCTCTTTCTTACCAGAAACATTCATGATGTCAAAGCTGTAGGAAACTGCGTTCATCTCTTCAAGTAGAGATACCTTGTCAGTTCTTGCAGTTCCCTCTAGGTCATCTGTTGTCTCTAAAAGGTTCTCATCCACTGGAGAACTTGAGACGTTGGGCCCAAAAGCGTCCATTACCAAGGCTTGCTCCTCTTCAGGTTCTTTGTTAGTGTCCTCCATGTTAAAGTTCATAGTCAAAACATTTTGGTCTTTGTCATCTTGGTTATCAAGTGGCGACAATATACTTTCATCTATACCACTATCACCAGGAAATCTGTCCTTGATCAATATTGCAGAGGCTTGGACTTCGATCTTCTCTGTGGAAACACTTTCTTCTTGGATCCCAAAAAACTCAAGATGAACTGAATCTTTAGAGGACTTTGGAGTACTTAATTTTTGTACCTCATCTTCTGTGCAAGGCTCAAACTGATCAGTGCTGAGCTCGTCACTGTTGTCTTTCTCAAAGTGGATATGAGATTTGTCTGCTTCTTGGGTTTTGGGATTCTCTACTTGATCGTCAGGTACCACAGACTCATTTACAGATGAGTCAGTCTGCACTGAAGCTTCATCTGAATCAGGCAGTTCATCTGCTTTGGCTTTATTTTCGGTTATGAAGCTCTTCCACCAGGTTTTCATCAACTCGTTTATCACCTGACCTTCGCATTCCACCTGTACAAAGATTGTTCCTGTAGCTCTTGCTAGTTTTGTGACAGTCAACTGCAACAGTTTAACATCTATGAGTGCAGACAATTCAACCTTTGCTACACTTTCCCAATATCCACACAAAACATCAAAGCCTTCAAGCTCGCACAAAAATGCCTGTGGTGGAATCTTCAACAAGCAAGGTGGCATTTCTCTCACATCTGTTATGCTGACTCTAGTCTTGTTTCCATAGTCCAAAAAGAAAACAGAGAGCTCACCCTCATTTTTGTCAATGACCTCTGCACGATACCAAAACTCATCGTCTAAAAAGCGAGCAATACATAGACTTCCAGGAACAAGAGCATCTGGATCAATATGGTTCTGACCTGCTGAATTCTCAACTTCTGAGAGACCTAATAAGATCTCATCATGTTCTTCTGAACTAGCAGACTGACACCAGAAAGTCTGATCATCATTTATGACTGTGACATAGGCTTCCAATTTCTGCCCCTCAAAAAGGTCTTCCAGAAAGTTATGTGGGGAGCAGTGGCTCAGCACTGATCTCTCTGGCACTTCTCTGATATCAAATACCTGGGATGGCTCCTTCCTTTCCTTTACTTGCTCAAGTTTCTCTGAAGTGATTTCAGGATCTACAGTAGGCACTTTATACGTAACCTTCACACCATTGTCTTCAAGGTTAACTTCCCACACAGACCCAATTTTCCTGACAAACTGGCACTTGAACACTTTTTCTCCACTGCTAGAAATCTTTTCTTTGAAAGCAGACACCACATCTGGATCAACTACAACCTCTTCCCCAAGACCAGCAGCATCACTCAGCATACAGTGTGTGCTGTACATTGGCAGCTGCAAGAATTTCTCGTGGAGTCTGCCCATCTTGGAAAGTGGAGTCATGACTGTATTGCCAAAATCAACAAACTCAATGAGAGCCATTGCATCACCATGGAGTTCTCTTACAACTGCTCGGTACCATGAGGAATCATCTGCGAACTGTGCTTGAACAAGGTCACCTGGTAGCAATTCTTTGAGCCTGTTGGTTTCTGGAGTTGAATTGGGGTCATTGAGCTTTTCTACCAGGGAAAATATATGATCCTCATCCCTTACACAGTGCACATAGAAACTTAATGGGCTGTTGCAATGTGACATGTAGACATCTGCTACCATACCAGGTGTGACAGAATTTGAGGGCAAGTCTGAAAGTTTAGGAAGCTTTTCAGCATTACTTTCCTTTTGGGATTCTGTGCCATTTACTGTTGACTTGAGTTTCTTGGTATCTGTTGGAAGATCTGAAGATCTGACATTGCCACCAGTAGATGACTGCCTTTGCTGTGGAGGTGTGTACAACTCTAGTTGTGGACTCTTGATCCTTTGACCATTTTCATGAACTGACTTTGTTTTGTTCCAAAGTTTCATTTCATTAGATTTCCTGTCATCCCTTAAAGTAAAAGGAGGTTTTGAAGCAGAGAAACTGTTTTTCTTCAGGAATTGTGTGTCATCTTCCATTTTTGTGGTCCGTTTTGTCGTCTTTTGCAAATAACTCGGTGAAGCCTCAAAAGCTCTCCGACCATGGCAAACAACCTGGCTTTCTGTGTGCATCTCAATCTGAAACTTTTTCTTGAGCTTTGAATTGATCTGAGTGTTTCCAAGATAGAGCTCAACTAGCACTTTCCCATCAGGTTCTCTGGCCACTACTAGCGCTCGGAATTTGCATTCTGTTGCAGTTGTCTCAAACCAGCTGTTCACCTCACTGGAAACATTCGCAGGGACATCAGAAAGACCACACACCACTGCTTGCACAGGTACAGACATGATGTCGTTTGCCTCTCTGGGAACTGGGAGCAAGTCAGATTTATCTACTTCAATAGTGTCCCCGTAATCCACAAAGTGAACCAGGAGTGCTGGCTTTGTGGCCTTGATCTGCCCTCTGTACCACTGCCCATCAGTATACCTTGCAAAGCACAGAGTTCCAAAGACTGCTGGAAGCGTCACATTCTCAAGCTGACGACAAAAACTGCTCACTTTCATCTTGAGGTCATTAATCACATCAGCATTCTTTTCAAGCTGGCAGTAGAACTGATTGACATTGTTCACACATGTCACTGTGACCTCTTCCTCCATCCCAGTTTTGACACTGTGTGTTGAGTAGTAGTATGTATCCAGATGAAAAGATGGTCCCATAGCTTTTTTGGGAGGTGTACCTTTCATGACATTTACCATACTAGTGCAAATACTCTCAAATGGAGTTTCTAGATCCACAATGTTGAAAACAATCTTCTGCTCACTGCACATGACAGCATATATGGTGCATTTCAGAATCACAAAGTTGGAAGCAGCCGAGTCCACAAAGTTTTTAAACCTTTCTACTGCCTCTTCGCTCCACTCAGTTACAGCAGATGTAGGGTCATTGGGATTCCACAAACTGCATCGAAAAGCCTGACCATGCAGAGTAAGAAATTCTGGGCTGATTCTCCTCAGGTCTTGGAAGGAGACTGTCTCTGTCTGGCCATAGTCAACAAACAACACATCCACATGAGCAGTTTCATGTTTATGAATCGCAAGGGCCCTGTACCACAATCCGTTACCAGGGTGACGAGCAACACAAGCCGTTTCAACATTTGGCTGAAACTCACTGCCTGCATAGTGTGCCTGTATGTCATCCATGAGCAATTTCAAGAGTCCTGCATTATAAACTAGCTGGCACCAAAAGTCGCTTGGGCTCTCAATGAAGGACACATTGACATCAAGGACACTTCCGATAGGAAACATGTGTTCCTTAAAGGTAGCCATTCTTCCTTTTTTCTGGCTAAGGCCAAATATGTTTTGGACTTGGAGAGCCAATCCAGTGTTCTTATTCCCACATAGTGGGCTGGCAACTGGATATTGTGTGGGAGGCGTAATAGCAGGATGCATTGTGTCTTTGCACTGCCCTGGTTTGTCAGCCTTTTCAGCAAGACCAGAACTACACAACAGTGTACTGACTTGTTGTTCTCCCTCTGCTTTGGGATCTGTCAGATGGACAACATAGCCACTATCATATTTGGCCAGTACATGTACTTTTAGTTCTTTATCAGTTACTGCTTTTCTGAAAAAGGCAGAGGCACTCTGACTCCATCTCCCATCTTTAGGTCTGACACCAGCCAGAGTACATTTTAGTGCCAATCGTGGCAGCTTTTTGAACTCAGCAGGAAGTATCCTGAGGTTTCTCCTATTGACCACTTCTGTATTTCCATAATCAACAAAGAATACCTCGACCTGTGTCTCACCAACTTCAGTCACAGTTGCTCTGTAGAAATCACCATCTGCTGCTTTGACTGCACAGTAGAGTCCAACAGTTGGAATTCTAACAGATCCTTTATTCAGAGAATCTTTGTAGAGATGGTAGATAGTATCCATTAATTCATTCAACTGCTTTGTATAGTTTTGCGTTTGGATGTAAAACTCTGATGGGTTTGTTACATGCTGAACAACTGCCACATGTGAGGAGTTTAGCAGGAGAACTTCAGCAGGCACCCTCTCTGCAACTGCTTTCCCTTCTTTTTCTTCCACAACTTCTCCAGGAGTTAGCATCGTTCTTTCTTGCTGGGCTGGATGCGGTTGCCTGTGTGCTGTGTTGCGAATAGCATAATCTTCCAGTGTTTTTTCACAGTCCAGCAAACAGCCCTCTTTGGAACCAAACAAGATGTTCATGTTTGTATTGTCATCTCCATAAAGAGTGACATAGTGAACACCCTCTGAGATGCTTTGGTACTCAAATTTGGCAATCATCGTCTTGTACAGCAGGAGAGACTTGAGGTAGTCAATTTGGGTGGTTGTCCATCCTACCCCTTTGTCAATAACTCCATGGAGAGAGCAGATGTAGGTGACAACTGGCATCCTAAAGAACTCTGCAGCCAGTGACCTTACATTCTCCACTTTAACAAACTCTTTGGTTCCACTGTCAACATTCAATACTTCCACCATGTTACTGGTTGGAAATACCTGCTGTAGAATAGAGCGGTACCATTTGCCATCACTTCCTCTTGCAGAACATGGAGACCCAATCATATCTGGGCCTATAATGCAATTGGGCATTCTCCCTTCGCAGCTCTGTGTAAGCTGATCTGACAGTTTCTTCAGTTCTTGAGAGAAGACCTTTAACTGGCAAAAAATCCTCTGTGGGTTTGTCACTTCTGTTACAACGACTGTCTCTACAGTTCCTCCCTGTAGCTCTGGGTACATGAACACCTCTTGCTTGCGCAGTTGTTCAACAGGTCCCACGGACAGCCGTTTGATCTCTGGAAAAACCTCAGCTCCACTATGGGGCTGCACTGACTTCAGGACAAAGTCCTGGAAGATGTTTGGGGATAGTTTCTTAGCAAATCCCATCTCATACATTTGTTTGGATATGCAAGGTATGTGTAGGAGGAATGTTCTGTTCAGGTCTAGTACTTGCTGCACATGTGCTGAAACACACTTCCCAGTTAGAGATTTCAGAAATTCAAGCGCCATTGGGGACCATTTGTTCTCAAGTGACAGTGGTAGCACATTAGCTAGCACACAAAACTCCACTTCAGGAGGCAGTTGGAAATGCTCCTTTTTACTCCATGCAAGCCTACTTGTGTTGGCACGGCATGTTGTTCCTTTGTCAATGAGGAACACTGTGTATTTCGAGCCATTACTTGAGACTATGCGAGCCCTATACCAAATACTCTCAATCTGAACCAAGCACTGGTCACCAGGTTTTCCTTCCAGTTCTTGCAAAGAGTCCCCAGGGGACTGGATGTCTTTGGCTAGACGTTCATACTCTGCAGTCCTCTCCAGGCTAAATTTTCCCCAGAATTCCACAAGTACACAATAGGGATGCACATGGACCCTGGATATGAGAACAGTTACATCTGATCCTCGTGTAGGGAGTCCTAAGATTGACGACATTTTGGCAGTTTTATCAAATCTAGCTACCCATGATTTGTCACCTCTCAACACCGCTGCATGAGGATCTGGATCTTATCTGGAAAACACAAGAGCGCACACACACACACACACACTAAATGTAACAACCAGTGGTATAAATTTGACGTTGCCTCATTTGAGTTATCACATTCACAAGATTCTTAGAAAACTTGACCTCTGACCTTGAGATTTGCCACTGAGATTTGAACTTCTCCAAGATTTTTTAGCAGATACATACATGGTATGAGTTTCAGAATCCTGAAACTGAATTCAGAAGCCCCATTCTTGAGTTACTGCATTCACAAACTTGTGTCCACGGCGTGGTTATATCACCTACCCCTAATTTATGTAGTAGAGCAGCAGTTCCCAACCTTTTTTGCCCCATGAACGGTTTAATGTCCGATAATATTTTCACGGAAGGGCCTTTAAGGTGTGGCGGATAAATAAAACAAAATAAAATTATACAACCAAGACAAAAACTCTGGTATTTTGTAAATATAATAATAAACGCAAATTCACTGTGTAATTTCATTAGCAGCGTCCTCCTAAAAGGCGCCAACAACATTAGGAGTAACATCCTCCTCTCTGCCCCTTAATGCTCTCTGGTCACTATAGTAATAGGTTAATAGGTTTTCCCTCAATCAAAGGAAACAAAACAAGAAACAAAACATCAATCAAAAAATTGCTCTTTTTTATTCGGGCTACTTAAATTTATTTTGGGCTACCAAAAACTGAAGAGCCCCTGCCCGAAGGGCTACCAGGGATTTTGAAATTTTGCGAGCCCTGGAACAGGCTTTTCCCCGCAGCACGCTGTGAAATAAATACTTACCAAGAAAACGGCGGCCGTTACAACTTATGTCTAAAAATGTATAGTTTCATACATCGGTTAAAACACTCTACTCCAGCTACATGACGACCAGCTGGAAACACTTCACGCAAGTCGAGCTCCCCGAGATTCACAGAATTTACAGAAAATGTTAAATTTTTGTGATTTATATCGTTATCGGGACGATAGATGTCTTATATCTAGATGGCACCAGCAGTATGCACGGCGACACGTCCGTCAACTCTGCTAGCTTTGCTTTGGCTTTCGCTAGCCTTATCCTTCTCTATTTTATCCCAAAATGCCCTCGCTCTGCGTGTGTACAATCGCCAGTTACTCTTAGAAATCAAAGCATCGTATACCCTGGCTCTTAAGCAAACTGAGACAGGAGATAGAATAGAATAGCCTTTATTGTCATTGTACAGAGTACAACGAAATTGGAGATGATTATGGGCCTCCTCCACCACTTTTTGAGCCCTGTATCCCGGTTTATCTGTGCCAACACACATACACCACTTCCTGGAAGAAGCGCCCGAGGAAACGGGGAAAGCGGGCTGGTACACTCATCAAAGTCCGAGCTCTTCTCCGTGCTTCTCGTGGAACTACTGGACCAGCAGAGTGCGTCTTTAGATGAATCCTGCCTGTTGTCCCTGGAGCTCCCACGACACTTGATCCCCCGCTCTCAGCTTTTTATTTCCCTGAGTGGCCTGGGACCCGTGGATGCGGCGTGGACCACGG
The DNA here is from genome assembly GCF_057382275.1 of Copadichromis virginalis. Taxonomy (NCBI): domain Eukaryota; kingdom Metazoa; phylum Chordata; class Actinopteri; order Cichliformes; family Cichlidae; genus Copadichromis; species Copadichromis virginalis. The sequence goes on along the minus strand of NC_140632.1, from coordinate 1,186,321 downwards.
AAATCTTCGCACACTTAACCGAGCTGGAACATCTGATGTTAGGATCTACACACTCCAAATGGCTTTACTAAATGTAAGATCATTAGCAAACAAGACGTTTGAATTAAATGACTTCCTAAAGTCACAACAGTTGGACTTTCTGAGTCTGTAGCTTTTTCGGGGCTGGTCCCTCCTAATTTCTCATTCTTCAGCCTCCCTCGGTCCTCTGGTAGGGGGGGAGGCTTAGCCACTGTGTTCAACGCTCGATTTCATTGCCATCAAACATTACAGCACGACTCATTTTCTAGTTTTGAACTCCAGCTGTTTGAGTTACACCTGAATTCTGCTGCGCCTTTACTGTGTGCCCTCATATATCGCCCTCCCAAGTTTAACAAGGATTTTATCAAAGAGTTTTCAGGTTTTATGGCTGGAATCGTTCTTAAATTTGACAGTTTTTTAATCCTTGGTGATTGTAACATCTATGTCTGCTGTGACTAAACTTTTGGTCAAGGACTTTTTAAATATTATTGACTCTTAACTTGATCCAGTGGGTTACTGGTCCCACGTAGGGCTGGGCGATATGACCCAAAATTCATAACTCGATATTTTTTAGCTGGATGGCGATATAAGATATATATCTCGATATTTTTTTTAAGCCATAAAGTAAGAACAAAAAGAGAGTTCTTAGTCAAAGCTGTGTCCCAGATGTCACACAGGCACTTTTATTGACATACAGCGCAGATGTACATGAAAAATTACTCAAAATTAAATTATGAGCATTCATTAAATAATAATGCTCCATAAATAAAAGAAAACAATGTTGTTTTTGTGCTAAACAAAGAGCTCACAATTGTGCAGTCAAAATGTAAACTAAAAGACGCTGAGCGTAATAACAAAGACAGACAGATTTCACAGCTGCTCTGTTCCCAAGTTCTACTGCATGACTGACAGCCTGGAGTTTGAAATCCGCTTCATAACCACGTCTCTTACAGGTGCTATTTATGGTCCTTATACACACACACAGTACGGTAATATTACGTTGAAGCACAGTACGTATCACTCCGCGAAGCTCCTCAGTAGCCGTAATGCGCCGACAATCTATCAAGCAGTGCAGCTCCGTAACTTACCAAAGTCGAACTAAAACATTTTTGACAGACTGCTGAGCGCCGTGTACCACATAAAATCGGTTCGCGGCCATCAAGCACAACCAGAATTCATACATAAGGCGCGCTATTAACTTTTGAGAGAATGAAAGGATTTTAGGGTTAGCGCGGTTAGCTCGTTAGCTCGTTAGCATGGTTAGCTCGTTAGCATGGTTAGCTCGTTAACACGTTGACGCCGTCCAGCCCCACGCATGGGGCGATGCGCAGTAACTCGTTAACGGAGATTTGCCGTGTCCATCTTGTCGCTGCCTGCACGTGAAGCGATGGGGGAGGAGGGGGAGTTGTCTTCAGTGAAGGAGAGAGGCGAGGCCGAGTAACGTTGCGTAGAGACAAAAGTGGACGAAAGAGAGGCAAACTTTTGGCTTTGTTAGTTTATATGATAATTCTGGAGTCACTTCTTCACCAAGTATGTGCGATGATTTTTTAAAGCATTTTTTAATGACAAGATCCTATTGATTAGGGCCCTTGTCTCGTTGTCTGCTGCCTCAGATCAGAGTCCTTCTCCTGTGTGCTCAGCTGTCTTAGAGCAGTTTGATCCCGTCTCCCTTAAGGACTTGACCGCGGTAGTTAGTAACCTAAGATCATCACACTGCCCCTCTAATTGTCTCCCCCCGAGCTTGCTTAAAAGCACTTTTAATACTGTTGGGCCTTTTATCCTGAGATTAATTAATACGTCCCTTGCTACAGGCTACGTCCCATCATGCTTTAACCCTCAGAGGCTTTAAGTCAAAAAAGGGACCCTTTTGGGTCCCTTTGGATTTTTGATTCTCAATATATCAGTCATTTTAAAGACTAGTTGCATGAAACTTGGCCAGGAGGTGCATTTTAGGATTATTTTTAAAATTCAATGATCCCCTCTATGGTGTTGTGTATAGTAAAGGAGATTCACATAAGTGTTACCACCTGTGTTTATCGTACCATTTTGGGTCCCATTGACTCCCATTATAATCACATATTTTCGATATACTGTAATCCTGACATGTGATAATTTTTTTCTCGTGAATATCTAATGGATCTAAGCCTCAGCCTTCAAAATAAAGGAAAAATATGTTTTGGATCCAATGAGCACAATATTAGGTACAGCACCACCATAGACATTTTCAGTGGTTTTGAATGCAGGACATGGTTATCTTATTATGCAAAATACATGACAATAAAACAGCTAACCACCATAAAATAGTCTCGATGTAGTGGAGCTGATATAAGAGAGTGGTGTGAATGTGATTGAGAATATATTTATAATATATATTATGGGTCCCCCCCCCCAAAAAAATAAAAATAAAAATAAAAAATAAACAGGGGTCTTTATGACAATAAAGCTATAAAAACATAAAAAATATTAAGAAAATTATGAAAAACTTTATATCAGTGGATAGGTCTGAAGTTGTTTAAACAAGCTGTAGTTCAGCCTCTTCTTAAAAAACAAAACCTGGACCCAACTGTTCTGTCCAACTACAGGCCTATCTCAAAGCTTCCTTTTCTATCTAAAGTCTTGGAGAAAGTGGTCTACCTACAGTTGCAGGCACACCTTGATTTTAATATGATCTCTGAAAAATTTCAATCTGGTTTTAAATCACTACATAGCACTGAGACGGCACTTTTAAGGATTTTTAACGATATTCTTTTAACTCTGGACTCTGGCAGCCCTACTGCCCTTTTATTGTTGGACTTGTCAGCAGCTTTTGACACGGTCGACCGTGACATCCTGTTATCACGGCTAGAATTTCATGCTGGCCTAAAAGGATCTGCCCTACAGTGGTTTCGTTCCTATTTGTCAGAAAGGTTTTTTTTATGTCAATATGGGCCCCCACAACTCCAAAATAGCCCCTCTTAAATACGGTGTACCTCAAGGCTCTATTTTGGGTCCTGCCCTGTTCGCACTCTATTTGTTGCCATTGGGCTCCATCTTCTCGCGGTACAGCATTTCATTTCATTGTTTTGCTGATGATTTGCAGATTTATCTACCTTTAAAAGCAGGGTCAGACCATCCGCAGCTCTTATTACGCTGCCTTGATGATGTCAAACAGTGGTTGTCATTAAATTTTTTAAAGCTAAATGAAAATAAAACTGAGGTTGTCATTTTTGGCAACTTTAATCGTATCGACAGCACTCTGGGCACCCTTTCCTCGTATTGTAAAACATGTAAAAAACCTCGGTGTCTACATTGATGGTTCTTTTAAATTGAATAAGCAGGTGAGTGCAGTAGTTCAGTCCTGTTTTTTTCAGTTAAGACAGCTAGCCAAGGTAAAGCCATACCTTCCAGCTAACATCTTTGAGTGTGTTATTCACCTTTTTCTTACTTGCAGATTGGACTACGGCAATTCATTGTATTATGGTCTGGATCAGGCCACCATCCATCGTCTTCAGATGGTTCAAAATGCTGCTGCTCGCCTGCTAACTGGTACCAAACGGAGAGAGCATATAACCTCAGTTTTAGCTTCTTTACACTGGCTTCCTGTCTCCTACAGGATCCAATTTAAACTTCTACTTTTTGTTTTTAAGTCACTTAATGCCCGAGCCCCTCCTTACCTGTCTGAGCTCCTCTCTGCCTATGCTGCCTGCCTAACCTCAAATCCCGTGGTGATAGATCCTTCTCTGTGGCAGGTCCCAGACTTTGGAATAGTCTCCCCTTAAATATTAGATCTGCACAAATACTTGACAGGGCTCTAGACTAACTTTTTGCCATGGGCGTACCAGTACGCCTAACTTTAAAAAGTTAGGCGTACCGGCACAAAAGTTAGGCGCACACAAATTTTCTAATAATTTATATATTATAATGTGTTTTTCTGGATACACTGTGCTTTTTCAGCATTCAAAGATTGATGACACCGTGTCAGAGCACTGGCTATGAATTTCAGAAGGATCGGGCCTTAACTTAACAGAAAAGTTAGCAATAGTTCCTTTCCTATTACAGCTACATCCACTTCTGTCGTGCCTAGGCTGCTCACTAGGGCTGGGTATCATCACCGATTTCTATAATCCATTCGATTCCGGTTTTCAAAGTCCCGATTCGATTCAACTTAGCCTCAAACAGTTAGAAATATTATAATTCTGATCATTTATCAGCAGTGGCGTGTCCAGCGGGGTGGCCTGGGGGGGCACAAGCCACCCCCCCAACCAGACTGGCCACCCCAGGTGCCACCCCAAAGGCAAAACAATAAAATTCAATCAAATATCAAATGTACGATTATGTTTTCACGGTGAAGCTCAGATATCCGATTGTAAGTGAATGCAGCATCGGCTTCTGCGCTATGCGCATCACGTTAGCAAAGGTAGGAGAGCCAAGCGCGAAAGACGGCACTGCAGGAAACAATTTTTCGGTGAAAGAAAATGAGGACAGAATAAATATCCCGGTAAGTAATATCAAGTTTGTTGAGTTTAGTAAACTTCGGTGAAATTAGAATACCAAGGAAAAAAATAACACTTAAAGAATTATTGCAGCCGTCGAATATTTCAGACAGTATGCTACTGAGGGCAGCTAACATAAGAGTTATGAGTTATAAGATATAATCTAAGTCGTAACATTGCTGTATGGAGCTGCAGATTTGGTTGCAGGTTAACATAGCTGGACTGGCCATCGGGCATACCGGGCATCTGCCCGGTGACTTATTTTTTTTGTAATGGCATGAACAATGAGAGGTGGTGGATTGGCCAGATGCAGGTCGATGTGTAGAAATAACTCAGTTGTTGGTTGGTGGCTATCGCAGAGCTTCCACAGAGGCCAGCAGGTGGATGAGGGAAGGGGAGGCAGTAGGAGAGCCCCGAGGCAGCCACCAGTCCGAGTGTCAGGTGAACTGAACTTCAGGTAAGAAGTTATGAGCTGCAGTCTATCTGGGTCAGATATAAACCAAGTTTAGGTGGAGTTTATTTTCATGTTGCTGACTTTTTACCCTCAGTTGCAATAACTCATACTGCGTTCTAGCCAGTTTGACGGAGTTTTTATACAGCTGGGTGGGTGCTATGATGTTACTGATAGTGAACTTTATTTTATTCATAAGGTTAGTTAGTAGAGTTGCCAACGGCTCCTTAAAAAAATGGAATGGTCCGTCATTCAGAGAAAATATTACACGTTTTGTATTGAGCTGAGAAGAGACGCGGTTTGTCCCGGACTTTCGCTATAATGAAAAAAAGACACAAAGCTGGAGTTATTCTGTCGTAACGCTGCACAGCTGCCTCTTCTTCTCTCATTCTCTCCCCTCCCTCTCCTGTTGCTACTTCAATCATGAAACTGATCAATGATCAGCTGATCGGCTTTTCTCTCTTGTTTATCGCCCACTTTGCGCCAGAAAGAGGAAACCAGCGGATGTCGCGCTAAACAACAGCAGCACGTTTAAGCTTGATCAGCTGTTGTTAGAATTTATTTAATATTAATTTCTAGTATCAGCTGATGTTTGCTGGAGCCACAGCTGTAAAGCTGCTGGTCATGATGTCGGTTTGGATATGTGGTGAGAGGGAAACATGAAGATGAAACCAGGAGATGTCCTTACTGAATCATCAGAGCTGAACAGGTGATGGAGAAAAAGGTTTACCTTTTAGGTGACATGGATGAGTTGAAGTTATGAACTGTTTCTGAGAGACAAATAACACCAGGATCCTTTTTTAGGTAGCTGACAGCTGGTAACTGTGCAGGGGTGGATCTAGCAAAGTGTTGCCAGGGGGCCAGGTAGGGCATTAACAGGGAAAGGTGGGGCACAAAGAAATACTTTTCTTTCTTATTTTCATTTAAAATATCTAGCTTTTATTAAATAATTATCTAAATCTTACAACCAAAGTTTTTATCTGACGTAAAATGTATAGAAATCATACATATACCAACAAGACTGTACATCACTGTCACAACAGCATTTGTTTTCATTCAAAGTCTTTATGGCTTTAATACCTGGTGGGCCGGTCTGTAGTCAAAATGCCCAATTTTCTGTCCCAGTCCAGCCCTGCAGGTTAATACTGGCAGTGTCACCATGCCAGCTGACTGGATTTCATCATCAGCCAGTGTTGTTCTTTATCAATATTACCACAGTTTACCATAAGGCAGCATAGAAAGTATTTACTTGCTTTCAGGTTTTATTCAAATGTTAGTCTTTTCAGTTGTTTCCCCACTTTTTTTCTGTTTCAAAATCAAACACCAGTTTGTGAGAAGATTATCTTCTTTTTTTAATAGGCAGATAAAGTTTTACATTGGAATTTGTCAATTGTTTGTTACAAATGTTCGTATTTTAATATTAAAAAATGTTTTTGCCCAAAACATATGTGCACTACATGGCAGTAAAAATACTATGCAAATATTGCTGTCCTTGAATGCTGAGTAAACACTGACAAAACACTGATTGTACAGTGGGGCAAAAAAGTATTTAGTCAGCCACCGATTGTGCAAGTTCCCCCACCTAAAATGATGACAGAGGTCAGTAATTTGCACCAGAGGTACACTTCAACTGTGAGAGACAGAATGTGAAAAAAAAAAATCCATGAATCCACATGGTAGGATTTGTAAAGAATTTATTCCTAAATCAGGGTGGAAAATAAGTATTTGGTCAATAACAAAAATACAACTCAATACTTTGTAACATAACCTTTGTTGGCAATAACAGAGGTCAAACGTTTACTATAGGTCTTTACCAGGTTTGCACACACAGTAGCTGGTATTTTGGCCCATTCCTCCATGCAGATCTTCTCGAGAGCAGTGATGTTTTGGGGCTGTCGCCGAGCAACACGGACTTTCAACTCCCGCCACAGATTTTCTATGGGGTTGAGGTCTGGAGACTGGCTAGGCCACTCCAGGACTTTCAAATGCTTCTTACGGAGCCACTCCTTTGTTGCCCGGGCGGTGTGTTTTGGATCATTGTCATGTTGGAAGACCCAGCCTCGTTTCATCTTCAAAGTTCTCACTGATGGAAGGAGGTTTTGGCTCAAAATCTCACGATACGTGGCCCCATTCATTCTGTCCTTAACACGGATCAGTCGTCCTGTCCCCTTGGCAGAAAAACAGCCCCATAGCATGATGTTTCCACCCCCATGCTTCACAGTAGGTATGGTGTTCTTGGGATGCAACTCAGTATTCTTCTTCCTCCAAACACGACGAGTTGAGTTTATACCAAAAAGTTCTACTTTGGTTTCATCTGACCACATGACATTCTCCCAATCCTCTGCTGTATCATCCATGTGCTCTCTGGCAAACTTCAGACGGGCCTGGACATGCACTGGCTTCAGCAGCGGAACACGTCTGGCACTGCGGGATTTGATTCCCTGCCGTTGTAGTGTGTTACTGATGGTGACCTTTGTTACTTTGGTCCCAGCTCTCTGCAGGTCATTCACCAGGTCCCCCCGTGTGGTTCTGGGATCTTTGCTCACCGTTCTCATGATCATTTTGACCCCGCGGGATGAGATCTTGCGTGGAGCCCCAGATCGAGGGAGATTATCAGTGGTGTTGTATGTCTTCCATTTTCTGATGATTGCTCCCACAGTTGATTTTTTCACACCAAGCTGCTTGCCTATTGTAGATTCACTCTACCCAGTCTGGTGCAGGTCTACAATACTTTTCCTGGTGTCCTTCGAAAGCTCTTTGGTCTTGGCCAAGGCGGAGTTTGGAGTCTGACTGTTTGAGGCTGTGGACAGGTGTCTTTTATACAGATGTTGAGTTCAAACAGGTGCCATTCATACAGGTAACGAGTGGGGGACAGAAAAGCTTCTTACAGAAGACGTTACAGGTCTGTGAGAGCCAGAGATTTTCCTTGTTTGAGGTGACCAAATACTTATTTTCCACCCTAATTTAGGAATAAATTCTTTACAAATCCTACCATGTGAATTCATGGATTTTTTTTCACATTCTGTCTCTCACAGTTGAAGTGTACCTCTGGTGCAAATTACTGACCTCTGTCATCATTTTAAGCGGGGGAACTTGCACAATCGGTGGCTGACTAAATACTTTTTTGCCCCACTGTATCTCTTGTACTTTATCAACGCAGTATCTAAAAACTTTGCACCGTAGTGGTTAAAATCTTATTCTAATAAGAGTTAAAAGTGCATTCGGTTATTAGGTTTATAGGATTATTGAATTATGGTTAACGGTTGGTAGAATTTTTTTTAAACATTATCTGCCAATTACATCTGCCACCCTTCTCCAAATCTGTGCCCCTACCTGGCCCCCCCAACAAAAATTTTCTAGACACGCCACTGTTTATCAGTACTGACTTCATCAGAATTGTGAACATCACAGCAGATGCCTTTGTGTGAAAGTAACTGAGAATACAACACAGAAAAACATGAAGGAGATTTTCCTGGTCTGGCTTTTTATAGCAGATAACCTTAAAAATATTCTACAATGTTCTGCATATAAAGCTTAAATTTCTTCAGTATTGAACAACAGAAAAAAATAGGCTTTCTTGTCCGAGGTCATTTAGGTGAAAAAAAGAAAAGAAAAAGACAGCAGCCGACAGCGCTGTAAACAACGGTAGACTGGTGGGTAATAAGCGAATGAATAATACAGAAAACAGAGATTGGAGACGGGAAACTGTTCTTGAAGTACAGAGAGAGAGAGAGAGAGAGCTAGCTGTGCATGAAGTGTGATTTTAATAGTCGTGGAAGCAAAACAGCAAAATTCATGACGACATTGATCAAATGTGAAGCGCAGTTTGCTGCTTCTTTTGCTGCTGGCTCTGTGAATTTTGGCTGGAGAGAGAAAAACCTGCAGCTCAGAATCAGCGCAAAAAGACGTAATCACAGCGAACAGTTGGTCGCACAGGTGCAACCAATTTTTTTTTTTTTTTTTTTTTTTTTTTTTTAAGTCGCACCACTGAAAAATTTGGTCGCACTCTAGAGCCCTGCTTGAGCAATTTAAATCTTTACTAAAGACACATTTCTATGCCCTGGCTTTTAACACACTATGACCCAAGCATTTTGGTCTTATTTGAATTAGTTTAGTTATTGTTTTAATTCTTTTACTGTCCTTTTATTGTTTTTTTTATTGTTATTATTGTATTACATTGTTGCTTTTTAATACCATTTTCATATTGTTAAGCACTTTGTGCAGCATCGGCTGTTTGAAATGTGCTAATAAATAAATTTGACCTTGACCTTATATCGGGATATGAGATTTGGTCATATCGCACAGCCCTATTATAATTATTTATAAAGTGTTTTTTACAAACTCTAACATTAGGTAACCGATGGATTTTCCAGTTTGAGTGCAGCTGGTCAAACAGCCAAAGAATATTCTCAGTTTCTTAAAACCATTTTGCAGCCAGTGACAGCACAAAAGTGAACACTTAAACTGACTTTTAGAGTCGTTGTTTTCCTTAGCGATTCAGTCACTAGTTAGCTAACATAAACTAATGTAATTCTATTAGCCTCAACCAACCACATGAGGTCACATTCCATACTGACGGAAGATGGCGCAAAACATAAGACTTTAAGCACTTGTACTTGTACTTATGTTAGTTTTTGAAAGCAAAGCTTAATGATGTAAATTAAGCTTTACGTGTAGAGTTTCAAGCCCCATTTGAGTAGCGTTTATGTAAAAATACAGTAGTCGTGTCCAAATTCATGGGCTGCATCCTCCCGAGGACCCGGCCTTCGCAGTCTACGTGGGCCAGGTCCTCAGAAGGTCGGGTAGGCCGGAAGTAAACAGCTGTGAAATTGGACGGTCTAGCCTTCTGAGTAGCGTCACCGCTGTCTCGGTGGAGTTTAATAAACTCGGCTGTCTGCTCCTTGCTATCTAAAATATAACAGGACACTGGCGTAAATTCTCGACCATCTCACACTTCTGTTTAATAAGTTTTCTGTTTGACGTTTAGTCAGCTGTGTGAAAACCAAGGAGGAACCCACCAGGGGGATTAATAAAGTTTTATTTTATCTAATCTAATAACTTTAATCTCAGCCAAACCGATTTACTCGCGAACAAATAAAACACTGAAAAAAGCCAGACAATAACATTTTTAGGTTGTCTAAGTGACTTATATATTACGTTTAACCTGAGTAGCGAAAGTCGGTGATCTGAAAATGATGTGCCGGGAGTTGTGTCGTTCTCAGCGGCTCTAGTGACCCTCAAGCTCTCGGCTAGCTATCGAGCTGGTGGGTAACAGACGTCTCCGAAAACGTCGGAGCACTTTTGCAAATATGCGATATCTTGATAACCTGAGCAGATATTTGAAGTTTACACACCCACATTCTCGCCTGAAAATATGTTAAAAGTTTATTTTGTGACCCAGAAAGATTAAAAAGAGTAATTTTAAAACTTAGTAGCGGCCGCCATTGCCGGAAACTGGAGTTTGGCTGGGCCGCGCTATGAATTCTGGGATATGGTGGGCCACGAAGGACACACCCAACCCATCCTTCAAATTCGAGGAAAAGGACGCATTTGCCGGCTGCATTCGGAGGAGTCTACGAATTTGGACAGCCTTCGGCACGTCGCTGTGACGTAATCGGTCTACAAATGCGGCCTCAGGAGGATGCAGCCCATGAATTTGGACACGACTGCTCCTTACCAACCACCAAGGAACGTATGAGCGCCAATCTCAAAGAAAACCGTTAGTAATACCTGTAAAAACTCTCAATGATGCAGTAGAAAAAAAACTGCGGTCGTATTATAAGCACATTTATCTTGGTAGCTACTGTAATTACATTCGTTTGTGTGACCCGCAAAGACCCGTATGGGCTCAAAATGTGGTCATAAATATTTTGTACTTGTAAATCGGTTTTGTACTTGTAAATCAGGATTTGTATGTGTAAAAAAATTTGTGCGTGCGTAAAAAAGATTTGTATGTGTAAAAAAAAAAAAAATTGTGTGTGCGTAAAAAAGATTTGTATGTGTAAAAAAGATTTGTGCGTGAGTATAAAAGATTTGCAGGGGTTCTTTTGGCTAAAAAAAAAAAAAAAAACCCCTGCAAGTTACAAGTACGAATTTTGACCCTATTTTTCTTCCTTTCATCTGATTGGTCAATGTCATGTCAATCACAAATGTAACAATCCAATCAGAGAACAGATGGGTTTGGCCGTCGGAAGGCCGCTTTTTTTGAACTGCAGGTCTTTGAAGGAAATAAATGCCCTTTTACATGCCAACCCAGCGTTTTCCTTCATCACCACAAAGGAAAACAGTCTGTGGTCGTCCGAGTTTGGTGATTTTTGTGTCACAGGTCTACGTGTTTAATATAGGGACTACCACAGCCTTTTCAACAGTGCTGCGGAACGCAGGGTGGGGGCGGGCAGTGTTTTGTAAATGACAGTCTTCATTACAAAGCTTTCTTCGTTATGAATTAGCATACATGTTTTTACATTTGAAGAACTAGCAAAAAAACCAAACTCTTGTAGAGGACATAAAGTCAGAGATAGAAACGACAAGGAGCAGGTGCATCTAGTACAGGTAGAGCTGCTGCAAAAACCCACAGAGCCCAGCAGCCAGCGCAACAAATTCTGGATCCTTTGCTTTTAGTTAGCAGTTAGCATTAGCAGCACATCCTGCTCTGATGTGAAAGGACTTTTATGCTGCGCACTGTGACTCACAGCAATGGTCCCAGGTCAGCCCTAACTTTGTGTTAAACTAATCCTAAAGTAATAACGGTATTTCTAACCACTGATATACCACAACTTTTTCCTTTCAACAGCTACTGAAAGTTAGGGGACCTAGCTGCTATTGGATATTTATATAGAGATCCTCCAGCTTCAAACTGTATTACCCTTCAAGGACCTGCAGTTCAAAAAAAAGCGCCCCTCCGACAGCCAAACCCATCTCTGCTCTCTGATTGGATTGTTACATTTGTGATTGACATGACATTGGCCAATCAGATGAAAGGAAGAAAAATAGGGTCAAAATTCGTACTTGTAACTTGCAGGGGTTTTTTTGACACACAAGTCCACACACAAATCTTTTTTACGCACGCACAAATTCTTTTTACACATACGAAACTGATTTACAAGTACAAAATATTTATGACTACATTTTGAGCCCGTAGACCCGCTCTGCAGAGAACTTCACAGGCTTACATTAAATTACTGGGTTGCAGTGATGATAAGTAAATGTGTCTAACAGTGGGGTCAAGTAAAGCCTCAACCGTCTAAATAGCAGGAACTTTTTCTTCTTTTTTTTCCACGACAAGATTAAACTTCGAAATTTTAAATATACTTTAATTATTTTAAATATTTTAAACGAGGCGAAAAACGGGACACATGTTATCACAGAAATGTTTGACATCATCTTGAAAATTAGCACTATTAGCACAACCCTATCGTTTAGTTATTGTCTTTTCTGACAGTCCAGTCTAGTGTCAGAAAACAACATTATTCCAAACCTTTCATGTTAAGAACTTATTTTAATGCTAACTAATTACCTATTATCACACGTTACTTCAATAACGCAAAAGCTAGCATCATATCAGGTACTAAGTTAATAGGCGAGGGCTCATTATGATGATTGTCCCTCAGTTTAAAAGCACACAGAATTATAGTAGCGAACCATGCAGGATTTAGTACATAACTTACCGTTTTTACACCTTGAAATCCTGCCGAGTGTTCTGGAAGTACCGTCGACGTTAGCTCCTTGAAGACCTGCCACCGTTAGCCTAGCCAAAAAGAAAAAAAAACGCCCGTAGCCCCAGCGGCGCTAAACTTCTCCTCACCTAAACTTTGCAGATTTAACCCAGTGAGCTAAATGTTAGTCCAGGCTCGGTGTTTTTATCGTTTCGTGTAATTTGTCTACCACTTTTAAAGACTGATTTTCGTGGTAACAAAATAATCGAACTCGACGACCGATTACCGTTAACACGTCCAACTCCCAACCACGCGCGTGCCCAAAGTCGTTTCCCTCCTCCCCACCTCCCACCCGGAACTGTTATTCGCGCTTTTTTTTCTTTTTCCTTTTTTGTCCCGTGCTCATATTAGTATATGGTGCAATATAAAATGAAATAAAATTCCACAATTAGATTTATTAGATTTTTTAAAATTAATTTGTTAATGACCCATCTGTCACGTTTTTTTAAAAGTTATCTGAAAAGCATTCAGTTAAAGTAGGAACACTCACTAGAGAGGTCACACTTCTCCCATAAATAAAAATAACAATATTTAAAATACAACTTTAATGTATACTTTCTAAACTATAAAACGTACCAAGAAATGAATTTTCTATGAATTAGTTGTGACTCATATTTGTCTTGAACCTGTCTTAAAGAATTCAAACTATTATATTCTCTTAGAAGAGTTAGAAGAGCACTTTACTCTCAGATTACTGTTTACCTGTTTGTTTGGGGGGGGGGTTGTTTTGGTTTTTTTTAAGTTACCAAAAGTAGAATCAGAGAAAGAGCCTAAACTATTTATTAGTTATGCTGCTGGTTTCCGTCCATAGAACTGGTTTTGGTTCCTTTCCTGTAAAGGCTGTTCTTCCTTGCTACTGTCACCAAGTTTTTGTTCATAGTGCATCAACATATCACAGGGTTCTCTTTGTAGGCTATTGTAAGGTTTTGCCATACAATATTTAAAAAACAGCTAAAAACTCATCTTTTTAAACTTGCCTTTGGTTGATTTATGTTTTTATGTTTTAGCTTTTCTGTGAAGCACTTTGTGATTTTTATCTTGAAAGGTGCTATACAAATAAAAATTTACTTACTTAATATTGTTCACTTGCCAATTGTTGTTGTTAACAGGTGCAAAAATAAAACAGGTTGTACCAATGCTGTAACCAAGCACTCTGACAGTATAAATAGTTTGGGTGAGGTTAGATATATATGAGGTGTGTATATATATATATATATAAGGAACAGACATGAGGTATTTGTTAGGGGTAAAACTGGCCAAAACACACAGAGCAGAAATACACCCACTTAGTTTTAGTTTAATTTTAATGGCAATAAATATTTATTTTGAAAGTAAAATATTTGCTTTAGCAACTTTTATATTTAAAAATATTAACGTATGCAGTTATTGTCTGTTTATCAATTAAAAAGACCATTTGAATCATCTTGCCAGCTGACCTGACCTTACAGTAAGAAATGCGCAGACCGCAAAATACCTTGTACTTTTTGAAAACTGCACATGCTCAGGAAACTATAATGTGTAAAAACAAAATCCTGCTATTTCCAATTGATATGAGCTGGAACTTTCCATAAGAAAAAAATATTTTCAAGAACTCACAATGAGAAAATAAGACAAAAATAGGGTGGTGAGAAATGCATTTTCTATGAATTAGCTGTGACTCATATTTGTCTTGAAGTAAATAAATGCCAAAAGAAAGAAAGCTTAATTATGTTTAAGAGCTCCTGTTTTTGCAGAAGTGGGTGGAGGAAAGAGGAAAGGTTGCCTCAGGAGTTATTTCACCAGAATCCTTCCTCCACACAAACAGGACAAAAGGAAATGTGCCACTCTATGCAGATAAAGTTCAAAAGCTACTAGCAGTATGAGTACTCATATTCGGACATAGACATTTGCAGAGCTAAGCACTGGTATGATTACAGAACTTCAGCATCATTAAATGTGAGCACGTGTTTTTATTTAACATCACACAGCTGCTCTCTTATCTTACAAAACCAGTGTAAGAACAGTAATAAAGGTACCACAGACCTTTAATAATGTGTGTGCAACCTGCCACACAGTTGTGTCATGTAATAAGAAGAGCAAGGATGCTAATGTTGCATTTTTCATGTAGCAGAGACTGTCATCTCAAAAGAGTAAAAGTGCTTATGATAACTGGGAAATCAGAGTGAACACCCCCTCCCTAACCAAAGTTTTTATTATAATTATATAAAAGATAAGGATATATGATAATTATGCTTTATTGCTCACAGCCATAGTATTTGTTTTTTTTAGTGCTGTATTCAAAGGGTACATTTTCTTGTGATTTGAGTAGTCATCCTGCAAGGGGCAGAATATTTAAATAAGTCACGCAAATGTGACGAAGAAAGTCTGTGGCACGAAATCTAATATCTAAAAAAATCATATCTTGCGCCTGTTGTGGCTGTGATAGTTGCTACAAGCAGTGTTGTCTTTAGAAGGGCGAGATGTCATCAGAACCAGTGCGTAATGGCCACATGGATGCATGGATGCTCAAAGCTGTAAGCAAAGTGTCAAAACTCTGGCTTCGTCCCAAAGCTCTTTTTTTTTTTTTTAGCAAACACGAAAGTAATTTTCATTTGAACATTTAATCCAACAACCAAATAAGTGTGTGCGGCTGTGCTCATGCATGAATGAGTTAGTCTGTAAGCACAGTTATAGGCCCATGTGGTTCTATCTGTTGACTATTCTTGACTTCACTATTGGTGTAGAACCTAACGAAACTGAGACATCTCCCTTTACAAAGTGTTCTACAAGTTCCTGACACACACACACACACACACACACACACACACACACACACACACACACACACACACACACACACACACACACACACACGTACATATATAATTTGCAGACCCAATATTACTCGCCCCATATGCATGACTCTTAACTGATGCCCATGACCTCTTAACTGTTTCTCACATCAAAGTCTGGGGTCCACTCTCTTACTGTCAGTCAAGTTCATGATCCTTCCTGAGGGAATGAGCTGAGCTGTACAATCACAATCTTTCCCTCTATAAAACATTATTGTTCCCATTACCTGTAAGTTAGTACAACTTTGTGTTCCAGTGGTCAGCTTGGTATTAAATGCAACAACTGCCTGGTAACAAGATAGTGATTTGAATCAAGTGTTGTGGAGCAGGGAAGCACCTAAAAACCTAAAACAAGAAGTCCCAGTGACTATACTAAAATTTTTAGTATATATGTCTCAAAAACCAGTAGACAGACTGGGGGAGCGTGAGAGAGAAACACCTATCCACCTTTAAAGGTTAGGAAAATGAGACAGAGTGGTTTGGTGGAAAGCTCTGTGTTTGGGTTCAATCGGAAATCGGAAGTACGTCACCAGTCAGCTTCCGTTGCCATTTTGACGAGAAGAGCCGAGCGCCTGGTGGGACTGCGTGTTTATCGTTCGTGGGTTTAATTTGAACGAAACAACCCGTCACAATGGCTATGCAAGCAGCAAAACGCGCTAATGTAAGTGTGAGAAAGTGGGACTGTGAATTTTGTGATAAATAGAGCTTCAGAAACATTAGCTCAGTTAGCTTCGAAGCTAGCCTTAGCTTGTGTTAGCGCACGGTTAGCCGCTTAGCACGTTAGCAAAATGAAAACAACAACATTGTATCGTAACATTTCTCGTTGGTGCTTTTTATGATGTTTATCTTGAGCACACGGTTAAAGTCGTCTTCTGTTTGAGATGATTGATGCTGTTCGGGCTTTGGTTAGTTTAAATGTCTGAGTTGTATACGTAAGGGCAGGAGAGGGTTGAAGGGGCTGGTGGGTAAAATAAAAGGAAGAAAATAAAACTGTTTACTACTGATTTAACTTAACTCCGGCAAGGTTTGAGTTAAATGTCTACAAGCTACGTTTCCGCGGTAGCTTTGTGTTGAATGCTCGTCAGTAGTCGTAACTTCAACAGTGTTTATTTATCCGAACTGTTTTATTGTTTTTTTGTGCTGCAGATCCGATTACCTCCTGAGGTGAACAGAATCCTGTATGTCAGGAATCTTCCTTATAAGATCACAGCAGAGGAAATGTATGATATCTTTGGGAAATATGGACCAATACGACAAATCAGAACGTAAGTGTTTCACTGTAGATTTTCAGAAATAGCAGTTGAAGTGCATGAAGTCATATTTTGGAGTTGGACTCCACGTTTATCTGTCTTTCTCTATCTTTGACCAATATCTTCAAATGTTATTCAAATCTCTCAATTATTTAAAGTGGACATAAAAGCACTACATCTTTCTGCTACTTTACTGTACATTAGCTAACTAGTCACAGAACTGATAACTCTGTAAAAAAACAGGTACATTGAAACTTAAAAGCAGTCTAAGGAGGTCACTTTTCTCCATGTTAAAAAACCAAGGACATACTGTCCACCACTGTAGGACTAAGCATTGTTAGCTAGCTCCAGGGTACCTTGGGTGAGCAGACAGAAGGGCTGGCAGAGCAGATGCCCCACAGGCTGCGGCAAGCACTGTTGTATGCAATAAAATAGTCTTTCTTTTCCCAAGCGTTTCCAACCAGGTTACACCATAATGAGTTACGACATGTGTATCAGATCTGAAACATAGCTAAGTTCCTTACTGATGCATGATCAGGAATCTTAGCATTCATTGGTGTGTTCACAATGAGAATAGACAGACCAAAAACAAAAAATGGCAGCCTCAGAGGAAGAGGTGCAAACAAATTATGCTATTTTGCTAAACAAATTGTCCTTCCTCATCTAATAGTTTTGTATTATGGCACATTATTTGTTCAAAGTCTGATCTAAATTTGAATTTGGTGGTAATTTTATTGCGTTAGAGCACTGACTGCAAGAAACCGCAAGCTATGACCATCACGACTGAATTTCTGAAGCATTTCCTCTAAACTTTGTATTAGCCCGGAGCTTCTAGCCAAGATAATAAGACTGGATTCAGAGATAAACAGTACAAAGTGGGGTAGATGGTGCATAAAAATCAATCTTCTAGCAAATGACATAATGACATTATGTGGAGGACTGCTATGAGAATGGATCCCTGATGTCCTTTGATGACCTGAGGAAGAAGAATCTGTCCTGAAGAAACTTTGTTTTATATCTCCAGTTAAGATCTTTTCTTAAAGCCACTTGGTTAAAAACTGCTCCATGAAGGAAACTCGCCTGGTCTTATTTCAAAAGTGTATTCTGTCTTAATGTGTGCTGTTCCAGAACCGGGGTCACAGGTCAAGGGAGATGTGGGGCTGTGATTTGCATGTAACAAGTGATGCAAAACGAGGGTCGTAATTATGTCAGAAATGTTTAAGTGCAACCATTAATTGCAGATACAGACTGACCCATTATGACTTTCTCCATCAAACGTACAATTCGGCAAAAAATTTGCATAAATATAAACCAGCGTTATGTAGGCTGTGCTTTAGATGTAGCCTTGAGGAGGGTTCATTACTGCACAGTACGTGGTTTTGCACAAAGGTACATTCTGGCATAACTTTTCCAACATTATGTCAAAACCTTTAGTTCCTCAAATTAGATCCTCAAATATGTTTATTAAGAAACTTTACAAATGTTGTAACAAAAACAAAACCACTCTGCATAGAATCCTATACAAAGGTTGATAGAATACATAAACTTATAGTTATCAGAGTCAAGCATTGACTTCTCTTGTTTTTGCTGCTTCTTCAACTTGAAAATCTTGCAAAAAAGGACAAAGAAATACTTCTTTCACATTATCTCATTGAGTGCATCACTTCAAAGTTGAAGTGAGAAAAAGCAAAGCCAAAATGTAATGGATGGAGATTCCCCCCCCCCCCCCCCCCCCCCCCCCCCCTCACTGTGGACAGTATCCGGATGGATAACTAGCTGAAAACTAATGCTTTAAATGGTAAATGGCCTGTATTTGTATAGCGCTTTACTTAGTCCCCATGAACCCCAAAACGATTTACCCATTCACACACTGGTGATGGCAGCTACATTGTAGCCACAGCTGCCCTGGGGCGCACTGACAGAGGCTTTAAACACCTGTTTGATAGTTGACATGACAGTTTTTTAAAAGTAGGGCTCCATGTTTTAAATTAGTCTTAATAAATGTAGTTTTAGGTGTTTGTACTGGGTGAAGATTGCTCGAGGTTTGAATTTGATCCACAAATGTCGCTAACAAAGCCACTATCCCCAATCAGGGGATAAACAGGTGAGATATTTAGCAAATGTAGCACGCTTTCTTAAAGTTGTGTTTTCAGCATGCAGGCAGTGGGCAAATTTAAGCGAATGTTCCAGTAAAATCTCCACAAAAAGTCACAAACAGTGTAAATCCAAAGCTAGCCGGACCATAACCTCAAACAAGTAAATAATGGCTAAAATCACAGTGTTTTTAAATTCACTCAGTCTAAGGTTAGTGACGATGAGGGTGCTAAAAGTTCCACTGCTGATGAGAAGAAAGATGGTCCTGACCAGAGCTCTGACTCTGCCAGCGTTCTTCAAGAACATAAAATCCAACAGACCTGTGTGGACTCTTATTTGCCTTTATACAGACTAGTCCATGTGATTGTTCAGTGCAATGGCACCAGCTGCACATGCACGGTCCCAGAACTATAAGGTTACTATACTGGCATGTCCCAAAGGTCGTGTATTCCCTGCATTGCAGTGAGAGAGCTCCTGGATGTCCTGGCCAGTAAAGTAATAATTTTTTAAAAAGTCCACTTTATTCAGCTCAGAGGAGGTCTAACATTTAATTAAAAAAAACACCCCGCTGTCATGTGTATACAATAATAACACAGGAAATAAGAGAGGGCTAAGAAAACAGGAAAATGCCCCACTGTCACCCACCATCAGTAGGTCTGGTAATGATTTCCTGTGTCTGATGTTTTTCGTAGAGGGAACACGCCTGAAACAAGAGGAACCGCTTATGTCGTATATGAAGACATCTTTGATGCCAAGAACGCCTGTGACCACCTGTCAGGCTTCAATGTCTGCAATCGTTACCTCGTGGTCCTCTACTACAATGCAAACAGAGTACGTATGAGCATTACATCACTGCAGGCACAAAGGTCTTTTGGACCACATGGTTCTTGGAGGTCCCTGAAAGTAACTCTGTTCCTCCAAGCTACATAGATAGCTTCAGGGCTTCTCAATGTTTGCGTTTGAGCTGACAGTATAACTGCTAACATGACCTAACAGCCAGCTGGTGAATGACACAGCAAAACATGTCATTGCTGTGTCATTGCTTTCCTGATGATAGCAGAGCTCGAGTCTTTGGCCAGCACGCGAGGAACAGGGTAGCTGTAGCACCACCCCCTCCGTCACTTAAATGCTTTTATGCTACATTGAGAAGAAACAGAGGGTGTAAATACAGCCGGTATGGCTTTTTTAAAAACTTTGTTGTAATCCTTTGTTTTCAGTCTTCACTTTTTCAGTGTTTAGATGCCAAAGGCAGAAAATCACGTGTAATTGTGCTTTAATGAATCAGCATTTTGTTGTATTTCCTCAGCTACTTCTAAACATGTATAAAGACTTAAAGTTCCCCAAACTATCCCTGCAGTGCCGACACACAAATGAGGACAAAGTGCTCTCACAGAACAGGGCTTAGTCTGTGCTTTAATATTAAATAATATATAGTTTTGCATTTCTATAAAATGAACAGAATATTCATGTACTTTTTTTTAATCAACTCTTTTCGCAGGCTTTCCAGAAAATGGACACAAAAAAGAAAGAAGAACAGCTGAAGTTGCTAAAAGAGAAATACGGCATCAACACAGACCCTCCAAAGTAGTCTTCATAAAGCATTTCTTTTCAGTTCTAGATGTGACATGTTGCTCTGTTTGGACTGGTTTGTTCTAGTACAGTTGTTGCTTATACATCCTTATTTTGGTTTTCTGATTTTCATGATCAAATCTGTATGAACCTGGTTACACCGTCAGTATTTGAGTTCAGACCAGGGCAAAATCTGCTTGTCAGTTTAACTTTAAATTTTTGTTGTGTTCCTGTCAAAGCGAGACAACCTCTTTAGCAGGAGACACGTCCTAGTTTTCACCCAGGGCAACATGTTAAAGTCTGCTAGAGCACATTGCTTTTCTCTCCATACTTTTAATTTAAAGCTGACCATGGATTTTCATTTCTATAAAATAAATCTTTTTTTCTAAAAGCTGCCATCTCCTTGTGTTTTTAACATACTGTAGATGTAATTTAGTGGAAATGCTGTCCTCTGCGTGAACCCATTTAGATCAATAGACTGTGCATTTTCCACATTTGCACAAGGGTTAGGGGTCGGCCGATTCTTAGTTTGCCTCAGGTTTTAAATGGCTTGTGATGCATCCCTGGGGTTTCAGTGGGATGATGAGTGTGGAGACGAGAGCCGCATGGTGACCTCTGTGCAGTCAGTGGTGTGCAGAGTCATGGGTAAACACCACAGGCTTTCTCAGTCACTTCCTCTGAACAGTGTTTGCATTCCAAAGTATTACCAGGAAAATGCAGGATTTCCAGAGGAAGAAAAGACGATCACAATTTTAATATTAACATTAAATCATTCCTTAATAGTGACACCTAGTGGTTGTACAAGGACATTTCAGATGATTTTATTAGCTGCGTCATTACAAGGTTTTCTATGGCCTTTTAGTAAATTAGGGCATTATTTTTATGTATACCAGTAAATCTGAAATAAGGACCCACATTTGAATTTTACATCAAGTACCTGTTAGAGCTGACAGATGTGTGGCTGAAGATCACAGCAAGGAGTGCAAATCCAAAACAATTCCAACAGTACTTGTTTTTTATTGCTTGACAGTAGGACGTACTGTAATTATCTAATAATAACTACCAGCTCAACACTTACAGGAACCGGATTAATCGCTTTTCCTTAATTATGCTTAACTGGACTGTTAAGTACAGTAAACAAGACTAAACACATCACTTCTGACATTCAGTGGATTGATAACATCTTGTTTTGGACTTCTTTAAGTTGCTTGAAGACGTTTCACCTTCATCGGAGAAGCTTCTTCAGTTCTAAGGTCACATGGTGGAGAGTCCCAGATATAAACCTAGTGGGAGTTTCCCCCCACAGAGGGACAAAAGGACCCCTGATGATCCTCTAATCGCCTGAGCCAAGGTGTGAAACTGGGTGTGGGTCCCAATCAGCCAGAGTTTCGGGTGTGTTCATTGTGAAACCTGGCCCCACCTTATCATGTGATTTCCTGAGGTCAGATGGCCCAGGATGTGAGTGGGCGTTAAGGCATCTGGGAAGGATCTCAGAACTGGATTATAGATGGCAGAGAGTTGGTGTCGTAAACCCCGCCTCTGTTCAAAGATGGTCGCTCACAGTTGACATAGATGCTTCTTTCACTCCTCTTTCAAACCATCTGTCCTCTCTGTCCAAAATGTGAACATTGGCATCCTCGAAAGAGTGACCTTTGACCTTTAGATGCAGATGGACTGCTGAGTCTTGTCCTGTGGAGGTGTGGAGGTCATTGCAAGCTCCTTTGACTACGATGACCTGGATGACAGAACCTTCACAGAAACATCTTGTTTTATTGCCGTGGTTCTTTAGAAGCGAACGATCCCAGTCTCGGAGGACTCACAAATGTAAAGTGGAATCTTTAATGTACACTTTATATATTTCCTTTGTAAAAGCATGGACGGAAGGGTATGCTAGGCTTTGGCCCACATCTGTCTAAAACTGTATGTAACCATGAATAACGTGTTTGGGAAACTACCTGCACAGCAGGCAGCACTGTTAGTTCTCTCAGCCTCAGAGCAGCGTTTCTAATTTTGATTGAAGCTGTCAGAGAAAACTGCAGCTTTGAGCAGCCATGATATTAGTTTACAGAGGCTGTTAGAATTATATGTCTAACATTAACATGTTGGTGACACAATAATTTCATTCTAACGGCACTGACGTATTCATAGGGTTAATCTTTGAGACAAAATATCACGAGGTCGTCATGATTTTGCAAATATTCCACCTGGTAGTGCAGTTTGCACAAATTGTTTTAAAAATGCACTCACACTACAAACATTACTGACGAGTCAAGATCTGCACAAAGTGACAGAAACACTGAAGCAGCTGCACATTTTATTCTTATTGTCATGTTTGTCCTGTTTGTCAGGTGACAGCAGAACCAACACAAAGCTCAGAGAGCAATGGTGACTCAAGATCACAGGTGAAACTGGATGATGACCTGGTGGTTTGTGACTGTATTTGAAGCACATGTGTGACTGCATGTATGTGGAGTGTCTCACTGTCATTCATCAGGTGACAGAGGCAGCTCTGCCATGTTGTAGCTCAGAGGTGAAGAGGCAAGGTCACAGGTGACTGACTGATGATTTGATGCTATAGATTAACTTGTAATATATTTTTATTATCATGACAATTGTTAGGCTGCTGATGTAAATTGATTCATTAGTGTTTATTTTACAAAGAATCTGAATTGACATGTCTCACTGTTTATATGGCACAAAGCCATGTGTTATTTTATCAGGTGGCAATATGTCCTAGTGCAGTCAGAGGGGAGGAGCCAGGGCCAAAGGTGAGGCACATCAAGCACAGAATAATACTTTTAATCTGAGGATAAAACGCAGGTACTGAGGCTGAAAGAAGCTTCAGTGCTCTCAGAAGACTAAAAACATGGCTAAGGTCAACAATGACTCAAATGAGATTAAACAATGCTGCTGTATGTCCACCAGGACAGACTGGACAGTATAGATGTAAAACAAACATGCCAGCAGTTTATCTCAGTTAGTGAGAGGAGCAGGCCTGTGTTTGGCTGCTTCACATAGTGGACATTGAGTTGTTGTGTGGGGCATGTAGTCCATGTCTGTTGCTGTAACCGTAGTTCATGTTTAGAATAAAAAGCTCACTGACTTGATCGGGGCAACAGTGCCTAAACTGTTGCATAATGTTGCTGAGAGATCTTTGACTCTGAGGTCATCTTAGACGAGTAGTTTTATGGACAAAACCCAGCAGGTCACTCAGTGTTCCCTTAGTGCCAAAATATAACAGATGTTGGTGTAGTATAACTGAAGTAATGTTGTTAAGTCCTTAAAGTCATATTCTTTTATTGTCATGACTGTATTTGAAGCCATTTTTATTTTTGTATGATACCTGATTTATATGGAATATGGCTGAAGTAAACTAAAGCCTGAAATACTTAGTCAGTCATTTGTTTAATAGTAATTTAACATTATATAATTCACATATAAAACTATGAATTGTAATTTTAAATGGTTTAAAAGCAGGTAGAATAGCACATGTAGGCAAGTATACTTCTCCTTTTTTATCAAGAAGCAAAGACAAAAAGGACAAAAAAAGAAACAGGGCAGGTTCAGTGGTCGGATCGTCCGTCCCCACCGACGCCAAAACCAAATCTACGCCCTTGTGTAAAAGTATAGAATGGAAGTTGAAATGTAGTGAAACAGGAAATAATTGGGATTGAATTGGAAATAATTAATGTCGGCTAAAACCTACCAACCTACCTTGAGTGTAGCTGTGAGGAAATGTACTTGATTTTACACATTTGTGTTCAATGGAACGTTTTCACTCTTTGTTTTTGTGTAGTTTATTTTGGGTAATTCCGTCACCATTTGTGTGAGCGAATACGCTCACGTTTTATTATTTTTATTTTTTATTATTTTTATTTATTATTATTATTATTATTATTTATTATTATTATTATTTATTTTATTATTTTATTATTAATATTATTCTATTATTATTATTATTATTATTTATTATTTATTTTATTATTTATTATTTATTTTATTATTTTTATTATTTTATTATTTGTTCGTAGGGTTTTTTTTCTTGTTGACGACCTTCCAGCTGTTTCTGCTGAACATCTGCCTACGAACAGAAAACTTGATCAATGTGGCCAGTTTGCTTAAGCCAACAGATGTGTATCGCAGTGTGTAGGAGAACCCACACATACACTGTGATAAATGAACATTTTGAGTACACGGTCGTGTTTCTTGGGCCAAGAGTCCTGAGTGCTGTTTAAAACTCTCAGTTAGCACCAAGTGATTGCAGAGACCGAATAACCACATCAGTGTTCTTTTTAAATTATTGGTTGTATGAAAAGTGCTGAAACATCTTATTTAATAGTTGTTATTTCTATAGTATTGATTTAGTTTGGCTTAATATGTAAACCCTTAATGATGGTGTGACTTGAGCGGTCGAATAGCAGCACGATACAAAGGCTGCCTACTAACGACATTGTTTTGTTTTGTCAGTGTCGGTGCTCCTTACTGTCTTCCTTCCCATAGAAACAGTAAGAAAGTATGATATGTTTTATAGGACTGTGAAAATGTTCTCTGTCATCACGGCTGCACGACGTGTAATTCATCTGAAATAAGTAGAATAATGGAAAAAGAGAACAAGTAACCAAAGAGGAGACGGTAGGAGTATTAGTTAAACTATTAAAAGTGATGAAAATAAAGCTTAGACAGGTGAAAACTAAAAAGTTTAATAACAATCACTGAGAAAAGCTTTAAGAGAAACATTAGCTCATTTTGAATTTGAATGTTTTTTGCAGATTGGTGAACCTCTGCCGACACTTCTGAGAAACGCTGCCTGCGTCAGTCATGTGACAAAGTTCACCACATTATTTGCAAAATGTTATATTTTTCAGTTCCACTTAAAGAGCTAATATTTTGAATGAAATAGTAAAATGTCTCAGTTTAAACCTTTGGTATGTTTTCTATGTTCCACTGAGAATAAAAAATCTTAGCATTGTGTATTTGAAATTGGGTTTGTAATAATTATTACTTTAAGGTAATTGAGAAATAAATGTATTAGCCAGAAGAACAGCTAATGCTAATATGTGTCCAATCGTATCAGTGACACCTTTTTGTCTCGCTAGCTCTAAGCTTAAACAACGACATCAGCATAGGTAACTATGAGGGGCCACATGAGACCGAAGGTTGGGGACCACGAGCGTGCCTCCATGATTGACCTTTAAGTAACTGAGCAGACAACAGCCCATTGAACTCCTTTTATTAGATTAAACCACAACACAGGGAGTAGTGCAGCCATGTCGTCAGGGACACAATACATGCTACAAAAGAATCCTCGTACACGGTTGCCATTGCTTACATTTGGTATCTTGATAGCAGTAAGAATAATAACAGAGTTGTAATTAGAAACATTATCTGGCCAAAGATGTTCATGTAAAGAAGTTCAGATTAGAAACTCGACAGGGGGACAAGTCACACTGCTGTAAGATGACGATGGACTGCTATGATATATCTTTATTGCAGTACTGTGTATATTATGACACGTCACGTCTCCTCTATCCTCCGCTAGCTCGTAAAATACCGGTGGTTTTACGCAGGCTGGAAAATGGGCAAACAGGTGATTTCCAAAGCATTCTTGGGCGGGGCACTGCGCTTCACTGAACTTCTCTACACTTGGTATGCATCAGTACGTGTACAATTTGTGAGAGAAAAGGAGTAAAAAAGTACAAAAAGTCTGACTGACTGGTTAGAGAGAAAGACTTTGAGGGGTTGAGGAGGGGGGCAAAAATCGTCCGATCTACTAAACACACGGCTTTACGGAAAGGGCCGTCCTCTGGTAGTAATGAAACGTCATTCACTGCTCCTTTTGCTGCTTTAGCACTCATTTACTTCCACTGAAAAAGACAAACAAGACACTCCAACAGCCTAAGAAACAAACAAGAAAACAACTCCTCTGAATCCATCGTGATGATATGCAACCCGTGGGCGAACGCGAACGAAGTGGATGCGATGGTAACATAGAACAATCTAACTCCTGCTGAAGTGTTTAGCTCCAGTGCTTCCACTTCATTTCAAAAATCCTCCATGTTCAACATCTGTTAATTTGTATGATGACTGGATTGTTGTGTTTCAGTGCGCGTGGAGCAGGGGTTTAGTTCTTAGCAACATGTACCACACCTAATCTACAAGGAAACATGCTCCCACACTTAAAGCAGTCAAAAGAAAACGTCTCGACAAATCACAAAAAACCTACATCCCATACGACGGACTGACTGCGGTCAACTTTTTCCTCCCTAGTCAGTAAAAATGATCTCTCCCGGTTCTCCCACCACCAAAGTGTCATTGCGCTGCTCCGATAAGGCTTCCTGTCATCGATCATAGGATGCAAAATGAGGAGCTTCTTTTTAAGGCAGAACCTAAAGGCATGCAAATTAACTACATTTACAGTATTTACCGACAGCACGAGCATGTTTTCGGAAGGAAAAGTTGGACAAAGTCCATCTCTTCTAGAGCTATTGGTACTTGAGACGATGGATAGAGTGTCTTATTGGAGGCAGATACATTATCATAGGAATTTGGTTCGGTTGACGTTACTCGGTATAATGAAACACACACAGCTAGCGCCAGTAAACTCGGAACAATAAATAGAGTAGCGGCAAATTCAACGTAGCACATCACTGATGCGCAAGCTCCAGTAGAATGAACCTGTATGGAAAATACTTTGCACACTTCACATTTTGGCAGTTGATCTTTAAATAATTTAAATATATATTCATATTTATAGATCTATATATATATATTTATATATATTAATTGTGCGAGGTGTTTATATGTAGCGAGAGTTGTGTGTGCGTGTGTGTGTGTGTTTGTACTGTGAGTGCGCACCTGCACACTAGTTGTATGTTGTGTGTAGATCTTTTATAGCAAATAACATTCTCATGCACACGAGTGTTTCAAACACAAGAAGCAGATCCATTGAAAGGTAGTCCAAGCATATATAGAGATTTTTTTTCAGTGGAAATAGCTGCAAACTGAATGGAACATGAAATTCTTTCTGTGCAGTCCGTGGCGGCTGGTGGAGCGCTCCGCTCGCCCTCCGGCCTATTTCTGGAGGTCACACTGCAGCAGTAATACGATGGACGGGTCGCTCTTGGCCGCCTCTTTGAACTCCTCCAGCGAGATCTGATCGTCGTTGTTCTTATCCATCTTGGAGAAGATCTTGTCCACCCTCTGCTCGGGCGTCAGGCCGTCCTCGTTCATCTTCATCATGATCACCGTGCCCACCATCTTGTAGATGGCCTGCAGGGGGAGGAAGAGGGCAGAAGACTTTTAGAGCACGCTGCAAAGTTTCCTTCAGCTGCCAGTCTCTAAATCTGTACTCTAAATATATGTTCCTGTCTATTTAGTCCTGAGGAGGCTGTAAAACGTTGTGAAACTAGCACTTGTGTTAGCTGTTAGCTGCTGTTAGCTGCTGTTAGCCTGTTAGATACTATTAGCTGCTGTTAGCCTGTTAGATACTATTAGCTGCTGTTAGCCTGTTAGATACTATTAGCTGCTGTTAGCAGACGCTAGCACACGTTAAAGATGCTTTACATTGTTGAGCTCGGACACTTACATAATCATTCTCACACAATATGAAAGTGAGATTTTTGGGATAGTTTTTCCTGGTACTGGCTGGCATAATATTAGCTTATATTAGCTGGCTTGTTGTCAGCTGTCTGGAGATGTGAGGGCTGCAAGTCTGAACTGCTGACAATAAGTAATTGCGACAATATTGGGAATAAATTGACAGTTTTGTGTGTTAGAGGCGCGGCTTGAGGTGAGGAGGAAGAGGATGACATGGAAATGAGGAAGGAGGGAGACTGTGAAAGATGTACATGTTCAACTGTTGCACATTTATAGTTTGAAAGAGCTATTTGTGATCTTAAAATTCAAAGCAACTTCTATCATAAGTGGACCACACATGTGGCGGCTCTCCAGCCACAGTCCAACACCTCTATTTAAGATGGTGGGACAACATGGCAAGTTCCACAAACTGTGTCTGCTCCTCCGTATTCTCTATGGATTAATTATGAGTTTATGAAAATACAGAATTAATCACTAATCGATGTATATTTACAATATTCTTATTTTTCTATAAATACCCTCAATAAATTACTTACTGTACCTTTACGTGGAATTTAAGCTTCTGAGTTCGATCTACGTGATAAAAATACTGTAATCACAAACTCTACACAGTAACTTATTGTGTAGTCTGACAACAACAACTATGACAAACATGCTCTTTACTGTTGTTTCCTACTAAGCATTTCCAGTAGCTTCTTCAAAGAGAGAAACTCCACTGCAGTTATAGCCAGTCGGCTGCAGAGCTTTCACGTGTGCTTTAGCTAAACCTATCAAGGATGCTGAAGTATGAAGCTGCTTAAAAGTGGTGACTTTGATAGTAAAGTTTGCTGTAATGTCTATTAGGAGGTTCTATTTGTCGGTATAATTGGATATGCTGATCAAATAAAACAAGGACAACACAATATCTGCAACCTGCGCCGACTACAGATGTTGTTAGTGTTGTTCACCCGCACGACCGACAAGGTGAAATACAAATCTGTGCAAGTTTCCTCTGAAAAAGCATGAACACCGCCTCTCTTCTATTGCTGCTGACACAAAGCTTTTTAATTATGTCTTTTGTAGTCAGAGAGACATTAAATTCTATATGTTTCAGATCGCCTGCAGGCGGAGAACGAACACTGCATATTTTCCTTCAGCTGTCACGTTCTAATGTTTTCGGGTGTCTTCGGATGTGACGTTACCGTTCAGAACAACTTCACTGTGGATTTTGTTGCTAATGTTTGCCTGCATGAAACAGTGGGAAATGCCTTTGGGAAGCATGAAAATGAACTGAATGCTGAATATGAAGAGGCATCAATTCCATGTTTCTCCAAATGGCATTTTATTGATCCTTAAACAAGGATCACGAAAGAATGATAAATTAATGGATGCCTCAGTGCAAACAGGTCGAGGGGCAGGAGTGGCCTGAATTACAGATGAGGACGTTTGTCTTTAGCTGCAAATTGTTTGAACAGCCTGTCTCAGACTCGACAGCCTCAGCTCAGCGCTCAGTAACCAAAGTACAAAAATAGTTGTCCTGGTGACTCAGCAAGTTACAAAGCTAGTATAAGGCTGTCCAAGTAAAAATAATCAAACCCCTTCAGAAAGTTTCTAACCACATTATACCTCGATGATCTCCAGCATCTCCACCCGTGTGATTTTGCCGTCTCCATCCAGGTCGTACATGTTGAAAGCCCAGTTAAGCTTCTGCTCGAAACTGCCCCGTGATGTGATGGACAGTGCGCAGATGAACTCTCTGAAGTCGATTGTGCCATCGCCATTCTTGTCGAAGGTCCTGAAGGCGTGCTGGGCAAACTTGGACGCATCGCCATAAGGGAAGAACTACAAAGAAAGAGAAAGGGGTGGGTATGTACTCGGGTATGTTTCTATGATTCAGTCATTTGAAGTCATTGGGCACAAGAGCCTTTAGATAATGTTTCAGAAATACAACCTCTAGTGTTTTTCACATGAGTGGCCAAATAATGTACAAACATGACGTCTCCTGAGAAAGCAAAGCATTTGCAATCAGTGAACACTGATTATCTTGGGTGGCTAAATGAACTTCGATTTCCTATTGCAACTTTTGTAGGCTGTAGCTTTGTTCTCATTAGATTCACCAGTGACAGTAATTGTTCCAGGTGGTCTGTTTGGCAGTAGGATTACTCAAAGTTGTGGACAAATGTGCACAAAGATTTAGCAGAAGTGTTGGCTGAACGTCTGAAGCTAATCTGAGATGGATGAACTGAACTAACAAAAGACTCGATATCCTTGTGGACCCAGCCTTGGTCGAGGTTTTCAGTCTCACGTGGCTGTTGCTGTGTATTCATGTGCAACCATCCATACTGTAAAGATGTCCTGGATAGCTGTCGCTTCCAAACGCCCAGAGCCTGCAGTCTTTCTTAAATTCTAGTTCCAAAACAGGCAACTCCGGTTTACCGTGTTCACGAGTCCCTGAAGGTGACCCCAGGCTTTCCCATGAGTAATGAACGTCAGGATCTCTGACACAAGTCGCAGCTAGAACTACTTTACACTTTAGCTCCAAGAGATATTCACACGGCTGTTTTATCCTGACACGTGTGACTTTAATGTTCCAAGTTACATGACCTTTTCCCTCACAGCTTTGTTTCGCCGGACTTCCTGCTGATGCTGATCTGATGTCTGATACATGTGCATCTGTTGGCTATGCGGCTGCTAACGTGAGGGTGATGATATTCACCTGCAAGCGCGGTAGAGCCCATACTTTTGTCATTTCATCAAACCTAATTAAATCAATGTTTTGTAATTACTTTAGTGATTAACTCACTTTAATTTAGCACTTTAGCCCGATTGCTAGTGAAAAATGCCGATAATTATCATCATCGGCCTTCTCAGCAGAACCACATTAGCATTCTGATTGGCTGAAGGTGTATTTGTAGCATAGATGCTACCTTTAAGGCAGTTCTGTAGATAATACCTGAATTATGTAACTAAAAACAAACCAGTTGAAGGTGTAACCATGTGCAACATAATTTCATTTGTTGAATGTTGCAGATGTTTTTATTTCACTCAGCTTTTCTCTGTTTTTGTCCACTGATGCCTAATTACACAGCCCATCTCTGCTCTCGACAGTTCAGTAAAGGCACAGGATCCACTGGGTTTTACCCCCAGTAAAGTACTTGAAGCACAAAAAGTGTGTTGACAGTCGAAGCAATCCATATCATTACTGCACGCCAGCAGCATATGAACACAAGGGCAGAGATTAATGCTGTAACTGCGTGGAAGGCCACCAAGCCCCCGCTCAGCTCTTCGTCATCTACCGTACAGCACGAACCCTGTGGGCGGCTGCGAGAAGCCGAGCCATTCATTAGACATAACCTTCCGTTTGACCTCCCTGGTAAAAAGTCTGGGTCGATGGTTAATCTTAGCTTGAGCGAAGCTGCTCCCTGAGGACTTGGGCGGGCTGCTTCAATCTTCATCGAGCAAATGGAACAAAGAGAAAGATATTCCATGTTGTTTTATTACTTTTGCACCTGATTTCACCATAACTCGTTCAAGGTCAGGCGCAGCCATGCCACAGAGTGAACGTGTAAAATATGAGCAAAGGAGTCTGTGCAAAAGAAGAAAGTCAGGCCCTCTTAAACTTTGTGTAATCTCTGCGTGTTCACAGGCTCACATTCAGGAACCACAGCAGGCATGCGGGTACCTTCCCCATTTAATATATCTGGAAATGTCAAGGCATCCTGCTTGTACTGACATTTGCAGAACTACACAATGAGCAGCTGAGTTGAAACACAATTTTTCTTTTTCTTTTCAGTGAACGTCACATTTCCACTATCAGATTTCACTCAGAAAGAAACGCTGTCGTCAAAAGAAGACTGATATTTCCTTGTGCAGTAATCTTTGACAGCATGGATTTGTTCTTGGACCTTACCAGCCTTGCACACATAAAAAGCACAAGCAAGACCCCGGCACAGCACAGAGCGGGAATCAATGACAAAGATATGGCATCGATTAAGCTGTGAAAAGCATTAAAAGCGTGAACAGTTGAAGCTGTAACTTCAAAGTGTTGAAAAAAGCCTGCAGATGGGTAACAGGCAGCAGTTAAATCTGGCTGGTTTTCACAACCAGTGGAGTTAAAGCAACATTAGCAGTTATTTGAATTGCTAAAGTCACCCAGCTCCGTTCTGGCCAACATCAGTGTTAGACTCGGGTTTGTGTAGAAGCCTCATGCTCCCCCATGTTCACCAGCAGGTTTGCTGTTCAGTGTTGGACACGTAGTTTACAGCAGAGCCTTCATTTAGATGAAAAATGTATCTGGTCAGAAGTGTGGGGTCACACCACCTGTTCTGTGAATTCCTGTGTTTCCACAGGTCGATAAAATCAAACACCCAGACTCTCTGCTGACTGAGTAACTACAGAGTTATTCAGCGGTTATTCCTCCGGCGCTAACACAAAAACTGTACGCCTCAAGCTTCATAGCATGGATTTCCAGGGCTGAGCAGATCCTGTAGCTGTTGTGTGCAGGTAGCCCAGTACTCGTGTCCATACAGTGCACCTGAAGCGAAAGAGTGAAATTGTGTCCCAGACAAGGTAACAATGAACTTAGTCACACAACAGAGCTCTGCAAAGCTGACTATAACTCCAGAGTCAGAGGATAACTCCCTACAAGCTGACCACAACAACCTTCACAGCTTTGGTTTAAACGGTGATATTTTAAAAAGGATAGCAGCCGATGACAGCTTGGTGACCGAACTCATCAGTTTCAAAGGCTGCAGCCAGAGGAGAGCACCCGTCAATCATTATTCGTTATTAGCACATGCACACAGGGGCATTTAAGGACGCTTCCCAGCACTGGACTCTTGAGGGGCAACCACAGGTTCTGTCCCTCTCTGACATCCTGTTACGTCACACACCAGCAGCACATGTTTTGATGGAAACCTCACATAGCCTCTCTACTTAAACCAAACCCTGCATGACAAATTTTCTGCTTTATTCCCAAATGAAGTGCAGTCCAAGGTGTTTTTCAGTGTTCGCACCGTTGTTGAATCTGTTTTCAGCTAGTTCCCAGAGCCGCTGGCTGTCCCTTGGTTGTATAGCTTCAGGCCAATGAGGACTGAGACATGTAATGTTCTGTTGTTTAAAAGCCAATGTAACGATACTGGAATACACAGCAGATGAACTGGAAGTGTAATGACTCTCATTGACTCTCACATGCTAAAGTGACATGACTTATGCAGCATATAGTTGCTTGTTTGCACATCCAGAAACATTCGTTAGGTGTTTGTGTAGGTTACAGGACAGCACAGAAGCTCTGATCACAGCAGCACAAGAGCATCCTCTAAGCACCACAGAGGCAGGAGTCCACTGACTGTATCACCCATGCAGACTGTCCAAAAGTGCCCCAGAGACTCAGCACAGAGCAGCGAGATGTTAGAAGCAAGCTGGGATGGTGTACAGTGGGAGGCACAACCAAGTGGCTGTGCTAGCGTACAGGAACATCTGTGCCACGTATGAAGTCTCCAAGCTCCCATAGGAGCTTCCAGTGTTCCACACAGACAAGCAGCTGCTGGCCGACCAACCACACGCAGTGGTGACTGACAACGATAGATGAGAGAATCCCAGCAGACAAACAACAAAATAAAGACATACTCGGTGCCATTAGGAGCATCAGGCCCTGTAACCCCGAACCTGGAACAGTGACTCCAGCAGGTTCCAGGCACAACATCAGAAGTTTGAGGAACAGCTAAGATGCACAGAAACCTCAAACTCCTAGGCCTCTGCTACAGGACCTATACATGCATGTATACACGTGTCTGTATACTGATCAACTACAGCAAGCCAAAGCCCATGTGTGCAGCAGACAGTCTCGTCACACTCAGAAACAAGGATGCTGCCCCATCCTGCACTAAGACTGGGGGAGGAGACAAGGCCATGAATCCTAATGGGAAAATGGATTGCAGTGACTTGGAGATGAGGGATGAAACCACAGAGAGTAAGGGTTAGACCGTGTTAGCTCAGGTTATAAAAGCCACAATGAGGTCCCACCCATGTAAATTCTGCTGCAGTGCGAGCCGATCAGACTGCAGTGGGAAGTTTAGAGAAGTTCAGAAGAGAAAAGATATGCGGGGGAGGAGGGTGTCAGCGGGCACAGAGATGAGAAGAGACAGAAGAATTTCAAAAGAACGAAAGGAAAAAAGTAGCAAGGCAGACAAAGTGTGAGAGGGAGAACGACAGAGCTTACACCCATGATCCAGGTCCTTATCTGCCCTTTCAGAGAAGCCACCCTTTAGGGCAGGGACAGCCAGCGCGAGCCAGCTTGCATGCACGGGACGCTTTGTGCATCAATGCAAAGTGGCTTCCTTCCCTCCTTCCCCCGCACGGTTCTGCCTCAGATCATCCCCCAACCCCGGAGGAACGGGAGGAGGCACGTGGACCTACGGGACGACGCGGGAAGAGTTGAGGAGAGGGAGGAGGAGGCTAAGTGAGAGGGGAGAGGAAAGGTGCCAAGGAAGGGATGCGGGAAGGATGTTTAAGGGGTGGGAGGGGAGCGAGAGAGAACGCCACTGCAGTTCCCCAACAATCTGATAAGTTATGAAACAGTTACGTAAAAATGAAGAAAGAGCAAACAGGCAACAACAAAACGTTCACTCGATGGCACGCAATCACAGTTTAACAACCAAAAATGAGCTCGTCACCACTTGAAGGGACCGTGTCCTCGACTTTACACTTACAGATATTAGGCCGTTAACGTCTCCATTAAGTCGTTCTCTCCTGCTGGTCTGGCAGCTGTTTGCAGCCGGCCATCAAAGGATGGGCTCAGTGCCAGACCGCTCAGCCAAGGGCCAGGCGCACAGGCGCAGCTGCTCTAATAAAGGCTAATGTCGCAAGGTTTGCATGCGTGTGTGTGTGTGTCAAGGCTGATTCTGTCAACAAGCACACACCACCTGAAACATGCTGCTGGTAAATGGAACATTAAAGCCTTTATAATCAGCCTGCAAGCTGGTACTGGTGCTGATCCAAACGCTGGGAGGCAGGGAGACTGGGCGAGAGAGGACAGGAAATGCGTGTGGGAGAGAAAGACACTCAATCGTCACACTTAACTGAAGGCCATTTCACACTGACAGAACGACTGCAGGATCATGGAGCAGATGAATATTGCAGCTCCAAAGTGCCGTGAAACTGCAAGTGACTCAAACGAGCTCATCAGTAACAACCAGCACAATGACTTTGACTCCAAAATAACTTCCAGGAAGTGTCTGATCTGCATTTCTCTTTAGCTGAACTCTGCCGGCTCTTCAGATAAGCGTTCGGCTGAAACTGCAACTTAAAAGCTTTGAGTGATGACATCACAAGGGTCAGCATTTAAAGACATTATATTTACTATCCACAGTTTCTGATACAGTTTGGAAGCTGCTAATACTAAAACTGCTGCACTGTAATGTGTGTGTGTGAGAGACTGATGAGAAGCAGCAGATAAGGACGAGCTGTTTGGCATTTCTCTGCAGTTTGAGCTAAACTCGCCACCCATGACGAACTCTGCAGTCAATCCAAATCCCCGGACCTTTAACCAGGAAGTATTTTCATTTTGACCAGCGCTGCCAAGTTTCTGTTACCTCTCGCTGAGCTTTCGAGCTCATCTTGCTAATGAAAGTGGGCAGCACTGCCAGATATGAGTGAAAGCTGTGGAACACGAGAAAGATCAAGTTTTATCCACTCAAACGTCCACAGTGAAGGTGAGACAAAAGATATCGTAGTTTCTGAAGGCGATATGGCGCCAAATGCAAATTAAAATATAAATACATGCAGGTGATGTGACAGGATTATCCTAACAAGCCACCATCACACAATGACCCTATTATGATGTTATCGTGACATCATCATGACTCTGACTACAATCTAGGCTCCAACCAACCCAGACCTAGAGACCATCTGTGATCGTTGGGGTGGCACTGGTTGCTAGGGAAAAATGAGAATGACCAGCGAGTGAGTGATTGGTGTAAAACTGGCTGCTACAGCCCTACTCACACATGGGTCAGTGCCCACCCCCTCCAGCAACTCCAAGTTACTATGGAAAAGTAAGTATTAAACAACTGGTTGTTGGAGGTCACCTGGATAAAACTGGTCATACATGGAAAGCTGCTTTTAAACAGAGACAGGAGACTCTCCTGTACAGTGAGGTAATCTGAAGTGTAAATACATTCGATGGCTTTTCCTGGAAGCAAATTATAAGAATCCATCAGTAAATTTAGTGCTGAATGTATTTTGTTTTTAAATGCAAGCATCACTGCTTTGCTTTAACCTCCTAGGACCTGCGTCCACATATGTGGACGTCACATTTTGGGTTATTTAGACAAAAATACTCAATTTTGCTCAACAAGGGCCTGATATCCACTTACGAGGACATTATGCTGCTACTGTTCTATCGAATATCCTCATAAGTGGCTCTCATTTTTCTTAAAAACAAAAATAAGGTAAAAAAAATAATCTGGTGATTCTTTGTTTTTACATTCATCAGGTCCCAATCAGCCCAAATATCAAAGAGAAATTAAAAATGCTGCTGTGGAAGAGTTCAGGTCTGAGGAGGTTAAAAATAATAACAGATGCAAACCAGCCTTATCATGCATTGTGCTTATAATCTTACCAAACAAAGCCAGTAGATGAGCTGCTTTACATGCTGCAGACCTCTGCAAATGTCAAACCACATGACCTATTACCATCCATGCACTCAGAGTCCCACAGCGCCCGCTCTGAACCGCTGCCCTGTCGATGCCGTGCTCCGTCACTCTAACTGTTTTTCATGGATTGGGAATCATTTGAAATCTATCTCTTTCCAAATGATTCTACTTGCTGCTTCGATAGAGCTGCACACAGTGAACATACTCGACACTCAGTTTGCTGGTCATCGCTTCCCTTAATATGGACGGTTCAATATTCTTTTGTCAGGGAACTAAACCCAACAGGGAGACAATAACAATAAATCAGACTGATAAATATAGTAATAATTTATGATCTCTTGGTGATGCATCCACACAGCCCCCCCGAGGTCAAGGTCTCCTTGCATAAGAGCCCTGCAGGACACTCTGTTCTGCCTCTCTGTTGTTATCAAAGGCACATTTGCTATTGGCTGTGCATCTCTCCAGTACACGAGCACAGGGTGCAGAGGTCAGTCTGAGCCTGGGATCCGCCCTTCAAAGCGCTCGAGGTCTGTAACAACAAGGCTTTAGCTTTGACGTGTTTCATACGGTTTCCATCGCTCTGGCACCGGGAGGGGGGGGGCCTCACCTTTCATGCATTCCTTCGCCAACAGCGTGAGATGTAAGCAAAGATACCCTAGCCTCGCTTTGCTCTACGGCTGTTTACATCACCACGCCACCAGAGGTCCTGCTTCATTGAGCTCGAGAGCAGGAGAGGAGAAAACATGCATAATCAATCGGGGGGGTGGGGAGGTTGCAGCGTGTCTGCTTGCGTGTGCGTGCGCTCTTACATAAAACGCTCAGTGACGTGCCAGATACAGACACTGAGCCGGCGCAAATCTGTGGCTGCTCCTGCGTCCAAGGCCCCGGGGTTCAAACAGACAACACAAATACAAACACACACTTTGCTCTGGAAAATGCATTTTTAGTCATCCGCTCAGGTGAGTGCCGGCTGCGATATCAGCTTTGTAGCAAGGGAGCAGTGTGTGAAGAACAGTCAGTGAACAAGAAGAGCTCACCTAAGACGCGAGTGTCGTTTTCATAGTAAGTAGAATTATTTTTGTGAAATCAAAGCTGCTTTTCATTTTGTTGATTGATGAAACCTCCGTCCTCACACAGTCAAACATCTGTTTCTTTCTTCTACACTAGCATCTTAGGGAGCGCAGGTAAATGGAAAGATTAAAAAACTAATTTCTGAGGTCAAAGTCACTTATTTATTACAAGAATAAGAACACAATCCGATTTTCTCTGATATTATAACGTCTTATGAAACAAACTGGAAAAATTGTTCTGAAAAAACTTGAGAGATGTTTGAAACTTTTGGGAATAATAACCTGAGCTTAGGTTAGACTTTAACATCAAACGTACAAAATCTTCTGAGTCTTGCAAATGTATCTCAGAGAACATCCATATTTTTTCTTTTCTCATAAATGTAAATCAAATCAAATCAAAATTTATTTATATAGCACATATTAAAACAACAGTGTTGACCATAGTGCTTCACAGTCAATAAAACTGTGACAAGTCGTAACAAGGTTTCCGTAGGTGAACCTGCGGAAGGATCATTACTGTACAACTGTAATCTTAGATGGTGCAGATGTTCTTCTTTTTGTCCTGTATCCCAGTTTATACAGCACCAAATCACAGCCTTTATCCTGGAAGCTCTTGGCGACAGTGGGAAGGAAAAACTCCCACAGCCTTCAGACATTACTAGATTTTTCTCTACGGTACCATCGGGGAGAAATGTACTAAAGCTTACTGAAAACACGTCAGCGCTCTGCTCTGCGCCCTCCTGCTGTCACTTTATGCTGACCTGTAAAACAACATGTGTTTGCTGTCGTCTTAAACCACACGTGCTGTTACCATAGTAGCCAGGAGTGCAGTTTTTTTAAGATGACGATTTTAAGTAAGCAAGTTTGCTTTGATTAGAGGGGGAGGATTTTAAAATAAGGACTAAATATTGGGCCTTGAGCAAGAGAAGCCACTTCACAGAGCCATAAACCAGTCCCACCAGTGTCTGTTACGACACCACATACAAACGATATGAAAGCCTGCTTTGAGAAGCTGGCGAGATGTCCCGCTGCAGTCCAGAAATCGGCCTGAAAAGCCCGTTCCTGGGCTGCTTGTGCATTGAGAGGAATTTGGCACTAACCTGTCTCCAACCCTGGTTATCAGTGGTTACAAAACACCCATCTGGCAGCAGCAACTCTGCATTAGGAGCATAAATGACAGCACAACAGCAGATGGCACTGTTGAGGTGTGGAAGCATATTTAATGCCCGAGGGAGCGAGTGAGGAGAACAGCTATTGGCAACGAGGAAAGAATGAATAAACGCATCATGTTGCTTCCATAGCAAAATTCCTAAACAATAATCCAGATTAAAACTCTTCATTCTGATACATAAATATCAGATATACATATATGTGTGTGTATTAGCCGGTCTTATCCACCATTATTCCTCCGTGTCTCTCATCAGACACAGAAAAGCTAGTAAGAGGTGCAGGAGTGAGTCACTGCCAGCTTTGGCAGGTGGACCTGAGGGCTACCCTCTGCTCCGTGTGACGTAGTTCAAAGCAAAGCAGAACAACAGGGCAGAAATAAAAGGACGACTGTTTTATCTTCCCTTTGCCAGTGGTGAGTCTAAAATGGTCTTTTAAGAGCTTGGCAGATAAATCCACAGCAGCTTGTGCTTTTTTGAAGGCGTCTTTTAAACAAAAGCTCACGATCGAGCTTCTCCTGCTTAGCCGGGGCCAGGAGAAGAAAGGAGGCGAGGGAAGAAAGAGATGTAGCGTTTGAGAGGGAGGGAGGGGGAGAGGCAAGGCAATTTTATTGGTGTAGCACACTTTCAGCACAAGGCAATTCAAGGTGCGTTACATGATTAAAATAAAACATGAAACATTATAAAAGTAAAATACAAGAAAACATTTACAATAAAACAATAATCAAGACAATAATTTATATGAAAAATTAAAACAAACCGGTAGAGAGCCATAATAGGATCAGTTACTCATAAGCAAGTCTAAATAAGTAAGTTTTAATTTTAGAGTTAAAAGAGTTCAGTGTCTCTGCAGCTGTGCAGTCTCCTGATAGTTCCAGATGTGAGGGGCATAGAAACTAAAAGCTGCTTCTCCAGGTTTAGTTCTGGTTCTGGGGACGGTCAGTAAACGAGAGCTGGAGCACCCGACTGATCTGGATGGTTTGTAGCAGATCCCTAATGTACTCTGGCGCTAACCCATTCAAGCATTTATAAACTAATAAAAGCACTTTAAGGTCTATTCTGTGAGCTACAGGGAGCCAGTGTAATGGCTTTAGAACTGGAGTAATGTGCTCTATTTTCTTGGTTCTAGTGAGAACACGAGCAGCAGCGTTCTGGATCAGCTGCAGTTGTCTGATTGGTTTTCTGGGTAAACCTGTGAAGATACTGTTACAGTAATCAAGGAGATAAATGCATGGATGAGTTTTTCTAGGTCTAATTGTGCCATCAGTCCTTTAATCCTAGAAATGTTCCTCAGGTGATAGGAGGCTGACTTTGTTATAACTTTGATGTGGCCCTGGAGGTTCAGGTCTGAGTCCATTATTACACCTAAAGTTCTGGCCTGGTCGGTAGTTTCTAGTTGGACCAGCTTGAGCTGATTACTGATATTTAATCGCTCTTTTTTGGATCCAAAGAGAAGTACTTCAGTTTTGTTATTGTTCAGTTGAAGGAACTTATGAGACATCCAGTTATTAATTTGGATAGGTTCAACAT
This sequence comes from Copadichromis virginalis, assembly GCF_057382275.1. Lineage (NCBI taxonomy): Eukaryota > Metazoa > Chordata > Actinopteri > Cichliformes > Cichlidae > Copadichromis > Copadichromis virginalis. Next base: position 1,145,926 of record NC_140632.1, on the reverse strand, counting down.
CACCTGGTGACATTGAGATATAAAGTTAAGTATCGTCTGCATAATTGTGGTAGTTAATATTATTGGTGGTTATAATCTGGCTTAACGGGAGCATGTAAATGCTAAATAAGAGGGGCCCTAGGACGGAGCCCTGGGGGACCCCGCATGTGATTTCTGTATTTTGTGATGAAAATTGGCTAATTGACACATAGAAGTTCCTGTTCTTAAGGCCGGACTTGAGGCGGTGAGGAAATACCACACAACGGGGAAAAGCCCCAACAACAACACAACAACAACACACGACCTCTGAGTTCTCTCTGGATGTCTGCAGCATGCTTCATTACTTGCGTTGTGCTTCCATTTTACACGACTCATCAAACATCCTGGGCTTCTTCCTCCTCGAGCATGAATTCATTATTCATGACTGCTCAGTCATGTTTGAGTCTGTGCGTGCGTGCACACATGGAAAAGCCCGGCCCTGACTCTGCACGTTCACGGCTCTGTCGCCTCTGCTGCCACGGTGTTGTTTCCATCTGACTTAGAGAGGGCTAACACACCCACACGATGTCTTAATGGCTTCTATCATCTCCCCCGTATGAGCCTATTTATAAAAGTCAGGGATGTAATTTTGACGTGTGCTCGTTCTCACCCTGAGGTGCATGCCAACGTACAGCTAGCTGCACTCTGGAGGCTACACGTCTGTAACCTACTTTAGGAGCACCTGCCTTACACGCACTGAAGTGCTGCCAGCTGACTGCTCTAATTTTAAGTAATCAGTAGTGCTCTGATTTGATGTGTTGCGTGCTGTGGTGTCGCAATTACATGAACAGCAGCAACCTTCTCCTCTCTCGATCCACTTCTCACAGGTACGGGCGTCCTGCCTGCTCTCTGAGTTTGCTCGGAGGGTAACTAGTCTGTCCGGCAGAAAAAAACAAAGACAACACGTCCAGCAAAAATGCCTTGTTGATGTCAGTGGTCAGAGGGAAACAGGCAACAGTAACTCAAACCGAGGTATGCAGAAGAGCATCTCTGATTGCACAACATGTCAAACCTTATAAATGGTAAAAGGCCTGTATTTGTATAGCGCTTTACACATCCAGTCATCCACACATTCACACACTGGTGATGGCAGCTACATTGTAGCCACAGCCACCCTGGGGCGCACTGACAGAGGCGAGGCTGCCGGACACTGGCGCCACCGGGCCCTCTGACCACCACCAGTAGGCAACGGGTGAAGTGTCTTGCCCAAGGACACACCGACCGAGACTGTCCAAGCCGGGGCTCGTTAGCAGTTAGTGCAACAATAGAAAAATAGTTGCGGGACGGCACTATGTAGCGTTTGTCTAGGGTGTTGATCATTTTCCTAAATCCCTCGTTTTGCACAGTGTTGATGGAGCCATATCTTTGGTCAGGTGATAAGTGATAGCCTCCGTAATTTCTTTGTGCCTGCGGGAGTTCGACGGGTAAAGGGAAGCGCTGTATAAGGTTCCCGTTATTGATGTTTGGGTGGTTGACCGGGACGGATTTTCTCCTGTCACTTTCTCGTCATCCCTGACGTGCTCTCCGTTGTTTTTTCCTGCTAATTTTAGCATCACACGGCACAGCTTCTGTATCACGTGGTATAAGGCTCCGCCCTTGTCATTTGTTGAGCAGGAAGAGTGAGCGCTTGTTTTCATGCAGAGTACGTCCCGGATCAAAATGCGGTACAATCGTCGTCGTCTTTTTTTTTAAAAATCGTTGTCATTTGGAAATGAGATCGCACATAAGTATGAATCGAGATCGCGATTTTCTAACGATTAATCGTGTAGCCCTAGGTTCTACAGCACCACAGTGAGTGTAGGATTTGTGTTTGTGAGGGGGTCATCAGGATAAACCTGGATTTCACTGAGTCCAAGTCCAAGCATAGAGGTAGACGTGAGTGTAATAGATCCTCTCCAACAATAATTATATTTTTTTCTTGAACAGTTTTAAAGCCTGAAACGCTCACGATGCACATCTTATCCTATTTTTAAAGGTCCATGTGTTTGAGAATGTGCATGCCTTTTGAAAACTGGTAAATATAATATGTGTGTATAAAATCTTGACTTCTTCCACATGAAAGTCAGGGGTCAGAACGATGGGGCTGCGGCGTCTCTCTCTTGGGTGGAGCTTGCTGACAGGGTGGTTTGCACTCTTGTTAACCAGCTGAAGGTCACTCTGGCTGCCACGGCGGGATTTAGCCTGCACCGTGACACTAATAGCCTTGTTCACCACTCGTCTGTGATAGAGGATGTGCCAGTGTGCGGCTCAGTCTGAATATAATTTCCCCTGCTGAACGGACCCCATTATCGCTCTCCGTGCATCTAAAGGCCCTCACTTACTTCCTCTTCTCTTGCTCCCACACCTCAGCAGCAGCAGTGAGGTGCCCTCAAAGTTACTGAACAATTCAATTACATTTTTACAGTCCGGACCGAGGCGCTGCAAAGAGGCCAGAGAGCAGCCGGAAGGCTTAAAAGCAATTCATTATTCCGAGTCGCCATCTGTGCGTCGGCCTTTTCGCTCTCTCTGTTTCGACGTGCCTCTGCAAGCACATTCACGTGTCCGTTACAGCTCTACAGCTTCTAGTGCATCTGATCTGCAACACTCGGAGCAATTAACACCAATTTTCTGTTCTGAAGGACTCGCGGTGTAGAAACCACTGTTTGTCTTTGTGAAAATTACAGTCTGCTTACTCAGTGTCAGATTCTCCTCCCTGTGTGCTTTCCAAACATTGTAAACTACTCGTGTTCATAATGAGTGAGTCATTTAGTCTCCAGTTTATCATCGTCATTTGTCTGCTTCGCGGTTCCTGAGCAGCTTCGAGAGCATCGGGATTGTTTCTATATTTGTGCAACTCGTGAACTGAAGTCGACACGAAGTATTTCATGCTGTCGATGGAATCTCTGCCTTTCAGGAGCCGCAGTGTGTAGCATTCAGCACTGTGTGTGTGTGTGTGCGCTTTGTTGTGACAACGATGGAGAATGGCATGAGCGCTTCTGAGATGACAAAAGCTATTTTTAGTGCACGGCAGCCACAAGCCTCCTTGGAAGGGAGGTGAGAGAGGAAGTGGGCAAAGATGGAGGAAATAACAAAGGGGAAGATGCAGAAAGGAAGGAGGGAGAATGGCAGGAATCGACATGGGAATCAAATAGGAAATTATAATAATTTGATATTCTTTGTGCATGTTCGAGGGGCTGTAAGAGCTTTGGTGTTGTCCTGCTCCGTGTATCGTTTTGTTACATTTATTATTTTACAGTAAAATTATAGTAACACATTTTTTCAATCTTTCTAAACCAGAATAACAGAACATCAAAGAATTTACAGAAAATAGCGCGAGAACGATCCGTAAAAATGTAACACGTGCAAATAAAAGACAAAACACAAAGACGACATTATGAACCGTTACACAAAAGCCTGTACAAGTGTGTAGGGCTGCAGCGTTTGATTATTTTAGTAATCGAGTATTCTATTGATTATTTCATTAAGTAACTGGATAAGAAAACAGCCTTGTTGTGAACTCCATGCTCTGTCGGGATTGCTGCAGGTAGTTGCTGGATGGGAAAGCGGTGGTCCTGCGGCCCAGTCCTGGATTACTGTCCCCGCTGAGCCTCGGACAGCTCGCACTCAGGGCGTGGAGGCGGCTCGGTGCCAGGCTGCCCTGTGTGTGCTTTGGTGGCGTACGTCAGGCGTATCGGGCCGATTAGCAGGACAGACCAGCTGTTTGTCACCTTCCATTCCCGAATCCTGGGCAGAGCCCTGTCTAAGTTGCTGTTGTCCCGCTGGGTCGTGGAGGCCATTCGGCAGGCGTAAGCGTCTTCAGGAGTTTCTGGAGCGTGGGTGCACTCGACTCGAAGGGTGGCCACATCGTGGGGCTTGTTGAGGGGAGCCTTCCTCTCATTTGTGCAGCGGTCGCCTGGTTTTACAGCTTGAATGCGCAGCCAGACCCTCTTTCGGGTAGCAGGTGCCGGGTGCCCCTCAGCGACAGCCTACATCTAAATGGTCAGCCTAGTGTTTTGCGGTCAGACCATAGCGGCTGGCTCTGTTGCAGGACTTGAGGCCAGGATTGCGTCTGGCAGACGGCTTTGCCTTTTGCATCTGGTGTGGCCTTCACCGGGCCGTCCTGTGTAGATGTAAATCTTAAATAGTTTGTTTGCAACACTGCGATGGGTGTGGGCTGCACCGTCTCCTCATGGGGTGTCTTAAAGAGTTACTTAGTGAGTTATGTTGGGTAATCACAGCAGGCTAAATCATGCACTGCTTTCTCCTTGCAGCAGCAGCAGCAGCAGTGCATTGAGCCTACGCTACACAGCTGTGTGCCGTTGTCTACAGTTTGTGGCACAGCGAGTAGATAGTGCTTCCCCGAGCTGTTTGCAGCCAGACAGAGAGACACTGGTAAGCATCGTCACAGTCAAGTCTAATTATCATTATTATTATTTTCAATTATTTAATGAAATTCCAAATTGTCTGATTAAAATCCAATGTGTTAATATCCACCATCACCCACTCTAACGAGTTACTGCCTATCAGTAGCTGGATTACTGTTTCCATTTTGGTTGTTCCTGATTTTGCACCCTTCGTCCAAAACGTGGTGATTTGTTTTTGTGTCATTTGTTTTCCATTTTTGTAGCTAGAAAAACAAAAAATCTTCACTGTAACTAAGGTTGATACTGGTCCACGCTGACACATCCCAACAATTAGTGATGTAGCAGCCTCTTAAAATATTCACATTTTGTTGTGCAGTACAGAGATCTCTCAGCTCCAAGCTGCTTGGCTGTCACAGAATTATTAAATATGTATACGCCCAAGACTTTTATTTGTTTTTGTACAAGTGTGCGCTGTCACATCTATGCCAAACGATCTCCTATAGCTAATTTTCCATGTCAATCTGAGGCTGCAGCATGGTCGTTTCAGTCTTTGTCTCCTGTGATTAGGGGACATATGTTTCCTCGCAGAGACGGGCTGTTGGCCAGATGATGTCAGTGTCCTTCTGTCACTCCATTTACCTTCCTCGCATTCAGCCCTCCGATCCGTCTTTCTGTCTGTTTGTGGGGAACACGGGGAGCCTCGCAGTCTGTTGAACGGTGCACACAAACACACATGCGCGCGCATCACACCCGTCGACAGGAAAAGCCTTGAGGCTATGAAAGCGTGACGCGACTGAGCAGAATCCATCCATACATCTGCTGCATATTCAGGTCAGCATCTGGCTGAGCGTGGGCCAGCGTTACAACAATGCATCAATCGCCTCCCGCGCAGCCACAAAGCACACGTATGATGTCTCCGTGCCGTCACTCGGCAATAAGATTGACGAACTGGCCCTGATGAGAAGCATGAACAGAGACGTTGCCTCCTCCTGTGTCTTATGTTTTACGGAGTCGTGGCTCAGTCAGAACATCCCAGACTGCGCGCTCAAGCTGGAGGGCTTCCATCTGCTGCGCGCGGACCGGCAGGCCGCTCTCTCCGGTAAGTCCAAAGGTGGAGGTCTCTGCTTCTACATCAATAGTGGCTGGTGCACAGACGTAACAGTGATTGCTCAGCACTGCTCTTCCTCTCTGGAATATCTTTTTATCCACTGCAAACCGTTTTATTCTCCGCGGGAGTTTGCTTCATTCATCCTGGCCGCTGTTTACATCCCGCCAGACGCAGATGCGCAGGCAGCTCAGTGCGCACTCGCGGAGCAGATTCTCCACATGGAGCGGACATTCCCGGACTCTCTCATCATTGCTCTTGGGGACTTTAACAAAGCCAATCTGAGCCATGAGCTTCCCAAATACAAGCAGTATATTAAATGCCCGACCAGAGAGGAGAGGACATTAGACCACTGTTACAGCACGATCAGCGGGGCCTATCGCGCGGTGCCCCGCGCTTCACTCGGACTTTTTGACCACGTCATGATCCACCTGATCCCCGCGTACAGACAGAGGCTGAAGCTCTCCAAACCTGTCGTGAGGACCAAAAAACTGTGGAGCAACGAGGCTGTGGAGGAGCTTCGCACGTGTTTGGAGTCTACAGACTGGGACACAATGAAGGCTGCTTCTAACAGCTTGGACGAGTTTACGGACACTGTCACCTCCTATATCCACTTCTGTGAGGACAGCATTGTGCCATCACGCACCAGGGTGAGTTATAACAATGACAAACCCTGGTTTACTCCTAAACTCAAAAAGCTGTGGCTGGGAAAGAGAAAGGCGTTCAGAAGCGGAGACAGGGACTGCTACAGAGAGGCCAAGTACAGGTTCACTAAAGAAGTGGACATTGCTAAACATCAGCACTCTGAGAAGATGCAGCAGCAGATCTCAGAGAATGACTCGGCCTCTGTGTGGAAAGGTTTTAGGAATATCACCAACTACAAGCCTAAAACCCCCCACTCCACTGATGACTTGCTCTTGGCCAACACCCTTAACGACTTCTACTGCCGTTTTGACGAGCCATCAGGCAGCCTTCACACCTCCAACGACCCCAACAATAGAGGCACTTTGGACACTAATTCCCCCACCTCTCCCCCCTCCATAGAGCCATCACCACCTTCAAACTGTTCACCTACAACACCCGCCCCCTCACCCCACACAAAAGAGGATTTCACACCACCTCCTCCCACCACAACTCTTCATATTCATGAAGCAGATGTGAGGAAGCAGTTTAAGAGTCTGAATGCTCGGAAAGCTCCCGGCCCAGACGGTGTGTCTCCTGCCACCCTCAGACACTGTGCAAACGAGCTGGCCCCAGTGTTTTCTGCCATTTTCAACTCCTCACTGCAGGCATGTCATGTGCCTGCCTGCTTCAAGTCCTACACCATAATCCCTGTCCCCAAGAAACCTAGGATCACTGGACTAAATGACTACAGACCCGTGGCTCTGACATCTGTGGTCATGAAGTCATTCGAGCGCCTAGTTCTCTCCCATCTCAAGACCCTCACGGCCCCCCTCCTGGACCCCCTGCAGTTTGCATATAGAGCCAACAGGTCTGTAGACGACGCCATCAACATGGCCCTACACTTCATCCTGCAGCATCTGGACTCCCCAGGAACCTACGCCAGGATCCTGTTTGTGGACTTCAGCTCTGCCTTCAACACCATCCTTCCAGACCATCTCCGAGGCAAGCTTTCCCAGATGAATGTGCCTGATCCCATCTGCCGGTGGATCACTGACTTCCTGACGGACAGGAAGCAGCACGTGAGGCTGGGAAAGAATGTCTCAGACTCCTGGACCATCAGCACCGGCTCCCCTCAGGGCTGTGTTCTTTCTCCTCTGCTCTTCTCCCTGTACACCAACTGCTGCACCTCCACCCACCAGTCTGTCAAGCTAATCAAGTTCGCAGATGACACCACCGTTATCGGACTCATCTCTGACGGGGACGAGTCTGCCTACAGGAGGGAGGTTGAACGTCTGGTGTCCTGGTGCAGCCACAACAACCTGGTGCTGAATGCCCAGAAGACAGTGGAGATTATTGTGGACTTCAGGAAGCACACAGCCCCACTCCCCCCCATCATCCTGACTGACACCCCCATCACCTCTGTGGACTCATTCTGCTTCCTGGGTACCACCATCACCCAGGACCTGAAGTGGGAGCCCACCATCACCTCCGTCATCAAGAAAGCCCAGCAGAGGATGTACTTCCTGAGGCAGCTGAAGAAATTCAACCTGCCAACACGGACGATGATGCAGTTCTACACTGCAATCATCGAGTCCATCCTCACCTCCTCCATCACCGTGTGGTACGCTGGAGCCACTATCAGGGACAAACAGAGACTGCAGCGTGTTGTGCGCTCTGCTGAGAAGGTGATTGGCTGCAGACTCCCATCTCTGCAGGACCTGTACACCTCCAGGACATTGCGGCGTGCAGCTCGGATCTCAGCTGACCCTTCTCACCCTGGACACAGTCTGTTTGACCTGCTCCCCTCAGGCAGGAGGCTCCGGTCCATTCGCACCAGAACCTCTCGCCATAAGAACAGTTTCTTCCCCTCTGCTGTTGGACACATGAACAATAACCATATGACTGTCCCCGCCACTAACACATGACCCTACGCTGTGTCACTGCATCATTCCATGTTTGGCACTGATCACCACCTGCACTCATGTATATATCTTTCTACGTAGCACTCTTAATTCTTATTCTCATGTATATATCTCATGTATATCTCATGCACATATCTTTCTACGTAGCACTTTTAATTCTTATACCTACTTTTATTTTTTTCCATGTCTATTTAAGTGCTATTTATGACACTATGTTTTGCACTGAAGCACTGCAGCAATTTCCTAATGTTGTAAACCTGCTCAACATTTGGCAATAAAACCCTTTCTGATTCTGATTCTGATTCTGATATTTCCCTGGTTTTAGGGATTATGAGGACCTCGTTAAATGCATTTAGCAAACACTCAAACTGGTTTCGCTTTCTGTCTTTTTGCTGTTTTAATGCAGGAGTCAGCCACAGACGACTGGAAGGGAAAAGACAGAGTTTCTGTTTGCAGCAGAAACCACAATGAAGGCCATTATACTGATGCTGCCTTATCACAATAAGTCTATTGATGCTCACTGGATGTTACTTGGCAAACAACACAATAACACACAGACACACAACACCAAGAAGGTATGAATCCTGTTTTGCAAGTGTTTGGATCACTGTTAAACGTGCGCATTTCTGTGCATGTGTGCGCATGTGTGTGTGCATGTGTGTGTGCATGTGTGTGTGTGTGCATGTGTGCGCATGTGTGTGTGCATGTGTGTGTGCGTGTGTGACTGCATGTGTGTGCATGCATGTGTGTGTGCATGTGTGTGTGTGTGTGTGCATGTGTGCATGTGAGTGCTGTGTGTGCATGTGTGTGCATGTGTGTGTGCATGTGAGTGCATGTGAGTGCATGTGTGTGCATGTGTGTGTGCATGTGTGTGCATGTGTGTGCATGTGTGTGTGCATGTGTGTGCATGTGAGTGCATGTGTGTGTGCATGTGTGTGCATGTGTGTGTGCATGTGTGTGCATGTGTGTGCATGCTTCAAGCACAAAAACAAAAAATTTTGCAGTGACACAAATCTATCACCTCTTTGTTTCTGCGAGTGTCATTATCCTGTTACAAATGGCTCACGGAGCAGCTGGCATGTCATGGATGACAAATTTCACACACTGTGGCATGGACGCACTCGAGTGCGAGTTGGCACAGAAGCCTGCGATCAATTTTTATGTCGCTGTCTGGTGTTGGCAGTGCCGCTAAACGTGAAGATCCGCTGGGACGCGATGGCTGCAACGAGTCATTTCAGCGACCTGGGACAGTTTGACAGGATCTGTGGATTCCACAGGCTCCGTATGATCTCCGGCTCTTTGTGACTCAGACTCTGCTTTGTGTCCTGCTTGGCTGCAACTGGAACAAACTAAACATCATGTTGAATTTAATAAGTCATGAAATGAACAGCTGACAGAATGTGTTTACTGTGGCAATGACTCACATTATAAAAATGCTTTCCTATAGTTGCCTTTACAACTGGCCTCCAATGGCTGCACGTTGTTGGGTAAACTTTTCCTTACAGCTAAACTAACTTTTACGTACAGAAGACAACCAGCCTCAGTTTCACATCATCCTAGCGAGTGTGATTTATAAGAAAGATCAAATATGTGGATATAAGAGAACATATGATGGTTTCCCTGTTTTCTGTCATGTATATTGTTACAGTGCTGGATGCTTGTACTGAATCCCTGCGAGCCACAATCTAAACGCTTTGTGTTAGACAGTCCTCCATACTGTTGGCTCTGTATGACATCACACAGACAGGATAACCCTAATACGGTCATTTCAGCCAAATAGAAGCTTAGTCACCACCTGTGGTTCAAACTTTCTGCCAATCAGAAGAAGGTTCCCTTTTATTTAATCCACAAGCAGTTGGTTTGTGGATTAACATAGTGGGTGTTTTCTGAATAACTCTGACTTCATTCACTCTTCATATAAACTGCATTTAAATGGATAAATTCCATTTCATTTACCGCACTAATGCACATTTGCATTGTGCCATTATCATTTGGACATTTCATCCAATTTTACAATCTAAAATCTAAACGTGACTCAATGTGATTTCCTATCTTTCAAACGTATAAAAGCGACGGCTTCAAAGAAGCATAATTCAGCACATTTAATGAGACGTTCTCTAATGATAATGCAGCTCGTTCATAACCCTCCAGCTCCAATCAAATCTAATAAGCAGAGGGAGCAATCACAGCGTTAACATGTACAGAGAAATACTGACTCGCCACACGTGTGGCCTCAGACACAGACACTGTTATTTCCAGCTGACACACTGCACCTGCGCTCTATCGCAGTGCCTGCATCCTCCTACAAGAGCGAGAGACAAAGTGCGTGTCCAACCAAAACAGTGCATTACCTCCAGGCTGGCAGCCGAGTGTTTAGCACCCTGACAGGGAGGGCTTGTGGACGGCTGTCGCAGGCCCGTGTGGGGACGGGCAGGATGTCTCCTGCTTGTAAACGTAGGAAGCTCGACTCCAACGAGGCCTAATGACTAATAAATAATGCACGCGGGCTTCCTTTCGCTTGCTTTTACTTTTCTCATCTCTGCCCCTCTCTGCTTCTCGCTTTCAGCCAACGCAAACATGCTGTCCCGCCCCCCTCCTGCTAAACACATGACCCCCCCACCCCAGCACTCCCACCCACCACGAGCCACCCAGGAACAATCTGTCCTGTTAATGTGCGGCCCTGTTTTCCCACACTTATCAGCCCTCTGGATTTAAATACAGCCGTACCGCTGATACTCTGTTGCCTGGAAACACAATACGATGCAGTAATAATAATAACAGCATTTTACCCCCAAAGCCTGCAGGACCCTTTAAACGGGGGCCACGTTGCCCCAAACTGTTCCTCTGTCGCACTGAGAGGTAAAGAGGCTTCTTTCTTTTTCCGTGGGTTTCTTTTGTGCCTGTTTCCGTCCTTCAGCAGCTCGGGTTATTTCTGCGCCGTCATTTTAAAAGATTTTCGGTGCCTTTCAGGAGACTTTAATGGAACAACTGATCCAAATGGAAAATGTCATTTCTGGCCCTGACAGACGTTCTTTGTTCGGGTTCTTTTCTCCAAGAATACCTTCACTCATCTCCAATGTTTTCTTCCTCAGTTCTTTTCTTTATAACAGCTGGTCTCAGCTGATGCATGACTTCCGACGGCATTTAGAGGAAGTGCGCCGATGACCTCACTAATTTCATTGTTCTTGACAATGACAATAAATAAATAAATACTAAATACTGGCAAGGCGTGTCTTACATAACGGTAACTCCCTCAGGTTAAGAAGCATTTCCTGGCACTCCTGATGAAAGCTTCTTACTCTGGCTCAGAGTGCTTTCTTCCATGAGAACTAAAGTTAAAACACGCAGTGAACGAGGACGAGATGCTGAGATAAGCCTGATGTAACAGCAAGATAGTACGGAAGCACTCTGCTGCACTTTCATGTACTCAGTGTTTTTAGGGCTGTGCGATTCAGAAGTGGCTGCTCCTCTCACAGGGAGCTGCCGGGACTGCTTATGATCTGCCACACGTGTGAATAAATAAGTTTAGATCTGCTGGATCACTTCGAGTCATGAAAACCTTCCTTTTCCTGTCAGTAGCAGCACTCCTGCTAATAGAGAATAATTGTTAAAGTTGATATTTTTAGCCACTTTTTGCTATTTTATTGCAGTTTGTTTGTTCTTGGATCATCATTGAATGCGTTCATCCTTGTTTTGTAAGACTAAATGAAGAAATCAGGGGATAAATTCGCACTGCTGGGTCAGAGGTAATGCGATACGGTGGGATATTAGCATTAGAAGGTAATCATCTGTGATATCATCTCTGATATCAGCCTCTACGATGGTTTTCTGCCCAGATACAAAAGAGGCGAATGGGAACGTGGCAGCATGCCGGCTCAAACCCAGAAGGGTTTTTAATGGCAGCGTAATTTGCCTCAGTGGTTCTTGTGGCGATTCAGAGTACACTCAAGTGAGCCTCCAATCAGCCCTGCTCACACCAACTGTGGGAAAACTCACTAAGTACACATCATAGTGGTTTTAAAATTAACACATCTTTAATGACTAACACTGATGCCACAATATCAGCCTACCCTACTTCTCTGACTGCTGGTAGTTTTACTGTCATTATACTGCAAACCTGCTCGCATGCTAAATCTCTGCTAAACCGAACCAAAGGCACCCAGTCAACTTTCCTGTATTCAGAGCTGGGACTGGTGGACTAAAAGAAGCCTTCGACGATAAGGCTGATCTGGGAAGGCGTTAGACTCTTCAATCTTTAGAAAATCCAGCCTGTGACAGGAAACTTTGGTCATTTCAGACCAGATCCGGTGAGCACAGGACTCAAAGTCCGATTTAGTGTGTGGGGAAACCTGAAAATCCACACCGCTAGCATAGCAGCAAGGAAAATATTTCCCCTCAGAGAAGCTCCTCCCAGACTGATGTCTGTTTTCTCTGTGGGAAGGCGGTGATCACGCCTGATCTTTGTGGATTAAGCCAAACATATTAGCTCCTGTTACACGAGCTATGATGCTACAAGCGTAGAGCTCGTATGAAGGTGGAATTTGGCAAGTGATGCTAAAGAGCATCACCAGCTTAAATAGAAATTCACTCGCTGGGCTCACGTCCTCATTTTAGGTTTGACAGCGTTTTAGTAGCTAAACGTACGAGCTGAGCTGCGGTTTGGGGAACGCCTCAAAGGGGACTGCGGCGGCTCCCGGCCCAGCAGAGCCCCATGTACTAAATAGAAGTGGGAGGGAGGGTGGAGCACGAAAACGAGAACAAACAGCTTGTAGAACTGAGGGGGAACATGTGTAGATGAGAGCTGGAAGGAGCGTTTGGAGGCGTGGTCCCGCTAATAAAATAAAAAAATACTTTATCTCCAACTAATGACGGCGACTTCTGGCCGAGGTGAAGATGCACAATTACTTTGTACTTCAGTAGAATTTTCATGTATCTGTACTATTCTTGAGTATTTATGCTTTTTACACAAATATCTCTACTGTTCACGTCCCCGAGTTTTCAAAAACAGGCTTGTTGCACAGAAGACCCTCCACGCGCCGCTGGGAAAAAACACATCATCGATGCATCGTCTATGGAGCCACGCTGAGGGGTCGAGGTGAGCCGGGATGATCCAGAACAGCGTTTTGGATGCAGATGTCTATAAGTTTCGGTTGCGCTACCACAAATATCAGCAAACATACATACGTGTACAGTCTGTGGCACAGTGTGTCTGCTAGCTGCAGGTCCAGCTGCTCTTTCCCAGGGAGAGAAAAGAAAAAGACGGAGGTGATATTCAAAGGTAAGGACTGGAAACGTAAAGCTTGTGTGCAAAGCCTCATTTTTGAGGCTTTTGAGAAGCTGTGCTGCTGAGGTGATGCTTTCTCACAGCGGGAAACATCCTGCCGTGCAAACCGAAGTATATTAACGTTTTGTTATCCAAAGATTGCCGGAAAAAACTGGGGAGTGTGTGCAGCTAAAGCGATTAGCCTGCAGCACTGTGGTGGAGTTTACAGTAATGTGCTGTGCTGGTGCAGAGCATCTGTGGTGGACATCATGTTAGGTTACATCAAGGGTAGCACACATCTATTTAGATTTAAGCTGATGATGCTGATTCGATTCAGTGAGCTCCACCTTTATAAAGCTTCATACTGCTTCTGGTCTCCAGATGTTCCTGCTGCTGCATACGAAGCACGTATTCAGCTCAAGAACACAAAAATAAACTTTTTGGGGAGTTTTATGTTTTAAGGTTCCCATCAGATAGAATTACTCATTAACTGGACTGGTTAAACTGGGCTGGATGAAGTGCCCAGTAAGATCCAGCTGTATGTAATACATTTGTGTTGTCATAAGGGCTCAAAACACTAAGTAAACTCTGCAGGTTCGTGTAGCTTCATTTTTCATCACAGCTTGTTCCTTCAGTTTCAAAACTACCCTGAGATGTATGAAAATGCTAAAATCAGCACACGAGCTTATTGTTTGCTTGTATATGACACTTAAATAGTTTGTTTGCTTGTTTTTTTGTGTTATAAATATGATACAACCCTCCTGTACCACGACGTGACATCACACGGTTGGACCGTGTTCTGATTTTCAACTTGAACCCGAACTTAACGTGACCGCGGAGGAAAACACGGCGAAACAAAACGTGCATCAATACGAAGACGCAGAGTTCACAGAGGTGAGGCGGTGAGAGTGGGCGGGGCCCCGGCGGCTGAGAGGAGGAGCGTTTGAGAGCGTTGCTTCTGTCATCAGCTGTTTCTGGTCCAACATATTCAAGCAACTGTAACTTCATGATGTAGTTTTTTTTATCCAGGTTTGTTTCGCCTCGACTGACAAAAACACAAAAACAAAGTGTATTTACTGGTCTTTGGTTTATTACTGGTCTTTGTGGGGGAACTCCCGAGCTCACTGAACTGGTCTCAGAGGAGACAGCGGATGGTTTACTGCCAAGCAGGGGAGCACCTAACGTTTCCCAACTCTCCCATTTCTTAAATCCAGTTTGTCTTTAGCTGTCTCTGATTTGTGGAAACAACAGCCGGCGGTATTTAGACCGCACGGATCCTCCCCTTCCTTCTCCTCTTCTCACTTCTGTTGTTTCCTCTCGCCTGGAAATGTTAACCAGAAGCTTTGTGGTGTCGTCGGGATGATTAGAAATAGCAGTTTTATAACTGGTTTATGTCATCAACCCTCCAGTGAACTGCAACCGAAGTGTAATTGCAGCATTCATAGGTGAAAATATGTGTTAAATATTTCAGATGTTTTAAGACGATTAAGCCTGTTGGCTGAAATCGTTGGTTCTTCTTCACACAGCGAGTCGAGCGTCACTCTCTGCAGCAAACTGTGCCGCTGCCTCTTTATTCTCCTCATCCAGTTCACACAGCGTCACGTCCTTCTACTGTAATCTGCCCTCGCTGTTAGCAGCCACACCAACAGCTGCTCTGTGAACGCCTGCTCGCTGAGCTACAGGAGAGTCAGTGTGTCGTGTAGTAGCACATAACACGTGTGCAGTCCATCACAATGAAAGTGAGCCAGTGGAGCCTCACCTTGACGTAGAGCTGCTGGAACTCCTCCAGGTTGAGCCGGCCGGTGGGACAGTCCTTCAGGAATCCCTTGTACCACTGCTTCAGCTCGTGCTCGTTAAACTCCGTGTTCTTCACCAGATCCTCCATCACTTCAGGGGTCAGCTTGCTGTTCTGTTTCCCCATTTTTCCTGTGACAAGCAAAGCACAAAAAGGGGGAGGGGCACACAGCATCTTTAAATTAATACAGAGCACAGAGAAGAACGTCTCCTTGTGTGAATCTGCAGGAAAAGTCTGGAGAGCGATTCATCGGAAAGCAGAGAAGTCGACACCAGAGCTGCGTCTAAAAATAAGCTTTGAAACAAATGGAGTGAAATGCTGTTTGCACCTCTTGGACAACAGGGTCAGTTTGTCAGACTCGCTGCCTTTGAGCAGCTGCTTGGCCCACTTTTGTTTACTTTGTTTTTAAAGGAAAACTCAACCACTGAAATCATCAGAGCTTCTGAATTACATTCATTAAAGAAGATTAGCCCAGATTAGCATAAATAAGAAAATCATCCTAGACGACTACAATGTGTGCGGACTACCAGTCTAGGGAAACAACATATAAAATCTTTTTTACGTAGGTGTGTGCCTGTCCTGTCCTTCTTTGAATTATTTTTAAGACCACGTTACATTAAAATCTTGTTCTTCCAGTTAAACCTTTAACCACATTTCCTGTTCTGGCCTTTAGTTCCTCCTAAACAGAGAGAATCTCATCCTAAAATCCTAAAAATGAATCTCTGGCTTTTGGAAAGGGTCCCAATGACATGTTAGGCTCCTAAAGTAGTTAACCCACTGTGACTGTGACCCACTGAAACACTCAAGCATGTTTTGCTTTAAAGTGCCTTAATTTCTCCGTCTGCCCCCCAGCCGCCTCTCCTGCATCGAGCTGCCTGCATCTGCGTGATGCTGATGCTGCCACTTTATGGCCTTGATTAGCGCATTAACCAACTCATAATTATCCTAATGTGAAAAAGATGGTTTCGAGTTTTGGAACATTTCCGCTCGCTCTCCTGAGATGTTTTATTAGATCTCTTCAGCTCAAAAACCAGGGAGCACGTGAGGCAGCAACAGTGTGACGTGTGTCTCTGCGTGAGCACCTTTCTTGGCGTGTCGAGGCTTCAATATGTGGAGAAAATCAAAAGAGCTCAAACTTTAGAAAGATGATTGTTTGTATTGGCAGGGTTACACTGTGACTGTGTGGCAGAGGCAGCGCAGGGACTGGTTTAGAAAAGTGTCCCTGTGTTAAAGATCCTCTCACATCTGCCAAACAGCAGCCGCGCACTGTGAGAAGTTATTAAATTAACAAGTTTACAGTTGCCAAGTTTGCTTATTGATCATCTATTGGAGCTGATTTTGTCCCAGTGCACCGCTGCTATACCCTTGTTGCAGATCCAAAAACCTTCTTGGCTGCTAGAAGACAAGTTTATATGGAAGACGCTGACATATCTGCAAGCACTCGCTAACTAGCTGCCAGGTTATACGGTGGAGCTTTTCCACAGCAGTGGCGCCCGCCCCGATGTTTGAAGCCCTGCTGCTCACTCGCTGAACAGAAGAGAGGGCAGCAGCAGAGCAAGACCTTCATTTCATGAAGCAGCACTGTTCACAAAAGCAAAGTCAATAAAGGGCTACGAAAGGTGCTCGGTCGGCCACGAGGAGGTGAAATGAAGCATAACAGCTGTGAGTCAGAGAGATGTCAGCTCCCCAAGCTCAAAGAGTTTTTACATGTGAACCCCCAAATTAAAACAAACACATAAGCAGCGATCTGAAGCGTGCAGTGCTACCTGCAGCCATACGTGACACTGTATCGTAACGGGAAAATATAATAAGGAGAAAAACGCATTTTTATGGCATTTGAAAGTGATAACATTTTGGTTAATATGGTCACAAACATGAACTTCAATGTGACGCACAACAAGTAAACTGCTGCTGTGGACACAGCGTTACACTAACTATGTATTCTGCATGTTTACTGTGTGTATATGATGTTTAACAGCAAGCTGTGAACGAACCCGAATGCACTTACCAAAGTTTCATGTGTCTGTGCACACATAGTGAAATTACTCTACAGTAAATACGCTAATTTAACATTAACACTGTGGGCTGGCCTGCAAGCCTGAGTAAACTCTGCAACTGTTAGCTAGCTAGCGCTGGTATCAACTTTAATACCAATGTTGTATCCTTCTACTGCTGGCCTAAAACCTTTGTGCTAAGATAACAAGTGCTCATCGTGTAGAGTAATTTACACTTAGCGACTTTCGCGAGTCCAGTACTCCTACGGCACTCAATTTAGTTGTACTAGAGCCTGACTGATTTATCAGCAGGCCAATATTAGCAACAGGCTGTTGTTATAGCTGTTTGCTGATCACTCATCAGTGTCAGAATATATAACGGTCGATAAATGAAAATTAAACAGTAAAGAAGAGAAAGGAGAAACACCCTTCAACCATATTAGGTGTTGACGTTGCACAGTTTGTCCAGCAGGGGGCACTCTGCAACTTCCTCAGTCTGAACGTCACAAATACAACAGTTAGCTATAAACAGTTGGTCAGTTTACCTGAAAATAGTAATTAGTTACTAATTAGTGATTACGTCTCCAAGAAAATAATCCTATTACTTTAATGATTACTTATTTTCAAAACTAATTAGTTACTTTATTCCTTAGTTACTTTTTAAAAACACGATCAGAAGAAAAACAGATCAATCACCTGATATCAGTCAGACTCTAAGCCACACATACCACGAACACATATCCACTCAAACAACTGCCTCGTGAAAGAAAACGAAATGAAGCTGAAATGAGCCAAACTGTTCAAAGAAAAACAAACAAACAGAAAAACTGCTTTTAGAAAATGTACTAAAGATTTTGTTTAATGTTTCCAATTTTACTTTGGATCTGACTTTTCAGGGAGCCAAAAACTCCAGAAAAACCCTGATATCACAGCAGCCCAACAGATGCAACAGATGCAGTACACTGGACGCATCCCACCACTACTGTGTGCTGCTCACTGAACAAGAACAACGCAGAGGGAGGAGCTGCGGCAGGACTGCTGCGTGTCATCAGTGTGTTCATAATTTGTTTTAATCATCTTCATTCATTCAAACCAACAAATTAACCAGACACTCAGATACATGGATATTATTGGAGCTAATCATTACCTGAGCTTTGGGACATAAAGCTACAGCAGAATAACATCTCACTGATTACACCAGCCATGACCTGTAAATGCAGACGTACTTGGCTTGTAGTTATAACACAGATTATACAACCTGAACACTCAAAAATGTTCAGTTAAAAACAAACCTTGCATCCTTCAAACAGTAGCTTTTGAAGAGTGCAGAAAAGCACGCCTGTGTTACTGTGACCTGCTGGGCATCCTAAATGCTTTCAGCTCGTTCTGTAAAGAAGCAGCTGAACAGTTTCCTCATTCATAACTCAGCCTGTCATCCTTCCACTGTGCTGTCAGTGTGCGAATCTACTAAACTGGCTTTCTAAGATTTTTGGCAGCAATTGCAATTATTCAACAGAAGTGAATCAGCTATACAGCTACGGCGCTGCTATATTATGAAATAAGGCTTCTTTGTGAAAATGTTTTTTAATTACAAATGAGAAAAAAGAGAAAAAGGAAACATCAGCACATGGCTGATTAAAAAAATTGAAAATAACGACGTTGGCGTATGTACGAGTGCTCAGGCATTTGGCTCATATTGAAGATAATCTACGCTCGGCTCTGTATGATGTCACTGAGAGCAATTATCACTAATAAGGCCGTTCTAAGGAAACAAGCCCCTCCCACCTGCTGTTCAAGCTTTCTGTTTATGAGGCGCATAAATAAATATTCGGAACTGTGAATCATACAAAGCAATTTTTAGTCCAAGAGTAAAAATGTGTAGAAACGAGGGTCCCTTTAAGGTAAGTAGCACAGGCTTGATGTGAAACATTGACTGTAAACGAGCGTTTCCCTGTAACGGGCAGCAACAGGTTAAAGCTCCTCAGTGTTGCAGTGAAACTGAGGAGCCTGAGTGCAGCAGGAGGCCACCGTGCCCTGGAAGAGATGTGAGCAGAAGACGGTCTCACTTACTGTCAGTGCATATGTGAGTAAGTGACTGTGTGACAGAGAGACAAAGTAAATGCATTTGTATTTATAAAGCACGTGTGCATGTACGAAGGCATTACTTATGTGTTTAGGAGCGCAGGTCTGTCACAGACGCTCGCTGATTGAGAATGAATTGTAGTACACTTTGCATCCCAAAGATAATGGAGCTCATAAACATTTGAGGAACATCTCAAAGCACCCTGAGCACAGTAAGAGCAAGCAGCAGCATATGCAGCAGCATATGCAGCGCTGCGGCAGCGCACGCTACCCGTCAGAACCTCCAGGGACTGAATGCACTTTTGATAAAAGACACAAACATCTTCTGCGCTGTTAATGGTAATTCTCCTCTAAAACATTCAAAACCTGCTTAACAATAGCGTCGCATCACAATGCAAGTGTTGCTCTCACCAGTCATTGAACAAGGGCTGAATCTGCATCTGCAGTGTGCCAGCGTGCTGCTAGGATCCAGCTTTACAGCACACGGTGCTATAGCTGAGCCTTCAGGAGGGGGGGTACGCAAAATTCATGGGCTCAGCTTCATGGTGCGGCTCTTGGGTTTCTGGAAGTAAATGACTGTAATTTTTACTGAAACAGCTGAGACACTTAAATGTTGTGTAACATCAGAAAAAAGGCTGACGGGCTTCAAAGTCAGCAGAACGATGTTCAGCTTTAACAACACTGGGACAGGAGACGTCCAAGACAAGCTTGGTGCTCACAGTTTAACACGGCTGACCGATGCATATGCTGGTGCAGTGAGACCATTTACAGCATTAACTCCATGTGTAGTTCGAGTTAACACATAGATCTCAGAAATATAATTGATATATTATCATTGCCAACAGCTTTTTAGAATTTTTTCTTCTGGCAAGGCAAACATGTCGACACCTTCTCGGCTGAATAAAAACTGCATGTACACCGAGCGCGCACACACACTGTTACACCCTCAGTTGGACTTATAAATGAATATCGTGTTTTTATAAGAGAATGCAAATATATCCTTTCTCAAGGAGTGAAAATGACAAGTCACACATCGTCTTGATACCTCCCACCCCATCTCGCTTCATATAAAACCTGCACAGCCTTTAGAGTGACGCGTGAGGCAACATGGCACGTGGCACAATTTCAAAACCTATTCAACCTACACATTTTTTAAAAGCGTTTTTTCTGAGACCTTTCATTTATGTCTGCAGCTGATGATTTGAGTGACGTATTTATCGGCTGTATCAAAGCAACCCACATGGTCTGTGTATCTGAAAACATTGCTGTTCCACTGACTGTCATTCTTGCGAGCTGCCTACGAGCCCGGTAACTCCCTGTCACCTTCCCCCTGTTGTTGATGTTTACTGAATTGCAATAAAATGAGAAATGGAATCAAAAGTATCTTTTTACATGAACGTCGCCTCTCGGCTAACAAATGCAATAATGACTAAACTCGTTTCCATTCTTACTTTGTTACACTGTCAACACCAGAGAGAAGGCGCACTGCAAGAAATGGGATGAAGGCAAGGAAAGCAATCAGGGAGGTGACTGGAGACACCCCCCCCAAAGAAATACGCCTGATGACACTTAGTTATATGCACTGTAATGTATTGAGGCGGTTAATCACATCTACAAAGGGCCAAGGGGGGCAGCTAGTGCATCATCAGCCAGTGGTTTGTTTTAGCAAGAGAGTTGAGTGGGGCTGAGTCTGGGACGAGGGGTCACTCTGCAGTGCGATGCAGAGCAGAGCGTCATGCTGACTCCAAACCTGAGTCATAGCCCTTTGTCTCACAGTCCACTGAGGGTTCAACAGATAGTAATTACACATCATGTAATTACACATCAGCACACAGGTATGGTCTGACACAACAGACCTGCTCCAGAGCCAGGCTGTGGGCTGTTACATAACACTATCCCTTTGCCATCATTTGCCAACATGGATGACCTTGAGAGGCGGGCAGAGTCCGGGCTAAGACGAGCAAGGATAGGAGCAAAGCAATCTGAGGCTTTAATTTGGGCAAATATTACAGGAGAGATTAATGTGTGTCTGTAGAGGGGGGGGGGGCAGCAATGATTGGATGGGGCTGGTGGATGTGATGTGGTCATGCAAGATTGATTTGCAAAAGAAAAAAAACAACAACCAGGCGCTTCCCACTGAGGATGATTGGGGTTAAGGACACACACCACACCCCGTCTTCTTCTTGCACACACACACACGCACGCACACACACACACGCACGCACACACACACACACACACACACACACACACACACACACACACACACGCACCTTGCGCAACATCAGCACCAGTGACAAACTACAGCACATCACACCACACGGTGCCATGTCATAGCAGCCCACCCCACGCAAGTCACAAGTACAAATCGTCAAATTTCACACAGTCCCCACTGTTACACAGAACAGCCTCGCTCTCCTCACTTTTGTTGTTAAATCCACAAGCCTTGTGTGTGTGTGTGTGTGTGTGTGTGTGTGTGTGTGCGTAAGCAGCAAGAGTAAACCCAGGTAAGAAACAACCATGTTTATCTAATGCGATATGATCAGAAGGCTGTACTGATATATATATATATATATATATATATGTGTGTGTGTGTGTGTGTCCTTATTAAAATGGACTTCAACCACAATACATCGATACATTAGCCTTATGATACCGAAAGGATGACGCACTGAGTTGCATCATGCTGATATAAATATAAATAAATATAAACTGAGATGATGCCGAGCAGTACAATAATAATTAGATTTTCCTGCATCTGTCAAGATTTTACGCAAAGCCTTCATCCTACCTTGCGAGAGTGTGGAGTCAACGAGTGTGGAGTCCGGTCTGGTGTCTGGAGTGGTCCAAAAGAAAGAAAAGAGAAAGAAAACACCTGCGAGCACGGCAAACAGCAAGAAATGCTCTTCTGTCGAGCTGAAGATTAGCGGTGCCTTTTGGGTTGTTGGATTTATTTAATTTTAGTTTAATGCTGGGGAGAAGTCGGGCTTTTACAGAGAGGAAGCTGTGCAGGTCCGTAGGATGATGCTGCGCAACACAAACTGCTGCTGATGTGCTGAGAGGAGGAGACAGATACTGAGAGAGCGCGCAGTGTGCGTCTGCCTCGCTCCCGCTGCCAGCCTGTGGCTGTGGATCACCGATACAGACAATAAAGGCAGCGAGGAGCAGACAAACACCAGCGTTTGTGTCCCCAATAATATTTTGTGAAGTAATACAAACCTTTCTTTGCCTTCCAGTGTCAGAAATACACATTTCAATGTGTTAAAGAGCAGAGGCTAATATCGATGGTGTTGACTTTATGTTAGCTAAAGCCTTAGTTACGTCATATTAATCAGCCCTGTTAGTTTCGCGCCAAATGTGGGACATCAGTTGGCCAGCGATTGTAAATACAGCAGCCTGGTGAAAAAGCTTTCCTTCAGAAGGTAACAAATGTGGGGCAAAAAACGTAACTCTCAGCATCTAGAGAGTCAGTGTAGCTTACAGTGTAAAACAAAGTCGCAGTCTTTCTTTCATTATTATAGCAATATCACGAACTAAGCTAGTGAGAAGCCAGCTAGCTTCACTTGTAAATATTACCTCTATAAAGCCTAACATACAAAAACCAAGTTACACTATTACAAGTGACTTTAAAGAGTAATTTAGGGATCTCTGAAGAGGCAGGCACTTTGTATGAACTGTTAGTTCTGTTGCAATGGCTAGAAAGTAAAGGCTAAATGAAGGCTAACAGCTAGCAAACCTAAGTCTCTTTTTACCTTTGCTAGCTACAGGACACTACCTTGTTATAGTAGCATGAGTACAGTAATGAAATATTTCATCGTGGCATTCTTTAGTTTTTTGATCGTTGTTCACGACAGTGGTGATTAACATCTGTTTTCCGTCTTTGGAGAATTTCTTTTGTGGTTGTTTTACTAAGCCAGCTACAAGCTACACCTACAGCAGCTGTCATGAAGCTCCTGGTGCATAGTTTTGTGCTGATGTTAATGGAGCTTTACAGAAAATTGAGTCAGCAGAGCTTTAGTGACCTTGACACACTATACACCTCAGCAGCCATTTGTGGCTGAGCTGCTGTGGTGTCTAAATGCTTTGAGTTTGGATTAATTCTACTCACAGCTGATTAGAATATCACAAACTGGCTTGTTGCAATGATGATATTCTATTACAGTAGCATACCTGAAATCATTGAGCTCTTTAGGACAATCCATTCTTTAAAAAATGTTTATAAAGGCAGACTGCACGGTTATGTGCTTGGTTTTATACACCTGTTTCAATGGGACTGAAAACACGTGAATTCAAACGTTAAGGGATGTGACCCAATACTCTCCATATATTTTGGGTTGTATGGAAGCCCCAAACGCAATTTCATTGTTCTTGACAATGACAATAAATAAATAAATACTAAATACTAATACTATAGTGTATATATCATGTAGTAGACCGTTACAGCATTTATGTGTGACAGGATATGCCAGGCACCCTGTTGTCCTGAAATTCTTCCTTCTGTCTTTTGTGTGGGTAATGGCAGCAGTTTGACATGTTAGAAGCACAAATCATGAAATGAATGCTGACTGACTTCCACTCAGCTGTTTCTGTTTTAGGTTATAGGGTCATGGCTCAGTTGCTGTGGGAGCTGATGTAAAAGATGCTAGTAAAACTCGTTAATATGTTATTTGATCAGTCAAAATATCTTATAAAAAGAGGCTTATCATGCTCATTGTACACAAAGTACTGGTACTGAGGTGTATAGTGTGTAACCGTCAGTGGTATGGTCAGAAACCACATCAGTACTTGATACTAGAATAACACAATATTATCTTTTGTTTCTTTAAAGGATTGTTGGGGGATTACTTCCATGTGATTGGAGTCATAAGGTGAGATGCTGCACGTGCTGTTGTGTAATGAAATGTGCACTCTTGTACATGATGAAGTAGCTCATTGTTCACCAGCATTGTTATAATGATGCCTTTGTAATCCAGCCTCTGCATCGTGTTTTTTCTTCCTAAAAATGTTATTTGCCAACAGTAAGTTTTGTATTAGCAACATTCTGGACATGATTGCTTATTTGACGAGTAACACTCGGATTTGAGCTGTGTAGCTTCCAGATGCAGAGCTCACACTGTGGTGGGCTTTTTTTTAGGTTTTATAATTCGATGAGAACATGAAAGTCCCACAAGATGATGACATCTCACAAACAGAGAGGGAGCTCACGTCACCACCCTCCCCAAAACGATCCAGACCTGAGTGTAGAGTGATGAATGACCACAGTGGGTTAAGCAAGTTCGACTTTCCAGAGCTTTTGACATTTAGGAAAACTAATCATTTCCCATCATCAGCAAGTACCCTGCAGAAAACCGAAGGCCTGATTAGCACATTTGAATGTTTGGAAGATGAGAAATCTCAGGAGCGACCACAAGACACTAAGTCTGACGTCAGTCCTAATACTGAGGTGACTTCATACAATAAGAGTACACACGTGGAATCATCTAAAGTGTGTTTTATTCCCACTGAGAGCTACCTACTCCTGGGGAAAGAGGAGCAGCTTCCAGTTACTGAAACAGACAAACTCAGCTTTTACCAGTCAGATGATACAGATGGTTCATTAGGAGAGTCTGCCACCATAGCCAGTACTAACACATCCAGTCATTCTGATGGCAGGCTACCAGGGACATCCATTAAAGATCAAACCCCTGGTGGTTGCAGTCCTTCCACTGGAAATGAAAAATATGGGAGACAGGTACAAAAAAATGTCAATGAAATGCAGACGAGAAATGAAGAGGTCAGATGTCAGCCTAATTGTACTAATAAAGAGTCAGTCTGTGACGTAGGTTACTGTAGCACAAGGAGCCAATTTGCTGAAGTTGTAGAGACGACTCAGAAGAGGACTGAACCTGAGTTTAATGAGTATATTGTTTTCACTAAGGAAGAGAGTGAGAGTAAGAGATCTTCCAGTGATTATGCAGATTCTAAACCACTCTGTTCAGACCCGGTAGAAGAGCCCTCTGGGAACTTGGTAGAAGCTGGGAAAAAGGAAAAAAATGATTCAGGATTACAGTTCTGTGAGAAGAAAAATGTTTCTGTCTGTGATGGGAAAACAGAAGGCCAAGTTAATAAGAAAGCCCTCATCCTTTTTGCTGCTGTATGCGGTGAAGGATCAATTCTTTCTCATGATGTGATGTTAGAAAGAAATCCTGCAAATGAGAGCCCGAATCTCGATGTTGATGACCTCTGTGGGGAAAAAAGAGCGGATGGTGCTTGCAAGATAATAGCCAAAGCTCAGAGTGAAACAGCTGATCACACAACAGTGACTACGTTGCCGGCTAGAATCAGTCAAGAGCCGGCTGAAGGAGATAATGATGAAGGCCCTTTCCATGTAATTGACCCTGCGATCTGTAGTGAAACTGACAGGGAAGCTGAAGAAAACTGCTGTAACTCAGCAAGCGCCGCAGGTCCCAAATTATCTCCATCAGTAGAAGTCGACAAGATGGAAATGCCTCTTCCACTCCATTCCCACATGAGGACATCAGAAAAGGTTTCATGTCCCGACCGGACAGAGTGCTTTAATAATGAAAGCAGGACATGGCATCAGGAAGGTGCAAACGATGACTTCTGTCAGGCAGGACTACAGTCTTCTTCCGTCACCACCAATGAAACGCACAAGACTTTCACTGAATGTGACTGTCAATGGAAATCCAGGTTCAGCAGGAGCCCTACAAAGCCTCTCCCTCCTGGGGATCATGCAATACAAGGAAGCCACGGTTCCATGGGACACGAGTTCAAAGAGCAGAGTCGCTCCAGCTGTTTTTCTGTCAGGCTTGACCCCCTGGAGACGTCGGAAGTCGAACATTCACAGAGAGAAATTGACAGCGTGGACATGACAGCTGTGATAAAAGAAAGCAAAGAAATCTGTTTTGTGAAAGAATTGGAGATGAATGACTATATGAACCCGAAGAGGACAGTGGCGTTGGAGGAAAAACCGCTACTGCAGAATGGACAGCACAAGGATAACACAACTGAACTACTTACTTGTGATTGCAAGGCAGAATGCAGCGAGGGTGAAGCACATGAATGGGACAGTGAATTAAAGCTCACTGAAACTGAACAAAGAAGCAAGCTCGAGCGTTTGTCTGACCAACCATTCAGTGCTGATATTTCCATGACAGAAGTTGGAGACGAAATGAAAACTGATGGGCCTGAAAACTCAGCAACACTGGTGCAATCTGAGGATTATGTTCAGCAGCAAAATGACCACAAAGCAGACGTGACTCAACTGTCATCTGGTGATGGCGCTGATGAATGGACAGAGTGGAGCACATTGCCCTTGGGAAGCGAAGATGGACAAGAACACAAGCTTAGTTGTGTCTCTGATTGCCAAGACAAAGCTGAAAATAAAGCTGACTTTTCAGCCTTCAGTTTGCCTTCAACAAGCGATGCAGTCGTACCGTGTCAGGGCAATTTAAGCCATTCACAGAAGGCTCACAGTAATCCCACTTCCATAAACTGCATTGACAGATTTTCCCCATTGCCATCTGCTCTCTGTAACCTAGTGCCGGAGGGGTTTGACACTTTCGAAAAGATCCAACTCTCACTAGATGATGATGACGCCACTGGAGTGGGCAACATCCCTGTCCTCGTCAGCTCGCCTGGGCAGCTGCTATACCACTTTATGTCAGTGGCAGAAAGCAATATGCGTGAGAGGATACCTGAAGAGGAGGAGTGTATCACTGAGAACATGGCAAACAGGCTTCTTAGCAGCGATTCTGCCTGTAATGAACTCCCAAACTTCATCTTAGGAGCAGATGCCATTGCTCTCGAATGGCCCGAGCGAGAGCCTAACTGTGAATCGGTCCGTGATTCCTCTGAGCGCATTCAGGATGAATTAAACCCAGAGTTAATGTCCCCTACTGTTTCCGCTGAGAGTGACAGCCCTGCCTCTGGTGTGAACAGCTGTGCTGAGTTTGAAATGAAAAACCAGTTCGACTCGGTCTTGAAAGAGCTGAATTTGTTTTTTGAGATCAGTAGAAATGACTTTGAAAGCGACTGCAAAGCAAACTTCATCTCGCCTGAGCAGTGCACTGACAGAACTAAAGTCTTGGAAGGCAGCGCTTCAGAACGGACAGAGTGTCTCACCAGTCCAGACGTGGGACGCCACAGAGGCGCTGCATCAGGTAGTTATACGTAGGATAGAGCAAACACAGTAATACTGACAGCGCCCGTGAGATACAGCAGTAAGCACCCCAGGCATTTCCATTGACTGTTCAAATAAGATACTTCAGCTGCACAGTTTAAACTAGGGTTGTTAAAAATACTAATACTTAAGCTCTAATCGATACTTAAAATTCTATTTAAGCAACCAAAAAAAAACCCCAAAGCGAAATAAAATCCAAAACAATTTGTTAAACTTGGTTCATGATATAAGTGCAAGAACCTGAAAAATTGATAAAAGACAAGCAAATTTTACTTTTACTCCATTTAAGTTAAATCATCCCAGCTGTTATATCAAAAACTAAAAACTAATATCTTTTACGTTTGGGTCAGATTGACCCCAGGAATCAAAAGCTTCCAAAGATGTCTGTCATATAATTTAAGCAAATAAAGCAAATTAAATTATATTTTTAAAGTAGCTGGTACTTGATATGCAAAATAGTTAACATTATCAAAAATAATAAGTAGAACTGACTCACATGGAATTAAAAGTTTGATGAACTTCAGCTGTTTCAGTCCAGCGTCTGAAAAATGAAGCAAGGGTTCTCAGTCATCCTTCCTAAAGTTACTTTCAACAGATAAAGGTGACAGTGGTCAAGAGGCTTCCTAACAGTGCTTTATAAACCAATGGATGACTTTCATCATGTATATACTGTCCATAATCCACTGTATATAACTATATATTGGTTCAATTAGGAGCTCAACTGATTCTTCTTGGATATCCTGATAATTCTGCCAGTTTGTTCTGATTTTGACTGCTCAGTGGAAAAATATATTGTTTTCTGTTTATTGTTTTCAAATTTTTAGATGATGTTGCCGAGGACCACAGCCTGGACATGTGTGAAGGTGATCCGGTGGTTTCTCGGACTGCTGTCAGTAGTGACGGAGAGCAGGAAGTGCCTCTTAGCGGACACCTGTGCCGGGAAGCTCCTGTTGCAGAGAAACACAGAGGTTCACAGCTGATTTAATTCAATATTTCTGGCCTCTGTTAAAAAGAAATACACAACAAAGATGAATATATTTATGAAGAAAAGGAGCAACAAAGTGTCTCTGTGATTAACATAAATAACATGGTTGAAAACGTCAGAAGGAAAAATGACAGGCTTGAAAAAAACATTTCATGAGAGTTGTTTAATTAGAGTTAAGTGCTCTTTTATTCCATTGTTTTCAGTTAACACTGTTTTTACAGAGCAGCGGGTGATTAAAAGGTCAGCTGGGTTAATTCACTGTGGAAATATAATTACTTTTATTGATTTGTCATTTCAACCTGACACAGCGTACTCTCATTAATGTTCCCTCCCCTTCCACAATATGCTGCGGTGGAACGATAACGCGCTCCACGAATGCAGAAACATGGGCTGAAGGGTAAACAGAGCAGCAAATACAGTAGGACAGAATTAGCGAGTGCTTCTTCTCTGCCTGTCAATAT
Organism: Copadichromis virginalis; assembly: GCF_057382275.1. NCBI lineage: Eukaryota > Metazoa > Chordata > Actinopteri > Cichliformes > Cichlidae > Copadichromis > Copadichromis virginalis. The sequence goes on along the minus strand of NC_140632.1, from coordinate 1,117,152 downwards.
GCTGCTTTCAGAGCCCTGGGAGATGGAGCACAAACAGGAAGTGTGGTCTCCATCCTTTATGTGTTTGACTCTTATGGAACAACTGAGCCACAGTGAGTTATATGTAAAGGCTGAGCTTATACTTAAAAACATCTCATGGATAAAACACTTGGGATGGGATTCATATTTTTTCCAGGATTTAAAGAGGGGCCAGAGGGGAATAGTGTAGCTCATTCAGTAATATTTTAGACTAATCGCTTTGTCAAAAATAGACATTTGAACAGAATGGGTTTGTACTGCATTTATAACCCCAAGTGTGCCTCTGAGTGTTTAACAGGAGAGGAATCTTACCACCTGCCTTTCTGGAGATGCAATGTTTTCTCCTTTTCTGTATGCAGGACTAGGGCTGTTCGATATAACGATATAAAAACATCTATCATTTCATTTTACGCTATCGTTTGTTTCGTGGTGTCACAAAAACTGTTTACGGCAATATTTTTACATGGTTCTGATGGTCACTGTAGTGGCTGTATTCATTTCTTAAAGTTCTCTCTTTCTCTTATATTTAATAGAACCGCACTACGGACGGACAAGCGCCTGTTTTTATGCGTTGTTGTTAGCAACAGCGACGGTAACGCCTTCGCATGTCTGCTTGTTTATGTTCCACATAAACCTTTCACAATAAAGCTCAAGATCCTGTTGAGACTTTTCAAAATAAACTGAATCACGTGAAAGATGCAGAGTATTTACGGATGAGAAGTAAAAAAAGAGCCGTCAGGTGCTAAAAAATAAAGCTTAGACTCGAACGTTAGAACAGGCTTTTCCCCGCAGCACGCCGTGTAATAAATACTCACAAAGAAAACGGCGGCCGTTACAACTTATCTCTAAAAATGTATCGTTTCATGCATCGTTAAAACACTCGACTCCGGGTAAAGGACGCGCAGCTGGAAACACTTCACGCAAGTCGAGCTGCCCGAGATTCACAGACTTTACAGAAAAATGTTACATTTTTGTGATTTATATCGTTACCGGGACGATAGATGTCTGATATCGGGACCTGAGATTTTGGTCATATCGCACAGCCCTATGCAGGACAGAATAAGTCTAATAGCAGCGCTACTCTGTCATGTTAATCTTTTCAGCGTTAGTATATGAAATGTGTGGCTCTTATTTTTGCTGTGTATAATACTGCAAACACGCACACAGTGTCATCTCAGGTTGATGATTGTGGCCAACATTAGCAGCACTTGGGGAAGCAGCCTGTTTTCTTGCATTTTAATGTCCACATGCATCTGCACAATGTGGTTATGTTGTGTAGTTATATGCCAATTTACTTTAACACATGCAGCTGTCACATGTCTTACATTTCACCTAATTTGTTTAATTCAAAGACAGAGTGGCAAAGCTAATGTAGGATAGCCAGGTAGTAACACCTACAGGTAAATGTCTTTGCATGTTAATCAAATACTATCTGTTTTACTGATTAGTATTTCTGGTGCCAGCTAACACAGGCAGAGAACATTAAATGTCTTGTTGACTCGTCACACACACACACCTCTCTGGAGCCATAGAGAAACAGGAAGGTGCAGGAATAGCTGGTTAGGAGTGATTGAACTTTTAAAAATATAGAGAGCAGAATGTTTAGTAGGAAATGGACTGCATATAGTGTCACGCTCTGAGACAGAAGACACATGAGTCACCAAGGATGTGTTTATGGTGTGTGTTGTGTGCAGGAGCCCCTGAGCAGCCCAGGAGACTAGAGCCGCTGAAAACATGTGCACGGCCGATCCGGGTTGGACTTTCAAAGAGAGCCAAGACCAAACACCTGCACCGGCCCCGCCCCTATAAGTGAGCGTTGGACATGCAATCAAGGGTGAGGTGTGCGAGTGTAAACAACCTCGTGTGAAGCTTTGTGATGCAGTGTTCACGACCTCGAGGGTTATTATCGGATTTACAGCGTTCCTGTTATCTTTTCCTGAGTTGTTGAGGTTTCCGTACATTTTAGTTCCCCCGTTATCCAAAGATGTTTGGGTCCATAAAATATCCTGACAAGGATCCGTTCTTAGTATTTCTCCACATTGTCCAAGCCGGAAAAATATTCAGGTTTTTAATGGCAAAACATTTAGATCTTTATGTATTTATTAACTTATTGATATACTGTATTTATCTGCTTCTTTCTAGCTGTATGGGTGTGGTGTGTTATCTTTGCATTCTGCTGTTACTGTTGTCCTGAACTGTTCTCCTGTTAGCTGGAGTTCAGTACTGAAACTGCTTTATTTATTCAAATATGTTTCTGATGTCCACACTATGCGTGGCTGTATCTGTTGGAAAACTCTGATCTCTTGTGCAGTTTTCCTTGTTTTAATGTTATTCCATCATTAGTGGCAGTTTCCTGCAGTGTTATTAAAAACTTGATCAGATTGTTGCTTTTTCTTGCGTTACATTCTTTACGTTTACTTTTTCTCAGCAGCTGGGCGACTGTAGCGTCCTCAAGCAGCTTTCAGACAAACTACTGAAGCACAAAATACCAGCAAATATTAATGAAATGAATACAAATTTACTCCACTCGTGTATTTAAAACCTTCTAGTCTTAAAACAATGTAAGCTCCTCTTTCAGAACTGAGCTGAGCTGATCTGAACTCTGAGTCAGCAGTGGTTATGCTGGCTGCAGGCAGTGGAAGGGACACCTCAGTTTAAGTTCTAGCAACAGTATCAGAAGTGCTTTTAAGGTTCGCTTACATTCACAGCTCCTCGTTTGTAAAGTGAATGGGACTGTTTTTATTCTCAATTCAGACATTTTATTAAAATTGGAGGAGTTTGCTCCACATTGGGGATTTGTATCATAGCATTGCCATTATTATGTCAGAATTTTATACATATTACAAGTTCTTTTTAAACAGGAGACACATGAAAAAGTACAAGTCACATGACACATTTTGTTTCGTAATCAGGACATTTCTCTTCAAATTGGCTCCATTTGGTCCTTTTATTAACTGGTGTCCCCCAGTTTGAGCAGTGTTGTATTCACGCCTGTTTTTCGAGATTTTGGAACGAGATTTTTTATTTAATGTTTTCATCACATCTCAGAATCGAAACGGTGGAACTTTTCTTTGTCTCAGTGAGCAAGGTGCCTCAGCTGGCAGACGGGCAAGTACAAATCAAAGAGAAACAATGCCACGGCATGGCTTTCCAAAAATAATTGGATTCAGACGCTAAACATTCAATCTGCCTTTTTAATCAGGCCCAGTCTGTGAAGGCTGTGGGTGTAGAATTAGATTTCTCTCCTTTTGGGTTTGTTGGTAATGATTTTGTCAGTGCTAGTTGTGTCTGCGCCATGTTTGCCCAGTTTGCTGATTTGTTGCCGCTCCTTTCTTCGTGTGGATATTTCCCCTCTCGGAGACATTTTCAGCTCACTTTCTTTTTAATGACAGATTTTTTTTATGACTCCTACAAACTGCTAATTTCTTAATACATTATTCATCTATCAATAGCGATTATTCTAATAGCTTAATGTTCCATCATTGTGTTTAATGATACCATATTTCCATCTCCAACTGCTGCTATTTCATCTTTAATCATTTCTTATTGATTACACACCAGCCTGTAATCGTCATGTTTTAGTAACACTTAACTAGACGTGCAGTCGAGTGTGTTAGCAACTGTTACACAATGGTCACATTTCTGAATAAAGGAATGAGCCTTTTTTGCACATAATGGGGATGAGAAGTTCATTCCAGACAGTTTTCCAGTTGATGAACTATACTTACCATACATAGAAACGGAAGTGCACGAACTCTTACACTGCTCTCAGTGTGTAGATCTCAGGAACTCTTTTTGCAGATTGGGCGCTTTGACAGGAAGTTGTCTCAGCGACCCGCTGCGATGACTCCTTGTGAATAAGTAGCTTTATTAACTTTATTAAGATGATTTTATTATTTATTAAGAAATGAAACACATTCACACTTTGTAAAACACATTTGGCAAAGTGATGCACTTGTGATGCATAATGGTATCCAGTAAGAATACTGGTCAGCCTTAGCTTGTTATCTGTGGTCACCAACGGTTCCAGTAACTGTGTCTCTGTTCTCAGATCTTTACAAATGTTTCTGTGCTGTTCTTGTGGGGAGAGATTGAGATACAAAGTCTAGAACGACTTTTGCCTGCTATATATTTTGTGTACGTGTTTGTAAAATTGCACAAGAACTTGATTTTAAATGTCCTTTAAATTGCTGAAATACGCAGTAGTGGTGCTATATCTGCTGGCTGTGTCAGAGTTTCTGCGAAAGCAGTTTGAAAATTTGATTCTGCATTTGCTGCTTTTTTAAAAGAGTAATCACTAATCACATGGTAATGAGGACATGGATTAAAATGAAAATAATGAGGGTAAAATGACTTAATGTGCTTCAAATACTAGCTTTTTATGTGTATGTAGAATTCATTTAAACAAATAAAGCCTAGCAGGCAGAGAGCAGTCCACACAGATTAAGATCATATGTAGATGTGACACATGTAAACTTTGAATGCAGGTATTTTCAGTCTCATTGTCACATGTGCATAAAGTCCTATGTCTGCTTTTACAGCTGTAGAAGAACAGGTTGTTCCAAAGAGCTGACAGAGTCTGCATGATACTGTAATAGGATGATGCTGTTGCGATAAATCGGTTTGTGAGGTTCTCTCTCCTCGCTATCCGAGCTGGCATTAACATTAGTATAAAAACTTAACCAAGGTAAGTAGCATGGATTTCCATGGCCATCCAGGTTCTGTAGTTGTAATCTATATGTAGCCTGGTACTTTTGTCCAAATAATATAAAATGCCTCCACACTCAAGTGTTAGTTTGACAACCAAGTACAGTTACAGTTGGCTAATCAATTAGCCATCTGTCTTCCACGTATTCTAAGCATAGGTTAATTGATCTAAATTGCCCACAGGTGTGAATGTGAGTGCGGTTGGTTGTCTGTCTCTGTGTCTTAGCCCTGCGACAGACTGGCGACCTGTCCAGGGTGTACCCCGCCTCTCGCCCTAAGACAGCTGGGATAGGCTCCAGCGCCCCCCGCAACCCTGAAAAGGAGAAGCAGAAGCGAATGGATGGATGGATGGATGTTATTCTAAGCAGGACTATATGGAATACTAGTTTTTCCCACCACCTGTAAATATCCCCAGTCAGTAGCTCTGTAATGAAGAGGTCTCCCTTACATATGTATTTTCATTGTGGTAACTGGTACAGCACTTACATTATATATACATATGTACATATCTATCTCTCCCTCTCTCTATATATACATATATATATATATATGACCATTTGCATACAAGAAGTTTAATTATTTATTGAATATTTATTGGGTATTTATGAATGATCTAATTAATAATAATTAGCGAGTAGGCCTTTTGTTCTAGGACCTGCACAGCTGCTCCTCATTAGGAAGTGTGGAGGAAAAAATGTTTACTGGGAGCAAATAAGGTCTACTGGTTAGCAAAAACAAGACAGATGTTTGTGTGTAAAGTCTTGAGGAAAAAGTGTTGGTGTAAAGAAGTTTCTTGTTGAAATGTGATTACTTACATGTTTGCAGTGTCTTCTCCGGGTGTTTGGGGAAATGCTTCCCCTGGGTCGGGAGACCAGGTCCCAGGATAGGCCATGGGTTAAGGGAGTGTGGGGAATTTCTCTACATGGATTTTTTTGTTCATGATGGTGCTGAGATGTAAGATTAAAATATAAAATATTTAACAATTATCCCAAAAAGTTGATTCTGCTGAAACTAGCACCACTGACGATCAGTGGTTCGGGCTTTCAAACCCCAAAACATGCTGTGCAAAAAATATTGGTTCACCCCAAGAATCCGGTCCCGCAGCACAAACGGAGTAACATAGTCTCTGCTGGTAAATGCCAAGAAGATTGCCAGCATTTATGCATCGGGGAAACCAAACAGGCGGATGGCACAACACAGAAGAGCCACCTCGTCAGGCCTGGACTCTGAGGATGTAAGCGCCGAGTCAAGGAGGCCATTTACGTGAAACGAAACAAAACCACTCTGCTATCTTGGGTTAATTGGTCACATGACTGCATCATATGACTGACATGTGTCGTCGTTTTAGAAACTCATCGTTTTCACTGTCCACACTGACGCTACGTCTCAGTGTGGACGGGAGGCCAAAATGGAGAGAAAACGATGCGTTTTCAAACGAAAAAGAATTTGGTGAGCTCACCTGTGAGTAAATAATGGTTTAGTCCTTTAATAGCTGAGAGGATTTAAGGCGCCGCTTGTCGTGGAGGAATCCGAAGCTTCCTCGAGGTCTTGGGTTGACTCCATCCCTACCAATCTGCTAACCACAGCTGTCGTTTCATCTGACTAAAAAGACCTAAATGACTAACGTTTTAGATTAAAAACACTGTCATGATTAGTGCAATGCTTTGCACAATGATAAAGATGTGTAATTATGTGTAACACTACCACCTCTGTCAGTGTTCTAGCTACCCAGTAATACTAACTGGGAATAATGAACAGACTTAGAAACAGCTCAAGTGGGACGAAGTTTCAAACTTGGATTTCTTCTTCTGAATAAAATAACTCAAACAGCAGAGTTTTCCTTTCCCTTTTATGTTGGATGTGATACAAGGTTTCTTTAAATGCTTATCTGCTTCTTCTCCATGTAGCATGAAAGAAACATCCCAGCTTTAGAAACAGTAAAAAGACTTCAAAGGCTCCAGTGAAGCCAGAATTTATCACTTTTTTCTTTTCATGTTCTTACAAAATGACTCCTCCCCCATATCAAAAGCTTCATTGTATATTTCACTTAGCACAAATTATGAGCTCCTAGCAACGCGAGGACCCGAGATGTAAAACAATACAAGAAGTGAAACCTGGCAGGGATTTAATCCTGTGTTTGTTAATTTCGTCCCCACCACTAAAATGAAAGGGATTAGACATGCACACATTTGTTTATTTCATTGGCAGAATGGAGGACGGCATTATCCCAGCATGAGGGTCCAAGTAATGTTATTATGTACACGGAGAGACCCTGAAGATGCAGAGTAGACGTGTTTCCTCCCTCGCTTTATGCCCTTTGAATCATCTACGTGACTCCACTGCGTAGGAAGAACTACCAAGGCCTATACTTAGAAAGCTTATTACTGGAAATTTAGGCGATAATTAATGAGGAATCAGCTGATATGTGTTCAATATTTCATCAGCTAGCAAGAGCAGTTATGAGGCGGCTTTCAATTTCGACTTTTTCTTTGGGCCAGGACATAAGCAAAATGGGAGCACTAAATATGCAATTAAGGATTCTCCAGGAAAGTGTAGCATCTTATTCTTTTTACCTTTATATGAAGACACTGGTTCCACCGTGGCTCAGGGGGGTGGGAATCGCATCTGTAACCGGAAGGTCGCCGGTTCGATCCCCGGGCTCTCTGTCCTGGTCGTTGTGTCCTTGGGCAAGACACTTTACCCTACTGGTGAGGGGCCGATGGCGCGATATGGTAGCCTCGCTTCTGTCAGTCTGCCCCAGGGCAGCTGTGGCTACACCTGTAGCTGCCTCCACCAGTGTGTGAATGTGAGAGTGAATGAATAGTGGTATTGTAACGCGCTTTATAAATCCAATCTATTATTAAAAGCTTGTTTACAGCAGAGTATGTTTCTAACATGTGTCATCTGTGTCACGGTCCTGGGTCTTATGACCCAGTGTTTTGAGTTTCAGTTCTTTTGATGTTCATAGTGTATGTTTAAGCTTATCAGGTTTCCTAAGTTTATTTGTTATCATGCCTAAGTGTTTCTAGTTCTTATTATTTCCCCCTCGTGTTCCAACTATGTTAAATCTCCCTTGCCCTTCGTGTGTTTCATGTCTGTTGTCTTATGTTGTTATGTCTGCCTCTCATGTTCCTGTTTCATTTTGGAGAGATCTCGTGTTTTTATATTATGGATTATGTTTTGAGTCCTTTGTGGTACTGTTTCGTGTTTCCCTAGATCTCAGTTATGGTTATCTTAGGTTTTGCTCTTTGGCTTCGTCATATGGCTTCCCTGTGTTCCATGTTATGTCCACTGTGATGGTTTTGTACCATATTTCAGGTTCCTATATTCTGTCTCCCCAGTTGCTGTTAAGTTTGCATGTTTAGAATTCAGTCAGTGTGTTTCCTGTTTTACTTTGAAGGTCCATGTCTCATGTGAGTGTTTCTAGTTTTGCTTCCCTTGCCTCGTCCTGCTTTATTACCCTCAGCTGTTCCTCCATGTGTTCCCACTTCCCCTAATCACCTCCTGTGTATTTAAGTCCTCTGTTTTCAGTGTGTGATTGTCAGGTCGTCTGTTGTCCACGCCATGTTTCCCATGCCATGCTTCCAAGTTTCTTGCCTAGGTTTTTCTTATTGCTTGTTTAGATTCCCCAGTTTAGGTTTGTGTTAATTTTGCTTCAGTTTGCCTTGCCCTTTGTTTGTACCTCTTCTACTAGCCTTATTAAACGGCTCGCCTTTTGTTAACATTTCAAGTTCTGTTCCCTGTTCCTTGGCGTCTGCGTTTTGGGTCCTTTTTCAATTCATACAGTCTGCCCTCGCCAGACTGTGACAATCTGGATCCATGCTCATTCACACGCTTGCACCAGCAGTAATGCACTCTACTGCAATTCACTGCTGGACTGTAGTAGCATGAAAGTGATTTTGATTGTAGAAATTTCACGTGATGGTTACTTTTAATAAAAGTGTGCTGCTCTTCATTTTGAACCTGATGCGATGTCACCTGGGAGTAGACCGGGACACAAACAGTGTTCAGTGGACGTTTCATAAGCTCAAAGCTGCTAAATCAAAAGTGAACGTGCAATATTGGTGAAAAGTGTCTTCACACAGTCTCTCAGCACTGTAATCTGTGTTTGGTGTGGAACGGGATGAAGCGTAGCAGGCCGAGAGAAAGCACAATAAGAGGATTTCACAGTCTGCTGTTATGACACGGCGCTGCGTTATTGTTTCGCCGCCTCTGAAAAGCTGTGATTAAATTGGCGTTGACCGGACGGGAGACTCGTCCGAGTGCGACAAACAGCAGCGTCGGTCCAATAAACAGGTTCGTCGCTGACTCACTGCAGAGCGCAGATCAGCTCGACCCACGGTGGAGGAGGGATGAGTTGCCAAATGGGGCAGTTGTCCTGACATTTTATTTAAGGTTTGCAAACAGCATGGTCAACAACGTGGCTCTGTGAACATTCAAAATGCCACTGCACTTCCTCTGGCTGGTAGTTTCTGCTTTGAGTTTCTTCTCCGGCTGCTCACAGCTGTGACGTCTAAGACGAATGTTTTTGTAAAGAAAGCCGTGGCAGTTCTGAGACCAAATCCATATTGTAAGGTTTGTGTTGGCTCCATCTTCCATGCTGTGAGACTTAAACCAAGCTCATCTGGTGGAAACGTTAATGTTTTGGGATTGTTCAGGTTAACCGTAAATTGACAAAGAGTTTCATCTTAAATCATAATGAAATTGTGAAAGTCTACATTGTTTTGTGGTAAAGAGAAAAGTTTTCTCAAAGCTTGCTGGGAGCTCGCCACCTCGGTCACTGCTGCTTGACATAGATTTACAAAGAAGGCATTTTGTGAAACTCTGCTCTAACACGGGGACAGTGCGGTCAGCTTGTTCCAGAAGTCCTTTAGGGGCACACTTTTATGAGCTGTAGTCACTGTGATAATCACATTGTGGATCCATCCATCAATCCCAATCCAGGGCCAGGTTACAGGAGACTCCTGTCAACATAAGATAGCCGCTGATCTTGGAGGGTAACTGAGGGAAGACGATTGTATCTTAAGAGAAACGATCATTCTGTCTCTAAAAATGATGAACAGAATCCGTGACCACAGGTCCGACATTCTGTCCTCCTAAAATATCCCCACAGGACATCTGAAAGGATGCAGCTGACTGCCTTCTCCAAGTCCACACAACACATGTAAACTGGATGCTTTAGAGGGTAAAACCCACCCGGTGTTCCTCGCTCCTCATTTTCTAATGATGTTCCATGAAGCCAGTTGGGTCAGCTGGGCATCAGACTGCCAAAGCCTTCAGCTTTTGACTGCTGCACGAATGTCAAGGCACTGGACTCCCACAGCTCTTCCTGCAGGTTTTGGACCCACACGAGGACCCATGCGCTCGCTCAGGCCGAGCTTGTGGAGCCGAGGGTCCAGGATGAGGATGAGCCCAGTGAGGGTTCTGGATACCGAGCTGTCAGCTTCATTTACTCAGGATGTAATTATCAGATATCGTTGCATACATATTAAACCACTCACAAGCATCATCCCCAAGGCAGCTTAGGAAGATCTATTACAGCAAAACTTCCAATCTTGCATTTCTTTATTTATTATTTGTAGATTTCACTTACTTACCTGCTTTTAAACCCAATATTTCAGTCTTCACTTTTCCAGCTTCTTCCTCAGATTTACTTACAGCTCAGCTGTAACTGCTGGTAGGTCATAGACTGCACCTCAGAGGTGTTTTTAAAAAGACAGCATTATGAGTCATTTCACAGAGTTTTGGACAGCCATACAGTAAATCATCATTAGGGTCCATAACTACAAGTGCTGTTGTGGGCATTGGTAAAACCTGCTGCTGAGTGATGAGGCGGATGGTTATTTTAGAGAGGCAAAGTCCAGATGAGTGTGTGGTGGCTGAATTAGGGCCAGGGCCTATCAGCTAAAAGAACGTAGGTGGGGCCATTTAGTAATGGCCTGAATTAACAAGTGCCAAAATCTCTCATAATTCCATTATGGTACTTCATTACGTACATACCGCAGTACCATTTTAGTCCACCCACACTGTGAACACTGGCCTTTTGTATCCCAGCTGTCTCCAGTGTTTAGGTTTCAAGCTACATTTCATGCATTGCTATTCAGATATGCAAAAATGAAAGTATTCACACGCTTATACACCAAGAACTGAGAGCGCAAGAAGGAAATCGTGCCTCTGACTGGCAAACAAGGTCTGCAAAATCAACACAGATTTCATAACATGTTCTCATTGGGCTGATTGAATAAGAAAATATTCAGAGTGTTGGTGCTGAAGCACAGTCACTGAGCTGACATGAAAATGAGGGGCTGTCATAAATTCACCGCACCCAGTGACTAATCGCTGTCAGCTTCTTAGCTAACCCCACAGGCGTGATGGGAGAGGGCATTAATCTGCAGGGACGAGCAGGAGAATTCGTTCCCTCATCTTAGATGACTGCAGTTTAATCTGTTTAAACGCATCAACTACTTTAATAAGCTGCTAATGTTAAATGAAATTAAAAGGGAAGCCAGAAGTAAGAAGTCAGGGCACATCCTGCAGAGTCGGCGTGTTTCCTGCAGAATGACCGCCGTAGAAGTGAATTCTTTCTAATCTAGCTTTGCATCTTCTGCACAGACTGCAACATAAAGCACGCATTTTTTAAAGCTGTCGTGCCAGCTGTTTGGATCTGACACACTGCGTGCAACGAACATTTCACGGCTGACTTTTCACTTCAGCGGTCAAATGACAGTTAATCTGTTTATTCTGGTTCTGTTGCTCGGTTCAGCAGCGAGGGGATGCTGCTAGGCGGGAGCTTAGGGGTGCGAGGAAAAGACAGAAGACATGTCCTTTTCTTCTCAGCTTTTGATCAGATTTATGATTTTTCTCTTCAGACACTGTGAAACATTATTTTTCCAAGTGGATCGTCTTTGAATGGCTTTGCCTCATAAATATGCCACGCACACACCTCATTTCGGGTGAATGATGTGGGCACTCTGTGCTTGTGACCATCACAGAGGCCTGTGTGGAAATTACAGTAATTCATCTAAATTCTAAATATATGAGCATTAATTCATGTGTGTTTATACAGAAGTAGGTCACACATCAAGCATCATTATCGTTTTCATTTTAAAGACGATCTCTGATGACGCTGAGCAGGTTGCTTCATTCGTGCTGGGTTTGTCTGAGACACAGAAGCAGCCGCGTGTATTTGGTGACCGACTGTAAATCAGTTTTCAAGTTTCCGTTTAATAAATTAGAAAAATGTCCACGATTTTCACAAAATGCTAAAAAAAATCAGATCATGAAACAAATGTGGAATTTGGATTTCACAAAGTCCATCGTTGTTGCACTTTGACCAGTTTTACTGGTTGTGGCGTGATACATCTGATCTTTTAATCTAGTCTGACCAGTGGACCAGATCTGAATCTTTACTCTTACAGGACTCCTGGAGTACGTCATACGTGTGTGACCATCCCACTTACATGTGTTTTGTGGTGTTGGAGAAGTCTTACACCCAGCAGGGCGATCATAATGAGCCATCGGCTCATCGGCTGTATCTACATCCTTTGCACAAAGTCGAGCATCATCATCTTCAAAGGCGGTGTTGGACTTTTCCAAGGTGGTCCCTCGTCTCCAGTTCTCTTTATGATATTCATGCATAAGATATCAAAGCATAGCTGGATATCAAGAGCTGGATAATAAAGGGTTTGTGATGTGGGAACCTCAGAAGTACATCCCTGCTTATTGCAGATATGTCGTTCTGTTGGCTTCACCGAAACATGACCTGGCTGTTAGGTGGCTGTGGTGTGAATCAGCACGTCCAAGGCTGAGGCCGTGGTTTCCTGGATATTGTCAGGGCTCTGTGTGCGGGCAGGCGGAGAGGAGGATCCAAGCACAGGACTCGAACACAGAATTGTAATTCAAAACCTCGGCTTTATTGCTGACATGAAAACTAAACATGCCGTGAATGCAGACCCCAAAAACACACAGGTATAATCTGAGGGTGCGACGCGACACCGAGCACAGGAACACACAGGGCTTATATACACAGGGTAGTAATGAGGGAATGGGCAACAGGAGGGAGACACAGCTGGGAGAGATCAGGGCTAACGAGACAGGGGAACAAAGCTGCACATACTAACACAAGACAAAGACTTTCACAATAAAACAGGAAACATGAAACACTACTCAAAGACACGGACTCGACACAGAGAGGCAGACAGAAAATAATACATGAAACTCAAACAATACATGAGACCACAATTCCTAAAACATGGATAAACAGAAACATGAAACTCTAATAATAAACATCATCATCATCATCATCATCAGCACAACAAGAGAACAAGAAAACAATCCATGATGCAAAATGAAACCAAAACATAATAAACGCAAAATACTGACAGATATGGTGGACCGCTCCCACTGGTTTGAAGGAGAATGATGGGAAAGCAGAGCACGACATTGGAGATTTCTTTTGCGTATATGCAGCTGGGAGGAATCCTTTTGTAAAACTCATTGAAGACGTGAAGTGGAAAATGTCACTAGGGAAAATGATGAATGGCGAATCCCAATAAACCCATGTTTGATACTGTGGTTATGCAGGCACACTGTGCACTGGGTACATGAGGCCGTGCGTCAGAGCTCACATGATATGATCAAATGGTTTAGTGCAAAGCCAAATCCACATAAGCACGTTAACCAGTAAACCCAGCAGTGGGAAAAACACCAGTTCCTTCCTGGTGCAGTTTGTGTTCACTGCTACCATACAAGCCATCGTTATGTCATTAAAAGCAGCTGTCCTCTCCGTCTATTGACAACACAAAATGCTGTGAAAATGCAGTCAGAGGCAGAATGTTTCTGTCAGTAAACAGAGCAAAACCCCCCAAATGATGTACGAAAAAACACAAGTGTAAGAAACTCTAAACCTGAAGGGACACGCATCAGTCGAAATGTCTGAGTCTAAACGGGGCGACTGACAGCAGAAGCTGACGCCGTCTGGGTCACGTTAAACAATAGTTGTTTTCAGTAACAGCAGCGCTTATGCAGAGGTGCTGAGGTGAATGCAACAAAGAGACGCAGCGGCACATCTGATCTTTGATACTGCATCTGTTGCTCTGTTTTGCTGTGTGCGGTCCCGGATGCAGCGTTCTTCTTCGATACTTAATAAGGTGTATTTATCTCAGCTGGCGGTGAAACTGTTTATAGTGCATCGATCCTGCAGGCGAATTCTCATTCCACACAAAGCCCCTGATTCACTGCTTCACTACACTGATCATTGATCTCCAGGGCGCTGTTGCACATCAGCCATGACCAAACACCGCTGGACTCTGCTGCTCGATGAATGTACAGGCCGCTGCAATGCTTCAGAGTAAACTGTCAGGTGATTGTTGGCAGCGCGGAGACAGATGAGGCAGTACAGAGAGGTGGAAATGACTGATGGAGGAACAGGAACATTGCTGCTGTGTCACCGCGTCAGTCGAGGCGCTCTGATGATGCCAGTGAGATATTTTCATGGGCCTCCAAGGATAAATCTATGCAGAGTGGATGATTTGACACAATTTATATCTGAAGTGTTATCACTGGCTTCTGCAGAAACCAATTTAGCCTTTTATTTGGGGGACAAACTCTTCTTCTCTTGGGCAAGGCCACTGGGAAATACTCCTCTGCTATACAGCCAGGCTATTTCACGATACCCCCAAAGGGTCTGAGCTGCTCTAACTGGCAGCGTCTTGAGTCCAACTTAATGACAGGGCGCTCTGCTGCATCACGACGACTGTTTCAGAAAGTGTTGAGTGGTTTTGATCTTTTTTCTGCTGCTGCGTTTGTATCATCCTCTTTTGATGTGTACAAAGTACAGACTGATCCCTCTGGTTCAACATGAAGACATGCTGAATCCAGTGGGTTGGTACAGTGTGAAGTACAGAACTGTAGGTGAATTAACTATTTTGGGGTCATAATCAACTAGGAGACAGTCTGGCATCTTACAGGATAAATACCATCCTGACGTCTGTGATTATGGAGCTGAAGAGAAATTAAGTAGCCGTGATGCTACCATGCTAACAACAATACTGTGGAAAAGTCTCAAAAGCCCCTCATGCCTTTACATTGTGCTGGAAAAATGGGAAACAGGTGCAAACAAACACAGAAATACAACACATATAAGGGAAAAACACAGTTTGAATAACCACATATTACCAAACAAATTACTCCACGTAGTCTTTTTCAATCGAGGTACGACTTTACTGCTCTGCTCGTGTTTGAGATCAGTGTCATGCTGGAAAATGAAGATGGCATCGCATCAAATTCTGATGGTGTGTTTCTGCTTTCATGTTTCCATCAGTTTTAAGATCTCCAACATTTAGCTGAGCTCCGACACGTCACCCTTTTCTCCCCGTGTTCCTTTCCTGAGAACGGCTTCTTGACAGACACCATCCACTAACAGCATTTCTGATGAGGCTTCAGCAAAGTGTAGACGAATCAACTAAAAGCCAAATGCATCCCTCAAGTCCTCTGTCGGGGGGGGGGGTTGAGATGTGTTTTGAAGTTTTTACATTTTCGGCTTGTTGGCACAACAGTGCTGTTTTAAGCCTGTCACACTCTCATCTTTGGCTTTTTGTAGCTTTGACAAACGAAACAACAGGCTGCTGGTAACAAAGTGGCTAAAGATACAATTTAAAACAATACAATCGCTTCTTTGACAACTTATCTGTTATTTGTTCTCCTTGAATGATTCATAACTCAGCGATAAGTCGCCTAACAAATAAAAAACATTCCTTTGGAAATGTTTGGATACAAGGACCAGACTGAACATGCTTGAAGAAGCAGCCAAGTCACGAGACGTATTCCCGAAGACCACTTTAACAAAAGTCCAAGAAAATCTGGCTCCTTGGAAGCAGAAATATAAAGAAAATCATGTTAATCCAACCCAGTCTGCACAGCTATTCATTAAAACAGGGAATCGTTTTGTCCACTGGCCTTAAAAATAGAATAAAGAGCTCTGCTTTACTTTTCACCCCCCTCTCTCTCGCTGCCATCAACACAGCCTCCTGCAAAGTGCCCCATCATTACGACTGCACTGCTGTGCGAAAAGGTTTTACCTCTGCTGGACTGTTTGTCAATACTGTGAGCCAGCATCGCACCTCTTCACTCAGCTGTCTTGCACATCTCTGTAGAGATTAGCTGATTTACCACAGAGAAAAACAGAAGATTGGCAAATCTGTCCGAAGCATCACGAGGCAGGCAGCACCTCTCACAGTATGATATTGATGTTTTGGAACTGATGTCTGTGTTGGCACAGAGGCTAATAAATAGCTTTGATCTGGTCAGAGAAAATGCAACGCCTGGGAAAATAATGCCATTAGTGTTTCGAATGAAATGATGGAGAGATCGGAGGAATTTCAAAGTATTATGGATTCGACAGAGGGACCTTAAAAAGATACGAGGACGTCAGAGTTAATAGATAGAGAGTCGGAGCAAGACACAAACGAGTCCTGGATCTTCTCAACAGTTCTTCACAATGAGAACAACAGGTTATAAAGCAGTGTGTCACGCTTTAAGTCCAGGACGTGAAGTGAGGTTTAGACAGCTGTGGAGCTTTTTTCAACTCTTCCTCCTATTCAGAGAGGAACCACTGCTGCAATGCAGCAAAGCAAATCACAGGAATCTATGAAGTGTTTGTTACTGTGAAACCCAGCCTTCTCCTCACACACACACACACACACACACACACACACACACACACACACACACACACACACACGCACACACACACACACACGCGCACACACACACACACACACACACACACACACACAAATAAACTGGTGTTCAAAGAAAGTGCATCAACCCTGAAAACTGGAACTGTCATCCAAACAAAGCGTATTTGCAACATTTCGTACAGAGTGCATCAGATAAGAAAACTGATGATTATATAATATTGCATCAACTTTCACAGCTGTATGAGTTCTCACAGAGTTACAGTCACGTTTGGTGCCTTTGGTGATCTCATCTTTTGGTTTTCCATTCGAAGGATGAGCGAGGGATGGGGAGCAAGTGAGACCTGGAAGGCTGCTGGGCCTCGAATACGGTGATACTAATGGAAATAATCTCAATCAGCTGTTTGAATTTGTAGAAGGAATATTGTTTGATGTGCATGGATATCAAATTTTATGCATATACATACATGCAATACGTACACACTCACTGGTCACTTTCACCTCCCGATGCTGCAGAACTGCCTTAATTCTTTTGAGCATGGATTCATGGATTCATGGGTTCATGAATATGATAGCATCACCCAAATCTCCCACTCCACCAGATGCCAAAGCGGCTCTGTTGGATTGAAATCTGGTGACTGTGGAGGTCATTTGAGTGGAGTGAACACTGTAATGTTCAAGAATCCAGTTTGAGATGATTGACGCTTTTCTCACATGGTGACTTCAGCAGGTCGTCTGTACCATGTCTGCAGGCTTTGAGTCGCTGCCATGTGATTGGCTGATTAGATGTGTGCATTAAGCAGCAGGTCCATCCATGATTGAACAAAGTACCTTTCCTTCTCCGTCCTGCAGTTTTCACTTTCAGAGTTGGGGTACAGGCACTGCTCTCCACTGTGGAACACAGATTTATGAAAAATACAATTTCACTGGGAAGTTTGATCTTTTCTTAAATTCTATGTATTTACAGTTTTTGCCCACTGCTTGAACACATTTTGCAAAACTCCGCTCTCTGTGCCAAAACTGTACACACAAGTACACATGACACAACACTGGGAAATATACCAGTCACATATGTGCCAAATTGGAACTCTACTCCCAAAACCTAAACTCTGCTGTCAAAACCTGACATTCCTCTGTCAAAATGTAACTCTGTTGACAAAATGACACATACTTGCGTCATATGCAAACACTTACAGATCAGGGGGAACACACTAGTCTCCTTTACATAAAACACTGCAGTCCTTGATTTCCATTGTTTATTCAGAAGGCACATTTACAGGAGACACATTTCCAAACAACCAAAAACGCAAATAGACCTACTCAATATTGTACATTGCAGTACCATGAATTCAGATAAAGCAAAAAAAACAACAACAACACAATAATACTGCAATAGAAAAAACACTATACTGTAAACACAAAAAACCATGACAATTGTGCATAAGTGGGCTCATGGATCCCGCCGTCTGTTGGGGTCTGGCCACAGGACCTCATCAACATCGCAAGCAGTGTCCTCTCCCGCTGGGCACCGGGGAAAATATCCTCCTGCATGTCGAAACCATCCATGGATTGCTGTCACCTGAATGTCGCCGCAGGCCTGTTCCATTGCCTGCAGAAGAGGCATGCGGGATGTGGTTGGCGGTCATATACTCGCCATCTCCAAGCCGAAAACAATTCCTCTATAGGGTTTAAAAATGGTGAGTAAGGGGGCAAGTATACCACTTCAAATTGATTGTGGTTGGAGAACCAGGCCTGGACCAGAGCAGCCCGATGGAAACTGACATGATCCCATATCACCACAAACCTGGGCTGATCTGGTCTGTTCTGTACAACTATATCATGGAGAGCATCTAGAAATGTGAGTATGTGTTGGCTATTGTATGGACCTAGTGTTGCATGATGGTGCAGAAGCCCTCGAAGGCATATGGCGGCACATAATGTGATGTTTCCCCCGTGCTGCCCTGGGACGTGCACAACTGCCCTTTGGCCAATTACATTACGACCCCGTCATCTTGTTTTGCTCAGGTCGAATCCAGCTTCATCAATGAAAATGTATTCATGAGGCTGTGCAGCTCCATCCATGGCCGAGATTCTCTGAAAAAAAGGGGAACATATCACTGTACTACAGTGCTACACATACAGCACCCTCACCCCATCACACAGGTACCTGTGTAGCTCTCAGAATGGATCCATGTGGTACTGATATGGTACATATTCAGCTGCTACTGGACTTCACCAATACTCTATTGTAAATGTAAGGGACAGTTACACGTACCCGTACATATTCAGCTCGAAGTCCTTTGACCCTGTCACTGTTCCTCTCGAATGGGACTCTGTAGAGCTGCTTCATGGTGATGCTGTGTTTACCCAAGATGCGTCTGATGGTGGTGATGCTCACATGGTCTATGTTGCTGAACACTCGCCTGTCTGCAAGTATTTTCCGTCGTAGCTGGTGGAGACGGATGGCATTGTCTGCCCTCACTAGGTCCACAATGGCAAGTTCCTGCTGTTGTGTGAACAGGCGTTGGCGTCCTCCCCCAGAAGGTCTTCGAGTCATTCTAGAGAAATACAACCACATATTGTCATCGGTTTGCTTATTTTTCTTACAGTACTTTACTGTATGTACTGTGTCATCCACTGTACAACACTGTACTTCAATATAAGGAATCAGCCACTTTGGCTGCAAAAGGAGCATTAGCACCCCGTACACTTGATATGGTAATGTGATATACTGTAGAACAGTGCTATGGAACCATCTGAGTAGAGCAGAAGGTATGGAGGTGAAGACAGACCTGTTTTCTAGTCTGAATGTTCGTATTACAGATGCCACTGTGAAGCGGCTTAGATGTGGGTGGACTCTCTGCCCAGCTTCCCTCATAGTCAGGCCATGGTTGATGACATGGTCAACCAAAGTTGCTCTTATTTCATCAGAAATATGGGTCCGTGCATGGCCTCTTCGGCCTCCTCCTCCTCTTCCTCTTCCTCTTGCTCTCCCTCCATCCATGCTTGCAAAGTTCTTGAAATGGCTACGCTGAGGGCTTTTTGTAGTTGGCTAATTGGTGTTCGGTTTTGCAAGTACGTGCCTTCAGGTGTGTATTTGAGTGGTTGCAATTACCCGATGTGTTTTGTATTTTGGATACATGTGTTTTCCGAATGGCACCCTGAAATTTCATTTTGTGAACGAAGTGTCTTATGTATGAAATAGAGTGTAGCATGCAGGACCAGGTGTGTTGCATAAAGGAGTAGGTGTGTTGCATAATTGGAACTGGGGTGCAAAGCAGCGCTTTTGTTTAAGGTAGGGGTACATGTGTTTGAGGTATGGTAACAAAAGCTTCAAGTTGTGTTACTTTAGTCTAGGCATGGGTTCATGGTGTTCAAGCAACGGGCAAAAACTGTAAATAACAAAGGTTAGTTTCTATAATGCAACGTTTACAGTCCAATATGTCCAACCCCTTCTACTGTATATCTATATAGTTCTTATAATTATATTAGATTTTAGAAGCGTACTGGTGTGGCAGTTAACATGTAAGCAGACATTAAGGCCCTTTATTCAGTTATTGATTCTACGCTGATCAGCAGCAACATTAAAACAAGTGACCGGCGAAGGAAACAAACTGGTCGTGTCAGCAAAGAGCAACCTTGGATCCTGGTGTTACTTTGACCAGGCCACTAGAAGGAAAGCTGATGACATTCAGCATCTCAGGACACAAACCACTGAATTCAATTTTATTTCTATAGATCCAAATCACAACAGAAGTCGCCTCAGGTGCTTCATGAATCTGATCTGCGAGCTTTTGGAGGCAGAGAAGTGAAAGAGTCTGTGAGGCCGAGTCAGTCAGCTGAGCTTAGCGGCAGTGAAAGGACCCGTGAATTAAATGTTGGCTTTCAGGTCGCTTTTACCTTCTTGTTCTGTTCGTCCTCGTGAGTGTTAGTATGCAGGTTGGTCTCCTCTGGTTGTTTTACTCTGAAGCTTAGTCTTCTGCTGTGTCCATGGCAGTTTTACTTCCACTACTTGTCTTCTCCTGATCCTCGATTGTCTTTATTACCTGTTCCTCTCCTTCCTGTTTCTCATCTGTAATCATGGCCCCAGCCTTTGTCCTTTCTGTGTTTGTTGGTTTCTCCTGTTCTTGTTGGAGCAGCACAATAAAGGCTTGTTTCATGTTAACTTTGCAGTCCCGTTTGTTATTTCTCCACTTAGAGAGTTATGATTATTGTTTCCATCGTTGCCCTGAGTCTTGAGCCAGTGAATGGCAAAGCATTAAAAGATGGAAACTATTTCATTTTTGATGTTTATGTTTTCCAGACTTCAGTCGTCTGTAAAGGATATTTTGCCGAGGATGATTAAAAACCACAGCATGTATATACGTCCCTGAGGGCGTTCTGAGTAAAATGACTGTAACTCACTGTTTCAGGGAATATTTTGCCGAATCCCTCAAAACCGCACTAAAACCCAAATATGTGTGCTGTAACATACTTGCTTTTATAGCCTTACTGACCACTCAGTCACACAGTCGGTGACCCCATGGCAACCTCTGGTATCCAGGGAAAAAGGTGTTGCCTGAGCAGCTGGGAGGTGGTTGTTGGAGGCTGCTGGTCTCTAGCAGATTACCTCAGTGACCACACTGCTGTGGGGCTGGCTGCCAACTCGAAATGCTGAATGCTGAGCCACCACAGCTAACAGCTGGATCTCACTCAACTCCAGCTGCTTCCAACTTCTCTCGGTGTTCCCGCGAGGACTGGGCTGCTTCCTGTGGCTGTCACAGCATCTGAGTCTCCTGCGTGGCTTCTCCACGACAGCCGCCTATTAAAATTCGTTACCATCCATTATCTCAGCATCTCTGCTGTGCAGTATGTTTCTGCTCTGCTGTGGGCAGGATGCTCTTATTACCTTGACTAAGGCAGTATAAACTCAACATACTGCTTATTTAACATTTTGCATGAAGACACACACTTTCTAAAAGGACGACTTCCAAGATTCCCAATTCTTCCTAATTCCTCCTGAATACACGCTTGTTATTTGTGACAGGTGGTTGCCAGATGAGCACCGGCGGGTGTAACTGAGGTCTTAACAAGTCACATTTTAACACTTTCTCATCATTAACCACAACCGATTAGGAATTAACTGGACACACATGCCTTTGCATTTGGGGGGAAGCCCGGCTACCTGGAGAGAAACCACACAGACCCACGGAGATCACGCAATCTCCCCAGACTTCGTTATACAGACCCAGCTGATGTGATTGCCTCAGAGAACATTATTAGATTTCATGCTGCTGATCAATAGCTCTGTTAAAGCCAGCTAATGGTTGCCAGGAGGGTCAGTGTGATGCAACAAATCCATGACTGACCCTTGGAATGTGAGGCCAAGCATTACAAACATCCTGAACTCATAAGTGCTAAAAATAAAACCGGACACTTGTTTGATTAAACACGGACTGCATCCCTGTCGCCTCGTTCTTGTTGTTTCCATGTGGAGAAGCAGCAGCGCTGCGTTTCAACAAGCAACACTAGTTTTATTTGAACGCCACGTTTATAAATAGGAATTATTTTGCTGTATACGCGTTCAGACCTGCGCATGTCCTGATGAGCAGTATTCAGCACAGTGACAGAAGCTGTTCCCACAGCGTCCCTCTCTCTCCTCTGTTCCTGCACACCTGCGCTACTCTTTCATCTACTAAACATCAGCATCAATTTTTCACCGCCATAAATCACAGCCGCCCTCAGCGCGTGTGTCAGACACATCAAGGCGCGTTACGCAACGCACATCGTGTCAGCGCGTTTCACACAAAAACACGAGCCTCTCCAAACGGATCCTGCTTTGTGTCTCTGAGCATAAGTTACAGCAGCATGAATATAAATGAGCGTCATGACTAAGCGTTATCTGGCTGTCGGGCTACAGTAAACAGCAGATCTCAGAGCGCCGTTGGGTTATTTGGCAGAATAATTCCACCTTCCCAAAGTGGCTGAGAGGTGGAGGATCGCAAAGTTTCGTAAGTGAAAGGAGGAGAGAGGAGTTTTCATGTGGAAACGAAAGAAATAAAAAAATCTGCAGGTTGACTTGAGACTCATCGCTATGGTAACAGGCCACGTGCCTCGCCACCTCCCATCTCGGCTTTCTCCCTCTTTCTTTCCTCGCCTCCCACAGGAAGATGACACTGGCTCCTTCTGCGTGTCGCCGCCGCTGCCTGAGAATTCGCTCGTTTGGATGCTGAATAACCACGAGGTGACAGATCTCCATCCACCCACCAGCACATCACACCCTTTAAATAACTGCCTTCTATTTATCGCTTCCTGTCCATCTCCCGCGGTATTACTCTCCTTCTCACCTGCTTTCGGTGAAAACAAACAGAGAAGTTAGCGCAGCTCGATGCTTATTTCCCCACCTAATAAGCGGCCGCATCCAAATGAGCTCGCTGCGGTTTGTTGCTTATTTGGCCTGTTTGTCTCTGAAGTCGAAACTTCCTGTGGGACTGTCTTTAATTTCAGCTGGATGAATTTAATAGGATGTGGTTCACAGAAACCACTCCAGCTAATGAGGGCTCAGGATAATCACTTGTAATTATAATCATTTTCATATTTTGGTGACCAGAGTAAACCGGCCGTTTATGGACTGAGTTTCTAATGAACTGTGGGACTTCCAGGAAGCCCCGTTGGCATTGTTGTGTTTTGCTTGTGTCTTCTTTAAAGGTGCAGCTCGGGGTATTCGACTACCATATCACTCATGTGATTAAACCTTCTGTTAAGCATGGCTCAGCGTCCTCGCCATGCTTTGGTTTCTATTGGTCACTTCTGCTGCTGTTCCGTCACATTATCGTCTCGTAATAACACTTCTGTTGTGTTTTTTGTGCTTTCGTCCCCTCAGGACCGCCGTATACTGGAGCTGTTGTATGGAGCGCTTAATTTAAAGCGACATCCTTAGAATTAACAAATCAGCTTCCTAACGATGTCAGAACATCCTTTAAAATAGTCAAAAAATAATGCAGCAGATTCCCGGATGTCTTGGCTTGAAAGGAGAAACATGCTTTTTGTTTGTCTGTGACAAATTAAATCAGCAATCAATACTATCAATAATGTTAATCTCCAAACGTGTAGGCAGAGCTAGCAGACGATTCTGACACATAATGAAGCTAATCTCATTTGTGAGGTAAGTTTGCATGAGGGTTAAGCATGCTCCACCTGTATTCTGCATGGACACTCACAGGAGTCACTCTGCGTTTTTCCAAAAAGAAATCTTTGTGGATATTTATAGCAGAAAACCCCCGAGAACAATATTGGGGTTTTTTGTGTCTGAGCTTTAAAAAGCCCCAGTGGGGTTTACGTGGCCTAAACATGAACCATGTGACGTGAATGAGATCCCCTTTAGTGGAAAGTACGAGTTAGGCTTTGGATTAGAAAAGGATTGGGCCAACACTGACATGTGCCTGTCTGTTTGTACTTCATTACTACAGGGAGTGCAGAATTATTAGGCAAGTTGTATTTCTGAGGAATAATGTTATTATTGAACAACAACCATGTTCTCAATGAACCCAAAAAACTCATTAATATCAAAGCTGAATGTTTTTGGAAGTAGTTTTTAGTTTGTTTTTAGTTTTAGCTATTTTAGGGGGATATCTGTGTGTGCAGGTGACTATTACTGTGCATAATTATTAGGCAACTTAACAAAAAACAAATATATACCCATTTCAATTATTTCTTTTTACCAGTGAAACCAATATAACATCTCCACATTCACAAATATACATTTCTGACATTCAAAAACAAAACAAAAACAAATCAGCGACCAATATAGCCACCTTTCTTTGCAAGGACACTCAAAAGCCTGCCATCCATGGATTCTGTCAGTGTTTTGATCTGTTCACCATCAACATTGCGTGCAGCAGCAACCACAGCCTCCCAGACACTGTTCAGAGAGGTGTACTGTTTTCCCTCCTTGTAAATCTCACATTTGATGATGGACCACAGGTTCTCAATGGGGTTCAGATCAGGTGAACAAGGAGGCCATGTCATTAGTTTTTCTTCTTTTATACCCTTTCTTGCAGCCACGCTGTGGAGTACTTGGACGCGTGTGATGGAGCATTGTCCTACATGAAAATCATGTTTTTCTTGAAGGATGCAGACTTCTTCCTGTACCACTGCTTGAAGAAGGTGTCTTCCAGAAACTGGCAGTAGGACTGGGAGTTGAGCTTGACTCCATCCTCAACCCGAAAAGGCCCCACAAGCTCATCTTTGATGACACCAGCCCAAACCAGTACTCCACCTCCACCTTGCTGGCGTCTGAGTGGGACTGGAGCTCTCTGCCCTTTACCAATCCAGCCACGGGCCCATCCATCTGGCCCATCAAGACTCACTCTCATTTCATCAGTCCATAAAACCTTAGAAAAACCAGTCTTGAGATATTTCTTGGCCCAGTCTTGACGTTTCAGCTTGTGTGTCTTGTTCAGTGGTGGTCGTCTTTCAGCCTTTCTTACCTCGGCCATGTCTCTGAGTATTGCACACCTTGTGCTTTTGGGCACTCCAGTGATGTTGCAGCTCTGAAATATGGCCAAACTGGTGGCAAGTGGCATCTTGGCAGCTGCACGCTTGACTTTTCTCAGTTCATGGGCAGTTATTTTGCGCCTTGGTTTTTCCACACGCTTCTTGCGACCCTGTTGACTATTTTGAATGAAACGCTTGATTGTTCGATGATCACGCTTCAGAAGCTTTGCAATTTTGAGACTGCTGCATCCCTCTGCAAGATATCTCACTATTTTTGACTTTTCTGGGCCTGTCAAGTCCTTCTTTTGACCCATTTTGCCAAAGGAAAGGACGTTGCCTAATAATTATGCACACCTGATATAGGGTGTTGATGTCATTAGACCACACCCCTTCTCATTACAGAGATGCACATCACCTAATATGCTTAATTGGTAGTAGGCTTTCGAGCCTATACAGCTTGGAGTAAGACAACATGCATGAAGAGGATGATGTGGACAAAATACTCATTTGCCTAATAATTCTGCACTCCCTGTTCTGAGTTACCATAGGTGGAAACCTTAAGATAACTTTTACCAGAGCCCTGTGGTCTCAAGTCAAGTGGCTTTATTGTCATTCCAGCCATGTGCAGTGGGACAGTACACAGTGAGACACAGTGAGACGAGACGACGGTCCTCCAGGACCACGGTGCTACATGTAACGATCAACACAGGACTGCATAAAGTACAAAGTGTGTAAAAATTGCAAAAAGCAGTGCAACACCAGAGAGAACCGAACGATACGACACGAGACGGTGCAACAGAAGTGTTTTGATTGCTTGGGTCTGGCGTTGGGTCATCACCAAGAGTTCAGAGGGTTAAAATTCAAAAATGGCAAAATTTATTGTTTTGCCAGTTTTTCAGAAAGGTCTTTATTTTAGTTTGTATGTGTTCTAAATACCATATTTGAAAAAACTAAACAAATGAAAATGTGTTTTTTCATCAATAAATAAAGTAAAACTAGTTCGTTCCATGCAAACATGTATTTTATTAGTTTAACTGACATCTAATATTCTGCAGACACCAGGTGAAAGTATATGCAGCGAGCACCGTTTCTGAACAGTCAAAAATAGAGCAGTGGGTCTCTTGATCCACGACTTACTGCAGCTTAAGAAGCTCGAAGCAAGTCAAACAAAAACACTCAGCTGGGAAAAACACTGACACCTGGTTCAGAATTTCTGCAAACAATAAACGTGATTTCATAAAACTGTTTGCTGAAATATGGCTGGGCTAGGATGCCCTTCTGCTTTGAGCCGAAAATCTGCCGCGAGCTGCTGTTGACTCAGATATTCTGCAGCTGAAACAAAGGTAAACAGAGAGAGAGTGAGCAGCTTTATAAATCCTCTGATACAAATCCAACCACAAGCAAGTCCAATTGATTCCAGATTGCATTTACCAAAGGATCCTTTCAAGTCCATCGACAGATTGACCGAGTGCTGGGAAGCAGAAAAAGCTGCAGGTAATAATGCACTCAGTGAAAGTCGCTGTAAATAGAAGCATCAGATAAATGCAATAAGACAGAAATGTTTCTAAAGACAAAAAAGGGCTCAGCACATATGCTCTCTCAGTATGAACGGCCTGCCTCATGCACTTGTTACAGTTCTCTCCTGAGTCTCAGTGGCAGCTGAAAAACCAGGAGAGACAGCTACAAGTGAGTAAGGGATTCTTCTGGTCCATCCGCTCAACAACAGGCTTATCAGCAAATCTCGAGGGGCCCTCGTGTTATTTAACAAGCGCTCAGTCTGACCAGCGAAGAAGTGAGGAAGGAGGAAGCAAGGATCTGAGGGTGAGAAGAGAGTGGAACGCTTGTTCTTGAAGTCTCGCAGACGGGCAGCTTAGAGCTCCCGTCAAGCCTGCTCCAAGACACAATGAGACTTTAATGAAGTTATGCTGCTGCAGCACAGCGATGTGCAGGCTCAGGCGCCTTGGAGATAAGGATTGGCTGGAGCATGCCCTGAGGTGCGTGTTTCAACTGTCACTCAGGTAAACGTGGAGAAACAGCAAAGCAGTAATCCCTGGTCATATGGATTAAAAGTGATTCCCATCAGTCGTCCACGTGAGGGTCTAGATTTCACTTTCTGTGGAGGTCAAGGATGAGCGTGTTGTGTCAGATTTGTCCCCCGACCAGATTTAACCGATGAGCTTGTCGAGTGCTGGTTAAATTATTTAGTGATGGAGGGGGAGGACGGGCAGTGTGCTGTTAACCTCTGAAAAGCTCCTTGAGTGGTGAGCAGGAACCTTTTAAACAGAGTCACAGAGGATGAGTGAGAGGGCTTAGGAGTCAGAGAAAAGGAGAGAGAGAGTTTTTCGTTTGCATCAACCAAGAGGGGAAATGTGCCATCCAAACGTCGGGAGATCTTTGCACATCAGACGAGCTCAAACATGTCTTCGTTTCTCTTCTGTGAGGTAATATCAACATTTTAAAGTGCTGACCTGCAGCATTTGGAGAAACTGCTGCGGTTGTGGCTCAGGGAGGAAAGCAGGTTGGAAGGTTGGGGGTTTGATCCCGGGCTGCTCCAGTCTCAATGCCAAAGCATCCTTGGGCAACAACTTTGAGTTGCTCCTGATGCATTCGTCAGAGCGAGCATGTTCAATAGAAACAGAGCATGAACATATATGTGTTAGAAAAAGCAAAACGAGTGCTCAAGTGGCAAAGTGCTACATAAGAACCAAACCCCCCCTTGTCTCACTTGTAGCTACAGGTTGTGGACGTTATCACTGCAGGCTGTCATTATAGGAAAGGATCCATTCGTTTTCTTTATACTCTTCCAATGCATATCCCAGCTCTCAGTGTAAGAGGCAGGGTACACTGGACGGGTTGCCAATCTGTTGTAGGGATACCACAAAGAGACACAATCATGTGCACCTACAGCCAATTTATACAGTGGCTTGCAAAAGTATTCGGCCCCCTTGAACTTTCCCACATTTTGTCACATTACAGCCACAAACATGATTCAATGTTATTGGAATTCCAGGTGAAAGACCAACACAAAGTGGTGCACACGTGAGAAGGGGAACCAAAATCATCCATGATTCCAAACATTTTTTACAAATAAATAACTGCAAAGTGGGGTGTGCGTAATTATTCAGCCCCCTTTGGTCTGAGTGCAGTCAGTTGCCCATAGACGTTGCCTGATGAGTGCTAATGACTAAATAGAGTGATTACTGTGTGTAATCTAATGTCAGTACAACTACAGCTGCTCTGTGACGGCCTCAGAGGTTGTCTAAGAGAATATTGGGAGCAACAACACCACGAAGTCCAAAGAACACAGCAGACAGGTCAGGGATAAAGTTATTGAGACATTTAAAGCAGGCTGAGGCTACAAAAAGATTTCCCAAGCCTTGAACATCCCACGGAGCACTGTTCAAGCCATCATTCAGAAATGGAAGGAGTATGGCACAACTGTAAAGCTACCAAGACAAGGCCGTCCACCTAAACTCACAGGCCGAACAAGGAGCTGATCAGAAATGCAGCCAAGAGGCCCATGGTGACTCTGGACGAGCTGCAGAGATCTGCAGCTCAAGTGGGGGAATCTGTCCACAGGACAACTATTAGTCGTGCACTGCACAAAGTTGGCCTTCATGGAAGAGTGGCAAGAAGAAAGCCATTGTTAACAGAAAACCATAAGAAGTCCCGTTTGCAGTTTGCCACAAGCCATGTGGGGACACAGCAAACATGTGGAAGAAGCTGCTCTGGTCAGATGAGACCAACATGCAAAACGCTGTGTGTGAAAACTAACACTGCACATCACTCTGAACACACCATCCCCACTGTCAAATATGGTGGTGGCAGCATCATGCTCTGGGGCTGCTTCTCTTCAGCAGGGACAGGGAAGCTGGTCTGAGTTGATGGGAAGATGGATGGAGCCAAATACAGGAAGAAAACCTCTTGGAGTCTACAAAAGACTTGAGACTGGGGCGGAGCTTCACCTTCCAGCAGGACAACGACCCTAAACATGAAGCCAGGGCAACAATGGGATGGTTTAAAACAAAACATATCCATGTGTTAGACTGGCCCAGTCAAAGTCCAGATCTAAATCCAATCCAGAATCTGTGGCAAGATCTGAAAACTGCTGTTCACAAACGCTGCCCATCTAATCTGACTGAGCTGGAGCTGTTTCAAAGAAGAATGGGCAAAGATTTCAGTCTGTAGATGTGCAAAGCTGGTAGAGACAGACCCTAAAAGACTGGCAGCTGGAACTGCAGCAAAAGCTGGTTCTACAAAGTATTGACTCAGGGGCTGAATAATTACACACACCCCACTTTGCAGTTATTTATTTGTAACAAATGTTGGAATCATGAATGATTTTGGTTCCACTTCTCACGTGTGCACCACTTTGTGTTGGTCCTTCACCTGGAATTCCAATAACATTGATTCATGTTTGTGGCTGTAATGTGACAAAATGTGGGAAAGTTCAAGGGGCCCAATACTTTTGCAAACCACTGTAATGACTAATTAACCTGAGACGTCGGTCTTTGGATTATAGCTGGTTTGGGGATTGAAACCCAGGAGAGTGACAGTACTAACCCTCCTAAAAAAATGTTGAAAATATTCTGTAACTGTTTAAATAAATATATTGCTTCACTACCTTTCATATCCCTATCAGTTTTTATTTAGATTATTTTGCATGTTTCTATGATACGAATTAATCTAAATTGCTAAAAAGAGCAAAGAGCCTGATAAACAGGTCCTGATCAAGTACTTTAAATTTAAACCTCATCACTTGTTAATCAAACAGGTGGAAAATTGGAAAACTTGCAGGCAATGAGATCTTTTGAAACGTTTAGGAGACATACTGGCTGCTGTGACGTCTTCTCCCATCATATTGCTGACATTTAATGAAATCATTATGAAAGGATCTAGAACATAGAAGTGTTTCCCCTTTAGCCCAAGGCACCACTGGGAAGACTGCAGTGTCTACAGAGCCTTGTCAGCCTTTTCCCTCTCACCCTTGCTTCACTCTTGTTCTGCCCAGATAGTCATCTTGTACTCAGAGGTCAGCCCTTGATCTTTTTGTCAGGGTCGACTAACCATTGATCTGTCCCTCTGCTGCTTCCTCTCTCCTCCTCACTCTCTCCCATCATCCCCTTTGGACCTGAAGAGACTTGTCAGTCAGCTCAGAGCTAAAGAAACACAATCACCTGGAATCTTTAGGGTTTGATCTTCGGCCAGAAGTCGAGGCGGAAGAGTCAGAGGTAACTTGTTTCCTGGCTCCTTTCTATCAAACTCTTCTCACATAGCAATTAGGGGTGCAACGATACTCGTATCGATATTGAACCGTTCATACAGTGCTTTCAGTTCGGTACGCATATGTATGGAACAATACAACATTTTTAATTTATTTTATCAACTTTCCTTCTGACGATGCTGTCTGTGTTGAGCGCTCAGTGGATCTGCGCTCGACAGTGCAGCCTAGGCGGAGTAGTCGAACGCAGATTCACTGAGCGCAGGGCAAGCTAGCGAGACAGAAGCTAAGCTCTCCTTGCAACATGGCAAATTGAACCTCCCCCACCCTCATTCAGATCTGGTCTTTGGAATTATTTTGGTCTTCATGTGACGTATGACCCTGAAGGTAAGCGCGTCATGGACTAAAGTAAAACAGTGTGTCGGCTGTGCCATGCAATGCTCAATTACATGGTGGGAGCTAGTGTGTTAGCGCAGTTAGCTCGTTAACGTGTTCCAGCCCCAAGCACGGGGCGATCCGCGGTAGCTCGTTAACGGAGATTTGCCGTGTTGTGGCGTTAACGTCATTTCAGATTAACGCTGACAGCACTAGTGAGAACACAACGAATATGACTGCACATTTACTCCGACATCATCCTAGTGCAAAGACAAGTGGAAGCAGACAAAACAACAAGCACACATGCTACAAACTTTACCCGAGTCATTTACAGCCGTTAGCACATGATTCTCCTTATGGGGACCTGATATGTTTAATATGCTGCTGAGAATATAGCCCAGAAGAAGCGTATAGTAGAGCTTTTATTTTGGAAAGAGCCATTTCTCTGTAATAAACTCTCTTTTCCAAAGATGAGAGATTTCTCCATCAGATAGATTTATTTTTTTATTACTTTGTTGTTTCAGCAACATTCAATTTAAAAACTGTACTTTTGAGTTAAATATATATTTATAATTTTAATAAATGACAAATTAAAAAGGCATGAACATTTTTTGTATCGAAAAAATATCGAACCGTGAATTTTGTGTATCGCTGCACCCCTAATAGCAATGTTTTTGGTTCTATTCATTTTGAAGCTTAAGCATCCTTAGCATTAAGCAAACCGTTTATTTGGTCTTTTTGTGGCTCCAGACCCATCGCAGCTCATCAGGTTCAGTTTTAAATGGACTGAAATCATCTCTGACAGGATGAAACTATGTGGTCTCCCTGGGTGAGTTGGTGTCATCTAAAATTGAGGTCACCTGTGATGTGCCTTTAAATCTGTATATATGATGCCAGTGGAAAATATGAACGCGCATAAAATCAGTTTATATGTATATTTAATTGATAATACATGCCTATGGCTTTCACATGCAGTAAGCCTAAATAATGCATTGCTGTATCCACTACATTAAAAGACAAAATAAAGTCAGGCTTTTTGACTGTTATTTGAATTCAAGTTCAGAAACACTGAGAACATTTCACCAAATCAGAAACGTCGCCTGTGTGCACATGTCCACACAGAAATGCACTTTGAGTCACTAAAAACAAAACTCTGAGGAGTGTGACAATTTCACCCGTTTTGTAGTCAGACTGTGCACCATGTGGTTGTTTGCAGGCTTCTGATTGGCTGACATCTCTATATGCTTATGGTTATAATGTGGATGGAGACATTTTTAGAAATGAAAGCTGAAGTTGTGTTTACACTGGACTTGACACTGCACATATACAGAGCAAAGATCCAGCTTGACTTCAGTGACTACTTTAGTCTTTGGAGCAAATACTGTCCTGATAACCACGACAGGAGCAGCCTTTACTTTCTAGAATATGAGGTAACATGAAGTATAGCAGTACATAAAGAGGTAAGAGTCCCTTTGTAACGGTCACAGTGTGGCTGAGGCTGACTGTGTGGAAACACGCAAAACAAAACTTTGATTTAAAAACGGACGAGCTGTTTATTTAAACAGGAGAAAACTAAAAGGGTAAAGGCAAAACTAAAAAACTTCGACTGGGTGAAGATTGAAACGTGAAGAAACCCTGAACGTGAACGTGAAGCCCTGACATGGATACATGTCAAACCTAGAAACATGACGTGAACGTAGCAGACGACCGGATGAGGAATGAATGCAAACACAGACTAAATACACACAGGAGGTGATTGGGGGGAAACAGCTGATTACAATGAACATGGAACAGCAGACCTCTTCAAAATAAAACAGGAAGCATAATGAGATGTGAACATGACAACACGTGAAGGGTGAGGGAGACAAACACAGGGGTGAAGATACAAGGAGCATCTAAGAAACAATGAACTAGAACAGCAACCTAGGAATGAACTCAGGTAACCCAAAGAGCTTGAACATAAACATCAAAATATATAAAAATGCTGAAAGGCGTTGGGTCAAACGACCCAGGATGGTGACAGTAACACTGTAACCATCTTTGTATTTTTGCAGGAAAAGGAATAATGCTTTTCTTTGGAGTTATATTCATACTCAACCATGTAAATCCATGTGATCCGAGGTCGGGAGCATGGCAGGGCCTGTGGCAGCCGTGTGGCTGGACAGAATACATTTCAATACATTTTGTTTAAGCTTGATTAGAACAAAACAGCAGAAAGACGGAGCCCAGATGAGTAAATCATACTCAAAACACAACAACGTTTTAAAAGGCGGTGGAGCGGTTGCCATGGATCCCACAGCCCATCTGGGCAACGCAGCCATTCGTCTTGGCTGACAGTTAATTTATTCCTGAGGCTGTTAAGGATGCACCGTGCAGGCAGAAACCATTTACAAATGTGCGGATTGACTGTATTTATGATCTGTGTGGGCTTTTGTTCTTATCTGTGCTTTGTGAGGAACCACATGCTCAGTGGTTATAGTAGAGGATCAACGGGGCTAAATGTACAGTCGTGGATCAGTCTCAGTGCAACACTGTTGATCACATGATGGACTTTCTCTTATTTAGTAACTGGGCGGCGTAGCAGCTGCGGTGCAGCACTCAGTGCAGAATGATGATGTTTGGAAAATCAGGGATTTTGAAGCATTGACGTTTTTGTATTTTACACTCACAGCCGACTGTAGATCACATTTTGACACAGCAGCTGTTTTCCAATGAAACAACCAGTGGAAGCTGGTTTGTGACTGTGAACACGTCTCCACAACTCAGTCCTATGGAAAATCTATCGTGGAAGCTGAAGCTTAATGGGAAACCAAGAAACCACAGAGTTTCTGCTAAGAGGCGTGGCCAAAATCCCTCCTGAGATGTGTGCAAAGCTGGTGACCAACAGTTGTGCTTACAAAGGGTTTTGCCACCATTGGGGAAACCGGACCTTACAAATTCCTCTGTGCCATGTGTCTGTGCACCGTCTGAGTTCCTACAATCCGACCTTTTCATAGAGCCACACAAACGGGCATCAGTGCGAGGCCATAAATCCTGTGTTACTGCTGGCTTTTCTAAACTGGCTGTTTTTTAAAAAACTAAAAACACTTTCCAATATCCCATTTGCAGCTTTTTCCCTCTGTGAC
This sequence comes from Copadichromis virginalis, assembly GCF_057382275.1. Lineage (NCBI taxonomy): Eukaryota > Metazoa > Chordata > Actinopteri > Cichliformes > Cichlidae > Copadichromis > Copadichromis virginalis. Next base: position 1,083,535 of record NC_140632.1, on the reverse strand, counting down.
GCATGATGAATGTGGTGGCTTAGCGCCAGGGAAGTGGCATTTTAGTCTGTCAAACATTTCTCTCCTATCTGCGTCAGCTTGATGTTTTGATGAGTCACAGCGAACTGGACAAACCTGAGTGGGAGGAGAAGGGCAGTGATTTAGCCCGTGTAAATAATGATTGTGAAGTGTGATGTTTGTTCTTCGGGCGTCTTCTGATCACTTTTCTCTCGAGAGGAAAAAAGTAAGATTGAGAATCCACTCCACCTCCTGAACTGCAATCCGTCAGTAACGCTCCACCGAGTCTGGGTTTTATTGTTTCCTCTCTCAGCTGCATTACTTCTGCATGTGTGTAAAGCTAATTGCCAGGCTCCCCTCCTCTGAGCCATTCATAACTCTGTTTACATTACTTTATTCAATTATAGAAGATGCAGCGATTATTCAGTTTTCACCTCGCAGCATCACTTGGAGGAAAAAATTAATACTTAATACTGAATCAACATTTTTATCTCTGCAGGCAACATGTGTGTGAGCAATGCCAGAATGGTTAATAATAGAAAACTCTCTTTTAAATCAGTGACATTTACCTGTGTCTGCTTTGTGAGCGTGCAACTCCTTTAACCCTCGCGCAACCGAGCCGATTGCAGAGGTCACTTGATGGGAGACGGCGTGTAACTGTGGCCTGATTAAGTGCAGACAGATTGCCAGCACATTGCAATCAATCAGTCATGCAAAGCAGTCTGTGCTGATGAGTGCAACTGGTTGCATGAGAGGACTCGACACTGCGCCGTCTCCACTGCAGTCGTAACTTTCATCCTTGCAAGCAGAGAAAGTGTGCGGCGTGAGTTACATACACTTACATGTATTTGGCTGAACACACTGCTTGTGGAAATATCATCCAATCTGCAATGAACTGCAAATTTTCCACAACTTTTTGATTTGTTAACAAACGAAAGTGAACATGCCTTACAGTCAGATATTCAGAGCTGTTGTACCTCAGCGCCATAATTTAATGATCACGCTAGCCTACTGGTCCTAACATTGTTCTGCTATTACAGTGCAAAACATGCAGGAGGTGCACTCTGCCTTGCTGCATGGAAACATTTTCTGCATGTCCAAATCAAACTATCAGCATGTCTGTGCATTTTAAAGACTTTTTAAGACTTGTCTCCTGAAACATTCATAGCAAGCAAATAATGTTCTAGGAAGTGTTGGTCTGGGTGAAGTGTAAGCACAGATTGCAAACAGCTCTAACTGTGTGTCACTCGTGCAAATCAAGGCTCAGAAACCTCTAAAAAGTGCACTAATGCTAGCAAAGTAACAAAGGAGACATTCATGTAAAAATCAGTTAATCATTCAGGCCGTGCAGTAATGCGCCCTGTGCCGTTTACATTGATGTGCATGCACGACAAACCTCATCAAGAACAGACTCGTCTGCAGTGCTCCTACATTTCCTTTCAGACACACGCTCACATCCTCACCTAATGAGCTGTTAAAGATCAATAAATGAGCGCTATGCTAGCAGAAGTTCAATTTAAAAACAGCTATTGTTTGGAAAACGTAACATTGCAATCTAAGCTAGATTTCAACAAAGGCTGACGCTCAGAGACCGAAGCTGGTGAAACATTTTACAATTCTAAGTATTCCCCTCACGCCTTTTATTGGCATCCTGTAATATTTATTAATGAGTTCTGCTTAATGCTCCTCATAATCACCACGACATATGAAACCTAATCAGTTGTGCTGATGAGGCCTTTAACTGCACCAATTAGTACATCAGTTGTCAAGTACGTCTATGCTAGTGTCCTGGTTGCTTTGGATAATCCACAGCTGAGAAGGAGAAAAACGATTTAATGTTCTATGATGAGCTCGTGTCAGCATCATCGTGTTGCATCTGCACCAAACTGTAAACAAGACGTAAGGAATGGTGGCACCATCTGACCTCAGACACATATTTGCTTTGTTTCCCCCAATTTGAATAATTAGTATGTTTCTGTTCTGGGACCTCCCGAGCCTGTCAAGCAGAACAACAACAAGACAGAGCAGGCATCAGTGAGGACAAATATGACTCTGAGAAAGCCCTCTTCATCATGAGGAGGAGGAACCAGGGGTTACAAAGTGTCTTGCAGATGTGCAGCAATGGTACACTTTATGAGATTTGTCAGGTGGATGCATACAAAACCATGAGCGAGTGTGACTCAATGACCCGTCAGAGCTATCGTTCTTGATTTGAACCATTACTGAGGTGCTTTGCATGGTTGCCATTAATGCCATTAAAAAAGTTTGTTTTTTGCACATTTGAAACACTTAAATATCTCAGATCAGTGAACAAACTAATATTAGAAAAAAAATAACCCAACTAAATGCAGAATGGAGTTTTTAAATGATGATATCATTTATTAAGGGAAACCTAGTGCGCGCTGGAAAAGTAACATTTTTCTTTTTTAGAAGAAAAAGTTCACCAACCACATCCTACCAGACCTGCTGAATCGAGAGGTCACTTAAACTCTCTGACAAAGTGAAGTGGACTAAAATATCTTGCAAACATGATGTTATTCATGCCTAAAACACAGCTGAGAAACAAAGTCGTTGACATCTATCAATCTGGATTGGATGACAAAGCCATTTGTAAGGTTTTGGGACCCACAGTGGGAGCCATTATCCACAAATGGAGAACACTTGAAAGATTGGCGACACTTCCCAGGAGTGACTGACCTACTAAAATTAGTCCAAGAGCACATCAGCCAATCATCTATGCAGTCGCAAAAGAGCCTAGAACCGGAGGAACCGGAGGCTTCACGTCTCAGTTGAGGTCAGAGTTCATGATTCAACAATAACAAAAAGATGCAAAAGTTCCACGGAGAAAACCACTGCTGACCAAAAAGAACACAAATGTTCACCAAAAAACCATCTTGATGACAAATGAAGACGAATGTAACTGAGCTCTGAACTTTCTGAGAGACGATGTACAGTGAAGCAAGAACACGACCACGTCTTCCTCACAGTATAGCCACCAATGCCATCAGAAGTCAAACAGTCTAAAAGGTCTGTCTGCATCACGTTTGTCACCACCACACTAGGTAATAGTGCTGAGTTTACTAGTGCAGCCTATTTTCATGGCTCTTCTCAAGGGTACTGAACAGGCTTAGCATAATACCTTTACATGGATTCAACAGTCATTTATTTCTGAGCCACTTCGCTGAATATTACTGTATAAAAGTCAGCCGGGGCCTTTTCTTCTCGAGGAAAATCACGTTAGAGTCCAATAACAATTGAGAACGAAAAAGATTTGTGGCCTATTTTCACGATAAATTTTAGATTTGGCTCCCTGACAGGAAACACACACACGGCAATGGGACAACGCATAGGCAGCGATAAATGGACAGTAGATGGAAACAATGTATCTCAATGAAGGCACGTTTTGTGAAATAAAAAAGGAGTTTTAAAGCCAGTGGCACTCATAATTGAATATATTGGGTTCTAGAAGTGTTTCTCATTACATTTAATTTAGCAAAGTGCTCACCTTAGACTAAGAGCATCAATGCAAACAGCAGTTTGTGCATAATAAATATTGGTGAAGGATTAGAAAACGGATATCCTCCAGTAGCTGAACAACTCTGCAGAACTTCACAAAGAGGCAACTTGTGTTTGGATATTTCATGATGTACGAGCTCACACGCACACACACACACACACACACACACACACACACACACACACACACACACACACACACACACACACACACACACACACACAGTGGAGAGACTCCTCCTTGTCTCAGGCTCAGGCAGCCAGTGCAGCTGCAGAGAAGCAGAGAAGCAGAGCCTGACACTGTGCAGTGAAAGAACAGCAACAAATGCTGCAGCCCCTCCAGTTCTCTGCGATGCATTCATTGTTTCAAAAGAAGTTGTGAGCACGCCGTCACTTAAAGTGCCATCGGATCAAAGTATCATGCTGCTGCCTATAAGCTGCAGTTAAAGCTAAAGCTAAACCAGCCTGTAGCCCCAGCATGCACCTGCACCCAGCCGGGGCCTGTTCATGTGCTCCATGTAAACTCATCATATTTCTTTTTAAAAACCTCTCCAGCCTGTGCTGTTTTGCATAAGACATGTTATGTTCTTGATGAATATTAATGATCTTGTGGAGATCTCAGTACGATTGTTGCTGTTAGGTAATTTCCATTTCCCTGGCTAAAAACACTGCTGACCCCCCCCCCAAACTTCCCATCCCCCTGTTACAGCTGAGCAAGTAATAAGAATCAAAGCACCGTGCCAATTACATACAAGGGCATCTCGAGACAACAGAGGGGCAATGCATAAACAGCAAATGTTGTGCCGAGAGAACGCCACCTCTCAGACGGTACAACGGATCAAAAACGCTTCGTTATATTGTGCTTTGGAGCTAAATGATCAGATTTTAAATTGCACTATTGTATTGATCTGAAAAATAAACCCCACCTGTTTGCCAGAACTGCAGAAGAATTTATCTGGCTTTCTGAAGGAACAGGGCCTGGACACGGAGCAAGTCCATCGTTTTGACAGCTGTGATGCATCATAATAATATGTTAGGGAAGAACAGGCCACACAGCCTGCTTCGGTGCTACGGGGCAAATCTGCAAATCTTTCAGGTTTTTTCAAAATACATTGAAAATGAATGAGCCTTTCTGGAGAAAGAAGTTAGAAAAAAGCAAAAAGTTTAGTCTTTAGTTATTATTACTTTGTGTTCTGGATTCTGGTGATTTCGTTATTCATACGAGCTCTATCATCTATGTAACACAACTTCCGGTTTTATGCTGATAGCCATTTGTCTCGTGTTAGATTGACTTCCCCATGTCCTGTTACCAGGTTTAGTTCAGCTGTGTCTAGTTTCCCAGACGTGTCCACTCATCTTTCTGCATATATCCAACCAGAGAAGTTCCTGAAATCAGGGGAGTTCCCCCCACCGCCCTTCACAGACCTGAAGGTTCTATCAGTCTTTTGTCCACAGCGTACTGATTTAGCCTGTGGTTGCATATTGTCGGGCCATCGGTTTCCTCTCCATAGTTTAAAAAGTATGATGCGCTCTGTCTCTATGACTGCCCGTCTTTACCCAAAACCTTTACAACTGTTATTACCACGTGACGTGTGGGCTTATCCAGATGATGCAAATGCACACGTTGTCACGGTCGGTGTGGCAGACCGTGGGGGTGAGAGTTTAGATTTAGTTTAGATTTTAAAAAATCTGAAATCCAATTTCACAATAAGAGCAGAGATTGCTTCACGTTAACACAAAGTGCATCACCTGCTCCACAAAACAGGAAAAACCCACTGTCACTAATTATGAACGTTTGTGCTTGGAATAACAAATGTTTCAATGACATCAAGATACCGTAGAGTGAATCGTGATTGTGGAACAACAGCAAACAAAACATGAATATCTTATTTATCTGTATGGTTTTTACACCGTTTTTGGCGTTTTCTGTTCTCGTTAAGTCACAGTATGAGAGAGAAAGTACGAGATGGAAGCATTTATTGTTGCTGTTTGTGTCATTTTTGGGCTCTGTAGTAATGAGGTGTGGTGTCTCTCCTTCATCCTCAGAGCCTTTTGACAAATCAGACATTTTAGTACTGTGGAGGGATACAAAGAGAAGGCAGACTGGCAGGAAAGTTGGAGGTGGACATCTGCACATCTGCTCCTGGCTATTTCCACACAGTTATGAAACGTAGCTGAAACACATGAGAGCACAGAGACATGATGCTTTCTTATTCTGAGCTGCTGACAACCTCACAGTTTCTCTGCTAATCACAGTAACGAATGTCCTCTTAGGTATTATTTTTGCATCATATCCTCTTTCTATGTGAATTTGACTAACATGCAAAACATGTATTACAGTAATTCATAAGCAGTAGGGCCACATTTCTAAGCTAAATACTGTAACAGCAAAGGATGTACATATCACCAAGTCCTGTTTCTTGAGTGAGTCATCATTCTATGGATTTTTCTTTTAAATGTCAATCCCAGTATTTCTCCTTGGGTGCTGCAGCTATGGGTCTAAAAACAAACTGCAAACCACCAATGACAGCTGCTCACCACTGACTCATCTGTTTAAGGAACTTAAATCAACAATAAAAGTGTCGCCCACTGTCGAGCTCTTCAGTGGTGCCGGCTTCCTGGATGTCTGCCTCCATAGACCTTTTAGAATAAACAGTACCACTAAAAGGGTCAAATCAATGGGAGCTATTTTAAATGTGTCTGCAGGGTGGCCTTCACACTGAGGCTGGGTGTAATTCCTGGGTATTTCTAGCAGGAAAGCTAAAGGAAAGATTTTAAGGCTTAAAATAGTTTGGATGCTTGTGGCTCATACTGTAGTCTCAAGGCTGTCGAAGATGTTGTTAGAAATGCTTTTTAATCTCTGTGACAAGAATGTCCATAAACAGCTTTTTGAACCGTACTCTGACAGTGGCTCACCAAAGTTTTAAAGCCCGCTTCAATCATTGTGCGATTTCGGACCAGTTTAGACCGTAAACTGGCACATTTTAGGCCAACTATGGACTCTGTCTGGTTCCTTGAGATCCAGATGCCAGTCTGGGTTAAGCAATCAGCACATTTTCCTCTCGTGGTTTTTACGTATACAAAAAGCACTTTTCCCAAACACTAAATCAGTGTGGCTGCCAAGTCTCCCAAGAAACTCATCCTGCCCTGATTGGCCAGCGTTGTTTTCCCTCAAGTGCAGGATGAGGGAAATTAAACTATAAAGCATCTGCAGTCCCCGTGTTTTCATAACATATTTGCAGCAAGCAGACATGGATAAACTAAATTGGATTTCATTAGCACTTTAATACAAATACAGGTATATTCACATCACTGTGCATGCTGGGAACGCCAGGCACCTCACTCTGACTCTGACACCACATTTCCAGATCTGATCAGACACCAGTCCAATCTGACGAGGAAATTGAAGGAGGGCTCTCGTGAGAGTTGGTCCACCTGGGAAGCTGCTGCTGCAGAGATCTGTAATTACAGTCAGCGAAAGTGAAAAGAGAAAGAGGACAGAGACACACACAGACATCGTGATGGGAAGGCAGCCCGTAAGCAAGCTTTTAACGTGAAACAGTTTCTTGGTCCTTCAATGCAGAATGAAAGTTTTTGTTATCTGAGTAGATCAATTTTTCATGTTGCAGCCAGATATATCACCTCATTGTGAGAGGACAAGAGAAGGTGTGAGCCAGCAACCATCAGTTTTGTTGAGTAATATGAGCTACTTATTGCTCAAAGATATATACATCTGAAGACATCATTTCAGCTCTGGAGACTTTGATAGGACTGGATGTGACACATTGGGAGGCTGTTGGGATGCAGCATTTTAAGGAATATATTGGCACATTTTGAACGTGATGCTTGCAGCATATTTCAGTTGGAACAGGCCCATGTTTAGCACTATGTGGCATTCATGCTCCTTTTGACAACGGGCAGAAAAATCCGGGAACTGAGGAGCCCAGCTGCTGGACTTTTGGGAGAGGGATACTGTCCCGTTCTCGTCTGATACAGGATTCGTGGGTCTTGTTTCTTGGTGAAAGCTCTGGACTTGCTAAAGCATATAGTTAGGGCTGGACCAGGTGACCCTGAATCCTCCCTTAGTTATGCTGCAATAGACGTAGGCTGCCGGGGGATTCCCATGATGCATTGAGTTTTTCCTTTCCAGTCACCTTTCTCACTCACTATGTGTTAACAGACCTCTCTGCATTGAATCATATCTGTTATTAACCTCTGTCTCTCTTCCACAGCATGTCTTTATCCTGTCTTCCTTCTCTCACCCCAACCAATCACAGCAGATGGCCCCGCCCCTCCCTGAGCCTGGTTCTGCTGGAGGTTTCTTCCTGTTAAAAGGGAGTTTTTCCTTCCCACTGTCGCCAAAGTGCTTGCTCACAGGGGGTCATATGATTGTTGGGTTTTTCTCTGTATGTGTTATTGTACGATCTACTGTACAATATAAAGCGCCTGCTGTTGTGATTTGGTGCTGTATAAATAAAACTGAATTGAATTCATGTAACATGTAAATAATTAGTTACCTCAAGTCAAACAAGTTTTTGCATTTACATTTGACGCTGCATTCTAACTCTTTTGAAATTGAGGCTGTATTTTATTTGAGTTTTCCAGAAAGAACTCAAACCCTGCAAGCCAGTGCAGCATTTACTTTCACTGCATCCTCTGTGTGCTTTGTGCAGCACCGTGTGCACGTGCAATAACTGTGAAACAAGAGGAACCCAAGTTTCCCAAGCTGCAGAACAGCTGGATTGCTTTGACCTCCATAGCTTCAGCCAAGCTACCAACCATGGCCTCTCACCGTTACAGAACAACAAACACAGATGGATGCAAATACAGCCGCTCCTTCTGTCAGACAGCAGGGCAGCATTAATACTGTATGTCTCGCTGAAAGTAGCATGACAGTGAATGAGTCCTTTGCATCTTTCGTTCTCTTTGTTGCTCATATGAAAATCAGGAGCGCGCCTCACAGTGTGATGGTTTATTTTCAGCACAGGAGCAGAAGGGCAAAGACATCAATGAAGAAAGGAAAAAACGGTTTGTTCCAGCACTCGGCAGCTTGTTGAGTGCACAAAGTCAAAGTGAAATGCCAGAAAGGAAAGCTTTGTCACTCCAGTCTCAGCAAAACGGAGAGACATGATGACTGCAGACACAGAAGCAGAAAAGGTTTTATGGTGGGATAAAACATGCCGGGCCAAATGAAACAACAGAAAACATGGATGTAACAGGTGATGACAACACGCATTTATATGCTCTGTTTAAAGAAGGTGCTTCACCTTTACAGCTTTGACATTACTGGGAGAAATCATGCCTCCCGTGGCTGGACACTGCTGTTTCTGCTCTGTGATGCTCATTTCATGTCGGCTTTGCCGTCGGCTGCGAGCGTGGGTGTAGGGAACAGAACATGAGCTTTTTCACTGAGAGAAAAAGTCATGACTCTCGAACAAAAAGCCAACTGATGATGTGGCTCCGTTGCATTCGTATCGATTTCTGTCAGTAGAAAGACAGTTATTAACCAAAACTCTTCACTTCAGAGGGGCTGACATTAAATATACTTATTGTTCAGCTGGTGGAAGATGTAATCAAATCTCAATGAACTGAAAGGCTTCGCTGAGCTTCTTCTTCAACAACACAACAAAAATGATGCAGCAGGTTGGTCCATTTTGCTGAAAATTCCACACAGGGGGCGTGTTTGCATGCGTGCCACTGCATGCTACTATATGCATGTCTGACAGCATCTGGGTCGCTCCTAATGAGACGACGAATGGAGTCCTGGGAGATCTCCCCCAGACCAGTGACTGAGCCCGAGGTGCAACCTGGGACTGAAACAAGACGTCCCAGAGGGGTTCTGTTGAATTTCCTACTCTTGCAACATGATGCCGGGCATTGACATGCTGAATGATGCTACAGGCAGCTTAACGTTTTCTTCTGACCCTGCTTTCAGACCTGAATGCCAGTGGAAGTGCCGGGCAGTGAGCACAGGGCCCAGTAGAGGACGTTGGGCCCTCAGGCCACCCTCATGAAGTCTGTTTCTGATTGTTTGATCAGAGACATTCTCAACAGTGGCCTGCTGGAGGTTTTGTAGCTCGGGCCATGCTCGTCCTGTTCCTCCTTGCACAAAGGGGCACGTACTGGTCCTGCTGATGGGTCGGGGCCTCCTACAGTCCTGTCCAGCTCTCCTAGAGTGACTCCTTGTCTCCTGGGACTGTGCTGGGACACACGGCAAACCTTCTAGTAATAAAATCAAGATTTCGAGAGTTTCCTGGAGATGATATATTGATATTTTGGTACTCGTATTGTTGATATAAAGACTTACCAAAAGTTGTGTTTGAGTTAAACTGGATATTAAAGTAAGGTGATGTTTAAAACAACTTATTCTCTAACTGCTTAATGGTTAATTCTCTGCATCTGCTGAGCATCAGGCTCCTGTGTTGTATTGTTCCCGTATATCTAGAAGTGGCAACAAAGACATAGTTAACAGGAGGATTATTGTCTTCAGTTTATGTAATGCTGGCTTTGGGATCTGGCATCAGTTTCCATGAAGTGCCCACAAGGAGCACGTGCTGTCAGCAGGAGTCTTTTACTGATTAAATAATAATTACTTCTGTTTAACAGGAACGTTTCTGTTTAGATTATCACGACTATATTTATTAAAGAAACTCACACAGACACTAATACATGCGCTCCAGTGCTACAGCCGATGTAAGCTGGTTACATAAGGACAGACTGGAGGCTGGCAGAGTGCAGCAGTCAAAGCGCTGCATCGATGCAGGACGAGAGTGGATGGATGTGCTCGGTACAGTTTGCATGTTTAATCACTATCAGCTTTGTGCTGATTCATGCACTTGGTACTAAACATGGAATCTGTTGCCTTTTGTTCATATTTAAACATAGAATTACAGCTATGCTAATAATCTCATCTGATCTACGGTTAGCATGAGGTATTCCAGGTTGCTGAGTTTATTCCGTATGCATTATCGCTGAGATGTGATCATACGCCTGATTGCATTCTGTTCACAGTGCATTCAACACACATTTAGCATTTGCTTTGCATGCAGACTGCATATTAGTGTGTAAATGGAGTACACACGAAGGTCAGAATTTTAAAGCGTGTGTTAGCTGCACCATTTAGATAAGCACTGGAAGGAGAATGCACCTGCACACAGGTGTTTGACGTGATGGCTATTTACAGACTGTGCTACAGATACAACCTGTGGTCACGAGGCACAAATGTGTGTTCCACAAATGTTTGGTAAGTGGTTGCCAGCTGTTGCTAGGTGAAATCAGTCACAGAGAGGGTTCCTCCTGTCATTGGTGGCGAGCAGATTGCTGCGCTCACTCGTAGTTTGTATGCAAGATACCAAATGTTCTGGAAACACTTGCAAGCTACGAGCCAGGCAGTAGTAAAGCTTGAAAATGTGTAATGCAAAGTGGACCTGGGGAACAGCCTTCAAATTAAAAGTTGTGCAAGTTTTAAAAGGCAGGAACCAACGGCTCATATCAAAGTATATTTTTCACTGACTGTGATCGACACCGAAGGTGTCAAACATATGGCACGGGGCCCAGAATCAGCCTCCCAAAGACTCCAATCTGGCCCACTATATGGCTTTGGAAAATGTGAAATAAAGCTTTTCCTAATGACAAAGACGTCATCAATGGCCATTCATACTACAGCAGAGTAACAGATAAACATTTAAATAACAGGACATTTCCTGTGTTTTTTACTATTCTCTGTCTTTATAGTCTGCAGTCTGGGCAGAGACTTATCAAAACTTTTCTTATCATTTAAGAGAGCCATGCTGACAGATTTCTTGCATTTGCAGCAAGGAGAGTTTCACTGGTCCGTGTACGGCCCACGATGCTCTAGTGTTGTCACTGTGTGTTCGCATGCTGTTTGCTGGTTTCCATGATAGTTGTTCTACAAACTGAACCAGTTACTTAGACAGCCCGAGAATACTGTAGATACTATATTACCTCCACAGCATCATGTCATTCAATACATGTAAGGGAGTATAGTATAGTTATAGTATGTTATAGGTAGCACTACACCCCCGCTGCCCCTCTTTCATAATCCTTTTATTTATTATTCTGACAAAAAAAAACCCTCAAACAGCTCAAACTATCTGCCTAAAACAGCTTTCACCCTTCATAGCATGGATGCAGTAAATGTCATGTGATGTCTGGTCGCACCCCAGCTGGGTAGCTGGCAGCTGGTCTGGGTGAGGCCTCTATAAATCAAGCTTGTTTTAGTGCATCTTGTAAATTTCTTTGTGTAATGCTCAAGAGCAATCTGTAAGAAGCTGTAGAGAGACCTGAGCTAAAGTAACAGCCACACAGAGGGAGGTGCTGAAATGATCATGTAAATATTAATGCTAATGCAGGAGGAGGCAGGAGGAAGTCTTCAGTCATGAATAACAATAATTTCAGACAACATGTGGATATAAACTAACTCTGTGCCTGCTGTAACAAAGACAGACTCCAAAAGCACACATTTATAGTCACGTACGTTACACTGCTCCAACAGAAGCACGTTTCTTGGTAAATGGCCTGTATTTATATAGCGCTTTAGCTGTTCTCTCTGTTGAGGTCAGGAAAGCGATTCCGCTCCCTGAAGACCAACACAGAGAGACTGAGGAGGAGCTTCTTCCCGCAGGCGATACGGTCTCTCAATCACACCACCACACAGTACTGACCCACACATATGGTTCTTACACACACACTGGACTTTCTGGACTTTGGTTTTGCACAACACTGGTCACTATATTCTTCATTTCCGGTTAATACTTGTACAGCTGCTGTTATTGTGTATATATTTATTTACATTTAGATTTCTTCATACATTCTTATATAGTTCTATATTGTGTATTTTGTTGTATAGTTATTTTATTTTCAACTTTAATTTATATATTTATCTTTATCTTATTCTTCCCAGTTAAATTTACCCTTCATTCTAATTTGTGTTGTACAGTTATTTCATTTTTAACCTTAATTTATATTTTATTCCTTCCTAGTTAAATTTACCCTTTTTAATTTTTCATATTTATTTCCTATCTTATTCATAGCCTTTTCCTTTTTTGTTCTCTTTAGGTCACGAGCAGTTGTCCAAGCATTTCACTACATATCGTACTGTGTATGACTGTGTACGTGACAAATAAAATTTGAATTTAATTTATTTATTTACTAGTCCCTAAGGACCCCAAAGCGCTTTACATATCCAGTCATCCACCCATTCACACACTGGTGATGGCAAGCTACATTGTAGCCACAGCCACCCTGGGGCGCACTGACAGAGGCGAGGCTGCCGGACACTGACGCCACCGGGCCCTCTGACCACCACCAGTAGGCAACGGGTGAAGTGTCTTGCCCAAGGACACAACGACCGAGACTGTCGGAGCCGGGGCTCGAACCGACAACCTTCCAATTACAAGACGAACTCCCAACTCTTGAGCCACGATCGCCCCGTTTCTTTATCACAGACAGTTAATATTTGCAACAGTGCACACAACCTTTTTTCTACTGCTGATTAGGATGGATGCAGATGAGATGGTTCACTGCACAAGTCCATCCTCCCTCTTCTGTCATCCACCCATCCAGCATCAGTCCATTCCTCATCCATCACTCCTTTCATCCGTCCCTCTGCAACAGCAGCATTTATGTAAGAGATACAGCCCAAACACTATAAGCCAAATGGAGTGAAGTGGGCCTACTTTAAGGGCTGTGTTATGAGAGGAGTTAAAATGCCAATGCTGCTCACTTGGAATTAATTTTCAGTTGAAAGAGTGTCGTTTCCAGCAGCCTCTCGTTTTCATCTTCAATGCATCGGGCCAAAGTGGGTGATCGTGGCTCAAGAGTTGGGAGTTTGCCTTGTAATCGGAAGGTTGCCGGTTCGAGCCCCGGCTTGGACAGTCTCGGTCATTGTGTCCTTGGGCAAGACACTTCACCCGTTGCCTACTGGTGGTGGTCAGAGGGCCCGGTGGCGCCAGTATCCGGCAGCCTCGCCTCTGTCAGTGCGCCCCAGGGTGGCTGTGGCTACAATGTAGCTGCCATCACCAGTGTGTGGATGTGTGTGTGAATGGGTGGATGACTGGATATGTAAAGCGCTTTGGGGTCCTTAGGGACTAGTAAAGCGCTATATAAATACAGGCCATTTACCATTTACCAAAGTTACTGGAATAAAATGCTGTGTTACTGTGAAAATATCAATCAAATGAAAATGTCCTCTCACTGATTGACCCTCATGAGGTTTCCTGCTTAGAGTCCCTTCAGTTTTCACAATTTTAGGCTGATCCATGATCAGAAATCTATTAGATCAAACTGTTTCACTTTTTTTCACAGCTAGTCAGACATGAAAAGTTATACTTATATAATCAAATATGCTGTCATAGCCCAGTATGCATGTTAGCACACGTTAGGCTTAAGAAGGCTAAAACAACTACTCTAAGTGCTGTTTTGTTCCTACTGTGTGACCCATGCAAGTGTTTCTAACACATACTGTAAGCATCTGAGACCATAGCCTGTATTTAAAAGACGGATGTACCCACTGTTACCTCACCCAAGTTACCAGCTAGGTTATTAGTTACTTTGGCTACTTTAGCTAGCATAATGCGTACAGATGCAGCGCACAAACAGCAGCTAATTATTGCAACGTAACAGACTAATAATAAAAACACAAGAACATCACAAATCCTTGGACGAGCTGTTCCACACAGAGCAAAGTTACTTGTCAGATAATAGTGGAGATGATTTCATATCTCCTTTCAAACTCATCTCTCTCTGTGTTCAATATCAACAATCTCCTCGTTGTTTTTCTTTCCTCCCCCTGCCTGTTATCACCGGTCGCTCCTCCTTTGGTAGCATTTTCTCCTCAGATGAATCCCAACAATCCACAAAAACAATTTTTTGTACTAATAACTTTAGTCACAAGATGAAAAATGTTAAGATAAAGTTTTAGCCCATACAGGTGTCTGAGTTATGCCCCCGTGTCGACGGTGTTCTCAGACTTTACATTTCCTTTGATTGTTTCTATATTTAGTGTTGGTTTAGTGTCAGCCATAATCTCACTTTTCCTAACAATTTTCCAACTTTTTAGATTTTGTATTTTAATTAATTATCTTATATGTTTTGCAATAAATTATTCATCCATAGAATGTTTATCCATTTTTTATCATTACATAAATAATATACATATTATATTATATTTTATTATTCATATATTTTTCAGGTCAACAGACTCTCTAATTGCAATCAGCAGATCACACATTAAATTAGGCTGTAATAAACATGTACAGTAATTTTGAGAACCAGCTGCAGGTTAAAGCATTAATTAATGGATACGTATCATTAAATTGGGAGTGTTCACTACATTGATTCCCAAAGGATTTTGACTCATTAAAGTATAATTAGACCTTATCAGTGGCACACCACACTGGTAGAAGTCTGAATACGCCAAAACTCATTGATTAATGGAAGGGAGTGGCATCTCCCAATGATCCTTTTATACTGAAATTACTAGATAACACGAATCACTCACTGAAACACGTCTTTATCGTTTAAACCTTTAAACGAACAAAATATATGGATTGTAAATCATATGAAAAATATCCAATAACCAAGACCTTGGAGCAGACGGCGTCACAGGAAGCATTTGCTGTGGGATCTACCTCCGTACATGAAGCACCCAGATGATTTTGGCACCGTGCAAATAAAATTGAATTGAACGTCACATACATTTAATGTTTGCTGCTGTATATTAAACTCTGTTGTAATTTTTCCACTGATTTTCTTTTCGTCAGTTTTGAGTATTTTGCAGAAATCTTCACTGCAAACATTCATCTGTTTTCACACTTTGTTAGACTTTTATGCAAATTTGGGCCCATTTAATAAAAAAGTGCAGTGATCACCTGGGAAACTGCACATTCACTTGTTTAGTTTGATTTTGCTGTTTTTGCCTTAAGACAATGAAATGTGCTGTATGAATAAAGCTGACTTTTCCTTATATTTGAGCATTTTTGTCAGAAGGACACGCAGAAATCCTTTTGTGCTGCTGACCATATTTTCAAATTTATGGAGAGAGAAAAAACTGGGGACACCATCTGTCTGTGAAAATCCTTTGACTCCAACATGTCAACAAAAGGAAGGAATAACTGTGAACAGTCTAATCCTCCGATTTAATGATATGTTTGCATGTTCAAACATAACATTTTAGACAAATATATTTCGTGTCAAATCAAATTTGACCCTTTTCAAATATAATATCTCCCTTTAAACTCGAGCCGTTGCCCCAAAGGTTTTTGGTAAATTTCTCAGAAATGTGACTGAAATGAAACAGATGGTTTCCTGTGTAGTCCTGGTAAAAGGCATCGTCCATCTCAGTGTACACATCATTTAAATAAGGAGAAATGACGTGAGGCTCAATAACATTATTTTTAGGGTTCGAGGATTTTCGCAGTTGGACTCTGATGAACAAACAAAGACATAATACTGGACGGGACCCCTGCAGTCTGTGGAGCAGATGGTGGATGGAAACCTTGGATGAGTCTCTCTGAGCATCCGGGGCAGGGAGAGACGGGGAAGAAGGCAGGCTGAGCAAATGACAGTCGTACCAGAGAACAGAGAGACTGACAGGCTCAGAAAATCAAAGGATGCCAACAAAACTAAGGATGAGGACAATCTGAAAGAGTGGGAAAGAGACACAGACTTTTCCCTGGATTCAAAAAGGTCTCCTCTCTTATTTCTCCACGTTGCTTTTTAGTCGGAGTGTGAGGATCGCGCCCGGTGCTGTGGAGAGGAGCTCACGCTTTATGTTGTTCCCGCTGCGACGCTAATTGTCTGCTCTGGGACACATTTTTCCTTTCAGACAGCTATGCCAGACTTTGAGGCTAATTTGCAATTATCTATTTTGTTTTATATTCCCTCAACTGATAAATCAAAATTTCATTATGCAAATTAAATTAAGTCCAGTGTGTTATTATCCTCATCTCTCATAGCAGGCAGAATGCAGCAGCGGTGCAGGCTGGGAACTAAAAATAATGCCGTTGTTTAAGCGTGCTGGTAGGAAATTGTTCCATGACAAATGAGTAACACTGAACATTCAGAAACTTTGCTGCCTTTATTGGAGTGTGTATGCGTGTAAAAACAGGCATTTACACACTAACGTGAAAACCACACTCACAGCATGCACTGGTGAGTTTGAAGCTCTATGTGTGTCAGTGGTGCTGGCTCAGAGCCCGCCTTCCACGCGCCACTCCAACCCCACGGACGGGGGTACATATGCCTGCTCCGCCCCGACGTAGATCAAACACAACGCACATTAATAAATGTGCCCCCAAAAATAACAGCAGCATAGAAATAAAGAATCAGCATTGGTTTACGTATTAGTTAGTAATCGTGTCACAGGGTCTCAGGATCAACGGCCTTATTGCTTGTTCAGTTTATGACAACTTCCTTTTGGCAGAAGATGGCGTGTTCCTATTTTACTAAACGTTACAGCAGAAAGTGCTGCTGCTGTTGCACTTTTGTGCTGCAGAGTCCTCGTCTGCTGACTCAGACTATTAGCTATTAGCTTTTACTGTTAACCAGCTACTTCGACGTGCACCTCTAAATCTAAACATCCTCTAACTTTGGAAAATTGATTAATGGAGCCTGATAACTTAGAAACTACGATGCTTACAAGTGTGGTTTGTATTGTTAACATACTGCACAGAAACTAACGTTAAAGATTTCACCTGACATTCAACCTCTGACCTCTCCTTCAGGGTCAATAGACTAATCTGAAGGTCAAAGTGATAATGCTATATAGAGCTATTCAATAACACAGCTGTGGACATGTTGGACAGCCAGCAGTCCTTCGCCTGGGCGCATGCATGGTTGAGGCATCGGAATACAAATTCCCTGCAGACGAGTCACAAAAACAGGCTGGCACGCAGAGATGTGCGAGCATCCTCACCCTCAGACTCACAAACATGCAAAGTGTGCAGTCACAGTGTGACTGACATACATGCACAGTTCTTTCTGCTTCCCTCGAACTGGTTCAGGTTGGTTTTGTCCCACAGACAGAAGCATGTATCATATCAGCTTATTAAACACTCCCAGTTACAAACAAACGAAGTCTGTTCTGCTGATGAAAGAAGCCGTCATGTTGTGTAGTCTGTTTATATCATCACACAATCATTGCCATGAACTTAAACGTTTGTGGACACACAGCAAAGAAACGTCAGTCAGATATTTCAGTGGGAAACTCCCATCATGTCCCAGCTTGACACAGTCCAACATGTCCAACAGTTGTCTTCCCCTCTGAAGAAAGCAACATTTCTTTACATACTTTATAGTTTTGCTACATTTGAACTGATTTTGCTTCATTTAACATTTTCTTGTAAATTTGGATCATTCGTGCATCATTAACAGATTAAAGTTGCTCTCCTGGCCCTTCAGCCTGATGCTACAGGCAGCAGGTTGACAGGAGCCGAAGAGGGATGCAGTATTGATTTCACTGTTGGATCTTATTGCACATCCTGTTTACCCCCGCTAATATGTTTGTTTGCTACGCAATACTTTGCTCGTGTGAGTGCAGCCCAGATAAACAAAGTGTGTGTGTGTAAAAGAAGACCTTAACTTTTGATTTCGTTATCTTTTTGATTCCTGACGCACAGACCGGCTCGATCATTATCTACCATCATCTAATTGCTCTTATGTTCCTGCTCTGTGCTGGGCTGAAGTGAAATGAAGATGCTTCACTTCTTAATTAGGGTTTTTCGAGGTTTGAGTGCAGAAACTGTCGTCATTTAATAGCCGTGGTGAGAAAACCTTATCTTGTGATACCGCAATCAATAACAACACAGGATTTCTTTCATCCCAGCTTGTTAGAACCACAGAAGCCTTGAAGTCGAACTGTGAACAGTGTGCAGCAGCGTTGCTAATGCGCCGCGGATCGAGTACGGCGGCAGAGAGGAGCGAGCGACTGAATTATGCAAAAAGTGAGGAAGTTGTGTATTTAGCTGTGAAGTTGGTGTGTTTGGTTGAATAATGAGGGACTGAGCGATGCTGTGATCGACTCTGCAACGCAAAGAATGATGCAATTCTCATAAATGAGCAAGTGAGTGAGCCACTCAATAAGAGAGTGATACAAGTGTTTGGTCGGGGGGGGGGGGCGCAAAAGTTTGGAGTCATTATATGAGTGAGTGAATAATGCAGTTAGTGCATGAATGATGAAAGAAAGTAGTGCGTGGGCGAGTGGTGCACTTAGTTTATGATGGAGAGAGTGTTAAGTGAGTGAGAACAACTGGGGATAAGAGAGTGAACCAGTGAGCCAGCGTACACTGGAAAGGAAAGTAGTGTACCTGCAATCATATCATTTAAGCACCTGTTTAATATCAGCCTGCGCATCATACAGTCCATCCATCCTGTCGTGGGTGTCTTAATGCGAGAGGCAGGCTACACCCAGTCTGTCGCAGGGGTAACACGTGCATGCACACAAACCCACACAAACACGAGGAGAACATGCAAACTCCACACAGGAAGACCTGATGGTCGAATCAAACCCAGGACCTTCTTGCTGTGAGGCAACAAAAAAAATGTGCTGTGTGTTTAAAATCAAACATTAAGTATCAGGATGTAGTTAGAAAATTAAATAAAATGAGATGTTAATGAGAAGCATTTGATGAACTTCTTGATGCATCCAGGTAAGTAAATCTCCAAAAGCTGATTCTGTTCATCTGGATGTTTTCAGTGGGAGAAACGTTTCGTCATCATCAGCTGACTGCAGGTTTCAATCTTAGAAACAGGACATTTGCATAATGACTGAAACCAGCCCACTGAGGGAACAATGGGCTGTACCCAGGGGGATCTACACCAAGTCTGTGTGGTTTACCGAAGATAAACAGGGTGCACCTTTAAGACCGACTGTCTGCATGATCAACTCGGTCACCTATAACATCTCGATGTTTCTGGCTTCGATCCTCAACCCGCTGGTGGGCAGCTCTGAACACCACATCCAGAACACCCTGGGTTTTGTTGAGAAGGTGAGAGATGTCATGATGGAGGCAGATGAAACCATGGTACGATGTTACGTCTCTCTTCACTTGCATCCCAGTCACGGAAGTGTTGGAGTAGAGCTGGGCGATAGAACGATAACGATATGTATCGCGATATAACTTTTACTCGATAGAGAAATTAAGCTATCGCGATAGACCTCGCCGCTCTCGTCCTCTTAAAAAAAAAAAAAAAAAAAAGGTCAGCCAATCCAAATTACGTAGCGCAGAGCCGAACCAATCACAGCCGCAGCGTCACGTCGCGTGACTTGTTACGTACAGCACAAGTGCCAAGCCGCACGTGTGTTTGTTTGGGAAGCAGCCAGCGCGTAATGGAGGAAATGAGTGTGCCGACTAGAAAAATCAACCGAGCGTGACCGAAGAGAAAACAGATGATGGTTCCAACGCCGGAGAGATTGTCGAACGGAAGAGCCAAAGAAGTTCCGTAGTGTGAAGGTATTTCGGCTATTTCAAGTCTGACAAAAAACAGAGTAGCGTGCACTGTAAATTGTGCCGAAAGCAAGTCTGGAAATACAATAAACTGGTGCATGCGTCACACTGTGCGCCACGTTATTGTTTCGGTGAAATGAATTTCTACAAGACTGTTACTGTTAATTCTACTCTCTGCAGTGTTTAAATGCTTACATATACACACAGTTACTGTCCCTCCACACAGACGACTCTGTTCTGCTTCTATGCCCCAGCTTTGTTTACTTTTTCCCACCGAGGCTTCTAGACTTCTGATTGGCCAACATTTCTGCACGGTTAGGAATCTAGCGCCACCTGCTGCTTTGGCATGTTCATAGCAGCGTTTTCCTTCATTTCTGCCTTTATGTGTGGACGGGATTATTTTTTAAAACGAAAACGGAAAATCTCCGTTTTCAAAAATACCCGTGTACGTGTGGACGTAGCCTCAGTCTCTGACTGGAAGCGCTAATTCGTCATTCGGCTTTTGTCAGACTAAAGTAACTGTTAAAACTGTTTGAAAAGCTCAGCTATACAACAAGGAGAGATTGAGAATTTCCTTTTAGTTCTCAGTTTATTTGATATTGACAAAAGTTAGTCAGTTTTGTCTGTTCTTCTGTAAAACAAACTAAGATTTATTTTTAGAATTAATATTTTGTTTCTAAGTGGAATTGACAGTTTAGTCTGTTTCGTTTGTTCTGTTTTGAAACTTAAACGCTTTAGCGGCTGCCTTTTGTGTAGTTTGCAATATTTGCCTTTATTTATCTGAAAAAGTCTCATGTTCCTTAAGTACATCTACCCTGTTGAACTTATTATGGGAAATAAATATTTAAATAAAAACAAGCTGCTGATTATTTCACATTTTACTTGTGAGCAACGGCACATTTAAATCTTACAAATATAGTTATTTGGCTGATATCGTGATAGATATCGTTATCGCCTGAAATGAAAAAAACATATCGTGATATGAAAAAATCTCATATCGCCCAGCTCTATGTTGGAGGTAGTTCATAAGAGACTACAGGATGCCCCCAACCTCAGCAACAGGACCGCTCTCAGCATCCACCAAGTGTGTTTGAACTGTGTCTTCATTCCACCTACTTCACATACAAGGCTCAGTTCTACAGGCAGAAACACGGGTGTGCCAGTTTCACCCAGTGTGGCCAATTTGTACATGGAAGAAGTGGAAAAGAGGGCTTTGCTGTCCTACCCTGGAACACCACCAAGTCCCTGGTTCAGGTATGTGGATGACACCTGGGTGAAAATCAAATCTCAATCAAATTTCGTCCCTTTCATCAGCTCAGTTGTGGGCAAATAGATATTCTCTAGCAAACCTGAGGCTGCGAGTGCTTGGTCCAAGCTGGGCAAGTTGGTACTTTTAACTTCTTTCTATGAAAGCTTGATGCCGGCCGTTCTGTTAGACGGTAGGTTATAGAAAAATGTACCACTTGGGTTCTGGCTGTTTGGCAGAGATTTACAGTTATTTGCACCCTTGTAGGTGGGAAGCATTGCGTTCCTGTGAGAAACGTGCAGTGGACCTCACCGCCACTCACCCACATTTATTAGGGTGTCACACGAACTTGTGGACAGGTAACGAAAACAATACAGTTGGAGGGATACTCCCGCTGCGTTTTACTAAGTTATCTCCTGCTTTCATTTACAGAGTACCGAGCTGCTGCTTTGCCGAGTGGATTTCTGGCTGTGGGCAAAGGACCCGACACATCAGTGTGTTCTAACTTGTTTTAACCTGGTGTAATTCGACAGACTGTGACTGCTGCGGCTGTCGATTTTCTTTGCCTCTTGTTTTACTTTTCTGTATCAGTAGGCACCGCAGATATTGATTGTCTTTTAGTGTTTTACCCTTTTATTTATATACAGGTGCAGCTGTTACACGGTTACTTTTATTTTATATTAAAATTAAAACCTTTTTAACTGACTGTGCGCCTGCGGCTCCGTCCTATTTTAAATAGACATAAGCAAAAACCTGTAGTGATCCCGTACGTGTCAGGAGTATCGGAGCAGTTGAGACACATTTTCTCTAAACATCGCGTCTCTGTGGCTTTTAAACTCCAAAACACGCTGCGCCAAAAACTGGTCCACCCCAAGGATCGGGTCCCCCGACACAAACAGAGTAACATGGTGTACGCAGTTAAGTGCAGGAGGATTGGCAGGATTTATACATCGAGGAAACCAAACAACCTCTGGCTAAGAGGACGGCACAACACAGAAGAGCCACCTCACCAGGCCAGGACTCTGCAGTCTGTTTACACCTACAGGCCAGTGGACTCTTTCAATGATGAGGATGTAACATCCTGGACAGGGAGGAACGCTGGTTTGAGGGCGGAGTCAAGGAGGCCATTTACGTGAAAAGGGAAAGACCATCTCTGAATGGAGGAGGGGCCTAAGGGTCCATCTGTCACCATCTTACAATGCTGTGATTGCAGCCATTCCCCAGCTCTCTGTGGATGGGACTCATGGTTATTGATCAGTGGTTGTTGATCAATGGTCATGAGAATTTGCATAATTAAGATTAAGGAACTGACCTCCCAGCCCATTGTTCCCTCAGTGGGCTGTTTCAGTCATTATGCAAACGTCCTGTTTCTAAGATTGAAACCTGCAGTCAGCTGATGATGACGAAACGTTTCTCCCACTGAAAACATCCAGATGAACAGAATCAACTTTTGGACATTTGATGCATTTGTGCAGCGCAGTGCTGGATAGCATTTGCTAATTTGACAGTGTCGATGATAAATGTTCATGAAGTATCACATCGGTTAACTTCCATAATCGTAGTCAACTGAATATTCCCAGCTGTCCCTCAGTTTCCAACCACGAAACACCTGCTAATAACAGAAATGGAAAATATGGTTTGAAATCAAGTGTCTGGTCACGTTTGGGTAGAACATTGCAGCACAACATCGTGGAGTCACCAGGATGTTATCTAAAGTGAGGTTGCACAGACAGGCTGGTCTACCAGAAATCTGAATATTTAATCATCATCTACAAAATAATACGTTAGTAAAATAAAGGTTTCAAACAAATAGTATATTTATATATGTTTACTTACTGAATATAATGTAGAGGTGCCTAACTGTACTGAGCTACATTACTACTGGTCATATCCAGTTTTCACCCAGTGGTGTTGGACATTATAAGATTATTCAGTGGCATTAGTGGCTTTCATGTTATTAGCAGGTCTTTCATGGAGGAGGAGGCAGGAAGTGCTGCTGTAATCCACTCCATCTGTATATATAAAGAGCTCAGCTCATGACAACCAAAACAACTGCTGTTGTTTTCATTTAACATCCTCTTATTTCTCTAGATTTTGCCAGGAAAATAGGAAATAGGTGCAGTAATTTAATGACACGTGTGCAAACAAACATGCTAATACAGTGTGTGGGTTCTCTGTCGATCCCACACTGCTTCAACACTATGGATGTGCAGGCTGTGGGGAGGCCAATCCATGACTCATACTGTCGCATTATTTGCTTTTACTGCATTGACTGTGTGTTTGGGATCTTTGTCGTGCTGAAAAATGAAGTTGTTGCCAATCAGCTGTTAGCATCTTTCTGGATGGTAGTGCAGGGTAATCTGACAGTACTCTACTTGTGTAATGTGCACCTCAGTCTTTTCTTCTCGTTTCTATTCATTCATGGCTTCTTGACAGCCAGCCTTCCACTGGAATCATGAAGGTTCATGGATCAACTGAAGGGCCCGATGCATCTGTCTCAGTGCACAAATACAGTTTTCTGTCTGTATCTTTTAAGGTTCATTTTTTGTAGAATTAAATGAGAACAAATGATAATTTTGAGATTGTCAGCGTCCCTGGTCGGTGT
The DNA here is from genome assembly GCF_057382275.1 of Copadichromis virginalis. NCBI lineage: Eukaryota > Metazoa > Chordata > Actinopteri > Cichliformes > Cichlidae > Copadichromis > Copadichromis virginalis. The sequence goes on along the minus strand of NC_140632.1, from coordinate 1,059,705 downwards.
ACAGCACTGTTCATAAAATCAGTCAACAGCTGTTTTCATCAGTACGAAGACGAAACACAATAGAAGCCTGAGCCCTTCAGACTTTGTGATCAGCGTCCTAAATCCTTAAGGTAGTATTGTCATGATCTGACTGTGTGCAGGACCCAAATGCAGACTCACAGAGACTTAAACTCAAAACAACGCTTTATTTGCTGAATGGAAAATTATACGCAACTGGGAAGTTATAAGACCTAAACACATGGACAAGAACACGCAACAAAGAGGGAGATCGCAACGCTGGCCAGAAGAAAACAAAGGGCTAAAATACAGTGAAACAGAGCACGCAAAGCTAAACATAACACATGAGACGAGGTAGCTTCAGAGTAAGAGAAGCTAAACAGAACATGGCGCACACTGACAGGAGACTACCAAAGTAAAACAGGAAGTAATGGGAACACACGCACAGAGACACGACAGGGGAAACGTGGATGACATGACAGGCGGGGGGAACACGAGGAGGGAAGCACGACAAATATAAAACGCAGAAAGAGACACAGAGGGCAAAGACAACAGAATAAACTCAAGATTAACAAAATGGACTTAAACATCACAAATCATGATACAAAATGACAAAAAACACAAGAAAACTCAAAACGCCGGGTCAGGTGACCCAGGACCGTGACGCATGTTAAGCAACTTTGAAAGACCTTCAAAAAGCCCAGAGGACTGTTGCTCAAGGCCACTTTAAAAATAATATCTCCATGGAAGCAAAATAAGAAGAAACTAGCAGTGCCGGGATACTTTAATGTAAATGATCTAAGAAATTAATTTTATTAATAATGATAAATGACAGCCAGCAGATTATTATTAAATGAGAAACTTGGAGGAGGGGGGCAAAGGTGACGTGACTCCATGATGTAACTTCACCTGAATTTGTTAGGAACAGGAAAACAAGCCATGAAACATCAAAACTGACACATTTTTGAAGTGCCGATTGTAGAATTTACTGAAGCGAATGATGCGATTAGAGACGGAGATGTATGGACTAAGTGTTTAGGCGAGCAAATGAGTTACTAAGTGAATGACTTAACAAGTGAGCGAGCGAGGCAACTAAGCGATTGGGAAAGGAAGCAAGTGGGCGGGTGAGTGGGAAAGTGAACAAGTAGCCAAGTGAGCAAAGCAGCAAGTGAATCATGGAGCAGCAACAAACCATGCAAGCTGAATTTTTATGCTGACCTGCAGAAGAATGAGCCCGCTGCCAGTGATTGCCTACAGAGTTTACAGTGTACCCATCAAGCTGTGTCATCCAGGTGTAAGGACGCCCAGCTTTGCAGGAGTTTGCATTTGAAACAGAAGGGATTAGATCACAGCACGAAATATTGTTTGAGAAACACACACCAGTGCCATCACATTAATAAAAGGAACGAAAGAAGGACTGAACGAGTGGGAGAAAAGGGAACTGGCAGACATAAAACGATAACACAGCGAATCTGATTGAGGTGGTTAATGAGAATAAAAGAAGAGGTAAAAAGAAAAGAAGGAGAGAGGAGGAGGAAGAGACTGTTTGATGGTTCTGAGGCGGACAGCCGACGTGACTGCACGGCAGAGAATAATAACACAGCAGCATCAGTGCGGTTACATAAGACTGTGCCAGTGCCTCAGGAAAACAGCACATTCATGTTTCTGCTGCCACTGAATGGGACACATCCTGCCACTGTGAAGAGTTTCATTTGAAATTGTTGTAAATGGTTTAAAAGCAGTTTGGCGCCGAGGCTCGGCGTCACATTTGTCTTCAACAAGTAGAATGGCTCTGGGGCAAACAGCCTATAACAGCAGACTGATTGGGTAAAAGCAGTTTACTGAGGACTCACAGATGTTGCTTTTCTTCCCTCGCTGGACTTAAAGCTTTGCAAAACTGAAGGATTTTGCTGTTTGTCTTTATGCCTGAAAACACAAAGTAAGTCTTCTGACTGGACAACGAGCCACCTGCAATCAGCTTGCTCGGCGAAGCTGGAGTTTTCAGGTGCGCCAGCTTTGCGAGCAACCGACACGCGGGAGGTCTGTCGTGCCATCCCACACACACGCTGCAGTGCTCCATGAGAATCACAGCAGCTTCAAAGCAGACACGACACACAGTCATGTTGAATCCCATCTGTGCGTTGAGGTGGGTGTTGTGTTTAACATGCTTGGCATTGTGTTGAGAAAAATAGCAGTTTGGGTGTTTCGAACACGACTAAACAAGGACGTGGACGGTGGCAAGTTAAATAAAAGAAACTAACAAAAATGCAGAAATCTGTAAGAATTCAAATGTGACTCACTGCTTTTAAAAAACTCCTATTAGACAAATAACTGGACTTCAATTTAAATGAAAATGTACCAGTGTTATGATTGAAACAGGCTTTTACTGAGTGATGACTCAGTCATTTGACAGATCGAGGATCTCGGTACAGTTGATTTATATTAGCAATGAGCACAGATGCTAACAAATTTCCTCTACACTACAGTGTGTGAAGCCTTTGCTATTCTAACATGATGCTAAATGTACTTTAGCAAAGAGCACATATCTGTCAAATAACAAACGTGTCTTATGCAAAAACTATAACCAGAATTTCCTTTGCTTTTATATTTGAGGTATTAAATTTGACATTTAATTCTATGTAAAAACTTCAGACCCCATCAGAATCAGCACAAAAACTAACACTTTATTGAGGCTATGCAAAATCAAAGAAAACATCACTGTTATCCACACTGACAATCACAAAACAAGCAGACACCAAAAGTACAGCTGAAGTCATGCTGGAAAGCACCAAGAAGGTATTTGGTGCATTCTCCGGACAGAGAGAAGAAGAAACGGAGACTTGGTGGTAGAACGAGGAAGTACAAGAAAGTCTTCAAAGGAAGAAGTTAACAGCAACAAAGTGGGATTCTCTGAGCCGAGGAGAAGCAAAGAAAAAGGATTACAGTGAGTTAAAGCTGGATACTCAGGAAAGAGAAAAGACTCGTTAGGCAGAAAGAAAAAGCTGGAAAGGATGTGCAGCAGGTTAGGGTGATGCAGGTGGAAGTGTATTCATTTGGGTGGAGGAGGTAGTGTGAGGCGCTGATGAATGAAGAAATGAGAGAAGGGGACGGATGGAGAGAGAAGTGCAGAGGATTATTAAGGCTGGAGGGAGGGCAGCTCTGAAGAGGATAAAAAGTGGAAATACGACGGTCCGGATGACGCGCTGTAACAGATGCATGTCTATTAAGCATTCATGATCTAAAAACAGGAAGAATTTCATTTGCACCGCATGTGACACTGGACCAAATTATTGATTACAATGTAATGTTCTTCCACTATGTCCACAGGAAGATTAAAGTATTTTTGATTAAGCAGTAAAGGAAGCAGTGAGTCAGTCCGGCATTAAAAAAGCCATAAAACACAAAGTGCCTTCTATTCGCCTCAGCATTGTCTGGGGGGGTGTTCCCAAGTGATTCCAGGCTCTGTCTGCTGGCGCTCCTCTCTCTGATACCATCAGGGGCCGCAGCACCAATCCCGGTCGCTGTGGAGACTGACACTGCCGTGGCACACGCACGCAGGGAGGAACACACCCGCAACAGAACACACACGCAGAGAGCGACGCAATGCACCGGCAGGACTGCAGCTCGAACACGGGCGTGGGGGGCACCTGAGCCATCTGTCTCCATAAGAGCCTGTTTGAAAAGGAGCTTGCATTCACACACACATTAATTGGACAAGGCTACATGTATGCAAATTCATGCGTAGAGGCCATGCCTGCACATGTACCTTTTACTTCATGTGTACAATTACCAAAGGGTACACACATGGATGAAAACACAAGGAGGTTTATTATATGGCACAGAGCTCCATCAGGCTCTGACAGAAGGAATCTGGTAAGTGAATTATAGTCACCCCCCCCCCCCTCAGAAACAAACACGAACGACTAAAATAAGAATGAGAAAAAAATTATTACATAACAAGAGATGGAGGGAGCCGCTGCAGCATGCTGTGTTGGCATGATTCCATCAGAAGATAAATATATTTGAATTATAACCTGGTTTCTCAATTAGCTGCTCATAGAAGCAATCTGATGTGCATTTACATTCAAACCATTCTCAAAAAGCTCTCAACAGTGGCCCTCAGTCACCGACATGCGCCTGTTCCTACCTGCGTGTACACATTAGTGAATCAAAGTCTTTGTAAAGACAGATTTCACCAATAAGCATATGAAAACTCTGTCCTGGAGAAAGCTGTGAAGTTACAGGAGACACGTTTTTTATTGTAAGGTAAAGACTCCAGAGAAATGTCATACAAGCCCCTATGGGCAAGCACCTGGGAAGGAAAAACGTCCTTTTAACGGGAAGAAAACTCCTGCAAAGCCTTAGGGAGGGGCAGCCACCTGCCATGACTGGCTGGGAGACTTTAACAGACAGAGAGCACACTGGGAAAACGGGAGCACCACACAGCAACACAAAGACAACGGCTACAAACACACACAGAATACACTGCAACAAAAAACAATTAGGGGAAGTTAAAGCAAATACAGGCAAGAGACTACCAAAATAAAACAGGAAATAACAAAAAAAGGAAAAAACTTTGCACAGAGACAGACTTAACAAGATGCAGGAAGACACTAGGAAGGCTGGACTAGGAGCTGCAGGCCTGACAAGGTCCACAACATCAAGGAAGATGTTTTTGAACTGGCGGAAACAAATAGGTTAGGGTCATTTCACAGATGTAGCATTTAGTACTGAGCTGCTACTGTTATGTGTGGATGCAGGAGAAGCGGTTATACTTCCATCCTGTCGTCAAATGACAAAGCCCACAGGCCTTGTTAGGATGTCTAACGTCCTTGCATCGTTTCTCTTCACTGGACTCAAGGCTGTCGTAATTGCGTCTAATTAAATCAACTGAAATCTGCTCTGTGGCAACGCTGGAAGGTCGGCACATTCAGAAAGGACCTATCCAAACCTGTCCTGATTAGATGCGGTGATATAAATGTAAAAAAGAAAGAAAGCAAAATAGCAGCTCTCTGATTGCCCACTTGGCTGTTTGATTGTAGGTCAAGTGCTGGGCGTTTGGCTGCGTCTGAGCTTGATTAAGGTTTTATTATTCAAACGCAGAGCTTTTCATGACGAGATTTCAGACTCGAGGGTAAACCGAGTACAGGAAATAGGACTTCCAAGCTGTGGGACAATTTGGCTGTTTCTCGTTATGCTTTCGTTCTCATCTCAGTTGTTGTTGGAAATATTCTGAAGCTTACAGATCCCCAAACTCCCCGCAGAGTTTGATAGGATGAAAAACTGGTCAGAGGCACGCGAATCTTGAAATTATGTCCTCGGCTGGGCGTCTTTGATAGCCCAGCGTGGGGGCAGACGAATTACCCAGCGACTGACGCAGACCACAACAAAGTGTTTCCTTTCTCTGCTTCGCTGTCACACGGTTCACAAAATACCACAGTAGAACACACAAGACAAACATGCATGTGCAGCACAGCGACGCACCCACACAGTGCTGCAGATAAGAACAGGAGGAGGGTGCTTTGAATTATTGAGCCAAGATGATAAAAATAGGCTTTCAAAAGCAGCTCCATTAAATATTCACAGGCGTATCTTAAGGAACTCGATGCTGCAGAGTCGTTGCTGTGCATTGCTCCTCTGTTTCAGAGAAACTCCCCTCGGGGCGGGCGGGGGGGTTACATTCGTTTTCTCCAGCGACCAACACACTTTAAGTTGGTTGTGTAAAAAATGTAAATGAACAAACAAAACCGTTTATTCTGCTCTGACGTCAAACTTGTTGATTACGCGCTCTTTACATGAATATACGTTTGAAAATAGTTATTGTTTGGAGAGAAATCATTGACTCCAAACTGTGCAAGGTGTGTTCGAGTGTGTCAGTATTTTATCGTATATTTCATACGATATCAATGCAGTAGTTGAGCACACTGCATTTCTTTATATTTTGCTAAAATATAAATATAAATGGGACATGGTTGTACAATTCTAATGAAACTGAAAGTCAACATTTGGTATGATTAACTTCAGCACAGCCTAAACTCCCGTATAAAAGCTTTTATTGTGATTTAGAGGATCCTGAAAAACTGTCTGGCCACAAAATGCCATCACCCAAAAAACTGGTGTAAAAATATTATATAGTAATATTTTTTCTACTTTAAATGAATCAGTATTTTAAAACTACTTCAGCCTGAAATATAGGCATCAATTATTAATCACTTTTAATAATATTTTTTGGATTTTAACCCTTCAAAGGTCAGCATGTTTACATGGTTCCACTGTTTATTATTGGAAAAAACAACAACACCAAAAGACTAAAGTCATTTCCATAAACTACATTTTAGAAGTATATGAATGTTATTTGTATTAGGGCACTGAGATGGGTCAATGATTGGCAGCAACATAGATTTGGATGCTTTTTTTATTTTTTCTACAGATTTTTTTTAAATTCATCCAGGAAAATAATGCCCCCTGCCCTCAAACGTCTGTGTTATACATTAATACTTTTTCCACTTTGAATGCCACAGCGTTTTAAAACTACTTCAGCCTGAAATATAAATATCCAATAATAGTTAGAGTTCATGGAGGTGGTGCAGAGGCTGGAAGTGGAAGGATGCTTTTGAAGGCTCCAGAGAGGTCGGGTTTCATTAAACTAAATTTGGGCTGCTGGGTATCAGAGGGCCTTGATTGGGTCCAAACAAGGCTGACAGTGTTGTGCAGAGCTAACAAGCACAGACAGTACATATGTCACATTATAAGCCTCTGTTCTACAACAACAACCACGTCACTGTTTGTGGAGGAGTTCCTCTTTCAAATCTACAGGGTTGTGGCCGTATGCAGCGTGAACTTGTGAGTGTAGTTTTCCAGATTTTGATCCAAATGTTTCTGTAGCTTTACTGCTGAGGACCAAAAGAGAATCTAAAAGAACAGAGATGTGGCCACTGCAGGTGCACAGCTAACAATTATGCTGAGCTTGAAAAATGAAATAGTGGTGCATGCTCAGAGTAAATATACACGCTTGTCTACTCAAACACAGGCTGAGGGAAGCGTTGTCCACACGCCTGGGGTGTTCAGGTCCTGACCTGATTATGTAGCTACAGCTTAGGTCTGCTTATAGTGTGTTCTCATATGCACACTGCTCAAAATCCAGAATAATAATAATAATACATTTTATTTGAGGGCGCCTTTCTAAAACCCAAGGTCACCTTACAGAGAGAAAAAGACATCAATGAAACAGTAGATTAAAATAGATTCTAATAAATTAAAATACACAAACCAGCAAAATACAACCACAAACAATAAATTAAAAAAACAAACAAAAAAAACATGATTTGATCTGTTTTAAAGCGAGTAAGCCAGTTTAGACATGTAGGTTTTGAGATGTGACTTAAATAAGGAAATCTAAGTGAGTTCCCGAGCCGAGGAGCAGAGCGACTGAAAGCTCTGTGCCCCACAGTGGAAGGCGAGCAGAAGGAAGAACAAGATGAGTGGCAGATGAAGATCTGAGCGAGCAGGAAACTGGTGATGTGAAGCAGATCACATGTGTAGTTCCCACCAGAACGAACTGGAATAAAGCAAATCCACGGTTTACAGATTTGATTTTTTTAACCTTCAAACTAATAACATACCAAAATAAGAATTACTGAAAACACAATAAGTCATTTGCATGACAGTACAAACCAAATGACTAACATCTGCGTATCTCCTCTGAATGTCCCTTCCCTGCTGGTTCCTTTAGAAATGTCACAGTGTGACCAGCCTGGCGTTGGCAGCGCTGACCCTCAGGAAAATGTAGGCAGAAAAACACGATGGTGGCAGCTGGACGCCTGCTGTAATCTCAGATTGGTATCCATACAATCTGAGTTGCCCTTAGAGATGGACAAGCGTCTGAAATAAGTCACACATTGTGTCCAGTGATGGAGTCCACACACGCAGCACTGACACGTGCAGGTGAGCATGTAAAAGCATCCTAAGAGTGTGAAAACATTTGAAACGTGTACAGGAGAGACCCGAGTTTGGGTGGAAACTAGAAGAGCGAAATGCAGAGCACACAGATAGTTCATTGATCTGCCTTTTATCGATCACGCATTAACCTGAGCGCAATCAATCAAATTCATAATGGCTTTATTTTATGAGCAAAATCAAACGGCTCATTATGGCTTCCTTTCCAGAGCGAGTGCTGATCTCTCTGCGCTGTTACTCAGAAAACCTCCTGGTCTCTGTTGTGCGCCTGAAGAGTGTAATCAGTGAAATAAAGCAAGGCTCTGGCCTCGGGCCAGAAGCAGCTTCCAAATGCTGTTTGAAGTAGCAACACCAAGGCTTCAATGACATGTCAGCAGCAGCCTCTGCATTTACCCACCTACATACACCGTCCAGCCACAGTGTTGAAACATTTTTGAGTCCTGTTATTCACACCGATGCTACTTTGATACGTCGTGGCAGAACAATCCCATCCTGTACCATCACAAAGAGAGCTCAAGGCGTTGGCCTAGCTTCCTCTGCAGCACTTCGGCATTAGCAAGATACAAACTTGATCTTTGGAATCACACAGCTGGAAAAATGTCCTGCTAACACCCTGGTGCTGACAGTCTCAGTGTTCAGGCCCTGATGGTTCAAAGCTGTATGCACAATTAATAAGAGTCACATAATAACATATAGGGGTCATAAAACGAGTCTGTATTCTCGTCAAACACAGAATCCAAATTTGCTCCGTGTACTGATGCCAGACGTGTCAGATGTTTTGGGCTGAAAAACGAAACCGCTGCTGAAAGATGCGTGAGGCAGGACCCAACTTTGACATGCCCTCTATGTCTGATGCCATCCACATGCCTCATCATCACAACAGGTAAAAACACCAGCCGAGGAGGTAGCGCATTCGCTCCACGATGGGATGGTTGGGGGTTCAAATCCAGCGAACGGCTACTCTGAGGTTCCCCTGAGCAACGTACCGTCCCACCGCTCCCTGGGTGCTGGATTGGTGGCTGCCCACTGGGTAATTTCCCTAAGGGGATTAATAAAGTATGCAAACAAATGTCTTACATTTTCTCTGGAACATTCTTCCAGGGGGGAAAAAAGTTATCCATGTGAGGAGGAATGTACTTCAAACAGAAAGACAAAGATGACTGGGAAGAAGAACAGGGCTGCTACGATGAGGTGATTGCAGGAGAGGTTTTAGGGGGACATGCTGATATGTAGGGAGGAAAAAACATCTGCAGGGCAAAAAGGAGGAGGCAGACAGGAAGGTCGCAGGGAGCATGATGTAATAAGGGCATGGAACGAGCATTAGAGGGAGCTGAGGACGGATAAAGACCGAGAGAAACAGGAGGGAAAAACCAGAAAAATCAAACGAATGAGTGACAGACAGAGGAGTGTAGCACAAAGGAGTGAGCAGAGTGGCTGAGGGAGAGACGGAGGGGGAGAAACACCGTTTGAGTGTGTTGCAGAGCAAAGAGACAGCAGCGGAGAGCGCAAGGGGGGGAAGCCCGGCACGTCTCCTCTGGAGGGGAAATTGCATTGCTAAGGATTTATTGCTTCAAGTGTAATTGGGTTCAACCAGCGCCAGGAGAGAAAATCCATTGAAGTCTTCTCGGCGGTGCAGTAGAGAGCAGGTTGTTGAGCCGCCGTCCCTCCTCCCTGCTGCAGAGCGAGACATTACCACACCAATGAAGCGGCTCAATCATCCACCCCAACGCGAGCGCACCTAAATAGTGTAGGGATGGGGGGGCACTAATAAGAAATCCTCATAATTTTAGCTGCTTAACAGCTCAGCTCAACATCTTTCTCAAGAGACTCTGAGCTGCTGCTGATAGTCTGACTCCACTCAGCCTGTGCTGTTATTACAGGCGGCAATAAAATGTCCATAGATGAAGCTGATTCTGTTTGCAGCTGTAGACAGCGGGCTAGGGCCACCTCCAGACTGTTTTTACAATAAACTTGTCATTTCGTGAGGTGAGTGTTCGGTTCCTGCACACAAGTGCCAAGTCTGTTGGGACTCCACTGACCATACCGACGCCCAACCAACCCACCGAGCACCCACCAATGCTCATTAAAGATGAACACACTGGTGGGTGTGGGTTCATGTGACTAGCGTGTAATGGTGCACTTGCATTTTGTCTGCTTTAGTGTCTCCCCTCACTAACAGCAGCCTCTCCTGCATAGTGTGCAGAGAGACAACTTGTATGAGACAATTTGTTTCATGACATTGTGTATTCTGTATAAGACAAAAGATTGCATATTGTAGCAGAACATCTACCACAAAACTATAGTAATCGACAGCCACAGGCCGTATTTCTGTTTGTGCAAACAGAAGCAAATACAAATTTAGATTTAAATAACATGAGAGGCGTGACTTAGCTCAAAAAGGGCTTTCCTGCTGCAGCACAGGATGTATGTATGTATCTGCAAGTGTGTGAGCTGTGCTCACTCCACCCGCCACTGCAGTGCGATCCCCCTCTCTGACGTGCAGCAGCACTCACAAACTCACACTGCAGAACCGAACAGGCCTGGCTCTGCATACCAATCAAAGGAGAGAGAGAGAGATGCAGTAACACAGGGAGACAAAGAGCAAGAGATGAAAGGGAAGAAGCACCACTCTCCTCCTCCTCCACCTCCTCCATCTCTCCTCATTTTCACCTCTGCAGTCAGCTTGTCATCCCGCCCAGCCGAGTGTCTTCCAGCTCTGCAGTTCATACAAAGGGATTCTCCTTCCCAGGCTTTCCCTCCTGAGGGAGGAGGGGGAGGTAGCTGCAGACGCCTGGCAGTCAGGTGGCGCAGCAGGTTTGTCTTGATAACTATTGACTGCTTCTAAAAAAGGAAGGCACGCTGAAGTCAGGGACTGTGTCTAATGTAGAGGGATTGGGACACAGGACACAAAGTATGTTAGAAGTGGAAGAATCATTTGCTTAATCCACTTTGTTTGGCTATTTGAGAACAATCTACTTATTGGAGAGCTGTAGGAAGAATCGAAATGTAACTAAAACAAGAGTTTATGCGCATAAGGAGATGGATGTTGACGTTTGATAGCCAGCAGACATTCATGCTTGGAAAGCCTAGAACAATAATCAGTGAAGGGTAAACTGCAGTCTGCACAGCAGCAGATAGTATTTCTTAGTCTGTTCCTATGAAAACCAGGGAAGCTGGATACCGTCCATCATGCTCAGCTGAAGGACTGTTTTGACCACTGCTGTCAACATCTTTACCCTCACAGGATGAAGGGTTACAAAAAGTGGGTTTTTTATTGAATTAACAGCTTTAGAGTTCATGCAACTTCTCTTTGCAAGCCTTGGTTGCCTTGTGCTCTTTATTAAAACGCAGTATCCTCTCACCTCTGTGTTGATTATTTCCCCTCAGTGGCACAAGTTTCAGAGTGTTATGGTATTTATACCATGAGCACTCATCAAACATAAGAAAGAACTGCCATTAGAGTTTGTCAGCACCAAGTAAATGCAGGCTGATTGTCATTCTTGGTATCTAGTTCCACTTGAAACATAAAGCTCTGTAAGTATTAGCTATGTACTGCTAATCATTTGACTAACACAACGTGTGAGCACCTCTATAAAAGCAGGAGTTTTGGCAGTTTGCTGGTCCGGAGCATCGAGGTGCTGGTTAACACAATCTTCCCAGGAGTGGACGATCCCACAAAATTCAATGTGCGATCATGCAATGCTCAGAGCAAATGAAAAAACCCCAAAGCGTTACATGTCAGAGGCTACAGGCTTCAGTCAGCATGTTAAATGTTAACATTCATGACAATCAGATTAATGGTATCAAAGCTTGAACTTGAGATGATTATTCATGCTTTTATTTCCTCTCGTTTAGACTACTGTAACGGCCTTTTTACTTGTTTTAACAAATCAGCCTTAAATCGTCTTCAGACTGTGCAGAATGCTGCAGCACGTCTCTTAACAGGCACCAAGAGAAGATCGCATATCACTCCAGTCTTGGCCTCCCTTCACTGGTTGCCTGTAAATTTTAGGTTTCATTTTAAAATTTAAGAAAGGGGACCGGAGGGTGTGTTCCAACTACAGGGGGATCACACTCCTCAGCCTCCCTGGGAAAGTCTATGCCAGGGTGCTGGAAAGGAGAGTTCGCCCGCTAGTCGAACCTCGGATACAGATAAGATAAGATAAGATAAGATAAGATAAGATAAGATAACCTTTATTAGTCCCACACGTGGGAAATTTGTTTTGTCACAGCAGGAAGTGGACAGTGCAAAAGTTATGACGCAAAAATTAGAATACAATAAGAATAAATACAGTACACAGCTGTACAGAATAGAATAAAATAATATACTATATACAGTAGAATAAAATAGAATAAAAATATACAATAAGATAAAAATAGAATACGAATGCTATATACAACTGAGTAAAAATACAACGATGACAGAAAGGATTATTGCACTTAGTGTTATTGCATATGTATGGATGTGTGTGTTTGTTCAGTTAAAGTCTTTGTTGTGGAGTCTGACAGCAGTGGGGAGGAAAGACCTGCGAAATCTCTCCGTCCCACACCGTGGGTGCCGCAGTCTCCCACTGAAGGAGCTGCTCAGTGCTGTCACAGTCTGCTGCATGGGGTGGGAGATGTTGTCCATCAGGGATGACAGCTTAGCCGCCGTTCTCCTGTCACTCACCACCTCCACTGGGTCCAGAGGGCATCCTAGAACAGAGCTGGCCCTTCGGATCACCCTGTTCAGTCTCTTCCTGTCCCCAGCAGAGATGCTGCCGCCCCAGCAGACCACACCGTAAAAGATAGCAGAAGCCACAACAGAGTCATAGAAGGTCTTCAGGAGTGGGCCCTCCACTCCAAACGACCTGAGTCTCCGCAGCAGGTACAGCCTGCTCTGCCCTTTCCTGTAGAGGGCGTCTGAGTTATGAGTCCAGTCCAGTCTGTTGTTCAGATGAACACCAAGGTACCTGTAGCTGTCCACAGCCTCAATGTCCATACCTTGGATGTTCAGTGGTTGCAGTGGAGAATGCTTGTGCCTGCGGAAGTCTACCACCAGCTCCTTGGTTTTACTGGCGTTGATCTGGAGGTAGTTCAGCTGGCACCAGTCCACAAAGTCTTGGGTCAGACCTCTGTACTCCTTGTCGTCCCCATCAGTGATGAGGCCGACTATTGCAGAGTCATCAGAGAACTTCTGCAGGAAGCACTGGGTGGAATTGTGGGAGAAGTCTGCAGTGTAGATGGTGAAGAGGAACGGAGCCAGAACCGTTCCCTGTGGGGCCCCCGTACTGCAGACGACCCTGTCCGACACACAGCCCTGAGTCCTCACATACTGTGGTCGGTCGGTGAGGTACAGGAGGAACAATGCGGTTTTCGTCCTGGTCGCGGAACACTGGACCAGCTCTTTATCCTCTCCAGGATACTTGAGGGTGCATGGGAGTTTGCCCAACCAGTCTACATGTGTTTTGTGGACTTGGAGAAGGCATTCGACCGTGTGCCTCGGGGTGTCCTGTGGGAGGTGTTGCGGGAATATGGGGTGTCTGGCCCATTGCTACGGGCCATTCGATCCCTATACAACCGTTGCAAGAGCTTGGTTCGCATTGCCGGCAATAAGTCGGACTCGTTCCCGGTGGGTGATGGGCTCCGCCAGGGCTGCCCTTTGTCTCCGGTTCTGTTCATAATTTTTATGGACAGGATTTCTAGGCGCAGCCAAGTGGCGGAGGGCTTTCACTTTGGTGGCCTCAGAATCTCATCTCTGATTTTTGCGGATGATGTGGTTCTGTTGGCTTCATCGGGTGAGGGCCTCCAGCTCGCACTGGAACGGTTCGCAGCCGAGTGTGAAGCAGCGGGAATGAGGATCAGCACCTCCAAATCTGAGGCCATGGTTCTCAGCCGGAAAAGGGTGGAGTGCCCACTCCGGGTCGGGAATGAGTTCCTGCCCCAAGTGGAGGAGTTCAAGTATCTCGGGGTCTTGTTCGCGAGTGATGGGAGAAGGGAGCCAGAGATCAACAGACGGATTGGTGCTGCAGCTGCAGTAATGCGGACGCTGCACCGGTCCGTCGTGGTGAAGTGGGAGCTGAGTGTAAAAGCGAAGCTCTCAATTTACCGGTCGATCTACGTCCCTACCCTCACCTATGGCCACGAGCTGTGGGTAGTGACCGAAAGAACGAGATCGCGGATACAAGCGGCAGAAATGAGCTTCCTCCGAAGGGTGGCTGGCCTCTCCCTTAGAGATAGGGTGAGAAGTTCGGCCATCCGGGAGGGGCTTAGAGTAGAGCAGCTGCTGCTCCACATCGAAAGGAGCCAGCTGAGGTGGTTTGGGCATCTGACAAGGATGCCCCCTGGGCGCCTCCTGGGTGAGGTGTTCCAGGCATGTCCCACCGGGAGGAGGCCCCGGGGCAGACCCAGGACACGCTGGAGAGATTATATCTCTCGGCTGGCCTGGGAACGCCTTGGTATTCCCCCGGATAAGCTGGAGGAGGTGGCTGGGGAGAGGGAGGTCTGGGCCTCTTTGCTTAGGCTGCTGCCCCCGCGACCCGGCCCTGGACAAAGCGGATGAAGATGGATGGATGGATTTTAAAATTGTAGTTCTAACCTTTAGGGCCCTGCATGGTCAAGCTCCTCAATATTTATCTGACCTGCTGAAACCACATACATCTTCTCGGGCTTTAAGGTCATTAGATCAGAGACTGCTGGTGGTACCGCGCACTCGTTTTAAAACTCGATTGATTCTTTTCAGAAACAGCTGAAGACATTTTTATTTAGAGAAGCATTTGATTAATTTCTTCTTATGCTGTTTTTATAGTTTTATTGTTTTACATCGTTTTATTTACTGTTATATTGTTTTTATATTTCCATTTCCTGTGTTGTAAAGCACTTTGTGATTTTTGTCTGTGAAAAGCGCTTTATAAATAAATTTTACTTACTTACTAATTAGAAAAAGACTGAACACGTTTGGCTTGTTGGAAGAGGTGCCACTCTGGAAACCACATGACTGGTAAAGGGACTGGTTTACTCGTACTGGGTCCTCAAACTGTTTTTAGAGCAAGTCACATTTAGCTATTCGAGCAGCACTTTATTCTATGACTTTAAACTTTTCAGTATCTCATTTACACTTTAACACACGGAGCAGAGGAGTCGATGATCAAGCCTGGCTTTCCTGTAAGCTGATGACCTGCATTATGTCCTGAACACTTAACCTCCATTGTTCTCAGATGGAACAATCACCAATTCATAGTTTTCACATGAATTGGGACACACCCACCTGGAGGGCAAAACAGTACGGTGCTTCTTTGCCTTCCAGCTATTCTTTAAATGTCTCCGATGTTAGCTTAGCTAAAATGCCAAACTGGAGCTCATGGAGAGACATGGCCACTTCCAGGGATTTAAATAAAGCTGCCAGGGCAGAATATGAAGTCCCCAGAAATCATAGTTTCTCTTCATATCTTCTTTTCCCCATGGATAGGTTATGCAGGTAGTCTTGGCTTGAGCCAGATGAAAAATTCCTCTACCAGAGTGCCTAAAATGGCAGGATGGGGGGGAAAGTTTCTATTTGCACCAAGACAACAACCTGCCAAGAGCACACAGCAATATTTTCACCAAGTCAGAGTGAGAAGCTGAACCTAACATTGCCTCTGACACAGACCTGAAAATGGCTGTGCACCAATATTCTCCATCTAACTTGATTAACCTCCAGCAATTCTGCCAAGAAGACATCCTAAGTTTGTAGGTTCGATTCCAAGAACACCAAAGGCTGGCATTTCTCCTTTAACCGCCTTCTTCTTGAAACACCTGAATACAAACAATCAAAATGAGAAGTTTAAATCTTTTCTTTGATCTTTTAAAATATTTTGTTACAGTTGAAGATAGTGTGTTGGGTGATAGAAGGAAAGGGTTTCATTTATTTCCTTTTTATTTAAAACTGTATTTCTACCACAGAATAACATGATTCACATTTGACTTGAGATTCATCTTTATTCATGCCTTGGTGCTGCCGTGCCCAGCACAGCTGACCTTTAGATTTAACCTTGAGAACAAGTGCAGATACACGTCCATGTGGAGATCTTTCCCAGTGAAAGTTCATATCAGGCCCTGAGCTGTCTCATAACGAAGCATGGAGAGGATTGTGTTACGGTTACTGTCACAGTTCTGGGTCTTTGTGACCCAACATTTTGAGTTCTTGTGTTTTTTATGGTTTTGTTTATTTTATATTATGGTTTATGTTCTGCGTCCTTTGTGCTGTTGTGATTATTGTTCTTGTTATCCTAGGCTTTGGTTATGGCTGTTAAGGTTTCAGTTCTTAGGTTTTGTTAGATGTGTCCACTCTGTGCCTTTCTGTCCTGCGTTTCAGGTCTCTTTGTCCTGTCTCCCCGGTCTCTGTTAAGTTTACATGTCTAGAGTTCAGTCGATGTGTTTCCTGTTTTACTTTGAAGGTCCATGTCTCATGTCAGTGTTTCTAGTTTTGCGCTCCTTGTCTCGTCCGGCCTAATAACTCCCAGCTATGCTCTCCTTCTGTGTCTCATTCCCTCATTGTCCCTCAGTGTATTTAAGCCCTGTGTTTCTCTTTGTCAGGGTTGTGATCTCCCTCATACATGTCTGTGTGGTCTCTGCCTTCCAAGTTTATTTTGTATATTCAAGTTTAGTTTTTCTCGTGTCCAGCATTAAAGCCATTTTGAGTTTAAGTTGTGCCTCTGCATTGAGTCTGCATTTTGGGTCCTTTCCTGCCTCCCTCCACATTAGGGCTGCCACGATTTGTCGACTAGTCACGATTACGTCGACTATCAAAATCGTCGACGACTGATTTAATAGTCGACGCGTCGTTTGAAGCTTTGTAAGAGCCCAAAAGACGCAGGAATAAGTAGTAGGATTTAAGAGTGTAATAACGGACTGAAACAGAAGATGGCAGCACTGCATGTACAAGGATGCCAGCTGCCGTTAAACCCCGAAGAAGAAGAAGTAGCTCTGTCCCAGAATTCATAGCGCAGCCCAGCTCAGTTTCCAACAATGGTGGCAGCTAGTAAGTTTTAACTTTACTCTTATTATTCTTTCTGGGTCACAAAATAAACGTTTAACATATTTTCAGGCGAGAATGTAGCTGTGTAAACCTCAAATATCTGCTCAGTTTATCAGGACACCGCATATTTTCAAAAGCGCTCCGACGTTTTCGGAGGCATCTGTTACCCACTAGCTAGCTAGTAGCTCGATAGCTAGCCGGGGGCTAGGTCACTAGCGCCGTGAGAACACCGGACTCCCGGCAGATCGTTTTCAAACCCACCGCCGTCTTTCGCTACTCAGGTTAAACATGATATATGAGTCACTTAGATAACTTACAAATGTTATTGTTTGGCTTTTTTTTAGTATTTTATTTGTTCCTGAGTAAATCGGTTTGGCTGAGATTAAAGTTATAGTTCTTACACAGCTGAATAAACGTCAAGCAGACAGCTGATTATCAGAAGTGTGAGATGCTCCAGAATTTACTCCGGTGTCCTGTTATATTTTAGATAGCAAGGAGTTTATTAAACTTCACCGAAACAATCTGCAAATGTCATTAAAATTTAATAAACTATCATCTTGTCTTTATTGTTAGTTAGCACAGACCTGAAACACTTAAAGCTGTAAGCTAATGATAGTTATATAAGAGCAGATGCTGCTGGTGCAGTAAGCTGTACGTTTTACGTCCAATGGATGATGATCTGATTAGTCGACTAATCGCAAAAATAATCGGTGATTAGTCGACTATCAAAATAATCGTTTGGGGCAGCCCTAATGTCGGAACAATCAAAATGTTGCATTCGGTACCGTTGAAGTCG
This sequence comes from Copadichromis virginalis, assembly GCF_057382275.1. NCBI lineage: Eukaryota > Metazoa > Chordata > Actinopteri > Cichliformes > Cichlidae > Copadichromis > Copadichromis virginalis. Next base: position 1,041,961 of record NC_140632.1, on the reverse strand, counting down.
CCTCTCAGTGAGTCAGTGCTGTCCTTTGACCACACAGTGACTGTTTTGGTCTTGTACGTTGGTCTTAAGTAGAAAGGATGGTGAGCAGAACTTCCCAAAGGATGTCTTCATGTAGCAGGAGGAATCTTTGATATTACCGTAGTACTTCTGTAGTATTTTACTATCCTGGAGTAAACATTTCAAATATAAAGTCAGCAGGAATAAATACAGGTGCTCCCAGGTTATGCTGCAGGTGATCAAAGTCATTTGATTTGTAGCTTTTGTTGCATTTGCAGATGGAGGGACGCACATATAATGTAACCAATCACCTGTCAGTGGGACAGGTGGCATTACTGTTCCCCGCCAGTCCAGGATGTGTATATATATGTGTTTGTGAGAGAGATGGTTTCATTTGATGAAACCTGAAACATTCACGCCATCTCCTTGATGATTTACATGTGTGTGTATAAAATAGCTTACTGGCTGCACGAGAACTAAAACCACATGCATTAAAATAAACAAAATCCCTCAAGTATCGGATACGTATCCATTGATTTTAATGCAATTATTTTCCAATTTGAATATAATTACAGTATTTCATTTAATGTAATACATTTAAGGCCCAATTGACCTTTTTTAGTGGTCATCAAATAAAAAGATAAAGGCCAGAACTGTGTTTTTGGCCTTTATCTTTTTAAGTGGCTCTCAGTCTGGATATTTATGACATAACTATCCAGGGGGGCAGGGATAGCTCAGGAGGTAGAGTGCTTGCCCCATGATCAGAAGGTCGGGGTTACTGAACGGCTACCCTGAGGTACCCCCGAGCGAGGTACGTCCCTACACACTGCTCCCCCGGCGCTGCTTTGGTGGCTGCCCACTGCTTCACTGAGTGAATGGGTTAAATGCAGAGGAGGAATTTCCCTACGGGGACTAACAAAAACACATTATTTAACTTTAGCTTTAACGTCCAGAGACAGGCCGGTGTTTACTGGTGATTCACGCTCTGTGCTCAAAGATGTTCTCCTCCTGTCTGAGAATAAATGTGGGACCATTTCAGGCGCAGTGCCCTGTGAAGCATGCTGACAGAGCATGTCTGTGAGCTGCTTTGTGGACGCCGTACATTTGATAAGTTGAATTTACGTGTTTGTGTTTTGTATCGAAGGATTGTTGAATCAACAAGTCCTCTTACAAAGTGAGGGATAACAAGCCAGGCCGATAAAAAGCACAGTAGGAGAAGAGTTGTCTCAACCTGAATTTACGTGTTAATTCATCAAAATCAATCAGCTAAATCCCGACCCTGTCTGCTCTGCTCTAACTGTATTCAGTTGCCCTGGTGTATTTGACCTCGTCTTTGTCCCCTTCTCCGTTATCAAGCTGATTCTTTCCCCAGTGTTTGTCTTCCAGTTTCCTCGTGTTTCTGTAGTTCCCCAAGTCGTGGCATTTCCCATGTCCCAGAGAACATTAAAACACAAGCAGCAAAACTATTTAAGAGCACACAAAGAAAAGCATAAGCCTAATTATGGGGGGGCTCTTATAAAGGAAAAAAAAAGGCCCACACAGCAAACTGCCACGGGGTAAGCAAAGAAAATCCAGCCACTGATTGCATGTCAGTCCCTGTCATGCAAAATTCAAGGCAATCAGTGGCGCCTGTCTAATTTTGCGTGTGCATGAGTGCATGTGGGCGTGTGCGTAAGAAAAACAACAGCAGAGACGGAGGATTGCAATGATCAGTTTTTATGTAATGCGGTAACAGCGGTCACCGTTTAGAGCCGGGGAACGCTCTTTGTTTTAAGCAGAAGTAACGACGACGACCTTTGACTTCCATCTTCAGCCTCTCGAAACTCCGACTCTGACCGAGACGTTTGATTCGCAGAGGCTGCGTTACATAATTCAAATGCAGACTTTGAATATTTCAGAGGATATCCATTATTTACTAAAAAAGAAGTTGGCTTTCACCTCTTCCTCTCCTCTCGTTAATGAGGAGAACATCTTCTCGATGGAGCATTTCCCCACGGTGTCGCGATCCTCTCTCAACATCACTGTACATGAAAACAACACCAGCTGTTGTCAGAGCTCCTCTCGTTCCTTTTTTCAACTGCAAGCATCTAAACTCACAAAACGCTGAGGTCATCGCTACAAAGCAGCAGCATCCGCGCAGACTTAAGAGAAATCCACTTTCACCTTTGCGTCTGTAGCTTCATGCATGAGTTCAAACTCACAGTGGAGGAGAGGCTGGACTCCCGAAGGACCAGATCCGATCCAGGAAAGACCGAAGAGACTGCAAAATACCAGATTACAGATAATCAGCTGCTTTGTCTTGCTCAACCTGTCCACCTGTTATTTTAAGCTTCACACCCAGGCTGAATCCGGCGCTGTAGTCACGCGTGATTAACGCCACTGCTGCTGGTCACCTCTGCTAATCTCAGTCACTAACCTTAAGACTGTTTCTGGTGTTGGCGTCTTTTGGAGCATTTTGATGACCCTCTGAGGTCATCATATGTGCTAACCCTGACTCTAATCCTACGCCATGCTTAGGGTGAGCAGCCAGTATTAGCAAATGGTGTTTTGCAAAATCAAACTAAAGCTATTCTTTGGTATTTATAGGACGATGCGTCCACATATGGGCAACGTAAGCATGGTTACTTTGTTTCGGGTTTTCTTGGTGTAGCACTTACTATGTGGATCAAGCTGCCTATAAAATCCACAAATTGTATTGTTTGGATTCAAACTAATTCCCCTGTAATCAAATGAAATTTCATTGTTTTATTTGAAATTACAATGCAAATATATTTCCATACAAATACTTAAAGTTAGGCATACTAGAATGAGGGAGTAACAAGTCAGGTTATTATAGAAAACAAAGAAATAATTATAATGTAAGTACACTTAAGCACTGCATAATTAATTTTATTGCAGAGTAATTTTGCAGAAAAACAAATAATATTTTGCCCTTTTACGTCGTAAGTACAGTGCGATCTCAGGGCTACAGGCCGTATCACGGAGTTGTTTAACCTTGTCCGACTTCTGGGAATTTTACAAGAAAGAGACACATTATAGTGGAATACAGAAGAATTTCATCCTTAGTCATGAGCTTCGCTATAAAGTGTTACAGGATTGTGCCGGAGACTCAGCAAGGCTTGTTGCTAGATCTCTCAAGGGGGCCAGAGGCCTGTACCAGAACTGGACTCAGGATTGTTGTGCGGAGGCAGGACAGTTTAACTGAAGAAGCTTTTGTTTACAACGACATGTCACTGACAAGGTGAAACAAAACCTAGAAGCTTGGCGTGGATTGATACACAATATAATACTAGGTGGAAAATTCCAGCGTGGCGGCCCGAGACATAAACGGTGACCGGTGCTCGCAGAGCGCATTGGAGGGAGAGAGAAAAGGTGTTACTGGGTGCGTGGATTGGGCCAGAGGTTATAGTGGATACTCGGATGGAGTGTTAAGAAGGTCTGACCTGAGTTTTCCAGAATCTGCGTGGGTGGTGATGGCAGGAGGCCAAGCAGGTTAGTGTGGCTGAAATCCTGTGAGTGTTTGTGACCAGAATCCAAAAGGTGAATCTTGGCGGTGATGTCGTGATGTAACCAGCTAGGAGCAAAGAAGCAAAGCAAGCAAACAAGACCTTGGACCCCGGGCTAGAATGTGAGCCAGTTACCAACTTAGGGTGGCTGACAAACTGGCAGTGAGGCGACGGTGAAGCTGGCCATAAATACCCTCTGTTGATTGCCATAAATTAGCTGCAGGTGAGCTGCCCAGGTAGGGTCTAAGATGGGAGCATAGTGTGCCTGCTTAAAAATGTCGATATTGCAGATGTGACTGGCTGTTTCTGTTGTCTCACATAGGGTGTTTTTTCTGTTGTTTTAGCCTTCGTTTGATAGTGAACACCATGCTGGAAATGGCCTGAGCTCTCTCTCTCTGCAGGGAGTTGAGGTTTATTTCTGGAATCTCTTTGCTAAACTGTTAGTTGCATCAGCTTTCATATTAAATATGAGCACGACTTGTGAGGAAAAGAGAAAAGAAAACATGTCAAGTTTTTTCATTGATAGTTGTATAACTGAAAACGCTGATGCAAGTGCATTAGCTTCTTTTACTTGTATAACACTTTTAATGCTCCTTTGTGGCTAAATGAGTGCAGTAACGTTTGTTTGTGGTCATCTCACAAGACTTTCACAGATATGTCTAGATGCTATAATTCAGTGTGCGATTGCTCTTGCTGGAGAGGACCAGGAGTGAAGCCCTCACGCTTCCTCTTCTTTCTCACATTTTCAGCCTCCCGTCTGACTCGCTCTCTCGCCTTCTCCATCTGCCTCCCCGTTTAAGTTTCTTACTTCATTTACCTCACCTCCACTCGTCTGCTTTCTCTCTCTGATGTCTGATAATGGCTCGTTTCACTTCCTTCTGTCATCTGTCTCTCTCTCCACCATCCTATATGCTTTCAAAGCATGCTATAGCAGAGATGCAGCATCACGAACAGCATCTGCAGCAGGTAAACTGAGCAGCTGCTGCGTCACTGAGAGAGCAGACTATGGAGAGAGGAGAGTCTGCTGTCTGTGACAGAAGCTGTAGAGAAGAGGACTGTTAGCCTCAGACGGGAAATTTCAGTTTTGGAGCAGCTGTGTTACTCCTGACAAATTTACCAAAACTACCCTTAATTGCTAAACTGAAGTTTACTCTTGCTTTGTTTAAAAGATATTGTTAAAAATGGACGTTTACCATGGGGACCAAAATCCTGCTCTACACAAGTCTGAAGACATTTTTGAGACTCCAAATGTGGTTTTAGTGACAAAGTTACAGGTTAGGTTTGAGGTAAGGGGCTCTGTGTGTGTAACCCCACACATACTTATAAAGTGAGCGAATAGTAGCTGAGTTGTGTGGCTGTTGTGTGGTTGTTGGCAGTGAAAAAGACCACGTGGTCGGTTTATTTTAATAGCATGTATAAAAGACTGATTGGATATTTTGTGGAAGTGATGATTGCTTCTGAGCTAACCGGATAGCCTCGAGTACTGAACAGATTTGTTTTCCATGGTGATTAGTCATCACTGCTCCAACACTCAATTATAACGTTTGTACTGGAGTCAAAATTCAACTACTTCATTTATTTATTAATGTTTTGCTTCATGACATCATAGATGGTGCAAATCCCTATTTTGGATCTTGGTCCAGCTCCATGTTTGTTTTTGAGCACACAAGCTCCTCCCACCTGCTGTTCAAACCTTCGCTTCCTTGCAAGGAGCAACCAATCAGCAGAAAGAGCTGCTACCCTTCCTGCTTCAGAAGGAGGAAGCATGCTAGAACAGCTGTTCAGGGCAGACCCAAACATGTTTTACCATGAAGAAGCCAGGGCAGCAGAGAAAAACCCACACAGGCACGAGGAGAAGGTGTAACCTCCACACAGAAAAGCACCAGCCTGGATTTGACCTCAGACTTTTTGCTGTGCAACATTGTGGCCATCCAGAGACTGAGCGTGCGAAACCCTCGACGTCTGGGTGACCACTGCTGATCACAGCTCATCAAATGGGAAGCAGCCTGTCTCTGACTGAACTCATCCTCGGGTAGAATGACCAAGGTTGCAGATGCCTAATCTGACAGGTTGGCAACACTTTGAAATCAGTGTGAGTCTGTGTCAGTGAACGCAACTTGTTGGCAACAGTGTCTAATTGTAGAAGGAGACTCAATTCAACTGGTTGCCAGCTGGCTGCATTCTGGTTATTTTCCCATTTTAAAGCAAGTTTCAAGTCTCCGAGACTCTGAATGAAAAGATAATGTGAAATCTTGTGTGATGTGAATTTCCGTGTACATACACAGCAACAGATTCACAGTGTTCACCGATTTATCACAGTTAATCGTGTTATCATAAACTGACTCCAACATAATGTCATTTTATTGCTTTCTTGAAGCTCTGAAGACAGAAAGTGACTGCGAGCGTCCAACAGATCACATGAGACTCTAAGTTCATTGAACATGCAGCAGTTATGATTGTGCCGCAGGCTCTAAGTCCAATGGCATATGTAAAGAAATAAATGATGGTAATATATAAATATATATTGAGTCAATTATTTCAAAAACAGAATTGATATCAAAATAAATATGAGACGACACTACAGTGGCTCAGTGTAACGGTAAAGTGTGGTGAACAGTGCTCTGCAGTAACAGGGTAACAGTGCAGAATGCAATAAACTGTTAACACGAGACACCAGATGATTCTCTGCTGGGTGATGTGTTGCTTTAAAGGAAGGAAAGGGAACCATGTGGAGATTTGTTGATAAAAAAACACACGGCCATATGTAAGAGGTCCTAAACTTTGTGACTAAAACTCACTGAGTTGCAGTAATTTGTTATTTAAATGGAAGTGGTAGAGAAAGGTCAGACAAACCCTGAAGTAAGACCAGGCAAGGGACTGATTTGATCTGTGTTTAAATCTGAGTGAAGGCGACATGTTGTTCGAGTGTCCAGCAGCTAAAATGTAATGATGAAGAAAAACTAACAATGTGGAGGTGTGAGGGTAAAAAATCATAGTTTCCAAGTTACAAAGATTTCTGTCAGTTTTCCACCAATAAATCATTGAGTTGATCTTGAAGACCTCGGTGGAAGTGAGGCAACTCTTCAATGAATTGTTAACAAGAGCCCGCTCTACACCTCTACGAAGCTTTAGCCAAATTCATTCAAAGCTCCTGAGCTTCCATGTTTAACCTCCCGGTGGAGGTGATTACATTCATTAGTTAAAAAGGCTTTAAATGTAATTCTGAGGATAGATAAACACAGCTGAAGTTCAAAGAAAGTCAGAACTCGGTTAAACAATGAAAAACACAGAATTCATTGTGTGAGGATCGGTTCATACTTCATACTTACTCTCGATCATTCTTTTCTAATCTACCTGCTCTGACTGTCCCACATGATACTCACAGTAACTGGATTACTCCTTTAAATCTGGAGGTTTCTGCAGGATCAGGCATGAATACAAATTTCCAACTGCAACAAGGTTCAATCCTGACCATGAAAACTGAATGCGTGCCACGCAAAACTAAGTTGGGCAAAAAGCCACATTTTTATGGTGTTGATTGATTTATTTATTTTGAATAAATCTTTGCTCATCCTGCAAAAAGTTGGGTCTGAGATGGAAGCGCATGAGCTGAGCTTGCACTGAGCCCCAGTCTATCAAACAGACAGGACTTCACATATTGTTAATTGGCAGAAGCAGTTCTCTACAGGGATACGCCTTGAGGCGACCCTTATTGTGATTTGGCGCTATATAAATAAAATTGAATTGAATTGAATTGAATATGTGATATTAGCAACGGGAGCATTTTGTGCATGCAGAATGAGAACCAGAGGCTAATTCTATAGTGGACGTTAAAGCTCGGTCTGTTTCATGACTCCAGCTCCTCCCTGCCCTCTTGTTTCTTTGTGCATTAGCAATACGTCTGATTCAGACCCTCCCGTACACAGAATAGCACCAAAAGAGAGCAATAATTCTGTAGGATAAATAAGAGAAGTGTGCCCTCAAAATGAATTTAAAAACATGAATGCTGTCTGTAGTCTGAGAGCCGAGCTCGTGGGTGGACACTCTGCACCCAGAGGTATGTGTGGTGAGTAGATGAATTCGCTTTTTTTAACCTTGACAGCAGCCTTGTAATGAGGTCATAAATCAAACGCAGTGTGTTGCTGGACAGTGGGAGTGATGCTGCAGTGTGGCGTCGTGGTCTGAGCTGCAGAGAACGCCGTTTCTCACGCGTTCTTGAATGCTCGCCTTCCCCTCCTATTTTTATCCTCCTTCCCCTCCTTTCCTTTGTCACTCACTTTGATTCCCATCCTCATTATCTGTCTCTTTTTTCTCCTGTGTCCTCACTTTCCTCCTCCTTTATTTCCATATCAGCCCCCCCCCTCGGTGCCTTCCTCTAACTCTGCAGTGACAGAAGCCTCTGAGAGTGTGTACTGCATCTACTGGCTCTCTCAAGTATTTCCCGCTCTCGTTCTCCCCTTGCCTTCATCTCGCTCCCTCGTGACTCCCTCCGGTCGCTCATTTTGGCACCGAGCAGTCCCTCACGCCTTCTTGCTAGTTGCGCTCTGATGCCTCAGCTGATTGCATGAGAACACGGTGACAAACGGCCACTCACTGTGTGCCGGGGGGGCACCAACGCCACTGGCCACGACACAACGGTGTGTTTGTGGAAGGGTTGGGGGGTTATTGTGGAAAACTGTGGATTTTTGGTGTAGTGTTGCCTCTTGTAAATGTTGTTTATTGTTTCATCATCAAACTGATATTTGAAAGCTGCAGTTTTATTATATTTTAGGGCAGGAAACTGACAGCAAAACCTCTGAGATCTCTGTGAATTGTTCAGGCTAATGTAACGTGCTAATGTAACGTGCTAATGTAACGTGCTAATGTAACGTGCGACGTTCGTGGTAACAGACGTGTGCAGATCAACAATGGATCATAGCTCGAGTGCGGGAGAGAGTATGAGCGTGCAGCGTTTACAGTGTGGAAGTACTGACCTTACTTTGAGTTTGATTCCATAAAAGTGACAAAAACATCAGCGTCTGCTGTAAACTCTGCGTGGGAAGAAAACTTCTTTCTACTGGAAAAAACCCCTAAACTTCTGAGCGAGCACGCCGCCACGGGAATGTGACATTTACCGAGAAACCCTCGGATCCCCCCACTGACACGAGCGCTGCAGCACTCCTGCTAAACAGGTGAAAATAGATTTAAGAGCGACAGGACTCAGAGCTGCTGAATCTTTGATTTTATTGATTTTCTGCTGTTTACTTTTATCTATTTGAAAGAGTGTAAACATAAAACGTGATTTTATTTCATATGCAGGAGTATGCAGGAAATAGGTTTAAATGTTAAAAACATTCAAGTCAAACACAGTTGCATATAATTTAATTGTTGCTTGATGAAATGTGCATAAAGTTAAAAGATTAAAACTAATAAAACTATTTTTAAAAAGAGACTTTTTCATTTGATTACATTTCATATCATGCAGAAAAAATAGAATTGGGCTGAAAGGTCTGACGCTTTATTACATATTTAGGTTGTGTTTCGTGTAACTAAGTAATTACTTTTTAAAATAAGTAATCAGTAAAGTAACAGGATTACTTTTTGGAGGCGTAATCAGTAATTAGTTACTGATTACTTTTTTCAAGTAACTTGCCAAAACTGGTGGCCATAATGCACAGCACCATCCATCTTCTTCCGCTTATCCGGGGCCGGGTCGCGGGGGCACCAGCCCAAGCAGAGAAGCCCAGACCTCCCTCATCCCCACAGTCTGCCAGCGCTAACCGTGACACGGTGTCTATGTGCGTTATTTAAGTACTGAAGGTATTTGCTCGTCGTTTTTTTTTGTTTGTTTGGGTTTTTTTGCCTGTCCCATTTGGTTCTTTAGCCGTCAGAATTGTTGTCTGAAGACTAACAAGGAGACCCGATGGATTTACTTTGCCAAGTGGATCATCACGGCCTTGCCGTATTGGTCCGATCGACCTTTGTTGTTATTGTTTATTTTATTTTATTTTCAGTTGTTACAGACGGGACAGACATGACTGAGGGACAGGAAAGTGAGAGAGAAAGAGGAAGGGAAAGAAAAACAGGAGGGGAGAGGGACAGTGAGAAAGGAAACTTAAAAAGAGAAAGAGGAAAAAACAAGCAAAAGCAACAGAGCAACATACTAAACACAACACCACGTTAATCTCGCTGAGTGTAAACAGCAGTAAATACTAAATATTGAATGTTGTTGTGCAGCACGCAGGACAGACAGCGCACAATGTGCTTTGAAGTAGCAGCCAAGAAAGGTGTAGTTTATGTCTATGGACAGTGAACACCTGTGTGCACGCCTGTGTGGATCAGTGCGCTTGTATTCAAAAGGTTTCCCCATGTAATGGTCTGCAAGAGGATGTAGCCATAGCCCCGCCCCCCAGGGCATGAAGCAGGCATGGAGGAGATCCAGGCTCCAGACATCCAGAGGCCCCAGAGTGCGAGAGCCCAAGGAGGACCGCCGGAGGGGCATCCGTGCCACCCTCCTGGGAAGAGCTGAGGAGAGCCCCAGACGAGGGGTCACCCAGCAGCCACGGAGCAGAAGCCAGAGGAGGCTGCAGTGGTGTGCCCGCCGGCTCTGCCGGCAGCCAGCTGTGCCAGAGTGAACCGAGCCGCAGGCCCAGAGGCCTGAGAAGAGGCCTGACCGAGCAACAGGCACCAGGCCCCGCCAAGTAGCCACCGGGAGTGAGCTGGTACATACCTGAGCGCCCAGCCCCGGACACCAAGATCCACCAACGCACCGACCCCTGAGGGCATCAGTCACCGGCAGGGAGTGTGGTGAGGGGAGACAGGCCTTGGAGGGCCTGGGAGTTCCCAGAGAGGTGGAGTCTAAGACCCGACCTGACATATAGACACAGACAAACCGGCACACACAGACACAAACATGCATTCCCACCCTCATGCACACATATACAAATACTCTGCACTCACACAGCGTAAAGATAGACACAAATGGACACTGTACACACAATTACACTCCCCAAACATACTCTATACCCCGGGTCCAGGTACCCTCGCCCCCAGAGGGGGAACCTAAACCCAGGAGATGTTACCCTTTCCCCAGGGGTGGAGGCAAGCAGTCTGCCTATTAGTGACCTTGAGTGACGTCCCATTCTTAATCCATAGGGTTTAATGTAATGTCAGGTGTAACCGCTTCAGATTTTCTGCACATTTGTGAGTTTCTGGCCTGCCTCACAGTCTCCGTTCTAATTCATCCCAAAGGTGTACTATCAGGTTGATATCAGGACTCTGTTAAGGCCAGTCAAGTTCTTCTACACCAGACTTACTCAAGGCTAGGTCTTTACGGGCCTTTATGGACCTTGCTTTGTGCACTGGTACACAGTCATGTTGGAAGGGCCATCCCCAAACTGCTCCCACGAAGTTGAGAGCATGAATTTGTCCCAAATGTCTTGGTATGCCAGTGCTTAAGAGTTCCTTTCACTGGCACTATGGGCAGAGCCCAGCACCAGAAAGACACTACCTACCACTTCATGGCTGAGTTGCTGTCATTCAAAACTGTGTCCACTTTGTAATAACAGTACTAACAGTTGACAGAGGAATAATTAGTCGTGAGGACTGGAGTTGTTGCACGGGTGGCATCCTATTACAATGCTGGACTCCACTGAGCTCCACCATTCGTTCACAAGTGTTTGCAGAAGCAGTCTGCATGCATAGCTGCTTGGTTTAGTACACCTGAGGCCACGGCAGTGATTGAACACCTGAGGTCAATGATTTAGATGCATGAGTGAATACTTTTGGTGTATTTTTAAATACAGCATATGGATGTACCGTGCCTCGTAAAATTAACACAGTCAATGAGTCTGCAGGAAATTTTGATAACGCCAAATAAAACTTAATAAAAAGAAAAAGGAAGGAGTTTCAGTCTCAGCGTCATCCCACAGTGTGTTGTGTGTCACATGTAATACCTGTGTTTGAAAATCTATTTGTCTCGAAAAGTGAACAATTAACAGGAAGCACCATCAAACCGCTCTTAGTGCAGCGAGGCAGTAGAGGCAGGAGTTTGATAACAAGCTTGAAAGAGACAGGCAGAGAGGTACGACCGAGGTGATTAGATCAATGCCCAGAAAGATCCAAAATCTGGAGAGCCTGCCAGATCTGAGGAGAGGCTGTTTGCTGTGTGTGTGTGTGTGTGTGTGTGTGTGTGTGTGTGTGTGTGTGTGTGTGCATACTCAGAGAGCAGAGGCCAATTAGTGTGACTGCACTATGAGGCACATGGCTGTTGCACAGAAGTGGAGCACTGAGGCACTGCACGCTCTAAGCACAGGCAGCATTCAAACAGCATTTCACTTCAAATAGCTGTGAGCTTGACAAGAGGGTGAAGCTTGTGTTTATGTTTGTGGGTTGTGTTGTTTTTTGCAGGGTTTTTTACCACTAAACACACAACATTCAGACAAGGTCACACTGGAGGAAGTCAAAAGAAAGAAAAGCAGGTTCCTGGGAGCATCTCGACCCAGCAAAGGGCCCCTCAGCAAGGCCAAGAGCTTCCCGTAGGCTGCCAGTCAGTGTTTGAGCCGACACGGGGGGTTGTGTGTATTATGGTTGTTATATCTTTGTAATTCTATGTTGTAATACATTCATGGATTTTGCATTTTGTTGTAGTTTTGGATCCAGTGTAATAACAATTCACTCAGCAAAACAGAAGTACAAACTTCTTGGATGGGCTGCACCACACAGCAGGACATACTGTTTATCTAGAAAGCAACCACCCACATGGATGAATTGTCAAAATATATAAATAAATAATTACAATACTATTAACTCAGTCTCAAGTGGTCATTATTGGAACTGCAGTTTATGGAACTGTAGCTGTGTTGTAGGCAGGATGTGGACTCGAACGGGACAAGAGGCAAAAGACTATAAAAACAAAACAGGAAGTAACTACACACAAAGACAAGACTGATGTGCAACACAGCAGGGTTAAGAAAACAAGACACTCAGGAGAATATACCAAACAACAAAAATAACCACTTACTGACACAAAGAACTAAGATTTTGCTTCATCTTTCAGCCTCGTCAGTTGCTGCTTTATTTCATATTTGGACATTTTGCAGTTTGAAGGTCTTGAGAAAGTCACAACAACACCTCAGTGACCTGTTCTACCGAAAGGCGGTCGGACGCGGTGCCATTTGCAGTCGGTTCATACTCACACCTGTACTGGCAGCATTTAGAGTCTAACCTGCACGAGTGGAAATGCTGACACAAAACCCGACATTTTGCATATCTCAGTGTTAAAGCACACACACACACACACACACACACACACACAGCCCGTTAGCAGGACGGCTCTCAGTCTGGTGCAGGAGATGAAAGAGGAGATGTGAACTGTTCCTCTCTGTGAGACACCAAGGCCAACGTGAGAGGGGAGCACTAACACAGCATTGTTTTTGTGCTTGTTTCCAACCCCGGGGTGTGAATGTTAATGCTAGAATATTTTTTATGCTCTCAAAAAGCATCTGAAGCCAATTGCATTATGTCACCATATTAAGCTCATTTTCATCCCCCGTCTTGGGAGCAGATTAATGCAAAGCACAAACAGGGCCTTGCTCAGGGCCACTGTTTGGCTCCAGCTTCCTACCTTCTCTCTTGTTTACCTGCTAATGGGCAGCTTTTTGTTATCACAGACAAACCATTGTAAAATATTTAGCAATTTGCTGTATCATGCCTCAAATAGCATGTAAAATAACAATGTCTGCTCCACAGAGGGTAGCACACCAGTTGTATTCTCAATCCCTGATGTCAATGCACAGGATCCTGCTCCGAGTAATACAGGACTGCATCTCATCCTGGTTCTGTCACCACTAAATTGAGATCACGCAGTTCTGGATAACATTTCACATCGATTTTGTAGCATCACAGCTGAATGACAGTGTCTGCCTTTGGCTCCTGTTAAATATGTATAAATTCTCCCTTTGAAGCGTGATTCTGCACCTGTAAGCCTGTGAAACAGCAGGAGACTGACAGCAAATATTCATGAATCACCAGCCATGAAACACGATACTTGAAGCATAAAGCCGCAGCGCACCACATATGCACCTATACATTTATTACCTGCAATGCATCACTGATAAACATTACAGAGTTCCTCTTTGTGTCCAGATCAGTTGGTAACATGTGCACATGTAGCTGAGTGAGGACTGTAGGGAGCTGCTGCCACCCAGAGGTGAACTTTCTTATTATGTTTTGCAGCATTGTCCTCATGTAGTAAACCTAATAAAGTAATAAAGTATGTAAAGTATTTGCAACTGGGACTGTGGATGTGTGACCTCTACAGTTTTAATCTGTTAGTTATCTGATGTATGTGTGATGCTGCAATGACTACATGCATAAAGATTAAGTATGTACCAAGAATAATGTTGCTGATTTTTCTTTTTCTAAACTTTGCTTTGTATTATCCATATTTTATTTCATAAGTACTGAGACTATCTTTTCTTACATTTGCATGCCAGAAAAACCATATGCATTTTATTTGGTGATTTTTAGTCATGAATAAGTTCATAAGTTCTGAAATCAAGCAGTTAATTAAATAACAAAATTGCAGCAAGTTGATCTTCAAAGCTAATTTTTTTTCATGATTTGAATATTTATATTACTTGCTGATGCTCTTTAATACACTCGTAGTCCATCTGTAACTGTGCATTTTCTAATTAAAGAATGCAATTATTAATGCAATGAATTTAAATGTGTTCAGTATTCATTCACTCTTGTCTGTTATAAATCTTACGGTGAGTAATTAGTCACTTTGTGACAGCTTTGCTCTTCTAGCATGAAATTAATAAAACAGCACCAGACCAACTAAATGTAAAGAAGCACAGAACAACTCTCATATGATGGAGCGAGCACATGAAACTCTGGAAGCCGAGATATTACTGGACAGACTACAGTAGAAGTACACATTAGCTTTGAAGTGATAGCTTTGACTGAGTTAAGTATTTAGTATTTAGTATTTATTTATTTATTGTCATTGTCAAGAACAATGAAATTGCGTTTGGGGCTTCCATACAACCCAAAAAAAAGAAGAAAATAATAAATACCCCTTAAAACCCAAGTGTACATATTTAACCCAGTGTGACTCCAATGCAATAAGACAATCCTTAGCAATAATGTTCGTAGAAATTCAGACAAAGACCTGAGAAACATGACAAAATACAACAATGCAACCCATTCAATATTATTGTACTGTGAGATATGATATCAGATATGATAGTTATCTATTTAAGAAAGAGGGGGGGGGGGGGGGGCAGGAGGGGGAAGAGAATAAAGATATGATGCACCAATGCAGACCAGTTCATTGCTATTAAGAAGTTGGATATGGTTATTGTCCGTGAGAGGGGGGCAGAGAGTTCAGGAGCCTCACAGCCTGTGGATACAGGCTGTTGGCCAGCCTGATTTGTTTTTGACTTTATTATTACTCTGTGACAGATTCAAGTGTTCAGTATGGCACTGATTTTTTTTTAAAATCTTTATCTTTTTTTCTTTTTTCTTTGTTATAGAGATTCCTGCACATGACACTGCCCACTGCATGCACTCTCAGTACAGATTTAATGCAGAGTGTGACTTTTAAACTGGAGCACCACTTTTACTGCTGCCAGCATCATGATAACGTAGCTAGAAATTGCCACAAGGTGGCAGTTTTGGACTGAACCTGAGAAATCTCAGCTTTTAATTTGTTCTCTTTGAGCATACAGCTTTTTACATTAGGAAGCTGCACTAATACCTTTGGTTAAAGACATAAATAGTTTGGGTGAAGCATAAAGTTAAAGTTAGTTGATCTGAAAAGTCAGCCTCAACATTTTAGTTTAAGCAAAGGATGGGAAGATCACACTCAGTCCAATCAGAAACAAGCTAGAGGGCGAAACTTACTCTTTAAATGATCAGTAGGAATCTCTTTAGAAAAGGAGCGCGATCGTTTCAGTGGCAGAAGTTTTCAACATTTAATTGGCCGTGAGTCATGTGGTCGTTTGTCCTGTTTGTGCTGACAGATGTTAGAAAAATTCAAACTCATTCAATTATGTTTAAAAGGATGTATTATAATAACTTTGTTTCTTCTAATGCAGCGCTCACTGAAAAACAGACTTTCATTAGCATAACATATATTACATTACTATATATCACATCTATATTATATCTATACATAGATACTGGGGCTGGTTCTGCCAGAGGTTCTTTCTGTTAAAAGGGACTTTTGCCAAGTGCTTACTCACACTATAAAGCATTTTGAGGCAACTGTCAGTGTGATTTGGCACCAAACTGAATTGAATATTATTGTATTTTCAAGCAATACTAGAAACCATGTCATTAGTTTTTGTTTTGTGCTTTGTCAACAGTTTGTTTAATTACATAAGGTTCAGAAAAACCAACCAGGATGCCTCGCTAATGTGCAAGTAGCAGTCTAATACAAAAGGCAGCATGACGTCTTGTATTCAATTTATCATTATGAACTATATAAGCAAAAATATATTAAATTAATTATGATTTAGTGTACAAATACATATTTCTTATTGCGAGATATGATTTTTAAATGTATTCAGTTAATTGCAGTAGCCTCTGCTCTTCCCCAGATTTGAGGTGTCGTCTCTGTAATGTTTCTTCCTGTCAGCTTAAGGTAGTGATACTTTCACTTTTCACGGCGTGCATAGAGTTACCAGAGGAACTATAACTCCATGAAAAGCAAGCAGTTGTGATTGAGGGATAATAAAAGTTCACTCTGTGCGTAGCTTCAGCCACAGTGCTGAGAACAATAAGCTTTCTCAAAAATCACACCAGCAGCAGCACGGGCAAGAAAGCATCTGTGAGCTCTATTTGGCCTTGCATTGGAAAGTGTCTGCTTTGATTGTAGAGCCTTGACATTTCTAAAGGCTGTGTGTGTGTGTGTGTGTGTGTGTGTGTGTGTGTGTGTGTGTGTCTGTTATTTGCCTGAACCAAGAAAGTGTCCCTGTTCGAAAAGCAAAGCAATGTTCAAATGTTTCTTGTCCAGCAAAGTGAGATCCAATTTGTAAACTATTGCTTGCTTAGATAGATTCCCAACCCAAGAGATAAGTCCTACAAATTCAAAAGAGCTCAAACTTGCCTTATTTTGGAATTTAACTTTTAATTATTATCCTTCTCTGTGCGTTTTTTTTCCGCCAAATAACTCATTAATGTTCTTCCTAGTTTACTGTCATCGATGTGAAATAAATCAAGAAATCCTTATGAGTCATCAAAAAAGCTGACGATTTAATCTGTACATTTCAACACACTGAGAATATGTAAAACAGACAAATCGCATTATGTCGTAGCCTGATTTGTCTGTTTTAAACTTACCTGAATGCATAAACCTTTATGTTTAATGAATGATAAAACATATAAAGCTTATTATATTTTCATCGTGAACTTTCAGTTTGAGACAGAAAAGCTCTGCCAGGCACTGTGGAGGCTAAATAATTTCCCGCATAATCATTGGATATTAAAAAGAAGAAAAGAGTGAATTTAATTGGCTTCTCTCGTACTGTCCCTAATATCGACCAATCGAAACGGGAGTGGGCGTGGCTTGAAACCGGACTTTCTTCATGGCTTTTCTGCTGGCAGAGGGAGGGGTGATGAGAGTGTTGTTTTCTGTTGCTGCCGGGAACACACAGAGCTGCCAAGGTCGGTGAAAGTACTGCACACAGCCAGGCTTCGGTGCTGAGCTCCTGTAGACTCCTACACCGACAGACATACCGGTGAGTTTTGAGGTTTGCGCAACTTCGATTCGTGTTTTGCCGGCCGCAAAGATGGTGGGGTCTGTGGGTTAACTTTACTTGGTGTCTTGCCAAAATGTGTACCCGTACAAATCGGGGACTGTCAAACGAGTTCACATGGAGTAATGGGGAGCAGGCGGAGGAAGCGCCAACTTGCTAGCTAATATTAGCTCCTGAAATGAGTTACGTGGTAGCGTAATTGTTGTACTAAGTCTTATCTGCCCGCGGTTTTGTTCTATTGATATTCACATATGTTGTGATTTCTTTTCCGAGGTTTACTTAGTGGTGCTAGCTTCACGGTCCGGTTAGCCCACAAACTTAGCTCGGGACTGCTGGAGGCGTTAAATTCGAGCCACACTGCTCTTGTTTTCCCGTTGTTGATTTATAGAAACGCATTGTTTTTGCTCTATTTTGATAGCAGATATATGTTAGAACCCGGTTCGGTGAAAAGTTATAACAGTTTAACAACTATCTCCGTCTGAAATCACTGCTGTGTAGACACCGCTGCAGACTGATAACAGTGTCCGGTTCATCCTCAGGCAGGTGGTTGGATTAAATGATTTCCTTTCTACTGCTGTAATTTCTGACTGATTGCTGCCTCTTGAACTGGCAGAGGGGGAAAGGCGGTTATAATGTATTTGTGGCCTCAGTCTGCAGCTGATAAAAGTAGCTGTTTGTGCGTCCCGACGTGATCTACAATGTGGAGCCCTCCGGGTGTTATTCCAGGCTATACTTTATTATTTCCTATTACAACAACAACACACCCCCGCCCCTGGTTCATTCAGCCCAGTACCTCCATCCGTTGCAGTGCTGCCATGTAGGTGGTGGAATCTAGATTCGCTGTGCCTTGCCAGAGGAATTAACCAAACATAGTCCAAGAGCCGGGTGCAAATTTGTTCACAGCCTGCAGCACAGGCAGACTGACAGACTTGTCTTGACTCAAATCTCTCAATTTGAAAACCACCTTGATATGCAAATTTTTCTAGGCATGTGTAGGAATGTGCCCATCAAGGCCCTGGTGTACTGAAATGGCGCTCTTTTGTTCAAGAGGACATACAGCAACAGCTGCACTTCCCAACTGTGTGTGTGTGTGTGTGTGTGTGTGTGGTGGGGGCATGTGTGAGCAGATTTGTCCTGTTTCAGTCAGTATTCCAGGGAGTAATTGCAGCGTTTCTGGAATGCTGGTTAACACTTCAGAGTTCTGCATGTTAGACAATAGCTGGTGTGAATGAACCTGATCTCACATGAAGGAAGTTGAAATGCTTTGCATGTTATTTGCATGGCCAAGCAGAACTAGTAGTGGTGTTCACACTGAAACCGTGGAGATGTGCTCGGACACGCAGAGTCATACATGCTGCAGCATTTAAGCCAGTTCTGTTTGACTTTATTAGACTTTTGGTCCAATAAGAGGTCCTCTGCACTACTGGGAAGGACCTTTGTTAAATATTCTTATGAATGCATATTGTTCTAGTGACCTGTGATGCATGCTGTGTTCTGTACACTGGGTGTGACAAGAACGAAACTATCTACCTTTGTTTCAACAATGTGGCTAAAGTAACTGAAGTATCAGTTTATATTTGTTTGCCTGTGGTTGCTGTAAACCATTCCACATATTCCAACATTCCCAGCTAAAACGAGAACACGAGCAAAAAACGTGTCAGACTTTAAAAATTAGGCATGGCACAATTTGAATGGCGTGTCCAGCACTCTGCTCGCCCATCGTCCTGTCAGAAAGCTGCCAGATATCAGTTGAAAGTCTCGTAGTTCTGCGCTCTCACTGCTCAAGGTTTTCTTTGCAACAGAAAAACAGGATATGGTATCTCACACCCTGTCGAACAGTGGCATATTTGTACTTTGTGGTTTTTCAACCTGCTGTTGCATTACAGGTTGCCTGAGGGAAGCACATGGTGTAACACTTGCTGTACGTCACAGCTTGGGAAGACTTTTTTTAATCAGTTCCACTGTGAGATGCTTTGTAACATGACAATAAAGATGCTTAACTGCTTGAAAAGAAGAGCATGAATGGTCTGTGTCCTATTCCTTTAACAACAAAACAGAAACTGTCAGTGTCAAGCTAGCCCAAACTTGCATGTTAGTTTTGATAAAACATTATCTTTATGTTGAGTGTGAACTGCTGTGATTGCACAGGGGAGCCGCTGGTGCCGCCCTGGCAGCCATTCTGCTCATAGAGTGAAGCAGCAGCTTTACTGAAGAGCGCCACGTTAGCCTGTCATGGGCTGTTTCAAAGGTAATGTGGTATTTGCAGTTTTTGCTGCTCTCAGACTTCAAATGAAACTGCTCACAGCAGCAATTTTTTGTTTGCCCGAGTCCAGCTATGAATCACAAGTCGCTTTGTGATACGACATGAGAAATCCCAAAGGATTTCCTGCTAGCGCTGCACCATTGCCAAGTCCAATATCTTGAGGCTTAAGCTGTGCAAGCGGTGGGAAGTCTTGTCGTGTCATTATTTCACCGTCGACGCCAGCCGAGGCCAGCCTGCAGCTTCTGCAGACTGTCTGGCACATTTTATTTATGCATGGCACATTTTGGGCAAAATGATGCTTCTTCTTTCTGTGTTCATTTAGCAATGTGGGCCGTTACTGATGTATGTGCGGAATGGAAATAGTATATTTGCATAAAGTACGTTAGAGAAGTCAAACATGAGGGCTTTTGGCAGTTATAATAGTTTGAATGTGTACTTCCTTTTAGGATAAGAAAGGATTTGTGTTAGAGTTGTTAAAGTCATGATTTCATTCAGACTGAACACGCTGGCTAAGAGCTCTCCTCCTGTTATCAGCAGCTCGTCATCCAGTTTGCTGCGGACCATCCGCCACTGCTGACTCAGCCATTGCTGCCATCTGGGCTGGAAGAGAAAACAGGACAGATTTCTCCCTGGCTCCAGAGCCTCGGATGCTCAGCTAACAGGTTCTGTGTGTTTGTGTAGCTGTTTTCATATATGAGCTGCAGCTTTGAACTTTGTTTAAAAAGACATTTCCAGCAAAGGTGCAGAATGTTAGATGCAGTTTGGTAACAAAAGTTACCGTCCAATCCAGACGTGCAACATTTTTACCTTGATCATTTGAAGTGTCAGTGTTTCCCCTCAAAGGTGCTCGATGCTTTATTTTTCCAGCATTTTGAGACCTCATAAGTTTAGGGGTACAAGAGTTGTACAAAAAGCGTGTTTGATCCAAGACGAGCGAGTTGTGTGTGGACATCTGCGTGAGAGGTCTGCAGATAATAGATTTGTATTCTGGGTTTTTCTGGGATCTAAGTTGATGTTTGGGGGTGGCTGCGCATGTGGCTGTGCATGTGGCCATGTTTGGTGCAACAGAAATCAACCTTTGTTGCATTTTATGGTATTTCTAGCCCCCTTTTTTTCTTTTTAAGCTACAGTATATTTTGTGTTTGAGTAAAATAGACCCCGCTCTGAAAACACAGCTGGAAGGCGTGTTTCTTTCCTCTATGCAGATAAAACTGCGATGTTTTCGGAATGTTCTCGGAGGAAAAAATTTGTTGTTTTGCTCAGAATAATTTCTTCTGCTGCTTTTATGTTTAGTTTTTTTATATTAATTAAAATCTGGCTGTGATTAGCAAAGGCCCACCCACCCTTCTGTTTTCAAGGAAGTGAGCTAAAATGCCTTCAGCTGGGGGTTGTCACCAAGGCCCAGCAATAGCTGAAGAAGGACCATGAGCTGCTCTCGAGTCCAAGAATAAAACTACCTTTGTATGGAAAGCAAAGGTGGCTGAGTATGATTGGCTGCGTCAGTTTTGGGGCCCTGGTTCTGTGCACGTTTGCTTTCTGTCACACTGCCTCCATCTACTGCAACACCTTAATAAACCAGAGCCGTTCCCAGTGTTATCCATGACACCCGTGCTTTTACTGCAGTGACAACAACAAATGTCTGCTGTTAATTAAGGTGATCATTTCAGCTTTAATTGAGTGCTTACTGAAACAATGAGCCTTTCAGGCTCTCAGTCTGGCTGAGCAAGATAAATAAATCCTAACTGTTAGGACAGCTTATTCTCTTAAAAGCTTAAAATGTTTTTGAAGCCTAATCCTCCAACATTTAGTGTTCACCGCGAATATTGTTCTTAAGCCTCCTGGTTATATTACTCTGGTTATTTGTGTGTACTAGACCGTGGCCGTCCTGCCGTAGTTCCTGTTTTACACCGAACTACCCGTCTGTGTGTCTTTATCTGTCTGTGTGTGCGCAAATACGTGTGTGTACAACCGTTCTGCCTCATGACCCTGCACACTTCCCACTCACGTTTCACTTTTTCTGCTTGCATCCTGTCAGCGTGACAGCAGCTCTCTGGCTGCAGTTTCGCTGCTCTGTGTCGCTGTTGTTCAGAGCCGTGGTCGTGATGGTCACCTCCGTTTATCTCGGCTGCTCGTGTGTTACTGTTAGTAGTCATTTTTTGGTTTGGTGTGCTGTTGTACTGGGAACGCAGACTCCCAATTGGCTGTTTTGAAGTTTACTATATAATAGGAAACTTTTTTTAGTCAATGACATGATTTGAATTCATCCGCTTTTATAACCACAAACTGTCTCACATGGCCTAATAACACAGCAATAGTTGGTTTTGTGGTTTGTTTGTTTTTTACATAATTATTTCAGTTTGTTTCGGTTGCTTTGGTTGTTGTTCAGGTTTTGCTACTTTGTAACCAACCTGAGATTCATTCTTATGAGGTCTGCGTTATGTCTGGTATTAACATGTTTCTGAAGCCCAAGTCGTTATACAAGTGCTTATTTCAAATTACTTACAACAGTTTGCACAAAATTGCTTTGGCAGTTCACTTGGTTCCAAATGCCGAAAGCATCATTTTTTCTGGGCCAGTGGAAAATTGGAACGCTTTGGAAGAGCAGCTCACAGTTCAGAAACTACAAGATAAGAGTCAGACTGAGCTGTGGGTGACAGTCGTTGTAGGGAGGCGTGTGAGGGATCAGCCAACTACACGCTTAACCTTTGTCACCTGTGATTGTTGGCAGCTGAGATGCTGCTTTGTGAAGCCTTGTTAATTGTCGTTGTTGTACAACACTGGTTTACTGGGGGCTTTATTATAGCCACCTGTCCCTGCTCTCTGCTGGAGACTGCAGCTCCCTTATCTCCACACTAACGACTGTAATAAATGTTGAAAATGAGCAAAGATTAAGTGCTGCGTCTCAGGATTGTTTGGCTGTGTCAGAATAAACGGAGTCACAGGAATCACTACACTGAACATGAAGCTAGCTGGTGCTAGCCTTGCTCATGTTAGCTACTTACTGTTGAAGCAGTCGATTAGTCTACACTTCTGTTTGTGTTTAGCTGGTCAGGAAAGTCCGTCGTTCTCCCGTGGACTCGGTCACACATGTCAGTGTCCTGAGTGGGGCGACAGTTTGGAGCGTCTGGAGCTTAACACAGTTTTGTCCTTGTAGGCTTGATCACACTGACTACTGCAGGTTTTATTCTTACTATAACTGCAAGCTTGATAAAAGTACAACAGACATGAGTACTTGTCCACAGCAAAGAATAATCCAAGCCTTGCCCTTCTTGCTCTTCTTGCATCAGTTATCCTTCACAGCTCACTGAGCTCAGCTGTTGTTCAGCAGCTCCCTCAGTGTTGGTGAAAATGAGACCGTTAGGATTTGCCAAGTTCTCCAGTTTACTGTAATTTCATAATTCCCGCCGGGCTTGGTGATAACCACTGCATATGTGGAAGACCCCACAGCAACGTCCGTGTTGGAAATGTCAAACTCTCATAGATATGTTCCCTGCTCCTAGCACATTAAACTTTAATAACTGACTGTCGACATGCAGCCTGATATTAACTGGTGCCTGTGCAGTGATTAATGTCATTTGATCCAGTTGTCACTGGTGTTTATGTTGTTGCTCGTGGGTGTAAAAGTGTAATTATATTTGTGTTCGGTTCCGTAGAGGCGATCACCATTTAACACTAAACGCTGTCAGCCTTCTGCTACGGGGTGTCATGCTTCCTAGTCCATGTGGTGCAAGACACTTTTCTTTGTAAGCATAATTCTGCAGCGAGATGAACCGAAGGATGGAGTGGGGGGAAAAACAGGAAACATGGGAAACAAGGTCAGGGTAGCAAACAGTCCAGCCGGCTGGGAATCAAACTGGACTCACTGCTCAGATACACAACACATTATTTCTGACTTTATAATATCTATAACTTTGATTAGCCAGCTGTGCCACAACACTTGTTGTTCTGGATTTGGACGACTCTGAGAAGGATCAGAGCCTGTGCACAGTCACCGATCTCAGCAGGAACCCCGAAACTCAGAGTTTATTATTCATGACCCTCACCCTGGACACAGTCTGTTTGACCTGCTCCCCTCAGGCAGGAGGCTCCGGTCCATTCGCACCAGAACCTCTCGCCATAAGAACAGTTTCTTCCCCTCTGCTGTTGGACACATGAACAATAACCATATGACTGTTCCCACCACTAACACATGACCCTACGCTGTGTCACTGCATCATTCCATGTTTGGCACTGATCACCACCTGCACTCATGCACATATCTTTCTACGTAGCACTCATAATTCTTATTCTCATGTATATATCTCATGTATATCTCATGCACATATCTTTCTACGTAGCACTTTTAATTCTTATCCCTACTTTTATTTTTTCATGTCTATTTAAGTGCTATTTATGACACTATGTTTTGCACTGAAGCACCGCAGCAATTTCCTAATGTTGTAAACCTGCTCAACACTTGGCAATAAAACCCTTTCTGATTCTGATTCTGATTCTGATGACAAGCTAAAAGTGTGTGAGGGCGGGAATGGGTGGCTGTCGTGCTTTACAGTGAAGGTTGTAAAACTAGTGGGCGAGATCTAACCAGCAGCAGCTTGGGGGGGGGCTGCAGGCTTAAACTCTGACCCCGATTACTGTATGTTGGGATTGTGATGATTAATGTTGATTATTAATCTTGATAATTTGATTTTGTAATTACTTTGAATTCCCGACAGAGGGTGTTACAGGAAAAAATCGACTTTCTGTGACGTACTGCAGCCCTGCCAAACCACAATAAACAGCTATTATCATCATTTCATTTGCTGTGTGTGATGCATCACTAATGATTGATGCGCTGTGAACAATATGTTTCCCAAGTCTTAACTGCTCATTTCGACCACTTTTGATTTTCTTGAGCAGAAATTTCCATTACAGAATATTGTACTGCAAACAAAAAGGGGAAAGTTGATCATTTAAAATATTTATACAAAAATGACCTTTCAGTACTTTATGATCTAGATCAATGAGAAACCCTGGGTTTACACTGTGCACACACACAGAAGCAGTTTGGGCCGTAACAGCGTGTAAGTAAGATACAGAGGAAAGACCTATATTTATTTCTTGAGAATAAATCAATGTGAGATTGCTGTAGCAGCAACAATGGCTGCCCCGTGGTGTGCCTGGGTCAGGCCAGCAGACCAGGGAGCTGCAAGTGTCCTCGCAGAACGCTTTGACGCGATGACACCGGCCCTCACAGCAGTGTTTATGGAAAGCCTTAAATAGGTTCGTTTTCATAAGCAGCACCTCGCTCTGTTTTTACAGAACTTACTTTGAGAGCGTTTCTCTAAGCTGTGAACAGCAATCTCATCTGTGGGTGTACTGAAAATGCAAAGAGTTAATAAGAAGAAAAATATGTTATTGGAGTGATGAAGGGGAAAGAAGCACTGGCTGCCGGGCCTCACTGGTAGAGAGCAAATACAGAAATAAGCAAAAGGCTGTGTTTGACCAGCATGTGAAACAGATTGATGTGGATATTGCATTGTTTTTTAATGCTAATTAAAAGTGTCCTGTTTTCATATGTAACTGACAGATTGCGAGTCTCCTTATCAAGCTGTTTTCCCTGACCCTGTCTCCTTTGAATGCATGTTTGCTTGACTTGTCTGAAGTATCTGCATGTCAGTGAATGTAACATAGCTCTCAGAGAAGTGCCTGCATCCATATGATACCTGCAGTGACGCTAACCATATGCTAGCTAACCTTTGTGGTAAAATTAGTTTTGTTTAGCAATCGTGTGTTAATTACGTTAATTACTCAGCCACCTTCATCTGTGTGGTCATACAGGGAGTGCAGAATTATTAGGCAAGTTGTATTTCTGAGGAATAATGTTATTATTGAACAACAACCATGTTCTCAATGAACCCAAAAAACTCATTAATATCAAAGCTGAATGTTTGTGGAAGTAGTTTTTAGCTTGTTTTTAGTTTGAGCTATTTTAGGGGGATATCTGTGTGTGCAGGTGACTATTACTGTGCATAATTATTAGGCAACTTAACAAAAAACAAATATATACCCATTTCAATTATTTCTTTTTACCAGTGACACCAATATAACATCTCCACATTCACAAATATACATTTCTGACATTCAAAAACAAAACAAAAACAAAACAGCGACCAATATAGCCACCTTTCTTTGCAAGGACACTCAAAAGCCTGCCATCCATGGATTCTGTCAGTGTTTTGATCTGTTCACCATCAACATTGCGTGCAGCAGCAACCACAGCCTCCCAGACACTGTTCAGAGAGGTGTACTGTTTTCCCTCCTTGTAAATCTCACATTTGATGATGGACCACAGGTTCTCAATGGGGTTCAGATCAGGTGAACAAGGAGGCCATGTCATTAGTTTTTCTTCTTTTATACCCTTTCTTGCAGCCACGCTGTGGAGTACTTGGACGCGTGTGATGGAGCATTGTCCTGCATGAAAATCATGTTTTTCTTGAAGGATGCAGACTTCTTCCTGTACCACTGCTTGAAGAAGGTGTCTTCCAGAAACTGGCAGTAGGACTGGGAGTTGAGCTTGACTCCATCCTCAACCCAAAAAGGCCCCACAAGCTCATCTTTGATGATACCAGCCCAAACCAGTACTCCACCTCCACCTTGCTGGCGTCTGAGTCGGACTGGAGCTCTCTGCCCTTTACCAATCCAGCCACGGGCCCATCCATCTGGCCCATCAAGACTCACTCTCATTTCATCAGTCCATAAAACCTTAGAAAAACCAGTCTTGAGATATTTCTTGGCCCAGTCTTGACGTTTCAGCTTGTGTGTCTTGTTCAGTGGTGGTCGTCTTTCAGCCTTTCTTACCTTGGCCATGTCTCTGAGTATTGCACACCTTGTGCTTTTGGGCACTCCAGTGATGTTGCAGCTCTGAAATATGGCCAAACTGGTGGCAAGTGGCATCTTGGCAGCTGCACGCTTGACTTTTCTCAGTTCATGGGCAGTTATTTTGCGCCTTGGTTTTTCCACACGCTTCTTGCGACCCTGTTGACTATTTTGAATGAAACGCTTGATTGTTCGATGATCACGCTTCAGAAGCTTTGCAATTTTGAGACTGCTGCATCCCTCTGCAAGATATCTCACTATTTTTGACTTTTCTGAGCCTGTCAAGTCCTTCTTTTGACCCATTTTGCCAAAGGAAAGGACGTTGCCTAATAATTATGCACACCTGATATAGGGTGTTGATGTCATTAGACCACACCCCTTCTCATTACAGAGATGCACATCACCTAATATGCTTAATTGGTAGTAGGCTTTCCAGCCTATACAGCAGGGGTGTCAAACTCAAATACACAGTGGGCCAAAATTCAAAACTGGAACAAAGTCGCGGGCTAACATTAATATTTATTGGAAAAAAAAAATCTTCCTCCAGATATAAGAATGAATCTTTTCTTATGGACTTGAACACGTTTTGCTGAAAAACTGAATATGGAACAAGCAAAGCTTAATCCTAAACAATATATATATTAGCTGTATAATACCAGTAGGCCAGCTCTAATAGTCATTTGGCACGGCTTCGCAGGCCAAATGTAATTAGGCTGCGGGCCAAATTTGGCCCGCGGGCCAGAGTTTGACACCTATGCTATACAGCTTGGAGTAAGACAACATGCATGAAGAGGATGATGTGGACAAAATACTCATTTGCCTAATAATTCTGCACTCCCTGTAGATGAAGGTGGCAGATCTCTTTTGCAACCACAGGAGCATTCAGAAGAATCTCTAGAATAAATAAACAACCTGCATATTTGGATGATCTTGATAAGTCCTCGAAGGCCGATTGTTTGGTTTTTGTTTTGTGGCTGTCTTGTTTTCATATTTACCTGACAGACACAGGTGCCAGTCTCCTTATCCAGCTGTCAAAAAGTTTTTCCCTCTCTTAGAATAAGAACTTCTTTATCTGGAGTATCTGAAGTATCATCAAGTCACAGTCTACTGATGTCATTGCTTCAAGGCAGTCTGTGGCAGTAGCACATCTATCTGAGTATGTTAAGACAACCTTGCTGCCTCTGTAGCTCTCAGAGAAAGGGCATGTGTTGAGGAAGTTAGCTTGATGCATTCACATTCATATTTGCTAGCGCTGGTTTCACACACAGACATGGTTCCCTTTGTATCTACATTGCTGTTGACAAGCAGGGCTGGGCAGAACAGAAGTGGCATTGAACAGAAACGTAGGAGGAATTTTTACGCCTGGAGTCCCGCGCTACGCAGCACTAGCTGCTAGCAGCCAGCGACTCTGCCTCCCCCTGCTCTCCGAATACCAGCCTCCTGCTTCTGCTTTCCCACTTGCTCGTTTTCTTCGAGTCTTTTCCTCCGTTTATTGTTCTCCTCATGCACTCTTAAACGCCTTGGCAGTCTCTCCCTCCATCTATCCCACTCTCAGCACTGACAGAGGCCTCTCTGAGATGTTTACTATGTCCGCAGACACCCCTCCCCCGGTCACCCCTCCTACTCACCGAACAGAATAACGGTCACTGTGACTTTTTTGTCTGTTTATTATCTTCGTCTCTCTTCATCTGCCTGCAGATGTTAGAGGAGGGATAGTGGTGAGTTTGTATGGAGCGAGTGTAAAATGACCCAGCTGGCTGAACCAGAGGGCATACAGAGCCGAGAGCAGCCGCTGAGGAGGCTCAGCTCTGTGCTCCGGTGACAGCGAGCTGGAGCGCGTAGCCGTTTGTCAGATATGAGATGTACTGTTTCTGAGTGAGAGCCTTTCAAAGAGCAGCACAAGTACTCAAAAGTGAACTGTGCTCGATGCCTGACTCCCGGCTGCTGAAGAGTTCTTCAGTGTGCAGAGAGCCTCCAGAGTGTGGTTAGCAGAGCAAAACAGTTGAACCCTGTGCTGGTATGTGAAGCAGGCTGTGAGAGGGGAGGATAAAGAGCAAGGCTGCCATTGTGGTGGTGCTAGGCAGGTTTCCCCTTCTCCACCCAGCCCACCCTCTTCCCTGCCTGCCTGCCTCCCTCCCAACAGCACCCCCACCCCCCAGCCCATGTCCATATTAGGGCAAAACTCAGCCAACCTCCCCTTGAGCTGAGCTCAACCCCCTCCAAAATGCCCCGCTGTCACATTTGCTCCAGCAAAGGGCGCCTGAGGGAGACACAGCTCCCCTAACCCAGTTTGAAGGCCTGTTTTCCTCGCCAGTCAAAACAGCCGAGGGATTTTAAAAATGGATGCAGAGAGCCAAGCTGGTGTGTTCGAATGTGCTTTTATTTTGGAGGAGCTACAGTTAATGGGCTTAACTTGAGCAGTTTTTGACCATATGCCACTTAGTGACCCCCTCCCCCCCAAAAGGGCTCATTACTTAAGTTCATACTGTACATCAGTGTGGGTAACATTTAATCATTGTTGTGTACTGATCCTACTGTCAGACAGCACACAGCCTAAAAGCATACAGTAGGCATTGGGACTGTTATGGTTTTTTCTTTGCTGCTCTAAAGAGGTAGCGACAAACTGAGCTTCAGACTGAACTATGAACTATTCTTAGTGTTGAGCCCCCAGTTTCTGTTGTTTGTGTGCTGTGCTGACACTCGGTGCCAGCTTTGTAGTGAATGCTGCTCGAGAAGGACGGGGCGCAGAGCAAAAGATGTCGTTACTCTAAAACCACTTTGGATTACGCTGGTAGTGACAGACACCAGTTAAACAACTGGTTTATGCTTGTCAGACATTTTCCTAGAGATTCCTAAACACAAGTTATTTCGGGGCATTGGTGTTGATTTTGGTTTCCTGTGGTTTATACAGAGAGGAAACGGTTTACTTCGCAGAGCTGGCTTTGGCACAGAAACCTTTTAAACTTAAAATATTTGTTTCCTTGCAGCCGCGCCAGCCAATCGCACACGAACACACAGGTTGGGCACACGCAGGCCAAGAAAAATGGGCGCGTCCGTGTCGTAACTGGCACGATGCTGTTTCTTTCCAGGTTTCCAAAAGACGGTTCAGGTGTCACAGCTCTCGATCCACAGCGGGCAGGTTTCCTGGGAACTCGTTATAATAACAGTCAGTTAATTAAACTGGTGCTAAAACTTCTTTTTTGTGAAGAATCAATATAATCATTAATCGCTACAGATAATTGGCCAATCATTGGTTGAAAGCGTTTGTCTGGATGGTTATTGTAAACTTGAAACTGCTCTGTTGTTTTGTAAATGGTTAACTGGTCTTTAATGTGCTTACAAGTGGGCAAGCATACCGGAGGACTCACTGTCTATTTTTGGTTTTACTTTTGTGTGCTTTCACAAGCTATTCGCTTAAGTTTAGTTGTATATGTACAACCAATCACGGCAGATGGCCTCGCCCCTCCCTGAGCCTGGTTCTGCTGGAGGTTTCTTCCTGTTAAAAGGAAGTTTTTCCTTCCCACTGTCGCCAAAGTGCTGCTCATAGGGGGTCATATGATTGGTGGGTTTTTCTCTGTATGTATTATTGTAGGGTCGGCCTTACAGTATAAAGGTCCTTGAGGCGACTGCTGTTGTGATTTGGCGCTGTATAAATAAAACTGTTCTAGGACCAGTACCAAGACTTTAACGTGTCATGCAGCCCTGTCATGTGTTTCAATGTAGCTTCTAATTGGACTTTGTTAGGCTATAAATTTGTAATGATGTGGTTATTTATAATAATTAATACCTCATGCTACTGAAAATAATGGAAAGGGATTATTGTGTTTATTTTATTATTATGTGTTCGTTCTTGATCTGTAACAGCACTTTGGGCAGATTTTCCTAAAACGTGTCTCGTGCTGCATCGTTCGCTCAAATCGAGACAATATTCAGAGGAAAGTTTCTTTTCAACAGATATTTATTGCGTTGTCTTACAAGAGCTCTGTGGCTGATTCCTTGCCAGAGCGGCTTGCAGATAATCTCCCAGACGTAGCCAGAGTGTACGAGCGTTTGGCTGCTGCTCATTTTCCTTCATCTGGGAATTATTTGAACAGCACCACAAGCTTTTTAGAAATATTTTTATTTATCCATTTATTCTTTTTACTTAACGTGAAGATCATCTTATCAGCCTGTGCTGATGTTCCAGGTTCTATGTTTTACCAGCGTCACCATTTAATGTGCAGGAAAATATTTCCCCCGTTTAACGTCGTCGGCTCACGAGCCTGTGACGAATCAAACGGGAACCACATTCCACAGAGTGCAGAGCAGGTTCAGCGAGCCGTTTCCAGCATCAGTACAGCACTTCCTCCTCCCCCACATATTACTTGTACGTATAATAACCATCAGTCTATAATGTTAGCACTCACCGCTGCATGCTAACCATGCTGATTGTGTTGGTAGATGTTGTGCTGATCTGATTATTCAGTTATGAAGTGATTTGAAGAAACAGAACATGATGCGATTTCATGAGATTTTTGTTTTTACCAGCATGTTGACGAGGACCTGCTCTGTTTACCAGAAGACCAAAGCTGATTATTGTGCTGCTACACGCATGAAATTGTGCATGAGAACAAAGGAACTGCAGACAGTTCCCACACGCTTCAGCACCTGCTCCGTCACTTGAGGTTTTTCTGTCATACCGAGCAGACTGACATGTTTCCTGTGTAACAGTTAGCACTCGATGAATGAAAGGCCTCGTTTGCATTAGTGTGAATGCAAACTGTCTCCTGTGGGGCTTTTTATAAACATGTATAATTACATATTTCTAAATACATTTTTTAATTGTACTGTTTTGATGGTGAGTTGGTATCAAAGGCCAGTGAGTTTCTAACAAACATGGAGTTAATGTGGAAAAGAACAAAATCAGGTCCGCAGTGGCAGAGCTCACCGTTCTGATTCGTGACCCTTTCATAGGCTGTTGCCATGCAGAAAGGACGCAAGACGCTCCAGACAGACACACACGTACTCATTTACTCATGGGAGGGCTGTAGTCTTCCAGCCCGTTGAACTTTGTTTGAACCCTGAGAGAACGTCCATCCTCTCCACATCATGAACTTGCTGTGTCATCTATCACACGTGTACGTGCATTTCATTTATCACCTGGTTGGAAAACGTGTTTCCGACGTGGTCTCACGTGGGACTTGTGCTTACTCACAGATTTGCACACCGACTCTTGTTGCGTGACCTGGAGTGATGCTGGAAATGTGCTTTTCCAGTGGTGGATATGATGCTCAGTCATGTAAATAATTGATTTACTGGTTCACTCCTGTCACGCCATTTTGGATTTCATGCCTGTTTGTGCTCACAAAACATCACCAGGTGGGGTAATGAAGGTCCGGCCCCACCCACACAGCGAGCCTTAGTACCTTATCTTTAACCCAGCTTTTTTTTTGCTGTGGTGGTCGTCTCAATATCATTCTGCTTCCCAAGAGAGGATCTGATCCTCTGGTCAGACGCACTCAGACTCCAGCTGTCAGTGATGGTCCTTCTGCTCTGAGCTGGAGATCTGCTCTAACCAGAACCTACGGCAGGTGGAGGCCTGCTTCAGGGGCTGCTGTCAGTCGAGCTGAAGTTCGTCTGCAGGATGAGAGACTCACGAGAGAAGCATCACCAAGTACTCAGAAAACAGGAGTAATAATAAAAAATGTGTGAACCTGCTTCACTGTGCAGTCTTCATTTAGGGAAACGTTACTGTTTGCAGTTGTTAACTGAGAAAATACAAGTGATGCTGGTTATATTGTTCATCCAGCTGTCTGCACTCAGTGATGACAGTACTACGTGTAAATGTGCTGATTGTTGAAAATGTCAACGTCGCAGCGAGGAGACAAAAGGTTTTGATCCAAAGTGGGTCATCGCCTCTGCTGCATGATTTGGGCACAAAGGAGACGGGACATCCTGATCGTTTCCATCTCTACACTTCAGAGGTAAAAAAAGAAAAGCAAATGTTCTATTTGTACTCGTATCTGACATTTTCTGTGTTCCTCAGAAAAGAGTTACTTGGAGAGTCAGTTGTGGTGTCAGTGCAGCTTCCTGTGATTGGGTTTGTGAGTCTTTTAACATGTCCGTATACTTATGACTAAACAACAGGTCCTGGTGCCTGCTGTAAATCACAGCTGTGGAGGAAGCGAAACATCATTTCCATTTGAATAATAGCATAAAATGTCTTTAACAGATGACTTTTATCTTACAAAGGTAGACGCTAAAATTTGAATAAATAAAGTCCAAGATATGACGTGTTTACACAGGCTTCAGCTTTTTACACTTGTTTGGAAACTGCTGTTAGACAAATTTGCATTAGATTATGTGTTTGCAGATTTATTGGGTGGTCAGCGGTTATCTACTGCTGGCCACACTGTGAAAACACAGCTGATAAGGACTTATCTGCTGTTATGGTCAGTTTAACCCAGTGAACTGTGGGATATGCAGTCTTTTGTTTTCCTGTGTAAACGTTGACGGAGCCTCTCAGTATTCCTTTCTATGCTGTATACGTGAAAACAGCAAAGACGTCTGTAGCTCTGCTTTTTCCCAGCATGCACTTGTTTTATGAGGGTTACACAGACAGACGGATCTGTGCTCTTTAAGAGGAATCTTTGTTTGCTCCACTTCAGCGACGCTGAGGCGCCGTCATGATAATGATAATCTGTTTCTTCACATGTTTTTGTTTACATCCACCCTTCCCTCTCCGGTGATCCCTCCTCTCGTCATGTGTCTGCAGACTGCCGCTCTCCCGTTTTAAGCAGCCTTCTTGGCAGAGATTCGCATCGTTAGTGACAGCTGCTGTCATCACACACCTTCGCTTTTTCTGACCGGTAGCCTTTATAGAACAAAGCGTGTCCACATGTCTGTCTGTCCCCTCCAGGCTGTCCGTCGTTCTTATTTTAACGCACTTCTCTGCTGTCACCATGGAAACGGATGGTTGTGAGACGAGCCCATGCAGGCACACGTGTGGTTGTCCACACAAAGAGACTGTTAACATGTTTATGTTTGTTTTTCCAGTCCATGCAGGGAGGGTGCCAGCACTTGTCTGTACATGAAGCTCACATAAGAGCAGGAGGGTGACTTTGCTCGTTTCTACTCCCCGATTGCTCTTCAGACACGTCAGATTTCTTCAATTCTTTCGACAGTGTCATGTAAGCTGAGGGGAAAAACATCTGCACTCGAGAGATGAAGCACGTCATTCAATAATTGCTTGTTGTTGTTGTTGTTGTTTTGTTTGTTTGCTTATTAATATTTGACAGAGACGAGTACTACCACCCACCCCTTTGTGGATGTAAAACAATGGCACTTTTTTGCTAATCTTTGCGCTGTGTGATGTCAGAAGGGGGGGGGGGGGGGGGGGGGGGCTCTCTTGTAGCAGGGGTGTCCAACCCCAGGCCTCGAGGGTCCCGGTGTCCTGCAGGTTTTAGATGTGTCAGCTGATTTAAACGGCTAAATGACCTCCTCAACATGTCTTGAAGTTCTCCAGAGACCTGGGAATGACCTCATCATGTGATTCAGGTGTGCTGACCCAGGGTGAGATCTAAAACCTGCAGGTCACCGGCCTCTGACGCCTGGAGTTCCCCGCCCCTGTCTTATAGGGTCATCTCAGGTGCACAGACCCCACCCACCTGCTGTCTTGTTTGTGGGGACGAAGGAATGGAGGTAAAACCACTTATTTCAGTTATTATACAGTAGGCGTACTGAAGACCCTCACTGAGCCTCTGTATAAGATGATAAACTCTGGGAAGGTGACGTGTTGTGGCACTCGCCTCTTGTTTGTTAGAAATGAGCGTAATCCACGTTCTTATCGAACCTCCCTTAACGATGACGGCTGCCACATGATCAGCATGGGCAGACTTTATGATCAGTAAGTTACAGTCACTGGAGTTTGTGTGGATGACTAATCCGACTGCGTGTTCATGACTTTGCTGCTACTTTGTTAGAATCATCATTTTGATGTTTGCTGTCCTGTGTTCTGACTTGAAGTGACAGCTGATGATGAGTCCTGGGAATCAACACACCAAACAAGTCCAGCTGGACACCAGCGTGCAGCCTAAATTTAAAATGCACCTTAATGTTAGATCACGTAAAACCATTAGCACTAATGGCGCTGTCATTTTCTGCATCACTCTCATAACCATGTGGAAGGATGTTCCCTGTATGTGATCCTCAGTTTCTTAAATTTCTTTGTGGTTTTTTGGTTTTAGCTTCTTTTGTTAGAAACACTAAGACTGAACTGAAACTAAGTGTTATTGTATGAGGGGCACGACGTAGGTCCCTCAGCAGAGGTTTTACAATACAAACAGAACTTTCTGGAAGCATTTTGCTCTCAGGCTTAAACATCCAGAGTCTCAGCAAACACAACGATGCCTCATAAAGCATCGATGCGTTGACCATCAGTATCGATTTTTTAAATGCGATTCATAGCAAACTAATTAATTGTCTTTTCTAGTGCAGCAATAAGCAGGCTGCTTGGCTTGTGTCTCACAGCTTTGGTTTCTTTGCGCCAGTCTCTCCTTTTTCTCTTCCTGCTTCCTCCACCAGTTTGTCTCACTTATCTCATTCCTCACTCATACCTTCGTGCTCTTAACAGCAGATCTGTTGGATAAAATCAACATTACTGCGCTCAGATGTTTTGGTTTTCCCCCTTCGGTAACTTACCTTGGGACAGCAGCGGCCCGTGTGTTACTGTGCATGTTATTCCTCTGAGGTCACTGGAAAATTCCATTCTAGCTCTTGATTGATGTTTCCTGAAAAACATGTTTATTTTTGAAAAGTCTGCATGCATCTCCCTGCACACTGTTTGACTGCACCACCTGCCGGGATGATTGACAGATTTATTGACTTACTAATAAACCGGCGCTCAGCTCTGAGTGCTGTGATAAATGTGCTGGTAGTTTAAGATTGTTGGTTTGCACACTGGTATGAATGGCATAAGTGTGAAGTGTTGATGCTGCATATTTTATTAATTCGTTTATTTTCATTCTAGTGCAGTGCGTACTGGCTGACTTTTGCAAACGTGCTTGATTTCATTGTGTAGATAAGTTGGGCACAAATGGGGAAATCCTGCCTGTTTGACTGAAAGCAGAAGCAGAGAAGGAAAAGGGAATGAAATGGACACATGGGGCAAAGAGGAAGGAGGACTTCAAAGAAGCTGAAGTGCAGAAAAAGAAGGAAGTTTGATGTATAAAGTGGGTGTGATATTATATCTAAAGACCATTCACGTGTCCAACCGCAGGGAACAGTTGCACTTTCTGCCCTTACGAGGAGAGCATCTCGTGTCTCTGGAGGCACCCACCCATCCATCCATCCATCCACCCACCCAATCATCCGCAGCATCCCTTCTCTCAGCACTGTTGCTGTGCAGGTTCCACAGAGGATGAAGCAGAGTCAGTGCAGGCGAAGGTTTCAGTGACAGTTGGTAACATGTCTACATTATGTAAGTTAATGGGTTAGCGGATCATCAGAAAATCAGATGCTAAGAACAAACGTGGCGTTTGTATCAACAAACCTCTGCAATAGATGAATTGTCTGCAAAAAAGTGTTATGTTGAACAAAAAGTGTTTGAGAAGCCCAACATTTGGGTGTCTGTGGAAGTATTTGCATGATGCATGTATTATATGTTCATTACCTCGCTGCCATATAAACGTGCACGTGAAGGCTGTAACTTATGATGCCCACTGTGTCATTTGTACAGTGACTAATTCTTATGATCGTCCAATAATAATGGCCCTGAATGCTCTGAGGTTCCAGTTCTCGTCCCAGCGACTTCGCCCTCGCCTGCAGAGTGCTAGCTGGAGCTGGAGGTCATCGCGTGATGAACGCAGTGAAACCACATCAGAAAAACGTCGAACAGTCGTGGGATGATATTAAACTGACTCGAGCTGCACAGCTGCTCCAATGAACTTCAAGAATAAAAAAAGCCTAACTGATCCCTTTTAAGCAATTATTAAATTAAGGTAAAAATAAGGTTCTAGTTCTTTGCACACAAACACTGGGGTATTATTTACACATGAATATTTGCTCCTGCCTAGATTAGCAGTCCACAAGCAGCCGGTCAGACCAGGATGAGCCACGTGGGGCCGTAAAACAAACATTTCAAGCACAACAGGAAATGTAGTAAGATGTAGTAACCGTCCACAGCGCAGCTTTACTGCTGCTGCATAATTCTCTCCAGTCAGGCCTCGCCATAATTTAAAAGTACTTTGTTGCGGTGTAACTATGAGAGGTACACATTTAGAAACAGCCGTGACAAATATTAGGTTCAAATGTGGAACAATTCGCTCTCAGCTCTCACAGATGAACGCTGAGCTCCAGGTGATCCTGGTCTTTTCTTTTGGTTGGACGCTGTGCTAGTTGACAGCACCATCTGTTTATTTTCTGCTCCCACCTTAAAGAGAATTGGAGCATTGTGCAGCCGCAGCACGGCACAGGATGTTCAGTACCTCAGTAACCTGCAGACGGGCTAATCGGCTGCTTTTCTTTGGATATGACAGACGCAGTGTCGATTTCAGTGTTGAATAATTCAGAGGTGTGTTTTGTGATGCTGGAGGATTGTATTTGTCTGAAGGCTCGTGTGCATCAGCAGAAAAGAGTTATTTTGTTGGTTGATGTGGAAAGCTGATCCTCTGCCCGTTCAGTCGGCAGGTGTGCGACGTGCACGCAGTGACACACACCTGCACGTGCATTTTTAATGAGGAACTGTGCGTTTCCCTCGCTGGTATTAGTCGTGTCATTTTCTCTAAGTCCTTTTTTCCCTTTCTTGTTGTTACAGAGACACAAAGAAAGCGGATGATATAAACCGCAGCCTGACGTCCTCCACCAGAGAAGGTACATCACTCATGACCACAGCATGCTTCATGTTCGTACAGTCGACACTCCAAGCTGCCGCTAAGACACGTCAGCCAGCAGCAACACTGTGGTTTACATGATCTTAGGTAGCTGGGATCAGCCCGCGGTTGTTGTGTTAAGCCTCAGAAAGCTCCTCGTTCTCTGGGCTTTACAGCCAAACCTTCGTTTGGTAGTTACAGGATCTGAGGAGGACGTTCAGGTTTTCCAAAGGTATCTGTGCAACTTTGCAATGAACAAAGTTAGAAGAGAAAAATTGAAAAGGGTCAGTGCCTCCTTTAAACACCTCTGTGTAATTTCATAATTGAGTGTAGCATCTGTCAGTGGGAACTTCCCTTTTTTTATTTTTGTGTTTTTGAGGGTCGAACTTGTTGCCTGAATTTATTTATTCATCTAAAAAGGAAAAAATCACCAGTGAGCTCATGGTAGGTTTAAAGTACGTTTTTGAGACTGCCATGAAATATCTGTCAGTATTTTTATTTTATCTGTCATTTTTTTATTTGAAAGAATAAAGCTCCAACTCTACAAATAATTTGTGTTGCCAGTTTGCTCCGATCAGGATTTTCTTTCTGAGCACGTGTTGGTTGGGACTCCCCAGACGGCAGAGGAGGTCGTTTAACCAGAGAACTCATTTTGGTGCTTTAAGTGCATAGAATTAGCTTTAATTACAAAGCTTAAATAGCCTTGAGATGGCAGCACAGACTGCAGCAGCAATGCTTAAATTGAGATTAAAGCAGCAGAGTTTTGGTCTCTGAGAGCAGCACGTGTAGCACAAAGGTAGCTCATGTGTTAACACAAAAGATCTACTCACAGAACAACAGGCTTCACCATTTAGACATGCAGATTATGTTCAACAAATTGCATTTTTAATTTCTTCTCTCTTCTAGGGAAACCGCTTTAATCTCGAACTCACTTCATGATTTCTAGTTCCACTCTCAGCGTATTCTTCACTGAGTCGTCTCTTCACACGAGTTTCCACAGATACTCGATAACTGCCACTGAAAGAGGAAGAACACAACAAAACCGCCTTTATTAAAACAAGTGGAACATAAAGGAGTCGCGGTTATATCAAAGTTTGATTCCAGTAGCTCAAAACACCAAATGAATGTAATGTTACCTGAAGCGCAGACTGTAATAAGAAGCGTGCCGATGTGCACGTTAATACCTCACACCTCTCATAGACTGTATTTAAAGGATGGCTGGTGGAGTTTTAGATCCTGCATCTTGTCAGGGTGTCGATCGCGCGTCTGAGCGTTTCCACCAGCGCCGCCATCTTGGTTGTGCAGAAAAAAAAAAAAGGATGTGATGAGTAAAGATGGGTGTGAAACCACGTACTCACCGGCTGGTGGACTACTTGTCAACCACAAGTCCTTAGCTGTTGGGTGTGTGCTCTCGTGCCACCGATGATCATTCATTTTAAAACGTAGTATGATTAATATTTACAAAATAGACTTGTTTGTTTATTTAATGTGACCCACAACGTGTGACCGAGCCCATCAATTCTTGGAAAGGTGTTTAAAGGTCAACACAGAAAACCATAAACGTCCATCATCTCAACCTCAGCTCTCGACAGCAGCCTTCAGATGGAGTTCATGTTTAAGCTTCCTCCACACTGGCTTCATTTTCTGACCTGCAGTCAGCGGCTCACCCTTTTACACCATCTGTGGGCAACGGGAGCTAGCTAGGAGGGAGCTAGGAAGCTAATGCTAGCATCGTCACAGGCCCAAACACGATTTCTGTAAACACGCTGTAAACATTCGACCTGTGAGCCCCCTCCCCTCACCCTCTTCCCACTTGTGTCTCGAGTGAAACAAGACGCTCGCACAGACACTACTGTTGGTGTATTACTGGCCTACCTGTAGTACCAGGTGTTACCAAGAAGCTCGAACTAAGAGACACAACCTCTGCCATAACTGTACCTAATGATCTGACAGTAAACATTACCCAGACGTGCTCTTTGTTGTGCAACCTGCCACTCGCTGGTGTAATTCAGTCCATAAACATAAAATGGTGACGCGGTCACATCCCATTTAGATGCGTCATTAAAGGACGCTGATTGGGTTTCGTTCAGATCGTCAGAGAAGATCAGTGACATCATGAGAGCGATATTTGACTGGTTTCACGCCTACAGTGTGTGCTGGTTTTTTATCATCTCATATTTACTTAATTGAACACAAAGTCCAATAATTCTCCTGTTTTTGTACAGTTTAAAAAAACTATACATGTGCCAGATGTTGTATTCAACTTTTAATACAATAGAATAAAACTTTAAATGAGGTCACCTTTATTATAGCTGTACTGTAGATAAAGTGATTGACTGGCTGTGTGAGTAGGTGCACATGCACATGCATGAATCGCTCTCTGTAGGCCGTTAAAAGTGAGCTGGTGTAGTTTAGGAAGGAGAGCGTGTAACAGTGCACGAGAGCGTGTAACAGTGCACGAGAGCGTGTAACAGTGTGGCAGCCAGGTGCTGCAGAATGTCAGGGAGATGCAGCAACAGGTCAAATCCCCAAACATGTGCGGTAGGCTCAGCTTTGAGCCAAGGAACTGAAGCGACTCGTAGTGCAAAGACTTCAGAGAGGTACCGATCACAGTGATGCATGACGACTTTAGACCACGTGGTTGTTTCTTAAATGTTTGATCATCTTTTATTCCCAGTGCACACAAAATGAAAACAACCACAAATGTACTTGACTGGACCGTTTTATCTCAGAGGGGAAAAGTACTCTTCGCAGTCTTAAAGTCAGCTGTCAGTTTTAATGGTACCTGAGGGGTGGGGAGGTGGAGTCTGGGTGGGGAGGTGGAGTCTTGCTGCAGATGAAGCAGCTGCGGACTCGTAGCCACAGGTTAGAGTCTGCCCTGAACAAATAAGGCTTGCACAGCAGCACATGTACCAGCATGACACGTCACAGTAGTTAGTGAATGTAGGCATACGTCAACACTGCCCCCTGCTGGTGCAACCCCGAGTCTGACTGCTCTGCATGAATTTAATAATCTGATGCGTTTTTAAGGTATATAATTTCCTCCCAATCAAAGGCTGTAGGAACAGTATGCAGCCTGTTATTATGCACACAGTTATATCTGAATTTATGACGAGCGCAGGATGTGCAGCGAATACCACGGTTGAAAAATAGCGGACAGCTTGCTGGAGGCTGTGCAGAGAAATGCAGTGTGACTATCATGTGCACGCTGCTGCACAGAGTCTCTATTGTTGCCACTTCACTCTCTGGCTTAAGTCGAGGGAAGTTGGCTGTTAATGTGTGAGAAAAGAAGACTCGTGTTTATCTTTACTGTGTAAAAATGCAAGTGTACCAAATATACTAACACAGACTTTAAAATCATTTTTGCAGCAGCTAATTCAGTTTTTTAAAAATAAACAGGGTTACACTGTTCCTATCTGCATCTCTGTGCGTTCCTGACGTTATGCTGCTGTAGGTTTAGGCCCACTGTGATTACAGAGTTTGTGACCACCCGTCATAGCTGGGGGAGGGAGACTTTTCCCAGGAAATTGCTGCCCTTTGCCTCCAATAAAAGCTTTATAGAGTGTAACTGTAATTTAGGACTCTGCATTTGGCTGATTTCAGAGACGCCTGAATCCAAAAGAAAGGTCTGCATTTTCAGATCAGCTATCAAAGCTTGGTGCGTGGTTGGTTTCATTTCTGTCAAAGGGATGATGGACGGAAAGGTCGGCAGCAAGGATTCAATTTAGAAAATAAAAGGACAATAAGTTTTTCCCACCCTGCGCATGGTACAGTAAACATAGCCAAACCTTCAAGCAATGAAGTCGGCGTATACGTGAGCCAAGAGCGCAGACTTTAAGCTTAGCTGACTCCACCCACCTTGTATTTGAATCTTTTGTTTGCGAGGGGCAGCCAATCAGGAAGAAGAAGAGAAAGGGCATTAAAAACAAAAAGAACTTGACTAAGAGCAAATATTTGATTTTATTTTGTAAACTTTTGATTGATCGTTTTGTCTGTTTAGAAAGTTTTCACTGCAGGTAGTTAATTAAAAGGCCTGGTTGGTCTTCAGAGGCGCTGCTGTAAGGCAGCATCATTTAATATCCAGCTCCTGGTCTGAAATCAGCCACACTGAACGTGTTTTTGGGAAACTGTATGTACTGCTATCTGTTATGGTGACGACTCTTTTTAACCATCAGGTTTGCTGGAATGGGTAACCTGCTAAAAGTCCTAACAAGGGAAATAGAGAACTATCCACACTTTTTCCTGGACTTTGAAAGTAAGTGTGGCGGGGCAGTGGGACAAAAGCTGGATGGAGAAGGAGGTGTAGCCTGCTCTGCTCTTTCTTCTCTCTCCGTCAGCCTCTGCTCTCAATGACCAAACTGTGAAGGCGTCCTCTTATTCTCTCCTCTTTTTTCCTCGCCCCCCTCTTGGCTCGGTCGCGACCTCCCGCAGCATCGCCTCTGATCGCCCGTCGCTAATCAAACAACTTTCTTTTCTCCCTTTTTTCGGTGGCTCTTTAACATCACACATGCTCTTCCTCCTTTCTTTCTCCTTTCTCTCTCTTGCAGAAACCAAATGGGGAATCTATTAAAAGTGCTCACGTGCACAGAGTTTGAACAGGGGCCAAACTTTTTCCTTGATTTTGAAAGTGAGCGCAGCTTCTGCCTGTCCTCTTGCTCCCACGCTCTCCTTTCCCCTCAACCAGTCGTCCCTTTAGCCTCTCTGTAGCCGCTCCGGCTGGTCAGGGGTCAGACTGTTCAGCCGCTGTGAACCTTCCTCCATTGAATTTCTAATGTTATTAAAATTCATGATTAATTTCAGCCCTGCTTTAGAATAGGAACTCTTTTCTTTGTGTGCCAAGCAGAAGAGGAATGGATCTGACCCTTGACCTTTGCCGTCTGCTTTTACTAACTCGTCCGCATGCACCTCTTTGTGTTTGTGATACATTTCATGCACCCAAATGTGACATAATGTAAACATAATGTTTACACACACACACACACAATACGCCTCCACAGTGGCATTTCAGCAGCTCGCACGCTGTAGCCAACCCCAGGCTTTGTTTATTCAGCAGAGAGGAAATGATAGGAGTGGAAGGTTTTTGAAATGCAAAGCAGCGCAGACAGAGTTTTAATGTCAGCGCTGCTCTATATTTAGACTCTCTGTGGTCATGATAACCAGCTCTCTATTCTGAGTCTTAGACGGGTCTGGCTAGGCTTGGAGAGTTTGCATTACCTCACACGTTTTTACAACTGAGCAGCCAGAGCTGAGATGAAGAAGCAGGGGTCATGGTGTCATAAATATGCATGCAGCAGGAGACTAAGAGCCGGTGAGCTCGTACGTACCTTAGACCTGATATTTGTTTCAGTCAGTCACGGCTGTCGCTCGAGCACGTACAAGCTACGGCACGCTTTGGATGACCCTGTGCAGGCACACTGACCTTTGACCCCCACACACACCCTGCCCATCTCTCATCTTTTACAGTCAAATATTCAAAATATCTGCCTTAATGTGAGCTGCCATATTCAGATACGTTTGTGTGTTATTGGCGTAAATGTGGCCTCGTTTGAAGCTCG
Source organism: Copadichromis virginalis (assembly GCF_057382275.1). Taxonomy (NCBI): domain Eukaryota; kingdom Metazoa; phylum Chordata; class Actinopteri; order Cichliformes; family Cichlidae; genus Copadichromis; species Copadichromis virginalis. The sequence goes on along the minus strand of NC_140632.1, from coordinate 999,193 downwards.
AGGCTGCCGCGTGCATTCGGTCCGAGGTGCTGGAAGACGATGGAGCCAGTTTAGTGCTTTTCACTGCAGTGATTTGGCTTTTTGCAGTTAAAACCATTAAAGGCAGTTTTTGGTTTGACTGTAAAAGAGCTCAGTTGTATTGTCTGAAGTGATGTCCCTCACTCGAGTCGTGCTGCTGAACGTTTTTGTTTTGTCGGGTTTCCCATTTCAAACGAACGGCGAGTTCCGTTCTAGCAGCGAACGCGTTCAGCGAGCATGCTCGTTTCCTGCACTCGGTGCTAGCTTTCATTAACTAACACGGTTTCACATCAATATGGAAAAAATCCACTGAAGTTTGTCTGTAATTATACAAGAGTGTCATTTGTTGGCTTGTGTTCTGATATATGTTTGTGTTTAGATGCACAGCCGACAGACGGAGAGCGTGAGGTGTGGAACCAGGTGAATTCAGTCCTCCAGGAGTCTGAGAGCATCCTGGGTGGCCTGCAGTCGTACAAAGGGGCTGGCCAGGAGATCAGAGATGTAAGGAGAAGCGCAGAGACACGGCATGGCGAAGAATCCTGAGTGGAAATCTCTGGATTCGTTCCGTAATGCCAAACATGGCAGCTGTCCCGTCACTAACTCCCAAACCGTGTGAGCGAGTTACGATGTCGGACTGATGCAAGTTCGCGACAGCTTCAGCTGTGTTGTGGGAGCATTTCTACTCCTCACTGTTCTTGGCTTATTGTAATCACATTACACTTGAGGCAGACTTTAGTCACAGTAGTGTGCTGTGCATGCAGTATGGATGCACAGTCCCAGTGATCACTGACATCAAAGTTATGGCCTTTTCCTGCTCTCCTTCAGTAACCGAGCTCACAGCCGACCCACAACGTTTGCAGAAGCTCGTTACTAAACAGCTGACTGTGAATTCAATCAGCTGCACAGAATGAGCTGCAAGTCAAGTCCTTCATGCAAATTCTGACTGTAATCAGTCGCCTGGAGGGGGCAGCTTTGCTGTTGTTCACTTTGACTTCAATAGTCTGTGGTACAGAAGAACTGCATACATGGAAAAATATATAAAGCTGTAATAATAATGGACTTTTACTTAAGTGTAACTGTTTCATCTTTACAGCGACAGCAAGTGGAGAGACGCCTGCCACCACACGGCTCAAACTGCTGCGAATGCTTCTGTTATCATACAGAAAGCCCTGTTTACCATTTTAGATCTGTGTGCGTCGCTCCGTGCTGTTGGGATGCGTGTGACGGTTGACGAGTGTTTCTTTGGTTCCAGGCGATCCAAAACCCCAGCGATCACAGCCTGCAGGAGAAGGCGTGGAACTCCGTCTGCCCGCTGGTCATCAAACTCAAGAGGTTTTACAGCTTCTCCCTCAAACTAGGTGCTGAACAAACGCCTCCTTTCTGTTACTGAACAGGTTACGTTAAAGTCAAATTTCTCATCACATTTAAGATTGTGTGTGTTTGTGTGTACAGAGAAGGCTCTGCAGAGTTTGTTGGAGTCCCTGACGTGTCCGCCCCTCACGCCCACTCAGCACCTGGAGAGGGAGCAGGCGCTGGCCAAACAGTTCGCTGAGATCCTCCACTTCACTCTGCGCTTTGATGAGCTCAAGGTCTGTGGAAACACTCGAGCTAAACTCAGACGCACACACAGTCAGCCTTATCCCGATACCTCGTGTGTTGAACTGCACGGCTTTATCAAACGTGTGCGTGTGTGATGGCGAAATGATGACTGTCTCTTTGTTTTGCCGTAGATGAGGAATCCTGCCATCCAGAACGACTTCAGCTACTACAGAAGGACCATCAGCAGAAACCAGATAAACAACATGAACGTGAGTCTGGGGAAAAATCTTTTCCTGTTTTAGTCAGATTTGTGTCTGGAGGACGTACTCGGTCTAAAAGAGGGAGGAGTCAGGACGAGAACAAACTGATCAGATTAGTTTTTTCATCTAAACCTGGCAGCCTGATGTTGGCAGAGTAGGGCGCTTGTTTCTGCTCAGCAGTGGGAATAAACCTGAAGCCTCGTGGTTATTTCTGCACCCACAGCTGGACATAGAGAATGAAGTCAACAACGAGATGGCCAACAGGATGTCTCTGTTCTACGCGGAGGCCACGCCCATGCTGAAAACACTCAGCAATGCAACCACAAGCTTTGTGACAGAGGTACGAGTCTAACACAGCCGGCGAGTTCCTCCTGGCTTTGATGATGCATTTCATCAAAGCAATATTTGTTGAGTCTGTCCTCATAAATGTGACACAAATATCAGCTTTTTTTTGTTTGGTCATTTCCAACTGATTGTTTTCCACAGTGGGTGGATCTGTCACAGTGGGTGGATCTGTCACAGTGGGTGGATCTGTCACAGTGGGTGGATCTGTCACAGTGGGTGGATCTGTCACAGTGGGTTGCAGGGCAACCTTCAAACATTATGTTTCAGCTCTTTAGTTTTCTGTGTCTGAGGCCAAACACAGAAACACGTTACTGTTATTGTCATCGTTGTCACTCACATTGTAACCGGAAGTATTTTTAATCCTAAACGTGGCGCATGAGAAACTTTCCATCAGGTCGACGCAGCGACTCGGATGGCGCGGAGGACACAGAGTTCCCACTGAAGTCTGAATCAAGCTTTAGAGTCAGCAGTTAACCAGACAACATGTCTGTGGACAGGTTCAAACGTCTCTACTGTCGAGTGACCGATGCTGCCTCTTAAACTCATTTAGCCAATCTGACCGCGCCATCAGATTACTGTGTAGGTCAGTGTTGTCTCTGCCCTCTCCTAGTTTAGTCCACCATGAACAGGCAGTGATTCGTATCGAGCTTTTTCACTCTCAGCTAACACACACACACACACACACACACACACACACACACACACACACACACACACAGGCTGGATGGACGTTTCACGGGTCCTTGACTCTCAGGATCTTACCTGAGGAGAAACCACAGCAGCTACAGATGGAGCCACAGACCTTCAGCTGTAGACGAGCTTCTCTGAATACTGAGCCACAGCTTTGATCTTTCAAATGACAAAAAAACACTACATGTGGCACTTTAGTTACTTTATCTTTAGTTACTTTATCTTTAGTTACTTTATCTTTAGTTACTTTATCTTTAGTTACTTTATCTTTCTGTGAATGATTTTCTTTTGTTGTTAAGCTGAAGAGCAGCAGATTGATGGCCACAGGTCAATGCCTAAAGTTCCTCTTTTATTTCAGGACAACGAGGTTCAAAGTTCCTTTTTGCGCTTGTTTTTCAGAAATTTAACTTCAGGTCTAAAATTATTTTACCCATCAGCCTTTGTAATGAAAACATGTGACTTTGTTCAGAACAAGACGCTTCCACTGGAGAACACAACAGACTGTCTCAGCACCATGGCCAGCGTCTGTAAAGTCATGCTTGAGACGCCGTGAGTCACACACACACACACACACACACACACACACACACACACACACACACACACACACACACACACACACACACACACACACGTAAATCATTAAACTTTCCTGATCCTCCTCTTGTGTGCGTGCAGAGAGTATTCAAGTCGTTTCAGCAGTGAGGACACGCTCTTGTTTTGCATGAGGGTCATGGTTGGAGTCATCATTCTGTATGACCACGTCCACCCCAACGGCGCCTTCAACAAGTCCTCCAAGATAGATGTAAGACACACACACACACACACACACACACACACACACACACACACACACACACACACACACACACACACAGTATTGTAAGTCATTGCTGACATCATTGATTTGTCTTCAGATGAAAGGCTGCATAAAGGTCCTGAAGGACCAGCCAGCAGACAACGTAGAAGGTCTCCTGAATGCACTCAAGTAGGTTCACAGCTCGCCTTTGGATGCCGAGTTTTCCTGTGTGGGTTTGATTCTGGTTGTATGTAAGATTCTGACTCATGCTATGGACCAATTTTGGCTGTGAAAGTTATGAGAGGTTGTACGTGTGCCTGCCGAGGTAAAGCCGAACTGTAACCATGTCCACACAGTTACCTTAAAAAACCACCTGCTGAAAGCAAATATCCGGTTGGACGTGGCCTGGTCTTTGCAAAAGGGAGCTGGCAGGTGTGTGATGTCACACTGGGTTGGTTGGTACAGGTGATAGTCTGGTGTATTTGAAGCCAGCGAGCAGGTTTAGGTGGCTGCACACGTCTCCAGCTACCTTATCATCTAACCCAGCGTCCCCGACCAGTTTATGTCCGATGATATTTTCACAGACCGGACTTTAAGCTGTCGCGGATAAATACAACAAAATAAACCAGTACCAAAAAAAAGATTTATTCATAACACCCAACAATAAAAACACTAAAAACCCATAAATTTCACACCTGAGCCTCAACTCTGGCGTCCGGATTCCCAACGAATCACGGACCGGTGCTGGCCCGGGGGTTGGGACCGCTGGTCTAAACCACAGCAGTGTGAACGTGTCTGAGGAGCACAGTTTCCTGAACCGTGGGAAGTTTCCTGACCTGATTCTCACAGAACTGTCCAAACTGCACATGTGAAAATGGCTTTTGTGTTTGTCAGCAAGAATTCCTTTGGAGCTTCTTTATGCGGCCTCGGTGTTTTCATTGGTGCACTAACGTCCACTCCCACTCCTTTTTCTCCTCAGATTCACCACAAAACACCTGAATGACGAGACCACTCCGAAGAACATCCGGACGATGCTCCAGTAATATTCCTTCTCTCTTATATAAATATATATATATAAATAGATATGAAGAGGATCACTGCTCTGACCTCAGATAAGATGTATATGTTTACATTATTTAAAGAGTCGATGTTAATACTTTTGTGTATTTGCATAGTGATTCCCTCCAAGTTACTGAAGCCTGCAGATCATGTACACACTGTGCAAAAAGAAAGAAGCTTCACATAATTGCCTCGAGCGGTCAGAGCACAAATGATGGTTGCCTATCAGCCTCACATGTGCTGAGCTTTGCGAGCAGCGCTCACAAATAAAGATCCCAGGCAGCAGGAAAACGTCCTTTAAAATGTACTTTTTCAATTTTCTATTTGGAACTGTGGCCATCAAACTGTTTCTCCTCAAATCCAGACAGACGCTGAAGATATTTCATCTTCGCGTGTGTCGGCTCGCGCACAATGAGGCGCACAATGAGACGCACAATCATTCTAATCGTTTGTGTCGCCGTGAAGGGCTGAAGACTACAGCAGGGGGCGATGTTTCACTAAGAGCACCTTGGTGTGTTCTCTCTCTTTTCTGTGTTCAAACTCCAGCAGCCTTTGAATTAAACCCACTGTGAACATGAAACCGGACTTTGCACGTCCAGTGAGATCCAGCGTGTCAAAGCTGAGGGGTGCGACTGATGAGAAGTCGGTGAAAGACGTCACCGAACCCGCCGCGTTTTACTCAGTCGTGTTTGACTTGCGTGACAATAATTGTGTGTTTTCCGTCTTCTGAGTGACTTTTAATCTGCGAGGCTTTGCTGTTGAACTTTCTTTAAAAGAAAAGCCAAAAATGTCTTTAATTTTCTGAATAAATTCTGTTTTCCACTTTTGTTTTTGAGTCTCTTTGAGGAAAGAATTGAGTAACATTTCTCCTGGACTGGGAGGGGAAATGTGTCCAGATTGTTTTTATATGGTTTTTGATCATGTGTAAACTCATAGTCTTCTGAGCAATTCCAAGACTCACGCCTGAGAAACTCAAATGAAACATCGGAGTGTAAGGTTGTTGTCACTGATCACGGCCTGTAGCTCGTTCTTCTGCTGTCGTTTTAGAAGAACGGTTCTCTCTGATTTTGGGGGGTTTTGTTTCGAGCCTGCTCACAGTCGGTTGGACAATCTGTGCTTTAATTTTAGTTTTAGTTCATTTGTAATGTCATCTGATCACCGGTGCATCAGGACAGCACGTCTATTATACGAAGCAATGAATCCTCGTGCACAGCAGTCAACTTTTACTTTGTTTTTGTTCAACTGCTGTACGCTCTGTTGTTTGAGCCTTTTTACAACGCGACCTAATTACAGTAATAACTGTGTCATCCACGAGTGACGATTAACCCCTGTGGTGTCTGTGGCTCATTGCGAAGCGCCACATTTGCCTTAAAAGCTGCCGCAGGCCGACACGTGTTAGGACGTAACCTGTGAAACATCCACAGTTTTACTTTATTTTGAATCCAAAAGCCATAAATACACTCCTGGTCTTTAACATTCATCCTCTGATTAGTTAACAGTAAATTAACAGTCTTTCATATAAGTTTCTTTCTCTTGTATTTAGTAATATATATATATACATACATTTTGGAGGCCATGTTTATATGCAACGAGTGAAAGCTCGTTTGAAGCCGGCTGTGCGTATGAGAGTGATATTTCATATCTGACTGAAGTGGATTTTTTTTATTATTATTAATAAAAAAATGACATTGTCTGTCATAATTGATGTACACGAGGCTTCCCTCTTTGCCCAACATATGCTGTGTGTTGACAAGTTGTTTTGAATACTGATCAAAATCAGTTACTTTGTCTCAAACTGACATTTACTGTTACATATTTCTGGAGTTCAGACTCACTGGTGTTAGAAATGGCTTTGCTGTGTTGTTGCATATTGACTGGGACGTGTGGACTGGATAATAAAGGTGGTACATTTCTTACACACACCGTTTGTTTTGGCGTTCTTGTGTTACAGCTGATTATAACTCAGCAATTTTAAACTGAAGTGTTTGATTGATTGATTGGTAATTTATTTCAACATGTGAACAATATACAAGTACATTTAGAAAAGAAATGAGAGAAAAAAAATATACTATACAAATTACATACAAAAAAACATTCTGATTAATTTACATGTTGAAAGGGAGTGGGAAGAAGTATACACTTATTTAATCCCACCCCTGTCCCATAAATTATCAGTGAATATTTAGTCAGCTTCCTTACTGATATAATTTGTAATAAAAATAGTGAACAGATTTCTGATATACTATATACTATAATATCACATCATGAATTTTTTGTTTGTTTGTTTTTAAATCGAGACATTCACTTAATTTAAATATTTTCCTTTTCTTTATAGATCGAGAAGATCATATTTTTATAACTCTTTTTGAACAGTTTTATGTTTGGATGTTGCTTTAATTCCATATTCAGTTTGTGCCATAGTTTCACTCCTTGAACAGAAACACAAAAGCCTTTTCTTGTAGTACGTACCTTCATTGTTTTGAAGTTACAAAAACCCCTTAAATTATAACTTCCTTCTTTCAAAAAAAACATACTCTGAATATTACCTGGCAGTTCTTTATTTTTTGCTTTGAATAGAATTTGTGCTGTTTGGAATTTCACTATATCGTCAATTTTCAATATTTCAGACTGCAAAAATAGTGAGTTTGTATGTTCCCTATAACCTGCATTGTGGATGATTCGAATTGCTTTCTTTTGAAGAGTAAAAAGTGAATGTAATGTGGTTTTATAGTTATTGCCCCAGACCTCTGCACAATAGCTTAAGTATGGTGAAACCAGTGAACAGTAGAGAATATGAAGTGATGTTCTGTCGAATACCTGTTTTGCCTTGTTTAGTACTGCAATGCTTCGTGATACTTTGGAATGAATATATCTTACGTGAGCTCTCCAGTTAAGTTTTTCATCTATTATTACCCCCAGAAATTTATTTTCACTGACTCTTTCAATATCAACACCATTTATTTGAATCTTTGCATTTGTATTTAAACTACTATTTCCAAATAACATCAGTTTAGATTTATTCAAATTTAATGATAATTTGTTTTTATCAAGCCAGAACTTCACTTTACTTATTTCATATCCTCCAATAAATTCTGCAGATCATCACCAGAGCAAAAAATGTTTGTATCGTCAGCAAAGAGAACCATTTTTAATACTTTGGACACTTTACAGATGTCGTTAATGTACAAGTTGAAGAATTTTGGACCCAAAACTGACCCTTGGGGTACACCACAAGCAATGTCCATACATAAGGAGCAACCACCATTTATTTTCACAAACTGCTTTCTGTCACTTAAATAACTCCGGACCCAATCTAAAACTACCCCTCTGACACCATAACGTTCCAGTTTTCTTATTAATATATCATGATCTATGGTGTCAAATGCCTTTGTCAAGTCTATGAATAACCCATGTTCATGTTAGAAGTATTAAAACGTCTGTATATAAAATGCAGCTGTTTTGATGCTTTAAGTTTTTCAGATTTTAAAGTCTTGTTGTTTTTAAATTTGGGTAAATATTTGGACAAACGTGCGAGCTAATGAGGTCACTTTACCATTAAGTAGCTCGTCTCATTAGCATGGTGCATTTGTAATGTGCTGATCTGGGCTAGCAAAAAGTCGACTTTAAATATATTGGTGTCCATTATTATCAGCACCCGAAGACCTGCTGGAGTCATAAAATCATCAGGAAATTATTAATTGTTGTAATTAATCAAGTGTGGATAGGCTCAATTTTTTTTTGTAGATTCTTACAGGGTTGGGGGGGGGTTCTAAGTTAATTTGCCCATCCCGTCTGATAACACAGTACTAATACAGAAATACGTTAGAATTACTGTCTACAAATGGGTGACATTGTCTCTTTGTCATTTCTCTTGTAGAATTAAATGTCAAATATTTTTCCTAATGATCCATCTGTCTACATCTAGTCAGGGTTACACACTGCATGTGCAGAAAGATTGAAGCTCCAGGTCTTGAGGTTGCAGACTGTACTTCTGTTTTCCTCCAGGAGGGGGCGATCTACTTCTCTTGCGAATGTGATGCAGACGCGGTCCAGGGCTGAACCTCAAACAGGGGTGCACCTACAGTCAGCGAATACAGTTTTTAAGACTGGTAACACCTGCACCACTTCTCACACACACTGTTCCTCCTCTGCTTCTCAGACTCTTTGCAGCTTTTGTTGGTGTCATCTTTCAGTGCTGATTGTACACTGTGGACAGGCTTAAATCAATCAAATTATATCACACCAGTACACCACAGATCAGAGCTACACACAATATAGATTCTTTAGGATTTTATAAATCCACCCCTCCCTTGATTCTGGAGTTTAAGAAACATCTGCTTAATTATTTGCTTTTTAAAAAAAACAAGATTCGTTTGTTCGCCTTCATAAACTGAAGAATCAGTTCTGAGCATTTTCCATTCTTAAGCTACATTTTATCCACTCAGTGTTTCTTCTGCTACGAAGCAGACCTCTTATGTTACGTTATATTCCACAATTGTTAGGCTAAAGCAAAACATGCCCTGTATGAGACCTAAATAACTTTTTATACAAGCGCACAAAGAGTATATTAATATTTTGCAGTACAGAGTAAATGATTAATCTCCTCTCAGCATTTGGGAGCGAAACTGCACGCAGTCACTTTCCTGCAGAAGCTTTTGAACCTACAGTTTGTCCTGAGGGGGTTTCTTGTTGATGTGGAGTTACATCATACTCAGCCCAGAGGAACAGCAGGAACTGTGAAAACTTACTGGGAACGCTCCTGTGTGAACGCTGGAACGCCCTGAGCCCTTCCACACTCAGCCGAGGCACCGGCGTCCTCGCCGGCTTCGGACGGATCCCGGCGTTCCACTGGGATAAGTGGAGAAGGCGCTCAGCAGACTCCCCAGTGACGGGGTGATCAGCGATACTGTGCGATGTCCATGTGGGGTGAGTTTGTGTCTGATCATGAGGAAGACTGTGGGGTCTGCTGCTGGAGCTGAGGAACATCTGAAAGAAGAGATGTGACCTCATAGTAACACAGTCTAAGTGTGGTATGCTGTATAGTGCAAACCCAGATCTTAAATAAATATACAGTAATTCCACCAAGGCCTGAATATTAGATGCAGCAGTGTCCTCTATTTCACCCTCTCCTCCACCCTTCCCTCAAACACCATCATCAGCATAATTTGCCTCCCGCTGTGCAAACGCTGTTCCATAATGCATGATGCCTGCTGGATGCAGTCTCCAGAGATTTGTCTCCGTTTATTATCTCCCTGTGATTAAGACAAGGAGGTCACAGCCATATGGCACTGATGATGAATGGGGAGTGGTTTACCAGCGATTTGGCTTTGCGTAGTTTATAATTTGCCTCAGAGAGTGTTTTCTTTTTCCCATCATCCGCCTTTGATGTGTTAGTGCAGCAGGTGGAGGCGCTGTTGTTTCTCATCTGCCTGGAGAAAGACAGCAGAGTCAGTAAAGGGGAACGATCATGCATGATAATGACATCAGTTTATCTGCAAGTGAACGCTGTGGTGAAACCGCTCAGCCCTCAGACAGTTGTGAGGCAGAAATCGCCCCACCCACCACCTGTTCAAACCTTCTGATGGGGCAGCCAATAAGATGAAAGTCAAAAACTGAGAATCATGAAAAATTACTGAAATGCAAATTAATTAATCAACTATTAAGTCCAGGCAACACCTGCTGACTCTTGCACTGCCACTCTAAGGTGAGTTGCAAAGGGTTCCTCCACGAGCTCTAAATAAATTAAAATGCCCTCCTGCAATATCCTGGTCTTTGGGTTCTCCCAGACCTGAAAAACACTGTGATGAAAGCACGGTGTGAAGAAAAACCTCTGATGCTACCCTCTCTCCACAAGCAAGTCTAAAATTTCCCGGACAAGCCCCCAAATATGACATAACCCAGCTCAAACATTTCTAGTTCCTTTGTGGATATAATGTTGATATAATAAATATTGGTCCCCATTTGAACCATAAACAAGGACAAAGCAGTTTGTGCTTTAGAGGATGTCTACTCTATGACTGATAAGTTTCTTTCACATATTATGTCTGGTTAAAAAACACCGAGGCATTCATTGAGCTGTCAGAGCTCTATGTGTTGTTAATGTCCATCATTTATATCCATTTTGGCAGATGGCTTGGTTCTGCTGTAGGTCTCTTCCTGTTGAATGGGAACTTTTTCTCTCCACAGACGCCTGGTGCATGCTAACAGGACACTGTTTGGGATTTATAATATTTTAATGCCAAATGCACCTGTTCTTATAGCACTTTTCTACTCTGAGCAATCAAAGCACTTTTTCCCCACTATTCTATTTCTCTCTGCAATTTAAACACATTCATACGCCAACGGATGCACTACAGAGCATCTTAGGGTTAGTGTCGTGCCCAAGGATATTTGGCAGACTGGAGCAGACGGGGCTCAAACCACCAACCTTCCAATTAGTAGGTGACCCACTCTACCACCTGAGCTACAGCCACTGTGGGGCCGTCACTATAAAGAACCTTAAAGCCTCATTAATGCCAGACGTGATTCAGCAAATGTTCCCTGCCGTCTTACGCTCTCAGCGCCTGTTCGATGGGGTCCAGATTGTCCAGGTAGTTGAAGCGCAGTGTGTCTTTGGGACGTCTGTCAGAGTCTCTCCATGGTGGGGGTGCACCTGGCTGCTTCTCCTGTCTCAGTCTTGTGCTGGAGCTGCTTCCAGGTTGCTGCTTGGTGGATGCTGGACACTCCTCCAACCTGATGGCTGCTATTTCTGATGGCTCTTTGTGACCACGGCTTGCTGCTGCGACATCTGAAACCACAAACTGCTGCTGCGATGAAGCACCCTGGGAAAAAAGGGTCTTTTATTTTGTTTTGATTTTTGAAAGCTAGATTTTAATGTTATTTTGTGTTATCGAGTTGTTAAACAAAGGTAGGATAATTGTTTAAATCTCTTCGGGATCTCCTAACCTGCAGGACGCTCAGCCGCAGCTCCTGGACTGTCTGGATGTAGTGTCTCTTCCAGACGCCCTGTTCGAATGGTGTCGGGGAGGAGCTGAGGAGCCAGCCGAGCCTCAGACACTTGGGCATCCACAGCTGGTCCAGCTCCACAATGCTCTTCCACTGCCAGCTCACCTGCGCATGGAGGATCGAATCATTCATTTACCAGACTTCTTCACAAGAACAAGGGTCAAAACTTTACGTCACTCCCCATAAATGAATCCACGTGTACCTGGGCACATCGACAGAGGCTGCGTGGGTCCAGGAAGGAGAAGAGATACAGGGAGAGGGCTCTGGGGAGCAGGCAGGTGAAGTCTGCGGCCTGCAGGGGGAGCTGTCTGCTCACACTGAGGCTCAGGAACCTGAGCTGCTCCACTGAACAGCTCAACACCAAGTCCTGCAGCACCGCCTTCCTCTGACTGTCAGACCACCTGTCAAACTGGTAAAGACATGAAAGAATACAGCAGAAAAGCAGTGAGCACAGCATGGTTTCTAACTGCTAGCTGGATTTGTGTGGGCTTCAGCTCACGCTGGGATCACTGTAAGGGCGCATTAGGTGCTTCTTCATTCATCTGCTCACACATACCCACTTTGCTAGAAGGCTTCGTCTCTCTTCAAACACCTACAATGAGACAACAGTGACAAAGGTTAACAACTATAGTATCCAAAGTATTCAGTTTTAAAGTTTTTAGTTGTTTAATCTTTCGAGGAACTTGGTATTTATGGAAGACCAACACCGTCAAACAGAAAACAAGGAAATGAGCCAATGTCGTTCAAGCTTCCACACTAAAGCAAAGCCAGCCCGGTGTTGTTCTGACAGTGAGGGCAGTCACAGCCTGCTGCTGATCCACAAATAATCAGAAGCTCAGCTCACAAAACACTTTTAATGACAGCGCCTTTGTTTACATAATGAAGCAGGACCAGGACCAATGAAGTGACCAATGCAACCAGTACACAGATGCAAATAAATTAATGAATGCATTTCATTAAAAGGAATTTCTTTAAAATAACTATAAAGTAAAAAAACAAATATTTGCAAATTAATTTAGATATTATTGCCTGTCTAGATCATCCACGGACATTATTATGATTTCCTGCTTTGTGACTGTGTTTACTAAACACATTATATGTTAAAAAAAATTAAATCAAATTGCCGGCATAAACAGGAAGCAATAATTTAAAGAACAATTCAAATCTAAGGCTTATTTATTTAAATAATTAGTCATTAAGAAAAATTAGCTTCATATAAACTGAATGTATGCCAATAAAGTAAATTCAATTTAGATGTAATCAAATTATTTTATTGTGGATAATTTTGGGGGGTTTCAAGAGTGCGTCAGGCAAACACCTGGTCCTGCAAGCACAGGCTGAAACAGACATAAATCTTACTGCAGCGAAGGGAACATTTAAAAAGAAGCTGAGAGTCGCTTGACTCCACTGTTAGAGCTGTTTTATGTACTCAGGTCTGTGCTTTTGTGTCCCCCTTTTCTACTTCACCAGCTTTAACACAGACATTTACATTTTGTCACGTCCATCAAAAGATGTAGTTAGTTTTACTTTCTACGACACTGCTGTACATCTTATAAAAGTTACTGAAACTATTAACAGCCACCCTTTGGCTGACGGCACAGTTTCAGTGTGAGCTGATGTGACCTTGCTGTTGGCCCGCGGGTTGTTCAGAGGAGTCCAGGTGCTCCGTTTGGTCTGCGTCTTCGAACAGCTTGCAAAAGATCTTGCTGCAAGTGCCATCACAGAGTGCGTCAACAAAGATGATGCTCTAGGATACAAAAACAGTAACTGCTACTCAGGTATGTGTTGCTTTTCCTCACATTGTGTTCATGTGTGTACATGAAGCAGGAGTGCCTAATAGTTCCATGTTTTTAAAATCCAGCCAACACTAACACCGTCCTGCGGTGTTTCACTCACCCGCAGCTCCTCAGCTCACAGAAAGAAATCCAGCTCCAAACTCACTTTGTAGGTGCGCGCTCGGCCTTGGTGCCCACACACTTCTTTCTCCTACTTCCCCGTGGATAGTTTACTTGTTTCCATAGTAACCGTGAGTGTAGGCTCTCCTGCTTGTCACAGCCTGTGACACACATGGAGGCGGTGATGTGGGTGTCGCTGCAGAGAAAAGCAGAGTGTGCGGGCCTCCCTCGCTCTAATGATGACAAACGTGGTGCAGAAGTCCTGACACTGCAGTTACTATAAAGACCATCGCATTGGCTGACACAGCAACAGAAAAACAAAGCATTATTATTGACTGTCGCAGCAGCAGAACCAGCAGTAATAAGCCCGGACAAACGAATCTGTTTACGGAGTAATAACCAACAGCTGGTGTGTAATAAGAATCATAAACCAACAGCATCTTCAGGGCTGTGTCTGCTGTGTCCCGCAGGCCTCCAGCTCCACGCTTTCACTCCCAGCAGTCACACAAGTTTCTGATTCAAAGCCTGCTCGTTCTCGGATGGGCGGTCGCGCGCAACGAGGACAGAAAACCTGCTGCGAAGAAAAACGGAGAACTGCGTCAAGTTAGACACGCGGGAGTGTAACCGGAAACGAGCCCTGTGCCTTCAGAGTAATAGTTCACTCTTTATTGGACTGACGAAGAAACGTTTGTTTCACTGGAAAAGCAAAGACACCAAGAAGTCTTTCAAAGTCTCTCTGACGAGATTTAAAGATTCGTCCTTCTCTCCGTCTTTAAGCCGCTTAAACCTGACCTGTGACCAGTCAGCATGAAACAACACCTAACACAGCCGCTGTTTACTCTACACATAACAGACAGGACGTCAGCAAAGAAGCAGTTTTAAATATGTATTTTTAAGCACTAGCAACCAGTCGCAAAAGCATATTTGGTCCCAAAGGTTAAGCTGAACCTACAAACACCACCTACAGCAACACAGTTTGGCACCAAACGATCACTTTGCACCATTAAGATGATTCCCAAAGAGCTGTTAGCTGAAAACTATTACAGCAAAACCAAAAACCAGCCATATTACACAAGTTCAGAATTGTGAAATTTACTACACAAATGTCTTAATGTAAACTTAAGAGCACAACTGTTTGGCTTTAACTATGTACTAGCTGGATTATATCATTTTGAAAACTAGACATGTGGAGGACAAACAGGAAGCTGTCAGCCAAAACCATCTGCAGCAGATCCCAATATCTAAACGCCATGTCCTTAAGAAACAAGGGAAAAAATCCACCCAAGACCTGACACGGGATCTGAGAGATGCATCTGGAGCTTCAGATAATCGGTCTACTGTTCACTGACGCTTCATCAGAAATGCTTTCAGTTGAAGGGTGGCTGCCAAGAAGCCATTGTTCAGGAAGTGAAACAGGGAGAAAAGGCTGAGGTATGCCACTTCACACAAGAACTGGGATGAAAATCAATGACAACAGGTTGGATGTGAAATTCTTCGTTTCAAGTATTGGATTAATCAGTATGTCGAGGGGTCATCAGGAAAGAGGTACAAGAAGAAGTCTCTACAACCATGTTTAAAACAGTGGAGGCTCTGCCGTGGTCTGGGGCTACTTTTCAGACAGTGCTGTTGGAGATCTTGTCAAAACTGATTGAATTATGAACACAGAAAAGCACCGTCAAGTTTTCATCCACCATGCAGTCCCAGGTGGAAAGAATCTGATTCCATTTCTTTATTTTTCAGCAAGGCGGTGATCTCAAACACACGGCCAATGCAGTAAAAACATACCTGGATAGAAACGCAAGACCTCTGTCAAACAAAATAAATAAATCTGGGTACATTCCAGGGAGGGGGGGTCATAACCCCCCTGGAAATGACGCCCTTGTTTGAATGTCCTTCAAGAAGCCTGAGAACTATTCCTGAGGACATTTAAAGAAATGACAAGAAAGCTTGACTCTGGGAGTTCAGGCTGAGTTGTAAACAAAGGTGGGCATATCAAATGTAAATCATTTAAGCACAATTTTCAACACTTTTAACTTTTATTGTTGAACTAAAAAAAGTTTTTATATTTTTGTATGTTGCAATAAATTGGGCCAACATCCGCGACTAAGGTGGCAAACAGCGTATCGCTTCTTTCACCTGTATTCAGCTCGACTAAAGCTCACTGTAGTCGGGTTTTGGCGTCCACGAAGTCGGGCGTTTGTGGAAGAGGCTTTTAATTTGATAGTCCGTAGCGGAAGCCGTTAAAAAAGTCTCGCGCACTTGTCGCTCTACGTAGAGGGGGGAGAGCGGGGGAGGAGGACGGAGGAAGAGGACAAGAGGAGGAGAGGAGGGTGCTGGTGGAGGGACATTCAGTCATTGTTACCAACTCGAGGACCGGCGAAGACCCCGCTTACTCCCCGAATTTTGCGGACAGCGTTCAGGTAAAGTTGCGTTAAATTCAGCGGGTGTGGAGGTGTTACTCGTAGACCACCGCCTCCGCTGCCGCCCGGCTCGGTGACTGAATGCACCGGTGCGGAGCGGTTACCGTGAGTCAGGATGAACTAACCGTCATCTTTTGTCTGCGCCGCGCCGCGTTCACGCTTCTCTCGGCTCAGGTCGCTCGTTTTTATTGCTGCGGGTCAGTTACAGCGGCAACCGCGACGAGCCTCCGTGTAACGCTCGGCAGTACACTCCCATGTATGAGCAGCAATTAGTGCCTGAGTCCCGGTGAGGAGCTATAGGAGGAGCCCGTTAGCGCTGACGCACAGGTAGGCTAATGGACGCGCTTGTGTCGCGTTAATAATGAAAGTTGAAGTGCGGCCGGGTTAGACACCGGCAGGTGCGACGGAGCGGAGGCCGTGTTTGACGTGTTGGTCGGGGGCAAAGGTGCGGGGCTGGGAAGGGTGTGTGCTGCAGCGATGGATAAAAATGTGCTCTATAAATAACAAATAACTTTAATAAATGACTTAAACAGTTTCTGAGCTGTGATTAGTGCAGATAACTGTAAAAATAATAATATTATTAATGGTCGGAGGTGTCTACTACCACAGCTGCTGCTATTACCACTGTTATTACTACAGAAGTACTGCGGGACGCAGAGTAAATCTCTTCAGACTTGCCCTTTAAATGCTCGCTCATTTGCTTATTTTGTAATGATCTATTGCTGTTTAATAATGCATTTAATGTGGACACTGATGGGCAGAACCCAGCCATAGTCAGTGACCTGAAAAGCAGCCGTTTGTGTGCTGCTCCGCTTACAATTAGTCCATTTTTTCAGTTAAAAGGTTTCCTTTTGGTTTGCACTTGTTGTAATTATTGGACCACTAACGTCTAACATTTACATTTACAAGCTGCTGTACTGTATTCTTCTGATTGCAGGCAGAGCATCGTTTCCACAGGGGGTCGTCGCTCATATTTCCTCCAGCATCATCGCCGTCTGTGAAGGCAGGAGACGGAGGAGTGTTTTCAGCATCTTAAAGGACCACAGCATCACCTAGGTGATGGAGGCCCTGTGACTCAGTGTAGTCATGGTGATGGATGCAGCCAACTTGGCCCTGTTGGATTACGCTGCTCAGCCCACGGTGTTTCTCTGTGATCTAACGAGGAGGAAGGGGCAAACAGATAGTCCTTAAGTCTGGTAATTTTTCCCACTTCCTGGTTAAAGCCCACGATGCTGACAGGGCTCGAGCCCTCTCCGTGAGCCGCCGTCTCCTGGGTCTTGCTTCTTTTCTCCCGTACGGATCATGGATCTCCTGTGGGTGCTTTCCGTGTCCATGCTGACCGTGTGTGTTGCTGTCCCCATGGATGCTGTGGCTGGGAGCCACAGTCTGTTCACCTGTGAGCCCATCACCCTGCGCATGTGTCAGGGGCTGCCCTACAACTCCACCTTCATGCCCAACGTCCTGAACCACTACGACCAGCAAACTGCTGCTCTCGCCATGGAGGTACGGTACATCGCTGCCATTTGATCTGAGAAAGACAAACCATCTATCTGTACACACACACACACACACACACACACACACACACACACACACACACACACACACACACAAATGTATATAAACTAAAGGAATGACAGTTTTTCTCTCACAGTTATGGCGCTCAAACTCTGACAGCAGCAAAATTCATGCGATTCATTAAAAAAAATTTGCTCTTCACTATATTATAATAAATTTATAATTAAAAAAATAAAAATATGTTAATATAAAATTTATCCCCCCTCCAAAAAAACAGTCACACTCACAAAAGCTATTAAATTAAAATAAAGGATAATAGAATATAACTGAATATATATTATGCAATATGTAAAAACTGTACAAAAAAGAAATCTGTATGTTTTTAACACAGTTTATATATTTTTAAATGTTATATTTTATTTCTAGATTTCTCATGAAGCCGCGCTGCCACAGTGTTGGATACGCTAACTTTGGATTTGGTCACAAATGCCTTTAATAGTTTTAATGTTTTTCAACATTTAAAATGAGTTTACATTTTGAAATAGACATTTAAAAATGCTTAAAAACATTTTGTAATTGACAGTGTAACAGCGGTGAGCAAAGCTGCTGTTAAAAAGGCTTAAATCCCGTCAAGAATTTGCACAAAAAGCAATAATTAGATTTATATGTGAAATGTTACGGCACATGAACAGTGTTATTATTCTTGTAATCAGATCTGCCGGCCGGCTGCAGCTGTTCTAGACTCCAAACTAAACAGAGCTGTGATAACTGCCTCACACAGTATATGAAAGAGTGTCATGGAGGATTTCATATATGAGCTTCAGTGATTGTTGGATCGATCACATCGATCAGCCCACAGCATGAAACAGTCTCTCAGCTGAGAAGCTTCTTTCCCACATTTTCAGTCCAGACGCTTTTCTTTCCGAGGCGACGACGACCTGGATCACTGATCGCTTCACACACAGCTGAAATTGTGCGCTTCAGAGTTTTTAGCTAACAGAGCTGCCTGGATGTAGCGAGCCACAGGTGATGCTTGCTGTAAATTCCCTGTGTGTTCACCTGTACTCGTACCTGCACAGCCCTACGTCACATGGGCGCTGTTGGGTTAAAGTGATTTGAACGTTTGCGTTCTTGTTCTCTCGCTGCTCCTTCGTTCTTCTAAAGATGAAATTGGAACCTTTTTGGGATCGATGAGTGTCTCACACACCACAGTTACTCTATGTTGGCTTCAGCCTTTTAGTTCTTCATTTAATGAAGTTGTGTTACTGCTGTGAAAGGGACGGGGTCTGTTAAACAGGTTTGGATCTGAGCCGTGTGATGTTTGTGAGTCCGGTCACTCATGTTAGCCTTCAGAGCCCGTTGGGCTTCCAGTCAGCGTCCACAGTGCTGATAATCTGCCTCCGTTCCTCGGTCGTTTCTCTGCGTTCTGACGCAACGTTTTGAGAGCAGATTCACATGTCTGTCATACATGTGAAATGAGTGATTCGGTGTGGGTGGCACACTTTCTGCTCCCGTGGACACGAGCAGCTCGTTAGGTGTCAGCATGAACAGCTGTGTGTTTGCTGAGGAGGTGCCAGCCTACTTAAATGTGGCCCATCTAGCTGCTGAGGCTGCAGCGTGTTACCAAAACATTAAGCAGACAATGAAGGTTTCGTTTTTGTCCCTTTGGGCCCTGAGAACAGAGGATTATTAAAACGCCAGCGACTTAACAGGGCGTGGTGTCCTGAGATGGGTTTGAACCGCACATCTGGCCTGTTGACAGATGAGAGCGATTAACCACGACATGTAGTCAGCTGCTGTTTTATATAACAGGCTTTGAGCAGCGAGCTAACGAGTCAGGCTTTAAGGAAACACAGCTTCATTGTTTTGGGTTGTGATTTCAGCCTCGTGGATAATCCACAGACTGACCATCCACAGCATCTCACTGTTGTCATGGCTGCTAAAAGATGGAGCACGGAGCAGATGCATCGCTTCATTAAGTTAATCCCGTCCTTTATGGCGGCCGATCCCTTGTGAAGTTCTGTCTGTCTAGTAATTACGGGCCAAACTGCTGTGTTGGCTCGGCGCTCTGCCGGCCTGTGTTTAGTTTATCGATGCCCCGCGTCACGCGCTCTTTGCTCCCTCTCTCTGCGTCACTTTAACCCTTCAACCTCGCCCGGCCCCACCCTGCCCGGCGTAGCGGATGTGCAGCACTCTGCCGACCATCTGTGCATCTGCGCCCGCCCCGGTTCACGGCGCTGTGTGTAGACGCGCTGAGGAGAGGTGGAGGTTACGTAACTGTAACGGGCCGGCTGTGCGCGGCGTCACAGCTGTGGTCTCGTTCGACCTCATGTTTGGAAAAGATGAAACTGGTCCCATGACCGTGCGCTCGTACCAGCACCGTTCTCGCTGTGCAGCGGTGCTTTCAAACGTGTTTCGAGGTTTCTGACGGTCGTTATTCACGTCTTCATTTCTCTGACTGATTAAATGTTACCAGCTGCATGTTGTTTGAGGCCAGGTTAGCTTTTTACGCCTGATCAGTGGGTGTGTGTCGCAGTGAGGCGAGAGAGGCGCTTCTGGTTTAGACGGTGTTCACTTTGATTGGTCATGGCTTCACAATTAAGTCTCTTTTAGTGCTTGTTTGGGTTTGGAAAACACACGGAAACCCAACAGGTTCCAACACCACGGAGCCCAGTCTTGGCTCTCGTTTCCCAGATAACTCGCCCCAGATCCAGCTCATGGGAGAATTCAAAGCCTGTGAGACGTCGAGGGCAGCCAAATGAGAATTGACAGTTGATTTTAAAGAGAATTAGGTCCGCTGAATGGGCGTGATAAGGATGATGAATGCCTCGCACCGTGGAGAAACTGGGAGTTGGATGAGAACCAACGCCTGCCGTTCTTACAGTTTCTGTTCAAACCCCCTGAAGAGTCTTTGTGGTTCCCTTTTCATGTCTTGCTTTTTAAGTATTTTTTTGTTCAAGATTTTAGTGTTTTAGGAAAGTAGGACAATTTGTCACGATCTCATGAGCTCCAAACCGATAGAGACAAACTGAAAATGCACTTTAATGACTCTTCTTTGGTGTGTCAGGTCTGTGCAGCTTTTCACAGACAGAATTTTCTGTTTTGCACATTTAGTATTTTATTTTCTACAGCTGTGAGCAGAATGTAACACAAACCACACAATTTGTTAAAATGGATTTTAATGTTCCCGTGTTCATCCTCGCTCGATCCGTCACCGCTGACCGCCGTATGACCTCGCAGCTGAAGTGGGACGGTGGCCTCGGGGCTCGGGAATCGGCTATTTCTGTGTCACAATGACACTGTGCCACAGTCGCATAGCATAACTGAGAGCGTGGCGGATTTGACTGGCACCACAAAAAGAGAGAAAGGACTGGGCCCAAATCCCCGCATTTAGAGATGCTGCACACTGATGAATATGAAGCAGTGTGGGCCCATCACAGGAAATCAATTACGCTGCTATGAACCATCCTCGGCCTGCAGAGCAGATGGCGTGTGGTTCACCGCTCGGTGATGATCATATTACTTTTCTTTGGTTAAGGTCGTTTATAAGTCCTACTCTTCTGCATTTATGCATCGTTTCTAATGCTCTAGAAGTTTCTCCAACCTGCTGCAGTCTGGTTGGAGGCACTTTCCAGATCGCAGCTCCAGAGGAGAAGGACGAGCGTCAGGCTCAAACTGGAGGACTTGGATCTTTTGTTAGAAGATTTTCTCTAGAAAGAAGCTGAATGATACTGAGGACTCAACAAAACCAAAGAATGTCAAAATAAGATTCAGTTTCAGTTTTATTTGTCATATGCAAGTTAGCACAGGGTCAACATTGCAATGAAATGTGTTTGATGAGCAGCAGTCACTCAGCAGCATGATACAGTAGGAGAAAATATAATAAAATAAAATAATAAAGAAAATAGAAAAATAGTAAGGAGCAAAATATTAGAGAGACGTGGTAAAAGAGAAAAGATGACTAAATATACATGTATCTATAAATATAAATATATGTACACTAGTGATTAAATAAGAAAATCTTGAAAAGAAATATGACGGGAGGGCAGATGGGACATTGAATGAATGAACAATGATGAACAAATGCTAAAACGAGCGCCCAGATATTCTTATTATAACAGTGAAACATCAGTTTATGGCAAATGCAGCTCCTTTTGGAGGGTTTCTCTTATATTTAGCAGAAGCTTTCAAGCAGATAAGGGATGGAGCCATGGCAGTGGCTTTCACAATCATGTCATGTGACCGTCACGGCAAGGCCAGATGGACCACGCAACGGTCAGGGCCGACTGAAGATGTTAATTGCATTAGATGGATAACTGGGCTTGTTTACGTGAATCCAAAGCATCAAGATTAGGAGTCAGTGCGTTGGGGAAATGTGCTGACTACAAATTAGACACACAAGCTTTTTCTAGGTTATCATAACCTTTGTTTTGTCACGTCTTTTGGGTTATTGCTTGTCGAATGAAGGGTCCACAGCTGCACAAAGAATAATCAGCGGCCGGCTCTGAATCTCAGACTCACTCGTTTCCTCCTCAGATCAGCCTGTTGTCTCAGGTTTACAAGTGCAGATAAACTGTGTCGTGTTACAGACGGAAGAATAACCCAGATACTCCACCCCGCTCTGCCTGAATGGATGTGTAAGGGAGAGCTAAGGGGTGTGTGTGTGTGTGTGTGTGTGTGTGTGTGTGTGTGTGTGTGTGTGTGTGTGTGTGTGTGTGTGTGTGTGTGTATGTGTGTGTGTGTGTGTGTGTGTGTGTGTGTGTGTTAAACAGAGTACTTTTTTGTGCATTCTGGCACGTTTTAACAGGCTTATTATGTTAGTAAAGATGTATCCCAGCTGATCACACACACACAGACACACACACACACACACAACATGGTCTGATAAACCCAGCGTGACCTGGCCTATAAAAGAGCCTCTTGTTTTATTTAATGTCCAACACCGTGTTTATTGGCAGTGGAGTGAATAAGAAGCACAGCAACCTCTCACTGTGTGTGTGTGTGTGTGTAACTGTGTGTGTGTGTAACTGTGTGTGTGTGTGTGTGTGTGTGTGTGTGTGTGTGTGTGTGTGTGTAACTGTGTGTGTGTGTGTGTGTGTGTGTAACTGTGTGTGTGTGTGTGTGTGTGTGTGTGTAACTGTGTGTGTGTGTGTGTGTGTGTGTGTGTGTGTGTAACTGTGTGTGTGTGTGTGTGTGTAACTGTGTGTGTGTAACTGTGTGTGTGTGTGTGTGTGTGTGTAACTGTGTGTGTGTGTGTGACTGTGTGTGTGTGTAACTGTGTGTGTGTGTGTGTGTGTGTGTAACTGTGTGTGTGTGTGTGACTGTGTGTGTGTGTGACTGTGTGTGTGTGTAACTGTGTGTGTGTGTGTGTGTGTGTGTGTGTGTAACTGTGTGTGTGTGTAACTGTGTGTATGTGTGTGTGTAACTGTGTGTGTGTGTAACTGTGTGTGTGTGTGTAACTGTGTGTGTGTGTGTGTGTGTGACTGTGTGTGTGTGTGACTGTGTGTGTGTGTGTAACTGTGTGTGTGTGTAACTGTGTGCGTGTGTGTGTGTGTTCTCAAACTGTCTTAGGAGTGAACGACTCTGCCCGTTCGTCCTCTCTCGCTCACCCGGTCTCTCACCCTCCTCCCCCACCTCTTTTGTCCTCCCCCTCCCCCTACACAGGACTCACCCGTTGCCCAGGAAACGGTCCCAATTGTGCCGTTAACAAAAGGAGCAGAGGCTTTCTCGCCTCGCGGGAGGTGGTCCCCTCCGCCCTGCACCCTGACCTCCTCGAGCCCCGCTCTCCTCCCTCTTCGTCCTCCTCCTTCTCCTCCACCTCCACTCCGGTGATGCATCACTCGTCACCATGGCGCTGAGCTTTGAAATTTGGAGAATTGGAATGGCAGCAGAGGAGAAAGGGGGATAAAGAGTGAGGATAAGGGGGGGAGATGGGAAGAGAGGTGACTAGGAGATATTTTTTTAAAGGGCAAATCAACAAGAACCAGTCGTCCACAGTGGGCGTCACTGTCAGCGATTCATCAGTCACACCATCTCAGCCTTTAACCTCCTGAGACCTGAACTCTTCCACAGCAACATTTTTAATTTCTCTTTCATATTTGGGCTGATTGGGACCTGATGAACGTAAAAACAAAGAATCACCAGATTTATTATTTTACCTGATTTTTGTTTCTAAGAACAGTGACAGCCACATGTGAGGACATTTTTAATTTAGATAAAACAGAGGCAACGGCAATGAAAACCATTAGGCATACTAGGCTGTATTCATAATTAATACATTAATCTTAGATAACTTTCATCTTAATCTGATTCAAAACATGCTGGATAGTGTCCATGCTGCAGAGGTGAAGCTGAGGTCACGGCTGTTTGTCCCGGTTCTTCAAAGGCTGCTACGTTTAAGATTAGAAATATGCAAATATGCACTTTCACTACACCGTCCCAGGAAGCACGATTATTAGAGATGTTGCTCCTGTTCTTCGCCTCAGTTTGATGTGAGATGTGGTTATTTACTGTGAAAGCAAGCAGTCAGCGACACTCACAGAAGCTGTGCCTGCCTCGCTGTTACGGACGCACCGTACCAGCTGAGACGGTCCGACCCCGCTGACTGATCATCATGCTGACTCATAACAAATGTGTTTCGGAGAGTCAACAGAGTTTTTTTTAAGAAGGAGGAGATTTGTTTTTCTGAGCAGGTACACAACAAGACAACAGAATAACAATAGATTTTAGGCCCGATGGTTGTTATGGAGATAACGAAGGTTCGTTTTCTTAGAAAATTCAGAGCAGAAACCATCAGATTTAAAAACATGAGGAATATCCTGCTACCATTATGTTTTTAAATGTGTCAAAGAGGAAAAACAGTGACAGTGTTGCTAAATTTTAAAAGAACATTTTGGGTTCCTTGTGATCTTTTCTTGCATCCGTATGCGGGACAGAGCTGGCTCAGTCCTATTGGACGTGTCACAGATCTCACTGAGCGAGTTTTCAGCGTTACTGCAGCTCTGTTAGAATTACTCACAACTAGGGCTGGGCGATATGGCCTAAAATTCATATCGCAATATAATTTCAAGCATGTGCGGTAACGATATATATCGCGATATATTCTTTTCTTCTGTATAACATATTTTCCACACTTAAAATCCTTTAATTTTCTCAAAAATCGAGAGTGGGCCTTATGTATGAATTCTGGTCGTGCTTACTGACCTCGAACCGATTTGGGCAGAAATCTGTTAAAAATGTTTTAGTACAGCTTTGTAAGCCGTACTGCTTGATGGATGGTCAGAGCATTACGGCTGCCGTAGGGAGGAGCTTCGCGGAGTAATCTGGGTCCAAAACTCCGCCTCTTCAGGTCCCAAAGTCAAACGAACACAGAGTTAAAAACGGTCTAAATTCTTTCATCTTTAATTAAATAATCAGCGTTGCTGCTTTATCGGGTGTAACAATTAAGTTTAACATCCAGGCATCCATGAAAACAGAAGTTATTAAATTTAACGGAGTTAGAAGTTAGCAGGAAGTTAGCTCGCTAGTTTCCACCTAAACACGATATTGCATGTTCTGACTGAGAGATTTCTGAAACTAATTCAAACGTACAGCTTTGCTATCACTTCCAACATAAATGAAGACAGAAAACTAAACAGCAGTGGCGTTTGCAGGGTTACTGAAGTTGGACTACCTGGTATATAATGATGTGCTACGTGATTGCTAGCGACACAGCTATGTTAGCATAACATTAGCACAGTGAAGCTGGAGGATGAACGCCAACTTTTTTTCCACTCGATAAAAGTCATTAATGAATCGATGTTACGGAAGTGGAGGAAGCGCAGTTTTTGGCTTTCCCCATATTTCAACAGTGCTTCATTTCTTTGCTATGACTGTCGGCATAATTTGCAGATGATAATGGTTGTAGCTGCTGCGATGCTTTTGACCAAAACAGGCGCAGCTTGATGACATCATCAACATGCGCTATCGCGATAGAGCATTTTCCTGAGTCGTAAACTGTGCAGCAGATCAGCCTCTTATATCTGCATCTATCCCCTCATTGGCTGTTTGTTGGCCTTGTTTTGGACTCCCAGAATGCACCATTTTTCGGCGACTGGCAGACACTCTCCTCTGTGTGTGTTTCTAGAAGGACACATTATTCCACATTTTCAGAGATCAAAAATCCCATAACAAACTGCCATGAATCCATAATGACTGCAGCAGCAGCAGGATGGAAGCTGAGGTTACATTAGCATACCGCCAGCATCCACACAGTTGTGTGTTACACGCTCTATTCTCCTTACATGGCTGACTCCGGGGAGGAAAGCTGCACGACGAGCTTCTGGCCAGTGGTTCACCAGCTGTTTCTGCTGTGGCCACTAACACTAAACCCTGTGGAGAGTGTGATTGTGTGGGCAGAGCTGTGACCGGCCATATGTACCATCCACTGGCTCAGTCCTGCTCTCAGTGGCTCACATGATGGGTCGACTGTCATAAAGAGGCTAAATGGACACGCGAGGAGTTGCGGGAGGGTTAAAAGGGCAGGAGGGGGGGACAAGGATGGAAGAGCACAAAAATAGAAAAATGAGAAAAATGGCGAGATGATAGGAGGACAGATGAATGTGTTTTTTCTTTAGTAGATCATCCTGGTAGCCTGTATAGGGATTCGGCTTTGGCCCTTGGCGTCTCCCTTTGTAGCGCCGTCCTGTGTGGTACATCGTGTTCTATGGAGCGCAGCAGTAGCCCACGGGAATCAAACGGGAGAGAAAGAGCGAAGATGCAAACTCACTTGTGTTGCATTAGATCACGTTTGAGTGGTTTAGCCGTGTTTACAGGGCATCGCTGATGAAGTAATAGATGTCACAGGACTGCTCGCTGGCAGCGGCACGCAACGCGAGTCACAGGAGGGCCGATTGCAGCAGTAGCGCCCGTTTCCCTCTCGTGGAGGCCGCTACATTCAGGATTTTCTGCTGTTCTTCCTCCAGAGAATAGCCAGCCTCCCTGTTGTACCTGACTATAGCTGTAACACGATCACCAGGAAGCGCTGCAGCCGATAGTAAAAGTATCTGTAAGAGGTAACCGGCCACGCAGCTTCAGTGCACACGGGGGCCAGAGCTACATGTCAGTGATGATCTGTGAGGACCATTCATGGTTGCATTGCGTTTGAAGCACTTGTTTTCACGCTGGCTCATAGCGTGCACGAGTGCTCGTGTCATTACACGGTGGAGCTCGTGAAACGTGATGACTCCACCATCGGCTGGATGGTTGAGCTCAGTTACGACGGGCGATGCTCTCAGAGAGCGTATGCTGTGCTGAGCTGCGACTCGACCATAAATCTGTGTCATCGTGCCGTCTATCGCTGAGCCCACGCAGCGCAAAGCCATCAACGCCAGGAAGAGCGATATGAACAAGGCGCTGACAAAAGCTGCACGGACGTGGGTGCTTTGTGCTTTGAGGGGCGAACACCCACTCGAATCCTTTTACAGAAGCACGTCACATGTGTGTGGCAGGCGAGCAGGAGACGGCGCTGTGTTGCAGACATACGGTGGGAACGGTGTTTAAATCTGATTGCAGTTAAGGTGACAAAGTCCTGCGTCATCATTGCTTCTCTGAAAGATTTATCCCCAAACAGCCGGATTTGGACATGTCGCATTTTTATTGCTGTGTTTGCTAATCGGTGACGGACAGAGACGCTGAGCCGACACACAGCTGTTCAGTTTTGTGCCATTTTCTAAAATCTGAAATCTGTTACATTTGTAACGCCAACAAGATTCTGATTGGTGCACACACACACACATGCACACTCGCACACGCACACACAGGACGTGGCGTTCTTTGCACTTTATTTAACGTTGTTGAAGCTGCATTGATTGGTTAAACATTAATATCCATTCCTCTAATAAACCCCTCCCCTCCCTGTTCCTGTCTGTCACATACAACTGTCTTTAAAATCTGGGGGAGGGCAGTGTGTGTGTGCGCGTGTGTGTGTGTGTGTGTGTGTGCGCGTGTGTGTGTGTGTGTGCGCGCGTGTGTGTGTGTGTGTTAGTGATTGACTTGGGTGTGGCTCCTTCTGTAACACACACAAACACATAAAAACTGCAAACCACAGTGTGTTTGGCTCACACACATGCATGGAAACTTCTATTTGCATATTAGCAGCAGGACCACGGATGCTTCCTGCACCCACTGTGTGTTGGCACAGTTCATGTGTGTGAGAGCATCATTGTGTCGGTCTGTGGGTGTGTGAACGTGAAGATAATACACTTCCTTGTGTTCGTGTAAGCACGATGCCCCAGTGTGTCAGTCAGTCACAGCGTGGTCCACCCTGCAACACAAAGGCCCTGTGTGCGTGCGTGTGTGTGTGTGCATGTGTGTGTGTGTGTCTCCTGTCTGGAGATTGTGGGATGAATAAAGGGGCAGCAGGATCATGATTGGGGTGGATTATTAGTTAAGGGGCCGGAGTTGTTTTTATGGACTCAGGTGCTCGGCTGGTGTCTTCGTGCCCTCTGTGCCTCACGTTCTGAATGTGGAGTGATGCTCACGCTCCACTGGCGTGTTTCTTCTTTCTGTCTCCACCTGCAGCCTTTCCATCCCATGGTGAACCTGCAGTGCTCCCCGGAGCTCAGGATGTTCCTGTGTGCGCTCTACGCCCCGGTTTGTACCGAGTACGGCCGGGTCACGCTGCCGTGTCGCCGCCTCTGTCTGCAGGCCAAGAGCGACTGCTACAAGCTGATGGACATGTTCGGTGTGAGCTGGCCAGAGGAGATGGACTGCAACAGGTTGGTGCAGCAGCAGCAGCTCTGCTGGAGCAACGAGGCCAGCAAACATCCTTAAAATGATTTATTTTCATTATAAAGTTTTGTGACTGATCTGATGGTAGAGTCAGCGTTCTGCACTTGTAGCTTCACCTTTGAAGCTTTTATGTTTCCCCGAGGAGGAGTTTGCTAACATGTGACTGTGTCCTTGTTTGTTCGTAGTTTAAGGACAGTTTTTACTTCTTGCAGTTGCATTTATGCTTCAGTAATCAAATGTTTTATTTCCTGTATTTTCTTCTGTGGAAAAATCCGATTGGTTTGTTTTTGTTGAACACAGCTGACGTGGGAACAACAAAAACACAAAACATTTAAACCTGGTTTTCCAAACACACAAGTTTAAAAAATATTGATAAGCGATAAGAAACACAGCAGGGAGCAGAGGAGGTGATGTGGTCCTCGGTGCCATCTTCATCTCCCTGTAAACGACATCATTCAGGTACGAGCCACAGGTTCAACAGCTGCCCGAGGTCACCGCCTCTCGTCTGCTCTCAGGTTCCCGGACTGCGACGAGCCCTACCCCCGCCGCGTGGACCTGCTGTCCGGCTCGGACACGACCGAGTCTCCCATCTCCGTCCAGAGGGACTACGGCTTCTGGTGTCCCCGCGAGCTCAAGATCAGCCCCGAGCTCGGTTACTCCTTCATGGGAGTGCGCGACTGCTCTCCTCCGTGTCCCAACATGTACTTCACACGTGAAGAGCTGACGTTCGCCCGCTACTTCATCGGAGTCGTGTCCATCGTCTGCCTCTCTGCCACGCTCTTCACCTTCCTGACGTTCCTCATCGACGTGTCGCGATTCCGCTACCCGGAGCGCCCGATTATATTTTACGCCGTGTGCTACATGATGGTGTCCCTGGTGTTCTTCCTGGGCTTCCTGTTGGAGGACAAAGTTTCCTGTAATGCAGCTAGTCCTGGGAGGTTTAGGGCTTCGACCGTGACCCAGGGCTCCCATAATAAGGTCTGTCACTGGGCTTGAACCCTGCTGGTTTTCTCCTCCTTCCATACGTACAGATCCAGACAGACTGTGTGTTTTTCTGTTCTTTGGCAGGCCTGCACGCTTCTCTTCATGGTGCTCTACTTCTTCACCGTGGCCGGCAGCGTGTGGTGGGTCATTTTAACCATTACCTGGTTCCTAGCAGCTGTTCCTAAGTGGGGCAGCGAGGCTATAGAGAAGAAGGCCCTCCTGTTCCACGCCTGCGCCTGGGGCATCCCCGGCGTCCTCACGGTGACTCTGCTCGCCATGAACAAGATCGAGGGAGACGGCATCAGTGGCGTTTGCTTCGTCGGGCTCTACAACTTAACAGCCCTGCGCTGGTTCCTGCTGGCCCCGCTGGGACTGGATGTAGTGGTGAGGAAGAGCGTGGCAGGAAGTCCTGTAACGTCCTTTTGTCGCTGTGTCTGTGCACCGAGACGTCTCTGGTTCTTAAGTCTCCGTTTGCAAAACTGCCGGGACGAGAAAGACGTGCGAGTCGGAGTAAAACCTGAAGATAAATTCATACTTTATAAAATACATGTTTTTGTTCTGTTTACCTTTGTTTTCATTTCTCAGTGTACAGTTCTGAAAGTGTGTGTGTGTGTGTGTGTGTGTGTGTGTGTGTGTGTGTGTGTGTGCGTGCGTGCGTGCGTGCAAACGAGAGCAGCTGCTGCGTCGCGCAGCGACTTGCACAGATTTATCCGTTTATGTTGCAAATTGAATAAAATGACATGTGTGTGACATCACGTCTGTGTCTCCAGGTGGGCGTGGTCCTGCTGCTGGCAGGTATCGCTGCTCTTAACAGAGTCCGCATGGAGATCCCTCTGGAGAAGGAAAACCAGGAAAAGCTGGTGAAGTTCATGATTCGTATCGGTGTGTTCTCCGTGCTCTACCTGGTTCCCCTGCTGACCGTTCTGGCCTGCTACCTCTATGAGAGCAGCTACAGGCCCGTCTGGGAGACCACCTGGGTCCAGGAGAAGTGCAGAGACTACCACATCCCGTGTCCCTACCAGGTAAACAAAGTCACCGACTGGTAAAAAAGCAAATAAATAACAAAGGATGGAGACGTTTGATCGTTTCACACATTGTGTTTGAGTTACATTATAAATCGCTGGTGCAACAACAACAACAACAACAACAACAACAACAACAATAATAATAATAATAATAATGTCCTGAAATACAGAAAAAACCCAAAGAACACTGATTGATTCTCAGGTTCGAGTTCTTCACCGTTACACAATCGAGGGATCAGGAGAGCTGATATAACCAGACTGTGTGTTCATCACAGCATTGTGCGCACACACACACACACACACACTCACTCACCTGCGATCGCTGGTATGTATGAGACGATTTGGTAATGCGCCTCAGCAGCTGCGCTAGCCTCCAGCATCAGCACGCACAGCGGAGCTCCTCCCACAGAGCCGTTAATAATTCAGACGTCTCGCGTTCTGTTCCTTTCAGCAGCGATCGCCTCCGGCCGCTGCAGACGCTCAGTGCTGCAGAGGCAGACTGTTTCTTGTCTGCGGTACTAGTGGAAGAGAAGTTTGAACTCTCAGGTTTGGATGTTGGTCTCTGATACTTTTACCTCCAAGTGTCAGAGCTCAGCCTTATGATGCTGTTAGCCACGGGAAGAGCTGCGTGTCCAGGACGCAAATGAGACGTTTGTGATGCAAAGTTGTGCTCTTAATCTGTCCTGTAAACACTGTGTGCGCGCTCTGACTCGCCACAGTGCACTACAGAGATGCTGCTAGCTGTAAAGATTTTTCAGTAGGCGTTCACACACGCGTGCATCAGCAGAAAGCTTCGACTGAACTATATTTATATCTGGAACGTTCTCCCTGAGGCTGAGCGCTCTGTAGAGCTCCTGAGATGCTCAGTGAGCTCACATGGCTGGACAGCCGTGTGGTCATACAGCCTGTAATGAGGATGCTGCCTGCAGTCATGCATCCAGTCTCTTATCTCTGTGCGGTAATGAGTTCTTCTGTGGATCCTGAGCCTCGAGGCTCTCCACCCAGCCCGCTTATAACGAGGCCATCATGACGACATCTGTGTGGACGGGAAGCAGGAGGAGAGACGACAGGAAGCAGCACTCCGGTGATGAGACAGAGTGGGCCAGCTCTGTGCGCTTTCCTAAACTTCAGCTGGAAATAAATGACCTCGTTTTAACTGTGACTGAGGAAATCTCTCGTTTACACGCTGACAAACAACATGCGTTCAGTTTGGGACGCTGCACTGTAGGGCTGCCACGATTAGTCGACTCGTCACGATTACGTCGACTATCAAAGTCGTCGACGACTGATTTAATAGTCGACGCGTCGTTTGAAGCTTTGTAAGATCCCAAAAGACGCAGGAATAATAGCAGGATTTAAGAGTGTAATAACGGACTGAAACAGAAGATGGCAGCACTACAAGGATGCCAGCTGCCGTTAAACCCCGAAGAAGAAGAAGCTGTGTCCCAGAATTCATAGCGCGGCCCAGCTCAGTTTCCAACAATGGCGGCAGCTAGTTAGTTTTAATGTTACTCTTATTATTCTTTCTGGGTCACAAAATAAACGTTTAACATATTTTCAGGCGAGAATGTAGCTGTGTAAACCTCAAATATCGGCTCAGTTTATCAAGACACCGCATATTTTCAAAAGCGCTCCGACGTTTTTGGAGATGTCTGTTACCCACTAGCTCGATAGCTAGCCGGGGGCTAGGCTAACTAGAGCCGTGAGAACACCGGACTCCCCGCAAATCGTTTTCAAACCCACCGCCGTCTTTCACTACTCAGGTTAAACATGATATATAAGTCACTTAGATAACTTAAAATGTTATTGTTTGGCTTTTTTTTAGTATTTTATTTGTTCCTGAGTAAATCTGTTTGGCTGAGATGAAAGTTATAGTTTTTACACAGCTGAATAAACGTCAAGCAGACAGCTGATCATCAGAAGTGTGAGATGCTGGAGAATATACTCCGGTGTCCTGTTATATTTTAGATAGCAAGGAGTTTATTAAACTTCACCGAAACAATCTGCAAATGTCATTAAAATTTAATAAACTATCATCTTGTCTTTATTTTTAGTTAGCACCGACCTTAAACACTTAAAGCTGTAAGCTAATGATAGTTATATAAGAGCAGATGCTGCTGGTGCAATAACCTGTACCTTGTATGATTAGTCAACTAATCGCAAAAATAATCGGTGACTAGTCGACTATCAAAATAATTGTTTGTGGCAGCCCTACTGCTCTGTGAGGGCTGCCAGTATCTGCAGCTACAGTTAGCTTAGCACGCATGACTGTGTGAGGAAAGCTGCAGAAGTGCAGTCAAAAGTTGTTTCTGCACCTGCATGGATGTAACTGCACTGCAACTTTACCTTTTATTGCTCGCTGTGTGTTCACGTTTGACC
Organism: Copadichromis virginalis; assembly: GCF_057382275.1. Lineage (NCBI taxonomy): Eukaryota > Metazoa > Chordata > Actinopteri > Cichliformes > Cichlidae > Copadichromis > Copadichromis virginalis. The sequence continues at coordinate 966,487 of NC_140632.1, read as the reverse complement.
CGATGGGATCATCCATCAGACACAAACCTCCACCTTTCACAGCAGCAGCAGTGTGTTTGCACAGAAGCAGGAGGAGGGCGCTGGTCTGTTAGTTAGAGATGGATGACACTGTGTTTATGCCCTCAGCAAGGTTCATCATCAGCAACAGTGATGATGTGGAGTGGAACACACACACACACACACAGGGAAGCGATGAAGCCACTCAGTCAGCAGGCCTCTTAATGAGCTTGTTCATGCTGATGTTTGCATGCACAGACTGACTGATGGCTCCACGCTGCTGAACACTGATGATGATGTACATGATATATCTTTTTTACTTCTGTGTTACAGTAAGACCATAAATTGTATTAAGTGCTTTACAAACCTGAGCCGATAGAGTTACTAATCTAACGGGAACTGCACTAACTCCACCCTCTTGTTTGTTCCAGGTGGAGCAGACCAGTCACCCCGACCTGGTGTTGTTCCTCATAAAGTACCTGATGATGCTGATTGTAGGAATCCCCTCTGTGTTCTGGGTGGGCAGTAAGAAGACCTGCTTCGAGTGGGCCAGTTTCTTCCACGGCAAGAGACGTAAAGAGTACGTATGTGTCACACTGTGACGGCGTCTTTGTGTGATTTTGCTAAATATAAATAAGCTTACATGAGGTTTGTCCCAGTATTTACAACTCAAAGCGCTTCATCTCTCTGTGATCATCAGATTTAGTTTTAACTTCAGAGCTGTGGATGGCAAAATAATGAAATAATAATTTAAAAAAGTATCCGAGTGTAGTTTGAATGAGACACACAGGGCAGCAACATCAGCTCCCGTATGTTCTCAAAATCCTCTTCAAAGCAAATGAATGGTCAACAATGAGGCCGTCTTTGGCTGTGTCCCAATTCAGAGTCTGCACGCTTGAAGTACGCATTTTAAGTGCGGTTACGTCACCGCCACGTGACGACGGCTGTCCCAATTCAAAGTGTACTTCAAATGCATACTCCAAATGCGCTGTCGATCTCCCCAAATATCAAGCGTGGTCCGGTGCACGCTTCGTGGTCCCATATATCCCACAATTCATAGCACGGCGGTGGGTGTGGATTATTTTGCTGCAAAATACGGCAGAAGGGAGCGGCCGAAGAGGGTTTTTCCAAACTTTATTGAACTTATAAAGCGAACAGTCAGTCATTCCAGTTCAGTTTGTACAGTAGACATACAAGGCAAATAAGAGTAACAATATACAGCACAATGAAATAAGAAGGAGAAATAAATAAAGGATAAAAAAAGAAAAAAGGGGGGAATGTGGCAGACTTCATAAAACTTTGTACTTGAAAGTTGTGACAGCTCAGTCGTTAAACATTTCTGAATGAATTTCAATCAATGATAAACAGACGAGGGGCCTGAAAGCTGAAGGCTCCAGTTCCCATTCTACTTTTAAAAAGGAAGCAGAAGTAACCCAGCAGCCTGAGAGCAAAGTGCTCCATCAGCATCATTTGGTGTTATAAGATCTGATTATTCAGGACTTGATAAATGAGAATTTAATTATAGATTTACCAGTAAAGAGACACTAATATTGGGGAAACAACACATCGTGCAGATAGACAGCAGACTGCAGTTTCCTGTAAATGTGGACTTCCTGTCTCTTCCTAATCTGTTCTGTAGTCAATGGAGACACTAAACAAGGACTCGCGTTCTCTTCCCGAAACACATTTACAGTTCAAACATTTTACAGCTTGGCAAACTGAAATGTTTCCACATATACTGATTCAAATATTATTTTAAGGAGACCTGGATTTCATTTCTTTTGTGTTGCACGTGTACAGCAGCTGATGGGAGCGCGGCTGTTTCAGGGCAGCTGCTGACGCTCCGGAGCTCCTCACACATGGTCCCAAAATAACAAATAAAAACACATTTGCTTAGTTATCACATTATAAATGCAGAGTGTGCACCTGTCTCACACACGTATCATTAAGCCTGATGTGAGGACCTGCAGGTGAGCGCAGAGCTTAATGTGAACAGATCCTGATTTCAGTCTTCAGTTTGTGTCCCTGCAGTGACGCCTTCTGAGGCTTTCACCTCCTCTGCACCACTTCCCCTCCAAACAGAGCATTAACCCCCTCTCCCGTTGCCTGCTCCACACATTCCTCAATCCTCTTCTACCACACCCACCGCCCCTCCACCTTCCCCCTCTCCCTCCCTTCCACCCTGCATCTTTCCCTGCCACCTCTCCCCTCCTCCTCTTCCTCCACCTGCTGCAGCAGGATGGTCAACGATAGCCGACAAGTGCTCCAGGAGCCCGACTTCACCCAGCTGCTCCTCAGGGATCCCAACACCCCCATTGTGAGGAAGTCACGGGGCACATCCACGCAAGGGACCTCCACACACGCCTCTTCCACCCACCTGGCCATGCTGGACGAGCCGCCGAGCGCCAGCACCAGCCGAGCCGGCTCCGTGCGCAGCGCCCGCTCCAAGATGAGCAGCTACCACGGCAGCCTGCACCGCTCGCGAGACGGCAGGTAGGTTCTGACATCGCGGTCTTTCATTAACCCCGCCCACCCGCACAGCCCCGAGGCTCATTTCTGCTCCTCTCCATTTAGATACACGGCCTCCAGTTTCAGAGCCGCAGACGAGCGGCTGCCATATGGGAGCCTGCCTCGTCTAAACCACCAATCACAGTCCAGGCACTGCAGCACCAATCACCTCGACAGCCTGTCGCGGCACGGCTCCGCCCAGAGGCTCGAGAACCAGTCGCGCCACAGCAGCATCAGGGACCTGAGCAGCGGGGCCACGGCGGTTCTCGGCGTGCCCAGAAACGGGATCCACAGAGTCCTGGAGGAGGATGGAGCGACCGCCTGAAGGGGTGGAGTCTGAGGAGGAGAATGTCGACGAGCAGCCACTGTGATGGGTTTGGGAGCTCAGAGCTGACATATCGATGAAACAAATGCTGCATCAGCTTAGTGACAGTCTGGTTACAGAGGGGGGGGGCACGGGACAGAAATCTTTGCCTTAAACATCCTCACAGCTTTATGACGTAGCCTCCAGTGTGAATCTTAGCACAGTTTTTAAACTCCACCCAGTCGGGGAACGACGACTGAGCCAGACAACTAAATGTGACCGACCGCATGACGCGGCTTACTTTGTATAAAAGGACTTCGATGATGGACACGAGACATTTGGAGCTCCGTCCTCTAGTCTTTAGTGTTTGGGAGGTTTTTGGGGTGGGGGTGGGGCTTAGATTTATTACCCTTGTTCCAGGTTTTCTTCTGTTTATGAGGGGCAGCCAATCAGGAGAAGACTGGCCTAAATGGAGAAGAACTGAAAGAACTGGTTTCAGTGAGGATGAAACGACTGAATGAAAGTTCTCAGATCCATCCACAGCTTTTAGATCTCTGCTGAATCTGAACCTGCTATTCTGCACACGAAGGCATTTTAAGTCTGCTGAACTTTCTAGAAGCCTCGCCTCATTTTAAAAGCTGGATTTTAGTGAGTGTTTTATTGCACCTGTGCAATAATGTTTGGAACGATACAAGGAAATCATGTCAGTCTGTGCTTTGCTGTTTTAAACCCAAGGGCTGAAATCCAGAGTATACATGCTGAATCCAAACTCCTGCCTTATGACTGCGAAGAGAACAAACCCAACAGAGGTGATGAAGCACAGATTCAATGACCTCAAGCAGATCACCAGCGACCTTCATGGAGCTGTACGGACACCTGAACACAGCTTACCTTCCCTTTCCGTCCGAACACGTTCGCTTTGAGCAGATTTACTCCGTCCTGTTTGCAAATGTGTCCTTACTAAAGTTAGAGCAACGTTTCCTCCAGAGGCAAAACATGTTCATAGATGTAAAAAGTGAATTCCTGTTGGTCATTTGTAATAAAGTTTCAAAACAATCAAAAGCTTCTGATGTTTCCTGAGGAGAAATGAGCACACGGTAACACTGAGTGTATTTGTAACAGCCCTCCGCTTTATTGAAATACATCGGAGTCAGGTTAATATAATGAGTTCTCCACGTAAGTGTGGCAGCCGCTTCCATACATTATTTTTGTTTTGACCTTACACCTTAAATATTTTTGTGCAAAAAAAGAATCTACATCAGCTGTAGTGGGTTATCCTCAGTAAAACACCCAAACCGCTCCAAAAAGAATAAAACGACAAACTGAAAACAAATGATTACATCTATAACATGCAAAACTGTACAAATTATTACAAAGCAATCCTAGAAAACAAAGTGGAATATGATACGAAAGAGCAAAACAATATAGAAGGTACTGGAGATAAGACCTCACTGAAATGTAAAGGCGTTTCCATTTCTTTAAATTGCGGCACTTCGGCCGTGAAGCCACCTGTCACCCAATACTCACTGCCGCCTCCACCCGAGTCACATTCCCTCACTTACTGCTGCCCATCCATCAAATGAATCAAACGCACCTCGATCGCGCTCATCTGACTGAAAATTTGTTTCCTGAGTTTCCCCTTCTCGCTCTCTTTGAACCGGGACATCTAGGATCAGATTTTCTGCACAGTATTGGCCAAAAATGAAAAACAGACGCCGCCTGGCTAACACCTCACACACCGGCTCGTCGTTCTGCAGATGAACTCGTCGCAGGAACGAAGGAGTCACTAGCTTAAAAAAAGTTCTAAGATATTTGGAGTAAAACCAGCTGGGAGCTCTAAACCTCTCTTCAAATTAAAAAATAATAAAAATAAGAACACCTGGAATGAGCTGTTTGCAGCTCTTTGCTGTGTTTCCACAGGGGGAATGACCACTGAAGAGTTTTCCCTTTCTGACAAACAGGACGAGTGGAATCATGTGGAGCGAGGCTAAAACCCTCTGTGGGTTCTTTGATGCCACGCCGCCGTGTCCCTCGGGTCAAAATGCCTACAGGAGATGAACAGAGGTAACAGGTTTTTGGCTGTGAATGCCCTGCTCTGCAGCCAGAAGCTGCCACACCGTTTCCCCCTCTTCTATTTTTTTAAAGGCCTTTCCACTGACAAAGGAAAAGTAAAGTAGAGTAAAGTAGAGTAAAGTAGTGCCGTGGAGGCGGCTCAGAGCTCCGGCCCTGTTCAGGTCACACAACAACAACAGGCAGAGGTCATTTACTCCATCGCCTCCAGAACACAAACCCAGGTGTGACTTCCTCGCACTGTTTACATTCTCGTTTTTTTTAAATCCCTCCTCTTACAAATTTTCACGAGTCATTAAAACGTTGGTTGGAACGAGCAAAGTCGCGGCGCCTCCCTGTTGTGTCCGTATTTGGTGAAACAGCTCATCTCAGCGACCTTTCAAACACTGCCAACAGTCAGAGGAGCACAACAAGGCAACAACCGCCTGTGTGTGTGTCTGTGTGTGTCTGTGTGTGTGTGTGTGTCTGCGTACAGGCAGCAGTGCCGATACACAAGTCAGCTTTTTTTCCCCCCACTCATATGAAGTGGAGGGGAGGGATGCGCACACGTCATAGAAACAACATGAAAACAAACAAATCTAAAATAAATCAGTAAAAACAAAATAAGTGGTTTTAAAATGGCTTCGAGTGCGAAACAACCCGGAATCACTCCAAACAAAAGCGGGAAAATAAAGGAGGAGTTTTCCGCCCCGTGTAGTTCTCTATAGTATTTTCCTTATCATATATTACTCTCTACTCTGAACCTATGTACATGACTGTGTCGGGAGTTTTGGCTGGACAACGTGGAGCGTCCACGACGGAGGACGCGCACCCCTGATGATGTCGTTCGCTCTGGGGAACCGAATGAGTTTGTCGTGTGATGTCACAGGAGCCGCTGTTGGAGCTTTTTGCTGATGGTGGAAATTAAAAATGTTATAAAGTCGCTGCACTTAGTATCAGGAGCAAAAAATAAAAGTAATTCCTTTTTTTATCTTTTTGCAGCACCCAGAGAGAAAGCAGGTGGGGGGGTGGGGGGGGGGGGGGGTAACTCCACCCGTCTGCTTCGCCCACAAAGCAGCAGAGCCCCTTTCCTCGTCTATGATTGATAAATAAATTAAAACACTGTCCCCTGAATCCCGGCGGGTCCTATGTACAAGTACAAACCTTCTGCTCTCAATAATATTTCATCTTCTTTTTGGATTGCATCGTGACTTTTTAAGAGTCTCTCAGTGAATCTCGACAAGTTGACCAAAAAGAGCCAAAATGGGAGCTTCCTGTTCCTGCATCACCTGCCCGACATCACACACACCTTCTCTCTCACACACTCACACACACAAGCCAAACATCAGCACCCACATGTACACCACTGATAGCATTTGATAGCTTGTCCCTCGCTGTCTAGCGAGTGTTTCGGCCCCACTGTGGAAGAACGCTGAGACACAGTGCGGGGGGGTAAAGTGGGACTTCTTTGGGAGGGAGTGGTGGGCAGGAGGTGCAGTTCTCTGGGCAGTGAGGGAACAATATTCAAAAAAGGAAGAGTTGGAGAATTTGGAGTCCTGTGCTGTCGGTGGGTGGGTCGTTGATGGGTCAGTCGGTGGGTGGGTGAGGGGGGTCGGATGGACCGCTGGGGGCTCATGTGTCCCAGCCCATCCTTTCTGTGCTCTCCAAGGACAGGGACTTGGTCTTGTGTGGGGAGGCCGGGCTGGGAGGGCTGCTGAAGGTGGAGCTGTTGGAGGCCGTGGAGTGGCGTGGGGAGTCCGAATCCTGGAGGAAAGAGGGAAGAGTTGGAGAAATTAGACGATCCCTTCCACAAAGTAAACTGGGACGTGTACGACAGATGAAGCTGCGCCTCTGTCTGCTCCTAACAGCTACTGATGACGAGTGCTTGCTGCACATGCACTGCTCATTAATCTGCTTTTTGTGACGGCGGGGCAGACAGGAAGCCAGACTGAGTGACGCTGACCCGCCCCCGCCTCGTCTTCCGCTTATGCAGATGAACGGCTCGATTGACTAGAAATGATCAGCTGAAGGAAAACAAACATGCAGGCAGGCCGAGCTGGTGGTGTGTGTGTGGGCTTGCTTCACCCTTGTACAGCGTGTGAGGCTCCTTCCAGCTCACTGATGTCCTGGGTGTTTCATACACTGTGTAATGTACGTTTCTTACAGTTCACCGATCCAATCGTCTATTTATATCCCATCTAAACACACCCCACCTATAAAACACTAAAGAGCACAGTCACACTACGGCTACACGAAGCACAGCTGCATGAGTCCGTGTAGATGGGCAGCAAAGGCGCAGCTACACTGCTCCCGCCCACATCGACCTGACACGCTCAAGCATGCACACTCTTGTTCTCTGTCATGAGAGAAGTTTTTTCCTTTGTGTGTGACGGCACAGTCTTACAACCAGGGGCCTCCTGGTGGCACCACCAATATAACGAGGAAACATCATGCATTGAAAACTTGTGTGGATTATCAATGCCAAAATATTTATGTTTATTCAAGTTTGTGACATCGTTCCTTTACCATGTATTCATTTCCCATCACCTGCTGAGTAACCAGAGGTCTGGTTGTGCTCTGAGCTGACAGCTCCTGGTTAGGAAACATGGGCAGGCCATCGGGGGGCAGTATGGAAGCACACATGCTCTGTGATTAGCGATGGTGAAGCAGCGCCGCGCCACTCCATCGGCAACGAAAGGCGATGACACGAAGGCCAGATGGTGCAGCTGAGAGATGCAACGAACCAATCAGAGGCTGCTGATGTGACGGCGCTGAAATGGTGCAGCGAAGGCGACTCAGTGATGTGTGTGTGTGTGTGTGTGTGAGTGTGTGTGTGTGTGTGTGAGATACACAGTGACACGGTGCTCTCAGTTGTGTGTTTGCAGCTGTTGACGTTACCTTCATCTTACTAAGCAGGGTCCTTAAAGCCCTTTTCAGATCGGGGGTCTTCTCCGACGGTGAGACTGCCTGCCACTGCAGAGGAGAGTTCAGACTCAGCGCCCAGCCCACAGACAACATGCTGGGGTGGGGAGGGATGAGGGGAAAGGGAGGGGGACAGGCACGAAGCAGGGAACAGCTGAGTTAGGATGGAGGGAGGCGAGATGGGGCAGGATGGAGTTGACAACGTCCAATGGGAAGGGAGGACCAGCAGGGGGAATGACAGGGGGACTGGGGGGGGGGCAGCCGTCACCCATAATTGCGGTTTTTATTTTTTTCCTGTACTCTCGATCAGAGTCACTTCATGCGAGTGAAAACAACTTAGAAGTGATGTTGCCGGAAACCATTATGAGCGATGTTGCACCACCAGTGCCAGACTGGAGTCTGATTGGCTCTCATCCGACCTAAAAGCTAAAAGCAAGAATCACGGCAAATACGGCCTCTGCTGACATCACAGGGAGCTAACACCTGCGGAGCGATGGGATGAGGAGCGCGGCCTGCAGATGTCGGGATGCTCGTGACTGATGGAGGAGTTTGGTTCAAAGGGGAGTACAGGCAGTTTCTGCTGATAATGTCTACCTGCTAAAGCTCACGACAAGAAAACAGCCGTCTCTATGTGGACGTCATACGAAGCTGATGTTTGATTGACACGATGTTGCAGGTTCGAGCCAACAGCCAGTAAAAACTGAGTTATTTAGTTAATGTTTGTTTGGACGAAACACTTTGTTTAATACTCAGAGTCAACCTCACATGAAGCTGCACGTTCACTGACCTCTCTGTCGAACTGTGAGAGCGGAGCATCACCGCAGTCCACCCCTCCGCCAGAGGACAGGGAGCTCTCGGAAGGAGAGGTCATGGTCTGGCGTTTGGACCCGTAGCTTCCTCCTGACAGCTCCCTGCGCAGAGCGCTGCCATTCTGCGAGGACGAGCCTGCGGAGACGAGAGGAGGCGGCGGACATGAAGCCACAGACAGACGAACCTCCCCGAACGTGAGCTCTAACACGACTTCCGGTACTCACGTATGCCCAGTCCGCTGCTGGCACTCATGGAGCGGCCCGGCTCGGCCCGGTTCTTGGTGATGGAGGGAATGCTGACGGAGCCGCTGAACCCCGCTCGGCTATCCTGAACACGGACGTTCTGGTTTAAACACGCAGAAAACACACACACAGAGTGCAGTGCGGGGGGAGAGGAGTGAGGAGGGTGCACGTAAACACACACACAGGGCAGAAAAACATGATGCATGCTCTACAGACACACAACTCAGGACCAGACAGTGTCAGTGTGGGGGGGGGGGCTTCAGTATGTCAGGGATGGCACGCTCACGTGACAGGATAAGGAAGCATGTTCGTGTGTTTGCACATGTACCATGGGCAGATCCTTCAGGATCTGGATCCCATCTCCTGGTCCCATGTGAGCCACGTGGTTGAAGTTGGTTGGATTGGAGATCAGTTTGTTCCTCATCTCGGGATCTCGCAGCATCTCTCTGGAATCACAGACACAGGATCAGCGCGTCAAAGACAGCAACGAGGTTTTTCCTCCCTACAAGGATGATGCTAATACGGCTGGTTCAGTTAAAAATACAGATCGCAACCATCGGGCACAGGCCATCATCAGCATTGGAAAGCAGCTCAGAGTAACAGAACGTGGTGAGAGCAGCTTTGGGGAAATAACGGCGAATTCTCCGAGAGCTCCCGGCGGCGAGTACAGAGCTTCAGGTAAACTACCTCCTCTGCTGAAGTCGCTCCTCTTCGGGCACTCTGAAGGAGTAGCGTCTCTTGTTGTTCATGCTGCGCACCATCTGCTTCCGGCTGTTGTCTGACGTCTCCGGGACGACCAGCTCGTCGCCCTCTGAAAGATCAACAAAGATCATCGTTTGGCTGCTGATGCTGGACACAGATCAAAACCAGAGGAAGATTCAAACTGGCAACACAGAGGAGCGCTTGTTTTTATGCGACTTCCTTTAACTTATTGCACGTGACACAAACATCAGCTGCTTCCATCTGTGAGGGTCGTGATGACGGCCCAGCGCACACCTGACCTTTGTCACGCTGCAATTCGGTCTTACGCTGTCATATAAGCAGCTCACATCAGCTGGATCCTGACCTGCCACTGCAGTACTTTGCAGGTAATCCTACGCTTAATAATAAAGACATTTAACAGCAAAATGCTAAAAAGAGACTGAGGACGAATTCTTCACCTCACACGGCACAGAGAGCGATCTTACCGGCCATCTTGTTCCTAAAGTAGATAAGGCGCACGGTTTCCAGCCCCAGCAGGTTCAGAGAGCCGTCCACATTCAGAGGTCGCATCTGGAGGGGAAGAGAGATTCAGACCAACGTGTGAGTTTAGTCCCTGGAGTCACCTCACACACACACACACACACACACACACACACAGACACACACACACACACACACACACACACACACAGACACACACACACACACTCACAGACACACACACACACACAGACACACACACACACACACACACACACACACACACTCACAGACACACACACACACACACACAGACACACACACACACAGACACACACACAGACACACACACACACAGACAGACACAGACACACTCACACAGACACACAGACACACTCACACACAGACACACACACACTCACAGACACACACAGACACACACACAGACACACACACACTCACTCACAGACACACACAGACACACACAGACACACAGACACACACACAGACACACACAGACACACACAGACACAGACACTCACACAGACACAGACACACACACAGACACACACACAGACACACACACAGACACTCACACACTCACACACAGACACACACACTCACACACAGACACTCACACACACACTCACACACAGACACTCACACACACACACACTCACACACACTCACACACACACAGACACACACCAGTGTTTAATCTGTGATCTGTGCAGCCATCAAAGGTCAGACTGAGCTATTTCCAAAGCTGCTGAAGCTTCGGTCACTTCCACACCGACCTTTTTGACCGGGATGGTCTGAATCCACTCCATGGTGTTGACATCAAACACGTCCACGGCGTTCTCGCTGTACACGGACAGGTAGGGGGCGTTGTAGCCTGAGGAACATAATACAGCAGTTTCACTCTTTCAGATAAAAAGTACACAAACAACATCCTGTAAGAGCCCAACAGTCACGCTGACTTGTATAAGCGCAGGGTGACGGCCCGCACACACGTGTCGCATTCACACATCTGTGTATCAAACTGCGCGCACTCACAGGCAGCGATGGGCACAGCCGGCCACATGAGCTCCTGCTGCCGTGACCTGCGGCCCTGCGAGTCCACGTACACCCCGATGGCACTGAAGCACAGCAGCAGCTCCTTGCTGGAGATCTCCACGGCACAGAGGGCGTCCAGGCCCTGCTGAGGGATGAAGGCCAGTGTGTGGTCCTCAGCGTGGAGCAGGCTGACAGGGGACATGTCCCCATGGACACTGTGGAGGGTTTCAGGAGCACAAAGTCAGACTCATGTACGCTGAAGGGGAGCGCAGCTGTAATGATGTAAAGTACCTGTAGCGCATGAAGCCAGACGGATAGCCCACACAGAGACGCTCACTGAGCAGACCCATCCACTGAACCGGCCCCGGGGCCTGCAGCTCCCGCAGCCGACGGTGACGCATTTTACTCTTATTCACCTGCAGGAGTGTCATCAAGTCACATCAAGTCACATCAAGTCACATCAAGTCACATCACGTGAGCAGTGGCAGAAGCCTCGAGGGTTAGCGAGAGTGAGCTTTTTCTCACCTCGTAACATATGATTTTATTCTTCATGGCCACGCAGAGGCAGGTGATCGAGCCGTTGCGGACCGGACCCGACACGATGGTCTGGCAGCCTTTCGTCTCTGCCAGCTTGTAGAACTCGGTCTCGCGGCCGTCCAGGGCCTGCGAAGGGAAGAGGCGGACGTGGCGGTTCCTGCCGGAGATGACCGCCAGCAGCTGCTCCTGGAGCATCAGGTCAATGTGGTGCACCTTCTTGTTGTCCCCCACCCGGATTATCTCTGAGGACAGAGGGAGGAGTGAGGGAAACGAGGCAGAAAGCAGAGGCGACACGAGTCGCACAACCGGGAACACACCAAAAACACCAACACAGATCCTACCATCTTTGGTGACATGGATGACAAAAAGGCCTTCCTCGTTGCCCAGGGCGACGCGCTCGTGATCTGAGAGTGAAACGAAAGAGGTGAGACAGCAGCGCTAAGGAGAAAGACTGTACTGAAAACTTTCAGCTGCTTTCTTTGCTGTCAAAACGCTCGACAAACTGCTGGGAGGGTGTTTGTCTGACAGCAGGTAACAGCTGTGATGATTAAACGGTGCATTTCTAAAACACGACCGCACTCGGCTCAGACGACAACACAAAGAGTTTGTGGGTCGCCATTTTAACACTTGCTGAGGGTTGAGCGCCCACCTATGATAGCAGCAGACTGTGTCGTCTTGATGAGGGGCAGGGTGCTGTCGTAAGCCTCCTTGGGGACGTAGACGAAGCGCTCCTTGAGCTTGTTCCTCTTCAGGATGCGGTGGAGCTCGTTGAGGAGGCCCACCCACTTGGTCCTCTCCTGGTCGCTGTCGGCCAGGATCAGGATGGAGGGCTTGTGGCTGCTGGAGGGGGACAGCTGGGACGCCGTGACCTGAGGAAAGAGGAGGATGATGAAGGCTCGCATTATGTGTTTGAAAGAGATTTTGGCGTTTGATGCATCTCTTCTTCAAGTTCATCCAGTTGTCATAATATGGTTCCTTTGGCAACGACATCCAAAGCAAGACAATCATTAGAAACATGACTGTGCACACAGCCTTGACCTTTAACCTCCAGGAGCCGCTTTACGGCGTGGACAGGTACTCACTCTGAATATACAGGGAATGTCCTTGCGGCTGGCGTGGATGACATCAGAGGCCAGGACTGAACTGACTGAAAACTCTTCATCCCTGGGTGAAAGATGGAGATCAGTGTTTACATTTCATCGATGCTCGTCACTAAAGGCCGCAAGTCCAAAACATTTTGAAGAAACTGTTAGAAATGTTCCCGTCACGGCGCTGCAGTTAACAGGCGCTGCTTATTTCCACATGCACGACAGAGCAACAGATGCACTATTGTTTATGTCTAACCCAGCACGAAGGGTGGAGGTGGTTGCAAAGCAGCTTGCAGATGCCCATCGACTGTAAGCGTGCTACGGACTGGAAACCAGCTGATGGCCGAGCTCCACTTTATTTTAACGACCGATTCATTTTTCTCTTTTTTAAATGAATCTTTGGGCTTAAATGTGTCAGAAAACAAAGATTTCCATCATAATTTACTCGCGTGCGTCTGTAAAACACGTTTTATCCAAACACAAAAGTCACGTTCTGGTGACTTTTACTGACATTTACTTAGAAACTACAAACTGAAGCAGGCAATTCTTCCTCTAACGCTTAAAGCATTTCTTAGTTTCAGGAGTTCTTACCTCATGTCTATGACTTGACTGACGACCACACTTGGCTGTGTTGCTTTTCCTTCTCCCAGTTCATAGAGGAACAATTTAAAGTCACAGACCACAGCCATCGCCCTCTGCCAGCCCTTTTTCACCCCGGTTGGTTTGGGCACCTGCAAACAAACAGATCTGTGCATCAGTGCGATCAGTCCTGCATCTCACGAAGCGTCCGCGCCAACGGTTTCACGTCTAAACAGCGAGGATCCTACACACTGCAGACATTTGCGTTCTTTAGAGCCTCGTGGGTCTCTGAGGCTTCACTCACCCTGACGTGTCCTTCGTAAGCAGTACCGATCCCCCTCTGAGGGTCGATGCCCAGCGGGCCCTTGGTCTGGTCCTGCGGCACGGGGCACACAGCTGGAGCTTTGTCCGCACACGTTACATGGCAGGAAAAGTTGCATACTAGAAGCACAGAGGGAGACGGGTCAGGGCTGTGACTGTAGGAGTACTGAATCGTGTCAAACACCCCCGTCCGTTCCTCTCGCGCTCACCTTCGCACGTACAGCCTTGACGGATGAGCCCCACCATCAGAGAGGTGCACTGGTTACACTTGGTGGGTGTGTTGAATGTCTTCACTACAAACTGATGTGCTTTGGGCTGCAGAGGACATAACGAGCGGTTAGCAAACAGAAACTTGAGCCGTGGTCGTTCAGCAGCGAGTAACCGATGACCAACCTTAGGTGAGGAGCGCCCGATACTGCCATAACCTCCTGAGCGCATGGTGGGCGTCTGAACTGAGCGAGGATGATCGATCAACTACGTGAACAACAACACAAAGAACATCATCACTGTTTCGTCCTATAAAAAGAATCGTTGTGTCGCAAAGAACAAGCTTGCTGGAGCTTCAGGATCACACAGATGTTCAGCCATGAGAAGATCATCGCCATGCAGGACAAACGAGCTGCCAGTGATTTTTCTGATGTTTACTTGCTGCATAATATTTAACCTCAGTCTGAAAGCACTGGCGGCTCATGTGCTGCTGGTCAGCAAACGAGGCTGAGACCCTGAAGCTGTGGGTTTCTTGCCCAGATTTAGGGAATGTCTAACCTCTATTGGCTCCATGTCACTAGCCATGGAAGGTGAACGAGAGCGGGGCTTAAGGTGGGACTTGGGGTCATCTTCCCGAGACGGCGTGTTGGAGGGGGTGAAGTTATCCACAGAGTCCACCTGTGGAGAGAGAGGACAGTAAGAAAGGTGCGACAAACGGGAGGAGAGGGAGGAAGGTGTAAAAGGAAGGCGACGAGGGAAAATGAAGAAGAACAGATTAGTGACACAAACCACCTAGCCAGCATTCATGCTAATAGGAAAGGGCTGTCACCATAATACACACAGCAAACACATTCACTGAGCTTTCAAAGCACAACAGTGTCACACATGCATCCACCAGAAACCATGCAAACAAAGCACCTGCAGCACCACAGACAGGCACAATCGGACAAATTCAAACACCTGCCATGCAAACACACAAATGAACCAGCGTGACAAGACTACACATCTGTGATGGTGCTTACACGTCTGCCTTTGCTAGCTGGGCCGACGGACGGCGAGTGCTTCAGTGGCAGGAGGAGAGGCAGAGACACAGATGAGTCAGAAAGGCTGAAAACATCTTTAAACAGACTCAGAGAGACACATGAAAACGGGAGAAAAGGCTGTTCTACATTAGACCCATGATTCCCGACCGATGCAGCGTTTCCTCTGCAGCACAATGAAACTAATAGAAAACCATCGATTTACATTTCTAACAGCTCTAGCTCATGATCCACCACACCTGGATCCATCAGCTTCTGCTCAAACATTTTTCAGTTCAGTCGCTTTGTTGAATTCAAGCTGCTTGTTTCAGTCAAATGAACTGTGCAATATCACACTGGGGCCACACTGGGGCCACACTGGGGCCACACTGGGGCCACACTGGGGCCACACTGGGGCCACACTGGGGCCACACTGGGGCCACACTGGGGCCACACTGGGGCACAGCGAGCCTGGTTGGGAAGCACTGCATTAGATTCATGTATCCATGAGGCTTTGTGCTGCAGACATGGTGGAAACGTACACGTGTAATATGGAAGGAGCTACTAAGGAAATGCAGCACAGAGAACAGCGACCGGCCTGACTGGAAAATACTTCAACTTTGTGAATAATGTTGTTTTCTCAGGTTCTCGCTCTAGAAAGCCAAAGTAGAGCCAGTCCAGCAAGCATCTAAATACAAGGACTACAAGAACTGTCCACCTTCACAAGTGTTCATACTAAATACTGAATTAAACTATAAAGCCGTGTTATTTTCTTAAAGCAGGTAAAATGAATCTGACTGGAAACAATGAAAACATCTGGTTTTAAAAGTGGACGTGTTCTGCAAACTCCACTTTTCCCCGTTTGTCCTCAGTGTGTTTAGAGAAGCTGCCACAACATTATTATTCCCTCGCTGAGCAGCTTCAATCCAAAACGCTCTCATGTTAGCAGCAAACGTGGAGGTCATGTAGCTTCTGAGGAAGCCAGACGCAGCAGGTCCGGTTTAGCCTGACGTAAAAACTGCAGGCCAGCGCAACACAGTCAGAAGATGTAGACTGGAAATCAACTACTGTTGTGTTTTCATGCTGCCTTTGGTGCTGCAGCACAAACTGACTTTCTGTCAGCCCTCGACACTCGTTTACTTCACTCTCACTGCCTGGGCTCGTACTCGCCAACCCTCCTAATTTCAACTGTTAGAGACAAAATGATTCTCTGACGTCCTTCTCGACTACATGAAAAGAGAAAGACCAGCTGCCCTGCAGGCAGCTCCGTATGCGTCCTGCTCTCTGTCGCCAAACTCAAAGGATTGTGGACTTAGATATGGTACAAATAACCAGTTATTAGAGTTTTGCATTTTCTGGTTAGTGTTTTAATTCAGTTTAGCTTCAGTGGATTTTCTTCTTCCACTTTAGTTTTTACTGTTTGAAAATGTTTTATTTTAGTTTTTAGTCTCAGATTTAGCTCATAGTTACACAAGTTTTAAAGGGCAGCTGACTCAGTCTAGCAGACTCAGTCTCCACAAAACACGTCCATCAAAACCTCTCGAGGCAAGTTTTTTTTAACCAAACTAACAGAAACTAAAAGGAGAGCTCGTCTATATTTTCATTTTATCTTTCAATCACATGTAGTTTTAACATATGTGAGCTGAAATGTGAAACCCATCCTGTGGAGCCACTTTTAAATCATCTTGTTATAAAAGCACAACAGAGTTTCCCTTCTTCAGATAACAGCGAAGATCCACGTCTCCATACAGTGACACAAATCTACAGTCTGCACATACACCATCTCATCTAGTTCATATGCTCAGACCTACAGCTACTGTTGCACACACACACACACACACACACACACACACACACACACACACACACACACCCACACACACACACACACACCCAACTAACCAAGATAAACTTACATCTTCCCAAAACTCAATTAAAGAAGATGAGGATGAGGAATAAGAATCCTTGTGTAGCAGGAAGTGATGTGAGGAAAACAAAAGACAAAACAAAAATAAAAACTGGTGAAAAATAAATAATGAAAGCGTGAAGAAAACATCTTAATGGAGAGCAGAGAATTGAAAGTCATGGATTTGAATCTTTCAGTTGTTGTGCTCGTAACCAGATTTTCTCTGTAATGCTTACATCGAACTGGTCGAGAGCTGAGGTGGGGGCGTTGAGAAAAGCCAAGAAGGAATTCTGGGAATCCTGGTGCTTGACACCTGTAGTCACAGGACAAACAACACAACCATTGTTAAGAACACAATATCAAAACATCAAAGGGTGACTTACACGAGTCACAGGACCGCCTCAAAGAGCTGGGGCGCAGATTCATGAGCCCCAAGCAACAATACATTTGTCTGTACACATTAAGAGTCCCGAGCGTCTGATTGCTGCATAACCCTCCTGCAGTGTGATAATCTCCAACGGTTTCAGTGCACAGCGCCCACTCAGCCACAGCACGCGTGCTCACCTCGCCGTAGCCGCAGCTCCTCCGTCTCCTTTTTCAGACGCTCGATCTCAGCCAGCAGTTCCTGGTTTTTACTTCCAACTTCCTGCAGTTTACTGATCGATCAGACACAATGATACGTTAGCTGTCGTTTAGCAAAAGTTGGTTTAAGTTGTTTTTAAAAAAGTTCAGCAGTCATACCATTCTGTGGAAATGTTGTTGGCCTTGACTTTGTTCAGCTCGTCCTGGATGCT
The DNA here is from genome assembly GCF_057382275.1 of Copadichromis virginalis. Lineage (NCBI taxonomy): Eukaryota > Metazoa > Chordata > Actinopteri > Cichliformes > Cichlidae > Copadichromis > Copadichromis virginalis. Next base: position 948,966 of record NC_140632.1, on the reverse strand, counting down.
CTGCTTTGCCCTGATCTCAGCGTCCAGGGCCGACTGCAGCTCCAGGCGCGCAGACATGTCCAGCTTGGCCAAACGCCGCATTTTCCACGGCATGTCCTGAAACGGAGACAGAAGCAGAAACTGAGCGAATCACCAGACAGAAAGGGACTCACCGCTGCTCGACTTACCTGTCAGTGTAAGAGTGAAAGACTGGCTTCTTTGATGATATTCATTCACTTTGGCTTCATCATTTTAAAATGTATAATCACTGAACTAGTTTCTACCAACAACAACAACAACAACAACAACAACAAGAAGGGATTTCCTTTAGTTCTGCAGCAGACAGACGACGTGTTTGTGTTTATTTACCGTGGCTCTCGCTCCCAGGCTGCTGCTTCTCAGCCCCTCCAGCTCTTCTGTCATCTTAGTGGCCAGAGCCTGCAGGTAGCCCCGAGCATCTTTCTCATCACTCACCCTGACACACACACACACACACACACACACATTACTACAAATGTAAACACATTCCATGGGTGTCAACTTTACCATAACCATAAAACCAAGAGTCTAAAGCCAACACTAACACACACTGACAGCATATTATTATTTATTTTACATATAAAGATGTATCTCTCTGTCAGCACTGATGGGCTGTTTGAAGCTCTCTACAAACATCCTTCAGTGGCAGAATTGGAAACACACACACACACACACACACACACACACACACACACACACACACACTCTGTAAACGCGCCTTTTCACTGTATGCTCTTCAGGTCCTGTGACCCGTATCACACTTAACCATTGCTTACACATCATTCACCACACGCACCAACACAAAACAGACACACGTTCAGCCTGCAGGTGAGTCGCTCACTAACCCTGAACACTCAGGTAGAATAAACTGACGTGTTCACAGCACAGACTTACGCTGACGCTAACGTAAACATTTTCTGGCGCTCACAGAGCGCACACCACACACGTTTGACATTCAAAAATCAGAGTTCGTGTCAAGTCGTGAAAGGATGTTTCATTCATTTTGTTTTTACCTACAAGTGATCCTACTTCCTTATTTAGCCCCTGCAGTAGCAAACCCCGGCCACCAGGGGGCAACAGTGATCCCTACATTCCTCTAAACCTGCATACCACACTCAACACTTGTACTTACATGTCTGAAGTGTGTGTGTGTGGTATGTGTGCTATGTAAAGACTTTAGGCTTGTCCAACAGTGAGAGGCTGAGCAGCTGGCGAGGTGTCAGCTGCACTGAGAAGTGATCTGAGTGGAAGGCAGGGCCGAGCAGCTCTGATCTGCAGCGGCATGTGAGAAATGCTGCAGTTATACTCCAACAAGGAACCCAATCCACTACGAGACAGAAGCGTGTCTGCTCGCACTTTGTCACACTGAACATAAACGTCTTTGAATTGGCGCTTTAACATCAGCGGGGGAAAGCGTATGCCTCAGCAAGTATCTGGGACATTTGAGAAAGTTGCAGTGTGCATATATGAGCGTGCGTCTTACCATTGGATGATTTCTGTGATCTGGGCCTCCCAGTGAGCTACACTCTCCTTTTTATCAGCCAGCTCCCTCATCTCATCCTCCAGCTGCCTGTTGGAGCTGCTCATCTTCTCATACATGGTGGTTAGCTACAGGAATGAGAACAAACGTGGGGGGAGGAGAGCATGCTATTAAACACAATATTGTAAAGTGTCAAATCACAAAGCTGTCAAAGTCTAACGCCTGGTAAACGAACTCATTACACACAGTTTGCCATTCGTGTTGTCAGTGAACATGAGAGGCTCGGGTGCTCGCGTAAAATTAATCAGCGTGTTGTTGAAGACAGACTTTATGATTCAGTCCCAGCTGCTCCATCACACCAGGACCACGCGTGTTCCTCACATGTGAGGGTGAGATCCTCTGACATGAGGTCAGCTCACTGCTCACTATATTTGTGGAATGAGGAAAGTGGGATAGTTTTGCAACTGGTCTACAAGCTGGTTTCCAGCAAACACAAATGTCAGTGTTGTAAAGAAGCTTTACGTCACTGACACTGTGACATTCTCCAGCATGCAAACCTCTGGGGGCAAATCCACCAGCTTAGGCATGAAACATGCTCGACACACCCCTGACCTCATGTTACTATGAAAACGTCCAGAACGACACAGATGTGACAGATGTGCAGCTACTCGGGTTTGGAAATGACCATCGGATGCCAGGAAATCATGGATGTAGCCATTAACGAAGCAAGCTCTACAAAATACTTCATGCTGGAGAAAGCAAAGCATGTCAGAGATTCTGTCTCATTTCTCCCCACGACTTCTTTAAATGGGCGTTTTACACTTTGTTCTGCTTAGATGAACAGAGTATAAGATAAAGAAGTTTTGAATTGTGAATAATTCTGTCTTAAACCAGACGTTTCAGTTTATTCTGATAGAGCACCTCTGATAAACAGCAGGTACACAGGATGACCATATATGGATATCTGCTCTCTTTGAGGTCACACAGAACCAAAACCTTTGTCTCAGATTTCCTGCACATACACAGACCTCAATATCTGAAACAGCAACATTGTAACAGTGCAAATGACCAAAGCGATGCTGAGACTCGCTCAACTGTGTCTGACTTGTGAAAAGGCAGAAAGATGCACTTTTTATTATCAAGCATCTCTCTGAAAGTGAAATCTCTCAGTACAGTAATGTTTTTACCAGCTGATAACGATTGTTAGTTTTTAATGAGTTTATTTTTAACTGCAAGTCCAAGAACATGACATTGACGATGCTGAGGCAGAACAAGAACCTCTGTGGGGAGACAAACGATGCTGATCAATCACATCTGCCTGCTCTTGGAGAAGAAACTGCAGATATTCCTGACCAGGGTCCAGATTCCTTTTTCATTTCTAACCATAATGTTTGCTGCTAAAACAGTTCGCGCTGACAATGGATGATGTTCTCATACTGGGATGTCTTTTCATATTTATTCACTGCCAATTTCATTCTGTCAACAGCTGACACTGAACGCAAACAGCTTTTCCTGTGATGTTTCTTTGATCGTGGAAATTCAGGCCGAAAACAAGGATGGAGGTCAAATGCAGTTGGAAAGTTGGACAAACTGAACACAAGTCCAGCCCACAGGTCGTTTCACGAATGGTGCCGAGTGAAGACGAAGCAGTTTGGTGTGAACTCTGGAGCCTCCTTTGAAAGGTGAGACGAGTCAAACAAGAATTTTTTTTACACACTTCAAAACGTGCTGAAAAGGTGGTGGTGGAGCTAACGCACACGCAGATCGAATCCATCTTTATCAACTAACAAAACACAAATAAGTACAGTGATATAATGTCAGAATGTCTCCTGCTTATGAGACATTGTTTAAAACGAGGGCCTTTCTGAACTTGCAAAGTCAACAGAGCTCAGTCCAGAGAGTCATCCCATCCACTGTGGAGGCGGCGACGGCTGTTTTTACGCAGGATATTGAACAGTGATTTCTTTGGCATTGGCGGGAGAGCGGGGGTGGAGGAGGAATGTGATGAAAGAGTTTGGGGTTAGCTGGGGTCAAAGCGCTGTGTTGGTGTGTGTTGAGAGCTCACTAAAGACTGACAGAGATGACCCAGGTTTGTGCGCTGACAGTCACTTTGTGTATAAATAAAGATGTGGCACCTTGTCGAGTTCACTGGACAGCTTCTTGTTTTCTTCAGTGAGCAGGACTCGCTCTCGCTCGTACTCCTGCTTGTACTCGGTCTCAAACTCCTCCCGCTCGCTTTGGCTGGACGGGGAAAAAGCACACACACACAGACTTACTGTAAAACTTGTGACTTTGTATAAACTTACATTTATTCCCAACCCACAATTTATAAATGCAAAACTCCATCTGATTTCTCGCATTTGTCATTTTAACATTAAGACCAACACGTCTGTTGGAGCTCTCGTGTAATTCCTCCCACATCTGTCCAAACCTTAGATCAAACACCGAGATGCATTATTCAGCCCAAACACATTAATGCAGCTAGGATCTGATACAGTGCTGCGTTTGAAACCGACTTAGACAGCAGTGGGAGTAATATGGCACTAACAGCAGGCAGGATGGGACAGGGTACCAAAACAAAGCGCCACAAAAACACGTTTTTATGCAAATTGTATTAAACTAGCGGCTCAGAGTTGGATCAGGTGAGCCTGAGTGCTGCAGAAGAAACAACTTCTTCTCATTTATTGGCATAAAACCTCCACGTTGACACATTTTGACAGATCTTTTTATTTTGTTACCATTTCAGCCTCTGCTGCTCTCATTTTATCACCAACCATTACTGAGTAGTGACTGCAGTGAAGTTTGAACAGGCCTGTGGAGACGGCACTGTTGGTTTAGATTTGTGCTTCAGGATGAACCGAGGGGCAGATGTGACACCTTTAAACAAACACTCAGATCTGAAGCATTTCTCTACAGACGTCTTACAGCAGAATTATTCTATCGTCTGCATGTTGCAGCTTTACACGCCCCATATAAACAAACGCAAGAATAAGTGATGCTGATCTGCAGCAGAGCAAACATCAGGATGTGTGTCAGCCGCTGTAAGAAACAAGGGTTTCCAGCTCTTTTTGACATATTAGAGATTAATAGCTCGCTGCAGCACAGACAGCTTTAAACTGTGCGTCTCCTGCAGATTCATTTAAAACACTAACAGTACAGTAACGGGTCTCCCAAACCCAAAAAGCCAGAACAGGAGTCATTCAGGGTAATCAGGACATTACAGGTATAAAGGTAACATATGTTAAAACCTTTCAAATTCAGTTGGGGACCTGCATCCTTCCAGCTCTGACTAAGTGAGACCTTTCCTCCACCCACTCTGACCCAAGCATCGAGGTCATTTTCATTTTTTAAGATGTTTGTTTTACCAGCCTACTATCACCATTAGCTGTAAATTTAAAATGTTAAAAATAAAAGGGACAGCTGGACTAGTGCAGCCTTGGGAATGAAATCCACTCATGTTTGTGGGGCAAACACTGTGACAGTGTGCCTGGGAAACTCTCGCTGGTATATTTACGATCCATCTAAACACAATTTATGGAAATGTTAGGGGACGGCTGGAGTTCTACTATATTTAGAGCACAAAGGGGATTAATGGGATGAAACTATCGTTAACAGTAATCACCTCGTGGAATCGTCACTGAAAGAGACGACAGAAGAATTAAACTCAACGTATTAAAGACAAACCTAAAGGGAACCAACGCTAACAGCAGCCCCAGGAAAGGCAAACTGGTGCGATACCTTTCACGACGAGTCTTTTCCAGTTTGTCTTTGAGCATCAGGATCTCTTTCTGCAGGTTGAGCTGTTGGCTCTCGGCATCTCTCAGCTCTTTACGCAGCGCCTTCAGCTCGGCGCTGTACTGCGCCCCCCTGCGGGCCAACTCTTCCTCGAAGAACATCGTTTTCTTCTCCATTTCTCCACGTAAACGCCCGACCTCCTGGGTTTGATCCGCCGGGGCCGGGGCAGCAGAGGAGCCAGCCTGCTTCACCTGGGTGGTGGGAATGAGACAAAGATTTGTATGGAGAAGAAAAGAGTACCAGTGAGACTCGTTGTACTCATGCAGGGGAAAACCCTAAAATATCTCCATCGGGGTGATTAAGTCATTAGTACTTTGAATGGTTAAAGCTGGGAACACTCACCTTCAGCCCCTCCAGCTCCTCCTGCAGCTGTCGGCTGTATTGCTCGTTGCGCTCTCTCAGCTTCTTCTCTTTCTGAGCCTCGGCCGCCTGCTCCTCCACCTGAGCCTCCATCTGATGATGAAACGAGGAAAGCAGACGAGCTTTTAAACATGTCGCAGCTGCAACACGTCTTTTGTGAACACTTTGGACGTTTCTAGATTTCTGCACAAATATTTTACATTACAGAGACAAACACATTAAACCTGTGAGCAACTTCTGCATTAGGACACTGAGTGAGTGGCCTGTTTATATTTACAGACTGAGGATCTATCAAAGTGTGAAATGACATTTCTGTTAGAAACAAACGGTTTGGACTCCGGGGGTAAAATCCGCTCTGGTGTTGGCCGATGTTCAGGTTAATAACAACAACCAGAGGAGCCCTAAACACCAGAAAGCTGCAGCTCTCTGAGAGGACACGTGCAGTCTGATGAAGATGACGTGGATGAAACAGAACTGGCCCAGGACAGCCTGTCACCACTGACGCAGCATACGAGCCCACTGGAAAAGAAAACGTCGGGACATCGGACTAAAGACAAGTGTGTGAACAGGCCTCAGTCTTGGTCCAAGAATAAAGTTCGCGTTATGGGACGACTGTCCCAGAAGCTGAAATGAACAGAAACTCGGCTACAAGCCAGAACTGAAAAAGGCTCAAGCTCATAGACAGTTCTTAGAAGTGTTGAATTTCTAACAGCGGTGGGTCACACACGTCCCCATCACAGATATGCAGCGCTGATGGATTTTTCTAAATAAATGACTTACTGGTTTCATTTCATTTGCATGACTGGTTCTCTCCATCTACCTTCAGGCCGTGAGTGGAAATAAGATTATATATGATGTCGTATTTATAAAATTCACAAACCGTTTCTTGCCACCGATCATACACAGCACATGTTAAGCAGGTAAATGCTGCTCTACCAACACACGAGGAACAACGTCTCAATGTTTCACGTCATTTTGTGCCACTGTGATCTGTGGACATGAAACTCTGGACGTCTGCAGCGATTGCACACGTTACATTTTTCGCAGTGCGTAAAGTCACAGCGACGTCTGGATGAAGCTCGAGTAGGTGAACACGGACAGAGCAGGGCGTGCCAGCAACCACGGGGGAGTCTACTCTACCTCCTTCTTGGCCCTCTCGGCCTTTCGCACCTCGAGGCGGAGAGCCTCCACCTTTTGATTCTGGCTTTCCATCTCCTCCTCTTTGTCACGCAGCTGACGAACCAGGCGCTGCTTCGCCGACCTGTGAACCGGGACAGGAAGACATCCAGCGTGGGCGTTTTATTCATGGACGGGACTTTGTTAAAAAACATTACGAAAGAAACTCTAGCAGTCGGCGGTTGGCATTGGGCGCGTGCTTCTACCTGAGGTCTGTGAGCTTCTCGTTCAGCTCTGAAAACTCCTGCATGGCCAGTTTTCTCTGGCTGTGGGCTTCCTTCAGCTCTTTAGACTGAACCTTCAACTTCTCGCTGGCGTCCATGAGATCCTGAACACGACAGACGACAGCAGAGTTGAGCATTTCAGATCCCTCCCACAAAGTAGTCCAATAACTTGTTATTTCAGCTTGATCAATAAAATCTCACTCGTTTGTAGCTCTTTAAATATCCAGAGAATGACACGAAACACTAGCCGTACCTTCTGTAGGTCATCCCTTTCCTGTGTGATGCTCTTCATCTGTTTCTCAAGAGTCTTGATGTGTTTGGACGAGTCCTCCAAGTCTCTCCGAGCCAGCGTCACATCCTCCAGCTGCTTCTCCAGCTGGCCTGAGTCTGAAACGAACACACGCTTGGTTTGAAACGCAACTGAAACTGTCAGACATTTGCCAAACAACCACATTTGCTGCCGTTTGTGTCTGTCAGAGACAATCAGGAGCTGATTCAGAAGGAAAAGCGTTGCACTGTGTCCTGACCAGCGATCTGCTTCTTCAGAATGTCGATCTCGCTTTTCAGGCTCCTGATCTCCACCTCCTTGTTAGCACTGAGGGGGCCCTCGCCCGTGTGCTGCAGCGCCTGCACCGTCTGAGTCGACTCTGTGGCACATCAGAAACATCATTTATAGGCATTTTAAAAGCCATACTGGCAAGAGTGGAAAGTTTTAAGTTCAGCATGTGCAGACTGGATGCTCATGCCTCATGATGGCTGTGTGCATATGATGCACGCTGCTCCGACCTCACCTTGCAGTTTGCGGCTCAGCTCTAGCCTCTCCTGCTCCAGGCGGCGAATCCTTCTCTCGTAGGCCTCGGTGGCCAGGCTGTCCTCCAGGCTACGCTGCACTTCAACATCCAGCTTGTCCTGCCCGGCCTTCCCCGGCTCACCTCCCAGCTGTCGCAGGCAACCCCGATCAGACAGAGTGCTACAGAGGAGGGGGGACAAACTATTTACATTGGTGCTGGTGGTTTCTGATGACATCAAACCGGTCATTGGGAAAATACAAAGAAAGATCGGGGAGAGAGAAGTGATGGCGACAGAGATAAGCTGAAAGTTGAGTCATGGGAGAAAACAGCAGAGGGACACGAGGAGTGCGAGGTGGAGCGAGAAAGAGACAGAAGGACAGAAAGGAAGGAAAAGGCTATTATCACTGAGGCTTGAAAAGATAAGGAAGCAGCTGGTGGGTCTGGTGCTTTCTCATGAGTACCACTTCAGCCTGAGGATGTACAGCAACATCACCTTATTAGGGAGGAAAGCTAATCTCCCCCACCTCCTCACACCACGTGCTGAGACAGCTTGTATAGGAAATCCATTTAAAAATAAATAAAGTCATTACATATGAAGACAACCTGTGACAACTGCTGGACACTGGAGGAAAATAGCATCTGCTCGCTATCACAGTTATTATGAGTCTGAAGGAAGACTTTCAAAAGAGGCTAAATGAAGAAAGTCTGATTCAGGAAGAGGCGTCAGAGACTTGTTCCTCCTCTTTTTGCTATTTAACAATCATCAGCAAAGACACAGGAAGTCCAGCTGTAGTAAGAGTTGGTTGTTAGGCAGAAACAGGTGAGTGGCAGCAGCTGTTTGTTAACACTTACCATTTACTTGTGTAGGTGAAACCTACAAAGGGCAGGTGGTGGCCTGAGAAAGCAGTGTGAGAGGGAGGGGGCATCGTCTCCTGAAAGGATTTGAAATCATGTGAAATCTGCACGTCAGTATGAATACGTCCAGTCAGACGACACCGTGAGAGGATGGCGTTCACTCCTCCAAACGTACCGAGTTCTTGAGACAGTCGTCGTCCACATCGAAGTTGGAGGTGTCTGTAGGACTGCTGACCTCTGGGATGTAGGGGGCTTCACACATGCGAATGTTATCCCAATCGATGCCTTAAAAGGTCGAAGGTGAAAAACAAGGAGATGCATTTATTAAGCAGCATACAGCGAACGGTAAACGTTTTTCAGGTAATCTTTGTGTGCGACAGAAAGGTGGAGCCTGTACCCGCGAAGAAGGGGTGCTGCTTGAAGTCCTCGATGCCATTCTGACCCAATCGGTGCTCTCGGCTGCAAATGAGTCGGCGAATCAGATCTTTCGCCTCCTCAGAAACATCTGTGATCTGCTGTGGGAACTGGAATCTCTCCTGTTCAAGACATGATCGCATTTGACGAAGTGTTTACTGGTCAAACTGGGCAAATTTCAGGCGAGCGTTTTACCGTTACACCTTTTAATTTCGTCAGCTCACCTTGTGGTTCATGATCTTCCCGTAGGTTTCCACCAAGGATTCTGCATAGAAAGGAGTCTCGCCGTACAGCATTTCATACATGCAGACCCCCAGGGACCACCAGTCACACTCTGGCCCATATTTGCCTTTCCCATCCTCCATAGCCTGGAGGATTTCTGGAGAGATGTAGTCTGGGGTTCCCACAGCCACAGATGACTGAACCTAGCAGAGAATTTAAGACAAAGTATATCAAAGAAATTAAGAGGTGACAAAGGTTTGTGCGTGTAAAGTCAGCAACAGCAGTGATGACGACGAATTAAAGGTGAAATTCTGTAACACGTGAGATAAATTCCACCACGGCAGGAAGGCAGCGTTTGTTTACATCTACTTCACTTTCAGTGAGCCTGCATTATAATAGGACCGTAACTGGGAGAACATTACATTGTAGATCACGTTTGAATAGTTACAGAGTAACACTAAACATTTGGGCTGTTTTCTCTGTATCTGCTTCTTATTCAAAGAGCTGCTTTAATGCACAAAACACCTGAGAAATACATCCCTACATTGAATCTATTTGTAGACTGGTTTTTCCTTTTCAAACAGTCCTTATCATCCCTCTGAGATTTTCTTTGATCATCTATTTCATCCCGTTCTTGTCTTTGGGATGGGGCTCGGAGAATGGTCTGAATCACAAACTGCAGGCTCAGCCAAGCAGCTGAACCGCACTCTCCTCCTGGGAGACCCCCGGGGTTGACAAGGAGGTCAGAAAAGCTCTGGTATGTTTGCTTTGGCCCAAACGAGGCATCAGCAGCAGTGTGGTAAAAACCTACCGTCCCATCCTCCATGAGTTTGAGGCAGGAGCCAAAGTCAGCCAGGCGGATGTGGCCGTTCATATCCAGCAGAATATTGTCGGGCTTGATGTCCCTGAAAAGAGGAGGAAGTGAGGATGGAGGGAGGATAGAAGAGGGAAAAGGGGGGAAAAGACAAACTGAGCGAGCGATTCCTCAGAAGAATAAAGATGATGAAGAAAATGGGACACTCTGCCAAATAAAACAATACCTACACATGGCCCGTCCAAAACACACAAGCCTGATCTCATACCCCATCAATTATCATCAAATTACGTTACATAACTTGGGGAAATTTCACTGTCTCAGCTTGCTTTTAAAGAACGTGTATAATTCAGATACATTTGTGATTCAGTTAAGTGTAATTTGCCTCAGTCCATTCATCAGCAGCGTGACAACTTTAAATTGAGCAAAAGAAAAAATAAACATTGAAAATAGTTGGACTTGTGGGAATTAGCTGTACCCGAAGTACGTACACACACACACACACACACACACACACACACACACACAGTTAGGAAGTATGCAGCACACAAACACACTCCCTCATCCTTTTTGCTCTGATGTGCACGAGCCGAGCCGAGCGGCTGTTCTGCGTTACTACTGCTGATGACGCGTTGACGTCACAGATGCGCTGGCTGGACTCGAGACACCGTTTCATCTGCCAATTCAAGTCTTTTAAAACTAAATGACCAGTAGGGGTCATTTGAATAATTATCCATTTTATTGTTTGCACTCAATAATGTGAATAAGCTGAGAAAGCTTTAAGAATATCTTTTATTTTAAGCATTTGTTTCAGAGACAACACGCAGCACCTCATGAAGCTGAAGACCAGCACCACACAGATGAACAGACGGCACTAAATTACATCAAACTCCATAAATTTAGTGACCCAGACTGTTTTGTAAGGCATCTAATTAAAAATGGTTCGTTGAATCTTGAAGTAAAATACACTGTATTAATTTCATCTTAAAGCAGATCGCACGCCTGCGTCAATAAATGAAAAAAAATGTACTTACAGAACCAACTATGAAGAAATGCATAGTAGATGCATGAATATGTTCTGTGCTGTGCATCCATATAAAATCCTGAGTGTTCAGAGTGTTTCCAGGCACAGGACCGAGCTCGTGTCACAGTGTTAAACAGGTGCTCAGCTGGTCTAGCGTAGACCTGCGTCCACAGAGAGCACCCACATGGGTAACTGAGTGTGGAGGTTGCATTCAGGAGCGTAATAGTCAGAATACATACTAAACAACCGCAAAGATGCCGGCTCGGACTGGTATGAAACAGAGGCGTAACTGGAGCCACCATTATGGGTAAAAATAGTCTGTCCTCGTCTGACCATTCGGGCGATTTCCCCTGACACACACTGAGCCCTGACACGCCTGAGTACACACAGCCTACAGGCCACATAAAAACCTCTTTAACGAGTGTCCAAAGCAACACGTGGGACCTTAAAGGCAGCAACGCACAAATGCAAAGGTGAGTGAAAGATGATAAACTCTGCAGCCACTGACACACTTGATGTAACAGGTTACAGAACTGAGCTATTTCTGTGCAGTGAGGCGAGCGCGGCTCTGCTTAAAATAAATCTAATGTCCAAAACAAGCACACACCCCCACGCTCGCTCAAATACAAACACGGGCAACACTGACACTAATGAGAAGAGGAATGAGAGCATGTGTAAATTAAAAAGCACAGCCTGCTTTAGCTCCTCATCAGTCAGTGTTGCTTTCTAATATCTGTGGCTCCAAATATCACTTTAAAATCAAATGGAGAAAAGCGAACACACATAAAGAAGCAAAAGCTGCATCCAATAAAACACTTGGATGACAGAAAGTCCAGGTCAGCTGATAAAACAGCAGCCAGCAGGTAACGACTTTGTAAAACCATCATTTGTTTTCAGATAAAAACTTCAGGGCAGAATGAAAACCTACGAGTTCCTCTTCAATGGTCTTTCTTAAATTCTCTTTAAGTACTCAAAGACACGGCTCTTTGATGCTTCCGTCTTCAGCGAGAGGTTTCTTTAAAGCCACATGTGAAGCCTCTGTCATTTTCCAGAAGTGTTAATGGTCCCATCTTATGGAGCAGGGGGGCGGGGGAGGTCTAGCTAGCTCTCGTCTTCAGAGACGACACTAAATCACCAACCTATAAAACTGTGCATTAAAGGAATATCTGCACACGTGTGACTGGTACAGACACATAAAGTTGGGCTACAGCTCGCTGCGAGGCTTAGCGAGGCTTCTCTCTTTGCAGAGCCTGCACGCTCACAGATGAGTTCCAGATTGGACATCGTTTTCCAAAGTGGATCCTGTACATTTCTGGAACAAAACCACATAGGCTACCCAAGTGTGGAATAACATGAGCTTTGCAGGCAGAAACACCACAAGCAACTGACAAGAACCCAAAGTCAGACTATCGAAGAGCATAAACACCATCACGATCTCTCAGACAGCATTGTTACGCCTGCAAAGATTTATCTTGGACAACAACGAGCATCACTGCTATGGACCTCACCTGAACTCGAACAAACTGAAACTGAGGGAACAACAAACCTGAGCATGACGCTGAAAAAATACAGCACTTTGACTTTTCTATATAATTAATTATAGGGAGAATAATATAAGGGTTGGCTTACATTATTAGTGGCTATCTTGTCTTGCACATTACAGCCACAAACATGAATCAATGTTATTGTAATTCCAGGTGAAAGACCAGCACAAAGTGGTGCACACATGAGAAGTGGAACGACAATCATACATGATTCAAACATTTGTACAAATAAACAACCGTCTTTCACCTGGAAGTCCAAAAAACTGACTCATGTTTGTGGTAATGTGACAAAGTGTGGGAAAGTTCAAGGGGCCGAATACTTTTGCAAACCACTGTATGTCTGTTCCCCACAGCAGCATCATCATCATCATCATAGAAGATGATGATGTTAGGATATTATAGAAATGAATATCCTAATACTTTTATTCTCAACTATCAGCATTTGGGTTTTGTAAGACGAACATGAAATGAAGCCCCAAAATATAATCATCGATTATCTGAAATAACTAAGCAGCAGTTTTGAGCTTCATTAAAGTATAATTGTCTACTTAACTTGGTAACCAGTGATCACCCGAGTGGGACTCTCACACTGTGTAGACCTGACAAATCATGAACCTACAAGTATCGGACCAGACTGCTCGCACATGGCTCTGTAGGGAGGAGTGTGTGCGTGCTTCATACATGCGCAGGTGTTTCAGCTGCTCGAAGGCCCTAATCTGCTTCAGCGATTTCTATTCTGCCAGAGAGCAGACAGCATGGTTTGACCCGTCGTGCTGTGCCTGTGTGCAAATGTGTACAAATGTATTTGCGTGGCAGACAAAGTGTCATGGTGGGGTGAGGAATGGTGGATTCTGCTGCTAATCGAAGCTACATTTACCCACTTCTCTCTCTCCTTAAGGAACCACTGCCCCCCCCCTTGGAGATTTAGTCTCTCTTTGAGTTTTCTGATTAAGGCACCAGCTCTCAGAACACACACACACACACACACACACACACACACACACACACACACACACACAGCCTAACAATAACGTGCTTACTCGAATGTCCACTCATGGACAAACCACAGGAACCATTAACACTAGGCTAATGCTAGGCAAGTTAGCACAGCTAATTGGGCTACTGTGTCACTGGGCTCCTGAGGTCTTAAGGAGAAGCGCCGAGACGGGAATAGAGCAAGGTAATCTCTTTTAAAGCCACAGAATCCATCTGTGAGGGCCATCTGGACGCCACCTCGTAATACACACCCCCATACATACACACAATGTGGCCTGCACCAGCTCTGTAGACTGCAAGGACAAGACATGTCCACATGGCTCCAGCCAAGCATTGTTAGCCACCGGTTCAAAGAACTGCTGTCTTTGTGACTTCTGGCATCACATGACACTGCCAACAAAGGAGGAGAATCAAAGGTTCCCACACACTGCAGGGCTGCTGCTTTACCTACTTACCTATTGTCATATGATCCTGACACACACACACACACACACACACACACGAGCGCGCACACACGAGCGCGCACACACACACACACACACACACACACACACACACTTGCACACACACACACACCCACGAGCGCACACACACCCACGAGCGCACACACACACACACACACACACACCCACGAGCGCACACACACCCACGAGCGCACACACACCCACGAGCGCACACACACCCACGAGCGCACACACACCCACGAGCGCACACACACCCACGAGCGCACACACACCCACGAGCGCACACACACCCACGAGCGCACACACCCTTCCTGCTGTAAATGTACTGAAAATATTCTCATAATCGTCACTTCCATCAAATTGTTTACATAATTTCCTCCAGGGATCAATGAAGTGTTCTGAAATTCAGCAGCTCCATGCAAGACGTCCACCATGTGCAACAATGTGAAGGAAGCTACTTGTAACTTATTAGAAAGTGTTTATAAGAGAGCTCTGTTCTCATGGAGCCCTCAGTGAGAAATGCAGGGCCCTCATCAATAGTAAAACACATTAAAGGCTGCAATCAACCTGGCAACACACACACACACACACAGTGTGCGAGGCAGACAGATGTGGCGCTCGGCAGCACAAAGCCATGCTGAGCTACTGAAACATTTGTCCAGGCCCTCTGGGAGGCACAGATCACTGACCACTGAATAAATTGTCTTCTTTTGCATCTGACTTCCACACGCTGTCCCTCGTGGGACTCGGCTGAAGGGGACAGAAGGTCGACCTCGAGGCTCTTTGCGCTCCGTCCCTTTCATGTCGGCTCTTTTTAACTACATTAGTGTCAACAAGGCTGCAAATATTCTTTTTAAAGCAGTGACGCTTTCAGCATAACACTCGAGCAGAATATTAAAGCGTAGACTAAAATGCTGTAAGCTAATAATGTTAGCTGTGCGAATAATTTATATAAGGATTGTGTTCAGTGTTGTATTTTTAATCCTGCAAACTACAAAATAAAACTGATGTAAACTAGAACGCACCAAACATCTCATAATCCACTCTTTGTTTTTCATTTCGGTATGCTCCAACTTTATCAGTGCGAGTCATAAGCCTTGTTCAGCGTGAATATTTGTGGATTACAGAGTGAGTCACAATGCATGAAAACTGATGGCATCACCTGTCATTGCGACAGAAACACTCATGGGTTTTCAACAAGGTCAGAGGTCAGCGAGCTGTGGATAACACCACTATATTATTTTACTCTATTTGTCCTTGAAACTTTGTTTAATAGGAGCATCAGTGGTAAACACAACAGGCCCCTTTATGGCCTCTGCACCTGGGGTCTTGGTGCAGACCCGATAATGGGTCACTTGAGATTTGGAGCGGGACCTCAAATTCTCCCAGCAGAAAACGGCATCACAGAGAAAACGTGAGGAGATGAAGACGGCGCAGAGCGACAGTCTGCCCACTTACATTTCCTAACAGTGTTTCAGTTGCACTAAACACATAATGAAGCCAGAGTCATGAACAGAGGGTGGACTTTAAAAACAGGCGTGTAATCCTTTAAATGACACGTTAATACACGGCCCTAAACTTACATATAGGAAAAGGAAACAAACCAAAGTGGCACATGCAGATGGTCAGCAGGACAAACACACCCTGATGTGTGTGCGCACAAACACACAGCCCATCAGATGGGACTGCTCAGCAGGACACACCCTCCTCTGGGGACCTGTCTGGCTGTCCCCACTCTCTACAAAGCAAAGATCTCCCCGGAGACTCTGTGGAAGGCAGAGCAGGAGGAGGAGCTGGGGGGGTTGGTACGCACACACACCACGCCCCCACCCACACACCTCCCATACCCCATCATTATTGTCCCAACCAGTCCACGAGGGGACTAGAAGAGAAACAGTGCCGTCCCCTCCTCCCCCGTCCCTTTTCCATCCACTGCTGCCGCCCCCCCCGATAGCACTGTGCAATTAGTGGCTCGGCACTCTTGTCTCCTCGAACAGACTCGCTAGCTTTCATCCTCAGAAATGTGTACATACATGTCCCCATAAGTGCACTGCCATCTCCCAGAGTGTGTCTGTGTTTGCTGTGGTGTATTAGAGATCTGACAAACTGGGGGCACACCCAAAATACCGAACGGCGTGACCCTGCCTTCTACATCCATCTCTCATCTTTCCCAGTCTATCCATCACTCCCTTGCTCCCTAAACTAAACTGCTGTGACGAGCCCCCTGGCGAAAGCGACACTGTAATTATGTTAACATGCCAATGTGACTGCTTCCTGTCTGGAAGAACTGTATCTCCTGCTCCCGAGGGCATCCTCCTATTGGCTGGAAAGTTCTTTTGGCACCTACTTCAGAGAGAAGAATGCTTTCTCGTGCTGTGCCCTCTAAACAATGTGCTTTTAGGTGGTTTATTCTTAAGTCTTTGAAATGAGTGAGAGGAAAGTGTCTCCAACTTGAAATGATATGACAGCTAAAGACGCTGCACTACCAGACGAGGTCGGGTCATGTATGTCCCATGTAAGCTACACTGCACCGCAGCCAAACGTTGTAACATTGCTCTAAGCCAGGGCTGTCCAACTCCAGGCCTCGAGGGCCGGTGTCCCGCAGGTTTTAGACGTGTCAGCTGATTTAAATGGCTAAATGACCTCAACTGGTCTTGAGGTTCTCCAGATTCCTGGTAATGAACTCATCATGTGATTCAGGGTGAGATCTAACACCGGCCCTCGAGACCTGGAGTTGCCCACCCCTGCTCTGGGTGCTAGCTACAGCTGCTATTAGAGTAAAAAGGGTCCTTCAACCTTTGTATTTTGAGCAACTCTTGAGGCAAACTGCGCTTTTTAACGGCTCTTTTTAAAACAAACCTCTGTCGTTTGGTGCTGAGCACAGATTACACTGGCCTGCTTTGTTGCCAGATACTAATCTACAACTGTCCATCTCCTTTCACAAAGAGGGAAAACACCTAAATTATGTACCTTTAATGGTTCCTTTAAAAATAAATGGTCAGAGGGGCAGCCGTGTATATTTGTAAGACAAAGGAGCGTCACCAGATCAAGCCCTTTATAGCTGAAAATGTTTGACATGTGGATGTAAACAAGTTCAACTGCACTGCTCTCCCAGTCCAATTTAAACTTTTGCAGATGCAATCTGTTTGTTCTGTTGTCTGCTGCTTGTGTGTTATATTAATAGCCTCGTGTGCAGCATTTTCATTGTGACGTTTAGATATTGTGCAAGCTGTGACCTTCTTTAAAGTAACTGCAATCACAGCTTCCCACAGTGATGAGCGATTACTCAACGTGGAGCTATTGCGCCATTTTCAGCTGCGTATATTATATAATATTATATATAATATATATATTAATAGCACTTTATATAGCCTCTGTAGAAATTATCCACATATCTCACTTATCTTAACTGCACTACTGTATAGATTCTGTAAAGTTATTTATTTCATATTCTGTATAGTTTTTCATATTTATATCCTGTTCATATCCTGTACATACTTATAGTTATAGAATATTCACAACATACTTCATACCGTGTACATTATAACATACCATAATAGACCCATTTCTGTAATATACTCACATATCTATATTATTGCTAATATATAAGATAAGATAAGATAACCTTTATTAGTCCCACACGTGGGAAATTTGTTTTGTCACAGCAGGAAGTGGACAGTGCAAAAGTTATGAGGCAAAAATTAGAATACAATAAGAATAAATACAGTACACAACTGTACAGAATAGAATAAAATAAAATACTATATACAGTAGAATAAAATAAAATAAATATACAATAAGATAAAAATAGAATACAAATACAAATACTATATACAACTGAGTAAAAATACTGTAATATATCTATATCACTAAAGCACTTCTGGATGGATGCAAACTGCATTTCGTTGCCCTGTACCTGTGCATGTGCAATGACAATAAAGTTGAATTCTATTCTAATCTATTCTAATATTCATCCTTCACTGGGCCTTGGTGTCTGTCTGAAACTTTAGCTCATCTACCTTCAACATCGCTGCCCCTTTTATTTTCTAAAGCTCTGACACACACAAACCTGACATCAAACATCAAGAATGAAATATTTGCTTTTATTCATTTTCATTGAGCAAAGTAAATCCTCACACAGCACGGATGATGCGTCCATCATCAGGACTTCTTGCTCAGTCCTGCCCAAATATAATTACAGATTAGGGCTGCTCGATATAACGATATATATCTGATGACGATATAAAAATGTTCGTTTCATTTTACGCTATCGTTTGTTTCATGGTGTCGCAGAATAAACCGTTTACAGCAATATTTGTTCATGGTTTTGATGTCACAGTAGTGGCTATATTCATTTCTTAAAGTTATCTCTTATATTTAATATAACCACACTACGGACGGACAAGCGCCTGTTTTTATGCGTCTCGTTAGCAACAACGATGGTAACCTCCTCAGTGACCTCCTGACCCAGTATGAACCTTCCAGATCCCTCAGGTCATCTGGATCCGGTCTTTTATCAGTTCCCAGAGTCAGAACCAGACACGGAGAAGCTGCATTCAGCTTCTATGCTCCTTATATCTGGAACAAACTCCCAGAAAGCCTCAGATCAGCTGAAACACTCCGTTTATTTAAATCCAGGTTGAAGACTCACCTGTTCTCAGCTGCATTTGAATAAAGCACCAAATCCACACTTTAAGCTTAAATTTCAAAACTTACATTTAACTACTGATTTTATCTACTGTTCTGATTTTATCTACTGTTTTGTTTGAATCAATTTTAAATCATGCTTTTTATTTGTTTTTGTTTCTAATGTCTCTGTGAAGCACTTTGAATCACCTTCTTGTTGAATTGTGCTATACAAATAAACTTGCCTTGCCTAAAACCATCGCGTGTCCTCTTGTTTATTTTCCATATAAACCTTTCACAATAAAGCTCAAGATCCTGTTGAGACTTTTCAAAATAAATGTGTCGTTTCATGCATCGTTAAAACACTCGACTCCGGGTAAAGGACGCGCAGCTGGAAACACTTCACGCAAGTCGAGATTCACAGAATTTACAGAAAAAGTTACATTTTTGTGATTTATATCGTTATCAGACGATAGACGTCTGATATCGAGACCTGAGATTTTGGTCATATTGCACAGCCCTACTACAGACGCACACATATTGATTTCGTAATGTGCCAAAACACCTTTCCTCTCACCTGTGGACATAGTGTAGCTGATGAACCGAGTCGATGGCCAGCACCATCTCAGCCAGGTAGAACTTGGCCATCTCCTCCGGCAGCCGGTCCTCAAACTTGCTGAGCAGAGTCAGCAGGTCACCGCCCACATAGTAGTCCATCACCAGGTACTACAGAGACAGACGCCAACGTGTCAGACAGCAGAAACTGTGCAGCACTGCTTAGAGGCAAACTAATAAAGAGCAGCCTTTTTTGGAACAACAAGAACAAAGCTGCAAGAAATGAATCTACAGTCGTCCATCTCTTCTTTCACAAAGAGGGAAAACACCTAAATGATGTCACTTTTACAGGTCCATTTAAAAATAACTGGTCAGAGCGGCAGTCGTGTATATTTTTAAGACTTGGGGAGTGTTCGGGATAAAACATTTGCTTTGAGAATGTGGGAAATGGAATGACAGTTGTGGCATTTGAACTCAGGGTCGTGGAGAGAAGTCAGGTTAATCTTATTAAGGGACGTTACCTCATCTAACACAGACATATACAGACGTACCAGATTATTGTCATCCTGGAAGGCGTAGTGCAGGGTGGTGATCCACTGGCAGTCCCCATTCACCAACACATCCCGCTCCTCCCGGAAACATGCCGTCTGGCAAGAGATGCAACAAACCATGAATGTCACACGTACTGGAAACTACGTGAGGTCAAAGGTCCCAATCTTCTATACAAGTGTGTGCTTAAAGCTGAGAGCATGTTAGCAAGTCGCCTTTGGCCTCTCGATCATTCTTACAGGGCTGGTGTAAAATCTCCCCGAGCTGCTGCTAAACACATGAAATCAGCCCCTTTCGTTTGCTTCAGGGAACGCTGGCAGTGTTGGACTCGAGTAGCTGAATAAAGCCCAAATTTAAAATTTAAGAAAAATATGATAAGACTGCTCGCCTCCACTTAGCTCACTGAACACTGGAATGTAGGGTTACAAAAAGTAGGCGTCACTACTGTACGATGCAGGTGGAGGAGGCTCCATCAGGCATCAGGTTGTCTGGACATAAATCCATCTGATGACATGTGGAGGTTCAGTTATTTAGGAAATAACCTGATTTCTTAAGCCTAATCCATCCTGCCCACCTACAATATCAGCAGCCAAATCTGCACAAATGCTTTGGTTTCTTATAAAAAGCTCCACACATCTACAGAAATAAAAACATTTTCATGTTTTACACACACCCGACCTCTCCGTGATCTTTCAATCTCAGCAGTCTGACTAAAACAGAAACCAAAACTGTTCCGGCCGCCTTCAAAGTTAAAAACCTGAAATAAAATCAGGCTCGTGTTCACGACGACAGCATGCTCGTCATGCATGTCTGTGTGTGGCTTTATGTCCTCTCCTACATCCAGGCGTTTGTGCGCACACACGTTTGGTTTGTGACGTTTGAGGCATGTAGACTGAAGACCCAGGGGACCGACAAGAATGCGAGACTGTCGGGAGAGGTCGATGAGAAAAACATGCAACAAGCAGCTCTGCAAGAACCTGCAAGTGAAGGCCTGTTCTGTGCTCAGACAGGCACTTTGTTTTTTAAATGAGTGATCAATATTTATTAATATTGTGTGTATATAAACTTTGCAGTAACCAAAGATACTCACCTCTGCTCGCTTCAGCATCTCCCACTTGTTGAGAATCTTCATTGCAAAAACTTTGTCAGTGTTTTTCACTTTTACCACTGCAACCTGCAAAAAGACAAAAGAAAGCCGTTATGAGAGTGAATTTAATACTTGGTGTGACGGCGAGGCTGACGACGAATTACAAAGATCCATCCAGTTATTATCTGAGCCTCGAGGCAACAAGAAAAGAGCAGGCTGTGGATGCACAAGGATCCTTTAAGTGATCATACTAACACAGATGCACAAAACAACAATCACACAGATGTGAATAAACAGTTCAGACGTTAAGGAAAAATGTAATCTAATTACTTTAAATGATCTAGATCAGAGTCCGTGAGTATGGAGACTGAGGTCAAAGAAAAAAGAGGAAGCACAGGAAGGGATAATCATGCAACACTGGATTAAAACGAAAATAGATCCAATATGGGCCAGGAAGGGAAAATAAAGCATTGAAGGTGCGGCAGAAGAACCAGCAGCGTGGGGGGAGGGCGCAGGAAGTGACCGCAGACACTACGGTCACTTCCTTCTCGGAGACACCGTGTGGACCACAGACTTGCACAGCTGGACGCTTGAATTTTTCTATGATCAAAAAATGAAAAAATTGTCTCATCAGCTGTTAAGTGCACTGATGTGATACTGCATCATGCAGAGCCGGGTTAACAACTGTAAAGTAAATAAGTCTCAGCTTCGCAGCTTCTCACAGGCCAACTTTCCCGAGTGATGATTGCGACACACTGCTCTGACAAACTTGCCCCGGCCTTTACGTTTTGCCAAAAAAGGAGCTGCGCAGGCAGCTGTGCTGCGAGCTCACAGCCAAAACACATGTTCATGCAAATTTATGTCCCTGCTAATTTCTCTCCTCCTTTGTCTCCTACTTTACTGGCCCACAAAAGGAAAAAAGAAAATTTGCTTTGGCCTCGTTGACCAAATTCAAAACTAAAAACTGAGTCCACACTGAAATAAGCCTAAATGTAGAAAAAGCACAAGGACGTTATAAAAGCAGAAGAAATACAGGCCGAGACAAAGATGCAGAAAAACAGTGAAACAAACAAAGTCAGTCTGTGCAGCAGAGGGGTCTGCAGTCTATTAAATTAATGCTACTAATGCAATACAATGACAACATTCCTGCAGTGTTTGGATTTCCCCGAGTGAGCCCTCACCAGAGGAGGGGACTGCAGGAGGACAGGGCGAGCGCACTTTTCTGGCAACGTCTAGCTGTTTTTGTCCTTTCCTCCATCTCTGCTTCCTGTTCTCTTCTCCATCGTGTCCTCCCTGCCCTGCGTTTATGACTCCACTCCCCCCGTTAGTTTATCAGTAAGGACCCGACCAGAGGGGCTAACTGCATTACTCCACAGAGTAAATTACTAGTGAAACTTTGGCGAAATAACAACCGAGGTTGTGTTTACAAGCATGCGGGCTGCTGACTGGTGACTCAGTGTGACAAGCAGTTCAGAAATGTATAGCACTGACTGGCAGCCAGCAAGGAAGACATGGCGTTTAGAGTGAACGAGCTCTTCCACCCTCATCTCAGGCACTAACTACACCAGACGGAGCAGCTCTTGGCCCTTTGTGCTAAAGACGACGCACCCCAGTCCCTAATGGGAGCATCCTCACAGGCAACAGGCCAGTACAAACTGGTCCATTCATCAGGCAAACTCCACGGCGTCACGTATCTGCGCCATCTCTCTGCTGCTGCTGACAACGGGAGGATGAAATCAAAACATCCTGCGTGTTCTCCAGACCGACTCTCTGCTAACTTTACTCTGCTTCCTGTGTCTGCTACCACATCTCCTTACCACTCTGTGCTTAACATAAAAAAAGATGGCTCAAAATCATAACCAGTTATATCTGACCTGGAGCGTAGTCGTGATTATGAGCCATCATTTTTACAGCTGCTTACGGCACACACACAAAAAAGTAGATCCAGTGTAATCCATCGTTGATATTAGTTATTAGCATTACTAACAGGTGTGTCGATTAGCCTCGTTCACAGGAGTCACCACAGCGTTTAGCTCCACAGGTTTAACAGGCAGGAGGGGGCGTGTCCACCACAACTGACCAGGTGAGCTTTTATTCATGAGGGAAATGTGGAGAACACGACGCCGTGCTGAGGCCTGAGATGGTTTTATTGACATCAGGGATGTTAACGGTTAGCCAGCGAGGTGTTTGAACGTTGGGGCCCCAACTGGAAATACTAGTCGGTTAAACTAATCAGTCGTATATTATTAACGCACAATGACAGTTACGTTTTGGGTCACCCCGCTTTTCTGAGAAAATGCAAAGAATAATGCTTAATGCATTCAACCTGCAAGGCACACAGAGGGTAGCAGCATGACCGAGCCAAGCTGGCACTGTGTGCGTGTTTGAGAAGGCGGCACGCTTAAAAGAAGGCAGCATTTTAAATAGATTTTTATTTGTGAATGAGTCTAAAGACGGCTCCTAAAGACATGCAACAACTGTATGGACAGATTCCACTATTTTCCCTGCTTCCTCTGAAGGACATTCAGTTTTCCACAACCCGGTTCATCTGGTCACTACGCTCGTGATCATAGGAACAGATTGACCGGCTAATCAACAGCACTGCTTTTATACTCTTCAGCACAACAGACCATTTCACCAGTCAGTATATATCACTAATGATGTGACCTGATCACCCTCACTAACCTCTGGTGCACACCCAGTCATTTTGTTCTTGAAGCCTGAAACTGCTCAGCTCAGAAAAGAGAAACAAGGTCACTAGCAGACGTGCGAGCGGGGAAGAGTTAACGAGTTTTGCAGCTCCCTTTATCGTCACAGCTACTCTTGACCCGGGGCAGTGGAAATAGAAGCCAGCTTCAAATGAAAGGCTTGTTTCCTTCTCCAGCTGACACAAATAAAGCGCCTGGTCACAGTTTGATGAAATAAGGTATATTTTTATGAGCCGATTAAATAGTAGAGCCACGGGACAATCACGATGTCTCCCGAGCTAATTTAATTTTTCTGCCACGCTACACCCGTAAAAACACATGTGGTTTAGTGAAAAGGCCGCTGGAGAGTTACCACGAGGTAGCTCCGTTCAGGAGTCAGGCAACATCACCGAAGCCCGAAACACAGACGCACTGCGTCACGTGACTGCACATACCAGCACTCCTACCAGCAGCTCGCCCGCATCTGATGCTGGTGCTGCCAGGAGCGTCCACGTCCACACCGACTGACATTTCTCTCTCGTTCCGTGTATCAGAGCGTCTTCAAAGGAATTCCCCAGCTTGTTTCAACAGATTTTGGATAACAATGCCAGATATGAATTGTCTGCAAGCTTGGAGCAGGGCTTACGACGATCATATCAAAGCTTCTCGTAGAAAAAGAAAGTCTGAGCATTGTCAGCTTCCATGCGAGCTTTCGTTATCCAACAGTCATCTGTCCCTTCAACATTCCCCAGCTTTGACATCATTACCTGAAACCAGTGACAAATGCATTTCAGCTTCCCTGCGGGCACACATAAAAGAAATAAATAAACCCTCAGTGGATGGCTCCTCTGAGCTCGACTTCATTCTGTTTACAGGTTCAGTGTGAGCGAAGCTTCAACAAGCTCAGCTCGTGCTGCAAGTAGAGTCATGCTCATGTGGCGGACCAATGCGACGCGCTGCTGTTGGAATGCAGCAGAAAGAATTCAAGGTTGAAACGCCACAACACTCAGCTCGCACAACACGGGTATTAAGGGTTCAAGAGAAATATTGTCCGTTAATCACGTCGTCTCTGCCTCAGGGAGGACATTTCACACAATGATCATGTGACCAATTAGAGCCCATTACAGGTAAAGGGACAGAATCCATCTGCAGGTCTGTGCCTGCTGCAAAGGTTTGAGTGTGACATTAAAATAAGGTGTTACCTCTCCAAAGGCTCCTCGTCCAATCACTTTAAGGATCTCAAAGTCTTCCTTGTGCAGGCGCATCTGCTTCACTTTGGATGTGAAGGGTTTGGCTGGAGAGAAAGAAGACAGCGGTCAAGTCAGAAATTTAAAAAACAAAACAAAAAACACACCAGAAGAGTTTCTATGGATAACATTCTGGTGCAAGCTTTTCAATTTTGCTCTGTACAGATGTCAACCTCCAAGTAAACGGCATTCGAAGCAGCAAATAAACAGCTGGCCATTCATAACACCGTAACATAATCTAAAAATGTGGATGATGGAGACTGTCAGCATTTTATAGCCACGTTTCATGGTCATTGTGCAGTAAAGAAAACGATACACAAAGAAGAAAACCAAGATAAGGACACGATATAAACGCTGTACGAGTGACAAGTAACAGCAATCAGCAGCACCAACGTGTCACTTTAGCATTTCTAACAAACGTGGCTGGACAGGTGTGTGACATCATGGCAAAACACCGATCGACCTCAAAGGTCTGACGTCACACCGCGTCGTCACGGCGTCATCGCCGAGGTGCTCGATGCAGGCAGGAAAGTGCTGCAGGGAGCCCAGAGCTCCACGTCCCTTCACCACATTGAGGACACTGGATGAAGAACTCCCGAGACCTCCACCCAATCGAATCTGCATCTAGGCGAAGCTCAGAGTCCGTGATCACAATCTGAGCGGCCAGTCTGGTTTTCCATTTCTAAATGACATCACTAATCACCTTTGGCGCTCAAAGCTGGAAGCTCTAAAGACTTGAGCCTGAAATGACCCACGCTGGTGGAAACATTTGTGTTCGTTATGTCATAACAAGAAGCAGCCACTACATTCCCACGTATAAGGCCCCGTGTTCCTCTAAATGGACTTTAAAGTGTTTGTGACCACCTGGTCTTTACAGCAGATGACAGCGGATCCAGATAGGCTGAACGATGAAGCTGGCTATTGTTAGGTTTCTGGTTGGGGGAGCTGCGAGGGATCTGTGAGGGCTGCTGACGTCCTCTCACAAAGCTAGACAGATTCCATCTAAGGCTCACAAAGTCAGCGTTTCCCTCATTTGTGGAAGGCTATTCAACCACTTCCTGGTTTACATGATCTCAGCATGCCAAGGATAACCTGGACGAGCTGAAAGTTCACCAAGGTCAGGATATTAGTTTCAGTGACGGCTTTCTGAAAAAGTTGATAGATATATGATTGTAATCAGAATTATTTATGCCTATTTCTCAACAGGGCTTCAGCAGTCTTATTAGCCACATTTAGCGAGGCTAGCATACATCCAAGTAGGCATTCGAACACGAGCGCACGTTTGATGTTTACGTACACTCTTGGTTAACAAAAGACCAAATCTCCATCTGATGTACAACGGGCTTGTGTCGGAGGAAGAGAGACTAATCATCAAGCTAAACTCTTCTGGTTGCTGTAACTTTACAGAACCTCCAGTGTTGGAAGAAAAGAGGACTTTCTCCCACTGAGAGACGGGGAAATGCCTGCCGATATAAAACAAACAGGTCACTCATAGCTCTGTTTTCCTCACACTCCTCCCGACTCCGCCGACAGCTGGCCTGCTGTGACCGCAGGGCAGAGAGAAAGCGAGGGCCGGAGTAGTCTTGGCACACATTTCCACAAACCTAAAACACACAAGCAACCCGGCAGTGACACTGCGTGAGGCTGGGAAATACATGTTTAATCATATCATTAATTTTCCTGCAGCGTAAGTCGACCAGAAGCACTGAGCTGAAATGTAGTGGTTGACCAACCGTGATATATTTGGAGTCAGGAACCAGCTTTCAGAAAGCAGCCAGGGAAATGCGACAAGTCTGCAGAAACGATGACAAACAAGGCTGCGACACAGCCGAATAGTTCTTTCTCACAAAGCGCTCTTGTGCGTACTTGCTTCGCTTTTTCATGCGTTATCTAACCTCCTGACAGAGCCAGCTCCAACACAAATAAAGAGCCAAGAACTCGATACGCGGCTAGAAACAACATATCCAAGCAACAGCTACGTCTGCGTATCCCACATGTGTGCAGCTACACGGTGTCCAAAGGTGCCACACTGAAAGAAAGAGCCTGGACATCACTGTGTTTGTGTGCTCGCAGCAGGCAGGCGGTGGCATCCCACTTCCTCAGGAGATGCTCCGGCAAACCACACGACCAACTGACTGAAGTCACATGTCCCCAGAAAAAACAAAATAAAAACATACGTAGGTTCGAAAACCAGTTTCAGCCAGTTTATTTTACCATTAATTTTGACCATCACCATACTGGCAGGTTCTCGTGTTTGAGGGTCAAATCAGTGGAAAACAAGAACTGGAACAAGCATCTCCACTCTGGAGACCAGCTCGACCTAAAGTGACTTCTTGAGAACAAACTAAATAGAAATGAATAAAGAAACAATAGAAACTTTTGTATGTTCTAATTATTTTCTAACTAACGTCTGAGCTCCATGAGTATGTACACACAGAGCAGCAGCAGTCACTGGTATGTGAGAACATCCAAACCAAGGTTGAGGCAGTTCACGTGAACGGTGATTGAAATGAGCTCATACGATATGATTCATTTAAGATATGATGTCCAGCTATGTGACATTTTTAATCTTGCCCTGTACGAGTGTCACGCACCAATCAGTGACTGTTTTATTCGCCACCACTCTATAGTCGCCATCACTTGGCTCCGGGCTGATGGGAATCGTGCTGTTTGCAGCAAACTGTGGTTTCAGCTGCCAAACACCATTTTACCCTCTAACCTGATGTGGCACGTTTGCCACGGTTACGATAACATCTTGCTATGAAATCTAATATAAATTCATTTTAATTCCTGTATCAAAGGTAAACAGCCTGAGCAGCAAACAATTAGACAGGCAATTAAATCCATTTGACACGACGTTTTTCTCTTTACTGGGAAAACACAGCGGAAGGATCCAGAACTGCTTTTACACTGTAAAGACAAAAAACCTTCATATTCAGTGTGTCGTGCATAAACTGTTTATAACTGGATCCTAACATAAATGTTGATGGTTGAATCAGCTGTCCACGCGCCCAGCAAACTCTCTGAGACCACACAACTGAAACTCACCTCCATAAAAGCTCAAATCCAGATGTGTTTGTGAAATTTTCCTGAGGACATCAGGGGGATTTGACAGCAGTGTCCCAGCTCACTACGGGAAACTCAGCCTTTCAAAGCTTCCTGTATGCTATACGTTTCCTGATCAACTCCAAAAGTTGAATCAGATTTTGGGCCGAGCCAGCTCTCTAATAAAGTTGTTCATGGCACAAAAATCAAACCAATCACATAATCTCTGAAAATAATAGCGATGTGTTCTGAAATTCTTCACGCCAGTTTCCATAGATGCAGTTATGGTTCAACACAGTGGACACAGAGGGCGTCGTGTAATGAAACCTGATGTCAGACACCACGTGTAGCTTACGTTACTCTGCCATACTGACCGGACTAACTGCTAGGATGACCACACCATCCCTCGCAGCCCACACGTCACCCGCCTTGCTTCCTCACCACTTCTACCTTCTCCAAGTTGACCCGACGAGGTAGAGTCGGAGGCCTATTTGGACTGTATTACATATAATACAGCAAAAAAGCCAAAGTCAATTCTGGCTGCACTCTACAAATAAAAGCTAACATGGCGGCCGGCCGTAGAGTAAGGGGGAGAGAGTCACGCCAGCCGAGAAGGAGAAAACACTGATTAGTAGCTGCACGCTGACTCAGGAGCTCCACTGAAGCAGCCACATGAGATACGGCTTTCATCTGTGAGCCAGGAGCCCACAGGCACCGTCCACAACAAAGCAAAACTGCAAACACGGACACAAACATGTGCACGCAGACACACAGGGCTAATTCCTCACATCTACATCTGACACATAATTGCTGACTCCGTCTTGCTTTGGCCTCGGCAGAAACTTTACAGTCAAACATATTACACGAATCGCTTCTCTGAACAGGAATCAAACAGGATAAAAACCACTTGAAAAGCAGATGGTTTATTAGTGAAAGGCCCAGATATGACTCTGTTACACTTGGCTATAATTTACACACCCGTCATAAGTTTGAGTGTTTTGGAAATAAGAGACAAATAAGGACCATTTTAGTGACCCCCCCAAATCTTCTGTTTCATAGGGGGGCGGTCTCTCTCTCTGACTGCAATCACTCATTTACACGGGGATCAGTTTGTCCATAGATCCATAAAAGTCATGCACATGCTTAAACAAAAACACATACCATAAAGTATGATCACACAACTCAAGCCACTAGCAAAGTAGACACATTAAAACATAGCAACCGTTGCTATGACGAGGTGTGGTAGGGATCCATTGCAACACTGCAAAGGTAACCGTCCGAGCCTCCAAGCCTCAGCGTGACTGCAGCAATGTGTAGCTTTTTAAAATAAAGACACGTCAGTGCCATGAAATTGTCCTGCAGGAAGACAGTGAGGCGCAGGCAAACAAGTACAATGAAAGAAAAATATGCACACTACAGTGCAAACACACACACGATTTAGTAGAAGGCCTTAGGATGCAGCGAAACTGGAAAAACACCAGTGACGCCACCTAATCCACACAGCCAGACCGGTTTAGCCCAAAATGCTGAGTGCTTATCGAGCCCATCTTGTTCCAAAACCACAAGTCAGTGCTGGTTTGTGTGAAAATCACTGTTTAAAAAGGTCGACTGTTCAGGTAGCAGCTGTCCCCCAAAAACCCTGGACTGAGAAGACAGACGACAGCATAGACCTCCAGGCTGTGTTGGAGAGAAACGTAACTCTGGGTGTACCTGGATGCCTCTGATAGAAAATAAGCCAACCTGTGAATAAAATAATGCAAATATTTCCACTAAAGTCATATTCCTGGTTTGTTTTTGGCCTTTCCACACACTGCGGCTCAGAGCTACATACACTGGGACAAAGATTTAGACGGAGCTCATACATTACGCAGGCAGCTTCTCTACAAATGTTGTAATCCACACAAACTGAGTCTCGACTTTTTAAAGACTTCAACTGTAAAAGCATGTAAAGATTACACTGGCGACAGTCACAAAATACATTTTATATCAATAAAGTTGGATAAGATCAAACTCAGATAAGGGAAAGAGAAAAGAAGACATGCAGGACAAAATGTAAGGACACGCTGCAGGGCTTCATAAACACGTGCAAGGTCCAAAGAGGAGTGCATCACAGGAAGTCTCCCAGCAGCTTACACCAGGACAACTAAGTGATGGTTCAGGATTACCTGATCCGGCTCCAACTATAAACTTTATCAAAAGGAATGTTTTTAAAAGCACGGAGGACGTCAAACTGGGAGCTGGTTCCACAGGAGAGGGCTGATAGCTGGGAACTCGGTCTTCCAGTCTACTGTTGGAAACTCAGAACCACAACTGAGCCTCCAGTGCTCGGTTAGGATAGTGTGACACTATGATTTCTTAAGAATATGATGGAGCCTCATTCAAGGCGAAGAATTTGAAACCCGGGTCTGGAAAACCAAATTCACAGGAAAGAGCACGTTAGGCAACTGTAGGATAAAAACATGAATAAAGACAGAAAGGAGAATGAAAACAACATTAAGTTCAGCTTGTGAGAGTAAGTGAGGCTGGCAGCACTGGGGAATAAAAACAGTGTGTGGGTAGAGAGCCAGAAAAGGCATCCCAGTCACAGGCAGCGGCTGAGCCAGTTACAGCAAGTGTCCAAACCTTGCACCCGCGACGTGCTCCAATCCCATCCCCGACCCCGGAGTGGGATTGGAGGGACATCTGGAAGCCATAATAAGTGATGTAATGACACAAAAATGCTGCTTGCAAGAGAGACAAGGGAGACAAATGAAGAGAGGCCTTTCAGTATCTGACGTGAAGAAGGAGAGCGGCATGGACAGAGACGAGCAGAAGGCTTTTCCTCCTATCTGACCAAAGTGCTGGAGAGACAAACCAACCATAACCAGTCTTCATGGACTGGAAACAAATAAGGGTAATACGAACAGGTCTGAATACTGCTGGTTATGGTTTATTTTTATCCTTATTATTAACATTTCAGAAAAGATATATTATTTAATCCCTTGATGAATATCCAAGTTTGCTCAATTAACAGTCTGTAATTTGTAATGGCAGTCAATCTGTCAGCCACTTACAGATCCCTGATCTCAGCTGGCTGTGTGTTTAAAGCACTTTCTTCTATTCCAAGGCGTGATCATTTGGACATGGAAGAACTAAAATGACCATCAGTAGTCCTCGGTCTGGAGGTCCGTGCTGGCTGGATGATCATGAGAAAGGTGGTTCAGCCCAAAAGTAGACGGGAGGAGCTTGTTAATGATCAGATTTGTGAACATCCAAAAGATTTAGCAAAGAGTTGGGATCAAATCAAATCAAGCATCAACGCAACCAGCTCCGGTGGTTCTTCCTGCACGTCAACAAAGCAGAGGCCAAAGGAACAGCACGTTAATGGAGTCATGGAGTGGCCTACCTGCCCTGCAGACCCAAACCTACAGAGAAACCTGTGCACAGAGCTGAAGCTTCTCATTGTTGAGCAGCAGTGAAGGATTGAGAGGGCTTCTGTAAAAATACAAAACCCCAAACCTGGTGACCAACTACCAGAAACGTGTGACCGCTGTGCAGCCACAACGGTTTCTTTAACATTAATAGTAGGTCACACACTCCTACTCGGGATGAAGACAGGATCCTCTTAGAGCCAACATGGCTCCCTCTGTGCCTCTAACATGAGCGGGATCACTGCCTGCAGGGATAAGGATCTAAACACGGTCCTGGCTATTTTTCATACAGGTCACCTAATATACCAGCTTGCAGTTATACACGGTCACTGGTTTTTCTAAATTATTGCAGATGGCATGAATACGACATCTTAGTGATGTCAGCAGAAACCCACCTCCCGTATCATCTTCCTGCTTCTGCTACTTTATCCTTGGAATGAGGTCATAAAGCCGTCATTCCCAAACAAGGTGTAATCAGCTTCTCTGTTTAAAAGTTTCCAGCTAACAACATGAAGAATGAGATATCCATCCTCTATTTTTAGGAAAATGCTGCCATTATAATCCGTTCCACACCCATCATGCCCTATTTTATATAAATAAATACAAAGCTTTGGTCTCCTACAAATAACAGCTGCCTGATTACAAAAGTACTTCCCAGTTAAATGAAGGCTGAATAAATACTATTAAGTGAGGGCTATATAAATAGTACAGCAAGGTCATCAAAGGAAAAATGAAAGCTGTGTGATTCTAATAAGCTGGTCCTTAAAAGGGAAAAGGACTCGGTGCCAGAGGCACTTCAAAAACCAACTCTTAGCAGTTTAACTGCAAGTAGCTTAAAAACATCCAGTAAATTACACAAATTACAGATGGAAACAGAACCAGGCCCCTTTCAGTCACAACCAGAGGCCCCCCAACAGATGTGCTGCCAGGCACAACCTGCCCAAAGGTTTGTGCGTCCATGCAAAGACCTCACAGGTGATGTCATGGGGCACTGAAAGAAGCCAAGAAAACAGATTTCGTGACGTATGATGCACGTTAGCTGCCACAGATGTGGGCCTACGCCACTAAGTCAATCACAAGGATCGGAAATTTAAAAAGGAGAACTAGGGGTCGCTTCCATAACACATTAACAAGCCTTTAAGCATTAAACTGTATTTAATACTAGTGTGCACACCGGCGACACCAGCATTCCCAGTGGTGTCTGCCTGCACAACCCTCCCCACTCTACCACCACCAACCTCAAATTCCACTCCATGTCGTTTTTCCTTCCCATGCCTTCATCTCTACCAACATATAAGCCCCTTCTCCCTTTCCCTCCCTCTCTCTCTCATTCCTGGTCTTTTCCTGCTCCGTCACACTAATAAGAGGGCAGGAATGGTCAAAGGCCTTAAACTAAACAATCTGTGCCCCACAGCATTAAACACACAAACAGGATGTTCCCAAAATATTAAAAAAACCTCAAACACCAAAGAAAAGGAGAGGGCAGGGCTTGACAAAACAATAGATCAGATCTAGTGTGTGTTACAGCTCCGAGACTGCTGCAGCGAGCATACACCCAGGCCAGGCGATGTGAGACAAGCGGAGGGCTGGGCTACATCACTTTCTGCTGGCTGTACAGGAAGTTTTCACAGGACTTCAAAG
Source organism: Copadichromis virginalis (assembly GCF_057382275.1). Lineage (NCBI taxonomy): Eukaryota > Metazoa > Chordata > Actinopteri > Cichliformes > Cichlidae > Copadichromis > Copadichromis virginalis. The sequence continues at coordinate 915,942 of NC_140632.1, read as the reverse complement.
AGGTCTCCGAACCAGCACATCGACCTGTTCAACCCACACTGCAAACAAGTCGATTTACACAATTCTGTGTCAACACAGCGTCCCGATACCATCTGCAGATAAAGAGCCAATATGAAAGGAGCCTGGCAGGCTGTTACCCAGCTCGGCCGGCTCTCCTTACTGGCTGCCGCTCTGCTGGTGGTGGAAGCACCAGGTGCTGCATTGTGCCTCTGCATGGTGTTGATAGTGCACATTGATAACACAACAGGTTTTCAAGCACAGTGGTGTGCAAGTCACATAGTCTTGATCACCTTACAACATATAATAATAACTAAATTGATGCTTAAGATGCACTGGAAATCAAGGCCACCAGTATGACTGGTAGAGATGCACCGATTGACTGGCAAGGGACAGGAACTGGACGATTTCCAGCATTCCAATCCCAGACTGGAATCTTGTCAACTTCCCATGTCTGATTGCAACATGCACACTCACAGCAACATGCTAATATTCAATTAGCATAAAAATCCCTCCCTGTGAGCGAACACAAAGTTTGCCAAAGAATAAACACGAAGCTAATCAGACACCTAAATCGACTTCACTGATCTGAACTCGGACATTTTAAAGAAGCTAACAAAGGGAAAGTGGCAAAAGCTAAAAGAAATTAAAGCTCAGAGCTAGCTACAAGTTAGCAGCTTCGGTGTAAGCAAAGGAGCAAAGAAAAAGTGTGATGTCTATAAGATACCGGAGAATGACACAAGTACTTAACTTTTGTTATGCTATACTAACCTGTTACTGCAAATAAAACTTTCATGTGCTTTTATCAAGTGGTGACAACTAAAACTAAAACATTTGTTTAGAGATGGGGAATGTTAGCCGTGAATAAAAGAGTAAATAACAGTTAAAGTTTTAATGAAGATGGGGAGAGAGAAGGATAAATCAGGTGGTTGAAAGGTACACCCGGTTAAAAAGCTCAATCCCTGGCATGTCTGTCTCCTTTTGCCAGGACAATCAGCTCTAACGGACTTAAAAACACATACATGTGATGTTTGGTCTGAACACATCTCCATGTTGGAGAGAGGTGGCTGTTACCAGAGAAATCGTGACATGAATTTTACTGCCAGCACAAGACTCGTTTCTCAGTCCAAGGAACAAATGACTTTACGGCAGCCTCTTAGTGCCTGTACAGGGCAGAGCTCCCACATCGGCCTAAAAGGAAAACACTACTGGGTGGTTACAAGAAGGGCGAGATAGATGCCGAGCATGTGCTGTGGGAGTGTTCTGCAACACAGGCGGCGTTTTCCAATATCGTGTGCGTAAAAGTTCCAGTTGGCACAGCGCGCACGCAGCAATGTAACTAGACTGGGACATGGCATCAAGTTCCAGCAGCAGTTCATAAATTTCAACATCAGTTAAATTAAAGTCATCAGACACTTAAAGAAGGCAGGAATTTATTGCCAGTGGTGTTCCAGCACCAACATGTCACAACACACTGACAGATATTACAGCACACATTTCCTATTGCCTTTTCTGGGCTCCTCTCCTCCTCTTTCCAGTGCTACAGTCACTGCTAAAACAACCCAGCACTGACATTGCACCATTTAAGGCTTTGATTCCCAATGGGACCACCCATACTATAAATGGATCCACCCAAATGGATTAAGGCACCCACTTGCTTGTACTTTTCCTAAGAGCTCTAAATCAACAGCCAAGTGGCCGACAATGATGACAGCATTTAGATGGCTCTGCTACAGAATGAGAGAGACTTTCAAGTCACAGGTAAAGACAGTGAAAAGGCATGCTTAATAAAAAGAGACAGTAAAAGGAGGGAATGCAGGAAATTCTTCCACTGCCATCACCCCAAGAGCCATTTGATCTACAGACGTAAGGTCTTTTCTCCTTAGCATTAAGATGTGTTCAAGCTCTCTGGTGCCATGTATGTATCATGATGCAGGTGACCCAAGATCCCTTTCATGCGCTGCAACCCTGCCCAGGTAGGCACGTTCACGCTCATGCTCACAGGAAGAACCTGAAGCTACGGCCACGAGAAGAAAAATAGTGACAATGCCACACAAAAAAGCAGGCAAAAATTAAACCTGTTGTCATGGCAGAAAACCTGCCTCTACATCCTCTCGGACATCTCTAGGTATCCTCTGATGCTTTTTTTCAAATACTGATTCAGACTGTGCAGGAATCAATCTTCCAAGCTAACCACATCTGGCTGAAATTTAGCACCAAAGCTAAATGAATCAGCTGTCAGCGGGAGCAGACAGAAATGAACTATTGCTCCACTCGACTGAACTTTTCTACAACCATTCTCTATTTTCATGGTTTTGTAGAAAGGACAGCTCATGAAATCACTGCCAAAACCACAATGACTTAGATAATCCATATATTTACACAGGCCATTCTGTCCTCCTCCCTCTGCTACCACAGTGGATCCGTCACTACATCACTACAAAAGATATTTGCAACAATTTACAAGATTCTGTCGAATCTGAAGCTACATAGTGATCGCTTTCATTTTAGATGGTAACAATGCTCAAAACAACATGAGCCCAAGAAATGCACTCCAGTCATGTGAAACATAGCTGAAAAGACTTTAACGTGTTTCTTGTTCAACAAAGGACTCTGCAGTACATCTGCATCGTCCCCAGTGGTGCTAGTTTTTGTCATTATGCAAAAGTACTGTTTAAAGGATGGGGAAACCTGCAGTCAGCTGAGACTGAAGAAGCCACCTGAGTCAATGACCAGACGTTTGTCCCACTGAAAACGTCCATATGAACAGAATCAATTTGGGGGGGGGGGGGTCCTCACCTGGATGACTGAGCATGCATCACGTCATTCTCAGTCATCATTTCTTTATCTAATCTCGAGATACGTCATCAAAACCAGAAACGTTGCGTTTCACTTGCAGTCCAGCAAACAAAGTAAATGAGACGACAGTTGATCACACAGTGAGAGCCTAAATAGCCCCTAATTCAAGAGCACTTTAGTTTCCAGTGTGCCCCGTCTTGTCTCTGCACCCTATTGGACCATCTGAGAAAGCAACACAAACTGATAAAATCTCAAGGATCGCTGCATAACCAGTGGGCCTCCTGTTTGTGCATCTAGACCAGCATGAGGATGAGTTCACACTAGAGCTGGGCGATAGAACGATAACGATATGTATCGCGATATAACTTTTACTCGATAGAGAAATTAAGCTATCGCGATAGACCTCGCCGCTCTTGTCCTCTTAAAAAAAAAAAAAAAAAAAAAAGGTTAGCCAATCCAAATTAAGTAGTGCAGAGCCGAACCAATCACAGCCGCAGCGTCACGTCGCGTGACTTGTTACGTACAGCACAAGTGCCAAGCCGCACGTGTGTTTGTTTGGGAAGCAGCCAGCGGGTAATGGAGGAAATGAGTGTGCCGACTAGAAAAATCAACCGAGCGTGACCGAAGAGAAAACAGATGATGGTTCCAACGCCGGAGAGATTGTCGAACGGAAGAGCCATAGAAGTTCCGTAGTGTGAAGGTATTTCGGCTATTTCAAGTCTGACAAAAAACAGAGTAGCTGCACTGTAAATTGTGCCGAAAGCAAGTCTGGAAATACAATAAACTGGTGCATGCGTCACACTGTGCGCCACGTTATTGTTTCGGTGAAATGAATTTCTACAATACTGTTAATTCTACTCTCTGCAGTGTTTAAATGCTTACATATACACACAGTTACTGTCCCTCCACACATACGACTCGGTTCTGCTTCTATGCCCCAGCTTTGTTTACTTTTTCCCACCGAGGCTTCTAGACTTCTGATTGGCCAACATTTCTGCACGGTTAGGAATCTAGCGCCACCTGCTGCTTTGGCATGTTCATAGCAGCGTTTTCCTTCATTTCTTCCTTTATGTGTGGACGAGATTATTTTTTAAAACGAAAACGGAAAATCTCCGTTTTCAAAAATACCCGTGTACGTGTGGACGTAGCCTCAGTCTCTGACTGGAAGCGCTAATTCGTCATTCGGCTTTTGTCAGACTAAAGTAACTGTTAAAACTGTTTGAAAAGCTCAGCTATACAACAAGGAGAGATTGAGAATTTCCTTTTAGTTCTCAGTTTATTTGATATTGACAAAAGTTAGTCAGTTTTGTCTGTTCTCCTGTAAAACAAACTAAGATTTATTTTTAGAATTAATATTTTGTTTCTAAGTGGAATTGACAATTTAGTCTGTTTCATTTGTTCTATTTTGAAACTTAAACGCTTTAGCGGCTGCCTTTTGTGTAGTTTGCAATATTTGCCTTTATTTATCTGAAAAAGTCTCGTGTTCCTTAAGTACATCTACCCTGTTGAACTTATTATGGGAAATAAATATTTAAATAAAAACAAGCTGCTGATTATTTCACATTTTACTTGTGAGCAACGGCACATTTAAATCTTACAAATATAGTTATTTGGCTTATATCGTGATAGATATCGTTATCGCCTGAAATGAAAAAAACATATCGTGATATGAAAAAATCTCATATCGCCCAGCTCTAGTTCACACCAAAGCAAAATCCAAAAAATACAGTTTAAAACACAGAAAAGTTCTTTGTCAAGTTACAAAGTAAGTCATTGCTAGAGCCCCAACACTGTGCCACAGTCTTGTAGTCCAGATGGTGGCCCCTCCGTTTTCAAGTGAATATTGGGAAGGCTGTAATGTTAACAAACTGAAATATGGAGAAAACCACGAAATTACGGCTTTCTGCTCCCAAAATAAATGGAGGGGACTGAAGTGCTATATATACACACACTTCCCACTGCTGCAGCCATGCACAACAGACACTTTCTAGGCCACAACCAGTCGCGTTCACTGCGAAAAAATACTAGCTCTGCTACTAATTATAACCTCCAGTAGAAAGGTGTCGGTGCTGGGACTTGTAACCAAAAGCATGCTGAAAATATTCATCTGGCAACAGCTGGGCAAGTTAGGACGTGCTGCTGTTCAGAGCCGAGGGAAGGTACGCGTATGACCATCACCGAGGGATGAGCGGTGAGGATGAGGCAGGGCTGGGTGTTTCCCAAGCCATTATTACAGAGACTAACCAGGTTCATATTACAAATGATCAAAGTAAGCAGAGATTAATATGAGCTAATAATCCTTTAAATGTCTTGCAGAACAAACCAGACTTCTTGCATAATTCATAATTTATTTAGGCACAAAATCACTACACTAAATTAATTCAATTAACCTGAAAACCAATTATAGGATCTATCCAACAGTTAACCAGGCAAGGAAGCTCAGGTCTGATCCATTTAGGAATTCTCCATGAGCTCAAGCTCGGCACTGTAAGCTGTGAGAACAAACAGCGGCTGCACAATAGCCGTCAGACACTTAGATAACAGTTACAGGGCTAATGACCTCACTGATAAGGAGATTGAGTCAGGCTACATACAGCGGGGGCGGCCACTTGTTCTGACGAGGATGCGAGACAACCCCAGGTGATCGCCGGCACCGAATCTCTCAACATGCTGATAACCGCAGGCTGCACAGTGCCGGACGTAGCGTGGAGTACCACCAGGTACTGCTCCACCTCCACACACCTGCAGTGGGTGCGCACAGGCTGAGGGTCACGTTCCTGTCTCCCATCATCCTTTTACTGCTGGGTGGACTCATCAATGTGAGAGAAACAACCTGGGTTTCTAATGGAGAACGAGGCCACTGACAGAAGAAGCCGACTTTATTTGGAAAAGCAGAGGAAACACAGATAAAGCGGATGTTGCTGATACCGCCCATAGAAAGCTATTCAAGTCTATTGGAAACCATTAGACCTCGTCACACGTGAGGGACTTTCAAATCTATGAAATATTTGAAATTTTAAAACAAAGCAAAGCCTCCATCAAGGATCTGTGGTTACGGCCAGCTTACTGTCTGCTCAACACCCCAACCAAAGGGCAACTGTTCAGTTACTTAGAGTCTGTCTTTACAAAAGCCTATAAAAGTCTTTCTTCTTCTCATATAAACGTTTACAAGCATCAAGTCAGAAGAATGCTCGCTTCAAGTTAAATGGTTCGGAGAAATAGAACAGCCTGTTTCACGAATGCCTAAGCCAAGGCCCAGCATTAAATAAGGATTATTTTAAACCTGAAAAGATGAAAGTCCCAGAATCATACTCAAAATATGGAGTTGAAAAAACAATGTAAAAATAGTGTCAGTTTAATTGAACCAAATGGCCAACAATAAAGTTTTGTGATTTTACAGAGACTCTAATGTACTAATGAGTCCAAACGAACTTTTGTCCCAAGGAACTGCTGAGCTTGTGAGAACGGTTTGGATGGGGAGAGGATATGACTGCTGTAGGGATGAGGACAAAGTATTTAAACTGTCCAACAGTATCAGGAGGGAAAAACCTCACGGATTTCACAGTTGCTTGCTACAAACGCTACACACTCTTTCTAATAAAAGCCCAAGCTGAGAAATATTTGATATACATGACGTTTCCTTCTAATAAACATGTGTCGCCTTTAAAATCTGTCCAATCAATGAACAGGAAGGAAAAATGAGTGAAGCACCTAATTGGTCTTGTTTTAACTGCACGAGGGGAGAAAAAAATGGATTTGGGGTGATGCCCAATTGTTTTGTCTGTATGCTGACCTTCAGCAGAGGGAGGAAACGGTGTGAGGCAGCTGTCTATATATAGAGGTGAACAACAGAGACGACTCAGTGGAAAACAATTGAGATGACAATCAGTTCGACCGCAGGATTTCCACCAGAGGCTTCTCAGGAGAGGGACGGCGCAGGACGGCGTGGTGGGCTGTGGGCTCGTCAAACCACAAAGAATTCATTTTAATGTTTGGGGCAATTTTAAGACGTCTATTTACAGTCAGTCTCTCGGTTGTGTGCATTACAGGTCACAAACCCATTCTCACACACTTATCCACAAAACCACCAAATCACTGTGTGTGGAACAAACAGGCTTATGAGACACTGGGTAACCAGACTGCCCAGCATTGCACAGACGCTTTGTTTTATCATCGAGAATTCGCCCAGACAACGAATCAGCTGCACGCAAGCTCCACCGGCCTGAATGACCGCCATTCAGGTGGAAGATGGAGAATTGTGCTGACGAGCTGCTGACATTATTTGACTCATGCGTCTCCGAAGGCAGGAGGTCAGAACAACGAGTGCGAGAGACATAAATGCATAAAGCAGTGTAGATATTAAAGACAGGCCTAAAAATAGGCAGGTCACTGTCAAATTCGCCACCACGCTACGAGGCAAGGTCAACACTTGATCAGTGTCAGCAAGCAGCACGGAGGCACAAAGAACGACAACTACAACCGATACGAGCCAGCTCTGTGGGCTCCCCTAATCTATTTCAACTATTTCAATTTGTCCTCATTGCTCGTGCTCTCATCATCGTCGCCTAATTTGTCACATTCCCCCCTCTCATTATCCAGTTACGAAGATTGAGCCGAAATACCACAAATTGCAAGACTGAATGCTTATGTGTCCCAGAGTGGTCTGACTAAGCACACACGACTGACAGCGTCCATCGTTTGGAAACGGGGGGGGGGGGAAAGCCGATCGAGGAACTTTAACACATACCATCACGGACAAACGAGCTACAGTGAGATGTTCAGTGAATCCACTGAGTCATGTGTGGGTGGGAGTATTAATGTATGGGACAAGGAGCGGGTGAATAAGAGAAATTCAGCATTACTCGTAGCTCACTGAGTGCAGTGTGTTATCATGCCGATCAAACTACAGCACAATTAGCTCGATTACTGTTTTTGACCGTTATCCACCAGCTGCATTCCTTGGCTACAGTAGAGAAGATGCTGATGTGCGATATGATGCATATATGTGCAACATAATGCTTATTAATTTCCACTGTTTGGCTATGCGCCTCTATACTTTTATAAGTCTGTATAATTTTCTTTAACTCTCATTTCCAGCTCCAGTAGAGTCGAATCCTGGACTCTACTGGAGTAGTTTTGTATCCTGGCAGTTAAAAAGAATCCTTTATCTTATACTGGACCTTGGTGCAACCCCTCAGTAGGGCTGGGCCATATCATACCGTTCACGGTAATACCGGTACAATGTTAGCCAACGATAAGAAAATGAAATATTGCGATAGAATATGGGTAAAACGCGCATGCGCAGTGCCTTTGTTTTCATACGCACATGGCAAAAAAATCACGGCGGCGACAGAGAATGAGAAGGGAGAAAGCGGATCGTTGAGTGACACAGATGAACCAGAACTGGTTTGTAAAAATGCTGCAGTGATGTGGAACTGGTTTGGCTTTTGTCCGTTAGATACACAACAAAGCACTATTTTTGGTAGAGCATGCCAGCGGGCCGTCGTTATTACCGTGTTTGTCAGAATAAGGTGCTCTTAAATCTGGGAGTAATCTGGGTCCTAAACTCCGCCCCTTCAGGTCCCAAAGTCAAACGAACACTGCGACATCACTGAGAGTTAAACTGTCTAAATTCTTTCATCTTTACTAAAGTGATCAGCGTTGCTGCTTTACCAGGTGTAACAATTAAGTTTAACATCCAGGCATCCATGAAAACAGAATTTATTACACTTAACGGAGTTAGAAGTTAGCAGGAAGTTAGCTCGCTAGTTTCCTAAGCATGATATACCATGTTCTGACTGAGAGGTTTCTGAAGCATTCAAGCGTACAGCTCTGCCAACACTTCCAACATGAATGAAGACAGGAAACTAAATAGCAGTGATGTTTGTAGGGTTACTGAAGTTGGGCTAGCTGCTATATAATGATGTGCTACGTGATTGCTAGCGACACAGCTATGTTAGCATAACATAAACACAGTGAAGCTGGAGGACGAACACTAACACTTTCCCACTAGATAAAAGTTAGCGTGAGGGTTCCTGATGGTCAGGAACAAATGCAATCGCATGGCAGGATGCTGTAAACGGACCAAACTTCAGTCAGGAGAACAACTGAGATAATCCATCCTAGGGGGCTGCTCAATTAATCGAATTTTAATCACGATTACGATCTGGGCTTTCAACGATCATTAAAAATGACTGAGCCGATTATTAGCCCCTCCCTCATTTATCCGCGACACCTTAAAGGCCGGTCCGTGAAAATATTGTCGGGCATAAACCGTCCGTGGCGCAAAAAAGGTTGGAGACCGCTGATTAAGAGGACCCGAGGGAAGCTCGGAAAGCTAAGCAGAAGTTATTTGGAGAGTGACTGCCGTTGGTTGAAAAGAGAGTTTAAAAAAAAAACTTCAGTGGTGTTGCACACTATTTTATATTATTTTTTTAAAGTCATTGTTAACCCTTTAAAGCCGGTCAGAGCAGCACGCTCCGTTTTGCGTAACTATTTTTAAATCCCTGTAGAACCTGAACCGTGTAAGCTAGCGCAATAATTTGTTTTGCATATGAAACCGGAGGAGTTGTACTTACATCTGATGCCATCAGCTTGTCCTCGGTCACGGTTTCCTTCCGCATAAAGCTTTGCAAAAATTGCATAAAAAGCGCTTGCAGGAACAAAAACATAATACTCCAGAAACACGCTTTGCCGATCCATCAGCTGTTCGTAACACTTCCCACAGTGAAATGATGCACATGCTGTTTTCTTTGCAAATTTGCATCATAGGATTGTTTTTTGTTTTTCCTGCAGTATATAAAAATTGCTGTATCTCCAAAATAAAACTATGAAGACACTCAAAATAAATTTCCTGTGGTGGGAAACTATTTTTTGCAACTTTATTGTATTTAAAGTTTTGAGGGATAAGCCTCTTAAACTTCTCCAAGTAGAAATATATGTAAACAAAACAAAAGCGATTTTCAATTTTTTTTGTAGTTTATTGCACTTTTTTGCAATTTATGTAATTACTATGCACTTAATGCATACATATTATTAAAATATGGGCTATAACAGTTGTATTGATGTATAGCAACTTGAAATGCTCCCACAAATGGCACTACAGCATGTAAAAAAAATAAATAAAAATAATATAAGCTCTGGTGGACTTGGTTCTATAGTAGGTCTTAAAGGGTTAAATAAATATCGTCAAATAATCGTGATCTCAATTTCAGTGAAAATAATCGTGATTATCATTTTTGCCATAATCGAGCAGCCCTAATCCATCCACAATACGAGGTTAGTCATTAATATACTGCAACAACATGGGAACAGAGCAGCTGATAGAGAATTCAACATTAATGAATCAATGGTACAGAAGTGGAGGAAGCAAGAAGAATGAGTTTAATAAAGTTTGATTTATCTGACTGCTTTGTTTCGCTTAATGTGTCTTATAATCCCGTGCAGCTTATGGTCCGAAAAATACATATTTGACTTTTTTATTTGGCACACTGCAGTTTAATGTTGCAAAGCACCTCTTTTTAACTTCAGTGAATATTATACATGGTTATGCTCAGGATATGTCAGCACATTTCTACTGGAAATGCCTTTTGGTTAAACTTTCAGCAAGGAATTTGCATATGCACTGTTAAATGTTTATATAACTTTAATGCACATAAAAAACAGCTGCCTGTTTAAGTGAAAATCAGTGGGTGGAGCCCTGCTCTACCCCTCAGTTCATCAAAGTTATTTTAATCCAGCTCTGATTGGCTGCCCCTCCTAACCAGAACATTTGATGTCTTAGTAACATCATACAGAACAAAGAATTAAAAAACAAACAAACCTTTGAAACGCGCCTAAGGATCGCAGTAATTACCTGCACGTACACCAACTTCATTATCTGAAAATGTGGTCATATTTATTATAAGCATCCACCACTGTAATAGTACCTAATAGAAAAAATCCCTATTAAAATCAGTTACTTTGAAAACAGCAAGGAGTGGATAAAAATGTCGCTACATTTCTCAGCAACTGTGGGATTTCATAGCCTGGCTGTAAGCGGCTGCAGCACTGTTCTAACACTCTTGCTAATTTGGCCCCTGGTGTGTTCAGTCCTTATTTAGTCTGAGCAAATTCAGAGGGCAAATACCAATCCTCTCTCTTTGGCATGAAGTCCCCTTTTACAAATATGACAGCATGCAATAAAGGATCAAAGTGTGTGCTTTAGCAGGGATGCAGCTCGGCTCCGTCCTGTCAAGATGCTGAAGGTTGTCTACATTGTCAGCTTCTACACATGTGGTGCTTTATGCACTTCATGTTAAGGTAAAGTGTGCAAACATATCCTGAGAAAGAGAGGAGTATGAACAAATATGCACAGCGCGTAGCACTGCTGCCCTGCACAGACACAAGCAAAGCCAGCAGTCTCTGTCACCAGGCAAAGCTGGGATGCAGCAGTCTGGGGGGGAGGAAAGAGCAAACAGGGCGAGAAACAGGAGGTGAGGAAAAGAGGAGAGGATACTGAGGCAAAGGGAATATTGTGCTGTAAAAGTGTGGAGCACTGGACTGAATAAAGCAGTGAAAGAAAGTGAGAGCTGACAGAGAGAGGGGAGCAGAGCGAATGTGCGAGTGGTGCTGGTGGACAAAAAGCCAGACCTGGCTTCATCGAAACAGCTGCCGCTCTCCCCAACGTTGCACCTCAGCTCCAAATTCCACAGGCAGCCCGGCCGTGAGGGGCTGGGGCCTGAGTCAGCGCTTTTTACACAGAGCTGAGCCCTCTGCTCAAAGCAGCCGGGGGACAACAGAGTCCTGCAGCAGCCACGTTAGTCAAAGGTGCTGCACTCGAACCATCAACTGATTTCATTTGGTTTTTCATGAAATAACCAACGAAAAGCTTTTTAAACTCCAATTATTGCATCAAAATTACATTTTCAGCTACTAATGCTGTAGTACCATTACATAAAAGGTAAATAGCCTGTATTTGTGTAGCGCTTTACTTAGACCCCAAGGACCCCAAAGCACTTTACACTACATTCAGTCGTCCATCCATTCACACACACTCACATTCACACACGTAAAATTAAATAATGCTGCAAACGATGCATCAAAGTCAAAGGTACTGACAACAATAGTAAAAATTGGGGCTTGACGATATTTAAAATGATCAAGCTAACCCCTGACAGTGTTTACATCACAAGTCAGAGACAGCCTCCACATTATCCACGCAGCGGGGGGTTCCACGACATCGACTGGTGGCCATATCAAGAGCCACGCCGGGTTGTAACACAGCAGCAGAGCAAAATAAAAACTACACTAGCAATACCTCAGGGACGACTGAAAACTAGTCCGCAGCGTCACCGAAACACAACTTGTGACGTGCAGTGGCGGGACTCTCGTCATGGCACTGATTGCCTAATTGTTCCTCCTGCCACAGCTGGTGCAATAACCAATAAATAACATCCCAATAACTGAAGAAAAAAAACATATCACATGCCTGAGTTTGGATGCCCATCTGGTTGGAATGAATTCTTACTGGGACGCGACAAATGCCGATGTTACGTTACATCCAAACTACGAGATAATAGGAAATATAAATTAGGAACACGTTCCCATTAGCAGAGCCAATGTCAAATAAACTCTTAAGAAGAAAGAATCGTTTCCCTGCTGGCAGCTAGTTCAAGCCTGGACAAGCAGAGGCTCTTGGCATCTGCCTGTACCATGATGAGATTTTAGGCCAAATCGTCTGGCTCCTCGTCTGGATGTCAGAGAAAGATTCTGTACGAGGAGGAAAAAACAAAGGTCCAGGGAAGATCATACGCTGCAATTTTCTCCCATGTTTGTGAACTAGTAAGCAGTGACAAGGCAGCTGAGGTTAAACTAAGAGGTGTTTCTATGGTGTATTGATAGTCATGTGCTTTTGTGCTGAGGTGTTTTTTCTGTTATCAAACTGTTCTCCCACCAGGAGCTCAGTCTGAGTGGAGTTTTTTTTCTCCTCCTCTTACCTCATGTAGTGTATTTTCGTTGTTTTTCCTGTCAGCCTACATTCTGACATGTCTCCCCAATGTGATGTTTGTGTAAAGTTGGTCAGAAGGTTCCTTTGTGAGTGCGCATGCGCCATTAGCGTGCTGCCTGCTGTAACCCCTAATTTCCCTCGGGATGAATAAAGTATTCTGATTCTGATTTTGACCTGAGGTCTGAGGCAGTGGAGGGTCAAGCTGCTGGCACATCAGCCAGCTGACAGGAACATGTGGGTTTAAAAGAACAACAACGAAGAACGATGATTTTAGGCTACTTGCACCTCAGAGTTGAACTTTTCCCTCTTTGAGAATCCGACCATGCTGAATACGTATACAGAAGAACACCAACACCTTCCTTAAATATTACATAAATCATACAACACAGTGTACAAACAGTTTGAGCTGGACTGAGCAGAAAATGCATTGAGGCCAAACTGTGGCTATTGTGCATCGACTTTATGGTGGTTAAAGGTGACGTTTTCTCCAGAAGGTTTCACATCAAAGGTCTATCACAGCACAGAAGAACAGCAGTGTCGTTCGAGTGCACTGAACAACATCCACAGTTAATGTAAGACATGAAGAGACTTTCAAAATCCTTCACATAAACACTCCGTGTGGTTTTAATGAACTAGTCTTTGAAATGCGCCTCTCTAAGACCTTTTTTCCAATATCACTGCAAAATGGTTTTGTTTCCTCAGTAAGGCCGGTGACACAATTCCAGTTCAGTGAGTGAGTATGGGAAAAGACAAAACTATGCAAGCGAGCGCCTTCGCCAGCTGGCGATGGGACCGTCTCAGCTGAATGGGCTGAAAGGGGGCGAGCAGTTTTCCCCAAATTCATCCTTTGACGACATTTCAATAAAAAAACAAAGAAAAAGGGGAACACACTGTTGGTCAGTGTGTGGCGTTGATGAGTGTGACTGCTGTCCGCTCGGTAAGTCTCACTGTTGCTGACTAATTGCTCCTCTGAGATTAAGAGTCATTACAGGAGGAGACCAACTTGTTCCCCTCAGCATGCACAGAATAACAATAAAGCATCGAGTCACACTGAAGTCTCAACAAACTCCTCTCAGCTTCAAACTGGCAGCAATTACTTAAGTAAAAGCCCTGAATGAGGTTATCTGAGCACTATGTACCAAGTATAAGACGCGATTCCTAAAAAGATGGAAATGATGACTTATTTTGTGCTAATGCAAGAAAGGCTGCACTCCAGGTCCAGCAGGAAAAGAAACATGATGAGCCAAAAGCCGAACAGCTTCATTTTCATTTAGTCTGCAAACACTGGCTGCAGTGATGGACAGACAGCTGAATGGGGAGGTCAGCCAAAGCCAACTAGCAGCCACTGTGAGGGGAGGAACAGAAGAAAGGAAAAGATGTGAAAATGAGGAGAAATGAAGGTGGAGAAAAGTGGAAAAAGGAGAGAGAAGGGCAGGGGGGGAGCATGTGCAGTCAGACCCCGGGGATCCTGAGAGGCCGGCTGATAAGCTCCATGCCCGTCCTCTGGGAAGCCTTCCCCTGCCACTCTCTGATGACACAACTACCAACAGGCATTTCTCTGCCTACAACGCTCCCAACAGATTAACCAAGTGTTTCAAAGGCCAACTGTGAATATGCTGAAAATGTACAATTTCACATGTGTTACCCTGGTGAATTCCCCCAGAGTGGACTCCAAATGAAAACAAAAGCCAGCTTTGCTATCACAGGTAAGGTGAATCTCCCCATTAATGAAACGGATAAAGTTAAAGCAAGACATCAGTTAGCAATGAAATGTAAATGTTACGGAGCTCCTCTGATGACATGGTCCAAAATACTATTTCGAGGGCACGAAATGCTAATTTGTGGGCACGAAACACTTGACCGATAACCGTGATCCTTCCCAGGCCCTTGCAGTTGGTTGACAATAAAATCTATCCCGGCGTCCAGGTCGTGCTTACGTCTGTAAGCTGGGCTCGCAGTATCCTGTTTAAATGCCTCTCCGTAATAATGGTTCCTTGCATTGCAGATTTTTCAAAATGCATTTGTAGCTCATCCCCAGCCTAAAATAAAACCCAATCATACCGTCTCTGTCCACGGTGTGTAGGTTTAGCCTACTCTCATGCTTATGTCTCTACACAGCAGTCCAGGAATTGTATCAATATGATGTGTGCACGTTATCTATTTCGTTGCCACGTTATACCCAATTCGTGCCCTCAAACTAGCATTTCGTGGCCACAAATAAGTATTTCGAGGGCACGAAATAGTATTTTGTGGCTGCAATTTATTTATTTTTTTGGACCATGTCATCAGAGGGGCTCTGTAAAATGTAGAACTTCCACTCGCCAAAAATGGCAGAAATGACATCACTATGACATGATGACGATTTAACATTTTGTTAGCTTTGCTTAATCTAACCAAAGTCAGGAACAATATTCAGTAGACAGAACAGGAATCTTGGACCTCCTGTGCATACAACAGACCCGGCTGACGTTAAGCTAACTGGTTGGAGGAGGTGCTTTCGAGTTACCCAAGAATGATCTGAAAATGTAACTTTCAGCAGCAGAGCAAATTTAGCTGCGTATACAAAGCTGCCATGTTTCAGGCGCAAGGGAATTCTGTTTTTGAACTGCTCCACATTTAATTCAGACGAGGAGTAAATTAAACGTGGAGAACAAGGATACGTGGTCTAAGAAAGGGTAAGCGGTTTCCCCTTTGGGTCCAAAAACTAAGCTGCAGACAGCACGACAGGGCAGGCCTCTCCATCATCTGTCCTTTCCAGACACGTGCTGGCATTTGTGATCACGTGAAAAAGTGACAGAAACACTAAGAGCTGATGAGAGCGAGCAAACAGGCATGTCGCTGTGAAAAAGGAATTCAGCAGAAAGGAAATAAACAGCGTGACCTTGCTGCGTCCAAAACACCAAAACGAGCCACAGAGCACACAATGACACAATGCAATACAGATGTCCCCGCTTCCTCGTATGACATCATGTACCCGCTGGGTCCGGAGCACCTCACCGAGCGGTTGTGGTTCCTTCCTGTTCACTGTGCCCGCCAAAGCCACCGGGCAGCCAGACAGGAAACGGCAGAACAGCTGCTGATCGAGGCCAAACACGATTTTAATATCTGACACAAACACTGACATTTGATACAGATTAGGGAACTTGAGTTATAAAATGCATTTTCTCCACATCACTCCTGTTTGAGGGTCAAATATTTTCTCACCCAATTACAATTTATCTCAAATTCTTCTTCAGCAACCTTTTCTGTTACTTCGTTTATTGATTCTTCATAATGTCAAAGACCCAAACCCAGATCGTCTGCACACAATAAATCACTGCTCTGTCTTTACGATCCACCACGCAGGTGATGGATCGTAAAGTAAAATAAAAACGTACATTTCCTGTGCGTGAATAAGGCCAGCTACTGCAGCACAGCTGGAACAGCAGCTTGCAATAGCTTAGTTTATGTTGCTCTGTAGAAACCTCCAGGCCTAAAAATGAAGTGCTGAAAACTGCAATCCCTCAATTGGCCACCAGAGGCAGTCTCCACAACCGTAGTTTCCCGTGTTAAAACGACACCTCTTAGCCCAAATACCCATTTTGCACACAAACTAGTTTCAGTCTCAAAAGCTAATTTCCTGCTTCATGAAAACTGTACAGAGGATGATTCTCTTTATTGCATCACTGTGGTCTCTCATTTTGAATGCTGCTAATCCAAGTCACCGAACTAGCTTTGCCAACCAAGTTCATCCTAATGGACAGTGATTACTTTCCAAAGTACTTCTACCAGCTCTGCACGGGTCTGTGAGGGGGCGTGAGGACTGTACTGTTACTTATCATTTAATAAACAAACTGTGACTCAAGTAAATGAAGCCTCAGTTAACAAAATGTAGGGCAGAACAAATCCTGGCCTTGTTTATACCTTAGTAATAAGCTGATAACTCAGCACTCCCTCCTCTTATCTATATATGGTCACTCCTGACTGAGGGGAAAAACCCCAGGATGAGTTGGCCTTTATGCGCGACTCCAACTCGACGCTGATCTTTAATGCAGAGGTTGCAGTCTGAGCATGTTTGGTCCCAACCTGCAGCAGTGGAAGGGACCGAGTGTATAAACGCAGAGGCTTAGAAAGTGTTGTGAACATGGTTGTTTTTGGTGTGGTGGACACAACTTTAAACTATGTGATCCAAAAATTCTTCTTTGGAAGCAGCGTGATTTAAGTGGCGGCTCTTTCTTTAACAGCGGAAAAACAGGGAAGAACTCAGGTCTGTGCACTATGAGATAGCCTAGTTAGGCAAAAAAAACCACAATAATAAGAGTGTGTGTGTGTGTGTGTGTGTGTGTGTGTGTGTGTGTGTGTGTGTGTGTGTACACGCCTCCACTGCGAGCAGTGTGTGTTACACGCTGCCAAAGCCTTGCAGGGTGGAGCACACATCAGCTGCAGCTGAACAGCTGGCCACTGCAGGCTAACATCGAGTCTGGACTGAGAAAAGGTAGCCTCCACAGTGTTTGCCAACTGTGGCCTGGCAATGCCGCCCACTCTCATTCAGCTGCCAGCCAAACCGGGGAGTGAGACTGGTGCTAAACACAAAGGAGGCGACGATGGGAGAAAAAGATCGAGCGCGCGGTGAGATTGGAAAGATCACCATCATGGGTGGGTTGGCGCCTGCCTACGTAAGCCACGGATCAATGTGAAACTAAACTGATCCGTTATTCATCTCCTGCTTGCTCCATGAAAAAGACCGTAGGTGTAGCTCAGCTGCTGAGAAAGAAGAGGAGGAGCGTTTTCTTCAAGTTAACTCTTAATCAGCTTAATCAGAAATATTTCAGCGTAATTAATTTAAAATAAGTGTGGGTGAAGAGTTGCTGGCTCAGACCGAGTTTCAGCTTCAAGTGAATAAACACACGCGCAGGCCTGAGCTGCTAGACCCAGGAAATGCTGCAATATGCAGCGTGCTTTCCCGTGTTCCCGGTGGCTGCAGGTCATGTTGGGGTCTCCATTTCAGTTGGAATGAGGTCACCCAACAAGACGAAAAGCAAACCCATTCCACGTGTTTGTCCTCTTCTTCGCTTCATAAACATCGTTGGGAAGAAAGGGGAACACTGCTGCACCTTTGTCACGGCTGTGCTGCATTAGCAAAAAGGCGCGCAGGCGCTGCAGCGTGGCTACAAAGGGCAGCTGCGAAGGTGCAGCCTCTGTGTGCCGCACAAAGGCCGAGTGCTCACAGGCTGAGGGGGTCTTAGGTTTCACTGGGCCCATCTTGAACCATTTTTCTGCATGTAGGATTAAACCGTGTTTTGAGTACGTGTTAACACCATCTTTCTGTTCCAGTCTGTTTCCTATAGAGACTCCTGTTGGTCACGTGCACTTTGGCTCCTCTGCTGAAGTACAAATAAGGAGCTATAACAGCACTGTGTCACTACTCTGGTTAGCATTTAGCTAATAAGTGTCCAAATCCTGAGAACCGCACTACATGTGCAGCAGGTGTGCTTTTTTCCTTTGACCCTGTGGCTGGGTTTTCTGCCAAGAAGAAGAAAAACATGGGAGTGGTGGCGCTCACAAAACCTTTGAGGACAAGACGAGACTTGACCTCAGTGCTACTATACTTTTTGTGTGCAGCTATGCCACAGAGGTGTGGTCTGCTGCCGTGGACGCGCGTTATCACAGGGCTAAAACCTTACACGCAGATTCCTTCCACCGAGAGGGAAGAACTATTGTCTGGACTGGCTCACTGTTACGCCGCTGTTTTTAACTACAAAAGCTGAACTGAATCACTTTCACTGGTCCATCTTGTCCATAATAAAAGACCATCTGGGAGGCAGTTTATAATGGTTTCTTCTTGGCCCTGAGCTCTTCACTGAATAACTCTTAAAAATATAAATATAGTTAAAGACTGAAAGGTGTCATTCATTGATGTGGTCACGCAGCAGCCCTTTGGATTTCATAAGGATGAGCTGATTCAACACCAACACAGTTCAAATATGGCAAATCATGTAGATGCAGCAATGATCTAGCCGACTGTTATTATTCCCGTACCACCACTCGGATAAAACACCTCCAGTTCAGCTAGTCTGGCACGCTTCAAGCCCCAGTTTGAACGGTTACGGGCTGTGAGGAAATCATAATTGACACAAAAACCACCAACGCGCTGACAGGACCAAGTCTTATTGTGGGAAACACTGAAACCTGAGCTGCTGAAATGTTGAGTGAAATTAACCAGCAGCAGCTGTGAAGTACATATGAAATATGACACAAATGTAAGAAACGTGATTATTTGCTGTCCTAGTGCATCCAGCAGCAGGGTGTTTCTTCTGGTTCAGAAAAGCCTTTGGGCAGTAACACTGCAAATAAGCTGAACCTGTCAGTGCTGCAAATCTGTTACTTCTGATCATCTCAGACACAAAATGTCCAAACTAACATTTTAACCCCAAATTCACAAAAATAGTTACAGAAATTATTTTGTTACAGCGCTCGGCGCCTTCGGCTCTGGACAGCACATGATTGGGGAAATGTTAGTTATTCTATGCAGGAAAAGAATCCCTGAGTATCGCGCTACATGTTTAATTGTTTATATATCAGAGCTGCAGATGAGCACGACAGGCAGATAAGGGACACATCCTGGACATCTGTCTGGACAGGATTTCCCTAGCCGTTTACCACTGGGGCAAACTGGTTTGACCAAAGTCCACAATGTCTTCTGCAGTCACACACTGGCATATTTACAGTGCTCGTCAGTCGTTTACATACAAGTCATCATACCGCGAATAGTGTCGGATCTCATCTGATCCACGCAGGCTCAAATATAAGAGCCTGGGAACCACCGAGGCTCACCCGGGCCACGAACTGGAAACCGTCCACAGTGAAGCAAGTTTCACATCAGCGTGGACTGACAGGGCGCCAACCAAGAAAGACGCCTCGGCTCCAAACTCAACACCTTCAAGCTCAACTGAAATTTTCAGCTCAGATGTCTTCTGGAAAAAAAGAAAACGTTTTATAGACGAGAGAGATGCTTGGACAACCACGTGTGAGGCCGCTGTCCCTTGCACTATGGTAATAGCCTTATTCTGCTACACTGCATAAAGTGGATGGAATCCAAATTTTTCAACTTCAACTCAACTGCTAGACACTGAAATCTGGACAAAGCTGGGTGTCCCAACAGGACGGCGATTCCAAATAAACAGCAAAACGAGTTTTGAAATGGTCAGCGCACGCTACCATTAAGCTTCTGGACTGGCCTTGCCAAGCCCTCGGTCTCACGCAAACTGAAAATTTGAAGACTACGCTTAAAAGCCAAGTCCATGCTAGGAAATCAACTTGTTTAAATTAAGCAATCCAGCAAGAATTGTGCCAGAAGATTGTTCACAAGTCCAAATAATTCTTATTTATATACTTAGCCTGGTGCACAACCGACCAGTGTCTGAAACCAGCCATTTTATCTGCTTTTTCCATCCTTTTAGTCCAGCGGTCTCCAACCTTTTTTGCGCCACGGACCGGTTTATGCCCGACAATATTTTCACGGACCGGCCTTTAAGGTGTCGCGCATAAATACAACAAAATAAAACTAGTACTGGTAGTGATGTGACGTTCTGTATCGAGGCTTCGGAGCGTGTGTCGAGTAATGGAGGGGGCGTTTCCGCGAAGCGCGTATCGAGGCTTGCTTCATTTATGGGAGGAGCTGAAAATGATGACGTCCGAAGCCTCGCTGCCCGGCTGTACCACGTGACTGGTTCATGAAGTGGTTCGAACTTTGCCGCGAGATATGACAGCGATATAAACCCCTCAGACTTCATTCAAAAATGTGGGTGTTTGATGGAGAGTTGCGGTTAGTGAGAGTTAGAGAGAGTTTGGAGGTTTATGAGAGTGAGGAGAGAAAGTCAGGAGAGAATGGAGCCAGCTAAGAAGAGGAGGATGTCCTCCCCTGTGTGGGAACATTTTGATCTTATTCCTCCCAACAAGGTATGTAAATTTCTACAGAAGATGTATTGTCATGATACTGATGGTGCAATACAATTTATGTTGAGCTGTCTTGACTTTTGTACAAGGTGAAGTGTTTGCTATGTGCCAGGGAGCTGGGATATGACAACAACAACACCTCATCCATGCTTAGGCACTACAGAGCTTTGCCTGAGAATAAGGGGGACACCGATTGTGGAGCAAGACCAGGTGAGCCATCAAATGCAATGATAATATAGGATGCAGTAATGTTACTAAATGATATAACAATATTATACAACTGTTATAAGTTACGTGTGTGATATTTATATTTGTGCTTTGTCTTTATTGTCTTTCCTCAGGAGAACAATCTCAAATAGATGAAGACCTGGTCAGCATGGTGATTGAGGACTCCCAGCCATTTAGCATTGTGGAGGACAAAGGATTCAAAAGATTTGTTAAATCATTAAATCCTAGCTATGTTCTCCCCACTAAAAAGGCCATAAAAGCAGTGAAAATTTAGTTTTTACAGAATAAAATGTGAACAGGCAGGACTGAGGCTCAAAGCCTCAGTGTGTAGCTGTCCATACCTCAACGTTACAAAAGCACAACTACTGTCCACACCCCAACCACACCTCACCTCACAGTAAATGATCATTTCCATTTCAAGCATTTCCAAATAATCATTTTCCATACTGCCACTATAAATATACACAGTATACTGCATCACTACAATATACATGTTTTACACACTCCTTTTGTTGTTGACATTTACAGGCTGTGTGCAAAATGCCACACTCTTCAAATTCATGCCAACTAATATTTTTACGTCCAGTAGGTGTCCTGCTAGAGCAAATGAAGCTTCATGAAGCTTCGCGTTGGGGTGAACCAATTGGATGAAAAGCTTCAGTGCTTCATGGGGCTTCATCTGCCCATCACTAAGTACCGGTACCGAAAAAAACAAGATTTATTCATAACACACGTGAAAAGACCCAGGAAAACAGAGTTAACGATAAAGACGATAACAAAATAACGCTGAAAACGATAAAAACCCTGAAAACCACACATTTCACACCTGAGCCTCAACTCTCGCGGCCCGGTACCAAACGACTCACGGACCGGTACCAGTACGAGGCCCGGGTCCGCTGCTTTAGCTGATTGGATGCCACTTGCAAACAGAAGGATGGAACTGCACGTGGGTAGATATTCTCTGCCAACGACAGCGCTGCATGACAGAACCATGTAAGGTCATATCTTCTCTGAGTGACATCCTTCAGAGCCCAGAGTAGAACAACTGCCGGGTCCACCGTGGTAACTGTACGTGTGCGGCAGAGGATGAGAACAATCTTAAGAGCTACCTTTGAATGGATTTTGTTGAAAGGCCCTTTTTAATTAGAACTTTACAATTAAGGCACATTTCTATTCTGGAAAGGACACCGTAGCTTTGTTTGAGCAGCCATTTCAACTTACATTATTAAAATGCATAAATTTGGAGGATTCAATATCAGTGCCTTTGGAGTGGTAAATAACAAGCAGCAACACGGGACCTCCAGGCAATTATGACAGCTTGAATCTGCATGTTGTGTCTGCTAGAGCTCAGTTTCTAGTGACAACACAGGGAAATGTCACGATGAGGTCACCACTTGGCACTCAGGCGCCTCTCCTTAAAGGCTTGGGCTCACTGGCATTGTTGCAAAGCCAACTTGATGCAGCACATCAGCTGAGAACTAGCAAAGGGGGGCAACAACTGATTGTCCTAAAGGAAACATGTTTCAGCAGAGGCACAAAAGTACCTCGTCATCCTCATGCAGACTCCCCCAAAAAACATGAACAATGGCCAAATCCAGCCACTTCCAGCCTGCACAACTGCGTTTTTAGCACAGAATAGGTTGGCCAGATGGTGGCTGGTGGGGTAGATGAACTTAGCAGCCACAGGCAAAAGATTTAACACGTGTTTAACTGCCATCCTGTCTGTCTGTGACACAGTCACTCACTGACGGGCCAAACGGCTAGTCTGTCTGTAGAGGGGTTTTTTGTATTTTTAGAAACATAGACAAAAAGATTCCTGCAGATATGACACACAAGCGCTTTCCTTCTAATATGTCGCCTCATTGCCTTTTGTTTTAATCCACATTTCTGCTGTGAGGTCAATGATTTGCTCCTGCACTGCCACCCTTCTCTCAGGGCTGTAAAAGACAGCGCAGTCCAGGCAGCCAGGCATGCTCCGGCAGCTAGCTGGGCCTCTGCCCTACATAACAAAAAAAGGTGAGTCGCTCACATTCCTGCTTCATGCACAAACCAAACCCCAATGTCACACACACACACCTTCTCTTGTTGGTGTGTGTGGTCTTCCTGCTGTTCTCCCTTTCTCTAACCTTAGGGAGTCTTAAAGTTACAAAACAGCCAGAAAAAGGCAGAAACCCCCCCCCTGTAGAAACTAATCAAAGCATGGGCGTGTGCAAGTGATTTCTGTCTGATGGGACAACTCTACCCTTCACGTGCATACAAACCCAAGCAAACTGACATGCAAAGTAGCCGTGATGACAGGAAAGCCATCTACTTCACATTAAGTGCATTCCCACTGGAATACATGGCGGCCTGCAGGGGAGAGAACATCTTTATTGGACCCGTCCCGGAAGCATTTCAAATCCGAACAGGCCTGCTCACCAGCCGATACATCCTCTTTTATCATTGTCAGCTTGGTATTTTACAGCATCTCTGTTTTTGGTAATAAACTGGCACCTTCTGTTTTAATGTCTAACCCTCCAACATGCTTTTGTTTTTTTCCAAAACACATAAAACATTTAACTACAGGAGAGTAAAGTGGCCTTGCTTGGCCCCTTCTCTCTTTAGTTTTTAGTGCGAGCCAGTGTGTTAAGAGGAGGCCAAAGTGAGCCCTGCTGCTTCTATAAAAGGAATGTGATGGGAGAAAGGGAGGGCCACTGCGCCAACAGTATTATTAGCTTGATCATCTTACCAAAGAAAGAAAGGGAAAATGGAGTAAATAAGAAGAATACATACCCCATTCCAAAAACTCCAGGACGTTTTTCTCCCTTCTGAGGGGGGAGTTGTTGCACTCATCATAGAGGCACACCAGGATATCCAGCAGCGTCTCCACACTCAGGCACTGGCCATTAGACTGAGCCGGCCCGTCCAGGATCAGCTTCTCCAGCTTCTTCAAACGCACCTCTCCCGACATGTTCTATTCCTTACTGTTGGCCTTTTGAAGCAATGGTGATGGATGGGGTTGGACGAGCAAACACCTCCTCGGCCTGGAAGTCAGCGCAGAGGGGGGCCTTGAAAAGTTCTCGCCACTGCACGTCTCGAAAAATAATCAAACTTTTGCGCGTTGAGGCCAAGCCGGTGCTAAATAAGCGATAAAATGCGCCTAATCATGACCTTCCTCTCGAGAGCCAGTATCTTGAAGCTGGGTGAGACGTGCAGCACTTCCCCATTTTTTAATACCTATCCCCCCAACCCCTCAAAGGGTGCATAAGAAAAGAAGTAAGCCTGTAACAGACCCTGGCTGCTCCGGGCCGGCTGATTTTGTTGGAATCGCAGCGTTAGCAGGCAGTTTTCTGCTCTCCTCTGGCGTTAAGAGAATATATATATATATTTAAAATAACCTAGTCGAAGCCGTTCAGAACCTCTCCCTGAGTTGAGACAGATATTTGGGATTCTCCATTCTTGCAGCAATCCAAAAAATGCAAACCAGATCTGCAATGCTACAAAGCCCCAGCGCCCCTCCTCTGCTCCAGGAATGGAAGGGCGACAGCAGCTTAGCAGCCTGCTAGGTTAGCTGTTCAGCTAACCAGGGAGCTAACGTTAACGCTACTTTTCTCCGTTCCTTGATGCCACAACTTCCCCCTTTTCCCGGGAGTTGACATGTAACACGCAGCGTTAACACGTCTCAACCAAATGCCGTCTGTCTCTGACAATGTGTATATATATATATATATATATATTTTTTTTTTTTTTATCTAACTGCAAAATATCCCCTTGTTTTCACAACTCACTGCTGGGAGATATGTTCTTTAAATCCCAATCTTCGTCAACGTCTCTTTAGTTTCTTCACAGTTCAAACGCGATGGTTAGCCAAGAGTTCCAACCAGCCTGTAAGTTAGCCGTCAAAGGAGAAAAATGCGGCTCCTTTTTTTCTCTTATGAAGGTTGCAGAAAAGCTCGTTTCACGTCAGGGGGAAGCTGTATTCTCTAGCCTCGCTTATTCCAAATACGGGACACTGCCTAAATTCCCCCCCGTCCTTCCCTTTGCACCGCCGGTCGTTCGCTGCTTTGCCGTCTTTCCCCAGTCAGCTACCAGCGGCTCGATGCCAGAGGCTTTAAACTGAAAAGATAACCCACTATACACTGCTCTGGTGCGCTGCAGCACCGCGCTGCATTGTGGGAAACGTGGCTCTGCTGGAAATTATGAATGGCTTACAAATAGCTCTCGTCAGAAACGTAATTATGAGTTATTGATAAATACGTACCTTCTTTTTTAACCATAGAAGATCCTTCTAGAAGTAAGTCTCTCCAGTATGCGACCAATCATCCGGACTAATGTTTCTGGGCTGTTATTTGGGGAATTATTTTTGAAATTTTATTAAATTACTTTAAGTAAAAAGTAAAATGATTAATTATCACGTTTTTAGTTAGGTTGTTGTTTTTTTCTTTGGACGTTATACTTCTACCACCGTGTTTGCTGTTGTGGATATCTCGCGGATATTTCAGTCTCGTCTTACCAGTTTGGTTTGAACACGGTGTCTCTGAACACGTTTCGACGCTGTCCAAAAAAAAGGTTATCAGTCTGTGATGTTAGGTAACGCGTTTACAGTTTCCAACTTCCACGCATGCTCGTTAATCCGCCATGTTTCCCGTGTCTCGAGACGTCCTCTATAGCTCGAGGCCTATCTACCACTGTTCTAACGTCTCTGGTCGCTGCTGCAGGCAAAATCCCAGATCATCATCATGGCGCCCGTCACAGCATCTGCTGTGCGAATGGGAGAGGCGGGGGGGTGTTGATGGGAGGGGGTGTTGTCAATATTGTGAATGGGAACTGCGGGCTGGTGGCGTCTTTTTCTTCACGCGGGAGTAACAATGACTGCTGTCCCTGTAACCGACCGCAAACACAGCACTTAAACGAGATACAGTCCAGCCTGCGTCAGTGCAACTGTGTCGAGTCCAGCTAGCTGTGACAGTGAGCCACCTCACACAGCCACATGCATCAAATATGACAGTCAGATTCCCCACAAACCATTATGCAATCTACCAAATGTGTCTCGCTTTTGCATTCACAGTCACACCTTAAATGTCTGACACAAAAAGGGTCTGTGTGGCACGCTCTCGCTCCCTATTTGCATAGAAACAGTGCATGGGGTTTCATGTAGTTCAGAGTCTGAACTGATCATTCCTTGTTTGGAAATGATCCCTTTAGTGCTTATCACTGCTCAAAGTGCACCCAGTAATCAATAACGGCCTAAGCAGCTGAATGTTTGGGGGAAGGGAGACGGAGAGAGAAGGAGAAGGTGTTTGAGGCCACACACCCCAACAAAGGGGAACATAAAACTTCCATACTTAAGAAAATAAATAGTTCAGGGCCCCCTGACTGTAGAAGAAAGACACGAGATGTGATGAAGTAAGCGCACAACAACGTGCCATATAAGACGCAGTCACCTGATTAAAGGGAAATCAACTCTGATGTCATATAGTAGTGGTACAATAGCTATATCAAGCTATATAGTTTATGTCTTCCATATTTCCAGCCATATCCATAATCACATACTGTGTATGCTACCATTGTATGTAGTGTGTTATCTTACTTTTTTCACTGATTGTACTTATTTGTATTTTTGTATTTCCTTCTGATATCTGTACCTGAGCTGAGGTGACGCAAAAATGTCCCCGTTGTGGGATCAATAAAGTCTTATCTTATATTCTTGTACACAACACTTAAAAGTGCCCTCTTTTCACTATTTTTCCAAACTATTTTCATTGTTTGAAAGCACGATGTCAATAAAGATTCTGATTCTGAAGCAGTGCAGTTACGTCTGAGTGCTTTTGTTATTAGACACAATTCCTCGCACAAGTGTTGTTGCTATATTTCCAACACACTTGCTGTGTTTGCTTCTGTTTGTCAGCCTGCACTCAGACTGCTGTGCTTTGATTGAGTTTTCATTGTTGATTGTTTGGAGATGTTCATCACCCTTGTTGGATTGAACAGTTAACCGAGCCCATCAGAGAGCCAATCATCAGTGTTACTCTGCACAGCTCTGCACTCTTGGCCCAGTTTGGCTGTGAAAGGGAGGAGTACACACAACCTTCACTTCCAGCAGGCGTGATGGTTGCTGGAAACGGGTCTCGTGTGTCCGCGTGGATATTACATTCAAATGTGGATCATGTGATCAGGACATTTCACGTTGAACGCGTCCGTTTGCCATTTTATCGATGCATGTTCAATCTTCACAAGTAAGCACATTTTATCAGTAAAGTTCAAAAACACACAGCACCAAATGCTTCAGGACAGCGAGCAGCTCGACCATGAAAATGAAACGATGTGTGGTGAGAAAGCAGAAATCATGTGGCGTCTGCTGAGATAATCCTGTCACAGGTCGCTCTGAGCGCTTCGCAATCTTTTTGCCAAACCCAGTGAAACCGAGCGCCTTCGGTCTCGGTGCGTTCACTGCATATACTGAGGTGTATTTGTATTACAACACTTTAACGTGGAAGGATTGTTATTATTTCTCTTTCCAAAATTGTCACTTCCTGCACTGGTAGTTTAGAAGTATGTGATGAACAGGATCTAATCAGTCTGATACGACACTCAGTCCTCATTAATATCGTGTTTGGTAGGTGAATTATGTTCATGTAAAGCGTCTATAGTTAGTTTTAAATGCTTTTAAATGCTTCTGTCCTTCAGCAGACTTGATCACATCAGAGTTTGTGTGACATGGGTCTTGAAAGTTCGTAGAAATGTGAAATCCTTCCTGGTCGACACTCGGACTCTTTTTGTCCTCGCATCAATCCGGTGTCATTTTGTCGTGAAAGAATGAATATCATGTAAAACAGCAGTGATGGTTGCTCACGGCGTACAGTGCTTTACACATCTATTAGAACACCAGCCCATGTAAGGTTTATGCAACACTTACTTGAAATCAGTGGTGCTAAACATAGGGCCCGGGGCCAGAATCTGCCCGCCAAAGCCTCCAATCCGACTGCAGGGACGACTTTGACTGCGAGGATGGATTTTTGGACTTTAAACTGTGTATTTATAACTTTTATATGACGTTTTCTGCTGACTAAGATTCCTGCATGGCCATTCATGCTACACCAAAGTATTTAAGTAATGCATAAACAAATAAATGGCAGACAACTTCCTGTTTTTCGCTGTGTACTGTGGACACTTTGGGGGGGAAAGAACATTTTCTGTGAATGAACAAAAACTGTGTTATATAAATATGATCGTTTTCAGTGATTTTACACATCTTTCATGTAGAAAAACGGACGTGTGCTGTTGAAATTCTTTATGTTCTATGCACATATCTCTGGGATTAAATGTGGTTAAATGTCACAGAAAGGCTAGTTTGACTCCTCCAGCCCACTTCAGATCACTGTGGGTTACCTGTGGCCCTTGATGTAAAACGAGTCAGCATCTCTGCTCTAAAGTGTCACAGTGACCAAAGTCATTCCTGATATTTCTGTAATGGTTAATCGACCAGTGTGCGCAAGCTGTTAAATCAAAATGCTGCTTTTAATGCCAAACTACAATTATTGCTGTTATCCATGAATTTTCACATTTACTCTTAATAAAATAAAATAAATAAGGTCATTTTAAACAAGTGCTTGACAGATTTCTGAGATATTTTTCTTGTTTTTTGACAAGGAGGTTAATAAATTTAAGCACTGCAAGTATCCTGTTAAAAGTCACGTACAATGAACAATTCAGTTCAACTGTTATGTTCACAAGTGGTCTAATTAGAATAGGACAAAGCAATAAGGGCAATAAAGAGATCTAAGTGTACATTTATTCATATATTTATTTCCTCGATGATGCTATCAATCCAAGTGTCGATGTTGCCTTCCTGCTATCTATTTAACGTCGTCATGATTATCGGATCTTTTGAACGTAGCACAGCGCAAATGGGGGTTTCGGGGTGGAAGTTTCCTTTAAAGCCTCTACGCGCTTGCGCACGGCGTCCTCTGCTGTACAAACCGTTTCAGCACAGCTACTGAAAGCCACGAGCCTTTTTGTAAGTTGCACAACAGAGCTGTTGAATTTCTTGCGTGAGATTTTCCCTCATCGGGTTGTAGATTTTGAAATATTTCCTAGGAGCCACGATGGTTCAGTCCATCACAACTGTCGATGAATTAAAAGCCAATGAAAATATGTACTGATAGTCCTAATTAAACGTGTCTGATCCCATTTGTCTGCAGCGGGGTCAACGCGCATGTCTGCGCTGACTGATCCGTCATTCGCTGTGCGAAATGCAATTAAACCGTCCTGCGGTTGGTCGACATCGCGGAGGGCAGTAACAGTATTGCCCTGCACGGGTCTAGCGCTTCGTCTTTGTCACGCACTGATCGATGATTATTGGCAGCCAGCTTTAGATCCAGACGCGTCTGCGGGAGCTGAAAGAGAAGAGCTGGTGTGGACCATTAATGTGCAAACTAGTGCGGTTCATTTCTCCAAATATTTGGCGTGGAGATAAGGCGGCCAGTAGCAGTGATCGACAATGCTCGAGCGCATCATAATGGGGCTTTTGCCGTGACCACCAACACAAGTTCAATATTGACTTTTTGGAGCATGCAGCAGCTCCGCCTTGTTCCCAGGGAGACGCGTAATAATGAGATGCTACAACATAATGCGCAAACCAAACTGCGCCTCTGC
This sequence comes from Copadichromis virginalis, assembly GCF_057382275.1. Taxonomy (NCBI): domain Eukaryota; kingdom Metazoa; phylum Chordata; class Actinopteri; order Cichliformes; family Cichlidae; genus Copadichromis; species Copadichromis virginalis. The sequence goes on along the minus strand of NC_140632.1, from coordinate 886,361 downwards.
CCTCTTCCTGTATACGCATTCAAAGCAGAAACAGGGAGGTCTGATGCTGCGCAAATGGAACGGATTGACCTATAAATTGGACTGCTTTTGAATGCAAATGGGCGGATACTAATTAACACCTGCGTTGTGGATTGAAGGAGCTCGTTGGGCCTTTGATTGAAAAGAAATGGCACCTATGAGTGTATGAGATGCGGCTTTGAACTAGGCAGCTCGTCTCTGAGCGTCATGGGAAGGAAGGAGGACTGAGAAATATCACACAAAGGCCATCTTAATTTCCCAAATTAGGGGTTGTAATGTGAGGCAGAGCGGACAGCAGAGTATTTTAGGCTGTGGAGAGCAGGCACTTAGACTGGCATCTGGCTGGACTGGACAAGATTTGCTTGGAATTTACATGTCTGCTGACCACAGACAGTCTACAGGTTTGGACCTCACCCGTGGCTCTTTGTTATGGAGGATGCGCTGATTATTATCATTAGCATACACTTTTGAGCAGCTTTATCCTTCCTTCGGTGTTTGAAGGAAAACAGAAGTAACAGTATACCATCAGTGTGCACGAACAACACCACTTTATTTTATGTTCAAGATCCCTGTAACAGTCTGTGATGAGTCATAACCCTGATAAACACAAATTACATTTTTTGATTAAAATGCAACTGAAATTAAAAAAATGAAGTCAAAGGTTTGTTTGTTAATGAATTGTCAAGGAAACCATGCTTGGCATAAACTGAATGTATATTTATCCAATGGCATGGAACATTTACAGGTACATGTAATCAAATTACTTTAAGTCAGCATTTTGGGCATGCTTTTTATTTTTAATTTAATCCCAGCTGTAATCTTTGAAGAAAACAAAAAAGCATTTCATATTTTGGGGAAACAAACAATTTCAAATAGTTTTTAAAGCGTGCCAGAGAAGCCGAATACAAGACGTCACCCCTCTGTGGCTCAGATGTTGGACTATTGGAGTCTAGGCTGAGTTCAGGTTAGTCGGGGTTACTTGTAATCCTCACTGAGACCTCAAAGAGTTAACAACATGTAGTTTGGGGTAATGGCTGAACATGGTCTCTTTAGACTGTTGATTAAAGCCTAATTAACGAGTCTCATCGTTTAAATGAATAAAATGAACAAAGTGTCTGGTGACTAATGTTGTTTCCACTAATTGGGTTGTAAGAATGCCACAGACGTCAAATGTCCCAACCAAAAACACAATATCTATATATACATATTAAATATCATGAAACCAAAGACTGACGCTGTTAGAATGAACTAAAATTAAGCGAGTTTCTTTTTTATTAAACAAACTGAAATTTTTAGAGTTTAGAATAAAGCAAAAGAAAAACTACAGGAAGTGATACGGTGAACTTCTAAAGCTAACTTTAATAAAATATCTGCTTATTGGGATTTTGGATATGTGCATGACCGTGCACACGTTTGTATTGTATTGTTATACCACAGTGCCATTCTGAAGCGATGAACTCTCACAGTGTGACAAATACCACACATACATATATAATAATGAAAAAAGTGCACAAAAGAACATTTTTTAAGGATAAAATCAAATCAGGAGCAAACCGAACTGCAAACCTGACCTTCATCAAAATCAGAACACAAACACAGGCGCACACGGACCCTGCCAAAGGCTTCTGATGCTGACTTACAACCAGCTGCAATGCAGGATCCCGACACAGACGCACGTTTTTAGTATAACTGAAATAAACAGGATGGATCACATCTATTTGTTACCCGCTGATTATCCCTCTGCACACTTACACGTACTTTACCTTTGCACACACGCAGCCACGCCGAGCCCGTTTCCAATAAATGCATTTCAAAGATTACAACACACGTGCACCGTGTCATGTGCTACTGGGGCTCTGCCACTAATTAATAATTTGTCTTTACTGGGCAGATGCAACCTCTCGAGCTGCTACAAGCGGGTCTAGCAGTCATCTGTCATTTGCTCTTCCTGTGTGCTCCTTCAGTCTGTCTGACATCTCTAAGCAAACACGGCCAATACACAACCAGAGCCTGGAGCTTCTGGGCAGCCAGTGAGAGCAACCCTCTTCTAATGTTTGTGTGACAAAAAAGGCAAGGCAAATCCTCGCAATGGAATCAGATAATCACCAACTTGTGAAGAGCCTGCCCCAATCCACATCCACCCCCTGCCTCCCCCCACACACACTCCCTTTCTCATACAGCCCCTGGATTAAACTGTCTGTTTGGCTAATAATTTTAATCTGCTGGAGTGGACCTAGAATGGGTTACAGGGGTCCGAATAAACATCTAATCCCCTAGCGTCCCCTCCTCCCTCGAGGCCCTGCACTCCTTCTCCATGGACCCCCCACCCACTCACTCCCTTGCTTGTTATAGACTCAAGGTGAACATGCTGCTTGGTTTTAGACCCTTTTGCTGGATAAAAAAGGTTCTGCAGCCATCCAGACAGAAGTTAAGCCCATCGTGTGACAAACTGCTGCCAGACTGGGCCCAGGCTGACATTGTCCAGTGGAATGTACACATCAGAGTGTGTATGTGTGTGTGTGTGTGTGCAGACAAGGGTGCTAAGGAGGAGAGGGCACTTCAGGTTCACAGGGTCAAGTAATGTCTGTCTGAGGCACATATGTAGCTGCATAGGACACACCGTGGGAGGACAGTATTCCAATTTAAGAGAAATTAGTGTCCAGATAAAGACAGCAACGGTCATTTATTCAACTTAACCAAAAAAGCTCTTCAGCACTTCAAATACGACAAGCTTGCTACAAATAAAACCCTTCTTCTCCACAGTGTTCTTCTTTTCAAAATCAAGTAAAAGCAAAAATATAAGCACATAAAACAAAGATCACGTGATTGTCTTGTCACTTAAATACACAGCAAGAAACGGATTTTAAAGAAATCCTCCTTCTGGCCACATCAAACATAACTGCGGTGAAATTACACGGATGGCCCTCAAGTCTTAATTGTTGCTGTTTGAAGTATGGCCACTTAGATATCCTGTTTAGGATGGGGCTGTATTGTCGCACCTTTGTTCTGATAAGGGTCCCTGCCCCCATCGACAAAGTGCGAAAGACGGGGAGGACCCGCAACAATATAAGGGACCAGAGGAGTGTCAGAGGGACACACTCTGTCTCTCCTGCGCTACTGTGCTGCCGTCTGTCACACTGAAGTTTCCTTCTCTCTCTCTTTCGTCATGGATTTCCTTCGGGCTTGTGTCCTTTTCGCCGCTCTCTTCGGTCTCGTTAAGGCTTTTACGCATCAGGATATGAAGGACGCACTGCTACAGAAGCTTGGGATGGATGAAGTTCCTAGAATCCATAAAAGGGATGTGGAAAATCTCGTGATTCCGGCGCATATAAGAAATAAGTACACGAGCATGCTGAAGATGCACCACAGCAGGAGGCGCAGATCGTTGCCTAGTCTTGCGGGCATCCTGAAAGGAATCCCCGGCAATGCAGGTAGGCACTTTTAAATGTTTAACAAATGGAGCATGCAGATTCAAAAAAAGAAAAGAAAACGATTTTGCTGTAGAGTATTTTACGTGCATAATAGCTGTAACACCCGGTGCACTTTTACGCACCAGTGTATATTCATGAAAAACGTCATTTTAACCTTCGCAAGAGGCGAAATTGACTAAAAAGCTGGAAATGGTTTGTGTCTTAGATATTTCCGGGGAGTACGTTTACTCTGACACCAGTCGGCAACGCGTGATGTTCGACATGGAGGCGAGGATCCCGGATAATAGTGAGGTGACCATGGCCGAGCTGAAGCTCTACCAGCGGGCTTCCCACCACAAACGATTCACGGTGGAGAGGAAGAGCCACCGGCCCGTCAGCAACGCCAGGGTCAGCATCTACTGGGTGGAGGTGCTGCCCAACGGATCCAACCGGACGTCGCTGGTAGATTCGCGGTAAGGGATCCGTTAAATTAGCCCCCCCCATCAACTTGCTATCTTAATTAAAAGACAGCGGTATTCTTCTCCGCTAGTTATCAGTTGGAGCTCACTTTAATGAATTGCCCCCATCGCGTTTACAGGTTGATCCCCATTCACGAGACAGGCTGGAAGAGCTTTGATGTCACCCAGGCGGTGCACTATTGGTCCAAGACACAGCAGAAGACACCTATGCACCTGGAGGTGTGGATCGAGGGCGAGAGACCTGGCAGTTATGCGGCAGAGATGGCCAAGAGTGTCCGCTTTACCACCCAGGAGCAGACGGACAACACCTTGGGAAAGCCCGAGCTCGTCCTCTACACACTCAACCTCGAAGAGTACGGGTAAGGGCGCGAAATACAGGATATTGTGTCAGTGTGACAATTAACCCTGTGCTGTTTTTACCTGTCAGCATTTGCATTCGTTAATAGAAGTGTTGCGTGGTGGCAAAGGGGCGGAGGTTTACAGATTCTCGTGCTTCAGAGAAATCTAGCAGCAAATTACAGACTGGCACTGAAGAGCACCATATGCTCTCTATCACGAATGATCCAAAGTCATTTGAAGTAATATAACCGAAAACACAAACCAGTCTATAAATTGACCACTGCATAGCAAGCACGGGTGTAGCTAAGAAATTTGGGGCCTTTGACAGCTTTTGGAGCACCTGACCCCCCCCCCCCGCAAAACAAATCAATTAAATGGCATTACTGCTAATGCTAGCAGCTGTCAGCTAACTTTCCTTGTTTTTCGTCCTCAGCTCTCGCGGTGACTGCGACAACCAAAACAAAGACACCTGCTGCAGAGAGGAGTACTTCATCAACTTCCGCGCACTGACATGGACACAGTACTGGATCATTGAGCCGGCTGGGTACCAGGCTTTCAGGTGCGCCGGTGGCTGCAAGCAGCCCAAGCGCAACTTCGGGTACGGCGAGCGGCGGTGCACGGTGTCCGAGAGTGCGCCTTTACCCATCATGTACCTGGTGAAGAAAGGGGACTACACCGAGATAGAGGTGGCTGAATTTCCCAATATGATCGTAGAAAGGTGCGCGTGCACTTTGGACAACATCTCGATAGTATGAAGTCACGGGAAAGGCTCGTAAGAATCCAGACTGGGGGCGGGGATGTGTTCTGAGTACACGCGTGGTGTTGTTTTCAATGAAGTGTTGATATATTTAATGCACACCTGATACTTTATATTTAAAAGGACCTTTACCCGGAGTTTCAGTACTCCTGCCTAAACTCCATCTACAAGCACTTTGATATATTTTGTACATTTTGATAGTTTTTTCCTTTTTTTATACTTGAATTTGTGTGAGCTGCGTTGAGTCATTCAAATTCTGTTTGATGTGTTATATTTTCCACCTGTAAATAATATGAATGAGTTTATGTTTAGAAAATTAAAATATTTTGTCTCACTTAAAGCTCCTGGTCGCTCCTCCTCCTCCCTGCTGTCGGGCACGTCTCTCTGGCTCCATTCACATTCATGATCACATTCAAATGTAGTTACATACAGCTGCCTGTGTCTTTCGCCTTGTTGTTTGCACTTATAGGAAGTTGTAATGCGGAGCAAATCATTTGGCTAATGACTTATAACACCTGTTACACTGAGGCCACGCTGTCATGTAGGTCAAACGAGCTTTATTTGCAGTGGGAAGGAGCTACGTGGGTGCTTACAGAGAAACATGAAGTCTATTCACATGAAGCTCGTGCGTTTACAGCAGGCTTAGAGGGCCAAACATTACTAATCAGAGCCAATAGCTAATGCACTGTTTGCTGCCTGACTGGGAGGTCTTGTCATTCGCTAATATGCTGCTGATGTGGGTAAACATGCTGCAAAGACAAGCAGCTGGCTGTCTGAGTGAATATCTATCACGCACCTCAGCAGGAAAAGAAAAGGAAACACGGGTGGTACAGGAAAGACCACACATGCTTCACATGTGCATATAAACATGTTTAATGCCCCAGTAAGTTTAATAGTACTTATGCAGTATCGGCCTCACCTCTGAGATGCTTCTGTTGTTCATTCAGTCTTTTTCTTGGCCGGATTACTCGGTCAGCAGTTATCGGGACCTTTGGTGGTGCTTCATGATGTGGTCCTTCACCAATGGTGCCATTCTGCTGGAATTAAATGTCACTTTAAATGATGACATAACCACAAAAGTCCTTCCCAGTAGATACGGGGGTAACAATTCAACCTTTTACAGAAAAAAAAGATTCTGCAAGTAATTTTATATAGTGAAGTTTACAGGAAAGGAGACACGATCACTGTCAGTCATTTTAAGTGATTGTGAGCAGTGGTGGCTCAACCTTGCCTTTCACATTCACATACACGTGGATGGTGCATGTTTTCCTTTCATGTCATTAGCGCTGTGCGAAAAGTCAAAATCGGCCACACAACAATACATTACAGTGAAAGAAGAAAAAGTGGAAGAAACTGTCTTGTTCTTAAGACAACATCAGGATGAAGTCATGATGGATGCAGCGTCTCACATGCTGGTGAGTCTGGGGGAGATGGTTTTCTTGCTGGAGGTTTGCAGTTTCTGGCTGCTCGTGTTTTGCAGCTCGGGACAGATGTCAGATGTTGCCTGCTTGTAATCACTAAGAAGCCGGGAAGACTTTGTCAGCACAAAGGTACATCCTACACTAAAACAGGAGCTTTTGGCCAGCACGGGTAAACTTTACGATTGGTGTAACCCGGGGGTGGGGAACTCCAGGCCTCGAGGGTCCCGGTGTCCCGCAGGTTTTAGATGTGTCAGCTGATTTAAACGGCTAAATGAGCTCCTCAACATGTCTTGAAGTTCTCCAGAGACCTGATAATGACCTAATCATTTGATTCAAGTATATTTAAACAAATATAAGACTGACGTGTGACAGCATGTCTGTTTCGTCTGAGCTAAATGGTAAGATCTGCAACTGAGCCTCAGGACGAGCTGCAACACTGGAGCAAATCACACAAAGCTTTTGTGGAGGAGCACAACACTCCTTGATGTCTGCACTGCAAGGTACAAGTACCACATGATGTCACGGAGGTGGTATCTGTACCTGTTCTGGCAAAGCATCGTGCTCGGTGTTGTTAATGCACATGCTGATCTTACATGATTTTCATTTCTCTTGTTTTAAAACAATATTTTCATTTTTCCCATTTATATGAATCTGATGTTCAGATTTCTGCACTAAGTTGTTGAAAGTACTTCCAATATGAAGCAGGATTTTTGTTTACATTTTCAGCATGCATATTTGTTCAATGCAAAAAACAAACAAACAGTTTTGTTGTTAAATAAAACCAGCAAAAGTTATGATCATCATACATGTTATGGAAATGCAAATAAAAAGTAAATTTGGTGTCAATAAGAAAAAAACTGTCTAGAAAATTCATTTCCAAATAAGGAATACGTTTACTGTGTATGCCCGATGTGGCATACGCTCCAGCGTTTTAGAACATTTGTCCAGTAATTTATTGCAGTTGAAGTCATTCGGTCCAGTGAACAGCTTGAACTGGTACAAAGGTAAGTGGTGAAACACCACAGGTTTAAAACAAATGATCCCAAAACTGAAACACAATGTCCGTTTCAGAACGATACAAAAAGACCTTTTTCAGGGAACAACATGGGTTAACTGTTTGAAGCTGCAGTAAAGGAGGTTGATACGGCCTTGAAAGCTGCTGCTCCAACTTTCCTGGATCACTTCAGCCCCTCTGCCTGTAGTGTTGGAGCACACTGTGGTACCAGACCCTGGACAGCATCAGCTGAGCAGTATTGTACTGCAGAAAGTGTTGGCACAGAAATGGTGAGAAAAAGGGAATTAACCGTGGAAGAGACACAGACCGCCACAGAAAAGTAGGAACGTCACAGTGTGAGCGAGTCCAGTTTCCTTCAGCATCAAAGTCACTCAGAAACAAAGTGTGACAGGAAGATGTCTGCAGAGCCAAAGACACGCCTGAGTCAGAGGACAGCAGCCGGTGTGATGGGCGGCTCACTGCACAGCAGCTTCAGGCACAGAGTGAGTCTCAGTTTCAGGTGTGAGGAGAGGACGAGCTGCAGCAAGAAAGCCAAGATGGTTTTCACTATTACTGTAAACCTGTCAGCTGTTACTTATGGTGCATAAGATTCATAACACATTTCCTGCAACAGTATTAGCTAGACTCTGGTCTGTTTCAGGCACTTTTTGGTAAATGTGTTAAAAGTTGTCTTTGCTGCAGAATAAGTAGTTTGTGCAGTCATTGCATGTGTTCACAAAGTGAATGTTGTTAGCTTGATGGTTGTTTCCAGTTTTTCACTTTGAGAATCCTGCTTTGCTAAAGCTCTTATTACAAACACCTACAAGCTGAACAAAACTGTTTTTGCAGTTTTGTGCAAGATGGTCTGCACAAAACTGCCAGTCAAGGATGTCATTTCTAGCAGGACAGTGGGTGCAAACATAAAGCCAAAGGTAACCACTAAATGACTTATGTTAGATTATATATATATATTCTTAGGGTCAGTCCAGGCAGTGCACAGGTTGGTCAGTCTGGTCTTGCTTGGTCTACCAGTAGCTGGTGTTTTGCGCCTCTGGTATTCTTGCCAATCCCTTTCTGTGCCTCACTCATGTATTGACCCATGTGCCTGTTCATCTTAGCCGATATGATGCCTGACAGGAGCTTCCATGTAGTGCTGAGGCAGGTTATTGGTCGGTAGTTGGATGGGACCGGTCCCTTCTTGGGGTCCTTGGGGATCAGGACCGTCCGGCCTTCAGTTAGCCATTCCGGGTGTCTCTCGTTAACTAGCAGCTGGTTCATTTGTGCTGCCAGACGCTCGTGGAGTGCAGTCAGCTTCTTCAGCCAGTAGGCGTGAACCATGTCGGGCCCTGGTGCTGTCCAACTCTTCATACTGGAGACCCTTTCTTGGATATCTGCCACTGTGATGGTTACTGGACCCTGTTCAGGGAGGTCGCTGTGGTCTGCCCTCAGATCCTCTAGCCACTGAGCATTGCCGTTATGGGTTGCATCCTTCTCCCATATGCTCTTCCAGTATTGCTCCGTCTCCAGCCTTGGTGGTGCTGTTCTCTTATTGTTCCCTTGCCACTGAGAGTACACCTTTGCTGGTTCTGTGGAGAACAGCTGGTTTATTCTCCTGCCTTTGATCTCTCTGGTGTACCTCTTCAAGCGGCTGGCCAAGGCTGTGAGTCGTTGCAGAGCCTTCATCAGGAACTCAATGGGGATGTGGCGCACAACAATGGGCCACATTCAAGCCCATAGCACAAGTCACCATCAAGTGCGGGATCTACCGAGGAGATGCTCTGTGCCCACTGCTGCTCTGCACAGGCCTGAATCCCTCAGTGAGGTCAGTGACCAGAATGGCTACAGATACCAACTAAGGAACGGAGCAGTTGTCAGCCACCTCCTGTACATGGATGACATCAAGCTGTATGCCAAGACTGAACGAGACATCGATTCACTGATCCACACTACCAGGCTATACAGCAATGACATCGGGATGTTGTTCGGACTGGAGAAGTGTAGTCACTAGAAAAGCTGCAACCACCAAGTACCTGCAGAGGGTCAGGCAAGTCCTGAGGAGTCAGCTGAATGGGAAGAACAAGATCCATCAACACCTACGCCCTGGCCGTGATCAGGTACCCTGCTGGGATAATAAGCTGGCCAAAGGAGGCGATAGAAGCTCCTGACCATGCACGGAGGGTTTCACCCCAAGTCCAGCACACTGAGGCTGTACGCTAAGTGAAGGAAGGAGGCCGGGGACTGGTGAGTGTGAGCACCACGATCCAGGATGAGACAACGAACATTCACGAATACATCACGAAGATGGCCCCAACTGACCGAGTGCTCAGTGAATACCTGACAGACAAATGGTGGTGGCTAACCAACCGGACATAGCGGTGGTAGACAAGCAGAAGAAGACGGCCGTAGTGATCGATGTAGCGGTTCCGAATGACAGCAACATCAGGAAGAAGGAACACGAGAAGCTGGAGAAATACCAAGGGCTCAGAGAAGAGCTCGAGAGGATGTGGAGGTGAAGTAAGTCAGGTTTATTAAGTGCTTTTCGTAGACAGGCAGTCACAAAGCGCTGCACACAAAGGTTAAAAGAAAGAAAACATTAAGTAATAAAATAGAGAATATAAAGTGTTGATTAACAGAAGGCCTGTTTAAACAAAGTTTCCACAGAGTCAACCAAACGTGAACCACAGCCTTGGTGCCACAGACTGAAAGGCTCCGCCTCTTTTCGTCTTCAGTCGTGTACGGGGAAAAACCAACAAACTCTGAGCGGAGACAACGAGCAGCAGTGAATTTTAAAAGAAGCTTGGATAAATAATCTGGGGCCATTGAGTGCTCTGTATGTTAGAACAAGAATTTTAAAGCAAATTCTAAAATCTGTTGGGAGCCGATGTAAAGAATATAAAATGGGAGTGATGCGAGCTCGCTTGCTAGAACGTGTTAGTAGCCTGGCCGCTGCATTTTGTACAGCTTGGAGGCGAGAAAGACATGATTTGTCCAGGCTGGTAAACAAGGCATTACAATAATCTGAGGTACGGTGGTCCCAGTGGCTCCAGCAGATCCCGGGAACATCGGAGATCTCTGTGCAGAAGAGCGCAGTCCTGGGAACAGCTGGGATGCTGCAGGACCCTCAGGCCTCTGGCAGAGGACCCGAGCTTGAAGGAGAGACCGGCCGCAGGCGCGAGCGGGGATTTTCTTTCTGTTATCTCTAAAGAAAAGCAGGGAAACATTTTACAGGAACTGTAACAAAACACACGGTCACTGCATACCAGCTTCTTTAACTTTAATAGAGACAAAAAAAAATACAATCCCAATTTTTCAAACACAAATATTAAAAACTGTCAGATAGAAAAGACAACAAATCTGAAAAAGCTCAGAGCTTTTGCACTGTTGGTTTAATAAAAGACCTGATATACAACCTGCAACACAAAGCGATAAAAATATAGTGTCTGTTGTATTATAGATTATACTGTAAACCCAAAGCTTGCATTCTGCTCGATTTTAATATCCAGTATAATAAAAGGTCAAACTCTCCAGACATTTAAATAGTTCATCACACAGCAGTACGTGGCAAACTAATACTTTCTTTATCACAACACATTTATTAATTCATGAACATTCGTGCATGGCTGGATTAGTGATGCATTTAGTATTTACATGTTTATTAAATAAGACGGGCAAACCAAAACAAATCTAAAGAAACTGTTGGATTGATCAGATCTATTGTAACGTTAAAAAGTCAATCTAGTGTCAAACATGATCCGGGTACCAGGTCGACGTGGAGACAGTATATGTGGAGCTGCCGTTATTGCTGGGCCACACAGTCACCAACACCAGAGCATTTAAAAAAAAACAAAAAACACGGTGCCGTCAGAGTTGAAAGGTCGGTTCGGGCGGTCAGCCATCAAACTGTGCAGCCCTTTCTAGGTTTGCTGGTGAAAATGAGCAATCCGGCCTCCTTTTAAAAACCACTTTCTGTGCTAAACTGGCACCATCAAAACTGAGAGAGCGAGGTTTACACGAATCACCAGTACGAGGAAGAAAAGGGAAGTCGTTACCGTGGAGACGTTTATAACTGGTCAGTGCTCGGCGTTTCTCAGAAGTCTACTGCACTAAAAGGAACCGTTAATCAAGACAATCTAGGAAACAAACGATCTCCTGAGAACGTCAGTGCTCTAACTTTAATGTTTTAATAAAGACCTTAAAAAGCATAATGTATGACCAACATGGCTTCCTTCTGTCCTTAAAGATGGCTTGGCCAAAACACGTTTTCAAATTAAAAGTACTGAACAGCTGAAGGACCGGAAACAACATATCAAAGACAAGACACTTGAGGTTATTTATTAACCAATGAGGTGTTTAGCAGGGCTGATAGCAAACCAGGCCACGGCCCGTTCAAAGGTCATTTACACACCTTTGAACCAAGTCAAAAATCACAAGCCGAGAAGAATGTAAAAAAGCCAACGATGTGTTTATTGTAGCTCTGTGGAGTTTATGTTACAGGATTGATCGTGGGAACAAAAAGAAAAGCTTCAGTCTGGCTGTTTGACTCTACAGACAGGTACAGGCCAACCAGCTACCAACGCTTCCTGTAAAGAAGCCAAAGTTCCAATCAAATCATCACGTTCCTTAAACCTTTATGCAAACTACGCATAAAAAAAATATTTACAATTTGTAATACAAAAAGAAAAACAAAACAAAAACCACAGCACAGATAAAATGCACAACCCTGAAAAAAGAAAATCTCTTCAAAGCCTGCTGGGCCGACTAATCGTTTCTGGTTCCTGAAATTACAAACATGTTTTAAAAGCATTTAAAAAGGTGGAGGAGGGTAAAATATACAACAACAACAAAAGATGGCTGAATGAGGATGAACCCACACTGTGTACATCTGTGTGACGATACAGAGCTTCAGTTACAGTCGTGCTGCCTGCTCTCCTCCGATGGAATGTCGTCGCTCCGTTTAGCTTTAGTCTCGTTATCAGTCGTGAGTTTTACGATCATTAGTAAAAGTGGGTTCTAAAGGAAAGTAAGCAAACGTTGGAGTGGATGATGCTCCGTGGCTAGCGGTGGATCCCAGTGTCGCCCACCAGTCCATTAGAACAAATGTCTCAGTAATATCCAGGCTGGTACTGCTGGCTCCACGGCTTCTGGTTCCAGAACTGCACAGAACAGAACATTAACACTTTGATCCCCTGATTTATGTGTAACAACTACAAACGGCAGATGCACAAACACTGACCCCTTGCTGCCAGCTCTGGTTGAAGGCCTGGGCTTTATCCATGCCGTTCCTGTTGCCTCCATAGTTGCTGTTCTTGTTGCCAAAGTTGCCACGGCCCCCCCCTCTCTGCTGAAACTGTGCAGGAAAAACAAAGAAAAAAAAAAGTTGATTATGCATCAACGGACGTCAGAGGAGCAATAATTTGATCAGGAGTCATTTTGAAACCAACCTGATGGGGGTGACCCCTGTTTCCACCACGACCCATGCTAGCTCCGCCTCCTCTGCTCATGTTCCCTCTGTTCACTGGACCGCCTCTGCTCATGGGTCCTCCTCTGTGTCCCATGTTGCCCCTCATCGGGCCGCCCCTGGGGGATCCACCCAGGCTAGGAATGGGGCCGCCACCACGGTTAAAGTTTCCACGATTGGGGAATCCTCCTCTGAAGGCTGGGGGCGGCAGAAAGCCGCGAGGAGGACGGTTGAACCCCCCACGAGGCCCGGGAGCTGCAGACAGACCAGGGTAAAGGTAAGCTTGAGCATCAACTGTGCCGTTAAGGAGCATTCATTTCCCACCCATCAATCCCACCTCCTCTGAAGTTGCCTCTGTTCTGGAAGCCTCCACGGCTGCCACCTCTCTGCCCAGGTCCGCCACCACGGGCAAACTGGTTTTTGCCACCGCGTCCAGCACCGCGCTGTCCACCGCGCTGTTTAGGCGTCGTGCTCCCCTGGTTGGGCTTTTTCTCGGCAGGCAGAGCCGTCTTGCTTTCCTCTTTGTACTGCTCCAGGAGCTTGGCAGCATCATCTTTCTGCAGCTCGGCGTAGATGACCTCATTGAAGCTCTCGCCCTCCTCGGGCAGAGAGAAGAAGCCTGTAATGGAACGGAAACGATTCAATAAGAGAAGCAGCACCCAGGAATAGCTTCTGTCCAAGTGTGTGATGGACTGTAACAGGGTAAAGACAACGGTAATGCTTTTACCTTTCATTTTGAGTAAAGCATGCTCAGGCACTTCCTTGCCATCAGTCTCAACTTTCTTCTGGACTCTCTGCTTGTAGTCTTCATCAGACGGGCAGACGACTACAGCCTTGCGTTGGAAGCCTGCGAACAAACACATCTTCCTCTTCTGGCCCGGAGCAGACAGGTTGGTCTGCAAAGACAAAGAGGCTCATTTGATCAATCTATCATCAAAGACATGGTTGTGACCACACTCAGCAAGAGCCACTTACATGGTCCAGGATGTAGTTCCTCTTCTTGCGAGCAGCAATCTCAATGAATTTTCCCAAGAAGAGCGGTGCACGCTGGGAAATGGCAGTCAACTTTGTGATGTCCTTGGACTGACGCTTCATGCTGCCGATCTGCACGAAAGAAGAAAAGAGCATTTTCCTACCAACAGGGAGAAGCAGCAACTATTTCTGGGACGCTGTAACGTTGGTCTGAGTACTGACCATCATCTTTTCCACAATCGTGTCACTGCCCAGGATGTAGTACTTCCCAGGGTTCTCTTGGATATGCTTATTCACCCACGTGGTCTTCCCTGAGCCCGGCAGACCAACCATGACTATGATCTGGAAAAGAGAGAAAATTGAGATCACTATATGGAGAACTTTGATACCGCAGCGTTGCACTTTTGCATTCATGAATGAAAAACGCTCCTAAACTCTTTTACTCACCTCACAGTCAGCCTTGGTCTGCGGCCCTTTGAGTGCACGGACTCGATCACTGACAGGAATCTGCTGCAGGAAGGTGTAGCCCTGCGGCTGGGGGAAATATGGCGTCTCCAGCTGGCCAAAGTTGAACTCCACAGCGCAGTTGCGGCAGATGACGTGGGGGAAAAGGGCCCGGCCGTTCAGGGAGTCCTTGCCGACTTGGAAAGCGACAGCTGGCTCGCCTCCGTTCTTGGAGTAGGACAGCACCACCTCCTCACCTTCAAAGTCCTGCATGAATAGAGCAACACTCCAGCTTTAGTGTGTAACAAAGACATTTGCCTCAGCAGAAAGGGAAAAAGAGTCAAACTAATACTCTCATGATTCTGTTTAACGCTCTTTGCCTCTTCCATACATTACTGTTCTTCCATCTGCACACAAAGGGGAAGATTAAAAACAAACAACAATCTCATATCTTACAATTAGACAGCAGATGACATCATTCTCCTCGTAGGTCTCTCCAAACTCCTCGGTCACACAGTTGGTGGTTTTCTTGGCTTTTCCGGAGTAGGCATAGGAATGCTCTTCCTCACCTAAACACATGACAAACACTTCTGGATTAATACAGAGTGGAGGTGGTGTGTGAATCATTGGGCTGGCACTAGGCCACGCAGCGCTGCTGTGACGCAGCCAGAGCTGAAGCCATTTTGTACAAAGGTGTCATGAAGCCAACTGGCCACCAGAGGGACCCCTAGAGACACGACCTTCCTGTAAATGGATACACCCAGTACAGTTCGGTTTGTTTGTGTTTCAATACAAAGTTCACCCTCTGATGGGCTGAACTGATGTAAATGTTTAACCCAGCGGTATTCAGCCTGTATGAGTCACAGCAAATAGCTGCTGCCCTAAGATGCTGGCAGCCTTCAGAGGCCAAAACATTACAGCACACCAGTACATCCAGTGATCCTGGGAATGCATTGTGCCATGAGTAAAATGGAAAGTTACAGCGGGCTCCGCCAACACTGAGTCAGTGTGGCGTTTACAGAGTTGCGGCAAACATTGCACTGACCCAGCAGCAGTGTGCCCGTTTCCAGGGACCATCCGACTTGGACGTCATGAATCTCCATGTTCTTGCTGGAAATATGCTTCACTGGAATCTTCTCAGTGATCTGCACACACAGAAAAGCATTACCACTCGTTTCCACTGACCTCACTGAGCCATTCAGAGATTTGTGCAAGATGTGAGCATCGTTACCGTACCTTCATCTCAAAGCAGGCTTTGCCTTTGTTCACACCGTATGTAGCCTTTCCCCCGGACCACAGGTAAGCAAAGCTCTCCATGGTGAGAGACGAGGCGCTGTAGCGGTCCCGCGACACCTTAAAGTGCAGGTCAGAGTTGTCTGAACGGGCAGAAAAAGTACAAATTGAGACACGACTCTTGGACAAGACGGTACACATTTATACATCCTGAGGATGGAGGGACTGGTGAGCTAGATCACCTCTGCTGCCTTCATTAGTAGGGAGCAGAAAAACTAGTCAGGTAAAGTAACACTCGTTTTACTAACCACACTGCTGTTGGTTAACTCAACATCTGGGGAGGAAAAACCCAAAACGTTTTGATGACTACACCAGCACTGACGTACAGGTCGTGCTTCAGGACTGCGAATACTACAACCACCACGGAGAAGACAACGGGCCCATTTATAAGACTTTAGGAAATGAACACCTGGCAACGCCACAACTCAGAGCAACGCGTAAGAAAGCTGAGACGGCTTGTGCCTGCCATGTTATGCACGATTCAGCTATGCTGAAAATGTGACATTGAAGTTAATCAAATATAACATGTCTACATTTGTCCATTAGAACAAGCTCAATTCTGAAGCCGTTTTCCAGGAATGTTTCTAAGCAGTCGTTTACAGAAGGAAGCTGACAAGTCTAAAAACATCCTGTACAAAAGTAGCAAACATACAGCTATCCAGGCAGACTTTTGTGTCATCATTGTCTTCGTCTTCTTCCTCCAACGGGGGAACAGGTGACTTGGACGAGGCACTGAAAACAGATACCAAGAGTCAGTATAAGAAGGTTTGCGTCACTTTAACTGCATGGAAAATATAGATGCCTTGGGTACCACTTGGTGAAGAATATTTTAGGTAGACAGGAGAAGAAACAGACAGAGGGGAAAGCAAATAACTGAGCGAGCCTCCAGACTTTCTGGATGTTGGCTGTATTGTAGGCCTCAGCAGACACTTACCTTGCAGAATCCAGCGAAATCTAAAATGTGAAAGATACACAGAGAGAAGCACGTCCACCTGTTCTAGTATGCAAGGCTATGTGAGAGTCACAGTGATAAACTACAAGCAGACCTCTCCACTGTCAGATAAGTGCGTGTTTGTGCCTCCAGAACTGATATGGGGCAAGTTATATTTAACCTCCCCGTGTTGACTTCTAGATGAAAAGGTCACCACTAACTTTTGACTGTGTTGCTAAGCAGAATACATTGAAAGCATGTTTTAAGAGAAACCAGTGTAGTCAAAACTACAGCAACTTACCAACTCTGTAGTTCAGGAATCTCTAAATATTAAGGATGATGCTTTAGCATCACTTCACCTGCCATCATCCAACTATGGTGCAACTCCTAATCATTTAGGAGAAGGAAACCACTGCGGGGCTCATCACTCCTTTCTTATCTACAGCTCGATGTGTCACAACTGTCCGCAAAGAGCCCAGAATGCCGTACAAACAGCTGCCGTGGGGAGATTTACGGTGCTGGTGGACAACACAGTGCCTGAGGTGGAACTTGTAGTCGTCTACATGGAGCTAAGCTCTGAAGGTTTAACTGGGGGTGAAAAGCGATGGAGCAGCAATACTTCGGTGTGCTAACAGCTCTGCTGCCCTGGCCTAAACATTCATGACGAGGGTTCTCCCAAAATAATAATTTTAAAAAAGTTATTCCATTATATGCCTGTTGATCCTCAGTGCATCGACATCGCAATGAAAACAAAACACTGACCAAGATACACACACACACCCCATGCATGATGTCACCTAGCAGGGGTAGAAAGAACTTTGCAAATGCACACACACCCACACCATGAAAACAGACACACACAGGACATGATACATGAGACAGAAATAGCATTTCGACATCATACAACCAGTGAAATAAAAAACAAAACGAAAAAAGAAAAAAAAAAAGAATAGACCATTGCGAGGCGTAACGATGGACGGTCAATAGCGAGCTTCTCCGTGGACGTTCCAAACAGACGTTGGAGGCTTTCTTTCTTTCTTTCTTTTTTGCTACCCTGCGGCAGTGGACCCCTTCTTCCACAAATCCGAGCTAGTTTCTCCCCACCCATCCACTGAAAATTGCACATCTGCTACGTTGCTCTGGGTTCCCCTTTGAGCAGCCTTGTTTCACCTTGGGGACACAACAGGCTTTCCAAAACAGTACTTGGCATAAGGAACAGGTGTGAGAATTCATAGAGACTTGATAGATGCACTTCTGCTACAGAATGCAGTCGATTAAAGAAACAGTGTGAGTGGGCACTGTAAAAAGGTAAATGGTAAGGTTCTTTAAGTAGTCAGGGATGACCCTCAAAGCATGTGTGTGAAAATAATGTTACAAGTAGTATAATACTTGAAAAAAATGAGGGTTTTCCTCTTGCTAGTTATGTGCATTGGCACTTAAAGCCAATACAATTCAACAAAGCTATAGATGGCGCTTCAGGGATGCTGAAGGCCATTTTCGCTCTGTCCCATCCTTACCAGCTGTATTTGTTCTCTTCAATAAATTCAAAGTAGCCCCTTCCATGTTCCTCCCGGCGTCTCTTAACACCCTTCTTATTCTTCTGATCAGCATTCGTGTCTTTGTCCGCATCCCCTTTGAAAATAGAACAAAGATATAGAATGAGGTGCTCCTTTTTCTGGGAGAGAGAGGTCGGACTGGCAGTGGGGTTCTGGCCCACAAAGCCCGTTCATTAGTTACATTGTGTGTCGACCATTATCATTTGTATTAAGGTTACTTGGAGGAAACACCTCATCGTTACACTTAAAACAAGACAATCATACTGTGGAAACTGTAACAGCTTTGAAAGACCAGGTAGTAATTACAATATAAGCTGGCCCGTATAAACATTGTGAATGGGGCTGGATAAACAAGTCTCTAATAAGTAAAGTGTTACTATCCTGCAGTAAAGGGCTTAAAAGATACTGCTTTTGATACAAATCTATGTCATTAAAAGGAGGGCAAATCTACTGCTGCCAGGGACAAATGCATCATGCAGGGAAACGGGAAAGCCTACTTAGACCTTGATTTACACCCCCCTCCCCGAGACATTGCACTGAATTGCCTAGATTCATAATTTCTATGACCATCCAACACTATCTATAAAAACCACGGAAAAAAACTACCCACGTCCTACCTAAACAAGCAGTGCGGCGCCCTTCTTTTTCTCAGCACATCTTGGGATTAGCTAATTCAGATGTTCCCGGCAACCTTTAAAGGCAAACGCCACGACCCTAAAACACGATGTCAGTACAATTAAGGCGGAAAGGGTGGCAAGACAGCCCACTGCAGTGGCCATTTCTAACATTGTGTTTTCACGTCGATCCATTCTAAAATGGGATGTGAAAGCAAATGTTCTCCAACGCCCCCAGCTGGAACAACGGGAACCTCTGAATTAGCTAACCGGTTGAACAGCTAGTTGGCGCTGCACAACAGACACAAAGAAACTGACGCTAGCTGGCAAGCTAACACGCTAACCAAACCGAAACTTAAATCCAGACTAAGCTAAATTCGGTAGCAGATTTCTTATTAGAGCCGCTTTAGTAATTTTAGTCGACGTCTCTCAATGTGACGCTAAAGGTCTCTTTAGTAGGCTGGACTGTGGCTACTTAAGGTCACGACACGACTGCTAACCAAGCTGCAGACCGGTGCTAACGCTGGCTAGCTTAGTAGTGAGGTCACGCTATCTCTCTCTCTCTCTCTCTCTCAACATGGACGCTCTGCTGTGCGGTAACGCATTCAAATTTAATAATTTCCTCACCGCTAGCGCTTTCTCAAAAAAACCCGACACATCCAACCAGCCGCATTTACATAAGCGATTCTGTCGACTCACCCTCGGCAGCCTGCTCTCCCGGCTCACCGTCTTCCGTATCTATTTTCTCCATGTCGTCCACGTCTCCCTTGAGCATGGGGTCCATCTCATCGTCCTCGTCTCCTTCCTCTTCTCCCTCGCCCATTTCTTCGTCCACGGCAACGCCATTGCCGTCGCCCCCACTCTCCGGCTCTTCCTCCTCGTTGGCCTCCATGCTTTCTTCAATAGGGCCTTCTCCCTCCCCCTCTCCTTCTTCCTCCTCTGCCATACCTTCTTGGTCGGCGGCCTGCTCGAAACCGTCATCCGCCTCAGCTGCCTGCTCCTGCGGAGAAGCGAGGGCCTCCTCGTCCAGCGCGGCCTGCAGGCGGTCCATCAGCTCGGCCTTCAGCCCCTTGTCCGAAAGATTACGCTTTTTCAGCTCGTCTTTGAGCTCGTTAACTTTAAGCTTTTTGACGTTAATTGTGCTCATGGTGAATGTTTGACGGCGAACGCGCTAAAATAAGACGGGAAATAAATAAATGGACGCCCTTTGTTAACGGATGTAGCTCAAAACTGCGCCAAACGGCACCCGCTGTACAACCAATCCTTTGCAGGCACAGAGCTGCGCGAGCCTGCTGTGTGGGGGAGGAGTCGTCTCCTACCGTAACTGCCCAGAGAGAGGCGCAGCTTAGTTATGCAGCCTGTGGCCATCTGTCACTGCAGCTAAACGTTCCTTTCAGAAACCATTGTTGTGGAAAAGCGGGACAGATAGTACACGAAAAGATGGTTCCAGTAAAGAGCGCGAACGTTATTAATTAGTTTGTCATTATTTAACAAAACGCATTTTACAGAGGGCTGTTTAACTAGGTAGTGAGTTTAAGACAGGTCAGGACAGTAGAATAAAGGCACACATGTTGCGTAATGTGCAACGCTAATAATCAATATCGGTAAGCTAGAAACAATGCAGTACAAAGATATCTCTCTTCTCGCCCCTTTTTCAATTTTATAAAATCCAAGAAGAGGCACAAATGTGATATCGTTTAACTACGCCGACACGTCTTTCTGAATACGCGTTATCGCTCTCCCGTGTAACGAAAACAGCTGTTTAAAAATTCCTTTTTGTCATATCTGTCAATTGTAGAGTTTTCAGAGTTGATGTTGAAAATGTCCATGCACTTCTAAACAACACATAACTCCGTGGACTCTTCTGGAAAGCACTTTGGTGATTTGCCAACTCTTTGTTATTCTCATTTAAAGCAGCGCACACCGATTTCACATAAAGAGCTTCAGTGGCCGCAAAGCTCAGCCTTGGTTACATCATCGGAGTTTCCTTAGGTTTGAGATGTTTTTGCGATAGAAAGTCACATCCAAACTTTTAAAATCTCTTTGTTTTCAGTCTAAAGACGTAAGATGACGTACCTCTTTGTTTTGATACCTGGCATTGTCAAACTGTGAAGGGCATTACAGTTAATATCACTAATAAATGGTAAACTGATATTTTTCAAAATGAAAGAAAACTAAATCGTGCCTACGAGTCAAATAATAATTAGTTTAGAAGATTGTATCTGGATTAACCTAATGAGTCAAAATAAGAAGTTAAAATAAGACACGGAGAATAACCGCTGTCAAAATAAAACAGGAAACAACGAAGCAAGGAATCACAAACAGATAAGAAGACTGAACAATACACAGCAGGATACAGGGAAGACTCGATTAATCTAAACACGACTGAACACCAACAGAGACCAGATAACAAAACGTAACAAGACTAAACATGCCTCCAATACCAGAACTAAGAGCTCCAAATAATGCTGAATGCTTACAATACGTCCCACACAATGCCATATCTATCACAACACACATTTATATGTGAAATTAATGAAAAATAACAAAATTACTGTAACTGTATTATGTAGTTTTCAGAATTGTGCACATAGTTTATCTGGAAAAGACTGTACGACTGAAAAACTTTCGTTTTTGCACATACAGCTTTTTAGATCCTGGTGATCACTGAAATTAAAGTTCATGCAAATAACACTTCAAAACAATTGTCCTTCTGGATCTTCCAGAGGGAATTAGCTTTTCAAGTCCTTGGGTTTCTAACCCGATTGGTTACAATTAAAAAGGTAGTTTGTGTTGACATTTGAGCAGTTGAGATGGAGACGCTCATTATTAATACAGGGCGGGCCGTTTGTATGGATACAGCGTAATAACATGGGAATGGTTGGTGATATTAAAGTCCTGTTTGTGGCACATTAGTATATGTGAGGGGGCAAACTCCTCCAGATGGGCGGTGACCATGGTGGCCATGTAGAAGTCGGCCATCTTGGATACAACTTTTGTTTTTCAATAGGAAGAGGACCATGTGACACATCAAACTTATTGGTAATGTCACAAGAAAAACAATGGTGTGCTTGGTTTCAACGTAACTTTATTATTTCATGAGTTATTTACAAGTTTCTGACCACTTATAAAATGTGTTCAATGTGCTGCCCATTGTGTTGGATTGTCAGTGCAACCCTCTTCTCCCACTCTTCACACACTGATAGCAACACCGCAGGAGAAATGCCAGCACAGCCATCCAGTATCCGTAGTTTCAGGTGCTGCACATCTCGTATCTTCACATCATAGACAATTGCCTTTAGATGACCCCAAAGATAAAAGTCTAAGGGGGTCAGATCGGGAGACCTTGGGGACCATTCAACTGGCCCACGACGACCAATCCACTTTCCAGGAAACTGATCATCTAGGAATGCTCGGACCTGCACCCATAATGTGGTGGTGCACCATCTTGCTGGAAAAACTCAGGGAACGTGCCAGCTTCAGCGCATAAAGAGGGAAACACATCATCATGTAGCAATTTCAAATATCCAGAGGCCTTGAGGTTTCCATTGATGAAGAATGGACCCACTGTCGTTGTCCCCATATACCACACCAAACCATCACTTTTGTTGTTCCAACAGTCTTGGAGGGATCCATCCACTGTGGGTTAGTGTCAGACCAATAGCGATGGTTTTGTTTGTTAACACCATTCACATAAAAGTTTGCCTCATCACTGAACAAAATCTTCTGCGTGAACTGAGGGTCCTGTTCCAGTTTTTGTTTTGCCCATTCTGCAAATTCTGTGGCCGATCTGGGTCATCCTCGTTGAGATGCTGCAGCAGCTGGAGTTTGTATGGGTGCCATTTGTGAGTAGCTAATATCCGCCGAAGGGATGTTGGACTAATGCCACTCTCCAGTGACATGCGGCGAGTGCTACGCTGTGGACTCTTGCTGAATGAAGCTAGGACAGCCACTGATGTTTCTTCATTACTGACAGTTTTCTTGCGTCCACATTTTGGCAAATCCAACACTGAACCAGTTTCACCAAACTTAGCAAGCAGTTTGCTAACTGTAGCATGGAGATGGGTGGTCTCGTAGGGTGTCTTGCATTGAAATCTGCTGCAATGACCCGGTTACTGCGTTCACCAGATATCAACACAATTTCGCTCCTCATGTGTTAACCTCTTCGACATGTCAATGGCTGTGAACAAAGAGAAACTTGTAAATAACTCATGACAGAATAAAGTTACGTTGAAACCAAGCACACCATTGTTGTTCTTGTGACATTACCAATAAGTTTGATGTGTCACATGGCCCTCTTCCTATTGAAAAAAACTAAAGACAATGGCCGACTTCTACATGGCCACCATGGTCACCGCCCATCTGGAGGAGTTTGCCCCCTCACATATACTAATGTGCCACAAACAGGACTTTAATATCACCAACCATTCCCATGTTATTGCGGGGTATCCATATAAATGACCCACCCTGTACCACTACTTAATCCCGTAAAGCCTAAGTAAGCTATGTAAACTATGAAATAATTGCCAGAAAATTATTTTTTAAAACTAAATTGTTTATTGAATCTGCTGTCAAATAAAAAAAACCCAAAAAAACAATTTTATTTATATAGCGCCAAATCGCAACAACAGATACTTTATATTTTAAGGTAAAGACTGAGAATAACTGAGAGAAAACCCCAACAATCCCCTATGAGCAAGTATTTGGCGACAGTGGGAAGGAAAAATCCTCTTTTAACAGGAAGAAACCTCCAGCACAACCTGGCTCAGGGAGGGGCGCTGCTTTATACTCTAGGAACCACAAATAAGTGTGAGAGCAAACTGTTCTTGGGTTGACAGGGTACTACGAGGTCTTAAAGATTAGAAAAAAGATTTCAATGCACAGGTTTTATTTTTTTTAAATGTATTTATGTATTTATTTATTTTTTGCAATTTATTGCTTAATATTGTTCAATTTATTTAAAAAATGGATTAACCTGTAACAACACTGATGACTTTAGTTTAGGCAGATGATCTGGTGACCTCTACAGCAAGCAGACAGAAGAAGAGGACAAACACACATTTTAAAGTTCACTAATAATAATAAATAAATAAATAATAAATCACACAAAACGTTGACTAATGAACTTTGTCCCAGTATTCCAAAAGCTGTTTTTCCATTGAAAGAATAAAATGAAAAGAAAAATAACGTTTCTGTTAGCTGGACTTGTTACACATACATGACTTTTCTTTGCTTAAAGCACTTACAGTAAAATAGGTATTAAGTAAACACTAACTTATCATGTATTAATAAATTAATAAATACATTTCTGAGACATGGATTTCAGTTATTTGGAAATATTGTAGCTATATTTGCAGTTTCTCGTTGATACCATTGCTGCTAAGGTGAAAACAAACATTGTAAGAATAATGTGGATAGATATTTCCGCACACGTCTATTCAGGCATGTTGTCGGACTGTTCCGTTGTAAGAAGGTGCAGTGACATTTGCGGGACAGCGACAGTATGTAGGACATGAATCACGTCAAGAAATACAAACACTCAGCCGCCTGCTCCTTTTTTAAGGTTTCTCCGAGCAGCTGCTCCGTGCTGCCTCCCTGAGGAGCTTATAATAAATAGCCAAGTGACTTCATGAAGTGTTCTCCCGTGCGCTCTCACTCATTCTCCACTGTGCCACTGCCATCACTCCACATCTTAGAGACTGTGCCCAGCATTTCAGCTTGTTGTAGTTTGTTTTTTTAGGCGTTCACGTCAGTGGATATTTTTGCACCAGGTCCAGGATTGGCAACAATAACAGAAAATGCCCCCCGCCTTTGTTCGGATATCTTTTTAAATATTTACAAGTTGTCATGTCATCTCTGACTGGAAGAGGAAGAGAGGGGTTTCCAGCCTCGATCAGAGGAGGTCTCTGGGTAAGTCCGATTTGTTCGTTTTGGGCAAAATTTGTTAGCATTTGTGGGGTTTAGAGTTTCTTGAGAGTACTGTTGCACTAGAAAAAACAAAACACTTGGGTGTGGTTACAGTAGTCCAAGTCGATTGATATTTAATTTCCCCCTGCCAAAGCCCACATACATCCTTATTTATCATGATTTATTTCTCAGAGCGCAGAAGTGCAGCATCACTTTGAGACCGCAGGGAAGGACCGCCAGCCCAAGGAGCGCCCCTCTCCTGTGGGTGCCGGAGGGTCCAGGGGCGACCCATATCGGAATATGTGCCAGAGAGCAGACGATGTCCCGTCTTACAAGTCCCTCCCTGGATCTGTAGGAGACCGCATCCGGACAACCATGTCCTTTAGGACTATATGTAGAGGAGGCTCCATGTCGGCGAATCCCGGCTTTGGGAGGTCCGATCGGAAAGTTGCTCGTTGCGAGAAGTGCTCAGCGACCCTTGTTGCTCTGAAGAAACAAGCCCTTAGCCTGGCTGTTCACCATCACTTCTCCTGCAAGGTCAGTGACAATGATACTGTGATGGGGATCAAGTGGCAGTCGTGACAGTGCAGCCGTGTGCTTTCGAAGCAGTCTATATAAAATTTCGTGTTTGGACTCAACAGACAACACGTAACTGAAATGAAACAGGAGCTGAAAGCATATGGATGCTTATCAGCAGGTGGTACTGGTGTATATTTGTTACATTAATTAAAAGAAATGCACATTCATATTTTTTGTGATGCAATTTAGTGACAAAAGTATTCACAAACTTGCTTTTTCCTCTCAAATAACCTCTTTGGGTATGAATATTGTGAATTGAAAGAATAAATATGCATGAAAAATGTTAAAAGCAGACATGAATGCTTCAGCGAGGGCCGATAAACTCTAATAAACCTGCTGTGAAAACATTTTATGACACTTATGTCACACAGAAGCATAACTGGTAGTTCCTTTTGAGGCTATAGTGGTGATGCTTAACAAGTGTTCTAAGGCTCATGTGGGACCTTCTTTAGAAGCGTGCACGTTTGCACATTCATCACCACCAAAATCCATCATTCGCCAAAGTAAACCAGTGACATTCCTGCGCCAGTGGTTTTAAATGGCCATGAATATTTCATGGCGACATCCCTGTGTCATCTCCACAGTTCTCTCCATTGAGGGAAGGCTATTTATTTTTGTCCTCTTAAGTGGGATGGGGTGTGTCATGTTTTTGGAGACCACAGGGAGAGCAGGAGGAAGATGGGAGGCACCGTGCGGCCACAGACGTGGTCAGTAGAAATCTGATAAGCCAGATCTAGCTGCTCGCAGGTTTATTGATCCAAGCGTGATTTCTCAGTAGCATCATGGGTGTATAACGTCATCTGTTAAGATGGAGTTGCTGCTGTCTCTGCAGCACCTTATACTCTATCTGTCATCAGTCTAACCTGAAATTCAGTCTGGCTTATTTTTGCCTCTTTGATACATCAGGATTATTATCCCTATATATTATTTATGAGGGAAGTTTATTTAGCACCAGCTGTTTCAGCACGTTTAGGCTTTGAGTGAAATTTTGCAACATTTAAGAGCTCCTGTTGAACTCCTGTGAGGGAACATCGGTCATTGTAGTGTGTAGGAGGGAAGGAGAAACAGTGTGTGCTGGATGCTGCTGTGTGTGTCTTTCTCAGGATGAAAAACAAGATGATGGTTTTTGATTCCTTCTTGTTAGCTGTGACAGCCGGGCCAGACCTGAACCTCAGGTGTCAAAATCTCTGTTTTAAAGTAGCACGATTTTACTTGTTCTAACCTCCTGTTGTCAGATTTTTCCAAATTAAATTGGATTTTTTACATCCAATCCAGATAGCAGCTGTCTATTACAGTAACACAGTGATGACATGACATTCAGCAAAATGCTAATATTGGCTGAAAAAAGACACACAAACACTGACGTCTCGCTTTTCCTGTTTTGTTTCAGACAAAAAAAGCCCTTCTTCCAGGATGACATGCTAGTCTCCGAGAGTTTCCAGTGAATTGAGATTTATGACATGTTCCATCCACTCGTGAGATGCAGTAAACACAGTTTTTTCACTGGGCTGTTAAAGATCATAAAGACAGTGTTAATCAATACCTCCATGTAGAAAGTGGCTTCCCGTGACTCTGTTCTCGTATACTCAGTGATCATTCATACAGCCAGATATCAAACAGAGCAGATTAGACTGTTACTGTGTCCTAATGTGAAGATTGCGCTCGACTTATCTTATTTTGTCAGTCAATTACAGGCGAGTGTTGTGCAATAATAAAAAGGTACTATAAACAGCAAAGGTTTTTCCTGTCTGTAACTCCTGTTGCCATGTTCTCTCACTTGTGCAGGACTTGAGTGACCTGTCGGCATTTCTTCATGAAAACCTCCGGGTCCATAGTCGGTCCACCACGGACTTCAGAGAAAGAGACCAGGGGGAGTGTGGAGCCTGCGGTACAAACCTGTACCAGCTCAAGCAAGAGGCCATCCATGTGGCTCTGAGCCGGGGTCAGGCATTAGCCAAGCCTTCTTTTGAAGCCAGCCTCAGCACTGGCTCACTGTTTGGACAAATTGAAGCAAAGCGAGGAGACAGGGCTTCGAGGGAGGCTCTGGATCAAAGCCACACTCCTCAGAGCCCACGCAGCCCCAGGACGCCTCAAAGGACCCCACAGACCCTCAGACGAAGGGGGCCCAAGCTCCCCAACCCTGATATGGGCCGCTGGGTGGAGGAGCAGCAGCAGCTGGTGGCTTCTAAATCTGCATCCAGAGCTAATGGTGTCACCACAAACCCTTACCGTCAGGTACCACTATGAGCCCTTTTCTTAGCATTGAATCTCACATACCCTCCTAACGAGCTATATGGGTAATGTGTGCCTTTACGGGTGCACGTGTCAGCGAGCCAGTGATTCATAGGGCCTAATCAGAGCCTATTTCGATCCCGTGGCTGAGTGTGTTGTTCAAAAGTACTTTTGCTAATGGAATGGAATTGGGTCATGATTTACCTCTGTCGCAAGAGCCGGCCGGTCAAAAAGCACTTGTGATCAATAGAGCGGCCGGTCAAAAAGCACTTGTGATCAATAGAGCGACGGTCGTATTAAACACTGCGGCTGGCGAAATATGCATTAGTGTGATAGAAGGTGGTTGAGCGTGTCCTTCCCAAGTCCCCAATAAAAAAAGATTATAAACCTGTACAAGGTGACTGAGAACTGACTTTTCTTTACTCAGTTGGCTCATTTTCTCTGTAAGCCAACAACTAAAAATACCCCAAATCCTTCATTTAATGTAGTTAGTGACAGATTCTAGGACTATATTTGACCTGGTTGACAGATAATATGTGTAGGCATCACAGTTTTCATTTTGCTGAACCACAATGTTATTGTAAACTGCATATAGATATATCTTAGGAGGGTGTCTACAGTGTAAAATTGCTTCAAGGGTGGAGGTTTACCGGGAGCTCTCTCAAACAGCTCAGGGACAAGGACAATTTCATGCTAGCATATTCACTAAAGGAGCTATTCCTAACATTAGCATCCCTGTCACGCTTTGTCTCTGCCAAAGCTAAAAATTGATTTCCATTCACTAATCGTAAAATCTAAACTTAGTCCTGCTTCTGGTACTGATAATAAGCTCTTGATATATACTTAGTGAACTGCAGACACGGGGCAGCTTGAGCTTTTAAGGATCTGAGTATAATGTTAGCATAAAATAAAGTGTGATCTTACATGCTGATAGCACACATTTTTAGAATCCTTCTTAACATCATAAGCATCTGTGTAAGGTCCTTTTAAAAGATTTACCATTTTAAAAAACGGAGTCAGCTCTAGATTGCATTTTCACTCAACTCTGAGAGTTAGCACTACCGGAGTTAGCTAGCTGATAAAAATCTGCTAGCAGCAGTTGTCAAAAGTGGCAGTCACCATCCAGGAAGAAAGTCTGCTTTGTGTACTTTTGTCTGAAATAACAGAGCCATTGTTTGAAAAATGACTGAGACTTTCAATTTATCAGCCCGTGTTATCACTATGTGAGAATACTAAGGAGTGCTTAAATGGACCAAAGGAGTCTTCAGAGATTCTTTTAAAAACTGTTATTTTGAAGGCACGTCTAATCAAATGTGACAATAACAGCGCTCCTGTACTGTGCACGGCTGTGGAAGAAATGATTCGTACGTGTTTCAGTTTGAGAGCAGATCAACTGAGGTTTTTACAGCTTCGGTGAAAGCGAAAGCGTAGGACGAGAAGTGAGGAGACGCAAAGAAGGGCAGAGGGAGAAAGGAAGAAGAGGAGAGAAGGAAATGAAGTGTGCAAGATTGGAGGCAAGGAATGAAAGGGTTGAAGGGAAGGAAGGGCAACGAGGAAGGAGAGGGGAAAACAAGACATCATAAAAGACCGCATGAGGAATTGGAGCAAGGGAAAGTGAAGCGATAAAAAAAAGATTACGACAGAAGACGCGAGTCAAAAAGCAGAAAGCAGAAGGGTTCGGGGAAGTGTGCATTATCCATATTATCTCTGGCTTCCTCATTCCCGACAATGACCGCAGATTTCCTCTGGCACTAATTGGCACTTTGCGTTTGTGATGCTAACAAAAGTTGACTTTGTTATCTTGCCTTAAGAACGAGCTGAGCCGCTGCTGGCTCAGAGGCCTGCAGCACGAGTTCACATCGAGCTGCGTGCAGAGTCGACCACGCCGCTCACACACACAGACACACACTGTGAACTCATGAATGAACCCTAAACGCCCACGCTGGAGCGTTGGAGTGTTGGAATATATTCGTGTAAGGCTGCTTGAGTGATGATGTGACTATGTGTCACATCTGAATCACGTTTTGCAGTCACTGCAGCCTTCACAAACTATCCTTCACACTCCAAATGCAGTTGGCTGCATCTGTAATATGACTAACGGTGTATGTTAACCCAGCGTGCTCCTCTCAGCCTGCGTGCCCTACTTACACAGACGCCCACCTCATGTTCCTCCCCAGAGTAATTCCCGTGATAATAGCCCCTTTTGGAGTGGGTGCTGCAGTGCAATTACACATTTGGATTTTTTAATGAGCTTTTTCCCCCTGCAGGCTACAGATGATGCCTATCAGAGCTGCAGGGATGTCGGGGCTGTACAGACCACCTCTAAGATCCCGCACATATCCAGAGTGGTGTCCATCGCCAACACTGCAGCTATGTCCTTTCTGACTAGGTAAGCCAATATATGCACACCAAATAACGGCAAGTGTTTGAAAAGGATCTGTACTGGCTGCACCAGGAGTTTCCGTGCAATGACACACCCCCTCACTTCTTTCCCGTAGGGCAGCTGAGAAGCTCAGCCTGACACTGAGGAAAAAGGGCCATGCTTCTGATCCAGCTCCCTCTCAACTCTCCACCTGCTTCAGGGAAATCATCCAGAAAAACCCACCGCCCGTCCCCACCTGCCTGCTGCAAGCTGCCACTAGAACCAAGGACTCGCCCAGCGTTGGCAAGGTAGACTTCAAATTCTAGCACATCAAATTGATCTGTACTACACTGAAACACATTAACTGCTCAGAAATCCCATCAATTATGATACTTGGAGGAGAGAACATAATTTAGGCACTTACTAAAATGTGTCATGAAGCAAAAACAAAGCAGAAATTTTAGTGATCACCAGGCTGGAGACCATTACTTACACTGGGGTTGGATAAAAATGCACGCCTGCCTATTTATTTATTTTCCCTCGATGACACGCTGCTGCAGGCCTAAATGCATTTTATAATTTGCTTATGCAGGTCTGACTAAAAAATGTAAAACTGTAACCAGCCACTCATTAATTGTTGCTAAAAAGAAAGTTCACAAGAGAATCAGAATTTAAATGTGTACATGTGTGAGCCTTAGATAAAAGGTTCCCCAACCGTAATGTTCTGCTAACAACCGCTGTTGTTCTAGTATAGACCACCAAAAGGCTTCAGCACTGGCGGTGTGGTTGTCAGAGCAGTAGCCATGCTTAATTTATAGTCCTTATCTTAACCGTGGCTCAGGGGGTCGGGAAGCGCATCTGTAACCGGAAGGTCACCGGTTTGATCCCCGGGTCCTCTGTCCTAGTCGTTGTGTCCTACTGGTGTTGGCCAGAGGTGCCGATGGCGCGATATGGCAGCCTCGCTTCTGTCAGTCTGCCCCAGGGCAGCTGTGGCTACAACTGTAGCTGCCTCCACCAGTGTGTGAATGTGAGAGTGAATGAATAGTGGCATTGTAAAGTGATTTGGGTGCCTTGAAAAGCGCTATATAAATACAATCCATTATTATTATTATTATTAATGGAGTGGAGCAGCCTACGCCGTAGTGGTCGATGTCATTGTTTGCATTTATGCTTCGATGTGTCTGCGTTGTTCTGTCACAATAAGTCAAACTGAGCTAATCTCGTTGAACAACAGTTGCATCAGCACTGCGAAGGGAGAAAGACTGGAAAACAGTCTAAAGTCTCCGGGAACTTCATTTGTTTAGTCGATCACTAACAGAAATATCTAGTCAGCCAATCACATTCCAGCAGCTAATGCATTCAGGCATGTAAACACGGTGAGGTCAACTTGGTGAAGTTCAAAGTGAACATCAGAACGGGCGAGAAAGATGACTTAGGCAATGTTGGCGATTTCGGACATTGTCGTTGGCGCCAGACGGGCTTGTCTGAGTATTTCAGAAACTCTGCTGGGAGTTTCCCTCACAAACATATCTGGGTTTACAGGAAATGGTCCCAAAAAGAGAAAATATCCAACCAGTGGCATTTCAATTGCACAGAGTGGATAGAACGGTAACAGTACCTCAGCAACCAAGATATCTTCGATATCTTCGATATCTTGGTTGCAATGGTTGAAAATCCTCTCTGAACCTACAACATCAGAATATATTTTTAATCCCAGAGGAAATGACGTGGTCACAGTTGCTCCAAGACAGTAAGAACAGTAACTAACAATGTACCTTTGAGCAGACGAGCTAAAGCAGCAGACTGGGTGCCACTCCTGTCAGCTAAGAATAGGAAACTGAGACTACAGTTCACATGGAATCAGTGATGTTCCTTAACAGAAGATTGGACAAATATTGTCCAGTCTGATGAGTCTCAGTGTCTGCTCCAGCAGTCGCATGGTAGGGTCTGAATTTGGCATAAACAACACGAAAGCATGGATCTGTCCTGCCTTGTATCAGTGGTTCAGTCCGTGCTGTGGGGGATATTCTCTTCAACTCTCTGTCCAAATAGCACCAAGTGACCATTGTCTGAACACTACGGGCGACACACGTATCGTTGCTGACCACGTCCATCCCTGCAGTATCCTCAGCAGGATAGCGCACTCAAATAATCTAAAGCTGGTTTCTTGACCATGAGCTCACTCAGATGGCCTCAACAGTCTCCAGCTATCAACTTAATAGAGCCTATCTATCCTGGTATTATGGACCAAAGTATTTCCAGCACTTTATTAAATCTACAAGGAAGAATTAAGGCAGTTCTGAAGGGAAAAGGGGGTCCAACCCACTACCGACGAGGTGTAACATGTGAAGTGCACAGTAAGGGTTAGTCATCATACATGGATCACTGGCAGAATACTGGCTCATCATTTTAAGCAAGCTACAATTACAGTCAATAAGATTTTTCGCTCACTCAAGTGTTATCCTGATCAGTGTACAGTGTTTTCATGGCATATTACTAGCAATAGGATCAATCACAAAAATTGTGCTCTGCTTTGCTATAATGTGTACTTAGAATTCTGCACATCAGGCTAACATGATGGATTTAATGCAGTGCTATAAATCAACTGACGGCCACCACTGGATATAATGTGCAGCATCTACTGACTGCTTTATAATACACACAGACATCCTGCATGCATTATTTAAAAAGGAAAATATATATAGGTTTCACTATGAAATACGCCACTGGGCAACTACGTGTCCTGTATTGTGAGGTATAAATATATAGAATAAACCTGGACTGGTGACTGATTGACAAAGAGCCCACAGGCACCATCTTGGAAGTGTTTTGACCATCCGTGTTGTGGGGTAAGGAGATCTCAGTCAATTTGGACGAGATCCTATATCACCCGTCCGTTGTGATACACTGTAATGTGGTGCTAATGTCTCCATCTTGTTCTCCTCCTCCCTTCTCCTCACCTCCTCAGGGAGAGAAACTCGGGGAGATCAATATGGCTGGGGGCCCTGCCCTCGTCTCATAGATGGACTCCTGGGTGTAGTCTAGAGTTACAGATAAGGGCTCAAATAGACCACACCGCCGGCCACACCTGCTTGAGCACTCAGCTTTGTACATCTAAACGTGCAAGAATATGCATGCGTGTGCGAGTCGAGGAGGATTTTCTCAGCTTGCAAATGGTTCTCCTGAATAATTTAACCCTCATAAAAAGAGTTTGACAGGTGTTCAATATGGTTAAGAAACCACTTCTTGCGTAAGGTATTAAAATCATGAGGAAGGGAAAAAAATCCTTCATGTGGCAGATGGAAAATGGCTTTTCAAATTCAGTCAATGTAGGATGATCTCATCATGGTGTAATGCAGTCCTGTGCATTTTCAGGAAAACCACATTTGAGTGGGTGTCAGAACATACATCTACTTGCAGTCTTGCAGACCTGAATTCAGAAAAAACAATTTTATAATTGGCTTATAAGCCCTAATAGGGTGCGCTGTCTGGTATATGCTGCCTTGTTTTCCTGCAGACCAAGACCTGTGAGCCTTGTTAGGAGCCTGTCAGAATCAGGATATAACTCGATTTAAGAGCTTAAAGCCGCTAAATCTCAGACTTCCTCCAGAGATGTGCATTAAGGAATTAATGTCACGACATGCAGAGATACAGCAGGAGGAATGCATTGTCATGCAGCTGATGTATGATGTATGAGGCGGTTGTGTAGTTGCTGCACTGACTGAATCATGTGGTGTGTTGCAGCCTAAAGGTAATATGCTTTTGTTTCAATTCACCATTTTATTCTTGGTTGTCAGTTCATTTATATTTGATGTCCTTACAAAACAGGCGACTGGTTGTCCAAAGACAGTTTGTCTGTTTAGCTCAACAAAGTTCACCTCCATTGCTTCAGGATCTCAAAGATGCCCTAATACTCTTTTATCACTTTGTTCTGCCCAGGTTTTCTCTTTTCCAGCTGAGGATTTAGACAGTATTTCAGCCGCCTGTTGTTGAACAGCAGGGGCTCAGAGCACAAGTCTGACTTTTCCTTTACTCTTCAGCAGCTGTTTTTGGAGTCAAAAACCTCTGTTGGTAATCATACGTTTAAAAAAAAATGAATGCATAAACAGAACAGACACCATATCGCTGCTGTTTGCTGTCTGTGGTCTGCACATAAATCAGCTAGCATACATACACGCTGTACAGTAAAAGCAGAGTATCTAGTCCCTTTATGCATTTAATAAACTGTAGAGTTTTCAGATAAAACAGTCTGACTCTTTCCTAAAGACTCCATGTGCGGCATGGTACTGCTCAGTCTTGCCTCATTGGCGTTTAGATTAAGATCTCATTTTGTTGGTACCTGCTAGCATTTAGCGCTGTATATTTACATGCTAGCATCATGTTAGCGTTCAGCTTTTTAGCTTAGACTGGACAGTAGCAACAAATACATTATAATGCCATTATAATGAGGTTAAAGCATTAAATATTAAACAATACAGACATTTTACAGTTTGCCTGTAGCGTCATGCCATGATGATATGGTGGCTAGCACTGCAGCAAGAAAGACCTCTTTTTGTTGTTGTTTTTTAAACCCACAGTCCAAAGAAATGCTTGTTGAGGTTAGGTTCACGGGAAATACTAAATTGGCTGCAGGTGACCAGCAATCGTTGTGCTAGGCATGGGGCAGACTGTATCAGCTACAACACAAGGTGATGTGGCTTTTAGTTAATTAGCTGTAATTGTGGCTAAGACCAGCCTGGACGTTATGCTCAGTCCATCAGGTTGTAAACAAGACTACGCTACAAACAGCTAGAGGATATATGAAGCCTTGCTCATCCGTAGTGTTGCTTTACCAAATATTAACAAGAGCGTGCTACCATATTCACAATGCTACAACAAGCTCTCACATGCAGTACTGATGGCTGGTTAGAAGTCTTACTCGGGTATTATAGATTCCCTGATTAATGGAAACTTCAAAGCAGCATTACACGAATGGCTGTTTCCCCCCAAACTCAGGTTAAAAATGAAAGTAAAATAAAAGCATTTAAATGACTCTAAATTCTGCTCTGTGATTTGAGGACGCTTGAGTCTGTGTAACCTCCTATAATTGAATGGGAAGGCTTTTCTGACAAAGCACCCATATCTGATGAGCTGGGAGTGAGAATGGGTTGGTGCTGATGCTGCAGTGGGTATGTCCAACCTTCCTCTGATATTTGATAATTTCCCACAAACAGCAGGGCGTACAGTTCATACAGCAAACACAGAGCGCAGCTAAAGCTGATGGAAACTGCATTTTTGGGTAAATAATAATTTGAGATTAAGCTCATGCTCTTTGCAATCTCATGACAGCTTTTCTTACTGTTATTTTTTCATACAGTATTTTTCAGTTGGACAGATATTTTGTTCTGTACTGTGTCTAAATTTCATCACGACTCTGTTTCCATTTCCTTTGGCGAACAGGTGAAAGTCGTGCTGAGGGTGAACCCATCGCTGTCAGAGAGCCAAGGCCAACCACCTGTTCTCCGGATCGACCCGTCCAAGAAGAGAGTAACCATAGTGGAGCCGGTCACCAAAAGCCATCAGCGTGCTACCATGACACTGGGCAGGGATGGCAAAAGTCAGCTGAAGACCTTCACCTTTGACAGTGCATATCCTCAGGAGTCAAGCCAGGTGTGGCTCTGTTGCAAAGCATTTAAATATGACTTTAGTTGTTTCTATGGTGATCAGGTTGGCAGACAGTGGATTGTGTAGCATTACATGTATACAGCACATATTCCCTCCTCTTTATCCTACACTGTTAGTTTCCTCTCTCTGTCTGATGACCTGAAAACTGATAGGCCCTGGATAGCCACCACAATTACACAGTCCATCAATTACATTCAGCCTTATCCAAGCTCTGCTTACAGTATCTGAGCCCAAGGGAATCAGTCTGCATCCCCGTTCTGCTTTGCTCTTGCTCTGTACCGAGTGCGCTTCTTCACAAGCTGCTCGCTGTCCTTTGTTCTCTCGACCAGGCCGAGGTGTGTGCAGGCGTCTTGGCTGATGTCATCCGCTGTGTGCTCAGCGGCAGCGATGCCTGTGTCCTGGGCTTGGGTTGTGCT
This sequence comes from Copadichromis virginalis, assembly GCF_057382275.1. Lineage (NCBI taxonomy): Eukaryota > Metazoa > Chordata > Actinopteri > Cichliformes > Cichlidae > Copadichromis > Copadichromis virginalis. The sequence goes on along the minus strand of NC_140632.1, from coordinate 850,515 downwards.
GATGTGGGTGAGTAATCGGTCCTTGTGAGAGGCCATGGGTTAAAATCTCAAGATGGGAATGGGATGCTTTTATCATCCCCGCCCCACCTCCTCCTCTATCCCATTGCAATCTTTCAGCCTTTCTTTATCACTTCAAACTCCCTCTGTCCTCTCGATACAAATCTCCAGCCTCCTCGTGTCTTTTGTCTCCTCTCCCAGTCAGTTTTCTCTTTTTTGCTCTTTAAAAAAACCAACAAACAAACATTTCCCTTTAAGTTATTCATCCTTCACCTGTTACTTTATAAATAAAAGCCTGATCATCAGTTATACAGCATGCATGTGTTTGTAAAAGCTTCCCATTGTTTGACGTTTTAGGCAAATATTTCACTTCATTTTGCTGAAGCGCTGAGCAGAAGGGCCTGCAAACAAAGTGGACTGTGATATGTTGCTATTAGAGAGATGGAGCCCTGCACTTAGCGGTAAAGGGGTTTAATAGATTTGTAGCACACACACACACACACACACACACACACACACACACACACACACACAGGGTAAGGACAGGGTCTCCTTGGACCTGCTTTTTCACATGACGCCACTCTCCGTAAATCTGATTGAATTAGTTGGCCAGTACAGACTACATGTGGCCCACGGCCAGGGGGGCATCAATCTCCTCCACAGAATACTATTCTCTCTGAATAACGGCCGCTCGGCCTTTAATTGGAGTAAACCAATTCTCTTATCCTCATTCAATTAGAGTTTGGATAAGACGAGATAGGGTGAAACAAGCCCATGACTCAAGAGTAATGTGGGGCAAAAGTGCACTAGAAAGAGACACAATATGGCATCGGTCCATAAAAACATTTATTTGTCTATTCTTGTGAGATTATATATGATGTGTTTTGTTCGTGCCAATGCTTTCCTGCAATTAGCCCCATTTCAAGACTTTGCTATAAATCTGATTATCTATATATCCATATATAAAATCTTGCAGATATTTTTTATGACTGATATGAAATCTTTTATTATTCAGTCATTTCTGCCTGCAGTGCATTGAAAGTGAACGTGTGCTCTGTGATGTGCTGTTTTCAGCACGCCTCCTCCCCTGCCTTTATTTCAGTGTTAAGATGTTACAGTTCGATGTTCATTATTTGGCGTGTACTATTTTGAGCCCATGGCCTCAGCTACGACTATGGCCCCATTGTGTTTGGTAGCACACGTGCAGAAGCCAGACGTACAATCATTTTTAGCTGAGCTACCCAAAAACTAACTCTGGCTGATGATGCTTTTTTTTGGAAAATTAAAAAAATAGTTCCCTTGCTAAGTGGAATAAACGACTTGTATCTCCTGTTACGCACGTGAACAGCAGAAGCTGTGATTTTATTTATTAAACAGCCCAGAAAAACTGTTTCTGACAGCAACACGTTGCATTGATATGGTTAGTATATTTTTCAGACATAAATAATATAAAAACTGATTGTGCCACTCAGACTGTGTATTTGTGAATGTAGTGTATATTGTGTGGATGCATACCTTCATGTATGTCATATGTAGTAGGGTTTTCAAAGGACTCAAGGCGGCCCACAGTCCAACTAAGTACACTCTTAATAAGTGCACACCAAAGAATCACAGAGGGATCCCTAATTAGCAAGAAGGTGCTGTTAGTCAGTTGCAGCTGATTCATTGATGATCTGCAGGTGTGAGCACATTTTGACAGTTTGCTGGTTTGGAGCATTCAGGTGTGGTTAACAGAAGGTCACCCAAATGTGTGTAACCCATGCTTAGACGGTGCATAAGAGCTACATTTCAGTTAGCCTCAGTTAGCATGTTAAAGTTAAAGTTCATTAAGGCACTGCTAGAAAGACTGAAAACATATAGCTTGTTTGGATGGCAGCGTGGCTTAGCTTTCAGGATCAGTGTCCTTTGAACAGACAACAGCAAAATGTTGGTGCTTGGCTGTAACACACAGCAACATTTGAGCCAAAACCCAAACAAACACAACAGATCAGTATAAACACCTGATACCAAGTGTCAGACACGGTGGTGGAGGTATGAGGATTTGGGCTTATGCAGTCACCTGGGAACCGAGTAGTCAAATAATCACCATAAACTCCAAACTAACCTAGAGACAAATGTGAGGCTCAGCCAGCTAAAGCTGTGTCATGCAGCAGGCAATGACCCCCAACAGTCAAGGTGACCCACAGTAGAACTTATAAACAAATGCCTGCAAAGTTCAATGAACTTAAGCAATGTTGTAAAGACAAAAATTGTTACACAACATTGAAGGCTGATACACTCATACAGAAATCAATTGGTTTAAATTAATGATTATGGTCTATAATAGCTGCAAGCCATCGAATCTTGGGGTGCACTTCATTTTTCATAAGACCGAATCGAGTCTTGCAAAAACTTCATTTTTATATATAGAAAATCTGTGCATCTATGTGTTCCCCTTCCACCTCAGGGTCCTGGTCCAGCATGGTGGGCAGTGGTGAGAACATTGGGAAGCTCGGCTTGATTCCTTGTGCCATCTCCTGGCTGTACAGCGCCATCGAGCGCCGCAGAGAGAGGACGTGGACCGATCTCAGTGTGTCAGTGTCTGCTATCGAACTGTGCTGCGGAGAGGAGGACACGCTGAGGGATCTGCTGGGGGAAGTTGTTCCATCATTAGGCAGCATCCACGACAGCCCGAAAGCCCACATTAAACTCCAGGAGGACCCAGTCTACGGAGTCCAGGTAGAACTGAAGGTTTTTACCATTAAGAGAAGGGATTGTTAAACTCCTGTGCCTCCCTTACCTCTGCATCGGCACGCTGTGGCCCAGTGACCCACATCTGTAGTAGTGGAGTTACTGTTGTTGGCATAAAAGTCTAATAAATCTTCATAAACACAAACCCAAAGTAGACAACAGGGAGCAAAGGTGATACTGTTTACTGCAGATAGGAGACAGCAGCAGCAAAACCCCCGTTTAAAGTTATTCTAATTGTTTCAAAAGAGACAGTATTCTCACGTTACACGTTCATGCCAACTAGATTAGTTAGATTAGTTGTCTGTGGTGCTTGCGAGCTGGCGTGAGTGTGTGCCCTCTGGATGTGAGAAACTTTTATTCATCTTTATTTAGACAATAATGGTCCGCACTGTGTTGGAAAAGATAATGGTGCTGGGAGGGAAACCTATTATGCTGCACAGCACATTATATCTGATTACACTGTGTCTGTGTGTGGGCGCCACATCCTCTCTGTTCTTTCAGTCAACACTTGAAGAATGACTGAAGCCCGAATGTTTTGCTGCTGAGACGAATGACACAAGATTCATTCTAACAATATTGAACCTGTTTCAAAATGAACAGTGATCAGCAACAGTGGGATAAATGTAACAGATGAAAGGGCTGATTTTACAGCAAATGTGCATCTGCTTCTTCTCTCCTTCAGCTACACAAGCACAACCGGGTGAAGGCCCCCACTGCCGAGCGGGCTGCTTCCCTCCTGGATGCAGCCGTCGCAGCACGTCGGCACAGTGACTTTATTACGTACCTGTGTGACAGCTCCATCATGTTCTTCACCCTTCACGTGCAGCCTCCACGTACAGAGAGCAGCACCATTGGAAAAGGTTGCAGTGAAATATTCAGAAACTGATTCTAGAATTTCGATATTTTATGATTTGCATCTGTTAAATCTTTTTGCATTACCTCCTCTAAAGTCCAACTGTATCGTTTCCGTAGGTTCCCGCGGCGCCACCAAGTTGACCATGATAGACGTGTGTAGTGGTATGAGGGGTGTCAACAAAAATAAACCCCCCCATTCTGAGCTGGGCCCAATCGTCCTGTCTCTTCTAAGTGGACAGAAAAGCACCGCAAACAAGTAAGAATCTAAAACAAAGGAGGAAAATTGTTTTGTTTTCTTTAACCTATTTATACTCCGGGTTTACAAGCTGCAACACAGGCCACTGTAAACCACCCCAAACTGCAAATTCTTATTGGAGCTCTGATATTTATTTATTTTCTTCTCTTTTTATGTCGATTTATTAGCTTTTTTTTTTGTGCGCTGATGTAACCGGAGCCTCGTCGGCTCGTATGCTGCACTGGATTTGCAGAGATGACAATAAAGTTTACTCTGACTTTGGTGCAGTTAAACCTGCGACCACAGACACTCACATGACGTTGCACTGTTTCTGCAGGATTGGGAAGTTGACGTTGCTCCTTCGAGAGTCCCTGGGCCACACAAATTGCCACACTACAGTAATTGCTCAAATCATGGATTCTTTGACACACCTTCAAGAGAACTTCTCTACCATCCAGCTTGCTTCTCGTTTTCGCAGGACACAGAAGAGGACGAAGGTAGTATAAATGACAGAGTCTAATCATGTCACTCTTTATCTAGCACCCCAAAATTGTTGAATGTTGCTTTGGATTTATAAGACTTATCTAATAGCATCATCCACCTTCATCCGACAGCAGTCTACCTCATGTTCTCCTTGTGCGAGGAGTCTGACTAGAGAAAAAAAAGGGCTGCAGTCGTTCTCCCTGCGGGCGTTCCACTCTACCGATGAGGTAGACGTCGACATCCGTCCTTTTCGCCTGCGTGATGAACTGGATGAACGCTCCAGTAGTGAACAGTCTTGCGACACAGTCATCCAGATAGACTCAGACGGCTCAGTCCACCCCAGATCAGCCCCGAGGCAGGCGCAGCCCGAGTTTGTACCAATCATACCGTCTTTGCACCCTAACAAGGCGGACTTGGACGACCCAGAGTTTGCTGCTCTCCTCCAGGAGCTTCTGAGAATTCCTCAGCTGCAAGTAGAAAAGACGACAGAGTCAGCTCTTCTGGGGCAAACCGACGTTTTGAAAGGAGAAAGGAAGCAACCAGAGAGGGACTGTCTCAAATGTGACACGTTTGCTCAACTTCAAGAACGTCTGGGGTGCATCGATGGAAGTGAAATGACCATGGATGTGCTCAGATCTTCCTTAAAAGGTGCCTGTTTAAATAATGTCACTGTTAAGTCACAGCACCCGGAGGAATCTGTAAAACGCGCAGACACTGAAGCTCCACAGACACTGCTGAATAAGGGGCTGAGCTGCAGTCAGACCTCTGCTGGAGAAAAGCAAACAGACGGTGCTGGAGACAGTTTTCAGAGAGAAGATTCGGGTTTGTACGACTGTGAGGAGTGTAGTGCCACCAGTTCCAGCGAGGAACTGCTCAATCAAACTCTGGGTCTGAACGCGACCTGCCGCTCTGAGCCTTCTAACACCAGGACTCTTAAGTCAGGTAATGGGGTTTCTTCCAAGCGCTTTAATGTGGATGCAAAGGTCACGGCAGGGGCCAGTTCTCTTGCACTTGAACCTTCACACAAACAGGACAGAGCTGAAACTGCTGATTGGTTCAAAACAGACAAAAGGACCTCACCAGTTGGCAAAAGCTCCCCCATATCTCCTTCTTCTACGTGCTCCTCTTCACACTCCCTGGCTAAAAGTGTTGTACTCGGAGACGTCCTAAACAGTCACCCCAAACAGGATGTTAAGGAAATGAAAGCCACGATCACAGTGACCGTTCAGCAGCCGCTGGACTTAAAAGGTCAAGATGAGCTTGTTTTCTCTATGGTAGAAGAGGTGACCATCAGTGGAGCGTACGACAGAGCAAGGACAGGTGGAAATATTATTTGCATCAGAGACGGAGCTCATTCACAGGCACACGCTGAAGACTCGGCTAGTTCTCAGCCAATCCAGATAATCAGCAACGTCAGCGAGGAATCTGCAGCTCCAGGCTCCTCTGGTGCTCCCGAAAGCTCTGCTGCTCATCCTGCTGGCACTGAAAAGTCCCAGCATCAAGTCAGAAGGGAGAAAAGGGTGTTGCCTTCATTTATTAACCCCATGTTGATTAATACAGACTTGGATTGTGCCAAAGACAACGAAAGTCACTGTGAAACTTTAGCAGGAGTCAGGTCAGAATCAGAGTCCATTAGAAATACAGCTCGATGTTCAGAACACAGGGAGGTCCTTCAGGAGAAGTGTGCACCTGTGGCTTCTCAGAAACATGTCAAAAAGACTGACAAGTCTTGTAGCCAAATGTCTTATGAGCCAGTCGTCTTAGAACATTTGAGTTTTTGTAATAAACCTCCAGACAACAAAACGTGTGAGCAGACAAACACAGACAAGGCCCACCCCAGAGACCGTGGGCATGTTTACTCCTCGAACACTGCAGAGCTTTCAGAGGGGACTGAGATCACATGCAGAGATACACCCAAGAGGACTGGTGAGTCACCTGGTTGCCAAGAAACCATCCTTTGCTCCTATTCAACAGGTAGCTTACCTCGAGCATGGCAAAGTGCCAAACACCAGGATGCCCACCTCGTAGACTCAAGGGGGCTGACATCATCCACTCCCTGCAGCCCAAGGGTAACTCTCGAGAGGAGGAAGGCGAGGCAGCACTCCCCTACTAACCACAACCTCTATATTTCCTCTCCTCAAAGATATGGAACAGACTTCAAACAGGATCCTGGTGCTACTTTCAGGAAGGGTATTGGATCTGTGATTGATAAATCCACTTCAGCAGTAAAACGTGATAATACAAGCAGGAGGCTCAGGTCACCGATGGAGGAGAGTGGCAGGCTTTTCAGTGCCAAACTACAGCAGCTGGCTAGACGGACGAGCTCTCTCGGGCGGATCCCAAGAGACTTTCCAGCCCTAGAAAGAGGCGGCAGCAACGCTTCTGTGAGCTCCAGGGGAAGCTCCAGGGGAAGTACTGAAGGAGCTTGTAAGTCTGGCTATAAAGGCAATTTTGAGGGAGATTGTACCTTTCCGAGGGCCAGCAGGAGCCCGAGGAAAAATCCTCGGTCTGAACATCATTTTTTCCCGTCTGAAAACCCTGCGACTCAGTCTTCTAGGCATATCCACTCCAAGCTTTCTGCTGTGGGAAAGCTCAAGACGTCTAGCCCCAAAGTCCGTCGATCGTCAGCTCCTAGCATCAAGAACCCCGGCGTCTCCCACAAAACCCTGCAGGACTCCATCAATCATAGTGCCAGTGTGTCTCCAGACAGTAAAACAGTCAGCCACGAACGCACATCCTCCTTTTTCCCCTCTTCCCCTCCACGGTCTCATCGCTCTATCAGCCGGACTCCAAGCCAGAGCTCCACATCCTCATCCACAAAATCTGCCATTCAGGGATTTGTTAACGGTCGCCTCTCAGACTTTCTCAAGGAGAGGGCCCCCAGTCCCACTACAGGAGGATCGGACCAAACGACCTCACTGCCCTCCCCGTACAGTCAACTGACATCTCCCCGCATGCCCGATCACCTGAGTGGGCACGCAAGTGACACCACCAGCGTGTTGAGCGGCGATTTACCACCAGCTATGGGGAAGACATCCCTGCATTTTTCTAACAGAAACAGTTTGGTGAGCAGTGGCTATGACAGCATGGTGAGGGACAGCGAGGCCACAGGCAGCAGCACCTCAGCCAGAGACTCAGTCAGCGACAGGAGCGGCTCCCTCCTCAGCGCGGCTCGCAGCGGCCGGCCGTCTCGGAGACGAGGTGGTACAGGTGAGAGCGCCTACGATTTTTATGTAATGAATTAAATGACTTTCACTTTTGGAAAGTTTTCAAGTTTGATTTATAAAGCAAACAAAAACAAACCAACAGAAGCTCAAAGCAGACGTTCTTATGCAAACGTTAGCGCCGCTGTTCGCCAACGCCAGCTTCATGGTGACATGGCTGGCTCATAATCTGACTGCATAACATATTAATGTGACATTAATGAAAGACGACATGTGTGCTGGACGCAGCCAGACCCAGTTTCCTCGCTGGCATTAAAAGCCAGATTGTGTAGGAAGTCGCATCATTAATACATGAACCCAGGAAGGATTCTCACTGATGGAAACAGAAAACGTTTGTGTGGTTGTGTTACACAGAGGGGTGTGTGCGTGATTATGCACGCTAACAGAGTTATGTTGCAAACACACTCACTGTTGTGATGATGATGGAACAGCAGAGGAGACACGACTTGAATAAGTATATGACTCTTAAATAGTCCCCTGAAATAATACACTGTTAACTGCTTTTTGTGCGTGCGCTCAGTTTGTCCTCATGTGTCCTCTTCTGTAACTAAAAGCTACAGTTTGAAAACATAAAGCACTCACTATCTTTTCCTGCACTGGCAGACTGACTCAAACTGAGAGTTGCAGTAATTGTGTCTCCGGTCTTGACTTCTGGCAGCTCTGCGGCTGCACTTTGGCCCGAGGCAAACTGTTGTTCCAGCAGGAACCACATACGGCAGCTCATGAATCGTTTCCTGCTGTAGCTGCCTCGTCTGTAAATGTGTGACTCACTGTGACTTTTCTATTTAATGCTCAACACTCACATTAAGAACCAAGAAAAGTCCACTAACATGTGCTTCTGCCTTACATGTGTTGGCGCTCTTGGCTCCAGGTACTCAGCAGCGCCACCTTTCCCATGATTCACCTCTGACCCTGAGACGCTCGGCTAGCGGTCTGCGGTCTCGCTGGATGGATCAAGGAATCCCAGAGGCCTACGAGATCAAGGTCTATGAGATCGACAATGTACAGAGGATGCAGGAAAGAGCAGGTGCTGGCAAACAGGTGCTGGGTTTATTTTGATTTTTTTTTGTTGGAGGTTAAAGGGCATTACATAATAAACAGTATGACCTTTATAACCTCTGCGAGCAACGAGCGAGAACAGCCACAAAAACAGGATTGTGGTTGTTGTTTTGTTTGTGACGTAGAACTCAGTTAGTTCTCTTTTTGTATTCGAAATGGTAAGTAACCATTTTTTGTTATGGAATAAAATGCTGCCACAATATCATTTTTTGATATATTAAATGGAATAAATTGAAATGATCTGCCGTCTCTGTTGCAGAGATTTGAGGAGACGCCGCAGATATTGTGAGGCGAGAAACCTCAGCTATGGTGTCAACTTAACAGACCACAGCGAATAAGAGTAGAATAAGATAAATAAAATAGAAATATCCTTTATTGTCCCTCACTGGGGAAATTCACGCGTTACAGCAGCAAAGTGACAGACAGCGTGCAGGTTCCCACAAAGCTTCGAATAAACAAGGAATAAGAGTCCCGAGCAAATTTACAACATAAGAAACACAAATACTTTACAGTATTTTTAAACAGCAAAAAGTGCTTAAAAACAACAACGACGCACTACTGACAGTAATAATGAGGTGCCTCCAGTGTCTCGAGGTCATAGATTAACTCGTGAAAATTATATTCCAAAAACTGGAAGTCGAGTTATTGAGCAAATCACAATTTAACCCTGTGTTTGTACTGAGCAGCTACAAGGTCTTCATACCTTTAACATATATTCATTTCCACCCATTTTAAATGTAATGTGTGTCTCATAAAACTTTGTTTTCTTATATGATTGATGATAAATGTGGCACATTTTTTCCTTCTGCAACGTAGTCCGAAGAATATGAATCCAGTAAACATATTAAATGGGAGAGAAATACAAAAGGAGTCCGTCGTGAGTAAATCATAGACAGAAATGTCTTAGGAGACCAAACATCTCCCACTCGTGGGAGTATTTTTGCACGATGCTGCAGAAGAAGAGCATGCTTGATAAGCTGACTGTGTAAACCTCGCATAAAAGACCGTCTGGCATTTAAAATGCGCTTGATAGCAAAACAGGGTCCATGTGGTGACGTAATGTCCCACGACGAGAGGTCTGGCCCCGTGAGACGCCTCCCTGTCTCCACCAGTCTCAGGCAACTTTGATACAATTTTAATGACCACATGGGGTAAACTGGGTCAGTGCTGCAGCGGCGAACAAAGACGTAGAACAAGCAGAGCAGAATGGAGGTAAAACACCAGATTTTAAAAACTGTAAATATGGATTTATTGACCCCCCCTCCCCCCACCCCCAAACGACTGCCATGCTCCCCCCATCTCTGCCCTAACATGATGTTTATATGAAGAGCAGCTGAGAGGTGGATGCTGTTTTTCATTAAAACCTACAAAGTACTCACATACAGTATTCCAGGGCTCATTGTTTAAATGGTGAGAGTAAATTAAATTTACTTAATTTCAGCTGTGTTTTAAAAATCTTTGAATAAATAAAAAAAGTGAAAAGGGTTGTGTTTCTGCTTTCAGGGGCCCACATGCTTCAGCGCCAAGCTGAAGCTCCTGGAGCACCGTCAGCAGAGGATCTCCGAAGTCCGAGCCAAATACAACAACCTGAGGAGAGAGCTGGAGCTGGCCAAACGCCGCCTCATGCTGGAGCCCGCCACGTGGAACCACGAGTGTCAGTGGAGTTTCTTTAAAAACTAACTGTAACTGTTATTGCTAATATCTGAAAAGAGTAGTCGTCATCTAGATTTAGCTTCCTCGAACAGCCTTTGGCTTCCACACTTCTCCCTGCCTTCCATTAATGTCTCTCTCAGTTCCAGCGACAACAATGAGCAACAATATCTAACAGAAACGAGTCCACTGGTCACCAGCAAATATATACAGTCCCAAAAGCTTAAGACCAGTTGAAAAATGGCAACAAGCAAGAGGAGGAAATGGGCATTAAGTTCATTAAAAACAAACTGAAACAGGCAATTTTTGGCGTGATCAACAACAACGGTGGAGCCATCGTCATCACTGAGTTCATGTTTGGAACTTTGATTTCTGTTTTGGGTTTTTTCCAGGTGTAAAACAGCTCGTTTCAGTTTAAGGACTGTATATATATCTTTGCATAGTACTTTGCCAGTGACACTGATAATGAGCAAGCGTCCTGAGCTTAACCAGCTAGCCACGGTGTTAGGTAGCAAAACTTCACACAGGCGATATAAAAACACGGACATATCCATCAGCAATCGCTCAGTATCAATGAAGTCCTGTTGTGAACCTTAACCTTTCACTACCTTCATCTTAACTTTTGAAACCAGAAGCTATGCGTGGCCGACCTGACCGTGAAATCGAGGAGCGCTGCACACTCAGGCTAGCCTCCGGGCTTACCCTGAGTCACTGGACTTTACTTTCTGACTCTGAGAAGGACCATAGTGTTAAAGTCATCAAGACTTGTTGGTAGCAGCTGAGTCCATATAATTAACAGGAGAATACATTTAATGGTGTTAGAGCAAGAGAACAGAGAAGACTTCATTATAACATGTATGTACCCACAGGGACGCCTCTGCTGGCCGTGATAGGTAATACAGGTTTAAGGCACTTCCTCAATGGCTTCATTTTTTAGACTCAGAAGCTATGTTCATCTTTTATGTACAGTCTGTGTTCACACCATAATAAACACCCGGGCTGGTTAGCGAGCTAACTCTAGCGTAGCTATGCAATGTGTATCTGGCAAATCTGGTGCCAACATACTGACATACTGGTACACAGCTTATACACTGGTCTCTCAGCCATTATAGGCTATAAAACACAGGCTACAATACAAATGTACTTTACTGTTCTGGCTCGTACTAGGCTTGCACACAGATGGAGAGCATCTCATCTCATCTCATATCGTATCGTTTTGTAGGACCTGTTGTAACATTTCTGTATAGTTTAGCCATAAAATAAATATGAAGACATAATTCTGTAACTGGGTGATTTTGCTTGAAAGGTGACTGAAATGATTAAAACATGAGCAATCAGCTGATTAACTGGTTCAATGACTAATCATCTGAGCTCGCACTTCAGTGAATAAGCAAGTAATCAGCTTGTTATATGCAGCAGGCTGTAGCCTCCTTTTACAGGAGCAGCATCCACACTTCTCATTAGCACCATTAGTAATACCCTCACCAGCATGTGACATTTTATATTATGCTTTAATCACAGAGCACGTGATGCTGTTAAGGAATAAGAGGCTGTCACACCAACAAACTGCCCTGCTGGCAAAGCAGTTCTTACAGTATGAGAATGTTTTGTAATGCAATGATGACTTTTGTGGGTCTGAGAAAAATCTACCATGTGAACTTTGACCTCCACGATTTCATTCATCCTCCTTTTTGCTCATACAGTAACACACAGAAGTATACGCGGCACACTGACCCTTATTGTCCTTCCCCAGTCGACCTATGGCAGACGTTCGAGGTGGACTCCCTGGAGCATCTGGAAGCACTTGAGTTGGTGACGGCGCGGCTGGAGCGCAAGGTCAGCCTCTGCAAGGCCAACGTCATGATGGTCACCTGCTTTGATGGTGTCGCCGGGAGACGGCGTAAGAAGAGACGGCGAAAAACGGCAGATCATAGATTCACAGAGAGATACTGACCTACTGGCTGACATATATGTTTCTTTTAGACTATTATGTAGAACTTGTTGATTATCCATGAAGTTATCTCGGCACTCAAGACACAGAGGTGAGATCACCTCATGTATACACTTGTTATGTTTTGAAGTAGCACACTGCCTCCGGTCCCCTGGTGGGAATTCCTCTGCGGCATTTTAGACTTTCAAAAAAATCCAACTAACCTTTACTTCATGTTTTCCAGACAGTAGTTGCAGTTAAATAACCTATAAAGATGGCAGTATATTTAAAGCCATCACATTCAAGCAGCATCTAATGCTAAAATATTTTGGTGCTAACGAGCTCGGTACCACAAAACTGCTGGCTCCAATGTTGGACAACGGGAGAGCCTATCATGTGTAATGAAACAGAAGCAGTCCAAAGTCTGTGTCTGCCATGGTTCTCAAAGAAATGACTCCACGTCTGATAATAACACTACACAACAACTGGCACTCAAACCTGTCAAAATGTGCTCTGGTTCTCGAAAGGCTCTGCGACCGTAGAAATGAGGGATTAGATCCTGGTTCTCTGGGAAGTCTTTAGGCTCAGCAATATCATTTATGTGAATACCATCTACACATCTGTGCAAAACGGCTCAGGAGGCAACTACAGCTCCAAATGAAGCACTTTTGTACTCTGCTAAGCAATTAATGAGAAACTGTGATAAGTGGACGATCCAAATTGTGCTTTTCTTAAAGCCATTTTCACACAAAGCTTTATTCCAATTGTCTTTGTCTATCGCACGCTTTGACATGCTGACTGGAGTCAAGGCTCCAATGATCGTCCGATTAGTGGACTGGCCTCTCTACCTCCTGAGCCACAGCTGTTCCACTGGATGCAAACATTTACAATACCTCAAACTGTCCTTCTACAACAAACAGAGCAAAGCGAGGGAAATGCAACTGAACGTGACGATTATGTTCTTCAAGTTTCATGTGCTTTGCTGTTCTTCTTGATTTGATTGGTCAAACCAATCATGTACTCAGCCAACACGATGTCTTTGAGTAGCAACGTGATCAGCCATCGTAGAGCAGAAGGCGGTGCAGCTTTCACAAAAAGGGAATATTATGCCACCAATGATGCCATTGTGTAAATAGATTTTGGTGCTAAAACTACAAAAGTAGTGCATTTCCTTATTTGTAACTAATGTAAATAAGTAAATGTTTAGCAGGGATCTCAGTGAACTGTTGAATGAGCCATAAGGGAACAACGGTAGTGTTTGTGTAAGTTACACCAACAGAGAGGTCGGTGATCAATACACTGACTGTAAAACACATTAGTAAGTGATTGGAAGTAGAATAAAAGAATGCAGATTCTACTGACAGTGTAATGGAGGAGTAATTACTTTAAAGGAATAACGTCACGGTGTCTGAAGAGCCCTGTGGCTCCGAGCCACGACCCAAAGTGATCGGTGAGCAGTGCTGGGATGTCTACCTGGGTCGATGCGTTTAAATATACGGGAATCGCACACACGCACACACGCTGGATGTTTGTTGTTGTGAATCGTATTAATCAGCATGTTGTTGTCACTGTGAATAAATGAGCACAGCACTCCATTATGTTTCATGTGTGCAGAGACTGTGCATCCTTTGATTTGCAAAAATTAAAAGTGCTGTGCTGCTCCTGCTGCCATCACATCTGGGATCTTGTCCTTACTGGTCACCAGAGCCTGTTTTTAAGTGTGCATGTGTGAGTGCATGTGTGTGTGCATGTGTGTGTGCGTGTGTGAGTGTGTGTGTGAGTGCGTGTGTGAGTGCATGTGTGAGTGCATGTGTGTGTGCGTGTGTGAGTGCGTGTGTGAGTGCATGTGTGAGTGCGTGTGTGAGTGCATGTGTGTGAGTGCGTGCGTGTGTGCGTGTGTGAGTGCATGTGTGTGAGTGCGTGCGTGTGTGCGTGTGTGTGTGCATGTGTGTGTGCATGTGTGAGTGCATGTGTGAGTGCGTGTGTGAGTGCGTGTGTGTGTGCATGTGTGTGTGCATGTGTGTGTGCGTGTGTGAGTGCGTGTGTGAGTGCGTGTGTGAGTGCATGTGTGTGTGCGTGTGTGAGTGCGTGTGTGTGTGCATGTGTGTGTGCATGTGTGTGTGCGTGTGTGAGTGCGTGTGTGAGTGCGTGTGTGTGTGCATGTGTGTGTGCATGTGTGTGTGCGTGTGTGAGTGCATGTGTGAGTGCGTGTGTGAGTGCGTGTGTGTGTGCATGTGTGTGTGCATGTGTGTGTGCGTGTGTGAGTGCGTGTGTGAGTGCGTGTGTGAGTGCATGTGTGAGTGCGTGTGTGAGTGCGTGTGTGAGTGCATGTGTGTGTGCGTGTGTGAGTGCGTGTGTGAGTGCATGTGTGAGTGCGTGTGTGAGTGCGTGTGTGAGTGCATGTGTGTGTGCGTGTGTGAGTGCATGTGTGAGTGCATGTGTGAGTGCGTGTGTGAGTGCATGTGTGAGTGCATGTGTGAGTGCGTGTGTGAGTGCGTGTGTGAGTGCATGTGTGTGTGTGCGTGTGTGAGTGCGTGTGTGAGTGCATGTGTGTGTGCGTGTGTGAGTGCATGTGTGAGTGCGTGTGTGAGTGCGTGTGTGAGTGCGTGTGTGTGTGCGTGTGTGTGTGCGTGTGTGAGTGCCATGACGCCATGCAACATCGAAAACAGGAAGGGGTTTTTGAGTTGTCAAATGAAAAGGTAATGACACCAAGCCATGTTCAGCCCTGGGGGTGCCCTATTATAAAGTCAGCATCATTAAAGAAGAACACTGGAAACACACACGTGTTTCCTTCCCTGACTTTGCCCTTCCTCTCTTTCTGCTCCACTTCCTCATTGCTCAGCCTCATCTGAGACACACACACACCGTACGCCTGGTTAACGTCCATAGCTCATTTAAAACTGAATAATGTGTTTTATATCATTTTATTTTTTCTAGAAATGTCTCCATATTTGGAGGCAGTTTGTCCACTACAAACACAAACTGATCCTGAGCCAGTTTAAACGCTGAGTTTAAATGTGACTATTTTAAGATGTCATGGGAACTGCATCACTTTGGCTCATTAGGTGGAAAAAGAGGTGCTATTTCTGTCTCTGAGAAACTTGAATTTTAAAGCCTCCCCATAAAGAAAGCTGAGAGGGCACATTTATAATAAACCTTATCAGACTCTGTGTTTGGGGGCTGATACCATCACCAGATGTTTAGGGAGCTAAATGTAGGCAGAATGTGTAAAATCTCACCACTAGATGTCAGTAGATTTCAGACCGCAGTTAAACCAAATAGTTTTATCCCTCCCGCTCACAGTGCAGATCTTTGCTGCTACAGGACAGACAGCTGTTCATCTGTAGTTAGCGTAGGCCAGTGGTCCCCAAACTTTTTTTGCTGGCCCCGCTTTGCTTTACAAGAAAAATGTTGCCCCCCCACAAACACACCCTCCAACCACACGCGCCCATATTTTGCTCCGTTGCGATTTATTTCACACCTCAAATATTTAGTAAACAATTAAACAAATACAAGTAATCTGCAATAAATTACAGGTAGTAATAAAATAAACTACTAACTCTTTTACGCTGCGTCCGCACCTACACGGGTATTTTTGAAAACGCAGCTGTTTCGTCCACGTAAACGATGTTTCAAATCACCGAAAACTGAGATTTTTTTAAACTCCTTTTTTGCGTTTACGTGTGGACGAGGAATACAGAGTTCCTCACGCAACGTCAAAGGTATGTGCTTTTTTCACGTCACGCTGTGGCCACGTTACTGTTTACATGAGATGAATTGCAGAATGATAGAGACACAATACTGTTAATCTGACTGTCTGCAGGTTTTACACACAGTTACTGTCCCTCTGTTTACAAAGGCAGAGGCGTCACAGTGTGATTGTTTTACGTGTAGTTGTTTTTTCCTGTGTAATAATGTTCAACATTGCTGTCAATACATTTTTAAAAAAATGCCTCTCTGTGCAAAATGGGTTTAAAAACATAAACAGCTGTGGGATCCTGTTTGTCTGTGATTTAAACAGCCCAGCGCTGCTCCCGACGCAGGGAAAACCAATCCTGCAGGGAGACCTACCTCGGCACCTGTGCAGGTGAAGCCAAAGGGCAGATTTGCTTCACCATATTTTCTAGTCTTTGGCTTAGAATGAAGTTGGTTTGGAAACATATTCAGCGACGCTTCATCTCCTGCTTTGCGTTTGTGTGGGAGCCCCGTCAAAAACCTGTCCATGATGCTAACAGTGTCCAAGCGCTCTTTTTTTTCCATACCTTGCCCCTCCCTTCAATGACTCTGCGCCCCCCCCCCCCCCCCCCCCCAGGGGGCGGGCCCCACACTTTGGGAACCTATCATTCCACTGTCTGCATCAGCTGTAAAACTTTGTGAGGGCAACAAGACAGAAAAAGACACACTGTGGGAGAGAGCCAGAGAGGAATAAGAACTAATGATGAAATGCAGAGTGGTGTATAAACACACAGCGAGTGAAGAAAAACACTTCATCATGTTCCAGAGTAAACATCTGGTTCTAAGATTGTCAGGGCCGAGTTCAAGAACCTCAGTTTGATCTGAATTTAGGAGGACATCAGCGGTCATCCGGGTCTTTATGTCTATAAGACATTCCTGCAGTTTAAATAGTTGTTGTGTGTTATCTGCCTTGATGGCCGGTTAGATTTGGGGTTCATCTGCATAGAAGTGAAAATGCTGCCTCAGCTCTGCCGCTGTTTTTACAGCTGTTAGCCTGTGCTAGTGATAATTGTATTGAAGTGGATCTAACATTGTTGGACACAGACACTTAGCGAATAAACTCTCAAATCATGTAAGAACGTAATCTAAATGTTTATCAGGGAGAACGTGTGATTTCTGGACACCAAGCCTAACATTAGTGTACAGAACTTTATAACCAGCTGATGTTGTTGTTTAGCTGGCGCCTCGTCTGCTGTCCGACAGGAGACTCGCACGTCTGACCTGATAAGTGACAGTGACAGCGACAGTGTTGGGGATAAATAACCCGATACGTTTTCAACTGTTAGAGCCCTGACTCAGTTCATGAGATGTGGCTTGAGGTTACGAGGATGACATTTTATCCACATGCTGGCTGCCATGTCTCTTTCCTTCCCATTTTTGCTTCTTTGCTGAACGGGACCCAGATGTCGAACAGTCTGCAGACATGAATTTAAATTTGCCTCCATAACACACAAACACTTGCGAGCTCTCTCCTGCTCCAGCTTTGGTGGCAGCTCTGTAGTATTCAGGATGGTAATAATACTTACAGTTTTTGTATATCAAAGACCCATTACTATATGTAATTTAAATATAACAGTTTACATTTACAACACATCTGTGCCTAAAGGGCTAAATCTAATTGGTCTTCTCTTAAAAACACAGCGACGGTCTGTCTCTCAGGGTGTTCAATGAGATCACTGACGGCACAGCAGGAGGACGGAGAAAACATCATCGGTCTGATAAATGTAAGTAAGAGTGACAACACAACACAAATTGACGCACACATTTGAAACCATTCCCACTCTAATCCACAGCACGCTTTATCTGCTTTACGTGGCATCGTCTGACCGCTTTATGTCGCGTTACATAACCGCGGACACCCAGCCGGGAGCCAGTGCCACACATCTGCCAGGAGATGGCAGCCTCCACCACGCGCTTAAATAAATATATAAAGTTGTCATGAAGCGATGCATGTTTTGCAGTGAGGGGAAGGTGAAAATCCCCGGATAAGACAGTAAACAAGAAGCATGAGAGAGTGTGAGAAGAGAGAGTGAGGAGGAAAACACCGCGACGCTGCTTCATGTGGAGACAAACACAGAGAGGCTCCATCCAGCAGTGAGTACACCTCTCCATCCTGTGCTGCGGTGTCAGTGTGGCATGAACGTCAGCAGGCTCAGTGTAGTCATTTTAAACCAGATTAAAGACGGGCAGGGCAGCAAGTGTGAACAAACGCTTTCTGCGGCGATGTGAAACTACGGGGAGAAGCGCAATAAACTCGGTAGCTGACTTTACACGCGGACACGGCGACGCTAGCGTGTTTTGCTTTAACCTTAGTCTTCCCACGTTAAAGCTCTGGTGATGTGCGATAAAAAAAAGCACGAAAATACGTTTAATGAGCGATGTGCACGTAAACGTCAGAGGCACGTGCACAGGGAGGCATTCGCCGCCACCCACTTGCCGCGCGACACCGGAAGTCAAACATCTGACAGAGTCCAAGCTGAACGCGCGCGTGTCCAGCGACAACTGCGTAACTTTGTCAGGATTACGTAAACGGCCACCTTTCCCTTTGTTAGTGTGCTGCTGCTCACCTGAGCCTGAGCTGTTCTTAATTATGTCAGAGAAGTCTAAACGTAGGAGCATAGGTGCGTTTGTTTTTACGCAATTTATTATGGCACCGACTATTGTGACCTATGACAGCATTGGAGGGCACACCCTCGGATAAACTAGCACTTGTCAACAGTGGGAAGGAAGAGCTCCATTTTTACAGGTAGAGGTCTCTGACAGAACCAGGCTCATCAAGGGACAGCCATGTAAATGCTGGAGGAGATATGTTCAGTGCATCATGGGAAGTCCCAACGCAGAGTCTGTGGTTCAGGATCGACAGGTTCACACTTAAAAACAAGCTTTACCCAGAAATGGAACTTAGCTACAGAGAAAACATAAAGATGTATTGTTTGAATTCAATTCAGTTTTATTTATACAGCGCCAAATCACAACACCACTCGCCTCAAGGCGCTTTATATTGTACAGTAGACCCTACAATAATAGATACAGAGAAAAGCCCAACAATCACATGACCCCCTATGAGCAGCACTTTGGCGACAGTGGGAAGGAAAAACTCCCTTTTAACTGGAAGAAACCTCCAGCAGACCCAGGCTCAGGGAGGGGCGGGGCCATCTGCTGTGATTGGTTGGTGTGAGAGAAGGAAGACAGGATAAAGACATGCTGTGGAAGAGAGACAGAGGTTAATAACAGATATGATCCAATGCAGAGAGGTCTGTTAATACATAGTGAGTGAGAAAGGTGACTGGAAAGGAAAAACTCACAGATGGACAGATAGAGCTGGGTGTCATCAGCATAGCAGTGTAAATGTATGCTATGTCTTCTAATGATGCTGCCTAAAGCTGGGCAGACACTGTGCGATTTTTTTCAGTCGTGCGATTCAGCTCCTGCTCAAACTGCACGATTGACTCGCAGGGGTTAGAAGTTCATAGGTCACGATGCAGGGTCTCACACTATACGGCCCGATGCTCTGATGCGACCTGAGTCACACTGTGCGTCCATAAAATGAAGGTTATAACAGAAATTCTGTCGCTCGCTCTCTCTGTCTTTCACTCACACAGACACACCACCACCATCAACTTTGCTAAATTGCTAATGAAAAACATTGATCAGGCAGCTGTGATTGAGCAGCAGTGTCGATCCAACTATTTTCACGGTTGTTGTGGTCGTGATAATTTTGTGAGGCCACATCGAAAAGGCTCGGATGAGCTTTCCAAAGTTCTACAAGTTGTGCCTCCATCGCTTGTGTCCAGATCACACGCTGCACTGTCGTGCTGCGCCGTCTTTTTCGCTGACATTTGTGTTTGCGTATGCGCAGTGTGACAAACTGCGGTGACACCCTCACGACGGTCGCGAGGATTTGAAATCCTCACGACCAAGCGATTGATGATCGGGAGCTGATTGTGAGGTGTCAATCGCTTCTTGTTACCCCACGTATACTACACAATGCACGATGAAGGCCAAAATCGGGCCGATCGCCAAAACGGTTGCACGACTCAAAAATCAGCTCAAAATGGGCCAAAAATCGCACAGTGTGAGCCCAGCATAAGGGAAGCATGTATAATGTAAACAGAATTGGTCCTAGCACTGAACCCTGTGGAACTCCATAATTAACCTCAGTGTGTGAAGAGGACCCTCCATTTACATGCACAAACTGGAGTCTATTAGATAGATATGATACAAACCACTGCAGTGCAGTACCTGTAATACCTACAGCATGTTCTAATCGCTCTAATAGGATATTATGGTCAACAGTATCGAACGCTGCACTGAGGTCTAGCAGGACAAGCACAGAGATGAGTCCACTGTCAGAGGCCATAAGAAGATCATTTGTAACCTTCACTAAAGCTGTTTCTGTGCTGAGCTCTGAAACCTGACTGAAACTCTTCAAATAAGCCTCTGCAGATGATCTGTTAGCTGTTTGACAACTACTCTTTCAAGGATGTTTGATATAAAGGAAGGTTGGAGATTGGCCTATAATTAGCTAAGACTGCTGGGTCTAGAGATGCTTTTTGAGTAAAGGTTTAACTACAGCCAGCTTGAAGGCCTGTGGTACATAGCCGATCATTAGAGATAGGTTGATCATATTTAAGATCGAAGCATTAATTAATGGCAGGACTTCTTTGAGCAGTTTTGTAGGAATGGGGTCTAAAAGACACGTTGATGGTTTGGAGGAAGTAATTATTGAAGTTAACTCAGAAAGATCAACTGAAAGATCAGTTTGGTGTTAAGCTTTATAGGGACCTTTTATAAATTCTTAGGTTTGAAATGAGTTCCTTTCAAAATTAGCCGAAGCTCTCCACAGAAGTGGGAGAAACAACTATATCCGAAACATCACTGTGTTATGCTGAAGAGATCATCTAGAGCCGGACTGCACTTTGATCTAATACCAGTGTGAAGTGTTTTATCATGAACTTTAACTTTTAGAGAGAGCCTGGCATGCAGTTTTGAGGCTTTGGGGTTAACCTGAATGGTCCAGATTAGCAAAGAAACTCAGTATTTCAGCAAGGCCTGTGAAAACTTTTACTTTCACACGACTGTACCTCTTCTCTGCCCTGAAGTCTTTTCAGATTCAAACCACATTTTGATAAGTTTGTTGACTGATTTTTGGACATAGGTGTTACAATATGTGGTCTGGATCTGCTGATCCTTGTTGAATTTCCACAGCCAGCGATTAGCCAGGTTCCTATTTGGTGACCACCGTTATTTTTCTGGCATTAGAAAAGTCTTTTTGTTTTTCTTCTGGCAAATATGACTGGTTCTAGTTTGGGCTCTAGCACTGCTTTGTAGGGAAAACAGATATAAGTGACATTACACAGCAGGTGAAGTCCTGGATTGTCTCTTGAGTGCATTTGGGTTGTTTCCTGTTATTTCTAGTCTTGCTAATCTATGCTAAGCTAACTGTGGCACGCCTCAGAACTCCAAGAAAATGATTCAAATGTAAAATGTCAGAACATCCATTCTCTGCAGTTTATTTCCAAGCACCAGTTAAATTAAAAAAATAAAAGCATGAATCCATTAACAAGAGAATTCCCACCTCAACTTTACAATACAGCATTTGGTTTCTCCTAATAGGAATTACAGTGACAGGACAGGTGAGTGACTGTGGAAAAGGTCACAGGTAAATCATGGTGAACATGGTGTAAGAAGCCCTCGGGTCAGGTGTTGCTACCCTTGCTAATACTTAAGGCCTGTAAATGCTTGCACCTCACATTTCCCACTCTTATGCAAAGACAATCTGATGAGGAAAAACAAAAGGATTTCAAAGAGATCCAGATTTTCTGTCAAGCACTTGCATCAATTATCAGCAAATCAACTCTTGGCTCTGTATGATGTTACTGAAAGCAG